>NC_136461.1:117528351-122740661 GCF_902686455.1 Sciurus vulgaris | reverse complement strand
CCGCCCGCCGCCCGGGACCGGCTGCCGAGCAGGGCACCGTCGGCGCCGCGGTCTCCCGACCAGGCCCTCGGCGCCCACAGGGTCCGCTCACCTCCGCCGGCCCAGCTTACGCACGTGGCAGGGAGCCCTCTTCCACACCCACTCGGAGCCGGGCGCTCCGTCTGTGGCCACAGAGCTCCGGGCGAGGAGGAAGGCAAGGGTGCCCGGGGAGGGGAGAGGGTGGTGGGGGACGGGGGACCGCGTGGTGGGCGCGCCAGGCACGAAGGGACATCCTGCGCCCAGCGGGAGAGCGGGGCCGCAGAGGGCCGAGCGGGCCACGCATAGGTTAGAGGCTTGGGCACACCGGCGACCGCCAAAAAAAGAGAGCGGCTGCCTCCCCGTCGGGGAATCGAACCCCGGTCTCCCGCGTGACAGGCGGGGATACTCACCACTATACTAACGAGGACGGCGGCGCCCGCCGTCGCGGCGCCCGTCCCCTCTCCGACGTCTAGATCGACCCTGTGCCCCGGCCGCCCCTTCCCGCCCCCCCCCCCCACGCCAGAGGCCACGAAGGCACCCTCAACCAGCCCACACCACCTGGCCCTGGGCCCCGGCCCGGCCCCGGCCCCGGCCCCGACCCTGGTTCGGTCCACAACCGCGCACCGAAATCGAACCTGTGCGCCCTGCCGGTCGCCCACGGGGTAGGGGGTCCGGGCGCCCGGGTAGGGGAGCGGGCTAGCCAGCACGGCGCGGGCAGGAGCAGGAGGACCGTGCGCCCGGCGCGCTCCTGCCAGCACAGGGCGTGTGCGACCCAACCGGTCTCGGTTGGGGATGCGTCCGCGGGGGCGTTCCCGGCGGGCGCGGGCGCCCCGCTGCGCCGACCTGGCTTCCTCCAGGCCCGCCTGGCCCGTCGCTGACGCTCCCACACCGCCAGGGCTCGGCGCACCACGGAACCAGCGAGCGACCCCGGCTCCCAGCCTGGCGAGCCGCGACGCGCCCAGGCCCGCCGTCAGGATGGCCGAGCGGTCTAAGGCGCTGCGTTCAGGTCGCAGTC
This sequence comes from Sciurus vulgaris, assembly GCF_902686455.1. NCBI lineage: Eukaryota > Metazoa > Chordata > Mammalia > Rodentia > Sciuridae > Sciurus > Sciurus vulgaris. The sequence goes on along the minus strand of NC_136461.1, from coordinate 122,739,628 downwards.
TCCCCTGGAGGCGTGGGTTCGAATCCCACTCCTGACAAGCCCACCTTTTGCGCCCCCCCCCCTCCACACACAGACAACCAGGCTGCCCCGCCGGGCTCCCGCCAGCGCCCACCACAGACGCTCTCCTCCCCGCACGGCCCCTTTGCCCGCCCCCCCTCCCCCCAATCTCCCTGACGCGCGTCGCCTTCTCGCTAAGCCCTGCGGAGGACCCCGTTCCCATCCTGCCAGACTCTGGGCGCCACGCTCCTTCACTTGAGGGCCTTTGTCCAACCACACCTGCCAAGCGCTCCACCACACAGCGGGCGAGGCCCCGCTGGCCAGGCCCCGCGGGATCCCGCCTGGGGGGCCTGGTAAGACAGCTCGGCCCCGAGGACGGATGGACGATTACCCTGGTGAGTGGGGGGCGAACGCCCTCGAGCCGGTTGGCGTTCCCGCCGGTAAACGCCAAGCCCGGGCCGGACCACCCGGGCACCGCCACCAACCTCCCGCGGCCGGCGGCTTTCTCGGGGCCGGCCCACCACGTCCGCGGCTGGCTGGCTGGGGCGCCGGCTCCTGTCCCGGGCTGCCCTCCGGCGAGAGGCGCGGGCGGCCAGGAGTTTGGCGACTGGAGGGTGCGGGTGGACAAGAAGGCAGCCACCCAGCCGCAGTTCACCTGCCCTGATCGAAATGCCCGTGAGGGCATAATTTGGGCCGGCTCCTGGTTTCCTCGGGCGGCCAGCGGGCATGGCGGTCTGGTGAGCCTGGGCTGGCACAGGAGGTGCAGGGGCCTGGGGATCCGGCATCGACCTCCACCCGCGGTGTGCGCACACGCCCCCGCCCCCGCCGGCTGCAGGACGCCCAGGGCCCACCATCCATCCCCCCAGCCTCCTTCACGGTCCCACCAAGCAGCAGCTCACGGAAGGCGGTGGCCACTGTCACGGGGTTGCACGAAGGTGTGCGCCATGGGTGCATGGGTGGTTCAGTGGTAGAATTCTCGCCTGCCACGCGGGAGGCCCGGGTTCGATTCCCGGCCCATGCAACACTCGGTCCCCTTTTGGTCCCGAAGCCCCATCCTCTAGGCCGGCCCTCCCTCGGGTTCCATGGGTGCCTCCACGTGTGCCCCGTGCCTCTGCTTCCCGACCCCGCGCTGACAGCGCGGCACCTGGCCCCACTCAACCCCAGCCCCCACCGCAGCGACCCCGAGCCACTCACCTCTGCCCCTTCCACCCCCTGTCGGGGAAGCAGGGCCCCAGAGTCCCTGCGCCTCTCCCCTTCCCCCATCCTTGTGCCTGACACCAGCCGTCTTGTCCCGTCGCTCTCCAGTGGCCTTCCCACACGCATTTCGCGTCCCTGGAGGCCGCCAGGTACCTCGCCCGCACCCCAAACGCCGGACCGTCGGACCACAACTCACCTCTGCCACGAGTGGCCTCCTACCGTACCGGCGCACAAAGGACTCCAAAGGAGTCCCAGTGGTATCATGCCGTGCGTCTTCCAAAATCACGCTCTTCATCCTACCCTCATTCCGCAGCCGCCGCCGCCGCCGCCGCCGCCCGCCTCCTTCCCACCCCAACGCCGTCACCGGCGCCACAGCTCCCACCGCTCCCCACCCACACACGCACAGACGTCGCTGGCTCCGAAATCACTCTGCTCGTGGACCGTGGGCCGCACCCCTGCGCGTTGAGACGCTTTTCATCTCGATGCCAAGCACCGGGGGACTCCGGTCCGCGTGCCTTCCCTGCCCGCTCTTCACGCCTGCCCTAAACACGCTTACCCCCTCACTCCGGCACCAACTCCTCAGTCTCAGCGCCTCCCTGGAGGCACGCCGCCCTCCTATCTCGACCCTGGGGGGATACCGCCGGGACCGCGCACAATACGATTCGCGGGAACCTGGCATCCACCAGTCCTCCTCTTGGTCTCCCCGCTGCCTCACAGGCCCTGCGCTGACCGCTCTCCAACGCCCGGTCCTGCCGTCCATCGGGCTCCTCCATCCCGCCGCGACGCCCCGGCACACCGAACGCACAGGCGCCTGGCCGACTGTCACCGCTGTATGCCACCCACCCCCGCACCCGCCGGCTGTCCACCCAAACCCTACCTGACCCACAGGAGGCACTCCTTGCCCTTTCCAGCGAGTCAGCGCTTTGCCCAGATTTAACCCGCCACCCCCACCCAGTGGCGGCAACGAAACAGCCGCCTGGTGTTGGGCGCAGACCCTCCGTTCTCCGTCGTCTCCTTTTTCGGTGCGGCGGACCTCGCCCGAACACCGCCGGCGATGCCCGAGAGAACGGTCAGTTTTAGCCGTCACTGTCGCTCACGCGTGACCCTAGGGCAAGGAAGCCTCCACGTGACCTCTCCACTCCACCCGTATCCCCAAACACCTCTCTCTCTCTCTCTCGCCCCCCCCGCCATCCTTCCGTGAAGGCAAGCCCACGTGTGCCCTCAGGGGCCGATTTCCGGCAGCGGTCCGGTGGTCGAGGGATGTGGGGTCCGTGGCAGATTGCTGCCCAAGCCTGGGCGTCCGCTTGGAAGCCAAGAGAAGTTCCAGCCGCTAGAAAACTGACTGGACTGTCTGAACGCTCTGCCCCGTGGCTTTCGGCGGAGGCTCCCAACACGTCGGATGCGCTTCTGGGCAGAGAGGACTGATGAACTGGGCGGATGGACGTGAGGTCGGGTGGGAAGGGGAAACTAGCCAAAGTCCAACCTAGGGGCTGGTGGAGGGGCGTTCTCCGTTGTGCCTTGCACTCTTGAGGCCCTGTACAGGGTTCCGGTAGTGAAATGCACACCCGGAGTCCGCCACAAGATGCGCTCGGGAAAAGGTGATGGCAGGCTCACTGAGAACAGGAGAAGCAGGTGAAGCCCACGTGGTTTCTTGAGCAAATAAAGTCACCGGTGGTGAGTTCCAAGTTTCCCCTCGGTGGGGGCAGTGGGCGTGTGGCGTGCATACGTGTGCGCGCGCCGCGCGCGCCCTCGCCCACTGGTGGTGCTCTTGCTGGTGCTGGTGCTGCTGTGACTTCTGTCCGGAGCAAGGGGTTGGGCCGGGAGAGGCTGTGGTAAGTGAGTCTCGGGCGAGGAGGAAGGCAGAAACTGAAAAGGAGTAAGTGGTTGGAGAGCTAGAGTGGCCAGGGTTCGTTAGGCTGGACGTGGAGAGTGCAGGCGAGGATCCGCAAGGGTCTGGGGGAAGTGAGCGAGCACAAGAAGCAGTTGGCCAAAAGGGGAGAGAGGTGTGAGTGAAGGCGCCAGAGAGGAAGAAGAAAGGCTTCCCTGACCGGGAATCGAACCCGGGCCGCGGCGGTGAGAGCGCCGAATCCTAACCACTAGACCACCAGGGAGCGTGGGGTTGGCTGGCCGGCGCGCGCCATCTGGGGCCAGCCGCCTGGGTCCCAGGTGCTGGGCGCCGCCGCGGCACCCCAGGGCGGTCAGTTTGGCCTCACGCCGGGATCGAGGTGCGGCAGGCTGGCACAGCTGCCACGGGCCGCCCGTGGCTGGCAACCGGCCCCCGGTGCTGGCGGCGCCCTCAAAACGATGCAACGGCCGGCTCGCCTCGACTGGACTCCTTCCCGCGTGCTCCCACCAGAAGGAGGACAGCACGCATTCCCCGGCACCCAACGAGCCGCGGGGCCTCGTCAAAAGGTCGACTCGCTGCGTTGGCCGGGAATCGAACCCGGGTCAACTGCTTGGAAGGCAGCTATGCTCACCACTATACCACCAACGCCGCCCGCCGCCCGGGACCGGCTGCCGAGCAGGGCACCGTCGGCGCCGCGGTCTCCCGACCAGGCCCTCGGCGCCCACAGGGTCCGCTCACCTCCGCCGGCCCAGCTTACGCACGTGGCAGGGAGCCCTCTTCCACACCCACTCGGAGCCGGGCGCTCCGTCTGTGGCCACAGAGCTCCGGGCGAGGAGGAAGGCAAGGGTGCCCGGGGAGGGGAGAGGGTGGTGGGGGACGGGGGACCGCGAGGTGGGCGCGCCAGGCACGAAGGGACATCCTGCGCCCAGCGGGAGAGCGGGGCCGCAGAGGGCCGAGCGGGCCTCGCATAGGTTAGAGGCCTGGGCACACCGGCGACCGCCAAAAGAGAGAGCGGCTGCCTCCCCGTCGGGGAATCGAACCCCGGTCTCCCGCGTGACAGGCGGGGATACTCACCACTATACTAACGAGGACGGCGGCGCCCGCCGTCGCGGCGCCCGTCCCCTCTCCGACGTCTAGACCGACCCTGTGCCCCGGCCGCCCCTTCCCGCCCCCACTTCCCCCGTCAGAGGCCACGAAGGCACCCTCAACCAGCCCAGACCACCTGGCCCTGGGCCCCGGCCCGGCCCCGGCCCCGGCCCCGACCCTGGTTCGGTCCACAACCGCGAACCGAAATCGAACCTGTGCGCCCTGCCGGTCGCCCACGGGGTAGGGGGTCCGGGCGCCCGGGTAGGGGAGCGGGCTAGCCAGCACGGCGCGGGCAGGAGCAGGAGGACCGTGCGCCCGGCGCGCTCCTGCCAGCACAGGGCGTGTGCGACCCAACCGGTCTCGGTTGGGGATGCGTCCGCGGGGGCGTTCCCGGCGGGCGCGGGCGCCCCGCTGCGCCGACCTGGCTTCCTCCAGGCCCGCCTGGCCCGTCGCTGACGCTCCCACACCGCCAGGGCTCGGCGCACCACGGAACCAGCGAGCGACCCCGGCTCCCAGCCTGGCGAGCCGCGACGCGCCCAGGCCCGCCGTCAGGATGGCCGAGCGGTCTAAGGCGCTGCGTTCAGGTCGCAGTCTCCCCTGGAGGCGTGGGTTCGAATCCCACTCCTGACAAGCCCACCTTTTGCGCCCCCCCCCCTCCACACACAGACAACCAGGCTGCCCCGCCGGGCTCCCGCCAGCGCCCACCACAGACGCTCTCCTCCCCGCACGGCCCCTTTGCCCGCCCCCCTCCCCCCAATCTCCCTGACGCGCGTCGCCTTCTCGCTAAGCCCTGCGGAGGACCCCGTTCCCATCCTGCCAGACTCTGGGCGCCACGCTCCTTCACTTGAGGGCCTTTGTCCAACCACACCTGCCAAGCGCTCCACCACACAGCGGGCGAGGCCCCGCTGGCCAGGCCCCGCGGGATCCCGCCTGGGGGGCCTGGTAAGACAGCTCGGCCCCGAGGACGGATGGACGATTACCCTGGTGAGTGGGGGGCGAACGCCCTCGAGCCGGTTGGCGTTCCCGCCGGTAAACGCCAAGCCCGGGCCGGACCACCCGGGCACCGCCACCAACCTCCCGCGGCCGGCGGCTTTCTCGGGGCCGGCCCACCACGTCCGCGGCTGGCTGGCTGGGGCGCCGGCTCCTGTCCCGGGCTGCCCTCCGGCGAGAGGCGCGGGCGGCCAGGAGTTTGGCGACTGGAGGGTGCGGGTGGACAAGAAGGCAGCCACCCAGCCGCAGTTCACCTGCCCTGATCGAAATGCCCGTGAGGGCATAATTTGGGCCGGCTCCTGGTTTCCTCGGGCGACAGCGGGCATGGCGGTCTGGTGAGCCTGGGCTGGCACAGGAGGTGCAGGGGCCTGGGGATCCGGCATCGACCTCCACCCGCGGTGTGCGCACACGCCCCCGCCCCCGCCGGCTGCAGGACGCCCAGGGCCCACCATCCATCCCCCCAGCCTCCTTCACGGTCCCACCAAGCAGCAGCTCACGGAAGGCGGTGGCCACTGTCACGGGGTTGCACGAAGGTGCGCGCCATGGGTGCATGGGTGGTTCAGTGGTAGAATTCTCGCCTGCCACGCGGGAGGCCCGGGTTCGATTCCCGGCCCATGCAACACTCGGTCCCCTTTTGGTCCCGAAGCCCCATCCTCTAGGCCGGCCCTCCCTCGGGTTCCATGGGTGCCTCCACGTGTGCCCCGTGCCTCTGCTTCCCGACCCCGCGCTGACAGCGCGGCACCTGGCCCCACTCAACCCCAGCCCCCACCGCAGCGACCCCGAGCCACTCACCTCTGCCCCTTCCACCCCCTGTCGGGGAAGCAGGGCCCCAGAGTCCCTGCGCCTCTCCCCTTCCCCCATCCTTGTGCCTGACACCAGCCGTCTTGTCCCGTCGCTCTCCAGTGGCCTTCCCACACGCATTTCGCGTCCATGGAGGCCGCCAGGTACCTCGCCCGCACCCCAAACGCCGGACCGTCGGACCACAACTCACCTCTGCCACGAGTGGCCTCCTACCGTACCGGCGCACAAAGGACTCCAAAGGAGTCCCAGTGGTATCATGCCGTGCGTCTTCCAAAATCACGCTCTTCATCCTACCCTCATTCCGCAGCCGCCGCCGCCGCCGCCCGCCTCCTTCCCACCCCAACGCCGTCACCGGCGCCACAGCTCCCACCGCTCCCCACCCACACACGCACAGACGTCGCTGGCTCCGAAATCACTCTGCTCGTGGACCGTGGGCCGCACCCCTGCGCGTTGAGACGCTTTTCATCTCGATGCCAAGCACCGGGGGACTCCGGTCCGCGTGCCTTCCCTGCCCGCTCTTCACGCCTGCCCTAAACACGCTTACCCCCTCACTCCGGCACCAACTCCTCAGTCTCAGCGCCTCCCTGGAGGCACGCCGCCCTCCTATCTCGACCCTGGTGGGATACCGCCGGGACCGCGCACAATACGATTCGCGGGAACCTGGCATCCACCAGTCCTCCTCTTGGTCTCCCCGCTGCCTCACAGGCCCTGCGCTGACCGCTCTCCAACGCCCGGTCCTGCCGTCCATCGGGCTCCTCCATCCCGCCGCGACGCCCCGGCGCACCGAACGCACAGGCGCCTGGCCGACTGTCACCGCTGTATGCCACCCACCCCCGCACCCGCCGGCTGTCCACCCAAACCCTACCTGACCCACAGGAGGCACTCCTTGCCCTTTCCAGCGAGTCAGCGCTTTGCCCAGATTTAACCCGCCACCCCCACCCGGTGCCGGCAACGACACAGCCGCCTGGTGTTGGGCGCAGACCCTCCGTTCTCCGTCGTCTCCTTTTTCGGTGCCGCGGACCTCGCCCGAACACCGCCGGCGATGCCCGAGAGAACGGTCAGTTTTAGCCGTCACTGTCGCTCACGCGTGACCCTAGGGCAAGGAAGCCTCCACGTGACCTCTCCACTCCACCCGTATCCCCAAACACCTCTCTCTCTCTCTCTCGCCCCCCCCGCCATCCTTCCGTGAAGGCAAGCCCACGTGTGCCCTCAGGGGCCGATTTCCGGCAGCGGTCCGGTGGTCGAGGGATGTGGGGTCCGTGGCAGATTGCTGCCCAAGCCTGGGCGTCCGCTTGGAAGCCAAGAGAAGTTCCAGCCGCTAGAAAACTGACTGGACTGTCTGAACGCTCTGCCCCGTGGCTTTCGGCGGAGGCTCCCAACACGTCGGATGCGCTTCTGGGCAGAGAGGACTGATGAACTGGGCGGATGGACGTGAGGTCGGGTGGGAAGGGGAAACTAGCCAAAGTCCAACCTAGGGGCTGGTGGAGGGGCGTTCTCCGTTGTGCCTTGCACTCTTGAGGCCCTGTACAGGGTTCCGGTAGTGAAATGCACACCCGGAGTCCGCCACAAGATGCGCTCGGGAAAAGGTGATGGCAGGCTCACTGAGAACAGGAGAAGCAGGTGAAGCCCACGTGGTTTCTTGAGCAAATAAAGTCACCGGTGGTGAGTTCCAAGTTTCCCCTCGGTGGGGGCAGTGGGCGTGTGGCGTGCATACGTGTGCGCGCGCCGCGCGCGCCCTCGCCCACTGGTGGTGCTCTTGCTGGTGCTGGTGCTGCTGTGACTTCTGTCCGGAGCAAGGGGTTGGGCCGGGAGAGGCTGTGGTAAGTGAGTCTCGGGCGAGGAGGAAGGCAGAAACTGAAAAGGAGTAAGTGGTTGGAGAGCTAGAGTGGCCAGGGTTCGTTAGGCTGGACGTGGAGAGTGCAGGCGAGGATCCGCAAGGGTCTGGGGGAAGTGAGCGAGCACAAGAAACAGTTGGCCAAAAGGGGAGAGAGGTGTGAGTGAAGGCGCCAGAGAGGAAGAAGAAAGGCTTCCCTGACCGGGAATCGAACCCGGGCCGCGGCGGTGAGAGCGCCGAATCCTAACCACTAGACCACCAGGGAGCGTGGGGTTGGCTGGCCGGCGCGCGCCATCTGGGGCCAGCCGCCTGGGTCCCAGGTGCTGGGCGCCGCCGCGGCACCCCAGGGCGGTCAGTTTGGCCTCACGCCGGGATCGAGGTGCGGCAGGCTGGCACAGCTGCCACGGGCCGCCCGTGGCTGGCAACCGGCCCCCGGTGCTGGCGGCGCCCTCAAAACGATGCAACGGCCGGCTCGCCTCGACTGGACTCCTTCCCGCGTGCTCCCACCAGAAGGAGGACAGCACGCATTCCCCGGCACCCAACGAGCCGCGGGGCCTCGTCAAAAGGTCGACTCGCTGCGTTGGCCGGGAATCGAACCCGGGTCAACTGCTTGGAAGGCAGCTATGCTCACCACTATACCACCAACGCCGCCCGCCGCCCGGGACCGGCTGCCGAGCAGGGCACCGTCGGCGCCGCGGTCTCCCGACCAGGCCCTCGGCGCCCACAGGGTCCGCTCACCTCCGCCGGCCCAGCTTACGCACGTGGCAGGGAGCCCTCTTCCACACCCACTCGGAGCCGGGCGCTCCGTCTGTGGCCACAGAGCTCCGGGCGAGGAGGAAGGCAAGGGTGCCCGGGGAGGGGAGAGGGTGGTGGGGGACGGGGGACCGCGAGGTGGGCGCGCCAGGCACGAAGGGACATCCTGCGCCCAGCGGGAGAGCGGGGCCGCAGAGGGCCGAGCGGGCCTCGCATAGGTTAGAGGCCTGGGCACACCGGCGACCGCCAAAAGAGAGAGCGGCTGCCTCCCCGTCGGGGAATCGAACCCCGGTCTCCCGCGTGACAGGCGGGGATACTCACCACTATACTAACGAGGACGGCGGCGCCCGCCGTCGCGGCGCCCGTCCCCTCTCCGACGTCTAGACCGACCCTGTGCCCCGGCCGCCCCTTCCCGCCCCCACTTCCCCCGTCAGAGGCCACGAAGGCACCCTCAACCAGCCCAGACCACCTGGCCCTGGGCCCCGGCCCGGCCCCGGCCCCGGCCCCGACCCTGGTTCGGTCCACAACCGCGAACCGAAATCGAACCTGTGCGCCCTGCCGGTCGCCCACGGGGTAGGGGGTCCGGGCGCCCGGGTAGGGGAGCGGGCTAGCCAGCACGGCGCGGGCAGGAGCAGGAGGACCGTGCGCCCGGCGCGCTCCTGCCAGCACAGGGCGTGTGCGACCCAGCCGGTCTCGGTTGGGGATGCGTCCGCGGGGGCGTTCCCGGCGGGCGCGGGCGCCCCGCTGCGCCGACCTGGCTTCCTCCAGGCCCGCCTGGCCCGTCGCTGACGCTCCCACACCGCCAGGGCTCGGCGCACCACGGAACCAGCGAGCGACCCCGGCTCCCAGCCTGGCGAGCCGCGACGCGCCCAGGCCCGCCGTCAGGATGGCCGAGCGGTCTAAGGCGCTGCGTTCAGGTCGCAGTCTCCCCTGGAGGCGTGGGTTCGAATCCCACTCCTGACAAGCCCACCTTTTGCGCCCCCCCCCTCCACACACAGACAACCAGGCTGCCCCGCCGGGCTCCCGCCAGCGCCCACCACAGACGCTCTCCTCCCCGCACGGCCCCTTTGCCCGCCCCCCTCCCCCCAATCTCCCTGACGCGCGTCGCCTTCTCGCTAAGCCCTGCGGAGGACCCCGTTCCCATCCTGCCAGACTCTGGGCGCCACGCTCCTTCACTTGAGGGCCTTTGTCCAACCACACCTGCCAAGCGCTCCACCACACAGCGGGCGAGGCCCCGCTGGCCAGGCCCCGCGGGATCCCGCCTGGGGGGCCTGGTAAGACAGCTCGGCCCCGAGGACGGATGGACGATTACCCTGGTGAGTGGGGGGCGAACGCCCTCGAGCCGGTTGGCGTTCCCGCCGGTAAACGCCAAGCCCGGGCCGGACCACCCGGGCACCGCCACCAACCTCCCGCGGCCGGCGGCTTTCTCGGGGCCGGCCCACCACGTCCGCGGCTGGCTGGCTGGGGCGCCGGCTCCTGTCCCGGGCTGCCCTCCGGCGAGAGGCGCGGGCGGCCAGGAGTTTGGCGACTGGAGGGTGCGGGTGGACAAGAAGGCAGCCACCCAGCCGCAGTTCACCTGCCCTGATCGAAATGCCCGTGAGGGCATAATTTGGGCCGGCTCCTGGTTTCCTCGGGCGACAGCGGGCATGGCGGTCTGGTGAGCCTGGGCTGGCACAGGAGGTGCAGGGGCCTGGGGATCCGGCATCGACCTCCACCCGCGGTGTGCGCACACGCCCCCGCCCCCGCCGGCTGCAGGACGCCCAGGGCCCACCATCCATCCCCCCAGCCTCCTTCACGGTCCCACCAAGCAGCAGCTCACGGAAGGCGGTGGCCACTGTCACGGGGTTGCACGAAGGTGTGCGCCATGGGTGCATGGGTGGTTCAGTGGTAGAATTCTCGCCTGCCACGCGGGAGGCCCGGGTTCGATTCCCGGCCCATGCAACACTCGGTCCCCTTTTGGTCCCGAAGCCCCATCCTCTAGGCCGGCCCTCCCTCGGGTTCCATGGGTGCCTCCACGTGTGCCCCGTGCCTCTGCTTCCCGACCCCGCGCTGACAGCGCGGCACCTGGCCCCACTCAACCCCAGCCCCCACCGCAGCGACCCCGAGCCACTCACCTCTGCCCCTTCCACCCCCTGTCGGGGAAGCAGGGCCCCAGAGTCCCTGCGCCTCTCCCCTTCCCCCATCCTTGTGCCTGACACCAGCCGTCTTGTCCCGTCGCTCTCCAGTGGCCTTCCCACACGCATTTCGCGTCCATGGAGGCCGCCAGGTACCTCGCTCGCACCCCAAACGCCGGACCGTCGGACCACAACTCACCTCTCCCACGAGTGGCCGCCTAGGCGCACGGCTGCTTTTAGCGCCGGAAGGGCTCCAAGGGACTCCCAGTGGTATCTTGCTTTGGTTGTGTTCAGACAGGGGCCCTCGCGCATACGCATTCACACACACACACACCGCTAGTGCACACATGTTGGCCCTTGCATACATTCTTTTGCTCTGGGCCCTGTTTTCCCATCTCTTCTTGGTATAGCCAAATGGGCATAGTGGTTTTTCCCATTCTGATTGTACTTCTGGTATACAATCTGTTTTTTCTCTGTAGACGTCCCTTAACTTCTTCTTCTGGTCAGCTTATTATCCATTTTTTTATTTTTCTGCCTCCCTAAATGTATTAATTGGGTGTCTGTCTTCTTGTTGCTGAAAAATCGTCTTTCTGTGAAGATGATTTCAAAGATTTTGGAATAAATTCTGTATTGTAGATCAGTCCGTGTGGAGAAACATGGTCCATTTGGAATATTTTTTAATAACCCTTTCTGGCTTTGGGGTGGGATATTATGTGTTCATCCTTCTCTGTCTCTTGTGTCCTCACATATTCTACCATCTCACTGAATTTAGACTTTTTTTTCGTTTTCATTATTTCTTTTAATACAATTATTTAGCATTAGCAATTTTATGAAAAAAAAATGTGTTAAAAGTAAATGCTTGGGTAGAAGGGATGTTCAGTACTTTTTGTCCTTACCTTCGAGAATCATTTTGAGGATGAGCTTCAATCCTTACTGCTATATTTTAACTTTCTCTTTGAACAACGCTCGGAGTCCAGGTTTCACATTCAAAAAGATGTGTTGAAGGACTTCAACAAATTTTACAACAGACTGGCCTCCCAAATAGGGAAGCTAGTTCAAGTGAGCAGCAAGCTATTTTCCAAACACTCCCTGTTTGCTGTTCCCTACTTCATTTAGCCAATACTGAACTAGGCTTTACTCATTTTCTGTGTCTCAATTTAGGATTTATGAGGCCCACTTTTTGTTGATGTCAAATTACTGAAGGACTTGAATAAAGTACTTCAGAGGAGGTTTAATGTCCTGAGACCTAAACTAACAATGTCAAGGTGATGAGGCAGAAATTCAGGTAGTAAACTTCACAATTTAAAGTTCTGTGGCATAATTGCATAGTGCAATAATGTGTTCATCAAATGTTGATGTGATTAACACAAATAGTGTGTTAATCAAAATGTTGGTTCAAGCCCACTCAGGGATGAGGTGAGTTTTGACCCCTGTTACAAAGGATGCTTCCTTTCTCCAAAATCCTTTGAGAATTTTTTCCCTACAGAATCTCTCAGCTAACTGGCCTTTGTAGGTGGGTGCTGATAGTGTAGAAAACAGTTATATGGCTCTTTTTCCAGTCAATGCTTACAGTCGATGCTCCACAGTTGGAGAACTCAATGAACTCTGGCTAATTTGAAAGGGGGCAGTAAAATTCCACCTCCGGTTTCTTTAGAGTTCCAACTGGATGGAGAATTAAATTGACATAAAGTAGATTAACAGGAAAAATATACAGATTTCTTTCATATACATTTTATGAACCACAGGAGCCCTTGTAAGAAAATGAAGACCCAAAGGAGCAACTGCATTTAGTTACATATATATACTGGATTGGATAAAGAGTAATCAGTTGTCACTAGGTGCTGAGACACACACGTGTAATTCCAGTCACTTGGGAGGCTAACACAGGAGGATCTCAAGTTCTAGATCAGCCTGGATGACTTAGCAAGACCCTGTCTTAAAATTAAAAAATTAAAAAAGGACTGGGGATACACCTCAATGGTAAAGAACCCCTGGGTTCAATCCCCAGTATCAATAATAATAATAATAATAATAATAATAATAGGGACTTCAAAGGCACTGGCAATATTATTCATTGATTTATTTTTACAATAGTTTTCATTTAAGTTTGGTGGTGGAACAAAAGAGTTGATAGGAGTAAGTGATTTCCTCTCTTCACAACCAACTGTTAATATGTAAGGAGTTTTTTGTTACTTTTTTCTGTGTTAAGGATCAAACCCAGGTTCTCATGCAAGCACTCTACCACTGAGCTATATACCCTCAGCCCTAACATGTATGTTTTAAACACCATAGAAGAGAAACCAAAACCTAAAAAAAGAAAAAGAAAGGAATTAACTATCATTACTGAAGTGGATTAAATTGTGTTCTCCATAAAAATAAGTTCTAGCCCTAATTGCTACTACCTATGAATGTGAACTTGTTTGAAAACAGGGTTTTTGCAGAGGGACTCAAGTTAAGATGAGTTCTTACTGGATTTGTGTAGTACCTAAATCAAATGACTGATGTCCTTGAAAGAAGAGAATGATATTCAGAGGCACCGGAAAGAAGACCTTTTCAAGGACACAGACAGAGACTGGAATATTGCAACTGCAAGCCAAGGAATACCAAGACATACTAGGAGTCACCAGAATTTTGGAAAAGGCAGGAAGGTGTCTCCCCTATAGGTTTCAGAAGGAGCAAATCCCTGCTGACACCTTGATTTTGGACTTCTAGACTCCAGAACTGTGAGATAATAAATTTCTGGGTTTTTATATCTCCTTAAAAGACTAATAAAATTACTAACAAATAAAGCTCACTCAAATTGCCATGGGGGGAGACTTAGGGGATACTGGAAGTGTGTCAGTGTCCTCTCACTTCAGATTTGGAAGTCGATTCTAAAAAAAATAAATATCTATTTAGTATCATCATTTGATACATAATCACTGGGTAAAATAAAATGTGCTGCTTTGAACTGATCAGAAAGAAAACACAACAAATTATAGATAGACAACATAGTAAAATTGTTTTAATTTTTTTGAAGTTGTCAATGGACACAAATACCTTTATTTTATTTCTTTATTTTTATGTGGTGCTAAGGATCAAACTCAATGCCTAACACATGCTAGGCAAGCACTCTACTACTAAGCTACAACCTCAGCCCCTAAGATGTTTTTTGTTTGTTTGGTTGATTGATTTTTTTTAGGGAGTACTGGGGATTGAACTCAGGAACACTCGACCACTGAACCACATCCCCAGCCCTATTTTGTATTTTACTTAGAGACAGGGTCTCACTGAGTTGCTTAGGCTGGTTTTTGCTGAGGCTGGTTTTGAACTCCAGATTCTCCTACCTCAGCCTCCTGAGCCACTGGGATTATAGGCATGCACCACTGCACCTGGCTCCTATTATGTTTTTAAATAATGTAATAATATAAAAGATGTCCTACACTGAAATGAAAAACTAAAATGGGATGGGGTTTGTGGCTTAGTGGTAGAGCACTTGTGTAGCATGTGTGAGGCACTGGATTTGATCCTCAGCACCACATAAAAATAAAATGAAGTTATTTGTGTCCATCAAAAAATGAAAAAATAAGAAAAAAACTAAAATTTCTGTAATACTAATACACTTAAAGTAGGTTAAGTCACTTACTAAGAGATGTAATGATTATCTGATTAATCCATAAATCAAAACCAATGATATTAAATTTTTCTCATTTTGTGATCTTCGGCCTTTGGGAAATATAAATATAAGCTTGAACAAGCTCAGGCACTATTGGGCCAGGTCTGGAATTTCAGCAATTTAGGAGACTATAGCAGGTAGTCTCCCAAGGTCAGCCTGGGCAAATTAGCAGAGACCCATCTCCAAATAAAACAAAAAGGGCTGGGAATGTAGCTCAGTATTAGACCACCCCTGGGTTTAATCCCTAGTACTGCAAACAAAACAAAACAAACATGGAATCATAGACAGGTTAGAATTCTTATGAAAATCCAGTTTTGGTTCCTGAATTCCCTTACCAGGCTTTTTCTGTGGTATGGGTTTGGCTCCTCCAATCATATTTTTGTCCTCCTGCTTTCTGTAGGGGAGAAAAATAATATCTTTTCCTCACTCACCATAAGGTTCATAGCTGACCCCTATAACAAAAGATGACTAACAAGAGGAAAGCATAACAAATTTATTTAATGTAAATTTTACTCTACACAGGAAGCTTGAGAAATGAAGACCCATAGGCCCAGGGAAATCTATGTACCTGTGGATAATAAGCTGAAACATGATTGGAGAACAAAAAGTACAATCTAATGATGATAAAGGGGAAGAATTTACCAAGTCCTGTTTTTCTAAATTCTTTTTAGTCTCTGAATACAGGGCAAGACTTCTTTGGGATGAAGGTCTTATGGAAGGTAGGTCAGCTAATCCTTTTTTTTTTTTTTTTTTAATTATTTCATTTTTGCTAGGCATGGTGGCATAAATTCCAGTCACTAGGGAGGCTGAGACAAAAAGATGGCAAGTTCAAGGCTAGCCTCAACAGTTTGGCAAGACAAATCCTGTTTCAAAATAAAAATTAAAAAGGTTGAGGGTTCAGTCCCCAATACCAAAAAAATAAAAGTAAAATAAGTTTCCCCACATGTCTAAGCGCGCGTGCACACACCACACACACACACACATCCTATTGAGTCTGTTTCTCTGATTACTGCTGTTACAGAGTGCACAAGAATTACAACCACCATGCATATTGAGCCAAATTGAAAGGGAAAAAAATGATCCTTTAGTAAGCATGCCAGGCAAGCATATGGGAGCAGGCAAAACTGATTTTGGAAGTAGAGAGTTTATAAGAACAAACAAGGCACATGTGGGTCAGAAAGACCCTGTTGAGACAGGTATTTTGATTACATGAGAGAACTGTTTTGATTATACATTTCAGAGTCATCTTGTTATACATCAGGGTGATAGGGACACGGGAAGGTCCTACTGTACTGTCAACATAGTATGTCTGTCAGGAGGCTGAAAAGAAAACATTTTAAGCAAGCATAAAATGGAGTCAGGTCAGAAAAAAATTGCATTACTCTGGTTCTTTTCTATTTCAACTACCATCCAAGATCCAAGAAATTTTACAGGCCCCTTCTTTCTCTCATTAACTCCTAGCAGAAGATCTAAAGGTTCTTGAAATTTAAAGTAAATGGGAACAGTTTTATAGTATTTTTAATTGGAAAAATGCTATTGAGTACAATTTTAAGGGGAAAATGCATATTGCTAATTCACTAACTGATCTTGGCACTGCTTGAGCTTGTCAGTGTCTCATTGGAGAGGAGGTCACAAAGATCAAAACAGAATGTATTTGAATTTTACTAGATTTGGTGGATAGGGGAAGACTCTGAGCTTATTTTTTCACTAGTGGTGAAATTCCTTGGAAGGTTCCTGGCTGGGGAATGGAGAAACGTGACCGAGGTTTGGAAGAGAGTGACCTAAGATGCAACCTTAGTTGGGTACTACATGGATCAGGAGGTCAGAGAAGTAAGTGCGTAGCTGTGATAAGAGCTTTCCTCCAACCTTGACAAAAATACCTTCTTAAAAACTTATGAGACCAGGTTTGCATTTAGAATTTTGGAACTCCTCATAATTCCATACATGAACATGGTGGTATGGAGAGGGCCCTCTCCACTTAACTCTGGCTCCTTAACTCTTGTGTAGGTTTTGGGGCCCTTTGTCTCCCAAGTCTAAACTGTCCATACCCCTATTAACAGCCTTTCAGTCTCCACTTGTAAGTCCTTGTCCGCACACACTAGAGGCCTAAGCCACCTTCAGCAATACTAACAGTGGAAGAGGCCTAGTCAGACTTCAGGCCTTTGTGCAGGTATTTCTCACAAAAAGAGATATATCTTCAGAGCGTGGCCTGGAAGAGGGATGCACCTTCAGGTTGACATAGACCCTTGGCCCTGAATGTTTCTCCCTAAGCGCTGGGGTTTGAGCATATGGTGGTGGGGGCAGGGGGTAGGGCAATCAACAGTGGGAAAACTGTGAAAGTGAGAGAGACACACAGGTTTTATGAGGTAGGGAGAGAAGAGGCAGGAGGGTGGGAAGGAGGAACAGAAACCCCTATGGTCAGAGAGAATGACAAAATGTTGCAGGAAATATTTTCCTCTTCCCTGATTTGACTTATGACAATCTTTCTCCCAACATTTCTGCTGGTAAAACTCTTCTGCTACCCTCTGATCCCAGTGGCAGTCAGTGCACCTAGCACTACATGCATCCCCTTCAAAATATTCTTCAGATGCACTTAAATTAGTCCTGAGATCTTTGTCATGAGTGCTGCTAAATAAGTTCTTCTGTCTCTCCCTGGTGGTCTAGTGGTTAGGATTCAGCGCTTTCACCGCTGCGGCCCGGGTTCGATTCCCGGTCAGGGAAGAGAAGTTTTTTGCACTTCAGATAAATGATTTCTGTGAAGTCCAAAGTTCCATGACCTTTATTTCATCTTTCTTCATCTTCTTCTTCTAGAAGGAAAATAATAAAAAAAGAAAAAAATCATTAAAACTATGTCTATACCAATCAAACCCTTCTAGATTTAGAAGGCACTTGAAATAACTGATTTGTTTCATGTAAAAATTATGTAGATTGATAAAAACAAATCAGTAATTCTCAACAGGGTGAAGTACAGGTGGGTTTGAATCTACATAAAGACCATTTTCATTTTTTTCTCCTGGATGCTGATAAATTATATTTCAGAATATTGGCTCAATAGTTCCTTGAAGGGTGCCTGCAGGAGAACCTTAGCAAAAACCAAAGAGGTGGGAGTATCTGCAGTCTCAGCAGGGGATAAAAAAGACTACAGCTTTCCCTGATCAAACCTGGCCCTTGTGAAAGCACCAAAATCCTAACCACTAGACCACCGGGGACAGATATTTGTGAGTTATGTGCAGTACCTTATGGAAAAAGATCTTAGGATGAAAAATTTCACCACTGCAAGCACATGTTAGAAAATTTTTAAGGACATCTGAAAAAAGTTCTCAACATTTTAAATCCTTTTACTCACGTGTGTTTTGTGAGTGTAGTTTCATGAAACAATGGAGATTACATATAAGCAGAGAACATATCAGCAATATCCTTGTTTGCCTTTCTTTGCTTGATCTTAGTCAAAAGGAAGAGATACAATTCTTGTCTGCCTTTCTCTTTGCCCATTTATATACAGCATTTGCTGTAACTGATGAACACAGAATTCAGGGTGGAACCACAAGGAAGTCACAGTTTCCATTCGAACCAGAATTTGCTTTAAAGGTAAAAAGCAGGTGATGGTTTTTTAAAAAATTATTATTATTATATGGTATTTTATTTTTAAATTATTTTTTATTTATCCTAATTTGTTGTACATGACAGCAGAATGCATTTATACATTTTAATAGATCATACATAAACGGAGTGTAATTTCTCATTTTTCTGATTGTACATATTGTAGGATCACATCAGTCATTCAGTCATATATGTACACAAGATAATTATATCTGTTTCACTCTTCTATCCTTCCTACCCCCATACCAGCAATGACTTTCTAAGAAACAAAAACAACCGAAGAATCCTATCATAGCCTTTGTTATGTTACTTTCCTTAACCACGTATGCCATGGAAGGAAAAGGAAACTTAGGGCAACCACACTTCCTTTTCCTTTCAGTCCTTCCTTATTTGTCAGTAAGTGAAAAGCAAAAAGTATGGGTAAAATGTGTACATAAAAAAAAAAATTAAAAACAGTCAAGTTAATTTTGTGTAATATTGCCACAGTTCCAGTAAAGACAAAAATACATATGTATGTAGTAACTATGAAACAGAGATATTATAATTTCAGTGGTTCTGCTTATGAGTTAAATGCTTTTTATATTTACATTGTCAAATTAAAATAAATCTGAGCCGGGTACAGTGGCACATGCCTGTAATCCCAGAGGCTGAGATAAGAGGATGGGAAGTTTAGGCTACTTTGAGCAATTTAGGGAGGACCTAAGCAACTTATCAAGATCCTGTCTCAAAATATAAAATAAAAAGGGCAAGGATGTAGTCAGTAGTAAACACCCCTGGGTTCAATCCCCAGTATAAATAAATAAATAAATAAATAAATAAATAAAAATAAATCTGGACCTATATAAGGAGAGACTTTTCAAAAAGATTATTTTGCAATAGGTAGAATGTTCTGATCTCAGAAATCTGCAAGGGTCTCCAAATGGAACAGAAAAAGGCCATTTCTTTTGATATAAGCGGATTTTTTGTTTGTTCATTTGTGTGTGTGTGTGTTTCAATACTAGATACTGAACCCAGGGGTGCTCTACTACTGAACTACACCCCAGCCCTTTTTAATTTGGTTTGTTTGTTTGTTTGTTTGCTGTTGTGTTTTGTTTTATTTTGAGACAGGTTCTCACTAAGTTGTCCAGGCTGGCCTCTTAATTTGTCATCCCCCTGCCTCAGCCTTCTCAGAGCTAGCACTACAGGCATGGGCCACTGTAACAAGCTCAGCAGAGACTTTTAAGGACAATTTGAGCAAACAAATGCAGAATGAACAGACATGATGATCAGAGTAGTTTCCTAGGAAATATATCTCCATATGCAACTGATTCTCAGGATAAGTTGATAAGGGGTGCATAGTCTGCATTTTAGCCCTTGCCCAGCTTGGCCAAGGCAAGTCTTATTCAAGGGCCTATGGAGAAAGAAGGCTGATTAAATTTAGGTGGAGAAAAAGCAAAGAATCAGAAATGGATAATAGTGAACATTTGGTCAACACTTAAAACTGGAATCATACAATATAAAGATAATGGATAAATTCGTGCTAATTATTTTAATTATGGTTTGTTTCTTATTTGTTTGGATACCAGGGATTAAACTCAGGGGCCCTCAGCCACTGAGCTACATCCCCAGTCCTATTTTGCATTTTACTTAGAGGCAGGGTATCACTGAGGTACTTAGCACCTCACTTTTGCTGAGGCTGGCTTTGAACTTGCAATTCTCTTGCCTCAACCTCCCGAGCTGCTGGGATTACAGGCATGCACCACTGGGCCAGCTTAAATTATGTTTTTCTACATGGAATGACAATAAATGTTAAATAGAAAAAAATCAGAACAAGCAAAAGACCATGGAAGAAAGGAAAAAGCTTTATAGTTTATTACTTTTAATAGCACTTTTTTTTTTCTACTTTAAAACAAGGCTCTTGCATTTTCATTTTGCACTGGATAATACAATTTACATAGTGGATCCTAGTACCAGAACATGAGATAAGATAAGTTTCCACGTGTGTGTGTGTGTGTGTGTGTGTATTTTGACAGTATTATGGATCAAACCCAGGATGCTGAGCATGCCTAGGCCAATGTTCTACCATGAGCCACATCCCAGTCCAATTATGTATTTTTGTTTTTCAGTTTTATCTCCTCTATTTGCTTTTTAGTTATATCTTTTTGTATTGTTCTTTCAGTGAGTACATTAGAAATTAAAATAGGTTTCCTTAATTTATGACAGACTAACAATATATTTACCACTTCATGAATGATGGAAGATGCCAGACACAGTGGCAAGGCCCTAATCCTAGCAGCTCAGGAGGCTGAGGCAGGAGGATCTCAAGTTCAAAGCCAGCTTCAGCAACTTAACGAGGCCCTAAACAACTCAGTGAAACCCTGTATCTAAATCAAAAAATACAAAAAAGGGTAGGGGGTGTGGCTCAGTGTTTGAGTGCCCCTGGTTTCAACCCCTAGTACCAATAATAATAATAATAACAACAACAATAATAATAATAATAGAAGAACCTTTTGACCATTCAGTTCCATCTATCCTTCCTGTCATTTGCATTATTATTACATACTTTATTTCTTTCTATGTCATTTGCTATGCTATAAACTCTTCAAGAGTTGAGGTGTAGCCAGTGGTAGAGTGCTGGAAAGAAAAAAAAAAAAAACACTCCACAAGATATGATTAAAATGGTCAATATCCTTTCAGATGTACTCATTTTTACCCTTGCCAGTGCTCTTCATTTGTTCTTATATTTAAGTGTTTGCTTTAGTCAGCTTTTTCATCACTGTGACCAAAGACCCAGAACAATTAAAGGTAGGAAAATTTATTTGGCTCATGGTTTCAGACGTCTCGGACCATAAATGACTGACTCCATAGCTCTAAGCCTAAAGTGAAGCAGAACATCATTGCAGAGCAGCATGGTAGAGGAAAGTAGCTCAGGACATGGCAACAGAAAGAAGAGAGAGCTCTACCCCACAGGTGTGTTCCCAGTGACCTAGTTCTTCTAGCTATACCCTACCTGCTACAGTTAATCCATAACAGTAGATTAATGCACTGACTCCATTCAGGCTCTCAAAACCCAACTTACTTTTACTCCCTCACACATATCTAAATCATGTCTTTATTTAGATATAGACATACCTAAATCATAACAGTGTTCCTATGTGAAATCATTTTCCTTTAGCCTGAAAATCTCTCTTCAGTTATCTGGAAATACATTGTTCAGTTTTCATTTGTCTGAAAATGTCTTTATTTTGCCTTCATGTTACAGATATTTTTATCTGTGTATTATTCTAGAATTGCAGTTATTTCTTCTGTTTTTCAGCTTTTTCTTTTTCTTTTTCTTTTTTTTTAAATGCTGGGGATTGAAACAAGGGCCTCGTGCAGAGATATCATTCTTATGTTGTCATTTAGAATATAATATTGTTTTTTCTCTATCTCCTGTAACATTCTATCTCTACCTTTAATTTTTAGTAATTTAGTTGTTTTAGTTGTTTAAGTAAAAAACAAACAAACAAAAACCTAATGTGTGATTTTCTTTCGATTTGTCCTTCTTGGAGTTTGCTAAGCTCCTTGAATCTGGAGATGGAGCCATTCATCAGTTTTAGAAAGTTTTCAGCCATTGTCTCTTCAAATATTGCTTTGGCTCATTATCCTTCTACGACCAAGTATACATTTCTATTATATCCTATTCTTACCCATTTTTTGCATGGGTGTGTATGTGCTTCCATTTGGATATTTTCTATTGACCTGTCTTTGAGTTCACTAATACTGTCTTCTGTTTTATTCAATTTGTTCTTTTTTTTTTTTTTTTTTTTTTTTTTTTAAAGACAATTTAGGTGTTTTTAATAGTATTCCAGGGATATAAAAGCTAACTGCACAGGACTTAGGATGTAGATTCTAATGATGGTTTTATACTGCTTAGGCAATTCACTTCTAAGCTTTAAGCTCAACAGCACAGTCAAATCCCCTTTATATTTTGGAGATGCTGAGAATTGAAATGAATACACACACACTTAGCATAGTATGACACTTGTATTTACTTTCTATGTGCATTTGGATTTCCTTATACATCAGGAAAAAATAATCTTAACCCCCATAGCTCAGTGGTGAGGTGCATGGCTAGCATGCACTAGGTTCAATCCTCACTATCCAAACCAAATTCTTCTTCTAAACCTGTAATCCTGAACTATAGGATAATTAATCAAGATGCTGCCCTGCCAGCTGCCAGTCTTCACAATCCCACAGGATATTTCTCTGGTTAGCTCTGCTTGGTTCCTCCAGTCCAGGCCCTTGCGAATACTGCAAATATGACTTAAACCAAAAGGACAAGCAATGTTCCACAGGCCAACATAACAGCTTGAACACTGGACAGAAAGCCTAGTCAGGCCTTATGTCTTGGTATAAGATTTTATTAAATGTCTTTTAAAAGCAACATCTAGACTCCAGATACAGCTGCCAAGGAGACCCTGTTATGCTGTAGGGACTGGCTGGGGCATGGCGTGTGGTTCTGGCTTTCCACCCTTCTGTTCTGAGATGGGGGTGGTGGGCAGGATCTCCTCTTTGGGTTCCACGATGCTCACATGGGTCAGACAGAGGCTACTCAGAGCCAGTCTTGCCACTTGGGTCCCAGGGCAGCATGATCTTCACTTTAATGCCCAGCACACCCTGTCTGAGCAGCACATGGCAGTGTCAACATAGTAGTTAACTGGGTCCCCACTGTGGATCATCAGGCCATTCGCGAACTTCATGGATTTACCTCTGTGTCCTGGGGATTTTCTAGACACCACAACCTCACAGCCCTTGGCTCCACTCTCTATGATGAACCACAGTACAGCAGGCTCTCCATACAGCAAGCCCTTCAAAGACGTTGTATCGCAGCAACTCTGTCTGAGTAATGACACACAGGCCTCTTGTGGCCACCTTTTCAGCATTAAGCTGCACACTGCCCTCAGGGAAACCAAATCTCTTCTGACCTACCACAGTCAATTCCCAAATTCCCTGCCCCCTCTCACCAAGAACATTCTGTGTCCTGGTGGTTAAGATAATGACTTCTGTCCTTGTTGGTGTAACTCGGACCTCAACTCTGAGTACCCATCTTCAGTCAATTCCTGCATGAGAAACTCATTTAATTCAGCCTTAAAGATGCCATCAGCAACAAACTTCCTCTTCTCGGAAATTTGCACCACCATCTTGCCACCATGCACCCACAAAGGAAAGGAGTCCAATTTGTTCTTAAACCCACCTAGAAAGTTCTGTTCTACAGGTTCATTGATGAATCTTTATAGATTCCAATTCTGTGTTGATGTTTTCCATCTTTTCATCAACCTTTCATCCTTTTCCTCTATTGCAAAAAAATAATAATCATAATTATTTTCAACTCTTGTCTGTGACCTTAAACAATTGGAGTATCTTTGTTTCTGCTTCTATTAATTGCTTCTCTTGTCTGTGACCTTAAACAATTGGGTTATCTTTGCTTCTGCTTCTGTTAATTGCTTCTCCTCCATTTTCTGCTTCTTTATTGGTCACATTTTCCTTTGTCTTCATACATGTTTCCTAATTTTTCTTGTATGCTAGACAGCATGTATAAAATAACTATAGAGACTAAATTAAATGTTTCCTTCCAGAAAGATTTCTTTCTCTTTTCTCTGTCAGAGAAGATGGGATTTGATTACCTCAATTCAGTTTAGAATCAATCTGGGTCATGAATAGGTGCAACATTAATTAAATTCAGTCTAACTCTGTCATCAGTGGTCTCAAGAGTGAAAGCTGATATGTATTTATTGCAGGCAGCTCCTCCTAGCCATCTGTCCTCCAAGTACCAATAGATTGCAGGAGGTCTCTCAACTCTGCCATTTCACCTCAGCACAAAATCTCCCATGCTTGTCCAGTTTTCATTAATGTTGTGAGGGGGAAAACAACCATTTGTTTCATGTTCCATCATGTTCTAGTCAGTCAAGCCAACTGGCATGACCACCAGGAGTTCTACTGGTTTCTCTTCTTCTCAGCAGAGTCCTACTGCCTAGGTGATATCTGATCCTTACCTTAGGACAAATTCCCAAGGGGAGAAGAACAGTCAGCAATCTCAGATTTTCTAGATGGGACTACTTCCTCTCTATAATTTAAGTCTTTGTTTGTTTGTTTGTTTGGATTGAGGTTTGGATTAAATCCAGAAATGCTCTACTGCTGAGCTACATCCCTAGCCTAGTCCTTTTTATTTTAAAATTTGAGACAGGGTCTTGCTAAATTCCTGAAGCTGGCCTTCAACTTGCAATCCTCCTGACTCAGCCTCCTGAGTAGCTGGGATTACAGGTGTACATCATCATGCCTGGCAATGGTATTGTTATTTATGTATGTGAGAGAGTGTGCTTTTTTGCAAGGGGTACTAGGGATTGAACTTGGCCACTGAACCACACCCTCAGCCCTATTTTTTGTATTTTATTTAGAGACAGGGTCTCACTCTTGTTGAGGCTGGCTTTGAGCTCACGATCCTCCTTTCTCAGCCTCCCAAACTGGTAGGATGACAAGTGAGCACTATCGTGCCCGGCTGATTTTGTAACAACTCTTACTGAACTTTTATTTGTTCTAATAGTTTACTGATTCTGCTTCATTTTTTATGAAGCTAGTCAAAACGACTTTGCTTCTTTGAAAAGCTACATATAATGGCACCAAGGTTAAGACAGTGAAATCTAGAAGCTTTATAAAAGCTACTTTCAAAACTGGACTTAACTTCTCTACTTCCTCTCCAGATTACAAATTTAATAAGTAATTTTCTTCTCTGAGACTACAGCTCCTCTACTGCAGACTTGTTTTATAATATGCCTCACCTTCCCATCACC
This sequence comes from Sciurus vulgaris, assembly GCF_902686455.1. Classification (NCBI taxonomy): domain Eukaryota; kingdom Metazoa; phylum Chordata; class Mammalia; order Rodentia; family Sciuridae; genus Sciurus; species Sciurus vulgaris. Next base: position 122,714,946 of record NC_136461.1, on the reverse strand, counting down.
ACCACCATCTATACCTAAAAGGTAGAAATCTTTTGCCTATTGTCTCCTACCACCATATTCCTTAAGTCACTAGGTATTAGTGTCATGAGAAGGAGGATGTGGTGGAAAATACTGAGCAATGGAATAGCAAGGAGTCAAGGACAGAGTTTTCACTTTCACAAGGGAGTGGGGAAATGAGAGACATGAGAAGCTCTGAGAGCCAAGATTTGGGTTATTCGACTCACACTGGGAACAGAATCTCAGATTCTTACTGATAAGAGTAATTCTTACCACCTCTTCCCTTAAAGAGGCGATGAGCATGCTGGTATCATGAACACTCTGGGAAACAGCTCCCCCACAAAGCATTGCCTTATGGAGAAACCCCAATGAGGAACCATTATGAGTAGGGGACGGAGACATGTCTTGAGCCAGATATGGTGTAATGGGGACAAATTCCAGGCTCACCTCCCATCCCTCAGGACTGTCCTGCAGGCTTACTGAACATTGAGGACAGTTGCATGAAAGCTGGGTCTTCTCAAAGGCTGAGGGGATAGGGTGGGAGAGGAACTGGCACAGCCTCTTCAGTTCCTGGTATGTAGGGGCAGAAATTAACCTACATTGAAAGTGGCCTCTTGGGGTGTGGTGGGAGAGTGCTGCTGTCCTGGGCTACCCTGGATCTCATGTGGCCTCACATAATGGAAATTACTCAGTGGAGAACTAATATCTACTCTATTTGCTAATTGTATTTTCTTCCCATTCTCTATTACCCTGTGGTCTTACCCTCTACAGAGAATATTTGTTGGTTGCCACCTCAGTAAATATCTTAAACATCCCTACAGTTCTTTTCATGTACTAGATATTGAACCCAGGGGTGCTTAACCACTGAGTCACATCCTTAGCTCTTTTTTATATTTTATTTAGAGACAGGGTCTCACTGAGTTGCTTAGGGCCTCACTAAAATGCTGAGACTGGAGTACTTGCTTAGCAGGGAAACCTTTAGAGTGGAACCTTTCCTAACATCTTCTCCACTTCCTAAAAGTATATGTCATTCTTCCCCCTTCTTGGTTGCCACCTCTGCATACCCACCTCCTTTTCCCTTCTTAGGGATACCTTGAATTTGTCAGCCATAGAGTTTGAGCAGGATTAATCTTACCTGGAACTTCAGGAGTAGCCCCTAATTTGTTAGTAGTTAGTAATGAGTGACTGAATGCAAACCAATAACATGACAGAGTCAAGAGTTTAAATTACTTTTAAAGAAAATGAATAACTGAGTCACCTGTAGAAAAACAACAGGTGTACAAACCCTGAGAATAAACAAGTAGGAGCAAAAGGAGCTAATTAAGAAGTGTGTCAAGAAACAAAGATCATTGAGGTTAACTCCTGACTGGGTTTATCTGGGTCTTTGTAAAGTTATGATTTATAGTCATGAGTTTCTCAATGTATTTCAGGAAAGAGATTTCTTTAGTAGTGCAGACACACTAAGGTAAATTTTGTTAGGCCACTGACCCTAAAATCCATATCAACACAAGATGGACTTGTAGATAAAGTCCCTCTGAATAGGATGGCCACCATGACAGGTCCAGACATATTAAAATTCTCTTTAATAAAATTATCTCGCATAGCTTTTCATGTCTTACTTTAAATTTTCTTTTGTTGGAACACAAGAACTGTGGTTTGAAGCTTCAGCTCCCCACTCTTCTGTGATAAATTGACTTAAACTAAGCAGCATATCTCATTCACTTTGCACACAGCACAGAAGGACCAAGAGAATTTTTGAGCCTCTGTGAAGACTTGCCTGAATCCCACATCTACCCATCTTTTGAGACAATATTTCCCCTTTATTATTTAAGCCAATTTAAATGAATTTTCATTAATGTGGCTTAGCCTTATAAACTCTACTATCTCAGTCCCTTAGACATTGCTGAAGTCTTTTCACATTCTGCACAGTCTCCCCCCATAGGCAGCTACTTCCTGGTGCTCAACCCTACCTCTTCTCAACCCCTTAACATTCCTCCTTTACTTATTTATCCACAACCCACTTTCTCCTCTAGGTTTTCCCATCTTAAGCAAGTCAAATTTAGTTAGCTTCAGTCTCTCCATCTTTAGAACAGGTTTTAATACTTTCCTCGTAGACCGTTTCTAAATGAGAAAGTGTGCAAATGCCTCCTAAATTAAGTGTTGCACCAACCTAAAGTCTATTTTAAAATTGTTTTAAATATTGGCTCCCTTCAGCCAATATTTAAGCCCATCACTTAGGTCTCTTTCTGCCTGAAGTTAACTGCTCTATTTTTATCGTATGTGCCAAGTGCCAGTGGGTAGCCTGACTCCACACGGTAGCGATGCATTCCTTAGGGACTGATAGGATCAGGAAAACTGTCTTACGACCTCGGGGTCCTGGCTGGAGCCCTAATTGTGCTGGAAGTTTCCCGAATAGGCACCATCAATTTCTCTGTGTACCTGTGGTTACAATTCTCTGAGAGCAACCTCGGCCTAATTCAGACTTGTTAATTCTTTCCCGGCTTTCTGAGTGCGTGGGTGGGGAGTGGGGAAGGCCAGGGATTAATAATTGGCTGGCACGGGACTTTCCGTATGGACTCGAGGCACAGCGATGAGCCATTGCATTTGAAGGGTGGTTTGCGAAGCGCCAGCTAGCGGGAGGTTTCCGTAGTGTAGTGGTTATCACGTTCGCCTCACACGCGAAAGGTCCCCGGTTCGAAACCGGGCGGAAACAATCCGAAGGACTTTTGTTTTTCCGGCATCACTGAAACCTTGTAGAAAAATCCTCCAAAATTGCAATGAGACCCCGGGACTCTCCAGGTGGGATGGAACGCACTTACCGGCCGAGCGGCGCCCCGTGGCGGTGGTTGTGGCAGTGGGTGACTTGGTCCCTAAAGGCCAATGACACTTCTGAGATCAGCAGATCCCTATGCTACCGCTTCAGTTTCCACATCGTATTCCTTTCTGACACCAGGACGGCGCTCCCAATTTGGGAGCCAGAAGTGGCTGCTCAATGAAAGAAATCGTCTGTTTGGTCACGGACCCCGAAGGACCAAGTTCTGACTCCAAAGTTCTGGCCCCAAAGGCCGAGTTCTGAAGGGTGGTCCCTTTTTCAGATCCTTTGTCAGGCTACAGACTTTTCCGATGAGGCAGAGAAGCAACGATCTCCTCCAGATTTTACAAACCAGCATCCAGACCCAATTGAGTGCCGGGTGATTACCTTGCTGTACAAAGGCTGCGGGATCATCAGCCGCCATCATAGTACAGAGAAGTGAACCGAACCTGGTGGCGGAACCAGAATCTCTAGTCATTCTGCTCTATCATGCTGTACAAACCTGTCTTCATTTTGTTTTTCCATAAAAGCTGTCGCCATCCAGTTCTCACACATGAAAATTGTTCCTTCGTTCTCCCTCTCTGTCTCTCCCTCAAGGAATCTTAAAGTCCTTGCTTCTAGATCTGGTGGAAACGATGTCTTATTTTCTTTTAATTAAAAAATTATTTTCACATTCACCCTCCCCAAAGGGGGCAAACAGTTGTGAACAGACACTTTTCATGTGATTATTCACTTTAGTGAAGTTTCTGTTCACCAAAGGACATATACAGATAGCAGATAATCACATGAAAAGATTTTCAATATCATTAATCAATAGGGAAATGCAAATTAACAACAAAAATGAGATACTATTACACACATATTAGAATATTAAAAGATTGATCATACTAAGTTGGAAAGAGTGTGGAAGAACTGATATACTCAGACATTGCTGATATGATAGGAATGTAAAATGGTACGTTGGATTAAGTTTGGTTCTTTCTTTCTCTCTCTTCCTTCCTTCCTTCCTTCCTTCCTTCCTTCCTTCCTTCCTTCCTTCCTTCCTTCCTTCCTTCCTTCCTTCCTTCCTTCCTTCCTTTCTTTCTTTCTTTCTTTCTTTCTTTCTTTCTTTCTTTCTTTCTTTCTTTCTTTCTTTCTTTCTTTCTTTCTCTCTTCCTCCACATCCACCCCCACTGGTACTGAGGATAGTATCCACGGTGGTTTTACCATTCTATATTCCTAGCTTTTTTTTTTTTTTTTTTTTTTTTTTTTTTTTTTTTTTCACCTTTGAGATAGGTTCTTGTTGAGTTGCTCAGGCTGGATTCAAACTTGTGATTCACTCTCCCTTAGTCACCTAAGTAATTTGGCAGTTTCTTAAAAAGTTAAACTAGGGCTGGTGGTGGAGTTCAGTGGAAGAGCATGTGCTTAGCCTGCTGGAGGCTGTGGGTCTAATCCCCAGCAGCCCTCCTCCAAAGTTATACTGAGTGTGATTCAGTCATTTCATTTCTAGGTATTTGTGCAAGAGAAAATAGAGCAAACGCCTGTACAAAGGCTTGTACATGAATGTTTACAGCCACTCTGTTTGCAATTAGCCCTAAACTGGAAACAACCCAAATGTCAATCAAAGGGTGAAAGATAAATACATACAATGGAATAATATTAGCAAAAAAAGAAAGAAAGAAAGAAAGAAAAAGGAACAATTGATGCAACATGAATCTCAAAATAATTATGCCTAATCAAAAAAGAGCACTGGATAATTCCATTTACATATATTCTTTCTAGAATATATAATACAGTGCTTCCTAGCATAGTTGAGATCCAGAGTTCAATCCCCAGCAGTGCAATAAAGACCAATCTATAGTGACAGAAAGTAGAGCAGTGATTGCCTGGGAATAGGAAAGGAAGATGGGCAGGTTATATAGAAATTTGAAAGGGTCGTGAATAAATGAAGTGAGGCAAGGGATATGTTCCTTGTCTTAGTTGTGACAGAGCTCCATGATAATCTTTATTGACCCTAGCTTCCTTTATTTTTGTGGGCCCCTTCCATCATAAAATTTAGATATTTAAAAATATACTAAGATAAAAATACTTTATAAGCCGGGCACGTTGGCTCACACCTGTAATCCCAGCAGCTTGGGAGGCTGAGGCAGGAGAATCATGAGTTCAAAGCCAGCCTCAGCAACAAGATGCTAAGCAATTCAATGAGACCGTGTCTCTAAATAAAATACAGAAAAGGGCTGGGGATGTGGCTCAGTGGTTGAGTATCCCTGAGTTCAATCCCCAGTCCCCGGCCCTGAAAAAAATGTATGAAGATGAATATTAATATATTATAAAAACCTTTTTTGATATAAAAGTTTGGGTTTTTCTTTTTGACCTTAAAAACATGTTTGTGAGCCCCATGAAGCAGGCCTACTTTGCCTAATGAGTGAGTCAGCTTTGGATCTTGGTGATGGTGTTCCATAAGTGGATACATAAAATAATTTGTTTCTTTCATCAGATTGTTAATAAGAAGTCTGTTTTCTGACAATAAACATATTGGCCTTTGGGAGTTTTTTTGCAGAAAAAAAATCTGTGCCAAATATGTGTGCTAAAATCTGTACATTTTAAATAAACCCAGTTTATTGTATGTCAGCTATGCCTTAATATAACAAAGTTGTTAGTTTTTCCAGGGGACAGGGGATGAGCATATTTGAATTCTCTTCTGAATATTCATATAAAATACATATTTTAAGTTTCTTATTTAAAAAATGTTATATGGTTCATGCTTGTAATCCAAGTTACTTGGGAAACAGAAGTAGGAAGATTGCAAGTTCCAGGGCAGCCTGGGCAATTTTACAAGACCCTGTCTTAAAATAAAAGAAAAAAAAGTTGAGGTATAGCTCAGTGATACAATGCTTTCCTGGCATGTGTGAGGCTCTAAATTCAATTCCCACACAAAGTCATATGAAAGAAAAATATATTCACAATATTGAATAATTTTTCAATGAAACTCAGGAACAGGGTTAATCTCAATTCATTGCCCTCTATTTATATATATGGGGTAAGGCTTCTCTTTTGCTTATTTTTGTCTTCTTATTTTCTATTACCCTATCCTGTTTATTTATTTATTTATTTATTTTTATTCCAGGCAAGGTCTCACTATATCGTTTATGTTGCCCAGGTTAGCCTCAAATTCACAATTGTTCTGGCTCAGCCTCCCAAATAGCTAAAATTATAGGCACATGCCACCTCTTTCATCACATTTCTCTATTTTGGTGTGACCCTCTCTAATGTATTTGAATTTTTATATATCCTGATAAAATGTGTAGTAGTTTTTTACACATATTTCTTAATTTTGCAAGTAATTTCTTTACTCAGGATAATGACTTTATGGTCTACCCCTGTTGCTATGTGCACACCTGGTTCTTGTTTCTAGCTGCTGCAAATAATTCCAAGGTGGGAGACTTTTCTTTCCCCATGATGGGTGCAAGGTTGTCTGCTAATTCTTGCTCTGATGATGCCATCATACCTCTTTATTATTGAGTGCTTACTACATGCTTGGCATTGTTATAATTCCCTCTGGGGATTCAGTAATGACATAAATAGGAAAAAAAAAAAAAAAAGAATCCCTGCCCTCATGAAGTTTACATTCATGAGTGAGGCAGATAAAAACAACCGGTGAGGGGGGTGGGGAATAGTGGGAGATTGACTTCATCCCCAATAGTCAATGATTTAATCAATCATGCGTATGCTATAGAACGCACACGGTAACCCTAAACAACAGGGCTTGGAGCGCTTTGTGAAAATAAAAGGAAAGCTTAGGATGAAAAACAACATTGACAGAATTTTTCAAAATGGACTCTAGAAGCCCTCAAGAAGCAGAATGTATGTGTGATTCTAGAAATGTGAACTTCGGTTACCTTTGTCCTTTGATTGCAGGCATCTAGAACAGATAATTACATTGTGCATATCAGGAGGTTATCTTATGGTATTTTTACTAAGTATATACATTCTTTTCTCTCTAGTCTATTGGTCACATACTCCATGTCATACAACACCTATTCTTTCTCAATTTCAAAAGAAGTTCCTGTTGTGAGAAATAGACAGTCTGGTGGCCCATTTTCAGAATACAGTATTAAGTTTTAATTGGATCCGATTGTAGCTCTTCCCTTTTGGCCCCTTCCCAATTCTAAAATTAGCTATTCGCCTAGATTATAACCCTAAACTCCGCTTCTGGAAAAGGGAATAGGGAATTAAAGTGTAGAAATAGAAAAAGACTTCTCTTGTACACAGTAGTCCCCTCCTCCTTATGCAAAGCTTCACTTTCCATGGCTTCAGTTACTTGAAGTCAACCTCAATGTGAAAATACTAAATGTAAAATTCAAGAAATAATAAGTTTTAAATAAACTTTATTACATATATTGCAATCATTGTTCTATTTTTGTTGTGTTAATCTTATTGTACCTAATTTATTAATTAAACTTTAAAATACAGTATGTAGGTATAGGGAAAAGAGTAATACTCTCAAGTTCTACCTGTGCATTCTGAACCTATGAATTCAAACACCTGTGAATTGAAAATTTTGGGGCAAAAAATAAATCTGTACTGCCTAGACACTTTTGTTATTATTCCCTAACAATACAGTACAACTACTTACATAGCATTTACATTGTATTTATTAGGTATAAGTAATCTAAAGATGATTTAAAGTATAGGGAGTATATTCATATCTTATATGCAAATTCTATGCAGTTCTATATAAGGCCCCTGAATATTTGAGATTTTGATATCCATGGGATCCTGAAACTAATCCCTCTCTTTTCTTTGTTTTGTACCAGGACTTGAACCCAGGGGCACTTTATCACTGGGCTATATCCCTACCCCTTTTTATTTTGAGAGGGGGGCCCACTAAATTGGTTAGGGCCTCACTAAGAGGCTGAGGTTGAGCTCCTCCCACCTCAGCCTCCCTAGTCGTCGATTACAGGCATGTACCACCACGCCTGACATTAATCCCTTCTTCTAAATCAGACTACATATGTATAGGGTTCAGTATTCTCCCCAGTTTCAGGCATCCGCCGGGGACCTTGGAATTCACCCCTTGGTTAAGAAGTTATTTTTATTATGTTCACATATTACCTATTCAAAAATCATCCCATTTTTAAAATGAAAAAATACCAATAAGACAAAATACAGCCAGACACGGTGGCACACACCTCTAATCCCAGCGGCTGGGAAGGCAGGGGCAGGAGGATCGTGAGTTCACCGCAAGCCTCAGCAATTTAGCGAGACCCTAAGCAATTTAGTGAGACCCTGTCTTTAAATAAAATATAATGAAGGGCTGGGGATGTGCTCAGTGGTTAAGCACCCCTGAGTTCAATCTCTGGGACAAAAAAAAAAAAAGACAAAATACATACAGGGAAGTGTATTATCCTTAAGTGAAAAATGTCAGCGCAACACAAACAGGAGTGGGCAGACTCAAAGCATGGTAAAACATATGAAATATGAGAAAAGAGCCGGGCATGGTGGCAACCCTGTAATCCCAGTGATTTCCAGGCTCAGACAGGGGGATCACAAGTTCAAAGCCAGCTCTCAATTTAGTGAGATCCTGTCTCAAAATAAAAAGGAGGACCAGGAATGCACTCAGTGGTAAAGTGCCCCTGAGTTAATCCCCAGCATAATAACATTAATATTACTATTACAACAGTAATAGTAAAGGGCTGGGGATGCATCTCAGTGGTAAAGTGTCCCTGGGTTCAATCCCCAGTACCGCAAAAAGAGGAAGCGATAAAAAGCTCTAGTTTGTGAAAGCTAGATTATGGGTGCGTTTTCAAATTTTTCATAACAAAGATGAAGAAAACATGGACATGCTAACACATACACACACACACAAAAAAAAAAAAACCCAGGAGCATTTCCCCCAAATCAATTTTTCTCGTGGTAGTGATTTCGCCTTCCTACTCCAGTTGGTATCCAGGTCGCTACTAATCCTCTCACTTTTTTTTTTCCGTTTCTAGGAGCCAAGAGCTGGACCAGGCCAGCGAGCGGCCTATGGGCGCAGAGCGCGAGTCATACCTAGGTGCCCAGTGGCCCCCAGACCTGGGCGCCGACCCTGCACATCCGCCAACTTTACCCGCTTAACCTTAGGTCTGGAAGACCCCAAACCCTAGGCGGACACCTGCTGCCTGGAGAAAAATAGGTGCAGTTTCTCGCAAGCCCAAGGGAGCCCCGCCCCTGCCTCGGCCCCGCCTCTCAGAGGTCTGGAGCTTTTCGGGGAAGTCCTGAGTCAGCGCGGGAAGGCTGGGCAGGGCTGACCTCATTTCCCGACAGTGCGGGCGGGATGACAGTCCGGGGTCCATGCCAGTGGAAGGGAAAAGGAGCAGAAAGCTGGATGTGGCGGCGCGGAAAGAAAGAGCAGGCCCAAACACACTGTCCCGGGAGTCCGTCGGGTCCAGGTCTTTCCCGGAAAGAACAGTGTGGAGCCATCGACTTGCGCACCCTGTTCTTCCACATGGGCGTGTTCCAGCAGAATTTGGTTCACTCCAGCTGCTCGGTCACCATCTTAACCGATGTAGGTGTTATTTATTTCACTTTATTTTTTTAATGTGGTGCTGAGGATCGAACCCAGTGCCTCACGTGTGTTAGGCAAGCGCTCTACCACTGAGCCCAGCCCCAGCCCCAGCCCCAGCCCCAGCCCCAGCCCCGTAGGTGGTATTTTAAAGAGTTCTGTTAACATATCAACCAGGGAAATGGAGTTTCATAGTTCAGCAGTTCTTTTTCATGGCTTTTGGAGTCTTCAATTTGCTAATAAGCTCTTCACAATAACTAACGTTTGTTTTATATTTGTATCAGACTAATTTATAGTATCATTTAATCCTTTTGATCTTATGAAATAACGAAATGTTACAGATGAAGAAATAAGTTGGAGAGATCTCCTTGATATACCATTCTGTTAATTGATTGAGCAAGATTCAATCTCTGGCTTATTTTTGTTGTTATGCCAGAGATTAATCCCAGAGCTTTCTACATGCCAGGCAAGCAATTTACCAATGAGATAGACCCCCAGTCAAACCCTGATCGTTCATTTATATTGATTGTCCACATATCTTTTATATTAGGGCATTACTTAAAACCAGTCCTAAAAACAGTACTTCATCTTAGAGAGGGCAACGTCTAATAAGGAATGGCGATCCCTCACCCTACCTTAGAAGGAATGTGTCTGACTTCTGCCCTCACCCACAACAGGTGAGGCAGTGAGAAAACTGCAGGATGAGGTTGCCATCAACGCTTCTCCTGTCTTAAACACAGCTACTCACTTCTGTACCTTTGCAGGTACTTCTGAATGTTCCAGTAAAACCCTGAAGTTGGGGTCAGTGCTGGAAGGAGCATCAGCTGGGGATAGGAGGGACAAAGAGAACAGGGGGGCTTTGTTGTCCAGACTGACCTCAAACTCCGGGACTCTAGTGATCTTCCTGCCTCAGCCTCCCAAGTAACTGGGACTACAGTCCTGCACTGGGGCACCTGGCTTAAACCTTACATTTAGGAAATGCATGTGGTATGTAATACCTTGTAACAACTCTCTTGAAAAATACCATCAGCCATAGGGTGGATTTACCTGAGTCACAGGAAAGCAGGGAGCTGAAACCCCAAACCTCAAATCTTGTGTTTTGAGGAAAGAAAATTTAAAGTCAAACACCAAAAGTCAAGAGAACTTTATTAGAGATGAAAGTGAGGTGAAAATAAAGAAAAAGAAAAGTGAGGCTTAAGCAAAAAGCACTCTCAAGGGAGACAGTGGACTGTCTCCAGTCAGAGAACAACAAAGGAGACAGTGCTGAGGCAGGAGTATCACAAGTTCAAGGATAGCCTCAACAACTTAGCAGGACCCTATCTCAAAATAAAAAATAAACAAACAATTTAAAAAAGGACTGAGGAGGTAGAGCTCAGTGGTAAAGTGTCTCTGGGTTCAATTCCTAGAATGAAAAAAAAAAACCTTCAGCCTCAAAGTTTTCAGCCCTATCTCATTCTATTGGTCAAAACAGTTCACAGGACCAACCTAGATTCAAAAAGAGGAAAAACAGGCAGTCTCTTGAAGGATAATTATCCACATCACATTGCAAGGGAGTTTTGGGGATGAGAGAAATATCTTTAGAGACACAGTCACCACTACTATTAAGAAGAAACTACTAGGCAGGGTGGCATAAATCTCTAATTCCAGCTAATTAGGAGGCTGAGGCTGGAGGATCACAAGTTTAAGGCCAACCTGAGCAAATTAGCAAGACCTTGTCTCAAAATAAAAAGGGCTGGGGATGTGTCTCAATGAAGGAGTAAAATAAAAAAGAAGAAACTAATATATTTTTAATTGGGCAGTTAAAATTTCCCACATTTTTCTGCCTAGTACGTTCCAGGATTTGGGATCAATCCTCAGCACCAAAAATAAAATAAAATTTCCCCCATTTCTTCCTATCTTGTAGGACAGATACTTAAGAACAAGGTTAGATCAGTATGCTGACATTAGGTCAGTTATGAAATATCACTCCCTGCCCCACCCATATATCTTATAATAATAAACTTCTGCATGCCAAAATACTGGTCTGGCCTGGCACACGCCGATAATCCCAGAGGCTGGGGAGGCTGAGGTAGGAAGATGACAAGTTCAAAGCCAGCCTCAACAATTTAGCAACATCCTGTCTCAAAATAAAAAATAAAAAGGACTGGGAATGTGGCTTAGTGGTTAAGTGCTCCTGGGTTCAATTCCAGGTTTAAAAAATAAATAAATAAAAAGGGTCTGAACTAGATAGTCTTAGTTTTTTGGTTTTTTCTTTTTTGTTTTTGGTATTGGCACTGAACCCAGAGGGGATTTACCACTGAGCCATGATGTCCCCAGCCCTTTGTATTTTTCATTTTGAGACAAGTTGCCAAAGCTGACCTTAGACTTGCGATCCTCCTGCCTCAGCCTCCATGTCACTGGGATTACAGGCTTGCATCACCACCTCCAGCAAGAGTCTTACTCTTAATAAATTAAATTGAAGAACAAATTGGATGAGGATGGGAAATTAGGAAAATAAATTTTGGCTGGGCATTGTGGAGAATGCCTGTAATCCCAGCGATGGGGGAGGCTGAGGCAGGAGAGTTGCAATTCAAACCAGCCTCAGCAATTTAGCAAGACCCTGTGTCAAAATAAAAAGGGCTGCGGACTTAGCTCAGTGGTAAAGCATCCCTGGGTTCAATCCCCAGTACCAAAAAAAAAAAAAAAAAAAAATCTAGGATCCGAAGAAATGGCTCGTTTTGGATGGCACTTACCTAGCATGCGCAAGGGCTGCGGTTCAAATCCCCGGGGCCTCAGATGAGGAGAAAAAAAAAGAAAAAAATCTAGCCTGCTGAAATAAAACCATCAGTATATAAGACCAAATGTACAAAGATTTTTTTTTTATTGCAATATTGTGGTGGGAAAAAATAGAAATATGAATGTCCATTAATTATGCTGTATCTCTACTGTGGCATTCTAGGCATGTATTTTAAAAAGACTGAGATAACTATATAGTCATGTGGTTCTATGGGGGGGTGCATTTCTGTTTGGTTTTTTTTTTTTTTTGGCTACTGAATCTCTGAACCTATTTCCTGTGTTTAGAGGATATTCCTCCACCTTCTTTTTTTTTTTTTTTTTTTTTTAGTATTAAAACTGCTCAAGCAGCCAATTTTATTGGTATTTTATTACAAATAACCTAATGTTTTTACAGAAAGTCAATATTTGAGTAACTCATCATTTTGTCTTAAGGTTTTCAGTTTCTAAACTGGCATTATTTACATAAAAAATACTTTCAAAAATTAGAGCATAATAACTGTTAAAGTCATCAATTCATTTTGTGGAAGGTACAGATAACAAACACATCTTTGGAAATGCAATGCTCCTGCAAACAAACTCCCAACTCACAAACACAAGTCTCGGAAATCTTTTATTTATGACAGTTACACCCATTATAAGTGAAATTCAGTTCTTATCCTTTCATTAACACTGAGGGAAAAAGACAAAGCTATTGTTGAACCTCATTAAAATAAATCCAGAAACAACAAATCCACTCTAAAGGTTTCAAATTCTTTTAACTCCAAGGTAAACCCCACAGGTACTTTCGGGTTCCTTTTTCAGTTCTCCCTACATGTTTGACAATTCATCAAAAGCAGCAAGAACTTTTTCACTACTGTAGACAGAATCACTTAAAGGGTTACTTATCTTTCTCCAAGCATTAAAATGCTCTATTCCTCCACCTTCTTAGAGAATTGTTTTTCTCACCATAAAATTCCAGACACTGCTGAGAATGGCAATGCAATCCTGTAATTCCAGCAACTCGGGAGACTGAGGCAGGAGGATGACAAGGAGGCCAGACTGGGCCATTTAGTGAGACCTTGTCTCAAAATTTAAAACATTTTTTTTTTAAAAAAGGGCTGGGTTCAGTGATAGAATGCCCCAGGTGGTTCAATCCTCAGTACTGAGAAGAAAAAGAAAAAAAAAAAAAGTCAGATGCTTGCTTCCCTTGTAGTTGGGAACTCTGCCGATTAGATGCACCAGTTCTACATCTTGAATTGGAAACAGGTGAAGAGGAGCAGTAATGAAATTATTGAATATATTCTGGTGAGAGTTATGGCAATAGGGACAGTTTCATCTAGTTTCTAGAGGTGGTAATGACAGTGACTCTAAAAGCAACATCAGATGACCAGAACCCACAACTGGCAACATAATTTGCAGGGCATGTTGCAAAATGAAAATGTGGGGCCCCTTGTTCCAGAATTATTGAGAATTTCAAGATGGTAATAGCAGGGTATTAAACCAAGAGCACTGCCCTTTCAAGAGAAAGGTTCTGAGTGAATGCACAGGTCATATGCCCATAAAGCCAAACATGACTACCAGCAAGTCAGACATGAAAGCCACAGTGGCTGTACCCAGTGGCAACAGCCATTCAGGTACCAGTTCTGGATTGTTAGAAATAATTTAAAATCCAAGTCTGATCCTCTATCCAAAACTTGTATGAACTATTCTGTATTCTTTAAGTTTTCTGCTTAGTTAGCCAGAGTTGGTTCACATAGCATAGAACTAAGTACTCTGACAACTCAGTGATACATTAAATGAAAACAGCAAGTTGCAGAATAATGTGGGTAGTATAAGAGAAAAGGGTTGCTGGACACCATAGTGCACACCTGTGATCCCAGCAATTCAGGAGGCTAAGACAAGAGAATCACAAGTTCAACGCTAGAGAGAGAGAGAAGAAGAAGGGGGGGGGGGGAGGCAGGGGAGGAAGGAAGGGAGGGAGGGAGGGAGGGAGGGAGGAAGGAAGGAAGGAAGGAAGAGGGCTGGGGATGTAGCTCAGTCAGTAGAGTGCTTGCCTCTGCCTCTTGAGCACAAGGCCCTGGGCTCAATCCGGAGCATCACCCCCCCCCCACCAAAAAAAAAAAAAAAAAAAAAATAGGGAATCAAATGCCTGTTCAGGATAAAAACTTCCTGAGTCTGCTTTGTAGCTAGATATGGCTGTGTGGTTACATTCAGGCCAATGAAATGTAAGTGATATCTTTGTGTGATAGCTTCTGGGATCATTTGTTTTAAAAACCTGCTGTGTACCCAAACACTGCTGGTATCTTGGATTATGAGGATCAGGGATGGAGGAGTGAGCTGGTAGGAGCCTAAGATCCTAACAGGATTTCAAGCAGCTAAGACATCTAAATAACCCTGGACTTTACACCCTTGGACTTTTACATGGGAGCAAAACAACTTTTTTGGAGAGTGGGTAATGGGGATTGAACTTAAGGGCTGAGCCACATCCCCAGCCCTATTTTGTATTTTATTTAGAGACAGGGTCTCATTGAGTTGCTTAGTGCCTCGCTCTTGCTGAAGCTGGCTTTGAACTCACGATCCTCCTGCCTCAGTCTCCCAAACCACTGGGATTACAGGCATGCACCACCGCACCCGGCCCTTCGGTTTGTTTTTAAGTCACTCTTAATTTTGGTTTTCATGTCATTTGCAGTTAAATCTACTCTTACTGGAATAGTCTTTTGTCTATGGACAATAAGATTAAGGTGGTGTGTGTGTATATATGTATGTAAATATATGTTTCTTTGTACATCTCTGTATTGTTTGTTTACTAGAATGAGAATGTATTTAAACCTTAAACATGTAATGCCATCTACTAGGGGGATTGAGGCAGGAGGATTGCAAATTGAAGGCCAGCCTGGGAATCTTAACCAGACCCCATCTCAAAATAAAAACAAAAAGAACTGGATATAGCTCAATTGTAGAAGGCCCCTGGATTCAATTCCCAGTACTGCCAAAATAAAAATAAAAAATCCTAAAACTGTGTCCAAAAGACCTAGATTCTAATTCTGGCTTCCAATATTAACTGGTTATATCCTTCAACAAATTGTTAGGTTTCTCAGTATCTCAATTTTTAAGATTTTTCTTTTGGAGGGGGGGTACTGAGGATTGAACCCAAGAGTGCTTAACCACAGTCACATCCCCAAGCCTTTTTTTAAATTAATTTATTTTTTTATTTAGAGACAGGATCTCACTAATTGCTTATACCCTCACTAAGCTGCTGAGGCTGGCTTCAAACCTGTGATCCTCCTGCCACAGCCTCAAGAGCTTCTGGTATTACAGGCATGTGCCACTGTGCCAGCTTCAATTTTTAAGATTTTCTAGATGAGAAAAAATAGTTTTTTAAAAAAAGTTGTCTTTAGTGGTTGTTATGGTTTGCATGTGAGGTATCCCCCAATAGCTCATGTGTGAGACAATGCAAGAATGTTCAGAGGAGAAATGATTGGGTTGTGAGGGCCTTAACCCAATCAGTGAATCCCCTGATAGGGATTAACTGAGTGGTAACTGAAGTGGTAGAGTGTGGCTGGAGGAGGTGGGAATTGGGGGCATGGCTATGAGTTACATCATGTAAGCCACGTCCCTCTGCCACACTCCTCTACCATGATGTTTTGCCTCACCTCAAGCTCCACAGAATGGAGCCAGCCTTCTATGGACTAAGACCTCTGGAACTGTGAGCCCTCAAATACACTTTTCCTTCTCTAAATTTGTTTTGATTGGGTCTTTTAGTCACAGTAGCAAAAAAGCTGACTAAAATAGTGGTACAGGGAATTAATCCTAAGACCTTGCACATGGTAGGTAAGCACTCTACCACTAAGCTACATCCACAGCCCTTTTTCTTTTATTTTGAGACAGGGTCTTGATAAATTGCCCATGCTGACCTTGAACTTGCAATTCTCCTATCTCAGCCTCCCTAATAGCTGGGATTAACACGTGTGTACTACCCCACCGAGCCAAGCTCTTAAAGTAGTTTTTAAAGCCAGATAAAAGAAACACTACATATCATATGTAGAATCTTTCAAAATTTGGACTGAGAAAATTCCTTGAGAGAGTGCATGAAAAATCCAATGACTGAATAAATTGAGGAAATGCTGTTCAGCAATTATATCAACAATAGGAAATCAAACATCTGAGAATTTCCATAGGAAAGAAGCCTGTTTCACTTTGCTTATCCATCCAAATTAAATGAGGTTACAGATTTCAGGGTCTGGGCTCTCAGGAACAGGCCACTTTGGGAGTTTGGCACAATACTTGTGTTTGAAAACTGGTTCTGAAACTTACTGAGTGCTCTTAGAGAAATTTTTTAACGTTCTGTCCTATGCTTCAGTTTTCTCATTTGTAAAATGTATTAATATTCCTATCTTCCATCAGGTTACTAAAAAAATAAGTTACAACTCTTTGACCATATTTTGCTCAATGATGATGAGAGGAATAATGGATCCAGACTTTTTTGGATTTTATTAACACTGAATGATTTCTGACAAAAGAAAAAAAAATGGATTATTAGAGACAGGTGTGAATGATGATTGGCACAGATTGCATGCAGGGCTTCCCACCTGCCAGGAAGTGCTCTACCACTGAGCTACACCCCCAGTATGAGCGATTTATAAATATGAGAAGGAGGTATATAGAAGCTTGGAGAGAGGTGTTTCTCCTGGCACTTGATAAAATGAAACATGGGCACAGTGCTGCATGCCTGTAATTCTAGCCACTCTGGAGTCTGAGGCTGGAGAATTTCAAATTCAAGTTCATTTTGGGCAAATTAGCCAGACCCTGTCTCAAAATAAAAAATAAAAAAGGGCTGAGGATGTAGCTCAGCGGCAGTGTGCCCCTGTATTGAATCCCCAGTACCTCTAAATAAAATAGACAGATAGCATCTCATTCCAGCATTAATCACAGGTACTTTGTTTCATTACTCCTTGGCAATCCTCAGGTTCACATTTTTATCTCCAATTTTCCCCTCATAGTAAATAAAATGAACTATCTTAACCACTTTTTAACCATTCAGGGCTTGAAGTGCATTCAGTGTTTTGCACCTATCATCACCCCACTATCCATATCCAGAACTTTATCTTGCAAAACTAAAACTCTGTACCTATCTCCCCTCCTTCTACCCTCTGCCGCTATGATTCTGACTACTATAAGTACCCCATATAATGACTCAGGAGACCAACCTCAGCAACTTAGTTAGACACTCAGCAGCTTAGCAATACCCTGACTCAAAAATAAAAAGGAATGCCGTACACAGTGGTGTATGCCTGTAATCCCAGAGGCTCAGGAGGCTAAGGCAGGAAGATCACGAGTTCAAAACCAGCCTCAGCAAAAGCAAGGTGCTAAGCAACTCAGTGAGACCCTGTCTCTAAATAAAGATACAAAATAGGGCTGGAGATGGGGCTCAGTGGTCAAGTGCCCCTGAGGTCAATAACTGGTACCCCACTGAACTTAGGAGCTGGGACAAATGGCACACTCCTGTAATTCCAGTTGCTCTGTATGCTGAGGCAGGAGGATTGAAAGTTCCACGCCAGCCTCCACAACTTAGTGAGACATGTCTCAAAATTAAAAAAAAAAAAAAAAAAAAAAAAATTAAAAAGGACTGAGGACTGAGGATGTAGCTCAGTGTTAAAGCATCACTGGGTTCAATCCCCACTAACATCCATACGCACACACAACTAAGGAAACTAGAATCTCTTTTTTTTTTTTCTTTTTGGTACCAAAGACTGAACCCAGGGGTGCTTAACCCCTGAGTCACATTCCCAGCCCCTGTAAAAAAATTTTTATTAAAATCTTTTTTAGACTGCATTTTGATTCATTGTATACAAATGGGATACAACTTTTCATTTCTATGGTTGTACACAATGTAGATTCACATCATTCATGTAATCATACACATACATTGGGTAATACTGTCTGTTTTATTCTATTATCTTTCTGCCCCCCACTCCCTCCCACCCTTTTTTCCTCTACACCATCCAAAGTTCCTTCATTCTTCTCTTCCCCCCGCCACCTCCCCTCGTCATATATCATCATCCACTTATCAGAGAAAACATTTGGCTTTTGGTTTTTGGGGCTTGGCCTATTTCACTTAGCATATTTTCCAACTTCATCCATTTACCAGCAAATGCCATAATTTTATTCTCCTTTATGGCTGAGTAATATTCCATTGTGTATAGCTACCACAGTTTCTATATCCATTCATCAATTGAAGGGCAGCTAGGTTGGTTCCACAATCTAGCTATTGTGAATTGAGCTGCTATGAACATTGATGGGGCTGCATGACTGTGTATGCTGATATTAAGTCCTTTGGGTATAAACCGAGAAGTGGGATAGCTGGGTCAAATGATGGGTCCATTCCAAGTTTTCTGAGGAAATCTCCATACTGCTTTCCAGAGTGGCTGCACCAATTTGCAACTCCACCAGCAATGTATGAGTGTGCCTTTTCCCCCACATCCACATCAACACTTATTATTGCTTGTGTTTTTGATAATAGCCATTCTAATTGGAGTTAGATGAAATCTTAGGGTGGTTTTAATTTGCATTTCTCTAATTACTAGGGATGAGGAGCACTTTTTCATATATTTGCTGATCACTTCTTCTGTGAAGTGTCCGCCCAGTTCCTTAGCCCATTTATTGATTGGGTTCTTTGTATTTTGGGTGTAGTTTTTTAAGTTCTTTATAAACTTTGGAGATGAGTGCTTTGCCTGAAGTGTGTGTGGAAAAGATTTTCTCCCACTCTGTAGGCTCTCTTCTCACATTATTGATTGTTTCCTGTACTGAAAAAAAGCTTTTGTTTGAATCTATCCCATTTATTGATTCTTGCATTTATTTCTTGTGCCATGGGGGTCTTGTTAAGGAAGTCTGGTCCTAAGCCAATGTGATGGAGATTTGCAGTCCTTTTTATTTTTTATTTTGAGACAGGGTCTCGCTAAATTGCTGAAGTTGGCTTTGAACTTGGTATTCACCTGCCTCAGCTTCCCAAGACTCTGGGATTACAGGTGTGTGCCACTGTGCCTGGCTCCCAGAATGTTTTAGTATTCATTTATTGTTATATACCTATTAAAAACTGTAGTTTGGGAGGCTGCGGCAGGAGAATCCTAAGTTCAAAGCCAGTCTCAGCATTTTAGTGAGGCCCTAAGCAACTCAGTGAGACCCTGTCTCTAAATAAAATATAAAAAAGAGCTAAGGATGTGACTCAGTGGTTAAGCACCCCTGGGTTCAATATCTAGTACATGGAAAGAACTGTAGGGATGTTTAAGATATTTACTGAGGTGGCAACCAACAAATATTCTCTGTAGAGGGTAAGACCACAGGGTAATAGAGAATGGGAAGAAAATACAATTAGCAAATAGAGTAGATATTAGTTCTCCACTGAGTAATTTCCATTATGTGAGGCCACATGAGATCCAGGGTAGCCCAGGACAGCAGCACTCTCCCACCACACCCCAAGAGGCCACTTTCAATGTAGGTTAATTTCTGCCCCTACATACCAGGAACTGAAGAGGCTGTGCCAGTTCCTCTCCCACCCTATCCCCTCAGCCTTTGAGAAGACCCAGCTTTCATGCAACTGACCTCAATGTTCAGTAAGCCTGCAGGACAGTCCTGAGGGATGGGAGGTGAGCCTGGAATTTGTCCCCATTACACCATATCTGGCTCAAGACATGTCTCCGTCCCCTACTCATAATGGTTCCTCATTGGGGTTTCTCCATAAGGCAATGCTTTGTGGGGGAGCTGTTTCCCAGAGTGTTCATGATACCAGCATGCTCATCGCCTCTTTAAGGGAAGAGGTGGTAAGAATTACTCTTATCAGTAAGAATCTGAGATTCTGTTCCCAGTGTGAGTCGAATAACCCAAATCTTGGCTCTCAGAGCTTCTCATGTCTCTCATTTCCCCACTCCCTTGTGAAAGTGAAAACTCTGTCCTTGACTCCTTGCTATTCCATTGCTCAGTATTTTCCACCACATCCTCCTTCTCATGACACTAATACCTAGTGACTTAAGGAATATGGTGGTAGGAGACAATAGATAAAAGGATTTCTTTGTTGTGCAGGTATGGGGGTTCTAGTTGTAAAATGGTCCCTGTTAGAGGGAGACTTACTCTTAAAAAATTAAAAACTGGCTATGTAATCTCTGCCACTTGGAAGACTGAGGCAGGAAGATCATAAATGCAAGGGTAGCCTCAGCACTTGAGTGAGACTGTCTCAAATTAAAGAATAAAAAGGGCCGGACCCAATCCCCAGTACCAAAAAGATATTTGACATGTTGAGAGGAAGTAGAGGCAATAACTAATTTGTATAGCTTTTATAGTCAACTTTTTTTTTTTTTTTTTTTTTTTTTTTGGTGCTAGGGATTGAACCCAAAGGGCTTAACCACTGAGCTACATTCCCAGACCTTTTTGGTTTTTATTTTTTGAGACGGGTCTCGCTAGGTTGCTTAGGGTCTTGCTAAATTAGGTCTTGCTGAGGCTGGTCTCCAACTTGCTATCCCTCTGCCTCAGCCTCCCAAATGGCTAGAATTACAGGAGTGTGCAATTATACCTGGTTCAACTATCTCTTCTTTGAAATAGTTTTTGTCCTTAAAATAAAGACAATTCACTTGTTATTGTTTTTGTTTTAATTTCAGAAAATACTTTTTTTTTAATTTATTTTTTGGGTCTGGTGCTATGGAGCATGACTATAATTCCAGAGACTCAGGAGTATCACAAATCCCTCCTGAGCAATTATTGAGACCCTGTCTTAAAAACAAACTTAGGACTAGGGATATAGCTCTAGTTTAGTGGTAAAACATCCCTGGGTTCAATCCCCAGTACCAAAAAGAAATAAATAAATTTTAAAACCATAATTTTGTTTTATGATTAAGTAAAATATCTACATGGTTCCACAATTAACTCTGCAAAACAAGGTATATTCAAGAAGTTTATATTTCAGTCCTGTTCCTTCTACCTTGTTTCTTCTCATTGTAAAGGTAATCAATTTTAATGTTTTCATATTAAATCCATTTTATCTCCCTTTGTAGATAAATGCATACTATTTATATGTATACTGTTCATACATGTATGTATTCATATATTTTACTTCATCATTTAAGAGTATTTATTATGGTGGGGGCAGGGGTGCACATTTGTAATCCCAGCAATTTGGGAGGCTAAGGCAGGAGGATCAGAAGTTTGAGGCCAGTCACAGCAACTTAGCAAGGCCTTGTTTCAAAATAAAAAAATAAAACAAGCTGGTAATGTGGCTC
The DNA here is from genome assembly GCF_902686455.1 of Sciurus vulgaris. NCBI lineage: Eukaryota > Metazoa > Chordata > Mammalia > Rodentia > Sciuridae > Sciurus > Sciurus vulgaris. The sequence goes on along the minus strand of NC_136461.1, from coordinate 122,693,594 downwards.
AGTGGTAGAGTGCTTGCCTAGCATGCACAAGGCCCTGGAGCACTACTGAAAAAAAAAAAAAAAATGTATTTATCGATCACTCCACAGTAGCATATTTATTGTTTTTAAAAAAAAAAGAAAAAAAAACTTATCATAATTAGTTTATTTTTGCAGTACTGGGGATTGAATCCAGAGGCACATTGCCCCTGACCTATATTCCCAGTCCTTTTAATTTTATTTTTAGACAGAATCTCACTAAATTGCCAAGGCTAGCTTTGAACTTGGATTCTCCTGAGTCAACCTCCTGAGTGGCTGGGATTACAGACATGTGTCACCATGCCCAGATCCTCATAGCTTCCTACAGCTACAAAATACTCATTGTGTGGAAATACAAGATAACAGATTTTATTATTGACAGACATATGGGTTGTTTGCAGTCTGTAACTATTACAAATAATGCTTTGTTTAAAAACCTTCTGCATACTTCTTCTCATTTTTGCCAGAGTATCTTTAAGATAGATTACCAGAAGCGAGATTGCTTAATCAAAAGGCATCTCTAATTGATCTAGCCAGTTATTACCAAATTCCTTCCCTACCATGGAGATTGTGGCACTTTGCATTTCCACATTCAGCTTTTTTTTGATGCTAGGAATTGAACCCAGGGGCACTTAACTGATGAGTCACATTTCCCTCCCTTTTATTTTTTATTTTGGGATAAAGGCCTGCTAAATTGCTGAGGGTAGCTTGAACTTGTGCTCCTCCTGCCTCAACCTCCTGAGTAGCCAGGATTACAAATGTGTACATCACAGGCAACCTCTCAACATATTAATATCTGTTTTCTTACAGCCTGGCCAGCAGAGTATGTTATCAAAGTTTTGGATTTATGCTAATTTCATGGGTGAGATACGGTATCTCCATGTGGTTTTTTAAAAAATATTTTTAGCAGTAGATGAACACAATATCTTTATTTTTTTATGTGGTACTGAGAATCAAACCCAGTGTCTCACACATGTTGGGAAGGTGCTCTACCACTGAGCCACAACCCCAGCCTTCCATGTAGTTTTAATTTGATATTTTTTAACTTCTTTCCTTATTTACTGGGGATTGAACCAAGGGGTATTTTACCACTATGCTACATCTCCAGCCCTTTTTGTTTTTAAATTTTTGAGACAGGGTCTTGCTAAATTCCTTAAGCTGGCTTTGAACTTGTCATCCTCCTGCCTCAGCCTCCAGAGTAGCCAGGATTACAGGCAAGTACTACCATACCCAGCTCTTTTCAATTGTGGCAAAATAGTTTTTATATCTTCTTTTGATGCTTTTAATTTTTATTCATTTTTTTGGTACTGGGAATTGAACTCAGGGCATTTTACTACTGAGCTACATCCTGATCCTTTTTATTTATTGTTATTTATTTATTATTTTGACACAGGGTCTAAATTTCTAAGGTTCTCACTACATTGCTGAAGCTGGCCTTGAATTTACAATCCTCTTCTGTCAGCCTGCTGAGGTCATTGGCATTATAGGCATGTGCCATGGTACTGGCCTCTTTTGATGCTTTTAAATCAGAATTCTACTCTTCCAAAATTACAATGGCAACCTCTCCTTAAACTAAAAAAGAAAAAATTATAGTACCTTTTAGTCATTTACTTTTAGCCTTCCTGAATCTCTTCTCTTAGATGTTTTATAGTGCTGGGGACTGAATCCAGGAACTCATACACATGAGGCAAGCTCTCTTACACTGAGATATATATCCCACCCTAGATGTGTTGTTTTTAAAAAAATATAAATATAGCATAGTGTTGGATTTTGCTTTGTTAGTCAATATGAAAACATTTTCTTTTATTAACAAGAATGGTAAACCCATTTATATTTATTAGCATTATCAATATGTTTGACCTCAGATCTGCCTATTTTAAATACATCTTCAGTATTCAGGAAGAGTTTATATTTTTATTCCAATGGTTACCTTTATTTTAATACCTTTTTTTTTTTTTTTTTTTTTTTCCTGTGGTGCTGGGGATTGAACCCAGGGTCTTAGCATGTGAGGCAAGCACTCTACCAACTAAGCTATATCCCCAGCTCCCCCTGCCCCTTTGTACTGGGGATTGAACCTAGTAATTTTTTGTTTGTTTGTTTTTGTTTTGTACTGGCGATTGAACTTAACCACTGAGGTGCATCTTTAGACTTTTATTTTTTGAGACAGATTCTCATTAAGTTGTCCAGACTGGCCTGGAATTTGCAATCCTGCCTCAGCCTCCTGAGTGGCTGGGATTACAGTGTGTGCTACAATACTTTCATATAATAACACAAGTTCTCTTTTTGACTATTGCTTATATGAGCAATACTGAAATTATTTAGTAATCTCTTATTTTCCCTAGCACCTAACTTGAGGAAAAGATCTATTTACACTTAATTAATATCTTTATATGATAATCAAAAAATTTATTCTACGTCTCATATACTCTCCCTACTCATTGATAGTTGTACTATATTTACAGGATTGTCAAGAAATCTGGCAAAACAAGTAAATGCATATTAATGGCTTATTGGTATTACATTTCAGTACATAATAAAATAATAGCATCTATTTCTATATTTTTATGGCCACTCTGCATATTGTTAAAGCACATAGCCATTATAGATGTAATGTTTCCATCATAACAATCATTTATTTTTAGTTATGCAAGTAAACAAAAATTTAATTTTCACCAGTAGGGAGAGCCATTGCTGTCTCATCCATCATTTTGGTTGTTTAAAGCTTGTTCTCTAGATTCCTCAGAAAGGAATCGTTCTTACAAAGAATACTTTTGTGGCATATGGAGGCTAGAGGGAAATGTAACGGCAATCTCCATTAGAGGGAGCCTTAGTCTCAGAAAAGAAAAATGACTTAGCTATTTGACATCTATAGAGAAATTCTGAAACTATAGCTTTTATATTTATGACCATGCATTTCTTCAGAGCTCACCATATACGGAACTGTGTTTTCAGTTCCTATAAGGAAATCTACAAAAGCCAGTGTGTGAATAGTTCAAAATTGGACCAGCAGCTTGACTCAATGAGATCTTGTTAGCTTAGGGAAAGAGGCAAAAGCCAGGTCTCCAATCCAACCTCTATCACCACCTGCCCCAGTGAGGCAGCAGGCAGGGCTCCTTGGAGCTACTTGGAAGAAAACTTGGGAAGCTGATGGAATAATTAGAGACAATGATTCAGGAAGTCAAACTGTGAAATAGATGCCCAAGTCTTTACTAATAATTAATTACTCATTGTTTTTCTTGTTTTAAAATTTTCCAGGGGAAGAAAAATATAAGTTTAAGCTATTGACTTTTGGCTATATTAGAAAGCACTAAATAATGATAGTTATCTAAAACTTTTGAAAATTTGTATCATTAGACAAATTACCATATTTAATGCTTTTAGAATATAGGAAATAGTGTGAGATGAAAGCAAACAACTTGGAGATCTAATCAATCTAGAAAGCCTTCAAGAACTGCCACAGACCTTTGCATACATGGCCGAAGCGGGTAAAACCTCTGCAGAAGGCACTTTGGCAATCTCTATTAGTACAAACATACCTTTTGATTTACAATTTCTTTTTACAAACTTATGCTAAAGTGGGGCTGGGGAGATGGCTCAGTCGGGAGAGTGCTTGCCTTGTAAGCACAAGGCCCTGAGTTCGATCCCCAGCACCAAAAAAAAAAAAAAAAACAAAAAAACTTACGCTATAGCTATACTCACCCAAATGCAAAAGGACATATGAACAAAGTTACACATTGCCACACTGTTGTAACAGCAACTTTGGAAGAAACCTAAATGGATTAGATAAGTTATAGAACATCATCAGTGTATTACACATTTATAGCTATAATAAAAGAAGCTGTTTATTAAGATATAATGATATCCATGAGGCAGGAGGATCACAAGTTCAAAGTCAGCCTAAGAAACTTAGTGAGACTGTCTCAAAAAAACAAAAACAAAAAAAGATGTAATGATAACCATCCAAGCACAGTGGTATCACATCTGTAATCCCAGTGATTTGGGATGCTGAGGCAGAAGGATCGAAAATTCCAGGCTGGCATGGGCAACTTAGTGAGATCCTATCTCAAAAAATAAAAAGGAGCTGGGTAGGGTGGCACACACCTATAATCCCAGTGGCTCAGGAGGCTGAGGCAGGAGGATTGCAAGTTCCAAGTAAGCCTCAAGGGCTGGGGGTGTAGCTCAGTGGAAAAGTACCACTAGGTTCAATCCCCAGAACAACTGAAAAAGAGAGGCGGGGAGGGAAGAATCTGAAAGAATAAAAAGGTTGAGCAAATGCCTGCTTAGGATAAAAACTCTATTTCTAAGCCCAACAGTAAGGGCAAGTTAGACATGAGAGCTACGGTGGCTGTATCCAGTGGCAACCAAGTTCAAGTACCAGTTTTGGATTATTCAGGAATAATTTAAAATCCAAGTCTAAATTTACATCCCAAAATTGTACAAACTACCCTGTGCCATTTGTTTACTTATTTATTTATTTATGTATTTATTTATACATACTGGGGATTGAACCCAGGGGCACTTAACCACTGAGCCACATCTCTAGCCCTTTTTAATATTTTATTTAGAGATAGGGTCTTGATAAGTAGCTAAGTGCCTCGCTAAGTTGCTGAGGCTGGCTTTGAACTCACAATCCTCCTGCCTCAGCCTCCCAACTCACTGGGATTACAAACCTGCACCACTGTACCCAGCTCCCTGTGGCCTTTAATACGTTTCCTGCTTAATTTGCCAGAGTTGGTTCATATTGCTTATAACCGAGTACTCTGACAACCCAGTGATACATTAAATAAAAACAGTAAGTTGCAGTGTAATATGTATAAGACAAGACAAAAAAGAGAGGGGGAAAAAAAGAGGGGAAGAAAAGACTCACCAGTTCAAAGCAAAAGCAGGAAAAGTTTATCTTCTATGGTCTCTTGCCACTTTAATTGACCAGAATTCCTTTTCTTATTTTTTTTCTTCTTTGGTACCAGGGATTTAATGCAGGGGTGCTTTACCACTGAGCCGCGTCCCCAGTCCTTTTTATTTTTAAGACAGGGTCTCACTAAGTTGCCTAGAGTCTTGCTAAATTGCTGAGGCTGCCTCAAACTTGTGATGCTTCTGTGTTAGCCTCTCAAATCAATGGGATTACAGGTGTGCACCACCACACTCTTTTTGTTCTTTCCATTCTTTCACATTGTATTAATCAGACTCTCTTGGTACTGCTCAGTTTATCTCAAGACAGAGGTTCTCAGCTTGGGAGCAAATCCTGCTGGCTGGCTTGCAGAGAACTAATAATCACTGCAACAAAAAAGAGATAATGGCGAAAAGAAAATCTCCTTCTGATCATGTTCTACCTTCTAGAGGACTGTATTCTTTGAGTACTTCCTACCTTTGGAATATGTTAAAAATTCCTATAACTTTGTGATAAACTCCATTTTCTTTTTGAAGTGACCTGAACAGGTATTTCTCTCCCCCCCCCCACCCCCTTTATGGTACTGGGAATTGAATCCAGAGCACTTAACCGCTAAGCCACATCCCCGGCCCTTTTTACTTTTCCTTTTCAGACAGGGTCTCACCAAGTTGCTTAGGATCCCACTAAATTGCTAGGCTGGCTTTGAACTTGTGATCCTCCTGCTTCAGCCTCCCAAGTTTAATCTTTTCTATTTTTTTTTTTTTTTTTTTTTTCAATTTTAAGACAGGGTATCACTGAATTATTGAAGCTTGCTTGAACTGGATTCCTTGTGTATCAGCCTCCTAAGTTGCTGGGGTTATAGGCATGTGCCACTGCATCTAGCTCCTGAAAGGGTATTTCTTACTGGGCACTCTTTTTTTGGTGAGGGAGTGGAGTACCAGGGATTGAACCCAGGAGCACTTAATCACGGAGCCACATCCTCAGCCCTGTTTTGATTTTATTTAGAGACAGTGTCTCACTGAGTTGCTTAGCACCTTACTTTTGCTGAGACTGGCTTTGAAGTCAAGATCCTTCTGTCTGTCTCCTGAGCCACTGGAAATACAGTCATGTGCCACAGAGCCCGGCCTGGGCACTCTTAAGCCAATAATAGTGCTAAAATCATTGGACTACTCAATATGTATCAGACACTCTACTGGGTATGTTATATATATTTAATGCTCAAAACTAAGATTAACTTAATTTCACTTATAAAGGCACCAAGACTAAAAATGATTAACTTCCCAGGGTCTCACACTTAAGGCAGAGCCAGAATTTAACTCGGGTAATTTGACTCCAGGATTTATGCTGCTGGTCACCCTTACTTAAGTTCTGTTTATACACTGCCTATAGAGCCAAAGTAAACTTGCACTTCAATAGCAGATAATCTCAATTCAAATAAATGATTTCCTAATAGTCTAATTTCAGACATTAGAGAAACTAAGTGAATAATGAAAATATCTTGAAAGATATTTTGGGAGTGGAGTCTTCGTAAGCCCTTACCACTTTGAAAGAGTTGAATATGGTCCTAGTGACCTGAGGTCAACCAGTTCATGTTAAGAAAGGCTAAAATCAATACTATTTTATTAGAAGCTTAAATTTGCCTATTATGATTTTTATGACAATTTTCTAGTGTCTGTGAACTTTTAGCTGGAAGAATTCATATAGGGCCAAGCCAGGATTGTACCTTGGATTTTAGATTTAAAAGAGATAAATAACCTAAAATGGTCATGCCTCTTCCCAGAACAATGGGTTAGGGGATCCAGAAACAGATCCAAATATATTAAACAATATGATAAAAGTGACATTTCAAATCAGTGGGAAAAGATGGCTTATTCAATAAATGATGCCAAGAAAATCAGTTAGGGATCTAATACGTGACCTGTCTGTTCACTAAAACAAAGTCTAGTAGGAACAAAAACTAAATTACAAAAACTGAAACCATGAGCCACTTGTTCTTTAAATATTGAAATTTACAAAAAACTATTAGAATCATAAGGTCTAGAAGTGTAAAGAAGAGTAATAATTTGACTGCATATTGAAAGCATGGCTGGTGCATGCCCATAATCCCAGCCACTTGGAAGACTGAGGCAGGAGAACTGCAAATTTGAGGCCAGCCTTGGCAATTTTACTCAAACCTATCTCAAAATAAAAAGGATTGGGGAAGTAGCTCAGTGGTAGAATATCTGTAGCTTCAATCTCTAGTACCTGCCCCCCTCAAATAGCCTTAGCAAAAATAAATAAATAATTAAGTCCCAAAGGAAACAAAAGTAACAAACTGGGATAAATGTTTGCAACATATCTGGGAAAGGGCTAGTTTCCCTAATACATAAAGAGTTCAAACAGATTTATAACAATGATAGACAGTCCTATCACAAATGGCAAAAGACATGAAAGGGCATTTTTATAATTCCAGCAACTCAGAAAACTGAAACAAGACGATCACAAGTTTGAGGCCAGCATCAGTGGCTTGGGAGAATGAGGCAGGAGGATCTCAAGTTCAAAGAGAACCTGAGCAACTTAGTAAGGCCCAAAGCAACTTTTAGTGGGACCCTGTCTCAAAATAAAAATAAAAAGGGCTGGGGATGTGGCTCAGTGGTTAAGTGCCTCTGGGTTTAATCCCCAGTATCAAAAAACAAAACAATAACAACAAAAAAACCCGGAAAAGTAGTCACTTATATACGGTCAGTTGAACAAACTTAAGCAATGTCTTTGAGTGATAATTTTAATTACCTATTAATACTTTAAATGCACAAAGCTTTGACTTTGTAATGCACTTTTATAAATTAATCCTACAGATTATGTGTTCATAAAGATACATATGTATATATGACCTCAGAGATAGAGGTGTACATACAGATTTTCATTGCAGTAATGTCTGCAACAATAGATAACCTAACTGGTCACATGTATGGGTCTGAATAAAAGGTTGCATATCCCAAGCAGAATACTATACTGTCATGAAAAATAGCCCTCAAGATTTTCAAAAACAAATCACTTCAAACAATTTGTTCTCAAAATTGTTTGAATGCATAAAATATCTCTGAAAGAAGACATAAGAAAATATTGACAGTAACTGCCTCTAAGGAGCAAGACTGGGTATTGAAGTCAGATGAAAGTTTTTTTTCCCATCAAACATTTTCTTATAAACATGGAATTCTTCCCCCATTACTTTTTCAATTGAACAAAAACTAGTTAATTTTTAAAAATAAGAGCACAGAGGACATCCTATCTCAACATGTCCTGTGCTGCTTTAGACTCTGCAGAGTTCCCACTAGATACACGCTCCTGATAAAAATCATTATATCCCTATCAGAAAGGCAGGTGTAAACATACTAGCTGAAAACAAATTTCAAGAGAAACGATGCTTGCTTAACTAGCATTGTGACTTTTAGACTCAAAATGGATAGTCTAGAGCAGGTCTTTGGTCCTTAAATAACTCCCATCTCTTCCATCCTCTTGAGACTAATGAGAACCACAGGGACTAAGGACTCAAGTCCTCTTTCCAGACTTCACATTTCCAGCTGTCAACTGTCAGAGCCTATGAAACAAGAGCTTTTCTTACCTCCTCTAGAAGTGTGAGGAGCGTTCTTATACTTGTGTTGGTTGGGATGAGGGCTTTGGGGGAGAGATAAAGGAACTGACAATTAATTATCCCTTATCATGCTCCCCCTGCCTCAATTACTTATTTCTTTGGACAATTTTTTTTTTTTTTTCAATGCTGGGAGCAAACCCAGAGAGTCTTGTGTACATTAGGCAAGAGTTCTATCACTAAGGTATACCCCCAGTCTGGGGACCACTTATTTCTTAGTGTTTTTCTTTCGTCTTAACAGCTTCTATATAGACAACTGACAAAGCACAGTTCCCCTTCCTCATTAATTCTCCTAACAACCCAGCAGATGAGTATTTTGAAACCAATCCAGATGAGCCTCGGAGGGGCTCACTGCCTAGTCCTATGGACTTTCTCTCATTGTCCCTGCTCAGTCTCCCTGCACAAGGCTCCTTATCCTAGCCAATGCTAAGCATCTCTTAAGTTCTATGATTCTAGAGTGACAAAGGAGACAAGAGTCATTTAAGGACCACAGACAAGATGTAATTTTTCTTCTGGGAACAAATCTGAATTAGTCATTATTTTTAGACATTGTTCCATTGTTATTCAACCTGAAAAAATAAAAACAGGGGGCCCTATAAACAGTATCTCACCAGTATTGAGTACGCACTATGCTGTGACATTACCGAGACATATCATTTACTTTATCTCACCCAGTAAACCCAGGCCTTTTATCACCACAGTGAGTCAACAGATACTTAGTGAAGGGAAACCACCTGCTTAATGCCATATAGCTTCTGTGTTCCCATGTGGAACAAAGATCCAAACCCCAGTTTCTAGCTCTACAGTCTGTAGTGTGTATAATGAATGCCACACTGCCCAACAAACACAATTCTAGGGATTCCATGGTTTGTTAAAGTGTTTAAAGATACCAAAGACAACCTGGAAATTCTGGAAATTCTTTTTTTTTTTTTTTAGGATTTTAAAAAATTTGTTCTAATTGGTTATACATGACAGTAGAATGCAATTTCACATTGTACACAAATGAAGCATAACTTCTCATTTCTCTGGCTGTACGTGGCGCTGAGTAACACCAGTGGTGTAATCAAACATGGATATAGGGTAATAATGTCTGTCTCATTCCCACTCCAGCCCCCCCCCTCCCCTCTGCACAATCCAAAGTTCCTTCATTCTTCCCTACCCCACCCCCCACCCTCACCAGGAAGTTTGTAAGCAGGGGTCAGTCATGTTGGGGGGATGGGAGAGAAAGGACAGGGGGGTGGTGCGCCTGCTATTCAGCTAATTTTTTCATGTTTACAGTGCTTCACATCTCTAAAATGAAAATGAAACTAAGTTTGGGAGACAAAGGATGGGGGCAGTGTAAGCCAAAGAAGTAACAGGCATCCAACCCCTGCTGACTGGGAGGTAGTCCCAGAAGGTCTGCCTTCTGTGGTTGCCAGGCAACATGTGTAAACAGCACAGGATCATGGCCACTAACTACAGTGCCAATCAGGTAAGTTCTTTGTCCATTCTCTAACATTTCACTTTGCCTTTCCAATTCTATCTTTGAACTGGTTTCTCCCATAGGATTCTGATTTTTGAGTAGACAGCTGACAGTGGACTGATGGGAGGGTCCAAAGACAAGCAAATGGTGTCTCTGGGTTAAATTTATAAGATGAAAACCAGAGGGCAGAATTTTTTTTCTGTAAGAGGTCAGAGAGTAAATATTTTAGGCTTTGCTAGCCAACTAGCAAAGTGAAGGATATTATGTAGATACTTACATGAGAGAAAAGATTTCTCTATAAAATTATTAGCAAAATTCAAAACATAATAACAACATTTTTTTCTAACACAAACGAAAAGAGTGGAATTCTTTCAGGATGAAAAAATATTTTACTTAATTGGGATTCACAGTGTTCCCTTTTGGCAAATCAATTGCAAACATTTATCTAGTCGTTCTTACCTTTCAGGCTATCCAAATACAGGTAGTGTTGTAGATTTGGCCTATGAGCCATACTTCACCGACCCTTGGTCTAGACCAGCACTGCTCAATAAAAAGAGTGTGAGTCACAAATATAATTTCAAATTTTCTAGTAGCTACATGGAAATTAAAATTAATTTCAGTAATATAATTTAATCAATTTAAATCCAAAATATTATTTGAACATTTAATCAGTATTTTAAAAGTTATAATCAGATATTTTACTCTCTTTTATACTATGTCTTCAAAGTTCTTCATATTTATAAAAGCACCTTGATTTGAACTAGTCACATTTCAAGTGCTCAATAGCTATATATGGCAGGCCCTTAGTTTCAAAATCTAAAGAACTATGACTAATGCTGGACATGATGGTATATACCTGTAATCTCAGCAACTCAGGAAGCTGAGGCAGGAGGATCACAAGTTCAAGACCAGCCTTAGCAATTTAGTGAGGCCATAAGCAACATAGCAAGACCCTGTCTCAAAATAAAAAGGGTTGGGGATGTGGCTTAGTGGTAAAGCTCCTTCTGGGTTCAATACCTAGTACCGAAAAGAAAGAAAGGAAAAACAAAACAAAACAACAACAACAAAACAAAGAACTGGGCCTAGTCATCATTTCCTGAGCTTGGGGCTTTTTTTTAAAGTCATGCTGAGGATTGAACACAGGGCATCCTACATGTTAGGCAAGCCCTCTCCCACTGAGCCTATATTGCCAGCCCAAACTTGGAAACTTTGAGCCTTAAAAGAATTCTCATTTGTCTCTACAGTATGAAAAAGCTTTCTTACCTAAGTATCTGCAGAACTGGTCTCCTGCCAAACCAACAAAAGAGGTATACCATGTTTGTTATGGTTCTTTACATCATGCTCTCTATAATTCCATCACTCGACTCTTTTTAGTCTTCTCTAAACTTCCATGTCCTCCTCTCCCTAGACTCTAATTCTAGCTCCTCAGATACATCCTCCCTCTTTGTACTAATAAGCATTTCTCTCTTCCACCTCTACCCCAGAACATCTCTTCCCATGAAGGCTACACCCAGATTATCGCCAATGATCGTGGTCATCTATTGCCTTCAGTGCCCCGTTCCAAGGTGATACCCATCTCCATTCTTATCAAGAAAAGGTTAAAGAACTGAGGTATAGAACTGGGAGACGGCAGGCACTCTTTAGGAAATTAAAGTTCAATCTAATTCATGTTTTTAGTATGCCAAACTCCCAGTCAGCTTATCTGTATAAACAAAATGTCTTCAGGTGATGATACTTATGCTTGGGGAACTCTTGCACCACTTAGCTTAAGGATGCAGAATTCAAGATGACAGAGGGAAGATGTTGAAAAAAATTAATGTACCGTAAATGAGGGGGGAAGGAAGGGGAGAGAATATGCTTTCAGCCTTGTTTCATTACCAGGTACTCCCCAAGGAAAAAAGAATAGAGAGAAGACAAACAGGTTCTACCAATAGGAATTTACATGCATCGAGAAGCCCTGAAGAATCCCTTTTCCTTTTAGGCAAGTCCCTGGGGTACATTCATGGGTACCTGGCAAATGCCTTCGAAGATACCTCCTGCTCGGGTGACCTTGACTTCCCGAACAACTGCTGGTGCTGCCTCCCTCACTGAATGGATACAGAAAAATCCTGATTTACTCAAGGCCTCTAATGGGCTGTGTCCTGAAATCTTAGGCAAGGTATCTATTCTTCCTATCTAACCTGAAACCCCATCATCTCCATTGCTTTTCAACCTCAAAAAATGTCTATTGTTATGCCACCACTGTCCCAGCAGGGGGAACCTCTAACCATTCTATCTTATCTAGTCCCTAATCACTTTCTGCAGCCTGAGGGGATGAACTATGAATTTACCACCAGCCTCTCACCATAACAGAAAATAATCTAATCTCAAGGAGAGATTAGGAGAACCAAATTTTTATTTGAAATTTGCCAAGCATGGTGGTGCAGCTACTGGGGAAGCTGAGACAGGAGGATTGCAGTTGAAAGCCTGTCTGGGCAATTTAGCAAGACTGTCTCAAAACAAAAAATAAAAAGAACTGGGGATGTAGCTCAGTGGTAAACCATCCCTGGGTTTCATTCCTAGTGCAAGCGCGCGCACACACACACAATCAGAAACCCAACCTTCTGTAAGGGAATAAGGGAATTAGAATTCTGAGGTGGATTGGAAATATTCTGGGCCTTACCAGAAACATGTCTGTTCTATTCTCCTTGACAGCCCCATGATCCAGATAGTCAGAAGAAACTCAGGAAGAAGTCTATCACAAAGACCGTACAAGCAGCACCAAGCCCGACTATAATTCCAAACTTTACAGCTACCAATCCCAATTCCCCAGATCAACCCCAAAGCTCACACCCCTCTGCAGGTCATACTCCAGGTCCCCAAAGCCCAGTTAACTCTCTTAAGAGCCCAACTAGAAGTGCAAGTGTGCTGGAACACTGAGAGATAGCTGAGATACATAAATGCAAACTTGAAACTTCAAATCGGACATAGTGTTCACATTTAGAACACCTGCCTAGAGATTAAGTAACCAAAAATCCCTAATCAGAAATGTGGAACAGAGAAATCTGAGATAGGAATAAACGCAAATTTGGACAATAAATATTGGTTTGTTCAATCTGGATTTTCTTTCTTTTTTTCTTTCTTGTGGTGCTAGGGATTGAGTCCAGGGCCTCTCATATGCTAGGCAAGCCCTCTGCATCCCTGGGCCCTATGGTTGCCTCTTGTAACCCATAATGAGGGTAAAGAAAAAAAATTTTACAGTGGTTTAGGGTACAACACATTTCTAAAAGACTGAGTTAGACTCCAGAAATGGCCAAAATAAAATTGGTTTAATTATAGCAAAAGGGCAGAACCTCAAAGAATCCACTCTTCCCCTTCATTTTTCATTCTACTTCAAAATCTGAAGTAGAATCTGTATATGTGTATGTTTGAAGATGGTGGCAAGAAAAGATATGGAGGGGTATATCCCAGTGGCACAGTGCTCACCTAACATGTGTGAGGCCCTGGATTCAGCAGCATGAGAAAAACAAAAAAGGGTACAGAAATCCAAAGTAGAAGACATTATCCTTATCTAAGCAAAATTATACATTGTTTAGAAACTGAAGATATGGAAATTAGAAGACACAAGAAAAATAAAGTGAGATAGTAAGTAGAAATTCATAATGCCCTGCTACTTGACTCCTCCTTAAATCAAATGGACCAGTGACAAGCCACCAAAAAATTTAAGAAATAGAGGCTGGAGATGTTGCTCAGTAGTAGAACACTTGCCTGGCTTGTCCAAGGCCATGGGTTCTATTCCCAGTATTGCAAAACAAAAGTCAAGAAGCCTCTTACTCATTTTGCAGCTTCCAACATGCTGATCATTAACCCTTTTTTGCATCTCCCGTGCTGTTAAATTTAATGCCCTTGCCAATCCTACCCGAGTTCCAATGCCAAATCATTCCTTCATGAATACTTGTACCTCATTCAAAGGACAAAGTACAGGGACCTAGTTTAAGCTGGAAGAAGGCTGCAAGACTTCCCAGAACAAGGTTAGAAAAAAGGGGACATGATCAAAGACTGGGAACTGGGACAAACACTATTAAGGTAATAGTTTCCACTGTCTTAAGTAAGATCTTCCTATCCAATGGACACCAGCTAGAGTTACTCCTCTCCTACCTACAGGTTTAACTAGTTGAACAACAACTGAAAGTGACAAGCCATTTCTTTCCAGAGAGTGACAAAAGCTTGTAATCTCAGTTACTTGGAGGCTGAGGAAGAGGCAGAAGGATCACAAGTTCAAGGCCAGTCTGGACAATATAAGAAGCCTCTGTCTCAAAATTTAAAAAGGAGCCAGGCATGGGTGCATGCCTGTAATCCCAGCGACTTGGGATACTGAGGCAGGAGGATTGTAAATTCAAAAATCAGCCTCAGCAATTTAGCAAGGCCCTAGCAACTCAGTGAGACCCTGTCTCAAAATAAAAAGGGAGGGATGTAGCTCATTGGTTGAGCGCCCCTGGATTCAATTCCTGGTGATAGATAGATAGATAGATAGATAGATAGATAGATAGATAGATAGATAGATAGATACTATCAAAACAGTACTTCTGCCAAGGGATTTAGGGGCCCAAAGGCCAGACCCATATGGATTATAAAAGCATTAAGTTGAGCCATTATATACATATATTTGGGGGGGCTAGGATTTCAATACCCCCACCACCACCAAACTTAGGCATCATCCCTTAGTTTTTACCTCCACTGGTCCATTGGTCCCTCACTGGATGATTTGCTGAACTGTAATATGAGGCATATAATCCATTCTCAATAGGATTTTGGAGACTTTAATAACCCAAAAGTTCTGTACATGCTTAGCTTCCATCCCTTTTCTGTGAATGCTTCTCTGTGATACTCAAATCTCTGGCTATTTAGATTTTTGCATCCCTGAAATTTTTTCTAGTGGTCAGTTGTAGGACAAATTGTTTCCCTCCTGGGAAAGATCACTAGCGAGTATAAATGCCTGAGACCTGAGGGAGGCAGAGGAAAAGTCATCTTATTGGTTTCCTTAGATTTCAAGGAGAGTCAGAGATAAAATGAGTATTTTAATTCAGTTTCAGAAAAAGATAATACATGAACTTGAATTAGAAAACATGACATTAAAAGGTTTGCTTTGCCAGAAATGCAAAAACAAAACAAAACAAAACAAAACTCTTCATTGTAGTTGATGATAATTTTCTGGATCATCTTCTTGCTATGTATCTTCTTCCCAAAATATCTGCTCCAAGAACCAACTTACCCTCTTTATCTCCCTATAGCTGGGCCTGGATAATTTTCTACTCCTACCTATCTTCTTTCAGTCACACTGTGTGGGTGCTAAAGGCCCTGGGCTCTGACCAATGAACAGAACTGTCCTTTAAGCCAACAACCCACAGGCAGTGGCACCCAAAGCCTCACCCCCAGTTCCCAGGGCACAGGCTACAGAGCTGGCATTGTTTCCACTGTCTCAGGAAGAAGAAGCCAAATGCTGACCCTCAGCACAAATCAAAAGTCCAACACGGAGAGAGAATAAGGGCTCCTTGGCTCAGAGTAGGCTGTGAGCTGTGGGCAGGAAAAGGGAGTTTTTGCAGCCACTCCATCATTAGAAACAAGAGGGAAACTGCACCTTTTTCTACTACTGTGGTTCTATAAGCTACTCTTCTGAGTTCCAAAGGGATCTACAAGCACAATAGGATTTAAACACATCAGGATAATTTGGTTCACTAGAGATAAGAGTGACAAACAGGAAGGTGAATCAATGTAATAATGTGTAGAAAGATGATGCTGGGATCTTCAGCTCTTCACATGGCTGCCAGCCCTAGAGAGGACAACACAGTAAGAACTAAGACGACCACTCCAGAATGGTAGAGCTGGGTAATCTTCAGGCCTTTTCCTAGGTCCCACATCTGTAGAAAAAGGGAAAAAAAACAATTTTTTAAAAAATCCCCCCACTCCCAGTAATCAGGAACCTGATCACTCTTAGCAACTTTCTCAAAAATAAATTCTCTATTGGAATAGGCACCACTTCTCTGCGTGGGGAAAAGCACTTACATCCTTAGGCCCAACCTTCATCCTTCTCATTATGGTACTTATCAGAAAATCAAGTTCCACTGTGGCGGTAGTAGAAAGTTTATTCTCTAGAACTGCCACAGAACCTTCATACAAAAGCTTCCAGACAGAATAGATAACACTTTTCCTCCTGCCAACACATGTAGATCAGTGTTTACTGAACTGTTTCTCCACAACTTGTTCTGCATAATGTTGTAAAGCATTATACTGGGGTGGGGGGAGTTCTAGGGTCATATAAATTTGATAAACATTTAATTGTGAGACTCAATGTGTACTGTGAATCTCGAAAAGGGGGATATAATAATTTTCATGTATGGTCAATCACAAAATTCCTTTTTAGAACATCTATTGGAGGACTAGTATTTTAAAAAATACTTGGGGATCTAGGACACTGTTTTTCAATTTTGTTTTGACTATGACTTCACTAATAAATAACTTTCAAATTGGAACCAGGTAGAGCTGTATGTATAATATATGAAAAGTTAATGAAACAACAAACATTTACCAATACTAATGTGTGCTGCATTTTATATTTCTATTTTTGGTGGTAACAATCCACTAAATTTTCTACCCATTGGGTTGAAACCACACTATAAAAAACACTAGTTGAAGTCGGGTGCAGTGGCACACTCATGAAATCCCAATGACTCAGGAGGCTGAAGCAAGAGGATTTCAAGTTCAAGGCTAACCTCAGCAATTTAGCAAGGCCCTAGGAAACTTAATGAGCCCCTACTCAAAAGAAAAAAGAAAAAAGACTGCGGATGTGACTTAGCAGTAAAGTGCTCCTGGGTTAAATTCCCAGTATCTAAATAAATAAATAAAAAACATGAGTCTAGATTCTTATGTTCAAGGGATATTAACATATTATACTTTAAGAGTGCCTGGGGCAAAAAGTAGAGTTTGCACATGGTCCAAATTTTATACATTCATATAAAATTGACTAAATTGGAATCACTCTGGAGAAAAATTGTAGAGAGGCTCTAGGAAAAAAACCCAAGGTGAAAACATACCTTCACTTCCACCCCCAATTACCTTCTAGGTAGATCAGGAGTCAAGCAGATTATGCAAAGAGCTGCTTTGCTTACAGAAGCACAGTATTTTACCAAAATCTGAGTCCTACTGGGTGATTGGTGGTAGGGAGGATATTTTCTAGGATGTTCCTACTCTTTGACATCAATACCTTTCTCCATTCCTCCATTAGATTCTTCTAACAAGAAAAATAACAAGCTCAGAGGTCAGACACTAAAGACTGCCACAAGAAACAGTTAAAATCCTGATTCACACCCAGAGCTAGTACTTTTTAGAAGAAAAAATAAAAGGAGATTTAAGGGTGGCATACACCAGGAGGCAGGAGGATCACAAGTTCAAAGCCAGTCTCAGTAATTTAGCAAGGTCCTAAGCAATTTATCAAGACCCTGTTTCAAAATAACAAAGGGCTGGTTGTGTGCCCCTGGGTTCAATTCCCAGTACAAAAAAAAGGAAAAAAAAAAAAAAAAAAAAAAAAAAGGAAAAGCCTTTAGGTTCATAGATCTCTCACCAAAAAGGTTCCCATCATATGCAAGAACCAGGGCAGAAAAGTCCTGAGTTCAGGAATTCTGTAAAACCTCTCTCCCAGGCTGGGGTTGTAGCTCAGTGGTAAAACACTTACCTAGTATGTGTGAGGCACTGGGTTCGATTCTCAGCACCACATATAAATAAATAAAATGAAGGTCCAACAACAACTACAAAAATATTAAAAAAAACCTCTCTCCCTCTAACAGTGGACTGTAGACTTTCAATCACCTCTTTAAAAGATCTCTGTTCCGCTAATGTCTTTGGGACAGGAGTCCCCGTGTTTCTCCTTCGCTAGCAAAGTAATAAACCCTTTTATTTCTTCTCAAAATCGTGCCTTCGTTATTGGATTGGCATCAGGGACAAGAGCCGAGCTTTTGGCAACATCCCTTCCCTCTCCTTCACACCAAGACAAAAGCAAATATATGGTAAGTCCCTGCCTGAGCCAGGATGTGGATGGAGGAAGCTGGTCAGGAATTTTCTTTAAAGAGCTTTGTTTCCTGGAATAAGAAGTCATTAATGGAAATGCCTTCCCTCCCTACCAACTCTCCCTCAGGGAAGTGAAAAGTCATTTTAAATCAAACCAAACACTGCCCCAGGGAACAGTTAATAGATACATTTAATTTAATAGGTCATTAAGTCTTTCTTTCTTTTTTTTTTAATTCCACTGAACCATCTATTGAACTAGACTGAAATCTACCAAGTGCATCTGTCTAAGGCTCTAACTTGGAAATTTTGGTCAAATAAAAGGCAAAAGCATCTACCTGACACTTGGCTCAGGTTTAGATATAATGGAAAACCTGACAGATTTTTCCTTGTTTTGAGGTACTAAGGAATGGGCCCAGGGTCACTCTACAACTAAGCAATACATCCCCAGTTCTTTTTATTTTTTATTTTGACACAGGGACTTGCTAAATTGTTCAGGCTGGCCTTGAACTTGCAATCCTTCTGCCTCAGCCTCCAGAGGAGATGGAATTACAGGTGGAAAGAATAAAATTTTAACTGTCTTCTTGGGGAAGGATACAAGACTAGGGGTAGGGAGACCACAAAAAATGAAATCTTAAAATGTTGGAGGAGGAACTCATCTTTGACCTGGGGCAGATTTGATTAAAAAAGCTTAATTCCTGTATTTATTGATTATTTTGGGGTACTGGATATTGATTGGGGTTCTCTACTACTAAGCTAGATCCCCAGTCCTCTTTATTTTTTTATTTTGAGATAGGGTCTTGCAAAGTTGCTGAGGCTGGCCTCAAACTTGGGATTCTCCTGCCTCAACCTCCTAAATTGCTGGGATTATAGGTGTGCATCACTGCACTCAGATCTCTTTATTTTCTTTATGAGGACAGAAACACTCATTTTGAACTGACACCAAGATCATGTGGGAAGCAACGTGAACAGTTTAAAGTCCACTAATAAAAGATTCCTAAACTCAAGATTAAAATCTGGAATCCATGGCACTCAGTTTCTCTTAAAGTTGGCCCCATTCTCTACAATCACTCAAAAG
This sequence comes from Sciurus vulgaris, assembly GCF_902686455.1. Taxonomy (NCBI): domain Eukaryota; kingdom Metazoa; phylum Chordata; class Mammalia; order Rodentia; family Sciuridae; genus Sciurus; species Sciurus vulgaris. The sequence goes on along the minus strand of NC_136461.1, from coordinate 122,674,486 downwards.
AAACAGAAATAGTTAACACAATCTAAATGTCAAGCTAACAAAAGCTAGTATAAAAAGACTTGTCACTTTGAATTAACAGGAATGGTAAACTGAAAGTAGCAACCATATTAATCTATCTAGCTCATAAATGACATCCCCAGTGTTTAGAACAGTGCTTGACACTTAACAGGTACCCATTCATAGTTATGTAATAAATATGTTCCTATGCCAGATGAATGATCTGGCTTCAGGGGTCTCTTAATAATATCTCTCTTAAAACTGGAAGAGCTCATACTGAGAGCCTGTAAGTATCTGCCTAGGCTATACCCATTAAGGAATGCTGAGGATGTCTTATTAACTTTCCTCCAGAGAACCTTGAGTGAAGGTCCAGCACAACTAAACTTAAGAATAGCACTGGGGGTTTATGGTATTGCTCAGTTGGTACAGCATGTGTGCTCAGCATGTGTGAGGCTCTAGATTCAAGCCCTGACACCAAAAACAAAAGAAAAGAAAAGAAGGAAGAAGAGCACTAAACTCAGCAATGAAGGAGAGGATCCTCCCAGCTTCCTCACTCCCTGCACTCAGAAAACAGGCAAATCCATAATTAACTTACCAAGTGTCGGATTCCATTCCAGGTATGATACATGAGCGGAAAGACAAGTGCAAACTTAGCTGTGTGGATCACTGCTGGTCCCAGACTCAGGGATTTCACAAATTCCAAATAAGACTCAAAATTTCCAGGGAGCAACAGGGCAGACAAACCGAAGAGGTAAACCCCTGAGGAGAAACAAATAGCCCATCACAACTCCAACCAGTTATAACTAATATAATGTGTAAAATGGGATACCATAAAAGCCCCTGGCATCTTATACAATTCTGAAATACAGAAAATTTAAACTCATGTTCAAGTTTATAGTGGCAGATTGGTTACCTGCAATCCAATGGTCATCTCAATACAAAGTGGTTTTTTGTGTGTATGTGATACTAGGGGTTGAATGCCAGGGCACTCTGCCACTGAGCTATATCCCCAGTCCTTTTTATTTCATTTTGAGAAAGGTCTTGCTAAATTGCCCAGGTAGGCCTCAGACTTGAGATCCTCCTGCCTCAGTCTCTGATTATAGGTATGGGCCAACATGCCTGGCAAATTGCAGTATGTTTAGTAGGTTATTCCTCTTTTCAATATCCTGCTGTATAAAAACCTTACCTGACAGTTTAGAATTAGCCCTCTTGCTAGATCATTGTCTCAATAAGAAAAAGTAAAACCAATATATCTACTCCAAGGAAAGGAGTAAAAAATTTTTCTTTTAATTATTCAAATCTCTACCTTAATAAAAATTTAACTGGAACTGGGGTACAGTGGCCCATGCTTGTATTTCCAGTGACTTAAGAGGCTCAGGCAGGAGAATCAAGAGTTTGAGGCCAGCCTCAGCAATTTAGCAGGACCCTGTCTCAAAATTAAGAACTAAAAAGGCTGGGGATGTAGCTCAGTGATAAAGTGTCCCTAGGTTCAATCCCTAGTACCAGAAAAAAAAAAATTTTTTTAACTCAAAATGGATCATAAACCTAGTTGTTAAAATTGAACTATAAAACTCTTAGAAGACTACATAGGAACAAATCTTCATAATCTTGGAGTAGGCATTGGTTTCTTAGATATGACATCAAAACCATTAAGCAACACAAGGGAAAAATAAAGTGGATTTCATCAAAATTAAAAACGTTGATGCTGCAAATAATACTATGAAGAAAGTAAAAGAACAACCCACTGAAATGGGAGAAAACATCTGCAAACCATATGTTTGATGAGGAACTTATTTTTTTTTAAGGGTACAGACATTTATTAGATGGTATTCTTTTTTATTTTGTACTGAGAATTGAACTGAGGGGTGCTTTATCAATGATCTATATCCTCAACCCTTTTTTTTTTTTTATTATATTGAGACGGGGTCTTGGTAAGTTGCTTAGGGTCTGGCTAAATTGCTGAGGCTGGCTTTGAATTAGCAATGCTCCTGCCTCAGTTTCCTGAGTTGTTGGGGATTACAAGCACATTACTGTGCCCAGCTATTTGGTGGTATTCTTGAGAACAATACCTGGAAGGGAAGAAAGCAGGATTTGGCAAAGAGATTGGGGACCTCTATCCAGAATATATAAAGAACTCCTTTTTTTTTTGGGTAATGGGGATTAAACCCAGAAGGCTTTACCATTGAACCCACATCCCCAGCCTTTTCTATTTTTTGAGACAGGGGCTCACTAATTTGTCTAGAGCCTCACTAATTAGTTTTTGAGGCTGGCCTTGAACTTGCACTCCTGAGTCAGCCTCCTAAGTTGCTGGCATTACAGATGTGCACCAATTTGCCAGGCTTGGAAACCCAAGCTTTTTTTTTTTTTCCCCAATGCTGGGGATTGAACCCAGGTCTTCACAAATGTAAGGCAGGCACTCTACCACTGAGCTACATACCCACACAAAATCCTGAGGCAGGAGTATCACAAGGTCAAAGCCAGCCTCAGCAACTTAGCAAGACCTTCTTCACTCAAAATAAAATATTAAAAAGGGGCTGGGATGTAGCCCAGTGATAAAGCACTCCTGGGTTCAATTCCCAGTGCCTAAATAAATAAGAAAACAATCCAAATGTCTATTAATTAATGAATGTGTAAATTAAATATGGTATGTTCACACAACATAATATTATCACCCATAAAAAGAAATGAAGTACTGATATATACTATGACAAGGATGAACTTTGAAAACATGCTAAGTGAAAAGCCAGTCATGAAGGACCATGTATTATATAATTCCTTTTATATAAAATGTTCAGATTAGGTAAGGATATGGAGACAGAAAGCAGATAACTGGTTGTGTGGCATTTGAGGAGGAGAGGGGCGGGGAGTGACTGCTAATGGATATGGAGTTCCTTTTGGGAGTAATAAAAATATCCTAAAATTAATTTGTAATACAACTGTGACTATACAAAAATCACTTAATTATACATTTTAAGTATGTAAATTGTTACATGAATATCTCCATAAAGCTCTACAAAGCTATTAAAAGAAATAATCTCTACCACATGAGTTGTTAGTTTCTACCCCTACACATTTCCATTAGCAATTACAGAGTGATTCTAAACAGTAGGATGAAAGGGCACACCTGCTGAAAATACATAGGATTATTTTAATAAGCCATTTACTGATTCATTTTCACTCAAGGCAAAACAGTGGTTAGAATCATTACAATTCAACTAGGAGGAACCTTCTGATAGTAATGTTGAGATGGTTGTGCCAAGTGAACATGAAACAGTGAACATGAAACAGTCATAAATGGTAGGAAATGGAAAGCAGGACCCAGAGAATGTAACTTCTAGACGCTTGTTCTATTTTGAAATGTAGCAAACATGTACTCTTTTCCTTCTTTCACTGACACTTATTGAGAGCAAACTATGTACTAAATTTGTGGAAGGAAAACCAAGACCTGGTCTCTGACCTTAAGAAGCTTAAAGTCTAGTAGAGGAGATATTTAAATGCAATCAACCTATAGTACAGAGATGAGCACTGTAACAAAGGTATATGTGTGCACAGCATGTTATGAAATAAAAAATAAAAAAATTAAAATCCATCTGGTAGGAGAGGGAGAATATCAGTATCCCCAAAGGCTTTTTTCTCAGAGGTGTACTTAAGCTGAATTTTGAGGAAAGAGTAGGGAACTGGGAACGGGGAGAAGCAGGATATGATGTTCAGTCATAAGGGTCATTATATGCTAAACTTCAGAGTTTAAGTCAGTCCTTTTGGTCAAGGATAACAAGTAGATTTCATCTTAGTTCATCGTAGTTCCAATTTCTATCAATTAGTACAATAGTAAGAAGGCTTCTTAGGCCATATTATAGATAGAAAAAAAATCTGCTATGGTCTCAGTAGGAGGGGAGAATTACTTGGGCCAAATATTTTTATAACTAATGGAATTGGGAGAGTCATTAAAGAGTTTAAACTGGAGAATGATATGGTCAGAGATGTCCTTTAAAAAGATAAACCTGGCATCAATGGGGGATAAGTCAAGGAGAATCTGAAGGAAGGCAGGAATTTTGAATAGGAAATCATGTTAGTTCTAAGTCTTACTGAGAAAGCCTAAATAGTTTGAATGGAAAAGAAACAACTAAAAAAGACAAAAAGGGCAACTAAAAAAATATGAAATTCTGAGTAGGGAGTGAACAAGATAAGTCAAGGATGATGATTTGCAAGAGCTACTAGAAAATGCCCTTTTTCCATAAATGGAACAAAGAAAATGCAGGTTGTTTCTTTTGTTTGTTTTAAAATTTTTTGCTACACATGGATACAATACCTTTATATAATTTATTTATTTATTTATTTTTATGTGGTGCTGAGGATTGAACCCAGGGCTTCACATGTGCTACGCAAGCGCTCTACCACTGAGTCACAACCCCAGCCCAGCAGGTTGTTTTTCAGTTGAGTTAACAATTAACACCTCAGTAGTGTTAATTTGCTTGGGGCTTGATATTGATGTGCGGAGGCAGGGGAAGATAGGTTCAATTTAGGGTATGTTTATATACGAGGTACTTAAGAAACATTAAAGTGAAGATGTTCAATAAGCAGCTAACAGTCTAAAGCTAGATGAGTTTTGATTTGAAAATATGAATTTGGAGATCATTTGTATGTAAGTGGTAAATGAAGTTTTAAAGTGTGGACAGGGTAATTTCAGGGAGAGTAGAGTTAAAAATAGGCAGCCAGGCATGATGACACACCCATAATCCCAGAGACTCAGGAGGCCAAGGCAAGAGAATCCCAAGTTTGAGGCCAGCCTTAGCAACTCAGTGAGATCCTGTGTGGAAAGCGGTGAGTTGGATCATGGTCTTTGCCTTGGAGCTGTGGCTGTGCTTTGCTCTGGGAACTTTCTATGTAAAGGTGCAGGATAAGATTGTCTGGGAGCTATGGTACAGCCCTGACTCAGGAAGTTCTGTGTAGGGAATAATAATAGTCTTGACCTTGAGCTCAGACATCAGCTGTCCAGGATAGAGAATTCTGACCTTAACAAGATAACCACAATATCCTGCAAGCGCTGCAACCATCAAGCCTGCCTGCTTTGCAGAAACTATGGACAATGGGCTTCCTGGATGCAGCAGGAAAATAACAGGACTTTCCTAGCATTGCAACAGTACACTACAAAAATGTTTCCAGTTCTGTAACTTTTTAGTGCACAAAGAACAATGCCCCTATAGTTCTAACTTCCTGATTGTGAGAACCTATACAATAAACATGCTGAGCTAGCTCTGGGTCACTGTTCTTCCATCAGAGATCAGTGTCCCACCTAGTCCCAGCCTTCTCTCTTTGTTTGTGTATCTTTCTTAATCCCCCATCGCTGCTCACTAGTTTCTAAGGTTTGGCCATGCAAGTTGCAGCAACCCTGTCTCAAAATTTAAAAAAAAATTTTTTTTTTAAGCTGGAGGTATGGCTCAGTGGTACAGCATCCCTAGGCTGAATTCCCACTTCCACAAAAAACAAACAAACAAAAACCAAACAATAACAACAACAAAAACAATATGACACTGGCAAAAACAAAACACAGCAACCAATGCAACAGAGTCCATAAATGAATCCATGAATGCCTGAGGTCATCTATGATTTTTGACAAAGATGCCAAGAATACACTATAGGAAAAGAATAGTCTCTAGTCAGACAGAAGCGGTAATAGGGATTGAACCCAGGATGCTTTACCACTAAGTTACAGTCCCAGCTTTTTTTTTTTCAAGACAGGGTCTCACTGTATTGCTGAGGCAGGCCTTGAATTTGTGTCCTCCTGCCTCAATCTAGCAAGTCATTGGGATTACAAGGGTGTGCCACCGCACCTGGCTAGAACAGTTTCCACTTGCTGGGAAAACTGGATATCTACGTGTAGAAGAATAAAATTGACCCTTATATATAACACCATATACAAAAATAACTAATAATGGATTAAAGACTTTAAGAGCAAAAACTATAAAACTACTAGAGGAAAACTGTGATGACATGGATCTGGGCAATGACTCTCCCCACTCCACTGCCACCCAGTGCTAGGGATCAAACTCAAGGGCTGTGCTTGAGGCAAACACTCTACCACTGAACCTCAAGCAATTTTTTTTTTATTGGACTCTCAAAAGCACAGGCAACAAAAGCAAAAATAAACAATTACCCCAAGCTAAAAAGCTTCTGCACAGCAAAGGTAACAGTGTGAAAAGACAACCTATGGGGACTGAGAGAAAATACAAGCCATACATTTGATACGAGAGATTAATATCCAAAATATATAAGGAATTCAAACAACTTAATAGCAAAACCCAATTTAAAAAATGGCCAAGAATCCTGAGTAGATATTTTTCAAAAGAAGACACACAAATAGCTAATAGATATATGAAAAAACTGCACCAAACCGCTAATCATTAAGGAAATGCAAACTAAAATTACAGTGAGATATCATTCACATTTGTCAGAACAGCTTTTGAAAAAAGAGGGAAAAAAAAAGTTTTAAGGATGTGGAGAAAAGGGAACCCTTGTTCACTGTTGGAGGGAATGCAAATTAGCATAGCCATTATGCAAAAGTGCATGGCAGTTGTTCAAAAAACTAAAAATAAAAATTTCATATGACCTAGCAATCCTACTTCTGGGTATTTACCTCAAATATTTTAAATCAGTTTGTCAGAGAAGTGTTTGCACTCCATTGTTTACTGCATCACTATTTATAATAGCCAAGTAATGAAATCAAACTAAGTGTCCATCAACAGATAAATGGTTAAAGATGAATGATTAAAGAAAACATACCACAACCCCACACACAATGGAATACTCCTCAGCCTTCAAAAAGAAAATTCTATAATTTGCAACATGAATGAAAATGGAGAATATTATACTAAGTAAAATAAGCCAGGCCTAGAAAGTCAAATGGCATGTGTTCTGACTGACACATTTAAAATAATCAAACTCAAAGAAGCAGATAGTAAAATGGTGGTTATAGAGACCATTTTGGAAGGGGAGTCGGGGCTTGATGATCAAAGGATACAAAAATCTCAGAGGGAATCATTTTTCCTTTTTTTTTGGTGATCTATTGCAAATGTGATCAATATAGTTATAATAATGTAGTGTACATTTCAAAATTGTTAAGAAAGTAAATTTCAAATTTTCTTACCACCAAATGGTAAGTATTGGAGATGATGGATATATTGATTAACTTGATTTATTAATTCCACCATTGTATTCATAAATCATACATCACTTTGTACCTATGAAACTACACAATTATAAACTGTCAACTTTCATTTCTTCAAGTTTAAAAAAAAAAAATCTTATCAAGGAAATTTAGGTGAACTCCAGGTGATTATGCCTGGAATTGTAATTTTTTTTTCTTTTTTTGGTATCAGAGATTAAACTTAAGGCACTTCATCACTAAGCTACATCCCCAGTCCCCCCCCCCTTTTTTTTTTTCTTCCCCTGAGACAGGTCTTGCTGAATTGCTCAGGGCCTGGCTAAGTTGCTGAAGCGGTTTTGAACTTGGCATCCTCCTGCCTCAGCCTCCTGAGTCTCTGGAATTGCAGGCATGTGCCACCATGCCCAGTTTTTCCTTGTGCTCTTAAAACAGAGACATATGTTAACATGAAGGGGCTGAACTATATAGCACCTATAAAAAGCATGTTTACTAAGAAAACTTAGGCAGAATATGCCAGCATTGTTCTAAGAAAAAAAATGTATCAGTTACAACAATATCAAGTATGTATAGCAGGAATATAGAGTGGAAATGGATTCGTACAATGACACTAGCTATTAAGATCAAACAACTAAAACTTCTTGCTTTGATTTTCTACTACCAGACAACCTCTGAATTATAACTGAATGCATACACCAGGAAACAGTACTGGGGAGTTTACCTGTATCATTATATATTTTTTGTTTGTTAGCTTGTGGTGCTGGGAACTGAACTCAAGGCCTTGCATAGGCAAAACATATGCTCCGCCACTAAGCTCCATCTCCAGAGCCCCCTTTCACTGTAAATTAATAAAATGACATTCTGGTTAGAATATCCAAAATAGGCCATAGAGTTGAATAAACACTGGCTAAACTAACAAAGTCAAACTTCTTAGCCTACACAGCAAAGGATCAAAGCAAAGGGCAGTCAGCTAACCTTCATGTGTATGAAGAAAGATATGAAGTGAAACTGATTAAGAGGTAAAGAACATAGGAAACAGGAAGCACGTATTAAATCAAAGACTGCTGTGCTATCCAAAAGATAATAACCACTGTTAAGAAAGGCATCAGTCTTTCTACTTCAGTATTCCCTGCCTTAAACAAGGAATTAACAGGCAGGGCAGTGGTGCATACCCATAATCCTAGTAGCTCAGGAGGCTGCAGCAGGAGGATTGCAAGTTCAAGGCTAGCTCAGCAACTTAGTGATACTCTTCTCAAAATAAAAAAGAGAAAGGGCTGGGAATGTAGCTCAGTGGTAAAGTGCCCCTGGTTTCAATCCCCAGTACCAAAAATAAAAACAAAACATAAAACAAAAAAACTAGGAGTCACAAACTGATGATCCTCAACCTAAAACATGCTTGGCCATAATGTAGTTTGACTCACAATTGTTTTTTTGTTTTCATTTATTTAAATATCTGAATAATCTTCCTTCATTAACATATCAGAATATTTCATTTTTGTACTCTTGACTGGAATATCAGTAAGATAAGGTCTGAATTTCTACATGACAACAATCAGCTGAAGATTTATATATATATGAGGAACCCTGCCAGGATCCTCAATATTCATTAATGTCTCCCCGATGTTGGACTAGATGTCAATTGTATCTGTTCTTGGACTTTTTTGCTTTAGTAAAGGAAAAAGGTAAAATTTTTCTTACGGTTATGTCTCTATGAAAAGTGGAAAACTATACATTTCACTTGATTACTTTACTCATCTGCTTTACTCATTTGTTACCTGCCTAGCCTTTATAGATTTTGAGCTTTCAAAAGTTATGCTTTTGCATTTTTCTAACAAAAACAAACCCCAGAAATATCAGTCCTAAGAGTTTTATTTTGCTTTAGCTTTGTTTCAGATACAATAACCTAATCTTAAGTTTATCACATATTTTGCTCCTGTCCCCAACCACAACCAGATCCTACTAATCTTGGCAGGGTTTGGGAGACTCTGAGAAAGAATTCTGCCTACTACTGCCTATGTTTAAGCTCACTTAACTTTTCAAAATCGAAATTCTCATTTATAAAATGGAAATCCTTTCTATTGTAATAATTTTTTGGAAGTGAAATGAAAGTGTCAGTAAAAGTAAAAAGGCTAAGCTCTCTATAAGATACAATTTTTTAAAAATGCTTTTAGCGGTTAATGGACCTTTATTTTATTTATTACTTTTATGTGGTGCTGAGACTCAAACCCAGTGCCTCACACATGCTAGTCAAGCACTCTACCACTGTGCCACAAACCCAGCCCCCATAAGATACTATTATTTTCTCTTCTATTTCCTGCTCCAATTCTACCAACCATATCTCTGTCCTTAATCTAGTTCTTCTAGAAGCCTGAGATAACATTTAAACCATTCAAAAGCTTCAAAGGCTTCTCTTGATCAAGCAGTTCAATTTCAGGATGAAATCTTGATTAAATTCTAAGCAACAGACACCAGTACACTAATACCAATTGTGCTTGTTACTCCCAATCTAACCTCTGTTAGATTGGGAGAGAAAAGTGAGAGAACACTCACTTTTCCATAACTGCAAATATGCAGGTTATGGTTTCAGGACTGTAATTTTATGAACTTTAGAAGATTAGCTCCCTATGTGGAAAAAAAAAAAAAAAGGATGGAAATTATAAAGTCTGACAGGGCTATATTACTTTAGTAAGTAATTATAGATATTTGTGAATATACATAAAATATATTTTCCATTTATGTGGAAAAAATACATATTTCCATTTATGTGGATTTTTTCCCCCTAATGCTGTGGATCAAACCCAGGTCTTCACATATGCTAGACAAGTGCTCTAATGGTGAGCTACATCCCTAGGCCTTTTTATTTTATTCTGAGACAAGGGCTCACTAACTTGCTCATCTTGGTCTTGAACTTGTGATCCTCCTGCCTGAGACTGTGAAATGGCTAGGATTATGGGCATATGCCACCACTTCTGGCTATGTGTATATTTTTTGAAGGATTATAAATTGGTAGGACCAGGTGTTTAGATATAACCACTTAGTAAACAAAACTGGCATTTTTTTTTTTTTTTGTTAACTTAGGAACACTATGAAAAAAATTACTGAAGACACCAGGGTACCATGACGTGAGATAATTTGAGAAGGTTTACGATAATATTATGACCCAACAGAGTTTAGTCTTTGATAGTCTGCATAAATAAGAAGCTAGAAGATTGAAGGAGCAATTCCACTATTCTTTGATTTTCAGTAACAATACAAAGTTTAGAAACTTCAAATGCCACATACATTCCTCAGACATCAGGGCAAACTCAACCCTGACCTATGTACTAAATGGAGCAGAGGCTAAGAGCCAAGTCCCAGGAACGACCCTCTGAGTCGTTAAAAGACCAGGCTGTGATATGGCTGCCTCATCCTAGGAAACACCACCTTCTCTCACATAACCTGCCAGAGCCAATCCCAGTGGAAATCCTGAGATGGGAATAACAGTGTCTTTAGCTTTTGCTTTTCCCATGAATGGTATCAAATTATTCCGATTAGTTTTATCAATTTAAAAGGAAAAGATTGTCTCTTCAAATAAATCAATATTTCGTAAAACTATTCTACACAGCTCCACATGTTTTCAAGATCAGTTTTTTCCTTTCTTTTTGATGCTGGGGATTGAATTCAGGGCTTCCTGCACACTAAGCATGTGTTCTACCACTGAACTACAACCTGGCCCCACGATCAGGATTTTTTTTGAAAGATAAAAATACTACCAAGTCTGAAATAACAATTAAAAAATCAGGGAATTTAAGCAGAGTGGCATACTCCTGTAATCCCAGCAACTGGAGAGGCGAAGTCTTAGATCATAGGTTCAAAGCCAGCCTAGGCCATCTAATAGAGACCTTGTCTCAAAATAAAAGCATAAATTGGCCTGGAGATGTACCTCAATGGTAGAGGATCCCTGGATTCAATTTCCAACACTGGGGGAAAAAAAAATGTAGTGTTGGTGGAAAGAATTTGAATTTAGGTTTCAAGTCTCAGCAGACACTTAAATACTGAGTAAACTTGGCTATGCCTGTTTTCAAGCTTGTTTCTTTAGCTATTAAATAGCTATGGCAACAAATACATTTCAAATAGCTGGTATTTTCTGATGGGTTGATTCCTTAAACACACAAATACACACACACACATACATATAGCCAAGTCGCTGACTATTCTCATAATAGAGATTATCCCTGAGTGGTGAGAATGTGGGAAAATTCTCTGAATCATATATTTCTGTTATATTTTAATTCCTTGCAGTATGTTTTTGTAAGCAGGAAAGAAAAAGGTTTTAAAATATTGTCTGGTAGGTCAAGGAGATCTGGGATCATTATACAAATGCCAACCCAGACATAAATAGAGGAGAGATCAGGTTGGTTGGATGCCTATTATTTCCCCTGCAAAGAGGCTAACCTCTTCAAACAGGTGCATCTATCAGTTAATTCAATCAAATTTCCTTAGCCAATTTTCCCTTCATCACATGTGAAAAATATATGAGATGAAGTTAAATGCAGGATTTCATAGATCTTCCCCCAGTATATACAACATTCAGTATACTAGGAATCAAGAAAGAGCCCATATTCCTAGAACATGAGTGCTAAAATAGAGATTCCTCTAACAGTGAAACAATTTTAACTGAGAAAAACAAAGCCAATGAAGCGCTGTCCCACATAATTACTAAGAAAATTAAATGGTGCTCTTGCTTAGCTGCCAAGACCAGCCCCTGCTGGCTCCACCACAGTAAAATGTTATATACAGAACTGTGCAAATTGTCAGTAAGTCTTATTGCCACTTCCAGAAGCCATCAAAAGCTCTTTCAGGCACTTCTTCCTAGCAAGCCTCTGAAGATGTCACTGCAAATGAAAATGAAAACATCTACAAGAGCCTTGGAGAAGCTGTCCAAGTGATGATTAAAACTCGGGTTGAGACCCTGATTGCTCTTTTATCTAAAGTGTTGTCACACTAATCTCACCATGATGTATTCTGCCCTCCACTTCCTTGCAGTCTCTCTTGGGTCAGGAGTATTCATGCACTGAAGAAAAGTAAAGCATTTCTGAGAAGCAAATTCTTCTCTGGTGACAATCAGTTTTTCAAGTCATCCCATTTTGGTAATGCATGAACTACAACAAAATAGTCATAATGTGCAAAGGGCTAAAAATGATATTTTTAACTACAAATGATCAGACATTTTCTGAGATGTACAGGATTAACTATTTCAATTATTAATGTAGTCAGGTGTGGTGGTGCACTCCTATAATACCAATGACTCAGAAGACTAAAGCAGGAAGATCACAAGTTTGAGGCCAGCCTGGGCAACTTAATCTCAAAGTAAAAAAAAGAAAAGAGGACTGGGGATATAGCTCAGTTATAAAGCACCCCTAGGTTCAACCCCTGGTGCCCCAAAAAAGAAAAACCAATTATTAATATGATTAATAAACACAATGAGGCCTGTGTTAGGAACTTTATAAAACATATTTAAATTCTCACAATGATAATGAGGTATTATTTTATGTAGAAAACAAAATGATGATCTAGTAGATTGAACAGCAACCTACCCTTCTCAACTTCTCTCCAGGAATCTCAAAGGTGACAAGAACTCTTCATGTATTTTCTATAGTCCAAGTTCTACCTGATCTTTAATTTTCTATATTAAGACTACAGTACTTAAAGCAGACTGCAATGAATTAGTATATACTGTGGGGTAGGTCTTTCTATAACCAAAATCCAAGGCCAAGAAGGCCAAATTAAAACTAAACAGACCAAAAAATAAGAAAGAAAAAAACACAGCAAATCAGAGCAAGTAATTTTGAGACAAATGTCATCCACACCTAGGTGAGGCCTGATAAATCAGAATCACTCACCCATGTGTCACAAGAATACTTCTCCATTGACTGGAAAATTGGTGTTCTCTGGGCATCACCCAGTCCCTGGCATTCACTTTTTGTGTTTTCTTTGCTCCTTCCTACCTATTCCTCTCTGTCACCTCCCAGATCCTCTACCTCTCCCAATGGGCAAGTCAAATCCAAATTCCTACAAGAGTCACACAAATGTGTGAGTCAAGTAGAACAAAAGAACACATGTCATTTTTAATGAGTACACAATAATTATACATTCTTATGGGATTCAATGGGATATTTTAATACACATATGTTGTGCAATGATCAAATCATGGCAATGGGCATTTTAAATATTTATCATTTTTTCGTATGAAAACATTCAAAATCCTTTTTACCTATTTTGAAATGTAGAATACATTACTGTTAACTATTGTTATCCTAACCCAAAACTTTGAAATTATGGGAAGAAAACATACTTGGGTATCACCTAATGTCATTAGTCTAGGCAAGAATTTTTTGGATAAGACCTCAAAAGCACAGGGAATAAAAGCACAAAGAGACAAACGGGATTATATCAAACAAAAAAATTTTTGCAACAGCAAAGGAAACAATCAACAGAGCAAAGAAACAACAGGTAGAATAGAGAAAAAGGCAGGGCGTCATGTCCAGAATACACAAGGAACACAACTCAATAACAGAACAATCTGATTTTGAAAAATGGGTAAAGGACTCAAGTTCTATTTTTTTTCATTACATTATGACCAAGCAAAACACATCTGTTGACCAAATATGGCCCACAGGCTGCCAGTTTGTACCCTAAAATAGAATGAAATACTACCAACCAGATTTCTGCCTTCCTTAACTCAGTCACATTCGGTCTCATGTCTCTAACATGCTTTGGTTACCTTGCTTTGGTTATTTAGTTAATTTTATAGAGGTAAAATTGATACATAGAAAAAAAACTGTACATATTTATACACTGTATACATCATACACACTGTACAAAGTGTATATACATTTCGATGCATTTGGAACTTCCCTTGAGGTTCTGATCTGTACTACAATATATCCATAAACTTCTAGTTTATTCCAAAGACAACATATCATACAACAAATTTATAAGAATTTATATTAGTTTTATGATCTTTAAATTCTTATTGTTGCCCCCATGTACAGCAAAAAGTATTATCTATATTTGTAGACAAAATATCAGGCTAGTGCTAGGGACTCAGGCCAGTGGTAGAGCATTTGCATTGTATGTGTGAAACACTGGGTTCAAACCCCAGTACTGCAAAAAAATTAAAATTAAAAAATAAAATCAAAGGCTCAAGGGGCCAAATAGCTTGTCCAATATCTGACAGCTACTTGGTGATAGAGTTGCAAATGAACTCAGATTTATCTCATTCCAAAGATTTTCATCTTCTGTATACTACCTCAGAATTCCTAAGATATTACAGATAACATTTGAGAATCAATAACAAATGCCCCATCTCAAGAAAAGCCCAGAATAATTAAAGGATCCAGTTCAGAGATCATTAGTTACTTTATAAATCCACAAATCCTTTGGCTTTTATACAAAAAAAAAAAGTTGAATGGTTAAGCAGCAGGTTTGCCTATGAATTGAGGAACTCAACCCAAAATTTTCTTTTTTCTCTCTCTCTCCCTCCATTTTTTTTAGTTTTATACTAGGGATTGAATCCAAGTGTGCTTTATCATGAACTACACCCCTGCCCTTTAAACATTTTATTTTGAGACAGGGCTTTGTTAAGTTGCCAAGGCTGTCCTTGAACTTGCATGCCTCAGTCACCTAGGTAGCTGGGATTATAGGTGTGTGTCATCATGTCTGGCTCACATCACACCCAACAGTCTATTAAAAAGTCAACATTCTTTTTTTCTTTCTTTTTTTTTTGATTCTGGGGATTGAACTCAGGGGTGCTTTTACCATTAAGCTACATTGCCAGTCCTTTTTAATTTTTATTTAGAGACAGGATATCACTAAGTTTCTGAGGCTGTCCTCGAACTTGCAATCCTCCTGTGTCCTCCAAAGTTAGTGTGATTATAGGTGTGTGCCACCACGCCTGGTTCCTTTTCTTCATTCAGTGGTAACAAATATAGTAATAAGGAAAACTATAGCCTAATAAACTGCTCTTGTTTCCCCAAGAAGTTTTAGGATTAAACTGCTCATTAATACCAATAAGCAGAAAGTATCAATCTAAAAATTTCTTACTCTAAGCACAAAGAAAAGTACTTATCAAAACAAGTAATTATAAATCTAATCTTAAAATTTACTGTTTTTCAATGCAAGCAGGTTTAAAACCAGGAACTACACACAGATTCTTAGGCAATATCAATCATCCCTATTATCCCTTTACCATCCAAAGAAATGATAGCGTAAGAATGACACCATCAAATCTTAGATAGGAGTTTCTATCCTTACATGATTATCACCACCACCAACCTGTGTTTGCATGCATGTGTGTGTATACAAATGAGATTACAAATAGCAGAGACTTAGCTTCAGATAATTTCTGCCAATACCTCAGCAATAGCTCCCTAAATGCAAGATCCCTACACTAAAGCCACTAGGCTGATGAATTCTTTAAATTAAAAAAAAAAAAAAAAAAAAAAAAGTCTACAGAAGTCTAGGGGGGACCCTGATGACAGTATGAAAAACAGTTGGAAGAGTACTTTTCCAATATCACCACCACTTTACCAAGCAAATCAAAAGAAATCTCTTTCCTATCCTGACAGCTCTATCTGTTATCAAATTTCTGGATCAAGAGCATACTACATGCTAGGACCTGAAGACTCTGCATAGTGGGCCATTTCCTGGCAAGTAGGCAATGATGCCTGATATGTAAATAAAATTCAGACTTTGCTCCCAGGCTAAAGTAGCAGAAGAAAAGAGACAAAGGGACTTGGAGTTTTTCATAATATAAAACAATGGAGCTTCTCTCTCTCAGGTACATGACCTCATACAGATTCTAGGCAAGATATGCTCTTACCTCTAGGATAAGGTTAATAACATAGCAGAGAACTATCCACAGGAGAAAAGAGTTTGTATATATGACATGGATTTATAGGCTGTTCAAAATCATGATCCCATTTTCCTTTGCCAGTAAAGGACTTAGAACTAGCAAACTTAAAACAGAAGGCTTGTGGAACATGTGCTTAACACCTCATTTTAGTATTTCTTTTACAAAGAATTCCACCACTCCTAGTTTGCATTTGTTCCCCTTATAGATATATAAGAGCTAGATTACCTTTGTTAGAGGAGAGCACAAATTTCTCAGATGTCTCAAAAAGACTGAGGAAAAATAAACTCAGATTTACCTATTCAGGACTCTAATGCTTGGTAACTCTTTGTGCTCCCTCTTAAATAGCTTTCAAACTAGTGATCACATAATACAGAAATACTAGTGATGAAGTACAATACTATTTATGTAGCTATTCTTTGTGTTAACAGGTTTATTATGAAGAATATTATAAAGGATAGAGATGAAGAGTCAGATAAAGAGATAAATAGGGCAAGGTCCAGAAGGATTCCAAATCCAGAAATTCTGTCTCATAGAGCTGGAGCAGCACCACCCTCCTATCACATGAATGTGTTCACCATCCCAGAAACTAGCTAAGAATGCATTATAGTCAGTACGGAGGAGAGAAAATAAGATACCTCCAGAGACTGAAAATATGATTACACATTGCACAGAAACTTAGAAAATGGGTCTGGAGGTGTAGCTCAGGGGTAAAGTGCTTGCCAAACATGTGAGGCCCTGGTTTCAATCTCCAGCCCTGCAAATAAATAAATAAGGTGAGAGAGAGAGAGAGAGAAAAATTTTGAAAACATGCTATCAGGAAAAGATAGAACTATTCATTTGAAAATATTTATGTAAAAGTTAATTAACTAGTTTTGTATTGAATATATACTGCATTCTAGGTATGATGCCAGGTGATAAGAACACAGACAGATGCAGTCTGAGTTCTCATGGAACATACAATCCAATAAGAAAGAATGACAACAAACAAGGGACAAATAAATTATAACTATGATGACTATTATGAAAGAAAAACAATGCTTTGAGTGTATAATTAGGAAACTGTTTTGGGTGAGGATGAGGTAGTAACACATGCTATAAACTAAAAAATGGAAAACTAAGAAAGCAAAATACAGGCCAGGCATGGTGACACACACCTATAATCCCAGCAGCTTGGGATACTGAGACAGGAGGATCTCAAGTTTAAGCCAGCCTCAGCAAAAAGCAAGGTGCAATTTGCTTTTTTTTTTTTTTTTTTTAAGCAACTCAGTGAGACCCTGTCTCTAAATAAAATATAAAATAGGGCTAGGGATGTGGCTCAGTGGTCAAGTGCCCCTGAGTTCAATAACTGGTACCCCCCGCCAAAATAAAGAAAGCAAGCAAAATACATCTGTCTCCAGCACTAGCCAGAGAAAATAATCTGTTCTCTTATAAAGTATATTCCTATTGTAAAGAGATACAGCAGATCCCAGAACGTGATTATAGCCTGTAGTCCCTGTAATAAACTTTCCTACCAGAGGTACAAAGGACCAGTATACAATTCATTCTGCAGTTGTTTTTGTATTATACAAATGAACAATGGTCTATAAATCAAGGTGTTATGAAACTGGTTAGTGAATTAGTCTTTTGGAGCCTGATAATGATAAAACAGAGTTTCTAGAAGAATAAAGCTGATGACTGATCTTTAATCTTTTCTTGGGGCAGGAAGTACTAGAGATTGAACCCAGGGGTATGCTACCTCTAAGCTACATCCCCAGTCCTTTTTATTTTTTATTTTATTTTATTAATTATTTTTTGTTGGGCTGGGGAGATAGCTCAGTCAGTAGAGTGCTTGCCTTGCAAGCACAAGGCCCTGGATTCAATCCCCAGCACTGAGAAAAAAAAAAAATTTTTTTGTTATAGATGGACACAATACCTTTATATGATTTATTGATTTTTTTTATGTGGTGCTAAGGATTAAACCCAGGGCCTCACGTGCTAGGCAAGAGCTCTACCATTGAGCCACAACCAAAAGCCCTTTTTGATTTTTTATTTTGAGAAAGGGTCAAAACGTACTTGCAAAAGCTAAACTCAAACCTGCAATCTTCCTGCCTCAGTCTTCTGAGTCATTACAGATGTGTCCCACCACACCTAATGCTTACATTTCAATCTCTGCTCTCTGTAATTTTAATAAATATCAGTAAGTGTTAAGAAATTAGTTAAAAATCTGCTAAGAAAAGAACCTCGGAATAACAGGCACTCATAATTAATTGATAAAAAATAATAAATGAGGAAGCTGGTGTGGTGGCACACGCCTATAATCCTAGCGGCTCGGGAGGCTGAGGCAGGAGGATTGCAGGTTCAAAGGCAGCCTCAGCAACTTAGTGAGGCCCTAAGCAACTCAGTGAGACCCAGTCTCTAAATAAAATATACAAAAAGGCTGGGCATGTGGCTCAGTGGTTAAACACCCCTGGGTTTAGACAAACCCCCCCCCCCCACAAAAAATGAGGAGCTAGGCATGGTGGCATATGCTATAATCCTGGCACCTGGGAGGCCTACCCAGGAGGATCATAAATTCCAGATCAGCCTAGGCAATTTAGTTAGACCTGTCTCAAACAAAAAAAAAATAATAATAATAATAAATAAAATAAAGTTGGGTGTGGTGGCCCACACATATAATCCCTTAGCAACTTGGAAAGCTGATGAGGATTCTAAGTTTGAGGCCAGCCTTAACAAAATAGTGAGACCATCTTAAAATAAAAAATATAAAGGGCTAGGGAAGGCAAAGCACCCCTAGATTCAATCCCCAGTATCGCATAAACATATAAATTTCAAAAATTTTAAAAACTGAAAATTAAAAGGGCTGGGGATGTGGTTCCATGGTAGAACACCCCTGGGTTCTATCCCTAGTACCACGAAGGAAAGAAAAACACCCAAGAATGAATGGGGGCTGGGAATATAGCTCAGTGATAGATCACTTGTCTAGCATGTGCAAGGCCCTGGGTTCAATTCCTAATAAAAAAAAAAAAAATGCAGAAAAGTAATGCACATTTTTGCTAGATGCATTGGCACACACCCATAATCCCAGTTATTCAGGAGGCTGATGCAAGAGAATGACAAGTTTGAGGCCAACCTGCACAACTTGGTGAATACCTGTCTCAAAATAAAAAATAGGGCTGGAAGAGCACTTGCCTACCATGTGTGAGGCACTGGATTCAATTCTCAGTATATAAATAAATAAATAAAGTAAAGCTCCATTGACAACTAAAAGAAACTTTTTTAAAAAGTAAATGAATTTACATTTTAAAAAAAAAGTAAAAATTTAAAAAGGATAGAGTTAAATTGGTGGGTATAGCTTAGGTGCACAGTGCTTGCCCGTATGCACAAGGCCCTGGGTTGAACCCCTAGCACCTCAAAACAACAACAAAAGAGTAAAGCAGAGGAAGGTAACTGGGGGATGCAGAAAGAGAAAAGGGAAGTATTGGATTGAAATGAAGCAAATTATGTAACATGTATGTATGAATATGTCAACTATAATGCATTAATACAAAATAAAATAACTAATTAAAGAGGGCTGGGGATGTAGCTCAGTGGCAAAGTGCCCCTGGGTTTAATCCCCAGTACCAAAACAAAAAAGCAAATGAATGAATAAATGAACTTAAAGGGTCTTGTTATAGCTGGATCTCTAATCTCATGACTCAGGAGGCTGAGGCAAGAGAATCACCAAGTTCAAAGTCAGCTTCAGCAACTTAGCAAAGCCCTAAGCAACTTAGAGAGACCCTATCTCAAAATAAAAAACAAAAAGGGTTGGGGATATGGTTAAGTGCCCCTGGGTTCAATCCCTGGTACCTAAAAAAAAAAAAAAAAAAAAACTCATCAATCTCTAAATCAAATCTCTGAGTAGCAGAAGGCAGTGAGTGACAAGAATCATAGAAACAGCAGTTCTTCAAAGAAGTGAGTGTGTAATATGTGTATAAAAATGCACATACATACCTCCACTTAAGGCCATACCGGTGCCACGGTGGCAAATGGACATTGCCATAGGAAGAGACCAGCTACAAAGAAACACATAAAGACAATTTTAAAATGGAAAAATTGACCCCATAGCAGAGTGTCCATCTTGGCAATGAAAACACAGACTAATTCTGAAATAGGGACAATTTTTAAAAAACAAAAACAGTTTTCAAATTCCTTACTTTCACTTTTTATTTTGAAAACAAAAAAACGAGGTTGGGATATAGCTCAGTGTTAGGATCCCTTCCTAGCATGCATGAAACCCTGGGTTCAATCCCCAATACTGCAAAATTGAAAAATAAAATAAGAAAATGAATTTACTTAAGGAGACGTGTCCCTCCTTTTATCAGACTGCATCACTGTTGGAGCTGAGAAGAGGAAACAATTATAACTCAAACTCCTTTCACAAGAAGAAACAGGGATCACTATGTTGACACCAATATAAATTGGCACAATTAGAGAGAGTAATCATTGGAACATAACCACCTGGGTCCTTCTGTTTCTCCAGTCTTAACACTACAGTAGAAAATCTAAGTGAGTTTTACTTATCCAGTTTCACAAAATATATGGTCATTCTTTAATTCTCCCTTCTTATATCCCCCCAAATATTCATATTGAACATACCATTTATTCCCTAATAAACTAACTTGCATATTTTTATATCTAATTTTGCTTGATTTAGTCCTGTTCCCTTCTCTTCCTTTCCCTCCCCTGTATTTACCACTAGATTGCATCCCCATTCCTTTTTTTTTTTACTACTGTTATTAGACAGGGTCTCCCTACATTGCTGAGGCTGGCCTCCAACTTGTGATCCTCCCACCTCAACCTTCCAAGTCCCTGGAATCAGAGGCATATACCACATGACCAGCTTAGTACATATTTCTTATCATAGTAGTTCTGAAACACTTTGTCATAAAATCAGGAATTGAACCCAGGGGCGCTTAACCACTGAGTCACATCCCCAGCCCTTTGTAAAAAAAATTTTTGAGACAAAGTCTTGCCAACTTGCTGAGGCTGGCCTTGAACTTGCAATCCTCCTGCCTCATCCTCCCAAATTGCTAGGATTATGGGAATGCAACACCACACCTGGCTACCCTAATTTTAAAAAGTTATTAAACCAGCCGGTCACAGTGGCACATACCTATAATCCCAGTGGCTCAGAAACCTGAGGCAGGGTTCTGAGTTCAAAGCCAGTCAAAGGAAAAATGAGGCACTAAGCAACTCAATGAGACCCTGTCTCTAAATAAAATATAAAACAGGGCTAAGGATGTGGCTCAGTGACTGAGTGCCCCTGAGTTCAAACCCGGATATCCTCAAAAAATAAAATAAAAAGTTATTAAACCACAATAGGCCAGTTAGCCTAGTACTGAGTAGATAAAGGATATTTTACTCCTCAGCTTTAGAAGCTGAGCCAGGAAAATAACAAGTTCCAGACCAGCCTGGGCAGCTTAGAAAGGCACTGT
Source organism: Sciurus vulgaris (assembly GCF_902686455.1). Classification (NCBI taxonomy): domain Eukaryota; kingdom Metazoa; phylum Chordata; class Mammalia; order Rodentia; family Sciuridae; genus Sciurus; species Sciurus vulgaris. The sequence goes on along the minus strand of NC_136461.1, from coordinate 122,652,981 downwards.
CTCAAAATTAAAAAAAAATAAATAAATAAAAGGGTAGGAGATACAACTCAGTGGTTAAGGACCCCTGAGTTTAATTGTCAGTACCACACAAATAAAATTAGCCATAACATTACTTCTACTACCACATGATCTTCCTGAACCATGTCATTTTTTGCCAACCAAGTATTTAGTCCCTTCCTTTAAACCCAGGTTGAACTTCATGACTGAATGCTTCAAGAAACAGAACATAGCAGAAGTGAGCATGCATGACTTCCAAATTTCCCTTCCTCATGCCATGAGGAAGCCCAAAATAGTCTCTGTGAAGAGTTTATGGGTATAACTAAAAAGAACAAATAAAGAATTGTGGGGGGGGGGGGGGGTTATGGGAAAAGGCCCATGTGGAGAAAATAGGACCACTCCCAATAGCCAGGATCTACCCAAGACATGTAAGCAAATTGATTTTCAGATTAATTTAACCCTCAGACTGTATTTTCCAGCTGAGGCTCCAGACATCACAGAACAGAGATAAGTCATCTCCACTGCTCCCTGTTCAATCATTAAGAGTCTAGTATAGAAAATCAAGACTGTTTAAATTCACTTACAAAAAAGGTAGAAACCAGTATGATTTCACTTAGAAAAAAAATTTTTTTTCAGGAAATACAGAGGCTTTTCTTTTTCTTTTTCTTTCTTTCCTTCTCCCCCTCCCCCACAGTACAGGGGACTGAACCTTCATACTCTACCACTAAACTACATTCCCAGCTCTTATTATTATTACTTTCTTTTGAGACAGGGGCTCACTAGGTTGCCCAGGGTGGCCTTTAATTTACCATCCTCTTGCCTCAGTCTCCCAAGTAGCTAGAGTTATAAATACCCACCTGAGATCTTTTTGAACAAAGTCTATATCTTATTTATCTTTGCATTTCCATCTCCTAAAAGAGTTATCAAATATACTGGGAACCATCAAAAAAATTTGCTACTATAATTTGTTTTAACTTTTCCATTTTTTGACTTTGTTAATACAATGTTAAGAGACTAGAAACATTAGTATATGAACTTCAGCAAATGATCTAACAACTGTGCTACAAATAATACCATCAAGAAAGTAAAGGTGGGCATGGTGACACACAACTACAATCCCAGTGGCTCCAGAAACTGAGGCAAGAGAATCACAAGTTCCAGGCCGGCCTAGGCAGCTTAGAAAGGCACTGTCTCAAAATTTAAAAAATAAATAAATAAAAGGGCAGGAGATTCAGCTCAGTGGTTTAAGTACCCCTGAGTTTAACTGCCAGTAACATACAAAAAAAATGAGAGTCAGGCATGGTGGCACATGCTTATAATCCCAGCAACTCAGAAGGCTGGGGCTGGAAGATCACAAAATCAAAGCCATCAGCAATTTAGGGAGACCCTGTCTCCAAATAAAAAATTTTAAAAAGGGGTGGGGATGTGGCTGTGGTTAAGCACCCCTGGTACAAAAAAAAAAAAAAAAAAGACCAAGAAAGTAAAGAAAAAGCATTTCTCCAAAGATATACATGAAAAGATGTTCAACAATGTTAATAATTTACTTTTATAACTCTTCCAAAATCATACTCATAGAAGTATGATTTCAGATATCACATATACACTTCCCTGACATGTCACCCTTGAAACAGGCCAATGTTTCTGGCTTTTCCTTTATCCCATAAGTATGTCTAAAGTTCCATACTGGAAGAGTAAACAAGATAGTGATAGGTTCACCTCAGCAGCCTACTACCATTTTTTACATGACTTGTGAAAAAAGATCCAAGTTTTTAATATAAATTAAGAATAATTTGGGAAGTTCTCCATCATTGTAATCCCCCCCTCAAAAACAACATTTATGAGCTCAGTTGGTAGAGTGCTTACCTTGGAAGCACAAGACCCTGAGTTCAATCCCCAGCACTGAGAAAAACAAAAACAAAAAATCAAAAAACCCAACATTTATCACTTTTAAAAAAAGTTTCAGCAGGGGCTGAGCTTATAGCTCAGTGGTAGAGAGCTTGTCTAGCACATGTGAGACACTGGATTTGATCCTAGCAACACATAAAAATCAGTAGATAAAAGTATTGTGTCCATTTACAATAAATAAATAAATAATAAAAAGTTTCACAAGATATAAAGAATTGAGATCACTAGCCAGGCATGGTGGCACAAGACTATAATCCCAATAGCTTAGGAGGCTGAAACAGGAGGATCGTGGGTTTGAGACCAGTCTCAGCAACTTAGTGAGACCCTGTCTCAAAATAAAATAAAATTAAAATTTAAATTAAATTTAAAAAAAAGGTTTGAGGATGTAGCCTAGGGTTCAATCCTCAATGTCCCTGTGCCCTCAAGAAAGAACTAAGATAACTTATTAGCCTACTTTTATTTTAGTAGAATGTCTAATTCCTGCCATCAGACTTATTCCTGGAATCTGGGCTGGAAAAAAACTGAAGGGTTGTGGTATTTGTGGAGGTGGTTAAAAAATGACTAGCCTCAGTGGCAAGAAACCAAGTAGAGAGGAGCAGAGCTCACAATGCTGCTGGGTTAGCTTAAAAAGAAAAAAAAAAAAAAGGCAGATGGACAGGGACTTATCTTCAAAGGCACCAGCTATACACACTGTATATATAGTTACATACGCAGTGGGGTATAATTGCACCCATATTATTTTACCTCTGTCCACTGAGAGGGCCAAAAACAATGACATGCTGGTAGCAACAAGTAAACAAGTACATCTAACACTCAAATACTCATTTCACAGACGTCATCTTTAAGTTCAATACCCACTAAGCCAGTTGTGGTTGGCACAAGCCTGTAGTTCCAACAACTTGAGAGACTTAAGGCAAAAGGATTACAAATTAAAGGCCAGACTCAGTGACTTAGGGAGGCACTATCTCAAAATAATAAAAACAGGACTGGGCATGTAGCATAGTGGTAAAGCATTCCTGAGTTCTATCTCCAATACAAAAAAAAAAAAAAAAAGATCCATTGATCTGAACATCAAAATAAATAGAGTAACAGAGTATAATTCTCTGGACAAAATAAGAATCCATGAGGTCATACTGATAAAGAAGGCAAACTTTACCTTGTAGAATAAATCAATCTAGATGGGACATGGAATTAGAAAATTCATAATTTGGCAACCATCAAAGTAATACCTGATTTAGGAAAATACTATCAATAGATGCTGATGGGTAAATGTCTGATGAAAAATAGAATATTTAGAGTTTCAAAGTATCTTCCCACAAAATATGTATTAATTATTAAATATACTAACATTACAGTGGAAAAATCCAGCAAACATATCTTAATCAGTTATAAAAGCTCACATCACCAGTAACAGATCAAATCATCATGATGTACCTCCTGATATAATGCACTGAGAAGAACACAGCATCAATTCAGGATCCTGCCAAAAATGCATAAATCACAAGAACATAAGACAGAGCCAAATGGAGGAACATTCTAAAAAATGCCAAGGTCATTCAAAATAAGGTAAGGTGAAAAAAAAAAATTCCATACTGAAAGAGATTAAAGAGACATGACAACTAAATACAACATAATATTCTGTGTTCTATCTTGGACCTACAATGGACATTACTGAGACAACTGGTAAAATCTGAATGGGACTTAAGTTTAGATGGCAGTGCTGGATTAGTGTGAATTTTCTGATTGTGATGGTTATACTGTGGAGAGTATCTTTGAGGAAACATACACAATATTAAGGAGTGCTGGTAAGCAGAATAATGACCTCATTGAAGAAATTCATGCTCTAGTCACTAGAAGCTGTGAATGTTATCTAATATAGGAAAAGGGAAATTAGGGTTGCTGATGACATTAAGATTCCTAATAAGATAACCTTAATATAAGGAGACTATTTGGATTAGACAAATAAACCCAATGTAATCACAAGTGTCTCCAAAAGTGGAAGAGACCGGCAAAAGAAAGAAAAATAACTGAGATGATGGAAGACAGGTCAACACAATAAGATGGAAGAACTCGATCCCCGACTGCTGGCACCAAAGATGGAAGAAGGAAGCCACAGAAAAGGCAAGGAAGTGGATACTTCCCTACAGCCTCCAGAAGGAAAAACAGACTTTATAGCATCTTGATTTTAGCACAGGAAGACCTGTGTTAGAGTTCTGGCCTATAAAACTATACGCTAGAGAACAACAGTATTTACAACATAAATGCTATGTATAAATAGTTGTTAATATAAGGAATAATGACAAGAAAAAATATGTACATGTTCAGTACAAATACACATTTTTTTCTTTTGCAGTTCTGAGAATTAAACCCAGGGCTTTGCTCATGCTAGGCACATGCTCTACCACTGAGGTAGACCCTATCCTAGGTAGCTTGTATCCTGAGTTTTACAGAAGATTAACTGCACCTCAGGAGGGATTATACTCTGAGTCTCATCCATATCTGATTTAGATGGTGATATTTAGGTGAAATTTTAAAACTTGGAGTTGATGCTGTAATGGGTTAAAACTTGTGGGGTCAATGGGGTGGAGTCAAAGTATTTTGCAAATTGGACAATCTCTGGGAAACTGGGATAGGCAGATAGGTTCGAATGTAATTACAAGAGTCCTTGAAAGTAGAAGAGGGAGGCAAAATAGATTACAGTGGTATAAAGTGAGAAGGGATCTGCTGTTGCTTGCTTTGAAGGTAGAAGGATGAGGCCACAAGCCAAGAAATGTGGGTAGCATCCAGGATCTAGAACTGACAAGGTAATGGATTTTTACCTAGAGTCAATGGAAAAGAATGCAGCCCCTGCTAACACCTTCATTTGAGACCTGCATCATGTTTCTAAACCACAGAACAGTTAAGACTATGAAATTGTTATTTTTAGCCACTAGGTTTGTAACAAACTTGTTACAAGGGCTGGGGAGGTAGTTCAAAGGTAAAGAACTTACCTATCATGTGAAAGGAACCCAGTATGATGAAAGAGAGAGAGGGGGACGGGGGGCGGGGGGAGAGAAGAAAAGAAAAACCTATTCTCAACTCACTCAGACATGTCAATAATATGGAAATCTGCATAAAGGTATATGGAAACTGTATATTATTTCTGCAACTTTTATGTATATTTGAAATTATCTCAACTTTAAAAGTTTTGTACTAGGGATTGAACCCAGAGATCTCCCACAGGCTAGACAGGCACTCTATCACAGAGCTAAATCCCCAAACCTTTTTATATTTTAATTTTCAGATAGGGTCTCCCTAAGTAGCCCAGACTGGCCTCAAACTTCAGAGCTTCCTGCCTCAGCCGCCTGAGTAAATAGGATTACAAGCAAGCACCATCTCAACAGGCTCAAAATTTTTTAATTAGTGGGACTTGCACTAGGATGCATCAGAATTTCCTAAATAGTAGTACTGTAAGGTAGATTAAGGCTAGAAGAAAGACTTTAATAATCGCCATACAAAAAAGGCCTGAGAAGACCCTTATTTCCCTCTCCTCTGAAGGGTACCTTATCTCCATAGCTATATTCCATCCGAGAAATATTTTCCTCCAATTGAAGAGAAAATCAGGGAGGGTAAGGACCAACCTCCAAGACTTTTACCCATCACCTCTAGATTCTCTGGCTCCAGAGACTTTACCTGTAGATGGTAATATGGGGAGACACAGGACGGTTTGAACTTGTGTTCTTATTCCAGAACCGCTCCATCTCTTCTTTGGCTGTGGTTCCCAATGGAACAGTGCTAAAAATAAAATCAGAAGGTTAAAAATGAATTAAAAGTAAGCTTGGTTTAATTTTGTTTATTTTTTGGTGACACTGGGGACTAAACCCTAGGATGTGCTACCACTGAGCTACATCCCTAGCACTTTTACTTTGAGATAGGGTCTAAGCTTCCCAGGCTGACCCTGAACTTGCAATCCTCCTGCCTCAAAGCTCCTGAGTCACCTGGCGCTGGCAGTTTCATATTTTATATAACTAAAAGTTAAAAAAAAAAAAAAAAAAAAAGTAAGGTGAGCTGGACAAAGACAAACCCAATGACTTAAGAAAACATGTTCCTCCAATGGTATTATTTTTATGCCAAGTTTGCTTTAGTTAATAACCTTAATTGGGGCTGGAGGTATTGCTCAGTGGCAGAGTATTACCTTAGCATGTGTAAGACCCTGGATTCAATCCCAGATACCACAAAAACAAACATAGAAACAAAGAACTAATTAAATACATGATTCTATCCCCCTCAAGAAAATGTCTTAAGGATTGTTAGGTATAGCTCAGTGGTACACCACATGCTTTGCATGTACAAAGCCCTGGCATCAATACCCAGTACCAAAAAAGAGAAAGAGAGAGAAGGGAGGTGTGGAATATCTCCTCATAGATTACTCAGGAAATAACTTGATAGTTGGAAAAAACCTAGCTGACACTTCCTTACTCAAATGATCGAAGTTGAAAACCACTGATAATGGGACAAATGGCATCATATGACCACTGATATGATGTATTGGTATTTCTTATTAGGAAAAAAAATCACAAAAACTCAACTAACACTACAAAATAACTGTACTGAACTGTACTCTAGTCTTCAAAAATGTCAGCCATAAAAGATAAAGACTAAGACACAGTTCAAGATTTTAAAATATTAAACATGAGTCTCAGTATACACATGAGTCTAGTTAGATCTTGGGCAGAAAATGAGAGAGTGGATTTCTATAAAGTACATTATTTGGGAAAAAAAAAAAAAGACAATCTGAAAAGCAACTGTATCAGATAAGTTCAATGTTAAATTTCCTAAATTTGATAATTATGCTTGTATAACTGCTGTTATGTAAGACAATTTCTTGTTCTTAGGAGGTAAAATATGCTGTTCACAACTTATTCTCAAAGAGTTCAGAGAAAATAATAAATATATAGTATACTGAAGCACAATAAATTGTCAAATATTCAACCAGTTTTGACCTACAAAAATAAGTTTCATATGACATAACCTAAAATAGAATGAACAAGCAAACAGCAAAATGTTAACAATTGATAAATTTGGATAAAAGTTTTATTGAACTTTATCATACTATTCTTTTTTTTTTTTTTTTTTTTTTTTTTCACGGTGCTGGGGATTGAACCCAGGGCCTTGTGCATATAAGGCAAGCACTCTACCGACTGAGCTATCTTCCCAGCCCTCATACTATTCTTATGACTTCTGAAAGTATAAAATGTTTCTCAAAATACAAAGACAAAAAAAGGAGGAAAAAAAAAAAAAAAACAGGCAACACCAAGAGACTAGGAATGACTATTTAGCAGAGAAAAAAAATATTTTATAACTAATTAAGATGTGAGATTGCCTAAAATTAAAAATTATAAAAAATAATAATATTATTAAGGAAAAAAGACAAAGTAGAAAAAAAGAGAATTAAATATCAAGAAAGGATCAAGAAGTTGGAGCTAATCAGTGAAGTTAAAAATAGCAATAAAGCTCTCACTAGAAATAGTGGCACATGCCTGTAATCCCAGTAGCTTGGGAGGCTAAAGCAGGAGGATTGAAGGTTCAAAGCCAGCCTCAGCAACTTAGCAAAACCCTAAGTAACTTATCCAGACCCCGTTGCAAAATAAATATAAAAACAAGGGGGCTGGGGATGTGGCTCAGTGTTTTAGTGCCCCTGGGTTTAATCCCCAGTACAAAACAAAACGGCAATAAGGCTGGCCACACTTGGTGGTGCACTCCTGTAATCCAAGTGATTCAAGAGGGTGAGGCAGGAGGATTCCAAGTTCGAGGTCAGTCTCAGCACCTCAGCAACTTAGTGACATCCTGTCTCAAAATACAATCTCTACCACATGCACCTCAGCTAGAGCATTAATCTCCAGAATATACAAAGAACTCAAAAAACTTAACACCAAAAATACAAATAACCCAACCAATAAATGGGCTAAGGAACTGAATAGACACTTCACAGAAAAAGAAATATAATCAATCAATAAACATGAAAAAATGTTCAACATCTTTAGCAATTAGAGAAATGCTACTCTAAGATTTCATCTCACCCCAGTCAGAATGGCAATTATCAAGAATACAAGCAACAATAAATGTTGGCAAGGATGTGGGGAAAAAGGTACACTCATACACTGCTAGTGGGAACACAAATTGGTGCAACCATTATGGAAAGCGGTATGAGATTCCTCAGAAAACTTGGAATGGAACCTCCATTTGATCCAAGCTATCCCACTTCTCGGTTTATACCTGAAGGACTTAAAATCAGCATATTACGGTTATGCAGTCGCATCAATGTTTATAGCAGTTCAATTCACAATAGCTAAACTATGGAACCAACCTTGATGCTCTTTAATAGATGAATGGACTAAAAAAATGTGACATATATACATACATAAATACAATGGAATATTACCCAGCCTTAAAGAATGAAATTATGGCATTTGCTGGTAAATGGATGGAGCTGGAAAATATCATGATAAGCAAAATAAGACAGTCCCAAAAAACTAAAAGCCAAATGTTTTCTCTGATATGCAGATACTAATTTACAATGGGGGAACCTAGGGAAGAACAGTTACTTTAGATTAGGTAGAGGTGAGTAAAGGGAAGGAAGGGGATATGGGGGTAGGAAGAACAGTAGAATGAATCAAACGTTATTACCCTATATACATATATAACTATACAAGTGGTTGGATTCTACATCATGTATAACCAGAAGAATGAGAAATTATAGTCCATTATATATGATGTATGAAAGTACATTCTACTGTCATATATAGCTAATTAAAACAAATTAAAAGGAAAAAGTGTTGGGGATGTGGCTCAGTGGTAAAGTGTCTCTGGTTCAATCCCCAGTACCAAAAAAAAAAAAAAGAGAGAGACAATAAAGCTAAAAGTGAGAAAAATTAAGAACAATCAAAGAAATATCCTTCCCAGATAGAAAAATAGTGGAGACTAGGGATGTAGCTCAGTGGTAGATGGCTTGCCTAGCAAGCTCTAGATTCCTAGTATTGAAATAAGAAATCAGGAACATGGTGACAATTACTAAATTTTCAGGCAACTATCTACAACTGCCTGCTTTTGTACATATTGCCCAAATTTAAATCATCAACTGCTTTCCCCTTAGAGAAAATAGTTAAAAAGTAATAATGTCAGCAGGGTACAGTGGCATAGGCTTATAATCCCAGCACTCAGGAGACTGAGGCAGGAGGATCATAATTGAGTCCACCCTCATCAACTTAGGAAGAGCCTGTCTCAAAATTAAAAAAAGTATCGCAAGAAAGAAAATAATAATGATGATGATGATGATGATGATGATCTCCACAGACTTAGAAACTTACTTTCTGATGTAGAGCTGAGGACTAAGGTGAGCTCGGAGGCAATGACGGCCAACATGTCTGCAAGATAAGAGAATCAAGAATCAATACATATTTAAAGGTCAACTTTAGTATATTAACATCTCTAGTTTTATACTATATTAGACTTGGGGGCAGAGGGCTAGATTAAAAATAAGATGAAGTCTGAGGATGTAGCTCAGCAGTACAGCACATTTAGCATGCACAGGACATTATCAGTGTCCCTTTTTTCTAGGTGAAAAACTACAAATTCTAAGTAACTTGCGAACGATCATAAATATTACTTACAAATGCAAAATAAAATTTAACTGAAACAACATATAAGGTAAAAGAATAATGAGAGTTGGACCAGGCATGTTGGTGCACACCTGTAATCCCAGTGACTTAAGAGGCTGAGATAGGAGGATCCCCAGTTCCAGGGCAGCCTCAGCAGCTTATCGGGACTGTCTCAAAATGAGAAATAAAAAAGGCCAGGGATGTGGTTCACTGATAAGAGTGCCTCTGGGTTTAATTCCCAATAATGCAAAAAGTAACAACAGAGTTGGTAATATTCAACAAAAATATAAAAAGTGATTTTTTAAAGCTCAGTCTCACAGGAGGCAACACTTAAAAAAGAAAGGGGTTGAAAACATACAGGACAGTACAAAACAAAACAGTCAGCCACGGGCAACAGCAAACACACACTTTAGCTATAGCAGAGATCTGCGGCAAATGGATGAATTAAAATTTGAAGAAGGGATTCGTAGAGCGAGGGTCCTCATAGTAAGCTAGGTCATTTCAGGAATTACTACAAAGTTCCAGACAATCTGGATGAATTTCAAGTCAAAAAGTCATTAAAAAAAAAAAAAAAATCTCATATAATAGTGCAAAAAATATGGGAACACAAAAATAAAATTTTATCACTATCATGAAAAAGTAAAATTTTACAACTCCCACTTTTAAAAAGGGCATGCAAATTCCCTACCTAAAAGCTGCTATTTTTGAAATGTGTATTTTAGTGCCAACTCCTTTTTAAGTAAAAAACTAACATGTGACCAGACCTTTTATCTAAGGAGAATCTAAATGACCCAAAGTTTACAAAGCATTATAAAAAACACAAAACCATTATACACTTTAGTCACGTCAGGTCATTACGTCAAATCTGTAAAAAGCATTTAAGAAAATGATTACAATGAAGAAGTTCTGGAAGAAAAAATTTAAAATATGTTGTTCTTCAAAAGTTTATTGTGTGCGGGGTTTGGTGGCACAAGCTTGTAATCTCAGCAATCTGGGACGCTAAGCAGGAGGATTGCAAGTTCGAGGTCAGGTTCAGCAACTCAGTGAGGCCATAAGCAAATTAGCAAGACCCTGTCTCAAATTTTAAAAAAAATTTTAAAAGCAGGGGCTGGGTATGTAGTTCAATGGTTAAGTACCCCTAGTTCAATTCCCAGTACTCCCCTCTCCCCCTCAAAAGGGAAAGAAGTTTATTGTGCATCTATTACATGCAAGGTACTATGGGGATACAAATCTCATTAAGATCCAACTGTGTAATAGAGTTCATGATGTCCCTCATAATGTTTGTGGACACTAGATCCACAAACATTTCAAAGTCTATGCTTTATAACAGTACACTTGAAGGGCCCACTACTTGAAGGGAAAAATCCAACCAACACTTCCTTCTTTGGATCTTCCCTCTTCCCAGCTTTGGAGGCAAGAGGTGAATACAGACATTGTGTACCCAAGGCTCCCAGAAAGAAGTGGGAACAAATCTCTTTAAATCAACTGAATTGTCTCTGAAGTTGCAGGGCACGCATTCCTCACACCAGGCTAGGCCCAGTCAGCCAGCTGCCCAGTAAGAGTTTGCAGATGTGGGTTGGAATCTATGGCGTGCTCTGTCCAGTGCTATTGTTTCCCAGACAAATACCAATGTAAGATTTCCACAAGGCCCTTATAGAACTGAGTTGCACAAACTCTATAACCTTATTTAAAATATGATAAAAGTAGATAACTACCCTTGTGTTTCATGTGAAACCAGGAACTTTGAGAAAAGACTTTCTTTCTCCACACATGAATGATGCTTAATATATTAGAGCTAGAAAGTAACAATACTTCATCTTATCTTTAATTTTGATACTGGGGATTGAACAGCTTTTCCATTGACCTAATTCCCCAGTCCTTTTATTTTTCATTTTGAGACAGGGTCTTGCTAAGTTGCTGAGGGTCTCACTACATTGCTGAGACTGGTCTTGAATTTTCAATCCTCCTGCCTCAGCTTCCCCAGTCACTGGGATTACAGGCATCAAAACATTTTTGAAACTCTTCTCTGGATTGGGGTAGACACAGTACTAGAGAATGAACATTGCAAAGTAAAAACACCAGTCTTAGATCTGTAACTTGAGTTGTGTAACTTAAGGGAGTCACTAAACTTCAGCCTTTTAATTTATAAAATGGAACTGATAATATCTACCTTATTGAATATTAGGGGGATTACATAAGAAAATGTAAAAAAGCCAGGTGCAGTGATGCATGCCTGTAATCCCAACAGCTTGGGAGACTGAGGCAGGAGGATTGCAAGTTCAAAGCCAGCCTCAGCAACTTAGCAAGACCCTGTCTTCAAAATAAAAATAGGAAGTGCTGGCCATATAGCTCGTCTCATAGAGTGCCTACCTCTCATGCTGGAGGCCCGGGTTCGAGTCCCCAGCCCTCTGGGATTGTGGAAATAACAAAATAAAAATAGGAGCTGAAAGAATAGCTCTTGTTGGAGAGCGCCCGCCTAGCATGCACAAGAGCTGTGGTTTGAATCCCCGGCTCCTCAGAGGAGAAAATAAAAAATAAAAAAATCCCCACCAAAAAAGAAAGATAAAGAAGAAAACATACAGGAAAGCATTCTCTGGACTACAATACATGACTTATATGTAAGAGATCAGTTCACTGCTCTCCCCAAGGTCTTTAGAAATCTTATAACATTCTCTTATAAGAAATCTCATAACCTTCACTGATGATAAAAATATTCACTTGCTGAAAATGGTTCTGACTTTGGGGAAAAAAAAGAAAGGTTATCAAAGCCAAGTCTATGTGATCAAACTGAAGATCATTTTTAGTTCAAAACAAGAAACAAGTGCAATATAATGAGTTTCTTTTATATGACCTCTAAACTTGATCTGGGGGCATTAAAAAGGTTTTATAAATGTCTGGGTATTTGCAACAATAAAATAGACACATATAATCTTGAATAACACGAGCAATTTATTTTTTTGGTACCAGTGATTGAACCTGGGCCACAAGCTATACCCCCAGTCCTGTTTTTACGTTGAGACAGGGTCTTGCTAAGTAGCTCAGGCTGGCCTCCCACTTGCAATCCTCCTGCCTTAGCCCAGCTTCGGGAATCTCTGGGATCATAGGTTGCATCACAGTGCCCTTGTGAGCCAAAGTCTACGAACAAAAGTTGTGGCTAGTGATTACTATCAGCTGACAAACTCCTAAGCCATAATATGTCATCTTTGCCTTCTCCTTTTCTGTCACCACCTATATATATGCATGGCATCATCCAATCCTACCATTACTATTTAGGAAATTTCATTCCAGTTCATTACTTTAGTCCATATCCTCTTTCTCACTAAAACTGTAACAGGACTCTCTAACAACAGTCTCTTCCCTATCATTCAATATCACCAGCATGAACATACTGAAAAATAAAGTTGATCTCATTATTATTATGCCCACTGTTTGAATTACTATATAAGAGCCAATGTGTGGGCAAACAAGATTCAATCCAACTCTCCAGACCTACACTCTCACAAATACTTCTGCCACACTGAACATTACATTATGCCCAGATAGAACAAGCTCTCTTATGACTACATGTCTTAGCCATGCTCTTCTAACTGGAACCCCTTACAGCCACTTAAAGTCATCCTTTAAAACCCAACCCCTAGATGGCAAGATCAAGTCACTTCTTCAGCCTTGCTTTATCTGCCACGCTCTCATACCACATGTTCACATTTTTATCATCATTTACTATGTTGTTTAATAATTCATCCACTTATCTCTCCTTCTAGACTATGAGCTCCACAAGGACAAGACTGCAATTCTTGACACCTATAGCACCTATAATAACTGAGAATAAAACCTCATTTTTTTCTTTTTTCCCTTGCGGATCAAACCCAGGAACTTGCACATGCAAGGCAAGCACTGTGCTACATTTATTGACCAGACATTTGACTCACAGTGACTGTGCTTAAGTGGCATAAACATTAGTAGATAGAAGTCCAGCTGTCTTTAGCTATCTATCTCCTTCTTGGCTTTGGTAAGTCATTCCTTGACTGAGTGTTAATGGAATTTGTGTCACTCAGCTGTGATCAGCCCTGGCTAGTCCCTGAACTATTTAGGGAATATACAAACTATAAAGCACTATTTGAAAGCTATGAAAAACAATATTCTGAATAACTAATCATTTTTCATTAGCCAATTATCAACATTTTTTAACTGGAGCTAGGTGTGGGAGCACACTCATATAATCCCAACAACTTGGAAGGCTGAGTGAGGCAGGAGGATCTCAAAATAAAAAAAAGGACAGAACCAGGCACAGTGTAATTCCAGCAATTCAGGAAGCTGAGGCAGGAGGAACCCAAGTTCAAGATCAACCTCAGCAACTTAGTGAAGCCCTAAGGTCTTAGCAAGGTCCCTAAGGAGTAGAGATTCTGTCTCAAACTAAAACATAAAAAGAGGACTGAGGATATGGCTCAGTGGTTAAGCGACCCTGAGTTCAATCTCTGGTATCAAAAAATAAAAAAGACTGGGGATGTAGCTCAGTAGTACAGTATCCCGAAAATTATTTAAGAGGGAGAAGGGGAGAGTTTAGGGAGATGGTGGTCAAAGGGTAGAAATAAATTACATACAAATAAGTTCTAGAGCTCTCTTGTAATCATGGTGATTTTCAATTTAAATTTAAAAAATGTATAAACTTGTGGCTCAGTGGCAGAGTGCTTGCCTAGCACGTGTGAGGCACTGGGTTTGATTCTCAGTACCACAATATTCATTTATAAAAATAAATGAATAAAATAAAGGTCTGTAAACATCTAAAAAAATTTAAAATAAAATAAAATAAAAATGTATAAACTTTAATTGATAAAAAATTGTACATATTAATGGAGTACTAAGGAATACCTTCATACATGTCTACATTGTTCACTGTTTAAAGTGGTGATTTATAGTTAATAACAATGTATCATACACTTGAAAATTGCAGCTGTGCGTGGTGACACATGCCTGTAATCCCAGCTACTTCAGAGGCTGAAGCAAGAGGATCACAAGTTCAAGACCAGCTTCAGCAAGTTACTGAGGCCGTTTCCAAACAAAAAATTTAAAAAGGGCTGGGGATGTACCTTAGTGGTAGAGTGCCTCCGAGTTCAATCCCTGGTACCAAAAAAAGAAAAGAAAGAAAAAGAGTTGCTTAGAGCCGGGTATGGTGGCACACGCCTGTAATCCCAGCAGCCCGGGAGGCTGAGGCAGGATGATCGTGAGTCAAAGCAAGCTTCAGCATCTTAGCGAGGCCCTAAGCAACTCAGTGAGACCTGTCTCTAAATAAAAATTTTAAAAGGACTGAAGATGTGGCTCAGTGTAAGGACCTCTGGGTTCAATCCCTGGTTACCCCCAACCCACCAAAAAAAACTGCTTAGATTTCAAGTATTCCCAACACACACACACACACACACACACACACACACACACAATAGTACATGGGTAATGCATACGTTGATTAGCAGTAGCTACATTTAGCACAAATAATGTATGCATATTTCAGAACATCAAATTGTACATCATAAATAAACACAATGTTTATTTACCAAGTGAAAATACACATTTTTCAAAATTTAGTATTTCTCCTAAAGTGGGCTCAAGTTATTAGTATTTTCAATTTACAAATGAAGAAGCTACAATCAAAGAACTAATGATCCTGAAAAATAAGTGAAATTAGTGACACCAGCAGTGGTAGAAAGAGTTCCTAGAATTTCTTAGAGGTATCTTCCTTTGAGGTTAAAATTAGCATATTATGAAGAGTATCAAATCCCTCTAGTGAAATGGTATCAGAGGGAAAAAAGTTTTTAATTCTCTATTTCTCCAGCCAAAAAAATAAGCCCTTGTGAGAAATAGAAGCTCTCTTCCCATGAGAGCTTAAGGTTACCACTAATGAAAAAGAAGTGTATTTCTTGGCATTGAATCCTAGTGCAGACAGGACAGCACTATACATTGTAAATGACACTGTCTGGATTCACTTAAATGAGTATGGTTACAGGGAATTACCTGCAGGACCCCCAGCAGACACCAAAATACATGGATGCCTAAATTCCTCCTGTAATGCAGTGTTTGCATGTACCTTATGTACATTCACCCAAACATGTTTTTTTTTAATACTTTGGTACTGGGGATTGAACCCAGGAGTGCTTTATCACTGAGTTACATCCCCAGCAATGCCCCACTTTTTGAGACAAGGTCTCACTAAGTTGCTGAGGTTGGCCTGGAACTTGTGATCCTTCTGCCTTAGCCTCCTGAGTCCCTGGGATTACAGGCATGAGCTAACATACCCAGCTACCTCTATATACTTTAATCATCTCTAGACTACTCAGAATGGCCAATGTAATGCAAATGCTGTGTGAAGTTGTTATATTATATTGTTTAAGAAATGACAAAGAAAAAAATCTATGTGCAGTCCAGATACAACAATCATAATTGAAGACTACACAGTAGGTAAACAGAAAGTAAAGCAATTAACTCTGAAACAGTAAGTGCTGGAGAGATTTAGGATCTATGAAATGGTGGGAGGCTACAAGAGGTATGCCAACACACCACTTCATTTATGTGGACTCAGCATAATGCTTGGCAGGCAGCAAATCCAAGTAAATTCTTGTAACTTTCTGGAATTTGTTTTTCAAGTATTTTTTTTAATATTCTTTTTAGTTGTAGGCGGGCAAAATACCTTTAATTAATTAATTTTTATGTGGTGCTGAGGATCAAACCCAGTGCGTCACACATGCTAGGCAAGTTCTCCACCACTGAGCTACAACCCCAGCCCATTTCTCAAGTATTTTTCATCAAAGGTTGGTTGAACCCATGGATACAGAACCCAAGGATAATAAGGGGTGACTGTGTAATGACCCTCAGTTTCTAATCACTAATCCCAAAGCTCCTCAAATGAACTGTTTGGAAAAATATGAGCATTTCAAACTAAATGTTAATTCCTCCAAAAGCTCCTAACATCTACCAAAATATGTTATGAGAAAAAAGACATGAAGAGAAAAGGCAACGAGAATATGAAGGATTAAGGTAACTGATCTCAACTCCCAAGAGGAATGATTTTGTCACAGAGAAAATCTAAACAAAGTCCCTCTATTTTTATTTTGCCTGACTGAAGTGGAAAGAGAAATGAGAAGACATTTGGGGAAATCGGGAACTGAAATCTCAACAGCATTTAAGCTAACTTTCCACAACAAACAGTTTCCAAAAATAGGCCTGGCACAAAATT
The DNA here is from genome assembly GCF_902686455.1 of Sciurus vulgaris. Taxonomy (NCBI): domain Eukaryota; kingdom Metazoa; phylum Chordata; class Mammalia; order Rodentia; family Sciuridae; genus Sciurus; species Sciurus vulgaris. The sequence continues at coordinate 122,636,217 of NC_136461.1, read as the reverse complement.
ATGCTGGGATTTGTACCAGGAATATCTACAGGCGCTAGTGGCTAAGGACTAGAAAGGCTTGGGAGTAGAAAATGAGACCTAGACAATGGAGAGTTCAAAATGGAAGAAAATCTAGGCTATTTCTCAGGACAGTGAGAAAAACTGGGATCACTGCCCTTTAACCCCAAGTAGAAAGATAGACTAAAAATGAACTCCCTGGGTTGCTGCGGAGGACTTCTCTAGTTATTGCTAATCGCCGGCCAGGTAGCGGTCCAGGCTTCTTGCATACTCTGCTAGGGGCTGTCAGGAACCTGGACAGAGTTGTCCATTGCCAGCAACTGCTGGTGTTTGCAGAAGTTAAAAGAAAAAGTAAAGTACACCAAGATCTCTCCCCGCGCCCGAAGCCCAATACCTAAATAAGATCTCGAAATTGTAGAACTCATGGTCAGCTGATGACCTCCAAGTTAGAGCAGTATCTTGGGGTCTCGGCTCTGGGTGCGGTCACGAGAGTAATCTGGGAGAGAAGTATTAAAGGTGGGGAAAGTAGAAAGGATGACAGCCACGCCACTCCTCGGTACGGCGTTAAATGACCTTAAAGCCCTACCGAGCTGCACCCAAGCGGCTGGGGGAGGGGGGTCTCTAGGATTCCAGAGCGATGGGACCACACCCACGGGCTATTTCCCAGCCCAGGCACAGGGCAAACCTCCGTCAGTCAAACGTTAGGGGTCAGTTCTGGTCTCCCAAAGGTCGCGGACACCGACTCCCAGCCCCACGCTAAAGTCACCTCAACAAAAGCGTAGCCATCTTGGGTTCCGGTCTGGACGGAAGTGACGCAGGCGGCGGGGCCTCTGAGAGGGGTGGCAAAGCCGGGAGGAGTCATCACGTGACGACCCCGAGCTCTTTAAAAGGTTCTGAGCCTTTGCTCTCGGCTTTACCCTTTTGGTTGCAGACCTTCGTTGATAACTTTGCTCGCCTCTCCCACTTCCCTTTGCTGTTTTCTAATGGTCTTTGCCAGAATTGCAGCAGAAACGCCACTGGGCTAGAAAATGCCACTCTCGTGCGTGTTCATATTCTATGCAGCAGAAATTCCACTGGGCTAGAAAATGCCACCCTCGTACGTGTTCATATTCTTTCTCCCTACCAATCAGCAAGAATTGCCCACATTCTTCACTGAGGACTTCCCAGTCTCAGTTTGACTCCACCTCCCTTCCAGGTCAGCCTAAAAATATTAGAGTTGGCTGGCTGAGGGAAAAAAGATACTTTGGGCTTCTTCTCATTCTAATATAATGTTTTGGTCAGATAGATACACAGGTTGAGACCCACTTAGGGGAGTATGAGTCCCACTTAGGGGTCCAGGAGAGAACCTTGCAGACCCCCTTTCCCAAGAATGGGGAGCCTCTAACCACCTAGATTAGCCCTCAAGATTCCTAGGCTTGAGCTGCCGCCAGAGCTAGGCGCCCATTAGCTGAAGACAACGGTCCCTTGTTCCTTGTTTCAGCGCTGTGTGGGCGACACCCACAATCCAAAGAACCTGGGATATGGGGGAGAAACTGCTTTGATTTATATATACTGTATATAAACCATTGAGGAACCCAAGCACAGTGATCAATTGCAGAGAACTCACGACTGAAGAGAGAAAAAAAGCAAGTGAGAAAGGTATAAAACAATGCAAAAGTACTTGGCCCTTTTGCAGGGAGAGGGGGACAAGGTGGAGTAGAGATCACAGTCCAGAGGAACTCCTGTTCTACAATAAAACGTGTTCATTTACATTAATATTCAGATCTCATATTTAGCACTCCCAAATTTTTCTCAGAATTTACATAGCACAAATTTATTTGTTTATGAATCAAATAAATGCTACTTTGCATTTCTATAATGGTAGACAAAAAAAATTAGCATAGATTTTTTAGGATTGGAAGGGACCCTAAAGACTCTAATCTAACCTTCTGTCAAGTGCTAAAATCACTTCTGAGGCATCCCTTGAAACTAATCTTCAGGACTGCTCCACCTCCTTCTGTGGTAGTAAACTGCTTAATGATTAAAAAGTTGTTCTAATGAAATACAGTGTTCTGCTATTGAACTTCCAGTCATTGATCCTCCTTTGACCTTCTGGAGCACCACATTAGCAAATAAAATGAATTCTTCTTGCACTTGGCAGGTTTGGGGCTTTTTTGTTTGTTTCTTGTTTATTTTTGGTATGGGGGGTTGAACCCAGGAGTATTTAACCATTGAGCCACATCCCCAACCCTTTTTATTTTTTATTTTGAAACAGGGTCTCGATAAATTCTTAGGTCCTCACTAAGTTGCTGAGGCTGGTTTTGAACCTTCAATTCTCCTGCCTCAGCCTTCCAAGTTGCTGGGATTACAGGCCTGTGCCATCAGGCAAGCTTCACTTAGCTTTTTAAATAACTTTCATTTAATATATATGTGATGTTCACTTTCTGCCATAGTCTATGAAAACTGCTATAAAGGATTCAAAGACACAGACATACTGTTCTCAAGAAATTTGTAACCTTAGCAGGATCCATGAAGAAGTACAACAATGAAAGTAGCAAAGTCAACAAAAGGGGTATACCTAAGAGTGGTGGGTGGATAAGGAGAAAGTGATTGTTTACAGCTGGGAGAGGTAAGAATTGCAACATCCTGTAATGTTTGTTGATGATGATTTTACCTGTGAAGTTTATAATGAAGTCTTTTATTTAAGGCTGGGGTTGTAGCTCAGTGGTAGAGTGCTTGCCTAGCACATGTGAGGCACTGGGTTCATTCCTCTGAAACCACATAAAAATAAATAAATAAAGGTACTATGTCCATCTACAACTAAAAATATTTTTAAAGGTCTTTTATTTATTTATTATTTATGTAGGAATTGGGGATTGAACCCAGGGGTGCTTTATTACTGAGCTACATCCCCAGTTCTTTTTATTCCTAATTGTGAGACAGGATCCCCCTAAGTCACTGAGGCTGGCCTCAGACTTGCAATCCTCCAGCCTCAGCCTCCTGAGTCACCAAGATTACAGTCAAGCTCCATATTTAGAGTCCCATAACCCCAACTGTACTAATCACAAAGCCATCAGAACTGTGGACTGAGATGCCCAAGAAAGTACCAGAAGATTGGAACTTTACAGGGAAGAACCTGGGGTAGTCTCATAAGCAGGGAAAACTGCCTCCTTCCTCAACCTCTAGAACTGACAACTAATGGAAATGAATCACACCGAAATTCAGGCCAAACATTCCGTCAAGCCCCTTATCTTAAAGAGCTTATCTTAAAAGTAAGCAGGAAAAGACAGGTGGACATGGAGCATGCCTCTAATCCGAGCAACTGGGGAGGCTGAGGCAGGAAGATTGCCAGTTTGAAGTCAACCTCAGCAAATTAGTGAGGCTCTAGGTAACTTAGTGAGACCCTGTCTCAGAATAAAAAATAAAAAGGGCTGGGGATGTAGCTCAGTGGTAAAGCACACCCGGCTTCAATACCCAGTACAAAAAAACAAAACAAAACAAAACAAAAGCAGGATCTAGTTAATGCCTGAAATGAGAGAAAAGAAAGGGAAACAATCCAGGTAAGAGTATAGCAGTTTCAGTAAACAAGCAACACCACTTTAGATGATCCTAAAGAAAGAACAAAGGAGACAGAAATCAGATTTCTCTCTCAGATGTTTTTTGGTCAGAGTATTCTTAAATCTCTGTTCTGGTTCTGTAACATTCCCATTCCTATTCCTAACTCCACCCCAAAATCTTAAGGAGATACCTACGATGTACCAGACTGAATCCACCCTCTTTAGGCTGTCATTTAAGACTATCTACCAAAAGGCTTCAACTTTTCTGTTCAGACTTGTTTTCCCTTCATGTTCCCCAAAATCAAATCAAAGTGAATGACACAAGATCTTCCCTAAGTATTCCTAGTACTTCACAAACCTACCCAGCACACACACGTACATACATGCACACAAACACATTTTCTCACCTTTTTGTTCTTAATTTTGTTGTTCTATCTATCTGGTCACTTTCTCTGCTCTTTCCTTATTTTCAAAATTTTCCTTCAAGGTTGGTCCATATCTAAGATTGAATCTTAAAAGACCTGAGTGCCTCTGCCTCTGAACTTCCTTCATTAAATGCAGTTCATTTTTGTATTTAGTCTCTCACATAACTTAACCTTCTTAATGTTATAACTGTGTATGCACTCTGTTGTATTCCCAGATCTTTGTTTTTTACTAAAGCAATCATCATGATTTGTTGTAATTGGTTGTTGATGGGTTTATCTTCTGATCCTCCTCCCTCTTCCTCCAGACTAAATTTTAAACTTTGCAGGAGGGACTTAATTTTTATTCCTGTTTCTATTGCATTTCCATACTTTACATATAGCATGCAGTACAATTTTGTTGTCTTGCTCTAAATTGAAATGAACTTAAACTGCCGTATAAGTCACTGAAGGACTTCTTAAAAAAAGAGGGAAAGGTCTAGGATTTCCTCCCTTGAAATTTCTCAGTCAAGTTTCTGTCTGGGAAGAATCTCCAGGATGCAGGGAACTTGTGGGGAGGGAGGGTGATTCCCAAAGGACCTGGTCATCTCAAGAAATCTATAATGCAACCCACAGTAATCAAGATAACAAGAGATATCCTGTTTTCAGAGTTCTCTGGGGAAACCTTTCTTCTAGCTTCTAGGACTCTCAGGGGCCTACTGTCAGGCAAGGTGGCTAAGGAGAAATTACTTTTTATGGTCTTTGGATTTAGGTTTCTCTGCCTAACTATCCCTCAGAGAAGTGTGTCTGTATCCCTTTTTCTGTCCCTCTCCTTCACACACCCCCCAAAATTCCAGCCTGGTGAAGGGGAAGGCCAGGAGACACAAAGCGCTCTGTGTATGGGGTGGTATGTGTCCCTCCCATCCCTCCACCCAGAGTATACAATGCCCCTTCTGCTCCCTGCACCCTGGTCCCCCCCACCACCACCTCTCAACTGCACATGCCAGGCTGTAATTGGTTACTGACTCAGGACAGCCCCCTCATGCTGGGGCCCCAGGGGATTTTAAGAGGGTTCCAGGAACCCCCCGCTCAGTTCCTTGTCCCCCACTCTCTCTGCCCCACAGATGCTCCGGGCCCTAGCCCCTGCCCCAGCTATGGCTCTTGGGGCTCCCTCATCTAGTCCCAGCCCTATCCTGGCTGTGCTGCTCTTCTCTTCTTTGGGTAAGTGGAACCACCCCAGTCTGGGTGCCCTGTGACTCAGGTGGTCTCAGCATCCCCCCAATGCCTTTGTTGTAGTCCTTACTGCCAAGAACCAGTGAGCAAAAGCAGGAAGGTGGTATTTTATTCAGAGAAAAAATTATATATCATTTGGAGGGAGGAAGAAAAGATATTCTGTAAAGGGAGATGGTAAATGAAAGTTTGGAGAGTGGACCCAGGTTGGAAACCAGTAACATGCCCCCAGAGCCATGCTGTGAACCTGGTAGGAATTGTTGTTAGAGTGTGGGAAGGAGCAGGATCAAACACTGTATTCTAGTCCCCATTCATCCCCTAGTAGGGCAAGAGGTACCCAACCTTAGTTTTCCAGAAGAGAAAAGTCAGGGAGTGTAATCTAAGAAGGAAGCCCAAGATTTGTGGCCTTAGCTCCTTAGATTCTTTGTTTCTTGGTGCCTCACTTTCTCTCTGTGGCTCCTCATCTATTACATGAATGGATGGAATAGAAGGAAGGTTCTATGAGATCCCAGGATCTTGTCCCTCTAAATCTGTCTTCCTTCATTAGTTGGTCCATCCATTCCTTGCCCTCTGACAAATGTTGGATAAGTAAGAGAAGGTCAAAACAGAGGGAACTGAATGGATCCTTCCCTTCTCCAACTGCCCTGAATCCTAGTGCGATGGGTGAGCAGTAGGCAAACTTGGATGAGGATGAGGGAGAAGTAGCAGGGGAGGGAAATAGGTCAGAAAGTCCAAGGTTCTTTGCTGTGCTGTTCTTGAATCCTAAACCCAGAACCTAGACTCTCTGGGGCTATACTGGACTATTCTGAGTACCCTGAGAAAATGTTAAGGATAAGGAGTTGGAGAAGGAAATGGGAAGAGAGTATACAAGGGAGAAAAAGTTCAGTTCCAACATCTGTCCCACTCATAGAACCATTGAGCTGAACTGAGAAGGGCAATGGTTGACATGATAACAGAAGGAATAGAAGTTAGATCCAAAGAATAACCTCCCTTGTTACCTTGGGATTCCCAAGAAGGCTGTAAAAAGGAAGTCCCAGGAGGTGAGTAAATAATATTTATGCTGAGGTGGGAAATTCAGGATAATGGGGTGGGAGTGGGGTGGTTGAATCCCCCAATATTGGCCAGACAATGGGTCTTTGTTTGGTTACCTCCTCCTCCTCCCATAGAACAAAAGGTTCTACAGTTGCCCCCATCTAGGGCCAGCCCCCACACATAGTCTCCCTGGAATGGCCTTTCTTGTGTGGGTGAGGCTTGCGGTGGCACTAGGCCAAGCCGCCAAAGAGGAGTGAGAATGATTGAACCACAGAGGCTCACATGCAATGTCATTTTGAACTCTGAACTTGGGATCTTGCTCTGTATCCAACTTCCCCAGAAGAGTATGAATCCTTCCCTCCCTGACTCGCCAGTCAAAAGCAACTTGTATGGCAACCAGGGATTCAGTATGAGGACTGTCATGCTGTGAAAGACCTATATTCTCTAGTTATCTTCATTGTGGGGAGGGAGGCAATAAATTTGAGTGTGAAATACCATGCAGTTATTAAAAATAAGGTTGATATCAAGATGAGTGTGGTGGTGCATGTCTGCAATCCCAGCAACTTGGGAGGCTGAGGCAGGAGAACTGCAAGTTAGAGGCCAGCCTGGTCAACCTAGCAAAATCCTTTTTCAAAGTAAAAAATAAAAAGGGCTAGGGATGTAGCTCAGTGGTAGAGCACCCTAGGGTTCAATTCCAAGTACCACAAAGACAGAGGGGGGGAGGGGGGAGGAGAGAGAGAGAGAGAGAGAAGAGAGAGAGAATGTTATACAATGTATATAAAAAAGCTCCACCAAGAAAATTATCCATTTCTTATAAGTACACATATATCTTGAGTTTATTAAGTTTCATACATAAGAAAAGCATTCACATTAAATTGATAACAGTTGTTCTGAGAGGGGACTACAAGAATTGGTGTGGGTGTCAAAAGAAACTAACTTTATTGCTTGGATAGTTTATAAGAAGAATGCAATATGTATTACTTGTATAATTTATAAAAACTTTAAAACTTTGCATCTAAGCTTAAGAGTTGGCTACAGGGCTGGGGATATAGCTCAGTTGGTAAAGTGCTTGCCTTGCAAGCATAGGGCCCTGGGTTCAATTCCCCAGCACCGCAAAAACAAGGAAAAAAAAAAAAAAGAGTTGGCTACTACCAGGCATAGTGGTGCACCCCTGTAATTCCAGCGACTCAGGAGGCTGAGGTGTGAGGATTGCAAGTTTCAGGTCAGCCCCAGGAACTTAGTGAGATCTTGTCTCAAAAAATTAATTAATTAAAAAAACCAGGATGTAGCTAGGTGTTAAAGCACCCCTAGGTCAGTACAGAGAGGGGGAGAAAGACTGTCTCAAAGGGAAAATGAGACTCATCTTCTGGAAGTCCTCAAGAAGATCGTTACTGCTGATTTCATTTCCTCTACAGTCATACTAAGAACTTGAACAGACATAATATTTACACTCATCAATTCAGTTAGTCCAGAGAGATTTAGGCCTCAAAATTTTTTTGTTTCTTTGACTCATTCCTTGATTGCACATTGATCTCACATCCTCCATATCTTTTACTGTGTCACATGTGTTTCTGATTTCTCCTCTGTGCTTGCAGTGCTGTCCCCTGTCCAGGCCATTGTGGTTTACACGGACAGGGAGGTCTATGGTGCTGTGGGTTCCCGGGTGACCCTGCACTGCTCCTTCTGGTCCAGTGAGTGGGTCTCAGATGACATCTCTTTCACTTGGCGCTACCAGCCTGAAGGGGGCCGAGATGCCATTTCGGTGAGTGCCTGGGGGTGGGGGCGGTCCTAGGGGTTGGATAATAGAAAGGGTGCCTCAAAAAATCAACAGAAAAGAGAACTTGGGCTAAGGAAGGGGAAATCCTATTTTAGCCATAACTCCAACTTTGGCCAGTAAGTGGCATTTTTGTCACCCTGACTAGGACCTGTCTGCATTGTCTTTCCTCCCACAGCACTACACTTTCCAGGCCAGCATCCCTCACCCTACCGCTGGAGCCAAGCTTTGAGAGCTTTGTTCTCATTAGGGTCCTCTTACATGCTTCCCCTCATTCCTCATAGATCTTCCACTATGCCAAGGGACAACCCTACATCGATGAAGTGGGGACCTTCAAAGAGCGCATCCAGTGGGTAGGGGACCCTCGCTGGAAGGATGGCTCCATTGTCATACACAATCTTGACTACAGCGACAACGGCACTTTCACTTGTGATGTCAAAAACCCACCGGACATAGTGGGCAAGACTTCTCAGGTCACACTCTATGTCTTTGAAAAAGGTGCGAGGGAGTATGAGAGGCAGTTCTAGAGGGCATGGGGAGGATTGATAGATTGGGGAAAGAGACAAAAAAGCCCTGCCCGATGATGTTTAGGCTCTGGGAGGGAGGGCAGGAGGCAGCCTTGGTTAGGAGTCCTATATTCCTAACGGCTGGGAATAAATGTGGGGCGAGGCACCCGAGATAGAAGTCGCGTTTAATTTCCCAACTTCTCCCGTCTCTTCCTAGTGCCGACTAGATACGGAGTAGTGCTAGGAGCGGTGATTGGTGGCGTCCTCGGGGTGGTGCTGTTGCTGCTGCTGCTTTTCTACCTGGTTCGGTACTGTTGGCTACGCAGACAGGCGGCCCTGCAGAGGAGGCTCAGGTAAGGGGCGGAGCCCGACTCCTCACCCTTAACCCACTATTCCCCATCTGGGGGGAGACCACTTCAGTGGGTAGGAGCGCCAAAAGAAAGAGGAAGCTGCGACCCGCTCTGCAAAGGTTTTTGGCGTGGCCAAATCCACAGCAAGCCCTTTTCCTGCAGTGCCATGGAGAAGGGGAAATTGCACAAGCCTTCCAAGGACTCGTCCAAGCGCGGGCGGCAGGTTAGCGGGACTTGGAACCTGGACAAGCTGGGGAGGAGAAACCTGGGAGTTGGAGGGCAGCAGTGAGGGCGGGATGGGAACAGTCAAGTCCCACGGGACTTGTGACTGATGTGTACATCCCTTCTTCCAGACGCCAGTGCTGTATGCCATGCTGGACCACAGCCGAAGCACCAAAGCTGCCAGTGAAAAGAAGTCTAAAGGGCTGGGGGAGTCTCGCAAGGATAAGAAATAGCGGTTAGCGGGCCGGGCGGGGGATCGGGGGTCAGGGGCAGAGTCCTCTAAAGGTTCTCAGGTGGTGGTCATCGAGATGGAGCTACGAAAGGATGAGCAGAGCTCGGAGCTCCGACCTGCTGTCAAGTCCCCCAGCAGAACCAGCCTCAAGAACGCCCTCAAGAATATGATGGGCCTGGACTCGGACAAGTGAACACAACCCCCAGACCCTGCCAGAGCAGGGGGACCTAGGCTCCTCTTATCCCACGTCTAGGTGCTTTCCTCCCTTGCTCCCCAACCCTGCCCTGCCCTCACCTATCTTTGAGATGTAAGTTTCATTCTAAAATTCATTCCAAACACTTGTATTTTCCCCCATTCGCACCCTCTCACTTTCTGGGAGCCCAGGGGTTAATCCTACCCCTCACCTGCCCCAAGGGCTGTGTGTTTGGTGCCTGTCCCTCAGGCACCGAGAATAAATGGACCTTGATAGCCCCTGCCTCAACTCCAGGTCACCTGTTCTTCTATCCCTTGTACTCTAGCCTGATCCTTCTGGCTCTTTCCTTTCCTTCCCCCCCTCCCCTCCATCAAGTGACCCAGCTCCATTATCTGTCCTCCTGTTAACACTCAGATCACCCAGATCAGACTCTCCTTCAGGGTTTATTTAGGTTGTTGATTATTTTGTATTTTTTAATCCTTTCTTTGTTTGTTTGTTTACCTGTGCCCATGCTCTGCCCTTACCCCCATGACTGAGGACCAATGACGTCATGTGGCTTTTGCAGGTCCCCAACCCCATTAAAGAGAGGGGCCCCTGATCCTCAGACCTCAACTGCAGGATTGATACTCCCTGATCACTTTGGAGCACTGTTCTGGGACTCAAAAACTTGGAGTAGGAAAGAGAGAGGGGGGTGAGGGGAGGGAGAATGGATCCTTGAAGGTCAGGGGTGGAGGAGGGGGCAACTAAGCCTTAAGAAATGGCTTTAAACAATCAAACAGAAAACAGGAAAAAACAAATGGGAAGTAGGTGGAAAAGGAAGAGGCTGCTCTCCCAACCATAGGGAATTCTTAGGAATTTTCTACGTTCTGTATATTGCTTTTCAAAGCTCCAAATGTCCTTAAATGTTTAATAAACACTGACATTTCCAGAAGTTTCTGGCTCCATCTTGCATTTCCTCGTTCTCCGGAGAATAATCCCTGCCCCTTCTCTAGTCCCCAACATTCCGTGATTCCTCCTTGTCAACCGGTTAGTTGCTGAGTTTGGTCATGTGGTATGGGCTTATTTATATATATAGTGGGAAGAATTCTGAAAAAGTTCACAAGACATGTTGGGACATTGAACAAAGGCCCAACAGACTTGTACTATGTGCTAAGCTGTGTCAGGCTTTGTTTTTACATGAGTGAAAACACACTTAAACAAGATCTAAATTCTAGAACATCCCAACCACTCTCTGGCTGTGTGATCCAGGATTGTTGCCTAACTTTGGTAAGCTTGTTTATGCACTTGTCAACAACCAGGATATCTACCCTGCTTAATGCTCAAGGATGTTGTGGGAATCCATCCTGAATATGGAAGCCTTAGTAAATTATAAGTTGATATACAACTAAGATATAAAGGATGAATCCCTTAAAGATGTTTCTAGCTCTTGCTTAAAGAAGTACATTTCATAAACTAGCACAAATCTCATTCACCTCTCTACAAACACCCACATGTGACTTTGTTTTGTTAGTAAACTATTTTAGCTATGTTATTAATATCTCATTAGCTAGTTTATTGGTATGTCAATTTAGGTGCATCATTAATATCCTTGAATCTTTAAACAATTGTGAAAAACATAATGTATCATCTTCGCCTGGGGTCAAAAACCAGGGCTCCTCACAAGTCATTTATTCTCCTTGTTAAAGATGCAAAAGATGTGATTAATACCAGCTTTGCCAAAACCCAGAGTGCTACTGTTTTTTCAGAGGATATCTTTCACTACTTTTATTTTATTTTTAATTTAATGTCTTTTTTTTTTTTTTTATATTGGGAATTGAACCCAGAGTTGCTTGACCACTGAGCCACATCCCCAGTCAGTCTTAATTTTATATTGACACAGGGTCTCACTAAGTTGTTCAGGGCCTCATTAAATTGTTGAGGCTTTGAACTCAACATCCTCCTGCCTCAGCCTCCCAAACAGCTGGGATTATTGACCTCTGCACCCAGCCTTTTCACTGCTTTTAAAAGAAGCATTTATCTGAATCAATTTTAATATAAAAGTTAATGGATTCTGTAGAACTTTTGGGGGGAGAGAGAGGAAACTTAGTCACAACTCATTAAAGTTGGGAATATCTAAATTAAAGATTCTTTATTAGTGAAGATATTGAAGTGTTCATTATTCATCAGATAGTTGCAGCTGAGTACCCTGTTTAAACTTCCTGGGCTGTTATAAGTCAAATGAGACTTTATGTCAGTCCTGAGATATAGCATAGCCCAAAGTATCTTATTTCATTACCCTTTTGTTCTAAAAATTGTCAACACCTGCATTTTACCAGCTTGGTTTACCCAATTTCTGATTCCATCCGGATTTCTGGTACCCTGGAACAGTATTTTGCAAACTTTCCACTATGTATTTTCACAACCATTCCACACTTCTGTGGGTTTATGCAGGATTATTCCCATTTTCCACAGTCTCACCAATGTAAACCACATCTCTCTCTCTTCTGCAATAAAGCATTAAATAGAGCCTAGAATAATGAGTCGTACAAAGGAATATAGCAATATCATATGGGATACTTTGAATTCCATCAAAATGCTACTTCAAATCATTCATAATCCTCCTTTTTAAATAATAAAATTTAGCTAGGCCTGATGGTACACACCTGAAATCCTAGTAACTCTGGAGGCAATGATAGGAGGATCCCAGTCTCAGCAACTTAGCAAGGCTCTGTCCCAAAATAAAAAATAAAAAGGACTGAAGATGTAACTCAGTGGTAAAGTGCCCTGGGTTCAACCCCCAGTACCAAATAAAATAAATCAATAATAATAATAACATAAATTTTGACCAGATATTTGACCCTTTTGAGAATAATTTAAAGCCTTTTTAATATAAACTCAAAATAAAAACAAAAATTATAACCCAACTTATGAATATACATAAAAACATTTTAATAAAACATTAACAAATAGAATCCTAAATTATGACCATGAAGAATTAATTCTGGGAATGAAAGAATGTGTCTGTATAAGATGGCAGGGTATAGTTCAGTGGTAGAGTGCTTGCTTAGTATTCACAAGGCTGAGTTTGATCCCCAGCACTTAAAAATAAAAACTGCATAAGACAATATGTGGGCCAGGTGCAGTGGTACATGCCTGTAATGCCAGCTATTCAGGAGACTGAGGCAGGAGAATTGCAAGTTCAAGTCCAGCCTGGGCAACTTGGTGGGACCCTGTCTCAAAATTTAAAAAAATAGAATGAAAAGACCTGGGGATGTAGCTCAGTGATAGAATGTTCCTGGGTTCAATTCCCAGCACTGAAAAGAAAGAAAGAAAAAAGAAAATATCATATGAAACACTGTAGCCATTGTCATTAAAATAAAAAACAAGACAGTTTATTCATTATCTCTAAAAATACTTAAGACCATTTTTGAAGAATTTAGTTGATGTAATAAATCAAGAATAAGAAAGCTCTCTACATATTAGAAGAAAGAAGAAACTATCTTTCTTTGCAGATAATATAATTGTATTCCTAGGAAATCCAGAAGACAACTAGAAAGTTATTGAACTAATAAGTCAATTTGGTAATGTAATTATAAGATAAATTTATTGCAATCTATAATGAGAAATCTGGATAGAGACAGACATGAGGGGGAAGCCCATTATTAACAGTAAAAAGAACAAATACAAAAACTTGCAAGGTATATAACTTGTATGAAGAAAATTATAACATTTATAAAAGGAGTTGGGATCTGAATAAACTAAAAAATGTTTCATTCTACTAAGGAAGACTTAATAGAATAAAACTGTCTTCCACCAATAATAAAGAATATTTCACTGGGAATCCCAATAAAACAATTTTAGAAATGTAACTAAGTGCTTTAAATTCCATATGAATTAATAAATATGCAAGAATTTCTGGGAACATTCTGAACAAGAAAAATTATGAGAAGCATGCCCTAACACATGTTAAAAAGTACCATAAATCTACCTTGATACAAACAGAATACAGCATCTAGAAACAGACAAATAAATGTGGAGCATATTATAAAAATAGCATTAGAGTTCAGTGAGATTATTTTTGAATTCCTGCACTCAAGCAATTCTCTTGCTTCAACCCCACAAGCAGCCAAGACTATAAGGGCAAGATACCACACTGAGCTCAAATGGATTATTTAATAAAAGATACCAGCACAATTGATTTATATGTCTGGAAGAAAACAAAGTAAGATTTTTATCTCACATTGTATACAAAAATAAAACCTAAATGTTTTTTTTTTAAATTACTAACATTTAAAAGAAATAAGAATATTTATTTAATTTCCAACTGGGAAGGCCTTTAAGAAAGATAGGAAATCAGCTGGGCACAGTACCATGCCTGTAATCCCGATCTCTCTAAAGGCTGAAGGAAGAGGCTCACAAGTTCAAGGTCAGAACGGGCAATTTTGCAGAACTCTGTCTCAAAATTAAAAATAAAAAGAGCCGGGAATGGTAGAGCAACCCTGGGTTTAATGCCCAGTACAGCAAAAAATAGAAATAAATGTAGAAAGAACAACCAGAAATCTAGAAATCACAAAGGAAATAGTAAAAATCTTTATCCTCTTTTAAGGCAGAATTATTATAAACAAAACCAAAAGATAAGTTGCAACATATTCTGAAATATCTTCCTACATATATATTCTACTATCTCCCACATACCACCTCACGGTACTACCCAAGTTCTCTGCTTGCCTGTATGGCAAAACTTCTTGAACAGCTTTAAGGTACTGTCTCCAATATCTTCTATTTCCCCTTCAACCCAGTCCAATCATGCCTCTATCCCTATCACTCCACTAAAACTTCTCTTGTCAAAAGATATTTAGCCTGCTTTCACATCGCTGTGACCAAAATACCCGACAAGAACAACTTAGAGGAAAAGTTTATTTGGAGCTCGTGGTTCCAGAGGTCTCAGTCCATAGACAGCTGACTCCATGGCTCTGGGGCCAAGATAAAGCAGCATATCATGGGGAAAGGGCCCCCACTCAGTTCATGATGCCAGGAGTTGGGAGGGTGATTTGAGGGGAAGTATCAGGAAGCAGAGAGGGAGTGGCAGAAGGGGCCACAGGGAGGATGCATCCTTCCAGGGCAAGCCCCCAGTGACCCACTTTCTTTAGTCACACCCCACCAGCCTACAGTTACCCAGTTAACACCCAGTCAGTCCATTCAAACCAGAATGGACAGATTAGGTTACATCTCTCACGATCCAATCATTTCACCTCTGAATATTCCTGCATTAACAGGTGCATTGGGAGGACATCTTATATCTAAATCACAACAAAAGGTACTAATAATGTCCTTTTTACCAAATTCAAGTGTCATTCCCCTCCTCCTTCAGAACTGGGGATTGAACCTAAGGACGCTCTATAGCTGCTCCAGCCCTTTTTATTTTTATTTTGAGACAGGGTCCCCCTAAGTCACCAAGGATGACCTTGAACTTGTGATCCTCCTGCCTCAGCCCCCCAAATATCTGGGACTACAGGCTTCGCTGCCACACCAGGCTCAAAGGTCACTTTTGAATCTTTCTCTTCCTCTCAGCAGTATTCAACAATTTTAGCCACTTCTTTCTAGTAACACTATCTCTTTGCTTCCTTGAAACCACTATCCTACTTTTCTCCTATTTCAGAAATGCATAAATTTAGTTTAAAGCAGAGTTGCAACAACCCAGAAGACATCTTTTGTTTGTCCCACACAATGTGCTTGTTTATTCAAATGAGTGCCAAAATTGTCAGTAGGTTACAATCATCTGGAGCTGAATATCATTTTACTCCTTTAGATAGAGCTGGCATCCACATTTCTCTCACTTTCTTATCTGCCTAACCACTCTCAACATATGAATTTTCTACACTGCCTTAAAATGTTCAAGAAATTGTTGGACACGAAAAGCGCACGACCCACCCCTGTAAATCCCACCAACTTGGGAGGCTGAGGCAGGAGGATCACAAGTTCAAGGCTAACTTCAGCAATATAGCAAGACCTTGACTCAAAATAAAAAGGACTGGCGCTTTAGTTCAGTGCTGAAATGCCTCTGGGTTCAATTCCCAGTGCCAAAAAATATAAAAAAGAAAGAAAAATACACCAAGTTACTACAGTCTTCATTTCTGCAACTAGTCAAGAGGCCATATTGGACTATGGACTTCTGACACCACCCCTTTTTATTCCTAACCCCACTCACCCCAGCTGTCAGCCAGAACCTAAAGGGTCCTTTACCTACAGAGAGGGAATTTCCATTTCTTTTTATTTTATTATTTTTTTATTAACTTTTTTACAGTGATAAAATTTTTTTTCATACATGTGTATAGGGTAATAATGTCTGTCTCAATCTACCATCCTTCCCATCCCCACTGGCCCCATCTCTCCCCTCACTCTTCTCTGTACAATCCAAAGTTCCTTCATTCTGCCCTACCCCCCACCAACTATGGATCAGCATTCGCTTATCAGAGAAAACATTTGGCCTTTGTCTTTTGGGGATTGACTTATTTCACTTAGCATTATAGTCTACAGTTCCATTCATTTACCTGCAAATGTCATAATTTCATTCTTCTTTTATTTTTTAATTAATTTTTATTTGTTCTAATTTGTTGTACATGATAGTAGAATCTATTTATACATTTTGATAGATCATACAGAAATGGAACGTCATCTCTCATGTTTCTGATTATACATATTGTAGTATCACATTGGTCATACAGTCATACATGTACATGAGGAAATAATGTCTGTTTCACTCTACTATCAGCTAGCAGAGACAGTTGTTCAATTTCATTCTTCTTTAAGGCTGAGTAATATTCCATTCTGTATATATACCACATATTCTTTATCCATTCATCTGTTGAAGGGCATCTAGGTTGGTTCCATAGTTTTGCTATTGTGAATTGAGCTGCTACAAACACTAATGTGGCTGTGACACTATAGTATGCTGATTTTAAGTTCTTTGGATATGAACTGAGGAGTGGGATAGCTGGATCAAATTGTGGTTTCATTCCAAGTCTTCTTAGGAATCTCCATACTGCTTTCTAAAGTGATTTCACCAATCTGCAGTCCCACCAACAATGTATGAGTGTACCTTTTCCCACACATCCTCACCAACACTTATTATTGCTTGTACTTTTGATAATTGCCATTCTGACTGGAGTGAGATGAACTCTTAGAGCAGTTTGATTTGCATTTCTCTAATTGCAAGAGATGATGAACATTTCTCATATGTTTGTTGATTGATTGTATCTCTTCTGTGAAGTGTCTGTTCAGTTCCTTAGCCCATTTATTGGTTGGGTTTTTTTTTTTTTCTATTTTTGATATTAAGTGTTTTGAGTTCTGAATATATCTTAGAGATTAGTGCTCTATCTGAGGTGCATGTGGTAGAGATTTTTTTCCAATTTTGTAGGCTCTCTGTTTATGTTACTGATTGTTTCCTTTGCTGAGAAGAAGCTTTTTAGTTCGAATACATCTCATTTATTGATTTTTAATTTTACTTCTTGTGCTTTAGGAGTCTTGTTAAGGAAGTCAGGTCCTAAGCCAACATGATGAAGATTTGGACCCACTTCTACTTCTATTAGGCTCAGGGTCTCTGTTTTAGTGCCTAAGTCTTTGATCCACTTTGAGTTGATTTTTGTGCAGGGTGAGAGAGGTTTAATTTCATTTTGCTATATATGGATTTCCAGTTTTCCCAGCACCATTTGTTTAATAGGCTATCTTTTCTCCAATGTATATTTTGGCACCTTTGTCTAATATGAGATAACTGTATTTATGTGGTTTGCCTCTGTGTCTTCTATTTTGTACCATTGGTCTACATGTCTATTTTGGCGGCAATGCCATGCTGTTTTTGTTACTATTGCTCTCTAGTATAGTTTAAGATCTGGTAGTGTGATGCCTCCTGCTTCACTCTTCTTGCTAAAGATTGCCTTGGCTATTCTGGGTCTCTTATTTTTCCAAGTAAATTTCATGATTTTTTTTCTATTTGTATGAAGAATGTCATTGGAATTTTAATAGGAATTTCATTGAATCTGTATAAAACTTTTGGTAGTATGGCCATTTTGACAATATTAATTCTGCCTATCCAAGAGCATGGGAGATTTTTCCATCTTCTAAGGTCTTCTTCAATTTCTTTCTTTAGTGGTTCTGTAGTTTTCATTGTAGAGGTCTTTCACCTCTTTTGTTAGATTGATTCCCAAGTATTTTATTTTCGTTGAGGCTACTGTGAATGGGGTAGTTTTCCTAACTTCTCTTGCAATGGATTCGTCACTTATGTATAGAAATGCATTTGATTTATGGGTATTGATCTTATATACTGCTACTTTGCTGAATTCATTTATGAGTTCTAGAAGTATTCTGGTGGAATTTTTTAAAGGTTTTTTTTTTTTTTTTTTTTAGTTTTCAATGGACATTTATTTTATTTATTTATATGTAGTGCTGAGAATTGAGCCCAGTGCCTCACACATGCTATTCAAGTGTTCTACACAACCCCAACCCTGGTGGAATTTTTTGGATCTTTTAAATATAGACTCATGTCATTGACAAATAGTGATAGTTTGAGTTCTTCTTTTCCTATTTGTATCCATTTAATTTCTTTGGATTGTCTAATTGCTCTGGCTAGGATTTCAAGGACGATGTTGAATAGAAGTGGTGAAAGAGGGCATTCCTGACTTGTTCCAGTTTTTAGGAGGAATGCTTTCAATTTTTCTCCATTTAGAATGATGTTGGTCATGGGCTTAGCATAGATATCTTTTACAATGTTGAGGTATGTTTTGAACATGAAGAGGTGCTGTATTTTGTCAAATGCTTTTTCTGCATCTATTGACATAATCATATGATTCTTGTCATTAAGTCTACTGATGTGATGTATTATGTTTATTGATTTTCTTATGTTGAACCAACTTTGCATCCCAGGGATGAAACTCACCTGATTGTGGCACACTATCATTGTAATATGTTTTTATATGCGATTTTCCAGAATCTTATTGATAATTTTTGCATCTATGTTCATCAGGGATATCGGTCTGAAGTTTTTTTCCTTAATGTGTCTTTGTCTGGTTTTGGTATCAGAGTGATATTAGCCTCATAGAATGAGTTTGGGTGGGTTCTCTTCTATTTCATGGAATAATTTGAAGAGTATTGATGTTAATTCTTCTTTGAAGGTCTTGTAGAACTTGGCTGAGAATTCGTTTGGTCCTGGGTTTTTCTTGGTTGGTAGGTTTTTGATGGTGTCTTCTATTTCTTCTATGGAAATTGATCTGTTTAAATTGTGTATGTCCTCCTGGTTCAGTTTGGGCAGAACATGTGTCTCTAGAAATTTGTCGATGTCTTCGAGTTCTTCTCTTTTATTTGAGTATAAATTTTCAAAATAGTTTCTAATTATCTTCTGTATTTCAGTAGCATCTGTTGTGATATTTCCTTTTTCAACACGAATTTTAGTAATTTGAGCTTTCTCTTTCTATTTGTTAGTGTGACTAAGGGTTTATCAATTTTATTTATTTTTTGAAAGAACCACCTTTTTGTTTTTTCATTTTTTTAAATTGTTTCTTTTGTTTCAATTTCATTGATTTCAGCTCTGATTTTAATTATTTCCTATCTTATGCTGCTTTTGGTGTTGATTTGTTCTTTTTTTTCTAGGGCTTTGAGTTGTAATGTTAGGTCATTTATTTGTTGACTTTTTATTCTTTTAATATATGAGCTCAATGCAATGAACTTTCCTCTTATCACTGCCTTCATAGCATCCCAGAAATTTTGTTATGTTGAATCAGTGTTCTTATTTACCCCTAAGTATTTTTTTATTTACTCCTTGATTTCTTCTTTTATTAATTCACCATTCAATAGCATGCCATTTAATCTCCAAGTGTTGAAATAGCTTCTATTTTTTTATTTTATTGTTGATTTCTAGTTTCATTCCATTATTATCTGATAGAATTAAGGGTAGTATTTCTAGTTTTTCTGTATTTGCTGAGAGTTGCTTTGTGGCCTAACATATGGTCTAGTTAAGAGATGGATCCATGTGCTGCTGATAAGTGTTTTGGCTTGATGATGGATGAAATACTCTATATATGTCTGTTAAGTCTAAATCATTGATTTAATTGTATAGTTTCTTTGTTTAGTTTTTGTTTGCAAGATCTATTCAGTGATGAGAGAGGTGTGTCAAAGTAACCCAGTATTATTGTGTTGTGGTCTATTTGAGTCTTGAAATTGAGAAAGATTTGTTTGATATGCATAGATGCTCCATTATTTGGGGCATATATAGTAATGATTATTATGTCTTGTTGGTCTATGATTCCCTTAAGCAGTATGAAATGTTCTTTATCCCTTCTGACTTTGATTTGAATTCCACTTTGTCTGATATGAGGACTTGTTTATGCAGTCCATGTGAGTGATATGTTTTTTCCCAACCTTTCACCTTCAGTCTGTGAATGTCTTTTCCTAGGAGGTAAGTCTCTTGAAGACAGCATATTATTGTTGCGTCTTTTTTTTAAAATCCAATCTGCCAGTCTTTGTCTTTTTAAAATAATTTAATTTATTTTTATGCGATGCTGAGGATTGAATCCAGTGCCTCACATGTGCTAGGCAAGCATTTCACCACTGAGCCACAACCCCAGTCCATAGTCTATGTCTTTTTTTGATGGATTTAGGCCATTAACATTTAGGGTTATTATTGAGATATGATTTGTGTTCCCAGCCATTTTGAGTTTTTTGGTTTTTAACATGACTTAGTTTTTCCTTTGATTGACCTTTCCTTTAGTGTAGTTCCTCCCTTTGTTTTTGTTGTTTTCCATTTCCTCCTCATGGAATATTTTGCTGAGAATGTTCTGTAGTGTAGGCTTTTAGTTGTGAATTCTTTTAACTTTTGTTTATCGTGGAAGGTTTTTATTTCATCTTCAAATTAATTTTGCTGGATGTAAAATTCTTGATTGGCATTCATTTTCTTTCAGAGCTTGATATATGTTATTCTAGCAACTCTTGGTGTTAAGGGTCTGGGTTGAGAAATCAGCTGAGATCCAAACTGGTTTCCCCCTAAATCAAATATGTAATTTGATTTTTTTCTCTCACAACCTTTAAAGTTCTATGCTTATTCTGTATGTTAGTCATTCTCATCATAATGTTCCTTGGTGGGGCTGCAGATATAGCTCAGTTAGTAGAGTGCTTGCCTTATGTGCACAAGAACTTGGGTTCAAGCCCCAGCACCACAAAAACAAACAACTCCATTATGTATATAATGTTCCTTGGTGTGGGTCTGCTGTAATTTTGTACATTTGAGGTCCTGTAAGCCTGTTGTAGTTTATTTTCCATTTAATTCTTTAGATTTGGGAAATTTTCTGATATTATGTCATTGAAAAGATTGCTCATTCCTTTGGCTTGTTTCTCCACACCTTCATCTATTCTGATACATCTTAAATTTGTTTTTTCATGTTATCCCATATTTCTTGGAAGTTCTGTTTCATGTTTCTTACCATCTTCTCTATGCAGTCAACTTTATTTTCAAGAGTATATATTTTGTCTTCATTGTCTGAGGTTCTGTCTTCCAAGTGGTCTAGTCTGTTGGTGAAACTTTCCATTTAATTTTTAATTTGGTTTATTGTTTCCTTCATTTTAAGGATTTCTGCTCGATTCCTTTTTATAATCTCTATCTCCTTATTGAAGTGATCTTCCACTTCCTGTATTTTCTCTCCAATATCATCCTTTATTTTGAAAATCAATCTAACCATGTATTTTCTAAACTCCATCTCTGACATTTCTTCTGCTGTGTTTTCTGTGGATTCTATTGTTAGCACATCTTGTTTTGTTTGAGGCACTTTTTCCCTTTTTTTTTTTTTTTTTTTTTTTTTTTTGTGTGTGTGTGTGTGTGTCATTTTTGTGTCTTCTCATCTAGCAGTATGGAGCTGAGGCAGTACAGATTCTACCCTGTAGTCTTTTAGTGTCCCTGAAGGCTTCCATTACCTCATTTTTAAGGGGGAGACCAATATTAATAGCACCCAATGAAAACAATATGCCACCTTAAACCAAATGGCTCCTATTAAGAGCCATTTACAGTTTTGTCACAATAGACAGAAATGAAGTGTTCAATTATTGTCTACAATATAAACAGTAAGTTTGCTAAAAGGGTTTACCATTTCAAATGATGGACAATGAAGGAACAGAAGTACAGTAAGATGTGATGTTTATGAGGGAGAGGAAGAGAAGATAAAGGAAAAAATTTATAGTAAGAGTAAGGAAGGAATTAATAAAGTTTGGCTGTTAGTATGAGAGAAGTGAGAAAGAGAATCTAGGGAGACAGGTAGGTGAGAGGGAAAAAAATGTAGATGTTTTTTAAAATGTAGAAATACAGGAATACACAACAAAACTGTCATACACTATTCAGACATCCCATTCCTCAATAAATTGATGCTTGAAAAATATTTGGATTCAAAGATGGTAGAGGGGTTGGGGTTCTGGTTCTTGCCTGGCATGTGTGAGGCACTGGGTTCGATCCTCAGCACTGCAAATAAATAATTAAATAAAATAAAGGTCCATCCAGAACTAAAAAAAAAACATTTTTTTAAATGGTAGAGGTGTGAGACAGAGGGTGAAAAAAAAAAAGGAGTAAAGTCTCAATGGAAAATTGAATGATTGCTTCCATTAGCTTTCAAAAATTTCCTCAGCTTCCCTTCTCCACTGATAAGGTGGGGTTGTCTGAAGTTTGATGTTAGCTCCAGTACAGTGGGTGCCAGACTGGTTGGGTAGGTGAGCTGATAGCACACCCTCTTACAGTCTTCCCACCAGTTGTAGCTGGTCCCTTCCATCCCTGCGCACTTCAGGACTCACTGAACTGGAGAGAGCCCAGTTTTCTCCAGTTTCTTCAACCTGTGCTTCCTACCGCCTCCACCCCCTCTCCCCCCTCGCCCTAGCCACCACCAAACTGTCCCTGTCTCCAGCTTTTCACAGGCTTGCCAGACCCACACTGGCCCACACAAACCCAGCTGCAATCTGATGAACCTGGGCTTCATCTTCCCCAGACCCTGTCTTGCAGCAATCCCAAGATATCAATGCCCTTTCAACTTGCAGAGAGACTGAAAGGTAAATGAGACACAAATGAGCAACATAGGAACCAGGCGAGGAGATTCACACCTAGAAAGTTTTATTTGCCTACAGGGTCTGACAAAGGCCATCACTCAGGAACAGCGAGAGATGCAGGAAAAACTGAGCTCTGGGGTCTTTTATGAGGTGGTTTGGACGGCTTGCATAAGATAGCATGAGCTTATATGAGCTGCTTGCATAAGAACTTATGATGGGCTGACAGGACAAGTAAGGGGATGTTCCAGAGGGTGGTTAAAGAGAGGTGGGAAGGGGAAGTTACATTTTAACTCTTGTTTTCTCTGTAAGTACCCCTCTAGGGTAGAAAGCAACTTATGGTAAGAGGCAGAAAGCAACTTATGGTAAGAATTTAAAATAGCTGCATAGTTGCTAAGCCTTGGACCTAAAAGATACTACCAGGCATGTGCTCACACAAAGGAATGATCCTGCAAAGAGGTAGCCAGATGGCAGCCACTACCACACAAGCAGAAAGACCTCAGGTGCCTCAATATATATTCAGGCCCTGGGCAAGTCCCCAGACCAAGATGGACACGCCCTGAGATGGCAGCCACTGCAGCAACAAATCTACAGGTCCCTGCTGTTGTTCCAAAATGGTGGCAGCCACATGTAACCAAACCTGCAGATAGTGTGACAATGAACTTCCAGGCAACAGTGGGCAGTAGGCGATCTGCTGGCGGTCTGCCAGAGGTTTGCAGGCTAATGACAGACAATTGGTGGGTGGACATTTGGCAGTCGACAATGGATAGGTGAAAATCAGGTAATGGGCAGGCAGGAGACAGACAGACGGGCAAATGTCAGATAATAGGCGGCAGTCTGCACTCAAAAAGCAGGCGATATGCTGGCAGATGGTGGGTGATCACAGTGGACTAATGGGATAAACAGCAGGGGATCAGTGGGCAGCGATGACTACCTACCAGAGAAATGGTATTTCCTCTGCTTGAAATCGACAGAGTGCAGCCTCCCTCTAGTCTGCCATCTTGGATCTCTGGGAACTTCCATTTCTGACTCAAGGTCTGAGTTCTCAATTGTCCCACCTTTTTCTTTTCCACTTTTTTTTTTTGGGGGGGGGGGGCAGTAGGGATTGAAGTCAGGTGCTTTCCACCACTGAGCCGCATCCTCAGCCCTACTCTGTATTTTTTATTTAGAGACAAGGTCTCATTGAATTGCTTAGTGCCTCGCTGTTGCTGAGGCAGGCTTTGAACTCTCGATCCTCCTGTTTCAACCTTCCAAACTGCTGGGATTACAGGCACGTGACACCATGCCTGGTTGTCCTAACTTTTTCTGGTTGCTATATCCCATTAATCTTTATTTATTTATTTACTTATTGATACCAGGGATTGAAACAAGTGCTTAACAATTAAGCCACATCTTCAGCCTGTTTTTTATTTTGGGTTTTTTTTTTTTTTTTAATATACATTTTTTTAGTCATGGGTGGATATAATATCTTTATTTTATTTTTATGAAGTACTGAGGATCAAACCCAGGGCCTCACACATGCTAGGTGAATGCTCTACCACTGAGCCACAACTCCAGCCCTCAGCCCTGTTTTATTTTTTATTTTGAGATGGGGTCTCCCTAAGCTGGCTTTGAACTTGCTCTGCTCTTGCCTCAACCTCATGTATTGCTGGGATTACAGGCATATGCCACTGCTTCTGGCCCATTAATCTTTATTTAATTAGTCACTGAACTATTAAGCTGCACTTCTAGAAAATCCCCTGCCCCAACTGGGTAGCAGCAACTCAGTTTTCTCCATGTATTCAGGATCAATCACATACAGCCTTGGTGGTCTTGAGCCCAGTGGTGCTTTACCACTTAGCTACATTCCCAGCCCTTTTATTTTGTATTTTTCTTTCCTTATTTTGAGACAGGGTCTCACGAAGTTGCTTAGGGGTTCACTAAAAAGTTGGGGGCTGGCCTTAAACTTGTGCTCCTCCTGTCCCAGTCTCCTGAGTTGCTGGGATTACAGGTGTGTGCCACTGCAACCCACAGCATATAAACCTTAAATGGCCATGCAGCAGTCCCGTCTTCCAAAGCAGTGAAGTCATTGCTGTATTTATTCATCAGTAGAAGAAATCTCCTGGGGACTAAGTCTTTCAAACCAACAGAGCTTGAGGTTGTTGGGAAATGAAAATTCTGTGAGTAGGTTATTAGGTGTGATAGTGAAAGAGCCACTCCCACTTCTACCCCCTAACTCCTAAATTCACATATTCTGGCTGTGGAAGAAGCAATGCCCTATAATGTTCTCTCATCCAAAGCATATACTGCTTGTAAGATGGATCTCCATTTTTTTCAGGGTATTGTCTTCTGAGTCTTCAGTAAACCATTCCAAGTTTTATACAGGCATCTACTTTCAAGTAATGAGAAATGTGTTAAGATCATTTAATTCCATGAACATAAGCTCATTAGTGGATCTCCTTTGTTGTGAAATTAATTCCTGATTAAACACAATGATGTGGGTAATGCCATGACTACAGATAAGGTATTCTATAAGTAAATATTCTATATTTGAATATATATTCAAATAGTGGTGCTGACAAAAGCTTTATGGGCAAGGAAGGAAAATTCATATTCAGAATGTGTCTATTCCTGAGCTGGGGTCCACTCAGATAGGATTTTCCCTGGATTTCCTCACACCCAGTTATTGATGCTCAGGACAGAAAAGGTATCACAACACTTTCACCCAGTATAAGCAAAATCAAATGTGTGTGCTTCCTCAGCAGAAGTAGGGAGTCTGGAATTGAGCAGATGTTCACACACATGCACATATGTGCACACACACAGGTTGATTTTAGCATGTGTAGTATATGAACATTATTTAATATTACTTTAAGTATAGAATAAAGATTCAGCAGAATCTCTGATTTGCCTTAATCACTTTGCTTATTCTAAAAGAATCAAAATTAGGGATGGTCTAGATACCTGTTTTTGGCCAGACCTAAAATGAGATCAAACCACACCTAGTTAAAGTTCCTGCTGTAGCTCTGTGTGAACTAGGACAAATCACCTGACTACAGAAACTTGAATTTTGTGAAGTTAATATCTGATGGTATATTTAAGAAAACAAATGGGAAAATATATGAAAATATACAAACCACCGTCACTGAGCGTTTGGCATAGAGTAGAAGCACCATCCATGCAAATTCCTAGTCATTCTCTACTTACCCTTTCTCCCTCTGTTCAGCTGAAGGAAGTGGGGGAGTCTCCCCCAACAAACATCAGGGAGTAGACCTGACTCACCATTCAGGGGTCTAGTCTATCGCTGTCTGCCTCACAATTCAGACTGCATCGCAACTGAGGCACTATCCTTTTGTCCTGCAAAGCCTTTTACTTCTAAGCATTAAATGTAGCTCCTAGCTAAGTCCACACAACCTATCCTGTAGTCCCATCTTGAGTATCCAGCCCATGGCAAAGAGTTTCAGCTTGTCAGCAAGGTTTAGGCGACCGTTTTTAGAAGAGAGTTGGAGACAAGGGAGAGGTAACAGGCTGCTGCTGGCCATCTTTCTTTTTCTCTTTTCTTTCTTTTGGTACTGGAGATCAAATCCAGGAGCACTTTATCACTGAGCTGCATCCCCAGCCCTTTTTTTTTTTTTTTTTTTTTTGAGGCAAGTTCTTGCTAAGTTGCTAAGGCTGGCCTCAAATTCAGAATCCTCCTGCCTCAGGCTCCCAAGTCACTGGGATTACAGACATGTGCATCACTGTGCCCAGTCAACTACTTTTAATTTTAAGAAAGGCTAGCTACATGTTCCTTGGAGTAACAGGGGAGGCAGTTGGATCAAGGCACTGATACAATTCTGGCAGGAGTCTTCTCAACCAGTCAGATAAAGCCAGCATTTGTTCCCCCCCTGGAAGGATAAGAGAGGGTTCAGGCTTTACCTATCAAAACTATGAGGGACCAAAGCAGGTATACCTGAGCTCAGCTAAGGGGAACTTTGCTCTATGCCCTCTAAGTTGGACAACATCCTTAATAACCAGTCTGGCTACCCTTCATTTATCCAACCTTTTATGTAACATAAAAAGTACAGAACTCAGACTGCCTGAGTTCTGGGTCTAGGTCAACCACTCATTTGTTTTTGGAAGGTTATTTAATATCTCTGTGCATATACATTTGTAAAATGAGGCTATAATAGTATATAGTAATGTATCTATGTCATAGGCTTGTAATTAAATGAGTTAATATATGTAAAAGTGCTTAGAACAGGATCTCGCACATAGCACTTTACAAACTTCAGATATTACTATTGTCAACATGAGGCTAGAGAATCACCAAAACTGGAGAACGAACATTCCTTGGACTCTACCTATGAAGAAGTCTAAGTTGACAGGGCCTTATATGTGAGTAAGAATACGCTCAAGTACTGAGAATGACTTTTTTCACTTCGTTCTTGAAAATCCAGGTGATGTGGTGAATAAAGAACACATCATCATGAGAAAATAAAAGAAAAATCATGATAAAAGAAACATTGAGAAAGCTTTTAAAAATGGAGTCAGAAGCCAGGCATGGTGGCACAGGCCTGTAATCCCACCTACTCAGGAGATTCAGGCAGAAGGATCACAAAATCAAGGTTAGTCTTAGCAACTTATCATCAGGACCCTGTCTCAAAAGAAAAAATAAAAAAAGGCTGAAGAGCTAACTCAGTGGTACAGCACCCCTGGGTTCAATCCCCAGTACCAAAAAAAAAAAAAAAAAAGCCAGACCCTTGTTGCATACACCTGTAATCCCAGCAGCTCAGGAGGCTGAAGCAGGAGGAGCACAAGTTCAAAGCCAACCTCAGCAATTTAGCAAGGCCCTAAGTAATTTAGGGAGATGCTATCTCAAAATAAAAAATAAAAAGGGCTGGGGATGTAGCTCAGTGGTTAAGTGCACTTGGGCTCAATCCCCAGTAAGGGAATCGGCAGACACTATGTACTTAACAAGTAGTTGCCTAGGAATGTAAACTTTTGGCCACTTTGACCCCTTAATTGCAGGTATCTGGAATGAACAGATAATTACACTGTAACTAGAGACTCAACATGTGTGTCAAGAGATTATCAGATTATTGTTTTACAGATATTTTACTACATGTATACATTATTTTCTTTATAAGATTCATCTCATAGCTCCTGCCACATAAACCCTGTTTTTTCTCAACATTTAATATAAATTTTCTACAAAGGAATTTTTACTGCTTTGCAGTAAATTAGTACTACTTCTCTATATAAGTTTCCTCTTTCCTTGCCTCCTTTGGAATGCCCACTCAGTGCTATCTGAATCTGTTTCCCTAATTGTAACTCCAAATAAACCCCCAAATAAAGTTCTTTTACATTGGGCTGGAGGATCACAAGTTTGAGGACAGCCTCAGCAATTTAGCAAGACCCTCTCTCAAACTAAAAAGGGCTGAGGCTGTAGTTCAGTGACACATCACCCCTAGGTTCAATCCCCAGTACTGGGGGAAGAAAAGGAAACTTTCTAACTGCCCCTGCCCCAAACCCTCAGTTTTCAGAGGTGCAGACAGCAGAGGAGCCTCTTTGGGGAGAAGATTTAAGAACAGGAAGATAGGGTTGGGTGTGTAACTCAGTGGCAGAGGGTTTGCTTAGCATGTGTGAGATCCTGGGTTTAATCTCCAGTGCCAAAAAAAAAAAAAAAAAAAAAAAAAAGAACAAGAAGACAACAGCTCACTGGAGAGTGAGTCCAATTTCCAATCAGTGTTGTTTCTCAGAGACTGAGGATAACAGGGGCAGAGATGCTGCCAGAAGCTACTCCCAACTGCAAACATTTCAGAAACTCATCAAGGGCAAGAAGAGTGGAGAGAGAGGTAAAGAGGCAAAGAGATGGGCAGAAAGGGCAACTGGCAACTCCCCCCCAAAAAAGATATTTAGGCAGGATTTCATTGCAAGAAGAATGGAAAAGACAGAGGGGAAGAAGTGGAAGAAGCTAGGGGCCAGATGGAGGTGAGGTCAAGAGTCCCACTCAGCAACAACACCAAGTGTCTGAAAGTAGGATGTGAAAGGTTATCTAGGAAGCAGAATCCTTGTCCCTTTCACAATCTGAATTTTCCTCCCAAGATCTTCATCTTCAATTTGGACTTTGGAAATATATTTAAAAATACACCCCTTACTTAGACCTGCAGACCTTCACTGCCTTTGTCAGGACTATAATCCCAGTTCTTCTATACCTGCACAGTTGAAAAGGCAACAAAAGAGAAATCAGTTATTTGGATGTAATACTAGGATAGAAATCTTCATTCTCAGGTCCTGGCACAGAGCTCCTAAAGGCTTGGAATTTCCTAAGTGATAACTATAAGGGAAATATTCTTTGTTATTCATGATAAACCACTTTCGACCACACTACATATATGCTAGAAGCATACATATATGCTTGAAGGATGGAGGGTTTACTGCCAGAAAAACAAACCTTATAATTAGAAAATTGAACTTTCGGTCACTCCCCCATCTCCAGGAAGGGGAGAAGGGCTGGGGATTGATTAAATCAATCACAAATGACCAGTGATTTAATCAACCATGTTTACATAATGAAGCCTTTATAAAATCATAAACAAATAAACTTCAGGTTTCAGATAACTTACAAGTTGGTGAACATACTTATGTGCTGAGAGAGTAGTGTCCCCAGAGATGGCATAAAAGTTTCAAGTATCATCCTCCCTATGCCTTGTCCTATGTATTTCTTCCATTCGGCTTTTTCCCCTATAATAAATCAGTAATAGTAATACATTTTCCTGACCCTAACCCTAACCCTAACCGAGTTCTGGGAGCCACTCTAGCAAATTATACAATAGGGGCAAGGAGTCCTGTGATCCCCTGATTTATAGCTGGTTGGTTGGAAATACAGGTCACAACCTGAGACTTGAAATTGGCATGAACTCCATGTAGTTGGTGTCATAATTGAATTGTAGGATATGCAACTGGTGTCTAGAGAGTTGAATTGTTTAACATAAGTGGAAAACACACATTTGGTGTCAGAAGTGTTGACTCTAAGACTTTTTTCTTTTTAGTTTTCTTCCTTGTTTTTTTTCTTCCCCTACATCTCATCTGCTAAGCCACTTATAACACTAATCAACAATTCCCCAAAGACTTGTCATTTTTATTCCACAAAATAAAGCACCCAAGGAAAAAACCCTCAGTGATTAGTACCCAAGGATCATTTATTTAGCAGTATGTACTAGAGGGAAGAGAAGCAGGAATCTAGAGACCCAAGAATGAGATCCCAGCCTAGGCCTAAGGCCCCAAGTAGGAGTTAAAGGCATATCAGAGAGAAGAGACTCAATTTGAGTGCCCATGGGGTGATGGGCTGACAGATCTGGCTCCATGAGAATGTTACAGGCCAGACTATAAGGGAAATGAATAAACAGACTCCATTTTGCTCTAAGACTCCATGTTATGTAGGAAATAAGCTTCTCCCATGGGAACACCCCACCTCTGTACCCATCCTCAGTTACTTAGCGTGACATGTTTAACAATACAAAATGACAATTCTTATGTAATGAAAAATTGCTCTCTTTTGATCCCTAGTGCTCCTAAACAATGTACCATATGAACAGTGATTGTGTGGATGTTAGTAACCATTCTTTAGTTTGTACCTAGGTAAGGGTCATTTTGACCCACTTCCCCTCTGTTGATTTCATGATGTTAGTTTGTAATTTTGAATCATAGCAACAGACACTTATGATTGATGTTATTTTTGGTATAAGAATCTCTACAACCCTATGGTCGAGGCTGTTCTCCCAATATCCATTTTTTGGAGCATTGTGTGAGCTATGTTCTGAGTACCGTATAGTAATTACCATATAGTATAGTACCATATAGTAATTTGAGCTATGTTCAAATATAACAGTAAAACTTCCTTTTCCTTAGCATCAGGAGAAGGTACCTCCTTTTATATAAGGCATTCCCATGAATCACTGTTCAATTCTTCTAATATGCCATAGGCTTGCTAGGCATGGATAAACTTTGGGATAAAGTGCCTTTGTTTTTTATTCATACCTGCTATATATTGTTGTTGTTCTGCAGTTCTAGGGATTAAACCCAGGGTGCTCTACCACTGAGTTACATCCCCAGACCTTTTTATTTTTTGAGATAGGGTCTTAGTTGTCCAGGTTGACCTGAAACTTGCAATCTTCCTGCCTCAGTTTCCCAAGTCACTGGCATTTCAGGCATGTGCCACCATGCCTGGCTTACTATATAGTTTTGGCTTCTATATTCATGAATCAAAAAGGGAAGTATAAACACTAAGAAGTAAGAGAAAACTTAAGGACAGAGAATGGAACAGAGTTTTCTAGAGGCTAGGAAAAGAAGAAATAGGAAGTTATTGTTGAAAGGTTATAACATTTCAGTATTACAAGATGAAATGTATTATGGAGATAGTAGTGAAGGCTGTACAACATTGTGAATGTATTTAATACCACTGAACTGGATAGCTAAAATAAGTTAAGATGAAATAAGCACAGTAATGCATGCCTGTAAATGTCAGCCACTTAGGAGACTGAGGCAGGAAGATCACAAGTTCCAGGCCAGCCTGGGCAACTTAACAAAACCCTGTCTCAAAATAAGAAATATAAAGGGCTGGGGTTTAATTCCTAGTATGGGGGGGGGGAGTAAATTTTATGTTATGCATATTTTACCCCCATGAAATTTTTTTTTAAAAGTGAGAGAAAAGGCTAGGATAGATTTTTTTTTTTTTTTTTTGCTTAATCTCAAATCATTTGCTTTCTGGTTTCAATCTATAGAGTAATTTCTCAGCAATGTAAGCTCCTTGAAGGCTGTCATTTTGCTTCATTTGTGATTTAAACTTTTCGGTGTACCACTGGTGCTTCCTAGTGACCAGAGTCATTGCTACCTTCCCTTAAGTCTGATGAACACTGGTAAGGCAGGGGAACTGGTAAGGAGGAAGAACAAGCAGGATAGGTCATTTGGGGATAGGGAGCAAGGAAAACTAGTTTTGTTTTCAGAGGCATATGTACCAAGTGTGCTCTTAGCTGGCAGGAGTACAGGAAGATGAACTCCCTGCAGGTGCACACTGAGGGTGGTAAAAGCAACAGACACAATGTGGGAGGCACATCAAGATGAGGGCAAGGTCAAGAGAAGGTAGGACTGGCTTCAACCTGAAAACTGTTCAGGCAGTGTTTGTTTCTGTGCCACCATATATTCCCATATACTCCACAGAGTTGCTCTATCATTTTCCCTGGGGTCAGCTCAGGCTTATATTCACATTCCTCCTAAGACAAAAACACTAGTAGAGTTAAATGGCCCCACTTGAGGCCTTTTTATTATTGTTGTTGTTGTTGTTACAATTATTAAACATGCTAAAATCACATAGAGTGGCTATTTCATTTCTGCCCTGACTCCACAGTGGGGCAGGTGGGAAGTATAGGGATTCCATAGCTCTTGTGGCTTCTGAGAATGGCTAGAGTTGGGGGGTTAGAGGTAGGCAGGTTAGCAAAGCCCCAAGAATCCTTCATGTAGTACACTTCTACTGGCAATAACTTGTGTCTTCAGAGATTTCCTCTTCTTCACTTTTATTTTCTCCCTTGAACCACCCTACTTTTCATTCCTCTGCCTATGGCTCCTGGGACCTCTATTGCCTGTGCCTTTTGTGGTCTTAGACTGGAAGATGAAGGAAACCTTTCCCTGTCTCTACCAGTCCCAGTCTCCCTTCCTTGGAACTAATCTACTCAGCATGCACTAATGTGGTGAGCTGTTTGATTTAGGCCCGCCTGGGGGGAAAGGGAGGCTCAGGTCATCGCTGTGGCTTTGATCATAGAAGGGAGGGTGGAGGTGTTGGTGCAGAGGAATTTGAATGGGAAAGAAATGTTACCTTAAGTATGAATGTTACAACTGGCAGAACAGTGCCTATGCTCCACTCTTGGGCACCTTACTCTGAAGGTTTTCTCCTCCTTCCCACATTGTTGGGGGGCCCTCTCAACCTCAAAATCTCTTGTTCTCCAACCCCACAGGGCAAGAGTATATACTAATGAGAGAGCCTGAGCCCAAGGAAAAACTGATCCACCCTCCAGCAAGAGGCTGCCAACTGAAATCTTCATCTTCTCTGTGTCCCTGTACCTCTACTGCTGTGATGTCTTAAGAGGGTCAGAGAAAAGAATATTTAAAGGTTGAACTTGCCTCAGTGAGAGGCCAGAGGTATAGAGAGACAAGATACATGGGAGTCAGGGCTACAGAGAAAGGGCAAGAAGGTAGCAGGGTGAAGGCCTAGGCTAGTCATTCAGGAGCTGGGATCCTTTTTCCTTTTCTGGAATCGTCGGAACTTGCCCTGAATGGCAAGGGCAGCCTTCTCTGTTTCTGGTGCCGTCAGATCAATGTCAATCTCCTCCTCCTCCTCAGACTTCTTGACACTTCCAGCTTTCCCTGTGAATAGTTGGGAAATACATTAACGAACCAACCTGCTTATTCTAGCCTTTTTTCCAAGCTCCAAATACGATGATTAAAGTCCATTTTGTGCTACTCTCTTTGGGGTAGGCCCCAGTCTTTTCTAGGACTATGAATGCCTGATAATTCTCCTAGAAGTTTGAGTCAAAGTTCCTAGTCTGGGAGTTAGTAATAGTAATTTTGGGAAGCGTTGCTGTTTTTGAACCAAATGACAAATGTCTTCTATCATCACTTATTCCTCAGTCCTACAGTTTAAGACCCAAAATGCACTCACTTTCCCCAACTTTTCCTCAATTTTCAGTGGAGACAGTGATAATTATTTCTCCTGCCTCCCCAACAACTTCTGACCTAGTTCGTAAAATCAAAGAGAAAATACTGACAGGTTTATTTCTTAGTAGAAAGTAGAAAGAAGCCTATAGATAATAGTAGTTCCGACAGTCCTTTGGTCCATTTTTCCACTTTGTTATTCCTTTCACATCTGGCTTTAGGTGCTTCCAGATTTGCAACTCTATTTGTCTTCATGTCCCTATCTTCATGAGCTCTACAAACTGCCTAGCCCAACCCCACTTACCTTTCTCTTCTGGGCCAGACACCTGGTTGGTTGCTGGGGATGTTTTGGTGTTAAGCTGGAAAAAAATCAGGATATCAGATATTCATGGAAGTATTAAGGTACCATCCTCTTGGACCAATTAGGTATGCCCAAGCTGTGCTGTATTCCCTTACTCTGGAAAAAGTAGCTTGTAAGATCAAGAACAGAAGAAAAATCATCAAAATTTATTAAATGTCCATTTGTGTACAAAGAGTTGAAATGCATCCTGCTGTCATTTACAACTAATTAGAACAAATACATTTTTAAAAATTTAATAAATGAATATTTACTGTTGCTACAGAAATCATAGCGGACAAAACAAAGACCTTGCCCTCATGGAGTTTGTTCTAGGATATACTCCAATGAATAAACAAATGATGATGATGTTAGGTTGTGGTAAGACTTATAGGGAAAAGGCAAAGAAGAGACGTAATGAGTGTTGTGGGAGAACAGTACCTAGAGTCATCAAGAAAGAAAAGTCTCTCTGATAGATGGCATTTGAGTAAAGGGCTGAAGGAAAAAAGGGAATAAAGTTTGTGTTTATCGGTGGCAGGAGTTTACAAGGGTGCTGAGGTGGAAGTATGTTTAGCCTGTTTGAGAAATAGCAAGAGCCAGTGTAGCTGGAGAAGAGAGAAGGAGAGAAATAGATGGAGATAAAATCAGTGCTAACTGGAGCTGGGAGCAGATGATATAGGGCATCGGGAGTCTTTTTAGGGAGTTTGACTTTTACCACAGTGAGATGGGAAGCCATTGGAGACCTTCAATTGACACAAAATGGGCATGAGGGAGGAAGCAGACATGCCTATTTGGGGGTTATTGCAGAAAACCAAGCATGAGATGAGCATGCAGAAAACCAAGCCTGAATCAGCATGGTGACAGTAGAGGTAGCAAGTGGTTGGGTCTTGAATGTATTTTCAACTTATAACCAATCTGAATTGTTGATTAAGTGGTATTCTAATCTAGAAGAGTTAGGGATAACTCCAAAGTATTGGCCTGAGGAACTGAAACAAATGGAGTTGCCATTTCCTGAGATGGAGAAGACAGCAGAATGAACAGGTTTTAGTGAGAGGATCACCAGTTTGTTTTTGAACAAGTTTGAGATGTCTATTAATTATCCAGGAAATGTTTTTATAAGCAATTGTACACTCAAGATGAGTTTAAGTGTAGGGTCTGGGCTGGAGATACAAGCTTGAGAGTGATTAACATGTGGATGGATTTAAAGTCACAAGACTGAATGAGACCACTAAGGGAGTTCAGTTAGAGAAGATAAAGAATCAAATCCTGAGGCATTCCAGTGATTAGAGTTGCAGAAATGAACAAAAATCAACA
Source organism: Sciurus vulgaris (assembly GCF_902686455.1). Classification (NCBI taxonomy): domain Eukaryota; kingdom Metazoa; phylum Chordata; class Mammalia; order Rodentia; family Sciuridae; genus Sciurus; species Sciurus vulgaris. Next base: position 122,601,381 of record NC_136461.1, on the reverse strand, counting down.
AAGAGAACTGAGAAGAAGTCAGGTAGGAAAGAAGCCAAGAGAGATTATAGTAATGTAAAAACCATGTAAAGAAAATATTTCAGGAAGAGAGTGCTTAACTATGCCAAAAATTCAGTAAACCAAATAAGATGAAGACAGATTGACCACTGAGTCTTTCTATGTGGAGATAACTGTGACATTGACAAGAGAAATTTCAGAGAGAAAAGGAAGCTAAGCACAGTGGCACACACCTGTAATCCCAGCTGCTCCAGAGGATGAGGCAGGAGGATCACAAGTTTAAGATCAACATGGGCAACTCAGTGTCTCAAATCAAAATTTTAATAAAGGGATGAAGATATAGCTCAGTGTTAGAACACTCCTTGCTTTAATCCCCAGTACTGAAAGAGAGAGAGAGGTGGTGGGGGGTGATGGGATTAAAGCAGCAAACATAGATGTTCCAAAGAAAAGTGATGAAACTTTCAGAGGACATGGGGTCACAGATTTTACTTAAGATGACAGAAATTATAGAATGGTTGCATTCTTATGGAAATGGCCCTGTAGAGAAAGAAAAATTGTAGGAGAGAAAGTGGATCGTTACTGGAGTAAGAGAGGGTGTAAGGTCTAGTGCATAAATATAGGTAGTTCTACAGGAACTAGAACAGATCATACACATAAATGTAGGGAAGGCAGAGAATACAATGGTTTCTCATCAAATGGAACAACTCAATTGAATATATAATACTATCCTCTGCTTGATATATGCAAACCTTTTTTGAATGACTGCTACATGTACAGCTTCTACTTTAAGAAGCTGATGGAATCCAGTTTATGTTCTATAGCTTATGCTGTTTCTACTCCATTTTGATAACTACCTTTCAAGGACTTACTGTGTTTAACACACTTCTTTACATCAAATTGAAATAGAAGGAACAAAAGATTCAAGCAACAAATATGTCAGGGCCTAATACATTGTTCTAGGCATTGACAGTATAGCAGTAAGGAAAAAAAAAGTTCCAATATTCGGTTAATGAGATAAATGTCACGTCAGTTAGTGAGGTAAATGATATAAAACAAAATAAAACAGAGTGGTCTAGGAAGGTCTCTTTGAAGATTAACATTTGAGTAGAGGCTTTAATGCCCTATAAGAGTGAACCGTGTAGATGCCTGGGTGAAGAGAATTTTGAGTGTGTGTGTGTGTGTGTGTGTGTGTGTGTATGTGTGTATGTAGTGTGGATTGTGGATTGAACCTGGGGATGTTCTACCACTGATTTACATTCCCAGACATTTTATTTTTAGACAGGGTCTCAATAAATTGCTGAGTCTAACCTGGAATTTGTGATCCTTCTCTCTCAGCTTCCTAAGTGGTGAGGATAACAGGTGTGCACCATAATGCCCACAATGCATGAAGAGACCTTTGGGCAGATAAAACATCATGTAGGAAGTCCCTGAGGCAGGTTTGTGCCTACTATGTTTATTAAAGAGTAAGAATCATCATGGCTGGAGCTAACTGAGGGGGAAAATATTAAAAAATGAGATTGGGTAGGTAGCCAACAGGTATGTCTTTGAACCAGGACAAAGACTAATTTTGTTGTTGCTTTGACATTTTTCTCAGTTGAAGGAAAGGTATTACAGGTTTAGGGGCACAGGAAAACAGGCTCTGACTCATTTTTAAAGTATTTCTCTGGCTATTGAGTACGGAATAAACTAGAGAGGGACAAGAGTAATCAAGAGGAACAATTAAGAGGGTCTTGCAGTGCTACAAGAAGTTGATGGGAGCATGATAGTGATGGAAGTGACAGAAGGTATTCAGACTTCAGAGAAATTTCATGGCAAAATAAGCTAGTTCTGCTGATGGGTTTCTTGAGCACAGAGAGCTGTATAAAAGAGCTTGTCTTAGGCTGAGGCAGGAGGACAGAGGTTGAGGCAGGAGGATTCCAAGTTTGAGGCCAGCCTCAGCAACTTGGTGTGGCCCTCAGCAACTCAGTGAGACCCAGTCTCAAAATAAAAAATAAAAAGGACTGGGATACAGCTCAATGGTAAAGCAACTCTGAGTTCAATCTCTAGTACCAAAAAAAAATCTGGAAGAACATTAACAAAAAGTATTCCCAAAACCTGATGAATTCTTGATAGTCTTCCTTAGACCAAAAGAAAACTTCTAGGGCTGGAGACAGAATGTAGCTCAGTTGGTAGAATGTTCACTTTTCATGCTCAAGGCCCTGGGCTCAATCCTCAGCACTGCAAAACTAAAGAAGCTTCCATGGGAGGAAAGGTTATTTCTGAGACTCTTGGAAGACTGGTCCAGTTATTATTCTTTCTCTCCCTGTGAACTCCTGTGGCCAGTTGCTTTTTATTTTTTGCACATGATCAATATAATGGCTCAGTAGTTACTGAGGCAGCACCTTCCACTATGGTATAGTTGTCATCAAAAGAGGTTAGCCCATCTCTAGTAATAAGAGAAATGCAAATCAAAACTACCCTAAGATTCCATCTCACTCCAGTTAGAATGACGATTATCAAGACCACAAGCAACAATAGGGGTTGGCGAGGATGTGGGGGAAAAGGTACACTCATACATTGCTGGTGGGGTTGCAAATTAGTGCAGCCACTCTGGAATGCAGTATGGAGATTCTTCAGAAAGCTTGGAATGGAACCACCATTTGACCCAACTATCCCACTCCTTGGCCTATACCCGAAGAACTTAAAATCAGCATACTACAGAGATACAGCCACATCAATGTTCATAGCTGCTCAATTCACAATAGCCAGATTGTGGAACCAACCTAGATGCCCTTCAGTTGATGAATGGATAAAGAAACTGTGGCATATATATACAATGGAATATTACTCCGCCATAAAGAATGATAAAATTATGGCATTTGCAGGAAAATGGATGAAATTGGAGAATATCATGCTAAGTGAGATAAGCCAATCTCAAAAAACCAAAGGATGAATGATCTCACTGATAAGCGGATGATGACACATAATGGGGGGTGGGAGGCGTTAGTGATAGGGTTAGGGTTAGGTTTAGGGTTAGGGTTAAGGAGGGTGGCAAGAATGGAGGAAGGAAGGACTGTATAGAGGGAAAAGAGGGGTGGGAGGAGTGGGGGAGAAGGGAAAAAGTAACAGAATGAATCAAACAACATTTCCCTATGTAAATTTATGATTACACAAATGGTATGCCTTGACTCCATGTACAAACAGAGAAACAACATGTATCCCATTTGTTTACAATTAAAAAAAAAAAAAAAAAAAAGAGGTTGGCTCAAAAAAACTAAAGGCCAAATGTTCTGATATTCAAATGCTGACTCACAATAGGCATGGGGGTGGGGGAATGGAGGTTCACCAGATTGGGGGTGGTGGGGAAGGGGGAAGGGATGGAGGATGGGAATGGGAAAGACAGTAGAATGAATCGGACAAAACTTTCCTATGCTTACCAGTGTAACTCTACATCATGTACAACTACAAAAATGGGAATTTATACTCTATATACATACAATATGTCAAAATACATTCTACTGGCAGGGTGAGATGGTGCACACCTGTAATCCCAGCAGTTTGGTGGGCTGAGGCAGGAGGATCAGAAGTTCAAAGCCAGCCTCAGCAACTGGGAGGTACTAAGCAACTGTTTCAAAATAAAACCTGTTTCAAAATAAAATAAATAAAACCTGTTTCAAAATAAAATACAAAATAGGACTGGGGATATAGCTCAGTGGTTGAGTGCCTCTGAGTTCAATCCCTGGTACCAAAAATAAATAAATAAATAAATAAATAAATAAATAAATAAATAAATAAAAACATTCTACTGTCATGTATAACTACAAAGAATAAAAAAAAAAAAAAGTTTGGTCCACACTGCAAAAGTATGACATAGATGGGGTGTGTGGTAATAGGATAACAGCCAATTGTCCAGACAAAAGGGTCCAGGGTCAAGAGGCAAAAGTCCTATAGTCTCATGATCTCCTACTTCAAATCCTCCTTTCTCTATTGTCAGAAAATCCCTCACTCTGATCTTTGCTTTAACCATTATCCCTCTATCTGACTCTAAGCCTGTTCCCTTAATCCATCAACTCGTCTCCCTCTTACCAGCCCCTCCCCTTTAAAGGAAAAATCTGGATTCCCATTCTAAATCTCTCTCCTCAGGTGGCTGTTTCCCTAAATTTTCTTGTATTGGCTGACCTTGAGAATCCTCTAATCAAGAATATGTTTCAGAACTGAACCACCCAGGTTGCCACTTTCCCTCTGCCCTGCCAGCTGCCCCGCTTCCTGAGCCTCTCCTGAGATTTCTGTCCCTGGAGTGGAGCAGTGGCTCAGTTGCCATCTGGCTTTCCAGGAGTCCCAGATCCATTTGGGTTAAATGTATGAAAGAGCAAGGGTCATGACTGGGGAGGACAGAAAAGCATGTTGTAAGAAGCAAACTCCTAATACTCAGAATGCTACTTCCACCTTCTGTTGAAAAGCAGTGTGCTAGAATTTCTACCTCCTGCCCCTCCTCCCTCCATTCTCTCTCTTTTGAGCCAGTTCTCAAAATAGCCACTGTGGATACTAGATTTCTGGTTTCAGTTGTTTTCGACTTACTGAGGTTGGGGGTAGAGACACATAGGTTGCAAGTTGTTGTCTCCCATCCTCTATATGGTACTCAGTCCTTCACTAGTTCCTGGACTCTGCCTCAACCTTCCTGTTCATTTTCCAGAAATTCCGCAATTTTTAGATAAATGGAGATCCTCTGATATGTCCAATCACATACCATCAGACTAACCATACTTCAGGTAAACCAAGGAGGAAAGGGAGTGTACTCTGGATGAAACAGAAACCACACTATCTATAAGAGTACCTTTAAAAAAAAAAAAAAACAAAACCTCATACCTCTGGAGGAGTGAAGCTAACTCATAAAAGCTGTAACAGATCAGTATTTCTCATCCTCTCTGAGCCCCTCATTCCAGGCAGATATAGATTATAAACTTCTCAGTGCTATTCCACTTCTTCCAATAATGGGCTTTTCTGATCAGAAATAACAACAGTGAAATAGTTTAGCAAATTCTTCCTTCTCTTTATACAAACCAAGTAGAGAAACTGAAAGAAATCAAGGAGTTTAGAATATTAGCTCACCTTATTTTATTAATGATCACTTATATAATACTTGGTGCTCATCATTTTCTATGCGATTTTAAAACACATCAACTCATTTTAACAGTCTCATAAAATATTGTTATTATTCTCATTTCACTGATTAGGAAACTGAGATCAAGAGATGTTAATTTTCTTGCCTAAGGTCATAGAGCTAAGACGGTTACAAAAGAAAGATTTGAAGCCAGGCAGTTTGACTTCAGAATCCAGACTCTTGACATTATGCTATGCTCTTTCTGTAGCTCTCCAACGAAAAGCATGGGTCAATGGGAGGATGTCCTACGTGAGATTGGTCTGACTACACAAATTCTCCCACTCAGCACAGCAATTCCCAGATAGAAAGGAGTCTTAAGAATCATGGTTTCATTCCATTTCCAGTCAGGCAGCTGAACCCAAGGCCTGGCCTCTCAATCCCCAGTTCTCAACACTTTCTTCATATATATGACGCAGAGAACATAAAGAACTGAGTCCTATTCTCCCATTAAGGAGCAATCTTACATGTTATGTGAAAACTTGATCCCACACTACGCCTACTGACAGATTACTGCTCTGCTGGTTGATCTAACCCTGATGCTTGCTCTGTGGGCCTCCTGACACACACCAAGGCTTGACCCCAGGGGGACAGTCCTAGCCTTTCAGCATCTGAGAACTCAACATATAGGATCATCCCATTGCTTTCCATTTCAAACGACTCCCTTGCTTACATTCAAACCTATTATTACAAGCTTCTAGTGAGCTTGGAGTTTGGTTCAGTTCAGCCTCATTGCCCACATAGGACTAAATGTTTCTCACTTCTAAATACATACCAAACACTAATTAGCAACAGTGAGGCCCATCAACTCTTGCCTTTCCCTAGAGGGCCTTAGTTTCTTTCCTTGCCTACCTTCCTGTATCCCTTTCCTCCTCACCTGGGGATCTGATGTATACTAATGTTCCATTCCATCATCTTGGCAGTAGTTCCTAATTCTTCATGAGTATGCTTTTGTATCTTCTGCAGTTCAAAGTTACAGACTCGCCTTTCTCATGAGAAAGAAGGAGGTGAAGTCTGATGATTTAGGGGCCTTTTTTTTCCCCCTGTTAGGTTTTAAGACTATAGAAAGGGACATGACACAGCAACATCCTTTTTTTCCCTAATATGTTAGAGATAATAAATAAAAAGGGCTGCAAGTGTAACTCAGTGGTAGAACTCATCTGGAACAATCCTGGGGAAAAACAACAACAGAAAAAAGGAGAGTGATCACAGAGTAGACCTTTTACTAAATGGCGCCAAATAGCTGGGATTGCTCTAAGGGCCCTTGGGGTTTATTCCACAATCATAGGACCTTCCTAAATGATCTTTCACTCTAAACTAATCCTGGACAAACAATCTGCTATCTTCCCAGTGTTTGTTCGGTCCCCCAAAATGCTGAGAATGGCTCTAAACCTTTGGGAGCTCATAAACACCTTTTCTCCTCCTCTCTTTCTCCTCTTTTTTTTTTTTTTCCAGTTATAGAAGACAGAAAGAGATTAATGCGTAGGATCAAATAAATCATATCTCCTTGATCAGTACTTTTTTCCTCCTTAGTATCACAAAGATAATTATGTAAGTCTGTTCCTTGCCCTACAAGGTAGTATTGTCTTGGCAAAGCTTCTAAAGATAGTCAAAGTAGCATCTCAGGTGCTATTTCCCTGCTGCCACTAATGGGAAACAGGCACCCTATAACTGTAGACCTGATGTACCCTGCTCCCTCCTGCTGTGTTTCTTTCTTCCTTTGTTGCCTTCCTCTTTAATGGTGTTACCACAGCAACCATTGTCACCAGAAGAGGAAGATAATGTTACCCCCACCCCTGCTCCAAGCAATAGGTTAAAATTAATATTGGAAAGGGTAAACTACCCAGCTTTCCCCAAACACTTCAAGTCATTGGGCTCTTTAAAGAGGGATCACAAGTTGATAAGAGCAGTAATAAACAGGAACAAGGTTCACTTCATTGTACCTAGATCAAATACACCCTGTACTTGCATGACATAGTTTGGATGCTGTGCAAATTAAAACACATGATGAACACTACTAATACTGCCATGATCACTGGAAGTTTAGACGAATATTTTACTGGGTGGTACTGTTGCCACTCAGGGGAAGAGGTTAGGCTACACGCTCATTGTGCCATGAATAACCTGAGTCAAACTGACAGGAAAATAAGTTTTTATTCTAAGTCAGTTTTGAAGCATTTCCCCAATTTGATCAAACTGCATAAAATGCATTTTTCCTTTTTCTACTTTTTGCCTATTTCTTAGGCTGGTGGGTAGTCAAATCCAGTCAGCCAGTAGCTAGGCAAGGTCTCTGGACCAGACTGGCAGTTACAAATAGGTACAGGTACTCAGAATCCTACTGTCCTACAGGCCAGGGCAGAGAACTTTAAAAGAGTTTGAATGCTAAAAATTCTAAATGTAAGCCTTAAAAAGGCCCTTTTCTTGCCTTTTCTATTGACTTAAATCCTAAGCTTCATAAACTCCCTGCTTGCTCTAGAGATGCAAGAAATGAAGCAGAACAAGATTTAGTGGATGGATATACTTCCAAGTGGTTACAACGAGGTTTTCTACACCACTGCCTCCGAGGTACTCTTTTATCCCTGTTGACATATGATTCTACAATGTTAAATGAAAGTCACTGCTAAAGGAACTTATAGAGGCCTCTGGAATCCCCTGTGCCCCTGGATGACCCTAGACTGCTGTTTTTGGAGCACTGTTGGAACTGTTTCAATTCTTTCAGTGCAGCAACCAGCTGCAGTCCTCAAACACCGTCAGAAAAATTTGCTCAAGGTCACCCTCAATATAATAACAGGAAAAGAACTAGGGATCCTTACTCCAGGTTCCACATATACACATTCCTCTCCTAATATATGGAATATAACCCAGATGCTCTACATCTCAGAGACTGTCTAAGAAAATAGAACTGAAACAGTCCTAGCTCCCAAGCCCCCTGGTTTGTCCCTCTTCCTTTAGCCACCCCACCCCTGTTTCCTGGAATAGCAGTACCCCCACTGGAGTCAGAGGCAGAATTCCTTATCCATGCCAGCTCATGGTATGCAGTGAGTCAACAACCCCAGCCCATTCCCCCCAGCATGGGCTGCCACAGTTTAATGAGTGGTTATTTGTGATACTCTGCACACAGCTTGGAACTGTGCCTTTACCCCATACTGGGGGACAAGAGTTGGGGGAGAGTGTAGTGCCAAAGCATCATTTATTACTATAATCTTCAATGTGCATTCCACCCCTGGTGTTAATGTCCTAAAATAAACATATTAATCCCCCTGCCTCAGCCTACGAAGCAAACACTCAGCTGGAGGGTTTTGTGTGGGAGGAAGGCAGCACCAAGGACAACACTATGGGTAAATGGCACCTCTTTTCCCCAGGCGGGGGGTTGGGAAACCTAGGTGGGCATGCCTTCAGGAGTCAGCCTGGAGGAACATAGAAATCAGGATTCAGTGAGCCTGATCAGTATGGAGAAAGTAGACAAGGTCTAGGTTTCTAAACACTTGTATATAAGCACCTTTAAGGGATGCAAATCTTTTGCAAAAAGTACTTTGAATCTGCTTATGACTGAGCTTACTCTTGCAGCTAAAATATTTTGGGGGCAAGTCAAACCACTTTGAGCAACAGGTTTGGAGTATGAATTTAGAAAATTATGCACTTAGGATTTTGGAATCCCAATAGGTTTTCATTATGTACATCACCTGCAATCTAATACAATCTTTCGTCCCCCTCTTCTTACGTTCTCCCTCCAGAAGGCTTTGTACCCCTTTCTTTGGCCAAATAAAGGAAAACAAAGTACACAGAGAGCATATAGAGTCTTTTTGGTTGTCAGGTGTACCAATTTTACTTAGATACCTTCTTTTCTGTACTGGGTCCTCCAAGTCAAATTAAAGTAGGCTATATAGCTCAGTGGTAAAATGTTTGCCTAGCACATATGAAGCCCTGGGTTTGATCCCCAGCACAACAAACAAACACATAATTAAGAGAACTGCTTTTAATGCTTTCATAATAATGTGCTAGATTTTAAAAAGAAAACCTCTCCTTCTGGGTCTTGATGCCCTAAAATTAAATGAATCAACAATGAACATCAAAAACTAAGAACATATGGTTGGGCACGGTGGCGCACACCCAGCAACTTCAAGCCTGAGGTAAGAGGATCACAAGTTCAAAGTCAGTTTCAGCAATTTAGTGAGGTTCTCAGTAACTTAGTGAGACTCTGTCTCAAAATAAAAAATAAAAAGGACAGGGGATGTAGCTCAGTGATAAGGGATCCCTATGTTCAATCCCCAAAATAGAGAAAGAAAGACATTTAAAAGCTATGAAAAGATGGCATCCAAGTTTCCTTTTTCATTCATCCCTACCAGTTTAGCTACTTCACTCCAGCATACTCAATACCTTTTGTTTTTTCTTTCAGTTCTAGGAATTGAACCCAGGGCTAGACAAGCACCACCACTAAGCTACATCTCCAGCCCCTCAATGCACCCATTTTTAAAGTGACTAGGCATCCTTAGGATGAACAGTACTTTCCCTGTCTAGAACTCTATCAAAATGTGTCCAGCTGATAAATGTTATTTCTTATTGGTCTCTCATCTGTCTTCATCCTCTTTCTCAGTGTTTATTAAACCACACTGCTTGTATTTCTTATAGAAAGCATCTTTAACATATTCCTTAAAAGCTTCATGTAAATTAAATGATTCTATATTCACTGGGGTAACAAGTTAAAGGGGTCCAAAGGAAAGTTTTTTTGGGAGGAGAAGTCAGTCATACTATACCCTAGTCTTGGTTCTAGTCCCATGTAAACTTAGATAAATTTGGACATCAGTTTCTTTACCTGTTAAATGAGAAGAATGGACCAAATGATCTCTCCTTAACAAATTTAAATTATATCACTAAATTTTTTTGATATTTTATTTGAGGTTATCTTGGTGGAAGATATATTTAACGTTTTATCTTTAAATTTTTGAAAAACTCAGTTTCTCTTTTTCCATAATAAAACAGATTTATAAAAGACCATTTAGAGAAATTTGAAAAAAAAAAAAAAAAAAAAAAAAAGAGGGAAGCACTACCTTGAAGAGACAATTATTGATCTATCTTCTTCTGCACCAGTAACCTGATCTCTATCACTTTCATCAATTTAGACATGAAAGATATATCAGGTATGTGTTTTTGGACTCCAGTCATATTATTTCGGGTTGCCTGCCCCATAGAAACTTGACATTCTGCACCAGGCACAGTGGTACACTCCTATAATTCTAGTGACTTGGGAGACTGATAGAATTGCAAGTTCAAGACCAGACTGAGCAACTTAACAAGATCCTGTCTGAAAATAACAGGGCTGGAAACATCACTGGGCACAGTGGTACACAGCTGTAATTCCAACAACTCAGAGGCTGAAACAGGAGGATGGCAAGTTAAGGCCAGCCTCAGCAATTTAGCATGGCCCTCAGCAACTTAGTGAGACCCTGTCTCAAAATATAAATTAAAAAGACCTGGGGATATAGCTCAGTGATAATGCACTCCTGGGTTAAATCCCCAGTACCAAGGAAAAAAAGGATGGGGGCTATGTTTACATGCTAAAGAATAATTGATCACAGCTGACACTTGAGAGAAACTCTTCTATATTCCCAGATCACAGGATGACAGCCATCCATTACTACCAAGTAGAAGCTCCTACTCAAGCAGCTAGATCAGCTAAAGCACAACCTAAATGGGTGGCCAAGAAAGATAAGCAAGCTTGAGAACAAAGTTCAGTTTTCTTACTTTGGAAGACAGATATTTCCAGAGATAAAAGTCATATCAATAACAAGTAGCTAGCTCTTCTGTTATATGTCCAATACCACTATAATAATAATAAAGTAAATGAGAGAGAGAGAAACCTGGATCTAGTCCAAGTCTCTACCAGGATCCCTAACAAGTGGCTCACAGAAGATATAACAGAATTGTCACTTTGACCTAACTTCCATTGTGGGAGAGGTTGCACATACAGACAGATGTGCAAAGGAAAAAGAATGTGATCCCAAAGTGTAACATTCCATTCCCATTAAGAAAACAGCAAGAAGAAAATAAATGAGGAGGTATAAGCCTTTTCCTAATGATATAGTTGATCTGACCCTTGTTCCAGCTCCTTCCAGCCAAAACACAGGACAGGCACCCAGAGGATTGTCACCAGAAATCCATGAGTCCTTTTTCAGCAGAATGACTGCTGGACCAAGGAATTCTTTCCTCGAGGCTTCTCACAGATGAGAAATGCAACAGGATCACAGAAGGACCTGCAATTCTGCTTTTAAAGGGATTATAGAAAAGAGCCCTCTAGGACCAAAAGCATCTCCCATTCTTATCCTTCACTGAAACTAGGGTGAAGTTATTAAACTATAAAAGACAGACTGTGATTCACAGCAATCAAGTCCTGTGTGCAGCTGTGAATGCAGACAAGCTGGAGATGAGTCCCTGCAGCTCCTCTGCGCACGAGTGCACACACACTAACAGGGAAATGCTCTGCTGCAGTACTGAGTGACAGCAAAAAGCCACCAAGGCAAAGCAGAGCTAGAGATCCAGTAACCCCACCAGAACCCCTACACTGTTAGTTGCTCTAAGTCTGGAGGCTCCTCCCCAGTTTTTGTTCTTTAGTTGGAAATCTCTTGAAGATATCCCAAATTCTCTCATATCATGCAGTTTCCCTGAAGCAAGAAAATAAGCAGATGGGGGAGGTGAACCTTACATAATACTCAGGATACATAGGACTTTCCTGGCCTGAGCACGTCAGCCTGAAAGAGGAGACTCATGGGGCTGGGTTGATAGAAATGAAGCAGTTTGGAATCTCCCTGGGGCTCTGAGCTCTGGGCAACACTTCCGCTTTTCATCACAGATTTTATAAAAGGAAGACGACAAGCTGGGTCTTGGCCTCTAGGGAAGCAGAGACTCCTAGGGGATCTGGTTCAGAGACAACTGGTCTCTGAGTACACCAAGGTGACTGCTTCAAGATATTATAAATACTCATCCCGATAGCCAGGCTTAGCTCTGTGTTAGGAGGCAAGCTTGTGTGGCTAACTTGCTAGTTAGAACCAGTTTACTCTGACAGTTTAGGAGGTTAGCCAGTCTTGCATACACTGAATTAGTCCCCATTCAAGGATCCTACTCTCATTACTCTGGGAGCCCCTCACTGAGGCTAGCCAAGGCCCCAAGACTTTCCCCTAGCAAGAGCCAAATTGTTTTCTTGTTACAAAACAGCTTTGTCACTTCACCAAATGCCACTCTAAATGCAGTATGTCCCTTACAGTATGTCCTACAGAAGGGCCATACACTTTTCCCCAAAGCACAAACAAATACAAGTCTTCAAGTTGGCATAGCCTTTGGATAAACTCCCAGGGGATGGCTTGGATTAAAACTCTCAGATTTAGAAACAGTGGGGTGAGGAGAAGGGGTTGGAACCTTAGACCTCAGTGAAAATAGAGCAAAGAAAATCTCCTCATGTTAAAGCTGAAAAGAATTAAGGGAAGAGGATGTGGATCCATTTTTTTTTTTCTTTTTTTTCTGAAAGACTGTCACGGTCACAGTCACAACCAGCTGAGGGAGTAGAAACCACTTTGTTTCTTCTGCAGCCCCCCGTGTAGACCAGCTGAATTTTCCAGGATAAACTTAGTGTACATGGCAACCAAGACAACATAGCTGTTGGCACTAATTGGCTCCCTAGGTGACAAATTTTCATAGGAGCCAACAAAGCTCCTACTGAAAATCTTCATCTTTGTATCTAAACTGGGACCTGGGTTCCAGAGTCCTTCACTAAGATGATGTCCTTGGGAATCCTTGTGCTAGTTTTCTATAATACTGTAACTGGAAACAGACAAATAAATAGTCACTCACACACACACACACACACACACACACACACACACAGAGATAATAGCTAACAGATTGAGTGCCTACTCTGTGTCAAGTAATGTTCAAAATACTTTGGATATTTTGATCTCATTTAATCTCATTTGATCAGTAGAACAACCTGTATTATCCCCATTTTACAAACAAAAAGTCAAAGCTCAGAAAATTTTTGTAATTTGACTAACACCACATAGCTAAGTAGTAGAGCTAGCGTTTGTAGATAGTTGAGAAGCTGGATTGAACACTAGGATCTGTGTACTAGGAAGAGGGCTTCAGAAAGCAAGCTTGTGATGTCACTATCCTGACCAACTTTGCTTGAAAAAGACAATCCTTTTTTCAGGACTCGAGACTGCTTGGATAAGAGATTACAAATACAGTCAGACAATGGGAGAGGTCTTTCCAAAATCTCTGCTTTGACTGCCACCATGGACAGTGTTATTTAAAAAGAGTACATCAGTTAAAGGACTGGGCCTGGCTCCAGTGAACATCGTGGAGCCCATCCGAAGACTTAGATGTAACAAACCCTGCAGAAGGAGGTCCACTCTTGAAGGGAACATCTCCCCTGGAGCTGGACATGCCTCCACTACAAGGCTTGTGAATGTCAGAAATGGTCCCGCCAACATTTCTGACAATGAGTGAAAGGGGAAAGTGACCATCCCAGGGGGCCTGGAATTTTGGTTGGTTGTTACCTAAGGAATATAGGAGTAATTCAACCCGAGGGGGAAGGATATAGGTGAAGTAAAGGGGGCAGCAGGAGCCTGAATAACCTCAGAATAGTAACACAGATGTAGAGGGTAGCACCCGGAGGAGATGGATTATAACCTGGGAGCAGGGTCCCCCACCCTACAGTCAATTCCAATCACCTCAAAAGCGGCATCCACAGTGGGCAGATTTAAAGTATCCCCTTATCCAATTACTTCACAGAGCCCAGAGGTGGGGGCTTTCCCAGAGGGGCAGTGGAAACCCCAAAGACTCTCCGAGGTATCACACTCTCCCTTCACCTCCCTGGGACCTCAAGCCGCAGTCTCCTCCCCGCTGCAGCCCGCTCCCCGAGCGCTGTGGGCCTGGCCGCGCCGCTCACCTCGCTCATCGCGGCGGGGGGACAAGGAGCGCGGGGCGCTGCACGCACAGGTGAGGCGAAGGGCCCTCGGGGATGTGTGGACGGCGGCGGCGAATTGCCGGTCTCTAAGGCAGATGCTCGGGCTAAACAGGAGGAAAGTTAGTGCGAAGAGCCGTTGTTTCAGTGCCTGCACCCCTTGTTCTCGGCGTTCAGCTTCCCGCTAAGGATCCCCCTTCGACCCTGTCCGGTCAGAGCCTCTCAGCGCGCCTCCACCGACCCCACTTTTTATAGTCAGCTTCGGTACCCGCCTCCAGCCCGACCAATTGGAGGTCCTCCTGCGGAAGAGTGACAGCCCCTTGCATCCAATGGTGGCAGAATCAGAGGTTTGCTGCATTTCCAAACTAGGGTAGGACAGACAGTGAGCGGGAAGGAGGGGGAGGCCGTCGGGGGATGAGAACACAGAAAATGAAGTACGGAGAGCAATGAAGGAGAGGTAGGATGAAAGGAAGGAGGGAGAAAGGAAGAAGGGAGAGGGAAGAAAAAGTGTGTGAGTTTAAGAAATGAAAGAAGAGCTGGGAGAAAATCAAGACAGCATGAGGGAAGCAGGAACCAGTGAATTAAAGAGGTAAAAACCAAGATGTGGCAGGTTAAGATTGAGTAGTGAGGTGGCAATCTGAAGAGAAAGAAGAGAGCGCCAGAACCAGACTGGAGCAAATGGACAATGCTCAATGCTCTGAGGCCAAGAACAGGAAAATTGGAAAGTGCCTATTTGATGTGCAAGATCATAGATCTCAAGAGTTGGAAGACATTTTAGATTCATCAAATCCTACCTCCCACTTGAGGACAAACAAAGCAAAATCTCTCCAACAGAATGTTGGTCTTCCAGGTTCACATGAATAGATAATTAGCTCTTCCTCAAAGTTGATTTGCAACTGCATTGTATTTATTTATTTATTTATTTATTTATTTATTTATTTATTTATTTTCAGCTCAATCTAACATGGTGCCCTCTATTTGGCTATGAAGTCTTTTTTTTTTTTTTTTTTTTTGGTACTGAAAATTGAACCCGGGGCGCTTAACTACTGAGCCACATCCCTAGGCCTTTTTCATATTTTATTTAGAGACAGGGTCTCCCTCAGTAACTTGGGGCCTCACTAAGTTTGATGAGGTTGGCTTTGAATTTGAGATCCTCTTGCCTCAGCCTCCCAGCTGCTGGGATTACAGGCATGCACCACTGAGCCTGGCACTACGAGGCTGTTTAAAAAACAAATAAACAAAGGAAAAACACTGCCAGTGGTGATGGTGTACACCTGTAATCCCAGTGACTAAGACAGCTGAGGCAGGAGGATCTCAAATTCGAGGCCAGCCTCCAAAATTTAGTGAGACCCTGTGTCAAAATAAAGAATAAGCTCTCTTTGCTTCCTGGTGCCATGTTCCTAGTTGCTTTCCTCCACCACACTCTTCTGACAAGATGTTGTGCCTCATCTTGAGCCCTGAGGAATGGAGTTGGCCTTTCAATGGACTGAGACCTCTGAAACTGTGAGCCCCAATTAAACTTTTCCTCTTAAAAAGAAGAAGAAGGAGGAGCAGGAGGAGAAGGAGAAAATGAAGAAGGAGGAGGAGGAGGAGGAGGAAAAACAAAAAGTACAAAGGGCTGAGGATGTAGCTCAGTGGTAGAGCATCTCTGGGGTCAATACCCAGCACCAAAAACAAAATTTAAAAAAACAAACAAAAAACCCAAGACACTCCTTGAACCTATTGTTGCCACTAAAACATTCAAGTCCTATCTCCTACAGGCTAACTTGTTTCTCCTGCAATTCAGGTTGCAACCCACCATTTGATGGAAGATATTTGAGTACCAAATCTAACAGAGTAGACTCTGCCAGGGTATAAGGAACAGATATGAAAGATGAAGCCCACAATCCAATCTATATAGATTATTTCCCAATAATATGGAACTATACTAAATAATTACTGTGCTGTATAATTTTTAAGAAAAAGATGATTAGGGAAAAAAAGAAGTAGAATACCTAGGTAAAAGCCATGAACTTTCCAATAACTTCAGTTATTATTCCTGTTTATCTATGTAGCTTTCATTTCTTCTTTTTAAAAATCCTTTAAATTCTCATGCCTGTGATAATTCTGGGCATCGTAAAACCTTTACTTACAGCTTTAGTCAGTCAAGATTGAATATTTTCATCTTTATCAGTTACACCCTTTTGGTGGTGGTTGGTTTGTTGCAGTTCTGGGAATGGAACCAGGGGTGCTCTACCACTGAGCTACATCCCTAGCCCTTTTTATTTTTTTACTTTGAGACACAGTCTTGCTAAATGGCCCAGGCTGACCTGGGACATGCAACTGCCTCAGTCTCCCCAGTTGCCACAATTATAAGTGTGTGCCACCACAACCAACTGATGGTGTCTTTCATGGCCTGTTTTAACAGTCATTATTAGCTGAATTTGTTGTCTCAGTCAACAACCACTTTCAGACCAGATTCAGACCTCAAATAGCCCTTTCTCTAGTTAGACCCTCTGTGCTTTTATACTTACTCTGCCAGGTTGGAAACAGAAGAGATTGAAAAAGATGACCTCTTTTTCCTCATCCACCTTAGATCCTTTGACTCTCATCTTCCAATGGGAATCCCGTTGCCTGAGTTACTAAATTTCTAACCAACCTACTCCCCTGACTTCCCCCATCTTACTAATGAACAGCTAATTAGCATTGAAAAGATTGTCTTTAGTGAAACAGACCTCCCCGAAGTTCTTAAACAGTTATGAAAATATTATAAAGAGAATTCAAGATCTTAGATTAAGGATCAGCAAGTTTTTTCTGTAACAATCAGATGATAATTATTTTAGGTTTTGCAGGCAGTATATGTTCTGTGGAGCCTACTCAAGTCTCCTATTATAACTTGAAAGCAGCCTGAACAACATATAAACAAATAGGTGTGGCTATGTTCTAATAAAACTTTTTTTTTGTGAACACTAAAGTTTGAATTTTATATAACTTGCATGTGCTACAAAATATTCTTTTTAAATTTTAGTGTAAAGCCATTCTTAGTTTACATACAGTAAACCAGATTTGGCTCATAGACCACAAATTGCCAATCCCTGCCATACACGATTAAATGTTAAATATGCTACAATACTAAATTGTATGATAGTAATAGTTCAAAGAAGAAAGACAACAGATAGATCAAAAGTGTCAAAAGTTTCCTGGGGAAAGTGATAGTTAGGTTAAACTTAAACAAAGATCAGAATATAGACAAATGGAGGAAAGAGGAAGGAAGAAAAGATGAGTCTTCCTGGCATCTGAGTAATAATAAGAAAAAGAATGAAAGAAGACAGGTTTATGATGAAGTTGATACAGGAGATACGTAAGGGTCCTGGATATTAGAATAAGGAGCTTAAATGTAACTTTCATACAAATAGCAATTCTATATTATTCTTGTAGGGAAAAGAGCATTGAGCCTACAATTATAAATCATTCATTGGCTATTAAGCACATATTATGGCCAGGACCAATGTGGGTGTCAGAATAGAAAAATCTACATGCAACACAGACCTTACAATCTAGTAGTGGGGAGACAGTTATGTGAACATAAAGGTGTGGTATTTTTGCAGATGCTGTGATAGCAGCCTGAGAAAGTGTGGTAAGAGTTCAGGGAAAGCAATAGGATGACTCATAACTTGAGGAAGCATCAGAAGTGACTACTAAATTGCTGGGATTACAGGTGGCACAGGCCTGTAATCCCAGTTAATCAGAAGGTTGAGGCAGGAAGATCACAAGTTTGAGGTCAGCCTTAGCAACTAAGTGAGACCCTGACTCAAAACAAAAAGGGGGAGGTGTAACTCAATGGTAGAGTACACCCTGGGTTCAATTCCTAGTCTCACACACACACATACAAACATAAGATGTTAGCTATTTTACTTTTTTTCTTTTTTCTTGGTACTAGGGATTGAACTCAGGGTTGCTTAACCACTGAGTCACATCCCTAGCCCTTTTTAATTTTTTTTATTTTGAGACAGGGTCTTGCTAAGTTGCTTAGGCCCTTGCTAAATTGCTGATGCTGGCCTTGAATTTGCAATTCTCTTACCTCAGTTTCCCAAGCCATTGGGATTACAGGCATGCACCACTGCACCCAGAAGCTACTTTATTTTTTTACTGAAGCCTTTTATATAGAGGAATCATTAGGGAGAAACATAAAAGAAGGGTAGCAAGGTTATGATGAGGACTTAGGAAAAAGAAGAATCCATTAGAGGAGAAAGAAAAAATAGCTATTAGTATATTGGTGCAAGAGTTGCGGATGGAGAGAGAGAGGATATAATTTTCAGGGGTTCAAAAGCAGTAGGCAGCGGCTGGGATATAGCTCAGTTGGTAGAGTGCTTGCCTTGCAAGCACAAGGCCCTGGGTTCAATCCCCAGTACCACCAAAAAAAAAAAAAAAAAAAAAAAAAAAAAAAAAAAGAGTAGGGAGGTTGACTGTTATTTGGGAGAAATATGAGAGAAAGTCCAGTAAATTCAACAGACCATGGAAAATCATTGATGAATTTGACGAAACAAGATTAAAATCAGATTACAAGGCTCCACTCAAAGGAATCCTTCCTGTTCAAAGAAGTGTTTGTGCTAGCATCTGGAGTGCCAAACAGGATAGAGCAGGCCCAAATTCGAAATTTGGCTCAATGGACGCCTGAGTGAGGTTGGCCGGATATCAAATACAAACATAGCAGGTAGGAACAGCATGTAGCAGTGGTTCAGAAGTCAGAAACAAAAAAAAAAGGAAAGAAAGAAATCACAAACCAGTTAAGAATCAGAACGGAAGACTAATGGAGAGCTGGGGATGTAGCTATCTGATAGAGCACTTGCCTAACTTATAGGAAGCCCTGGGTTCAATACCCAGCTCCACGCACACTCTCTCTCTCACACACACACACACACACACACACACACACACACACACACACACACACACACATTAATGAAAATGCTGCCAGAGAATCAGAACAGCAAAGGATAACCAGCTATGAAAGAAAGTAACTAAAAGAAAAATAGGAATGTATTCAGATGACCCTTGGAAAATATAATGCTAGCAAAATGTCTGGCACAAAGTAGGTGCCCCTTAAATATTTATTGAACAAATGAATGCCACAAAAACAAGCATAAAATGCCACATGGAAAGAGCATGAGTTTGGAATCAGACCTTAATTCACACTCTAGCCCATTTACTCATCCATAAACTTTCATTGTATGTGCCTGGAGTAATAAAAAGATGTGATCCTTGGCTTCAGCAACTCAGTTGATTGACAGAGTCAGAAAGAAACAGACAGTTGTCCAGCAATGTGATTAAGTGCTGTGGCATATTTGCATGCAGAGGTACAGTTCTAACCTCTGTAACACTCAGGTTCTCAGAAGTGATCTGCTACATTCAGGCCAGAAGGGTCAAGAGGATCCAGGAAAACCAGGAATGGAGGGTTAAAAGTGGGAGTGTTTGAGCTGATTCCAATCAGACAGAACAACAAGAAAAGATGCTCAGAGGTGAGCAAGCACAGCTTGTTCAGGGAATTCCAAATGTTTAAGAACATCTAGAGCCAAAGTGTTTTGTGCTAGGTCAAGGGAGGGCAGTGAGGTTAGAATAGATGAGGACAGAGTGATAAATAGGCACCAGATCACAAAGGACTTTGTGTGACATACTAAAGAGATTGGATTTTTTTTTTTTTTTCCTGAAGGTGATGGAAAGCAAATGAAGAATTTTAAGCAGGGAACAGACATGATCAAATTTGCATTTTAGAAATAGCAACAGCATGGAGGATGGGTTGGAAGGAGATGAGGCTGGGAGTAGAGAGAATAATTTAATAGGCTACTGCAATGATAAGTGAAAAATGATGAGGGCCTGAACTCAGCTAAGAGGTCGCAGGTGGTTAGAAGTCAAAAGATAGAAATGACAGGTCATGGCTTCTGATCATTTTTAGAGAGCAAGGAGGCTAGGTGACCCCCATCCCCACATCTTCTGACTTGGCATCTGGGAGAGTGGCAGTAGAGGAGAAGGAAAGGAATAGAGGAAGAGAATGCATATGTATCTATTTCCTTCCATGTTCCAAGCACTATTTGAGGAATTTTACATGTATTGCTTTATTTAGCCTTCACAATGAACCCAGGTAATGGGTGTTATTAACCCTTTCTTCCAGATTAAAAAATAAAAACAAAAATCTAAAATTGAGAGAGCTCAATTCACCAGGTTATGGCCAACACAGGTATTTTTCAGACTCTGGCCTGGAAGAGATATGTTGGAAGAGGGTGGGGACATCAGTTAACCCTGAGAGTCTATTTGGATGCCAGGTACCTCCTGCAGCAGATGTCAGTCTCAGTCTGATCCACAGAAGAGACCCTAAAGCTGAGAGACATATCTAGACATAAAAGAGCAAGCTCAGGGGAGGTCTGTCCCCAAGGCAATCTTATCTTAAAGAACTAACTGTAAGGTGAACTTCTCCACAAACAAAGCTTATCATAATCCCCAGACCCCCAGTAAAGGAACAACTGTGGGCCAGAAAATCTTTCTCTACCTAGCCTCTCCCTAAGCATTTAATATTGACCTAAGAAGAGGAAGTGTACCAGTTGGCCCAGCATGATGATATCTGAATCCCAGGCCCCCTGGAGCTGGGTCAGTCATGACAAATGATTTAGGAAGGAACAAAAAAATGAATTCAGTCATCAAGGGCCAGAGTCACAATTGAACCTAAGTCTGTATGACTGACTCCAAGGTCCATACTTTCTCCATTTTCTCAAGTTGGAATAGTCACCGAGTTACATAACACAGAGTAGTTAGTTTGTGGGGAAATGCCTCTCTTACATTCAAGTGAAGTCATCTAGTAAATTATTGGATATACTGTTCACTCACATAAATTATTTAAAGTGTCTGAGTTGTTGAAAAAAATAATAAGGTCTCTGAGCCTCAGTTTTCTCATCTATAAAATGGTAATATTACCTACCTTAAAGGGTTAACATAGATGAGGTTCTTACATAGTACTCTGCTCACATTAGGTAATCAATAAGAATAAATGTAGCTAGGTGTGGTAAGGCATGGCAACACATGCCTGTGATCCCAGCAACTCCAGAGACTGAGGCAAGAGGATTGTAAGCTCAAATCCAGCCTGGGCAACTTAGTGAGACACAGTCTCAAATTTTTTTTTTTTTTAAAAGAAGGGGTTCTGGAGATGTACCTCAGAGGTAGAGTGTTCTTGGGTTCAATCCCTTAAACCAAACACACATGCATGCACACACACACACATGAACATACACAAGAATAAATGAATAAAGCACTAAGACTTTTAATATACATATTCATCACTGCACAATTTAGAATGGGATTATTTTCTTTTTAGATTTAGTAATTCAATTTACTTATTTAGTCTCCATAGTTAGACTATAAATTTCTTTGTAATAGGGATGCCCTCTTTTGTTACTTCTTATGGTTTCTAACCACAGATGGGGACTTGACAATTTATTGCTAGAAACCTGGAGTCATATTTAACTCTCCCTCTCTCTCAACCCAGATATCAGTAGTCACTAAATTCCAGTGTTTTTACTTCCCCTGCATATCTCAAAACTTTGTTCTCTCCCTACCACTATCTTAAAGCACCTGGTCTCTCACCTCCATTATGGCAATAGTTTTTTAACTGGTCTCTTTGATTCCAGTTCTGCCTCCTCAAATCCATCTTCCAAAGAGTCAGCAAACTACATAGAATACAGATCTGGCCATGTCATTTCCCAGCTTACCCTTTCAAAGCTCCCTGACATACTCATACTCTCTAGTCTGATACATATTGTCCCATAATGCTCTGCACATAGCACCACTGTTGGTCTGAATGTATTTCTTTATGTGTCTTTAAAGGTCTATCTCCCTACCAGTGTTTAAATGCCATGAGGTCAAGAGAGCATCTTATTCGTCTTTTTGTCCCAAGTATCTAACACATAGTAGATTCTCAATTAATATTTGTTGAGTGAACAAATTAGTATGAAATCTCAATCACACTTGAGCAAAGTCAACAATGAATATATACACACATAGATACACTCACCATCGCCCAAAGAACAGATCCAAACACCTGTGCTCTCTGAACTCAGCTTATTTTATTTTTTAAAAAACATTTTTTAGTTGTTGATGAACCTTTATTTTATTTATTTTTATTTATATGTGGTGCTGAGAATTGAACCCAGTGCTTCACACATGCTAGGCAAGTGCTCTATCACTGAGCCACAACTCCAGCCTTCAGCTTATTTTAAAATGCCAAGTTATGCATAGATGGATATTGTACCACTTGAGATTAAGGGTTCTACCAACTCATTCTGGGAACCTAAGCGAGGCTTTTTATTCAACTCAATGTTCATGTGTGTGTATGTGTGTGTGTTTATGGTTTTTTTAACCCATCTCTAAAGAAACATTTAATTACAGTTTAACTGAAGAAACAGAAGACATGACAGAAAAAGGAAGAAGGAAAAAAATTATCTATTTTTATTATGTCATGCTGAGAATTGAACCCAATGTCTCACACATGCTAGGCTAATGCTCTACCACTGAGCCACAAACCCAGTCCCCCTACTTCTGATTCTTAAATGTATTAATTAGAATTCCTTCATCTTGACTCCACACATGCTGTGTACATAATTTTGGAGACCCACTGAAAAATGAAAACATAGGCCCCCCCCTTTTTTTTTTAATCATTATTTCAGTACTGCAGAACAGAGCATTGATCCAAGCAATAGAATCTTCTGAATGTAGGGCCTAGTGCAACTGCATGGATCACACCTGAAGACAGCTCTGGAACAAGAGTTCCCAAATTAATCCCAGGTACCTCTAATTGACTAGAGTTTACTCTGATTTAAGTCTCAGTCACTCATAGTAAGGAAACAGAACCCTCTTCTAGGCTCTTAATTAGACCCTCAATTTTTCTTTTAATTTTTTTTTTTCCATACAGAAAATTAAACCCAAAGGCACTTTACCATTGAACTACATTCTCGACATTTTTTTTTCTTTTAATGTAGGTTGGATATTGAACCCAAAGAAGCTAGACAAGCGTTATCAGTGAGCTACAGTTACAGCCCTTTCATCTTTTATTTTGAGACAGGGCCTAAGTTGTGGAAACTGGACTTAAACTTGTGATCCCTCTGCCTTGGCCTCCCAAGCCTCTGGGGTTTACAGGCAAGTGCCACTGTGCCTGGCTCTGTTGTTGATGATGTTGTTGTTTTGTAGATGAACACAATAACTTTATTTATTTCTTTAATGTGGTGCTGAGGAATGAATTCAGTCCCTCACCTGTGCAAGGCAAGTGCTCTACCACTGAGCCAAACCCCAGCTGGTGCCTGGCTCTTAATTTTTTTTTTTATTACATCCTTCCATTTCCTTCATTTCTTTCTTTCTTTCTTTCTTTCTTTCTTTCTTTCTTTCTTTCTTTCTTTCTTTCTTTCTTTCACCCAATTTTAAAGTCTTCTTTAAAGAACTTACTTTTCTGAGTCTGGTATAATTGTTAGAGCTATTCTTTTACTACTGACATAGTGCATGTGAAAAGTTTGCACTGCCTCTCCCTTTCTTTCTCTTCATAACTTGTCCAGGATCCATGTACGGAGGAGGCTACAGATCTACCCTGGAGCTCAAAAGTAGAGAAAACCTCCATTAGTCTGATAAGAAGCAACTTCTAATGAGTCATGAGGTCCCCGCCCACCAGGATCCCTCCCCATGTGCTACCAACCAGCACCTTGGGCATGTTGGTAAACCTCCCACCCAGGCCTTTGCCCTAGGTCCAGAGTATGTGCCCTACCTACCTAGGGCTCTGAGAGCACCCAGAGACTGCATACAATAGACAACCCTTGTTTTCCAGGTAGTGAAAAGTACCAAAACTGCTAACTCCTGAGATCACAAGGAAAGAAGGATCAGCGTGGGAACTTGGCAAGAGGCATCCTGCACAAAATTCTGTGGCCTGTGTGTGGTGAGTTGCCTAAGAGAAGCAGGTAAGAAATCTTTGGGGGTCAGGTGTGGTGGTGCACACCTGTAAACCCAGCAATTTAGGAGGATGAGATAGGAAGATTGCAATTTGAGATCAGTCTCAGCAATTTAGCAAAATTCTGCCTCAAAATGAAAAATAAAAAAGAGCTGAGGATGTAGCTCAATAGTAAATATTAGTAAATACTCCTGGCTCCTGGGCTCAATCCCCAGAATCCCCAGCACCAAAAAAAAAAAAAAAAAAAAAAAAAAAAAAAAAAAAGAAAGTCTGTTCAGGGCCAGAGGTTCTGCAGAAGGGAGAGAAGGTCATGAGTGGCTCACAGCTGTGGCTCAGAGCTGATTACTAAATCTTCCCACATTCAGGGGTCCATGACAGCCACCCCAACACCTGGAACCATGGCTAGTGGGGAAGATGAGCCAAAGAACTGTGTGGTGTGTGGGGACCGAGCCACAGGCTATCATTTCCATGCCCTGACTTGTGAGGGCTGCAAAGGTTTCTTCAGGTAAGACCCTCCTCCTCCATAGAAACAACCCTCTTTCCAACTCCTATCAGTCAGCCTTTAAACCCTGGCACATGCCCAGGCTTGTCCAGCTACATTATTCCTGTATTTGAGTCTCACTACCCTGTGGCTAGCACTCTACATCTTGCCAAGCACACCACTGTATAAACTGACGGCATGATAAAAGAGGACCAAATGTTTTGTTTGTCCCATGCACACAGTCCATTTGTTTTCTCTCTCTTTCTCTCTCTGTAGTACTTACTATGTGCAAAGCATTAGGCTAATATTATATTGACTAGGCTTGCCCCAGTGATCCTGTGTTCCCATACAAATGCTGAGATGTGTTGTGCCCTATTCACTCCTGAAGTCCTGTGGACATAGCTCAGATTAGCCCACATTACCAGATTCTCAAGTCTTTTAGACCATGTCCTCTCAGTCCCTCACATACCCTCCTTCTGTTCACTACCATCTCAGACTCTAAAAATGTCTCTTGCTAGGTGGGGGTGGAGGACATCTATAGTCCCAGCTACTAGAGAGGCTGACACAGGAGGATGGCAAGTTCCTGGCCAGCATGGGCAACTTAGCAAGACCGTCTCAAAATTAAAAAATGAAAAGGAAAAGGGATGTGTCACAGTGGTAAAGCCCCTCCCTCCCTTGTTTGATCCCTAGTATCACAAAAAAAAAAAAAAAGTAAAAATAAAAAGGTCTTCCTTGGGCTGGGGTTGTGGCTCAGTGGTAGAGCACTTGCCTAGTACATGAGGCACTGGGTTGCATCCTCAGCACCAAACAAAAATAAATAAAATAAAGGTATTATATCCATATACTACAACAAAAAAATGTCTCTGTCCCTCACAGACGAACAGTCAGTAAAAGCACCAGTCTCACCTGCCCCTTTGCTGGAAGCTGTGAGGTCAGCAAGGCCCTGAGGCGCCACTGCCCAGCCTGCAGGTTGCAGAAATGTCTAAATGTTGGCATGAGGAAAGACAGTGAGTTGGTTCCCTACCCTCCCAATCATCCATTGACTATGTCTCTCTGCTTTATCTTTGTTTCCCATTGTACATTTTCCACTAACTGGCAGAGTAAGATTTTTTTTTAAAACTAGTCAGATTACATCACTATTCTTACTGAAAACTTTCAGTGGCTCCCTATCTTTCTTAAAGTACAAGATCTCATAATCTGGTTCCTGCACACCATCTTTCAGACTTCATTTCCTAACTCTTTCCCCCTTGTTCAATCCATTCCAGTCACATTTGACTTCAGTGGCCTTCTTGAACCCATCAAGCACACACATTCCCAGGACTTTTGCACTCCATTCCCTCCACCTGAAAAGTCCTTCCCTTGGTATTTATATGACTTGCTTTTTTCTTTTTACCTCTTGAGTACAGTGCCTGTCACCTAGTGAATGCTCAGTAAGTATTTAATTAATTAATGATTTCTCTGTGCCAGGTAACTATGGTATGCTCCCAACAGACGACATAACTGAGACTCACAGAAGTTAATTTACCCAAGATCAATCAAAATTGTACAGTCAGTATTCAAATTCAAGTCCGATGACTACTAAACTCATGCTTTTTCCATACTATTGCAGTACTTTTCAATATAATGGAAAGAAAATTGTTTAGAAACCAAAAGATTTTGGTTTGAATTCAGTCTGCATCATTTATTTTATGACCCCTGGACCTGTTTCTGGAATCTAAGCCTATTTACATTTCTGAAAAATATGAATAATACCTACCCTGTCTACCACAATGTTGTTTCATCCAGTGAAATCTAACTTCAGAACTTTTGAAATTGTAATGCTGTCATGGTTTAGATCTGGAATGTCCCCCAAAGTCTCATGTATTGAAGTCTTGGTCCCCAGTGCACTAATGTTTAGAGGTAGGGCTCTTAGGAAATGATTGGTTATATCATGAAGGATATAACCTTATCAGTGAATTAATCCATTTGATGGACTAATAATCTGAATGGACTATTGGGAGGTGATAGGAACAGTAGGAGCTGGGACCTAGTTGGAGTAAGTAGGTTACTAGGAACATGCCCTAAAAGGGTTTATCTTCCTCATTCCCTTCTTCCCTCTCTCTCTCTGCTTTCTGCTGCCATAAGCTGAGCAGCTTTTCTCTGCCATGATGTTCTATGTCACCTCAGTCCCAAAGCAAGAGAGCCAGCCAACCATAGACTGAAATTGAGTCAAAAGAAATCTTTCCTCCTGTAAGTCAGGTCAAGTATTTTGGTCATAGCAATGAAAAGCTAACATAACTCTAGTTTAATTAAGTCCAAGAAAGCCTCAGGAACTCTCCTCCCTTCCCCAGTTCTTCCTTGTACAAGATGGTTGAGGAGTCCCAGATCAGGGACTGGCTGAAAGATGCTTTCTGCTGGTCTAAATAGCTTTGTTATATCTCATCTGGTACAGTGATACTGTCAGCAGAAGCCCTGGCATTACGACGAGCAAAACAGGCACAGCGGCGAGCACAGCAAACTCCTACCCAGCTGAGTCAGGAGCAGAAAAAGTTGGTCCAGACCCTTCTGGGGGCCCATACTCGACATGTTGGCACAATGTTTGACCAGTTTGTGCAGTTCAGGGTGAGCACTTGCAGAATTTGGGCTAAAAAGTAACCAAAAGTGTATCTAGGAGGTGGCCTAAGGGAGAGGGCTGTGTACCATGTACCAACGGAGGATAGATTTTCTCCAGAACCCCAGCCTGGGCAAGTTCCTCCAAAGAATCTTTCCAAGATAAGGCTGGTGAGGCCTAAACATAAGTCCTAGGAGCCAGGGACTCTAGCTCACCTTCTGATCTCTGTAGCCTCCAGCCTACCTGTTCATTCAACATCAGCCCTTGCCTACCCTGACCCCTGTGCTGCCTCTGCTCACACACATCGCAGACATCAACACTTTCATGATGCAGCAAATTATCAAGTTCACCAAGGATCTGCCCCTTTTCCGGTGAGTGATCTTCCCTCATCTTTCAGGAATCAAGGGCTTCATAAATTGAATATCATCTTGATCTCACCCCACCCCAAAAAGTCACTGATCAGGGGGCATGGTGGTTCACGCCTGTGATCCTAGATACTCAAGAGGCTGACACAGGATTGCCAATTTGATGCCTGCCACAACCCTAGGCAACTTAGTGAGACCCTGTTTCAAAAAAAGGGGTTGGGATGTTAGCTCAGTGTTTCAGTACCCCTGGGTTCAATCCCAAAATAAAAAAGTCACTGAACAAATTACTACACCCCTTAAGCCTTTCCAAACCAGGTCTCAAACCAGATTTGCTTTTAAGTGTGTCAATCAGACTGGGAGTTCCTCTCCCTCTGTGAAGTTCAGACTTGTCTGATTGTGTCCTTGTTTCCTGTTCCCCAGATCCCTGCCCATGGAGGACCAAATCTCCCTTCTCAAGGGAGCAGCTGTGGAGATCTCTCACATCGCACTCAATACCACTTTCTGTCTCCAAACACAAAACTTCCTCTGTGGACCTCTTCGCTATACAATGGAAGATGCAGCCCATGGTAAGAAGATGCTAGAGTAGTAGAGGCATGTGTCCTTGTGGTATGGGATGAGGTGAGGTGACCTAGTGGTTCCTAAGCCTCATATCTCCTACAGCAGGGTTCCAGGAAGAATTTTTGGAGTTGATATTTCGCTTCCATGGGACACTGAAACGACTACAGCTCCAGGAGCCCGAATACGTGCTCATGGCTGCCATGGCCCTCTTCTCTCCTGGTGAGCATTTCCCAAAGCCCAGAAATTTGGTCCCACCACCTCTGCCCAAACTTGGTCCTTGAATCCATCCATCCCTGGCCATCTAGCCTTCAATCCTTTGGAATGAGCCTATATCATCTTCAGCCCCTGGGACACTGTGCAGGCCTTCCCCTTCCCCGACTTGTCCTTCCCAGCTCCCAATCTTACAGATCGACCTGGAGTTACCCAGAGAGAAGAGATTGATCAGTTGCAAGAGGAGATGGCACTGACTCTGGACAGTTATATCAAGGAACAGGAGCCAAGGCCCCGAAATCGGTAGGTGGCAGCCTGGGAGCTTGGAGGCTGCACTGGAGAAGGAAGGGGTTAGGGAAAACACTCAACTCTGGATGAATGCTTTTACTGTCTTTTCTTTTGGCAACCTGGTTCCCTTGTGGGGCTGGTCCTTTCCTCTGGCCATTCCAGTTGCACATAGTTCCAACATCCAAATTGCTCTTACTGATATTTAATCTCACTTTTTCAAGATTTTTTTTTTATTCAGTAGAGATGCAAAGTAGTAGCTCACAGGCTCTTATAATAGCATTCCTGAGATTGATGACATTCATCACCTTAGCACTCCAGCTTCTCCAGACTGAAGCAGACCATTAAGAGGCTTGCTCACTCTTGTTCCTTGACCCTTTCTCTCCTCTCCACTTAACTAATTCATTGAATTTTTCATTTCCCTTGAAATTATGGTCACTCACAGTTTTATGTCCCTAGTTCAATAGTTCATGATCTATCTGGGCTCTGAGGTATGTGTCACTTCTCTTCTTGCTCATTCCTTATTAAGTCAGTTTGCCAGAAAGGGGACACTTTGTATCACAGAACACACCCACCTTCTAGAACTTGCTCTAGAAGGTCAAACCCTCAGATTCAACACAGTTGAAGTTCTGGCCAAGTCTGGGTGCTTCCTTCACACTTGGCCCTCAGAGTTCAGGAAAAACTGAGCATTGTGAAAGAAGATAGTATCATATAGACACCCCTTTGGAGACTTTTGAACTTTTGACAAATTTTCATACCAGAGCATGATTTTCTCTAAATTTCAGACTTGGCTTCACTGAGGGTCAATTCAGGGGGTCAGGGCCTCAGGACAAGACTTCTAGCTGTCTTATTTCCTTCCTCTTCCCTGGTAACCCCACTACTTCCTTCAAAGGTTTCTATATGCAAAGTTGCTGGGCCTGTTGGTTGAACTCCGGAGCATTAATGACGCATACTGGTACCAAATCCAGCGCATCCAGGGACTATCTGCTATGATGCCACTGCTCCAGGAGATCTGCAGCTGAGGCCCAGACTGGCCTGGTTCCCCGGCCCACTTGGGACACACTGGACTAGAAAGGGGAAATTGCTGGGACCAGGAGAAAGGGAGCTCAGTGATTGTAATGAAAGACTAAAGCAATAACTGCCTCTTCATGCAATCATTGGGGTACTCGGGGGTGACCATGGGGATAATGTTGTCCTCTGGATGCACAGAAGATGAAGAAGAGGAAGCCTCAAGGCTAAAAGGTAAAACTTCTGGGAAAGTGTAGGTCCTACTTTTTGATGCCCCAAATTTAGCCCCTCAGCCCTACTTTCTCAGCCTTGGGAGACTCTGGAATGGGAAAACAGGATGGGGAAGCTAATCTCATGCAGACTTTTCTGCTCTGGAGAGGAAGGAGCCAGGGGCTTTAATCCAGAGGAAAACAAAGATGGAAGTAAAGGGGGAAGTTCAACCAGACATATTCCTTAATCCTTCTCCCTTAGTCCAGAGCCACAAGAGTGTGGGGAAGATGATACTGGGGCTAGTAGTAGAAGTGGGAGCCTCAAACCACTGCCTTATCAGCTGACCCAGTGGCAATGCCAGTTTTGAGAAGGCCATGGTCCTGTCCCCCACTTGATCCTGGGATCTAGAGGGTACCCAATGAGGTGCACTATGGAGAAGAGCCTAGTTTCTGGCCCTAGGGCACCTGACTCAGAGGTTCCAGCAGTGGGGGCTGGCTCTGGGACAATCTCAGCCCACAGTGATGCTGAAGCCACAATGGAATCTGTTGCGCCAGTGATTAAGGAAGGC
This sequence comes from Sciurus vulgaris, assembly GCF_902686455.1. Taxonomy (NCBI): domain Eukaryota; kingdom Metazoa; phylum Chordata; class Mammalia; order Rodentia; family Sciuridae; genus Sciurus; species Sciurus vulgaris. Next base: position 122,571,064 of record NC_136461.1, on the reverse strand, counting down.
TCCAAGGGCCAGGGTGACGGGCAGTGGGGGCATCTTCTTCTCCAGCACAGCACCTACACACCAGTTACTATCCACCAAGCCTATTGGGAAAGAGAACATCAACTAGGTTATTGAACAGGACTTGGAGAAAAGAGCTGGCAGAAATAAGGTAGAACTTCCCACCCTCTGTATCCCCTGATCCTTCAGCACTTCTGAATGCTGCCACAACAACACTTACCTCTAAACACCATGTTGGCCTGGGGCAGAGTCAGGTGGTAACCAAAGGAGAAGGTTGTGTCTTGTAGCCTTGTGTTTGCCTCAAACTCCACTCCAACCTGAACCTAAAAGACAAGGGCAAGGATGAGACAGGGAATCAGACTTAGTGAAGACCAGAGGGGTCCTGACAGGGGATCAGCAGAATGAAGGCATCCATGAAAATGTATACCTAGTATGGATAGGAAGAATACTAAGCCAGCAGAGCCTGGGGAGGTCTACAGAGGCAAAAGTTTATGACTGACTTGCTAGCATAGGGAATGAGATCAGTAGTCTCACCTGTTCATTTGCCCTGTGGTAATAACTTGCATGGGCCCCTCCAGATCCAACATTCAATGTAGCTACCCAGTGTACAGCTGTAAAAAAAATACAAGGGGAAAAGAGCATTACTGTAGTAAGAAACAGGCCAGGGACCCCAGCAAAGTCTGGAATTGCCACTCCACTTTACCCCATACCGGAGTACTTCCCAGCCAGAGTCAAGATGGCCCCCTCTTCGCCTGGTCGCCGGTGATAAACTAGCTCTCCTCCCAGCACCAGTCGATGAGTGAGGCTCTGCAGGAAGTGAGCAACCATGATCACTGTGGGGGAGTGAGGAGACATGGAATCAGTCTTAGAAACAACAGTCAGGCCTAATCCTTCACCCCCAGTTCCCTCCTACAACCTGCCCAAGAAATTCCTTTTCTAACCCCAAACTGTATAGAAGTTGAGGACGCATGTCCAACATTAGCAAACAGAACCCTGTTTGAGGTTCAAGAGAACCCTGTCACAACTTCTCACCCGATTCCCCAATGAGGTCAGGATTTCCCAGGGTCAGAGTGGCTGTGTAGTCATCGCCCCGATACTCGCCATCAAACTGCCATGTCAGGAACTTGGCCTGCTGTGTCTGTGTGGAGAGAGCGAGAAGTAAAACCTCTATCCCTCTTTTTATAATCACTATTGCCTCTGATCCTCCCACTGGCTTCCCCAGGGCAGGATACCCATAGAGGAGAAAGAGAAGTGCCTCGGTGGATGGAGGCAGGAACTGTGGGTCACCTGGAAGACAGCCTTAGCTCGGAGCCGCTCTGCCAACAGAAGTAGGACCTGGGCGTTGAGACTTCCACTGCTATCCATATCCCCTACCACAGTGGGGAATACCTGGCGAGGAGTGCAGACGGTGAGGCTCAGTGGGTAACACTACTCAACCTAAACCCAAACACTGGGATTTCATTAATGTTACTCAGCGCCCCCTGGTGGAGACACAAAGAAAAACTGGCATCTTCACATAGAAGAATTGGCTTCTTTACCCTTTGCCATTCAGAAGAGACACAGAATCTGGTCACTAACAATTCTTTCCCATAACACACACGTTTCCTCCTCCTCCAGACCTAGGTCCCAGGTGGGCTTTTAGGGAGCAAACCCAGGTGTGTGGAGCCCTCACCTCTGTGGGACTAAGCTGCCAATCCCCTGCATAGGCTGCATGGAGGTGATAGCCAGGCAAGCCCAGGGCACTCATGTGCACAGTGTGAGCCACCTGTGGAAAGAGGAGTCAATGGAGGAGAGAGCATCCTTGCTTCATTTCAGTCCCTCATCCCAGCCTTCATCTTCTCCCCATCCAGGGAGCCTTCTAAGAATCCCAAATATTCCAACATAATGTAGTGGGTTAACAGATTTAAAGCAACAAGTCCCACTGGCAAGGGAGGTAAAGAGAACCCCACATCCTCCCTCATTTGTCCCACATAGCTTATCTAAGTCCAGAATACAAAGGAAAAGAGGATCCAGGGAGAGGCAGGGAGGAATGGTAAGGATGGGACAGAGAAGTTGGGGCACCTGGAAATGGCTGCTCAGAACCTTGTTGACAACGAGCTTCACTCCCTCCATCTGTGCTGGGAATACATCTGAAGGGGTGAAGGGGAAGGGAAGAAATAAGCACAAATCCCTATCCAAAGAGGTAGTCTCCCCTTTCAATCCCATTTGAAACACTGGAGGAATTGACCTCCTTTCAACTCCTGCAAGGAAATGCTCCACTTCATTTGGGCACTGGATTCTCCCTGAACTGAATGCCCCAGCTGTGATCTCCCCTCTTCTGTTCCCATCACTGGACATCAGCTTTCAAGACCCTCCCTTCCTCTGCCCCTTCAACTTGAGTCCCAAATGCCAGAGTTCTCACCTTTGCATAGCCGGTGCAGCTCATCGAAGCTCCCGGGGTTGGGCAGAGGTTCCTCTCGGCGGGGGCTCCGGCGGGGCAAAGTCCCCATCGGTGCCAGGCCCAATGTATTACCCATTTTAGTTCAGAGGGCAGGGAGGGGCCGGAGTTAGCCTGGGAAAGGACTCTGGCTTCCTCTACCCCCCACGGGCCCCACCCCCCATCATCAGGCTCCCCAGTTTCAGAAACTTCCACATGATCGAATGCTAGACCTGGAACAGGAAGAGTGGGGAGAGAGAGCACCGATGGGAGATGGAACCCTAGGCACACTCCCACCCCATCTTTGATCCCTCACCCCCACCTGTCACCCCTGTCCTCGCTCCCATTTTCTAATCCTATTCCCCACCACAGACCTCACCTGGATTCCTACTCTCTCTAATCTTCATTCCCACGCCCCGAGGCCAGGTCCGCAAGAGAACAGTAGCCCTTACCATCTCAGACCATCCTGCTGCTTCTTTCCCCCCGGCACACCCCGGTCATCTTGATGGGGGCAGCCATCTTGATTAATGGCAAAATTACGGCTTCACGCTGCATTTGCAGCGTGCCCATGAACGCCATCTTGGAACCGGGCAAAGGAAACTATCAAAGATCCAACCTCTCCGGATTGGGTCCCGCCCAATAGATAGGAAAAAAGGCACCTCCATCTCCCAGTCGCCAATGGGAAAGAAGGAAGCAAAAGAGTGGCAGGCCTAGCGACCGGAGAGCTTCACCCTGGCGCTGCAGAGGCAAGCGGGACTTGATTGGTGGTTCCTTAGACTTCTGTAGAAGGCCTTAGATCGCCCTGCCTCTCCAAGGTCGGGATAAACCTCTGAACGTTCAAGCCACTAGAGGGAGTATCTTGTCGCTTGGGCCACTGAAACTCCTTGCACCGCCCACAAAAAAAGTGAAACAGTCTGGAGGCTGTTTTATTTTTGTACTGGTGATTGAACCCAGGGGCTCTCTACCACTGAACTACATCCCCAACATTTTTTTTTTTTTAAATTTCGAGACAGGACTCGATAAATTGCCGAAGCTGAACCTCCTTAGTTTCTGAAGTAACCGTGATTACAATTGTGAGCCACCACACCCAACTCGGATTTGTTTTGTATAGAATGATGGGAGGGATGACTATGAAGACTTCTTATGAATCCTAGTTCGTATCGTGCCCCCACTCACTCATAGAATCCTCACAGCCCTCCACAGCCCACCTCTAAATGGCGCCTATTCACAAACAGCAGTTTCTGGAGGTCTACACCTCTCAAGAGTTCACCCTCTCAGTGGAAAGGAAATGAGTGTGTGATAGTTTGTAGTAGAGGATCAGGGTCTGAGCAGAGCTATTCCCTAAAACAGGTATCATCTATAGTTAACCCTTCTTTCCTGGAGTTTTCAGGCACAGTGGACAAATAAAATTTAGGATTAAGATTCTAGCCCACAAATGGGCTCCAGGAGCAAGCAACAGAGTAACCCTCAAAAACTATGAGCTGTACTGGGGAATAGTTGAAAATGGAGTAAATTTTTTTAGCCTTTGTTTACTACCTTCCTCACTAGCTCCCACCCCTCTAACTCCCATCTTTCAGGAATGTTCCACAAACATAGGGAGTAAAATTGAGGGCGATAGGGTAAAAGATACAAATGCTTCGGGTATCTAGTTAGCTAATTCCACTGAAATGCTTTGTCCCTGGGAATGTAACCCCCGCCCCTTAATTAGGGCTGGGACAAGGGCCAGGACCTTGGCCAAGGGTACGCTATTGCCCCTGCTGATTCAATATTGGCTGACCACTACCTTGAACTGATAAGGCTGTCAAATAACCACTCAACCTTTATCCTAGCAGGGGCCTCTTACCTCTTTTCCTGCCAGAGCTCTCCAGTTGAGAGGGGAAGGGCAGAGGCTGTTTTCTGAATCTGTTTTTATTGGGGGAAGGGTATGCTCATTGATCAACAACCAGGAGGTCATTCTGGGCTCCAGGTTGTTTTCTCCTCCCGCCTCATTACACATTAACTGAAAAAAGGACAGAGTCAATCCTGCCTGCCCTCTGACCCTGACTCTTATTTCCCTAACCCCCATTCCCTTCACTGCTGCCCCTAATTTCAACTCCTTTTTGCTTTTTCTTTTCCACAATACTTATGTTCAAAGTTGCAGTGAAGACAAGTAGGGTTGGGAAGATGAAATCTACTCAGAAAAGAGATAAAAAGATCAAGGACCAAGGGCTTGATGTCAGAGCTTTTCAGAGAAAGGATTAGGAATCTTGCTTCCCTGATGCATACAAATCCAAAGATTAGTAGCCCTGATCCCAAAAGAGTAAATCTTAAACAGATTGACATGTACACTTGTGACCTTCGCTAAAGTCTGTATCCTCTGCTTCTCATTCCATCACCTTGAGTTCCTCATTGCTTGTCCTCTCCTCCCCCATTTCTCCAATCTGTTTACTCCCAATGGTCCCTCCCCCACTCCAGATCTCCCCAGAGTCTCTATCACCTGACAGGGGGTGGTGAGATGGACAGGTATATAGCCCTTGCCTTTCCAGGCAGGCCAGGAACAGACACCAAAGACAGAGACGTTGACTAGGTATGGTGAGAGAAAAAGAGGTGTGGGCAGCATGTGAGGAGAACTGGGCTTTGATGATAGAAAGGGAGGGAACCAGGTTGGAGTGGGCATCTGGATGTGAGATCCCTGGGGAGGGGATGAAGCCTATTTGGCTTCAGCATCCTTCCTCACCACCAGCATTATATTTTAGGCCACCTTTCTATTGTCACCACTATGAAGCTGCTTGCAATGACTGTGCTGCTTCTTACCATCTGTAGCCTTGAAGGTATGATATGGAGGGAGGGGGGCAAAGAAGAACAGGAGGTGATGGTCCTGGCTACCCATTGTCTGTGTTTCTGTCACATAGTCTGGCAAACACAGGGCTCAAAAGGAAGATTATTTTCTCTCTGAAGTCCAGAAAAACCATCCAAAGATTTCTCTAGATACCTATTTGGAAAGGGGGCTGAGAGCTGGGGTGGGGAATGGCAGAGGTGTGGTGGGAGACCAGGACTCATTGCTGGGGACCCAGCTGAGAAGAGTGTGCCTGTGTATCTAGGGGCTTTGGTTCGGAGACAGGCCGAGGAGCCAAGTCTGCAGAGCCTGGTCTCTCAGTACCTCCAGACTGTGACAGACTACGGGAAGGACCTGGTGGAGAAAGCCAAGGGCCCAGAACTTCAAGCCCAGGCCAAGTAAGTATCAGGGGTAAGAGTGAGATCATGGAAAGAAGGAAGAGAAGATGGGAAGTCTCGCAGGAGACTGAGTTCAAGGGTGGGAGGTAAGAAGGATTAGGCTTAAACTGGAGAGAAAAATTCTTCCATTGCCCATAGATCCCGTGTACGTTTTAGACAGGGGCAACAGGAAGTGATCCCTGTATTTCAATCTCTAGGGTCTATCATTCTGTTCAGTGGAGGGCTTATTCTCCTCCTAGGTGCTTTACCATACCAGGATTGACCAGCATCTAAGTTTAGAGACCTAGGTCATTTTGCTCTGACTTCCTACCACCAACAAGACCCCTCCCTGCCAGTCATTAGGTTTCTTCACATTGACCTCTAATCCCTCCCCTATCCAGGGCTTACTTTGAAAAGACGCAGGAGCAGCTGACACCACTGGTCAAGAAGGCTGGAACTGATCTGATTAACTTCTTGAGCAATTTCATGGACCTCAAAAAAACACAGCCTGCTGAACAGTGAGGTGACCCCGCCATTTCTTCCAGCCCCAGGGACCAGGCCTAGTGTCCCTCTCCCTACCTATTCCCCATTTTCTACAATAAACGTGGAAGGAGTTGAATTGTGAGCCTCATGTATTCGGGTGCCTGGAAAAAAGAGTTGGGGAGGAGTAAGAGGAAGGAAAAGATAAATCTGATTCTAAAAGGAGAAGGGTTTTGGCATGGAAGGATGGAGAAAGGGTTGAAGAGACAAATGATTGAAATGACAGAGCAGTGGTGTATGGTGTGCCTGTGATTCTTCCCCAAACCCAGAAAATCCCCTACAGACCCAGTCATGGTTCTATTGTGGAGTTACAGTGCCACTGTATAGATATGGAACTTGTGAAAGAAAAGAAGTATTCATAAACTCAATCCCTAGATTTCTGAAGTTTATAGGAAATGAGAGCACCCTTCAGAATTTTCCCTTAATTCTTCTATGAAGAGAAAAATTTCTCCCAAAATTGAGTCCAGTGATGTAACCCAAGGCACTTTCTTTCCTTATGAGTTAGGGGAATATTCTGTTTCCCCTATCTCACAATAAACGAGAAACCTAGTTTCACTCCTTTCCCCAAAAATGTTCTATTTCCTCCCTCCATTCAAAACCTCTGATCTGGACCCATTCCAAGTCCTTCCCCTACCATTATCCAGGCACTAAGAACTGCCCTAGTAGCCATCTTAGAGCCTAGTAGCCATACTAGTAGCCATTAGTAGCTATTTAAAGACCTGACAGTTATCTAACTTGGTGTACATAGTAGAGTAGAGAAACTGTGATAGCTGGATTAAATCAAAATGAAATGGATATCAGACTGGGTTGACAGGGGGAGATATACAATCCTAAAATGGAGGGTCTGGGGAAATGAGGTATTTTCCAGTAAAAATGTATTCCCACTTTATTTATTTACAGTACAAGGAACCAAACCCAAACTTGTCACACATACTAGACAAGTATTCTATCACTGAGCTACAACCTCAGCCTCCTACTTTAAAACAGTTATTTTCTCTATTTCTAGCTACTCAGAAGGCTGAAGTAGGAGGATCACAAGTTTGAGGTCCGCCTCACCAACTTAGCGAGACTCTGTCTCAAAATAAAAAATAAAAAGGACTAGGGTTGTAGCTTAGTGGTACAATATCCAGTATCAAATTAATTAATTAATTAATTAAAACAGTTACTTCCCTACCCTGACTCATTTCACATAGACCATCTGAAGTCATCTTTCCCCTGGAGAATGGAAATGGCTCCAGTTTATTCTATATATTGATCAACCTCCTTAATCTGTCCTTCAAGATTCTCGTCATTTGTAATGGTTCCCCTACTCTTTTTTTTTTTTTTCAAAATATCTACCTTTTCTCTTATGGCCAAATGTAAGAAATAAAGATTTCTTAGTCTATCACTTGCAAGTTTGAGAAGTATAAGTTACTACCCAGTACAAAGTGCTGCTCAGGACAAGGGGTTACTGGAAGCTTGGAAACCCTAGACCCATTCAAGAATGACTGCTGCATTAAAGGTAGAACCGGCAGCATCTCAGGAAGTTTAAATACTTCCAGGCAGAGCTTCCTGGCAGTTCTGGAAACAGAACAGGCACAAACAGGGATTCCTTAGTCACCCGCCCATGTGCTTAGGGGAGATGACCTCTCATCTGGACCCAGTTTGTTTCCCTTTGCCTTAACCCATCTCCAATCCCTATTTGGCCCTTTCTCTAAAGTCCCTTGTTATGTGTATGTGCTACTAGGGATTGAAGTTAGGGGCGCTCTACCACTGAGCTACATTCCCAGATCTTTTGATCTTACTACTTAAGTTACCCAGGCTGCCCCAAACTTTTGATGCTCCTGCCTCAGCTTCCTGAGTCACTGAGATTACAGTAATACACCACTGCATCTGACTCTCAAAGTTTCCTTTAGCCTTGGAGTCCCCCCAAAACTCAGTTTCTATAAAACCTTCTATTAGGAGCTTCACATAACCCTGGTTATTCCATTCTTTCTTCACGTCTGACTTTTCAGATGTGCTACTTCCCATGGGCATATACTGGATTGGTACTATCTTGATTGGTGACAATCTGAGATTAGACAGACAGGCACCCCCCGCCCCGCACCCAACAATTGTCAATTGTCAGACACAGAAAGCCATGTTGTGTACAGAAGCCATTTCTTAAGTTCTAATGTCTCCAAACATGCCTACATTCCCAACACAGAGTTGGTATATAGGGAGTGTACTCCCTGCTCCAGCTCTATCTCAGAGCATCTGGGGGTCAGAGTTCTCACCCCTCACCCACCTACAGTCAATATTCATCCCTCGTTTGAGAAAAGTAATTTTAAGTTCATTAAACTGTGAGTTCTATAAGGTCAAGAACTGAATTTGCTTTACTCAAAACTGTTATCTTCAGTATCTTGCCTAGTGCCTAGTAGAGGCTGAATAAATATAAGATAAACAAATGAACAAATAGAGTATAGTCTGTGGCAGCTTTATTGAGGATCTCCCTTCCCATTGTTTAACAGGAGTTGGGGATGGGGAAGGGAAAAAGGGTGGGGCAAGGGAGTGAGACTAAAAAATAAACACCAATGAAGAGCATCTGAGCATAAGTCTTTAAGAGGGAGGAGGAACCGCTGGTGTATATTAACATGGGGACTAGCATCATTTTAGGGGTAGTCAGTTGACATTAGGAGTGTGGAGGCATATGCAATGCTGACAATGAGGGCTGGGAAATGAACTGAAAGCCACAGAAGAATGTGGCTAAAGCTATTGGGGTGGTTTCTCATGCTTCAGCGTCTCATATGTCTCCTGGTTCCGGGTGCTCAGGCCCTGAAGGTGAGAGTCAAAGGATTGTCGGGGGTTGATCTCACCCCAGGAACCCCACCCACCCCATAGATCTGGTCCCTCTCCAAGGTCACCCCAAACCCCACTCTCTTCTGCAGATACTGAGATGGGGAAATCAGGCTCACTCACCGTGTAAACAGCCTCTGATTTCTGTAGAGAGGAAAGGGGCAAGGGATTACAGACTCATATCTCTTTGAGGACCCCTCAGCATCTTCTTTCCCACATAGGGAGATATCTGGGTCAGGGTCAGAGTCAGGGTTCGCTGCCTAAGGCTAGAGGTTTGGGACATGAATGCACATTTGCCAACATGAATACAAATACAACCTAACACACAACTCTCTCACGCATTCATTATCACCCTGTGCTTGATTCTTCCCTGTCACCTGTCAGACATTTAACTTGTGGCTTGGCTAACTGGCAGGGTAGGTAGTGTAAGGTACTCAGGTGTATAAAGATCAGTACAGGAGATGCATGCCCTCCCAAAGGACTCAGACCCTAACTCGAGAAGGGGAGAGTTTGAAAAAATTTTAACACCCAGGTGTGGGAGGGTCCATACCTCATAGCTGGCTATAGCTGCCTTTCGCACCTGGATCTGAAGTGGAGGAAAAGTAATCAGTAAAGAGGAAATTAGAGGCCAATCCCCTTCCCTCCAAGCTTTGTGGGAGAACCCCTTGGGTTCCCCTTCCTCCAATCCATACTGCTGCCACCCTCCCACTTCTCCTTCCAGCCCTCACCCCACTTTGCCTTACCTTGAGTCGACAATAGAGCAGGGTGAGGACAATACCATACAAGAACAAGATGGCATCCAGTATATAGCAGAGCTGAGGCTCTCCCAGGGCCGCTGAGGGGATAGAGGGTGCCAGGGGGTCAGGGACACGGTGGTAGGATCTGGTGCTCAGAGGAGAGAAGGGAAAGTGCTCTGGGAAGTAGGACAGACTTAGAGGGGATCCCTTTTAGGAAAGAAATCTATGTTCCTCTCTGGACTCCTATTTCTCTTATTTTTCCCTTACCATAGACTAGGGATAGGATAGAAAGCATGAAGTGTTCTATTGCAGTAGGACTTACATGCACCAAGAGTTGAAGATTTCTCCCTCAACCCCAACACTCTTCAGCACTGTGGTTCTTTGGGCACCATTGAGCACTTCATCTACCTCAAGGACCCGTTTGAGTTCACTGGGCTGAGACAAAAACCTCAGCCCAGAGGGGGAAGGGGAGGGAGAGGCAGTGGCAAATTTCAGCTTAAGAAACCACAGTCTCCGCTAAGTCCTGTGACCTGTGGCTGAGAGCTGGACAGGAAGGATGTGAGCTGGGGAAGGGAGGGAAGGCAATTACTCTATTATTGGTCATCTCCCAGGCTCAGCCTCATTGCTTTCTATCCCACAAGACACTTAAATATGCAAAAAACAAAGTGTCCACTTTGCTATGCCTACCACTGTCCCTGCACATGGAGCTGGAGAAATGACCACAGGCTCAAGGGAATGATCACAAACTAAATGCAAAATATGAATTCCTCCTCCTGCTACTCAGTTCTGTTACTCACTGTGGGCCTCTCAGAGGGGAAATTTTGTATGAGTTTAAAAAATCACATAGGGTCTGGGCTTCCAAGACTGTTCCCAGCCCGTATCAGAACTAATACCATACATATGATTAATATGGGCCAGTACTGACATCAGTACTTTTTATTCTGTAACAATATTGCATAAATCTCAAAACTACCTTGTGAAGGAAACATCACCATTTTATGGATGATGAAACCCAAGCTTTTGGAAAAGCTAAGTAACTCATTCAGGGTCACAGTTAAACAAGAGACTGGAACTAAGATCTATGATTTTCTGCCTCCAAAGCTTTTCCTTATGCCCTGGGGGTCTGGCCTCCCTCTTCATTCCATGACAGCAGATAAACAGCTCACTCCATCCTCTTCTCTACCTCAGCTGGGCTAGTGGGACTCCTCAGGGCCCTCTCTTTGGAGAAATTTAAAAATTTCTCCAGTTTCCCTGAAATTAACCAACTCCCTCCTCCCCAACACCCAGCTGACACAAGCTCTGTTCAAAACAGAGACACCTTCCCAGCATAGACACCCCAAAGTAAACAAAAAGTGAGAGTTCTTCAGTCAACTATAGTCTTAGAGCTAGAACCTTGTCATTTGTGCCTGTATTTCTCAGCTGATGCTCAGGTCTCTATAAACAGGCCTTTCATACAGTCCATCTTCCTATCAGCTGGTGCTGCAGTGATGATCCACCAAAACAGCAATTATGCCTGTTTATCTTGAATACCCCTTGCCTTGTTCCCAAACTCAAGGACAGGCCTCTGCTCTCTAAGAGGGAGCTTTGTATATTTATAACTAACTAGAGACCAACTCCCAGAGAACAAAACTAATGACACCACAAAGGTAATGCCGATCAGGGATAATGGAGCTTTTTCCCAGACCAACTCATCAAGCCACACAAATACCTGCTTTCCTACCAAACTGACAGTTTCAAAGCAATCCTGAAGTCAGTCTGGAATGAGGTAGGAAAGGTACTAAAATGAAGGAGTACCCTGGGTGGCACCTGGACAGGACCAGCCTCAGGATCTCTGTATCTCAGCCTTGTGTCCACATGCCTACCACGGACCTCCCTCCTCCCGACCCTGACTCTAGCGGTCCAATACATGCCCATGATTCTCATACTGAGGCCCAGCTCAGTGACCCTCACCACACTCTCACCTGCTTGTTCAACCAAAAGGAACAAAAGCAAGATCACTGCTGGAATCATCTTGGGCCGGAGTCTGAGGGGCCCAGAGCTGGGATCGGACGCTGACAGCACTGCGCAGCTGTGCTCTGTGAACAGTTCCCTGACCACAGAGTTCCCCCCTTCCTGCCACGCCTTCCCCCATGCTTTGGCCCCTTCCCCTTCCTGCACTAGAGACTGGGCGGCTCCCGGAAGGGCCAACTAGGGGAGCTGGGAGATCTGGACTAAGCCTCAGCCCTTTGATGATCAACCTCTTAGCCCACGGAATGAGGGCACTCTCATGCTTGGGAAAGGCTGTCTACACTTTCACCTTTCACTCCGCCCCTGTTCAGAGACACATCTGTATCTGACATGATAAACTGTCCTTCAAGCTTCCCTCTATACCCTTTCCTTCCCACTTGAAACTATACCCAGTCTTGACTTAAGGGGTTTACCATTCTGTGTGGACATTGAGGTTAAGGCAGAGGGAACTGAGGGAAAAAGAGGAAATGAGGAATAGAGAAGTGGAAAGGGCAAGAGTCAGCAAAGGGGTGGAGATGAGCAGGAAAAATTGCTAAGGCCTAAGTGTAAAAGAAAAACAAAGTGAAAGACAGTAAGATACTAAAAAGACATACCAGGGGCATAGGGGCCGCAAGGCAGCTAATTTATTATAATTTTTCCTTTTTAGTACATGCATAAAGTCTGTACAGATATATATGTGTGTGTGTACACACACACACACACACACACACACACACACACACACACAGCCCCATTTTCAATGAGGGACAGGATCCACAGAGGAAGCTGATAAGCAGGGCAGATCAATGCTGTTTCCCGCTCACCGATCTACTTCTCCAAACACAATATCTTGAGTCCCTAGGTCAGAGGATAGAGAGAAGTGATGTTACCAAACAGCAAGAACTCATTACTAAGTCTAAGAGACGGAGGCCTCAAGTCCATGCCACAGTCTATGCTGAACAGGGAGTGTTTGGTTTCCCAACCAGAGCCTGAAACCCCTTATCTAAGATACCTCCAGTAAACAATAGGATGCCTCATACCTATGATGGCAACGACATCTGCCAACATGTGTCCCTTAGACATCTTGTCCAAACCAGCCTGGAGAGATGGAGAGAGCAACAGTGTGAGCAAGAGTAGAAGGAGATGGAAGGAGATTTCATAAAATCTCAGCCAAGATCAATAAATTACAGATTAATTTATTAACATTAGAATCACTGGGATTGGTTCTTACCAGGTGGGCAAAACCAGGAGCCTTGATCTTACACCGATAAGGGCGGCTACTGCCATCAGACACCAGGTATACCCCAAACTCACCCTGTGCAAGGAAGAAGGTTGAGTGCCTCTGTTAATAGGAAGAACATTCTTTCCTGCCAACAAAACTTCTCTGTTCATCCTCACATCTTCTTACTGATGAGTGAGCATTCTGTTGTATGTTGATCTCTGGCTACTCACCCTACATTTGGTCTTTCCCCTCCCTTCCTCTCCTCACCTTGGGGGCCTCAATAGCAGTATACGTGGCTCCTGGAGGAACTTGGTAGCCCTCAGTATACAACTTGAAGTGATGAATCAGTGACTCCATGGAAGTCTAAAGGGAGGAAAAACACACCAGTAGTAAATCAGACAAAAATTCTGTCTCTTGAGCCTTCCTCTGGCACAGAAAATAATATGCCCTCAGGGAGTCTAAAAACCAACATGGAAGCAGAGAAAACAGAACAAAAGGGCTACAAGAGGCTCAGAATCTTATACAATGTGCCAGGCCTGGTGGTACACGTCTATAATCCCAGCAACTCAGGAGTCTGAGGCAGGAAGAACACAAGTTCAAGGTCAGGCCTTTGTCTCCAAATAAAAAATAAAAAGTACAGGGGAGTAGCTCAGCGGTAGAGCACTCCTGGATTCAAACCCTGACCCCCAGTACTAAAAACAAAGCAAAGAAAACTTACACAGTGAATTCTTTGAAAAAGCAAAAATAGAATTGAATCTAAGGCTATTCCTCCCAGGCCACTGATTCCTTCCTGATACCCCACTCTCCGTTTCCCTGCAGCCAACCTTCATCTCTGCTCGCTTAGGTGGAGACACTTTAGCATCATCAACCTTGATCTCCCCAGAAGGCATCTTGTTCAGACACTGTAAGATGATTCGAAGGGACTGGCGCATCTCCTCCACCCGACACAAGTACCTGAAGTAAGTGAGACAGACCCAGAACAAGACCCAGGTTGAGGAACAGATATGGGCCTGGAAAGATGACCTCTGGTTGACCTCAAGATAGTCAGATAAAAGGTCCCCCCTCTTTTCTCCTAATACAGCATCTCTGCTTCAAGTGGTTATTCATATAAATCCTGTAGTATTTTGACTCTACTAGAGTCTTTCCCCAAATCCTCTTTATTTTCTCTGATGATGGGCTGTAGTGTTTCCCTCTTTATCCTCTTAAACACTTTCTTAGACTAAAGAATGGAGGAGATGGGCACAAGGGCAAATGCCTGTAATACCAGCAACTTGAGGCTAGAACCTTGCAAGTTTGAGGCCAGCTTTTACAATTTACCGAGGCCCTAAGCAACTTGGGTGCCCTGTATCAAAATAAAAAGGGGGCTGGGGCTGTAGCTCAGAGGTAGAGCACTTGCCTAGCATGTGTGAGGCACTGGGTTCAATCCTCAGCACCACATATAAATAAATAAAGGTATCATATCCATCTACAACTAAAAATATTTTTTAAAATAAATAAATAAATAAAATAAAAGGGTTGGGAATATAGTTCAGTGGTAAAGTTCCCTTGGATTCAAATCCCACTACAAAAAAAAAGAAAAAAAAAATGGGGGAATCAAATGGAAAAACAAGCAAACAAAACAGAAAAACAACAGCAGCAAATCTTACTCAGGGTCAGTGAAGAGGAGTGGAATTTGAAGCTTAGAATCTAGTGGAAAGAGAACGGGATCAGGCAGATTCTAGTCTTAACCACTACTAACAGAATAATCCCAAGCTAATCTGTAACTTTTATGCCTTAGATGTCTCAGTCATAAAATGCAGCCCAAACTAGTTCTATCTAAGACAGGAAGTATAAGGGTAAGATAAGGTGCCATGTACGTGTAATCTAGTTTGGGGATTTTTTTGTTTTTGTGTTAGGCACTGGGGACAGAAACCAGGGCCTTGGAAATGTTGAGCAAGTGCTCTCTCCCTGAATTACACTTCCAGCTCAAGCAACTTAATTTGACAGAGGAGCTCCTACAGGTACTGGAGGTAGAGTAAAGAAGAAAGTAGCAAAGAGAAAAGTTAAGCAGGGACAATGAGCTGGACAAGGAACTGAGAAAGGATTGGGGACTTACCTATCATAGCAGTCTCCTCGAGAACCAATAGGAACATCAAACTCAACCTGGTCATAAACATCATAGGGCTGAGTCTTCCGCAGGTCCCACTGGATGCCTGAGCCCCGGAGCATCACTCCACTATAAAATAAAGAGCATAAGGACTACTCTTCACAAACCAAGAAAGGAGACACATTATTCCTTAGTCTCCTCCTTCCCTCCTGCACATTCTGGGTGTGGGATACAAATTCAGAAAATGGCAAGGAGGGTGCCAAACATTCTTTCAAGCCACATACTTGAACTCCCCACTCCCATCTCCACCCCTAAAAAAACAGTATTATCCTACCTAAAACCATAGTTAAGTGCGTCTTCTGCTGTCACAACCCCAATGTCAATAGTTCGATTTCGCCAGATCCTATTGTTGGTCAGCATCTATTGATCAAGAAAACTGATGCATTAATGCTCTTTATAACAATCTTATTTTCTTTACAATTGGAAACTAAAATCCCACATGCCCTTTTAGAGGGAAAAAGATTTTTTCCCCATTGATTTCTATCTTACCTCCTCTACCTCATCAATCCGAAGAGAGAAATTCTTAGAAAACTCATAAATGTCATCCATAAGTCCAAGGGGTAGGTCCTAGAAGACAAATGAAGGCAATACTGAAGAGTTCAGTCTCCATTAAGGAGAACCAGATAAGCAACTCACCCCCAGGATTAGGTTCCATCAACCAGCACTGCCCTCCAGCGGCCACAGAGGGAAGAGGCCTATACTGGAGGTTTGGGAGGCAGGGAAGCCCACCCACTTACCTGGTGCACTCCTCCTGGGCGGATATAAGCAGCATGCATTCGGGCTCCGGACACTCGCTCATAGAATTCAAACATCTTGAAAGGACACACTGGGAATTAGTGACCCCTAAGTCTAACAACATGATGGCCCACTATACCACCACCTTCTTTTTTTTTTTTTTTTTTTTTTCCTTTTTCTCAGTGCTGGGGATGCCAAGTAAATGCTCTACTAAAGCCACATTCCCCAGCACCTACTACCCCCATTTTCTGCCTTTTTTTGCCCGACTAACCCTTGTGATACAGAGTTCCTAAGAATATAACTCACGTAAATATACCTTTTCCCTCTAAATGTTCTCTCCATGTTGTTTCTCCTTTGAATATCTTGTTTCCTTCATGCCCTCCCTACTTTGTGCTCTTCCTCCCCTATTCCTGTCCTCACCTCCCTCATACCTTCTCCCTTTCTTCAAACATCCAGAAGAAAGGGGTCATGGCCCCAATGTCCAGGGCATGTGTGGTTACAGCCATAATGTGGTTCAAAAGTCGTGTGATTTCTCCAAACAGCACTGTGGAGAGGCAAAAACAAGGAGAACAGAAGGATAGAGCAGCCAAGGATTCATCCTGAAAGCAGTCTGGGCAGAGCCTGGGGTCTGAATACTGAATACGGAGCTTGGGTTCAATGTTCTTAAGGCAGAGAAGGGATAGGGAGAAGGCATGTGCCTTCTCATAGTGGGCAGCAAGAGTAAGTGGCAGAGCATACCTCGGATCCACTGTGCCCGGGGAGGAGGCTGGATGTTTAGTAACTTCTCCACAGCTAGCGAATAGGCCTGTTCATTACACATCATGGACACGTAGTCTAGTCGGTCAAAGTATGGAAGGGCCTAGGCAGAGGGAGTAATCTAGGTCATATCTAACAAGCCCAGGAACCCATAGTATGGCTGCCAGAAGCCTTCCTTCCAGTGGACAGGAGCCCCAGCAAGGCAGGATGAGATAACCCAAAAGCTAGTTAGTATGCTGGCAAATGTTTCAAAATGGCTTTCCAACGTGAGGGGAGGACCCTGATTTGCCATGTTTGTCAATTTCCAGAGTGAAAATATTTCCACTTTTAAGATATCAACTATGTAACTGAATGCAGCATTGGGAAGAGCAGTATATGGCATTTCTAATACAGAAACTCAATAGTACTTCAAAGGCAGTCCAGTAAAATGTAGTAATAAAAAAATAATGAATTTCGAGTATTTCTTTTCTTTTTATTTTTTTTTAAATTAGTACTTTTTAAAAAATATTTAAAGATATTTTTAAAAATATCTTTGTTGTATTTATTTATATGTGGTGCTGGGGATCAAACCCAGTGCCTCACACATGCCAGGCAAGCACTCTACCACTGAGCCACAACCTCAGCCCTCTTTTTAATTTTTAACGTATTTTATTTATTTACTTTTGGCATTGGGGATCGAACCTGGGTGCTTTATCACTGAAGTACATTCCCAGTTCGTTGTATTTTTTTATTTTGAGACAGAGTCTCACTAAGTTGCTGAAGGCCTAAGTTGATGAGATCAGTCTCAAACTTCAAGTCCTCCCGCTTCAGCCTCCTAAGTCCCTGGGACTTTAGTGTACCACTATGTCTGGCTTAATGTATTTTTTAACTAATACACAAAAACATAAAAATCGTATACATTAATAAGGTATAATATAATATTTCCATACGTGTATGTCTTTAATTAATAAATTATCATAAGATTAAACTTCTTTAAAAATCATGTTATTTAATTTTTAATAATGTCTGTGTTCAATAACTGGCTCACAAAATTCCCTGAAAATTTAACAATCAGTCTCTTGCTAGTCAATATTAGCTGGCACCAGTGCACCATTGTCAACAGTCCTCTGGCCCAAGTGACACTCTGCCAAAGAGTGGCCTAGACTACTAACTCTGTCTGTTTTCTCTTAAGTCTCTTAAAACTGAGCTGGGCACAGTGGCACATGCCTGTAATTCCAGATACTTGGGAAGCTGAGGCAGGAAGATTCCAAGTCCCAGGCCAGCCTGGGCAACTTAGTGAGACCTGTCTCAAAATAAAATTTAAAGAAATAAAAAGAGAGAGAGAGAGAGAGAGATGGGCAAGGGATGTAGTACAGAGGTAGAGCGTTCTAGAGTTCAATCCCCAGTACAAAAAAAAGAAAAAAGAAAAACTGAGATGTTGAAGGAGAAAGATAATCAGTTTTAGGAATATTTGGGAGCAAGAGATTTAAGAAAAACGGAGCACCAGTTAGAAATAGTCCTTCCCCCAGAAGGCCAAGAAACTAAGTCCTAACTGTCTGCTGAACCATCTTCAGCTTCCAGGAAAGAGGTGGAGCTAAAGTATCTCTTGTTGGGACAGCCTGTTCTTATCCTGATGTCACTGTGACGTGGGATAACGGTACAGGGGTTAACCCATGGATGCTGGAACGAGAATCCATCGCTGCCTATGATTCTCTAGAGGCATCATGTTCTAGTCACTGTTCATCCCAACACAGGGCTGAGTCTAAATCCTAACCCCACCATTATGTTTTCAGGACTTTTCTTCATGACAGTAAGAAAAAAACTTCAGATTCCCAGATCCAACTCCTTCAAATTTGACCTTCACCACTTAGGTCACACGGTTCTCCTAAAAATGGCAAACTGTCACAAATCCCCTCCCAGTGACTCACTCAGTGTTTCTAAAACAAACTTAGACAGCTGGAAGATACAAGAATCAGCTGTTAATCCTAGAGAGCTGACGTCTTTCTCCTCTTTCTCTGCCCTTTGGGACACTAGCTTTGACGCACTAGTATAAGATCAGGGAAACTGAGGCATTAGGGTACTAATGGTCAAGGGGTGAACCAAGTTACCTATAGAAAAATTGAGACTGTGGCTCCAGGCCCAAAGCACTGCTGCTGGACAAGTCAAATCCAAATGACTCAAGCATTCCCTAACATCATCCTCCATCTTCCCAACCAAGACTATCCTAAAAACCTCAATGCAGGGCTGGGGAGATAGCTCAATCGGTAGAGTACTTGCCTTGCAAGCACAAGGCCCTGGGTTCAATTCCAAGCACCACCAAAAAAAAAAAAAAAAAAAAAAAAAACACCTCAATGCACTACCTTCCTCAACATCTTCCTTCTCTGAAGTTTTGGGGCAGCAAACCCTGCAAGGTCCCAGGCTAGAACCCAGATCCCATCAACAGACCCCTGCTCCCCCTCTCCACACCTGTAAATACGTCTTGTATTCAATGAGCTTCTCAGTGCCTCGATGTAGGAGTCCAATATGAGGATCACACTTTCGCACCATCTCGCCACTCAGTTCCATCACTAGTCGCAGTACTCCATGGGCTGCTGGGTGCTGTGGCCCAAAGTTCAGGGTCAGGTTGGACACCATTTTGTCCTTTGGAGGGTCCACATCTGAGAAGTGGCAAATGGTTCAGAAACAAATGATAATTCCCTTGGGAACCTCCAACAGACAACAAGGACTTACTCTCTCCCTATAGATCTTCCATCACACTGTCCCATACCTTGTTAATTTACTAATCACCAATAGAACTAGGAAAAGGACCATTAGAAGGGGAAAAAGGGAGATCTAAACTTTCCAACAAGAAGGATCATGAATCACACTGGGTATGATAGAGTATGCTTGTAATCCCAGCAACTTGGTAGGCTAAGACAGGAGGATCACAAGTTCAAGGCCAGCCTCAGCAATTTAGATAGGCCCTAAGCAACTTAGCAAGACCCTATCTCAAAATAAAAAGGGAAGGGATGTAGCTCAGAGTAAAGTGCCCCTGCCCCTGGGTTAAATCCCTAATATAAAACAAACAAACAAACAATGAATCTCATTTTATGTCTCCTAGAACACATATTTAATAAGTATAGAAAATAGTTACATAACCCTTTTCTACTTCTTCATTTTTTTTTCTCCCTGGTACTGGGGATTGAACCCAAGGGCATTCTACCACTAAACTACATCCTCAGCACTTTTTATTTTTTATTTTGAGACAGGGTCTCACTAAGTTGCTTAGGGCCTCACTAAATTGCTGAGACTGGTCGTGAACTTGAGATCCTCCTGCCTCAGCCTCTCAACTCTCTGGATAACAGGTGTGTACCACGGCCCCCAGCCTTGATCTGGTTTTGATCTCCCTATACCATAGTTTCCTCACATTTGGGATAATACTCTCAAAGGACTATTGTCAGGATTAAATGAAATAGATATACAAAAATGCTTCACAGCTGTGTATGGTGGTGCATGCCTGTAATCCCAGGTACTAGAGAGGCTGAGGCAGGAGAATTTCAAGTTAGAGGCCAATCTTAGAGGATAACTGGATAGAGGACACCATCAGTGGCAGAAACCCAAATAAGTAGATTCCTAAGATAATTAAGGTCTAATACAATATAAATATGAAACAGAGTGATAGCAATGAAAATTAAAAGAGAGAAATGACCTGATATGAAATATTATGAAAGAACCTATGTAATTTGATGACTTACTAGACAAAGATGTAAAAGGCAAGAGAGAGAAAAGTCCAAGATGACTAAAAAGTTTCAATTCTGAAGGACTAGGAGAAATGAGGGTATCACTGATCAGAATTTTAAAAAATAAAGAAAAGAACTAATTTCGATGGGGAAAAAATATGGTTTGTATTCAAGTAGGTTACATTTGAGTGCCAGTGGGGAAACTAACTTGTCCAGATGGAAATGTATTAAACCTGGAAAGAAATGACAATAAATATTGAAATTTGGTAGGAACCTTTGGGTAATAACTAAGACCTACTCTTTCTTTTCTTCTGGAATATCTTTCTTTCTCTTCTCTACCTGACAAATACCTGTTATTATCACTAATACGTTTGTTGAATTGGGTAGTGAAAGAAGCAAATACGTAGAGGCTAAACTTGCCTGAGACAGAGGGCTCAAGAGCACTTAAGAGGTCAGCATGGGGCAGGGATGGGTGTGGCTTGAATCAGTGGTTCTGGATACTCACCATTCCAAGGTGGAGGCTTCCAGTGTGCTGTTTCCTTGGTGGGGTACATGACAGCTCCCCCAAACTGCTCAGCCCATTCCACATCTGGCTGCCATTGCCGAGCGCCTCTGGAAGTTAAAGACACATTTTAGACAAAGTGACCCATGATTGGTTCCTCTGTTCCCATTCACTCTCAAGTAGGCCCTAGGAAGGGTGTCCTGGATTCTACAATGCCCTAATTACTGACAGAGATAGTGTAGCTTTGGCAAAATAAGGTAGAACTTTAGAGGTTCCGCTCCTACTAAGACTTATTTCTGGGCTCATTCCACCCAGTGTATGCAATGTTGGGGACCCTGGCTCCTTCATATTTTCATCACATTCACATTCCCTTGGATGGGTTTATTCAAAGTCAACGTAAGATAAGGGGGGGGGGGCAGCGGTAAGTGAGGCGGTATTCTGGTTCCGTGGCTGTGCTCTGCTTAGGTATGACAGGAGAGATGCAATCAAGTTGTCTCCCACACCACTATTTTCACCGCTGGCACAACGAGCTGAAGCCCCTTCCTCAGCCGCAGCGGGAGCCACTACATCTCGGAGCCTGAAAAATAAGGTCCGGGCAAGGGGATCACAGGCCTGGGTCATTCTTTCCTAGGCGGGGGTCACTGGACCCATGGAGTGTCCTCATCTTTCAGAAACCCTATCCTTGAGGAGAACATATCGAGGACTGCCCTCGGTCTCACCTGCTGGGCTGAATCGGCAGACGAACCCCAGCCCCGGGCCGCAGCGCCTGGGTCCCGACACCCCGGAGGCTGCATAGGGCCCTCAGCGCCGCCATCTTACCCTGTTGCGGACTGCGGGAAGGAGAACCGGGCGGAAGTGACTCCTGCGCGCCTCCTTGTGGGCTTCTGGTCTATTGGCACAATAGATCCACCATCATGGAAGCTGGCAGAGCCCTCAACTACGAACCTGACAATATCCGGGTTTTGCGACTTGGCTTCACTTGCGTTTAAATAACGGTGAATGTCGCCATGTTTACTTAGGGCGGTTTCTCCCACGGTACTTGGTTGGCTTTTCGGGAAGTGAGAGAAAGAAACTTGCAACTCTAGCAGGGGCAAAGTTACATTTCGTCCTTTCTGGCAAAGCCCGCCTACGTGTACCTTGGAAAATGCCCACTTGGCTCCGACCCTGGCTCACCCTCGCGTGGAGGTTCCTTCCACCTTGGCTGTGGTCCTGCTGTTCTACTCTGCATCCTGCTATCCTGGGGTAGCCCCAGGCTTTGCCAATAACCTCCTTATCACGGAATGCAGAAGATTTGTGACAGGGAAAGCCAACTAATTTCTATATGTCCCAAATGAGGATAGGGATAGGGGCCCAAGTGCGCCTGGGTAGGTCCAAGAGCTCCCGCCAAATCAAAACAAAAACAAAAAAGGAGTAGGATGCCAAGGCCACCAGCATTGGTGGAGGGGGATGCCCGGGTATGTAGAAGCCACCTCGTCCCTGATTGGGGAGGGAAGGTCCTCCATGGATGACCAGATATCCTCTAAGCTTTCTGAACCTACAAAATCACGGACCCACAAAGCTCCCCTATAGATGCTTCATACCCCACTTCTGTTCTGTCAGTCTCCCCCCCACCCCATGTCTTTCTGTGACTCAAGCCTCGGTAGTAGCCAAAAGCATAGAAATGTAATTGCATCAGGACTCTGATTCCAATTCTGTATGGACAGAGTTTTCCCATCTTGGAGTCTGGTTCCTGTCTCTCCCTCTGCCTCCAAGCCCAGTTCCAGCTGGGCCACCCACCCTCTGAATTTGTACAATTTCCCACCCTGAGAGTGGAAAGAAGCCTTCCCCAGATCTCCCTTAGGCAGGGTCCCTGGGACACAGCCCACCAGCAGTGCAGCAGGGTGGAGCAGACAGACCAGGGGAGTGGCAGAAACAGAGAATTCTTAGCTGCAAAGAAAAAGGGGAAAGCCAGACTTTTAGCATGAAAATTGACCTATTGGGAACTGTACCAAAGGGTGGGTCCAGATCCATGGCTGTGGGAACTGTCCAGGACTTAGGATGGACAAGGCAGCCCCTGAAGAATCAGAACAGAGTCTTGGACCCCTTACCCTCCACATTCCTCACCCTTTTCTTTGCCCTTCTCTCATTCTGTAGTTGAAACACGAAATATGTTGAGGAGGAGTGGGGGTGGGGGGATGCTATATTTATTTGCCTTAATCCAGTTTAGGAGAAATCAGGATAGACTCTGGGCTGTTTGGCCCTGGGGACAACTTGAGCTGGGACTGGGGTGACTGCTCCTGGGGGGCTGCTTAGGACACTGAATCTTTTGTGCCTTCTCTTCTGCGGTCAACACCCCCCCACACACTGCTGCTGCCACTCTAAGGCCCTTTGTCCTTCACTGCTTAGTCACCCCCTTTGTCTTCATCTCAGATGGGGGGATGGAAAGTAGCAGTAGGAGCCCTCTGGTGATAGCTCCTCTTGCCCCTGCCCCTTCTAGTCTCCCATCCCTTGTTTGATTTCTCTAGCCCCAGCCCCTTCCTTCCCCTAGGATCAGGGAGGGTCAGGGCATGTGGTGGGTCAAAAGATGGGTCTTGCAGTTACTATGGGGTGGGTGGTACAGGAAGTGATAGGCACCAGATCAGGTATTAGTGACCTGGGCAGGAAGGGAGGAGGAGAGGAAGTATTCTGGCGGATATGATGTGGGGGACAGGAGGTGACATGGCAGAAAGTGATGAAGGGAATGGGAGCAGGGGGAAGTGATTCCCCTCTGGGAAAGGGAAGGGACTGCTGACTACATTCTCCTTCCTGGGGATTTCCTGGGGAAACAAGTGGCCATAGGGTGGGATAAGCAGAAATTGCCCCTACTTCTGAACCCTTCACTTCCTTGCCTTAAGAATTCACCCTAAGACCCCTCTTCTGAGTCACCTCCAATCCAGAACCAAAGAAGTAATTTGCTTCCTTTCTCTAACACCACCCCTCCTCCCCAGCCTAGCCTCTCTCCTTATCCCAGACACACTTCACTCTTTCCCCGCCCCATGGAGAATGAGAAATCAAAGATTACTAGATATTCCAGGAACTATTGGGTTTTCAGGGCAAGGTGGGGACAGAGAAGAAAGCCAGGTGGGGATTTCCTAAGGTTGACACAGGATAATTCTGAGTTCTTGAGAGAGCAAGTCTTGCCTATGCTAGGGGCTTGCTGACTTGAAGCCAAGAGCCTGGGGGAAGCTACTGGGAGCTGGGCCAGGGAAATGGGGAGTCAGGAAGCGGGGAGGGGGGTCCTGAGGAGGTGGAGATGGAATTGCTGCTCCAGGCTTTGTGGGGGTAACTCAGGAAGGGGGAACCTGAGGAAGAAGAGGAATAAGGTGCCACTCTGGATCCTCTTTCTATAGAAAGAAAAGTTGTTAACCCTTTCTGCCTTGTTGTCTACCTCTTATATATGTCCATTCCAGCAGAAATCATTCTCTTTGGACAGTAAGCTCCCTGATCACTGTCTCTTTGCCTCCCCCATCTCTCTGCCTCCTCTGCTCTCTCCAGATGTTTGATCCTATCCTGAACTTTGTCAAGCCACCTCTTTTCTTTGTTCTTCATCCTTGGTGTTTCCTTGCCTGTTCCCCACCCTCTTTCTTCCAGAGAGCCTACTCAGTCCCCTTAGCCCTGGAAATCAGCCCGTGGGGGCAGAGGGCAGCATTGAGGGAGCCCTGAGAAAGGGGAAGCCAGCCAGGTCAGACAGTAGGAGCGGGAATTCTCCCAGGATATGATTCTATCTGTGCGTGTTGGCCAGTCTCTTTCCCTTCGCTCCCTACCTCCCTTGGGGCTCTGTCCCACCAAAAAGGGAAAGAGACAGCTGAGGGCTGATTGTGGGGTTTGGGAAAAGGCTATGTCATCAGCTGGCTCAGTTCCTATAATCCATCCGGCTGCTAGAGATTCCCCTCCCCTGGGCAAGTCCCATTTTTTTTTTTTTTTTTTTTTTTTTTTTTTTTTAAGGAAAACAAAAATTAGGATTTTGGGAAGCAAAATCTGTGTCCCACGGACAGAGCTCCCGGCTGAGTGGCTTACAGATCAGCCAATCACAGAAGCTCTAGATGGTTAAAAGAGCTGGCGGGGAGAAAGGCTGGGGAGAACCCACAGGGAGACCCACAGACACATAGACACAGGAGAGACAGGAGGAGAGAGACAGACAAAGGCACAGCGGAAGGAAAGAAGGCAGAGACAGGGCAGGCCGGAGGAGAAGCCAGACAAAGTTTTACAGAAGGAGAGGCCAGAGAAGCTTCGGAAGACACTGGCAGGGAGAGACAAAGATCTTTGAGAGGAAGGCACAGGAAGGGAATTTGGAAGAACCAGACTCCTAGGCACCTCTCCTGAGTCTAAGGGTTAAGTTTTCTCCATCTCCTCCGAAGGTCCTCAGTCCCTCTGAAAACTGCCTCTGTCTGACCTTGGCACGAATCCTAGACCCCAGGCTTTAGAGAGGGGCTTTCCACAGCTAAAGTGTGGAGGACTTTATGCTCCAGATGGCCTCAGTTCCTCCCAGCTGCAGCACCAGTGCCATGTCCCGGACAAGCTCACATCCCGGGAGGGGCTTGGCGAGGTGCTGGCTGTGGGGAATCCAACCCCGCCTGCTGCTCCCCACTGTGCCCCTCTCTGGGCTGGTGTGGCTGCTTCTGCTGCTGCTGGCCTCCCTCCTGCCCTCAGCCTGGCCAGCCAGCCCCCTCCCCCGGGAGGAGGGGATCGTGTTTCCTGAGAAGCTCAACGGCAGCGTCCTGCCTGGCTCAGGAGCCCCTGCCAGACTATTGTACCGCTTGCAGGCTTTTGGGGAGACCCTGCTACTAGAGTTGGAACAGGACCCTGGTGTGCAGGTTGAGGGACTGACGGTGCAGTACTTGGGCCAGGCATCTGAACTGCTGGGTGGGGCAGAGCCTGGCACCTACCTGACTGGAACCATCAACGGAGATCCGGAGTCAGTGGCATCTCTGCACTGGGATGGGGGAGCCCTCTTAGGAGTGTTGCAGTACCGGGGGGCTGAACTCCACCTCCAGCCTCTGGAGGGAGGCACCCTTAACTCTGCCGGGGGGCCTGGGGCTCACATCCTACGCCGGAAGAGTCCTGACAGCGGCCAGGGTCCCATGTGCAACGTCAAGGCTCCTCCAGGAAGCCCCAGCCCCAGCCCCCGAAGAGCCAAGGTAGGCAACCCTGGAATCTGTCCTGCAGTGTCCTCTCTCCATGTCTGTCCTACTGACCTCTATTCACCCTCTCTCCACCCACTTCCACTTCTGGCTATTCTGCTTCCCTCCTTTCTGTCTGCCTTTCCTCCCTCCACTAGCCTCCTTTCTTGGGAAAGTTCTTTTCTCTTTCTCCCCCAACCCTTCTCTTAGCCAGACCACTGATCCACTCTGAGGATTCCTGGAGGTGGGTCAGATACTTTAGGCTGGAAATGGCTGCTTCCCCTTATCCCACCCCCCATACCCCTGCTTGGCTTTGGCATCTCCTACTGGCACAGTCCCCAGAAATAAAACTCTTCTAACAGCCCCATGGCCTTGGTTCTTTTCTCTGCCTCAGTGACTTTTTCACCCCCACACTCAGCTAAAGAGTGAGGTTTGAGTCCCAAGGGTTTTGTCTCTGGCTTCTGATGCTGCCTTCAAACTTGTTCTGGCAAACTGCAAACTAGGACAAGAGTGGGCAGGGGAAGAAAGGCATCCCAATACCTCCTTCTGGTCAATCCCCTTCCCACACTGCGGACTGACTGTGAGGCTGCCTGAGGCTCCATCCTTTCCTCCCTCCCACTCCTGTCTCCCCCTTCTTCCCTTCCTTTCTCCTCCCTCTCTAGCTTTAATCCAGACCAGACGCTCCCTCCACACCCGCCACGCTGAGATCTGGCCCTGGCCCTAGCTGCTGACTGAATTGTTCCTCCAGCCACACAGGGCAGACACGTTGCAGTCCAGCCCTCTAGCCCTAGTCCCACAGGCCCCAGCCACACTCAGGCCTAGGGACCCCAAAACACCTCCTGGCAGCAGCCTAGTTGCTTTTCACCTCTGGGGCCCACACACTCCCAGGACATGGCATCCCCTTCTTCTCAGGACCAACTGCTGATTCCTCAGCATTCCCACAAAAGCCCTCGAATTTGGGACTGGGGGGAAGGCCCAGCTCAGCCCAGGAACTCACGGGGTACGTGGGGCCCAGCTGGCTCTGCTGAGTTCCAGACCCAGGAAATGAGGGAGGGGAGAAGTGATCCATGGGTCTGAGAATCTATTTCAGGATCCTCTCTCCCTTTTTCTCTCCAGCGTTTTGCTTCACTAAGTAGATTTGTGGAGACTCTGGTGGTGGCAGATGACAAGATGGCAGCCTTTCATGGTGCAGGGATAAAGCGATACCTGCTGACAGTTATGGCAGCAGCAGCCAAGGCTTTCAAGCACCCAAGCATCCGCAACCCTGTCAGTTTGGTGGTGACTCGGCTAATAATTCTGGGGTCAGGTGAGGAGGGACCCCAAGTGGGGCCAAGTGCCGCCCAGACACTACGAAGCTTCTGCGCCTGGCAGCGTGGCCTCAACACCCCTGAAGACTCAGATCCTGACCACTTCGACACAGCCATTCTGTTCACCCGTCAGGTGAGGCACTACTCAGCACCCCAGGCCAGGCCCCACATAACACCAAGAGGCACCACTAAGTAGATGTTGTTGGAAATAGTGCCTGGAGTTTTGCAGCATGGTGCCCGGCCCCAATCACACTGCCATATGTGGCTATCTGGGATTTGACAGTTCTTAGGTACCCAGTGCTCAGGTCCCCACTAATCTGGGATTCATCCTAACAGACCCAAGTGTCTTCACTCTCCATGCATCTTCTATGATCCCTCTCCACAGGACCTGTGTGGAGTCTCCACTTGTGACACTCTGGGCATGGCTGATGTGGGTACTGTGTGTGACCCTGCTCGGAGCTGTGCTATTGTGGAGGATGATGGACTCCAGTCAGCCTTCACCGCTGCTCATGAACTGGGTAAGGAGGGAATGGGACCATGGGGCACCTGGGATGGATAGAAGAGTATCTTGGGACAGTGAGCTCATGGGAGTACAAACAGGAGTCCTAAGGTATTCAGGACAATAATGTTCTCAGCTCTGGATGTAGACTAATAATTTTCCTATTCAAATAAGATAGTATACGGAAACCTATTGTAAACTGTACATGTGTGAGTATGTGTGTGTGTGTGTGTGTGTGTGTATGTGTAGATGGGAAGTCAGTGAGGGAATGGAGGTTCAGGATTGGGAAGGCTGGATGCAATGAAAAATGAATAGGGAAGGGTCTTTCCTTTGGAGTAGGGGAGATAGAGCAATGCAGGTTACATGTTGAGAAGCTCTCATAGCACCAGAAGGGAGTGGGGGGCAGGTTGGGGTAGGGAATGGATCTGATATCCACAGGTGCAACCAGATTAATAATGGAGCTCCCTGAGGGCACAGGGCTAGAACCCTTAGTTATTAGCAGGACATCTGCCCTCACAGGCCATGTCTTCAACATGCTTCATGACAACTCCAAGCCATGTGTCAGTTTGAATGGGCATGGGAGCACCTCCCGCCATGTCATGGCTCCTGTGATGGCTCATGTGGATCCTGAGGAGCCCTGGTCCCCCTGCAGTGCCCGCTTCATCACTGACTTCCTGGACAACGGATATGGTAAGCAGGTGGCACTCATCTTTCCCTGTGTAGGATTCAATTTCTGCCCCCACTGAACTCTCACTTCCGCTACATTCCCCATGGACCACATTGACTCTTCTAAATATGCTTCCTCTGCAGTGTGGAATGGGCTGAGAAATGCTGCTGTCTTTGTGTGCTTCCTACGTCCTTTGAGAATAAATAACACAACTAGAGAAGGCAAATTTTGGCTCAACAGAATTAGAACTGACCTAAGGGCTAGAACCATCCCACAGTGGAATGGACTAACTATTGAAGGAAGTGATTATCTTGTCCCTGAATGAAATATTCAAGAACAGCAGGATGACTCACTAGGCAGAGGTTGGTTGATAAGAAGCAGACTCTAGAATCCTGTGGTGGTAAGAATAGGTGGAAAGCTGAGCATGGTGGCTTGTGCCTGTAATCCCAGCTATTAGGAAGGCTGAAGCAGGAGGTTCACAAGTTTGAGACCAGCCTTGGGATGGATGTAGCTCAGAGGTAAAGGACTCCTGGTTTCAGTCCCTCTAACCACCTCCCCCCAAAAAAGGTGGAAAGACTGTGCTTTGGGCTTTTATCCTGCTTCTTTAGTTGTATGCAGATGTGTGCTGTAAGTTCTTTCACTTCTCCATGTTTGTATCTGGTGTATAAAATAGGTATAATAATGGTAACTACCTCATAGTATTTACAATGATTAATTGTGATAGTGCTGGTCAAGCATTTAGCTAATGCTCATCCAAAAATAAACATTCAATGAAGTGTAAATGCTATTTATTTTATCTTATATGTTAGTATTAGGGATTGAACCCAGGGGCACTTCACCACTGAGCAATATTCCCAGTGCTTTTTATTTTTTATTTTGAAACAGAGTCTCACTAAATTGCTTACAGCTTCACTAAATTGCTGAGGCTGGCCTTGAATTTGTGATGCTCCTACCTCAGCCAATGGGGTTATAGGCATAGCTGCAATTTAAAGCCTCTTACATCCCTGGGATTTTTTTTTTCTAGGATCCCTCAGCCCAGATAGCATAAGCTTTCAGCTGGCAATCCTGAATTCTCTTCACAGTCTCTTGCTGACTTTGTACCTCAACTCCCTTTCCAGGACACTGTCTCTTAGACAAGCCAGAGGCTCCCCTGAATCTGCCTGTGACTTTTCCTGGCAAGGACTATGATGCTGATCGCCAGTGCCAGCTGACCTTCGGTCCCGACTCACACCATTGTCCCCAGCTGCCACCACCCTGTACTGCCCTTTGGTGCTCTGGCCACCTCAATGGCCATGCTATGTGCCAGACCAAGCACTCGCCCTGGGCTGATGGCACCCCCTGTGGGCCTTCACAGGCTTGCATGGGTGGCCGCTGCCTCCATATGGATCAACTCAAGGACTTCAATGTGAGATTCCAGGGCTGGAGTTGGATAAAGGACCTGGGTGAAGGGGACTGGCCCTAAGCCCATGAGAGAGTATACTTATCCTATCTTTCCATTCTGTGCTTCTTTAGGTTCCTCAGGCTGGTGGATGGGGTCCCTGGGGATCTTGGGGCGACTGCTCTCGGAGCTGTGGGGGTGGTGTCCAGTTCTCTTCCCGGGACTGCACAAAGCCTGTTCCCCGGAATGGTGGCAAGTACTGTGAGGGTCGCCGTACCCGCTTCCGTTCCTGCAACACTGAAAACTGCCCAACTGGCTCAGGTGAGGGGTGGGAGGGATGGAAACTCTTTGCAAAAGGATGGTAAAGAGCAGGAAGGACTGTCCCAAGAGGTGTTGATTGCTCCTGCTGCTGGGTGGGGGGTGAGTGACTTTGCTCTGTAGGAACTGTCTCTCTCGGTCTGTGCGGAAAAGAGGTGCCATGCAGTTTAAGGTGCTAGGTGGAGCCAGGCACAGTGGCCCCCACCTGCAATCCCAGCAGCTTGGGAATCTGAGACAGGGGCATCACAAGTTCAAAGCCAGTGTCAGCAACTTAGTAAGACCCTAAGCAACTTAATGAGATCCTGACTTAAAAAACAAAAAGACTGGGAATGTGGCTCAGTGATTAAGCACTTCTGGGTTCAATACCTGGTACCAAGAAAAAAAAAAAAAAAAAAAAAAAAACAGATGCTGGTGGAGGGTTTCATGGGACAATGTGAGGAGGGAGGGGCTCTGACTGTCCATTTCACCCCATAGCATTGACCTTCCGTGAACAGCAATGTGCTGCCTACAACCACCGCACTGACCTCTTCAAGAGCTTCCCAGGGCCCATGGACTGGGTCCCTCGCTATGCAGGTGTGGCACCCCGGGACCAGTGCAAACTCACCTGTCAAGCCCGGGCACTGGGCTACTACTATGTGCTGGAACCACGGGTAAGGACCAGGCACCCCCCAGGCCCTGTCCATGCTCACATACTTCCCTGTGATCCTTCTGCTTAATGATAGCAAAGATCCCCCAAAATAGCACCATTGCTGGCATTGCCAAAGCAGGCGAGCCCATGGGTCCAGTCAGATTTATCTGTTCATGGGTATTGGGAAAACAATTTGCAGATCGGCCACTCTAGACTGTCCCCATTTCCCTGCTTCTTTCCCTCTCTCTTTCATCTTCTGCATTTGTTGAGAATGGAAGTGTGTGATCTTTGGGCAAGTCTTCAACCCTCCTCCTTTCCATGGGTTCCTCTGTCAAATTACAGTGGTGACTTCATTAGACTGATGGATGATCTTCAATGGACAGGCATCCAGAAATGCCTGATGTCCCTGAACTACCTCAGTGTGATAGGGCGATCAATGGGTTGAAAGTGGAAAACAACCCCTAGCAGTATTTGGTTCCCTCCCTTCCCCCATCTGTGGAGAATTCCTACAGGCTGGCTGCCCTCTAGCGCCCATATGAAGACAGTACCATCTTCAGGTTCAGGAGTTGTGAGTGGGACTCCAATAGACCAAAAATTTCGGTCTTGGTTCCTTTGCATGCCATCTCTGAAATCTTTAGGCAAGTTCTTTGCTCTTGCTAAACCTTAATGGTCCATATCTTAAAACCTGAAATAACAGCTGAGAGATTCGATTTGAGATTTATATTCTCTCTCTCTTTTTTTTTTTTTTTTCGTTTTTGAAATTTTTGTGGTACTGAGGATGGAACCCAGGCATGCTCTTCCACATACCTACATTCCCAGTCCTTTTTATTATTTATTTTAAGACAGGGTCTCACTGAGTTTCCCAGGCTGGCCTTGAACTTGTGATCCTCCATGCCTGAACCTCCTTAGTTGCTGGGTTTCCAAGTGTGTGCCACTGATCCCTGCTTATTTCATGTTTATAAAGTGCTTAATTTAGCACACTGCCTAATGGTTAGTACTCTGAAAATGGTGACTTTTATATCAGTTGTTATGATTATCATCCCTTACAGCAGCTGGAGCTCACCCTACATACCATTCATACCCCCTACCTCTTCTAGCTCTTTTGACACCTCTGCCCTGTTGGGACCTGGGTTATGTTTGACTTACCAACCCCTCCTTACTTAGGAAGAACCTTTTACATCGTTCCTTCTCTTTTCTTCAGGTGGTAGATGGAACCCCTTGTTCCCCGGACAGCTCCTCAGTCTGCGTCCAGGGCCGCTGCATCCATGCTGGCTGTGATCGCATAATTGGTTCCAAAAAGAAGTTTGACAAGTGCATGGTGTGTGGTGGGGATGGTTCCAGCTGCAGCAAGCTCTCAGGCTCTTTCAGAAAATTCAGGTTCCTTCACTATTTATTTTTTTCCCTTTACCTTTGTGGATGCTGTTCTGGGGATACAGAAGTGAACTCGACACCATTTCTACAGTCTAGTGGGGAGACAAATGAATAGGCAGTTATGATGCCATGACCCACGTGTTCAAAAGAGGGTGGCACAGGGTGCTGTGAGAGCCTTTATGGGCATCAAGGATGATTTCCTTGGGACTGACTCTAAATTGAGTCAAGGCTGGAGAGTAGGAATTGGACAGGCATCAAAAAGGGGGTGGCTAGAAGGGCACCTGAATAAGAGGGTAATGGGTATAGCTGGGTGTGGTGGCACCTACCTGTAATCCAGTTACTTGGGGAGCTGAGGCAGGGGCAGGGCAAGTTTAAGGTCAACCTCAGCAACTTAGCAAGCCCATGCCTCAAAATAAAAATAAAAAGGGCCTTGGGGTACAGCTCAATAGTAGAGCATACCTGGATTCAATCCCTAGCACAGCTCCCCCACCAAAAAAATGAGGGTAATGAGTTTCAATGTCCAGATATATGGTTAGTAGGGAACACTTGCATGTAGACCTGATCTGAGACAGCTCATATTGATTTGAGGTGATGACCCTCTACAAAGGTACAATTAGACAAAAACAGCTTAGAAGACTGAGGAAATTCTGAAAATGCTGAGCTCCCCATCTATTCCTTCCACACAGGTACGGATACAATAATGTGGTCACTATCCCTGCAGGGGCCACCCATATCCTTGTCCGGCAGCAGGGAACCCCTGGCCTTCGGAGCATCTACCTGGCCCTGAAGCTTTCAGATGGCTCCTATGCCCTCAATGGTGAATACACGCTGATGCCCTCTCCCACAGATGTGGTATTGCCTGGGGCAGTCAGCTTGCGCTATAGTGGGGCCACTGCAGCCTCAGAGACACTGTCAGGCCATGGGCCACTGACCCAGCCCTTGATGTTGCAAGTCCTAGTGGCTGGCAACCCACAGAATGCACGCCTCCGATACAGCTTCTTTGTTCCTCGACCAACCCCTTCAACACCACGCCCTGCTTCCCAGGATTGGCTGCATCGCAGGGCACAGATCCTGGAGATCCTTCGGCGGCGCTCCTGGGCGGGCAGGAAATAACCTCACCATCCCGGCTGCCCATTCTGGGCACCGGGGCCCCAGACTCAGCTGGAAAAATGAGGGAGCTTCTGCAGCTGCCTTCCGCTAAGACACAGTGGGAAGGGGCTGTGGGAGTGAACCTGCTTCTCCTCTCTGCCCTAATGGGCAGGCTGGCCCTGCCCCAGTTTCCCGCCTGGGAGGCAGTGATGAGTTGGTGGATGGAAGGGACTAGGAGACAGTCCCTTATCTAAACTGCTCCCTCAGCCCTGCAGGTCACGGGAGGGAGGGGGAAGGCAGGATGGGCACCCGGCCCAAGTTGTATTTATTTAGTTGTATTTATTTATATATATTCACTTTTACTTAGTACCAGGGAAGGGGAGGACTCTGGTCCTGGGGAAACTGACCCCCACCCCTCAGAGCCCTCACCCTGGCTAGGGACTTGAGGGTGGCAGTGATAAGAATGAATGATCTGTGTGTGTGTGTGTGTGTGTGTGTGTGTGTGTGTGTGACTGTGTGTCTGTGTGGAAATCTATGTGTATTTTCCATGAGTTATAACCTACCTTGCGTTCCTCTTCCTGAATTTTATTTGCTGGGAAAGGAAGAATCAAGGGTAGGATGGGTCTTCAAGGAGTGAGGGTTTATCAAGTTTTTAAAATACAAGTTGAATTCTGCTATTTATATACTCCTTTTGGAGTCAGACAGATGTGGGTTGCACCTTGGCTCCATGTCTCTGAGCATTAGTTTTATTCATTTGCCAGTAATAATACCTCCCTTAGAAACGTGTTGTAAGGATTGAATGATGTAAATAAAGAACTCGCATAATGCCTAGCACTTGGTAAGTGCTCAACAAATGGCAGCTGCTGTTAGTTATTATCATCTTTCTGTTCTCATCCACCCTCTACAAGGTCTCCAGTGTGCTTGAAGGTGGCAAAGATCCACATCAATGGTGCCTACCCTTACCCCCAGGCTTAGCTTCTTTGGTTGGCAGAACCCAATCCTGAATTCCAAGGGACTACTGAAGAAAAGACATTCTATCCCTACCTCTAGTAGAATTTTCTTTTTTTTTTTTTTTTTTTTGTGGTGGTGTTGGGGATTGAACCCAGGGCTTTAGGGCATTCGAGGCAGGTACTCTACCAACTGAGCTATGTCCCCAGCCCATCTCTGTAGTATCTTAATCACAATAAACACATGGCAGGGGTGTGTGTGTGTGTGTGTGTGTGTGTGTGTGTGTGTGTGTGTGTTTGAGCACTTGCCTTGTATGCCCGAGGCCCTGGGTTCAAAACCTCACACACACACACACACACACACACACACACACACACACACGCACACACACACACAAAGCATCTGGCAAGTATAGCCAATAAGAACATGAAGGTGCAAAAATAAACAAGAACTAACTACATCAACACAAAACAGCTGTTTAATAGCAGCAATAATAGTTGAGTGGGTCAGGTCATGGAGGACTGTTGTAATAGAGTCCTGAAGCAGGAGCTGATGAATCCAAAAATGAGCTGGAGTTCAGCACCTTATTAACTGGGTGGTATTGGGTAAGTCACTGATACAGAATTTAGATTATTTATAGGTGGAATGGGTCTAATAGTACCTGTTCCCAGAGGGTTGCTCCAGGAGCAAATGTTTAAACATTTTCAAAACAATTAAAGCGACAGCAATGTGAGAGGTTACACTCATCACTATTGAGTGAGACAAGGTCCCCAGAATCAAACAATATAAACCCAGCAGACTTCTTTGAAGATGTGAAGTTAGAAGAGAATTCAGGTCAGGCATAGTGGTGCATGCCTATAATCACAGAAAGTCAGGAGGCTGAGGCAGGAGGATCACAAATCTGAGGCCAGCTTTGCCAACTTAGCAAGGCTTTAACCAACTGTGAGATTCTGTTATCTCAAAATAAAAAAAAAAAAAAAATAGAAAGGACTAGAGATATAGCTCAGTGGTAATGCACTACTGGGTTCAATCCTCAGTATTCCTCCCACCCTAATAATGTAATTCAGTATGAGGAATTAAAAAAAAAAAAAGTTGGGTAGGAGCCAGGCATGGTGGTGCAAGTCTGTAATCCCAGTGACTTGAGAGGCTGAGGAAGGAAGAGGAAGGAAAATTGCAAGCAACCCAGCAAGG
Organism: Sciurus vulgaris; assembly: GCF_902686455.1. Lineage (NCBI taxonomy): Eukaryota > Metazoa > Chordata > Mammalia > Rodentia > Sciuridae > Sciurus > Sciurus vulgaris. The sequence continues at coordinate 122,535,789 of NC_136461.1, read as the reverse complement.
ACTTAACCAAGACCCTGTCTCAAAATAAAAAGGGCTGGGAATGCAGCTCAGTGTTAAAGCACCCCTGGGTTCAATCCCCAGTATGAAAATAATATGCAGTAGGGATAGGCAGTAAGGCAAAAGGAATAGCATAAAAAAGGCTCTTAGGTGAGGGGAGTCAGTTGTTCAGTGGTGGCAGAGTACTTGCAGAGCAGTAGGGTGCAAGAGCATCTCTACTTTCCTGTCTATGCAGGCAATTTTGCTTGAGAAAGAACCTGGGTATTCCTGTGTATGTCATGGATGGGACGGGGATGGCAAGGGTAGCAAGTGGGCCCTGTAAAACTTGAGTTTTGAGTGTCAGAAGCTGGATTGCTAAGGGTGGGGGAAGGACCAAATGTGAAGGAAAGGAAAGAATTATAGGTAAAGAATACTCTGAGGTGAGGGGGAAGGGGGCAATGGAGGAACCAAAGACACCTCATTCTGCCATAACAGTCCTTGCTGGGCTACGAAACATGGCTTGGGATACAGAGCTGGGACTCTGGGGCTGAGGCAGGCCATGGAGGTTGCAGCAGTTGTGTGTGCTATGCTCACTGATACTGGGCTTTGCTAATCAAGTTCAGTACCAGGCAGAGACTTACACAATACCCTGTGCTTTGCACCATCCAGCACAGTGTTTGCTCCCACTGCATCCATGGGAAAATGGCTACCTACACTTTTCTCTCCAGCAAACATGTCTTGCACTGCTGTGCTTGAATGCCCTGACCCTTTCTTTGGTACCAGACAAGCATGAGGAGGTAGGAACAGGACAGTGATCAAGATCAGAAAGATCTTCAATTGTTTCATCAAGCTAACAAAATTGGATCACCAATAATATGTTCATGGATCTTCATATTGTGAGCTCATGGTACACTGAGCAGAGATCTGTGGTAAATGAATGTGAAGTACAAACATGAACAATATATTTCTGTGTACTAAAGGAGTTCACATTCAACCTGGGGAGAAGGTTGTGAACTAGACTTCCACAAGAGAAACAGTGGGACAATAGAAGAGACTGTAAGATAAAGACAAAATAAACTGTGCAAAGACTGAGCTCTGGAATCATGGCTTATAAGGGTTAAGAAGGGTGAGCCATGGATTTGGTCCTGGGGAGAAGGGCTCTTTCTTTCTTTCTTTCTTTCTTTCTTTCTTTCTTTCTTTCTTTCTTTCTTTCTTTCTTTCTTTCTTTCTTTCTTCTTTCTCTCTCTTTTCTCCCTCTCCCCCCACCTCTTTCTGTTAATTACTAGATTTGAACCTCTTTACCACTCTGAGCTACGTGTCCAGCTCTTTTTTTATTTTTTGAGAGTGTGTCGCTAAATTGCTGAGCCAGGCCTTGAACTTGTGAACTTCCTGCCTCAGTTTCCTAAATTGCTGGGATTACAGGTGTGCACCATTGCACCAGACTCACCTTCAATGCTCTTTGCAATTCATTCTTTGTAAATCACTTTCATATGTGTTATTTTAAGAAAATTTCTGCCAATGTAATTCAGTAGTAGAGCACCCCTGGGTTCAATCTCCAGTACTGTAAAATGAAAGAAACCCTTTGCTCACTGGGTAGGGTTCTCACTGGCATACAAAAATATTTTCCAGCTAGGAGTAGTGGTGCACACCTGTTATCTCAGCGACTCAGAGACTGAGATAGGAGGACTGCAAGTTCAAGGCCAGCCTGGGCAATTTAGTGGGGCCCTGTCTTAAAATAAAATTTGAAAAATAAAGGAGGGAGCTGGGGCTGCCATCATTGGCAGAGTGCCTCTGGGTTCAATCCCCAGTACTGCCAAAAAAAATATTGTTTTCCAGAAAGGGACTGAATTCAGAGTTTGCCTCTATGATTGTTAGGTGGGTGGGAGCATAGAGTGAAACGGGGACAGAGAGAACTAGCATTTCAATGAGAAGTGATGTGTGTCCCATCCCTCAATCTCAGGCAAGGCCTGACCCCATTCTGGAATGACCTTCTCCATACCATCCCTCCCAGACCCAGATTATAGGGTTCACCTGATATCCTGAGGTCAGGAGGCTAAGAAGTTGTTGACAGGAGTGTGGGGCATATACCTCCCTATAAGTGCCAGGATGAGCTCTGTCTCCCCAGTCTCTTTATTTAGCTCATGGGTCTAGCTAGGGTGTGGGCATATAGGCAGGAGCAGAAACAGGAATAACAGGAAGAAAGAAGGCATTAAAACTTTTCAAGTTTCTGGTCTTAAAGGTGAAAAGAGGGAATAATGAGCTGGAAAAAGAGGAGGCAGTAACTGACAAGGAAGTAAGCTCCCTGTCCCTACAATTCAAGCAGCATTTGGACAACCATGTTATGAGATGTCATAAGATGTCAGTTGTGCATGACTGTTTAAGGTAGAGATGGAGTTTGAAGCAGTAACTGAGTTGGTACAATTTCTTTAAACTCCTCCTGCCCCCAAGATTCTCAGCTTCTGTGGTTACAAGAGAGGAAATCTGGGAATTTTTCCAACTACTACTTTTGTGGTGGATGTGAGAGAGCCAGACTTTCTAGGGGGTTCTGTGGAATGGGCATTTATACTTCCACTCCATCTCTAGTTCCACTTCTTTCATCTTCATTCATTATTACAGTATTTTTTTTTTTTTTTTTTTTAATACCAGATTGGCAGTTAAGTGACAAAACCAGAATCTCATTGGTCAGGGTTTGTGGGGGAGGAAGGGACAAGGAAGTTGATTTCAATGTCTTAACATTTTATTGGCTAAGAGGATGCTTCTGGGCCAATTGAATACCTTCCCTGTTGACTGTTGCTGGGGAGAAGCCAGAATCATTGGCAGCAAGAGTAACCAGCTGACAGCTGGAGGAAACCACCAGTTCTAAAAATGCTCTGAAGGAGGGGGGTTGGGGAGGTGAGGGAGCAACAATACTGAACAACTTCCCCAGACAGGACCTTATATGGGGGCAGGCCCAGAGTACTTAAGTAGCCTTGGGAAGGAAAGGGAGGGGAGCAAGTAGATGTAAGCATCCCTCACAGTCTTTTGGTCAACCAGCAACAGGCCCCACAAACCTACACATACAGTGACACACATTGCATACACACATCCAACTTCATAGAGATACAGCAGCACACTCTTGATAATTGTTAGAAATACCGAGATGCCACAAAAAATCAAAACATATGCTTGAAAGTGAATGGGCAAGGCAAACTTTATTTCTGCCAGAAGAGGATGCTATCGGAACACGGCTAGCTAGCGAGCGTTACCTGGATGGGTAGTCTGCCTGCTTATATTCCTAATACAGCACTGCCCTTTGCCCTGATTGGAGGAGCTCAGGGGTATGATCTATGTGATTGGCTAATTTTTAGGTTAGGGCGGCAAAGGGAAGGGCTATAATTAAAATGACTACAATTGGATCCAATTAAGGCTATATTCTGAAAATGGACCACCAGGACTTTCTATTTCTCACATAATGTAGATATAAATGAGCATTATAGGGTTGAAAAATATTTTAAAATTGTCCTGAAAATGACTCTGAAAAGTAGAATATATTGACGAGGCCTGGGCCAGGCTGCCCTCTTGTTGCTCGGGGTTCGGGGATTGGCTAGATTTCACCCTCTCAGGCAACAGCAGCAGCAGCAGCAGTTCTCTTCCCTGGACGACAAGCCCCAGTTCCCAGGGGCCTCAGCAGAGTTTGTAGACAAGCTCGAGTTCATCCAGCCAAATGTCATCTCCGGGATCCCTATCTACCGGGTCATGGACCGCCAGGGCCAGATCATCAACCCCAGTGAGGACCCCAATCTGCCCCAGGAAAAGGTGCTGAAGTTCTACAGGAGCATGACACTGCTCAATACCATGGATCGAATCCTTTATGAGTCCCAATGACAGGTGTATTGATGTATCGTGACTACCCCCTGGAGCTGTTCATGGCTCAGTGCTATGGCAACGTGAATGACCCGGGCAAGGGGCGCCAGATGCCTGTCCACTATGGCTGCAACGAGCGCCACTTTGTCACCATCTCCTCTCCACTGGCCACGCAGATTCCTCAGGCGGTGGGGGCAGCCTATGCGGCCAAGGGAGCCAATGCCAACAGGGTTGTCATTTGTTACTTTGGTGAGGGGGCAGCCAGTGAAGGCGACGCCCATGCTGGCTTCAACTTTGCTGCCACTCTCGAGTGCCCCATCATCTTCTTCTGCCGGAACAACGGCTATGCCATTTCCACGCCCACCTCCGAGCAGTACCGAGGGGATGGCATTGCGGCACGAGGCCCTGGGTATGGCATCATGTCAATCCGAGTGGACGGCAATGACGTGTTTGCTGTGTACAATGCCACCAAGGAGGCCCGGCGGCGGGCTGTGGCAGAGAATCAGCCCTTCCTCATTGAAGCCATGACCTACAGGATTGGGCACCACAGCACCAGTGACGACAGTTCGGCATACCGCTCGGTAGACGAGGTCAATTACTGGGATAAGCAGGACCACCCCATCTCGAGGCTGAGGCTCTACCTGCTGAGCCGTGGCTGGTGGGACGAGGAGCAGGAGAAGGCCTGGCGGAAGCAGTCGCGCAAGAAGGTGATGGAGGCCTTTGAGCAGGCTGAGCGCAAGCCGAAGCCCAGCCCCTACCTGCTCTTCTCGGACGTGTATCAGGAGATGCCCACCCAGCTCCGCAAGCAGAAGGAGTCCTTGGCCCGGCACCTCCAGACCTATGGGGAGCACTACCCCCTGGACCACTTTGACAAGTGAGATGCTCCCCAACTACTCTGAAAGGTACTCCGCCCTGAGCAGAGGAGGGAGGGCTGGCAGGACAACCACCCGCAACTGCTTCCTCAGCCAGCTCTCCTAAAGTACTGGCAGCCAGGATGTGCCTCAGACTGTGATGGGGTGGCTCCCATTCCCATCCCTCTCCTCCAGGCTGCTACACTTGCGGGGCCATGTTTGCAGCAGTGCTGAAACTTGGTCAGCTGCTCCTCTTCGCCTGTTACAGAGCTTCTCCCAGGGGCTGGGGCACCTAGGAAGCAGAAGCCTCCTCTGGTGGATGGGGTGGGATGGCAGGGTGGCCTGTGGAGCCTACTCAGTGATGGTTGGTCAGAGGAGTAAATAAACTGTGGCTCTCCAGCAAAAAAAAAAAAAAAAAAAAAAAAAAAAGTAGAATATATTGATTGACTTAATTTATCATTGAGAACTGACTACTCATCACATTTGTTTCTTCAATAAATAAACCATTCAATTGTAAACTGTTGTGATCATGCTCTCACAGGATTCGGAAAAAACAGAATTTTGGAGTCAAACTAAACTCAAACCCTGCTACTTATGTGTCCTGATGTGATTTTTTTAAAAAAAATTTTTTCTGTTGTTGATGGACCTCCATTTTATTTATTTATATGTGGTGCCGAGAATCAAACCCAGTGCCTCACACATGCTAGGCAAGCACTCCACCACTGAGCCACATTCCCAGTCCTGATGTGATCTTAAATCACTGGATCTCCACAAACCTTGCTTTCCTTATCTGTACAATGGATATGCTACTATCTGCCTTGTGGAGAGGTTGTCAGAATGTAACAATGTAAATGGTTGGCAAAGTCTTTGGCTTCTAGTAAGTGATCAGTACATGCTGATTCATTCTCTCCCCCCCCCCCCACCCCCACCCCTCTCTCTCTCATTTGGGATTGAATCCAGGGCCTTGTGCATGCAAGGCAGCACTCTACCAACTGAGCTATATCCCAAGTACATCTCTCCTTTTGTCTTTCCTACCTTCCAATCCCTGCATTAAAATGAGAAAATAATCATACAAACAAACTGTCTACATCAGATCTAACATGGGCTTTTTGTAGAATTTGTGCAAAAGTTCTGGGCTACATTCAGGGGACATTAAAAAGAAAGACATGGTCCCCATCCTCAGAGAGTTCATAAAATGAGCCATACATGACTAAAATCCCAGTAACTTGGGAGACTGAGGCAGGGGATCCCAAGTTTGAGGCCAGCCTTGGCAACTTAGTGAGACTCTGTCTTGAAATAAAAATTTAAAAACAGGGCTAGGAATGTAGCTCAGCTGTAGAGTGCTCCTGGGTTCAATCCTCAGTACCATAAACAAATAATCTGTGGCTGAGACAGTCAAGTAGGACAAAAGTTCTAGACCTGTATGATAGGTGCTGTGATAGAGGAGGGGCACCTAGCACAGAATAGGGTCACAGTAGTGTTCCTGGAAGCCATTTCTGCCTCTTTTTCCAGAATAAGCTATAAGGTTGCAAGGAACCCCATGGAGTCCCATAGGATGAAGGATTGGGAGAAAGAATTTCTGTTTGCTAGATCAGCCTAGGAGCCTTTCTGCTATGTAAAAGCAAGTGAAATAAAGGGAGCAGACCTGAAGTTGGAAGATAAAAACTGTGGAACTGAGTGAGATTGTATGAGGTATTTTTGAGAAGTTACAATCCAGGTGAAAAATGTTGAATAAGAGAGAGGATTTAAAAGTCATTAGACTAGCCAGGTGTGATGGTACATGCCTGTAATCCCAGGATTGTGAGTTCACAGCTAGTCTCAGCAATGTGTGTAGTCATTTGACTACACATCGAAATATGCTCCCACCCTCCCCCTCTCCCTGCCTGTAATGTTTGAGAAAGGAAGTAAAGATTTAAATAACTTTAGTGGTTTTATTTATTTATTTTGGTACCAGGGATTAAATCCAGGAGTGCTCTACTACTGAGTTATGTCCTGAACCATTAATTAATTAATTAATTTATTTATTTATTTATTTTTTATTTTTTTGGTACCAGGGATTGAACCCAGGGGTACTTAACCATTGAGCCACATTGCCAGTCCTTTTTCATATTTTATTTAGAGACAGAGTCTTGCTGAGTTGCTTAGGGCCTAGCTAAATTGCTGAGGCTGGCTTTAATTCATAATCCTCCTGCCTCAACCTCCTGAGCAACTGGGATTATAGGCATGTGCTACTGCGCCTGGCTCTGAACCCTTTATTTTTTATTTTGAGACTAAATTGTCTTCACTAAATTGTTCGGGCTGGCTTTGAACTTGCCATCCTTCTCTCTCAGCCTCCCAGTCACTCAGATTACAAGTGTGTGCCACCACACCCAAATTAACTTGATTACTACAGTGTGTTTCTTCTGTGTTAGGTGTTATGACTGGACCACTAGGGGGCTAAGGGTTTAATCGAAATATAGACAGGATGTTGTGGTGGAAACCAACATATTCCAACCTGAGTTTTCAGAAATGTAGCAGTTATAGATGATGACTAAATTCAGGGTGTGGCCAGGGTGAAGGTTTTTGAAAACAGACACAGAGGGGGATAGAAAGTACAAGAAAAAAACACCAAGGTGGGGCAGAAGCTCAGAGAATCACACTTCAGTAATCTGTGTAAGTCTGTCCTTCCTGCTACAGTTTGAGTCCCTTTAAAAAAATCAGGGCTCTTGTTCTTTAAATGGTAGCACAGGGCTGGGAATGTAGCTCAGTGGTAGAGTACTTGCCCAGCATGCACAAGTCCCTGGGTTTGCTCCCTAGCACAAACAAAACCCCTCACCATTATCTACCCTTTGGTTCAAATTAAAAATTAAGGAGTCATCTTGGAGTCCTCTAACTTCAAGACTTGGCATATACAGTGACTGAGTCTAGTTCTGTTTGCCTCTAAAAGTTCTCAGGGTAATTTGATCCAACCCGAATTATTTTGGGGGTGGGGTGCGGGGGTGGGGGGGTGGTTCTGGGGATTGAATTCATGGCTTTGCACATCAAAATCTATCATTTAGTTACATCCTCAGCCCCAAAACTCTTTTAAATTCTAGCTTTATTTTTCTTTTCTTTTTTCATCTTGCTGGTGGTTGTATACATATTGAGTCCTGGTATAGGCAGTTTCCCCAGCTGACCAGATCCCAGGTGCTTTTACATGGCTCCTATTTTGTGCTCAAATTTCAGATGTATTTAATATCTGCCACCGGCTGGCACTTTTCCATGGTTATTATAACAAAACCTCTTAAGATAGAGTTTATTTTACAAATGAAACCTAGAAAGGGTATTGCTCAGTTATACCGCCAATGGGTTTTAAAGCTGATGTTGCATTCAAATCCAGCATTATATCATTTTTACCCTCTGTAGTCATCTCAAACTCATTAAGTACAAATTTCTCATCTTCACCCTTTCTCCAAATATGTAACACTTTTTCCTCCACACTACGTTTCATTGTTTTATTCACTGCTTCTATTTCAAGGCCTGCAGATACCGCTGGGACACAAAATGCGCTACAGTAGTCCGCAACACTGTAGCCTGAGCGAGAAACAATTTTGATACTAAGTGGCCCTACACCGCAAGCGGCGTCATTGACACACTGGGAGAAGTGCTCAGGCTACCCGCGGATGATAATGAGATCGTCGAGTGCACCAGGTCACTGCACCAAAAACAGTCCCTCCGGCCTCTAGGACAGTCCCTTTTGGCCCTATAGAAAATGAAGGGTTGAACAGCTGTCTTTACAAATCTGAGAGATGAGAAATGGACTCCCGATACCAGACTGTGAGTTGAGAGCCCTGCTCACTTCGCGAGGTGTAGAACCCTTCAGTTCTCTTCGCCCGCACAGCAAACCAGCCCTGCCTCCCCCGATGCCCTACAGCTGAGGGCTCCAGGCTACGCGGTGCTGGAAGATTGCGTTTCAACCGGCGGCTCCACCCCAAGGCCCCGCCTGGTGACGCGAGGTCCCGCCCCGCAGCGCCCGCTTCCAAGATGGCGGCAGCGATGCCCGCCCAGCTGTCTGGGTGGCGGTGACGAGGTAGACATAAGACCAGGTATGTGGGCTAGGGACCGTTGAGACAGAGGCCTCTGAGAAAGGTTCGATCGGAAGGGAGGGAAAGGTTTTGGGTTAGGGCTGGACACAAGCTTGAGCGGGGACAAGGTTCCAGAGGGAAGTGTGGACGGGGGCCGGGTGGGCTCATTTTGCACGGTAGGGCAAAAGCAAGAGGAGCTTGCGATGGGGTGGGCGTGCTCCGAAAAGACTGGGTTTTAACCCCAGGCAGAAAGCCGACCACGCCCCTCCAGGTGAGCCCGCCTAGGTACTCCCGACAGTCTCTGCCTCAGCCCTCCCTCTCTCCCGACTTCAGCAGTAACACTTCTCCCCAGCCCTAAAGGCGGAAAAGGTAGAGGACGCCACCCCCACCATACTCCCCGCCGCTCCCCGGGGCTGTTTGCTTGCAGCTCCCAGGTGGTCATTCCCCTACACCTGAGGAGTTAGCTCCCTGGCTTGTGAAAACGAAGGAACCTATTTCCTACCTCGCCCCGAGTTCTCCCGAGGCTATACCACGGTCCTGTCACGACTGTCTCGCCTCTTAAACGGGTTTTTGGCGTGGGGAAAAAATGTCTCCATTAATTTCCCCGTCCCCACTCCCCAAACAAGTCTGTCCTGTTGTGGTGGGGTAGCGGGTGAAGTGCCACCCTGACAGTATCACACTAATTCACAGTAGCCTGAGAGAAAGGCCAGTGACCTGTCCATCTGCTGCTACTCCCCTTTCCAACCACTTTTCCTCACTTCCCCTGATGGAAAACTTGCTTTACTCTGATCTCTGCCCATGCAGGTGGCTGGCTATTCTTCACTACTTCTGTTCCAGTTGGTCCCAAATTCGTCGTTGGAGTGCTAGATGGAGCCTTTCTCTGTCCTCTGTGACATTTCCAATTTTAGATAATGCCTCACATCTCTGCCCCCCTGGGACCCCCTGGAGCCCCCATGATCTGGAAGAAGACAGCTTGAATCTAGGTGAGTCTCTGTTCCTCTCTAAAATTGGAGGGGTTCTCTAGAGACTCTTCTGAAATGGACGTGGGACTTGAATGATGTAATAATATTCTTGGAGGTGGGGTCTGAAAGTAGATGGTAGGAGTGGTTTGAGGGGAGGTGGACCAGAGTGAAACTTGGGCTGGAAGTGACAGGTGGTGGGGGCTGTTGGTGGTTACATTCTATGTCTTTTCCTTGTGTGACCAAACATCTGTGTGGTCCTTCCTATAACTTTGTTCTCTGCTTGTTTTTCTTTTCTTTCTTTCTTTCTTTTTTTTTTTTTTTTCCTGGCATCACCTTCATTCCTCTTTACTCAATGATCTCCCTGCTGGCTTGCTCTTTTCTGGCCTACTCCCAGAACTCCCCTTTCTCCCTCCCCAGACCTCACCTCAGGATGTTGCGGAGGCTGCTGGAGCGGCCCTGCACGCTGGCCCTGCTTGTGGGTTCCCAGCTGGCCGTTATGATGTACTTGTCACTAGGGGGCTTCCGAAGCCTTAGTGCCCTATTTGGCCGGGACCAGGGGCCTACATTTGACTATTCTCACCCTCGAGATGTCTACAGTAACCTCAGTCATCTGCCTGGGGCTCCTGTAGCTCCAGGAGGTCCTTCAGCTCCTCAAGGCCTACCCTACTGTCCTGAACGATCTCCTCTCTTAGGTGAGTGCAAAGGGAAGGAGGAGGTGAAGGAAAGGACAGTGTGTGGGGGCAGGGAGCCTTGGGTAGGTATGGAGTGGGACTTAAACAGATTACTCTAAAGGTGGGCTGAGATTGAGATAGAGTGTACTCTAAATTCAGAGTTTAGACCAGGTTCTTAGATTGGGCCACAGGCTCACTGCCTTCCCATTTATGGTCTCTTCCTACCTCAGGCTAGATGTAGATGGGCCCTTGTTTAATTAGTTGGTTGGAAGTCCTGTTCTCTTCCTTCCCCAACTATAACTTCAAACCCTGTGGGGCAGGAGAAAGTTATAGAACCCAACAATAAGAAGGCAGGCTAGGTAAATACCTTCCAGGCTTTGAAGAGTTGTCTGATGAGAGGAAATCCAAAGCTTGTGAGATTTCTGAGTGAGCCCTGGGGAGTACTGAGCCCAGAACCAGACTGCCAAGGCCAGAGGTATTCCCAGGCCCTGATGCTTATTCTTTTCTCCCTGCACCTCCAATCCCTAAATGTGACATTCCCTCCCAACAGTGGGTCCCGTGTTGGTGTCCTTTAGCCCAGTGCCATCACTAGCAGAGATTGTGGAACGGAATCCTAGGGTAGAGCCTGGGGGCAGGTATCGCCCAGCAGGGTGTGAGCCCCGCTCCCGGACAGCCATCATCGTGCCGCATCGTGCCCGGGAGCATCACCTACGCCTGCTGCTTTACCACCTGCACCCCTTCCTGCAGCGCCAGCAGCTTGCTTATGGCATCTATGTCATCCACCAGGTATCTCCAATCTCTATGCTACTCTTTCTTTCAAGTAAGGAAGGCTCAAGTAATTCCACTCCACTCTCACCTAGAATAATTTTAAAAGGACAGACTGCAGTGTGGAGAAGCACCTGACCTTTCTCTTCTAACCTTAGTCCCATACTTCTTTTTCTTTTAGGGTACTCCCACTGTCCTCTATCCTCCTATGATTTTTCCTTTGTTGAGTGGCTTGTGCAAATTTGAAATTGGGCAGATCTGGGCTAAAATTCTAGTTCTGCCACTTGTTATGTGGGTGACCTTGAGCAAGATACTTAACCCTCTAAAATGAGGCAAAGAGCAATAGATTACTAATATACCATCTGTTCCACCTTGTTGTTGGTTGTCAGGATGAAATGCTAAACAGCAGCACCTAAATGTCAGACACATACTAAATGCAAGAAAAAATTGTTGAACTGACTAAATGAAAAAGATAGTTTGTTTTCCCCTTCATTCACCTTGCCCGGTATCCCACTTAGATTTCCCTTTTTTTGCTCAAGCCCACTCTTCTTCATGCTACCTATAGACATAGACTGGTTCCTGTCCATTATCTTCTAGGCTGGAAATGGAACATTTAACAGGGCAAAATTGCTGAATGTTGGAGTGCGGGAGGCACTGCGCGATGAAGAGTGGGACTGCCTGTTCTTGCATGATGTGGACCTCTTGCCAGAAAATGACCACAATCTCTATGTGTGTGACCCCCGGGGACCCCGCCATGTTGCTGTTGCCATGAACAAGTTTGGATACAGGTAAAGGGCATGGAAGGATGCTAGGAAGCAGGAAATTCAACCATCCAGGGGAAAGAGGGCAACTAAGGGATGTCTTTCCAGAAGACCTGTGGAATGCAAGGATCTTTTTCTCCCTAGCCTCCCGTACCCCCAGTACTTCGGAGGAGTCTCAGCGCTCACTCCTGACCAGTACCTGAAGATGAATGGCTTCCCTAACGAATACTGGGGCTGGGGTGGTGAGGATGACGACATAGCTACCAGGTCAGAATTCTGTACCACTTCCCTCCTCACCCCTAACCATAGCCTTTCAATAGTAACCTTTAGCTCCCTGGTCCTACACTGAATCTATTCCTTTCCCTTTGTCTTTTCAGTCTACTGACAGCAGGCTTTGCATACTGCTGCCCATTCTATCATCTTTCAGTTTTCTAGATCTGGTTATATATCTGAAAGAAGAGGAAAGATCATCAGGAAATATTATCATGGGATTTTTTTTTTTTTTTTTTTTGGTATCAGGGATTGAACCCAGAGGTGCTTAACCACTAAGCCCCAACCTTTAAAAAAAAAAAATTGGAGACAGAGTCTCACTGAGTTGCTTAGAGCTTTGAACTTGTGATCCTCCTGTCTCAGCCTCCTACGTTGCTGGGATTACATTCACAGTGTCTGGCTAGGATCACATCTTTATGTGAATTCTTATGTCCTCTGTGTATGTGTAAAGCACCGAACAAATTCTAAATGTCTGTTATTCTTTTAGCTCCTTCACAGGCCATCTTCACCCTTTGCTTCTGTGTCAGAACTGGAATTTATTTAAGATCCTGATTACCTGGTTCTGCTTTTTTTAAAAAATCATGCAGCAGAGGGTGAGGAGTTGAGGATAGCTCAGCTACTATTCTAAATAAGAATTGAATATGTGCTTAGCTTGTGCAAGGCCCAGGGTTCTATCCGTGAAACTAAAAAAAAAAGTTTGGGGTCTGCAATTCCCAGTCATGTCCTTTCACAAAATGGCCTTTCTCTTTGCCCCTCCCAGATTGTAAAAGCAGCTCCTGGTAGCTACTTAGGAAACAAAGGTAGGAGGGCGGACCTACCTACCTTTGCCAATTATTTAAAGGCCCCAGGATGCATGAGGCCCTGAGGATTTGGACATTCAGCCTTTACATTCTCCTCAACTCTTTCCTTCTTGCTGTTTGATTTTCTCCTACCTTCTCATACTTATGCATTTTTTAAAAACCTGACTAGTAATAATTATTCCTTGTGTATAGAAACATGCAGTCCCTTCCTTTTCTTGTTCACCTATCAGCAGCTTTTTTTCATTCTGGATCCTCCAAGATCCCCTCACTTTCCCCATAGGGTACGCCTGGCTGGGATGAAGATCTCTCGGCCCCCCACATCTGTGGGACACTATAAGATGGTAAAGCACCGAGGAGATAAAGGCAATGAAGAAAATCCCCACAGGTAGGAAGGGGAAACTGCCTGGTAATTGTTACTGAATTCTCAAGGTTACATACCCCTAGCCAGGAAACTCCCAAAGGTCCCTAGATTCCTGGCTGTTCCTTTCTGGGTCTTAGTATCCAACCTCTAACCCTTAGATTTGACCTCCTGGTCCGTACTCAGAACTCCTGGACTCAAGATGGGATGAACTCTCTGACATACCGATTGCTGGCTCGAGAACTGGGTCCTCTCTATACCAACGTCACAGCAGACATTGGGACTGACCCTCGGGGTCCCCGGGCTCCTGGTCCCCATTATCCACCCGGTTCTTCCCAGGCCTTCCGTCAAGAGATGCTGCAGCGCCGGCCCCCTGCTAGGCCTGGCCCTCTGCCTACTGCCAACCACACAGCCCGCCATAGTCCACACTGATTCCTCCTTGCCCACCTTAATCATGAAACTGAATCAGAAGGGTTGTATTCTCCCTACCCTCAGCTCCTCACTGCTCTTAGAGGGATGTTGGGGGGATTGAACTCTAGTGCTATGTTGGGGGGCAGGGGCCTCTCCACACTGCTAGAATGGAGCTGGGCTCCTCTAGACCTGGAGGTCCCTCTTTCTAGGGGACCGGCCAGGACTTATGACTGTGAATCCTTGATGTCATAATTTTATGTGACAACTCCTGGGAGTCCCCTGCCCCTGGGGTAGGAGCAGGGCTGGACCCCAAGTCCCTTCCTCTTCCATGGAGATCACTCTCTTCCAAGAGTGATCTGGCTTCTCCTGGGACCTCTGTGAATATTTATTCTATTTATGGTTCCCAGGAAGCTGTTTGGTGAAGGAAGCCCCTCCCTGGGCACTTTCTGCCAGTGCTGGAGTAGCTCCCTTTTCTGGTCCTGGCTCAGGGGGCTGGGATTTTGATATATTTTCTAATAAAGGACTTTGTCTCGCTTCTGCTCCTGCTTTCTGCATCCCAGGCACACTTTACCTCTCCTTGAACCCCCCTACAGTCATGACCATAGATGCCAGAGTAGCCAGACCATGCTAAGCTCCAGTGACTTTTATTTTCATGGTAGGAGCTGAGGATCACCTGTTAGATTCTGGGCCCAGGACACTGATTGCCGCCTGGCGCCCACTCTCTATACAGTCATTGACAGCAACCCCCTCATAGGAGGCTCCAGCCAGAGTCAAGGGCAACTTTTGAGCAGCCAGGAATTTCATAGCTGACTCTGGAAGGAAAGGATAAAAGGAATTTTGTGGCTACAGGTCTGATTTCTTCAGCCCTCAGCCCAACTGCTTTCCAAACTTACCCAGTTTTTGCCAGTGGCCTAGTGTATACTGAGGGATGCAGTTCTGGGAAGAGGGGAGAGAATACAGTACAAAGTTTATTACTGATTTTCCAGGCCTTGGTTAACATAGAATGACAAATATACCTTGTATTCAAGGCCTCAAAAAGGGAACTGATATGAGTTTACCCCAACTCACCTTGTGTAGATGGACCAAGCAGTGACTCGGTGGCTCCTTCAGTCCTAATTGTGTGGCAACTGCTTCCTGTGCCTGCTGCTGGAACAGCTTCTGAGATAAGACACAGCCACTAGCCTCCAGCATCTGTAACCAGGAACCTCCCAACATCACCTGTGAAGGGAATATAGCACTAACCAGCTTGGTCTTGCCTACAATGGGGCACAGAGGAGCCCTTTGGAAAACCCGCTATACAACATGTCCTGCTCTCACAGTGACTCTGAGGCCAGGGGGGCTTCCATCCTGCTCAGGGAAAGCAACTGAGTCATACACGATTCCCAGGACACCTGGATCTTCTGAGGATGGTACCAAATGTCCAAATCCCTGGAGGGGGGAAAAAATCAGGAAGGAAAGTCTCCACCTGAGGCTATACCTTTCCTTCCCCTCCATATCATACCTGGACAGGCAGGCGAGCTCCTCTGTACTGCAGGTTTACCACAGCCACAGACACAGCAGTGATGGTACTAAGGACTTGAGCCAGTGGGGCCGCCTCTGTAGGGAGCAGCTTGCTGAGTCCTGAAGGAGAACAGGCCTGATTCAGGAGGCATTCATACTACAATTTTGTCAGCTCTCTTTGAGACTGGATTGCTTGGGGATGTTCAGCTTAGGGGCATGATATGATCCTGCTCGCTCAGGAAGAAACAATTATTGCTTCATGCTGGTTGGGGAAAGGGAGGAGGCTACCCTATTACCTGAAGCTGGAATGGCACTAATAATGTGGTCAGCCTCCAGACTGCTATCCCCCAGAGACACCTGAGAAGATGAAAACATTTGAGAACAAGCAATCATGGGTGAACTGAGATTTCTCCTGCACTGCTCTCGGTTTCCCAGGATGAAGACACTGAATGACTATATCATCTGCATAAAACTCACCTTAGGAAGTAGGCCAGAGGCCAGTGTGGCTGCTCTGGAGTGTTCAGTGAAGCTGGGTTGTTTCTTCCTCATCTCTGACTCTCTGACCACTTCCTACTTTTTGGGGGCAGGGCTAGAGATTGAACCCAGGGAGTCACCCATGCTAGGCAAGTGCCCTAGCACTGAGTTACATCCTCCTCCTCTGACTACTTATAACTACAACTTCTATTTACAGACTTGCATCAAAGGGATCTGACAGGAAGGTCCACAAATAAGGTCCCTAGGAACCTGGGGTAGCTCATGAATAAATGATTTCATTTTTATTTTTGCAATTCTGGGAATTGATTCTAGGGGTGCTCTGCCACTGAGCTACATCCCAACCCTTTTTATTTTGAGACAGGGTCTCACTAAGTTGCTCAGTCTGGCTTTGAACTTGTGATCCTCCTGCCTGAGGCTCCTAAGTTGCTGAGATTACAGGTGTGTGCTATCGGACCTGGCTCTGAATAACTTCTAAGGCAAGGAAACAATGAGTAATTCCAATTCTACCAAACTTGGCCTCGTTGAGCCACTTATAGAAACATCGACACGAGTTCATTACACCCCAGAAGGTTACCTACCTTCCAATGCCCTTCTGCTTGGAGAGTGAGCCCACAGACTGGCTGGCCTCTGAGAACACTGACCCCATTACTAGTGAGGTAGGTGTCAAGGGTCTGAGGCAACATCTCCATCCCTCCACGGAGTGACCACTGGCTCCAGCGCTCAGCCCGGGCTTGGCGAATAAGTGCTGAATCTGGCTGTGGGCTCTGCCCTGCAGAAGCAGCAGCAAAAAAGAATCATCAAACTAGCACCCCTTGCCTAACTGGCAGCCCTTAATATCTTCACCCTTTGAAACAATCCTGCCGCCTCACCTGCCCCCAGCAGCAGCCCCAGTATGATGGAACGATGGGTCTGCTCAGCTTGGAAGAGACTGGGAAAGCAGGACCTGATGCTGAGCTCACGGCTGTTGCCTGCAAACACTCCTCGGCAGAGACTGTCCATGGCTAGAGACGCCACCTTAAGGGTGAGACTGAGACTGAGAGGCCAAGGAATAAGATGCACTAAGTTTCCACTGCCCCTGCTTGGTAAGGAATGGCAGTAGGGAAGGGTTTGAGTTTTGAAGATTAGGGGAGACAAGAGGGCATCCCACATGACACAAAAAGAGCCCCCAGGAGTAGGTGTGAGTGGGGTATTCTGAAGCCGGTTTAGGACAGGAGAGGTTTGAGGCCTCTGAACAGTGTCACCTCAGGTCCAAGGCGGCGCTGGGCAAAACTATGCACAGTCTCATCAGGCTCTTTGCTCCGGGGCTTGGTCAACTCCCTCAGCCCAGCCCAAAGCAGAGGTCTGGAGAAGGGGGGTGAAGGACGGAATAGGCCCCTGTGTGGAGGAAGGCATAGTGAAGAGGAAGCTCCTGATTTACCTTCCCAGCCCCAGGGGCTCATTTTCATTCATTTGGCCCCTTTCTGCTGGAAGGGCTGACAGACACAGAGATGAAGAAATGGAAGGGCTGTGAGGATGGGGCAAAGTAAAAGGATGTGCAGTAAGGAGGTGATGGTGTTACCTGAGGCCAGAAGGCAGGGGGTGCAGGGCCCCATCTACATACAGGAACCTGTTCTGGGCAGCTGGGTGATCTCCCCGGACAGGCAACACTTCTGAGTCCAAGCCAAGCTCAGAAACCTGCTCTTCACATATCCTCAGAAAGAGGAGAAAATAAAGAAAGATCTGGCCCACCAAATATACTTCCTCCCCTCAATTCTACCCCCTTAGTAAAAGCCCACCTCTGCAACCTTTTCTTACACATTCCATAAGCCTCTCACCAGCAGCAGAGTGCGGGCTCCCAGGGCTCCGGCTGGCCGAATTCCCCGAGGTCCAAGTTCAAAAATCGCACCATCCGGCCCTCTAACTGAGCGGATCCAGCCTCCCAAACGCTTGCTGCCCTCCACCAAGACCACCTGGCGACAAGAAGGTGCCATTGAAGTACCATCTGGAGCCGCGGGGTGTGGGGGGTGGAAGAAAGAGCATCACACCGGCCAGGATCCACCCAGCTTTTGCTGGAAATGCAAGAGTAATAAATGAGGATATCTCTGGCATGCGTGAGGTACTCACCTTAGGTGGATGTGAGGCTCGGCTCAGATGGTAACAGGCGGCCAAGCCACTGATGCCTCCGCCCAGCACCACCACGGTCCGGCTCATTGGACTGCTTGGAGAAAGGGGGCGACAAGAACAGGCAGACTGGGAGGCACCCTGCGCTCCTGAAGCCCCGCTGGTTCCACGTTCCACCCTTGGCCACTCACTGATCTAGAAGAAACTAAGGCAGAGCGCGCGGATGGGCTGATGGAGAAGTGATGTCTTCGCCCAGGGGCCAGAGTTCATCCACGAGATAGGGACAAGAGAAAATGAGGTAAGAGAAGGAGGTGGAGGTACGGAGACCTATCTCCGCCGGCGACCCGCAGCGAGAGATAAGGGCCACGCCCACACTATCTGCTCTCGCAGGGTTGAGTCGGCAGGCTGGATGCCTGAGTTTTGAGGCGCTCGCTTCCCACGCCTCTGGAAACCAACTAGTGCTTGAGGTCCGCTAATCCCGCCCCCAGCCCTTTTTAGGTCTCTCGGACTCTCGGTCCACTTTATTCTGGCGGCACGCGACAGTCTCTTTCCGGCTTCTGGATTGGTGGGTCCTGAAAGACCCCGGATCACAGTCACCAATGAAAACTCTGAACCGGCAGTGACGTTACAGGCGGGGCGACGACATCTGTGAGAGTCGTTTTTGTGGACGGAACTGGAGATTGACCCGTTCAGTGCCAAGTTGAAGTGAGCTGTCGTGGCCCGGCGCTTTCCTCCCTAGGGCTCAGATGGCGAGAGTTGAATCCGGGAGTTGCATTCCCAGCTGAAGCTTCCCAGGCCCGGCTAGGGTGAGAACCCTAGAGGGATTGCCCCAGGAGCTTTGGTTGTAGAGAGAATAGATGGGGGCCCGTCCGTGGGGAGGCGGCTCTACAAACAGCTCCTTGATGTTAGCAACAGTTCGGGCCTACGGGAGCTAGGGCCGCCCGGCAACATACCTACTGTTTGTCCACAGGGGTTCTTGGGACAAGAACCTCGTCCTCGAGGGGCAGCCCCCATCTTCGGCAAAACCTGTCTTTCCAGTGTCTGCACTACCGTTTCAGGCTTCCCCGCAGCTCCGCCAATCTCAAGATTTGCCTGCTGCCTTCTTCCAATACTAAACCCTCCCTGCTTGGGCACGCACGTCCTGGTCCTGCTCCACTCCCGACCCCTCCTCCTTGGCCCTGAGGGCGCCCCCACCTGTTCAGATATGGAACTGGGTCCCAGGAATATTTCAATTGTACCCAATTCTGTATTTCCACCCCCAAGCACAAATAAAAATAAGAACATCACTTTTTTCTTAATAAATTTATTCACAAAAAGTAAGATTGCAGAGGGTATGGGGGCTGTACATGGGCAGGGGCCTGGTAAGCTCTGTACACAGGGCTGGGAGACAAGGGAGCCTCCAGGTGGAAGGGTACTTTTTAATAAAAAAAATAATGGGAGCTACAACCCCCCTCCCCCCTCCCCGATTAAAAAGACACAAAAATAGACGTCTCTGAGGTAAATGGGGAGCCTGGGACTTAAGGATGTTGAAAGGATTTCACAGGTGCCAGGGCATAAAGGGGGTGTCACAGGCACCGGGTTGGCTCCTGCATCAGTTGGTAGAACAGCACATAGCCTTCACTGGATGCCACTTGATTTTCGCTTATAGGGGAGACACTAGGAAAAAGGGAGATGGGGAATGGGTTGTAGTCATTCCTGTACATTCTCTCCTTCCCACAAGATTTAACCTCAGAGCATCCAATAAGAGATCAGGAAAGACCCCCACCTCTCCTTTCTCCGGGCTCTCTGCTCTCCTGGGGTTACACAGAAGGGGAGGGTGTCAGGGCTGTAGTGGGAGCAGGGGCTGTTCTCACCGAGAGTCATTGTAGACATGCCAACCAGTCTGGCATCGGCACAGGGCTGTGTAGTGGCCATAGTGGACACTGCCGGAGTGGTTGCAAAGGGCATAAAGCTGGTAAACAGGGCTTCCTGTGGAGTTAGAGATGATACAGTTCTATAACCACAGCTGAGCCCCCCTCCTAAAGCTCCTCAGGACCTTCCCCATCAAACTCACCGGCTTTGTCACTGGCAAAGTCCCCCAGGCTCAGTCTCTGCAGTGGAAAGTCTACACCTACTGAACTTTTCTTGATGGAGCCTCGAGAGGTGGAGAATCGATTCAGATCTAAGCCCTGGTTAAGGAGCATTTGGGAGGTGGAGGGTCTCTATGGAGAACTGCAGTCTTAAATGCTGTCCTCTCTCTTCCCCCAGAAGGCTGGGTGGCAGGCTTTTCCTAAGGAAAATTCAATTTCCAAATGGCCAGTCTATGTCAGCATAGAGGGTGAGAAAAGAGAATGTATGGGAGGTATCCTAAGCAAAGTAAGAATTTGAGGATTAGGATATGAAGCACGAGGATTCGGGGGAATCTTTGTACTGTCAACTTTTTGGTACTTCGTGTCTTCTGCCGACATCGGTCACACACCTGAATAAATGCCAAACAGTGTTAAGTTAATGTACTCTCTCCTCAGCTGGTTTTCTGACATCCCTAATCATACAAATTTAGAATGTTCTCCATTTCTTCTGTATCCTCTGGCCACACCCCTTTGCCCTCGAAGTACTAGGACATATCTGAGACCCCAACACAAATGCAGACATGTAATGATTATTTCCCATACTAAGGAAACATATGTACCCTTTTCTCCATATGGCGTTCCCCCAATTCTCCCGCCCTTATTATAGCCCTTGTGAACATCCACATACTGGGGCATTCTCTGACTCTAGCTCTTCTTCCTTGGTGAAAAGGCTGAAACAATCACGCAGAGACACCTTGCCCCCAGCAAATCCCTTCTGGGGGAAAAGGGAAAGTAAGGGTTAGCATGTTCTGCATTTTCTTTTCCTACTCTTCATCAAGCTAGGCTTCAGTTATACTCTAGAGACCCACAGGGTTCCCACCCATACTCTGGGGCTGGGTAGGTTTGGGTCATAGAACCTGTGTTCCTTCCACCCCTGGAATCCTCTGGAATCCCACCTTGGGGATGGGCAGGGACAGGTCACAAAAAACCTCGAAGGTCGTGGAGCGATACCCACAGGCCTGGCACTTGAGACAACTTTTCAACTGGCCCACAAACAGGTCTAGACAGAAGCAAAGGGGCAGGAGAAGAAGTCATTGTTGGGTACCTGAGATGCTTGAAATCCTGTCTCTTTATGCCCCTTTGCTTGACCCTCCTTTTCTCACTATCAATACTCCTAACAAACTCTTCATACCATTTCACATCTTCATCATCCAGTTTTGTTCCCACATACCACTTGAAGCATCAATTTTTTCCTCCAATCCCCAAACTAATTTTCCCTGTTGCTTTGTCCCATTTCATACCCACAATCTTGCTGTCCTCTCGCTCCAGGTAATGCTTCCACATTAGGTTGGCTCGATCATCATCACTATCATAGATCAGAGAAGTAGGGAGCACCCATGAGACAGCAGGAACACAAGGCACCACCAACACCACCAAAATGATACACAGAGCCCTGTACTATATCCACACCCCAACCCCTCCCCTAAATTTCTAGGTAAAATCAAAGGAGTAAATTTCTGGGGAAATCCAAGGCAAAAGAAAAGACTGGGACATATACCAGGGAAGAACATGCTATCTTCTTCCACCTAGCTTCAAGCCCTTTTTATGTACTTTGTTATAATTATCCCCTCCTCTTTTTTTTTTTTTAATTCTTTTCTTTAGTTTTAGATGGACACAATACCATTATTTTATTTATTCACTTTTTATGTGGTACTGAGAATCGAACCCTCACACATGCTGGACAAGTGCTCTACTACTGAGCCACAACCCCAACCCTACATCCCTAATCTTAACTACTTCAATTCTGTGAAGGAAGAAACACTGTTGGTAAACTACTGGGGAGAGATGGGAGGAGGAGCAACCCTTACCTTAACTCAGGTTCTTCAAGCAGAGTCCCTCCTCGGCGAGGTGGAGAGGGAGCTGGACCATTGGCCAAGATTGGTGGAGCCCGGCGACCTCGTCTGTTGATTTCAAGGTGTAGACGCTCCATGAGGAGTTTCAGGAACTCTTGGGCATCCTGCTGGCTACAGCCAGACAGAGAATATGGGAAACTGACCCCTTCCTTGTCCGCAGACACTATCCCCTGCCTAGACATGGTTCCTACTTTCTGAATGGAGAACATCTCAAGGCTCAGAACAATGTTGCGGGGGTCACTGCTTGGCACTACCCAAAAGGCATGACCAGAGAGAAATCTATACCCTCCAGCTCTCCCACCTGTATCCAGAGAAGGAGGGAACATATTTCTGGAAGACGGCTCGGAATCGAGTAGGATTCACAGCTTCACAGGAGTCAGGGTGCCAGAGGGCACCAATCACATCTGCAAAGGCTGTTGGGGTACGATTAGAAAAGGGAAACAAAGGTTAATGTCTGGAAGAGGCAGGCAAGAGGACATCTGGAAGGTAGAAAACAAACCCTAGGAAAGTAGGCAGTGGGGAAAAAAGGATACGACTGTCAGACTGATGGGCTGGAGGCCATGAGCACTGGCAGATAGACCTGCAAGAGGTTTGGGGAAAAGGGAACAGGAAGCAAGAGTTTTTGCCCTACCTTCAGTAAGCTCTTGTGCTCGGCCCCCTCCAGGCACCTCTTGCCGGAAGTCTCTTCGTAGACAGAAGTCTCTAAGAGGCCGAGTGCTGCTCAAACACTGTAGCACAGCATTCAGGAAGCACTAGGAAGCAGTAGGAACACTGCCATTACCTCTCCCAGAAACTTAGGAGAGCTTTAGTACTCTCCTTCTACATGCCTTCCCCAATTCACCAGGTTCTCCCCACCCCCAGTACCATTTCACATTTCCTTTTAGAGAGGAGCAGAATGGCTCTTACTGTATTTCCCAGATTTCGGAGGCCAACATGACCAGAGCCCAGAAGCAGCGTATGATGAGCCTGAAATGTCAGGGTACAGTCAGCAGTTTCCCATATAGCCATTTTAATCTTCTAACACCATGTTGCCTGCTGCCTCCCCCCGCCATACATGCCCAAACTCTACCCTCTCCCTCACTGGTCTCCCTACCTCACTGGTCATGAGCAGTAAGCCCATCACAGCTGAGTGCACCACAGACTCAGCCATAGCTGTCCCACCTATTCCCCACTTACTCCTCTGCCCAGCTAGCTGACGTCGCAGCTCCTGGGGCAACTCCCCAAGCACTGGCATGGTTGACCAGCTGCTCCTCACTCCCACCTTGCTACCTCCAAAGCTCCCTCCTGCCCCCGTGGCCCTTTCCTGCACCCTCTCTTTCGGGCACCAACTGCCGTCAGCCTAGCTCACTTAGTTTGGGAAATGGGCAACCACAGTAGCTCAGATGTTCTGAACCCATCCCTCTTCAACTCCAGAGATTAATTAGGCCTAGGCAAAGTCCTAAGAGAGAAAGTGCAGCAAGGGAAAGGAAGAGCCTGGGGACCCAAAGAAGTATTCGAAATAGTTGAGTTCATTCCCTGGGGACCAAAATGGCACACCATACTGGGGACTCACAGACAGTCCAGAAAATGGTTTAGAAGAGACCAGAAGTAAGGGAGAGGAGAGGATCCACTGCTATAAAGAATATGAGAAAGGAACTTAGGAAAAAAAGGGACAGGAAAGTCACATGATGACAAGAAAGCTGGAGGCATAAAGGAATATGAGCTTGGAAGGCCACATGTGTTGGCAATTCCTCACCATCTTGTCATCAGAGTAGAAAGGCTCAGAGGGCCGGGCAGATATCATGTGGAAGGAGCCATGGGAAGTGGGGGGCTCTGTCCGTATGCTGAGCAAGGTGGGGGGTCCAGGAAAGCCCCCAAGACGTCGGAGAGAAGTGCTACGTCTCAAAGTGGGTGGCTCAGGTCGGAGTGCCAAGCGGCTCAGTGCAGCCCCCAGCTCTGCAGTGCCACGTTGCCCTCCCAAGGCAATCCCCATTGGACGTAAGTCCCCACTGCTCACAGACTTGGAACGGGCTAGGTTGGTCCTGGATGGGATGGGCAGAGCCACAGTTGGGGGTGGTGAGCCAGGCAGGGGAACCCCATGATCTGCCCGAAGGGGGCCTCTGGGACGAGGGCCTGAGGTCCGTCCCCGTCCAAGCTCCAGTTTCTTGAGCCGTTCATCAGGGGGACCTGGCCGGGGAGGCAAAGGTCGTAACAAAGGGTTTGGCCCAGGGGCTGGGTTGCGGCGCTCCTTGCTGCGAGCCCGGGGGGCAAATTGTAGCTTAGATCCCACACGGGGTTGGACATTGACAGGTGGTTCTCGAGTCCTGCCCAGGCGGTGCTCAGAGGCCTGGGGCATTGCGGACACCACAGGCTGGACCTGGGAGGAGAAGAGGCGGTCAGCATTTGAGTTATTGAGGGGGATGAGACCCTAGGTTACCATATTAGTTTCCACATGCACTGAAGGCATGAATCAGGTCTATCAGATCAGTCTTGTATTCCCAGAACCTAGCAGTGTTTGCCACGATGAAAATATTTAGTAGCCCTTGGGTAAACAAATGAAGGAAAGAGCAACTCATGACTTTGACCCTTTCAACACCCCCACTCTCTCCCTACAGAAGACAACTCTACTGAAAAGCCTGCGATAAGTCTCTACCTCAGTTGTGTTGATAATCCATAAACTCATAAAAGGAGCCCTATACCTGGCTAGTCAAGTGGGGTGTGCTCTGGACCTGTGGTTAAATGCAAGTGTGGATGCAAGGATAACAGTATTCCACTCTCAAATTCCTTCCCCTCCGGGTTGCAAATGAAGCCGTCTAAAGGGGTGATTTCGACCCATTCCCTCCCCCACCTCCGATCTCCAACATGGTGTTGGGTCTCAGGGGGCAAAAGCTTAGAGACGCAGTATGAACAACTCTTGACCCCTAATCTCTGCTCCTCTCCCACCACAGCAGGGCTCTACCCGGGTCCGCCTCCCTCGAGGGCAAAAGGCCGAGACCGCTGATTGGCTACAGGGTCTGGCCGCGTATTCCCTGCGGTCCAGGAATGCTGTCCCTCTAGCCCAGTTCTCCCAGGCCCCGCAGGGGCCCATGAGCCTCCGCCTTTGTGGAGAACGTCCTCTGGGGTCTGGAGCACTCTTCCCTCATCTTCCCCTCCCCCGCCATAATGCCCCGACCCGTACCTGTCCCCCAGCGAGGTGGCAGGGGAGGCCAGCCAGGGCCAGGCTCCAGCTCAGGGTCACCCCCTCCTACCCCCGTGCAGCCCCCCCGCCGGCCGGGCTGCAGCTTTAGCCGCAGCTGTTTCCCAGATCGCTCCCGCCGCAAGGGCCGCCGCCATCTTTGTTGGTCCCGCCCGGCCACCGGCAACCAGCTTCACCGTCTCTCAAGGCGCCTGCGCACCCACACTCTGAATCTTCCCACCCGCCCCCTCGGCGCTTGCGTGAGCCCGCCCCCACGGCTCCACGGGCAGACACCATGGAAACGCTGCCAACTTTAGAACCGCTAGTTCTCAGCCCTGCCCTGAGTGGTCTTTAAATCATTGCTCCAAAGCAAGTTTCGAGATCCAGGCTTCCGTCACCCCGTCCTGTGACCTGAAGGAATGTAGATTTGAAAATCCGGGAATGGCCACGAGGATTACAGCACAGATCAGGACGGGTGCCAGTGTGACAAGCCGCAGGACTAGGTCCAGACAGCAGACCGCGGAGAAGCATTTAGTACTCCACATACGGATAGGAAGATTCTGGGAGGGCAGGGAATGCCGGACCTGCAAAACCATTCCTCACCCTCCTTGCAGTCTTAAGCAGTAGGGCAAAGCATGGCTTGCTGTTAAAGGACAATGGAGATCTCAGCAGCAGGGAGAGCAGTCAGATTTTCTTTCATTCTCCAGCTCCTGACCAGAGAATACTCCACTATCCACTTCCTCCCAGCCTACTATGGCTGCTCAATGTGCCTCTGGTTTTAGCTGCTCACCTTCTGTTAACAGCCACCAACGAAAATGACAGACTACCATGGGAAGCAGCTTTTATTGATGGGTTGTCAACAGAAACCAAAAAAAGGCTATGTACTCATTTTCAGCTACTCCCTATGCCACCAGGATGGAGGCCTTCATTGCTCTACTTGGGAAGGGAATATAAATTGCCTCTTGGTTTTCTAAAGTAAGTCTTTCCCCTCTCTGTGCAGCCTAACTTAAAAACTCAGTGGCAATACTATGTGTTTGTTGTTTTCATCAATAATGTCTGCTGCAGCAACTTAGAAACACCAGAGGTGGAGAGCTATAGGGGGAAGTGATCAGATGAGTAAGAAGAGTGATGCACAAGAAAGGAACGTAGCCTATCAAAGGTCCCTCTGTCCTGCCTCAGTGGCTTGATCCTTCACTGGTTGCATTTCTCTTTGTGCTGGATCACACCCTTCTGAATCAGATCAGGAATTTCCACTGCCAGCCACGGACCCAGCTGCAATACAAGGGAGACCCTGTGAGATTACTACCACCCAGTAAATGCCTCTTGTTCCATCAGAAGCTCCTTCCTGGAGAGAGATTCTGGGGGAACATGCCCAAGAGACAACATTATTATTCCTTGTTTACTCTGTTACTTTTCTTGTACTGCCCAGGGCCTAACCCTAACCCCTCCCCTTCCTATACCAACTGTACCAAACTTACCCCCAGGGCCATGAGATGAGCTAGTCCAAACTTGGGCACATTCCTGGCCCACAAAGGTTTGAAGTGATCAGTCAGGCATATTTTGCCACCCCTATGAGAAGGATAAGAGGAAGATATTGACATGCAAAATTCACCAAAATGCACAGCAGTCTCTGGGAGCACAAGAAGACCACTAGTACTCAGAACTGAGAATGAAGTCACAGTACTTTGCCCAGGTTTGAATTCCTCTAAGCCAATAGACTTTGAGGTTTTCTGCCTTGAGAGTTCTTCCCTAAGCCCTTCTCTGACTCTTTCCCATCTCCTATTCAGTCCTACCTGTACATCTTGGCTGTCTTTCCATCCAACTCAGGGACTGCAATTTCTGGAGCAGTAGTGGGATATGTGATAGGAATCTGGAGGAATTATAAAGCCTTAATAAAACAGAATTAGGATAGACAGGAACTATTCTAATCAAACATAAGTATTTCTTTCTTTCTTTCTTTCTTTTTTTTCTTTTTTAATCTTTCTTGATTGAATTTAAATGTTCAGCAAATTTCCCCAGCATCTTGGATATGCCAGAATTCTGGACATGGAGAGTAAAAGCTGTAACTAATGCTTGCTTCAAACTTCAATTTTCCTTTCCCATTTGTAAACTTTTCTTTGGCCTCTTCAAGAAAGGTTAGCTTGTTAATAATCATCTGATCTCTCCTGTTCTACTAACCTTCATATTTCCCACTCCATCACACTCACGTCAAACTCGATGTCAAACTCGTATTTGAGGAGGTCATGGATGTACCAACATTTTCCAAACCACCTGGAACAAAGACCAAACCTCAGTCAAATTTGCCCATCACTCTCATACTCAATGACATCTTGACTTAAGCCAAACTTGGGAGGCTCATGTAGATAGGAGTTGGGGCACTCTGGAGCTGTAGAAGTAGAAAGAGCTAACATGACCCAAGGCAGTTCCAGCAGTAGACTTTGGGATACCCAACTGTAAAAGCCAGGTAAGACTTCCACCCCACACTTCCCAGAGGGTATGCCTACCGGGTCCCTTCCTTGTTGGACTCCAGACGGAACCAATCATTATCTGCATTCTTGTTGTTCTCCACATACTAAAAGCAGAGAATGAGATCTTTGAGGGGGGAGTTGGAACCAAGAGTATTCCCACTCCCCTCAAAAGAAAACTATGATTACTTTCTCTCTCAGTATGTTTACCAAATTTTTCTGACATAAGCAAAACTAAAGACAAGGCTACCCTGGTAAGTTGGGGACTTGCCCAGAGCAGAGAATAGAAGACTTGAGTTCCAGTCAATTTAGCAGGCACAAAAGATGTGAAGATATCATCCGGATTCTTTTCTCATTTCTAATAGTGTCTGCCCTCAGTCCACAATTCACTTTATGGTATACTTCCTTCCTGCAGGGCCTCAAGCAGTCCTGGATTTCACTAGAACCCACATGCTGATGACTACCAAATCTTTATCTTTAGTCCAGATCTTTCCTTAGAACTTTGGACTTAAGTATACAACTGTATCCTCAAATTTCTACCTTTAATTTGAAGATACCAGAAATCTGGCACTTCCACCTAGAATTTATATTTCTTCAGACCTGTTTCTCATCCTGCATTCTCAACCTCAGGTTGAAGAGTTAGCATTCACTTAGTAACTGAAGACAAAAACCTGGGAATTTTCCTTGACCTTTCTGGTACTGAGGATTTAACTCAGGGTCACTTTACTACTGATCTACATTCCCAGTCCTTTTTTAATTTTTGAGATAGGATCTCACTAAGTTGCTTATGGCCTTGCTAAACTGCTCAAGCTGGCCTCAAACTTGTGATCCTCCTGGTTTAGCCTCCGAGTAGTTGGGATGACAGATGAGTGCCACCATGCCTGGCTGAATATTCTTCAAATCTACTTTTCCTTTTTATTATGGCCACACTGCCTCATTTAGATCATCATCTCTCTTTCACTTGGATTAATGACAAGCTCCTAATTTTTCTCCTACCTTTAATCGTACCCCTGGTCAACTGTATTTTTCATCTGTTACTGACCTAAACCCAAATCTGGTCATGTTACTCCTCAGCTTAAAATCCTTTAAAGGCATTCCAACACCTCCAAAATAAAATTTAAACTAGAGTGGTGGGTGGCACACACTGGTAATCCCAGCTACCTGGGGAGGCTAAGGCAGGAGGATGGCAAGTTGTAGGCCAGCTTGTGTAACTTACAGAGATCCTGCCTCGAAATAAAAAATAAAAAGGACTGAGGATGCCACTCAGTGGTAGAGTGCCCCAGGGTTCAATCCCTAGTACCACGAAACAAAATTCAAATGTTTTCAAATGTGCTCAAATCTATCTCCCCAGCCTTGTTTACCACTCCCTGTCTCACATCTGAAGCTCTAGCAATTCTGAAGTACTTGTTTCTTCATATACATCTGCAACATCTAGCTTATATTCCTTTGCTCATGCTGTCCTTGTGCCTTGAGCACCCTTCTCCCACCCTTATATTCTCTCAGATCAACTTATGTTTTCCTTTAAGTCTCAGCCCAAGCATTACTGCTTTCAGGAAGCCTTCCCTAACCAAACTCAAGCTAGATGAGGTATTGCTTCTCATACTCTCAGAACATCCTGGTCATTTCTCTCTCACTCTCCACTTAAATACTGTATGATAATGTTTCTGTCTACCACAGTTTAGGCTTCACCTTATTCGGTTTTGTATTCCCCCTTTAGAGTCTAGGAGCAATAATGATACTGCGATTTTACACACACAGAGTGAAAGAATACATGAAGATCTGCTAAGAACACTACAAGAGATTTTCTTCTCTTCTCATTATAGGAAGATTAGCTGATATGATGGCTCATTTCTAACCGTTAGTTCCACGACCCAACTCTCTACAACTAACACCTACTTGAATTTTCAGCCCTAACGTGTCTTCCTTCTTTAGGAAGAGTGAAAGAGAGGGCAAAGAGATGCGTTGGGGTTTAGGGCCTCAACAAGTACTTCTGACCCCCCTTTTACATCCCCTAGAACAAACACCTGGAGCCATAGAGACACGTCACCTTCCGGGAAGGCGTAACTTAAAAATACTGCTGCTGTCTTTAATTACAAGGTCTAGTCCCACTTTGTTCCTGACCTGAGTCTCTTCAGCCTACTTCCCCTCATCCTTCCTTAATCTCCCAGCCCCGCAACCGTCCCATTTCTCTGAATTTGTAAGTTAAATTAAAAAACCGGAAGCAGCTTCCACACGGAGCCTATTCCTTAGAACACACGATTGCCCGCAAACCCTCCGCTACGCGGTCGATTATAAAGCTCAACTGACCCGGATAAGAGACTGATATTCCTCCTTTAATCGCTGCACCCACAACTCCCGATCTCGGGGTCCAGCGTTAGTCTTCAGCACTGGAATCTCAGACACCACACGCCGTGTGGCCTCATCCGCCATCTTGGATCAGGGCGCAAGAGAAATGCGGAAGTGGTGTTGTCTGTAACTTCGCTCAGGGCGCTGCCATCTTTATTATGGGAAGAGAAGGCGTAGGGTTGCCTTAAGACTTCTCTGAATGCAACCTTTATTTTTTTCTTGTAACGACGACAAATTTGCCATCTGGTTACCCGCTGGTGATGCATCGGGAAGAACGAAATGGACACGGATTACTCCGTCCTGAATTTGCCACCTATCATTAAATCACCAGAGATGACTCAAAGAGGGACTTCCGTTGGTGCTCAGAGAAGTAAAGTAGAAAATCCTCCCAGAGACCTCCCCAAACCTGGAGCGTTTTTAGAATTTCAGGCTCTTCTAGGTACCCTTCCAGGAACTGTCTTCCCAAAACACGCGATTCAAAGCTTCCTTTGCTTACATACAGTCCAGCTGAGTATCAGAGGCCAAAGCAGTTATCCAATAGAAGTGTATGGAACTGATGATTACTAGAAACCATGCACAAAGTACTATATACAGCCCCTGCCCTTAAGAATTAACAAAATCGATTTAGAGAATTCAAAAGTTGGCTTTTTTTTCGTAATTAACTCATCCAGGGAAGAATTGTGTTTCTCTATATCCAGTGCTAAGCACACAATAGTTCTCCTTAATCCTTAGCAAAATTTTTATTTTCAGTTGATTTGAAAACCCAAACACATGAATTTTGGCTTTAAATAGCTTAAGTGAATCAGTCCAGCCTGTGGCAGTAATTCTGGATTCAATTCTATAACTCATCAAATTATATAGTCCAGTGGGGTGGGGGGAGGAAAAAATAACAGAATGAATCAAACACCATTACCCTTTGTAAATGTATGATTACACAAATGGTATGCCTTTACTTCATGTACAACCAGAGAAACAACATGTATCTGTTTGTTTACAATAAAATTAAAAAAAAATTATATAGTTCATCTATAAATGTGCTAAGCATGCTGTATCTTGTCTAATTGCCCTAGCTGAAACTTCCAATACAATGTCGCACATAAATGTTGAGAGTAGACATGTTGGGCTGGGGAGATAGCTCAGTTGGTAGAGTACAAGCCCTGGGCTGAATCCCCAGTACCGCCAAAAAAAAAAAAAAAAAAAAAAGAGAGAGAGAGTAGACATCTTTATCTTGTCCTGATTTTAGGGAGAAATTCAATCTTTTTTCTAGTATGACTTTAGCTGCAAGGTTTTTTTGTTTGTTTGTTTTTTTTGGTTGGTTTGTTGTTTTTGGGTGGGGGACAGGAGGGGGGCTGGGGATTGAACTCAGGGGCATTCAGCCCCATCTTCAGCCCTATTTTTTGTATTTTATTTAGAGACAGGAGCTTAGGCCTTGCTTTTGCTGAGGCTGTCTTTGAAATTGCTATCCTCCTGCCTCAGCCTCCAGAACCACTGAGGTTACAAGGCGTGCCACCACCTTCCCGGGCTAGCTTCAAGTTTTTCATAGACATCTTTTACCAGGTTGAGAAAAGTTCCCTTCTATTTCTAATGTGTTGAGGTTTTGTTTTGTTTTGTTTTTTAAGTCACAAATGGATTTTGGGTTTTTTCAAATGCTTTTCTGTGTTCCTAGAGATAATAGGTTTTGTCTTTTATTAGTATGCTGTAATGTCTTACAAAAATGTCAGATATTGGAGAGATTCAAACTAAAAAGCTTTTTCTCAGCAAAGGAAACAATAATGTGAAGAGAGATCCTACAGAGGGGGAGAAAATCTTTTCCACACACACACACTTCAGACAGCACTAATCTCCAAAGTTTATAGAGAACTTAAAAAAACTTTACACCAAAAATACAAAGTACTCGATCAAAAAATGGGCTAAGGAACTGGACAGACACTCACAGAACATATACAGGCGATCAACAAATATATGAAAAAGGGCTCATCATCCCTAGTAATTAGAGAAATGCAAAATAAAACCACCCTAAGATTTCATCTAATCCAATTAGGGGCTGGGGAGATAGCTCAGTTGGTAGTGCTTGCCTTGCAAGCACAAGGCCCTGGGTTCAATCCCTAGCACCGAAGGGGGGGGAGGGGGACGGACTCCAATTAGAATGGTTATTATCAAGAACACAGCAATAATAAGTGTTGGCGTGGATGTGGGGGAAAAAGACACACTAATACATTGCTGGTGGAGTTGCAAATCTCAGAACACTTATAATGGACCCACCATTTGACACAGCTATCTCACTCCTCGTTTTATACCCAAAGGACTTAAAATCAGCATACTACAGTGATGCAGCCACAACAATGTTCTTAGCAGCTCAATTCACAATAGCTAGATTGTGGAACCAATCTAGCTGCCCTTCGATTGATGAATGGACAAAGAAACTGTGGTATATATACTCAATGGAATATTACTCAGCCATAAAGAAGAATAAAATTATAGCATTTGCTGGTAAATGGATGAAAGTTGGAAAATATCATGCTAAGTGAAATAGGCCAAGCCCAAAAAACCAAAGGTCAAATGTTTTCTCTGATAAGTGGATGATGATATATGAGAAGAACGAAGGAGCTTTGGATGGTGTAGAGGAAAATGGAGTGGGAGGGGATGGGGGACAGAAAGATAGTAGAATGAAATGGTATTACCCTATTTATATATATGATTACATGAATGATGTGAATCTACATAGTGTATAACCATAGAAATGCAAAGTTGTATCCCATTTGTGTACAATGAATCAAAATGCAGTCTGTAAAAATAAAAAAAATTTAATAAAAAAAGTCAGATATTGGATGAAGCTAAGGCAAAATTTTGTAATACTAGAGAACTCTCTCCTATGTTTAATAAAGTTTTATTCAAATTTTGATATAAGCAGTGTAGTGTGGAAAGCAGATATTTGGAATGAAACTTTGCAATTTGTCATAATAGTTTGTAGTTACTTTAATTGTGACTACACTTTCTCACCTACAGGAGGATAATAATGTTAAAAGGTTGTTATAAAAGCAGGGTGAGGTGGTGCACTCTTGTAATCCCAGAGACTCTCTGGAGGCTGAGGCAGGAGGATGGTGAGTTCCAACCCAGGCTCAGCAACAGCAAGGTGCTAAGCAACTCAGAGAGACCCTATCTCTAAATAAAAAATGCAAAAAAGGGCTGGGGATGTGGCTCAGTGGTTGAGTGTCCCTGAGTTCAATCCCTGGTACAAAAAAAAAAAAAAAAAAAAAAAAAAAAAAGTTATGACTATATATGCAATGTCAAATTTCATGAAATAGGCTTTCAGGATGAAATTCAGATAAATAAATGACAGTAGTTTTCAAATAGCAATGATCCAGATTCACAAACAAAATCTTACTGGGAATCTCAAAATATAAAAGTGACCAATGTAGAACTGCTCTTTTAAATATGCATGTTTTATTTCAATATTTGGAAAATCACCTCATTAGACCAGTTAGTAAAGAAAAACTCAAATGTATGATAATATAAAGGATAGTCTCTATATAAATATAGACCTGCCTCTATTAAGGGCACAGTTGCATCTATATATATTTCTTTTAGAAAAATGTTTACCTTAAAATTATAAATTTACATGAAAATTATAATTTAGCTTATTCATGTTTAATCTTTACAGATCAAAATCTGAAATTAAAAAAAGCTAGAGAGAGTATAGACCTGACTGACGTTCACCTTTTTTGTGTATGTATGTGGTACTGGGGATTAAACCCAGGAGCACTCTACTACTGAGCTATATTCCTAACCTTTTTTTTTTGAGGCAGTCTTGCTGAGTTACTCAGGCTGACCTGGAACTTCTGATTCTCCTGTCTCAGCCTCTCAGTAGCTGGGATTACAGGAATATGTCACCACACTGTTTTTCTGGCTTATTTAGAAATGTATTTCTTAATTTCTAAACATAGAGACTTTACAGTTATTTTTTTGTTACTGATTTCTAGCTTAAATGCAGTGTGGACAAGAAATGTTCTTTATATAATTTCAGTCCTTTGAAATTTGTTGAGACTTGCTAATTATATCACAATCTGACCAGTTTTTAACTTTTTTTTTTTTTTTTTTTTTTTTTTTTCAGGTTTTCACATGCTAGACAAGCACTCTATCACTGAGCCAACTCCCCAGCACTGGTTAGTTTTTAAAATGGTCCAAGTGCAACTTGAAGTTTTGGGAAATTTTGGACAGACTACATATGATTGAGTCAAATTTGATGCTATGTCCTTTTAAATTTACCTTTATTTTAAATTTTTTAATTTATTTATTCATTCATTTTTTGTGCCACGATTGAACCCAGGGACACTTAACAATGGAGCCATATCTCCAGCCCTTTTTGTGTTTTATTTATAGACAGAGTCTCAATAATTTGCTTAGCGCCTCACTACATTGCTGAGACTGCCTTTGAACTTGAAATCCTCCTGCCTCAGTCTCAGGAACTGCTGGGATTGCAGCCACTGCACTTGGTAAAACTTTATTTTTAAAAGAAAACTGAGGATGGAACTCAGGGCCTCACACATGCTAGGCAAATGCTCTACCACTAAGTCACATTCCCAGCCCTATTTTTTTTTTCCTTTTCCTGCCTTTCTACCCTTTCAGCACTGGGGACTGAACTCAGGGGTGCTCTACCCTGAGCTACATCCTCAGGCCTTGTTTGACTAAGTTGCCCAGGCTGGTCTCAAACTTGTGATCCTTCTGCTTCGGCCTACTGAGTAGCTGGATTTTTTTTTTTTTTTTAAGGTACTGGGGATTGAAGCCAGGGTGCTTTACACTGAGCTACAGCCCCAGTTTTTTTTTTTTTTTTCTTTCTTTTTTCTTTTTTTTTTTGAGACAGGATATCACTAAATTGCTGAGGTTGGCCCTGATTGCAGTCTTCCTGCCTCAGCCTCCCAAATCACTAGGATCACTGGCTGACTGGCAATAACAAGATTCTTGGCATTCTAAATGAGTTTAGAGGGCTGGGGATATAGCTCAGTTGGTAGAGTGCTTGCCTTGCAAGCACAAGGCCTTGGGTTCGAATCCCCAGCACCACTAAAAAAGAAAAAAAAAAAAAAATCTAAATGAATTTAGAGTATTGGGCTTGGACATAGTATTCCGAAATCAGCAATATCAGCAATACTATGTAAGTGAAATTGTGTCCCCTTTAGATAAGAAGAAGAAATAATGTTGCAAATCTCTACATTTTCACAGAGGAATATTCTAGATGAGTTTTATGAAAACCAAAGAACTAACATTATTGATTCTTAGTAAAGTATTAATGGTTATTAAAGAGTGATTTATGAGCTGGGTGTGATGGCACATACCTGTAATCCCAGCTACCCCAAGGAGGCTGAAGCAGGAAGATCTCAAGTTTGAGGCCAGCCTGGACAATTTAGTGAGAACTTGTTTCAAAATAAGAAACAAAAAAAGGGCTGGGAATATAGTTCAGTGGTAGAGTGCCCTTGGGGTTAAATCCCAGGCACACACACACACACCCAGTGATTATGGGCAGTAAGACTAAAAAGCAGTGATCTCCAGAACCCCTGAAAAATGGTTTATTACCATATGATTTAGTCCCCCAAATTGTCAGTTCTGCCTTTCTTCCAAGTCTTTTGCAGGTATTCTTTTCTCGGCCTCCTCAAAGAGAAGCTTCCACTGATTATTAATTTTTCTGTCACAGCATTCTATTCTTTTCCTTCATAGCATCTATCTCAATTTAGAATTTTATATTTGTATACCCATGTACACAGCAAGTCCCACACAGACCTGATTTGTTTTGCGTACCACTGTGTTTTTTATCCTATATGAGTATCATGATAAATGCTACATATATTGACTAAATAAATGACTTTTCCCTCTCTTTTTTTGGCAGTCTCTGGGGATTGAGCCTAGGGACACTATACCACTGAGCTACACCCTCAGCTCTATTTTGTTTTTATTTTGGGACTTTGAAACATGTTCTCTCTGAGTTGCTGAGGCTGACATGGAACTTGGGATCCTCCTGCCTCAGCCTCCCCAGTTGCTGGTGTTACAGGTGTGTGCCAGCACAGTCAGTTGCTTTTCCTTTCTTGCCAATGTTACTAGATTAGCAGATTAAGAGAACATTGTAGAGGCAGTATATCTTATTTTCAGAAAAATCAACCAGTTTTTCTGATGTTATTTAAGAAAGGTAGAGACAAATAAGTTAGAATATAAGGTAATTTTTACTTAACTGAACAACCAACCAAAGGAAAATTAAATTCTAATTAGCTGGTGAAATTGTTGAGACAGGGCTGTTTTTATCACAACCTTTAAAATGATCAAGGTCTTGGAAAAAGTCCTCCCCATGGGGGCAGCATAGAGTTGTTGATAAAAAGCATGTTGAATTGCTGAAACTTTGTGAAAATTGTTTTACATTATTTATAAAATAATAAACATTAGGTAATATTTGTCAAGCACACGCCCTGCGCTAACACTTTATATACACTATTTAACATAAATAATGACCTCTGAGGTGGATATCATATTTCCCCTTTCACAGATGAGAAAGGAAACTCAGAGAGATAAGGAACTTGCCCAGTCATATCAGTGTCAGAGCTGGAGAATGAATCAAAGGCAACAGTTAAATAGACTGTTGAATGGCAGATCATTAGGATTCAAAAAATGAATTGGCCCCTTTGCTTCCATTCAGGAGCCAGGAGCCAGCAGAAAGGCTTACAGCTAAGTTTGAACCTCAACTGAAATTAGGAGTTGGTATGATGCCTGAGTTAAAACGAATAACTGGGGCAGCTTATAGTTAATAGAGAACCAAGAACTACAGCAGATTGGCAGGATAGTAAGTCCCTGTAGGATAACACTCAAGAGTAAAAGCCGGGGCTGGGGATGTAACTCAGTGGTAGAACACTTGCCTCACAAGCACCAGAGCATAAAGCCCTGGATTCCACGCCCAGTACCATACACATCACAGAATTAATGAATACAGCCCAAGCCTGGGGGAGTAGTTTGGAGGTAGAGTGCTTGACTAACATGTGAAGCCCTGAGTTCAATCCTCAGCAAAGTGGGGAGTGGGAGTAAAGCCCAGAGCACAAGTATCAGAAGGTGTATGGGAGAGTCATGAAACGCCTTGTTGACAATGGAGTAACAGGACATAGATTTCTTTAAGGGAGTGCTTGGTGTGAAAAAAATATTAATTCTGGTGAAGCAGAGAAGCAGCATATAGACTGATAGACTGGGACAAGTAGATACAATGTGTTGATTCAAAGAGAAAAACAGGACTAATAATCTGAAATTATAGAGATTTTTCTGGCCAGGCAGTGGTGTGTGCCTGTAAGAGGGCAGGAAAAAATATATAAGGCAATAACTGAGGTTTCTGTTTTAACCATACAGATTATGTATAGTTTAAGCAAAGGAGGAATGGCTGTCTGACTACAGCTAACAAAAAAACCCTGAACTGTGAAAAGTTTTTTTGGTAATAAGCACAAGTGGCCATCTCTATGCAGTTGCTCCTTGTTAATATTTGCTCCATTCCACTCCAGGAAATCTGCTCAGCTCTTTAATCGCACAATGATCTCAACCTGGGTGCAGGGGTGCAGGCCTGTTATCCCAAAGACTAAATAAATTCACAAATAAAGGCTTGGGTTGTGACTCAGAGGTACAGCACCTCTGGGTTCAATCCCTAGTATACAAAAATAAATACAATGCCATGTCCTCTGTGGGCTTTAATGGGGCACATTCCCCTTCCATACATCACAGCTACCTCTGACCTGATGACTATTCCTCTAGGAAGTGCTAATGAGCAATCTGCAAGGAAAATGAGGATATAGGGGAGATCGTTTACAAAGGAAGTTTCAGTGGTCATAAGAGGGAAAAAAATGGTCAGAGGTGGAGAAGAAATTTTTGATTCTGACTTTTTATTATGTTCTGGGTGCCAGGGATTGATTCACATGCTGGTGCAAGTACATACTATACCACTGAGTTCAATCACAGGTTCTGACTTATAAATGGATTCTCTTCTCTTCAACCTTCTAGAGACTGTTTATTCTGCCAGTCATATCTTTGCTACCCATTGGTACTTTTAGACTATTGTGTTTCCATCTTTTTGCAAAAACTCTTCCTCTTTTTGAAATGTGCACCATCTGGCTTTACTTTTCTTCAACCTTCATACTAAAGACTTCAGCACCTGTTAAGTAATCTCTTCGCAACTTTTATGATCATCCTGGGTGCTTTTGGGGAAAACCCATTAAATATGTGGTTAGTTCTTGGCCTTTTCAACTTCTACTTATACTCCTGCTTTTAAGTCTTTCATTATTTCTAGAAAAGGAGTTTTGTTGTTGTTGTTGTTTTGTACTTGGGATTGAACCCACCAGTGCTTTACCACTGAGCTACAATCTTTTTAAATAAAATTTAGGGTCTTGCTAAGTTGAAAGGCTGGCCTTGAACTTGCGATCCTCCTGAGTTGCTGAAATTACAGGCATGTGCCACTGGGCAAAACAGCAGCAGGTTTTTGATGTCAGTTTCAGGGTCATATGAGGATTGAGACAGAGGCATTCGTGAATGTGGCAAGATCTGTGGTGTCATATCCAGTTGGTGTCAACTTCAAGACTCACTGAAAGACTAGACCTGGCAGACATGATGGATAAGGGTGGAACAGCAAGGAGGCTGGATTGCCCAGTGATTCTTGGGGAGTTTTAGATCTGGATTTGACTCTTGTGAAGATCTTTCAAGAAACTTGGGTCTGGAGCTAAAAACTCCTTCCCTATTAAGTGCCTCTTTGCAGGACATATGACACTTTTTGACAATTTCCACTTCCAGTTTTTGTTTTTCCTTATTTGCTATTTCTTTTTTATACCACCCCCCCCCCCCCCCCCCCCCGCTAGTACTAGTACTGGAGATTGAACCATGGAGACACTCTACCACTGAGCCACATTCTATTTTGAGACAGTGTCAATAAACTGCTGAGGCTGGCCTCAAAATCTGTGATCCTCCTGCCTGTTTCCCAAGTTGCTGGGTTTACAAGCATTTGCCACCATGCATGATTTCACCATTCCTTTTCAAAGATTCTCCAAGAGTTTTTCTACTTATGCCTTTAAGGGTTAGAATTCCTCAGAATATTCCTTTTAGCCCTCTGCTGTTCTTTGGGGAGCTTATCCAAATCTATGGCTTCAACTACCATTAAAATGTTGATGTTGGGACTAGGGCTGTAGATCAGTGGTTGAGCGCTTGCCTGGCATGTGTGAGGCACTGGGTTCGATCCTCAGAACCACATAAAAATAAATAAGTAAAATAAAGGTACTGTGTCCATCTACAGCTGAAAAACATTTTTAAAAAAAAATGTTTATGTTTCAGAATTTCTGATTACATCACTGGAGTTTTTTTTTTTTTTTTTAAGTTGTAGGTGGACACACATCTTTGTTTTTATGTGGTGCCGAGGATCAAACCCAGTGCTTCACACGTGCTATGCCAGCCCTCTACCACTGAGCTACAACTCTGGCCCCTCACTGGAGTTTTTGAAAAGTAATTTTCTTAAAAAAAAAAAAATAATAATAATAATGTATGTACACAGAAAAAAAAATTCTACTAGTAAAGATGGATCTTTACTGAAGGTAAAATGAAAAGTATAGCTGGTATGGTGGCATACACCAGTAATTCCTACTACTGGAAAGATTGAGGGAGAAGTATTGCAAATTTGAGGACAGCCTGGGCAACTTAGCAGAACTCAAAATAAAAAATAAGAAGGGCTGGAGATGTACCTCAGTGGTAGAATGCCCCTGGGTTCAATTCCCAAAATCACAAAAATAAATACTAAATAAAACCAAAAGTATAACTCTTATTTCTCCCAGACCCACTCCTCTCAGCTAATTTTTTCCCTCCTATTGCTAGGGATCAAACCCAGGGCTTCATGTATGCTAGGCAAATATTCTACCACTGAATTATAAATCCAACTCAATGGTGAATTTTGTAATCCAAGTGTCAATGGGCTATTTTCTCCTCTATTTGCTCTCTGCCATCCCCTCATGGCATATTTTTTCTGCTAAGTTTTAGATCTATATATTCAACTGCTCTTAGGACATTTCCATCTAGCTGTCCCACAGGTTACCTAAAAGTCCTTTATCTCTGGAATTATTCTTCATGCAACATCCTACAGCTACCCTACTTTTCACAGTCAATACCATGAAAAAACTATTTATATGTTGTGTCTTCCCAGTTCAATCTTGTCTGTACCCCACATATCTATAAAATAGCTTTCTATTTACTAATCCAATGCACACAATTTACCTCTTACTGATTTATTTTTTTCTTTTTTGGTGATAGAACTGGAGATTTAACCCAAGGGTGTTCTCTTACTGAGCTACACCCCAGCCCTTTTTATTTATTTAAAGATAGGGTCTTCAACTTGTGATCCTCCTGCCTCAGCTTCCCAAATTGCTGTGATTAAGGTGAACACCACACTCCCTTACTTATTACTTTTGTTATTATTAATATTTTTGTTACTTTTAACACACTGACAAGATTGCTAGACACTCTTCTAGTTTTCTTCTTTTCCTATGTTTGCCCCTTCTCAGTGTCCTCTCTTCAGCTTCCTTCCCTCAACATATCCCTCAAATATATGTATTCTCTCTAGGCTATCTTATTCACTTCCGTGGCTCCAACAGCTATCTGTATGCACACAAACACACCTCAAACCTTTTGGGTCTAATGGATATCCCACAGGCACGTTAGAAGTTATTCTAGACTCACTGAAAGACTGGACCTGGCAGACATGATAAGACTAAAAAGAAAATGGAATCATTTTTATCCAGTTGCTCAAGTCGGTATATTCATATCCCCTAATCCAATATATGTCTCCTTAGCCACACTCTCCCTTCTTTAGGACACACTACCATCATCTCTTCCATGGTTAAAAGAGTTTCACAATTGTTCCGGTCACCTCTAATTTTGCCTCCTCCACCCCATCGTTCGCAATGCGTTTCTTTCTTTCCGATGAGGCTTGAACCCAAAGCCTCACATATGCTAAGCGCCTACACCCTAGCACCTCCTAGCCCACCTTTTTAAAACTCAGGATGGCTTTCAACTCCTGGGCTTAAGGGATCCTTCTGCCTCAGCTTCCCGAGTAGGTAGGACTGCAGACTCCAGTCATCATTCCCACACAGGCAAGCAGTGATCATCTTTCTTTCTTTCTTTTCTTTTTTTTTTTTTTTTTTTTTTAGGTGCTGGGGAATCGAACCCAGGGCCTTGTGCTTGCACGGCAAGCACTCTACCGACTGAGCTATCTCCCCAGCCCCAAGCAGTGATCTTTCTAAAATGCAAAACGCTCACCCACTCCACACAGACCCTTCAAAGTTTCTTCTTCGCCCTTAGGACAAACTCAATTTACAAGGCCTTGCGTAATCTAGTCCCTCCCTTTCTCACAGGCCTTACAGCTTCTTTCTTTAGCCCTAGCAGGCTGTAGGCAGCTGCAGAACGTACCTGCGCCACCTCCCCCCGACGCTGCCCGCCTGCCTCAATCAATTCCCAACAGTCCTTTCACCATTCGGCTCAGGCGATACTTCCTCACAGGAAGCGGGCATTCAAAAGGCAAATGATGAAAGAACGAATTCCAAGAGCGCTTCTGGGCAGCGCTTTCTGTTACAGGTCCGGGTTTACAGAACGTCCGGGTGACCAGGAAGCTCAGAGCAAAGGTCAAATCCAGATCTTGAACCTTCACCCAAGTTCACGAGGCAATCCAACACCCGTGCTATTCCGCCCTTATTTGTCATGGCTGCCAGTCCCAGTCTTTCTCTGGGTCTCGAAATTCAAGCCAGTCAGCTCTGGCGCCACCAATGTGTCCATACTCAAAAATGCTACCGTTCCCCACCCTTCACTACCGCCCTGAAACCGTCGTCAAGAAAAACCTGTGTTGCCAGCTTGCCCCAAAGTAAGATGGCTGCCAGTCTCTATTCTCTCCTCCCAACGTGAAGCTATCTACTTCCCGCTTAATGCCTCTGCCAGGCTGCCCTGACCTAGTATGGCTACTCTGGCTCATGCCTCACTATGATCTCGAAGCCGCCACTAACCGGCCAGGTTCCGGGAGGCGCTGTTCAGGATGCAACCACCCCCGCCCGTCTCTCCCCTCCCCCACGCCCGCGGCGGCGGCGGCGGTGACTGGAGCCCGGATGCGGCGCCGTGAGACGAGCCCGTGAGAGCGGCGCGGATGGATCCAACATGGCGGCGCCGAACCTGAGCCGAGAGTGAGGCGGAGGGGCGGCCGGAGTGGGGAGGGGGAGTCGAGCGGGACGGGGCGGGGCCGGGCGGGGCCGCTGAGGGCTTGGGGAAGGAAAGTGGAGGGGGAGGCGGTGGCGACGTCCAGCCTGAGAACCTCCAGAGAGGGAGGTGACGGGACGCTACAAGGTGGGGGAGGGGAGCAGCCGAGGGGGGCGTGCAGGGGAGATGGCAACTGTGGGAGAGGGCAGGGGTCGAGGCGCAGGAGTGGGAACATGGGGCGGGGCGTAAACAAGGGCCCAGGCTGGGCCAGGCCAGGGGTATTAGAGAGGCCGAGGTGGGGAGTGGAGCCGCGATCTGGCCTGATAGAAAGGGGTATAGGAGCTGGAGGGAGAGGCTGAGGGTTTGAAAGGAAAGGGGGCTTGTGGCATGTGGTTGGAGGGAGGTCTGCACTCTTGTGAGGGCTGTTGAGAGGAGGTGGGAGGTGAGAATTGGACTTTTGAGGCTTTGTAGAGGGAGGTTTTGAAAGTGTTAAATTGGAAGTGGAAGGGGGAAGGGCCTAGAGGAGAATTTGGGAGGAAAAGGAGAGAACGAAAATTTGGGGAATGGAGAGAGTGTCGGTGTGCCGAGGTAGCGAAAAAAGTGAGAGACTAGGAGGAAAGTTTGGGAGGAAGGGGACTGGAATGGGAGGACAGTGTAGCTGCCCGGGTGATAGAGGTTGGGGGTGGGTTTCCCTTTCCCCTGTGGAGAGGAAGAAGAGTGCATCGTTAAGCAGCATCAGTTGCATCCAATTCTAATTGCCAGGCCCTTAGCTTTTAATAGGGTGGGAAAGGCAGAAGGGAATGGTCATGTGGGTTTGGAGAACTGGGGTTGAGTGAGGGTTCAACTGGATTTGCTTTCCTAAAGTCTTCATATCTTATTGTTCCCTTGTTTTTCCTGGTTACAAAAAGAAGGAAAAATGGGGAAACTGCTGGTGAGTGCGGAGGAGTAAGGGACTTTTCTAGTTTTTAGCAATTAGCAATACAAGAATAGGGAAATAGATATGGCTGTATTGAAGCCCTGCATGCTAAGGTGGAGGCTCTGAAAGTCCGAGGAGTAAAACAGAAGGCTGGCATCTAGGCAGTCAGGCCAATTAAAGGAGCCCTTTATTTTCCAGACCCTTCTTTTGGTGTTTAAATGCTAGAAGGGAGGGGGGTCAGTGGGCATACATCAAAACAAAACAAGATCTCTGCTGAAATGTATGTGTGTGAGTGGATGCTACCTCAGTGAATATTTTCTTCTGTGCTAGTTAAAGGCAATGGGAAAATAGAATTTGGAGGCTAGTTGTGGACTGTTAAATGATGGGAAGAAAGTGCTTTTTTTTTTTTTTTTGTGCTGTAACCACTTTCTCTTCCCAGTTCTCTAAAGATGAAAATTAGCATTAATATTGTAACAAAATAGATGGTATAAGGTATTGAGGAGGAAGGTGAGAAGTTATCAGAGCACAATAATCGTTTTCCCAGAAGTTTTTGAATTTGTATTTGCCATGAGCCATTGGGACTGGGAATTCTTGAAGTTGGTGTTTATTTTGTGACTTGACTAGTAGAGAACACTGGGGATTTTGTTATGGGTTAGTTCTCTTCTTTATCTAGGAGTGGATCAATTTGATTGAAATGGCTTTAGGCTTCTCTGAATTTTTGTGACTGAGATTGACTAACTCTATTGGCCTTCAAGATTTCAAAATAAAGCTTGAAATTTGACTCTCCCCCCCCCCCCATTTGTTTTTGTTTTTCTGCTGACTTTGAAACTTGTGCTAGGAAGAGACTTCGGAAATTAAGTTTCTTGCAGAGGTAAGTCTAGAACTTTTTATTGT
Source organism: Sciurus vulgaris (assembly GCF_902686455.1). Taxonomy (NCBI): domain Eukaryota; kingdom Metazoa; phylum Chordata; class Mammalia; order Rodentia; family Sciuridae; genus Sciurus; species Sciurus vulgaris. The sequence continues at coordinate 122,492,022 of NC_136461.1, read as the reverse complement.
TCTCAAACAATGAAAATGCCATAAGAAGTGTATTGGGGTTGATCCCAATTGTGGGGTAGATGCCAGGGAAAATGAATTTTCATTCACCCAACAGTACATTGAAATCTGTTCCAGTCACTGTCTCTTCAGCTAACTGGAGTATAGGAGGAAAAAGAGAGGGGAAATTAGGTATCTTGAGACAAGCCCCCCCAGTTTTGGTTTATTATTTAGTCTTCTTGGTCAGCTTGGGACAATGCGTTTTTAACATATGGAAAGCTGTGGTCTAGTACTTTGTCTGCTAAATGTTGCCCCTTGAGGGTTCCTGAGGCACTTTCCTTGCTTGGTAAAGCTTACTTTCTCTTCCAGCTGTTCAGAGTTCATGGAATCTTCTTTTGAATATATACTATGTAACCTGACTTCCAGATATTTGGTTACATTTTTGTAGTCCCATCAGCAAGAAAACTATGTACTCTTTGCCATCTTTAATATTTTCCATGTAGATTTCACTCCAAGCTTCAAGATATCACTCTTTAGTTCTTCTACACGACTTTTCCCTAAGGGCTTTTGAGAGAGTAAAATATCTGTGAAATTACATCTGTCATCCCTGTTGGGAAGAAACTAGACTGCCATTTTCATTATTAAGACACTACTGTTTTACTTCTTCCACATGTTCTTCCTCTCAGGACTTCTGAGAAAGTCAGAATACCTCAAAAGGTACAGCTATCACCCTGGATGGGATGAGACTAGTGTGCTTGGACCTGGAAACCCAACAGAATGTGACCCATCAGGAGGGAAATCCTGTAGATACATACAGACTTGAACCTTTCTAAAGAAAAACATACACAAACTTTGGGAAATTTAGCAATTTATCAGAATAAAGAATTATTCTTGGTAAATAACATATATGGTTAAAAAAGAAAAAAGAATTATTCTTGGGAAACTGTAGTGGGGGGACTCATGTTAGTTTCCCAGCCAGTGGGATCCATGTGGCAGTGTTTCAGATACCAAGGTTTAAGTTCTTTCTGATTCTCTGTTTGGAGGGGAATATTCTCCTCACCACTATCATTTAGGAGCTGTATATTTTAAGCTGAGCTCCCTTGCTTCACTGCCGTAGAAAACTGAGTATATTTTGATTTAAGAGGAAGTTGATCACATTCTTTTAATCCTGAAGCTGAATAGATTCCTATAACCCCCTTCTGAGTTGCTGAGTGAGTTAACTCAAAATCCCAGATGATAATTAAGTGGGGAGGGATGTCTACTAGCCTGCATGCCAGTCTCCTGACATTTTTCCCAAGGACATGGCCTTGGGAAACTTTTATTTCTGCTAGTTTTGCTTCATTGAATAAGCAATATAGGTCTGATCAGCAACTTAACCAGGAAGGGTCTGCTACTGGTCTAGTTTCAGGACTTTAAAAATGACCCTGAGGTAAGATCTTTTGTGCCTGTCTTGAAGAGGATGATATCTTTCTCTCCCTCTCCCTCCCTCCCCCCCCTCCCTCTCTCCCTCTCTCCCTCTCTCCCTCTCCCTCTCCCTCTCCCTCTCCCTCTCTCCCTCCCTCCCACCCCCCTCTCCCTCCCTTTCTCCCTTTTTTACTAGGAATTGAACCCAAGGGCACTTTATCACTGAGTTATATCCCCAGCCAAATTTGATTTTTTATTTTGAGGCAGGGTCTCACTAAGTTGTTCAGAGCTTCACTGAGTTGCTAAGGCTTATCTGGAAGTTGGAATCTTCCTGCCTCAGCCTCAGGATTACAGGTGTGTGCCAGCTGGTATTTCTCTTTTCACATAGAACTCTAGATTGAACTAGGTCAGAGTAGACCTCTGGGATGGGGCCGAAAGGAGTAGAGCATTATCACCTGCAGTTCACCTGAATGACAACAGCAGGAAAGAGGCTCCTTTGTGCTAGTTGGATTTATGAGTTAAATGAGCCTACGTTTGACTGACTTTTCTTTTATTCTGGAATATTGTTTAATAGGTTTGCTTTAGGGGGAACCTAACAGCTTCCTTCCCCAGGTCTAGTGTGGAAATTGATGTGCATTCTTTTGACCATTCATCGTGCTCCACCAGGAAAAGATGGATTATTGACATTTTGAGCCAGATAATTCTTTGTTGTAGGGAACTGTCCTATGTATTAGGGGATATTTAGCAGCATCCTTGGTCTGATTGCATGCTGGTTCCCTACACATGACAATCAAATATGTCTCCAGATGTATCTCCAGGTATTACCAGATGTCTCCCAGGTGGTGCCGATTTTGCCCCTGGTTGAGAACCACTGACCTAGAAGTTCTGATGATTCCTGGTACCTTGACTGATTTAGCCCAGGAACAAGAACTTAAAAGTGGCTATTTTCTCCCCTATCAGATGTAGAGTTAACACTCAGGGGATTGAGGCCTATTGTAGAGTTGCATTCATTAAGCATGATTAGGACCATACTGTTTTCCCATATTTTGCTTCGTTTTCCAGTGGCAGAATATGTGGGGACACTATTTTTCCATTTCTTGTGGTTTAAGGGCACTTTGAATTAGGGAACTCTGGAGCAACTTGCTCTTCTGATTGGCTCAATGTGAAACCTATCCATCTTCTTTCTCTGGGATTCTCATAATCAACAGCTGCCCCAAGGGAACAGGTGGGATAGGGAACTTGGAGAAGTTTCATGGGCTCTTAGGAGGCTCAGTTTTCTCCTATTGCCTGCTCTGAGCAAGCAGTTATTTTTCTACAGCACTTCCATTTGTACCTAGTGATAGCATCAGGTGAAAAAGAGAGGAAGAGACAAGGAAAATTGGTCTGTAGTTGAATAGTTATTTTCCCAGCTGTTTCCCATGTTTTGGGTGGAGCATCTGGGCTTTCCAAACTATATATGAGATATTTTTCCTTTCTATATGTCAGAACCCATCCATGGTCTGCAGTTGATTCCAGGGTGGGCCTTCCTTTTCTCAAGGGGTTATAAGGCTCTCTCCGGTTCCATCTTTGGTTTACTGAGAGGGACCAGGTCCTACTAACTCTTCTGCTTTTGATTCCTCATTGGCTTGGCTCTTTTGAAGTAGCTTATCATTTTTTCTTTCTTTTTTGGTCCTGGGGATCAAACCCAGGGCCTCTTCTCTCTCTCTCTTTTTTTTTTTTTTTTTTTGTACTGAAGATTAAAATCAGGGTGCTTAATTACTGAGCTACATCTCCAGCCCTTTTTGATTTCATTTTGAGACAGGGTCTTGCTGAATTGCTGAGGCTGACTTTGAACATGAAATCCTCCTTCCTCAGTCTCCCCAATTGCTTGGACTACAGATATGCACCACCATGCCTGGCCCCTCTTATACTTTGCATGTACCCTACTGCTGAACTATACTCTCAGGCCTTCATTCTCTTTTCTAGTTTAGCCTCAGTTTTTTGGCATGTAAAATTGACAGAACAGCCTATCTTATTGTTGAGAAGGGGATGTGGTATGATGTGGGTATTTCTCTGGCCGAGAGGCAGTTCTGTGTGCCAGCTCTGTCTGCATGGTAACTGAGTTATGCATGTCTATTTTTAATGGGGTTCTTTCACTCTTGGACATTTGTGAGTTTGTTTCTTAACTGGTGTTGCTTGTGCTGATCTCTTTGAGATTAGATTCAGTTCAGTTCAACAACAGTTTGCTTCAACAAATGCCAGATTCTGTTCTCTGCTAGGCACTAGAGAAATAAAGATGAATTTTACTTAGTCTCTCTCCATTTATTGCTCAGGATCTAAAGAGATAATAAATGCACAAATCATTTTAATACGCTGATTTAAAGGAAATATGCATATTGTTCCATAAGAGCACTGTAGAGGACTATTTAGCTGAGCTTGCAGGTGTAGAGAATGCAGTTTGAAGATGGCATCTGAGCTGACTTTCACAGTAGGAGTAGGAGTTAGCGATCTGAAAAAGAGTGGTTATGGGGGTGTGGAATGAAGGGCAAGGGGCATTCAGGCAAAGTGAATAGCCTGAAGAAAGGTGTAGAGAATGAATTGCATAATATATATGAACTATAAAATAGATAATGTTGGAAAATAAAACTGATTAAGAAAAAAAGTGGGTCTGGGTGCTGTAATCTCAGTGACTTGGGAGGCCAAGGCAGGAGGATCACAAGTTTGAGACCAATCTTGGCAATTTAGCAAGACCCTGTCTCAAAATAAAAAAAATAAAAAGGTTGGGGATGTGGCTCAGTAGTGAAGTGCTCCTGAGTTAAATCCCCAGTAATGAGAGAGAGAGAGAGAGAGAGACACACACACACACACACACACAAACACAAATATATATATATTTATGGGCTGGGCATGGGGCATGGGTGAGGTGGTGTATGCCTATAATCCCAGCTACCCAGGAGACTGAGGCAGGAGAATCACAAGCTCAAGGCCAACCTTGGGAAAAAAAAGAAAAAATAAAAAACAAAAAAACTGGGTATGTAACTCACTTGTCTAGCATGCTGGAGGCCCTGGTTTGATCCCCAGTACATGGGGTAGGAGGAATGAAATGTGGTGGGAGATGAGGTTGGAAAAGTCAGCCTGATCTTGAAGGATTGTAAAAGGAATTTGTGGAGGGTTCCTATTGGTAGGGAGAAGGCTGTAGATGAGTCTTAAGTAGTTTCCTACTTAATGTAGTCAGTTGTGCATTTTAGATAGCTAACTCAATGGATTTAGGTTGGTTACGTTTGATGTTGGGGATCTGAAAGTGTGGCTGAGTGAGCACTTGCCTAACATGTACAAGGCCATACGTTTGATCCCCAGCACTGGAAAGAAAAAAAAAAAGATAGTGATAGGGAGAACTTTTTTAAAAGAGGCAGTAGTCCAGGTGAGAGACCACTGGAATCTGAACTATGGCAGTGGTAGCAGAAGTGAAAAGGTAGGGGGAATTTAAGAAATATTTAGAAGTAACTGGATGAGGTGGTGCATGCCTGTAATCTGAGTGACTTGGAAGGCTGAGAAGGATCATAAATTCAAGCCCAGCCTCAGCAACTTAGCAAGACCCTGTCCCAAAATAAAAAAAAAGACTGGGGATATGGCTCAGTGGTTAAGTGCCCCGAAATTCAAACACTGGTACCAAAAAAAAAAAAAAAAAAAAAATAGAAATTGCCTCAGTAGGAATTTAAAATTGAAGTTGATTGGGTGATTGGAGGTTGTGGTCATGGGTGGAACAGTATTGGGTGGTACCTTCTGGTAGTGTAGAAAGTATGAAGTGACTAGAGTGGAGGTGAAAGTTGTTAGACTGGAAGATTGGTAAAAGACTGGGTCATTGACATCACCCAGGATGATGGATGAACTTTGTGAATCAAATGCCAAATTATGTAATGAACATAGGGCTGTGATTGTTTGTTTGCTGTGGTTTGGTAAATGACATCCATGAGAAGTTAGAAGTTGGTATATCCAGGCTGGGCATGGTGGTACACACAGGTTGGGGATGAGGCTTAGTGGTAAAGCACCCCTGGGTTAAATCCTTCATAGCAAAAAAAGAAGTGGGTATATCATATGATGTAAAGATCAAGGGAATATAAGATTTTCAGAGTGATTTTGCATTTACTTTCTCATTGGATTGGTAACAACTCTGAGGAGGATGTTGGTTTTTTTTAAACATTTTTTAGATGTAGATAGACACAATATCTTTATTATTTTTATGTGGTGCGGAAGTTTGAATCCAGTGCCTCGCATGTGCGAGGCAAGCTCTCTACCACTGAGCTACAGCCCCTGCCCTCTGAGGAGGTTTTTTTTCATCTTCGTTTTAAGGATGAAGGCGCTGAGACTTTCTCATAAGTTACTTGCCTAGGGTTGGGGATATAGCTCAGTTGGTAGAGTGCTTGTCTCACAAGCACAAGGCCCTGGGTTCAATCCCCAGCACCACAAAATATCAATAAATAAAAAAAGACTTACCTAAAGTCATACAGCTACATAGCTTGTTAGTGAAACAATATGAATTTAAACTAGTTATAACTAGACATTTTCAGTTTATCTATTGTCAATCCCTAAATTCATCCTATGCAGTTTCTGTATTAGAATTGAGTTGAATTCTCTACTTATAGATTTTGCCTGTGTTCAAAAAGTGAACTGATTGGGGAGAGGGGAAAGTAGAGTTTTCAAGGGACCCAAAACGGTATTTTGGGGGCAAGAGGAACATTCAGGGTACTATGTAATAGTAACTCTTGCTGAACATGTAGTATTAAAATTGCATATGACAGTCTTAGGGGAAGTGACTATTTCTCCAGTAAGATCTGGGCTCAGCATCGTCTGTTGAGTATGGAAAACTCTAGGGATTTATTTTTTTTCTTCTTTCTTCTTCTTTTTTTTTTTTTTTTTAATTGGAATTGAACCCAGGGGTGCTCTGCCACTGAACTTCATCTTCCCCTACCTTTTTATTTTTTGAGTCTGGATCTCTCCAAGTTGCCCAGAATGGCCTGGAATTTGTCATCCTCCTGCCTCAGTCTCTCGAATAGCTGGGATCACAGGTGTGCACCACCATACCCAGCTAGGGTTTATTTTTAATAAACATTTTAAAAATAGTTAATAAACATATATTAAGCAGTATACTGTGCCAGAAATCATGTTAGGCACTGGGAATATAAAACTAGTTTCTGCTATTGAGTGGCTCACAGGTTCTTGCCCTATCCTTACAGTACACTGGGGATCACAGCTGTTGAGCAGGGATTCTGGAAAGCATTGTGTTCCTGAGCCCCCAGCATGGCGGGCTTAAAGAGGCGGGCAAGCCAGGTGTGGCCAGAAGAACATGGTGAGCAGGAACACGGGCTATATAGTCTACACCGCATGTTTGACATCGTGGGCACCCACCTGACGCACAGAGATGTGCGTGTACTTTCCTTCCTCTTTGTTGATGTGATTGATGACCATGAACGTGGACTCATCAGAAATGGACGTGATTTCTTATTGGCACTGGAGCGCCAGGGCCGCTGTGATGAGAGTAACTTCCGCCAGGTGCTGCAGCTGCTGCGCATCATCACTCGCCATGACCTGCTGCCCTACGTCACCCTCAAGAGGAGACGGGCTGGTAAGGGTTTGTTTGGGGGTAGGGGGGCAGTGGATTCAGGAAGAGTTGTAGAAGACCAGCAGTGAACAGCATAGGAGTCAAAGAGGCCTTGACCTTCAGGAGTTCCTAGGAGAATCCATTTTGAGGCCTATTGGGAGAAGGGAGGGTTGTATTTTTTCCTGAATGATTTCTTCTTTCCCTACAGTGTGCCCTGATCTTGTGGACAAGTATCTGGAGGAGACATCAATTCGCTATGTGACCCCCAGAACCCTCAGTGATCCAGATCCGAGGCCTCCCCAGCCCCCTAAAACAGGTGAGAAGGTATTACTCCTGATTCTATAATCAAGCAAGAGGACACTGATCCCTTCAAATTCCTGGCTTTGCCAACTTAAATGAAAGACTGCTGTCCCTCCCCACATCTATTCCCATGAAAATTCAGGTGAGCTGTAAAATGTTTCACCTTGGTCTTGTGTTGCTGTCATGTATCCTCCTTTCAGGTAGTGTTAAGTCTATACGATTCCTTCAGCATTCCAAGAGTAGTGTTTACATTTCTGCCTTTACCTTATTGTTCTTTGTTCCCTTTTACTTTCTTGTCAGTGCCTCCCCACTATCCTGTGGTGTGCTGCCCCACTTCAGGTCCTCAGATGTGTAGCAAGCGGCCAGCCCGAGGGAGAGCCACACTTGGGAGTCAGCGCAAACGCCGGAAGTCAGTGACACCTGATCCTAAGGAAAAGCAGACATGTGGTGAGGAAGTTCAAGGGTTCTAGAGGTGGAGTAGACTTGAGGGAAGATAGTGTTATTCAATGCAAGGCTTACTTTTTTCTCCCCCTGGTACGGGGGATCAAACCCAGGGGTATTCTACCAGTGAACTACGTGCCCAGCTCTTTTCATTTTTTGCAATAGGGTCTCGCTGAGTTGCCTAGGCTGGCAATTGAACTTGCAGTCATCCTAAGTCACTGGGATTACAGGTGTGTGCCACCATGCCCAGCTGCAAGGTTCACTTTGTTGACAGAAAGTGAGACTGAGTGATTTTATCTGTGGAAGAACTCCTTATTTTTGTGGCAGGGTATATTTTAACTTTTTATTTAACAGATCAAAGATATGCTGATATGACACCCTTATTGTAGGATGAACCAAATCAAGATAATTAAAATGAACTTTTGTGCCTGTTAATTAGAAAAGTATTTCCTATAAGCATGTTGCTGTTTGTGAGTGATGGGAACTGATGCTGACCTGGGCATGTACCATTTAAGGGAACCTGTATTCAGACAAGAATTTCAGAGATGCATAGAAAAGAACTCATCCCGGGGAGTAGGTAGAGAAGCTGTCAGGTGATATTCCCTACTTTGCCCCTTTCAGCTTTTCAAACTTAGGTTGTAAACTCCTAACTCATTTGTATCTTCTGATCTGTATCTTCTTTCTCAGACATCAGACTACGGGTTCGGGCTGAATACTGCCAGCACGAGACTGCTCTGCAGGGCAATGTCTTCTCTAACAAGCAGGACCCACTTGAGCGCCAGTTTGAACGCTTTAACCAGGCCAACACCATCCTCAAGTCCCGGGACCTGGGCTCCATCATCTGTGACATCAAATTCTCTGAGCTCACCTACCTCGACGCATTCTGGCGCGACTACATCAATGGCTCATTACTAGAGGCACTTAAAGGTGTCTTCATCACAGACTCCCTCAAGCAAGCTGTGGGCCATGAAGCCATCAAGCTGCTGGTCAATGTGGATGAGGAGGACTATGAGCTGGGACGACAGAAACTCCTGAGGAACTTGATGCTGCAAGCATTGCCCTGACCTTTTCCCCTTCTTACTTCTTGGGGACTGTTCCCACCACCCACCTCTGGAGCTTACATACTGTTCTGGGGTTTGTTCTCTACCCTTCCAACCAATCACACCCCTGCTTTTTTTTTTTTTTTTTTTAAAAGACAAAGGAAAATGGAAGTGGTATTCCCCACCCCTCCCTGCACCCATGTGCCTGGGCTTCCCCTTTGTTTCCTGTTTTCACCTACCCCCTAATGTGTGTCTCTACAGTCACCTTACCACTGAGCCGTAAGACAAACGTAAAGGGAGATGCGAAGTCTATAGAACAGTCTTTGTAAGGGATTGAAGTGAACACTGCTTTTGGGTGCACTGAGGGGTTATCAATACTTCTGGCTTCATGAGGGCTCTTAAATTTTGTCTGAAAAACCAAAGGGCTGCGAGTAAGGGAGCTATGTAGAAGGTGGGACTCTGAAGTATATTTTGGAACTTAATCACCACCCTCTTCCAAATTATAGAATTTTTTTAAAAAAAGAAGAAACTGTGGCCCTTTCCACTCTCTCCTGGCCTCTGGTGCTGCTCCTCTCTGCCTTTTCTCCATTCCATGGCTTGAAACTGCTGCCTGGTGTGGCTCCTTCCTTTTTCCCCTTTGTCAAATCCTCTTCAAGGGAGTAACAGATAAGAGGATTGGGTCAGCCTGATCACCCCTCTCAACTGTGATATATGTGTACACAACATACACAAGGTGGATAGAGAAGAGGCTGCTGATTAAAATACACTCCCCCTGGAAAGGGGAAGGGGGAGTGTGATAATTTTCCTTCCATGTTCAAGTGAAAATAAATAACATACCCTGCAGCCCTTTTCCCCTTTGCTTTTTTTCTGGCTTGGGCAAAGGGCACCTTAGGAGAAAGTAAATTCCTCATTTTTCCTTCCCATTCCTCTACCCTTATTCCCACTCCCATGCTTGGGAGAATGGGGCTGGGATATGCACTGAGTGTTGCACTTTTTTTTAGGTAGAGAGGCGAGCTGAATGAGCCAGGAAGTCTAGAACTCAAGCCTAGTCCAGTAGGTATAATACCACCTCCCCTTCCAGCTCCTAAAGGAGATGTCCAGACACAGACTTTATGATTATTATATTTTTTTCAATGCCAGTGCTGCTCAGTCCTCAGCATAATTTCAGTTTTCATGAAATAAACAGTGACTATATAAAATTCCACTTTTCTGGAACTGAAATCTGAGCTCAGGTGAAAGTTTCTTCTTTCCCAAGAAGTTGAGTCTGTGTTCCATTGAGAGTCAAGGTTCCCCAAGTGAAGGGAGCTATGCTTGGATCCTGCTGACAAATCACAGTGGTATCATCTCACAATGTGTTGGGGTGGGGTTCGTGTGTCTGTGTCTCTATCTGTCTCAACTCATGGAAATCAAAGCCTTAAAACTGTGGGTGACCCAAATTGCCATACAGGTCAGGCCTGCGATGCTGGAACACAGGCAGATGTTGGCGCAACTGTTGCAGAAAGTTGAGGTCAATTCTGGCAAGGCAGAGTCCTGGCCCTTCAGAGCAACGAGCCACCACTGTTCCCCAGGGGTCTACCACCATGCTGTGGCCATAACTACTTCTCTTCTCATGGTGGCGTCCACACTGTGCAGCTGCCACAACGTAGCACTGGGTTTCAATGGCACGGGCCCGCAGCAATACCTGAGGATGAGATGTGTATTAAGTACGTGTAGCAGCTACTAGGGAAGTGATAAGAAATGGACATTACAGGCCAATCTACTACCCATTATAACCATTTTTTTTATACTGGGGACTGAATCCAAGGGTGATTTACCACTGAGTGCAACCCCAGCCTTTTAAAATTTTGAGATGGGATCCTGTTAAGTTGTGGAGACTGGCCTCAGACTTACAATCCTCCTGCTTTAGCCTCCTGAGCAGTTGGGATCACAGGAATGTGCTACTGTGCTGTGCCCATCATAACCATTCTGATAATTGCCTAGTGATGATTTACCAAATTAACTGTATGATAATGTGAGAGAACTATCTGGGAAATGAATTTTCCCACTAGGTGAGAAGGGGAAGAAAAATCTTTCCACTGTTTAGGCTAAAGGAGGAGAATGAGGCTAAAAGGCCTTTGCTAGGTGTAGTGGTGCACACCTGTAATCCCAGAAACTTGGGAGGCTGAAGCAGGAGGATCCCAAGTTAAAAACTCAGCAAATCAGCAAGGCCCTAAGCAACTTAGAAAGACCTAGTTTCACTGGACATGATGACGCACGCCTGTAATCCCAGGTGCTCAGGAAGCTGAGGCAGGAGGACTGTAGGTTTGAAGACAGTCTCACCAACTTAGGAAGGTTGTAAGCAACCTAGTAAGACCCTGTCTCAAAAAATAAAAAGGGCTGAGGATGTGGCTCAGTGGTTAAGCATGGTTAAGCACCCCTGGGCTCAATCTCTGGTACAAAAAAAAAAAAAAAAAAAAGACCCAGTCTCAAAAAGAAATGGGTTGGGGATGGAGCTCAATGGTTAAGCAACCCTGGTTTCAATCCCCTGGTCCCCCCAAAATAAAAAGCCCTACTGTTTTGAAGAGGTGTCCTCTTACCTCCCAATGTGCAGGGCCTGTAACAGATCCAAAAGCTGAAGGGTAGGTAAGTATTTCTGCTCCAGCGTGAGCCAATGCCAGAGAGAGTTCTGGGAACCGCATGTCATAGCAGATAGCTAGACCAATCTGAAATGAAATAGAGAATACTTAGCCTCCCTGTCCTTTTTGTCACAGTACCTCCATTACCCCACTCTTCAGGGCTTTCTATACACTATTACTACTTCAATGTATTCCTGTTCCCCTCTTCTTCCTCTCCCACTTCCACCTCATGACTCTCACCTTGCCTGCTGGTGTGCTAATAGGTGACTCAAGACTGGGCCCAGGTATGGTAAAATTGCTTTCATGCATAGGCTCCTGTCCTGGAATATCTACATCACACAGATGCGTCTTCCTGTAGGTGGCCACTATTGATCCTATAGTAAGAGGAAGAAAAAATTCTCAATGCCCAGTTTAGCTCCTTTCCTCCCAAGGAGATAGTTTATAATCTTAAGAATATAAGTACGAGCATCCCTAAAATCTTCAGTCAAGGAAATAGAATTGAGAAACAATTTTGAAGAATCTGAGTTTAGATAGAAGAGCCTGGGAAGAGGCAGGCTAAAGGTTTATGAGGTCTCACCCTTGCTGTTCAGAAGCACATGACAATTGTAGATTTTCTGAGTTTGCTCCCAGTCTTGGCTGCGCTCATGGAGGCCACCCAAGGACAGCCAGAGTCCACATTCCCTGGGGGGAGGGGACACTGACAACTCTTCTCAAGGCTCTACTCTCATATCTGGCAATCCAAGAACACTGCCCAATGAAGATTCCACTTCTCCCTCCCCATTTCCCTGATACCTGGCAAGCTGGGTGTATTCTCCTAGAAGGTTCCCACCCAAAGGCTCAGACAGGCGTAGTGTCTCTGCAGTGTCTCGTGCAATGAAGTCAAATGCCTCAGGCAGGAAAGCCAGGCAAGCACCCAGTCTGGCAGCCTCTCGAACCAGCTCAGCACATGTTTTAAAGTTTTGTTGCTTATCTGGTGTGGATGTTACCTGGCACACAGCCACCAGGGGCAATTCCCAGGAGGAAGAGGAGATAGCCATGGGTCTGGGCCTGTAAATGGCACAGGCAGGATCAGATTTCCTAACATGAGGGGAAACAAGTTTAAGGATTGAAGTGGGGAGGCAGGAAAGCTTGACTTCCTTTTTCTTTTTTTTTCTTTCTTCTTTTTTTTTATTTTTATTTTTATTTTTTATTTTTTTGGTACCAGGGATTGAACGGAGGGGCATTTAACCACTGGGCCATATCCCCAACCCTTTTCATATTTTATTTTGAGATAGGGTCTCAGTAAATTGCTGAGGCTGGCTGGCTTGCTTGCTTTCTCTTTTTTTTTTTTTTTTTGTACTAGGGATTGAATTCAGGGGCACTCAACCACAGAGCCACATTCCCAGACCTTTTTTGTATTTTATTTACAGACAGGGTCTCACTGAGTTGCTTAGTGCCTCGCTGTTACTGAGGCTGGTTTTGAACTCACGATCCTCCTGCCTCAGCCTCCAGAGCCGCTGGGATTACAGACCTGCGCCACCGTGTCCGGCTCTGAGTCTCGCTTTGAACTTGCCATCCTCCTGCCTCAGCCTCCCGAACCGCTGCTATTACAGGTGTGCACCACCCCAACAGGCTTGACTTCGTTTTGATTCTGCTCTCATAGGGCATACTAACCCAGGGTTAAGGGGGCTCCCCAGTCGAATGTGCTGTGGATTTCTGACACCTCCATCTCCCCACTATTAACAAACTGAACTTGAGCATCTACTATGTGCCAGGCAGTAATGACACAACAAAACATGTTACCTGGGTTGGGCACAAAGTCCTGAGAGTCGAGGTATCCGGAGTCCAGGACACAGAAGGGACAGGAGCTGGTGATGAGGCCTGGTGATGAAGCCCAGCCTGAGGAAGATGAAAAATCAGGACACCAACAAACTCTCCTTCGCGGAATACATTTCTAGGATTCCCTGACGTCAACCCTTCATACATACTGTGAGGGAGGATCAGGGCCCTGCCACTAAAAAAAAAATCACTCGTCTTCAAAAACACTTTTTACTGTAAGTAATTACGGGCTATGGAAAGGGATCGTAAAGTGGGAAGATCGAGGAGTGTTTTTCGATCAGCGCTTGAATAACTCAACTTCCAGGGATCTCACATTAAACTGAAGCCTTTTCCTCTGCCAAACGTTTCCGCAGTTCAAAAGTCATCTCGGGGAAACTTCTAGTTTTCCCAAGCCTTGCACAGCTTTACTGTCTCAAAGCATATTCTCCCTCTTAAACCCGGAACCTCCGAAGGGAATTTCACCCTCCTTAGTGCCCCCCGCCCACACCGAGGTGGGCACGGGGCAAAGGATCAGATCTCCCGACCTGCGCCCCCCGCCCCCTACTTAGCGCGTCCTTCCCAGCCTCTCCTTGGGGCAGAAATCTCGGTTGCACAAGAGAAAGCACCGCAGGTGGAATTCACTGCAGCGGTCGGCACAGGGAGTAGGTCCTACATGAAGGTAAAGCCAAAATCATTCGCAGGATCCGACCCGAAGCCAGCCCGCAGCACCCGGGCGAGTGGGCGGTAACTCCAAGGCCGGATGTGACGCAAGGCGGGGGCTGAGCTGCGCAAGCCGGAAACCCAGTAGGCTACGAAGATGGCGGAGAGCAGCGGTCGCGCCGGCAAGAGCAGCGGGAGCAGCGCGGGGAAGGGGGCGGTGTCGGCCGAGCAGGTGAGAAGCCGATAGCGCAAAGGAAGGTACCCGGCTGTGTCTGGAGTCGATGAGCGTGAGGGTGTCTGTGGCTTATGCTAGCCTTTACGCCATTCCGACTTTTGCGTGGCCACCCAGACAGGGGAGGGTCCTCGAAGAAGCTAGCCAAATCTCTAGGGACAGAGTAGGCGGGTGGGTAGGTGAGAGTCACTCCCCCTGGGGGTGCTGGGTGAATCGGGGGGGTGGAGGAGAAAGCGCTAAGATTCAGGATCTGGGAAGAAGCCAGGTTTAGGAGATAGATTGTCGTTTTCCTTATCTCTCCTCAGCACCCTAAATAGGATATATTTGGGCATGTCAGCTCTTAATGAATTTCAGAGGGTTAACTGACTAATTGTATAGTCTTTTACGTGACACTGAAACCACGTTGACAACCGCCGGCACTCCGCAGAGCCACGTGACTTACATACTCGAACAGATTGGTGTTCTATATACTATTTTGATTCCGGAGTTAGTACTATATTGACTGTCTTTAAACACCAGACATCTTTTTCTAATCTGGGCTGGATTTTTCTCGTAGTTCTTAATGTAGGGAAATGTCTGGTAAATTAATCAGAAAGCCTTTTGTGGCTTGGGAATCGCGGTTTGCTAATAGCGGGGCTCGTGTTTAATCAGAGCGAGAAGAATTCTACGTAGAAATGAAAGCAGGTAAATGATATTTATTTTAATTATAGGTTCATTTATTATTTGTTGAACAATTAATAAAGGCAATGTATCTGCTTAAAGATTTTTAAAACTGTCCTTACCAAATACCGTACTCTGGTGGGGTAAATAAGACATGCAAAATGTGAATATGAGGTAGAAGTAAAGTGCTGTGCAATTTGCGGGGAGAAGGGATCTAGTACTTTTTGAGGGCCTACCATTTCCTAGACCACTATGGCTACAAGGAAACAGGTGGTGATACACACCTTGTCTTAAAATTGCTCACAGACTTATTTGAGGAAAGATAAGCCAAATAATAAGAATTTACGTGTTGTGCCCAAAGACTTGCCTGTTTATGACAGTTAGAGGAAAGACCCCAACTGATCGAGGTTATGAGATTTGGTAGGTGGGTGGGAAAAAAAAAAAAGAAACTGTAGTATATTGGGATACTAAGAGCATTTTTATACACTGGGGTCAGATAAACCTTGGTTTGAATTCCATTCCTACTATTTAATACTTATATACTATCTCCCATGAGTTACTTCTCAGCCTTCCTTATTTCTATAAATATAATACCCTCTTAGCATATTTAGAGATTGGGCAATTATTCATGTGGTTTTTGCACAGTGATTAAAGTACAGTGTGTATTTAATAAATGCTAGTTAGCTTTTATTTTTTAGAGAAGAAATTTATTCAGCTTAATTCTAAATGATGAGAAAAGTTAGGCAAAAAAAGAAGTGAAAGATTTTCTAGATAGAGGTAAAAATTTGTTCAAAGCACCAAAGCATGAAACTGCCTGGCATGTTTGGAATGCAAGTGCTTAAAATTTGAGATGAATTGCAAGACTTGAATATGGAGAAAAAGGGATGAGAGAGGAAATATAGAATGTGTCTTAAATTTCTGTCTTTGGTGTATAATGGGGAGGTAGGAAAATGAATGGGTTTGGGGAGAAAGTCACATTTATTTTAGGATTTTGAGTTTGGGTTTCTTGTTTCTTGCAAGATATTTAGTAGACATTGTTTTTGTTTGTTTTGTACTGTGGATTCAACCCAGGGATGTTTTACCACTGAGCAACATCCCCAGCTCTTTTATTTTATTTTATTTTTTTGGGTCCTGGGGATCGAACCCAGGGCCTCATGCTTACAAGGCAAGCACTCTACTGACTGAGCTATCTCCCCAGTCCTGCTCTTTTATTTTTTGAGACAAGAGTCTCTAAGTTGCTTAGGGCCTCTGAGTTGCTGAGACTGGTCTCAAATCTGATCTTCCAGTCTTGGCCTCCAGAGTCTTTTGGATTACAGTTGTGCTCCACCATTCAAATAGGCACTTTTATGTATAACTACATAACTACAACAGAAAGTTGTAGTTATGATAAGGGATTGAATTTATATGGTGGTTGTTTTAGTCAGCTTTTTTGCTGCTATCACTCTAAAAGAACAAACAAGAACGATTTTAGAGGAGGAAAAGTTTATTTGGGGGCTCACAGTTTTAGAGGTCTCAGCTGTCTCCATTCCTCCAGGCTCAAGGTCAGGCCAAACATCAATGGCTAAAGAGTGTGGTAGAGGGAAGGGACTCAAGACATCTTACTAGAAAGCAGAAAGCACCACTTGCCAAATACAAAATACATATCCTAAAGGCACTCACTCCCCTAGCGCCCCACCTCTTCCAAGCACACTCTACATACCTTCAGTTGCCACTCAGTTAATCCCTATGAGGGGATTAATCACTATTTGGATTAAAACTCTCATAACCCAATCATTTCACCTCTGAAGCTTCTTGCATTGTTTCACACATGAGCTTTTGGAGGACACCTAATATCCAAACCATAACAGTTATAATTGAGAACCATTATTTTCTGTGAAAAAAGAAGTGGAACAAGGTTGGATCATTATTTAAGGGATGGTGGAGAAAAGCTCTTCAAAGGAGACTGATGAAATGTGATAATGGGGTTCTGAGGATGTTTCTTTATTAAAGTTCTCTGGCTTTTGTGTTCCGGAGGGAACACTGAGTATATATATTTTTTTATCAGTGTTGCAAATTGAGACACATCCCATACAAAGAAGGTGGAGTAAACTAACACATTATGCAAGGAATTTCACTTGTTTTATCTTCTTTTATTTATTAATGCCATTTAAAGGAAGACTTTTGAATTTTAGAGGCTTTGGTTAACTTACCCAAGGTCAGTTACTGGAAGAATAGGGCTTTTAATTGAGAGGCTTGAGAATCTCACACACACACACACACACACACACACAGGCACACACACCCCACTTAAACCATGATTATATTAGAGCTATTTCAGCTGAGCTCTGGATTTGATTTTTCTTTTTCTTTTTCTTTCTTCTTTTTTTTTGGTACCAGGGATTGAACATGGGGACGCTTAACCACTGAGCCACATCTCCAGTCCTTTTTTGTATTTATGTAGAGACAGAGTGTTACTGAGTTGCTGAGGCTGGCTTTGAACTCATGATCCTCATACCTCAGCCTCCCAAACTGCTGAGATTACGGGTGTGCACTACGGCGCCCTGCTGGATTGATGAAACTCATTGCTGCGTGTGTGTGTGTGTGTGTGTGTGTGTGTGTGTGTGTGTGTTGGGGGAGATATTGGGGGATTGAACCTGCGGCAGCTTTGCCACTAGCTAAATCCCCCAGGCCCTTTTTATATTTTATATTGAGACAAGGTCTCACTGAGGTGCAAAGACCGGACTCTGACTTCAGATCTTCCTGCCTCAGCGTCCTGAACTGCTGGGATTATCATGACCTTTTCTTTACAGCACAAAATACAGTCATTTCAGCTGGGCACACCTGTAATTCCAGCAACTCTGGAGGCTGAGGCAGGAGGATCACCATTGGTGACCAGCTTTAGCAACCTAGCAATATCCTGTCTCAAAATAAAAAGGGCTGGGGATATAGCACAGTAGTGAAGCAGTCCTGGGTTCAATCCCTAGTACTTCCAGTAAAAATAAAAATGCAGTTGTTCTGTCCCAAGAGTCCTGAAAGTCTTAACTTGTTCCATCACCAACTTAAAAGTACAGTCTCATTTGTGAATCTAAGAATTGAAAACAAGCTGTTTACTTCCAAAATACATGGTAAGACAGGTATGGGTAGATGTTCCCATTCCAAAAGGGAGAAAAAAATAGTCCAGAAGGAAGGGGTAGCAGGCCGCAAACAAATCAGAAATCCAAGTCTTAAGATTCCATAATATTTTTTCATTCCCCATACCAACTTCTTTAAATGCTGGGGAGGTGGAGGACAAGGGCAAAAAGTGTCAGGCAGCCTTGCCTCAATGACTTGATTGACTCTGTCCGTGATTCAGCTTTCTTGGGTTGGAGTTGCACAGTTGTCTGCAGTTTTCCCAGGCAGACACCGCACATTGACAATGGTTCTACTGTTCAGCGATCCTGGCTGTTTCCACAACTTCACTAGGCATTGCCCAAGTGGCAGTTCTTTGGCAGCTGTGCCCTTGAAGCAGGTTTCTGTTTGGCCCCCCTAACAGTCCACTGACCCTTTGCGATTAGGTGGAAGAAGCCATGCTTCCACAGTTCTTTCATTCTACATACATGCAGTGTTGGTACTATAACATGGGTGCTGCCAAGGCTTACTGCTTGCGGCCTCTGGAGATGCAGTACAAATTGCACCTGAAGCTTTCTGAACCTTGGTTGGAGCATGCTGGGATGTGGGGAGCAGAGGCCGAAGATAATGCAGGACATTTCTCTCCTTCAGGATCCCAACATTCTGAGCCTGTCAGGGGAGAGCTCTGAAATGCCTTCAGAGCCTTATTGCTATTGTCCTTATGAATAGCATCTGGCTCCCTTCTAGCTGTGCTAATTTCTTTAGTGAATGATTGCTTGGCCACGCTTTTGCATGCTTTTTTTTACTTTGTGCATAGCCAGGCTGAGTTTTCTAAATTTTTACACTCTGCTTCCCTTTTAATTATAAAGTCTGCCTGTAGGTTATTGCTTTCCTCTCACAGCTTACTGCACGCAGTTAAAAGTAGCCATGTAACAGCCTGAATGTTTTGCTGCTTAGCTCTTTATTCAGATATCCAGTTCATCATGTTTAAGTTTTACTTTCCAGCAAGTCCTAGTGCATGGATACATTGCAGCCAAGTTCTTTGCTACTTTTTAATAAGGATGGCCTTTATTCCGGTTTCCAGTAAGATATTTCTCATTTCTCTCTCAGACTGTATCAGAATGGTCTTTGCTGTCTATATTTCTACCAGTATTCCAGGCTTCTCTATGCATCTTGTCTTCTGAGCTCTCACCAGAATTGCCCTTAATACTCTGGTCAAGGCAATACAGTCATATTTCATAAAACAGTCACTTCAAAAATTCTAGCTTTGGGAGCTGGGGGTATAGCTCAGTTGGTAGAGTGCTTGCCTAGCATACACATAGGTCCTGGGTTCAATTCCCAGCACCACCAGTTTTTACCTCTTCTCTAGTTTCAAAGCCACTTCAACATTTTCTATCTTTGTACCAATTTTTGTTTTACTCTGTTTTCTGTTTGTTGCTATAACAGAATACCTATGACTGAGTAATTTATAAAAGAAAGAGATTTATTTTGGCTTAGGTTTGGATTTATCCAAGGGGATAGTACAGGCATTTGGCAGGGGTGTCATAACAGGGTGGGTGGTGACTGGAAAAGCAAGCATGAAAAGAGAAAACATGAGGGCAGCCTGCCATTGTAATAAACTGCTGTCAAGTTAATGAACTTGTTCCCCAATCACTTCTTAACGGCCCCACCTCCCAACATTGCTACTTCACTAGGCATGCCCAAGTTCAGCATGAGTTTTGGAGGGGAAAAACATATTTAAACCATAACAGGAGGGCATATATTTTTTACATATATTGTTTTAGAAAATTATGATTATACAGTATGTATCATTTTCTAATCTGTGTTTTAGGCCTAATAATTTATCATGAATATTTTTCTATGTCATCCAGGTGTTAGGAAGATTAAATTATCAGTGGTGTGTAGAATGGATTTGCGGAGTTCAAAAATAAGGAGATCCTTTAGAAAACTATTGCAGTAGTTCAGACTAAAATAGAAATCTAAACTAGGGTGATGTCAAAGAGCCTAAGCAAAATTACTAAGGTGGGCTGGGATTGTGGCTCAGTGGTAAGCACTTGCCTAGCATGTGTGAGGCACTGGGTTCGATTCTTAGCACTGAATATAAATAAATGTATAAAGTAAAGGTCCATCAACAACTAAATATATATATATGTGTGTGTATATATATTTTAAAAAAAGAAATTGCTAAGGTAAGTGTAATTAAAGTTTGGCAGTTTACGACTACGTTACTCAGCTTTCCATGGGTGCAGCAAAAGTACCTGAGATAAATAATTTAAAAGGAAGAAAGATTTATTTAGGCTTATAGTTTCAGAGGTTTTAGTCCATGGTCACTTGGCTCTGTTGTTTCTGGACCTGTTGTAAAGCAGAACATCATGGTGAGGAGTGTGTGGGAGGGAGAGGGAGAGAGAGAGAGAGTGAGACAGACACACACACACACACAGAGACATATACACCAGGGACAAAATATACCCTTCAAGGGCGTATACCAGGTGACCTTCTTTCTCCAATTAGACCCTACCTCCTAAAGTTGCCATCACCTCCCAAGAGCCCATTTAGCTATGAATAATCCATCGATAAGGTCAGAGTCCTCATGATCTAATCACATCCTGAGGCCCCACTTCTGAACATGGCTGCATCATGGGCCAAGTCTTCATGAGCTTTAGGAGAACATTTCAGATCCAAACCATAACACTGGCATCCGCGTGTTCAGAGGTGAAACCAGGGTGGTGTCATTAGTAGAAATGGAGGAGACAAGAAGAGAAATAGTTTAAAATGGGGTAAAAGATGATTTATTCAGCTTTGAACAACCTGAACTTAAGATATCTGTGCTACATTTAAGTGGAGATAATAGTAATAATAGTGGCTATTTGTTGACAGTTTGTTATATGCTGTATATTGTTGTTAAGTCTTTGATGTAATTATTTAATTCTCACAACACTGCATGAGACAGATGTGATCTCTTATTTTATTGGTGAAGAAATAAATTTAGAAAAGAAGTAGTCTGTTCATGGTTAGACTTTGGACACTTTTCTATCTGACCCACAAGCTCCTTCCTGTAGCTCAGATAGAGTACTTGCCTAATTTGTGTGAGCCTCTGTGTTTGATCCCCACCACTGTTAAGGAAAAAAAAAGAAAGAATACCAACTGACGCCAGGAGCAATGGCTCACACCTGTAATTCTAGTAATCCTAGTAACTTAGGAGGCTAAAAGCAGGAGGATTGAAAGAAAGTTCAAAGCCAGCCTCAGCAACTTAGTGAGACCCTGCCTCAAAATAAAAAAGAAAAAGGACTGGGGATGTAGCTCAGTGGTAAAGTGCCACTGTGTTAAATCTCCAGAACCCAAACCTCACCACCAAATCTTTTTTTTAAATAAAGAGGAAGGTATGAGTACCATTATTTGACACAGTAGTAAGGTCAAAAAAGTTTTCTTCTACAGAGAGTCAATGCAGTTGTCATAAAAGGGGGCAGTTAAACTGAAAAAAAGGCAGTTAATGACAGTAAAGGCAGTTAAAATCCTAGGAAATCTTTTCCAGTTACATTCAGTCATAATTCTCTATCCTGTTCTTCCATCTAACTCATTAAGAGTAAATGTCATGTAAGAAAGAAGACTTAAGTCCATTTTGGAGAAAAGGTAATAATGATTGTAGGTTTTTCCTTAATTTATTGAAACTATATGGTATTAGTTGGGTATTATGGTACATGCCTGTAATCCCAACTATTTGGGAGGCTGAGGTAGGAGTATCACAAGTTCAAGGCCTGCTTTAGGATAAAAAATTAAAAGGTCTGAAGATGTAGCTTAGTAGTAAAGGGCCACTGGGTTTAATCCCCAGTTGTTGCAAAATGACAACAACAAAAAATATATGGTATTGAATAAAAACAATAAATAAATCAAATGGAAATAATTTTATAAGAGATTAATATATGGCAAGCCAGGAGTGATATATATTGAATAAAAATGGATTCTTAGACAAACATGGGTACAAGTCCCAGTTGTGTACTATGTTATCTTAACTACTTCTCCTTACCCCACAGCCTTGGTCTCCTGCCTTATAAATTGAAACACATTCGTTAATCATTTTTGGGGGGTAGGGAGCAGTGCTGTGAATCAAACCCATGAACTCACACATGCTAGGCATGTGCTTTGCCACTGAGCCACACTCCCAGCCCTGTTTTTGTTTTTCAGAAATAAATGAGACAAAGAATCTTGAATAGTGTCTGGTACATAATAGGTATTCCTGTATTGTCCACACTATAGAAGGCAGTTTATTTTAGGATTATAGAAAAGATGGGTATATAAAAATGTTTCATTTGTATATTTGAAAATTTGAAAGAAGATAACAGTAAAGAATGGAATGGTGGAAAATACAATATAAATAGAAAAGATTTTCTGTCAGAAATTTAAGGAAGGATTTAAGGCTGGGATTGTAGTTCAGTGGTAGAGGACTTGCCTAGAATGTGTGAGGCACTGGGTTTGATTCTCAACACCTCATATAAATAAATAACAAAGGTCCATTGACAACTAAAAATTTTTTTAAAAAATTAAGGAAGCAATGGATATGTATATGTGTGCATGTAGAAGAAGTTAACATATGGGAATAAGGTTAACCAGAAATGCTTCCTAAAAGATTTTGAGTTGAAACCTGAAGAGAGAATTAGACTTAGGCAGAGAAATAAGGAATGAGAGAGGTTTAGAAAATTGCATGGTATGGTGAAGATTCTAAACAAATGCCTGAAGACAAATGATTAGGAAAACTGCTGGTTTAAGACAGTAAGAGTGCTTAATTAAGGGAGGGACGGACTGATTGGAAGAGGTAAGCAGGTCTTCGTGGGACTTGTTCACCATGTTCAGGAGTTTGGGTTTTATCCTTGGAGCACCAGGAACTATTGAAGGTTTTAGGCATGGGAGTAATGCAGTTAGATTTATATTTTAGGTCACTTTTGTCACAGCATGGGGAATGTGTTGAAGGGAACAAATCTGGAGGCAGTGTAGAACTCAAGAGGCCACAGTAGTACAGGTGTCATAGAAGAGGATGGATTTGAGGTAGTTAGCAGACAGGAGTAACTTAGAGATGAATTGGATGTGGATAGTGAGTCGAGGATGATTCCAGTATTTCTGGAGTTAAGATCCCATTCTAAAAGTTATTAAATTGACAAAAATAATAAAAACTACCTACCATTAGTGTATCGAGTAAGCAGGAACAATCATAACATTGCTGGTAACACTATAAATTACTCTGGTCATCCTGGAGAGTGGTCTGTCAACATTCAGTAGATGCTGTAATAACGTTAACAACTTTTTGACTCATTAATTTCACTTTTGGGAATGTGATTCAAGCAAAATGACTGTAAAGATTTTTATAGTGTTGGTTCAAAGATATTTAACACTGGTGTTATTTATTATAGGAAAAATGGAAACAACCTAAATGTCTCAACACAGGAATCTAAAAGCAGTTTTTTAAAATATATTAATTGGGTGTAAATGTTATGCAGCCCTTAAAAAATAAGAAATGCTTGTCCTGTAGAAAATTGTTCATACATGTAAATTACAAAAATATAGATTTAGGGATAAGGGACCCCAGTAAAGAGACAGGGTTTGCCAGATGTGATGGCATACTTCTGTAATCCCAGCAACTCCACAGGCCGAGGCACAAGAATTACATGTTTAATGCCAGCCTCAGCAATTTAGTGAGACCCTGTCTCAAAAAATAAAAAGGCTGAGAATATAGGTCAATGGTAGCCACCCTAGGTTCAGTTCCCAGTACTGTGAAGGAAAAAAAAAAAAAGTATACATGGTAATAAGACTCTGGAGATTTTAATGGATATAAGAGAGATGAATGGATGTGTTTGAGGGCACACTTCAGGATTTGGGGAGAAAGCCATAATAGTAGTTAATGTAATTGTTTACAAAACTCTTTTCACACCCATTGGTTTACCTGGTTCAACAACCTTATGAAGTAGTTGTCATTATCCACATTTTCCAGGAAAACAAAGACTCAAAGAGGTTAACCCAATGGTTCTTGGTTCTGGCTGCCCATTAAATTATTTGGGAAATCTTTTTGGTTTTTGCAGTTGCTTTTTTTATCAGTTAAGAGAAAAAAGGAGAAGACATATGCAAATATATACAGCTATGTTGCACAGCCTGCCTGACCTTCAGAATTGACCATGATCCTAGGAGAACCCTTTGATTTCCTTTTATATCATGCTTAAAAAAAAAAAAGAATACTAAGGCTTGCACCTTTGGACCTTGCCCTCACTGATTGTTCTGAAGCTCTGAGTGTTCATGTTTTTAAAATGCTCTCCGGGCGGTTCTAACATAACCAACACTGGGAATCATAGAATTAAATGTTTACCAACATTTTGCAGAGGTGAAACTAGGCATGGTGGTGCTTGCTTGTAATCCCAGTGACTTGGGAGGCTGAGACAGGAGTATTGAAAGTTCCAGGCCCCCCTGGGCAACTTAACAAGACCCTGTCTCAAAATAAAAAGGGTTGGGGATGTAACTCCATGGTAGAGCACCCCTGGGTTCATTTCCTAGTACTAGGTGTGTGGGGAGTGGGGGGGGTGGGGGGAGAATGATAGAATTGGCAGAAGTAGAACTTGAAACCTGATCTTTTGTATCTGAGCTGTGTTTTTCTTCTTTTTTTCCTCCTAAACCTCCCTCCCCTCCCATTTTCTTTCCATATTGCATCTCTCTCTCTCTTTTTTTTACAATTGAAAATCAAATAAAAGATTTAATAAAAGACTCTTCAACACAACAAATAACATGTTTTCTTGTAATTATCTGTAAGACCTATTTATAAATTTAATATCAGTACAGTGCCATCAGAATTTTTTTTTTTTTTTTTTAAGCAGATTCTGACCAATTATAAAGTGAGTTCAGAAGAATAGCTGGGGACTGGGGAGATAGCTCAGTTGGTAGAGTGCTTGCCTTGCAAGCACAAGGCCCTGGGTTTGATCCCCAGCACCGCAAAAAAAAAAAAAGAAAAAAAAAAAAAAGGAATAGCTGGGAAAACCCTGGAGAGGTTGGCAAGAACATGGGGCTAGCTTTCCTACTTTTAAAATAAACCCTTATTACAAATGTTTGGGCACTTGGCACATATATACAGACAGACCCATGAAACACAATAGGAGATCCGAAGAAAGACTCAAATAGAAATGCCAAAGTTAGTCTTTGATAAAGGCAACAGTTCAAACCTTGGGGAATAGGTGGAAGTTTTAACAAATGGAATTAGCGGTATGCAGAAAAATTAACCTTTTTGTCTAATCACACATAAATAAGTTCCAAGTGGATAAAGATTTAAATATAAAAACAAAAAACATACAAGATTTATTTATTTTTTTGCGGTGCTGGGGATCAAACCCAGGGCTTTGTGCTTGCAAGGCAAGCACTCTACTGACTGAGCTATCTCCCCAGCCCATACATACAAGTTTTAAAAGAAAGCATGAGTAAGTTCCTTTAAGGTCTATGAGTTGGTGGGGGTGGTGTGGGGAGGAGAAATTCCTTGTGAATTAAAATCCAGAAACCAAAAAGGAAAACAAAATTAAATTTGATTACAGAAAACCTCAAGAGAAGAAAAAATTTTGTGTGGCAAAATGTAACATGCAAAGTAAGTCAAAACCTAGGAAAACTATTTGTAACAAAAATTTAATATTCTTAATATATGAAGATGTTTAAAAAAAATGAAAAAAACCAATGTTTTTGCGGTGCTGGGGATTGAACCCAGGGTCTCATGCTTGCAAAGCAAGCACTCTACCAACTGAGTTATATTTGCAGCCCCCAAGGCCAACTTTTTAGAACCAAAAATGGGCTTTACAAAACAGTTCATGGAACAAAAGAAATACAAATGGCACTTCTACCTACAGTTAGAGAATTGCAAATTAAAACTGGGAAAATTTTTTAAAAATATGACCACATGCTCTTTTGGTGAGCTATGACATCAAAGTGCTCTCACACTGGTGGGAATGTAAAAGGTACAGCTCCTATGAGGGAATTTGGAACTCTCCAGTCCATGTACAGATATGCTTACCTTTTACCCAACATCCCCACTACTAGGAATCACCCTTCAAAACACAGTAGCAAAAATATGAGAAGAGCCGCACATGACATAATTAATGCAAGGTCTTGTGTAATGAGAATAGCCTAGGAATAACCCACATCTTCCCAGGGGGAAAGGGACACCATGGAGTTGTGTTCAGCTATAACAAAAGCATAAGGAGCCCAGCATTTTGGTGTGTGCCTATAATCTCAGCTGCCCAGGAGGGGGAGGTAGAAGAATCCCAGGTTGGAGGACAACCTCAGCAACTTAGTGAGACCCTGTCTCAAAATTAAAAATAAAGACTGGGGCTGTAGCTCAGCAGTTGAGTGTTTGTCTAGCATGTATAAGCCCTTGCATACCCAGTACTTTGAGAGGAAAAAAAAAAAAAAAAAAGCTTGAGGATGATTCTTAGGGAGAGACCTTCAGGATCTTACATGAGAGGTTCTAGGTAAAGAAACTGCTTGGTGTGCTGCCCACTGCTTAACAAAAAGAATATGAATATGTAGGCCCATGAGTCTGTTTATTTCAAATAAAACACAGGAAAGGCAATACATTTAACTTTAGAAAATGGTTGTTATGGAAAGAGAAAAATAGAATTTTTAAAAGATTTGTGTTAAGATTAAAATTCTGCCCTTACCAGCCAGTCCCTAAGGACAAAAGAGAACTGGTGGTGGTGTTGGGGTTATAAAGCCCTTTTCACTAATAGTATTATTAATGGAGCATTGTTATCTTTATTTTTTTTAATTTTTTATTTTTTACAGGCTGCATTTTGACTCATTGTACACAATATTGCATTTTCTACTTTGCATCTGGTACTTCATTCCAAACACAGTCATAGACCCCCATACTGGAAGTGATGGTGGTTTTGGTCTTAGAACCCAGTCCAATTTTTACACTTTTTTTTTTTTTTTTTTTTCCTCTGTTCAGTTTCTGGGGAATTAAGAACTAGGAGCAGGTAGAAATCACTTCCCTGGGCATTTACATATGTTAATTCTTGTGCCCTTGTTTTCCTTTTCCTTTCTCCACATCCTACTGTCCCAATTTCTCATCCTTCAGGTTTCAGTTAAGACATTCTTGGGCAGCTTGTGTCAGTTAGGGTTTTATAGACTACAAAAACGAACTCTGGCCAACTCCTGTGTTATGTGTGTTTTTTTTGTTTTATATATATATATATATATATATATATATGCTTTATATATGTGTGTGTGTGTGTGTGTGTGTGTGTGTGTGTGTGTGTGTGTTGCTGTTGTTGTTGTAGGTGGACATAATACCTTTATTTAATTTTTATGTGGTGTTGAGGATTTAACCCAGGGCCTCACGTGTGCTAGGCGAGCACCCTACCACTGAGACACAACCCCAGCTCCTTGTGTGTGTTTTTGAAGAATGGTGGGTAGGTAGCTCACAGAATTGAGCCAAATAAAATGAAAGGCCAAAAGACCAAAGTTCAAAAATGAGGGCCACTTTGAGGAACCCAGAAATAGGAGTGAAGAGTCATCTCTCTAGAACCTCTAGGTTACCTTTTGTACCTGTTTGTCTCTGCCCAAAATTCAGATCTCTCTAGAGAGTGTGGCATAGATAATTCACTGTCACTGTGGTCAAGGGGCAAGAGTCCTGTGATTATTGGCCCCGTGAGAACCCCACCAAATTAAGGAGGAGGAATTCCCAGAACTATTTCTTAAAGCAAGAAACAAAAATTCCATCCAAGAAGATACCATGACTTATCAATTATGGAAGTTCTTCTAGCACCAAATGGCCTACTCTTCTGGACATATGTTATTAAATACATCAATGGATGGGATGTTGTGCATACTCAAGTAAGAGTTACTCTAATTCTTGGTGCTGGGTCTTGAACCTGTGGCCTTGCACCTTGCTAAGTATGCCCTCTACCACTGAGCTATACCCCTATTCCCAAGCTACTTTTTTTTTTTCTTTTTGGTACCAGGGATCGAACCACTGAGCACTTATCCACTGAGCCACATCCCCAGCCCTTTTTCAGAATTTTTTAATTTTGAGACAGGGTCTCACTAAGTTGTTTACAGTCTCACTAAATTGCTGAAGCTGCTTTCAGACCTGCAGTCCTCCTGCCTCAGCCTCCTGAGCTGCTGGGATTATAGGTGTGTGCTACTGCTCCTGGTTCCAGAGCTACTCATTAAAAGGCCCCTTCCAGACAGGCCTGGTGGAAGCCTGTAATCCCAGTGGCTCAGGAGACTGAGGCAGGAGGATTGAGAGTTCAAAAGCCAGCCTTGGCAACTTAGCAAGGTCCTAAGCAACCCAGTGAGACCCTGTCTCTAAATAAAATACAAAAAAGGGCTGGGGATGTGGCTCAGTGGTTGTTAGTGCCCCTGAATTCAATCCCGGTACAAAAAAAAAAAGGCCCTTTCTGATAGCCTTTCTTACCTGCAAGTCTAGACTTCCCTGTTAAGTACTCCAGTGGCTCTCCATCACCATTCCCCACTCCCAGGTAAATGCTCTACCACTGAACTACATTCCCAACCCCCCAGCCTTATATTATAAATTGCCTTCTGCTTCACACTAAAAATTGCAAGAAGCCAAAGTCCAAATCTGTTCTCTTAGTACCTAGCAAATAACCTCACACATGGTCAGCTCTCAGAAAGTGTGTAGTGGAATTCCAGACAGACTAAAGTAAGAGATTGCAAACTTTTGTTCTCCATTTCCAAGGTAGGTATCCACCATAGCACCTGAGTAAAACCTGCCAGCTGTTTTTACTCTCTGCCTTTTCTACTGCCTCCCCTCTCATCTTTTTCTCTCTCTCACACACCCTAGGTAATTGCTGGCTTCAACCGCCTTCGGCAGGAACAGAGGGGTCTGGCATCCAAAGCAGCTGAGCTGGAGATGGAGTTGAATGAGCACAGGTGAAAAAGTCGGGGAGAAGCAAATAATAGAACAATCAAATGGGCCATCTTGTGAGGGAGGGTTACAGTAGAGTGGGTCTGAATTCTGAGATCCTGTCTCCTCCTCTTTCTTCAGCCTAGTGATTGATACACTGAAGGAAGTAGATGAAACCCGCAAGTGCTACCGCATGGTTGGAGGCGTCCTGGTGGAGCGGACTGTCAAAGAGGTGCTGCCTGCCTTGGAGAATAACAAGGAACAGGTGAGCAGGAATCCCTACGTAGTAGCTTTGGGTAACAAATGGATAAGGAAGAAGGGGGGACCTAGGAATTTAGGGAATGGCGACAGAAAATCTGCACAGAAACTCATGTTAAAGATGTTATAAATAGCTTGTTAGGATATTTACCCTAAGTCCAAGTCCTTAGACAAGAGGAGTTGCTGGCTTTATGCCCTTTCCATGGACTCTTTCATGTGGTTGAGTTAGATGGGGGATTAGAGCACTGTTTCTCACAGTGTAGTCCACGGACACTTGTATCAAAATCCTCTGAACAACTAACTAGTTTAAAATGGAACTTTCTGGACCCCCTGAATCAGAGCCTTGGGAGTGATGTGACTTTTTAAAAGATAAGTAGCTCAGGTGATTCTCATGAACATTAAGGTCTGTAAACTACTGTGTTTGAGAAGGGGGTCACTTTAGTGTCTAGGCTCCACTGTTAACACTCAGTTAAAGGGTGAGGTTAGAAGTGTCTCTCTTTCACTTCCCTAACTGTGGTCCATTCTGGGTAGGGCAAAGGGAGACCTAAAATTCTTATAAAATTCTGATGCTTGCCCTCTAGATACAGAAGATCATCGAGACACTGACACAGCAGCTTCAGGCAAAAGGAAAAGAACTGAATGAATTCCGGGAAAAGCACAACATTCGTCTCATGGGGGAAGATGAGAAACCAACAAACAAGGAGAACTCAGAAGGGGCTGGGGCCAAGACAAGCTCAGCTGGAGTGTTGGTCTCCTAGGGACCAAGACCGCTACATTTTTTTCTACCCTGACTCCCACTTCTGATCTCTTTATTGTTATTATTATTTTCTCGGCTATTGTAATATTTTTTTGTTAATTAAATGTTTTGGTCAGAATGTTTAGCTGTAGCTTGGAACTTTCTCCCAATTAGGGGTGAAAATTGCTTAAGGGCAAGGGACAGTATGATTTGTGGGTTTTGTTTCCATCAGGTGAATGGTTCAACCTCAGAATAGACCCAGACTTTTGTCCTTTCCCTTGCAAATAAAGATGTGTCTACTTACTTACTGCCCTTCCAAAAAAAAAGATTTAGAGACAAATGTTGACTCTCAATTGAAATTTAATAAGCATTTAAAATGAGGCAGGTAACTAGTGATAATACTTTATGGGTTTGCAACCAAAGTCTTGGCAGTATGTTTTGGCACTATTTTTTAAATAAAGAGGTCTAGGATGCAAACCTCTGGGCTAGCAGTCCTGCCATCCTCACCGAAACCCCCAACCAGGTAAAGCTGATCATTCCAAAGGCAGGTGCGATGACCCACTCGTTTCAGCCCACGGTCTGCACATGGGAAGTGGAACCACAGAGAAGGAGACTTGCCTGTTGGGTAGGGGCAGAGGGTGGTTACTGAGGTAGATGTACTTTGTCCCCCTTGGGACTCTTTTTTGGCATACTTGAAATTTGACCCAGGGGTGATTTACCACTGAGCTTTTTATTTCGAGATAAGCCTCACACCCAGCCCTTTGCATTTTGAGATAAGGCCTCACTAAGTTTCCAAGACTGGCCTGGAATTTTTGATCCTCTTGCCTTAACTTCCTGAGTAGCTGAAATTATAGGTGGGTACCACCATGCCCCACAGGATTCAACACAACCAAGTGCTTGTCCATTATTTTTTTCCACACTTGATTTGTGAGCCTCAGTAGACCCACAAATATTATGTGTACTCCTTGTCAACAAATTCCTCCTCTCTACCCATTACTCCATACTCTTTCTGTAGTATTTAGATTCTCCTGTCTTCCCACCTCCCCCCCACTTCCCTTTAGCTATTAGTTTGGCTCACGAGTATCATAGATGTAGAGGTCATTGCAGACGGTGTCTCTAGCTCTGGTCAGAGTTTCTCCACCAAACAGCACAGCAAAAGGCCCCACCACAGAACATGAGTGATGACGCAGTTCAGGGGGCCCTTGGCTGGACCCTTGTCCCTTGCTCACAAGCCTTGCAAGCTGTTCCATCAAACGAGGGGCAACAGGAGGTTCCTCCTTGAGGAAGAAAGAAAGGACTCTAGGGATTTAGGCCTCATGATTTTAACCCCTTAAGGTGTGAGCCCATAATACCTTAATCTTCCCATGACTCCATTTCCCAGCTACTTCTGGTTCAGCTGAGTTGCAACCCCCAAAGAGCAATAACTGATGACCAGCGTGGGGCCCAGGAATTTGAAGCAGGGCAGCACTGTGACCTGAGCGGGAGACTGTGTGGCAGTCTTCTTCTTTGTAGCTGTGGATATGCAGAAATTCAGGTCTGAGTGGGGTTTTCTGGAAAATGTACATTTACTGCCATTTCCCAACTACCCTTGCCGAGGATGGAAAGGAAGCCTAGGATAGATCTAGAGTAA
This sequence comes from Sciurus vulgaris, assembly GCF_902686455.1. NCBI lineage: Eukaryota > Metazoa > Chordata > Mammalia > Rodentia > Sciuridae > Sciurus > Sciurus vulgaris. The sequence continues at coordinate 122,460,726 of NC_136461.1, read as the reverse complement.
TATAGAGGGTTCAGCTATTTCAGAAATGGTAGAATCCCGGAAAGTGAGTGGAAGGGCGAGTATACGGATTATTTGCCTGAGAAGTTTAGTTTTTGCTTTCCCAGAGTGGAGGTGAAAGGTTTTGGGCAGGGGAATACCATACCAATAAGTGCGGGCACTCGGGTTCAGCTTTAAGGTATAGATGCTTCCATATCGTCGCTGAGTGTGGGTACCACCCTCTCGGCCGGTCACTCTCAGTTCCCGATCCGAGAGGCGAGTGCAGGTGTGACTACTGAGGCCAGCAGGGGGGCAGTTGCCAGGGGTCGCCGCCCACGCTTCCCACACTCCAAGCTCTGTGTCCAGCACCGCTACTGTGGCCAGGCGTCTCGACCCGTCCCAGCCGCCCACCACACATAGCCAACGCCCGCCCACGTTTGCCGCGTCGTGGTGACTGCGCAGGGGGCTGTCCCTAGCTCCCAGTCGCACAGCCTGGCCCCCAGTCGGATCGAAGACCACCGTGTCACTGCTGGGCTCTCTCGCTCCTCCTGTTAGAAGACCCCCCACCAGATAGAACCGTCCCCGCAGTTCGGTGCATGAATGGAAGGCCCGAGCCAGAAGCGCGTTCCGAGCCACCGGCCGCCAGGTCCAGCCTGAGACCCCCACCCCACTCCCGGGCATCGCCACCGCCATGGTGGCGATAAGACCGAGAGAGCAGCGGGGCCTGCGCCCTGTACCGCACCTCTACATGTGAGGTCAGGCACTTTGCCTTCCGTGGGCCTCCCTGGGATCCTTCCCTCTAGGACATCGGCCTAGGTCCCCACTTCAAGTTGGTGCCTTCTCTCCGCGGTCGCTTAGCAACCACTGCAGTGGCAGCAGCACGACCGCTGTAAACCGAAGGTCGCAAAGCCCCGGTTACCATGGAGACAGGAGACCTGGGTAACTACCAGGAAAGATACAGTAGTATCGCGCCGGCGACAGGAGATGTGCTTTGTCAATCAAAATCCTGAAAGATTGTTAACCTCAAAAAGTCAGGGAGTATCCAACTCCTCTGAAGAACCCTGTTATCTCAGTTTACTTGAAATGACACCTGAGTTTCGGGTGTAGAGCCACGGAGACGTAGAGGGACCGGGTCCTTTTGGCTTTAGTGTTTCCAATTTGGACTAATTTCCTAGGGATGAGACAGGAAGCTATAACGTGTCAGAGGGTGAAGAAGTGAAACTGTACCGAGCGTTGTACCTGTGAGTCACGAGAGTGGGCTGTAGTCCCAGAGATTCCCAACTCTCTAGGGCTCTTCAGCTTTCTCATTTATGAAATGCCACGTTGGTTTGTCTCTCAGGTGTTTTCTAGACAATTCCGTGGTAAAGTCCTTGAAGGTCCTGATTGGGTGCGAGAGTCCTTTAAGCTCTGGCCACTAGAGGGTAGTAGAACCCAGTCTCTCAGGGTATAATGTTGAGGAGGGAAGGAATGAATAGTGTGTGGTGTGGTGTATGTGTGTGTGTGGATGTGTGTGCGCGCGCTCGCGCAGGGGGGGTGGGGTTGCTTGGTTTAGTTGGGGTCCAGGAGGGAAAATCCCTTAGGCATACTTGAGGCGTACACCACTTTTCAATTACAAAGTCCTAGGAAGAATAACTTTTTATTTCATCTTGTCTCATCAACTTCAACATCACAAACTGAGGCATTGTGCATTTGGAACTCAGGATTAAGGGCAGGGAGTTTCTCCTGATAAGATCCAGGGCAGAAGAAGCTGCCCATCCTTAGAAGATGGGTGGGGGTGAAGTAGAGGAGGTGTGAGAAAAAGACACCTGCCCCTCCCTGATATCTTCCTTTTATTCAAGGTAGGTTCCAAAACTCCTTAACTCTGTCTCTGCAGGACCCAGTGAAGAATAAAGAGGCCCAGATCTAAACTGACTAGTTTCAGTTGTGGGAGAAAATGCAGACATATTTACTAGCCCAGCTGGGGTGGACAGAAATAGGATCTGTTTCCGCCCCAGGGTTAGGCTGTAAGTAGGAATTATGGCTTCTACTTTTGCCTTCAGTTTCTACCCATCAACTTGCTTCCCATTATGCCAGAGAAATTGAGGCCATAGAGAGTGGGCAAGGCACTAGGACATGGTGGCACACATCCATGATATCAGTAACTCAGAAAGCTGAGGTAGAAGGATTGCAAGTTCCAGGTCAGCCTGGGCAACTTAGTGAGACTGTCTCAAAATAAAAAATTAAAAGAACTGAGGATGTAGCTCAGTGGCAAAGGACCCCTGTGTTCAATCCCTAGTACTACAAAAAAAAAAAAAAAAAAAAAAAAAAAACTACACAGAGAGAGAAGCTAAAGAGAGAGAGAGCGATAGAGACAGAGAGAAAGAGAGACAGACAGACAGACACACACACACACACACACACCAAGGCTTCAGTGGGGATGGACATGTAAATTCAGTGGGCTGACAGTGTAGCAGGACTGTTTCCCTCCTGATCCCAACTCTTGGTCCTCAGAGAAAACAGCATAGAGAGGGTATGGGTAGGAAGGCACAGACCAGAAGATTACCAAGACCTGTTTCCCATCTGATCATAAAGCTAAGAGTCAACAATCTCAAGAGTTTCTGTCCAGCCAACAACAGGTTTCCCCTATGTCTGTCAGGAAGGATCTTCGGTTTTCCAAGATTATGCTAAAAATCTCTTTAAAAAGCAACAAGGCTGGGCAAGGTGTCACATACCTGTAATCCTAGCGACTCAGAGGACGGAGGAAGGAGAATCACAAGTTCAAGGCTGGCCTCAGCAATTTAGTGAGGCTCTAAGCAACTTGGTAAGACCCTGTCTCAAAATAGAAAGACCTGAGGATGTAGCTCAGTGGTAAAACATTTCTGGGTTAAATACCCAGGACCCAGGACCCAGGACCGCACCTGCAAACATACACACACACACACACACACACACACGCCAGACATTATGGTGCAACCCTGTAATCCCAGCTACTCAGGCAGGAGGATTGCAAGTAAGTTTGAGGCCAGACTGGGGAAACCAGTGAGACCCTCTCTCAAATTAAAAAAAAAAAAAAAAAAAAAAGACTGAGAATGTAGCTCAGAGGTAGAGCACTTATATAGCCTCATGGCCCTGAGTTTGATCCCTAGCACTGCAAAAAAAAAAAAAAAGAAAAAAAAAAAATAAACAAAAACCAAAAAACTCAACAACTAAGCCACACAAAATTAACTTCTAATGTCCTTTGTTGAAATCTGAAAGTCAGCCTTCTCCCTAAAGCTTCTCATGGCTCACCTCCCAACCACTGGAATCAGAATTGACTCACTTCTAGAATTAGGCAAGGAACTTCCTGGATGGTGGGGTCATTTTGCCTAAACTTTATTGGCCTGTATGCCCATTTTAGGCTCTTGCTTGTGCCCATCTTTTTTGTTCTGCTAGTGTTATTTTCTGCCTCTCCTGAAGAAAAATAGGAACTCTCTACCTCAGAGGCCTTTCCAGCTTCTTTCTCATAGTTTTGTGTTTCTGACTCCAATTCTGAGTCCTTCGTAGTAAAACATTTCACTTGGTTGAACATGGAGCCTGAACCACATACTCCTTGGCTATACCCCCTCCAGTTCTCTGTCTCCTCCAGTGACAGGTAGTCCGTTCACTGCTATGCCAATTCCAGACTCAGGGAGAGGAACTTTCCAGGACTTCTACCTGCTTAGACTGAATCAAGCTCATGTTTTGGAGAAGGCAGGAAAGAAAAAAGGAGCCAGGGTGAGAGGAGGGGGAAGAGGGAGAGAGAGAAACAACAACAACAACAACAAAAACCCAAACAAACCCAGCCAGTCTGCATTTGTATGACACATACTTACAACCAGGACAGCTTCTGAAGTGGTCAATAATGACCCTGTCAGTGATACACAAGCTGAAAGGGAATTAAGATAAAGTGAAGGGTAAACATGAGAGGAGAGAGAGGGAAAGCGCTGTCTGGGAGTTGGGGGTAGGGGCGGAACATCTAACCTGGATATGATCCTATGAGTATGTTCTGCTTCGTTCAGCTGTCTCTAGTAAGCTGGGATCCCTAGAGACCAGTTATCCAGCCTTAGATATCTGTCCCTGTCCAAACCCAGGCTTCCTTGTCTCAAACTTTCACAAAGTTTTTTCTCCCTCTCTTTATCCCATTTTCTGACCTTGGAATCATCTTTGGTTTTCAACATTGTTCAGTATACACAGAAAGCCAACACTTGTACCAAGGGGTCTTAATCACACTGAAGACTCCCACAATTCCCTATGCCCACATCTCCCAAGCTGTCCCATCCTTCAGGCCCTCTCTCTGGCTCTTCCTCTATTATCCTCTGACCCTTCTACATTTTCCCCATAGTTCATTCTGGCCACGTGAGTTCCTGGCTGCAATTCTGGCTTTTTACTCTCAGCTCAGCCAGAGTAACAGAAGGACAGAAGAATGACCAGGAAAAGAGATTGCAAGAGGCCAGATTTTGAGAACTTCTTTGATGGGACATGAGCTAGAAAGAATCTAAAATGTGGAATTGTAAGTAGACTGGGGTGGAAGGGAGTGGAAATCAGGCAAGTTAGAGAATGATGGAAAGGGAAGATAAGAATGGGAAGGAACTTGTACTATTGAGGGACTTGGCGATGTTGAGTAGGATAGTGGCATTGGATCATTATTGAGTGGTGGGAACTGAGGGCAGAAGAGGGAAATATCTAAGTGATCCCAGCAGTGGGAAGTAGCTTTCAGAAATTACTCTTCAGATCTTGCTCTGTTTCAGATTTTGTCTCAACCACTTTGTATCTTTACATATCTCATCTTCAATAACACCAAGAGTGTTTGTGATACATTTTTAATTTTAATTAATTGTTTCTGTACTGGGAATTGAAGCAAGGTCACTCTACCAATAAGCCACATCATCAGTCCTTTTTATTTTGAGTAAGGGTCTTCCTAAATTTCCCAGAATACCCTCAAACTTTTGATCTTCCTGCCTTAACCTCCTGAGGTACTGAGATTATAGGCATGTGCCACCACGTCAAGTTTATTTATTTTTTTCTTTTTTAATGTATCTTTCTAAGTTTCCTTCTGTCTCTCACTGTTTATTCTTGTGTTTCTTTCTCTGGGATGCTGCACTTTTTTCTTCACTGAGCAGAGCCAGTCATCTGACTTTCTTGCAGGGTTTTGGAACTTTCCAGGAATGGCCGGACTTCCTTCTGTCTGCATACTAGAATTATAGTATCAGTTTGGGAGTCCCTGGGCATAGTCATAAGACTTGGATTATTGATGAGGATTTGAGTGACCTTCAATATGTAGGACCTTTTACAGGGACTAGGACTTCCCCATAGAACACCTTAGTGGGTGGAGTCCTGGACCCAAGGAGGGAAACAGACTGGCAAGGATTCCCAGAACTTTTTATTTTATTTTATTTTATTTATTTTGAGAGAGGATCTTTGAGGCCAGGCTGGCCTCAACCTTGTGATCCTCCTGCCTCAGCCCCCTGAGTTGCATGAATGACTGGCATGTACCATGAGACCCAGGTCATAGTCTCTTTTTTTTTTTTTTTTTTTTTGCGGTGCTGGGGATCGAACCCTGGGCCTTGTGCTTGCAAGGCAAGCCCTTAACCACTGAGCTATCTCCCTAGCCCCTCATAGTCTCTTTCTTGATCCACAACCCCATACTCTGCTGTGCAACTGTCATATTGTCTTGGTGCCTGGTCCAAGGGTGGAGTTTGATTGTAGGGTCTCTAATGTGCTCCCCTAGGGAAACTGAGATGGTTATTTCTTCTTCTTCCTTCTCCTCCTCCTCCTTCTTTTTCTTTTTTTTAAACTGGGGATTAAATCCAAGAGTGCTTTTACTACTGAGCCACATCCCCTACTCATTTTTTATTTTTTATTTTGGGACAGGGTCTCGCTAAATTGCTTAGGGCCTTGCTCAATTGCTGAGGCTGGCTTTGAACCTGAGATTCTCCTGCTTCACTCACCTGAGCCGCTGGGATTACAGGTTATGTGCCACTGGGCCTGGTGAGTTTTGCAACAGGAGTTGCCAGGAAGTGGCCATCTTTGGTTCAGAGAGGAACCACACCTTAGCATCCAAGCTGGGTGTTTGGACACTAGGGTGTGAGTAGCTCCAGAGGACTGGTGTCACCTGAAGATGTCTCTGGTGGTGCAGACTCTGTAGGCCAGTTTGATTTTGGAGGGCTACTTCTATAATGTACAATAGGTAGGCTTCTTGGAGCAGCCTCTTTGCATGGTTGGGGACAGGGAGAAAATGCAGGGAAGTACAACTGAGACCCTTACTGAAATCCATTCTCTCACCAGATTCTCAGGACCCCCTAACCTTTGCTTTTGCCCTTTCTCTGCTGCTGCATCTTCTGCTGCCAATGTCACCACTTAGAAGACTCTGGTTTCCAGGAGGGCTCCTACTCTCATTCGTTACCAACCAAGGCCTATTCCAAGAACCTTCTAAAAGTGCCAGCAGTGGGGCACAGTGGCACATACCTGTAATCTCAGCAACTTGGGAGTCTGAGGCAGAAGGATCACAAGTTTGGGGCTAGCCTTGGTAACTTAGTGAGACCTTATCTCAAAATGAAAAAATAGAAAGGACTGGGGATATAGCTCAATGATAAAGTGCCCTGGGTTCAATCCTCAGTGCTAAAAACAACCAATCCATTCAGAGACACAGGGTTAAATAATATAGACATTTGTCTCTTAACCCATGTTTGCTCCCTGATTTTGCGGTAGTGTCTTTATTGAAGTTTGGTGAGAGTAAGAGGAGAAGCTTTGCACACAAATGAGCCTGTTGAGAACAGAACCAAAATGTGCCTTGTGTTCAGTTCCCTCTTCCCCTGGTGACTCACCCCAGCATTAGAGCCCTCAAGGAATAAGCAAACTCAGCCCCCCAAGTTCAGAAGTATGTTGTCAGGCAACCAGGAAATGCGGTCGTTGTTAAAGGATAAGGCTGGGTATTAGAGAACCAAAAGACTTGCAGAATTGACAGAAAAGAGCAACACAACACATGGCAACTGTTAATGAAATATCCTGGAAAACAATATGCCACCATCCTAATATTGGACACAGTAAAGCTCCAGTTGGAGGGGAGCAATGGTGTTTCAGTGGAGAAAAAGGGGCTAGAGGCCCTGTGTTCTGTATGGGGGTCTCTCCCTATACCTCCATGGACAGGGAACATCCTAGGGAGGAACTGAAGAAGTAGATTTGAAGTTACTACCTGCAGTGTTCTCAGTCCTGGGGATGGGATCAAGTGCCATTATCAATAATCTTTTACCATGTCATTCAGTTCCCCAACACTTTTCTGTACAAACCATGCAGAAACCAAAGGAATGAGCAGATCACAATGAGAGATAAAACTGAACAGAAATGGACTGAAAACATTTCATCCACACCCGTGCTTCTACCTACTCACATTCTGATTTATTATTCACTCTTTTTTCTCCCAAAGTCCAAGGGTCTCCCCCAAGTCTCTGACTCTTCTAACCTGGGATCTCACTGCAGAAAAACAGAATACTGCTCATTAAGGAATGATTTCATCTACTTTTACCCCCAATCCATCCTCTTGCCACCCCACTCCCACCCCTTCTCACCTTGACCCATGCCTTCCCTCCCCCACTCACTCAATCTGACCCTCACTCTCACTTTTCTTCTCCCCCACACCTCTCCACCCATCCTCATCCCTCCCTGACTCACCTCAAGTCCCACTGACACAAACAAAAATTTCAGCTCAACCCACTCCAACCAGTTTGGCTTAGGCGTGCAGCCTGTTATGGAGACAGAGATTGGTTTAAGTGGATGCTTGGACACATGTAGATAATGAACATCCAGTTGTGTGCACAGAGACAGCCCCATGTATGTGCATGGCATGAACACATAGAGATACAATGGAGGGATATAGTGTGTTATGGTTGTTTATGTCTCTGTTTTCTCCTTATTGAGAGCAGGTCCCTTGTGTCATATGTGTCTGTCACCACCTCCCTTGAACCTGACACAAAGGTACTCACTAAATGTTTGTTGAATGAAGGTATGCGTGAAGGTACACTTGCAGTGATGCCATGCACAAATACAAATGCTAAAGATGCCACTGTGGCTTGAACTGTTCGCATTCCTAGGGCCCAGTACATGGGTGGTAGGAGGTCAGGTAGTGAGGCATGAGAGAAATGGGGATTCAATGTAGAAGAAAGAATTGGACCCAGGATACCAGGCATTGCTTTTTTGGCAATGGGAACTGAACCGTGGAACACTCTACCACTGAGATACCTACCTAGTCCTTTTTATCTTTTATTTTGAGACATAGTCTCACTAAGTTATCTAGGCAGGCTTTGAACTTGTGATCCTCCTATTTGGCATTCCAAGTTGGTAGGATTATAGGTAGGTGTTACCATGCCTGGCCAGGCATTGGTTTTGAAAATCTTCCCCAATTGATATTTTCTTCTAGTGTCTGCCTTGGAATATGCCTTCCCCAGTCTTCATTCCAGAAGATGGTAAGAAAAGCCTAAGTATGAGGCATATTCTCCAGGAGCATGGTTCTTGTGAGATGTGTAGGATTGAGGGAGTGAGGGGATAAAGAGACTTGGAGATAGATATATGTGAGACGAAGAAAGAGAGATCCCCACCCACCTCAAAGTCATGAGTGCTATTTGACTCTGGTGGTCCTCTCAGGTCTGGCAGCATCCTTTCCCCAAATCAAGGTTTCCTCTGGTGTTTACTTGGACCTGACCCTTACCTTAATACCACTTCTGGAAAGTTCTGCTTCTCTTCAGTGCTCCATATGGCAAGAGTTGGGGATAAGTGATTGAGGGTCCCAATCAGGGGCTGAGACATCCTGACTGGTAGCACTTTGGAAGAAGGGATATATTGTGAATGGAAAGCCTGAAGGAGACTGGATACCCAACTTGTGATTTAACTGCTTTCTCATCCCATACCTCAGTTTCTCCTATGGTTTCCTGTACCTGGAGGGGTGAATCCGTGGGAAGGAAAGGAACTCCTCTGAAGCATGTGATAGGATCCAAAGTGTGATAATTATAATTATAACACAGGATGCTCCCCCTCCCATTCCCCCTGGCTCTACTCCACCCCTGCCACACTGGATCTCAAAGCAGCATCGGGGCGGGGTTGTTCCCCTGGCACAGGTGGGTACTTGAGTCCTGAAGAGGGGAAGGGGTTTGCCAAGGTGGAGATAGAAACTGGGGAGGTTTGGCATCCAGCCTGACCCTTGAATCTTATCCTAACCTTCAGAAAATAGCCCTTGAAAAAGATATCACTACTATGGTCACTGCTGAGAGCTAGGATCCAGAGCCAGAGATGGGGTCATAGTCCAGAGGCAGGGTTAAAGTCCAGCTCACAACCCAGGTTCAGGATGGTAACTATGGTGAGGTGGGATCTCCAGTTACTGACTCGACCTCACCACCTTCTCTATACTGACATTTATTTATTCAGAAATGCATGCCTTTAACAAAGATGTACTCAGTTTCCATTAGGTGCTGTGAACTGTCCTGGTGTGGATGACTGAGACAAGATTATAAAACAGGCTTGACTTTCAAGGAGTTCACAAACTACAACTCTCATCCTGTCCCCTCGTTTAACATATTTACCGAATCCCTGGCACACAGCAGACTTCAATCAATGTTTCTTGAACTAAAGCTTACAATTTAGTTCAGGAGATAAGATGTGCACAAATTATGAGTACATAAGCTATAATAAAGGGACTAGCAGAGGATGAGAAAGAGTAGAAGAGAGAAAGATTAATTTTGGGTGGGAGGAACTGAGAAGACTTCATGGGAGATGTGGCATTTAAGGTTAGTTTTGAGAGATGAATAAGATTTGACAGGTAAGGGTCTAGGGGTGTAGCTCAGTAGTTGAGTGCTTCCAGGAGCAAGGCCCTGGGTTCCATCCTCCCTCCCCTCAAAAAAAATTTTTTGACAGATAGAGTTGGTGGGTTTGTGGTAGTAAATATTCTACATGAAATGACTCCTTTTCCTTACTGCTTCTTGGTTCCTCCTTCCTGCCCCTCTCCAGACAGAAGGACCCTTCTGCAAGATTTTAACCCACATTTTTTTCTTCTTCCGTGTCTAGGTCTTTATTTACCAGTTAAAAAATGTATATATATATGTGTGTATAAATACATATATGTTTATATATTTATGTATATATAATTTTTAGTCCCAGTCTGCCAAAGATCTTGCCTCTCCTCTTCACTAAGTTTTCAGAATATGCCCCTTTCCTCTGGCTATCCCAGGTAAGTCAGTAAAGTTTTGTTTCACATGGTGGTCACTTTTTTACATCCAAAATGTAAACACATGGTCAGACAAGTATAAGTATACTTATCAGAGGACAGGGACAGAGTGTTTGAAATCACAATTGTCCTTGTCAAGTCCAGACGTGTGTCTTTCCCCATGACCATGGGGTAAAACAGGAAAAATGGCCAGGCATGGTGGTGCATGTCTGTATCCCAATTACTTGGAGGTTGATGCAGGAGGATTAAAAGTTCAAGGCCAATCTGGACAATTTAGCAAGACCCTGTCTCAAAATAAAAATAAAAAGACCTGAGGGGAGGTAGCTCAGTTGGTAAGAATGCCTCTGAGTTTAGTCCTCAGTATCACCAAAAAAAAAAAAAAAAAAAAAAAAAAAAAAAGAAAAGAAAAGAAAAAAAGGGAAAATGATCATAGAGAGAGTATTTTACAATTTCCTCTCAAGTTGTGCTGATATACATTTGAAACTCTTAGCCTAGTCACAAGGTATTAAAACTGAGAAAGGGCCCTGAGAGGAAAGACAGGAATCTTTACAGCTAATTCTTTGGTCAGTGCCTTGGCTTCTCTCATATAGGAGTGGGACCACTGAAGTTTTTTCTCTGGGATCCCTCTCTCTACCCACTCTTCCCCAGGAATTGAACTCAGGTTACTTTATCATTGAGTTAAATCTCCAGTCCTTTTTAAATTTTGAGACAGGGTCTCACCAAGTTTCTCAAGCTGGCCTCAAACTTTGAATCCTCCTGCCTCAGTCTTCCAAGTCACTAGGATTATAGGCATGGTGCCATCACAACTAGCTCTCAGGGTGGGCAAATTAGATAAAGGTGTCTCAGCAAAACATGATACTAAGTTATGTGTCTTCTGCCAAGTTCCTTCCCTTCTCTGGCCCTGTTTTCTCATCTGAAGAATGAAGTACATGGGCTAGCAAGACAGGCTCCTTCTCTGATCTGGCCTTCTTTGTTTCTGTGGCTTCAAAGCTGAGCCCCCCGAGGAGTTTGGGGAACTGTCAATTTTGGGAACTGCCCAATTTGGAGAACTGTCAGCTTGGGGAACTGCCCCCAGCAGTCAGCAAGCCTGCCTGGGGTGTGAGATGCTTGGTTTCCTTCTCAACCACAAGGGCCTTGCCCCTATTCATCCTGGCTGGGTCTGTGCCCCCACCCTAGTCCCTCCCTTCGCAGTCCCTTCCCCGCACTCGAAGGTAAAGCCCGGAGCTGAAGATGGGACCCCACCGCCCCCACCGAGGTTCTTCCCTCCTATCCTTCCTCCCTGGCGCCCATTAGCTAGCCCAGGCCCTGGGGGCGGTGGCTGCTGAGTCTCCGTGCCAGGCCCAGCCCCCGGAGACGCACCTGTTCTGACCTGCTGAGCAGGTTCCCAGGTTTCTGCCATCGTTGTTGGCCACGGCGTGGGAAGCAGCTCTGGGGGAGCGCTGAGCTCCCGATTACGGCTTCTCAGGGGTACCACGGCTAGGTGGGTAGAAGGGGGCTGGGTCCCCTAGTGGAGACCCAAGTGGGATAGGCAGGTACTTCAGTGCCTGGGGATTTTGTAGCTTCCTGCCTTCTGGGTTGTGTGCCTTATCCAGCTCTAGACCCGGCTCCCAGGGAGAACTCGGTGGAACTTCAAAATCGCTGGGCAGGTCTGCCTTTCAACCAATGCCCCTGTCCCTGGGAGCCGAGATGTGGGGGCCTGAAGCTTGGCTGTTGCTGCTGTTCCTGGCATCATTTACAGGTAGGACTTACCTGACCCATCAGGGCTCTTATTTCTGGCTCAGGTACACACACACAAACACATGCATGCACATATACATTCTCTTTCCTTGTACTTGGGGCAGGAGAACCCATCCCCAGCTGCCAGCAATGCCCCCAGAAAAACCAATGTAACTCTCTGTCTCCTGGTGAGGTCACTGTGTCTGGGGTCCCTGATTACCTCTGCCAAAACCTTACCTAGGCCTGAGCTGTGTCTAGGGGAATAGATACGGTGACTCAGTGTAGGTGGGCAGGGAGATGGAAATGGTGAGGACCCTGATCACTCCAGGGCTTTCTGGAGGCACTTTGACCTACCCTCCAAAGCTGGGGCTGACTCAGGGCTTAGCTGGTCTCAGCAATCATCAGGCACAGGAAGCCTGAGGTCCAGAGAGTAGATGGAGCATTTCTTTCTCCTTCTCTTATCTCCATGATATTCTAGGGCACCAGGACTGGGGTGTCTGTTGGGGGAGAAGATGAGATAGCCTCTCTTTCTGGCCCCTCTCTTTCTCTGGACACACATACTGTTAGTGCCAGGGTGACAACAGTGGCTGTTTAAAGGGTTGGGGTTCTAGGATAGGGGACCTTCTAGATAGGGTGTAGTCTCCTTTTGTTCATTTCCTGTGCCCCCATTTTCTTAGTTAGATGCCTTATGCTGCTTTTCACAGCATACAAATGTAATATACATGCAGATGATATAAATTATAAGAGTTTATGATCTTCAGAGTGGGAGAGAGTGTATGTATGTGCACATCAGGATACCATAGACTGTTCCTAGGGTAAGGGGTAACTGAGAAATCTTTTCCTTGGGAAGATGGGACCCTATCTGGAGAGGGCAGTTGGATCCTCAGCCCTAAGAGTAGTACTGAGGGAGTCTCAGTTGTCCAAAAGCCTCTGCCTATGATTCCCATTCCCAGGTCCAACTGATGTTCTCTGGGGGAGGCTAAGGCCTGGATAGCTGAATTGGTAGGGGGGTTGCTCTGGGTTTGGTCTTATAATGGAAAGGTCATTGGCCCAGCCTCCAATCTCAGAATACTAAGCTCCAACCCTTGCTGCCCCCTTCCTTGTGTCTTAATTCTCAACTTCCAGACAACCCTTCTCACTTGCTCAGGCAAGAGGGTGGGGCCTCGTTGCTGGGGCCAGGGAACCTAGCAGGCACTTTCCTATAGGATCTACCCACACCTAAAGAATGGAGTCATGCTGTCTCAGAACTTGGAAAGGATCAAAGAGATCTACCACTCCAACTCCCTCATTTTACAGATGGGAAAACTGAGAAAAATAGATAGGCAAGTGAGATCTACAAGATTACTCAGTGTTAGAAATATAACCAGGGTTAGTATCTTGGTCTCCTGACTCCTCATTCACTAGAGAATAGTACAATTGAGTGTATACTAGGTATAGCTGAGGTACTAGATGAAGTGGTGAATCAGACATGATCCCTACCTTCCTTTTCCATGGTGCAAAGCTTCATGTTCTTTCAAAGAGAAGCCCAGGGAAGGGGAGCAAAGAGAACCCTATTTAGTTGGGAAATTTCCCCTGACTTCACGCAGTGACTGGATGTGAGCTGCTGTTTAAGAGGAAAGCCTGGCTCCAAGGTCACCCAGGAAGCTGGTACTTGAGACCACTCTGCTGCTGCTTCTATACCTGCTCAGGGTTAAAGGTTGCTCTCAGGGCTGATGACTCAGCCCCTCTATTCCTAGACTGAAAGCAGGTGTTCCCATCTCCATTGTCATCCCCATTCTGCCTCTTTTATTGTTGACATCTCCTTAGTGGCCCTAAGAGCCTGGAGTGCTTCAGGTTTCTGAATAATCCTTGGAATGGAAAGTCAGAAGCCTTGGGTACCGATACCATTTCTGCTATCAATCTGCTGAGGAACTTTGAGCAACTATTCAAATTCAGTGGGCCAAGAGCTAGGGCTGAATGGTCTCTGTAGATATTCCAGTTTGGAAATACAATGACTCTGTGATTGTTCCTCTGGCTGGAGGGTTGGGGATGCTGGGGTTTTGGAAGAGTTGCTAAGTCTGATTTGAAAATAGAAGGGGCAAAGGGTCCTTGCTGCATCTCTACTAGAGGACCTTTCCCTAGGACACTACTTTTCCTAGCCTTTACTGCAAATTTGTGCCCCCCCACCCCTGGGCCTTTAGAGCTCTGAGCCCCAGGGCTCTGCCCCACCCCTGACAGGGAGAGGAGCCCAGGTTTGGGAGGCGCCTCCAACACCACAGCTCTTTGTCTCTCCTTAATGGGATGAGTTTCCGGGTGAGGTTCCCTCCCTCCTCCTTCCCCCATATCCTGCCCTGGTGCTGAGGGGCCCAAATCTGGGAGATACCCCTCAATAGGCTCCTGGTCCCCACCTTTTTGTCTGGACCAAGTGGGTCCTGTAGGACCAGAGAATGAATGGTTCTTTGAATTCTGAGGCCTGCCTTCAGAGGGATAGGTTGAGTTCTCTGTTAGTTTCCTAGAAAGGGAGGTGCCCCATCTCTGCTTTTCTACTCCTGTTTACAGAGGGGGGCAGGCCCTTTTCTGTAGGACCTACCCAAACACAGAGAAGCCCAAAAGGAAAACTTGCTTCTCCGCCCAAGTGGCAAGAACTGGGAGAATCCCAGGGAAGCCCTTGACCCTGTTGACCTTGGTTCCACCCTAGTGTTTAAGAGGGCTGGGCTAAGAAGACCCCAGTCACAGAAATGGTGTCGAGGAGCTTAGAATCCATGGTTCCATCTTCCAGCTTCCAGCCTCAGAATCCTGGGGTCCCCTGGGCAATGTGAATGGGGATCAACTGCTGTGTAGAGTAAACCCAGCAAGGAGCAAATACCTGGGCTTTCTGGCCTCCAGAACTTGTCCTTGTACCGACCACAAAGTCTGGCAGAGAGAAGGGATGGAGGTTAAATTGGGAAGCTTGAGTGAGGAGGAAAGGGAAAAATGGAGACTTGGGGACTTGGGGTATAGATCTGGTAACAGAAATCTTTATTTATTTATTTATTTTTGTACTGGAGATTTAACCCAGGTTTGCTTTACCATTGAACTGTATCCCAGTTCTTTTTATTTTTTATTTGGAGATGGGGGTCTCATTAAGTTGCTGAGGTTTTGTTAAGTTGCTGAGGCTAGCCTCGAACTTAGAACTACAACAATTTAAAACGAGAAATTAAAAATGGGGAACCATCCATTGTGTCTCCTGGAAGAAGGCTATGGGGAGGGTGGTTGCGATAGGATCCCTTTTACTGGAACAGGCAGCACCGGGAGCATCCAGCCTCAGGAACTTTTCCCATAGTTTTCTGACTGCCCTTCACTTCCTCTAAAACTGGTGTGTCCTGGGAGCTGGGATTGAGGTTGTGAGTTGGGGTGGGGCAGAGCTGGCCACTGTTGGGAGGGGAAAGAGGTGGGGGGCAAGGATCTCAGGAGTTTGAGACAAGCTGAATTCTGGGTCTCCCACCCACAGTGTGGCTGTAGGTGACGCAGCAGGGCTCAGACTCTGGCTCCGGGGGGGTTTAGGGGACTTATCTGTGCTGGGAGCTGTGTCTGGGCCAGAGACAGCTGCCTCAAGGCCTTTCCTCCCCCATTGTTCTCCTCTCTCTCTGTGATTGGTGTGCCCCCCTCCCCAGACACTAATCTGCAGGTGGGCACTTTGCCCGGGGTTGGGAAGCTCTCACTAAGCCAGGGGGCTTAGGACAATGGGGGTAAGGAGGGAGGTAGATGAAGGGGCGGGAGTCTTCTGGTTTTCGAAGTTCCTTAGCACTCCAAGGCCAAGGTTATGCGGGGGGGGGGGGGGGGGGGGGGGGGGGGGACCAAGAGTGGCTTGCTGGATTGTTTATATCACCTATCCTGGATGGGGGGCTTTGGTACTTCTCTCACAGGTCTTTTCTTACTAACTCACCCACATATTCCAGCTCTCTCTGGTGAAGCTGTTGTTGTGGGGTTAGGGGAGGGAAGAGTTAACAAAGAAGAATGAGACCCTAGACAGTTTGGACCCCTCCCTCTAGCCTCAGGCAGATCTCCCCCCTTCTCACCAAACCCACACTAGACAGCCGTTACTCCAGGCCTAGAGCTGGAGCTGGTTTTTCAGGTGGTGGCAACAGCAGAGCCCTGACAAGAGATTCCCAGGGAGAGGCCTCATTGGTGGGCCAGAGGTACTGGGGGCACCCAGGGGGTGACAAGAGTGAGAATCCCTTTAGTAGGAACCTGAGGAACAAGGGAGAGGGAGCTTTTGTTTTGTTCTGTTGGGAAGGCTTGGTGGTAATTTCCCAATACCTAGAGGGGCAGTGACCTCATCTCTGAGTACTTTCAGCTTGAACCTGAGAGGAATACATCCTCAAGTCTTAGGTTAAGGGATGCTGGGGGGCAACACTTGAGACAGGTTACACAGGGAAAAGCTCAGAATCACACACCACTGACCAAGGGCAACTGAGACAGACATGTGAAAGCCAAGATAAGCAACATCAAAATATTTACTATGTGTGCAGAGTTCCACAGGACAAGAAAACATGCCATGCATACAGAGGGTGTGAGACACACATGTAATGGTGCATGCACATGTTTGCTTGCACATGAATGCATAACTCTTCCCTCTGGGCATAGAAAAGTAGGTACATATAATCCCTTGAAGATAAGACATGAACATATATATGTGTGAAATACCCCCAAATTTATGAAAGGAGATAACTTCACAGGTGTGCAAACTCTATAGAAAGATTGGTCAGGCCATATATTCAGACACAAAAGACTCATACTGAGTTAAGTGCAGTGGTGCGTGCTATAATCCCAATGACTCAGGAGGCTGAAGTAGAAGTGTAAGTTTGAGGTCAGCCTGGGCAACTTTGAGAGACCCTGTCTCAAATAAAAAAGGATTGGGGTGTAGCTCAGTGGTAGAGCGCCCCTGGGTTCAATCTCCAGTATTGAAAAGAAAAAACAAAAACACATACTTAATTTCCTCTTTCTCATAGACCCACCTCTAAGACCCTATGTGTAACCCTATATGTTCCAGCAGAGGATATTGATAAATGTAGGCCTCTCATAAAGAAAAGATCTCTTCCCCAAAGATGCTGCTATGGTTGAGTATGTGAGGTACCAGCCTCAGTTTCCCCTTCAATCAGAGGCCTCACACAGAAAGGAAAGTTGGGACCTAGGCAAAACGTGGGGTACAGTCAGCCAGCCCAAGCCAGGAATGGAGGGCCTGTCTGGGAGCGGGCGGGGTACACAAAGGGCAGGGCCCCAAAGAGGCCCGAAGGGGCCTGGCCAGGGGTGGGGGAGGCTGAGGGCAGGGATCCCGTCTGGCCAGTTGGGCCTGTTCTCTTCCTTGCGCAAGGTGGTGGTGGCTGTGGCTAGGCCTGCTGCTGTGTGGCGGCTTCTGAGTCACCAAGGCTCCTGACCAGCGTCCTGGTGCTCCTGGGAGGCAGGGAGGGGAGGGTCAAGGGGAGGAGTGCCCAGCTAGCTAGAGTCCACTAGCCTCAGCAAACAATTTGCAGCAGAAGGGTCTGTGGGCTTGGCCTGGCCTGGCTACCACATGCCCGCAGGGTGACCTCACCAGGCAGGCGGTGTGTCTCCTTAGGTCTGGTGACATCATCATGCTGACGCCGGGCAGGCACTGGGTGGGGAAGAGGAGGAGGCAGTTCTGGCCTGCCCTGGCCTGGGAGCCTGGGCTTCTGGGTCCATTAAGCCCAGGACAAGGACTCTAGGGCCTAAGTTCTCTTTTCTCTTCTCTTGAAGCTTAGGGGATGAACAGAAGGCAATTGGAGGAGGGAGTTGCCTCAGCCTGAGATGTTCCTATTAAATAGTGGAATTAGGATCATGGGAGAATGGGTGCTGCAGGAGAGTTCAGAGAGACTTTCTGGTTTCATTGTGTTTTCATTCTGCAAAACTTGAACTTGTTCCTTGGGGGTGGAGATCCTGGACTCACAGGTCCAAGGGACACGGAGGACTGGGCCTTATGTATGTACTGTACCCTAGAAGGTAATTTTTTGAGGGAAAATATGAGAGATTTATAGTGAAGAGGGGACAGATGATTGGCAGTTATGGGGTGGGAAGGATATATGCCATCTGACATTGTCCCAGAAATGGTCTTTAGAAAACATTGAGTGTGGGCTGGGGAGATAGCTCAGTTGGTAGAGTGCTTGCCTTGCAAGCACAAGGCCCTGGGTTCTCTCCCCAGAGACGCAAAAAAAAAAAAAAAAAAAAAGAAAAGAAAAAAACATTGAGTGTTTCAATAGGGCAGGTCTTGGGATCCCTGTGACCTACATGGCTACCAGTATTTGAAGCAGAGAGTATGCTGGGGAGCCTCTATCCCAAGCCTGCCCCCAGTTCTTCTTTTGCAGTCCTACTCTCTCCAGCTCCAGAAAGGAGGTGCCTGGGAGGGGTGCAGGTGGTTAGCTGGACTCCCAGACTAGGCTGGGTGGGACCTACATCAGCTTAGGCAGGTCAGGGCCCTGGTATCTGGCCCTGCAAGTCTATCCCGTCTGGTCTGGGCCCTCCCAACTCCCAGCAGAATCTTTCCTCCCTCTACTCCTGCCAGCAGGACCATAGGACCCTTCCTCTGCCTCATTGGAACCCTCTGGTCCACTCAGTGCTTCACTCCCTCCCTCCATGTCTGCCTCTCTTCTTTTTTCCTGTCTTGTCCAGCAGTGTTCCCTGTGGCAGTGAACCCAAATAGCCAGCCTATCCTGCCTTCACCCCAAGTTTGCCATGTCAATGCCCTCCTTGCAGGAACCAACCAAGGACTGTACATTCCTCCTCATCCTACCCTTTCCTTTTCTGTCTTTCTCTCTTACTCATCCATTTTCCCACTCACTCATTCATCCAGTTGGTCAGTCAATAAATTTTCATTGAGCACCAAATATGTGGCAGGCATGAAGACCACCAAACACAAAATCAGAAAATATATTTCCATATGTGATGTGTGATCCAGTTTCTGCCGTGTGGAGGCTCAATCTGGTGGGGGAGGCAGACAAGAAAACAGAAAATGCAATCTATAGGATAAAGTGTTATGACAGGGGCAAAAGCAAAATATTAGGGGTAGTATAGAGGAAGGGCATCCAAGGCTGCCTGATGTACAGTTGGGGAGGGAGGACTCCAGGAGGAAGTGATGCCTAAGCAGAGTCTTAAAGCATGAGTAGGAGTCCTCCAGACAATGATGAGTAGGAGCTACCAGACACAGGGAGGAGGGCATTCCAGGCAGGGGTACAGTATGAGCAAAGGTGAGGATCAACAGGGTGTGGGGTGCTGGGCAGAAGCAGGGACTATAACTTGTTGGGAGTTGCTGGAATATACATCTAAGTTAAGGAGCTCTTGCCACACCAGAGCACCCTTCTGCTCTGACCCAGCCAGCCCTTGATGTTTCATTCCACAACTCACACATTTATTTCTTCCCAACCATGAGCTTCTCCAGGCCCTGCCTCTTTCATAAGTTATTCATTCTGGAAATTCAGTTGTCTTGAGTCTTTCCTCTCCTTCATTTCTCTTTTTAGTCAATGATCAAATCCCTGTCAAATTTCGCCCCAGGAACTGTCCGCTTTTCCTTGCCCCAGCAACATCATGCTAGGGCAGCAGCTGTCTTCAGTTTGCCTACTCTCTGCTCCAAGTGCACATCACCACTTTCCTTGCACCACTTATGGGTGAAGGAACCTTCAGTGACTCCCCATCTACTCTTGACCAAATTTGAATTCCTTTGCCTGGCATGGAAGGTTTTGGGAGATTTAGCCCCACCCTACCCCAGCCATATTTTCCACTCCTGATCAAGACACACACACCCTAACTTAGGTTGGGTCCTCTCCTCTCTGCTTCCTGAACCAGCCAGCCTTGCCACTACCTCTTCACTCACCTTGATCCTTTACTTAGAATGCCTTTCTAGGTGTCTTCCCCTGCTAATCCTATGCAGTTCATGCGGGAGGCCCTCCCACATGACTCAGGCCCACAGTGACTGCCCCATCATACAAATGGCCTGCAACACACCACTGGGCACCAAATCAGAAACCATCATGGCATGTTTCCATTAGTATCTCTTCTTCCTGAACAGACCTATGGTTTCATGTGGGTAGGGAATGGATCTTTTTTTTTTTTTTGGGTGCTGGGGATCAAACCCAGGGCCTTGTGCTTACAAGGCAAGCACTCTACCGACTGAGCTATCTCCCCAGCCCTGGGAATAGATCTTTATTTGCAAGTTTGTATGATGGATATCTGATTCCGAAGTCCTCTCCAAGTGCTTCATACTGCTACCCATCAATGTGCACACTAGTCCTTCATCTCTGGTCCTAATTCTGGCTCACCAGTTTGACCCTATTGCTGTGTATCTGTCCTGACCTCATCTCTCTGGGCCTCTGACCTGGGCCCTGTCTTTGGTGACTTGCTCAGTTTTGCCTCTGAGTCTTGGTTCATGCCATTCCTCCCACATGGAATACCTCCTTCTCTCTGGGAATCCAGGTTTCTCATCTTCAAGCCATGAAAAAAAATTCCAAAGGGTCTCCCTGGATGAACCCTTCCCACCCTACCTGCTCCACCCCAGACACCAACGGTTCTGGACCCTGCCTTGGCTCTCCACCATGCTTCCTGAAAGCATTCACTTTTACCCTGTTGGTAGGTTGAGCCTCCTGTGAAAGTTCGTTGGTGGCTTTCCCTGTTTCTGTGTGCACAAATTCCATTTCCCTGAGGACTATGAGCTCCCCAAGGGCAGAGGCAGGGGCTGGGTCTCCGTTCCTATTAAAGCCTCCCACTTTGCAATTGCTCAGGATACAATCCTAGGCTGCAAGAGGGTGTGAGTCTTCCATAAATTGTCTGTGTGGCCTTAGGCAAGTCACTTCCTCTCTCTGGGTCTCAGTTTCCTCATCTGTTAAATGGCGATAATAACGCCTACCTCTTGGGAATGTTTTGTGGATCTAATGAGGTAATGAACTGAAAGTGCTTCCTAAGCATAAAATGCTCCAGGAGTTCCTGCTGCTTTGGCTGTCATTATCATTAGGAATGTGTTCCCCTGACTCTGGCTGCACCCCTAATCCTGTTTGCTCCTGTCTGCCCCCTGCAGGCCAGTGTCCCGCGGGTGTGCTGGAGACCACGGATTTGGTGACTGTTGTGCTGGGCCAGGACGCAAAGCTACCCTGCTTCTACCGAGGGGATCCGGACGAGCAGGTGGAGCAGGTGGCATGGGCTCGGGTGGACGCGAACGAGGGCGCCCAGGAGCTGGCACTCCTGAACTCCAAATATGGGCTACACATGGGCTCAGCCTACGAGGGTCGCGTGGAACAACCACCGCCCCCAAGGGACCCCCTAGATGGCTCAGTCCTCCTGCGCAACGCAGTGCAAGCGGATGAGGGCGAATACGAGTGTCGGTTCAGCACCTTCCCTGCCGGCAGCTTCCAGGCACGGCTGCGGCTCCGAGTGCTGGGTAAGGGGTTCTGGCTGGGCATGGTCGGGGGTTGCTATGTGTGTGCAGAGGCACCAGGACCCCACACTCAGGGTCATGGAGGGGAGAAACTGGAGGCAGGAGCAGAGATGGGAATACAAAGACAGATGGGACTGGGCTTGGTGACCAGACCTATAATCCTAAACGACTTGGAAGACCGAGGCAGAAGGATTGAAAGTTTGAGGCCAATCTAAGCAATTTAGTGAGACCTGACTCAAAATTAAAAATAAAAGGGCTGGGGATGTAGAGGGACCCTGGACTCAATCCCCTCTACCAGGGAGTGGGGACCAGTGATGGATAGGGCAGAGGCAGAACAGGAATAAAAGGTAGGATCCTCTGGAGTGAGGGAGAACCATCCTGTTTATCCCTCCACCCAATCCAGAAATTCTTGCCAAATGATTCCCAAAGCTGGGGAAGAATCCATTTTTTCAGGAAGTTCTTCCTTCCTGAAATTTCCCTCTGTGTTACTTTTGCCTGCTAGAGCAATTTAACACCTGGTTTTTCAAGGAATTGAGGACCTTTGTTAAGCTCCACTCAAATCTGCTCTTCTCCAAGCTACACTTACTGGTTTCTGCCACAGTTTCACCAAAGACACTGATTCAAAGCCTCCCTTGCCATCCTGGGCTCCATGGTTTTAAAATGTGAGGCCTAGATGTGAACAAGAGACCCAGCTATGTTATGGCCATGCATAACCAGTAAGAACCTTCAGTGAATGTGGTCTGATAGCACAATTGCTTTTTAATTCACTATTTGGACACTTGTGGTCAACCTGGACCTATGGACAGATTAAATCTTTCCTATTCTATGCTTGGGTTGCTAATATTTTGAAGCTAAAATTAAAGGTCCTTATACAGTTTTTCTTTTATCCACGTAGAATTTAGTAACTCCAACCTTGGAGTAGAAAATCTGAGTGTGAATCTAAACTTTGTAACCTAAGAGCTGATGACCAGGAGTAAGTCTCCAGGTCATCTGAGCTTTAGTTTCCTCACCTGAAAAATAAGGATGATAATACCTATCTCACTGGTTGGTTGACAGAATTAAATGAGATAACACTTATAAAGTGTTTAACATAATAAGTGACACATAGTAAGTGCTTACTAAATGGTGGCTATTATTATTATTAGATAGATAATATCTAGTTAGTTTTAAAATTACTTCGTTGTTTTTGTTTAAAAAATTACCCATCTCATTGTAAAAAATTCAAACAATGGAGAAACATACAGAGTCATTTAAAATTCTACCACTTATCTGGTGTATTTGTTAGTGAAATAAGAGAAAATATAGAGAGCTAGGTGTGGTGGCATGTACCTATAATTCCAATGAGTTGGGAGACTGGGGTAGGGGGATTATGAGTTCAAGGCCAGCCTGGTCAACTTAAATTTAAAAAAAAATTAAAAAGGGACTGGGGATGTAGTTCAGTGCTAGAGCACCCCTAGGTTCAATCCCCTGTACTTGGGGTGGGGGTCAGGGAAGAAAAGAAAAAAAAAAAAAAAAAAAAGAAGAAGAAGGAAAAAAGAGAGAGAAGGCAGCTTAAAGTTTGCAATTGTGCAAGACTGAAATGGGATGGGCTGGGGCTGGGGCTTCCTGAGAAGGCTTGTACAGACCCATGAACTCTGCCTTCACCCATCCACAGTGCCTCCCCTGCCCTCACTGATTCCTGGTCCACCGCTAGAAGAGGGCCAGGGCCTGACATTGGCAGCCTCCTGCACAGCTGAAGGCAGCCCAGCCCCACAAGTGTCCTGGGACACAGAGGTCAAAGGCACACCATCCAGCCGCTCCTTCACGCACTCTCGCTCTGCTGCTGTCACTTCAGAGTTCCATCTGGTGCCCAGCCGTAGCATGAATGGGCAGCCACTTACCTGCGTGGTGTCTCACCCTGGCTTGCTCCAGGACCAAAGGATCACCCACACCCTTCAAGTGGCTTGTGAGTACTTAGATGCTTGGGTAGACAGGCCTCATGGGTTACAAAAGGGTTGGTGAGACACTGTGAGACCCCCAAGTCCCTCCAGACTGTCCAGCCTGGCTATAATGTGTGAGAGAGTCAAAAGGTAAAAGACCTGGAGTCCAATGCCAGATGACCTTGGTCAATCACTGAGACCTCTCTGAACTTCAGTGTCCTTATCTTTACAGAGGAGATTGCCTTGCTTCACAGCTTTGTTGGGAGAATAAAATATAAACATGGAATTGAAAGCACTTTGCAAAATATACATTTTAGGTTTTGGAGGCAGATTTGGGACAAACTCTTCTTGTTCTGCTATTTACCAGCTGTTATTTAATCTTGTTAGGCTTCATTTTCTTCATCAGTGAAATGAGTATAATTATATCAACTTTATAGGATTTTGATGAAAATTAGCAACCATGAAGCAAAGTATCTCACTCAGAGTTCAGAGTATAGGAAAGCTCAGGAAACAGCAGAGACTGTATTAGCAGCCGTAGACTTCAAGCCTCTGGGCAGAGGTGGGAGGGACCATTTTCAGCTCAAACTGTTCTAACATTTGGCACAAAGTATGTCCTCAAAAAATATTTGTTAAAGAAATGATTGAACCAGGCACAGGGGCACATGTCTGTGCTAATAGCAACTCCAGAGGCTGAGGCAGGAGGATCACAAGTTTGAGGACAGCCTCTGCAACTTAGCAAGACCCATCTCAAAATAAAAAATAAAAAAGGACTGAGAATGTAGTTCAGTGGAAGAGCACCCTTGAGTTCAAGCCTCAGTACTAAAAAAGAAAGAAAGGAAGGGATGAATTTTATGATTTTAGGATTGTAATATTGTTAAACCTTCAAAGAATCTAACAGCATTTATTGAGCAAATGAGTAGCACTGTGCTAGGCACCCAAGGGAGATCCAGAAAAAGTGTGACACCTGAGGGATTTATAGGCTCATGATGCAGGTAAACCAATATAGACTGAGCTTAGGAGAGGGAACCATGTGGTCAGGATCTGTCGACCAGGTGGAGTGCAGCTAGATTTGGCAGCAGATAAGTAGGATGGAGAAGAGCAGGGGGAGACTGTTCCAGGCAGGATGGGACAGGGGGTGGGGCTGTTCAAGGAACCACATGATTAAAGGCATAATTCCCATGCTTTCTCCACCCACCTCCCATTCCAGTCCTTGCTGAGGCCTCTGTGAGGGGCCTTGAGGACCAAAAGCTGTGGCATGTTGGCAGAGAAGGAGCTATGCTCAAGTGCCTGAGTGAAGGGCAGCCTCCTCCCTCATACAACTGGACACGGTAAGAGCCTGGGTGTTTGAGAGGGCTAAGCTTGGGTTTAAGATCCTCCCCTCTCAGGGCCAGGATGTGCTCATTATGGGCTGGGATCATATATTCAAACTCAAGATAAGTTAGGGCACATGTGCAGACCAATACAAGAATATGCATGGAGCCAGGCATGGTGGTACATACTTTTAATCCCAGAGGCTCAGGAGGCTGAGGCAGGAGGGTCTCAAGTTCAAAACCAGCTTCAGCAAAAGCAAAGCACTAAGCAACTCAGCGAGACCCTGTCTCTAAATAAATATGCAAAATAGGACTGGGGATGTGGCTTAGTGGTTGAGTGCCCCTGAGTTCGATCCCAGGTACCCCCTCTCCACAAAAAAAAAAAAAAAAAAAAAAAAAAAATCACCAAATATTATTGGCTTGCCCCAGGGCATCTAGAATACATGGTCATTGGAAGGAAATAAAGTGGATACATTCTTGGCTTTTTTTCTCTTAACTTTTAAATTGTGAAATACAGCATAGTATTAGGGCTAGGGATGTAGCTCAGTGGTAGAACACTTGCCTAGTATGTATGAGATACTGTATTCTATCCCCAGCACTGGAAAACACACACACACAATCCCATAGTATTAAATATTAATATTTTATAAATTTAGGTGAGGCATAAAGTGCATGAGACAAAAAAGACAGCTGACTGTAACTAATGTTACACCAATTCCTGTTAATGTTAATGTTACACTCATTCCTGTCATTGCCACAATATTGCCAGTACCTCAAAAACACTCTCCCACTTTCACCAGTTCCCTCAAGAGTCCTTGGCTCTTTTCCAGGGTCTGAGATGTCCAGAAAATCAGAAAGAGTTAGGGTGCACACATGTGTGATACCACGACAGACATGTTCTCACGGGGGCATATGAGCGATACATGCCTTGTACCTGGCACTAGGTTTATGTACCCACCATGCATCATCGCAGGTGTTGGAGCACATAGTCACATTTTCCAAGTACCTCTGAGCCCAACTAGGAGTGGAGTGTCCTGTGGTGTGGACTTTACAGTATGTGTGCCTGGTACCCAGTGTTTGATGACTTGACGCCTGTGGGAGAATGCGGGATGGCACGCGTGTGGATCTTCCCCAAATGTGTGTGTGGGATGCCCGGGTCAGGTTGAGCAGCAGGGAGAAGGGGCCTCTGCCTAGACCTGCCTAGGGGAGGGCGGGACACCGTGGGAACAGCCGGCAGATCTGGGTGACGTCATGGGGGAGGGGGGTGGAGAGCTGCCTGGACACGTTGGGTGGTGGCAGCCTCAGCTCGCCCCAGCAGGCACCCTTCAGCTTTCCTATCCTCCAGGCTGGATGGGCCTCTGCCCAGTGGGGTACGAGCAGAAGGGGACACTCTTGGCTTTCCGCCACTGACCACTGAGCATAGTGGCATCTATGTCTGCCACGTTAGCAATGAGCTTTCCTCGAGGGATTCTCAGGTCACTGTGGATATTCTTGGTAAGGATGGGGGTGGGAGTGGTTGGAGAACAGGGACAAAGGACCTGGGCCCAGGGCAAGGGGAGGGTTGCGGGATGAAAACAGGAAGTAAGACAAAAAGAAGGAATTGGGAAAGTATTTGTTTGGGGGGACTGGATGGTTTTTGCAGAGGGTCTAGCTGAGTGGGTAATTATGGTAGTATATGAGGGTGGTGTGGTGTGGCAATGGGGCCAGGGTGGTTCAAGGATCTGGGCATGCCCTTCAGAAAATGGCCTGTCTCCAGCAGACCCTCAGGACCCAGGGAAACAGGTGGATCTAGTGTCAGCGTCCGTGGTGGTGGTGGGTGTAATCGCCGCCCTCTTGTTCTGCCTTCTGGTGGTGGTGGTGATACTCATGTCCCGATATCATCGGCGCAAGGCCCAGCAGATGACCCAGAAATAGTGAGTACTGGCTTTCCCTGGTGGTAGGTAGAACTAAGAGGGGAAAGAAAAGGAAGCAAGCAGGAGGTGGGCCAGAACAGAGGGAAAAGAAGAGACTGAGTAGCCAGACATCTGGGGAGCTTATGGACCAGAGGTAGACAGAGTCTTTTAGGAGGTGAGAGGGGCTTGGGGCCTGGACCACAGCTGGATGGTGGGAGCCGTACAGCCTGAGTGAAGATCAGAGACATATGCCTGGGTAGCACCAACTATGTGCACTTGCTCAGGCACAGGCACACATGCTCTGCAGCTACACTGCCACCTGCAGCCACACACTCATACTTGCAGGGCTGTCACGGCACCCATACCCTGCAGCCCTGTCTCACGTAGACACCCTAGGCTAGGCTTGCCTTGGGAGGCCTGCAGCTACCCTCAGTTCCTGACAAGGAGGTGTCTTTCCCAGTGAGGAGGAGCTGACCCTGACCAGGGAGAACTCCATTCGGAGGCTACATTCTCATCATACGGACCCCAGGAGCCAGGTGTGTGCCAAAGTGGGGTGTATACATAAGGTGTGGCCACACTGGGCTTGCTTGTGTCTGAGTCTCTATGCAGACCAGGGGCACAGTCCTCCACCAGGTCTGGCTGTGACTTAGCAGGGGTTGGGCTGTGAGTGAGGTTGGGGGGTGTCACTGCTTTGAAACTGGGAAGACTCCTTGGAAGGCCCCTTTCACCACTGGCCTGGGGGTTGCTCTGGGACTCTACCATCAGTGCTGGGTCCAGGGTGAGGCTGGCTGGCAGTGGGGGAATGAGGATGTGTCAGAGAGAGAATGGACCTGTGGGGCTGGGGGAAAGGTGATTAGGGAGGAGACTGGTGGAGGACAGGTGGTGAAAAGGCTGAGGAGAGGAGGCTGAGCTCTTTTAACTCCTCCCCCATGTCTGGGCCCTGCAGCCGGAGGAGAGTGTAGGGCTGAGAGCCGAGGGCCACCCTGATAGTCTCAAGGACAACAGTAGCTGCTCTGTGATGGTGAGGCCCCCGGCCCCACCGACCGGTGTTCCCACCACTCTCCTCAGGCCCCTTTCCTGGCCCCGAATGTGGTGCGTCAGCAGTCCCCTTACAAGTCCCTCGCACCTTAGCCCTGGCTCCTATGTGGCCCACCCCCAAATCTCTGTTGTGCCTTCATTCTCCCTCTCCCCTTCCCCATGCCTAACATTCATTCCTGGCCCTGATCTCTGAGCCCCTATGCCTGTGGGACAGCCATTACCCCTGCTTTGCCTGACCTCTTACCCCATCGTGACCCAACCATCCCCCATAGTATCTGGCTGCCCTGCTTTGCTTCCTGATTTGACCTCTGCCCTTGGTCTCCAGAGTGAAGAGCCAGAGGGCCGCAGTTACTCCACACTGACCACAGTGCGGGAGATTGAAACACAGACGGAATTGCTGTCTCCAGGCTCTGCACGAGTAGAGGAAGATGAAGATCGAGATGAAGGCATCAAACAGGCGATGAACCATTTTGTTCAGGAGAATGGGACCCTGCGGGCCAAGCCCACGGGCAATGGCATCTATATCAATGGGCGGGGGCACCTGGTCTGACCCAGGTCTGCCTCCCTCCTCTAGGCCTGGCTCCTTCTGCTGACATGGGGGATTTTAACTCATCTGGGGGGGGGGGGGTCCTCCTTATATGCCCATATCTCTTGAGGAAGATGCTCCCCACCCCACTGACTGCTCCGTTTTCCTCCAACCCTTCTGTTTATTGGGAGGGCTCCACTGGTTGAGTCCCTCCCATTGTGTGTACAGGTCACCGTGTGTATGTGTGTTTGTGTTTGTGTGAGAGTTCACTGTGAGTAGACGGATGATTGTCCATGGTTTGTGTTGTGCTATCATGTTAGGAGTCCAAGTGGACAGTGGTGTGTGTGCCACAGGATTTGGGTGGCTGTGTGGGGAATGATGTGAAGGTTTGGCTTTATGTGTGGTGTGACTGTGTGTGACCTCTGCCTGCAAATGCAGGTATTTTCCTCAGACCCCAGAGCAGTATTAATGATGCAGAGGTTGGAGGTGACAGGTGGAGGGCATAGCTAGAGCTGGAATCTGGCCTCTGAAGTGGGGGAGCTGGGTTCCCACCACTTGGGAGCTATGGGGCAAGTGTGAAGCAGCTATCCAGGGGTCTGCCAGAGGTTTGAACTATTACGGAAGAAGCCCTCTGCCCTCTGGTGGCCTGTGGTGGCCTGTGGGCCTGCTGCATGTACATACTTTATGTAAATAAACTCACAGGGAGCTTTCAGAGTACTACTCCAGCTTCCTTAAGAGAGATTGAGAGAAAAAAAAAAAACAAAATTCTTTGTTTATTTGCATGTTTGTTACTGGGATTGCTTACTAGGAGGCCAGCCTACTTAGGAATTCAATAAAGCTGGACCTCACTCAGGCCCCACTCAGTGGGTTAATTTCTGTGATTACGAAAAGTGCTTCTAAGGCTTCTTCACCTAGGCAGCCCCTCCAGAGGGAACCTAATGGCTGGTGGCATCTGGAACTGGGATGTGAGCCCAGTGGCTACTGGCTAAGGGAGGACAAGATAGTCTCCTTGACTACAGCGGCCCCTCACCTTTTCCCCTAGCCCCATTTTGTTTTTTGTTGTATTCATAGTTGTTTGTGGTCCCTTAGTGACAAGGGCTCCTGGTTCCATCCTGGTGTAGGGGAGAGAGGGTAGTTCATATATACAGGAGAGGGTGGATGTTCAGGTAAGGGGAAGGAGGTGCCAGGGGTAAGACTGTCTCCTTTCCCCAGGGGTTTCTGGGTCATTGATTCAGGGCTCTTTTGGTAGTTTTTCTGAGTGGGACTTGGGGTTAGATGTATATTTTTATTTGGCCTCAAACCAGAATATCAAGATTTAAGGCTAGGAATGTGACTCAGTGGTAGAGTAGCTTGCTTAGCATGCCCAACACCCTGGGTTCAGTCTTTAGCATTGGAAAAAGAGAGAGAGAGAGAGAGAGAGAGAGAGAGAGAGAGAGAGAGAGAGAGAGAGAGAAGAGAAGAGAAGAGAAGAGAAGAGAAGAGAAGAGAAGAGAAGAGAAGAGAAGAGAAGAGAAGAGAAGAGAAGAGAAAAGAGAGAATATACTGAGAACTAATGCCTGTGTGACCTGAACTCTGCTGGATTTCTGGACCAAAGGAGAGAATACCAGCCCCTCTTAGCCCAGTTGGCCCAGGACTTTGTAGACCCCAAAGATCTGATATCCTAATTTGTACATTTTATGTAAATATGTGCATATTTGTACATAAAATATTCTGTTTTAAAATAAACAGAAAAAACCTGTTCTGTCTGATTCCTGTCTTTCCCCTTGAATCATAAAAGCCCTGATTGCTTGCTCTCTTTCTCAGTACCAAGTAGGGCAGGAGCCTGGATACCTGTAGCTGGGAGGGAAAGGGCAGAGAATGACTTACACAAGGCCTGCAACCATCTCCGAGAGTCCCCAGATAGGAAAGTAAAGCTAAGAACCCCTCTGGGAGAGTTGGTGTCTTAGTTTGAAAACCTTAATTGTATTGGAGATTTAAAACAACAGCGGTGTAAAAGAGACAGCCGTGTACCCTTTTAACAGCTAAAGAAATTAAAACCCAAGTTAAATGAATTCCACAGACTTAGAGATAAAAGGATAATTTAAAGATCATCTAGTCTGTGCCCTTTATTATCATATGTGTGAAAGTCAAGGCTCAGAGAAATAATGTGGCTTGGCTGAGGTGATAGGCCTATCAGAAGTGGAGCCCCTGAATTCTCCTGGGTATACTTCTCAGGCCCTGAGCTATCTTGCTCCAAGGCAAACCTCAGGTTTCCACGTGGGACCCAAGGATTCTTGTCTCTAGGGGTGTCAATCACCTGCTCATGGCCCAGTCACCATCACCCCACCCCAGGATCCTGACATCACCTCTCATTGACCAATGGGTGAAGTTCCAGCAATGGGTGAGGATGTGAGTGTCAGCTACCTCCCCCACCCTGGGCCCTGTGGTTGCAAAGATGCTCTAACAGGAAGCGGGTTTGAGGAGCTGCATAGCTTCCTGCCACCGCCCCCCCGCCCCCCCACCCCAGAGCTGCTCAGGGCGAGAAGGGCGAGTGCCTGGCTGGGCCACGAGACACAGCTTTGTGCCAGGGTCCCGGCAACTTCCCCTTCCACAGCCACTTCCTTGTGACTGGGGATCCAGGGGCAAGAGCTACTGCCCGTTGCCCAGGCCACCCTCCACCCCCAGTTTGGAGCCCTGCCCCCCTGGGGCTGGGCCAAATCCAGTGGCCATCTGGGATCCCATGGGGGACTGGTAGGGCCAAGGTCTTGGGGGAGAGAGGTGGCTGGGCCAGAGCCCTCCGGCCATGAAGTCTCGACAGAAAGGAAAGAAGAAGGGCAGTTCAAAGGAGCGAGTGTTTGGGTGCGACTTGCAGGAGCACCTGCAGCACTCAGGCCAGGAGGGTAAGGAGGCCAACCTGGAGTGTGGGTGGGTGGGTTGGGTGGACAGGCACCAAGATTCTCCAGTCTGAGCTGGTCTGAGGGGCAGAAGCAGTTTCTGGGAGCTCCTAGAGAAGGGGTGGCAGCCCAGGGTCACCACCCAAGATGCCTATGAGCAGGCAAGACAGGAAATGTGATGTAGAGAAGTCAAAGTGACGCCCTGGTGTAACTTTCAGGGAGGATGAGAACATGAGCACCGAAGGAGCAGTGACGGGAGAGGACAGAGAGTTTGGAAACTCAGGAGAGGTGGACAAAACAACGATGAGAGGATGGCAACTAGGGACAGGACAGGGACAGAAGAGGAGTGACTGAAGGGACAGTGGATGGTTTGGAGTCTGAATGAAAGGAGACAGGAGAAAGGCCCACAGAGAGTATGAGGAGAGCACTTGAGGAGGATGAGGACCTCCTAGTTGGAGAAGAGCACCTAGGGACAAGGACTTGGTCTTTTGAAATACTGTTGGGCTACAGAAGGGTATGGGGTGGGAATGACCACCTTTTTGGGGGGACTCCTTTTTTAGTCTTTGTAGTTCTCTGGTTCTTCCTGTGCAAAGGAGAAACGGGTTCAAGGTGGAGGACAAGGGGAGAAGTTGCTGAAATGAGGAACACGGGAAAAGTGAGAGACTTAGCTTCAGAACTGCTTTGAAGCTGGGGTGAAAGTTGCAAAGGAGGGTAGGTGCAGGGACCGTCAGAGGAGCTTACCCAGCTACTTCTCTAAGTTTCCTTGGAGTAGGTTTGGAAGTCAGCAGGCCCAGGGGTAACACTGGGCTCACCACTGTGCCTGGCAGGAAGTAGCCACTTAAAACCATTTCTTAATTTGATTTGAAAATAAACCCAGATATACAGTTGCCCAGCCTGGCTTGTTTTTGGCACACCAAGCTCTTTACAGAGAGGGGCACAATTTTTCCCCGCTACTGCACCCCACCCCACCCCACCCCACCCCAATCTGTCATTTCCTCTTTGTCCCCTTCTTTGCTTTGGCTGTGGCCTCTGCAGTTGAGGGAGGATGATGGTGGTTCCCAGCTCATTTCCTGCTCTTAGCCCCGCCCTTGCATCCCCAGATACCTCCTTCCTCTTTTCTCCTCCCCAAAGGGCCCCCATCCACACTTAGCCTTGGTTAAGGGAAAGCCCAGGCCCCAAGGAGGAGTATTAAACAGCTGAGGCCTGCTTCTCTGCACCTTCCTCTTCTCACTGGTCAGAGTGGATGCTGCAAACCTCCCAGTGCAGATCTTACTCCTTTGCAAGCATTCCTCTCTATAGTGATGATTCTTGACCAAAAACCTCATAATGTAATTAGGGATGATGTTCTTCCAGCTCTCTGCAAACTCTCAGTACAGTCTCCTTATCCTGCCAATGCCCTTTCCTGTGGTTCCCATCACCAACACTGTCAGAAGTTCTGTCAGAAGTGGAGCCCTGGAATTCTCCCTCCTGGGTATTCTTCTCAGGCCCTGAGCTACCTCGCTCCTAGGCAAACCTCAGGTTTCCACGTGGGACCTAAGGATTCTGGTCTCTAGGGGTGTCAGTCACCTGCTCATGTCCCAGGCACAATCACCATCAGTGTTCTTGAAACACTGAACCCACAGACAGCCCAGATCCCATTCTTGTAACCCTACAGGCCTCCATCTGCATTCCCAGCAGGTAAAGAGCAGCTCTCCAGAGGGGATAAATATCTGGTGGCTGGATCCTGATCTCAGGTGAATTCCAGAGCAGGTGAGAAGCACTTCACCAGAACCTCATCTGAGCCCAAGAGTAGAGAGATCTTGGGCATCAGAGAAGTAGTAGAAGCCCCTCCCACTCCCCCAACTCTTCCTGATGTACAGAGGTGAAAAGTGGAAGGACAGAAGGAAGCTGGCAATGGCTTCTCAATCCAAGACCCATCAAGAAAATGATAGCCCAAACCAGGGAGATCTGCTTCTGGGAATTGATCTGCTCTCTGATGGTCTTGGTTTCCTCCCACCCTTATAACTTGGCCCCATCTCAGCCCTCTCTCAGTTCTTTGCCTCCAAATGGGCTCTTTCTCCCCCAACTTCTATATGCATTGAGTTTTTCCTTTTCCTAATTTTTATCTCTTTGGTACCTTGTTCAGATTTCAGATTTGCCAGGTCCCTAAACTTCAGGCCCCCTTTTTTGACACCACTCCCATATCCTTGATATCTCCATCCCTTTGACTTAATCACCCCAACCTTATCTCTAACTTCTATCTCTGACCTCATCGCTGATCACTATCTCCGCAAGTCCCTCATCTCTCTGGCCCTGTATCTCCTCCCTCATCTCCTGACCCATATCCTCTATGGCTCATAACTCCTTAGTTTCTTCCTTTTTTTTTTTTTTTTTTTTTGTGCTGGGGATTGAACCCAGGACACCCTGCAAGCTAGGCAAGCACTCTACCACTGAGCTACATCCCCATTCTACTCCTTAGTCTCCTGCATGCTTTCCTTGGGGGAGTTCTCTGGAGGTTCAAAGTCAAAGAACAGGATGGGGAAGATCTAGTTTGGTCAACGTCAATGTGAGAAGGACCTGGGGATTTAGGTGATAGTAGAGTAATTAAAAGTAATTCATAAATACTTCTGGTGACCAAAGAATTGGTGCAGTATTAGACTCCAAAAGGAGGGCCCACTCATCCCTGCATTCACACTGAGAACCTGAGGTCAGGGGAATCCTAGCAAATGGGAACATATCCCCAAGGCATGGATGGTGAACGATAGGGACAGTACTGCAGTGAGGCAGGAGAAGTGATGAAGGCACATAAGGAAGGGAGCACTCCACTCTTGGGGTCCTCCAGGTGCCTCAGGTGTCTCATTCTTAAGGTGGTGTTCACTCTCAGGACCATGCAGGACCACTATTGGCATTGGCACTGTCTTGGGTGAGCACTTCCTTAAATTTTGTACCCTAGATGATTCCCTTGTCACACCCAATCCCTGGCTGTGATGGGAAGGAGATTGAAGGATCTGTAGACCAGGTCATGTGAGGAGAGTTGAAAGATAGTGGTTGATGGATTTATTGACTGTTTCCTTCATTCCATAGTTCTATCATACTTTGTTCCACAAAGAGCTTCAAATGACTTCCAAAACCCAACACTACAAAAACATAGGACAAATAACTGAAGCATTTGGACTGAAGGGAAAACAAGATCAGTACATAGAAATATGTATCAGAAGGTTCTCTATGGTTCTTATAGGTGGGTTCTGAGCTTCCTCATGTTTGAAGACTTGCAAGGCCCATAAGAAAAAAAGAATAGGTGGGTTAGGAGAAACACAGTTTTACTTTTTTTTTTTTTTTTCTTTTCTGACAAGTGACAAATTAGAAAGATTTCTATAATGAGTCCTAGTTAATAGGATCAAATTTTTTTGTCATAGGCAATATTCTTTCTTAAGTTTCCAAGGGATGCTAATGATTCTTATAACTGATTAATTCACTGAGTCATTTAACAAGCATTTATTGAGTACCTGCTCTGTTCATTACTGTGCTAGATGCTGAGAAGATGCTCCATTGGCGAGGATGTGCAGATCCAAATAAACAAATAAACAAAAACTAATTATAATAAAGTACAATAGGCACTATAATACAGATATAAGCAAAGGACTGCGGGAACTATAGTATAGATATAAGCAAACAGTTCAGAATTAGAGGTGATGTTTTGTTTTCTTTTGTGGTGCTAGGGATTAAACTCAGTGCTCCACATGTGTTAGTGCTCTACCATTGAGCTACACCCCCCAGGCCTGTTTGTTTCTGAGATAGGGTCTTGTTATAGTGCCTAGGCTGACCCCAAATTTATGGGCCCAAGTGATTCTCCTTAGCTTCCTGAATAGCTGGGACTATATGCATGTGCCCCTGTGAAGTTGGCTAGGAGGTGATGTTTGAGATGTGTTTTGAAAAATACATTGATGTTTGCTGGGCAGAGTCATAGGGGAGGATGTTTCCAGAGAGAGAATAGCAAGTGTCTTTGTCAATTTTGTATTACTATAACAAAATACCTGGGATGGGTAACTTATAAAGTAAAAAGGTCCATTTGTCTTATGATTATGATGGCTGGAAGGTTCAAACAGCATGGTGCCAGTGTCTTGGCAAAGGCCCCGTAGCTGTGTCACAATATGATGGAGAAGTGGAAAGAGAACTAGCTGCAAGCAGAAGGGGCCAAGTGTATGGGGTGGCCTTGCTTATAACAACCTGCTCTCTTGAGAACTAAACCAGTCACACAAGACTCAACCGACTCCCAAGATACAGTATTGATCCATTCACGACAGTTGATGCCCCATGATTTAATGACCATCTGCTAGCTCCGCCTCTTAAATGTTCCACCACCTCAACATCACAACAGTGGGGACAAAGTTAGCATAAGAACCTCTGAAGGACAAACCACATTTAAACCATAAGCAGTGAGTAAGTACCAAGACTTTTTCATTTACTATCAAAGGGCTGGATCATAGGGTTTGTCGCTGGATCTGAGAATGGAGAGGTGACTGGGTCTGGTTTGTGAAAGTTCTTACATACCAGGCTAAGGAGTTTATATTTTATTCTGTATCTCTAAGGTAAGCAATGGGTATTTGAGTTGGGTGGGACAGGGTACATGTGTGGCAAAAGCAGAGAAGTGCTTTGAAAAGATAACTAGATAGTCTTGTGGAATTTGGATTTGACAAAAGGCTTTTGAAGACCTATCATGTCTGACACCATGCCAGATAATATGAGGGATACAAAGATGGATCGCACTTAGCTTTTTTCCTTAAGGAGTTATAGTTCAGCGACAGGGTCAGGAGAGAAAATTCAACTTTTGGTAGTTTTGGATTTGAATCCTGGCTTTATCTGGGTGCTTCTGGGTCCTGGTTACTTCTTTGATCCTCAGTTTTCTTATCTGTAAAACAGGGACTAAAAGGCCTACTTCACAAGACCAAGTGATAGCACACATATGAATCAGAGCATTACTTGACACACAGTTGCTTCTCTCCTATTAGAAGTGTAGCCACTATTTCATGTACTTTCCTATTACAGTACTAATAACCCTGAACTTTCTTATCATAGAGATGCTTCAGAACAATCTCCATCAAGCTGGTTCATGGTGGTAGTTCCAGCTACTTGGGAGGCTTAGGCAGAAGGATGGCTTGAGTCTAGGAGTTTGAGGCCAGCCTGGGCAACATAGTGAGATCTGGTCTTCAAAAATAGATAAATGATAGGTAGGTTGATAGATAGATAGATAGATAGACAGACAGATAAACAACAACAATCTCCCTCAGCTCTGTTCCATTTTGTTTGGAACAACTAATGTCCTTTTTGCTTTCCTTCCCCTACTAACCAGATTGCTGCCCCTTTAAAAATTCTCTTAATTACAGAGAGAGAATTTCAATTCAAAATGTGAATTTCAATTCAAAAGGGGTAGAAATGAAAGGAATGGGCAATGTGGAGAGGTGGTGAACTCCCCTTCACTGGAGGGGTTTATACTGAGATTCTGGGACCAGTGGACTGGGGACTGTAGAGAGGTTGGCAGGCTGGAGTTGAAGACTGTAAGGATCTTTCTGACAAGTTTTTACTACATGAGCTTTGCCTTTAATTTCCCCAAAACCTCTTCCTTGATGTTTCTGTTTCTTAGGACGCCCTCCCCAACCCCTATAATCTCTGGCCTCTCATACTTTTATTTATTTATTTAGTACTGGGAATTGAATCCAAGGGTTTTTTTTTTACCACTGGGCTATATCTCCGGCCCTTTTTATTTTTATTTTGAGACAGGATCTTGCTAAGTTGTCTAGGCTGCCCTGAAACTTTCGATACTCCTGCCTCTGCCTCCTGAGTAACTGGGATTACAATTGTACTTTCATACTTTCTCATTTTTCTTTCTCTGCCTATGTCTGTCCCCAGTACCTCAGGTGTTAAAGAGCTGTGCAGAATTTGTGGAGGAGTATGGAGTGGTGGATGGGATCTACCGTCTCTCAGGAGTCTCCTCCAACATCCAGAAACTCCGGTGAGTCAGAAAAAGTAAAAGGGTTCTGAGGCCAGGAGGCCAAGGAGCCAGAGCCCCTGGTAGGAGCTTCTGGGGAGAGCAGAAAAGAGGGGTGAAGTAGAGTTGGGAGAAGAAAGCATAAATGCTAGGTACTGTTATAGGGAGAAGCTCTAACACACACACACAGACACACACACACACACACACACAATCTACACTTCCACATACATATACAATTCCCATATATGCCCACTCAACCTTTTAAAAAAATTTAGAGGGACTGGGGTTGTGGCTCAGTCATAGAGTGCTTATCTAGCACATGTGAGGCACTGGGTTTGATCCTCAGCATCACATATAAATAAATAAAATAAAGGTATTGGGTCCACATACAACTAAAAGAAAAAAAAGACTAGATATAATTCACATATCATCAAATTTGTCATTTAAAAAGGTACATTTCAGCTGGGTACCATGATGCATACCTGTAATCCCTATGACTTGGGATCCAGAGGCAGGAAGATCGCATGTTCCAAATCAACCTGGGCAACTTAGTGAGACTCTGTCTCAAAATAAAAAATAAAAAGGGCTGTGAATGTAGCTCAGTGGTATATATATAGATCATATTTTTTAATCCATTCCTCTGTTGAAGAGCACCTAGGTTGGTTCCATAGCTTAGCTATTGTGAATTGAGCTGCTGTAAACATTGATATGGCTGGTTCACTGTAATATGCTGATTTTAAGTCTTTTTTATAAACCAAGAAGTGGGATATCTAAGTCAAATGATGGTTCCATTCCAAATTTTCTGAGGAATCTCCCTACCGCTTTCCGTAGTGGTTACACCAATTTACAGTCCCACCAGCAATGTATGAATCTATTCTAAGATTTCATCTCACCCAGTCAGAATGGCAAGTATCAAGAATACAAACAACAATAAATGTTGGCAAGAAAGTGGGGAAAAATGTACACTCATATATGTTGAAGTAACTGTTTTCCATAGCAGCTGTATTATTTTACATTCTCACCAACAAAGTACAAAAGTTCCAATTTCTCTACATCCCTGTCAACATTTTTTACTGTGTCTTTTTGATTATAGCCATTCTGGCGGGTATGATCACTGTGATGTATATTTGTATTTTCCTAGTAGCTAACGATGTTGATGTCTTTTCACATGCTTAGTGGTCATTTATATTTCTTCTTTGGAGAAATGACTATGCCAAACCTTTGACTTAATTGGGTTATTGTTTTTTTTTATTTGTTTGTTTGCTTATTTATTTTTGTGTGGTACTAGGGGTTAAACCCAGGTCCCCAGTCTGTTTTTTTTTTTCTTTTAAATTAATAACTTTATTTTATTTATTTATTTATTAATTTATTGTGATACTGAGGACTGGATCCAGTGCCTCACATGTGCTAGGCAAGCGCTCTACCACTGAGCCACAATCCCAGCCCTCCCCAGCCATTTTTTTTCTTCCCCCCCACCCCTCCCACCCCTCTTTTCTCTCTATACAGTCCCTTCTTCCTCCATTCTTGCCCCCCTCCCCCCCTCCCCCATTATGTGTCATCATCCGCTTATCAGCGAGATCATTCTTCCTTTGGTTTTTTGAGATTGGCTTATCTCACTTAGCATAATATTCTCCAATTTCATCCATTTGCCTGCAAATGCCATAATTTTATTATTCTTTATAGCTGAGTAATATTCCATTGTATACATATATACCACAGTTTCTTTATCCATTCATCAATTGAAGGACATCTAGGTTGATTCCACAGTCTGGCTATTGTGAATTGAGCAGCTATGAACATTGATGTCCCAGCCATTTTTTTAAAAAAAATGTTTTTCTTTCTTTTTTTGTTCTAATTAGTTCCCCAGCCCTTTTTATCTTTTATTTTGAAAGAGGGTCTCACTGAATTGCACAGACTGGCCTTGAACTTGCAATCTTACTACCTTGGCCTCCTGAGTAGCTGGGACTACAGGCATGTACCAACGTGCCCAACTTCAGCTAATTAATTAATTTTTATAAATTAATTTTGGGGAATGGTACTATAGATTGAATCCAGGGGCACTCTACCACTGAGGTCATCCTAGCCCTTTTAATTAATTAATTTTTTACAAATTTTGAGACACAGTCTTTCTAAATTGCCCAGACTGATTTTGAACTTGTGATTTTCCTGTCTTAGCCTCCTGAATCACTGGGATTACAGCTGTGCATCACCATGACTAGCTTTGAGTTTAAAAAAAAAAATCATTGATAAGTCTCAGTCGTACATGTCTGTAATCGCAGCAACTCAGCAGGCTGAGGCAGGAGGCTTGTAAGTTCAAGGCCAGCCTGGGCTTGGTGAGACTCTGTCTCAAAATAAAAAATAAAGAGAACTGGGGGATGTAGCTCAGTGGTAAACTGCCCCTGGGTTCAATCCCCAGAACAAAACAAAACAAAAATCACTGAGCCATAAAAAGCATTTTTTATATGTTTTGCATACTAGACCCTTATCAGATACAAGATTTGTAAATATTTTCTTCTATCTGTGAATTGCCTCCACTTTTTTTTTTTTTTTCCCAGTGCTGTTGATGGTACCCAGTTTTCACTTTCTTGATAGTGTTCTTTGATAAACAAAAGTTTTTCATTTTGTGGGACTGAGGATATAGCTCAGTTGGTAGAGTCCCTGCCTGTCAAGCACAAGGTCTTGGGTTCAATCTCTAGCACTGCAAAAAAAAAAAAAAAAAAAAAAAAAAGGTAAAGAAAAAGTTTTTCATTTTAATATTTTATCCATCTAGTTCTTTCTTTGGTAGCTTGTGCTTTTGATGTCATATCAAAGCAACTATTCAGGGTTAATCCAACCAAGTTCATGTAAATTTGCATGTTTCTAAGAGTTGCATCTATCCATTTTGAACCAGAAGCACACATTTTTAACCAGAAGTCCACTACCCACATCTACTGACTCCTACATACCCCTACATTGCTACTCACACCTACTGTGACATCTGGCTGTCTCTGTTCATGTACAAATCCACTTATCCACCCACATACCTGTCCTCACATCCCATCTATACATCAACAGATGCAATGCCTCATACTCGCTGCTCCCCAACTTTCTTACTCCTTGTCTCACACATATTGACCCATGACCCTGTCTGGAGCCCACCTCTACAGCTTCCCCCTCTCCCCACTTTCCCCCTAATCCCTACCACTCCTGACTACTCTGCATCTCCCCAGGCAGGAGTTTGAAGCAGAACGGAAGCCAGATTTGCGGCGGGATGTGTATCTCCAGGACATTCACTGTGTCTCCTCCTTGTGCAAGGCCTATTTCAGAGAATTGCCAGATCCTCTGCTTACTTACCGGCTCTATGACAAGTTTGCTGTGAGTTGGGAAGCAGAGGGTGGGTGGAATACAATGCTCAGGGACATCTGCTTTAACTTTGACATCCCAGGTGTGTCACGAGCCAACCAGAGTCTTAGTGATCCTGAATGAGAGACCACAGCAAAACGTTATTGAGGCAAAGATACTTCCTTTTCAAATCTCCAAACCCCTGCTACTTCTGCCCTCCCCATCCCTCTTCTCTGCATTCTCTGCATTCTCCCCTGTGTCCTTCCCCTGAGGCCTGTAGACAGCACACAGCTTTGTGGTAAGACTTGGGGAGGTAGAGGCCATATTGTCAGAACTGGAAGACCCTTGGAAAGCACCTACACCAGAGCTTCCCTATACTTAGGAGCAAAAGAACACTTTCTAGAAGTCAAAACTTCTTCAGGGATGCCCCCCCCCACTAATTGCAATTGTATGTGGAACATCTTTTGAATGAGAATACACATGTTAAAAACAGATTCCTGAATCAAGTAATTTTAAAAATAAGTTGCACTTTATTGTGCCGAAAAGCACCCTGCTCATTTCACACAGGATAGACTGGGTGGATGTGGGCATTCCTGAATACCAGGACAACTCTATGGTCCTTGGGGCACACACAGCATAGGACCATGGAAGTATCCCCATGCTAGAGTTTTACTGATGAGAATGCTGAGGCAGGCAGCAGTAGTGGTCCCCAAAGGTCTTAAAACTATTAAGTGGCATAACCAAGATTGCTCTTTTGTGGACCTCAAATTCTGAGCTCTTTCTAGTATGTTGAGGTGCCTCGGAAAATCAGGGTGGGGGCAGTGGGAAGTACAGCACAACTTATTCCTGAGTTTGGCTTGCTGAGTCACTGACTCTTGTTTCTTCCACCCTTCTCCCCAAATCAGGAGGCTGTGGCAGTGCAATTAGAGCCTGAGCGCTTGGTCAAGATTCTAGAGGTTCTTCGAGAACTCCCTGTCCCAAACTGCAGGTATGTGGGTCTCCACCCCTGGCACCCAGGGTCCTGACTTGCCCCTTACAGTCTAATCTTTCTCTCTACTAGAGCCTTGATTTGTCCCTCCCAGCTCCCAGGTGCCAGCTGGAGCCCTGCTCTGGGTTCCCTATGTGATCCCTACCCCTCTTTCTGCAGGACACTGGAGTTTCTTATGCGGCACTTGGTGCACATGGCTTCGTTCAGTGCCCAGACCAATATGCACGCCCG
The DNA here is from genome assembly GCF_902686455.1 of Sciurus vulgaris. NCBI lineage: Eukaryota > Metazoa > Chordata > Mammalia > Rodentia > Sciuridae > Sciurus > Sciurus vulgaris. The sequence goes on along the minus strand of NC_136461.1, from coordinate 122,419,367 downwards.
CAACCTGGCCATTGTATGGGCTCCAAACCTGCTGAGGTGGGAACATGTGTGAATAGCATGTGGAGTTCCTGGGAGAGATTAACTTTGGGGTGGCTGTGTGCGTAGAGAAGGGTGTGGAGTCTCATGAAGCCCAATGAGAAAGGAAAAATCAGAATTACATTGGGTGGGTGGGTGTCATGGCACATGCTCCCCGTAGCTCAGGAGGCTGAGGCAGAAAGATATAAGTTCAAAAGCCAGACTCAGCAACTTAGCGAGGCTCTAAGCAACTAGCAAGACCCTGTCTCAAAATAAAAATAAAAGGGGCTAGGGACATAGCTCATTGATTAAGCTCCTTTGGGTTCAATACCTGGTAACACACACACATACACAAAATTACATCGAGTGGGATGGGTCTCACTCATATAAGCCCCTTTTCTGAAATCAAGTCCATAATGGCAATATCTTTGTGTCTGTGTTTTCTGATACAATATCGCTGGACTCAGGAACTGAAACATGATAGGTCCTTGCCGAATGTTTGTTGAGCAAAAATGTTATAGTCTATTGGAGAATTGGTCTGCTTATCACTATGGTACAAGGCATTATGAATTACAGTATTTCCTGTAGTCTGCCTTGTATCACAAGCAAGGAAGTATTCAAAGAAAGTAAGATTAAGGCTGGGTATGGTGGCATAGGCCTGTAATCTCAGCTACTTGGGAGACTGAACTGGAGATTGACAGTTCGAGGTTAGACTGGGCAATTTAGTAATTTAGCAAGACCCTATCTCAAAATAAAAAAATATAAAGGGCTGGGGACGTAGTTCAGTGGTAGAATACCCCCAGGTACAATCCCTGGTACTGGAAGAGAAAGAGAAGAAAGAGAGAAGGGAGGGGGGAGAGAGAGAGAGAGAGAGAGAGAGAGAGAGAGAGAGAGAGAGAGAGAGAGAGAGAGAGAGAGAGAGAGAAACAAGGAAGGAAGGAAAAAAAGAAATAAGGAAGAGTAGACATTATTTTTGAGAAGGGTGTCTAAGAAGGCTTCCTGGAGGAAATGACATTTGATGCTTGAATCACTGTATGGCTTAAGAGAGATGGAGATGGGGTTAAGGGCAACAAAGGGAGGGAGTATAAGATATTTCAGGGAGAAATCTGGATGGTAAAATATGGTGGCATTAGGGGAAGAATAACTCCACATCTTCATAGGTCTAAGGACATAGAAGCCTCAGGTTTCAATGGGACAGCAGCCTTCATGGAGGTGCGGGTACAGTCCATCGTTGTCGAGTTCATCCTCACGCATGTGGACCAGCTCTTCGGGGGTGCTGCCCTTTCTGGTCAGTGTCCTTCCTGTCCACCACACATCACCATTCTCTGTCTAGTGAGTCATGTCAGAATTATTGAAAGCATTGAAGATCAACTAGTTCAGTTTTCCCATTTTGCAGGTGGGAAAAATGAATCTCATAGAGAAATACTGGTGATGGTCAGATGGAGAGGATTCTGAAGAGAAAATAGTGCAGTTAGGACTTGAGCAACCCTCTTCTGTTGTCAGCCTAGGACATAGTTTGACCTCTGAACCACCATTCTGGCTCCCTCTTGAATATCTAGACATGGAAGGACTATCTTTAGGGGGCTCTGAATATATCCCTACCCTGATAGTTGGTGAGGGGAGATGAAGGGTTGGGTACCTGAGGTCTCTCTTGGCTTTCTTCTTGGCTGCCCAATTCCTTTTCTTTTCCTAGGTGGTGAAGTGGACAGTGGATGGCAATCACTTCCAGGGGCCCGGACATCAGGCAGCCCTGAGGATCTCATGCCCAGGTCTCTACCCTACCACCTGCCGAGCATCCTACAGGCTGGTGATGGACCCCCACAGATTCGGCCCTACCACACTATCATTGAGATAGCAGAACACAAGTAAGGCCTTCTTCCTGGGTCCTCCTCCTCTGTACTGGTCACCGGGCTCCTACTTCTGATTATGTCTCCATTATCTTCAGGAGGAAGGGATCTTTGAAAGTCAGGAAGTGGAGGTCTATCTTCAATCTGGGTCGCTCTGGCCATGATACAAAGCGTAAACTTCCACGGGGAACTGAGGACAGGGGTGAGTCTGGGGATTTGGAGGGAGCTCTATCAAGAGTGTGTGAGGCTCTGGCTCTATGCATGTCCCTGTCTTGCAGAGGACAAATCTAATAAGGGGACACTGCGGCCAGCCAAGAGCATGGATTCACTGAGTGCTGCAGCTGGGGCCAGTGATGGTGAGTGTGGTTGTGCATTCCTGTGGGTGTACTTGTGTGTGCTGTGTGAGCAGAAGCACAGGCCTGTTTGTGTCTATAAATGTGGCCAACTGTGTTCAATAATTCTAAAAATATTTAGTGAGTGCCTGTATAGTGATAGATGTCAAGTTTACATGGCGAGTTTATTGTTTAATCTGTGGATGTGTTCATGAGCGTACATGAAGGGACCATGTAAAGTGTGTGTGTGTGTGTGTGTGTGTGTGTGTGTGTGTGTGTATGTTAGTGATGACCAGTGACTGTTATCTGCAGGTTCCTAAGTATATTTAGATGGGGCGACCTTTGACTCACTGGCTGAGTGGAAGGTTTGCAGTAGTGGCTAATGGAAGCTGGGCCTAGTATCTGCCAGATTGTCCTCCTCTTGAAGCCCAAGAAAGCAGAGCATTCTCCAGAGCCTTCCAGAAGTATCTAGGCTCCTTGAAGCTGAGGCTGTTGCCTACCTGGCCCTCTCTCTCCTTCACAGAACCAGAGGGGCTGGTGGTTCCCAGCAGTCCCCGGCCAAGCCCACTGCTGCCTGAGAGCTTGGAGAACGACTCTACTGAGACAGTAGAGGGTGAACAGGAGCCCGAGGCAGAGGCAATGGGTGGCACAAACTCTGAGCCGGGCACACCACGAGCTGGACGGTCAGCCATTCGGGCTGGGGGCAGCAGCCGCGCAGAGCGCTGTGTTGGTGTCCACATCTCAGACCCCTACAACGTCAACCTCCCGCTGCATATCACCTCTATCCTCAACGTGCCTCCAAACATCATATCTAATGTATCCTTGACCAGGCTCACCCGTGGTCTTGAGTGCCCTGCCCTACAGCCCCGGCCAAGCCCTGCCTCTGGTCCTGGCCCTGGACCTGGCCTTGGTCCTGGACCCCCAGGTGAGGACCCAGGTATTTCCCAGGAACAGAAAGGGAACTAAAACTTTATGAAGTTCTGATACTTAGGATTCACCCTGGAAAAGAGCAGAGGCCTCAGCCCTTAGATTGGTTGCCTTTGGCTACCTCTCTGGATTTGGAGTTAGGAAATTTATAATATTATCAAGTTGTGAGAAATCCATGTACAGGGTATCCCTGGAAACCTCCAAACACTGATATATCCAAGAATGGAGACCTGTTTCAGGAATTTCTAAGTAGAAGTACAGAAATATATGATAAATGAAGGAAATGATCATAAAACATTAATATTAATTGTTAACATTTATGGATGCCTTATGTATTACAGTCATGTTAGGTACTTTGCAGACATTAACTCCTTTCACTTCTCAAACATATGTATATATTGTTGTTATCCTTAGTGGTGATACCTGAGACTAAGGTTAAGCAATTTGTTAATGATTTAGGTAGCAAAAGACAGAGCTGGGATCTGATTCTTGCTCTGACTCCAGTATCACTGAGAAGTCCTGAGGCAGCATAGGAGAGGGTAAGGACATGGGCTATAGAGTTAAGTAGATGTGGATTCAAATTTCTGCCATACCACTTGTTAGCTATGTGACCTTACACAAATTGCTTAATCTCTGAGTCTCAGTTTCATCATATGTAAAAGAGGACAATACCCTACGTAACTATTTTGTAGAGAAAGTAAGACAACATGTTGCAAAACAAAGCACAGTGGTTGGCACCTGATAAGGGCTTAATAAAGGTAGCTATAAGCCAATATCCCAGTAGTTAGGGATACTGGTCATAGATACTGTGAAGTGTTTTCATTGAGAGTTTAGGGCTCCTATTATATCAATGCTAGGAGGACCCACATTGGAAAGGGCCTGGGCTGTTCTTGATTTTTGAATTTCTGGGTCTACCTCTCCCTCAACAGATGAGAAGTTGGAGGCAAGTCCAGCCCCAGGTCCCCTGACTGACTCGGGCCCAGTGGACATGACTCCTGCCCTGGAGGACTCTCTGTCCCAGGAGGTGCAAGATTCCTTCTCCTTCCTAGAGGACTCAAGCAGCTCAGAGCCTGAGTGGGTGGGGGCGGAGGATGGGGAGGTGGCCAAGGCAGGAGCAGCAGGAGCAGCCTTCTCCCCTGGGGAGGACGACCCTGGGATGGGCTACCTGGAGGAGCTCCTGGGAGTTGGGCCTCAGGTAAGGAGGAGCCATATTGGGATTGGGGATGGTATGGAGTTCAGAGGGTGAACAGGGCTGCCTGGTCCTGAGCCACAATGTTGTGCCTACAGGTGGAGGAATTCTCTGTGGAGCCACCCCTGGATGACCTGTCTCTGGATGAGGCACAGTATGTCCTGGCTCCCAGTTGCTGTTCCCTGGATTCTTCTGACTCCAGGCCTGAACTGGAAGAGGAAAATGGGGAGGAAGTCTTTCTGAGTGCTTATGATGACCTAAGTCCTCTTCTGGAGCCTAATCCCCAAAACTGGGAGGGTGCAGGGAATCTGGAGGAAGAGGCAGCAGGGTGTGGAAGACAAGATTCTAGAAAGGCTAGAGAAGAGCAGGCATGCTGCAAAATTGGGGAAGACAAGGAGGCTGAGCCTGGAAGCATATTTGGCATCAGGGAAGAGGCTGAAGAGAGTCCAGAGACTGAGATGGGGGTTGGAAAAACTGATGAGGAAGAAGAGAAGGCTGATGGAAGCCAAGAGGTGATGATGATTTTGGAAGAAGGGAGTGGGGAAGAGACAGAGATCAAGGGAAAGAATTCTGAAGGTCAGAAAGAGGTTGAAAGTACTGAGGAAGCTAAGGGTGTGGAGGTACGAAGAGAAGAACAAGATAAAGACAAAGAGAAGAAAACAGAAATTGAGGTAGAAGAGGCTGAGCACAAAAGAAAAGGAGCCCCAGTAGAAGCTAGAAGGGACTCAGAAGATGGAGCCCAGGAACACCTCGTTTCTGAGGGGAGCTGGGAAGTTGTACACAAACAAGAGGCTGAAAGAGGCAGAGAGGATGAGGTCAAAGGACAGAGGGAGAATGAGAATCACAAGGTAAGAGAAAACCAAGGACATGGCGAAGATAACAGAAGCCCAGAAGCAGCAGTTGATGGTGGAGATGGGGAGGCTATTAGGGAGTGGGACAGTGGGGATGGAGAGGCTGAGGGAGAACAGAAGGATGGAGGTGACCATTTAGAAGAGAGAACCCTCTTTGAAGGGCCAGGTATAGAATCTCTGGTTGTTTGCAGTACCAAAGAGAGCAATGCCCAGTCTTCTGAGATGGAACAGGCAGCCTCACAGCCACTCCTGACAGAGGGGATGGAACCTCAGGGACAACCCTGCTCAGAAGGCTGTGATGTGTGTCCCTGTGCCTTAAACTCAGTTGGAGGTGTGGGCATGCGCCTGGCTTCTACTCTGGTTCAGGTCCAACAGGTCCGCTCTGTGCCTGTAGTGCCCCCCAAACCACAGTTCGCCAAGACACCCAGTGCAATGTGTAGCAAGATCCATGTGGCACCTGCAAACCCATGTCCAAGACCTGGTCGGCTTGATGGGACACTGGGGGAAAGGGCTTGGGGGTCTCGAGCTTCCCGATCCTCTTGGAGGAATGGGGGCAGTCTTTCCTTTGATGCTGCGGTGGCCCTGGCCCGGGACCGCCAGAGGACTGAGGCTCAAGGAATTCGACGGACCCAGACTTGTACTGGGGGTGGGGACTACAGCATCATCCCGAGACCCTCCCCCTGTAGCTTGGTCTCAGACCATTCTCCTCGGCCCCTTAGCTGCCTAGAACTCCCACCTGAAGGCTCAGAAGGGTCTGGGCCCCCAACTCGGTTTAGTCTGCCCCCTAGAGAACCCCAGACCCCTGTCCCCTTTACATCCCTCCAGCGTCGATCATATGCATTTGAAGCACAGGCTAACCCTGGAAAAGGTAAAGGACTGTGATTAGAATCAGACCACTGGACAAAGGAGACCGGTAATCTTGAATCTCTGGCATCCCTCACTAACTGTCTCTGCTGCAGGTTGAGCAGCTGTAGTACCCCACTTATCATAGGCTTTTGCCCTCCAACTACTCTATTTGACAACTATGGGAGGCACTGCCTTAATGATTTTACCTGAGCTTGTCTCAGACACAAAGCACTATCTCTTAGAAGAGTCTTAAGAAAGTAAGATCCTGCTCTGGTGAAGTGTGTCCACTGACCAAACGAAATATAGGGCGTGGAGAAAACTTAGAAGCTTCTTAAAAGTGAAGAATGAAGGGGGGATTCCAGTTAAGTGACTGCCCTTCTCTGAGGTTGTGAAGTTCTGTTCACGGAAGCCCCATGTAGAGGCAGGGAACACAAGGCCAGGTCAGAACCTTCCACACACAAACACTTCTAGAATTGCCCATCCCTGTTTTGTTCCTGGACCCTTGGATACCTCCTAATTCTCTTGACTTCAGTAGGAGGAAGACATCCAAGTCGCTCTCTGATGTCCTTAATGTTTGCTGGAGGGATTGAACCCCACTCTGTGGCTCTAATCACCTTGAAGAGACAGTCCTGTAAAAATCTCTCTGACCTCTCCTTTTTCCTTTGGAATAACTTTCTTCCATTTTAGAAAAGGGGAAAGTTGTCACACAGGCCCAGGGACTACTTGTTCATACAGGCTTTAGCAAGGGTGAAGGTCTCAGAATAAAAATTGTATTTTTACATTTAAAGAGTGTGGGGACTCTATTTTATTAAAATCATGGGTGATAAATACATTTTCACATATTTGGTCAAATGTCTCTCTTTTTTCTTGTTTGGGTGCTCTTCCTCAGTTGTTGTCATGGAGACCTGTGGCTAGAAACTAGAGCTGGGTTCGTGGTGATCAGGAAATGGGGAAGAAAAACTTACATTTACATAATTCATTTTATGTCAGGAACTCGGTTAGATGTGTGTGCATAAAAATATTTCCCTGAATTTTATTTAATCCACATAACAATTCTGTAAAGTTGGTATTAGCAGCTCCATTTTACAGAAATAGAAACTGAGGCTGGGGGACAAAAAGACAGTCAGTGTAGGCAATAAATGATTGGGTCAGAAAGATGGGGGCTGATTCAGGAAGAATTAAAATGTTAATACTTTAAGAACGTTTCCCCCTCCTCCACTTGTTGTCAAGGTGACCTGCCTCTAGGGAATTGTTGCTCCCTTGTAACAACTGTTAAGGAATGAAGGAACGCCCCCTGGGTTGCTCCCTTCCTTTCCCGCCCAGGATCACTCCACCTAAGGCCCAAACTCTGGTCACTAGTCACTTACGCAGGATAGGTGGAAGAGAGGCCATGAGAACAAAGGAATTCTAAAATATGTGAAAGGTGCAGGACACCAAGCTCTGGGACCCCTTCTCTGGGGGATATCTCTGTTCTATTCTTTAAATAAAACTCACCTCAGTGTTTCTCAGGTGTTCAATCTTCAGCATCTGGGGAAACCGACCCAGCCCTGATTGAGTCTCATCACCGGCATCAAAGCTAAAGTTTATTTTACACCAAAACACTTGCCAAAGATCTCAGGCAACAAGTGGCAGAGAAGGGTTGGAGACCAGGTTTGTCTGTTCTCTCTGAGTGTATTCTTCCCATTATACCACACAACTCCAAATCCAGGAAGAGTATACCTTGAATGAGAGGAATGGGAATCAAGATAATTCTCAGAGTGAACCTCAGAAAAACTCGAAACCCTAGAGTGTCTGAGTGAGGAACTGCTGACGCTAATACAAGAGTATGGTTGGTTTACATATGTCCTGACATATCCTCAACTCCGGGTGGAAACCCTTCAAAATGATGCCCTGATCCAAGATGGCCTCCCAAATAACCCCTGTTAAAGATGGCGCCTCCCTCCGACGTTCTTCCCTTGGTCTCAGCTGACCCACCTCACTCCCTTTCACTCTAACTAAAAAGTTCCTGCCTAGCACAAAGTTGGAAGTCTAAGTTAGTTAATTTCCTTCAATTCTTGCCCAAAGGCGCTAGGATTTCAGCGACATCCTCCATGACATTGCTTCTTTCGGACACTACACACCTACGCAGGCTTCAGCCCTCATCAAGATGGAGGGAACGGAAGTGGGGCGGCACTGGGGCTATGAGTAGGCTGGGCGGGTTGAGGAGACACTTCCGCCCCTCACCAACATGGCCACAAGCTGGGAGTGCGCATGAGCAGCTGTCTATGGAGCTACCCGAGTCCGGAGAGCGAGAACACTGTCGGGAGAAATCGGCAGCTGAAGCGGCCTTGGCGGGTGAGTGCAGGACCCGGCAAGAGCCTAGAGATGGGGTGGACCGGCAGGGCGGGGCGGTTTTGGTTTTCTTTCGGTTTTTCAGGTTAGGGAACCTCTGGGGAGGAAGCCTTTGTTTTGGGGGAGGGGACCGTGCTTGGTTCTTTTATCTCCTATCCTGCTTTGTGGGCCGAATTGCTCCCCGCCCCGAGCGCGCACGTCCCCGCCCTCCTGCGCTGTCCATCTGGGAGCCGCAGCTGCGGGTGCCTGGCCCCCGAGTCCCCGGCGCCCTTTCCTGCCACTACTGCGGAGCAGCTGGGTAGCCTGGCGAGCGCCGCGGATCTGGCGGTGTCATTGCGCGGGCTCCCCGGCTTGCGCTCGGAAGGTGGTCAGCTTCGTAAGCGCCCACTGGTTGGTGGGCCTTCAGGGAAACGACTCGTTTTCTGGCGGGGTCCAGGCTCCTGAAATCTTTCGGGATTCTCTCTCACTCCCTTTTGTGTGTACACTTAGCAAGGGCTCTTGCCGGGCCCTCCTTGCCTGAGCGTGCAAGCCGCAACATCCTTTGCTGCCGATTTCCGTATCACATATTCTTAACGCTCAGGAAATGCTTCCGGATGTCCAACTAAGATTTGAATAAGTTGCCCGACCCCATTGCTGTGTCCTCCGAGGCTGCCTCTGGCTGACAGCTGTAGGCGATTAAAGTGCTCTGCCCTCTCTTTCATTACCTGCTCCTGCAGTCAGCGCAGCAAGCCTTGAGAGGGGTAGGTACTTCCTCCCCAGTTTTGAGGTTGGACGTAGGTGGTCCCAAAACACTTGTGCTACTTCCCTTTAGGGACTGGGATCTCCTTGCAGCTTTACTTCTTACAAATAGTTTCACTTTCAGTTCCTTTTTGTTGTTGTTACTCCTTTCCTTGGACGCGAGCTTTTTATACGCTAAAGGTTTTCCTGGGATAGGAAAGGTTGGAGGATCTTGGGGATAGAGAATTTACAAAAATCTTGCCCCTTTCGTGTTGGGATTATTTTTCTTCTTTGTACTGTGTAGCTGTTGTTGGAGGCATCTGTCTGCATAGCCCTTTGTTTTTCCTGTCCTCTGGCTGGGTGTCAGGCTCCTAAAGCAGGCACCTTATAGATGGATTCCTCTCCCATTGTCTTTTCTCCTTCGGAATCCTGAGCCTTGGGTTTTTTCCCTTCTTGCTGAGGCTCAGTTGATATGGAGTTGTCATAGCAACATTTTAGCAACTGTGTTGCACTACTGGAAGGCTTGATGAATAAAACAGAGATTTGGATATGATACACTTGGGCTTTAGGATCTCTAACAGATGCTCCAAATCTGGACACCCCTAAATAAGAACTCTGTTAATAGAATGGATCCAAAGGACCAAGTATAGGTTTTTATTCGCTTATTTTTTTGGGGGGTGGGGGTGCTGGGGATTGAACCCAGGGGTGCTTTACCACTGAGTTACATCCTCAGCCTCTTTCTTTTCTTTTCTTTTCTTTTCTTTTCTTTCTTTCTTTCTTTCTTTTTTTTTTTTTTTTTTTTTTTTTTTTGAGACAAGTTCTAAGTTGCTTAGGGCCTCACTAAGTTAATGAGGCTGTCCTTGAATTTGGTGATCCTCCTGCCTCAGCCTTCCGAGTTGCTGGGGATATATCACCATGCCTGGCTATCCCAGTCCTTTTTATTTTTTATATTGAGACAGGATCTTGCTAAGTTTCTAACACTGATCTCCAACTTGTTTTCCTCCTTCCTCATCTTTACTCGTGGCTGTGATTACAGTTGTATGCCACCATGCCTGGCCCATGTCTAGGTTTATTTGTTAGTTTTTTGGTACTGGGGATTGAATCCATGGGCACTTCACCCCTGAGCCACATCCCCAGCACTTTTTATATTTTATTTAGACAGGGTCTCACTAAGTTGCTTAGGGCCCCACTAAGTTGTTGAGGCCGACTTTGAACTCTCAATCCTCCTGCCTTAACCTCCCCGGGCCACTGGAATTACAGACCTGTGCCACCACACCTGGCCCATGTCTAGGTTTTGTAGTTAGGGATGGTTTTTAAAGGGCAAGTGGCTTCAGGTTTTATTTCCTAAATTTCAAATTTCTTGCTGTCCTATCTGTCTGCAAGCTGGAAGAAGCATCAGCATCCATGACCCTATGTATTTTTATTTTTTATATATATTTTATTTTTTGTACTGGCGATCAAACCCAGGGACACTTTACCACCAAGCTATGTCCCCAGCCCTTTCAATTTTTTATCTTGAGACAGAGTCTCACTCAGTTGCTTAGCTCCTCTCTAATTCGCTGAGGCTGGCCTTAGATCGCAAGTTTGAACTTGCAATCTTCCTGCCTCAGCCTCCTGAGTTGCTGGGACTATAGGCATGGACAACTGCACCTGGCAACTCTGTTTTCTGAGTCTAATCCCTACCTAATCCACATGAAGCTGCTGTTATGGCAGATCATAATAGCTTTAATAATAATCCATTCAAAATACATTATTTTTTAGTTTTCCAGAATTATTATCCCCTCTCAACCAGGAGTTGGAGTGATAATGGAGGAGTGAAGAACACTATTTGCAGTGCTGGGGATTTGAACCCAGGGTCTATGTGCTTGCAAGGCAAGCACTCAACCAGCTGAGCTATATCCCCAGCCCTGAAGAACACTATTTGTAGAGTTCCTTTTTCAATCAGTGCAGTCTAGTCCTCAGCATCAGAATGGGGGAGTCAGTTGTCCCTTGTCGATGACTGGGTTATTTTCCTGACTTTGTCTTTGAGGATCTAAAATTAGGCAAGCTGTTCAGTGTCCTGGACTCACTGTGAATTTTGTGATATCTACCAGGACTTAGCACTCAGGGAGATACGAAGACCTCCAAAAAAGGACCAGCTCCTCGGATGTACTCACTCACAGAGAGATGAAGGGGTGAGTGAAGAAGAGGTAGGGTCTGGGATGAGAGACAGGTGGTCTGGGAGAATACAAAATATCTAAGAGCACTGACTCTGGTGGTCAGACTGACCTGGATTCAGGTCCCAGCTCCATCACCTACCAGTGGTGTGATTTGGTTTCCCCATAAATAAAATGGAAGTAGGGGTACCTACCTCATAGTGCTCTTCTTAGTATTAAATAAAAGCATGCATGTTAAGTGCTTAGCTAGTATGTGTACATAGTAAACACTTAGAATAACTTATTGTACTCTAACCTAACCCATCTACTGGGAATGCCAATGAGTTTTGGAGTCATATGTTAGTGGGCCACTGAGCTTCTAATCACTTCTTCCCTTTGTCCTTTCACCACAAACAGGCAGCAGAAAACAGCCGAAACGGAAGAGGGGACAGTGCAGATTCAGGAAGGTGAGTGTTAAAACCAGGACCAAGACCAAGGACCCATCATGGCCTCCCTTCGGCCCCCACTAGTCTATCTTACATGTATACTGTCTTTCTTCCAAAGGACATTCAAATGGAATAGGGAGAAAGGCAGTTAACTCATAGACTTTCCTTCTTTTAATTCAGGTGCAGTGGCTACTGGGGAGGACCCAACCAGTGTGGCTATCGCTAGCATCCAGTCAGCTGCCACCTTCCCTGACCCCAACGTCAAGTACGTCTTCCGAACTGAGAATGGGGGCCAGGTAAGGGAGGGGCCAGGTGGCTGCAGGTGTTGGGGTTGGGGTTGAGGGAGGTAAACAAACATCTTGGGGAGACCTGACTTGGAGGAGGAGGTGAAAATGTGAACTCTTGATGGGGTAGTGGTAGGGGGCTAATTGAAGGTTTGGAGTAGATATTTTTATAGGAAAGGGGTTTGCTGAAACCTCAACACAGAGAAAGAAGGGAGGATGGCTGAATCTGTCTCTGAAGGGCTCTTGTTTTGGGACTCTGTCCAAGGGAAGCTTTATGAAGTACCCTGGGATTCCAAGTGCTTATTCTTCTGTCTTCCCTTCCTACCCTTCCCGCTTTCTGTCTGTTTCTAGGTGATGTACAGGGTGATCCAGGTGTCTGAGGGGCAGCTGGATGGCCAGACTGAGGGCACTGGAGCCATTAGTGGCTACCCTGCCACTCAATCCATGACCCAGGTACAGGGGTATGGGCTGGGGATGGGCTAGATCTCTAAGCAACTAAAGGAAGAAGGGAACTAATAGGTTGGAGGTGAAACCAGGAACAGTGAGGCTGCTTTGACCGAAGGCAGTAGGCTTTCCCTTTCTAGATGTTTCTCCTTCCCTCTTCAAGGGATAAAAGCTACAGAGTGGTACAGTGGGAAGAAATATCTGATTGTCACTGGACTCTGTTCTCTTGCTCCCCTTCCCAGGCGGTGATCCAGGGTGCTTTCACGAGTGATGATGCAGTTGACACAGAGGGGACAGCTGCTGAGACACATTATACTTACTTTCCCAGCACTGCCGTGGGTGATGGGGCAGGGGGCACCACATCGGGGAGTACAGCTGCTGTCGTTACTACCCAGGGCTCAGAGGCACTACTGGGGCAGGCAACCCCTCCCGGCACTGGTGAGATATTGTATAAGGACACTAGATAGAAGGGCCAGGAGAAGCTGGGGGACATGGCTGGGGGCAGTGGACCTTTATTCATGACCCTTAGTAATGACTAAGTCCTGGGTAGATAGGAAATCTGGGGCTGGCCTACTAGCAGAAAGGAGCATGTTCTTTTCAGAGAAGGGTCCCAGGGCCTTGGCAAACTTCCTAGTCCCAAGTCCTGGCAGAACCTGCTCTGCATCTTCACAGGTCAATTCTTTGTGATGATGTCACCACAAGAAGTATTGCAGGGAGGAAGCCAGCGCTCAATTGCCCCCAGGACCCACCCTTATTCCCCGTGAGTGACCCTTGTTTCTTCTCAGTTACCATGAAGAGTCTTAATATCCACTTTATCTTGTATAAGTCCTTACCCCAAACTCAATCTTATTTTTAAATTTTTTGTCTTTGCCTCACTCTGACCATCCTGTTCTGTTGTCAGGAAGTCAGAAGCTCCCCGTACAACCCGGGATGAGAAACGCAGAGCTCAGCATAATGAAGGTAGGTCCTACGCTCCAGATGTGAAGCCAGGGACTTGTCTAATAAGGCCAGGGACTTTCCAGGGAAAGAAGGGACCAGTGGAAGTGCCAGAGTCCTGGGGCAAGCCAGGGCATCACCCATCACACCCTCTTTTGGGCACTCTAAGCAAGTACAAGGCAAGTGCTCTAGTTTAGTGTGTCTGGTCTTTTCTGAGGGGAAGAGGGGTTGGTATTTTACCCTTGGGCTCATGGTGAGTGTTCACTGAGTCTCTTTTTCTTCCACTTTGGCCCACAGTGGAGCGCCGCCGCCGAGACAAGATCAACAACTGGATTGTGCAGCTGTCCAAGATCATCCCAGACTGCTCAATGGAGAGCACCAAGTCTGGCCAGGTCATGGAAGGACCCTGGTAGTGGTTGGGAGGCTTGAATTCTGTCTCTTGGTATTATTTCCAGAAATAGTAGAGCATGGGGCACACATTTTTCATTTCTTTTCATTCATGTTTACTCTTCATATCTTTTTCTGAGGTCCCTATGTCCATGGGAAATGTTATATCACCATAATTAGGGGAATATGAAGTCCAAAGTGTGAATGTTGTTTTGGAAAGCATAGAGCTAGATATCCTAAATCCTAAGTCCTCATTTTGTTGACTTTGTCTTGCAGAGTAAAGGTGGAATTCTATCCAAAGCATGTGATTATATCCAGGAGCTTCGTCAGAGTAACCACCGGTTGTCTGAAGAACTGCAGGGGTTAGATCAACTACAGCTGGACAATGATGTGCTTCGACAGCAGGTCAGACTCCTGATCCCAGGTTTGCCCCCTGGACACCTATAGCCTCTGACTCCCTACTTAATTCTCCATTGAAGGCACTTCATATTTTCCTCCTCACCAATGGACATCTGATTAAGTTCAGGGGCTTGGTAGGGCCAACTTTTCTACCCATTCCCTTGACTGCCTTCTTTCTATGTTAGGTGGAAGATCTTAAAAACAAGAATCTGCTGCTACGAGCTCAGTTGCGGCACCATGGATTAGAGGTCGTCATCAAGAATGACAGCAACTAACTATGGGGATTCAGGGGCTTTGGGCCCCAGAGCTGCAAATAGCCCAGGAGTGACAGCTTATTCCGTGCCCCTTTCCTTCACTGCCCACTTTTGGCATGGGACTCTGGGGAGTTCAGAAGATGTCTTTGAACTGAGGCCCTGTGGTGTGGCAGCCTGCAGTGGTGTGAAACACACATTGTGGACATGCACTGACAGCCTTGCCTACCCTTACCATGCAGCCCCTGGGTCCTCGCGCTCCTCTTGCACAATGCATGTGCTGTCTCCATGTGCTGGATACTGGACACACTAAACTGGGGGGGCTTGCCCTGTGCTTGCTTAGAGTACTCAGCAGAGGGTCTGCTGACAGGTAATACTCTGGCTTGCCCCAGGACTCTGGCGCTTCCATTGGTTCTTCCTTTCCCTGGAACTGAGGTTCAGATGTGGTCTTGCAACTCTGGGAAACAGGCTTAATGAAGAAGTCGGGGAAGGATGCTTAGCAGTGTCCACTGTCCTACAAAGAAACTGGCCAGCAAGCAGCTAAGGCCTGTCTATGTAGAAGTCTCTAAAGCCAGGGAGAATAACAGGCAGGGGCCCACTTGGGGCCTTTCCTTTTGTGGGGGTGTTTTCCCCCCTTTTCTTTCTTTCCTTTTTTTTGTTTTTTAAAGATAAAATTGTTCGGAGCCACAGTTGTCTCTTTTTCCTCCTTTTGTGGGCCCCAAGTTGGGAGGGGGCACATTACCCTTTGACCAATAAGGGCTGTGCCAACTTTAGGGTGGGGTGCCATTCCTGTACTCATTACCCTGAGTTCTGGTACGTGTGCCAGACTTGGTGTCATTTCCGGTCCACCCTGGCAATAGCAAGGATTTCTCCAGTGGGATGTTGAGAGGCAACAGGTGCTGAGGCCGACAGTGCAGGAGGCGGTGCCTTTGCTTCCGGTTCCGGTCTGGGCTCTGGAAGGAAGGGAGGGAGAGATGCTACCCACGGCAAGGGGGCGGGCCTGGGCGGCATTCCTGCGACTCACAATCGCTGTCCGCACCATGGCTGGAGGTACCTGTGAGGGAGACCTGGGATGTCCTGTCCTACTTGTGGCCCTGGGAATGTGTGAGACCCCCAGGGTGCAGGTGTATGTGGAGGGAGGAGTAAAGGGGCATGACCCAAGAGGTCCTCATGCGCATCCCCACCCGGTTAGGATGCTGCTAGTGGTGGGGGTACAGTTGCACCCTTGTTTATAGTCTCCCCTCTGAAGGTCCATTTGCCCTCTTCTTCAGCGTCCACAGTCTCGCTCCCTGAACTCCGTTCACTCCTAACATCAGGTCGGGCCCGGCTCTTCGATGTGAGATCTCGGGAGGAGGCTGCAGCGGGGACCATCCCAGGGGCAGTCAACATCCCGGGTATGGGATTGGAGGAGACAGTCCGGAAGGGTCTTGGCTAATGGGACCTCAGAAAGGCGTGGGGAAAGCATGATTACAGGCGGGATGAGGGGGATCCTACATTTCAAGCTAGCCCTCAGCTTCCCATAGAGAAGGGCTGGTTGGAGGCGGATCCTGGCAGCGGAACTGGCCTATCCAGTTTGAGGGGATAGCAGGGGGTAAGGAGAGGGGCAGACAGGTTCTATATGCTTGACCTCCTTGAAGCTAGATGCCCGAGTCTGCCTGCTCCTCCTGGCTGCCCCGCCAGGACTCAGGAAGTGACTCGCATTCACAGGTCATTTGGCAGACTTCCTGAAGGGTAAGCTGTTTCTTGACTTTGACAGGGTGGGAGGTGGCCACCATATGTTGTTTTTGGGCCCCTGGAGATTTGTTCCACCGCCAGGACCAGCTATTTCAGGCCCGATTTCTGACCCCGAGAGGGTCATTATTTCTGACACTAAGAGTGTCACAACTGGCTTTCCATTTATCCAATGTACTCCTCTCCCAGTGTCCGAGTTGGAAAGTGCCCTGCAGATGGAGCCAGCTGCATTCCAAGCATTGTACCGCGCTGAGAAACCAAAGCAAGAAGATGAGAATCTTGTTTTCTTCTGTCAAATGGGCAAACGGGGCTTCCAGGCCACACAGCTGGCCCGGCGCCTTGGATACACAGGGTATGGGCATTGGCAAGGTGTGGCTTGCTAGCTGGGAAGTGATTGCAGACTGCTTACTGGACCTGTCCTTCCCTCACCCCTGTTTGTTTCCACAGGGCTCGAAACTATGCTGGGGCATATAAGGAATGGTTCGAGAAAGAGGGTTAGGCAGAACCCTTATTATCTCTCCTTCCACCTTAACAAAGGATGATGAAGGAGCTGATTTGCTGGGCTAGGCAACTCCTTACAGTGCTTTGCACACAAAACATCAATAAAGAGCATTTAATCAAGTATTGGAAGTACTTAATTTGTTAGGCAGGCAGAAAATGAGTCTAGCTGGGTGTGGTGGTACATACCTATAATATCAACTACTTGAGAGGCTAAGGCAGGAGGACTGCAAGTTCAAAGCCAATAGGCAATTTAGTGAGATCCTGTAGTTAAAAAAAGAAATTGAAAAAAAAATTGAAAAAGAGTGTCCCTGGGTTCAGTCCCTAGTACAGTATGGCAAAAAAGAAAGAAAAAGAAAACATCTCTAATATTAATCTACAACTCAATTCAGCATTTATTTATCCAGCCTCACCCCCAAATTCCCAGTTCCCTGGGTAACTATAATTCTTCTAGAACAGTTGTTTTCAAGATACAACTGGCCTAGCAGCTTTAAAAAAAAAAAAAAAAAAAAAAAAAAGCTTGGTCTAGGGGTAGTAGCATGTACCTACATCCCACCCTATCAGGAGCCTGAGGCAGTAAGCCCAGCAGGGCCAGCCTGGGTTACACAGCAAACCCTCATATTAAAAAAAAAAAAAAAAAAAAAATTGGGCCCAACCCCAGATTATGTGGGTGAAGTAGGACCTGGGCATTTGTGAATTTTTTTTTAGTCCCTCTGTTGAATCTAACATGCAGTCAGAAATAAGTATCACTGCTCTAGGCCAGAGGTCTAGCTCCAACTGTCCATGTTGCTGTGATCATTCCTTTATGTATTTTTTATGGCTACTTTTGTGCAAAACTGGCAGAATACTGACAAACTATATGTCCTTCAATGCCTAATTTTTTACTCTAGCCCTTTACAGAAATGTTTGCCTACATTGCTCTAGACCTACAGTTCCTGAGCCCCAACCTCACTTTCCTCAGACTTTGTCATAGGGTTGGGAAAATGAAAGGCAATTTGAGACCTTTGGGTAAGGGAATTGATGATAGCCTTCATCCCTGTTATGAGTCACATACATGTTACAAATATGAGGAGCCCTTCCTGTGCCATCCTGAACACTTCCCTGTTTTTGTCATTACTGTTTTCTGATTCCAACTAAATTTAGCAAAATTTAGTTGATTACAAAAAACTAAGGAGCTGGAGTTATGGCTCAGTGGTAGAGTGCTTGCCTAGCATGTGTGAGGCACTGGGTTTGATTCTTGGTACCACATATAAATGATAAATAAAGGTCCATCAACATCTAAAAAAAATTAAAAGAAAAAAAAGAAATGGCAAATACTTATTGACACTAAATTCAACATGATGCAGTAGATATATAACTTCTCTTTAGTATGATGCATAGTTTGATGTATATCCTTTGAGACTTTGTTTTTTGTTTTGGTACTGGGGATTGAACCCAGGGGGTCTTTACCACTGCATTACATCTGCAGTCCTTTTATTTATTTTTAATTTTGATACAGGATTTCACTAAATTGCTAAGGCTGCAATCCTCCTGCCTCAGCTGCCTGAGTAGCTGGGATTATAGACAGGTGCCACTGTGCCTGGCTCCTTGAGACCTTTTAATGGCAGAGTTTTTCTTCCTTAAGTTTGATATTTTAAAATTTTATTCTTTTATCTGTGAAAGAGAAGGTTGGGTCAGAAATGGATTTAATTTTCTGTTTTTTCAACTTCCTGAGAAAATTCCTTCCTACATTTCTTAAATTCCTTGCTTTTTTTCCTCACCTACTTTTCCTCTTCCCTTCTGCTTTCTGGACTATAGCCAGCCTTCCTACATCTTTTATCTCACAGTCCACAATATAAAATCTTCCATTCATCTGGGCTCCCCCACTTCTAGGCCACAGAGCTATCCTACTTTCTCCCTGAGGTGATCTGAGTTTAGCCAGACATTGTTGGGTCTGAAGATAAAGTTGAAAGGGTCTGGCAAATAGTAGGTGTCACTTATTTTTTCCTCAAATAACCAAATTCTTTCGCTTTTCATACAGGTTGGGAAGTTTCTCCTGGGGTCTAATTTCTGTCTTTGAGTCTTTGTTCTAGTTTCTTTTTTCCCCTCCTTCAGTATTTGTGATAGATTATAGCATTTCCTTATTACTATTATTCACTGAGACATAATTTACCTACAATAAAATGCACAATTCTTAAGTGTTTAGTTCATTGAGTTGGGGTATGTTCCCTTGTAACCACTTCCCTAAATAAGACTTAGAACACTGAAATCCCCAGGATTTTTCTAGGTGCCCTTTCCAGTCAGTCTCTCCCTTTCTAAGGCAACCACTTTCTATCACTATAAATGAGTTTTCTAGCACCCTTCCTGGCCTGCCAACATCTGTCTTGCTTCTTTCTGTTTTACAGTTGAGAGTTAGAATCCTAGAAGTAAAGTGACCTGGCTTACTACATAACCATGCCCTCTGGTTTGATCATTGTTAAAAGAACATTCCTCTTTCTCCCTCATTAACTGTTTGGTTAATAACCCTAACAGGCAGTTCCAGTCCATTACCTTTAAAGTTCTCTTTCCCTTTCCTCATAGCTAACTATTTCAGCAGGTGAAGTTCAGGCACTAGGGCTTACCAGCTATATGCACTTAACTTGCCATCTTCTGCCTTCCTTTTCATGCTAAATTGGACTTCCCCTTTTCATCCTACTTTATACCAGGTTTGTGTTTACCATATGCATGTATTGTACTTTTTTTTTTTTTTTTTTTGAGTACTGAGAATTGAACCTAGGGATGCTCTACTGCTGAACTTCATTTCCAGCCCTTTTAATTTTTTGAGACAGTCTTGCTAAATTGTTCAGGCTGGGCTCCAACTTGCAATCCTCCTTCCTCAGCTACACAAGTAGCTGGGATTATAGATGTGTGCCACTGTGCCCAACTTTACATTTTTGTTTGTTTGTTTTTCCCCTCCTAATTGGCTGGGTGCCTCAAAAGTAGGGACTGGCTTTCGTTTTCTTACTTCTAGTGCCTTGAATGTGCATTTTCAGTAGTTGTTTGTTGAGCTTTATTAGCCTCCTGACCTTCAGAACCTTCTAATTTCAGTCTTTCTGAGGCATCGCTGCCTAGCCAATCTTAAAATAACATTTTTATCTTATCAGTAAGAATTGATAATATACAATAGATCTTCTTTGCCTAGTGACTGGAGCACGTGTCTCAGCCTGGCCTTTTGAGCAATCTGTAGTCTAGATCTGACTTCGCCCTTCCTTTTCAAACTTGCCCTCCAGTGCCCACTCCCATAAGGATTTTTTTTTTTTTTTTTTCCAGTACTGGGATTTGAATCTAGGAGTACACTATACTGAGCTACATCCCCAGCCCTTTTGATTTTTTGAGACAGGGTCTTGCTAAATTGCCCAGGCTGGCCTCAAACTTGGCGATCCTCCTACTTCATCTTCCCCAGTAGGTAGGATTACAGGTATGCACCATCACGCTGGCTCGGGCTGGTTTTCAGAGACTGTGTGTGTGTGTGTGTGTGTGTGTGTGTGTGGGTGTGCGCGCGCGCGTGCGCGCACATGTTGCTAGGGATTAAAACCAGGGCTTCAGGAATCTTTTTGTTCTTAAGTAGACCTTCCTCCTTTCTAGACCAGAACTTTGCTCACCATTTCCTCTGTTTGGGAAACTTCCAGTCTTTAGTACCCTCTGACTTTCACAAGAATTAGAAGAATGTATTTGGCAGGAGATTTGCTGGTCTCATCAAGAGGGCTTTTAAACTCAAGGAGAAGGGAGAAAAATATCAGATAAAATTATATAACTGGATTCCATGAAGAACACAAGATGCAGGACAGTAGATAAAGCACATACCTCTAGTGTAGTATTTATTGCACTATATTATAATTTGCATTCTCCTCTAGACTGAGCTCTTTAAGTAGAGAGTTTTTTTATTTTATTGTTATGGCCAACAATGAAACCAGAACCTCTCACACATGAGATACTCATAGATGAATTTTTAGTGAGGCATTTAGTAATTCCCAAGGGAAAACGTGAGGTGAAAACTTGAAAATGGTACTCAGGAGTGCCAGCATGTTACTATGGAAAGACTAAAGGTTCTGAGAGAGTTCTGAATCTCAGTTCTGGTTTAGCACAACTGAGGCGGCTTCTGGTACTTTAAACTATTTAAACTTCCACTATTCTTATTTGTAAAATGGAACTTGTTAGACTTAGCTGGATGTTGTGGAGTATGCCTATAATCTCAGCTACCTTGGAAGCTGAGGCAGGAGGATCGCAAGTTTGAGGTTAGCTTCAGCAACTTTGTGAGACCCTTAGCAACTTAGCAAGACCCTGTCTCAAAAATAAAATAAAATAAAAGGCCTAGGATGTAGCTCAGTAGTAAAAGAACTTCTGAGTTCAATTTAATCCCTAGTACCGAGAGAGAGAGAGAGAGAGAGAGAGAGAGAGAGAGAGAGAGAGAGAGAGATTTCCTTAGATTGTTGTAAGAGTTTAATACATATCATATAGAACATATGGATTTATAGATATCTATATAAGCGTATATATAATAAACAGAAAGGTAAATGCAGTAGCATAAATATCAATGAAATTTGATGGAACAGAGCATATGATTGGTAGTGGAAAAGTATGATATAATAAAAGTAAACTATGTCTAACAAAACATAACTTGTCACAATGGCACACACCTGTAATCTCTGCTACTCAGGAAACTGAGGCAGGAGAATCAAAAGTTCAAGGTCAGCCTCGGTAATTTTTTGAGACCCTGTCCTGAAATACAAATTTAAAAAAGAGCTGGGGATGTAGCTCAGTGGTAGAGTGCTTGGTTAGCATGTACAAGGCCCTGAACTTAATCCCTTGCAATAAAAAACAGTGTTGAGACTTGATTTGTGGCCATTTTTTGTAAATGGTCCATGAACACTTGAAAAGAGGGTTTATATTTTTGCAATTTAAGGTATTTTATATTTGTCATTCAAATTTATACTGATTTTTGGTCTACCAGTTACTCAAGAAGGCATTTTTGTCCTTTTTTTTCCCCTCAGTACTGGGAATTGAACCCAGGGGCACTCTACCACTGAACTATATCCCGTGGCCTTACTTTATTTTAGTTTTGAGACATGGTCTCAAAAAACTTCCCATGTTGGTCTCCAACTTGTGATCTTCCTGCCTTAGCCTCCTGAGTAGCAGGAATTATAAGACTTGTGCCACAATGCCTGGCTCAGAGAGGCTGACTTGCTTAATTAATTAATTAATTAATTAATTTTTGGTACCAGGGAATGAACCCAGGAGCACTTAACCACTGAGCCACATCCCCAGCCTTCTTTTTCTTTTTCTTTTTTTTTTTTTTTTTTTGGTGCTGGGGATCGAACCCAGTGCCTTATGCTTGCAAGGCAAGCACTCTACCAACTGAGTTATCTCCCCAGCGCCCCTCTTTTTCTTTTCTTCTCTTTTCTTTTCTCCTCCCTCCCTTCCTCCTTCTCCTTCCTTCCTTCTTCCTCCCTCTTTCCTTTCCCTTTCCCTTTCCCTTTCTCTCTCTCTCTCTTTCCTTACTTCCATCCATTGCTGAAGCTGGCTTCAAACTTGTGATCCTCCTGCCTCAGCCTCCCGAGTGCCAACCAAGAGAAGCAAGAGGCATATTTAAATCTCTCACTGTGACTGGAATTTTATTTCTCTTTTTAGTTAGTTCTGTCAGTTTTACTTTATAGATGCTATGAGGCTATGTTATTTGATTGTTATTAGACATATACAAATTTAGATTTGTTGTGCTTCCTCCTGGGTAGATCCTTTTCTCAATGTATCCCTTCCCCCACTTTTTTGTGATACTGGGGATTAAACCCAGGGTTGCTCTACCACTGAGCTACATCCCCAACCCTCTTTATTTTGAAGCTTGCTAAATTGCACAGGCCACCCTTTAATTTGCAATTCTGCATGAATTTGCAATCCTCCTGCCTCAGCCTCCCAAATTGCTGGGATTATAGGTGTGCATCACTGCACCCAGCTGTCCTTTATTTCTAGTGATGCTTCCTTAATATTTATTTTGTCTTATATTAGAACAACTATACCAGCTTCATTTTGGTTAGTATTTACATGGGGAATAGTAGATCATGCCTCTTAAATTCATATTAACTGAATGAGTTGGGAGAATTCACTAGGCACAGTTAGACACAAGAAGTAGACTATAGGAAAGCAGATTTTTAAAATCCAAAGAAAATTTAGGTTGAACTCATGGAGAATATCAGTCAAGAAAATGGAAAAATTCTCAGAAACTAGACCTGTTGGTATTTCCTAATGAGAAATCTCCAGGTTACCCATTCCACCAGTATTTTTATTCCTATTGTATTCCTTCATTTGTCTCTAATTAATTTGCTTTATCAAAAATTCACTATTTAAGGGTCTGGAGCTGTGGCTCAGTGGTAGAGCACTTGCCTGGCATGTATGAGGCTCTGGGTTTGATAATCAGCGCCACATATAAAAAAATAAAATTGAAAAAAAGATCCATTGACAACTAAAAAGAATAAATAAAATAAAGGTATTGTGTCCATCTACAATCAAAAAAAGTTGAAAAAAATTTCACTATTTAAGCCCGGTGTGGTGGTGCACGCCTGTAATTCCAGTGGCTTGGGAAGCAGAGGAAGGAGGATCGATCGCAAGTTCAAAGCCAACTTCAGCAATTTAGCGAGGCCTTGAGCACTCAGTGGGACCCTGTTTCTAAATAGAATACAAAAAGGGCTGGGGATGTGGCTCAGTGGTTAAGTGTCCCTGGGTTCAATCTCTGGTACCAATAAAATAAAACAATTTATTTATTTATTTTACTGGGGAATGAACCCAAGCCTTCATGCATGTAAGTACTTCATGCAAGTACTCTACAACTGAGCTATATCCCCAGCCCATTTTTAATTTTTATTTTGAGATGGGGTCTGGTTAAGTTGCCATGGTTGGCCTTGAATCTGCAATTCTGCTTTAGACTCCCACGTAGTTGGAATTATAGGCATGTTCCATCATGCCCCACCTTTCAATGTTTATTACTTTCTTCATCCCCTTATTTTCCTTCTAATCCAGTTTAGAGTCTAAGCACAATTCATCATTATCATCATTTTGCATACCTATGAAATATACTTATCAAGAAAAATCAAGATGGGCACAGTGGCTCACCCTTTTAATCTCAGTTACTGGGGTGACTGAAGCAGGAGGATTGAAAGTTTGAGGTCAAGCCAGGTGTAGTGGCACATGCCTGTAATCCCAGTGACTTAGCAGCCTGAGGCAGAAGGATCTCAAGTTCAAAGCCAGCCTCAGAAACTTAATGAGGCCCTAAGCAATTCAGTGGGACCCTGTCTCTAAATATATCTGTGTGTGTGTGTGTGTGGGCTGGGAATACGGCTCACGGCTCACTGTTAAGTCCCCCTGGGCTCAATCCCCAGTACTAACAACAACAACAACAACAACAAAAAAAAAAAAAAAAAAAAAAAAGAAAGAAAGAAAGTTTAAGGCCAGCCTGGGTAATTTAGTGAGACGCTGTCTTAAAATAAAAGCTGGGCATGGTGATACACAGTAATCCCAGCAACTTGGGAGGTTGAGGCAGGAGGGTGGCAAGTTTGAGTCCAGTCTCAGCATCTTAGTGAGACCCTGTCTCAAAATAAAAAATGCTGGGGATGTGGGTAAGTGGTTAAGCACACCTGAGTTAAATCCCTTGTACCAAACAACAGTGACAACATGAACAAAATGGGGTAGTACACACCTGTAATCCCAGCAACTCAAGAAGGGTGAGGCTGGATGATTGGAAGTTCAAGTCTAGCCTGGGCAATTTAGCAGGACCCTGTTTCAAAATACAAAATTAAAAGGGCTGGGAATGGGGCTCAGTGGTAGAGCATCCCTGGGTTGAATCCCCAGTATTAGAGAGAGAGAGAGAGAAAAAAAAAAGACAAAACAATGAACAAACAAATATCCCTGAATGAATAGGTAGATGGGTTCTATACCCCATATGATATATGGGATAAATTTCTTCTTTTTATTTTTGTAACATGGAACACTTCGTGAATTTGTGTGTCCTTGTGCAGGGGCCATGCTAATCTCCATAGCATTCTCATTTAATATATATGCAGCCAAAAAAAATTTTTTTTTCTGATTTTGTCCTTAAAATTTTCCCCCCATTTTGAGACTTGCTAAGTTATTCAGGCTGGCCTGGAACTTGAGAGCCTCCCGCCTCAGCTCCTGAGTTGCTGGGATTGCAGGCTTGTGCCACTATCCCAGCTACAAGATAAATTTCAAATGGATCAAATATTAAATGAATGGAAACTACCAGGAATTCTTTCATTACCTTTAACTGGTGAAAACATTTGTACAAAATGTACAAAACAAACAAGCCCAAAGCATTCTTCATGATGCATGCAAACACAGGCAGGTGCTCCCACAAATATACCACTTAAGTCAAAAGACAAACAGCAAACTAGAGAAAAAATTTAACTCAGCACACATGGAGGGTTAATTCCTTGAACATACAAAGAACAGATACAAATAGATAAGAAAAAGACAACTTTGGTTTGATTATGGTTTGGGAGCCACCCAAAGGTCTATGTGTTGGAGACTTGGTCAACAGTGTGTCAGTATTGGGAGGTTCGGTGGGCCTTTAAGAGCCTGGGTTCACTTGGGGGCCCTCAAAGGGAATTAAAGTAATTATAGTATTTATCCTGTGACCCCTTGGTAATTCTGGGGAGAAGGCTATTATAAAAGGAGGAAGTCAGCCAGGCACAGTGACCCACACTTGTAATTCCAGTGGCTCAGGAGGCTGAGGAAAAAGGATTGCAAGTTCAAGGCTAGCCTAAGCAATTTAGTGAGACCCTATCTCAAAATTTTAAAAAAGGGCTGGGGATGTGGTTCAGAGGTTAAGCATCCCTGGGTTCAATTGCCTGTACCAAAAAAAAAAAAAAAAAAAAAAAAAAAAAAAAAAAAAAAGTAATAATAGTAATAATAATAAGAAGAAATAAATAAAAGGACAAAGCCTAGGACTGGGGTGGGGAATATAGCTCAGTGGCAGAGTGCATGAGCCCCTGGGTTCCATCTCTAGCACTGGGGAGACAAACAAAACAAAACAAAACAAAACCACCACAGTGGCACACTCCTATAACCTCAGCTACTCTGGAAGTAGAGGCAGGGGGATCTTAAATTTCAGACCAGCCTGAGCAACTTAGGCAGACTCTCTCAAAATCAAAATGAAAGGGGTTATGGCTCAGGGCACTTGCCTGACATGTATGAGACCCTGGGTTCAGCCCTCAGCTGAACCACATATAAATTAAAAAAAAAAAAAAAAAGTAAATAATAAAATTTTTATTTTTATTTTTAATTTATTTTTATTGTAAACGAATGGGATACATGTTGTTTCTGTTTGTACATGAAGTAAAGGCATACCATTTGTGTAATCATACATTTACATAGGGTAACAGTGTTTGATTTATTCTGTTACTTTTTCTTCCCCCCCCACCCCTCCCACCCCTCTTTTCCCTCTATTAAAATTTTTTAAAAATCAAGATGAAAAAGGGCTGGGATGAAGGTCATTGGGAGAGCACCCCTGGGTTCAAGCCCCATCAAGGGGGATAGGGGAGGGGAAGGGAGGTGGAAGTAGGACTATCAGAAATTTTGTATAGTGACAATAAGCCGACTCATATATATCCCAATAAATAAATGAGCAAAGCCTATGAAAAGACAATTTCCAGAATACAAATTGTTCTTAAACCTAGGAAGATGTTTATCTCACATATAATGAGACATGCAAATTAAAACCAAACTGAGGTATCAATTGCCATTTATCAGATTGGCAAAGAATTAATGTTTGATAGCAGTCTTTTGGCAAGATTGTGGGAAAAGAGGCATGCTGATAGATTATGCAAATGTAAATGGTATAACCCCTAGAGAGGGCAATTTTTCAATATGAATTAAAATAATAAATGAGTGTATTCTTTGACTCAGCATTCACACTTCTGGAGATTTATTCTGCAAATAAGTTATAACCATTTGTGTGAAATATATGTCTTTATTTTATTATGTTAGCAAAAGATTGAAAGTAACAAGTGTTTATAAGTTAAAACTGGCTAAATAAACATTGTAAGCATAATATAGAATGTTATGTGGTTGTTTAAAAAAAAAAAGAATGAGTAAGCTCTTGGTGTACTCAAGAAAGATCTCCAAGGCACATCGTTAGGTGCAAACAATATAGTATACTACCTTTTGTGTAAAGAAAGAGTAATATAACATGGATATATACTTGACAGTTGCTTGTATTAGCATAAAGAAAGACACAGAGGATAAAGTCATTCCCTTGCAAATCTTGTTAGCATCCTTGCTGCTCTCTCCAGCACCATTTTAGACAATTCCCAACTATGATCAAGTCCAACTAACCACTTACTCCTTGTGACCAAACAGCTAGTGTAAAGTTCACACTGGTAGCTCTTTAAATTTGTGTTCAAGATATCTGGTAGGAACTCAACACTACTCACCAGTTCTTGGTTTTTTTTTTTTTTTTTTTTTTTTGTTCTTCCATCCTGTGGTGCTGGGGATTCCAACCCTGGTCCTTCCGCATGCTAGGCAAGTACCCGCGGAGATGGGCTATATCGTCAGCACTACCCACCAGTTCTTTACTTTTTCTTTTTGGTACTGGGGATTGAACCCAAGGGAACTTTACAAATGAGCCAAATCCCCAACCCCAGAGTCTCACTAAATTACTGAGGCTGGCCTTGAATGAATGTGCATCTCCTAGCTCAGCTTCTCAAGGTAGCTACCATGCCCATCTACTGCTCACCAATTCTAATACACTGGTCTAGAGTGTTCCTTTTCAGTCTCCACTTCTTCCCACTCTTCAGATCTTCTAAACTTCCTCTTCCTCTGTATTGTCAGCTGATAACTTTCCCTTAATATTCTCCTGAGAACAGAAGAAATTAGACTGAATTTCCAACATCTTCCCACCAACAAGGGTACTGATCACAGGACCTACTTCCTTTATGTTATGGCATGTGGGCATTTCTGTTCTCTTTTAAGGCTAACTGGAGCTCATCTCTTTTCTGCTTGATCTTGGTACTGCAATTTCTTACTCTGTTTCAAAACATATCATTAATTTATTCTTCTTTATTAAATTGTTGCCATCAGTAATACAAATATTTTCTTCTAAGCAAAAATACCTACCCTGCCTTCTTCCAACAGTCCCTTCAGCTGCTGCTCCTTTGCTATGCTGCCCTTCTCAGCAAAATCCTATAGTCACACTCTTTGCTTGCAAACTCACCAGTCTGTATTTTTTAAAAATATAGTTGTAGGTGGTCACAATACCTTTATTTAATTTATTTATATGTGGTGCTGAGGATCAAACCCAGTGCCTCATACGTGCTAGGCGAGTGCTCTACTGCTAAGCCACAACCCTAGCCCTACAGTCTGTATTTTTAAAATTCACTTTTTTGAAAGACTAAAAAAAACAAATATCAATACCAATGAAATTTAAAAATTTATTCATTTAAGCAACTTTATGGAAAAATAATTTGAATGTCAAATTATTTGAATATCAAATTATTTGCAGTCTCTAAAATTACTTTTATGTTTGTAAATATGTACACAAATGTTTTATATAATAATAACTGGAATGTATACTAATTGTATTTACTTTTTACCATTTAATATTGATAATTAACATTTCATGTATACTTGTCTTAATACTTCATTTTCAAAACAAATATGAAATTGAATAAATATAAATACAATATATATTTTAGTTTAAAAGCAGCTATAGAAAGCTGGGGATATGGTTCAGTGGTATAGCATTTGTTTGGCATGTGTGAGGCCCTGGATTGTAGCCCCAGCACCACAACAGACAAAAAAAAAAAGAAAAGTTCAAGTACAGGATGTGAAAGGTCCTTCACATTTTCACATTTTTTTTTTTTTTTTCCTTTTTCCTGTACTAGGGATTAGAACCCAGAACTTCACTGGTCTTAGAAAAATGTTTTACCCTGAGCTACATCTCCAGTCCTGCTCTTTGTTCTTTATACTTAACTTCATCTCTTTTCCAAAGACTTTAAATTCCTTTCAGAGTAAAGAACAGCTTTGCTTTTGGCAGGCACCCAAATACTTGTTATAATTTACTAACACAAAGTATCTCTTTGGGTTACATGTTGTTTTGTTTCCTGTATTGGTCTTGGAAGTAGATGGCAAGTGATGAAGTTAAAAATTGTGGGTTCTATTTATTTGTATTTCCCTGCAGCACCCCAGTAGGTGCTTGATAAACATTGCTTTAAATTGGTTGGAACCAGAAGTGGAAACTGGCTCAAGAGATATGGACAAAGAAATGAAAAGTAAAACGTGGCAAAGATAAAAGAGGCAAAAGTTTAAAAAAAAATTTTTTTTTTAAATCCATCTTTTAGACAAAAGTGTGGACTTTCCACTTGCAATGAGGTTTTTCAGCTTGTCCCTGCCGCTAACTGGGATATACTTAACATGGTAAAAAAAAAAAAAATCAAATCACTGTAAGACAGAAACCACAAATAGTGAAACTGCTGGGCAGGAATTTCAACTAAAAACGATTTAACAATATAAATATTAATAGAAAGTTTGGGAATCAACATGATCTATAAAAAAAAGGAGGTTTAGGAGAGCTGGGTGTGGAGGAACACGTCTGTAATCCCAGTCACGTGGGAGGTTGAGGCAGGAGGATCGTAAATTGGAAGCTAGACTGGACAGTTTAGCAAGAATGTATCAAAATAAAAATAAAAAGGACTGGGGGTGTGGATCAGTGAAAAAGCGCCCCTGGGTTCAATTCCCAGTATTGGGGGCAGGGAAAGAGGCTTAGTCAGCACCCAGTCATTAGTCCATTAGTCACAATGACAAGCTAAATGATTCTTAAACGTAAGGTCCTGCTGACAGATCAAATATGTGTAAAGCACATATCCACAGTCACAGAGATGTGTGTACAGCATGTGTAGATCAGTTTCTATAATGTTTTTTTTGGGGGGGATGGGGGAGTAGTACCGGGAATTGAACCTAAGGGCGCTTAACCACTGAGAAAGACTGCCCTTTTTGTATTTTATTTTGGAACAGGGTCTCGCTAAGTTGCTTAGGGCCTCGCTGAGTGGCTGAGGCTGGCTTTGAACGTGTGGTCCTCCTGCCTCAGCCTCCCAAACCGCTGGGATTACAGATGTGCGCCAACAGCGCCTGGCTCTGGGTATGTTTTGTGTATCTACCTACTTAATGTTCTTGAGATAATGTAATCCCGCTTTTTCCAATTTGGAGATGAGCGCTCCCTTACCCTTTATTTTCTCTTCCCTCTCAAAGCCTAGCACATAGTGAATGCGCTATGTGAGTGAACAGAGAAACCCGGTTCTGGAGTGCTGTCAAAGTTATCTTTCCACTTTCCCAGTTCTCTCCCGCCCCACTATCATATTAATATGTGTTCTTCATTTGCCGAGGAATGGGATCGAAGTTTCTGCAGCAAGAAGCAATTTACATTCATGTAAACATGGGGAAAAAAAAAAAATCCGAAACAAGCCATTCTCTTGACTACCCGTGAGCGACTACCCTTGCCTCCGCCTTAAAGGTAACGCTCTCATCCTCCAGCTTCAACTAAGAACCCAGCCACTCAGAGAGTCCCTACTTGAGGAACACTGCCCAATCAGGGGTCCTTTACCTGTAGCAGGTGAGGAATTCGTTGCCTTACGTGACAGTCTCCCCCGCCAATCAGAGGCAGCTGAAGCAGCGAAAGGAGCTTTGCGTCTTCAGAGGGGAGTAATGGGCGGCGTTGCACCTGGCGACGGTGAATCACTCAACGGAGCGGCGGCTCTCTTCACCAATCAGAATGTGTAGGGGCGGGGCGCCGACCAATCCGGTGTGGAGGGAAGGGCCGGGCGGGGCTCAACCTGGCGGCTGGAGTTTATCCCGGCGCTGCAGTTCCCGAAGCTGTGTGTTCCCGAGCTCTTGCTGCTGCTGTTGTGTAGGGGTCCTAAATCGTGATGGGGACAAAGGCGAAAGCCGGAAGAAAACAATTGCTTCTCTTTACCTCGGCGATCCTGTGTAAGTTCCCAGAGTTTCGGGAGGAATTAGTGGGTCGGTCAGAGGTTGGAGGAAGGCGTTCCCCACGCCTCTTGCCCGCGGGGAGGGGTGGAGTTCAGAAACCTCTTTGCCTTACCCTCCCAGTTCTCTTCCACCCCTGACTCGTCCCTCTTTCCCATCCCCCGCCTCTTGAGAGTGGCTGGCTTCCTTCCCCCACATCGGTGGATGACCCCTCCCGTCACACAGTGGGTAGGAGCTGCCCTTTCCTCCACACACCAAAAATAACTGGGAAGGCTGGCTCCACTTTCCAGCCCTCACCTAATGGCGAGGGCAGTAGGGCGCGGGCACCCTTCCCACATACATCTACCCAGCCATCCCCCTCCACACGCACCTGGAAAGGGCCATCCTGTCTTTCCAACATCCACGAAAGAGAAGCCATGAATCTTTTAACCTCCTTATTCCCTTGGCTCCCTTAAGGCCCTTGGAGGAAGGCTAATGAAGGTGGGTGGGGTAGAAGCCTCCTTCCCTGCCTTTTGCAGAAGCGGGTCTCTAGCGCTTCCTAATCTTTGGATTCCATGGTTGCTCTGGGAAAAGTGGGTGTAGAGTCTGAGCAGAAAATGAAATCAAAATCTTATATTTTGCACAGCACAGTATTCAAAATCCCTTTCTGGAATAACAACCGAGGAATCCTTAATAAATGTTGACTAAGTGACTGTTCCCAGGGGGAAGATGTGTCTTTGGCTGGCTTCTCAGAGGGCCAGAACTTTGCCCGCCTTCTGGCCGGTTATGAGAGTTTTTGTTTCCTTTGTAAACTCCCTTTCCTGAAGAACAATGAGGCTCACTTGCTGGGGCAGGCCTCTGTCTCTAGGTGTGTTGGTGTGGGGCTGAGTGTGTAGTAGGAGGTTTGTACCTTAGTGAACCTGTGTCAGCATCTGTATGTTTATCTGTCTGATTTTTTTTTTTTTTTTTTTTTAATGTGGTGCTAGGGATCATCTCAGGGCCTTGCGCATGCTTATGTCTGATACTTGTGGGTCTGTGCATGTACTTGTGTGGGTGATTATGTCAGTGTTTTGTATGAGTGTATTTACCCTGGAAATTCATGTTTTAGGAAATGAAAGAGAAACAGACTGTTAAAATTGGTATTGGTGTCATAAAGGAAATTCATTTGCTCAGTTTTTGAAGAGCAGGAATAGATTTCCTGCTGTAGATGGATAGACCCACTCCTTTGTCCCTTATCACAAAAATATAAACCCTTAGGGTGGAATGGACCAGAGGCAATTGTAATTCTCTCCATTGTGCAGATAAGGAAACAGGTCTAAAAAGAGGGGAAATGATTTTTTCAGGTTAATAAGGGGTGGAAAATTGGAATGGAACCAGTCTCCTGACTCGCTTCTCTTTATTCCACTCCTGGATCCAACATTTTAGGCACCCCATGGCCCAAGAACTATCTGGGATACTGCTTGAGAATCTACTCTTTCTTGTCTCACTAGGTTCTTCTTGTCTCACTTCTCCATTTCTCTCTTTCTCTCTCTCTCTTTTTTTTTTGGGTACTGGAGATTTAACCCATTGGTGTTTAACCACTGAGCCACATCCAGCCTTTTTTATTTTTTATTTTGAGACAGGGTCTCATCAAGTTGCTTAGGGCCTTGCTGAGTTGGTGAGGCTGGTTTTGAACTTGAGATCCTCCTGCCTTAGCCTCCCAAGCCACTGGGATTGCAGATGTGTGGCACTATTCCTGGCTCACTTCTCTCTTTCATTATACTCATTTATATCCCCTTTTCCTCAATTTCCTTTCCTTCTACTATTTTATATCTGTCCATATCTTAGAAATGCTAGTAATGGCCATTTTGTGATTCTGTGTGGTACTTAGAACTTAAGTCTTGCCAACTCTTGCACTGTGTAAGTACAAACCAAATCCAGAAGTTTCTTCTGGGTCAGTGACTATTAGTAACAGTTTTTGTCAGTGATAGTAGTTCTTAGGCTTATAAATTTCCTCGAGCTCCTTTCTTCTCTGTTCTCCTAATTTCCTATATTATTTAGGGTAGTCCACAATCACCACATATTGGCACTGAAAGGATTGTGATAGCACTATTTTGGCTGAGAGTGTCTTCAGGGAATAAGAAACAGCTATTCAAAATGAACCTGGAGTGATGTTGTATCAGCTTGAGTGAGAGACAGTGAGTCTCAGGAAGGAACATGTCCAGGGGATGGAGGAATAGACCTTGCAATTCTTCAATCAAGGTAGACCTGGGCAAGGGAAGTGATTTGGTTTGTGCAAATGAGGATGGAAATGACAGCCAGGTAACCTCATTTGGGTACTACCTTAATTTCCTCCTCTTCCTTGTTTGTGACTTTAGGCTAAGTAGCTCAGTCTTCTCATCTGTAAAAAGGAGTAATGTGTGTCTTATGCTCATCATGAGGATCATTGGGGATGATAGCTACATTACTTGTACATGAAGGGATTATTGTTGAGCAGTTATTATACCCTTTGCGTTTTGCAAGGATAAAAGAATGCTATCCCCAGCATTCAAAGGAAGCAAGGAGATTTCAAATGGCAAGAGTCAGAAAACAGGGGCTCTTTCAGTTGGGCATAGTGGTGTTCACCTGTAATCCCAATGACTTGGGAGACATGCAAGTTTGAGACCAGCCTGGGCAACTCAGTGAAGCCCTATCTTAACATAAAAAGGGCTGGGGCTATAGCTCTGCAGTAGAGTGGCCTAGGGTTCAATCCTCAGTACTGGGGGGAGGGGAGTGGGGGGGGGGGCTGGGCACACCTGCAATCACAGTGACTCAGGAGGCTGAGGCAGATTGATTGCAAGTTTGAGGCCAGCAACTGAACTAGATCCTGTCTAAAATTAAAAAAAAAAAAAAAAAAAAAAAAAAAAAAAATTGTTTTTAAAGGATTGAGAATGGCCAGATGGGGTGTCAAACACCTGTAATACCAGCAATTGGAAAGGGTAAGGCAGGAGGATCACAAGTTCCAGACTAGCCTCAGCAACTTGGGAAGACCTAAGCAGTTTAGCAAGACCCTGTCTCAAAATAAAAAATAAAAATGGCTGGGGATGTGACTCAATGGTATTGTGCCCTGGGTTAAACCCCTGGTAAAAAATTTAGGGGATCTTTCTTTGGTTACTGGTCTGTGCTCTCCTGGGTGTTTGAAGCATATGTGGGTTACTCCTGTGTTCTCCCCTCCTCCTAGGACTGTTCCTCATAGTGGGCTCTGCTATCAGGAAGGAATAAAAAGGGCAAAACAGCAGGGAAGTGAAAGTCAAAGTGAAGTCCTAACACTGACCTGGGAACTTGGAAGGCCTGACACTGCTGGGGCAGGGATCTGGAGACACACTGTGAGAGCTGGGCTTGGGAAAAATAAAACTGGTTATCCATAGTACCAATTTCCCTTTCCCCGGAGAACCTGTTCTTAGAAAAGGTTAGGCTATCTCCCAGGCAGGAGAGGAATTTCTGCTTAGTAGGGTGGCCATGGCCAGTCGATGTATCAACTTTTGGTGTAATCACCTGGGATGGAATCCTGTCCTCCCCACTCTCCTGCCCTTTCCCCCTTATTCCAGTGTGGGGTTCATACTGAGGTGTTCCAGGTGGGTGGAACTGCTGATCTGTGTCTGGGTCAATCTCCCAAGTCCTTATGTTTCCTGCTGATGTTTCTGACTCAAGCTCTTGTAAATACTTGTTTTTTTTTACTATTCAGGGGCAGACTTAACTGTAGATCAGTGAGTCACTCCTACTTTCCCCTCCTTCTACTCTAAGAAAATAAATTGTTCTTTCAAACTAGAAACTAATGAGTAATGTCAGTTGGAAGTAGGAAATGAGTGGTGTTGTGATTCTGGTATGTTAGTTTTTTTGGTTCTGGAATGTTTTTACCTTGTGATGTTTCTCTTTATCTCCTTTGTGATTAGGGCTTGTCTGGGGTCTCCAGCCTAGCACTAGGTAGAGGTACTGTGATTTAAAAATTATTTAAAGCTGGGACTATAACTCATATATATGTGTATATATAAAATACTGAGCACGGTGGCACATACCAGTAATTCCAGTGACTTGGACACTGAGGCAGGATTGCAAGTTAAAGCCATTCTCAGCAATTTAGCAATACCTGTCTCAAAAAAGGGGGCTAGGGACTGGGGATGTAGCTCAGTGGTAAGGCACCCCTGAATTCAATTCCTAGTACTGCAAAATAAAAAATACAAATAAAATAGACAAACAAAATTATTTAGAATGGGTTAGTTTATTGGGGTTTGAGATTCAAAGAGGTGGGGCATCTCATTTCCCCCTGTTATTCACCTCATTACCATCCCCCCAAGTTTCTTATGTATCTTACCATTGTTTTTGTTAGGCAAGTACATGTATATAAATATGTATTTTAAAAAAATGCCTATTTGTCTTTTGTCCCTTTGCTTACACAAAAAGAAATGTGCTGTATATATGATTACATCTTGCTTTTTTTTACTTAGTGTATCCTGCAGGTTTTTATACTGCTATTATAGGGATTGTAACCTTGACAATCAGTATTCACCCAACTCCATCCCCAGAGTCAGCTGGAGTTCAAGGCTCTGTTCTGTAGACACAGAATTGTCTGACCCGCTCCTAGAGATAGATGGAAGTGCTGCACACATTCCATGTAATAGATTAGGAAATGATTGGGGCTTGTTTTTCACATCTGTTAGTTTTGAAGAGAGACCCCTGGGAATCTCCAAACTCAAACCTGCTTCCTTTTCAGAGCCTTCGGAAAGACCTGGATGACAAGGGCGAATGTGATTGAGGAAGAGGTTTCAGTATTATGAGGTGGTTGTGGGAGACAGTGTGAGTGGATGTAAACTGGGGTTTTCCAGGCATTGAAAACCCAGAGTCCATCTGCCTGGGACTCCCTGATAAGCAGGGTGTCAGTCTAAAGTCCAACTTGTGTTATTTGTTTCACAGTGTGGGGGTGGGATAGGAGGAAACAGCTGGCTGACAGGAAGTGGATGCCAGGCCCCTGGAGTGAGTCCTGGACTGGCAGGCGTGACCTTTCTTGCAATGGGGAGATGGGGTGGTGGGGGAGGCGGAGCTAAGCAGGTAGAACTGGAAAATCTGTCGAGAGAGGGCAGAAGGGAGTTTGGAGTGAAAGCTCTCTCTTCCACTGCCTTTGCCTTTTTTTTTAGCCTGCTCATTCATGTCACTGAAAGTGCAGCCAACTATGGCTGTTTAGATATAGCCCAGCCTGTTGTTGGGCTCACAGAGCCTTCCTCTTGCCCCTGTGTTCCATATCTATTCCACTCCAGCCTCAGGAAGAGCCTGCCAACTGTGGATCTTTTCTGGTGGGGTGTTACCCCTGGTTTTTACTAGTATGGCTAGTCCTTACAGGAGTTAGTTCAGCCTCTCTGGGTTTAGTGGTAGGGAAGAAAGGGCTAGCTGGGATGGAAGCCCTAGGTCCAGGTTCAAATTGTATTGCAATGTCAATCCAACAAGCATTGGTGTTTACTCTGTTGTGAGCACTGTGCTAGCTAGAGATGGGGGGTGGTGTATAACACCTGCTGTCAAGAAGATCTAAGGGGCCTGGAGGTGATGGTAACAGCATATATTAAGTAAACTGTGGGTACACCATAGCTGGTGGCTTCTTTAAGGTGCTTTAGCTCCTTTACAGCTGGAGGGTCCTCTGAGACTCATGTACCTAGATGGGAACTTTGGATGCATTTTTAGAGAAACCTGTTGGCTAGTTTCCCTTCTATTCCTTCCTTCATTTTCTTTTTCTTTCTTACTTTTTTTTTCTTAGTACAAACAAATTCATGATACAAAAACAACTTCAGGAACATTCTAATAATTAACAGGTTACATACAGGAAACAAATGGTTTCCTCGTAAAGCAGTGGAAGGAAGTGTCATTTCTGTTGTGACTGGGCCCTTTCATGTACAAGGCATCCTTGTAGATGGTATCTGTTCAGTGTCCAGAGGTCTCCAACATTTATGACCACCTTCTCATCCCAATAGTGCTTCAGAGCATTTCAGGGTCTATTTCCCCTAGGCAAGCACAGAGATCGGAACTGGGGAGGATGCAAAGGATCTTATCTGTTCCCAGGGAAGTACAGGCACATTGACTAAGAATACAGAGCAGAGTGTGCCAGGGGCTGTCATCAAAGCATAAGGGGAAGGGAGTAACCTTTTAAAGAGGTTCCCCCAACCCAGAACCCATGTTAAAGGGATACATACTCATGTAGGAAAATACCAAGGACTATGGAGAAAATATAAGCACATGGAATTTTATTATCTAAACACTTATTACTGGTGTTTCATTGTTTCATTTTATTCTTTTTATTTTATTTTATTTTTTTGGTGCTGGGGATTGAACCCAGGGCCTTGTACTAACAAGGCAAGCACTCTACCGACTGAGCTATCTTCCCAGCCCCTTTGTTTTATTCTAATATTAATTAATGTTATATGCCCACACTTTCAAAAGTATATATGGCAAAATATGCTTTAAATAATAATATTTATTCTATAATCTATTGTATGCACCATAATTTACATAACTGTAAAATGGGCACGGTGGTACATTCCTGTAATCCCAGCAGCTCAGGAGGCTGAGGCAAGAGGATTGCAAGTTCTAGCCCAGTCTAAGCAGTT
Source organism: Sciurus vulgaris (assembly GCF_902686455.1). NCBI lineage: Eukaryota > Metazoa > Chordata > Mammalia > Rodentia > Sciuridae > Sciurus > Sciurus vulgaris. The sequence continues at coordinate 122,382,213 of NC_136461.1, read as the reverse complement.
TAGTGAGACCCTGTCTCAAAAGAAAAAAAGAAAATAGGTTGGGGATGTAGCTCAGTGGTAGAGTAGCCCTGGATTTGATCCATGAAATTAAAAAAAAAAAAAAAATTATTTAACTATTTACCTTTTGTAGGGCATCTAGTTTTTGGTTTTTCTTTTGCTTCTTTGCTGTATTAAATAACATTAAATTGTCCGTGCGTATTAAACTTTATACCTACCTTTGATTATTTTCCTACACTATATTCTTAGAGATTGGGAAAAGAGACTAATTTTAATTGGGGAAAGGCATAATCGATCAAGGGATATTTGAACAGAACTTTGAAGAATGGATGGGGTTTCCTTGCTTTCCCAGTGAAAATGCAGTATAGTAAAATAGTTTTGGAGCCTCAGAATTGGGCAGACTTGAGTCAAGACTCCTACCTTGCAATTTGTATCCGTGTGAATTGAGGCAATTGTTCTAAGCCTCGGTTTTCCCATCTGTAAAATGGGATTATAAAGGTTTTTGTGAGAATTTAATGAGAAAATGCATATGAAGCACTAATTTTAATATATCGCAGTATTTCACTCCTAACATTGCTCTTGGCAGTCACAGAACCCTGTTTAGATTCAAGGGGAAGGAACTTAGACTCTACCTTGGTCACAAAGAAAAACACGTAAGAGGAGATAATTATGACCATTTTTGAAAGTACTAAGTTTTATTATTCTTTATTATTATTCATATACATGGTGATTTCCAAGAATTATAGCAACATTACAGATTTATATAGTAGTTCCTTATATCCTTGATTTCACTTTTTTTTTTTTTGGTACTGTGAATTAAATCCAGGGTACTTTACCACTGAGGTAAATCCCTAGCCCTTCTTATTTTTTATTTTTAGGGTCTCAACTAAGTTGCTGAGTCTGACCTCCTTGTGATTCTCCTGCTTCAACCTCCCTAGTACCTTGGATTACATGCCAGTTTGAAAATATTAGATGGAAAAGTCCAGAAATAATTCACAAATTTTAAATAACTTTGATTACAGTATATTGTTATAATTGCTCTATTTTATTAAGTTATTACTAATTTTTGTTTCTACTTTATAAAGTATCATAAATATGTATGTATAGGAAAAAACATAGTTTATATGGGGTTCAGTCCTAGCCATGTCTTCAGGCATCCATGGAATGTCTTGGAATGTATCCCCTCAGGATAAAGGGTGGTAAATGCTACCAACCCTCTCTCTTTTTCTCTCTCTCTCTTTTTGGTAGTGCTAGGGATTGGACTTGGGAACATTTTACCTTTGAACCCCATCCCCCATCCCTTTTTAAAATTTTTTGAGACAGGTCTTGCTAAATTGTGGAGGCTGGCCTTGAATTTGATCTTCCTGCATTAGCCTCCCAAGTAGCTGGTATTATAGGAGTGTGCCACTATGACTGACTCCCAGCTGTTTTTTGAAAACATCTCTTATGAGAATCTGTAGGGATTGATTTCTCTGTCAATGTCTTATGCTTATTTTGACCCATTTCCTCTTTTCTTTAAGCTCACTTTCTCATTCACATCCTCCTACCCTTGTACTGTTTCACCCACCTACCTCCTTGTCCTCAATCAAAGAGTCTCCAAACTATCTGTACTCTGATTTCCTTCTTTTTTCTTCTTGACATTTATCAGACACACATACATGCTCCAGGATCTTGATGATGTATTCATCTCACAGTTCTTGCTTATCTATTACCTTATTTCACAAATAAACTTTTAAGTTTATTTGAACATTTGCTTCCTGGTGTACAACTATTTGGATATTTGGATATTTTGTGTTCTCTCCTCTCCCCCGCCTCCACTTTTGTGATACTATGCATTGAAGCCAGGGCCTTATGCATGCTAGGCAAGGCTCTACCACTGAGCTACATTCCTCTCCCCTTTTGGCCATTGTGTTTGCCTTTCCTTTATGACTTTGTTCCTTCTTGTGATCTGTCAGATATCCTTTTTTTTTTTTTTTTTTTTTTTTCCTTCTTTTTTTTGTGGTACTGGGAATTGAACCTGGGGTATTCTATGCTGAACTATATCCCCAAACTACTATTTTTTATTTTGAGACAGAATCTCACTAAATTGTCCAGGCTGGACTTGAACTTGCAGTCTCCTATCTCAGCCTCCCAGATAGCTGAGATGACAGGCTTTAACCTTTGTACCTGGCTAACTTCCTCTTTTTAAATTCTTTCCTTCACCCCTTTTCTCTAAATTATATTCTTTTTTTAATAAATAAATTTTTTATTAAATTTCTTACTCTAACTTTGTGATAATTTATAAAGAATACTAGTTTGCATTTTTAAAAATTTCCCAGTTCAGTGTAACACTCTTAAAGTTACCAGTCCCACAAAATGTCTGCTGGTGGAGCAAGAGAGCAGAGGTCACCTCTCTGGATGAATGACTAGATGACTACATTGGCTCTTCCAAATTTGTATATGGCACTTGGGCATACAGAAAAAAACATGTAAAATTTTTCCTTAAAGGTAATAAATCAAAATTAGAAGTTAAAGTTTTTTTTTTTTTTTTTTTTTTTTTTACTAAAGATTGAACTCAGGGGCACTCGACCACTGAGCCACATCTCCAGCCCTGTTTTGTATTTTATTTAGAAACAGGGTCTCACTGAGTTGCTTAGGGCTTTTTCACTTTTGCTGAGGCTGGATTTGAACTCATGATCCTCCTGCCTCAGCCTCCTGAGCTGCTGAGATTACAAGCATGTGTCACCATGCCCAGCAGAAATTAAAGTTTTAAGAAAAGACATTATATGGCCTTTTGTTAATGACGCTGCTAAATTCTGGTTCCTTCCCATAATTAATTTTGCAATATTTGATACACTAAGACATGAGTTAACATATATTCTTGCTTATGACAGAAATAAAAGTTGCCCATGTTCTCATCTCTCAGATAATTGTTTGGAGTGTATTCTTACAGATTTTTTTGTTTTTCATTTTGGTACAGGGAATTCACTGATCTACATCCCCAGACCTTTTTCTTTTTTTTTATTTTGATACAGGGTCTCTATAAGTTGCCCAGGCTGGCCAGAAATTTGTGATACTGCTGCCTCAGTCTCCTGAGTCACTAGGATTACAGGCAAGAGCCACCTTGCCCAGATTCATCATGCCTTCTTCTTCTTTTTTAAAATTTTTTAAAAGTGTAGATGGACACAATACCTTTATTTTATTTATTTATTTTTATGTGGTGCTGAGGATCGAATCCAGTGCTTCACACATGCTGGGCAAGTGCATATGCCTGTAGTACCAGCCACTTGGGAGGCTGAGACAGGATGATTGCCAAATTCTAGGCCAACCTCAGCAATTTAGTGAGACACTGTCTCAAATAACAAGAATTGGAGGTTTAACTTAGTGGTTAAACTGTCCCTGAGTGTAATTCCTAGTGCTGAAAAAAACCAAAAACTATGCTGGTATTAAAATTTTTTTAAAGCTTAAGTCCAGAATCAAGGTGTTTTTTTGTTTGCTTGTTTGTTTGTTTTTGTGGTGCTGGGGATTGAACCCAGGGCCTTGTGCTTGAGAGGCAAGCACTCTACCAACTGAGCTATATCCCTGGCCCTTGTTTGTTTGTTCTTTTGTTTTGTTTTTCCCCCTCTTCACTTGGTCATACTCTTATCTGCCAGTTTGAAAATTGAACTTAACCTTGCAAAAATCAACTTTAACAAGTAGATATTACAGTTGACGATCTACTGTGACCTAATTTCTTAATGCTCAGTAACTAACGTTCAGCAAACATTTACTGAATGTCATCTTGTACAAGGAATTATGCTAAGGGTACTCAGAATAATAAATAGCATGTGGTCTCTGCTCTCTGGGGCTTTACTGTCTGGTAGGGGAGACACAAGTACACAGATGATGTCAATATAATGTGGGAAGTGCTTTGACAGTGTTTTGCATGGAATAATGAAAGGCTCGGAAAGAAGTCCTAAGCTGGCTATAGTAAGGATTGAGGTGTGGTAGATCATTTCCCAGAAAAAAAAGTTGATAAATATGCCAGCCAGATGAAGAGAAGAAAAGGGCATTCCATATAGTAGAAATAGCATGAGCAAAGGTAGAGGCTGAAAAACAGCCCAATCTTTGCTGGGAAGTATAAATAGTTTTGTATTACTAGAGGGTAAATCACAGCTGCATAGTGAGTGAGGAAAGTGATAAGCTTATCACAGGGCAATTAGTGCTGGAACTTTCTTAGTGTGCATAAAAATTTGGATTTTATAATATAGGCAGTGTGGAATCATCAAAAACTTGAAGCAAGCTGGGTACAGTGGTGCACTCCTGTAATCCCAGTGATTTGGGGAGGCTGACGCAGAAGAATCACAGGTTTGAGGTCAGCATGAGCAATTAGCAAAATCCTGTCTCAAAATGAAATATAAAAGGAACTGGGGATATAGCTCAGTGGTAGAGTGCCCCTGGATTCAATTTCCAGTACTACTACTACTATTACTACTAAAGCTTGTAGTAGTCAGATTTGCATTGTTAGGAAAGTTGTGTAGTATAGTATAGGACAGCCTTTGCAACTGGACTGCACTGTTTTGAATCTCTACTACTACTAACTATTTGGCCTTTAGCAAGTTTAACTGCTCTGGGCCTCTGTTTCTCCATGTAGGAAATAGGGGTAATAATAATAATACCCTTACCCACTTCTAAAGGTTGTTGAAAGGATTAAATGATAGTAAGTGTCCTGTGCTTACAACAGTTTCTGGCATATACTAAGTGTCAATAACTGTTAGCTCTTCATCTGGCAGTGGAATGAAAGATGGATTTTCTATACATATACCCAAAACCTAAACATGCCAAAAAAAACCTGTTGATGCCTTTAACTTTGTGGTTTTTCTCATCGTGAACTTAAACTTCACAATGGAAAGTAAATCAAACTTCACAATGGAAAGGATAAAGTTTCCTTCTTTCTTGGTTTACCACATGCATTAATAGGACATTTGTATGTGTGTACATAGTATGGAAAATATAGGTCCAAGGTTAAGTGCAAGAGGGAGCTTTGGTGAAGCCAGGTAAAATATAAAATAGATGAGGAGAATGGGCAGAGAAATAGGCTGCCTTGATCTAGATGGGATTCCTTGAAGAAGAGCCCCTATCCCTGATGGTCTATCTGTGAAGGTTCTAGAGAAGTCACCCTTCCCAAGGCAGTTCAGATGATAGGAGAAATATGGTTTAGCAGGCTAACATGTAAATACTTTTCAGGCACTGTTTATTACTTATTTATATGTTTTGCTAAAGAAAACTTTGTAAGGGGCTGGGGTTGTGGCTCAGTGGTAGAGTGCTTGACTGGCATGTGTGAGGCACTGGGTTCGATTCTGAAAACCATATGTAAATAAATAAATAAAATAAAGGTCCATCAACAACTACACACACACACACACACACAAACATTTAAGTTAGAAATACATATGGAAGGGCCTATAGATTAGATGATGATAATAAGACATAATACATATTTGGCACTTCCTGTTGGTGAGACACTGCTCTAAGTTTATTTCTATTAGTTTGTTTAACCCTCACTACAGACCTTTGATGTAGAAACTGTTATCATCCCCATTTTACAGATGGGCAAACCGAGGCTCAAAGTGGCTAAGTGGCTTGCCCAGGTCATACAGTAACACAGTTGGGATTTGAACACAGGCAATGTGGTTCTGGAGACATGTTCAGGAATAAGAGGTGAATACAAAAAGCATGGTGATGAGGCTGGACTTGCCTCAAGTGATATGCAGGCACATTAGACTTTTGAGCATTGACACAGTTGGGCCACAGCAGACAGGCAGTCTCACATCAGAGGAAGGTGGGTGAACATTGAGGTGGAGGTCCCTGTCAATCCCCACATCCCCTATACTAAAAATCAAACCCAGTGTCTTATACATAGTGGACTAGCCCTCTACTACAGAGCTACATCCCCAGTCTTTTTGTTTTGTGTTGCTACTGGGAGTTGAACCCAAAGCCTCGTGCATGCTAGAGAAGCACTCTGCTACTGAGCTGTATCCCCATCATTTTTTATTTTATTTTTTTCAGATTTTGAAATAGCATCTTGCTAAATTGCCCAGGTTGGCTTCGAACCTCCAATCATCCTCCTTCAGCCTCCTGAGTTGCTCCCCTGCCTTTTTTTTTTTTTTTTTTTTCTCGATACAGGGTCTCACTAAATTGCGTAGGGTTTTGCCAAGTTGTTGAGGCTGGCCTTGAACTCTTGATCCTCTTGCCTTAGACTCCTGAGTTGTAGGGATTACAGGTGTTTGCCACTGCACCCAGCTAATCTGTATTTTTAACAGAAGAAAAGTCCAGAGCAGCTAATGAAGTCAGGATTAATGAGGAGAAGTGGGAATATGCCTGTAGCCCAATGTATCTGTGTAATTACTAATGTGTTTTAGATCTTGTGACCTCAGTGTCCTCAAATAGGAACTTCAGCCAAAGTCAGAAGTGACAGGAATAACCATCGAATTCATTTGTTGTGAGTGTGTGTCTATTTCAGAGGCTAGTTTTTAGTTTAATTAGATGCTGCTTATTTTTTGGGTGGTGTCCCAGGTTGGGTTCCTGGGGAGCTGACTCTGAAATATCAATTATCATTTAAGACATTTATTAAGGAGTGTTCTTAGGATTCACACCTATGGAAAAGAGGGGAAGGAAACAAAATTGGACAGAGAAGTTGAGTTTTGCTGTGGTTTTAAGGAGGCTTCAGTCTACCCCATAGGGAGCTTTAGAGCAAGAAAGACCCTTCAGTGATGTCTAAGGTTGGGGATTTGGGCAAGAATGTCCATAGATAAAGAAAGATTTATCTGAACCTAACAGATCTGCTTACGTTGTACATTGTTATGCATTTATCTAAGAAGACAGGACTCTAAGCATAGATGGTAAATTTGAGCTTTGAAAACATGAACAAAGATCATTGTACAGGTGGCAGTTTGTGCCCCTCCTGTGAACCCTGACCACCTCCCCCCATTAATTAGCTTCTTTATTCCTCAGTTCTTCCACTTGTATCCTATACCACCTTTTCTTTCTCCATTTAGTTAAGCAGGAGATTCTAATGAGGTCATCTGAGCCCAGATCTAGTCCTAGCCCCATCTCAGCATGGGCTGTGTGATCTTAGGCACGTTTATTTCTTGTAGTCTCAGTTCCTTGTGTAAAATTGGGATAATAATACTTGTCCTGCTGATATATCATGCTTATTTCAAGGATCAAACGATGGCAATATATCTGAAAACACTTTAAAAAGCACCAAATGCTCTACAAATGTCAAGTATTATTATTATCCTCATTATTGCTCCTCCTTCCCCCTCCCTCCCTTGCCTCCAGCTTTCTGGCTTCCTTCCAGGATTGTCTTGACAAGTGGCTGCAATCCTTTGAGGAGCTTTCTCTGAACCATGAAATGTCATTCTGGAAACTGCCCTTGGACTAGTGGGAATTTAATTAGATTATGGGGAGTTACAGAGGGAACCATAAAAAAAAAAAAAAAAAAATGAAAGAAATTGTACTTGAAAGAGTGCTTTATTTCCATTGATAGAAGAAGTATTGACCTATAAACATACACGTGTGCATGCACACACTCAGAAATCAAAAGAGGGATTTAGGATGTTGGTCAGAAGATGCAGCAGAAGCTGAGCTGGGAGGAGCTTGAATCTCCCTTCACCTTAGGATCTCAACCCCATCCACTGGGTCTGTTCTTCCCTCTTCATGGTGTTCATCCCTTTCTGATGGGGCCTGTCTCTTTCCTTTTCAGGTCCCCTGGTGCTGGGCAAGGGTACAGTACACATACCAGAACCTGAAGTTCGAGTTCCTGAGAATAACTGTGAGTGGAGCTGGGCTGCGTAGGGTGGGCAGGGAGGGTGTAAAAGTGAACAGGTATGAGATCCCTGGGGGCCAGTAGAACATTTAGCCTAGACTGTGGTTTGGGGCTGTTATTCACCTTCTCCACGTGTCATTGTTCCTTCCTCCCTCTGATTTTTATCCTCTCTTGCAGCGGTCAAGTTGCCCTGCTCCTACTCTGGCTTCTCCTCTCCCCGTGTGGAGTGGAAGTTTGTCCAAGGTGACACCACCAGTTTGGTTTGCTATAACAGCAAGATCACAGGTGAGTTGTTCCACCTCCTTCCTGATTACTGAGTTTGTGGAACAGTTGACCTGGGCCTGGATTCCAGGGGTGGGGCATACCCTGGGGCTCAATGCCATGGCCTTCCCATTCCTCTTTCAGGAGGAAGAAGGTGCCTGTATACTTTGGGTATCAGCTTCATCAGCGTCTCTTAGCTCTCTGTTCACTGTCTTTCTGCCTCTGCTTCCTTTTCCTGGTAGCTTCCTATGAGGACCGTGTCACCTTCTCACCAACTGGCATCTCCTTCCAATATGTGACCCGAAAAGACAATGGGATGTATACTTGTATGGTCTCTGAGGAAGGTGGCAACAATTATGGGGAGGACAGCATCCAGCTTGTTGTGATTGGTATGTGTCTTCCACGTGGGCCTGAAATCAATTGCTTCCCTTAACCTTTAGCAGACTCTACAGATGGTGAGGGGCCAGTGGCTTGGGTTATTCAGGGTCAGTGCTAACAAGGGCAGGGATGAGGGATTAGGTGGAAATTAGGGGCATAACTGAGGGCAGCTAGAGCTAATTGGATGGGGGTGTCATCATGGTCTATTGCACTCAGGCAGCCAGCCCTTGTGTTCCGTGCCTTTCCCCCTCTTTCTTTGATCGCTCATTCCTAACTTGGATTCACAGGTTGGATAAGCATAATAAATTTCTTTTCTTTTTTTGGTACTGGGGATTGAACTCAGGGGCTCTTAACCACTGAGCCACATCCCCAGCCCTTTTTTATATTTTATTTTGAGACAGCATCTTGCTAAGTTGCTGAGGCTGGCTTTGAACTTGAGATCCTTCTGCCTCAGCCTCCCCTGGGATTATAGGCATGTGCCTGGCTTGGATAAACATGATTTCTTTTCTTTCTTTATTATTTTTTATGGTGGTAATGAGGTTTGAGTACCGGTGTGCTATACCACCAAGCCACATCCCCAGCCCTTCTTATTTTGAGACAGGGTCTCACAAAATTGCTGAGGCTGGCCTTGAACACGATCCTCTTGCCTCATCCTTCTGAGTTGCTGGGATTACAGGTGTGCACCATTGCAATATACTTCAGAGCCTTTTTTTCTTCTCTCTCTCCCCAGTTCCTCCATCTAAACCTACAGTCAACATTCCCTCCTCTGCTACCATCGGAAACCGGGCAGTGCTGACCTGCTCAGAACAAGATGGTTCCCCGCCCTCTGAATATACCTGGTTCAAGGATGGGGTACAGATGCCTACAGATCCCAAGAACAACCGTGCCTTCATCAATTCTTCCTATACTCTGAATCAGAAGTCAGGGGAGTTGGTATGCATAGGGTGGGAATGAAGATGTGCAGGGAGGGCACTGTTATAGAACTGTTGATAGTGGGGAGGAAGAACAAGCAACAAGGTGAACTTGGAGTTAAGATCAGGAGACATAAAAGATAACTACTTGATTTCTTCAAGTAGGAAGCCAGCTAGGCGAGGTGGTACACTCCTGTAATCCCAGCTACTCAGGAGGCTAAGGCAGGAAGATCTCAGCCTGGGCAACTTAGTGAGACCCTATCTCAAAAAAAAGCTGTGGATGTAGCTCAGTGATGGAGTGTCCCTGTACTGGGGGAAAGTGGGGGGAAGGTGAAGCCATTTTATTTTCTTCCCTCTAGGTCTTTGATCCTGTGTCGGGCTCTGACACTGGAGAATATACTTGTCAGGCACGGAATGGGTATGGGACATCCATGAAGTCAAAAACTGTACGCATGGAAGCTGGTGAGTGAAAACATGGACTGGGGACTGGGGGCTGCTCTGTCCTGCCATTGTCAGTACCTTGATTGAACATCCATGTGCCTGACCTCTCATTTGTATCTCACAGTGGAGCTGAATGTGGGGGGCATTGTAGCAGCTGTCCTTGTAACACTGATTCTCCTTGGAGTCTTAATTTTTGGCATTTGGTTTGCCTATACTCGAGGCTACTTTGACAGTAAGTATTTGCTTTCAGAGATTCTCCTTTGCATTGTCCCCAATCCAGGGCATGGTTTGTGGGTACCATTGAAGTACAAGCCCTGATACTGCACCCCTATGTGCTGGGGCTGGGGATGTAGCTCAGTTGGTAGAGTGCTTGCCTTGCATGCACAAGGCCCTGGGTTCAATCCCTAGCACCACGGAAAAAAAAAAAAAAGTGTAATAGTCCCCTACCTTCTTATGCCATACTGTGTTCTATCTTGCTAATACTCATGGTATTTTTCTCTTTCAGGAACAAAGAAAGGGTGAGTGAGATGCTGTTCCATGTGGTTTGAAGCTGAGATGTGCTTGGGGGATGGGTTGGAGGTAGAGGTGACCAACTCTTGGAGGGAAGACAATTCGATTTTCAATTTCTTTTGCTTTTCTTTTCTTTTTTTTTTTTTGGTGCTGGTAGGCAAGCATTTTATCCCTGAACTACATCCCCAGCCTGACTGACAACTATATTTCTACCCCTGTTCACCCTGGGCTTGTCCTTTCTCCCTCTGCCCACCTACACCTCCCTACCAAGCACTCTGCTTCTGTGAAGTTTTCAGTTCTGGCCTCTAAAATGGGCAAGGAGAGGTTAATGAGCACCTAGGGGACTGAGTGTCTTCATCTTCTGCCTTGTCCACAGGACTTCAAGTAAGAAGGTGATTTACAGCCAGCCTGCTGCTCGAAGTGAAGTGAGTAAGCCTGCCTGGGAGGAGAGGGGTTCCAAGCCTGTGTTTATATGTTTGGGAATTTATTAGCTAAACAAGACTATAGAATTGACCAGATCCTTTATTTCCCTAGGGGGAATTCAAACAGACCTCGTCATTCCTGGTGTGACCTGGCCTGGCTCATCACCTGTCCTCTGTGCTTGCCCTACTCGGGTGCTGCCAGACTCTGGTCCCTAGTGTCAAGTTTCACAGGATGCCTTATTAGTCCTCTAGACCCCACAGGACACTCTACTTTTATCTTAGTTAGAATGTGATTTTAATAACGTCAGCTATGTGCCCTCCCTCTTTCCTGTCTTCCCTACCTTTCTTACCACTGTTGAGTGGCCTGAGACTTGTGTAATTTTTAATTCCCTGTCCCTGGCAGGGAGCAGGCAGGAATTCTGGGCATGCCTCTGTTGACCCTCCCTTTCTAAGTAGACAGCAAGAGTGGCATGGTTTACAGGAATTTGAAATCACTACCTGGCTTGTAATGGCCTTTGAATAAGGATCTTGAGCCTAATTCCTAGGCTTTCTCCTGCCATAATGACAACTGGTGCCACCTGCTCTGGAGTGGGGACAAGAGAGCAGAGCAACTGAAGTGGTTGTTTGATGACGATATTCTCTTTCATCTCTGGAGCCCACTCTTCTGTCTTCCCACGAAAAGTGCCACCGGGATCCTCCTTGCTGCATCCTCCTCCTGAACACAAGCAGACTGACACTATGTCTATAGGAAAGTGGGAGGGCATAGTGAACTTTCAGGGGACTTGGAGCAAAGACTTAAAAATCACTGATGGAAACAAAAGAAAGCTGTTTATGCAAGCCATCACCCTTCCCTCAGCTGGAATAACTGGACAGACCCTTTAAAGATGTCTGTAGAGCTGTGAGGGCGTGGATGTGTATTAGTCTTGGCTCTTTGCTGAGTGTGTGTGTGTGTGTGTGTGTGTGTGTGTGTTCTAAGCTGTATGCTGAAATCAAGAGATGTGTTGGAGGGCTATCTAGCTCCTCTGTGAGATTGTGCTTCTGTGTGTTCGTATTAACCAGATGTTACTGGAAATAAAAACTTGGTTTATGAAAGCTTCTTTTTGTTGGGGATGGGAGAAATTAGATCTTGGAGGGTCCCTGGGCTCCTTCTTTGTACATAGAGGAAAATGGCCTCAAAACCCTACTTCCTAACACATTGGGGCCAGTCCCTTGGGCCCCGTCTTGTCTCTGTATGCTACCCCTTCCTGGTTCTTAACTCAGGGAAGAGCTTCTGGATTTACGATTTTCATTCCAGAGCATCCCATGGCCAGGACTTCCTCTCTTGTGGGAGGGTACCTAGGATGAAGCTGATACTGTGCTTGAGGGTTGTACTTGGCCCAACTAAGAGGACAAAGTGTCCAGCCTCCTGCCCAACTGGGTATTTATGTACTTTCCTGAGACTGTAGGGAAAGAGACTGCCAAAGGGGATTTCTCAGATCATTGGGAGAATCCCTTCTTCACTAATAGCTTCAAGTAGTAACTATTACATTATTTAGCAAGTGGGTTTCAGAGAAGGTATTTTGAGACAGGAGCAGAAATGAGCAAGATCGGCCTGGTGGTCATCACTTTCCTTCTCCCCATTTCTCTTTGTCAAATATCACAATCCCCCAATCTGTTTATTAACTAGCAAGAGGGCAAAGAAGGTATCCTAGTTTTGATTTTGCTTATTTCTATCTTTGGAGGACAGTGTCACTTTGTCATATTCTGTCTTCTTATGTAAAAGCTTCTAACAATTATATTTTCTACTAAGGATCTAAAGAAGAAAATAAAACCATTAGTTAAGGGTCATGTGCCAATAAAAAAATTTTCCAGAGGAAATAAAATTCAATTAGATAATAAAAAATTATGAGACAGTTCAGTACAGATGAAATTTTTGAAGTATGTTTCAGTTCTTTGTCATGGTTGGAGGATGTGGTGGGAGGAGTATGGAGGAAAAACCACAACAGAACTGGTGATTTGTGGCCTCTGTAGGTTTGAGGTGAATGTTTCCTCACTTAGCCACTTGTGATGAGTTATCTCTCCAGCTTACTAAAGCCCTTTAGAATTGGAAAACACCGTGTCTGCTTTCATTTTAGAAGGTCAAAGCTTATTTTTCTAATAAATGTTTATTTTTCAAGTCAAGTTTGTTTAAATCTGGAAGTTCTACATTAAGAAGAGAATTGTGACTCTTCGAGGGCCTTCAAAATTCAAAATCTTCCTGATAGTCTTGTTAATTGAGATTAGGGGTCTCTTTCCATACAGCTGGGTGGTTAACATTTTATTTTTAGATATTTATTTATTTATTTGGTATCAGGGATTGAACCCAGAAGCACTTTACCATTGAGCCACATTCCCAGCCCTTTTTATTTTTCTTTTGAAATAGTGTCTCAGTTGCTGAGGGCATCGCTAAGTTGCCTGGACTTGCCTTGAACTTGTGATCCTGCCTCAGTCTCCCCAGTTGCTAGAATTATAGACATGCACCATGGTGCCCACCTCCCATGGTATATTAATCACAGAGCTACCACTTGTTTACTACAATGGTGTAAATTTTGACAAGTTTCTTAGCATTTCTATGCCTACTTTCCCTATATGTGAAAAATAGTACCTAGTAAGTTAGAGAATAAGAAAAATGTTTCATTAGACATCAGATTTTCACAGTACCAGAGAGGAAGGGGTAATGCACTGGAGGAGCTTGAGAATTACAGCTGTTTTTAAAGCTAAAAATTGTACTTTTTCTTCATTCATCCACTTTAATAAGCTGTCATATGCCTGATGGAACATACTTTCCTCTCTATTCAAAAAGACTAACTTGTATACCTGTAATCCCCACTACTAGGGAGGCTGATGCAGGAAGATCACAAGCTTGACACTAGCCCAGGCAAATTGATGAGACCCTGTCTGAAAATAAATATAAAAAAAGGCTGGAGCTGGGCCAGGTCGCATAGGCTTGTAATCCCAGTGGCTTGGGAGGCTGAGGCAGGAGGATCATGAGTTCAAAACCAGTGTCAGCAATTTAGGCCTAAGCAACTCAGCAAGATCTAGTCTTTAAATAAAATATGAAAAAAAGCTGGGGATGTGGCTCAGTGGATAAGTGTCCCTGGGTTCAATCCCTGGTGCCCACCCCCCAAAATTGGGGGGGGCGGCTATAGTTCAGTGGTAGAGCATCCCTGGTGTCCATTACCAGTACTTCCCCCTCCCATCCCCCTAAAAAAAGAAGGAAAAAAAAACTAAATTTTCTTCCACTATTCCCTCCTCTGGCCTAAATCTGCAGATCCCATGAAGACACTAGCTATGTTGGTCAAAGCAAGGTAGAGCATAGTGATCTGTCTTAGATGTCGAATGTTAAGAGGACTAAAACCAAATATGTTTAGAGGGCTGGGGAGATACCTCAGATGGTAGAGTGCTTGCCTTGCAAGCACAAGGCCCTGGGTTCAATCCCCAGCACTGCAAAAAAAAAAAAAAAAGTTTACACAGTGTTATCTGGATGGGAAGGGACCTAAAACTATGCTACACAGAAATTTCTGAAAGAATCAATGTCAAAGACCAGGCATGGTGGCACACATCTGTAATTCTAGCAATTCAGTAGGCTGAGGAAAGAGAATCACAAGTTAAAGGCCAGCCTCAGCAATTTAATCAAGCCCTGTCTCAAAATGAAAAATAAAGGCTGGGGATGTAGCTTGGTGGTAGAGCACCCCTGGGTTCAGTCCTTACTACTGCAAAAAATGGCAGGGGTTGGGTTGTGGCAAGAGAAATTGCAACCTAGATATTTGAAGGTTACAGTATGGATGACCTCAAGGGAGACAGAATGAATGGATGGATACCCGAGGGAATTCGGTCATTCATAATCTGTTGTCCTCAGAGGCTTGGGGAGAAGATATTGCACAGTGTGAAGATTTCCAGACTCTTCTGTGACTGTGAGAAAGTTTTGTCTCAGCCTCAATTTTTTTCATCTAAAAAATGGCGATTATAACTATCCTCTGAGGTTTTGATATAAATTGCAATATGTCACAAAAAAAGCTGTTCATGGTCAATTTCAAACAGGAAATTATAGGTGGGGAAAAAAATTACAGGCAGAGGTTGGCAGGTTTTCTGTATAAGTCCAGAGATTTTTTTTTTTAATTTTAATTTTTAATTATTTTTATTGAGGATTGATTCCAGGGGCGATCTATCTCTAGTCCTCTCTATTTTTTATTTTGAGATAAGGATCTCACTGAGTTGCCCAGGCTGGCCTCAAACTTGTAATCCTCCTGCATCATCTCCTTAGTAGTTGGGATTCCAGGTGTGTACCACTACCAGTTTCTCTTTCTAGTTGATTCTCAGAGCAAATAATGTGGTAAAAACAATACAATAGCCCTCAAGGATACATCTGGTACTACTTATGGCTCCTTAATTGTTGTCACTAACTTTCTTGAGTGCAGGGGTCTTGTGTTCATCCTACCAATAATTAAATGAGAAAGAATAAGTATCAAATCCCAAACTCTGAATGAGACAAGCTGAGATAACTAAGGTGCTTCTCTGTCACCAGCATTATCACCTGTTATTGGTATGCAAGCCTAATGAAAATAAGCATGGGCATAAGAATGTAGTTCTCTACCATGGAACAACATCCTTACCCCTTCAAATCCTGAATATTTAAACCTCATCACTGAAGGAGTTAGGGACATGCATACCATCTCAAAATATGCTAAATTATTACATTGAGTATTTCAAATTGAAATCATTTTAAGCTATTGTAATCTCAAGAAAGGGCCATTTGGCTTGTCTTACGTACAACAAGATGTATAGTTTTTTTTTTTTTTTTTTTTTTTAAGTTGGGAGCCCCACCTAGGCATATTTAAAAACAAAAAACAAGATGTTTGATTACAGGTGGCACACAACTGTAATCCCAGTGACTTGGGAGACTAAGGCAGGAAAAAAAAAAAACAAGTTCAAAGTCAACCTCAGCAATTTAGCAACATACAAAGCAATTTAGCAGGACCCTGTTTCAAAATTAAAAAAAAAAAAAAGGGCGGGGATGTCGGGGATGTGACTCTGTGGTTAAGCGCCCCTGGGTCAATCCTGGTACAACAAAACAAACAACACAAAGAACTGTCCAGTTTTCAAAAAATGAAGACTCTAAACAGGTGCAATGGTACATGCTGGTAATCCCAGCAATTCCAGAGACAGAGGCCTGAGAACCACAAGTTGAAGGCCAGTCTGGGCAATTTAGTGAGAACTTGTTTCAAAATAAAACATAAAAAAGACTGGGGATGCAACTTAGTAGTGGAGTGTCCCCAGGTTCAGTCCCCAGTACTGCAAATAAAGAAAAAAAGAACAAACATGCAGATGCTGGCCCCAGAAATTCTAAGTTTCCTTTGATGTGAGGAGGAGTGAACAGAGACTCAAGAGTGGGAGGCATTCTTGAAAAACATAACCCCCCCACCTGGCTCATGGATTTCCTGCTTTGGGTGCAACTGTACCCCCTTTTCTTTTATAAAAGCTTTCAGTGTCTCTGAGCCCCCTGAAGATGGTGATTTAATAGGGTTAGGGATGTAGCTCAGTGGCCAACTATTTACCCTGCATATACAAGGCCTTGAGTTCAATCCCCAGTATAAAAAAATAAAATGGGGATTTGGAACAGAAAAAGTCTCCTATTTTCCTCTGTACCAGCTTTGAATAAACTGTTTTCTTCCACCAGCTTCTGTGTCAGTTTTGGTTGAGAGCCGCACAACTTCTGATTCAGGTAACATAAAGATATTTATTAAGTTGGTATGTCTAGTTATTTGAAATTTCATCAAGTTTGAAGTGTGGTTCAATCCAAAAGAAAGGTGTTAGGATACTGGTTTTGTTTTAATTTAGGAAAAAGGTGGCAGGAATTTTAATAGGTAAAAGTCAATACTGTGAAGGGAACTTTTCTTGCAATCACATGTACTACCTGCAGGTGGAGCTAGATTCTTCTGGCATCTAAACAATGATGCTAGGTTACTTGCCTGATTTGCTGGCAGTTAAGTATGGGGTTAAAAATAACATCACCTATCTGATTGGCAAAAATTCAAAAGCTTGACAATGCACTCTATTGGCAAGGCTATGGGGAAACAAACAAGCACTGTCATATTGTTGGAAGGAATACAAAAAGATATAACTGATGAAGGGCAATTTGGCAGTATCTTAATAAAAGTACACACACATTCAACATTTTACCTGGGCAATCTCATGTCTAGGAATTTACCCTAAAGATATACCCCTACCAATATGCATATTGGTATGCATATGCACAAAGTTACTTGCAACATTTATAATTACAACATATTAGAAACTAAAAATTTTCAAACACAGGAAATTAGTTCAATAAACTATGGTATATTCTCAACGAAATACTCTACAACTGTAAAAATAACAAGGAAGGTCTCTACAAACTAATTTGAAATATTTCCCAGGATATATTGTTAAAGGTAAAATAGCAAAGCAACCTGTTTGATAAGAAAAGAGGGAATGGGTGCAGTGGTGCATGCCTGCAATCCCAGAGATTTGGGAGGCTGAGGCAGGGGGATTGCAAGTTCAAAGCTAGCCTTAGCAACT
Source organism: Sciurus vulgaris (assembly GCF_902686455.1). Taxonomy (NCBI): domain Eukaryota; kingdom Metazoa; phylum Chordata; class Mammalia; order Rodentia; family Sciuridae; genus Sciurus; species Sciurus vulgaris. The sequence continues at coordinate 122,364,928 of NC_136461.1, read as the reverse complement.
TAGTGAGGCCTTAGGTAACTAGGGAGACCCTGTCTCCACATACACACACACAAGGGCTGGGAATGTGACTCCAGTGGTTAAGTGCCCCTGGGTTTAATCCCAGGTACCAAAAAAGAAAAAGAGAGATACATGTTGGATTCTCACTTTTCTGTATCATTTTGTCTAGTTAAGACTTCTGGAAACATGTTAATGTTTTGTACATTAAAAAAATTAACAAGAATGCAATGCCGCCTGCCTATAACCCCAGCTACTCCAAAGGCTGAGGGAGGAGGATCCCAAGTTTGAGCAAGTCCAGCCTGAGCAAATTAGCAAGACTCTCAAAAATAAAAATAAACATTTTATTTATTTTGTTATTTTTATACATTATTTAAAAAGTAATTTTGAAAAAATGACAAGGCGTCAGATCTGGCACACACCTGTAATTCCAGCTACTTGGGAGGCTAAAGCAGGAGAATTTCAAGTTCAAGGCCATCCTGGACAATTTAGTGTGTAAGGCCCCCAAAAAAGGAAACCCCAACTCTGTCCCATGGATGGACGGCAACCCCAATCAACCGCAGGAGGCGTCACTTGATGCAAACCGCAAGAGGTGTTTATTCCAGCGCGCTGGGACCCAACTCGAGGAGTCGAGTCCCTAGCAGAAAATCTTGTAGGTTTATAAAGGCAGAAACCACACATCGGGAGGAGTCACACATGAAAGGGGGAAAAGGGGGGACAAAGCTGCCGGGAAATTTCAAAGGGGGGTCTGGGTTTGCTGATAACATACAACATGTTTCACAATGTTTTACAATAGGGCGTAGATTCTGGTCAATAGTTTCTGGTAATCATTCTGTTTGATCACTATCTGGCTATCTGGCTCAATTTATCCTTTTATTCTCTGTTTGGGGCTGTTTCTTGGAACAGCTTTAAGGGCTTTGTTTCCATTCCTGGGAGGGTGACCTTAGGGAGTTGAGATGACTGGGAGGGTGACCTTAGGGAGTTAAGATAACTGGGAGGGTAACCTCAGACAGCTTAAAAAAATGTCCATTCTTTCATTTCCCCATTTTCTTTTCTGGTAAGTTCTAATCATGGAACTTCTGTCTCTATATACTCTTCTCCAAAGCTATTTCCTTGGCGGAGGGACTGGTATTGTTGCCTAAGCATTAGTACCTGTACAGCACTTATTCTTTCCCTGATGAAGGTGACTAGGCGATTTCAGGCAGGCAAGAGCCGAGGGGGCGGGCAACCAATTAGCAGCCCCTTGTTTTCAGTCCTTGATAAACAGTCCTTGATAAAGGCAGGTAAATTTGGTAATCAATGGCCTCCGGAGATCCTTGACATTCCATTCTTCCAGGGGCAGTCTCCAACTTGCAGAGGCAAATGACCTCATGGTTTCATTTCCTCGATTTGACCCGATCCCCTATTTCTACACTAACTACCTATTCCCAATTCTGGCTTCATTCCCCCCTTTAGCTTTAGGAACCCATAACTGCTTGTTAAGAAAATGAAAAGGGGCGTCGGTCATTCTGGCTGCTTCGAAGCTGAATGGGGGCAGCGAGGGGCAAGCAGTTTGGAGTTCCTTCTTTTTAAAAAATCGGGTCAATCGAGGGGTCCCAGGAAGAAGCCTGGTTGGAGAAGAGCAGGTTGTAAAGTCGTCTGGGGGTGGCTGCTTCTATGATAGAAGAACAAAAAGACATGAGTACTGAAATGAGATTAGCACAAAGTAAATGTTGCAGCATCTGAAATATGCCACTGAGTATCATGAAAATGACAGAAGTTAATCTCTCACCAGGAGGTGGAAGAACTGAGAAATTGTTCCCATAACTAGGCCTAGCAAAGGCTGGAGAGGACAAGGCCTTTATTTGGGGACTTTAACATTGCCATAGATGTCCCCAAAAAATATAGTTAAGCTACTTAATGTCATCTGATTTTGTAAAATATCCCTTTATTGGTATAACCTGTGTTTAGTAGAGATCTCTATACTTCTGTTACTTAGAAATAGATAATCATACTGGCAAACATAGATTAAGTCTACCTGTGTAGCTTAGGAAGGTCTGCAGGCCTTAAACTGACTAAAAACTTCTGACTCTGGCAGTTTCTCTGATAGTTATCAGGCTACATCTAAAGTTACATTTAACTATTATTTCCTTTAAATGCCCAAGAATGGCTGTACTTTGGTTTTAACTGTTTTGCTGGGTGTCTAAGATCAAGCTGGTCAAATTGACCTGGTTCCTGTCTTGTTAAAGAGTCAGCTGAGTCCCACAGGGGTCACTCGTACAGAACTTAAGAGCGGCTCCTCAGCTCCACCAGTGACTTTGGTTAGGCAGGGTCTCTTGATGGGGTGACTTCCTTTAGAAACATCAAGGGATGTTTCCCCTTTTCCATGACCCTCCTCTGCAGCAGATGCACTGGATGATTTTTCATCCTCTAGTCAACAATCTCCTTGATCGGGAGGTTGTGTGACCCAGAGTTGCAACGCTCCTTAGAGAAGTTCTCTTATTCCCTGGGTTCAGGCTAATGTTGAGGGCAAGACCCAAATATGGACTTTTCTTGACCTCTGTATTTAACTCCAATTTCTAAGTTTGATCTTAATTATCCAGCAAGCCAGTCTCACCAGTCATAAATTAAGAGTAATGGGCTTTAACTTTAATGTCCATAACTTTACAGTTATTTACCCTTTTATCTAACTGGAGTCTGCATTAGTACTGGAAGTTACCACTATCTATTCTATAGGTGATGGCTTATTATCACAAGTTACCTAGGTTGTATATTCTTGAAGCAGCTACTTCTGCAAAACATTAACAGGTAACAGTTTTACAAAATGAAATTAGCAAGAGTAAAAATATATTCAGCTTGTATAATAGCTATCTTGAATTTTGATTGAGAACTATATTCTATCCCCTATTTGAGATCACAGTACTTTTACAACAAGAACCAATCTTTTGACTATAACTTTAAATAAGCTGAAGTCTGGCTTATTTTGGAGTCACTCTAACATGCAGTAAGGTGGGAGGCAGAGCCTTATCTCAGGTAAGGCAGGGCTCTTTACAGATCTTAAGTGTTCTAATTCTGATGTTGATCTTTGCTTCTTCCTTAAATATCATTAAGTAGTTTACATATACTGTTTCCTGAGTCTATATAAACTTTATAATTAACACAATTTAACATAGTATCTAAAACATGAATCAAAGAAAGGCTGAAAGAACTTTTGTTATTTCCACAATCCGAGAGTGCTGGGACTCGAACCCAGGCCTCCCGCTTGAGAGTCAGGAACTCTACGTACGAGATGAGCTAAATGGCCTGCACTGAGAGAGCTTTTAACTTTCCTTTTGTGATTAAATGGCAAAATGTTTTCATGTTTCTTTCATGTTTCACAATATTAACCTTTAAACAATCAGACTCTAATGTTTAGAAATACATTTACATTTGAAATTCTTTATCCCAGTGTAAAAAGTAACAAATTTTACACATACCCTATTGATAGCAGGTCCTATAATAGAACATTAAATGATAGAAATAAATCCCCAATAAAATTTACTCTTTATAAGATTAAGATTACCATTACAGACAAGTTTAATCTGGAGGATAGCAGAGCTTAATAAATTAGTTGCTTTAAAAACTTGTGGTCCTGAAAAATATGAACACATTTAATATACAACTAGTGACCATTTCACAAATACCTTGACACTTTTATCTTACCAAATTGAGTTTTTAAAGAGAAATGTATACTCTGTAACAAAGTACAATACTCTATAATAGTTGTTTAATCATAATTGTATACACCCCAATTTTTAAGACTAATTGTTCTAAAGAATAAAACTTAATAGACACAAAGTTAAGAGTAAATTAGTGTTTCAAATCCTTGTCATTTTACCATGTCATTCTACCATATAGATTAAACTTTGGTTTATATCAGAACGTTAGTATTTCACCTTAGGAAAAACCTTCAATAGTTTTAGCTGTCTCACATACATATAACCAACTTAGTTACACACAAACTTGTTGAAACTTGCCCTTTACTTACATAGACTTTCTTAGCACTTACTTAGACCCTCATGTATTTCATCACACAAGCACTTTCTTACCCAGAAACATTTCCTTTTTCCTTTTACTAAATATATTTCCATACCCAGAACCTTTTATTTTCTCTTTCCTACTTGTTGTCCCCTTTTTGTTCACATTCTGAAACAACTCTTATGAAATTTCTGAATTTAGATAAATTACTCTATTTTAATAAGATTAAATATTCTGTTGTTTATAGTACTCTAATTGAAACACAGTTGAAACTTTTGGGACCCTTTGTATATAGAATTGCACTTGTTAGGACATAACTCTTAGTAACCTTGTTTTTAGTTTAGTGATGACACAAAGCAAGTTTAAACCCTTTTATTTACCAACCTATGAAAACACAAATAATGTTTAAGTATGATACCCCATGGAATTCAAGGAGTTAAAAGTACTCGATGTTATTTAACAATTAGCATTTTAACTTTGTAAATTAATCAGATGTCTCTACAAACACATTAGAGTAATCCCATACATGTTAACTCTAATTCACTTATTCTGTAAAAACCAAGATATCAGACAAGTGTCCTGAACAGTATTTGCTGTCTCTTCCCTGTTGAAGAAAAGTCCTAGAAACAATTGATATTAGACATTTTATTAACATCAATATTTTATTAGCTTGACCACCTAGAGACTTGCAAGTTATTTTCAAAGACATTTTACTCTTATTAGTTTACCCAATTTGAACCTTTTTAAATCACGTGAATTAAAAGTATCTGGATCCATTTTTAAATCTTAATTTTAGGAGCGCTCAGTTTTGATACAGACAAAACATGACATCAGACAGCACAACATACAAATAACACAAAATCAAGCCCTTGTAACTTCATAGGTGAATCTCCATTGCAGTGTAACAGATGTTCAAAAACTCTAGTTGAATAAAAAATAGAACTGGTCAAAAAAATCATGAGCTCAAAAAAACATATAATTAAAAAAAACCAAGAGTCCTGGAAAAAAATCATACGGCCGTTAATTACTTTAGTAAAGTACCATAAAATTTACTTTGCTGGAGTTTTAAAGACTCTTTTTACCTTTTCTTTCCCTGGGTTTGAGACCGGTCTCCTACTGAGCCTTTAGGCTTCTTTTATTTATATTTCAATGTAAGCCTTGACTGAGATCTGGAAGGATCTAACAGGTTTTAACAGAAACTCTGTGTCTAAGGCATTTTAGCCATCTCATCAGGACAGGTTGGATGTTAAAATTATGAGACCTTATTTTTCATTACTTTTGAGACTGAAGCTACTTTGCTAAGTTACCCTTCAGGGCTGTTGGGAGCGGGAGTCCAGAGAAGGAACCTTTGGGGTCCACCCGAGAGTAGCCCGGGCCGAGAACCCCCCAGTTGTTCCAACCCTTCCTCCACCTCCGCTACAAACACACAACAGAACCAGATACAGACGGGCGCCAATCTCTGATCCACCAATTGAACCCCATCAGCGCCCTTACCGACGGAGACTACCAGGCGTCCCTGGCTCTCCTTCCACCCTTAGGGCGTCCCCCAGGGCTGCAACCTGTGGCCCCCCAGGCACGTCTGCCGGCCACTGTTCGGCCACCCTCACGGGTCACCGAACGGCTGCCACCGAAACCGAAAGCGCGCTCGCAGAACCAGATCAACTAACAAAACAAAACACAAGACAACGACAGACAACTTCGGGGTACCCCTTCTTACCTCCAAGGTCGACTCCGCGGATGAGGGGGGGCCATCTTATCCCGGACGAGCCCCCAAATGTAAGGCCCCCAAAAAAGGAAACCCCAACTCTGTCCCATGGATGGACGGCAACCCCAATCAACCGCAGGAGGCGTCACTTGATGCAAACCGCAAGAGGTGTTTATTCCAGCGCGCTGGGACCCAACTCGAGGAGTCGAGTCCCTAGCAGAAAATCTTGTAGGTTTATAAAGGCAGAAACCACACATCGGGAGGAGTCACACATGAAAGGGGGAAAAGGGGGGACAAAGCTGCCGGGAAATTTCAAAGGGGGGTCTGGGTTTGCTGATAACATACAACATGTTTCACAATGTTTTACAATAGGGCGTAGATTCTGGTCAATAGTTTCTGGTAATCATTCTGTTTGATCACTATCTGGCTATCTGGCTCAATTTATCCTTTTATTCTCTGTTTGGGGCTGTTTCTTGGAACAGCTTTAAGGGCTTTGTTTCCATTCCTGGGAGGGTGACCTTAGGGAGTTGAGATGACTGGGAGGGTGACCTTAGGGAGTTAAGATAACTGGGAGGGTAACCTCAGACAGCTTAAAAAAATGTCCATTCTTTCAAGTGAAACCCTCTCAAAAAGCAAAACAAAAACTTTAAAAGTGCTGGAGATAGGTTGGGTGTAAGTGCAAAAGGACAGGATGCAGACCTCAATGGATTCAAAAAGGCCTTTATTCATTTAAGGACTTGGGCACCGTTGGCCTCATTTTCCAAAGGTGAAAATGACCCTCAGTTACAGAGGGAATTTTGGTTTTACGAGGTGCAACGAAGATGACATAATCATTGGAAGTTCTGTGCATGCAGTTTTGATCATCAGGGGCTAGTTGTACAGGTTAAAACTCTAATTTAGGAGGGTAGTTGTTAAAAGGTTGAAACTTGTCTGGAGAGAGAAGGGTCCAGACCCCAAGGGATGAGTACTCAAATCTTGCCCATCGTTATTTGCTGTGCCTCCATTTAGGACTAATTTGCCATGGGGAAGGTCAAGGTTTAGGGCCCAGCATTCAGTATCCCCACTTTCCCCCAGGGCTGCTGGGAGGTTAATCTTTGTTTAGTTTCCCCTCTCTCCTCCCAAGCTGCCCCTCTCTCCATTTTTCTTCAGGGGCTATCTTGCAGGAATATTATTTTCCATAACCCTTCACTGGGGATGTAACTCAGTGGTAAAATGCTTACCTAATAAGCATGAGGCCCTGGGTTCAATCCCCAGTAGCACACAAAAGGTGCTGGAGATGAGCACAGTCTTACAGCTCTTGCTGCAGGCATGAGGTCCTGGGTTCAATCTCCAGTCACGAAACAAAAACAAAAACAAGGAAAACAAATGTATAACACAGAAGTGCTTCTAAAAAAGAGATTTCTACAACAGCACAAAGAAATTGGGGTTGATCATACTTGAGCATACTTAATGAAATAGTAGTAAAAAGACAAATAGAATAGCATGACTGCTGGATGTACTAAAAGTTTTGAGTGTTAAGGGGAGTTGCACCATGTGAACAGATCATCTGGGCTTGTTAATTGGTGCTTAACTGGATGAGAAAGAAACTATCTATTTTATTTTATTTTTGGTACTGGGGACTGAACCCAGGGGTGCTCTACCCCCCCCCCACCTCTAGAGCCCTTTTAATATTTTATGCTGAGATAGGGTCTTGCTAAGTTGCTAAGCCTGGCCTCAAACTTGAGATCCTCTTGCCTCGGCCTCCACAGTTGCTGGGATTACAGTTGTGTGCTATATACCCAGCTACAAATCTCTATCTTTACACAGTGGTACAAGAGTTAGAGCATTGTGCCCATCTGACTGAGGGCTAGAGAAAGAGTTATGTCCTTGAATGTTTGCATTCCAAAGAGGTGGCTTTCAGGTCCTTGAGAAGACAGGTGGTATAAGATTTACTTTTCAAGGGGCCAGAGAAAGAATTTTTAAAATGGCAACCCTTCTGAGGTACTTGCTCTTTGAGAGGGCTTAGGGGACTATGTCTATTACCAGGTTCTGACTGAATTTTTTCAGGCAAACCATTTTAAGGAGGGGACCTGGAACTTGCCTAGGGATATGGTCTCAAACTGCTAGAAGTCATACTAGAATATGGTCAAGGAGATAGTCTTGCCAGGAGTGGTGGTGCATGCCTGTAATCCAGGTGACTTAGCAGGCTGAGGCAGGTGGATAACAAGTTTGCGGCCTGACAGTTCAATTTAGTGAGACCTGTCTCAAAATTAAAAAAAAAAAAAAAAGAACTGGGAATGTGGCTTAGTTTTAGTGCACCTTTAGGTTCAATAATAGAAGGCTTTAAAAAAAATTAGAGTCCTTATCACCTGGCACTTCTGGGGAGTAAGATCTCAGTGCCTTAAAACAGGTGAGTGGTGGGGTGCATAGTGATAATAATTCATGTATCTAATTCATTGCATCAGCCATCAACCAAAAGCAGGACTGCTTTTAGATGCTTTTAGGAAGCAGTTCCACAAGTTGTAGGTCACCAAGATTCAGAAGACTGGGACTGGGAGGGAGGCTCACTGGGGAACAATATACTTAGGAAAAAAATTTAAAATGTGTGATTTTTTTGCTATCCAAATTTTCATTAATTAAGGAAAAACTGTGAGAGATTCTTTCAAAATTGTGAAGTTGACAAATACAGGCATCCCTTCAATGGAATTCTAGGCTCTCCAGACTAGAGGATGCATCTGTGGTTTTCTGATTCTCGAGGGGTCTATATTGGGGACTGTTTTTGACTATTTTGCAACTCTGTTGAGAAAGAATTTGTGGAAGCTGATAGTGATGTAAATGATCCCTGTTCATAAAAATGCAAATGAATTTTGTCTGGTAGAGATACAATTGATTTCCTCTTTGTAAGGAAATTAAGATGATTCTAGAAATTAAATTTTGCTCTATAGGTTAATTAAAGAGTTAATTAATTGTTAACATGTATTCATTTTATGGTACCATAGAAGTCATGATTTTTACCTTATTAAAGTTTATTTTAATTGACAAATACCAATCGTAAATATTTAGTAAGTAAAAACTGATGTCTTTGAGACAGGGGTAAAAGAAAAAAAGACCCCTAATAAATGTGTCAGGAGAGAAAACATATCTCCTAAGAAGGGTTTGAGGAGTTCCCAGAGAGAAGGGGGAATTTGACTCAGGACCAGTAGGATTCTTGGCATACGTGACATGACAGGAAAGACTTTCAACATGCATCAAAGGCATAGACAGAGGTTTATTTATGGAGTAGATACACATTCAAGGGAGAATGTGGGCGATCTTGAGAGTGAGTCGTCCCTCCTTGGGGTAGGGCTTCAATAGTTATAGACAGGATGTAGTTAGGGGCTGAACTGGAGGTGGAACCAGGGTGGAGCCACACCATTTCCCTGCACTTGCACATTTTCCTCCTTTTACAAGGAGTCACACAATTTCACTTCAGTTTTACAAGGGTCTGGGTCAAGGGCATGTCACTCAGTAGCTACAATTACTCCTGAGCATTTTTTTCATTTCAATGACTCATGGACATTTCCTTTGAGACAGTCTCTCTCTCTTTTTCTCAAATTCCTATCTCATACAGAGACCTAACTATGAGCAATGACACTCATTCCTGTCCCTTTAGTTAGATGAACAGACCCTCCTGAGTATGCTTGTAATAGATCAACTAGAACAAAAACATAAATCAATATAAATGTCACCAGATTCAGATGTGCCCACAACTGATTTATTGCTTAGCCAAAAAGAAACATTCTGATCCCCAAATATCAAATGATTGTTACTGGATTTGAGAACCTGTATTTTTTTTTTTTCCCCCACGGAAAATCATATATATGATAAGAGTTCAACCATGGGTGTGTCACTTGTTTTCTCTGATAGACCAGAAGCTTCTGTGCCCTGTCTTTGGGAGTGGGTATGCTTTTGCTGTCCTTAAATAAATCTGTTTGTGCCTTGCTTTTCTAGAAAAAAATATTTATTTATTTAGAGACAGGGTCTTGCTAAATTGCCTCCTGGCCTCAAACTTGAAATCCTCCTGCCTCAGCCTCCCGAGTTACTGGGATTACAGATGTGTGCCACTAGACTTGGCTATTTGTGCCTTGTTTTTGATGCATCCTGGAATCTTTTCAGTGGCATAAGTCAAGAACACCCAGGTCTACTTGAGGTACCATTGCCTCCTTGGAAATGAAGCCAGAATTAAAGACAGGCAGTTAAGTGTTGATAGATGATCAGATTGAATGGAGAAAATGGAGGTCGGTTAGGATCCTGGAAGTTGGAGGGAGACTGCCCCTGGGGAGATTGGAATGTTAATGTCTCCAGAACCCTTTGATTACCAAGATCATCTGCCTATACAAACCGCCTCTCCCCCTCCAAAAAAAAAAAAGATTTTAGATGGAGTTATTAATTAATGCTTCCTGAGCTGCTACCTGCCTGGATCACTCCATTTGCCTTTTGGCCATCCCAATAGCATCTCCTGGGCCTAGTCAGGTAGGTAGGAAGTAGAGAGGTAAGGGGGTGGGGGGAGCAGGAGAACAAAGACTGTAAAAGTGTATAAAAGGGGAAAAGCACTCTCACTTCTTGGGATACCAGAATACCAACCATGGCCCCCTTCTTCCTCCCAGGAGAAGTCTGTATTACTTCCTTTGAATAAAACCTGCTTTATATGCTTGCCTTGGCATGTTTCTCTAACGTTCAAACTTCAACATTTGAGGAAACACAACTCATCACAGATAAACTGTGGTATCAGAAGGACCTCCTCGGACCCCCGTCGGGTGACATCTTGATACATTATAAATTGTGAAATAATAAAATCAAGTAATTAACATCACCTCAAATACTGCCACCCTAACCATGTGCTGGAATAGAAGCCTTGAGCATGCTAGATGAGTGCTCAACTCCTGAGCTACATACCTAGTCCTTCAAATACTTCTGTTAGGTAGCTAGGCAACTATGAATGGGTGAGCAGGATAATGAAGGGCAACTGAAAACCACTGGGAGCCTTACCTGACAGAAAAGGACCTGGAAGATGGTGGTGTGGGGGTTTGGGGAGGCTAGGTAGGTTAAAACCTCCCCCAGCCATCATTATATCCCCTTAAGAAAAACTATCCTTTCAAGATCATGTCATAGTCTACCAGGTGGACAGGACCTTCCCTTATCATGGAAACTATGTCACAACCCCCAATCACCCTGGCAAACAAAATATCAAACCCTCACAAAGAAAGCTTGCTGAGGGCTATTCAGAGGGGGAGGAAGTTGAGGCAAAAACAGGGGACTCAATTTCCTTAAAAACTTCAACTCTAGTTGGGCACAGAAACTCACACCTGGAATCCCAGCAACTCACGAAGCAGAGGCAGGAGAATGGAAAGTTGGAGGCCAGCCTTAGCAATTTAGTGGGGTCCCTAAGCAACTTAGACCCTGTTCCAAAATAAAAATAAAAAGGGCTGGGGTATAGCTCAATGGCTCAGTGGTTAAGTACTCCAGGGTTGTTCAATCCCTGATACATACATACATACATACATAAATAAATAAATAGAAAGAAAGAAAAGAAAAAGCAAAAAGAAAGAAAAACCAGAAAAGGACTTTGGAAGGGATACTGAAACTTAAACTTCTTTCTTTTCTTTGGTACTAGGGATCTGTAACAGCGGTCCACTTCATGCTTTGAATATAGTTCTTGCTGCTCTGCCACTGCAATGTATTTTTAAAATGGTGGTGTTTCTTTTTCCTCTCTCCCTGTTCCTCCCTAATATCTCCCCCCAACCCCCAATCTCAGGGGAAATAGGATTACCTTTCTTCCCCATCCTAGGCAGAGTTAACTGTTCTTGAGCACACACTTACCATAGAAACTAAGTCATTTAGACTCAGGGGGTGCTATCAGAAGATCTGAAATGACTATCTCAAGTTAACAAGTGAATTACAACTCCAACAGAGAACACATAGAATGTAGCCTTTGAATCACCTCTTTAAAAGTCCCCTGTTCTTGCTGATGGGCAGAATCAGAACTTTTGGGACAGGAGACCCCTGTGTTTTCTCCTTTGCTAACAAAGCAATAGACCTTTTTTTTTTTTTCTCGAAACCATGTCCTCGTTATTGGATTGGCATTGGAGACAGAATAGAGCTTTTGGTAACAGATTGAGTCCAGGGGGCTTAACCACTGAGCCACATTCCCAGCCCCTTTTATTTTTTATTTTGAGACAGGTTCTCTGTTGCTTAAGTCCTCACTAAGTAGCTGAGGCTGACCTCAAACTTGTGATCTTCCTTAGTCCCCAGGTGTCTTGGATTACAGACATGCATCACCATGTCTGGCTACTTGAACTTCTTTAACCAATGCCAAAAGATAGGTTTCAGAAAAAGGTGAGATCATAAATCTTATTCAGATATGAAAAAAAAATGAACCTGGGTTAAAGACTTTATTTTATTCATATGAGAGAACCACATAGAAGTTATTAAGGGTTAAATCAGAAGAGGAAAAATATATATGGAGAGGAAAAAAAAGTTGAAATACAAATGAAGGCAAAAATTGGTTGGGGGTATGGAGAGGGTGGAGGAAGTAATAGAATTTACATTTGTCACAGAATTTGTGTGTCTGTCAATTACCTCCAACTTGCAATACCTCAAAGAACAAAAGGCTTGAGGTGTATTACAAGGCATCACATTTAGGCAAGAAAGATGGCCCACACCTGTAATCTCTGTGGTTCAGTTGGCTGAGGCAGGAGGATTGAGAGTTCAAAGCCAGCCTCAACAATTTAGTGAGGCCCTAAGTAATTTAGCAAGACCCTGTGTCAAAATAAAAAAAAACAAAAACAAAAAGGACTGGGGATGTGGCTCAGTAGTTAGGCACCCCTGGGTTCAATTCCTGGTTAAAAAAGAAAAAAAAAAAAAAAGAAAAACAAAACTAGAGGGCTGGAGTTGTAGCTCAGTGGTAGAGCGCTTACCTCACATTTGTGAGGCACTGGGTTCAATCCTCAGCACCACATAAATAAATAAAATAAAGGTATTGTGTTCATCTACAACTAAAAACAAAAAAAAAAAATTTAAAAGCTAGACTCTGATACCCTGGAAGATGATAGGCAATTCATGGAATTCTACAAGAGCTTGAGAGGGCTCCCTTCCCTGAGGATGTGCTGGCCACTGGGATAATAGGATTAGGCCACCTTTCTTGCCTAAATGTGATGCCTTGGTGTTTATATTGTAAACATTTTGAGAAACGCAGGCCTGATCTGTCTCCATTCCCAAAAGAGGAAGCATTCAGATGTGAGGTTCCGGCAAGTTCGAGCCAGTTATTTAGGTCCCACTAGGGCCCACTCCTCACTGCGCTGGCTGAGGCCTCAGACAGGAGACCACGCCCCCTAATCTGCTTCCAAGTGTGCCATAAGGGGAGCTACTATGGCCACCAAGACCGTGGCCTCGCCCTTGAACCCCAGTAAGGGATGAAAGAACACTGAAACTTTTTGGACGGGTGGGGTGTCTAGCCCAAACCGGCATTGGTTTGGATGTGGCAAAGGAGGACATCTAGTGGCTGCTTGTGTTCTTGGTTTCTTTTCCACGCAGAGACCTAATTATGGAGGGGTTCTAATGCACAGGCTTCGCTAATTTTAAGGAATGGTTTCCGCATCTGTGTGAGAAGAGAGCCTGTCTGGGGCGCCTTCAAGTCACACAGAGAAACCGTCTGCTGGGGTAGAAAAGTGCGGAGAGGTTGCTGGCTGCACAGAAAAGTGGCACCGGGGAACGCACTGGGGTAATACAGCACCTCTTGCAGGGGCGGAAAAGAACTCGGAGGTTGGGGGTCTGGGAAAGGAACTTGACTGTTATTCACCCCTCCAGTTACCTAACCCTGCAAGGAGAACCTAGGCTTCTTGGGCTACACCTTTATGATACCTTACCCCGCCCTCAACCCCACCTCCCAATTGCGGGAGAATAGATCCTGGTCAGACCGGTTCTGAACTATTGTGATGCTGTATTTTAGAGAGTGCTGAAGTGAAAAGGTAGCAGGAAGTAAGGTATTTATTGGGAAGTTTACTTGAATCCGCATTCCAAAGCACCTGGGCGGGGGAAGCAGCCCTTGGGGATTAAAGGGGAGTGATCTATGGGTGAAGGGAGCCGGATGGGAGAAAATAAGGGAAAAGAGAAAGATTATGGAAGGTGTTAACTGAGATTAAGGATTATTCTCCTTCAGCGTCCTTTAGGAGGCAGTATAGGGGGATTCCCACCCCCTCGATATTTTATGCTTATATGCTTATTTGGATTTTGGATTGTGATTTTTTTTTTTTTTTTTGGACCTTAATAATCTTACCAGTTTTGGAGCTTTTGACTAAGTATAAAATTGTAACAAATATTAACACTTATGGTCTGAATTTTACCTCCCTCCAATTCATATTTGTTGCCAAAAGCTCAGTTCTTTTCCCTGATGCCAATCCAATAAGGAGAACACGGTTTTGAGAAAAAGGAAAAAGACTTATTGCTTTGCTAGCAAAGGAGAAACACAGGGTAATGTGTTTACCCCACCCCCCTTTTTTGGGTAATGGGGATTGAACTCAGGGGCACTTGACCATTGAACCACATCCCCAGCCCTATTTTTTGTATTTTATTTAGGGACAGGGTCTCACTGAGTTATTTAGCACCTCACTTTTCCTGAGGCTGGCTTTTGAACTCACATTCCTCCTACCTTAGCCTCTCTAGCTGATGATATTACAGGTATGGGCCACCATGCCCAGTTTCCTTGGCCCTTTAACTTCCTTGACTTTGGTCTTAAGTTTTTGGTTTTTAAACATTCAGTAGGCCAGTTTTACCAGTTTTAAAGTGGGAATAATGGGGTATAACTGCAATATCTATAATTTTACAATTACCCCTTTCATTTAATCAAAGTCAGTACTGGTACTATAAGCCAGCATTATATCCTAACTTGTAGGTGATGGCTTATTGTCTCAAATTAATTCAGGTTGTTTTATTAGAAGCAGTACCTCTGCAAAACACCAATAGGCAACAGTTATAAAGTTTACAAGGAAAATACAAAATGAATTAACAGAGCAAAAACATATTCAGTTTGTGTAATAGCTATAAATCAAGAAAAATTATTTTATAATCTTAAATCTTTACTTAGTTATACATTGTATCCTATTTATTTTGAGATCACAGTAATCTTTACAACAAAAAATATATCTTTTGAACACAACTTTAAATAAGTTTAATTCTAACCTACTTCAGAGCCATCCTAACATGAATAAGGGCAAGAGACAGAGCCTTAACTCAGGTGAGGCTGGCCTCTTTGAAGGAGGTGGAGACTTATAATCCCTTGGGGGAAAAAGGAAACTGAGGACTCTGACCTTTTGCAGTTTCCCTTATCTGCCAAAGTTCCCCTGCCCGCCAAAAGTGACAGACTCCTTCCATGATGTGGCCCTGCTAACCCCCATAAAATGTGGACCCTTTTGTAGCCCTTCTCCATCTTCCCCTTGAAAATGTGCCCCTCTGTTGCTTAATAAAGCATCACTGGTTTGTTGAGGTCTGTCTCCTTTTCTTTTTCTTTTTATATTCTCTTTCATTTGCTTTCACTCTTGACACATCTTGAAAATTGTTTTATTTCTGAATCTGACCTTTGCTCCTTTTTAAAGTGTCATTCTGCAAAGTTCTCATGTATTGTTTCCTGAGTCCCTGAATATCAGTTAATATAATACCACTTACATCTGACATAATCAAACAGAAAGGTTAAGAGAGATTTTTAACTTCCCTTTTGTGGAAAAGTAGTAGAATGCTTTTATGTTCCATATTGTTAACCTTTGAACAAATCAGACTCTCCTTAATACCTTCCAAAAATGCATTGAAATTTCCATCCCAGTGTAAAGAGAAACACAAAATATTATACATAACATATAAAACATTAAATGGCACAAATAAATACCAATCAATTTTGTTATTTCCATACAAATCTGAAGGGGACTACTGCTACAGACAATTTTAGCTTGGAGAACACCAACTTGGCAAAGTACTCTCCTAAGTTTTAATTTAACTAAGATTAACTTTCAAAGTACAATTTAGAATCCAGAGTTTATAGTAACAATAATCACAGGTCTGGATGGGTTAGCAAAAATCAAAGGATAATCTTAAATTTTTTATACATTTAGGAAACAGTGTTAATGATCAGAAATTAAATTAGTCAAAACAAACAGACATAAGATAGGTCTTCAAATGAGAATGTGACCCTTCTATGTCAGATACAATGTATAAAAGAGAGCACTTACTGGTTATCTTGCCAGTAAACTTACATAAACTTTTATATAGCACTTAGATAATACTTAGATATATTTCTCAGATGTATTCATATACCTACTCACATATAGTTAGGGTGCCAACTATATTGTAATAACCTAAATAGAGTTACGAAGTAATCATTTAAGACTTTAAAATGGGCACAAATCCTAATTCCTTTAAGACTTAGTTTTCCCAAGTAATAAAAACCTAACAAATGCAAGAAAATTATCTTGATAGATAAGAGAAGATCAATGTTTCAGGCTTTACTTCATATCAGTACATTAAAGTTCAAATAATTTTGACTGTGCTCATTATAGCCAATTAAAACACAAACAAAAACTTTTTGAGATTTATCTTCTGCAAACCTTCTGATACTTAAACACTCACAACTTGTTTATATCCTTAGTTTTGTCTTCTTTCATCTTGAACTTCAGCACAAGAATAATACTTTACCAGACAAAATAACTTCCTCATCCAGAAACATTTCTTTTACCTTCTAATTTTCCATACTAAAATATTTCCATCCCTATAACTTTCTATTTTCTAGTTTCAGACCCTTTCTTAAATTCGTATTCTGTATTCTCTCTGATATGCAGACGCTGACTGATAATAAGTGAGTAGGGGAGGGAGAAATGGGGGTTCACTGGATTGGACGGGGGGGGGGGGGAGGGAGGGGGATGGAAATGGGAAAGACAGAATGAATTGGACATAACTTTCCTATGTTCATATATGAATAAGGACCAGTGTAACTCCACATCATGTACAACCACAAGAATGGAAGTTACACTCCGTGTATGACTGATATGTCAAATACATTCTACTGTCCTGTATAACTAAAAAGAGCAACAAAAAAAATCAATAAATGGGATGGTATCAAACTAAAAAGCTTCTTCACAGCAAAATAAACAATCAAGAACGTGAAGAGAGAGCCTACAGATTGGAAGAAAATCTTTGTCATCTGCCCCTCAGACAGACCATTAATCTCCAGGATATATAAAGAACCCAAAAAACTTAACACTAAAAACAAAACAAAACAAACCCAATCAATAAATGGGCAAAGGAACTGAACAGACACTTCACAAAGATAGATGATCAGCCAACAGGCCTATGAAAAAATGTTTGAAATTTCTAGCAATTAGAGAAATACAAATTAAAACTATACTGAGGGACTGGGGATAGAGCTCAGTTGGTAGGGTGCTTGCCTAGCATGCAGAAGGCCCTGGGTTCAATCCCCAGCACCACTACCAGAAAACAAAACAAAACAAAACAAAACAAAACAAAACAAAACTACATATTTCATCTTGATCCTACCAGAATGGCAATTACCAAGAATACAAGTATTAGGAAGTGTTGGTGAGGGTGTGGGGAAAAAAAGGCACACTCCTACATTGCTCATAGGACTGCAAATTGGTGCAAGTACTCTGGAAAGCAGCAGTGAGGAGTTGCCTCAGAAAACTTGAAATGGAACCACCATTTGACCCAATAATACCAACTCCTTGATAGTGATGTGGCCACATCAATGTTTATAGCAGCTCAATTCATAATAGTTAAGCTATGAAACCAATCTAGGTACCCTTCAACAGAAGAATGGATAAAGAAAATGTGGTACATATACACAATGGAATATAATGAAGCCACAAATAAGAATGGAATTATGGTATTTGCCAGTAAATGGATGGAACTGGAAGTTAAATAAGCCAATCCCCCCAAAACCAAAGGCTGAATGCTCTCTGATATGCAGATGCTGACTCACAATAGTGCTGAGGGGAGAGGGAGAGGTTCCCCAGATTGGACAGAGTGGGGAAGGAATGGGGGATGGAAATGGGAAAGACAATGAATGAATCAGACATAACTTTCCTATGGTCATATTCGAATACATGACCTGTCTAACTCCATATCATATACAATTATAATTCATGTGTGTATAATGTCAAAATACATTCTGCTGTCTTGTATAAATAAAAAGAACTAATAAAAATTTTAAAAATATTTGTATTCTGAAACAATCCTTATGAATGTTACCTGTGCATTTAATTTACACAACAAATTTCATCCCAGGACAGTGTTAGACAATCAAGCACATACAAAAACTGTACCTTGATCTTTTACTCCCAGGTTGCATTTAAGGGGTTGGTGCGCAGGATATTTTTGAGCCTGACCTGTCTCCCTTATCATTATCACAATGCCATCAACTTTAAGTGAGTTCCCCACTGTCAATTGTAACCAGAGTCTCTTTTGGGGACTTTTTCTTATACTAGGCATATTGATATGCAACAGAGGAGGCGCTTTCCATTCCTTTCTTTAGATTTCCTTTAAGATCCTTTTGCAGAGCCTGCCTACGAAGCACAGGTTGGCCCTAGTTTGTCTTTTTCTTTTCTGGGTGCAGTTGTTCATTCTGCCAGTCTCCCCATGCATTAAGTTTGATGGGATAATATTACAAGAAGACAACTTGCTTTGCTCCAGTGATGAATATTCCCTGGTCAAATGGGGTGTCCTGTCAGTTCTTAAAAGGGGAGACTATTCCTGTCCCCAGGTCATAAACTAACAGTGCTGGAATCTACTGCCACATCCTTTGTGGCCAGCAGCATCCACCCCCCAGGGGCAAAAGGGACTAGAAGGCAAGACAGAGGCCAGAGGCCAGGTTCTCTTTGGCCATTTTTCTCAGCCCAGGCAGGTTTTCTGGGAGTTTTTTCCTCCCAGCTTAGAGTTAATGTCTTTGACCCACAGTGAGATGATCTGCCATTGCCTAGGACCAGACTGAGAAAGTGTTAGGAGTGCCAGCACTGGGTTTAAAAGATTTAAATCTTATTTTCAAACTCTTTCTTCTGGTTTTCTGCTATTTTGCAAACCACAGGCAGTGACTTTTAGCAGCTTCAACTTAGTTCCTGACTGTTCAGACCCCTTATTATTCAACTGTATAAATGCCTGTATATACAGAATCTCTTTTGTATACTTTACACCTGACAGACCAACTTCAAGATAATCCAGAAAAACCATTAAAAGGCCAGATTGTGTTACAGTAAACTGTCTTTCTCTTATACCTATAGGTAACCCACTCTGCCAAGATCTCACTACTCAACAGACTACAGGTACCATCAATGCAGCATGGCCCATGTCTTAAAGTGCCAGTAACAGATTAAAAAAAAAAAAAAAAAAAAAAAAAAAAAAAAAACAACCAAAACACGAGAGGATAACCAAAACTGGGACTGACAGGAACCTTTAAAACAGATAGACCTGCAAATACAAATTTCTTCCACTTTACCTTTGACAGACCAACTCCAACTGCAAGATTGTATAATAATCCAGAAAGCTATTCAAAAACTATTTCAAAAAGCTATTCAGATCATTAAAGTAAAACATCCTAGACAGGCTTACATTTATAGGTGGCCCTTTCTTCAACTTACTTTATCTCTGATAGAACAATTCCAATTGCAAAAGAAACAACCAGAGAGAGAAAACCAGAGAGGAACCCCAAAACCATGACCGATAGATGGGAACCTTTAAAACGGAACAGCCAAGACCTTTCTCAAGAGACTACTTACAGGATCAATGTAGTATTGGCTATGTCTTAATATTGGCAGTAACAGATGTAAACAAAACAAAAACACAGGCAGACAACCAGAGGGAATTCCCAAACCCCAGACCAAAAAACAAATGAGAACCTAGAATACACCAGAAGGGAGTAAATATCCCTAGGTTCTTGAATCCTGCTTAACCATGACTCCTACACCAATGGCACCACAGATGTCCCCACAAAGAGGAACCAGATGTGTAGAATCAAGGGTCTCGGCAGGCACACCAGGGGACTTACGAGATGGCCAAGGTTTTCGCGACTTTCCTGAGTTCAGTTTCCTTTTTCTCACAGTGGACCATGCTGGAGCAACCTGTACAACTCAGGAAGAGAAGGCGGGAGTTCCCCTGAAGCAAAAGGAGCTTCCGCAGCTGCTGGGATGTTCCTCAGTCGCTCCCCTTACTCACAGGAACATCTCAGTTTGCCACCTGAGGCAAACTCACCCATCTCCTAACTCTCCTTCAACTGGCTCTCAACAAGTTTGCCAGCCACCTTGCATTCTCAGCATGGAAGTGGGGTTCCTTGGAGAGCCAGTCCTGCCCAAGAAACCTGGAGTGGGAGCTGCTCATGGGTCCCACCTGGAAAGCTAGGTCTTTGTCCCTGATGCCAATTCAATAACAAGGACACAGTTTTGAGAAAAAGGGAAAAGGTTTATTGCTTTGCTAGCAAAGGAGAAACACAGGGGACTCCTGTCCCAAATGCTGTGATTCTGCCCATCAGCAGGAACAGGGGGCTTTTGAAGAGGCGATTCAAAGGCTACATTCTCCATTGGGGTTGTAATTCACTTGTTAACTTGGGAGGTAGTTATTTCTGAGATCTTCTGGTGCATCTGCAAAATCTGATTACTTCATTCCTATGGTGGGTGTGTACTCAAGGACAGAGAACTCTGTCTAGGATGGGAAAAAAGGTACTTCTGTTTCCCTGCGATTAGGGAAGGGGAGAGATTAGGGAGGAGCGGGGAGAGAGGAAGAGAAAGAAACATGTCTGCTTTAAAAATAAGTTGCAAAAATAAATAAATAAATTGCAGTGGCAGAACAGCGAGAGCTATATTCAAAGCTTAAGTGGACCAGTGTTCTGATATGTGGAGGTTCTAACTCCTCAGTACCTGCAAATGCAACTTCATTTGGAGATGGGGCCTTTTAAGGAGATAATTAAGGTTAAATGAAATCATCACGGTGGGTGCTCATCCAATGCACTTGGTGTCTTTATAAAAAGAGGAGGTTGGGTCACATATATGGACTAAGGGTCAACAATGTGAGGGCACAGCAGTAAGGTGCCCATCCACAAACCAGGAAACGGGCCTCAGAAGAAACTAAACTGACAACACTGAGGGCTTGGACTTCTGGCATCCAGAATTGTGAGATAATAAATTTCAACTAAGCCACTCAGTCTTTTTAATTTTGTTATGGCAGCACTAACAGACTGATATTGCTGTATTTAAGGATGATGGCAACTAAGCATGCTTTTAACTTGTACAAGAAAAATAATCTGGGTCTTAACTGCATTCATCCTTGACAGTGTTTTACTCATAACAACATTTTACTTTACCCACAGCCTCTGGTCTACCTTTGAATCTCTGAATCCTGTTTTGGAGTCAGATCCTGAAGGGGCTCATACTTTTCTCTTTGACTCTAATGCCTTTTTTTTTTTTTTTTTTTTCCTATCAAAACCTCCTGCAGCTCGCATTCCTACTAGGTTGATCTCATGGTAATTGAGGTTTATGTGGCAGTTTGTTGTGACTGTTTTTATTTAGGCAAAAAAGACATAGCAGAAAGCAGAAAATAACAAGCAGAATTTATGTTGAGAATCCATTTATTAATTTGTAGCAAAAAAAAAAAAAAAAAAACTAAAACCAAAACAAACAAACAAAAAAACCAAAACAAAAAGCAGAAAACACAAACCAAAACAAGTAATAAAGCCACTGTATCACTGTGGCAGAAAACTTTAGAAAAACAGGTAGATTGATGGACTACTGGTAATCAAAAACTTCTTTTTTTAAAGTTAAAAAGTTGTGCTGGGGTTGTTGCTTGGTAAAGCACTTGCCTTTCATGTGAAAGGCACTGGGTTTGATTCTCAGCACCACATATAAATAAGTGAAGGTCCTTTAGCAGCTAAAAAAAAAAAAAAAAATCATCTTAAAAAAAGTTAAAAAGTCTATTATTATAATTTTCCACAAAGTTTTAAAGCATTTAACTTTTTAACTGACAGATTACTCAATTACTGAAAAAACACCTACAATTAAACCAATTCTTATTGATTACCTACTCTGAAAAAAAGAAAACAAACAAACACACAAACAATCCCTTCCCAAACTATATGAGGCACTATGGAGAAATATAAAGAATGACCAAAATTTGTTCAGATTCTTAAGTTGCTCTTCCTATTTCCTATTGTAACCATTCATTGAGTGGCGATTTTTCATTATAGGATGAGAATGAATTATAGGATAAGAATGAAGAATTATTCTATATCCTATAAGAATTATAGGATATAGAATGAAGGGGATAACAGGAAAACCTCCAATCAGTCAACACTTTGCTTTTTCACAAGTGAAATGGATTAGAGGAAAAGCAAAGCTAGGGAGGAGATTGTAAAGAAATGACAGTAAAGGAGATTTCTTAGAGTTGGGCAAATAACAATTTTTAAAAATTTTCTTAATTTGTTGCTAGGGTCTAGCTGACTTCAGCTGCCCTGCGTCTCAGCTCAGGTAGAAGTCTTAGAGTTCACCAATCCCTTTCCTTTTTATCTCCCTGTTTTTCCGGCTTGGGGCTCCCTTCTCTTGTGGACCTATCTCCTCTCCCAGTCAACTAAGTTCCTGCCTTTTCTTTTTCACTTTCGGTCTTCCTTCCTCATCCGCCCTGATTGCCTTTCTCTCCTGAGGACTCATTCATTTGCCTCAGGCCTCACTTCCCTTCCTGTGCTGCTGGGCCCAGGTTCCAGTAGCCATGGTGGAGGTGATCTGCTCAGCATTTTGGCTGTCAGCAGAACTTGATGCCATCCTGGCTGTTTAGCCCTGGTGGAATCATTCCTGTGGGGAGCCTTTTGTGATCCCAAATGCCACTCCTGTCCAGTTCTTTGACCCTGACTCTGTACCTCCTCCTGTATGTAACAGGGGTTCACTTGACTCTTTGACTATATCCCTTTTGGTTTTGAAACTTATGTAAGGCCCCCAAAAAGGAAACCCCAACTCTGTCCCATGGATGGATGGCAACCCCAATCAACCGCAGGAGGCGTCACTTGATGCAAACCGCAAGAGGTGTTTATTCCAGCGCGCTGGGACCCAACTCGAGGAGTCGAGTCCCTAGCAGAAAATCTTGTAGGTTTATAAAGGCAGAAACCACACATTGGGAGGGGTCGCACATGCCGGGAAATTTCAAAGGGGGGTCTGGGTTTACTGATAACACACAACATGTTTCACAATGTTTTACAACAGGGCGTAGATTCTGGTCAATAGTTTCTGGTAATCATTCTGTTTGAGCACTATCTGGCTATCTGGCTCAATTTACCCTTTTATTCTCTGTTTGGGGCTGTTTCTTAGAACAGCTTAAGGGCTTTGTTCCCATTCCTGGGAGGGTGACCTTAGGGAGTTGAGATGACTGGGAGGGTGACCTTAGGGAGTTAAGATAACTGGGAGGGTGGACCTCAGACAGCTTAAAAAAATGTCCATTCTTTCATTTCCCCATTTTCTTTTCTGGTAAGTTCTAATCATGGAACTTCTGTCTCTATATACTCTTCTCCAAAGCTATTTCCGTGGCGGAGGGACTGGTATTATTGCCTGAGCATTAGTACCTGTACAGCACTTATTCTTTCCCTGATGAAGGTGACTAGGCGATTTCAGGCAGGCAAGAGCCGAGGGGGCGGGCCACCAATTAGCAGCCCCTTGTTTTCAGTCCTTGATAAACAGTCCTTGATAAAGGCAGGTAAATTTGGTAATCAATGGCCTCCGGAGATCCTTGACATTCCATTCTTCCAGGGGCAGTCCTCCAACTTGCAGAGGCAGATGACCTCATGGCTTCATTTCCTCGATTTGACCCGATCCCCTATTTCTACACTAACTACCTATTCCCAATTCTGGCTTCATTCCCCTCTTTAGCTTTAGGAACCCATAACTGCTTGTTAAGGAAATGAAAAGGTGCGTTGGTCATTCTGGCTGCTTCGTAGCTGAATGGGGGCAGCGAGGGAGAAGCAGTTTGGAGTCCCTTTTTAAAAAATCGGGTCAATCGAGGGGTCCCAGGAAGAAGCCTGGTTGGGGAAGAGCAGGTTGTAAAGTCATCTGAGGGTGGCTGCTTCTATGATAGAAGAACAAAAAGACACGAGTACTGAAATGAGATTAGCACAAAGTAAATGTTGCAGCATCTGAAACATGCCACTGAGTATCATGAAAATGACAGAAGTTAATCTCTCACCAGGAGGTGGAAGAACTGAGAAATTGTTCCCATAACTAGGCCTAGCAAAGGCTGGAGAGGGACAAGGCCTTTATTTGGGGACTTTAACATTGCCATAGATGTCCCCAAAAAATATAGTTAAGCTACTTAATGTCATCTGATTTTTGTAAAATATCCCTTTATTGGTATAACCTGTGTTTAGTAGAGATCTCTATACTTCTGTTACTTAGAAATAGATAATCATACTGGCAAACATAGATTAAGTCTACCTGTGTAGCTTAGGAAGGTCTGCAGGCCTTAAACTGACTAAAACTTCTGACTCTGGCAGTTTCTCTGATAGTTATCAGGCTACATCTTAAGTTACATTTAACTATTATTTCCTTTAATTGCCCAAGAATGGCTATATTTTGGTTTTAACTGTTTTGCTGGGTATCTAAGATCAAGCTGGTCAATTGACCTGGTTCCTGTCTTGTTAAAGAGTCAGCTGAGTCCCACAGGGGTCACTCATACAGAACTTAAGAGCGGCTCCTTAGCTCCACCAGTGACTTTGGTTAGGCAGGGTCTCTTGATGGGGTGACGTCCTTTAGAAACATCAAGGGATGGTTTCCCCTTTTCCATGACCCTCCTCTGCAGCAGATGCACTGGATGATTTTTCATCCTCTAGTCTCAACAATCTCCTTGATCAGGAGGTTGTGTGACCCAGAGTTGCAACGCTCCTTAGAGATGTTTCTCTTATTCCCTGGGTTCAGGCTAATGTTGAGGGCAGACCCAATATGGACTTTTCTTGACCTCTGTATTTAACTCATATTTCTAAGTTTGATCTTAATTATCCAGCAGCCGTCTCACCAGTCATAAATTAAGAGTAATGGGCTTTAACTTTAATGTCCATAACTTTACAGTTATTTACCCCTTTTATCTAACTGGAGTCTGCATTAGTACTGGAAGTTACCACTATCTATTCTATAGGTGATGGCTTATTATCACAAGTTACCTAGGTTGTATGTTCTTGAAGCAGCTACTTCTGCAAAACATTAACAGGTAACAGTTTTACAAAATGAAATTAGCAAGAGTAAAAATATATTCAGCTTGTATAATAGCTATCTTGAATTTCGATTGAGAACCACATTCTATCCCCTATTTGAGATCACAGTACTTTTACAACAAGAACCAATATTTTGACTTAACTTTAAATAAGCTGAAGTCTGACTTATTTTGGAGTCACTCTAACATGCAGTAAGGTGGGAGGCAGAACCTTATCTCAGGTAAGGCAGGGCTCTTTACAGATCTTAAGTGTTCTAATTCTGATGTTAATCTTTGCTTCTTCCTTAAATATCATTAAGTAGTTTACATATACTGTTTCCTGAGTCTATATAAACTTTATAATTAACACAATTTAACATAGTATCTAAAACATGAATCAAAGAAAGGCTGAGAGAGCTTTTAACTTTCCTTTTGTGATTAAGTGGCAAAATGTTTTCATGTTTCTTTCATATTTCACAATATTAACCTTTAAACAAATCAGACTCTAATGTTTAGAAATACATTTACATTTGAAATTCTTTATCTCAGTGTAAAAAGTAACAAATTTTACACATACCCTATTGATAGCAGGTCCTATAATAGAACATTAAATGATAGAAATAAATCCCCAATAAATTTACTCTTTATAAGTTAAGATTACCATTACAGACAAGTTTAATCTGGAGGATAGCAGAGCTTAATAAATTCCTTGCTTTAAAAAACTTGTGGTCCTGAAAAATATGAACACATTTAATATACAACTAGTGACCATTTCACAATTACCTTGACACTTTTATCTTACCAAATTGAGTTTTTAAAGAAAAATGTAGACTCTGTAACAAAGTTACAATACTCTATAACAGTTGTTTAACCATAATTGTATACACCCCAATTTTTAAGACTAATTGTTTCTAAAGATAAAACTTAATAGACACAAAGTTAAGAGTAAATTAGTGTTTCAAATCCTTGTCATTTTACCATGTCATTCTACCATATAGATTAAACTTTGGTTTATATCAGAACCAAACCTTCAATAGTTTTAGCTGTCTCACATACATATAACCAACTTAGTTACACACAAACTTGTTGAAAATTGCCCTTTACTTACACAGACGTTCTTAGCACTTACTTAGACCTTCATGTATTTCATCACACAAGCACTTTCTTACCCAGAAACATTTCCTTTTTCCTTTTACTAAATATATTTCTATACCCAGAACCTTTTATTTTCTCTTTCCTATTCGTTGACACCTTTTTGTTCACATTCTGAAACAACTCTTATGAAATTTCTGAATTTAGATAAATTACTCTATTTTAATAAGATTAAATATTCTTTTGTTTATAGTACTCTAATTGAAACACAGTTGAAACTTTTGGGACCCTTTGTATATAGAATTGCACTTGTTAGGACATAACTCTTAGTAACCTTGTTTTTAGTTTAGTGATGACACAAAGCAAGTTTAAACCCTTTATTTACCAACCTATGAAACACACCAATAATGTTTAAGTATGATACCCCATGGAATTTTAGGAGTTAAAAGTACTCAATGTTATTTAACAATTAGCATTTTGACTTTGTAAATTAATCAGATATCTCTACAAACACATTAGAGTACATACATGTTAACTCTAATTCACTTATTCTGAAAAAAACCAAGATATCAGACAAGTGTCCTGAACAGTATTTGCTGTCTCTTCCCTGTTGAAGAAAAGTCCTAGAAACAATTGATATTAGACATTTTATTAACATCAATATTTATTAGCTTGACCACCTAGAGACTTGCAAGTTATTTTCAAAGACATTTTACTCCTTATTAGTTTACCCAATTTGAACCTTTTTTAAATCATGTGAATTAAAAGTATCTGGATCCATTTTTAAATTTTAATTTTAGGAGCGCTCAGTTTTGATACAGACAAAACATGACATCAGACAGCACAACATACAAATAACATAAAATCAAGCCCTTGTAACTTTATAGGTGAATCTCCATTGCAGTGTAACAGATGTTCAAAAACTCTAGTTGAATAAAAAATAGAACTGATCAAAAAATCATGAGCTCAAAAAAACATATAATTAAAAATATAGCATTTACTTTGCTGGAGTTTTAAAGACTCTTTTTACCTTTTCTTTCCCTGGGTTTGAGACCAGTCTCCTACTGAGCATTTAGGCTTCTTTTATTTATATTTCGATGTAAGCCTGGACTGAGATCTGGAAGGATCTAACAGGTTTTAACAGAAACTCTGTGTCTAAGGCATTTTAGCCATCTCATCCGGACAGGTTGGATGTTAAAATTATGAGACCTTATTTTTCATTACTTTTGAGACTGAAGCTACTTGCTAAGTTACCCTTTAGGGCTGTCGGGAGGGGGAGTCCAGAGAAGGAACCTTTGGGGTCCACCCGAGAGTAGCCCGGGCCCAGAACCCCCCAGTTGTTCCAACCCTTCCTCCACCTCCGCCACAAACACACAACAGAACCAGATACAGACGGGCGCCAATCTCTGATCCACCAATTGAACCCCATCAGCGCCCTTACCGACGGAGACTACCAGGCGTCCCTGGCTCTCCTTCCACCCTTAGGGCGTCCCCCAGGGCCGCAACCTGTGGCCCCCCAGGCACGTCTACCGGCCACTGTCCGGCCACTCTCACGAGTCACCGAAACCGAAAGCGCGCTCACAGAACCAGACCAACTAACAAAACACAAGACAAAGACAGACAACTTCGGGGTACCCCTTCTTACCTCCAAGGTCGACTCCGCGGATGAGGGGGCCGTCTTATCCCGGACGAGCCCCCAAATGAAAGGCCCCCCCAAAAGGAAACCCCAACTCTGTCCCATGGATGGACGGCAACCCCAATCAACCGCAGGAGGCGTCACTTGATGCAAACCGCAAGAGGTGTTTATTCCAGCGCGCTGGGACCCAACTCGAGGAGTCGAGTCCCTAGCAGAAAATCTTGTAGGTTTATAAAGGCAGAAACCACACATTGGGAGGGGTCGCACATGCCGGGAAATTTCAAAGGGGGGTCTGGGTTTACTGATAACATACAACATGTTTCACAATGTTTTACAACAGGGCGTAGATTCTGGTCAATAGTTTCTGGTAATCATTGTTTGATCACTATCTGGCTATCTGGCTCAATTTACCCTTTTATTCTCTGTTTGGGGCTGTTTCTTAGAACAGCTTTAAGGGCTTTGTTCCCATCCTGGGAGGGTGACCTTAGGGAGTTGAGATGACTGGGAGGTGACCTTAGGAGTTAAGATAACTGGGAGGGTGACCTCAGACAGCTTAAAAAATGTCCATTGTTTCACTACATGTTTTTTTTTCTTTTTCTCAACTTTCTTCTCCCTGATCTTCTCCTCTCTGATCTTCTTTTCCCAGATTTTCTCTTTCCTGATCTCTCCTCCCTAATCTTGTTTTCTCTGAATCACCTTTAAAAGCCCCTGTTTCTGCTGATGGGTAGAATCACAGCCTCTGGGACTGAAGTCCCCCGTGTTTCTCCTTTGCTAGCAAAGCAATAAAACTTTTGTCCTTTTCCTAAAAATAGATAAATAAATAAAAAATTTTCTTAGCATGTCCTCTAAGCTTGGAGTACTGTTAAAGAAATGGGCATAGTTTAGTCTAAAAACTCTGGCTAGTAGCTGAGAAACCTAGTTCCTAACTGTGGGCTTTGATACTAATGAGTTGTATCTTAGTTCCCTAATTTATAAATGAGAGACTGATTAGTTCATCTTTAAATTAGGTGTTATAAAGATTATCTAGTGTTTTATATGTTTAACAATGAAGACTTTAGGCCACTGGGGGCTAGAGAACTGTGTACAATATTCCTAGCATCTTCTCACATAATATAACTGATCTTTAGGTATTAGAGATAAACCATTGAAAGTGACAATGAGATCCCACAAAACCTTTTTTGAATCGCATAACAGCAGCATATTTCAATGGCCATAACATTGTTCACACCCTGAAGTTCAGCAATCCCTCTCAAGGGAATAAGCCCTGAGGAAATAATTAAACAGAAATAAAAGTTATATACATATATATGAAAAGATGTTCATTGTAGCATGATTTGTAAGAGTAAAAGTTCTCAACAATAAGTAATTGTTAAGTTAGAGCACATAAACCAATGGAATAGTGTGGGAAGTCATCCACATCTAGCAGAATCAGACATGGTTGAGCCATGGGACACTGAGGCCTGACTCCCAGGAACTGGCAGCCATGAGGGACTGTTTCATATCACCGGGGATCAGTTGGCCCTGTGTGGGAGTGGTTTATTGTCTGGTTATATGATAGTTTCCCTGAGCAAATGGCTTCCCTAACTCCACCCCATCCTGTCCATCACAGAAGAATTCCCTCCTGGTCTGGGCCCTTTTACCTGTGTGACTATAAAACAAAGGAGAGTTGGGCTACTCCATCTTGTTAAAGGCCAGATTTGGTATAGCCTGGTCCATCACACCCCCTCTCATTTGAAAGAGTGTTGGCTCTCATATGTTTATTGATTAGATGTTTATGGGTTATTAATTGATTTATAGCCAACATCATCCTCCAGCAGTTAATCCTTTTCTCATCCACATGGCTGAAACCTCAACAGAATAGTATGCAGCTATTAAAAATGATAATAACTTATTATCCTTTTTCTCTCACTGTGCAACCTGCTTCAGTGCCAATAGCCTACAGGCACAGAAGCCAGGGCAGTGGTTTTGGACCATAGTTTGTTCTGGTAGTGACACAAGAGAGGTACAAAAGTCCAAGGTAAAAATGATTATGAGAGAACATGTAGAAACTGTTAGGATTGGGACTTGAGTGGCTGCATGAAGAGAGCAAAATGACTGAGGCAGTGGGACAGCGTGCCAAACGGCGACCAATCGAACAGGGACAGATAAACTCCAGAGTCTTATATGTCACTCAGAAAGAACCCCCCACCTATTCTGGTCTATAAAGACCATGGGCAGGTCGGGCCATGCGCGATTTTCTCTGGCTTTCCATCCTGACCTGTACCCCCGGGGGCTGGGAATTTCACCGGAGAGCCAAATTCCAATAAAAGCTTGCTTCTGCTGCTTTTCTGCCTGCTTTTGTCTGGCCACCAGCCCTTGCCCTCGAGCTTACAGAAACATGAAAAGTGTTTATGATTTTGGGTACAACATGTCTATTAGAAAAAGCAGAACACAAATAATATTCATTTTATGATTACAGCTATGTGAAAAATATCACATAGGCAAAAATGGACAAAGGATAAGAAATAAAAACAGGGCGGGAATATAGCTCAGTTCGCAGAGTGCTTGCCTGTTAAGCACAAGGCTCTGGGTTCAATCTCCAACACAGCCAAAAAAATAAATAAATAAATAAAAATAACAATTTAAAAAAATATTTACTTATTTAACTGGGTGCTGTGGCACATGCCTATAATCCCAGAGACTCAGGCAGGAGGATTAGTGAAGCCCTAAGCAACTTGGAAAGGCTCTGTCTCAAAATAAAAAAATAAAAAGGGCTGAGAGTTTGACTCAGGAGTTAAGTGTCCTTGGGTTCAAATCCCTAGTGCCCTGCCCCACCCCCCAAAAAAAAAACTCTACTGCTGAGCTACACCCCCAACTCCAAAACATTCTCTTAGGATAGTAAGTCTATACATTTTTTAAAAATAAATTTTATTTAAAGTATATATTGTACATATATATTTGGTCTTTTATTTTGAGACAGGGTCTCAGCCAATTGCTGAGGCTGGCCTTGAACTTATGATCCTTCTGCCTCAATTTCCCATGTCACTGGGATTAGAGGTGTATGCCACTATGGCCTGGCTCAGACATAAATTTTAAACAACAAAGTTCTGAGTTTGTTTCAGGAAAAGCCCCTGGAACCTACTTAAGGATAGTATGAAACTGGCTTTTCAAGAAGGGGACATTTGCTAGGCACAGTGGTACAAACCTGTAATCTCAGTGATGCAGGAGGATCACAAATTTGAGGTCAACCTAGGCAATTTAGTGAGATCCTGTCTATGAGAAACAGAAAGTTTGGTGGTCCATTTTCAAAATATAGTATTTAGTCTTAATTGGGATAGTAAGATCCAGTTGTAGTCATTTTGAGATCCAATTATAGTCATTTTAACTGTAATCATTCCCTTTGTCCACCCCAATTTAAAATTAGCCAGTCCTGTATATTGTAACTCGGAACTCCTCTTATGAGAGCAAGGGGGTAGTACTGTGTTAGGGATAAAAACAGGTGGACTGTGTAATGTACAAAGCTGCTCTCCCCACCCTTTCTGTGTAGCCATTTCCCCCGCCTCCAACTACTGTCAGTCTGTGAACATCCTAGCTAGCTATTGGTTCATAAGTCAGCTTGCAAGTATCCTTCTCCATTATTGTCCCCTGTTAGCCCCACAGAATTTAACTGCTTAAGGGTGGCTACCCCCGCCATCTTTTCTCTCTTGCTTTTCTCTCCCCCTGACTCATTTTCTCCTCCTCGCTTTCCACTCTGTCTAGCGCGCACCCCTTTCTCTTTTCCTCTCATTTTCTCTCTTACCCTGCAGGGAGACACTCTGTTTGCTTAATAAACTCCCTTATGTGATTTCCCGTGTCTGGTGTGGTTTCCGTAGGATTCCTTATAATGGTGCCATAACTCGGGATGGGTCCTTCCACTGCCTCTTAGCAAGTGGAACCCCATCCCTCCTGTCCTCAGCCTCCCCAGTTGTTGGGATTACAGGCATGCACCACCCACTCCTGCTTCCATTTACTATTTGGACTGTGCTTGACCACTTGGAAAAGTAAAAGCACAGATGGGCTGTGGATGCATAGCAAACCGCCAGAGAAGTGAGTTATTTCATATAGGTGGCTTCGAATTATTTAAATACTACTTCAGTTTAAAGAAAGGAAAAGGGTTGTCGGGGAAACTGATTTGGGGGAAGATAGACAGGAAAAATATGGTGAATAATGGTAAGGTTTATTATGCAGGGTTAAGTCAGTGCCTTCTCTGTTGATGAGAGTCTAGTGATTTAGCCTCCTTCCCTTCTGGGTGCAGAGAGTAAAACATTCCCACAAATGGGAGTACAAAAGATTAACTTCTCTGTTCTCAGAGACAATTTCTCCAAAGTATCAGATCAAAATATTCTGTCAAAACAAAATCCTTACAGGCTAGGGGTATGACTCTTTGGTAGAGTTTGCACCTAGTGTGAGCCAGGCCCTGGGTTCCACACAGGGTCAATTAGATCTATAACTAAATTTTTCTTCTTCTTCTTCTTCTTTCTTCTTCTGCTTCTTCTTTCTTCTTCTTCTTCTTCTTCTTCTCCTTCTTCTTCTTCTCTTCTTTCTTCTTTCTCTTTTCAAGGTGTGGTGGATTCAAAAGCTTCTAGTTGACTTTCTTTTGCAGCTCATGATTTGTGGCAAGCCTCCATTCTATACAAAAGCCTTCTTGGGCAGTTCAGAGTAGTTGGGGTTTTGTAAAGAAAGTAGGAAGGAAACAGAACAACAGGGAGAAAACTCCCCACCACCATCTCAACAAACCTGATTGGGACATCATGTTACTTTGGGTTACTTTTTGCAGGGATTAAAATAGAGGACACTAGGCCAGGTGTGGTGTAATCCCAGCAACTTGGAGGCAGATGCAGGAGGATCACGATTTTGAGGCGAACTTCAGCAATTTAGTGAGGCCCTAAGCAAATTAGGACTGGGATGTGGGGATGAAGCTCAGTAGCAGAGCGCCCCTGGGTTAAACTCCATATATACATAAAGTTGACATAAAATAGATAACAGGAGAAAAACAATTTTAATTCATGGAAATTGTGGGCAGAAGCTGTGGCTCTGCTCAGAGTTACTGCAAAATAGGGCTGTACCTAAACCTGAGTTACTCTGTTTTATACAATAGTAATTGGCCATGAGCTACCCCCATTTGAGTTTAAGTGCTGAGGTGGAATGACTCTACACCTTGTTTGTACAAGTAAATAATCACCAACTGCCTGGCACAACCACAAGGCACCAACGGATAAGTGTAGTCATGCTAATAAAAATGACACCCTGTATTGGCATCAGATCTGCTATTTTGCTGCCTCCATTATCCTGCAACCCCCCCCCCCCCCCACCATTTTACACTCAGATCCGCAAATCCCCTCACCAGTCATTGGTTCGTTGTTATGAGTCTGCGAAATTTCCACTACTTAAAGAATAGCTCCTCAGCTATTTTCTCTCTCTCTCTCTCCCGCCCTGAGAGTGGACACTCTGGTCATCTGCCTAATAAAATCTCTTGTGGGAGTTCCCACATCCGGAGTGGTTTTCTAGGTGCATTCATTCATTGGGGCTACAACTCAGACTGGGCACCCCAGAATATTTGCTCCCCTGGATTCAAGGGTCTGAGCTGCCTTGGTACCAAAACTGAGGGACATTTTTCTTACAACCTGTGAACTTACTGAATTACTCAGATGAATGCTCATAATCAAACTCATGTGGAAAAACCCCAATTCCATGAGCTTATGGAACACCCTGGACCACTGAATGAAACAATCCCCTTGCTCATGGCCCATAAAAGGAGACTAACACAGGGGGCACCATCACCTTGACCCTGCCATCTGGTCACTCATCACCAACCACCAGTGTTTCCTCAGGCTTTAGCAGAGTGCAGTTTCTCCTGCCCTTGACACCACAACTGGCCCACTCCAAGCAGACATCTCAAGCTGACACTCCAAGCTAACATTGTGAAACTGCCATCTTCTGGACCTTGGCCTAGAATAAGTACAGTGCTTTGCAACTCTAAGTTCTGAACAAGTTCTTCAGCTGTTTTGAAACCTTATCTGACTATCTATAGTGACTCTTTGCATTTATATCTGCTCTCTGCCTTTGCTCTCATTTTAGCTTCCTGAACCCCTGTGGCTGCCTTAACCTTTCTTAGTCTGTCTGTAATACATAGTTAATACATACATACATATGTCATCCTGAGCTACAGAAATAAAAAAAGATTTGGGGTTTTTGGGGGTAGTAGAGGCAAATTATGGGAAGGAGAGGGGAGGAAATGGTGAATAATACAGAAAAAAAGTTAATACTTTTTATAATACAGATAAAAGTTTCTTGGGTAATAAAAGTTCTTGGGTTAGCTCTTTTTGATACAGATAATTCACAGAAAATCTTTATATATATATGTACACACACACCATACATATAAATATATACATATTTATATATATTTCTTTAGAAGAGAAGGGGTTTGAAATGTTACCCAGCCTGACCTTAAACTACCAGTCTCAAGTGATTCTCTTGCCACCAGCTTCTTTAATATCTGAGATTATAGGTATACACCAACTCATCTGGCATGGAAATTTTTTTTAACTTTTTTTTCTTTTGTGGTATTGGGGCTCAAACCCAGGACCTCATGCACACAAAGCATATGCTCTTCCACTGAGCTACACCCCAGACCTCCAATAGTTTATTCATTTATCAGTTGATGGACACGGGGGTTATTTCTGTGGATCCTGTGTGTCAACTGAGCCATATAGTGCCAGCTGGGTCACTTGTGAGTCTGTAGGAGCTGGGAGCTAGTCAAGGCCTCCTCAACTCTCCTCCACTTGCCTCTCTTTCCATGTGGTGTGCCCGCCCTCCAGGGCCTCATCATATGAGTCACACCTCTGTATCCCATGGCTCAGCCAAGCCTGCCTAGCATGTGTGAGGCACTTGGTTCAATTCTCAGCACCAAATAAAAATAAATGAATAAAATAAAGGTCGATCAACATCTAAAACATATATAAAATAAAAGAGTTAGTCCCATTAAGCCTTTTCTTTGACATATTTTCCCATTAGCTCCATTTGTCTGGGAAGGAAGATTCCTTTAGTACAGCAGGTGCACTGGGGTAACTTCTGACCAATTATTTACCCCAGCACCCACATTAACATGGGATTAACTTGTGGATGAAGCCCCCCTAAATAGGATAGCCTCTGTGACAGTTCAAACTCCACTGCCCGAACAAAGCAAGGGGGAATTGAACACCTGATAGTCAAAGAGTAGAAGGTGGTCCCCAGTCCTGATAAACATTAAACAGTAACAAATTTGGAGACTGCATTGTCTCCTTTGTTGTTTCTCAAAAGAGAGAGTGCTCTCTGTTTAAGTCTTACTTTGCTTTTAATTTACTTTCACCTATAATAAAGTTCTCTTGCATAGCTTTTTGGTGTCTGACGTTAAATTTTCTTTCCTTGGATCACAAGAACTGAGTTTTGGAGTTTCAGCTCCTTGTTTTCCTGTGACAAGGATCTTGCTGAGTTGCTTTGGGTCTTACTAAGTTGCTGAGGCTGGCTTTGAACTTGCTATCCTCCTGCCTCAGCCTCTGAAGCTGCTGGATACAAGCATGCACCACTGTACCCAACTGATCAACTGAAGTTTTTAATCTATTCAAAAAATTTTTTTTATAGTTTTAAAAACGGTAATTTTGAGAAATATTTTTTTAATTGGAAGAAATTTTGCAAATACTTATTTTGTGTGTGTGAATACTTTTTGAAGTCCAATTTAAATTTGTCATTATCAGGAGACACTGCAATATTTTACTCCAATCCCAATCTATTTACTTCTTTATTTAATTTTGGGTACTGGGGTTTTCCCCAGGGGTGCTTTACCACTGAGCTACATTCCCAGCCCTAAAGTTTTTTCATTTTGAGACAGGGTCTAACTAAATTGCAGAGTCTGGCTTCAAATTTGTAATCCTTCTGACACACCCTCTTGAGTAACAGGGGTTACAGGAGTGCACCATTGTACCTAACATCCAATCCCAATCTTGGCGAAGGTCTAACATTAACTAGGAACCACAAGGATCAATAAGTGACTACTAGAAATAAGAACTATTTTGAACTTCAAAGGATGTCCTAGGCCCCTGGGGAAACCTCCTCAGGTCCAGCTTCTGGAGGATGTCCTCTCTGTCCCTCTTCTTCCTCCTGACCCGTAGGAACATTTGTACAACAAGTCTCATTCAGGCAAATGTGGGTTGACTGAGGACCCTCTTTGATGTCACAATATCTGGGGAGCAGGCGCTAGGGAGCAGATGGTGTGTTTTATAATTTTGAAGAAGATAATGTTGCCTAGAGTTTTTACAGTGTTTTATAGCTTACAAAGTGTTATTGATAAACCATCTCATTTGATCCTCATTATAGTCCTGCAAGAGGTGTTAAAGAAAATATGGTGTATATACACAGTGGAATATTACTCAGTCTTAAAGGAGAATAAATTTATGGCATTTGCAGATAAATTGATGGAACTTGAGAATATCACTGTAAGTGAAATAAGCCAATCCCCCAAAACCAAAGACTGAATATCTTCTCTGATATGCAGATACTAATTCACAATGGGGGACTAGGGGGGCTGGGGGAAATACAGGTACTTTGGATTAGGCAGAGGGGAGTGAAGAGAGGGGAGGAGCTATAAGGGTAAGAAGAATAGTAGAATGAATCTGACATTATTACCCTGTGTACATATATGATTACATGACTAGGATGATTCTATATCATGTACAACTAGAAGAATGTGAAGTTATATTCCATTTATGTATGATACATAATACATTCTACTGTCATTAATAATTAATTAGAACAACAACAAAAAAATCCTCACTTTACAACTGAGAACATAGAGCTTCCCCAAGGGGATGATTAGGGTTTGCTTTTCTAGCCATGCTTCTATACTATCTTGCTCCAATTCCTGCTTCTGGTCCTTTATTCCTGGGTCTTTATCCTTGCATGTGTGTGTGCTCAGGGAAACCTCTTGGATCTGGGTTTTCCTTTGCTTTTTTCCCAGGAACGGGTACTTCTGCTTTGTTTTCTACCCTCTGAGGCTGCATCAAGGGTCTTTGCCAGGCAGCTGTAGGCTCTGCTGTACTCTGTGGATAGGATCTTTGACTGAGAAAATTCTCTTTCAACTTGGAGTTAAAAATTGAAAATGTAGCCAGACATGGTGGTGCATGCTTATAATCCCACCAATTTGGGAGGCCGAGGCAGTATTGTGAGTTCAAAGCCAGCCTCAGCAACTTAGCGAGGCCCTAAGCAACATAGCTAGACCCTGTCTCAAAATAAAAATAAAACGGACTAGGGATGTGGCTCAGTGGTTAAGTGGCCCTGGGTTCAATCCCTGGTTCCATAAATAAATAAATAAATAAGTAAGTAAAATTGAAAATGTAGCTAGGAGTACAAGTCTATAATTCCAACTCCTCTTCAGGCTGAGGCAGGAGGATCACAAGTTCAGGGATAGTCTTGGCAAACTAGTGACACCCTGTTTCAAAGTAAACAGAAAAGGGGAGAGTGGGGGTATTGTGTCTTGGTGGTCGAGCACCCCTGGGTTCAATCCCTAGTATGGAAAAAACTGAAGATATGTCTCCCAAATACACTATGATGTTTGTTGGATCAGAGTAACAAGAACTGGGATAACAGTGAGGCCATGGGTAGACCAGCCCCTGGGTTCTCTAGTGTATCCTTGAAGGGTACTCCTGCATTTTCCTCATCTCTCTTGTTCTCATCGAATGTCAAACCCCTTCTTTCTACTTGTTGTTCAGAATAGTGATATCTACGGAAGTCAAGTGAACAGTCTGAGTTCATCAATGAGGTAGAATCAAGGATGAATATTTCCCCCAAACCTCCTCTTTCCAGCCCAACCAAGTGCCAGTGAAAAGAAATGCACAAAAATTAGAGATAGAATGAATTTTCATGGCGAGTCTTGTTCTAAGAGAGAGTTCAACCATGGGTGTGTCACTTGTTTTCTCTGATAGACCAGAAGCTTCTGTGCCCTGTCTTTGGGAGTGGGTATGCTTTTGCTGTCCTTAAATAAATCTGTTTGTGCCTTGCTTTTCTAGAAAAAAATATTTATTTATTTAGAGACAGGGTCTTGCTAAATTGCCTCCTGGCCTCAAACTTGAAATCCTCCTGCCTCAGCCTCCCGAGTTACTGGGATTACAGATGTGTGCCACTAGACTTGGCTATTTGTGCCTTGTTTTTGATGCATCCTGGAATCTTTTCAGTGGCATAAGTCAAGAACACCCAGGTCTACTTGAGGTACCATTGCCTCCTTGGAAATGAAGCCAGAATTAAAGACAGGCGTTAAGTGTTGATAGATGATCAGATTGAATGGAGAAAATGGAGGTCGGTTAGGATCCTGGAAGTTGGAGGGAGACTGCCCCTGGGGAGATTGGAATGTTAATGTCTCCAGAACCCTTTGATTACCAAGATCATCTGCCTATACAAACCGCCTTCCCCCTCCAAAAAAAAAAAAGATTTTAGATGAGTTATTAATTAATGCTTCCTGAGCTGCTACCTGCCTGGATCACTCCATTTGCCTTTTGGCCATCCCAATAGCATCTCCTGGGCCTAGTCAGGTAGGTAGGAAGTAGAGAGGTAAGGGGGTGGGGGGAGCAGGAGAACAAAGACTGTAAAAGTGTATAAAAGGGGAAAAGCACTCTCACTTCTTGGGATACCAGAATACCAACCATGGCCCCCTTCTTCCTCCCAGGAGAAGTCTGTATTACTTCCTTTGAATAAAACCTGCTTTATATGCTTGCCTTGGCATGTTTCTCTAACGTTCAAACTTCAA
Organism: Sciurus vulgaris; assembly: GCF_902686455.1. Classification (NCBI taxonomy): domain Eukaryota; kingdom Metazoa; phylum Chordata; class Mammalia; order Rodentia; family Sciuridae; genus Sciurus; species Sciurus vulgaris. Next base: position 122,326,489 of record NC_136461.1, on the reverse strand, counting down.
CATTTGAGGAAACACAACTCATCACAGATAAACTGTGGTATCAGAAGGACCTCCTCGGACCCCCGTCGGGTGACATCTTGATACATTATAAATGTGAAATAATAAAATCAAGTAATTAACATCACCTCAAATACTGCCACCCTAACCATGTGCTGGAATAGAAGCCTTGAGCATGCTAGATGAGTGCTCAACTCCTGAGCTACATACCTAGTCCTTCAAATACTTCTGTTAGGTAGCTAGGCAACTATGAATGGGTGAGCAGGATAATGAAGGGCAACTGAAAACCACTGGGAGCCTTACCTGACAGAAAAGGACCTGGAAGATGGTGGTGTGGGGGTTTGGGGAGGCTAGGTAGGTTAAAACCTCCCCCAGCCATCATTATATCCCCTTAAGAAAAACTATCCTTTCAAGATCATGTCATAGTCTACCAGGTGGACAGGACCTTCCCTTATCATGGAAACTATGTCACAACCCCCAATCACCCTGGCAAACAAAATATCAAACCCTCACAAAGAAAGCTTGCTGAGGGCTATTCAGAGGGGGAGGAAGTTGAGGCAAAAACAGGGGACTCAATTTCCTTAAAAACTTCAACTCTAGTTGGGCACAGAAACTCACACCTGGAATCCCAGCAACTCACGAAGCAGAGGCAGGAGAATGGAAAGTTGGAGGCCAGCCTTAGCAATTTAGTGGGTCCCTAAGCAACTTAGACCCTGTTCCAAAATAAAAAAAAAGGGCTGGGGTATAGCTCAATGGCTCAGTGGTTAAGTACTCCAGGGTTGTTCAATCCCTGATACATACATACATACATACATAAATAAATAAATAGAAAGAAAGAAAAGAAAAGCAAAAAGAAAGAAAAACCAGAAAAGGACTTTGGAAGGGATACTGAAACTTAAACTTCTTTCTTTTCTTTGGTACTAGGGATCTGTAACAGCGGTCCACTTCATGCTTTGAATATAGTTCTTGCTGCTCTGCCACTGCAATGTATTTTTAAAATGGTGGGTTCTTTTTCCTCTCTCCCTGTTCCTCCCTAATATCTCCCCCCAACCCCCAATCTCAGGGGAAATAGGATTATTTCTTCCCCATCCTAGGCAGAGTTAACTGTTCTTGAGCACACACTTACCATAGAAACTAAGTCATTTAGACTCAGGGGGTGCTATCAGAAGATCTGAAATGACTATCTCAAGTTAACAAGTGAATTACAACTCCAACAGAGAACACATAGAATGTAGCCTTTGAATCACCTCTTTAAAAGTCCCCTGTTCTTGCTGATGGGCAGAATCAGAACTTTTGGGACAGGAGACCCCTGTGTTTTCTCCTTTGCTAACAAAGCAATAGACCTTTTTTTTTTTTTCTCGAAACCATGTCCTCGTTATTGGATTGGCATTGGAGACAGAATAGAGCTTTTGGTAACAGATTGAGTCCAGGGGGCTTAACCACTGAGCCACATTCCCAGCCCCTTTTATTTTTATTTTGAGACAGGTTCTCTGTTGCTTAAGTCCTCACTAAGTAGCTGAGGCTGACCTCAAACTTGTAATCTTCCTTAGTCCCCAGGTGTCTTGGATTACAGACATGCATCACCATGTCTGGCTACTTGAACTTCTTTAACCAATGCCAAAAGATAGGTTTCAGAAAAAGGTGAGATCATAAATCTTATTCAGATATGAAAAAAAAATGAACCTGGGTTAAAGACTTTATTTTATTCATATGAGAGAACCACATAGAAGTTATTAAGGGTTAAATCAGAAGAGGAAAATATATATGGAGAGGAAAAAAAAGTTGAAATACAAATGAAGGCAAAAATTGGTTGGGGGTATGGAGAGGGTGGAGGAAGTAATAGAATTTACATTTGTCACAGAATTTGTGTGTCTGTCAATTACCTCCAACTTGCAATACCTCAAAGAACAAAAGGCTTGAGGTGTATTACAAGGCATCACATTTAGGCAAGAAAGATGGCCCACACCTGTAATCTCTGTGGTTCAGTTGGCTGAGGCAGGAGGATTGAGAGTTCAAAGCCAGCCTCAACAATTTAGTGAGGCCCTAAGTAATTTAGCAAGACCCTGTGTCAAAATAAAAAAAAAACAAAAACAAAAAGGACTGGGGATGTGGCTCAGTAGTTAGGCACCCCTGGGTTCAATTCCTGGTTAAAAAAGAAAAAAAAAAAAAAAGAAAAACAAAACTAGAGGGCTGGAGTTGTAGCTCAGTGGTAGAGCGCTTACCTCACATTTGTGAGGCACTGGGTTCAATCCTCAGCACCACATAAATAAATAAAATAAAGGTATTGTGTTCATCTACAACTAAAAACAAAAAAAAAAAAATTTAAAAGCTAGACTCTGATACCCTGGAAGATGATAGGCAATTCATGGAATTCTACAAGAGCTTGAGAGGGCTCCCTTCCCTGAGGATGTGCTGGCCACTGGGATAATAGGATTAGGCCACCTTTCTTGCCTAAATGTGATGCCTTGGTGTTTATATTGTAAACATTTTGAGAAACGCAGGCCTGATCTGTCTCCATTCCCAAAAGAGGAAGCATTCAGATGTGAGGTTCCGGCAAGTTCGAGCCAGTTATTTAGGTCCCACTAGGGCCCACTCCTCACTGCGCTGGCTGAGGCCTCAGACAGGAGACCACGCCCCCTAATCTGCTTCCAAGTGTGCCATAAGGGGAGCTACTATGGCCACCAAGACCGTGGCCTCGCCCTTGAACCCCAGTAAGGGATGAAAGAACACTGAAACTTTTTGGACGGGTGGGGTGTCTAGCCCAAACCGGCATTGGTTTGGATGTGGCAAAGGAGGACATCTAGTGGCTGCTTGTGTTCTTGGTTTCTTTTCCACGCAGAGACCTAATTATGGAGGGGTTCTAATGCACAGGCTTCGCTAATTTTAAGGAATGGTTTCCGCATCTGTGTGAGAAGAGAGCCTGTCTGGGGCGCCTTCAAGTCACACAGAGAAACCGTCTGCTGGGGTAGAAAAGTGCGGAGAGGTTGCTGGCTGCACAGAAAAGTGGCACCGGGGAACGCACTGGGGTAATACAGCACCTCTTGCAGGGGCGGAAAAGAACTCGGAGGTTGGGGGTCTGGGAAAGGAACTTGACTGTTATTCACCCCTCCAGTTACCTAACCCTGCAAGGAGAACCTAGGCTTCTTGGGCTACACCTTTATGATACCTTACCCCGCCCTCAACCCCACCTCCCAATTGCGGGAGAATAGATCCTGGTCAGACCGGTTCTGAACTATTGTGATGCTGTATTTTAGAGAGTGCTGAAGTGAAAAGGTAGCAGGAAGTAAGGTATTTATTGGGAAGTTTACTTGAATCCGCATTCCAAAGCACCTGGGCGGGGGAAGCAGCCCTTGGGGATTAAAGGGGAGTGATCTATGGGTGAAGGGAGCCGGATGGGAGAAAATAAGGGAAAAGAGAAAGATTATGGAAGGTGTTAACTGAGATTAAGGATTATTCTCCTTCAGCGTCCTTTAGGAGGCAGTATAGGGGGATTCCCACCCCCTCGATATTTTATGCTTATATGCTTATTTGGATTTTGGATTGTGATTTTTTTTTTTTTTTTGGACCTTAATAATCTTACCAGTTTTGGAGCTTTTGACTAAGTATAAAATTGTAACAAATATTAACACTTATGGTCTGAATTTTACCTCCCTCCAATTCATATTTGTTGCCAAAAGCTCAGTTCTTTTCCCTGATGCCAATCCAATAAGGAGAACACGGTTTTGAGAAAAAGGAAAAAGACTTATTGCTTTGCTAGCAAAGGAGAAACACAGGGTAATGTGTTTACCCCACCCCCCTTTTTTGGGTAATGGGGATTGAACTCAGGGGCACTTGACCATTGAACCACATCCCCAGCCCTATTTTTTGTATTTTATTTAGGGACAGGGTCTCACTGAGTTATTTAGCACCTCACTTTTCCTGAGGCTGGCTTTTGAACTCACATTCCTCCTACCTTAGCCTCTCTAGCTGATGATATTACAGGTATGGGCCACCATGCCCAGTTTCCTTGGCCCTTTAACTTCCTTGACTTTGGTCTTAAGTTTTTGGTTTTAAACATTCAGTAGGCCAGTTTTACCAGTTTTAAAGTGGGAATAATGGGGTATAACTGCAATATCTATAATTTTACAATTACCCCTTTCATTTAATCAAAGTCAGTACTGGTACTATAAGCCAGCATTATATCCTAACTTGTAGGTGATGGCTTATTGTCTCAAATTAATTCAGGTTGTTTTATTAGAAGCAGTACCTCTGCAAAACACCAATAGGCAACAGTTATAAAGTTTACAAGGAAAATACAAAATGAATTAACAGAGCAAAAACATATTCAGTTTGTGTAATAGCTATAAATCAAGAAAAATTATTTTATAATCTTAAATCTTTACTTAGTTATACATTGTATCCTATTTATTTTGAGATCACAGTAATCTTTACAACAAAAATATATCTTTTGAACACAACTTTAAATAAGTTTAATTCTAACCTACTTCAGAGCCATCCTAACATGAATAAGGGCAAGAGACAGAGCCTTAACTCAGGTGAGGCTGGCCTCTTTGAAGGAGGTGGAGACTTATAATCCCTTGGGGGAAAAAGGAAACTGAGGACTCTGACCTTTTGCAGTTTCCCTTATCTGCCAAAGTTCCCCTGCCCGCCAAAAGTGACAGACTCCTTCCATGATGTGGCCCTGCTAACCCCCATAAAATGTGGACCCTTTTTGTAGCCCTTCTCCATCTTCCCCTTGAAAATGTGCCCCTCTGTTGCTTAATAAAGCATCACTGGTTTGTTGAGGTCTGTCTCCTTTTCTTTTTCTTTTTATATTCTCTTTCATTTGCTTTCACTCTTGACACATCTTGAAAATTGTTTTATTTCTGAATCTGACCTTTGCTCCTTTTTAAAGTGTCATTCTGCAAAGTTCTCATGTATTGTTTCCTGAGTCCCTGAATATCAGTTAATATAATACCACTTACATCTGACATAATCAAACAGAAAGGTTAAGAGAGATTTTTAACTTCCCTTTTGTGGAAAAGTAGTAGAATGCTTTTATGTTCCATATTGTTAACCTTTGAACAAATCAGACTCTCCTTAATACCTTCCAAAAATGCATTGAAATTTCCATCCCAGTGTAAAGAGAAACACAAAATAATACATAACATAAAACATTAAATGGCACAAATAAATACCAATCAATTTTGTTATTTCCATACAAATCTGAAGGGGACTACTGCTACAGACAATTTTAGCTTGGAGAACACCAACTTGGCAAAGTACTCTCCTAAGTTTTAATTTAACTAAGATTAACTTTCAAAGTACAATTTAGAATCCAGAGTTTATAGTAACAATAATCACAGGTCTGGATGGGTTAGCAAAAATCAAAGGATAATCTTAAATTTTTTATACATTTAGGAAACAGTGTTAATGATCAGAAATTAAATTAGTCAAAACAAACAGACATAAGATAGGTCTTCAAATGAGAATGTGACCCTTCTATGTCAGATACAATGTATAAAAGAGAGCACTTACTGGTTATCTTGCCAGTAAACTTACATAAACTTTTATATAGCACTTAGATAATACTTAGATATATTTCTCAGATGTATTCATATACCTACTCACATATAGTTAGGGTGCCAACTATATTGTAATAACCTAAATAGAGTTACGAAGTAATCATTTAAGACTTTAAAATGGGCACAAATCCTAATTCCTTTAAGACTTAGTTTTCCCAAGTAATAAAAACCTAACAAATGCAAGAAAATTATCTTGATAGATAAGAGAAGATCAATGTTTCAGGCTTTACTTCATATCAGTACATTAAAGTTCAAATAATTTTGACTGTGCTCATTATAGCCAATTAAAACACAAACAAAAACTTTTTGAGATTTATCTTCTGCAAACCTTCTGATACTTAAACACTCACAACTTGTTTATATCCTTAGTTTTGTCTTCTTTCATCTTGAACTTCAGCACAAGAATAATACTTTACCAGACAAAATAACTTCCTCATCCAGAAACATTTCTTTTACCTTCTAATTTTCCATACTAAAATATTTCCATCCCTATAACTTTCTATTTTCTAGTTTCAGACCCTTTCTTAAATTCGTATTCTGTATTCTCTCTGATATGCAGACGCTGACTGATAATAAGTGAGTAGGGGAGGGAGAAATGGGGGTTCACTGGATTGGACGGGGGGGGGGGAAGGGAGGGGGATGGAAATGGGAAAGACAGAATGAATTGGACATAACTTTCCTATGTTCATATATGAATAAGGACCAGTGTAACTCCACATCATGTACAACCACAAGAATGGAAGTTACACTCCGTGTATGACTGATATGTCAAATACATTCTACTGTCCTGTATAACTAAAAAGAGCAACAAAAAAAATCAATAAATGGGATGGTATCAAACTAAAAAGCTTCTTCACAGCAAAATAAACAATCAAGAACGTGAAGAGAGAGCCTACAGATTGGAAGAAAATCTTTGTCATCTGCCCCTCAGACAGACCATTAATCTCCAGGATATATAAAGAACCCAAAAAACTTAACACTAAAAACAAAACAAAACAAACCCAATCAATAAATGGGCAAAGGAACTGAACAGACACTTCACAAAGATAGATGATCAGCCAACAGGCCTATGAAAAATGTTTGAAATTTCTAGCAATTAGAGAAATACAAATTAAAACTATACTGAGGGACTGGGGATAGAGCTCAGTTGGTAGGGTGCTTGCCTAGCATGCAGAAGGCCCTGGGTTCAATCCCCAGCACCACTACCAGAAAACAAAACAAAACAAAACAAAACAAAACAAAACAAAACAAAACTACATATTTCATCTTGATCCTACCAGAATGGCAATTACCAAGAATACAAGTATTAGGAAGTGTTGGTGAGGGTGTGGGGAAAAAAGGCACACTCCTACATTGCTCATAGGACTGCAAATTGGTGCAAGTACTCTGGAAAGCAGCAGTGAGGAGTTGCCTCAGAAAACTTGAAATGGAACCACCATTTGACCCAATAATACCAACTCCTTGATAGTGATGTGGCCACATCAATGTTTATAGCAGCTCAATTCATAATAGTTAAGCTATGAAACCAATCTAGGTACCCTTCAACAGAAGAATGGATAAAGAAAATGTGGTACATATACACAATGGAATATAATGAAGCCACAAATAAGAATGGAATTATGGTATTTGCCAGTAAATGGATGGAACTGGAAGTTAAATAAGCCAATCCCCCCAAAACCAAAGGCTGAATGCTCTCTGATATGCAGATGCTGACTCACAATAGTGCTGAGGGGAGAGGGAGAGGTTCCCCAGATTGGACAGAGTGGGGAAGGAATGGGGGATGGAAATGGGAAAGACAATGAATGAATCAGACATAACTTTCCTATGGTCATATTCGAATACATGACCTGTCTAACTCCATATCATATACAATTATAATTCATGTGTGTATAATGTCAAAATACATTCTGCTGTCTTGTATAAATAAAAAGAACTAATAAAAATTTTAAAAATATTTGTATTCTGAAACAATCCTTATGAATGTTACCTGTGCATTTAATTTACACAACAAATTTCATCCCAGGACAGTGTTAGACAATCAAGCACATACAAAAACTGTACCTTGATCTTTTACTCCCAGGTTGCATTTAAGGGGTTGGTGCGCAGGATATTTTTGAGCCTGACCTGTCTCCCTTATCATTATCACAATGCCATCAACTTTAAGTGAGTTCCCCACTGTCAATTGTAACCAGAGTCTCTTTTGGGGACTTTTTCTTATACTAGGCATATTGATATGCAACAGAGGAGGCGCTTTCCATTCCTTTCTTAGATTTCCTTTAAGATCCTTTTGCAGAGCCTGCCTACGAAGCAACAGGTTGGCCTCTATTGTTGTCTTTTTCTTTTCTGGGTTGCAGTTGTTCATTCTGCAGTCTCCCCATGCATTAAGTTTGATGGGATAATATTACAAGTAAGACAACTTGCTTTGCTCCAGTGATGAATATTCCCTGGTCAAATGGGGTGTCCTGTCAGTTCTTAAAAGGGGAGACTATTCCTGTCCCCAGGTCATAAACTAACAGTGCTGGAATCTACTGCCACATCCTTGTGGCCAGCAGCATCCACCCCCCAGGGCAAAAGGGACTAGAAGGCAAGACAGAGGCCATGAGGCCAGGTTCTCTTTGGCCATTTTTTCTCAGCCCAGGCAGGTTTTCTGGGAGTTTTTTCCTCCCAGCTTAGAGTTAATGTCTTTGACCCACAGTGGATGACTCTGCCATTGCCTAGGACCAGACTGAGAAAGTGTTAGGAGTGCCAGCACTGGGTTTTAAAGCTTTAAATCTTATTTTCAAACTCTTTCTTTCTGGTTTTCTGCTATTTTGCAAACCACAGGCAGTGACTTTTAGCAGCTTCAACTTAGTTCCTGACTGTTCAGACCCCTTATTATTCAACTGTATAATGCCTGTATATACAGAATCTCTTTTTGTATACTTTACACCTGACAGACCAAACTTCAAGATAATCCAGAAAAACCATTAAAAGGCCGATTGTGTTACAGTAAACTGTCTTTCTCTTTATACCTATAGGTAACCCACTCTGCCAAGATCTCACTACTCAACAGACTACAGGTACCATCAATGCAGCATGGCCCATGTCTTAAAGTGCCAGTAACAGATTAAAAAAAAAAAAAAAAAAAAAAAAAAAAAAACAACAACCAAACACGAGAGGATAACCAAACTGGGACTGACAGGAACCTTTAAAACAGATAGACCTGCAAATACAAATTTCTTCCACTTTACCTTGACAGACCAACTCCAACTGCAAGATTGTATAATAATCCAGAAAGCTATTCAAAAACTATTTCAAAAGCTATTCAGATCATTAAAGTAAAAACATCCTAGACAGGCTTACATTATAGGTGGCCCTTTCTTCAACTTACTTTATCTCTGATAGAACAATTCCAATTGCAAAAGAAAAACCAGAGAGAGAAAACCAGAGAGGAACCCCAAAACCATGACCGATAGATGGGAACCTTTAAAACGGAACAGCCAAGACCTTTCTCAAGAGACTACTTACAGGATCAATGTAGTATTGGCTATGTCCTTAATATTGGCAGTAACAGATGTAAACAAACAAAAACACAGGCAGACAACCAGAGGGAATTCCAAACCCAGACCAAAAAACAAATGAGAACCTAGAATACACCAGAAGGGAGTAAATATCCCTAGGTTCTTGAATCCTGCTTAACCATGACTCCTACACCCAATGGCACCACAGATGTCCCCACAAAGAGGAACCAGAGTGTAGAATCAAGGGTCTCGGCAGGCACACCAGGGGACTTACGAGATGGCCAAGGTTTTCGCGGACTTTCCTGAGTTCAGTTTCCTTTTTCTCACAGTGGACCATGCTGGAGCAACCTGTACAACTCAGGAAGAGAAGGCGGGAGTTCCCCTGAAGCAAAAGGAGCTTCCGCAGCTGCTGGATGTTCCTCAGTCGCTCCCCTTACTCACAGGAACATCTCAGTTTGCCACCTGAGGCAAACTCACCCATCTCCTAACTCTCCTTCAACTGGCTCTCAACAAGTTTGCCAGCCACCTTGCATTCTCAGCATGGAAGTGGGGTTCCTTGGAGAGCCAGTCCTGCCAAGAAACCTGGAGTGGGAGCTGCTCATGGGTCCCACCTGGAAAGCTAGGTCTTTGTCCCTGATGCCAATTCAATAACAAGGACACAGTTTTGAGAAAAAGGGAAAAGGTTTATTGCTTTGCTAGCAAAGGAGAAACACAGGGGACTCCTGTCCCAAATGCTGTGATTCTGCCCATCAGCAGGAACAGGGGGCTTTTGAAGAGGCGATTCAAAGGCTACATTCTCCATTGGGGTTGTAATTCACTTGTTAACTTGGGAGGTAGTTATTCTGAGATCTTCTGGTGCATCTGCAAAATCTGATTACTTCATTCCTATGGTGGGGTGTGTACTCAAGGACAGAGAACTCTGTCTAGGATGGGAAAAAAGGTACTTCTGTTTCCCTGCGATTAGGGAAGGGGAGAGATTAGGGAGGAGCGGGGAGAGAGGAAGAGAAAGAAACATGTCTGCTTTTAAAAATAAGTTGCAAAAATAAATAAATAAATTGCAGTGGCAGAACAGCGAGAGCTATATTCAAAGCTTAAGTGGACCAGTGTTCTGATATGTGGAGGTTCTAACTCCTCAGTACCTGCAAATGCAACTTCATTTGGAGATGGGGCCTTTTAAGGAGATAATTAAGGTTAAATGAAATCATCACGGTGGGTGCTCATCCAATGCACTTGGTGTCTTTATAAAAAGAGGAGGTTGGGTCACATATATGACTAAGGGTCAACAATGTGAGGGCACAGCAGTAAGGTGCCCATCCACAAACCAGGAAACGGGCCTCAGAAGAAACTAAACTGACAACACTGAGGGCTTGGACTTCTGGCATCCAGAATTGTGAGATAATAAATTTCAACTAAGCCACTCAGTCTTTTTTAATTTTGTTATGGCAGCACTAACAGACTGATATTGCTGTATTTAAGGATGATGGCAACTAAGCATGCTTTTAACTTGTACAAGAAAAATAATCTGGGTCTTAACTGCATTCATCCTTGACAGTGTTTTACTCATAACAACATTTTACTTTACCCACAGCCTCTGGTCTACCTTTGAATCTCTGAATCCTGTTTTGGAGTCAGATCCTGAAGGGGCTCATACTTTTCTCTTTGACTCTAATGCCTTTTTTTTTTTTTTTTTTTTCCTATCAAAACCTCCTGCAGCTCGCATTCCTACTAGGTTGATCTCATGGTAATTGAGGTTTATGTGGCAGTTTGTTGTGACTGTTTTTATTTAGGCAAAAAAGACATAGCAGAAAGCAGAAAATAACAAGCAGAATTTATGTTGAGAATCCATTTATTAATTTGTAGCAAAAAAAAAAAAAAAAAACTAAAACCAAAACAAACAAACAAAAAAACCAAAACAAAAAGCAGAAAACACAAACCAAACAAGTAATAAAGCCACTGTATCACTGTGGCAGAAAACTTTAGAAAAACAGGTAGATTGATGGACTACTGGTAATCAAAAACTTCTTTTTTTAAAGTTAAAAAGTTGTGCTGGGGTTGTTGCTTGGTAAAGCACTTGCCTTTCATGTGAAAGGCACTGGGTTTGATTCTCAGCACCACATATAAATAAGTGAAGGTCCTTTAGCAGCTAAAAAAAAAAAAAAAATCATCTTAAAAAAAGTTAAAAAGTCTATTATTATAATTTTCCACAAAGTTTTAAAGCATTTAACTTTTTAACTGACAGATTACTCAATTACTGAAAAAACACCTACAATTAAACCAATTCTTATTGATTACCTACTCTGAAAAAAGAAAACAAACAAACACACAAACAATCCCTTCCCAAACTATATGAGGCACTATGGAGAAATATAAAGAATGACCAAAATTTGTTCAGATTCTTAAGTTGCTCTTCCTATTTCCTATTGTAACCATTCATTGAGTGGCGATTTTTTCATTATAGGATGAGAATGAATTATAGGATAAGAATGAGAATTATTCTATATCCTATAAGAATTATAGGATATAGAATGAAGGGGATAACAGGAAAACCTCCAATCAGTCAACACTTTGCTTTTTCACAAGTGAAATGGATTAGAGGAAAAGCAAAGCTAGGGAGGAGATTGTAAAGAAATGACAGTAAAGGAGATTTCTTAGAGTTGGGCAAATAACAATTTTTAAAAATTTTCTTAATTTGTTGCTAGGGTCTAGCTGACTTCAGCTGCCCTGCGTCTCAGCTCAGGTAGAAGTCTTAGAGTTCACCAATCCCTTCCTTTTTATCTCCCTGTTTTTCCGGCTTGGGGCTCCCTTCTCTTGTGGACCTATCTCCTCTCCCAGTCAACTAAGTTCCTGCCTTTTCTTTTTCACTTTCGGTCTTCCTTCCTCATCCGCCCTGATTGCCTTTCTCTCCTGAGGACTCATTCATTTTGCCTCAGGCCTCACTCCCTTCCTGTGCTGCTGGGCCCAGGTTCCAGTAGCCATGGTGGAGGTGATCTGCCTCAGCATTTTGGCTGTCAGCAGAACTGATGCCATCCTGGCTGTTTAGCCCTGGTGGAATGCATTCCTGTGGGGAGCCTTTTGTGATCCCAAATGCCACTCCTGTCCAGTTCTTTGACCCTGACTCTGTACCTCCTCCTGTATGTAACAGGGGTTCACTTGACTCTTTGACTATATCCCTTTTGGTTTTGAAACTTATGTAAGGCCCCCAAAAGGAAACCCCAACTCTGTCCCATGGATGGATGGCAACCCCAATCAACCGCAGGAGGCGTCACTTGATGCAAACCGCAAGAGGTGTTTATTCCAGCGCGCTGGGACCCAACTCGAGGAGTCGAGTCCCTAGCAGAAAATCTTGTAGGTTTATAAAGGCAGAAACCACACATTGGGAGGGGTCGCACATGCCGGGAAATTTCAAAGGGGGGTCTGGGTTTACTGATAACACACAACATGTTTCACAATGTTTTACAACAGGGCGTAGATTCTGGTCAATAGTTTCTGGTAATCATTCTGTTTGAGCACTATCTGGCTATCTGGCTCAATTTACCCTTTTATTCTCTGTTTGGGGCTGTTTCTTAGAACAGCTTTAAGGGCTTTGTTCCCATTCCTGGGAGGGTGACCTTAGGGAGTTGAGATGACTGGGAGGGTGACCTTAGGGAGTTAAGATAACTGGGAGGGTGACCTCAGACAGCTTAAAAAAATGTCCATTCTTTCATTTCCCCATTTTCTTTTCTGGTAAGTTCTAATCATGGAACTTCTGTCTCTATATACTCTTCTCCAAAGCTATTTCCGTGGCGGAGGGACTGGTATTATTGCCTGAGCATTAGTACCTGTACAGCACTTATTCTTTCCCTGATGAAGGTGACTAGGCGATTTCAGGCAGGCAAGAGCCGAGGGGGCGGGCCACCAATTAGCAGCCCCTTGTTTTCAGTCCTTGATAAACAGTCCTTGATAAAGGCAGGTAAATTTGGTAATCAATGGCCTCCGGAGATCCTTGACATTCCATTCTTCCAGGGGCAGTCTCCAACTTGCAGAGGCAGATGACCTCATGGCTTCATTTCCTCGATTTGACCCGATCCCCTATTTCTACACTAACTACCTATTCCCAATTCTGGCTTCATTCCCCTCTTTAGCTTTAGGAACCCATAACTGCTTGTTAAGGAAATGAAAAGGTGCGTTGGTCATTCTGGCTGCTTCGTAGCTGAATGGGGGCAGCGAGGGAGAAGCAGTTTGGAGTCCCTTTTTAAAAAATCGGGTCAATCGAGGGGTCCCAGGAAGAAGCCTGGTTGGGGAAGAGCAGGTTGTAAAGTCATCTGAGGGTGGCTGCTTCTATGATAGAAGAACAAAAAGACACGAGTACTGAAATGAGATTAGCACAAAGTAAATGTTGCAGCATCTGAAACATGCCACTGAGTATCATGAAATGACAAAAGTTAATCTCTCACCAGGAGGTGGAAGAACTGAGAAATTGTTCCCATAACTAGGCCTAGCAAAGGCTGGAGAGGACAAGGCCTTTATTTGGGGACTTTAACATTGCCATAGATGTCCCCAAAAAATATAGTTAAGCTACTTAATGTCATCTGATTTTGTAAAATATCCCTTTATTGGTATAACCTGTGTTTAGTAGAGATCTCTATACTTCTGTTACTTAGAAATAGATAATCATACTGGCAAACATAGATTAAGTCTACCTGTGTAGCTTAGGAAGGTCTGCAGGCCTTAAACTGACTAAAACTTCTGACTCTGGCAGTTTCTCTGATAGTTATCAGGCTACATCTTAAGTTACATTTAACTATTATTTCCTTTAATTGCCCAAGAATGGCTATATTTTGGTTTTAACTGTTTTGCTGGGTATCTAAGATCAAGCTGGTCAAATTGACCTGGTTCCTGTCTTGTTAAAGAGTCAGCTGAGTCCCACAGGGGTCACTCATACAGAACTTAAGAGCGGCTCCTTAGCTCCACCAGTGACTTTGGTTAGGCAGGGTCTCTTGATGGGGTGACGTCCTTTAGAAACATCAAGGGATGTTTCCCCTTTTCCATGACCCTCCTCTGCAGCAGATGCACTGGATGATTTTTCATCCTCTAGTCTCAACAATCTCCTTGATCAGGAGGTTGTGTGACCCAGAGTTGCAACGCTCCTTAGAGATGTTCTCTTATTCCCTGGGTTCAGGCTAATGTTGAGGGCAAGACCCAAATATGGACTTTTCTTGACCTCTGTATTTAACTCATATTTCTAAGTTTGATCTTAATTATCCAGCAAGCCAGTCTCACCAGTCATAAATTAAGAGTAATGGGCTTTAACTTTAATGTCCATAACTTTACAGTTATTTACCCTTTTATCTAACTGGAGTCTGCATTAGTACTGGAAGTTACCACTATCTATTCTATAGGTGATGGCTTATTATCACAAGTTACCTAGGTTGTATGTTCTTGAAGCAGCTACTTCTGCAAAACATTAACAGGTAACAGTTTTACAAAATGAAATTAGCAAGAGTAAAAATATATTCAGCTTGTATAATAGCTATCTTGAATTTCGATTGAGAACCACATTCTATCCCCTATTTGAGATCACAGTACTTTTACAACAAGAACCAATATTTTGACTATAACTTTAAATAAGCTGAAGTCTGACTTATTTTGGAGTCACTCTAACATGCAGTAAGGTGGGAGGCAGAACCTTATCTCAGGTAAGGCAGGGCTCTTTACAGATCTTAAGTGTTCTAATTCTGATGTTAATCTTTGCTTCTTCCTTAAATATCATTAAGTAGTTTACATATACTGTTTCCTGAGTCTATATAAACTTTATAATTAACACAATTTAACATAGTATCTAAACATGAATCAAAGAAAGGCTGAGAGAGCTTTTTAACTTTCCTTTTGTGATTAAGTGGCAAAATGTTTTCATGTTTCTTTCATATTTCACAATATTAACCTTTAAACAAATCAGACTCTAATGTTTAGAAATACATTTACATTTGAAATTCTTTATCTCAGTGTAAAAAGTAACAAATTTTACACATACCCTATTGATAGCAGGTCCTATAATAGAACATTAAATGATAGAAATAAATCCCCAATAAAATTTACTCTTTATAAGTTTAAGATTACCATTACAGACAAGTTTAATCTGGAGGATAGCAGAGCTTAATAAATTCCTTGCTTTAAAAACTTGTGGTCCTGAAAAATATGAACACATTTAATATACAACTAGTGACCATTTCACAATTACCTTGACACTTTTATCTTACCAAATTGAGTTTTTAAAGAAAAATGTAGACTCTGTAACAAAGTACAATACTCTATAACAGTTGTTTAACCATAATTGTATACACCCCAATTTTTAAGACTAATTGTTCTAAAGAATAAAACTTAATAGACACAAAGTTAAGAGTAAATTAGTGTTTCAAATCCTTGTCATTTTACCATGTCATTCTACCATATAGATTAAACTTTGGTTTATATCAGAACCAAACCTTCAATAGTTTTAGCTGTCTCACATACATATAACCAACTTAGTTACACACAAACTTGTTGAAAATTGCCCTTTACTTACACAGACGTTCTTAGCACTTACTTAGACCTTCATGTATTTCATCACACAAGCACTTTCTTACCCAGAAACATTTCCTTTTTCCTTTTACTAAATATATTTCTATACCCAGAACCTTTTATTTTCTCTTTCCTATTCGTTGACACCTTTTTGTTCACATTCTGAAACAACTCTTATGAAATTTCTGAATTTAGATAAATTACTCTATTTTAATAAGATTAAATATTCTTTTGTTTATAGTACTCTAATTGAAACACAGTTGAAACTTTTGGGACCCTTTGTATATAGAATTGCACTTGTTAGGACATAACTCTTAGTAACCTTGTTTTTAGTTTAGTGATGACACAAAGCAAGTTTAAACCCTTTTATTTACCAACCTATGAAAACACCAATAATGTTTAAGTATGATACCCCATGGAATTTTAGGAGTTAAAAGTACTCAATGTTATTTAACAATTAGCATTTTGACTTTGTAAATTAATCAGATATCTCTACAAACACATTAGAGTACATACATGTTAACTCTAATTCACTTATTCTGAAAAAAACCAAGATATCAGACAAGTGTCCTGAACAGTATTTGCTGTCTCTTCCCTGTTGAAGAAAAGTCCTAGAAACAATTGATATTAGACATTTTATTAACATCAATATTTTATTAGCTTGACCACCTAGAGACTTGCAAGTTATTTTCAAAGACATTTTACTCTTATTAGTTTACCCAATTTGAACCTTTTTTAAATCATGTGAATTAAAAGTATCTGGATCCATTTTTAAATTTTAATTTTAGGAGCGCTCAGTTTTGATACAGACAAAACATGACATCAGACAGCACAACATACAAATAACATAAAATCAAGCCCTTGTAACTTTATAGGTGAATCTCCATTGCAGTGTAACAGATGTTCAAAAACTCTAGTTGAATAAAAAATAGAACTGATCAAAAAATCATGAGCTCAAAAAAACATATAATTAAAAATATAGCATTTACTTTGCTGGAGTTTTAAAGACTCTTTTTACCTTTTCTTTCCCTGGGTTTGAGACCAGTCTCCTACTGAGCATTTAGGCTTCTTTTATTTATATTTCGATGTAAGCCTTGACTGAGATCTGGAAGGATCTAACAGGTTTTAACAGAAACTCTGTGTCTAAGGCATTTTAGCCATCTCATCCGGACAGGTTGGATGTTAAAATTATGAGACCTTATTTTTCATTACTTTTGAGACTGAAGCTACTTGCTAAGTTACCCTTTAGGGCTGTCGGGAGGGGGAGTCCAGAGAAGGAACCTTTGGGGTCCACCCGAGAGTAGCCCGGGCCCAGAACCCCCCAGTTGTTCCAACCCTTCCTCCACCTCCGCCACAAACACACAACAGAACCAGATACAGACGGGCGCCAATCTCTGATCCACCAATTGAACCCCATCAGCGCCCTTACCGACGGAGACTACCAGGCGTCCCTGGCTCTCCTTCCACCCTTAGGGCGTCCCCCAGGGCCGCAACCTGTGGCCCCCCAGGCACGTCTACCGGCCACTGTCCGGCCACTCTCACGAGTCACCGAAACCGAAAGCGCGCTCACAGAACCAGACCAACTAACAAAACACAAGACAAAGACAGACAACTTCGGGGTACCCCTTCTTACCTCCAAGGTCGACTCCGCGGATGAGGGGGCCGTCTTATCCCGGACGAGCCCCCAAATGAAAGGCCCCCCCAAAAGGAAACCCCAACTCTGTCCCATGGATGGACGGCAACCCCAATCAACCGCAGGAGGCGTCACTTGATGCAAACCGCAAGAGGTGTTTATTCCAGCGCGCTGGGACCCAACTCGAGGAGTCGAGTCCCTAGCAGAAAATCTTGTAGGTTTATAAAGGCAGAAACCACACATTGGGAGGGGTCGCACATGCCGGGAAATTTCAAAGGGGGGTCTGGGTTTACTGATAACATACAACATGTTTCACAATGTTTTACAACAGGGCGTAGATTCTGGTCAATAGTTTCTGGTAATCATTGTTTGATCACTATCTGGCTATCTGGCTCAATTTACCCTTTTATTCTCTGTTTGGGGCTGTTTCTTAGAACAGCTTTAAGGGCTTTGTTCCCATCCTGGGAGGGTGACCTTAGGGAGTTGAGATGACTGGGAGGGTGACCTTAGGGAGTTAAGATAACTGGGAGGGTGACCTCAGACAGCTTAAAAAAATGTCCATTGTTTCACTTACATGTTTTTTTTTTCTTTTTCTCAACTTTCTTCTCCCTGATCTTCTCCTCTCTGATCTTCTTTTCCCAGATTTTCTCTTTCCTGATCTCTCCTCCCTAATCTTGTTTTCTCTGAATCACCTTTTAAAAGCCCCCTGTTTCTGCTGATGGGTAGAATCACAGCCTCTGGGACTGAAGTCCCCCGTGTTTCTCCTTTGCTAGCAAAGCAATAAAACTTTTGTCCTTTTCCTAAAAAATAGATAAATAAATAAAAAATTTTCTTAGCATGTCCTCTAAGCTTGGAGTACTGTTAAAGAAATGGGCATAGTTTAGTCTAAAAACTCTGGGCTAGTAGCTGAGAAACCTAGTTCCTAACTGTGGCTTTGATACTAATGAGTTGTATCTTAGTTCCCTAATTTATAAATGAGAGACTGATTAGTTCATCTTTAAATTAGGTGTTATAAAGATTATCTAGTGTTTTATATGTTTACAATGAAGACTTTAGGCCACTGGGGGCTAGAGAACTGTGTACAATATTCCTAGCATCTTCTCACATAATATAACTGATCTTTAGGTATTAGAGATAAACCATTGAAAGTGACAATGAGATCCCACAAAACCTTTTTTGAATCGCATAACAGCAGCATATTTCAATGGCCATAACATTGTTCACACCCTGAAGTTCAGCAATCCCTCTCAAGGGAATAAGCCCTGAGGAAATAATTAAACAGAAATAAAAGTTATATACATATATATGAAAGATGTTCATTGTAGCATGATTTGTAAGAGTAAAAGTTCTCAACAATAAGTAAATTGTTAAGTTAGAGCACATAAACCAATGGAATAGTGTGGGAAGTCATCCACATCTAGCAGAATCAGACATGGTTGAGCCATGGGACACTGAGGCCTGACTCCCAGGAACTGGCAGCCATGAGGGACTGTTTCATATCACCGGGGATCAGTTGGCCCTGTGTGGGAGTGGTTTATTGTCTGGTTATATGATAGTTTCCCTGAGCAAATGGCTTCCCTAACTCCACCCCATCCTGTCCATCACAGAAGAATTCCCTCCTGGTCTGGGCCCTTTTACCTGTGTGACTATAAAACAAAGGAGAGTTGGGCTACTCCATCTTGTTAAAGGCCAGATTTGGTATAGCCTGGTCCATCACACCCCCTCTCATTTGAAAAGAGTGTTGGCTCTCATATGTTTATTGATTAGATGTTTATGGGTTTATTAATTGATTTATAGCCAACATCATCCTCCAGCAGTTAATCCTTTTCTCATCCACATGGCTGAAACCTCAACAGAATAGTATGCAGCTATTAAAAATGATAATAACTTATTATCCTTTTTCTCACTGTGCAACCTGCTTCAGTGCCAATAGCCTACAGGCACAGAAGCCAGGCAGTGGTTTTGGACCATAGTTTGTTCTGGTAGTGACACAAGAGAGGTACAAAAGTCCAGGTAAAAATGATTATGAAGAACATGTAGAAACTGTTAGGTTGGGACTTGAGTGGCTGCATGAAGAGAGCAAAATGACTGAGGCAGTGGACAGCGTGCCAAACGGCGACCAATCGAACAGGGACAGATAAACTCCAGAGTCTTATATGTCACTCAGAAGAACCCCCCACCTATTCTGGTCTATAAAGACCATGGGCAGTCGGGCCATGCGCGATTTTCTCTGGCTTTCCATCCTGACCTGTACCCCCGGGGGCTGGGAATTTCACCGGAGAGCCAAATTCCAATAAAGCTTGCTTCTGCTGCTTTCTGCCTGCTTTTGTCTGGCCACCAGCCCTTGCCCTCGAGCTTACAGAAACATGAAAAGTGTTTATGATTTTTGGGTACACATGTCTATTAAGAAAAAGCAGAACACAAAATAATATTCATTTTATGATTACAGCTATGTGAAAAATATCACATAGGCAAAAATGGACAAAGGATAAGAAATAAAAACAGGGCGGGAATATAGCTCAGTTCGCAGAGTGCTTGCCTGTTAAGCACAAGGCTCTGGGTTCAATCTCCAACACAGCCAAAAAAATAAATAAATAAATAAAAATAACAATTTAAAAAATATTTACTTATTTAACTGGGTGCTGTGGCACATGCCTATAATCCCAGAGACTCAGGCAGGAGGATTAGTGAAGCCCTAAGCAACTTGGAAAGGCTCTGTCTCAAAATAAAAAATAAAAAGGGCTGAGAGTTTGACTCAGGAGTTAAGTGTCCTTGGGTTCAATCCCTAGTGCCTGCCCCACCCCCCAAAAAAAAAACTCTACTGCTGAGCTACACCCCCAACTCCAAAACAATTCTCTTAGGATAGTAAGTCTATACATTTTTTAAAAATAAATTTTATTTAAAGTATATATTGTACATATATATTTTGTCTTTTATTTTGAGACAGGGTCTCAGCCAATTGCTGAGGCTGGCCTTGAACTTATGATCCTTCTGCCTCAATTTCCCATGTCACTGGGATTAGAGGTGTATGCCACTATGCCTGGCTCAGACATAAATTTTAAACAACAAAGTTCTTGAGTTTTGTTTCAGGAAAAGCCCCTGGAACCTACTTAAGGATAGTATGAAACTGGCTTTTCAAGAAGGGGACATTTGCTAGGCACAGTGGTACAAACCTGTAATCTCAGTGATGCAGGAGGATCACAAATTTGAGGTCAACCTAGGCAATTTAGTGAGATCCTGTCTATGAGAAACAGAAAGTTTGGTGGTCCATTTTCAAAATATAGTATTTAGTCTTAATTGGGATATAAGATCCAGTTGTAGTCATTTTGAGATCCAATTATAGTCATTTTAACTGTAATCATTCCCTTTGTCCACCCCAATTTTAAAATTAGCCAGTCCTGTATATTGTAACTCGGAACTCCTCTTATGAGAGCAAGGGGTAGTACTGTGTTAGGGATAAAAACAGGTGGACTGTGTAATGTACAAAGCTGCTCTCCCCACCCTTTCTGTTGTAGCCATTTCCCCGCCTCCAACTACTGTCAGTCTGTGAACATCCTAGCTAGCTATTGGTTCATAAGTCAGCTTGCAAGTATCCTTCTCCATTATTGGTCCCCTGTTAGCCCCACAGAATTTAACTGCTTAAGGGTGGCTACCCCGCCATCTTTTCTCTCTTGCTTTTCTCTCCCCCTGACTCATTTTCTCCTCCTCGCTTTCCACTCTGTCTAGCGCGCACCCTTTCTCTTTTCCTCTCATTTTCTCTCTTACCCTGCAGGGAGACACTCTGTTTGCTTAATAAACTCCCTTATGTGATTTCCCGTGTCTGGTGTGGTTTCCGTAGGATTCCTTATAATGGTGCCATAACTCGGGATGGGTCCTTCCACTGCCTCTTAGCAAGTGGAACCCCATCCTCCTGTCTCAGCCTCCCCAGTTGTTGGGATTACAGGCATGCACCACCACTCCTGGCTTCCATTTACTATTTGGACTGTGCTTGACCACTTGGAAAGTAAAAGCACAGATGGGCTGTGGATGCATAGCAAACAGCCAGAGAAGTGAGTTAATTTCATATAGGTGGCTTCGAATTATTTAAATACTACTTTCAGTTTAAAGAAAGGAAAAGGGTTGTCGGGGAAACTGATTTGGGGAAGATAGACAGGAAAAATATGGTGAATAATGGTAAGGTTTATTATGCAGGGTTAAGTCAGTGCCTTCTCTGTTGATGAGAGTCTAGTGATTTAGCTCTCCTTCCCTTCTGGGTGCAGAGAGTAAAACATTCCCACAAATGGGAGTACAAAAGATTAACTTCTCTGTTCTCAGAGACAATTTCTCCAAAGTATCAGATCAAAATATTCTGTCAAAACAAAATCCTTACAGGCTAGGGGTATGACTCTTTGGTAGAGTTTGCACCTAGTGTGAGCCAGGCCCTGGGTTCCACACAGGGTCAATTAGATCTATAACTAAATTTTTCTTCTTCTTCTTCTTCTTCTTCTTCTTCTTCTTCTTCTTCTTCTTCTTCTTCTTCTTCTTCTCCTTTCTTTCTTTCTCTTTCAAGGTGTGGTGGATTCAAAAGCTTCTAGTTGACTTTCTTTTGCAGCTCATGATTTGTGGCAGCCTCCATTCTATACAAAAGCCTTCTTGGGCAGTTCAGAGTAGTGGGTTTTGTAAGAAAGTAGGAAGGAAACAGAACAACAGGGAGAAAACTCCCCACCACCATCTCAACAAACCTGATTGGGAACATCATGTTACTTTGGGTTACTTTTTGCAGGGATTAAAATAGAGGACACTAGGCCAGGTGTGGTGTAATCCCAGCAACTTGGAGGCAGATGCAGGAGGATCACGATTTTGAGGCGAACTTCAGCAATTTAGTGAGGCCCTAAGCAAATTAGGACTGGGATGTGGGGATGAAGCTCAGTAGCAGAGCGCCCCTGGGTTAAACTCCATATATACATAAAGTTGACATAAAATAGATAACAGGAGAAAAACAATTTTAATTCATGGAAATTGTGGGCAGAAGCTGTGCTCTGCTCAGAGTTACTGCAAAATAGGCTGTACCTAAACCTGAGTTACTCTGTTTTATACAATAGTAATTGGCCATGAGCTACCCCATTTTGAGTTTAAGTGCTGAGGTGGAATGACTCTACACCTTGTTTGTACAAGTAAATAATCACCAACTGCCTGGCACAACCACAAGGCACCAACGGATAAGTTAGTCATGCTAATAAAAATGACACCCTGTATTGGCATCAGATCTGCTATTTTGCTGCCTCCATTATCCTGCAACCCCCCCCCCCCCCACCATTTTACAACTCAGATCCGCAAATCCCCTCACCAGTCATTGGTTCGTTGTTATGAGTCTGCGAAATTCCACTACTTAAGAATAGCTCCTCAGCTATTTTCTCTCTCTCTCTCTCCCGCCCTGAGAGTGGACACTCTGGTCATCTGCCTAATAAAATCTCTTGTGGGAGTTCCCACATCCGGAGTGGTTTTCTAGGTGCATTCATTCATTGGGGCTACAACTCAGACTGGGCACCCCAGAATATTTGCTCCCCTGGATTCAAGGGTCTGAGCTGCCTTGGTACCAAAACTGAGGGACATTTTTCTTACAACCTGTGAACTTACTGAATTACTCAGATGAATGCTCATATCAAACTCATGTGGAAAAACCCCAATTCCATGAGCTTATGGAACACCCTGGACCACTGAATGAAACAATCCCCTTGCTCATGGCCCATAAAAGGAGACTAAACACAGGGGCACCTCACCTTGACCCTGCCATCTGGTCACTCATCACCAACCACCAGTGTTTCCTCAGGCTTTAGCAGAGTGCAGTTTCTCCTGCCCTTGACACCACAACTGGCCCACTCCAAGCAGACATCTCAAGCTGACACTCCAAGCTAACATTGTGAAACTGCCATCTTCTGGACCTTGGCCTAGAATAAGTACAGTGCTTTGCAACTCTAAGTTCTGAACAAGTTCTTCAGCTGTTTTGAAACCTTATCTGACTATCTATAGTGACTCTTTGCATTTATATCTGCTCTCTGCCTTTGCTCTCATTTTAGCTTCCTGAACCCCTGTGGCTGCCTTAACCTTTCTTAGTCTGTCTGTAATACATAGTTAATACATACATACATATGTCATCCTGAGCTACAGAAATAAAAAAAGATTTGGGGTTTTTGGGGGTAGTAGAGGCAAATTATGGGAAGGAGAGGGGAGGAAATGGTGAATAATACAGAAAAAAAGTTAATACTTTTTATAATACAGATAAAAGTTTCTTGGGTAATAAAAGTTCTTGGGTTAGCTCTTTTTGATACAGATAATTCACAGAAAATCTTTATATATATATGTACACACACACACATACATATAAATATATACATATTTATATATATATTTCTTTAGAAGAGAAGGGGTTTGAAATGTTACCCAGCCTGACCTTAAACTACCAGTCTCAAGTGATTCTCTTGCCACCAGCTTCTTTAATATCTGAGATTATAGGTATACACCAACTCATCTGGCATGGAAATTTTTTTTAACTTTTTTTTCTTTTTGTGGTATTGGGGCTCAAACCCAGGACCTCATGCACACAAAGCATATGCTCTTCCACTGAGCTACACCCCAGACCTCCAATAGTTTATTCATTTATCAGTTGATGGACACGGGGGTTATTTCTGTGGATCCTGTGTGTCAACTGAGCCATATAGTGCCAGCTGGGTCACTTGTGAGTCTGTAGGAGCTGGGAGCTAGTCAAGGCCTCCTCAACTCTCCTCCACTTGCCTCTCTTTCCATGTGGTGTGCCCGCCCTCCAGGGCCTCATCATATGAGTCACACCTCTGTATCCCATGGCTCAGCCAAGCCTGCCTAGCATGTGTGAGGCACTTGGTTCAATTCTCAGCACCAAATAAAAATAAATGAATAAAATAAAGGTCGATCAACATCTAAAACATATATAAAATAAAAGAGTTAGTCCCATTAAGCCTTTTCTTTGACATATTTTCCCATTAGCTCCATTTGTCTGGGAAGGAAGATTCCTTTAGTACAGCAGGTGCACTGGGGTAACTTCTGACCAATTATTTACCCCAGCACCCACATTAACATGGGATTAACTTGTGGATGAAGCCCCCCTAAATAGGATAGCCTCTGTGACAGTTCAAACTCCACTGCCCGAACAAAGCAAAGGGGGAATTGAACACCTGATAGTCAAAGAGTAGAAGGTGGTCCCCAGTCCTGATAAACATTAAACAGTAACAAATTTGGAGACTGCATTGTCTCCTTTGTTGTTTCTCAAAAGAGAGAGTGCTCTCTGTTTAAGTCTTACTTTGCTTTTAATTTACTTTCACCTATAATAAAGTTCTCTTGCATAGCTTTTTGGTGTCTGACGTTAAATTTTCTTTCCTTGGATCACAAGAACTGAGTTTTGGAGTTTCAGCTCCTTGTTTTCCTGTGACAAGGATCTTGCTGAGTTGCTTTGGGTCTTACTAAGTTGCTGAGGCTGGCTTTGAACTTGCTATCCTCCTGCCTCAGCCTCTGAAGCTGCTGGATACAAGCATGCACCACTGTACCCAACTGATCAACTGAAGTTTTTAATCTATTCAAAAAATTTTTTTTATAGTTTTAAAAACGGTAATTTTGAGAAATATTTTTTTAATTGGAAGAAATTTTGCAAATACTTATTTTGTGTGTGTGAATACTTTTTGAAGTCCAATTTAAATTTGTCATTATCAGGAGACACTGCAATATTTTACTCCAATCCCAATCTATTTACTTCTTTATTTAATTTTGGGTACTGGGGTTTTCCCCAGGGGTGCTTTACCACTGAGCTACATTCCCAGCCCTAAAGTTTTTTCATTTTGAGACAGGGTCTAACTAAATTGCAGAGTCTGGCTTCAAATTTGTAATCCTTCTGACACACCCTCTTGAGTAACAGGGGTTACAGGAGTGCACCATTGTACCTAACATCCAATCCCAATCTTGGCGAAGGTCTAACATTAACTAGGAACCACAAGGATCAATAAGTGACTACTAGAAATAAGAACTATTTTGAACTTCAAAGGATGTCCTAGGCCCCTGGGGAAACCTCCTCAGGTCCAGCTTCTGGAGGATGTCCTCTCTGTCCCTCTTCTTCCTCCTGACCCGTAGGAACATTTGTACAACAAGTCTCATTCAGGCAAATGTGGGTTGACTGAGGACCCTCTTTGATGTCACAATATCTGGGGAGCAGGCGCTAGGGAGCAGATGGTGTGTTTTATAATTTTGAAGAAGATAATGTTGCCTAGAGTTTTTACAGTGTTTTATAGCTTACAAAGTGTTATTGATAAACCATCTCATTTGATCCTCATTATAGTCCTGCAAGAGGTGTTAAAGAAAATATGGTGTATATACACAGTGGAATATTACTCAGTCTTAAAGGAGAATAAATTTATGGCATTTGCAGATAAATTGATGGAACTTGAGAATATCACTGTAAGTGAAATAAGCCAATCCCCCAAAAACCAAAGACTGAATATCTTCTCTGATATGCAGATACTAATTCACAATGGGGGACTAGGGGGGCTGGGGGAAATACAGGTACTTTGGATTAGGCAGAGGGGAGTGAAGAGAGGGGAGGAGCTATAAGGGTAAGAAGAATAGTAGAATGAATCTGACATTATTACCCTGTGTACATATATGATTACATGACTAGGATGATTCTATATCATGTACAACTAGAAGAATGTGAAGTTATATTCCATTTATGTATGATACATAATACATTCTACTGTCATTAATAATTAATTAGAACAACAACAAAAAAATCCTCACT
Source organism: Sciurus vulgaris (assembly GCF_902686455.1). Lineage (NCBI taxonomy): Eukaryota > Metazoa > Chordata > Mammalia > Rodentia > Sciuridae > Sciurus > Sciurus vulgaris. Next base: position 122,300,461 of record NC_136461.1, on the reverse strand, counting down.
TTACAACTGAGAACATAGAGCTTCCCCAAGGGGATGATTAGGGTTTGCTTTTCTAGCCATGCTTCTATACTATCTTGCTCCAATTCCTGCTTCTGGTCCTTTATTCCTGGGTCTTTATCCTTGCATGTGTGTGTGCTCAGGGAAACCTCTTGGATCTGGGTTTTCCTTTGCTTTTTTCCCAGGAACGGGTACTTCTGCTTTGTTTTCTACCCTCTGAGGCTGCATCAAGGGTCTTTGCCAGGCAGCTGTAGGCTCTGCTGTACTCTGTGGATAGGATCTTTGACTGAGAAAATTCTCTTTCAACTTGGAGTTAAAAATTGAAAATGTAGCCAGACATGGTGGTGCATGCTTATAATCCCACCAATTTGGGAGGCCGAGGCAGTATTGTGAGTTCAAAGCCAGCCTCAGCAACTTAGCGAGGCCCTAAGCAACATAGCTAGACCCTGTCTCAAAATAAAAATAAAACGGACTAGGGATGTGGCTCAGTGGTTAAGTGGCCCTGGGTTCAATCCCTGGTTCCATAAATAAATAAATAAATAAGTAAGTAAAATTGAAAATGTAGCTAGGAGTACAAGTCTATAATTCCAACTCCTCTTCAGGCTGAGGCAGGAGGATCACAAGTTCAGGGATAGTCTTGGCAAACTAGTGACACCCTGTTTCAAAGTAAACAGAAAAGGGGAGAGTGGGGGTATTGTGTCTTGGTGGTCGAGCACCCCTGGGTTCAATCCCTAGTATGGAAAAAACTGAAGATATGTCTCCCAAATACACTATGATGTTTGTTGGATCAGAGTAACAAGAACTGGGATAACAGTGAGGCCATGGGTAGACCAGCCCCTGGGTTCTCTAGTGTATCCTTGAAGGGTACTCCTGCATTTTCCTCATCTCTCTTGTTCTCATCGAATGTCAAACCCCTTCTTTCTACTTGTTGTTCAGAATAGTGATATCTACGGAAGTCAAGTGAACAGTCTGAGTTCATCAATGAGGTAGAATCAAGGATGAATATTTCCCCCAAACCTCCTCTTTCCAGCCCAACCAAGTGCCAGTGAAAAGAAATGCACAAAAATTAGAGATAGAATGAATTTTCATGGCGAGTCTTGTTCTAAGAGAATTGAATGTGTTCTATTTTCTGAATGTTCAGGGCACACTTTATAATTTGCACAAGAATTATGATTTTCCAGTTTTTGTCACAGGTAAATCATTTAGTAATACCAAGTTGTATTGAAACATTTGATAATAAATATTTTTTCTAAATATGCATTCTTGAAATTTATTTGCATGCTTTAATAATTTTTGTTTACTTATTTTTATGCAACTGTTATCACTTTAGTTTTTGAAGATGTTCTTTTTTGTTTTAATTTTTTTTTTTATTTAATTCATTCATCTTTTATTCTTTTGGCAAACAGTTAATATGAGCAAAACTACGTTGCTCACAATAGTTACACACATTCTTTTTTTGCTTTATACAAGCTGTAAACATATTTAAGTGGATAAAATTCTTGGCTAAAGACATATTCCAGAAATCTGACATATAATTTTCCAAGTTAGGACAAAAGAAAGCTTATGTAATTTCCATTAGACCATCATCATACAGCAAACCAAATTAGTATAGGCTGCTTTCCCCCGCCACCCCATTCAGTGCTGGGGACTGAACCCAGGGCCCTGCATATGCTGTGCAAGCCCTGCACCACTGAGCTATATCCCAGTCCCATATGCTGCTTTTAAACTAATATCTACCATTTGGGGGGCTGGGTCTTTTTTTTTTAGTCATACCTAAAATATTTATCTGTAGTTTTATAAAAGAACAGCTGACCAAACAAATCTTGTTCAGAATGGTACTGGCCCTTTAAAAGTTTTTTTTTTTTTTTTTTTTTTAAATTAAGAGGATTAGCAGGGGATAAGATAAGCTGGGGATATAGCTCAGTAGTAGAAAGCTTGCCTAGCATGCTCTAGGCCCTGGTAATTCAAAGAATAAAAATTAAAAATTAAAAACAGAAAAACATATAATCAAGAATATTTTAACTCTTCTTGTTTAAAAAAAAAACAGTTATTTTAGAATACTTCTGATGACAATAGAACTAATAACAACTAGGTTTCATAATATTTTATTATTTCTTAATACTGATACTTAAAGTAACAGACTCACTTCAAAATAAACCCAAAGCATTTAGTATTCATGGTTTCCTTCTTTTATAAATTTCAAATGCCCCCCAAATTCAGATTAAAGGTAACAAAACAGGTAGCCTTCAGAATACATTGTTTGGCAGGCAAAATGTACAACTTGCTCTAGTTGACCATGGTCCCAACCAGCTTCCCATAATGTTACCTGCTGGCCAGGTATGACTAAAGCCTTTTTTTCTTTGATACTGGAGATTGAACCCAGGGGTGCTTAAGCACTGAAAGCCACATCCTCAGCACTCTTTTTTATTTTGAGACAGGGTCTCACTAAATTGCTATGTCTGGCCTTGAACTTGCAATCCTCCTGCATCAGCCTCCCAAGCCGCTAGGATTACAGGCATGTGCCACCAAGCCTGGTGTGAAGTCATTTTTAATATTATAAACCCAATATTTCCTCATAAAAATTATACAATGTTATAACATTATGAGTTCCCAGATACATGTTTGATTTTCTCATAAATTGTCATTCACCTGGCACATGATAAATGGTCAATAAATACTTAGTAAATGAAAAAAATTCCAAATGTTATAAATTTGATGCTAAACTGACCCTCTTATATCTTATTTCTAACTTGGGAAAAACAGGTTAATAGATTTCATTTTCATAATATTCCATATCCTTACCTAATAAATTATCAGATGCATTTGATATATGGGTATTATCCTCTTAGAAAGAACACTATTATGACTGATCTGAAATTTAAATTAATCATTCACACAGAAAACTACTGCAAACTTATTTTACTATGAAATTCTTGGTGCCCAAACAGTGGTTTTCAACTTCACCCATTTACACGACATAAAAATTCTCAAATATTTGAGTTGAAGAAAAAGTGGCATTAATAAGAATAACAACATAGTGACAAGGGCTTTCTTCCAATCCTAGAGAATGAGCAGAAGGGGAGAGATTTTGTAAAACAAATTGGAAAAGAGGAAGAATGTGAAATAAATGTGGCCTTGGCACCTTTTGCACTCAATATCCTCAACTTGCACAAGGAAAAGAATGAGAGGCCACAAATTGTTACTTAGTGGAAAAAGCTGCAGGGAAAGCAAAACAGCTGAGTCGTGAACAGAAACCACACCAGAAAATATAAAAATAGGAAGTTAGAAGAGAATCAAGATATGATGGCACTAACTCCAGTCTGAAGTTCAAAAGCAGTAAAGAGTAACAAATGAATTAGAAAGACAATGCTCTGTTATGTCTTGTTAAAGTTATACACAAATAAAAGGCAAATTTCTAATTCTTTAGAGTTTAAATCTGATAGTGAACATCTCTTTACCTTTGACTTTGTCTCATTTCTTTAAACTTAATAACTGAGTTCCATCTGAATAAATATTTTAAAATTCTTAATTATTAAAGCAAGCTTCCTAGCTGCACTGACAAGGAATATAAAAAAACTTCACCCAACTAATTCCATCAACACTAAAGTTATTGCAATCAAGTTCACATTTTATAAGCATTATTATTATTATTATTTTTTTTGCAGGGCTGGGGATTGAACCCAGGGTCTTGTGCTTGGGAGGCAAGCACTCTACCAACTGAGCTATATCCCAGCCCCATTAATTAAATTCGCCATCACAATACCCCTTTATTACAATGACAGAAAATAAGTCATTTTATTTCCTCTAGAAAAACTACACTGAAATGCTTTCTTTGGAAAATTTTAGCAGTGGGGTGAAATTTTTAAACATTACAAAAATATATTCTAAAATAGAACAAAATATCCAGGATACCATATAAATAAAAATGATAAAAATGTATCAGTGAATAGGGTATCACCTTGGTCTATAAGTGATATTCTCCACAATCAATTTATAAGTTTTAAAAACACCACTAAAAGGACACTGGTTAAAGTTTATCTCTGACATATTTCTAAAAAGCTTGGTAGTAAGCTTATTCTTAAAATTGATTTAAGGTAGTTGTGTTTTCAGTAGCATTTAGAACAATCTCGCACTTTGTAGGAATACGCAGATCAGCACACTGTACTAAAACATAATTGTGTAACATTTTTTAAACTAGCTGCAATTTTCAGTAGCTGTGTTCACCAACCGTGCAACAGAATTATAATGTTCTCCTAAGCCATATGCATGTCTTGGAATATTCTTCACCAACTATAATAGCAGGAGAATCTGCCTGTATTATCTCTATTGGTGTTTGTAAAATGTGAGACAGAGCTCTTAGCTCAAGCTGACCTCCCCATGCAGCTGTGTTTACAATATCATCACAGTACTTTCCAAATTCTTTTGGAGTATACATATTTCCTGAATTAGGATTGGTTAGAAATGGCAAAAAGTCTTCCACACGGCTTTGCATATATTCAGCAGTTTGACTTCTTAAGACAGCCACAGTCAGAGCACAGTCCTGTTCTTTCAGTTGATCCTCAATGGCTCTATACATACAGTGGCCATCAGATGGAATCTGTTTAATTTCCAACTCTTTGGCTGACAATATTTGAGCAAGTTTTTCACTTTCTACATGTCTGGCTCCAGATAAGTTCTCAATTTCAGCTTCAGCTATCCTTTCTTCTCGTTCCTTTTCCAATGCAGCTTTCTTTTCCGAGCATGTACTTGGTGACATGGCATTCATACCCGTCTCTTCTGTGCTTTTGATATCCGAGGCGGCTGATTTTCAAGTACCAAGTTTGAAATGTTAACAGCAACAGAATCAATCTTATTTTCCTTGCAGGTCAGTCTCAATTACTCCAGATCCTCTTTATGTTTCTGCTCCATTTCTTTTTCCAACTTAGCAACATCTTCCGTGAGTTGCTTCCTCCTTTTTTTGTCATTCTTGGGAACAGCATTCTTCATGCCCTGAATTTTGGCTTGCAATTCCTTCTTCTCTTTGCGATGCCTTCGACCGGGTCGCCGGGCACACGCGCTGGAGAAAAAATGTTTTAATTTTTAATTAAAATTTATTTTGTGGTACTAGGGATTGAACTAGGGATGCTCTACTACTACATCCCCAGTACATTTTATTTTTCATTTTGAGACAAGGTCTTGTTAAGTCACTGAGCCTGGCCTGGAACTTGTCATTTTTGTGATCTTCCTGCCTCAGCCTCCTGAGGCATTCACCACTGTTCATGGCTAGAAGAATTTATATTGCAGAATAACTAAGGATCTTTGAATCCTGTTAAATATTGTGTTTTGTTACTAGAAAATATTTAGGAATTTAAACTGGCATCATCATGATAATTTACAGTCATGGGAAGGAACTGACCTTACAAACTTAAAGGACCAACTGGTGATTCCCAGAAACAGCATTTTGTGACATGCAGAGTAGACTTTGGGGTCAGTGGTGGTTGTACCTGGCATTACTGTCATCCAGATCTCTTCCTCCCAGCTCCACCAGCCATTTGACACAAAAGGCACATTCAGGAGGGCTTGCTTTGACTTTCCCTTGATGCCACACTATCTGGGGAGCAGGCATTCAGTAGCAGATGGTGAGCCAGCCCAACACTTACAAAGAATTTGATATGATCTAATGTTTTCTCAGTGTTTTACAGTGTACAAAGTGCTCATGACAATTTCTTATCTTGTTTTGAACCTTTTAACACTCTTATCAGGTCAGTACAAATCTATAATTCCTAATCCATAATTCCATAATTTAAAAAAACCTATACCATATTCAATTATAAGGGCTACTGTAGATTCTGCTAGAGATGTTGAGCTCTATATAGTATGTTCAACCAATTTCTTTTTTTCCTTTTTCTTTTGTTTTGCTTTTGATACTGAGGATTGACCTCAGGGGCACTTTACCACTGAGTTACACCCCCACCCCTTTTTAATTTTTATTTTGGAGCAGGGTCTCACTAAGTTGCCTAAACCTGCATCCAACTTATGATCCTCTTGCCTCAGTCTCTAGAGTCACTGAGTTTGCAGGTGTGCACCACCATGCTTGTCTCAACCTATTTTTTTCTAAAAATGCTTAAATTTTTGAATTCTAATATTCATCTGCTGCTGAGTTTTGGGTAAAGAATTGTGGACTTGAATTTCTGTTTCTACCTTACCGGTGGGAAAACCAAGGTATTTCCAAGGGACAGTCTCTTCACTTGGACAGATGGAGGGTGATTACTATGAGCAGATGGTAGGGAAGGTTCTAGGTGAGGGGAATTCTTTTTTCTTCCTTTGGTGCTGGAGAATGAACCGAGTGCCTTCTAAGCATGGGCTCTACCACCTAGCTACATCCCAGCCCTGTGAGGGTAACTTTTGTTCTCTTTACTTCTCTCATTATTTCCTGGTTTAAGAGACTCTGGAAACAAAGGTGGTTGTATTTTAAGCTACCAGGGGCTATTCCACCTCCAGTGTCTTCAATTATCTATCTTTCAGTAGGAATGGGCCACTGAAAAGGTGTGGGTGCCTCCCAAGAATTTTGCATTTTTCACCCCAGACAATCTGAATGCTATCAATGGAGGATTTATTTATTTATTTATTTTTACAAAGAAGTACCACAATAATTAAGCCTCAGTAAGGAGAAAATTAATTTAGTATGCTGAGATCAGAGTCGTTCTTTTAGAAGACATACTGAGAGTCTACTGCAGGCCTCGTCATATGCTAAATTCCAGGAGGAAGCAGGTGGGTGGGAAAACAGGGGAATAACTCAATGTTATAATCTTGTCTTCAAGAACAGGGTTTGGCAATTGTGGCTCACAGCCTGGTTTTGTATGGTCAGCAAGCTAAGAATGATTATTACGTATTCAGAGATTGTTAAAAATAAGCAAGCAAGCAAGTAGACAAACACAAAATGAAGAATATGCAAGAAAGACTTATGTGGTCAAAAGGTCTATAGTGTTTATTGTCTGGTTCTTTGCAAAGAAAAATTGTGATACCTACTCAAGATGATCTATCTAAAGGGGAAATTAGACACATAAAAATAATTAGCTCTAAACTACAGAAAGAAAAATATCTGTAAATAGGGATTGATAAATAAATACAGAGAAAAAACAAAGTTCATATTAGGATTAATATTTGAAGCTGGGTGCAGTGGCATGTACCTGTAGTCCCAGCAGTTTGGGAGGCTGAGGAAAGAGGATTGTAAATTCAGGGTCAATCTTGACAACATAGTGAGGCCCTAAGTAACTAAGTGAGACTGTGTCTTAAAATAAAAAATAAAAAAGACTGGGAATGTAGCTCAGTGGTAAAGCACCACTGGGTTCAATCCCCAGTAAACCCCCTAGCCCCACTGCCCCCCCAAAAAAATTGTTCCTAAATTACTTTCTATATTTAATGCAACTCAGAACAAAATAACAACAACAAAAATCACTAATATTCAAATTCATTAATAAACAAAGAAATGCAAAGTATAAGTTTGCTTTTAAAACATTTCAAATTGACCAAAACTCAGTAAATCATAATTTCTGGCTGTAAACACAGCTCATCATTACAACCTCAGTTTTCCCTTCCTTTCTTCTAATGTTGTTAGCAAAATATTAATATTCCTAGCCTCTCTAGCAGCTAGGGATGCTTTCTTTTTCTTTCTCCCTGGAATACAAATGTAATGCCCAGAGAGACAGTAGTTATCTATCCTGAGGCTGATAATTATATACAAAGGATGGTGAGCAGGAAGATCAAAGTGACAAATACCTTCTTAACATCGTTAATTCCCACACCAGTCCTGGGTAACCTACACTTGGAATTTTTGTTTTGTGACAAATAATCCCCTTACCTATTTAAGCTACTATGGTAAGGTTTTCTATTATTTTCATCCAAATATATATCCTTATTGATACACTAATATTTGCCTTTGTTCATTTTTAGTGGAAGTAAAAATTGGCAGAAGTTATCAGGAGAACAATAAAGATGACTTCAAAAAGTGTTCATACTATTTTGCACAGAAATTTCACTTCTAGACATTTATGTCTGGGAAATAATTATATGTATAAATAAAGATATTTGTATAAGAATGTTTATTGCAGTTGTTTATTATAGTAAACACTTGGAAATATCTTAACAGTTCAACAATGAGATAGTTAAATTATTAAAAAAATTAATGCAACTGAATATTTGGTGATTAAAAATCTTCTTTTCAAAGAATATGTGATAACACAGTAAAAGGCCTAGCAGTTTTGTAAATGTAAATAAGTAACCAACTCAGGATATACATATTCTTCTTTCTGTTTATTTATTTATTTGTGGTACCAGGGATTGAACCTAGGACCTTGTGCAAGTTAGGCAAGTATTCTACCTCTGAGCTATACCCACAGCCTCTTTATTTGTATGTGATTGGAAGTTAGTGGGAGCTATCTTTGAATAGTGTGGTAAAGAGGAATTTTTTTTTTTTTTTTTTTTTTTTTTTTTGCGGTGCTGGGGATCGAACCCAGGGCCTTATGCTTGCAAGGCAGCCACTCTACCAACTGAGCTATCTCTCCAGCCCAAGAGGAATTTTTCATTGATTTCAAAAGTTATTCTGAAATAAATATACAGGAAAGAAAAGCAAATAAACATTTAATAAGATTTTACATAATAAATATTTACTATGTATATGTGAATGAGGATATTTAGCCTTTCTTGGTATCAAAATATATTATGAAGATATAATAATTTAAACAGCATAGTACCAGTGTAAAAACAGTTAAGTTGATCCTAAGGCTGTTTAGTGCCTATGAAAGCATTAATTGCGGTAGAAAACAATCCATAAATAACACTGGGAAAAGAAATTTAAAAGTAGAAAAACATCAATTTAAATCTTCAACTCACATCATACAAGAAAATTAATTCCACAGATATTTAAACATGAAATAAAAATTTCCAGATTTTACAAAAAAAGAAAAAAAAAAAAAAAAAAAAAAAAAAAGAAGTGGATAAGAAACATCTGTAAACACACAGTTTAAGTATAAGCTCTTCTTTCTTCCAGTCTCTTGGACTCCCATTTTCCTGGACATGGCAGGAGTTCTGGTACTGGAAGTCTATCAGCACAGTTGCCAGTATGACTGAAGAGTCCCAAGGAAGTCTGTGTTTCTCCTGTGTAAATCTGCATTTCAGTCAGGACCTTGGCTCTCACCTACTCCATTTTTTTTGGTGGGGGGTCCTACTGGGAATTGAACTCAGGCTGCATCCCAACTTCTTCTTATTTTTTGTTTTGAGATAGGATCTTGCTAAATTGCCAAAACTGGCCATAAACTTGTCTTTGTCCTTCATCAGCTTCCCCAGTTGATGGCATTACAGGTGTGTGCCACTGTGCCTAGCTTCATCTACTTCTTTATCACCCATCAGCCTGGGGATACCATAGTTTTTTTCTGGATTGTTTTGTCCCAAATAGGATACTACATTTCTTCCTTTGTTTCCTGAAAAGCACTGCAAATATCAGGTTGTTGTATGTCCTAGAGCATTAGCTGTTTTGATGGTGGAAGCATGGCAGGGAGTAATTAAGCAAAGAGGAGAAAACTTTCAGTTTATCTTTTTTTTTTTTTTGTAGTACTTATTGGCATAAGATCTGCTATTTTGCTGCTGCCATTATTCTCCCTCCCCCACACCACTTTACAATCCAGAGTGTTAGCCTGAACCTCTTCGCCAGCCAGACTGTTGTTATTAGGCCACGAAATTCCACTACTTAAGAATAGCTCTCCTGCCATTTTCTCTCTCTCCTCCATGCTTTCACTCTCTCTCTCCTCCTCACTCTTGCTCCCTCCCTCTCTGGCTCTCTCTCTCTCCCTCTCTCTCTCACCCTGTGGGCAGACACTCTGCCTGTCTGCTTAATAAAGTCTCTTGTGGGAGTTTCCACATCTGGAGTGTTTTCTGGGTGCTTTCAGTACTCATGATTGGAACCAGGGTTTCATGTATGCTAGGCAAGCGGTTCACCACTGAGTTACATCCCTAGCCACCCCCTTGCCCAACTTTTTCAAAAAATTTGAGACAAGATCTCACTAAATTTCCTAGGCTGGCTTGGAAGTTCTAATTCTCCTGTTTCAACCTCCTAAACTGTTGGGATTGCAGGCATGGCACTATTATTCCTGGCTTAAATTTTTGTTTTATTTTTACTTTTTTGTTACTAGGGATTAAACCCAGAGCCTCACATGTGTGAATCACACACTCTACCTCTGAGATACACCCCTAGCAGGACTTTTACATTTTGCCTTGGAGATTATTCTTTTTAGAAATTTGTTGAGCTAGTGTGGTGGTGCATACTTGTAATCCCAGTGACTCGAGAGGCTGAGGCAGGAAGATGGCAAGTTTGAGGCCAGTCTGAGCAACTTAGTGAGACTCTATCTTGAAATAAGAAATTTTAAAAAGGGTTGGGGATGTAGTTCAGAGGAGAACACCCCTGGGTTCAATACTGAAAACACACACACACACACACACACACACACACACACACACACACACAACAAACAAACAAAAAAACAGAAAAGACATTAAATTAATGATTTTTTTTTTTTGTGTATGTGGCAATACTGGGGATCAAACCAGGGCCATGTACATACTAGGCAAGTGCTCTACCACTGCGCTATGCCACCAGACCCTTAAATAACGAAGATTGAGGATCTATTATGTGCAAGGTATTTTGTATACACCTGGAGTCATGGTGGCCAGCCTTGCATCTGTCCCTGTCCTCATGGAGGAGGAGACCCGTATTAAGCAAGCACTTATACAAATACTTAAATAAAAGGATCCAGACATTTCTTGAAAAGAAACTCACACAATCATTTGATATTTCAGGGTTCTAAGATAAATGTCAATCAGAGTGTCACAGGAAAGCAGAAAGCTGAAACTCCAAACCTCAGTTCTTGTGTTCCGATGAAAGAAAATTTAAAATCAGACACCAAAAGCCATGCAAGAGAACTCCATTATAAGTGAAAGTAAAGTAAAAGCAAAGTAAGGTCAAGCAGAGAGCACTCTCAAGAGAGAGTGGGCCATCTTCCAGCAGAGAACAACAAAGGAGACAATGCTGTCTCCAAATTTATTAGTTTAATGTTTACCAAGAGAACTGGGGGCCACCTTCTGTATTCTTTGCCAATCAGGTGTTCAACTCCTCCTTCATGTGAGGTGGTGGAGTTTGTGACATTACTTGGTTCTCTCTGGATGGTGGCCATCCTATCTGGGGGGCTTCACCTACAAGTCAATCCCATGCTAATGTGGGCAGTGGGGTCAATAGCTGGTCAGAAGTCACCTTAGTGCACCTGCCCTATTAAAGACATCTTCCTTCCCAGATAGATGGAAACACCTATAGCCATAATGCCTAGCTTCACATCAATCTCAGTAGATCTTGTCAAGAGTTAGTTCAATTAATCCTTTTCTCTTGACATGTTTTCCAAATAGGTCCCTTGCTTTTGTTTATTTTCTACAGATTAACTGCCACCATTTGATTTCTCATCCACTGTGAGGATAGTTTAAAGAAGACCCTAAAGTAATTTAAAGAACACTAGTGACTTTGCATTTCACTGCTCATTGCTAACTACTGCCTAACATGAGTATAGCGTATTGTCCTTCAGCTTTGTCCTCCATTCTCACCTCCTTTGACTCTTGTCTGGGTCCAGGAGATAGCAATGTGCAAGAAACACTACAAAAACAGTTTCCCTGAGGTCACCGAGACACACAGCAAGTCCTGCTTTGGTGCCATGGACAGAGCAGTCAGTTTACTCCCACAACACTGACCAAGGTGGGTGGCTCCTGTGCCCTGGATGACAATGAGATGTGCTGGTGACTGAAGAGGAAGCAGTGTCTCGAACATCAGCAACTTTTCCCTCACACCAGGCTCAGCATCAGAGGCAGCAGGGCCACCATATCACACAGGCAGTGGTCAGCTGGGGCCTCAGCAGTGAGCGGTACTGAGAGGAATCAGGGTGGGCTGGGGTTTGTGTAGGACGGAGAATTCTTGTTTGTTAGCACACACAAAACATCCCCTGGGGATTATGGATTTCAAAGAGGACCATGAGTCTCCTTATAATGGGAGGCGATGAAAGCCAGAGAACTTTCAGTGCCATTAATACAAACCCAGCATAATCTCTGGGTTGGTGTACCCTAGGGAAATATCAGTTATGCTGCAGAATTAATGATACACTAGGTGTGGCGGTGCACACCTGTAATCCCAGCAACTCAGGAGGCTGAGGCAGGAGATTGCAAATTCAAGATCAGCATAAGCAACTTAGCAAGGCCTTAAGCAACTTAGAACCTGTCTCAAAATAAAAAATGAAAAGGGACAGGGGATGTGGCTCAGTTGTTAAGTACCCCTGGGTTCAATCCCCAGTACCAAAAAAAAAAAATAAAAAATAAAATAAAATAAAAATCAATGATATGAAATTGTTGGTTGTACTATGGTTATATGTGAGAATAATTGTTAGAAGACATTTATTTAGGGCTAAATGTCCATGTTAGAAGACATATTTATTTAGAGTTAAAGGTCCATGTTGTATGTAATTTACTGTCAAATGGTTCAGAAAAAGTGTGTGTGTGTGTGTGTGTGTGTGTGTGTGTGTGCACCCACGTGCATGTATGGGAAGAGAGAATAAATAAATGATAAGCAAATGTGTGAATATTAAGAATAGGTGAATCTAGGAAAAGGATATATGTGTGTTTTTGTATTTTAATTTTTACAACAGTTTGTAAATTTTAAGTAATTTCTAAATAAAAAAATTACTAAAACAATGGAATTGTGGTGAGATCTGTGTAATAATTAGTGTTTGAACAGTGCAGAGTGGGAGGACAAAGGAAGAAGCCATCAGCTTTGGGTGGGAATCTTAGGGAAGAGGTCTCAGAGAAATTTAAGGAGAGACTTGAAACATAATATGTGGACAGAGATATGTCTGGGGTGCTGGAGCATCAGATTGAGGTGGGAGGGTGTGAGGCAGGGAAGGACTGTAAGGTCTGATGCACCCCAAGAGTCTGATGACATACTGTTACACCCTATGGTGTGCCTGACAAAGCAGAACTTACCATCTGCCAGATGGTAAGTGTCACCTGTGTGACTAAGAGCACAGCTCCCTGCTTCTCCAGCAGTCACACATCTCAATTCCAGAGAACTAAGATTTGGGACCTTCAAAGGGAAGGATGTCAGAGGGAGGGGCAAACAGCTTGGGGTGGGTGGGGCTTGTGTGGTTTGGTTCTGCCCATAAAGGGCTAGGCACTTCACCCCACATCAGGACTCTCTGCAGAGGGAGCTACGAGTCTCCACCTGGCAGGACTTTCAGCTTCTGTCATCTTGAGGCAGGAAGGTGGGAGCTATTTGTGTGGATGAGAAAGGGTTTCTTTTCTTTCCTGGGTATTGGGTATTGAACCCAGGGGTGCTTTACCACAGAGCTACATCTCCAGTCCTTTTTATTTTTGATTTTGAGACAAGCTCTTGGTAAGTTGCCGTGGCTGGCTCAAACTTATTATCCTCCTGCCTCAGCCTCCCAGGTCACTGGCATTACAGGCATATGCTGCCATGCCTGAATAGGAAGATGTTTCTGAGTATGAGACAAGATCCATGCATGGTGGTGGTGGGGAGGGTGATGATACCAGCTCAGGTCCGGTCTCAGTCTCAGGGAGTGAGAGTTTCAGGGAAAGGAGCCCAAGGCCTGTTGGGTATTTACAGGGTTCAATAGGGATGCAGGCTATTTCAGGAGTTCCAGATTGCTGATCACTTGCCACTGGAGATTTCCTGACTCAGTGAAGTCAGGGAGGAAGAATGGGAGGAAGACAAAAGGTGGTCCAGTCAGTGATCCTGGGTATCTTGTTTCTGGTTACAGGACAATGACCAGACTCTGCTTCCTTTTGTTTCTCTCTGTGGCACCAAAAGATGCAGTGCAGGTAAATCACTCCAAGGAGCAACAGTTCCTCTGCTTCCCCTCTGGGGTGCCTTGCGTCAGAGGAGTAGAACTGGGCTGGGTTCTGAAGTCCTGGGCCAGAAGAGGAGTTGTGAAGATGCACAGAACACACACTTGGCTGCCAGCTGGAGATGTGGACTTGGGGCAGATTTCTGACCCCTCCTGGGTCTGGCTGGAAGGAAATCAGGGGTGAGGCAGAAACTGTGTCCTCCCCCAGCCTCTCTGGCTCCTGTGTCTTGGCCTTGGGATCTGTAGAGGGAACTGGTAGCCAGAGCAGTCAGGAATCTTCCTCTAATTTCCATCCTCACCATTGCATTTCTCATGATAGACATAATAGTGATATTTTCCAGTGTTACTGGATTATATTATTTATTTCAATTCATTCCATCATCAAGTTAAAAGGCACATTTTCATACACTATTTCATTTGCTGTCCATGAGTAAGAAGAGTTTATTAATGGCATTTGTTTTCCTTTTTTGTACTAGGGATTGAACTCAGGGATGCTTTACCAATGAGCTATATCTCAAGCCATTTTTGTAGTTTTTCATTTTGAGACAGAGTCTCATAAGTTTCTGAGGCTGCCCTCAAATTTATGATTTTCCTGCCTCAGGCTCCTGAGTTGCTGGGATTGCAGGTGTGAGCCACCATGCTTGACTTAATTTCTATGCTTTTAGAGCAATAAACAAGGCCCTTTCCCCACTGGTCTCTGCTAGAATCAGCTTTAGTTTTGAACCCCCCTCCACCCCATTACATCATGTGTTCCAGCCACAGTATGCTACTGACCTGCGGTTTTCAGCAGATTGGTCTATGCTTGGTCATCCCTTCATGCTATTTTTTATGCTTTCTGGAGTGTCCTCTCCCCTTTCCTTCCAGTCTCATAGCCAGTTCTTATTTGTTCTATCAGAATCCACCTGCTCTGAATTACTTCTGGTTGCTTTCTCAGCAAGTTGAGATTTCCTGTGCCCACAGGTGGGCCTCTTCTTACCCGATTTCAGCTGGGTCCCTCTCTGTGTCCTTCCTCCCTCTAGGATGCAATCTCTTGAAGGAGTGTGTCAAATTGTCTTTGAATGCTCAATGTCCAGGTAGTTCACACAGTAGGGATTTAAGTAAAATCGGTTGACTAGATCATGACTCTTCAGCCTGTAGTAGCTTTTGGGTCAGACAATCTTAGCAGAGAGTCCCTGACTTTTTAGAACTTCAGAACATAGAGATGAGCTGATGCAATGGGCTGGGGTTCGAAGTTAATGTGCAGGAAAGATGGTTTCAGTGGTCCAAATCTGTTAATGAGAATTTTTCTCATGTTCTCTAACAGTGACCCATTCTCCTGAGATGTCGTGGGAGGACAAAGCCTGTGCCTCTTTCTTTTCTTCCTTGCCTAGAAGCTGCAAGGAAATCAGAGAAACTTGCCAGAGAGCAAGAGGTAAGTAATGAACCAATGCAGCATTCTCTCTTTGAAACCACTTTTTAGTGAAACACAGCCTAATCATGGAAATCAAGAGGAATAGAGTCTGTTGTGGCTCCAGTTTTCACCCAAAAGAGGTTTCCAGTGGGACTTACTTTTTCTCTCTCCTTCCTTCCTTCCTTCCTTCCTTCCTTCCTTCCTTCCTTCCTTCCTTCCTTCCTTCCTTCCTTCCTTCCTTCCTTCCTTCCTTCCTTCCTCCCTCCCTCCCTCTCTGTCGTTGTGCTTTTGCAGTACTGGGAATTGAATCCAGGGGCACTCTTACCACCGAACTATATCTCCAGCTCTTTTAATTTTTTATTTTGAGACAGTGTGTCACTAAATTGCCCAAGCTAGCCTTAAACTTGTGATCCTCCTGCCTCAGCCTCTGGAGTAGCTGGGATTATAGGTGTGTACCACTGTAGCTGGACTCAGGTGGGAATTTTGAGGTGTTTGTGTTCCATGCACACACATAATCTGAACACAGGGAACATGCAGCTTTGCCAGTGTGCTTAGGGTGGCGGCAAGAATTGTGATGAGCTAAGATCCTCCTCTACTTGTAAACTATCCAGTTAGTGTGCCACAGGTTCATGGATGCTGCCAGAACTTGTGGGACTCCAGAGGCAGAGACATAGAATTTCCTTATTGTAGCAAAGCAGAAGCCAGAGTATCAGTGTTTTCTTGTGCTGGGCCAGGTGACATCTCTACATGTAGTGGGTTTGTCAAGCAGGCTGACAAATTTGACTAGTAGAGAAACAAACCAGTTGTGGTGGCACATTCCTATAACTCCAGTGATTTGGGAGGCTGAGGTGGGAGAATCACAAGTTTGAGGCCAAAGAAAGAAAGAACAAGCTCTTTGTAGAGTCAGGTATTTTCTTATAGAAACAGCAAAATCAAGATCAGCAAAGATGTCAGCTTTTCTGATTCCTTGTCCTGTGGGCAAGGAAAAGGGGCTGGTTGATGATGTGATGTGGATAGTGTTGCTGAGAAGACAATCTGTATTGCAGCTAAGCAATCTCATAGGCTATGACTGAACCATAAGAAGTGGGGGTAGGATGAGGCAATCTGGGAGGCAATGAGACCTGTCATGAGCTGTCATGATGGCTGAGCAGTGACAGCTTCCATGGAAGATAGGGAGGAGGATGAGAAATGACCAGGTAGCAGCTCCTCACAAGCTTCCCACGTTCTCAATCATGGGGAATCATGGGCTTTCTGATAAGAGCAGGGTGAGCTGAGCTTAAGCCCTGCCTATGTGGCCAATGGGGAAATGTGCAAGGTGCTTGCAGAGGAACCAGTCTCCTGCAGGTTGTGGAAAAGAGGCACACTCTGAGCTTAGGGAATCTGAATCTTACATAAAGGGCAGGAGCCATTTGCTTTCAGAAGTTCAGGGGCCTATTTCTGATCTCAGATGGGACATGCATGATAATTTCTGGCCTCTCCTGGCCAGAGGGTGGCACTATATAAAGTGAGGAACCATCTTTCTCTATTTGGTTTATAAATTTTTTGAGAAAACAATACAGAACAAAGGTGGTCAATGCCTCTGCTTATGGATTGGAAGAAACACAAGATACCCATGGAGGATTATTATTGTACCCATGGAGATAAGTGAACATGTGTGAGAACGTTCAGAATACACTTTTAACTTCCCAGGGCCATTCTGGTCACGGGGCTGAGATGGACCATGAGCTCACACACAGGGAGGCTCTGGCTGGTTCTCTCTACAGATGGCCTGTATTTCCTCCGGGCCAAGAATGGTGTCATCTACCTGACCTTCTGTGACATGACCTCCGCGGGTGGCGGCTGGACCCTGGTGGCCAGTGTGCACGAGAACAGCATGCCTGGGAAGTGCACAGTGGGCGATCGGTGGTCCAGTCAGCAGGGCAACAGAGCAGACTACCTGGAGGGGGATGGCAACTGGGCCAATTACAACACCTTTGGGTCTGCAGAGGCGGCCACCAGCGATGACTATAAGGTGGGTGCCACTTGGGAAATAGTGAGGACCTGAGTGTGGCTGGGCCACAGCAGGAGAGAGTGTTGGGAGGTGGGCTGAGGACATAGGGCTGGAGCAGAAGAGAGACATACTTACACATCTTACATCCCAGTTTCCTTCCCACAAGGCCATTAGATTTTGGGGTGGTGTTGGGGGCCATGATCAGTCCCCATGGAAGGGGTGTGTGAGCATGGCTGGTCATCTGTCCACCTGGAGCCCAGAGCTGCCAGCTCACCTGAGGGAGCCCATGTGTGTTTTTTTGCCCTTGTGGGACCTGCTGGGCTGGTTAGTCTCAGTGTTGGTTGCTTTTCCAGAACCCTGGCTACTATGACATCCAGGTCCAGGACCTGAGCATCTGGCGTGTGCCCGACAACAGCCCCATGCAGAATTGGCAGAGCAACTCTCTGCTGAGGTACCGCACCACAACTGGCTTCTTCCAACATTTTGGACATAACCTGTTTGGCCTCTATCAGGTACACAGGACTGCTGGCTGGGGAACACTTGAGTGTTTGGGATTAGGGGACAAATCTGCTTCTTGAAGCCATGTTATGATTGAGTTGTGGGAAAATCAAAGTCACTATTGTTTGCATTGATATTTTAATGAGTTCACAGCGATATCATGCATATCTCAGAAACTCTGAACCAGGCCAGGGAAGAAGCCTAGAGGAGGAAGAGTGGGAAGACGGAGGAAGAGACACAGAGGTCTTGGGACTATTGTGGAGATGTAGCCTTGGGGAAGAAGGAGTCATTATTATTCAAACTGGTTTCTGAATAATGACAACTGACTTGAAGGGATCCCTCTCCTGTCCAATGGCAGCATATCTACTGTCCTTACAAAACTTTTCTTTTGTGTTCCTGCAGAAATACCCAGTGAAATATGGATTAGGGAAATGTTGGACTGACAATGGCCCAGCAATACCTGTGGTCTACGACTTTGGTGATGCTCAGAAAACCGCATCTTACTACTCACCTACCGGTCGAAGTGAGTGTTTGCTCTCAAAGTCCAATCAGACGTCCTTTCTTGAACTCTTGGGGAAAGGGGGCAAGTAATAAAGAATTGCTAGCCAAGCTCAGAAGTGCACACCTGAAATCCCAGCTACTCTGAATTCTTGAGGCAGGAGGACTGCAAGTTTGAGGTCAGCCTCAGTAACTTAGTGAGACCCTGTCTCAACAGAAAAAAAACAAAACATGTTTTGGGGATGTAGCTCAGTGGTATTCAATCCCCAGTACCACCACCAAAAAAAAAAAAAAAAAAAAAAAAAAAAAATTGACACAATTTTGTGTCATTACGTCATAAGAAAACTATGAAGTTAGGGTTACAATTTTCTCCATTTTACAGGGCAAAAACCCAGTCTATCTAACCACCATGTCCCTATGCAGCCTCTTATAATAGTTAAGAAAATCTGCAGACTAATTTTTTCAGGAAAGAACTAGCAAAGTGGTGAGGAAGATTTATTTTTATTTATGTATTTATTTTGATTGTGGGAATTGAACCCAGGGGCACTTAACCACTGAGTCACATCCCCAGCCCTTTTTAATATTTTATTTAGAGACAGGGTCTTGATGTGTTGCTTAGGGCCTCGCTGAGTTGCTGAGGCTGGAT
This sequence comes from Sciurus vulgaris, assembly GCF_902686455.1. Taxonomy (NCBI): domain Eukaryota; kingdom Metazoa; phylum Chordata; class Mammalia; order Rodentia; family Sciuridae; genus Sciurus; species Sciurus vulgaris. The sequence continues at coordinate 122,281,517 of NC_136461.1, read as the reverse complement.
TTGAACTGGTGATCCTCCTGCCTCGGCCTCAGAGCTGCTGGGATTATAGGTGTGTGCCACTACATTCAGAGAAGATGTATTTTTTATATGAAGGATAGCTTTTAGTTTTCTTAAAAATGACATTTTTTTCAGTAAAATAAAGCCACAGAAATTAAGTCTTGGATCAGAAAATCAAAAGCCTTTACAGTTTTCCTTTAAAATTTTTTTTTAAAAAAATTTGTCAATGGACCTTTATTTTATTTGTGTTTGGTGCTGAGAATGGAATCCAGTGCCTCACACATGCTAGGCTGAGTGCACCACTGAGCTGCACCTGAACACCTACTATTTCCTTTGATATTTGAATGAAAGCAGGACAGTAGGTGATGCTGGGAAAACATCCCATGGTAACTGGCTGAGGCCTGTGTAAACAGCAACAGATGGCTGCATCTGACAATTGCTTATCCCTGCTCATCTATATTGATCTTTCTTCTATCTTTTTATTTGGTGGTATTAGAGATTGAGCCAAAGGGGACTCTACCACTGAGCTACATCCCCAGCCCTTTTTTTTTTTTTTTTTTTTTTTTTTTTGGGACAGGGTCTCACTAAGTTGCTGAGGTTGGCTTAGAACTTGTGATCATCCTGCCTCAGCCTCCTGAATCACTGGGATTTCAGGTTGCACCACTGTGGTGGGCCTAGTGAGCTTTCTGTGCAGTCTAACTTCTCCCACAGTCTTTAGGAGAACAAGTCTTCTGTGAGTTCCAGCCTCTTACCCCAGATGACAGAGGTTCCTTCAAGGATGAGTTCAGGGCTGGGATGCACCAACCGCTGGCCGCAAGGGTGTGGGAACTGAATGTCTGACTGTAGCCTAAATTTTGACTATGGAATCTTTGGTTCAAAAAGAAGCTGTTTCTAGTTATTATTATTTGGTACTGAAAATTGAACCCAGGAGTGCTTTATCACTGAGCTACAGCCTCAGTCTCACTAAATTGCTGAAGTTGGTCTTGAATTTGTGATCCTATCCTCACCCTCCTGGGTCACTGGGATTACAGGTGTGTGCCACTGGGTCTGGGTCTGGCTCTAGCCATCATTTTTTTTTTTTTTTTTAGTACTAGGGATTGAACCCAGAGGAACTTTACCACCGAGCTACATTCCTAGTACTTTTTAAAAATTTTATTCTAAGGCAGGATCTCACTAAGTTGGGTAGGACCTCACTAAGCTGAGGCTGGCCTCAAACTATTGATCCTTCTGCCTCAATCTCCTGAGCTGCTGGGATTACAGGCATGGGTGCTGGTGCTCTGGTCTAGTCACTCCTTTTAATGCTTGGCTTTTGTTCGTGTCTTCTTTTTCAGAGGAATTTGTTGCGGGATTTGTCCAGTTCAGAGTGTTTAATAACGAGAGAGCAGCCAACGCTCTGTGTGCTGGGGTGAGAGTTACTGGCTGCAACACTGAGCACGTGAGTTTATGAGGAGACCACAGCCTGCACCCATGCCTGTGTGGGATGTGTCATTGGGTATCTGACTAGCTCTCTTCCCCCCTTATTCTCTTTACTCTCTTTTTCCATTTTTTTTTTTTTTTTTCGGTGCTGGGGATCGAACCCAGGGCCTTATGCTTGCAAGGCAAGCACTCTACCAACTGAGCTATATCCCCAGTCCTCTTTTTCCATTTTTATGGATGTATTATGCACAATAGTTGGTCTTGTTACATACTCACACATGCACGTGACATAATTGGATCACTTTCATTTTGTACTTATCTGTCTTTCCTTTCCCTCCTCCTTTCCCAGTCCTCTTGCTTGACTCTACTGGTCTCCCTTCCATTTTCATGAGATGCCCCACTTTCCCCCTTTATTCTCTTTAGCTTCCACATATCTCATTTCTCTCTTGATAGTGTCATATGAACAGAATTTGAATGGGGTCCATTTTACCAATATTTCAGTTTATGGTTAGTATTTTCTTCTTCCTCCCTTCTTTTCTTTTTTCTTCCTTTCTTTTCTTTCTTTCTTTCTTTCTTCCTTTCTTTCTTTCTTTCTTTCTTTCTTTCTTTCTTTCTTTCTTTCTTTCTTTCTTTCTTTCTTTCTTTCTTTCTTTCTTTTCTTTTCTTTTTCTTCTTACTGGGGATTGAATCCTGGGGACACTCTACCACTGAGCTACATCACCTTTTTATTTTTTATTTTGAGTCTGGGTCTTACTAAATTGCTGAGGCTGACCTTGAACTTGCCATCCTCATGTCTTAGCCTCCTGAATCACTGGAATTATAGGCATGTGCCACTGTACCCACTCAGCTTGTGTTTTCTTTAATAAGTACTTCCTGTGTTGAGGTCATAAAGCTATTGCAAAGATAGCATTAATATTGGGAAGATTTTAATATTAGCATCTATAATACTACTCTTTTTTTTTTTTTTTTTTTCAGTTTGGTAGGAGAGTGTACCATAGCTTGGTGACAGGAGGCTGTTTTTGCGAGAGGTCTTGTAGCTCAGGGGTAGGGAGAGACTGTCATCAAGAACAAGAGCACTCACTTGGGCTCCTCTTCCCTTCCCAAGTGACAGTCTGAAGTCGCAGTTCCATTTTTAGTTCCCCCTCTAGTCGTTAATCGGTCCATTTTCCAGCCAAGATGAAGCAGCTGCACTTGCATGCAGAATCCCCAGATTATGATTCAGAGAATAATGGGGAGGGAGCCCTGAATGTGCAGCAGGGTATGTGTCTTTCTGCCCTTTTCCTTGACAACCATTTCCTACACTGGCTTCCATGGCTCCTTAAACTGTTGATTAGTGCATATTTACATAGCTATCTGCATACCTTCATGCATGGATTCTTAAAAATACTAAGTGATAAGTGATAGAGTAGTACAGATGATAGAGCTAAGGAGCTTAGCTTGAGTGGAAGAGAGATGTAAATGCATAATTGCAATCTCATTGGTGTAAAAGAAATAGGAACGAGGGTCTCTGGGAACATATTAGGGGAGTTTCTAACTATACGCATAGTTGATTCTCCAAGGAAGAATTGTGCTAAATCTTTTTTTCTTTTTAAGTGCTTTTTTTTTTATTGTAAACAAATGGGATACATGTTGTATCTCTGTTCGTACATGGAGTAAAGGCATACCATTTGTGTAATCATAAATTTACATAGGGTAATGTTGTTTGATTCATTCTGTTATTTTTCCCTTCCCTTGCACCCCTCCCACCCCTCTTTTCCCTCTATACAGTCCTTCCTCCATTCTTGCCCCACTCCCTAACCCTAACTCTAACCCTAACACTAACCCCAACTCTAACCCTAACACTAACCCCTCCAACCCCCCATTATGTGTCATCATCCACTTATCAGCGAGATCATTCTTCCTTTGGTTTTTTGAGATTGGCTTATCTTACTTAGCATGATATTCTCCAATTTCATCCATTTGCCTGCAAATGCCATAATTTTATCATTCTGTATGGCTGAGTAATATTCCATTGTATATATATGCCACAGTTTCTTTATCCATTCATCAATTGAAGGACATCTAGGTTGGTTCCACAATCTGGCTATGGTGAATGGAGCAGCTATGAACATTGATGTGGCTTTATCTCTGTAGTATGCTAATTTTAAATCCTTTGGGGATAGGCCAAGGAGTGGGATAGCTGGGTCAAATGGTGGTTCCATTCCAAGTTTTCTAAGGAATCTCCACACTGCTTTTCAGAGTGGCTGCACTAATTTGCAGCCCCACCAGCAATGTATGAGTGTACCTTTCTCTTCACATCCTTGCCAACACCTGTTGTTGCTTGTATTCTTGATAATCGCCATTCTAATTGGGGTGAGATGGAATCTTAGGGTGGTTTTGATTTGCATTTCTCTTATTACTAGAGATGTTGAACATTTTTTCATATGTTTGTTGATTGCTTGTAGATCTTCTTCTGTGAAGTGTCTGTTCATTTCCTTAGCCCATTTGTCGATTGGGTTATTTGTATTCTTGGTGTAGAGTTTTTTGAGTTCTTTATAGATTCTGGAGATTAGTGCTCTATGTGAAGTATGATTGGCAAAGATGTTCTCCCACTCTGTAGGCTCTCTCTTCACATTACTGATAGTTTCCTTTGCTGAGAGAAAGCTTTTTAGTTTGAATCTATCCCAGTTATTGATTCTTGCTTTTATTTCTTGTGCTATGGGAGTCCTGTTGAGGAAGTCTGGTCCTAAGCCGAGATTTTGAAGATCTGGACCTACTTTTTCTTCTATAATCTGCAGGGTCTCTGGTCTGATTCTGAGGTCCTTGATCCATTTTGAGTTGAGTTTTGTGCAGAGTGAGAGATTGGGGTTTAATTTCATTCTGTTGCATATGGTTTTCCAGTTTTCCCAGCACCATTTGTTGAAGAGGCTATCTTTTCTCCATTGCATATTTTTGGCCCCTTTGTCTAGTATGAGAAAATTGTATTTATTTGGGTTTGTGTCCGTGTCCTCTATTCTGTACCATTGATCTACCTTTCTATTTTGGTACCAATACCATGCCGTTTTTGTTACTATTGCTTTGTAGTAGAGTTGAAGATCTGGTATTGCGATACCCTCTGCTTCGCTCTTTCTGCTAAGGATTGCTTTAGCTATTCTGGTTTCTTATTCTTCCAGATGAATTTCATAATTGCTTGCTCTATTTCTGTAAGGTACATCATTGGGATTTTAATTAGAATTGCATTGAATCTGTATAGCACTTTTGGTAGTATGGCCATTTTGACAATATTAATTCTTCCTATCCAAGAACATGGGAGATCTTTCCATCTTCTAAGGTTTTCTTTAATTTCTTTCTTTAGTGTTCTATAGTTCTCATTGTAGAGGTCTTTCACCTCTTTTGTGAGATTGATTCCCAAGTATTTTATTTTTTCGATGCTATTGTGAATGGGGTAGATTTCCTAATTATTCTTTCCAAAGATTCATCACTTATGTATAAAAATGCATTAGATTTATGTGCATTGATCTTATATCCCGCTACTTTACTGAATTCACTTATGAGTTCTAAAAGTTTTCTGGTGGAATTTCCTGGTTCCTCTAAGTATATAATCATATCATCAGCAAATAGGGATAGTTTGAGTTCTTCTTTTCCTATTCATATCCCTTTAATTTCTTTAGTCTGTCTAATTGCTCTGGCTAGAGTTTCAAGGACGATATTGAATAGAAGTGGTGAAAGAGGGCATCTCTGCCTTGTTCCAGTTTTAGGAGGAATGCTTTCAGTTTTTCACTATTTAGAATGATATTAGGCATGGGCTTAGCATAGATGGCCTTTACAATGTTAAGGAATGTTCCACTATCCCTATTTTTTCTAGTGTTTTGAGCATGAAGGGGTGCTGTGTTTTATCAAATGCTTTTTCTGCATCTATTGAATAAATCATGTGATTCTTGACTTTAAGTCTATTGATATGGTGAATTACATTTATTGATTTCCTGATGTTGAATCAACCTTGCATCCCTGGTGCACTATCTTTTTAATATATTTTTGTATGCGATTTGCTAAAATTTTGTTGAGAATTTTTGCGTCGATGTTCATTAAGGATATTGGTCTGAAATTTTCTTTCCTTGATGTGTCTCTGTCTGGTTTAGGTATCAGGGTAATATTGGCTTCATAGAATGAGTTTGGGAGGGTTCCCTCCTCTTCTATTTCATGGAGTACTTTGAGAAGTATTGGAATGAGCTCTTCTTTAAAGGTTTTGTGGAACTCAGCTGAGAACCCATCTGGTCCTGGACTTTTCTGTATTGGTAGGCTTTTGATGACTTCTTCTATTTCATTACTTGAAATTGGTCTGTTTAAATTGTGTATGTCCTCCTCGTTCAGTTTAGGTAAATTCATATGTCTCTAGAAACTTGATGTCTTCAAAATTTTCTATTTTGTTGGAGTATAGATTTTCAAAATAGCTTCTAATTATGTTTTGTATTTCAATCCTGTCTGTTGTGATATTTCCTTGTTCATTCCGAATTTTAGTGATTTGGGTTTTCTCTCGTCTTTTCTTTGTTCGTGTGGCTAAGGGTTTATCAATTTTGTTTATTTTTTCGAGGAACCAACTATTTATTTTGTCAATTTTTTGTGTTGTTTCTTTTGTTTCAATTTCATTGATTTCAGTTCTGAGTTTAACTATTTCCTGTCTTCTACTACTTTTGGTATTGGTCTGTTCTTCTTTTTCTAGGGCTTTGAGCTGTAGTGTTAGGTCGTTTATTTGTTGAATTTTACTTCTTTTATTAAATGCGCTCCATGAAATAAATTTCCCTCTAAGTACTGCTTTCATAGTGTCCCAGAGATTTTAATATGATGTTTCTTTGTTCTCATTTACCTCTAAGAATTTTTTACTTTCCTTTCTAATATCTTCTGTTATCCATTCATCATTTAATAGCTTATTGTTTAATCTCCAGGTGTTGGAGTAGTTTCTGTTTTTTACTCTTTCATTTATTTCTAATTTCAATCCATTATGATCTGATAGTATACAGGGTAGTGTCTCTATCTTCTTGTATTTGCTAACAGTAGCTTTGTGGCATAAAATATGGTCTATTTTAGAGAAGGTTCCAGGTGCTGCTGAGAAGAAAGTGTATTTGCTCTTGCTTGGATGGTATATTCTATAAATGTCCGTTAAGTCTAAATTATTGATTGTGTCATTGAGATCTATGGTTTCTTTGTTCAATTTTTGTTTGGAAGATCTGTCCAGTGGTGAGAGAGGTGTGTTAAAATCACCTAGTATTATTGTGTTATGGTCTATTTGATTTCTGAAATTGAGAAGGATTTGTTTGACATACATGGATGAGCCACTGTTTGGGGCATAGATGTTTATGATTATTATGTCTTGCTGATTTATGCTTCCTTTAAGCAGTATGAAATGTCCCTTCTGACTAGTTTTGGCTTGAAGTCCACATTATCTGAAATTAGGATGCAAACCCCAGCTTTTTTGCTGAGTCCATGTGCATGGTATGTTTTTCCCCATCCTTTCACCTTTAGTCTATGTGTATCTCTTTCTACGAGGTGAGTCTCTTGCAGGCAACATATTGTTGGATCTTTCTTTTTAATTTAATCTGCCAGTCTATGTCTTTTGATTGATGAATTCAGGCCATTAACATTCAGGGTTATTATTGTGATATGATTTGTATTCCCAGTCATTTGGTTCATTTATTTTATTTTATTTAATTTATTTATTTTTTTGACATGACTTGGCTCCTCCTTTACTTCACAATTCCTTTAGGATAATTCCTCCCTTTGCTGATTTGCTTCTTTGTTTTTCATTTCTTCCTCATGGAATATTTTGCTGAGAATGTTCTGTAATGCTGGCTTTCTTTTTGTAAATTCTTTTAGCTTTTGTTTATCATGGAAGGATTTTTATTTCATCATCAAATTTGAAGGTAATTTTTGCTGGGTATAAGATTCTTGGTTGGCATCCATTTTCTTTCAGGACTTGAAAAATGTTGTTCCAGGCCCTTCTAGCTTTTAGGGTCTGGATTGAAATATCTGCTGATATCCGTATTGGTTTCCCCCAAATGTAATTTGGTTCTTTTCTCTCACAGCCTTTAAAATTCTGTCTTTATTTTGTATGTTAGGTATTTTCATTATAATGTGCCTTGGTGTGGGTCTGTTGTAATTTTGTGTATTTGGAGTCCTATAAGCCTCTTGAACTTCATTTTCCATTTCATTCTTTCGATTTGGGAAATTTTCTGATATTATTTCATTGAATAGATTATTCATTCCTTTGGTTTATTTCTCTAAGCCTTCCTCAATCCCAATAATTCTTAAATTTGGCCTTTTCATGATATCTCATTGTTCTTGGAGATTCTGTTCATGATTTCTTACCATCTTCTCTGTTTGGTAAACTTTGTTTTCAAGGTTAAATATTTTGTCTTCAATGTCTGAGGTTCTGTCTTCCAGGTGTTCTATCCTATTGGTTATGCTTTCTATGGAGTTCTTAATTTGGTTTATTGTTTCCTTCATTTCAAGGATTTCTGTTTTTTTTTCAATATCTCTAACTCTTTATTGAAATGATCTTTTGCTTCCTGTATTTGCTCTTTCAACTGTAGATTGGTGCGATCATTCAGTGCCTGCATTTGCCCTTTCATCTCATTGTTCAAGGCCTGCATTTGCTCTTTCATCTCCTCGTTTGCTTCCCTGATCATTTTAATTATGTACATTCTGAACTCCCTTTCTGTCATTTCTTCTGCCATGCTGTCATTGGATTTTATTTTATTTATTTATTTATTTTTTTTTATTGTAAACAAATGGGATACATGTTGTTTCTCTGTTTGTACATGGCGTAAAGGCATACCATTTGTGTAATCATAAATTTACATAGAGCAATGTTGTTTGATTCATTCTGTTATTTTTTTCCCTTCCCCCCACCCCTCCCACCCCTCTTTACCCTCTATACAGTAGTTCCTTCCTCCATACTTGCCCCCCTCCCTAACCCTAACTCTAACCCTTCCCTCCCCCCCATTATGTGTCAACCTCCACTTATTAGCGATATCATTCGTCCTTTGGCTTTTTGAGATTGGCTTATCTCACTTAGCATGATATTCTCCAATTTCATCCATTTGCCTGCAAATGTCATAATTTTATCATTCTTTATGGCTGAGTAATATTCCATAGTATATATATACCACAGATTCTTTATCCACTCATCAATTGAAGGGCATCTAGGTTGGTTCCACAGTCTGGCTATTGTGAATATGAAATGACCTTCTTTATCCCTTCTGACTAACTTTGGCTTGAAGTCCACGTTATCGGAAATGAGGATGGATACTCCAGCTTTTTTGCTGAGTCCATGTGCATGGTATGTTTTTCCCCATCCTTTCACCTTTAATCTATGGGTATCTTTTTCTATGAGGTGAGTCTCTTGCAGGCAACATATTGTTGTATCTTTCTTTTTAATCCAGTCTGCCAGTCTATGTCTTTTGATTGATGAATTCAGGCCATTAACGTTCAGGGTTATTATAGAGAAATGATTTGGTTTCCCGGTCATTTGGTTCATTTTTAAAATTTTGTTTATTTATTTGTTTGACACAACTTGTTTCCTCCTTTATTTGACAATTCCTTTAGGATAATTCCTCCCTTTGCTGATTTGCTTCTTTGTTTTTCATCTCTTCCTCATGGAATATTTTGTTGAGAATGTTCTGTAATGCTGGCTTTCTTTTTGTAAATTCTTTTAGCTTTTGTTTATCATGGAAGGATTTTATTTCATCGTCAAATTTGAAGGTAAGTTTTGCTGGGTATAAGATTCTTGGTTGGCATCCATTTTCTTTCAGGGCTTGAAAAATGTTGTTCCAGGCCCTTCTAGCTTTTAGGGTCTGGATTGAAAAATCTGCTGATATGCGTATTGGTTTCCCCCTGAATGTAATTTGGTTCTTTTCTCTCACAGCCTTTAAAATTCTGTCTTTATTTTGTATGTTAGGTATTTTCATTATAATGTGCCTTGGTGTGGGTCTGTTGTAATTTTGTGTATTTGGAGTCCTGTAAGCCTCTTGAACTTGATTTTCCATTTCATTCTTCAGATTTGGGAAATTTTCTGATATTATTTCATTGAATAGGTTGTTCATTCCTTTGGCTTGTTTCTCTAGGCCTTCCTCAATCCCAATAATTCTTAAATTTGGCCTTTTCATGATATCCCATAGTTCTTGTAGATTCTGTTCATGATTTCTTACCATCTTCTCTGTTTGTTCAGCTTTGTTTTCAAGGTTAAATATTTTGTCTTCAATGTCTGAGGTTCTGTCTTCCAGATGTTCTATCCTATTGGATATGCTTTCTATAGAGTTCTTAATTTGGTTTATTGTTTCCTTCATGTCAAGGATTTCTGTTTGGTTTTTTTTCAATATCTCTAACTCTTTATTGAAATGATCTTTTGCTTCCTGTATTTGCTCTTTTAACTGTCGATTGGTGCGATCAATCAATGCTTGCATTTGCTCTTTCATCTCATCATTCAATGCTTGCATTTGCTCTTTCATCTCCTCGTTTGCTTCTCTGATCATTTTAATTATGTACATTCTGAACTCCTTTTCTGTCATTTCTTCTGCCATGCTGTCATTGGGTTTTATTGATGTAACATCTAGATTTGTTTGCAGCATTTTCTTTCCTTGTTTTCTCATGTTGTTCAGATATCAGTGGACCGCTGAGATATTGCAGATTTCCTCTGTTGATTTACAATGACCCTGAAGATTTCTATATATATCCCCTCTTAGCCTTCAGTAGGCTGAAGTCTTGGAGGAGGTTGATAATGCGGTGCTCCACAAGGAAGCTGCCTCTCTAGGAGTGGTGGCCTTCAGGTGGGGTATATTCCCTGCTAGTGGGCAGAGGTGCCTCCACTTGTTGACCAATGGTCATCCAAAGGGGACCTAGGCTGCGGGCTGAGGCAAGGCCTGTTTGGGCCTGAGTCTCTGGTTTTACCGTCCTTGTGGGAAACCTCACCCAGCAGGGAAGACTCACCCGGTGGGGAGGTCTCGCTGGTCAGTTTCCTCCTAGAGGTTCCCCTCAATTTACAGCTACTGCCTGGGCTGGGCTGCCTTCCTCTGCAAAGTTTCCAGGGGCCCGGCCCTACCTCCTGGGCCTGGGAGCCTCACCCTTCGCAGATGAATCTCCTTAGGCTGCCCCTCCTCAGAGAATTTGCCCATAGGCCTGGAACCTTCGCTCCGCCCTAAGCCTGTCTCTGTGCGGCTCTTCCACCCAGAAGCCTCCTAGATCCTGGGACCCTGTTCTGCACCTAATCGCCTGGCTGCGTGGCCCCTCCTCTGAGCAGCCACCTGTGGCCCCGAACAATCGCTCTGAGTCCCAGAGACCCGCCACAGGCCTCTTCCTCCAGACAGCCGCCCAGTATGCCGGTGCGGTCACTAGGAGTCCAAGAAACTCACTTCGTGCCTCCTCCTCCCACCAACCACCCGTAGCCCGGGGCAATCAATCACTCCGAGTCGAAGTGACCCTGCCCGTTCCTCCTCCTTCTCCAGATAACCCCCCCGGGTGTTCAGGAGCAGTCCCTCTGAGTGGCTCTGAATCCACGTGACCCGCTGCACGGGTCCTCTGGGCAACCGCCCGGAGCTCTGGTGTGGTCCCTCAAGACCAAGCGTCCCACCACGCTTCTCCTCCAGGCAGCCCCCCTGTGTTCAGGAGCTGTCACTTTAAGACCAAACAACTCACCACTCGCCTTCTCCTCTGAGCAGCCGCCTGGAGCGCTAATGCAGTCACTGCGAGTCCAAAGGACCCGCCGCGCTCCTTCTCCTCCTTCTCCTACTCCTCCGGGCAGGCCCCGGGGTTCAGAAGTGGTCAGGGTCCAAACAGCTCGCCACGCAGCCCCTTCTCTGGCAACCGCCTGTAGTTCCCGTATAGTCACCCGAATCCAAGCGGCTGCTCCTCTTCCTCCTCGTCCTCAGGGCAGGCCCCGGGGTTCAGAAGCGTCGTTCTGATTCCAAACAGCTCGCCGCGCGGCTTCTCCTCTGGCAACCGCCTGCAGCTCTGGCGCAGTCTCTCCGAATCCAAGTGGCCACGCTCCTCTCCTCCTCCTCAGGGCAGGCCCCGGTGTCCTGAGTCCACACAGTTCTCCCCGCCACTCCTCCCCCGGGCAGCCGCCGGAGCCCCAGTGGCTGCTCCGAGTCCCAGCGCTGTGCCGAGCGGCCTCCTCTATGGCGCTCCAGCGGGGGGAGGGGCGTCTCGCCGGCAGTTCTACTTCACAAAGTTTCCTGCGTTCCGGGACCCCCGTCCCATCCGGGATGCCCCCCCAGGGGGTGAGAGTCACCCGGCTACTTTGAGTTGGTCCCAAGCGTCTCAATATCTCCTCTCTTGAATCCTGAGTTCTGGAGCAACACGTAATGCAGCCACCCTCTAGGCCGCCATCTTGAAAACCCTGTCATTGGATTTTATTGATGTAACATCTAGATTTGTTTGGGGCATATTCTTCCCTTGTTTTCTCATATTGTTCAGGTATCAGTGGACTGCTGAGATATTGCAGATTTCCTCTATTGACTTATAATGTCCCTGAAGATTTCTAGTATATCCCCTCTTAGCCTTTAGTAGGCTGAAGTCTTGGAGGAAGTTGATAATGCGGTGCTCCACAAGGAAGCTGCCTCTCTAGGGGTGGTGGCCTTCATGTGGGGTATATTCCCTGCTAGTGGGCAGAGGTGCCTCCACTGTTGACCAATGGTCATCCAAAGGGGAACTAGGCTGTGGGCTGAGGCAAGGCTTGTTTGGGCCCGTGTCTCTGGTTTTACTGTCTTTGTGGGAAAACCTCACCCGGCAGGGAAGACTCACCCGGTGGGGAGGTCTTGCTGGTCATTTCCCCTCCTAGAGGTTCCCCTCAATCCACAACTACCGCCTGGGCTGGGCAGCCTTCCTCTGCAACGTTCCCAGGGGCCCGGCCCTACCTCCTGGGCCTGGGAGCCTCACCCTTCGCAGACGAGTCTCCTTAGGCTGCCCCTCCTCAGAGAATCTGTCCGCAGTCCTGGAACCTTTGCTCCGCCCCTCAACTTGTCTCTGTGCGGCTCTTCCACCAAGAAGCTGCCTAGGTCCTGGGACCCTGCTCTGCACCTAATCGCCTGGCTATGCGGCCCCTCCTCTGAGCAGCTACCTGGAGCCCCTTACAGTGGCCCTGAGTCCCAGTGACCTGCTGCACGCTTCTTCCTCTGGGCAGCCACCCGGTGTTCTGGTGTGGTCACTAGGAGTCCAAGCAACTCACTGCTTATCTCTTCCTCCTGACAGCCGCCCGTAGCCCTAGTGCAGTCACTCTGAGTCCAAGCGACCTACCGCGCTCCTCCTTGTCCTCCGGGCAGCCCCCTGGTGTTCAGGAGCAGTCACTCTGAGTCCAAACAACTGACCGCATGCCTCCTCCTCTGGGCAGCCACCTGGAGCCCTGGTGGGTTGCTCTGAGTCCAAGCGTCATGCTGAGTGGCCTCCTCTACGATGCTCCCAGTTGTCTGAGTTCACTGCTCCAGCGGGGGGAGGGGTGTCTCTTTGGGCAATTCTACCTCACAAAGTTCACTGCGTTCCGGGACTACCGCCCCATCTGGAGCGCCTCCCCAATGGGAGAGATTCACCCGGTGGCTTTTAGTTGGTCCCAGGTCTCTCAATATCTCCTCTTCTTGAATCCTGAGTCCTGGAGCAACATGAAATGCAGCCACCCTCTATTCCACCATCTTGAAAAACCCGCTAAATCTTAAAAGGTGCATAGAGCTCAACAAGTAGCAAGGGGCAGCATAGTGCATTTTAAACATGAATGACTAATGTGCTCAATGTCATTGGTGTTTGAGAGAGCCTGGGGCAGCAGGGTGTTGTGTAGCTTTGGAGCATGGAATGGAGGCAGGCCTGATGCTGGAAGCACTCTTGGAAATCTGAGCAAGGAGGAATTTTATGTTATGTCAGGAATTTGGAGTTAATGTGGGTGATGGCAATCACTAGAGAATTTTGTACAGAGGAGTGACTTGATCAGCTTTGGTTTTCCTTAGATGCTGAGTAGCTGTATGATGAACATGGATTCAGGGGTAGGGAAGTTAGGGGCAAGGAGACCATGAAGCAGGCACAAAGGTCCAGATGTGAAATATGAAGAACCTGAGCCTGGGCATTCTTTAATTAAAAAAGTATGAATTCATTTTTATTAAATGAATAACACTATTCATTTTTACTAAAATGACAATAATAAACCTATACATGTTAACATAAATTTCACATTTTATGAAAAATAATTACATTTTTGAAACTAAAATGGGTAAAAAGAAGAATGACAGTGCATTATCACTGTACCTAATTGTGGACTTTGTTTTTAGATATTTGTACATGCAATAACATAATTTGATGGATTTCATCCCCTGATCCCCTCATCCCCTTCCTCTAGTCTACTGCGAGGCAGGGTAACTTGATAAGGTTATCTGAGCCTGGATGGATTCCAGAGAACATAGGTGGTAGAAGCAACAGTTCTTAATGACCAAATGGTGGTCAGGGATGGGAAATGAAAAAAATTAAAAAAAGCCAAGTGCAGTGGCAAATGCCTGTAATCCCAGTGATTTAGGAGGCTGAAGCAAGAGGATCACAAGTTTGAGGCCAGCCTCAGCAATTTGTGAGGCCCTAAGCAACTTAGTGGGATGGTGTCTTAAAACAAAAAATAAAAAGGACTGGGGATATGGCTCAGTGATTAAGAACCCCTGGATTCAATCCCTGGTATCAAAAGACAAAACAAAACACTAACTAAGGTTTTGAGTAACTATAGTGTAAGGAATCCCACAAAAACTATGCTGGACATGGGAAATCACATAAGGGAGTTTATTAAGCAAACAGGGTGTCTCCCTGCAGAGTAAGAGAGAAAATGAGAGGAAAAGAAAGGGAAAGAGAAAGGGCATGCACTAGAGAGAGTGGAAAGTGAGGAGGAGAAAGAAAGTGAGTCAGGGTGAGAGAAAAGCAAGAGAGAAAAGATGGCGGTGAAGTCATCTTTAAGAATCCCGCCAGGCTAACAGGGGACCAGTAACGGAGAAGGATACTGACTGATGAACCAATAGCTAGCTAGGATGTTCACAAACTGACAGTAGTTGGGAGGCAGGGAAAATGGCTGCACCGGAAAGGGCGGGGAGAGCAGCTTTCAGACTGACAAGTTAGGTTGTGATGTAATGGAAAGGGCGGGGGAGCAGCTTTGTATTACATTCCCCCATTTCTGTTTTTATAAGAAAATCTTTTGTTCTCCAGTTCTTTCCCACCTTATCTCTCCTTCCTGCCTATGTGACTATGGTTGGTTTTGGGGGTGAGATGTAAAAAGTCCGTTCTCCCAGGGGCAGTGTTCATCATCCAGACTTCCAGAGGCAGAGGGCTTTCATGGACTTCATTTCCTCGACTTTACTGATCCCCTTTTCTACACTAACTGCCTGTCCCCAATTCTGGCTTCATTCACCCCTCTAATTTTAGGAACTCCTTTACTGCTGTAGGGAAAGAGGGGTGATGACTGTTCTGGCTTCTTTGAGCTGGAAGGGGGCAGCGTGGGGCGAGCAGTTTGGAGTTTCCTTTTTAGAAATCGGGTCAATCGAGGGGTCCATGGTAGAAGTCTGGTTGGGGAAGAGCAGGTTGTAAAGGCATCTGGGGATGGGTGCTTCTATGAGATAAGAACAAAAAGACATGAGTACTGAAATGAGATTGATACAATATAAATGTTGCAGAATCTGGAACATGCCATTGCATATCATAAAGATGACAGAAGTCAATAATTCCTCACCAGCAGGTGGAAGAACCGAGTTGTTCCCATAACAAGGCCTAGCAAAGGCTGGAGAGGACAAGGCCTTTATTTGGGAACTTTAACATTGTGTAGGTTGTCAGGAATGTAACCACAACATTTAGTAGAGATACTAGCAAACATAGATTAAGCCTACCTGTGTCTGTAGACCTTTAACTAACTAAAACTTCTGACTTTGGCAGTTTCTCTTGATAGTTATCAGGCATGTATGCCTAAGAATCTCTCTTTTGTAGCTTTTAGTCTTTATTCTAGTGGGCTAACACAAGTGTACATCTTAAGTTACATTTAAGTATTATTTCTTTTAAATGCCCAAGAATGGCTATATTTTGGTTTTAACTGTTTTGCTAGGTGTTTAAGATAAAGCTGGTCAAAGTGACCTGTTCCTGTCTGTTAAAGTCAGCTGAGTTCCCACAGGGGTCACTCATAGAAAACTTGAGAACCTTAGCTTTAGTGCTGTCCATTAGGCAGGGTCTCCTCAATGAGGTGGCTTCTCTTGGAAGCATTAGGGGTGTCTCCCTTTTTCCATGACCCTCCTCTGCAGCAAGTGCACTGATTGACTTTTCATCCTCTAGTGGCCTCACAAATCTCCTTGATCAGGAGTCAGGAGGTTGTGTGACCCACCCAGAGTTGTAAAGCTCCTTAAAGAAGTCCTCTTGTTCCCTGGGTTCAGGCTGACTTTGAGGGCAAGACCCAAATATGGACTTTTCTTGACCTCTGTATTTAATCTCAATCTCTAAGTTTGATGTTAACCACCAAGCAAGCCAGTCTCACCAGTCATAAAGTATCAAGTACTTTTGAACACAACTTTAAATGAGTTAAAGTTTGGCTTACTTTGGAGCCATTCTAACATGCAGCAGAGTTGTGAGGCAGAGCCCAATCTCAGGTAAGGCGGGGCTTTTCCTAAAGCTAATTTTTTCCTCTTTTGCCATGACCAGCATGACCAAATTCTCAAGTTTAGTGAGGGGCAAAGGAGTATTAGAAAATAACTGTTTATAAACACAAATTTTGAAGATTAAGCTGAGATCAGATGGAGCTCTGTTCTCTGATGGAAGTGCAGATCTAAAGAGCAATCTTTATGTCAACATCTTTATATATGATTATGTCAGCACTCTTTATATATGTATGTAAGCATTATTCTTTGTTTTCAGGAAAGTTACAGAGACTAGGTCATTACGGTAACTTTTTTTTTTCAGAGCTGCAAAGTGCAATGTTAGGAACTCTGTGTAGCTCTCAAGGAAGTCCACTGTCCAAAGTTACTGTAAGGTGGGCAGGAACTAGAGAAGGGAGCTGATGAAACACTGGTTATCAAGCAAAAGAATTCCTTCCTGCCCAAGAGCTGTGTGCCTGAGATCAATGTCAGAGCTGATAGGACTCCTGTATAGAGCCTTCCCAAGGAGGGCACTGCCACAGCAGTTAGGCATCTTGTGCCCCTGCACAGGAGCACTCCCAGGCAACAGGCATGCCACAGTCATGAGGCCAGAGACCCCAATCTCAGTCACTGTTGTCCCATTTTTGTTCCTGCACATTACACTCTTTCTTAAATGTCATTTTAAGTTTAACACAATTTAACATTATATCTAAAACATGAAAGAAAGGCTGAGAGAGCTTTTAACTTTCCTTTTGTGTGGCAAAGTGGCAAAATACTTTTATGTTTCATGATATTAACCTTTAAACAAATCAGGCTCTTACTAATTTTTAAAAATACATTTACATTTAATTTTTAATTAAAATAAATAAATAAAAAATACATTTACATTTAAATTTCTCAGTGTAACAAATTTTACATATACCCTATTGATGACAGGTACAGAAAGGTTAATTTGGAGAGTAGCAGCTTGATAAATTTTCTGCTTTAAAGGCTTGTATACCTGGAAAATATGAACACATTTAATTTTGACTCTAATTCACTCATCTTATTGTAAAAAAACCAAGATCAGACAAGTGTAAAAAAACCAAGATATACCAACAGTATTTGCCGTCTCTTTCCTATGGAAGAAAAGTCCTAGGAAAATTGATGTTAGACATTTTATAAACATCAGCATTTAATGAGTTTGACCACCTAGAGACTTGTGAGTTAATTTTTTTTGGGGGGTGCTGGGGATCGAACCCAGGGCTTTGTGCTTACAAGGCAAGCGCTCTACCAACTGAGCTATCTCCCCAGCCCCTAAAATTGAACCTTTTTAAATCATGTGAATTAAAAATATTTGGATCCATTCTTAAAATTTTAATTTTATGTGCGCTTATATTTAACACAAAAGCAAAGGCCTTGTAATGTTTATTTCCATTGCAATGTAACAGATGTTCAAAAAAATAACCCTAGAGTTGGATAAAAAGAACTGATCAAAAATCATTAACCTAGGTATGTAGGATCAAAATTGTGAGCTCAAAAATATAGCATTTAAGAAAAACAAGAGTCCTAGAAGAAAAATGATAATGGCCATTAATTATAGCATGAGAAAATAGGAAAGAGAAGGGCAGAGAGAAGAGGAAAAGGGAGAGAGAAAGTGTTGTGTTGCAGCCCAGGAGAAATTTAAAATGGACACGTTTTTTCCCCTTGGATTTGAGACTAGTCTCCCACTGCGCCTTCCTCCATTTACATTTCAATGTAAGCCTTGACTGAGATCTGAAAGGGGCTAAAAGGTTCTAGCAGAAACTTGATGCCTAGTGCATTTTAACTCTTTTTCCTGGTTAGTAATCAATTCAGGTTTGGATGCAGAAAATTGTGAACCATTATCTCCCACTACTTGTGGGGAATGGGGCTGCTGTATCATACTCCTTACTGGGACATGCCACTGATGGTTGGGCTTGTTACTCCCTCCACACTGGCATATGTGGGACCTCGTGGCAGGAGGACTAGGTGGGCTGGGCCGGGGAGTGGAAGCAGAAACAGCTGAATCAAAGTTGGAGGAGGAGGAGGGATTAAGAGGGGGAGAAGAAGGAGGCCTTTGAGTTTGCAGGAAGAGCCAAGAAGCAAGAAGGAAGAGACTTGAAGATAAGAAATCCCTTTCCATCTGCCTGCTCACTCACGGAAGCTGTGTGCCATTACACAAACGAATTTTGATGGCTTTAAGCCAGGGGTCAGGCGAAGGGTTCCCAGGGTTAAATCTGCCAGATTGGAGGACCCAGGTCCCATGGTGGAGACTGATACAGCTGAGTCTGTGGCCAGGGCATATGCGGCCATTTTGGATTGATTATCTAAAGGGTACTGTGGCCAAATATAAGCTGGGAGTCAGGCGAAGGGTTGAATCTTCTGGAATGGAGGGCCCAGATCCCATGGTGGAGACTGATACAGCCGAGTCTGTGACCAGGGTGTCCTGAGGCCAGAGTAGTCGACTGGAGACGAGAAGGCAGCACATAGATGGTGTCATCACACAAGCATCAATGTGGGGCCAGGCAAAAGCCAAGAAGAGTTGAGGACCTGATATCAGGGTTTTTGAGTATGAGTGCAAGTGCGAGATGAACCTTAACCCTGAGAGAGAATCTCCACCATAAAATCAGGAATCCACCCAGCAGATAAGACCGACTATAGGGACCAGCAGTAACTATAAAAGTTGTGACTGGGTTACCCCCACCCCTCAGCTGCCTCGAGAGCCCCGGACACTCAACGGTCACTTCTCAGGTCAGCAGAGGTGTGTTTAAGTGGTCTAGAGTGGGGACCTGTCTAAGGGAACTCACCAATCTGAAGTCCGGTGTTGCATGCAAAAAGCTGAGTGTCTGGGCGAATGGAAGGTGGGGCCGTGTCTGGGGGCACTGGGGCATCGGATGGGGTTCCACTTGCCTAAGAGGCAGTGGAAGGACCCATCCCGAGTCACACCACCAATGTAAGGAAGCCCACGAAAACCACACCGGACACGGGAAGTCACATAAGGGAGTTATTAAGCAAACAGAGTGTCTCCTTGCAGGGTAAGAGAGAAAATGAGAGGAAAAGAAAGGGAAAGAGAAAGGGAATGCACTAGAGAGAGTGGAAAGTGAGGAGGAGAAAGAAAGTGAGTCAGGGGAAGAGAAAAGCAAGAGAGAAGTTATCTTTAAGAATCCCGCCAGGCTAACAGGGGACCATTAACAGAGAAAGATACTTGCAAGCTGACTGATGAACCAATAGCTAGCTAGGATGTTCACAGACTGACAGTAGTTGGGAGGTGGGGAAAATGGCTGCACCGGAAAGGGCGGGGAGAGCAGCTTTTAGACTGACAAGTTAGGTTGTGATGCAACAGAAAGGGCGGGGGAGCAGCTTTGTATTACATATACTATCAATTAATTAAGACAGGGTGACAAGGGGTTATGACTTAGTGGTAGAGCACTTATCTAGCACCCAGAAGACCCTGGGACCAATTCCCAGGGCTGGGGTTGGGGGCCCTGAAATAGTTCCCTTACATTAGTGAGGAACTAATTCAGGGACAAGAAGGGAGAGATTTTTTTCCCCCTCAGTGGTGTTTGAGATATGTAGTTGGGAACATCCAGGTGGCTATTGGATACAGCATGAGAAATATCTGGGTCAGAGCAGGAGACCTGGAAGTGGTCCAGATTCTGCTAATAGTTACATTCAGGGAGAAGATGAGTCATACAGCAAAAATGAGGCAGAGATTGAGCCTTGGGCAATAGCATTTAGGGAATGTGCAGAGGAAGAGAGGCCAGCGGAAGGTTCTGAAGATGAATGCTAAAAAAGGAGGAAAGGAAGTCAGGAAAGAGCATTATTTCAGAATCCACTGGAGGAGAGGGGTTTATAGGAGGATACGATCAAAGTCAAGAAGCATGAGGACCAACGTACTTAATGGTGTCATCAGCAAATCAGATCTCTCACTGTCTCTACCTTTTCCCCAGCATTGCATCGGAGGAGGTGGATTCTTCCCAGAGGAAAGTCCCAAGCAGTGTGGGGATTTCTCCTCCTTCGACTGGAATGGATATGGAGCTCACATTGACTCCAGCAGCAGCCGGGAGATAACTGAGGCAGCTGTACTCTTGTTCTACAGATGAGAGCTCTATGGTTTGGGACTGGAAACCCATCTCCAAACCCTAGGCTGTTGGATACAGAAAAACTAGAATACCAATAAAGAAAAGAGGATAATAAATGGCAACATTTGGTGGCTCTAGGTCTATTTGAATTCATTTTACAAATTGGCTGATACCTGGATATGGTTGGCCACTCTGGCATACCATCTTGAGTTGCTTGTTGAAACGGGGACCAAATGTTTCAGTCAGACCTCAGAGAGCCATCTGTGTTAGCAGGGTGCTGACCACAGCAGCCCTGGCTTGGGAGCAGGGACCATATTTGTTACATCACTTTGCTCAAAAGGCTGATTGGATCATGCATCCCCAGCGCCACATTTTGGGAGCAGGTGCTGGGAATTAAACCAGGGCTCAGCACATGCTCCAACACTGAGCAACACTTCCCTTCTTTATGAATGATCCCTTTTCTATTTATCCCCGTGGACTAAGGCATTGGTTCTCAAATAGCAAACAAGGTGGGATAGGAAGGGGTGTTTTGCCTATCAGATAGGGTGACTAGAAAGATATAGAGGGTCAACTGAAGTTTGAATGTCAGATAAAAGATTAATAATGTTTGCAGTATAACTATGTCTTATGCAATATTTTATCTGGCAGACTACTCCTCAGGGATATTTGGCAATGTTGGAGGCAGGGGTGTTAAGGGAGCCTGGCAAGAGTGCTACTGGCATTTAGTGAATGTTGGGGATATTGCAAAATAACTTATACTACAGCTGGGCATGGTGGTACATGCCTCTAGTCCCAGCAACTCGGGAGGCTGAGGTATAAGGATCTCAAATTCAAGGCCAGTCTGAGAATTTAGTGAACCCCTCAGCAACTTTGTGAGACCCTCTCTCAAAGCAATAGAAGAAAATAAAAAGGACTGGGGATGTAGCTCAGTGGTAAATCAACCCTGGGTTCAATCTCCAGTAACAAACAAACAAACAAAAAAGCAACTCAAGAAACCTGATAACATCCCCCAAAACAAACAAACAAACCCCCAAAACATCTTATATTGCAAAGACCATGCTCTTCTTGCAGTAAAGAATGATCTGATCTGAAATGTCCATAGTTCTGCAGTTGAGAAACTCTGGACTAGAGGGTTTGTTTAAATCCTATATAATGGGGGCCTGGGAATGTCGCCCAATGGTAGAGCATTTAACCTGAAATGGGTGAGATCCTGGGTTGGATTCCCCAGCACCATTAAAATCATTCAATCAATCAATCAATCAATCATATAGAGTAGAATAATTTGGCACTGTCAAAGCTCATCTGGTATAGAGCAACCCAGCCTTCATAATCGAAGACAGATGAACTGTGGTTTGCAGGTCCAGAAAAATTAAGGCCAACATCCCAACCAAGATTCATATATCCAAGATTCATACATATCAGGGAAAACATTCGGCCTTTGGTTTTTGGGGATTGGCTTATTTCACTTAGCATGATATTCTCTAATTCCATCCATTTATCTGCAAATGCCATCATATTATTCTTCTTTATGACTGAATACTATTCCATTGTGTGCATACACCAGAGTTTCTTTTTTCTTTCTTTCTTTTTTTTTTTTTTGTGGTGCTGAGGATTTGAACCCAGGGCCTTGTGCTTGCGAGGCAAGCACTCTATCAACTGAGCTATATCCCCAACCCCAGAGTTTCTTTTTTTTATTAAAATCTTTTTTATTTTTATAGACTGCATTTTGATTCATTGTACACAAATGGGGGTACAGGTTTTCATCTCTATGGTTGTATACAATGTAGATTCACACCATTCATGTAATCATACTTATAAATAGGGTAATACTGTTTCATTCTATTATCTTTCTGTCCCTCATTGCCTCCCACCCCATTTTCCACTACACCATCCAAAGTTCCTTCTTTTCTTTACCCTGCCACGCCCCCCATTATATATTGTCATGCACTTATCAGAGAAAACATTCGGCCTTTAGTTTTTTTGGGCTTGGCCTATTTCACTTAGCATGATATTTTTCAACTTCATCATTTACCAGCAAATGCCACAATTTTGTTCTTCTTAATGGCTGAGTAGTATTCCACTGTGTATATATACCACAGTTTCTTTATCCATTCATCAATTGAAGGGCATCTAGGTTGTTTCCACAATCTAACTATTGTGAATTGAGCTGCTATAAACATTGAAGTGACTGCATTACTGTAGTATGCTAACTTTAAGTCCTTTGGGTATAAACTGAGGAGTGGGATAACTGGGTCAAAAGGTGGATCCTTTCCGGGTTTTCTGAGGATTCTCCACACTGCTTTCCAGAGTGGCTGCACCAATTTGCAACTCCACCAGCAATGTTTAAGTGTGCAGTTTTCCCCACATCCACTCCAACATCTATTATTGTTTGTGTTCTTGATAATAGCCATTCTAATTAGAGTAAGATGAAATCTTAGAGTTGTTTTAATTTGCATTTCTCTAATTACTAGAGATGGTTGAGAACTTTTTCATATATTTATTAATTGCCTGTATATCTTCTGTAAAGTGTTGATGATATATAATGGGGGTGAGGGGCTGGGGGTGAGAGAAGAATGGAGGAATTTTAGATTACGTAGAGGGAAATGAGAGGTGGTAAGAAAAATAGTGAAATGGGACAGACATCGTTACCCTATATACATGTATCATTATACAAATGGTATGAATCTACATTGCGTGCACAACCATAGAAAAGAAAAAGATGTACCCCATTTGTGTACAGTGAATCAAAATACAGTCTGTAAAAATAAAAAAAATTTAAAAAATATTATAATGAGAAAGCCAAATATAAAAAAGTAAATAATAATTAGGAAAGGACAGCATTGGTCCAACTGGCACCATCTTGGAGAAGGGTCTGGAGAGGAATTTATTGGGAGGGATGTGAGGTGTAGAGGGAGATGGCAGAGGTGATGGCCTTAGAGCTGTAAACAAAAGGTAGAGTTCTGAGCTTTCAACTTCTTGTGTATACTGTTATCTGCCTGCTCTTGCTGACTTGACATCCGTAAAAGTAAATTCAGTGTTAAAAAAAAAGATTTATACATACTCTCTTGTGAAAGGACTTGCAAATCTTATAGGAAGGTTTGATTTTTCTGCTTTTCCTTCTCATGTTTGGTGAGAAAGTATTATCAAGTATGTTCCAAACCTAACAAATCTAGTCAATGCTCCGTTTTTTTTTTTTTTTTTTTTTTTTTTTTTTGCGAAGACCATACTCACTACTTCTATTTGTCTGCAAGGTTCCCTCAACTTTAGCAGTTACCTTATTACTAACTGAATAACATGCTGAGAATTTCATGCCATTGCATGGCTTTGCTTTCAAATCCAGTTTCACTAAGCCTACATCAAATCTTTTGTTGATAATATCTCTGGTATCTTTACCAAGCCCTGCATACAATGGAGGAAAACACACTGGCCATGTACAGCTCTGTCTGTGGTTGCTATGGAAAGACCACAGGAAGAAGTGATCTGGCAGTCTTTTTTTTGGTACTGAGAATGGAACCCAGTGTTGCTCTACCATTGAGCAATATCCCTAGCCTTTTTAAAAATTTCTAAACTATAAAGTAATTTTATCTTGTCCCTACAGATGGACAGTGAATTAAAACTCAAAGTGTTCTGTGGAGATGAGCTCCAGTCCTTTTTATTGTTTATTCTGAGATAGGATCTTGCTAAGGTTGTAGAGACTGGCCTTGAGCTTGCAATGCTCTTGCTTCAGCCTCCCAGATAGGTGGGATTACAGGGGAGCACCATCAAGCCTGGCTGATCTTGTGGTATTTTAATGGGGACAATTGCTGCTACTACCTCTTTATTTGTAGCTCGGGCTGGTGGGCTGATTTGGGGGTTGGGTTGTAACTGCTGGCTGAAAGGTGCCGTGAAGCCCTCATGGTTGTTCTTCCTTAAGCCTGATCTCCGTCAGTTACTATTAGTATACTTGCCTTTTTCCTTATCACCTCATTTCTGCCTTTTCTTCATACTCTATCTGTTTTGCAGTGGTCAGAATGTGTCCCCTAAAATTCATACGTTGAAAGTGAATTGCCAATGGGATAGTACTGACCAGTGGGGCCCTTAAGAGGTGATGGGTCATGAGGGTCATGAATACCATTAGGATGGCACTGAATTCACAGACAAATTTGAGAAAATTGATATCACTTTAATATTGAAATTTCAGGTCAGTGGAATCAAGGCCCTCCTAAAAGAGGCTTCCCACTCACCTTTGGATGTTCGGTCCTCCTGTCCCTTCTGCTGTGTGAGGGTGCAGCATTCCTCCCCTCAGAGGACCCAGTGCTCAGAGTGCTGTCTGGAAGCAGATATCAGGCTCAGCAGTCAGTATCTGTGAGTCCTTCTAGTGAGCTATTGGACCCAAGGTGGTCTTGGGACTCACAAGCTGGTAATTAACATCTGAGGTGAAGGTGATCTTGGAAGCCCTTGAACTTGCAATTGGTGTCAGAAGAGAGAGTGGTCTCTGGGATTGTTTCTTTAACTGGGTACGCAGCATAACCTTGATACAAAATCTGACCAGAATATCACAAGAAAGGACAAGTACAAGCCAGTCACTTTCATGATTATATATTCAGCAATCCTAAATAAATTACTAACAAATCTAATCCGTTCTTTAAAATACATTATAACAAAGTTCAATTTATTTCAGGAATGCAAGGAATCAATGTAATTAACTCCATGAACAGAATGAAAGAGAGAGGGAGAGGAAAAAGGTCTCATAGCTGTAAAGAGAACCTGATGAAATTTTAAACATATCCTGGGAAATCTTTTACTATGATAAATTGTATCTTCCAGAAAATGGCAGAAAACATCATCATACCTTATGGAGAAATTGAAAGCTTTTCTTCAGAGGTTGGAAACTATGTAGAAAGGGCTGATACTACTTCTAGTCAATGTTTTAAAAAATTATAATAGTATTGTTGGACACAGTGGTACATACCTGTAATCCCAGCTACTCAGGAGGCTGAGGCAGAAGGATTGAAAGTTCAAGGCCAGCCTCAGCAATTTAATGAGATTTTGTCTCAAAAATAAAAATTAAAAAAGAAGTGAAGAGGAATAGACATGTAGCTCAGTAGTAGATCACTGCTGGGTTTAACCTCTATTACCACACACAATTTTTTTTAAACATTTTATTGGTCTTTACTCTTTACAAATTACTTTTGTATGAATGATTTCATTTGAGTCCCACCACAATCTTATGATAGTAGTGTTATTTTGTTTTTATTTTTATTTGTTAATTTATTTTTTGGATCAGGGTCTCACTATGTTGTCAGGCTGTCTTTGAACTTCTGAGCTCAAGAACTCCTCCTGCCTCAGTCTGGGACCACAGGCATATGCTTCCATGTAATCAGCATTTTGCTGGAGAACTTAGCCAGTGAAACATGATGAGCAAAAGAAAAGACGTGATTTTGAATGTAGGAAATCTGAAAGGGTCTATAATTTTTAGAATTAATACATTAATTTTGGAAGGTCATCTGAATATCGATACCTACTAGAAAATAAGATAAAAGAAACTTCATTTTGATATCATAAAAATAATTAAATATCAAGGGATGAAGGGATAAATTTAATGACAGATGAGCAATACTTGAAGAAAAAAATCTATCAAACATTACTTGGAGAAATTAAAGAAGAATTTAAGAAATGGAAAAAATAAAATATTCAGGGATTGGAAATTTCCATATTGTAATGATATCAGTTTTTTCAAATTTGTGAATTTTGTGCCATCCTAATCAAAATTGAAACAGATTTTTGAAATTTTAGCTAATTTATATGGAAATGCAAAGAGTCAAGAACAGTAAACACATATTGAGGAAGAAAAAAAAAATTAGAGAACTTATACTACCAAATATCAAGACTTGTTTTCAGGGTTCCTTCAAAAGTTAGTGTTCAGAGACAGGTGCAGAGGTGCATGCCTGTCATGTCAGAACCTTGGGAGGCTAAGGTAGGAGTATCTCAAGTTTGAGGCCAACCTCAGAAAATTACTGAGATCTTGTCTTAAAATTAAAAAAAAATTACAACCTTTTTTGTGTTACTGGTGATTGAACCCAGAGGTGCTTTACCCCTAGACTACATCCTAGTCCTTTTTGTTTTGAGACAAGGTCTTGCTAATTTGTGGAGACTGACCTGAAACTTATAATCCTCCTGGTTTAGTCTCCTGAGTTCCCAGGATTACCAGCATATGTCACTGTGCCCAGTTTATTCCTTTTCCCTTAGTGTTTTTACCACTCCTTATGTTACTGGAGGAATACAAGGGAGCAGATCTTTTGGCACCACCAAGTGGTAGTCTGGGGCATACCATAGAAGATGTGTAGCGGTCAGGAGATGGGTGGATAATAAGCACCCTGTTAGTCACCAAGACTTCCTGAACAGGTGGGACTTAAAAAGTGGCAATGTCACACTGAAAGAGTACTGGTCAAGTCTGTGGCAGTGGTGCATGCCTATAATTCTAGCTAGTTTGAAAGAGGTTGAGGCAGGAGGATCATGAGTTCAAGGCCAGCCCACTTAGTGAGAACTGTCTCAAAAAAAAAAAAAAAAAAAAAAAAAAAAAAAGACTGGGGATGTAGCTTGGTGCAGAATGGTAGAATGTGCTGAGTTCAATCCCCAACACTGAAAAAAAAAAAAAAAAAATCCCAAGGTCAAGGTGTCCATTGTACAATGCCAGGCAATCCTTCACCTATCACGCCCTGGTTGGGAATTCTTAGTCAGGAGGAGGAAGGACAACCAATGCATTTTTACCTATAACAATTTTATAATATGCTTTTTGGATAAGCAACAGATTGTGTAATGGCAACATCAGAGATAATTACAAGGCTTGTACAAGAGCATGCAAGTCTCATTCCAACTGACTGAGCAGAATGAATGAGTCTGACATCATTAACACATAGCGACCAAAGTGAAGGGGAGATGGAAGCAAGAACTTCTTGTGTATCGTAGTCATTGAAACAACTGGTAATGAATTTGGGCATTTCAGAGAGGATGATGTCTTCTGCCTTCCAGAGAGGACTTAAGTTTGCTCCTGGAAGGTGCTCAAAAGTGCTAATACTTGGGGATCACCTTAATTCTATTTTAACAATTAAGATGATTTAGAGGAAGCTGGGGATGTAATTCAGTGGTGGAGCGTTTGCAGAGCAGGTGTGAAGCCCTAGATTTAATCCTTAGCATCAAAAACAACAATGAAGTCTCTGACTCTTCTTTAAATTGTTAGTTTTTTAAAAAATATTTTTTAGTTGTTGATGGATCTTATTTATTTATTTATTTACTTATTTATATGTGGTGCTGAGAATTTAACCCAGTGCCTCACACATGTTAGGCAAGTGCTCTACCACTTAGCCACCATCCCAGTCCAAAATTGTATTAGTTTTAAAAAAACACTGGACATTCCTACACTAAAACTAAAATTTTCAGGTTTAAACATATTTTTCAGGTATTTTTTAAAAAATTTCACTTGGGAGGCTGAAACAGGAGGATCACAATTTCAAAGCCAGCCTCAGCAAATTAGCAAGGCTCTAGGTAACTTAGTGAGACCCTGCCTGGGGAAAAAAAAATGCCTAGGCAATCCTGTACAAAAACAAATTGCCTTCTTTTTTTTTTTTTTTATTGTTTTGAACACAGCAAACATAAAGTCTTGTTATGGGGCACAACTTAAGAACAGACCGATCACCACTGAGAAGTCCAAATTTGAGAGTCTTTATAAAGCTGACCAGCTGACTGTCTCACACAATGCCCCAAAAAATGGCTATTAGGAGAACAGCCCCGACCACAGAGTTGTAGGGGTTCTTACACCAAAAATCACATAAATCATAAGTGTCTGTTGCTATGATTCCAAATTACACATTAACATCATGAGATCATCGACAGAGGGGAAGTGGGTCAAAATGACCCTTACCTAGGTACAAACTAAAGAATGGTTGCTAACATCCACATAATCACCGTTCACATGGTACATTGTTTAGGAGCAATAGGAATCAAAAGAGAGCAATTCTTTACTACATAGGAGTTGCCATTGTATATTATTAAACGTGTCACACCAAGTTACTGATGATGGGTAGAGAGGCGGGGTATTCCCATGGGAGAAGCTTATTTCCTACATAACATGGAGTCTCAGAGCAAAATGGAGCCTGTCTAGTCATTTCCCTTAGAGTCTGGCCTATAACATTCTCATGGAGTCAGATCTGTCAACCCATCACAGTTTATGTCTGATAACTCTGTTACCTGAACGCCTAGTGTGTTTTTCTTTCTCTTGGTTTCTGTCGTTGTTTTTTCTGCACCTCTGGTAGTTGATTTGTAATTGGGTCCATTTAGGTTGCTATAACAGTCTATGATATTCACAGACTCGGTGGCTTAAAATCAACAGAGATTTATTTTTCTCAATTCTGGAGGCTGGAAACTCTGGGATCAAGGCATTGGAAGACTTGGGATCTGGTGAGGGCCTTCTACTGCATAGATCATTGTCTTTTCTGTAAACTCCTCTTGTGGAAGGTATGAGGGATCCTGAGGACTTCTTCAATAAGTGCATGAATCCCACTCATGAGAGCTCTGCCCTCATGACCTTAGCTCACCATGTCTCTACCTCCAGATACTCTCACACTGGGGATTAGGTTTCAACACGTAAATTTCGAGAAGACACAAATGTCAGGCCACAGCAGGTTGAACATTACATATCTAAAATTGCAGACACAATCGAAGAACTAGAATGATGACTGCTATTGGGGGTTCAGTTGTGTCCCTAAGAAGATAAATTGAAGTCCTAATTTCAGGTACCTATGAATGTGATCTTATTTGGACTTCAAATTTCCAGAACTGTGAGAGAATAACTTTGTGTTGTTTAGCCACCCAATTTGTGATAATTTGTTTTAACAAACATAGGGAACTAATATGAGTGTGTTTTTTGGTAGTTGTTATTTGCAGTTTTGGGGATTGGACCCACAGTGCTCTACTACTGAATTATATCTTCAGCGCTTTTTGTTTTTGATTTTGAGACGGTCTTGCTAAGTTGCTCAGCCTGGGCTGGAACTTGAGATCCTTCTGCCTCTGCCTCTCAAGTAGCTGGGAACACAGGCATGTGCCACCCTGCCTAGCTCAATTGTGTTTTATTATTCATTTTTTCCTCTATATTAGCTTTAAAATTATGTACTTTGCTTCTATTCTTTTAGAGGTCACTATAGAACTAACAGCATATTTTTGAATGTCTTCTAATCTTTCATTCATAAACGTCATTCCTTTTTTTTTTTGGTACTGGTTATTGAACCTAGAGATGCTCTACCATGACATCCCCAGTCATTTTTATATTTTTATTTTGAGTCAGTGTCTCACTAAGTTGCCCAGGCTGACCTCAAACTTGCAATCCTGCCTCAATCTCTATAGTCACTGGAATTATAAGTGTGCACTACCATGTCCAGCTAAATTTCATTCCTTTTGTAAGCATTAACCAAGAGCCAACTGCATGCCAGATCATGTTCTAGATGCTTGGGATAGAGCAATAAAACAGGCAAAAATTTCTGCCTCCTTGGAGACTGTGCTCTAGTACTAGAAAGCATACAATATAAATAAAGTAAATGGAATATCAAGCTTTGACAGGTACTTTAGAAAAAAGGTTTCAACACATAAGTAGGGACTTGGACATGTTGAGAGTCATGGTTTGCAATTTTGAATGGATCCCTGTGAGGGATTAAGCCATAAAGGGGTCTGGGGTAGAATGTACCAGGCAGAGGGAGAAGCAAATGCAATACACTTCAGGTGGAAGTGAACTGCTGTGTTCAGAGGGTAGAAGGGACCTCATGTAGCAGAAACTGAATAAGCATGGAGGAGAGTAGAAGGTGATGATGTTAGAAAGGTAAATTGAGGTAGGGAAGGAGGAATGAGAAATAGGTACGGGGTTAGGAAGGATAGTAGAATGAATCAGACATTGTTACCCTATGTACATATATAACTATATAACTGGTGGGATTTGACATCATGTATAATCAGAAGAATGAGAAATTATACTCCATTATTTGTGATGTATCAAAGTGCATTCTACTGTCATGTATAACTAATTAAAACAAATTTAAAAAAGTCGACTGGGGATGTAGCTCAGTGGTAGAGTACTCGCCTAGCATGCACAAAACTCTATGTTCTGGTTCCCAGTACTTAAAGATGAAAAAGTTGATCGAGGCAAGGGAAACATTTTCCTAGAACCCCAAGAAAGCAATTTCAAACCCTTTTAGGGATCCATAAGACTCATTTTAAATTTCTTATTAATTAATTTATTTTTTGCAGTGCTGGGGCATTGAACCAAGGGCCTAGTGCATATAAGCACTACACCACTGAGCTATATCCCCAGTACCCCTCACCATTTTGAATTTCTAACTTTCAGAACTGTAAAGCAATAATTGTGTGTGTGTGTGTGTGTGTGTGAGAGAGAGAGAGAGCGGGGGGGGGGGGAGGGTCCTGCTAAATTTTCCATGCTGGCCTTGAATTTGTGATCCTTCTGCCTTAGCCTCCTGAGTCACTGGGATTACAGGTGAGTACCTGGCTATACTTAGGAATTTTAGGTCTTTGTCTCTCTCTTTCTCTCACACACACAATCAACTGAAGCAGATAGGATAAAAATGTTAGGACTATTCTGGAATCATTGAGATGTCTGGAATCCCAGGAAAATGGGCTGAAACTCAAGATGGGCTTCAGAGACTATCACCGTGGCTGGGTGGCAGAATCAATCTTGTTGGGACAGAGCTGCTGCACTGTGACCATCATTCTCCCCCAGGCTGCTGTTGGACTTCTGGTGCTGCCACCCCTGTTGTTATCACCCAGCTGACTGACTTTGCTTCTCTATCTCAAAATTCAGAATTCTGGGACGCAACATCCAATTAGCCAAATCTGGGCTACCTGCCTGCATCACGGACTGTCAGAGGGTGTGAGGGAGAATCAGGCTCCTTCAACTTCCTCAGAACTGGGACTCTGACTCCTTCCAGGTTTCACAGAATAGGGAGTGTGGGAGGGATTTCTCCAAAGTTGGAAAGGTATCCTGCTGTGGTGTAGCCAGAAAAGTGGCAAAGTTTCACTATACTCAGTCCCCCAATGAGAAGGATTCAGGATTTTCCATGAAGGAATTAATATTTTGAATTAATAGCACCTCCCAAACCATGAATCACAAGTAGAAGAGAGTCCTGATTGACTTTGGTGAACAGCAAGTGAGCAGGCCATGGAAAAGGTGCTGCATTTCATTCTTCTACCAGTAAGAGGACTTTAAACAAGAAGAGCCTATAATCCCAGCAGCTTGGGAGGCTGAGGCAGGAGGATCTGCAAGTTCAAAGCCAGCCTCAGCAACTTAGCGAGGCCCTAAGCAACTCAATGATACTCTGTCTCTAAATAAAATATACAAAATGGCTGGGGGTGTGGCTCAGTGGTTCAATTCTGGGTGCAACAAAACAAAACAAAACAAAACAAAAACCACAACACAAGACAACACAACAAAACCCACCACCATCACCACAACAAAACAACAACCAAGAAGAGTCCCTGAGATGATTTCAGACAAGGAAAGTTCATAGCCAGAATGCTTGTAGCCAAAGAAAATGTTCTTTTATTCAAAGTGAAAGCTTAACACAGCATATAACTCACCTGGAATGTTTCAAGTTGCTGGTGATGAAGGTTTCAAAATCAAAAGAAAATACTGCAGTGATGAAAGTTTAGTTCTTAAAATAACAGAATCTCCTAGAATGCCAAATGCTGAAAACTTCTAGTTCAATCACTGTATCTGCAGCAGACTCTGCTTTGTATGTATGTGTATTTTGTGTGTGTGTGTGTGTGTGTGTGTGTGTGTCTACATACACATATATATGTACATACACATATTGGGGATTGGGACACTTTAGCACTGAGCTATGTCCTCAGTCCATTTAATTTTTTATTTTGAGACAGGGTCTCACTAAGTGGTTGAGACTGGACTTTTATTTGTGATCCTCCTGCCTCAACCTTCTGAGAAGCCAGGATTGCAGGTGTGTACCACCACACCTGGCGGATCATGGTTTTAGATATACTTGAAGCCTACTCTTAAATTTGTAGACATTTCCCCTCCATCCCTCCCTACCTCCTTCACTTACTTTCTTTCTTTCTTTCTTTCTTTCTTTCTTTCTTTCTTTCTTTCTTTCTTTCTTTCTTTCTTTCTTTCTTTCTTTCTTTCTTTCTTTCTTTCTCTCTCTCTCTCTCTCCCTCCCTCCCTCCACCCCCTCTCTCTTTCTTTTTTTCTTTCTTCCTCCCTCCCTCTCTCTCTTTCTTTCTCTCTTTCTTTCTTTCTTTTTTTCTTTCTTTCTCTCTCTCTCTCTCTCTCCCTCCCTCCCTCCCTCCCTCTCTCTCTCTATCTCTCTTTCTTTCTTTCTTTGTTTCTTTCTCTCTCTCTCTTTCTTTCTTTCTTTCTTTCTTTCTTTCTTTCTTTCTTTCTTTCTTTCTTTCTTTCTTTCTTTCTCTTTCTCTCTCCCTCCCTCCCTCCACCCCCTCTCTCTTTCTTTTTTTCTTTCTTCCTCCCTCCCTCTCTCTCTTTCTTTCTCTCTTTCTTTCTTTCTTTTTTTCTTTCTTTCTCTCTCTCTCTCTCCCTCCCTCCCTCCCTCCCTCCCTCCCTCTCTCTCTATCTCTCTCTCTCTCTCTCTTTCTTTCTTTCTTTCTTTCTTTTCTTCCTTCCTTCTTTCTCTCTTCTACAAATATTCCCTTAATCCTCTTAAATGCTATGCAGTGTCCTTGGTATGAGTAGAAGGCTTTATATGAAACACAGGCTCCGTGTTGTCTTGCTGGCTGAGTTTTGAGTTTCTCTGCTGAGCGGAGCTTGTCAGTGGGAGAAAAAAGAAGTCAAGGTTTACTGAGGTAGTTTTTCTTGATGACAGCCACGTTTTTCATGAATTTGCATACATTCTCATCTGCTCTTGTCATTTTCCTCCTAACAGCAATCCTGTGAGGTAGAAATTATTTTTTTTTTAATTTTTAAAATTTGCTCTTTTAGGATATACATGACAGTGTATTTTGAGATATCATACATACATATATACTAATTAGGATCCCATTCTTGTGGCTGTACATCACGTGGAATTTCACTGGTTGTGCTTTCATACATGAACATAGGAAAGTTATGTCTGATTCCACTGTCTTTCATATTCTCATCCCCACCCCTTCCCTTCATTCCCCTTTGTCTAGTCCAGTGAACTTCTATTCTTCCCTGAGATAGAGCTTATTACCCACATTTTATGTATATGAAAATTGAAGATGGGAGGGATGAAATGGTTTACCCAATGTCACATATCTAAATAGTACCCAATCCTGAATATGAACTCAAGTCTTTGGGCTTGCAAGAAATTCTTCATTTCAGCATACCAACTCTCTGATACTGTTAGAGCGAGCATTTTTCATCAAGTCTAAGATGATAGACAGCATTATTATTTATGTACCACTGAAGATGAAATATAAACTGATATGCCCCTGAATGAAGATGCATCTAATATCAGAGATAGTAAAGTGTTAAACCTAGTATAATAGTAAGTATAATTTTTATGTGAACAATTGTCTCAATCCCGGATACAATTCTGTTTCCTCTTGTTGATATATCAGGACGTGTGTAAATCTACAGGGAGTATTGGCTTAACAAATAGAGTGACACATCAACTTTTTCCTAAGAACTGCTGTGAGAGAAAAATAAACAATCAAATGGTCATGCTATTGCATTAACATAACACTCTGCATGAGGAATGAGGTAACACTCTGCATGAGGAATGAGGTAACACCCAGGAAGAAGTGATCCATTTCATTCCAGGAATGAGGGAGGAGAATTTTAAGTAGCACTTAAGCTCAGGGAGTTAAGGAGTGACCCTGGGACAGGAGGAATGGAGCAGGTGTTGGAGGAAGTGCATATGGAGCAATGATTATAACATACAGCCCAGGGACTAGTGTCATTCAAGAAGGAGGTTTTATTTTTATTTTTAATTTTTTATTAAATATTCTTTTCATACATGTATATTGGGTAATAATGTCTGTCTCATTCTACATTCCTTGCCATCCCCACAGACCCTGTCCCTCCTCTCACTCCCCTCTATATAATCCAAAGTTCCTTCATTCTTCCATACCCATCCCCCACTATGGATCAGCATGTACTTATCAGAGAAAACACTCAGCCTTTCATTTTTTAGAATTGGCTTATTTCATTTAGTATGATATTCTCCAGCTCCATCCATTTACCTGCCTGCAAATACCATAATTTCATTCTTCTTTAAGGCTGAGTAATATTCCATTGTGTATATGTACCACATTTTCTTTATCCATTCATCTGTTGAAGGGCATCTAGGTTGGTTCCATCATTTAGCTATTGTGAATTGAGTTTCTATGCACATTGATGTGGCTGCATCACTGTACTATGCTAATTTTAAGTCCCTTGGGCATATATTGAGGAGTGGGATACCTGGGTCAAATGGTGGTTTCATTTGAAGTTTTCTGAGGAATCTCCATACTGCTTTCCATAGTGGTTGCACCAATCTTCAATCCCACCAGTAATGTATGAGTGTACCTTTTTCTCCACATCCTCACCAACACTTACTATTGCTTGCATTCTTGATAATTGCCATTCCTACGGGAGTGAGATGAAATCTTAGTTTTGATTTGCACTCCTTTAATTGCAAGAGATGACAAACATTCATATAGTTGTTGATCATTTGTATATCTTCTTCTGTGAAGTGTCTGTTCCTTAGCCCATTAACATTGTGTTGTTTTTTTTTTATGTTAAGTTTTTTGAGTCCTTTATATATCCTGGAGATTAATGCTGTATCTGAGGTGCGTGTGATAAAGATTTTCTCCCATTCTGTAGGCTCTCTCTTCACATTATTGTTTTCTTTGCTGAGAAAAGCTTTTTAGTTTGAATCCATCCCATTTATTGATTATTAATTTTACTTCTTGAGCTCTAGGAGTCTTGTTAAGGAAGTCAGATCAGACATGATAAAGATTTGGGCCTACTTTTTAATTTTTTAATTGTTTTATTGTATATTTTTTGGGGGGCCTACTTTTTTTAGAAGGCGGTCTTATTGACTTGTAGCAAAACAAGGATAAAAATAATATGATCATCCTGATAGATGGAAAAGGTGATACATACAACCCAAGATTCATTCATGATAAAACATTCATTCACAGATATTTTAAATATTCACTCTTGATGAAAATTAGGATAAAAAGGGGATTTCATAATCTGAGAATCTCTCTTTGTTGAAATGATCTTTTGCTTCCTGCAGTTGCTCTTTCAACTGCTTATTGATATGATCATTCATTGCCTGCATTTGCTCTCTTATCTCATCCTTTGCTTCATGAATCATTTTAATTATGTATAATCTGAAGTCCTTTTCTGACATTTCTTCTACCATACTGTCACTGGATTCTATTAATATAGAATCTAGGTTTGTTTGGATCATTTTCTTCCCTTGTTTTTTCATGTTGTTCATGTATCTTCCCCCTCTAGCAGTGCAGATCTGGGGTATTGCAGTTTCACCCCTATAGGCTTATAGTGACCCTATAGAGTTCCAAAACCTTTTCTTTAAGGGGGAGACCAATATTAGCAGTGCCCAGTTCAGACAGTATGCAACTTGAAACCAAATAGCCCCTATGAGGACATTAACAATATTGTCACAATAAACAGAATGCGTTCAATTATTATCTTCAGTATAACAAATAGATTTGCAATTAGGTCTGCTGTTTCTAATGGAGAATAAAGAGGATGTGGAGGGGTGTAGGATGCAGCTGTTAATGGGCTAAGAAAAGAATGTATAGAAGTTCTACATCATAGAAAGAGTGAGAGTGTAATCAGAAGAATTTGGTTGTTAACATGGGAAAAGGGAGAAAGAGACTCTGAGGGAACAGGTAAACAAAAGGAAAAGAGAGCGAGAAAAGTAAAGAAATAAAAACTTAAAATTTTTCAATAAGGAGAAAAAAGAAAATCTATACTATGATAGTCTTATAGTATTCAAACTTCCCAGTCTTCAGTAGCCTGATGTATGAGAGGTACCTGACAATGAGCTTCAAGTCTCTAGCAGGTGTCTCAGG
Organism: Sciurus vulgaris; assembly: GCF_902686455.1. NCBI lineage: Eukaryota > Metazoa > Chordata > Mammalia > Rodentia > Sciuridae > Sciurus > Sciurus vulgaris. The sequence goes on along the minus strand of NC_136461.1, from coordinate 122,245,366 downwards.
ATGAGATTTACCCCACCTAAAGATGGGAGATACTGCTTCCAGGATTATCCAAGATGGCTACTCTGGCTTCCAAATGTGTTGGCAAATGGGGAGCTGCAGCTTGGGGTGTGGGTGTGGTCGGCTGGAGGTCCTAGAGGCATGGCGCGGTTGGTTAGGTAGGGGTCCTGGAGGGGGGGTGTTCTTGGTCTGGTTGCGGGATCCTGGAGGCGGGGTGCAATCAGTCGGTCTGGGGGTCCTGGTGGTAGGGCACAGTCAGTTGGTCTGGGAGTCCTGGTGGCAGGGAGCAGTCAGTCGATGTGAGGGCCCTGGAGGCAGGGAGTGATCGGTCTGCCTGAGGGATCCTATAGATGAGGCTCAGTCAGTCTGGCCAGGGGTCCTATAAGTCCTGGCTGTTGTCTCAAAATGGTGGCAGCCACGTGTAACCAAACTTGCAGGTACTGTGACAGTGAACTTCCAGGCAACAGCAGGCAGCTGGTGCTCCACTGGCAGTCTGTGGTCAGTGTGATGACAGCTGTTGAAGATCGGAAGGTGAACCTTGGGTGGTGGGTGATGGGTAGGTGAAAGGCAGGCAAATGGCGGATGATAGGCACCAGACAGTGAGCAATCTGCACTCAAAAAGTAATCAATATGCTGGCAGACTGCAGGTGATCCCAGTAGACAAATGGGGTAAACAGCAGGGGATCGATAAGCAGCAAAAACTGACTCACCGAGAAGCAGATATCCTCTGCTTGAAACCCAAGTTTTGGAGTGACAAGGAATGCAGCCTCCCTCTAATCCACCATCTTGGATTTATAGGGGATTTCATAATCTGATAAAAGTTGTGCATAAAAAAATATATAGCAACATTGTACTTACATGTGAAATCTTGAAATCTTTCTTGTGTGGTAGAAGAGGAGGATCTCCACTTCCTTCTCTGCTAGTCAAAATGATACTGAAAGTAACCACAGTGTGGTTCGCCAGGAAAAAGAAACAAAAGGTGTGGAGATTGGCAAGGAAGAAATGAACTCTTATTTTTCAGATGTTATGAAGAAAATTCAAAATAATCTACAGATTCATGATTAGAATGGGTAAGAGAGAAGAGAATGTTTGCTGGACATGAAATCAATATGCAAATCAGTTGTATTTCTCTATACAAACATCAAACAACTAGAAAATGATATTTAAAAAGATAGCACTTACCACAGCATTAAAAATATCAGGTACAAATTGGGTGTGGTGGCACATGCTTGTAATCCCAGCGACTTGGGAAACTGAGGCAGGAGGATTGCAAGTTCAAAGCCAGCCTCAGCAACCTAGTGAGACCCTAAGCAACTTGAGTAAGACCCTGTAAATACAATAAAATACGAAAAAGGGCTGGGGATGTGGCCCAGTGGTTAAGTGTCCCTGGGTTCCATCCCTGGTACAAAAAAAAAAAAAAAAAAAAAAAAAAAAGTCAGGTACACAGGAATAAATGTAATAGAAAGCACATGCAAAATTCCTTACAGAGAACTTTTATTATGAGAAAGCAATAAAAATCCGAATAAACTTGAAATACATCACTTTTAATACTTTAAAGGCATCAGTTCTTTCCAAAATGATCTATAAAGTCAATGAAATTCATGTAAAAATCCCAAACTTTTGTGTGTGGTGTGTGGTGTGTGTGTGTGTGTGTGTGTGTGTGTGTGTGATTTAAGTAGATTTAAAAAGTTTTATGTAAGGACTTGGAATGCAGCTCAGCGGTAGAGCACTTTCCTAGATGGGTGAGGCCCTGGGTTTCATCCCAGCACTGAAAAGCAAACAAAAAAAGTTTTATGCAAAGACCAAGAGTCACCAAGACAGTTTTGAAGAACAGGTGAGAGGTCTTGCACTACTGGGTATCAAGACACTTTATAAATCTATAATTTTTTTCTGTACTGGAGATTGAACCCAGGGGAATTTTACTACTCAGTTACACCCCCACCCCTGGCCTCTTAATTTTTTTTTTTTTTTTTTGGTATAGGGGATTGAATCCAGGGGCACTAAACCACTAAGCCATATTTAAGCCAATTTAAAAAATATTGTATTTTGAAATAGGTTCTCAATGAGTGACTTAGGGCCTCACTAAGTTGCTCAGTCTGGCTTTAAACTTGTGAACCTCCTGCCTCAGCCTCCTGAGCTACTAGATCTATAGGCATGAGCCACCGCGTCTGGCTCCTTTAAAATTTTTTAAAAAAATTTGAGACAGGGTCTCACTAAGTTGCCCAGGTTGGCCTCCAACTTGAACTCCTCTTGCCTTATCCCCTACCCTCCCCCCACCCCCACCCCAGTAGCTGTGATTACATAAGCTGTGTTCCACCTTGCTTGGCTATAAATCTATAATATTTCTGACAGTGTGGCCTGGGCACAGAATCTGATTACCATAGGAGTTGGGCAAGTGATGACTTTTAGCGGGGAGAGAGGGGTTTATAATCTGGAAGGAGCATATGGGAAGCTCCTGGGGTGCTGAGAGTTCTATTTCTTGACCAGGATGATAATGACCCAGGTATTTGCCTTTTTTTTTTTTTTTTTTTTTTTTAATGTAAACAAATGGGATACATGTTGTTTCTCGGTTTGTACATGGAGTAAAGGCATACCATTTGTGTAATCATAAATTTACATAGGGTAATGTTGTTTGATTCATTCTGTTATTTTTTCCCTTCCCCCCACCCCTCCCACCCCTCTTTACCCTCTATACAGTACTTCCTTTCTCCATACTTGCCCCCCTCCCTAACCCTAACTGTAACCCTAACACTAACCCTTCCCTCCCCCCCATTATGTGTCATCCTCCACTTATTAGCGATATCATTCGTCCTTTGGCTTTTTGAGATTGGCTTATCTCACTTAGCATGATATTCTCCAATTTCATCCATTTGCCTGCAAATGCCATAATTTTGTCATTCTTTATGGCTGAGTAATATTCCATTGTATATATATACCACAGTTTCTTTAGCCACTCATCAATTGAAGGGCATCTAGGTTGGTTCCATAGTCTGGCTATTGTGAATTGAGCCGCTATGAACATTGATGTGGCTGTATCTCTGTAGTATGCTGATTTTAAGTCCTTTGGGTATAGGCCAAGGAGTGGGATAGCTGGGTCAAATGGAGGGTCCATTCCAAGTTTTCTAAGGAATCTCCACACTGCTTTCCAGAGTGGCTGCACTAATTTGCAGCCCCACCAGCAATGTATGAGTGTACCTTTCTCCCCACATCCTCGCCAACACCTGTTGCTTGTATTTTTGATAATCGCCATTCTAATTGGGGTGAGATGGAATCTTAGGGTGGTTTTGATTTGCATTTCTCTTATTACTAGAGATGTTGAACATTTTTTCATATGTTTATTGATTGCTTGTACATCTTCTTCTGTGAAGTGTCTGTTCATTTCCTTAGCCCATTTGTCGATTGGGCTATTTGTATTCTTGGTGTAGAGTTTTTTGAGTTCTTTATAGATTCTGGAGATTAGTGCTCTATGTGAAGTATGATTGGCAAAGATATTCTCCCACTCTGTAGGCTCTTTCTTCACATTACTGATAGTTTCCTTTGCTGAGAGAAAGTTTTTTAGTTTGAATCTATCCCAGTTATTGATTCTTGCTTTTATTTCTTGTGCTATGGGAGTCCTGTTGAGGAAGTCTGGTCCTAAGCTGACATGTTGAAGATCTGGACCTACCTACTTTTTCTTCTATAATCTGCAGGGTCTCTGGTCTGATTCCAAGGTCCTTAATCCATTTTGAGTTGAGTTTTGTGCAGGGTGAGAGATATGGGTTTAGTTTCATTCTGTTGCATATGGATTTCCAATTCTCCCAGCACCATTTGTTGAAGAGGCTATCTTTTCTCCATTGCATATTTTTGGCGCCTTTGTCTAGTATTAGAAAGTTGTATTTATTTGGGTTTGTGTCCGTGTCCTCTATTCTGTACCATTGATCTACCTGTCTATTTTGGTACCAGTACCATGCCGTCTTTGTTACTATTCCTTTGTAATAAAGTTGAAGTTCGGGTATTGCGATACCCCCTGCTTCATTTTTCCTGTGAAGGATTGCTTTATCTATTCTGGGTTTCTTATTCTTCCAGATGAATTTCATGATTGCTTGCTCTATTTCTAATTCATTAAACTCCATGTTTATCTCTCTTTCCCACTGCCCCCTCTGTTTACAATAAAGTTTTCTTTTTTTAAAATAAGACAGTATAACCAAGTCACCAGAGGCAGATGCTGGGCTGGAATGAGAAGGTGCAGGAGGGGCTTTCTTCACATGCTTCTCTCTCCATGCACACACATCCTGTCAATCTTCTGTCTCAGGTACATTTTGAATTATTTTGACATGCACTGGCCATTGAGGATGAATCTAAGTCCACCAAAAGCAATAGTCTTTCATACAAGCATCTATTCTTTTTTTTAATTTATTTTTGCAGCACTGGGGATTGAACCCAGGACCTTGTGCAGGCTTAGGGAAGTGGTTTTATTTTTTTACATTCCTATTACCCCTCCCTCACCTCCCAATAATTTTCAGCTTCTCACTATACTACCTAGCCTCAAACTAGCTCCTCGTCACCCTACATAGGTTGTGGTGTAAGTGGAAATGGCACTCGACTGCCATTGCTATCTCCTGCTATTTCTCTCCTCTGCCCTCAACTTGTCATTGCCAATGTTATAACAGTCCTGACTGGTCCTACCGTTATCCTCTTAGCTCCTCTGAGTCCTGTGTTCTGAAGCACACAGAAATTCAGTGATCAAGGAAGGAGAGCTAAAATAAAAATAAGATCCAAAGTGGGTGAGAGAAAGACGGAAGAGAGCAAGTGTCCAACATTCATACAAGACCCCAGCCACCAGCAATGGGCTCACTATTGCTTTCAGATGTCTGAATAACTCAACACAAAAATCCCATCCTGACAGTTTATTTATAAGTGAGTGAATAAAAGAGAAGGCACAAAAATGTTACAGCTAATGTACAACAAACAAGCCATGCTCAAATCACAACCTCCTGAGGAAAAGAAATGATTGTTGTATTTTTGAGACACTACATTGAGGAGTGGATTTAAAAAAAAAATTCTATTAACTTTTTAAGTTGTAGATGGATATAATACCTTTATTTTATTTATTGATTTTTCATGTGGCACTGAAGATCCAACCCAGTGCCTCACATGTGCCAGGCAAACGCTGTACCACAATCCCAGCCCTTGAGGGGGTTGTTATGTAGTAATGGATATCTGACACAGTTATGATATGGTTTTGAATTTGGTTGTCCAGCTGATGTAGGAGAACAAGGATTTTTTTAATCTTTCTTTTTCTTTTTCTTTTCTTTTTTTTATTGTAAACAAATGGGATACATGTTATTTCTCTGTACATGAAGTAAGGCATACCATTTGTGTAATCATAAATTTACATAGGGTAATGTTGTTTGATTCATTCTGTTATTTTTTCCCTTCCCCCACACCACTCCCACCCCTCTTTTCCCTCTATACAGTCCTTCCTTCCTCCATTCTTACCACCCTCCTTATCGCTAACCCTAAACCTAACCCTAACCCTAATGCTAACCCCTCCCACCCCCCCATTATATGTCCTCATCCACTTATCAGTGAGGTCATTCGTCCTTTAGTTTTTTGAGATTGGCTTATTTCACTTAGCATGATATTCTCCAATTTCATCCATTTGCCTGCAAATGCCATAATTTTATCATTCTTCATGGCAGAGTAATATTCCATTGTATATATATGCCACAGTTTCTTTATCCATTCATCAACTGAAGGGCATCTAGGTTGGTTCTACAATCTGGCTATTGTGAATTGAGCAGCTATGAACATTGATGTGGCTGTATCTCTGTAGTATGCTGATTTTAAGTCCTTTGGGTATAGGCCAAGGAGTGGGATAGCTGGGTCAAATGGTGGTTTCATTCCAAGCTTTCTGAGGAATCTCCATACTGCTTTCCAGAGTGGCTGCACTAATTTGCAACCCCACCAGCAATGTATGAGTGTACCTTTTTTCCCACATCCTCACCAACACCTATTGTTGCTTGTGTTCTTGATAATCGCCATTCTAATTAGGGTGAGATGAAATTTTAGGGTAGTTTTGATTTGCATTTCTTTTATTACTAGAGATGTTGAACATTTTTTCATATATCTGTTGATTGCTTGTACATCTTCTTCTGTGAAGTATCTGTTCATTTCCTATTTGTTGATTGGATTATTTGTATTCTTGGTGTAGAGTTTTTTGAGTTCTTTATATATTCTGGAAATTAGTGCTCTATCTGAAGTATGAGTGGCAAAGATATTCTCCTACTCTGTAGGCTCTCTCTTCACATTACTGATAGTTTCCTTTGCTGAGAGAAAGCATTTTAGTTTGAATCTATCCCAGTTGTTGATTCTTGCTTTTATTTCTTGTGCTATGGGAGTCCTGTTGAGGAAGTCTGGTCCTAAGTCTACAAGTTGAAGATTTGGACCTACTTTTTCTTCTATAATCTGCAGGGTCTCTGGTCTGATTCTGAGGTCCTTGATCCATTTTGAGTTGAGTTTTATGCAGAGTGAGAGATTGGGGTTTAATTTCATTCTGTTGCATATGGTTTTCCAGTTTTCCCAGCACCATTTGTTGAAGAGGCTATCTTTTCTCCATTGCATATTTTTGGCACCTTTGTCTAGTATGAGAAAATTGTATTTATTTGGGTTTGTGTCCATGTCCTCTATTCTGTACCATTGATCTACCTTTCTATTTTGGTACCAATACCATGCCATTTTTGTTACTATTGCTTTGTAGCAGAGTTGAAGATCTGGTATTGCGATACCCCCTGCTTCTCTCTTTCTACTGAGGATTGCTTTAGCTATTCTGGGTTTCTTATTCTTCCAGATGAATTTCATAATTGCTTGCTCTATTTCTGTAAGGTACATCATTGGGGTTTTAATTGGAATTGCATTGAATCTGTATAGCTCTTTAGGTAGTATGGCAATTTTGACAATATTAATTCTTCCTATCCAAGAACATGGGAGATCTTTCCATCTTCTAAGGTTTTCTTTAATTTCTTTCTTTAGTGTTCTATAGTTCTCATTGTAGAGGTCTTTCACCTCTTTTGTGAGATTGATTCCCAAGTATTTTATTTTTTCGATGCTATTGTGAATGGGGTAGTTTTCCTGATTATTCTTTCCAAAGATTCATCACTTATGTATAAAAATGCATTGGATTTATGAGCATTGATCTTGTAACCTGCTACATTACTGAATTCACTTATGAGTTCTAAAAGTTTTCTGGTGGAATTTCCAGGTTCCTCTAAATATATAATCATGTCATCAGCTGAACAGGGATAGTGAGAGTTCTTCTTTTCCTATTCGTATCCCTTTAATTTCTTTGGTTTGTCTAATTGCTGTGGCTAGAGTTTCAAGGACGATGTTGAATAGAAGTGGTGAAAGAGGGCATCCTTGCCTTGTTCCAGTTTTTAGGGGGAATGCTTTCAGTTTTTCACCATTTAGAATGATATTGGCCATGGGCTTAGTATAGATGGCCTTTACAATAATAAGGAATGTTCCCACTACCCCAATTTTTTCTAGTGTTTTGAGCATGAAGGGATGCTTTATTTTATTGAATGCTTTTTCTGCATCTATCAAAATAATCATGTGATTCTTAACTTTAAGTCTGTTGATATGGTGAATGACATTTATTGATTTCTGGATGTTGAACCAATCTTGCATCCCTGGGATAAAACCCACTTGATTGTGGTGCACTATCTTTTTAATATATTTTTGTATACGATCTGCTAAAATTTTGTTGAGAATTTTTGCGTCGATATTCATTAAGAATATTGGTCTGAAATTTTCTTTCCTCGATGTGTCTCTGTCTGGTTTAGGTATCAGGGTGATATTGGCTTCATAGAATGAGTTTGGGAAGGTTCCCTCCTCTTAATTTCATGGAATACTTTGAGGAGTATTGGAATGAGTTCTTCTTTAAAGGTTTTGTAGAACTCGGCTGAGAACCCATCTGGTCCCGGACTTTTCTTTGTTGGTAGGCTTTTGATGACCTCTTCTATTTCATTGCTTGAAATTGATTTATTTAAGTTGTGTATGTCCTCCTCGTTCAGTTTAGGTAATTCATATGTCTCTAGAAACTTGTTGATGTCTTCGAGGTTTTCTGTTTTGTTGGAGTATAGATTTTCAAAATAGCTTCTAATTATGTTTTGTATTTCACTCGTGTCTGTTGTGATATTTCCTTGTTCATTCCGAATTTTAGTAATTTGAGTTTTCTCTCTCTTTCTCTTTGTTAGTGTGGCTAAGGGTTTATCAATTTTGTTTATTATTTCAAAAAACCAACTATTTATTTTGTTAATTTTTCCGATTATTTCTTTTGTTTCAATTTCGTTGATTTTGGCTCTGATTTTAACTATTTCCTGTCTTCTACTACTTTTGGTGTTGGTCTGCTCTTCTTTTTCTAGGGCTTTGAGCTGTAGTGTTAAGTCGTTTATTTGTTGATTTCTACTTCTTTTGTTGAATGCGCCCCATGAAATAAATCATCCTCTAAGTACTGCTTTCATAGTGTCCCAGAGATTTTGATATATGTGTCTTTGTTCTCTTTTACTTCTAAGAATTTTTTTATTTCCCTCCTGATGTCTTCTGTTATCCATTCATCATATAATAGTGTATTATTTAATCTCCAGGTATTGGAGAAGTTTCTGTTTTTTATTCTGTCATTTATTTCTAATTTCAATCCATTATGATCTGATAGAGTACAAGGTAGTATCTCTATCTTCTTGTATTTGCTAACAGTAGCTTTGTGGCATAGAATATCGTCTATTTTAGAGAAGGATCCATGTGCTGCTGAGGATTCGTTCTTTGTTGGATGGTATATTCTATATAAGTCAGTTAAGTCTAAATTGTTGATTGTGTTATTGAGATCTATGGTTTCTTTATTCAATTTTTGTTTGGACGATCTATCCAGCAGTGAGAGAGATGTGTTAAAATCGCCTAGTATTTTTGTGTTGTGGTCTATTTGATTTCTGGAATTGAGAAGGATTTGTTTGACGTTCATGGATGAGCCAATGTTCGGGGCATAGATATTTATGATTGTTATGTCTTGCTGATTTATGCTTCCCTTAAGCAGTATGTAATGTCCTTCTTTATTCCTTCTGACTAGTTTTGGCTTGAAGTCCACATTATCTGAAATGAGGATGGATACTCCAGCTTTTTTGCTGTGTCCATGTGCATGGTATGTTTTTTCCCATCCTTTGACCTTTAGTCTATGGGTATCTCTTTCTATGAGATGAGTCTCTTGCAGGCAGCATATTGTTGGATTTTTCTTTTTAATCCAATCTGCCAGTCTATGTCTTTTGATTGATGAGTTCAGGCCATTAACATTCAGGGTTATTATTGTGATATGATTTGTATTCCCAGTCATTTGACTCATTTTTTAATTTTTTTATTTTTTTTTATTTTATTTTTTTTCATTTTTGTTTTTTGACATGATTTGGTTTCTCCTTTATTTGGCTATTCCTTACTCTAGTTCCTCCCGTTGCTGATTTGCATTGTTGTTTTTCATCTCTTCCTCATGAAATATTTTGCTGAGAATGTTCTATAATGCCGGCTTTCTTTTTGTAAATTCCTTTAGCTTTTGTTTATCATGGAAGGATCTTATCTCATCGTCAAATCTGAAAGTAAGTTTTGCTGGGTATAAGATTCTTGGTTGGCATCCGTTTTCTTTCAGGGCTTGGTGTGTTGTTCCAGGCCCTTCTATCTTTTAGGGTCTGGATTGAAAAATCTGCTGATATTCTTTTTCCCCCTGAATGTAATTTGATTCTTTTCTCTCGTGGCCTTTAAAATTCTGTCTTTATTTTGTATGTTAGGTATTTTCATTATAATGTGCCTTGGTGTGGGTCTGTTGTAATTTTGTATATTTGGAGTCCTATAAGCCTCTTGTACTTGGTTTTCCATTTCATTCTTCAGATTTGGGAAATTTTCTGATATTATTTCATTGAATAGATTGTTCATTCCTTTGGTTTGTTTCTCTAAGCCTTCCTCAATCCCAATAATTCTTAAATTTGGCCTTTTCTTGATATTCACATAATTCCTGTAGATTCTGTTCATGATTTCTTACCATCTTCTCTGTTTGGTCAACTTTGTTTTCAAGATTAAATATTTTGTCTTCAATGTCTGAGGTTCTGTCTTCCAGGTGTTCTGTCCTATTGGTTATGCTTTCTATGGAGTTTTTAACTTGGTTTATTGTTTCCTTCATTTCAAGGATTTCTGTTTGGTTTTTTTTTTCAGTATCTCTAACTCTTTATTGAAATTTTCTCTTGCTTCCCATATTTGCTCTTTTAACTGTTGATTGGTGCGATCATTTAATGCCTGCATTTGCTCTTTCATCTCCTTCTTCAGTGCCTGCATTTGCTCTTTCATCTCCTTGTTTGCTCCCCTGATTGTTTTAATTATGTACATTCTGAACTCCCTTTCTGACATTTCTTCTGCTGTGCTGTTATTGGGTTTTGTTGATATAGTATCTCGGATTGTTTGGGACATTTTCTTCCCTTATTTTCTCATATTGGTCAGATGTCAGTGGGACTCTGTGATATTGCAGATTTCCTCTATTGGCTTATAGTGTCCCTGTAGATTTCCAGTGTATCACTTCCCAGCCTTCAGTAACCTGAAGTCTTGGAGTAACTTGATAATGCAGTGCTTCCGAAGAAAGCTGCCCCTAGCCCGCTACTGGTCCCAGGGCTTGGAGCTGGCTCTGTGCGGAAAGGCTCTCACTGGGTGGTCTGCTCCGAGAAGCTGGCTGTGTGGGAGGAGCCCACCGCCGGAGGGAGCAGGGCTACCTGGGGAAGACTCTAGCTGCCCCGCCCTGCTCTGGTAAGCCGCCCCTATCCAGGTCTGCCGCCCAGGCTGAGCTTCACCCGGTGGGGGAGACTCACCCCGTTGCTCTATTTTAGTCCGAGTCTCTCAATGCCTCCCCTTCTTGAATCCTGGGTTTCTGAGTGACAGGAGATGCAGTCACCCTCTAGTCCACCATCTTGGATCGCCCCATGGAAAGATCCTGTGGCTGGAGGGTGCAGAGCTGTCTGGAGAAGTGTCTGGCTGCCCTGCCCTGGTCCCAGAGGCTGCCTGTGGGTCAGAACTCTCCGCTTGCTCTGGGACTTGTGGCTGGCTCTGTGTAGAAAGGCTCTCATTGGGTGGTCTGCTCCAAGAAGCTAGCCTGGAAAGGCGCCTCCTGCCGGAGGGAGCTGAGCTGCTTGGGGAAGTCCCTGGCTTCCCTGTCCTGGTCCCTGAAGCTGCCTGAGGGCTGGAGTTCGCCACGCTCACAAGGATATTTTTAATGGGATTGTAGGGATGGTTTGTGTTTTACAAGGATTCTTGTTGGCACAAGTGTGGAGAGGGGATTGAGGTGGGCCACCACTAGAGACGGAAGAGGTTTGAAATAGAGGCCAGAGAAAGCCTTGTTATGTGGCTCACCAGTATGAATCACAAAGCCAGATGAATGGTTTTGGGCGATCTGGACAGTTCTATACACTGACCAGAGATTGCTTCAGGAATGTGTGTGTGTTTGGGCTGACTTATGTTGTCAATTTCATATGTTGAGTCGGAATGCGATTGCATTTGAAGAGAGGGTCTTTAGAGAGGCAATTAAGTAAAATGAGGTAATTGGGATGGATTCTAATCCAATATTGCTGCTCTACTTCTAGGAAGAGGAAATTTGGAACCAAAGAGAGACACCGGGGATGGACATGCACACAATGATCAGAACAAGTAAATACACAGAAAGGTGGCTACTACAAGCTAAGGAGAGAGGCCTCCTAAGGAACCAGACCACAGAAGGAACTAGAACTGGGCATGTGTACCTTTCACATCTAGTCTCCAGAACTGTGAGAAAACAGGTTTGCATTGTTCGGGGCACCAATCTGATCATTTTTAAGGAAGCCCTGTGGAACTAGTGCAACATGTGACTGATCTCTAGTCAGTGAGACATTAGAAAGCTTGCTTTCTCCTGAAAAGGAGCCATGGGATAAGATGATCCCTCCTCCCTTGTCTTGTAGATAATGCCTGAAATACCAGTCGCCATCTTGAACTCAGTATGAAGAAGTGGAAGCTAATGAATCAATGAAGCCTGGATCTTACCCTCTTTATAGATTTCTTCATGACGTGATAAATTTAAATTTTTGTTGAAGCTACTTTGAGATGGGTTTCTATTAGTCACCATTGAATGTATTCCAAATGATTGAGATCTTAAATAAACAAGTGTCAAGGGCAGAGGGATTTGGAGGAGGTGGCATGGGGAACAGATTTCAGAGGAAGTAGGAGGTACAATCAGAGAAACACAGTCACTGATTGGATGCTGGTGGTTAGAAAGGATAATGTCCCTCCAACAGGTCTACCATTTTCCTAGACTCTTAGGTTCAATCAATCAATTGTGGACTGTTCTGTGATGTGTGTACTACTAAGGACAGGATGTATAATGATACTAAAGATGTCAAAATATGGAAAAATACATTTGAGAATTAATAAGAAAAAGTACTAAAAGAAGTATATATTTTGCTTGGGTGCACATATGCAGTTTTTATGATTTTATTTAAGTACACATAAAATATGCACATGAATCTCTTATTTATTTTCTCCACTGTGCAGCCTGGCATTGGAACTGGTGACTCTGAGGGCCAGCTGGGTTTCTTTTTTCATGATGGCTTTGAGGTTCTTGGAGAACATATTGTGAGCAATCTCAGCACAATAAGACTTGTTGCACATCAGCAGTATTTCCAGCTCCTTGATATTGGGGACCAGGAACTTCCAGAAGCCACTGGTTAGCATGGGCTTTACTTTCCTGTTGCTCCCATAACCAATGTTGGGAATCAAACTCTGGCCCTTGAATCTTCTCTGTACTGAGTTGTTGATATCTCTGGGTTTCTATCAGTTATGCTTAATTTTGACATATCAGCCTGAATAAGAGCTGAGTGAACTTCTTGTTTCTCTTTTTGATGACATTGGGCTTTATGAGGGATCTGAGGCTGGTGATAATGCTGAGCAGGAGATTGCTGTTACCCTGTAGGCAGGGCAAAGAGGAAAGAGGGGTAGAAGTGGGTCTTCCTTCATGAGCACTGTTTTATTTTATTTTATCAGTATCTCTGAGTATTTTGTGCAAATGTATACTTTGGACTTACAAAGATAAAAATACTAGCTTAATCAAAGACAGATTCACAATCTATTCCTATCAGTTGCAATGTTATCAGTGCTATAATGAAGTTATGTATTAGGGATGTGGTGTCCCTGGGAGGAGATGATCACTTCTATGACAAGCTGATGGAATTTGGATAACATTGGGACAGAAATGATATAGGAGGTTTAAAACATCAAAGATGATTTTTACTGGTTTAATCCAAAATGCAGTATGTAGTAAAGTTTGGGTAGTTTATGGTAAAATAAGACATTTTGGACAAAATAGCAAAACTTTGCCTGAAGCTCCATTTATTCAAGCTAAATATATGTTTATGTGAAATGATACCTTTCATATTTTGTTCTTAAAGTTTCCTTTTGTTATAAAATGATGATGATTATAGATGTTTAATTTGAGAGGAAGTTTTTACTTAGCAGGAAAAAAGGCACAAACAAAAACTCAAAATCAACATCAACTCTCACTAGTCTCCTCTATTGTCTTTTTGGAAAACACACAAGTGCATGAAATCTGCAAATTTAGGAACAATGCTAGTAGATGACCTCTAATATTTGTCGTGCTAATTCCTCTAATATTTGTCCTGTATATCTTTCCTATAAAAACCAGAGGCCTCACCTCTTTGGGCATCATGCCAAGGAAGCAGGAGTCTGGAGACCTTGGCTGTGCCCCCTGTACTCTTTCCATAAAGGGCTCAACACTTCACCTCTCATTAGGAACCTCTGCAGAGAAAGCTCCAGGCTCCACTCAGCTGGCAACTTCAATTCCTGGTCCTTTGTTGATGGAGTTTGCTTTCTGTGAGTTTGGGGAGCCCTTAGGTCTCAGCTCAGGTCTGGTTTAGTTCCCAGAGATGTGTGGAGTTAAAAAAGAAAAGAGGCAAGGGGACCTTTGAGTCTTTGTAGAATTAGACAGGAGTGAGGACAGGGATAAAGAAAAAAACATAATCAAGATAGTGACTTTCATCTTGCTTTTTTTTTGTTTTAGACCACCATGACCCAACTGGGCTTCCTGCTGTTTCTGATTGTGGCCACCAGAGGGTGCAGTGCTGGTGAGTCTCACTGTCATGTTCTCAGCCGACTTGTACACAAGAGTACAAAGAAAACAGAACTAGGCAGCGTTGCTTCCAGGATGGGGGTCTCTCCTGAGCCAGAGATGATGTCTTTGACATGCACAGAGGCCAGCTTGGATGTAGTCTGAGTGCTGATTTCTGGCTTCTTGAGGGAACTGGTCTCTAGCAGTGAGAGTATTGCTAAGACATATCCTCGGTCTGGTTCTTGTCTCTGTGTGGCCCTGAGGGGCCCCTAGTAGAATCCTGTCCTCTCCTTGCCACTTTCCACTACCATGCCCTGCCTTGACCTTGGGATTTCCACAGTAATTGTGTGGTATGCTCTTGTATCCTGTGATCGTTCTTTTTATAGTCTTCTCTACAACAAGAATAGCAATGGCATTTTACAATCTGTATTTATTTTTGCTGTTATTTATTTATTATTATTATTTTTAAATAGAAAAGACTGTTTCTTTTCTCAGTACTGGGGATTTAACCCAGGGGCTCTGAACCACTGAGCCACAGCATCAGCATGTTTTATTATTTTTTATTTTGAGATAGGGTCTCCCAAGTTGCCCAGGCTGATCTTGAATTTGTGATCCTCCTACCTCAGCCTCGTGACTCACTGAATCACAGGAGTGTACCACCATGCCTGGCTGAGAAAAGCGTGTTTCTAAATATTATTTCACTTGATCTTCCACAAAAACACTATTTATTATCTTCATCTTAGGCATGAGGAAACTGAGACTCAGGTATGTTAAGTAGAATCCAAGGACTCTCCACTTGGAAGCTTGAGCTACTTAGGCCTGAATACCTCTGACTCCAAAGCTTGTGACTGCTTCCATCCCCCCAGACTTTTAGACTGTTTGCAAAGTTGAAACTCATATACGAGGTTCATCATTGTACGCCCCTGTGGGTCTCTTGGCTAGAGTCTCAGCACTGCCAACCTCACACTCTGTCTCAACCATATTTAGCTACCTGCATTTCTTCAGGTTGGACTTTGCTTTATTCTTTTATCCAGGTCTTTGGACATGTTGTTCTCCTTGCCTTGAATTCTCTTTTCTTTCTTCCAACTGATAAATCATGTCTGTTCTCTCAGAATACACTATAGTGTCAACGAAGTAGAAAGCCTCTGTGACTAAGTCATCCAAACCAAAACGGTCCCCTGGCTCCATTCAGACTTCTCTATTCTCATCTCAGTCTTTCTTTTGTTTTCCTGAGCTTATGCTTCATTCCTTTTAATAACATTTTCTGTTGTTTTTTGGCAGCTCCCTCTAGAGGTAAGTTCCTGGGGGGTGTTTATTTTCTTTGAATGTCAGGTGCCCATGTCAGGACTTGGCACAGCAGGAGGTTGTGTGGAGGGAGGTAAGTTAAATCCGTGCTGGATGCTGGCTCAGATGGGCTGAATGGATGACACTAGATAGCTCAGGGCCTTCCAACCCAGGCAGCGAGTGATGGAATGAGTTTGGGATTAGTGTCAAGGGAAGGCTGGGTTTTGTGTCAAACCAGCAAAGAGAATGAAACTCTTCATATTCTCTAGCAGTGGTCAGTACTGTTCCCAAGAAATGGACCTGGTCTTTATTGTCTGCACCTCTGCCTAGAAGCTGCAAAGAAATTAAAGAGAAGTACCTTAGGGCAGATGGTAAGTAACGATTCCTGTCAGGATTTTGTCCTCTGGGAAATTCTTTTTTTTTTTTTTCTTTAGCTTATTTAAAATATTTTTGGTACTGTGGATTGAACCTGGGGAACTTTACCACTAAGCTACATTCACCTCTCCCTGCTTTTTATTGAGACAAGGTCTCTCTAAGTTGCTGAGTCTGTCTTCGAACTTGTGATCCTTCTGCCTCAGCCTTCCCAGTTGCTGGGATTATAGGCTTGTGCTACTGCACCCACCACCACTATTCATCTCAAGAAAATTTCATTACCCCAAAAAGAAACTCTATACTTATTAAGAATGAATCTGAATTCTCCCTTCCCTAAGGTCCTGGTAACTTCTTTTCTACTTTCTGTCCCTATAAATTTTCCTATTTTTGTTACCTCATATAGGTAGAAACATAAGGTAACTGTACTTTTGCATCTGGCTTATTTCATGAAGCATAATGTTTTCATTAAGCATAAATAATTAATTTCTTTTTATCCATTCTGCATAGATATATATGTCAATATATGCTATCTATTGTGTATGATGTGTATGTATATATACACTCAATATTTTATTTATCCATTCTTCTGTTGAACACTTGGGTTTTTTCTGTCTTTTGTGTCTTGTGACTAATGCTACAATAAATGTTAAGTGTACAAATTTCTGTTTGAGTTCCTGTTTTTAATTCTTTGAGTGTATCCTAGAAGTGGAACTGCTAGATCTAGAAAAGTGGAACTGCTAGAAAATTCTGTGCATAAGTCAGTGAAGAAGTTGCTGAGAGCTTGGATAATTCTGTGTTCTGCCTTAATTGGTGGGGTGTCATCTTCTGAATTCGGGGATACATACACCCAGGGATGCAAAGTGATAGAACTTAGGAGAAGAGCCCTTAGGTCAGGTGTCTAGTCCCCAGAGCTGTCCTGGTCACGGGGCTGAGATGGACCATGAGCTCACACACAGGGAGGCTCTGGCTGGTTCTCTCTACAGATGGCCTGTATTTCCTCCGGGCCAAGAATGGTGTCATCTACCAGACCTTCTGTGACATGACCTCCGCGGGTGGCGGCTGGACCCTGGTGGCCAGTGTGCACGAGAACAGCATGCCTGGGAAGTGCACAGTGGGTGATCGGTGGTCCAGTCAGCAGGGCAACAGAGCAGACTACCTGGAGGGGGACGGCAACTGGGCCAATTACAACACCTTTGGGTCTGCAGAGGCGGCCACCAGCGACGACTATAAGGTGGGTGCTACTTGGGAAATAGTGAGGACCTGAGTGTGGCTGGGTCATAGCAGGAGGGAGGGTTGGGAGTTGGGTTGTGGACATAGGACTGGAGCAGAAGAGAGACATAGTTACACATCTTGCATCCCAGCTCCTTCCCCACATGACTATTAGGTGTTGGGAGACATGATCTGGAAGGGGTGTGTGAGCATGGCTGGTCATCTGTCCACCTGGAGCCCAGAGCTATCAGCTCAGCTGAGGGAGCCCATGTACACCTTTTGCCCTTGTGGAACCTTCTGAGCTGGTCAGTCTCAATATTGGTTGCTTTTCCAGAACCCTGGCTACTATGACATCCAGGCCCAGGACCTGGGCATCTGGCATGTGCCCAACAACAGCCCCATGCAGAATTGGCGGAACAGCTCTCTGCTGAGGTACCGCACCATAACTGGCTTCTTCCAGCATCTGGAACATAATCTGTTTGGCCTCTACCAGGTACACAGGACTGCTGGTTGGGGCTGGTTTTCATGAATATAGAAAGAAACAGGTTGAGGTTGAGCAAGAAGCATGTTTCCATGTGCCTTTCATGTCCCCTAATCCTCATTTACCGATGGCTTCTGTTTCACTTTCCTTAGAAATTCTGAACCAGAAAAGATAAGAGATTCAGGGGAGGAGATTTGGCTTGGGCTATTGGAGAAGCATAGTAAAAAGGAAAGATTCATATTTTGACTGGTTTAGAAATAATCTCAGCTACTGAGGAAACATTGTTTCCTCTTTATGAATGATAGCAACCCCCTAAAATCAAAGCTATTGTACTTATTCAATGATTTTTTTTTTGTTCCTATAGAAATACCCAGTGAAATATGGAATAGGAAAGTGTTGGACTGACAATGGTTCAGCAATACCTGTGGTCTATGATTTCAGCGATGCTCAGAAAACTGCATCTTATTACTCACCCTATGGCCAGTGTGAGTTTTTTTTTTTTTTTTTTTGTGGTGCTAGGGATCAAACCCAGGGCCTTGTGCTTGCGAGAGCGAGCACTCTACCAACTGAGCTATCTCCCCAGCCCCAGTCTGAGTTTTTAATGCTCCTTGAATTCTTCATAGCAAAGAGGATAAATTCAGTTATGATAGGGAGAGGTTATTTATTACTACAGCCTGGTTCTCTTCTATGAATATTACATGTATTGTCACATTTAATTTGCACAACTGGCCTTGAGGATTATTATTAACCTCACTTTATGGATCAGAAAACTGAAGCACTAAGAGCTTCAGGAACACACCTGAGGTCACAGTGCATAGGCAGGAGAGTCAGCATATGGACTGGGGAAATTTGGCTCCAGACTCTATTCCTAGCAACCCCATTATCAACTCCTCAGCAACGTATTAAGCCCAGACCAGATTCATGTGTAAAGGGCAGAACAATGAACCAAATGATGAGACAATTTTATTTCTATTGTGAGTGGTAGATATTTGTTTATTGTGACTCTAAGTTCAGTGTCATCACTTTGTAGAGGCTGAGCCTATTCTAAAAATTCAAAGCTGTTGTAAATACATCTAGGATTTGGGAATTTAAAATAAAAGAGAAGCCAGACATTGTGGTATGTGTAGGTCAGCTTGAACAATTTAGTGAGAGCCTATCTCAAAATCTCAAAGAGAGAGAGAGAGAGAGAGAGAGAGAGAGAGAGAGAGAGAGAGAGAGAGAGAGAGAGAGAGAGAGAGAGAGAGAGAGAGAAACAAGAAAAACTAATTGCTGCAAAAAGCCTTGAAATATTTGTGATTTCCCAATATTGTTGAATTTCTCTATATGAGCTTTGGTAGAACAGGGGCCCTCTCTGAGAACCAGTTCTTGACTTCTGTGGGTGGGAAAATGTTCCTTTTGGTCAAGTTTGGGACTGGGATGCACCAGTCATTAACCAAAGTAGTGCTGGGCTCCACTCTCAAACCTCAGACTGGCATCAGTACTCTCTGGGTTGGCCTAAAGGAAGCTATTTCTGGCATTCTCCCTGAGTGCTGTTTCCTGCATCTCATTTTCAGTGGAATTCACTGCAGGATTTATCCAGTTCAGAGTATTTAATAATGAGGGAGCAGCCAATGCCTTGTGTGCTGGAATGAAGGTCACCGGATGCAACACTGAATTTGTGAGTCTTTGTGAGGACCAAAGGGGCTTGCGAGAGAGGTTGACTCTGTGTGTGTGTGTGTGTATGTTGGTGTTGAGTGTGGTGCGAGCATGTGTATGTGTGTGGGAGCATGACTGCCCTTTCTCCTTGCTGAGTCTCAGGGACCAGGGCTGTGAAACCTCCTGTACAAGCACAGACGTCCTTAGGACCAAAATCAGGGGTTGAGGTTTCAAATGCACCATTGATTGTTGTATGCTCAGTCTTTGGGAGAAAACATTCTGTTACCTGGAGTTAGGGTGAGGATTATGTTCAGGGACATCCCATGGATGTTTTTGAAGCTGAGAGTGCTTGAGAAACATGAAGTGTTGTTATTCTCCACCTGGTTAAGCTTTCAAAGTCAAACTTGGCCTGCCCAACCCTGCCCAGGGATTGCATGGATGCATCATGTGTTGAGAGGTTACCAGGAAAGTCCCAGACATATACTGCTAGACCTCGCTCAGGCCATCCCAGCTCCCTGCCACAGGTACTTTCTCTGTCCAGAGGTCACCATGTGGAATGATTGCCAGAGAAGGACGAGGCAGCTTCACTGTCCAGGAGAACCTTGGGGTCATGATGGGGAATTTTAAGTATGGGGACACTAAAGGAGCAGGTCTCGTTGTGACGACCTGGCTCCTATGGCTCCTTTAAGCCATGGCTTAAGGCGTGTGTAATGTAGTGTGCACATGCACCTGTTCATTACCTAGTTAAGGTTGCACTGGGCACCTACACTGCATAAGTACAGGGGACACAAAGAGCTCTTTGTTCATCATCTAACAGGACAGACATTCACAGAAAGATGAAATTACTATCTAATGAATCCAAGGTATCATAGAAATATAAACCAGGGAGGTGGGAGCGTAGCACAGAGGTTGAGTGCTTGCCTAGCATGTGTGAGGCATGGTTCAACTATCAGCTCCAAAAATATGAAAAAACAAAACAAAACAACAACAACAAATAATTTGGGGCTACAAGAACACCTAACTCTGATGGGGATGTCAAGGAAGTGATTGCAGGAAGGTGACTTCTGTGCTGAGTCTTGAGAGATGGATGGATAGTTAGAAATTTATGAGGTATCAGTGCAGTTTAGGTTGAATGAATAATGGGTACAGAATCTTCAGTGCTTCAGAGAGCATTTGGCATTGAGGGGGCAGCAAGCTGTTTTGCAGTTTTGGTGCATGAGATGTATGTGGGGTAGAGACAGCAACTGTATAGGAAGAGACCTCCCATCACACCAAAGATTTTGAACTTCATTTTGTAGGTGATGGGAGCCAATAAAGTGCTTTAAAGGGAAGATTGACTTGATCATCTTTGTGACAGTTATGCTGGTAGCACAGTGGTGACAGACTCTAGGGGGGCGACATTAAGGACCAGGAAATCAGTACTGAGTTGGTTCCAATAGTCCAGATGAAGGCCTGAAGTCGGGTAGAGCCCACAGGGATGAATTCCAAAGATTTAAAATTTATGATCAGTTGAACACAGATGATGGAAAGAGAAGTCTAGAATAACCTCATGGTTTTCATTTGGGTAAGGGAACATCTTTTATTAAGTCAAGGTGTCTGGATGATGAATGGTTTGGGGGTCAGTGAAGGACATGCAGTCATACACTACTGCATAACAATATTTTGATCAATGACAGACTGCAAATATGACAGAGGTCCCAGGAGATTATATTACCTTGTGACATCATGGTCATCTCAGTTTGTGTAAATACACTATCATGTTCACACAATGACAAAATTGCCCAATGATATGTTTCTCAGAAAGTATCCCCATTGTTAAATGATGTCTGGGTGTGATTGACTGTGTTTTGGTTGGGTGGAGCTTGAAGTGCCTGCAGAGAGATCCCAGTGATAGAGTTTGAGTCTGCAGTCCAAGAAACAAATGGACTAGAGACAGAGCTTTGGGGGCCATCAGTAACTGTAGCCAAAGAGGATCAGACAATCTATAAGGGAGGGGAAGAAGTGTCTCTCCTAGGGAGTAGCATTTAAGAAATTCATGAAGGAAGTCTGGCCAGGGAATCCAAGGACAAATGTCCAGAAAAGTTGAACAAAAGTCAAGAGGAGATGGTGTATCACTAAAGCTAAGGGTTGAGAAGTTTTTATGAGAGAACTAGATCAACACTGTCCATGGAGAATGGATGAGAACCAAAGATTCCTCTGTATTTGACCATTAAGGTCTTTGGGCTCACCAGCAGAGCTCTCATTGCCACCTCCTCCTCTCTTTGTTTCCTAGCACTGCATTGGTGGAGGAGGATACTTCCCAGAGAGTGATCCCCTGCCTTGTGGAGACTTCTCTGCTTTTGATTGGAATGGATATGGAGCTCATGTTTCTTACAGCAGCAGCCGGGAGATAACGGAGGCAGTTGTGTTTCTCTTCTACCGTTGAGAACTTCCTACTATGGGACCCAGAACTCTTGTCCCAATGATGGGGTCCCAAGCTTGGTGAAACACTTGCCCTGTAGCTAAAATGTTAGCAGCAGAGGAAAGAAGAATAAATCATATTAGAATAAATCATATTAATTTAGGGATTGATGTTTGTGTTAGTTGGCTTTGCGTCACTGTGACCAAAATATCTGATGAGAATAACTTAGAGGAAAGAAAGTTTATTTTGGCTGGTGTTTCAGAGCTTCAGTACATTGCCCTGGGCCCAAGGTGAGGTAGAACATCATGGTGGAGAGTGTGGTAGAGAGAAGTTACTCCACTCATGGCAGCAAGGAAGTAGAGAGAGAGAGAGAGAGAGAGAGAGAGAGAGAGAGAGAGAGAGAGAGAGAGAGAGAGGACCATCAGGAAAGAAGAAGCCTTCTAGGACATGCCCCCAGTGACCCACCTCCTCCAGCCATGCCCCACCTGCCTACAGTTACTACCCAGCCAGTTTATTCAAATTAGGATGGATGATTAGGTTACAGTGTTCACAATCCAGTTATTTCACTTCTGAATACTCTTGAATTAACACAGGATCTTTTGGGGGATACCTCATATTCAAACCATAAGGGTTTTTATGAATTCTAAGAGATTTCAAAAGACTGTCTATTGTTCTGAATGATTCTACTCAACCACTTTTGCCCTTGGAATGTTAGGGCTTAGGAATCCTGATAGGGGAATATATCATCCCCCAACTCCCTTCAGGTAACCCTTAAAAATAGCCAGAGGAATAAAGGGCAGGGAGGAGGACTTTTATCCTATTCCTTCTGAACTTACCCATATGGACTGTATCCTCAACTGGAAACTTCTAAAGAAGAAAATATTCTTTTTTGTGGGGGTTCGGGGGTGCAACAAAGAAGGAAGAGATGCCTAATATTCATATCTGGTATATTATAGCCTTGGTGGT
The DNA here is from genome assembly GCF_902686455.1 of Sciurus vulgaris. NCBI lineage: Eukaryota > Metazoa > Chordata > Mammalia > Rodentia > Sciuridae > Sciurus > Sciurus vulgaris. The sequence goes on along the minus strand of NC_136461.1, from coordinate 122,222,872 downwards.
TGGGTATTCTCCTTGGGGAAGGATGGCCTGGCAGGCCTATGATGATGACTCTTCTAGGGTAGTGGCTAACCCTCCTGGGATCATATCTTCAGGATCTTGTTCAAAAGGAGCCAAGTGACCAAATCATTCTCACTGTTATTAGTGCAGGTAAGATGGGATGACATCAGTACAAGCCCTCGATTAAATGTTAGAAATTTTATTGTGTTTTCTTCCAAGTTGAAACTATGATTATAACCAGCCCTTCCTGTTCTCCCCTATTCTATGTGTCAATTATTCCTCTCTGGCTAGAAGACATCCTTCTTGGGTTTAATATTTTGCTAGAGTGGCTTATAGAATTCATGAAAATAGTTTAATTACTATTGGCAATTAATTACAAAGTCCACACATCCTGGTTTCAAAATGTACTACAAAGCTATAGTAATCAAAACGATGTGCTCCTAGCATAAAGACAGGCATAGAGATTAATGGAATAGATTAGAGGGTTCAGAAATTAGCCCTAACATTATGGTCAAATGATTTTGAACAAGGCTCCCAGGACCACTCAATAGAAAATGAGTTCTTTCTTTCTCTCTTTCTTTCTCTCTCTTCTTTCTTTCTTTCTTTCTTTCTTTCTTTCTCTCTCTTCTTTCTTTCTCTCTCTCTCTCTCTCTCTTTCTCTCTCTCTCTCTCTCTCTCTCTCTCTCTCTCTCTCTCTCTCTCTCTCTCTCTTTCTTTCTTTGACAAATGGTGCTGGGAAAAGTGGATATCCACATGCCAAAGAATGAAGCTGGACCCTTACCTAACACTACACACAAAAATCAGCTCAAAATGGATCTATAACCTAAACGTAAGCCCTACAACTATAAAACTCTTACATCAAAATAGGTCAAAATCTTCATACTAGTGAGTTTGGCAATTATTTCTCAGACTTGACACAAATGGCACAGGCAACAAAGAAAGAATGGACAAATCAGCCTTCGTGAGAATTAAAAATTTTGTGCATCTAGCAGGGCATGCCTGTAATCCAAGCAACTTGGGAGGCTGAGGCAGGAGGATCACAAGTTTAAGTCCATTCTCAGCAACTTAGTGAGGCCCTATGTCAAAATTAAAAATAAAAATGGGGATATTGCTCAGTGGTCGAGTGCCCTTGGTTCAATCCCTTGTACACTTTCCCCACAAATAATGTACACACACACACACACACACACACACACACATGCACACACGATCTGAAAACTCTATCAACAGAGCAAAACCAACCATAGAAAGGGAGAAAACATTTGCAAATCATGTCTGGTAAGTGATTAAGAATTTAAACAGAACTCCTAAAATTCAACAATAAAACTCCAAAGTACTCAGTTCAAAAATGAGCAAAAGACTCAAATAGACATTTCTCCAGAGAAGAAATACAAATGGCCAATAAGCACATGAAAAGGTGCTAAGTATCACTAATTATTAGGGAAATGCAAACCAAAACTCTAATGAGATACCACTTCATACCATTAAGATGGTTACTATAAAAACAAAAGCAGAAAATAACAAGTATTGGCCATGATGTGGAGACACTGGAATCCTTGTGCATTGTGGGAAAGTAAAATGTATAGATACTAGAAAAGAGTTTAGAGGTCCCCCCAAATTAAACATAGATCAAACACGGTGGAGCAAGCCTGTATTCTCAGCAATTTGGGAGGCAGAGGTAGGAGGATTGCAAGTTCAAGGCCAGTTTGGGCAATTCCAAAGACTTTGTCCTATAATAAAAAAAATAAAAAGGACTGGGAATGTAGCTCAGTGGTAAAGTCTGGGTTCAATTCCCAGAACCATACACATGCACAAAATTAAACAAAGACTGGGCACAGTGGCGCATACCTGTAATCCCAGCGGCTCAGGAGCCTGAGGCAGAGGATCACAAGTTCAAAGCCAGCCTCAGTAACTTAGCAAAGCCCTTAGCAACTTAGTGAGACCCTGTCTCAAAAAATAAAAAAGGGACTGGGGGATATAGTTTAGTGGTTAAGTGCCCCTGGGTTCAATCCCTGGTACCAAAAAAAAAAAAAAAAAAAAAAAAAAATTAAGTATAGAATACCATGTGATTCAGCAATTTCACTTCTAGGTCTATATTCAAAAGAATTGGAGGCAGATTCTTGAAGAGATATTTGTTCATCCATATTCAGAGCAGCATAGTTAAAACATGGAAGCAGCATATTTTTTCACTGACACTTAAGCAAAATGTGATCTATACATGCAATGAAAAATTATTCAGTCTTAAAAAGGAATGAAATTCTGGTTCATAATACAATATGGATGAATCTTAGGAACATTAAGCTAAGTGAAATAAGCCAGTCAGAAAAAGATGAATACTGTATGATTTCACCTTCTGAGGTATCTATAGTTAAATCTATGGAGACAAAAATAGAATAGTTGCCTGGGGTTGGGAAAGTGGAGAATGGGGAGTTATCATTTAATGGTGTTTTAGTCAGCTTTTTTATTGCTGTGAACAAAATACCTGACAAGAAAAATTTTAGAGGAAGAAAAGTTTATTTGGGACTCATGGTTTCAGAGTTCTTCATTCACAGAAGGCTGACACTATTCCCCAGGACTTGAGGTGAGGCAGAACATCATGGCATAAGAATGTGGTTAAGGAAAGAGCCTCAGAATGTGGCCACCATGGAGCAGAGTGAGAGCTCTCCTCAGCAAGGACAAAATATATACCTTGAAGGCACACCCCAATGATCCACCTCCTCCAGCCTCCAGACACCCTACCAGGGGGTGAACACATTGGTTAGGTTAGGGCTCTCATAACCCAAACTTCTCACTTCTAAACTTTCTTGCATTGTCTCTCACATGAGCTTTTGGGGGACACCTAATATTTAAACTATGACAAATGCCTACAGAGTTTCAGCTTTGCAAGGTTAAAAGAGTTCTGGAAACGAATGGTGGTGATGGTTGTGCAAAATATGAATGTACTTCAATGCCCCTGAACTCTGTGCTTAAAAATGGTCATGATGAGCGCGCCCGGTGGGGATTTGCGGGCCGGGACTCGCCGCTCGCACGCCCTTGGGCCGGGGCCGGGAGCCCGTTGTGCTTTCCGCTTCCGAAGCACTGTCCGCCGAGCCGGTGGATGTGCGGCAATAACATGTCTGCTCCGTTGCCCTCCGTCGTTCCTGCCGCCCGGAAGGCCACTGCTGCGGTTATTTTCCTTCATGGATTGGGAGATATTGGGCACGGATGGGCAGAAGCTTTTGCAGGTATCAGAAGTTCACATATCAAATATATCTGCCCGCATGCGCCAATTATGCCTGTTACATTGAATATGAAAATGGCTATGCCTTCTTGGTTTGATATTATTGGACTTTCACCAGATTCTCAGGAGGATGAGCCTGGAATTAAACAAGCAGCAGAAAGTGTAAAAGCTTTGATAGATCAAGAGGTGAAGAATGGCATTCCTTCTAACAGAATTATCTTGGGAGGATTTTCTCAGGGAGGAGCCTTGTCTTTGTACACTGCTCTCACCATGCAGCAGAAACTGGCCGGTGTCACTGCACTCAGTTGTTGGCTTCCACTCCGGGCTTCATTCCCACAGCATCCTATCAGTGGTCCTAATAGAGATATTTCTGTTCTTCAGTGCCAGGGAGATTGTGATCCTTTAGTTCCCCTAATGTTTGGTTCTCTTACTGTTGAAAAACTAAAGACTTTGGTAAATCCAGCAAATGTAACCTTCAAGATCTATGAAGGCATGATGCACTGTTCATGTCGACAGGAAATGACGGATGTTAAGCAATTCATTGATAAACTCCTACCTCTGGTTGATTGACATCACTAAGAGGCCTTGTGTAGAAGTACACCAGCATCGTTGTAGTAGAGTACAAACCTTTCCCATGCTCAATCTTAAAACTTCTAAAGTTTGCAGTGTTCAAATGTTTTGCAGATACACACCAATGATACAGACTAAATAATGTCTCCTCATGGGAAATTTATGACCTTTTAAGTTTCTATACATGTATTTGTATAAGATGATCCAGAATATACTAGTATTAAAATAAGTGAAGCAGCTAGCTGCTTTTTCTTAAATGTAATTCAGCAAAATAAAATACTACAACCAAATTTTTTATCATATCATTTTAAAATTACTAGTATGCTTGACAAAAATTTGTTTCAGTATAAATGAGCAGTTAAGCTGTGACTTGGTCTATGGATTTATTCCAAAATTGCTTAGTCACCATGCAATATCTGTATTTTTTAATATACATATTCATATATACATAATGATGGTAATACATAAGATTAGATGGTGTTACATTATTCCTGATAATAGGGATAATGCTTTTTAAGTGTCAACAGAGAATAGTATTGCTCTTTTCAGTTAATGGCCCTTTTACTTAGGGGACCAGGCTGTTCTTTTCCCTGATATCATTTCTATTTAATATTCTTTTCTTCTCTCAAGAAAAAAAAGTTCTTTCTTTCTTGATTGTCCTTCAGTAGTAGACCAGATATTGCTACTACAATATCTGTACCTACTGTTGATACATACTGTAATTTGACATTCTGAATCACTGACATATGATATTTAAAATCTATGTATGCTTTAAAAGAAATCAAACATTACTTAAACTTCCTGCACTACATATTTCAAAAAATTATATCTTAATCCAAATTTAGACCTATTAGTTATTAGGATATTCAAATTCACGTAATAAGAATAATTCTATAGTTTTATTTTTTCTGTAAACAACTGAGAATAATTAGGTCATATTTTGGTATGTTCTGAAATATTTAAGACTACTCTAAAAAACTGATTTCTAAAATGATTGGGTCTTTTAGCATACAGTTTAAATTTACTTTTTCTATACATGTGTTTGAAACCAACTACTACAGAAAATGAGCTATCCATTATAAAAAGTTGCTTTATCAGCCAGTGCACTTATTTGAAATTTTTACTTTAGTCAGATGATTTTTAAAATTAGTGTTTCTGTGCAAACATAAAAATTGCAGAGCCAGTGCAGTGGCACATTCCTGTAAACCCAGTAACTCAGGAGGCTGAAGCAGGAAGATCACAATTGACAAGGCCAACCTCAGCAACTTCTCAAGGCCCCAAGCAGTTTAGCAAGACCCTGTCTCAAAATAAAAAATAAGAGGGGCTGGGGAGGTATCTCAGTGCTAAAGCACCCCTGGGTTCAATTCCTACTACCCTCCCCCCCCCCCCCAAAAAAAAAGAGCAATCCTTTGGTTATATAGCATCAGAATTTCCAGATTATTGGTAAAAATTATTTGAAAACAAATTTATAGGAAATAAGGATGAATCAGACCCCTATATGTATGGTGTAGTACCCACACAGTATAGTACATCACAAAAATGTATGCTTAATATTTCTGCACTGTTCATTTTTCTTCTGTATTCCCACTGACCAAAACAATGTTAAGAATGCATCTTTACAAATGGGTGCTAATTGATAATGGAAATAATTTAGTAATGGTCAATATAGGATGTTAATGAAGCCATATGTTTATGTCTGGATTTGAAAATTTTAAACAATCATTTACTAAGTCATTCTTACTTTAACTTGAAGAACATAAACTGTTAATTTCAGTTATATAAATCAGTAAGATCTTATTTATGGCAAGAAATATTCTGTTGAAATGTTGTGCTGTAATGTGGGAAAATGTTGGTGTTTTTCACAGTTTCTATAAATGTGAAATAAAATTTAATTCTGAAAAAAAAAATGGTCATGATGGTCAATTTTATGTTTTGTGCATTTTACTGCCATAAAACACGGGAAAAACTACAAATAAATCTACGTCCAACTCCAGCAATTTCAGATTCTTATTTTCTAGAGTCCTTCCAACAGCTAAGGAACATGGAATTTTCTCAGACAGGTGGTTCTCAAACTTGAGTATGTATCAGACTGATCTGGAGGGCTGGTTAAAACACAAGGCTGGAGCTGGCCCTTCGAGTTTTTGCTTCAGAAAACATAGGGTGAGAATTGCATTTCTGGCAAGTTCCTGAGTGATGCAGCCGGTCTGGCAGCCACACTTTGAGAGCCACTATTCTAAAATTTCTTTAGTTAGGGCCTTAAGTTAATTTGATAGAGATGCTACAGCAAAGTACCACAAAGTGGATAGCCTAAGTGACAAAATGTATTGTCTCACAGTTCTCGAGGTCTGAGATCAAGGTGGCAACAGGGTTGGTTCCACCTGAAGGCTGTGGGAAGATTCTGTTCTCTCCTGGCTTCTGGCAGTTAGCTGGAAATGTTTGTCATTCCTTGACTTGTAGGAGTGTCTCCCTTATTTCTGCTTTCATATTCACATGGGTCTATACTAAATTTCCTGTTTTTATAAAGATTGTGGATATATTGGGTTAGGACCAACCTTAAAGACATCATCTTCTTCATGTGAAAAAGCCTACTTCCAAATAAGGCCATATTCTGAAGTACTGGGGATTGGGACTGCCTCATCTTTTTGGGGACACAGTACAAATGATAACAGATCTCATATTTTGATTTTTCACTTGGCTGAAGGTTCTGTACCACACAGAGACATCCACTGTGACCCAGGGCAGTCTTCACTGCTAGGACTATCTCTATAGCTGTGTTAGCTCTGCTCCACTGAACCACTGACTGCTTGTAAGAAAGCGACTCAAGGTTTAAAAAACAAAAAATGCTGAAAAGGATGTGGAGAAAAAGGAAAACTTTTACAGTATTGGTGGGATTGTAAATTAGTACAACCACTATGCAAATCAATATGGAATTTCCTCAATAGACTATGCATGGAACTGCTATGTGACCCAGCTGTACGACCCCTCGGTATTTATCCTGAAGAACTGAAGTCAGCATATTATAGCAACACATGCATGCCTGTGTTTATAGCAGCACAATTCACAATAGCCAAACTATGGAACCAGCCTGGGTGTCCGTCAATAGATCAATGGATAAAGAAAATATGGTATATATACACAATGGAGTTTTATTCAGTCATAAAGAAGAACAAAATTATGTCATTTGCAGAAAAAATAAATGGAACTTGAGAGCATTATGTTAACTAAAAAAAGCCAAACTCAGAAAGTCAAGGGTCATGTTTTGTCTCATAAGTGGAAGCTAGAGTGGAAAAAGGAAAATAAAGGTGTGGGGTGAGGGGAAATCTTATGAAAATAGAAGGGAGATCAGTAAAGGAAAAGGGCACAGGAGGAAGGGTGAGAAAGAGGAAATAGTGGGGAGTGATATTGGTAATTGATCATATCATGTGCATGTATGAATATGTAACAACAAATCACACCATTCTTTAAAATTTTAATGCAGCAATAAAAATATGGAAAAAAGAAAGAAAGAAAGTGACTCATGGGCAATGATCCCTTTTCTGACCATGAAGAAAAATAACAGAACACAGAATCTGGTCCTTGTTATTTTTTTTTTCATGCAAGAGATTTTATTAAGCAGACCGGCAGAGTGTCTGCCTGCAGGGTGAGAGAGTGTGAGAGAGAGAGAGGCGGGGAGAGGGAGAGAGCACGTGCAAGAGGGAGAGACAGAATGATGGTTGAGCCATTCTTCTTTATTTTTTTTGGGGGGGGGTACATCATTTCATTTCCATGGTTGTACACGATGTAGAGTCATACCGTTTGTGTAATCGTATATGTACATAGGGTAATGATGTCTGTCTCATTCCACATTTTTCATACCCCCCCTGCCTCTCATTTCCCTCTCTATAATCCAAAGTTCCTCCAATAGTTGAATTTCATGGGCTAATAACAATAGATCAATGGCTGGTGAGGAGGTTCGCGGGCTGACAATCTGGACCAATTACTGACTAGGAAGTTCTTGTGCTAACAATCTGGATTGTAAAGTGGTGTGGGGGAGGGAGAATAATGGCGGTAGCAAAATAGCAAATCTTATGCCAATATTCCTCCCTTTTTGTTTTTATAGATACCGGGGTGGGACGATGGTCTTTCTTCTGTAGCTTCTTCCTGCTGGTTGGGCGCAAAGAGTCTCCTTCCTATAAGAAAAGGGGATTAGGGAGGGCTCTAGGTGGGAGCAGAGTTTTTGGAAATGGAGGTGTCAATGGTGAATCGCAGGTCTCAGCTTTGGGTGTCAGGGGCTGGTAGTCTTGAAGGAGAAGCAGTTGTTTGGGCCGACTGGTTGGTGAACTTGTGTGTGTCTGCCAGCTCCACAACTTGTGTATCTGATCTTGTAGGAACTTCTGTAGGCAATTTAGCAGGCTCGGTCCTATTCAGGAAAATCTGTAGACCTTAAAATGACCAAAAATTTTGGACTCTGACAGTTTCTCTTGATGGTTTTCAGGCACTCTTGCTTAAGAATCTCTTTAGTAACCTCCAGTCTTATCCTTGGGGTTAACATAAGTGTACATCTTAGGTTACATTTAACTATTGTTTCTTCTTTTAAATCCCCAGGAATGGCTGTTTTGGTTTTAACTGTTTTGTTGGGTTCTTGATCTTGTTCAAGATCAAGCTGGTCAAATTGTCCTTGTTTTTATCTGTTGTTAAGGGTCAGCTGAGTTCCCACAGGGGTTACTCATGGAGAACTTGAGAGCAACTTCTTAGCTCCTTTAGGGCCATTTGCTAGGTAAGGTCTGTTGATGAGGTGGCTTCCTTTGGAGGCATCAGGGATGTCTCCCTTTTTCAATGACCCTCCTTTTTGCAGAAGGTGCATTGATTGGCTTTTCATCCTGTAGTGGTCTCATTAATCTCCCTGATTGGGAGGTCATGTGGCCCAGTGTTGCAAAGTTACTTAGAAAACTTCATTGGTTCCCTGGGTTCCAGGTGACTTAGAGGGTAGGAACCAAATATTGACTTTCTTGGTCCCTGTATTTTAATCTCAATCTCTAAGTTTGATCTTAAACATTCAGCAAGCCAATCTCACCAGTCATAAAGTAAGAGTACTGGGCTTTAACTTTAATGTTTATGACTTTACAGTTATTTTACCCCCTTTTATTTAATTGGAGTCTATAATATCATATCTGTCCTATAGGTGATGGCTTATTATCTCAAATTAATTTAGGTTGTTTGTTCTTGAAGCAGTACCTCTGCAAAACATTAATCAGGCAACAGTTATAGAGTTTACAAGGAAAATACAAAATGGAATTAACAACAGTAAAACATTTAGTTTGTGTAATAGCTATCTTGAATTTTGACTGAGCTATACATTATATCCCCTGTTTGAGACCACAGTAATTTTACAATGAAAAAACCAATATTTTGAATATAACTTTAAATATGCTGAAGTCTGGATTATTTTGGAGCCATTCTGACATGCAGCAGGGTGGGAGGCAGAGCCTTATCTCAGGTGAAGCGAAGTTCTTTACAAATCCTAGGTAATGGGTTCTAGTTCTGAAGCTGATCTTTGCATCTTTCTTAAATTAAGAAGTTTACATATATTGTTTCCTGAGTCTATATGAACATAGTTAACACAATGTAACATTATATCTAAAGCATGAATCAAAGAAAGTATGAGGATTTAGGTAGCAGGCATTCCGCGAAAATGGCGGCGTTGTGCGTGCCCGGCGTTGCCAGAAGAGGCTTGACGTGGATAGTCTTAGGGACAACACGCAGAGAATTTTGGTCTGGATCCAGAAAAGAAAAAGAGCCAGTGGAGACTGAGACGGTAGAAGAGGTGAAAAAAGAGCCTATTCTGGTGTGTCCTCCCTTACCAAGCCGAACATACATACCTTCCAAAGATCTTCAGAGTCGTTTGGAATCTCATGTGAAAGATGTTTTTGGTTCATCCCTCCCTAGTAATTGGCAAGATATCTCACTGGAAGATTGTCATATGAAGTTCAGTCTTTTGGCACATTTAGCTGATGACTTAGGCCATGCGGTGCCTAACTCCAGGCTTTACCAGATGTGCAGGGTTAGAGATGTTCTTGATTTCTATAACGCCCCTGTTCAAGATAGATCTAAATTTGATGAACTTATTGCTAGTGATTTGCCTCCCAATTTGAAAATCACTTGGAGTTACTGAGCAGTTCAGAAGATCAGCACATTGAAGTCATAGTTGTTGCCTTGAGCAAGGGGACTGCTTTTAGACTTTTTGATACTTTACTTATCAGAACTCTTCTCCAAATCTATTTTTTCCATAGAGGAATGCATTATTTCCCTCCCCCCAATATCATGAATTAACAAAGAAATAGCAAGATTTTCTTTTCACATTTGCTGAAATCATTTTTTTTTTTTTAAATGGAATCAGGTCATTAAGAATTATGGAAAGTTTCTTCAGAGGACGCTAACTAGGAGGTCATTACAAGTTCAGATGTGTTCTTTACCCTTCATAGGCATAAAGCAATAATTGCAAGAAAATGTTGTAATCCTATTAGGACTCTTAAATCTAAGCTGTAATTATCATATGTAAAATGCATAAGTAATGAAACTTAATACATGTTTATAAAAGAAAGAGTCTATGTTGTATATTACAAAAAGTTGTTACTTTCAACTGTTTTACTGCATGAGTAGAAATAGTAGAAAATATATAGTGCATTCTGGATTAATCTCTTGGAATTAAAGTAGATTTCTTCAAGTGTGTTGTATCTTTAAAATTTTTTAAGTGAATTTGCTTTTGTTCTTTACCTTATCATTCCCTTAAAATAAATATTATAACTTTGAAAAATTAGAACATGTGGCAACTATTAAGTGTTGTGTTTTTTAAAAATAAGAGATATGCTAGATTTTATATTTAATTGCATACTCTCTTCAGAGGAGATGAGTTTACTTCAAACCTTTTTCTGTAACTTTTAAAAAGTGTCATTGAGTAAGAATCCACTGGTGGCTAATCTTTGTACTTTGATGTACTTAATTTATGGAACATACTCAAATAAAAAATTACCAGATGGTTCTAAGTGACAGAATTAAATGATTGAATTAGGAATTGTTTTCTGACTTTAGATAGGATTAAAGAAGATTGAGGCAGGAAGAAGAAATGTCTTATATTGTTTTATTTTGACTAATGACAATTCTGAAATAAAAATGATAGAAAAGAAAAAAAAAAGAAAGTATGAGAGAACTTTTAACTTTCCTTTTGTGTGACAAAGTGGCAAAATGCTTTCAGGATATTAACCTTAAACAAATCAGGCTCTAATAGGTCCTGTTGTAGAACATTAAATGATATAAACAAATCCCCAGTACCATTCTTATTGACACAAAAAGGGGCAAGAGCAAAGAGAAGGTTTGAACATAGGAACTAACTTATATTGGGGTCAGATTGTGTTGCAATAGAAAATGAACCTGCACATTTTGAGATCTGAAGTCAAATGGAGAGGCCAAATATTTTTGAGAAGACAGCCAAGTGGGTGGGGGTCGCAGAGAATTTTAGATTGGGCAGAGCCCATGGCTAAGAGTTCTCAGGAGCCCAGAGAAGGGAAACAGGAGAGGAAGAAGAGTCCCCACAACCTCTCTGATTTCCCACATAGAAGTAGACCATCAGTGAGGGTTGGTTGTTATTGTCCCTGACAGGTCTGTGGCCAAAGCTGAGGGAGACCCTGACCCAGCACTGGAGTTTTTGTAGAGAGAGAGGGGGGGGGGGGGGGGAAGAGAGAGAGAGAGAGAGAGAGAGAGAGAGAGAGAGAGAGAGAGAGAGAGAGAGAGAGAGAGAGAGATCAGGGCCACTGTAGAAGATCTCTGAGGACTCATCACCAGTAGAGGGAGGGCTGTCCAGAGTTGAAATCTGTGGTGGGTGAGGAGGTTGGCAACAGAAAGAGGTAGAAACACCATATGGTGGATATTGGCCAGGGAGGAGGGGACATGGTCAAGGTGGCTTGGATCCCCATGAGGGGAGAGCCAGGCAATGACTGTGGATCCTATCCCGGGTTTTATCACAGAAAGATTTTCCTACCCAGAAGCATTTTCTTATCCCTTTTACTAAATATATTTTTGCACCTAGAACCTTTTTCTTTTTTATATTTTGATCCCTTTCTGTTCACATTCTGAAATAACTCATGATATTTCTGAATTTAGATAAATTACTCCATTTTAATAAGATGAAATATTTTATTATGTACAGTACTCTAATTGAAACACAGTTGAAATTTTTGGATCCCTTTGTATATAATCTACTTATTTTACTGTAAAAATCAAGATATCAGTTAGGTGTATTGAACAGTATTTGTTGTCTCTTTCCTGTTGAAGAAAAGTCCTATGAACAATTGATATTAAACATTTTATATACATCAACATTTTATTAATTTGACCACCTAGAGACTTGTGAGGTAAGTAATTTTAAAGACATTTTACTTTCATTTGTTTACTCAATTTAAATTGAACCTTTTAAATCACATGAATTAAGATATCTGGATCCATTTTTTAAATTTTAATTTTATGAGCACTCGTTATTTATGTCAATTTTGTTATCATGCACATACATAGACAACACAACATTAGACAACACAATATACACATAACACAAAAGCAAAGGCCTTGTAGCCTTTTATAGGTGAATCTCCATTGCAATATAACAGATGTTCAAAAATAACTCTAGAGTTGAATAAAATTAGAACTGATCAAAAAACCATTAACCTAGGTATGTAGGATCAAAATTGTGAGCTCAAAAAATATAGCATTTAACAAAAACAAACAAACAAACAAAAAAAACACAAGAGTCCTAGAAGAAAAAAATGATAATGGCCATTAGTATTTTAGTAAAATAGCATAAGAGTTCAAGAAAGAGAAAGGTAGAGAGAGAGAGGGAGAGAGAGAGAGAGAGAGAGAGTTTGCAGGAAGAGCAAAGAAAATGTAGGGAAATTTCTTTCCATTTCCCTGAGTGCTCTCAGAAATTAAAAAGATCCCTAAAAATGTTGGGATCTAAAGTGCCATTTGGTTTGAGATCTGGGGTGAGGTGGAGACAACCCAGGGGTATGGGTGGGAATTGAGAGTGAGCTGCCCATTGTGAGAGAGGGATTGGTGAACATGGAGTGGAGGCATGCCTCGGCCACCAGGGAATCACCCGAGCAAAGGACGAGTTATCAGGGAGTCGTCACTACCACTAGATAAGCGTCAAGGCTAAGCCTGTAAGGAGACCTGGGTGCGGCACCGGGGCTTTCGTAGAGACAAAAATGCCATAGAGAGAACCCAGGATTGGAGTAGGTCTCATGAGAGGTGGTCCTCTTAGGAATGAGTCCCCCGCCAGCCTGGAGCTCTCCCCCAGCAATCAGTATAGAGATTCAACCATAGTTGCAGGAACCATGGCTGGGGGTTCCCCGGAGCCGTGGAGAGACTAGGGGGTACCGGATGCTCAATGGTCACTTCCCAGGTAACCAAAAGCCGGGGTCAAGCCACTTATTGAATGAGGCCGGAGACTTGATGTGGAGGAGAGGATGGAATGGAAGGTGAGACCAGTGTCTGGGGCAGGGGGCATCTGGGGTGTCAGATGGGATTCCACTCGCCTAGGTGGTGGTAGAAGAGCCTATCCAGGTCACAGAGTCAATGAAAGCACCCAGAAACCACTTCAGATGCAGGAACTCACGCAAGAGATTTTATTAAGAGGATAGGTAGAGTGTCTGCCCACAGGGTGAGGAGGGGGGAAGAACTGGTCATTGTTATTGAAAAAATAAAACCAAGAGGCAGAAATGATTACTTTCATTTCTCTTCCTTCTTTCTAGGCATGAAATTCCAAAGAGAAAGGACTGAGGAACCAACCCAGCCCTTTGGGTTTGATCATTCTGAGTTGAGTTCGTTACCAATCCAGAAAGGCCCTGATGGCTCCTTGAGCAGAGTCCCCATTTAGCAGAGAACTATCACTTTCAGGCAGCTCATGGCTACTTCCACATGCTGCCTGGAACTGATAGCTCTCTGTTAAATACGGATCTTGTTCTTGTGTTGCAAACTTTCTGGGAAGGGCTTTTGGGACCTCAGACCTGAAAGATTTATTTAATTGTCTGTTACAATTCTTAGGAAAAATTGGTCATTTCCTGTTTGCTTAGGTAATATTTTTTCATTTTGAAAGTATCAAGGAAATGAATTGCACATTATGCTTAGATGAGTGTACACAAGAAAAGAATATTCCTACTTATGTAGGAGTAAGAATTGCTGAAATAGACCACAACCAGGGTAAATAAAGTCCGGGTTTGCTATCAGGATGTTGTGACCACAAAACAAACTTTCAGAACTCCAATACACTGTGCTGTTTTTTCAATATTATGGTACCAACCTATTTGTTGAGATAGAATTATCAGAGGTTTTAAAGCAATGAATGTATATATTTTTGAAAAGGAGTCTATTTTTTGTTTGATGTGAACTTTTAATGCAGAATATACTTCTCTGGGTAGCTAGTAAGACAGGTAGGTAATAAGATTCAGATTTCGTGTTGTTTCAAAAATACTAAAATATATTGTTATCCCTCAAAAACTGGTATTTTGAAACTTAATGGTACTGTATTCCAGAGTATCAACTCATGGAAAACCTATATTACAATCACATCTCCCACCCAATCCAGATTTCAGGACTTCTAGAAGTCCGATTCAGCAATAACCTGACTTTTTGGTGGCAGTTAATGAATATACCCTTTGGCCATCTATCCCTCAATGATCAAATGATCAAATCAATATTCAGCAGAGGATGAAGCCACATGGCATCTTCAAAATATGAATATTTGGAATGTTATTCCATCTAAAAGGTAATCCTGAAATCTATTTTGTTTGAAAAAATTTTGGAAGTCATATTTTAGATTTTTAATATACAGAGTGGGAACAATGTTTCCCAGTTCTTCCAGCAGCCAGATTGCTTGTGTCACTGTGTCACTTTATTGCTCTTGGCTGAGGCGAATGAAAGATTTTTTACAGTGTCTGTACATGTGTGTGTGTGTGTGTGTGTGTGTGTGTGTGTGCTGTGTACTTACTGAAATCACATATTAATAAAAAATTTCCATATATTTATTGTCAAAGACAGTGATTCAGTTACTTCTTTCATTCCTACTTTCAAAACTGATCATCCTTACCCCTAAAGGCATCTCTTTTGTAACATATTACCAAAGGCTGCTGAACACACCTGACAATGGGGGTGAATATTCTGCTTCCCTGATGTCTTTCCTTAGGATTCAAGTGAAGTAGGTACAGTACTACTTCCAAGTTCCCACAGTCAATGGTTTGAACTGGTTTCACTGCTATATCAGACAGAGTGCTTTTTTCCTATTAGTTTCTACATTCCCTGTAAACCTACCATCAAGCCAATTGCTATAGTTTGAATCTGAAGTATCCCCTAAAGGCTCATGTGTTAAATGTTTGGTTGACAACCTGTGGCACTGTTGGAGGAGATGGAACCTTTAGAAGGTAGAACCTTGTGGGAGGAAATTAGGACATTGGTAGCGTGCCCATGGGACCCAGTAACATTCTCATTCCCAGCCCCCATCCCTCTCTCTTCTCCCTCTCTCTCTCTCTGCCTGCTTCCTGTCTATAATGATGTGAGCACCTTTGCCCTATCACACATTCCCAATATTCCATTGTATGAATTTGTCACAATTTGTTTTTCTACTATTCAATTATTGGGTATTCATTTTGATTCTAGTGGTTTTGCTTTTTTCAAATTAAGCCCAATACTTCTATAAGTATTATTATGTGTGTTTCTAGGTGCAGCTTTTTGTTGCTATGACTGATAGACCTGACAAGAACATCTAGAGGAGAAGTTTCTTTGGATGCAGTTTCTCAGGTTCAGTCTATGGTCAGTTGGCTCCATTCCTCTGGGCCTGAGATGAGGCAGGGTATCATGGAGGAAGGGCCTGGGAGAGAAAATATACTCAGCTCATGGTGGTTAGAAATTGAGAGAGAGAGAGAGAGATAGAGAGAGAGAGAGAGAGAGAGAGAGAGAGAGAGAGAGAGAGAGAGAGAGAGAGAGAGAAAGCACACAAGGAGACAGGGACAAGGTATATACCCCAAAGACATGCCCCTAGTGATCTATTTTGTCAGCCAAATTCTACCTGCCTACAGTTACCACCCAGTACAATAGTCCTTTCAAATTATTAATCTATCAAATGAATTAATCCATTGATCGGATTATAGATCTCATAATCTAACCAGAAGTTTTTGGGGAATTTCTCATATCCAAACCATAAGAATATGTGCTAAAATTTCTTTTGGGTTTATAGGTATATAGTTAGAAGTCAAACTGCTGGATCTTAACTTTATGAATATTTGGCTTTACAAGATAATATCAATTTATGTTCAACAAATTGTACCAATTTACACTTCAATCAGCAATATATAACTGAAACCCATTGATTCATATTCTTTCAAGTAGTTGGTATTACCAGACATTTTTGTTTTTGCTAATTAAATGTTCTTGATTTGTATTTCCCCATTCCTGCCGATATTGACTATCTCTTTACATTTATTGGGTGTATGTGTTTCTTTTTCTGTGTAACTCTCATTCATATTTCTGAAAAATTTCCTATTAGATTGTTTATCTATTTCTCATCTTATTGACTGATTAACAGAAATTCTTTATGAATTACTATTACTTGATATTAATCATTTGTTGGTTATGTGTGTAGAAAAACGTTTTTTCACTGTGCATGTTTTACTTTATATGTTTAGTTTTTTCCATACTGGGGATCAGAGTCAGGAGCATACCACTTCTGAGCTCTATCCCCAGCTCTTTTCTATTTCATTTTTAGATAGTCTCTCTAAGTTGCAGAGATTGGCCTTAAACTTGAATCCTTCTGCTTCAGCCTCCTGAGCAGCTGGGATTACAGGTGTGTGCCACCGCACCTGGCTTCATGTAGTTATTGATGGCATCTTTCGATGAACAGAAGTTCTCAATGTTAACAGATTTTTCAGTCTTTCCTTTTAGGATTAGCACAGTATTAGGAAATAAGAAAGATGTTCTGGTCTGTATTAATTGGTAATTTTTTTTTTGTGCATAGAATGTTTTGCTAGAAAATGTATTACTGTGAAATTTTTGACCTTCTGAGAAGTTCATTCTTAGTTCCTCATGATTTTGATGATTCAGAGAAACAAGTTTGGATAAAACTCTTAGAAATGAATATGCCAAAACTACAGAACATTAAAGAAAGAAATTAAAGAAAACCTTAGAAGATGGAAAGATCTCCCATGTTCTTGGATAGGCAGAATTAATATTGTCAAAATGGCCATACTTCCAAAAGTGCTATACAGATTCAATGCAATTCCAGTTAAAATTCCAATGACGTACCTTACAGAAATAGAGCAAGCAATCATGACATTCATCTGGCAAAATAAGAAACCCAGAATAGCTAAAGCAATCCTTCACAGGCAAAATGAAGCTGGGGGTATCGCAATACCAGGTCTTCAACTCTATTACAAAGCAATAGTAACAAAAACGTCATGGTATTAGTACCAAAATAGAAAGGTAGATCAATGGTACAGAATAGAGGACACAGACACAAACCCAAATAAATACAATATTCTCATACTAGACGAAGGTGCCAAAAATATGCAATGGAGAAAAGATAGCCTCTTCAACAAATGGTGCTGGGAAAACTGGAAATCCATATGCAACAGAATGAAACTAAACCCATATCTGTCACCATGCACGAAACTCAACTCAAAATGGATCAAGGACCTCAGAATCAGACCAGAGACCCTGCAGATTATAGAAGAAAAAATAGGTCCAGATCTTCAACATGTCAGCTTAGGACCAGACTTCCTCAACAGGACTCCCATAGCACAAGAAATAAAAGCAAGAATCAATAACTGGGATAGATTCAAACTAAAAAGCTTTCTCTCAGCAAAGGAAACTATCAGCAATACGAAGAAAGAGCCTACAGAGTGGGAGAACATCTTTGCCAATCATACTTCAGATAGAGCACTAATCTCCAGAATCTATAAAGAACTCAAAAAACTACACCAAGAATACAAATAGCCCAATCGACAAATGGGCTAAGGAAATGAACAGACACTTCACAGAAGAAGATCTACAAGCAATCAACAAACATATGAAAAAATGTTCAACATCTCTAGTAATAAGAGAAATGCAAATCAAAACCACCCTAAGATTCCATCTCACCCCAATTAGAATGGCGATTATCAAGAATACAAGCAACAACAGGTGTTGGCGAGGATGTGAAGAGAAAGGTACACTCATACATTGCTGGTGGGGTTGCAAGTTAGTGCAGGCACTCTGGAAAGCAGTGTGGAGATTCCTTAGAAAACTTGGAATGGAACCACCATTTGACCCAGCTATCCCACTCCTTGGCCTATACCCAAAGGACTTAAAATCAGCATACTACAGAGATAAAGCCACATCAATGTTCATAGCTGCTCAATTCACAATAGCCAGATTGTGGAGCCAACCTAGATGCCCTTCATTTGATGAATGGATAAAGAAACTGTGGTATATATATACAATGGAATATTACTCAGCCATAAAGAATGACAAAATTATGGCATTTGCAGGCAAATGGATGAAATTGGAGAATATCATGCTGAGATAAGCCAATCTCAAAAAAACCAAAGGACGAATGATCTCGCTGATAAGTGGATGATGACACATAATGGGGGGTTGGAGGGGTTAGTGTTAGGGTTAGAGTTAGGGTTAGGGAGGGGGGCAAGAATGGAGGAAGGAAGGACTGTATAGAGGGAAAGAGGGGTGGGAGGGGTGTGGGGAAGGGAAAAAATAACAGAATGAATCAAACAACATTACCCTATGTAAATTTATGATTACACAAATAAAAATAAAAAGAAATGAATATGCCAAATACATTTAAAGAAAAACTGAAATGCTCATGGGATTATGGGGAAGTTGAAAAGGAGGGTGAAAGACTGACAGGCTCTTTTTCTTAGGTTATCTTGAAATTTTAAGGCAGTGTTGCAGTGTGGATCTGAAATGTCCCCCAAGGACTCATGTGTCAAAGGCTTGGTTCTCATCTGATAGTGCTATTAGGAGGTGGTGGAATCTTTAGAGATGGACTTGGTGGAAGTAAGTTAGGTTATTGGAGGTATGCCCTTGGAGGAAATATGGGGACCCTGGCTCATTCCTCTCTCTCTCTTTGCTTCCTGGATGTCATGATGACAGCAGCTTTCCTATACTATGCATTTCTTGCTATGATGTTCTATCTCACCACAGGCCCAAAGTAATGGGGTCAAGTGACCAGGGATGAAAACCTCTCACACAGAGCCAAAATCAAGCTTTCCTCCTTTAAGTTGTTTGTCACAGCAATGAAAACAACCGAATAAAACAATGAATTAATAAAGAATCCTATAAAAACATTCTTAAAGAATGGGGGAAACAACTCAGCTACCAAGACCATGATTCCATGATTCTCTTGCATGGTTTCTCCACACACTTTCCTCTGGGTAGAATCCCACAGTGTTCACTCTTTTTGAGGCAAATATAAAACTAAGCCTTGGAAAATTTATAATTGTTGAGATACTAGAAGAACTGTAAGTCCCATTGTATTTCATTAAGCACTGTGTGTTGATCATGTAATTTTATCAATTGTATTTAAACTGGGCTTGGTGGCACATGTCTGTGTCCAGTTACTTTGGAGGCTGAGGCAGGAGGATCACAAGTTTGAGGTCAGCCTCAAACCTAGTAAGACCCTGTCTCAAAATAAAGTTAAAAAGGGCTGGGGATGGAGTGCTTGCCTAGCAAGCATGAAACCCTGGGTCCAATCCCCAGTACTGAAAAACAAAAGCAAAAATAAAGCACCACTACCAGCTGATGGAATTCCAGCTTGTTCTTCCTTTAAATGGGTACAAGACTTTAAGTATTAAATCAAGTGCTTAGACAATTGCTTTTGAAAGATAAGTGTGTGTTGTGTCACTATATATGTACAAAAGAGAATGCAAGAAACATGACAAAATCTACTGGACTAAAAGAAAGAATGTGTGTGTAGAATTGGTAACTGGACTGTAGTCCAGAAAACAGTAGAATTTTAAGCATCTGAAAAACAGGGCAAAAGAGACAGTACAGGAGGAATCAATGTATTTAGAATGGAGAAAAAGGCTGGGTGTGAGAGACAGATGGGGTTGTTGGAACTGGAGGAAGGGAATAGGAATAAAATTTCTAGAAGCCAAGATCCCAAAGTTAGCTTTTGATATACAGGCTGGGAAGGAGTCCCAGAAATAAAACAAGGCAGCAAAAGTCTCTGCTGTGAATTTTAAATCTGAAATGATGTTTTGAGAGCCTCAGTTGAAATGTGACTTGTGTTCCTTTAGACATTCTGTCCAGTGTGTACTTTCTGTCCCAGTGCATTTGATTGTCTGTGCATGTGCTGGATTGCTGTGACTGGAATAGAAGGCAGGAATGGAATATGCTAAACAAAGTGGAGCAAGAGGGGCTGGGGTTGTGGCTCAGTGGTAGAGCGCTTGCCTAGCAGGTGTGAGGCTCTGGGTTCAATCCTCAGTACCACATAAAAATAAGTGAATAAAGTGAAGGCATTGTGTCCATCTACAACTGAAAATATTTAAAAAAAAAAGAAATAAAGTGGAGCAAGAGGAGGTCAAAGCGTGTGGTCAAGGCAGTCCCCAAGAGCCTGTTTTCATAAGAAGGAAGCACACAGCTGTGCCAGGGAACACTCTCAGAGGCAAATAGAGAGGATATGCCAGAAAACAACAGAGAACTTCACATGAAGGTCATGTAGGAAGGTGGGATAGGGGAAGGGAAAGAGGGAAAGAAGAAGGAGAATTCTTAGAGAAAAGGGAAGTCAGATCTAATCTCTTTATCAGCAACCCATGTGGTAGATTTAGCTGCACAGAATCAGGGAAGATGTCAGCACTGTTGTGGATTCTGTGACAGATAAACAGCAATGTGGAACAAAATGAAACCCTGCAGAGTGAAGTTTTGTCATGTGAAAACAATATCAGTTATGATCTCTGGCAAATACTTATCATTAAAATGATGGCTTAACCTGTTTGTTCTCTCTCACTTTGATCACATGTACTTGTTTTTAGAAGTGTTGATGTAGCACAATGGAAAAATTAAAGGGAACATTTGGTTACAAAAATTATCATTAAGTTTCAGTTTTGGGCAGGGCACTGATGCATGCCTGTAATCCCAGTGGTTCAGGAGGCTGAGGCAGGAGGATCACAGGTTCAAAGCCAGCTTCAGCAATTTAGTGAGGTTCCAGGCAAGTTAGTGAGACCCCACCTCAAAATAAAAAAATAAAAAGGTGGTGATGTGGCTCAATGGTTAAGTGCCCCTGGGTTCAATGCCTGGTAACAACAACAACAAAATCTCAATTTTGTTCTTCTGTATTTATTTATTTAGCAGTATTGCGTGACGAATCCAGAGCCTTGCGCATGCTAGGCAAGTACTCTGTCATTGAGATACCTCCCAAGCCTTTTTATTTTTTATTTTGAAAGTCTCACTAAGTTGCTGAGGCTGGCCTTGAACTTGCCATCCTCCTGCCTCAGCGTCCCAAGCACTGGGATTAAAGGTGTGTGCCTGTGTGCCCAGTTCTTTTGTATATATAATTCACAAATTTGTTGGGCAGGTCACTTAGAAGTCATTATGCATTATGTTTTCTTTTTATTTCTTTTCTTTTTCTTCTTTTTTCAAAACATAACACTCTGATACATTAATATATCAAACATCAAAATCTAGAATATAATTTGTTACTAGATCGGATTCTGGTTCATACAATGGAATAAAAGGTACACATCGCAAGGCAAATTATATTTAATTACATTTAAATTGTATAGGACAATTCATTGCTACAATGAACTGCAATTTGGGTAAATGCTTCCATTCAATTTTTGGTGTGGAAACATCTTGCTCCACCAAGTAGAGATTGGTTCCATTTCTTATATCATATTGCTAGTATCAGGGAGAGAGATTCAATTGTCTGAAACTTCAGAGCTATTTCTTCGTACTGGGAACAAGTTCTTCATTATGTGGAAATTCTGAGATGAGCTCTGAGCTGGATTATTCTCTTCGACTTCTCCTCCTGAGTTGTTGACTCAGATGCAATTCCGCCAGGTTATTTGATGTCATATTACATCCCTCATCTTTAACCTGAGTCTAAGTGTCATTACAGCCAGTAAATAAGTAACAACTGGCTAATTCTCTTCTGACAAGTGAAAGCCCAAGGGAGATAAATATACATAGAAGGGGAAGCAGTTTTCTAGTCCTATTGAGAAACAGGAAAAGAATTGGGTATGCTTGTTAAAAGCTTAGTCATGGTGTGGTGGTTTGGATATGGTTTGAAAGTGTTCCCCAAGGGTTCTGGTGTCAGGAGCTTGATCCTTAGTGTGGTGAGAAGTAGTAAGACCTTTAAGGAGTAGAGCCTATGGAAGTCCCTAGATCACTGGGAAAACTATGCTCAGAAGGGATTAAGGTAACTCTCATGGGACCTCTCAATTCTTATGAGAAAGAGTTGTTATAAGAGAGCCTGGCTCCTGAATCACTCTACGGTTTCCTGTTCATTTAAAATGTGATCAGTTGCCCACAGAGGTGCTCCTGGTATTGAGAAATTCTTGTCACCATTCATCATATGCCATGAAACCCTCACCAGAGCCAAACCAATGTTGGTGACTTGCTTCAAAATCTCCAGAACCTTGAGCTAAGTAAACCTCTTTTCTTTGTAAAGTTAGCCTGTCTCTAAATAATATTTAATTATAGTACCAGAAAATGTACTACTGCACACAGTTTCTTTCAAATAGAACCAGATATATTCAGATGGCTAGAAACAAAGGCAGTGAATTCTTCTTCTTTTTCTTTTTTTGCAAGTAATATGATTTATTGGGAAAGCTTTCAAGAAACCAGTGACTGCTCCTAAAGAATTCTATGTCAATAGACTGACAGAGAGTGCCTCCGTCACTCATGGTGCCTTGCTAAGTCATGCCTCCTCTCCCTTCATCGCGTTGGGTCCAATGGTGGCCAGCTGGGTAAGTGACATGTATCCTTTCCACAGTGCCTTCAGTTTTGCCCCAGTCACCACTGACAGAGGAGTTTTATATCTTAAGCTGCAGAAGCAGTGACATTATCAGCATTAGCTTTCTTGGTTTGCTTGTGTGACCAGCATCCCAAGGAGCAACTGTCCTGCTATAATGCATGAAGGTAGTTTTCTACAGATAACACGAACTCACGCTCATTCCCAGTGTGTCACAGTCATTGTCTGTCAAGATAATTGGTATCTGGACTTCCCAGCCCAGACTTGCTCTCACTATTCCCTAGTGTTGCAAGGTTTCAAGGAACAGAAAGGGGCATTCAGGAACATGGTGTTTTACTGCCCCTTTTTTCTTTTTCTTTTTCTTTTTTTTAAATATTTTTTTAGTTGTAGGTGGACACCTTCAGTTTTATTTATTTATTTTTATGTGGTGCTGAGGATCAAATCCAGTGTCTCACATGGGCTAGACAAGTGCTGAACCGCTGAACCATAACCCCAATACATCTCTTTTTTTTTTTTTTTAAATAAAAATTTTTAAATTTGTTCTAGTTGGTTATACATGACAGTAGAATGCATTTTGACACACTGTACACAAATGGAGCATAACTTCTCATTCCTCTGGCTGTACATGGTGCTGAGTCACACCAGTAGTGTAATCATACATGTATATTGGGTAATAATTTCTGTCTCATTCTACTGTCCTTCTTATCCCCGCTGCTCCACCCCTTCCCTCACTCCCCTCTGCATAATCCAAAATTCTTTCATTCTTCCATACCCACCCCCCACTATGGATCGGCATCTGCTTATCAGAGAAAACATTTGGCCTTTGGTTTTGGGGGATTAGCTTATTTTGTTTAGCATGATATTCTCCAGCTCCATCCATTTACCTGCAGATGCCATGATTTCATTCTTCTTTAAGGCTGAGTAATATTCCACTATGTATATGTACCACATTTTCTTTATCCATTCATCTGTTGAAGGGCATCTAAGGTTCGTTCTATAGTTTAGTTATTGTGAATTAAACTGCTATAAACATTGATGTGGCTGCATCACTGTAGTATGCTGGTTTTAAGTCCTTTGGTTATAAACAGAGGAGTGGGATAACTGGGTCAAATGGTAGTTCCATTCCAAGCTTTCTGAGGAATCTCCATATTGCTTTCCATAGTGGTTGCACCAATCTTCAGTCCCACCAGTGATGCATGAATGTACCTTTTCTCCACATCCTCACCAACACTTACTGCTTGTATTCTTGATTATTGTCATTCTGACAGGAGATGAAATCTTAGAGTCATTTTGATTTGCACTCCTCTAATTGAAAGAAATGACAAATATTCATATATTTGGTAATTGACTGTATATCTTCTTCTGTGAAGTGTCTGTTCAGTTTCTTAGCCCATTTATTGATTGGGTCATTTGTTTTTTTGGTGTTAAGTTTTTGAGTTCTTTATATATCCTAGAGATTAGTGCTGTATCTGAGGTGCATGTGGTAAAGCTTTTCTCCCACTCTGTAGGCTCTCTCTTCACATTACTGATTATTTCCTTTGCTGAGAAGCAGCTTTTTAGTTTAAATCCATCCCGTTTATTTTACTTCTTTATTTTATTTTATTTTTTTATTTTACTTCTTGAGCTTTAGGAGTCTTGTTAAGGAAGTCAGTTCCTAAGTTGATATGATGAAAATTTGGGCCTACTTTTTCTCCTGTTAGATGCATGGTCTCTGTTCTAGTGCCTAAGCGTTTGATCCACTTTGATTTGAGTTTTGTGCAGGGTGGGAGATAGAGGTTTCATTCCATTTTGTTACATATGGAATTCCAGTTTTGCCAGCACCATTTGTTAAAGAGGCTATCTTTTCTCCACTGCAAGTTTTTGGCGCCCTTGTCTAGTATGAGAAAATTGTATTTAGGTTGGTTTGTCTCCGTGTCTTCTGTTTTGTATTATTAGTCTACATGTCTATTTTGGTGTGAGTTCTTCTTTAGTGTCTAGTATCATAAAAATTATTTGCTAAATTCTTGAATGATTGGTTGAACCTACCTCTAAAACCAGTTTGACCCTTTTTGAAGAGTTCATGTTTGACTATCATAATTTCTTCTATTAAAATGTATAGTAAAGGGGCTGGGGTGGTGGCTCAGTGGTAGAGCTGCTTGCCTAGCATGTATGAGGCACCTCAGCACCACATAAAAATAAACACATAAAATAAAGGCATGCTGTACATCTACAGCTACCAAAAAATAAAATTTTTTTTTAAAAAAAGTGTATAGTAAAGGATTCATCTTGCCAAAACAGAGTTCTGATCTTTGTCCTTGGCTCCTGAGAGGTGACCTCTAAGCCTTGGAGTGTCTTGTTTGACAAGAGTATCTTTATTTACTGGGGATCTTGTGCTATGCCAGATAATCTATGCTAACAACATGGTTTATGTTAGGGCTCTGATCCAAATTGCCTCACCTCAGCCTCCTGAAGGGGTTAGAGACTAAGGTCAGTCATGTGGGTGGAGAGACCATGTGTATATGACCAAGTATAAAAACTTTAGATAACAAGGATTGGAAGCTTTCTTGATTGTCAAAAACCCATAAGTATGGTCGCACATAATATCTGAGAGAAGCAAGCACAGTCTATACAACTCCTCTAGGACAAGTCAACTGGAAGTTCTGTCATTGTCCCTTTGTTTGAAACTCTCCTGAACCTTAGGTATTTCCTCTCTTGGTTAATTTTCATCTATATTTTTTTGCTGTAGTAAACTGGTGCCAGCTATAAACAGTTTTCAGTGAGTTCTGTGAGTCTTTCTAATGAATTAATAACTCCAAAGGGAAAAAAAATAACCTTGAAGTTGGTCTTGGGGACCCCAAATTTACAAATCCTCTCAGAAGCATGTGGTCTTGGGGGACTTGGAAACTTTGTAGTTAGCATCAGAAGTGGGATTTACTGAAATGACCTTTATTCACCGTAACATGGTAAGAACATGGTTTGGGAAAAGGAAGGATGAGAGGGGCCCGGTAGATGAATCTGGTTCCTAGATGACTTCTGACCTTTAAATGCCCCATTTGAGTCCCCTGTCCACACTTCCAGAGACCTGGAGAATATGTATGGGAAATGAAGCTCTAGGAGTCTTTGAATTTATGTGGACTTTATAGGATCTTGGATCTTTATGCAAAGTGGCCAAACTTCACAGAAGGACTGTCCACACAAGAACTTTGCAGGGCGAGATATAAGAATCAAGTAGGCAGGGACCATTGTGAATTAGTTTACAACCATATCTTAGCAGGAAGGAAAATGCCTTCTCTAGGACATTCACTCATTACCTCAGTACTTAATATCTGCTTATCAACTATGAAAAATCAGGCACTGGGCCAGGATCTACTAAGCTAAGGGGAGCATAAATTTTATGTTGAAGAGCTCAGGGGCTGGACAGGGCAGAGTGTAGAAAAATAAATCACAGTTATTATGTGGTAGAGTTTGTTAAGGACCACAAGACAGACACAAAATAGTACAGCTGCTCCCAGTTCCATTTTGAGGGGGAGGTGGGTCATCCACCTGCTTGGAGGGGAGGATGGAGATAGAATTGGGGTTAGGATTGGTGAAGCAGATTCCTAATTCATGTTGTTTATTAGTGGTTTCCAATAGTTGGACCTTGACTTTCATTGTCATGCAAGGAAATTTACCTTCCTTTCATCAGGTCCTTGGCACCCTTTCTCAGTAGCAAGAGCATTTCCAAATCAACTCTGAGAACTCCCATGGGTTGGGGGTTGTCCTTTGGGAAGAGATCATAGCCATTAGATTAAATAGAACAAGTGTGTAGACTGTGTTCAACAAGGCTGTTTGGGCTGCTAAAAGAAAATACCAAAACCTGATCAGCTTATAAACAACATGAATTTAGGGCTGGGATTGTAGCTCAGTGGTACAGCACTTGCCTAGCATGCACAGGGTCTGGGTTCCAACCCCTGTACCTCAAAAATTAAATAAACAACAACAACAGGAATATATTTCTCATAGTTCTGGAGGCTGGTAAGTCCAGATCAGAGTGCCAGTGTGACTGGATTCTGGTGAGGGGCTCCCTTCTGGAATGCACACTGCTGGCTTCTTGCTGTGTTCTCACATGGAAGAAGGGAAGAGCAAGGTCCCTGGAGATTCATTTAGAGTCTGTGCTGAGAAATCTGCTGATATCCATATTGGTTTCCCCCTATACGTAATCTGATGCGTTTCTCTCATAGTCCTCAAAATCCTATATATTTTTTTGTGTGTTTGTGTTTTGTTTTTTATTTAAAATTTATCAATATAACTGACAAAATTGTACATATTCAGGGTATAGAACTGATGTTTTGATACGCACATACAGCCTAAAACGATCACTGTGGTCCAGTGAAGAGCACATCCAGCCTCTCACACACTTACTCCCTGTGGATGTGGGGGGAGGCGCTTAGAACATATTCAGTCTATGACACAATACTGCCAACGCCAGCGCCTCACTATGCATTAGCTCTCTGGAGCTTCATTCTGCAGGGCTGGAACTTGGCACCCTTGGGCCAGCATCTTCTCATTACCTGCCCCTCTCCCCCAACCAACTTTTTTTTTTTTTATTTAGCTTTTAATTTTTTACCGACTGCATTTTGATTCATTGTATACAAATGGGGTACATCATTTCGTTTCTATGGTTGTACCCAACGTAGATTCATACCATTCGTGTCCTATCTTTATTTTGTATGTTAGGCAATTCCATTATAATGTGCCTTGGTGTGTATCTGTTGTGATTTTGTGCATTTGGTGTTCTGTAAGCCTCTTGTATTTGATTTCCCATTTCATTATTCAGGTGTGGGAAATTTTCTGATATTATTTCATTGAATAGGTAGTTCATTCGTTTGGTTTGTATCTCTATGCCTTCCTCAATCCCGATAATTCTTAAATTTGGTCTTTTCATGATGTTCCATAGTTCTTGGAGATTCTGTTCATGATTTCTTACCATCTTCTCTGTTTGGGCAACTTTATTTTCAAGATTAAATATTTTGTCTTCATTATCTGAGGTTCTGTCTTCCAAGTGATCTAGTCTGTTGGTGATGCTTTCCATTGAGTTTTTTAGTTGGTTTATTGTTTCCTTCATTTCAAGGATTTCCATTTTTTTTTGAGAATCTCTATCTCTTTGTTGAAATGATCTTTTGCTTCCTGCAGTTGCTCTTTCAACTGCTTATTGATATGATCATTCATTGCCTGCATTTGCTCTCTTATCTCATCCTTTGCTTCATGAATCATTTTAATTATGTATAATCTGAAGTCCTTTTCTGACATTTCTTCTACCATACTGTCACTGGATTCTATTAATATAGAATCTAGGTTTGTTTGGATCATTTTCTTCCCTTGTTTTTTCATGTTGTTCATGTATCTTCCCCCTCTAGCAGTGCAGATCTGGGGTATTGCAGTTTCACCCCTATAGGCTTATAGTGACCCTATAGGTTTCCAAAACCTTTTCTTTAAGGGGGAGATCAATATTAGCAGTGCCCAGTTCAGACAGTATGCAACTCGAAACCAAATAGCCCCTATGAGGACATTAACAACATTGTCATAATAAACAGAATGCATTTAATTATTATCTTCAGTGTAATAAATAGATTTGCAATAAGGTCTGCTGTTTCTAATGGAGGACAAAGGGGATGTGGAGGGGTGTAGGATGCAGCTGTTAATGGGCTAAGAAAAGAATATATAGAAGTTCTATATCATAGAAAGAGTGAGAGTGTAATCAGAAGAATTTGGTTGTTCACATGAGAAAAGGGAGAAAGAGACTCTGAGGGAACAGGTAAACAAAAGGAAAAGAGAGCGAGAAAAGTAAAGAAATAAAAACTTAAAATTTTTCAATAAGGAGAAAAAAGAAAATCTATACTATGATAGTCTTATAGTATTCAAACTTCCCAGTCTTCAGTAGCCTGATGTATGAGAGGTACCTGACAATGAGCTTCAAGTCTCCAGCAGGCATCTCAGGGTGGGATTTGCCCCACCTAAAGATCAGAGCTACAGCTTCCAGGATTATCCAAGATAATCCTGGCTGCTCCAGCTTCCAAATGTGTTGGCAAATGGGGAGCTGCAACTTGGGGTGTGGGTGTGGTCGACTGAAGGTCCTGGAAGTGGGGTGCAATCAGTTGGTCTGGGGGTCCTGGCAATAGGGCACAGTCAGTTGGTCTGGGGGTCCTTGTGGCGGGGAGCAGTCAGTCGATGTGAGGGCCCCAGAGGCAGGGGTGATTGGTCGGGCTGAGGGATCCTAGAGACGGGGCTCAGTCAGTCTGGCCAGGGGTCCTACAGGGCCTGGCTGTTGTCTCAAAATGGCGGTAGCCACGTGTAACCAAACCTGCAGGTACTGTGACAGTGAACTTCCAGGCAATAGCAGGCAGTTGGCGCTCCACTGGCGGTCTGCGGTCAGTTTGCTGACTGCTGTCGGACAATCAGGAGGTGAACCTCAGGCGGTGGGTGATGGGTAGGTGAAAGGTAGGTGATGGACAGGCAAGAGGCAGGCAAATGGCTAGAGATTCATTTATAAGGGCATTAATCCTATTGAAGAGGAATCTCTTCTTAAGACTTAATCAGATCCCCAAAGACTCCACCTCCTAATACCATCACAATGGTAATTAGATCTTTGGATGTGAATTTTAAAGGGACACAAACATTCAGATCATTGCACCAGTTTTATATAATACTCTTAGGGATAGTTGTTTGATTCTGAAAAGCATTTTGTAGGAAGGGGAACCAAATATTGTGATTCTGAAGATTCAGAAAGTAACTTGACCAGCATCACACAGGTTATAAATTGCAGAACTGAGCCTGAAGACCAAGTTTTTAACTCCAAATCCAGTGCTCTGTGCATAACACACAGCTGCTTCCACTGGCAGCTGAGGGTCTCATTCTGCCTCCCTTTTGTCCAGCTTCAAACAGGGTGACTGGAAAAGAATCAAAGGATGGAAAAAGAGAAAGGAGGACTTGGTGGAGGCACTTAAAGTATTTTTTTCTTAGGAGAATAAAGAAGAAAGATGCATTAACCTTGGGAGATGGCTTTGAAGCAAAGTGTTCTGGGGGAGATTAGGATGTCACTCTCCTCATCCCTCCACAGAAGCCCAAAGAAATCCAGAGATGTCTGGTCTTTGTGGAGGGTGAAATCACAATGCAGCTGGAGGGCAATGAAAACGAGCCCAGGTCCTTTCCAGGAGAAGGCAAGAGGAGGAAGAAAGAACTACTGTAGGAAGTAGAGAAAGAGAAAGGGAGAGAATACAGATGTATTGATAGGAGACTTGGAGCAAAAGCAGATTTTTCTGAAACAAATATAATTTGCATGTGCTTAAATTTGGGTACCAATTTTCATAGAATCCCTGGGCCTATTAGATCTTTCTCTTGCCCCAAAGCTTAGGTCTTTTCCTGTGTCACCCCAGTTACTCCTTCTCTCCTTCAACATTGACTTATCCAGAGCTCTGCTGCTCAGTCAGCATCCTCCACCGAACCTCTTCCCTCTACTCCCACAATATCTCCTGACTGGCACAGGCTGGGATAATGGTTGTTTGGTCCCCCTGTATGTCTCTCCATAGTGTCACTAGGATGAAGGGAATTGGAACATTTCTTGGGCATCTGCTTTTGAATGAAGTGGCTGGGTTGGAGCAGAGCAAGGGATAAGATTTTGAAACTGGTTTTGTGAGTCAGACTGAACTCTGAGCACCCGCCCATTTGAGGCAGACTTCACTAGCTTAGCTTGTGGGAACTTTCAGAGCAGATCTGGGGGCTGGGACTTGCTCAGTGGCTTCATCAACTCACAGCAGAAGTGAACAGTCTTGAGGAAATTGTGGCTGGACAGGCAGCCAGGCACATCTGCTCCCCATTGCCCTCCTGCCGACTGGAGACTGCTGAGCCCTACACAGCTGAGTGTCTGAGGGAGAGAGGGGCCCTGTGGGGATGGTGGGGCAAGCCATCAGCCTCCTGCTTCTCTTGTTCCTCAAGGGGTATCAGAGCGAAGGTAAGGATCCCCAGCTTGGTATGAGGTGAGAGCTGGCATGGACTCGGGGCTGTGTCCCTCTGGAAGATTAGAATCCAGACCTTATGTGATCATCTAGAATGAAGGAGAGAGGAAGGGGAGGTGGCCCTGGTCACACAGGTCATGTAGGCCTTTCATGCTGTGCATGAAATGAGAAGTCTCTGGAAAACTTGTGCAAAGCTGAAGAGTGATATGTGCATTGAGGTTCTGTAGACATGGTTTTCTCTCCCTGGGGTGCTGCTTCCTCTGTGGCCCTGGGCTGGTTCCTTCAGCCTCTCATGCTTTTGCTCAAACACTGTCTTCTCGATGATGTCTGCCTCTTCAGTCATACTATTTTGCAGCCCCTCATCTCTCGCGTCACTTAATTTTTCTCCATACACCCATCTCCATTTTATAGTCTACACTGTTTACTTATTTCTTCAGCCCACTAGGGTGTCACTTGAGAGCAGGGATTTTGTGTGTTGTTCATGCTGTACCCTCGGCATCTAGAACAGTATCTGTCACAAGCGAGACCTTCAACAAACATTCGTTTCCACACACCACCACCCTCTCTGTTTTCATTCCCTCCCTGAGGGTTTTGAGTGGCTCTGTACCAGCCACTGGGCTAGGCATTGAGAATTCAGAGCTCAATAAGTCCATGGACCCTTTGTTCATGGAGTCTACATTCTGCCACCAGAATGAATAGGAAACTACAGCTGTGATCAGCACTGAGCAAGGGGCCTAATTTAGTACGTGCTCAAAACATGTTTATTGATTGAGCAAGTGAATTATTTACAGGCATGTTAGAGGCAGACTGGAATGATTTTGGGGTGAGATAAGTAGGGGTGCAGGGACCTTCAAATCAATGCCCACAGGGGTGAGCCTGGGCCATAAGGTTCATTTTGGGCCCCAGAGGTAGGTTTTAGTTGTCCATTCTAAGGAAACCCCAAGGGACAGGGTGGAGGCTGTGAATCCTGAGGTGCTTTGGGTTCAGGGTGAGAAGGTATGCTGGCCCAAAAAAGCAGGGACAGTGTCTCTCCCATTAGCTCTGAGGGTTGCTGGCTATTTATCTAGATCATGTGAAAACTTTCCCTTCTGAGGGAGTGTTCTCTAATTGTGGCTGCTCTGTTTGGGATCCAGGTAGGCTCTAGAAGGCTGGAGTCATTTTTCCTTTCTCTTCCTCATTGCACCTCCTCTCGAAGTCTGAATGATGTCATAGCTAGGGGAGAGACTAGAAGCCATAGAACCTGGCTGCAGAACCATCCTGAGGGAATTCAGCTGTAGAAATCACTGTAGGGGTCACCTGGCTCTTGTCTTTATACTTAAACCCTATTTTTAAAAAAAATTTTGCAGTAGTGGGACTTGAACCCAGGGGATCTACCACTGAGATACACTCCCAGCCCTTTTTATTGTTCATTTGGGGCTGGCCTCAAACTTGCAATCCTTCTTCCTCAGCCTCTTGATTAGTTGAAATTATAGGCTGTGCCAATAATCCCTACAGAAACCCTTCCTATCATGGTGTAAGATATGTACAGAAAACTGTACAAAATTATAAAAGTACATCTCAGTGAGTTATTATTAAATGGACATACCCTTGGAACTATTACACATTCTTTCCCTTTGATTATCCACTTCCTCTTCTACAAATAGAACCATTATTCTGACTTCTAGCATCACAGGTCAGTTTTACCTAGATACAAGTGGAATCCTATGGCATTCCTGTGCATTCCTGTGTCTAGCTTCTTTTGCTCAATATCTTGTAAAATTTAGTTATGTTACTACTTGTAACTGATCATTTTCATGGTGGCCTAGTGTTTCATTATATGACTGTACCATAGTTCGTTCATTCTCTCATTAATGAACATTTGAGTTGTTTCCACTTTTTTCTATTTTAATGATGCTGCTATAAATCCTTTCATACAGGCATGTCTGTTGGGAATACTCCCAGGGTGGAATTGTGGGGTATGTGTATATACCTGCAGCAGATGCTGTCGAACTACTTTCTTAAGTGGTTGAATCAAGAAGTGTGTGGGAGTTCCATGTCACTTCAGGGTCACTGTTTCTTTGTTCTGTAGGCCTGTGAATGGGGAGTGAAACTGCAGGGATATGGTGCCTACAAGGTGAGAGGCCAAAGCCAAGGGAACCACATCTCTGTGGTTTCTCTGATATTATGTGAAATACCTACATTAGAGTCACTTTGGGGAGTTAAATGGAGAGTCACTCTATTTTTTTTTTTTTGGGTACTGGGGATTGAACTCAGTGGCACTCAACCACTGAAGCACATACCCAGCCCTATTTTGTATTTTATTTAGAGAGAGGGTCTCACTGAGTTGCTTAAGGCCTCTCTGTTGCTGAGGCTGGCTTTGAATTCCTGATCCTCCTGCCTCAGCTTCCCCAGTCCCTGGGATTACAGACACTGGGCCTGGCTGGAGAGTCACTCTTGAATGAATTAAATGAACAGATTCATGAAACCCTAACAATGCTCCAGGAGCTGTGTAAGCTTTTGTGAGGAAGCAAATGAAACATGTTAATTCTACTCAAGAGAATCTTTTGGACAGAGGAAAATCGGTGTGCACAATAACAGCTATGCAGGAAAACAGAAAATGCTAAGTGTCCCTGACAGGCAGGATCCATTCAGAGTGAAATGGCAGCTGAGAAGATGGAGAGTCCTTCCAGTAGGGACATGGGGAATTGGCATTAGAAGATGAGGGTCTAGGCGGAAGGGACAAGGTAGAACAATCTAAGCAGAGGAATCGGTCTAAACAAAAGTAAGGAAATCACAGGGTTTGAATGGGAAGCATGAAAGGCAAATGCAAAAGTTACTTGGAGAAAGATAGTTCTGCATTAGAGATGAGATAATTCAGTTAACTAGGTCATGGGCTAGGCCAATTTAGATAGAGGGGAGGTAGTTGCTTTGTGTGAGAAGAGCAGTTTATATGGTCAGTCTGAAGTTAAGTTGAGAGGAA
This sequence comes from Sciurus vulgaris, assembly GCF_902686455.1. Classification (NCBI taxonomy): domain Eukaryota; kingdom Metazoa; phylum Chordata; class Mammalia; order Rodentia; family Sciuridae; genus Sciurus; species Sciurus vulgaris. The sequence continues at coordinate 122,189,177 of NC_136461.1, read as the reverse complement.
GAGAGAAGTGGGCTGCAGGTCATGGAGGATCCTTTGGGATTTTATGAGTTTGGCTTGACTAGGGCTGGTCCTGCCCTGGCACTTTGAGGTATCACTGGGCTCTATTCACTGAGTCCCCAGCAGAGACCTCTGTTTCCTCTCCCCCAAGCCTGGGAGCCCAAGCCCAACCTGAGAAAACCTCAACATCCTTGTGTCGGCTGGTGGAAGCTATGCTCCCTGTGAGTGAGACCTTCCTTTGCTTTTTGTCTGGGGACCTCGGGCCTCACACCTTCCTCTAATCAACAGGTCCAGGTTAGAGGAAGCTGAGCTGATTCTGGCTCCTGTCCAACTTTGGAGGCTGCAGGGCTGAGTGGAACTCACTGCGAGTCGCATGGTCTCCTTGACCTCATCTGTATGTGCTGCCCACTTCTTCCGGAGGCTGTTCTAGAGTTCATCACCTGAACCCTGCCCTTTCTCTGCACAGTTTCCATTTCAACTCTTCCTTTCCTAACCACCGGAAAAGGACCCCCAAGACTGCTGAGCAGTAGCAACGGCAGTGGCTGCAGCCCTGAGACCATCTCGGTCTTCCCAATCTGCTATGGCCTTTCTCTTCTGAACAACCAATCCTCAATGCCAATTCCCTTCATCTTTTGCTTCAAACACATGAGAACTTGTCTTGGAGTTACCTTTTCCTATTGGTATTTCCTGTCTCCTCACTTGGCATGAACTCCCCTCTGGGACAGGGACTGAGGTGTTTTTGCATGAGTCCTGACACTTACTTTTCTACTATATCTGCCTTATATTCTGGCCCCTGTCCCCTTCCAGTCTATTCACAGAAGCTCAGTCCAGCCATCTTTCTTCTTCCTATACTGGATTGTTGAGAGCTTCAGGGGAAAATTCAGCATCAAAGAGCAGACACTGAGTCGCAGTCTCCAACCTTAGCTGGGCCCTCAGGGTCCTGGAATTCTTGTGTCTAATCCATGGCTTCTTCCATTCCCCAAAAGGTGATACCATCTTTTCAGGGCCCAGTTTTACCATCTTAGCCTTTACCAGCTAAAAACCTCCTTTTTTAAGAAAACAGGACCATGAGTCAGGGGTTCATACCTCCACCCCTGCCCAACTATTCCCCAAGTAAGCCTTCCTCATCTGCTCCTGCAAATGGCCACATTTGCCTCTGCTCAGGGGAAGGGTGCTCTTGTCCTGGTCAAACCAAACCAATTGCAAGTTCAAAGTAGCCTCAGTAACTTAGTGAGAACCTGTCTCAAAATAAAAAATAAAAAAGGGCTGAGGGTATAGCTCAGTGGTAAAGTGCCTCTGGGTTTCATCCCCAGTATTAAAAGAAAAGAAAAGAAAAGGAAAGGAAAGAAAAGAAAAGAAAAGAAAAGAAAAGAAAAGAAAAGAAAAGAACAGAACTAGACAAAACCAAAATGACACCTGGTCATCTCCCTAACTCCTTTTTTTATTTGTAGAAAAAACTCATCTGATGTGTGTAAAGTAATTAATTATATAAAAAAAGGTATAATAAAAAAAATGAGTCCCAAGGCAGCATATCATTAGGACTCTAGATCACAAACTCAATTCTTTAAATATTTAGCAGTTTAATTAATAACTTAACCATTTCCATGTATAATCCACACTTAGTTTTGTGATAGTAGAGAATTACATTTCTCTATGTATGACTGTATGTTCTAGTCTTTTGTTGGTAATATAGAGGTATACTTTATAATTTTTTTGGTAGATTTATATATTAAGTACTTTTTAATATTTGCGCTATCTCTTGCAAATCTGTAAGGTAAAAATAAAATACCCTCCCACCCCCTTATGTCATTATCATACCTTGGGCGTACTTCAAGGCACATCTCATATCACATCTTGGCTGTTTTAGATTTTAAGAACATCAAATCAAGGATTAAAACATTTCCTTTATGTCTTGACTTGGTGCCCTTAATAACACCATCTTTAAAATATGAGTGAAGTTAAAAATATCTGCCTATCGGTGCAGCGTGAGCAACAACCACCTCTGAGCAACATGGATGGCCTTACTGACGCGCATCGGTTGAACTTTGGCTCCACCTTTGAGCCAACATGGTGCACTCATGTGTGCTCCAGTGATGCTGGCTGTTCATAGTTCTTGGCTGTTACCCTTCCATGGCTTCTGGTTGGTTCTGCTCCTCTCCTGTTAGTCTGGCTTCTATTTCTTACTTAAAACCCTGCCTGCCCTATGGGTTTTGGTTTAGTAACAAGCACTTCTGGCTTCTATACTGGAGCCTGTGGACTTGCTTGTCTCGCTCTTGGTGTCTCTGCCTGTGAAATACTCAGGATCCATCTGTAGTCTCAGACCATGAATGCGTTAGGTGGGGTGGAGAAATGGATACCCAATCATCTGGCCTGCAGCCTGGCTCATGTGCTGTATATCCACTGGGGTGGCTCCCTTTCTATGAGGCCTTACTCTTGACCCTGCATGTGACTGACATTGCTATTGCCAATTAACCAGGGTTGGTTGTTTCATCTCCTCCTTTACCACTTTCTGGTTGTATATAAGGAGCATCTTTCTGAGTACCGTTCTATTAAAAACTCTCCCTGCCTGGGTTAGTCTCTTAAATGCAATTTTGTTTAAAAAAAAAAAGAAATTTAAAAAAATTCCCCAATACATTAAAATAATAATTAAATAATTAAACAATAATAAATTTAAAAAGTAACTTGGTTGCTTTATTTTTCCTTTTCATAGACTTCAGAGGTGATGTCCTGTTTCTGGAAAATGAAGTCTTATGATACTTTATTTCTTTGCAAATGGTTGCCAATCACTAAACCTCCTATTCTTAGTCCTTCTATTCTTAATACTCTGCATAAGGTCTGTGGCTTCTGCTTGGTTGCCTACCCTCAGAGGGCCCTAAGGGGGCTGATCCACCTACCTCCCTCTAGCTCCTCCCTTGACTAGAACCTTCATGCCTTCCACTTCTCAGTCCACACATCCAGCTCCTTAGGAAGGTCTTTCTGATCTTGAATCTAAAGAAATCCCCATGCTTCACCTGTTACTCTGTTATGTCACCTTTAAAAACTCTATCCACAGCGCTTACTCCTCTCTGAAAGAATCTTGCTTATTTTTCACTAATTTATGGTGCATGCTCAAGATGGGCCTGTAAATGCCACAAGAACAGGAACCTGGTTTCTCTTGCTCACCCCTATGCCCTAATGCCCAGCACAGGGATTGGCAACTGGGACATTTCCCCAATCCCCAGGGGACATTTGACAATGGAGAAATTTTGTTTGTCAGGACAGGAAAAGGGTTCTCCTGGAGTCTAGTGGGTAGAGGACAGGGATGCTGTTAATCATCCTTACGGCACGCAGCACAGTGAAGAATTATCAGGCCCTGAATGTCAAGTGCAAGGTTAAGAAATCCTGCCCTAGAGCAATGCCTGACACAGAGTGAGCATTAAAAAATACTCATTGAATACAGGGCATTTTCCTTATTAATCTGTGAATTTGCCTGGTGTACTTTCTTGTTTGTTTTTCTTAAATCGGCCTTCTGATTTAATGATTTCTATCTGCCATTTTAGTAACAGCATCAAGATGACTTTTCTGATATTTTTCTAAGAGATGAGTTTAGTTTGAAATCTCTTCTATCTCTGATTTTGCTGTGGCAATGTTTTCACAGTTACGACATCACACTGTGTTCTTATCAAAGTATGTCTTAGTTTAATGATCAGAACAACTTTATGAGAGATAGCCAATACTCCTTTTTTTTAAAATAATTTTTATCAAGATATAACAGTGTTGTGCACAAAATTTAAGTGAACAGCTTAATGAACTTTTATATATGTGTACATATAAACTACCACCCACATCAAGATGTAAAATATTTCTAGCACCCAGCAGGATCTTTGTGCTTTTTCCAAGTTGGCAATAACCCCAAAGTAAGCAACATTCTAATCTTACTCACTATAGATTAGCTTTTCCTAATTTTAAATGTTACATAAATGGAATAATTCAATAGGAATTCTTTCGTGCCTGACTTCCTTACTAATCATCATTCAGGTGAGAGCCATTCACAAGTTTGCCTTAGAAATAGCTTATTTCTTTTTCATTGCTGTGCAATATTCCCTTATAAGAATATAGCATGATCTCTTTATTGATTTTATGATGACAGATATTTGGGTTGTTTCTCATTTTGAATTATTATAAATAAAGTCATTATGAACATTCTTGCTCATTTATAGTGAAAAGAAAAAGTTTTCATGTCTAGGTACAAGTCTCCTGGATAATAGGGTACATGTAAATTTAGTTTTAGAAGATATTGTCAGTTTTCCAAAATACTCATACAAATTTATATTCTTTCTAGCAATAAATGAAAGTCTCATTTATTCCTTAATTTACAGAATTTTCAGTCCTTTAAATTCTAGTCATTTTGGTAAGGATGGGGTAGAATCTCATTGTTCTCTGACAACTAATGATGTTGGGCTGTGTGTGTGTGTGTGTGTGTGTGTGTGTGTGTATGTGTGATACTGAGTATTGAACCCTGGAGTGGTCTATGACTTTCATTCCCAGTCCCTTTTATTTTTTATTATGAGACAGGGCATGTAGGCTGTCCTTGAACTTGGGATACTCCTTCTTCAGTCTCCCAAGTTGCTGGGATTACAGGAATGTGTCAATACAACTGGCATATTGGACACTGTTTTTTTTTTTTTTCTTTGTATGCTTATTGGCAATTTGGATATCCTGTTTTGTAAAGTGTTTGTCCAAATCTTTTGCCATTTTGGGAGGTGGAGTTATCAGTTTATTTCCTATTGATTTGTATCAAATATATGTTTTGAAAACATTTTCTTCTAGTCTGTGGCTTGATTTTTTTTTTTTTTTTTTGCAGTGCTGGGGATTGAACCCAGGTCCTTGTGCTTGTGAGGCAAGCACTCTACCAACTGAACTATATCCCCAGCCCAATTTTTCACTCTTAATGTCCTCTTTTTATCAAACAGAAGTTCTAAGTATAATGAAATCCAATTTATCAATCTTCTTTTATGGTTAGTTTTTTTTTGTTGTTAAGTTAAAGAAATATTTGTCTGCCTCAAGTTGTAGAACATATTTTTCTATGCTTTTTTCTATATACTTTATAGTTTTAGCTTCCACATTAGATTTGTCATCTATTTTGAATTAATTTTTTACATGTGGTGTGAAGAAGATGGCAAAGTTTATTTTTAAGATATTCAAGTTACCCAACACAATTTATTGAAAAGATCATATGTGTGTCTATTTCTATTATATTATATTTCTTTGACTCTTTGTCTATTCTCATAATAATGGTATACTATCTTAATTTCTGGAATTTTACAATATTTCTTAATATTGGGTGGTGAAAAGGTTTTGGTCTTTCTACCTTTTTTCTTCAAGATTGCTTTAGACTTGGGCTGGGGATATAGCTCAGTTGGTAGAGTGCTTGCCTTGCATGCATAAAGCCCTGGGTTTAATCCCCAGCACCCAAAAAAAAAAAAAAAAAAAAAAAAAAAAAAAAAAAAAAAATTGGTTTAGGTCTTTTTCACATTTACATTAATTTTAGATTTAATTCACCAATTTCTGCAAAAGTAACTTTCTAGATTTTTTTTTGTTGGAATTCTGTTGAATCTGTAGATTAATTTAGGGAGAATTGAAATCTTAACAATATAAGTCTTCAAGTTAAAAATGCATGCTATATCCCTCCCTTTACTTAGCTTTTCTCATCTTTCTTAGATGTCTTTTGTTACCTTGGGTGTCTAGGTCTTAAATATTTCTTGCTGAATTTTTTCTAGATATTTTAATTTTTTGTAGTGTTTTAATTATATTGTTTCAAATTTGATTTTTTGGTGTTTTCTTTAATATATAGAAATACATGATTTTTTATATACTGGTCTTATACCTAGCAACTTTTCTAAACTGGTTTATACATTTAACTGGTTTTTCATATATTCCTCTGTGCTTCCTATGTACACAATTATATTGTCTGTGAATCCTCACAGTTTTATATATTCATTTCCAATTTTATTTTTTTTTTCATTTATTTTTCTTGCTTTGTTGAATTAGCCATGACCTCTAGTAGGATGTGGATTCAAAGAGGTAATTATGGAATCTTTGTTTTGCTCCTGAACTTAGGGGGAAAGCATTTTATTGGTTTCTATTCTTTATCAGATTGAAAATAGTTTTACTATTGTTTGAAATTTAAAAAAAAATTATGAATGAGTGTTTTCACAATAAAGAAATGACAAATGTCAAAGAAGGTAAGATATTTAACTTGATTTAAACATGTATCGAAACATCCTTCCCCTCCCCACCAACCCCACCCCTCTGTACAATCCAGAGTTCCTTCATTCTTCCCTGGCTATGGATCAGCATCTACTTATCAGAGAAAACATTCGGGCTTTGGTTTTATGGGACTGGCTTATTTCACATAGAATGATACTCTCCAGTTCCATCCATTTACCTGAAAATGCCATAATTTTATTCTTTATATGTTGACTTTTGATATCCTGCAACTTTTCTCAATTCATTTGTCAGTTTTTGTAGTTTTTATCCCTGGAGTTTTTGGGGTTTTCTGTATAGAAGATCTTGTCATCAGCAAAGAGTGATAATTCAACTTTCTCTTTTTCAATTTAAATGCTGTTTAATTTTTTTCTCTTGCCTGATTGCTCTGGCTGGGACTTCTAGCACCATGTTGAGTAGAAGTGGTAAAAATGGGCATCCTTGTTATGTTCTAGATTTTAGAAAACTTTTGGGTTTTCCCCATTCAGTATAATTTTAGCTATTGGCTTCATAAATGACTTTTATTATGTTGAGGTATGTTTCCTCTATACCTATTTTATTTAGCCTTTTTATGAAAGGAAATTGAATTTTATCAAATGCCTTTTTTGAATCTGTTGAAGTGATCATGTGACTTATGTTCTTTATTCTGTTGACATGATGTGTCATGTTTATGATTTGCATATATTGAATCATTCTTGCATTCCTGGGATGAATCTCACTTGATTATGATGAATAATCTCTTAAATGTGTTTTTGGATTCAGATTTCTAGGGGTATGTGTGTGTGTGTGTGTATGTAGTGTTGGTGATAAAATCCAGGACCTTGTGTATGGTAGGCAAGCACTTTACTACTGAGCTACATCCCTAGCTGATGTTGGTATTTTGTTGAGGATTTTTGCAACTATGTTCATCAAGGATTTTGGTAGTTTTTGTTTTTTTTCTTTATTGTGCCTTTATCTGATTTTGGTATAAGGGTGATGCTGGCCTCATAGAATTTTTTTGGAAGAATTCTTTCCTCTTTTATTTTTTTGAGTAACTTGAGAATTAATATTAATTCTTTAAATGTTTGATTGAATCCAGCAGTGAAGTTCTCTGGTCTTGGGCTTTTCTTTTTCTTTTTCTTTTTTCTTTTTTTGCTGTGCTTTCGATCACACACTGGGCCTAATGCATGCTCAGCAAGCAATCTACACTGTGCTGCATACCCAGCCCCCCTGGGTAATTTTTTTCCCTAATGGGAAACTTTTTTTTTTTTAATTACTGATTCAATTCAACATCATTACTTGTTATATTGTTCTGTTCATGTTTTCTGTTTCTTCATGACTCAATATTGATGTGGCCTATACACAAAAGCTAAGAATTTTTCCATTTTTTTTCTAGATTATCAAATTTGTTGGCAATTTTTTATAAGTATCTCGAATAATCCTTTGTATTTCTGTGGTGTTGATTGTAATCTCTCCCTTTTTATCTCTGTCTTTTAAAAATTTTTAAAAATTTTTAGTTGTGGGTGGACACAATACCTTTATTTTATTTTTTTACATGGTGCTGAGGATCGAACTCAGTGCCTCATGCATTCAAGGCAAGCGTTCTATCACTGAGCTACAACCCCAGCCCCCTCTGCTTTTATTTATTTGAGTCTTTTCTCTCTTTTTCTTAGTCTGGTAAAAGGTTTGTCTATTATCTTTGTCTTAAAAAAGAGCTCCTTGTTTCATTAACAAGATTAAGTTGCTTGTATTTCTTTTTCAGTTTCTGTGTTAGAATATTGACATGCTTTTCTCTGTTTTCTTCAAACTCATTGTGTTTCCTTAAAACAGTTATAAGTTCTTTGAGCATTCTTCTGTACTGATTGCCACCTGGTCAGTTTCTGACACCTTATTTTGACTATTAGGTGAGGTCATCATTTTCTGAAAGCCCTTATGCTTGCTGGCATGTGGCATTATCTGGTCATTATCTAGTCATTATCTGGGCATTAGGTATTTATTCTAGTCTTCCTAATCTGGTTTATTTGTGCCTGTCTTTCCAGAAATTCTAAGCAGGCTGCTAATTTTCTTTGAGCCTCTAGTCACTTCCATTATTTCAATACTGAACAACATGCAGGTCCAGGTTTGCTGGGAGTCTGCTGTTGGTGCATTGTCACTGTTTTGAGTACTAATGGGTGTCCAAGCTCAATGTACACCAAATATGCTGCTGATGTGCTACTCAGAACAGACCAGGAGAGTACCTAGAGAGAGTGGTTTTTCCCACAAGCCTCACCTAGCACTGGCCCAAGGACACGTCAGGCACTGCAGATTTTTACTGGTTCTGGACAGAGTCACCATGGATGGACCAGCAGTAGTCTCCCATATCATGCATGTGACACCTGATGTCACCAAGTTGTTTCACATCCTGAGCTCATAGCTCACCAAGATCAGAAGAGCACTGTGATAGAACCAAGGCCTATACTGACTGCCATGGGCTTTCTATTACTTGGTTAGACTCATGGCTGCCATCAGGCCCAGCTGATGCTAGCTGGAATAGAAGGCCATTAGGCTGGGGTCAATGTCTTCCCTCAGCACTGGAGCTGTTCTAGAGGCTCCTTTCACAGGCTAACTTTTGGGTGGGGTTTGTGAGGATCTGCCCAGTAATAGGCTTCACCAGCCCAGCACTTATTTCCAAGGCAAAGTCCTGTACTTACTATCCCGTCCGACCCTCAGTAAAGGGAGTCTTACGCCACACTAGGCTGCCCAAGGTTGGGGTTGTGTTGGTGAAGGCAGTTCCTTCACCACCTAGACTGATGATAACCTGGGACATGCTTGAGTGTCACAGCCTCAAGGTTCTGCACAGCCTCAGGGTTGCATCAAGGCCCAGTCACAGCTGGAGATGATGTCGGTGATGATGTAGACTCTGTCCCACTGGTGCATGGATCTGAACCTGATGCTGGGACTGGCTAAACTCTCCATTTGTGAACTCTGGCCTGCATAGGGGACCTTTGGTTTCTACTGAATGCTGCTCTTGCCACTGCAGACCTGGTACTGAACTCTAAGACCAAGTCCCATGTTAGATTTGTGCCCTGTTCCCAGCAGATGGCGCTTTGATCCCCACTCTGCCTCCCAAGGTTGGAGTAGGCATGGGGGAGACAGTCAGACACCTGGGTTAATTCAGTTGCCCCTTAATCTGTTGGTATTGGCCTGGTGGTAGGGGTCATGGGTCTCTGTCTGGCAGTGGTTTTCAAGTCTAAGGCATGAGCTTAACTTGCTCACTACCACAAGCAGGCAGTCTCTCTCCACACTGGACTGGGGGTAGGGGAGACATGGGCTACTCGTTCCTTTCTGCCTTTTTCAATACTTCTTTCATTTCATCATAAGGAGCTACTATGTTCTCACCTCATTTCCTTAACTCTTGTGAAGGTAATTTAGGCGGGGGGTGGGGGAACAGCCGTTCAACTTGCTGTGCCCGTGGGGAAATGATTCAAATACCATCTCTCTCTGCCTCCATTGTCCTCCATTTTAACACAGCCATTTGTATAACTATCCCCATCTCCTATTTTCTATTTTAAATTCTCCCTGACTCTCCCCAATCCAGGCAGATTGATTTTTCTTATTTCCTTCATTCAGTGGGCCTGTGCCACAGAGCTTCCCTGCCAAAAATGGTTACAGGAATTTGTGCTTTTCTCCACTGACAGTACTCAGCTTCTCTGGACTTTCATACCCCCATATTTATTAGCTCTTGTCTTGATATCTAGGGAGAAAAGTGCTGTGATATACCTAGGAAGTGTAATTTTATTTTTGTCTTTCTAATTGCTCTAATTGTAGGGAGTAATCTTTGTGGATAATTTCTGGTCACTAAAAGATTGATAAACATTAATGAATAAGGCCCACAAACCAACGTGCCAAGTGTTATAAGAGAGGATTATGAATTCAACTCTATGGGAGGACAGAGGAGGAACAGCTTGGAGGGTTTGTCTCACTGGGCCTGGCTATTATCATCACTGGTCACTAGTGGTTGCCTCAATGCTGCTGTGAGGGAGTCGCACTAGACATGGTGTTTATAGCATCTTGGTTAAAAATTCATCCCCTGAAGCCAAAGCAATTGGATTTCAAGCTCATCATTCTCACTGTGTAACTTGGGCAAGTTAATTAAGTCCTTTCTAACTCAGTTTTCTCACCCATAAAATAAGGATAAGAGCTTCACAGGGTCCTTGTGAAATTAAGTAGTTAAAACATGTAAATGTTTGAAACCTGCCTGTCACATGGTAAGTTCTTGAGAGATCCTAATTATGGTTATTGGTTTGTGGGTTCCTTCAGACTAGAGGACAGACCTTGGGGAGAAGCAGATAAAGGAAGTATGTTTTCAGATTCTCTTTGACTCTGGATTCCATCCTCTTAGCTTAAGGGAAATCACATCCAACTGCCCACACTGCTCAGGCTTCAGACTCTTCCTGTTAACATCACCTGGTTTTTCTTTCCTAGAATGCACAGATTCTACTCACCACATGGTTGGTCTCTCGGGAGTGCCGCTCTGTCTACGGCCTTCTATCATACAGACAGAGATACATTCCGTTAAATGGAAGATGAAGCTACTCTCACTTCCAGGAATATACGTGATACTGACTTGGAAGAATAGTACTGGTCTGAAATATGAAGCTTTAGCTCTGAAGCATTTCAACAAAACACTTGATTTTCAGATTGAGGACTTAACCCTTCTCATCAAGGTCGCTAAGCCAGAGGACAGTGGTCATTATCAACTCGAGGTGACCAAGGAGTCTGGAGAAGTGTTCACAGTCCAGTTCAAAGTTTTTGTATTTGGTGAGTCTCCAGGACTCCTCACCCTGCCCCCTGATTCCTGTAGGACATGTATTTCCAGAACCTTTCTGATCAGAATCTCTGTTTCCAGATCATGTTGAGCAGCCTCTCCTGCAGGGGCAGTGGAAAGCCCTGGATGAAAGGAAATGCCAAGTGACTCTTTACTGCTTGGTCTCCAGGGATAGCAATGTGAGCTACACTTGGTACAGAAGCAATGAACTGATCCCAACACTGAGGAACATCACGTATCTGGAACTGCAGATCGATGCCAATGACCTGCACATATACTCCTGCAATGTTAGCAACCCTGTCAGCTGGGCAAGCCACACTCTCAACCTGAGCCAGGGATGTCTACATGTCCTCCTGAGTAAGTGGAGCACTTTAGGCTATAACAAGGGCCGAAGGTATTGGACCCCATGATCAGGCTCACATGCAAGAGAGATGTGGATATGTGATTCCTGGGTTTCCTCCCCCAGTGTCTTTTAGCCCCTCCTCAAAAAGGGCCTGGCCTTTAGGCACGTATTTCCTATAAGCCGGGTCTGTCTGAGTCTCGGAAGATTTTAACTCCATACCCTTCTTGAGATGCAAGTTTTCCCTATACAGAGGGAATGCATGGTTGTTTGGTGAGTCCAGCAATGGCTCCTGATCATTATCTTCATCCTCTGAAAGACATAGGGAGACCCGCTTCCTCCTCCTGAGTGGTGACTTACTATGTAACTCTCCAGGAGATAATGACACTGTACAATAGTACCTTGGGTCAGCAGTAGCATCAGGAGAATTGCAGGTGCCTGGAAGAATTCTGGCTTTATTGCTTATCCTAAGTGTCACCTAAGTTAAGTTTGCATCAGTTTTTATTAGATAAACAAAGAATGTGTCATCAGCTTTGGCATTATGGAAGAAACCAAAACCCAAACCCAAACCATATAGTCTCTGTTCTTAAGAACCTTACAACAAAATTGGGGCAACAAAACTAAGTACTTGGGGGCAAAATAGAAACAAACAAGATTGAGGCAATATGCAGTGAGAAGGATGCTGGCTTTTGGACTTTACATTAGCTAACTCTGTGATCTCAGGCAGATTCATTAGCCTCTGTGAGTTTCAGTTGTTCTCTAGGGTAAAATGTGGATAATAATAATAAGTGCCTTACAGGATTGCTGCTATGATTTAGTGAGATAATGTTTGTGAAGAGCTAATCAGTTGGCCTCTGAAACACTTAATTCCTCTTCCTTCTCATGTTGGCTGGATTATATATCAGGCTACATGCATGACACAAATGTTAAATGAAGAAGTTAGGATGAGGAAGAGCAGTGTAGGAGTAGCAGGAAGGGGAAATGGAAGACTTGCCTGGAACATAGTGATGTGCAATAAATATTTGTTCAATTATAAACAATGAATAGATGAGACATTTGCTGTGCCAGATGCTTTACGTATATCAGATCATGTAATTAACCCCTATAGACATATAGCTTTAGATCCTTTTTATAGGTGAGAAAGTTGAAGCTCAGAGAGTTAAATAAGTAATACTGAGCTTATAGAATTACAGTTTGGACCAGATCTGTCAGATATTAATGCCCGAACTCTTGGCATCACTTAGGGGAAGTTACCCAATTAAACAGAGAGACAACTTTGGTGGGGAATTCACAGGGCAGGAGGAGACCAGTCACACTGGGGAGGAGAGTGGAGTTTGAAATAGCTGCTGTAGCTGGCAGGTGGGAAGCAAGAAGAGGTGGAGCAAGTTCAGCCCTTGTACCTTCTGTATCTCTCAGGACCCAGATTTCTGACCTTTTTGGTGATTGTCATGATTCTGGTCACACTGTTTCTTGTCACCCTCATTTGCTTCTGTGTGTGGAAGAGGAAGAGGAAGCAGTCACGTAAGTGGATGGAACTTGAGGGGTGCTGTTGCTGGACACATCAGATTCATTGACTTGGTCCTGTGTTTAGTGGGATGTGCCTGGGTGCATAGCATCTTTTCCTTCAGAGAGTGTTGGGATATGTGTGCACATGGTTGAGGGAGGGCAACCAGTGGCAGCAAGACTTCTGTGTTGGCTGCCAGATGTTTGCAGTCTGATCCTCAATGTGCAGATTTATCTGCAGTTTGCCTGGTTTGATTGGGGACTGCCCATCTTGATAGAGAAGGCATGTCGGGGGTGGTTACACCATTGTGCTCTTTAGATAAAACGGGAAGAACACTAACCCGCCTCTTTTCTAGAGCCATTCTTAAGGTCTGGGCCACCTGAGGGAGAGGTGGGACCATCAGAAGTTGAAGCCTGGACAGGAAGCCCTCTGGAGATTTCTGAAGCTCTGTTCTTTTCTTACTTCCTCCCAGAGACCAGCCCACAGGCACTTCTGACAATTTATGAAGATGTCATAGACCCACAAATGAGGAGAAATGAAGTATGACATTCTACGGGTTGGAGGTCTCTCTCAATTGGTCTGGAGCATGCTCTTTGGAGGATGGCCATTCAGAGCAGGGAGACAAAGAGAAATGGACATTTATCCTTTCAAAGTTATCCTCCGCCCTCCCCTATCTCTTTTCTTCACCAGTTTCCTAGCTCTGACCATAGAGGAAAATGGGGAAGACGAAGGGAGCAGAGGAAATGAAAGGGAGGCAGAAGCAGCTCCACAGTGTAGAATTGCATCTGCTGAGCAGGGATGAAGTACAACAGAAATCCACAGAGGGCGGAAGGCTGCTGCTTCCTCCTCAAACTGCATCATGGTGTCCTCATTTCTGCTCAGTCTCCAGCTAGGCTGAGTGCCAAGAGGAGTGAAACCTTCCTATATTTTTTGTGTCTGACCACAGATTCTTGTTTCTTTAGCAGTTAAGTGCTTTGGTGGGCCCCTTAACTGTCACCTTGGTCTGGGGAGTATGACCAGCCAAAGAATAACGGTAACTGTAACTGGCTCATTGATCTATGTTCACAGCCTTTTTGGGAAAAGAAGAGGCCCAAGTCTGGCTGAAGTGTTAGAGAGAGTAATCAGCTTGGTTTAAAACTGATGGGTCCAAGGTATCTCCCCTGGACCTCTCTCACCAGCTCTCTGCAGGGTAACAGCCAACTCTTCCTGTCATCCAGGGATGTAGAAGAGAAGCTGCAGAGGGGTTGAAGTGCCCCCATTACCACAGGCAGGATGTGGTGACAGGCCTGGGGAAAGGCCATGATGGATCAGGCAGTGCCTACTGAACTTTGCGGCGGCAGGTGGGAGTGGGGCGGAAGGGCCCATTTCCCACTGCCGTTTTGGTTGGCTAGAGGAGGCACAGGTGGAATTCTTCTGTTCTTCACACAGATGAGGCCCTATGAGGCCTCACAGAACCGTGAAGCAGACTCCCTAATGTCTATTTCCTTTAGTGGGAATGAGGGCAGCTCCCTTGCCTGTTTCTTTGCCCCCACAGTGAAATATTGGGGTGTGAAAATTAAAAAGGAGATTTTTACTACTGCCAGACTCAGGTACAAATTTCTAAGTGCACATACATCTATCTTTAGCCATTTATCTTCTACACCCCCCCCCCCCCGCCGCCCCCGCTCCCCAATGAGGATGACTTTAGAGAAATAAGAAGAATCTGGGAGAAAATAACAATTTAGACTTAAACCTACTGGGGACTCAGGTTTGTTACACTGCTTCTGACTCAGAGGTTCCTCCCTGCCTGGCCTCAGTCTTCTGTGCAGTCTCCCTCCTGTCTCCAGGTCCCAGCTTGAAGGCCTAAATCCCAAGTTTCATGTGGTCTCACTTTGGAGACAATCCATATGGGTCTGAACAGGAGAGGAAAAAAAAGTAACAAACTCCTGTTTCTTGACAAATGCCTCTGACTCTCCAGTCTCCAAAGATGGCCGACATTTCTCTTCCTCTTAGCTTTTTGCTTTTGGGGAGTTCAGCTTCCATCTTGTCTAATGAACCCTGCTGGCCTTCTTTGGCTTCCCACTAGAACCTCAAATGGAAATATGTGCAGGATTAAACACCTCCACGCCTAACCTTCTGTGGGAGAAGCATGAGAGGAGGGAAGCCAGAAGGGTTGTGTTCCCCCTGCCTTTAGCCTTGGGACCAGGGCTCCATCCAGCATGAAGCTGCCCAGAGGACAAGGGCAAGCTGGTTATGAAGTCTAAATTGTGGGGGAGGGGATGTTAAAAATGCTGAGTCTTTAAAATGTTTAAACCCTCTGAATTTCAGTGCCCTGAGGTATGGCTCAGATCATAGCACTACCTAGAGTTCTGCCCATTATCAGTGGTTATGTGGAAAATTTAGCTCACAAGTCAGCCAAGGCAAGGAGGGGTTTCTAAGTTATCAAAGTGAAGGGATGGACATTGGACAGGATTGCTTGAATCTAATCATACCCGAGTGATTCCTTGTTCCTGACACTGATTGCTCCACTGTAAGCTCCTGGAACTCGTATCTCTCCCCATCTGGGGTGCCCAATGATGAGGCTTTCCCCAGTCCTGCTACTCCTTCCTAGGCTCCTGGGAGCCCCTCTTCTTTGTTTTGCCTTTCCCTATTTAATTCAAACCTGAACAGATCCCACTGTCTACTCATGTAACCTCATGTTCCTTTACTGTTTCTTATACAGAAGCAGAAATTCCTTGAAGAAGGAAGCACCATTTACTCTATGATCGAGTTCCACTCCAGTTTCTCTAATACATTCCATTTCTATCTTTGGGGCTCCCTAATGCCCTCGTCCCCAGTTACACCTTGAATGGCAGGATCTCAGTGCTCCTGGGATTCAGAGCATAGCCTGATTTCAGATACATTAATAAGTTGTTTGAATCAGTATGTTCTGGAGTATCATTTTTTATATATATTTTTATGGGTGCATGATAATTATACATAATAATGGAATTTGTTATATGTTTGTGCGTGCACAATATTATTTGATTAGTATTGTTCCCCAGTATTTTCCCCTGTCCTTTTCACCTTCCTCTCCTGGTCTCTTCCTCTTCTCTACTGATCTCCCTTCTTTTTTTGTAAAATTTTCTCCTATGCCACATCTTTCTTTTCCTATTTCCTCTCAAGCTTCCACATATGAGAGAAAAATACAACCCTTAATTTTCTGAGTTTGGCCAATTTTGCTTAACATAATGCTTCAAGTTCATAATTTCATTTTCCTTTGTGACTGAATAAAACTCCATTGTGTATACATGTTACATTTTCTTTATCTATTCATACACTGATGGACACCAAGGTTGGTTTCATAATTTGGTATTGTGAATTGTGCTCTTATAAGCATGAGTATGCATTATTGCTATAGTACACTGACTTTAATTCTTTAGGATAAATACTGAGGAGTGATATAGCTGGATCATATGGTGGTTCCATTCCTAGTCTTTTGAGGAACCTCTGGAATGTCTTAACAGAGCTGGAAAGTCCGATGCAGACATTCTTCCTTTTTCCATGGTTGGCAGAAGGCCTAGCCTAGATAATATATAGGAAGAGGAACCTTGTTAGGAGATTCAACTTTTCCCTCTTCCTGTTGATTCCAATCACTGGGGGCCTTCATACAATTTATCCTCATTACCCCTTATATCTGTTTTCAGGCCCCTTTTATCTTATTTAGATTTAACAGTAAAATCCATTTCCTTAATAAATCTCCCACAATGGCCTCATGAAATGTTCTTAATGCTTTAGATATAATTGGAACCCCACATCACAGATGAGCAAATAGACTAATATGCTCAAGGTCGCATAGCTGGTTAGTGGCAGAGCTGAACCAAGGTCTTTGGATCTCCATTTCACCTCCTCTGACCTCACCTTTGATAGCCTGGGGTTGTAGAAATTTACCCATGGACAGGAAACACATCTAATTTTGGCTAATTATTGATAATCCAGTCTGGGAGATCTCTCCTAAGGGAAACACTGCCTCTTTGTGGCCAGTGATGCAAAGTTTCTGATAAAAATGACACTTTCTAGTGTTTTTAAAAAAATTATTTTATTGGTTCTTCTCAGTTATACATGACACTAAAATCCATTTTCATAAAATACAAGCATAGGTATAGCAATGTCTTAGACTTGTTGGCTAAGCTGTGGGGCACAGAAAATCCATTTGAAGAATGATCGATGTCTGTCAGTTCTCTGGCTTTATTCACACTGAAATTCAAGGACAGGGATTGGATAAATTCAAGGAAGAGCTCCTCTCAGCTTAGGGTATTGGGTGAGAATGAGATCCCTCCTCTGGAGCAACTTAAAAGGAGGACGGTTACCTGTCTTGAAGGACTTGTAGTTTCAGGTCCTGAGACTGAAGGCATGTTGCCAACAGGAGGCATTGATTTGATGAGGAAAAATCCCTGGAGCATCTTAGGTTTGAATCCTGATCCTATTGTTTATATTGTCTGATCTGGACTTTTCACCCTTTTGTAGCCTCATCTGTGGCAGGGTCAAATTTATGATTATTCCTAAATTATAGGAGTGGTAGAATTAGGGGAGAATACATATATAAAATAAGTGCTCAACGAATAGTAGTTACCCTATTAACAGAGCGGAACTAGCAATCAGGTTGACTCATGTCTTTCTGGTTAATCCAGGGTTCTTTTTATGAATGTGTAAAGCTTCCATCTAAGCAGAGCAGAGACAGAGGGATAGAAGTGATCACCCCTCTAGGGCTGTGCTGAATCTGCTTCTGAAACACTCTTATTTCTCTTCTCGTTAGTCATCTTCTTCCACATCAAAAGAAACTGCAAATACATTGTATTCATTTATACTGCCTTCTCGGAAGGTAAGTCTCTTCCTCTGTGGAGTGTGATTGATGCAGGTGTGTATTTTGCATGTGCATATGCATGGCATGTGTTTGCAAGAGTGTACTGTGTGTATCTGAGTAGCTTTATTTAGTTCAATGACTGTGTTTAAATGTTAATGGGTCAATGAGGAAAAATGCCTTTCTGGTTCTGCCTGGAGAATAAGAACATCTCTGAGATTCAGAATAGTGGATTATAGGATTTTCCAGGACTTTTTGTGGGATCCAAGGGATGAGGACAGAAAGAAGGTGCTTTGTGCAGAAGGACCACAGGATCCTTAGTAGACCAACTGAGGCTATGGTGAAAGATACTGGAGATATTTGCAAAGCAAGGATTTAGGGCCTGGAGCTGGAGGACTGGCCTAGAGGGACACAATGCTGACTTTCTGGCCAGTCACCTGCTGGTGGAAGACTCTGGCCTGAGGTAGTCGTGTTCCACTCAAATCCTGCTCCAAGCTGAGCTCATAGCTCTCACATGCACCTAGAACTTTGGAGTTGAGTTTCCTGATGCTCTGCTCATCCTTTTTACCTGGTATGGGAGACGATGGGAGGAGTAGTGTTTTTATGGTTGGAATTGCAGTATGAATCCATGAGCTGTTACATGGTACAATAGGGAAATGGGAATTCACAGAACTTGCAAGTCAGGAACTATGTATTTGAAGGAATTTACTATGGGTGTTCAGACTTCTCATTCAATCTCCTTTCAATATGTCATTCAGCCAACTTGGACCCACCATGAGAGATTTTTAATTATGTGCTACACCCAAGGATAGATAGATGCTCATAGATACTCTGTTTATATCCTTTAGTATTATATTCTGAAAACTACATATCACTTAAAGTGCTTGTTAATTCCAATGATTCACAAAACCACTATGTTCAGGATATGTGCTCAGGGCTGGCATTTACATTTGTGTCAGAATTCTTTACATTAGGGGAGAGTGCGTTGAAGAGATACATGGTATGGGACAATAATTGCATTAGGACTGCCTGAGGGATGTGTGTGTGCGTGCGTGTTCGCGTGCACGCACCCTGGGAATGTGTGTTTGTGTGGGTCTTAGGGGTATGTGGGTATGGGGTACTAAACTCTGATTTTGCTTCAGAAATGTCATATCATAGGCAGTATGTATTGTGCTTCCTAGGAGACCATGAACACTATTGTTTATTTCTGAGATAGATTTTTTTAACTTTCTTGTTGAGGAAAGCTCAGAAGATTTCTGGGCTTTGAGTCTGTTTTGGAACTTATCATGTTAGTTAGGAATAAGATACCTCCTATCTTGAATGCATAATTCTTTACTCTTTGAATTTCTAGTCTGGATTCAAGGACAGGAACCATGACCCTTCCTCCAATTGCTCCATCTATGAAGAGGTAAGATTCTGGAACTCCTCCTGAGTGGGTTTAGTGTTTATACCACAGCCCTGAAGACAAGTACTTATGAAAAGCCATACTTATGAAAAGGTCATCCATATAGTCTCATAGTTGTAGAGATTTTAGGGATTCTTTAATTCAAATCTTCATTTTAGAGATAAAGACACAGAGGCCCAAAGAGAGTGAGGGTCTCACCCAATGTCACATCAGATGTTCATGTTTGACTTCCAGCTTGTGTTCTAAATTAGGACTGTCCCCAAGCTAGTTACCAGACTTTGGAGTACAAATTAGTCATCTCCACTTAAAGAGTGTATGTGGGGGTAGGGTGGGGGAAAGTCAGAGAAGGGAATAAAAGGAAATCTAAGTAATTTTCTAAATTATCATGGCATTGGGAACCATGGCATTGGGAACCATGGCATTGGGATGTGTGTGATTGTAAGCTTGTGCTGAGGTGGACACTGTTGGAAGGTGACCAGTGAGCCTGGTAGCTGAATTGATTCCCATCAGGTCATTTAGGGAGGATGGAGGAGTAAGTCAACATTTATTGGGGGATTATTGTATATAAGACAACCTGCCATTATCTTCACATGAATTATCTGATTTAATAATAATTTAATGCTCACAGAATGCTATAAGTTAGGTTTTTTTTGGGTAGTGTTAGTGGTTGGTTGCATATACTAGGCAAGTGTTCTACCACTGAGCTATATCCTAAGCCCCCTACATTCACATTTATACCCGAAGAAATTCAGGCTTGGAGAGCACCCCTTCTATTAGAATCATACCCAAGCCTCCATCCATGGTCCAATAAAGACATTGTCTTTGGTCACAATGGAGATGGCAGGTGGGTACTCTCTGAGATTCCTGGCCCTTCAGCTATAGTTTTATATTAAAACCAACTGGACAGGCAGTCCAGGGGTGTAGGGGACACTGTGTGGACCCAAAGTAGTGAGGGTTTACAAAGAAACACAAAGTAGTTAAAAGAGCATTGGAATTGTAGAAAGAAAATTGGATTCAGGTCCCTTCTTTACTTCATGCTAGTCTTTGACCCTGAATAACTTATTTTACCACTCTGAGCTTTATTTTCTTAATCTGTAAAATGGGGATAATAATTCATACTCCATAGAATTATTACAAGGATCTTCAACCGGGGGAGTCTGAAATTTCTCTTTTTCTTCTGCAGGTTGGAATGAGACAATCCAGAGCCCATAACTCTGCCCGATTGAGCCGCAAAGAGCTAGAGAACTTTGATATTTATTCCTAGCTGTTTTTGCCTCTCTTATATATCTGCTTTTTCATTGGGAATCAGCAGAATAGATGTTGCTGCAGGAGTCTTTTTGGAAGAGTTCTAGTCGGAGAAGATATGGAAGTCTAATCATGGTCTTTTGTTTTGAAAATGATTTCTAACAACCATGATATAAGCAAGGTTGTGAAATAATATGTCTCAACTTAGATACCAGACGAGAATGGGTGGAGAGGTTGGGTTGACCACATTCTAAGTTTTTGTAACCTATAAAGTGCTTTGTAAATGGAGACTTGAGATTTCCTTGCCCTGGTTTTCTAACCTGTTACTTGTCTCTCCTCCTCCCTGATCTGGGATGCTAGTCTAGACTGCATTTCTAGGCACTCACCTCCTCCAGGCCTACCTTCCCAATTGAGAGCAAGAACAGGCAACAGTGACTCAGGGGAAGAGGAAGCAGCCTCATCTGGGGCTGTAATTTCTGTTTTCTGGCTATCAGGTTCTCACAGGTGGATCAGTGCCTTGGCTGCAACTTGAATGCAGGGGAAAAAATTTCCCCCATGTCCCAACACATTTACACTGGCTGGTTGGTCATAAAGGAAGTGGGCAGAAACAAGAATAGATGGTGGTGCAAAGGAAGTCCCTCTCTGAAAAGAAAAAGCACCGGAAGCATATACCTTCTTGAGAACTGAGTGGTTAGACCAGCTTTGTTCATAGTGTGAAGTTTGATTTACAAAGACATATTATTAGAAATCTATTTTGACTCCTTTGTGGAAGAGGCCTGCCTTTCTTCTTGGAAACCCCGTTCTATTTAATTGGAGTCCCGATTTATCCTTCCCCTGGTATACTCTGGAGGGAGGGCTTGGGTTGTTGAATGCTAAAGATGAGGCATTTGGGAACCAGATACTGTGCTGGGTGCCCTGAGTCTTCAGGCCAGCCCTTAACAGGGCCAGGACTCTGGCTGAGTCCAGGAAAGGGATGAGGGTGAACTGGGAGGGAACTCAGAGACTCTAGCAGATGATACTACTCAGAGTCTTATTCTTCAATTGCCCCATCTTGCATTTAAAATATGGATTTAATATAAAAATTTGGTGTTACACAGAGGCAGCCTAAATCCTTTGCCTGAATTAAATCTATGATTCTTCTCCACAGTCTGCATTTTTACACTCTGTAGCAGTCAAAGGGTACTTATGGGCCATACACAAACACATTTCTGTTTAAAGTATGTTGAAGAGGGGTCTGACTTTCTGGTGAGCTGTCAGTGTCCCTTAGCTTTATTCACACTGGGATAGCAGTGAACCAGGTACCTGGGGCCATTCAGTGTCACAAAGGATAGCTGAAGCATGCAGTTGCTCAGGCCCTGCCTGATCCCTCTTCCCTGGGGCTGTAGCCAGCCTGGCTCCTTCCTAGAGGGAAGCATGTTGAAGTAAGCATCAAGGGTAGAAGCCAGAGAAATATATTCAAAAGAAGTCGGGGGTCCTGAGGCAGGTATTGGGAGCTGAGTTGTAGAATCTAGGAGTTGGGTGAAGAGGCAGCAAGAAATGATGAGATCAGAGCAGTCCAGATGAACACCAGAGACACTGGTGTTCATTGACTTCTGCTGGCTTTTCAAGTGGCTTGAACTGTGTAGAGCTTGTACTGGTAGGGTCCCGTTCCGACTAATCCCTGGAGAGTCAAAGTGAACACATGGTAATGCAAATCACACAACGAGGTTTTATTAAAGCAAGCTGAGCCTGGACTGCAGCCAGCCCCTCAGACCGATACAATGGCTGGGGGGAGTGAGCGGCCCCGAGTGGCGAGAAAGCACTCTATTTAAGAGCGTTTTCCAGCATTCACACACAAGGACCTGTACATTATTGGTTAAAATTCACACAGCTAAATACTTGTCCTCTTTTGGTTTGGTCCCTCCACTTTATTTGAATCTTATTGGGTCCCGCCAAAACTGAACGGTCCTGGAGGGAGCAGGGAGGAGGGAAGGAGTGAATTATGAGGGAGAGGGGTCAGGGCTAGGTTCCCCTGTCCTTGATAGATGGGGTCTCTGGACAGCTGCTCATTCCTCAGGTAGATATCTCTGAACAGCCTTGATAAGCCCCGGGCCCAGCGCATCCCATTTGACCCTTTATTGGCCCTCGAAGGTGCCACTGTGGCTGCTGGCATCCTCAGTGCTTGCACGCCCTTTTCCCGGGGGTCCGGTTCACAAAATAGCTTGTTTATACAAGAGGGCTGCACGGATGGCACCCCGTTCTCAACAGTACTGGTTAAATGTATCTAAGGAGCAGAAGAAACTCTGTGGGCCCTGGACTTTTGGGGATGCGGTACTCTGGAGTATGATATGTATAGCATCATATTGTGCCCCAGACTGTTAAGCTTCCATGATAACGCCTCATAATAAACCATGCAATGAGCCGATGAATAAGCAGTAATTAAGTAGCTGCTGAATATGAAGCACTGCCTGAACCCCTGGGAGGACCCATTGAAGGCCCTAGAAGACATGCTGATTCCAAGGCCCATGAGCAGGAGGGTATGGCAGCAGAAACACAACATTAAAGGACATAAATGGGCTGCAAGGTGTATGTGACACAAATGTAACACTACAGAATCATGAACATGTCAAGTATACTGCATCTTACAGGCAGCGGGACAGGACTGCCATCACAATTTGGGAAGAGGAGAGATGCTGTGACTGTTCTATATCTGGATTGACAGTAAAGAGGGAAGCTCATTGAATAAATATGGGTATCATATTAAAGAATCACATTCATAGTTTTTGAGAACTATCGATAGAGTAATACACACAGGTTTTTAAAAAATCCAACAGTACAAAAAAAGTATGCAGAAAAAAATGTGTCTCTTTCTTGTCTTGGGATGCCTAGTTCCTCCCCAGGAGGTAGCCACTGGTAAGATATTTTTATTTTCTTCCTGAACTTCTTTATGCCTAACTAAGCATATAGACATGTTTTCTAATCCAACTGGTAGTGTACAATATGCTCCGTCCTGGAGTTTGTTCTTTGCAGTCAACAGTGCCATTCCATATTAGCATATTAGTCTTTGCTTTCTTTACAAGTAGTAGGGTTTATCACTGCTTGCGTATATTATCATATATTTAACAAGACTCTCACAAAATGGACATTTAGTTTATTTCCCACTCTTTATTTTAAATACTATTGTAAATACTATTTTATGAAGATCTAAGAAGCCTGTGTCTGAAATATTAATGGGCTTAGGAGGCTGGGCATGGTGGTGCATGCCTGTAATCCTAGCAATCTGGGAGCCTGGGGCAGGAGGATTGAGAGTTCAAAGTCAGCCTCAGCAAAAGTGAGGTGCTAAGCAACTCAGTGAGATCCTGTCTCTAAATAAAATACAAAATAGGGCTGGGGTTGTGACTCAGTGGTCGAGTGCCCCTGAGTTCAATTGCTGGTACCAAAAAAAAAAAAAAAAAAAAACAGAAACAAAAACAAAAAACAAAAAGGAGGCCACAGGGGAGGGGTCAAATTAAGACATGTCTGAGCCACTGTAGAAAATCTGATGCACTTCTATCTGCAGGAGCACCTCACTTTCATGAGGTCCAGTTGCTTTTCCAACCACAGGGCCGCAGGAGAGAGGTAGAAACTGCCTTTCTTTTCAGGTGAAATTTTCATAGGTAGGGATTTCAGAAGACTCAAGATCATCCTGTTGTGGCGGTGGCATCACCTGGGAGTCAAAAGAACACACAAGAATATGGTTAATAAATCCTTGCAAGACTTGGGTTCTCTTAGCCCTGTGCTGGTGAGTCAGAGGAAGGCAAGGTCAGACTATGGCTGTTCCATGCTGTAGGAGTAGGGTCATATGGAATGGTCTAGGGATTGAACAATCAATCAAGCTGATGATAAGCATTTATGGATATTCCTTTAATGATAAATGCTGTGAGATGGACTCTCTGCAAGGGTAATACTGGACATTTTAGTACAAAAAATCCAGGAGATTAAAAAATGACAAAAGGGGCTGGGGTTGTGGCTCAGTGGTATAGTGCTTGCCTAGCATGTATGAGGCACTGGGTTCGATTCTCAGCACCACATATAAATAAATGAATAAAGGTCTATCAGCATCTAAAAAAATGAAAAAAAAAAAGATAATAAAATGCCTTGTCTTCAAGAAGCTACTGTTGAATGATCCCAATCTATGCACTAGCTGGAGAAACAAGGAAGACATTTATATACAGATAATTCAGATGGTAGAGGTTAAGTTCCAAAGTAATGGTCAAGACCATTAGATCTCCAGGATCCAAGGGTTCTGAATCCTTTGTCTGAGAGGGCCCAGGGAAGGCTCTGAAGAATAGATGAAATCTGAGGAGGGGAAGTTAGGTACTAGTCACTGCTTGGGAATAGCATAGAACTCTGAGATACTGTGCAGAGGAATGTGTCAGAAAACTAAAATAGGTTTAAGAATTTTCTTGATCAAGTAGGCAATAGTGGCCTTAGAAGACTAAGAACTAGAATTCCTGGTCCTTAAAATTCTGAAGACAGAGATATATTCTTTCAAGAGCTTGGATAAGAAAATACATAGATTGCTATTTACACTACAAGTGAGAGTGGGTTTAGGAGATCTAAGTCTCTGGGATGGTGTCAGTACCATACAGGAATGAACAAACTTGGCAACTCATGGACATTCGAAAATTCAGGAGGGACTAATGTCCATGACCTTAAGCTTAACTGATTTTGACCTAAACATAAAGGACCAGACCAGAGTAGAAAGCAGCTCTGGGAATGCAGAGAGTAGTATAGATTTGGTCTCAAAGACAAAGGTGAAGTCCTTAGCATCACAATCTTAAAGTCAGGATGAGGCAAATGATGGGTGAACTGAAACATACATCTGAACAAGTGTTTACTGAGTACATTGGATCCATCTTTAAAAGTCTGGTCCAAATTTCTTTTTCATGAAACCTTTCTGCAGTAATATCCCCCACTTCTAATGTCTGAAAAATCCTTGAAACTCCACATATAATTTACTAAGTAGTCATATAGTGTGTTCTCTCCCCTTTCAGTTGACTGAATCAACTTTTTTCTTAAAACTTTTTCTATATTTTTAGTTGTAGATGCACACAATACCTTTATTTTATTTATTTATTTTTATATGGTGCTGAGGATCAAACCCAGTGCCTCACATGTGCCAGGGAAGTGCTCTGCCACTAAGCTACAGCCCCACTCCAAATCTACTTGTCTTCTACCAAAAGATAGATAACAAGTTGTCTAGGATGGTGTTTTAAACATGTCTGAATCCTCATAGCACTTGACCAGTTCTGGGCCGACAGAACAGACTCAATAAATACCTACTGATTGATTCATGAATTACAGATAAGTAGAATAATTAAAAAGCTTTTAAAGTTTTATTTTTAAAAATCTTTTTGGACATGGTGCATGCCTGTAATCCCAGCGGTTTGGGAGGCTGAGTAAGGAGGATTGACAGTTTAAAGCCAGCCTAAAGCAAAAGTGAGACACTAAGCAACTCACTGAGACTGTGTCTCTAAATAAAAATACAAAATAGGTTTGGGGATATGGTTCAATGGTTGAGTGCTCCTGAGTTCAATCCCTGGTACAAAAAAAAAAAAAAAAAAAAAAAAAAAAAGAAAAAAGAAAAAGAAAAAGAGAAAAAGAAAGAAAAGAAAAGTAAAGTAAAGAAAAATCTTTTTTGAATGTGTTACAAGGAGAGAATTTGGAGGTGGGGGAAATTTGGAAGCAAAAACACGAATGTACTCCATTTTTTCAGGAAGGTAAAAATGCAGTGGCTAGCCAGATGTGGATCAAAGTTAACTGTTAAGGATTATACAAGATTTTCCTTAAACTCCTTGTGGTTCTTAGTACTGGAACTTCCTATCACTATGTGTGTGACTGTAGGCCAAAAGAGCTTCTCTGAATCTCAGCTCCTTTAGCTCTCAAATGTGGATGACAACACATTTCTAGAGGTGTTACAAGGATCAGAGGTTGCAGTGTTTATTGCTATTTTGACAACTGTACAGATTAATATGAAAGTTATTATCATTATTATTTAATGGTAAATTCTACCTTAAGGGATCTTTTTTAACACTCTAATAAAACCTATGTATTATATTTTATAGTACATTTTGTTGACATAAAGTTGTTGACTAAATCAACAATGTAGGTCAGCAAAGGAAGGAACTACCTTAGAGAAAAACCCACTCAAAGGAGAATCCAAGCCAAGTTAAAAACCAAAAATTAGCCCAAATGACTGGGAATACAAATCATATCTCAATAATAACCCTGAACGTTAATGGCCTAAACTCATTAATCAAAAGACATAGACTGGCAGAATAGATTAAAAAGAAAGACCCAACAATATGCTGCCTGCAAGAGATTCATCTCATAGAAAAAGACATCCACAGACTAAAGGTGAAAGGATGGGAAAAAACCTACCACGAACATGGACTCAGTAAAAATGTGGGGATTTCCATCCTTATATCAGATAAAGTGGACTTCAAGCCAGAGTTAGTCAGAAGGGATAAAGAAGGACATTTCATACTGCTTAAGGGAAACATAAATCAGGAAGACATAATGATAGTAAATATTTATGCCCCAAACAATGGTGCATCCCTGTACATCAAACAAATCCTTCTCAATTTCAAGAATCACATAGACCACAACACAATAATTCTGGGTGACTTTAATGCACTGCTGTCACCACTAGATAGATCTTCCAAACAAAATCCAACCAAAGAAACCATAGAACTCAATAACACAATCAATAACCTAGTCTTAATAGACATATATAGAATATTCCATCCATCAACGAGTGGATTCACTTTCTTCTCAGCAGCACATGGAACCTTCTCGAAAATAGACCATATAGTACACCACAAAGCAGCCCTCAGGAAAAGCAAAAAAATAGAGATACTGCCTTGTGTTCTATCAGATCATAATGGACTGAGAGTAGAAATCAATGACAAAATAAAAACAGAAATTACTCCAACACATGGAGACTAAGTAATATGCTATTGAATGAAACATGGATAACAGAAAACATCAGGGAGGAGATAAAGAAATTCTTAGAGGTCAATGAGAACAACGATACAACATATCAAAATCTCTGGGACACTATGAAAGCAGTACTTAGAGGAAAATTCATTGCATGGAGCACATTCAAGGAAAGAATAAGAGGTTAACAACTAAATGACCTAACATTATAGCTCAAAGCCCTAGAAAAAGAACAGAATAACAGCAAAAGTAGTAGAAGACAGGAAATAATTAAAATCAGAGCTGAAATCAATGAAATTGAAACAAAAGAAACAATTCAAAAAATTGACAAAACAAAAAGTTGGTTCTTTGAAAAAGTAAACAAAATAGACAAACCCTTTGCCACACTAACAAAGAGAAGGAGAGAGAAAACTCAAATTACTAAACTTCGTGATGAAAAAGGAAATATCATGACAGACACCACTGAGATACAGAACATAATGAGAGGCCACTTTGAAAATCTATATTCCAACATAATAGAAACTACTGAAGACATTGACAAATTTCTAGAGAAATTTGTATTTCTAGAGAATTTGTGTATGCTCCTCCCAATCTGAACCAGGAGGACATACACAATTTAAACAGATCAACATCAAGCAATGAAATAGAAGAAGCCATTAAAAACCTACCATCCAAGAAAAGCCCAGGACCAGACAGATTCTCAGCCGAGTTCTACAAGACCTTCAAAGAAAAACTCATTCCAATACTTCTCAAAGTATTCCAGGAAATAGAAAAGGAGGGTACCCTACCGAACTCATTTTATGAAGCTAATATCACCCTCATACCCAAACCAGGAAAAGACACATCAAGGAAAGAAAAATTTAGACCAATATCCTTGATGAATATAGTTGCAAAGATCCTTAACAAAATACTGGCAAACCATATCCAATAACATATTAAGAAAATTGTGCACCATGATCAAGTGGGGTTCATCCCTGGAATGCAAGGATGGTTTAACATCCGTAAATCAATAAACATAATCCATCATGTCAATAGATTAAGGATAAGAATCATATGGTTATTTCAATTGACGCAGAAAAAGTGTTCGACAAAATGCAACACCCCTTCATGCTCAAAACACTAGAAAAAATAGGGATAGTAGGAACATACCTGAACATTGTAAAGGCTATTTATACTAAGCCCATGGCCAACATCATTCTTAATGGAGAAAAACTGAAAGCAGTCCCTTTAAAAACGAGAACAAGACAGGGATGTCCTCTTTCACCACTTCTATTCCACATTGTCCTCGAAACTAGCCAGAGCAATTAGACAGACTAAAGAAATTAAAGGGATACGAATAGGAAAAGAGGAACTTAAGCTGTCACTATTTGCAGATGACATGATTCTATATTTAGAGGATCCAAAAAACTCCTCCAGAAAACTTCTAGACCTCATCAATGAATTCAGCAAAATAGCAGGCTATAAAATCAACACGCATAAATCTAAAGCATTTTTATATGCAAGCGATGAAATAGCTGAAAGGGAAATGAGAAAAACAACTCCATTTGCAATAGCCTCAAAAAAAATAAAATACTTGGGAATCAATCTAACCAAAGAGGTAAAAGATCTCTACAATGAAAACTACAAAACAATGAAGAAAGAAATTGAGGAAGACCTTAGAAGA
Organism: Sciurus vulgaris; assembly: GCF_902686455.1. Taxonomy (NCBI): domain Eukaryota; kingdom Metazoa; phylum Chordata; class Mammalia; order Rodentia; family Sciuridae; genus Sciurus; species Sciurus vulgaris. Next base: position 122,160,212 of record NC_136461.1, on the reverse strand, counting down.
TGGAAAGATCTCCCATGTTCTTGGACAGGCAGAATTAACATTGTCAAAATGGCCATATTACCTAAAGTGCTATACAGATTCAATGCAATTCCAATTAAAATCCCAATGATGAACCTTACAGAAATAGAGCAAGCAATCATGAAATTCATCTGGAAAAATAAGAAACCCAGAATAGCTAAAGCAATCCTTAGTAGGAAGAGTGAAACAGGGGGTATCGCAATACCAGAACTTCACCTATACTACAAAGCAATAGTAACAAAAATAGCATGGTATTGGCACCAAAATAGACAGGTAGATCAGTGGTACAGAATAGAGGACATGGACAGAAATAAATACAATTAAATACCCAAATAAATAAATAAATACAAATAAATACCCAAATAAATACAATTTTCTCATACTAGACAAAGGTGCCAAAAATATGCAATGGAGAAAAGATAGCCTCTTCAACAAATGGTGCTGGGAAAACTGGAAATCCATATGCAACAGAATGAAACTAAACCCAAATCTCTCACCCTCACAAAACTCAACTCAAAATGGATCAAGGACCTTGAAATCAGACCAGAGACCCTTCACCTTATAGAAGAAAAAGTAGGTCCAAATCTTCAACATGTCGGCTTAGGATCAGACTTCCTTAACAAAACTCCCATAGCACAAGAAATAAAAGCAAGACACAATAACAGGGATAGATTCAAACTAAAAAGCTTTCTCTCAGCAAAGGAAACTATCAGTAATGTGAAGAGAGAGCCTACAGAGTGGGAGAAAATCTTTGCCAATCATACTTCAGATAAAGTGCTAATTTCCGGAATATATAAAGAGCTCAAAAAACTCTACACCAAGAATACAAATAATCCAATCAACAAATGGGCTAAGGAAATGAACAGACACTTCACAGAAGAAGATCTATAAGCAGTCAACAGATATATGAAAAAATGTTCCCCATCTTTAGTAATAAGAGAAATGCAAATCAAAACTACCCTAAGATTCCATCTCACCCCAATTAGAATGGCGATTATCAAGAACACAAGCAACAATAGGTGTTGGCGAGGATGTGGGGAAAAAGGTACACTCATACAGTGCTGGTGGGGTTGCAAATTAGTGCAGCCACTCTGGAAAGCAGTGTGGAGATTCCTCAGAAAGCTTGGAATGGAACCACCATTTGACCCAGCTATTCCACTCCTTGGCCTATACCCAAAGGACTTAAAATCAGCATACTACAGAGATACAGCCACATCAATGTTCATAGCTGCTCAATTCACAATAGCCAGACTGTGGAACCAACCTAGATGTCCTTCAATTGATGAATGGATAACGAAACTGTGATATATATATATATATATATATATATATATATATATATATATATACACACACACACACACAATGGAATATTACTCAGCCATAAAGAATGATAGAATTATGGCATTTGCAGGCAAATGGATGAAATTGGAGAATATCATGCTAAGTGAGATAAGCCAATCTCAAAAAACCAAAGGACGAATGATCTCGCTGATAAGCAGATGATGACACATAATGGGGGGTAGGAGGGGGACAAGAATATAGGAAGGAGGGACTGTATAGAAGGATAAGAGGGGTGGGAGGGGTGGGGGGAGGAAAAATAACAGAATGAATCAAACACCATTACCCTATGTAGATGTATGATTACACAAATGGTATGCCTTTACTTCATGTACAAACAGAAACAACATGTATTCCATTTGTTTACAATAAAAATAAATTTAAAAAATTGTTGACTAATTTCTAGTTGTTTTGGAAACTCACTGTTTTGGTGGATTAAGATTAGGGTAGAGAAAGATTTATATATATATATCTCATAAAATCATATTATATAGGATATGTATTTATACATACATGTGTGTACACACATATATAAAACAGTGTTTGAGTTTATAGTCTCTCTTTCTGGTCAATGTGAAGAATAATCAACATATCAAGATATTATTAAATTGGTTGGAAATGTCCAGTCTTTGGTCACATAGCTACAAATCAGGAGTATTTGTTTAAGCATTTTGTTGCCTCTGGAATGTATCAGAGGGGTATCTAGTTGGGTAGAACCTGAGCTCTTCAGTCACAGAAATCTACAACTTTTAGTTCAAAAGGTCTGGGAAATAGTTTCCTGCCTTTTTTTATTTTTTGAATTTGGGATTGGAATTGAACCCAGGGACACTTCACCATCCAGCCACATTCCCAGCCCTTTTTATTTTTATTTTGAAACAGGGTCTCATCAAGTTGCTGAGTCTGGCTTTCAATTTACAATCCTCCTGCCTCAACCTCCCGAAATGCTGGTATTATAGGCATGTGACACCACCCCTGGCTTTATGGACTTTGGAAGACAGAAAATTGTTCTCACCTTCTGAGGTTTCTGTATAGAGCAATAGATTGTGACTGAGCTCTCTTTCTTCTCAGGAGCCAAGTTCTTTTCCTATAATTAAACAATATCAGGCTAGTTTTAATTTCCAAATGAGAGAGAGTTTCACTCTCAACCATGGAGGAGAGTGGACATCCCATAAGGTTCTGGTCTATGGTGCAGCGGACAGAGCTTCTGGTTCTCCAACTCTTCCCTCATTAATGTCCCAAGAATTGAAACTGAGGAATGAGTTTCTCCATTCCAAGGAACCCCAAAGTTGGGTAAACATAGATGGAGCCATGAGTCTCTGTCTGTATGTTCCTGGTCCCACTCCCAGCCTTGGTCCCCCAGTTTGGAGGAACTCATCATCCTGAATATCAGATGGTCCTAGAAGTGGGAGGAGAAGAGGTGTGCATTGCTCAGAAGGGCTTACCTGCAGATTAAGGACCACTTGCGTGTACTCCAAATCCCCTTCAACCACAGATCTAACTGCTGTGTCATCTAGAATGACATACTCTGTTTGCCCCTCAGCGGCTGAGTCTTGTCTAACGTCCTGAGTGATCCAGTCATACACCTCATCTTTTCCATTGACAGAACTGTGCATTGGGGTTCTCTCCTCATCCTCCTCTTCAGTTGTGATATTGCTGCTGGAGCTGGTGTCAGAGCTGGGCCTAGACCAGTGGTTGGTAGTCTTAGGGAGGATGTCCAGCTTCTCATGCCCTTGGGAGACCATAGTGTATATGGTGTGGCTAGCCGTGGGTTCTGGAACACATAAATACACCAACCCCCAATGCTCTCTTGCTGCAAGGACTCAACCTCTCTGCCCAGATGAGGCTGAGTGAATTAAAGATTTTTTTTTTTTGTCTTCATTTAGGTGTTTTCATTCTGTTCTCTCTTCCTCATTCCTTTCAAGCACTCATTTACTGACTCATCTGCTATGCATTCATCCAGTATGACATATGATGGATTCAGCAATTCTTGGCAGAACTTCTCCAGTTGGATAAATCATGTCAGTCAGTGGGGAGACACTAAGGTAAACTACGATTGGTTTTGGAGATGTTAACTGTCTAGTTGGCGGGGGGTCAGATCCACATACAAGTCAATTAATGTGAGGACAGCTCTGACATGATTATGGAAAGTATAAAATTGCAGAAGGGAGAGGAATGGTTTGTGGTTAGGAGAGCCGTGAGGAACTCTTGAATAGGTAGAATTAGGTTGGCTTTGAAGTAGGAACAGGATTTTGCTGAGTGAAATGGTATTCTTGATGGAGGGAGCAACATAATTATAGTAGGAGTGAATCTTGGAGCACCTTCACTTTTGGAAAGGAATGATATTCAAAATACTTAATGACTGCAATTGCCTGGGCAGAGTACAATCAGAAGGGGCACCCGCTGTGAGCAACTAGCATGTCACATCCAGTGAAATATCAGCCTTGCCTCTGGGCACATGGAGAAGCTCATTTGAACTAAGTACGGAATAAACATGGTTCACTTTTACTAAATGTCTATTTTGTATCAGGTGCTGTTTTAAATGCTTTTCATGAAAAACTTAAATAAAACGCCATGAGGCACAGACAAGAGCTATGCTTATTTATTATTTGCAGATGAGAAAACTGGAGTAAATAAAGGTTAAGTGTGTGCCCAAGTAAGTGGTGGAGCCAGGATTTGAATGCAAGTAGTCAGGTCTCTGATGTTCTTAACCACTACTCAATATTGCCCCCTAGGGGATTTGTGTGGGAAAAAATAGACAAAGGGTGGCATGTCCCAATACTTAACAATAATAGTGATTACCATCTACAGAGTGACCAACATGAGCATCACTCCACTTAATCCTCAAAGCAACTCTGGGAGGTAGGCGCCTCCATTTTGCTAGGTAAAGAAACTCAAGTTTGGAGAAGGAACTTCCCAAGATCACATCACTGGTAAGGAAGAGAGGTAGGGCCTAAATATTGGACTCTCTGATCTCAGAACCCATAAACTTGACCACTAGGTTATGTTGCCTTTAAATAATCAACAGAGGACATGAGGAATCATGGATTGTTTTACAGTAGGTCAGAATTGAGCTTTGCAAAGTAGGGAGGAAAAAGTGTAGAGAGGAGGGGCTGGGTGCAGTGAGTTTGTAATCCCAGTGGCTTACAAGGCTGAGGCAGGAGGATTGGAAATTCAAAGACAGCCTCAGCAATTTAGTGAGGCCCTGAGCAACTTAGCAAGACCCTGTCTCAAAATGAAAAATTAAAAAAGGACTAGGGATGTTGCTCAGTGATTAAGCACCCTGGGTTCAATCCTCAGTACTGGAAAAAAAGTGTAGAGAGGACAAATTTGAGAGAGAATAGTCAGTAAGGAAACCATTACAATATTTTAGGGAAGAAGTAACAAGGAAGGGTAGGAATGTCTGTTATTAAGAACTGGTAAAATAAATGGGATAATTTGGAGTCAGTTTTAATCTACTTGTGTGAATATCGCTAAGATACACTGTTAAATCTAAACAAGCACGGTTTAGAAAAGTGTTACAGATTGCTCCTATATGTGGAAAGAAAGAACACATATGCACACACACACATATACATATGAAATATATATAGCCTATAAATACATTAAGAACATCTTAAAGGTTTTAGATATACATCATGCTTAGCAGTGGTCTCTGGAAAGAAGAGACTTGGAAACTGGGGGTTGAGATTCAGATTTACTTTTACCAGTATATCATGTGAATATATGACTTTTAAATTAAAAAAAAAAAAAAAAAAAACCTTTTCAAGGAAATAAAAAAATTGGTGACAGCATGAACTAAGGCAGTGACAATAAATGTAGAGGAGTAGACCTTGGAGAGAGTGGAAAGGTTGAAGAAGCAAGACTTGGGGGTTGAAGAGAGGTGCAGAATTCAAGGAGGGAGGGGCCCAGACTGGGTTGGGGATGAGGGTTCTGTCCTGGCAGATGTGAGGAGAGAGTCAGCGGGAAGATCTATGGTCTAACGCCTCATTGGCACTTCTCGACCCCATTGATTTGGTTACACTTTCCTGTCAGGAAAGCCTGCATTGTCTGACAACTTGAACCCCCAGGGTCCAATCCCTCTTCTGATTGCATCTTCTTGGGGATATCCACCATGAAGACAAAAGCAGGGTCTGATTTTGTGGGCAGATTTTGGGGGTTCCTTAGTACTCCAGAGCTCTGGAGTTCAAGTTGGAAATTGAGGACCTTGTGGGATGGGAGTGGGGGACTAAGAGCAGACTTCTCAGCTCTCCACCTCAACATCCATCAGAACAGCTCCACTTTCACACGTTTTATACTATTGGGGTGGTGCACAGTAGTTTGTTTAGAGAAAGCATTGCTCAGATTTTTCTATCTTCTTTTCTTTTCTCCCCTTTCTTCCTTCTTTCTTTGCTGAGGATCAAACCCAGGGCTTCAGGTTACAGAAGGTCTCTACCACTGAGCTAAACCTCAAGCCTCATTCCTTAACTTTTATAACTGGAAAACCTCTGCCTCAGTGATAAGAATAACAAGTGGGTAACAAGTGTCTACACAGTCTCATGCGGTTTTAATTTTAATTAAGTTTTAATTTTGCTTCTGCCACAAATTCACTATCCCATCTGACCTTTGTTTCTCTACTCTCAGAGTGGAGAAAATAATGATCCTCAAGGTAGCCCACATTCAAGTGATACCAGTCAATGCTCAAAGAACCTGAGTAAGGAATAAACATGGTTCACTTTTACTAAACGTAAAACCCCAGAGTGATCTTCCTAGCTCCAGTGACCATTTCAAAGGGGTCCCTCGTGTTTGAGGCTTTTGTTTCCAAACCACCCTCCTGTAGCATATCCCTTCTTAAACGTTAGTGGGCATATGAATCACCTGTGGATCTTGCTAAAATGCAGATTTGTTTTCTGTATTCTTGGGTAGTACCCAAGACTCTGCACTTCTAACAAACTCCTGGGTGATGCTCATGTTGCTGGTTGGCAGGCCACACTCCCAGCAACCAGACTTTGGAGAATCCATCTGGATCAGGGGCCCCATAACCTGTGTCATTGATGATATTACCTGGTGTGTCAGCTGGGACCTCAGCTTGGCTGTAACTGAAGGCTGGCACTGAACCTGGGAAACCAAGTTAAAGAAGGTTATCAAGATGGTTGTGTGGAGAGAGATTTCTAAGATTCTGTGAGAGTCAATGGAGAGGGAAGAGGCTTCTGGGGACACAGAAAAGGAAAAAACTCTAAGGAAGAGGATGAATTCTGACATGAGCACAGGACCATGGCAAGATCTGACCAGAGTCTAGGGTCATCTGTGGAGTTTCCTGCCATACTCAGGAAAAGGAGAGCTTTAACTCCTCTGCCGTAGCCACTAATAGTAGTTTGCCTGCTGAAAGTAATTTTTTCAGGGGTCTTCCTGTTCATTTTTGGAAACTCCTTCATTCCCATTTTAATACTAAGATTCTAGAGGGAACTGGCAACTATAATAGTTCATCCCCTTGACTATAGTGATTGGTCCAAGCAGCACACATGACTTTAGCCTGGCCAATCAGAAATATTTCTGACAATTTTCAAATTGTAAATTTTCTGTGTGAATCTGGAAACACCAGTTGATGTGTTATAGTAAATCTCTGCCCTTCACCTCCACCTTTGCCCTTCAGCTGGCTGTAGTAGGAGAGGTAAGTGAGATGAAAAGGAAAATAGAGATGAGATATGAACTCTGGTAATTTTTGAGCCTCTGATAACATTTGTTCATAAAGGCCAACTCCATCTTTCTCTTCTCCACAGATTGATTATGTGAGTACTGGCATAATAAACCATGTCCCCTACCTGTTCCCCACACCCTTTTAAAATTCTAAGCTAATTTTAGTTGGGTTTCAGTTATCCTTAACTGAGGAGTCTCAACTAAAACCCATTTCCACATCCCTTAGAGAAGTAAGGTCTTGGGATGAAAGGGATAAAAGGGACTATGTGAGGACAAAGGAGCCTCCAAAGGTCCTAGGGAAACAGCCTTAGGTTGGTGGATGCCATTAATCTCAGAAACCTACCCCCTCTTCTTTTCTTCCACATGTACCAGCTGAAGATGCCCAACAACGGAAGGATGAAAACTGGGGAGAGCCAAATCCAAAGCAGTTTGTTTTCCTTAGGCCCTTTGAAGAGGAAATAAGTGATATTAATAAAAATAATGACAAGAGAGATTGGAGCAAACAATGGACAGAACATAGTGACCATCCTACCTGCCTCTGAAAATCCTATGACATTGCCTGAAATGTTTCTATTCATTCCTCTGTAACAATTTTTTAAAGTAATCATCAATCTAGGTCAGTATTATGGCAGTACATACGGCAGATATGCTCCCTTGGTATAAAGATTTATGGCTTTCTCAGTGTCACAGTTTTAAGTATCTGACCTGGGATTTGAAGGCAGGCTGTCTGTCTCGAAGCATCCTCAACCACCTCACTCAACTGCTCACTCTCTGTAAAGGAGATGAGAGGAATTCAAGGCAGAAAGAGCCCAGATTCCCACTGAGCTGAACTCTGGGTTTGTCTGCCAGATATAGCCTGACCCAGTCTTGTTAGATTGGTAGATCTTAACTTTTTTCTGCTTCCCTCTAGGGGACAGCAGAGGATAGAGCTCAGGGTTCCAACCCGAGCTTTACTGTGTTACCTTCATCAAGTACCTTAACCTTTTCTGAGTCTCAGTTTCTTTGAATCTATAATGGGGAATAATAAGAATATCTGCTCTCTTTCATTGTTATAAAGATTGTGCAGAATCTCAGAGATCTAGAATAGTGCCTGCCATTTAATAAGAGCTACCAGGGTTTCCTTTCTAGTTCCACTCATACAGCCTGTGTTCCTTTATTCTGTCCCACATCAGCTTCCCATCAAAATCAAACTTTCTGCTGTTTAATAGGGTAGACATAAGCCTAATATGAGCCTTTGAAACGTGGCTAGGGTGACTGAGAAACTAAGTTGCTTATTTAATTTAATTTAAATTAATGTAAATTTAAATATTAAAATGGCTATTCAATTCTTTCTTGAAAAACTGATCAGTATGTTTGGAACTACTGGCATATGTAAGATTGTTTCTTCCACTGTAAATCTTTTGAAAATCTGAAAACGAATCCAAAAATTCTGCTGAAAATAGCACCTGAATTGTGCTGAAATTATATAGGCATACTGCCTTTAAAAAACTTAATACAAAGTAAAAATACAGTAAACTGTTTCATAAATAATTTGTCTTGAATAAACATGAAATTATAATATTTGGGTTTGGGGTTAAACTGAAAACATTATTAAAATTATTTTACACTAACCAATTAGAACAGATTAAAAAAAAGAAAAAAATACCTGCAACACTAAAAATTATAATAATTGTACAATAATAATTTTCTAATGTGGGTATTAGAATATTAGAATATTACATACATGCATCCCTTATATTTCTATTGAAATGTGCTGCTCTGGAGGAGCATTCCCTCACTGATTTTCATAAAGAACAACTTGGAACACAAACTCTCTTGGATCTGAGGTTACAAGCCCTGTGACCAGAGTAAACAGAGGGAGAGTACCTGAACAGATGTTCCTGGAAAGAAACTGGTGGGAGCTGTTGCTGACAGGGTTTCTGGCTATGCATGTGAGGTTGGGGTGATTTTCATCACTTCTCCAGGAGATGTTGAGATGCGATCCCTCTTGGGACACAATAGCTCCCTTCTGCATGGGGCTCCATGTGTATGTCACATTGTTACCACCATCCTCCACGGAGCAGGTCAGGCTGAGCCTGCAGATGCCATCTTCCGTGTGCATGAGCCTCCAGGTGACATTTGGCTTCCTCAGTCTCCCTGTGTGGGGAGAAAGGCAGAGCCATGTGGAGTCAGGCCTACAGCTTCATTCATTCAAAACCTATTCATGAAGTTGTATGTTACACTGTGGAGAAAGTGCCACAGGAGTCACAGGTATTCTGGAGTATACCAAGCCTCTTTCTAACCACCTGTAAAATCACAGGCACTTCATTTCCCCTCTGTGGTCTTTGATGCTCAGGTGTGAAATAAGACAATTAACAAAAAGGGGAAAAAGAAAGAAACCATCTTATTCCGTACACTTTACCTGTGGAAAGTGAGCAAACCAATCAACAAGAATAAGTCAATGCTTCCACTCACTCTGAAGGCCCTTTAAGGATTGCATTTGAGGTTCTATCATGTAACTTGTCTGCTTACATGAGAGAAGGGATATAGAGAGGTGAGCATAGCGCCTAAATCAGAGCAAGTGCTCAATAAACATTAGCACATTTTAAATGCTTTTTAAAAATATTATTTAAGGCTAGGTGTGGTGGCGTACACCTGTAATCTCAGCCTCTTGGGAGGCTGAGGCAGGAGGATCACAAGTTTGAAGCCAGCCTCAGCAATTTAGTGATATCCTCAACAACTTAGGGAGACCCTGTCAGACTGGGAATGTAGCTCTGTGGTAAAATATATAAAAAAAAAAAAAAGAAAAAAGTAAAAAATGTTATTTTAAAATTAAATTTTATTAAAGATTAAATTAAATTTCATTTTAAAATAAAATTATTTTTAAAAGAAATAGTTTGACTTAGTTCTCAGTCTATTATTATTTATATTTAATCTTGTTGATTCTTTTATCATTTGAACATGTGTGACGAACATAGATTTGACCAACTTGTTGCATATTTTAACAGGACAATAGATAGATGGTGATTCTTTTTACAGGTACTAAAACACCAGTAAACTCGGATGGGGGCTCTGTTGACCACATCTGAATGCTACGGAAGAATTAAACATGCAAAATGTCACAACAAGCTCCTGTGAGGTCGGGGAGGAAGAATGTACCTCTGTCTTTCACACTCAGTGGGGCCGAGTGGCCCATATTCTGGAGATATGTCTTTGGACACTTAGGGTTTCTCCACAGACTCCTCTAATTCATTCTGTCCCAGTCAGCTCCATCTTTATTCAAAATGATAACGGTTTGTAAAATTGCTGGTTGGAAAGTTTCTGGTCCCATCTGAGAACCAATGCAGGAGGACAAGGCAATCAATGAAGGTCAAGGGCTAATGTGAAGCCTAGAGCAAGGGGCACCTTAACAAGTAGGTTTTGTTCTGCTGCTGGTTGTAATTTTCTCCTCTTGTGAATTCACTGGTGTGAACTGAATAGCTGTCCTAATAGTCTGAGGCATTTTGTACAAAGAGAGCCCTAAGAGAAGAGGGAGAAGGGGAGGGCAGCAGAGGAGAAACTTTTCAGGGAGAGAATCTAAAGATGGGTGCTCTATCCGGAGACTCACGGTAGACGAGCAGGATGACATGTTTCATACTGGTGACTCTGGAGGCCTCTGAGCACACATAGGCATGGTAGGGGCCAGCATCCTCCATCTTCAGCTGGCTGATCTTCAGGGAGTAGTCTTGACTGGAGACCCACACCCTGCTCTCATCAGAACCGTTGGGCTTAATAAGTGGATCTGCCATTGCTGCTCCTTTCCACTCCTTGCTGATCAGAGATGTGTTAAACTTCCAGACAATGTTTTCTGTGTCTTGACTGACTGGGAGTGCCAGAGGCAGAGTGAATGGCTCTCCCAGGGTCCCTACCACTGTCTCCCCCATTGTGTTTATGCTGGAGGTTCCTGAAATTGCAGTCAGAAAAGAGATATTGCAGCTTCAGCCACTGCCCCCACCTTCCTTGACCCTCAGTCATCCTGAGAGGGACTGGAGGTCCTCCTCCTCTACCTCTTCCCCCAGCTCCTCCTGTGATATGGCATCCCTGCTGCTCCCCCACAACCACTTGTCTGGCCTGGCTCTGCCCACTGAATACTTGACTTATCTAGCTCTCTTGGCCTTTCTGAGGAGACCCCAGAGGATCCTCCACTCAAGCAAATATCAATCTGAACCCCTCCATCCACACTCCCTTCTCCCTTGCTCTATTCTCAGAGTTTCAGTGTCCTGAGAGTTCCTAAGTCCTGGTAACCTCTTTGAGGCCCTGAGAGTAGAGAACAAAGAGTCTTTGGGCCTGTCTTCTTCCTTCTCCATCCCATTTGAGTTCTCCCAGAACCCTGAGGTTTAGCCCTACAGTTTCTCAGACTGTTTCTGGAACTCCCTAAAAGACCTAAGTGGAGCTGTTACCTGTACAGAAGTGCCAGGCCTGCACAGGGCGAGAGCTGCTCTGGCTGACTGGATTCCGGGCTGTGCAGGTGTATGACAGGTCTGGATCGCAGAGCTTTGGGGAGATAGTGAGGATAGAGCCCCTATAGGATTCAGAAGTGTTGGTGTCCCTCTGGGTCCAGCTGTACAGGACATCGTTTTCTGACCCCTTCACAGAACACATCAGGGTGATGTTACAGGAAGCATTCTCAGACACGATTATGGATTTCATGGTGACTTGAGGCTCCTGTACATGCTCTGCAAGGACAATCACATTGAGGAGACACTCCAATCCCTTCCCCAGCCGGAAAGGACTGACAGGAGGAGATGGGAGAGGAGATGGGAGAAGGGAGGCCAGCATTACCTGTTCCAGAGAAATGTTCTCTGCAGCTTAGGTTGGGTGTCTCTCCTATGTGCTTCCACAACATCCTCTACAGGTGTTTTCATCATGGCTCAACATGAATAGTAGCTCATTATTTTTTTTTTCTCTCCCCCACAAGTATGCAGACTCCTTAAGGATAGGAACTATGCCGGCATCTGAACACCTATCACCCAACCTGGTCCTTGAAAAATGTTTTCATTTTCATGAATGTTTGTTGAATTAATGGATGAATGACCCAGCCCCAAACCGTAGGAGAGTGGGGGGCTTAATCTCTAGAATTTGAATTGTCCGTGCCTTTTGGTCTGAATTTAGGACCTAATGTGTCTCCAGACCTTTCTTCTGATCTTCTCCTTCCCATTTACTTCATCTCCTCTGTTCAATTCATGTGTGCATATATGTGCGTGTGTGTGTGTGTGTGTGTGTGTGTGTATGTATGTATGTTTTATTTCTTTTTCTTTGAACAGGTAATACATGCATAAAATTGAAAAGATAGAAAATGGTAAATAATGAAAGAAAAGTATGTTCTTTTTTGCCTCCATTCACTTTTTTCTTCTAAAAAATTTCTGTTTCTGGACGTAGTTATTATTAGTTTCTTGTTGCTCTCTATGGAGAATATATATATATATATATATACACACACACACACACACACACACACAATATAATATATTGTATTATTACACATTATAAAATACTTATGTATAATGCATATTGTATAATATATACATGTATAAATATATAATATATATAAATAAAATAGTGTACTATAACACTGCCTGGAACCCTTTAAAAATTTAATAATATGCTGGGTGCAGTGGCACTTTTTTGTAATCCTAGCTACCTAGAAGGCTGAGGCAGGAGAATTACAAATTGGAGGCTAGCCTGGGCAACTAAGTTGCAAGACCCTGTCTAAAACAAACTGAATACAAAAATTTTAAAGGGCTGGGGATGGGGGAGAGTAGCTAGGTAGTAGAGAACTTGCCTAGCATGCCTGAGGCCCAGGGTTCAATCCCAAGTACTGAGAAAAAAATAATACATCTTGGAAATTGTTGTATGTCAATATATAATGAATTGGTTCATTCTAATTCTATTAGCTGCATATAATTCTATTTCCTGAATATATGAAGAGTATCCTACAAATCAATATTTTATTGATGGTCAGCTACCTGATAGAAAGTTTTGTGACATGAATCATGTACCTTCAAAGTCCATATATTGAAGTCCTAAACTTTAGTACCTCAGAATATGACTATATTTGGAACTAGGTCTGTACCTAGTGAGGTGATTCAATTAAAATGGGCCTTTAGGGTCGGCCCAAATGCAGTATGACTGTTTACTTATAAGAAGGGGAAATTGGAGCAAGAGGATAGAGGACAGTCATATGGGGGCATAGAGCAAAGATGGCCATCTTCAAGCTAAGGAGAGACTTCAGAAGAAATCAAGCCTGCTGACACCTTGACTGGTCTCCAGAATTATAGGAAAATGCATTTCTGTTATTTAAGCTACTCAGTTTGTAGTATGTTGTTTTGGAAGCCCTAGAAAAACAATACAGATTTGGATACTGGAAGTGGGGTGCTGGTGTAACAAACACACAAAAATATAGGAAGTGACTATAGACCTGGTTAATGGTAAAGACTGAAAGAATTTTGAGGGTCATGTTAGAGAAAGCCTGGATTGTATTAAAGAGACTTTTGGTAGAAATATAGATGTTAAAGCAATTCCACTGAGGGCCCAGAAAATAAATAGGAGAGCTGTAGGAAAATCTTCTATCTTAGAGCTATACATATGTCATCATGAACAGATTGTTGGTGGGAATATAAACATTTAAGATATTTCTGGTGAATCTCAGACAGAAATAAGGAATATGTTTGTGGAAACTGGAGGACTTAAAGTGGCCTATGCCATTTGGCTGAATTGTGTTTTAGTATTTTGTGGAAAAAGAAAGTTTAAGTGATTAACATGGGTATTTAGCTGAGGAGATTTCTAAGTAAAATCTTGAAGATATTGCCTTGTGTAAGTGCTTACTACTTACACAAAATGTCAGAGGAAAGAGATACATTGAAGAGGCAATTATTAAGTAAGATGAAATCAGAACTTGAAGATTTGGAAAATTTTCAGCTATTCATATTGCAAAAATTAATACAGTGTGTCTGGAGAAAACAGCAACACATTGTGACTGTACAATGTCTGCTTAATAGATTATGAGAGTGACTCACAGATCCAATCAATTATATCAAGAGAAATTTTGTTATATTTTGGATCTGGAATGCACCCCAAAATCTCATGTGCTGGAGGTTTGTTCCTCAGCTGGTCATGCTACTGGGAAGTGGTGGAAACTTTAGGCGGTAGAGCTTGATTGGAAGAGGAGGGTCACTGGGGTGTTTGTCTCTGAAGAGTTTCTTTTGTTCCTGGATTCTTCCCCCCATCCCCTCACTGCTCCCTGGTCAGAATGAGGAGAGCAACCACTGTAGCCTCCTTGTCATGATGTTCTTCTTCACCACAAGCTTACAACAATAGGGCCAAGTGACTATGAACTGAAATCTCTGAAACCATGAGTCAAAATAAACTTTTCCTCCTTTAAGTTATTTTTCTTGGTATTTTGGCATGTGCTACACGCTTGGACTGAGGGGACAGAGACAGGACAAAATTAAGAAAGGCTGTCAGACTTCTGACCTTAGCCAATAAAGCTCTACTGCAGTGAGCACAAGCTATCTTTCAAGAAAAGAAAACAGTAACCCCAAAGGCAGTTCAGAGGTTGTCAGAGTTGCCACTGTCACCATGGGCCTACAGGATACAGGCCTGGGGTAGGGTTGGGTAGCTCTCCTCTTGATGCTCAGGGTCAAGGAGTGGGGCTGTCACCCCAGTGGGCCTAGAAATTAGAACTTGGAGCCAAAGAAGATTGCTCTTGAGACTTAAAATTTAATGGAAATTGCCCTGTTAGATTTCAGACTTGCTTGGGACCAGTAATCCCTTTCTTCTTTCCATTTTTTTCTCTTTTGAAATGGTACTGTGAGTCCTATGATGTCCCAATATTTGTTTTTGGAAGTAGTTAACTTGTTTCACAGGTTCACAACCAGAGAGGAATTTTGCCTCAGGATGAATTGTACCTCAAGTCTCATTCATACCTGATTTCGATGACATTTAGATGAGATTTTGGATTTAGAGTTGATGCTGGAATGGGTTAAGCTTTAAGGGGCTGGTTGTTAGGATGGGGTGTATGTATTTTGCATATGAGGAGGACTGAATTTTAGGAGACCAGAGGCAGAGTTGTTAGGGCTGAATCTGTTCTCCCTAACTTCATGTTGAAGTCCTAATATCATTATCTCAGAATGTGACTACATTTGAACATGGGACCTTTTAAAAGGCAATTATGTTAAAATGAGGTTGTTAGCGTGAGCCTTAATATAATACATGTCCTTATGTGAAAAAGAGATTAGGACACAGACAACACAGAAGAATGACTATATGAGAACACAGTGAAAGGGCAGCCATCTAAGAGCAACATAAAATATATATAAATATATGTATACATATATATATATATATAGCAACATAAAAAATGCATATGATTTTTAACTCAGCAGCTTACCTCCATCCTTGTTTTAGTTAGTTTTTTTGTTGGATGACCAAAATACACAAGAAGAACAACTTATAGCAGGAAAAGTTTATTTGGGTTTCAGAGATCTCAGTCCATAGATGGGAGTCTCCTTTGCTCTGGGCCTGAGGGGAGGCAGCACATCATGCAGGAAGGCCCAGTGGGGACCAGTGGAGGAGGGTGGCTCAGTTCAAGGTGCAGTCAGCAAGCAGAAAGAGCGGGAGGTGGAGTAGGGGATGCATCCTCACAGGGTGCACCCCAATGACCCACCTCCTCTAGCCACAAACCACCTGCCTACAGTTACCAACCAGTCAGTTCCTTCAAACTAGGATGGACTGATTAGATTACAGCTCTTATATTTTAATTATTTCACCTCTGAATATTTCTGCATGAACAGTGGTATTTGGGGGACACTCATGTCCAAACTGTAGCAATCCTATAGATTTTCTTTCAGAATATAACCCACTCACATAAGCATGAAAAGATAGGTACACAGGGATATTCATTAAAACAGTATTTGTCAGAGAAACTATTGGAAATGACCTAAATGTTTACAAGTAAGAGATTTGTTACACATATTATGGCAATTATATAACAAGTAAGAATTTTATGGTTGTGTTTTTCACTCTTGATATCAGTGTCTATGAAATTGGGTTAAAATAACCAATATAGGGTCATATTTATCCTAGAGAAACAAATTCTTAAAGAAAAAAGAAAATATCTTTTTAAAAACAAAAGATCAAAATCCACACAAGCTCTCTAGGACTTACCATAGACATGCAGGATGAATTCCTTCTTAGCAGTGACTTCAGAATTCTTTTGGTTTATTTGGGCTTTGTAGAATCCTGCATCTTTCTGGGTTAGGTTTCTGATGTACAAGGAGTAGCTCCCACTGATGTTTATTCGACTCTCATAGCTTTTGACCAAAAAGGTTAGATCTCCTTTGGGACGTGCTAAAACAAGAGCTTCATTAAGGCCAGTCCAGGCAACATTCTCAATCTCTGTGTCTACTGAGATGTTTACGGGGAGAGTCACGGAACCTCCTAAGATCCCTGACACCACCATTGGAGTTGAGTCTTTTTCAGAGGATCCTAGTCCTGTAGAGACAGAAGAAGGACTTAGTGGAGCAGTTGGACTCCTCAAGCCAGCCTTCATTCATTCACTCACTCAATAAACATGTGTTAGGCAAAAATGCCAGATGCTGAGAAATGAGTTTTGTAGATTTTTCTTTGTTCTCTCCTTTGGGGCA
Source organism: Sciurus vulgaris (assembly GCF_902686455.1). Classification (NCBI taxonomy): domain Eukaryota; kingdom Metazoa; phylum Chordata; class Mammalia; order Rodentia; family Sciuridae; genus Sciurus; species Sciurus vulgaris. The sequence goes on along the minus strand of NC_136461.1, from coordinate 122,143,518 downwards.
GCTGGGGATTTGAACCGCGGTCCTTGTGCATACTAGGTGAGCGCTCTCCCAAAGGAGCTATCTCTTCAGCTCTAGATGCTGAGAAATGAAATGAGATTCCTTTTAGGTCCATTGCCTAGCAAAGTCATTCATTCATTCATTCATTCATTCATTCATTCATTCATTCATTCATTCACCAAACCCTTTCCCCCATGAAAGTAGCTACTACAACAACCAGAAAAACAGATCTTTTAGGTTTCTGTTCCAACTGGGGAATTAGCCTTGTAACTTTGGGTGCATTTCAGAATTTTTCTGAGAATCAGTTTATCTGTCTACAGGATTGAAGCGCTCAGGTCTGCATCACCTTCCTCAAGGACTATGGTAAAAATTCACAGGTTGCTGTGAATTGGAAAGAATGGGTAAAGTTCTTTTAAAAACAAAATGAGTAGATGGACGCCTGGTGGGATGGAGAGATGGATGGGTGAGTGATACAATGGTAGAATCTAGGCAGGAGGCATGTGAGTGCTCATTGCAAAATTCTTTCAGTTTATTTGAGTGTTTGACAGTTTTAATAACCAAGTGTTGGAAATAAAAGGAGTCTCTCCACTCTGTCTCAACCTACCTCTCCCCTCGTTGTCCATGGGATATCAGACTGACTTTGGCTTAGCCAGGTTTGGGGTAAGGAATAGTAAGTAGCATAGATTCAGCCCTGATTTTATCATTTCAGAGAAGACCTTGATAAAACCTGAAAAAACCTTGTTTCAAAAGCTTAGAGGAGCCTATCCTTTGGTTAGTGCAACTCATTTTCTTATAGGGAACTTTTGGACGTCTGCTGTGTGGCCTACCCCTGGGTTCCCAGACCCCTGCATTTCTCAGCTCTGCAGAGTACTCTGGAAATTGTAGACCAAATTAGTTGGGTTCAAGACCCAGGATATTCCAGGAATTCTAGAAGGAAAAATACACAGAAAATAGAGAAAGAGGAGAGGCACAAATAAAGCCTGGAGAGGTGGCAGGAGGCTGAGAAAAGCTCTGAAAACTCAGAGACTTCAGAATATATCTTTATCTACAGATATGGAGCTGAAATTTAAAGAATTTAAGCCACTTGCCTGAAATTAAAGAATGGATCAGCTGCAGAGTTCAGATTCTATTACATGGTGCCCCCGGAGTATGGAGGTCAGGAGTATTGATCACTCCTATCCCAGAAGCCCAGAAGATGCTGGGTCTTGGCTGGGTGCATATAACCTATTTTGAATTCAGATCTTCTCACATCAAAGATAAACAAAGCCTCACAACTGTCAGTGGAAGGAGCAGGATGTGGATTTCACAAAACAGTGCCATGTAGCTCCCAGCATAGTGACAGTATCTCAGTCATCTTATTTTGAATGGTACCATTTGATAAATACTTAAGAAGGGTTCAAAGATCATAATAAGTACATTTGATTTACCCATCCCTTAATACCTTTCAAAGAATGTACAAAACAGTAATTATCACAACAAAAATCATAACCTCCACCAAGCACTTTATATATATCATCATTTAGCTATAAAAGAACCTTGCATGATACGTTTTATTAACTACATTTTGCATTTAAGGAATAGAGGCTCACACAACTAATAAATGATGGAAAAAGAATTTAATTTCGAGTGTCCTGATGCTAAAGTGTATGGAACACATTTCCTGAAATGACTCTTGGGGACACAAAAGCATCAACATTTTACACAAAAGGAGTGAGATTTAATGTCACCCCAATTGGTAGAGTCAGACTGAGGGAGATGCTTGTTTTCTTTGAGCTGTTTGAAATTCACTAAATTGGTCATTTGGAAAATATTGGATGTAGTTTATTGCAGGTTCACACAACACAACAGGTGTGGACATAAATGGCCTCATTGGTTTCTGTGTTTTGTGGTGAGCAAGGATGGAATTGAAATAAAGAGAGGTCAGACTAGACCTCAGTGCTGAGATCTAAGCTGCTGGTCTGCCTATACCTGTATCTAGAAGTTTTTCTAAAAATCCCCTCACAACTCCCCCAACTCAGTCACAGTGCTCTCAGGTCCTTAAATGCTACCTGCACCATCCTCCCTGTGGCTCCGGGGAAAGCAGGATCACAGAGGAATGGTTGCTGCTCAGTCCCGGCTGCCTGAGATCCTCAGGTGTTTCAATTTTCACTGGGGTGCTGATTAACTCTGCTGGACAGTAGAGGTCTGGGCCATACAAACTGGGAGATGTTTCCCCCAAATTGGCAGGAGCTGTTTTTTTTTTTATTTTTGGTTCTGGGGATTGAACCCAGGGGTGCTTTTACCACTGAAATATATCCCCAGTCTCCCCGCCCCCCCCTCAGTTTTAAGACAGAGTCTTACTAAGTTGCAGGGGCAGGACTCAAACTTTCAGTCCTCCTGCCTCAGATTCCTGAGTTGCTGGGATTACAGGCATGTACCACCATGCCCAGCCCAAGAGTTTTGATGGAGAGGAAGAATGTGGGGGAGAAAGAGTTATACAGATAGAGGCCACCTTGCCCAGGGTCTCCAGCCACCTCCAGATTCTCAGTGAAGTCTTAGTACTCCAGGATAAGTGGAAAATAAAGCAGGAAGTGGAAAGAAGCTCTAGCAGTGGTATCCCTCCTTAGGAAATTCCTAGGAGGTCTTTGGTCAGCAGAATTTTCCTGGATCTTTCGGTGGATATATCCACATTGTACCAGAAACAAACTCATAACTTAGCATTTCTTAGCAGGAAATGTGATGGTGAGAACATAGTTTGAGCCCAGAGTTGTCTGAGACTGGGGCTAGAAACATCACCTCTTCATGGTGTGTGAGTGTGCGTGCACACACGAGCGCACACACACACACACACGCACACATACACATGCACAGAACTCAAAATAAAGTGGAATCTGCAGAGTAATTACCACAAGGAGGTGAGTTTCCTGATTTCGTAAACAAGAATTTTCCAGGCAAGAAGCACGACAAGCCTCCGAGGAACACTGGTAGCAAGTGACGGTTGCCATAATGTGGACTTACCCATGAACAGGAAGAAGAGAGAGGTCCATAGAACAGAACGCATTGGTGGCTGACTCTCTTGTGGTTTATTGAAGAAAACTCCTACAGCCCAGTTGTCTGCATGGTTCTTTGGGCCCTCCATGATCATCTGTTTTCAGATCTGAGGTTGAAGGAGGAAGTACTTACCACAGTTTCCGGAGTTGTGTGAGTATGTGTGCATGCGCACATGCACGTTTGTGCATGCGTGGGTATGTGTGTTCCAGGGAGGGTTGTCTGTACTAGCACTGAAGCCAGAATTGGGAAAAGGTAGTTAGTGTAGAAATAGGGGATCGGGTCATATGGGGGAAATGGAGGCCATAAAGTCATCTGCCTCTGGAAGTTGGAAACTGCCCCTGGAAGGATGGAATGTCAAGGATCTCCGGAGGCCATTGATTACCAAATTTACCTGCCTTTATCAAGAACTGCAAGCCAGGAGCTGCTAATTAATGCCCCCTGGGCCCCTGCCTGCCTGAATCACCTTGGCCCTCCCCCTGCCCATGGCTTTTCACTTAATGCAAAACCAGGCCTAGTCACTGGGCAGGAAGGATAGATAAGGGGGAGAGAACTGAGAACAAAAGAGAATTTAACCTATAAAAGATGTAGGGTGCGCTCACTTCTTGGGACTTTAGAACATCAGCCATGGCCCCCTTCTCCCTGCGGGGAGGGAGAAGTCTGTATTATTAGCTTTAAATAAAACCTGCTTAATATGCTTGCCTTGGCGTGCTTCTCTAGTGTTCAATCTTCAACATTAGAAGGAGCAGAACTCGTCACTGGTAAACGGCGGTATCAGCACCACAGATCTCCCCAACTCCTTAGGCTGGGGTAGAGATTCCAGATTTATTCACAACTTTCATGGGATTTGCAAACCAATGTTGAGCATTACTTGCTGTGGCACCAAGGGACTGGATTCTAAACTTGATTCCTAAAAAATGACCGCTGAAGATCTGTACCTCCTGGCATTCATGCCCTTGTGTAATCCCCTTTTCTTTAGTGTGGGCTGAATTTAGTGACTTGCTTATAGTGAACAGAATGTGAATGTCACTTCTAGCGAGGTGATGGAATGTCACTGATACTGGTCTTGGAAAACAGAATCAGGTGCTTGTTCCCCCAGTGTTGAAGGTTAAACACCCAAGAAAAGCTGAAGCAAGTGTAGAAAGTAAATTTTATTTGAGAAAGAGACAGAACAGAGATAGTAAGCTCCTCCAGAGAGGAGCCAGGATCCAGAGTGGATGCCCCTGGGGAAAGGGGGTGTCTTGCTTTTTTAGGGACTCCCACCTCCTTTCTTCTCTGCAGACATGCCCAAAGAAAGGAAAGAGAAGACCCAGGGAGTAATTGCTTGTGTTGGACCCTGTGATCCTTCCCCTCCCAGGGAGGTGTTAGCAACTGGTTGAGCCTGGGAAGTGCTATCTGGAGGTTAGCTGTTAGCAATTCATTTCCTTTTCTTTGATAATTAGCCCCAGTCTTTCCAACCAGATCATTCATTATCTATGCTGACTATCTGTCCTTTTCCCTGTCTCATCAGTTCTGAGATTAGGTTACAGAAAGGCTGAATGTTCCATTTTGGGTTCTCTTTCTTTCCCTCCATCTTTTCCCTCTACACTCTCTCTCTTTCCTCCTAGCTCACTTTGAAGGGAGGCAGATATTATGTTGTGATTTATCTTGTGGAGAAGGCTTCAAGACAAGGAACTGATGAAATCTTCCAGGCAACATGCTGTGAGGAACTGATTTTTCTGGCCAGCAGCAGGTGAGGACTTGAGGCCTTCCAGGAGTCACATGAATGAGATTGAAAATTGATCTTCCCCAGGAGGGCCTTGAGCTGACTGCAGCCCTGGATCACATCTTGCTCTGCAGCTTCTGAGAGACTTGAAACCAGAGAGGCACCCACCTAAGCCTGCTGGCTTCCTAACCCACAGAAATTGTGAGATAATAAATGCTTTTTATTTTAAGCTGCTACATTTTGGGGTATTTTGTTACACAGCAATAGATGACTGATGAAATGGCCCAGTAAATTCCCTGTGTTGCTGAAGCTAGTTTGTGTTAGCTTCCTGTCACATGCAACAAAATAATTTTTAGTTGGCAGGGAAATATGTGCCAGTAACACCACACTGGGGGCAGATGCTCAAGGTGGTGGTGCAGACTTGAGTGAGTTGAAAACGTAGGCTTGGGGAGTAATGATTTCATTTATCCTGTCTTGGGAAACTGACTCAATTTGCATTTCCTCCGAATTTTGTACCTTTCATGCCCCCAACAGATTAGATGATGACCCCTCTCATTGGTGAGGGTCATCTTCTTTACTTGGTGCATTGATTCAAACGCAAATCTCTCCTGGAGACACCGTCACAGACACACTTAGATATAATGTTTTATCAGCTATCTGAGCATCCTTTAGTTCAGTGAAGTTGACACAAAAGATTCACTATCACAAGTTTGCCCCTGTCAACTTGGCACTGATACCCATCTTTTAAAACATAGTAAAGTGTTGGGGCTATAGCTGTAACTCAGTGATAGAGCTCTTGCCTGGCATGTGAAAGGCCCTGGCTCAATCCCCAGTACTTAAAAAAAGAAATCCCCACACAAAGACAATAGCAAGATAATAATTTAGTCTAACATGACATAACAATCTTTCAAAATGCACCAACTCATTCACCAGAAGAGGAGGGCCCTTAGGTGATATTTACTCTTCTCCTGATATCCTGTAGCCATAGAATAATGTAAAATTAATAATGTTTAAATTCTGACATAAAGTTAATTACATTACATAATAAGGGAATTAGGATATAAAACAATGATATTTTCTTTTTAAAAATATTTTTTAGTTGTCAATGGACTTTAATTTAATTTATTTATTTATATGCGGTGCTGAGATTCAAACCCAGTGCCTCACACATGCTAGGCAAGTGCTCTACCACTGAGCTACAACCCCAGCCAGTGATATTTTCTTAATATATGTATATATGCACAAAACCATATTCACTGTAAAATTAGAATGAAATATTCATGACAATTACTGTTCTTATTTTTGTAACTGATCATGTTGGTCATAGCCAGTATTTATAACTACTATTTTTCATTAACCATTCTGTATTCCCTTTGCCTTCACTAAGTTTCTCATCTGGTTGTCATTCTTCAGTGGTGGGATAGCCCAAATCTTCATTCTCAAAGGGTTTAGACCAATAGAGGTCCTGCCTGGAGTGGTTTGTTGTAGTTTTCCATTGACCTTAATTATAGGGCATGATGATACTAAGTGACATCCTAAGGGATTTTTTATATTCCAGTCCTAACATCCTTGGAATAGTAGTCTGATATCTGCTTGAGAGTCAGGATCAACTAACCTATCTAACATTTAGTTCTTTAGTTCATTAAGAAAACGCAAGCTGCCTGCATGCATATACCAGTTACTTTATATACAATATAGGAAAGGGGCAATTGAAGTTATATAGAGAGTTATGCTACCATATTTGAGATGTGGTGGAACAAAATTGCAGTTTTCTAATTGAGAATGTTCTCTTTGTCTGAAAGAACAGAATTCTGGAGAAAAAATAACAGGTCCCCTTTTTAGTAGATGCCTCATCTTTGTTGCTAGAAAATATCAATTATATCTTCACCCTCCAGTTCCAACTGTGAAGGTGTGTCTTTTTCATTTATTAGCCAATTAGCATGTCAAAGTGGAATCTGATCTGCCTCATTGACAAACTGTCATTCACAGTTGGCTTTCATTAGTTTACTAAGTGGGATATGTCCTTAATCTTTCTTTCTTTCTTTTGGTACCAGTGATTGAATCCAGGGAAACTTAACCATTGATTCACATCCCCAGTCCTTTTTTATTTTTTGAGACAGGATCTCGCTAATTTTCTTAGGACCTTGCTAAGTTGCTGAGGCTGGCTTTGAACTTGCAATCTTTTCTGCTTTAGCTTCCCAAGCTCCTGGGATTTCAGTCTTGTGCCACCACATTGTGTTTATGCCCATTACACAACAGAATCATCCTGCCCCACCACTTCACCACTTTCAAATTATCATGATCATTATTCTCAGTCTTAACTCCTTTCTTGAACTTCCTGTAGGCCAAGGCTAGTGCTGGAGTCTCCTTAGTTACAACTTCACAAAACAGTAGAGTTCATATTGAAGGAGCACACATCAGCACCAGTAGTGGCAAGAGGTGGTGACATTGGTAGACAGGGAAGAGCCTAGTGAGGTATCTTATAGAAGGGAAAAGTGATCAAAATCCTGAGAACTAAATTACATAGTGTCAGAGAGTTGATATATCTATGAGAAAGGTCAGTGAAGGTGTATTACTGGCCCTGTCAGAAGAAAGCAAATTGCTTCTGGTGAGCCTGTGGATGAGGCATGGAAAAAAATAAAGTCTGTTCAATGGTTGCATAGGCTCTAGGGGAATGTGGCTTGCTTAAGCAATAAAATCACATCCAGTATAGCAGCTTTAATTTGAGTCACCAGCAAGTCAAACTTATGATAAATCAATGCCATTGTTCAGATTCATCTCTTCTTTACAGGCCAAATAAGATAGTTGAAAGAGAATAGGTGGTCATCACCTACCACCTCTCTATCTTTAAGTCTTTGATGGTGATGACTTATGTCTACAATTTCTTCAGGGATGCAGTATTGCTTTTGTTATTGTTGTTGTTGTTATTTGTTTTTGTTTTTTTTTGTTTCAAGAATTTTTTAAAATTTATTTTTATTGTAAACAAATGGGAAACATGTTGTTTCTGTTTGTACATGAGTAACAGCATACAATTTGCGCTTACAAATTTACATAGGGTAATGAAGTTTGAATCATTCTGTTATTTTTTCCTCCCCCCACCCCTCCCACCCCTCTTTTCCCACTATACAGACCCTCCTTCCTCCATTCTTGCACCCTCCCACCCCCCATTATGTGTCATCATCTGCTTATCAGTGAGATCATTTGTCCTTTGGTTTTTTGAGATTGGCTTATCTCACTTAGCTTGATGTTCTCCAATTTCATCCATTTACCTGCAAATGCCATAATTTTATTATTCTTTATAGCTGAGTAATATTCCATTGTGTGTGTGTGTATATATATATATATATATATATATATATATATATATATATATATATATCACAGTTTCTTTATCCATTCATCAATTGAAGGACATCTAGGTTGGTTCCACAGTCTGGCTATTGTGAGTTGAGCAGCTATGAACATTGATGTGGCTGTATCTCTGTAGTATGCTGATTTTAAGTCCTTTGGGTATAGACCGAGGAGTGGGATAGCTGGGTCAAATGGTGGGTCCATTCCAAGTTTTCTGAGGAATCTCCACACTGCTTTCCTTCACTAATTTGCAACCCCACCAGCAATGTATGAGTGTACCTTTTTCCCCACATCCTCTCCAAAACTTATTGTTGCTTGTATTCTTGATAATCACCATTCTAATTGGGGTGAGATGGAATCTTAGGGTAGTTTTGATTTGCATTTCTCTTATTACTAAAGATGGTGAACATTTTTTCATATGTTTGTTGATTGCTTGTAGATCTTCTTCTGTGAAGCATCTGTTCATATCCTTAGCTCATTTGTTGATTGGATTTTTTGTATTCTTCGTGTAGAGTTTTTTGAGTTCTTTATATATTTTGGAAATTAGTGCTCTATCTGAAGTATGATTGACAAAGATATTCTCCCACTCTGTAGGCTCTCTCTTCGCATTGCTGATAGCTTCCTTTGCTGAGAGAAAGCCATTTAGTTTGGATCTGTCCCAGTTATTGATTCTTGCTTTTATTTCTTGTGCTATGGGAGTTCTGTTAAGGAAGTCTGATTCTAAGCCAACAAGTTGAAGATTTGGACCTACTTTTTCTTCTATAAGATGAAGGGTCTCTGGTCTGATTTCAAGGTCCTTGATCCATTGTGAGTTGAGTTTTGTGAGGGTGAGAGATAGGGGTTTAGTTTCATTCTGTTGCATATGGATTTCCAGTTTTCCCAGTACCATTTGTTGAAGAGGCTATCTTTTCTCCATTGCATATTTTTGGCACCTTTGTCTAGTATGAGAAAATTGTATTTATTTGGGTTTGTGTCCGTGTCCTCTGTTCTGTACCATTGATCTACCTGTCTATTTTGGTGCCAATACCATACTATTTTTGTTACTATTGCTTTGTAGTATAGTTGAAGTTCTGGTATTGCAATACCCCCTGTTTTATTCTTCCTGCTAAGGATTGCTTTTGCTATTCTGGGTTTCTTACTCTTCCAGATGAATTTCATAATTGCTTGCTCTATTTCTGTAAGGTACATCATTGGGATTTTAATTGGAATTGCATTGAAACTGCATAGCACTTTAGGTAATATGGCCATTTTGACAATGTTAATTCTGCCTATCCAAGAACATGGGAGATCTTTCCATCTCCTAAGGTCTTCCTCAATTTATTTCTTCAATGTTTTGTAGTTTTCATTGTAGAGATCTTTTACCTCTTTGGTTAGATTGATTCCCAAGTATTTTATTTTTTTTGAGGCTATTGCAAATGGAGTTGTTTTCCTCATTTCCCTTTCAGCTGTTTCATCGCTTGCGTATAAAAATGCTGTAGATTTATGCGTGTTGATTTTATAAACTGCTATTTTGCTGAATTCATTGATGAGGTCTAGAAGTTTTCTGGAGGAGTTTTTTGGATCCTCTAAATATAGAATCATGTCATCTGCAAATAGTGACAGCTTAAGTTCCTCTTTTCCTATTCGTATCCCTTTAATTACTTTAGTCTGTCTAATTGCTCTGGCTAGAGTTTGAGGACAATGTTGAGTAGAAATGGTGAAAGAGGATATCCCTGTCTTGTTCCCGTTTTCATAGGGAATTGTTTCAGTTTTTCTCCATTAAGAATGATGTTGGCCATGTGCTTAGAATAAATAGCCTTTACAATGTTCAGGTATGTTCCTACTATCCCTATTTTTTCTAGTGTTTTGAGCATGAAGGGGTGTTGTATTTTGTTGAACACTTTTTCTGTGTCAATTGAAATAACCATGGGATTCTTACCCTTAAGTCTATTGACATGATGGATTACGTTTATTGATTTACGGATGTTAAACCATCCTTGCATTCCAGGGATGAACCCCACTTAATTGTGGTGCACAATTTTCTTAATATGTTTTTGGATATGGTTTGCCAATATTTTGTTAAGGATCTTTGCAACTATATTTATCAAGGATGTTGGTCTAAAATTTTCTTTCCTTGATGTGTCTTTTCCTGGTTTGGGTATGAGGGTGATATTAGCTTCATAAAATGAGTTCAGTAGGGTACCCTCCTTTTCTATTTCCTGGAATACTTTGAGAAGTATTGGAATGAGTTTTTCTTTGAAGGTCTTGTAGAACTCGGCTGAGAATCTGTCTGGTCCTGGGCTTTTCTTGGATGGTAGGTTTTTAATGGCTTCTTCTATTTCATTGCTTGATACTGATCTGTTTAAATTGTGTATGTCCTCCTGGTTCAGTTTGGGAGGAGCATATGTCTCTAGAAATTTGTCAATGTCTTCGGTAGTTTCTATTTTGTTGGAATACAGATTTTCAAAGTAGCTTCTCATTATGTTCTGTATCTCAGTGGTGTCTGTCGTGATATTTTCTTTTTCATCACGAAGTTTAGTAATTTGAGTTTTCTCTCTCCTTCTCTTTGTTAGTGTGGCTAAGGGTTTGTCTATTTTGTTTACTTTTTCAAAGAACCAACTTTTTGTTTTGTCAATTTTTTGAATTGTTTCTTTTGTTTCAATTTCATTGATTTCAACTCTGTTTTTAATTATTTCCTGTCTTCTACTACTTTTGCTGTTATTCTGTTCTTCTTTTTCTAGGACTTTGAGCTGTAATGTTAGGTCATTTAGTTGTTGACTTTTCATTCTTTTCTTGAATGTGCTCCATGCAATGAATTTTCCTCTAAGTACTGCTTTCATAGTGTCCCAGAGATTTTGATATGTTGTATCGTTGTTCTCATTGACCTCTAAGAATTTTTTTATCTCCTCCTTGATGTTTTCTGTTATCCATGTTTCATTCAAGAGCATATTACTTAGTCTCCATGTGTTGGAGTAATTTCTGTTTTTATTTTGTCATTGATTTCTATTCTCAGTCCATTATGATCCGATAGAACACAAGGCAGTATCTTTATTTTTTTTGCTTTTCCTGAGGGCTGCTTTGTGGCGTACTATATGGTCTATTTTCAAGAAGGTTCCATGTGCTGCTGAGAAGAAAGTGAATCCACTCGTTGATGGATGGAATATTCTATATATGTCTATTAAGTCTAGGTTATTGATTATGTTATTGAGTTCTATGGTTTCTTTGGTTGGATTTTGTTTGGAACATCTATCTAGTGGTGACAGCGGTGCATTAAAGTCACCCAGAATTATTGTGTTGTGGTCTATGTGATTCTTGAAATTGAGAAGGATTTGTTTGATGTACAGGGATGCACCATTGTTTGGGGCATCAATATTTACTATCATTATGTCTTCCTGATTTATGTTTCCCTTAAGCAGTATGAAATGTCCTTCTTTATCCTTTCTGACTAACTTTGGCTTGAAGTCCACTTTATCTGATATAAGGATGGAAACCCCTGCTTTTTTGCTGAGTCCCTGTGCATGGTAGGTTTTTTCTCATCCTTTCACCTTTAGTCTGTGGATGTCTTTTTCTATGAGATGAGTCTCTTGCAGGCAGCATATTGTTGGGTCTTTCTTTTTAATCCATACTGCCAGACTATGTGTTTTGATTGATGAGTTTAGACCATTAATGTTCAGGGTTATTATTTAGATATGATTTGTATTCCCAGTCATTTGGCTTATTTTTGATTTTTAAGTTGGCTTGGTTTCTCCTTTGAGTGGTTTTTCTCTAAGGTAGTTCCTCCCTTTGCTGACCTCCATTGTTGTTTTTCATTTCCTCCTCATGGAATATTTTGTTAAGAACATTCTGTAGCACAGGCTTTCTATTTGTAAATTCTTTTAACTTTTGTTTATCATGGAAGGATTTTATTTCATCTTCAAATCTGAAGGTTAGTTTTGCTGGGTATAGGATTCTTGGTTGGCAACCATGTTCTTTCAGAGCTTGAAATACATTGTTCCAGGCCCTTCTAGCTTTTAGAGTCTGGGTTGAGAAGTCGGCTGCTGTCTGTATTGGTCTCCCCCTAAATGTAATCTGATGCTTTTCTCTCACGGCCTTCAAAATCCTATCTTTATTTTGAATGTTAGGCATTTTCATTATAATGTGCCTTGGTGTGGAACTGTTGTGATTTTGTGCATTTGGTGTTCTGTAAGCTTCTTGTGTTTGATTTTCCATTTCATTCTTCAGGTGTGGGAAATTTTCTGATATTATTTCATTGAATAGGTTGTTCATTCCTTTGGTTTGTATCTCTGTGCCTTCCTCAATCCCAATAATTCTTAAATTTGGTCTTTTCATGATGTCCCATAGTTCTTGGAGATTCTGTTCATGATTTATTACCATCTTCTCTGGGCAACTTTATTTTCAAGATTAAATATTTTGTCTTCATTTTCTAAGGTTCTGTCTTTCAAGTGATCTAGTCTGTTGGTGATGCTTTCCTTTAAGTTTTTTATTTGGTTTATTGTTTCCTTCATTTCAAGGATTTCCATTTGGTTTGTTTTTGAGAATCTCTATCTCTTTGTTGAAATGATCTTTTGCTTCCTGCAGGTGCTCTTTCAGCTTTTTGGTATTATCATTCATTGCCTGCATTTGCTCTCTTATCTCATCCTTTGCTTCATGAATCATCTTAATCATGTATATTCTGAAGTCCTTTTCTGACATTTCTTCTAACATACTGTCATTGGATTCTATTAATATAGAATCTAGATTTGTGTGGATCATTTTCTTCCCTTGTTTTTTCATGTTGTTCATGTATCTTCCCCTCTAGCAGTGCAGATCTGGGGTATTGCAGATTTCCCCCTATAGGCTTATAGTGGCCCTATAGGTTTCCAAGACCCTTTCTTTAAGGGGAATCAATATTACCAGTGCCCAATTCAGACACTATGCAATCCTAGACCAAATAGCCCCTCTGAGGACAATAACAAAATTGTCATAATAAACAGAGTGAGTTCAAATATTATCTTCAGTAAAACAAACAGATTTGCAATAAGGTCTGCGGTTTCAAATGGAGGACAAAGAGGATGCAGAGGGATGTAGAATGTGGCTGTTAATGGGATAAGAAAAGAATATACATAAGTTCTAGATAATAGAAAGGGTGAGAGTGTAATCAAAAGAAATTGGATGTTAGCATGCAAAAAAGGGAGAAAGAGACTCTGAGGGAACAGGTAAACAAAAGGAAAAGAGAGCAAGAAAAGTCAAGAAATAAAAACTTAAAAACTTTTTCAATAAGGAGAAAAAAGAAAATCTACAGTATAACAGTCATATAGTAATGAAACCTCCCAGAGTTCAGTAGCCTGATGCAGGAGAGGTACCTGACAATGAACTTCAAGCCTCCAGCAGGCGTCTCAGGATGGGTTTTGCCCCACCTAAAGATTGGAGCTACGACTTCCAGGATTATCCATGATGGCTGCTCTGGCTTTGAAATGTGTTGGCAAATGGGGAGCTGCAGCTCAGGGTGTGGCCGTGGTCAGCTGGAGGTCCTGGAGGCAGGATGCGGTTGGTCAGGCAGGGGTCCTGGAGATCGGGTTGTTTGGTGTGGTTGTGGGATCCTTAGGCCAGTTCCAATCAGTTGGTCTGGGGTCCAGGTGATAGGGCGCAGTCAGTTGGTCTGGGGGTCCTGGCGGCAGGGAGCAGTCAGTCTCTGTGAGGGCCCCAGAGGCAGGGAGTGATCGGTCGGGCTGAGGGATCCTGCAGGTACTGTAACAGTGAACTTCTAGGCAACAGCAGGCCCCTGGTGCTCCACTGGCGGTCAGCGATCAGTTTGCTGACTGTAGTCGGAGGATTGGGAGGTGAACCTCCTGCATTGGGTGATGGGTAGGTGTAAGGCAGGCGATGGACAGGCGAGAGGCAGGCAAATGGCGGATGATAGGTGCCTGACAGTGAGCAATCAAGAAACAGATATCCTCTGCTTGAAACCAGAGTTACTGAGTGACAAGGAATGCAGCCTCCCTCTAGTCTGCCATCTTGGATCTCTCTGTTTCTGTTTTTTGTTTTGAATAGATTTTTGAGTTTTATCGAACTCTTACATGAACAAGAATTTGGAATTAACAATCACATCAAAGAAAAAATTGTCACAGCTTTGATGTTTAAGCCAAGCAATTTTTGTAGGGCAAATTTCAAAAAAAGTGTGAAGTTAAAATAATTGGAAAACACAACTAACCTACGAATGCAAAACATACAATCATAGGTTATTTTCAATACAAGAAAACTTAAATTTGTTTGCTTTAATTTCTTAAAACTACTAAGACAAAACACTAGCTTGTATTCTTATTTACATCATACTTCATACTCCTATGTATTCTATCCCAGATCAAAAAAAAAAAAAAAAAAAATTGAAACTGTCCAAATCAAAGGTTCTGTAAAAATTATGATTTAACGGCTTGTTCTTAAGCTAAAATGAAGTCTGAAATGATAAAAGCATTGTAATCCCCATAATAAGGGAAGTCTGCAAGTCCAATAATGTCCAAGAGTATTTATGAAAAGAAGAAAAATAAAAAGACTTGAGTATATACGCAATAATGAGTTCTTAAGCACAATATAAATGGCAGCAAATTGCTATTTAAAGATGAAACTGTTAACCAATTACTTTTTTTTGAAGAATGTATTAGATGTAGAGTCAATCATATCTTTTATTATTTACTTACTTATTTATTTAGTTTTTATGTGGTGCTGATTATTGAACCCAGTGACTCACATGTGATAGGTGAATACTCTACCACTGAGCCACAACCCCAGCCCCCAATTGTATATTTAAAAAAAAAAATTTTTAGTTGTAGATGGACATAATAGCTTTATTTTATTTCTTTATTTTTAGATGGTACTAAGGATCAAACCCAATGCCTCACACATGCTAGCAACTCAGGAGGCTGAGGTGAGAGGGTTGAGTTCAAGGCCAGCCTGGGCAACATAATGAAAACCCATCTAAAAACAAAACAAAGCTCTGTTCTTGCAGAACCACTCTCAGTAATAAAATACATACTAAAGTTGTCTAGAGAAGCAGGAGATTTCATACATGTTTATATGAAATATATATATATATATATATATATATATATCCATCTGAGATATATGAGAGAGCGAGAAAGACTATTTATAGGAATTGACTGATGCAATTATGGAGGGTGAGGTCCTATGATTTGTCTTCTGCAAGATTAAAAAGGGGAAAAGTTAGTGGTATAATGTAATCTGAGTCTGAAGGACTGATAAATAAACAAGGATGTTGATGGTGTAAGTCCCAGTACAAATCCAAAGGCCTGAGAATTGAGAGGTGGGGTGGTGGTGGTAGAAGTTTCCCATTCCACAACTGAAGGCTGTATAAAAGCTTATTTTGGTACCTAGTTTCAGAGATTCAGTTCATGATTGGCTAGTCCCCTCACTCTGTGCCTGAGTGAGGCAGAATATCATAGTAGGGGACAGCTGCTCAACTCATTACAGCTGTGAGGGGAGACAGAGTAAAAAGAGGGTGAAGAGAGAGAGATAGGTGAGAGAGAGAGAGAGAGAGAGAGAGAGAGAGAGAGAGAGAGAGAGAGAGAGAGAGAGAAAGAAAGAAAGAAAGAAAGAAAGAAAGAAAGAAAGAAAGAAAGAAAGAAAGAAAGAAAGAAAGAAAGAAAGAGAGAGAAACACTGCAGGGAAGATGAACCTTCCAAGGCATGCACTCCCTCCTATAGCCATGCCCCACCTGCCTACAGTTACTACCCAGTCTATTCAACTAGGATGAACTGGTTAGGTTATAATTCTTGCAATACAATCCTTTCATCTCTGAAAATTGCTTCATTAGCACAGGAGCTTTTGGGGGACACCTCACATCCAAACCATAACAAAGGAGGCACCAAAATCCAGGAGCAGGAGGAGATGAATGTCTTTGCACCAAGATAGGCAGGAACTAGGATAATCCTGTAAACGAAATTGCACGAGGGCTGGGCTTGTAGCTCAGAGGTTGAGTGCTTGCCTAGCACGTGTGAGGCACAGAGTTCGAGCCTCAGCACCACATAAAAATAAAGGTATTGTGTTCATGTACAACTTTTTAAAAATTATTTAAAAAAATTGCATGAATAGGTATAATTGAACTTGCTATTAAAGTGAAAAAGCATGTGGGGAATGCTTTAGAAGCAGTCTGCAGTGACTGGAGTCCAAGGGATGAAATTTGATGACAGAACATGAAGCTGGGATCCTGGGCAAGATGAAAACCTTGCCCACCAGGATTTTGATTCTGGACATTTTTTTAGTATGCAAAGGATAGTAGAAGGGTTTAAAATAAGTCTGTGACATCATTAGTATTTTTTTAAATAGCTCACCCTGGTGATTCTCACCCTTCCTTCTTTTGTGTCCCCTCATCTTCATATCTTGTGACTTGAAAACTACACATGATTAAAGTAGTGACACCAAAAACAGGAAATGTTTGTGGACTCACATTCATGCATGCACAGTCCTGTAGCTGCTGCAAGGTTGACCCATCCTTATGGGGCTTTCTCTACCATGGTCTTTGCTCCTCCTTAGTCTTCTCATGGGTAAGTGCATCCCTCCCACCTCCCAGGTTCTTCTACCTACCCTGCACAATGGTTTAAGAATGGGCAATTTTCACTGAAGGTGCTGCCTCTGTGGGGACCTGAAGGTGCTGTCTCTGTGGGGACCAGACTCGTGTGTGTGTGTGTGTGTGTGTGTGTGTGTGTGTGTGTGTGTGTATGTGTGTGTTTGTCTGTGTATGTGTGTGTGTGCCTCTGCAAATAATCTCAGGTCATTCAGGCCCAGATCATGACTTTGTCATCCTCACATTTCTTCTACTGATGTTCCACAAGAACCTTGGACATTTCCAGAGAGGCTGAATGATAGGGATCACATCCACTTCCAGAACTCGCCTTTTCTGCATCTTGTCATTTCAAGTGTGTTTCCTGAGATGTTCAGATTTTTAAGGACCCAGAGGGATGTAGCTTGGGATTCGTGTTCTGTATTTGGTGCTTGGTGTCTTGTTCTACCTTCTTCTCCTACTAGTCCCTGAGAGTCACCTCTGATCATGGATTCTAACTTCCATGTCCCCAAAATGACTTCAGTAGAGGATCTCAAGCTCAACCCATGGTTGGCTGTTCCTGCCCCTCTGAATTCTCACTGCTTGCCCTCAAGGATCTGAGTGATGTCAGGAGATGGCTTGACCTGGGGGTTAAAAGAGGATAGCTTTTGAGAAATTTGCAGTGCGGGGCTGGGTTCTGGTCTGTCTCCTGAGTTCCAAGTTTTCACTTTTGTTCCCCCTCCAGGGTGAATGGGATGGGGTGGGGTGGGTGGGGAGAGAGTAGAGCCAGATTATACTGTCTATCAGAGTCACCTGCCTTCAAGGTTGTCCCTAATCCCACCTTAGCGTGTTCCTTTAACACGTTGATGAACTTCTTTAATGTGTTTAAAATTTGCAGATGATAAAGACTTTCACTTATGTTTAAAAAAGTTTGATCACTATGACAACACTGGGATGTGGATAAGGCAGATGGTATTACACCAGTTTTTCAGATGATAGACAAGGCTGAGAGCCTCAGTGACTATGTGCTGGCACAGGCAGTTGATCTGTGAAACCGAAAGTCACAGCAACAAGAAGAGTCTCAGAGAAACACAGTGTCCCTGACTAAAGAGACAGAACTGAAACCCTGCCCCTCTCCTCACACGCTATAGAACACACACATGGGAGCTTTCTCCACTTCATGGTTTCTGGTTAGGCCTTTCCTTAGTGGTCACTGCCACAGGGGCATCTCTTGTGCCCAGAGTGACAGAACTGGTAAGACAGGTCTTACATTATAAAGTGTTCACAGTTCAGTTCTAGAGACATCTTTTGAAGCCTCTTGTGTGCCAGGTCCTTTACTGTTTTAGAAAAAGGGTGTCAGTGTGACATGGGGAGGAATTCAGTGTGGGAAATTCTGCTGCTGACAGTACGGTATAGCACACAAAACATTAATTTTAGGGTCAGAAGCACCTAGGTTTTAGTTTGAACTGTACCCTCCCTAGCTGAGGAGTATGGGCGAGTTTCTTAAGTTCTTTGACTCTCATGATCTCCATCTGTAAAAGGGGAACAAGAATACCAACTTTACAAGTTTTCTGGGAAGATTAAATGAAATATGTGTACAAAGTGCTCGACCAACTGTCTGATTGTTGGGATTTGTGTCCTGAATCTGACTTCTTTGTATCATTTTCCTTTCACTGGAGTCAGGAAATGGGATTCACACCAGGGAGCTTGACATACACCCCGCCACACCTAACCATGATCAGCCTGACTTGCTTTATTAGTCAGGCATTAATCCCTTCCACCTTCTTTTCTCCTTGGGGAACTATGGATTCTGGGGAAAGACACACTACACAGTTATTTGTGTGAGGCAGAATGAAGTGCATGTTTAAAACAAAATTAGCCAATAGAAGGTCAGAAACTAGGGGAAGGTGTGGCTGAACTGCAAGTACAGAGTTTGGACAAGGTTGCAGCAAGGGAGTAGAACCTGAACTGAGTCCAGGGAATTATTGCACTTGAGGGCATAAGGGTGCACAAAACTGCTTGTCCCTGGTAGGATTCCCCCAGGCTAAATTTCAGACCTAGGGTCCAGTTTGGGGACAGGAAGGTCTATCTAGTCAGCATCACCCTGCTGAAGGATGCTTCTCACCAGATTGCTCCAGATAGACCCAGAAGAGCTCCATGGAGGACGTGAGCATTGGACTGTCCAGTGGATTCTGTGGTGACTACACCAGGATGCTATAGTCTCCCAGCATGGTGTGCATCCTCCCACTCATTGTGACCACAGGACTTCTTGGTTCTACTTTTAGCAAGGAGGCTCGTCATCTGGCCTAAGCTACAGTGATGTGACCAGTACTTCCAAATCCCAAGTTTGAATCAGGACTCAGATCCCTCCCTGAGCCATGCTGCCTTTTCTCTCTAAATAACTGTGGCAGACCTTGGTCAGTTTCAGATTTTTCTGCCTCCTGGGATTGCATGTGTGTATGTGGCAAAAATACTCTAACAGAAATGGGTTGTGCTGCTGAGAAATGGCATCTCCATAATTTCGTAGCTGGATAATTCACAATAACCAAGTTATGGAACCACCCTGGGTATCTCTCAACAGATGAATGGATAAAGAAAATGTGCTATATAAACTCAAAGGCATTTTACTCAGCCATAAAGAAGAATGAAATTATGTAATTTGAGGAAAAATGGATGGAACTGGAGAGCATCATGTTAAGTGAAAGAAACCAGTCTCAGAATGTCCAGGGTCAGATGTTTTCTCTCGTACATGGAAGTTGGAGAGAAAAAAAAAAATTAAAAAGGGACCGCCACAAAAATAGAAAGGAGACCATTAGAGTTGAGGAAGGGAATCAGGGGGAGGGAGTAGGGGAGGGAAAGGAAAGGTACTGGGGAATGAAATCGATTATGTTATGTGCAGGTACAAATACATCACAATGAATCCCAATATTATATATAATCACAATGTATCAATAAAATTTTTTTTTAAAAATCTTTAAAAAATGTTCTACAAGTGTACAAATAAGGTGCATTCACTAATTTATTCCAATGATATTATATATCTTTAAGATTACTAGTAGTGCCAAGCACAGTGGTGCTTGCCTGTAACCCCAGTGATTGGGGAGACTTAGTGAGAACTTGTCTTAAAGAAATACTAATAGTGTACTTAAGAGGCTGAGGCAGGAGGATAGTGCAAGTTTGAGGACAGTCTACGTAACCTAGTAAGACCTTGTCTCAAAACAAAAATTTAAAAGCTGGTAGAGCACTTGCCTGGCTTGTGCAAGATTCTGTGTTCAATTTCCAGTTCTGAAAAGGAGGAGGAGGAAAGAGAAGGAATTCTAAAAAGTCACTGTAATAATTATCTCGAATTCTAATCATGTATAATATTTCCTTGCTTTATTTTATTTAACCCTCATGAAATCCTAGATGTCATTTCTGTTTTACAGGTGAAAAAAACTGAGACTCAGAGAGGCTACCTGCCAGAAATCACACAGCTGGTAGTGCAAGAGTTTGAATTTGAGCAGTCTGCCTGGTGCCCAAGGACTTACACTCTTCTCCTAGGTTCAGTGTAGGTTGGGATCCCAACTACTGGCCCACTGAGCACCCTAAACTGACTTGGCCAGCACAGCACTAGTCCTTCTGCTCCAGAAAGATGCTTTCGCAGGGATCTTGACTGGGCCTTAAAGGAGCTGGTTTCTGTTTGAGAAGTGGCTGGACAAGCAGTTCTGGGGACAGACAGACCATGTTATAGATAGGGCCGGGCCAAGTGAGTTCTATCCTAGCTTATCAGCCAGTGACAGCAAGGATCATCAGGTACCTCCCTAGAATTGCCCTACTCTCACTTCCACTTGGCACTTGGGAGTCCTAGGATAGCATTTGGGTAATTGTTTAATTATATGTTAATTAGTTTGATATTGAAGAAGAGCCTCTTACGTGAAGTGGTGGGTACTCACTCTGGCTCTGGTTCTACCACTAACTAGTTATGGAGTCTTGAGCAAGCCACCTCAATGCTTGGGGGTCTCCATTTTCTCATCTATGACATGGGGTAATCATCCCTTTCCTGACTCAAGGTCCATTGTAACCTCATGGCTCAGTCAAGAAGCCCTGAAGCTTCTATTCTGTGTCCACAGGGCCAAGAATTTCCAGGGAGGACCCAGCACTTCTGGTGGTAACTGGGACCCGAGGAGGGTCTGTCACTCTGCCCCTGCGTCTGCTGCCAGAACAGCAGGTAGAGAGCATCTCCTGGATGTCCCGTTCGGAACCCAGAGCAATTGCCTCAGTCACCATGGTAGAAGCTAGAGGGCTAGACACTTTTTATCAGGCAGAAAGCCGGTACTGGGGCCGTGTGAATGTTGTGGAATCAGGCTACTCTCTGCAGATCAGCAACCTGAGCCAAAAGGATGCAGGGTCCTACCAGGCCCACATTAACCTGAGGAGTTCCCGTATCACCCATTTCCAGGAGTACTGGCTGCAAGTCTTTGGTGAGTGTTCTGGGGCAGGTGGATGGGAGCCATGTCAGTTTCACAATCATGGTTAGTAATGTTTAGTAACATTTACAACTTACTTTCCAATTACAAGACTAACATATGCTCACTGTAAAAAAAATACATAAATTAGGATTACTGGGAGAATCTCCTAAAAAATGTCAAGGCCTAGGATCTGCCTCAGATCAATTGGAGCAGAACTCTTTGGTAGGTAGTGATCAGGTAATGGAATTTCAGGCCCAGAGAACTAAAGTTTTGCCACAACCTACTCATGGAGCTTTGAAGATTCTTCATTGCTAAAGTAGGAACACTACCTTCAGCAGCAATAAATGCTCTAAATAAATGTAGGAGAGCTGGGAGTTGTGGCCCTCTCCTGTAATCTCAGCAACTTGGGAGACTAAAGCAGGGGGATTTCAATTTCAAGGTCAGCCTCTGCAACTCAACAAGACCTATCTCAAAATAAAAAATAAAAAAGTTAATAATACAATAAAAAATCGATGCAGGGAGAAACAATTAATTCCTTAAAGAAATTTTAAATAATTTTACAAAGGCAAAACTACAAAGGAAACAGTACAGGTAGGGGTTAAGCACACACAGCACTAGAAAACCTGGCTGATCTGGAAGATGCCATGAGTCACTTTTCAATCCAGAAGTGCATTACTTATATAGATAGTGAAAGGAAGAATAACCCAAAGTCCCAGGCCCTGGTTCCCTGTTCCAGTCACCAGAAAAGATACCACTGAAGCAAAAGGAGCCAGATGACTGTGATGTAAGCTGTGGGACACATGACACAAGGGAGCCTGTTCTTGTAGGGAGAAGGTTTTATGGTCCACTGCTCTTTTCTGCAGTGGAGGGGTGGGAAGCCCCCTACCTCGTTAGAACCCCAAGACCACAAGGAACTATTTCATGACAGCCTTCCAGGGGAGAGAGGGAGAGAGACAGAGACAGAGACAAGGGAGAGTTCTTTTCAGGCAGTGCTTCCCAAGCTCTTGTGTTCTGGAATTTTGGCACAACTCAAACTAATTCAAACTTAGCCTGAGGAAGATGTTCAAGGTCTCTGGATGTCATGGCAGAGTGGCTCCCCTCCAGTGGTTAGGTGGGAAAGGTAGGAAGGTAGGGAGGCTGAGTGAGGGTGGACACAGGGAAACTAGTTGACAGGGGAAGATAGGAGTCTTGCCATTGCCTTTGGGTTGTGTGTTAGAAAATATTCCCATGAGATGGAGCCATTGTTTTAGTGGGGGATGTTGGGACTGCTCCCTTGTCAAGTGCACACAGTTGGAGTGACAGCATTTCTTCCATGAACTGGGGCCTGGGCTGGTTACAGCCAGTTCCTAGCAGCAATGGGGGTGGCGTTATGGGAACCTAGGTAGGATTGTTTGCTAGGTAGGATTGTTTACTAGGATGGGCCCAAATTTGGAGGGAAAGGCCTCTCAACATGCTGCTGGCCATCCTGGAAAGATGTACTCTGCATGGAATAGCATTGATAGGTTTGTGGGCAAGAGATTAGGCTCTATTGATCCATCAGGGATAGGGTGTCTCAGAAGGCTTTCACTCTGAGTTCACACTCCAGTGGCAGCAGCCATGAAAACAGGATGGGATTTTATCCTTCACGAGTATTTTCCAAGTCACTGGTGCCTCACATCAGCCCTGCCAGTAGGCAGACAAGGGTTTGAATTCCCAGGCTAAGGAAACTAAGTCCACAACACAAAACTAGCAGGGGGCAAACTTGGGAAGAGAATTGTGTTAGTTTTTCTGTTGTTGTGATCCAAAATATCCAACCAGTCAGTCTCACGGTCAATGCTAGGAGGAAATGTTTATTTTGTTTCATGGTTTCAGAGGTTCAGTTCTTGGTTGGCTGACTCCATTGCTCTGTGCCTAAGGTGAGACAGAACATCATGGTGGCTGAGAAGCAGAGAGAGAGAGAGAGAGAAGGAGGAGCCCAGGGAAGATATAATCCCCAAGGGCATGCCCAGAGACTTACTTCCTCCAGCCATGTCCCATCTGCCTATAGTTACCACCCATTTAGTGCATTCAAATTATTAGTTCATCAAATGTATTAATCCACTGATTAGGATACAGCTCTTATAATCTAATCATATCACCTTCTCCATTAACATGGGAGCTTTTGGGGGACACCTCATATCCAAACCATAAGAAGGATTTGGGTGTCTGGTGCTGTATCTTGTATCCTGGTTCTCTGGTTTCCAGGTGAGAGAAATAAAAAGTCTGGTGGTTCATTTTCAAAATACATTATTTAGCTTAAAATGTAAAATTACTTGGGATGTAAGAAAGGCCACTGAAGTGGAGAGAATGAAAAGTTACAAGGAGTTAATACTGAGTGTAAAAATGTATAGCCCCTTGACAAACAGGCAGTGAGAAGGAAGGGGCCCAAACTGACCAACAGAGGGATATACTGTGTACTCACCAAAAGGCACTCAATCCAATGGGAGTTTCCTGCTACGAGAGAACAAAGGGAGGTGGGGACAACAAAAGGTGTATTTCTTTGAATAACTCAAACTGGAGACTCAAACCTAGGTGAAATTCAGAAGACTGTACACCCCATAGTACTCAGGCAATGAGGAACTGGGGGAAGGACCTTGTGCAGTAGGTGAAAGAATGCTGGTTGAACCTAATGTGAGAGTGCCTGCTTCCCCAGACACTTGCTCTTCCAAGACAATCATTAAAGTAAAAATCCTTGCTTTTGCCTACCTCATGTCTCTTAATTCTTTGGATTTGGACAGATAAGTGTGTTTCTCACACCAGCATGTGACAATATTTAGTTCCCTGAACTAGTGAAGACTTTAAGAAGAGGACCTGCAAAAGTCAAAGGGGAAAGGGTCTATATCCTAGAGTTTGGTCTATAAGACACTGGGGTGAGGCAGCAGAAAGTTACTTACAGTGGGAGTTCAGGTTGCCTTCTCCCAGGGGACACTTTAGGCCTGTGTGGTCCTATTTTGCACAGTTGAGCTGCCCCTGGGGCTGCAGTGAGCTGGGTCATAGGACTGAGGATGAATAGCAGAGTGTCCTTCTCCCATGCCATATGACTTTGTCCAGTCTATCTTGGTTGTCTATTGTCTGTAGCTGTTCTTTGTTCCTTTCCCAAATGCTCCTGGCTCTGACAAATAATGGCAATGAGCACATCTGAGGAATAGTATGAGGTGCATGGGCCTTGGGGAGAGAGGATAAGAGGTGCAGGTCCAAGGGAGTGCAAGTGGGTAGAAGAAACATCACAAGCACAGGGCCACATCCTCTGTAAGACTTGGTCAGTATCTGGAAATTCAGTGCATGCTGCAGAACCTCCTACTGGGGAAAGATGTAATCACAACACAGTCCCAGGCTTGTGTTCCCTTTATTCCATATAGGGTCAGGAACCCAGGCTTTGGGCCAAATTCAGTGGATATGAGTTTTGGATTTACCACTTTGGACAAGTTACCTAAGCTTTCTAAGCCTGCGAAATAGAATATATGTAACACATACCTTATGTAGTTCATGGGATTGTTCTGGAAATCAAAGGAGACATTAAGTGACACTACCTTGTTAAACTTAAAGCTCTAGAATTGATGTGGGCAGATACTGCCTCTGTTGTTCCTTATGTATAATCAGGATGGTGCAGAGTTTCAGGTGACAATGTCTTGTGTTTTCTGTCCTATAAAGTGGAAGTCTAGAAGGGTTTCCAAGTCCTCACTTGGTTTCATTTTGCACACTCAGAAAAGCTGGTCCCACCCCGCGTCACACTGAGTTCCAGGATTGGTGATAATGGAAACTGCATCATCATTCTGACGTGTGTGGCAGAAAGCAGAGGAAGTACTGTGGTCTACAGCTGGACACCACTGAGTCCCCAGACTGTGATATCCCATGGAGGGTCTGTCCTCAGTGTTTCCTTGAGGCCAGAGGACAGTTTTCTGCCCTTTACCTGCATAATCAAGAACCCAGTCAGCAACAGCAGCTCCCACCCGGTCTCAGTGCCACACATCTGCACAGGTACCTGGCTCCTCAGTTTGCCCAGGAACTCAAGTATGCACTCTGAACAATAACTCTGGAGTGGGCAGAGAAGGTGGAGAAGGAATCCTGATTCCCTTCAGGCCCTGGGGAGGGGGGAATAACACCCTTGAGATGGTAAGATGGGCCTGGAGTGGGTGGTATGGAGTGATAAAATCTGGATAGGGAGACACTGACACTTGCCCTTCTCTGTCTGCAGGGTCAGGAACACTGAGAGAAGTCACAGCGGGGAACGTAGTGATTGGCACTCTTGGGAAGTCAGTCACTCTGCCCCTGGATATCCCAGTGGATCAGGAGGTAGAAAGCATCACATGGAGCTCCAAAGGGCTCATTGCTGTTTTGCAACCAGGACCACCTGGCAAACCAGTCCTGGTTTCTGAGATTCAGGGACCATACAGTGGATGACTGAGCACCCCTCATTAGGTTATTCTCTTCATATCAGTCCCTTGGGGTTGTGGGACTCTGGCCCCTATAGAGCTGGGATAAGTATGCGTTCTCCCCTGATCAACATCACCAAGGATTTCACCCTACGTGTCTAGGTGAGAAGGGGAGGAGGAATGCACATTAATTTTTTTTTTTTTTTTTACCATTATTCTCCGTTGCTTTGCTGGATCTGAGCCGTCTTATAGCTTGAGACTTCTCTTCTTGGCACAGAGAGGCTGAAGAAGCCCAATATCACTGTCACCTCCCAGATCATGAGGAACAGGACCTGCTTTGTCACCTTAGCCTGCTTCATGGAAGAAGCTGGAGAGGATGTTCAATATAGCTGGGACCCCCATAGCCAGGGGGCAGTTGTATCTCATGGAGGAACCACTCTCAGTGTCTCCTGGAGATTTGGGGACAGTGGCAGCTACTGCTGTACTGCCAGGAATCCTGTCAGCCAGAACTCTAGTTCCATCCTCACCAGACCCCTCTGTTCAGGTAATGGCTTTCTTCTGTAACTCTCTTCTTCATGGTGAGGTCCAAATTCTCAGTATCCCTTCCTTCCTTCCTCTTGGATCTAGGAAAAAAGAAAAGGAAGGAAGGAAGGAAGGAAGGAAGGAAGGAAGGAAGGAAGGAAGGAAGGAAGGAAGGAAGGAAGGGAGGGAGGGAGGGAGGGAGGGAGGGAGGAAAAGAAAGAAAAAGAAAGAAAGAAAGAAAAAGGGAGGGAGGAAGGGAGAGAGGGAGAAAGAAAGACAAAGGAAGAGTTTGTAGTTTGCAGCAGGAGATAGGGTTCTGGAGCCACCACCCCAGGGCCCACTCTGTCCATCTTCTCTGTCAGTATCTGATCCTTTTTGCCTCTATCAGCTGCAGACTCAGCTGGGCTTCTACTCACTTCTGGAACTCTCTGAAGAAAAGTGCTCCCCCGACTCAGTCCTGCAGAGTCTATAATGAGGAATCCCAGACCTCCCTTGATGGTGCCTTTAGAGAAGCCTCAGCTCCTCCCCTGGCCTAGAGCTGCTCTGAGAGGGATCCTCTGCTGGGCAGTGGTGACCTCCCTTGGCTTCCCCTTTTCAACTGGGCCACAGGCCATGACAGGAAATCATCTTGGTTCAAACACATTCTGTTTCTCTCCTCTTCTCAGTTGCCTTCTGAAACAGATGCTGTCCCAATTCTTCAATCATTCATTTCACAATCCCTTGCTGCTGGTTTGACCTCAGCAATATTCCAATCATTAAATTCAGTGACTGTGGTTGAATTCTGAATTCTCCCAGCACTTGACACATTTCTTTAGTCACCTGGGTGATTCTCTTTTGGGGACCTCTTCTTCCAGATCATAATACTACTCAGGACTGGTGCTGCTCTTCACTTTGACCTTTCTCCACTCCTTCCATTTTCTTCTGTTGCTCAGGCAAAGATCCAGGTGTCATTTAGAGGCCTCCTTTTTCTCATCACTACCAGATGATTGTTCACTTTCCTGTAACTCTTTGTTTAAGCTACTACCTGTAGCCTCCTGACCACTTTCCTTCCCAGTCTTCTTCCTGATTGCACTGCCAGAGGGGTAATTCTAAATTAAGAAATGCTTATGCTATTTTTCTGCTTACAACTCTGCAATTCTGTAGGGAATCGAGAGATGTTGAATAAGCAGTGCAAAGGTTCAGATAGTCAAGAGGAATGGGTTTTGATTCCTTGATTGGTTAGCAGGGTTACTATAGTCAATAATAATATACTATAGGGGCTAGGGATGTGATTCAGTGGTAGAACACTTGCCTTAAATGCATCAGGCCCTGGGTTAGTTTCCAGCACCAACAAAAAATGTATTATGTATTTCAAAATAATTAAGAGAATTAATCTCAAATGTCTCATCATAAAAAAAATGACAGGTGAAGGAGATGACTGATATGTTAATTAAGTTGATTTAATCAGGTCTGGGGTTGTGGTTCAGTGGTAAAGCACTTACCCGGCACATGTGAGGCACTGGGTTTGATCCTCAGCACTACATATAAATAAATAAAATAAAGGTATTGTGTCCATCTACAAGTAAAAAAAATTGATTCATTCACACCACATTGTATACATATATCAAAATATCACATTATGTGTATAAATATGATGTTTTATATATATGTGTATAAATATATGTTAATAAGAATATTAATATTTTTTAGAGATACTGGGTATTTAATCCAGGGGCACTTTGCCACTGAACTACATCTTCAATTCTTTTTACTTTTTATTTCGAGACAGGGTCTCTCTAAGTTGCTGAGGTTGGTCTGGAACTTGAGATCCTCCTGCCTCAGCCTCACGAGTTGCTGGGTTTATAGGTGTGTGCTACTGCTCTTGGTTAATAATAAAATTTTGAAAGTTAAAAAAAATCATATGATATTTTCCCACTCTCTAAGGTATAAGTATTTTAGTGTCTATTCATTTTAGTAACAGATATTCACTGAGGATCTTTTATGCACCTTGTGCTATTCCTACAAAGTGAAGAAGAGATCCAGATAATTCCCAGCCCTCTGGGAACTCACAGTTATAGTCAACACAACCTGTATCTGATGTTTTTTGACCAAGTTGTCTTCCAGTTAGCTTCAGTAAATGATTTTTGCAGTGTTAAACAAATACAGCACTAATTGTGCTGTGTTGTGGGCTTTATGTGTCTGTCTCCTACACTGAAACTGTCATTGAAGCCCATTCTTATCTTTCTTTGCATCTCCAGTACACAACTGGTTAAGAGGTGTTTAAAAATGTGGGTCTGGCTGGGCATGGTGGTGCATGCCTGTAATTCCAGTGGCTTGGGAGGCTGAGGTAGGAGGATTGCGAGTTCAAAATGAGCCTGAGCAAAAGCAAGGAGTTAAGCAACTCAGTGAGACAAATAAAATACAAAATAAAAATGGCTCAGTGGTTGAGTGCCCCTGAGTTCAATCCCTGGTACCCTCCTACCCCCAAAAATGTGGGTCTGTAGATTATTTTGTGTGCAAATATGAATACATCACAATGCATTCCAGTCAGTTAAAAATAAATAGAAGGAAGACCAATAGAGTATAGGAAGGGGTTGGAGATGGGAGTGGGATAAAAGAAAGAGATAGTACTGGGGCTTGAAATGGAGAAAACTATGTTATATGCATTTATGAATACATTGAAATGAATCCCAATATAATGTATAACTATAATGCACCTAAAAAACCCTGGAACATCTGTTATGGGTGTCATGGGACACAAGGAGGTATGATGTTAATTTCAGATATTCACATTTTTCCTCTCTCTCTGTGAGGCCTGGAGGGTATTCCAGCTCCATCTGCAGATTTGGTTTCCTAAAGGAGCCATTCTGCCTGTTTATGCATCTGGCTTTTCTTCCTTGAAAATCCATTCCCTGTTTTCTTGTTTTCCCATTTCTTCTCTTTCTTTTATCCCAATTCCTAACCAGTGGTCATTATTCATTTAGCCTCCCTTCTAGCTTGTTCCCTGAAGAAAGAATTTCTTCTCTTTTGGATCCTGGGAGCTTTGAGGATTGAGTGGATTTGAATTTGACACTGCAGAGGGCAAGAAGAAGAATATAAGCAGGCAGTCACCTGGAGGCAGAAATAAAGAATTCTACACAAGGAGCACAGGGGATGCAGCACCTCCTGGTGTGAGAGAGTGAGAGACTCTGATACTGACTGAAGCATAAAATCTATTTTATTTGCAAACTATGTTCAAAATTACCAAGAAATTGCTACATCTCTAATTGTTCAAAATAATCTGTTAAGTGTGTTTTAAAATGTTCAGAAAGAGAAAGAAGTTTATTCATTTAAGAAAAATGGAATGTTTTGAAACATAAAAAGGTTAATAAAACTATTAAGTGTTGTGTGCATACATTATTAATGTTCGCTAATGTTTAAGTGAATGGACTCGGAAGGCTCATCTTTAGCCTAAATACTCTCTCCTTGCAGCAGGTTTTGAACACTATTTTAAGTGGATCTTTCCTCTTATTCACAATCATTATATTGTGTAAAAATATTAATTGGATATTCATTCTCTGCCAGAAGAGTAGCTGGTAAAGATAGTCTTCCTTTCTGTAGGTTCTTGATTCATACTCTTAATGGTTTCCTTTGCTGGACAGAAGTCTTTACATTTTATATCTTTTCATTTATTGATTTTTGGTTTTATTTCTTGAGCTTTAGCTGTCTTACTAGTTGATGCCTGCATCCATATGTTGGAGTGTTAACCCTATGTTTTATTTTACCAGTTGCAAAGTTCTGGTCTAATTCCTAGGTCTTTGATTCATTCTGAGTTGGCTTCTGTGCAGGGTGAGAGATAAGGATCTAGTTTTATTTTTGATCATATGGATATTCAGTTTTCTAGCACCATTGTTAAGAAAACTATCTTTCGGGGCTGGGGAGATAGCTCAGTTGGTAGAGTGCTTGCCTGGCAAGCACAAGGCCCTGGGTTCAATCCCCAGCACCGTAAAAAAACAAAACAAAACAAAACTGTCTTTCCCCCAAGGTAAGTTTTTGGCCTTGTTTGTCAAGGATGAGATGACTGTATCTGTGCATGCTTCTCTGTGTCTTCTATTCCTTTGAGTCTTCATGTCTGTTTTGATGCCAATTCCATGCAGGTTTTGTTAATTGGGTAAAGGAATCAAGGGGAAGGGAGGAGAGAGAAAGGGGTGGTACTAGTGAATGAAACCTACCACATTATGCTATGTGCATGCATGAACATATGACAATGAATTTCACTTTTGTGTAGAATTATAATATGCAAATTAAAAAAATAAAGGGCTAGGGATATAGCTCAGTTGGTAGTGCTTTGCCTTTCACGCACAAGGCCCTGGGTTTGATCCCTAGCACCACTGAAAAATAAATAAATAAATAAATAAATAAATAAATAAGTAAGTAAGTTGGATGTGATGGCCCATACCTGTAGCTCCAGCAGCTTGGGAGGCTGAGGTGGGAGGATCACAAGTTTGAGACCAGTTTCAGCAATTTAGTGAGGCCCTAGGCAACCTATTGAAACCCTGTCTTAAAATTAAAAAATAACAAAGGGCTGGGGGTGTGGTTCAGTGATTAAGTGACCCTGGGTTCAATCTCTTACCAAAATAAATAAAAAAAAAAACAAAATAAAAAATAAAAAAATGAATAGAAGACCAGTAGAGAAGAGGTAGATCAGGGGGAATGGGAATAAAGGGGAGGAAGGGAAAGTGCTACAGAATGAAATAGAGCAAATTATGTTGTGTGCATGTGTGGATATGTCACAATGAACCCCACTATTATATATAATTATACTTCACTAATAAAAACATAATAAAAATTAATTGAGAGGTCATTAGACTGAGATGGCTCCAGTGTTCTAAGTTCCTCAAGAAGCAAACATAAACTCAACCCAGAGTGACCTAACCAATCAGAAATCACCACATGACATCTAGTTAGGGACTTTCCTTTTAAACCAGAGTTTTCTTTGTCTTAGTTCCATAAATACCTTAAAAATGATTTCCCCCTCAAGTTTCCCAATGAACCTTGAACTTCTTGTGGTTTGGAGCTGCCTGATTATGAGTCACTGTTGATGCAAATAAACTTAAAAGTTTTAATGTGCCTAGGTTTATTTTTCAACAATTGCCAGCTCATTTTTGAATTATTTCTTACCAGTGCATAATAATTATACAGAATAGTGGGCTTCACTGTGGGATTTTTGTACACACACAACATAATTTGATCAATTTCGCTTCTCAGTACTTCCCCTTGCCCTCTCCTCTGGATCCCCTTCCTCTACTCAACAGGTCTCCTTTCTGTTCTCACCAGATGGTCAGCTCATTTTTGTCAAAGTCCTTATCACAATTTGCAATTATGTACTTATTTGTAGTCTTCCTTGATTATTGTCTGTTTCTCCCACCCGCTGATGGTCTGGTGGGAGAGGCAGATAAGGGCTGTTTCCGTTTTCTTCACAATCATAAGCCCAGAAGGTGGCAGAGTGTCTAGCTAGTATAGAGAGTTCAATATTTACTGAATGAATGAATGGTTGGATGAGAGTTGAGATTATTTTCTTATACAATTTGAAGACTATCTGGAAATTTCAAAAAGACCCGAGGCCTATATTATTGTGTGTTTTCTCTTTCTGCCTTTGATAGAAGGAAGAAGCAAATGGAATCTTTGTCCTAAACTTTCCTTGAATGCTTAAATAGTTGGCAAAAGAAAAGGGCAAAAATAAAAAGATAGTCATTTATGTTTTGTTTTGACAGCAAGCTGCTCTAGAATGCTAGGTAGGTTGATGAAACATTTGAACCATATACAAACAATTGAACCAAAAGGAAAATTTAGACATGAGAGAAAACTTGAATCTCCTCTTGTTTTCTCACTCTCACCTGATTACCTTGTTTTCTACTTCACTCACAGTGAGGACTGACAAACTCCACCCATTAC
Organism: Sciurus vulgaris; assembly: GCF_902686455.1. Classification (NCBI taxonomy): domain Eukaryota; kingdom Metazoa; phylum Chordata; class Mammalia; order Rodentia; family Sciuridae; genus Sciurus; species Sciurus vulgaris. Next base: position 122,111,652 of record NC_136461.1, on the reverse strand, counting down.
AAACTTGTTGGCAATTTATTCCTGAAATGTAAATGGACAGACAGGATCACAAGCTATTAGAGGATAGCCTCTAACATGAAAGAGTCTCCAAACCAACTGAAATAAGGTGTTCACCACACAGACAGCAAACTAACAGAGAAAAACAAGAGATAACAAGGAAAAAAAGAGAGGGGAAAGGACTTCTTCCTGGCCACTCTTTTATTTGTACCCAGCATGCTACAAAATACAAATATATATGTATAAAAACAGGTATATGTAACAAATTGGCAAATGGTACATGGAAATATTTTGTAGGTGATTTGAAGCATAAAAAAACTCATTTCATTTACTTAGGTAAAGGAAACTATAATGGTATAACATGATTTCATTCTGAATTATTACTCCTACCAGCATTCTGTCATTTTCAGATGTAGCAATCTAGTATAAGTTGTTTTCAGATGCAGTAGTTTAAAATTTTATTGGTCCATAATGATTATACATGATACTGGGTCAAATATGTGCATGTAACATAATTTGATCAATTTCATTCACCAGTACTTCCCCTTTCTCCCACCTCCTCCCTCCCCCTGATCTCCTTCCTCTACCCTATTCATCTTCCTTCCATATTCATTAAATCTCTTTCCCCCAACTTATTTTTCCTCTCTAGTTACCACATATGATATAAAACATACAATTCTTGACTTTCTGAGTCTGATTTATTTCACTTAACATGATTCTTTCCAGTTCCATCAATTTTCATACAAATGACATCCACTGTGTATATATATCATATTTTCTTTATCCATTAATCTGTTGATAGGCAGACTATTGTGAATTGCTTGGCTATAAACATGGGTTTGCATGTATTGCTATACTATGCTGACTTTTATGCGTTAGGATAAACACCAAGAAGAGGTATAGTGGGGTCATGTGGGGGTCCATTCCTGTCTTTTAAAGAGCCTCCATACTGATTTCCATCATTGTTGTACTAATTTATATTCCCACCAAAAGTATATAAGTGTTCCTGGAAAAGGACTTGTCTTGTCAGAAAGGTGAACTGAAGAAATCTCAGACTGAGAACTGTGCAGCAGGACCAGAACAATTGATAAAAGACATTATCAACTACAGGAAAAACAGAGAGTAGTTAGAAAAAAAATGGAATCCTAATACCCTACATGACTCAAGTGAGTACACATTAGCACAAATATTGAGTCCAATTTAACAAAAGCTATGGTATAACATGCCGTGGCAAGGTGGGCAGAAAGGTCTGTGTGTTGGTGAGGGGCCATAGAGGGAATGAAGGGGGACAGGGTGGGGACAGGGGATATGGGAGTGAAGTACTCATGTCCACAGCAGGAATCAATAAATACTGTCTTAAATTAAGAAGGGTAGAGCAAATATATTACTGCTAAATATTGGGAAGATATCACAAGAAATAGATAAAATAAATAGTATTAGTTGCCTGTGAGAAGCAGCAGTTCTGGGTGTGGCATGGCAGAGATTTGCTGTTTGTTTTTTTGGTTTTTAATCATAAGTCTAGTTGAATTTAAAAACTATACATGTAGTACTCTGAAATAATTAAAATTTTTAAAAAGCTGGGTGTGGTGGTGAATACCTATAATCCCAGAGACTCAGGAGGCTGAAGCGGGAAAATTGCAAATTCAAGGCCAGCCTCAGCAACTTAATGAGGTCCTGTCTCAAATATAGAAAAGATTTTAAAGGGCCATGGATGTAGTTTAGTGGTAAAGTGCTCTGGGTTCAATTGCCAGCACCAAAACAAAAACAAAAACAAACAAAAAGTTAAAAAAAAAAAAAAAGCACACCAATAAATAAAGAACAACAATATCAACAATGAACTCCTCAAACGTCTAGGAAATTGACTTGATGGAGAGGGGGAGGTAAGGTTCTGCAGGAAGAGTGAATAGTTTAAACGAAGATGCAGAGATTAACTACTAAATATTTAGTTAAAGCAAATAAATATAGAGTTGGATATCTTTTCACTAAATCTAGTTCCAATTATGCATTCAACAAAGTTCAGCATTACTAATATTTGTGCTAATTTTTTTTTTCCTTTTTTTTTTTTCTTTTATTGTAAACAAATGGGATACATGTTGCCTCTCTGTACATGGAGCAAAGGCATACCATTTGTGTAATCATAAATCAACATACAGTAATGTTGTTTGATTCATTCTGTTATTTTTTCCCCTTCCCCCCACCCCTCCCACCCCTCTTTACCCTCTATACAGTACTTTCTTCCTCCATACTTGCCCCCCTCCCTAACCCTAACTCTAACCCTAACACTAACCCTTCCCTCCCCCCCATTATGTGTCATCCTCCACTTATTAGCGATATCATTTGTCCCTTGTCTTTTTGAGATTGGCTTATCTCACTTAGCATGATATTCTCCAATTTCATCCATTTGCCTGCAAATGCCATAATTTTGTCATTCTTTATGGCTGAGTAATATTCCATTGTATATATATACCACGGTTTCTTTATCCACTCGTCAATTGAAGGGCATCTAGGTTGGTTCCATAGTCTGGCTATTGTGAATTGAGCAGCTATGAACATTGATGTGGCTGTATCTCTGTAGTATGCTGATTTTAAGTCCTTTGGGTATAGGCCAAGGAGTGGGATAGCTGGGTCAAATGGAGGGTCCATTCCAAGTTTTCTAAGGAATCTCCACACTGCTTTCCAGAGTGGCTGCACTAATTTGCAGCCCCACCAGCAATGTATGAGTGTACTTTTCTCCCCACATACTCGCCAACACCTGTTGCTTGTATTTTTGATAATCGCCATTCTAATTGGGGTGAGATGGAATCTTAGGGTGGTTTTGATTTGCATTTCTCTTATTACTAGAGATGTTGAACATTTTTTCATATGTTTATTGATTGCTTGTACATCTTCTTCTGTGAAGTGTCTGTTCATTTCCTTAGCCCATTTGTCGATTGGATTATTTGTATTCTTGGTGTAGAGTTTTTTGAGTTCTTTATAGATTCTGGAGATTAGTGCTCTATCTGAAGTATGATTGGCAAAGATATTCTCCCTCTCTGTAGGCTCTTTCTTCACATTACTGATAGTTTCCTTTGCTGAGAGAAAGCTTTTTAGTTTGAATCTATCCCAGTTATTGATTCTTGCTTTTATTTCTTGTGCTATGGGAGTCCTGTTGAGGAAGTCTGGTCCTAGGCCGACATGTTGAAGATCGGGACCTACTTTTTCTTCTATAATCTGCAGAGTCTCTGGTCTGATTCCAAGGTCCTTAATCCATTTTGAGTTGAGTTTTGTGCAGGGTGAGAGATATGGGTTTAGTTTCATTCTGTTGCATATGGATTTCCAATTCTCCCAGCACCATTTGTTGAAGAGGCTATCTTTTCTCCATTGCATATTTTTGGCGCCTTTGTCTAGTATTAGAAAGTTGTATTTATTTGGGTTTGTGTCCGTGTCCTCTATTCTGTACCATTGATCTACCTGTCTATTTTGGTACCAGTACCATGCCGTCTTTGTTACTATTGCTTTGTAATAAAGTTGAAGTTCGGGTATTGCGATACCCCCTGCTTCATTTTTCCTGTGAAGGATTGCTTTAGCTATTCTGGGTTTCTTATTCTTCCAGATGAATTTCATGATTGCTTGCTCTATTTCTGTAAGGTATGTCATTGGGATTTTAATTGGGATTGCATTGAATCTGTATAGCACTTTTGGTAGTATGGCCATTTTGACAATATTAATTCGGCCTATCCAAGAACATGGGAGATCTTTCCATCTTCTAAGGTTTTCTTCGATTTCTTTCTTTAGTGTTCTGTAGTTCTCATTGTAGAGGTCTTTTACCTCTTTTGTGAGATTGATTCCCAAGTATTTTATTTTTTTCGATGCTATGGTGAATGGGGTAGTTTTCATAATTTCTCTTTCTGAGGATTCCTCACTTATGTATAAAAATGCATTGGATTTATGAGCATTGATCTTGTAACCTGCCACTTTACTGAATTCACTTATGAGTTCTAACAGTTTTCTGGTGGAATTTCCTGGTTCCTCTAAGTATATAATCATATCATCCGCAAATAGGGATAGTTTGAGTTCTTCTTTTCCTATTCGTATTCCTTTAATTTCCTTGGTCTGTCTAATTGCTCTGGCTAGAGTCTCAAGAACGATATTGAATAGGAGTGGTGAAAGAGGGCATCCCTGTCTTGTTCCAGTTTTTAGGGGGAATGCTTTCAGTTTTTCACCGTTTAGAATGATATTAGCCATGGGCTTAGCATAGATGGCCTTTACAATGTTAAGGAATGTTCCCACTATCCCTATTTTTTCTAGTGTTTTGAGCATGAAGGGGTGTTGAATTTTATCAAATGCTTTTTCTGCATCTATTGAAATAATCATGTGGTTCTTGACTTTAAGTCTATTGATATGGTGAATTACATTTATTGATTTCCGGATGTTGAACCAACCTTGCATCCCTGGGATAAAACCCACTTGATCGTGGTGCACTATCTTTTTAATATATTTTTGTATGCGATTTGCTAAAATTTTATTGAGAATTTTTGCGTCAATGTTCATTAATGATATCGGTCTGAAGTTTTCTTTCCTCGATTTATCTCTGTCTGGCTTGGGTATCAGGGTAATATTGGTTTCATAGAATGAGTTTGGGAGGGTACCCTCCTCTTCTATTTCATGGAATACTTTGAGAAGTATTGGAATGAGCTCTTCTTTAAAGATTTTGTAGAACTCGGCTGAGAATCCATCTGGTCCCGGACTTTTCTTTGTTGGTAGGCTTTTGATGACCTCTTCTACTTCATTACTTGAAATTGATCTATTTAAATTTTGTATGTCCTCCTCGTTCAATTTAGGCAATTCATATGTCTCTAGAAACCTGTTGATGTCTTCGAAATTTTCTATTTGGTTAGAATATAGATTTTCAAAATAGCTTCTAATTATGTTTTGTATTTCAATCGTGTCTGTTGTGATATTTCCTTGTTCATTCCGAATTTTGGTGATTTGGGTTTTCTCTCGTCTTCTCTTTGTTAGAGTGGCTAAGGGTTTATCAATTTTGTTTATTTTTTCAAAGAACCAACTATTTATTTTGTCAATTTTTTGTATAGTTTCTTTTGTTTCAATTTCGTTGATTTCAGCTCTGAGTTTAACTATTTCCTGTCTTCTACTACTTTTGGTGTTGGTCTGTTCTTCTTTTTCTAGGGCTTTGAGCTGAAGTGTTAGGTTGTTTATTTGTTGATTTTTACTTCTTTTATTGAATGCGCTCCATGAAATAAATTTTCCTCTAAGTACTGCTTTCATAGTGTCCCAAAGATTTTGATATGATGTTTCTTTGTTCTCATTTACCTCTAGGAATTTTTTAATTTCCTTCCTAATATCTTCTGTTATCCATTCATCATGTAATAGCATATTGTTTAATCTCCAGGTGTTGGAGTAGTTTCTGTTTTTTACTCTTTCATTTATTTCTAACTTCAAGCCATTATGATCTGATAGAATACAAGGTAGTGTCTCTATCTTCTTGTATTTGCTAACATTAGCTTTGTGGCATAATATATGGTCTATTTTAGAGAAGGATCCATGTGCTGCTGAGAAGAAAGTGTATTCGCTCTTGGTTGGATGGTATATTCTATAAATGTCCGTTAAGTCTAAATTATTTATTGTGTTATTGAGGTCTATGGTTTCTTTGTTCAATTTTTGTTTGGAAGATCTGTCCAGTGGTGAGAGAGGCGTGTTAAAATCACCTAGTATTATTGTGTTATGGTCTATTTGGTTTCTGAAATTGAGAAGGATTTGTTTGACATACATGGATGAGCCACTGTTTGGGGCATAGATGTTTATGATTGTTATGTCTTGCTGATTTATGGTTCCCTTAAGCAGTATGTAATGTCCTTCTTTATCCCTTTTGACTAGTTTTGGCTTGAAGTCCACATTATCTGAAATGAGGATGGATACCCCAGCTTTTTTGCTGAGTCCATGTGCATGATATGTTTTCCCCCATCCTTTCACCTTTAGTCTATGTGTATCTCTTTCTACGAGGTGAGTCTCTTGCAGGCAACATATTGTTGGATCTTTCTTTTTGATCCAATCGGCCAGTCTATGTCTTTTGATTGATGAGTTCAGGCCATTAATATTCAGGGTTATTATTGAGATATGATTAGTATTCCCGGTCATTTGGTTCATTTTATTTATTTATTTATTTATTTATTTATTTATTTATTTATTTATTTATTTATTTTGAGACGACTTGGTTCTTCTTTTATTTGACAATTCCTTTAGGATGGTTCCTCCCATTGCTGATTTGTTTCTTTGTTTTTCATCTCTTCTTCATGGAATATTTTGCTGAGAATGTTCTGTAATGCTGGCTTTCTTTTTGTAAATTCTTTTAGCTTTTGTTTATCATGGAAGGATTTTATTTCATCATCAAATTTGAAGGTAAGTTTTGCTGGGTATAAGATTCTTGGTTGGCATCCATTTTCTTTCAGGGCTTGAAAAATGTTGTTCCAGGCCCTTCTAGCTTTTAGGGTCTGGATTGAAAAATCTGCTGATATCTGTATTGGTTTCCCCCTGAATGTAATTTGATTCCTCTCTCTTGCGGCCTTTAAAATTCTGTCTTTATTTTGTATGTTGGGCATTTTCATTATAATGTGCCTTGGTGTGGGTCTGTTGTAATTTTGTATATTTGGAGTCCTATAAGCCTCTTGTACTTGATCTTCCATTTCATTCTTCAGGTTTGGGAAATTTTCTGATAGTATTTCATTGAATAGATTGTTCATTCCTTTGGTCTGTTTCTCTAAGCCTTCCTCAATTCCAATAATTCTCAAATTTGGCCTCTTCATGATATCCCATAGTTCTTGGAGATTCTGTTCATGATTTCTTACCATCTTCTCTGTTTGTTCAACTTTGTTTTCAAGGTTAAATATTTTATCTTCAATGTCTGATGTTCTGTCTTCCAGGTGTTCTATTCTATTGGTTATGCTTTCTATGGAGTTCTTAATTTGGTTTATTGTTTCCTTCATTTCAAGGATTTCTGTTTGGTTTTTTTTCAATATCTCTAACTCTTTATTGAAGTGATCTTTTGCTTCCTGTATTTGCTCTTTTAACTGTCGATTGGTGCGATCATTCAGTGCCTGCATTTGCTCTTGCATCTCGTCATTTGCTTCCCTGAGCATTTTAATTATGTACATTCTGAACTCCCTTTCTGTCATTTCTTCTGCCATGCTGTCATTGGGTTTCATTGATGTAACATCTAGATTTGTTTGCAGCATTTTCTTTCCTTGTTTTCTCATATTGTTCAGGTATCAGTTGACCGCTGTGATATTGCAGATTTCCTCTATTGTCTTATAATATCCCTGAAGATTTCTATTATATCCCCTCTTAGTCTTCAGTAGCCTGAAATCTTGGAGGAAGTTGATAATGCAGTGCTCCACAAGGGAGCTGACTCCCTAGAGGTGGTGGCCTTCTGGTGGGGTATATTCCCTGCTAGTGGGCAGAGGTACCTTCACTTGCTGATGAATGGTCATCCAGAAGGGAAGTAGGTTGTGGGCTGATGCAAGACCAGTTTGGGCCTGTGTCTCTGATTTTATGGTCCTTTTGGGAGAACCTCACCCAACAGGGAGGAGTCACCCGGTGGGGAGGTCTCGCTGGTCGGTTTTCCTCCCAGAGGTTCCGTTCAATTCACAACTACCACCTGGGCTGGGCAGCCTTCTTCTGCAATGTTCCCAGGGACCCGGACCTACCTCCTGGGCCTGGAAGCCTCACCCTTCGCAAACGAATCTCCTTCGGCTGCCTTTCCTCAGAGAAGCTGCCTGCAGTCCTGGAGCCTTCGCTCCGCCCCTCAGTTTGTCTGTGGGGTCCTTCCACCAAGAAGCCGTCTAGGACCCTGCTCTGCACTTTTCGCCTGGCTATGAGGCCCCTCCTCTGAGCAGCCACCTGGAGCCCCTTTCAATCACTCCGAGTCCCAGTGACCCACCACGCACCACTTTCTCCACCAGGCAGTCACCCAGAGATCTGGTGCGTCACGAGTCCCAAGAACTCACTGTGCACCTTCTTGTCCTGACTGCCTCCCGTAGCCCTGGTGCAGTCACTTCGAGCCCAAGCACGCCGCCGCGCTCCTCCTCCTTCTCCAGACAACCCCCCTATGTTCAGGAGCGGATGCTCTGGGACCAAACCACTCACCACGCTGTTCCACCGGATAGCCACCCAGAGCCCTGGCGCAGCTGCTCCAATTCCAAGTGACGTGCCGAGCCCGTATTTCTCCTTCTCCTCTGGGCAGCCCCCTGTGTTCAGGGGTGGTCACGTTCAGTCCAAACAGCTCACCAAGCACCTTCTCCTTTGGGCAGCCTCCCAGAGCGCGGGTGGGTTGCGCCGAGTCCAAGCGCTGTGGTGAACAGCCACCTCTCCAATGCTCCCAGCTGTCTGCGATCACTGCTCCGGCGGGGGGAGGGGCGCCTCGCCAGCAGTTCTACTTTGCAAAGATCCCTGCTTTCGGGGCTACCGCCGTGTCCGGGGGCTACCGCCCCGTCCGGGATGCCTGCCCAGTGGGAAACACTCACCCGGCTGCTGAGATGGTCCCAAGTCTCTCAATATCTCCTTTTCTTGAGTCCTGAGTCTCCACGCTGCTCCTCCGGATAGCCGCCCGGAGCCCTGGCGCAGCTGATCCAATTCCAAGCGACGTGCCGAGCCCGTATTTCTCCTTCTCCTCTGGGCAGCCCCCTCTTCAATGCTCCCAGCTGTCTGCGATCACTGCTCCGGCGGGGGGAGGGGCGCCTCGCCGGCAGTTCTACTTTGCAAAGATCCCTGCTTTTGGGGCTACCGCCCCGTCCAGGACTCCTGCCCCGTCCGGGACGGCTGCCCAGTGGGAGACTCTCGCCCGGCTGCTTTGAGTTGGTCCCAAGGTTCTCTATATCTCCTCTTCTTGAGTCCTGAGTCCTGGAGCAACACGAAACGCAGCCACCCTCTAGTCCGCCATCTTGAATCCCCCCTGTGCTAATTTTAAAAACTAAAAAAATTTTAGAACTGGGAAGCAATTTGGGCTGTCCGTGACCTTTCCTATTGTTCCACACAACTGTTATTTGGACAGCCCAGGTAGCAGGATCTCTGAAAGCCAGTGCACAGTTCTTGAAGGCACAGACTGATAAACCCACACCTATGTCACAGAGCATGATTTGCTCTTTGCATCTGATGAGAACCAGCAACCCTGAAATCATGGGTGGTAGCCATGGGCAGTAACCTGGCATAGGAATGCATAGAAGGAGGAAGAATTAGTTCAGTGTCTCTTTTCAAGATTTTGGCAAAATCAACAGTGTTTTGTGAGAGTGAAATGCTTCATTAGCCAGCCTCCAACCTCAGCTTGACAGCAAAACAAGAGGCTGATTCCTGATGGAGAAAGTTCTGATGTATGGAAAGCCGTGAGATTCGCCCAGAGGAGGATAGGTCAACTCCTGCCACTTACCCCTGCCCCACAAACCCAGTGATTTGGTTATCTAGTGACATTGTTTGAGGTGTGAGGTGTGAGGTGTGAACCATATGTATCCCAGTGACTGCCCATCCTGGTGCTGCTAGGGGCACTTCTGTGTATGGTTGGCAAAAGAGAAAAGGGAGGAGGAGGGAATGGCTGACATTTAGGAGTAAATTGTCATCTTATAAGACGACAGACCACACAGGAAAGAACTGTTGGATGCCCTCCGCCTTTACCTTTTTCTAAGTTGAAAAGTAAACACATTTCCAAAATTTGGCTTCTCCACAGTTTTATCCACCCTCTCTGCACCGTGGAGGGCAGCCATTAAATCCTGTGGGTCACTGCGCATGCTCTGTGTGGTCACGTGCAGCTCCTCTGTGGGCTCCTTGTCCTTTCTCCATCTGGCTCCTACTCATCTTGTTAGGCTCTTCCTGTGTGAAGATTTCTCTCCTCCGTGTTCCCACAGTTCTTTTTCTAAATGCAAACTGTGTCAAGCTGTGTCTTCATGCGTTTGATCTTTTCATCAGATGGGAACTCTTTGGGGTTAGGGACCATGCTCATGACTTATTTATCTCAACTTATTGGCCATTCATAGGAGGTGTTCACTAAATGTCTGGTGAGTGAGTGAATGAATGAAAAATGAATAATTGAATGAATGAAAGTCTGTTTGGAAAAACCACCTGTCCATTTCTTTTTGCCTATTCCACCGTTCTGAGTTTGGTTAGGAGTTTTTATACTTTGCTGATGTTTATTTTAAATTTTGAAGCATTAAGAAAGTTCAGAAATGACACAAGATTAAGAGATTTTAGATTTTTTTCTTCCCTTATGGGACTTACCTGTCTCCTATAGCAATTAAAGTTTCCCTTCTAAACCATTTTTCCTTGTATTTGTTTTAGATTCCTTCCATATTACATTACTTCAATATTCTTCCCTCAGAAGACTTTAAGAAACAGATACCATTTGACAGTTTTACTCGTGAGGATACCATGTATTTTGCTTAGTGCTCATGAAACTTAATGTGCAGGTATTTTGACAAGGTTTTTATATGTATATTTTCCAAAATAAAACCTAACAAATCCTAACAATAAAATGGCTAAATTTGTGTGTGATTTGTCGGCTTGAGCCCAAAGGGGGCAGCAGAGAGTTAGATGTGTGACATGGTGGAAAACCTCAGCCGGCTCACTTGCATTGTTAACCTTTCTTTCATTTCTCTCTCTGAGCTGAGGGAGTTGAAGTAAGCAATCCTTAAGTCTCTTCTAGTCGTCAGATACTCTGTGTAAGTCTTAAATAGAGGTTTTTGCACTTATTTAAACTTTGGGGACAGAACAGAGAATGAAAAACACAATAATCCTCCACTCTTGAAGCTTGTATTCCAGTGGAGTCCCTGCATTGAGTAGGGATCCTATGGCTGCCATAGTGCCAGGAGAGTATGGGGAGTGAACCCTGCAAGCCTGGGTGAGAAGTCAAGCTGAGTTTGACCTTTAGGAAGTAGGTATGATATGTCCAGGTCAAGCAGGAAACCATATGGAATTTACTAGGATCAAGCAGGTTGAGAAGGGGACAGATTCTCCCCGAGCCAGAAAATGAGGGGTTGGTGGTGGGTGCCTGACTGGCCAGGAGGAGATATGTAAGAGTTGTACCCACAAGATAGTTGTGCTTGCAACACTTCCAGATGTGGAAAGCCTATTTAGCTTGCCTCAGCAGGGCCTGTATCTGCTCCTGGGGAGGTCCTCCATGCATGGTTACTGGGAGGGAAAGTAGCACATGCATAGCAAGGAGGAGGAGGAGCCAGATGGGCACCGGACAAAGAGCTCAGAGCCTTATAACTGATAAGACTTTTATAAGGGTTACATGAATAAATAAATAAAACTGGATTATTAGCTACTTTACTTGGCTTGTGAGTACTGGTCAGACACCTCTTATCAGAGGCTTGATCATTTAAATTATCTGATTAACAGTTGTTACCAGGTTTTCAGTTACTCCCCCACGACCCCGCAGTGCTGGAGATTGAACCCAGGGCCTTGCGCTTGTGAGGCAAGCACTCTGCCAACTGAGCTATACCCCCAGCCCTTCAGTTGCCCTTTATACTTAAAAGTCTAGAGGTTGAGTTTGAATGAAAATATATAAATAGGTAGTAGAATCCTTAATATGAAGTAACTTTTATTGAAATGTTGAAAATACTGTTAAACCCTTTATGTATATAATTACATTTAACACTTAATCTTATTATAACCCTCTGAGGTAGAAACTATTTTTTTTACATTTTATAGAAGAGGAAATTGAGGTTCAGAGACACTAAGTGAGACTGGGGATGTGGTGTAGTGGTCCAGCGCTTTTCTAGCATTCTTGAGACCCTGAGTTTGCTCCTTGGCACCACACAAACACATACACATAAAAAACAAAACAAAAAAAACAAGCAATAAAAGGGTGGGGGGAGAGAAGAGAGTGAAAAAACAGCTAAATGCCTTACTTATAGGATCAGAAGATATAGGATATCAAAAATTGCTTTTCTCTTTCTCTTTCTCACCTGTTTTCAGGGTGGCAAAAGTAATGTAGGTTGATTATTAGTCACTGTTGGGAGTGTGGGCTTTTTTTCTTTTTCTCATTTTTAATTGAAAATTCTTTTATTTTATTTTTTTCTCCAATGTTCTATACCAGCTCAACCCCCGCCATTATTTTATTTATTTATTTTTATATTATGCCTCATTTGGGGCGAAGGTGATGTGCAAGAGCAAGGGCAACAACTTTGTGTGTCCTTAACCCTTGGGAAGACAGGCACCACACCACTGTCCCCTCTTAACTTCTTGGTTTCCTTTCACCTCTTGTCTTGCTGAAGTGGTTTAGATATTAGGTGTCCCCCAAAAGTTCATGAGTGAGACCATTCAGAAGTGAAATGACTGGTTTGTGAGAATTGTAACCCAATCAGTTAACTAATCCCCTAGTGGGGATTAACTGAGTGGTAACTGAAGGCAGGTAAGTGTGGCTGGAGGAGTGGGCACTGGGGGCATGCCTTTCCAGTATATATTTTGTATTTGGGAAATAGAGTCTCCCTCTGCTTCTTGATCATCATGTGAGCTTGTTCCCTCTACCAAACTCTTCTGCCATGATGTTCTGCTTCACCTTGAACCCTGAGGAATGGCTCTGCTTATGTATAACTGAGACCTCTGAAACAGTGAGCCCCCAAATAAAGCTTTCCTCCTCTAAAATTGTTCCTGTCAGTCTTTTAGGCACAGCAGTGAAGTTGACTAAGTCACCACCCATCTTTGAAGTTTAGTCTTCAGCTATAATCATCAGCTCTGCTCTTGGTTTCAGTTTTACCTCTTTCGAGTCTTTTTGCTTTCTTTCCAGACTAACTCTGTTCTAGGATTGCTACTTCTCATGCTGCCCCATTTAAGTCTATGTCAACCTTAAGCACAATCCCTCTTGGCAAAGGGGGAATAATTCTTGATCCTTGAGATAGTTTTATGCATTTATCTGATTGGGGTAAGAGATGACCAGACAGCTGGTAAAATATTATTTCTGACTTTATCTGTAAAGGTGTTTCCAACAGAGATTAGCATTTTAATCAGTAGACTTACTAAAAAAGATGCCCTCACCAATGATGGTGGACATCAGTCAATCTATTGAGGGTCCAAAGAGGACAAAAAGGCAAGAAGAGGATATTTGCTCTCAGAGCTGAGACATCTCTTTTTTCTGCACTTAGACATCAGCACTCCTGGTTCTTGGGCTTTTGGACCTTACAAGATTTCTCCTCCTCTCCACCAGTTCTGAGGCTTTCAGACTCAGACTGAATTATTCTACTGGTTTTCCTGGTTCTCCAGCAGATTGTGGGATGTCTTGGCTTTCATAATGAGCCAATTCCTGTAATAAATGTATAATAAAATCTCTAAGATGTCTTTCTACATATATGTTATTGGTTCTGTTTCTCTGAAGAATCCTGACTAATACAGATTTTGTTAGCAAGAGTAGTTCCACAGGAATACAATTTTGAGGATGAGTTTTCTGCCTTGGTTCTGAGGCTTCTGGAATTGGTTCCTCAATCTGATTAAAGATATCAGTGACTCTCTGGAGTAAGGAGAGCACTGATAGTCCATTGATTTAAGTGTTTATGGAGATTCTCAATATATCTACATTAGATACTAAGTGATTCTGCATATGGCACTTTCAAACATTTGTGGAAAACCAAGAAATATACTGACATTAGTTGGGTTTATTCCAATATCAATGAGAAAATAAAATGGTGAAAGAAAAAGATGAAATTAGAGATTCAAATTCCCAACTCAAGCACTGCATAAGTAACAAAAGAGCCTCTAGGTATGCCCCGAAAGAGTCTTACCTCCTGTCATAACAGGAATGAGATTACTGAAATGCAAACATGAAAACTTGTTCTGAAATTGACTGAATGGAACGTCCAGCCTCACAGAGTATCTATAAATGTGAGGGATTTATGGAAAAGCATGGGATTTTGTGAGTTGGCATGGGGAATTATGAGGAGACCTTGTGGAAACTTTAGATATTAGACCCCTAAATTCAAATGAGTTTTTTCTTTTTTCTTTTTTTCCAGTAGAAGAGCCCTCCACCGTCATCCCCAGTGAAAGCAATTATGCCACCAGCAGGGTAATTGGTATTACCAAAGTGGCTTCCTAAATCTCAGTAGCTGAAGCCTCTACACCCCAGTGGTAGCAGCCGCCTAACCACAGTAGTATAGGCCTCTCCACACGGTGTTCTCAGACTTTCTACTTTTGTCTGAGGGGATTGGGTCCGTTTGTTTGTAATTTCCATAGTAGAACAGTGCTGGGGTCTAGAACACTGGTCTGCAACCATGGGAGGCAGGCTCTCTACTTTATGGGCTATATTGCCAGCACCTGAGGGGATTAAGACTGCATTGCCCAAGGAAACAGAAATGCCTCTCTGAGACTGTTGCCATGCAAGACGATACTAATTCTCCTAAGGGCTTCCCTCCCCACTCTTTGCTGTAGCCTGATAACTAGACTCAAGTTCCAGTGGGACCCTACAGATGAAGCACAAAGTGGAACCCATGAGGAGGTACACTAAGCTCAAAAGAACTACTTGAGCTCTTTTCACTGACACTGCAGAAATTCAAGAAACGTGTTGTGGGAATAGATATCAAAGGTATGGGATAATTTTGGAGGAACATAAAGTTGGATCAGGCCAAATTTTAATAATATGGTTATAACTAAGCTGAGATTCTGCATTTATTGTTTCAATTAAGGAAAAGTACACTATGTCTGATTTTTTGGATGAATCATGGACCAAATGCTCATCCACCATGAGTGATATGGCATTTCCTTAGGTGATCAGCCAGTCCCTGGTGGCAGTTGATTATGTTGTACTGCTTTCATCATAGAAGGAGCAGCATTATGGTCTTTCTGGAATAGGCAATCTAGATATAGATTTGCCTTTCTTGTACAGCATAACTCTGCCAAAACTACTGTCTTTGGATCTCTAGGAGGCTTTATCTGTCATCATGGTATTCCACACAGTATCGCTACTGACCAATGTACTCAGCACAAGTGTGCAGCAGTGGACCTGTGCTCATGGAATTCATTTCTCATATTCTGATCCTTACCATCTGGAAGCAATTGGTTTGGTGGAACAGTATAATGACCTTTTGAGGACTCCTAGTAACATGGCAATATTTAGTTTATTTCTGCTGCTATAGAAAAATAACTTAGGCCAAGTTAATTTTTTTTTTTTTTTTGGTACTGGGGATTGAACTCAGGGGCACTCAACCACTAAGCCACATCCCCAGTCCTATTTTGTATTTTATTAGAGACAGGGTCTCACTGAGTTGCTTATCACCTCACCATTGCTAAGGCTGGCTTTGAACTCGTGATCCTCCTGCCTCAGTGTCCTGAGCTGCTGGGATAACAGGCAGATGCTATCACCCCTAGCCCAAGTAATTTTTTGAACAACAGAAATTTGTTGGGAAATCTAAGCTCAATGTGTCAGCAGGTTTGGTGTGTGGTGAAGGCAGCACCCTCATGTCCGAATCACCTCCCCAAAGCCTCACTTCCTTAGACCATCATCCTGGGATTAGGATTTCAACATATGAATTGGAGGGACACAGACATTAAAATTATAGCAAATACCTTGTAAGGTTAGGACAATGCTTTCCAGAAGATTGTATATACTTTGAATCAGTATTCAATATATGGTGCTATTTCTTCCATAATCTGAATTTGTGCGTCTTGGAACAAAGATGGAAATGGGCGTGGCATCACTAACCAGCAAAACTTTACTTCTTGTTATTACAACTTTATGCTTTACTGATCTAGAAATCTTTGCTATAGTTTGGATATGATTTGTCCTCCAAAGGTTCATGTGCTGTAAACTCATTTTTCAATGTAGTGGTATTGAGGGGTGGTGGGACCTTTAAGAGGTGGGACCTAGAGGTGATTAGGTCATTGGAGGTACCACCCTAAGAAGGGATTAATCCTTAGGGGAGTTGGTTAGGTCTCCCAGGATAGAATTGGTTACTATGAGAGTGGGTTGTTATAAAGCAGGTTTGACTTTCTTGAAATACTCTTTTCTTCCTATCTAGCTATTAGGCCTCTCTTACACAAGGACCACCATGTACGGTATCTGCCACGAAACCCTCACCAGAAGCTAATGCTGGTACCATGCTCTTGGAATTCTAGAACTGTGAAACCTTTATTCTTTACAAAGAAACCAGTCTCAGGTATTTTGTTATAGCAACACAATACAGACTAATATAGCCTTAGTTCCAGAAAGAAGAATGCTTCCACCAGGAAACATAACAATAATTCTATTGACCTGGAAGTCTGTCACCTGGGCACTTTGGACTCCTCATGCCTCTATATCAACAGGAGGAAGAAAGGAAATTATGATATGGGTTGGGGTAGTCAACTTTGACAATTAGGTAGAAATTAGATTGTTAATCTACTATGGAAGTAAGGAAAAGTGAGTCTGGAATATAAGAAATACTTTAGGGACATCGATTAGTATTATCATGCTGTGATTAATGTGAAGGAGAACTACAATCCAATTCAGGTGGGACTACTAATGGCCCAAAGTCTTTCATAGTAAAGGTTTGGGTCCCTCACCAAATAAAGAACCACAACCAGTTGAGATGCTTGATGAAGGCAAAGTAAGTAAATGATTGGTAGTAGAAGAAGGTAGCTATAAGTTCTAGTTATGACCACATTACTTTAATTGCCATGAATGTTTCCTCCTAATTTTGTTTCCTGCTTACTTTTGTGTGTATATACGGGTAGTGTACACCTAATCCAAAGTCCAAAGTGAGCAATGCTCCAAAATTTGACTTTAAAATGCCATGACACTCAAAAATTTCAGATTTTGGATTTTCAAATTAGGGATGCTAAACTGGTGAAATCTATGAAAATATTTTTTTAAAAATCAAAAATCTGATCCCAAACATTTTGAGTAAGAGATATTCAACCTGTTTAAATATACTGAACAAACGCTTTTCTTTTCTTTCCTCTATTTCCTTATCATTTAATATGAAAATATACTAACTTTGTATCAATATTTAAGTACTGTTTATTTTATATAGTATTTAGGTTGCAGAATATCAGAAGAACAAACATGACTCAAGGACTTTACTTCCTCTTCTAGGAAAGTAATTAGTGTGTTTTCAGTAGCATGCAAGATTGTTGTATCACATGAGGTTGAATTATGACTTAATTCTCTTCTTTATTGATTCAGAGGTATGAGAAGTCCTAAGCGTCCAGGTGTCAGACTTAATTTCCAGTTCAATGGAATCATGGTTATTTTTCTTTGTGGAAGCTTTCTTTCTTCTGGAACTAACACTGTGTTAGTTTTTATTGTGTTACTATAACAAAACACCTGATACCTGTTACTTTGTTTTTAGGTGGAGATTAAGAAAATAGATATGAGTGCTAAGTCAACAAGGCATGAACTTGTGAGGGTGAATATTGCCTGTCAACTTGACCAGGTGAACCTATGGTCGGACAAGAGTAAAACATTATTTCTAGTTGTGCCCGTGAGAGTATTTTAGGAGATATTAGCATTCAAAGGGTGAACAAAGAAGCCCTTTCCAGTGAGGAAGAGTATCACAAAATCTGTTGAAGACCTGAATAGAACAAAAAGGCAGAATAAGGGTGAATTTGATCACCCTTCTTGAACTGGAACATCCGTCTTCTTCTGTCCTCTGACATCAGAGTTCCTGGTTCTAAGGCTTTGTGAGTTAGACCAGAAGTTATGACTTTTGTCCCCAATTCTCGGCATTCAGATTTGGACTGTAGAATTATACCACTGGCTTTCCTGGTATCCAGTTTACAGGTGGCAGAGACTTCTTGGTCTTCTTCGTGTATAAAGCCAATTTTAATAATAAATCTCTTATACATATTTCTCTCTATATCGTATAGATGATGTTTCTCAGGAGAACCCTGCATAATATAGTCCCCTATGCATCTTGAACACACCTTCTGTTTTTTTTTTTTTTTTTTTTTTTGTGGTGCTGGGGATTGAACCCAGGGCTTTGTGCTTGCAAGGCAGGCACTCTACCAACTGAGCTGTATCTCCAGCTCGCCACAGCTTTCTTTTCTTACGCATCTCTCATCTTTCAGTGTCTGATGATACCCACATCTGCCACTTGATTTTGAGTGCCTAGAAGTATGGGGGCACATATGGTAGGTCCATAATAAAAAAATGACTTTTCTAATTAGTAAAGACTAATAGTGAGGCAAGATTGGAGGAAGGATGGAAATGAGGAAAATGAGGGTTGGGGAGGGGATCAGGGGAAGGAAAGATAATAGAATGAGACAAACATCATTTCGCTATGTACGTATATGATTATGCAAACAGTGTGATTCTAACTCATGTACAACCAGAGAAATGAAAGTTGGTAGCCCATTTGTGTACAATGAATCAAAATTTACTTTAAAATAATCAATTTAATATTAATTAATGCTGTCCACTGAAGTAATATGTATGAGCCCAAAACGATAGTAACAACAACAACAACAGTTCCACTAAAACCCAACAAGATGAAAGGCTATGTGGGTCTCAGCATCTTCATCTGTAAAAGGTTATGTTTGTTATGAGGATTAAATAAATTGATACATGTATATATAAATACACATATACATATATGAAGCGTTTAGGATAATGCTTGACATATAGTCAATACTGTATTAAATATTATCAATTTTATGACATCAATTCTTGTATCTTACTGCCCATCTTCTTAATGGATAGCAATAAACAGGATGCTCAGAATTATAGCCACATGGAACTCAAAGCATCTTTAAAATTTGTTCACAAATATGTGACCTGAGGAGGTTTTCGGTAATTCTTTCCTTCTTCTGCAGATTTGATAAAGGAAAAGGGTTGTACTATATCCTGGACTGCAGTCTCTGGCTCTCCCCACCAGCTTCTTGTTCATGGGGTCTTGCCTCTTTATGTGTCTGATTATCTCTGATTGTGTGATAGACATTGGTTATGAAAGACTGAAGAAAAAACTTGAAGCCTAATAATTTTGTTTTCTTCTAGAGATTATCTTTGATTCTGACAGGTTCATGGACACTAGCAATCTTGGTTCTTTTTCGTCCAGTATCCAAGTTGAAGATTTTCTTGGTTACACAGAAGTTCGCAATGACTGGTGTGGTTCTTGTTTATGTTTTCTCCTACATTAAGTCTTTTGGAGCCCCAGGTCAAAGAGACAGGTGTGTTTGCTAATCATGGTGGTTCTGGACTCCAAAGTTTGTCTCTCTAGTCCCAAGAAGCTCTTATAAACAAAGGATAGCCTTCTGGTTTCTTCTCTCAGATCAGCAAACATCCCTGAAGAGTACTGGATACAGCAGTCTCCATAGATATCTCACAAATCCATCCTTCCTTCTTCATTTTCATCCTATTGTCTCTGTCCAATGTACTATTACCTCTCTCAAGGACCACTGTGATAGCCTTCTGAGAAGTTTGCCTGTATCCAAACTTGAGCCCATAAATTTCTTCTAAGACAGTAATTAGTGAAATTTTAAAAACACAACTGTTTGGTCCAGTCACACTGATTTTTGTTTGTTTCAGGTCCTTTCACCACCACAGGGCCTTTGCACTGGCTCTTCCCTCTGACTAAAAAGGGGTTTTCACCCTCTCCACTTCTTTTTCTTCTTTTTAATAATTCTTATTTATCTTTAGAGCTCAGTTCAATTTTTATAGCTTTGGAGATTCCTTGACCCTCCCTCAACCCTAAGAAAATCCTCCACTGTAGGGTATCCTAGCACCACACATTTTTCTTTCTTAGCAATCATTTCTGCTGCCATGTTATTTGAAAGATAATTTGAATATTGCCCTCTCTCATTAGAAAGTAAGCATCCTGAGGGCAGGACACTCATTTTTGCACACTGTTGTATTTCCTTTGTTAAGGATAGTGCCTGGAATTCATTGGTGCTTAATAAGTACTGCTGAACAAATAAATGAATGAATGTATGCATAAATGCATGAATGAGTGAGCACCTTCCTGATATGATATAGTTAACTTCTCTCACCTTTTTTCCCCTGATCAGGTTTCTGTGTTTGAGAATCTATTGTTTTCATTTCACAAGTCCTCAGCCACACCTCAGGAGATGGTGTGACTTCTCACCCTAGCAGGCTAGTGGTTTTCTTTGCCTGCTGGTTGAGCTTAGGAGGGGAAGACTTTATCTGCAGTCAGCATTGGGAAAAGATATTAACGGAGTTTCCAGATTCCAGATCCATTGGTTTCCCTGGACCCCTATTTAGCCACTGGCTTAAAAGGGTGGTAGGATCATAATTAGGAGGATCAGTTCTAATTATCTGCCATCTGAGTTGGCTCCCAGGAGAAAGAGCCAGGAAGGATGCATTCTAAAGCCTAGCAGTCCCCCTCCCCCTCCTGCCTCATACACTAAGGCTCCCCATAGCCTCCAGCTACCCTCGTGGAGGCAGACTAATCTTTTCCTCTGATCATCATTGGGGGGTCTTCCTCCCTTCTGCCCACTATTCTCACTCAGGGGACACTTTCCATCCTCCTACCCACGCCTTTAACGGAAGGGATGACTTTCCCCTTAACCTCTCTTGGTGAAGCACCTCTTTTTTTTCTGTTTAAAACTTCTTCTCTATTACATAATACACACTTTCTTATTAAAAAGCATTTGGAAAATGAACACAAATAGAAAAAATTCCAAGTCACCTACACTTTCATTCTCCTCAACCAGAATTAATATTTTGATGTATTCCCTTCTAAGTTTTTCCAGGCTTCTGTGTCTTTTGGATATATTTGCAATCATACAGCACATTGAACTTTACACTCTACTTTCACTTGCCATGTCACACTTTCTAGCTTGATAACCTGTAATTCTTCATGTTTGTGTTTACTTAATCTTTACCTGTGGTCTGACTCTAATTTGTTTCCAGAATTTTACAAATGCAAATAGCAACACAGTGCATATTTTTGTATGTGAATTTTATAATGCCTTTTCCCCCTGTAATTGGATATGTATTTGTATTGTTATAGTGCCTTTTTAAAAAAGAACAAAGACAATAAAGAATACTATTCACTGAGGTCTATGACAATAGGGTTTTGTAGTAAGGAAGAGAAATAGACCTTAATTCTCCTCTGACTATACTTTTAAAAAAATTTAAATTTGTTCTAATTAATTATACATGACAGTAGAATGCATTTATGCATTTTGATAAATCATACATAAATGGAGTATACTTTCTCATTTTTCTGATTTTGAGACAGGATAATTCTTAATCCAATTTTTGTCTATTAAACCACCATTGTATTTAAATTCTTTCAACACGCTAAGGGAAGCTAATTCCCACTTTTCCTCTTCCTCTTGCTCCTCTTTGCTATAAACCAGACATCTTTCTTTCAAGGACTGATTCTCTATTTTAGTGCTTCCATTTCTTATCCTAAATTGCTTTAGGAAGTTGTGACCATTTTTTATGTACTATTCCCTTTCTTAATTATCATGTACCATGTATGAATTTCCTTCTATGTGCCAAGCACTCACACTTGTTTCATATAATCCCCATGTTGAAAGGCTCCTCAGTGTTCACCCATGAGAAGGCAGAGGCTCACAGAGCCCAAGTTCTTGGCCAGAGTCACTGTGCTGATGAGGGAATCTGAAGCCAGGCTCACTTCCAAAGCTATTTTCTTTCCTCCATTCTGTGTTGACAGGAGGCACTCATCTCTCTTAAGCTTTGAAGCCCTGGCTGCCTGCCTCCTCTGCAGAGGTAGGGTGGTGGAATGGCACTCCTTTTTGTTTTCTAGTCTTTGTATTACACTGATGTCTGAAACTTTAGGCAAGTCCCTCCATTTCTCTTGGTCTCTATTTCACCTTCTGTTATTTCACATGAGCACCTCAGATGAGCTCAATTCATGGGAGTCTTATGAAGGCCTGTGGAACAATTTGCATGAAAGAAACTATCCCTTCGCAAAGGACTGTGAGGCCGGAGTAGGGTTGAGGTGGGGAGAGTGAGGAGCTCCTAGGAGACTAATCTGCTGTTGGGAGGTTTGGGCAGGTGCAAAAATTCTGGTAAGATCTGAATGATACTTTTTTTTCTGTTAGAGTCAGGCAATTACCTGACCTCTAGTCTGGTGAGGCCTCACTCAGAGAGGTTATATGATGTCAGTTCAAGGACACTGAAAATTAGTTTGTGGGCTTTTCCTTTTTGGTCAGTTAGACCATTGGGGAATTCACATTCTTGCCTGAAGATCCACCTGGCTTTGGGATGAAGAGGAGAAATGATGTAGCTTAGCAAACAGAATACAAGAATTTTGATGAAAGACAGAATCAGTATTGCTGAATTTCTGATTCTTTTTTGACTCCAGATTGACATGACATGGTTCTTTCTTTCTTTAACATTTTGATATTTTGGCCATGGAGGATTTTTTTTGTACTGTTTTTGATGTTCAAAGATTGCAGTAAAATATTATTTATCTTGATTGCCAAATGTTTTACTATGCACTCTCCCCCTCCCCCCTAAACTTAATGCTCATTCCAGGCCCTGAGGATGTGGTACAGTATCATAGCTAAGGTGGCATCAGTGTGGGTCACACAACTACTCTGTGTGTTCTGGCTTCCACTTAGGTGCTACAATAAAAATAGTTCTTCTTTCCAAGTGTTGCTTTGTCCCCTACCCCTCACTACTTTTGTAAGAATTTGAAAAACACCTCTTCCTCAAAGTATGATGATTTTATTAAAAGGACCTCTCCTCCTCCATCCTCCTATAAATTTGTAGAAATAAATACAGTATTTATTATGCTGTGATTTGGGCAGGACACAGCTGCCCAGCTCTGGGTGGGTCCAGCCCAGCCCCTCTTGGTGGTGATGGGGTTAGTTCCCACACCTACATTTATTTTTTACTTTCATCTCCTCTCACATCATCTTCAGGTCATTCTCTTATTCTCCTCCCTTTTATTTTCTCTTGCAAGTTTATTTTCTCTTAACTCGGCCATCTTATAGGCAAATGTTTTTTCCTCCTAGATATTCTTTCTTTTCACAAATTTAAACGCACATTTTGTCTACCTTATTTCATACCCCCTGCGTGGGACTCTGTTCTCTTCCTGGCATCTTCATTCAAGATATGTATGAGGAACACATCAAATGTAGTCCTACTGTTCACACTCCCCATGACTCTTCCACTTCACTAAAAATGAGGTGAGTCCTATAGGGGTAGAAATCATGTCTCACTTATTTGCCAGAGTGGCCTAGCAGAGTTTCTCAATAAATATTTTTTGAACAAATTAAACAATATAAAAATTTTCCAAGTAATCAATCCACCAGGCCCTTCCTCCCTAGGTCACTTATACTAGATCCAAAATGTGCTTGTAGGGTTTCTGCATTGAGACGGGCTCCTGTACAGGTCTTAAGGAGGCCTAGGCTTTCCACTTGCAGTATAGGAGTGCAAATTGAGCCAGACATACGTTGGGGTGACAGTAGAAGGTTTGAGAGTAGGGGTGGGTCCTGGTTTTTGGCCATGCACAATTCTCTGTGGATGGACCAGTCTGCCTGAATTTTCTGTTCTTATGAGCTTTGACTTTCAAGTTTTGTATATCCAGAATTTGATACATAGGAATTTGTGTCAAGTCTGCTGTAACTATCTGTAAAAGTAGTTCATGAGAGGTCAGGTTCATGAAAGCAGAGAACATGTCTGCCCAATTAAGTTCAACAGTGCCACATACATAGTGGATGATCTATTCATTCATTTTTGGCAGCTACACTTGCTTTTGCTGGACATCTGTCTGACCTGGCCTTCTTGCTTTCCTGGCAACCAGACTCTTGGTATATTCTGTCCTCCAAAGACTGGTCTGGAATGAGACTCCAAGCCCTGTCCTGGGGCCCATCAATAATGTGACAAAGGCTGATATTAATATACATTTACATGTCAGTAGAGATACTTAGCCTTTTCTTGAGATTGAGAAATTCAGTCACATTTCACATGGGAAGGGATATAGGTTCTGGATTAAGGAGAGTTCTCAGCAGTAGGTAGAACTATGAACTCTTTTTTTTTGTTTGTTTGTTTTTTTTAATTCATTTTTATTGTAAACAAATGGGATACATCTTGTTTCTCTGTTTGTACAGAACAATGATGGTGAACAAATGCTCCTATAAGACACACACAGTGACTGGGATGGGATATGAAAGTCTCTGAGCTCCTTGACAATAAGATCTGAGAAAGTGCTAATACCATTCTGCAGTGTCACCTAAATTCATAATTGAAACTAGCTAAGTTTCTGTTATACGTTAGTAAAAATTGAGGTAGGATTTTTATGATCTCAATTATTAGGCTCCCTAAATTCTGTCTTTGGGTCCAAACATAACATCAACTGCGTGGTAGGGTGTCAAGGTGTTGAGGCGGCCAGACCACCTGCCAAGTCCGTTTGACAACAGTCTGTCTGCAGCACCCTCCAGGTACCACATGCAGACCACATGGCATCACAATTCCAAATTCTAGGTGTGAAAGGGGAGCCTGGGAGAAGGCTAAGAAATGCTCTTGAAGAGCCCCTGGTCTGGCCCATTACTTCCTCCATCTCTTTTCATCCCAGAAGGCTGACATCACTGGTTTCAATTTGCAGGTGGAAAAACAGGCTTAGAAAATGAAGAAAGGGCCCTAGTTCAAGGAACCAGCATCCCATCCATTCTACAAGACCCAAGGTCTAGAACTTCCTTTACTGTTGCAAGGAGAAAGACTTCAGTGTCCACACCTTTACAGATGTTCTGCCAGCAGCAGGTGGAACCAGAACAGCTCTCACAGCAGTGCAACTGGAGCACAATTTATGTTTGGTTACACAACAGCTGTGTTCTCAATTTTAAAAAGATGGCACTGTTGCGGTCTTTAAAGAGACAATTAGCTTTGAATACCCTGGGACCTTCTTAGTCTAGGTTCATATTGATATTAGATCCTTATTTTTTCAGACAAGCCAGATAGACCTCCAAAGTTCCTCAAGGACTGTGTGTGAAAGAGGGCCAGAGAGAGAGGCACCATGGGAGGGAGGGAGGAAAGAGAATGAGGGCATACACTGAGATAAGTGACACTTGTCTCCGAGTTTCTGAATAGCATTTTGTCATAATCTACATCTACATGTGGAATCTGGAGAAAGAGGGAACACTGAGAATTATGTCCACCATTTAAGGAATCTAAGATCCGAGATGTGATCATCCCAACATCTCACAACTAGCCAGGAACTATTTCACTCATAGTATTGTTTCCAATTTTTAAAAAACTGGAAAGCTATTATATTGGCACAGACTCAGTTGGGTTCTCCACAGGGACAGGATCCTTGTCTCTCTGCTGGGTGTTTAGACCTACAAATTTTTGAACAAAGGAAGAAATGTAAATATCTAGCCAACATCACCTAAGTACCAAAAAAATGTCTAAACGGTGTCTGCAGGAGCAGAGAACCAGGCAGGCAAATGGAAAGAAGCCCCAACATGATTGGCAGGGCTCTGTATTCCCTCAGTGCCCTCTATTCCCTTGTCCACTCCTGCTTCTGAATTTGTTCTCAGATGCAAGTGAGTTAGGTCCAGGGCAAGTGTGCTTGTTGGAGAACACAGAGGCTGGACAGAAGGGCAACCCCTGGCGGGCTGCACCACTTGGCAGGGGAAGTCCTTTTTATTTTGAATCACCCTTCCAAGGGGCTTGGATAGAGGAACCAACATCCCTGGCAATTGCCACTTTCCACGACATGCCAGGCTGCACAGAAACAGCTTGCAAGGTGGAAAGAGTAGTGATTGTCAGGTTTATGGGTTTCCTAAGCATTTATCTTCTTAGAGAAGGAGTCAATTTGAAAAGCAATTTTCTAAAGAGACTTTATCAAGAGAGTCGGTGAAGGGTGCTCCACAGTGATCGCAGGGGAAATGCAACTGGCTGTGACTACTGCACCTGCCACGCAGAATGAGGACAGCAGAGCAGCCTGCCCGCCAGCCAGCAGGGAGGGAAGCATGTAGCTAGGACAGCCCCTAACCCTTCCATGCACCCCAAGAGAACTGTTCACGCAGCTCCTTTACAGAATAGCTAAATCTACATGCTAACTCTGAATTTTAAGTGAATTTAGTAATGAATGTTAAAACCTGGAATGAATGCTAGAAGCAGTAAGGGAAAGTATGAAAAGAGCATCCTCAGCCTCATGACAGCTGGTGACCATGACAGCACTGCTGAGCCACAGTGTTTTCTTGTGTGGGTCAGTGTCCACCTGACTCTGTCCCATCAGGAAGAGGAAACCTCTCAATGACCACTCACTGGGTGTTCTTACGTGACTTCCGTACTGCAGACATTTTAGGCTCTTGAGAAAGAGTGGTGATGAGCTGTCATGGTGGTACACACCTGTGATCCCAGTTCTCAGGGGGCTGAGGCAGGAAGGTCACAAGTTCAAGGTCTGCTTGAACAATTTACCAAGACCCCGTCTCAAAATATATAAACAGGTGCTCAGTTGTAGAGCACCTCTGAGTTCAATCCCCAGTGCACAAATCCTCACAGTCTCCACAGTTCCAGGATTGCTCAAAGTTCAAATCCAAGTCTTCTCTGAGGCTCAAGGCAGTCTCGTACCATGAGTTCCGTTTCAGAGGTCTTAGTCCATAGAAGGCCAATTCCATTCCTCAGGACTCAAGGTCAGGCTGAACATCATAGTAGGAGAGAATGGTGGAGGAAAGCAGCTCACATCATGGTGATCAAAAAGCAGGGGGGGGGGAGAGAGAGAGAGAGAGAGAGAGAGAGAGAGAGAGAGAGAGAGAGAGAGAGAGAGAGAGAGAGTTCACTCTTCAGATACAAAATATTTACCCCATAGTCATGCCCCAATTCCTCGAACTATGAACTCTTAAACTCAAAGGTATGAGCTTAGGAATGGTTTCTCCTGGAAGAAGTCAACGTTCCTGATATTTCTGGACAAGTGGATGAATTTCTTTTGATTCCTCTGGGGTGAAGTTTGAGGGAGTATGCGGCTGTCTAAATGACATTCTCATAGGTGAATAGCCTGGGTGGGTCTGGCTTGGTGGTCAGTGAGCAGGGATTCTCCACCTATAGGCAGACATGAGGAAGCAGAATGCTAGAGGTGGGCAGGGATCTGGGTCTTCCACAGAAGACCCTGCATCCCAGATACTCACTATGTCCAATGTTACCCAACCCAACCCATACCTCTGCCACACTTGCTCCCACTGTTCAATCACTCTTACTTTAGAGAAACTGTTCTTTAAGATGAACCCATCTTTATCTTGCTGAATACTTAAAGAACTGAACTTTTCTTATAATAATTCATTAGAATCATGTCTAATGAATTAGACGTGCCACTAAGCAAACTTCCTTTGAGATCCCCATATTTTCAGTTGTTTGAGGAAGGGAAAGGAGTTAAGAAGGTACTATTGCTTTTCCCATACATCATCAGTGAAAGAATGAGCCTTAAATCTTACCACATTAGCTGAAGTAGGGGGAGGATAAAACATAACTAGATCAAGGGAAAGAAAAGGGAATTTTCCCTTCTATGGTTTGCTGGTGGCTCAGGAGTGGGCTGGAGTCCCTCCCCGCACAGATCATCTCTTTCCTCCCAGGCACAGATGAAGCCATGGTCTTACCCTCACCCATGGCCTTTCCCTCACCCATGACCTTAGTCAAAAACCTGATTATCATTCCCATCTAGAACCTCTTCCCTATTCAGTTTGTTCCTGATTACCCTCATCTGGACTCCTGAAACAGAATTTTTTTCTATTCCCCATATTCTTGTGTAACCCTAAGCAAATAGAATGGGGAACTACCAGGGGTACATTTTATTGCCAGCAAATATGAGATTCCTGAGGTTCAAGACTTTTTAATCTAAACATGAACCAGGAGAAGGGATGGGACAATTAAGATAAAACTTAGCTCTAAAGTTTCTTACCTTTTTTGGTATCTGTACAGTGGAATAAAGTGTACTTAGTGGATCTTCCTCTGCATTAATTTTCTATAAAAAACAAACAACAAACAAAAGAAATCATCACCTGCCCTGGGTCACACAGAAAAGACCAGAGATGGCACACACATAATCCTAGTAACTTGGGAGGCTAAGGCAGGAGGATCTCAAGCTTGAGGCCAGCCTTTCTCAAAATAAAATAAAAAGGGCCAGGAGTATGTCTCAGTGGTAGAGGCCTCTGGGTTCAATCCCCAGTACCACAAAAAATGAAAAAGAAAAGAAAAAGGGAAAGAAAGCAAGAAAAGATCAGAGAGAAACTCAATCTCGGGAGGGAGAAGCAGAGATGGGAGAAGATGAATAAAGGGTTCTGGGAAACAGATGGCTCCTGGGAAGTGCTCTAATTGATGATTGTTATTAAAATGACTACGAATAACTTTTTTAGGAAGTCACAGCATTGATTTAATTCATATTTTTATGCTCTTAGGTTTGTTTATTGCATTATTTGTTCTGTGCAGTTAAAATGAATTTCAAAAATTTATAAAATATGTAACTCTTGTTAGCTGTGAGTCAACCCTGGAGTCAACCCAGAGGAAAGAGGCAATTCTTGAGCAATGAGTCTTCTGACAATATAACTCAAACATCACGCCACAGTCACACTTTACTACCCACTGCCTTATGCAAGAGCAATCAGGCTTCTGGAGAGGTCACTGTGAACTGTGGAAAGGAAGGGACAATTCATATAATATTCACAGTGTGAATGTTACTGATGGGTCAGAATCAGGTGCTCCCAGAGTGAATTCACTTCTGCCCATAAAGACTTGGGGGAGATACAGGTGCATTGGGTTTTCAGGGCTATGTATCCTAATTCCTCCTCCCCATTCCCATATTAACCAAACCCATGGAAAAATCTTAAGTAAAGCAAGGCAAGTCTCAGATGGAGCAGGTCCCAGGAAAAAAAGGAAAGGACTCACATTAGCATAGCGAATTATTTCATACACTGTGTTTTCTCCAGAATGGGGGCAGACATTGGGAATTTCCCGATGAATGTCCATTCTTTTTTCACTGTCAGTGGGCTCTGAAACCAAGTTGAAAGTGAATTAAAACCTGCCTCTCTGATCACTCACCCTCCCTCTTGGCCCACCTCCCCAACCGGATGGCCCACTTAGGGTCACCAACCATCTCAGTTGCCCTATTACTCGGGATTTTGGGGACAGAGAACTTTCAGTGTTAAAACTAAGAAAATCCTAGACAAATCAGAATGAATTAGTCACCCTCATAACTTCACTTCCTGATCTCTGGACCAAGGTGGCTAAAGTGGAAAGCAGAGAAGGTCAGAAATACTCAGAGTGCTTCTAACAGGGAAGAGAAGTCTCAAAGTCTGTCAGGTCCCTTCCTGACACTCTACATAGACAGTATCAGTGGGAGCCCAAGAAGCTACATCAGCAGGGCTTAGGGGCCCAGAGCATGGGGTGTAGCATGGAGAGAGACAGCACAGCTTCTCCAGTAAGAATGTGTCTACACTGTAGTGGGAAGGAAAGAGAGATCTTGGAGTTGAACCAATGGAGAAGACTGGGACTAGTTTGGGGACTCTGACAAGGATGAAGCTAGAAGGACTGGTTGGAGGATATTGGTCTGTGGAAGCATCAGAGTTGAAGGCCCTCACCTCCCATGTCAGGGTGCAGAGTTAATAGTATAGAGCTGCATTAGTGACTCTCTCTGAAGGAAGGAAAGGAGTGAGACTTCATTCCAGGAGAGAAGGCAAGGACTCCAGCTCTTGCTCTCTCTGATCCAGAACCAAGAGTTTTGGCTGACTGTGTGCTTCCTGAAGGCAGAGACTATGACCTCTTCATCTCAGGATCCTTAGCACCAAGCCTTACACACAGCTCAATATATACTCAAGAAATAAATCAGGAAGATAATGGATGAATGAGAGTGAGGACAAAAATCATACATGCCCTACCTTTTCTTCTTTCTCTCCTCATAGTCAAAAAAAGCACCAGTACAAGGATGCAGAGCAGGAAGGGCACCAACAGAAGATACGGTAAGACCAGGGAGGAATATGAGTCACCATCATCAGCATCTTTAAAGAGAAAAGAGTAGAGGTTTGAATAGGAGAAAGAGAAACCTAGGAAATATGATCCAAAGTTTAGAGCAACTGTCACTCTTTTTCTAGCTTGATGGCTTCACACGGGCCTCCACTTTTCACACAGGGCCTGTTCTTTTGGGACAAGGAATTGAAGAAGTACAGTTACTTAGACCAGAGGTTCCTAAAAAGAAGGGACAATCACCTTTACAGAGCTTCCAGGCAAGGATGGGACTTGAGGAACTGTTGCTGATGGGGTTCCTGGCTGTGCAGATGAAGGTCAAGTCCCTTTCTCCCAATCTCCAGGATATGGGGAGGATGGAGCCATTATGAGACTTGTTGCCTCCTTGCCCCAGGGCCTTCCAACTGTATGTCACATCCTCTCCTCCCTGCTCCATGGAACATGTCAGATTAGTTATGCAGGTGCCATTCTTATTGTTCTGCAGACCCATGGTTACTTTGGGCTTTGACAGGTACTCTGTGAAGGAGAAAGAACAACCAGGGATGGAAATTATGCCTACAGCTCTTCTTTGTCTGAATTATCCTTGGATACCTTGAACCTCAGCCTCCCCAAGGAGTTCCAGAGTGGAGAGGAAACAGCAATTCAGAGCAGAACCTGGGAAAGGGAACTACTTAGTTTTTACTCCCAACTATATAGCAATAACAATGGTGACAATAACAATAATAAAAGAAATAATTATGCAACAATGATACAGCCATCACTTATTGTCCTGAGGCTTCCTTGAAGAGACTTCGACTTTTTTTTTTCCCCTCTAGGAGAGAACAGTATTAGAGTCGAAATACATTCCCCAAGGATGAGCAGTTGGTTCATTGGTGAGATCAAGTCTGTCATTCATCATTTTTCTCTCTCCACTTTCAGATTTGAGCTATTAAAGATTGCTGTTGAAATGTGCCCTTTTGTTCCCTCCCCCAGCTAGTTTGCCTGTAGAATATACATCTTCCATTCCCTTCAACCATGTCCCTATGGAGGACATGTAGATTGAGGTGCATGGTCTAGAGGCCCATTTCCTGGTTCTCCTGATACTGTAGCTGGGTGAGTGAGGCAACTAGTCTTCTTGAGTTGTTGAGTAATTATTTTGTAAATTCAACTTCCCTGGGTGGTGGGTTCCTAGGTCTGGAGCTATACCTGAATCAGAGTGGATATTTTTAATCTTTTCACCAATATTTTTTTTTTTTCAAAACAGGCTCTATGTTGTACAGTCTGACCTTTAACTTCTTGATTCAGGTAATCTTCCTGCCTCATCTTTGTGAATAGCTGAAACTGCAGGCATGTACCATCATACCCAGTCTTTATCTTCTTTTTGGTCCTTATGTCTTTTTCACAAATGCTTAGAATCTTTAGTTAGGGGGTGGGATTATTGCTTATATCCAATAATCTTCCTAAGGTAGGTATTGCTTTCTTCCCAGATATGGAAAACAAGATGCAAAGAAATTAAATAACCGGGCTAAGGCCATGCACCTAGTAAATAGAGAAGCAAGCATTTGACTTAGATCTGTGTGAGTGCCACTTCCCATGTTGCCCAAGTACTACACCATACAGTCTCTTACAGAATATCTGAGTAAGCAGGGGGTCAGCTACATCTACTTCACCCATGTAGGAGTTTCTTCTCCCATATTCTTGCGAAATATTTATCCAGCCTCTGCTGGAACATTTACTGTGTGAGGAGCACACCTTCTCACCAAGGCAGCTACCCACCACTAGGACTGACTCTGCTCACCATAGACATGCAGCCCATATTCCTGGGTGAAGGGTGACTGAGAGGATGAGCTGTGTATCTCTACCCGGTAGATTCCTGAGTCATTCTTCTTCAGTTTGAGGAGTTTCAAAGAATAGCTGTCATTTGGGAAGACCACCCTTTCCTTATTACGATTTTGGGTCACTATAATAGTGGCTTTTTTGTCTGGCACAGCTGGCTGCATGGTGACAAGAGTGGTTGCATTGAAGGTCCAGACAATACTGTCAACTTGCTTTACTGTAGATTCCACAGGAAAGGTCACAGATCCACCAAGGGCACCAACCTTCTTCATCAGGGTTCCAGAGGCTGCAGACACAGAAAATCAGAAAAGTCTGAGTTTCTGCCTTTGCCACCAATGACTCACCATCCCCTTTGGGTCATGAGAAGATTCTGAAAAACTCTCAGTTTAACCCAAGCAGTCCCTGGGAGGCCCTTCAGAACCTTAGTCACATGAAATAATTAGGATCAGAACTCTTTGTTTGCAAAGGGTGACTGCAGATGACCCCATTCTTTCCTAAAGACCTCTGGTTGTAAAGCCCAACTCCACCCTGGACAGGTTCCTGTGAGTAGTGGAGAGGTTGCTGTCCCTCCCTTAGAACTGCCACACAACTCCAGAGAGAGTTGAGTGCAAAGCCGTTAAAGGAAGCCTGCTGAATGTGGGCAATGGTTTGCAATCATGGATCAGGATGGTGAGAGCTGGAGCTATGTGTTCCTAGTGATAATAATAACTTATCCCAAACTATTAGGAATTATAGCTGGGGGTTACTGTCACAAGAAATTTTTGTTTCAATGCAGTCTTGGTTTACCCCAGAGAGCATGACTTTCAAAAGGTATCAATGATTATGTGACTCCAAGTGAGAAATAGTTAAGAAAGACTGCTGAGGGAACTTTCAGAGCAGCCAAGCAAGCATTTTCAGTGAGCAGATGTGGGAACTCAGTCATCTTCTACCTATTAAAACTTGAGGGAAAAACTTAGGATTGCTTGGGACAACGAGACTTTAGATTGGGCCCAATAACAATCTTACTTATTTTGTTTTTTATTTGTCGTTTTTAGGTATACATGACAATAAGGTGTATTTTAATATATTTTACAAATGTGGAGTGCAACCTATTCCATTTAGGATCCCATCCTTGTGTTTGAACATGACGTGGAATTACGCTAATTCCAGTGACTAGGGAGGCTGAGGCAGGAGGATCAGGAGTTCAAAGCCAGCCTTAGCAACAGAGAGGCCCTAAGCAACTCAGTGAGACCCTCTTTCTAAATAAAATACAATAAAGGGCTGGAGAAGTGGCTCAGTGGTTAAGTCCCTGGGTTCAATCTTCAGTATCAAAAAATAAACAAACAAACAAACAAACCCTACACTGTAGGATGCTGACAGCTGTATTATGATTGCCAGGGCAAGACTACATTCACTTTTACATTTGTTGACTCTTCCTCCATAAGGAATATTCCTAAATATTATTTATAGTTTTTGATTGTGTTGGTATGAAAATGAATACAGTCTTGGGTGTTTGGACTGTTCACTTTTTTCTGGTGGCAGGTGAGGTGGGGACCGATCTCTCAGGAGATCAAGTCCTTGTACTGTGGCTGGTGAGTGGCGTGGAGGTGCAACTGTGGGTGAGGTTGTTTCCCTATTCCAAGAAATAAGTGACTTTCCTGGACCTCGCCCAGTGCCTCTCAGGGAAGACCCACAGATAGTCTATGTCACCAATAACCTTTAAACCACAGAACGTAAAATACTCAAGGAAGAAATGGGGGCGATCTGGAAAAGTTCTCGCTGGTGGTAGAAGTTAGAGTTTGTAACTCATGTACTATATTCACTTAAATAAATGGATTAAATTTTTAACAAATAAACATAATCTAAACTGTATTCATTACATTTATTATTGTTATGTTCCTTTTCTTCTTATTTCAAAAGAAATTTAAACTATTGTGGGCCCTATCTATGCATTGTGTACCTAATCTGCCCCGAGAAACCAACCAAGCATCGAGGCTGTGTTGATTTCACTATTTACTCTCTTACTATAATATTTTCTACTACTCCTGCACTGATGATGTAAGGCATGACAAGAAAAAAAGACAAATTTCTTTGGGACTACTCAGTACTGACCTTTCCAAATATACAAAATCACTTCATTAGTGATTAATTTCCTATTAAAATTCAACTGTCCTGATAATAGTTCCCAAATAATAATAGTTGCCATGTAATAAAGGTTTACTCTGTGTTAAACATTTATTGTAAGATTATGCCTAATACTTGAAGCAATCCTGCAAATTAGGTGTTTTGGTCCTATTTATTCAGGGATAAGCAACTTCTAACCCAATCTGACCCACCACCTTTCTTTGTAAAAAAGTTTTACTGAAACGTAGACTTGTTTCTTTATTTACATAAGCTCTGTGACTGCTTTTACAATTTTAAGGTTGAATTGAGTAGTTGCAATAGAAATCCTACTGATGAAGATCATATTGTCTGCAAAGCTTATTTACTATCTTTTTTTAATAGAAAAAGTTTGTTAACATCTGACTTCAAAGAAATCTGAGATATAAATAAATAGACAAATTAAGTAACTTATCCAAGGGACAGAACTAGTGGGTGATGCTTTGAGGACTTAGCCCAATGTCACTTCAGTTCTGGGAACCTGGACTCAATCTGGACCTGTCACTCAATATGAAGGCACCGTGGCATTAGTATCAACTCTAGTTCTTTTCCATATTCCCCTTCCCCATACTCCTACAGAGTTCAGGTGTTGAGTCCAAAGTCCTTGGGCATCATTGAACCCCATTTCCTCTTCATGTTCTTTAGTGACTCTCCCTCATGCATAAGCTGCTCTGCCAGTGCCCAGGGTGAGGAAATCAGATGTTGAACTACTCCTTCGGTTCCAGGTCTGAGGTCTCTACCAACTTTTTGGTAGGTTTTTCTCCAAAAGTACTGTTTTTTCTTTCTGAATAAACATATTATAGGAGCAAATTCCTATTTTAAAAACTTTTTCCCCTGTAATTTATTAGTCAGCATATAATATGCTGTTTCCCTGAAGACTTATCAAATTATCCAGTTAAGTAATTTGATGGTTTAAAAAGCTCCTCTCCCTACTTCTCTAATATTAAGGCCAGGATGCTTTTAGACTGCCTTCTCTTTAATTATCTCAAGAGATATCAAAGAAGTTTTTATTTTGAATTTTTGATTAATTAATACATTCATTTTTTCACTTCTGCAATAGAGTTAGAGTAAATATTTTAAAGTCAAATAAATACTGGGTATCCCTTGTCTCCAAGGGAGTATAATTCCTGGATTTAGGCAATCTTTGAGCAATTTCATTTTCACATTAGGTTTTGGGAGAGTGTTAAGGGGTATATTAGTCCATGTTTTGTTGCAATAACAAAATACTTGAGACTGGGTATTTTATAAAGAAAATCTTTTTTTATAAACAAATCTCTATTTGTTTAGCTCATAGTTTTGGAGGCTGAAAGTCCAAGATTGCGTGGCATCATCTGTTAGGCCTCTGGTGAGAGATCTCTTGGATCACAACAAGACAGAGCAACAGAAAGAAAACCAATTTTGTGCAGAAGAGGCCAATGTGGAGTGGCTTTGCTTTATAACAACCTGTTCTTGAGAGAGTTGACTTTGAGACAGCAGCATTAATTCCTTCTGAAGGTGTCACTCTCATGATCTAACACCTTCCACTAGGCCCATGTCTTCAAGTTTCCACCACCTCTGCACAACCACATTGAACACCAGGCTTCTAGCACATGCACCTCTGGGGGACAAACCACATCCAAACCACTTAAGTGGCAAATGGGTTTTGTGTGTTAGTGTGCATGCATGCATTTAAGCCATGAGCAACTACTCATTTCAATCTTCCATACATGGTGCTATTTGCTCAGGGTTAATGCCACATGTGTGAATTTCATGTGAGTATTAAAAATGCCTTCAAATTAATTGTACCTTAGAAAGAAATTGGAGGATGACACAGGGCAAAGTGACAACACTAACCAGATGGAGTATATTGTCCTATCTTAAGTGTATTTTCAGGGTGGCAAGAAGACTAATGAAAAAGGAAAGTAACTTCCTGCCATTTCCTAAACATGGGTTCAGAGAATAAGGGGCAGGTTGGTGAGACCTAACACGTTTTATTTCTTGTTCTCAGTTGACTGGAAAAAGGGATCCAGAAACAAGAGACTTTTCTGTTCAGCTGTCCAAGGGCTTAACTGAAGCTCCCATTCTGTGCTGGCTTTGCCACCTCTGGTGTGTAGCTCCACAGTATTTTACCATACCTAAGCAGGTCACATTTGTCTCATTCAGTCATTTCTGCCTTTAACAAGAATTTATTTATTTCCACATTTATGTTAGGCATTTATTTAGCAGGCAAAGATATAACTGGGGAGCAAGGCAGTCATGATTCTGGCATTCGTGGAGTTGGGAGATAGTCATTAAATAAGTAACTACATGTGTGATGAAAAAAGCAGTAACAGGTACTATTAGGATGCATAGTAGAAGGGCTTAATGTGACTTGTGGGATCAGAAGACTCTCTAGAGAATGAGTAGCTCTACCAATACCTGCCTAAAAGCCCAGGAGGACTGGATCACTGTGAGACTCATCCATCTTCTCCAGATGGCTGCTTTCCTAGAGCTAGAGCAGTAAATGCTGTAACTTGCCTCCTCTGCATCCATTCTATCCCCTTCTCATTTTTGTATCAGCCAAATGGTTTGGTAGGATTGACAGCACTCAGCTGCAGTGATAGCCCTTCTTTGGCACAATAGGTACCACGTGACCTAAAGTGGTCATACTGTGAGAAAACCCAGGACTTTTTCTTTAAGGTCAGGATGATGCTATAATGCTGTGAAAAGATATGAAACCTGAGACTGCTACCCACTGCTACCAGCAGATACTCAGCCAGGCCTTCTCTGTCTCCTGTCAGTTTATTTCCTACTTCTTGCTACTTTTGTGTTCTATCTTCCTCTCTGTCCATCTAAAATAAATCTTATTCAAAACCATAAACTCCAGTTGAAAATCCTTCCCCAAAGAAGTCTCTAACACTTCTTTTTACACCCATGCTCTGAAAATTCACCACTTATGTTACTTCATTTTCAAAATTCTCCAGAAAGAAATGTACCCCTGGGTAGTAACTGGACATATCCTGTTGCTGTGAATTAGCCAATGACTGGTCTCAAGCATTAGGTCCCAGATGGAGTCCTGGGGCCCTTCCCAGAGACAGGAAATGACATCATGGGGTCCTTCTCAGAAAGTCATGGCATGATGAGGTCATAGGTGAGGGAGTCATGGAGTTTTTACCAGAAAGGGGCACAGGAATGGCCCCCATATGCAGCAGTATAAAAAAGGGTTCTAGTCTTACTGATAATCAGGAGACTTGGGTTCCATTCTGGTTCCTCCATAATCATAGTTCCAACGATGAACACTAGGTGCCACTCTATAGATTGTAATTAAGTTTAATGGCATTGTCTTTCTTTTTTATTTTTGGCATCAAGGATTAAACGCAGGGGTGCTTAACCACTGAGCAATCTTCCCAGGCCTTTTTATTTTTTTATTTTGAGACAGAGTCTTGCTAAGCTGCTTAGGGCCTCGCTAAGTTACAGAGTCTGGCTTTGAACTTGTGCCTCCGCCTCCCCAGCCTTTGGGATTACATGCATGTGCCACGCACCTGGCTGGCATTATCTTTCTTGATCCTCAGAACAACTCAACGAGAGAGAAGTTAAGCTGTACTTTATAGATTAGGACACTGGGATAAAGTGACTTTCTCAAGACCACAAAGAAGTGTTTACCACTTAACACTTTGAGTTTCAGTTTTTGGAACTCTCATAGGGGGAAAAATAA
This sequence comes from Sciurus vulgaris, assembly GCF_902686455.1. NCBI lineage: Eukaryota > Metazoa > Chordata > Mammalia > Rodentia > Sciuridae > Sciurus > Sciurus vulgaris. The sequence continues at coordinate 122,074,192 of NC_136461.1, read as the reverse complement.
TGCCTTAATTTACCAGAAATTTGAGGAAGTCAAAGTGTAAATATGGATCTGAAAGCACTTTGAGAAGTACAGAGCAGCCTGTCGACATGGTGAGAGGGGGATTTAAGAGGGAGGAGAATTGCTGAAATAGTCAGGCCTTGAGGCAGCTTCTCATTTTCTGGTCTTACTTCTGCAAGTATGGCTAAAAGTGAAAAAAGGAGATATCCCAAAATATCTGTGGATGGCTTCTGAGCAAAGTGAGCCAGAAGGCTAAGAAAGCAGGAAACATACCCCAGACAACCTGCCTTTGGAAGTGTAGTGAGCTTGGGCAGGGTACAATGGCTCAGATGTTTTTGGCATCAGGAGCATCAGTTACTTAACAGGAAGCTGTTACTTCCTTGCCACTTCCTTTCTGTGTCTTGTTCTCCAAAGGTTCAAGAGTTGAGTGGAGGGAAGGAGCCAGATTACAAGGAAGGCACCTCATCCTGCACCCAGAACAAGGCATGGTAATCTAGAAGGAAGACTTAAGGGGAAGGGAGTGTAGAGCCCATTCCCTGCTTACCAGCCCAGTATCCAAGCACCTCTCCAAGCACTTGGTGCCTCATGATGGAATGCCATGAAGGCACTGGCATGTTGTGGCTCCCTCCTTAAGGAAACCAAGAACCAGAATATCTCAGAGCTGGGAAGAATCGTAGGGACTACTTAGTCCAATTCCATTTTACAGATGAGGAGGCTGATGATCAGCGAGTTAGGGTGACGTGCCCCAATGGCACATGGAAGGCCAGGAACCAAGTCTCTGCAGATAAGATTTCTCAAACTGCTACCATTGGAGTCTGAGTAATGCAGTATGATTTCCAAAAGCTTAGGGGGAGGCGTAAGGGCTAGAGTGTAGGGATAGATGATGGTGGTGCGGAGGCTGTGGAACTTCCCCCCATCAGAGAGGTTTCAACTCTATTTATGTGTTTGCTTCTGTGTAAGGTTTTATGGCATAAGAGGAAATCACTGCTTAAAAAACAAAACAAAATGGGTTGGAATCTACTGATCTTTAGCCAACTTCTCCTTTCTTAATGGTCTCCAGGAGAGATCATGTGAAACATGGAGAAGAGAAACTTGCAAATCTCTCAATTTGCCACACACGTTCCCTGACTATCCAACCCTAATAGTCCCATCCAAGCTTCTCACCACTCTGCCCCCACTCATTTCCTACTACTTCATGCTTATTTCTTGTGATTCTTTGCAAGACTCCCTGCAATATCCCCTCACCTTTTTTTATGTTTTTCCATTTATTAATTGCCTTCTTAAAACCACTGAATCATTTAATCATCATAAAATTGAGGGGGATAGATTATTGTACTCATTTGTCAGATGAGAATACTAAGGCTGTAAGAGCTACTCCTTGGGCCCTCTGAGCTTGGCCACACTGATTTCCTGTTGGCATAGCCACATCGGTAAAGCAATGCTACCTGTTCTTCTTGGGTGTTTCCATTCCCTGACTTAGACTTGTGTACCTGGAGAGGAAAGAAATCCCACCTGGCTCTTTCTGTGGCAGAATAAGCTCAAAAACACATTTCCTGAGCACCTCTCTGGTACCAAGTTCAGTGCTAGGCAGTTTAATATGATGAAAAGAGCACTAGTCTTGGAAATTCAATCTCTGCTCTAACTCTTAATAGCTGTGTGATCTAGTCCATGAAACTTGACCTCTAAGAGTCCAAGTTTTCTTACATGTAAAACAGGTATAATAATATCTACCTTACAGACTTATGAGGAAGGTGTATGAAAAACACCTTGGATGTAGAAGAAGCTTAAGTAGTGATTTTTATTATGATTGCTTTGCATTTGAGATCTCATTTAAAAGGTTACGATAATTTTGCAAGTTAGATTTCATTATCTGTTATGCACAGGAGAAGAATAAGACTTATAAGATGAGTAACTTGCCTACAAAAATAGAGCTACTAAGTCAATCCTAGGATGTCATTGTTTAAGGTCAGCTTTCTTCCACTGACCTGCCCACTGGAGATTCTAGGATAATCTCTGACTCCTTTTGGTTATGGGTACATAGCACAAGATTGCCCACTGTCTCTGCAGCAGACAGAGGGGAGCTCCCAAGACAGATTTTCACACTCCCACCCTGTGCACAGTTCAGGTTTCAGGTGGACACCTGGGGTTTTTCAGAGACTTGACTTTCCTTCCCCCACCTCACATTCTTCAAGTTCCATTTCTGATCATCATTTCCGTTCAGGGAGTGATTTTTAAAGTAAACCTACTCCAGACCACCTGCTTAGGACTAGGTGCTTCCTAACAATGCAAAGTTCTGATGAATTTAAGGAAGTGTGAGAGTCTGTAAATGTGGTCCACTTAGTGAGGTCAGCTAGTAGGGAGGAAAGGATTGGAGGTGCTGTCTGTGAGATTTTAGGCAAGTTATTTCAGGCAGGCTTGGGTGCACATAATGAACTGCTATGCTAAGTGCTCAGAGGGAGAGGACTTAATATAGTGATACCCCATGAATCTGATGAAAAGAGAGAGATTTCTCACTCATGGGATTCCTAATGAGAACAATAAAGATAGTAAAATCTTCCAAGACTATCATCATACCTATGCATAAAAGTCCTTAGTTCTCCATGTCATTAGAGTGTCTACAGTAAGAGTTGATTTTCTAAAGAGATGAATTGGATTGCTTGGGTTAAGAGAGAAAAATTCAACTGGTTCTTCCATTGATGATACTGCTATGCATAAATCATTAAAATATATTTAAGTAAATATATTTATAAATAAATAAATAAATAAATAAATAAATATACACCTGTATAATTTTGCTTTTCAAGTTGCCCTCTAAAGGAGGAAGGGCTAGAAGATAAAGACCGAAGACCAGGGAAGCTTTGACATTTCTCTTCCAATTCATACAGAATCTGGATTAGAACACAGGCCTTCTGATACCCAGAGCCACATTTTTCAACCCTTCCTTTCCTAGCACAGTCAAAAGGTAGCTTGCCCCCAGGACCATTCTTTTTCCTTTCCCTCTAGTCTCTTCCAGAGACCAGATGTTGGTAAAAAAGCAATGCTACATGAGGAGGCAACACCTTCTAATTTGAGTCAGAGGTCCAGAGTGGACTCAGGAGCCTGGAGCTACATCTCAGGATAAGGAAAACAGTCAGAATGGACTCACCTGTGAACTGGCAGAGGAGGGAGATGAAGATGAGGCATGCTGGGGAACAAGCCATATCGTTCTCTGAATGTCAGTCACTAAAGTGAAACACTATCTCCTTAATAGGGCTCACAGTAGGAGGAGTCAGGCCAAGTGAGAAAGATTCATCTCATCTCAGTATATACATAGTAATGGCCAGTAAAGGAGGAAAAAGCGAATTGAACCTCAAAGATGGTGAAACTATTTTCTGTTGTAGAAAAGAAATCACAGGTTTGGGTTAGAAATTGATCAAAGCCTTATGGCCTGCCTTTTCTGCTGTATAGAACCACATTTCAGAGGTTCAAAAACAGGAAATAGATGATTAAATGGGGGACAAATAGATGGCACTGTAGACAATATTTATTGAGCTTTCATAAGTGCCTGGAGCTATGCTGAAAGTCCTTGCTTTCTTTTATTTAGTCCCCCTAAGAACTCTGTGAGATACTGCTGTAGACCCTTTTTTTACAGATGAGAAATCAAAGGCTTAGAGTATATTACAGCAAAATCAAAGGTTCTTTTAACTGAAAGAAATCATTGTGACAAAAAGGCAAGTCAGAGTGGGAGAAGATATTTGCCATTCACACATCCCATGAGCATCTTATAATATCTAAAGATATCCTACAAATCAATAAAATTTAGGCAGACAATTCAGTGATCAATAGACTCAAATGCTTTGTTAAAAAGATATCCAAATGGCCAATAAGAAGGAAACACTAAAAAAAATGCATATGTGATAATTAAAAGATCAACAGAAGCATTAAATTGGAATTATAAAAAAATTCTAATAAAATTTTTTGAAAAGAGAAACAGTGAAATAAAAAAAAGAGAGAGTAAGCAAGCAGAAAATACAGTAAAATGGTAGATCTAATTACAACTACATCAATAATCACACTGTGTAAATAGACTAAATGCTCCCATTAAAAGACAAAGATTGTTAAAATGGATTTAAAAAAAACAAGCCTGAACTATTCTGTTTATAAGAGGTGCACCTTAAAGATACAGATGGGTCAAAAGTAAACAGAGGAATAAAGATATATCATTCAGTAACTAGGCTTAAGAAAGTTGATGTGGATCTATTAATATCAGATAATAAAACTTTAGGGCAAAGAGACAAAGAGGGAAATTTTATAACGACAAGGGATCAATTTGTTAAGAAGGCAAGATAACTATACATGTATATTGCTTGTGATGCTGTGATATAATAAGAAATATACGTATATTTCTCCTAAAACCTTTGTAATTGCCTGGGTGGAAGGAGCACCTTTTGTTTTAAGAAATTTACCCTTGATGGGCTCTGGGAGAGTTTCGGAATGGGAGCAATACACTATCATCTTTCAGAAACTCAAAAACAAAAAATAGAAGGTTAGATGGAGGACCAAAAAGAAAAACTTGTAATTGGAAACTTGGAATTTTCAGCACTATCTCCCGTCCTCTGAGAAGGGGAGAGAGGCTGGAGATTGAATTAATAATTGATCGTGCCTATTGATGAAGTATACCCCCCCAAAATCCCTAAAATATGGAGTATGGAGAGCTTCAGAATGGTTCAGTGCGGGGAGGATGGTACAAGTTAACTCCACATGGATAGAACTCCTGTACTCCGGATCCTTCTGGACCCTTCCATAAGTACTTCTTCTGGTTACTCATCTGTACTCTTTGTAATGTCCTTTACAATAAATTGGTAAATGTGTTTCCCTGAGTTCTGTGGAACTCCCAGGAGTTCCCAGGATTGTGAGGATGAGCCAATATTATAAAAATTTATCAGTGTGATCCATCATACTGATTAAATGCGAAACAAGATGTGATCCTCTTGGATGATATGATAAAGTTTTTGATAAGATTCAATACTCACTGTTATGATTTGGATCTGGAATCTCCCACAAAGGCTCCTGTTCTATAAAATTATGCTATGTCCATGTACAAATATTCCAGAATGAGTTTCACTTATATTTATGATTATCATGCACTAATTAAAATAATAATAATAATAATATAGGGGAGATCAGTAGAGCAAGCCGAAGTGGGAAGGAGGAGGAGAGGGAAAAGGAAGGTACTGGAGAATGAGATCCATCAGATTGTGTGCATGTGTGGGTATGGCATAAAGAATCCCACTATTATGTATAATCATAATGTCCCAATTTAAAATAAGGCTCATGTGTTGAAGGCTTGATCCCCAATGCAGCCATGGTCAGAGGTAGGGCTTTGGAAAGTGATTTGGTCACAAAGACTCTGGCAACGTTAGTAAATTTTAAAAAAGAAGGCATTATTGGGACTTAAATGAAGGAGTGGATCCTTGGGGCATGCTCTTGGATATATATTTTTTCTCCAGCTGGACCCTTTGCCTCTCTCTCTCTCTACTTTCCAACTACTCTGATCTGAGCAGCTTTATGCCACCCTGCCCTTGTACCATGATGTTCTGCCTCACTTCAAAGCAATGAAGCCAGATGACCATGGACTGAAACCTCTGAAACCATGAGCCAAAACAAATCTTTCCCCTTCTAAGTTGTTTATGTTAGGTATTTTGGTCACAACGATGAAAAGCTAACCAATACATGCACCCATAGTTTTGAAAATTTGTAGGAAAGTATAGCAGATATCATACTTAATGTTGAACAGTCAGATAACAGAGCTAGGACAGGAACCAAATACTCTGACTTCAAAACCAGTGGCATTTACATCATGAAGTGTCTCCCAGATTTTGTACCATAGTAGTACAAGTGTGACAATGATAGAAAGAACAGTTTTTAAATGTTAATTTTATTCCTGAAATTCCTGGCAAACAAAAGGAAGATGGAGGAGAGCTATTCTGTAGAAACTGACCTAGAAATAACTCTGGAGCAGATATTTTATTCTCATTCAAACAATTTCACTCTTGTGTTTCATGTCACAGCCTTCCTCGTTCCTGGAAATGCCAAGCCAGGGTTTTTGAGAAGAAATGGAGAGAAACTGTCATGAGATGGAAAGGTGCCTGGATGGGGTTGTTGAGATCAGTGAAAAATCCTGGGGTTGCCCCATCAAGGAACATTTGAGAGAAACCAAAAAAGAAAGCCTATACTGAAATAGAAAGTAAATTGCTTTTTTTCCCCTTGAGAACTTTCTATAACCCTTTATTTACATACATTCTAAATAATTATTATAAGATATTTTAAAATTTCAAGAAATTAACACTGGAAAAATGTAAAGTGAAGAGTTCATGACACAAAATTCAACCATTTATGAATCAAGGAGTTTTATAAAGCAAATCTGGGAATTTAACTCCCTTACAACTCTCGGGCTGTAATTAAAATATTTTTTCTCTTGTGTTATTTCTGTTATTCTTTCAATATAGTTTCCCATGAGCCAGAAAAAGGACTTCAGCAACTTTGTAAAAATCAACAATTTTTGAGACTACCTATAAGAAAGGATATCTGAGAAATCCAGCTTTTCACAAGGAACTGTTTTCTGCTCAGCTTCCCTCTCTCCCTGAGGTAAGCAAATAGGTGGCTTCAACTCTTCCATGTGACCTTTAACCCATATTTCTCCTGGGTTGTGTCTTTAACTAGAACAGGCCCAGGTTCTGGACTGGTAGAAGTACCACTGTGAAGCACACAGCTCAGAAGGCTCTTTTCCCCCTGATCCGGAGGAATGGGGTTTTCTTTCACAGAAGATGATCCTGGGGTCTTAATATCAGGTGTGATGAATACATAGGGAAGCTCCAAAGTGCATATGCTGACAGTTCCACTCAGCCTTGGGGACTGAGCACTGGAACAAAAGGCCTTCTAGAAATGTCCTTTTCTTATTGATTGTAGCGCCCCTTTTACCAAGGAGATCCCTAATGTCTCTAACTAGAAGATAAATGTGAACTCTCAAAGGTTATACATGAAGACTTGCAGGTACATTTTTGACTTGAATGTCTTGCCTGGTCTTGGTGATGATGTTTCTCATTGACTAGGAACCAGTTTTCTACTGTCATATCAAACTGAGGTGTTATCCAGGAAGTGATGGTGTGTGGTCAGTAGGTTTGCCAGGCACCTATGCAGTATGGGTGATAAGCTGCTGTGGAAACACATAGTGGTATTTGGGCCCACCTGGGAACATTGGTGGCATCTCTTTTTGGAAACCTCAATAGGTGAATGAAGAGCAGTTAGTAACTACCTGGTGCTGGTTGCCTTTGGGTTGTGGGATAGGCTTCAATTCCAACCCAAACTGAATGTTTCTAAGATACTCCAAACAAGATGTGTTTAAAATTGAACTCATTCTTAGCATGTGTGAGGCTCTGAGTTCAATCACAGCACATTCCTTCTCTAGTCTGGTAGCAGTACAAACGTTACTCCATCTATAGACTTAGAAGTTTCCCTCCCTTCTTTGTAGAAGCATCAGATCTTACACAAAGCCTTGGTTAATCAGGAAAGCAAGGCAAGATCTCATCATATTTGGCAGGAGGATCACTGCAGGTCAGGAGTTCAAGATCAGCCTAGGCAACATAGGAGATCGAGTTGAAAGAAAGAAAGATGGAGAAAGAAAGGAGAAAGGAAAGGAAAAAGAGAAAACCATGTTCAGTGGTTCACACCTGTAATCCCAGCAACTCAGAAGGCTGAGGCAGGAAGATTGCAAGTTTCAGGCCAGCCTGAATAAAAGACCCTGTCTCCAAATTAAAAAAAATAATAATAAAATTAAAGTGATTGGGGATATAGCTTGATGGTAAAGTGCCCCTGAGTTCAATCCCCAGAACTTCAAAAAGAAACAGAAGAGGAAAAAAGTATCATCAACTGTTTTGTCACTGCAGACATAATTCTAAATGTTTATTTGATTCTTGGAAAATGTCTGTGCTCCCTTCTACCCCCATGAGTCTACAAGCTTAGGGAAAGGAAGGACCCCCTCTGCCGCTGTATCGTCAGGGCCTAGAAGTGCCTGGCATCAGTAGCTGCTCCACAGAATTTGAATAAATAGAGCTGTTAGTCTATCTACAGGCTTTGCTTGGGGCGGGGCAAGAGACGGGTGTTGAAGATATGAAGATGCAGAGCTGAGGCAGGGCTCTGGGGTGTGGGATAGAGCCTGTGGGTTTAAGATAAGAGACAACTGAACAAGATCACACGCAGCCCTCAGAGAACGGAATCCGTGACTGTTAACTGGAGGTAAACCAAGTGTGATTCCCGCCCCCGGGGAAGGAACTCTTTCTAACTAACACAGACCTTTAAAGAGGGCAAAGAAAGCCTGATGGAAGCCAGGGCATCCACGGCAGCGGTGCCCGGGGTGAGGAGGCGAGGTGGAGAACCAGGTGGAGATCCAGTGTGCGGGAGGACCACGAGGCAGAAGGCAACCGGTCCCACCCCATGGTGGCCCTGTGATCCCACTCTGCTTGCAGCTGGCCTTCCTTAGCCACAGGGACCCTTGGCTTCCCTTAAGGGGCAAGGCCACTATTCCTTGGCATCAGGCATCAGAGTCAGCAGAAGTAAATTGCTTTTGAAAAAAATAAAATTTTATTAGACGCATTGGGCAGTTAGCTAATTATTCCCTCTTTCTTGGACACTTTTGGACTATGCAACTCCATTCTTTCTATTGATCCTTTCCATCCTAAGGCTTCTCCTTCTCTTAGGCTTGCCGCTGCCAAGTCTCTCTTACTTCTACATATTGAAATGCCTCTGGGTTCAGTACTTAGACTTAACAATGACTATTTATCTTGATTTCTTAGGTGATCTCATTCAGTCTTTTGGTTTGACATCTATTTCCAGTTTTGATGGCCTATTTCCTGAATTCAAGTCTTGACTATCCAGCTGTCTACTCACATCTCCAGTTGGATATTTAACAGGCATCTGAAATTTCACATGTACCCAAACTCTTGTTTCCCTACCCTCTACCTCCTCTTCACCTGTCTTCTTCATCTCAGTGAATTGCAACTTTAATCATTTAATCATGTTTCAGGCCAGAAGATTATAATTCTCCTTGATTGCACTTTCTCATGCCCTCTATCCACCCCCTCCATCAGCAAATTTTATTGGCTCTGTGCTAAGATTTGAATATGGATAGTGTGTTAACCAGCTTTTCACTGTGATCAAAATATCTGACAAGAACAACTTGAGGAGAGAAAGTTTATTTGGGCTCACAGTTTCAGAGGTTCAGCCATTGATTGGTGGATGATCTGGGTACAAGGTGAGGCAGAACATCAGGGCAAGAGGGTGTGGTAGAGTAGCCCTGATCCACTCACGGTGGCTAAGAAGCTGAGAGAGGAAGGGGAAGGGACCACAGGGAAGATGAACCCTTCCAGGACATGCCCCCGTGACCCACCTCCTCTACCTGCCTATGTTACAATCCAGTAAGTCCATTCAAACTAGGATAGACTAATTAGGTTATAGCTCTCATATTCTAAACATTTAATCTCTGAATAGTCTTGAATTAGCACAGGAGAATTTGGGGAACATCTCATATCCAAACTATATCAGAGTGTTGCCCAAAGGTCCATGTGTTAAAGTCTTGGTCCCCAAATTTGTGTCACTGGGAGGTACTGTGGACCTTTAGGAAGTGAGGTCCATGGAAGGTCCTTAAGACATTGGGGGTCTGCTCTCAGACGAGACTGTGGGACCCTGGTCTCTTCATCTCTCTGTTCTTCCTGGCTGATGATATGAACAATTTGCTCCACCACACAGTCCCTGCCATTGCTATGTGGTGCCCTCACTAGAGGCCCAAAGCAACAAGGCTACCCAATCTTGGAATGGAACATCAAAAACCGTATAAAATCTTTTGTCTTTATAAGCTAATGGTCTCAGATATTTCATTATAGTAACACAAAACTGATTTACACACTCTGTTTGGAAGAAATAAATCACTTCTCACTTTGCCACTACCATCTCTTACCCATGCTATTGCAACAGCCACCTAACTAATCTCCTTGCTTCTACCTTAGTCACCTATAATCTATCATAGGTTACTAGGATGATATTTTTAACATATTAGACAAGTAGTCTTTGTTTCGACACTCGTCTCCCGTATCACTTAGAATAAAATGCAAAGTCGTTCCCAGGGTCTCCAAAACTCTACATGATGGTTATTGGCTACCATTCTTATGTCAACTCCTATCACTCTCCCCTTAAGCCTGTTCAGCCCCCCTACACCTGTCACTGTTTTTGAATCCCCAAGCACACTTCCACCTCAAGACTTTTGCGCTAGAGGACAACATCCCCCCACCAGATGTACAAATGACTGTTTCCTCTTTAAGAGCTACTAACACATTTAGATAGGACTTCTTGTTCCATTTATAAACCATCACTTCCTGAACTTTATCTCTCTCCCTTTCTCCTGTCTTATTTTTTCCCATAAGATCAACCACAATAAAATCTGAGAAGCATCAAAATTAAGGAACGTGTCTACTTTGTTCACTGCCCTATCCTCCGCAGCTAGAACAGTGCTTGTACATAATAGGACATATGTCAAATGAATGAATAAGTGTTCTGAGCAATAAAAATTGATTATGAATGATATCCAGCATTTCCTTCTTTCTATTTAGAGGAGAAACTTGGGAGCATACAAGGGTGAGATTTCTGAGAGTCTCAGGATTCCATCTCCTGTGAGATTGCTATAGTGGAGAGAAGAATTTGGTGGGGGAATTCAGAAATTACAGGGAGATAAAAATTTAGAAAGAATAGCATGCTTGTTTTGTGGAGGGGAATTTGCATCACTTCAAAATGAGAAACTGTTGCTTATTTTAAGCCATGACAGTATTGTTAAAAAGAACTTGTTTTTAAAAATAGCATTTTCATAGTCACTTACTTTTGGAAACTCATATAATTAGAGTATTATTATAGTCAATTTTCTACTACTTTAACAGAATACTTGAGTCTTGGTGATTTATAAAGAACAGAGGAACTTTTTTTTTTTCATCATCCCGTGGTGAAAGCAGGAAGGGAGGAGAGGGAGGAGGAGAAGGAGAGAAGGAAGGGAGAGAGAATTCATTCTTTTATCAGGAAACCATACCCATGATAATGGCGTTAATCCATTCATGATCGCTTCTTTCTTAAAGAGTCTACCTATCAACACTGTTGCACTGAGGAATAATTTAATAACACATAAACTTTGGGAGACACAATCAAGTCACAGAAATAGGTTACGCAAAATAGGTCAAGTACAATATCACCTTCTCATGGATGTTACTTTGCACTCAACTATCATATTAAATCTTTCTTTTTGAAATAAGTAAGCATGACATTAAAATATAAAACCAAGAACTTTACATTTCAAGCTAAAAACACAGGAACATTTTGATATCTGACTCACATATTTTAATTAGTAACCAAATTTTGGGATATCTCGAGCAAGATGTTTTCTCTAACTCATATCTTTTGGGGAAGGAAGCTCTGAGAAAGAAAGTGTGTCCATGTACGCGTCCACAAAGTGCCCACACACATACCCCTGGAATTCAAAGATCTACCTGAAATTCTATGGTGAAGGGCCCTGTACTAACACCCTCTGCTCCTCATGTGACACTAAAACACCTTGTGTCACCACTGCATGATGAGTCTGCGGCAGGATCTTGATTACAAGGCACATGCAGTGGCAGTGGGAGGAGACGGTCCTGTCATCCATGCCTTGCGTGGGGCTCTTGGAGACTACTTTGGTTTGGGGGATTTACCCAGATATCTAGAGGTCAGAGCTGATTTTAAGCTCAATGTCACAGTTTCTGGGATGTTACTGTTAACATCTTAATAGGGACTATTTGGTTTAAGGCTGCATGCATAGGGTTTGTATTAGGTGCTGCTAATACTCTTTTTTTTTTTTTTCTGCAGTGCTGGGGATTTTCCCAGGGCCTTGTGCTTGTGAGGCAAGCACTCTACCAACTGAGCTACATCCCCAGCCCTGCTAATATTGATTTCCCCTTTAAAGGTGAGGTATTGGAAACCTGCATGGACACTATAAACCTATAGGGGGGAAACTGTAATACCTCAGATCTGCACTGCTAGAGGGGAAGACACATGAACAACAAGAAAAAACAAGGAAAGAAAGTACCCCATACAAACCAAGATGATTTGTTAATAGAATCCATTGACAGCATGGTAGAAGAAATGTCAGAAAAGGAATTCGGAATGTACATAATTAAAATGATCCATAAACTAAAGGATGATATAAGAAAGTAAATGCAGGTAATAAATGATCACAGTTAAAAGAGCAAATGCAGGGAGCGAAAGATCATTTCAATAAAGAGATAGAGAGTCTGGGAAAAGAAAAACAAACAGAAATCCTTGAAATGAAGAAAACAATAAACCAGATTAAAAATTCAATAGAAAGCATCAACAACAGACTAGATCACTTGGAAGACAGGACCTCAGACAATGAAGACAAAATATTTAATCTTGAAAATAAAGTTGACCACACAGAGGAAATGGTAAGAAATCATGAACAGAACCTCCAAGAATTACGGGATAACATGGAAAGGCCAAATTTAAGAATTATTGGGATTGAGGAAGGCACAGAGATACAAACCAAAGGACTGAACAATCTATGCAATGAAATAATATAAGAAAATTTCCCAAACCTGAAGAATGAAATGGAAAATCAAATACAAGAAAGCTCACAGGACACCAAATATAAAAAATTACAGCAGATCCACACCAAGGCACATTATAATGAAAATGCCCAACAAACAAAAAAAAAAAAGAGAATCTTAAAGGCTGTGAGACAAAAGTATCAGATTACATGGAGGGAGAAACCAATATGGATATCAGCAGATTTCTCAGACCAGACCCTAAAAGCTAGGAGGGCCTGGAACAAGGTATTTCAAGCTCTGAAAGAACATGGATGCTATCCAAGAATCTTATACCCAGCAAAACTAACCTTCAAACAACAAAAGTTAAAAGAATTTAGAAAGAGAAAGCCTGCACTACAGAACATTCTCAGCAAAATATTCCATGAGGAGGAAATGAAAAACAACAATGTAAATCAACAAAGTGAGGAGCTATGCTAAAGGAAAAGCCAATCAAAGGAAAAACCAAGTCAAGTTAAAAACCAAAAATAAGAGAGGTTTTCAATATGGCGGACTAGAGGGTGGCTGCATTTCATGTTGCTCCAGGACTCAGTGTTCAAGAAGAGGAGATATTGAGAGACTTGGGACCAACTCAAAGCCACCGGGTGAGTCTCTCCCATTGGGGAGGCGTCCCGGATGGGATGGTAGTCCCAGAACGCAGGGAACTTTGTGAAGTACTGTTGCCCAACGAGACACCCCTCCCCCCGCTGGAGCAGTGAACTCAGACAACTGGGAGCATCGTAGAGGAGGCCGCTCAGCACAAAGCTTGGACTCGGAAAACCCACTGGGGCTCCGGGGGGCTACCCAGAGGAGGAGGAGTGCGGGGAGCTGTTTGGACTCAGAGTGACTGCTACTGAACACCGGGGGGCTGCCCAGAGGAGGAGGAGGAGCATGGAGGGTCGCTTGGACTCGGAGTGGCCACACCAGAGCTCCGGGCGGCTGCCCAGAGGAGGAGGCGCGTGGTGAGTTGTTTGGACTCAGAGCGACCGCTCCTGAACACCAGGGGGATGCCCGGAGGAGGAGGAGGAGCACAGTGGGTTGCTTGGTCTCCGAGTGGCCGCACCAGAGCTCCGGGTGACTGCCCAGAGGAGGAGGTGTGCAGCGGGTCGCGACTGCGGGCAGGAACTCTGAGGAGGAGCAGCCTCAGAAGACTCTTCTGCACAGGGTGAGGCTCCCAGGCCCAGGAGGTAGGTCCGGGCCCCTAGGAACATTGCAGAGGAAGGCAGCCCAGCCCAGGTGGTAGCTGTGGATTGAGGGGAACCTCTAGATGGGAACTGACCAGCAAGACCTCCCCACTGGGAAGCGGGGAGTCTTCCCTGCCAAGTGAGGTTCCCATAAGGATGGGAAAACCAGAGACACAGGCCCAAACAGGCCTTGCCTCAGCCCGCAGCCTAGTTCCCCTTTGGATGACCATTGGTCAATAAGTGGAGGCACCTCTGCCCACTAGCAGGGAATATACCCCACCTGAAGGCCACCACCCCTAGAGAGGCAGCTTCCATGTGGAGCACCGCATTATCAACTTCCTCCAAGACTTCAGCCTACTGAAGGCTAAGAGGGGATATACTAGAAATCGTCAGAGACATTGTAAGTCAATAGAGGAAATCTGCAATATCTTAGTGGTGCACTGATACCTGAACAATAAGAGAAAACAAGGGAAGAAAATGCCCCAAACAAATCTAGATGTTACATTAATAAAATCCAATGACAGCATGACAGAAGAAATGACAGAAAGAGAGTTGAGAATGTACATAATTAAAATGATCAGGGAAGCAAAGGATGAGATGAAAGAGCAAATGCAGGCATTGAACAATGAGATGAAAGGGCAAATGCAGGCATTGAATGATCGCACCAATCTACAGTTGAAAGAGCAAATACAGGAAACAAAAGATCATTTCAATAAAGAGTTAGAGATATTGAAAAAAAAAACAAACAGAAATACTTGAAATGAAGGAAACAATAAAACAAATTAAGAACTCCATAGAAAGCACAACCAATATGATAGAATACCTGGAAGACAGAACCTCAGACAAATGATATACGATGGGAACTGACCAGCAAGACCTCCCCACTAGGAAACGGGGAGTCTTCCCTGCCAAGTGAGGTTCCCATAAGGATGGTAAAACCAGAGACACAGGCCCAAACAGGCCTTGCCTCAGCCTGCAGCCTAGTTCCCCTTTGGATGAGATATTGAAGACAAAATGTTTAATCTTGAAAACAAAGTTGACCAAACAGAGAAGATGGTAAGAAATTATGAACAGAATCTACAAGAACTATGGGATGTCATGAAAAGGCCAAATTTAAGAATTATTGGGATTGAGGAAGGCATAGAGACACAAACCAAAGGAATGAACAATCTATTCAATGAAATAATATCAGAAAATTTCCCAGATTTGAAGAATGAAATGGAAAATCAAGTTCAAGATGCTTATAGGACTCCAAATACACAAAATTACAACAGACCCACACCAAGGCACATTATTATGAAAATACCTAACATACAAAATAAAGACAGAATTTTAAAGGCCGCGAGAGAAAAGAACCAAATTACATTCAGGGGAAAACCAATATGGATATCAGCAGATTTTTCAATCCAGACCCTAAAAGCTAGAAGGGCCTGGAACAACATGTTTCAAGCCCTGAAAGAAAATGGATGCCAACCAAGAATCTTATACTCAGCAAAACTTACCTTCAAATTTGACGATGAAATAAAATCCTTCCATGATAAACAAAAGCTAAAAGAATTTACAAAATGAAAGCCGGAATTACAGAACATTCTCAGCAAAATATTCCATGAGAAAGAAATGAAAAACAAAGAAGCAAATCAGCAAAGGGAAGAATTATCATAAAGGAATTGTCAAATAAAGGAGGAACCAAGTCGTGTCAAAAAAATAAATAAATAAATAAAATTTAAAAAATGACCAAATGACCAGCAATACAAATCATATCTCAATAATAACCCTGAACGTTAATGGCCTGAACTCATCAATCAAAAGACATAGACTGGCAGATTGGATTAAAAAGAAAGATCCAACAATATACTGCCTGCAAGAGACTCACCTCATAGAAAGAGATACCCATAGACTAAAGGTGAAAGGATGGGGAAAAACATACCATGCACATGGACTCAGCAAAAAAGCTGGGATATCCATCCTCATTTCAGATAATGTGGACTTCAAGCCAAAGTTAGTCAGAAGGGATAAAGAAGGACATTTCATACTGCTTAAGGGAAGCATAAATCAGCAAGACATAACAATCAAAAACATCTAAGCCCAAAACAGTGGCTCACCCACGTATGTCAAACAAATCCTTCTCAATTTCAGAAACCAAATAGACCATAACACAATAATACTAGGTGATTTTAACACACCTCTCTCACCACTGGACAGATCCTCCAAACAAAAATTGAACAAAGAAAACATAGATCTCAATAACACAATCAATAATTTAGACTTAACGGACATTTATAGAATATATCATCCAACCAAGAATGAATACACTTTCTTCTCAGCAGCACATGGATCCTTCTCTAAAATAGACCATATATTATGCCACAAAGCTAATGTTAGCAAATACAAGAAGATACACTACCTTGTATTCTATCAGATCATAATGGATTGAAATTAGAAATAAATGAAAGAGCAAAAACAGAAACTACTCCAACACCTGGAGATTAAACAATATGCTATTATATGATGATTGGATAACAGAAGATATTAGAAAGGAAATTAAAAAATTCTTAGAGGTAAATGAGAATAAAGAAACATCATATCAAAATCTCTGGGACAATATGAAAGCAGTACTTAGAGGAAAATTTATTTCATGGAGCGCATTCAATAAAAGAAGTAAAACTCAACAAATAAACGACCTAACACTACAGCTCAAGGCCCTAGGAAAAGAAGAACAGACCAACACCAAAAGTAGTAGAAGACAGGAAATAGTTAAACTAAGATTGGAAATCAATGAAATTGAAACAAAAGAAACAATACAAAAATTGACAAAATAAATAGTTGGTTTTTCGAAACAATAAACAAAATTGATAAACCTTTAGCCACACTAACAAAGAGAAGATGAGAGAAAATCCAAATCACTAAAATTCGGAATGAACAAGAAAATATCACAACAGACATGAGTGAAATAGAAAACATAATTAGAAGCTATTTCGAAAATTTGTACGCCAACAAAATAGAAAATTTCAAAGACATCAACAGGTTTCTAGAGACATATGAATTGCCTAAACTGAACGAGGAGGACATACACAATTTAAATAGACCAATTTCAAGTACTGAAATAGAAGAAGTCATCAAAAGCCTACCAACAAAGAAAAGTCCGGGACCAGATGGGTTCTCAGCCAAGTTCTACAAAACCTTTAAAGAAGAGCTCATTCCAATACTCCTCAAAGGATTCCATGAAATAGAAGAGGAGGGAATGCTCCCAAACTCATTCTATGAAGCCAATATCACCCTGATACCTAAACCAGACAGAGACACATCGAAAATTTCAGACCAATATCCTTAATGAACATTGACGCAAAAATTCTCAACAAAATTTTAGCAAATCGCATACAAAAATATATTAAAAAGATAGTGCACCACAATCAAGTGGGTTTTATCCCAAGGATGCAAGGTTGGTTCAACATCAGGAAATCAATAAATGTCATTCACCATATCAACAGACTTAAAGTCAAGAATCACATGATTATTTTCATAGATGCAGAAAAAGCATTCGATAAAACACAGCATCCCTTCATGCTCAAAACACTAGAAAAAATTGGGATAGTGGGAACATTCCTTAACATTGTAAAGGCCATCTATGCTAAGCCCATGGCTAACATCATTCTAAATGGTGAAAAACTGAAAGCATTCTCCCTAAAAACTGGAACAAGGCAGGGATACCCTCTTTCACCACTTCTATTCAATATCATCCTTGAAACTCTAGCCAGAGCAATTAGACAGACCAAAGAAATTAAAGAGATACGAATAGGAAAAGAAGAACTCAAACTATCCCCATTTGCTAATGATATGATTATATACTTAGAGGAACGTGGAAATTCCACCAGAAAACTTTTAGAACTCATAAGTGAATTCAGTAACATAGCAGGATATAAGATCAATGCACATAAATCTAATGCATTTTTATACATAAGTGATGAATTTTTGGAAAGAATAATTAGGAAAACTATCCCATTCACAATAGCATTGAAAAAAATAAAATACTTGGGAATCAATCCCATAAAAGTGGTGAAAGATCTCTACAATGAGAACTATAGAACACTAAAGAAAGATATTAAAGAAAACCTTAGAAGATGGAAAGATCTCCCATGTTCTTGGATAGGAAGAATTAATATTGTCAAAATGACCATACTACCAAAAGTGCTATACAGATTCAATGCAATTCCAATTAAAATCCCAATGATGTACCTTACAGAAATAGAGCAAGCAATTATGAAATTCATCTGGAAGAGTAAGAAACCCAGAATAGCTAAAGCAATCCTTAGCAAAAAGAGCAAAGCAGGGGGTATCGCAATACCAGATCTTCAACTCTACTACAAAGCAATAGTAACAAAAACGGCATGGTACTGGTACCAAAATAGACAAGTAGATCAATGGTACAGAATAGAGGACATGGACACAAACCAAATGAATACAATTTTCTCATACTAGACAAAGGTGCCAAAAATATGCAATGGAGTAAAGACAGTCTCTTCAACAAATGGTGCTGGGAGAATTGGAAATCCATATGCAACACAATGAAATTAAACCCCTATCTTTCACTGTGCATGAAACTAAACTCAAAATGGATTAAGGACCTCGGAATCAGACCAGAGACCCTGCAGATTATAGAAGAAAAAGTAGGTCCAGTTCTTCTACATGTCGGCTTAGGACCAGACTTCCTCAACAGGACTCCCATAGCACAAGCAATAAAAGCAAGAATCAATAACTGGGATAGATTCAAACTAAAAAGCTTTCTCTCAGCAAAGGAAACTATCAGCAATGCGAAGAGAGAGCCTACGGAGTGGGAGAAAATCTTTGCCAATCATACTTCACATAGAGCACTAATCTCCAGAATCTATAAAGAACTCAAAAAACTCTACACCAAGAATGCAAATAACCCAATCAACAAATGGGTTAAGGGAATGAACAGACACTTCACAGAAGAAGATGTACAAGCAATCAACAAACATATGGAAAAATGTTCAACATCTCTAGTAATAAGAGAAATGCAAATCACAACCACCCTAAGATTCCATCTCACTCCAATTAGAATGGTGATTATCAAGAACACAAGCAACAACAGGTGTTGGCGAAGATGTGGGGAGAATGGTACACTCATACATTGCTGGTGGGGCTGCAAATTAGTACAGCCACTCTGGAAAGCAGTGTGGAGATTCCTTAGAAAACTTGGAATGGAACCACCATTTGACACAGCTATCCCACTCCTTGGCCTACACTCAAAGGACTTAAAATCAACATACTACAGAGATACAGCCACATCAATGTTCATAGCTGCTCAATTCACAATAACCAGATTGTGGAACCAACCTAGATGTCCTTCAATTGATGAATGGGTAAAGAAACTGTGGTATATATATACAATGGAATATTACTCAGCCATAAAGAATGATAAAATTATGGCATTTGCAGGCAAATGGATGAAATTGGAGAATATCATGCTAAGTGAGATAAGCCAATCTCAAAAAAACCAAAGGATGAATGATCTTGCTGATAAGTGGATGATGACACATAATGGGGGGTGGGAGGGGTTAGTGTTAGGGTTAGAGTTAGGGTTAGGGAGGAGGGCAAGAATGGAGGAAGTACTGTATAGAGGGTAAAGAGGGGTGGGAAGAGTGGGGGGAAGGGAAAAAATTACAGAATGAATCAAACAACATTACCCTATGTATTTTTATGATTACATAAATGGTACGCCTTTACTCCATGTACAAACAGAGAAACAACATGTATCCCATTTGTTTACAATAAAAACAAAACAAAAAATAAGCCAAAATGACTGAGAATACAAATAATATCTCAATATATAACCCTGAATGTTAATGGTCTAAACTCATTAAACAAAAGACATAACTGACAGATGGGATTTAAATAAAAGATCCAACAATATGCTGCCTTCAAGAGACTAATCTCATAGAAAAAGACATCCACAGATTGAAGGTGAAAGGATGGGAAAAAACACACCATGCACATGGACTCAATAAAAAAGTGGGGATTTCCATCCTCATATCAGATAAAGTGGCCTTCAAGTTAAAGTTAGTCAGAAGGGATAGGAAGGACATTTCATATTGCTTAAGGGAGCCATAAATCAAGAAGACATAACAATTGTAAATATTTATGCCCCAAATGAAGGAGCACCTATATATGTCAAACAAATCCTTTTCAATTTCAGGAATCAAATAGTCCACAACACAATAATATTGAGTGACTTTAACACACCTTTTTAACCATGGGATAGATCTTCTAAATAAAAACTGAACAAAGAAACCATAGGACTCAACAATACAATCAACAATTTAGACTTAACAGACATATATAGAATATTCCATTGATCAAAGAGTGAATACACTTTTTTCTCAGCAGCACATGAATCCTTCTCTAAAACAGACCATATGTCATGCCACAAAGCAACTCTTAGCAAATACAAAAAAATAGAGATACTACCTCGTATTCTATCAGATCATAATGAAATGAAATTAGAACTCAATGATAAAATAAAAATAGAAATAACTACAATACCTGGAGAGCAAATAATATGCTCTTGAATGATGCATGGATAGCAGAAGATGTCAGGAAGGAGATTAAAAAATTCTGAAAGTTAAATGAGAACAATACAACACATCAAAATCTCTGGGACACTATGAAAGCAGTACTAAGAGAAAAATTCATTGCATGGAGCACATTCAAAAAAAGAATAAAAATCAACATATAAATGACCTAAAATATCTCAAAGCACTAGAAAAAGAACAACACATCAACACCCAAAGTAGGAAATAATTAAAACCAGAGCTTAAGTCAGTGAAACTGAAACAAATGAAACAATTGAAAAAAATGACAAAGCAAAAAGTTTGTTCTTTGAAAAATAAACAAAATTGATAAACTCTTAGCCACACTAATGAAGAGGAGAGAGAAAACTCAAATTACTAAAATTTGTGATGAAAAAAGAAATATCATGACAGACATTATTGAAAAACAAAACATAATTAGAAGATATTTTGAAAATCTATACTCCAACAAAATAGAAAATCTTAAAGACAAATTCCTAGAGACATATGATCCACTCAGACTGAATCAGGAGGATAGACACAATTTAAACAGATCGATTTTAAGCAATGAAATAGAAGAAGCCATCAAAAGCCTACCAACCAAGAAAAGCCCAGGACCAGATGGATTCTCGGTTGAATTCTACAAGACCTTTAAAGAAGGACTGATACCAATACTCCTCAAAGTATTCCAGGAAATAGAAAAGGAGGGATCCCTTCCAAATTCATTCTAAGAAGCTAGTATTACCACAATATCAAAACAAGGCACATCAAGGAAAGAAAACTTCAGACCAATATCCCTGATGAACATAGATGCAAAATTTTTTAACAAAATTCCAGCAAATTTCATATAAAAACATATTAAGTTTTTATATGCACCATGATCAAGTGGAGTTCATCCCAGGGATGCAAGGTTTTTTCAACATTCAGAAAACAATAAATGTAATTCACCACATCAATAGACTTAAGGTTAAGAATCATGATTATTTTAATAGATGCATAAAAAGTATTTAATAAAATATGTCACCCCTTCATGCTCAAAACACTAGAAAAGATAGGGATAGTAGGAACATACCTCAACATTGTAAAGGCTATCTATACTAAGCCCAAGACCAACATCATTCTAAATGGAGAAAAACTGAAAGCATTCCCCCTAGAAACTGGAACAAGGCAGGGATGCCCTCTTTCACCATTTCTATTCAAAATCTTCCTTGAAACTCAAGCCAAGGAAATTAGACTGAAATTAGAAATTAAAGGAATATGAATAGGAAAAGAAGAACTCAAATTCTCACTATTTGCTGATAACATGATTCTATATTTAGAGGATTCAAAAAATTCCATCAGAAAACTTCTAAAACTAATAAATTAATTCAGCAAAGTATCATGATATAAAATCAACACTCATAAATCCAAAGCCTTTCTATTCATAAGTGATGAATCCTCTGAAAGAGAAATTAGGAAAACTACCCCATTCACAATAACCTCAAAAAAATAAAATATTTGGGAATCAATCTAACAAAAGAGGTAAAAGACCTCTACAATGAAAACTACAGAACACAAAGAAATAAATTAAAGAAAACCTTGGAAGATGGAAAGAGCTCCTATGTTGTTGGATATGCAAAATTAATAGTGTAAAAATGGCCATTCCACCAAAAGCACTATACAGATTCAATGCAATTCAAATTAAAATCCCAATGATAAACCTCATAGAAAAAGAGAAAGCAATCATGAAATTCATTTGGAAGATTAAGAGACTCAGAATAGCCAAAGAAATCCTTAGCAGGAAGAGTGAAGCAAGAGGTATCACAATACCAGAACTTAAACTATACTACAGGGCAATAATAACAAAAATGGTATGGTATTGGCAGCAAAATAGGTAGAAAATAGAGGACACAGAGACAAACCCACATAAATACAGTTTTCTCATACTAGACAAAGATACCAAAAACATACAATGGAGGAAAGACAGCCTCTTCAACAAATGGTGCTGGGGAAACTGGAAATCTATATGCAGCAAAATGAAATTAAGCCACTATCTCTCACCCAGTACAAAACTCAACTCAAAATGAATCAAGGATCTAGGAATTAGGCCTGAGACCTTTTCCAAATAGAAGAAAAAGTATGCCCGAATCTCCATCATGTCGGTTTAGGACCAGACTTCCTTAACAAGACTTCCAAAACACAAGAAATAAAAATGAGAATCAATAAATGGGATGGATTCAAATTAAAAAGCTTTTTCTCAGCAAAGGATACAATCAACAATGTGAAGAAAGAGCCTACGGAGTTGGAGAAAATCTTTACCACATGCACTTCAGATAGAGCACTAATCTCCAGAATTTATGAAGAACTCAAAAAACTTTACACCAAAAATACAAATAACCCAATCAATAAATGGGCTGAAGAACTGAGCAGACACTTCACAGAAGAAGATCTACAATCAATTAAGAGATACATGAAAAAATGTTCAACATCTCTAGTAATAAAAATGCAAAACAAAACTACCGGAAGATTTCATCTCACTGTAATTAGAATAGCTATTATCAAGAATACAAGCAACAATAGGTGTTGGCGAGGATGTGGGGAAATAGGTACACTCATACATTGCTGGTGGAGTTGCATATTGTTGTAGCCACTCTGGAAAGCAGTATGGATTCCTCAGAAAACTTGAAATGGATCCATCATTTGACCCAGCTATCCCTCTCCTTGGTTTATACCCAAAGGACTTAAAATCATCATACTACAGTGATGTAGCCACAACAGTGTTCACAGCAGCTCAATTCACAATAGCAAGATTGTGGAACCAATAGAAGAATGAATAAAGAAACTGTGATATATATATATATATATATATTCCATTGTATGTGTGTGTATATATATATATATATATATATACACACACATATATATATATACACACACACACATACAATGGAATATTACACAGTCGTAAAGAATAAAACTATGGCCTTTGTAGGTAAATGGATGGAGTGGGAGAATATCATGCTAAGTGAAATAAGCCAATCCCCATAAACCAAAGGCTGGATGTTTTCTCTGATAAGTGGATGCTGATACATAATAGGGGTGGGGTAGAGGGGGTAAGGGAAGAATGGGAGAACATTGGATTGTATAGAAGGAAATGAGGGGAGTGGTGGTAGGGGGAAGGACAGATAGTGGGATGAGACAAGCATCATCACCCTAGGTACATGTATGATTACACAAATGGTGTGATTCTACATTGTGTACAGCCAGAGAAATGAAAAGTTGTACTCCATTTGTGTACAATAAATCAAAATGCATTCTGCTGTCATGTATAACTAAAAAGAACAAACAATAAAAAAATTAAAAAAGAGAAAAAAAGAATATGCAGGTGTTAAAGACTAATGAGTGTTCAGAAAAATCCAGTCTTAGAAGAGACACGAATCTTATTCACAGTATCCCCTGAGTGGTCACCTTGAAGATCTCCAGAGATGAGGAACTCATGACCTCCTGGAAGTTGCTGGGTAGAACTGACTCTCAGAAAAGAATCAACATTTATGGCAGCTAATGTACTCTCAAACACTTCCGTGATCCTAGTTCATTATGTATTTTTGCTTTTTTGTAGATCTTTTTCTTACACTAACCTTAGCTTCCAACTCTCCCCTCCTCTTGGTGTATTTATTCCCCACATGCAACTAGTCACCACAGTTCCTCTTTCTGATCCTCCCCTAAGTGTTACATCTGCTTTACCACCCATTTTTATCATTCCCAAATCTGCCCATAAGGGCAGGAGGTGAAGCAGATTTTGTGTCTCTAATGCAATAGTTGTTGTCAGTGAGTGTGTTCTGTTGCTGGAATTCTGCATACCCCTTGGACGTGTGACATCTAATCTTAAACAATGCATTTTGTCTGCTAACTGAGATGATAATGCCTGTGAGATAAAGCATCATGTTTAGAAAAACATGCTAGATGGTCTTAAGTAGGGTACAAATTGCTTCAAGAACTAAGATATAAGGCCGAAAGTTAAGAACAGAGCAAATGGGAGATGACATGCTTTCTGGGACATGCAAGAAATTTATTTCCTAAGAATGTAACAGCATAGTCAAAATTATAAAAAGTTCTACTTGAATAATAGCAACAGTGGAGGGAGACCAAGAGAATAGTGCAATAACTGTGAATGCAATGTAACCCCTCACAGTGCATTTCCACCACCACAGAAAAGCAGGGAATCACCGTTTTAGCATGGTAATTTGGGGGCCTGTGGTCAAGCATTCAATTCCCACCAAGGTCCAGTAGCAGGCTAAGACCTATCTCTCAAAGGGAAAGAAGCTGACTGCAGATGATGGCATTACCATGTTCCAAAATCCAAGGGTCTCCATTGCAATTCACCTATGGGAGTCTGTCAAAAGCCCTAAATATCATTCCTGTCTGCCATGGACACCTGAAATACCACTGGGTCTTGTGAGTTATATGGTCCCACTGGCAGAGCAGTCTGCGTAGCAGTCTGGGCCTGTTGCAAAACCTTCTCCCATTCTGAGTCCCACACAAAACTAGTTAATTTTTGAGTCACACAACAGATAAGCCAGAATTACAAACCTAAATGAAGACTGACTGCACTGCCCCCAAATCCAAGTAGGACCAGTAGGCATTGTGCTTCCTTCTTGGGCTGTATGCAGTAGCATGTCTTTCACTTTAGAGAAGGGCTATGTTGGCATGCCCCACACCACTGAACTCCCAGAAATCTCACTAAGGGAGAAGGTCCTAGAATTTTAGTTGGGTTTAATCTCCATCCACTGACATGCAAATGCTTCACCAACAAATCCAGACTTTGTCAAACCCAAATAATATCATCAAAGTAATTGACCAGTGTGATATTTTATTCAAGATCTCTGTGAATTAAGTTATGACACAGGGATAGAAAGCTAATATATCCCTGAGGTAAGACACTGAAAGTGTATTGCTGGCCTTGTCAAGCAAAAGTAAGTTGCTTCTTGTAGGGCTTTATGGATACGTAAGGAGAAAAAGGCATTTGCTAGTCAATAGCTGCCTACCATGTATGTTATTCTGCTCAAGCAAGGAGACCACATCTGGTCACAGCAATTGCAATTGGAGTCACTACCTGATTAGGCTAATGATAATCAATTGTCATTCTCCAAGATCCATCAATTTTCTGCACAAACAGGAGAGTTAAATGGGGATATGGTAAGAAATACCAACACTGCATCTTTCTAGTTCTTGATTGTGGTGCTAATTTCTGTAATTTTTCCAGGCACATGCTTTATTTATTTTTAATTTACTATTTTTGAGATAAAGGCAACTCTAATGACTTTCTTTTGGCCTTTCCTACCATAATAGCTCTCACTCCACAGGTTAGAAACCAATGTGGAAGTTCTGCCAAGTGCTAAGCATATGTATACAAATTATGCATTCTGAGACTGGGGAAATAGACAAAGGATGAATTCAGGAACATACTGGACCCACTGTGAGTGGGACCTTGGTAACACTGATTACCATGAGACTCTACTTTGATCTCCTAGAATTATTTCCTTTTCACCAATGTACAATTACCCTAGGGAAAGACCATAGGCTCCTTTGGAAAAGCATCAGAGAAAGATCAACATTAAAATTCTGGGGTCCTTCCTCAAGAGGGCTTGTCTTCCCCTTCATTCAAGGGGTGCTGGGTCCATAAACTGGCTCAAATCTGGGATCTGTTTGAGGCTCTGTGATTCTTTGCTCTTATGATTCAACGTAAACTCTTATACATTTACCCTGGAATTTTTCTGCTTATCTAAATTGAGTAGGAATTCAGTAGGTTTCTTATAATTAAAAAAAAATTTTTTTGTATTTGTAGATGAACAGAAAGCCTTTATTTTATTTGCTATGTGGTGTTAAGGATCAAACTCAGTACCTCACACATGCCAGGAAAGTGCTCTGCCACTCAGCCACAAACCCAGGCCCAGTTTTTTAACTTCTGGGACCACCATGATTAATCAGTCCCACCATTCTACACAAGTCAGACCTTTCTGTTCATTGCTTCTCCTCTGCTGTCCATTATGGTGAGTACTCCCACTTTGCCTTCAGCAGTTGAGTGCCACCACTGGGTTCCTGCCATTCTTGGATCCAATTATACCTATCACATCTAAGTTTCTCAGTTGAGTGAGTGTGGTTCCCACCATAAGGTCTGGCAGACAGAGAAGAGCAGTGATAGAGCTCTTCAAGGTTGCTGGTGCTCCCCTCACAAATCTGTTTCTTAAAGTGGTGGAGAAGGGCACATCTTCTAGATCCTCCTAGTGTGGACAAGAAGGTCTTACATGGCAACGCTACTTCAGCATTCCAATCTCTCTATGCTCATTCATATCAGGCCATTTTTGATTCACATTTTGACAAATGAACCAAATAAACCATCAATACCTTTATTAACACTGTGAGTTGCTACATTAAATTCAGAATCTCTGCTTAAGGGGTCCAGATCAATACATTCAATTCTAGTCTAATTTTATGTTCCTTTCACCATTATCTCACATCCTTAAAATCCATTCCCATACATGATCCCAAGACTTTGGCTGGTATGAATTAGAAAACTCAGGAAGTTCCTTTAGAGTATAGAATGCCTTGTGGGTAATACTATGTGCCTCACCTCTAGGGGACCTGCCAAGACTTGAGTGTGGTTATGGTTCTACAGGTACAAGTGGGTGGTGAGATTGAGTCCTGAGGCATATCAGCATTGTCTTGCACTGTGTCATGGAAGATCATTACTCTTTCCACAGATATTGCAAGATCAGTTCTCTGAGGGAGAAATGTGGAGGCCAATACCACAAGGGGTGTTGGTGGGGATGCTAATGCCATTGAGATGGGGAGGCCACTTCTTCTGGCAAAATAAACCCATGAGGTGCAGGGGTTCAATGTCTCCAGCCTTATTAGAGCCCTTCTACATATCTCTGTCTCAATTATAAGATCCCATTCTTTTTCAATCAGTGTCTTCTGAGACTGAGAGTTAACTTGTGTCATAATTCAGCCAATTAAAGGAAAAGGGTTTTTTTTTTTTTTTTGGTCTGGTTTTCAGCAACTTCAGCCCTATGACTACAAGAGAGAAGATTCTCTTTCTGTGTGTGTGTGTGTGTGTGTGTGTGTGTGTGTGTGTGTGTGATTATAAAAGAGGATTTATTAGATAGGTCTACATTATGAGAAGCTGGATAGCCCCACAATGGCTGTCTGTACACTGGAGAGTCAGAGGAATCAACCCAAGAACCTGAAGTCTCAGGAATAGGAGAGACCCACAATGTGGGCAAAGTCCCAAGGCTGAAGTCCTGGAAGCTCCCTGGAGAATTGCTGGTGAGATTACACAAGGCTGAAGAAGCTGAAGTCTGATGTCCCCAGGCCATGGCAGCAGTGATAGATGCACCCGCTCAAGAACAGAGCTTGCATCCACTGAGGCTTCCTCCTTCTTCCGCTTTATGTTCCATTTGGGCCTGTAGCTTATTGGATAGTGCTGTTCATGTTCAGGGTGCGTCTCCCTCTTCATTGGCTGTCTCATGCCAATCATCTCTGAAAACATCCTCACAGATAGACACATAAGTCTCTAAATATTAGACATTTTCTTGGTGTCTCTCAATCCAATCAAGGTGATAATCTAGATTAACCATCACAGTTCCCAAGAACTCCCTCACTTCTGAAACTAATTTACAAGTTCAATCAAGTTAGACAATGCACTGGAAGAACTCCTGGGATTTACAGAAAGTGTTATATTCATGGATAGGGTTAATTTCAGAGAAAGAATACAAACTAATATCAGTAAAAGGCACAGTTTGGAAGGGTTGCAAACACCTGACTTCCCACTGTCTTCTGGCAATGATATGTGATGACACCTATGCAGTATTACTAAATGGGGATGTCCATCAATGTCTTAGTGTCTACAGTCTGTTTTGGACATCATGTACACACAGTTAGGTTGAACTGATACTGTGTGTTCCAAAGCTTCCACACTAAATCATATAGTGCAACTCTCCCTTGCAAACAAAAATATACCCATCAGTTATGACATTCCAAGAACTTAGAGATTATCTCTCAGAAGCCAAGGACAAAGCTCAGGTTAAATTCTTTGCTTCAAAGGGTTTATAAAAACTTCCTTCCTCTAAAGTTAACCAAATTGAAGGCAAGGAAAAAACAAATTATCTTAGTCTGTTTGCCTATAGCAAAACACAACAAGTCAGGTGGCCTATGAACAACAGAAATTTATTTTTCACTGTTCTGGGTGCTGGGAATTGAAAGATCAAGGTGCTGGCAGATTCAGGGTCTGGTGAGGCCTGCTTCCTCATTCATAGATGGTGCTTTCTCATTGTTTCCTCCTTTGGTAGAAGAGGTGAGAGGTCTTCCAGGATTCTTTTATTAGGACATTAATCCAATTCCTGAGGGCTCTACTTTCATGACTAACCAACCCTCACAGTTCCGATTTCCTGATACCATCACCTTGGGGTTAGGATTTTCTAGATGAATTTTGGAGGGATGCAAATATTCAGATCAGAGCACAGGAATCAGATTTAATCTAAAGTATGAACATAAGATTTTCTAGGAAAATAATGACTGGTAGTGTGAATTCAGTGTCTAACTGTCCCCTGAAACCATGGACAAGTGCTGATGACTTGGAAGGAAACCATCCTTGGGTCAGCTTGCTTGTTAGAGACAAAGCTGCGCAGATCAGACTTGAGTGAGGATGGAGGGAGCACAGCCTCCAGACTCACTCTCCGGTGAGGGAGCATTCTGTTTGGGCAGTGAATGGTGATGATCCACACATTCAGAGAGCCAGGTAGGGGAGCAAAGGCCTCAAAAACCCCAAAAAGTCAGAAAGGAATTAAATGATGTCTACGAGGTTGGGGAGAGTGGGGATTATGACCAAAGATTCTATAATCCTCCACATTGTTATTTTGCACAATGAAAGAAAAGAATGTTCTCAGGCATAAAAGAATATGTTGTTTTTGTGAAGTAGTTATTAGGGCAATAACTGAAGGAGCTAGACTCAATGCACATTTAGACTGATAAGCCAATTGCCTATATATGCATGTGTGTGTGTGTATACATATATAATATTTAATGTTGCATATGTATATAATATGTACATATATATACACATATAAACCAACTTTCACTTTTTGATATTAGAAAAATTCCTCCATGAACAACATAATAAAATATAGATGAAATCACCAGAGAAACTGTAAATTTAGGGTCTGTGTGTGAGAAAAGAAAGGGATAAAAGACACACTTATGAAAAAATATCAATGATAATTGAAAAAAGGAAACAGAATCCTAAAGGTAGGCAGGACACTGGAGTGGTGTCATAGAGAACAAGGGAATATAAAGCTCTGTGGGAGGAATGGTGAATGGATCAAATGTTGAGAAGCCTGAAAGAATGAGAGCTAAAAACAGCAGTTAGATTTGGCACCGGTTATGGATTTGGAGGCTCAGGAAGGAAAGAAGACTGTTTTGAATGGAAAACAAAGAGACAGAAACAGTGATGGCAGACTCTCCTTTCAAAGAACCAGATTTCTAAAGGAAGAAGAGAAAGAAAATAGACTCAAGAAGGGTTTTGTTTTTCTGTAAAAATGAAACAAGCCCAGTATCTTTATGGTCTCCATCATATAAACATTCTACTATTTGTTTGTTTACTTGCTTTTGAAATGTGTAGGAGCAAGGTTAAATTGATTTATATAGATTTGACTTTCTGCAGGGCAGGCAGTTGACTGATCTTTATGATTGAAAACCTTAGTCTTATCTGTGGACGAGGCAAGATCAACAGTTATTGAAGTAAAAAGTACAATTAATAATTTAGACTTGTCAAATATATATGGAATATTTCATCCATCAGTGACTGAATACACTTTCTTCTCAGCAGCACAGGGATCCTTCTCTAAAATAGACCATATCTTAGGCCAAAAAGCAACTCTTAGCAAATACAAAAAAATTAGAGACAATACTTTGCTTCTGATCAGATCATAATGGAATGAAATTAGAAATCAACGCTAAAATAAAAAATAGAAACCACTCTAACACCTGGAGACTAAATAATAAGCTATGGAATGAGGAATGGATAGTAGAAGAAATCAGCAATGATATAAAAAAAATACTTACAGGTAAATGAGAATAGGAATAGAACGTACCAAAATCTCTGGGACACTATGAAGGCAGTACTAAAGGAAAGTTCATTACATTGAGTTCATTCATTGAAAGAATAGAAAGTCAACAAATAAATTAACATTACGTCTCAAAGCTCTAGAAAAAGAGCAAATGAACATCAAAAGCCATAGAAGACAGGAAATAATTAAAATCAGGGTTGAAATTAATGAAATTGCAACAAAAGAAACAATCCAAAAAATCAACAAAACCAAAAGTTGTTTCCTTGAAAAAAATCAATAAATCGATAAATCCTTAAGCAAGATAACAAAGGGAAAGAGAAAACTCAATTTACTAAAATTCATGATGAAAAAGGAAATATCACAACAGATACTACTGAATAACAGATGATAATCAGAATCTATTTTGAAAAATTATACTTTAATAAAATAGTATTGAAGACATCAAAAAATTTCTAGAAACATATGAACTACTCACTGAATCAGGAGGATATAGAAAATTTAAACAGACCACTTTCAAGCAATGAAATTGAAAATGCCATCGAAAACCTACCGACCAAGAAAAGCCTGGAACCAGTTGGAGTCTCAACCGAGTTCTACAAGACCTTCAAAGAAGAATTAACACCAATACTCCTCAAATTATTCCATAAAATAAAAAAGGAGGGAATCCTTCCAAACAAATTCTGTGAAGCTGATATCACACTGACAGCAAAACCAGACAAAGACACATCAAGGAAAGAAAACTTCAGACCAAAATTCCTAATGAACATAGATGCATAAATTTTTAAAATACTGGAAAATTGCATACAAAAGCATATGAACAAGATAGCACACCATGATCAAGTGGTGTTCATCCCAGGAATGCAAGGTTGGTTCAATATACAGAAATCAGAGGGGGATCCAAGATGGCAGACTAGAGGGTGGCTGCATCTCCTGTCACTCCAGAACCCAGGATTCAAGCAGGGGAGGCATTGAGAGACTCGGACTAACATAGAGCCGCAGGGTGAGTCTCCCCCACCAGGTGAAGCTTGGCCTGGGTGGCAGGCCCGGATAGGAGTGGCTTCTCAGAGCAGGGCAGGGCAGCTAGAGTTTTCCCCAGGCAGCCCTGCTCCCTCCGACGGCAGGCTCCTTCTATGGCCAGCTTCTTGGAGCAGGCCGCCCAGTGAGAGCCTTTCTGCACAGAGCCAGCTCCAAGTCCCGGACCCAGCGGTAAGCTCCAGCCTGCAGGCAGCTTCTGGGACCAGGGCAGGGCAGCCAGAGACTTCTCCAAGCAGCCCTGCTCCCTCTGGCGGCAGGCTCCTTCCATGGCCAGCTTCTCGGAGCAGGCCGCCCAGTGAGAGCCTTTCCACACAGAGCCAGCTCCAAGCTCCAGACCCAGTGGGGTGACCCACCCGCAGGCAGCTTCAGGGACCAGGGCAGGGCAGCCAGGGACTTCCCCAAGCAGCCCTGCTCCCTCCAGCGGCCCGCTCCTTCCATGGCCAGCTTCTCGGAGCAGGCCACCCAGTGAGAGCCTTTCCGCACAGAGCCAGCTCCAAGCCCTGGAACCAGTAGGGGGCTAGGGGCAGCTTTCTTCGGAAGCACTGCATTATCAAGTTACTCCAAGACTTCAGGCTACTGAAGGCTGGAGGTGATATACTGGAAATCTACAGGGACACTATAAGCCAATAGAGGAAATCAGCAATATCTCAGACTCCCACTGATATCTGACGAATATGAGAAAACAAGGGAAGAAAATGTCCCCTACAAACCTAGATACTATAACAACAAAACCCAATGACAGCACAGCAGAAGAAATGTCAGAAAGGGAGTTCAGAATGTACATAATTAAAACAATCAGGGAAGCAAACAAGGATATGAAAGAGAAAATGCAGGCATTAAATGATTGCACCAATCAACAGTTAAAAGAGCAAATATGGGAAGCAAGAGATCATTTCAATAAAGAGTTAAAGATACTGAAAAAAAAACCAAACAAACAAACAGAAATCCTTGAAGTGAAGGAAACAATAAACCAAGTTAAAAACTCCATAGAAAGCATAACCAATAGGATAGAACACCTGGAAGAGAGAACCTCAGACATTGAAGAAAAATATTTAATCTTGACCAAACAGAGAAGATGGTAAAAAATCATGACTACAATCTACAAGAATTATGGGATATCATGAAAAGGCCAAATTTAAGAATTATTAGGATTGAGGAAGGCACAGAGAAACAAACAAAAGGAATGAACAATCTATTCAATGAAATAATATCAGAAAATTTCCCAAATCTGAAGAATGAAATTGAAAACCAGGTACAAGAGGTTTATAGGACTCCAAATATACAAAATTACAACAGACCCACACCACACCAAGGCACATTATTATGAAAATACCTAACATACAAAATAAAGACAGAATTTTATTCATCCTCATTTCAGATAATGTGGACTTCAAGCCAAAACTAGTCAGAAGGGATAAGAAGGACATTACATACTGCTTAAGGGAAGCATAAATCAGCAAGACATAACAATCATAAATATCTATGCCCCGAACATTGGCTCATCCATGTACATCAAACAAATCTTTCTCAATTCCAGAAACCAAATAGACCACAACACAATATTACTAGGCGATTTTAACACATCTCTCTCACCGCTGGATAGATTGCCCAAACAAAAATTGAATAAAGAAACCATAGATCTCAATAACACAATCAACAATTTAGACTTAACTGACTTATATAGAATATACCATCTAACAAAGAACGAATACACTTTCTTCTCAGCAGCACATGGATCCTTCTCTAAAATAGACATATTTTATGCCACAAAGCTACTGTCAGCAAATACAAGAAAATAGAGATACTACCTTGTATTCTATCAGATCATAATGGATTGAAACTAGAAATAAATGACAGAATAAAAACCAGAAACTTCTCCAATACCAGGAGATTAAAGAATACACTATTATATGATGAATGGATAACAGAAGAACTCAGGAGGGAAATAAAAAATTCTTAGAAGTAAAAGAAAAAAAAAAGAAGTAAAAGAGAACAAAGACACATCATATCAAAATCTCTGGGACACTATGAAAGCAGTACTTAGAGGAAGATTTATTTCATGGGGCGCATTCAAAAAAAGAAGTAAAAATCAACAAATAAACGACTTAACACTACGGCTCAAAGCCCTAGAAAAAGAAGAGCAGACCAACACCAAAAGTACTAGAAGACAGGAAATAGTTAAAATCAGAGCCAAAATCAATGAAATTGAAACAATTGAAAAAAATTAACAAAATAAATAGTTGGTTCTTTGAAAAAATAAACAAAACTGATAAACCATTAGCCACACTAACAAAGAGAAAGAGGGAGAAAACTCAAATTACTAAAATTCAGAATGAACAAGGAAATATCACAACAGACACGAGTGAAATACAAAACATAATTAGAAGCTATTTTGAAAATCTATACTCCAACAAAACAGAAAACCTCGAAGACATCAACAAGTTTCTAGAGACATATGAATTACCTAAACTGAACGAGGAGGATATACACAACTTAAATAAATCAATTTCAAGCAATGAAATAGAAGAGGCCAACAAAAGCCTACCAACAAAGAAAAGTCCGGGACCAGATGGGTTCTCAGCCGAGTTCTACAAAACCTTTAAAGAAGAGCTCATTCCAATACTCCTCAAAGTATTCCATGGAATAGAAGAGGAGGGAATGCTCCCAAACTCATTCTATGAAGCCAATATCACCCTGGTTCCTAAACCAGACAGAGACACATCGAGGAAAGAAAATTTCAGACCAATATCCTTAATGAACATTGACGCAAAAATTCTCAACAAAATTTTAGCAAATCGCATACAAAAACATATTAAAAAGATAGTGCACCACAATCAAGTGGGTTTTATCCCAAGGATGCAAGGTTGGTTCAACATCCAGAAATCAATAAATGTCATTCACCATATCAACAGACTTAAAGTCAAGAATCACATGATTATTTCGATAGATGCAGAAAAAGCATTTGATAAAATACAGCATCCCTTCATGCTCAAAACACTAGAAAAAATTGGGGTAGTGGGAACATTCCTTAACATTGTAAAGGCTATCTATGCTAAGCCCACGGCCAATATCATTCTAAATGGTGAAAAACTGAAAGCATTCTCCCTAAAAACTGGAACAAGGCAGGGATGCCCTCTTTCACCACTTCTATTCAACATCGTCCTTGAAACTCTAGCCAGAGCAATTAGACAGACCAAAGAAATTAAAGGAATACAAATAGGAAAAGAAGAACTCAAACTATCCCCATTTGCTAATGATATGATTATATACTTAGAGGAAGGTGGAAATTCCACCAGAAAACTTTTAGAACTCATAAGTGAATTCAGTAAAGTAGCAGGTTACAAGATCAATGCTCATAAATCCAATGCATTTTTATACATAAGTGATGAATCTTCAGAAAGAGAAATTAGGAAAACTACCCCATTCACAATAGCATCGAAAAAAATAAAATACTTGGGAATCAATCTGACAAAAGAGGTGAAAGACCTCTACAATGAGAACTACAGAACACTAAAGAAAGAAATTTAAAAAATCCTTAGAAGATGGAAAGATCTCCCATGTTCTTGGATAGGAAGAATTAATATTGTCAAAATGACCATACTACCAAAAGTGCTATACAGATTCAATGCAATTCCAATTAAAATCTCAATGATGTACCTTACAGAAATAGAGCAAGCAATCATGAAATTCATCTGGAAGAATAAGAAACCCAGAATAGCTAAAGCAATCCTCAGCAGAAAGAGCAAAGCAGGGGTTATCACAATACCAGATCTTCAACTATACTACAAAACAATGGTAACAAAACCGACATGGTATTGGTACCAAAATAGACAGGTAGATCAATGGTACAGAATAGAGGACATGGACACAAACCCAAATAAATACAATTTTCTCATACTAGACAAAGGGGCCAAAAATATGCAATGGAGAAAAGATAGCCTCTTCAACAAATGGTGCTGGGAAAACTGGAAAACCATACGCAACAGAATGAAATTAAACCCCTATTCTCACCCTGCATAAAACTCAACTCAAAATGGATCAAAGACATCAGAATCAGACCAGAGACCCTGCATCTAATAGAAGAAAAAGTAGGTCCAAATCTTCAACTCGTTGGCTTAGGATCAGACTTCCTCAACATGACTCCCATAGCCCAAGAAATAAAAGCAAGAATCAACAACTGGGATAGATTCAAACTGAAAAGCTTTCTTTCAGCAAAGGAACCTATCAGCAGTGCGAAGAAAGAGCCTACGGAGTGGGAGAATATCTTTGCCACTCATACTTCAGATAGAGCGCTAATATCCAGAATCTATAAAGAACTCAAAAAACTCTACACCAAGAATACAAATAATCCAATCAACAAATGGGCTAAGGAAATGAACAGACACTTCACAGAAGAAGATGTACAAGCAATCAACATATATATGAAAAATTGTTCAACATCTCTAGTAATAAGAGAAATGCAAATCAAAACTACCCTAGGATTCCATCTCACTCCAATGAGAATGGCGATTATGAAGAACACAAGCAACAACAGGTGTTGGTGAGGATGTGGGGAAAGAGGTACACTCATACATTGCTGGTGGGGTTGCAAATTAGTGCAGCCACTCTGGAAAGCAGTATGGAGATTCCTCAGAAAGCTGGAATGGAACCACCATTTGACCCAGCTATTCCACTCCTTGGCCTATACTCAAAGGACTTAAAATCAGCATACTACAGAGATACAGCCACATCAATGTTCATAGCTGCTCAATTCAGTATAGCCAGATTGTGGAACGAACCCAGATGCCCTTCAGTTGATGATGGATAAGAAACTGTGGCACGGGGTTTCAAGATGGCTGCCTAGAGGGTGCTGCATTTCATGTTGCTCCAGGACTCAGATTCAAAAAGAGGAGATATTGAGATGCTTGGGACCAACTCAAAGCAGTCCGGGTGACTCTCACCCCCTGGGGGGCATCCCGGATGGGACGGGGGTCCGAACGCAGGAAACTTTGTGAAGTAGAACTGACGGCGAGACGCCCCTCCCCCCGCTGGAGCAGTGAACGCGGACAGCTGGGAGCACCGTAAAGGAGGCCGCTCGGCACAGCGCTGGGACTCAGAGCAACCACTGGGGCTCCGGCAGCTGCCCAGGGGAGGAGTGGCGAGGAGAACTGTGTGGACTCAGGACACCGTGGCCTTGCCCTGAGGAGGAGGAGAGGAGCGTGGCCACTTGGATTCGGAGAGACTGCACCAGAGCTACAGGCGGTTTGCCAGAGGAGAAGCTGCGCGGCGGAAGCTGTTTGGAATCAGAACGACGCTTCTGAACACCGGGGCCTCCCTGAGGACTAGGAGGAGGAAGTGGAGCGCGGCCCGCTTCGATTCGGGTGACTACACCAGAGCTACAGCGGTTGCCAGAGAAGGGGGCTGGCGTGGCGAGCTGTTGGGACTCAGACCACTTCTGAACGCCGGGGCCTGCCCGGAGGAGTAGGAGAAGGAGGAGGAGGAGCGCGGCGTGGTCGTTTGGACTCGCAGTGACTGCATTAAGCGCTCCAGGCGGCTGCTCAGAGGAGAAGGCGAGTGGTGAGTTGTTTGGTCTTAAAGTGACAGCTCCTGAACACAGGGGGGCTGCCTGGAGAGAAGCGTGGTGGGGACGCTTGGTCTTGAGTGCCGCACCTGAGCTCCGGCGTGCCCAGAGGACCCGTGCAGCGGGTCACGTGGATTCAGAGCCACTCAGAGGTACTGCTCCTGAACACCCGGGGGGTTATCTGGAGAAGGAGGAGGAACGGGGAGGGTCACTTCGACTCGGAGTGGATTGATTGCCCAGGGCTACGGTGGTTGGTGGGAGGAGGAGGCACGAAGTGAGTTCTTGGACTCCTAGTGACCGCACCGGCATACTGGGCGGCTGTCTGAGGAAGAGGCCTGTGGCGGGGTCTCTGGACTCAGAGCGATTGTTCGGGGCCACAGGTGGCTGCTCAGAGGAGGGGCCACGCAGCCAGGCGATTAGGTGCAGAGCAGGGTCCCAGGATCTAGGAGGCTTCTGGGTGGAAGAGCCGCACAGAGACAGGCTTAGGGCGAGCGCAGGTTCCAGGCCTGTGGGCAAATTCTCTGAGGAGGGGCAGCCTAAGGAGATTCATCTGCGAAGGGGTGAGCTCCCAGGCCCAGGAGGTATGCCCGGCCCCTGGAACTTTGCAGAGGAAGGCAGCCCAGCCCAGGCAGTAGCTGTAAATTGACGGGAACCTCTAGGAGGAACTGACCAGCGAGACCTCCCCACTGGTAGGTCTTCCCTGCCTGGTGAGGTTTCCCCACAAGGACGGTAAAACCAGAGACACAGGCCCAAACAGGCCTTGCCTCAGCCCACAGCCTAGGTCCCCTTTGGATGACCATTGGTCAACAAGTGGAGGCACCTCTGCCCACTAGCAGGGAATATACCCCACCTGAAGGCCACCACTCCTAGAGAGGCAGCTTCCTTGTGGAGCACCGCATTATCAACTTCCTCCAAGACTTCAGCCTACTGAAGGCTAAGAGGGGATATATATAGAAATCTTCAGGGACATTGTAAATCAACAGAGGAAATCTGCAATATCTCAGTGGTCCACTGATACCTGAACAACATGAGAAAACAAGGAAAGAAAATGCTGCAAACAAATCTAGATGTTACATCAATAAAACCCAATGACAGCATGGCAGAAGAAATGACAGAAAGGAGTTCAGAATGTACATAATTAAAATGATCAGAGAAGCAAACGATGAGATGAAAGAGCAAATGCAAGCATTGAATGATCGCACCAATCGACAGTTAAAAGAGCAAATACAGGAAGCAAAGATCATTTCAAAAAAGAGTTAGACATATGAAAAAAAAACCAAACAGAA
The DNA here is from genome assembly GCF_902686455.1 of Sciurus vulgaris. Classification (NCBI taxonomy): domain Eukaryota; kingdom Metazoa; phylum Chordata; class Mammalia; order Rodentia; family Sciuridae; genus Sciurus; species Sciurus vulgaris. The sequence goes on along the minus strand of NC_136461.1, from coordinate 122,035,790 downwards.
ATCCTTGACATGAAGGAAACAACAAACCAAATTAAGAACTCCATAGAAAGCATATAAAATAGGATAGAACACCTGGAAGACAGAACCTCAGACATTGAAGACAAAATATTTAACCTTGAAAACAAAGTTGAACAAACAGAGAAGATGGTAAGAAATCATGAACAGAATCTACAAGAACTATGGGATATCATGAAAAGGCCAAATTTAAGAATTATTGGAATTGAGGAAGGCCTAGAGAAACAAGCCAAAGGAATGAACAATTTATTCAATGAAATAATATCAGAAAATTTCCCAAATCGGAAGAATAAATGGAAAATCAAGTTCAAGAGGCTTATAGGACTCCAAATACACAAAATTACAACAGACCCACACCAAGGTACATTATTATGAAAATACCTAACATACAAAATAAAGACAGAATTTTAAAGGCTGCGAGAGAAAAGAACCAAATTACATTCAGGGGAAAACCAATATGGATATCAGCAGATTTTTCAATCCAGACCCTAAAAGCTAGAAGGGCCTGGAACAACATGTTTCAAGCCCTGAAAGAAAATGGATGCCAACCAAGAATCTTATACCCAGCAAAACTTATCTTCAAATTTGACGATGAAATAAAATCCTTCCATGATAAACAAAAGCTAAAAGAATTTACAAAAAGAAAGCCAGCATTACAGAACATTCTCAGCAAAATATTCCATGAGGAAGAGATGAAAAACAAAGAAGCAAATCAGCAAAGGGAGGAATTACCCTAAAGGAATTGTCAAATAAAGGAGGAAACAAGTTGTGTCAAACAAATAAATAAACAAAATTTTAAAAATGAACCAAATGACCGGGAAACCAATCATTCTCTATAATAACCCTGAATGTTAATGGCCTGAATTCATCAATCAAAAGACATAGACTGCAGACTGGATTAAAAAGAAAGATCCAACAATATGTTGCCTGCAGAGACTCACCTCATAGAAAAGATACCCATAGACTAAAGGGGAAAGGATGGGGAAAAACATACCATGCACATGGACTCAGCAAAAAAGCTGGAGTATCCATCCTCATTTCCGATAATGTGGACTTCAAGCCAAAGTTAGTCAGAAGGGATAAGAAGTCATTTCATACTGCTTAAGGGAAGCATAAATCAGCAAGATATAACAATCATAAACATCTATGCCCCAAACAGTGGCTCATCTATGTATGTCAAACAAATCTTCTCAATTTCAGAAACCAAATAGACCACAACACAATAATACTAGGTGATTTTAACACGCCGCTCTCACCACTGGACAGATCTTCCAGACAAAATTGAACAAAGAAACCGTAGATCTCAATAACACAATCAATAATTTAGACTTAACGGACATTTATAGAATATATCATCCAACCAAGAGTGAATACACTTCTTCTCAGCAGCACATGGATCCTTCTCTAAAATAGACCATATATTATGCCACAAAAGCTAATGTTAAGCAAATACAAGAAGATAGAGACACTAGCATGTATTCTATCAGATCATAATGATTGAAGTTAGAAATAAATGAAAGAGGTAAAACACAGAACTATTCCAACAATCTGAGATTAAACAATATGCTATTATATGATGAATGGAGAACAGAAGATATTAGGAAGGAAATTAAAAAATTCTTAGAGGTAAATGAGAACAAAGAAACATCATATCAAAATCTCTGGGACACTATGGAAAGCAGTACTTAGAGGGAAATGTATTTCATGGAGCGCATTTAATAAAAGAAGTAAAACTCACAAAATAAACAACCTAACACTAACAGCTCAAAGCCCTAGAAAAGAAGAACAGAACAGCCACCAAAAGTAGTAGAAAAACAGGAAATAGGTTAAAACTCAGGGAGCTGAAAAGGCCAGGGGGGTGAGGATGGACTGAAAATCAATAATTGAAACAAAATAAACATAAAATTGACAAATAATAGGTTGGGTCTTCGAAAAAATAAACAAAATATGATAAACCGTTAGCCACACTAACAAAGAGAAGACGAGAGAAAACCCAAATCACTAAAATTCGGAATGAACAGGAAATATCACACAGACAGATGGAAATACAAAACATAATTAGAAGCTATTTTGAAATCTATACTCCACAAAATAGAAAATTTCGAAGACATCAACAGTTTCTAGAGACATATGAATTGCCTAAACTGAATGAGGAGGACATAAACAATTTAAATAGACCATTTCAAGTACTGAAATAGAAGAAGTCATCAAAGCCTACCAACAAAGAAAAGTCCGGGACCAGATGGTTTCTCAGCCGAGTTCATACAAAAACCTTTAAAGAAGAGCTCATTCCAATACTTCTCAAGTATTCCATAAAATAGAAGAGGAGGGACCCTCCCAAACTCATTCTATGAAGCCAATATCACACTGATACCTAAACCAGACAGAGACTCATCAAGGAAAGAAAAATTTCAGACCAATATCCTTAATGAACATCGACGCAAAAATTCTCAACAAAATTTTAGCAAATCGCATACAAAAACATATTAAAAGATAGTGCACCATGATCAAGTGGGTTTCATCCCAGGGATGCAAGGTTGGTTCAACATCAGAATCAATAAACGTAATTCACCATATTAATAGACTTAAAGTCAAGAATCACATGATTATTCAATAGATGCAGAAAAAGCATTTGATAAAATACAGCACCCCTTCATGCTCAAAACACTAGAAAAAATAGGGATAGGGGGAACATTCCTTACTATTGTAAAGGCCATTATGCTAAGCCCATGGCTAATATCATTCTAAATGGTGAAAACTGAAAGCATTCCCCCTAAAAACTGGAATAAGGCAGGGATGCCTCTTTCAACACTTCTATGCAAACATCGTTCTTGAGACCTCTGGCCAGAGCAATTAGACAAACCAAAGAAATTAAAGGGATACGAATTGGAAAAGAAGAACTCAAACTATCCCTGTTTCGCTGGATGACATGAATTATATATTTAGAGGAACCTGGAAATTCCACCAGAAAACTCTTAGAACTCATAAGTGAATTCAGTAAAGTAGCAGGTTACAAGATCAATGCCCATAAATCCAACGCATTTTTATACATAAGTGATGAATCTTCAGAAAGAGAAATTAGGAAAACTACCCCATTCAAAATAGCCTCGAAAAAAATAAAATACTTGGGAATCAATCTCACAAAAGAGGTGAAAGACCTCTACAATGAGAACTATACAACACTAAAGAAAGAAATTAAAGAACACCTTAGAAGATGGAAAGATCTTCCAGGTTCTTGGATAGGAAGAATTAATATTGTCAAAATGGCCATACTACCTAAAGTGCTATACACATTCAATGCAATTCCAATTAAAATCCCAATGGTGTACCTTGCAGAAATAGAGCAAGCAATTATGAAATTCATCTGGAAGAATAAGAAACCCAGAATAGCTAAAGCAATCCTTAGCAGGAAGAGTGAAACAGGGGGTATTGCAATACCAGATCTTCAACTCTACTACAAGCAATAGTAACAAAACGGCATGGTATTGATACCAAAATAGAAGGTAGATCAATGGTACAGAATAGAGGACACGGACACAAACCCAAATAAATACAAGTTTCTCATACTAGACAAAGGTGGCCAAAAATATGCAATGGAGAAAAGATAGCCTCTTCAACAAATGGTGCTGGGAGAATTGGAAATCCATATGCAACAGAATGAAACGAAACCCATATCTCTCACCATGCACGAAACTAAACTCAAAATGGATTAAGGACCTCGAAATCAGACCAGAGACCCTGCAGATTATAGAAGAAAAAGTAGGTCCAAATCTTCACCTTGTGGCCTAGGACCAGACTTCCTTAACAGGACTCCCATAGCACAAGAAATAAAAAGCTAGAATCAACCACTGGGATAGATTCAAACTAAAAGCTTTCTCCTCCGCAAGGAAAACTAGCAGCAATGCGAAGAAAGAGCCTATTTAGTGGGAGAATATCTTTGCCAATCATACTTCAGATAAGAGCACATAATCTCCAGAATCTATAAAGAACTCAAAAACTCTACTCCAGAATTCAATACAGTCCATCAACAAATGGGCTAAGGAAATGAATAGACACTTCACAGAAGAAGATCTACAAGCATCAACAAACATATGGGAAAATGTTCAACATCTCTAGTAATAAGAGAAATGCAAATCAAACCACCCCTAAGATTCCATCTCACCCCAATTAGGAATGCGATTATCAAGAATACGAGCAACAACATGGTGTTGGCGAGGGATGTGGGGAGAAAGGTACACTCATACTACCTGCTGTGGGGGCTGCAAATGAGTGCAGCCACTCTGGAAAGCAGTGTGGAGATTCCTTAGAAAACTTGGAATGGAACCACCATTTGACCCAGCTATCCCACTCCTTGGCCTATACCCAAAGGACTTAAATCTGCATACTACAGAGATACAGCCACATCAATGTTCATAGCTGCTCAATTCACAATAGCCAGACTATGGAACCAACCTAGATGCCCTTCAATTGATGAGTGGATAAAGAAGCTGTGGTATATATATACAATGGAATATTACTCAGCCATAAAGAATGATAAAATTATGACATTTGCAGGCAAATGGATGAAATTGGAGAATATCATGCTAAGTGAGATAGGCCGATCTCAAAAAGCCAAAGGACGAATGATATCGCTGATAAGTGGAGGATGACACATAATGGGGGGGAGGGAAGGGTTAGTGTTAGGGTTAGAGTTAGGGTTAGGGAGGGGGGCAAGTATGGAGGAAGGAACTACTGTATAGAGGGTAAAGAGCGGTGGGAGGGGTGTGGGGGAGGGAAAAAATAACAGAATGAATCAAACAACATTACTCTATGTAAATTTATGATTACACAAATGGTATGCCTTTACGCCATGTACAAACAGAGAAACAACATGTATCCCATTTGTTTACAATAAAAAAAAAAAAGAAATAGAAAAGAAAAAAAAAAAAAACTGTGGCACATATATACAATGGAATATTACTCCACCATAAAGAACGATAAAATTATGGCATTTGCAGGCAAACGGATGAAATTGGAGAATATCATGCTAAGTGAGATTAGCCAATCTCAAAAAACCAAAGGATGAATGATTTCACTGATAAGCGGATGATGACATATAATGGGGGGTGGGAGGGGTTAGCATTAGGGTTAGGGTTAGGTTTAGGGTTAGGGTTAAGGAGGGTGGCAAGAATGGAGGAAGGAAGGACTGTATAGAGGGAAAAGAGGGGTGGGAGGTGTATGGGGGAAGGGAAAAAATAACAGAATGAATCAAACCGTATTACCCTATGTAAATTTATGATTACACAAATGGTATGCCTTGACTCCATGTACAAACAGAGAAACAACATGTATCCAATTTGTTTACAATAAAAAAATATGGAAATCAATTAATGTAATACATCACATCGATAGACTTAAAGACAAGAATCGTATGATCATCTCAATAGATGCAGGAAAAGCAATTGACAAAATACAGCACCTCTTCATGTTCAAAACAGTAGTAAAACTAGGGATAGTAGGAACATACCTCAACATTGTAAAAGCTATGTATGCTAAGTCTAAGGCCAATATCATTCTAAATAGAGAAAAATTGAAAGCATTCCCCCAAAACTGTAACAAGGCAGGGATGCCCTCTTTCACCACTTCTATACAACAGAGTCCTGGAAACTCCAGTCGGAGTAATTAGAAGAAAGAACTTAAAGGGACACAAATAGGAAAAAAAGACCTCAAACTATCCCTATTTGCTGATGAAATGATTCTATATTTGGAGGCCCCAAAAAACTCCACCAGAAATCTTTTAGAACTCATAAATGAAGTCAGTAAAGTAGCAGGATATAAAATTAACACCCATAAATAAGTTGTGGGCCTGTACTTCAGTGATGGGTCCACTGAAAGAGAAATTAGGAAAACTATTCCATTCACAATAGCATTAAAGAAAATAAAATGTTTGGAAATTAATCTAAAAGAAGAGGTGAAGGTGATCATACAATATGTATATCAGAAAAATGAGAAATTATATTCCTTTTATGTATGATTTATCATAATGTATAAATGCATTTTACTGTCATGTACAACAAATTAGAACAAATAAAAAAATTTTAAAAAAGGAGGTGAAAGACCTTTTCCATGAAAACTACAGAACACTAAAGAAAGAAATTGAGGAAGACCTTGGAAGGTGGAAAGATCTCTCATTTTGTTGGATAGGCAGAGGTAATATTGTCAAAATGGTCACACTACCAAAAGCGCTATACAGATTTAATGCAATTCCTATTAAGGTTCTGATGATGTTCTTCATAGAAATGGAAAAGCAATAATGAAATTCATTTGGCAAAATAAGAGACCCAGAATAGCCAAAACAATCTTCAGCAAGAAAAGTGAAGTAAGAGGCATCAGAATACCAGACCTTAAGTAACAAAAACAGCATGGTATTGGCACCAAAACAGACATGAAGACCAATGGTACAGAATAGAAGACACAGAGACAAACCCACATAATACAGTTATTTCATACTAGACAAGGCACCAAAAACATTTATTGGAGAAATGATAGCCTATTCAGCAAATGGTGCTGGGGAAACTGGAAATCTATATGTAATAAAATGCAATTAGACTGCAATCTGTCACCCTGCTCAAAACTCAACTCAAAGTGGATCAAGGACTTAGGCATTATACCAGAGATCCTGCACCTACTAGAATAAAAAATAGGCCCAAATCTCCGTCATGTTGGCTTAGGAACTGACTTCCTCAACAAGAGTCCTAAAGCACAAGAAGTAAAATCAAGAATCAACAAATGGGATTGTATCAAACTAAAAAGCTTCTTTACAGCAAAGAACACAATCAAGAACAGGAAAAAAGAGCCTACAGAATAGGAGAAAATCTTTGCAATCGCACCTCAGATGGAGCATTAATCTCCAGGATATATAGAGAACTCAAAAAACTCAATACCATAAAAACAAATAACCCAGTCAATAAAAAGGGCAAAGTATTGAACAGATACTTCACAAAAGAAGAAATACAATTAGTCAACAAATACATGAAAAAATGTTCAACATCACTAGCAACTAGAGAAATGCAAATTACAACTACACTGAGATTCCATCTCACTCGTGTCACAATGGCAATTGTCAAGAATACAAGTGACAAAAAATGTTGGTGAGGATGTGTGGGAAAAGGTACACTCATACATTGCTAGTGGGACGGCAAATTGGTACAACCACTCTGGAAAGCAGTATGGAGTTTTCTCAGAAAACTTGGAATGGAGCCACCATTTGACCCAGTTATTCCACTCCTTGTCATATACCCTAATGATTTAAAATAAGCATACTATAGTGATGTGGCCACATCAATGTTCATAGCAACTCAATTAACAATAGTTAAGCTATGAATCCAACCTAGGTGCCCTTCAACAGGTGAATGGATAAAGAAATTGTGGTACATATACACAATGGAGTTTTACTCAGTCATAAAGAAGAATGAAATTATGACATTTGTCTATAAATGGGTGGAAGTGGCGACTATCATGCTGAGTGAAATAAGTCAATCCCCCAAAACAAAAGGCTGACTGTTCTCTATGATATGTGGATGACTCACGATAGATGGGGAGGGAGGGAGGAGTGGAGGTTCACCAGATTGAACAGGGGGGAATATGGGGAGGGGAGGGGAGGTGGGAATGAAAAACACAGTAGAATGAATTAGACATAACTTTACTATTTTCACATATGAATGCATGATCAGTGTAACTCCTCATCATGTACAGTCACAAGAATGGAAAGTTATACTCCATGTATATATGATATGTCAAAATATACTCTACTGTCAGGTATAACTAAAGAGAACAAATAACCACCCCCCCAGAGAAAAAGAAGACTGACTGAGATAAAATAGACACCAGGCAAATTTACAGATTAATACAGTCCCTTCTTCTTCCATTCTTGCCCCCCTCTCACCCCCCATTATGTGTCATCATCTGCTTATCAGAGAGATCATTCATCCTTTAGTTTTTCGAGATTGGCTTATCTCACTTAGCATGATATTCTCCAATTTCATCCATTTGCCTGCAAATGCCATAATTTCATTATTTTTTATGGCTGAGTAATATTCCATTGTATATATATACCACAATTTCTTTATCCATTCATCCATTGAAGGGCATCTAGGTTGGTTCCACAGTCTGGCTATTATGAATTGAGCAGCTATGAACATTGTTGTGGCTGTATCTCTGTAGTATGTTGATTTTAAGTCCTTTGGGTATAGGCCAAGGAGTGGGATAGCTGGGTCAAATGGTGGTTCCATTCCAAGTTTTCTAAGGAATCTCCACGCTGCTTTCCAGAGCAACTTCAGCATGGGGATTTCTTTAGATTCAAGATCAGAAAGACCTTCCTAAGGAGATGGACATGTGAACTGAGAAGTGGAAGACATGAAGGTTCCAGTCAGGGGAGGAGCTAGAGGTAGGTAGGTGGATCAGCCCCCTTAGGGCCCTCTGAGGGTAGGCAACCAAGCAGAAGCCACAGACCTTATGCAGAGTATTAAGAATAGAAGGACTAAGAATAGGAGGTTTAGTGATTGGCACCATTTGCAAAGAAATAAAGTATCATAAGACTTCATTTTCCAGAAACAGGACATCACCTCTGAAGTCTATGAAAAGGAAAAATAAAGCAACCAAGTTACTTTTAAAATTTCTCACTTAATTATTATTTTAATGTATTGGGGGGAATTTTTTAAATTTCTTTTTTAAAACCAAATTGCATTTAAGAGACTAACCCAGGAAGAGAGAGTTGTTAATAGAACGATACTCAGAAAGATGCTCCTTACATACAACCAGCAAGTGGTAAAGGAGGAGATGAAACAACCAACCCTGGTTAATTGGCAATAGCAATGTCAGTCACATGCAGGGTCAAGAGTAAGGCCTCATAGAAAGGGAGCCACCCCAGTGGATATACAGCACATGAGCCAGGCTGCAGGCCAGATGATTGGGTATCCATTTCTCCACCCCACCTAACGCATTCATGGTCTGAGACTACAGATGGATCCTGAGTATTTCACAGGCAGAGACACCAAGAGCGAGACAAGCAAGTCCACAGGCTCCAGTATAGAAGCCAGAAGTGCTTGTTACTAAACCAAAACCCATAGGGCAGGCAGGGTTTTAAGTAAGAAATAGAAGCCAGACTAACAGGAGAGGAGCAGAACCAACCAGAAGCCATGGAAGGGTAACAGCCAAGAACTATGAACAGCCAGCATCACTGGAGCACACATGAGTGCACCATGTTGGCTCAAAGGTGGAGCCAAAGTTCAACCGATGCGCGTCAGTAAGGCCATCCATGTTGCTCAGAGGTGGCATCAGTTGTTGCTCACACTGCATCAACAGGCAGATATTTTTTAACATTACTCCTACTTTAAAGACTGTGTTATTAAGGGCACCAAGTTAAGACATAAAGGAAATGTTTAATCCTTGATGTGATGTGATATGTGCCTTGAAGGTATGTGCATGCCCAGGATGTGGTAATGGCATAAAAGTTTAGCATGCCTTTCTCTGTCCTGGGAAATTAGGAGTGGCTGCTCCAAGGAGGTGTCCAGGAGTCACCACTGGAAGGGATTCAGGGCCTGCCTGGTGGATGGAGAAAGGAGCAGGGAAGAGGATATTACAGATGGAGCAGCCGTGCGGGTAAAGACACTCACACTTTGACTTATTGGTCTGGTAAAGATGGTGGTAAAGCTCTCTCCAGCAGGTTTGAAAGTCACAGAAACATGAATTTAATTTTTAGGTTTTGGGAAGGTTTTATTTTATTTTACTTTTGTAAATTTGAAAGAGGTAGCTCAAATATAAATCTATAAAATATTATGAAATATACTTCTATATTATCAACAGCAGACTAGAACAAAGAGTATTACATAGAGAAATGTAGTTCTCCACTATCAAAACTGGATAAGGATTATATATGGAAATGGTTAAGTTATTAAATAGGCTACTAAATACTTAAAGAAGTGAGTCTGTGATCTAGATTCCTAATGAATACTGCCTTGGGGTTCATTTTTAAAAATTATGCCATTGTATTTTATTTTTATATAATATTGAACTAGTTTACACACATCAGAGGTTGTTTTCTATAAATAAAAAGGAGCTAAGAAGATCACCAAGTGTCATTTGGTTTGGTTTTTCTTTCTCTCTCTTTTTGTTTTTAAATACTGGGGATGAAACCCAGAGGCACTTTACCACTGAGCTATACCCTCAGCCCTTTTTTATTTTTTATTTTGAGACAGGTTCTCACTAAGTTACTGAGGCTACTTTGAACTTGCAATTGGTTTGGTTTGACCAGGACAAGAGCACCCTTCCCCTGAGCAGAGGCAAATGTGGCCATTTGCAGGAGCAGATGAGGTAGGCTAACGGGGAATAGTTGGGCAGGGGTGGAGGTATGAACCCCTGACTCATGGTCCTGTTTTCTTAAAAAAGGAGGTTTTTAGCTGGTAAAGGCTAAGATGGTAAAACTGGGCCCTGAAAAGATGGTATCACCTTTTGGGGAATGGAAGAAGCCATGGATTAGACACAAGAATTCCAGGACCCTGAGGGCCCAGCTAAGGTTGGAGACTGCGACTCAGTGTCTGCTCTTTGATGCTGAATTTTCCCCTGAAGCTCTCAACAATCCAGTATAGGAAGAAGAAAGATGGCTGGACTGAGCTTCTGTGAATAGACTGGAAGGGGCCAGGGGCCAGAATATAAGGCAGATATAGTAGAAAGGTAAGTGTCAGGACTCATGCAAAAACACCTCAGTCCCTGTCCCAGAGGGGAGTTCATGCCAAGTGAGGAGACAGGAAATACCAATAGGAAAAGGTAACTCCAAGACAAGTTCTCATGTATTTGAAGCAAAAGATGAAGGGAATTGGCATTGAGGATTGGTTGTTCAGAAGAGAAAGGCCATAGCAGATTGGGAAGACCGAGATGGTCTCAGGGCTGCAGCCACTGCCGTTGCTACTGCTCAGCAGTCTTGGGGGTCCTTTTCCGGTGGTTAGGAAAGGAAGAGTTGAAATGGAAACTGTGCAGAGAAAGGGCAGGGTTCAGGTGATGAACTCTAGAACAGCCTCCGGAAGAAGTGGGCAGCACATACAGATGAGGTCAAGGAGACCATGCGACTCGCAGTGAGTTCCACTCAGCCCTGCAGCCTCCAAAGTTGGACAGGAGCCAGAATCAGCTCAGCTTCCTCTAACCTGGACCTGTTGATTAGAGGAAGGTGTGAGGCCCGAGGTCCCCAGACAAAAAGCAAAGGAAGGTCTCACTCACAGGGAGCATAGCTTCCACCAGCCGACACAAGGATGTTGAGGTTTTCTCAGGTTGGGCTTGGGCTCCCAGGCTTGGGGGAGAGGAAACAGAGGTCTCTGCTGGGGACTCAGTGAATAGAGCCCAGTGATACCTCAAAGTGCCAGGGCAGGACCAGCCCTAGTCAAGCCAAACTCATAAAATCCCAAAGGATCCTCCATGACCTGCAGCCCACTTCTCTCTTCCTCTCAACTTAACTTCAGACTGACCATATAAACTGCTCTTCTCACACAAAGCAACTACCTCCCCTCTATCTAAATTGGCCTAGCCCATGACCTAGTTAACTGAATTATCTCATCTCTAATGCAGAACTATCTTTCTCCAAGTAACTTTTGCATTTGCCTTTCATGCTTCCCATTCAAACCCTGTGATTTCCTTACTTTTGTTTAGACCGATTCCTCTGCTTAGATTGTTCTACCTTGTCCCTTCCGCCTAGACCCTCATCTTCTAATGCCAATTCCCCATGTCCCTACTGGAAGGACTCTCCATCTTCTCAGCTGCCATTTCACTCTGAATGGATCCTGCCTGTCAGGGACACTTAGCATTTTCTGTTTTCCTGCATAGCTGTTATTGTGCACACCGATTTTCCTCTGTCCAAAAGATTCTCTTGAGTAGAATTAACATGTTTCATTTGCTTCCTCACAAAAGCTTACACAGCTCCTGGAGCATTGTTAGGGTTTCATGAATCTGTTCATTTAATTCATTCAAGAGTGACTCTCCAGCCAGGCCCAGTGTCTGTAATCCCAGGGACTGGGGAAGCTGAAGCAGGAGGATCAGGAATTCAAAGCCAGCCTCAGCAACAGAGAGGCCTTAAGCAACTCAGTGAGACCCTCTCTCTAAATAAAATACAAAATAGGGCTGGGTATGTGCTTCAGTGGTTGAGTGCCACTGAGTTCAATCCCCAGTACCCCCCCCAAAAAAAAATAGAGTGACTCTCCATTTAACTCCCCAAAGTGACTCTAATGTAGGTATTTCACATAATATCAGAGAAACCACAGAGATGTGGTTCCCTTGGCTTTGGCCTCTCACCTTGTAGGCACCATATCCCTGCAGTTTCACTCCCCATTCACAGGCCTACAGAACAAAGAAACAGTGACCCTGAAGTGACATGGAACTCCCACACACTTCTTGATTCAACCACTTAAGAAAGTAGTTCGACAGCATCTGCTGCAGGTATATACACATACCCCACAATTCCACCCTGGGAGTATTCCCAACAGGCATGCCTGTATGAAAGGATTTATAGCAGCATCATTAAAATAGAAAAAAGTGGAAACAACTCAAATGTTCATTAATGAGAGAATGAACGAACTATGGTACAGTCATATAATGAAACACTAGGCCACCATGAAAATGATCAGTTACAAGTAGTAACATAGCTAAATTTTACAAGATATTGAGCAAAAGAAGCTAGACACAGGAATGCACAGGAATGCCATAGGATTCCACTTGTATCTAGGTAAAACTGACCTGTGATGCTAGAAGTCAGAATAATGGTTTTATTTGTAGAAGAGGAAGTGGATAATCAAAGAGAAAGAATGTGTGATAGTTCCAAGGGTATGTCCATTTAATAATAACTCACTGAGATGTACTTTTATAATTTTGTACAGTTTTCTGTACATATCTTACACCATGATAGGAAGGGTTTCTGTAGGGATTATTGGCACAGCCTATAATTTCAACTAATCAAGAGGCTGAGGAAGGAGGATTGCAAGTTTGAGGCCAGCCCCAAATGAACAATAAAAAGGGCTGGGAGTGTATCTCAGTGGTAGATCCCCTGGGTTCAAGTCCCACTACTGCAAAATTTTTTTTAAAAATAGGGTTTAAGTATAAAGACAAGAGCCAGGTGACCCCTACAGTGATTTCTACAGCTGAATTCCCTCAGGATGGTTCTGCAGCCAGGTTCTATGGCTTCTAGTCTCTCCCCTAGCTATGACATCATTCAGACTTCGAGAGGAGGTGCAATGAGGAAGAGAAAGGAAAAATGACTCCAGCCTTCTAGAGCCTACCTGGATCCCAAACAGAGCAGCCACAATTAGAGAACACTCCCTCAGAAGGGAAAGTTTTCACATGATCTAGATAAATAGCCAGCAACCCTCAGAGCTAATGGGAGAGACACTGTCCCTGCTTTTTTGGGCCAGCATACCTTCTCACCCTGAACCCAAAGCACCTCAGGATTCACAGCCTCCACCCTGTCCCTTGGGGTTTCCTTAGAATGGACAACTAAAACCTACCTCTGGGGCCCAAAATGAACCTTATGGCCCAGGCTCACCCCTGTGGGCATTGATTTGAAGGTCCCTGCACCCCTACTTATCTCACCCCAAAATCATTCCAGTCTGCCTCTAACATGCCTGTAAATAATTCACTTGCTCAATCAATAAACATGTTTTGAGCACGTACTAAATTAAGCCCCTTGCTCAGTGCTGATCACAGCTGTAGTTTCCTATTCATTCTGGTGGCAGAATGTAGACTCCATGAACAAAGGGTCCATGGACTTACTGAGCTCTGAATTCTCAATGCCTAGCCCAGTGGCTGGTACAGAGCCACTCAAAACCCTCAGGGAGGGAATGAAAACAGAGAGGGTGGTGGTGTGTGGAAACGAATGTTTGTTGAAGGTCTCGCTTGTGACAGATACTGTTCTAGATGCCGAGGGTACAGCATGAACAACACACAAAATCCCTGCTCTCAAGTGACACCCTAGTGGGCTGAAGAAATAAGTAAACAGTGTAGACTATAAAATGGAGATGGGTGTATGGAGAAAAATTAAGTGACGCGAGAGATGAGGGGCTGCAAAATAGTATGACTGAAGAGGCAGACATCATCGAGAAGACAGTGTTTGAGCAAAAGCATGAGAGGCTGAAGGAACCAGCCCAGGGCCACAGAGGAAGCAGCACCCCAGGGAGAGAAAACCATGTCTACAGAGCCTCAATGCACATATCACTCTTCAGCTTTGCACAAGTTTTCCAGAGACTTCTCATTTCATGCACAGCAAAAGCCATGTGTTTTCCAAAGGCCTACATGACCTGTGTGACCAGGGCCACCTCCCCTTCCTCTCTCCTTCATTCTAGATGATCACATAAGGTCTGGATTCTAATCTTCCAGAGGGACACAGCCCCGAGTCCATGCCAGCTCTCACCTCATACCAAGCTGGGGATCCTTACCTTCGCTCTGATACCCCTTGAGGAACAAGAGAAGCAGGAGGCTGATGGCTTGCCCCACCATCCCCACAGGGCCCCTCTCTCCCTCAGACACTCAGCTGTGTAGGGCTCAGCAGTCTCCAGTCGGCAGGAGGGCAATGGGGAGCAGAAGTGCCTGGCTGCCTGTCCAGCCACAATTTCCTCAAGACTGTTCACTTCTGCTGTGAGTTGATGAAGCCACTGAGCAAGTCCCAGCCCCCAGATCTGCTCTGAAAGTTCCTTCAAGCTAAGCTAGTGAAGTTTGCCTCAAATGGGCGGGTGCTCAGAGTTCAGTCTGACTCACAAAACCAGTTTCAAAATCTTATCCCTTGCTCTGCTCCAACCCAGCCACTTCATTCAAAAGCAGATGCCCAAGAAATGTTCCAATTCCCTTCATCCTAGTGACACTATGGAGAGACATACAGAGGGACCAAATGGCCATTATCCCAGCATGTGCCTCTCCAGGAGATATTGTGGGGGTGGAGGGAAGAGGTTTGGGGAAGGATGCTGGCTGAGCAGCAGAACCCCGGATAAGTCAATATTGAAGGAGAGAAGGAGTAACTGGGGTGACACAGGAAAAGACCTAAGCTTTGGGGCAAGAGAAAAATCTAATAGGCGCAGGGATTCTATGCAAGTTGATACCCAAGATTAAGCACATGCAAATTATATTTGCTTCATAAAAATCTGCTTCTTTGTATGGAGTTTCCTCAGAAAACTTGGAATGAACCAGCATTTGACCCAGCTCTCACACTCAGTTTATTCCCAAAGGACTTAATATCAGCATCCTACAGTGACACAGCCACATCAGGGTTTATAGCAGCTCAGTTCACAATATCTAGCTTGTGGAACCAACCTAGATGCCTTTGAACAGATACATGGATAAAGAAAATGTGGTATATATACACAATGGAATGTTACTCAGCCTTAAAGAAGAATGAAATTATGCATTTGCTTGTAAATGGATGGAACTGGAGAATGTCATGCTTAGTGAAATAAGTCAATCTCAAAAAACCAAAGGCTTTAAGTTTTCTTTGATAGATGCTGATCCATTGCGGTGGATGGGGTAGGAAAGAATGAAGGAACTTTGGATTGTGCCAAGGGGATCGAGGGGAGGCATAGGGTGGTGGGGATGGAAGGACAGTAGAATGAGACAGACACTATTACCCTATATATGTTATGTTTACCCTACTGGTGTGACTCAGCACCATGTACAGTCAGAGGAATGAACACTTATGCTCCATATGTGTACAATGTGTGAAAATGCATTCTACTGTCATGTATGACCAATTAGAACAAATATTAAAAAATTAACTAAAAAAGAAAAAAGAAAAAAATGTGCTTTTGCTTCAAGTCTCCTATCAATACATCTGTATTCCCTCCTTTTCTCTTTTTCTACTTCCTATAGTAGTTCTTTCTTCCGCCTCTTGCCTTCTCCTGGAAAGGACCTAGGCTCGTTTTTATTGTCCTGTCCTAGCCGCATTGTGATTTCACCCCTCAAAAAGACCAGGCATCTTTGGATTTCTTTGGGATTCTGTGGAGGGATGGGGACAGTGACTACCTATCTCTCCCAGAACAATTTGCTTCAAGGCCATATCTCAAAGTTAATGCATCTTTCTTCTTTATTCTCCTAAGAAAAAAATACTTTAAGTGCCCCCACCAAGTCCTCCTTTCTCTTTTTCCATCCTTCGATTCTTTTCCAGTCACCCTGTTTGAAGTTGGACAAAGGGGAGGCAGAATGAGACCCTCAGCTGCCAGTGGAAGCAGCTGAGGTGTTCTGGACAGAGCACTGGATTTGGAGTCAAAAACTTGGACTTCAGGCTCAGTTCTGAAATTTATAACCTGTGTGATGCTGGTCAGGTTACTTTATGAGTCTTTAGAATCACAATATTTGGTTCCCTGTCTTCACAAAATGATTTTCAGGATCAAATTAACCCCTATCCTGAGAGCATTGTGTAAAACTGGTGCAATGATCTGAATGTTTGTGTACTTTAAAAATTCACATCCAGAGATCTAAATCACTATTGTGATGGTATTGGGAGGTGGAGTCTTTGGGGAGGTGATTAGGTCTTAAGGACAGATTCCTCTTCAATAGGATTAATGCCCTTATAAATGAATCTCCAGGGACCTTGCTCTTCCCTTCTTCCATGTGAGGACACAGCAAGAAGCCAGCAGTGTGCATCCTAGGAGGGAGCCCTCACCAGAATCCAGTCACACTGGCACTCTGTTTGGACTTACCAGCCTCCAGAACTATGAGAAATACATTCATGTTGTTTATTTAATTTTTGAGGTACTGGGGTTGGAACCCAGACCCTGTGCATGCTAGGCAAGTGCTCTACCACTGAGCTACAATCCCAGCCCTAAATTCATGTTGTTTATAAGCTGCTTAGGTTTTGGTATTTTCTTTTAGTAGCCCAAACAGCCTTGTTGAACATGGTCTACACACTTGTTCTAATTAATCTAATGGTTATGATTTCTTCCCAAAGGACAACCCCCAATCCATGGGAGTTTCCTCAGAGTTGATTTGGAAATGCCCTTGCTACTGAGAAAGGGTGCCAAGGACCAGATGAAAGGAAGGTAAATTTCCTCGCATGACAATGGAAGGCAAGGTCCAACTATTGGAAGCCACTAATAAACAACACGAATTAGGAATCTGCTCCACCAATCCTGACCCCAACTCTACCTCCATCCTCCCCTCCAAGCAGGTGGATGACCCACCTTCCCCTTGAAATGGAACCGGGAGCAGCTGTTACACTTTGTATCTAACTTGTGGTCCTTAATAAGTCTGTCTTGTGGTATTTAATAAACTCTACAGCACAATAACTCCCATTTTTTCTATACCCTGCCCTGTCTAGCCCCTGAACTTTTCAACATAAAATTTATGCTCCCTTAAATTTAATTTAGCTTAGTAGATCCTGGCCCAGTGCCTGATTTTTCATAGTTGATAAACAGATATTAAGTACTGAGGTAATGAATGCAATGTCCCAGAGAAGGCATTTTCATTCTTGCTAAGATGTGGTTGTAAACTAATTCACAATGGTCCCTGCTTACTTATGTCTTGACCTGCAAAATTCTTGGGTGGACAGTCCTTCTGTGAAACTTGGCCACTTTGCATAAAGATCTATTTTCTTCTTTAGGAGTTTCAGCATGAGGATGCATACTGAGCAGTACATATGAGTAAGTTAAGAAGGAGTAGGATAAAAGCCTCCTCCCTGTCCTTTATTCCTCTGAATAGTCTAAAGGTTACATGAAGGGGGTTGGGGGATAGCACATTCCCCTATTTAGATTCCTAAGCTCTCAGATTCCAAGTACACAAGTGGTTGATTTAAAATTTTTCAGAGCAATAGACAGTCTTTTGAAATCTCCTACAGTGCTTTACTCCCTTCATGAAAAAATTCTGTGTTAATTTAGGAATATTCAAAGGCGAAGTAAGTGGATTGTGAGCCCTGTACCCTAACCATCTATCCTAATTTGAATGAACTGACTGGGTAGTAACTGTAGGTAGGCGGGGCAGGCTGGAGGAGTGGGTCACTGAAAGCTTGCACTAGAAGGGTTCTTCTTCCCTGAGGCCCCCCATCTCTCTCTCTCTCTCTCTCTCTCTCTCTCTCTCTCTCTCTCTCTCTCCTTCCTACCTGCCATGAGTGCAGTAACTTCCCTCCACCGTAATGTTCTGCCTTACCTTAGGCCCAGAGCAATTGACTTGATCCACCAGGGACTGAATCTCTGAAATCATCAGCCAAAAAACTTTCCCTCCTCTAAGATGTACTTGTCAGATATTTTGGTCACAGTGATGCAAATCCAACTAACACAAACATCAACCCTATTCTAATATGATTTATTAATATGCTTTATTCTTCTTTCCTCTGCTACTAATATTTTAGCTCCTGGGCAATAGTTTTCATGATGACACAGAGACAAGTAACATAAACACCAATCGCTGAATTAATATCATTTATTCCTCTTTCTCTGCTAATAACATTCTAGCTCCTGGGCAAGTGGTTCTCCATCATTGGGACCCCATCATTGGGACAAGAGTTCTGGGTCCCATAGTAGGAAGTTCTCAACGGTAGAAGAGAAACAGCTGCCTCCGTTATCTCCCGGTTGCTGCTGTAAGAAACATGAGTTCCATATCCATTCCAGTCAAAAGCAGAGAAGTCTCCACACTGCAGGGGATCACTCTCTGGGAAGTATCCTCCTCCACCAATGCAGTGCTAGGAAACAAAGAGAGGAGGAGGTGGCAATGAGAGCTCTGCTGGTGAGCCCAAAGACCTTAATGGCCAAATACAGAGGAATCTTTGGTTCTCATAGATTCTCCTTGGGCAGTGTTGATCTAGTTCTCCCATAAAAACTTCTCAACCCTTAGCTTTAGTGATACACCATCTCCTGACTATCCTTCAGTTTGTCTGAACATTCATTCCTGGATTGCCTGACTAGACTCCTCCTTCATGAATTTCTTAAGTGCTGCTCCAGGAGGGGACACTTCTGCATCTCCCTTATAGATTGTCTGATCCTCTTTGGCTACAGTTACTAACAATTCACTGATGGCCCCCAAAACTCTGTCTCCAGTCCATTTGTTTCCTGGGCTACAGACTCAAACTCTATCACTGGGATCTCTCTGCAGGCACTTCAAGCTCCACCCAACCAAAACACAGTCAATCACACCCAGGCATCATTTAACAATGGGGATACTTTCTGAGAAACGCATCATTGGGCAATTTTGTCACTGTGTGAACATGATAGTGTATTCATACAAACTGAGATAACCATGATGTCACAAGGTAATATGACATTACCCTCCTGGGACCTCTGTCATATAGGCAGTTTGTCTTTTATCAAAATATCATTATGCAGCAGCAAAAATATGACTGCATGTCTTTCACTGATCCCCAAACCGTTCATCATCCAGACACCTTGACTTAATAAAAGATGTCCCCTTACCCAAATGAAAACCATGAGGTTATTCTAGACTTCTCTTTCCATCATCTGTGTTCAACTGATCATAAATTTTAAATCTTTGGAATTCATCCCTGTGGGCTCAACCCGACTTCAGGCCTTCATCTGGACTATTGGAACCACCTCAGTACTGATCTTCTGGTCCTTAATGTCACCCCCCTAGAGTCTGTCACCACTGTGCTACCAGCATAACTGTCACAAAGATGATCAAGTCAATCTTCCCTTTAAAGCACTTTATTGGCTCCCATCACCTACAAAATGAAGTTCAAACTCTTTGGTGTGATGGGAGGTCTCTTCCTATACAGTTGCTGTCTCTACCCCACATACATCTCATGCACCAAAACTGCAAAACAGCTTGCTGCTCCCTCAATGTCACATGCTCTCTGAAACACTGAAGATTCTGAACATATTATTCATTTAACCTATACCTCATAAAGTTCTGTCGGTCCACTCAGCACAGAAGTCACCTTTCCTGCAATCACTTCCTTGACATCCCTATCAGAGTTAGATGTTCTTGTAGCCCCTAGTTATTTGTTGTTTCCTTTTGTTTTGTTTTTATTTTTGGTGCTGTGGGTTGAATCATAGACCTCACACATGCCAGGCAAGCACTCAACCTCTGAGCTACACTCCCATCTCTCTGGTTTATATTTCTATGATACCTTGGATTCATTAGATAGTAATTTCATCTTTCTGTGAATGTCTGCCCTGTTAGATGATGAACAAGAAGCTCTTTGTGTCCCCTGTATTTGTGCAGTGTAGGTGCCCAGTGCAGCCTTAACTAGGTAATGAACGAGTGCATGTGCACACTACATTACACACACCTTAAGCCATGGCTTAAAGGAGCCATAGGAGCCAGGTCATCACAATGAGACCTGCTCCTTTAGTGTCCCCATACTTAAAATTCCCCATCATGACCCCAAGGTTCTCCTGGACAGTGAAGCTGCCTCGTCCTTCTCTGGCAATCATTCCACATGGTGACCTCTGGACAGAGAAAGTACCTGTGGCAGGGAGCTGGGATGGCCTGAGCGAGGTCTAGCAGAATATATCTGGGACTTTCCTGGTAACCTCTCAACACATGGTGCATCCATGCAATCCCTGGGCAGGGTTAGGCAGGCCAGGTTTGACTTTGAAAGCTTAACCATGTGGAGAATAACAACACTTCATGTTTCTCAAGCACTCTCAGCTTCAGAAACATCCATGGGATGTCCCTGAACATAATCCTCACCCTAACTCCAGGTAACAGAATGTTTTCTCCCAAAGACTGAGCATTTATCAATGATGCATTTGAAACCTCTAACCCCTGATATTCGTCCTAAAGTGTACAGGATTCTTGTGTCTGGACCGGAACTTCTGCAGCCCTGGTCCCTGTGACTCCACAAGGAGGAAGAGAAGTCACACTCTCACACACATACACATGCTCACATAAAGGTTAGTATTCTAGATGGTAATTATTAAAAATTTTCCAATATTATTGTTATATTTGCAATAGCTTTATGATATCAACACAAGGAAACACTTCTTAAAGAAAATACAAGCTGAGTTGGCAAGGTGGCAGATGTCTACAATTCCCGTGATTTTGGAGGCTGACTTGATGATGGCAAGGTGGAGGCCAGCCTCAGCTACTTAACAAGACCCAGTTTCAAAATAAAAAAATATTAAGGGATGTAGCTTAGTGGTAGAGTGCCCATGGATTTAATCCCCAATATAATATTAAAAGGCAAGAAAGAAAGCATGCTAACCACAAACTAAAATATTGATAAAACAGAACCCAGTCAAATTCTGTTCATATGACATGATCAAGAGAGTAACAAGATATGTGGAAGCTAAAGAGAATAAAGGGGGAAAGTGGGGCATCTCATGGAAATAGAACAGAGACCAGTAGAGTTGAGGAAGAGGACTGGGAAAGAAGGAGGGAAAGGAAAGACAGGTAAGTGCAAAATGAAAGTGATCCAATTATGTCACATGCATGTGTGAGTATGTAACAAGACCAACTATTGTGCATAATACATCCATAAAAATGGAAAAAGAGAGTAAAGAGAATAAGGGGGAAAGAGAGCAAGTCAGATACCCAATGACACATCCCACACAGGCGCAGGTGCAGGCTGCGGTCTCCCCATAAACTCACGTGCTCAGTGTTGCAGCCAGTAACTCTCATCCCGGCACACAGAGCGTTGGCTGCTTTCTCGTAATTAAACACCCTGAACTGGACAAATTCCACATCAAATTCCGCTGAAATTGAACAAAAGCCAAGCTTTAAAAGGAGTGACTAGAACAGGGCACCAGCACTGCCCACCTGTAGTCACAGTAGCTCAGAAGATTCAGGCAGGAGGATCAAAAGTTTGAGGCCAACCTCAGCAACTTAGTGAGGTCCTGTTTTAGAATAAAATAATAAAAATCCTGGGAAAGTAGCTCAGTGTTAAAGTACCTCTGGGTTCAATCCTTACTACCTCTGCCCCCCTACCCCCCAAAGTGACTAGAGTCAAGCTCAGTTGCTCACACCTGTAATCCCAGTGACTCGGGAGACTGGAGCATAAGGACTCAAGTTCAAGACCAGCTTCAGCAATCCTACCCAACTTAGTGAGATCCTATCTCAAAATTAAAAATTAAAAAAAGAGGGGGCAGTAGCTCAGTGGTAAAGTGCTCCTGGGTTCAATTCCCAGTACCAAATACTACTACTGCTACTGCTACTAATAATAATAATTACAACTAGAAGCAGAACAAGATGCCCTAAGCCAAAAGTTTAGGCTAGAGCCAAACATCCAAGCCCCACACCCTTGTGGCCAGGGTTGGTGCATCCCAGCCCTGAACTCAGGGCTTGAAGGAACCTCTGTCAGCTGGGGTAAGAGGCTGGAACTCATAGAAAACTTGTTCTCCTAAAGATCATGGGAGGAGTTAGTCTGTACAGAAAGCTCACCAGGCCCACCACAGTGGTACAAACTGTAATCCCAGTGACTCAGGAGGCTGAGGCAGGAGGATCACAAGTTCTAAGCCAACCTCAGCAACTTAGTGAGACCCTGTCTCAAAATAAAAAAAAAATAAAAAGGGCTGGGGATGTAGCTTAATGGTAAGGTCCCCTTTGGCTCAATCTTAATACCACCAAACAATAAGAAAAAATAAAGATCACTATGTAAAGATGAGCAGTATAAGCCGTTGTCAGATGCAGCCACCTGTTGCTGTTTACACAGGCCTCAGCCAGTTACTGTGGGATATTTTCCCAGCATCACCTGCTGTCCTGCTTTCATTTAAATATCAAAAGCAAATATGAATGGCTTTCATTTTTCCAATCCAACTTAATTTCTATAGTTTTATTATACTTCTTTTATTATATTTCTTCTTTAAGAAAACTAATAGCTATCCTTCAAAACAAAAATATCTTCACTGGAAGAGGTGGCGCATGTCCATATTCTCAGTACCTCCAGAGGCAGAAGCATTACAAGTTCAAAACTAGCCTCAGCAACTTAGTGAGACCCTAAGCAACTCAGGAAGACCCTGTCTCTGAATAAAATATAAAAATGGGCTGGGAGTGTGGCCCAGTGGTTAAGTGCCCCTGGGTTCAATTCTCAAAATCAAAATAAATAAATACATAAATAAAAATAAATCTTCCTCACCACTTTGCTAGTTCTTTCCTGAAAACATTAGCCTTCTCTTTTTCTTAATTACTATAAGAGGCTGCTACAGGGTGGTAGTTAGGAGGACTGGGTTATGCCTTATAAAATGGAGAAAATTGTAATCCTAACTTCATAGTTTTCTCATGATGTAATGACATCAAATCATGTCAATTTCCTAGGAAAGAGTCTGACACATTTTAATAACTCAATCAGTACATACAAGTTTTTTCTTTTTTTGGTGGTGGTACTGGGGATTGAATGCAGGCGTGCTCTGCCACTGAGCTACAACTCCAATCCATGTTATTTTTTTTTTGTTGATACACAGTCTTGCTAAGTTACTGAGGCTGAACTGTAACTTGTAATCCTCCTGCTTCAAGCCTCCAGAATAGCTAGGATTACAGGTATTTACCTGTGAACCTGGGGAGCTCAAGAAAGGACATCTAATTGGACATTGGGAGCAACCACTCACTTTGACCAGAAGGTGAGTAGTAAGATGCAGTTTTCTGAGCATCACCAAAGTCGTAGACCACAGGTATTGCTGGGCCATTGTCAGTCCAACATTTCCCTAATCCATATTTCACTGGATATTTCTGCAGGAACACAAAAGAAAAGTTTTGTAAGGACAGTAGATATACAACCATTTGAACAGGAGAGGGATCCCCTCAAGTCAATTGTCATTATTCAGAAACTAGTCTGAGTAATAATGACTCCTTCCCCATGGCTACATCTCCCCAATAGTCCCAAGTCCTCTGTGTCTCTTCCTCCTTCTTCCCACTCTTCCTCCTCTAGTCTTCTTCCCTTGTCTGGCTCAGGGTTTCTGAGATATGCATGATATTACTGTGAACTCATTAAAATATTAATGTAAACAATAGTAGCTTTGATTTTCCCAGAAACTCAATCATAACATGGCTCCACAGAGCAGATTTGTCCACTAATCCCAAACACTCAAGTGTTCCCCAGCCAGCAGCCCTGTGTACCTGATATAGGCCAAACAGATTATGTCCAAAATGCTGGAAGAAGCCAGTTGTGGTGCGGTACCTCAGCAGAGAGCTGTTCTGCCAATTCTGCATGGGGCTGTTGTTGGGCACATGCCAGATGCCCAGGTCCTGGGCCTGGATGTCTGGAAAAGCAACCAATATTGAGACTGACCAGCTCAGAAGGTTCCACAAGGGCAAAAGATGTACATGGGCTCCCTCAGCTGAGCTGTTAGCTCTGAGCTCCAGGTGGACAGATGGCCAGCCATGCTTACACACCCCTTCCAGCAGATCATGTACCCCAATACCTAACAGTCATGTGGGGAGGGAGCTGGAATGCAAGATGTGTAGCTACTTCTCTCTTCTGCTCCAGCACTTTGTCCACAGCCACCTCCCTCAGCCTCCTGCTATGACCCAGCCACACTCAGGTCCTCACTATTTCCCAAGTGGCACCCACCTTATAGTCGTCGCTGGTGGCCGCCTCTGCAGACCCAAAGGTGTTGTAATTGAACCAGTTGCCGTCCCCCTCCGGGTAGTCTGCTCTGTTGCCCTGCTGACTGGACCACCGATCGCCCACCGTGCACTTCCCAGGCATGCTGTTCTCGTGCACACTGGCCACCAGGGTCCAGCCGCCACCGCAGAGGTCATGTCACAGAAGGTCTGGTAGATGACACCATTCTTGGCCTGGAGGAAATACAGGCCATCTGTAGAGAGAACCAGCCAGAGCCTCCCTGTGTGTGAGCTCATGGTCCATCTCAGCCCCGTGACCAGGACAGCTCTGGGAACTAGACACCTGACCTAAGGGCTCTTCTCCTAAGTTCTATCACTTTGCATCCCTGGGTGTATGTATCCCCAAATTCAGAAGATGACACCCCACCAATTAAGGCAGAACACAGAATTATCCAAGCTCTCAGCAACTTCTTCACCGACTTATGCACAGAATTTTCATATGATCTAGCAGTTCCACTTCTAGGATACACTCAAAGAATTAAAAACAGGAACTCAAACAGAAATTTGTACACTTAACGTTTATTGTAGCATTAGTCACAAGACTCAAAAGACAGAAAAAACCCAAGTATTCAACAGAAGAATGGATAAATAAAATATTGAGTGTATATATACATACACATCATACACAATATATAGCATGCATATGTTGACATATACATCTATGCAGAAATGGATAAAAAAGAAATTAATTATTCATGCTTAGTGAAAATATGCTTCATGAAATAAGCCAGATGCAAAAGTAGTTACCTTATGTTTCTACCTATATGAGGTAACTAGAAGAGGAAAATTTATAGGGACAGAAAGTAGAAAAGAAGTTACCAGGGCCTTAGGGAAGGTAGATTTCAGATTCATTCTTAATAAGTATAGAGTTTCTTTTTGGGGTAATGAAATTTTCTTGAGATGGATAGTGGTGGGTGCAGTGGCACAAGCCTATAATCCCAGCAACTGGGAAGGCTGAGGCAGAAGGATCACCAAGTTCGAAGACAGCCTCAGCAACTTAGAGAGACCTTGTCTCAATAAAAAGCAGGGATAGGTGAATGTAGCTTAGTGATAAAGTTCCCCAGGTTCAATCCACAGTACCAAAAATATTTTAAATAAGCTAAAGAAAAAAAAAAAAAAAAAAAAGAATTTCCCAGAGGACAAAATCCTGACAGGAATCGTTACTTACCATCTGCCCTAAGGTACTTCTCTTTAATTTCTTTGCAGCTTCTAGGCAGAGGTGCAGACAATAAAGACCAGGTCCATTTCTTGGGAACAGTACTGACCACTGCTAGAGAATATGAAGTTTCATTCTCTTTGCTGGTTTGACACAAAACCCAGCCTTCCCTTGCCACTAATCCCAAACTCATTCCATCACTCGCTGCCTGGGTTGGAAGGCCCTGAGCTATCTAGTGTCATCCATTCAGCCCATCTGAGCCAGCATCCAGCACGGATTTAACTTACCTCCCTCCACACAACCTCCTGCTGTGCCAAGTCCTGACATGGGCACCTGACATTCAAAGAAAATAAACACCCCCCAGGAACTTACCTCTAGAGGAAGCTGCCAAAAAACAACAGAAAATGTTATTAAAAGGAATGAAGCATAAGCTCAGGAAAACAAAAGAAAGACTGAGATGAGAATAGAGAAGTCTGAATGGAGCCAGGGGACCGTTTTGGTTTGGATGACTTAGTCACAGAGGCTTTCTACTTTGTTGACACTATAGTGTATTCTGAGAGAACAGACATGATTTATCAGTTGGAAGAAAGAAAAGAGAATTCAAGGCAAGGAGAACAACATGTCCAAAGACCTGGATAAAAGAATAAAGCAAAGTCTAACCTGAAGAAATGCAGGTAGCTAAATATGGTTGAGACAGAATATGATGTTGACAGTGTTGAGACTCTAGTCAAGAGACCCACAGGGGCGTACAATGATGAACCTCGTATATGAGTTTCAACTTTGCAAACAGTCTAAAAGTCTGGGGGGATGGAAGCAGTCACAAGCTTTGGAGTCCAAGGTATTCAGGCTTAAGTAGTTCAAGCTTCCAAGTGGAGAGTCCTTGGATTCTACTTAACATACCTGAGTCTCAGTTTCCTCATGCCAAAGATGAAGATAATAAATAGTGTTTTTGTGGGAGGTCAAATGAAATAATATTTAGAAACATGCTTTTCTCAGCCAGGCATGGTGGTACACTCCTGTGATTCAGTGAGTCACGAGGCTGAGGTAGGAGGATCACAAATTCAAGACCAGCCTGGGCAACTTGGGAGACCCTATCTCAAAATAAAAAATAATAAAACATGCTGATGCTGTGGTTCAGTGGTTCAGTGCCCCTGGGTTAAATTCCCAGTAGTAAGAAAAGAAACAGTCTTTTTATTTAAAAAAATAATAAATAAATAAATAACAACAAAAAGAAATGCAGATTGTAAAATGCCATTGCTATTCTTGTAGAGAAGACTATTTAAAGAGAACAATCACAGGATACTAGAGCATACCACACAATTACTGTGGAAATCCCAAGGTCAAGGCAGGCCATGGTAGTGGGAAGTGGCAAGGAGAGGACAGGATTCTACTAGGGTCCCCTCAGGGCCACACACACACAAAGAACGAGACCCAGGATATGTCTTACCAATACTCTCACTGCTAGAGACCAGATCCCTCAAAAGGTCAGAAATCAGCACTCGGAGTACATCCAAGCTGGCCTCTGTGCATGTCAAAGACATCATCTCTGGCTCAGGAGAGACCCCCATCGTGGAAGCAACTCTGCTTATTTCTGTTTTCTTTGAATACTGTGTGCAGGTGGGCTGGGAACCTGACAGTGAGACACACCAGCACTGCACCCTCTGGTGGCCACAATGAGAAATAGCAGGAAGCCCAGTTGGGTCATGGTGGTCTAAAAAAAAAAAAGTAAGATAAAAGTCACTATCTCTATTATGTTTCTTTCTTTTTCCCTGTGCCCACTCCTGTCTAGTCCTACAAAGACTCAAAGGTCCCTTGCCTCTTTTTTTTTTTTTTTTTTTTTTTTAACTCCACACCTCTCTGGGAACTAAACCAGACCTGAGCTGAGACCTAAGGGCTCCCCAAACTCACAGAAAGCAAACCCCTTCAACACGGGGGTCAGGAGTTGAGGTCACACTTCAGTGGACCCTGAAACTTTCTCTGCAGAGGCTCCTAATTGGAGTTGAAGTGTTGAGCCCTTTATGTAGAGAGTACAGGGGGCACAGCCCAGGTCTCCTGACTCCCCCTTCCCTGGCATGATTCCCAAGGAGGTGAGGCCTCTGGTTACTACAGGAAAGATATACAGGACAAATATCAGAGGAATTAGCAGGACAAATATTACTACTAGCATTGTTCCTAGATTTGCAGATTACATGCACTTGTGTATTTTCAAAAAGACAACAGAGGAGACTAGCGAGAGTTGATGTTGAGTTTGGGTTTTTGTTTGTGCCTTTCTTTCCTGCTAAGTAAAAACTTTTTCTCAAGTTAAACATCTTCCATCATCATCATTTCATAGAAAAAGAAACTTTAACCACAAATAAGAAAGGTATCATTTCAGAATAAATATGTCTTTAGTTTGAATGAATAGTTTTATACAAAGGTTTTCTATTTTGTCCTAAATTTTCTTATTTTGCCACAAACTAAACAAACTTTAGTATGTACTGCATTTTGGATTAAACCTATAAAAATCATCTTTGATGCTTTAAACCTTCTATATCATTCCTTTTCCAGTATTATTCAAATCTCATTGGCTTGTAATAGAAGTGAATCAGTTCCTCCCAGGGACACCACATCCCTAATACAAATCTTCATTATAGTACTGATAACATTGCAACCCACAGGAAAAGACTGTGAATCTCTCTTTGATTAAGATAGTATTTTTTATCTTTGTAGGTCTGAAGTATAGATCTGCACAAAATAATGATAAAATAAAATAAAACAGTGCCCATGAAGGAAGGCCCACTTCTGCCCCTCTCTCCTCCTTGCCCTGCCTACAGGGTAACAGCAATCTCCTGCTTAGCATTATCACCAGCCTCAGACATCTCATAAAGCCCAAGGTCATCAAAAAGAGAAACAAGAAGCTCATTCAGCCCTAGTCAGGCTGATATGTCACAATTGAGCAAAACCGATAGAAACCCAGAGATATCAACAACTTGGTACAGAGAAGATTCAAGGGCCAGAACTTGATTCCCCACATTGGTTATGGGAGCAACAGTGGATTCTGGAAGTTCCTGGTCCTCAATGTCAAGGTGCTAGAAATGCTGCTGATGTCCAACAAGTCTTATTGTGCTGAGATTGCTCACAATGTTTCCTCCAAGAACCTCAAAGCCATCATGAAAAAAGAAAGCCAACTGGCCCTCAGATCACAGGTTCCAATGCCAGGCTGCACGGTGGAGAAAATGAATAAGAGACCCATGTGTATATTTTATTTGTATTTCAATTAACCCATAAAAACTGCACATGTGCACACAGGCAAAATATATACTTCTTTTAGTATTTTTTCCTTTTTTAAACTTTTTTATCTGTTCTAATTTGTTGTACATGACTTTTTCTTATTAATTCTCAGATGTAGTTTTCCATATTTTGGCATCTTTAGTATCAGTATGCATCCTGTCCTTAGTAGCACACACATCATGGAACAGTCTACAATTGATTGATTGAACCTAAGAACCTAGGAAAACGGTAGACCTGTTGGAGGGACATTATCCCTTCTAACCACCAGCATCCAATCAGTGACTGTGTTCCACTGATTGTACCTCCTACTTCTTCTGAAATCTCTTTTCCATGCCACCTCCTCCAAATCCTTCTGCCCTTGACACTTCTTTAGTTAAGGTCTCAATCATTTAGAACACATTCAGTGGTGACTAATGGAAACCTCATGTCGAAGTGATTTAAAAAAAAAGTAAATATATCACACCATGAAGTAAGAAATCTAGAAAGACAGTAGGATCCAGACTTTGTTGACTCATTAGCTTCTCTCCACTTCTTCATCCTTAGTTCAAGATGGCAACTGGTATTTCAGGCATTGCCTACAAGACAAGGAAGGAGTGTAATCTTTTCCTGTGGTTCCATTTCATGAGAGAGCAAGCTTTCTCCAGAGTGTTTTCCTAATGTCGCACTGGTCAGAGATCAGTTACATGTTGCACTAGTTCCACGGGGCTTCCTTAACAAAGGATCAGACTGGTGCCCCGAACAATGCAAACCTGTTTTCTCACAGTTCTGGAGACTAGATGTGAAAGGTACACACGCCCAGTTCTAGTTCCTTCTGAGGTCTGGTTCCTTACGAGGCCTCTTTCCTTAGCTTGTAGTAGCCACCCCTCTGTATCTTTACTTGGTCTGATCTCTGTGTGATGTGTATCCTGGGTGTCTCTCTTTGTGTCCAAATTTCCTCTTCCTATAAGTATACCAGCCATATTGGATTAGAATCCATCCTAATTACCTCTTCGTAGCTTAATTGCCTCTCTAATGGCCCTATTTTCAAATGCAATCGCATTCCGACTCAACATATGAAATTGACAAGATAATTCAGCCCAAACACACACACATTCCTGAAGCAATCTCTGATCAGGGGGAATGAACAGTCCAGATTGCTCAAAACCATTCATCTGGCCTTGTGATTAATACTGGTGAGCCACACAACAAGGCTTTCTCTTTCCTCACTTTCAATCCTCTTCTGTCTCTAGTGGTGGCCCACCTCAATCCCCTCTCCACACTTGTGCCAACAAGGATCCTTGTAAAACAGAAACCATCCCTACAATCCCATTAATAATATCCTTTTTCTCATATCAGCTGGACAACCAAGTTCAAAAATCCATATCACACCTATGTCAGTTATCCATTACTACATAACAACCCACTCAGGGGCTGGGGTTGTGGCTCAGTGGTACAGCATTTGCCTGGCATGTGTGGTGCTGTGTTCAATTCTCAGCACCAGATAAAAATAAATAAATAATAAATAAATAAATAAAGGCATTGGATCTATTTACAACTAAAAATTTTTAATAATTTTTTTAAAAAAATCCACTCCACTATGTAGTGACTTAAAATAACAACAATCATTTCTTTTGCTTATGAGGCTATGATTTGAGTGTGTCTTGTTTCTGTTTTACATCAGAAACATTAGTGCCTTCTCTTATGTTAACTCACTTATAAATAAACTGTCAGGATAGGGTTTTAGGGTTGAATTATTTAGATATCTGAAAGAAATAGTGAGCCCATTGCTGGTGGCCAGGGTCTTGTATGAATGCTGGACACTTGCTCTCTTCCGTCTTTCTCTCACCCACTTTGGATCTTATTTGTATTTTAGCTCTCCTTCCTTGATCACTGAATTTCTGTATGCTTCAGAACACAGGACTCAGAGGAGTTAAGAGGATAACGGTAGGACCAGTCAGGACTGTTATAACATTGGCAATGAGGAGAGAAATAGCAGGAGATAGCAATGGCAGTCAAATGCACTTTTCACTTGTACTACAATCTATGTTGGGGCAACGAGAGGCTAGTTTGAGGCTAGGTTGTATAGTGAGAAGCTGAAAATTATTGGGAGGTGAGAGAGGGCTGATAGGAATGTAAAAGAATGAGAGCACTTGCCTAAGCCTGCACAAGGCCCTGGGTTCAATCCCCAGCACTGCAAAAATAAATAAAAGAAAGAATAGATGATTGATTGTTTTGATAGACTATTGCTTTTGGTGGACTTAGATTCATCCTCAATGGCCAATGCATGTCAAAATAATTCAAAATGTACCTGAGACAGAAGATTGACAGGATGTGTGTGCACCGTGAAAGAAGCACCTCTTCACTCCAGCCCAGCATCTGTCTCTAATGACTTGGTTATACTTTCTTATTTTAAAACAAGAACGATTTATTGTAAACACACACACACACACACACATAATTATAGCGTTTAATGAATTACAAAAAAGCAAATACCTGGGTCATTATCATCCTGGTCAAGAAATAGAACTGTCAGCACCCCAGGAGCTTCCCATATGCTCCTTCCAGATTATAAACCCTGCCCTTTGCCCTGCAAGTCATCACTTGCCCAGCTCTTATGGTAATCAGATTCTGTGCCCAGGCCACACTGTCAAAAATACTGTAGATTTATAGGCAGGCAAGTTGGTGCACAAATTATGTAATCACAGCTATTGGGTGGGGGGAGGTAAGGCAAGAGGATTTCGAGTTCAAAGCCAGCCTTAGCAACTTAGTGAGGCCCTAAGCAACTTATTAATACCCTAATAAAATATAAATATAAATAAAGTATAAATAAAGGACTGGGGATGTGGCTCAGTGGTTGAGTGCCCCTGTGTTCAATCTCCTATTTAAAAAAAAAAAAATTAACAGGTAGAACTATAGCTAGGCAAAATTCCCCTGGGTTCAATCCCCAGTACAGAAAAAAGAAAATCGTAGATTTATAAAGTATCTTGATACCCAGTAGTGCAAGATCTTTCATATGTTCTTCAAAACTGTCTTAGTGACTCTTGGTCTTTGCATAAAACTTTTTTTGTTTATGACTCTTGGTCTTTGCATAAAACTTTTTTTGTTTGCTCCTCAGTGCTGGGATGAAACCCAGGGCCTCACTCATGCTAGGAAAGTGCTCTACCACTGAGCTGCATTCCAAGTCCTTACATAAAAATTTTTTTTTTATTTAATTATTTATTTATTTTTTAAGTTTTTACAGACTACATTTTGATTCATTGTACACAAATTGGGTACATCATTTTATTTCCATGGTTGTACACGATGTAGAGTCATACCATTCGTGTAATCATACATGTACATAAGGTAATGATGTCTGTCTCATTCCACCATTTTTCATAACCCCCCTCATTTCCTTCTACATAATCCAAAGTGCCTCCATTTTTCTCTCACTCCCCACACCCCCTGACCCCCATTATATATCATTCTCCACTTATCAGGAAAAACATTCGGCCTTTGTTTTTTTGGATTGGCTTATTTCACTTAGCATGATATTCTCCAATTCTATACATTTGTTTGCAAATGCCATAATATTCTTCTTTATGGCTGAATAATATTCCATCGTGTATATATACTACAGTTTCTTTGTCCATTGATCTGTTGAAGGGCATCTAGGTTGGTTCCACAATCTAGCTATTGTGAACTGAGCTGCTATAAACATTGATGTGGCTGCATTACTGTAGTATGCTGATTTTAAGTCCTTTGGGTATAAACCGAGGAATGGAATAACTGAGTCAAAAGGTGGGTCCATTCCAAGTTTTCTGAGGATTTTCCACACTGCTTTCCAGAGTGACTGCACGAATTTGCAATTCCACCAGCAATGTATGAGTGTGCCTTTTTCCCCACATCCACACCAACATCTATTATTGTTTGTGTTCTTGATAATAGTCATTCTAATTGGAGTAAGATGAAATCTTAGAGTTGTTTTAGTATGCATTTCTCTAATTACTAAAGATGTTGAACACTTTTTTCATATATTTATTAATCACGTGTATGTCTTCTTCTGTAAAGTGCTGTCCAGTTCATAAAACTTTTTAAATCTACTTTAAATCACACACACACACACACACACACACAACACACAAACCTTTGAGATTTTTACATAAATTTCATTGACTCTATAGATCATTTTGGAAAGAACTGGTGCCTTTTAATCATCAAATGTGATGTATTTCACATTTATTTGGGTTTTTATTGCTTTCTCATAATAAAAGTTCTCTAAGGAATTTTGCATGTGTCTTCTGTTATATTTATTCCTGTGTACCTGATTTTTCTTTTTTATTCTTTTTCTTTTTTCTTTCTTTCTTTTTTTTTTTTTTTTTTTTTTTTACCAGGAATGGAACCCAGGGACACTTAACCACTGAGCCACATCCCCAGCCCTTTTTTGTAATACATTTAGAGAGAGGGTCTTTCTGAGTTGCTTAGGGCTTCACGAAGTTGCTGAGTCTGCCTTTGAACTTGTCTCAACTCCCCAAATCACTGGGATTACAGGCATGTGCCACCACACCCAGCTTGTACCTGACATTTTATATGCTGTTGTAAGTGCTATCTTTTAAAATTTTATTTTCTAATTGTTTAATATTTATATAGAATACAACTGATTTGTGTGTTGATTTCATGTCCAACCGAACACACTCTTCTCTCTTACCCATTCTGATCATGGATCTGGAGATTATTTTAGATTTTCTGTATAACTGCTGAAAAATAAGAAGTATCATTTCTTCCTTGCCAATTTCCACACCTTTTGTTTCTATTTCCTGGTGTACTGCACTATGGTTACTTTTAACATCTTGTTCAGTAGCAGAGAAGGAAATGGAGATCCTCCTCTTCCACCACACAAGAAAGATTTCAATGTTGCACATATAAGTACAATGTTTCTTTATATTTTTTATGAATAACATTTATCAGATTATGAAATCCCCCCTAAGCCTAATTTTCATTAAGAGTGAATATTTAGGGAGGGGATGGGGTATGGAGATAGGAATGATAGTAGAAATCAGACATTATTACCTGTATATATAACTATACAACCTGTGAGATGTACATCACGTATAACCAGAGGAATGAGAAATTATACTTTATTATATATGATGTATCAAAGTGCATTCTATTGTCATGTGCAACTAATTAAAACATTTTTTTAAAAAAAGAATGAGTTTAACAGCAGAGTTGAGTTCTCACTTCATTAATATTTAGTGAAACAGGGAGGCATTTGTTATTGAGTGATGAGAGAGAAAGGCATTCAGAAGCAGAATGTGAAGAAGTTTTGTAATTGCCATTACAGAAGATGTGAGAATGAGATTGCTAAAGGAATGTGAAGGATTGTAAGGGGATGCTGCCATTAGAGATACTGATTTTCCTGGCCTTGTGATTTTCTTCAGCAATATTCAGCTACTCTACAGCACAGAAGGGTGACTATAATTCACAATATATGATACATTTTACAAAGAACTAGAAGAAAGGAGTTCAAAGCTTCCAAACAAAATGAAATGACAAATGTTTAAGAAGGAAATGCTAATTACCTTAATTTGATCACTATACATGATATCCATGTATTGAATGACAGGAGATAGATTCAAAGATTTCAAGTGCTTGTGATCACAACTGGCCCTGAATAACATAACAGTAATGGAAAGATCACTGAATCCAAATTCCAGGAAGCCAAATTCAGTCCCATCTTGGTCTATCCATGTAACTTTGGGTAAGTAGCTGAATGCCTCCAAGTCTTTGCATGTAGAATAGGAGGGAATTGTTCAGTTAACATCCCTTCCAGGTAGAAAGATGCTGCTCTTCCATGATTCTGTTATACTAATCTGTTGAGTCTTGAGTGAATCATACAATCATACTCTTCTCTCAAGATCTGGGAAGAATGACCAGTAAACATAAGAACAAGAAACCAAAATAATAGCTTTATTACAGGTAAAACTTTAAAAGTGCAGCATGGAGTAGGATCTAAAAGATCCTGCTTATTCGTTGTGCTCTGAATAGCATTTATCAACCCAGTCTTGGCAAAGCATTGAACTTCACCCTGTAGGGGCAGGTGCTTCCCTGGCATGCTTACAGGTAGAAGACAGGTAGGCACAGGTAGCTGCAGGTAGACTATGTCTTTAAGAAAGGAAGCCAGAGAGGAAGAAACATGATGCCTGCCCAGTAGAAGGCAGTTCTGCTCACCAGTTTTGATCATTCTTCCTGCCTAGGCATAACTAATGAAGGGAAGAAAGAAAGGTGAAAGGTTTCTTTCCAATACTATTAATTTAATAGAAATGTCTCTTCTATCTTCTGAGGCAGGAACTTGGGGAAAAGAAGAAAATCTTTCCTCCTTTATGACATATAGACTAACAAGCAAAAATAAATAGTTTTACATTTAAAAAAAGAGAATATTTAAAATATCTATGAATGGATGTTTTATCATGAATGAATCTTGGATTGTATGTATCACCTTTTCTATCTATCAGGATGATCCTATTATTTTTAGCCTCATTTTGCTACAAGTCAACAAAAACTCCTTCTAGAGGGACACTGGTCCCTGGGCTGCATTTTAGAATCATTGCTCCAGACGCACTTCCTCCAACACCTGCTCCATTCCTCCAACACCTGCTCCATTCCTCCTGTCCCAGGGTCACTCCTCAACTCCCTGAGCTTAAGTGTTACTTACAACTCTCCTGCCTCATTATTGGAATGAAAAGGATCGCTTCTTCCAGGTGTTACCTCATCCCTCATGCAGAGTGTTATGTTGATGAAATAGCATGATCATTTGATTGTTTATTTTTATTTCACAGCAGTTCTTAGGAAAAAGTTTGTGTCATTCTATTTGTTAAGCCAACACTCCCTGTAGATTTACACATGTCCTGATATATCAACAAGAGGAAATGTAATTGTATCCAGAACTAAGACAATTGTTCACATGAAATTTATACTTCCTATTACATCAGATTTAACACTTTACTATCTCTGATATTAGATGCATCTTCTTCATTCAATGGCATATCAGTTTATATTTCATCTTCAGTGGTACATCAATAATGAGGCATGCTATCACCTTAGACTTGATAAAAAATGCTCTCTCTAACATTAACAGAGAGTTGGTATGTTGGAATGAAGAACTTACTGCAAGCCCAATGACTTGAGTTCAAATTCAGGATTGGGTACTATTTAGATATGTGATATTGGGCAAACCACTTCATCCCTCTCAACTTCAATTTTCATATCTGTAAAATGTGGGTAATAAGCTCTACCTCAGAGAAAAATATAAGTTCACTGGACTAGACAAAGGGGAATGAAAGGAAGGGAGGGGGGATGAGAATATGAAAGACAGCGGAATCAGACGTAACTTTCCTATGTTCATATATGAAAGCACAACCAGTGAAACTCCACGTGATGTACAGCCACAAGAATGGGATCCTAATTAGAATGAGTTATACTCCATGTATTTATACTATGTCAAAATATACTGCCATGTATATCCAGAAAGAGCAAGTTTTAAAAATGAATTTCTACCTCATAGGATTGCTGTGAGGAGGAAACTGCAAGAGCAGATGAGAATGTATGCAAATTCATGAAAAGAATGGTTATCATCAAGAAAAACAACCTCAGAAAACTTTGACTTCTCTTTTCTCCTACTGACAACAGAAGCTTCCCTCAGCAGAGAAATTCAAAACTCAATCAGCAAGTGTGTACGGAGCCTGCATTTCATATACAGCCTCTACTGCATACCAAGGATATCACATAGCATTTCAGAGGATTCAGAGGGTATTTGTAGAAGAGAGAAAGAAAGAAGGAAGAAAAGAAAGAAAGGAAAAAGGAAGAAAGAGAGAGAGAGAGAGAAAGGACAGAAGGAAGGAAAGAAGGAAAGAGAAGGAGAGAGGAAAGGAAGTGAAGGAGGTAGGGAGGGATGGAGGGGAAATGTCTGCAAGTTTAAGAGTAGGCTTCAAGTATATCTAAAACCATTATCTGCCAGGTGTGGTGGTGCACACTTGCAATCCCGGCTTCTCAGAGGCTGAGGCAGGAGGATCACAAATAAAAGTCCAGTCTCAACAACTTAGTGAGACCCTGTCTCAAAATAAAAAATTAAATGGACTGAGGACATAGCTCAGTGCTAAAGTGTCCCAATCTCCAATATGTGTATGTACATATGTATGTGTATGTACACACACACACACACACACACACACAATGCACATACATACAAACCAGAGTCTGCTGCAGATACAGTGATTGAACTAGAAGTTTTCAGCATTTGGCATTCTAGGAGTTCTGTTATTTTAAGGACTAAACTTTTATCACTGCATTATTTTCTTTTGAATTTGAAACCTTCATCATCAGCAACTTGAAACATTCCAGGTGAGTTATATGCTGTGTTAAGCTTTCACTTTGAATTAAAAAAAATTTCCTTTGCCTACAAGCATTCTGGCTATGAACTTTCCCGGTCTGAAATCATCTCAGGGACTCTTCTTGGTTGTTGTTTTGTTGTTGTGGTGGTGGCTTTTGTTGTGTTGTGTTGTGGTTTTGTTTTGTTTTGTTGCGCCCAGAACTGAACCACTGAGCCACATCCTCAGCCCTTTTGTTTTTTTTTTTTTTTTTTTTAGATTTTTCAATGCAGAATTTTTTTTTAATTTTTTAATTGTAAACAAATGGGATACATGTTGTTTCTCTGTTTGTACATGGCATAAAGGCATACCATTTGTGTAATCATAAATTTACATAGAGTAATGTTGTTTGATTCATTCTGTTATTTTTTCCCTTCCCCCCACTCTTCCCACCCCTCTTTACCCTCTATACAGTACTTCCTTCCTCCATACTTGCCCCCCCTCCCTAACCCTAACTCTAACCCTAACACTAACCCTTGCCCCCCCCCCCATTATGTGTCATCCTCCACTTATTAACGATATCATTCGTCCTTTGGCTTTTTGAGATTGGCTTATCTCACTTAGCATGATATTCTCCAATTTCATCCATTTGCCTGCAAATGCCATAATTTTATCATTCTTTATGGCTGAGTAATATTCCATTGTATATATATACCACAGTTTCTTTATCCACTCATCAATTGAAGGGCATCTAGGTTGGTTCCATAGTCTGGCTATTGTGAATTGAGCAGCTATGAACATTGATGTGGCTGTATCTCTGTAGTATGCTGATTTTAAGTCTTTTGGGTATAGGCCAAGGAGTGGGATAGCTGGGTCAAATGGAGGGTCTATTCCAAGTTTTCTAAGGAATCTCCACACTGCTTTCCAGAGTGGCTGCACTAATTTGCAGCCCCACCAGCAATGTATGAGTGTACCTTTCTCCCCACATCCTCGCCAACACCTGTTGTTGCTCGTATTCTTGATAATCGCCATTCTAATTGGGGTGAGATGGAATCTTAGGGTGGTTTTGATTTGCATTTCTCTTATTACTAGAGATGTTGAGCATTTTTCCATATGTTTGTTGATTGCTTGTAGATCTTCTTCTGTGAAGTGTCTATTCATTTCCTGAGCCCATGTATCGACTGGATTATTTGAATTCTTGGAGTAGAGTTTTTTGAGTTCTTTATAGATTCTGGAGATTAGTGCTCTATCTGAGGTATGATTGGCAAATATATTCTCCCACTAAATAGGCTCTTTCTTCGCATTGCTGATAGTTTCCTTTGCTGAGAGAAAGCTTTTTAGTTTGAATCTATCCCAGTGGTTGATTCTAGCTTTTATTTCTTGTGCTATGGGAGTCCTGTTAAGGAAGTCTGATCCTAGACCAACAAGGTGAAGATTTGGACCTACTTTTTCTTCCATAAGATGCAGGGTCTCTGGTCTGATTCCGAGGTCCTTAATCCATTTTGAGTTTAGTTTCGTGCATGGTGAGAGATACGGGTTTAGTTTCATTCTGTTGCATATGGATTTCCAATTCTCCCAACACCATTTGTTGAAGAGGCTACCTTTTCTCCTTTGCATATTTTTGGCCCCTTTGTCTAGTATGAGAAAATTGTATTTATTTGGGTTTGTGTCCATGTCCTCTATTCTGTACCATTGATCTACCTTTCTATTTTGATACCAATACCATGCCGTTTTTGTTACTATTGCTTTGTAGTAGAGTTGAAGATCTGGTATTGCAATACCCCCTGTTTCACTCTTCCTGCTAAGGATTGCTTTAGCTATTCTGGGTTTCTTATTCTTCCAGATGAATTTCATAATTGCTTGCTCTATTTCTGTAAGGTACGTCATTGGGATTTTAATTGGAATTGCATTGAATTTGTATAGCACTTTAGGTAGTATGGCCATTTTGACAATATTAATTCTTCCTATCCAAGAACCTGGAAGATCTTTCCATCTTCTAAGGTGTTCTTTAATTTCTTTCTTTAGTGTTGTATAGTTCTCATTGTAGAGGTCTTTCACCTCTTTTGTGAGATTGATTCCCAAGTATTTTATTTTTTTCGAGGCTATTGTGAATGGGGTAGTTTTCCTAATTTCTCTTTCTGAAGATTCATCACTTATGTATAAAAATGCGTTGGATTTATGGGCATTGATCTTGTAACCTGCTACTTTACTGAATTCACTTATGAGTTCTAAGAGTTTTCTGGTGGAATTTCCAGGTTCCTCTAAATATATAATCATGTCATCAGCGAACAGGGATAGTTTGAGTTCTTCTTTTCCAATTCGTATCCCTTTAATTTCTTTGGTTTGTCTAATTGCTCTGGCCAGAGTCTCAAGAACGATGTTGAATAGAAGTGGTGAAAGAGGGCATCCCTGCCTTGTTCCAGTTTTTAGGGGGAATGCTTTCAGTTTTTCACCATTTAGAATGATATTAGCCATGGGCTTAGCATAAATGGCCTTTACAATGTTAAGGAATGTTCCCACTATCCCTATTTTTTCTAGTGTTTTGAGCATGAAGGGGTGCTGTATTTTATCAAATGCTTTCTCTGCATCTATTGAAATAATCATGTGATTCTTGACTTTAAGTCTATTAATATGGTGAATTACGTTTATTGATTTCCTGATGTTGAACCAACCTTGCATCCCTGGGATGAAACCCACTTGATCATGGTGCACTATCTTT
The DNA here is from genome assembly GCF_902686455.1 of Sciurus vulgaris. Classification (NCBI taxonomy): domain Eukaryota; kingdom Metazoa; phylum Chordata; class Mammalia; order Rodentia; family Sciuridae; genus Sciurus; species Sciurus vulgaris. The sequence goes on along the minus strand of NC_136461.1, from coordinate 121,995,802 downwards.
TTAATATGTTTTTGTATGCGATTTGCTAAAATTTTGTTGAGAATTTTTGCATCGATGTTCATTAAGGATATTGGTCTGAAATTTTCTTTCCTTGATGAGTCTCTGTCTGGTTAGGTATCAGTGTGATATTGGCTTCATAGAATGAGTTTGGGAGGGTTCCCTCCTCTTCTATTTTATGGAATACTTTGAGAAGTATTGGAATGAGCTCTTCTTTAAAGGTTTTGTAGAACTCGGCTGAGAACCCATCTGGTCCCGGACTTTTCTTTGTTGGTAGGTTTTTGATGACTTCTTCTATTTCAGTACTTGAAATTGGTCTATTTAAATTGTTTATGTCCTCCTCGTTCAGTTTAGGCAATTCATATGTCTCTAGAAACCTGTTGATGTCTTCGAAATTTTCTATTTTGTTGGAGTATAGATTTTCAAAATAGCTTCTAATTCTGTTTTGTATTTCAATCCTGTCTGTTGTGATATTTCCTTGTTCATTCCGAATTTTAGTGATTTGGGTTTTCTCTCGTCTTCTCTTTGTTAGTGTGGCTAAAGGTTTATCAATTTTGTTTATTTTTTCGAAAAACCAACTATTTATTTTGTCAATTTTTTGTATTGTTTCTTTTGTTTCAATTTCGTTGATTTCAGCTCTGAGTTTAACTATTTCCTGTCTTCTACTACTTTTGGTGCTGGTCTGTTCTTCTTTTTCTAGGGCTTTGAGCTGTAATGTTAGGTCGTTTATTTGTTGAGTTTTACTTCTTTTATTAAATGCGCTCCATGAAATAAATTTCCCTCTAAGTACTGCTTTCATAGTGTCCCAGAGATTTTGATATGTTGTTTCTTTGTTCTCATTTACCTCTAAGAATTTTTTAATTTCCTTCCTAATATCTTCTGTTATCCATTCATCATATAATAGCATATTGTTTAATCTCCAGGTGTTGGAATAGTTTCTGTGTTTTACTCTTTCATTTATTTCTAACTTCAATCCATTATGATCTGATAGAATACATGCTAGTGTCTCTATCTTCTTGTATTTGCTAACATTAGCTTTGTGGCATAATATATGGTCTATTTTAGAGAAGGATCCATGTGCTGCTGAGAAGAAAGTGTATTCGCTCTTGGTTGGATGGTATATTCTATAAATGTCCGTTAAGTCTAAATTATTGATTGTGTTATTGAGATCCATGGTTTCTTTGTTCAATTTTTGTCTGGAAGATCTGTCCAGTGGTGAGAGAGGCGTGTTAAAATCACCTAGTATTATTGTGTTATGGTCTATTTGGTTTCTGAAATTGAGAAGGATTTGTTTGACATACATGGATGAGCCACTGTTTGGGGCATAGATGTTTATGATTGTTATATCTTGCTGATTTATGCTTCCCTTAAGCAGTATGAAATGTCCTTCTTTATCCCTTCTGACTAACTTTGGCTTGAAGTCCACATTATCGGAAATGAGGATGGATACTCCAGCTTTTTTGCTGAGTCCATGTGCATGGTATGTTTTTCCCCATCCTTTCACCTTTAGTCTATGGGTATCTTTTTCTGTGAGGTGAGTCTCTTGCAGGCAACATATTGTTGGATCTTTCTTTTTAATCCAGTCTGCCGGTCTATGTCTTTTGATTGATGAATTCAGGCCATTAACATTCAGGGTTATTATAGAGAAATGATTTGGTTTCCCGGTCATTTGGTTCATTTTTTACATTTTATTTATTTATTTTTTTGACACAACTTGTTTCCTCCTTTATTTGACAATTCCTTTAGGGTAATTCCTCCCTTTGCTGCTTTGCTTCTTTGTTTTTCATCTCTTCCTCATGGAATATTTTGCTGAGAATGTTCTGTAATGCTGGCTTTCTTTTTGTAAATTCTTTTAGCTTTTGTTTATCATGGAAGGATTTTATTTCATCGTCAAATTTGAAGATAAGTTTTGCTGGGTATAAGATTCTTGGTTGGCATCCATTTTCTTTCAGGGCTTGAAACATGTTGTTCCAGGCCCTTCTAGCTTTTAGGGTCTGGATTGAAAAATCTGCTGATATCCATATTGGTTTTCCCCTGAATGTAATTTGGTTCTTTTCTCTCGCGGCCTTTAAAATTCTGTCTTTATTTTGTATGTTAGGTATTTTCATAATAATGTACCTTGGTGTGGGTCTGTTGTAATTTTGTGTATTTGGAGTCCTATAAGCCTCTTGAACTTGATTTTCCATTTCATTCTTCCGATTTGGGAAATTTTCTGATATTATTTCATTGAATAAATTGTTCATTCCTTTGGCTTGTTTCTCTAGGCCTTCCTCAATTCCAATAATTCTTAAATTTGGCCTTTTCATGATATCCCATAGTTCTTGTAGATTCTGTTCATGATTTCTTACCATCTTCTCTGTTTGTTCAACTTTGTTTTCAAGGTTAAATATTTTGTCTTCAATGTCTGAGGTTCTGTCTTCCAGGTGTTCTATCCTATTTTATATGCTTTCTATGGAGTTCTTAATTTGGTTTGTTGTTTCCTTCATGTCAAGGATTTCTGTTTGGTTTTTTTTCAATATCTCTAACTCTTTATTGAAATGATCTTTTGCTTCCTGTATTTGCTCTTTTAACTGTCGATTGGTGCGATCATTCAATGCTTGCATTTGCTCTTTCATCTCATCGTTTGCTTCTCTGATCATTTTAATTATGTACATTCTGAACTCCTTTTCTGTCATTTCTTCTGCCATGCTGTCATTGGGTTTTATTGATGTAACATCTAGATTTGTTTGCAGCATTTTCTTTCCTTGTTTTCTCATGTCGTTCAGGTATCAGTGGACCACTGAGATATTGCAGATTTCCTCTATTGACTTACAATGTCCCTGAATATTTCTATATATATCCCCCCTTAGCCTTCAGTAGCCTGAAGTCTTGGAGGAAGTTGATAATGCGGTGCTCCACAAGGAAGCTGCCTCTCTAGGAGTGGTGGCCTTCAGGTGGGGTATAATCCCTGCTAGTGGGCAGAGGTGCCTCCACTTGTTGACCAATGGTCATCCAAAGGGGACCTAGGCTGCGGGCTGAGGCAAGGCCTGTTTGGGCCTGAGTCTCTAGTTTTACCGTCCTTGTGGGGAAACCTCACCTGGCAGGGAAGACTCACCCGGTGGGGAGGTCTCGCTGGTCAGTTTCCTCCTAGAGGTTCCCGTCAATTTACAGCTACCGCCTGGGCTGGGCTGCCTTCCTATGAAAAGTTCCCAGGGGCCCAGCCCTACCTCCTGGGCCTGGGAGCCTCACCCTTCGCAGATGAATCTCCTTAGGCTGCCCCTCCTCAGAGAATCTGCCCGCAGGCCTGGAACCTGCGCTCCGCCCTAAGCCTGTCTCTGTGCGGCTCTTCCACCCAGAAGCCTCCTAGATCCTGGGACCCTGCTCTGTACCTAATCGCCTGGCTATGCGGCCCCTCCTCTGAGCAGCCACCTGGGGCCCCGTACAATCGCTCTGAGACCCAGAGACTTGCCACACGCCTCTTCCTCCAGACAGCCGCCTAGTATTCCGGTGCGGTCACTAGGAGTCCAAGAAACTCACTGCGTGCCTCCACCTCCCACCAACCACCCGTAGCCCTGGGCAATCAATCACTCCGAGTCGAAGTGACCCTCCCCGTTCCTCCTCCTTCTCCAGATAACCCCCCAAGTGTTCAGGAGCTGTCGCTCTGAGTGGCTCTGAATCCACATGACCCGCAGCACGGGTCCTCTGGGCAACCGCCCGGAGCTCTGGTGCGGCCACTCAAGACCAAGCGTCCCACCACGCTTCTCCTCCAGGCAGCCCCCCTGTGTTCAGGCACTGTCACTTTAAGTCCAAACAACTCACCACTCGCCTTCTCCTCTGAGCAGCCTCCTGGAGCGCTAATGCAGTCACTGCGAGTCCAAACGACCCGCCGCGCTCCTCCTCCTCCTCCTCCTACTCCTCCTCTGGGCAGGCCCCGGGGTTCAGAAGTGGTCTGAGTCCAAACAGCTCGCCACGCAGCCCCTTCTCTGGCAACCGCCTGTAGCTCTGGTGTAGTCACCCCGAATCCAAGCGGCCGCGCTCCTCTTCCTCCTCCTCGTCCTCAGGGCAGGCCCCGGTGTTCAGAAGCGATCACTTAGAGTCCAAACAGCTCGCCGCGCAGCTTCTCCTCTGGCAACCGCCTGTAGCTCTGGTGCAGTCACTCCGAATCCAAGTGGCCACGTTCCTCCTCCTCCTCCTCAGGGCAGGCCCCGGTGTTCTGAGTCCACACCTCTCCTGGGCTCTCCTCGCCACTCCTCCCCTGGGCAGCCGCCGGAGCCCCAGTGGTTGCTCTGAGTCCCAGCGCTGTGCCAAGCGGCCTCCTTTACGGCACTCCCAGTTGTTCGCGTTCACTGCTCCAGCGGGGGGAGGGGTGTCTCCCTCAGCCCTTTTGAATATTTTATTTAGAGGCAGGGTATCACTGAGTTGCTTAGGGCCTCGCTAAGTTGCTGAGGCTGGCTTTGAACTTGCAGATCCTCCTGCCTCAGCCTCCCAAGCTGCTGGGATTATAGGCTCTTCTTGTTTAAAGTCCTCTTACTGGTAGAAGAATGAAATGCAGCACCTTTTCCAAGGCCTGCTCACCTGCTGTTCACCAAAGTCAATCAGGACTCACTTCTACTTCTAGTGATTCATGGTTTGGGAGGTGCTATTAATTCAAAATATTAATTCCTTCATGGAAAATCCTGAATCCTTCTCATTGGGGGACTGAGTATAGTGAAACTTTGCCACTTTTCTGGCTACACCACAGCAGGATACCTTTCCAACTTTGGAGAAATCCCTCCCACACTCCCTATTCTGTGAAACCTGGAAGGAGTCAGAGTCCCAGTTCTGAGGAAGTTGAAGGAGCCTGATTCTCCCTCACACCCTCTGACAGTCCATGATGCAGGCAGGTAGCCCAGATTTGGCTAATTGGATGTTGCGTCCCAGAATTCTGAACCTTGAGATAGAGAAGCAAAGTCAATCAGTTGGGAGATAACAGCAGGGGTGGCAGCACCAGAAGTCCAACAGCAGCCTGGGGGAGGCTGATGGTCACAGTGCAGCAGCTCTGTCCCAACAAGATTGATTCTGCCACCCAGCCACGATGATAGTCTCTGAAGTCCATCTTGAGTTTCAGCCCATTTTCCCATCCTGGGATTCCAGACTTCTCAATGATTCCAGAATAGTCCTAACATTTTAAAGTAAATTCCTGTCTGCTTCAGTTGATTGTGTGTGTGAGAGAAAGAGAGAGAAAAAGACCTAAAATTCCTAAGTATAGTCAGGCATGGTGGCACTCACCTGTAATCCCAGTGACTCAGGAGGCTAAGGCAGGAGGATCACAAATTCAGGCCAGCCTGGAAAACTTAGCAGGACCCTGTCACAAAATTAAAAATAAAATGGGCTGGGGGATTTAGCTCCATGTTAAGTATCCCTGGTTTTTTTGTCTTACAGTTTCTGAGATTAGAAATTAAAATGGGGTTACTGAGGATATACCTCATTGGTAGAGTGCTTATATGCACTAGGTCTTTGGTTCAATGCCCAGGACTGAAAAAATAAATTAATAAGAAAAATTTTAAATGAGTCTATGGATCACTAAAAGGGTTTGAAAGTGTTCCTTCTCAGGTTTAAGGTATAAAAGCTTCCCTTTTCTTTTTTAATGCTTTCTTCTTTCAGTATTGAGGCTTTATGCATGCTAGGAAAGTTCTCTCCCTCTGAGCTACATCCCCTGTCCATATTTTTAATCTCTAAAGGTCACTCATGTTCTGTGGATCGTGGCCCCTTCCTCCATCTTCAAAGCCTATCATTCTGATGTCTGCTTCCATCATCATATCTCCCTGTTCTGTAAGTGTCTAAGTCTTTTGCTTCCCTTTCAAAGGACCCATGCCAGGCATGATGTCATATGCACTGCAATCCCAGAGATTAGAAGGGTAGGCAGGAGGATCCCAAGTTCAAGTCCAGCCTGGGCAATTTAGTAAGACCCTGTCTCAAAATAAAAAAAATAAAAAGGATTAGGAATATAGGTGAGTGGTAGAGTGCCCCTGGGTTCAATCCCCAATACCACTCACATACACACACACAAAAAGACCCATGTGATTACATTGGATTACCATGTGATTATCCTGGGTAACCATGTGGTTATCCTGGGTTATGCAGGATAATCTCTGTCTCAAGTTCCTTAACTGAATTATGTCTGCAAAATCCCTTTTGCCATCTAAATAACATATCCATGGGTTCCTAGAGTAGGAATGTGGACAATTTTGAGAGTACATAATTCTGCCCTCGATATGACTTTTCTGTATATTTGAAATTTTTCAAAATTAACAGGAAGAAAAAAAAGGGAAAATGCCTAGGAAATGAGAACGATACCCTTGATGCCTCTCTTTCACCCACAACCCACAGTCAATCTGTTCAGCCCTACCTTCAGCATAACCTGATCTTGTCATGTCTCTCACCTCCCTGGTTCTTACCCTTGTCTGTGCCACTAACATCACCTGGCTTATTACAATCAGCTCCTCTCTGCTTCTGCCTGTGAATATCTCCAATACAATCTCAAGAAACAAAGCAATCTTGCTAAATGATGCTATTTTCCTACTTAAATCCCCCAAGTCTTCCAATCTTGCCCAGAAAGCTCAGAAGACCCTATACAATCTGATTCCAAGATGTCAAGGGAGAAAACGTGTCTCGGTAAAAGGGTTCAAGAAGTTCCAGAGAGAAGAGGGAATTTGACTTAGGACCAGCTGGGTTCTTGATATAAGTGATAGGAAAGAATTTCAGTCCACATCAGTCAGAGGAATAGACAGAGATTGATTTAGGAAAGCAGATACATATTTAAGGGAGAGAGAATGAAGATAATTCCAAGAGAATGTGGCCTTTGTGGATAAAGCAAGAAATACACATTTCAAGAGAAATTGTGGTCCCACTCCAGAGTGAGAGACATGTTTTGGGGGTTCTGAGCTCTTCTTTTAAAGGAAACTTGAGGAGGGGTGGGTATGAGAAGGTGTATAACAATGATTATCAGTCTGGTGATCTCTCTGATGGTCTGGTCAGTGTCAGGATTCTCCAGCTGATGTGTTCTTCATTATCTGATCAACAGATAATGCTGGAAAGTTCCCTAAATTATAGGTTCCTCAAGGTATCGTCTCTCTCTTTGCTTAATCTATTTATTGGGGGAGTTAATTAACAGTGCACAGGTAGATTTACAGATTCCCCAAGAATTTGGGAGTGGCAGGCCTGCAAGGAAGACAGACTTGGGGGTCACAGACCTGAAAAAGTGTGCAGAACTTCTGAATTTAAATCTTCTCCCCTCGTCCTTCCTTTATGTCTCCTTTCTACCTGTTTCTCATTCCTCCTTTCCTACCTTAATTTACCTTTCCGACATTATCACCTTCTACTCTCCTCCAAGCTTATTCAGTTTCTGCTACATGAGGTCCCTTCTACCCTCTGAACCAGCAGATTCACTTCCACCTGAAGTGTATTGCATTTGCTTCTCCCTCTGCCTGGTACATTCTACTGCAGACCCCTTCATGGCTCAATCCCTCATGGGGATCCATTCAAAATTGCAAACCATGACTCTCAACATGTCCAAGTTCCTACTTATGTGTTGAAACATTTTTTTTCTAAAGTACCTGTCAAAGTTTGACATTCTATTTACTTTATTTATATTGTGTGCTTTCTAATTTTTGCCTGTTTTGTTGCTCTATCCCAAGCTTCTAGAACATGATCTGGCATGCATGTAAAAGGAATGAAATTTAGCTGCACATGGTGGCACACACTTATAATTCCAGTGACTAGTGAGGCTAAGGCAGGATTGCAAGTTTGAGGCCAGCCTGGGCAACTTAGTGAGACCCTGTCTCAAAATAAAAAATGAGAATGACTGGGGATGTCATGGGAGGAGCATCCCTGGGTTCAATTCCCAGTGCCAAAAAAGAAAAAAAAAAAAGAGAAAAAAAAGAGAAAGAATAAAGTTTATGAATGATTAGAAGACATTCATAAAATATGCTGTTAATTCTATAGTAACCCCTAAAAGAATAGAAGCAAAGTGCATAATTTTAAAGCTAATATAGAGAAGAAAATGAATAATAATACCACAATTGTAGCTTGGTGGGGTGGCACATGCCTGTAATCCCAGCTACTTGGGAGGCCAAGGCAGGAGGAAGTCAAGTTCCAGACCAGCTTGAACAACGTAGCAAGACCACCTCAAAATCAAAAAAAAAAAAAAAAAGGGCTGAGGATAGTAAAACACTGTGGGTCCAATCCCCAGAACTGCAAATAACAACTACCAAGAAACACAATTGTATTAATTCCTTATAGTTGTTAAAACAAATTATCACAAATTGGGTAGGTTTTGAAAACAACACAAAATTATTCTCTCACAATTCTGGAGATTTGAAGTCCAAAATTTAGGTATCATCAGGGCCATGTTCTTTCTGAAGACTCTGAGAATGGGTCCTTTCTTGCCTCTCCCTACCTTCATTTTGTTTTTGTTGCACTGGGGATTGAGATCGGGTTGTGTAACCACTGAGCCACATCTCCAACCCTTTTCTTAATATTTTATTTTGAGACTGGATCTTGCTAAGTTACTGAGGCTGGCTTTGAACTTTCGATCCTCCTGCCTCAGCCTCCCAAGTCACTGGGATTACAGTTGTATACCACCACACCCAGCAGAAGGCAAAATTTTTAACAAATAATTAAAAAATATGATAAAAACTAAAAAGTATAGTTTGAGTGCAGGAATGTCCTGTGATTTCTTAAAACTATTATAATTTAAGAAAGAGTTAGAGACTTTGTTGCTGTTGTTGTTTTTGGTGCTGAGGATTAAAGCCAGGGCTTCATACCTGCTCTGTAAACAGTCCATGACTGAACTACATCCCCAGCTTCCTCTGAATCATCTTAATTGTTAAAATCCGATCAAGGTGATCCCTAATTACTAACACCTCTGAGCACCTGCCAGGAGCAAATTTAAGTCCTCTCTGGAAGGCAGAAGACATCATCATCTCTGAAATGCTCGAATTCATTACCGGTCATTTCAATGACTACGATACACAAGAAGTTCTTGCTTCCATCTCCCCTTCACTTTGGTCACTATGTGTTAATTATGTCAGATTCATTCATTTTGTTCAGTCAGTTGGAATGAGACTCTCATGCTCTTATACAAGCTTTGTAATTATCTCCTGATGTTGCCATTATACAATCTGTTGCTCCAAAAAGCATATTATAAAATTGTTATGGGTAAAAATGCATTGGTTGTCCTTCCTCCTCCCGATTAAGGATCCCCAACCAGGGGGTGATAGGTAAAGGACTGCCTGACATTGTACAATGGATACCTTGACCTTGAGATGTTTTTCAGCATTGGGGATTGAACTCAGCACATTCTACCATTCTACCCCAAGCTACATCCCAAGTCTTTTTTTTTTTTTTTTTTTTCTGCCTCAACCTCTTTCAAACTAGCTAGGATTATAGGCACGCACCATTGCCACAGGCTTGACCAGTACTCTTTCAGTGTGACATTGCCACTTTTCAACATGAAGTCACACCTATTCAGGTAGTTTTGGTGACTAATAGGGTGCCTATTATCCACCCATCTCCTGACTGCTACACATCTTCCATGGCATGTTCCAGAATACCATTTGGTGGTGCCAAAAGATCTGCTCCCTCGTATTCCTCCAGTAACATAAGGAGTGGTAAAAACACTAAGGGAAAAGGAATAAACTGGGCACAGTGACATATGCTGGTAATCCTGGGAACTCAGGAGACTAAACCAGGAGGATTATAAGTTTCAGGTCAGTCTCCACAAATTAGCAAGACCTTGTCTCAAAACAAAAAGGACTGGGGTGTAGTTCAGGGGTAAAGCCCCTCTGGGTTCAATCACCAATAACACAAAAAAGCTTTCAAAAATTTTTTAATTAGAAATTTTTTTTTTTTAAATTTTGAGACAAGATCTCAGTAATTTTCTGAAGATGGTCTCAAACTTGAGATATTCCTACTGTAGTCTCCTAAGTTGCTGAGATGACAAGCAGGCATATCTATGCCTATCTCTGAGCATTAGCTTTTGAAGGAACCCAAAAAACATGTCTTGATATTTGTTAGTATAAGTTCCCTAATTTTTTTTCTTCTTCAACATTGTGTTTACTATTTTTGGCTCTTTGCATTTCCATATAAATCATCTAAAATTTCAAAAATCTGAAATTTTAACTTTGATTAGGATGGCACTGAATTCACAAACAAATGTGAGAAAATTGATATCACTTTAATATTGAAACTTCCAATCTCTGAACATTTTATTTTTTCCATTTATTTAATTCTTCTTTAATTTCTTCAAATAGGTAGATTTTTTTTCAAGAATTGATCATCTGTCATTGAACTTATCCCTTGATAACCTTTATATTTATTTTTATGATTTCAAAATGATAAAGTTTATTTTATCTTGTTTTGTAGTTGTGTGTTTCTAGTGTGTATTGATATTCATATGACCTTCCTAAATTCATGTATTACTTCTAAAAATTATAGACACTTTCAGATTTCCTACATTCAAATCACATCTTTTCTTTTACTCATCATGTTTCACTGGCTAAGTTCTCCAGCAAAATGCTGATTACATGGAAGCATATGCCTGTGGTCCCAGACTGAGGCAGGAGGAGTTCTTGAGCTCAGGAGTTCAAAGACAGCCTGGGCAACACGGTGAGAACCTGATCCAAAAAATACTTAACAAATAAAAATAAAAACAAAATAACATTACCATCATAAGATGGTGGTGGGAATCAAATGAGATCATTCATATAAAAGCAATTTGTGAAGAGTAAAGACCAATACAAAGTAAAAAAAAATTGTGTGTAGTAATAAAGATTAAACTCAGAGGTGATCTACTGAGCTACACCACTATCCACCTTTTTAAAAATTTTTTTAATTTTTGAGACAGAGTCTCACTAAATTGCTGAACCTGGCCTTGAAATTGCCATCCTCCTGTCTCAGCCTCCCTAGTAGCTGGGATTACAGGTGTGCACCACTGTGCCCAACAAATACTATTATAATTTTTTTAGAAAAAATTTACCAGAAGTAGTATCACCCATTTCTACATAGTTCCCAACCTCTGAGAAAAACTTTCAATTTCTCCATGAAGTATGATGATGTTTTCTGCCATTTTCTGGGAGATATAATTTATCATAATAAATGATTTCACCAGATATAAATTTAAAATTTCATCAGGTTCTCTTTACACAGCTATGAGACCTTTTTCCTCTCCCTCTCTCTTTCATACCATTCATGGAGTTAATTAATTGATTCCTTGCATTCCTGAAATAAATTGAACTTTGTTACAATGTATTTTAAAGAATGGATTAGATTCGTTAGTAATTTATTTAGGATTGCTGAATATATAATCATGAGTGACTGGCTTGTACTTGTCCTTTCTTGTGATATTCTGGTCAGATTTTTGTATCAAGGTTATGCTGCGTACCCAGTTAAAGAAACAATCCCAGAGACCACTCTCTCTTCTGACACCAATTGCAAGTTCAAGGGCTTCCAAGATCACCTTCACCTCAGATGTTAATTACCAGCTTGTGAGTCCCAAGACCACCTTGGGTCCAATAGTTCACTAGAAGGACTCACAGATACTGACTGCTGAGCCTGATATCTGCTTCCAGACAGCACTCTGAGCACTGGGTCCTCTGAGGGGAGGAATGCTGCACCCTCACACAGCAGAAGGGACAGGAGGACCGAACATCCAAAGGTGAGTGGGAAGCCTCTTTTAGGAGGGCCTTGATTCCACTGACCTGAAATTTCAATATTAAAGTGATATCAATTTTCTCAAATTTGTCTGTGAATTCAGTGCCATCCTAATGGCATTCATGACCCTCATGACCCATCACCTCTTAAGGGCCCCACTAGTCAGTACTATCCCATTGGCAATTCACTTTCAACGTATGAATTTTAGGGGACACATTCTGACCATTGCAAAACAGATAGAGGATGAAGAAAAGGCAGAAATGAGGCAATAAGGAAAAAGGCAAGTGTACGAATACTAACTGACAGAGATCAGGCTTAAGGAAGAACAACCATGAGGGCTTCACGGCACCTTTCAGCCAGCAGTTACAACCCAACCCACCAGCCCGAGCTACAAATAAAGAGGTAGTAGCAGCAATTGTCCCCATTAAAATACCATAAGATCAACCAGGCTTGGTGGTGCTCCCCTGTAATCCCACCTACCGAGGAGGCTGAAGCAAGAGCATTCCAAGTTCAAGGCCAGTCTCCACAACTTAGCAAGACCCTGACTCAGAATAAGCAATAAAAAGGACTGGAGCTCATCTCTACAGAACACTTTGAGTTTTAATTTACTTTGGGTGTTTAGTCTATCTGCAAGGACAAGGTAAACATTTAAAAGACAAACAAACAATAACAACAAAAAAGACTGCCAGGTCACTTCTTTCTGTGGTCTTTTCATAGCAACCACAGACAGAGTTGCACACAGTCAAATGTGTTTTCCTCCAGGCCTAGCTAAAGATGCCAGAGAGATTTTCAATTAAAGATCTGATGTAGGCTTGGTGAAACTGGATTTGAAAGGAAAGCCATGCAATGGCATGAAATTCTTAACATGTTATTAATAAGGAAACTGGTAAAGTTGAGGGGAACTTGGAAACCAAATAGAAATATTGAGTATGGTTTGTCACAGAAAAATGGGGCATTGATAACACTCTAGAGAAAGACTTTCATCACAGAGGAAAACTGGATTTGTTAAGGTTTGGAACATACTTGATAGTACTTTCTCACCAAACACAGAAGGAAAAGCAGAAAAAACAAACCTTTCTGTAAGAGTTTGCAAGTCCTTTCATAAGAGAGTATGTATAAATCTTGGTTGTGATGTTAGCCTTAATTTTTCTGGACCTGCAAACCAGAGTTCATCTGTCTTTGATTCTGAAAGCTGGCTTGCTCTGTACCAGATGAGCTTTGACAGTGCCAAATCATTCTCCTCTATAGGATTTATTTATTTATTTGGTGGTGCTGGGGAATCAAATCCAGCACCTCACCCACACCAGATAAATGCTCTACCACTGGGTCACATTCCTAGCCCCCCTTACATAGGATTTAAGCAAAATCCTCCCGTCCAGAGTTTCTAAACCACAGCACCATGAACATTTCTGATTAGATCATTATTATGAGAAGAGAATGTCCTTTGCAATATAAGATGATTTGGGGATTTGTTTGTTTGTGGGGGCGTTATTGGGTTTGTTGTTTTTTTGCTTGTTTGGTACTGGAGATTGAACCCAGGGTTGATTTACCACTGAGCTACATCCCCAGTCCTTTTTATTTTCTTCTATTGCTTTGAGAGAGGGTCTCACTAAGTTGCTGAGGGGTTCACTAAATTGCTCAGACTGGCCTTGAATTTGAGATCCTTAGACCTCAGCCTCCCGAGTTGCTGGGACTAGAGGCATGTACCACCATGCCCAGCTGTAGTATAAGTTATTTTGCAATATCCCCAACATTCACTAAATGCCAGTAGCATTCTTGCCAGGCTCCCTTAACACCCCTGCCTCCAACATTGCCAAATATCCGTGGGGAGTAGTCTGCCAGATAAAATATTGCATAAGACATAGTTATACTGCAAACATTATTCATCATTTATCTGACATTCAAACTTAAGTTGACCCTCTATATCTTTCTAGTCATCCTACCTGATAGGCAAAAGTGCCCCTTCCTATCCCACCTCCTTTGCTATTTGAGAACCAATGCCCTAGTCCATGGGGATAAATAGAAAAGGGATCATTCATAAAGAAGAGAAGTGTTGCTCAGTGCTGGAGCATGTGCTGAGTCCTGGTTTAATTCCAAGCACCTGCTCCCAAAATGTGGTGCTGGGGATGCATGATCCAATCAGCCTTTTGAGCAAAGTGTTGTAACACATATGGTCCCTGCTCCCAAGCCAGGGCTGCTGTGGTCAGCACCGTGCTAGCACAGATGGCTCTCTGAGGTCTGACTGAAACATTTGGTCCCCGTTTCAACAAGCAACTCAAGATGGTATGCCAGAGTGGCCAACCATATCCAGGTATCAGCCAATTTGTAAAAGGAATTCAAACAGACCTAGAGACACCAATTGTTGCCATTTATTACCCTCTTTTCTTTATTGGTATTCTAGTTTTTCTGTATCCAACAGCCTAGGGTTTGGAGATGGGTTTCCAGTCCCAAACCATAGAGCTCTCATCTGTAGAACAAGAGTACAGCTGCCTCAGTTATCTCCCGGCTGCTGCTGGAGTCAATGTGAGCTCCATATCCATTCCAGTAGAAGGAGGAGAAATCCCCACACTGCTTGGGACTTTCCTCTGGGAAGAATCCTCCTCCTCCGATGCAATGCTGGGGAAAAGGTAGAGACAGTGAGAGATCTGATTTGCTGATGACACCATTAAGCTCGTTGGTCCTCATGCTTCTTGACTTTGAGCATATCCTCCTATAAACCCCTCTCCTCCAGTGGATTCTGAAATAATGCTCTTTCCTGACTTCCTTTCTTCCTTTTTTAGCATTCATCTTCAGAACCCTCCGCTGGCCTCTCTTCCTCTGCACATTCCCTAAATGCTATTGCCCAAGGCTCAATCTCTGCCTCATTTTTGCTGTATGACTCATCTTCTCCCTGAATGTAACTATTAGCAGAATCTGGACCACTTCCAGGTCTCCTGCTCTGGCCCAGATGTTTCTCATGTTTGAGGTCCCTGTATCCAATAGCCACCTGGATGTTCCCAACTACATATCTCAAACACCAATAAGGGGGAAAAAATCTCTCCCTTGTTGTCCCTGAATTAGTTCTTCACTCTGCCATCCTGTCTTCTGCCCCCAACCCCAGCCCTGGGAATTGTTCCCAGGGCCTTCTGGATGCTAGATAAGTGCTCTACCACTAAGTCATAACCCGTTGTCACCCTGTCTTAATTAATTGATAGTAGTTACTCAAAGCCTTAGTTTTTTTTGGTGATTTGTTTTGTTTTTTGGTACCAGGGATTGAATCCAGGGATTCTTAACCACTGGGCCTTTTTTTTTTTTTTTTTAAGACAGTGTCTCACTAAGTTGCTTAGGGCCTCACGAATTGCTGAGGCTGGCCTTGAACTTGTGATCCTTTTGCCTCAGACTCCCAAGTCACTGGGATTATAAGCATTTACCACTGCACTTGGCTTCTTTCTAGTTTTTTTTTCATTTTCCATCCCCGACTACCATTTGGTCATCAAGAGCTGTTGCTTCCATTGATTATGTTCTCTGGAATCCATCCAGGTTCAGATAACCTTATAAGTTACCCTGCCTCACAGTAGACTAGAGGAAGGGGATGTGGGGATCAGGGGATGAAACCCATCAAATTATGTTATTGCATGTACAAATATCTAACAACAAAGCCCACAATTAGGTAAGTGATAATGCACCAATACAAAAATGTCATTCTTCTTTTTACCCCATTTTGGTTTCAAAAAATGTAATTATTTTTCATAAAATGTGAAATTTATCCTGCCTTAGAATAAAAATTTTAAAAAGTACTGGAATATAGCTCAGTGGTAAAGTACCTCTAGGTTCAATCCTAATACCAAAGGAAAAAAAAAAAGGGACTAGAGCCAGACCCAGACCCAGGGGCACACACCTGTAATCCAGGGTGAGGCATAAGGATCACAAGTTTCAGCAATTTAGTGAGACTCTCAGTAATTTAGTGAGATCCTGTCTCAAAATTAAAAATTAAAAAAGACTGGGACAGTAGCTCAGTGATAAAGTGCTTCTGGGTTCAATTCCCAGTACCAAATAATAACAACAAGAAACAGCTTCTTTTTTAACCAAAGATGCCCTAAGCAAAAATTCAGGCTTCAGTCAGACATCCAAGCCCCACACCCTTGTGGCCAGGGTTGGATGCATCCCAGCCCTGAACTCAACTTTGAAGGAACCTCTGTCATCTGGGGTAAGAGGCTGGAACTCACAGAAGACTTGTTCTCCTAAAGACTGTGGGAGAAGTTAGACTGCACAGAAAGCTCACTAGGCCCACCACAGTGGTACAACCTGTAATTCCAGTGACTCAGGAGGCTGAGGCAGGAGGATCACAAGTTCTAAGCCAACCTCAGCAACTTAGTGAGACCTGTCTCAAAATAAAAAAAAAAAATAAAGGCCTAGGATGTAGCTCAGTGGTAGAGTCCCCTTTGGCTCAATCTCTAATACCACCAAACAATAAGAAAAAATAAAGATCACTATGTAAAGATGAGCAGTATAAGCCATTGTCAGATGCAGCCACCTGTTGCTGTTTACACAGGCCTCAGCCAGTTACCGTGGGATGTTTTCCCAGCATCAACTGCTGTCCTGCTTTCATTCAAATATCAAAAGCAAACAGTAAGAATTAAAAAAGAAAAAAAAAAAAAAAAGCAAACAGTAGGTCTTCATTCTGGTGCAGCTCAGTGGTAGAGCGCTTGCCTACCATATGTGAGGCACTGGGTTTGATTCTCAGCACCACATACAAATAAAATAAAGGTCCACTGACAAATTTAAAAAAAAATTAAAGCAAGCTGTAATGGCTTTTGATTTTCTGATCCAAGACTTAATTTCTGTGACTTTATTTTACAGCAAATTTTTTTGAGGAAAATTAATAGCTATCCTTCATAACAAAAATAAATCTTGGGGCTGGGGATAGAGCTCAGTTGGTAGAAAGCTTGCCTCACATGCATAAGGCCCTGGGTTCAATCCCCAGAACCACAAAAAATAAATAAATCTTCTCTGGGTGCCGTGGCACACACCTATAATCCTAGTGGCTCTGGAGGCTGAAGCAGGAGGAACACCAGTTCAAAGCCAACTCAGCAACTCAGCAAGACCCTAAGCAACTCAGCAAGACCCTGTCTCTAAACAAAATATTAAAAAGGGCTGGGGATATGACTCAGTGGTTAAGCACCCCTGGGTTCAATCTCTGGAATCAAAATAAATAAATACCTATAAAAAATAAATCTTCCTCACCACTTTGCTTGTTCCTTCCTCAAAACATTATCCTTTGGTTTTTCTTAACTATTATAAAAGGCTGCATAGAGAGGTAGTTACGAAGACTGGGTTTATGCCTTGTAAATGGAGAAAACTGTATTCTAACTTAGTAGTTTTCTCATGATGTAATGACATAAAATCATGTCAAATTCCTAGGAAAGAGTCTGACGTATTTTAATAGCTCAATCAACATACTAGCTTTTTCTTTTTTTTGATGGTGGTAGTGGGGATTAAATGGAGGGGTTCTCTGCCACTGAGCTACATCCCCGACACATGTTATTTTTTTATGTTGAGACAGGGTCTCACTAAATTACTGAGGCTGACCTCAAACTTGCAATCCTCCTGCCTCAAGCCTCCAGAGTAGCTGGGATTACGGTGTGCACCGCTGAGTCTGGCTAGCACTTATTTATTATTGTTATTTACCCCTTTCCCCCAAGAATTCAAGAAAGGACTTCTGATTGAACTTTGGGAGCAAACACGCGCTTCCATCAGTAGGAGCGGTTTTCTGAGCATCACCAAAGTCGTAGACCACAGGTATTGCTGGGCCATTGTCAGTCCAACATTTCCCTAATCCATATTTCACTGGGTATTTCTGCAGGAACACAAAAGAAAAGTTTTGTAAGGACAGTAGATATGCTGCCTTTGGGCAGGAGAGGGATCCCTTCAAGTCAATTGTCATTATTCAGAAACCAGTCTGAATAATAATGACTCCTTCCCCATGGCTACATCTCCCCAACAGTCCCAAGTCCTCTGTGTCTCTTCCTCCTTCTTCCCACACTTCCTCCTCTAGGCTTCTTCCCTTGTCTGGCTCAGGGTTTCTGAAATATGCATGATATCGCTGTGAACTCATTAAAATATCAATGCAAATAGTAGTGACTTTGATTTTCCCAGCAACTCAATCATAACCTGGCTTCACAGAGCAGGTTTGTCCCCCAATCCAAAACACTTAAGTGTTCCCCCAGCCAGCAGCCCTGTGTACCTGGTAGAGGCCAAACAGATTATGTCCAAAATGCTGGAAGAAGCCAGTTGTGATGCGGTACTTCAGCAGAGAGTTATTCCGCCAATTCTGCATGGGGCTGTTGTTGGGCACATGCCAGATGCCCAGGCCTGGGCCTGGATGTCATAGTAGCCAGTGTTCTGGAAAAGCAACCAATATTGAGACTGACCAGCCCAGCAGGTCCCACAGGGGAAAAACACACATGGGCTCCCTCAGCTGAGCTGACAGCTCTGGGCTCCAGGTGGACAGATGGCCAGCCATGCTCACACACCCCTTCCAGCTGATCTTGGCCCCCAGCACCACCTCACTGCCTAATGACCCTGTGGGGAGGGAGCTGGGATGCAAGATGTGTAGCTACTTCTCTCTTCTGCTCCAGCACTATGTCCACAGCCCACCTCCCAACCCTCCCTCCTGCTGTGGCCCAGCCACACTCAGGTCCTCACCCTTTTCCAAGTGGCACCCACCTTATAGTCGTTGCTGGTGGCCGCCTCAGCAGACCCAAAGGTGTTGTAATTGGCCCAGTTGCCATACCCCTCCGGGTAGTCTGCTCTATTGCCCTGCTGACTGGACCACCGATCGCCCACCGTGCACTTCCCAGGCATGCTGTTCTCGTGCACACTGGCCACCAGGGTCCAGCCGCCACCCGCAGAGGTCATGTCCAGAAGGTCTGATAGACAGCACCATTCTTGGCCCGGAGGAAATACAGGCCATCTGTAGAGAGAACCAGCCAGAGCTTCCCTGTGTGTGAGCTCATGGTCCATCTCAGCCCTGTGACCAGAATGGCCCTGGGAAGTTAAAAGTGTATTCTGAACATTCTCACAATGTTCACTTATCTCCATGGGTACAATAATAATCCTCCATGGGTATCTTGTGTTTCTTCCCATCCATAAGCAGAGGCATTGACCACCTTTGTTCTGTATTATTTTCTCAAGGAATTTATAAACCAAATAGAGAAAGATGGTTCCTCCCTTTATATAGTGCCTCGCTCTGGCCAGGATACTCCAGAAATCATCATGCATGTCCCATCTGAGTAGAGATCAGAAATAGTCCCCTGAACTTCTCAGAGCAAATGGCTCCTTCCCTTATTCAGATTCCCTAAACTCAGAGTGTGCCTCTTTTCCACAACCTGCAGGAGGCTGGCTCCTCTGTAAGTACCTTGCACATTTCCCCACATAGGCAGGGCTTAAGTTCAGCTTTTATCAGAAAGCCCATGATTCCCCACAAAACATGGGAACATGGGAAGTTTGTGAGGAGCTACTACCTGGTCATTCCTCACTCTCCTCCCTATCTTCTATGAAAGCTGTCACTGCTCAGTAATCATGACAGATCTCATTGCCTCCCAGATTCTGATGAGGTATGAGG
The DNA here is from genome assembly GCF_902686455.1 of Sciurus vulgaris. Lineage (NCBI taxonomy): Eukaryota > Metazoa > Chordata > Mammalia > Rodentia > Sciuridae > Sciurus > Sciurus vulgaris. Next base: position 121,976,532 of record NC_136461.1, on the reverse strand, counting down.
CTTTTTGTGGCATCCTACCCCCACCCCTCTGGTTCTATGAGATTGCTTAGCTGCAACACAGATTGGCTCCTCAGCAACAGAGCGCCCTACTACCCACATCACGTCATCAACCAGCCCTTTTTTGGGAATCAGAAAAGCTGACATCTTTGCTAATCTTGATTTTTCTCTTTCTGAAAGAAACTACCTGACTCCACAAAGAACTTTTTCTTTCTTCCTTTCCTTTCTTTCTTTGGCCTCAAACTTTTGATTCTCCCACCTCAACCTCCCAAGTCACTGGAGTTATAGGCATGTGCCACCACAACTGGTTTGTTTGTTTACTAGCCAAATTTGTCAGCCCGCTTGACAAACCCACTACGTGTAGAGATGTCACCTGGCCCAGCACAAGAAAACACTGATACTCTGGCTTCTGCTTTGCTACAGTAAGGAAGGTCTATGTCTCTGCCTCTGGCATCCCACACGTTGTGGTAGCTTCCATGAACCTGCGGCACACTAACTTGATAGTTTACGAGTAGAGGAGGATCTTAACTCATCAGAATTCTTGCCGCCACCCTAAGCATCACTGGCAATGCCGCATGTTCCTTGTGTTCAGAAGATTATGTGTCTGCATGGAACACAAACACCTCAAAATTCCTACCTGGTTCCAGCTACAGTGGTACACACCTATAATCCCAGCTACTCCAGAGGCTGAGTCAGGAGGATCACAAGTTTGAGGCTAGCTTGGGCAACTTAGTGAGACCCTGTCTCAAAATAAAAAATTAAAAGGACTGGAGATACAGTTCAGGGGTAAGAGTGACCCTGGATTCACTTCCCAGTACAGTAAAAAAAAATAAAAGAAAGAAAATCCTACTGGAAATCTCTTTTGGGTGAAAACTAGAGCCACAACAAGAGTCTATCCTCTTGATTTCCATGATTAGGCTGTGTTTCACAAAAAGTGACTTCAAAGAGAGAATGCTGGGTTGGTTCATTTTTAACCTCTTGCTCTCTAGCAAGTTTCTCTGATTTCCTTACAGCTTCTAGGCAGGGAAGAAAAGAAAGAGGCACAGGCTTTTCCCTCCCATTATATCTCAGGAAAATGGGTCACTGTTATAGAACATGAGAACAATTCTCATTAATAGATCTGGTACCACTGAGACCATATTTCCTGCATATTAGCTTCAGACCCCACCCCACTGCATCAGCTCGTCTCTATGTTCTGAAGTTACAAGAAATCAGGGACTCTCTCTGCTAAGACTGTCTGACCCAAAAGTAGTACAAGCTGAAGCTGGTCAACCAACTTTACTTAAATCCCTACTGTGTGAACTACCTGGACACTGGACATTCAAAGACAATTTGACATACTCCTTCAAGAGATTGCATCCTAGAGGGAGGAAGGACACAGAGAGGGACCCAGGTGAAATTGGGTAAGAAGAGGCCCACCTGTGGGCACAGGAAATCTCAACTTGCTGAGAAAGCAACCAGAAGTAATTCAGAACAGGTTGAATCTGATAGAACAAATAGGAACTGGCTATGAGACTGGAAGGAAAGGGGAGAGGACACTCCAGAAAGCATAAAAAATAGCATGAAGGAATGACCAAGCATAAACCAATCTTCTGAAAAATCGCAGGTCAGTGGCATACTGTGGCTGGAACACATGATGTAATGGGGTGGAGGGGGGTTCAAAACTAAAGCTGAGGAATTAGCAGAGACCAGTGGGGAAAGGGCCTTGTTTATTGCCCTAAAAGCATAGAAATTAAGTCAAGCATGGTGGCTCACACCTGCAATCCCAACAACTCAGGAGCCTGTGGCAGGAGAATCATAAATTTGAGGGCAGCCTCAGAAACTTAGTGAGACCCTGTCTCAAAATGAAAAATTACAAAAATGGCTTGAGATATAGCTCAGTGGTAAAGCATCTCTGAGTTCAATCCCCAGTACCAAAAAAAAGAAGAAACAAATGCCATTAATAAACTCTTCTTACTCATGGGCAGCAAATGAAATAGTGTATGAAAATGTGCCTTTCAACTTGATGGAATGAATTGAAATAAATAATATAATCCAGTAACACTGGAAAATATCACTATTATGTCTATCATGAGAAATGCAATGGTGAGGATGGAAATTAGAGGAAGATTCCTGACTGCTCTGGCTACCAGTTCCCTCTACAGATCCCAAGGCCAAGACACAGGAGCCAGAGAGGCTCGGGGAGGACACAGTTTCTGCCTCACCCCTGATTTCCTTCCAGCCAGACCCAGGAGGGGCCAGAAATCTGCCCCAAGTCCACATCTCCAGCTGGCAGCCAAGTGTGTGTTCTGTGCATCTCCACAACTCCTCTTCTGGCCTAGGACTTCAGAACCCAGCCCAGTTCTACTCCTCTGATGCAAGGCACCCCAGAGGGGAAGCAGAGGAACTGTTGCTCCTTGGAGTGATTTACCTGCACTGCATCTTTTGGTGCCACAGAGAGAAACAAAAGGAAGCAGAGTCTGGTCATCGTCCTGTAACCAGAAACAAGATACCCAGGATCACTGACTGGACCACCTTTTGTCTTCCTCCCATTCTTCCTCCCTGATTTCGCTGAGTCAGGAAATCTCCAGTGGAAAGTGATCAGCAATCTGGAACTCCTGAAATAGCCTGCATCCCTATTGAACCCTGTAAATACCCAATGGGCCATGGGCTCCTTTCCCTGAAACTCTCACTCCCTGAGACTGAGACCGGACCTGAGCTGGTATCATCACCCTCCCCACCACCACCATGCCTGGATCTTGTCTCATACTCAGAAATATCTTCCTATTCAGGCATGGCAGCATATGCCTGTAATGCCAGTGACCTGGGAGGCTGAGGCAGGAGGATTGCAAGTTTGAGCCAGCCACGGCAACTTACCAAGAACTTGTCTCAAAATCAAAAATAAAAAGGACTGGAGATGTAGCTCTGTGGTAAAGGACCCCTGGGTTCAATACCCAATACCCAAGAATGAAAAGAAACCCTTTCTCATCCACACAAATAGCTCCCACCTTCCTGCCTCAAGATGACAGAAGCTGAAAGTCCTGCCAGGTGGAGACTCGTAGCTCTCTCTGCAGAGAGTCCTGATGTGGGGTGAAGTGCCTAGCCCTTTATGGGCAGAACCAAACCACACAAGCCCCACCCACCCCAAGCTGTTTGCCCCTCCCTCTGACATCCTTCCCTTTGAAGGTACCAAATCTTAGTTCTCTGGAATTGAGATGTGTGACTGCTGGAGAAGCAGGGAGCTGTGCTCTTAGTCACACAGGTGACACTTACCATCTGGCAGAGGAGCCCTGCTTTGTCAGGCACACCATAGGGTGTAACAGTATGTCATCAGACTCTTGGGGTACATCAGACCTTACAGTCCTTCCCTGCCTCACACCCTCCCACCTCAATCTGATGCTCCAGCACCCCAGACATATCTCTGTCCACATATTATGTTTCAAGTCTCTCCTTAAATTTCTCTGAGACCTCTTCCCTGAGATTCCCACCCAAAGCTGATGGCTTCTTCCTTTGTCCTCCCACTCTGCACTGTTCAAACACTAATTATTACACAGATCTCACCACAATTCCATTGTTTTAGTAATTTTTTTTATTTAGAAATTACTTAAAATTTACAAACTGTTGTAAAAATTAAAATACAAAAACACACATATATCCTTTCCCTAGATTCACCTATTCTTTTTTTTTTTACCTATTCTTAATATTCACCCATCTCCTTATCATTTATTTATTCTCTTTCTTTACACACACACACACTTTTTTTCTGAACCATTTGACAGTAAATTACATACAGCATGGACCTTTAGCTCTAAATAAATATGTCTTCTAACATGGACATTTAGCCCTAAATAAATGTCTTCTAACAATTATTCTCACATATAACCATAGTACAACCAACAATTTCATACCATTGATTGATTTCTTTTTTCTTTTTTTTTTTTTTTTTTTTTTTTTGGTACTGGGGATTGAACCCAGGGGTGCTTAACCACTGAGTCACATCCCCTGTCCCTTTTCATTTTTTATTTTGAGACAGGTTCTAAGTTGCTTAAGGCCTTGCTAAATTGCTTATGCTAGTCATGAATTTGCAATCTCCTGCCTCAGCCTCCTGAGTTGCTGGGATTACAGGTGTGCACCACCACACCTAGTGTATCATTAATTCTGCAGCATAACTGATATTTCCCTAGGGTACACCAGCCCAGAGATTATGCTGGGTTTGTATTAATGGCACTGAAAGTTCTCTGGCTTTCATCCCCTCCCATTATAAGGAGACTTGTGGTCCTCTTTGAAATCCATAATCCCCAGGGGATGTTTTCTGTGTGCTAACAAACAAGAATTCTCCATCCTACACAAACCCCAGCCCACCCTGATTCCTCTCAGTACCACTCACTGCTGAGGCCCCAGCTGACCACTGCCTGTGTAATATGGTGGCCCTGCTGCCTCTGATGCTGAGCCTGGTGTGAAGGAAAAGTTGCTGATGTTCGAGACACTGCTTCCTCTTCAGTCACCAGCACATCTCATTGTCATCCAGGGCACAGGAGCCACCCACCTTGGTCAGTGTTGTGGGAGTAAACTGACTGCTCTGTCCATGGCACCAAAGCAGGACTTGCTGTGTGTCTTGGTGACCTCAGGGAAACTGTTTTTGTAGTGTTTCTTGCACATTGCTGTCTCCTGGACCCAGACAGGAGTCAAAGGAGGTGAGGATGGAGGACAAAGCTGAAGGACACTACGCTATACTCATGTTAGGCAGTAGTTAGCAATGAGCAGTGAAATGCAAGGTCACTGGTGTTCTTTAAATTACTTTAGGGTCTTCTTTAAACTATCCTCACAGTGGATGAGAAATCAAATGGTGGCATTAATCTGTAGAAAATAAAGCAAGGGAGCTATTTGGAAAACATGTCAAGAGAATAGGATTAATTGGACTAACTCTTGACAAGGTCTACTGAGATTGATGTGAAGCTACACATTATGGCTATAGGTGTTTCCATCTATCTGGGAAGGAAGATGTCTTTAATAGGGCAGGTGCACTAAGGTGACTTCTGACCAGCTATTGATCCCACAGCCCACTGTAACATGGGATTGACTTTTAGATGAAGCCCCCCCCCCCCCCAATAGTACGCCCACCATCCAGAGAGAACCAACTAACATCAAAAACTCCACCACCTGTCGTGAAGGAGGAGTTGAACACCTGATTGGCAAGGAATACAGAAGGTGGCCCTCAGTTCTCTTGGTAAACATTAAACTAATAAATTTGGAGATAGCATTGTCTCCTTTGTTGTTCTCTGCTGGAAGATGGCCCACTCTCTCTTGAGAGTGCTCTCTGCTTGACCTTATTTTGCTTTTACTTTGCTATTACTTATAATAAAGTTCTCTTGCATGGCTTTTGGTGTCTGATTTTAAATTTCTTTCATCAGAACACAAGAACTGAGGTTTGGAGTTTCAGCTTTCTGCTTACCTGTGACACTCTGATCTGACACTGATGTTAGAACCCTGAAATACTAAATGATTATGTGAGTTTCTTTTCAAGAAATGTCTGGATCTTTTTATTTAAGTATTTGTATAAGTGCTTGCTTAATACGGGTCTCCTCCTCCATGAGGACAGGCACAGATGCAAGGCTGGCCACCATGACTCCAGGTGTACACAAAATGCCTTGCATATAACAGATCCTCAATATTCATTATTTAATGGGCTGGTGGTATAGTTCAGTGTTAGAGTACTTGCCTAGTATGTGCATAGCCCTGGTTTGATCCCTAGAATTCCCAAAGGAAAAAAATCATTAGTCATAATGTCTTTTCTGTTTTTTGTTTGTTGGTGTGTGTGTGTGTGTGTGTGTGTGTGTATTTTCAGTATTGAACCCAGGGGTGTTCTACTTCTGAACTACATCCGCAAACCTTTTATGAATGTTTTATTTTGAGAAAGAGTCTCACTAAGTTGCTCAGACTGGCCCCAAACTTGCCATCTTCCTGCCTCAGCCTCTCGAGTCACTGGGATTACAAGTATGCACCACCACACTAGGTCATTAAATTTCTAAAAAGAATAATGTCCAATGCAAAATGTAAAAGTCCTGCTATGGGTGTATCTCAGAGGCAGAGTATGTGATTAGCACATGTGAGCCTTTGGGTTTAATCCCTAGTAACAAAGAAATAAAAATAAAACAAAAATTTAAGCCAGGAGTAATAGTGCCATACCTGCAATCCCAGTGGTTTAGGAGGTTGAAACAGGAGAATTAGAACTTCCAGTCCAGCCTAAGCAATTTGTGAGATCTTGTCTCAAATTTTGTTTTTGAAAAAGCGGGCGAGGTTGTGGCCGGGGATGTAACTCAGTGGTACACCACTTGCCTAGCCTACATGAAACCCTGGTTCCAATCATCGGTACTACAAAAAAATAAGATAAACTGAATTTTCTCCTCTTTGCTTAATCACTCCCTGCCATGCTTCCACTGTCAAAACAGCTAATGTTGTAGTACAAACAACAACCTGATATTTGCAGTGTTTTCAGGAGACAAAGGAAGAAATGTAGTGTCCTATTTGGGACAAAACAATCCAGAAAAAAACTATGGTATCTCCAGGCTGATGGGTGATAAAGAAGTAGATGAAGCTAGGCACAGTGGCACACACCTGTAATGCCATCAACTGGGGAAGCTGAGGAAGGAGAATGGCATGTTTATGGCCAGTCTTAGCAATTTAGCAAGATCCTATCTCAAAACAAAAAATAAGAAGAACTTGAGATGCTGCTCAGTGGTAGAACATTCTGGGTTCAATCCCCAGTAGTGAAGCCAGAATTGGGGACAGGCAGTTAGTGTAGAAATAGGGGATCAGGTCAAATTGAGGAAATGTAGGCCATGAAAGCCATCTGCCTCTGGAAGTTGGAGGCTGCCCCTGGGAGAATGGAATGTCAAGGCTCTCCAGATCCCATGGATTACCAAATTTACCTGCCCTTATCAAGGACTGCAAGCAAGAAGCTGCTAATTAATGCCCCCTGGGCCCTTGCCTTACTAAATCACTTTGGCCCTCCCCCTGCCCCATCTGCTTCTCACTTTTTACATCTCACCTGCAAAACCAGGCCTAGTCATGTAGGCAGGAAGGAGAGATAATGGGGGAGAGAACTGGAGAACTAAAAAGATCTTCTTATAAAAACAAAATTGGGGGAATATAATATAAAGCTGCTTCCCCACCCTTTATGCTGCAGCCATTTCTCCCCCTCCCATCTTACAACCTAGATTGTCAGTCTGTGAACATCCTAGCTAGTCATTGGTCCATTAATCAGCCTGCAAGTCTCCTTCTCAGTTATTGGTTCTTTGTTAGCCCGCAAAATTCCAATATTTAGGAGAAGCTCCTGCGCCATTTTCTCTCTAATCTTTCTTTTCCATCCCTGAGTGTATGCTCTGGTTGTCACCCTAATGAAATCTCTGGTGCGAGTTCTCGTGTCTGGAGTGGCTTTCTGGGTGCGGTCACTGGACTGAGACTCAGACCGGGCACCCCAGAGTGCTTGCTCCCCTGGATTCAAGGGTCTGAGCTGCCTTGTGACCTGAACTGAGCCACATTTTTCTTACAAGTACATTAGTATTTGACCTTAGGAAAAACCTTGAATACCTATAACTGATTGTCTCACATACATATAACCAACTTAGTTACATGCAAACTTGTTGAAATTTGCCCTTTACTTACACAGACTTTCTTAGTACTTACTTAGACCCTCATGTTTACCACATAAGCATTTTCTTACCCAGAAAAATTTTGTTCTTCATTAAATATATTTCCATATCTAGAACATTTTATTTTCTCTTTCCTATCTGTTGACCCCATTTTTGTTCATATTCTGAAACAACTCTTAGAAATTTCTGAATTTAGATAAATTACTCCATTTTAATAAGATTAAATATTTTGTTACTTATAGTACTCTAATTGAAACACAGTTGAAACTTTTGGAACCCTTTCTATATAGAATTGTACCTGTTAGGACTTAACTATTAGTAACCTTGTTTTTAGTAATGACACAAAACAATTTTAACCCCTTTTTATTTACCAATCTATGAAAATGCCAATAATGTTTAAGTATGTTACCCCATGGAATTTAAGGAGTTAAGAGTACTTGATGTTATTTAATAATTATCATTTTAACTTTGTAAATTAATCAGATGTCTCTAACAAACAGAGTTGAGTAATCCCATACATGCCAACTCTAATTCACTCATTTTATTGTAAAAAAAAAAAACAAAAACAAGATATCAGACAAGTGTACTAACAGTATTTGTCATCTCTTTCCTGTTGAAGAAAAGTTCTAGAAACAAGTGATATTAGACATTTTATAAACATCAACATTTTATTAGTTTGACCACCTAGAGACCTGCAAGTTATTTTCAAAGACATTTTACTTTTATTAGTTTGCTCAATTTAAATTGAACCTTTTAAAATCAAAATCTTTTTAAATTAAAAGTATCTGGATCCATTTTTAAAATTTTAATTTTCAATTTTTGATATCATTTACATGCTATTTAGATGCACCTACAGACAAACAACATGACATCAGACAACACAATATACACATAACACAAAATCAAAGGGCTTGTAACTTTATAGGTGAATCTCCATTGCAATGTAACAGATGTTCAAAAACTCTAGTTGAATAAAAAAATAGAACTGACCAAAAAAAGTCATGAGCTCAAAAAATATAGAATTTAAGGGGGAAAAAACAAACAAACAAACAAACAAGAATCTTGGAAAACTGTTATGGTCATTAATTACCTTAGTAAAGCACCATAAAATTTACTTTTGCTGGAGTTCATGTAAGACTCCTTGCTTCCCCCACCCCCCCTTGGGTTTGAAACTGGTCTTCTACTGAGCCTTCAGTCTTTCCTCTATTTACATTTTAATGTAAGCCTTGACTGAGATCTGAAAGGAGCTGAGATAACAGGTTCTAGCAGAAACTTGATGCCTAGGGTATTTTAGTCATTTCCATCAGTACAGATTTGGATGTCAAAGAAAATTATGAGACCTTATTTTCCATTACTTTTGAGAATGAAGTTACTATGCTAAGCTCCTCACTGAGATATGCCATCGATTATTGAGCTGCCTATGGCTGCCTACCCAGGATTTGTTTTTCCCTCAGTGACAAACAGGTTAAATCTTGCTTCATAGGTAAGCTGAGGACAGGAGCTTGAAGTAAGTTCCCTTTTGGATATTCCTGGGGCAGAGGATATTTTTCTATGGTGGCTATTTTCCTGTAGTATTGAACCTGTTGATGGCATAATTAAGCTTTATTTTTTGAGATCTTATAATTCCTATCAGCTAAGAAGTTTAGGAGCTGTGTAATGGCCTTTTGATAGTCCTCCTTGGTGGAGGCAAATAAAAGATGTCATTTACATACTGGAGAACAATTACAGATGTTTTATCTCTGAATTTTGTTAAGTCCTTAGCTAAGGTTTGTCCAGAACAGGTGAGGCAATGCTGTCCAGGTTAGTTGAGATACACGATCTGGTTCCTCAGAGGCAATCAGAAGTTGTGATTGAGGGTCTAGTGTATACAGGAAAGGCCATCTTTTAAATCTAACACAGTAAACCTAACAGCAGTTGGAATCCAAGATAAGAGTGTATGGATTAAGAACTGCAGGATGGAGGGAAATTACTGCTTTATTAAATTATTCTAAGGTTTTTGGACTAGGAAGTTTGCTTTTTAACTCCTAAAATGGTTGAATTGCATCGGCTGTTGGAAGGCATTAAAAGTTTCTGTCATTTTGGATGATCTAAAAGGTTTTGAATGATTTTTAATAAGCTCTTCTTCTTGTCTTTATGCTCCCTGTAAGGGAATTTCCATGAAACCACACTGGACACGGGAAATCACATAAGGGAGTTTATTAAGCAAACAGAGTGTCTCCCTGCAGGGTAAGAGAGAAAATGAAAGGAAAAGAGAAAGGAAAAGAAAGGGTGCATGCTAGAGAGAGTGGAAAGCCAGGAGGATAGAGAAAAGTGAGGAGGACAGACAGAAGAAAAAGATGGCGGGGAAGCTATAGTAAACAGTTGAATTCCGCCGGGCTAACAGGGGACCAATATCGGAGAAGGATACTTGCAAGCTGACTGATGAACCAATAGCTAGCTAGGATATTCACAGATTGACAAGTGGTTGGGAGGTGGGGAAAATGGCTGCACCTGATGGGCAGGGGAGCAGCTTTACACATTACACTCCCTTTTTTCTTTTTGATCTCTGTTACAAAAAAAGTGGAAGATGCAAGCTGGAGAAGATCATCTAAGGATTGATCAGGGCCATGTGCCAATTTTTGTAATTTTCTCTAAATGTTTGGGGCTGACTGAATGATAAATTTATACATTAAAAGTAGGTGGCCCTCTATGGTTCCAGGATTCAGGGTGGAGAGTTTTCTTATTGCCTTCCTGAATTTCTCCATGGAAATAGCAGTACTTTCCTGAAGGCCTCATAGTAGTTTTCTAGGCATCCTACTCATTATTTGAATCCCAGTTAGGATGGTTTCTGGGAACTGCCTGTGCTCTAGATGGTTTATAGCATATTTTTTCCAGGTGAAGTCAAATACCTGGCATAAGTTTTGAAACATCTCGATATTTATTAGGATCCTCCAAAAACCTCCCTAAATTTATTTTTTATGAGGTCCCCTTGATCTTCCTCCCTTAGTAGGTGATTCCTCAAGGCTTTCTCCTCTCATGGTAGAGATTATTGATGTTGAGCATGGTAATATATGAGAGGCACTTTTCTTGATCATTTGTAATTTAGCAGTATGCAGGCTAGTGGTGAACCTGGCAATACTGTTGAGACAGACGCTCCCTTCTGAGTTAGAAGTATTAGGGATGTCTCCCTAATTTTGAGCTTCCTTACAGCCCAGAAAAAACCATCTCTCACTACCTGGCTTTGCCAAAGTTATTTCTGGCCTTTTTTGGCAAAGTGCTAGGATCCTAGTTTGTCCTGTGCTAGAGACCCTTGGAGGATTCAGACTTAAGGGCATTACTGCTTTCCTCCCTGCCACTATAAACTCCTAATTATGAAAAACTGATGACAAAAGTAAAAAGTGTGCATTTTTGCCTATCTTTTTTGCCCTGTAGACTAAAGGAATCTCTGGAGGGTGAGGGGACATCTATTGGTTGTTGGGCATATAACACCCTTTTCTTGGAGGGTCTCATGGGAGGGGTTGATTTTAAATGCCTCCCTCTTGCAGCTTAAAGAGAACACAGTGAGCATATTTAAGCACAGGAACAGTAATGGGGAGACTCTAGATAGACTAGTGAAGGTTATGCGAACAAAGGGAACCTGGGCATTTTTATATTAATCATGCTAGGATTTCCTTTTAATCATACAATCTGAATTCCTAATGTCTGACCAGCGAGGGAAGGGGAGCATTCAGGAGGGAGTGGGTGTGCCAGGGAGTGTTGTGCAGCCCACAAAGCCATCTGCCTCTGGAAGTTGGAGGATGCCCCTGGGAGAATGGAATGTCAAGGATCTCCAGATCCCATGGATTACCAAATTTACCTGCCCTTATCAAGGACTGCAAGCAAGAAGCTGCTAATTAATGCCCCCTGGCCCTTGCCTTGCTGAATCACTTTGGCCCTCCCCCTGCCCCATCTGCTTCTCACTTTTTACATCTCACCTGCAAAACCGGGTTTTGTCATGTAGGCCGGAAGGAGAGATAAGTGGGGAGAGAACTGGAGAACAAAAGAGACCTTAACCTATAAAAGATGTAGGATGAGCTCACTTCTTGGAATTCTAGAACATCAGCCATGGCCCACTTCTCCCCCTTGGGAAAAGTCTGTATTATTGCTACTTTTAAATAAAACCTGCTTAATATACTTGCCTTGGTGTGCTTCTCTAGTGTTCAAACTTCAACATCAGAGGGAGCAGAACTCATCACCGGCAAATGGTGGTATCAGTAGTGAAGCCAGAATTGGGAACAGGTAGTTAGTGTAGAAATAGGGGATTGGGTCAAATCGAGGAAATGGAGGCCATAAAATCATCTGCCTCTGGAAGTTGGAGACTGCCCCTGGAAGAATGGAATGTCAAGGATCTCCGGAGCCCATTGATTGCCAAATTTACCTGCCTTTATCAAGGACTGCAAGCATGGAGCTGCTAATTAATGCCCCCTGGGCCCTTGCCTGCCTGAATCACCCTGGCCCTCCCCCTGCCCATGGTTTCTCACTTAATACAAAACCAGGCCTAGTCACTTAGGCAGGAAGGAGAGATAAGTGGGGAGAGAACTGGAGAACAAAAGAGAATTTAACCTATAAAAGATGTAGGGTACGCTCACTTCTTGGGACTTCTAGACATCAGCCATGGCCCCCTTCTCCCTGCCGGGAGGGAGAAGTCTGTATTATTAGCTTTAAATAAAACCTGCTTAATATGCTTGCCTTGGCGTGCTTCTCTAGTGTTCAATCTTCAACATTAGAAGGAGCAGAACTCGGCACCGGTAAACGGAGGTATCAGTAGGACCCCCCACACACACCAAAAAAATGGAAGAGGTGAAAACCAAGGTCCTGACTGAAATGTATATTTACAAAGGAGAAACACAGACTTCCTTTGAACTCTTAAGTCATACTGGCAACTGGGTGATAGATTTCCAGTCCCAGAACCCCTGCCATGTCCAGGAAAATGGGAGTCCAAGAGACTGGAAGAAAGAAGAGCTTGTACTTAAACTGTGTTTACAAATGTGTCTTATCTACTTTTTTTTTTTTTTTTTGTAAAATCTGGAATTTTAAAATTTCATTTTAAATTTTAAAATTTCATTTTAAAATATCTGGAGTTAATAATTTTCTTGAATGATCTGAGGTAAAGATCTAAACTAAATTGATGTTTTTCTACTTTGAAATTTCTTTTCCCAGTGTTATTTATGGATTGTTTTCTATCTCAATCAATGCTTTCATAGGCATTAAACACAATCTTAGTGATACCGCCGTTTACCGGTGACGAGTTCTGCTCCTTCTAATGTTGAAGATTGAACACTAGAGAAGCACGCCAAGGCAAGCATATTAAGCAGGTTTTATTTAAAGCTAATAATACAGACTTCTCCCTCCCGGCAGGGAGAAGGGGGCCATGGCTGATGTTTAAAAGTCCCAAGAAGTGAGCATACCCTACATCTTTTATAGGTTAAATTCTCTTTTGTTCTCCAGTTCTCTCCCCCCTTATCTCTCCTTCCTGCCTAAGTGACTAGGCCTGGTTTTGCATTAAGTGAGAAACCATGGGCAGGGGGAGGGCCAGGGTGATTCAGGCAGGCAAGGGCCCAGGGGGCATTAATTAGCAGCTCCTGGCTTGCAGTCCTTGATAAAGACAGGTAAATTTGGTAATCAATGGGCTCCGGAGATCCTGACATTCCATTCTTCCAGGGGCAGTCTCCAACTTCCAGAGGCAGATGATTTTATGGCCTCCATTTCCTCGATTTGACCCAATCCCCTATTTCTACACTAACTACCTGTTCCCAATTCTGGCTTCATTAGGATCAACTTACCTGTTTTTGCTTTGGTACTATGCTGTTTAAATTATACCTTCATAATTTTGTTACCAAGAAAGACTAATATCCACATTCACATATGTATAGTAAATATTTATCATGTAAAATCTTATTAAATGTTTATTTGCTATTCTTTCCCATATATTTATTTCAGAATAACTTTAGAAATCAATGAAAAATTTCTCTTTACCACACTGTTCAAAGATAGCTCCCATTAACTTCCAATCACATACACATTAAGAGGGCTGTGGGTATAGTTCAGAGGTAGACTACTTGCCTAACTTGCACAAGGTCCGAGGTTCGATCCCCAGAACCCCAAATAAATAAATAAACAGAAAGAATAAACATATCCTGAGTTGGTTACTTATTTACTTTCATAAAACTGCTAGGCCTTTTTACTGTGTTATCACATATTCTTTGAAAATAAGATTTTTAATCACCAAATATTCAGTTGCTAAATTTTTAAATAATTTAACTGTCTCATTGTTGAACTATTAAGCTATTTCCAAGTTTTTACTATAATGAACAACTCTGCAATAAACATTCTTATACATATATCTTTATTTACACATATAAATATTTCCCAGACATAAATGTCTAGAAGTGAAATTTCTGTGCAAAATAGTATGAAAACTTTTTGAAATCATCTTTATTGTTCTCCTGATAACTTGTACCAATTTTTACTTCCACTAGAAATGAACAAAGGCCAATTTTAGTGTATCAATAAGGATATATATTTGGATGAAAATAATAGAAAACCTTACCATAGTAGCTTAAATAGGTAAGGGGAATATTTGTCACCAAACAAAAATTCCAAGTGTAGGTTACCCAGGACTGGTGTGGGAATTAATGATGTTAAGAAGGTATTTTGTCACTTTGATCTTCCTGCTTCACCATCCTTTATATATAATTATCAGCCTCAGGATAGATAACTACTGTCTCTCTGAGCATTACATTTGTATGCCAGGGAGAAAGAAAAAGAAAGAAACCCTAACTACTAGGGAGACTAGGAATATTAATATTTTGCTAACAACATTCGAAGAAAGTAAGGGAAAACTGAAGTTGGAATGGTGAGCTGTGTTTATAGTCAGTGTAAGGTATAAAGCTTCCCTCCTCTCCCGTTACAGGAATTTCCCGCCTCCCAAACACTGTCAATCTGCGCTCTGCCCACCTCTTCCATTACAAGAATTTCGGCCTCCCCATCACCTGTCACTCTGCACTCTGCCCGCCTCTTACGTTACAGGAATTTCCGGCTTATGCTGCCGCCATCTCCCTGCCTCCCATGTTACATCCTAACATGCTATTGGTTCATCAGTCAGCCTGCAAGAATTCTCCTCCTCGATTGGTTCCTTTCAGCCCGGGAGATTCCAATATCTGGGAGAGGCCATACACCATCTTTCTCTTTTTCGACCCTTCTTTTCTCCCTGAGGGGACCACATAAATAAAGTTCCTTGTGTGAGATCTCGTGTCTGCGGAGCGTTTTTTCTGGGAGCTATTGGCGAGCCACAACTGCCCCTAACATCTGGTGATGCATTTTGCATTTTTTATTTTTCCTAACAGTCAGAAATTATGATTTACTGAGTTTTGTCAATTTGATAGTTTTTAAAAGCAAACTTATACTTTGCTTTTTATTGTTTATTAATGAAGTTGAATATTGGTGGTTTTTTGTTGTTATTTTGTTCTGAGTTGCATTAAATCTAGAAAGTAATTTAAGAAATATATATATATATATATATATATTTGGTGGGACTGGGGGTTTACTGGGGATTGAACCCAGGGTATTGAACCCAGTAGTGCTTTACCACTGTGTTACATTCCCAGTCCTTTTTATTTTTTATTTTAAGATGGGGTCTCACTTAAGGTCTCACTATGTTGTTGAGATTGACACTGAATTTATGATCCTCTTGCCTCAGCCTCCCAAACTGCTGGGATTACAGGTACATGTCACTGCACTCAGCTTCAAATATTTATCCTAATGCAGCCATAATTGGGGACAGGCAGTTCGTGTAGAAATAGGGAATTGGACCAAATGGAGGAAATGGAGGCCATGAAAGCCATCTGCCTCTGGAAAACTACCCCTGGGAGAATGGAATGTCAAGGATCTCTGGAATCCATTGAGTTGAATTTACCTGAGCTTGTCAGGGACTACAGGCAGGGAGCTGCTAATTAATGCCCCTTGGGCCTTTTCCTGGCTGAATTACTTTGGCCCTCCCCCTGCCCATCTCACCGGCAAAACCAGGCCTAGTTACCTATGCAGGAAGGAGAGATAAGTGGGGAGAGAACTGGAGAACAAAAGAGACCTTAACCTATAAAATATGTAGGGTATGCTCACTTCTGGGGACTTTAAAACATCAGTCCCAGCCCCCTTCTCCCTCCTGGGAGAAGTCTGTATTATTACCTTTAAATAAAACCTGCTTAATATACTTGCCTTGGGGTGCTTCTCTGATGCTATACTTCAACACCTGAGGAAGCAGAACTTGTCCCAAGTAAATGGCAGTATCATTAATATGAACTTTATTTTTCCTCTGTATTTTTTTTATAAATCTCTATTTATAGATATTTTTCTTTATATAGTTTAGAGCTAATTATTTTTTGTGTCTAATTTCCCCATTTGATAGATCATCTTGAGTAGGTATCACAATTTTTCTTTGCAAAGAACCAGACAATGTATACTATAGACTTTTTGACCACATAAGTCTTTCTTGCATATTCTTTATTTTGTGTTTGTCTATTTGCTTCTTTGCTTATTTTTAACAATCTCTGAATATGTAAAAATCATTCTTAACTTGCTGACCGTACAAAACCAGGCTGTGAGTCACATTTGCCAAACCCTGATCTTGAAGACAAGATTATGACATTCGAGTTATTCCTCTGTTTTCCCATGCAGCTGTTTCTCCTGGAATTTAGCATATGACACAGCCTGCAATAGACTCTCAGTATGTCTTCTAGAAGGATGATTCTGATCTCAGCTTGCTAAATTAATTTTCTCCCTACTGAGGCTTAATTACTGTGATACTTCTTTATTAAAAAAAAAAAAAATCCTCCATTGATAGCATTCCAATTGTCCGGGGTGAAAAATACAAAATTCTTGGGAGGCACCCACACCTTTTCAGTGGCCCATTCCACTGGAGGTGGAATAGCCCCTGGGTGCTTAAAATACAACCACCTTTGTCTTGAGAGGCTTTTAGACCAGGAAACAAAGAGAGAAGTTAGGAGAACAAAAGTTACCCTCACAGTGCTGGGGCTGTAGCTAGGTGGTAGAGCCCATATTTAGAATGCATAAGGCCCTGGGCTCATTCTCCAGCACCAAAGGAAAAAAAAAAAAAAAAAAAAAGAATTCCCCTCACCTAGAAAGAATTCCCCTCACCTAGAAACTTCCCTACCATCTGCTTATAGTAATCACCCTTCATCTGGCCCAAGAACCTGTAAAGGAAATAATACCTTGGTATCCCACAGGTAAGGAAGAAACAGGAATTCAAGTCCACAATTCTTTATCCAAAACTCAGCACCAGATGAATATTAGAATTCAAAAATTTAAGCATTTTTAGGAAAAATAGGTTGAGACAAGCATGGTGGTGCACACTTGTAAACTCAGTGACTCTAGAGACCGAGGCAAGAGGATCACAAGTTGGAGGCTGGCCTAGGCAACTTAGTGAGACCCTGCTCCAAAATAAAAAAATAAAAAATAAAAAATAAAAAGGGCTGGAGGTATAGCTCAGTGGTAAAGTGCCCCTGAGGTCAAAACTCAGCATCAAAAGCAAAACAAAAGAAAAAGGAAAAAAAGAAAAGAAGTTAGTCAAACATACCATATAGAGCTCAACATCTCTAGCAGAATCTACAGTAGCCCTTATAATTGAATGTGGTATGAGTTTTTTAAAATTATGGAATTATGGATTCAGAATTATAAATTTTTACTGACCTATAAGAGTGTCAAAAGGTTCAAAATGAGATAAGAAATGGTCATGAGCACTTTGTACACTATAAAACACTGAGAAAGCATTAGATCATATCAAATTCTTTGTAAGTGTTGGGCTGGCTCACCATCTGCTACCGAATGCCTGCTCCCCAGATAGTGTGGCATCAAGGGAAAGTCAAAGCGAGCCCTTCTGAATGTGCCTTTTGTGTCAAATGGCTGGTGGAGCTGGGAGGAAGAGATCTGGATGATAGTAATGCCAGGTACAACCCCAAGGTCTTCTCTGCATGTCACAAAATGCCCTGTTTCTGGGTATCACCAGTTGGTCCTTTAAGTTTGTAAGGTCAGTTCCTTCCCATGACTATAAATTGTCATGATGATGCCAGTTCAAATTCCTAAATATTTTCTAGAAATAAAACACAATTTTTAACAGGATTCAAAGTTCCTTAGTTATTCTGCAATATAAATTCTTCTAGCCAGGCACAGTGGTGAATGCCTCAGGAGGCTGAGGCAGGAAGATCACAAAAACGACAAGTTCCAGGTCAGCCTCAGTGACTTAACAAGACCTTCTCTCAAAATGAAAAATAAAATGTACTGGGGATGTAGCTCAGTGGTAGAACACCCCTGGGTTCAATCCCAAGTACCCCCACATTTTTAAAATTAAATTAAAACAAAAAGGGAACATCTTCAAAAAGTGATAATAATTGCTAATCTCCTCAGGGCCTGCTGGCATAAAATAAAGCTTGGTTTCTCCTACTTTTTGAGTGCTGTCTTGTTATTTCCCACAATATGATTGGTTTGCACATGCCTACCAGTACATATGCAGGATACATTTCAGGTGAGATTTTCTTTCTTTGTAATATAGACAACTGGCTGTTAGCTCCACTTGTACAGATTCAACCAACCTTGGATCCAAAATATTTCCCAAAAAGTTGCCTTGGTATGAATATATACAGTCTTTTTTTCCGTTTTCTTTTCACTGTTCCTTAAATAATGCAGTGTAACATGGGCTAGGGACATAGCTCAGTGGTAAAGCATATCTAGCAAGTGTGAGGACTTAGGTTCTATCCCCAGCACAAGCCAAAATAATACAGTGTAATGACTATTTTTGTAGCATTTACATTGTATCAGGGACTGTAAATTATCCAGTATATTTGAAGTACAATTGGTGTAGTTTAGTGGCAAAGTACCCTTGGATTCAATCCCCAGGACCAGTATGCAGGAGGATGTGCATAGGTTATATGCAAGTGCTACTCCATTTTATATAAGGTACTTGAGCATCCTCAGATTTTGGTCTGGGTGGGGCAGCAGAGGGGGTCCTCAAATCAACCCTTGGATGATACAAGGAATGATTATATCATTCAGTGGGGAGGTGGTAGAAAAGAAGATTTACCTATCTTAAGCCATTGAAGACCACTTACATTTACCAAAAGAAGCTGACCATTGTGAATAGCCTATCTGATTTCGATCAATTCATTAGGTCCATTATGTATCTTTAATGGCTCATTATTTAGGAATCTGAATTACAAACGATAGTTCTCCCTCAAACGACATTTTTGTGGGGTTCATTGAACATCTCTATACAGTCACATGTTAAAGGTCACTATTAGATGGCTGAAACAATGTTTTCACTCACTAGTCTGTCCTCAATGCTTAACAGTGTCTGCCACATAGTAGGTGTTCAATAACATTTGTTAAAGTGATGCTTTAATACCTGAATGTGGAGATGAGGATGTGGCTCATTGATAAAGTGGTTGCCTAGCATGCACAGGCCATAAATTCCAACCCTAGCATAAGAAAGAAAGGAAGGAAGAGGAAGAGAAAAAGAGAGTAAGCCAAATATTTCCAGAGAGATGCCTCCAACTCTAACAGGGCTAGAGGTGTAGCTCAGTGCTAGAGCACTTTGCTTTGCTTCAGGCTAGAAGTGAAATATGTCAGTTTTGTTCACAACCCATGTTAATGTTAATATGGGCATTGGTGTTAGTGGCCAGTTAAAAGTTACCTTAGTGCACCTGCACTACTGAAGGAATCTTCCTTCCCAGACAAATGGACCATGATTCCTAGCTTCACACCATCCTCAATGGACCCTGTCAAGAGTTAGTCCCATTTATCGACTGGATTATTTGAATTCTTGGAGTAGAGTTTTTTGAGTTCTTTATAGATTCTGGAGATTAGTGCTCTATCTGAAGTATGAGTGGCAAAGATATTCTCCCACTCTGTAGGCTCTTTCTTCACATTACTGATAGTTTCATTTGCTGAGAGAAAGCTTTTTAGTTTGAATCTATCCCAGTGGTTGATTCTAGCTTTTATTTCTTGTGCTATGGGAGTCCTGTTAAGGAAGTCTGATCCTAGACCAACAAGGTGAAGATTTGGACCTACTTTTTCTTCTATAATCTGCAGGGTCTCTGGTCTGATTCCAAGGTCCTTAATCCATTTTGAGTTTAGTTTCGTGCATGGTGAGAGATATGGGTTTAGTTTCTTTCTGTTGCATATGGATTTCCAATTCTCCCAGCACCATTTGTTGAAGAGGCTATCTTTTCTCCATTGCATATTTTTGGCCCCTTTGTCTAGTATGAGAAAATTGTATTTATTTGGGTTTGTGTCCATGTCCTCTATTCTGTACCATTGATCTACCTTTCTATTTTGATACCAATACCATGCCGTTTTTGTTACTATTGCTTTGTAGTAGAGTTGAAGATCTGGTATTGCAATACCCCCTGTTTCACTCTTCCTGCTAAGGATTGCTTTAGCTATTCTGGGTTTCTTATTCTTCCAGATGAATTTCATAATTGCTTGCTCTATTTCTGTAAGGTACGTCATTGGGATTTTAATTGGAATTGCATTGAATTTGTATAGCACTTTAGGTAGTATGGCCATTTTGACAATATTAATTCTTCCTATCCAAGAACATGGAAGATCTTTCCATCTTCTAAGGTGTTCTTTAATTTCTTTCTTTAGTGTTGTATAGTTCTCATTGTAGAGGTCTTTCACCTCTTTTGTGAGATTGATTCCCAAGTATTTTATTTTTTTCGAGGCTATTGTGAATGGGGTAGTTTTCCTAATTTCTCTTTCTGAAGATTCATCACTTATGTATAAAAATGCGTTGGATTTATGGGCATTGATCTTGTAACCTGCTACTTTACTGAATTCACTTATGAGTTCTAAGAGTTTTCTGGTGGAATTTCCAGGTTCCTCTAAATATATAATCATGTCATCAGCGAACAGGGATAGTTTGAGTTCTTCTTTTCCAATTCGTATCCCTTTAATTTCTTTGGTTTGTCTAATTGCTCTGGCCAGAGTCTCAAGAACGATGTTGAATAGAAGTGGTGAAAGAGGGCATCGCTGCCTCGTTCCAGTTTTTAGGGGGAATGCTTTCAGTTTTTCACCATTTAGAATGATATTAGCCATGGGCTTAGCATAAATGGCCTTTACAATGCTAAGGAATGTTCCCACTATCCCTATGTTTTCTAGTGTTTTGAGCATGAAGGGGTGCTGTATTTTATCAAATGCTTTCTCTGCATCTATTGAAATAATCATGTGATTCTTGACTTTAAGTCTATTAATATGGTGAATTACGTTTATTGATTTCCTGATGTTGAACCAACCTTGCATCCCTGGGATGAAACCCACTTGATCATGGTGCACTATCTTTTTAATATGTTTTTGTATGCGATTTGCTAAAATTTTGTTGAGAACTTTTGCATCGATGTTCATTAAGGATATTGGTCTGAAATTTTCTTTCCTTGATGAGTCTCTGTCTGGTTTAGGTATCAGTGTGATATTGGCTTCATAGAATGAGTTTGGGAGGGTTCCCTCCTCTTCTATTTTATGGAATACTTTGAGAAGTATTGGAATGAGCTCTTCTTTAAAGGTTTTGTAGAACTCGGCTGAGAACCCATCTGGTCCCGGACTTTTCTTTGTTGGTAGGTTTTTGATGACTTCTTCTATTTCAGTACTTGAAATTGGTCTATTTAAATTGTTTATGTCCTCCTCGTTCAGTTTAGGCAATTCATATGTCTCTAGAAACCTGTTGATGTCTTCGAAATTTTCTATTTTGTTGGAGTATAGATTTTCAAAATAGCTTCTAATTATGTTTTGTATTTCAATCCTGTCTGTTGTGATATTTCCTTGTTCATTCCAAATTTTAGTGATTTGGGTTTTCTCTCGTCTTCTCTTCGTTAGTGTGGCTAAAGGTTTATCAGTTTTGTTTATTTTTTCGAAGAACCAACTATTTATTTTGTCAATTTTTTGTATTGTTTCTTTTGTTTCAATTTCATTGATTTCAGCTCTGAGTTTAACTATTTCCTGTCTTCTACTACTTTTGGTGCTGGTCTGTTCTTCTTTTTCTAGGGCTTTGAACTGTAGTGTTAGGTCGTTTGTTTGTTGAGTTTTACATCTTTTATTAAATGCGCTCCATGAAATAAATTTCCCTCTAAGTACTGCTTTCATAGTGTCCCAGAGATTTTGATATGATGTTTCTTTGTTCTCATTTACCTCTAAGAATTTTTTAATTTCCTTCCTAATATCTTCTGTTATCCATTCATCATATAATAGCATATTGTTTAATCTCCAGGTGTTGGAATAGTTTCTGTGTTTTACTCTTTCATTTATTTCTAACTTCAATCCATTATGATCTGATAGAATACATGCTAGTGTCTCTATCTTCTTGTATTTGCTAACATTAGCTTTGTGGCATAATATATGGTCTATTTTAGAGAAGGATCCATGTGCTGCTGAGAAGAAAGTGTATTCGCTCTTGGTTGGATGGTATATTCTATAAATGTCCGTTAAGTCTAAATTATTGATTGTGTTATTGAGATCCATGGTTTCTTTGTTCAATTTTTGTCTGGAAGATCTGTCCAGTGGTGAGAGAGGCGTGTTAAAATCACCTAGTATTATTGTGTTATGGTCTATTTGGTTTCTGAAATTGAGAAGGATTTGTTTGACATACATGGATGAGCCACTGTTTGGGGCATAGATGTTTATGATTGTTATATCTTGCTGATTTATGCTTCCCTTAAGAAGTATGAAATGTCTTTCTTTATCCCTTCTGACTAACTTTGGCTTGAAGTCCACATTATCGGAAATGAGGATGGATACTCCAGCTTTTTTGCTGAGTCCATGTGCATGGTATGTTTTTCCCCATCCTTTCACCTTTAGTCTATGGGTATCTTTTTCTATGAGGTGAGTCTCTTGCAGGCAACATATTGTTGGATCTTTCTTTTTAATCCAGTCTGCCAGTCTATGTCTTTTGATTGATGAATTCAGGCCATTAACATTCAGGGTTATTATAGAGAAATGATTTGGTTTCCCAGTCATTTGGTTCATTTTTTAAATTTTGTTTATTTATGTGTTTGACACAACTTGTTTCCTCCTTTATTTGACAATTCCTTTAGGATAATTCCTCCCTTTGATGATTTGCTTCTTTGTTTTTCATCTCTTCCTCATGGAATATTTTGCTGAGAATGTTCTGTAATGCTGGCTTTCTTTTTGTAAATTCTTTTAGCTTTTGTTTATCATGGAAGGATTTTATTTCATCGTCAAATTTGAAGGTAAGTTTTGATGGGTATAAGATTCTTGGTTGGCATCCATTTTCTTTCAGGGCTTGAAAAATGTTGTTCCAGGCCCTTCTAGCTTTTAGGGTCTGGATTGAAAAATTTGCTGCTATCCGTATTGGTTTCCCCCTGAATTCAAATAATCCAGTCGATAAATGGGCTGAGGAAATGAATAGACACTTCACAGAAGAAGATCTACAAGCAATCAACAAACATATGGAAAAATGCTCAACATCTCTAGTAATAAGAGAAATGCAAATCAAAACCACCCTAAGATTCCATCTCACCCCAATTAGAATGGCGATTATCAAGAATACAAGCAACAACAGGTGTTGGCGAGGATGTGGGGAGAAAGGTACACTCATACATTGCTGGTGGGGCTGCAAATTAGTGCAGCCACTCTGGAAAGCAGTGTGGAGATTCCTTAGAAAACTTGGAATGGACCCTCCATTTGACCCAGCTATCCCACTCCTTGGCCTATACCCAAAGGACTTAAAATCAGCATACTACAGAGATACAGCCACATCAATGTTCATAGCTGCTCAATTCACAATAGCCAGACTGTGGAACCAACCTAGATGCCCTTCAATTGATGAGTGGATAAAGAAACTGTGGTATATATATACAGTGGACTATTACTCAGCCATAAAGAATGATAAAATTATGGCATTTGCAGGCAAATGGATGAAATTGGAGAATATCATGCTAAGTGAGATAAGCCAATCTCAAAAAGCCAAAGGACGAATGATATCGCTAATAAGTGGAGGATGACACATAATGGGGGGGAGGGAAGGGTTAGTGTTAGGGTTAGAGTTAGGGTTAGGGAGGGAGGCAAGTATGGAGGAAGAAAGTACTGTATAGAGGGTAAAGAGGGGTGGGAGGGGTGGGGGGAAGGGAAAAAATAACAGAATGAATCAAACAACATTACTCTATGTAAATTTATGATTACACAAATGGTATGCCTTTATGCCATGTACAAACAGAGAAACAACATGTATCCCATTTGTTTACAATAAAAAAAATAAAATAAAATTAAATTAAATTAAATTAAATTAAAAAAATTAAAAAAAAAATAAAACCCCATCTCTGTGAGCACCAAAAAAAAAAAAAAAAAAAAGAGTTAGTCCCATTAAGCCTTTTCCTTTTATGTATTTTCCCATTACCTCTTTGCTTTTGTTTATTTTCTACAAATTAACTGCCACTGTTTGCTTTCTTATCCACTTTGAAAGTAGTTTAAAGAAGCATCTAAAGTAATTTAAAGAATACTTGTAACCTTGCCATGCATGACACTGCTCATTGCTAGCTACTAACCAACAGTTCCTTCTGTTTTGCTAGCTTGGAACACAGTCTTCAAGTTATACAGAAATCCAAGCTATCATACTGGGGAGAAAGGGGTCTTATGATAAGGCCCTGGAGGGAGGGCACACCACATGGAAAGAGAGGCATGTTGAGGAGAGCTGAGGAGGCCTTGACTAGCTCCCAGCTACTGCAGACTCACAAGTGATCCAGCTGGCAATATATGGCTCAGTCAACACACAGGAATAACCCCTGTGTCCATCAACTGATAAATGAATAAATTGCTGGAGGTCTGGGGTATAGTTCAGTGGAAGAACATACGCTTTGCGTCCATGAGGCCCTGGGTTTGAGCCCCAATACCAAAAAATGAAAAAAAGTAAAAAAAAAAAAAAAAAAAAATTCCATGCCAGATGAGTTGGTATATACCTATAATCTCAGATATTGGAGAAACTGCCTCTGAGAACAGAGAAGTTACTCTTTTGTATGGGAGATTTCCAAGAAGGAGATCTCCATTTGTGGGAATGTTTTACTCTCTGCACCCAGAAGGGAAGGAGAGCTAAATCACTAGACTCTCATCAACAGAGAAGGCACTGACTTAACTCTGCATAATAAACCTTACCATTATTCACCATACTTTTCCTGTCTATCTTCCCCAAATCAGTTTCCCCACAACCCTTTTCCTTTCTTTAAGCTGAAAGTAGTATTTAAAATAATTCGAAGCCACCTATATGAAATTGACTCGCTTCTCTGGCTGTTTGCTATGCATCCACAGCCCATCTATGTTTTTACTTTCCAAGTGGTCAAGCACAGTCCAAATAGTAAATGGAAGCCAGGAGTGGTGGTGCATGCCTGTAATCCCAAAAACTGGGGAGACTGAGGCAGGAGGATTGCAAGTTCAAGGTCAGCCTGGGCAATGAACAGGACCCTGTCTCAAAGTAAAAATTAAAAGGGACTGGGGATGTAGCTCAATGGTAGAGCACCCCTGGGTTCCATCCCCACTACCGAAAAACAAACTGTTCAACTTCAGGGTTATAAAGGCTCCAGCATACTGTTTCGGATCCCAAAGAAAGAACTTAGAGGACTCGATGAAGAGGGTTGGGACATTTTATTACCTACGCACTGGCAGCAGGCTGGGATATACAACACCTACAAGCAGGAGGAGTGTGAAGGATAGGCTGTGTGCCCACTGTGCATGTGGATTTCTTCACGTTTTATGGGTATGTTGTGGAAATGACCAGATGGCACTGAAAAAGTAGGAGAAACCAAGTTTTATTTTACACCGAGGGGCCCAGAGGAGATTAGTACTCCAAAATTCTGAGCCCATCTGACTAATTTTTCTTAACATTTATAGTCTGCCTAGTATCATAAATTTTCTAGTCTAAAACAGTACATAATTGGACACAAGGTTTCAAAAAGCATATTGTATTTATAAGGGTCTTAGAGTGGGAACTGGTTACAAAAGCAGACTGTGATAAAGGAAGCAGGCTTGCAAAGTCTTCTGTATCTCTGGCCTTGAACCTTGAGGTTTCACAGGGGCATTTACACTTCAAAGGGATGTGGTTAGGTCCCAGGGGAAGTCCTTTACATTCTAAAAGGAAGGAGTAAGTGGTGCTAATTAGTTCTCCTGAAGCCCAGCTGGTGGGAACAGAGGAAAGGAAACTCTCACTATCCTGGGCAACTCCTCAGTTTACTTTATATCTAGGCCTGGGTCAGTTACTCACTACAGGTACATTCTTTAACTTTACAACCAAGGACACTCTGCTTTGATCTTCACCTAAAGATTGGAGACAAGGGAAGTGACCACTTTCCCCTTCTCTGTTTTTTTTTTTTTTTTTCTTTTTCTTATCACATTCTTTAGAGTCCTCTATATGCCCAGAACAATGAACTTCCCTAGGCACTGACTAGTGTTTACCTGAACACAAATTCAGGCTATTCTAAAGAAAATGTGGTATATATACAAAGGAATATTACTGAGCCATAAAGAAAAATGAAATTATGGCATTTGCCAGTAAATGGATGGAACTGAAGACTATCATGCTAATTGAAATAAGGCAATCCAGAAATCCAAAAGTCAAATGTTTTCTCTGATATGCAGATGCTGATTCACAATAAGTGGGAGCGGGGAGGGATTGAAGTACTTTGGATTAGACAAAGGGGAACAAAGAAAAGGGAGAGAGGATGGGAATAGGAAAGACCATAGAATGAATCACACAGTACTTTCCTATAGTCATATATGAATACACAACCAGTGTAACTCCACATCATGTACAAATGCAAGCATGGAAAAAGAATAGAAATTTATACTCTATGTATGTGTACTATGCCAAAATACACTCTACTGTCATGTGTAACTAAAATGAACGAATAAAACAATTGTAAAAAATAAGATACTCATTTTTACACTTAGAAAAAAATGAATAAATGTGTGCTGTTCTGAGTAGCAAAATGGCACATCATTTCATCCCCCTCCTTCCCACTGGGGGCATGCAACACCCACACTCCATACACCACTTGCCCAGTAGTCACTTAGTGGCTGTCTAGGTTATCAGATCAACTGTGGTATTGCAGTCCCGCCCCCTCACCCCATGAGTCAAAACTATTGTTACTGTAAGGGAAGAACTGAATGAAGGAAATAAAGAGAGAGGAGAGGCGGCTCAAAAGTAACACAGGTTTATTCGAGACAAGCCTGTGGAGGGGGCCCCAATGGAGACAGAGACCCATTTTCATAGGTGCATGAGGGAGTCGGGAGGTTACACAAGTCTGTAGTTAGAGGCGGTCAGGGAAGGGTCCTTATGGTTGTCACGTCCATTCTTTGAGGTGGTCGCTGTTCCATGTCAAATCAGGTATTTTCAGGATTTCTGTCCCAGATAGCAATTTCCTTTGCACTATAGTTTGGGGTTTAGGGTCAGGTTGAGTCAGAGTGACCTTCAGGTGGCTCTTATTCTAAGATAGAGGATATGTTTCAAAATGGTGTTGCCTGTGTTCAATTCTTCCTAACAGTTGCCAGGACCCAAGTCCATTTGCTCATGATTTGAAAGCAATACTCCTGGGACATAAGAGTTGGTGGGAAAGAAATCAGGTTTATTCAAGAGCTGGAATCCTGAGTAGATGAAGGAGATTATCATCCCCCAAAAGGCCACCTGGGAACTCAGGTAAGCAAAGGGACTTATATAGAGAGGGAGAGGAGGTACAGGGGGCAATGGGCAGGAAGAACACTGCTGGGCGGGATCTTCACCATCCAGGGCATGGATCTTCTTTTTCTGGTCAGAATCTTGCAATTGACCCTAACTCCTACACCTATTTCCTGTAACTCTTTAGACAAACATATTATCCCTACCCGGGTCCCCAAGTTAAACATCAGAGCAATTTACACATTTTGTGTTAGTTGATGCAGAGTAAAGAGTAAAGGGGTTGTTACATATTCTGATGTTATCTGAAAGTCACCAGATGTTTGGGTTCTGTAAATCTAGAGAAAGATTACTTAGTAATTATTAGTTAATCACTTAGGTACAACTTTTCTTTAGAATTTAGAACACCAGGCAAAGGGAGAATAAGCAAATTACAAAGGGGCAGCTCCCTGTTAGACTATGGCACAGGTTCTTATGAAAGAAAAGGCTTTATCGGGGCTGGTGATGTAGCTCAGTTGTTGAGTGCTTGCCTAGCATGCGTGTAGGCCCTGGGTCCAATCTTTAATACTGGTGTGGCACAGGAGAAAAGACTTTATTGCACCACCCATCAGCAAGGAGACCAGGAGCTGCCTCCTTGATCAATTGTCGGTGGGGGAGTTTATTAAAAGGAAGCAGTAGCTTGTTGATTGGATGGCAAGAAGGGAAGTTTGAGGGTGTTTTTGGCCATAGGTGTAAATGTCTATCATGCTTCTTCACAGGTTGCATATTTCTCTTTGAAGTCATGTTCTGCATGGGGAATTTTTTTCTTTAGGATTTTTTTGGGAGGGTTATGGGATTGAACCCAGGGGTGCTTAACCACTGAGACACATCCCCAGTCCTTTTTTTTATATTTTATTAGAGGCAGGGTCTCACTAAGTTGCTTAGGGCCTTGCTAATTTGCTGAGGCTTGGGCTTGAACTCTCCATCCTCCTGCCTCAGCCTCCCATATGGCTGGGATCACAGGCATGCCTCACTGCTCAGGGCTGCATGGGGAATTTTGAACTTGTGAGGTCAAAAAATTATTGTCTGACTAGCAGGTTTCTTCTGCACATGTGTTTTTTTCTTGTTGTTGTCATTTGCAATAATGGAGACTAAGCCTAGCGGTACTCCATCACTGAAGTACATTCTCAGCCCCTTTATTTTTCATTCTGAGACAGGTTAGAAATACTGGGGTGCTGCAAGGAATCAAACGCATGCTCAAAAGTGGTTCAGCAAACTTTACTTCCGCAAAAGGGCATGCTACCAAAGAAAATCCAGCAACAAGGCAGTCCATCTGTTTTTATCCCTAACACAGTACTACCCCTTGCTATGATAGGAGGAGCTCAGGGTTACAATATACAAGATTGGCTAATTTTAAAATTGGGGTGGGTGAAGGGAAGGGTTATATTAAAATGGCTATAATTGGATCTCAAAATGGCTACAAAATGGCTACAACTGGATCTTACATTTCAATTAAGGCTGAATATTATATTTTGAATGGACCACTGAACTTTCTGTTTCTCAGAGATGGTTCTCACTAAATTGCCTAGGCTGGCCTCAAATTTGTGATCCTCCTGCATCACTGAGATTACAGGTATGTACCACTGTGCCTAGCAAATGTCTATTCTTGGAAAGCCAGTTTTATACTATCCTTAGTATATATATGAATTCTAGAGGTTTTTCTGAAACAAACTTTGTTGTTTAAAATTTATGTCTGAGCCAGATATGGTGGCATTAGGAGGTTGAGGCAGAAGGATCACAAGTTCAAGGCCAGCCTTAGCACCTGGTCAAGACCCTGTCTCAAAATTAAAAAAATATATATAAATGTAAAATAAATACTTTAAATAAAACTGCTTTTTCAAATATATATAGACTTATGTAGAATTGTTTTGGAGTTGGGGGTGAAGCTCAGCAGTAGAGCATTTGTCTAGAATGCATGAGATGAGGTCCTGGGTTTAACTCCAGTACCGCAAAAATAAATAATTTTTTTTTTTTTGGTACCCAGGGACACTTAAACACTGAGTCATGCCCCACAGCCCTTTTTATTTTTATTTTGAGACAGGGAATCTCCAAGTTGCTTAGGGCCTCACTAAGTTGCTGAGGCTGATCTTGAATTTGTAATTCTCCTGCCTGAGTCTCCAAAGTCTCTGGGATTATAGGCACGTGCCTCAGTGTCCAGCTAAATAAATAAATATTTTTAAATTGTTTTTATTTTTATCCTTTGTCTATTTTTGCCTATAAGATGTTTTTCACATAGCTGGAGTTATAAAATGAAAGTTATTTTGCATTCTGCTTTTCTTAATAGATATGTGCACCCAAAAATCATAAACATTTTTCTTGTTTCTTCATGTTATTCATAATCATAATTTTTACCTAGGCTTTTTCACCTCTCATAGTGTCCCCTACCAGAGCAAATTGTGGTCCCAAACCATTGCCTGGCCTCTGTGCCTGTAGGCTCTTGGCACTGAAACAGGTGGCATGGTGAGAAAAAAAATAATTATTATTATCATTTTAATAGCCGCATAATATTCCATTGGTTTATGTACTCCAAACAAGTAATTTGCTTTTGTTGAGAACTTTTACTCTTACAAATCATGCTACAATGAACATTTTCCATATATATTTATAAAACCTTTTATTTCTGTTTAATTATTCCCTTAGGGCTCATTCCCATGAGGGATTACTGAACTCCAGGGTATGAGCAATGCTATGGTCATTGACTATGCTGCAGTTCTGTGCTTGAAAAAAAGTTTTGACTACCAATAGTCCACTAATCTACCTGTTTCCCAGAACTTTCCTGCCTTAGTGATACAGTGGTTTTCTTATTTGTTTTGGTTTTGGTTTGTGTTTTCTGCATTTTTTTGCTACATTTACATTAATAAATGTAAAATGGATCCTCAACATAAATTCTGTTTGTTATTTTCTGCTTTCTTCTTTCTGTCTTTTTGCCTAAAGAAAAACAGCTACTCTGAGGTACCTCGCACAACAAACCACCACCTGACCCTCTACTACCCATGAGACCAACATAGGAATTTTTATAGGAAAAAAAAAAAGGTGCCTTATAGTCATAGAGAAAAGATTGCACTTCCACAGGATCTGACTCCAAAACAGGATTCAGAGATTCAAAGGGGGACCAGAGGCCGTGGGCAAAAATCTTGTTATGAGTAAAAACTGTCAAGGATGAATACAGTAATGCCCAGATTATTTTTCTTGTACAAGTTAAAAGCATGCTTAGTTGCCATCATCCTTAAATACAGCAATATCAGTCTGCTAGTGCTGCCATAACAAAATAAAATAGACTGAGTGGCTTAGTTGAAATTTATTTTCTCACAATTCTGGATGCCAGAAGTCCAAGCCCTCAGTGTTGTCAGTTTAGTTTCTTCTGAGGCCTGTTTCCTGGTTTGTGGATGGGCACCTTACTGCTGTGCCCTCACACTGTTGACCCTTAGTCTGTATATGTGACCCAACCTCCTCTTTTTGTAAAGACACCAAGCACATAGGATGAGCACCCACCATGATGATCTCACTTAACCTTAATTATCTCTTTAAAAGGCCCCATCTCCAAATGAGGTTGCATTTGCAGGTACTGAGGAGTTAGAACTTCCACACATCAGAACACTGGTCCACTTAAGTTTTGAATATAGCCCTCGCTGCTCTGCCACTGCAACTTATTTTTAAAATGGACGTGTTTCTTTCTCTTCCTCTCTCCCTGCTCCTCCCTAATGTCTCCCCCTCCCTAATCACAAGGGAAACAGAAGTACCTTTTTTCACCAACCTAGACATCCAGGCTGCCATGAGCTGAGGATATTTCCTCTTCCACACCCTTATGCCATGATGTTCTGCCTCACCTCAGGCCCAGCAGAATGGAGTCAAACAACCACGGGCTGAACCTCTGAAACTTTGAGTCCAAATAAACTTTTCCTCCTCTAAGATGTTCTTGTCAGGTCTCTCAGTCATAGCAACAAAAAGCTGCACCTAGAGATACACACAATAATGTTCTTAGAAATATTGTGCTTAATTGAGAAAAGCAAAACCACCAGAATCAAAATGAATGCTCAATGATCTGATAGTAGAAAAACAAATCATGATAAATCATACAATGGAATATCAATAGCATTGAAAATGAATGGATGAGAGGTACCATTACTGAGCCATAAAGAGGAATAAAATTATCACATTTTCTGGTAATGGATGAAACTGGAGAATATCATGCTAAGTGAAATAGGCCAAGCCCAAAAATCCAAAGGCCCGAATGTTTTCTCTGATAAGTGCATGACAATATATAACGAGGGGGAGTGGCAGGGGGAAGAGAAGAATGAGGAACTTTGGATGGTGTAGAGGAAAATGGGGTGGGAGGGGTGTGGGGACAGAAAGGTAGTAGAATGAAACAGACAGTGTTACCCTATGTATATATATGATTACATGAATGGTGTGAATCTAGATTGTGTACAACCATAGAAATGAAAAGTTGTACCCCATTTGTGTACAATGAATCAAAATGCAGTCTGTAAAAATAAAAAAGATTTAATAAAAAAAGGAAAAAAAAGAAAATGGATGGATGACTTTGCAACAGCATTAGAGGACTAGTAGTGGTTTAATGTCATAGGTATCAAAAAAATGTAATATAATAGTAGTTTTATATAATTCCAAAACAAATTTAAAATACATTTAGTTATGTTTGCAATGTGTTGCATATACATGTGATTGATAAAAGTAGTTTAAGCAATACAACAATAAGCACAAATTGACATTATGGCAATACCTAAAGGGGAAATGATGTGGAGTGTTGCAAAGGAGCACTGGGGTAGGTGTAGGTGACTGATAACATTTAGTTCTTGGGTTATAAGTATCTATTGCATATGTTATAAGAAGGAAGAGGAGGCAGAGGCAGGAGGATCCCAAGTTCAAAACCAGTCTCATAAACTTGGCAAGGTCCTAAGCACTTAGCACGACCCTGTCTCAAAAATAAACAAATAATAATAAAAAGGGCTGGGGATGTAGCTCTGTTGTTATGCACCTCTGGGTTTAATCCCCAGTACAGGCAAATAAATAAATAATAAATGTGGAAGGCAGGCTGGAAGAGGAGAAGGGAGAGGTTGAGAACTGACCTGGCTATCAGGTATCTCTGTTACTTGTTACAACTATAAAGAAGGACCACCAGGCATGAAGGCACCTACCTGTAATCCCAGCAGCTTAGGAGGCTGAGGCAGGAAGATCACAAGTTCAAGGCCAACCTCTGCAATTTACTAAGATCATGTCTCAGAATAAAATTTAAAAGACCAAGGATGTAACTCAGTAGTAGAGTGCTTGCCCAGATGTTCTAGGTTTACTCCCCAATAGAAAGAACTGCACTTTTCTTCTTTGAAGTTCAGCAGAACTATGCAACTTGTTCTAACCAGAATCGTGAACAGAAAGTATCACTTCGAGGCTGAATGCTTTGAGAAATTCAGGGCAACAGACAACATATTTTGAGACAGGGTCTCACTAAGTTGCTGATGTTGGCCTCAAACTTGAATTCCTCCTGCCTTATTCCTCCTTAGTAGCTGTGATTACTAAGCGGTGTGCCAACTTGCCTGCCTATAAATCTATAACATTTTGTGACAGTGTGACCTGGGCACAGAATCTGATTACCATGAGAGCTGGGCAAGTGATGACTTGCAGGGGCGAAGGGCAGGGTTTATAATCTGGAAGGAGCATATGGGAAGCTCCTGGGGTGCTGAAAGTTCTATTTCTTGACCAGGATAATAATTATCCAGGTATTTGCCTTTTTGTAATTCATTAAACTCTATATTTATGTCTCTGCGTGAGTGCGTGTGTATGTTGTGTGTGTGTGTGTGTGTGTGTGTGTGGTGGTGTTTACAATAAAGCTTTCTTTTTTTAAAAGAAAGTATAACCAAGTCACTAGAGGCAGATGCTGGGCTGGAGTGAGGAGGTGCTTCTCTCACTGTGTACACACACATCCTGTCAATCTTCTGTCTCAGGTACATTTGAATTATTTGACATGCACTGGCCATTGAGGATGAATCTAAGTCCACCAAAAGCAATAGTCTGTCATACAAGCATCTATTCTTTTTTTAATTTATTTTTGCAGCACTGGGGATTGAACCAGGACCTTGTGCAGGCTTAGGGAAGTGGGTTTTATTTTTTTACATTCCTATTACCCCTCCCTCACCTCCCAATAATTTCGGGCTTCTCACTATACTACCTAGCCTCAACTAGCTCCTCGTCACCCCCACATAGGTTGTAGTGTAAGTGGAAATGGCACTCAACTGCCATTGCTATCTCCTGCTATTTCTCTCCTCTGCCCTCAACTTGTCATTGCCAATGTTATAACAGTCCTTACTGGTCCTACCATTATCCTCTTAACTCCTCTGAGTCCTGTGTTCTGAAGCACACAGAATTTCAGTGATCAAGGAAGGAGAAGCTAAAATAAAAATAAGAATCCAAAGTGGGTAAGAGAAAGACTGAAGAGAGCAAGTGTCCAGCATTCATACAAGACCCCAGCCACCAGCAATGGGCCTCACTATTGCTTTCAGATGTCTGAATAACTCAATCCAAAACATCCTATCCTGACTGTCTACTTATAAGTGAGTGAATAAAAGAGAAGGCACAAAAATGTTACAGCTAATGTACAACAAACAAGCCATGCTCAAATCACAGCCTCATAAGGAAAGAAATGATTGTTGTTGTTTTAAGACACTACTGTTGTGGAGTGGATTGTTATGTAACAATAAATGACTAGTACAGCTCCTATGGGATAGATTTTTGAACTGGTTGTTTAGCTGATGTAGGAGGACAGGGATTTTTTTTTTAATTTTAATTAAAAATCATAAATTTACATAGATTGGCAATGTTGTTTGATTCATTCTGTTATTTTTTCCCTTGCCCCCCTCCCTCCCACCCTTCTTTTCCCTCTATTACATTCCTTTCTTCCTCATTCTTACCACCCTCCTTATCCCTAACCCTAAACCTAACCTCATCCTAACACTAACCCCTCCTACCCCCCCCCCCAGGTCCTCATCCGCTTATCAGCGAGATGGACAGGATATTTTTAATGGGATTGTAGGGGATGGTTTGTGTTTTACAAGGATCCTTGTTGCCACAAGTGTGGAGAAGAGAATTTTAGTGGACCTATACTAGAGATAGAAGAGGTTTGAAATAGAGGTCAGAGGAAAGCCTTGTTGTGTGGCTCACCAGTATTAATCACAAGGCCAGATGAGTGGTTTTGGGCAATCTGGACTGTTCAGTCCCCTTGGTCAGAGATTGCTTAAGAAATGGGTATGTGTTTGGGCTGAATTACGTTATCAATTTCAATATGTTGAGTTGGAAATGTAATTGCATTTAAGATAGGGCCGTCAGAGAGGCAATTAAGCTAAAATGAGATATTAGGATGAATTCTAATCCAATATTGCTGCTATACTTATAGGAAAGGAAATTTGGACACAAAAAGAGACACTCAGGATGCACATGCACACAGAGATCAGACCAAGTAAAGACACTGAGAGGAAGGAAAGCGCGAGGAGGCCCTGCCGCGCTACCAGCGCAGCAGACCCAGCAGCCCCGGCAGCCCACCCAGTCCCGTCCCGACCGCCGCGTCCTCCTGACTTGTTCCAACAATCTGTTGAAACACGGTGGATTACTTTGAAGTTCTCGGCGTGCAGAGACATGCCTCTCCGGAGGATATCAAAAAGGCATATCAGAAACTGGCCCTAAAGTGGCATCCAGATAAAAATCCTGAGAATAAAGAAGCAGAGAGAAAATTCAAACAAGTAGGTGATGCATATGAGGTGTTATCAGATGCTAAAAAAAAATGGACATCTATGACAATATGGCAAAGAAGGCTTAAATGGTGGAGGTGGAGGTGGAAGTCATTTTGACAGTCCTTTTGAGTTTGGCTTCACGTTCCGGAACCCAGATGATGTCTTCAGGAAATTTTTTGTGTGAAGGGACCCATTTTTTTTCACTTCTTCAAAGACCCATTTGAAGACTTTTGGTAACTGAAGGGGTCCCCGAAGGAAGCAGAAACCGAGGTAC
The DNA here is from genome assembly GCF_902686455.1 of Sciurus vulgaris. NCBI lineage: Eukaryota > Metazoa > Chordata > Mammalia > Rodentia > Sciuridae > Sciurus > Sciurus vulgaris. Next base: position 121,941,156 of record NC_136461.1, on the reverse strand, counting down.
AGGCTCATTTTCTCTCGCTTTCAGTGGATTTCCATCATTTGGAGGTGGATTTTCTTCATATGATACAGGATTTACTTCATTTGGGTGACTAGATCACGGTGGCCTTACTACATTCTCTTCTACATCATTTGGCGGCAGCAGAAATGGGTAACTTCAAATCTATATCAACTTCTACCAAAATAGTAAATGGCAGAAAAAATCACTAAAACAAAAAGAATAGTCGAGAATGGTCAAGAAAGAGTAGAAGTTGAAGACGGCCAGTTAAAGACCTTAACGATAAATGCTAAAGAGCAGCTGCTACGCTTGTATAACCGGAGTAATTCAACGCACGCATTTAACAGAAATGTTAAACTATAACAAGCACCCATTTGAGGATTAACAGGAACATTTTTTGAAGATTTCAGATGAACTCGACTTTCAGTATGATTGTACCTAATCTAAAGTATTTATAAACAGCTCATGGAGCCCCTATTTGTCATAGACTTTTGAGTTATTGTTGGGACCAAACAATAGTAACATTATTTTTTTTTTGTCTTTAAATTGTTGTATCTCTGTATGGACTTTGCTTTTTTATTACAACATAATCCCAAGGTGAGCCTTGACTTTGAGTAGTGCCAGGACAAATTGTATTCTAACACCAGCATGGATCTGCTTTCCATTGTGTTTTGACATGTGAGCCAAGTAGTGTCACCTGTTGTGAGCCTAATATTGCCAGGATGAGTCTCCTGTAGAAATAATTAGTTTTTTTTTTTTTTTCAGTATTTAGTAATGAAAGATATTAATGCATTATGGTAATACATTTCTGGCTTAATATAAATTTAAGGAAGTTTTTTAGTGGTACATGAATGCTGGCAACTTAGTAAAGTTTTGACAATTGTTTAAATATGTAATGTTAAGCTTAGGTTTTAAAAAGCTGGTAAACTGGGTCTTTGGCATTTGTTTAAAAAAAAAAAAAAAAAAAAAAGACACTGAGAGGTGGCTACTACAAGCTAAGGAGAGAGGCCTCGTAAGGAACCAGACCTCAGAAGGAACTAGAACTGGGCGTGTGTACCTTTCACATCTAGTCTCCAGAACTGTGAGAAAACAGGTTTGCATTGTTCGGGCACCAGTCTGATCCTTTGTTAAGGCCCCGTGGAACTAGTGCAACATGTAACTGATCTCTGACCAGTGCGACATTAGGAAAACACTCTGGAGAAAGCTTGCTCTCTCATGAAATGGAACCACAGGAAAAGATTACACTCCTTCCTTGTCTTGTAGGCAATGCCTGAAATACCAGTTGCCATCTTGAACTAAGGATGAAGAAGTGGAGAGAAGCTAATGAGTCAACAAAGTCTGGATCCTACTGTCTTTCTAGATTTCTTACTTCATGGTGTGATATTTACTTTTTTTTTAAATCACTTCGACATGAGGTTTCCATTAGTCACCACTGAATGTGTTCTAAATGATTGAGACCTTAACTAAAGAAGTGTCAAGGGCAGAGGGATTTGGAGGTGGCATGGGAAAGAGATTTCAGAGGAAGGAGGAGGTACAATCAGTGGAACACAGTCACTGATTGGATGCTGGTGGTTAGAAGGGATAATGTCCCTCCAACAGGTCTACCGTTTTCCTAGGTTCTTAGGTTCAATCAATCAATTGTAGACTGTTCCGTGATGTGTGTGCTACTAAGGACGGGATACATAAATGATACTAAAGATGCCAAAATATGGAAAAACTACATCTGAGAATTAATAAGAAAAAGTCATTACAAACAAATTAGAGACAGTAGTAAAAAAATTTTAAAAAAAGAAAAAATATGCTAAAAGAAGTATATATTTTGCCTTGTGCACATGTGCAGTTTTATGGGTTATTGAAATACAAATAAAATATACACATGGGTCTCTTATTCATTTTCTTCACATGTGCAGCCTGGCATTGGACACCTGTGATTCTGAGGGCCAGTTGGCTTTCTTTTTTCATGATGGCTTTGAGGGTTCTTGGAGGAAACGTTGTGAGCAACCTCAGCGACAATAAGACTTGTTGCCATCAGCAGCATTTCTAGCACCCTTGAACATTGAGGACCAGGAACTTCCAGAGATCCACTGGGTAGCAATGGGGCTTTACTTTCCCTGTGTGCTCCGCATACCAATGTGGGGAATCAAGCTCTGGCCCTTGAATCTTCTCTGTACCAAGTGTGTTCATATCTCTGGGTTTCTCTCTGTTATGCTCAATTTAGACATATCAGCCTGACTAGGATGGCTGAAATGAGGTTGACTTGTTCTTCTTTGTGATGACATTGGGGTTTCATAAGATGTCTGAAAGCTGGTGATAATGCTGAGCAGGAGATTGCTGTTACCACTGTAGGCAGGGCAAGAGGGGAGAGAGGGGCAGAAGTGGGCCTTCCTTCATGGTCACTGTTTTATTTTATTCTATCAGCATCTCTCAGTATTTTGTGCAAAATCTGTACTTCAGACCTACAAAGATAAAAAACACTAGCATTAATCAAAAGAGATTTACAGTCTTTTCCTATCGGTTGCAATGTTGATCAGTACCATAAAGAAGTTATGTATTAGGGATGTGGTTTCCCCTGGGAGGAGATGACCACTTCTATTATAAGCTGATGGGATTTGGATTACTTGGGACAGGAATGGTATAGGAGCATCAAATCCAAAGCATCAAAGAGGGTTTTACTGATTTAATTCCAAATGGAATGTGTAATAAAATTTAGTTTTGGGCAAAATGAATAAATTTAGAACAAAATAGCAAACTTTGTGTGAAACTGTTTATTCAAGCTAAATACATATTTATTCTGAAATGATACCTTTCTTATTTTTCTTAAAGTTTCCTTTTGCTATGAAATGATATGATAGGTAGATGTATGCTTACACAAATGGTATGAATCTACATACATATGGTGTACAACCATAGAAACGAAATGATGTACCCCATTTGTGTACAGTGAATCAAATTGTAGTATGTAAAAAATTAAAAACTAAATAAAAGAAGAATAAATTTTTACTTAGCAGGAAAGAAAGGCACAAACAAAAACCCAAAGTCAACATCAAGTCTTGCTAGTTTCCTCTATTTTCTTTTTGAAAATATACAAGTCCATGAAAATCCACAAATTTAGGAACAATGCTAGAAGATGACCTCTAATATTTGTCCTGCTTATTTCATGAGTCATCGCTGTATATATTTCCTGTAATAACTAGAGGCCTTACCTCCTTGGGTATCCTGCCAGGAAGGGTGGGTCTGGTGACCTGGGCTGTGCCCCTGTACTTTCCCCATAAAGGGCTCAATGCTTCACCTCTCATTAGGAGCCTCTGCAGAGAAAGCTCCAGGCTCCACTCAACTGGCAACTTCAATTTCTGACCCTGTGTTGAAGGGGTTTGCTTTCTGTGAGTTTGAGGAGCCCTTAGGTCTCAGCTCAGGTCTGGTTTAGTTCCCAGAGAGGTGTGGAGTTAAAAAAAAAAGATAGAGAGAGAGACAAGGGATCTTTGAATCTTTGTAGGACTAGACAGAGTGGGCACAGGGATAAAGAAAGAAACATAATCAGATAGTGACTTTCATCTTGCTTTTTTTTAGACCACCATGACCCAATTGGGGTTCCTGCTGTTTCTCATTGTGACCACCAGAGGGGCGCAGTGCTGGTGAGTCTCACTGTCAGGTTCCCAGCCGACTTGGACACAGAGTTCAAAAGAAAACAGAACTTGGCAGGGTTGCTTCCAGGGTGGGGGTCTCTCCTGAGCCAGAGATGATGTCTTTGAGATGCACAGAGTCCAGCTGGATGTAGTCTGATTGCTGATTTCTGGCTTCTTGAGGGAACTGGTCTCCAGCAGTGAGAATATTTCTAAGGCATATCCTAGGTCTGGTTCTTATCTCTGTGTGGCCCTGAGGGGACCCTAGTGAGAACTTGAAAGCACCCAGAAAACTGATACAAATGGGTGAATTCACACAGAGATTTTATCAAGCAGACGAGTAGAGTGCCCTGAAGTGAGGGAGGAGAGAGAGAAAAAAAAGAGAATGGCAGAGGAGTTATTCTTAATTAGTGGAAGTTTGTGGGCTAACAATCTAGGTTGTAAAATGTGCAGGGGACAGAATAATGGCAGCAGCAAAATGGCAGGGGGAGAAATGGCTTGCAGCCTTGTTAACCCATTGTCCCTTCATTCCCCCATTTTCATTTTTATAAGAAGATTCCTTTGGGCACTTGGACAAAGATTCATCTTCAGTAACTGCTATCTTGCTGGGCATGGACATAGAGCTGATTCAAGGGAGGGAGAGTGTCATTGCAGTAGACAGGGATTGGGGACTGGATAGTTCCCCTGGGGGAGTGCACTAGTAGCCAGGCACCAATTCTTCCTTTATGAGGTCCTGATAGTCTTGAAATACAAGCTGATTAATAGTCTTATTAGAAAAAAAATTTACTTGAATCTGATTTTGTGAAAATTTCAATGCACAGGGGGCAAAGGGCCAGTATGATGGGGAATAGGGTACATAAATGGGAGAATTGTTCCTTGTCCTTTCCAACTCCTCCTACAGCTGTTTGATCTTGTCCTTAACAATAGCCTGATTGGTTGACATAGAAGTAGCACTCTTCCTGAGAGCACTTCTCTTTTTCTAGTGAACCCTCAAGGTGGCTTCCATTAGAAGATATGCACCTGAAAGCAAATTGGAAGAGAGACACTCCTGAGTAATTTGGGGGTGATATCTGACTGCTCCAAGGGGATACTGTTGAAAGTCAAAGAGCTGTTAAAATCTCGGGTCCTAGCTAAGAGATGAGAAGAACCATTCTCTCATGCACATTCAACATCCCTGTGCCATGAGACAGTTAAATTGAGTATATGGTGTGTGGTGGTGACTGTCTGTATTAAGAGTGAATCCTCTGAGCCTCGGCTGTGAACATATGTTAAATGGGTAAAAACACCACTAGGGACAGTAGGAGTTAGTCTTCCATCAGTCCCTTGGGCAATTTGGGGGGGGGGGATAAAATGGCTGGCACCCCCGACAGATCTATTGGGAAAAATCTAAGAGTTAGGAAAATGGCAGACAGGGTGAATGGCAGGGGAGGCAAGAATGTAGCTGAAGTCCAGTCCTCATGACTGGGTGTGGTTTCTGGTGCCTCAGTGTTCTGGTCCTGGGTCTCTGGAATGGGAAGAAGGGTGTAGGAATTAATGGCCTTTAGCCTGAGGCAGACAGGTCCCACTGGGGGTGGCCAAGTGTTGGTTGTAAGAAGTCTGAGGGTTAGAAGCTGGAGAGGAGTTTGTGGATTGAGAGTAGAGCTTAATCCAAGAAATGTGTAGCCATCTTGATAAACCTGGCAACTTGACAGCCATTGGCATAGCCAAGATCACTGTATGGGGTCCCTGCCACTTGGGAGATAGAGGTGCTGTGGCCTCCTGAGGAGGAGAAATAAGAACTTGGTCTCCTATTTGAAGAGGTTGAGTCAGAGGGGGCCAGACAAGGGTCTGGGCAGGGAGGAGTCAGCATAACTTCATAGGAATGCCTGAATGTGGTTTAGGAGAGGAACAGATATATGAGAAGGAAGAGGGGAAGGAAGGGGTATCTTGGGGGAAGGATGGGATGACTACCTCAGCTCAAAAGGGGAGATATTGTAGTTTTCCTTGGGAGCAAGTGAAGAAGCAGAAAAGCAAGAGGCAGAAGTATAACCCAGTCAAGGTGAAGTTCTAAAGAAAGTTTGGTAAGAACTTCTAAGAGTTTGGTGTGTTTGTTCTACTTTATCTAAAGACTTTGGGTGAAAGGGATTGTGGAAATGCCAAGGGACTCCAAGAGCCTTGGCAAGTTGTTGGGAAACTTGGCAGATGTATTTACGCCCATTATCTGATTGGAAGGAGGTAGGCACTCCAATGTGAAGAATGATTTCATGAAGGATGAAGGTAAAGACAGTGCCCTTTTATTGGAGCTGTGGATGGCTTCAACCCATCCCAAGAAAGTGTGTACCATGACCAAAAGGTATTTAGATTTTCTTACTGTGGGCATGTGAGTGGAGTCAAGTTGCCAGTCTACCCTGGAATGGCACCATGGGCCTGGTGAGTCAGAAAATGGGGGGTCTAATGGCTGTAGGATTGTTTCGTAGGCAAACTTCACATGTGGAGGAGAGTTCTTTCAGAAATGAGATGTCATAGGATAGTTGCAAATGAGTCTTAGTGAATTGTGAGAGCAAAGAAAGGTTGGGGTAGAATAGACAGTGGAGGTAGGAAAGTATCTCCCTGTTGGTGGGCGGTGGAGGTAGGGGATCCTGGAGAGTCATGATGGGAGGTGGTGTGATATAGGGCCACTTTTATAGCCTCCTCATCTGCCTTGTTGTTGCCTGAAAGAGATGAATGATTGATCTGTCTGATGGGCTTGGCAATGTACAAGGCCTATGTTTGCTGGGAAGGGTGAACAAGGAGGTTAGGATGTAGCTAGAGTGGTGGTGGAGATCCCTTTTGTAGTAAGAAAGCCCCTCCCTTTCCAAATAGAGGCATGGGAAAGGATAATGTGAAAAGCATATTTGGAGTCAGTGTAGATTGTGAGGGATTCTCCCTTTCAAGGGCAAAAGCATGGAAGAGGCTGATTAGTTCCGCCTATTGTTTGGTATTGTTGTTAGGTAGTGGTCCTGACTCTACAATCTTTTCCCAGGGAGACAATGGCATATCCAGCCCCTCAGATCCCTTCATGAAGAAAAGAAGCTCCCATCAGTGAACCATATGAAAGTAGGGTTGTGTAAGGCCTCCTCCTGAACATTGGAGAGGCAGGGAAGTAACTCTTTCAGAATTTTAAGGCATTTATGTGTTGCTGAGTGTGTATGTTTGTGAAGGCGGTGTTAGAGGGTGGCCTGGATTTAAAAAGAGGGCATGTCTTAAAGGAGAATGGAAGAGTCCTCAATAAGAGCAGCTTGCAAGCTAACCACACACAACAGGGTGGTAGAATTTGCAGGCCCTTATAAGTAAGAAGCTTGGACAGATGATAAGGGTGAGAGCACTTCAGTGGGAGCCCCAAAAGGAAAGCTTTTTGATTCCTGGGTTAAGACAAATGCTGCAGTCACTACCTAAGAAACAATGGTGCCCAGCCTCTTACAGTGGGGTCTAGCCTTTTTGATAGGTAGGCCACTGGGCCAAACAGTAGGATTGAACATATGTCCTAATATGCCCAGAGGTGAACCCACTTTTCTCATAGACAAATAGGTGAATGGTCTTGTGATGTCAGGGAGATATAAGGCTGGATCTTGAAAGATAGGCCTTTCCTTAGGATCTGGAAAGGGACTTCCACCATGTTGAGGAGAGGTTCAGTGGGGGGTACCTTTGAAGCCTTATACAAGGGGGGCTGTCAGAATGAAAAACTTTGGGATGTAGGATTAGTAAATGTTCTGCTAACCCTAGAAAAGGAAGGATTTCTTCCTTGGTAGATGGAGTGGGCATGTCCTGAACAATGCTTTTCTCTCTATAGTGAGGGCCTTAAATCCAGGTGAGAGGCTGACTCCTAAGTAAATAACCTGAGGTTGGGAAAGCTATACCTTTGCTGGAGAGACCCTATACCACTCTGTCAGTCAGAAAAACTTAAAAACTTAACAGTGTCTCCTTGGGAGTCCTTAAGAGAGGGACTACATAGAAGATCATCACATATTCTGAGGGAGGAGGAAAACAAGAGTAGAGAGGCAAGATCATGAGACAATGTTAGTAGTCAAACAGGTGAGGGCTGTCCCAAAATCCCTGTGGGAGAACTGTCCAGGTCAGCTGAGAAGAACTTGAGTGAGAGGGGTCAGTCCAGATGCAAAGCAAGAGATTGTGCAAGTCAGATGAAGAGGGACAGGTGAAAAAAGGCATCTTCAAATCCAACACAGAGAAGTATGTGGTGGAGGAGGGGATAGAGAAAAGGTAAATTGTAGGGATTGGGCACAATGGGGAAGATGGGGTTAACTGCTGAGTTGATGATGCAAAGATCTTGCACCAAATGGTAAGATTCAATTAGGCTTTTTAACAGCCAAAATGGGAGTGTTATAAGGTGAGTTGGTGGGGTGCAGGAAGTCTTTCTGCCTTAAATTCTAGATGACTAGTTGAAGCCCTAAGAGGCTTCTTTGGGAAAGGAGATATCCTGGGGCTTGGGTAGGATGTTGGGTCCTGCAGGTGAATGAGTTCAGATGAACACATGGCTACAGAGGGTGTGTGGGTGTCCCAGACCTTGGGGTCAATAAGTGAGGGAGGAAGGGACTAATGAAGACTCAGGTTGAGATTTGTATATTCCTGCAAGATCATGAGGAAAGGAACAGCAGGAGGATCTTGGTGGAGGCACATGGTGGGTGAGAAGGAAATAGAGGCAACAATTTGGTTAAGATGTCCCTTTCCAGGAGAGAAATGGGACAACATAGGAATTATCAAAAAGGAATGAGTGAAGCAGATTTATCCAATATGGGCAACTTATTGGACAAGTTTGTAGGGGGGCAGTATGGTTTTCCCTCTACCCTGACAATAGAGGATTTGGCAGGGGAAGTGGGTCCCCCAAATTCCCAACAGCACTGAAAAGGTGGCTCCAATAATCTTTCTTTATTTTTTCTCCCTCTGAGGGGTCAGGGATTTGGACCGGGGTCCTTGCACATGCTAGGCAAGCACCCTCCAACATAAGCTATTTCTTCAGCTCTGGCCTCCAATATCTATAAGGAAAGGGAGCTGCCTGCTTGCCAACAGTAGAGGGTCACCCAGGGCTCCTAAGCAGTGAAGGTCATTGGGTGCAGAAAACCCTAGGGCCCTTTCAGTCATTCATTGCCATCCCAGTAAGTATCTGGGTGGAGGGGGTGAGGGTGACCATTTCTCTGAGATGCCAGGGCAATCCACTGCCAAATGTCCTAGGTTGGTGGCATTTTGGACAAGGACCTGGGAGCTGCTGGGGGTTTTGGGCAGACTCGTGCCCCGTGACCCTCTTTTCTGCACTTGAGGCATGGGCCTGGAGGTCTTCTTGGAGCTAGGATACCCCTAGTAGTGGCAAGCTAGGGCAGGGTCTAGCTGACTGAAGGCGTTGACTAGCATTTGGTATTTTTAGTTTTAGTTGTTTTTTTTTTTTTTTTACTTCCCTTTCCATACACCCCCTGAAAGCTACCACTAAACCTCTGGCTGTGGGTAAAGGGCCCCCCTGTCCAACCAGGCCTCAATTTACCCTTTATGTTCAGAGAGCTTTGAGAAAAATAATAAGTCATGAGTAGCTGTCATCCTTCCAGAATTTCCAGGTCCTGATTAGCATATTTGAGCATGGTCTCTGTGAGGTGACTCAGAAAGGCAGATGGGTTTTTCAATTTTTGTTCTGTTACTTGCCTGAAGTTTAACATAACTAATGGTGTTAATGGTGGTGAGACCTTTTGGAGACCTGCAAGGATGCAGGTTTGGAAACTCGTCCCTCTGTAGATGCCCAGTCTCCATGGGTATAGTCCATTGGGGGCTCCCTATCTGGGTACTGCTTCAGTTCCAATGGGGTGGGTCAGGGTAGATTGGTGAACCTCATCTGCATAATTGCAAGTCTGGTCCCAGGACTCATCCTGTGCTCCTCCGGGGTCAAGGTGTTGACATGATCATATAATGTCATGCAGGTGAGGTCAACAAGACTGGGTAAAAATACTGAAATTCTTAATGAATCTTGTGGAGATTGGAGGTGAAGGAGCCTAGCTGGCTTCTCAGTCTGGAAATGAATTGTAGGCCAAGAAAGGATCATGGCTCTGACCACTCCCTCCACACTGGCCACCTCCTATAGGGTGACTAGACCGACATGATGGGAGAAATGAGTGGGCTGGGTGGGGACCAAGACAGAAACAGTGGGGCAAAGGACGATGGAGGAGCAGGGGCCAGAGGGGCCTGGTATAGGGAGAGACTGGTATGCAGGAGACTGGTATGGGGGTGCTTTGCTAGCCGGGGTTGACGTTGGAGAAGGAGGAGGGAGGTAGGATGGGAGAAGAAGCAGGGGGAATTGAAGGTTTCATTGCCAAAAGGAGTGTTTGGGTTTACCAGGAAGAGCAAAGATCAGGTTTATTGTATCAAGAAAGAGAAAGCTTGGAAGGTAAGGAATCCCTTTCCATTTGCCTGCTCGCTTACAGAAGTTGTATAAGTCCCATAGAATATTTGGATCCAGGGTGAACTTAGGTGGTCCTTTTGGATTGTGATCAATTGTCATAAATTGATAATTGTGATCAATTATTATTACACAAGCAAATAAGTTTTGGTGGACTTTAGGTCAGGGGCCAGGTAAAGGGATTTAAGATTGTCTAGTAGACACCCCAGGGGTGAATCTGCTGGAATGGAGAACCCAGATCCCATGGTGGAGACTGATAAACAGTGGAGTCAGGGTCCAAGGTGTCCTGAGGTCACAGACTAGTTAGCTGCAGATGAGGAGGCAGCACAATGATGGGAGCCATCACCCTCATCAGTGTGTGCCAGGCAAAAGCTGAGGGTTTGAGAACTTGGCACCAGGAATTTTGAGAGGAAAAGTGAAGAGGAGCCTCAATCCAGAGAGAGAATCTCCACCATAAAGATTGGAGACCCACTGGTCAGATAAGGTCAAATAAGGGGGCCAATCATAACTGTAAAACTCATGGCTGGGGGAACCCCCACTCAACTACCTTGAGGGTGCCAGATGATCAATGATTGCATCTCAGGTCAGCAGAGGAGTGTTTAAGTCAACCTAGAGGAAAACTCACTAATCTGAAGGCAGTGGTGGATGTGGAACCAAGCGTCTGGGCAAAGGGAAGGTGAGACCAGTGTCTGGGGGTCTGGGATTCATATGGGATTCCACTTGCCTAAGTGGCTCATCTGAGTCATGGCACCAATAAAAGCACCCAGAAAACCACTCTGGACACAGGAACTCACACAAGAGATTTTATTAAACAGACGAACAGTGTCTGCCATGAAGGGAGAGAGAGAGAGAGAGAGAGAGAGAAGAAGAAAGAGGAGAGAGAGAGAGAAAAGAGAGAGAGAGGAGAGAGAGATGATGGGAGAGCTATTCTTAAGTAGTGGAATGTCATGGGCTAACAATCTGGACCAATGACAGACAAGGAAGTTCACAGGCTAACCATTTAGGTTGTAAAATGTGTGGGGGAGACAAAATAATGGCAGCAGCAAAATGGCAGGGGAGAAATGGCTGCAGCCTTGTTAACCCATTTTCCCTTCAGACATGTCCTCTCCTTGACATTTCCCACCACCGTGGCCTACATTGACCTTGGGATCTCCATGGAAATGGTGTGGTATACTCTATGTCCAGAGAATGTTCTCTTTATAACCTTCTCTACAAGAGTAGCAATGGCATTTTACAATCTGTATTTCTTTCTATTGTTATTTATTTATTTATTTTTTAAAGAGAAAGACTGTTTCTTTTCTCTGTACTGGGAATTGAACCCAGAGGCACTCAACCGAGCCACATCACCAACATATTTTATTATTTTTAATTTTGAGATAGGTCTCCTAAGTTGCCCAGCCTGACCTTGAATTTGTGATCCTCCTGCCTCAGTCCCTGACTCACTGGACTCACAGGAGTGTACCACCATGCCTGGCTGAGAAAAGCATGTTTCTAAATATTATTTCACTTGATCTTCCACAGAAACACGATTAGCTTCATCTCAGGCATAAGGAAACTGAGGCTCAGGTATGTTAAAGAGAATTCAAGGACTCTCCACTTGGAAGCTTCAGCAACTTAGGCCTGAATACCTCTGACTCCAAAGCTTGTGACTGCTTCCATCCCCCCAAACTTTTAGACTGTTTGCAAAGTTGAAACTCATATACGAGGCTCATCATTGTACGCCCTTGTGGGTCTCTTGGCTAGAGTCTCAGCACTGCCAACCTCACACTCTGTCTCAACCATATTTAGCTACCTGCATTTCTTCAGGTTGGACTTTGCTTTATTCTTTTATCCAGGTCTTTGGACATATTGCTCTCCTTGCCTTGAATTCTCTTTTCTTTCTTCCAACTGATAAATCATGTCTATTCTCTCAGAATACACTATAGTGTCACCTGAAATAGAAAGCCTCTGTGACTAAGTCATCCGACCCCACACAATCCCCCTGGCTCCTTCAGACTTCTCTATTCTCACCTCAGTCTTTCTTTTGTTTTCCTGAGCTTATGCTTCATTCCTTTTAATAACATTTTCTGTTGTTTTTTGGCAGCTCCCTCTAGAGGTAAGTTCCTGGGGGGTGTTTTTTTCTTTGAATGTCAGGTGCCCATGTCAGGACTTGGCACAGCATGAGGTTGTGTGGAGGGAGGTAAGTTAAATCTGTGCTGGATGCTGGCTCAGATGGGCTGAATGGATGACACTAGATAGCTCAGGGCCTTCCAACCCAGGTAGGGAGTGATGGAATGAGTTTGGGATTAGCGACAAGGGAAGGTTGGGTTTTGTGTCAAACCAGCAAACAGAATGAAACTCTTCATATTCTCTAGATGAGGTCAATACTAGTCCTATGAAATGGACCTGGCCTTCATCATCTGCATCTCTGCTTAGAAGCTGCAAAAAAATCAAAGAAAAGTAATTTAGTGCAGATGGTAAGTAACAAGCCCCCTCAGGATTTTGTTCTCTGGGATTTTTTTTTTTTTTTTTTTTTTTTTTGCATATTTAAAATTTTTTTGTTACTGGGGATTGAACTTCGGGCACTTTATCACTGAACTCCTTAGGCCTGCCCCCACTCCCTGCTGTCTTGTGAGACAAGTTCTCTCTAAGTTGCTGAGGCTGGCCTGAACTTTCCATCCTTCTTCCTCAACCTCCTGAGTTGCTGGGGTTACAGGAGTATGCCACCAAATCCAGCACATTTGTTTTTAAGTTTAAAAGAATGTGCTAAAATGTATATATTACATATTGGATGAGGCTTATCATTTTAAACAATTTTAAATGTACGTTTTTGTGGCATGAATTACTTTTTCAGTGCCAAGCAATCATGACCAGTATGTATCTCAAGAAAATTTTCATTACCACAAGCAGAGACTCTATATTATTAAGTAATGAATCCATATTCTGCCTTCCTTAAGGTCCTGGTAACTGCTTTTGTACTTTCTGTCTCTATGAATTTGCCTATTCTAGTTACTTCATATAAGTAGAATCATAAGGTAGCTGTACTTATACAGCTGGCTTATTTCACTTAGCATAATGTTTTCAAGATTTATACATGTAGCTTGAATAATTAGTTCTTTTTATCAATTGTGTATAGATATATTTCTCAATATATGCATAATAGAGAATGTATGTGATGTATGTGTATAATAATATTTTATTTCTCTGTTGAATACTTGGGAACTTTCTAAGGACTAATGCTACAATAAATGTTAATGTACAAATATCTGTTTTAGTTTCTGTTTTTAATTAATTTGGGTATGTACTGGAAGTGAAATTGCTGGGTCATATGAAAATTCTGTCCTTAATTCTGAGAGGAACACTGCTGAGAGCTTGGATAATTCTGTGTTTTGCCTCAGTCAGCGGCTCATGTTCTGAACATGGGGAGATTCCAGTACACCCAGGGATGCATAATGAGAGGACTCAGGAGAAGAGCCCTTAGGTCAGGTGTCTAGTTCCCAGAGCTGTCCTGGTCACGGGGCTGAGATGGATCATGAGCTCACACACAGGGAGGCTCTGGCTGGTTCTCTCTACAGATGGCCTGTATTTCCTCCAGGCCAAGAATGGTGTCATCTATCAGACCTTCTGTGACATGACCTCTGCGGTGGCGGCAGGACCCTGGTGGCCAGTGTGCACGAGAACAGCATGCCTGGGAAGTGCACAGTGGGCGATTGGTGGTCCAGTCAGCAGGGCAATAGAGCAGACTACCCGGAGGGGGACGGCAACTGGGCCAATTACAACACCTTTGGGTCTGCAGAGGCGGCCACCAGTGACGACTATAAGGTGGGTGCCACTTGGGAAATAGTGAGGACCTGAGTGTGGCTGGGCCACAGCAGGAGGGAGGGCTGGGAGGTGGGCTGTGGGCACAGGGCTGGAGCAGAAGAGACATAGTTACACATCTTGCATCCCAGCTCTCTCCCCACAGGGCCATTAGGCAGTGAGGTAGTGTTGGAGGCCCTGATCAGCTGGAAAGGGTGTGTGAGCATGGCTGGCCATCTGTCCACCTGAAGCCCAGAAGTGTTAGCTCAGTTGAGGGAGCCCAGTACAACCACTTGCCTAGCCTACATGAAACCCTGGTTCCATCATCGGTACTACAAAAAATAAGATAAACTGAATTTTCTCCTCTTTGCTTAATCACTCCCTGCCATGCTTCCACTGTCAAAACAGCTAATGTTGTAGTACAAACAACAACCTGATATTTGCAGTGTTTTCAGGAGACAAAGGAAGAATGTAGTGTCCTATTTGGGACAAAACAATCCAGAAAAAAACTATGGTATCTCCAGGCTGATGGGTGATAAAGAAGTAGATGAAGCTAGGCACAGTGGCACACACCTGTAATGCCATCAACTGGGGAAGCTGAGGAAGGAGAATGGCATGTTTATGGCCAGTCTTAGCAATTTAGCAAGATCCTATCTCAAAACAAAAAAAGAAGAACTTGAGATGCTGCTCAGTGGTAGAACATTCTGGGTTCAATCCCCAGTAGTGAAGCCAGAATTGGGGACAGGCAGTTAGTGTAGAAATAGGGGATCAGGTCAAATTGAGGAAATGTAGGCCATGAAAGCCATCTGCCTCTGGAAGTTGGAGGCTGCCCCTGGGAGAATGGAATGTCAAGGCTCTCCAGATCCCATGGATTACCAAATTTACCTGCCCTTATCAAGGACTGCAAGCAAGAAGCTGCTAATTAATGCCCCCTGGGCCCTTGCCTTACTAAATCACTTTGGCCCTCCCCCTGCCCCATCTGCTTCTCACTTTTTACATCTCACCTGCAAAACCAGGCCTAGTCATGTAGGCAGGAAGGAGAGATAATGGGGGAGGAACTGGAGAACTAAAAAGATCTTCTTATAAAAACAAAATTGGGGGAATATAATATAAAGCTGCTTCCCCACCCTTTATGCTGCAGCCATTTCTCCCCCTCCCATCTTACAACCTAGATTGTCAGTCTGTGAACATCCTAGCTAGTCATTGGTCCATTAATCAGCCTGCAAGTCTCCTTCTCAGTTATTGGTTCTTTGTTAGCCCGAAACAATTCCAATATTTAGGAGAAGCTCCTGCGCCATTTTCTCTCTAATCTTTCTTTTCCATCCCTGAGTGTATGCTCTGGTTGTCACCCTAATGAAATCTCTGGTGCGAGTTCTCGTGTCTGGAGTGGCTTTCTGGGTGCGGTCACTGGACTGAGACTCAGACCGGGCACCCCAGAGTGCTTGCTCCCCTGGATTCAAGGGTCTGAGCTGCCTTGTGACCTGAACTGAGCCACATTTTTCTTACAAGTACATTAGTATTTGACCTTAGGAAAAACCTTGAATACCTATAACTGATTGTCTCACATACATATAACCAACTTAGTTACATGCAAACTTGTTGAAATTTGCCCTTTACTTACACAGACTTTCTTAGTACTTAGACCCTCATGTTTACCACATAAGCATTTTCTTACCCAGAAAAATTTTGTTCTTCATTAATATATTTCCATATCTAGAACATTTTATTTTCTCTTTCCTATCTGTTGACCCCATTTTTGTTCATATTCTGAAACAACTCTTAGAAATTTCTGAATTTAGATAAATTACTCCATTTTAATAAGATTAAATATTTTGTTACTTATAGTACTCTAATTGAAACACAGTTGAAACTTTTGGAACCCTTTCTATATAGAATTGTACCTGTTAGGACTTAACTATTAGTAACCTTGTTTTTAGTAATGACACAAAACAATTTTAACCCCTTTTTATTTACCAATCTATGAAAATGCCAATAATGTTTAAGTATGTTACCCCATGGAATTTAAGGAGTTAAGAGTACTTGATGTTATTTAATAATTATCATTTTAACTTTGTAAATTAATCAGATGTCTCTAACAAACAGAGTTGAGTAATCCCATACATGCCAACTCTAATTCACTCATTTTATTGTAAAAAAAAAAAAAAAACAAACAGATCAGACAAGTGTACTAACAGTATTTGTCATCTCTTTCCTGTTGAAGAAAAGTTCTAGAAACAAGTGATATTAGACATTTTATAAACATCAACATTTTATTAGTTTGACCACCTAGAGACCTGCAAGTTATTTTCAAAGACATTTTACTTTTATTAGTTTGCTCAATTTAAATTGAACCTTTTAAAATCAAAATCTTTTTAAATTAAAAGTATCTGGATCCATTTTTAAAATTTTAATTTTCAATTTTTGATATCATTTACATGCTATTTAGATGCACCTACAGACAAACAACATGACATCAGACAACACAATATACACATAACACAAAATCAAAGGGCTTGTAACTTTATAGGTGAATCTCCATTGCAATGTAACAGATGTTCAAAAACTCTAGTTGAATAAAAAATAGAACTGACCAAAAAAAGTCATGAGCTCAAAAAATATAGAATTTAAGGGGGAAAAAACAAACAAACAAACAAACAAGAATCTTGGAAAACTGTTATGGTCATTAATTACCTTAGTAAAGCACCATAAAATTTACTTTTGCTGGAGTTCATGTAAGACTCCTTGCTTCCCCCACCCCCCCTTGGGTTTGAAACTGGTCTTCTACTGAGCCTTCAGTCTTTCCTCTATTTACATTTTAATGTAAGCCTTGACTGAGATCTGAAAGGAGCTGAGATAACAGGTTCTAGCAGAAACTTGATGCCTAGGGTATTTTAGTCATTTCCATCAGTACAGATTTGGATGTCAAAGAAAATTATGAGACCTTATTTTCCATTACTTTTGAGAATGAAGTTACTATGCTAAGCTCCTCACTGAGATATGCCATCGATTATTGAGCTGCCTATGGCTGCCTACCCAGGATTTGTTTTTCCCTCAGTGACAAACAGGTTAAATCTTGCTTCATAGGTAAGCTGAGGACAGGAGCTTGAAGTAAGTTCCCTTTTGGATATTCCTGGGGCAGAGGATATTTTTCTATGGTGGCTATTTTCCTGTAGTATTGAACCTGTTGATGGCATAATTAAGCTTTATTTTTTGAGATCTTATAATTCCTATCAGCTAAGAAGTTTAGGAGCTGTGTAATGGCCTTTTGATAGTCCTCCTTGGTGGAGGCAAATAAAAGATGTCATTTACATACTGGAGAACAATTACAGATGTTTTATCTCTGAATTTTGTTAAGTCCTTAGCTAAGGTTTGTCCAGAACAGGTGAGGCAATGCTGTCCAGGTTAGTTGAGATACACGATCTGGTTCCTCAGAGGCAATCAGAAGTTGTGATTGAGGGTCTAGTGTATACAGGAAAGGCCATCTTTTAAATCTAACACAGTAAACCTAACAGCAGTTGGAATCCAAGATAAGAGTGTATGGATTAAGAACTGCAGGATGGAGGGAAATTACTGCTTTATTAAATTATTCTAAGGTTTTTGGACTAGGAAGTTTGCTTTTTAACTCCTAAAATGGTTGAATTGCATCGGCTGTTGGAAGGCATTAAAAGTTTCTGTCATTTTGGATGATCTAAAAGGTTTTGAATGATTTTTAATAAGCTCTTCTTCTTGTCTTTATGCTCCCTGTAAGGGAATTTCCATGAAACCACACTGGACACGGGAAATCACATAAGGGAGTTTATTAAGCAAACAGAGTGTCTCCCTGCAGGGTAAGAGAGAAAATGAAAGGAAAAGAGAAAGGAAAAGAAAGGGTGCATGCTAGAGAGAGTGGAAAGCCAGGAGGATAGAGAAAAGTGAGGAGGACAGACAGAAGAAAAAGATGGCGGGGAAGCTATAGTAAACAGTTGAATTCCGCCGGGCTAACAGGGGACCAATATCGGAGAAGGATACTTGCAAGCTGACTGATGAACCAATAGCTAGCTAGGATATTCACAGATTGACAAGTGGTTGGGAGGTGGGGAAAATGGCTGCACCTGATGGGCAGGGGAGCAGCTTTACACATTACACTCCCTTTTTTCTTTTGATCTCTGTTACAAAAAAAGTGGAAGATGCAAGCTGGAGAAGATCATCTAAGGATTGATCAGGGCCATGTGCCAATTTTTGTAATTTTCTCTAAATGTTTGGGGCTGACTGAATGATAAATTTATACATTAAAAGTAGGTGGCCCTCTATGGTTCCAGGATTCAGGGTGGAGAGTTTTCTTATTGCCTTCCTGAATTTCTCCATGGAAATAGCAGTACTTTCCTGAAGGCCTCATAGTAGTTTTCTAGGCATCCTACTCATTATTTGAATCCCAGTTAGGATGGTTTCTGGGAACTGCCTGTGCTCTAGATGGTTTATAGCATATTTTTTCCAGGTGAAGTCAAATATCTGGCATAAGTTTTGAAACATCTCGATATTTATTAGGATCCTCCAAAAACCTCCCTAAATTTATTTTTTATGAGGTCCCCTTGATCTTCCTCCCTTAGTAGGTGATTCCTCAAGGCTTTCTCCTCTCATGGTAGAGATTATTGATGTTGAGCATGGTAATATATGAGAGGCACTTTTCTTGATCATTTGTAATTTAGCAGTATGCAGGCTAGTGGTGAACCTGGCAATACTGTTGAGACAGACGCTCCCTTCTGAGTTAGAAGTATTAGGGATGTCTCCCTAATTTTGAGCTTCCTTACAGCCCAGAAAAAACCCATCTCTCACTACCCTGGCTTTGCCAAAGTTATTTCTGGCCTTTTTGGCAAAGTGCTAGGATCCTAGTTTGTCCTGTGCTAGAGACCCTTGGAGGATTCAGGACTTAAGGGCATTACTGCTTTCCTCCCTGCCACTATAAACTCCTAATTATGAAAAACTGATGACAAAAGTAAAAGTGTGCATTTTTGCCTATCTTTTTTTGCCCTGTAGACTAAAGGAATCTCTGGAGGGTGAGGGGACATCTATTGGTTGTTGGGCATATAACACCCTTTTCTTGGAGGGTTCATGGGAGGGGTTGATTTTAAATGCCTCCCTCTTGCAGCTTAAAGAGAACACAGTGAGCATATTAAGCACAGGAACAGTAATGGGGAGACTCTAGATAGACTAGTGAAGGTTATGCGAACAAAGGGAACCTGGGCATTTTTATATTAATCATGCTAGGATTTCCTTTTAATCATACAATCTGAATTCCTAATGTCTGACCAGCGAGGGAAGGGGAGCATTCAGGAGGGAGTGGGTGTGCCAGGGAGTGTTGTGCAGCCCACAAAGCCATCTGCCTCTGGAAGTTGGAGGATGCCCCTGGGAGAATGGAATGTCAAGGATCCTCCAGATCCCATGGATTACCAAATTTACCTGCCCTTATCAAGGACTGCAAGCACGAAGCTGCTAATTAATGCCCCCTGGCCCTTGCCTTGCTGAATCACTTTGGCCCTCCCCCTGCCCCATCTGCTTCTCACTTTTACATCTCACCTGCAAAACCGGGTTTTGTCATGTAGGCCGGAAGGAGAGATAAGTGGGGAGAGAACTGGAGAACAAAAGAGACCTTAACCTATAAAAGATGTAGGATGAGCTCACTTCTTGGAATTCTAGAACATCAGCCATGGCCCACTTCTCCCCCTTGGGAAAAGTCTGTATTATTGCTACTTTTAATAAACCTGCTTAATATACTTGCCTTGGTGTGCTTCTCTAGTGTTCAAACTTCAACATCAGAGGGAGCAGAACTCATCACCGGCAAATGGTGGTATCAGTAGTGAAGCCAGAATTGGGAACAGGTAGTTAGTGTAGAAATAGGGGATTGGGTCAAATCGAGGAAATGGAGGCCATAAAATCATCTGCCTCTGGAAGTTGGAGACTGCCCCTGGAAGAATGGAATGTCAAGGATCTCCGGAGCCCATTGATTGCCAAATTTACCTGCCTTATCAAGGACTGCAAGCATGGAGCTGCTAATAATGCCCCTGGGCCCTTGCCTGCTGAATCACCCCTGGCCCTCCCCCTGCCCATGGTTCTCACTTAATACAAAACCAGGCTAGTCACTTAGGCAGGAAGGAGAGATAAGTGGGGAGAGAACTGGAGAACAAAAGAGAATTTAACCTATAAAAGATGTAGGGTACGCTCACTTCTTGGGACTTCTAGACATCAGCCATGGCCCCCTTCTCCCTGCCGGGAGGGAGAAGTCTGTATTATTAGCTTTAAATAAAACCTGCTTAATATGCTTGCCTTGGCGTGCTTCTCTAGTGTTCAATCTTCAACATTAGAAGGAGCAGAACTCGGCACCGGTAAACGGAGGTATCAGTAGGACCCCCCACACACACCAAAAAATGGAAGAGGTGAAAACCAAGGTCCTGACTGAAATGTATATTTACAAAGGAGAAACACAGACTTCCTTTGAACTCTTAAGTCTACTGGCAACTGGGTGATAGATTTCCAGTCCCAGAACCCCTGCCATGTCAGGAAATGGGAGTCCAAGAGACTGGAAGAAAGAAGAGCTTGTACTTAAACTGTGTTTACAATGTGTCTTATCTACTTTTTTTTTTTTTTTTTGTAAAATCTGGAATTTTAAAATTTCATTTTAAATTTTAAAATTTCATTTTAAATATCTGGAGTTAATAATTTTCTTGAATGATCTGAGGTAAAGATCTAAACTAAATTGATGTTTTTCTACTTTGAAATTTCTTTTCCCAGTGTTATTTATGGATTGTTTTCTATCTCAATCAATGCTTTCATAGGCATTAAACACAATCTTAGTGATACCGCCGTTTACCGGTGACGAGTTCTGCTCCTTCTAATGTTGAAGATTGAACACTAGAGAAGCACGCCAAGGCAAGCATATTAAGCAGGTTTTATTTAAAGCTAATAATACAGACTTCTCCCTCCCGGCAGGGAGAAGGGGGCCATGGCTGATGTTTAAAAGTCCCAAGAAGTGAGCATACCCTACATCTTTATAGGTTAAATTCTCTTTTGTCTCCAGTTCTCTCCCCCCTTATCTCTCCTTCCTGCCTAAGTGACTAGGCCTGGTTTTGCATTAAGTGAGAAACATGGGCAGGGGGAGGGCCAGGGTGATTCAGGCAGGCAAGGGCCCAGGGGGCATTAATTAGCAGCTCCTGGCTTGCAGTCCTTGATAAAGACAGGTAAATTTGGTAATCAATGGGCTCCGGAGATCCTGACATTCCATTCTTCCCAGGGGCAGTCTCCAACTTCCAGAGGCAGATGATTTTATGGCCTCCATTTCCTCGATTTGACCCAATCCCCCTATTTCTACACTAACTACCTGTTCCCAATTCTGGCTTCATTAGGATCAACTTACCTGTTTGTTGCTTTGGTACTATGCTGTTTAAATTATACCTTCATAATTTTGTTACCAAGAAAGACTAATATCCACATTCACATATGTATAGTAAATATTTATCATGTAAATCTTATTAAATGTTTATTTGCTATTCTTTCCCATATATTTATTTCAGAATAACTTTAGAAATCAATGAAAAATTTCTCTTACCACACTGTTCAAAGATAGCTCCCATTAACTTCCAATCACATACACATTAAGAGGGCTGTGGGTATAGTTCAGAGGTAGACTACTTGCCTAACTTGCACAAGGTCCCGAGGTTCGATCCCCAGAACCCCAAATAAATAAATAAACAGAAAGAATAAACATATCCTGAGTTGGTTACTTATTTACTTTCATAAAACTGCTAGGCCTTTTTACTGTGTTATCACATATTCTTTGAAAATAAGATTTTTAATCACCAAATATTCAGTTGCTAAATTTTTAAATAATTTAACTGTCTCATTGTTGAACTATTAAGCTATTCCAAGTTTTTACTATAATGAACAACTCTGCAATAAACATTCTTATACATATATCTTTATTTACACATATAAATATTTCCCAGACATAAATGTCTAGAAGTGAAATTTCTGTGCAAAATAGTATGAAACTTTTTGAAATCATTCTTTATTGTTCTCCTGATAACTTGTAACAATTTTTTACTTCACTAGAAATGAACAAAGGCCAATTTAGTGTATCAATAAGGATATATATTTGGATGAAAATAATAGAAAACCTTACCATAGTAGCTTAAATAGGTAAGGGGAATATTTGTCACCAAACAAAAATTCCAAGTGTAGGTTACCAGGACTGGTGTGGGAATTAATGATGTTAAGAAGGTATTTGTCACTTTGATCTTCCTGCTTCACCCATCCTTTATATAAATTATCAGCCTCAGGATAGACTAACTACTGTCTCTCTGAGCATACATTTGTATGCCAGGGAGAAAGAAAAAGAAAGAAACCCTAACTACTAGGGAGACTAGGAATATTAATATTTTGCTAACAACATTCGAAGAAAGTAAGGGAAACTGAAGTTGGAATGGTGAGCTGTGTTATAGTCAGTGTAAGGTATAAGCTTCCCTCCTCTCCCGTTACAGGAATTTCCCGCCTCCCAAACACTGTCAATCTGCGCTCTGCCCACCTCTTCCATTACAAGAATTTCGGCTCCCCATCACCTGTCACTCTGCACTCTGCCCGCCCTCTTACGTTACAGGAATTTCCGGCTTATGCTGCCGCCATCTCCCTGCCTCCCATGTTACATCCTAACATGCTATTGGTTCATCAGTCAGCCTGCAAAGAATTCTCCTCCTCGATTGGTTCCTTCAGCACGGGAGATTCCAATATCTGGGAGAGGCCATACACCATCTTTCTCTTTTTCGCCCCTTCTTTTCTCCCTGAGGGGACCACATAAATAAAGTTCCTTGTGTGAGATCTCGTGTCTGCGGAGCGTTTTTTCTGGGAGCTATTGGCGAGCCACAACTGCCCCTAACATCTGGTGATGCATTTTGCATTTTTTATTTTTCCTAACAGTCAGAAATTATGATTTACTGAGTTTTGTCAATTTGATAGTTTTTAAAAGCAAACTTATACTTTGCTTTTTATTGTTTATTAATGAAGTTGAATATTGGTGGTTTTTTGTTGTTATTTTGTTCTGAGTTGCATTAAATCTAGAAAGTAATTTAAGAAATATATATATATATATATATATTTGGTGGGACTGGGGTTTACTGGGGATTGAACCCAGGGTATTGCACCCCAGTAGTGCTTTACCACTGTGTTACATTCCCAGTCCTTTTTATTTTTTATTTTAAGATGGGGTCTCACTTAAGGTCTCACTATGTTGTTGAGATTGACACTGAATTTATGATCCTCTTGCCTCAGCCTCCCAAACTGCTGGGATTACAGGTACATGTCACTGCACTCAGCTTCAAATATTTATCCTAATGCAGCCATAATTGGGGACAGGCAGTTCGTGTAGAAATAGGGAATTGGACCAAATGGAGGAATGGAGGCCATGAAAGCCATCTGCCTCTGGAAAACTACCCCTGGGAGAATGGAATGTCAAGGATCTCTGGAATCCATTGAGTTGAATTTACCTGAGCTTGTCAGGGACTACAGGCAGGGAGCTGCTAATTAATGCCCCTTGGGCCTTTTCCTGGCTGAATTACTTTGGCCCTCCCCCTGCCCATCTCACCGGCAAAACCAGGCCTAGTTACCTATGCAGGAAGGAGAGATAAGTGGGGAGAGAACTGGAGAACAAAAGAGACCTTAACCTATAAAATATGTAGGGTATGCTCACTTCTGGGGACTTTAAAACATCAGTCCCAGCCCCCTTCTCCCTCCTGGGAGAAGTCTGTATTATTACCTTTAAATAAAACCTGCTTAATATACTTGCCTTGGGGTGCTTCTCTGATGCTATACTTCAACACCTGAGGAAGCAGAACTTGTCCCAAGTAAATGGCAGTATCATTAATATGAACTTTATTTTTCCTCTGTATTTTTTTTTATAAATCTCTATTTATAGATATTTTTCTTTATATAGTTTAGAGCTAATTATTTTTTGTGTCTAATTTCCCCATTTGATTAGATCATCTTGAGTAGGTATCACAATTTTTCTTTGCAAAGAACCAGACAATGTATACTATAGACTTTTTGACCACATAAGTCTTTCTTGCATATTCTTTATTTTGTGTTTGTCTATTTGCTTCTTTGCTTATTTTTAACAATCTCTGAATATGTAAAATCATTCTTAACTTGCTGACCGTACAAAACCAGGCTGTGAGTCAATTTGCCAAACCCTGATCTTGAAGACAAGATTATGACATTCGAGTTATTCCTCTGTTTTCCCATGCAGCTGTTTCTCCTGGAATTTAGCATATGACACAGCCTGCAATAGACTCTCAGTATGTCTTCTAGAAGGATGATCTGATCTCAGCTTGCTAAATTAATTTTCTCCCTACTGAGGCTTAATTACTGTGATACTTCTTTATTAAAAAAAAAAAAAATCCTCCATTGATAGCATTCCAATTGTCCGGGGTGAAAAATACAAAATTCTTGGAGGCACCCACACCTTTTCAGTGGCCCATTCCACTGGAGGTGGAATAGCCCCTGGGTGCTTAAAATACACCCCACCTTTGTCTTGAGAGGCTTTTAGACCAGGAAACAAAGAGAGAAGTTAGGAGAACAAAGTTACCCTCACAGTGCTGGGGCTGTAGCTAGGTGGTAGAGCCCATATTTAGAATGCATAAGGCCCTGGGCTCATTCTCCAGCACCAAAGGAAAAAAAAAAAAAAAAAAAAAGAATTCCCCTCACCTAGAAAGAATTCCCCTCACCTAGAAACTTCCCTACCATCTGCTTATAGTAATCACCCTTCATCTGGCCCAAGAACCTGTAAAGGAAATAATACCTTGGTATCCCACAGGTAAGGAAGAAACAGGAATTCAAGTCCACAATTCTTTATCCAAAACTCAGCACCAGATGAATATTAGAATTCAAAATTAAGCATTTTTAGGAAAAAATAGGTTGAGACAAGCATGGTGGTGCACACTTGTAAACTCAGTGACTCTAGAGACCGAGGCAAGAGGATCACAAGTTGGAGGCTGGCCTAGGCAACTTAGTGAGACCCTGCTCCAAAATAAAAAAATAAAAAAATAAAAAATAAAAGGGCTGGAGGTATAGCTCAGTGGTAAAGTGCCCCTGAGGTCAAAACTCAGCATCAAAAGCAAAACAAAAGAAAAAGGAAAAAAAAAGAAAAGAAGTTAGTCAAACATACCATATAGAGCTCAACATCTCCTAGCAGAATCTACAGTAGCCCTTATAATTGAATGTGGTATGAGTTTTTTAAAATTATGGAATTATGGATTCAGAATTATAAATTTTACTGACCTATAAGAGTGTCAAAAGGTTCAAAATGAGATAAGAAATGGTCATGAGCACTTTGTACACTATAAAACACTGAGAAAGGCATTAGATCATATCAAATTCTTTGTAAGTGTTGGGCTGGCTCACCATCTGCTACCGAATGCCTGCTCCCCAGATAGTGTGGCATCAAGGGAAAGTCAAAGCGAGCCCTTCTGAAGTGGCCTTTTGTGTCAAATGGCTGGTGGAGCTGGGAGGAAGAGATCTGGATGATAGTAATGCCAGGTACAACCCCAAGGTCTTCTCTGCATGTCACAAAATGCCCTGTTTCTGGGTATCACCAGTTGGTCCTTTAAGTTTGTAAGGTCAGTTCCTTCCCATGACTATAAATTGTTCATGATGATGCCAGTTCAAATTCCTAAATATTTTCTAGAAATAAAACACAATTTTAACAGGATTCAAAGTTCCTTAGTTATTCTGCAATATAAATTCTTCTAGCCAGGCACAGTGGTGAATGCCTCAGGAGGCTGAGGCAGGAAGATCACAAAAAACGACAAGTTCCAGGTCAGCCTCAGTGACTTAACAAGACCTTCTCTCAAAATGAAAAATAAATGTACTGGGGATGTAGCTCAGTGGTAGAACACCCCTGGGTTCATCCCAAGTACCCCCCACAATTTTTAAAATTAAATTAAAACAAAAAGGGAACATCTTCAAAAAGTGATAATAATTGCTAATCTCCTCAGGGCCTGCTGGCATAAAATAAAGCTTGGTTTCTCCTACTTTTTGAGTGCTGTCTTGTTATTTCCCACAATATGATTGGTTTGCACATGCCTACCAGTACATATGCAGGATAACATTTCAGGTGAGATTTTCTTTCTTTGTAATATAGACAACTGGCTGTTAGCTCCACTTGTACAGATTCAACCAACCTTGGATCCAAAATATTTCCCAAAAAGTTGCCTTGGTAGAATATATACAGTCTTTTTTTTCCGTTTTCTTTTCAACTGTTCCTTAAATAATGCAGTGTAACATGGGCTAGGGACATAGCTCAGTGGTAAAGCATATCTAGCAAGTGTGAGGACTTAGGTTCTATCCCCAGCACAAGCCAAATAATACAGTGTAATGACTATTTTGTAGCATTTACATTGTATCAGGGACTGTAAATTATCCAGTATATTTGAAGTACAATTGGTGTAGTTTAGTGGCAAAGTACCCTTGGATTCAATCCCCAGGACCAGTATGCAGGAGGATGTGCATAGGTTATGCAAGTGCTACTCCATTTATATAAGGTACTTGAGCATCCTCAGATTTTGGTCTGGGTGGGCAGCAGAGGGGGTCCTCAAATCAACCCTTGGATGATACAAGGAATGATTATATCATTCAGTGGGGAGGTGGTAGAAAAGAAGATTTACCTATCTTAAGCCATTGAAGACCACTTACATTTACCAAAGAAGCTGACCATTGTGAATAGCCTATCTGATTTCGATCAATTCATTAGGTCCATTATGTATCTTTAATGGCTCATTATTAGGAATCTGAATTACAAACGATAGTTCTCCCTCAAACGACATTTTTGTGGGGTTCATTGAACATCTCTATACAGTCACATGTTAAAGGTCACTATTAGATGGCTGAAACAATGTTTCACTCACTAGTCTGTCCTCAATGCTTAACAGTGTCTGCCACATAGTAGGTGTTCATAACATTGTTAAAGTGATGCTTTAATACCTGAATGTGGAGATGAGGATGTGGCTCATTGATAAAGTGGTTGCCTAGCATGCACAGGCCATAAATTCCAACCCTAGCATAAGAAAGAAAGGAAGGAAGAGGAAGAGAAAAAGAGAGTAAGCCAATATTTCCAGAGAGATGCCTCCAACTCTAACAGGGCTAGAGGTGTAGCTCAGTGCTAGAGCACTTTGCTTTGCTTTCAGGCTAGAAGTGAAATATGTCAGTTTTGTTCACAACCCATGTAATGTTAATATGGCATTGGTGTTAGTGGCCAGTTAAAAAGTTACCTTAGTGCACCTGCACTACTGAAGGAATCTTCCTTCCCAGACAAATGGACCATGATTCCTAGCTTCACACCATCCTCAATGGACCCCTGTCAAGAGTTAGTCCCATTTATCGACTGGATTAGTTGAATTCTTGGAGTAGAGTTTTTTGAGTTCTTATAGATTCTGGAGATTAGTGCTCCTATCTGAAGTATGAGTGGCAAAGATATCTCCCACTCTGTAGGCTCTTTCTTCACATTACTGATAGTTTTCATTTGCTGAGAGAAAGCTTTTTAGTTTGAATCTATCCCAGTGGTTGATTCTAGCTTTTATTTTCTTGTGCTATGGGAGTCCTGTTAAGGAAGTCTGATCCTAGACCAACAAGGTGAAGATTTGGACCTTACTTTTTCTTCTATAATCTGCAGGGTCTCTGGTCTGATTCCAAGGTCCTTAATCCATTTGAGTTTAGTTTCGTGCATGGTGAGAGATATGGGTTTAGTTTCTTTCTGTTGCATATGGATTTCCAATTCTCCCAGCACCATTTGTTGAAGAGGCTATCTTTTCCTCCATGCATATATTTTGGCCCCTTGTCTAGTATGAGAAAATTGTATTTATTTGGGTTTGTGTCCATGTCCTCTATTCTGGTACCATTGATCTACCTTTCTATTTTGATACCAATACCATGCCGTTTTTGTTACTATTGCTTTGTAGTAGAGTTGAAGATCTGGTATTGCAATACCCCCTGTTTCACTCTTCCTGCTAAGGATTGCTTTAGCTATTCTGGGTTTCTTATTCTTCCAGATGAATTTCATAATTGCTTGCTCTATTTCTGTAAGGTACGTCATTGGGATTTTAATTGGAATTGCATTGAATTTGTATAGCACTTTAGGTAGTATGGCCATTTTGACAATATTAATTCTTCCTATCCAAGAACATGGAAGATCTTTCCATCTTCTAAGGTGTTCTTTAATTTCTTTCTTTAGTGTTGTATAGTTCTCATTGTAGAGGTCTTTCACCTCTTTTGTGAGATTGATTCCCAAGTATTTTATTTTTTCGAGGCTATTGTGAATGGGGTAGTTTTCCTAATTTCTCTTTCTGAAGATTCATCACTTATGTATAAAAATGCGTTGGATTTATGGGCATTGATCTTGTAACCTGCTACTTTACTGAATTCACTTATGAGTTCTAAGAGTTTTCTGGTGGAATTTCCAGGTTCCTCTAAATATATAATCATGTCATCAGCGAACAGGGATAGTTTGAGTTCTTCTTTTCCAATTCGTATCCCTTTAATTTCTTTGGTTTGTCTAATTGCTCTGGCCAGAGTCTCAAGAACGATGTTGAATAGAAGTGGTGAAAGAGGGCATCGCTGCCTCGTTCCAGTTTTTAGGGGGAATGCTTTCAGTTTTTTCACCATTTAGAATGATATTAGCCATGGGCTTAGCATAAATGGCCTTTACAATGCTAAGGAATGTTCCCACTATCCCTATGTTTTCTAGTGTTTTGAGCATGAAGGGGTGCTGTATTTTATCAAATGCTTTCTCTGCATCTATTGAAATAATCATGTGATTCTTGACTTTAAGTCTATTAATATGGTGAATTACGTTTATTGATTTCCTGATGTTGAACCAACCTTGCATCCCTGGATGAAACCCACTTGATCATGGTGCACTATCTTTTTAATATGTTTTTGTATGCGATTTGCTAAAATTTTGTTGAGAACTTTTGCATCGATGTTCATTAAGGATATTGGTCTGAAATTTTCTTTCCTTGATGAGTCTCTGTCTGGTTTAGGTATCAGTGTGATATTGGCTTCATAGAATGAGTTTGGGAGGGTTCCCTCCTCTTCTATTTTATGGAATACTTTGAGAAGTATTGGAATGAGCTCTTCTTTAAAGGTTTTGTAGAACTCGGCTGAGAACCCATCTGGTCCCGGACTTTTCTTTGTTGGTAGGTTTTTGATGACTTCTTCTATTTCAGTACTTGAAATTGGTCTATTTAAATTGTTTATGTCCTCCTCGTTCAGTTTAGGCAATTCATATGTCTCTAGAAACCTGTTGATGTCTTCGAAATTTTCTATTTTGTTGGAGTATAGATTTTCAAAATAGCTTCTAATTATGTTTTGTATTTCAATCCTGTCTGTTGTGATATTTCCTTGTTCATTCCAAATTTTAGTGATTTGGGTTTTCTCTCGTCTTCTCTTCGTTAGTGTGGCTAAAGGTTTATCAGTTTTGTTTATTTTTTCGAAGAACCAACTATTTATTTTGTCAATTTTTTGTATTGTTTCTTTTGTTTCAATTTCATTGATTTCAGCTCTGAGTTTAACTATTTCCTGTCTTCTACTACTTTTGGTGCTGGTCTGTTCTTCTTTTTCTAGGGCTTTGAACTGTAGTGTTAGGTCGTTTGTTTGTTGAGTTTTACATCTTTTATTAAATGCGCTCCATGAAATAAATTTCCCTCTAAGTACTGCTTTCATAGTGTCCCAGAGATTTTGATATGATGTTTCTTTGTTCTCATTTACCTCTAAGAATTTTTTAATTTCCTTCCTAATATCTTCTGTTATCCATTCATCATATAATAGCATATTGTTTAATCTCCAGGTGTTGGAATAGTTTCTGTGTTTTACTCTTTCATTTATTTCTAACTTCAATCCATTATGATCTGATAGAATACATGCTAGTGTCTCTATCTTCTTGTATTTGCTAACATTAGCTTTGTGGCATAATATATGGTCTATTTTAGAGAAGGATCCATGTGCTGCTGAGAAGAAAGTGTATTCGCTCTTGGTTGGATGGTATATTCTATAAATGTCCGTTAAGTCTAAATTATTGATTGTGTTATTGAGATCCATGGTTTCTTTGTTCAATTTTTGTCTGGAAGATCTGTCCAGTGGTGAGAGAGGCGTGTTAAAATCACCTAGTATTATTGTGTTATGGTCTATTTGGTTTCTGAAATTGAGAAGGATTTGTTTGACATACATGGATGAGCCACTGTTTGGGGCATAGATGTTTATGATTGTTATATCTTGCTGATTTATGCTTCCCTTAAGAAGTATGAAATGTCTTTCTTTATCCCTTCTGACTAACTTTGGCTTGAAGTCCACATTATCGGAAATGAGGATGGATACTCCAGCTTTTTTGCTGAGTCCATGTGCATGGTATGTTTTTCCCCATCCTTTCACCTTTAGTCTATGGGTATCTTTTTCTATGAGGTGAGTCTCTTGCAGGCAACATATTGTTGGATCTTTCTTTTTAATCCAGTCTGCCAGTCTATGTCTTTTGATTGATGAATTCAGGCCATTAACATTCAGGGTTATTATAGAGAAATGATTTGGTTTCCCAGTCATTTGGTTCATTTTTTAAATTTTGTTTATTTATGTGTTTGACACAACTTGTTTCCTCCTTTATTTGACAATTCCTTTAGGCTAATTCCTCCCTTTGATGATTTGCTTCTTTGTTTTTCATCTCTTCCTCATGGAATATTTTGCTGAGAATGTTCTGTAATGCTGGCTTTCTTTTTGTAAATTCTTTTAGCTTTTGTTTATCATGGAAGGATTTTATTTCATCGTCAAATTTGAAGGTAAGTTTTGATGGGTATAAGATTCTTGGTTGGCATCCATTTTCTTTCAGGGCTTGAAAAATGTTGTTCCAGGCCCTTCTAGCTTTTAGGGTCTGGATTGAAAAATTTGCTGCTATCCGTATTGGTTTCCCCCTGAATTCAAATAATCCAGTCGATAAATGGGCTGAGGAAATGAATAGACACTTCACAGAAGAAGATCTACAAGCAATCAACAAACATATGGAAAAATGCTCACATCTCTAGTAATAAGAGAAATGCAAATCAAAACCACCCTAAGATTCCATCTCACCCCAATTAGAATGGCGATTATCAAGAATACAAGCAACAACAGGTGTTGGCGAGGATGTGGGGAGAAAGGTACACTCATACATTGCTGGTGGGGCTGCAAATTAGTGCAGCCACTCTGGAAAGCAGTGTGGAGATTCCTTAGAAAACTTGGAATGGACCCTCCATTTGACCCAGCTATCCCACTCCTTGGCCTATACCCAAAGGACTTAAAATCAGCATACTACAGAGATACAGCCACATCAATGTTCATAGCTGCTCAATTCACAATAGCCAGACTGTGGAACCAACCTAGATGCCCTTCAATTGATGAGTGGATAAAGAAACTGTGGTATATATATACAGTGGACTATTACTCAGCCATAAAGAATGATAAAATTATGGCATTTGCAGGCAAATGGATGAAATTGGAGAATATCATGCTAAGTGAGATAAGCCAATCTCAAAAAGCCAAAGGACGAATGATATCGCTAATAAGTGGAGGATGACACATAATGGGGGGGAGGGAAGGGTTAGTGTTAGGGTTAGAGTTAGGGTTAGGGAGGGAGGCAAGTATGGAGGAAGAAAGTACTGTATAGAGGGTAAAGAGGGGTGGGAGGGGTGGGGGGAAGGGAAAAAATAACAGAATGAATCAAACAACATTACTCTATGTAAATTTATGATTACACAAATGGTATGCCTTTATGCCATGTACAAACAGAGAAACAACATGTATCCCATTTGTTTACAATAAAAAAAATAAAATAAAATCAAATTAAATTAAATTAAATTAAAAAAATTTAAAAAAAAATAAAACCCCATCTCTGTGAGCACCAAAAAAAAAAAAAAAAAAAAAGAGTTAGTCCCATTAAGCCTTTTCCTTTTATGTATTTTCCCATTACCTCTTTGCTTTTGTTTATTTTCTACAAATTAACTGCCACTGTTTGCTTTCTTATCCACTTTGAAAGTAGTTTAAAGAAGCATCTAAAGTAATTTAAAGAATACTTGTAACCTTGCCATGCATGACACTGCTCATTGCTAGCTACTAACCAACAGTTCCTTCTGTTTTGCTAGCTTGGAACACAGTCTTCAAGTTATACAGAAATCCAAGCTATCATACTGGGGAGAAAGGGGTCTTATGATAAGGCCCTGGAGGGAGGGCACACCACATGGAAAGAGAGGCATGTTGAGGAGAGCTGAGGAGGCCTTGACTAGCTCCCAGCTACTGCAGACTCACAAGTGATCCAGCTGGCAATATATGGCTCAGTCAACACACAGGAATAACCCCTGTGTCCATCAACTGATAAATGAATAAATTGCTGGAGGTCTGGGGTATAGTTCAGTGGAAGAACATACGCTTTGCGTCCATGAGGCCCTGGGTTTGAGCCCCAATACCAAAAAATGAAAAAAAGTAAAAAAAAAAAAAAAAAAAATTCCATGCCAGATGAGTTGGTATATACCTATAATCTCAGATATTGGAGAAACTGCCTCTGAGAACAGAGAAGTTACTCTTTTGTATGGGAGATTTCCAAGAAGGAGATCTCCATTTGTGGGAATGTTTTACTCTCTGCACCCAGAAGGGAAGGAGAGCTAAATCACTAGACTCTCATCAACAGAGAAGGCACTGACTTAACTCTGCATAATAAACCTTACATTATTCACCATACTTTTCCTGTCTATCTTCCCCAAATCAGTTTCCCCACAACCCTTTTCCTTTCTTTAAGCTGAAAGTAGTATTTAAAATAATTCGAAGCCACCTATATGAAATTGACTCGCTTCTCTGGCTGTTTGCTATGCATCCACAGCCCATCTATGTTTTTACTTTCCAAGTGGTCAAGCACAGTCCAAATAGTAAATGGAAGCCAGGAGTGGTGGTGCATGCCTGTAATCCCAAAAACTGGGGAGACTGAGGCAGGAGGATTGCAAGTTCAAGGTCAGCCTGGGCAATGAACAGGACCCTGTCTCAAAGTAAAAATTAAAAGGGACTGGGGATGTAGCTCAATGGTAGAGCACCCCTGGGTTCCATCCCCACTACCGAAAAACAAACTGTTCAACTTCAGGGTTATAAAGGCTCCAGCATACTGTTTCGGATCCCAAAGAAAGAACTTAGAGGACTCGATGAAGAGGGTTGGGACATTTTATTACCTACGCACTGGCAGCAGGCTGGGATATACAACACCTACAAGCAGGAGGAGTGTGAAGGATAGGCTGTGTGCCCACTGTGCATGTGGATTTCTTCACGTTTTATGGGTATGTTGTGGAAATGACCAGATGGCACTGAAAAAGTAGGAGAAACCAAGTTTTATTTTACACCGAGGGGCCCAGAGGAGATTAGTACTCCAAAATTCTGAGCCCATCTGACTAATTTTTCTTAACATTTATAGTCTGCCTAGTATCATAAATTTTCTAGTCTAAAACAGTACATAATTGGACACAAGGTTTCAAAAAGCATATTGTATTTATAAGGGTCTTAGAGTGGGAACTGGTTACAAAAGCAGACTGTGATAAAGGAAGCAGGCTTGCAAAGTCTTCTGTATCTCTGGCCTTGAACCTTGAGGTTTCACAGGGGCATTTACACTTCAAAGGGATGTGGTTAGGTCCCAGGGGAAGTCCTTTACATTCTAAAAGGAAGGAGTAAGTGGTGCTAATTAGTTCTCCTGAAGCCCAGCTGGTGGGAACAGAGGAAAGGAAACTCTCACTATCCTGGGCAACTCCTCAGTTTACTTTATATCTAGGCCTGGGTCAGTTACTCACTACAGGTACATTCTTTAACTTTACAACCAAGGACACTCTGCTTTGATCTTCACCTAAAGATTGGAGACAAGGGAAGTGACCACTTTCCCCTTCTCTGTTTTTTTTTTTTTTTTCTTTTTCTTATCACATTCTTTAGAGTCCTCTATATGCCCAGAACAATGAACTTCCCTAGGCACTGACTAGTGTTTACCTGAACACAAATTCAGGCTATTCTAAAGAAAATGTGGTATATATACAAAGGAATATTACTGAGCCATAAAGAAAAATGAAATTATGGCATTTGCCAGTAAATGGATGGAACTGAAGACTATCATGCTAATTGAAATAAGGCAATCCAGAAATCCAAAAGTCAAATGTTTTCTCTGATATGCAGATGCTGATTCACAATAAGTGGGAGCGGGGAGGGATTGAAGTACTTTGGATTAGACAAAGGGGAACAAAGAAAAGGGAGAGAGGATGGGAATAGGAAAGACCATAGAATGAATCACACAGTACTTTCCTATAGTCATATATGAATACACAACCAGTGTAACTCCACATCATGTACAAATGCAAGCATGGAAAAAGAATAGAAATTTATACTCTATGTATGTGTACTATGCCAAAATACACTCTACTGTCATGTGTAACTAAAATGAACGAATAAACAATTGTAAAAAATAAGATACTCATTTTTACACTTAGAAAAAAATGAATAAATGTGTGCTGTTCTGAGTAGCAAAATGGCACATCATTTCATCCCCCTCCTTCCCACTGGGGGCATGCAACACCCACACTCCATACACCACTTGCCCAGTAGTCACTTAGTGGCTGTCTAGGTTATCAGATCAACTGTGGTATTGCAGTCCCGCCCCCTCACCCCATGAGTCAAAACTATTGTTACTGTAAGGGAAGAACTGAATGAAGGAAATAAAGAGAGAGGAGAGGCGGCTCAAAAGTAACACAGGTTTATTCGAGACAAGCCTGTGGAGGGGGCCCCAATGGAGACAGAGACCCATTTTCATAGGTGCATGAGGGAGTCGGGAGGTTACACAAGTCTGTAGTTAGAGGCGGTCAGGGAAGGGTCCTTATGGTTGTCACGTCCATTCTTTGAGGTGGTCGCTGTTCCATGTCAAATCAGGTATTTTCAGGATTTCTGTCCCAGATAGCAATTTCCTTTGCACTATAGTTTGGGGTTTAGGGTCAGGTTGAGTCAGAGTGACCTTCAGGTGGCTCTTATTCTAAGATAGAGGATATGTTTCAAAATGGTGTTGCCTGTGTTCAATTCTTCCTAACAGTTGCCAGGACCCAAGTCCATTTGCTCATGATTTGAAAGCAAATACTCCTGGGACATAAGAGTTGGTGGGAAAGAAATCAGGTTTATTCAAGAGCTGGAATCCTGAGTAGATGAAGGAGATTATCATCCCCCAAAAGGCCACCTGGGAACTCAGGTAAGCAAAGGGACTTATATAGAGAGGGAGAGGAGGTACAGGGGGCAATGGGCAGGAAGAACACTGCTGGGCGGGATCTTCACCATCCAGGGCATGGATCTTCTTTTTCTGGTCAGAATCTTGCAATTGACCCTAACTCCTACACCTATTTCCTGTAACTCTTTAGACAAACATATTATCCCTACCCGGGTCCCCAAGTTAAACATCAGAGCAATTTACACATTTTGTGTTAGTTGATGCAGAGTAAAGAGTAAAGGGGTGTTACATATTCTGATGTTATCTGAAAGTCACCAGATGTTTTGGGTTCTGTAAATCTAGAGAAAGATTACTTAGTAATTATTAGTTTAATCACTTAGGTACAACTTTTCTTTAGAATTTAGAACACCAGGCAAAGGGAGAATAAGCAAATTTACAAAGGGCAGCTCCCTGTTAGACTATGGCACAGGTTCTTATGAAAAGAAAAGGCTTTATCGGGGCTGGTGATGTAGCTCAGTTGTTGAGTGCTTGCCTAGCATGCGTGTAGGCCCTGGGTCCAATCTTTAATACTGGTGGTGGCACAGGAGAAAAGACTTTATTGCACAACCCATCAGCAAGGAGACCAGGAGCTGCCTCCTTGATCAATTGTCGGTGGGGGAGTTTATTAAAAGGAAGCAGTAGCTTGTTGATTGGATGGCAAGAAGGGAAGTTTGAGGGTTTTTTGGCATAGGTGTAAATGTCTATCATGCTTCTTCACAGGTTGCATATTTCTCTTTGAAGTCATGTTCTGCATGGGGAATTTTTTTCTTTAGGATTTTTTTGGGAGGGTTATGGGATTGAACCCAGGGGTGCTTAACCACTGAGACACATCCCCAGTCCTTTTTTTTATATTTTATTAGAGGCAGGGTCTCACTAAGTTGCTTAGGGCCTTGCTAATTTGCTGAGGCTGGGCTTGAACTCTCCATCCTCCTGCCTCAGCCTCCCATATGGCTGGGATCACAGGCATGCCTCACTGCTCAGGGCTGCATGGGGAATTTTGAACTTGTGAGGTCAAAAAATTATTGTCTGACTAGCAGGTTTCTTCTGCACATGTGTTTTTTTCTTGTTGTTGTCATTTGCAATAATGGAGACTAAGCCTAGCGGTACTCCATCACTGAAGTACATTCTCAGCCCCTTTATTTTTCATTCTGAGA
Source organism: Sciurus vulgaris (assembly GCF_902686455.1). NCBI lineage: Eukaryota > Metazoa > Chordata > Mammalia > Rodentia > Sciuridae > Sciurus > Sciurus vulgaris. The sequence goes on along the minus strand of NC_136461.1, from coordinate 121,904,898 downwards.
CAGGTTAGAAATACTGGGGTGCTGCAAGGAATCAAACGCATGCTCAAAAGTGGTTCAGCAAACTTTACTTCCGCAAAAGGGCATGCTACCAAAGAAAATCCAGCAACAAGGCAGTCCATCTGTTTTTATCCCTAACACAGTACTACCCCTTGCTATGATAGGAGGAGCTCAGGGTTACAATATACAAGATTGGCTAATTTTAAAATTGGGGTGGGTGAAGGGAAGGGTTATATTAAAATGGCTATAATTGGATCTCAAAATGGCTACAAAATGGCTACAACTGGATCTTACATTTCAATTAAGGCTGAATATTATATTTTGAATGGACCACTGAACTTTCTGTTTCTCAGAGATGGTTCTCACTAAATTGCCTAGGCTGGCCTCAAATTTGTGATCCTCCTGCATCACTGAGATTACAGGTATGTACCACTGTGCCTAGCAAATGTCTATTCTTGGAAAGCCAGTTTTATACTATCCTTAGTATATATATGAATTCTAGAGGTTTTTCCTGAAACAAAACTTTGTTGTTTAAAATTTATGTCTGAGCCAGATATGGTGGCATTAGGAGGTTGAGGCAGAAGGATCACAAGTTCAAGGCCAGCCTTAGCACCTGGTCAAGACCCTGTCTCAAAATTAAAAAAATATATATAAATGTAAAATAAATACTTTAAATAAAACTGCTTTTTCAAATATATATAGACTTATGTAGAATTGTTTTGGAGTTGGGGGTGAAGCTCAGCAGTAGAGCATTTGTCTAGAATGCATGAGATGAGGTCCTGGGTTTAACTCCAGTACCGCAAAAATAAATAATTTTTTTTTTTTTGGTACCCAGGGACACTTAAACACTGAGTCATGCCCCACAGCCCTTTTTATTTTTTATTTTGAGACAGGGAATCTCCAAGTTGCTTAGGGCCTCACTAAGTTGCTGAGGCTGATCTTGAATTTGTAATTCTCCTGCCTGAGTCTCCAAAGTCTCTGGGATTATAGGCACGTGCCTCAGTGTCCAGCTAAATAAATAAATATTTTTAAATTGTTTTTATTTTTATCCTTTGTCTATTTTTGCCTATAAGATGTTTTTCACATAGCTGGAGTTATAAAATGAAAGTTATTTTGCATTCTGCTTTTCTTAATAGATATGTGCACCCAAAAATCATAAACATTTTTCTTGTTTCTTCATGTTATTCATAATCATAATTTTTACCTAGGCTTTTTCACCTCTCATAGTGTCCCCTACCAGAGCAAATTGTGGTCCCAAACCATTGCCTGGCCTCTGTGCCTGTAGGCTCTTGGCACTGAAACAGGTGGCATGGTGAGAAAAAAAATAATTATTATTATCATTTTAATAGCCGCATAATATTCCATTGGTTTATGTACTCCAAACAAGTAATTTGCTTTTGTTGAGAACTTTTACTCTTACAAATCATGCTACAATGAACATTTTCCATATATATTTATAAAACCTTTTATTTCTGTTTAATTATTCCCTTAGGGCTCATTCCCATGAGGGATTACTGAACTCCAGGGTATGAGCAATGCTATGGTCATTGACTATGCTGCAGTTCTGTGCTTGAAAAAAAGTTTTGACTACCAATAGTCCACTAATCTACCTGTTTCCCAGAACTTTCCTGCCTTAGTGATACAGTGGTTTTCTTATTTGTTTTGGTTTTGGTTTGTGTTTTCTGCATTTTTTTGCTACATTTACATTAATAAATGTAAAATGGATCCTCAACATAAATTCTGTTTGTTATTTTCTGCTTTCTTCTTTCTGTCTTTTTGCCTAAAGAAAAACAGCTACTCTGAGGTACCTCGCACAACAAACCACCACCTGACCCTCTACTACCCATGAGACCAACATAGGAATTTTTATAGGAAAAAAAAAAAGGTGCCTTATAGTCATAGAGAAAAGATTGCACTTCCACAGGATCTGACTCCAAAACAGGATTCAGAGATTCAAAGGGGGACCAGAGGCCGTGGGCAAAAATCTTGTTATGAGTAAAAAACTGTCAAGGATGAATACAGTAATGCCCAGATTATTTTTCTTGTACAAGTTAAAAGCATGCTTAGTTGCCATCATCCTTAAATACAGCAATATCAGTCTGCTAGTGCTGCCATAACAAAATAAAATAGACTGAGTGGCTTAGTTGAAATTTATTTTCTCACAATTCTGGATGCCAGAAGTCCAAGCCCTCAGTGTTGTCAGTTTAGTTTCTTCTGAGGCCTGTTTCCTGGTTTGTGGATGGGCACCTTACTGCTGTGCCCTCACACTGTTGACCCTTAGTCTGTATATGTGACCCAACCTCCTCTTTTTGTAAAGACACCAAGCACATAGGATGAGCACCCACCATGATGATCTCACTTAACCTTAATTATCTCTTTAAAAGGCCCCATCTCCAAATGAGGTTGCATTTGCAGGTACTGAGGAGTTAGAACTTCCACACATCAGAACACTGGTCCACTTAAGTTTTGAATATAGCCCTCGCTGCTCTGCCACTGCAACTTATTTTTAAAATGGACGTGTTTCTTTCTCTTCCTCTCTCCCTGCTCCTCCCTAATGTCTCCCCCTCCCTAATCACAAGGGAAACAGAAGTACCTTTTTTCACCAACCTAGACATCCAGGCTGCCATGAGCTGAGGATATTTCCTCTTCCACACCCTTATGCCATGATGTTCTGCCTCACCTCAGGCCCAGCAGAATGGAGTCAAACAACCACGGGCTGAACCTCTGAAACTTTGAGTCCAAATAAACTTTTCCTCCTCTAAGATGTTCTTGTCAGGTCTCTCAGTCATAGCAACAAAAAGCTGCACCTAGAGATACACACAATAATGTTCTTAGAAATATTGTGCTTAATTGAGAAAAGCAAAACCACCAGAATCAAAATGAATGCTCAATGATCTGATAGTAGAAAAACAAATCATGATAAATCAATACAATGGAATATCAATAGCATTGAAAATGAATGGATGAGAGGTACCATTACTGAGCCATAAAGAGGAATAAAATTATCACATTTTCTGGTAAATGGATGAAACTGGAGAATATCATGCTAAGTGAAATAGGCCAAGCCCAAAAATCCAAAGGCCGAATGTTTTCTCTGATAAGTGCATGACAATATATAACGAGGGGGAGTGGCAGGGGGAAGAGAAGAATGAGGAACTTTGGATGGTGTAGAGGAAAATGGGGTGGGAGGGTGTGGGGACAGAAAGGTAGTAGAATGAAACAGACAGTGTTACCCTATGTATATATATGATTACATGAATGGTGTGAATCTAGATTGTGTACAACCATAGAAATGAAAAGTTGTACCCCATTTGTGTACAATGAATCAAAATGCAGTCTGTAAAAATAAAAAAGATTTAATAAAAAAAAGGAAAAAAAAGAAAATGGATGGATGACTTTGCAACAGCATTAGAGGACTAGTAGTGGTTTAATGTCATAGGTATCAAAAAAATGTAATATAATAGTAGTTTTATATAATTCCAAAACAAATTTTAAAATACATTTAGTTATGTTTGCAATGTGTTGCATATACATGTGATTGATAAAAGTAGTTTAAGCAATACAACAATAAGCACAAATTGACATTATGGCAATACCTAAAGGGGAAATGATGTGGAGTGTTGCAAAGGAGCACTGGGGTAGGTGTAGGTGACTGATAACATTTTAGTTCTTGGGTTATAAGTATCTATTGCATATTTATAAGAAAGGAAGAGGAGGCAGAGGCAGGAGGATCCCAAGTTCAAAACCAGTCTCATAAACTTGGCAAGGTCCTAAGCAACTTAGCAAGACCCTGTCTCAAAAATAAACAAATAAATAAATAAAAAAGGGCTGGGGATGTAGCTCTGTTGTTATGCACCTCTGGGTTTAATCCCCAGTACAGGCAAATAAATAAATAAATAAATGGAAGGCAGGCTGGAAGAGGAGAAGGGAGAGGTTGAGAACTGACCTGGCTATCAGGTATCTCTGTTACTTGTTACAACTATAAAGAATGACCACCAGGCATGAAGGCACCTACCTGTAATCCCAGCAGCTTAGGAGGCTGAGGCAGGAAGATCACAAGTTCAAGGCCAACCTCTGCAATTTACTAAGATCATGTCTCAGAATAAAATTTAAAAGACCAAGGATGTAACTCAGTAGTAGAGTGCTTGCCCAGATGTTCTAGGTTTACTCCCCAATAGAAAGAACTGCACTTTTCTTCTTTGAAGTTCAGCAGAACTATGCAACTTGTTCTAACCAAGAATCGTGAACAGAAAGTATCACTTCGAGGCTGAATGCTTTGAGAAATTCAGGGCAACAGACAACATATTTTGAGACAGGGTCTCACTAAGTTGCTGATGTTGGCCTCAAACTTGAATTCCTCCTGCCTTATTCCTCCTTAGTAGCTGTGATTACTAAGCTGTGTGCCAACTTGCCTGCCTATAAATCTATAACATTTTTGACAGTGTGACCTGGGCACAGAATCTGATTACCATGAGAGCTGGGCAAGTGATGACTTGCAGGGCGAAGGGCAGGGTTTATAATCTGGAAGGAGCATATGGGAAGCTCCTGGGGTGCTGAAAGTTCTATTTCTTGACCAGGATAATAATTATCCAGGTATTTGCCTTTTTGTAATTCATTAAACTCTATATTTATGTCTCTGCGTGAGTGCGTGTGTATGTGTGTGTGTGTGTGTGTGTGTGTGTGTGTGTGTGTGTTTACAATAAAGCTTTCTTTTTTTAAAAGAAAGTATAACCAAGTCACTAGAGGCAGATGCTGGGCTGGAGTGAGGAGGTGCTTCTCTCACTGTGTACACACACATCCTGTCAATCTTCTGTCTCAGGTACATTTTGAATTATTTTGACATGCACTGGCCATTGAGGATGAATCTAAGTCCACCAAAAGCAATAGTCTGTCATACAAGCATCTATTCTTTTTTTTAATTTATTTTTGCAGCACTGGGGATTGAACCCAGGACCTTGTGCAGGCTTAGGGAAGTGGTTTTATTTTTTTACATTCCTATTACCCCTCCCTCACCTCCCAATAATTTTCGGCTTCTCACTATACTACCTAGCCTCAAACTAGCTCCTCGTCACCCCACATAGGTTGTAGTGTAAGTGGAAATGGCACTCAACTGCCATTGCTATCTCCTGCTATTTCTCTCCTCTGCCCTCAACTTGTCATTGCCAATGTTATAACAGTCCTTACTGGTCCTACCATTATCCTCTTAACTCCTCTGAGTCCTGTGTTCTGAAGCACACAGAATTTCAGTGATCAAGGAAGGAGAGCTAAAATAAAAATAAGATCCAAAGTGGGTAAGAGAAAGACTGAAGAGAGCAAGTGTCCAACATTCATACAAGACCCCAGCCACCAGCAATGGGCTCACTATTGCTTTCAGATGTCTGAATAACTCAATCCAAACATCCTATCCTGACTGTCTACTTATAAGTGAGTGAATAAAAGAGAAGGCACAAAAATGTTACAGCTAATGTACAACAAACAAGCCATGCTCAAATCACAGCCTCATAAGGAAAAGAAATGATTGTTGTTGTTTTAAGACACTACTGTTGTGGAGTGGATTGTTATGTAACAATAAATGACTAGTACAGCTCCTATGGGATAGATTTTGAACTGGTTGTTTAGCTGATGTAGGAGGACAGGGATTTTTTTTTTTAATTTTAATTAAAAATCATAAATTTACATATGGCAATGTTGTTTGATTCATTTTGTTATTTTTTCCCTTCCCCCCTCCCCTCCCACCCTTCTTTTCCCTCTATACATTCCTTTCTTCCTCATTCTTACCACCCTCCTTATCCCTAACCCTAAACCTAACCCTCATCCTAACACTAACCCCTCCTACCCCCCCCCCCATGTCCTCATCCGCTTATCAGCGAGATGGACAGGGATATTTTTAATGGGATTGTAGGGATGGTTTGTGTTTTACAAGGATCCTTGTTGCCACAAGTGTGGAGAAGAGATTTTAGTGGACCTATACTAGAGATAGAAGAGGTTTGAAATAGAGGTCAGAGAAAGCCTTGTTGTGTGGCTCACCAGTATTAATCACAAGGCCAGATGAGTGGTTTTGGGCAATCTGGACTGTTCATTCCCCTTGGTCAGAGATTGCTTAAGAAATGGGTATGTGTTTGGGCTGAATTACGTTATCAATTTCATATGTTGAGTTGGAATGTAATTGCATTTTAAGATAGGGCCGTCAGAGAGGCAATTAAGCTAAAATGAGATAATTAGGATGAATTCTAATCCAATATTGCTGCTATACTTATAGGAAGAGGAAATTTGGACACAAAAAGAGACACTCAGGATGCACATGCACACAGAGATCAGACCAAGTAAAGACACTGAGAGGAAGGAAAGCGCGAGGAGGCCCTGCCGCTGCTACCAGCGCAGCAGACCCAGCAGCCCCGGCAGCCCACCCAGTCCCGTCCCGACCGCCGCGTCCTCCGACTTGTTCCAACAATCTGTTGAAACACGGTGGATTACTTTGAAGTTCTCGGCGTGCAGAGACATGCCTCTCCGGAGGATATCAAAAAGGCATATCAGAAACTGGCCCTAAAGTGGCATCCAGATAAAAATCCTGAGAATAAAGAAGCAGAGAGAAAATTCAAACAAGTAGGTGAGGCATATGAGGTGTTATCAGATGCTAAAAAAACGGGACATCTATGACAATATGGCAAAGAAGGCTTAAATGGTGGAGGTGGAGGTGGAAGTCATTTTGACAGTCCTTTTGAGTTTGGCTTCACGTTCCGGAACCCAGATGATGTCTTCAGGAAATTTTTTGGTGGAAGGGACCCATTTTTTTTCACTTCTTCAAAGACCCATTTGAAGACTTTTGGGAACTGAAGGGGTCCCCGAGGAAGCAGAAACCGAGGTACAGGCTCATTTTTCTCTGCTTTCAGTGGATTTCCATCATTTGGAGGTGGATTTTCTTCATATGATACAGGATTTACTTCATTTGGGTGACTAGATCACGGTGGCCTTACTACATTCTCTTCTACATCATTTGGCGGCAGCAGAATGGGTAACTTCAAATCTATATCAACTTCTACCAAAATAGTAAATGGCAGAAAAATCACTACAAAAAGAATAGTCGAGAATGGTCAAGAAAGAGTAGAAGTTGAAGACGGCCAGTTAAAGACCTTAACGATAAATGCTAAAGAGCAGCTGCTACGCTTGTATAACAAGTAATTCAACGCACGCATTTAACAGAAATGTTAAACTATAACAAGCACCATTTGAGGATTAACAGGAACATTTTTTTGAAGATTTCAGATGAACTCGACTTTCAGTATGATTGTACCTAATCTAAAGTATTTATAAACAGCTCATTGGAGCCCCTATTTGTCATAGACTTTTGAGTTAATTGTTGGGACCAAACAATAGTAACATTTTTTTTTTTTTGTCTTTAAAATTGTTGTAATCTCTGTATGGACTTTGCTTTTTTATTAAACATAATCCAAGGTGAGCCTTGACTTTGAGTAGTGCCAGGACAAGATTGTATTCTAACACCAGCATGGATCTGCTTTCCATTGTGTTTGACATGTGAGCCAAGTAGTGTCAGCCTGTTGTGAGCTAATATTGCCAGGATGAGTCTCCTGTAGAAATAATTAGTTTTTTTTTTTTTTTCAGTATTTAGTAATGAAAGATATTAATGCATTATGGTAATACATTTCTGGCTTAATATAAATTTAAGGAAGTTTTTTAGTGGTACATGAATGCTGGCAACTTAGTAAAGTTTTGACAATTGTTTAAATATGTAATGTTAAGCTTAGGTTTTAAAAAGCTGGTAAACTGGGTCTTTGGCATTTGTTTAAAAAAAAAAAAAAAAAAAAAAAGACACTGAGAGGTGGCTACTACAAGCTAAGGAGAGAGGCCTCGTAAGGAACCAGACCTCAGAAGGAACTAGAACTGGGCGTGTGTACCTTTCACATCTAGTCTCCAGAACTGTGAGAAAACAGGTTTGCATTGTTCGGGGCACCAGTCTGATCCTTTGTTAAGGAAGCCCCGTGGAACTAGTGCAACATGTAACTGATCTCTGACCAGTGCGACATTAGGAAAACACTCTGGAGAAAGCTTGCTCTCTCATGAAATGGAACCACAGGAAAAGATTACACTCCTTCCTTGTCTTGTAGGCAATGCCTGAAATACCAGTTGCCATCTTGAACTAAGGATGAAGAAGTGGAGAGAAGCTAATGAGTCAACAAAGTCTGGATCCTACTGTCTTTCTAGATTTCTTACTTCATGGTGTGATATATTTACTTTTTTTTTAAATCACTTCGACATGAGGTTTCCATTAGTCACCACTGAATGTGTTCTAAATGATTGAGACCTTAACTAAAGAAGTGTCAAGGGCAGAGGGATTTGGAGGTGGCATGGGAAAGAGATTTCAGAGGAAGGAGGAGGTACAATCAGTGGAACACAGTCACTGATTGGATGCTGGTGGTTAGAAGGGATAATGTCCCTCCAACAGGTCTACCGTTTTCCTAGGTTCTTAGGTTCAATCAATCAATTGTAGACTGTTCCGTGATGTGTGTGCTACTAAGGACGGGATACATAAATGATACTAAAGATGCCAAAATATGGAAAACTACATCTGAGAATTAATAAGAAAAAGTCATGTACAACAAATTAGAACAGATAAAAAAAGTTTTAAAAAAGAAAAAATGCTAAAAGAAGTATATATTTTGCCTGTGTGCACATGTGCAGTTTTTATGGGTTAATTGAAATACAAATAAAATATACACATGGGTCTCTTATTCATTTTCTTCACTGTGCAGCCTGGCATTGGAACCTGTGATTCTGAGGGCCAGTTGGCTTTCTTTTTTCATGATGGCTTTGAGGTTCTTGGAGGAAACGTTGTGAGCAACCTCAGCACAATAAGACTTGTTGCACATCAGCAGCATTTCTAGCACCTTGACATTGAGGACCAGGAACTTCCAGAATCCACTGGGTAGCATGGGCTTTACTTTCCTGTTGCTCCCATAACCAATGTGGGGAATCAAGCTCTGGCCCTTGAATCTTCTCTGTACCAAGTTGTTCATATCTCTGGGTTTCTCTCTGTTATGCTCAATTTAGACATATCAGCCTGACTAGGGCTGAATGAGGTTCTTGTTCTTCTTTGTGATGACATTGGGTTTCATAAGATGTCTGAAGCTGGTGATAATGCTGAGCAGGAGATTGCTGTTACCACTGTAGGCAGGGCAAGGAGGAGAGAGGGGCAGAAGTGGGCCTTCCTTCATGGTCACTGTTTTATTTTATTCTATCAGCATCTCTCAGTATTTTGTGCAAATCTGTACTTCAGACCTACAAAGATAAAAAACACTAGCTTAATCAAAGAGATTTACAGTCTTTTCCTATCGGTTGCAATGTTATCAGTACCATAAAGAAGTTATGTATTAGGGATGTGGTTTCCCTGGGAGGAGATGACCACTTCTATTATAAGCTGATGGGATTTGGATTAACATTGGGACAGGAATGGTATAGGAGCATCAAATACCAAAGCATCAAAGAGGGTTTTTACTGATTTAATTCCAAATGGAATGTGTAATAAAATTTAGTTTGTGGCAAAATGAATAAATTTAGAACAAAATAGCAAAACTTTGTGTGAAACTGTTTATTCAAGCTAAATACATATTTATTCTGAAATGATACCTTTCTTATTTTTCTTAAAGTTTCCTTTTGCTATGAAATGATGATGATGGTAGATGTATGCTTACACAAATGGTATGAATCTACATACCATATGGTGTACAACCATAGAAACGAAATGATGTACCCCATTTGTGTACAGTGAATCAAATTGTAGTATGTAAAAAATTAAAAACTAAATAAAAGAAGAATAAATTTTTACTTAGCAGGAAAGAAAGGCACAAACAAAAACCCAAAGTCAACATCAAGTCTTGCTAGTTTCCTCTATTTTCTTTTTTGAAAATATACAAGTCCATGAAATCCACAAATTTAGGAACAATGCTAGAAGATGACCTCTAATATTTGTCCTGCTTATTTCATGAGTCATCGCTGTATATATTTCCTGTAATAACTAGAGGCCTTACCTCCTTGGGTATCCTGCCAAGGAAGGGTGGGTCTGGTGACCTGGGCTGTGCCCCTGTACTTTCCCCATAAAGGGCTCAATGCTTCACCTCTCATTAGGAGCCTCTGCAGAGAAAGCTCCAGGCTCCACTCAACTGGCAACTTCAATTTCTGACCCTGTGTTGAAGGGGTTTGCTTTCTGTGAGTTTGAGGAGCCCTTAGGTCTCAGCTCAGGTCTGGTTTAGTTCCCAGAGAGGTGTGGAGTTAAAAAAAAAGATAGAGAGAGAGACAAGGGATCTTTGAATCTTTGTAGGACTAGACAGGAGTGGGCACAGGGATAAAGAAAGAAACATAATCAAGATAGTGACTTTCATCTTGCTTTTTTTTTAGACCACCATGACCCAATTGGGTTTCCTGCTGTTTCTCATTGTGACCACCAGAGGGCGCAGTGCTGGTGAGTCTCACTGTCAGGTTCCCAGCCGACTTGGACACAGAGTTCAAAGAAAACAGAACTTGGCAGGGTTGCTTCCAGGGTGGGGGTCTCTCCTGAGCCAGAGATGATGTCTTTGAGATGCACAGAGTCCAGCTTGGATGTAGTCTGATTGCTGATTTCTGGCTTCTTGAGGGAACTGGTCTCCAGCAGTGAGAATATTTCTAAGGCATATCCTAGGTCTGGTTCTTATCTCTGTGTGGCCCTGAGGGGACCCTAGTGAGAACTTGAAAGCACCCAGAAAACTGATACAAATGGGTGAATTCACACAAGAGATTTTATCAAGCAGACGAGTAGAGTGCCCTGAAGTGAGGGAGAGAGAGAGAGAAAAAAAGAGAATGGCAGAGGAGTTATTCTTAATTAGTGGAAGTTTGTGGGCTAACAATCTAGGTTGTAAAATTGTGCAGGGGACAGAATAATGGCAGCAGCAAAATGGCAGGGGAGAAATGGCTTGCAGCCTTGTTAACCCATTGTCCCTTCATTCCCCCATTTTCATTTTTATAAGAAGATTCCTTTTGGGCACTTGGACAAAGATTCATCTTCAGTAACTGCTTCTTGCTGGGCATGGACATAGAGCTGATTCAAGGGAGGGAGATGTCATTGCAGTAGACAGGGATTGGGGACTGGATAGTTCCCCTGGGGAGTGCACTAGTAGCCAGGCACCAATTCTTCCTTTATGAGGTCCTGATAGTCTTGAAATACAAGCTGATTAATAGTCTTATTAGAAAAAAAATTTACTTGAATCTGATTTTGTGAAAATTTCAATGCACAGGGGGCAAAGGCCAGTATGATGGGGAATAGGGTACATAAATGGGAGAATTGTTCCTTGTCCTTTCCAACTCCTCCTACAGCTGTTTGATCTTGTCCTTAACAATACCTGATTGGTTGACATAGAAGTAGCACTCTTCCTGAGAGCACTTCTCTTTTTCTAGTGAACCCTCAAGGTGGCTTCCATTAGAAGATATGCACCTGAAAGCAAATTGGAAGAGAGACACTCCTGATAATTTGGGGGTGATATCTGACTGCTCCAAGGGGATACTGTTGAAAGTCAAAGAGCTGTTAAAATCTCGGGTCCTAGCTAAGAGATGAGAGAACCATTCTCTCATGCACATTCAACATCCCTGTGCCATGAGACAGTTAAATTGAGTATATGGTGTGTGGTGGTGACTGTCTGTATTAAGAGTGAATCCTCTGAGCATCGGCTGTGAACATATGTTAAATGGGTAAAACACCACTAGGGACAGTAGGAGTTAGTCTTCCATCAGTCCCTTGGGCAATTTGGGGGGGGGGGATAAAATGGCTGGCACCCCGACAGATCTATTGGGAAAAATCTAAGAGTTAGGAAAATGGCAGACAGGGTGAATGGCAGGGGAGGCAAGAATGTAGCTGAAGTCCAGTCCTCATGACTGGGTGTGGTTTCTGGTGCCTCAGTGTTCTGGTCCTGGGTCTCTGGAATGGGAAGAAGGGTGTAGGAATTAATGGCCTTTAGCCTGAGGCAGACAGGTCCCACTGGGGGTGGCCAAGTGTTGGTTGTAAGAAGTCTGAGGGTTAGAAGCTGGAGAGGAGTTTGTGGATTGAGAGTAGAGCTTAATCCAAGAAATGTGTAGCCATCTTGATAAACCTGGCAACTTGACAGCCATTGGCATAGCCAAGATCACTGTATGGGGTCCCTGCCACTTGGGAGATAGAGGTGCTGTGGCCTCCTGAGGAGGAGAAATAAGAACTTGGTCTCCTATTTGAAGAGGTTGAGTCAGGGGGCCAGACAAGGGTCTGGGCAGGGAGGAGTCAGCATAACTTCATAGGAATGCCTGAATGTGGTTTAGGAGAGGAACAGATATATGAGAAGGAAGAGGGGAAGGAAGGGGTATCTTGGGGGAAGGATGGGATGACTACCTCAGCTCAAAAGGGGAGATATTGGTAGTTTTCCTTGGGAGCAAGTGAAGAAGCAGAAAAGCAAGAGGCAGAAGTATAACCCAGTCAAGGTGAAGTTCTAAAGAAAGTTTGGTAAGAACTTCTAAGAGTTTGGTGTGTTTGTTCTACTTTATCTAAAGACTTTGGGTGAAAGGGATTGTGGAAATGCCAAGGGACTCCAAGAGCCTTGGCAAGTTGTTGGGAAACTTGGCAGATGTATTTACGCCCATTATCTGATTGGAAGGAGGTAGGCACTCCAATGTGAAGAATGATTTCATGAAGGATGAAGGTAAAGACAGTGCCCTTTTATTGGAGCTGTGGATGGCTTCAACCCATCCCAAGAAAGTGTGTACCATGACCAAAAGGTATTTAGATTTTCTTACTGTGGGCATGTGAGTGGAGTCAAGTTGCCAGTCTACCCCTGGAATGGCACCATGGGCCTGGTGAGTCAGAAAATGGGGGGTCTAATGGCTGTAGGATTGTTTCGTAGGCAAACTTCACATGTGGAGGAGAGTTCTTTCAGAAATGAGATGTCATAGGATAGTTGCAAATGAGTCTTAGTGAATTGTGAGAGCAAAGAAAGGTTGGGGTAGAATAGACAGTGGAGGTAGGAAAGTATCTCCCTGTTGGGTGGCGGTGGAGGTAGGGGATCCTGGAGAGTCATGATGGGAGGTGGTGTGTATGATAGGGCCACTTTTATAGCCTCCTCATCTGCCTTGTTGTTGCCTGAAGAGATGAATGATTGATCTGTCTGATGGGCTTGGCAATGTACAAGGCCTATGTTTGCTGGGAGGTGAACAAGGAGGTTTAGGATGTAGCTAGAGTGGTGGTGGAGATCCCTTTTGTAGTAAGAAAGCCCCTCCCTTTCCAAATAGAGGCATGGGAAAGGATAATGTGAAAAGCATATTTGGAGTCAGTGTAGATTGTGAGGGATTCTCCCTTTTCAAGGGCAAAAGCATGGAAGAGGCTGATTAGTTCCGCCTATTGTTTGGTATTGTTGTTAGGTAGTGGTCCTGACTCTACAATCTTTTCCAGGGAGACAATGGCATATCCAGCCCCTCAGATCCCTTCATGAAGAAAAGAGCTCCCATCAGTGAACCATATGAAAGTAGGGTTGTGTAAGGCCTCCTCCTGAACATTGGAGAGGCAGGGAAGTAACTCTTTCAGAATTTTAAGGCATTTATGTGTTGCTGAAGTGTGTATGTTGGAAGGCGGTGTTAAGAGGGTGGCTGGATTTAAAAGAGGGCATGTCTTAAAGGAAATGGAAGAGTCCTCAATAAGAGCAGCTTGCAAAGCTAACACACAACAGGGTGGTAGAATTTGCAGGCCCTTATAAGTAAGAAGCTTGGACAGATGATAAGGTGAGAGCACTTCAGTGGGAGCCCCAAAGGAAAGCTTTTTTGATTCCTGGGTTAAGACAAATGCTGCAGTCACTACCATAAGACATGGTGCCCAGCCTCTTACAGTGGGGTCTAGCCTTTTTGATAGGTATGCCACTGGGCCAAAAGTAGGATTGAACATATGTCCTAATATGCCCAGAGTGAACCCACTTTTCTCAGAGACAAATAGGTAGAATGGTCTTGTGATGTCAGGGAGATATAAGGCTGGATCTTGAAGATAGGCTTTCCTTAGGATCTGGAAAGGGACTTCCACCAGGTTGAGGAGAGGTTCAGTGGGGGTACCCTTTGAAGCCTTATACAAGGGGGCTGTCAGAATGAAAAACTTTGGGATGTAGGATAGTAAATGTTCTGCTAACCCTAGAAAGGAAAGGATTTCTTCCTTGGTAGATGGAGTGGGCATGTCCTGAACAATGCTTTTCTCTCTATAGTGATGGCCTTAAATCCAGGTGAGAGGCTGACTCCTAAGTAAATAACCTGAGGTTGGGAAAGCTATACCTTTGCTGGAGAGACCCTATACCCTCTGTCAGTCAGAAAACTTAAAAACTTAACAGTGTCTCCTTGGGAGTCCTTAAGAGAGGGACTACATAGAAGATCATCAACATATTCTGAGGGAGGAGGAAACAAGAGTAAGAGAGGCAAGATCATGAGACAATGTTTAGTCAAACAGGTGAGGGCTGTCCCAAAATCCCTGTGGGAGAACTGTCCAGGTCAGCTGAGAAGAACTTGAGTGAGAGGGTCAGTCCAGATGAAAGCAAAGAGATTGTGCAAGTCAGGATGAAGAGGGACAGTGAAAAAGGCATCTTTCAAATCCAACACAGAGAAGTATGTGGTGGAGGAGGGGATAGAGAAAGGTAAATTGTAGGGATTGGGCACAATGGGGAAGATGGGGTTAACTGCTGAGTTGATGATGCAAAGATCTTGCACCAAATGGTAAGATCAATTAGGCTTTTTAACAGCCAAAATGGGAGTGTTATAAGGTGAGTTGGTGGGGTGCAGGAAGTCTTTCTGCCTTAAATTCTAGATGACTAGTTGAAGCCCTAAGAGGCTTCTTTGGGAAAGGAGATATCCTGGGCTGGGTAGGATGTTGGGTCCTTCAGGTGAATGAGTTCAGATGAACACATGGCTACAGAGGGTGTGTGGGTGTCCCAGACCTTGGGGTCAATAAGGGAGGGAGGAAGGGACTATGAAGACTCAGGTTGAGTTGTATATTCCTGCAAGATCATGAGGAAAGGAACAGCAGAGGAGTCTTGGTGGAGGCACATGGTGGGTGAGAAGGAAATAGAGGCACACAATTTGGTTAAGATGTCCCTTTCCAGGAGAGAAATGGGACACATAGGAATTATCAAAAAGGAATGAGTGAAGCAGATTTATCCAATATGGCAACTTATTGGACAAGTTTGTAGGGGGCAGTATGGTTTTCCCTCTACCCTGACAATAGAGGATTTGGCAGGGGAAGTGGGTCCCCCAAATTCCCACAGCACTGAAAAGGTGGCTCCAATATCTTTCTTTATTTTTTCTCCCCTCTGAGGGGTCAGGGATTTGGACCGGGGTCCTTGCACATGCTAGGCAAGCACCCTCCAACATAAGCTATTTCTTCAGCTCTGGCTCCAATATCTATAAGGAAAGGGAGCTGCCTGCTTGCCACAGTAAGGGTCACCCAGGGCTCCTAAGCAGTGAAGGTCATTGGGTGCAGAAACCCTGGGCCCTTTCAGTCATTCATTGCCAATCCCAGTAAGTATCTGGGTGGAGGGGGTGAGGGTGACCATTTCTCTGAGTGCCAGGGCAATCCACTGCCAAATGTCCTAGTTGGTGGCATTTTGGACAAGGACCTGGGAGCTGCTGGGGGTTTGGGCAGACTCGTGCCCAGTGACCCTCTTTTCTGCACTTGAGGCATGGGCCTGGAGGTCTTCTTGGAGCTAGGATACCCCTAGTAGTGGCCAGCTAGGCAGGTCTAGCTGACTGAAAGGCGTTGACTAGCATTTGGTATTTTAGTTTTAGTTGTTTTTTTTTTTTTTTACTTCCCTTCCATTACACACCCTGAAAGCTACCACTAAAACCTCTGGCTGTGGGGTAAAGGGCCCCCTGTCCAACCACCTCAATTTACCCTTTATGTTCAGATAGCTTTGAGAAAAATAATAAGTCATGAGTAGCTGTCATCCTTCCAGAATTTCCAGGTCCTGATTAGCATATTTGAGCATGGTCTCTGTGAGGTGACTCAGAAAGGCAGATGGGTTTTCAATTTTGTTCTGTTACTTCCTGAAGTTTAACATAACTAATGGGTTTAATGGTGGTGACCTTTTGGAGACCTGCAAGGATGCAGGTTTGGAACTCGTCCCTCTGTAGATGCCCAGTCTCCATGGTATAGTCCCATTGGGGCTCCCTATCTGGTACTGCTTCAGTTCCAATGGGGTGGGTCAGGGTAGATTGGTGAACCTCATCTGCATAATTGCAAGTCTGTTCCCAGACTCTCCTGTGCTCCTCCGGGGTCAAGGTGTTGACATGATCATATAAATGTCATGCCAGGTGAGGTCACAAGACTGGGTAAAATACTGAAATTCCTTAATGAATCTTGTGGAGTTGGAGGTGAAGGAGCCTAGCTGCTTCTCAGTCTGGAAATGATTGTAGGCCAAGAAAGGATCATGGACTCTGACCACTCCCTCCACACTGGCCACCTCCTATAGGGTGACTAGACCACATGATGGGAGAAATGAGTGGGCTGGGTGGGGGACCAGAAGCAGAAACAGTGGGGCAAAGGCGATGGAGGAGCAGGGGCCAGAGGGGCCTGGTATAGGGAGAGACTGGTATGCAGGAGACTGGTATGGGGGTGCTTTGCTAGCCGGGTTGAAGTTGGAGAAGGAGGAGGGAGTAGGATGGGGAGAAGAAGCAGGGGGAATTGAAGGTTTCATTGCCAAAAGGAGGTGTTTGGGTTTACCAGGAAGAGCAAAGATCAGGTTTATTGTTCAAGAAAGAGAAAGCTTGAAGGTAAGGAATCCCTTTCCATTTGCCTGCTCGCTTACAGAAGTTGTATAAGTCCCATAGAATATTTGGATCCAGGGTGAACTTAGGTGGTCATTTTGGATTGTGATCAATTGTCATAAATTGATAATTGTGATCAATTATTATTACACAAGCAAATAAGTTTTGGTGACTTTAGGTCAGGGGCCAGGTAAAGGGATTTAAGATTGTCTAGTAGACACCCCAGGGGTGAATCTGCTGGAATGGAGAACCCAGATCCCATGGTGGAGACTGATAAACAGTGGAGTCAGGGTCCAAGGTGTCCTGAGGTCACAGACTAGTTAGCTGCAGATGAGGAGGCAGCACAATGATGGGAGCCATCACCCTCATCAGTGTGTGCCAGGCAAAAGCTGAGGGTTTGAGAACTTGGCACCAGGAATTTTGAGAGGAAAAGTGAAGAGGAGCCTCAATCCAGAGAGAGAATCTCCACCATAAAGATTGGAGACCCACTGGTCAGATAAGGTCAAATAAGGGGGCCAATCATAACTGTAAAACTCATGGCTGGGGGAACCCCCACTCAACTACCTTGAGGGTGCCAGATGATCAATGATTGCATCTCAGGTCAGCAGAGGAGTGTTTAAGTCAACCTAGAGGAAAACTCACTAATCTGAAGGCAGTGGTGGATGTGGAACCAAGCGTCTGGGCAAAGGGAAGGTGAGACCAGTGTCTGGGGGTCTGGGATTCATATGGGATTCCACTTGCCTAAGTGGCTCATCTGAGTCATGGCACCAATAAAAGCACCCAGAAAACCACTCTGGACACAGGAACTCACACAAGAGATTTTATTAAACAGACGAACAGTGTCTGCCATGAAGGGAGAGAGAGAGAGAGAGAGAGAGAGAGAGAGAAAGAGAGAGAGAGAGAGAGAAAGAGAGAGAGAGGGAGAGAGAGAGAATGATGGGAGAGCTATTCTTAAGTAGTGGAATGTCATGGGCTAACAATCTGGACCAATGACAGACAAGGAAGTTCACAGGCTAACCATTTAGGTTGTAAAATGGTGTGTGGGGGAGACAAAATAATGGCAGCAGCAAAATGGCAGGGGAGAAATGGCTGCAGCCTTGTTAACCCATTTTCCCTTCAGACATGTCCTCTCCTTGACATTTCCCACCACCGTGGCCTACATTGACCTTGGGATCTCCATGGAAATGGTGTGGTATACTCTATGTCCAGAGAATGTTCTCTTTATAACCTTCTCTACAAGAGTAGCAATGGCATTTTACAATCTGTATTTCTTTCTATTGTTATTTATTTATTTATTTTTTAAAGAGAAAAGACTGTTTCTTTTCTCTGTACTGGGAATTGAACCCAGAGGCACTCAACCACTGAGCCACATCACCAACATATTTTATTATTTTTAATTTTGAGATAGGTCTCCTAAGTTGCCCAGCCTGACCTTGAATTTGTGATCCTCCTGCCTCAGCCTCCTGACTCACTGGACTCACAGGAGTGTACCACCATGCCTGGCTGAGAAAAGCATGTTTCTAAATATTATTTCACTTGATCTTCCACAGAAACACGATTAGCTTCATCTCAGGCATAAGGAAACTGAGGCTCAGGTATGTTAAAGAGAATTCAAGGACTCTCCACTTGGAAGCTTCAGCAACTTAGGCCTGAATACCTCTGACTCCAAAGCTTGTGACTGCTTCCATCCCCCCAAACTTTTAGACTGTTTGCAAAGTTGAAACTCATATACGAGGCTCATCATTGTACGCCCTTGTGGGTCTCTTGGCTAGAGTCTCAGCACTGCCAACCTCACACTCTGTCTCAACCATATTTAGCTACCTGCATTTCTTCAGGTTGGACTTTGCTTTATTCTTTTATCCAGGTCTTTGGACATATTGCTCTCCTTGCCTTGAATTCTCTTTTCTTTCTTCCAACTGATAAATCATGTCTATTCTCTCAGAATACACTATAGTGTCACCTGAAATAGAAAGCCTCTGTGACTAAGTCATCCGACCCCACACAATCCCCCTGGCTCCTTCAGACTTCTCTATTCTCACCTCAGTCTTTCTTTTGTTTTCCTGAGCTTATGCTTCATTCCTTTTAATAACATTTTCTGTTGTTTTTTGGCAGCTCCCTCTAGAGGTAAGTTCCTGGGGGGTGTTTATTTTCTTTGAATGTCAGGTGCCCATGTCAGGACTTGGCACAGCATGAGGTTGTGTGGAGGGAGGTAAGTTAAATCTGTGCTGGATGCTGGCTCAGATGGGCTGAATGGATGACACTAGATAGCTCAGGGCCTTCCAACCCAGGTAGGGAGTGATGGAATGAGTTTGGGATTAGCGACAAGGGAAGGTTGGGTTTTGTGTCAAACCAGCAAACAGAATGAAACTCTTCATATTCTCTAGATGAGGTCAATACTAGTCCTATGAAATGGACCTGGCCTTCATCATCTGCATCTCTGCTTAGAAGCTGCAAAAAAATCAAAGAAAAGTAATTTAGTGCAGATGGTAAGTAACAAGCCCCCTCAGGATTTTGTTCTCTGGGATTTTTTTTTTTTTTTTTTTTTTTTTTGCATATTTAAAATTTTTTTGTTACTGGGGATTGAACTTCGGGCACTTTATCACTGAACTACATCCTTAGGCCTGCCCCCACTCCCTGCTGTCTTGTGAGACAAGTTCTCTCTAAGTTGCTGAGGCTGGCCTGAACTTTCCATCCTTCTTCCTCAACCTCCTGAGTTGCTGGGGTTACAGGAGTATGCCACCAAATCCAGCACATTTGTTTTTAAGTTTAAAAGAATGTGCTAAAATGTATATATTACATATTGGATGAGGCTTATCATTTTAAACAATTTTAAATGTACGTTTTTGTGGCATGAATTACTTTTTCAGTGCCAAGCAATCATGACCAGTATGTATCTCAAGAAAATTTTCATTACCACAAGCAGAGACTCTATATTATTAAGTAATGAATCCATATTCTGCCTTCCTTAAGGTCCTGGTAACTGCTTTTGTACTTTCTGTCTCTATGAATTTGCCTATTCTAGTTACTTCATATAAGTAGAATCATAAGGTAGCTGTACTTATACAGCTGGCTTATTTCACTTAGCATAATGTTTTCAAGATTTATACATGTAGCTTGAATAATTAGTTCTTTTTATCAATTGTGTATAGATATATTTCTCAATATATGCATAATAGAGAATGTATGTGATGTATGTGTATAATAATATTTTATTTCTCTGTTGAATACTTGGGAACTTTCTAAGGACTAATGCTACAATAAATGTTAATGTACAAATATCTGTTTTAGTTTCTGTTTTTAATTAATTTGGGTATGTACTGGAAGTGAAATTGCTGGGTCATATGAAAATTCTGTCCTTAATTCTGAGAGGAACACTGCTGAGAGCTTGGATAATTCTGTGTTTTGCCTCAGTCAGCGGCTCATGTTCTGAACATGGGGAGATTCCAGTACACCCAGGGATGCATAATGAGAGGACTCAGGAGAAGAGCCCTTAGGTCAGGTGTCTAGTTCCCAGAGCTGTCCTGGTCACGGGGCTGAGATGGATCATGAGCTCACACACAGGGAGGCTCTGGCTGGTTCTCTCTACAGATGGCCTGTATTTCCTCCAGGCCAAGAATGGTGTCATCTATCAGACCTTCTGTGACATGACCTCTGCGGTGGCGGCAGGACCCTGGTGGCCAGTGTGCACGAGAACAGCATGCCTGGGAAGTGCACAGTGGGCGATTGGTGGTCCAGTCAGCAGGGCAATAGAGCAGACTACCCGGAGGGGGACGGCAACTGGGCCAATTACAACACCTTTGGGTCTGCAGAGGCGGCCACCAGTGACGACTATAAGGTGGGTGCCACTTGGGAAATAGTGAGGACCTGAGTGTGGCTGGGCCACAGCAGGAGGGAGGGCTGGGAGGTGGGCTGTGGGCACAGGGCTGGAGCAGAAGAGAGACATAGTTACACATCTTGCATCCCAGCTCTCTCCCCACAGGGCCATTAGGCAGTGAGGTAGTGTTGGAGGCCCTGATCAGCTGGAAAGGGTGTGTGAGCATGGCTGGCCATCTGTCCACCTGAAGCCCAGAAGTGTTAGCTCAGTTGAGGGAGCCCATGTGTGTTTTTTGCCCCTGTGGGACCTGCTGGGCTGATCAGTCTCAGTGTTGGTTGCTTTTCCAGAACCCTGGCTACTATGACATCCAAGCCCAGGACCTGGGCATCTGGCATGTGCCCAACAACAGCCCCATGCAGAATTGGCGGAACAGCTCTCTGCTGAGGTACCGCACCATAACTGGCTTCTTCCAATATCTGGAACATAATCTGTTTGGCCTCTACCAGGTACACATGGATGCTGACTGTGGCTGGTTTTCATGGATGTAGACATAGGCAGGGGTCTGAGGTTGGGCAGGAAGCAAATTTCCATGAGCCTTTCATGTCCCCTAATCTAATTTGCTGATGGCTTCTGTCCCACTTTCCTCAGAAAGTTAAGATATGAGACCCAGGAGAGAGGAGATTTGGGGCAAGAAAGAGGGGGGGAGAGAGAGAGAGAGAGAGAGAGAGAGAGAGAGAGAGAGAGAGAGAGAGAGAGAGAGAGAGAGAGAGAGAGAATATATCAGTTGGCCTGGTTTGTTGGAGAAGAGCAAAAGGGAAAGATTCTTATTTTGATCTGGTTTTGAAATAATCTCAGCTACTGAGAAAGTATTGCTTCCTCTTTATGAATGACATCAAACACCCAAAATCAAAGCCATTGTCCTTAATCGATGATTATTTTGTTGTTGTTCCATATAGAAATACCCAGTGAAATACGGAATAGGAAAGTGTTGGACTGACAACGGTCCAGCAATACCTGTTATCTATGATTTCGACGATGCTCAGAAAACTGCATCTTATTACTCACCCTATGGCCAGGGTGAGTTTTTAATGCTCCTGAATTCTTCATAGCAAAGAGAATAAATTCAGTTATAATAGGGAATGGTTATTTATTACTACAGCCTCATTCTCTTTTATGAATGCTACATGTATTGTCACCTTTAATTTGCACAACTACCCTTGAGGACTATTATTAACCCCACTTTATGGATCAGAAAACTGAAGCACTGAGAGGTTCAGGAACATACCTGAGGTCACAGTGCATAGGCAGGGGAGTCAGCATGTGGACTGGGGAAATTTGGCTTCAGACTCTATTCCTAGCAATCCCATTATCAACTCCTCAGCAACTTATTAAGCCTAGGCCAGTTCACGTGTAAAGGGCAAATGGTGAGACAATTTTATTTCACCTGTAAGGGGTAAATATCATTTAATGTGAATCTAAGTTTGGTGGCATCTCCTTTTTAAAGGTTGGGCCTACTCTATAAAATTAAAAACTGTTATAAATATATCTAGGATTTTAGAATTTAAAATAAAAGAGAAGCCAGACATCCTGGTGTGTGTCTATAATCTCAGTTGCTCAGGAGGCTGAAGAAGGAGAATTGAAAGTTTGAGGGCAATTTAGAGAGGCCTTGTCTCAAAAGAGAGGTTGGGAGAGACCAAGAAAAGCTAATTGCTATAAGCCATTTAAGATGTGTATTTGTGATTTCCCAACATTGTTGAATTTCTCCATACAGACTGTGATAGAAAAGGGGCCCTCTCTGAGTGTTCCGGGGGTGGGAAAAAGTCCCTTTTGGTCACATTTAGGACTGGGATGCACCAGTCATTAACCAAAGTAGTGCTGGGCTCCACTCTCAAGCCTCAGACTGGCGTCAACACTCTCTGGGTTGGCCTAAAGGAAGCTATTTCTGGCATTTTACCTGAGTGCTGTTTTCTGCATTTCATTTTCAGAAGAATTCACTGCAGGATTTATCCAGTTCAGAGTATTTAATAATGAGGGAGCAGCCAATGCCTTGTGTGCTGGAATGAAGGTCACCGGATGTAACACTGAATTTGTGAGTCTTTGTGAGAACTAAAGAGGCTTGTGAGTGAGATTGACTCTGTGTGTGGGGGGGTGGGGGGGAGTGTGACTTCCCTTTCTCCTTGCTGAGTCTCAGGGACCAGGGCTGTGAAACCTCCTGTGCAAGCACAGACATCCTGTACTGTTTAGGACCAAAATCAAGGGTTGAGGTTTCAAATGCACCATTGATTATTGTATGCTCACATACAATATCCTTTGTTTTTCCTTTGGGAAAAAACATTCAGTTACCTGGAGTTAGGGTGAGGATTATGTTCAGGGACATCCCATGGACATTTTTGAAGCTGAGAGTGCTTGAGAAACATGAAGTGTTGTTATTCTCCACCTGGTTAAGCTTTCAAAGTCAAACTTGGCCTGCCCAACCCTGCCCAGGGATTGTATGGATGCACCATGTGTTGAGAGGTTACCAGGAAAGTCCCAGACATATTCTGCTAGAACCTCACTCAGGCCATCCCAGCTCCCTGCCACAGGTACTTTCTCTGTCCAGAGGTCACCATGTGGAATGATTGCCAGAGAAAGATGAGGCAGTTTCACTGTCCAGGAGAACCCTGGGGTCATGAGGGGGAATTTTAAGTATGGGGACACTAAAGGAGCAGGTCTCGTTGTGACGACCTGGCTCCTATGGCTCCTTTAAGCCATGGCTTAAGGCGTGTGTAATGTAGTGTGCACATGCACCTGTTCATTACCTAGTTAAGCCTGCACTGGGCACCTACACTGCACAAGTACAGGGGACACAAAGAGCTCCTTGTTCATCATCTAACAGGGCAGACATTCACAGAAAGATGAAATTACTATCTAATGAATCCAAGGTATCATAGAAATATAAACAAGGGAGGTAGGAGTGTAACTCAGAGGTTGAGTGCTTGCCTAGCATGTGTGAGGTCCATGATTCAACCCTCAGCACCAAAAATAAAAACAAAACAAACAAAAAAACAACAAATAACTAGGGGCTACAAGAACATCTAACTCTGATGGGGGTGTCAAGGAAGTGATTGCAGGAAGATGACTTCTGTGCTGAGTCTTGAGAGATGGACAGATAGAACTTTATGAGGTATCAGTGCAATTTAGGATAAATGAATAACGTTTAGAATCTTCAGTGTTTCAGAGAGCATGTGGCATTGAGGGAGCAGCAAGCTGTTTTACAGTTTTGTGCATCCATGTATGTGGGGTAGAGACAGCAACTGTATAGGAAGAGACCTCCCATCACACCAATGATTTTGAACTTTATTCTATAGGCAATGGGAGCCAATAAAGCACTTTAAAGGGAAGATTGACTTGATCATCTTTGTGACAGTAATGCTTGTAGCACAGTGGTCACAGACTCAAGGAGTCAAGATTAAGGACCAGGAGACCAGTATTGAGGTGGTTCCAATATTCCAAATGAAGGCCTAAAGTAGGATAGTGCTCACAGGGATGAACAGGAGGTACTGATGCATTCAAAGACTTCAAATTTATGACCAGTTGAACACAGGTGATGGAAAGAGAAGTCTAGAATAACCATATTGTTTTCATTTGGGTAGGGCAATATCTTTTGTTAAGTTAGAGTGTCTGGATGATGAACAGATTTGGGATCAAGGAAGGATATGCAGTCACACACTACTTCATGACAATATTTTGATCAAAGACAAACTGCCTATATGACAGAGGTCCCAGGAGATTATATTACCTTGTGGCATCATAGTCATCTTAGTTTGTATAAATACACTATCATGTTCACACAATGACAAAATTGCCCAATGATGCATTTCTCAGACAGTGTCTGCATTGTTAAATGATAACTGGATGTAATTAACTTTGTTTTGGTTTAGTGGAACTTGAAATGCCTGCAAAGAGATCCCAGTGATAGAGTTTGAGGTCTGCAGTCCAAAAAACAAATGGACTGGAGACAGGGATTTGGGGGCCATCAGTGAATTTCTAGTAACTGTAGCAGATGAGGATCAGACAATCTAAAAGGAGAGGGAGATGTGTCCCCCATAGGGAGCAAGAGTTAAGGAATTCATGAAGGAGGAGTCTAGCCAGGCAGTCCAAGAATGAATGTTCAGAAAAGTTGAAGTTTAGTGTCACTAAAGGTAGGGGTTGAGAAGTTTTTATGGGAGAACTAGATCAACATTGCCCATGGAGTATTGATGAAGACCAAAGATCCCTCTGTATTTGACCATTAAGGTCTTTGGGCTTGCCAGCAGACCTCTCACTGCCAACTCCTCCTCTCTTTGTTTCCTAGCACTGCATTGGTGGAGGAGGATACTTCCCAGAGGATAATCCCAAGCAGTGTGGAGACTTCTCTGCTTTTGACTGGAATGGTTATGGAACTCACGTTTCTTACAGCAGCAGCCGGGAGATAACGGAGGCAGCTGTGTTTCTCTTCTACCGTTGAGAACTTTATACTATGGGACCCAGAACCCTTGTCCCAATCATAGGGTCCCAAGGATGGAGAACCCCTGCCCAGTATCACTAATGTTAGTAGCAGAGTAAAGAGGAATAAATGATATTATTTCAGGGATTGGTGTTTGTGCTAATTGGCTTTGTGTCACTATGACTAAAATATCTGACAAGAACATCTTAGAGGAGGGAAAGTTTATTTTTAATCATGGTTTCAGAGATTCAGTCCTTGGTGGATCAAGTCCATTGCCCTAGGCCCAAGGCAAGGCAGAACATCATAGTGGAGAGATGTGGTGAAGGGAAGTTATTCCACTCATGGCAGCAAAGAGGGATTGGTGGGGGAGAAAGAGAGAGAAAGAAAGAGAGAAAGAGAGAGAGAGAGAGACAGAGACAGAGACAGAGAGACAGAGAAGGAAGGGAAAGAGAAGAGAGGAGAAGAGAGGCCTCTAGGAAAAGAACACACCCCCAGTGACCTACCTCCTCCAGTCATGCCTCACCTGCCTAGTTACTGACCACAGAGTTCATTCAAATTAGGATGGACTGATTAGGTTACAGTGCTCACAACCCAGTTATTTCACCTCTGAATATTCCAGAATTTGAATATAAGGTGTCCCCCAGGATCTTTGGGGGGACACCTTATATTCAAACCATAAGTGTTTTATGGATTATTTTTATGTAGGAAGATTTCAAAAGACTGCTTATTGCGCAGATTGGTTCTACTTCAACCACTTTTGTGCTTGAAATGTTAAGGCTTAGGAACCTGAATAGGGGAATATGCCATCCTCCAACCCCCTTCAGGTAACACTTTAAAATATCCAGAGGAATAAAGGGTAGGGAGGAGAACTTTTATCCTACTCCTTCTTAACTTACCCATATGGACTGCTCAATTTGCATCCTCAACCTGAAACTCCTGAAGAATAAAATAGTTTTTTTTATGGGGGTTTGGGGGTACAACAATGAAGGAAGAGACACCTAATATCCACATCTGTTATATTATAGCCTTGGTGGTTGGGTATTCTCCTTAGGAAATCATAGCCTGGCAGGCCTATGATGATGACTCTTCTAGGGTAGTGGCTAACCCTCCTGGATCCATCTTTGAGGCCTTGTTCAAAAGCAGCCAAGTGACCAAATCATCCCCACTGTGTTATTAGTGCATGTAGGATGGGATGACATCGGTATGGCCCTTGATTAAATGTTGGGCATTTTAAAAGGGGGATTTACTGTAATTTAAAACTGGACATTCAAAGCAAATCAGGGACTCAGGAGGTTGGTTGTAATAAAATAGGTCAGAAATCCCCAGCAGCATACCTTTTGCTGTAGCCAGGCCAGAAGAAGCAGCCAGAGTAGTCCCTCCATGAGCAAAGTGGAGGGATAAGGGTATTAAAGGATAGGGAATTTTAGGAGCCTGAGGCATGTCTGGGTACAGAGCATTTAGAAATCAAGGACATTGCCTGACTAAACTGAAAAGCATGTTGCACAGTATCCTATGTGGGAAAGAAGTCATCATCTCTCCAGGTGGCATGCAAAGAACAAAGGAAATAATCATTTTGCAGGCATGGCATGGGGTCCAGCAGCTGAGGGAGCTGATTCCTTGGAAACCTGAGATTAGCCTGAAATATAGGCCCAGTCAACACACACTGCACAACAGTGTACTTAAGTGACCATCAGAAAATCAAATGTGGTGACAGGTTTACACAGGGGACAACTGGTTATGAAAACCTACCCAACTCTACCCCTCCAACTTGGCTGCTTGAATGACAGGTTGAAAGGTGTCTGGTCAGGAATTCGGAAGGACAGATGTGGGAGAGTTTGAGTTTGGAGAGAGACCAGGAAGTGTCGGGGTTGCAGGTGATATAGGGGATTAAGAATTGGCTCCTCTACCACACAGCTGGAGCCCAGGGGAAATCCCTGGTGTAGTCTTCCAGAGTGAACTCACAATTATCGGGCTCTGGAGGTACACTGATTTAAAATCTCCAGACCAACTGGAATTCAGCAAAGAGCCTGGTTCCCAGCCTAAACCCTGCCTCCAGAAACTCTGCCTATGGGGTTACTTCTCTCACCCCAGCAATCCAGAGGGTGGAGCATCAGGCTCCAATGCCGCATCTATTTCCTACCACTCCCACACTTGACACAGTTCTGTTGGAGTAGAGGACTCAACACTTGACATGGTTCTGTTGAAAGATCATCCTCCTTCTCGGGGGCCATCGACATGGCATGTCTCCATGTGTAGTTGCTTTTTAATATTAATAATCAATATATCATTAGAAACTTATTGGGAAAACATTGAGAAGGTTTTACTGTATTGGGACACAAAAGAGTACACAATAAAAATTTAGTAGTAATACATAGATAAAATATATGAAAATAAACAATTGTAACTATGCTTGAGTTAAAAGGAACCTGTGATTACTATAGTATAATAATTTCTAAATATAGGCATTTCTAAAAATGCCTTTATCAAGAGGCATTCCTCTGAGCTTGGATGTGGTGTTTAGCCTTTGTTGCTTTCCTCGTTTTAATAATTGATTCTAGAGATACTTTACATAATAAAAATATTTAGGTTAGTCATAAATATAATTTGTGTTTTTCCTACGTTTAGTCTAATTCTTTGAGAATCAAAATAGGATTGTAGTCTACCATTAAATGAAATAGAATAGACTAAATATTAACTATAAGTTGACTTCTTTGCCCTTTGTTAATAATAGTAAAAGCTTTTCACTGTTAAACACTGGAGTTCATGGTAAGGGTAATTTCTCAGAAAATCTAGTGATGAATTTGTTCTGGAAATTGAAAGTTAACAGATCATGGTGCCCTCAATTTAGCTGGGGGACAAAGTTGTTTTAATCTAGCTGGGAAATAAGGTTGTTTTGATCTAACCTATCATACAGAAAGAATGTGTACTTTGAGAAGAAGTATAGATTGTACTTCTGAAGGATTTTTTTTTTATTTTGAACTAACCATAAAATGATATAATCATTACTAAAAAAAAAACAAAAAGTATAAAAAGGCTGGCAGAAAAATAAAGTCAGCCTCAGAACATTTGGTGTCTCTGCTGTTTCTCCACCACGCTGATGCCTTCCATCCACCTAGGATCCCCCACCACTGCTAGGGCTGACCCCAGCACTCCAGAGGACCCCACCTAAAATTGCTGAGAAGAGAAGCTGAAAATCTTTTGAACTCCAATGGAAAGAATTCTTTAACTCTTCATCAAGATTTTCTCTCTCTCTCTCTTTCTTCAAAGTTTAATTGTAATCTTAATGGTACATAAACATTTATATATATTCATATAAGTTTTTTCTCATTTCTAGAATTTTTGAAGCCAGTTATATTCATAGATTGGTTTTTAGAGAACTAGGATATTTGATTAGTATATTTCACTTTTGTCTTATATTTTTTATTTTTATTTAAAATTTTTTTAATTTTTATATATATTTTTCTCTTACCTGTTTCCCTCCATTCTCTCTCTCTCCTCTGCTAACAGCCAATCTCTATTTTCTCTCTTTCAATCTTCCTTTAATTTTTTACTTCAATCTTCTTTCCTTATCCTTCATAATCACCTTATCTTATATCACTTTTTTTTTTCTCTCTGTCCACCATTTGAAATTGCAAACCCTTTTGCAAACTTGCTGTTTTTATTGTAGGTAATAACTGATCACATCATTATCTTTTATTGTGATAATTAACATTATGGATGTCATAGTAGGAACTATTTGACTTAATGCTGTATATTGTTTACATTGGTTGTTGTTGGTATTTTCTCCCCTTACTCAGTGAGGTACTGGAAACCTTCAGGGACACTATAAATCCCTAGGGACACTATAAATCCCTAGGGGAGAAACTCTACTGCCTCAGATCCAGATGTTAGATGGGCAGACACACAAACAACATGAAAAGGCAAGGGAATAAAAAACCAAGATACTCTAATAACAGAATCCATCAACACCTCTGTGGAAGAAATATCAAGAAGGAGTTTAGAAATTAGAGAGTCAAACAGATCTGTGAAGTAAAGGACAGTATAAGGAGTGAAATCAGAGAGGAAATACAAGAAGTGAAAGATCACTTCAATAAAGATAGAGATTCTGAAAAAAAAAGTGGAAATCATTAAAATAAAAGAATAAATAAACTAAAATAAAAATTCAATTGAAAGCATCACCAACAGATTAGATCACTAGGAAGTCAGAGTTTCAGGTAATGAAGACAAATCTTGGAAACAAAGTTGATCATGAGAAAGTATTTTAAGAGACCATGAACAGAATTTCCAAGAACTGGGATAAACTGAAAAGACCAAACTTAAGATTTATTGGTATAGGGGTTGGGGATATAGCTCAGTTTGTAGAGTGCTTGCCTGTCAAGCACAAGGCCCTGGGCTCGAACCCCAGCACTGCAAAAAAAAAAAAAAAAAAAAAAAAAAAGAAGATTTATTGGGATAGACAAAGGCTCAAAGATACAAACAAAAGGAATGCACAATCTTTTCAACTAAACAATATAAGAAAATCTAAAGAATGAAATGGAAAATCAAATACAAAAGGCTTACAGGATCCCAAATATACAAAATTACAACAGATCCACACCAAGGTGCATTATTATGAAAATGCCTAACAAACAGAGTAAGGATAGAATTTTAAATGCTGCAAGAGAAAAATGACAGGTAACATTATTGGAAACCAGGGTAGATATCAACTGATCTCTCAAAGCATGGAGGTCCTGGAATAATATGTATTAAGTTGTGCAAGAAAATGGATGCCAGCCCAGAATCCTATATCCAACAAAATTAAGCTTCAGAATTTATGATGAAATAAAAACCTTCCATGATAAACAAAAGTTAATAGGATTCACAATCAGAAAGCCTGCACTACAAAACATATTCAGTAAGATATTACATGAAGAAGAAATTAAAAGAAAAGTAAATACAAGCAAAAGGAGGAATCACACTAAAAGAACAGAGAATCATTGGAGTTACACTGTTTGTCATATATGCACATAAGAAAGTTATGTCTGATTCATATACTGTCTTTCCCATTCCCATACCCCACCTTCATTAAATAATGTTCAACCCAGGGATGCAGGGTTGATTCAACACATGAAAATCAATAAAAATAACTCGTCACGTCATTAGACTTAAAGACAATAATCATATGATAATCTCAATAGATACAGACAAAGCATTTGACAAAATACTGCACCCCTTCAGGTTCAAAACACTAGAAAAACTAGGGATAGTGAAACATACCTCAATATTGTAAAAGCCATATATGCTAAACCCAAGCCCAACATCATTTCAAATGGAGAAAACTTGAAAGCATTCCCTCTAAACACTGGAAGAAGACACGGATGCCCTCTTTGACCACTTTTATTCAACATCATCCTTGAAACTCTAGCCAGAGCATTAGAAGAAAGAAATTAAAGGGATACAAATAAGAAAAGAAGAACTCAAACTATCACTATTTGCTAATGACATGATTATTTAGGCAACCACAAAGCTTCTAGAACTCACAAATAAATTCAGCAAAGTAGCAGATTATAAAATTAACACAGCTGAGCCTGCCTGCCCCACAATACGGAGATCGAACACCAGCACTGAGCCCCCCCACCCACTGCAGACAGACTGGCACTGAGCCCCCCAACCCACCCCCACACCTAGGACAGAGGCCGGTAGCTGAGCCTGTCTGCCTATCCCCCTACTGCTGAAAGACACTGTGCTTGCCTCCGTGCTGACTCAGTGCACCCTTGCTGGGGCTCCCCAGCTTCTTTGGAGGCTGATGCAGGCATTTTGAATTATTCCTGAGGGTGTGGTCATCATCATTGGAAGGGTGGCTCTCTTCCTGAGACACCTACAGAAGACTAGAGGCCCTTTGACAGGCAAACCTACTTACTTACTTACATCCTACACCCTTGCCCATCCTCCTGTTCACAACTAGAAATACTGTAAATAGTAATCGAACTCATTCTGTTTATTTTAATAATGTTAAAGTCTTTATAGGGCTATCTGGTTCAGGGCTGCATTTTCTCTGTATTGGATGCTACTGGTATTGATCTCCCCTTCAAAGGAGAGGTAGTGGAAAACTGCAGGGTCATAATAAGCCTGCAAAGGGGGGGGGGACTTCAGTATCTCTGATCTTCACTGCTAGAGGGGAATATATAGAAACAATATGAAAAAACAGGGGAAGAAAGTGTCCCTAACAAACCAAGATGCTATCGTGAGAGAATCAAATGACAGCATGGCAGTAAAAATGACAGAAAAAGAGTTTAGAATCTGCATAATTAAAATGATCCATGAAGCAAAAGACGAGATAAGAGAGCAAATGCAGGCAATGCATGGCCATTCCAGTAAACAGTTAAAAGAGCAAATGCAGGAAGCAAGAGAACACTTCAATAAAGAGATAGAGATTCTGAAAAAAAAAAAAACAAAAACAGAAATACTTGAAATGAGAGAGATGATAAACCAAATTAAAAACTCAATAGAAAGCATCACCAAAAGAATAGACCTCGTGGAAGACAGAATCTCAGACAATGAAGACAAAATATTTAATCTTGAAAATAAAGTTGAACAAACTGAGAAGATGTTAAGAAGCCACGAACGGAACCTCCAAGAATTATGGGATATTGTGAAAAGACCGAGTTTAAGAATTATTGGGATTGAGGAAGGCACAGAGATACAAACCAAAGGCATGAAAAACCTGTTCAATGAAATGATATCAGAAAATTTCCCAAACCTGAAAAATGAAATGGAAAATCAAATATAAGAGGCTTACAGAAGACCAGGTACACAAAAGTACAACAGATCCACACCAGGACACATTATAATGAAAATACCTCACATATGAAATAAAGATAGGATTTTAAAGGCTGTGAGAGAGAAGTATCATATTACATATAAGGGGAAACCAATACGGATATCAGCAGATTTCTCAGTCCAGAATCTAAAAGCAAGAAGGGCCTGCAACAATATATTTCAAGCTCTGAAAGAACACAGATGCCAACCAAGAATCCTATACCCCGCAACACTAACCTTCAGATTTGACAATGAAATGAAATCTTTCCACAATAAACAAAAGTTAAAAGATTTTACAAATAGAAAGCCTGCCCTACAGAACATTCTCAGCAAAATATTTTGTGAGGAGGAAGTGAAAAGCAACAATACAAGTCAGCATGGGGAGGAACTATCCTAAAGGAAAAGCCAATCAAAGGACATGTAAAAAACCAAAAATAAACCAAAATGACCAGGAATACAAATCATATCTAAATAATAACCCCGAATATCAATGGCCTAAACTCAATAATTGAAAGACATAGACTGGCAGATTGGATTAAAAAGAAAGACCCAACAATATTCTGCCTTCAAGAGACTCATCTCATAGAAAAAGACATCCACAGACTAAAGGTGAAATGATGGGGAAAAAACATACCATGCACATGGACCCAGTAAAAAAGCAGGGGTCTCCATTTTCATATCAGATAAAGAGGACTTCAAACCTAAGTTAGTCAGAAGGGATAAAGAAGGACATTTCATACTGCTTAAGGGAAGCATAAAATAGCAAGATATAACAATTTTAAATATTTATACCCCAAACAATGGAGCATCTGTGTATATCAAACAAACACTTCTCAATTTTAAAATAGACCAAAACACATTAATAGTGGGGGACTTTAACACACTGCTGTCAACACTGGATAGATCCTCCAAATAAAAACTGAACAAAGAAATTATAGAACTAAATAATACAATCAATGATATAGACTTAATGGATATTTACAGAGTATTTCATTCATCATCGAGCAAATATACTTTCTTTTTAGCAGCTCCAAAATAGACCATATGCTATACCACAAAAGCCATTAGTAAATACAAAAAAAATAAAGATACTACCCTGTACTCTATCAGACAATAATGGAATGCAATTAGAAATGAATGATAAAATAACAAACAAAAACTACTCATACACCTGGAGACTAAATAATATGCTACTGAATGATGCAATGATAACAGAAGACATCAGGGAAGAAATTAAAAAACAATCCTAGAGTTAAATGAGAATAATGATACAACATATCAAAATCTCTGGGACACTCTGAAACCAGTGCTAAGAGGAAAGTTCATTACATTGAGCTCATACATTTTTTTAATTTATTTTTTTATTGTAAACAAATGGGATACATGTTGTTTCTCTGTTTGTACATGGCGTAAAGGCATACCATTTGTGTAATCATAAATTTACATAGAGTAATGTTGTTTGATTCATTCTGTTATTTTTTCCCTTCCCCCCACCCCTCCCACCCCTCTTTTCCCTCTATAAAGTCCTTCCTTCCTCCATACTTGCCCCCCTCCCTAACCCTAACTCTAAACCTAACAGTAACCCTTCCCTCCCCCCATTATGTGTCATCATCCACTTATTAGCGATATCATTCGTCCTTTGGCTTTTTGAGATTGGCTTATCTAACTTAGCATGATATTCTCCAATTTCATCCATTTGCCTGCAAATGCCATAATTTTATCATTCTTTATGGCTGAGTAATATTCCATTGTATATATATACCACAGTTTCTTTATCCATTCATCAATTGAAGGACATCTAGGTTGGTTCCACAGTCTGGCTATTGTGAATTGAGCAGCTATGAATATTGATGTGGCTTTATCTCTGTAGTATGCTGATTTTAAGTCCTTTGGGCATAGGCCAAGGAGTGAGATATCTGGGTCAAATGGTGGTTCCATTCCAAGTTTTCTAAGGAATTTCCACACTGCTTTCCAGAGTGGCTGCACTAATTTGCGGCCCCACCAGCAATGCATGAGTGTACCTTTCTCCCCACATCATCACCAACACCTACTGTTCCTTGTATTCTTGATAATTGCCATTCTAATTGGGGTGAGATGGAATCTTAGGGTAGTTTTGATTTGCATTTCTCTTATTACTAGAGATGTTGAACATTTTTCCACATGTTTGTTGATTGCTTGTAGATCTTCTTCTGTGAAGTGTCTATTCATTTCCTTAGCCCATTTGTCGACTGGATTATTTGTATTCTTGGAGTAGAGTTTTTTGAGTTCTTTATAGATTCTGGAGATTAGTGCTCTATCTGAAGTATGAGTGGAAAAGATTTTCTCCCACACTGTAGGCTCTTTCTTCGCATTGCTGATAGTTTCTGTTGCTGAGAGAAAGCTTTTTAGTTTGAATCTATCCCAGGTATTGATTCTTACTTTTATTTCTTGTGCTATGGGGGTCCTGTTAAGGAAGTCTGGTCCTAAACCGACATGTTGAAGATCTGGACCTACTTTTTCTTCTATAATCTGCAGGGTCTCTGGTCTGATTCCGAGGTCCTTATTCCATTTTGAGTTTAGTTTCATGCATGGTGAGAGATATGGGTTTAGTTTCATTCTGTTGCATATGGGTTTCCAATTTCCCAGCACCATTTGTTGAAGAGGCTATCTTTTCTCCTTTGCATATTTTTGGCCCCTTTGTCTAGAATGAGAAAATTGTATTTATTTGGGTTTGTGTCCGTGTCCTCTATTCTGTAACATTGATCTACCTTTCTATTTTGGTACCAATACCATGCTGTTTTTGTTACTATTGCTTTGTAGTAGAGTTGAAGATCTGGTATTGCAATACCCCCTGTTTCACTCTTCCTGCTAAGGATTGTTTTAGCTATTCTGGGTTTCTTATTCTTCCAGATGAATTTCATAATTGCTTGCTCTATTTCTGTAAGGTACGTCATTGGGATTTTAATTGGAATTGCATTGAATTTGTATAGCACTTTAGGTAGTATGGCCATTTTGACAATATTAATTTTTCCTATCTAAGAACATGGAAGATCTTTCCATCTTCTAAGGCGTTCTTTAATTTCTTTCTTTGGTGTTCTGTAGTTCTCATTGTGGAGGTCTTTCACCTCTTTTATGAGATTGATTCCCAAGTGTTTTATTTTTTTCGATGCTATTGTGAATGGGGTAGTTTTCCTAATTTCTCTTTCTGAAGATTCATCACTTATGTATAAAAATGCTTTGGATTTATGAGCATTGATCTTGTAACCTGCTACTTTACTGAATTCACTTATGAGTTCTAAGAGTTTTCTGGTGGAATTTCCAGGTTCCTCTAAATATATAATCATGTCATCAGCGAACAGGGATAATTTGAATTCTTCTTTTCCAATTCGTATCCCTTTAATTTCTTTGGTTTGTCTAATTGCTCTGGCTAGAGTCTCAAGAACGATGTTGAATAGAAGTGGTGAAAGAGGGCATCCCTGCCTTGTTCCAGTTTTTAGGGGGAATGCTTTCAGTTTTTCACCATTTAGAATGATGTTAGCCATGGGCTTAGCATAGATGGCCTTTACAATGTTAAGGA
The DNA here is from genome assembly GCF_902686455.1 of Sciurus vulgaris. NCBI lineage: Eukaryota > Metazoa > Chordata > Mammalia > Rodentia > Sciuridae > Sciurus > Sciurus vulgaris. The sequence goes on along the minus strand of NC_136461.1, from coordinate 121,869,471 downwards.
ATGTTCCCACTACCCCAATTTTTTCTAGTGTTTTGAGCATGAAGGGATGCTGTATTTTATCAAATGCTTTCTCTGCATCTATTGAAATAATCATGTGATTTTTTTACTTTAAGGCTATTGATATGGTGAATTACATTTATTGATTTCCTGATGTTGAACCAACCTTGCATCCCTGGGATGAAACCCACTTGATCATGGTGCACTATCTTTTTAATATGTTTTTGTATGCGATTTGCTAAAATTTTTTTGAGAATTTTTGCGTCGATGTTCATTAAGGATATTGGTCTGAAATTTTCTTTCCTTGATGAGTCTCTGTCTGGTTTAGGTATCAGTGTGATATTGGCTTCATAGAATGAGTTTGGGAGGGTTCCCTCCTCTTCTATTTTATGGAATACTTTGAGAAGTATTGGAATGAGCTCTTCTTTAAAGGTTTTGTAGAACTCGGCTGAGAACCCATCTGGTCCCAGACTTTTCTTTGTTGGTAGGCTTTTGATGACTTCTTCTATTTCAGAACTTGAAATTGGTCTATTTAAATTTTGTATGTCCTCCTCATTCAGTTTAGGCAATTCATATGTCTCTAGAAACCTGTTGATGTCTTCAAAATTTTCCATTTTGTTGGAGTATAGATTTTCAAAATAGCTTCTAATTATGTTTTGTATTTCAATCCTGTCTGTTGTGATATTTCCTTGTTCATTCCAAATTTTAGTGATTTGGATTTTCTCTCGTCTTCTCTTTGTTAGTGTGGCTAAAGGTTTATCAATTTTGTTTATTTTTTCAAAGAACCAACTATTTATTTTGTCAAGTTTTTGTATTGTTTCTTTTGTTTCAATTTCATTGATTTCAGCTCTGAGTTTAACTATTTCCTGTCTTCTACTATTTTTGGTGCTGGTCTGTTCTTCTTTTTCTAGGGCTTTGAACTGTAGTGTTAGGTCGTTTGTTTGTTGAGTTTTACATCTTTTATTAAATGCGCTCCATGAAATAAATTTCCCTCTAAGTACTGCTTTCATAGTGTCCCAGAGATTTTGATATGATGTTTCTTTGTTCTCATTTACCTCTAAGAATTTTTTAATTTCCTTCCTAATATCTTCTGTTATCCATTCATCATATAATAGCATATTGTTTAATCTCCAGATGTTGGAATAGTTTCTGTGTTTTACTCTTTCATTTTTTTCTAACTTCAATCCATTATGATCTGATAGAGTACATGCTAGTGTCTCTACTTGTATTTGCTAACAGTAGCTTTGTGGCATAATATATGGTCTATTTTAGAGAAGGATCCATTTGCTGCTGAGAAGAAAGTGTATTCGCTTTTGGTTAAATGGCATATTCTATAAATGTCCGTTAAGTCTAAATTATTGATTGTGTTATTGAGATCTATGGTTTCTTTGTTCAATTTTTGTCTGGAAGATCTGTCCAGTGGTGAGAGAGGTGTGTTAAAATCACCTAGTATTATTGTGTTATGGTCTATTTGGTTTCTGAAATTGAGAAGGATTTGACATACATGGATGAGCCACTGTTTGGGGCATAGATGTTTATGATTGTTATATCTTGCTGATTTATGCTTCCCTTAAGAAGTATGAAATGACCTTCTTTATCCCTTCTGACTAACTTTGGCTTGAAGTCCACATTATCTGAAATGAGGATGAATACTCAAGCTTTTTTGCTGAGTCCATGTGCATGGTATGTTTTCCCCATCCTTTCACTTTTAGTCTATGGGTATCTTTTTCTATGAGGTGAGTCTCTTGTAGGCAACATATTGTTGGATCTTTCTTTTTAATCCAATCGGCCAGTCTATGTCTTTTGATTGATGAATTCAGGCCATTAACATTCAAGCTTATTATTGAGATATGATTTGTATTCCCAGTCATTTGGTTCATTTTTAAAATTTTATTTATTTATTTATTTGACGCAACTTGGTTCCTCCTTTATTTGACAATTCCTTTAGGATAATTCCTCCCTTTGCTGATTTGCTTCTTTGTTTTTCATCTCTTCCTCATGGAATATTTTGCTGAGTATGTTCTATAATGCCGGCTTTCTTTTTGTAAATTCTTTTAGCTTTTGTTTATCATGGAAGGATTTTATTTCATCGTCAAACTTGAAGGTAAGTTTTGCTGGATATAAGATTCTTGGTTGGCATCCATTTTCTTTCAGGGCTTGAAAAATGTTGTTCCAGGCCCTTCTAGCTTTTAGGGTCTGGATTGAAAAATCTGCTGATATCCGTATTGGTTTCCCCCTGAATGTAATTTGGTTCTTTTCTCTCACAGCCTTTAAAATTCTGTCTTTATTTTGTATGTTAGGTATTTTCATTATAATGTGCCTTGATGTGGGTCTGTTGTAATTTTGTGTATTTGGAGTTTTATAAGCCTCTTGAACTTGATTTTCCATTTCATTCTTCAGATTGGGGAATTTTTCTGATATTATTTCATTGAATAGATTGTTCATTCCTTTGGTTTGTTTCTCTAGGCCTTCCTCAATCCCAATAATTCTTAAATTTGGCCTTTTCATGATATCCCATAGTTCTTATAGATTCTGTTCATGATTTCTTACCATCTTCTCTGTTTGGTCAACTTTGTTTTCAAGGTTAAATATTTTGTCTTCAATGTCTGAGGTTCTGTCTTCCAGGTGTTCTATCCTACTGGATATGCTTTCTATGGAGTTCTTAATTTGGTTTATTGTTTCTTTCATGTCAAGGATTTCTGTTTGTTTTTTTTCAATATCTCTAACTCTTTATTGAAATGATTTTTTGCTTCCTGTATTTGCTCTTTTAACTGTCGATTGGTGCGATCATTCAATGCCTGCATTTGCTCTTTCATCTCATTATTCAGTGCATGCATTTGCTCTTTCATCTCATTGTTTGCTTCCCTGATCATTTTAATTATGTACATTCTGAACTCCTTTTCTGTCATTTCTTCTGCCATGCTGTCATTGGGTTTTATTGATGTAACATCTAGATTTGTTTGCGGCATTTTCTTTACTTGTTTTCTCATATTGTTCAGGTATCAGTGGACCGCTGAGATATTGTAGGTTTCCTCTGTTGACTTACAATGTCCCTGAAGATTTCTATATATATCCCCTCTTAGCCTTCAGTAGGCTGAAGTCTTGGAGGAAGTTGATAATGCAGTGCTCCACAAGGAAGCTGCCTCTCTAGGAGTGGTGGCCTTCAGGTGGTGTTTATTCCCTGCTAGTGGGCAGAGGTGCCTCCACTTGTTGACCAATGGTCATCCAAAGGGGAACTAGGCTGCAGGCTAAGGCAAGGCCTGTTTGGGCCTGTGTCTCTGGTTTTACCATCCTTGTGGGGAAACCTCCCCCGGCAGAGAAGACTCACCCAGTGGGGAGGTCTTGCTGGTCAGTTCCCCTCCTAGAGGTTCCCGTCAATTTACAGCTACCCCCTGGGCTGGGCTGCCTTCCTCTGCAAAGTTCCCAGGGGCCCAGCCCTACCTCCTGGGCCTGGGAGCCTCACCCTTCGCAGATGAATCTCCTCAGGCTGCCTCTCCTCAGAGAATCTGCCCGCAGTCCTTGAACCTTCGCTGCACCCCTAAGCGTGTCTCTGTGCGGCTCTTCCACCAAGAAGCCTCCTAGATCCTTGGACCCTGCTCTGCACCTAATAGCCTGGCTATGCAGCCCCTCCTCTGAGCAGCCACCTGGCGCCCCGTAGAATCGCTCTGAGTCCCAGAGACCCGCTGCACGCCTCTTCCTCCAGATAGCCGCCCGGTGTTCCGGTGCAGTCACTAGGAGTCCAAGCAACTCACTGCATCCCTCCTCCTCCCACCAACCACCCGTAGCCCTGGACAATCACTCCGAGTCGAAGTGACCCGCCCCTTCCTCCTCCTCCTCCAGGTAACCCCCCCGGGTGTTCAGAAGCGGTCACTCTGAGTGGCTCTGAATCCACGTGACCCGCTGCACACCTCCTCTGGGCGGCCGCTCGAGTGTAGCCACTTGAGACCAAGCGACCCACCGGGCTTCTCTTCTAGGCAGCCCCCAGGTGTTCAGGAGTGGTCGCTTTAAGTCCAAACAACTCACCAATTGCCTCCTCCTCTGAGCAGCCGCCTGGAGCTCTAATGCAGTCACTGCGAGTCCAAACGACCTGCCGTGCTCCTCCTCCTTCTCCTCCTACTCCTCAGGGCAGGCCCTGGTGTTCAGAAGTGGTCTGAGTCCAAACAGCTCACCGTGCAGCTCCTCCTCTGGCAACCGCCTGTAGCTCTAGTGCAGTCACTCTGAATCCAAGCGGCCATGCTCCTCCTCCTCCTCCTCCTCCGGGCAGGCCCCGGTGTTCAGAAGCAGTCGCTCTGAGTCCAAACAGCTCACCGCACATCTCCTCCTCTGGCAACCGCCTGTAGCTCTGGTGTAGTCACTCCGAATCCAAGCGGCCACGCTCCTCCTCCCCCTCCTCAGGGCAGGCCCCAGTGTTCTAAGACCACACAGCTCTCCTCGCCGCTCCTCCCCTGGGCAGCCACCGGAGCCCCAGTGGTTGCTCCAAGTCCCAGCGCTGTGCTGAGCGGCCTCCTCTATGACGCTCCCAGTTGTCCGAGTTCACTGCTCCAGCGGGCGGAGGGGTGTCTTGCCGGGCAGCTCTACTTCACAAAGTTCCCTGCGTTCTGGGACTACCGCCCCATCCGGGACGCCTCCCCAACAGGAGGGACTCACCCGGCTGCTTTGAGTTGGTCCCAAGTCTCTCAATATCTCCTCTTTTGAATCCTGAGTCCTGGAGCAACATGAAATGCAGCCACCCTCTAGTCCGCCATCTTGAAAACGCAGTTCGCCATCTTGAAAATGCCGAGCTCATACATTAAAAAAATAAAAAGTCAACAACTAAATGACCTAACATTAGCTCAAAGCCCTAGAAAAAGAACAGATCAACACCAAAAATAGTAGAAAACTGAAAATAATTAAAATCAGAGCTGAAATCAATGAAATTGAAACAAAAGAAATAATTCAAAAAATTGACAAAACAAAAAGTTGGTTATTTGAAAAAGTAAACAAAATTGATAAACCCCTAGCCAAACTAACAAAGAGAAGGAGAGCGAAAACTCAAATTACTAGAGTTCATGATGAAAAAGGAAAGATCATGACAGACACCATTGAAATATATAACATAATTAGAAGCTACTTTGAAAATCTATACTCCAACAAAATAGAGAATATCAAAGACATCAACAAATTTTTAGAGACATATGATCTTCCCAAACTGAATCAGGAAGATGTACACAATCTAAACAGATTAATTTCAAGCACCAAAATAGAAGAAGCCATCAAAAGCCTACCAATCAAGAAAAGCCCAGGACCAGATGGATTCTCAGCCAAATTCTACAAGACCTTTAAAGGAGAATTGATACCAATATTCCTCAAAGTATTCCAGGAAATAGAAAAGGCGAGAACCCTTCCAAATTCCTTCTATGAGGCTAGTATTTCTCTGATACCAAAACCAGACAAAGACTTATCAAGGAAAGAAAACTTTAGACTAATATCCCTGATGAACATAGATGCAAAAATCCTTAACAAAATACTGGCAAATTGCATACAAACATATATTGAAAAGACAGTGCACCATGATCAAGTGGGGTTTATCCCAGGGATGCAAGGTTAGTTCAACGTCTGGAAATCAAGAAATGTAATTCATCACATCAACAGACTTAAAGTTAAGAATCACATGATTATTTCAATAGATGCTGAGAAAGCATTTGATAAAATACAGCACCCCTTCATGCTTAAAACACTAGAAAAATAGAAATAGTAGGAACATACATCAACATTGTAAAGACTATTATGCTAAGCTCACAGCCAACATCATTCTTAATGGAGAAAAACTGAAAACATTACCTCTAAAAACTGGACAAGACAGGGATGCCCTATTTCACCACTTCTATTCAAAACCGTCCTTGAAACACTTGCTAGAGCAATTAGACAGACCAAAGAAATTAAAGGGATACAAATAGGAAAAGAAGAACTAAAGCTGTCACTATTTGCTGATGACTTGATCCTATATTTAGAAGATCCAAAAAACTCCACTAGAAAACTTCTAGAACTAATAAATGAATTAAGCAAAGTAGCAGGATATAAAATCAATACATATAAATCTAATACATTTCTATTCATAAGTTGTGAATCCTCTGAAAGAGAAATTAGAAAAACCACTCCATTCACAGTAGCCTCAAAAAAAGTAAAATACTTGGGAATTAATCTAACAAAAGAGGTGAAAGACCTCTACAATGAAAACTACAAAACATTAAAGAAAGAAACTGAAGAAAACCTTTGAAGATGGAAAGATCTCCCACGTTCTTGGATAGGCAGAATTAACATTGTCAAAATGGCCATTCTACCAAAGGCTCTATACAGATTCAATGCAATTCCAATTAAAATTCCAATGACATTCCTTATGGAAATAGAGAAATCTATTGTGAACTTCATCTGGAAGAACAAGAGACCTCAAATAGCCAAAACAATCCTGAGTAGAAAAAGTGAAACAGGAGGTATCACAATTCCAGACATTAAGCTATGCTACAGAGCAATAGTAACAAAAACAGCATGGTATTGGCACCAACATAGACAGGCAGACCAATGGTACAGAATAGAAGACATAGAGACAAAACCACATAAATACAGTCACCTCATACTAGACAAAGGAGCTAAAAACATACAATGGAGAAAAGATAGATTCTTCAACAAAAGGTGCTGGCAAAACTGGAAATCCATATGCAGTAAAATGAAATTAAACCTCTTTCTCTCACCCTGCACAAAACTCAACTCAAAATGGATCAAGGACATAGGAATCAGACCAGAGACCTGCACCTAATAGAAGACAAAGTGGCCCGAATCTTCATTATGTTGGCTTAGGATCAGGCTTCCTCAACAAGACTCCCGAAGCACAAGAAATCAAAGCAAGAATCAATAAACGGGATGGACTCAAACTAAAAAGCTTTTTCTCAGCAATGGATACCATCAAGAATGTGAAGAGAGAGCCTACAGAGTGGGAGAAAATCTTTTCCACACACACTTCAGATAGAGCACTTATCTCCAAAATTTATAAAGAACTTACAAAACTTTACACCAAAAATACAAAGAACCCAATCAATAAATGGGCCAAGGAACTGGACAGACACTTTACAGAAGAAGACACACAGGCAATTAATAAATATATGAAAAAGTGTTCAACATCTTTAGTAATTAGAGAAATGCAAATTAAAACAACTCTAAGATTTCATCTTACTCCAATTAGAATGGCTATTATCAAAAACACAAACAATAATAGACGTTGGTGTGGATGTGGGAAAAAAGGCACACTTTTACATTGCTGGTGGAGTTGAAAATTGGTGCAACCACTCTGGAAAGCAGTATGGAGAATCCTAAGAAAACTTGGAATGGACCCACCTTTTGACCCAGTTATCCCACTCCTCAGTTTATACCCATAGGACCTAAAATCAGCAAACTATAGTAACACAGCCACATCAATGTTAATAGCAGCTCAGTTCACAGTAGCTAGATTGTGGAACCAACCAAGATGCCCTTCAACAGATGAATGGATAAAGAAACTCTGGTATATATACACAATGGAATACTATTCAGCCATAAAGAAGAATATTATTATGGCATTTACAAATAAATGGATGGAATTGGAGAATATCATGCTACGTAAAATAAGCCAATTCCCCAAAATCAAGGACTGAATGTTTTTCCTGATAAGGGGAGAATGATATATAATGGGAGTGGGAGTGGGGAGAGAGAGAAGAATAGGGGAACTTTAGATTATGTAGGAGGAAATGAGAGGGAGGGGGTATGAAAAATGGTGGAATGGGACAGACATCATTACCCTATGTACATGTATGATTACACAAATAATATGAATCTACATCATGTACAACCATAGAAACAAAATGATACCCCATTTGTGTACAATGAATCAAAATGCAGTCTATAAAAAATTAAAAGATAAATTTAAAAAAACACCCATATTTCAACTGTATTCCTATACATCAGTGATGAATCCACTGAAAGAGAAATTAGGAAAACTGTCCCATTCACAATCATCTCAAAGAAAATAAAATAATTGGGAATCAATCTAACAAAAGAGGTGAAAAACCTCTACAATGAAAACTACAGAACACTAAAGAAAGCAATTGAAGAAAACCTTTAGAAGATGGAAAGATCTCCCATGCTCTTGGATAGGTAGAATTAACATTGTCAAGATGGCCATACTACCAAAAGCATTATACAGATTTAATGCAATTCCTATTAAAATACCAATGGCATTCTTCATAGAAATAAAAAGCAGTCATTAAATTCTTTTGGCAAAATAAAAGACTCAGAATAGTCAAAGCAATCCTCAGTAAGAAAAGTGAAGCAAGAGACTTCACAATACCAGACCTCAAATTATACTACAGAGCTATAGTAACAAAAGTAGCATGGTATTGGCACCAAAACAGATACATAGACCAGTGGTACAGAATAGAAGACACAGAGACAAACCCACCTAAATACTATTATACTGGAAAAAGGCTCCTAAAACAGACAATGAAAAGAAGATAGCCTCTTCAACAAATGGTGCTGGGAAACCTGAAAATCCACATGTAATAAGATGAAATTAGAACCCCATCACTCACCCTGCACAAAACTCAAAATGAATCATGGACCTAGGCAATAGATCAGAAATTCTGTGCCTACTGGAAGAGAAAGTAGGCTCAAACCTCCCTCATCTTGGCTTAGGAATTGAATTCCTCAACAAGAGCCCTAAAGCACAGAAGTAAAATCAACAATCAATAAATGGGATGGTATCAAACTAAAAAGTTCCACAGCAAAAGAAACAATCAAGAACATGAGGAGAGAGCGTATAGAATGAAAGAAAATGTTTGCCGCCTGCATCTCTGATAGAGCATTAATCTCCAGGATATATAAATAACTCAAAAAACTTAACACCAGAAAAAAAAAAAAAAACCCAATCAATAAATGGGCAAAGGAACTGAACAGACACTTCACAGAAGAAATATGATCGGTCAACAAATATATGAAAAAATGTTCAACTTCACTAGCAAATGCAAGTTAAAACTACACTGAGATTTCATCTCACTCCAGTCAGAATAGCAATTATTAAGAATACAAGTAACAATAAATGCCAGCAAGGATGTGGTGAAAACATCATACTTTGCTGGTGGAACTGCAAATTGGTACAACCACTCTGGAGCAGTATGGAGTTTCCTCAGAAAATTTGAAAAAGAATTATCATTTTACCCAGTTAGTCCACCCCTTGGCACATACCCAAAGGACTTAAAATTAATATACTACAGTGACTGGCCACATCAATGTTCATAGCAGCCCAATTCACAATAGCCAAACTATGGATCCAACCTAGGTACCCTTCAACAGATGAATCAAGAAAATGTGGTACATATACACAATGGAATATTACTCATCCATAAAGAAGAATGAAATTCTGGCATTTGCCAGTAAATGGATGGAACTGTAGACTATCATGCTGAGTGAAATAAGCCAATCCCCCCGAAAACAAATGCTGAATGTTCTCTCTGATGTGAGGATGCTGACTCACGATAGGTGCAGGGAGGGAGGAGTGGAGGTTCACCAGACTGGACAGGGGAGAATGGGAAAGAGTAAAATGAATGGGACATAACTTTCCTATGTTCATATATGAATACACAACCAGTGTAACTCCACATTATGTACAATTACAAGAATGGAAAGTTATACTCCATGTATGTATGATATGTCGAAATACATTCTACTGTCATGTATAAGTAAAATGGGAAATTTTTTTTAAAAAGGAAGGAAGATGAGCCAGATACAGTGGCCCACACCTATAATCCCAGCAGCTCAGGAGGCTAAGGCAAGAGAATTGCAATTTCAAAGCCAGCCTCAGCACTCAGTAAGGTTCTGAGTAATTTAGCCTGAGGAAAAGTAAAAATGGCTGAGGAATGTGGCTCAGTAGTTAAGTGCTGCTGGGTTCATTCCCAGTTCTAAAAATAAAAAATAAAAAATAAAAAAAGGGAAGATGAGCTGTAATGGTTCGTTTGAGGGTGTGTTTCCGTCAGCTTTTTGTTGCTGTGACTAAAGGACCCAATCAGCACAACTGTAAAGGAGGAAAGGTTTGTTTAGGGGCTCAGGGTTTCAGAGGTCTCAATCCATAGACAGTAAATTCCATTCCTTGGGGTTCAAGGTGAGGCAGGACATCATGACAGAAGAGTGTGGGAGAGCAAACCAGCTCACATGATGATCAGGAAGCAGAGAGAGAGGTCTCCACTTGTCAGATACAAATATACACACCAAAGCCACACCCCAGATCCCACCTCCTCCAGTCACACCCTACCATTTCAGTTACTAGTCAGTTAATCCCTATCAGGGGATTGATCACTGATTGGGTGAAGATTCTCACAACCCACACATTTCTCCTCTGAACCTTCTTGCATTATCTCACACATGAGCTGTGGGGGTGGATACTTCACATCTAACCCATAACATTCTGTCCCTGGGCCCCAAAAGGTCACACTCATCTCACAATGCAAAACACATTTTATTCATTCCCAAGAGTCCCCATGGTCTCAAGAGTTCCATGATTGCTCAAAGTTTAAGTTCAAAGTCTTGTTTGAGGCTCAAAGTAATCTCACATTGTAAGCTCTTGTAAAATTAAAAGCAATTTACAAGTATCCGACATATAATGGACAGAGTAAACATCTCCAATCATAAAATTGGGGGCATAGAAAAAAGGGATGGAATCCAAGAAAGACCAAAATCCAGATGGGCAAACAAGTCCTGTAGTTCTGCATTTGGCATCTGAAACACATGGCATGATGTCCGTTCCAAGGGGCTTATGTAGTTCCATCCCTGTGGCCTTGTTGATTGCAGCCCAAGTAGCTTTTCTGTTGACTTGTCTCTGCTCAATTCCTGCAGCTTTCCTAGAATGATGTCCCATGTTACTGGCATTTCTTAATCTTGGGGATCTCCACTGCAGCTTTGACTTCCTCCTCAAGTCTCTACACCTTGCCTTCTCAAGGAGTGCCTGAAGGGACACTGATCCTGCTGCACTTTACCTGGCTTCCAAGGCCTTCCTTTGAAATCTTGGAAGTGGAAGTCTCCAAGACCCCCTAACTCTAGCATCCTGCATTTATGTAGAGCCAACACCATGTGGTTCCAAGTTCTGCCACCATTTTCAGCAGTAACCACACCTCCAGGGACTCTGGCTGCAGCAGTTTCTGAGTATGTGAGTGGCTGAGCACAATCAAAAAACTTTGTAAGCCCTTTGTACAAGAAAGATTCCCCATTGGTGTCTTCTTAAGAGAATTTTCACTTTTACTCCCTGGGCCTGAGATGGGGGTGGTCTTGTCAATTCCATCTTTCTCATTGTCTCTGGGCAAAGTCTTCAACATTCCTCTAATTTTATTCCCACCTTTCAAGTTCAAGTTTTTCAAATCTTTTTGCTCTAATTTCTGCTCCTGATTATTACAATAAACTTGCCTAAAAGCCTCCAGTAATATCCATGCCACTTCCTGAATGTTATGCTTCCTAGGAATTTCTTTGGTCAAATAAAGAAGTTCATTGCTTTCAAAATCAGCTTCACAGGAAGTCTCAGGACACAGGCAAAATGCAGATTTCTCAACCAGAATAACATGAATGGCCTCTACTCCAAATTCCAATAGAAACCTTCTTTTCTGAATCCTCGTGAGCCCTGTCTTCACTGACCACAGTCCTATTGCCATTCTGGTCTTCTGAGTTCCCACCAGAATCAGTCATTGAGCTGTGCTTACAACAGTCTTAAGTATTTTCAACTTGTATGGTTAAGCATCTCAAAATTCCTCCCACCAATTCCAAAAAAGGTCCAAATGCTTATAAACCACATAGTCAGGATAGTCACAGCAACAACCCCACTTGGTACCAATTTCTGTTTTAGTCAGTTTTTTTTTTTTTTTTTTTTTTTTTTTGCTGCTGTGACTAAAGGACCCAACCAGTACACTTGTAAAGGAGCAAAGGTTTATTTAGGGGCTCAGGGTTTCAGAGGTCTCAATCCATAGACAGTAAACTCCATTCCTTGGGGTTCAAGGTGAGGCAGGACATCATGAAAGAAGAGTGTGGGAGAGCAAACCAGCTCACATGATGATCAGGAAGCAGAGAGAGAGGTCTCCACTTGTCAGATACAAATATACACACCAAAGCCACACCCCAGATCCCACCTCCTCCAGTCACACCCTACCATTTCAGTTACTAGTCAGTTAATCCCTATCAGGGGATTGATCACTGATTGGGTGAAGATTCTCACAACCCACACATTTCTCCTCTGAACCTTCTTGCATTATCTCACATATGAGCTTTGGAGGGACACCTCACATCTAAACCATAACAGGTTGTATGTGAAGTCTTGAAATCATCTCTGAGAATGGGGAGAAGAAGCCAACCGGGAACAAGTAAAAGAATTATTGGCAGCCCTGAAGAAGGTACAGCTGAGTCTTGACATGTCACACCGGGAGTTCTGATAGTCAATAACGCTCAAATCTGTGGCTTCCTCTACCTGCCTATACATCTTTTGCAGTATGACTTTAGCTACCCCTGCACACCTGGATTTACCCTCTCAAAGTTTTTCACAATCTCCTAAGCAGTCAGGGTAATATAAATGTACTTAGGTCTGTACACCAACTTCAGTCCTTATTTATTTTGCAAACATGAACTTGCTTGGCTTCTCCAAACTTCACTGTCTTCATCTGTGAAACCAGGACAATAACTGTCTACTTCTCAGAGTCCCTATGAAGAATAAATGAGCTCACATATGCCAATCCCCTTGCTCAAAATTTGACTCAAGTGCTTGTTAAACAGTAGTTCTTTTCCCTCAGTTCTGCCAAATCCTGTAATTTTTCCTCAGCTTTCTTTATCTTTCTACTTTTAGAGTAACTAACAACATTCTTTTGTACTTTGGTTGTTTGGCATTGTTAGAAATAGTATCCCACTGTATCCATTCAACTTTCTTTTCTCAGGGGGACATCAAATGTGCTAAGTAGAGCATGAATGTACTTGGAGCCAATGTTCTGTCCCATTTTAAATTCAGGCACATGCAATGGACTGGAATTGTGAACTTATCAATTCTAAATGGTTTTGAGTTTCATCAGGTTTGAGGGAAAGTACTCAAAGAATACTCAGATTACCAAGTAGTCATGATCTCACTTCCCTGCTTGGGAAATGATACCACATCTGGCCATATCCACAGGCCAATTATTCTTCAAATGCAGTCTGGGCTTTTGCTATGTTGCCAGCCTTTTCATCAGGCAAAATGAGACATAAAACTGTATTTGTTCTTTCAGTTACAATTAAAAAATGATCAAAATAAATGTAAGTTGAATAAATAACCATCTACATATGTAAATACAGAGATGATCAGACTGCCATAATAGAGGAGAGCCCTCATTTAATCAGAACAGGATAGGTAAAGAGCCAACCAAGAAGAGAAAAACCACCTGGGAGTAGGGCGTCTTTTGAGCAAGAGCACCAAGAGCCAGGAAACATATGGAAACATATGGAAGAAAACATATGGAAGAAAACACAGAAATCATGGGGTGTTTGTATCAGTTCAGGTTCAACTGCACTTTGTGTAGGCAACTGCCACAATGTGGCCCCAGTGACTGGGGCTATGAATCAATCCGACAGTGTCCTCAGAATAAACTGCTTGCCCCCAACGGGAAAGGGTTGCTGTCATTTCCTTCCAGCACACTGTCTCCTACTGGGGAACTTGTGTCACTGCAAGGGCTAGTGCCTGGACACGTTCATGGACTCCACTTCAGCTGCCTTGTTTAGCTCTAAACAACTATTTCGCTCTCATTCCCACTCCCCACAAGAGTTATTCTGTCTGTCACCATTTTCAGCAGGCTCCCATTTCAATTGGCTCTATTATGTCTTGTGGTATATAACCTCAGCCTCTGATCCATGTGCCAAAGTAATATTAGGTGTCACCTACTTGAGTTTTTACCCTTTCTTAGTGCAGAGGTGTCCTTTCTTTTGTCCATTGGTGCTGTGGAGGCCACCCTCTGTGAACTACCAAAAATAAGAAATCCCCAAAAACCCAGTGATGTCTTTATCTGATGCTCTGAACAGGGAAGTATAGTGTAATGGCCCTCAACTGAGAGATTTTGTCCTCTAGGGTACATTTGACAATGTTTGGAGACACTTGGGTTATTACAACTGGGCTCCAGAGTGTGCCACGGGTATGGTGGAGACCTACGGGTGGAGGTATGGAGTGCTGCTAACATTCTACAATACACAGGATTTCCACTCACGGCGAGGATTTAAGAATTATCGAACTCAAAGTATCAATAGTACCCAGTTTGAGAAATCCCAGTTTAGAGTGAGGTGATTGACATTTCTTAAGCCAAACTGAATTTCGATGAAATAAAACAAAAGCTACAGAATTCTCACTCTTCAAAATCTAAACAGGGGTGGGAGTTGTGGCACACACCTGTATTCCCATTAGCTCTGAAGACTGAGGCAGAAAGATCACAAGTTCAAAGCCAGACTCAGCAACTTAGCAAGGCACTAAGCAATTCAGTAAGACCTTATCTGAAAATAAAAAATGAAAAAGGGCTGGGGATGTGGCTCAGTGGTCAAGCACCTGGCTCAGTGGTCAAGCACCTCTGGGTTCAATCCTTGGTACCAAAAAAAAAAAAAAAAATGTTTAAAGAAATCTAAATGGGGAACCACAGCTTTAGTAATGTCCTTTCAGTATTGTCACTGAGAAGTCCAATTGTCTTGGTCTGGTGTCTGACACATGTGATTCAGTGAGGGATATTTTGGTTTAAGGAGAAGAAGAGAACATTAAAAAACAAATGAGTTTCCCCACACAGTAAGACATTTGTGCAGATTGGTAGATGTGTGTTAACATCAAGGAATTCCTCCTTCTCTGGATTGTGTTTTTTTCATCTTTTATTTTTTTGCAATAGTGGGGGTTGAAAGAGGGGTTGCTTTGCCTCTGAACTACATCTCCAGTCCTTTTTATTTTTTTCTTTTGAAAAAGGGTCTTGCTAAGTTGCCCAGGTTGACCTCAAACTTGCAATTCTATTACCTCAGCTGGGATTGTAGGTGTGCACCATCACGCAGAGCTCAAGTAAATCTTTCCCAGTCTCATTTGTATATAACTGTTTCTTTGCCATCGCTTAAATGTTTTTACTACTAGGGGATTCCCTCCTTAGTCACCCTTTCACTTCACATATTCTTTCTGAGTGAGATCTTTCATATGTGTATATATGGCATGACTTCAACCGTAATTTGTATAGTGATTATTCATATATCTGGTATGTAGTACAGATATCTCTCTCTTGAGCCCCAGATACGTATATTCATCTGTGTCTCAGACATCTAATCTTTTGTATGTGTGTGTGTGTGTGTGTGTGTGTGTGTGTGTGTGTGTGTGCGCATGTGGTACTGGGGATTGAACCCAGGGTCACTTTACCATTGAACTATACCCTCAGCCCTGTTTATTTTTTATTCTGAAACAGGGTCTCATTAAATTGCCCGAGCAGACCTCAAATTTGTGATCCTCCTGCCTCAACCTCCTTAGTCACCTATACATCACTGCACCTATATGGACATCTTATTCTTAACATATTCCTAACTGAACTTAGCATATCTCATGTCCCAGCTTGTCCCTTATCCTGTCTGCTGATTCATTACCCAAGCCATAAACCAGATGCCTTTTCCCATTCCCTTTGAGCCCATAGACAACCGGTTATCAAGTTGTGCTCGTTCTTGGCATACCAAGAGCTCTGCCTCAGTTAAGTCTTCTTTATGGCTTAACGGTATTCTTTCAGTAGCTTTATAAAGCCTCCTTCCTTCTAGCCTCATTTTCTTTTCCATTGGAGTATTCTTTCTAATTGATGAATACAAGTATTTCACTCATCTGCTCAAAATCTTTCAATTACCTCCCTCACAAGCCTTTAGGATAGAATTCAAATGCTTATTCATATGTAAGTGTTACTAAAGATTGCTAAAACCTTGATAATATTGATGTGATTTCCTTAGCCAGTCTTTTCTTCATTTCAGTTCCTCATTTTCTAGAACTAGTAAAGATCTTTGACTTTCAGATTTTATACATATTCACTCTTTCTAACTAACACACTTCCTCTATTCTTCAAGGAAGCCACACCTATTTCCTTATCTCCCAGAACCCCGCTGGGATAATAAACAGTTTGCATTACATGCTCTTTCTGCGTGACTCCATGACCTTCCCATTTCACAACCACAGTTTGCTTCTCTATTTTTGCCATGATATTGAGGTTGCATATAAGCAGGACTAGCCCAGATGTAGCTCAAGAAATATTCAGTAGGGTGAGAGAGAAAGGGAAGTAGGGAAAAGAAATAAGAGAAGAGTAAAGGAGAATCTAATTTCTGCCTCTGTTAGAATGTCTCTCACCAAGGTCAAAGTTACTAAGGACCACATGATTGCTAAACGCAGTGGACATACTTTCTGCTAATTTGGATTTGGTTTTGAAATTCTTTCTTGGCTTTTTGAGACACCAATTTCTCTTTGTCTATCCAACTAATCCTTCTCACTTTCCTCCTCAGGATCCTTTTCTTCAAATTTCTTAAACATTAGTATTACCCCCAGGATATTGTCCTGCTTTGTTCTGTTATTTTACCCTCTATGAGAATATCCTCCAAGCCAGTTCCTACTTGGGAAAATGTGATGTTATACTGCCCCCCGATGGAACCAATGAGAGGCTAATTGGCTACAGTAGTGGCCATAGTCTTAGTGGGATTTGAAATATTTTTTGTTGTTCTTTGCTTACTAAATCCTCAAATACTTCAGCAAGACTCCTGGCTGTATTCCTTTGGAAGACTGCAGACAGGAGGACTAAATTCTTCTCCATAGATTCTCCAACTTGAAGTTTCTCTTGCCCTTACCCTTTAGAGGCTGGAGCCTGGAGGAGGCAGGTGTCTTTTCTGCATCCTAGCTACTTGTTCTCATCAGTTGTGTTTCCTGGGAGATAGACTGTGTTCCTGTCTTTACTCTCTTTATTTTGAATAACTTTTGTTGGAATGACTTAGCTTTCTCTCACTCTCCATGCACTTCCAAAACTGTGTCCATTATGAGATTCAAGGCCCTTCTTAATCTTCTTGGGTGTCTGTCTTCTCCTGTCCTTGATACCAACAGCTTGGTTCTTGTCCATGATGCCAATCTAATAATGAGGACAAGGTTTTGGAAAAAAAGGAAAAAAATTTGATTCCTTTGCTAGCACAGGAGAAACACAGAGGACTGCTGTACCACACACTGTGATTCCGTCAGGGGCAACAGTGGACTTTTAAAGAGGGAGTACAAAGGATACACTCTACCTATGTCCTCTCAGGAGTCATAATTCATTTGGAACCTTGAGAGATAGTCATTTCTTGGAACCACTGGTGCCAGCCCCAAAGTCTGAATTCCTTCTTTCCTGTGGTCCATGAGCTGAAGGACAGGTAAACACAGACTAAGTTGGGGAAAAGTTCAATCTTGCTTCCCCTGTGGTTAGGAAAGGAGAGAGGGAGAGGAGGAAGAAAAAAAATGTCAGTTTTAAAATAAGCCACAGTGGCAGAGCAGCAAGGGTCATACACAAAGTGTGAAGTAGATCCCTGTTATATCCAAACACCTTCTTAAACATTTTTAAACTACTCAGGATTCATCTTCTCTTAAGTCCCTAAGTTCAAATTGGCCTGACTCTGTTATATTATTCCCTGTGTATTAGCCATTTCCTGTAGGCATACTGTAGACTCCTTGATGCCAGGGACCTTGGTAACCTCAGAGGCTGGACATACAGTAGTTAGGCATCGCAGTCTTAGCATCAGATGGATTGTGGCTTTGAATTTTGACTGATTAGCTAAGCACTTTGGACAAGCTTGATTTCTCTGAACCTCAGTTTTTTCCTCTATAAAATGGGAATAGTATACATAGGTGTCTTCATGGAAATGTTGGGATTAAAAAAGACAATATAGGTGAAATCCTGGCAAGTACATGACTTACTAGATAGATACTCAATAGTTCTGTCATTACTATCACTTTGTTAAAGGCAGGCAGTAGTTGGAGTTCCCTGCAGGACACTTTGAGGGGCTGTATTTTAACTCAGATGATGAGGTTTGTTGACTTGTACATCTTCTCTTCTGGTGTCTCTCTGGCCTACCTCTGAGTACTTCAGGGACTTTCACAATCAGGGTTTTAATACAGGACCAGGTGATTCACCCAAACCCAGGTGGTGGAGGGAGCTTCCTTTACCTGTTCCTTCCCCCAGACTTGTTTTTGTATCTGATCAGAGGCCTAAATAGCTAGCTTGCTCCTCAAGAGTGGGCACTCACAGTGAGATAGTCAAGGGTCACCATAGGGACAAAGGCCTAAGGCACTCCTGGGCCTTAACTCATTTCCTGAAATCCACTAAAAGATAGCATAAGCTTTATCCAGAATGGACAAAGAAAATATGGTATATATACACAATGGAGTATTAATCAGTCAAAAAGAGAAATAAAATTATGTCATTTGCAGGAAAATGGATGAAGCTAGACATGGTTATGTTAAGCAAAGTAAGACAAACTGAGAAGGTTAAGGGTCATATGTTTTCTCTCATATGAGGAAGTTAGAGATGAAAAAGAAAAGGAAAGACGGATGGGGGGATCTTATGAAAATCAAAGGGAGATCAGTAGAGAAAAGGGACGGGGGGGCGAGAAAGGGAGGGGAAAGTGATATTGGTCAAATTATATTGCTATATTGTGTGCAGGTATGAATGCATAACAACAAAACCCATCATTATGTACAACTACAATGCACAAATAAAAAAAGGTTTATCCTGTTCACCCATCTCAATTCAGCTTGTCAAATACAAAAAGTATGGTATGTGCCTTATTTATCTACACTCAACTTAACCAGCTTCAAACCCAGGTGCATCACTAGGGCAGGATGCTCTTGCCATGACTTTCATAAAGGATAAAAACTGTTGAGGAGCCATGAAAACAGCCAGATCTCAGGGCTCTGAACTTCCTACTTGCCATGATTTGTGTTCTCGTCCCCAGTTCACCTGTTTTCCTCACCCTGCAGGCAACAGATCTTCCACTTCCACTTTTCCTCTTTCTGTTTCATCCTCCCTCATCCTCGCTCTCCCTCCCTTTTTCTCTTTCTTCCTTTCTCTCCCCTCCCCTCTCTCATTCTCATTTTAACTCTTTCTCATTCTAACTTCACTTTCAAAGACTGAAGCGCATAAATTCACACTTGACTTGTCACAGCTCCCCTTTTTGGGTGGCTGGGGAAGTCTAAAGTTATGCAGATTCAAGTGGCAATCAGGTGGCGGTTGACACTGTCCTCTGGGACCTGATGACATCTTTGAACTAACCATGCAGGAGTCTGCTGACCTTTGCTTTAGAAATCTTCCCTTCTCTTTGTTTCTCTCCTATATTTAAGTGAGGCAGCAGGAAAAGGAGGCCTTTGTAGTACCAGGAAAAATCTGAATATGGTGACACAGGACTGGTCACCTTGGAACAGCCAATGAAAAAACAGGACTGATCCCTCAGAAGAAGTTGGCAGGCTCACGTGAAGGGTTCTAGTTCCCTGACAATCATGTGTACAGGAATTATGTCCCTGAATGGCATATGTATGGGGTTTGAGTCTCCTAAGTAGCTGTAATCTATGATTTTCTTTCCTCTCCTACCTCTTCCTCTCCTACTCCAGCTTCTATCTGTTTCACAATTTTATTCATTCATTCATTTATTTGTTTGTTTATTTTTGCAGTACTGGTGATTGAACTCAGGGACACTCTACCACTGAGCTACATCTCCAGTCCTTTATATTTTGAGACTGGTTCTTGTAAGGTTGCACAGGCTGGACTTGAACATTTGATCCTCTTGACTGAGCCTCCTGAGTCACTGAGATTATAGGCTTGCACCTCCAGGCCCAGCTATAACTTTCTTTAATAGCCTAGTTATTTCTGCACCCTCTGTTCTTTCCTCTGGGGAAAAGAATCCCTTGACCTCCTCCTTCTGACAGTCCAACCAAGCTCTTCCAGAACTTGGACACTCCATGGGCTCTTGGCACCCTGGTCTGTGTGGTCTGGAGGATGGTCTTTATTATCCCAACTTCTCCACTTTCAGTTTCTTACTCCTCCTAAGACATCTTGTCTTCTGCTTTAATGTCCAGAGGAGGGGTTTAGAGTTGGGCTCTGATTGGAACTGGTGTAAAAATCTCAACTTGTGGGATTTCCTCTAGGCTGGTGACCCTGGCTGCACTATCTTGGGAACTGTTATGGTTTGGATGTAAGAAATACCCCCAAAGCTCCTGTGTTAATGCAGGAATATTTAGAAGTGAAATGATTAGACTGTGAGAGCTGTAACCCCATCAGTCCATCCTACTTTGAATGAACTGACTGAATGGTAACTGTAGGCAGGTGAGGTGTTGCTGGAGAAGGTGGGTCTCTGGGGGTGTTCCCTGAAAGGATCCATCTTCCCTGAGGCCTCTTGCCTTGCTATCTCCATTCATTCATTCATTCATTCACTTACTTAATTACTTATTTTGGTACTGCAGATTGAACCCTGAGGTGCTTAACCACTGAACCACATCCCCAGTCCTTTTTCTTTTTAATTTTGAGACAGGGTCTCACTAAGTTGCTTAAAGCTTTACTAACTTGCTGAGATTGACTTAGAATTTGTGATCCTCCTGCCTCAGCCTCCTGAGTCACTGGGATTACGGGCCTGTGTCACCATACCCAGCTCCCCTTCATATCTCTGCTTCTTGGCCACCATGAGCAAAATAGCTTTCCTCTGTCATACCCTTACACCAAGATGTTCTGCCTCACCTCAGGCCCAAAGTGATGGAGTTGGCCCATCATGGACTAAACCTCTGAAACCATGAACCAAAATAAATTTTTCCTCCTCTAAGTTGTCCTTCTCAAGTATTTTGGTTATAGTAATGTAAAGTTGACCAACCCAAACACTTGTGTCATAGGTTGCCTTTACCCTATTGTGGTGGGTCCTTGATAAGAATTCATAGGACAAAAAAAGTCATCATATCCACAAATATGTCCATTCATAGGCTTTAAACTTTTACCCAGGATCACATACTTTAGGACATTAGGTTTATAAAAACCCTAGAAATGGGAGGTGATAAAACTATTCCAAAAAAGTCTTCTGTTATCTAATCAAAAGAAATTTAAACTAAATGGCCTAAAGAAAAATAAACTCATCTTTCTTTGTAATGCAACTTGGCCTCAATAAGCTCTTGATAGCCAAAAAAAAAAAGTGGTCCCTTAATGGCTTCCTAAATTTTGACACTATCTTCCAACTAGAGATAAGAAAAATGAGAAGAAATTCTTTACATATGGGCTCTTATGAGCCTTCATGAAAACCCTGAACTTAAAAACTCTTTGAGAGTCTTGTCATAGGACTCCTCCATTAAGCGGGGTACAATGGCGCATGCCTATAATTCTAGCTACTTGTAAATTTGAGGCCAGCTTGGGCAATTTAGCGAGACCCTGTCTCAAAATAAAAAATAAAAAAAAGGGCTGGGGATGTAGCTCAGTCGTAGAGAATCCCTCTGTTCAATCCCTGGTACCAGCTATGGGGGAGAGGGGAAGGACACCTCCCTAGGAAGAAACAGACATCTAGATGACCATCTCTAGTAAGTCCCTCTTTGCTCAAAGTCAGATTCAGGGTCCACCATCTGACCTTTCTCCTGCCCCTGTAGTGCCTTCTCTGCTGTTGCCACCTCCGGGGTCGCACCAAGCTCCTTCTACTCTGCCAACCTACCCTCAGAGAACTGTCTTCACTTCTTTCATCTGGCTTTGTTCTGGGACAAAATTAGAACCAGCTGATGGGATTTTTTTTTCTCATAGAGAAATGGAGAGAGGGTCTCACTAGAATGTATGTCACCCTTTCCACAATGGAGTGGAGATTATGCAAGGAAAGATTTGGGAATATTTCCGAAAATCCCAATAAGTTCCAGGATGAATTCATAAAGTTAAGCTTGTCTTTTTCCCTTGCCTGGCAAGATGTGATGATAGTCCTGGCTTTCTGCTGCACAGCAGATAAGAAGACCAGAACAATTGCTAAGGCAAAGGAAGTATCTGATGGGTACTCCACCCCCTTAGAAAATGATGTATACAAGGCCTGGAGTGATGCCCAGACAAGAACTCTGACTAGAATTAGAGTTGTGAAATTCACAGGGAATGGATGGAGCACTTCATCACTTGCTTGGCTTGAGGACATGAGAAGGTACATAGTTAAACCTGTAAGTTAGGACAAAGTCTGAGAAATCACTCAAAGAAGTCATGAGACTATAGCAAGATTCCTAATCAGGCTGACAGAAGCTTTGGGAAAATATACTAATGTAGATACTAACTCAGTAGAGAGAAAACCCCTGATAGCCATAGATTTCAATATTTGGACTTCAGGAGAAAATTACACAAATTACAATAGGGACACCAAACTCCTACTGCTACTCTGATTGTTGGTGTGCTAAGGTGTTTAGTAACAGAGACAGGGCAGAAGACTTAAACTGACGAGCACTCCCAGAAACCTGGAAATCACTGACAGCCCCTGGGGCCAAATCAGTGTGCTCACTACTACAAGTAAGGCCACTGGCAACAGGAATGCCCCGCCCAGGGTGACAACCTCTCTTGGTATTGCTGGAAGATGACTCTGCAATGGAATAATGGGGCCTGAGTATCATCACTTGTTAGAAGAGCCTTGGATGACCCTTGATATGGCAGGACTGTCCAGATGAACTTACATACGCTTAAGAGTCTATAGAAGACCTCAAGTTCTTGTTTTTTGTTTTGTTTTTGCTTTTTTTGCAAGGACGAGGATTGGCTGTACAGACGATTGAACCCAGGAGGTCTTTACCACTGAGATATACTGCCAGCCTTTTTGATTTCTTATTTTTGAAACAGGGTCTTACTGAATTTGCAATCTTCCCTGTCTCAGACTCCTAAGTCACTGGGGTTATAGATTCGCCTGGCTCTCAAGCACCTGTTTCAAGAAAGTTAATTCACTGACAAGATAAGTAATGATAAGTAATGAAAAGATAAGTGGTGATATCTTGCAGGAAGCCTGTTTGTGGTTATCATTGTCACACTCACAATTCTTTGCCATTTTGAACCAAGTCCTCCCCTTCTGCCCCTATTAAATTTAGAATAGGGACCTAACCCCATTACTACTATGTTTCCTGTGACATTATTACTCATATTTCCAAAAGGGTTTTTTGGTTTTTTTGGTTTTGCTTTTTTTTTTTTTTTTTTTTTTTTTTTTTTTTGCTTTGGCATCAGGGATTGAACCTGACGGTGCTTTATCACTGAGCCATATCCCCAGTCCCTTTAATATTTTATTTGGAGATAGAGATCACTAAGTTGCTTAGGGTCTCCCAAAGTTGCTGAGGCCAGCTTTGAATTTGTGATGCTCCTGCCTCAGCATCTCGAGTCACTGGGATTACAGGCATGTGCCACCACACCTGGCCTTCCCATCAAGTTTTGTCAGGGACCAATGGGAAGAAAACTCTCTCATTAGCCTCTAGGATTCCAGCTACAGAAAATGTCCTCTCATACAGTGGATTTCTTATCCCTGTCTACACCATAACCAGAGAACCACAATTTTTCCCTGTATATTTCCTAAACCTCACTCTAATAAATGACTCTACAAAACCTGCACTCTTACTTGTTAACCTCACAACCCGGCAGATTTGACCCACATTTCCACACCTAAATCTTACCACTCAAATAAGAACAAAATGCTTCTCCTTAAGTGCTTCTCCTCAAATCATGCCTGTTGTCACACTCCAAGGAAAACAGGTAGCACCCACAGTAGGGAAATATCCATACCTTCATCAATAGCTCAACCCTGACCCCTCTGTTCAACCAAGCTCCAAGTGCTGCTGATCTTACTCACTGATGAGGTAGTGCTGCGCCAGGTGGCCCATGACTGTGATTTCAGCTACTCTGGGGGCTGAGGCAGGAGAATTGTAAGTTTGAGGCCAACCTCAGCCTGAACATAATTATGATAGCATCGGTAAACAGTCCCCAGAAAATAGACGCACCTATTAGAGAGGACAGATCCCTATTTCCGAGAGCCTTATCTAGAAAGCTCCTAGAGCGAAGGCTACTAACAGAGACCCCTAGTGACAACCATTATGCAGGTGGGCCTCCAGCCCCTTGATGGAAAGTGGGGCCCCCTTGAGCTGTTTCTTTAACTAAATGGTTCAACTACACTAAAGTTCATATAGCATGTGCCCCTGGGGGATATCTTTTCCACTGTGGTTTAACAAGAAACCACCTGTTCCATGCAGACAGTCTTAACTCCCCCCCCCCCCCCCCCCCCCCCCCCCCCCCCCGCCTCCGGTACTGGATTGAACCCAGGGGCATTCTATGACTGAGCTGCATCCTCAGCCCCTTCTTATTTTTTTATTTTGAGATAAGGTCTTGCTGAGTTGCTGAGGCTGGCCTCAAACTTGCAATACTCCTCAATCTCCAGAGTAGGCCACTGGGCCTGGTCCTAACTCTTCTTTTTTGTCACCAAATCAATCCCTAGCATACCCTTACATAGACAATGCCCAGTTCATAGGACAGATTAGGGCCCCACAGGATAGACTGATAAATTTAATCTAAGAGATTAAAGGGCTAAAAGAACCCTCGGGATTGTTCTTGTTGGAGTAGAAACAGTTGTAAGAGTGAAAGACCCCTGGGTAGGTTTTGCTTACCATGAGGTAACTAAAATATCTCACCATGACCCTGGAAACCTGTCTACAGATAAAGCCTTCGAGAATCTCTTGGTTCCCTGGCAAATTCTGTACTTGACAAGAGATTAGCCCTAAATTATTTCCTAGCTGACCAAGGAGATTATGCCTTTATTAGCTGAATTAGTTGCACCTATGTATATAACTCAGAAAAGATAAACAGGATTTATGAACAGGCCTCCTGGCTATACTGATGAAACCAGGGCCCAGACCCAAATGCCATTTGGGCAACATTAAAAACTGCCCTACCTAATCTTACTTGGCTACCACCTTTCCTAAACTCCCCTCCCCCCATCTTTTTTTATTTTTGCCATTTTGCTACTTCTTATTTTTGGTTCATGCCACTTTAATTTACTTGTTGAATTTGTTTCTTCAAGCTCCAAAAATTTCACCTGAAAATAATCATTGCTCAAGTGTTGCAGGTCACTCCTAGGTCAGGAGCCTGATCTGCCCAGTTTGTCCCTGTTAGATCAGGTGGTGAGAGAGTTTCATAACCTCTGTCAGGAGATAGGGTCAATGTCCCTATATTAGTAGGAAGAAGTCATTGACCATGAGAGCTCTTGCCCCATCTCCCTTAAGAATAAGAAGGGCATGGTGGTGCACACCTGTAATCCCAGTGATTTGGGAGGCTGAGGCAGAAGGATTGCAAGTTCAACACCAGCCTCAGCAACTTAGTGAGGCCCCATCTCGAAATAAAAATAAAAAGGGCTTGGGATATATCTTAGTGGTTAAGTGTAGCTGGAGTCAATCCTCAATATCAAATAATAATAATAATAATAAACAAGGAGGATGAGCCTGACGTCCAGCACAGCTGTAATCCCAGCTATTTGGGAGGCTGATGCAAGAGGACCACAAGTTTGAGGCCAGCCATTTAGCAAGGCCCTATCTCAAAACTTATAAAGGCTGGGGATGTAGTTCAGTGGTAGAATGCCCCTGGATTGGGTTTGAACTCCAGTACCCAAAAAACAAAAAGGATGAAATCTCTCAGTGGGGAGTGACACAGGGGCCACTGGCAGGGACAAAGAGCAAATGCATTCCTGGGCCTTAACTCTAGCCTGAGAGTCAGTAAAAGATAGTTTTAAGTTTTTTCCTTCTTCCAACATAAAGGATAAAGCTTTTGAGGGGACAAAAAATGGCAAATGCCCAAGACACTTCACTTGTTACTTGCCATGATCTGAGTTTTCTTAACAGCTACAGCAAGTCATCCTTATCACAAGGTAGAGATTGTTTGTACAGGAGCAGTGTCAATGTGAAAAACTGCATTTGGCTCTAGGATGACCTTCTGTCCCTCAGAATTGAAAGTGTCCTCACAAGAAAACCAATCTTTGAAATGCACTAAAGCCACTTCACATTCCTAAACTTTAGCTCCCCCTTGCAAACAACACTTTCACAGGAATAAAACTTGCTCCTTCATTCAGAGAGCTGACTGGGCACTCCCTTGGCCAATGTTGTGTCTCCTCCTCAAGTAGAGGCCATAATTAAAGTCTTGCCTGTGCACTCACCCACCTGACTTGTTTTTGTTTCTACTGTCACCAAGTCAAAGTTCCCATGTCCAACATCAACAGTACATCAGTGCATGCTGCCACCCTGGGGAAGGAGAGTCTCTGGATTAAGTTTGTATTCCAGTCTTTTATTTTAACACCAGGCCACATCACATGGACATCAGTTTACCCTAGCTAAGTATCTTTGAGAATTACATGGCCTTCTGTTTACTTCTCATGACAGTCGGCAGGGGAGATATTATGTTCCCTGTTTCTCTTTTGGGTAAAGGCAGATTCAAAGCAATGATATAATTTTCTTGAAGGGACACAGCTTTTTCGTCCAAAATAGAATCCTGCTGGTACATTCGCTTCTTATATTAATATGGTAGGGGAGGTAGAGTCTACAAAATCAAACAGACCACCCCTTTGATAAAGATTGGAAGAGTCTCCTCCAAGTTGTTTGATGCCTACCTTGTTATATCTGCAGGGTTCACCCAGAGGTCCCCAATAGGTTGCTTACACAGAGAGGGCTCAATACCTCTGACTGCATTCTGCCGTCCACAGAGCTGCCCTGCCTTTCCTCACAGCATTCCCCCATTCAGCCTGATCTTCCCTTCTAACAGAGACTCAATTGATCAAATTACGTTTTGTGCATGTATGAATATGGCATAATGAATTCCATATTATGTAAATTATAATGTACAAAAATTGCATCAAAAATAAATAAAATAAAAAGAGCCTTGAATACTCTCATCTCTCATTTACCGCCCCCCTCTCACTTTCTCAGAGTCAGCACCCATTCACTCTGAAAAGTGTCCACGCAAACACAAATTAGAAACAACCCAGAAGTTCAGGAATGAAGAACAGCTGAAGTGCAGTGTATCTGTATTAACAAATATTAGGCTTCCATTCAAGATTTTAATTTTGAAGAAAGCTGGGACAAGGGTCATGACAGGGTGACAAAACGTCATATTATAAATACATATGCCATAGGATCCCTGTTATCTAAATGAATGTGAATAAGCATAGTAAGACACTAGAAAAAATTATTCTGTACCAGAAAATTAATAGTGCTCTCTCTGTCCCAGGTAAGGGGATCATGAATGAATGTACTTTTAACTTTATATTTTTCATAATATGTATATATTTATATATGTACATACATATTTATACATATATGTTTATATGTATATATAATACACATATTTATATGTATTTTATATATACATACTTGTATGTATATGTTTATATGTACATACATATATTTAAATAAGTATTTATATATTTATGTGTATATACATATATACTTAAATATTTATATATGTGTGTGTATGTATATGTATGTATGTATGTGTATATATATATACATACATATATATATATATATATATATTTAGGTATTGGGGATTGAACCCAGAGGAGATTTGCCACTAAGTTACATCACCAGCCCTTTTTATATTTTATTTTGAGACAGGGTGTCTTGGTAAGTTGCAGAAGCTGGCCTCCAACTTGTGATCCTCCTGTCTCAGTCTCCACTTCTATTGTCTCAGTACTCTTGCTGGGAATCCAAGAGTGTACCACCACATCCTGCTTGGTCAATTTTCTATAATATCCATGTATTCTTTTAAATTGGAATTTTTTTAAAAAAATTAATTAATTAAAAACCTTTTTTACAATGTCCTCATCTTGTCTAGAAGCTTGTCCTGTTCCTTCAAGAGCAGCAGCTTCTACGTAAGTGATAAGAACATAACTCCAAGGGGAGTCAGAAACAAGGATCTGAAAGCAAGGGAGGAATTCTGAAGAATCCCTAAAGGGACCATCTTAGTTGTTATTGTTACTATTATTCTATATAGGGATTTAAGTTTACCTACATGCTTACCATTTTTTCCTGTATTTAACTCATTTTTAAAATTCATTTAAAAGTCCTGAGAGAAAGTAACTATTAATCTCACAATGTATGCCTGATAAGCTCTTGAGAATTAGAGGTAATATAAAGAATTCAGGTATTTCAGAAAGTTTGTCCTTACCAGAAAGATTTACTTCAAAATGAAATGCTTTGAAAATTAAAAAAAAAAAGAATCCCTAAACGGGATAAAACTTGAGCTACTTTCAAAGAATGGCCCATTGGTTAAATAGAGAAAGGCAGGGAGGAACTCCAGGCAGAGGAAACAGCAAGTACAAAGCAAGGAGACTAGAGAAAGGAAAATAAATGAAGTGGATGAAGCCTTGTGAGGAGGGCAGGGGCCAGACTCACACTCCTGGCATCCCTGTGGATTTATAGAATACACCCTCTTAGCCCATCGTGGGCACTAGTAGGTGTTTATGGAATGAACGGGATAAATGACAACTTACATTAGCATCCTCATTCACACATTATAATATATTGTCCCACTCCCTCTTTCAAACCACACATATTTTAGAAGGAAGGAGATGAAGTCAAATCATCACTTGCTCAGATCCTTAAAATAGTCAAGTCCTAGGGGATGGAGTCAGAGAGTTGGCGAATAAACCCTGGGCCCCGGGGCACTCTGGGGTGGATGATCCTGGGGACTAAAGCCATCCTGTAGGCCTGGGGCAGGTACAGGAGTGCCCTAGGACCTCCCCTCCGCCCTCCAGGGGCTTCTCGTGAGTGGCTGCTTCTCGATTGCTTCAGGCCTTTCAACACCTTCTGTGTACTTATTTACTTGTCTGCTTTTGAGAATGCAGTCCTGCCCTCTCTCCTTTCTCCCTCTGTCAAAAAGACCCTTTTGAGATGGGTGGGAAATGGTTTCTCAAGAGGTTTCAGGGACAAAGCAAAGCATACCCACAGTTTACTTCTTCTTTTGCCCTGTCCTCCTCAGGTAACTCTTCTGTCTCCTCCTTCTCCTCAGTTCCTTTTTTATGGTTTGCTTTAAAATCTCACAACATAGTTCTACTTCAGTCTGCTCACTTAACTTCCACCACATCTTCTCTTCTAGTCCAAAGATTTGCTGTCTCCCACACTGAAACCAGGACCTTGGGCAAGTCTGACCCTGAGTTTCAATGAAGTACAGGTAATAATATCTGCCCTGGCCACCTCACAGGACTCCAATGTAATCAGAAGTATGGGGTGTCCTAAACAACTTCAGGTACTGAGTTGACCCAGTTTCACCTCCGTCTGATTCTTTGAGAGGTGACTACTTCCATCCCAAATTGAAGAGAATAGTCATAATAATTGGCCACCTCCATTTTGAGAATCAGAAATGTCCTCAATTCTGAAATGACTACAAATATGCTCTGTTAGGGACTGTGACTTTTCTGATGAGTTTCCCTAATTTGTCCTCTAAATGTCCATTTATATTGAATGGTTTGGAATGAGAAATGGATATGAAACTTCTCAGACCACAAGGGTGGGCAATCCATTCTTTTTGGCCAAGAAATCTTCCAATAATGTTCAGTGGATAGGCCAATATAAAGGAGCAGACTGAATTTATCATAAGGTAAGAAGAGTAGGAGATGGCAGATGCAGAACTCAGGCTGTGTGGATCTCTGACTTTCTGCTCTGAATGAGACCTCACCATGCTTGGATAGGCATCTGCTTTGTATTGGTCCCTAAATTAATCAGTTATTTCTTCCTGGGAACCAAAGGCATCTGTTCTTTGTCACCATCCTTCATCTTTTCTGAGCATTGAGCCCTCTGAGAATCCAGTAGAAGCTCTGAATCTTCTCCCCACAAAAAAGCACTAATATGTATTTTTAAAAATTTTATTCTGTTGTCATGGTTCTCATATGAAAAACCTCATTAAACTTCCTGTTTCTCCTTTCTGCCCCTCCTCCTCCGCAAGTGCACTGGGTGTGGAGCAAAGTTCACTGGGTATTTTCCTCTACCCTTGCTTTTTGTGTTTTCTTCTACCCTCGATCTCTTTCGAGCCCAGCTCTTGACTGTCTCCAGCATTCCTGCGAAGCTCTGGAAAGTAGTATGTGTTCCAGGCGATGGGATTGGTGCCCGGTTCCAGGACTACTGCTGCTATTGTCTCTCCTGGTGACCAGCATTCAAGGTACTTTCCACCAACCAACCGTCTGCCTATGACTGGGCACCAAAAGCATGGTCAGATGGGAAAGGGGAGATGGGATGTGGCTCAACCCTGGAAGTGGGGTCTGCTCTTGTAGGCAACAGGAGTTCCTGTACTGGTAGAAGGTTGGGGAGACTTCCTTAGCTTTGGAGAATCAGGGGTCATTTGAAAATAGGACGTGAGGAGATGGGGAAGTAAACCCCTTGTATTTCATTCATTAATGCCTGCTAACCGGTGAAGCTGTAGAAAAGTCGGGACTGTTGTAGCTCTGCTTGTGTGCTCAGGGTCTGGGCTGCCTTTCAATTCCCTGTGACAAGTTTCTTCATCTAGTACCAGAGTTCCCAGGCCAGGGCGAAGGAGTTAAGCTTTTGTCTTTCTGGTTATTTCCCCAAATAGAATCTCACGTCTTTTTCATTTAAAGGGTTTTAATGTTCACCATTGTACATAAAAATGAGAACAATGAACAGCATGGGGAAGTTGGACAGGCATCACAAAATTAGGAAGGTATACAACTTTTTGGAAAATGGTTAGTAATATCTGGAGAAAATCTAGTCAGTCCCTCATACAGTGCTTTGCAGGTGGCAATCTTTTGGGTCCAGTCTGGTTTGTGACCGTATAAGCCTAGGGACATACCGTCTTCGGGGCCCTTTGTAATTATATGGATTCCTTGGGGCTGACTCAACGCATTGGACACTGGAATGGGCTTTGGAGTGGGGATGATATGAAGTATTAATCCAACCACACTACCAGGAGAACTGGTGTATTTCAAAACTTTCTTTAGTTGTGTCAAAACCGATCTGACAGTTAGACATTGTCTGACTTTTCCATTTTGTACCTTTATCCTGGTCATTTATTCTCCTTTTGTCAAAATATACAGATGACCTCTGATCACTGTGCCCAAAGGAATTTAGACACATTGAACTTCATCAAGATTCTAATTATGCCCCTTCAGACCCTCCCTGGGCCATACAGGTTTAGAATACAATCTGTGACTTTAGGAGAATTTCTTAATTTCTAAATTTAATTTTGCTGTTTATCTTGAAAGAGGTGGCCTCTCTTTACCTCTGGGTCTACATACATGCCTTTATCTGCCAGTTCCAGCCCTCTGTTTGACATCTTAGGGATGTGTCTCTTAACATCCATTCCCTTTGTTTACTCCACACCACCCATCCTGGCCTCCTTGCTGTTGTTTAAATATAGCAAACACATACCCAACCAGAGGGCCTTGGAATCTAGTTCTTCCTTAACCCACATGTCTGCTTGGCTTCCTCTCTCCTTCAAGTCTTTGCTCAGATGTAACTTACTTGTCACTTTATAAACGACATACCCCTCCCCAACCTCTGGAAGTACTCATGACTCCCCTTACTGTAAGTTTTCTCTTTTGTTATAGTAATTGTTACTTCCTAACAAATAGATAGCATTGGTTTTGACTAGGTTAACATCATACATTTCTCTAATTTAGGGTAATAAAGCCAAAATTGAGTATTTACTGAGTGTCAGGCATTATAGTAGGCATTTTCTATATTATTCCATTTAACTTGCATAAGAAATTTGTGAGGCAATGATCATTCTCGGCATTTTCCAGATGAGAATACTATATTTCAGAGAGATTAAGAAATTCTCCTAAGGACACACAGACCTAACTTCCAAACTGTGTCAATATGATTATGCTTTCCTAAGACTAAGCCCAGGGAACCTTGATAAAGGCCAATGTGCCTAAGTCCTTTTGTGCATAGAATATGCCTACAAGTGATCATCTGATCCCTACTCTATGACTTTAGTCCTATTAAACACACTCAGGCTGAACTTCATTTTGCTGTATGCCTTGAAAAATTGTCTTCCCTTTTAGCTCTGGGCCTATGTATGTGCTTTTTGTTCACCTGAAATTCTCTGCATCCTCTGCTCTTCCTGCCATTTTGGCTTCCATTTTCATATGCTTTCCTCCTGGAAACCTTGGGTTCCAGATTATGGTTTGTGAATTGCTTGTTTGGTTCTGTTTTCTTGAACTTCATGAAGATAGGAATCATGTTCAGTGTTAATGCTGTTGAACTTGGCACAGTGTCTGGAATACAGCAAGTGCTCAATAAAATAATTGTAAAATAAGTGAATGAATGACTTCAAAGAGCTTCCTTTTAGACTACACATCTGTATCTTCCAGAGTGTGCAAGTGGTTTTCTCCTTTTAGTGAGGGATGCTTTCATGGAAAAGTTTGAGAAGCACTCTCAGATCTCAGACTTGAGTTTCTCAGCTCTTGAATTTCAAAGCAAGCTCTCTGATTCAGGGTGTCCTCCACTGTTGGAGAACATTTTTTTTTTCTTCCCACAACACTTAGCAAGATGCAGTACAAAAAGCACTATAATAGAAATGAGAAGAACTATGTTCTATCTGGATTCTATGCCATGGAATTTTTCTATAAAATATAAAGCTTCTTGAGCCTCAGCTTCTTCAACTCTATAATGGGTATAATAACATGCTTCCAATTCCTTTGAGAAGTTGCTTTCAAGATCAAATGAAATGAAATAAAGAATGTGAAATTGCAGCCACCAAGAGGCTGAGGCAGGAGAATCACAAATTCGAAGTCAGCCTCAGCAATTCAGTGAGAACTTGTCTCAAAATAAAAAATAAAAGAGGTTGGGAGTATAGCTTAGTGGCAAAGCACCCCTGGGTTCAATCCCCAATAGTACAAAAAATAAAAATTATCATTATTATTATTTATTTATTTATTTTGTCCACAAATCTGTAGGCAAACTGTGCTCAGTACTTCTCACCTGGGACCTCCCATATACTTACAGAAAGATCCTGGTTGTCTTAGGATCATCTCAAAGGCATCTTCATTCACATGACTGGTGAATGAAGAGGTACCTGGCACCACCCAGCTGAAGCCTCCCGGGGTGTGTTCCAAGAGAAACAGGCAAACACTACCTGGTCTTTTTTTTTTTTTTTTTTTTTTTGGTGGTGGTGGTGTGGGGATTCAATCCAGGGGCACTTTACCACTGAGCTACATCCCCAAGTCTTTTTATTTTATATTTTGAGACAGGGTCTCACTAAATTGCTGAGGCTAGCCTCAAACTTACAATCCTCCTGACTCAGTCTCCTAAGTTACTGGGATTACAGACATGTGCCACTGTGCCTGGCTGCATGGTCTTTTGTAATCTAGTTTTGCAAGTCAGAGTTCTGCATTCTGTTTATTGAGGCAGTTATCAAAACGAATCCAGGCTCAAAGAAGAGGACGCAAATCCCATCTATTGATGAGAGAAGTGTAAAAACATTTTTAGACTTTTAAAAAACCTCTATGATCTCTCTCCTCAAACTTACTGCTCTTCCACTATTCCCTGTCTTTGTCTGGTTTTCCCATACTTTGCTTCTCACATCCAATGAATTAATTCTATTAGTTCCACCTTCAAAAATCTCTCTTAAATATGTTCCATTCTATCCGTCCTCAATTGCCATTCATTTTCTTTTTTTCTTTTCTTTTTTAATCTTTTCTGTAAATTATAATTATTTGTTTATTTTTTACAGACTGAATTTTGATTCATTGTACACAAATGGGGTACATCATTTCTTTTATAACCCATACCACAATTACCACTTATCCTGACTACTCTTGACTCACACATCATAAAGTTACATCCTGTCCTTACCCGGTCAGTTCTTTGAATGAATCTTGCTTTTGTGGTCTTTAAGCATTTGATAATTTTTTTTTTTCTTTCCCCCTTTGTTTGGAACACTTACTATTCCCAGCCCTTATTTTTCCCTGGTTTAATTCTGTTTATGTTAATTCCACTCACACTTCTACAGAAGTCATTCTTAACCCCTAAACTCAAATGATGTGTTTCCTTTTAAGTACCCCTTAGAGGTCTTATTTTCCTTAACACTTATGAGCAATAGTAGAATCATCTTATTGTCTCTGTTCACTGCAGTCGAAGCTCCTAAGGGAAGGAGCTATATCTATCTATTGTATGCACAGGGAGATTGGCATGTAGTCAGTGTTTACTATGTAGTTATTAGATAGGAGGATAAGTGAATAAGTTGATGTACATACTATGTATGTAGAGGTGGATGGATGAAAGGAAAGATGGAGCAAGTCAGGAGTCATTCTTTCAGCCAAGCTGGGGTTTCAGACTAGCCTTACTGACCCTTATTAGTTCTTTCCCTTATTTCCCACAGTGGGTACTGCAAACCTTCACCCATATCTTTAAGTTATCTTACCTCTGTCTTCTGCTTCTCAGCAAAGAACTTGCCTCTTTGCTGAAGAAGAAAGTGGGGCCTAGAGATCATTAGGCAGAAAGCCCTTTAGCTTCCTGTCTACCATTTCCAAACTGGAAACTTCTCTACATTTGAGACTATCTTTCTTCCTCTCTTTTCCCTCAGAGGATGAGGCTCCTTGCCCCCAGACAAGATCTGTGCCTTCAGTTTTGTGTCTATCCTGAGAAGCCCAGCCTCATTGGTCACCTTCTTTACCTCCATGCATCTCCCTCCACTGGCTTCTTCTCATGACCATCCTAGCTCAAGTCATTCCCCTTCCTAAAAAAAAAAAAAAAAAATGAAAACCTTCCATGCAATGTCCTTTACTTAATGCTCTATGAATTTCACACTGAAATGTCTTGAAAGAATGGTTTATTTCTCCTTCCCCACCTTCAAATTCCATTGCAATATTACCTAGTAAACTCGTTATATCTCCTCTCTCAGGAAATAGCAACCTGTTTATTTTGTTACCCAAGTCACAAATCTAGAGTTGATATCCATTGCCAAATTACTTACTAAAAGGATTTGTAAAATTTTAAAATATTTGATATCATCAGAGAGCTCCAGGTAATTCCACATCAATATATTTATGATTCACCTCCTTTTTTATTTTTCCTTAATAGTTTCACTAGAAACACAAGACTTGTTTCTAGAATAATTAAAACTTCCTCTTTAGCAGCCCCTTCTCTTTCCTGGGTGGTTTCTTTGGTATGAGACTATGGCTTCCTCTGATGTGCATATTTTCCTTTTATAATTCTGCTTTCCTACAGACAAGAAGTGGGGGTTAGGCACAGGCAGGAGCTGCTTCTGTTGCTACTGTAAGCTACAGGTCAACACTGTTATTTTTATCCTCAGCATCCAGACACATCACCAACTGCTTTGTTCTGTTAGCTTTGAATCAGAATAGTAGGATTTTTTTTTCTTTTTTCCTTTAAGGCTGTTTTACCTACTTTCTAAGAGACAAAATTGTTAGGAAGGCAAAGGAAGAATTTAATTACTAATTACCACTTCCTTATTTCTCAGTAAGAAGTCACAGCCAACCACTAGGTCAGCCTTTCTAGAACTGTAACCCACAGGTGCCAAGAAGAGAAGAAAGATGCAACACCCCATACATGTCTGCATCTCAGCACTTGTGACATAATGAAATGGTCTGTTGAATATTGACGACTTGTCACTATCTCAGACTGTGAACCATTCCATCTCCTGAGCATATGTCTGAGACTTCTTATAGAGACTGACAAAGATTAGGTAGGCCGGCAGTTCTTAATCAGCGTGAGGAGGGGGGATTTTATCCCTCAGGGAGACACTTGACACCACCTGGAGACATTTTTGATTGCCACAACTGGAGAAGTGCTAGTGGCATCTGATAGGCAGAGACCAAGGATGCTGCTAAAGATCTTTTGCTGCATAGGACAGACACCCCTTCCCCAAAGACTTATCTGTCCAAAATGTCAATAGATTGAAAAACATGATCTAGGATGCCTATTATTAATACTCCTATGAATCTACATGGAGACAAGAATGAGAGTAAGTGTGGAATACATGTCTAGTGACTTAAAAATTCTTGACAGAAAGTCTCTTTAGGCTGTGTGGTGTAAGAGGCCAGACACTCCATCTGCATTGCTGATATCAGAGCACAACAACAGGCACGCTATGGTTGTACAATGACTATTGCTTGGACTGAATCAATTCTGTTGGAGGACTGGACCAGTCAGAAGCACTAGGGAAATGAATATGTGGACTGGACTAATCAGAAGCACTGTGGGAACAAATGCCTAGGTGTGTGTGCATAGGTACCAGGACAGGGTAGGCATCCAATGAATATCTGTTGAATTGACAGATGGATGGTTGGAAGGGATGAATGGTCCCAGAAATAAAGGAGAAATGAATCTCAAAAGCCCTGGGAACACAGACTTTTTTAAAAAAAATTTTTACAGACTACATTTTGATTCATTGGACACAAATGGGGTACATCATTTCATTTCCATGGCTGTACACAATGTAGATGCATATCATTTGTGTAATCATTCATGTACATAGGGTAATGATGTCTGTCTCATTCCACCATCTTTTGTACTCCTCCTCCCTCTCATTTCCTTCTACATAATCCAAAGTTCCTCCATTCTTCTCTCACTTCCCACACCCCTCACCCCCATTATATATCATTCTCCACTTATCATTTATCTTTCAGTGGCTGAAGATGTTTTTGGAAATGATAGATGTGTGGGAAGTGAATAGCTAGGTATATATGTTGTTGAATGATATGACTAAGTATCTGTGTGATAACGTATGACAACAGAATGATATAGGTAAGACACGTTTCTCCTTTTTTCTACCTTTAATGTTTTTTTCCCACTCTTTCCAAGCCTATATATACATATTTTTCATTCCTTTTTTTCCAGAAAAAGAACCAACAGACCTCCTTTTATCTTTCGACCTCTAGCTATCATTTTTCTTTCTCTTGTAGAACCTGAGTCTTATATAATTTGAGGTATCTTTGTGAAAAAAACAAAACTATAAATATAAATGGAAACAAAAATCAAATCAATTTGAATGAAAGAAAGATAAAATATAATAGATTGAGACAAACATCATTCCCTTTGTATGTATGATTATGCAAATCTAATTAGTGTACAACCAGAGAAACGATGGTTGTACTCCATTTGTGTACGATTAATCAAAATTTTAAAATATGAAAAAAAAAGACATTTCAACAAATTTCAAGTTTTAAAAAGCTGACAAATATGATATTAATCACAAAAGCCAGGGAAATAGCATTATAATTTTAATTAATTAAGCAATTTCATGTTTCTATAATACTTTGCCACAGAATAGCACTATCACTCACTTCAAACCTTGTCTTTCCTCTACTTCCTATCTGTGGTCCTGTTGCAACATGCTAGCTGATCTGGCAGAGGAATCAGGGCAGGGCACAGCAGCAATATTCCTGCATGCCACTTCTTCACCAGAGTGTCTGCCAATGACCTCACACAGAACAGTCTGAACCACATAAATATACTCACTGAGTTCAGACTAAATATTCCCCAGTTCTAGTTCCCCTTAGCCAGATTCCAAATAACTACAAGCACGACACCACCCAGCACAAGTGGAAATGTGATGGAAGGGATGTTAGACGGGAAATAGGGAGTGGTCTAATTATTTCTGTTAAAAAAATATGTGAATACACTGTTAGGGTCCCTCTAGGGCCATACAAAGAAGCCTAAAGCTTCAGTTTCATCATTTTCACAGTAATTTTGCCTCAATCCCAACTTTATCAAATAATAATTTGCATAGTCTCCACTTTCCTACCATCTAATAACTTGCTTCAAAATAAATTAAATATATATGTTACATAAGCTACTTTTACAGGGAATTTTTTAAAATAGAGTAAAATATTATCAATAAAGCGAAAATATCTTTATCCTCTCTCCCCAATCCCAGCTCTCCCTGTAACTGTCTCAACACCCATTCCTCTGGCTCATTCCATATCATCCATTCTGGCCTGTTTGCTGTTGTTTATATATGACAGACACACCACCACCACCATCACCACCATCCACAGGGCCTTGGCTGTAGCTCTTCCCTCTACCTGTTTTACGCTTACCCAAGATCTCTGCTTGGTTTTCTCTCTCCTTCTTTAAGTCTTTGCTCAGATGTGACCTACTGATCACCTAATAAATGATATCTCCCCTCCCAACCTCAACTAGTACCCAGGACTCCCCTTACTCTCTTCTAGGTTCTTCTTTTGTCATAACAACTACCACCACCTACAATACTATATAATGTATTTATTTATCATATTTATTGCTTACTCTAATATTAGATTAAGGATCTTTGCTGTTTAATTCATTGATGTATCCCAAGTGCCTCAAATAGTGCCTTACCCATGGTTCTCAACAAAGAGTGCCTTTTAAACATATTTTGGCTCACCTTTGTGGTCATCTGCGAAGAGATTTTCTTGGTATTTCCTCCATCCTCTACCCTTACACTCTAGAAAGAGACATATTCCTTAAGACTTTGTACTTATCCTTGTTGTAGTAACCAAGATATTACGTATCAGGATAATTTGTTTTTGTGTCTATCCTGAAATAATGTATTAAATCTTTTAGGATAGAATCATACATTGTTTATGTCTATACCTCTAGAGACTAAAATAATGCTTATTAAACTAGATTGAACTGACAGAACACACAAACCCAAAGACAGGATGTGATTTTTCATCAATTTATTTGAAAATTTACTGGTCTGAAAGTAAGGGAGAGATCCAGGGCCAACACAGTGTCTTAATCTCCACCTTTCACTGAATTCCTGATTCTGGAGCAAGTACCTCATGATGAAAGCCATACTCATTGTCCCCAAGTAGAAATTCCTTCCTTCTTCCCTGCTCCACCAGCCCAAGCAAAAGCCTGGCCACTGGGGTACTGCTTCCTTCAAGGTGGGTCTCTGGCTTTCTTTGGCAGATCCTTCAGTGCTTAGAAAGATGGCAGTCTCTGGCAGCAATGTGAGTCTGAAAATCTCCGAGGAACTGTTTGGTAACTATAAGCAACTAATCTGGTTTTACAACACTAGTCAGAAGATTGTAGAATGGGAGGTGTTGTCCCCTGCTGTCTACTACAGATCTTCATTGAAGGACAGACTCAGTCTTGATCCTCAAAGTCCTGCGCATCTGCATATCTCCAAAGTTCAGAAAGAGGACAGCAGTACTTACATCCTAAGAGTGTCCAAGGAGAGTGGAAAAGAGCAGGAATGGAAGATAACCCTGCAGGTGTTTGGTGAGTTATGGGAGCCAGGCAAGTTCCTACTCCAGAGCTGCTGGGAGGCTTCCTGTGAGTCATGGTGACACTTTCTGGGAGAAGGAGAAGAAAACCTCAGGGCAAGCTTAATTCATTTCCCCACAAAGCCAGTTCTACTTGGGGATAAGCCTGGGCCAGGAAACCCTAAAATTGGTGGCCATAGGACATTTAAAACCTCATCTGAGCCTGGCATGGTGGTGCACACCTGTAATCCCAGTGACTCAGGAGGCTGAGAGGAGGATAGCAAGTTCCAAGTCAGCCTCAGCAATTTGCTGAGTCTAAGCAAATTAGTGAGACCCTGTCTCAAAATAAAAAAAAATAAAAAGGGCTGGGGATGTAACTTAGTGGTAAAGTGCTTCTGGGTTCAATCCCTGGTACCCCCTCCAAAAAAAAAAAAAAAAAAAAAAAAAATTCATCTGACAAGAACCCAAGATTTGAAGAGAAAGAAAACAATAGGTTATTTCCTATTTCCTTCACTTTGTCCTATAATCAACCCAAATCTGTTTTGAACTCATCTTAATTATATCTCTGAACTTGGACTTCAAAGGACTTATGGAAAAAGATATAAGTGCTGAAGGACAGAACAGGAACTATGTGGAGAGTCTTTTACCTATCAGAATGAGTGTAACAAAAACTTCCATTTAAAGCTCCAGGCTAACCAGTATGTACGCAATAAGAACTGACACAGACCTGGATTCAAAATTCAAAACTTAAGTGAAATAAGCAAAGCACAGAAAATTAAATACCACATTCTCACTCATCTGCAGAGGTTAAGGTGTAGTGGTGCATGCCTGTAATCTCAGCAACTTGGGAGGCTAAGGCAGGAGAATCACAAGTTCAAGGCCAGTATGGGCAACTTAGTGAGACACTTTCTCAAAGTAAAAAATAAAAAGTGTTGGAAATGTTACCTTGGCATTAAAGTGCCCTTGGGGTTGATGCCCAGTACTGGAGGGCAGGCGCTGTTGATCTTACAAAAGTAGAGGGTAGAAGCCTGGAGATTTAGCTCAGTGGTGGAGCGCTTGCCTAGCATGTGTGATACCCTGAGTTCGATCCCAAGCACCACACACACACACACACACACACATGAAAGAATGGAATCATGGTCACTAGAAGTTAGGAAAGGCAGGGAAAGAAGGGATAGAGAGAGGTTGATAATAAATACCAACATACTGTTAAATAGGAGGTATTAGTTCTAGTGTCATACACTAAGTAGGGTTACTAGAGTCTACAACAATTTATATTTCAAAATAACTAGAGTTCGAAGTTTCCCAAACATATAAAAATGACCAGTATTTGAGAAAATAAATGCTAATTACCTGATTTGATCATAACATGTTACACACAGGTATCAAATTATCACACTGTATCCCCATAAATGTATCTACTTATTACACACCCGTCAAAACAAAACAAAACAAAAACTTTTTGGTCAGTCACTAGCTGTGTGACGTTGGAAAAATATCTTAATATCTTTGTGCCCATATTAGGTAAGATCCTTTTCATGGTAAGTTGCAGAAACCAATCCACTGTACCTTTACCAAGAAAGGAGAAGTTATTTTAAGAAACCAGGACTATTTAAAGTAATTCAAGCAGTGTAGCTAAGTCAAAAGGGCTGAAGAGGAAGAAGATTGAGAATCAGGATCAGTTAGGAAGGACCCTGCACCCCAAGTTCAGGAGTCTATCCTGCCACTACCCTGACTTAGCTCTCAAAGTTTAGACATTTTTAACCCTGGGTTTAAATTCTCAGAGAAATTTTATGAGAAAAATTTATCCAACTTGATTTGGGTCTGTGTTTTTGATCTATGTGTATATCTGTGTAGAAATGTGGTTCTCAGGAGACCTCCATGGAGTGGAGTGGCCAATTATTGCAGAAGAGGGGCCACACCCAAAACAAAGGAGATGTTCACCCAGAACCTTGGGCTCTTCATCATATTATGAGGACAATAATATTATTCTTTTAGAGTGATCAAAGTGATCAAAAGTGATCAAAGTGATAATGAAGATTTTTAAAAAATTAATGCTGACACAGTGCAGATGAAGAGTGTTATATATATTCAGGTTCCACCAGCCAGGTGGTTCCCCTGGTCCAAGAGGCCAGAGTCCCTTCTCACTCACTTCCTCCATCTCATAGGGCCTAAAAATTCATGAGGTCCTTGGGACAGGAAAGTCTCTTACAGTGACACAAAATAAGCAAAAACTGAAAGCCCCTGTATGCATCATTTACCAACCTCTGTAATTTCTGTGACATAACATCCCACACACACACACACACAACTGATTCCAAGTGACTAAAGTTTTCTGAAGAAATTGCAAATTTTCTGAGTTCCTAAAAATCACAACCTTGCTTAGCTCCAGCCCTAAGGGTGAGATCCCTAAGGTGTGGTTAGCAGAAGAATCATCTTTCAATCCAGCCCAGGCATTTGTGATCACTCACAGGGGGCATCTTGGAGCCAGACCACCCTGACTGACTCAATAAACTCCAACCACAAAGTGCCCAGTGCTATGCTGGTCACTGTGGGAAATGAGGAAGGAGTATAAGACAGGAGACTAGAACACAGGAAATGGTGAAAAAGGGTGCACAATTTGCTCAGTTTGAGCATGTAGGGGGAAGTCCAGCAACCCAAGAGGGCTTGTGGAGGAGTTGAAACTTGAGTTCAGGGGGCCAGATTGGTAGTTTCTGTATTCTCCCCACGCATACAACCCAGAGACAAGTTCTGGTCTGGTAAATTCTCTGCCACATTTTAATCCTATGAGCTCTGACCTGCACTGATTCTGCAGGACTGGATGCTAGTATTACCTCTCACCACATCTGGCAGCAGGACTGCAGTGATACTAATATGACCTTTGGTATGTATGCTAAACTTACACACTGTGAAGAGCACTTCTCTGTGGACAGTACCACTTGGTCTCACACACTGTAAGTGTGCTGTGAGGTAGTGTCATTTCACAGATGAGCCAAGGGAGTTAACTTCATTATAGACCAAACACCACTGACATGTTTTGGGGGTTACAGAAAGCTCTCTGTAGCTCTGCTAGAGGCCACACTGATGGAATTTCCCTTGGGTGGCTGTGTAAAGGACTCTGCCACATGCTGATTGGTACCCCTTACCTCAG
The DNA here is from genome assembly GCF_902686455.1 of Sciurus vulgaris. NCBI lineage: Eukaryota > Metazoa > Chordata > Mammalia > Rodentia > Sciuridae > Sciurus > Sciurus vulgaris. The sequence goes on along the minus strand of NC_136461.1, from coordinate 121,827,104 downwards.
GACTCTACTTAGGTCTGAACTGGAGAATTTTTGAAGGACAGATTGGCCCCAAAGTGCACAGTGGCACTCACCTGTAATACCAGTGACTTGGGAGATTGAGGCAGGAAGATCACAAGTTCAGGGCCAACCTCAGCAACTTAGAGAGATCCTGTCCCAAAAACAAACAAAAAACGCAAGAGCTGGGGGTATGTAGCTCAGTGGTAGAGTGACCCTGGGTTCAATATCCAGTCTCACACACAAAAAAAATTTAAAAGTTGGGGGACGGGGTCTGAACGTCTCAGACAGTTAGGATCCCAAGTCTGACTCCAAGTCTGCTGGACGTTTTGTCTCACAACCCTCACCCTAATTGTTCCTGGCTGCATGCAATGGACTCTGGCTCCCCCTCCTGGAGCCAGGTTAGCTTCACCTCTGAGAGGTAGCTCTTGCAATCTGAAGCCTCCAGGGGTCAAAGCAGCTCACTGGCTCCCTCTGTAGGAGCCTTTTCTCCAGGACTCTTTTTCTCACATGGCCCTCCCTGGCCTTCCCTGGCTCACCTTGTACTTTGTATGGTTGGCTAAACCACTGCAACATAAATGCCTCAATTCATTGTCTCATAACATCCTCTTTATTTTCAGACCCTGTTCCTGAGCCTATCATAGAAACTGAGAAGGCAGAAGAAGTAAATGGCAGTTGTTATCTGACTTTGTCATGTGTGATACAGGACCAGTCAGTCAGCTATGTTTGGTATGGAGACTCAGGGGCCTTTCCAAAGGAGCTCCAGAAAAATGTGCTTGAAGTCACCCTTAATACACAGAATCAGTCCAGATTTTACACATGCCAAGTCAGCAATCCTGTGAGCAGCAAGAACGATACAGTCTACTTCATTCCACCCTGTACTGTAGGTAAGAAATAATGCCCATCAGAGCTGAGATGGGCACAAGGTGACCAGTTGCCTTTTTAATGAGGAAAAGTGGGGGATCCTACTCAGCCCTCTGGCACAGAATGTAGTGGAGAACCCTAAATGTGTCTGGGAGACTTGGGTTCTACTCCTGACTCTGCCTCTACTTCTCAGTTAGTTCACCTCATTGTCGTGAAGCTCAACATCCTTGGATGCAAAGGGCATTTGGCATAAGATCTCTGATGCTCCCCACCCTTCTCCACTCTCATGATGCACAGTCTGAAGTCTGTCTAACTGTAGGACAGTCTGAAGCATCAGGGTGAGCAAGGAAAAGAGATAGCGAGCGGCCCAGGCACTGTTGAGCAGGTGCTTGGAGAAATTTCTGGCAAATAGCCTAAAGATTCAAGGCAAGAATGAAAGGTAAGTGAGCAGGAGGGAGGCTAGCCATCAGGAGTGAGAGCTTTATGCTCAGGTGGAGACTCTTCCAGGTTTAGGTTCCTTGATGAGGGTAGAAATGCAAACTTTAGGTTTCAGATTCCTCTGTGTCTCTGGAGAGGAACCACTCTGGAGCATCATTCCTGGCTGTAGCTTCCGCCTCCCCAGGTGTTATCCAGGGACAGCTAAGTTTGTAGGCTTTAGAGTAAGTCACATTTGAAGTCAATCCCTTATACTGTCATTTACTAGCTATAAACAAATTACTTAACTTCCCCACGTCATGTCTTTCTTGAAGATAAAATAATTATTCTTACCTCACGATGTGATAAGGAATAAGACAATACATATAACCTACCTAACACTATGATTGACAAGTTCTTAATGAAAAGTGACTAAATTAGGTTCATTCCCTTTAATTTTGGAAATACTCAGACTAGAGGACTACTTTATAAATTTGGGTCATAATCTCCAGCACTGTGGGTCCACTACCCTCCATACCTCTAAGTGATACCCCTGACCCCTTATGTATGTATTCTTCCAGCTCATACCTGTGGTGCTGATATTCACCTGTGATCCCCAGCTATAAAAATTATTTAGCTTCTCCAAGTCATGTCCTTCTTAAAGACAGAAATGATAATCCAGTCACACGGGTCTGGGTTCCTGTTCTTTTGTGATCTTCCTGGGCTGTCTTCCCCTTCACTGATTAATCTGTTCCTACTGGTGGGCTATGGGACCTGTCTGCTCTTCTTTCTTCTTCCCAACTAACTGGACATGCCTTTTAGCATCTCCTAATATGCCCTGCTCTTCTGCCACCACAGACGCAATGTTGCAGATTGCTGTCTGACCATGAGATCACAGTTTAGCTAGACAACCCAATGCCATTTTCATATTAATACCACATTTGGAGATCCAAAAAAGAAAGAGGCACAGTCCTGTCCTTTATAAAGTAGGGGGTGGCTACTCATCTGCAGAGAGAATAAAAGCAATCATATACTCATTGTTTTGGAAGGGCTAAATCAGTCTTGTCCCTGTTTAACCATCCAAATTATTCTAGAAAGCACCCCTAATCTCCTTCCCTAGTTTGTTATTCATTCCCTCTTTCTTATGATTTCTCCTTCCCTTTTTTTCCTTCCTTTTTGTCCCTTTTCCTTTCCTTTCTCTCTTTCCCTTTTTTTTTTTCCTCCCGGTTGGTACAGATGGTTATTGGGGCAGAGGATAAAAGAGAAGAAGGGGATCCTTCCTTCCTTGAAGTCAGCTGTGCATAGCTTTACAGCCTCATCTATGCCCGAGATTCTGTCCAATCTCATTGCTGTCAAGCTCTTCCTTTCCCAGGTCTGGTTATGCCAAGGGAAACTTCAAGCACAGGACCCAGCTAAGTTAGTGATATTTAAGAGAGTTCCGTATACTTTACATCTGGAGGGACTGACCTTTTGAGAGTCACATTGGGGCTGGATTTAGGGAGGAAATTCCTTACTTTAGGATTCCCCTTGCCAATGTCTCAGTACTCCCGCCCCTTCTCAACACATTAATCAGGACACCTTAATATTTGGGGTTTCTTTGCTCTTTCAGCCAGATCCTCTGCAGTAACGTGGATTGTAAGTTGGTGGATGGTTGTCATACCCACTGCTATTGGCTTCCTACTTACTCATGATGAACTCCTCTAATAATTTAAGAGTGAAACTTCAAGATCACTGGATCTTGCTTTCATCAACAACTATGCTCTTAACCAGAGCAGGAGCTCTGGCTACATGGGATGGGAGAAAGTTTTTTTGTTGAAGCATCAGTGAAGATTTTCAATGAACTTTTTAAAAATTCTGGTAAATATTTTATTTTATATTCCATAATTGTTTTCCAACACACATACATAGATTTACATATTCACTTTGTCCACCAAAACAATGTCATCACACTGTGATGTTTTGTTTTGTTATTTTTATTTATTTACATATACGTATGTACATATATATATATATATATATATATTGTGTGTGTGTGTGTGTGTGTGTGTGTGTGTGTGTGGGTGGGTGGTGCTGGTGATAACCAAGGCCTTGCATATGCTAGGCAAGTGCTCTACCACTGAACTACATCTCTAGCCCTACAAAGGTTTTTGTACTGTTTAAATAAACATTTGGTACAACCATTCAAATTCTTGAAGTTATTCCAAATATGTCAGATAGTGCTGGTTCCTTCAACCTGGGCAGACTGGAACATGAAGACAAAGAAGAACATGGGGTCATAGGTTTCTATGTGTCAACACAGTTGAGAGTTAAATTGTACTATTTCTGATCTTTATTCCAACATCCATGCCAAGATTCCTGGGGTTCTCTCTCTCCAACCGACTCGTGGGGAACTGAGTTCTCTTTTTTTCATCTGTGTAGCTGTGTGAAAAACTTTTCAAATCTTCGTTGTGTAGTAGGATCTAATAAAATCATTTTTGTACTGGGAATTGAATTCAAAGGCATTTCTACCACTGAACTTATGACCCCAGCCTTTTTAAAAAATTTTATTTTCTAAATATTGATACAGGGTTTCACTAAGTTGCCCAGGCTGGCCTCAAACTTGCAATTCTTCTGCCTCAGACTTCCAAGTCACTGGAATTACAGGTGTCCACCACTTTTCCCTGTTGAAAACATCAAATTGACACAATGTTCTAATCAAGGTCTCCCATTATAAACAGGCAGGAATCCCCAGGCCCACTACTGCATAACTCCTAAGATTCTTGCTTTATATTCCTCCTCTAAGACTTTTCATTGACCTGGAGCTGGGAGGTCACCCAAGGATGCTCTCTCCCTTCAAGGAACTACCAGTTCTTAAATCAGATTAGCCTCTTCCACCTCTCCTTTTAACAGTCACAAAGACACCCTCCCCTTCGTACTCCATCTCCTGTGTGACCAAAAAAGGATTCTCTGTGTTCACCAAACCTTTTCATTTCCCCCTGAGGTTAGCTGAAAAAATGCCTTTTCCCAGCTGCCTTTGCATCTAGCTGGGGTCATGTGACTGGTTTTGGTCACTAGCAAATGAGAAGAATTGATGTGGTAGGAAGTGAGGGAGCCTGGGAAGTGGAGCCACTAATGTAAGGAATCTGGGTTTGAACCATTGTTTGGAAAGCTACTTGGTCTGCATTACACTTGCAAGATAAGCAAGTCTGGGTTTAGGCTGGTGCCAGAAGACAGCCTGGTTTCCTAAGACACAGCTCTTCTCTCAGCCCAGTTTACATCAGCCTGCATGCATCCTCCAACTGGACTTTCTCAGGTTTCTTTCTGGAAGTAGCACCCTGTCTTTTCCTCTACCTTTAATCAATGGTAGAGGAGGTTTTCTTGGGAAAACATGTACACATATATGTGCACACATGTATGCTTGCACACGCACACAGAGGAATGAAATAAAAGCACTTTTGGCAGGTGTGATGGAGCACACTTTCAGTGCCAGTGACTACAGAGGCTGAGCAGGAGGACTGCAAGTTTGAGGCCAGCCTGGGCAACTCAGTGAAACTGTGTCTCAAGATAAAAAATAAAAAGGGCTGGGAATGTGGCTCAGTGGTAGAGCACCCCTGAGTTCAATCTCTATACCAAAAAATAAATAAAAAATAAAAAGTTATTAATGCATGAAGACTTTTCCCTTCTTCCACAGTTTCTTTTTCTGCTTGAGATGGTATTTTTATTTGCTATTCAATGTTGGTCTAGGTTAAAAAAAATTAAATTAAAATTTTAAATCATCATGAATTGTCTATATGTATAAATGCAAATACATGAACATTTAATTTTAATGTGGAATCATTAAAATTACTCAATTCATAATTTGCACTTGTGCCTGCATTTGTATCTTGTTCTTACGAAAGGAGCGTAAAAGCTTCAAAACCCTAATTTAAGCTGGACATGGTGGCCTGTAATCCCAGTAACTCAGCAAGAGTATCACAAGCTCAAGGCCAACTTCGGCAACTTAGACTCTGTTTCAAAATTAAAAGGGGGCAGTACTGGGAATGTAGCTCAGTGGTAAAGTGCCCCAGGTTCAATCCCTATTATGACAAAATAAACAAGCAAACAAATTCTAACTTAACTGTTTTTAGTTCACTATTTTTTTTTTTTTTTTTTGTACCAGGGATTGAACCCAGTGGTACTTAACTCCAGCCCTTTTTTATGTTTTATTTTGTGACAGGGTCTTGGAGTTACTTAGGGCCTCACTAAGCTGCTAAGGCTGGTTTTGAACCTGGGATCCTCCTGTCTCAGTCTCCCAAGTCACTAGGATTATAGGAGTGCTCCGTCACACCCAGCTTTTAGTTTACCTCTTGATGGCAGACACATTCCCCCAACAATCTAGGAAAGCCTGTGTCTTCTGCAGCAGAATTACTTCAAACTCTCTTTGAGTCTCATTGAAGTCCCACAGTTGCAGGTCCACTGGGAGGCTGTGCTCAAGGAAAACCATGAATGCTGTACTATGAATGGCACAACAAAGAAGCGGTGGGGGACATGCACATTTCATGTGTCTCCTTTCAATTAAAAACACTTAAAAACACAGTTGAAAGGTACAAATATTTAGAATTTCCAGATGGTGTCAGCAGAGCAGTACTCCTCTGAGCCTCCGCCATGTGTGGCTGCATGGGTTGCACGCCCACAAGGCTGGATCTGTGTCAAGGTCTGAAGGACACCAATGCTTTATGGCAAGACAACTCCCTTCTTGAGAAGTTTTGATGCAAGGATCAAGCCTGATTGTCTTGTGTTCCCAGTTCCTCAGATGTTTCCATACATCAAAACAGGGGGTTGGAGTCGGTGGTAGAGTGCTTGCCTGGCAAATGTGAGGTCCTGGGCTCTATCCTAAGAACCACAAACAAAAACAAAAACAAGAAAACCTAAGTGGTGAGCAGGTTCACTTCCAGTGAACTCAAGCCATTTGTTCTTATGCATAGAGGATACTCCAGCATTGCCCCAAATTCTTACATGCACAGTCTCACTGAAGTCTTAGGACAAATTTCTTCACACTGTTCCTCTGCTGGTTCTGAGTTCTGCAGCACTGCCCTCTGTCAGCTACCCTGGAGCACATTTAAGTAAAAGATTAGGTAGGAGCTTCTCAAATTTTAACTTACCAAAAAATCAACTAGGGATCTTGTTAAAATGCAGTCTGTGGATCAGTAGGTCTGGGGTGGGGTCTGAGGTTCTGCATTCTTAACAAGAATTCAGGAGATACTGCTGTCTATGGATCGCTTTTTGAACAGAAAAGCACAAGGTATCTCTAAGCATCCCTACTGTTCTTACCTTGAGCTTCATGGTTTAATCCTCTTCATAAATTTTGGTTCTTCTTTCCACTCCCTGCCCTGCTGTGCTCCTGGCTACCACAGCATCCCTTCTCAAGTTAAAATATTCAGTTGTTCCTCCCAGATCCCAAGGCATTGGATAAATTAGCTATGCCCCTTGGGACCAGCTTGTCCCAATAGCTGGCACAAAGTTATTTTCATATCTTAGATATTCACAAACGAATGGCTTGGATTGGGCCCTGGGGATGGGACCAGGTAGGGACAATGTTCGAATGCATTTGTTAAAGTGGCAGTCCTCCTGGGGAATGAAACTGATCAAATTATTTGGTTACATTGTATGCATGTATGAATAAGTAACAATGAATCATATGATTATGTATAATTATAATGCACCCTTAAAAAGGAAACAAACAAATAAAGTGGTGGCCCCTGCACCTGGAGGGGTGTGCCCTCCCCTTCCTCCCCCTCCTCCACTTCTCCTCCCCCATCTCTAACATCAGAACACTGCCCCGTGGGGGAGGGGACAGATTTAGCCCACCTGCACCAGCTGGCATATGGTAACCCTGGGCCCTTATTCTTTTCACCAGCTGCTCTTCCCTTTCCCCTATGCTCCCACTTGGCAAGCTGTAGCCCATTCCCTTTGCTTGGTCCCTTCCCTCTAACCCCAGTCACTAAGTCTTTTCTCCTCTCTCCTCCATTGTTTTTTCTGTCATCAAATTTCTGTCACCTTCATTTTCTATCTTCTTCCTAACTCTTATTTTTCCATTCCTCCGTTGCTCGCCATCCCATTGATGTGTGTCTTTAACCACTTCTGCTTTTAGTCAGGCCTCAGTTCTGTTTCGGCTGTTGCATCTGCTCATGAGGGTCTGGACAGATCCTGATAAATGGTGCCTTGGTTTTGTTTTGTTTTCCTTCCTTAGTAAAATAAGAAATATGGTTTTCTCCACAAGTGCTTCCCAGTCCGGTAACCTTTGTGTCCTGGAGCCCATCTTGGACAGAGGCTTCCTAAGAAGCAAACAACACAAGAAAACATTGGTTGGTTGTTTCAGAAGATGTTTGTAATAGGATTCCTGGAAGGACTTTTCCTAATGCCTCATATTTAAAGCTAGGATGAAGAGACTTCACAATCTACAGAGAGAGGCAGATTCACTGGGGACAGCATCACCTCTAGGGCTTAGTGAGAGGTGACAGGACTGGTCCTACTGCCCCAACGTTCTTCTCCCCATGCTATATAAACAGAGGACTAGGGAGAGAGGAGAGCAAGGGAATCAGAATCAAAGTCAATCATCGGAGTTGTGAGAGTTCTGTCCTTCTCCCTCCCCTCCCCATGGATAAGGTTCTTCTCCCACGGTGCGCTTGGAGGCACCATGAACCTTTCATGTGGCATTATGAGAGGTTCAAGGCATGCCAAGGAACAGGAGACTCAATGCCTCTTTCCCTGGTTGGGCAGTGGATCTCCCAATCTTTCATAAGGTAGAAATATGGCACTGGACCAATATGGGAGACAGCCTGCCCACTCGCTGTATAGCAGGGCAAGGGTGTAGGAGTATCCACAGTGGACACTGCATATGGTACTCAGGCTTCAGGTGGTTTGTCACTCTGGCTACTAGGTGGGCAAATCCCAGTAGCAAGATGCTGTATGATTTATCACCTGTGGGAGCCAAGTGGGAGGAAGGCCAGAAGAGGCCAAGCTGGAGATCTCCCATATCAGCACACTTTGCAGTGGAGTGCTCCCCACATCCTCCACTCTTACAGAGGTCCCTAAAGTGCTCTCACCTGTGCACCATAAATTTGCTGAGACTTGGATATCCACAGGGAACTGAGATTAGCCAGAGAAACAGAGACAACCATCTGCGGCCTTATAACTAAGGAAGAGTTTGATCCTTACATTCACGCCCTATATCACTTGAGAAGTTGTAGCCAGATGAGGTAAAACAGAAGGAGAAAAATCAAACCACATACTCTTCCCTATTACAGTCCTTTAGACTATGAGACAAGGGTGAGGTGAAGTGACAGGAAGAAGCAGGAGGGGAGTTTTACATTGAACTGTACTGTAAAATTACTGGAAGTGATAAAAATGAAACTGAGGGATTTGCCTAAAACATCCTTAAGTGATGGAGGGCAGATTTGACAGTCCTCATGTGAATGGGAAAAAAAAAAAAAAATGTTCTTTGATGTTAACTCCCAACTAATCAAGTTCAGATTGTTCATAAAACTGGTTAAATATATTGTTGAGCCACTGCTATGAGTCACTCTTCTAGATTTAACACAGAGAGACAAGTACAGTTTTTGCCATCACAAGATAAGATTACCACAAGATAGCCATAAGGAAAACTACAGATTCAATTTCATTTACGACCCTAGCTCTATGTGTCAAAATGGCAACTACTACATAGAACTATTGAGGGCTGAGAGAAAGTAAATCAGAAGGATTGGATCTAGTTTTAAGGACTGGATCTTGTTTTGAGGATTAGAGAGAGCTTTGTCTTAGGAATCAAAGACTGAAAAATGAGAGGCATTAGATCGTTCAGGGAAATGTGTGTTGAGAAACCCTCAAGGAAAAGGAAAGAGGATGATACAGAGGTGCCCTCGAAGTATTAGTAAATATTCCTTAGCATAATAATTCTGAGGTTGTAGCTGCACAAGTCGGACTCATAACAATGAGAGAAGTCACTTTTCCTAATGTATCCGAGTTCTGTTTATTAGGAAATTAGCTGCAAAAGCTCATTGTCAGGGAAACAAATAGAATGGAGGGGACCTAATAGTCTCTCTAATTCTTTAGACTGGAGTTTACCATTCCCCACTCTAAAATCAGCTTTGAAGGAACAAAGAATTCCAATTAGCATCTGGCCAAAGCAGAGACATTTGCATCTGAAAAGATGAGGGGATCCAAAGGGGCAGAAATTCTGCCTCTTATATCAACTGGTTATATGCAAGATACACAAATGAAAAAAATGGAGAAGAAGTTTACCAAAACGTTTAGGATTAACTGGAAGAAACCAGGGAAAAACTAAACACTGGCATCTGAGTAGCAAAATTCAACAGGCAAAATTTTAGAGTTCTCCCACAAAATGAATCAGTTCTAGCTGTTTTCCAGGCTTATGATGCTCTGCTTCATATGTAAATTTCTGTAACTATTCCTTCTAAAGTTCCCTGTTCTTTTGAGATCTACTGGACCATTCAGTAAAGAACTTTGTATACATCCGTGGAAGAGTGGGGTGTGTTTTTTCTAAGGAAAAACTGAAATGCAGGAATACTCTGAAAATGGCCAGGAATTCCATGCTAAACTAAAAGGGAAGCCTAGACCAGGATCAGCCCCATCTTATGAATTTCTAGGGAGTAACGGGACAGATTCACAGGCCAACATCACAGAGGCACTGCTCTCTCATCTCCCACCCTCTTCTGCCTCATACCAGCACCAAAAGCATAAGATTGAAGCCCCTCATTCAGGATAAGGAGGAAGCCTGTCAAACCATTGACCAGTTTTTAGCACATATACCTGTATATGTGCTATAAAACTTATCACACACACATAAAATTTAAATATAAGTGTACATATATATATGTCTTGACTGTACATAAATATGTATATATATATGTCAGTCAAAAAATATATATGTATAGTCAAGATACATATATGTACACTTATATTTAAGTATGTAGACAAACACACATACATGGGAGAGAAAACAGATTCAAAGCTTTGTGGGTCAAAGGGATTAAACTACAGAAGGATTTGAAAAAAAAAAAAAAAACAAAACTTAAGAGTCAACATTTCCTCAGAGCCTGCCTTTTGTCATTGTCATTCTTAATTCAAATATTACTGAAAAGTGCATGATAAATTGATCAAACCTTTGTAATTGACACTCAGATCAAGAAAGTGAACACTTAAAACTTTTAATAAATGTGAGGGAATTCTATTATGACACTTTTCTCAGATAAAAAGGGAAAGTGTGTAAGTTGCTAGACGGCCTCCTCATTCCACTTGACTACCCGCACATGTGCTTACATACATATGCATGTTTTCCTTCTATAGCTGAGTGAAAAGATGTCTCCTCTCACTTGGTCAAATCATTCCTTGGGTGCCAGAAACAGTGTGCAGCCATCATCTTTTTTCTTCTCAAATTAATAAGCCCTGATATTTAGATGGACACAATGCCACTCATCTAAAAGCTGTATTTCCCACATCATTACATCATTAGTATAGCCATTCAACCAAGTTTTAGCCAATGCTATAAAAATAGAAACTGTGCGGGGCCATCTGGAAAGGAACAGGAAAGGCATTTTTCTCTTATACTGCTGTCTGGGACAAAAATGGACGCGCAGAACTACAATAGCAACATTGTAGGTCAAGGACCATAACCTAAGGATGGTAGAACCCTACAGCTATTCCAGATATCCTAGAGGTGCCTGAGGCATCACCATACAAACTTGGAATTAATCACCTTTGTTTATTTTGGGGGGGGGGGGGCGTGGAGGTTATCAGGGATTAAATCCAGGGTCACTTAACCACTGAACCACAACCCCAACCCTTTTTTAAAATGTTTTATTTTGAGACAGGGTCCTGCTAAGTCTTTAGAACCTTGTTAAGTTGCTGAGGTTGGTTGAACTTGCAATCCTCCTGTCTCAGCCTCCTGAGTCCCTTGGGATTATGACTTGTCTTCTTTTAATTGAGAGAATAATAAACAGATATCTAATTTAAATCATTCTTTTTTAGGTCTGCACAGTTCCCCTAATCCTGATCCTAACTGATTCAACATATGTATCCTTTAAAGGATAATATGCCTATTCCCCCACAGGAACCATTTCAAACTTATAACCAAATCCCTGTAGATACTGGGAATGCTATGAATACAACCTTCTCTGAATTCAAGTCACCAGAATATGGTTATTTTTCTTTGGATTCTGCTACATATTACAGTTTAATTTATCTTATGAAAAGAAATCCTAAATAAAATAGTGCTAAGTTGGATTCATTAACATTATAAAAAAATACCATAAAATTTATACTAGGAGTGTAAAGATGGTTTAAACTTGTATTATCATAAATTTAGGTAACTAATCACATTAACATTACAAGGGGAGATTGTAATAACTTTTATAATTGAAGAAAATGTAAACAATTTATATCAGAGCAAAGTGTTAGAATACAATTGAAATTAAAATAAGTGTCATCTCTTAACCAACTACTAAGAATATAATTTTAAAAAATTGAGTATTGCTGGAGTATAACTCAGTGGTAAAGCACTTTCCTAGCACATAAGAGATCCTGGATTTGAGCTCTAGCACTACAAAATAAGTAAAGAAATAACAAGGGAATTTAAATAGTACACTAGAAATTATTTAACATAAAAAGTGCTGTAATGGGGAAATAGAAAAACACAAAAATACAAAACATATAGAAAACAAATAGAAAAATGGCAAACACATAGTCTACCTTGTCAGGAATTACATTAAATATAAATGGATTAAGTATTTTAATTAAAAGGCAGAGATTGACAGAATGAATTTTTAAAAAAATGATTCACACATCTGCTATTTACAAAAACCAGTTTATATTCGAGTACACCAATATAATGATAGTAAAGGATGGAAAAAGATAAACTATGTAAGCAGTAATCAAAAGAAATCTGAGGTGATGTTGCTACAATTAGGAAAACTAGAATTAAAGATAAAAAATTGTTCTAAAGACAAAGAAAGTAATTTTATAATGACAAAAGGCTCAATTTGTTAAGAAGACATAGCAATCACTACATTTATACCCAAGGATTTGTAACAAAACCTTAAAGAGTCAGTATTTTCTCAGAGTCTGCCTTTTATCCTTATCCATTTTTTATTCAAATGTCATTATCGCCCAAGAACAAAATCCAAAATACATGGAGTAAAAACAGAATTTAAGGAATAAATAGGCAATTCAATGATAATTAGAGAATACTCACTAGAATACTATTGAAATTAAATACTCTCTACTCTAATTTCAAAAATGGATTGAACAACTGACAAAAGATCAACAAGAAAACAGGTTTGAACAATACCATAAATCAACTAAGTAGACATCTGTAGAATACCCTATCCAACAACACAAAACACAATATTCTCAAGTACACATGGAGCATTCACTCAGAAGAGACTAGATGTTTGGCTGTAAAACAAGTCTCAATAAAATGATCAAAATCATAAAAACATTAAAAATATGTTTCTGAAAAAGAGTAAAATTACATATAAATCAATAACAGAGAGAAAATCATATAACTCCCAAGTTGGTGAATTTAGCAACACATTTCTAATTAACTAATGAGTTGAAAAATAAATCACAAAAGAAATTGGAAAATACCTGGAGATTAATGAAAACCAAAAACACAATGTGTCAAAAAACTCAGATGGAGTAAAAGCAATGCCTAGAAGAAAATTTATGTCTGTAAATGCCTATATTAAAGAAAAGAGCTGGGTGTGATAGTTCATGCCTGTAATCTCAACTATTTGGGAGGCTAAGGCAGGAGGACTGCAAATTTGAGGCCAACGAAAGACCAGCAATTAGCAACTTGGTGAGACCCTGACTCAAAATAAGAAATACAAAGTGTTGGGAATGTAACTCAGTGGTAAAGCACCCTGAGTTTAATGCCCAGTACCAAAAAAAAAAAAAAAAAAAAAGGAAAGAAAAAAAGAAAAGAAAAAAGTAGAAAGACTAAAAACTATATTCTTCAAGTGTGTTCATGATGTCTTAAAGGAGAAAAACTTGACTGTGGAAATGTCCCACATTAAAGTATATTAAAGAGCTATGACAACTTGATGTAATGCTTGTTTACATGACAACTAAATGAAACCAGAGGAGAAAACAAGGCTATAACTAACATTATTGAGCCAGTCACAGTGGCCTGTAATCCCAGCAGCTCTGGAGGCTGAGGCAGGAGGATGGAGAGTTCAAAGCCAACCTCCACAACAGAGTGAGGCCCTAAGCAACTCAGTGAACCCTTTCTCTAAATATAATATCAAAAAGGTCTGGGGATGTGGTTAAGTGCCTCTGGGTTCCATCCCTGGTACTAAAAAAATTTTAAAAATGAAAAAATAATAAAGGACATTATTGAGTCAACTGACAAAATTGGAGCATGAACAGGGAATTAGATAAAAATATTGTTATTAATGTAAAATTTATTTAAGTGATGGTTATGCTATGGTTGCGTAAGAGACTATTCTCATTCCTCACACCGAAGTTAAGGATAAAGAGCTATAATATATGCAACTTACCCTCAAATAATTCTGGAAAAAGTGTGTGTGTGTGTGTGTGTGTGTGTGTGTGTACATGCACAGAAAGAGGAAGAGCTGATTTTAAACCAAAATAGAGCTGGGTGTGGTGGTGCATACCTATAACCCCAGCAACTTGGGAAACTGAGACAAGAGGATTGCAAATTCAAGGCTAGCCTCAACAATTCATTGAGACCCTATCTCAAAATAAAAAGGATTGGGGATGTTGCCCAGTGGTAAAGCACCCCTGAATTCCATCCCCAGGACTATCAAAATTAAAATAAAAATGGGACAAAGCTAGGCATGGTTGTAAACACCTGTAATCCCAGCAGCTCGGGAGTCTGCACCAGGGCGATCACAAGTTCAAAGCCAGCCTCAGCAACTTAGTGAGGCACTAAAGTAAGTTAGCAAGACCCTGTTTCAAAATAAAATGACTCTGCGTCAATATCTGGTACAAAAAAAAGGTGAGGAAGGAAGGTGGGCAAAACATTAAAGAACAGGTATTCACAGCCACAGATAATTTGCAAATTTGTGGGCTGGTTATTACCTTTCTACTATTTTCGTGCAACTCTTTTAAGTTTGACATTTTAAAATAGAAAGTTAAAAGTACAAATTAGTGGGGCATGGTAGCACATGCCTCTAATCCCAGTGACTCTGGAGGCTGAGACAGGAGGATTGAGAGTTAAAGGCCAGCCTTAGCAACTCTGTGAGACCCTATTTCAAAAATAGAGGAGAAGGGGACTGGAGATGTAGCTCAGTGGTAAAGTACCCCTGGGTTAGATCCCCAGTACCAAAAAGAAAAAGAAAAAAAGAGAAGAAAAGAAAAGGACAAATTAATGAATGATGTGCTGTACTTGTTTCTCCTTAAAGCTGCTGAAGGCCTATTTCGTATATACCATACCCTCTTTCCCTATATGGGCACCTCTTCTCATAGATCTGCAGCTTTCGGTATATAATCATTTTTAACCTTGAACTCCCATTGAGTCATCTACCAGGAGAAGACTTAGTATTTTTCTCTTGATTGGATCAAGAGGAGGAAAAAGCTTCCATGAACAACATAGGGCAATAAGTTGGCAGTTTCTCAGCCCCACTTCTCTTTCCTTTCTGGATCAGACGTGCTATCTCTGTGGACATATGTACACCATAGCAACCATTTCTAAGTGTATTTTAATCCCTTTGTTTTTTTTTTTTCTTTTTCCTTTTGCCATACTGGGGATTGAACCCAGAGCCTTGGGCATACTTGGCAAATGCTCTATCTGTGAGCCACATCACCATCCCAGCCTTGCTATTTCTGGCAGAGTGCAGGGACCCCCAGCACAAGGCTCTTTTTACCCTGAAGTTTGATGATCTGGTGTTCATGCTTAAATTTTTGAAGTACGGCCTATATTTATTTATTTATTTATTTAATTTTTAATACCAGGGATTGAACCCAGGGGTGCTCGACCACTAAGCCACATCCCCAGCCCTTTTTACTTTTCATTTGATACAGGGTCTTGCTAAGGTGCTTAGGGCCTCGCTAAATTGCTGAGGTTGGCTTTGAACTCAAAATCCTTCTGCCTCAGCCTCCTGAACCACTGGAATTAGAGGCCTGTATCACCATGTCCAGCAGGACAGGCCTTTTAGAGGGACTAAGGCTATCATTACCCTTACGTGGCTTGATTTCTGTACATTTCTCCTTTCTCATTTCCAGCTTGGCCCCTCCCTTTCCCAAATGCTGTAACTTTCCTGTATTTGCAATTCCCCCAGAACTCACCCAGTGCCTTTATTAATGTTTTGAACTTCCTGGAATCCCCTGTCCCTTCCTCATTGATCTAACAAATTCTTACTCATTTGTTAAGACTCAGACCAATTGTTGCTCCTCCAAAGCCCTAGAAACACTTCTTAGTAGTAGGATACTGTCCCTCCCTGGTACATGTGATAAAAATAATTATTACATAGATGACTTAGAAACCAGCAGCAGGGAAAGTCCACAAATTTTGCATTTCCCTATATTTTCTTCAACCTTGAAAGACCAAGAGAGGGAAGTGACTTGCCCAAGGCCATTTGGCCAGTCACCAGCAGAGCTGAGGCTGGAGGTCAAAGACAATTTCTCCTTACTTTGCTGAAGTCTACTGGTTACTCCCCTGGGGTTTAACTCACTGTGCATCTGATGTTTATGAGAGGTCTTTTGGATTCTTTCAAATCCCAGATCACTGAATTTTGCAGGATGTTCTTGGATGGAAATATTGGAGGTTTTTGGCCCTTAGAGTACACTGGAATGAGCATTTTGGTCTCCAGGTCTAAAACTATCACTTGGAATGCACTGGAAACCTTTGGAAGGTTGCTTAGCATAGGGGGAAAAGTATGACCTTTGGAGTCAGTCTTAAGTTTGAGTTCCAAACCTACCATTTATCAGCTTTAGAATTCCAGGAAGAGTAAACTTTCTAATCTTCAGTTTCCTTATGTAAAAACAATAGATGATCCTTTTTATGGTGATTAGGCACCATGGCACATGCCTGTGATCCCAGTGACTGGGAAGGCTGAGGCAGGATGATCACAAGTTCGAGGCCAGCCTCAGCAACTTAGCAAGACCCAGCCTTAAAATAAAAAAATAAAAAGAGGGCTGGGGATGTAGCTCAGTGATAGAACACTGGACTCTAATTGGACTGACTCAATACAAAATCACTTAAGTTTCCCCAATTGTAAAATAAGATGCAATTGATTATATGATTTCTGTGTCCCATATCATACCTTTTTTATTAATTTTCCCAATCTTATCTGTGGACTCAACATAAAACCTGCCAATGTGTTTGACTTGAACAACAGAGGCTTTGCTTTAGAAGGAAGTGGAGAGGGCAGGCAGGTACCGGGGGAAATGCAAATTCGGTGGCTGAGCAGGACTTCCCTGAGTCTGATGACTTCCAAGATGCCTCTGAGATATAATTCCAGTGATGATGTAGAGAGAAGAGACCAGCCCAACCTCGAAGACTAGCTGCAATTTGTATATTCATTCCAAAAACACTTCTCGTGCTTACTGTATATCAGACAGTGTTAGACTGGGGAAACGTGAAGATAATAGAACATAGTGAAACTTAATCAGGAGATGGTACACTGACTTAAGCCAAAAGAGATCCGGTTTCTGGTCTTGGCTTAACAAAAACTGGCCCTGTGGCAAGTCCTTCAGAGGTGTTAGCCTCTAAACCCTCGTGTTCTCAGGGTGAGATAAGCAAGTTGAAAACGTGTTGGAAAAATAAATCAGTGGACAGTTAAAAAGAAGAAAGAAAGAAAGAGAGAGAGAGAGAGAGAGAGAGAGAGAGAGAGAGAGAGAGAGGAAAGAAAGAGAAAAGAAAGAAAGAAAGAAAGAAAGAAAGAAAGAAAGAAAGAAAGAAAGAAAGAAAGAAAGAAAGAAAAAAGAAAGAAAAGAGAGAAAGGAGGAAAGAAAGAAAGTTGAAGAAATGAATTTTTTTTTTGAGACAAGTTCTCATTAAGTTTGCTCAGACTGGCCTTGAATTTGTGATCCTCCTGCCTCAGCTTCCAAAGTCACTGGGATTACAGGTGTATGCCACCGTGCCCAGATGTGTCCCTAAATTTCTATGTCATAGCCAATCAATACCTGTGGGGAGTGAATAAAGTAAGACTGAGCAAAGGGAAAAGTTGAACTGTGGATGTAGTTGCAGCAAAGGCCGCAGCTGACTTCATGAAGTGCTCTGGGACCAGGGTGACCATTCAGAGATGTTCCAAATTGATGCAAGGAGACTGGACTTCTCATAGTGCTACTGTTTTCTAGATAAAATAATTTTCCTCAACACTGTTTACTTACCTGAGATCATGCAAGTGGTGTGTGCAATCCCAGTGATACAGATTTATATCTTCATACTCCTTTGGCTATATTTACCTCTGCGACTGAAACTTCATTGGTGTAAAAATTTCATAAGCATAAGGCCAAACTTGAACCCTCTGATGTTTCGAGAGGTGGTATGAATTGCCACACATTAATCATCCAAGAAAGAACTAGAGCCTGGCACCACGGTTCACACCTGTAATCCTAGTGGCTTGGCTGGCTGAGATAGGAGGATTGCGAGTTCAAATGCCAGACTCAACAACTTAGTGAACCCTAAGTGACTTAATGAAAACCTGTTTCTAAATAAAATACCAGAAAAAAAATAAATAAATAAAAGGTCTGGGGATGTGACTCAGTGGTTAATGCCCCTGAGTTCGATCCCTGGTACCAAAAGTAAAAAGAATTAGAGTTGTATCTAAGGTCCCAAATAGAGATTTCTGAAAATAGACAGTGGAAGTATTGGGTCCTGTGAGACCTCAATGTATAACTCAGAATAAGGAGAACAGGGATATACTTATGGCAAGCCCAGGATGAGTCTTTATAGAAGATTGGCAACAAAACAGCAATCATAGACCTGGGTTAGTGGTCAGAAACACCTAAAGAGATCAAAGTGCTCACAGGGAAGAGAGAGAAGGAGGGAGTAAAAGAGAAAGCCTAAGGTCAAGACTGGGACAATTCCTAAGAAGAAGACAGGAAAGACTAAATGAAGGCAAGAGTCAAATGATGGGCTTAGGAGGTAGCTCAGTGGCAGGACACTTTCCTAGTGTGTGCAAAGCCCTGGGTTCAATCCCTAGTACCAGACATAGACTCACACACAAAGAGTCAAAAAATCCCTAATGATAAACAGATTAGGATGTGAGGCATAGATCCTAGGAGGGATGTAATAGAACAAATCCATAGAGCTTCAGCTACTTTCTTTTTTAAATTATTTTATATGTGTGTGTGTGTGTATATATATATATATATATATATATATATATTTTTTTTTTTTTTTTTAGTTGTTGATGGACCTTTACTTAATTCATTTATTTATATGTGGTGCTGAGAATTGAACCCAGTGCTTCACACATGCTAAGCAAGCACTTCACCACTGAGCCACAACCCCAGTCCAACTATTTTTCCTTATCTGGCCTTCTTTCTCCTAGACATTGAAAGCTCTGATAAGAGCTTGATAAGTGGTGTGTATCATGGGCCAGTATGGCAGGAGGTGGCAGAGTTTGTATCCAAGTTCTACTACTGCTATTTATTTTCCATATGACTTCAGGGAAGTTATTTAACTTTTAAGCCTCAGTTTCCCCTCTGTAAATTGGGAATAATAATAGTATGATTATGGCTGTTTGGAATTCTGGAAAAGATAAACTGTATGACTGTAAAGACTGTATGACTGTAAAAGATAAACTGTATAACTGTATTCTACTCCCATGACCTAGCACACCTGTGTGAGCAAACTATAAACTGTGGACCCTGACTTTTACAGCAAATTCTTATATTTTCAATTCATTGAACAAATAGGAAGCATCATGATTGCTTTGCTTTTTCCTAGCCCTTGGTCCCATAGTAGGACTTTCTTATGAGAATCTCCCTCAGGAGCAAAAGTAGATCTTCTTGAACTGGGTGCAGTGGCTCATGCCAGTAATCCCAGTGGCTCAGGCGGCTGAGGCAGGAGGAGGGGGAGTTCAAAGTCAGCCTCAGTAACAGTGAGGCACTAAGCAACTCAGTGAGACCGTGTCTGGGGATGTGACTCAGTGTTTGAGTGCCCCTGAGTTCAATCCCTGGTACACCTTTCCAAAAAAAAAAAGGTAGATCTTCTTGGATGCAAGAAGAATGACTGTATAGAAATTTCTACTGGAGGTTTTGACTGGAGGAAAAGTCAAGAGTGCTGGGTCTCAATGACACCATCTATGTATGCAGTATGCATGTGTGTATGTGTGTATGTATGCAAGCATGTATTTTGGCACTGATCATGGAATCCAGGGCCCTTTACCACTGAACCATGTCCCCTTTTTATTTTTTATTTTGAGACGAAGTCTCACTGAGTTGCGAGACTGGCCTCAAATTTGTGATACTCCTGCCTCAGCCTCCCTGGTGGTTGAGATTACAGGCATGCAGTGCATGCAACAATTAATACCCCCAGATATTTGGGGACCAAAGGAGACCAGGACTTAACATTTTAGTGTCTAAGGCCTCTAGGTTCTGTCATCAGAACTGATATCAATAAGTCATCCTTCTGAAAGACAATATAACAAAATAGATGACTATTTAGTTAGTTAGTTTCCTACTAGGGTATAGGGACACTTCACTACTAAGTTAATTTCCAGCCCTTTTAATTTTATTTATTTATTTTAAAATTTTGAGACAGTGTCTCAAGTTGCTGAGGCTGGCCTCCAACGTTCGAACCTCCTGCCTCACCCTCCCAAACCACTGGGGTTACAGACATACACCATCATGCCATGCCCCCACTTTTATGTACTATGTTAAATTTTTGAAAAGCACAAAAGTGTGTGCATACCAGTGATTTTAGTTACAAATGTATTTCTAGAATGCATAGCCCATTGAGTAATAAAAAACTTCACTTAACCACACTTTGGTAATGTGTACTGTTTCCGCAGTCTCTGACCCCCTTTAACTATCCCCTGCACTGACATCTTGACTGTAATTATTATTTGGGATTATCTATCAGATGTTTACTTATGATGATACCCAGAGGCATTTTTTGATGATGAAATTTCATGATACAACAAAAATATAAGTAGAAATAACCACCCCCACCCCAGAGTATGAGAATCCTGTAGGTGTTTCATATGGTTTAAATAAGCAATTCTTGTAATTTCTACATGGTGTGATTTTGGTATTGATTTTAAATCCCTCCACATGTGGATTTTGTAAAACTGAATCAGGTGTGGCTAAGGATTCAATCCGTATTTTCATTCTGCTTTACATTTTCAATTATGATTCATATTTTATTTTACTGTTCTGTATTATATACTAATATTTTCTTTAAGAAAGTGATGATCAATGCTAAAATTTTTCAATTTCTTTATAACAGGAACTTTAAGTACTTATTGCATAAAATCCATCTCCCTGTCTCCAATTGTTAAAAGTTCTTAAGAGCCCATAACATGCTTCTGTCTTTAATTTATTATTGGAAAATTACTGTTTTTTGAAGCCCAGGAATGATGTTCATCTGTGGGTTCCAATTCCATGTCTCTGAGGATTGCTCTTGATCTTGACCACACGGTAATACTTTCTGTGCATCTCCAGCTCACCTGCATGGGGTTCATTATTTAATCACTCATGCCCACTTCCAAGAAACAATGAGAATAATAGACAAGCGTAAAATGACTACCAAGTGCCAGGAACTGCATCAAACACCTTGTATTAATATTATCTAGTTCTCCCAACAACCCTACATGCATATGTATATATGATATATAACAAACAACCCCACACACACACGTATATACATATATAAAGAGAGATTTATTATGAGGAATTAGCTCATGTGATTATGGTAACCAACCCAGTAAAGCCAGTGATGTAATTCCACTACAGGTCTGAAGACCTGATAACCAGAATAGCTGGTGGTAGAAACCTGAAGATTAGTTAAGATTTCCCAATTCAAACAGGCATCCAGGAAGGAAAGGCAATTTCCTTCCTCCTCTACATTTTGTTCTATTCCTGGCCCTTAAGAGACTGGATTACTCCCACCCACACAGGGAAGAGCAACCTACTCTACTGAGCCCACTAATTCAAATGCTAATCTCATCTAGAAACACTGTCACAAACACATTCAGAAATAATGTTTAATCTGGGCACCCCATGGTGCCATCAAGTTGATATAAAATTAAACATCACAGGACAAAACTCTATATTTAAAACCCCAGTTCCTGAATATCTTTCTACCTAAAAATGTTATCTGGTAAGTCATTCAGTGGTTGATAATTAGATGTGATACTCCTTAGGAGTATATCATTAAAGGGTTTTTGGAGTCGTTATGTGTTAAATCAAGTGTATTACAGGTAAACCACTACATTTTAAAAATGTTTTTTTCATGGTTAGTACTGGGGTAGGACAGTGGGTTGGGTTTCCACTATTCCACTTCATCTGCAGTTATTCCCCACAATTCCTGTCTCTCCAGTGTTTCCAGTTGGAATTCTTCACTGAAGCTTTGTAGACTATGTTGGCATCAGATCTGTTATTTTGCTGCCACCATTATTCTCCCTCCCCCACACCACTTTACAACCCAGATTGTTAGCCAGAGAACTTCCTCACCAGTCGTTGGTCCATTGTTATTAGCTCACAAAATTCCACTGCTTAAGAATAGCTCCCCCACCATTTTCTCTCACTCACTTTCATGCTCTCTCCTCCTGGCTTCCACTCTCTCTCTCTCTCTTTCTCTCATTTTCTCTCTCTCACCCTGTAGGGAGACACTCTGTCTGTCCACTTAATAAAATCTTACATGAGTTCCTGTGTGTGGAGTGGTTTCTGGGTGCTTTCAGACTATATCTACGTTTCCCAAAATGTTAGAGTAGTCAGACTCTCCTTTTGCCTGGACTCACTTCAGGTCAGCCTGCCTAATCAGCGAATGGTGTGGAAACCCTGTTCTGGACTGCATAAATAACCAGTGAGTCTCTGAGAGGGCCACTGAATGATTTCATTGAATATGCAACCCCTACTTACCCATTTACCCTCTCTCAGGGAAGGAACTAGATTATTGGGAATCAGTATTTTTCAGAAAAAAAGGAAAAAGTTCTATTTTTTGCTAGTATTTTCCAGAAGAGTGTTCAGTAGACTTGTCAAAGACTCATCCAGAACTGCCCTGGAAAAGGAGACCTCAACATGAGCCTTATGTGGAAGGAAGGACAAAGTTGATCTGCAACAACCTGGTTGTGGCTGACCAGGTTTTCTAGGGTACTTTGCAAATTACTATCATGTCTACCACTCTAAGAAGGTGGATCAGGGTGATGGGGGGGGGGCTAGTTTTTGGTTCATATTAAAGGTCTGGGGCTGATGACTCAAGAGCCACTGTCCCTGGTTCCTAAAATCTGTTCCTTCCTAGAAGGAGTAGAATGATGTGGGAATTTCCCTCTCTCTAGCAACTTATGCCAGTAAAAATCAGACTAGTAAACATGACTGAGGGATATGAGGAAGCATACCAACCCTAGCAAGAATGTTTCTAAAATGCCAGGAAGTCTGTGAAATAGTGACTCTCTTTCAGTCATTTCCCCCTTAAGGGACATGAAGAGTTTAGAGTAAGTCCAGGCAAGACCTAGGAGTGGAGGATCCCCACACAGTGCCTCTGGGATCTGGAAGGAGGGCAGAAGCATCAGTGAAAATGAAAGGAGTTTGAACAGGAAGCGTTCAGATGACAGATGTTCATGCTATCTCAATCCCCAGAATTCAATGCTCTGAACTGAATCTGAAACCTGGTTAGGGCCTTGCAGTGTGCAAATTCAGCTCTATAGATGGATAAGAGCTAGTATTCCAACCCTCCTCCTTGGGCCTGGGCCACTCAGCACATCCATCTGCCCAGGAAGGTGACTGGTTGGCACAATCACCAGGGTAAAGGAACTGGGTTAGAACACTTCCCAGTCCAGTTTCACCCCCCTTTCCCCTCAACTCCCACAGCCCCAGCCCCACCACAGGGCTGTCTGGTCCACTGATCAGCTCAGTGCCCATATCAGACACCTGCCCTGTGGGCTTCTTCAACTCGCCCAGCAGGACAGACCCTAGGGTGTTTTTCCCAGTGCTTTCCCCAGGCCAGTTTTAGATTCTACGAGTAGATCACCTAGGAGATGTTGAGTTTGGGGAAATTTTGTATTTTCATTTTGTTTTTATGGGTTTTTTTTTTTTTTTTTCTTTACTTATCCAGATAAATGTGTTCATCATGTGGCAAGGTGGTCCGTTCTGCCTTTCAGTGACTACCCTATGTAGGGCTGGCTCTTATCTTAAGGGACTTCTGGTCAGAGGCAATGATGAAGATAGCCTTTGGCTGGGAAGCCAGGATGTTCAGGATCAGTCCAGCCCCAAACACTGTCAGGCTGGTCACTCTGCCATCCCTGGCCAAAAGTGTCAGGACAGAGAGAGTAGCATCAAATCTTAGGGAGACATTAAACTCTTGCATTTAAGAGCAGGAGATGGCCTCATTGCAAAGCTCAACTGAGTTTGTTTGGAGAAGGCAGTTTTCCATGGAAATATGGCTGTCCTCACTCTTGGGAGGGGCTCTGCATCGCAAAAAGGAAGGAAATGGTGCTGTGCTACCGATGATGGGGCCAGGGAGGGAGGGAACTTGGTGCTCATCCAGGATTCTCGGCTGCCCATGCTTGGTCTGTGCCAGAAGAAATGTTCTAATGATAATGGCCATTGGCCAGCATGAGTTTTAAGGTTGGCTAAGGTTTTTGCTTATATAATGGAAATGCTATAGTGAACAGATAGAGCACAGACTGGAGTCAGATAATCCAGGATTTAGACCCAGTCCTTCCTTCCCTCCTCCCCCCCTCTCCTCCTCCTCCTCCTCCTCCCCCCTCTCCTCCTCCTCCTCCTCCTTCTTTTTGTCTCTGAGCTTTGGACAAGTTATATAACAGCCTCAATCTGTGAAAGCGGGAAAATTATGACTACTTATTACTACTATAGTTTAATGGACTAATATACATGGAAACCCCAGACAACTGGAGAGGTCAGTTAGTGGGAATTCCTTCCTCCTTACCCTCTTGAGTGTTGTGGGGAAAAAATGAGTTCATTTTAGTCAAAGAGAAGGAGTCCTTGACCCAAAGTCAGGTTTCCCAAGTTTGGTACAGCAATTTACGTCACCACTAGCTCTGCCTGCTTCCTGAGGCTGCTGTGAGGACCAAATCGGGTAGCAAATGTGAAGGCTTTTGAAAAATGTTTTTCTTAAGATACAAGGCATTATCACCTGTGTATCTTTTTGTTGTTGATTTGTCAACTTCTGACCTTTATAGCTGAAGGAAACAAGTATTTAGTAGAGTAGGTGTACTAACTGCCAGCTTGGGGTTAGTCACATTGCCTTAGTTGTATATTAGCTTCCTATAGCTGCAATAATAATAAAATTACCACAATCTTGGTAACTTAAAACAGCAGCAATTCATTCTCTCACAATTCTGCAGACCAGAAGCACAAAACTGAGCCTCAGTAGGGCCAGGCTCCCTCTAAAGACTCTAGGAGGGGAATCCTCTGCGTCTTCCAGTCTCTGATGTTCTGAGTTATTCCTTGGATTGTAGCTGCACAGATCCAACCTCTGCTTCTCTCTCTACTTGTGGCCTTCTTGTGTCTTCTCTTCCAAATATATCTCGTTGAATTTAGGTGCGACCCTAACCAAGTCAGTATGAGCTTGTCTCGATCCTCACCTTAATTAATCTGAAAGACCCTTATTCCAAATAAACTTACATTAAAAGTTTCCAGGTAGAAAAAACTTGAGAGGGGACACCATTTAACTCACTGCAGGGCCTCAGTCCTTATGGCTAAAACTTCTCTGACCTTCCCTCCATGTACAAATTTCTTGAGTTTCAGGTCACATTGAACAGTAAATCCCTTCAGACTAAAGCCCAGAATTAGCTGGATGTGGGTCTGTAAAGAGGATCACAGGCAATGGGGTGAAGTTGCCACATTGTGAGGCTATAGTAGAAGGGTAATTCTGGAAATGAGAGGAAGGGCAAAATAAACATGAGTGTAAGTGCCTGCTTGGGGAAGAGAGGTTTGACCCTTTCTTACACTAGAACATGCCTTCCAATAGCTGTGTGACTCAAGGAGAGAACATCGATCTTGGAGTTAGACCCTGATCACTGTTTATAAAATGAGATTAATACTAGGACTTCCACCAAGGTGTTTCAAGGATCAGATGATGTGTGTGTGTGTGTGTGTGTGTGTGTGTGTGTACGCCATTCACTTCACTATGTAATGGGGCACACTTCTTGGGAAGGAGTACTGATGATTGAACTCAGGGGTATTCGACCACTGAGCCACATCCCTAACCCTATTTTGTATTTTATTTAGAGGCAGGGCCTCACTGAGTTGCTTAGTGCCTCACTAAGCTGCTGAGGCTGGCTTTGAACTTGCAATCCTCTTGCCTCAGCCTCCTGAGCCACTGAGATTACAGGTGTGTGCCACCATGCCCAACTGTAATGGGGACACTTTTTTATTTTTACAGACTGCATTTTGATTCATTGTACACAAATGGGATATATCTTTTCATTTCTGTGGTTGCACACAATGTAGATTCACACCATTTATTGTACATACATGTACATAGGGTAAAGATGTTGTCTCAATCCACTATCTTTCCTTCCCCTTCCTCCTCCCCAATTCATTTCCCTCGACACAATCCAAAGTTCCTCCATTCTTCTCTCCCCACACCCCTGTTATGTATCATCCATTTATCAGAGAAAACATTCAGCCTTTTGTTTTTTGGGATTGACTTATTTCACTTAGCATGATATTCTCCAACTCCATCCATTTACCTGCAAATGTCATCATTTTATTCTTCTTTATGGCTGAGTAATATTCCATTGTGTATATATACCACAGTTTCTTTATCCATTCACCTATTGAAGGGCATCTAGGTTGGTTCCACATTTCAAGGTTAATCAGCATCATTATGTTTTCTCTTTTGCTTTCTTATCTCTAGACAATCAACAAAGGACTAAATTAAAGTTCTGATTTACAGTGCTTACTGATTTCCATGGTATTAATTTCCTCCATGACTGATTTTGAGCTCCCAACATGATGTCATTAAATATGGAGTTGGTAAGAGAAGTACAATAGCAACCACCATCTAGTACTTTATTTCCACCATAGAGACTCAAAAGGCATCAATGATAGATATCAGGAGCATAGATAACATTGACATTGCAATAATTAAGAAGTCATGGATTATGAGGTTTGATTCTTCTGCTTTAAGTATAAATATTTAAATAAGCTTAATTTAATTATACATTTATGAAACTTGTGTAAGATGCTGGGTATCAAACTTGTGCATGCTAGACAAGCCCTCTTATCACTGATTTACATCTCTGGCTTAAAATTTGATTTTGTAAATGTATATAATTTAATAATGGCTCTTTGTCAACCAGTTCACAAGATTCTTGAATATTTAACAACTGGCTCTCATGAGTTGGTGTGTACCAAGTCTAACACATTACAGTTGGTTACTGGGGGAAGGAGGAGAGACACAGAAGAAAAAGAGCCAATTCACCTCCTTCGACAGCTCTTTCTACCCTCACAACCTTGGAAGGCCACTAGGAGTATGCCTGTGATCTGTTCATATGTACTCTGCAAACACTAGCTTGGTCTTTCAGTCTCTGTGAACACCCACAACAACATTTTTCAGTGTTCCATTCTGATAGCTGGTCTTTCTTCTGCCAATTGCATCCCTTTCTCCTCAAAAGAATAAAAGCTCCTCAAAGTCCGGCATAAGGCTCGCTCAGTTCTGCCACATTGTCCCCACAGGGAAATCTGGTTTCTGTCAGTGATCCACCCTTGCTCTCTGGGACTGCAGTACCAGGACCCACCTGCAAGTATAGGTATTCTTCAAAATCATGGAACAAATTGTAAGTAAGAGGTCTATCACCTCATCAGAGTTCAGTCACATAAGTTCAGCTTTGAACTAGTAAGTTTGTGGGGTAGTCTGGCAAAAATGCTAAGTGCTAAGGCACTCTAAGAAGAGTTTATCAGAGAGAGAGCTGTTCAGAGAGGCTGTGACACTCATTTCCTGGAAACAACAAAGGAAAAAAAAAAAAAGAGGGGAGCACATTTCTACCCAAAACCAGGGTTTGGCTGAAGTGACTTCACAGCCTCTTTCCCGGCTCCAGTAATCGAAGTGCCTGACTTGTAGGTGCTTCTTGAGAACAGCAAAGTGATATAAAGCCTGCAGAGAGATGAGCAATCCTCGAGACACAGGCAGAAAAAAGTCCCAGCAAGACAGGAAGCTGGCTGGTTCCTGATGCGTAAACTAGACGGCACAAGCAGCACTGCTGGTCTCGGAGCCTGTTTCTGCCCTGGCATCTGCGAGCAACTGCCGGGCTCAGGGCCAAACCTCCTTCCTTCATCCCCCTAGCTGATGGATACCAAGGGGCTCCTCTCCTTGAGCCTCCTGCTAGTTCTGTCCCTGGCTGTTGAGCTGAGTTATGCAACAGGTAAGTGTTGGTCTGTTTGAGAGTTTGGGTTCTGTGGTTGGCTGCCAGGGATAAGCATAACTTCATGGATGGAGAGAAGACACAGGGGCTGAGGACTGTGGTTTAGCTACCTTTTCCTTAGGGACTGGCTCTGAGTTTCAACTGCCTCTTTCGAAGAGGAAGGAACAATATGAGTTCCTGGGCTCTTGAGTTCCAAGGCTCAATGCCACCAATCCTAGTTTCCTCTGAAGCTCTAAGCCCAAGGCACCTGTTGGATTCTTAACCACCCTCTGGGAGTGAGAGGCTCAGGTTGAAGTTCTGGTTGAATGTTTGATTTTTGTATGGGTATCTTTCTGGCAAAGACCCAGGCTAGTAGGACTGAGCTGGAGAGCTGAAGTTCTGGGAGAATATCTGTCCTACATCCCTGTACTGGAAGGGGACCCTCACATGTACAACAGACAAATCAATATATGGTCTGGTGAAAACAAGGTCTGTAGTGGGAAGAGAGAGTAGAAGTGAAAAATCCCAGGCCTTTGGCTGAGAACAGATAGTGACTGCAGTGTGGTCATACTGGTGGCTACTTCTTGGAAGAGAAAGCCCCAAGGTGACAAGAGAGGGGGAGAAGTCAGGATTTCTGGAGTCTAGGACTGGTTACAGAATGTGGGAAATACAAATCAGGAACCTCAGAGTTAAAGTCAAAGCAGTTTCTGCAGTAGGGTAGGGGTGGGCAGCAGAATTTTCGGAGCTGGGCTCTTTTCCCATCTTTCTGGTTCTCTTACTGCCAAGGCAAGCTATTGTTTTCTGTTTAGTAGAACCAGGGTTATGAGACAAGATATTTGAGAAAGTAAAAGGCAAGAAGTGGATATTGATCTGACTGTGTGAGCCGGTTGAGAGGCTCCCTCTGGTTACATGCCTTGGGACTTTGGTTAGATTGTGGGAGGCAGCCTGGAGTGGAGGTGGCATTCGGGAAGCGGGAAAGTCCTGAGGCCCAGGGTGTTTCAGGCTTGGGGTTTTCAAGACCGCAAATCCATTATGGACTTTTCCAGGAAAAGCCCCAATACATGTCAGGGATGTGGGGGTGCCATGCATGGGATCTATCTCGTCAGGCTCTCAGATGAAGAAGCCCTTGCTCAGTTCTGTTTTCATACCTTCCCTGAGAATCAGCAGGCCCATGTCTCTTCTTTCCTGACGACTAGGAGGGGATGAACTGGGCCACTTTGAGTGGTAAGCAGGAGAGGCAAGTCTTCCTTGTTACACCCTGTTTGGAATCCCATAATTTTGGGCATAATTTTTGGTGACCATGAGGAGCAATGGGGCTAAATTATGGGATAAATTTTTATATCACTATTTTTGCTTGATTCCTGATCAGTCTTGCCCATGATAGCTGCTCCACTTAAGGCTTTGGAGGTCACTGGAAGTCATTTCCCAGATGGTGGCTACTCCTTCCTTGCATTCCATTTTCTGAAATATGTTCAAAAAATTTTTTGGTGTTTTTATTTTTAAATACACACCCTTTTGTGAAACCCCAATAGAACCCAGATGGAAATGGTGTGCAAATGGGACAGGTCAGTCATGACAGATTTGCTTGACCAAGAAACTGGTTTGTTCTAAAATCAGTACCCACTCCCTTTCCCATTTCTATTCAGCTCAATTTCCAGTTTCCAGTCAGAATTATAAAAATTGAAAAAGTCCACATGTTCCCTTCCCCCCAACGAAGTGAATTTTCCATTTTCTCCATAGATTCTTTTAAAAATAGACCTTTTAAAGAGCAGTTTTAGGTTCATAGCAAAATTGAGTGGAAGTTATAGGGTTCCCATGTCCCCCTGCCCCCATGTATGCATAGCATCCCATGACCAACATCACCCACTACAATAGTACATGTGTCATGATTGATGAATCTACCCAATGAGATTTTTTATTTCTCCATGTTGGTCCTCCCCACTCCTTTCACATACATGAGGTGAGAGGTGAGGTACAAGAACCTGTGAGGAACAAGTCTAGAACTTACCCCACTTGTATGTTCACTGGCCCATTCTATCTCAAGATGTTGATAGAGGCACTGGTAGTTCTCAAAAGCTTCAGTACTGCATGATTTTCTCCCCTTCGCTATTTCCAGAATTGGGATAGAAATCAGAACATCAGGGCTCTTTTGTTTTATCTGTAAATTGACTTTGGATGATTCCATTCAGCAACAATCTATCAAGGACATGTGATATGGTAGGCACTGTGCAAGGTGTAGGGAGGCCAAAGGAACAACCAGAGTCTTTTCTCAGCCCCTGACAGCGTCTGGTATGTAAGACCTGTTCATAGATGTGTGTCGAATGAATTATAGTATTATTGCATATTTGCTAAATACTGGGCACCTTCTGAGTGCTTTGAGTATATCAGTCATTTTTTAATTCTCACATCAACCTATGAGATTTCTATTATTATTGTTATCATTACAACTTCATAAGTGAGGAAAGAGAGGCACAGGGTAGTTGAGAAATTTCTCTGTGCTTACATAGGCTAACTCGAGGTCTTGATAAATGAAATTGAATAATAAGCCTTAGTTTGGGGAGTGGGAGGAAAGCTAAAATTTGTATTCAGATCCCATGATAAAAATTAGATGGCATGGAGAAAATATTTGATCTGAAATTTGGACAGTGGATAGAAGTTTTTTTTCATTCTGCAGGTTTTCATTTAACTTTTCTGTGCACTAATTTGTGCATCTGTAAAATTTCAACAATACAAAAGGGCATAGAATGGACTAACCTCCTTTCCATACCCCTTGCTAGAGACAACTGCTATTATCAGTTTCTTGTGTGTTTTTCAAATATATAGATTTGGTAGGTTGGATTTTTATGGAACTTGAAAAAAAGAATTCCAGATGGAGGTGCAAATGTAAAACTAAAGGGTTTGGTTGTTTGGGGAAATGGCAAGCTGCCTGCTATACCTAGGGTTCACAGCTAAGGTACCTCCATCTCCTCAACTGGCAAGTGGGGACAAGGGTCTCCATCATTTCCTCCATACACTACCTATTAAGGATGTTACAGAGATAAAGCATGCTGATTATGAAGAAAGGAGAACTTAGAGTCTGTGTTGTCATTTGTTCATTCATTCACTCTATTCCATTTTATTCTTTTGCCTGGGCAATAAGGATTCTCTGAGCTTCTGTTATGTCCTGGGGGTGGGGGGTGGGGGAGGGGTTAAACAGACACAGCCCCTACTCTTTGAGGTTTGTAATTGGTAAGAATGACAGACGTTAAAACAGGTGAAAACCTGAAGAGTTGTCTGAAGAAGAGATGCTAAGTGCATCTGAAGCATGTGACAGGAAAATATAACCTAACTAGGAGTCAGGAAGTCTTGCCTGAGGAAGACAGATTGAGTGGAGACCTGAAGCACAGAAGGAGGTAGGCAGCTAACAAAGTGGGTGATGGGCTTTCAGGCCACGGAATGGTAAAGGCTACAAGTCTGAGACAGACCCAGCACTGCCAGGCACCATGGGTCAGGCCTGTAAACCCAACTCAGGAGCCTGAGCCAGAAGGATTCTAAATTCAAGGCCAGCCTGGGCAATTTAGTGAGCACCTGTCTCAAAATAAAAAAATAAAAAGGTCTGGGAATATAGCTCACTGGTAAAGTATCCCTGGAATCAATCCTCTGTATCAAAAACAAACAAATAAAACCTCTTGCATCAAGGATTAGGAATAGGCTCCTACTGATAATTGTTTGAAAAGTAATCTTAGATAATTTATCTTTTCTTTCTGGGTCAAAACTTACCATAAGAACTGTGAGGTCATGAGTCCTGTCTCTTCTCCACCCCTCCCCCGCAACGCCTCTATCACCAAATGCTGTAGGAAGATGTTAAAAGCACATGTGAGCTATCTGGGCCAGCCCTCCCTTCCCCCACAGAGTTATCATTAGGTAGAATCCCATCTTGTGAAATGGTTACTAAATCCTACAGATTTAGGCTGGCATTCATGGGTCCATGTGAATCACTGTACTTTTGAAGTAGAATTACCCATGAAGGAAAGTGAGTTGGTGTTAACAACCGTAAATGTTTCCTCCCAGACCCTTGTAGCAAACAGGGACTGACTGAATCACAGACCCACTGGAAAACACTCATCAGGCAAGAGGGTGTTCCAGGAGCAGGGATTCCACTTGAAGGGCTTTATGAACCACTTTAAAGCCCCACTTATTTTTCCACTTGTACTTGGGTGGGGATGATCTCAAGCACCCCCACCGGACCTGGCCACTCACAGGTGCAGAGTTGTGTCATTGTTCTTTATGTGGGTTGTGAGGTGATAGGGTCTCTTCTTGGTGAAGTTCTGGTTCCATTTCCCACGTGTGTAAGCCACTCAGCCCGTCCTTGTCATCTGTATCTTCCTTTGCCTTTTCCTCCTCCCCTTCTTTGTTTTCCCTTTCATTCTTTTACTTCTCTTTCCTTTTGTTTCCTTCGCTTTTTTTTTTTCCCCCTTTCCTTTTCTTGCCCTTCCTCTTTTCTGTTTTGGTTATTTCCTACTTCATCTTACACCTCTTCCTTTTCTTTCTCCCCACCAATTCTACATTCTGAAAGCAACCATAGTTCAATGAGTCCACAGAGTTGGGTGGGGGGAAGGGGTGCATAGGAGACATTTGGGAGTGTGAAGGGTGATGGTTTTAGACTGACAATAATTCTTATTCCTTTTTTGTCCGTATCAAAATTGGTCTAAAAAAATCAATGTATGAAATCGACCAAAGCATATTGTGTATGTACAAATATGTGACAATGAATTCTACTATACATTATACATTAGAATTGTACATTATTCTACTATGTATAATTATAATTCACTAAGAAGTTCTTAAAAATCAACAGTATGATAGCAATTCTTAATTTAAAAAAATCTCAGATTCCTTTGAGAGATAGTATATATAAAAGTACTCCTAGAAAGATGTATATATACTTATCTATACAACTTTTTGTACACAAATTCAGGGGATCCATACTTGTAGGAATTACTCTCAACTATCAGAAAAGAGAGCACTTTCTCAGGTACTATTCTACAGTTGAGATGTGTGACTACCAGAGAAGACTGTTCAGAAAATGTGTGACCACATTCCTAAGTGTGGCCACATGCTTCATAAAGTATCCATAGAAACAACAACCTAACAATAACTTTCTTCATCTAATCCAGCAAAGGGGTAAGCCCTGTTTCACAGATGAGTATATTAGCAATATGTAAAAGAACAAATTCCAAATCGCCTTTCTAGAACAATTATGCATCTAAACCGTGCTAATTCTGATTTCAGCCCAGGTGGCCCACCATTTCTTTTTTCACAATCACTGATGTCTAGTGATATTAGCTGGGCCCTTTGCCAGACAGTATGGCAATTTCCGGGCATGGTACCAAGAATATTTTGACCAGTTTGCCCAATTTTCTCACAGCTCATCTTAACCACAGTCGATTGTGGAGGGGTCTCTTCTAGGTAGGCACATTACTGAAGAAGACAGTTTAATTTTATCAACTACAGAATCTATGCTCTCTCTGAGTCATGGGCTTCTTTTATGAACACTAGCCTATAGCTAAACTCAGTTATATACATGTTAGGTGAAGCTAATTAAGAGATTAGTCAGGCAATGCGGTTTTAAGCATTCATAAATTGAACAGACATTTATTAAAAGTCTACTATGTGCCAGTCACTGTTGTAGGTCATAGGGCCAAAATAGTGACAGAATGAATGAAGTTCTTGCTCTGAACAGAGTTGCATTTAAGAGGAGGAGACAAAAAAATGAAACAAACATATATATATATATATATATATATATATGATAACATCGAGTAGTAATAAGAGCAATGAGAGGGCTGTTTTTGATACATGGTCAGAGAAGATCATTTATTCAGTAGAAACCTAAGAGAGCCAGGCATGGTAATGAACTCTATAATCCCATTAATTCAGGAGGCTGAGGCAGGAAGATCACAAGTTTGAGGCTAGCCTGAGTAACTTAGCGAGATCCTATCTCAAAACAAAAAATGAAAAGGGTCCTGGATGTAGCTCAGTGGTAAAATCTACAGTACCAAAACACACATCTTAAAAAAAAAGTGAGGGAATGAACTATCCAGCACATAGGGAAGAGATGTCCAGAGAGAAACAGCATTAAGAATGTTCTTGGCAAGTTTAAGAAACAGCCAGTAGCCAGTATCGTCATAGTGCAATGAGTATAAGACCGAGGTAAGGAAATGGAAACAGGGAGTACCAGGGGACCAGGTATGCAGTCTTTGAAACTGTTTCAATCAAGGACTGTGAACTTTATTCTATGAGTGTCAGAAAGCTCTGGAAGTTTGAAAGAAAGAAATGAAATGGGCATGCTGTCAACTGTAGAGATGAGTTGGAAGATAATGGCAATTCATAGTCTGTGATGATGGTGGTAAGAATGGAGGAGGTATGAAGCACTCAGATGTCGGACTTATTTTGAAGTTAGAGTAAATAGGATTTTTTTTTTTGGGGGGGGGGGTTGGGGATCGAACCCAGGGCCTTATGCTTACAAGGCAAGCACTCTATCAACTGAGCTATCTCCCCAGCCTCTAGGATTTTTTGTTAAACAGAATGTGGAGTGTGAGAGAAAAAAAGGAATCAAGGATCATTCCAATGTTTTATCTGAGAAATTGGGTGAATTACAGTGTTTGCAGAAGAAGCTATGGAATAGGGAGGACATGTGCTATGTTTTAGTTGCCTTCAGACTGATCTGTGTAGGTAGTGAAGAGCATAGTGAAGGTTTTGGCTGGGAGAGGTAACTCTGCAAGCCTTGCAGAAATATGCCAAACCAGGCAGCTGAATGAGAAATTGGATGAGTGTAGATATGGAAGTCTGAGATCTGAGCCCTGGGATACTCCAAAATTTAGAAATCTAGATGAGCAGAAGATTCCCACCAAGGAAATTGAGAAGGATAAACCAATGAAATAGAAGAGAAGTCATAGAAAGTGGTGGTCAAGGGACCAAATGAGATACTGTTTTCAAGAAAGGAGCTATGAACTCTTTCAAGTACTCCTGAGAAGCAAGAAAGATAACAATGGAAAATTGATTTGGTTTTGTGCAGTTGACAGTGACCTTGACAAAGGTGGTTCCAGTGAGTAGTAGGGAAGAACACCTTTTTGGAGCAGATAGAGGGGGAAATGGGTTAGGAAATGGGAAGGGAAAGTATAAACATGCAATAAAGGACTTCTGTAAAGGAAAAGAGAGGAATGAGGAAATGGTTGGGCCCGGACAGGCGATTAGAGGAGTGAGTTTTAAGATGAGGGAAATTACATGTTTGCATGTTGTCCATTGGTGGAAATAACTCAGGAGATAAAGGATAATGCAAGGTGTGGGGGCAATTGCAGAGAAAAAGCCTTCACATAAGCGAGAGCTCTGTAGGGAAGGCCTTCATCAGGAAAGCAGGTCATCCATCCAGGTGGGAAGGTTGATTTGGGGTGCTAATAAATGGAAGTACTTTTTTGTTGTTGTTGTTCTATTCTTTTTCCTCAGTGAAGTGGAAAACAAGGTCATCAGCTGAGAAAGGAGGGAGAAAGACAGTTTGTGGGTTTGAGCAGAGAGGAGGTGTTAAATAATCAGCAGTAGGATCCCTCACAGTGGTTTCAAAGGTTTTTGGGTTTTGGCATGTGTGTGCATGTGTGTGTGTGTGTGTGTGTGTGTGTGTGTGTGTGTGTGTGTGTGTTTCCTTTTGTTGTTGGCTCAGCTTTTTTGAAAAAGAGAATAAAATAATATCTCTCTCCTCAGCTTTATTAATTATCTCAGGGATTTTTGGAGAGTTAAGATTTCAGTGTGAACTATGAACTCACCATCTCCCTAGTTCTGAGTCTCTCAGATTTTTCTTTCTTCCTTGTCAATTGACCTGATGCTTCTATACCCTGGTTCTGTGGGTTCATGAGCTCAGACCCACTTTCAATTGCTGCCATCTTTCATCCTACCTACACAATGCACTAGGAACCCTGGTAGAGAAATTAACAGACCTGGATTCTAGTCCCGACTCTGTCACTTGCTCATGTGACTTCAGGGAAGTCATTTACCTTATTTCTGCTTTAAGTACCTTGACTGTAGTCTGAATTGATAGCTGTTAGTCAATACAATGCTATTATAAGTCATTTTAAGACTTCCATTGAGCCAGGCGCAATGGTGCATACATGTAATCCTAGCAACTGGGGAGGCTGTGGCAGGAGGATCACAAATCTGAGGCCATTCTCAGCAATTTAGTGAGACCTTCTCTCAAAATGAAAATGGAAAGGGATGGAGATGTAGCTCAGTGGTAGTGTGCCCCTGGGTTCAATTCTCATTACCAAAACAAAAAACAAAAAAATTCCACAGAATTTTTGAAATATTAAGAGAGTACAGTGGGGTTCCTCATGACAGTCCTTGTAGACCAGTAAAGACCTTGCAACCCCAGGGATACCTCAAGAGAAGTGGAGAGAACCTCAGCCTGTCATTCCTGATCCACAACATGATGTAATTCTCAACAACCCTCATCTAAGGGAATCTCTTCTCCCTTCCACAGGTGGGGGCATGATGAACTGCCCAAAGATTCTCTGGCGGTTGGGAAGTGATGTGCTGCTGCCCCTGTCAAGTGAACGAATAAATAAAAGCATGAACAAAAGCATTCACATTCTTGTCACCACAGCCAAATCACGGGAAAGCAGCGTCAAGAGGAAAATAGTATCTTTCGATCCATCTGAAAAGGGCTCTCCAAGGTTCCTGGAGGATGGCTATCAGTTTCATCTGGAAAACCTGAGCCTCGGGATCTTGGGAAGCAAGAACGACAGTGAGGGATGGTACTTTATGAGCCTGGAGGAAAATGTTTCAGTCCAGCACTTTTGTGTGCAGCTGAAGCTTTATGGTAATGATGGGAACTTCCCCATTCCACGCTGGAGGGCAAGAATTTGGGGAAGGGTATTCAGAATTTTGAGCAACTTGAAAGATCATCTAGTCCAAGGGATATTTAAACTGTGCTTCATGAAAGTGCTTTTAGAGGTTGACAACTCTTTTTTCCTCCAAATTGTTCATTGGTGGTTGCTGATTGGATTAGCCACCTTCCACTGCCTGTGGACCGGAGAGGCTGGAGCCTTAAGACTCTTGGTTTGCAAATAAGATTTTATTTAAAGAAAGAATTTTTACTGATTTTTAAAAAGTTTGAATATCACTGATCAAACCCGAAGTCTCTTTCATCAGTGAGGATACTGAAATCCAGAGAAGTGGTTTGCACATGCTTACACACTTTTGTGTAGGTGACTCACTGCAGCATGGGTTCTTGATAAAGAGAGCTGAAATTCCACCCACATTGTGCTCTCTAAGGCTTGTGCCCTGGACTAGGATCACAACTACATGGTGGAAGAAGCACTTGGTTTTTTGTTGTTTTTTTTTTTTTTTTTAAATTAAAGTTCTGGTTTTAATGTCACTTAGTTGCACAATTTGAACTAGAACTTAGGTCCACCTGAATCCAAGGCAAGGGGATTTTTGAGCCTCTTTAACTACCAACCCCTCTTGAATGTACCCAAAGTTTGTGTCTCTTAGAACCAGAGGCTCACCTGAATTCCCAAGAATTTCAACAGCCATCTGGGGCTTTCCTGCTTCTTTAAAGTGATTTCCTTATCTCTGAGGATGGGTCAGGGTGCTCCACCTACCCAGCATTTCTTTGAAATCCTCAGGTATTTAGAGAAAGGACAGCAGTACCCTCTCCAACACTGCCTCCCACCCCAGACTCCAGTCTTCCCTTAAAAACAGGGCATGCAGAATTCCCAGAGCCCTCTACCAGGTACCAAGGAGTCCTGGTCATTCCAAGAGTGACTCTGCAGCAAGGTTCCTGTGAGCATGGAAGCCACACAAAATGCATTTTTCTAAAAACAGTGTATATATCATGTATTCTGTCTTTTTGTTTCTATGTCTCCTACCTTTGGCCCATCTTGTGACTGAATTCTCACTTTGGAAATGTGGTCTGTGTGCCCATGGCTTTCTCCTCAAGTCAAAGAAAGAGTGTGGATTTTGGAGACAAGACCAGGTTCCCTCTTAGCTTACCTTGGCCTCCTAGAAGCTGTGCAATATTATATAAGACATCTCATTTCTCTGGGACTTAGTTTTCTCATCTATAAAATTGAAACAATTGTAACTCAAGTTATATATGTGTACATATGTATATATATACATGTGTGTGTGTATATATATATATTTTTTTCCTTCTTCACAGAACCTCAGGTTGTTCCACGGAGCAACATCCCCAGTCTTTTTTATTTTTTAAATTGAGACAGTCTTGTTAGGTTGCTGAGGCTGATCTCAAACTTTCAATCCTCCTGCCTCAGCCTCCCAAGTCACTGGAATTAAGGGTATGTGCCACCACACCTGGCACTTGAGTTTCAATTGTTGAAAAGATTAAAGAGCATCATGGGTGTGAAACTACAGAACTGTTTTTGTCTTATAGTAGTTATAAATAAATAATACTTTTCCTTTTGCCTTGGCTATTTCATGGCATTAGCGTGGGGTAGACTGATGGGCCTAGAACTGTGATTGAGAACCTATCCCTACCTTAGACATACAAAAACACTTGCCCCACCGCCCCACCACCCACTGCCTTAGGAAATGAAATCCTACCACTAAAACTTGTGCTTTTATATCTAGGAGGTCATCCTTATATTAAAACCCATGAGTGATTAGTTGATGGCAAACTCCTATAGACTACAGGAGACTATCTCAGACCAAGAATATCAGGAAGAGCCAGACATGGTGGTACGCTCCTGTGATCCCAGTGATTCAGGAGGCTGAGGCAGGAGGATGCACGTTCAAGGCCAGTATCAGCAACTTAGCAAGACTCTGTCTCAAAAAATAAATTAATTAAAAAGGCTGGGAATGTAGTTCAATGGTAAAGCACTTCTGGGTTCAATCCCCAGTAAAAGAAAGAAAGAGACAGAGAGACAAAAAAATTTAACACCAGAAAGGGCAAGTGAAGTCCTAACAGTATTGGCTCAGGAGAACTAAAACACAAATTCTTTTCCATTCTATCTCAAGAGAGATAGTGTGAAACAATTGTTGCCCACTAGAGATAAATCACATTGAAGTCCCATGAGGGAGGGGAAAAATGTCATTAGGCTATTTTGTCTTAACAAAAATGACACAAGAGAATTCCAAGGGTTTCACTTTAGTGATGGCTCCCTTTTCCCTCCTCCTCCTGACAGAGCAGGTCTCCACTCCAGAAATTAAAGTGCTAAACACAACCCAGGAGAATGACAATGGGACCTGCAGCTTGACAGTCGCCTGCACAGTGGAGAAGGGGGACCATGTGACATACACCTGGAATGAGAAAGCAGGCACCCACCTTCTGAGCCCAGCCAACAGCTCCCACCTCCTGTACCTCACCCTTGGTCCCCAGCATGCTGACGATATCTACATCTGCACTGCAAGCAACCCTGTCAGCAACCGTTCCCAGGCCTTCAGTCCAGGGCACAGGTGTGGTTTTAAGTCCTCAGGTGAGTATGTTGGTGGCAGCTAGGGTGCCACATTAATGAGTATGGGCTCAGTCCCTAACTGGGCCAATTGCTCTGCTTCCACAGCCAAGGTCTTCCCCTTGGCAACAATGTTTTATATTTTCTTTATAACTTGCAAAATTCTCCTATGTGCATTCAGTGAACAAGCTATCGTGTTAACCAGGGTGATGCTATTACCACAGTTGAGGAAACGAATGAGATAAGATGGAGCCAGATTGAGAACACAGGTCTCTGACATGTGATCCTTTCTCTCTGCCTCCTGCCCTGGGTTCAACCTACAAGGATGGTTTAGGGAGTGCAGGTGGCAGGTCCAATTCCCAAGTCCATGTCCTCCTACACCATCGATAAGTGTTTATTGATCACCTATGCTATAGGAAAGTGGGAATAGATATATGATCTCTGCTCTTTAGCAATGCATTGTAAAGATCAGAAATGAAACATTTACTCAAATAATGAAACACGGGTATATTAAAAGTCCTCCTTTTATGGAAAGAATGATGAATCTCACAGCAGGTCAGAAGACCACGGGAATCAGAAAGAAATGGGACTAACTAGGATCTGGACTGTGAAATTTGGGGACTAATGATAAATTGTATAGCAATGTATTATTGGCTAAACACTTTCATCTGTTTAAACTCTTCAGACCCTTACAATAATCTTGTCAGATAGGTGTTAGTTGAAGATCATAGCATTTAAGTACCCACCTCAAGTTTCTTCAACCTGGAGATAGTGGAGTTAGCACCTAAACATAGATCTTTTGAGGGATCTTTTTGTAGAAAAAAAAATTATCTTAGTTCTGTTGGAAGAGAGAACTGATTAAGTACATCTAACCCCTTAGGAGCAGGATACACTGTCACTTCCCATCAAAGATTCTGCATCCCTGCCTCAGAGAGTTTCAGGGACTGAAGGACCAAAGTACTGGGTCAGTGAGACATTGCTTATCCCCTGACATTCTCTTCTCTGCATTCACTGGGGAGAAACAAGAGCCCTTTCAAAGAGACATCTGCCCACAGTAGACTTGCTCGATATAGAGGTTTTTCCCAGATGACCAGTGATAGGGAAAACAATCTAGTTAGGGATGCCCTCAGCATAGCACTTCCTGAAACAGAGACTCCCCTGGAGTAGTCTCAGATGAATTACTGGAAAAAGACTTGATGCTGTTCGATATGCACCTGAGAGTTCTTTGGCAAACCCAGTAAACTGGATGTTGCCTCTCCCAGCCATTTCATGACTGGTGTCAACCATCTGTCCACCTGTTAGATGTATCTGGATGCTTGCATACAAACCATATTCAGAGGCTATTCTCCCAGTCCACATCTCTCTCCCTTATCACAGCTATTTAGAAGACACTTGCAGGACCAAGCACAGCATTGCAAAATAGGAACTTTATAGAGCATGTTCCCAGAGGGCCTTGATGCTGTCCTTCCTACTTACAAGGGTAAATTATTCAACCTCTCTGAGACTTAGATTCTTCATCTATAAATACTAACAACTAACGGGTCTTAATTGTTTACTATCTTCACAGCAATCTGATAATATATGTAGTATACATATGCTCACTTCACAAAACTTAAAAAGGTGAAGTGAGATCACACACAGAAGTGAAGGACCTGGGCTGTCTGATCCTGGAGTCCTCACAGGTAATAGTGGAAGAGAGGAAGAGAGCATGCACTTAAAATGCCATATATGCCCTATGTTCATAGGGACATAATTAAAAGATAGTTTTTCCTTGGTTGTGAGGAAGAAGTAGCCATTACCCCAGCACAGGCCTGTTATAACAGTCTAATAAAAGGGAAAGTACCCTGCCCTACCCACCCCCAAAATGCTTCTCAATGTGTTTTAGCAGTAATTTAACGAAATGGACCAGGCATGGTAGTGCCACCTGTAATCCTAGCTACTGGGGGTGGGGGAGAGCAGCACCAAGGCAAGAGGATCACATGTTAAAGACCAGCCCTGGCAACT
This sequence comes from Sciurus vulgaris, assembly GCF_902686455.1. NCBI lineage: Eukaryota > Metazoa > Chordata > Mammalia > Rodentia > Sciuridae > Sciurus > Sciurus vulgaris. The sequence goes on along the minus strand of NC_136461.1, from coordinate 121,785,910 downwards.
TAGCAAGACCCTGTCTCAGAATAAAAAAAATATAAAACGTTGAGGATGTAGCTCAGAGGTGGATGTCCTCTGGGTTCAATCCCTAATACTGAAAAAAACAAAAAACAAAAAAAATTATGAACTGGTAAGGTACCATTCAGAGGTGATAGTCTGTGATTCAGTTTGTATGTATGTCCACAAGAACTATTAATAAAGGGTTGCAAAGGTGTCTTGTTTTGCTGGGGCTTCCATAGCAAAGGGTCACATATTGGATTAGATGGTTTAAAATATTGAAATTTATTGTCTCATAGTTCTGGAGGCTATAAGTTCAAGATCATGGTGTTGGTAGGTGTGGTTTCTTCTGAGGCCTCTGTCCTCAGCTTGCAGAAGTCCACCTTCTCACCCTGTGCATGCAAGGTCTTTCCTTTGGGCATATGCATCCTGTTGTCTCTTTGTGTATTCAGATTCCTTTTATAGGGACACTCATCAAATTAGACTAGAGCCCACACTAATAGCCTCATTGAAACTTAATCTCCTCTGTAAAACCTTATTCCCAAATACAATCACATTCTGAATTACTGAGCTTAAAGCTTCCACATGTGAGATGAGTGGGGCGAGAAGCACAATTAAACCCACACCACTGCTCTAATGGACATGTCTTTTTAACTTGATTGTCTCTGTAAAACCCTGTCTCCAAACAAAGTTACATTCTAAGAACTTCAACATATGAATTTGAGGGTAATACAGTTCAACCTATAACCCAAGTAGATTTCCTCCTCACCCCACCTCCAGAGATGGGGCAGCACACCACATCCAAACCAGGTCACACAGCTGGTTTGCCACATGCTTTTCCCACCACACCAGGTTGCCTACATTACTGAAAACAGTTTTCTTAGTACACCAATTTGTGTTTGCAAATGAATAGTACTAATTTTTTGAAAACACTGTGCTTAGTTTAACAAAGCTTTCCTTGAGGTTTCTATGTTCCAACATTGTGCAAGGTGCTGAGCACACAAAGATTAAAAAAAGAAAAAATGATCCTTAGCTTTAAGGAAGGAGATAGTTCAGTAAATAAATGATTATCCTAGATTACATTGTGTGATAGGTACAAAACAGAAGCATGTACAAGGCAACAAAGAGGAAGGAATGGATAACACCATCTCAAGGGATCAGAGAGCACAGCACAGAAGACATGAGACAAAATGGGTTTTGAAAAATAAATTACCAAGCAGTCAAAAGACAATCCAGGCAGAGGGAAAAGCAGAAACATCAGGGTCTTGTTGTATATTTTGCTGTAGGTGATGGAATTTAATAGCGTTTTATATAGAGGAATAGCCATCAATTTTGGATTTCAAAGAGAAAATTCAGTAGAATAGACTGGGGAAAAGAATACCATGCTAAGGGAAATAAGCCAAACCCAAGAGACCAAAGGCCAAATGTTTTCTCTGATATGCAGATGCTAATTCACAATAAGGGGGGAGATAGGGAAGAAAAGAGTTACTTTATATTAGGTAGGGGGGAGGAAAGAGAGGGGAAGGAGTATGGGGGAAGGAAGGATAATAGAGTGAAAGAAATATTATTTCTTCATGTACACATATGACTACATGACCCATATGATCCTACAATATGTATAATCAGAAAAACGAGAGATTATACTCCATTTATGTAATATCTATCAAAATGTATAAATGCATTCTACTGTCATGTACAACTAATTAGAACAAATTTTTTAAATTTTTTTAAAAAAGAAGAGGCAGAGGAAAGAGGGACTAGTTATGGGGGAAGGGAGACATTATGGCAGTAATCCTTCACAAGATAATCAGGCCAGGACCAGAACAGTGACTGTCGACTTAACAAAGTCTTTTTCAAAGTGTGAAATTCTATCCTAGGGATTAAATGGTGGGGTCTATGGGTTTATTAGAGGTTGTCTTCCAATAAATCAAGATCCTGACCCTAAGACATTTTCCACTTTCATTAATGAAAAATTCGAAGTTTTTAATGATGCCATGAGACCAAATGTGACTTGATGTCAGCACCATCTTTAGACAGGACTCAGTTAAACTAAACCATGCAAGAACATGTTTGTACCCTGAAGAAAATATTAAAATGACATTTATCCATGATCTTAGTCATACATCCAAACATCCTTATTCCAATTTGCTACTTTAGTGATTTATACTAAGAAACACTTTAATGTCTATCATAATGAGTCTTCTTTATTACAAAGTCTAAATCCTTGGGTGCTACAAGATCCTTTGTCAAGGTCATGTGAAGCATGTTGAGGTGACTCCATAGTGGACAGCGTGTGACTTACTGCTGTCTTTAATTGCCATGTTTTGAAATAGTTCTATCTGTGCTAGGATGCTTGATATAAAACCTTAAACAATCCAACTAAAATGGAATGTCCCTAGATATTCATCTTGAAAGGGAGAACTTTTTCAGGAGATTAGCAAAAAAGCTGACTCAGCAATTCTGATTAACTCAGTAGAAGAAAGGACAGACACTTGCCAGTGAGTTTTAGAGGGTCCCCCTTTAAGCCAATTTTTTTTTCCTCATACTGGGGATTGAACCCAGGGGAGCTTAACCACTGAGCCACATTCCCAGCCCCCCCCCCTTTTTTTAAAAATATTTTAATAGAGACAGGGTCTTGCTAAGTTGCTAAGTGCCTCACTAAATTGCTGAGACTGGCTTTGAACTCAGGATTCTCCTGCCTCAGCCTCCTGAGCCATTGGGATTACAGGCCTGCACCACCTCACCCAGTGGGAGCTCCCATTTTCACAGAGTGAAGGAGATGTTCCACGCCCAGGTGCAAATCCCTCTCCATGGTCATCCTAATCCAGCAAGCCTGACAACAATGATGGAAGAATGGAACCTGGCATTCTCATGGGCTAGAGCCTTGTCACATGGTCACGCGTGCTACAAGGAATGCTGGAAAGTAGAGTCCATGGCTGGTCAGTCATGTGCCTGGATGACACTTGTATTGCCGTGAAAGAATGGGAGAAATACCCCTGCAGGCACAACTACTCTGTTTATACAATCTGCGTGGGATAGGCAGGTGTAAGGGATTTTTCCAAAAGGTGTGGATTCTGCAAAAATGCTTACTTGGATGATCCAGACCTTAAATTCATATATAGTTCATGAGCATCCTTTCCCCACCCTGATTCTGAGAGGAAACCGCCACCAATAAGAAGGTAGCTCTTGAAGGTAGTTGACTTCTTCAAGGAGATGGGTTCCACGTTGGCGGCCTTGCTGACAGAACCACATGAAAGGCAGGAAAGAGATCCGGTACTCTCAGACCGTTACGTGAGCATCTCGGCATCTCTGAGGTGAACTAGATTTGTTTCTCAGATTCTTTTTTGTTATCTTCCTTTAAAAATATGGTTTGGAGACTTGAGGAGAAAGAAAAGCTTTTGTGTTTCTGTGCCAACAGACTTTTAGAGATTTAAAAAAAAAGGCGGGGGGGTGGGAGCCTCTGACACTTTCCTTGGCTATATACCAACTCATCTCATTTAAACCACAGCTAATGGAGAGAGGATCACGGGGTGGAGACCCATGCAAAGTACACTTCATAAATGGCATAGGAGTTCTTGGTCAACCTGCTCAGCTACTTCTAAAAGGTTCCAGGGGAAAAGTTCCAAACCTCTGGTTCAAGAACATTCATGTGGTCAGATGAGGTGGTGCACACCTGGAATTCCAGCTACCTGGAAACTGAAGCAAGAGGATTGCAAGTTCAAGGTCAGTCTGGGCGACTCAGCAAGCAACTTAGCTTAGAGTCTCAAAACAAAATATCAAAAGGGTCAGGAGTGTAGCTCAGTAGAAGAGCACCCTTGTGTTCAACCCCCAGTATGAAAAAAATAAGAAATTCATGTAGTATTTCTTTGTGGATGATGATAGGCTTGTGGACTCAAAGACAACTTTTATCTGATTTCTGAGAATCGCCATCCTGAGAGTCCTCATTATATTACTGAGCACAAAGAGGGAAAGCTGGGGCTTTGGGGAGCACAAGTAGCATGTTCAGAATACAGATCTACACTTTCCTTCTAGCTCCATTTTTTTAAATTATAAAACATATGCCTCAGTAGGCCATGCTCCTTCCCTTCAACTCTAACCTTGGGTCATTCAGAAGGTAACCCTGCGTTCCCTCGAAGACTTTCTTATTTATTTATTTATTTATTTATTTATTTATTTATTTATTTATTTATTTATTTATTTAAACTAGGGATTGAACCCAGGGGCACTTTATCACCGAGCTACATCCCTAGCCCCGCCACCCTTTCTAATTTTGAGACAAGATTGCCCTAAGTTGCTAGTGTTGGCCTTGAACTTGGAATCATTTTGCTTCAGCCACGTTAGTCACCGGAATTACAGGTGTGTACAGTAGCACACACCTGTAAAATATTTAGCATTCTGATAATGCTTTTTTTATTTATTTTTTATTTTTTACAGACTGCATTTTGATTCATTGTACACAAATGGGGTACATCATTTTGTTTCTATAGTTGTGCATGATGTAGATTCATACCATTCATGTAATCATACATGTACATAGAGTAATGAGGTCTGTCTCATTCCACCATTTTTCATATCCTCCCTCTCATTTCCTTCTACATAAAGTTCCTCCATTCTTTTCTCACTCCCCACCCAACTACCCCCATTATACATCATCATCCACTTATCAGGGAAAACATTCATCCTTTGGGTTTTTGGAATTGGCTTATTTCCCTTAGCATAATATTCTACAATTCCATCCACTTATTTGCAAATGCCATAACATTATTCACTCTGATAATTCTTAACAAAAGGTTACATTAATCTTTTTCTAGATTCATTCATATGACCTTTAACATAAATTAAGTACATATAGTACACATAGAGTATTCCCTGTCCTATGTTGTATCAGAATCAGGAATGCAAATAAAGAACAAGATACAGGGGCGACTTTTATGAAATTTCAGTCTCAGTGGAGATTTCTATACTTCACTTGATTGTTTTTTTTGGTTTGGTTTTTTTTTTTTTTTTTTTTTTTTTTTTGGTACTGGGGATTGAACCCAGGGGTTCTTTACCACTGAGCTATATCCCCAGTCCTACGTTTTTTAAATATTTGAGACAGCATCTCACTAATTTGCTTAGGGCCTCATTAATTACTGAGGCTGGGCTCTATCTTTTGATCCTCCTGCCTCTGTCTCCTGAATTGCCAGGATTAGAGGAGTGTGCCACTGCTCAGGCCCACACTGAAAAATTGTATTGTATTAAAGAAACCCTATTAGAATTCCTCTTTGGAAGGTAACACTATTTATTTAGGATAGTACTGTAATAAGTGCGAGGAGGTAAAAAGTGAGAACGCCAATAAATCCAGGTGAAGGTTGGAGTCTGTATAGGAAAAAAGGGGAGGATATCACTCATTCAGAAATAGTAACAAGGTAAAGGTGTGGTTCATATTAGAATCTCCTCCTTGTGAGCCTTAAATCTTTAGTAGAGAATTTAAACCCACAAAACTTCTGAGGTAAGATTTTTCGTTTTTGTTTGTTGTGGAAACTGATGTAGGGACTGAACCTTGCACCCAAAACTGCACAGAGCAGAACAAGTGGAACTATAGGAGCAAAGGCTTATAGGACCATGAAGAAATGGTTCTCAGAAATTATGGACAGCCTGATCTCAACAAGCTAGAAAAGCAATATTTTGCCACACTTGTGATTTTTGCTAAGAGCATAGAGTCCCTAAGGTTTAGCTTCCATATAAATATCATAATTAGAGAATAGCACCTAATGGTGGGCACCAAGTGCAGAAATACTTTGACCTGTTATACAGTTAGAGAAAACAAGTCACAAGCAAAGGATGAGATGGAACTGAGGTATTTGTGGACATCAGTGAGGAGACTCCTTTGGATTTGAGATCAAACCCATCTTTCCATCCTACCAATCAACCAACAAGAATTTACTTAGGACTTGTTAGTGTGTGTGTGTGTGTGTGTGTGTGTGTGCGCGCGCGCGCACTTTGTTGGCAGAACCCAGGGACACTCTATCACTGAGCTACATCTGCAGCCCTTTTTGTTTTGAGACAGGATCTCATGAAATTGCCTAAGCCTGTCTCATCCTCCTGAATCTCTCTCTCTTTCTCTCTTTTTCGTTACTGGGGATTGAACCCAGGGGCACTTAGCCACTGGGTCACAAACCAAACCCTTTTTGTATTTTATTTTGTGATACAGTGTCACTAAGTTTCTGAGGCTGACTTTGAAATTGCAATCCTCCTGCCTCAGCCTCCTGAGCGGCTGGTATTACAGACATGTACCACTGTGCCCAGCCGGAGTCTCTTGATTACAGGTACATACCACCATGCCTGGTTTTGAGGACCTATTATGTACCAAGTACTGAGAAAATTGCAGAATAAGTACTGCATAAGAACCTAATGGCTAGTCAGGGAATTGGAGATTGCAGAAGTAGTTGATATTTAGTAAAAAGGTGACAAAATCCAGGTATCACTTGGCATATTCCAGACCACTGTCGTGGTTCATCAGAACAATTCTGCAAACCCAATATCATTATTATCATTTTACAGATGAGGACACTGAGGCCCCAGAGGCTAGAACAGCCTATATGAGGCACAGAACTATGAAGTGGTACACAAAGAATTTGAATCCATCTGTCTGGCTCCAAACGCCATCACTGAAAATGGTCTCTATGGAAAAGATAATGTTGCCAAAACACAGGTTCTATGATGTATGACATAAACCACAGATGCTGAAGGAGCCCAATGCAAAGGGAAGAATGAAGGGAGGTGGGTGGGTGGCCAGGAAAGGAGATACAGAGGATGTAAGACTGGTCAGAGCATCAAGGCTGGGCAGGCATGGTAGCCAGCTGAAGGTGTGTCAGGAAGGAGAATATGGAGTGCCTTATGGGATCAGGAATAGGAACCTGTTACATGGAGGATGGTGAAGGGGCAGATTGACTGGAGACTCAAGAGGTTTCCCAGGCATCAGAGTCTGCCTCCGCTTTTCTAGTGGGGATCCCATCTCCAGAAGCTAACTCAAAAACTACAAAATCTGCAGTTCTCATCTCACCCCATTCTGCCACCAGTTTTTTCTGGGGCTCTAAGTACACTTGTCTGAGCCTGTTTCCCCAACATAAAATTGATGACATAAACACTGTATGTACTTCTTTCAGTTTTGTTTTTAAAGCCTTTGATTCTGTAAATTAAATCCCCAAATATATTCATATTTATATCCAAAGTCAGGAGAAAAATTAGTTTATGAACTGTCTTTCAAGACCATGGTCAGATCGTCTTTCAGATCTGGTTTGAATGCCAGAGGCTGGTCATTTTTTGCAATAGAACAAAAGTAGCAGATTGATTTTGTCCTCGTGAGATCCTGGAAAAGACAGAGAGAGCTAGTATTTGAGCCTGGGTAATTTGTCTATTGCTGTTGGTTTATGTGAGTAGGAGGGTGGCAGAACTGACAGCAGGAGGCACCAGGGGAGAGGAGAAAGGCCGACTTGACTGATGCCTGTTGCAATTTGTCATCTGTTATTTTCCAGTTTTAGAAGCATCACCCTGTTGGTTGTTCTTGTTTTTTAATCTCAAATGAAATTTAGGAGAAATATTAATATTTAAAATAATATAAGTGGTTCAGGTGTTGGTTCTCAAATTAACTGCTGTTTTAGAAGTTCCCAAAATACATAAAACAGAAAAAGAAAGAGGAAATAGTCTCGAAATATCAAGTACTACTATAACAATTTGCTGGCTCAGTTCCATGGGCCGATGAAAGAAGCTTGGAACACTGGCTCTGCTTCTTATCTTAGTATGGGGAAGGTTTCTCTGTGGATCTCTGGTGTTGACAGCATAAGCCCGGAACCAAGGATACCCTCTCTCTGACACATACACACCTCCCAGCACTGAGGATTCTCAGTCACCATAAACCAGTCAGCGTGGCCTTTCAGAGTAGAACAGCTCACTGGACACCTTTGGCATCAGCAGTGATTTCAAATTTCTTGCTTTACACAAAATCAGAAGTCTTTTTATAACTTCTGCTTACTCCTTAACTTTTTGATCAAATCATATGCCTATTGAAGTTGGTATTTGGAAGGGTTCAAATATGTTTAATTTGGGGAAGGGAATCTGTAACCAAGGTTTTCACAAAGTCAGTTCAATGAGATACTTGATAAATGAAAAGCCTAGGAAGAAAAAAATCTTTTCAAACCCAGAAGGAAAGTTCTGGGTAACTATTGGCTGAAGCCCCTATTGGAACTTGGTGGGATGCCTCTTATCAATTCAATGAGATCTCAGTTTATTTTTTTTTTCCTAAGTTGTTCTTTTTTTTTTTTTTTTTATTGTAAACAAATGGGATACATGTTGTTTCTCTGTTTGTACATGGAGTAAAGGCATACCATTTGTGTAATCATAAATTTACATAGGGTAATGTTGTTTGATTCATTCTGTTATTTTTTTCCCTTCCCCTCCACCCCTCCCACCCCTCTTTTCCCTCTATACAGTCCTTCCTTCCTCCATTCTTGCCCCCCTCCCAGCCCCATTGTGTCATCATCCGCTTTTCTATCAACATCTGAATTGTGTGTGTAATGACTTAGTTCCTTTGAAACCCACCTATTCATTTCTTTCTGTTTCTTCCCAACAGATCCCTCACAGGTTCAATGAAAAGCAGACTTGTTGCACAATCATCCTTAAAAGTCACCCTTATCCATTCACAGTGACACCTCATGTTATGCTATTCAGAAGTTTAATGCTATTACTTGGAAGCATATTGCTTTAGATCAACCCCCACTGTTCATTACCCTGGTGTAACTCCCTCAGGGAGTCCCTCTGACTCCCCAAGAAGTCTGTCTTTAGCATGAAGCCATATTTCTACTCTAGAACAATCTCTAGTTCTTGAGGTTCTCCATGCCTGCATCCTTATCCATAAAATGGGAATAATGAGAGTACCTACCTTGTAGGATTATTGTGAGAATTAAATACATCAGTACACAAGGCACACTAGCCCAACATCTGACCTGTTGTAAGCACTTAATAATTGCCTATTATTATTTTATTGAGCTATATGTCTTGTCTACCGGGGCAAGAGGTCTCATTCATTTTTTTCCAAAGTGTTGCTCCTGTTTCAAAAGGAGTAGGTCAAGTGGCTAATGGAAAGAAAGTTATAAAAACTGACTCTGATTTTGGGCCTGGCTGAGCCTTGCTAATTTTAAACATGACAGTAACTGAGAGGAAAAACTACCTGCTTTTCTTTCAGTTCAGGTCTGGTGAGTTCAACATAGTTATTTGCATTAAAAGACAATAATAGTACTATTATGTTTATTTTTAAAAAAGAAGAGCAGATTTTTTTTCTCCCAGTGTCTCATGAGAATAATGTGTGTGTATGTGTGTGTGGGGGGGGGATGGGATTAGCATGCTGAACCACCATCTTCTCTTTTACCCAAAATGGATATGAGACACATTAAAAATTTAAAAATAAAAATGGGGCAGAGATACTGAGAGATAAAGATAAGTTTAATTTTAGATATAGGATAGTTGAACTGGAAATGAAGTCTTTTAATAGAAGAATATCTATGGAAATTAGGAATATGAAAGTCAAGTATAGTGAATGAAATTAAGGTAAGAAAACAGGGAAATCTTCAGTGGCCTAAAGCTGATCTCCAAAACCAAGTAAACAAAGCGGGGTATGGTGGCAACCCCTGTAATCCCAGGGAGGCAGGAGGATCACAAGTTTGAGGCCAGTCTTACTAACTTAGCAAGGCCAAAAGCAACTTAGTGAGACCTTGTCTCAAAATAATAAATAGTAGTTCAGTGATAAAATGCCCATGGGTTCAATCCCAGTACAAACAAACAAACAAACAAACAAACAAAAAAAAAAAAACACGAAAATGAATAAATACCTCCTCAGGGAAAGGAGGTGGAAAGAGAACAGGAGGCCCAGTTTTCCCACAGGGTCATAGGATGTTTTAAACTTGCAATGCTTTTTTTTTTTTTTTTTTTTTTAATTTATTTTTATTGTAAACAAATGGGATACATGTTTCTCTGTGGTATGCCTTGCAATGCTTTTGAGATTGCCCTTTTGACTTTTTCTTCAGGATCAAGACAATGGGGACTGTATGCTGGACTGTTGCTAGGGGGCATTGTGGGTGTCATCATGGTTCTCGAAGTGGTAATACTACTGTTGAGAAGAAGAGGTAGGTGTCTGGACAATACAGAGATTCTTGCTAGACTCTCAGGTGAGCAGAGGCCCTCTCCCCACAAGCAGGGACTTGCTCTCACCACTGCAGCCTTCTGTGTGGAGTCACTTTTGAAAATTACTAAATAAACATATCCTGGAAACTTGCTCAGTTCAATCTAATTCAACATGTCTTGATCCTCTATACCAACCTATGGGAATAATAGAGAAAAGAGCCACAGGTGTCTAACGTGAAATATTATGCAGACAATTTCAATTCAGCACTACAGTGGAGGTATGTTCCTGGACATATGCTGAAGGGGGTCCAGAAGAGAGACTTAACAGTATTCTTTAGGGAGGAGAATTCAGAGAATTCTTGGATCACCTACAAAATTTCTCCTAGTATAAACCAGGCACAGTGGCTCACACCTATAATTCCAGTGACTCAGAGACTGAAACAGGAAGATCCCAAGTTCAAAGTCAATCTGGGCCCTGTCTCAAAATTAAAAAAAAAAAAAAAAAAAAGTGAATGGCTGGGGATATAGCTCTGTGGTAGAGTGCCCCTGGGTTCAATCCCCAGTACCAAAAAAAAAAAAAAAGAAAAAAGAAAAAAAGGAAAAGGAAAAAAAGGTTCCCAGGATAGACTGAAACCAGTAAAGCTCAATTATTTTTCTATAGTTTAAGTGTTAACAGGTATTATCTCCTGGCCACTCCTCCAAATTATCTTATGACTCAATATCTCAGAGCAATGTGCTTCCCTAGGCCACACTATCACCAACCCTCACTAGAACCAGAATGTTCTGCCCTGAGACCAGGACAGATGCCCTGACTGGCCTTCCCATACTCATGTCACCAGTGCAGCCAGTGATTAATCTCATTCTTAAGCAGATCAATGCTATCTACATAACAACCTTCTTAGAAAAGCCCTTACCTCAGCAACTTGATATTGGTTTTGCTTATATAAGAAAATCTAGATCACAGCACATCTGCCTACTTTTGTCTTATTTCCTCCATCTAAGACTTGGGAGGTGGTGGGGGAGGGTTGGGTGATTCAGATAGAAATTCTGTTGAGAACCTAAGGGTATGGGGGTGGGGCAACCACATGTGGCTTCCATTATAAGGAAACAGTGAGATACTGGTGATGAGAAAACCCAGAAGAACTCACCCACATTAACCTAGCTAGCAAAGATGCTGGGATTCAGACTCATACTTTCCTCAACTACATTCTGTTCCTTACATGCTTGAGCTCTGAAGGAAATAATACTTTTCAGCCTACCACAATTCCTTACCATTTCTGTCAACATACACACCCATCCTCAACTCCAGTCACCATTTATTCCTTGTAAACACGAAACTCAACTTCAAACTAGTGTCCAAACTAGTGCTTTACCCTCCACAAAACATTGCAGCTTCTAATAGTATCATCTAATGGTATTGTCTCCAGAATGCAGTCTAATTCTGAAGAGTGTCAAATTGCCTCTGATAATTTCATCTCCAGGAAAACACAATGGCTACCAACATAGACTTTGGCTTTAGACAAACTTATATTCAAATGTGGACTTTGCTACTGATGAGCAGTATAACCCACAAATGACTCATCACTCATCTGCAAAGTGGGGTTAATATTATGTACTTCATGGTATTGTGGCTATTGGTAAGTCAATATACAGGAAATATTGAACACAGTGGCTTCTGTGAGTGATAGATACATATGTAGACACATATATACATATGTACATTCACACATAGATAAATCTCTTGATGTAGGTGAGTTAAAACATTAGTGTTTAAGTCCATTGACAGCTAAGGGTTGCACTGGAAACATCTAAAAGTAGTTCTTCGAGAGCTGGGGATGTAGCTCAGTGGTGGAGCACTTACTTAGCATCTATGAGGCCCTGGGTTCAATCCCCAGCAACACACACACACACACACACACACACACACACACACACAAATAGTACTTAGAGCAAGATTAAAGTACTTGAAGTCATGGTAACATAAGATACCTTACTGCTTCAGGTAAGAGCTGAAAAGGACATTTTATGGTGGTGGTAAGGGAAGAGACTCATTGAGATGACTCTGGTTTGTCCAATGTCACATAGCTAATGACTAGCATGAGATGCCTTAATTCTAAGACTAAGACCTCTTTTATGAGAATCAAGACCTCGCTGTTTGAACCAAAGTTGAGCTGGCTCCTGAAAACCAGTCTTGTATTGGGGGAAAAATATCAGAGACTAAATTATATTGAGCCAGTGGTCTTTTTGAGTCAGTTGCAATTTTTCCACCTGTTTAACTATTTAGGATGATACTGTACAGTTCAAAATTTCATCCTGCACTGACCTGGAAGATTGAAAGTCTTTGAGAACTGGAATCTTTTCTCTACTTGTATCCCCTAGGATATAGCACTTGGGACAGTGTTAGGCAGCCATATCTAATAATGCAAACACTCATGTATTTGAACCAAAAGGATATATTTCACAGATCTGCCTTGCATCCCTCTGCTACCTCCAACTGCTTCTGGTCACCCCTGAGCTCTACTCTCTATTTTATTCTCTCATTCTCTGACCATAACAGCCTGTGGCTGCCCATCATTTCCTTCCCCAAAATCATACCATCATGCAGCACATTCCACCATGTTCACTACATATATAATGGGACTTTCCCCTCCCAAATAAAAGTATACCTCTCCTCTGAGCCAATCTCTCAGACATGCTTGCTAAGAGGATAAAGTCAGTATGGTTAAAAATAAGTTTACCTGAAAGAGTATGATTTCCTCTGGGCCAAGTCCCTTTATTACCTCTACCTGAACTTTGTAATAAAACCCTAAGAGTCATCTGTGCTTCAGGTACTTTCCCACCATTCTCAATGCTGCCTGATGTATGCAAAAGATAAGCAATGTGCCAGTGAATAAGACAGGCACAGTGGCACCTGCCTGCAATTCCAGCAACTCAGAAGGCTAATGCAGGAGGATCACAAGTTCAAGGCCAGTCTGGGAAACTTAGCAAGACTCAGTCTCAAAAGAGAAAAATTACAAGGGCTGAGGATATAACTCAGTGGTACGGTACTCCTGGATTCAGTCCTTAGTACTGCAAAACAAAAAAACAAACAAAAACCCAAATAGATCTACTTTCTTAGCATGAAAAAAATTTTATACTTTTAAGTAAAAACGTTAAGTTACAGAGAAAATATGTATAAGATGATACCCTTTGTGTAAAAAAAAACAAACAAAAATCTGTATAAATATAGCAAATGTCCAGAACTGCACTGTTCAATAGTCACATGTAGTTAGTAATACTTATGTATTTATTTATCTTGTACTTTTTGAGACAGGGGCTCACTATGTTGCCTAGACTGACCTGGACCTCACTCCTGGGCTCAAGCAATCCTCTGCCTCAGTCTCCTGAGTGCTGAGACTACAGGAGCATGCCATCTCACCCAGTTAATTTAATTCGAATTAAATAAGATGTAAAATGCAGTTTCCCCATTGCATTAGTCATAGTTCAAGTGCTCAATGGTCACTTGTGGCTGCTGCCTGTATTAGACTGTGCAATTATGGAGTGTTTCCATCATCCCAGAAAGTATTGTATTGCATAGAGCTCGTCTAGAAGGACATACATCAAACCTTTAAAAGTGGTTACTTCTGGGACTGAAACTGGGTTGATTAGGGAGAGGAAGTTATACTTTTTACTTTATGCAATTCCTATGAATTACTCATAATTTTAAAAGAAAACTTCCTAAATTGGCTAAAAAATAAAATATTTTGCAACTGCTTAATTTACAGAGACCCTAGGTCCTGAGCAAACTTTCCAGATGGAAAGAATAGAATGACACTGCAATTTTATTTTCCAAATAGTCCCAGGTGGACCATCCTCCTATACTACCACATACATACATACACCAAGAGATCAGCAAGCTGTCAGTGAAGCAGCATCTACCAGATAGAGAAAACGAAAGAGGAATAAATAAACCTGCCCTGACATCAAAGAACTTAGAATCCTATTAGAAGACCAGATATGCACATAAATGATAGAGATTAAAATAATTGAATGGCACATCAATGAGGTCTATACTGAACACGTATTGGGCCTTTACTATGTGCCGGGTCCTGTTCTTAGCATTTTACAAGATTATATCATAATTACCACAATAGCCCCATGAGGCAGGTATTTCAAATTTCATTTCACAGGTAGGAAACAGGCCTAGAGAGATCAAAAAACTAACCCAACATCATATGACAAATGTTTGGAGGCTTGGGACTTGGTACCTTGTTCTCATGGTAGCCTTGGGAAAGGTGAGTTTGGGAAGTAAAGACCAGACAGGTCTGAGCAGGGCTGGGGACCAGAGGGAAATAACCACTCTGGTTTCTTTTCCCCCAGGTAAAACAAACCATTACCAGCCAGCAACGGAAGAAAAAAGCCTTACTATCTATGCCCAAGTCCAGAAAGCAGGTGTAAGTTCTCTACTTTCCTTGGGATGGACCTGCCATGTTCCCCACAGGATTCCTGGCCAGTCCACATTGCATGTTGACATTCATGGTGCTGCATGGGTTCTAGAGCAGATGAAATTAGGGAAAGAGAAGTCAAAAATAGGAGCTGTCCTAGAGATCACTAAACCAGTGTCACATGGGACTGTTCATTATTTGAAATAATGGGAAACAGTTGGTAATCTTCTGGTCATCTATTTCTTCCTAAGAAAAAAATGAGCAAGTTGTGAACATGTGACGCATGACTCCTTCCAGTTCTGGCCTTCTGGGAGTGTATAGTTCTAATACCGAACTCTCCTTTACTGGGGAAAAAGGTGCAGGTTTGAGAGGAGGAGAGAGGATGGTTTGGAAAAGCTATTGTGTGACATGTTGGTCTGACCCAAGTTTAGGAAGAGTGCAAAAGGGACAAGGAAGGGAGGATCTTGAGGATTCTGGCTAGAGTGTGTTTGAGGTGGAAGATGATACAAAGACTGGAGATGGAAGAAAGAAAAACCAATAGTGTGATCACTGGATGAAGAAGAGAGTGATGGAAAAGTTGAGACATGATGGAATTTGAGAAGCAGATATTACTGGAAATAAGAGAGAGGGAGGTTGAAAGGACTGTGGAGCTATTGAGCTATTGTAGCTTTTCAGACATGAAATCAATTCTGGGTGATTTATAGGCTGAAAGCAAGACATTTGGGGTAGGAGTGAGGCAAATTCTGGAGTAAAGTATATGAAGATAGACAACTTTGACTAGTACTTTGGAAAATTGCATCAAATGACAATAAATTCATTTCTGAAGACCAGAAGATAGATTCTTGGACAGACCTCTTATTTCTGCTATCTCCTGGTGATCTGGAGGCTTTATCACATAACTCATAGTCCCCTGCTGAAAAACAAACCTCCATTTAAATATACATAAGTCCCAAGAGTAACCACCTTATCTCTTGCTTTTACACATGTCCATCTTCACAGGTCCATCTTCACCATGTGTTTTCCCTAACTACTAGCAATCCTTTTTTTTTTTTTTTTTTTTTTTTTTTTTTAACTTTTTTAAGTGGTAGACGGACACAATACCTTTATTCTATTTATTTATTTTTATGTGGTGCTGAGGATGGAACCCAGGCCCTCACACATGCTAGGCAAGTGCTCCCCCACGGAGTATAGTCCCAGCCCCTAGCTTTCTTTTTACTGTGAAACATGGCATACATACAAAAAAAAAGTGTACAATACATAAATGTCAGCTTAGCAAATGCCCTTAAATGTCCCCTTGACAGCTGGAAAAATAGTCTCCTCATCTTGTCTTTCTTCATGAGGTTTTGGCTATTCTTTTCCCATTATGCTTTCATGTGTATTTTAGAATCAGTTTATTTATTTGATACTGGGAATTGAACCCAGGGGTGCTTAACCATTGAGCCACATCCCCAGATCTTTTTTATTTTTTATTTTGAGACAGGGTTTTACTAAGTCGCTTAGGGCCTCACTAAGTTGCTGGGGCTGACTTTGATCTTGTGATTCTCTTGCCCCAGCCTCCCAAATTGCTGGGATTACAGGTGTGTGTCACTGCACCTGGTCCATCAGCTTCTTAAGTACTACCAAAAAAAAAAAAAAAAAAAAACCTACTAGAATTGCATGGAATCCACCTTCCTATTTGGAAATGGCATCTTTCTGTATTGATCTGTCTAATATCATAAAACCAAGACTCAGATACCCAGATCAAGAAATAGGAAGAACATTACCAGTACCTCTAGAAGACCTCCCTCTCTCCTGTCCCAAGATAACCACCAGCCTGACTTCTAGAAATATGGTTTAATTTTTTTTCTTTTTTAGCTTTATAGATAATCCTCAATTATTTTTCCTCTCTTACATCTGGTTTCTTTTGCTCAATATTCCCTTTAAACTAAGATATAATGCATTCATTTTCATAGCTTTATAGACTCTCAAGGTTTAAATGTACTAAAGTTTTTTATCCAATTAATTATAGATAAATAGCATTTGGGTTATGTAGAGTTGGAAGGCATGAAAATCACAGCTATGGACATTCATACACTTGTGTTCTGGTTGATATGTGCTCATATTTTTGTCAGGCATATATCTAAAAGTAGAATTGCTAAATGATGGAGTGTACATATTCTCAAATTGATTGGATAAGGCCAAATTGATCTTCAGAGTGGGTGTGCCAATTTATTTATCTATACATGAATTTCAGTTGCTACCCATGCTAAGAAAAACTCCTTATAACCAGTCTTAAATTTTAGACATACTGTTGGATGTGTCTTTTATGGTTTTATTTTCCATTTCTTTGATTATTAAGGAAGTTAAACAACTTTTTATGTTTATTGACCATATTTAAAACCTTCTTTCTTAAAGTGACTATCGAATCTCTTTCCTTTACCTTTGCTTGTTTTAGGCTTTTAAAATCAATTAATATAGCTTTAATTTAATATTTTGGATATGAGCCCTTTGGCAGCTATACCAGTAGCATCTGTGGCTTGCTTTTAAAATTTCTCAGATATATCTATTGGTAAAGAGAAGTTCTTAATTTCAGTGTAGAACAATTTAGTAATATCTTCCCTTATAATTAACACTTTCTGTGTCCAGAGAAATCTTTCTTGATTCCCAAGTAATGAAAAGATGGCTTCTTTTTCACATTTATATTTTCTATATACCTCAAAATGACTTTTGGAGTTTAGTGTAAAAGGGATCAAGTTTTATTCTTTTCCATGTGAATATCCCATTAATTGTTTACTGAAAAGATTGTACTTGCCCCTCTGCTGTGCTGTCTTTATCATAACTCAGGGGTCCATATATGGGTGATTCTATTTTAATGTGCTACAGACTACCCTGTGGATGTATTTGTTTATACTTGCACCTACCATCTTGATTTTAGATGTACTATAAATTTTGACATCTGGTAAAATGAATCTTCCCACTTGTTCTTTTCCTTCAAGAGTTCTTGACCATTTTTATACTTATTTCAAAATCAGTTGTTAAACCCTCCCTCCCCAGGTCCTGCTAGAATTTTAATTAGGATTGCACAGACCCGTTTGAGGATGAACTACATCTTTATTGTAGTGAGTCTTTTAATTCACAAAAATTAATCATTTCCTCCTTTCCTTAAATCTTTGATTTCTCTAAATGATATTTTATAGTTTTCTGAGTAAGAGAACTTTACATCCTTAATAATTTATTACTTGGCATTTGATATTTTGGAATACTTTCATCCACATATCTTTTTCAAAAAAGGCTTAGTTTCTAGTTATTTATCATCAGCATATAAAAATACAATTGAGCTTTGTATATTTACCCTATATCTCACATTGCTAAATTCATTTGTAAGTTCTATAGATGTTTCAGTTTTCTCTGTACAAAACTGCATCACTTATAAAGTTATTTTATTTACAAATCACAGAACTTCTTGTCCTTTCTATTGTCCTATTTTACTTGCTGAGATGTGCCACATGATGGTGAATGGAAGTGGTAAGAGTGACATCCTTGTGTGATTCCAAATTCAAAAGGAAAGTTTTGCTGGGCACAGTGGTGCACACCTATAATCCTAGCAGCTTGGGAGGCTCAGGCAAGAGGACTGCAAGTTCAAAGCCAGCCTCAGCAACTTAGCTTAGTCCCTAAGCAATTTAGCAAGACCCTATCTCAAAATAAAAAAGACTGGGTTGTGGCTCAGTGGTTAAGTACCCCTGAGTTCAATCCCTGATATGGGGGGAAAAAAAAAAAAAAAAACTTTCAATAGCTCACAATTAAGTATGATTTTTGGTGAAGGTTTTCAGCAGTGGTTCTTTTACCATATTAAGAATAGTGTCAGTTAAGGATAAAACTCCAGTGCTACAGAGCACCTGTCTAGCAAGTGGAAGACCCTGGGCTCAACCCCAGCACTGGAAAAAAACAAAAAAAGACTACTCTATTTCTGTTTCACTAAGACACCTTATCACAAATTGATGTTGAATTTTATAAAAACTCTCTGCTTCTGTTGAGATAATCATATGGTTATTATTGTTGTTTTCATTTATTTGATGTTATAGTGTGCTAATTTGCAAAAGTCAAACCCGCTTTGCATTCCTGGAATGGAAGCAATTTAGTTTGGTTCTTTTAAAATATTGCTGGATATTATAGGTTAATATTTTGTTAACTCTTTTTTCCCACTATATTTCTGAGTGAAATTGGCCTATAAGTCTCCTTTCTTTTTTTGGTGGGGGGTGGGGTGTGGCCAGGGATTGAACTCAGTGGCACTTAACCACTGAGCCACATCCCCAGTCCTTTTTTATATTTTATTTAGAGATAGGGTCTCACTGAGTCGCTTAGGGCCTCGACAAATTGCTGAGGCTGACCTTGAACTTGCGATTCTTCTGCCTCAGCCTCCCAAGCTGCTGGGATTACAGGCGTGAGCCACCACGTCTGGCAAGTCTCCTTTCTTGTAATGCTGTTATGAAGTTTTTGATGTCAGGATAATGCTAACCACACAAAATGAGTTGGAGTGTGTGTGTTTCCTAGGGGTGCCATAATAAATCACCACAAACTTGGTGCTTAAAACAACAGAATATTCTCTAACAGTTCTGCAAGCCAGAAGTCTAAAATCAAGGTGACATGTTGGCAGGACCCACTCTGAATACTCTCAGGGAGAAACCTCTTTACCTCTTTTGGCATCTGGTGGCCCCAGGCAATGTCTGGGATCTGCTGGATAGTAGCTTCATTGCTACAATTTCCCCATCTTCACACAAATTTCCCCTCTCTGTGCCTCTGTGTTTTCTCCTTTTCCATCTTCGAAGGACACTCATCAGTAGATATAGGACACACCCTAATCCAGTGTGACCTCACTTTGAAGTTCTTCCCTTAATTACATTTGCAAAGACCTTTATTCCAAACAGTCACATTCCAAGACTTTGGGTGAACATATTTTTTGAGGGTCACAATTCAATTCACTACAGGGTATATTTTATTTTAGTGAGTCTCTGGAAATGTTTAGGTAGGATTGATCTTCTTTCTCTCCTTAAATATTTAGTAGAATTTACTCGTGAAGGTCTCTAAACCTGGAGTTTCTTTGGTGGAGGATTTTTAAAATTTTTACATTTATTATTCCATTTTCTCCTTTATTAACTTTAGCAATTACATAACACTTTTTCTGTACTCTTAGTGGCTATCCTAGAAATTATAAATGCATCCCTGACTTACTGAAGTCTAATACTTACTCCCTTTATATTTGATAGTCCTTTTTAATAGTTCGATCCCATTATAAGTTTGCCTCTTGATTTATGTTTTTTGCCAGTATTTTAATTTTATTTTAATTTATTTTAATTTTATTTTAATTTTAATGCATATTTTAAACATACAAGACATAATTTTTGAGACTTATCAATGTATACATGATATGTCCGTAGACTTACCCACATCCTTACGTTTCCTTTGTTTATATTTGTAATGTTTATATTTTATCATTATAAAGGACATAACATAGACAATTACTCAAAATAACATTTCTTTTTATTTGTAATTGCTTTTCAATAACCTTACAAAAACATAATTGCCTGGAAAATTATTTAAGCAATGTTTACTGTCTTTTGGGAACTCTCCTAGGATTTATCAGGGCTACTTCCCTAAGTAATTAATTCCAGGGGACACCTAGGAGGATTTGAAAATAATGCTCCTGAGGTTACTTGATATGATGCTCCCTGGAGATGTGCAAATCAGTGACCCTACCATAAGACACTGAGTTACAAAAATGTTCTAGTATGTTTCAAATAATTCCCTGTGCCTAGATAAAAATCCTAAAGGGAAATCTAACAACATGGATAGTTCCAATAGGGCTGTGGGTGATTTTTCAAATACGTCTTCCTTCTTTCTAAAACCTTCCTAGTTAAATGTTAAACACATAAGTTATTTACCTCCCCTCTGCCCTTAATCATTACTGAAGTTCTTGAAGACAGAAAGACAGGCAGGGCTTACATCTATGGATGAAGGCCACTAAATACATTGTTTTCATTTTCTCCTCATCCATCTCAAAGCTTTCAGAAATTCTTCCTTAAATTCAAAATTTCTCTTAAATGTACTAAGAATTATATGAAAATTGAAAGTCATCTATTTGAACAAATCTAATCGTTGCTTGAATCATATTCTATAGTACTTCCAATGTGTTGGCCAACTCCTTTTATATTGAAAGATAGTCTATGAATAAGCAGCTTCAGCATCTCCTGGAAACTTATTAGACATGCAGAGTCTCAGGCCCCACCCCAGATCCTCTGAAATAGAACCAACCTTCTAAGATTCCAAGGTAATTCCCATGCACAATGCAAGTGTGGGAAACCCTGGTCTAGCCCACGCCAAAGCACTTCCAACAAAGAAGAATGCACTGCCTCCCAAGGCTCATCGTCCCACATTTCAGCATCTTTTACTGTTAGAAAAATCTTCCTTATATTGAACTAAAATATTTCCTCTAAACCCAAGGGACTCTACTAACAAATCTAATTCCTCCTCTACATGGCAATCCATCAAGTATGTGTAGAGAAAGATAATGTCCCATGTGAGTCTTCTTTCCTCCCGTAAACTTTTCTAGTTCCTTCACTCTTCCCTTAGATGTCAAGATTTCAAGTTCTCTCCCATTAAAAACATGTGCTATGGTTTCAAGTCTTGCTGTATATTCAGAGAAAGTAGGGGCAGCATTGGACCATCACCGGTGTCCCCAAAGTGTGCTTAGTAATGACTTCCCTACCATAAGTTATGCCATTCCCATCTCACAGGGATAGAATCTCAATTTATTCCTACACTGACTTGTCCTGGTATTGTGGATTTTACTTTATTTATTTATTGGTGTATTATAATTATACATAATAGTGGGATTCATTGTCACATATTTGTATGTGCACATAATTTGGTCAATTTCATTCCACTGAGGTATTGTGGATTTTAATTCATTCAGCATTATATCAATGCAGTACCGTGATGCATGCTTGTAATCCTAGCAACGGGTGGCTGAGGGAAGAGGATTGCAAGTTTGAGGCCAGCCTCAGAATTTTAGCAAGACCTGTCAAAATAAAAACCAAAGAGGGTGGGGATATAGCTCAGTGGCAAAGTGCCCCTGGGTTCAATCCTCACTACTGGAAAAAAATTTAATTCCAACAAAGGCCAACTAAAGTTTTTGTTATGTGTGTGTGTGTGTGTGTGTGTGTGTGTTTAATGTTTCCAGCATGGTTTTGTGAAGTATGCAAATAAATAGGCTACTTCTCAAGGAACTTGCAGTGTGTTTGGAAAACAACCATAAATATATCAGTATCTTAAATATAACATTCAGTTGCAGAATATGTATATTAAACTTTGAATAACTGAGGAATTTAGGTAAAGGATAGGTCATTATAAGTTGAGAAAACCAAAGAAGAATAGTGATAGAAAGAACATGCTCTTTAAATTAAAGACCTTGGTGGGTCTGGTGCAGTGATCCCAGACTGTTAATCCCAGTGACTTGGAAGGCTGAGACAGGAGGATCACAGGTTAGAGGCCAGCTTCAGTAACTTGGTGAGACCATTCCAAAACAAAAAATTACAATGGGGGTGTAACTCAGTTTCAAAGCAAATTCAATTCCTGGTGGGAAAAAAAAAAAAAAAAAAAAACCTTGGTAGAACTTCTGGTTTTGATACTTCATGCATGTGTGTATTAAGAAAGTAGTTGATCTTTTTGAGCTTTACTTGCTTTATTAATATTTGGCTTAGAAAGTTGTTGTGAGGCAAATGAGAAGACATATGTTAGGCTGAGGAATAGCAGGGGCAGCCGCGTGGGATGGAACAAACTCTGCATGTGACAGACTAAATCGTATTAAGATTGAATTCCCTTCAGCTGCCCTGTAAGAGCCACACCCATTTCAGTTCACTATGGGGAAGACCTTCAGAAGACATCTGGGTAGTGCTAAGGAAATGAAAATCCCTTGGGAGATTGCGAGTTCCCTGATGTCACTTGGGGAGTTCACTGCCTAAAGAATTGGGTTCCAGGGAAGTTGGAAAGAGAATTCCCACCTAGAAAGGAGGGTGGACCAACTGACTCTAAGAAACTTTTAAATCTGAACTACTTGAATTTGTGCTCCTCCGTGAGGAGAGTTGTATGGGAACTGACTCTCTGCCCAGCTAATCTGCTTTCTTTGCTTCTTTTGCAGACTCTTCAGAAGAAACCTGTCCCCCTGCCAGCTGAGGACCCCTGCACCACCATTTACGTGGCTGCCACAGAGCCAGTCCCAGAGCCTGCCCAGGTAAGGTATCCTCTGTGCCTCTTCACTGCAGAGAGGGAATGGGTAGAGAGGGGAAGGGCAGGAAGCTTGTTTTTGGTTTTTTTTGTAGTGATGAAATGGAACAGGTTGATGAGTCCTGAGCTTGGAAAGTAGTCCATAGAAAGCAGTCAGCCAGGGACAGTGGTAACCTTGGTTTTAGGGTTTCCATGAAACTCCTTGTTCCTTCTTATAATATGAGCTGTGGCTTACTCCTCACTGGCTAGTGTTTTTCTGAGAGTGGTGTAAAGACCACAGCAGAACCAGCATACTTGTTAAAAATAAAGATTCCCAGGACATCCCACCTAGAGCTCTGTTAGATCAGAACATCTATGGTGATTACTCAGGATCCTAAACATTAAAAGACAAACGTACCTAGGTGATTCTGGTGCACACTTAAGTTTAGAGGTTGGAGTTTGGGTACAGGAGTTCTCAACTCCACCTGCAAAACAGAATTACCAGGAGAGCCTTGTAAAACTGTTTATGCAGTACCCCCCATGAATATGCACCATTACATGTTAATCAAGAATGAAATTTAATAAAAAACTATAATCATAACAATGCTCATGCCTAGACATTGAGTGCCCCATTTAATCAGAGTATTTAGGAGTGAAGCTCTGCATAGGCTTTAAGCCCAGAAGAGAATATAACACAAAACTGGCAATGACCACTGCAAGGTCAGCATGGACTATGTTCACTTCTGGCAGGAATCTCTCCTTCACTAGATGAACAGAAAGAAATTCTGAACTGAAATCTTGGCTCCAGTGGGACTCTACTAAAGCATTATAAGAGAGAGACCAGAATTATAGAGGCACAAAGGCACAAAAATTTCTACATTTATCTCTCTTCTTCAAAGCTCTCCCTGCACACACACCCAAATGTGCCTGGGGAGGTGGCCTGTTTCAAACAGACCTTCCTCTTAGGATCTATTCTCAGTGCACTGTCAAATCCAAGAGGGAAGTAAAAATATAAACCTGACTTAAAAGGTTTTAAAAAGAGAACATAGTTTTTTTAATGAAGGTAGCTTGGAGAAGAAAAACAGTATGTTATATTCACATTTTACAGCAAAACCTCCAAAATTGCCCCTTCCCTTCTCTTTCTGTGACTCTCCTTATCCTCTGTGGGGTCAGTCTTTGCCCATAGTGCTCTTCTCCCCTCCACCCTTCTCTCCTGCTGGAACCACTTTTCCCATCTCGGTTTGGGTCTTGCTGTGCCCTTCTTATTATTTATTTTTTTATTTTTGGTACCAAAAATTGAACCCAGGGGCATTTAACCACTTAGCCACATTCCTAGTCCCCCCTGTTTTTTAAATTTTGAGACATGGTCTCACTAAATTACTGAGGCTAGCTTTGAACTTGTGATGCTCCTGCCTCAGCCTCCTGAGCTGCTGGGACTACAGATGAGTACCCCCACATCCGAGTTGCTAGCCCTTTTTAAAGTTCACTAATTTAATACTTTCTGGGCTACTCCAAATTGTGACCCATGCCTGCAAATGGTGTTCCTTACAAGGGAAGAGAAGAGGGCAGAGAGAAAGACAGGGCACTGGGTGTCAGTCCTCAGATGACTGGGGACAGATCTCCCACCTCTCTGATGATATGCTTATGCTTGGAAAGGACCTGTAGCTCTATTTATAGGTGGAGCAGTGGTTTGGGACCCATGTGCTGCCTTCAGCAATGCCCTGTCTGTGACGACCCTGAGAAAATTGCTGTGCTGCATGATCTCCTCATCCCTTTTCCTTTTTTCTAAGCAGTGTTGTTTCCAGTCATAGCCCATAAAACTAGTACCCCCTTCCTCCATTCACAGACTCCTGCTTTGCCCACAGGAATCAAATCCCATCACAGTCTATGCCAGTGTGACACTTCCAGAGAGCTGACACCACGGACCCAGTAAAGAGATAATCCGGAGGAAAATAGAAGTACCAAAGACGAAACACTGCACTCAGGCCCTGAGTTCTCTGTGACAGACACTGTGCACATCTGTATGCTTTGCAGATCAACTGCCTAGTGACATATCTTCACACATGCCTGTGAAATGGACAAGGAAGTGAGGCTTCCCAGGTGTTTAGCCTGCTCTGCAGCCAGCACAGACTCAGAATGGAGAGCTACTTGATACAGTTTTCCAGCTTTGTGGTGTAGCAGACAAAATGGATAACTTGAGTCCAGACTTCTCACTCTTCACTGGGATGGATACTAAAATCCAAAAACAGAAAACCAGGACATCTAGTGCCTATTGCAAACAGCTGACGAACAGCCCCAACATCTGGAAAAGTTTACACTTTGGCTGTCCTGGGAACTGATCCAGATCACCCACCAACCTGATCAAGGGTCTATGCCTCTGTTTCTCTCTCTGAATGAAGAGTGAATTCTTTATTATATATAAAACACTCTGAGACTATTCTATAAAAGAAGCTAAGAGGATTGATATTTTATTTGTAAAATCCAGAAGCTAAAAAGTCAATAAACTGAAAGAGTGACTTTAAGGTCTGTGAGCTTTCAACAGTAGAATAGAAACCATCTAAGGTTTTCAAAAGTATAGTTTTGCACAAACAACATTTTTTTTTTTCCAAAGTGTCAAGTGTTTAGTGATTCCATTACAAAGTCATTTGAGATACTCAGAGGAACTGATCTCAAGGAGATATTTCACTTCCTAAAATGATTTTTTTTTCCTACTAGGAATGGAAACAGGAGCAATTTACCACTGAGCTAACTGAGCTTCATCCCCACCCCTTTTTTATGTTTTATTTTCAGACAGAATGTCCCTAAGTTGCTTAGGGCCTTGCTAAGTTGCTGAGGCTGGTCTCAAACTTGCCATCCCTTAGTTTCCCAACCTGCTGGAATTACAGGTATATGCCACCATGCCTGGCTCTAAAATGATTTTTATTTCATTTTATTTTTGGCAAGGTACTGGGAATTGAACTCAGGGGCACTCGACCACTGAGCTACATTCCAGCCCTTTTTCGTATTTTATTTAGAGATAAAGTCTCACTGAATTGCTTAGCGCCTTGCTGTTGCTGAGGCTGACTTTGAACTCAAGATCCTCCTGCCTCAGCCTCCCGAGCTGCTGGGATTACGGGTTTGGGTCACCAGGCCCAGTTTCTAAGATGATTTTCAAATTTTCGTTCTCTGTTTACTCTCTCGAGTGACAAACTGGGAACCTCACTTAAGACTCTGCTTTCTGAACTCATTTTACATCCCAGGCCTCATTTGAAATTGCAGATCAGTGTTTCGACCAGGCATACCTCTCTTCTTGCTAAATTTACCTTCAAGTAGAAAATTAAATTATTTTGACTTACAAGTTTCAAATAACTGAATGCTCAATCATTTAAATTCCTGGCTGCAAGCACAATGAGCCTCTTTCAGTAAACTCCTGGTTTCTTCCTATTCTCTACTTTTAGGAAGGCAATCTTTCAACTTAAGGTCTTCTGTTTCTTGTGGGTTCTTGTACAACCTTGATAAATAATTTAAGAAATAAATAAATAATCAACTATTGTATCATTGTATAACAAGGAGCACCAACTTCCCAGCAAAAAATTCTTTGTGAAGTCTTCATATCTGACCTTCTCTATTCAGCCAATTTACATTTTTGGATCTAGTGCTCGGTGCATCCCATTTCCTTGCACCAACGTCTGCAATAGTTTCTTAGTTGTAATCAACACGAACTGACTTTATATTTTTTGTAGAAAAGGAACCTATTGAAAATATATCGGTTGGTTCAAATAACTGCTAGGAGACTCTTCAAAACTATGTTTGAAAGTGAGAAGGAAAAAAGAGTAGGACCGTAGCCAAAATTATAAAGCCCCAGTCAGCTGTGGTGATGCACACCTGTAATCCCAACAATTCAGGAGGCCAAGGCAGGAGAATCTCAAATTCAAGGCCAACCTGAGCAACTGAGAGACCCTGTCTCAAAGTAAAAAGTAAAAAGGACTGGGGATGTAGTTCAGTGGTAAAGCACCCCTGGGTTCATTCCCAGGACCAAACAAAACAAAACAGAACGAGTCCAGGGATGACAACCCTGGGCACCAGTTTCATGGCCCAGTGTTCCCAGCACTAGACATTGGACTTCAGGACTCAGAAACTCAGTATTATTGTTACTACTGTGCTACATGTCACCAAATGAATGCTTCAGAGTCCCTTCTTCATCTTTTCATTTCTAGCTAATTCAAAGTTTGAGACTTAGAGTGGCCAGTCCTAGTCATACACCCATGTCCTACCTCCAAGGGAGGCCAAGAATTGGATAGTTGACATTTTCCACTTTTGTAGTGGTTGATGGACTCTGCCTTTTATGAGTCAGGGAATTCCTAAATAGAAGAAGGAACAGTCAGGAATTGGACAGGCAAAAAACAAACAGAAATGTTCACTACATTATCCATATAACTTCAGGCTCAGCCAGGCACAGTGGCACACACCTGTAATCCCACCTACTCAGGAGGCTGGGGCAGGAAGATTGCAAGTTCAAGGCCAACCTCAACAATTTAGCAAGAGCCTCAACAATTTAGTGAGACCCTCAGCAACTTAGTGGAAGCCTGTATCAAAATAAAATAAGGAAAAGTTCTGGGAGTATAGCTCAGTGGTACCCCGTACAGCCAAAACAAAACAAATAAGCAAAACTCCTCAGGCTCATTAGCTGTCTATTCTGAAAACTCGAGCTACTAATGGGAATTTGTAAACCCTGGGATAAAGAGCACCTCTGCTACAACTAAGATTGCTCTAGAAGCTCAGCTCCCAACACTTGGGTTTCTCCTGTGACTGAATTCTACTGAAAGTGGGGAAGAGAAACAATCCCCCCACTTCCTGAATCACTAGGCTCTGGACATCACTAGGGAGGGAGATTGTCTTAGAGGGAGTCTTTGGGGTCATGCATGCAACCATGCTCTCTATTATGCCCTGCAACCCCAGGCCTGGGTTGTGGGAAGAAAAGTAGATAACCAACCCCTTCCCCTTTTTGTCACTCTCCAGGCTTCTCCACACATATTGCAAGTGAGCTGGAGCTAACATTTCCTCAGACTTAAAAGAACAAAGCTGTGACTCTCAAGTCAGGTTTCCCCGTGTTTCTCCTCTAATGTTGTTTTCTTTTGACCGAGCATATCTGAATTCTGGAGAAGTCAGGCGGAACAGACCCATTCTCGGTTTGAAGAGACTTATGTTCTGAAATACAACTGGGTGGAGCCCCAGGCTTCCTCAGGAGTCACACAGCTAAGATGTGATGATTACAGGGTACATGCATGTGCTGGCCAGGAAGCCACTGGAAGTTTATTCTCCTCTTGATGTTTACATTTCTACTTTTTGGAAATGAATAAAATATAGCAAATCTGCCAAGGAATTTGTACTTTTGTCTTGTGTTTCCTGGAGGATTTATACCATGGCTAGGGCTGGACATGTTTTACAATCCAGGAATCCATAGCTTTGGTTATGGAACCCTGAAGGCGGCTGCCTCAATCAAATGAGCTGTGAGGTTTTCCATTTCCTAGCAGGGGGACGAGGGCTAGCTCACTGCCCCATTCACCAGAGCTCAGGAACCACCCTCCCCACGCAGTAGAGAACTGTGTCCAAAGAGTGATTAATTTTTGTCACTGTCAGAGTAATCCCCTTCTCTGGAACTGCCTCAAATTCCCCCTTTGTAGAAATCTAGAGCAGATTTCTAAATTACAGCACAACTGACATTTTGTCATGAGGGTTACTCTGTGGATTGTAGGATGTTTAGCAGCATCCTTGGCCTTTACCCACTAGATGCCGGTAATACATCCCTGTCCTTGATCATGACAATCAAAATTGCCTCCATGGGCTAAGATTGTAACTCAGTGGTAGGAGGCTTGTTTAGCATGTGTGATGCCCTGGGTTCAATCCCCAGCACTGAAAAAATAAAAATTGTCTCCAGACATTTGAAAATGTTCCTTTTGTGGCCAAAACCTTTTCAATTTGAAAACCACTGATCTAGAGATGTGCTGGTCTCCTAGTAAGCTCTGACTACACTTTTATTTACTAAGAAGTCGATCTGTCAAAAATCATATTTTGAGAAGAATGCAGGAACTTTGGATTACATAGAGAGAAATGAGTGAGGGGAAGGCACGGTGGGGGTGAAAGATGGTAGAATGGGACAGACATCATTACCCTATGTACATGTATGATTACACAAATGGTTTGTGAATTTACATCATGCACAATCATACAAGCAAAAAGTTGACCCCATTTGTGTATGATGACTCAAAATGCAGTTTGTAAAAATTTTTTAAATAAATAATTTTTTTTTAAAAAATCATACTTCGATCGTGGACACCTGGCCACTTAAGCATGGTCCACATCTGCCAATTTTTTCAAGGTTACCTAAATACTAGAATTACCCAGGCAGCTTTTTAAAAATATGGATACAACTGGAGAATAACATGCTAAGTGAAATAAGCTGCACTCAGAAAAGCAAGGCTCAGACATTTTCTTTCAAATGCGGAAGCTAGAGGTGGGGGAATTAAAAAAAAAAAAAAGTGATCTCACAAAAATAAAAGGGAGACCAATAGATAGAGGAAGGGGATCAAGAAGCAGGGAGAAGGGGTGGGCATGAGGAAGTACTAGAGAAAGACGTCTACCAAATGATGCAAGGCCCATGTATGAATATACCACAATGAAGCCCGTGAATATATGGGAATGTATATGTAATTTTAATTCATTGATTAAAATCATAATAATATTAGCATAGAAGTGAATCAGGGATGGGGGGAGGAGGGAATGTTCTGGGAAAGGAAATTGATCAAATTTATGTTGTGTGCAGGTATAAATATGGCATCATGAATCATACTATTATGTATAACTACAATAAGAAAACTAAACATACTTTTACTGTGAAATCAATGTCACCTCAATGCCCAAGATGAGTTCCACCCAATGGCCACAAGAGGGTAGTGTGGCAATACAGTCCGCCCTACCCCAGTGTCCCCACCAACTCCTCCTTTGCATCTGACTGGCAGAAGCTGTGACTAGATTCTCATTAGCTCATGACATTCACAGGCTGGGAGAGAGTGGTCCCCTCCTCTCAGAGACAGGGAAGCCCAACATGAATTGATGACAGGTTCTGACTACAGTCAACTGCAATAAGTTTATTTCACAGAAGACTCCTGGCTCTTTTAAATGATTCACTCATTCAAAAATAGTTATTAAGTTCCTACTAAGCGTTAGAGTTTGACCCCCAGTGAGAGCTAAGAATAACGCAGATAATTAAAATACATTCATGTGTTGCTTAACAGTGAGGACACATTCCAAGAAATGTGCCATTGAGAAATTTCATTATTGTGCAACCATCACAGAATTGCAAACCTAGATGGTGTAGTCTACTACATGTCGAGGCTCTATGTGTCATATATATTATGTTATGTATATATCATATATCTACAATTTACATATATATATGTAGCTCATTATTCCTAGGCTCATGAAAAACAAAACAACAGACTAAATCAAGCACAGGAGAAAATGATGCAAGAGCTGTAATAAACATGAGATGCATGAGGCTGCTGTTGGTAACATACATACTGCTTTATGCTAAACTTCTTTTTTAATAAGTAGAAGGTACACACTTTAAAACAATAATAACACTTATAGTATAGTAAATACATAAGCCAGCAAAATAGTTGTTCATTATCATTATCAAGTATTATGTGCTGAGCCTGGTGCACATCTGTAAGCCCAGTGACTCAGGAGGTTGAGGCAGGAGGATCACAAGTTAGAGGCCAGCCTCAGTAACTTAGTGAGACCCTGTCTCCATATAAATAATAAAAGGGTTGGGGATGTAGCTCAGTGGTAAATCAACCTTGAATTCAATCCCTAGTACTATAATAATAATAATAAATAAAAGTATACATAAATAAATAAAAGTTAAAGTTTGGAACCAGTGGCACACACCTGTAATCCCACCTACTCAGGAGGCTGAGACAGGAGGATCACAGTCAACCTGGGCAATTTAGATTCTGTCTCGAAATTAAAAGGACTGGGAATGTAGTTTAGTGGTAAATCACCCCTGAATTCAATTCCAGTACCACACACATATACAAGTATTATGTACGGTACATACTTGTATTACTATACTTTCATATGACTGGTGGCAGAGCAAGTTTGTACAATCACCTCCACAAACATGTGAATGATGTGCTGTACTACTACAGTCTCATGAGGTGATCGGGTTTTTTCAGCTCCATTATACTCTTGTGGGACTACTGTCATGTATGCTATCCATTGTTGACTGAAACCTCATTATGTAATACATAACTGTAGTAGAAGTTGATCACTATGTGATCTGCTAGGACCCATTGGAAAATAAAAGGAGATGCTATTATTAATTACACTGGTCCAGGCACCTGTAATCACAGCAAAAATGGAGGCTGAGGTGGGAGGATTGAAAGTTCGAGGCCAACCTCAGCAACTTAGTGAGAGCCTTTCTCAAAATAAAAAAGGTCTGGGACTATAGCTCAGTGGTAAAGCACCCCTGGGTTCAATTCCCAGTACCACACACACACACACACACACACAATAACAATAATTACACTGGGACAGTGGTTAGGATTGACAGAGCAAGTGAGGGGTCTTTGGAAAGCATGTAGGAGGTGCATGCAACTTAGACTTGGAAATAAGGTGGGTAAGTTTATTTTAGGTAAAAAGTTTGAAGTGACAATGGAAATGAGGTAAAAATTTTCCATGAAGTAGCCAAAGATGAGACACTGTGGTTCAGAATAAAAATAAATAAATAAACAAAACAAAGATATGATCATTATCTTATTAAAGCCACACTTGGAAGGTGAAATTAGGAGGATGAAAAAAAAATGTAGACCACTGATAATGTAAAACCCACATTTAAAAGGCAGAAGAATTTAAAACACTGCCAAGGATGTGAATAGGATCTCTTAGTGTCACAAAAGGCAAGAGAAGAGATTCCAAGGAGACAAAACAGTCACTTTATGCCAAGTCTGTAGACATACTCCTCTAATCCCAGTGACTCAGAAGGCTGAGGCAGGAGGATTTGCAAGTTTAAGGCCAGCCCGAACAATTCATGAGACCTGGTTACAATTTTTTTTAGTACTAGGAATTGAGCCCCGGATACTCCACTAAGCTCCATCCCCAGCCTTTTTTATTTTGAGGCAGTTCTCACTAAATTGCTTAGGGCCTCACTTAGTTGCTGAGCCTAGCCTCAAATTTGCAATCCTGCCTCAGCCTCCAGAGCATCTGGGATTACAGGTGTGTGCCACCATAGCAAGTCAGCTAGGTATTCTAATTCCATCCAACTGTTAACGCTGTCTACCTGGAGATAGCATCAGATCCCATAGATTGAGAACACAGGCTCACGCCCCCATGCACAATGCAGATGCTAATCAAAAGCCTTGGGTTGTTTTACCTGGGCTTTTGACCAGCTGGTTATTTACCATAATTCTCACAACCCCTTCCTTGGGTTCACTTAATTTGCTTGAGCAGCTCAATCAAGAAAACACATTTATCAGTTTATTATAAAGAATTTTATATACCAGGCATGGTGGCTTAAGCCTGTGGCTTGAGAGGCTAAGGCAGGAGGATTATAAGTTCAAGGCCAACCTGGTCAATTTATCAAGATCCTGTATTAAAATAAAACATAAATAAATAAAAAGAACTGGGAGTGGTGTGGAAAAGACTGAGGAAGTAGCTCAGGGGTAGAGTATCTCTGCACCTAATCCATAGTACTGCAAAATCATAATGATATTGTAAAGGATACAAATGAAGAGATGCATGGGTCAAGGTATGGGGGAAGGGGTGTGGAACTTCCATGTCCTCTCTGGGTGCACTACTCGCCAGGAACCGTCACATTTAGCTATCTGGAAGCTCTCCAAATCCTTTCTTTGGATTTTTATGGAGATCTCACTGCATAGGCATGCTTGAAGCATGTACGACCATGTTGAAATGCAATTGAACAAAAAGAGTAACGTCTACTGCTGATAAACTTGGTGAGGAAACCCAGCAAGACCTGTCTATTCAGATTCTTCTTGGTCTGTCTGTGTAGCATTCCTTCCTCCTGGGTGTAAGGCAGGACCCTTCTGAAAGGGAAGTCCTATGATCTATTATCAGATAAGGTGGGTCAGAGAATTTCTTTATGGCCAACAATTCCAAGGTAGGGGAAGATTATATTTTCAGTTTCTCTGGCCTGTCTTTGGGAGAAAAAGGAGCAAGGTAAAGAAGGGCAGGGAAAGGTCATAGAGAGAGAGAGACATTGCTTTCTGTGGTCTGCTTCTAAGGATTTTAAGTACTCCAACGTTATTCTAGTCCCTTAAGAAATACCAAGGGCAATGGGAGTAATGAGTCAGGATTCATGGATACAAACCAAAAAATACACATATCTCACCTGCACTAGTTTCATTTTGGAGCTGCATAAAATAAAATCAAATACTTATTTAATGTTAAAATTCTTCAAACATTTAAAAACATTGTTTCCAAGCTGAGTGCAGTGGTGCATGCCTGTAATCCCAGTGACTCAGGAAGTCGAGGCAGGAGGATCGCAAGTGTGAGGCCAGACTCAGTAACTTAGCAAGACCCTGTCCTAAAATAAAAAACAGAAAGGAATTTTAAAGGAAGGAAGGAAGGAAGGAAGGAAGGAAGGAAGGAAGGAAGGAAGGAAGGAAGGAAGGAAGGAAGGAAGGGAGGGAGGGAGGGAGGGAGGGAGGGAGGGAGGGAGGGAGGGAGGGGGGGGGAGGGAGGGAGGGAGGGAGGGAGGGAGGGACAAGCTGGGGATGCAGAATAGTGGTAAAGTGCTCAGTCTGGGCTCAATGCCCAGTGCTCACCCACCCCCACAAAGGTCTGCATAGTGATAAAGGGAAGATGGAGAACAACAGTAGCAGGCTAAAAATGAGATCATATTTTAAGAGATATAGCCTGGAACACATAGACAAACAGTAGGAATTCTAGAGTTCTCTACAATCTAACCCTAACTCCTGTTGACATCTTTTTCGAGTGGAGTCATTTCTGCCTGAGTGACCTTCATGGCCTCTCCCCAGCCCACCTCTCACTCCACCTCAGGGGAGGAGGAAGGCATAAACCATTTGTTGAGCTTGGGAAAACAGCCGAGCAGGTCCAAGTCAGTTCCTGCTGAGCCCTCCTTCTTAGAGTCAGCCTGTGCATAGGGTATACATATTAAATCACATTTGCCCAACAGATTCGGGTTTTTGTTGTCGTTGCTGTTTTGTTTTGTTGGTACCAGGGATTTAACCCAGGGATGTTTAACCTCTGAGTCACATCCCCAACCCTTTTTATTTTTTATTTTGAGACAAAGTCTCACTAAATTGCTTAGGACCTTGCTAAATTGCTGAGGCTGGCCTCCAACTTGTGATCCTCCTGTCTCAGCCTTCAGAACCCTGGGATTATAGGCATGTACCACTGTGCCAGGTCCACATGACAATTTTTTTCGTATCTGAAAATAACTGTCATTACTATGTGACCTGTGACCATGGATTTTGTGTCTTCACTAGTTAAAATGTCACGAGAGATGAACCAGATGATTTCTAATGTTTCCTTCTCCCTTAAAATTCTATTGTCTGTCTTCTTTTCTTCAACCATCCATCATATGCCCAGGTCCCTTACATGCCCCTTCCACCATTGCAACTGTCCTCTAAACACAATCCTGTTTGTCAATATCTCTCAAAAGTTGCTGCTCCAAACTAACTTGTGTGCTTCATATGTAAAATATGCCAAAGCAGAAGAGAGCAGGACTGTTCTCGTCTACCATAATGTAATCAGAGAAGTTCCTGCAGAGGGAACCTTGGCTCAAGACAAGTAGGATCCTTAACACGACAGAAAAGAAATTTAGCACGTGCCAGTGAGACACACAGACTTATCTAGGAAAACAGATGTACATTCAAGGGAGAATGCTGACCGTCTTGAGAGTGAGAAGCTTTTTTAGGAAAGCAAGAAATACACATTCAATGGAGAATGGAGGCCAGGTCCAGAGGGAAAGACAATGATCTCTTGGTCTGGGGTGTTAACACTGACAGCGGGACATTTGCCAGGTGCTGGAGTAGAGGAGAAGCCAGGGAAGAGTGATGAAGTTTCCAGTCAGTTTTTCTCACTCTTGGCATAATGTCCTCATGTTACATTTTTGAGGGCCAAGGACACTGGTTGAGGCACGAACCAAGGATGTGAGATAAGGTATGGACTGGGATACTCATGAATTCTTGTTTCACATTTCAAAGGTTCATAGCCCTGTGTACCAACAGTTCAAAGAGTATTTCCATTTGAGACTCAGTGTATCTGTCTTTTCCAATATCCCCAAATTCTTATCTCAATATGAGCAGGATATAATATTTTTGGATATTTTTGTTGTTCTAATTAGTTACACATGACAGTAGAATGCATTTTGATATATCATACATAAATGGAGTGTGAATACTTTAGAATTACACAGGTCATGTAATCAAATATGCACACAGGGTAATAATGTCTGATTCATTCTGCCTCCAACCCCTGTATCCCCTCCCCTTCCTTCACTCCCTTCTGTCTAATCCAAAGTACATCTATTCTTCCATAGTCCCCCACTTATTATGAATTAGCATCCACATACCAAAGGAAACATTCAGCCTTTGGTTCTTTGGGATTGGCTTATTCCACTTAACTTAAAATTCTCCAGCTCCATCTATTTACAAGCAAATGTCATAATTTTATTCTTCTTTAAAACTGAGTAATATTCCATATACATATAAGCCACAATTTCTTTATCCACTCATCTGTTGAAGGGCACCTAGGTTGGTTCCATAGTTTAGCCATTGTGATTTGAGCTGATAAAAACATTGATGTGGCTATATCACTGTTGTATGCTGATTTTAAGTCCTTTATGTATATGCCAATGAGTGGATAACTGGTCAAATGGTGGTTCCATTCCAAGTTTTCAGAGAAATCTCTATACTGCTTTCCAGAGTGGCTGCACCAATTGAAGTATTACCAGCATTGTATGAGTATACCTTTTCCCCCACATCTTTGCCAACATTTATTGTTGCTTGTACTCTTGATAATTGCCATTTGGACTGGAGTGAGATGAAATCTTAGAGTAGTGTTGATTTGCATTTCTCTAATTGCTAGAGATGTTGAACAGTTTTTCATATATTTGTAGATCAATTATATTTCTTCTTCCGTGAAGTGTCTGATCAGTTCCTTAGCCCATTTATCGATTGGGTTATTTGGGGTTTTGTTGTTGTTGTTATTGTTGTTTGGCATTAAGTTTTTTGAATTCTTTATATATCCTGGAGATTAATGCTCTATCTGAGGTACATGTGGTAAAGATTTTCTCCCATTCTGTAGACTCTCTCTTCACGTTATTGACTGTTTCCTTTCCTATGAAGAAGCTTTTAAGTTTGATTCCATCCCATTTATGGATTCTTGATTTTATTTCTTGTGCATTGGGAGTCTTATCAATTCCTAAGCCAACACGATGGAGATTTGGGCTACTTTTTCTTCTATTAGGCACAGGTCTCTGTTTTAGTGGCTAAGTCATTGATCCACTTTGAGTAGAGTTTTGTGCACGGTGAGAGATAGGGATCTAATATGATTTTGCTACATATTAGATTTCCAGTTTTCCCAGCACCATTTGTTGAAGAAGCTATCTTTTCTCCATTGTATGTTTTTGGTACCTTTGTCTAGTATGAGATAATTGTGTTTATGTGGGTTTGTATTCTGTACCATTGGTCTATGTATCTGTTTTGGTGCCAATACCATGCTATTTTTGTTACTGTTGCTCTGTAGTATAATTTAAGATCTGGTATTGTGATGCCTCCTGCCTCACTCTTCTTGCTAAGGATTGCCTTGGCTATTCTGGGTCTCTTATTTTCCAGATGAATTTCATGATTGCATTTTCTATTTCTATGAAGAATGTCATTGGGATTTTAATAGGAGTTGCATTCAATCTGCATAACACTTTTGATAGTATGGCCATTTTGACAATGTTAACTCTGCCTATCGAAAAACATGGGAGATCTTTCCATCTTCTAAGATTTTCTTTAATTGCTTTCTTTAGTGTTCTGTAGTTTTCATTGTAGAGGTCTTTCACCTCTTTTGTTAGATTGATGCCTAAATATTTTTTGAGGCTTCTGTTAATGGGATGGTTTTCCTAATTTCTCTTGCAGTGAATTCATCACTGATGTATAGGAATGTGTTTGATTTACAGGTGTTAATTTTATATCCTGCTACTTTGCTGAATACACTTATGAGTTCTAGATGTTTTCTGGTGGAATTTTTTGAATCTTCTAATCATGTCATCAGCAAATAGGGATAGTTTGGGTTCTTCTTTTCCTATTTGTATCCCTTTAATTTTTAATTTCTTTCCTCTATCTAATTGCTCTGGCCTAGAGTTTCAAGAACAATGTTGAATAAAAGTAGTGAAAGAGTGTATCCTTGTTCTCTTCCATTTTTTAGAGGGAATGCTTTCAAATTTTTTTCCATTTAGAATGATGTTGGTCTTGTTTTTAGCATTATATAGCGTTTACAATGTTGAGGTATGTTCCACTATCCCTAGTTTTTCTAGTGTTTTGAGCCTGAAGGGGTGCTGTATTTTGTCAAATACTTTGCATCTATTGAGATGATTATGTCATTCTTGACTTTAAGTCTATTTATGTATTGATTTCCGTACATTGAACCAACCTTGCATCCTGGGATGAACCCCACCTGATAATGGGACACTATCTTTTTAATACAATTTTGTATGCAATTTGCCAGAATTGTTTGAGAATTTTGCATCTATGTTCATTAGGTATATTTGTCTGAAGTTTTCTTTCCTTGATGTGTCTTTGTTTGCTTTTGGTGTCAGAGTGATACTAGCTTCGTAGAATTTGTTTGGAAGGGTTCCCTTCTTTTCTATTTCCTGGAATAATTTGAGGAGTATTGGTATTAATTCTTCTTTGAAGGTCTTGTAGAACTCAGTTGAGAATCCATCTGGTCTTGGGCTTTTCTTAATTGGTAGGCTTTTAATGGCATCTTGTATGTCATTGCTTGAAATCGATCTGTTTAAAGAGAACAGAAGTGATATAGGATGTGATTATTATGAGGAAGGAGGAGAGAAATAGAAGTAAAAATTGAAGGAAAAGTGAAAGAAAGAACAATAGAGAGTGGCTATTTGTGGAAGAAAAGAGGCAAACAGGAAAAGAAAAAAAAATATATATATATATAAAGTAAAAAGTTTTAAAAAATGAAAAATAAAGATAGAAGAATACAAAACAAAGCTTAAAATATACTAATCAAACATTTTAGTTTGCAAAAAAAATCCATAAAAAATAACTGGCTTCAAAAATGCTAGAAATGAGAAAAAAACAAATGAGTATGTGTAAATGTCCATGTACCATTAAGGTCACAATTAAACCAAGAAAAAAATGTTTAAAACTAGAAAATAAAATAAATCTTGATGAATTGTTAAAATATTCTTTCCGTTGGAGTTGAAAAGTTTCTCAGCTTCTCTCGGCAGTTATAGGTGGAGTCATCTGGAGTATCATGCTCCACTCTCTGGATTGCGGAGTGAGAAAGTTAACCAGGTCATTTGGTCTGGAGATTTTAAATCAGTGCATTTCCAGGGCCCAGTTCTTGCTGGTTCACACTAGAAGGCTATACCCCAGGGATCTCCCCTGGGTTCCACTCATGTGTGAGGGGAGCCAATTCTTAGCCCTCTACATCATCTGCAGACCCCATGTTTCCTGGTCTTGGGTTCAGTCTTCAAACAATGTCTCCCAGAGTCTGCCCACCCCCCCACCCCTCCACCAATGTTGGACGCCGGCAATGAGCCCCCCCCCCCCACCATGGACAGACCTGCACTGGGGCCCCCAGCTGCTCCCACACTGAGGTCTGTGGCCAGTAGCTGAGCCTGCCCGCCTGACCCCTACTGCTGAGGGACATTGCACCTGCCTCTGTGCTGACTCAGCGCACCCTCTGGGGCTCCCCATCTCCTTTGGAGGCTGGTGCAGGCATTCCGAATTATTCACGAGGGCGTGGCCATCATCATTGGAAAGGTGGCTCTCTTCCTGAGACACCTATAGGAGACTGGAGGCCCTTCCACAGGTACCTCTATTTACTCACTTACTTCCTACACCCTTCTCCATCCTCTTCGTTCACAACTAGAAATACTGTAAATAGTAATCAAACTGATCCTGTTCATTACAAAAATGTTAAAGTCTTTACAGGGGCTACCTGGTTCAGGGCTGCATTTTCTCTGTATTGGGTGCTACTGGTATTGATCTCCCCTTCAAAGGAGAGGTAGTGGAAAACTGCAGGGTCATAATAAGCCTGCAGGGGGGGAACTTCAGTTTCTCTGATCTTCACTGCTAGAGGGGAATATACAGAAACAATATGAAAAAAAACAGGGGAAGAAAGTGTCCCTAACAAACCAAGATGCTATTGTGATAGACTCCAATGACAGCATGGTGATAGAAATGACAGAAAAAGAGTTTAGAATCCGCATAATTAAAATGATCCATGAAGCAAAAGATGAGATAAGAGAGCAAATGCGGGCAATGCATGACTATTCCAATAAACAGTTAAAAAAGCAAATGCAAGAAGCAAAAGAACACTTCAATAAAGAGACAGAGATTCTGAAAAAAAAAAAAAAAACAGAAATACGTGAAATGAAAGAAATGAGAAACCAAATTAAAAACTCAATAGAAAGCATCATCAACAGAATAGACCTCATGGAAGACAGAATCTCAGACAATGAAGACAAAATATTCAATCTTGGAAATAAAATTGAACAAAATGAGAAGATATTAAGAAGCCATGAACAAAACCTCCAAAAATTATGGGATATCATGAAAAGGCCAAATTTAAGAATTATTGGGAATGAGGAAGGCATAGAGATACAAACCAAAGGCATGAACAACCTGTTCAATGAAATAATATCAGAAAATTTCCCAAACCTGAAAAATTAAATGGAAAATCAAATACAAGAGGCTTACAGAACACCAGGTGCACAAAATTAGAACAGATCCACACCAAGACACATTATAATGAAAATACCTCACTTACAAAATAAAGATAGAATTTTTTTGTCATGACAAAATTTTATTTATGAGTACAATCAACAGAGAGTGCAGACTTGAAATTATAATTTAAAACTTGTAGAGATGTGTGTGTATGTATGAGTGTGTGTGTGTGTGTGTGTGTGTGTGTGTGTGTATGCCTTTAAGGCATTTCCTAAATCGCTTTTGTTTTTTGTTTTTTTTATTACTTTTATTTATCTTTTAATTTTTTACAGACTGCATTGTGATTCATTGTACACAAATGGGGTACATCATTTTGTTTCTATGGTTGTACACAATATAGATTCGTACCATTCATGTAATCATACATGTACATAGGGTAAGGATGTCTGACTCATTCCACCATTTTTCACACTCTCCTCCCTCTCATTTCCTTCTACATAATCCAAAGATCCCCCATTCTTCTCTCACTCTCCACCCCTCCAACCCATTATATATCATCCTCCACTTCTCAGGGAAAACATTCGGCCTTTGGTTTTTGGGCTTGGCTTATTTCACTTAGCATGATATTCTCCAATTTCATCAATTTATTTGCAAATGACATAATATTATTCTTCTTTATGGCTGAATAGTATTCCATTGTGCATGTATACAAGAATGTCTTTATCCATTCATCTGTTGAAAGGCATCTAGGTTGGTTCCACAATCTAGCTATTGTGAACTGAGCTGCTATAAACATTGATGTAGCTGTGTTACTGTAGTTTGCTGATTTAAAGTCCTTTGGGTATAAACCAAGGAGTGGGATAACTGGGTCAAAAGGTGGGTCCATTCCAAGTTTTCTGAGGATTCTCCATACTGCTTTCCAGAGTGACTGCACCAATATGCAACTCCACCAGCAATGTAAAGTGTGCCATTTTCCCCACATCCATGCCAACATCTATTCTTGCTTGTGTTCTTCATAATAGCCATTCTAATTGGAGTAAGATGAAATCTTAGAGTTGTTTTAATTTGCATTTCTCTAATTACTAAAGATGTTGAACACTTTTTCATATATTTATTAATTGCCTGTGTGTCTTCTTCTGTAAAGTGTCTGTCCAGTTCCTTGGCCCATTTATTGATTGGGTTCTTTGTATTTTTGGTGTAAAGTTTTGTAAGTTCTTTATAAATTTTGGAGATAAGTGCTCTATCTGAAGTGTGTGTGGAAAAGATTTTCTCCCACTCTGTAGGCTCTCTCTTCACATTCTTGATGGTATCCATTGCTGAGAAAAAGCTTTTTAGTTTGAGTCCATCCCGTTTATTGATTCTTGCTTTGATTTCTTGTGCTTCGGGAGTCTTGTTGAGGAAGCCTGATCCTAAGCCAACATAATGAAGATTCGGGCCACTTTGTCTTCTATTAGGTGCAGGTCTCTGGTCTGATTCCTATGTCCTTGATCCATTTTGAGTTGAGTTTTGTGCAGGGTGAGAGAAAGAGGTTTAATTTCATTTTACTGCATATGGATTTCCAGTTTTGCCAGCACCATTTGTTGAACAGACTCTCTTTTCTCCATTGTATGTTTTTGGCTCCTTTGTCTAGTGTGAGGTGACTGTATTTATGTGGTTTTGTCTCTATGTCTTCTATTCTGTACCATTGGTCTGCCTGTCTATGTTGGTGCCAATACCATGCTGTTTTTGTTACTATTGCTCTGTAGTATAGTTTAATGTCTGGAATTGTGATACCTCCTGTTTCACTTTTTCTACTCAGGATTGTTTTGGCTATTTGAGGTCTCTTGTTCTTCCAGATGAAGTTCATGATTGCTTTCTCTATTTCTATGAGGAATGTCATTAGGATTTTAATTGGAATTGCATTGAATCTGTATAGTGCCTTTGGTAGAATGGCCATTTTGACAATGTTAATTCTGCCTATCCAAGAACGTGGGAGATCTTTCCATCTTCGAAGGTTTTCTTCAATTTCTTTCTTTAATGTTCTGTAGTTTTCATTATAGAGGTCTTTCACCTCTTTTGTTAGATTAATTCCCAAGTATTTTATTTTTGGGGGGCTACTGTGTGTGAATGGAGTGGTTTTCCTAATTTCTCTTTCAGAGGATTCATCATTTATGAATAGGAATGCATTAGATTTACGTGTATTGATTTTATATCCTGCTACTTTGCTGAATACATTTACTAGTTCTAGAAGTTTTCTAGTGGAGTTTTTTGGATCTTCTAAATATAGGATCAGGTCATCAGCAAATAGTGACAGCTTTAGTTCTTCTTTTCCTATTTGTATCCCTTTAATTTTTTTGGTCTGTCTAATTGCTCTGTCAAGTGTTTCAAGGACGATGTTGAAAGGAAGTGGTGAAAGAGGGCATCCCTGGAAATCCATATGCAGTAAAATGAAATTAAACCTCTTTCTCTCACCCTGCACAAAACTCAACTCAAAATGGATCAAGGACATAGGAATCAGACCAGAGACCTGCACCTAATAGAAGACAAAGTGGCCCGAATCTTCATTATGTTGGCTTAGGATCAGGCTTCCTCAACAAGACTCCCGAAGCACAAGAAATCAAAGCAAGAATCAATAAACGGGATGGACTCAAACTAAAAAGCTTTTTCTCAGCAATGGATACCATCAAGAATGTGAAGAGAGAGCCTACAGAGTGGGAGAAAATCTTTTCCACACACACTTCAGATAGAGCACTTATCTCCAAAATTTATAAAGAACTTACAAAACTTTACACCAAAAATACAAAGAACCCAATCAATAAATGGGCCAAGGAACTGGACAGACACTTTACAGAAGAAGACACACAGGCAATTAATAAATATATGAAAAAGTGTTCAACATCTTTAGTAATTAGAGAAATGCAAATTAAAACAACTCTAAGATTTCATCTTACTCCAATTAGAATGGCTATTATGAAGAACACAAGCAAGAATAGATGTTGGCATGGATGTGGGGAAAATGGCACACTTTACATTGCTGGTGGAGTTGCATATTGGTGCAGTCACTCTGGAAAGCAGTATGGAGAATCCTCAGAAAACTTGGAATGGACCCACCTTTTGACCCAGTTATCCCACTCCTTGGTTTATACCCAAAGGACTTTAAATCAGCAAACTACAGTAACACAGCTACATCAATGTTTATAGCAGCTCAGTTCACAATAGCTAGATTGTGGAACCAACCTAGATGCCTTTCAACAGATGAATGGATAAAGACATTCTTGTATACATGCACAATGGAATACTATTCAGCCATAAAGAAGAATAATATTATGTCATTTGCAAATAAATTGATGAAATTGGAGAATATCATGCT
Organism: Sciurus vulgaris; assembly: GCF_902686455.1. Taxonomy (NCBI): domain Eukaryota; kingdom Metazoa; phylum Chordata; class Mammalia; order Rodentia; family Sciuridae; genus Sciurus; species Sciurus vulgaris. The sequence continues at coordinate 121,742,825 of NC_136461.1, read as the reverse complement.
AAGTGAAATAAGCCAAGCCCAAAAACCAAAGGCCGAATGTTTTCCCTGAGAAGTGGAGGATGATATATAATGGGTTGGAGGGGTGGAGAGTGAGAGAAGAATGGGGGATCTTTGGATTATGTAGAAGGAAATGAGAGGGAGGAGAGTGTGAAAAATGGTGGAATGAGTCAGACATCCTTACCCTATGTACATGTATGATTACATGAATGGTACGAATCTATATTGTGTACAACCATAGAAACAAAATGATGTACCCCATTTGTGTTCAATGAATCACAATGCAGTCTGTAAAAAATTAAAAGATAAGTTTAAAAAATGTTCATCAGGGGAAAAAAATTAATAAAGCAAAAATCATTCTAAAAAAAAAATCTCTCCAGCCCTTCCCTCCTGAGTTCCCGGCCAGAGGGGTTCTTCTGAGTTCTCTCTCCACCAGTCCTGCAAGCATCTGGGTTTGAGGGGGAGAGTTAGAGCTGGGTGGGTTTTCATGACCGATTGTTCCCTTGTAAACCTCTCTCCATGTCTGATTTTCTCCTGGTCACTTTAGCACAATTTGTCATGCTATATTTTGGACCAAACAGGTTTGCCAGGAACCAGCTCCCTCCACTGCTGACCCCTCACCACTGCTGCAGAAGGGTCCCCTCCTTTGTCCTCCACACATCACCTGGAGAGATGGCAGCTTCTTCCCCCACACATGGATATTGCACAGCACTTCTTCCAGGTTGGTCTGGCAATGTCCTTGATCTCTAAACACTCTGTACCTGACAGGCTTCAGGCCTTCAAACAATGCAGGTTCCTTTAATTCCCTTATCCCTCCACTTTGCTCATGGAGGGACCACTCTGGTGCTTCTGGCCCAGCCAGGGCAGTGGCTACCCCACTGGGAAATTTTTCCTTATTTTATTATATCCAACCTCCTGGGTCTCTGATCTGCTTTGAATGTTCAGTTTTAAATTCCAGTAAAGTGCCCCACTTTTTTTTGTTTACCCACTTTGTGGACAAGCTGCCTGTCTGTCTTCTTGGTTTCACACCACAGAGCAGCCAGGGAAGTGACCTCCTCTATTCTGCCATCTTGTAAACCCCTACTTTTAGGTTTTAAATTAGACATCTGCTTCACCAATATGAATAAATATATTCCTAAACATTGGTCCAGGTAGACTATCTCTTTGATCTCATTTAATTTTATTCCATTTTCCTCCTTCAGCCTTTATTCCTTTTCCTCTTTCTGCTCTGCACCTCCGTGTCCCTGAATATGTCCCGTTCTGGCTTATCTAATGTGTACCCTTGAGTTCATTGCCTACATATTTATTTACTTGTGTATTTATTTACTCATGTATTTATATATGGACATCAAGTTAGGCTAAGTAGACATCTCATTCAGCTTCTTGGCATTTTATTTTTGTTTGCTTTTGTTGTTTAGTATTGTGTGTGTGTGTGTGTGTGTGTGTGTGTGTGTGTGTGTGTGTGTGTTTAGGTCTATGCTAATGTATGTTGCTTTAGTTCTTCAATTTTTCTGAATACTGGATAGTGCTATATCCTCCAAATATGCTACATTTCATTTCTCTACTTCCTAGTTGATAGATATTTTGGTTTCTCTAACTCTTATTATTAACAATGCTGTAATGAACACTTTTAGACATTTTTATGTCTCTCTTTGTGTCCCTGGAAGTTGTTCTTTGGTGGTCCCCAGGAGTGGAATTACTATGTGATAAATTATGCAAATAGGCCAGGCATGGTGGCTCATTCCTGTAATCCCAGCAACTCCAGAGGCTGAGGCAGGAGGATCTAAAGTTTGAAACCAGCCTCAGCAACTTAGTAAGAGCCTGTCTCAAAATAAAAAAAAAATTTTAAATGGCTGGGGATATAGCTCAGTGATAGAGTGTCCCTGGGTTCAATCCCCAACACCCCCACCAAATAGGCAAATATTTAACTCCCATAATGTGTATAGCTGTTCTCCAAAATTTATACTCCCTACTTCCTTGTTGGCACTTGATATTACAGTATCTGATAATTTTTTTTTTTTGCCAATCAAATGTGTGATATTGAACACTTTTTTTTTTCATTTTCATCTATCTGCTCCCTAATGAGGGATACTGTATTTCTTCAATGCTTATTTGTGTTCCAGTTTTCATTTCTATGAATTATTATTGATTGATTTTTTCCACCAGATAATCTATTCTATTCTTTAGAATATGCAGGTTTTTCCTATATGTTTGGGGCAGCAAATCTTAACTCTTTTAAATTTGCACAGGGTGTCTTTCACTAAGCAGAAACCTAATTTAATATAAACATAAATTTTCACATAGTTATTTGGGCTTTTCATATATTGTTTTTAAAAATCCTCAATCTCAAGGTTATAAACATTCTATTACATCATCATCTAACAGTTTTAGTATGTCCAACAGATTTTTTCAACAGATTCAAATTTTCTGTTCAAGTGCTCTTTTTATCTTATTGTAAGAATCTTTTTTCTATTTTCTCCAAAATATTAATCATAACTATTTCAAAAGTTTTGTATTCTAATCCATACCAATAAATCTGCTTCTTATGTCTGTCTGTCACTGCCCCCCCCCCCTCTCCTTTCTTCCTTTCTTCTTTTCTCCCCCCTCCCATCCCTACTGGTGTTGGGGATGGAACCCAGGGCCTCCTGCATGCCAGGCAAGTGATCTACTACTGAATTACACCCCAGCCTCTTTTTTTCTATTATCAATTATACTTATTTGTATGGTAATTTTAAATTTAATGTTATACTGCATGTATAAGAACTAAAGAGGCTGCAAATTATGGTCTTGTCCACCAGAAAGGGTTCCCTTGTTTTTGTGTTAGGCATGTATGGTAAGAGACTGATCACTTCAGTGCAATTAGGGATTCTGTTTGGTTGGGCTGGGTTTCAATTCAGAGAAGACTTCATCTACTTCTGCTTCACCCTGTGCCTTGGGTGTGGTCCTACTGGGCCTTTGGTTTAGATATTATCAAGTGTTATCTCCTTAGATCTGAAAGACACGTTTGATGAAGCGCTTCCTTTCAGAATTACCCAACCCAGCTCTTCAATCTTCTATCCCATATATCTTCAATCTGGCAAAAGAATAAAAGAGAAACCACCATGCTAGGTCTCTCTCACAGCATTGCAGGATCAAGAGAAAATTTACTCTTTTAGAACTGTTAAATGAAAGCCAGAAGCATTGGCACATATGTACAATCCCAGCTACTCAGGTGGCTGAAGAAGAAGGATCCCAAGTTCAAGAACAGCCAAGGCAACTTAGGAAAGCCCTGTCTTAAAATAAAAGTAAAAAGGGTTAGGAATATAGCTCATTGGCAGAGGCCTCTGGGTTTAATTCCCAGCATGGAGGATAAGGACTGTCAAATAAAAGTGATAGGACCAGACTAAAAATTTTAAAATACAGTCACTTATATTAAAGTTCCATGTCACCAAATGGAAACTAAATTGTTATCTGATCTAAGAAATCAGAAGAGAGAGATAAGAGCCAAATAGACCAGTTTCAATTGACATATAAAATTCCCTTTGCTTTGATTCTCACATAAAAAAAATAGTGAGCTGATGTTAACCAATGAGTTCTCTTTCTATTATCTCCATGATCCCGCCTTATAAGGAAAGTAATTTCAAAATCAATGCAAAACACCAATCTGCTCTTTGTTCTTTTTCTTTTCCTGCTTTCTTCTGCCCTTCTCTCTAAGCTCTTCTGCTCAGCTCTTTGGAACACTTACTCTGTTTTGTGGAACGAAATGTTGTTGGAATCAAGCATAATAAATAAAGCCAATTAAGATCTTTACACTAAATTTGTTGCAATTTTGTCTTTTGACAGTTTTATGTCAGTCCTGCTCCTTTGCCTAACATGCAGAGTCCGGGGACAGAAGCCTGATTCTGGGGATATCAGGTCTGGTCACCTGCTGCCTCCAGAGTCCAGATAGCAAAGAGAAATAATGGTGAAGCAAGAAAGGAATTTATCTTCACTTCAGTATTGAGACAGTTAGGGACCATCACAGGCCTGTCATTACTTAAATTTGGCACAAACTTTTTTCCTTTCTTCCTTCCCTTCTGCATTTTTCAACAATCTTACTGCGAGGACCAGGACAACCATAAGACCAGGTGCACCAAAAATTCAGAATATTGGTGCCAAGATGTCTCCAAGAACAAACTAAATAATTTTAATAAATTAAATACTGATCCATATCTTTCTTAATGATAAAGTTCCTCAGAAAAAATACCACACTCATGAGCAGTGAGAAATAGTAGATCCTGTTCCAACCCAAAGGATCAATAGAAAGCTGATTCTTTCCTTTATTCAAGGAACAGCCTGGTCCCTCCTCAATCAGTGCTGTCTCCCTCCAGCTGAAGTCCCAGTGAACACCCTGCCTCTATATGCTCACAATATCCAGTGCCATCTCACTTCTATCCTTTCCATGCCAGAAGATTCTGTCCCTGGTACAGCATGACCAAACTGGGAAGACAGGCTAGAAAGTTATCTTCCCTGTACTGACAATGATTTTAGGATTACACAGAGGAAGAACAAAACAGGGAGCCAAGAGGCATGCTCTCACATAGCAATTTTAGCCAGACTGGTGTCCTACCTGTGTTTGTTAGAAGCCTGGCTCTAAGTCCTGCTGATGTCAGGGCTTGGGTGAGTAGGGGGTCAGTTTCTGCTGCTAGCACAAGATGAAGCCGGGAAGGGAAAAAACAACTTAAATAGAACAGGTAAAAATCATTGCCTCACAAGAATGGAGGAAGAAGGGACTGTATAGAGGGAAAAGAGGGGTGGGAGTGGGGAAGGAAAAAATAACAGAATGAATCAAACACCACTACCCTATAAATGTATGATTACACAAATGGTATGCCTCTACTTCATGTGCAGAGAAACAAGTTTTACCCCATTTGTTTACAGTTTAAAAAAATTTAAAAATTAAAAATAAGTAAATAAATAAAAATCATGGAATCAGTCAGAACAAAGATTGGTGCTTCTTTCCCAGTTTTAAAGGAGCCCTTGTTAAACATGCACTCCTAGACCCTAGCAAATGTCCTATGGAGAAAATCAGCATGTGTTAGAGACCACTTCAGGCTTCTAATTTTCTCTCTAATCTTTCACAGTCAAAAAATCTTTCTTATCCTTCCCTTCTCTGCCTGAGCTAAGCATGATATACAGTTTGAGTCTGGAATCAGGCAACCTCCTTCTTCCTACACCCAACAAAGAGAAAAAAGTGGTGATTGTCAGCTCACCCTCAAAAGGTTCTACTTCTCTGAAAAAAAAATAATTTTTTCAGTACTGGGAATTGAACCAAGGGGTACTCTACTGCCAATAGGTCTCACTAAGTTGCTGAGGTTGGCCTCAAACTTGCACTCCTCCTGCCTCAGCCTCCCAGTTAGTTGGGATTATACACAACCATGCCCAGCCTTTCTGGAATTCTAGATCATGGTGTCCCCTTGTTTCCACAGCTCTTGGATGGTTTAAAAAATAATTATCTTTTAATTTATCTGGCTTTTAAAAAGTTTGTTACAGCAGAAGCATTGATCAACCTTCCACAGACTGCTAACATTCCTCTTGGAAGTAAAAGGCCTATGCTTTGCAAGAGTTTGACTTATGTGCAAAGAATCCTCAAATCAAATTCTCATATTTCTTTGAACATATTTTTGTTCTGTACCAAACTTCAATACAAATTAACAAGACTTGCTACTTTTTAGCATTTAAGTTTGACAAAATAAGCAAAAGGATAATAATTTGATATAACATTTGACAAATATTGTGTCATGAAAGTATTTATGTAAGAAAGGTATTTAGAATGGGAATACTACCAAGAAATCTGAAATATTTGGGTTAAATGTTTACATTTGTTTAAAAATGCTTACATGTTTTTTATGATTATTTAGAATTCAGAATGCTATGGTCTGAATGGTGTGTCCCCCCGCCCAAATTCATATGTTGAATTCCTAATCCCCAAAATGACCCAATTAGGAGGTAGGACCTTTGGGAGATGGTTAAGTCAAGAGGGAAGAGTCCTCATGATTTGTGCTCTTACAAAAGAAATCTTGGAGAGCTGAATTTTGTCTTCCAATGTATAGATGCAGTGAAAAGAGAACTTTTGTGAAGTGAGCCCTCACTAGACCCTGAATCTGCCAGGAACTTGACCTTGGACTTCCTGGCCTCCAGAATTGCGAGATAACTCATAATCCAGCTGATGGTATTTTGCTATAAAAGAATCTTTGGAAAAACTAGAGTAAGATACAGAGCATCCCATGTAGCATAATTTTCCCTGAGCTTATTGGTACCTCAGCACCTAGAAAGAGATTAGTATCTCAATTAAAAATACTAAATCTATAAAGAAGAGCCATTTAAAGATGACAATAATTTTAAATACCATAATATGCAAATTCAAACAAGTTTACAGGTAATTTATAAAGAATTATCAAATGAAGTTTAGTTAAAAAATATAGTCTTTAGAAAAAATTCCAGTGACATAATATTAAGAATAGATACAACTTAAAAATTGATAAAACTCTGCTACTGTGTACCAGAAATGACTATTTTGTTATTTCTGATGATTAGGTGACCAATTATCTAAATATACCGATATATGTTTATACCTTAAGATAATGTATAAATAATAATAAATAAAATTTTATTTTACCTCAATAGAGAGGTGTTATTTTTAGAAAAAAATTATTTTTAAAAATCTTAATAAAACTATTTTACAAACATTATCATAATAAAAAAATCAAATTTTTACCCAACATATTGGTATTTTAAGACATTAAGTAATTCCATTAGTTTAGTGTCCTTTTTAATCTCAAAAATCTCCTCGTATACACAATAAACTATATGTTTACAGAATTGACTGAGTTCACAATGTGGAGATGGCTGATGAACTCAACAGGAGTCTTCATGGACTCAAGAGCTATACTGGAAAGATCTGAAGTAAGAGAATAATGGAGTATGGAATTGACAATATGTTCATTTTTTCAATTTGGTCTGCTTTTTTCTTTTTTTGGTCGTGCTGGACATGGAACCCAGAGCCTCAGACATGCCAGGTACATGCTCTACCACTGAGCTACATCCAGCTCTAGGGTTCTTTTCAACGAAAGCAAAAAAAACGAGATAGTATAGAGTGGTGGATATAAGGTCAGGAGACAATATTTTGCCAATTAGATTATAAAGTATAGCTGTGTGTTTGTGTTGCTATCCAACAATAAGGCAGAAATTGGTGATGCAGGATAGAGGGAAAGGGCAGAGTCCAAAATACAAAGGGAAGGCTGATTTTTTTACTCAGAGCCACCATATTGTCCCTTTGAGTAGACTTGTTTATTCTGCTTAATTCCCGTATTATTCCTTCTTTATTTGTCTTTTATGTAAGCACAAATAGTAACATAAATAGAAAAATTATTCCTTGTACATAGTCACAAAATTTCACTAGTTTTTCATCTGTATCTGTCTCTAATACTAGGTCACTGGAATTTTTAAGAATGTATTCTTTTAATGTTGATCTTATTAATTCTCATATCTATTCTTCAAAACAAGTTTTTAAAAAGAGAACTGAAAAAAAGGAAGGGAGAAAAATGAGGGGGGAAATGAGTTTTATTTAAAAATTAGGTGTTTCCTGATGGATTAAGTGCTAAAAATTGATTTTGAGCAAATAGGGATTGTGTGCATGTGTGTGTGTGCTCAAGCATGCATACACTGGAAGCTTGCTTTTCTCAGTTTTCTCCAAGTAACTGGAGAGAAATACTAGTGAGTCTTAACCGATGTTTCGTGCTCTTTACTTTTCAACAGTTAAAAACACAAGTTACTTTTACCATCCAAAAATAGATTTCCACATGTTGATATAAAAACAATTGGTTCCTTCAACTCAGGTTTCATGCTGAGAAGATCAAAATTGTTGCAGAATTTCCCCATCCCACACCGATATTTATCATGTTAGGTTACCCACAGAGGCTGCTGTTGATGGTGTTTTGAAGCCGCTAGAAAAACATCATCTATTAGATAAACAGCCTCTAAGCTCATGGTCCTACCCACTGGGTATCTAGGATGATTTCATAAGGAAACAGAATTTTTTAACTTTTATTTTGGGACATTCAGAATCCAAGCACACAATTAGAAATTCTGATAAGAAAGCCCATGTTAGAGATCCATCTAGTTTTGGCTTAAATTCTCCTGTCCATTGAGAAATGACTGAGATTATGTGGGGGAAAATTCTCATGTAGAATTGAAGACTGCTTTCCGGATGCATCTTCCATGATGCTTGTTCTGCCTTATAGAGACACCTGGATTCCAGACTATAGCATTTCCCATACGTGACCATGGTTATCACACTGGCCCATCTGCCTTAATCCCTACCCTCGCACCAGGTTTCCTCTTCCAAGCTAATCAATTCTAATTCCTTTGACAGTTTCTCCTGTGGAAGTGTTTAACATAGTCTCAGAAACTGAGCTACATCCCCAATCCCTTTGTAAATTTTGAGATCTCACTAAATTGCCCAGGCTGTCCTCAAATTTGTGTTCCTCTGCCTCAGCCTCCTGAGTTGCTGGATTGCAGGCGACCCCCACCATACCCAGCCTCATGTAATCTCCAAAACAAAGTACAGGCTTGAATGAGGAAACCAAGACTCAGAAAAATTAACAAATATGATTAGGGAGACACAGCCAAGTGTAGGGGCAGAATCCTTCACATTTTCTTCCATGCCTCCATCTACTAGCATATCTCCATCTTATAAATTTTCCTTGTTTCTTATCAAAATCATGGTTTTCTTGTTTTGTTCCTGTCCTGACATTTTTATTATAAAGCTCAAGGAAATGGCTGCAGAAGTTAAGTGTTTTTAGAATCTTTCCATGCTATTTGACTCACTGGTTACTCAGAAACTAACTTTATAAAAACAAAACAAAAACCTGCATATACTCTTTCATTTATCTTTTAATTAATTGTGGAATTAAAAATGTTTCCACACGTCTTATTCAAACCCTTCCTTGTTTGAATTTCATGACATCACCTCTCCTGTTTTCCTTCCACCACTTAAGCAATGCTTTGTTTGTTTCCTTTTCTTCTCATCATAGTTGTTTCCCATAGGACTTTATTCTTTTGTTGTGTTTTTAATGTACATTCAACGTACAATATAGAGAGTTCTCCAATATGGAATGAGATATTTGTGAATCAAGAAGCAAGTGCAGGGCAGGGGTTGTAGCTCAGTGGTACAGTGCTTGCTTAGCACATGTGAGGCACTGGGTTCAATCCTCAGCACCACAGAAAAATAAATAAAATAAAGGTATTGTGTCCATCTATAACTGAGAGAAAAAAAAAAAAAGCAGGTACAACTGGAAGCTAAGAGAAGACTTGGAAATGAAAGCATACTACCAAAATGTAAACCCAAGCAAATAACTACAAAGCATTAAGGGCATGTCCCAAAGCCCCTGTTTAGAAGACATTCCAAAGGGAGTCCATAGGAACTCTCCAGAATGCAAAGCAAGAAGACAGAAGTGGGAGGTGGCTTCACGTGGAAAGCCATTCATGACTAGCAGAATCAGGCTTGGCTGAGCATGGGACATGGAAGTCTGACTTCCAAAAACTGGCAGTCAGGAGAGACTGTTTCAGATAGCCTGAGGTACATGACTTCTGTACAGAGTGGCTCACTGCCTGAGAAAATGCTAATCCCACTGGGATGACCCGCTAAAGCAAATGGCGTCCTTACCTCCTCCCCATTCTGTTCTTCACAGAAGCAGCTCCTCCTGGTCCCCCTTTACCTGTACAACTATAAATAAAGGGTAGGTGGGCTCCTCCATCAGTGTTAGAAGCCAGATTTTAGCATGGCTCCATCCTTTATGCCCCTTTTGATTTAAAAAGATAATTGCCTTCTGTGTTTATTAAATAAGTTTCTTAGTGATTAATCTACAGCTGGCACATCCCTCCAACAGAAACCCTTTCCCTTGCTCATGCTGGATGTGGAAGTAACCCTACAGCTTCAGATAGTTTAGAAGGAATTTCAGGGAGAGCAAGAGGCCACAAAAGAAACAATAATCAAAGAAATAGAAGAAAATTTCCCTTTGCCAAAGAAACACTGGAACCATCAGACTGAAAGTACACCCTGATACCACACAGGAATAGATAAAGAAAACACATCCTGATACACATCCTGGTAAAATCCTGCGTTCCTAGATAATGGCAAAATCCCAAATGTTTCTAGACAGAAAAGCTAAAGAATAAGAATCAAGCTAGAACATGTTTTTGTTGGCAAATCTAAATGCAAGGAAAAAAGATGTGTCCCATGGAAAGTTAGCTAGCTAAGTTATTATTTTTGCAAGAGAGCAAAATGAAGACATTTGCAGATATTTATGGATTCAATGTATACCATTCACATATTTGTTTGTTTTTTTGTTTGTTTGTTTTGATTGTGCTGGGGATTGAACCCAAGGGTGTCCTGCCACTGAGTTACATATACACTGGCCCTTTTTATTTAATTCTATAAACTTTAAGACAGCATCTTGCTAGGTTACCCAAGCTGGCCTAGGACTTGAGATTCTCATGCCTCAGCCTACCAAGTAGCTGGGATTATAGGTTTGTGCCACTGCCCCCAGCTGTTTTAATTATATGTTAAAAAATTTATGCAGGAGAAAATAATTTACTCAAGGGTGCCCCCCACATATTCTGTGATCTTATTTCTCTTTCTTCACCTAAAATAATTTTCCTTTTTTCTGAACATATACAGTGAAGGAGTATACTTGAATATATAGTTTACTGTTTCTATTCATAACAATGTGATTGTGTCAAAATTTAAAAATGACACAATGACTACATATACACATGTGTGTGTGTGTGTGTGTGTGTGTGTGTGTGTGTGTGTGTATATATATATATATATATATATAAAGTTTATATATATATATAAACTTTCCCTCCTCTACGTTGTTCTGCTCAGGTATTTTGGTCACAGCGATGAAAAGCTGACTAAAACACTATCTAAAACAAATTTACAAATATCCCCCAAAATAGATCAAGGATTTCCAAAATGGAGAAGTTATGGAACTCAAGATATACTGGTGAGAAAAGAAACTAATAGTAAATTCCAATAACTGTTGAAAAGGAAGTTGTTCGTCTGATGGATTTCTAAGGAGAGAGTCTAAAAAGAGAATTTTTTTTTAAGTAACAAAAAAATAACGTTTCAGCTTATTTCAAGAAAATGAGGAAACAAAAATAAATAACTAGTGCTAGGAAGTAGGGGCATCAATACTAATTAATTCTTATTACTGACAGAAAAATACAAATTCGTGTGTGTTTCTTAGAATGTAATACATAATCACTAATAGCAATGATTAATTTCAAGATTTTGGCTTAGTCTGCATTATGTATGACATGTGTCTTGGCAATAGAAACACTGACTTCTGGCACCCAATGGCACTTGGTAACTCTACCAGAAACAAATCAGAAGAATGTGTTGCAGAGCTGGGCATGATGGCATATGCCTGTAATCCCAGCAATACGGGAGGCTGAGGAAGGAGGATCACAAATTCGAGGCCAGCCAGCCTGGACAATTGAGCATGACTCTGTCTCAAAATAAAAAATAAAAAGGACTGAGGATGTAGCTCAGTAGCAGAGCACCCTTGGGTTCAATACCTAGAACCCAAAACAACAACAACAAATACAACAAATACTGCAATGAGCTGGACAAGTGACACCATTATGAAAATGTTACATGACCAGGTTAACGGGAATTAAAAAAAAAAAAAATGACCAGCCTTCTGACAAATTCCACCTGGATTTCAAATTTTGCTTCACAAATATAAATACTATGGAATTGGGTACACAAAGTTTTGTTATCATTACATATTGTAAGCAGATTGAGTGCACTTTTTAATCACTATGCATTCTCTCACCCAAGCCACCAGACAAAGTATAAGAAGGAGCTTCAGGAGTTGGAGGCTTGCTGATTCCAGATGTCTTGACTACCTGACATGAGTTTGAGAACTTGAAATGACTAGAGGATGCACCATGCCACAAGGAGTGGGGTCACCAATTGCTTAAACTGTCTTGCATTCAGCTCAGTGCTAGAGCATTTGGCCAGCCTGCACAAAGCCTTGGTTTCAATTTGCAGCACCACAATTTTTTTTAACTTAAAAAATTAAAAGGAAATACTTTGTAATTATTTTCTTTTATAATTTCAGGTCTTACATTAATATTGGGAGTATGACATTTGGGGGTTATTCAGTCAAATCCACATGCTTACAAGAAAAATTGAACAATATATTGTAAATTGAGTTTCAGGTACCAAAGTTTGCTCTGTACTTAAGGGAACAGGCACAGGAGAAAGCTTTTGGCTTAAATATGTATATTTTTTCCTACATTTATATACATCACAAAACAATCACCACAATAAAAATAATGAGCATATTCATCAAAGTCAAAAGTTTTCTTGTGCCCTTTGTGATTTCAGCAGCCACTTACCTTGTCCCCCCTCCAACCAGGGAACTGCTGACTTGCACCCTGTTCCTATACATAAGTTTTCATTTTCTAAATGTTTTTTTATAGCTGCCCATAGTGGGGCACACATGTAATCTCAGCTACTTGGGAGGCTGAGGCAAGAGGATTCCAAGTTTGAGGCCAAAATGGGCAACTTAGTTGGACCCTGTCTCAAAATTTGAAAGAAAAAAAGGGGGGGAAGCGTTGGATTGTTTTCTCCTGATTATGAATCATATTTTCTTTCTTTTTGATCATTCTTATAATTTCTATTATGTTGCAATAACTAGTATAAAAGAAATATTATATATTCAAATATAATGGGTTTGCTTTGCTTTGCTTTCCTGGTAATGTAAGCCCTTTCCTCTGTGTGACAGTTTGAATAAGAAGGTCGTCACTAATATCTCCCTAAGAGTTAAATTGAGGGTTTTCAAGATGGTGGACTAGAGGGTGGCTGCATTTCATGTTGCTCCAGGACTCAGGATTCAAAAAAGGAGATACTGAGAGACTTGGGACCAACTCAAAGCAGCCCGGTGAGTCTCTCCCGTTGGGGAGGCGTCCCAGATGGGGTGGTAGTACCGGAATGCAGGGAACTTTGTGAAGTAGAGTTGCCCGGTGAGACGCCCTCCCCCCGTTGGAGCAGTGAACTCGGACAACTGGGAGCATCGTAGAGGAGGCCGCTCAGCACAGCGCTTGGACTCGGAGCAACCACTGGGGCTCTGGGTGGCGGCCCAGAGAAGGGGCTGCAAGGAGAGCTGTTTGGACTCAGAGCAACCACTCCTGAACACCGGGGCCTGCCCTGAGGAGGAGGAGGAGGAGGAGGAGGAGCGCGGCAGGTCGTTTGGACTCCGAGTGACTGCACCAGAGCTACAGGCAGTTGCCAGAGGAGGAGCTGCGTGGCGAGCTGTTTGGACTCAGAGCAACAACTCCTGAACGCAGGGGCCTGCCTGGAGGAGGAGGAGCGTGGCCACTTGGATTCAGAGTGACTATACCAGAGCTACGGGCGGTTGCTGGAGGAGGAGCTGCGTGGGGAGCTGTTTGGACTCAAAGTGACCGTTCCTGAACACCAGGGCCTGCCAGGAGGAGGAGGAGGAGGAGGAGGAGGAGGAGGAGGAGGAGGAGGAGGAGGAGCGCAGCGGGTGGCTTGGAATCGCAGTGACTGCGATGGAGCTCCAGGCGGTGGCTCAGAGGAGGAGGCGAGTGGTGAGTTGTTTGGACTCAAAGTGGCCACTCCTGAACACCGGGGGGCTGCCTGGAGGAGGACTGTGGTGGGTTGCTTGGTCTCAGTGGCCCCACCAGAGCTCCGGGCGGCTGACCCGAGGAGGTGTGCAGCGGGTCACGTAGACTCAGAGCAACTCAGAGCGACCGCTCCTGAACACCTGGGGGCTACCTGGAGGAGGAGGAGGAACAGGGCGGGTCACTTGGACTCGGAGTGACTGCCCAGGGCTACGGGCGGTTGGCAGGAGGAGGAGGCACGCAGTGAGTTGCTTGGACTCCTAGCGACCGCACCGGAACACCGGGTGGCTGTCTGGAGGAAGAGGTGTGCGGCAGGTCATTGGGACTCGGAGCGATTGTACGGGGCTCCAGGTGGCTGCACAGAGGAGGGACCACATAGCCAGGCGATTAGGTGCAGAGCAGGGTCCCAGGACCTAGGAGGCTCCTTGGTGGAAGAGCCGCACAGAGACACGCTTAGGGGCGGAGAGAAGGTTCCAGGACTGCAGGCAGATTCTCTGAGGAGAGGCAGCCTAAGGAGACTTGTCTGCAAAGGGTGAGGCTCCCAGGCCCAGGAGGTAGGTCTGGGCCCCTGGGAACATTGCAGAGGAAGGCAGCCCAGCCCAGGTGGTAGCTGTAGATTGAGGGGAACCTCTAGGAGGGGAACTGACCAGTGAGACCTCCCCACCAGGTGAGTCTTCCCTGCCGGGTGAGGTTTTCCCACAAGGACGGTAAAACCAGAGACACAAGACCAAACAGGACTTGCCTCAGCCCGCAGCCTAGATCCCCTTTGGATGACCATTGGTCAACAAGTGGAGGCACCTCTGCCCACTAGAAGGGAATATACCCCACCTGAAGGCTACCACCCCTAGAGAGGCAGCTTCCTTGTGGAGCACCGCGCTATCAACTTCCTCCAAGACTTCAGCCTACTGAAGGCTAAGAGGGGATATACTAGAAATCTCCAGGGACATTATAAGTCAATAGGGAAATCTGCAATATCTTAGCAGTCCACTGATACCTGAACAATATGAGAAAACAAGGGGAAAAAATGCCCCAAACAAATCTAGATGTTACATCAATAAAACCCAATGACAGCATGGCAGAAGAAATGACAGAAAAGGAGTTCAGAATGTACATAATTAAAATGATCAGGGAAGCAAACAATGAGATGAAAGAGCAAATGCAGGCACTGAATGATGAGATGAAAGAGCAAATGCAGGCATTGAATGATCGCACCAATCAACAGTTAAAAGAGCAAATACAGGAAGCAAAAGATCAGTTCAATAAAGAGTTACAGATATTGAAAAAAAAAAACAGAAATCCTTGAAATGAATGAAACAATAAACCAAATTAAGAACTCCATAGAAAGCATATCCAATAGGATAGAACACCTGGAAGACAGAACCTCAAACATTGAAGACAAAATATTTAACCTTGAAACCAAAGTTGACCAAACAGAGAAGATGGTAAGAAATCATGAACAGAATCTACAAGAACTATGGGATATCATGAAAAGGCCAAATTTAAGAATTATCGGGATTGAGGAAGGCTTAGAGAAACAAACCAAAGGAATGAACAATCTATTCAATGAAATAATATCAGAAAATTTCCCAAACCCGAAGAATGAAATGGAAAATCAAGTTCAAGAGGCTTATAGGACTCCAAATACACAAAATTACAACAACCCACACCAAGGCACATTATAATGAAAATACCTAACATACAAAATAAAGAAAGAATTTTAAAGGCTATGAGAGAAAAGAACCAAATTACATTCAGGGGGAAACCAATATGGATATCAGCAGATTTTTAAATCCAGACTCTAAAAGCTAGAAGGGCATGGAACAACATTTTTCAAGCCCTGAAAGAAAATGGATGCCAACCAAGAATTTTATATCCAGCAAAACTTACCTGCAAATTTGACGATGAAATAAAATCCTTCCATGATAAACAAAAGCTAAAAGAATTTACAAAAAGAAAGCCAGCATTACAGAACATTCTCAGCAAAATATTCCATGAGGAAGAGATGAAAAACAAAGAAGCAAATCAGCAAAGGGAGGAATTATCCTAAAGGAATTGTCAAATAAAGGAGGAACCAAGTCGTGTCAAATAAATAAATAAATAAATAAATAAATAAATAAATAAATAAATAAAATTTAAAAAATGAACCAAATGACCAGGAAACCAAATCATATCTCAATAATAACCCTGAATGTTAATGGCCTCAATTCATCAATCAAAAGATATAGACTGGCAGATTGAATTAAAAAGAAAGGTCCAACAATATGTTGCCTGCAAGAGACTCATCTCATAGAAAAAGATACCCGTAGACTAAAGGTGAAAGGATGGGGAAAAATACACCATGCACATGGACTCAGCAAAAAAGCTGGAGTATCCATCCTCATTTCAGATAATGTGGACTTCAAGCCAAAACTAGTCAGAAGGGATAAAGAAGGACATTTCATACTGCTTAAGGGAAGCATAAATCAGCAAGACATAACAATCATAAACATCTGTGCCCCAAACAGTGGCTCATTCATGTATGTCAAACAAATCCTTTTCAATTTCAGAAACCAAATAGACCATAACACAATAATACTAGGTGATTTTAACACGCCTCTCTCACCACTGGACAGATCTTCCAAACAAAAATTGAACAAAGAAACCATAGATCTCAATAACACAATCAATAATTTAGACTTAACGGACATTTATAGAATATACCATCCAACCAAGAGCGAATACACTTTCTTCTCAGCAGCACATGGATCCTTCTCTAAAATAGACCATATATTATGCCACAAAGCTAATGTTAGCAAATACAAGAAGATAGAGACACTACTTTGTATTCTATCAGATCATAATGGATTGAAGTTAGAAATAAATGAAAGAGTAAAAAACAGAAACTATTCCAACATCTGGAGATTAAACAATATGCTATTATATGATGAATGGATAACAGAAGATATTAGGAAGGAAATTAAAAAATTCTTAGAGGTAAATGAGAACAAAGAAACATCATATCAAAATCTCTGGGACACTATGAAAGCAGTACTTAGAGGGAAATTTATTTCATGGAGTGCATTTAATAAAAGAAGTAAAACTCAACAAATAAATGACCTAACACTACAGCTCAAAGCCCTAGAAAAAGAAGAACAGAACAGCACCAAAAGTAGTAGAAGACAGGAAATAGTTAAACTCAGAGCTGAAATCAACGAAATTGAAACAAAAGAAACAATACAAAAAATTGACAAAATAAATAGTTGGTTCTTTGAAAAAATAAACAAAATTGATAAACCTTTAGCCACACTAACAAAGAGAAGACGAGAGAAAACCCAAATCACTAAAATTCGGAATGAACAAGGAAATATCACAACAGACAGGATTGAAATACAAAACATAATTAGAAGCTATTTTGAAAATCTACACTCCAACAAAATAGAAAATTTTGAAGACATCAACAGGTTTCTAGAGACATATGAATTGCCTAAACTGAACATGGAGGACGTACACAATTTACATAGACCAATTTCAAGTAATGAAATAGAAGAGGTCATCAAAAGCCTACCAACAAAGAAAAGTCCGGGACCAGATGGGTTCTCAGCCGAGTTCTACAAAACCTTTAAAGAAGAGCTCATTCCAATACTTCTCAAAGTATTCCATAAAATAGAAGAGGAGGGAACCCTCCCAAACTCATTCTATGAAGCCAATATCACACTGATACCTAAACCAGACAGAGACACATCGAAGAAAGAAAATTTCAGACCAATATCCTTAATGAACATCGATGCAAAAATTCTCAACAAAATTTTAGCAAATCGCATACAAAAACATATTAAAAAGATAGTGCACCACAATCAAGTGGGTTTTATTCCAGGGATGCAAGGTTGATTCAACATCCGGAAATCAATAAATGTCATTCACCATATCAATAGACTTAAAGTCAAGAATCACACGATTATTTCAATAGATGCAGAAAAAGCATTTGATAAAATACAGCATCCCTTCATGCTCAAAACACTGGAAAAAATAGGGATAGTGGGAACATTCCTTAACATTGTAAAGGCCATTTATGCTAAGCCCATGGCTAATATCAATCTAAATGGTGAAAAACTGAAAGCATTCCCCCTAAAAACTGGAACAAGGCAGGGATGCCCTCTTTCACACCACTTCTATTCAATATCGTCCTTGAAACTCTAGCCAGAGCAATTAGACAGACCAAAGAAATTAAAGGGATACAAATAGGAAAAGAAGAACTCAAACTATCTCTATTTGCTGATGATATGATTATATACTTAGAGGAACCAGGAAATCCACCAGAAAACTTTTAGAACTCATAAATGAATTCAGTAAAGTAGCAGGATATAAGATCAATACACATAAATCTAATGCATTTTTATACATAAGTGATGAATCTTTGGAAAGAACAATCAGGAAAATCACCCCATTCACAATAGCCTCGAAAAAAATAAAATACTTGGGAATCAATCTCACAAAAGAGGTGAAAGACCTCTACAATGAGAACTACAGAACACTAAAGAAAAAAAATTAAAGAAAACTTTAGAAGATGGAAAGATCTCCCATGTTCTTGGATAGACAGAATTAATATTGTCAAAATGGCCATACTACCTAAAGTGCTATTCAGATTCAATGTGATTCCAATTGAAATCCCAATGAAGTACCTTACAGAAACAGAGCAAGCAATTATGAAATTCATCTGGAAGAATAAGAAACCCAGAATAACTAAAGCAATCCTTAGCAAGAAGAGTGAAGCAGGGGGTATCACAATACCAGATCTTCAACTCTATTACAAAGCAATAGTAACAAAAACAGTATGATATTGGTACCAAAATAGAAAGGTATATCAATGGTACAGAATAGAGGACACGAACACAAACCCAAATAAATACAATTTTCTTATACTAGACAAAGGGGCCAAAAATATGCAATGGAGAAAAGATAGCCTCTTCAACAAATGGTGCTGGGAGAATTGGAAATCCATATGCAACAGAATAAAACTAAACCCATATCTCTCACCATGCAGGAAACTAAACTCAAAATGGATTAAGGACCTTGGAATCAGACCAGAGACCCTGCAAATTATAGAAGAAAAAGTAGGTCCAGATCTTCAACATGTCAGCTTAGGAGCAGACTTCCTCAACAGGACTCCCATAGCACAAGAAATAAAAGCAAGAATCAATAACTGGTATAGATTTAAACTAAAAAGCTTTCTCTCAGCAAAGGAAACTATCAGCAATGCGAAGAAAGAGCCTACAGAGTGGGAGAAAATCTTTGCCAATCATACTTCAGATAGAGCACTAATCTCCAGAATCTATAAAGAACTCAAAAAACTCTACACCAAGAATGCAAATAATCCAATCGAAAAATGGGCTAAGGAAATGAATAGACACTTCACAGAAGAAGATCAACAAATATATGGGAAAATGTTCAACATCTCTAGTAATAAGAGAAATGCAAATCAAAACCACCCTAAGATTCCATCTCACCCCAATTAGAATGGCGATTATCAAAAATACAAGCAACAACAGGTGTTGGCGAGGATGTGGGGAGAAAGGTACACTCATACATTGCTGGTGGGGCTGCAAATTAGTGCAGCCACTCTGGAAAGCAGTGTGGAGATTCCTTAGAAAACTTGGAATGGAACCACCGTTTGACCCAGCTATCCCACTCCTCGGCCTATACCCAAAGGGCTTAAAATCAGCATACTACAGAGATACAGCCACATCAATGTTCATAGTTGCTCAATTCGCAATAGCCAGATTGTGGAACCAACCTAGATGTCCTTCAATTGATGAATGGATAAAGAAGCTATGGTATACATATACAATGGAATATTACTCAGCCATAAAGAATGATAAAATTATGGCATTTGCAGGCAAATGGATGAAATTGGAGAATATCATGCTAAGTGAGATAAGTCAATCTCAAAAAACCAAAGGTCGAATGATATCGCTAATAAGTGGGTGAGGACACATAATGGGGGGAGGGAGGGGATAGTGTTAGTGTTAGAGTTAGGGTTAGGGAGGGGGGCAAGAATGGAGGAAGGAAGGACTGTATAGAGGGGAAAGAGGGGTGGGAGGGGTGAGGGAAGGGAAAATTAACAGAATGAATCAAACAACAATACCCTATGTAAATTTATGATTACACAAATGGTATGCCTTTACGCCATGTACAAACAGAGAAACAACATGTATCCCATTTGTTTATACTAAAAAAAAAAGAATAGGAAAAAAAAAAGTTAAATTGAATTACATCTGCTGTTGGCCTAATCCTAAACTCCTTCATCACCACTGCCTTTTTTTTTGCTTATATTTGGATTAAAACCTCATGATCCAATTATTATAAAATATGTGCTACTATACAATTTGTCTCTGCTTCCCAGTCCCTTCTTGGTGCCACTTTCTCAGCAAAATTCTGGATGGGGATAGGAATTGTTGGACAATGAATTATTGAATGCAAATTGAGGACTCTTCCAGATTCTATTCTGTCCTACCAGAGCATCTGTCATCTGAGCTTCATCTAATATATCCTTCTTTTGCAAGGTCTTTGAGAATGATGGACTCTCTTTTATTGGTCTGTAGCCCAGTCCAGAATCTTGCCCCAAGTCTGGGGGATACTTGGTTTTCTACTCATCTACAAAGGGCTCATTTCTCTCTGGAACTTAGACCTTCAAGGCTTTCTTGCATACAGAGAAAAGTATGATTTTTTTTTTGTTTTATTCATGTTTTCTTGTTGTTTCCATGGATCTGAAGGATTTTCCTATCCTTATCAAGACAAAGACATGTGGCCATGTTACTTGGAATAAGATAAACATGACCACTCTAACAAATTCTACTTATATTTCAAATTTTTGCCTCATGAATATAAATAGCATGGGGTTGGGTACAAAAAGTTTTGTGATTGTTACATATTGTAAAAAGATTTTTATCACTATGCATTCTCTCACCGGTCACACTCTGCTGTCTACCAAAGCATGTCTCTCTGTACCTTCTGTCCCTTGTCCCCATGAGTTTCAGTCTTTACAATGTAACACTTGCTTGCTTTTATCCCAATTCATTAGCTTATTTAACCTTGAGAAAAATTACTTCCTCTCTTTTGAGACTTAATTTCCCCATCTGCAAAACAGATGAGATAGTCTAAAAATCCCTTTCAGGTTTAATTTTATCAAATATTTATATTATATTACTAAGCAGGATAATCAATCATAGTATTTTATAAGTATAATATGTATAATATAATTATTCACAGCTATATTACATATTACTATACAATATTCTAATGTATACTTTATAAGTTAATTATATACTATTAAAATTATATATCATTGATATACTAAAGAACAATTATATTAATGTAATACACTAATGGTTGTAATATATACTTAATTCTATTATTTTATTTACATAACTATAATCATATAATATCAATTCCACCATTTATTAAACTGCTATCCTGTGTCAAGACATTCTTCCTCTTCCCTCTACCCTACCATCTTTTGTCTAATAATGCCAACTCATCTGCTGGTCTGTCTCAACTTGGTTGTCAGTTCCTTTAGAAAGCCTTCTCCAAATCACCCTAGCCTGAGTTAGATGTTCCTGCTCTCACAGTTCCCTGTAGTTCTCCCAAGTGCAACACATATCACACTT
Organism: Sciurus vulgaris; assembly: GCF_902686455.1. NCBI lineage: Eukaryota > Metazoa > Chordata > Mammalia > Rodentia > Sciuridae > Sciurus > Sciurus vulgaris. The sequence goes on along the minus strand of NC_136461.1, from coordinate 121,721,505 downwards.
TATTGAAATTTTCTATGTAATTGTTGACCCCTCCAAAAAGAGTATAAACTCCATGGAAAGCAAGCAATTAATTATTTATTGCTCTTGATATTGCCAGCATCCAGAATAGTGCCTGGCACATATCAGGCACTCAATAAATGTTTGTTGAATAAATAATTCATTAATGCTAGGCAGTTTATGCTTTATCATCAGAGAACACTAGCATAGTAATACAAACACCAATGCCTCCTAAATCAGTTAACTCACACTTCCTCTTTTAAACGTGGCTATAAAAAGAAGCAAGACACAAGAAAACTCAAGTGAAACAGAAGAGCGTCCTTCTTGTCTGCAGAAGATAAGACCCCAGAAGAAGATGGCCCAGTGCCTCCTGTGGATTTTGCTCCTTTTCCTACAAACCTGTGAGTTCTGACCCCTGCTGAACCCCCACTATTCCTACTTTTCCATAAAATTGTAGAAATTGCTTTTAGGTAAGAAACTAAAGTGTCCCTTTGATCTTTTTTCAACAGAACACCCTCAGTTTCAGTATAACTTGAATTCAAAAGAAACCAAACTAGTTGGGGGGGGGGGCGGATTTAAGCTCACACCTAAATGTTTCTCAACTGTAGAGTTAATATTTCTGAGTTTTGTCTGTGCTGTCTCCAAACATCTAAGAAAAAACCCTCTTCTGTGAAGAGTCCTCATTTGGTGTAGACTCACCCACAAAACCCAGTGAAAAGACAGATCATCCAAAACCTTGAGCAAATTAAAAGCAATTTCTTTTTGGCATTAGAATGTTATGTGGTTTTTGAGAGAGAGATGATCTTCCTGATCATATTTCATTGCTCTATCAGATTAGAATGTTGCATGATTTCTCACTGTAAAAAAATCTCATCTCCATAAGCTCCTTTTATTTTAAAAGCACATGCAGGATTAGTACTCTGCTTTTTAGTCTCTGAAAACTCTAAAATAAATGGAGTAAAGATGATGATACCTGCCTCGTTTCTGTGCAAGTAAATAAAAAAAAAGAGGTGCAGAACTTGAGTTATAAGCCTTGTTTTCCTCTCTTATGCCTTAAATTAATATTAGTTATTATTAATACCCAAAAAAAGTAGGTAACATTAACAAAAGCCTCAGAGTACTTTTTACTGCACATATAATCATCTTAGATCCAAACAACTGCCTGTTCTTATAAAAATTGACTATGTTTGAAATTCCTAAGTATACTTCTAGTATCTCTTACCAGCTCTGAATATGCTCTAGCAAATCCCTAGCATTAGTGAGAACCACGGAAACCTGGTGGGTTAGGACTTTGTGAAAAAGTAGAATCAATGCACTCTCTGGTTTCCTTGACCAGAGTGTGGCTCCCTTAATTTTAATTTTATGGAAATTACAACCGCTAGACAGGCCTATCATTTGCAGCCTTTGCTGATCACCCTAGCACAGGAGACAGAAAATGCAAGAAGATGGCGAAAGGAATCGAATCTAGGGCTGTCCTTAATCTCTCAGAGAAGTGATAGATGGAGTGGCATTTGATATCACTTAATTTAAAAAGTATTCTATAATTTTAATGCCTACTTCTTATGTTATTCATATTAAGACCTCTGCAATAGGTGAGATGGAAATTATTAATTTCATTATGTGAAAAAAGAAGAGTAAACCAAGATTCAGAGGTTAAAAAATTCACCTGAAGTTTCACTTCTTGAAAGTGGTAAAACTAGAAATGGATATTGATTCTTGTAATCAAGGCTATAGCCCTTTCTGCTCCATCTGATCTCCTCACTAAGTGGTCAAATCCTCATTCTTCAAAGGGGTAATACCTGCTAATATATCAGGCCGCCCTAGGATATACATTTCTCTTCTACTGAAACTGAAGTCAAAGGTGTCTAATCATCTAGTAGCAAGTCACTTACTCATTACTTTTGATCCTGGAAAAGTTAATCAACCTCTCAAACTGTTGTTTCAACTTCAAAATTGGGGAACTATTAACACAATAGGATTATGTTGAAAATCAAAATAATAATTTGCAATATGTGGTGTAGAAACCAAATATAGTACATGCTTAACAAATATTAACTAATGCTATTTTTGTTTTTTTCACAGTTTTTTTTTTTAATTCTTGTTGTTGTTTTGGTATCAGGGATTGAACCCAGGGCCCTTTACCTCTGAGCTATATCCTCAGCCATTTTTATATTTTATTTTGAGAAAGGGTCTCAGTTACTTAGGGCCTTGCTAAGTTGCTAAGGCTGGCTTTGAACTTGAGAGTCTCCTGCCTCAGCCCATACCCCACACCCTACCCAAGTTGCTGAGATCACAGACAGGCACCTCTGCATCTGGCTTACACTGGTTTTTCATGCATTATTAGGAAGAGTCTTAGATTTATTGCACCAAGATCCTGGACAGGACTCTTTTGTTTGGGATGGTCCATGGAATATGAACATGCAAAAAAGTGGAATGAGTTTGAGCTTAGATGTGGGCTGTTGTTCTGAAAAAGAAACAAGGGGTGAGATATTCATGTCATTAGGGACCCCCGTGGTATGTATTTTATAGAATAAAGCCACAAGTATTTTCACACATCACTTACCTTGACTGAATGGATATGTTTGCCTTTTAAAGATTATTCCACAAACATTTTCATTTTCCTGAGTGCAAATATATGCCATAAAACCCCCCTGCTGCTGTCCTGGTAGAGGTGGTCCTTTATATTCGGTATTGGGCTTAGGAGGCCACACTGATTTTATACACTTCCCTAGAATTCAGAGCAGTTGTGAAGCAGCTGAGAAGATGTGGAGAGATGAAGGTAGAAATCCCCCATTTCCCCCTGAAATCACTGCCATAGGGAAAGTCTGAGTGTGTGAACCTATGACGGCTCCATGTTGGAAAGGTTTCATTGAATAATCAAGACTCACAGTCTTGTGCTGTGAGCACACCTTTCTCATCATGACTCTGGGAACACTGTGACTCTGACTTGTCCCTCCACGTATCCTACTATCCACGTATCACCCTCTGGGAGTAGAAGATGGAAGAGTCCATCATTTTTGCTCCTTGCCCATTCCCTCTATAAGTTCTCTCTCACACTCTCTTTTCTCCTCCCACTTCTTACATCTACTTCTTCAACCCTTTCCCTTGCTCCTTTCTCCTATCTCCCATCAATAATAGTAATAACAAACCATGTGTGGAACATTCACTGCTCATCTGACAATACTCTACCTAGTCAATGGTTACTGTTTTGTTTAATCCTCACAATACCCACGAGATGGATACCATTACTACACCCATTTACAGATAAAAACATTGAAACACATTAAGTCAGAAGCCATTTAGCCAAAAAGTACAGGAAGTAGGATTTAAACCCCAGTTGTCCTTAAACGTTACCACCAAGCACTATCCTTGTGCTAAAGTGGAATGAAACACTGATCCAATTATGAATGGTTCATTTATTACCATTTATCAAAGAGCAATGGTTCATTTATTACCAGAAAGACAGGATTATTTAAGTTGAAGCTGCACTTCTCTCCTCCCCTACCAAAGAAGGATTGGTGGACAAGCCCTGTGCCAGTAATAGAAATTTTGGTAGACTAGCAAGGCAGGATATCTGAGGGAATAACCATCTCTTCAGACTGCTCAAAGACCATTTATTATTAGCTTCTTCAAAACAAACAAAAGACCATAGAGCCTTTCAGTTGAAACTTAAAAACCCAAGAAGTGACGGGACCAACCTGGATATCTGTCCAGGGATAAACAGACCCCAACCATCATTCTGGGGGTCAGAGACAGGATTCAGGCCTACTGAAGGGCACTGACAAGAGCCAAACTGCCACTAGTCTGAAGTCCTTGCAGGAAGAAGCCTTCAAGATAAAGACAAGACCTCAATTCTAGAAAGAGATTTGAGCAGATGACTACCATGGACCCTCAGAAAGATCTCAAACACAGAAGCTTAATAACACTAGACTCCAGGGATAGAATAGAGGCCCATCTTGCCAGTCCAGTACGCTGAAGCAGCCCTGGAGATCAAGCTGGCCACTGACAGGGCAGAGAGTGCCTTCAGAACAGGAGCAGGGCAGTCAGTGCCAGGCCATTCAGGTTCTCGAGTATTCCTGGATCAAACCTTTCTTATCTAGGCCCTTAGAGAGGGGTGAATCTGAAAGTTTGGGGCTAACTAGATTCACAAATGTAGAACCAGGAAAAAAAGAAATGTGAGCAATCAATTGAGAGGGCTGATATTGGTGGAACTGTGTAGGTAACCATACTGCATTTGTTACACTCAATGTTTTGAGTATGTGCTAATAGAGGGGATCAGGGGAAAAGCAACGGTTGGTCATGACCTCATCTCTGTTTTGAGATTTTGTACATGCATGTGTATGTTTGGTTTTGTTGGTTTTGAAGCAACTGATTAAAGTTGACCCAAATCTCAATAAAGATAATATAAAGGAAAAATCCCAAAGGAAAATAGGATACCATGGTATGAGAGTCCTTTTTCTCATAACCTTGTGACCAAGGACTTTCCATCATTCTTGAAAATGATGCAAAGTTTCTGCTGCCCAGCCATTTTGCTTCCTCTTTGCCTTCAGTGTCTCAACTTAGTGTGACTAGTTATAGTCCACTCTTGGCTTTTGGCTGCAATGTGGTTAAGCTGCCTCTGGTCACCCTTCCAGATCTACAATATGAAGGGAACTTCCACCCCCACTGTTGACTCTGGGAGGCAGTGGATGAAGAAAAGGGGAGGAAACTTAGTTACTGCCAAAAATAGAAGAAGAAATGCTTATTTGAAGGATCCAGAGAACACAAGAGGCAATGGTGTCTATCAAGCAACTGTGCAATCTTCCACAGTTCTACCCTTGCTTACTGTAAGACTCCTCTAACATCTCACAATACCCCAACACTTCTTTTTTCTCTCTGAGTTATTTTCTTTCTGAGTTTCTGGTTATTTTAATCTCCGTAACATGCTTATGAATTTTATATTACAAACACAGGGCATGCCAGGCACTGTTCTAAGAAGTATGCCAGTATTAATTCATTTAACCGTAACACTTCTATAATGTCGGTGCTACTGTCATCTTCATTTTAAAGCTGAGGTAACTGAGGCACAGGGAGGTTACTAACTGCACCTAGGGCTGATGACCAGTACCTGACAGAACCGAGATTCAAACCCAGGCAGCTGAGTTCGCAATGAATAGTCCTGTGCCTCACACAGGGGCAGGTAGAGGACACTTCTCAAGGCAGGACCCCTAGACTTAATTAAGTGACATTCAAGGACATTTGGCTAGTAGATACTAGATCCATAGGTGTTTCTTGATCCCTACTTCAAGACACTTACACTAACTTGGCTGCGGGTCTCCATTCTGCAGATCTATACCAAAAAAACTTGGGGTGGTGGTATGCAGAGTGAACCCAGGGGCACTCTATCGCTGAGCTACACCCCCAGCCTTTTTATTTGTTTATTTTGAGATGGGATATCACTAAATTGCTACTGAGTTGCTGATGCTTGGCCTCCAATTTGTAATCCTTCTGTCTTAGCCTCCCAAGTAGCTGGGATTACAGGTTTGTGCCACTGCACCCAGCTATACAAATTTTCTTTACAAACGGTATAGAATATTGGACTAGAAAGAAGTCAAAGTTGGCTCCTTCTTATTAATCAGTTTAAGGCTTGACCTTTCACACCAAGACCCAGAGGCCAGTGAAAAGTTCTTTCTTGCCCTCATTGTTTTTCTTTGGAGTTTTTCTGAGCTGTTTTCAAATTGCTGGACAATGGTAATTTGGTCAGTGGTAAGAAAAAAATGTATTCATTTTTTATTCATTTTTTCATGAACATTTGATAACCATCTACTAGTTTCTGGGGAAACAATAGTGAAGGAAACAATGATTCTGCATTCTTGATAATTACATTGTGGTAGGGTTGTGTATGAGGAGGTTGTATTGGGGAACTAAGGATCAATGGAATTTAATAATTTTCTCAAGATAATACTTCCATGTTCAAATATGCCTGTATTTGAAATGTGTACCCCTGATTTTTTGCTTCCTAGCCAGTCTGACCTTGGTATCCTCACTCTTAGTCTCACCTCCTATATTACAAGAGATGAAGGCCATCAAGAATAGCTGTCTTCCATTTTATCTTTTTTACTTTTGAAGTACTCTGTGTATTAAGCATCTTCTGTGCCCTCACAATAATTCTATGAGCCAGACATTATTATATCCTATCTTGTAGTCAAAAAAATGACCTGAACAAATGTCTGGGATTGAACTGAACACAGACCCACCTGGATCAAACTCATGGTGCCTTCCTGTCCTCAGGCAGCCTCTCTTCTATCCCCATCCCTGATGATGCCTCAGAAGACCCTGTCCTTCCACTCGTTCTTTCCCTTTACCATTCTACTTGAGAAGGTTTAGCCCTACTTTAAAAATCTTTAGCTTCCACTACCTACCTTTGAATGGTCTTACTTTTCTTACATTCTCGAAGGCCCTCAATAACCTAACAGAAATATATGGAAGCCATTTTCCATCTTCATCGCCCTAGAACACTCTGAATCATTAAACATTGGTAAGAATCCCCTTCTTAAGACTCTTTTTCATCCTGGGATCCATAATATTGTCCACTATTGATGTCACTCTTGCCACTGGTCTGTTTGATTTCTTTTGATAGTTCCTCTTCTATAAATGTGAACCCTGCTCACAAAATTCAGCCTAGAACTTCAGTCTTACTCTTCCCGAATGACTTTCCTTTCCTTTAATCACTCCCTGACTGTAAATGATTTCCAGACCACCTGAGTGACAGTTTGATGAAAAATAATAAAAGTTGCAAATAAGAATGGCTTAAGCAAGAAGAAAGTTTATTTCTTGCCTATGTAAAATGGCCAGAGTTGGCAGTTCAGAGTTGGTACACTAGTTCACAAAGACATCAGGTACCCAGGTTTTCTCTATTTTTTGCTCCACCATCCTCAGTACTTGGTTTTCTCTTTATGATCCATAACATCTGTCTGAGATCCAGCTAGTATGGTATTTCAGCCTGAAGAAGCAAGGAAGAGATGAAGAAAGCAAAGTCTCCTCTTCCTACAGACACGGGAGGCACTTACAACACTTTTACTATCATTCCGCTGGCCTGAACTTAGTGACATGACCACAGTCAGAAACCAGGGAAATGCAGTCTTTTCTTCTGGGTGGCCATATGCCCTTCAAAAATTTAGGGATTCTATCACTATGATATGGGAGAGAACAAATGTTGGGGGGAAAGCTAGCAGATTTGGCCACAGTTCTCCCCAATCCTGACAATACTTCAAGCCCATTCTACCTCCTTATCTTCCATCTTTCCAACTGCTTATTTTAGCTGCTCCACTATCATTCTCAAATTCAATATTTCTAACACCAAACTTATCTACCTCCTTTCACTTCTTCCCAGCATAAAATTCCCCATATAAACTAGTTTTCTACTACAAATTTTCCACTGACACAAAGTAGAGAAATTCAAAATACAACTGAATTCTATTAGATGTCTCTTTATTTCTTGTCTTGCTTTTTACTATCTCTCAAACCCAGTCTTTCCTTTCTGTCCCATTATCATTCCCTGGTTCACAACATGATACTAAATGAGACTAAATGGTCTCACGAGCCCAGGTTCTCTATTTTCATTTTCCTTACATCATTACTATATTACAATGACCTTAAAATATTAATTTTTATTCTCAAAAACTTTAATAGGTTCCCCTGCCTCTAGGATAGATCTGACTCAAGGCTGTGCCAGATCTAACCCTAATTTGTATCTCCAGCCTTACCTCTCTCTGCTGTTATGCAAATCTATACTCAGTCAACTGGCATCAAAAGTTCTGCTTCTAAACTTTTACTCAGAACCTGTGAACCTGAGATCCCATTCCTTTCTCTTCCATCTAATAAAATTCTATTTTCCCTTCTCAAGTTCTTCTGCCTCTGGAAGTTTTCTTTAACCAGTACAGCTCAACATGATCTCTCCCTTTGAATTCCTACTGAAATTACCTGCCTTTTCCATTAAATTAAAATTAAAATAAATTTATCACTTACCATCTTATAATGCAAATAAGAGTTACGTTCACCTTGTCTTATTTGCATAACAAGATATTAAATTTCAAAAAGAAGGGCAGAGAACCCGTCTTTGTCATAGATTAGCATCGTACATTTTATGGTAAGTCCTCAACACATTTTTGTAAGTGTGCAGAGGGCAGGGGATGGGACCCAGGGCCTTGTTGAGCAACTGCTCTACCACTGAGCCACACTCCCTACTCCTCTCTCAAGACATTTTTGTGCTACAAGTTCTCTCTGAAATTGGGTTTTGCTAAGTTGCCGTCCAGTAATAAATTAATGTTTGGATCCCTTTAGCACCTAGACAAATATTGAAATTGATCAATATGGAAATTCTTTTAAAACTTGAAGTATTTTGAGAGCAGAATGAAGTCCACCAAGAGTACCTAAAAACTGGGTGACACATGACTGTGTCAATTTGGAAGAGTGAAACAGGAAGTTCACACGTTCAAAGCCAACTTGGGCAATTTAGGAAGATCCTATCTCAAAGTAGAAAGGGTTGGGGATCAGCTTAGTGATAAAACACCCGTGAATACAATCCCCAGTACCAAAATATAAAAAAGAGTACCTAAAATCACCCCTCCAAGCTTTACTTGAATTATTCCTTAAGAATGTCTTTTAAAGGAGCCAGCCATGGTACTGCATGCCTGTAATACCAGCAATTCGAGAGACTAAGGCAGGAGGAGCACAAATTAGAGACCAGCCTCAGCAACTTAGCAAGGCTTGTTTCAGAATAAAAAATTGAAAGGACTAGGGATGTATCTCAGTGATATAGTGCCCCTAGGTTTAAAAAAAAATAAATAAAAGACTTTAAAAGGGCTCCTATGACCGTGGCATCACCAAGGACACCATAGGGATGGCCTATGGAAGCCCAAAAGGGCAGGTACAATTGATCCTTACCAATCCTCCATATAACCAACGCCAATTTTGCCTTGATGGTTAACAAAGCATGTCACCATTTGCTGCTAAGTAGATAGCATCAATATTTTTTTTTAATATTTTTTATTTTGATTCATTGAACACAATGTATATTCACACCATTCATGATATATTCATAGATATAGGGTAATACTGTTTCATTCTGTTTTTCCATTCATGTAATCATACATAGATATAGGGTAATACTGTTTCATTCTGTTTTCCCACCCCCTTTTCCTCTACACCCTCCAAAGTTCCTTCATTCTTCTCTCGCCCACCCCGCTACCCGCCAGCGTTATATATTGTCATGCACTTATCAGAGAAAACATTCAACCTTTGGTTTTTGGGGCTTGGCTTATTTCACTAAGCATGATATTTTCCAACTTCATCCATTTATCAGCAAATGCCATAATTTTATTGTTCTTTATGGCTGAGTAATATTCCATTGTGTACATATACACCACAGTTTCTTTATCCATTCATCAATTGAAGGGCATCCAGGTTGGTTCCACAATCTAGCAACTGTGAATTGAGCTGCTATGAACATTGATGTGACTGCATCACTGTAGTATGCTGATTTTAAGTCCTCTGGGTATAAACCAAGGAGTGGGATAGCTGGGTCAAATGGTGGGTCCATTCCAAGCTTTCTGAGGAATCTCCAAACTGCTTTCCAGAGTGGCTGCACCAATTTGCAACTCCACCAGCAGTGAATGAGTGTGCCTTTTTACCCACATCCACGCCAACACTTATTATTGCTTGTGTTCTTGATAATAGCCATTCTAATTGGAGTTAGATGAAATCTTAGGGTGGTTTTAATTTGCATTTCTCTAATTACCAGGGATGATGAGCACTTTTTCATATATTTGTTGATCACCCATATATCTTCTTCTGTGAAGTGTCTGCCCATTTCCTTAGCCCATTTATTAATTGGGTTCTTTGTATTTTGGGTGTAAAGTTTTTTTAAGTTCTTTATAAATTTTGGAGATGAGTGCTCTGTCTGAAGTGTGTGTGGAAAAGATTTTTTCCCACTCTGTAGGCTCTCTTTTCATATTGTTGATTGTTTCCTGTGCTGAGAAAAAAACTTTTTAGTTTGAATCTATCCCATTTATTTATTCTTGAGATAGCACCAATATTATAGTTATAACTTTCATCCTGGCTAAAGAAATAGACTCAGAAAAGTTTTGTCACTTTATTAAGGTCACCCAGTTCATAAATAGAAGTACTGGCACCTACATCTTCTGCCTCCCTGTCTTTCCACTACATGCTATGGTTTTGCAGCTACTTTCCTTAGAACACAATTGGGAGTGTTTAAAGGTGGCAGAATCTTTATCATATGACTGTGGACTCTGCCTTTTCTCACCAAGCAAGGGCTTGTCATCAACAACACCAGAAAGAGCAGCAGGACTTCCTCCAGCTTGGCCTACCCTCCACCCCCACAACTGATTGCCCTTTGATAACCCAGCATCACTTCCTGAATGACTTGCTACTGAGAGGAGACACACTCTTAAAACTGTACCACCCACCACCACTGTGGCTTCACAACTGCCCCAATGCTAAGAAGCTCTCAGTCTTAGCAAACTGCCTCCCCAGTGCTTGGGTTTGAGAACCCACAAGAACTACAAGTCTTAGGTCTTGTTCATTTTGTTTTACCTAACAGAGTGGAAGGACAGACACTTGGGCCTGATTTTTATAAAACCTTGATTGGCTCTGAAACTCATGGGATCCAATGCAAAATGAAAACACAAGGCCCTTTGTGCAAATAATGTTAGGAATTTTGAGGTAGAATAGCTGCAATAAACCAAGTTCAGGGTCCTTCTAGGCTCAGGCTCTATGCAACCGTGCAGATCCCATGCCAATAACTGGGTCATCCAAGGATTCAGACAGGGACACTCCAAGTGCCCCACTATCAGACCTCATCAACCCAGTAGAATGGTGTACCTGAGGAGAATTAAGGTTCAAAGATTTTGGCAAAATATGACTTCCACTACCAAAGGCAGCATTAACCAAAATTTCTGTCCCCTCAATGATTTGTACCTATTGCTCTTTCTGTTTGGCACGCACCGTTGTAGTTTTTCATCATTATTCTTTGAGCTGTGAGCCCCTCAGGGCTGCAATGATATCCTATTTAGTCCTATGTCCCTAAAACAGCATCTGGCACATGGTTTAGCACTTAAAAAAATATTTCTAAATTAATCACCCTACTTCCCTTCTATCTCTTCTCCCACCTCAGAGCCTGGTAACATCTCCTCTGTGCTTATCCTTCTTGTCTCGACTAAGTCAGCAGACCTTGCCTGGGATATTTCTCCTTAGGGAAGATCTTCCTTGACCCAAAAAGACAGAGGTTTCTATAAGCAGTCCTGGGACTTTTGTAGTACTTACTGAGCTGAAGGGCGAGGGTAACCATAGTGACTGCACCATCAGGTTAAGAAAGCCCCTTATTTCTGTGACACTTCCAAATGACTTGTATTCTCAATAGCCCTATTCTTGCCCTCTGTATGCCAAGTCCTACATAAACTTTAGGATCAGCCTGAACCCACTTATGGGGAAAACACATCCTGGACTTTGGAGCTTATATGTAAGCAGTATATATCAGAACAACCCAACTAGTTGCTTATGGTTGACACCCTTCTTGGTTGGTTTGTGCTGTCTTATCAGTTGTGAAGTACTTTGAGGGCTGGGAATGTAGCTCAGTGAAAGAGCACTAGTGTGCACAGGCCCTGCACCACAAAAATAAATGATTCCCAGCACGACAAAAAAAAATTAAAAAAAAAAAAAAACAACCTCAGAGAATAACATCATAATAAAAGGTGAGAAAATAATACATTATAATTATATAGCCTCTAATTTCATATATTCAATTAATTTCTCTTCACAAGGTGAGGAGAGGAGAAGAAAATAAACTTTTCATTTCTTCCATGTTACATTTAAGAGTAGATGCTTTTAGGTTTCGCTAGGAAATGTTCCCTGGATTCCTAAGACAGATCAAGTCCCCTTGCTGTTCTCCTTCAAAGCACATCATTGCATACTTTTTATCTGTCCCTTTGTCTGTGTGGTTAGCTGATCAACATTGGTAAGTTAAGCAGACACTGTAACTCTTTTTACTCAACATTGTATCCCCAGTTCCTTGTATCATGCTTAAGGTGTAGATGCCCAACAAACATTTGTATCATATATCAAATTAATAAATATCTGCCATAGTATCTGGAACAAAACTGATCCTGAATAAGGACATGCATTCATTCTTAAATGAATGAAGGACAAGATTATCTTTGTTTACTTCAAAATTTGGTCCAAGAAAGTCTAGACAACACATGAATGAGTTTCTGTGTCGAATTCATTCCACAAATATTTTCTAAGCACCCTCTATGCATCAGGTACTCTTCTAGAGACTGTGGATATAGAAGCGAACCAAAAAGACACCCCAAGAAAAATCATCAACTGGGGGAATAATTTCTTCAGAGGCTCTGAAGGACTCTCTGCCTGTATCTTCCATGAATAGAAGCAAAAACTGTGATCTGCTTTTGGCAAAGACCACAGTAAAAGAAAAAGCAGTGACCCAAGAGTCCATCAGCCCAGATACTCTAGGTCTTCTCCCAAGCTCTTCCACTAATTGGCAATATGATCTTGAAAAAGTACACTTGGTATTCTGGATCTCAGGGAGTTTTGTGGTCTTCATCTCTCAAATTGCCTTCTAGCTTTCAGAATCTGTTTACTAGGTAAATAGATTTTAATAAAATAGATCTCTCCAAATTCACTGAGAAGCTTAATTTTAAATGAGAATACTTAAGAAAATCTAGTAGTCATAACATATTAAATATACTAGAATAAAGTGCTAAAGACATCATCAAGAAACGGGTTGATCCCTGGAAGCTCCTCAGGAATATGTGAAGTTGAGAAAACAAGAAACTATATGGTGCCAAGAGTCAGATGGTCACAGTTTTCTGTTTGTCCTCAGGGCTAGAAGAAGCTGGAAATGATGCAACCTTGATTGTGGTGAATGGAATTCTGGGGGAGCGGGCTACTTTCCCCTTAAATATTCAAGAATCACAGCAACTCACCAGCATTGCGTGGACTTCTAAAACATCCGTTGCTTTTGTAAAGCCAGGAGACCCAGGAACACCACCCATGGTTACTGTAACCCACAGAAATTACTATGAACGAATAAAAGTCACAGATCAGAACTACAACCTGGTCATTAGTGATCTGAGGATGGAAGATGCAGGAGTCTACCGAGCAGACATCAACACAGAGACCAACACCATCTCCACCACCACCAAACGCTATCACCTTCAGGTCTACCGTAAGTTGTGGGAGGACGGTGGGCTTGATTCTTATTTTTGTTTTGCTGTCTAAAGGATACCTGACTGGGCCTTGTCATGCACTCCAGTAATTCCAGTTACTCTGGAGGCTGAGACAGGTAAATCCCAAGTTGGAAGCCAGCCTGGGCAAGTTAGACCCAGTCTTGAAATAAAAAGTAATAGTTCTGGGGACATAGCTCAGTGATAGAGCACTTGCTTAGCATGTGCAAAGTCCTAGGTTTAATTCCCAGTATTGTAAGTCATCATCACCATCACATGTAACTTCATGTAAACACTACCACAGTCAAAATATCTAAATGAGCCATCCCAGGATTCCCTCACACTTTAACTTCATGGACAACCCATAACCTCCCTTTTCCTCCCTCCTAAACTATTAACCCCTAGAAATGGCTAATTTGCTCATACTATATTTATGTTACTCCACAGATATTTCGTAGATGGACTCATGCAATGTGAATATATCCTTTTGAGACTTTTTTTTTTCTTTCAGCATAATTTCTTTGAGATTCATCTAAACTATTGCATATATCAATAATTTATGCTTTTTAATTGTTGAATAGTACTCCATGGTGCAAATATGGTAGTTCATTTAACCCTTTATCTACCAAAGGATGTTTTAATTGTTTTCACTTGGGGATTATTATGAATAAATCTGTTATGACAATTTGTATACAAGTTTTATTATGAGATAAATTTTCATTTCTGTGGATTAAATGCCTAAGAATGAAATTAGATACTATGTCCGTTTTTAATTTTAATAGAAACTGCCAAACCATTTTTACATTTTATGCATATCCATTGGGAATGTCCAAATTCTCCACATCCTCACCAGCATTTGGTGGTATCATTATTTTTTTTCATTTTGACCATTCTAATGGGTATGTAGTGATATTTCATTTAACTTGAATTTCTCTAATGATTTTTTTTTTTTTTTTTTTTTCGGTGCTGGGGATTTGAACCCAGGGCCTTGTGCTTGCAAGGCAAGCACTCTACCAACTGAGCTATATCCCCAGCCCCTCTAATAATTTTTTTTATTTTTTATTTTTTAATGTTTTTCCACATTTTTGTTGATGCCTTATAGTTGTACACAATGATGGGATTTATTGTTACATATTCATTCATGCACACAATATTCAAAGTTCTTTTTAAAGGTAAAATATTAGAACTATTTATTATCATTATAATTGACATAATGTGCTACACAATATTATTCAATATAGTCTCTGACCTAGCAATATCACCTGGAAGCTTTTTGAAAATGCAAATTCTCAGATCTCACTCCCAACATTTGGTGGTAAAGAGGAATCTGTTTCATATTTTGTCTGGATTATTCCTATGTAGCTAAAGTTTGAGAAGCAGTGATCTACACTCACCTTGTCCAATATGGTAACCACCAGCCACATGTAGTTCTTAAGCAGCTGAAATGTGATAAGTCCAAATTGAGATGGCTGTAAATGTAAAATACACAACAGATATTGAAGTGTTGGCACCAAAAAGAGAGTATGAAAATCTCATTAAAATTTTTCACATTGATTACAAGTGGAAATAATATTTTGGATAGTAGTTTAGATAAAATACATTATTAAAATTAATTTTACCTATTTATTTTCACTATTTTAATGTGGTTATTAAAAGCTTAAAATTAGCCAGGCATGGTGGTGCTCAGCTACAATACCAGCAGCTTGGGAGGTTGAAGCAGGAGGATGGTGAATTCAAAGACAGTCTCATCAAAAGCTAGGCAATAAACAACTTGATGAGATCCTGTCTCTAAATAAAATACAAAATAGGGCTCGGAATGTGACTCAGTGGTTGAGTGCCCCTGAGTAGTTCAATCCCAGGTACAAAAAAACAAAACAAAACAAAACAAAAAATACTTAAAATTATCCTTCACCTATCAAAGAACATTTTAGTTGTCCTTTAAAATATATATGTATATTAAAATATATATGTAGTGGCACACACCTGTAATCCCAGCAACTCAGGAGACTGAGGCAGGAGTATCATGAGTTCAAAGCCAGCCTCAGCCACAGCAAGGCACTAAGTTAACTCAGTGAGACGCTGTCTCTAATAAAATACAAAATAGGGCTGGGGATGTGGCTCAGTGGTTCAGTGCCTCTAAGTTCAATCCCCTGTACCCCCCAAAAAATAATGGGTGTTCTATCACCAAGCTACATCCCAGGCTTTTTTTTTATTTTGAGACAGGGATCTCACTAAGTTTCTCAGGTTAGCCTTGAACTTGCAATCCTCCCACCTCAGCTTCCCAACTCCTTGGGGTTACAGGGATTATAGGCATATGCCACAGCACCCAGTCATAATTTAATTTTTTATGATACATGTTTAACAATCATCTTGAAAATTTAACAACTGAGTCTCACAAGTTAGCATAAACCAGCCCCTGCTCATCATGCGTTCATGTATTTTCCTCTCATAGGTCGACTTGGAAAACCAAAAATTACACAGAGTTTCATGACATCTGTGAATAGTACCTGTAATGTCACACTGACATGTTCTGTGGAGAAAGAAGAAAAGAATGTGACATACAGCTGGAGTCCTCTGGGAGAAGTAGGCAATGTCCTTCAAGTCTTCCAGACTCCTCAGAACCAAGAGCTTACATACACGTGCATAGCCTGGAACCCTGTTAGCAATAGTTCTGACTCCATCTCTACCCAGCAGCTCTGTGCAGGTAACTGGCTCTTTCTTTCTTTCTGATGAGTCTCAGAAATCACTCTGATTGGTCTCATCCTCAGGGGAATGTACCTCCTTTATGCTGAACCTGGTCCCTGGGAACATCTCTTCCCAGTAAGCCCGCTAGGAACTGGCCAAAGCCTTTTTCAAGATGCTAAGCATTTCAGGGTGTTCTGAGCAAACCTGAGCATCCCTGATTCAATTCCTAATTTTTAATAGTAGAAGGTATAGTTTCCCTGGGAACTTTGGTATTCCCTGGAGAGCACCCCAATTTTTTTTTTCTCTTTCTTTCTTTCTTTCTTTCTTTCTTTCTTTCTTTCTTTCTTTCTTTCTTTCTTTCTTTCCTCCTTTTTGTGTTACTAGGGATTGGACCCAAAGGTGCTCTCCCACTGAGATACATCCCCATCCCTTTTCATTCTTTATTTTGAGACAGGATCTCTCTGTTGCCCAGGCTGGCCTCAAACTTGTAATCAGGAGGATCAGCCTCCTGAGTCACTGGGAGTACAGGTGTGCACCACGATGCCCAGCTGAGGGCACTCAATTTTGATAGTGGCCCTGAATGTGGACCAGCCTGCCAAGATTCTCATGCTTATTTCCTCAGAGTTCAGATTCACTGCAGCTTCCTTTTCCAGACACTGCAACGGCGGGTTCCTATACTCGCCACACTGGGCTGCTGAGCGGGCTAGCTGTGCTCTTTCTGCTTGTCCTCATTCCATCTTCAGTGTTTCTCCTCCGTCTGTGCAAGAGAGGACGAAGACAAGGTAGGATTCTCCAAGAAGGTAAAATGTGGAGATGCACCTTCTTTCCTCCAAAAACTGAAGTCATTTACCTAAGGTGGAGTGGAGAGGTCCTTTTTTCTAAACGTCCTATAATCCCCACCCACCACCTCACCACCTCCTAGGATGATAGCCCTGAGGACTGTACGATGTTACCCTGAGCGGTCCTCAGAATCTGTTCTTGGGCTCACCAGTATCTGATGAGCCTTGTACTTGGGTTTGAGTTTAACATTGTCTTTAACAAGCTATACTTCATTGTACTATATGTTCACTTACCTGACTCAGCACCCTCACTGGTGAAATGTTTGAGCTGCCGTCTCCAGGGTCACTTCCAATTTCATCATATTTTGATAATGATCTTTGGAAAGTCTATGAGGGACATGTAGTAATTTGTAAGAAAGAAGGCAGGCAGGCAGACAAGAAGAAAGGGAGTGGAGAAAAGAGAAGAAAGGGGAAGGAAAGGAGAGATAAAGGAAAAAAAGAAAGAAGGAAGGAAAAAAGAAGAAGAAAGGAAGGGGGAGGGAGGGAGGGAGGGAGGAAGGAAGGAAGGGAGGGAGGGAGGGAGAGAGGGAGGGAGGGAGGGAGGGAGGGAGGGAGGGAGGAAGACCTGATCTTAAATCTCTAAGAGGGATTACACTGCCCCTTAACCCCATGACCGTCCAAGATCTTCCTTTCTCACCAATCACAATAAACAATATGGAACCTCTGCTTCCATGATTCTAACTCTCTTTTGGTTCTGCTTCCTCAGGTTCTTACTTGACACCCTTCATTAAGAACTCTGGTATGTTCTCAACCATATGTTCCCTGAATAACAATTGAGAGGGATGGGAGTTCACAGCAGAGTGATTAAAACTAAGTATCTGTTTTGCAGTCTGGGGGTAAAGTCTCAGCTTGATCATATATCAGTTACCAGTTATTTTATCACTGTAAGCTTCAGTTTTCTCAGTTGTAAAATATTCATAATAATAATAGGGCTTGCTGCATATACTTATTAAGTGGAACGTATGAAATGCTTGGTCTGGTACATAGTAAATACTCAGTTAATGTCAGCTACTATAGTTATAATTGATGGGCATTTGAAGGTGTGGTACAGAGGAGGCACTCTAAGGGAAGGGAGATTGTGACATGCATCATGTCTTAAATAACCTCGTAAAAGGAAGAAATCACAGCCTGCTCAGGTCATAGGTGATCTGCAAGGTCCCTCAAGAGATATCTGTCTTCAATCCCTTACAGCCTCTTAGGGAAAGAGAAGGGCTATTTTTCTTTTCTTTTTTTTTTATGCTTTTTAAAACTTTATTTCAACATAACTATGCTTACAGAAATACACTCACATTGGTTAATAGAATGCAATTTAAGTTTAACTTATCCTACACAATTTCAACCAAAAACTTGGTACATGGTTTAAGATTTTAAAAAGAATTTGCAATCTGGCTTATTTTTATCTATTACAAATGTATATAAAAGATCCACCATCGAATGCTGCTAAAGAAAGCAGCAAGAACCTTGAGAAATATACCTTTGGTTTGCCTCAGAAAAATAACACGTATTGCACTGTAAAAGTTTATAAAATTGGTGCAACAAAACATTGTTGTAATGTTACAATGCCAGTTTAGAAAATTCAGTAACAAATGGATATAGAAGGGGTTGGAAGGGTGCCTATGTACACACGTGGTACTGTAAAAGCTATCTGATATAGTTTATATAGCATGTAGACTGTAAATCTACACAAAGATTCAGATAATTTCTTAAATCTGAATTAACACTATCAGCTCACTTCATCTGCTGAGGTCAACAATGAAACTCTGCACACTGGCTTTAAGTTTTTTTGATGTATGCAAAGTAAATTTTCTTCCCCAGTTTTTCAGTCCAGAAGTGACAGTATACTACAGGTATTCCTTCCATCATTAACATTCATGGGGTGACATGTGATGAGGTTAACTGGGGTTTTAATTTGTATCAGCACTCATGCAAATGGCCCCCCAAAGTCAATGACCACATGCCTTTGTAAATGACTAAGAAATAAAATGGCGAGAAGGGCTATTTTTCACATTTACAAGTGAGATATGAGACAGCACTCAGTCTGGGTACCTCACCAAATCTGGGGCAGGAGCTGAGACTGGACCAAATTCTGAAATGCTGGAGCTATGATACTGCTCAACTCAGACCCATTATTTGTGGATATGCTAGTGCCCTGGAATAGGACAACCCCAAATTCTGGCTCTCTCTTTTCAACCTGGTTCTAAAATGTCCTGTTAGTAACAAAGAAAAGGAGTTCACTGGGATGAATATCCCTTCTAGCACTTAAATGACTAAAAGTAGGTACTTATTTCTCCTGTGTTTGCTTTTCTGGGAACCTGGCACATAGGAGGAGCTTAATAAATGTTTCTTAACTCTGTGAACCAATCGAGCAAGCAAGAAACGTTTGTGGAGCATTTACTATGTGCATAACATCAAGGTGGTTACAGTAAGGTATGTACCAGAATAATGCAACACAGTGTACAACTAGAGAGAGTTAATAACGCTAAAGAAATAAGACCCCGACATGGAAAGTCAACTAGCCATGCAAGGACATCCCTGCTAAGTACAAGGACACTAAGGAAAACTCTGGGTGGAAGAGCTACCTTTGGCTGCCCACGCAGGGATTGAAGAGATCCTTTTTAGCCTAAGATATACTCTAGAGTAGAAAAGAGACCACACTGAACTCTGGGCGAGAAGCCACATGCCTCCTATTCCACATGCAAGTTTTGGAAAAAGGGAAGACTGTCCCAGGATCCTAAAGTCCATCTAAATAGGATGAAGCCATTTAACCTCTTATGGCTTTATTTCTTCATCATAAAAAAGAACATGGACTAGATAATCTCTAAAAACTCATCCACCATTCTGTTTTTATGTGACTCAGATGCTGTCTCGAAGAAAACAATATACACATACATCACAGTTTCAAGAGACACCCAACCAGCAGAGGCCAGAATCTACGATGAAATCCCCCAGTCCAAGGTGAGCTGATGCTATCATGGACATCCCACCATCACCACCACCAGGATATAGGCACCATTGCCCTTAGCTTGCTGTTGCCTGGAAAGCAGCCATGGCAAGTCTGAAGGGTTCAATCAGGAAACACTATGTCAGGGAAAAGATAGCATGAGTTTCTCTGTGAGGACATCCTGTAGAAGACCATGGTTTGAGGTCATGAGCATCTGCATGCAGGACTGGCCCTGAGTTAGATGAGAGTCGTGACTAAGTAGCACCCCCTAGAGGGGCCAAACAAGGAGCCTCTAGTGTGAAGGGAGGGCTGCTATAAGACATTGATATGGCAAACCAGTTGCTAGGGTGTCTCCAAGGGTACAGAACTGAGGGCCCCTTCAACTATACTGCCTGGTCTAGCAGCAGCAGGTTACTTTCTTCAGACTCTGACTCACTCTGTTTCTTACCTCTCTCTTACCTGCCTGTTCCTCCTTCACCCCCAACCTGGATCACCGTCTTCTGTGTTTCCACCAGCCTGCTGCCCTGAAATCTGAAAAGAGTGAAGGGGAAACTGAAGTCTTCCCAGTCACCCTAGCACTGTGCTTGGACTGATAGGGCTGCTGGATCCATAGAGCTGATGAAAAACTAAGACCCCGACTAAGCCAGACTCAGTCTGTCTGAACCATGCAACTCCCTCCTCTTAACTCCTGCAGATTTTTGCCCCAAAGCCCTCCCTAATTACCACCCACTCCCCTCATTCCCACCTGATCCAGATCTTCTCCGAAGTTGAAGGGAACCATATCTAAGGCCAGGGGAAGAGGCTACCTAGTAAAAGTGGGACCAGAGAAGGGTGACTGGTGAGGCAGAATTAGGAAATAAGATTCATAGAGAATTCACTGGGGGGATGATTGATGTTTTCCAGGAACTTCCCTCCAAGGAAGAGCCAGTGAACACGATTTATTCCACAGTGCAGTACCATGATAAGGTAAATCCTTTCTGATGTTTGATTTCTCTTTTCCTCTTTGTTGCAGCCATTTTAGTGTCCCCATCCATCAGTATGTAATTGAAAACCATAACTTCTCAAGCCCATGGGAAGGTTGTTTGCACCATTCTAAGTAACTAGCACTCAAGAGACACTAGTGATAACTAGATGACAGCAGTGGCTTTTCACTATGTACAGCTAAAAGTAGAATTATTGGGGTACAGAAAGAACTTGGACTCAACTAGGAACAAAGAATGCAGCTAGCTTGAGCCTGGATGTTGTCTCAAGCCCATAGTCAAAATCAATGCCAATTTTCCCCATTCCCTCTTACTGCACTTTTCTGAACTAAGAAGGTCCCCAGGGGGTCCCAGATGGAGTGGCTGGAGAAGAGGCAAAGAACTTGGCAAAGACAAGGCCCTGCTACCCCAGATTTCTGCAGCACTGGGGAAATCTAAGACACCCCACCTCCTGTGCCATTTGCTGAATTCTAAGTACCACATGGGACTGAAGTTCTCCAGCCACACCTTTCAGTTAACATAATTTCACATTTCCCTCTCATGCACAGATGGGGAAAACCAGCACACAGGACAGCAGACCTCCCAGGGAACTTCAGCCTATGAAATTGTGATCTAGCTGGAAGGTGGTGTTCTCCCTTTGGAAACTGAGTTACAATTTCTCATCGAGGCAGGTGCCCTAGATCTGGACCTTCTCTACACAACTCTTACTGGGAGATTGCAAATCATCACCTCCCAACAAGTAAGCAAAGCAGGAAACTCTGTTGCTGAGCATAGTTTGTACCAACAGACTCGCCCTTTTTGACTGGCTCCCATCTGGATGAATGACAACGCAGTTTTCCAAGTACAGTGCTTCCCAATCTTCTTCACATCATGGCACATGCAGAAAATAATATTTTCTTATGGCACTCCATGGTAAACAATCAAGGTTGCTCCTGCACATGACTGGAAGATTCTCTCAACTAGAGATAATAGTCCCGTGCAGCTGCTGTGGGAGAAGGGATCAATATTTTGCACACCTGTAACATGCCATAGCACACCAGCTAGAATGCTCTGCTCACACTCTGTATATGTGAAGAACCCTGGTGCATGACCTCCACCAGTTCCTAAATATCTTGAGCAAATTAGAAAAAGATACTCTTTCCTCGGGACAGATGCCCTCAAGTGCATGGCATGGTATTATCCCCACTTGCTCCTTTTCTTGGGAACCTACGTGCAGAGCACAACTGGCTCAAACAGCCCAAATATAGATGAGAATGTTGCGTGGAAAGCTGTCAGAGTTTTGGCTGTCAGTCATGAAGACACACTGTCCAAATGGAGTGTTAGAAAATGCTCCTTCTGTAGAAACTAGAATGTTGGAGCACTTTTCTTTGGGCTCTATTTCAAAAGTCTCGTAGGATTTTCTTTCTGGACAAGTTTTCCTTCTGTGTCACTCCAAGCAGTTTCAGCAAGAAGATGCCACACTCCACACTCGGTACCTCTACTCTCCAACAGAAATTAATCAGCTATGTTTCTTGCTCTTTGGGGAACTGGTTGTAAACCAGTCATGCCAACAAGAAACTTTGAAGGAAGCACTCATTCACTGGAGGAAACTTAAGAGTAATGGTGCAGATGATGAAACTGGATTTAGCCCAGTTCTTTATACTCAACTCAGAGGGGCAGGGGGTTCCAATTGAAGCTGAGTGCCATGCTCCAGGATCCCCACAAACACATGGCCAACTGACTAGCCTTGAGGAGGAATCACACACAGCTGAGCAGGACAGTTAGGTGATCGTGAGAGGATGGTTTGCCTTTTGTATCAGCAAGCCTAACTAAATCCCCCATCAACAATATTGGGCTGGGCAGCAAAAATAAGCTGACTTAGGTAGAATAAGGTTTTCCATCCCAGTGAATGAATCCATAGAACTTTCTAGCCCTGACTACCATTGATAGGGTGTCAAGGCCCAAAAATGAACATGATGTCTTGCCTTAGTCCAGCTGAAGAGATACATTCCACACAGACACTACAACCAAGTCCTGAACTACAGCTGCAAGTAGTGACATGAACTACAAGAGTCAGAAGAGCTAGTGGAGGAGGCGAGGCTGAAGCTGGGCCACAGAGGAAGGCAGAGGGAAGCATGGAAGTAGGGTAGATCCCTGGGTCTGTGGGGTGGACTGGGGACTTCTTGTAGGTTCATAGTCCCATGCCTATGCATAACAAAGTGCCTTGACCAGAATGTGTGTCCCTACCCCTGTCCACATACAGGTCCTCCAATGCCCACCTCAAAAGGTACTTGTTCTATGAAGCTTCCCCTGGTATCATCAGCTAAAATTAATCACAGCTCATTTTATTCTGACTATAGCATACATAATTATTTGGTTTCCTCACTACATGGCATACTACTTAAGGACAAGATCTATGACTTTTATTCATTGCTTTAATTCCCTCTGTATTCACCACCACCCAACATAATGACTATACCCTGTGTGCAAGCTATAAACGATATTGGATAGAATTGAAATGACCAGCTTGCTGGAACAGCATAGGTACACGTTGGAAGCAGAGATAGATCAATGCCAATAGACATAGTGGAACCAAATAATGGCAAGCATTAAACATAAGGATGCAGATACGAGCTATTGCCTTTGTGTAAGGGCATTTGGAGGAAAAACTTCCAAAGTCAGATAACTAAGAGGTCAGCTGAAATACTGAAGAGGCAGTGCCCTGCAGAGGGACATGAAAGAAAAAAATAATAACTTGGTTATAAAGGATGAAGAAGCTGATGAACAAGGTGAGTTTCTCCTCACCCTATAGGTAAGTTGAGGAATCATTTCTGAACACTCTCATTTTTGAACTTGCTTATTCTTCTTCCAGTGGGCTTATTAAGTCAAATTTCTAGTGTCCTAATGCCCTGGTGTGAAGAAAGAAAGAGATAAAGAGTCACTGGAAGCAAGAGTTCTTTAGACATTCCAGAAAAGCAAACCTGGGATGAATCCAGTGCACAGGAATTTTTAAGGTAGCCTTTGAGCTCATAACCATTCTTTCCTATGAATATTATGATTTATGAAAATGTAACTCCCTCCATAGCACTCAGTTCTTATTCTCCTGTAAAACAAGTGTAATTTTTTTTTCTCGTGCTTCATTCTCAGCTCCTTTATATATCCTACACACACACACACACACACACACACACACACACACACACACACACACACACATGCATATTGTTTTTTTCTTTTTTCTTTTTTCCCAGACAGAGTCTCACTAAATTGCCTAGGCTGACTTTGAACTTGTGATCCTCATGTCTCAGCCTCCTTAGTGAAATAAATGTTATATTAATTCCTCTTAATGGATTTTCAGAAGAGCTAGATTGTGACAACAGGTCTATAAAATTAAAATACTGTTTCAAAGGAACAGACAGATTTCCCAGTTTTTGAAAATATCATTAAAATTTGAAATCTCAGCCAGCGCCCTCTAGTGGGAAGTACTGGTAAGGCAAGACAGTCCCTCTGCCTGCAAACAGAGACTGAACTTCTGATGTTGTATCTCATGCTTCCCAGAAGAAAATGAAGCTGGTTTAAAATATTATTTTTTAAAAGACATCAATAGAACACTCTAAACTGCACTATCCAAAGAGCTTGAGTAGGCCACCTTGGAAACGGCATAAGTAGGAAGGAACCTGACTGGTCTGGACTGTGTCAAGAGAAAGCAGGTCTTAGGTTCCACTTGGAAAAAAGAAATTGCTGGACTATATTTTCTTTCAGATATATTCTTTTTTCTTCTGTTTGACTTTCCCCTGAATTTCCCTTGATTTTTATTATTTTCTCAAGAATAACTAGTGACTGTATCTCCTGGTTATAAAATGAAGTTTGGAAAACAAAGACACCAAGAGAAAACATATTAATGTGTTGTCAAAAACATGGACTCTAACATTGGAGTGCCTGGGTCTGAAGTCTTCTAACTCAGATGTATTTTATTATATGCAGTCCGTTCCTTCTGTTACAACCATACCACACTCTAATTATCCAATACTATACCTCTCAGTCTCACCAAGGAGACTGAGAGAACAGAGGCTCTATTTACATAATAATGAAAATGGAAATGGAACGTTCAATGAGGACCTGGAACTTAAGGGTTTACTTCGCATACTAACTGCTATGCTAGAAGCTTTGTCCTTGATTGTCAGTACTACAGTCCTATAAAATAGAAATTAATTCTTCCAGTTTGCTTAATGCTGAGGAGATAAATGCCTTAACAAAGTCAGGAAGCCAAAAAAAAAAAAAAGTCAGGAAGCCAAGTTGGATGCAAGACTTGATGCATTTAACTTTGCGATACTGCCTCCCTTTACCTGCTGTGGATTCCCAACCCCTGGAGCTTGGCCTCAGGTGTAACACACAGCTGGCACTTTGCTTGACACATAAGTAGATCACACATATCTGTGGAATGAATGTTTCCTATACTAATATTTTAAAGTTACTAAAAACAGCTCAAAGTAAATAAACTCGCATAGCAATTCCATTGTTACCTGGATAGTCACTCAAGATTTCTGTTGAAAGTGTCCATTAAATTAAAGTTTGGATGGAGCTCTCTGTCTGCATCTGCGCAGAGCTGGTTTCACAGCCAATAAAGGCATCTGGGTCACATGTACTTCTGATGAATTATTACAAAATGAAAGGAACAGTGTAAATTTCCACTACTAATAGCATAAGAATAACAATGAAAAAGTAAGAATTTGGGTAATTACACTGTACTATTTTGTGGTACTAAAGTAATAAATAGCTGTGTACATGCAGATTTTAATGAACACCGAAGTGTGAGGATCTTTTATGGGTTTTTTGTTTGGTTTTGTTGTTGTTTTTCAGTACTGGGGGTTGAACTCAGGGCCTTGTGCATGCTAGGCAAGTTCTCTATCACCCAACCATATCCCCAGCTCTTTTTATCTTATTCTGAGATAGGGTCTTGCTAAATCGTCTAGGCTGGCCTTACTCTTACCATCCTCCTGCCCCAACCTCCCCAGTAGCTGGCATTACAGGTGTGTACCACCACACCAGGCTTTCTTATGGTTTTTCAAAATATACTTAAAATGTTAAAACATTTTGACAAAAAAAACAACCATTAATAAGGATCGTGAGCTCAGATTTGAGGAAGCAAAGGATTAGTACATTCTCTGGAGACTTTAAGACTTTGAGAAGTTTAGTTTGAAAATTCATAGATGGATAACAATTATTAACTCTTGCTGGCTAGTGGTCCAGGAAATCATTTCTGAACAGCCATACTTATGTCTCTGGATTTAGGCCAGATCTTCTCTGTGACCTGAAAATAGTCATATCTTTACAAATGAGAAATTGAGATTTTTTCTTATGAGGTCTTATTGAAGGTAAATAATTACATAAGTTATCAGAGAAATTTTTAAATGTATATAAATCTTAAACCTTTCATTTACAATTAACTGTTCATGGGTCATCTCACTACAGATGTAGATCTCAAATTAAGGGTGTTCAAATTGAACTCATGGGTCTGTCTCTGACCTCCACAACTTGCTTCTTTTTGGTTCCCATATGCGAGTTAATGATCCACTGTAAACATAATCTCTAACATTTATTAAGTGCATATTATGTACCATTCCCTGTGCTATTTTACATATACTAACTTATTTAAATTTTCTTAAGAAACATTAAAACTCATCTACCTTCTGAAGTAGATATGAGCACCCTTTATTTCACAAATTAAGGAACTAAGTCACAGAAAAGCTAAGAACTCATCGTCAAACTCTTCTTTCTTCCTCTCACTCCAACTCCTTCTCTCACTGAATCAGTTATTAGGTCCTGTCAATTTCAGCTCCTCCATGTGGCTCCCCTCAGCAAGGTCCCTTCAACCTGCCCGATTCTCTAGCACACCCTCCGCCTGCATGTCTTCATCACGTGTTACCTAGGCTGCTACCACATAAAGAGCAATCTTTCTAAAACCCAGATCTTACTTCTTCATTTCCCCAGTAGAAAATTCTTCCTGTGTGATGAGACTCCTCAGAAATCTGACTGATCAGATCGTCCTCTTTTTTTGCTCCCTCGGCTCCGGCCACACAGAATGATCATGAGTCCATGAATCCACCAAATAATTTCTACCTCCCCTACTTGTGCCATGTCATGTTCCCCACCTGGAAGGCCTTTCTCTTCCTTCGGTCCCTGGCTCCTTCTTAACTTTAAGGGTCAGGTCAAGCACCACCTCTTTGTGTTGCCTTGCAAAAAAATTTCATATATAGCTCTCTCTCTGTTCGCACTGCTACAGCATCTAGTACTGAATGCATAGTGGTAGTACTTATCACACCGTATAGTAATTATATATATTACATAGCTGTGATTTTTCTTTTTTACTGGAGCTTGAACCCAGGGTTGCTCTACCATAGCTCTTTTTATTTTTAATTTTTTCATTTTTTTTTTAATTTTTTATTTTTACAGACTGCATTTTGATTCATTTTACACAAATGGGGTACACCATTTTGTTTCTATGGTTGTGCATGATGTAGATTCATACCATTTGTGTAATCATACATGTACATAGGGTAATGATGTTTGTCTCATTCCACCATTTTTCATATCCTTCTCCTTCTTATTTCCTTCTATGTAATCTGAAGTACCACCATTTTTCTCTCACCCCCTACCCCCTCCACACCCATAATATTTCATCATCCACTTATCAGAGAAAAATTTCGGTCTTTGTTTTTTTGGGATTGGCTTATTTCACTTAACATGATATTCTCCAATTCCATTCATTTATCTGCAAATGCCATAATATTATTCTTCTTTATGGCTGAATAATATTCCATTGTGTATATATAACACAGTTTCTTTTTTATTTTTGATTTTGAAATAAGATCTTGTTAAGTTACCCAGGTTGGCCTCAAATTTGTGATCCTCCTGCCTTAGTTTCCTGAGTCACTGGGATTATAGGTGTGCATCACCACAGTGGGCTAGCTGTGATATTTGCTTAACTGTTCATCATCTGGTCACATGTTTTAGGTCAGAGAAGTTTCTTCTCCTTTTTCAAGTTCCCAGTGCTTAATGAATCCCAGATCCCTTCCAAATCGATGCTTGTATTAGTTCACTAATATCAACATGAAGATTATGCTCACTGGTAACAAATGCCACTAAACCTTTCAGAAGTTAGGTGTCATGCTTGTAAATGGAATTTCCTATCCTCTCTACATATCAACATATTTTTCCCAAATTTGTAAACTTCAATTAAAAAGTATTGTCCATATATCTTATTTTGTAAGTGCTTAAGAAATGGGACTCCAGGCTCCATCCACTTTGGTGGGCAAACACAATAAACGTGGTTTTGTAATGCGTCTATTCTTTGTGTCCTACTTGTTTTTCAAGAAAAGTAATGAAGTCAGTAACTGAACAGCAAAGGAGATACTCAAGATGATATCAGCTCCATATGATCTAAAAACCAGGCCCTCAGGAGACACACAGAGACCGAGGGATTGAGGGTATAAGACAGAGAATGGGGCAAAAGATGGCTGAGGTGAGGAAGATAAGTGGAACCCTCCCTGGGAGGAGACTGAAAAGCTGGAGGCAGGGAGGACCCATACCAGAAAGGGCAAGAGGCCAGAGTGCAGCAGAGGAATATGGTTAGAAGTGAAGGAAGTTCTGCCCTGGATCAGCCTAGAGAGAAGGAAACTGGGCACTTAAATCATGTGCTGCATTTGGAGCCACATCATGGCAGAAGCTTAGTCTAACTGACCTTTTACTCACAGCGCCCACATGAGAGCGAATGCCTAATCAAGCTTAATAAACTTTGTTGAACTGAATTTGGACTACTGCCCAGACATTGGGAAAGGAAAACCACTTTTAGAGTCTGAGCTTAGGGAAATAGAGAGTTGTCACCCACAGTGCCACTTGGAAGAAAGGGATAAATTGAGGGAAATGAGTTGTGCTTTTCACAGAACCACAGTTTCAGGGCCTCGGAATGTTTTTTAAACCTGAACAAGAAGTGACTTGCTAAGAAATGGTATGGGAAATAGTAAATGGAAGTTTCTAGATCTGAAGAGGTATAAAAACAATACCTCCTTTCCTGTCTGCTTAACAAAGAAACCCCAGGTCCTCTGATCTGAGCCACTTTCTGAAGATATGTGTGGTCTCTCAGCTCCTCCAGTTGCATCCCTTCATCCTCTCCTGTGAGGCTGAAATTGACTGCTAACCCCAAAGAATTTCAGAGATCCACTTCTGTGAGCAGATATAGCAATCACATGAAATTTTACAGCACTGTTAATGTCCCCTGAGGTCTGACATTCCATTGCATTGAATCTTCACATTAGCTCTTGGACTTTCCCTCTCCCTGAGATACTTACCTCCCCTTCTTTGGTCTCATTGTACTTTATCTCTTTTCTTCACAGTAATTTTTGGAATTTGTCTTTAAATATTTCTTTCTGTGATTATTTCATTAATGTCTTTCTTTCTCCATTGGACTGTGAGCTCCATCAGGATCCAGACCATGTCTGATTTTTCCCATCAAATATATCTATTATATCTGAGGTTGTGCAAGTGACAGGTGAAGTGCTCCATGTATAATATTTTGATGAGAGAGTAGAAGATGGGGATCCAAGATGGCGGACTAGAGGGTGACTGCACCTCCCATTGCTCCAGAACCCAGGATTCAAGAAGGGAAGGCAATGAGAGACTTGGACTAACATAGAGCCGTGGGTGACTCTCTCCCACCAGGTGAAGCTCGGCCACAGGAGGAAGGCCAAGACAGGGGCAGCTTCTCGGAGCAGGGCAGGGCAGCTAGAGTCTTCCCCAAGCAACCCTGCTCCCTCCAGCGGCAGGCTCCTTCCACAGCCAGCTTCTCGGAGCAGGCTGCCCAGTGAGAGCTTTTCTGCACAGAGCCAGCCCCCAACCCTGGAACCAGTAGCGGGCTAGGGGCAGCTATCTTCAGAAGCATTGCATTATCAAGTTCCTCCAAGACTTCAGGCTACTGAAGGCTAGGAGGTGATATATTGGAAATCTACAGGAACACTATAAGCTAAAAGGAAATCTGCAATATCTCAGAGTCCCACTGACATCTGACCAATATGAGAAAACGAGGGAAGAAAATGTCCCAAACAAACCTAGATACTATATCAATAAAACCCAATGACAGCACAGTAGAAGAAATGTCAGAAAGGGAGTTCAGAATGTACATAATTAAAACAATCAGGGAAGCAAACGAGGAGATGAAAGAGCAAATGCAGGCATTAAATGATCACACCAATCAACAGTTAAAAGAACAAATACAGGAAGCAAGAGATCATTTCAATAAAGAGTTAGAGATACTAAAAAAAAAAAAAAAACCAGAAATCCTTGAAATGAAGGAAACAATAAACCAAGTTAAAAACTCCATAGAAAGAATAAACAACAGGATAGAACACCTGGAAGACAGAACCTCAGACACTGACGACAAAATATTTAATCTTGAAAACAAAATTGACCAAACAGAGAAGATGGTAAGAAATCATGAACAGAATCTACAAGAACTATGGGATACCATGAAAAGGCCAAATTAAAGAATTATCAGGACTGAGGAAGGCTTAGAGAAACAAACCAAAGGAATGAACAATCTTTTCAATGAAATAATATCAGATTTCCCAAATCTGAAGAATGAAATGGAAAACCAGATACAAGAGGCTTATAGGACTCCAAATATACAAAATTACAACAGACCCACACCAAGGCACATTATTATGAAAATACCTAACATACAAAATAAAGACAGAATTTTAAAGGTGGCAGGAGAAAAGAATCAAATTACATTCAGGGGGAAACCAATAAGAATATCAGCAGATTTTTCAATCCAGACCCTAAAAGCTAGAAGGGCATGGAACAACATTTACGAAGCCCTGAAAGAAAACAGATGCCAACCAAGAATCTTATACCCAGCAAAACTTACCTTCAAATTTGATGATGAAATAAAATTCTTCCATGATAAACAAAAGCTAAAAGAATTACAAAAAGAAAGCCAGCATTACAGAACATTCTCAGCAAAATATTCCGTGAGGAAGAGATGAAAAACAAAGAAGCAAATCAGAAAAGGGAGGAATTATCCTAAAGGAATTGTCAAATAAAGGAGGAGCCAAGTCATGTCAAAAAAATAAATAAATAAAATAAAATAAAATAAATGAACCAAATGACTGGGAATACAAATCATATCCAATAATTACTCTGAATGTTAATGGCCTGAAGTCATCAATCAAAAGACACAGACTGGCAGATTGGATTAAAAAGAAAAATCCAACAATATGTTGCTGCAACAGACTCATCTCATAGAAAGAGATACCCATAGACTAAAGGTCAAAGGATGGGGAAAAACATACCATGCACATGGACACAGCAAAAAAGCTGGAGTATCCATCCTCATTTCAGATAATGTGGACTTCAGGCCAAAACTAGTCAGAAGGGATAAAGAAGGACATTTCATACTGCTTAAGGGAAGCATAAATCAGCAAGACAAAACAATCATAAATATCTGTGCCCCGAACATTGGCTCATCCATGTACGTCAAACAAATCCTTGTCAATTCCAGAAATCAAATAGACCACAACACAATAATACTAGGCGATTTTAACACACCTCTCTCACCACTGGATAGATCTTCCAAACAAAAATTGAATAAAGAAACCATAGATCTCAATAACACAATCAACAATTTAGACTTAACAGACATATATAGAATATACCATACAACAAAGAACGAATACACTTTCTTCTCAGCAGCACATGAATCCTTCTCTAAAATAGACCATATTTTATGCCACAAAGCTACTGTTAGCAAATACAAGAAGATAGAGATACGACCTTGTACTCTATCAGATCATAATGGATTGAAACTAGAAATAAATGACAGAATAAAAACCAGAAACTTCTCCAATACCTGGAGATTAAATAATATGCTATTACATGACAAATGGATAACAGAAGACATCAGGAGGGAAATAAAAAATTCTTAGAAGTAAATGAGAACAAAGACACATCATATCAAAATTTCTGGGACACTATGAAAGCAGTACTTAGAGGAAGATTTATTTCATGGGGCGCATTCAAAAAAAGAAGTAAAAATCAACAAATAAACGACTTAACACTACGGCTCAAAGCCCTAGAAAAAGAAGAGCAGACCAACACCAAAAGTAGTAGAAGACAGGAAATAGTTAAAATCAGAGCCCAAATCAACAAAATTGAAACAAAAGAAACAATCGGAAAAATTAACAAAATAAATAGTTGGTTCTTTGAAAAAATAAACAAATTGATAAACCCTTAGCCGCACTAACAGAGAGAGGGACAAAACTTTAATTACTAAAATTCAGAATGAACACAGAAATATCACAACAGACACGAGTGAAATACAAAACATAATTAGAAGCTATTTTGAAAATCTATACTCCAACAAAACAGAAAACCTCAAAGACATCAACAAGTTTCTAGAAATATATGAATTACCTAAACTGAACCAGGAGGACACACACAACTTAAATAAATCAGTTTCTAGCAATGAAATAGAAGAGGTCATCAAAAGCCTACCAACAAAGAAAAGCCAGGACCAGATGGGTTCTCAGCCGAGTTCTACAAAACCTTTAAAGAAGAGCTCATTCCAATACTTCTCAAAGTATTCCATGAAATAGAAGAGGAGGGAACCCTCCCAAACTCATTCTATGAAGTCAATATCACCCTGATACCTAAACCAGACAGAGACTCATCAAGGAAAGAAAATTTCAGACCAATATCCTTAATGAACATCGACGCAAAAATTCTCAACAAAATTTTAGCAAATCGCATACAAAAATATATTAAAAAGATAGTGCGCCACAATCAAGTGGGTTTTATCCCAGGGATGCAAGATTGGTTCAACATCCGGGAATCAATAAATGTCATTCACCATATCAACAGACTAAAAGTTAAGAATCACATGATTATTTCAATAGATGCAGAAAAAGCATTCGATAAAATACAACATCCCTTCATGCTCAAAACACTAGAAAAAATTGGGGTAGTGGGATCATTCCTTAACATTGTGAAGGACATCTACGCTAAGCCCATGGCCAATATCATTCTAAATGGTGAAAAACTGAAAGCATTCCCCCTAAAAACTGGAACAAGGCAGGGATGCCCTCTTTCACCACTTCTATTCAACATCATACTTGAAACTCTAGCCAGAGCAATTAGACAAGCCAAAGAAATTAAAGGGATACGAATAGGAAAAGAAGAACTCAAACTATCCCTATTTGCTGATGATATGATTATATACTTAGAGGACCTGGAAATTCCACCAGAAAACTTTTAGAACTCATAAGTGAATTCAGTAAAGTAGCGGGATATAAGATCAATGCACATAAATCTAATGCATTTTTATACATAAGTGATGAATCTTCAGAAAGAGAAGTTAGGAAAACTACCCCATTCACAATAGCCTCGAAAAAAATAAAATACTTGGGAATCAATCTCACAAAAGAGGTGAAAGACCTCTACAATGAGAACTACAGAACACTAAAGAAAGAAATTAAAGAAAACCTTAGAAGATGGAAAGATCTCCCATGTTCTTGGATAGACAGAATTAATATTGTCAAAATGGCCATACTAACAAAAGTGCTATACAGATTCAATGCAACTCCAATTAAAATCCCAATGAAATAGATTTTTACAGAAATAGAGCAAGCAATTATGAAATTCATCTGGAAGAATATGAAACCCAGAATAGCTAAAGCAATCCTCAGTAGAAAGAGCGAAGCAGGGGGTATCGCAATACCAGATCTTCAACTCTACTACAAAGCAATAGTAACAAAAACGGCATGGTATTGGAATCAAAATAGACAGGTAGATCAGTGGTACAGAATAGAGGACATGGACACAAACTCAAATAAACACAATTTTCTCATACTAGACAAAGGGGCCAAAAATATGCAATGGAGAAAAGATAGCCTCTTCAACAAATGGTGCTGGGAAAACTGGAAAACCATATGCAACAGAATGAAATTAAACCCCTATCTCTCACCCTGCACAAAAATCAACTCAAAATGGATCAAGGACCTCGGAATCAGACCAGAGATCTGCATCTTATAGAAGAAAAAGTAGGTCCGAATCTTCAACTTGTTGGCTTAGGACCAGACTTCCTTAACAGGACTCCCATAGCACAAGAAATAAAAGCAAGAATCAATAACTGGGATAGATTCAAACTAAAAAGCTTTCTCTCAGCAAAGGAAACTATCAGTAATGTGAAAAGAGAGCCTACAGAGTGGGAGAAAATCTTTGCCAATCATACTACAGATAGAGCACTAATTTCCAGAATATATAAAGAACTCAAAAAACTCTACACCAAGAATGCAAATAATCCAATCAACAAATGGGCTAAGGAAATGAACAGACATTTCACAGAAAAAGATGTACAAGCAATCAACAGATATATGAAAAAATGTTCAACATCTCTAGTAGTAAGAGAAATGCAAATCAAAACTACCCCAAGATTCCATCTCACCTCAATTAGAATGGCAATTATCAAGAACACAAGCAATAATAGGTGTTGGCGAGGATGTGGGGAAAAAGGTACACTCATACATTGCTGGTGGGGTTGCAAATTAGTGCAGGCACTCTGGAAAGCAGTATGGAGATTCCTCAGAAAGCTTAGAATGGAACCACCATTTGACCCAGCTATCCCACTCCTTGACCTATACCCAAAAGACTTAAAATTAGCATACTACAGAGATACAGCCACATCAATGTTCATAGCTGCTCAATTCACCATAGCCACATTGTGGAACCAACCTAGATGTCCTTCAATTGATGAATGGATAAAGAAACTGTGGCATATATATATATATATATATATATATATATATATATACACACACACACACACACACACACAATGGAATATTACTCTGCCATGAAGAATGATAAAATTATGGCATTTGCAGGCAAATGGATGAAATTGGAGGATATCATGCTAAGTGAGATAAGCCAATCTCAAAAAACCAAAGGACGAATGATCTCTCTGAGAAGCAGATGATGACATATAATGGGGGGTGGGAGGGGTTAGCGTTAGGGTTAGGATTAGTTTTAGGGTTAGGGTTAGTGAGGGGGGTAGAGTGGAGGAAGGAAGGACTGTATAGAGGGAACAGAGGGGTGGGATGGGTGGGAGGAAGGGAAAAAATGGCAGAATGAATCAAACCACATTGCCCTGTGTAAATTTATGACTACACGAATGGTATGCCTTTACTCCATGTACAGAGAAACAAAATGTATCCCATTTGTCTACAATAAAATTTTTTTTAATATTTTGATGAATTATTGAAAATGCAACAGTTCATAAAGTCTTTAACAGCATTACCTGAAATATGACAATCCTTTAGTACATGTCTCAATGACAAAATCATTATATTTACTCCTAGAACATTCCCTTAATTGATGCTATAAAATCTTTGGTTGGAAATGCAGTACAAAAATACCGGTTTCATCACCTGTACAGAAAACACAGTTAAGAGGTAGAAAACACAGAAGCATTAATATAGCAGGCTTGAAACTGCTATTCTTTGAAAAGCAAACCCATAGGTTTGGTCCTCAGAAATTGAAATTTGAATGGATCCGACCATTCCCTGACAGGAGTAGCTCACACTGCATAAACTGTTTGCAGAACAATTTAGCATGTGCTGAATATCTGCTTGGACTCTGGAATTTTGGCATGTGCTAGGCAGAGGATGTCCACATGACTGCCTGTGGACAAAAGTTCTAGGCTCAGGCAAGCTTCCCTGGTAGGCCACATTTCAGATGTGTTGCCCAATGTGTTGTTGAATAAAATAAGCATATCTTGTGTGATTCCACTAACAGAGAATTCTTGGAAGCTTGTGCCTAGCTTCCTCTGGACTCTCCTCTATGTACCTTTTTACCTTTGCTGATTTTACTTTGCCTCCATTCACTGTAATAAATCATATGCACAAGGATTCTTATATGTTGAGCTCTATGAGTCTTTCTTTTGAATCCTTTATGAAAATGTTGCTAGAACTACTAAAAAACTTGCATTTACAAAATAGTTGATAAAAATATTCCTCTGGATTGTACAAAAAAGGGACACAGGGAGCACTAATAAGACGTGGTGAGTAATTTGACTTCCTTTTCTTCTGCTCCATCAGAAGCTGGGCTCTCTGTGTTTTTAGCCGATTTGCTGCAGGGAAAACTTTAGTTCCTTGGTTAGCCATGTTGACCTGTTTTCTCTTTGCTCCCCCTTTTCCTTCCTTCCTTCCTTCCCTCCTTTCTTCCTTCCTTCCTTCCCTCCTTTCTTTCTTTCTTTCTTTCTTTCCTTCTTTCTTTCTTTCTTTCTTTCTTCATTTTGGCACTTTTTTGTCTGAATATTTGTTCTTTCCCACTACATTTTTTGGGGAAGGGGGGCTTCATTTCCCATTTTGGAGGAGCAGCTTTATCTAACACCATCATTAATCATCCATCCTCTTGGGCTCTTCCTTCACTGTCCCTTTGACCAATGAAACCATCCTCTTGGGCAAGTTGGTGGTACAAGCTTCTGAAGCTGCCACTTCTCCCACTACCAGAGCTTCTGGGACATCTGGCAAGGGCGAGTGGGGACCTCAGGTCCTACTTCTCATAGGTTCTGTTGCCTTTCAACATAACCAGCTTGAGACCAAGCTTCTGGTACATAAAAATCTATAGGATACACCCAAGCCATATCCAACCTATAGGAGCCTAATATAAAAAAAAAAAAAAAGCCCAGATAATTGGTAAAAGACAACCCCAGTATAGAGCCAGTGTACAAAGATGGAGTGATGTTTCTTTTCTTGGGATTGGGGGCAGGGGTGGTTATTTGGAAATAATTCCAATTAAAAAAAAAATCCCACACATAAATGGAAAAATCATGGTGCACTTAAAGGAACAAAATAAATTGACAGAAACTGTCCCTAAGAAATGTATCAAACAACAACTGAAACCATGATGAAATATGATGAAAGGAAAACAAAAAGAACTTTTAAAAAGTCATGAATCAGAGTACTTCAGCAACACTACAAACTAATTGGACCTAACAGATATATACAGACTACTCCACTGAACAACAGCAAAACACACAATTTCTCAAGGGCACATTAGGCCACTGCATACATATTAATAAAATTTTAAGAATTAAAATTATAAATTGGGCATGGTGGCACACACCTGCAATTCCAGCAACTCAGAGACTAAAGCAGGAGGATCCCAAGTTCAAGGCCAGCCTCAGCAACTTAGTGAGGACCTGTCTCAAAATAAAAAATAAAAAGGACTAGGGATGCAGCTCAGTGGTAGAGCGCTGCTGGGTTCAAAAAAAAAAAAAAAAAAAAAAAAAAAAAAAAAAAAAAATCAGATCGTACCTCTAAGAGGAAGGAAGTCTTCCCTAAGAGGTACTTTCAATTTGTTGACTCACTCAGTGTCTCCAGTACGGGTCTCCTCCTCTGAAAGCATGTTCTGGCTGTTCCAATCTCTCCTACTTGTCTCCCGCAGTGCCTCAGGTAAATATTCCTGCGACCCCACGTTGTCATTAAGTGACTCCTTGCTTTCGTGCAGCCTGCTCAATTTAAATCATGTAGATACTGCTGTCTGGCTGACTGTACCCAAGAAGCAGGTAGGTTCACAATGGTGAACTATAAACTGCCACCTTCTCTCTGCATTGAATAATAAAGGTTGCAGATGATTTTAGGGGTAACAACTTCAAATGAATCTGCCTGTAAGGGATGTATTTTCTGGGGCTTTTGTGAAATGGGCTTTTGTGAGTTAAGACTATTTGGGGATTATGACCTACATGTTGTGCTGTGAAGAGAACTAAGATCAAGAAAATGAGTCCTCTACTGTTCAGCTACTATGTTACTGTGCAACTTCAGGTAAGTTAATTATACTTTATAGGCTTCACTATCCTCATCTAACTTATGAGTCCATGTAGTCTGAGTTTGGGGGATCTAAACAGAAATAGTTCTCTTACTTCTTGCCAAGTGCAATAATAATAATAATAATGATAATAATATGTAAGCTTCCCCTTCCTTTGATGCAAATCAGGAGTTAGCTAGCTAACCCTGCAATGCTTCATATGTCAGTAAGAAAGGACTTAATCAATGTAGACTTCTTATTGTTCCTAGCTGTCCATTACATAGAGAATCTGAAATTTCATATTATGCTTGGGAAACTACAAACAGTTCATTGTGACCAAAGTATAGTGTTCAGGAAGAGGAGACCAGACAAGAAAGCTGCCAGATAAAGCCCATAATAACTAATGTGATAAAAAGTTAGCATGGAGGAAGTAATTACTTTATTTCAGATACTGGACCAGAAGATGTATGTGTATCATGTTTAGAAGTCTCCTGACAATTCCATGAATTTATACTACTGATAGCCCCATTTTAACACAGAGGAACTGAGGATACGATCATTTAAATAATGCCCAAATTTCACTAGGCATCACATGGCAAGTTCTTGAATAATTCTGAGAAACTGACAGTCAGAGGAACCTGTCAGTAACACAAGAGAAAGCAAAGATGCCACAGATGTAGACTTTACTAAACTAATCAGCAATGAAGAGAAGAGAATCCATCAAGTCATCCAAGAATATTCATCAGGTATGTACTGAACACCTAGCACCATGCCAGTTTCTGGAGCTACATCATGATCAGTGTAGACAGGACTTCCTGCTCTTGTGGAATTGACATTTTGACAGGAAGACAGGTTATAAACAAGTAAAATAGTACATTGGATATTGATAAATGATAAAAATGAAAGAACTCAATTGGAGAAAGGACATTTAGAAATATGGTGGGGAGGGTGGTCACACTTCAAATAGGACAAACAAAGAAGGTGACAGTTTTGGGAACACGGAGAAGCCAACCAAGGAGAGGAAGGCAAGTTCAGTTTTGAACTTACTAATTTTAAGATGTCTGTAACATCCACAAGGAGATTTGCTGAAAGCAGCTAGAAATTTAGGACCAGGGATAGGGTTGTGGATGGAGACATGAGAGTTAACACCATAGAGATAGCAAGTGAAGCTAAGGGAAAAAGTAGAATGAGGACAGGAACCTTGAGAAATACATAGAAGATGCACAAAGAGAGGGAATTCTTTTATTCATTCAGGAGCCAGTTCCTAATCTGGGACCAGTGACTTGAGTTTTAACCTCCCTTTTCCCTCACCTGAAAAAACTGAACTCGCTGGGCCTGATGGCGCATGCCTGTAATCCCAGCAGCTCAGAAGGCTGAGGCAGGAGGATAGCAAATTCAAAGCCAGCCTCAGCAACTTGGAGAGACCCTGTCTCTAAATAAAATATGAAAAGTGCTGGGGATGTTCTCAGTGGTTAGGTGCCTCTGAGTTCAATCCCTAATACCAAACAAAAAAAGAAGGAAGGAAGGAAGGAAGGAAGGAAGGAAGGAAGGAAGGAAGGAAGGAAGGAAGGAAGGAAAAGAAAAAAAAGTTATTTGGAATGTCCTCCTATTAAAATTCCTCTCATTCTCCCCATTTCTGTGGATATTTCTAGTAACAACCCTATGAAATATGCACTTTCTCACAGATGAGAAAAGAAGGGACATAACATTTAAGTAACTAGCTTAGAGTGGGGGGCAGGGTAGAAAGGGAAGCACATTTGACTGGGCCTGCAGGAAACAGATGCAGATGCAGATGTTCCAGAGCCCAGCAAGAGAACAGTGGTTACAAGGGCTAGAATCCGGGGGCCTAGCTCCAGAAGCTGTGCCCACAGCTACCACCTTACACATGGTTACATATTCACACACATATATATAATTACAAGCATACACATGTATACATAATTACACAGCTTTGTGCTAGGAAGAAACTAAGCAATGCCCTGTGGTACAGGAAAACAGATGTGTTCTGGATTAGGTGATGAGGAAAGACTGTGAAACTTTTTGGAAGTAATATCTCCTCTGAGATTTGAAGTTGCTGAGGCTGGCCTCAAATCTGTGATTCCCCCTGCTTCAGCCTCCCAAGATACTGGGATCACAAGTGTTTGCCACTACGCCCAGAAAAAAAAAAGCTTTTAATTTTGATGAAGTACAATTTATCTGTTCTTTTTTTTTTCTTTTGTTGCTTGTGCTTTTGGTATTATATCTAAGAATTCATTGCCAAATCCACAATCATGAATATTTATTCCTACGTTTTCTTTGAAGAGTTTTATAGTTTTAACTCTTGTATTTAGGTGATTGATACATTTTGAGTTAATTTTTGCAAACTGTGAGAGGTAGGGTCTAACTTCATTTTTTGTAGTTGTCTCATACAATTTGTTGAAGAAATTATTCCTGGATTCTCAATTCTATTCCGTAAAGACATTTATATGTTTATTCTTATACCAGTACTCCACTGTTTTGATTACCATAGTTACATAAGTTTTGAAATTGGGAAGTGTAAGTCCTCCAATTTTATTTTTCTTTTACAATATTATTTTGGCTATTTGGGACTTTTTCAAATTCCATATGAATTTAGTAACTTTGGCAATTCCATGTGAATTTGAAGATTGACATTTTCACTTATGAAAAAGTCATTGCAATTTTGATACACAGATTGCATTGAATCTGTAGACTACTTTGGGCAGTATTGCCATCTTAATATTGTTTTCCAATCCATAAACATGGAATGTCTTTCCATTTATTTAGGTGTATTTTAATATCTCTCAGGAATACTTTTTTTGTTTTTAGTGTATACATCTTCTGGTTAAATTATTGCTAGGTACTTTATTCTTTCAATTACTATTGTAAGTGGAATTGTTTTCTTAGTTTCTTTTTTTTTTTTTTTTTTTTTTGTCCCATGAGGTCACTTTAAGAAGAGTCACTACTAAAGAACTTTTTTAGATTGTTCTTTGCAAGTGTGGAGGAATACAATTGATTTTTGATTTTGATCTTGAATCCTGCCACTTTGCCAAGTTCACTTATTAGCTCTGGTTAAATTTTGTGGATTCTTTAGAATTTTCTATTTGTCCATAAGGCCATACCATCTTTGCATTGAAATAGTTTTACTACTTCTTTTCCAATTGATATGACCGTTGTTTCTTTTGCTTGTCTAATTGCTCTGGCTAGAACTTTCAACGCAATGTTGTATAGAAGTAGTAAATGTGGGTATGGTTATCTGAGATAAATTTAACTTGATCATCATGTATAATCTCCATGATATATCATTGGATTCAGTTTGTTAGTATTTTGTTGAGGACTTCTGCATAAATCTTCATAAAGGATATTGGTCTGTAGTTTTCTTTTTTGCCTAATGTCTTTGGCCTTGGTATCAGGATTATTCTGGTCAAATAAAATGAGTTAGGAAGTATTTTTCTCC
The DNA here is from genome assembly GCF_902686455.1 of Sciurus vulgaris. NCBI lineage: Eukaryota > Metazoa > Chordata > Mammalia > Rodentia > Sciuridae > Sciurus > Sciurus vulgaris. Next base: position 121,680,532 of record NC_136461.1, on the reverse strand, counting down.
TCTTTTATTTTTGGGAGAATTAAAGAATGATTGTTGTTTTTGAAGAATTAGAATTCACTAGTGAAATCACCTGACTTTCTTTGTCAGGTTTTTAATTACTGATTTGATCTCTTTTCTTGTTATAAGGTTCTCTTAAGTTTCTATTTCTTCATGTGTCTGGTAGTTTGTGTGTTCCTAGGAGTTTTTCTATTTCATCTAGATTATCCAATTTGTTGGTATACAATTATCATAGTGTTCTTTTATAATCCTTTTTATTGATGGAAGCACTATAGTAATGTCCCTACTTTCATTTCTAAATTCAGTAATTTATCAATTTCTTTTTCTTCACCACTCTAGCAAAATTTATGATCTTCTCAAAGAACCAACTTTTGGTTTCATTATTTTCTCTGTTGTTTTCTGTTTTCTTTTGTGTTTATCTCTGTTATAGTATTTATTGTTTCTTTCCTTCTCATAGCTTTTGGTTTAGTTTGCTTTCCTTTTTCTAGTTTCTTCAGGTATTGAAGATTTGATTTCTTCTGGATTGATGATTTGAGATCTTTCTTCTTTTAATATAAACATTTACAGCTATAAATTTCCCTCTGAGCACTGTTTTTGCTGCATCCCATACATTTTGGTATGCTGTGTTTTCATTTCCTCTTATCTCAAGATATATTCTAATTCCCCTTGTGATTTCTTCTTTGATTCATTGGTTGTTTTAGACAATGTCACTTAACTTCTACACATTCATGAATTTTCCGATTTTCATTATGTTCTTGATTTCTAGTTTTATTCCATTTTGATCAGAGAAGACTATATTATTTGTCTTTTAAAATTTATTGAGTTTTGTTTTTTTTTTTTTTTTTTTTTGCAACCTAATATATGATCTATTCTGGAGAATGATCCATGGGTATTCATCTTCTTCCTGGACCTATCAGATCTACCTCTCTTATATTTTTAAAGATAATCTATGTGAAATATCTCAATCTTACTCCCCTTTTTACACTTAAATCTCTTGAGATCCTTAGCCTTATTCTTTTTTTTTTTTTATCATAACTGACATCTCTGCCTGAGCTCCTGAACCCCATCCTGGCTTCCTCTCAGAAACGGCACTATTCGTTCTAAATACTTCTTTCTACCATATCTTCAATATCCTCTGCCAGCCACTTCCCTCTGCTCCAGACTTACCCAGGACTCTGTCACTTAGACAAGTAACTTTCTTTTATCCTAACTCTATCTCAAGATCCTGTCCTGTTTCTCCTCCAGTTTGTTGGTATATCATTATATAGTGTTCTCTACTAAATCTCTGAACTACATGCTAAGTAAAAAGGCTCACTATATCCCTGGTTTCTATAGATAGGCCAGTCTTCTGGGTTAACAACTCCATAGCTTCTTTTGACTTTTTACTCTTTTCAGAATCAGATTAGTTCTACCTCCATCATCTTCTTCCTAAAACACTGTTTTGTTTTGTTTTTTTTTCATACCTTCCCACTTCTCAAAAATACTCCATGTTTCTTACTTGTTCCAAATTAACTCCCTATTGTTCAGGTGGACCCTTAAAACTCTCTGTATTCTAATCTTTTTTTTTTTTTTTTCCACCCTGGATTTTATTTGGTAGGTAGTTACAGTAGTGTTATTGAGCTGGCTCATGTACATGCAGTCAGCTGGGGCCCAGGGTGGCTCTCTGCAAAGCTGAGGTGCAAGCTAAGGAAGCCAGGCAGGTCAAGGGTCCTTTCTACCTTCTTAAGCCTCCGCCTGAGTTCTCATCAATGCTAACCTCCCTGGCATGATTAGGGACATTATCAGAGAAACATCTAATGGGGCACATCTGGCACATTCTCTTTGCTTTAGACACATCTATCCACCCACCCCAAAATTCAACTCTTGACCAGATATGAGACCTTTATAACTGGGATTTCTTGCAAGAAAGCTGACTTGGAAAAGTGGGGAGGTGGAAAGGAGCAATAAGAGGGACCCTGGCAAGCAGAATGGGTGCCTACAGTGAAGAACCCCAGAGCTAGGTACCTTGGGTCAGGAAGAAACCCGCACTGCAGGTCCTGCCCTTCTCCAGGAACCAAAAGCAAGGAACAGAGGCAACAGCAACCCCTTGTCACCGTGCTCACCTTCTGGCAGTCTCTAGATAATGATCTAAGGTAATAAGCTTACATTTATAATTAGAGGATAATTTGGAGAATTTACACTATTTACAAGGGCCACCCTACAAGGAGCAGGGAAGGTGAGAGACTCCTGGGCACAGAATAGAAACAGTTTGGGGAAGTCCTAACTCCTTATTACCATTGCTTTTGTCATTCCCACCCTTCAGCTCCTTGTAGAGTAGAGGAATCAGATTCTCTCAAGGAGCATAAGGTGGCACAAAGACCAGTTACCCTACTGCTTGCAAAGGACCCAGCAGCAGTTAAGGTGTGACTATTGCCTTGGCATAATCAGGCTGGGGGAGCTATGAGGAGCAGCATGGTCCCTGCCTGCTGTCCTCAGAGGGCTTGGGGTACACTGAGCCTTGGGACTGCCCAGCCACATGAATGCCTGGAATAGTGGACAGCTTGAACAGTAAGGCAAGGTCAAGTCCAGTCTCTACCGTAGTTCAGGAATGAACTGAGACCAGTTGATGTTGTCAGGGCCCAGTGGGTCCTCCTCCAGGCCAGGAAAGCTGATATCCAGCAGGATCTTGCTTAGGCTGTCATTCATTGTATCCAGAACCAGACCTTCAGTCAGAGAACGGTTGGCTGAAAGGCTGGGAACCTGTAGCTCTGGGAAACCTGGCTTGGGAATTTCCGGATCAGAGCGGGAAGAGCTGTTAAAGGGGTCAGAGGCAAGGTCAAAGAGTTCTGAATTGAGGAGCTCTCGGGGTGAGTCAAAGAGAGGAATGCTTTTCAGTGGTGTGGTGCTCAGATCCATCAGCCCCAGGGAGTCAGGCAGGGAGCCGAAGGCGCCCTGGGGGGTTCGTACTGGGCTGAAATCAAGACATTCTGCTTTGGCTGGGGGTGTGAGCCTCCAGGATTCAGGGGTTCTGGGGAGGATAGATTTGCTTGGGGTAGAGGAGATGGGCAGAGTCTCCTTAATGGGGGTCTTGAAAGGTCCTCCTTCCTGCTGGAGACAACCAAGGTGGGAGACAGGGTCTGTCAGGAGAGGGGCCTCAGTAGCTCGTCGGGATGTGCTGGGGCCCTCTGAGAAGACCAGCTAGGGCTCATCCAGACAGGGAGGCTGCAGGTGCTGTTTCCTTCGAGACCGGCTCATCTCTCTCTTCTCCCTTCGTTTAATCACGAGCATTTCTGAGACACATCGGGCTGGGGACTTAAGCCCACTGTAGGACTTCTTGGGCCTTGGGGTGGGAGAGCAGGAAGAATCCTCCCAGGAGTGAGACAGTTCCTCTTTGAATGATGGGCATGGGGAGGGCCACTCTTCCAAGGGAGGGCTCTCCACTTTAATGGGTCTTGCTAAATGTGGCATGTCCTCTGTAGGTTGGATTTCCTCCTCCTTGATGGACTGAACTGGAAGCAAAGGCAACAGCCCTTCTGCAAGCAGGGGTTTCTCCTCCTTCACTGGTCCCGCAGTGGGAAGAGGGGCTATGCCCTCATCAGCTAGTAGCAGCTTGGGGGCAATGCCGACTCGTTTGCTATGACGGGCAAGTTCTGAGCTCATGAGTGAAGCTGTCAGGGGCAATGGCACCTTCACTGAGGGCTGCAGCACCAGTGACTGGTTCACTGGGAACCGGATGGGCACCAGATATGAGCTGACCCGTGGTAGTAGAGGCTTCATCTTCCGCCGTGCACCCAGTGGGAGTTCAGTTTTGATGGTTACATTCCGGCGGAGCTCAGGATTGGATCGCTTCTGCTGCTTAAACACCTGGTCCAATGTCAAGTAGTGATTGGCACTGGGGTGAATGGTCCAAAAGGAGATCTTGCCATTGGCAGATGTCTCCCGAACAAACATGTCATGGAGGGAAAGGTTGTGGCGAATAGAATTCTTCCAGCCTGGCTTGGCAATATGCTTAAAATAGGGGAAGTGGTCCTCAATCCACGTATAGATATCTTTCAAGGTCATGCGCTTCCTCTCAGTGCTGTTGATGGCGAATTGTATCATTGCCATGTAAGAGTACGGTGGCCGCTGAGACACAGAGTCCTGCCAGGATGTTGATGTTCCTGAGGGCTCCTCCATCGGAACCTGACGCTGCTCCAGGTGACAATTCTCTTTTTCCTCCATCTCTTGCTTGATGCTACAGGAGCCCAGTCCATCAGAACTCATTTTTCCAAGCCACTGGATGTTAGTTAAGCTGTTGTCCAGAGTGCAGCCTGCTGTCTCACCACCAGCACAGCTCTCCAGTCTCTGCCCCACAGTGGGTCCAGGTGGTCTGAGAACATTTGCATCCCTAGTTGCAGGCTTTGGTCCCCAAGTCTCTGTAATTACTTCTGTCCTCTTGGAATCATTGCTGGTCTGGGACTGAGGCTGGGGTCCTAAAGGGTGAGTTGAAGCTCCCCCACAGCTGATAAGGATGAATTTGTTGGGCCCACTGCTGCCACTCTCCTTTCCTTTGGCGGTCAACGCTGTGATGATGCTTTGGATATCAGCATTGTTGGGGATGGCCACCACTTGTATGTTGGGCATGGTAGGGTGATTAATAATCTTGATCCCAGTTGGAAACTTGCCACCTCTTTGGAGGACTGTGCTTGACTAGGCTTCTCTTGGGCAGGGGGTCACTTAGGTTCCTCCTCTGGTGTTTCACGTGGGGCATCTTGAACAGGAAGGGGCAGCCTTCGCCTTTTGAGAATCAGTGGCTGCCGGGGGCTGGTTTTCATTATGAATCTGTGCTTTCACTCTCCATTGAGAATCACAAGAATGGACCCTCCAGATCCCAGCGCCGCCGCCTGTGACTTCTCCAACCTGGGGCCGGGCCAGGGCCCGGACACGGACTCGCGCCAGGCCGGCCGGGTCCCTGGCGGTGCGGGAGGGGTGGGAGCCCCGGGGAAGCCCGGGAGGGGAGGGGGTCCCGGGCCGGGGCCGGGGGGTGGGGTCCGGCACCGGAGCTTTCAGTTTGTTCCGCTGTTTGAAATTGGCGCCGGCTGTATTCTAATCTTAATCTATTTAGTTTCACTGAATCCCCTAGACCAGATTCTGGGAAAATAAAATGCTAAGACATTATTCATATTCCCAGAAACATATCAACCAATGGGTGAAATAGGGAAACAACTATATCTATTCAGCTACAAATGGTACTAAGTACTAGGAATACAGGGAAAATAAGCATAATATTTTCTCTCAAGTTTATGGAAAAGGGAGAAAATAATCTCATAATTACAACAAAGAGACAGAAATACAGACTAATAAATATGGTCTGCATGCCCTGATTTCTAAATTTTTACTCACTGAATTAGCATAGAACTGAGCAAATAATAGACTAAATGACTTGTTAAATAAACTATTGCAATCTATAAAAGCAAGGGCATTTAAAGGAGTATGCTATGCCAGAGAGGAACAGTTTCTGATGAGTAAGTACTTGACTAGATAAATCCCAATGTCTTTACTAAGAGGAATTTAGCTTAACATCCTGGACAGAAAACTCCCAAGAGGAGGGATAGAGATGTGTACATTCACTCCACAAATATTCACAACAGTGGAAAAGGCAGACAAGTCTTTGTGTATTAGTCAGATTTTCATCACTGTGATCAAAATACCTGACAAGAACAACTTAGAAGTGAAAAAGTTTATTTTGGCTCATGGTTTCAGAAGATTTAATCCATGGTTGACTAGCTCCAAGTCAGAAACATCACGGCAGAAGGATGCAGGGGGAAAAAGGTGATCAGCTCATGGCAGCCTGGGAAGAGAGAGAAAGAAAAAAAAAAAAAAAAGAAGGGGTCTGGGAAATAGATAAACACTTACAGGGCACCCACCCCAGTGTGCTACTTCCTCCAACTGGGTCCCACCTCCCAGTAGTCCATTCGGTTATCAATGGATTAATCCACTGATGAGGACAGAGCCCTCATAACCCAATCACTGCTTGAAGTCCCACCTTTGAACCTTGCATCAGACACTATGCTTCTAACACAAGAACTTTGGGGAACATTCTAGATTCAAACAATAAGACTTTGCCTCTATGAAGATTAAATCCCAGTGGAGAGGAGGAAGAAAAAACAATGAAGTATACTAAATGATAAGTACTATAGAGAAAAGTAAATCCAAAGGTAGCTGGGTATGGGTGGAGGTTGGTAGTGAGGAAAGCATGGTCACAGAAGGACTCTTGGACAGGGAACTTTTGCATTAAAGGCATCATGGAGGCAAAAGAGTGAGCTGTTTGTGTGTATGTGCACGTTTGTGTGTGCATGTGTGTGTGTATGAATGTTTTTGGTTCAAGATTTTGCTTGTGAAAAAAGAAATAAAAATAAATAAATAAATAAATGAATAAATAAATAAACCCCAAACTTATTTAAAAAAAAAAAAAAAGATTTAGCATGTGATATTCACCCATGTGATTCCCAGAGGTAAGAGGGGCGAAGAAGACAAATAACCATTTGTTAAACTACTGATGGGAAAGATGCAATACAGAGGGGAATCGATGGCAGAATGGAATCCATATGACAAATCAGGAAAGAAAAAAGAAGTGCGAGTTCCCGGAGAGTATCAAGATTCCAGGAGGTGACCCTCCCACACACCAAACACACATGCGCAAGCATGCACGCACACACATGAACATGCACACACATACACACTCAGCTCTTTTCTGAGAAGTAAGAGATCCCAAGAAGTCTGGTTATGGTTATTTATTCATTGACTCACACATTTCTGCAAATCCTAACACACATCAGGAACAGTACAAAGTGCTGTGTGCTGACTTACATGAATACCCAAGCATGATCAGTTAGACAAATAGAGGACTAGAAAATAGTGTGACAAGCATTAAGAATGGCAAAGAACACTAAGAAAACACCTTTAAGAATCAAGATCACTTCACCCTTTTTACTCAAATGTTAATGGTCTCTGAAACGGGCTTATAAGAATGTGTCTATTATGTGTTACTTTGAAATTATTATTGTTTTTATCAGATTTAGCCCTTCAATCACTGGGCTAAAATCTTTTTGAGAGCAGAAAAAAATACCTCTGTTGTCATGAAAATATTAAAAGTAGTTGAAGTCAGAAGACCTGGGTTTGAACGCTGATTATGCTATTCTTTAGTCATGTAACCCTGGGAAAGTTAGATAACTTCTGTGTCTTGGGTTTTATCTATAAGTAGAAATAATAATCTAATCCATTTGCCTCAAAGAATTGTTGTTGGCATCAAATGAAATAATGCATTGGGAAAAACTATGTATGCAGTAAATCCCTGTTATTAATTCTCTCAATTGTGCGAGCATACTGTGTGGACAGTCGGTAATCAGTAAATGTCCAACCGTAATTATACTTCATTAGCAAAGACTTGAAGTTTTTGGAGTCTGTGCCAGGGAGTTGATGTAGTTTCATGTCCCTCACCACCTGATGCCCAAGAAACTCAGGGACTGGGGTAACAAAGTATGAGTCATGGCCCAGGAATGACCAGCTAGTATAGAAGTAGGCACTGGGCCAGAATCATCTGCTGACTCACCAAGAATAACAGATGTTTTGCTGGAGGTGGAGCCACTGGGGCTATAATTATCTGTTGTGACACTCCTAACCCTTTCTCTCCCCATCATTTCTCTTGGCTTCTTTTTGAGAAAAATTTTAACAAATGGGAGGAGTTAGGGGAAAGGGCATAGGAATTGGAAGATTGCCATGGACAGTTTTACAACCCTTTCCTTCTATGTTTACAGGAAATACAGTTTCACAAGGCAGTTCTTCCTCATCGGTGGTGAATGGGATTCTGGGGGAGTCAGTAACTTTTCCCCTGAATTTTCCTGTGGATGAGAAAGTCAACATGATCAGCTGGACTTACAATGGAATAATCTTAGCAGTCATAAGCCTAAATGAATTAGGAAAGCCACAACTCCTGGTGCCCAATAAAAACGGGACAAAGCGACTAACCTTCACCCAGTCGTACTCCTTGCATCTCAGCAACCTGACGATGACAGACACAGGATTCTACAAAGCCCAGATCAACACAAAAAGCTCTCTTTTAATGTTTTCCAGTTACACCCTGAGGATCTTTAGTGAGTCTAAATGTTGGGTTTAATTTTATATGGACTAAAAAATATTAGATCTTCCAATCCTATTTGAATACAAGTGTGCATTATAGTCAAGTGGTAAAGAGGATGGCATTTGGGGTCAGAATGAGGTCCAGTGGTAAAGCAACTCAGTGACACTACACAGCCAAACGATGGCAGAGCTGAGAATAGCTCTCCACTCAGCGCCACCTCACTCTCCTTTATCTGATAAAAAGGCCCCCTTCAACCAGAAATGTAGTATAATTGATACATTACATGTATCTGGCATGTGACCCTCACAAATCTCCATGAGGCAGGTGCAACCCTTATGCCTTCAGTATAGACTTGGTCACAGGAACTTGCCTACAGTCACAGACACGGTATGTAACAGCACTTTCCACCTAACAAGACTGCCACAAAGGCTAGCCTGATCTAATAGTGTGATCTGTGCAGAACAGCTGTCTACCCAGGAAGTACTCTGTGAGGCTGAGCCAAGACAGAGAAAACTCTTTTCTGTCAATGTTATTTAATCTTTAACAATATTTTCCCTAGATGGTTCATGTTGATCATTAGGGAAAAAAATGCTTCCCCAAGATTAAACAGTGAAAATATCCTCAACATAGAATTAAGGAAAACTGTAATGAGGTAATTTATGATCTGTATCAGAAAAAAAAAATGTAGTAATCAGTTATATTCAAAGATACCATAAATAGCTTTAGAACCATCACTTACCAGAGATGTTTCACAAGGGGTTCAAGCATTAAGTTGGCCTCCAGACTAGACAACTTTGAAGACCACTGAGATTCTTTAATTCCTACCTACCAGAGATCCCATAAGGTCTAAAATTCATTTGGAGTCCTTTGGATTAAGAGATATGATCTAAAAAAAAAAAAACAAAAAATATTGTTAAAATGTCTCTATAAATGGGATGCTCATTAACATTTAGTGTGAAGCCCCTAGATATTTGATGAGTCTATCATGTTAGATTAGTCAAAGTCATGTCCTTGAAATAATATGACATGGAACAGGTAAAGATTACTGGGGGAGAAAGGATATTTGGGACAATTCTGAGCAGAAGATTCCAACGAAAGGGGCAAAGTGGTCCAAGACAGGGTATTCATTTTCTGAGACTGTTAAGGGCTAAAACAACAGAAATATATTCATGCTCTTTCAAAGTTCTGGAGACTGAAAGTCCAAAAGCCAGTTGTTGTCTGCAGTGCACTCCCTTTGTTGGCCCTTAGAAGACTCTGTTTTCTGTACCTCCAGCTTCTGATTGCATTCCTCAGTATTCCTTGGCTTGGGGCCACATCATTCCACTCTGTCTCTGTGGCGACATCACCTCTTCTTTTCTCTGTGATTTTGCCCCTTCTGTCTTCTCAAATATCCCTTTGCTTTACTCTTGTAAAGACGATTGTTATTGGATTTAGGGCCCACCCAGATAATCCAGGATAATCTTCCTATCTAACTTAATTCCTTTTGCAAAGACCCTTTCTCCAAATAAAGTAATATTCACAGGTTCTAGGAATTAGGACATGGATGTATCTTTAGGGGATCACCAAGCCTTTATAGACAGGATCACCCTCACTGATCATCAGGTGATCAAGGCAATACTAGGACCCTGAAGAGAAGTGAGACACATACAATGGAGAGCCCAAGAACAGACACCATGCCAACATTTGCTAAGACAATGTTCTGACACAGTTGAGACGCTAAGCATGAATTCTCCTGCAACAACCATACTCCTGGGACTCAATATCAATCCCTTTCAGGGCTTTTTTCCCTAAATGTTTTTTAAGTCCATATTATCTCTCCTTCAAAAGCCCACACACAAAAAGATGTGTAAGCTTCAGCAACTGGTTTTACAAGAGTGCAAAGGAATTTTTGAAATGTAATACGTAGATTTGTTTTTCAATATTGACCAATCTTCCCTATGCATGAGGATATAAGGGTGGCAAAGATTTGATGTTATAGGCCAATACCAATGAATCGGGAGTAACTGACTAGAGTTTAGTGTTAAGAAAGATGTCGAAGACATGTTAGGTTTACCTACTGAGTCAACGACATGGTCCATGTTGGCCATGAATAATGTACATGTACGTGTGTTCTTCTAGCCACTTAAATTGTAAACAAAATACACAAAGATCCCCACCCCCCTGACATTCTGAATAGGTAGTGGAGGCAGGTAATAAATAATACATATAATGTATGAACAAGTGATGAAGTATGTAAGAAAGTCATGAGTTCTATGGGGAAATAAAAAGGGAGATTAGAACAACATAAGGAGCATCAGAGTGCTGGGAAGTAGAAGTCTATTTTAAAGGGCATAATCAGAATACGCCCCACTGAAAACAGGATATACAAACCAAGGTCTGTTGGAGGTAAGAGAGTGAACCATTCAGATATCTGGAGGAAGAGCACACCTAGCAAGACTCCCCTGTGCCTGACGTGCTCATGGAACATCAAAGAGGCTGAACATCAAGGAGCAGAGTGAAAGAGGGAGTAATAGGAAATGAGATTGGAAAGGAAATAGGGGGCTGTATCAAGTAAGGCACCGAGAGTCATCATAAAGACTTTGGCTCCTATGGTCAATGAGATTGAGGGCCATTGGAGGGTTTTGCAAAGAATCAAGATGATTTGACTTTGTTTAAAGAATATCTTTGGTTACACTGTTGAGATCCACTGGACCATAAAGGAAGTCATTGAAATAATCCAGACAAGAATTGATGCTGGCTTGGACAAGTGTGGTAACAGTAGAGGTAGTGAGAAGAGATTAGATTCTGGACGTATTTTAAGGAAAAGTCACCAGAACTTTTTTATTTTAGTATGAGATAAAGAGATGAGTCGCAGATAGTTCCAGGGATTTTGTCCCCAGGGAATGAAACAATGCCATTTTTATCTCTAAGTGGGGGAAGGGTACAAATTGAGCAGATTTTAGAAAGAAAAACAGAAGTCCTTTTAGACATGCTGAGCTTGTGATATACTCATATCCAGGTGTAAATGTCAAATACCCAATTATATATTCATTATATGGGAAAAGGTAACAACATATTTTTGAAGTCAGCCATAACATTCATGCCAACTATTTGTCATCTCTGCGTTAGTCACTGTCTCTCTTAATGCTCATAATTACCTGAAAAGTAGATACGATTACCTGATTTTCCAGATAAGGAAACCAACACTTAGAGATATTAATAATTTCTCCATGGTCATGTGACCAGTAACCAATAAAATCATGATCCTACCCCAGGTTTTCCTGGCTTCAAATTCAACACCCTTTCTCTTCACCAGAACTCCATTCTGGCAGGTTATAAGTATATTTAGTTCCACAACTTCTCCGTTAAGTCCTCCCTCCTCCCAGTGCTGGGGATTGAACCCAGGGCCCTGTGTATGCTAAGAAAATGCTCTGCCACTGAGCATTATACCCCCAACCCTTCAGTTAATTAAGTTTAAAGCATTCCTCAGTCTTTTCTAACCAAAGAGTTGGACTTTCTGTTCTTTATTGGGTTACCTTTACTTCCATCCTCAGGTCAGGGCCTATTTTTGTCCTGCTCTCATGTCTCTATTGGTTCATAGTTACTTCTAGGCAATAGCTGTGTCTTCTAGGCAACACTTTCTAGTCTTTGGTCTCAGAAATTTCTGCATTTATATCAACTCAGAGGATGAGGAGAGGCCCTCGACATAGTGTCTAAATTATCTTTATGAGAAGTATTGTCCATAGATCAGAAGGTACCCCAGGGATTAAACTGGACCCAAGAAAGGTAGAGAGACCAGTCCCAAATTACCTAACTGGTCTCTCCCTTCCCATTTCTCTCACTGAAGTCTCTTTCATTTATCACTCCAGACCTTGCTACCATCAATTAGATAATACAAGCAGAGTAAACAGAGTATACAGGCCACAGCATACAGCAGAAGTGAAATACCAAAACATAAAGGTAATGAATAATTTTTAGAGCAGTCTGAACTGAGACATTCATTCTTAACCCAAGTCTTTTCTCTGTACACAGGACGACTGAGTAACTTACAAGTTACCCATCACATTCAACTATCTGGTAATAGCACCTGTGAGATCCACCTGACCTGCTCTGTGGAGAATCCAAATGATACTGTCTCATTTGGGTGGAAGTTCTCAGGAAACATCTCTCTAAGAGAACCAAACCTCACTATCTCCTGGGACCCCAAAATTTCCAGTGAACAGAAATATACCTGCATAGCTGAGAACCCTGTCAGCAATTTATCCTTCTCTGTCACTGCCCAGAGTCTCTGCACAGGTAACAGTCAGCCTCAGGTCTCTCTGAGAGCCTTGAGCAATTGTGGGGTGTACCATGTCCTCACATCCTACAAGATTCCCAAAACTGTGGCAGTGGGAGACAGTCAAACTGCCACTGGAGGTGGGGTGTAGTCAGCCTCTGGGGCTCTGTGCTTCTCGCTACCTCCACAGTCTCTCCTTCCTCCTTCCTCTTCTGCAAGCCCTCCTATGAGGGGGGACAAAAAAAAAGGACTCAGAAAGAACTGCTCTCTCCCCTTGTCTCTACCAGACTCCATCCTACCTTGCTGCCACTGGGATTTTCACTCTCCAGAAATCCTGCCAGAGCCCTAGAGCTCTTGGGTACAGAGGGACCCACCCAATCCCTGCAGGCAGCCAAGGAGAGGCCCAGTAGAGGCCCTGAGAAAAACACTTTGGGATTCACTCTCTGTGTATGAAGAAGTTCCACTTCTTTTTTTTCTTTTCAGGTGTTTTAACTAAAGAAAATCTATATGGGGTGAGCGCGTGGATTATAATTCTGGCTTCTTTGTTTCCACTTGCTATAGTCATCATTGTATGCAAACCTGTTTGGAAGAAAAGAACAGGCAGGTGTTCTTTCTTCCTACTTGTCTCTCCTCCAAGGTTGTAGATAAAGTTTGGGACCTCTGATTGCTAAGAATCTTTTATGGAAAACAAGTGAAGTGTGGGGAGGACACAAACCCTGGCTCAGCTACACTGGGATGACCCTCGGAATGTGACCAGCACCTGCTAATATCCTAAAGGAGGTGTCCTAGTGGGAGAAGCAGGACTCAGCCTCAGGGTCCACTTGCCACCTACCCTTCCTTTGGGGCCCCTTCCTCCACATCCTCTAGAGAGGCGCCCTGGGGGTAGGACATAAGAAGACCCTCTCTCAGACATTTCAATTTCCTCATTTATTTTTCAGGTTCCCTCCGTTTGCGTACTCAGCAAACCCAGCATCCTGGTGAGCACCCACACTCTTAACTACTGATCATAAAGCAGACAGGGAAAGATGAAAGAAGGAGGAAGGAGGCTGACAAGAAGTCAGAATATTACTACTCAGATGCACCCCATGGTACAAGAGATGACTCATAGTCATGAGACCTACAGGGTCCCTCACAAGCTTAAGAAGGATCTCACACAGTGAGATCAGAGTCACTCTCCTCCCTTCTGATGGAGAAATTTGTTGTAGTGAAAGGGCTGGTGGCCTGTCCATTTGCACCCAGAAAACCTCAGGCAGAGAAAAGATGATGGATCAAAGACTGAAAATCAAATTGCTTGTGAATCCATCACTGCTGTTTAGCAAGGGTTTGGACAGTGGATAGACACAGTTGAAAAAGAAAGTGTGATCTAGAGATGCAAATACAGGCTCTGAACTCAAATTGGCTTTGAGTCTTATTCCATGGGTAAGAGATGGGAGACATCAGTGCTTAGAAAAGAGCCTGAGGACTGGGGTCAGAAGACACTGATTCCAGTTCCTGTTCCATCACTTCCTGTGTGACTTTGCACAAATCGGTTGAGATTTTTGGGCCTGCAGTTCCTCAGCTCTAATATAATCAAATTCAACATAAGGGCCTGTGAAAGTTTAATAAATGTTTCCTGCATTATGCTCACAGCATCTCCAACTCTTCTGTAGATAGTGCTATTTAGTCATTCACATGAGAAGCCTGAGGGAATTTCTGAAGTGTAAGGGCACTTCCCACTCAAGAGATGTGGTCAGAAACAAACCACATGATTAAGAAGTTTTTGGTTCAACACAGAACTGTACAAGTGAGCCCTAAGGAAAGGGGAGACTTGGACAATTGCCTCTTTGGGGACAGAAAGTGCTCAGAAAAGGCAAGGTACTGAGAGAAGTAGTCCCAAAGTCCTTCTGCCACTGACAGTGCCTTTTTGTCTTAACAGCAGAGTCCTTGCAAAACATAGAGTACACTTCAGTCTCTCCAGGGAGCACTGTGTATGCTCAGGTCACTTATCCAAAACAGGTGAGTCCTTTTAGATTCATACTACATCACTGTCACTATTTTTTACAGGGATCACCCACAAATTTATCAGTCACAATCATCTGACTGCTGACATCCAATACTGAGGAGAGAAGGCAGCAACAGGGGCTACAAAGATAGCACAAGACCTTTCTAGGGTCTGCTGCTCCCACAGTGATCATGTATTCCTTCTTTGCTCTCCACTCTTCTCTGCTTGATGCCCCAGTAGGTTTTGTCCCTTCAGTATAATAAAAAGCTGCCTGAAAGAGTGAATTAGATTTTCTTTTCTGTTCTCCTATAGCCTAACATGACACTCAATTAATACTTGCTGACTGGATCAGAGTTCCACTGAGTTTGAGTGTATCCATGGAGACAGTTCCATAACAGGAGGCTTCTTACCCTAGATGTAGAGACATTAGGGGAGCAAAGATGTTGTCTCTCAAGAGGGGGAGAGGGGCAAGAATCTGCAACTCCTCCACAGCAGGGGAAACTAAACCCATGAGCAGCTGTCCTCTCCTCTGCCAACATAATAGGATGGTCTTGGTCAAGCATTATAAACTCCTGTCTCCACCACCCCTAAATAAAACATCTATATGTCACATTTCTAAATAACACTATACCTCCTGGGAGGCAAAAAATTTGCCATTCTTGAAATGACGGAAGCAATGACCCAGCTAGAAATCTTGAATTCCCCAAGCAAATCCTTCTCACCCACTGCCTTACAGGCATTTGTGAAGTAGGCTCCTTGAAGAGAAGGGACAAGAAGGAATACTCTTGCTTGTTCGATTGCCTTTCCAAATTCCTGTTCAAGGAAAACTGAATCACTGTCCAGAAAACCCGAAACTAACTTCCAGCTTTTTCTTTGGTTAAAAAAAATGTAGTTTTTGAGGGTTTAATAGTTCTCTAAATATTCCTTCATTAATTTAAAGTGTCATTAATTTATGAGCAGGTTCTTCAAGGGGACTGGGGACTTCTGCTGTTGCTATTGCACTGCATATTTCAGACAGAGCCTGTCTGATGACCAGGTGTTCCTAATCTACCAGTTCCTAACGCTTGAGAAGACCCCCAATGATGTGGTGACCAGGCAGTTATAATGACAGATAGAGACAAATGGATTAGGCAAAGTGGACTTCTCCAGTTATAACAAGTAAAAACCTGTGATAAGAAAATATAGTACAGTAATAATCTGGTATACAAGCTGGTTCTTATAAAATTGATGGAGGAGAGTAGAGTTGGATGCAGGATGAGAATGGTTCCCTCTCTTCACACAAGGCCATCTCTCTGTCTCTCTCTGGTTTTTGAGGGCCTCTGGTTTGCTCTTCAGTTTTGGTCTCAGGAAAAGTCATTAAAACTTTCCAGGTCTAAACTAGTGGGACTTGGTCTCCAGCACCTTTTGCTAAACACACTCCTTGGCCTTCCTCAAAAAGAACTTTGACATATTCCCTCTTTCATCACTTTGCTTCTCCCAAGAATATATTTATGCATGAACTTCTTTGTCTCCGTGTGAGCCAAATGTATGTGATTTTTTTTCCACAGGAAATGGGAATCCCAACATCTACAAAAAAGGACACAGTTACAATTTATTCCACAATTAATCATTCCAAGGAGGTAAACCCATGTTCCTATATTCTTATGCCTTTCCCCAGACCTATGATTTTGCAAATAAAGTACAAGGGCCATTTTACAGATGCCCAAAATAGCAGGAGGATCCAGAAAGTCTCAGGACATCCAAAATGTATTTGAGAAGTTATCTTGTATTAGGGTCATCACCCATAATTGAGTTTTCAAACTACTTGTTTCTTTTTTTAATTTAATCCTGCCTTATTCCATCAATATCCCTACTATCTGCCTATCAGGGGTCTCCCATCCCCTTCATATCTGTAGACATGGGGTGGAGTGGCTTCGGCTCTGGTCTGTATTAACATACTTTGTTTTTCTTTTTTTCCCCCAGACTAAGACCACTTCTCCCAGGGCAACTGCCCTTAACAACATTAAATAAATTGCTGAGGAACCTCAGAGAAATTCTGGGATAACACATCTCCTGATCCCATAGGAAAAGGACAAAAAGAGGAAACAGGTTTCTGACTTGCAACAGAATCTGAATATGTAAGATTATTACTTCCAATCCTTCAGACTTGATCTTGTTTAGCTACATCAAACACCTAAGGAGTAACATCATCTCCAGAATATGATCCAAATAATGCTTTCTAGTCTATTCCAGGACAAAACATTCTTCAGATAACATATCTGCACATTTGTGGGCAACAGGTTATAATTCAGCATAAAATCATTTCTCTCCTTTTAGAAAACAGCAGGATATGATTCATTTGTAAAGAGAATACAGAGCTGGTTATGTATGGACTTGAATGGACCCACAATTATATCCTGGCACATCAGTTACTAACTATACCTCCTGCGACATGTTACATAATCTCTTGGAGTTGTAGTGTCATAGACTGAAAAAAGAGGAGAATGGCAATATGTCCACTCCATTGTTCAACCAGGAATCTAAGTCCTCCCTGACTATGGCTTCTTTACCACCAGGCCTTTTGGACTCTACCTCCAAAATATATCTTGGACTCATCTGTTTCTCTCCAACTCTCCACCACCATCCTATATCCAACTATCACCACCTCCAACCTGGAATACCACAAGAACTTTTGAACAGCTCTCCTAATTTTGCTCTTGTTCCCCTCCAATCACTTCTCCACAAGATAGCTAAAGTAATGTTTCTTTTTTTCTTTTTTTGGTAGCAGGGATTGAACTCAGGGGCACTCAACCATGGAGTCACATCCTCAGTCCTATTTTGTGTTTTATTTAGAGACAGGGTCTCACTGAGTGCCTTGCTTTTGCTAAGGAGTAATGTTTCATAATATAAATCAGATCCTTCATTTGCCTGCTTGTAACCCTGTAGGCTTTCCATTTCACTCAGAATGAAGTACAGTCTCCATGGCCCTGTCTTGTTTGGTCCATTCCCAGACAGCAAGCACCACTCTCCCTCCATGCTTTCCCTGATGTTTAGCTCCTCTAGTAGAGGAAAAAGTTATCTGTATTACAATCATTCACATCTTCTCCAGGATCTTCTTCTTCCTCCTGTTCTTTAGGTCTTGGCTTAAACATGTCAACTTCTATGAGACCACTTTCTAAACCACCCTATCTAAAGTAAATCACCCTATTATTTTGTTCTACCTCCCTTGTCGTTTATTTACCAAATGCCATCAAATATTTATTTTATTTGTTTAATTTCTATTTCTCCCACTAAACCAAAAATTCTTTGAGGGCAGAGATGATGACTACTTTATTACACGTGTTCAATAAATATTTTTAATAAGTAAATGAATATGTAATTGGGTTTCGTGAGAATTAAGGCAATACAGTTGACTCTCTGTGTTCAGCCTCTCTGCATTCAACCAGTCACACATCAAAAAAAAATTTTTAAAGATTCCATCTGTACTAAACATATTCAGACTTTTTTGTCTTGTCATTGATTCCTTAATCAATTCAGTATAACAACATTGTGTTAGACATTTTAAGTAATTTAGAGATTATTTAAAGTACTCAAGAGGATGTGCATAGGTTATATACAAATACTACAGCAATTTATACAAGGAATGGGTATCTAGGATCCACAGCAGGTGCAGGAGCCAATCTCCCAGATACCAGGGGACGACTATTCACCTGAAGCTCTTAGCATGGTGCCTAGCTCACAAAATAACTTGAGAAATGTCAGTCATAACTGTTAGAGTTATTACTGATATTGTTGTTATTAAATTTCATTCTCCTGAACTCACAAAATCTCACAAACCTTCAGCACAATAAGGAGAAAGGACACTGTTTACCCTGCCCCCACATCATTTCTTGCCTTTGTTCAAGTTTTTGAATTCTATTCTATTCTTTTACCTCATGTGAAAAATAATGCTCCTCTTCTCCTGGGAAGTGTTCCCTGTTTTTGTTTGTTTGTTGGCTTGGGATATTTTTTGATATACTTTTTCTAGTGTGTCTTTTTTTTTCACGGATATAATATATATCGCTCATTGTGAATAATTCAAACATTCCATAATCTCAAATCCTCCATAATCCTCAAGATAATGGCTTCATATTAAAAAAAAAAAACTTTTATCCAAAATGCATTTTTTAAATTTGATTTTGTTTTTTGCTTTTTTGTGTTTTATTTTGCTTTGCTTAACATTCTATCTTAAACAACTTTCTGAAATCAAAATATGTAGTTCTGCAGCATTTTTTTTGCTTTTGATTGAGTTTAACCTTCAAAGAGTTAAGTCAAGTAGTGCTTTCAAATGTATATGACAAGTATATATTTTATTATTTCATATTCCCCACTCCCTTACTTCCCCTTCTGCACACACAGACACAAAACACATTATCTATTGATTTCCTGTTATATTTGTTTATGCTCATTCTTTTCCTGCTCCATCCTCCTAATGTAAATACAGATCGATTTTCCTTAAATACATACTCAGTGATTTATTATGACTATGCAAAATACTGTTGGTTACTGAACCAGGAAGTGACTATGATTACATTTCCTTTCTCATACAACCTTCAGTTTTTCTTGGAGTTGATAATTGCCTCATTTTTCTCATCGTTTTGTTTCCATTGAATATCTATCCTCCACAATCCCCACTGTAAGCAAAAATAACCTACACAGATTTGCACCATTATGAAAACACAAAAAACTGGGATTCCAAAAGAATCAGCAAACTTTCCTTTATTCTGCAGCAGAGTCAATCAAGCACTGGAGGGGCTTACTTTCTGGGTAGAAAAAATGCTGTTGGTTATGGAAGGAGTCTGAGTTTTATAGTTTACAATGAGGGTGGTTTAATTATTGGAGACTGAAGATGGTTTGGACAGTCAGGAAAGAAGTTGCAAAAAGCCCAAAACTCATTGTCACTGGGAAAAGCTCAGAACTTGGTGTTGACTGCTCGTCTTCTTCCTCTGGGACCCATTGTTACCCAGAGCTTCATTATTTACTTTTCTCCTTCCAGGATCCATCAGCAATGGGAAAGGGTAAAAGTCCAGGGCCCAGCAGTTCAGTATTTTCCTCCTCCCTTAGGACCCATTGGGGTTGGGAAGGGATAGTGGAGATGCTGGGGATCAAAACCCAGGAAGGGATGCAAGTTTGCTTTTTTCCCCTTGGGGTCCATTGTTACTGGCAGAGGATTAATGATTGCCTTCCTTTTCCCTCTTGTTTCAGTTTTGGGGACAGTTTTGGGAAGTTGTCATTTTTTCCTGTCCTGGGCTTTGTCATTTTCCATGTACTTCATCCACTAACTCTATAAAAATGATTCTCATGTAACTTTGAACCTTAGTTAAGTCTATTACATAATTTACCAGTCTTGTACTCTTCTAGAGATATCTCTTCTAGAGCACATGACTTCCTATTCCATCCTGGGCTGGCTACTTTTCAGTGCCTAAAGCACAGCAATCATCTTGGGACTTTCCTTGGTCACATCTTAGACAATCCTTTACCTATCTTCTCTGTGGGATACCCTAACTTTTAATTTTTTCTATGTATCTCTGAATTGTTTAAATAATAACAGTAAGAATGTTTTGTTCTGTGATTTTTAAACCAAATTCTCCTCAATTTTTAAAAGTAAGCTCAAAGTTGTAAACATCCCAGTATTGTCAGAGGGAACCCATCTACTGAAGGCCACGTAATAGAGACAAGCTTTTAAGACCCCCAAGTTTCAAATCATCCTCTCCCTCTTCCTTGCATTTCTCCTATACTCACTGGTGTTTCTTCCCTTAACCCCTGTATGACTATCTTTTATCCTGTTCACAGATCAATAAAACCATTATTAGCACTCTATCTACGCTCTTTCTTAGCTTTGCACTCTGCTGGGCCAATATCCAAACCAAAAGATTCCCGATACTCATCCTGATTCCCTAGTGGCTACACACAACCTATAAAGCCTGTCATAGAAAATCACAGAACCATATAGCACACCACAAAACCATTCCATTTCTCTTTGGCCCTTTGTTCCATTTAATGATACTTTTACTACCCTAGATATTCCAAACTTCTCCATGCTTTACATTTCCCCAAACATACCCACCTGTATATGTCAGCTTTTCTTCACTATGACAAAATACCTGAGAAAATCAACTTAGAAGAAGAACAATATCCTTTGATTCACATATTTAAGAGGTTTCAGTCCATGGTCAGCTGATGCCATTGTTTCTGGGCCTATGGTAAGGCAGTACATCATAGCAGAAGGGCATGGCAAAACAAATCACTCACTTCATGATGGTCAGAAACAGAAAGAGAAGGGACAGATCCCATAACACCACTCTATCACCTATGCAGTGGTTCTTAGCCCCATGGTTGTTCATTAAAATCACCTGGGGAGCTTTTGAAACCACCGGTGGCAGAGTCCAATCTCCAGAAATACTGATTTAATTGGTTCAGCCTGGGACTCAGGCAACAATATTTTCTAACTGCCAAAGTGATTCCAGGAGAAACATTCATTTTTGTATACATATTACAGGGAAGTAGTCTTTAAAAGGAAATAAATCTCAGTGAGAGTCTGTATTTATCCTTAAGAGACAACTGATGGCATCATTGTGGATTTAAGAAACTATAGTTGAAATATCTCCCCATCTTTTCCCACTCATATTTACAGGGTATTTTAACTTTTCATCTCTGTGACTAAAATACCTGACAAGATCTACTTAGACATGGAAAAGTTTATTTTGGGCTCATGATTTCAGAGGTTCAGTTCATGGTTGGACGACTCCATTTTTCTGGACCTGAGGTGAGGCAGAGTATCATGGCAGAAGGGTGTGGCAGTGGAAAGCTGCTCAGCTTATGTCAGCTTGGAAGGAGAGTGGGGAGGAGAGAGAAGGAGGGGGGAAGAGAGAGAGTAAGAGAGAGAGAGAGAGAATATGAGAAAAAGAGAAGAAGAGAAGCCAGGGACAAAATATAATCCCCAAGGGCCCATCCCCAGTCACCTGCCTCCTCCAGCTACACCCAACTTGCCTATAGTTACCACCCAGTAATCCACTCAAATTATTAATCCATCAAATGGATAAATCAAATGAATGAATCCACTGACTAAATTATAGCTCTCTTAATCTGATCATTTCACCTCTGAACATTACTGCATTGGGTATCATGTTTTTGATACATGAGCTTTTGGGCGGACACTTACATTCAAACAATAACATAGAGCATTGCCCATCTATCTACTTACCTCAGAGCCAGCAGATAAGGAGAGAGGAAAAAAATCCACGTCTGGTGACTACTGAGGAAAAGGGGCCAGGGACACAAGGATGGTAGCATTGTGCAATAGAGAGTGGAGATTAATGAATTAAAAAAATTCTCAGGGTGCATCTCAAGGATAGATCACTTTCCTAATACACACCATGCCCTGGGTTTGATACTCAGAACCACAAAAAAAAAAAAAAAAGGAAAGAAAGAAAGGAAGAATGGGGAAGGAAAAAAGGAAGGATTCCCCTGGCATACTTTTTAAAGTCACAACTAGCAGTTAGAGACCAGGGTCCTATCTACAAATATCTGGCTCCAATAGTGTTTTTTTCTTTAATCACTAACATTAAAAAATAGGACAATTGACCTAGAGATCCTAAATTCTTACTGCTTTTTAATACATGGGACCACATTCCTACAGGGCAGCAACTAACAGAAGAGCATTTGTCCTATTCTAAATGTGTCTTGTACTCTCTGTTTCACCCCTGAACTGGCCTGCCTACTTCCCTCACTTAAAATATCTGCCTGGTTCATAAAAATATTTAAATTTCCAACCTCTATCCGAAGCTGTGAATCTTCCCACCACCTGGCATTGGTTAAAGGAACATTATAGCTAGTCCCAAAATAACAATGTCTGATCCTCTATCCACTCCCCACATTTAAGATCCACTTAACCTCCCTTGGGATCCAGTGTATTTGTTGATATGAGGAAGAACACACAACTAGATGCAGAACACAGAGAGGGCAGCCCTGCTCCAGTGTTACTGAAGAGTAACACTGGATTTCGGTAACATCCTGTATTTCAAGGTGATGAGAAGAATGAGCAGAGAACTGAATTCTCAAATTGAGAGGGAGCAAGTCTGATCCTCTGATTTTCTTATTCCCAAAAGTTAGCAAAAAGATACTTTCTGTGGAAAGGAAGGAAGGAACATCATCACTCACCTCTTACTACCAGATCTGTAGAATGAAATGGCTATGCGCAAAACTTTTACTTCCTACACCTATACTCACTGCGCCTCTGAAGCTGCATTCTTAAAAGATACCACCACCTAGATGCAGAGGCCTTTCCTGTGCATTCTGCTGCTCTCTGCAGCATTTCACATTCCATTTCTTGAATTTCCCCTCCTCTTATTCTCATTAAATCACAATATCCTAGTCCTCTCCTTTCTTTCTGGCTCAGAAGAAGCTAAGTTTAGCTTCTTTTATGATTCTTGTCCCATAAGTAGATTTATTTTCCTAGATTCTGCTGAATGGACACTTCCTAGATGTCTCATAATCACCTTAAATTCTGCTTTTCTCTTTTCCTGTGTTCATTTCCATAGGCTAAATATGATTAAAGCTCTTAATGAACCAAAGAAAGGAGAACACCATTTCAAGGCCTCTCTCAGGATTTGCTCACAGTCCCAGTCAAAAGGAGAATTCGTGGCAATTTGGGACAAAGGGGAAAGTAACTTGAACACCTAACTTCTTAGGACGGAGACTTCGAAGTGCCAAGAGAAAGGATCCTGTCTATAGCACCGGGCAAAATGTGTAGTATGATAAGGTGCAGTTGATATTATCGTTTTATAGTGAGAGACCAAAAAGTACCAATTACACAACTAATCAAATGATTTTATATCTAAGAAGTAGTTATTTAGTTATTTTTTCATTTAGTAAACACTTAACTGCTATTGTGTGCCAGGTACTGAACACTGGGTATGTAACCTTGAACAAAATAGACCTGGATCAGTCCTCAGTGATCATGGGGATAACAGTGAACAAATATGCAGTAGCTAAATAGGCAAACACAAATAAATAGGTCATTGCTCCCTGTGTTAAGTGCTATGAAGAAGGACTTCAGAGATACTGACTGGGTCTTCGCACGTGCCACACCTGCCCATGCAGGGTCTTTCTGCTGGCTATTCTCTTTGTGGCGTTCTAATCCCCCAAGCCCTAGCATAACCCACTGATCTGCATCATTCATATACTCCTGGGTTAAAAAAAAAAAAAATCTTCTCAAAGATGCTTCCTCTAATGCTTCTACTTGACCTTATGCTCCACCTCCCTACCCCCACTCATTCTGTCCTGTTGCCCTTTCTTTTCTCACAGCACTGATCACTTTATTTCTATGGAAGTTTCTTACCTGGCTTCCCCACTCGACTTCAAGTTCCCCCACTGGATTCTAAATTCAATGAAAATACTGATTGTATCCATTTTCTTTACTCCTACATTCCCAGAACTCAGAATTATGCCTGATATAATATAGATATTACAAATTTCTGGTAAACAAATAAAGGAGCAATTAGAGGGTTTTTGTTGTTTTGCTTTGTTTTGTTTTGTTTTTGATCTGGTATGGATTCACAAAAACAGTGATTCTCAATCTAGAATATGCCTTCTTTGGGGAAGCCACGTTACTCAATCTCAGGACAGAATGTCAATATAGGGGGTTAGTACATAATATCCATCTTATCTTCCTCTGTACTTCACTGTACTGTAGCAATTAACATCCTACAAACTATAATTCTTAGACTTCCATGAAGCTAGAGAAATGCTGTCTGCCCTTTTTTTAACTTTTTGTAGTGTGTATGGATTTAAAGGAGGGAAAGAGTTGAATTTAATGAATGTTGGCATTTCCAAAATAGAACTCATATTTCAGAAATAGAATTCACAGGAATTGGGAACTTGAGTGCATATGGGAGATGAGAAATTGGGACTATGATAAGTCAAATGTGTCTTAGTGGTTGACTGGAATTCAAAAATGAAGAAAAGAAATTGGAAAAGAAGATAATTAATTCAGCCTCAAGTCAATTAAGCTACCTGAAGGTCATCTGAAGGCTGTTCAGTGCATGTGAGAAATATTAGACTAGCACAAAGACTAATCGGAGCTAGAAATAATGATTTGGAAGCCTTATGCATTTGGATGAAAGTCAAAGTCATGAGATTAGTGAGATCACCCAGAAAGTGTGTGTATAGTGAGAAGGGAGGACTTGTAGGGAACCCCAGAGCAGAAAAAGTCAAAATATGAAAAAAAAAAATGGGATTTACAGAGGAAGGAGAACCAACAGGTCCTAGGTCCATAACATTTAAAAAACATAGGTTTAAAAAAAATAGGTTGTGAAAGTGCAAGTGATGACAAATTCTGCAAAAAACATAAAATTTTACTAAGTGGGAGGTCATGTGTGACCATAGTTGAGCAATTTTAGCTTTGAATATCATGGTGCAAGGCTGTCCCACTATTTACTCTTCCTGTTTCAGTCATCTGCCATCCTCTGGCCATTTCCCCCAACTCCTTATAGAGTAAAGGTCCTGCCTACACTTACATTCTTTAACATCACTCCTTTATACTTCTAACCATCTAAATGATCCTTCTGTTAGTCCAGCTTTTCATATTCTTGACCTCCCCTCCAGTTATCTTTTCCTCCATTCCTTTCACTCCTTTAAGCCTTTCGGTCTTTCACCTATACGGTCATACCTTTATACCAAAGTCTACAACTCTTATATGATCTTAATTTCAAGCTTCCCACATACCACCTGTTATCTTTCATTTTACTCCCTCTTATACATCAATTCCAAAAACCCTTTAACCTTTACCCCAGCCTATAATCCATTTTCCCTTTGCTCTTTTCTTTCTTCCCTTTTCCCCCCTAGTGCTGGGGCTAAAAAAGGCCTCCCACATGCTAGGTAAGCTCTCTACCACTGAAACAAACCCCCAGCCCTTACAGTTCATTTTTGATCCAACCACTTTCTACTGTCCCTCATGCCCCTCATGCCCTTTCCTCCTAAATGATGTTCTTTATTCAACTCCTTCAAGACTTCTGCATCTGAATACCTCTCTCATAATTCGGTTGACCCAAATCTTACCTCCTAATCATCCCAACCTTTTTTTCCTCACAATGTTTCCCAGTTCCGTAAATTAGAACTCCATCATTCCAGTTATGTAGGCCAAAAAAAAAAAAAAATTTGAGTCTTCCTTTTTCTCAAACCTCTGAAACCCAATCTGCCATCATAGGCTATTGATTCTCCCTTTAAAATAGATCTATAATCAGCTATTTCACTGCTGTTACCGTGGTCCAGATCACTGTTATCTCTTGTCTAATTTACCACAACAGCATCCTTACTGGGTTGCCCTACTTTATCTGACTCTTTTCAATCTATTTTCAACACAGAGTGATTCTTTTAAAACTTCAGTCAGAACATACCACTCCTCTGTTCAAACCCTCCAATGGCTTTTCATCTCACTCCCAGTAGAAGTGAGTTTCATTAAAATGGCCTACAAGGCCTTACATGATTTGACTTTCCCCATCATGATTACTTCTCTGACCTCATTTCCCCAGACTCTTTCAGCTCCAACCTCACAGGGTTTCCTTTGAACAGGCCAAACACAGGGCCTTTGCACTCACTATTTCCACTCCTGGCATGCTTATTCTTACAGATAGTCACATTTTTCCCTTATCTCTCTCAGGTCTGAACAAAAGAAAATGGTTAAAGTTGGAGATATAAACTTGGGAAGTATTTCATTTGGTGGCAGCCAAAGTCATGGTACTGCTGCTGAGATTACACAAGGAGCATTTGTTTAGGGAAAAGACAAGATCATTACAAAGTCCTGGATAACACAACTGGGGAAGGAACCCCAACAGAATAAAACAGAAAAAGGAAAGAATAAGCAGTGAAATGGGAACCAGAAAATCCTAATATCAGAAAATTCAAGGAAAAAAAGAGTCCCAAGAAAAAGAGGGTAAGTAAATTCTGCAGAAAACTTAAGTAATATACAAGTTTGGTGAGGAAGAAGTCAATAGGAATCTTTCATTGACCTGGTAGAGTTGAAGCTACAAAGCAATGATTTGAGAAACTACTGGAAGAAATGGAAGTAGTGGCTGAAATTGGAGATTATTTTTGAGAAGCTTAGTTCAGCAGAGAAAGAGAAAATTTTGATGTTAACAGGACTTTTTGTACTCTTGGTATTTCTTTTTGGTTTTTAGGGTAAAAATTGTGTTTGTAGACTGACAGAAAGAAGATACAGAGGGAGAAAAGATTCAGGAGAGGAAAAGAATAATTGATGTAGCTAAGATCTACAAAAAGAAGTAAATAAAATATTCAGCAAGTATTTATGGTGTGCCTACTACCACAGGATGCCAAGTGATGTGGTATAATAATGAATGAAATGAGCATCGAATAACTTGTAGCATAACGGACATGAGTGAAGTTAAGACCACAACTATAGCTTCTGGTTTTAAACCAAAGGAAAATGAAGAAAGGGGGAAAGAATAGGTTACAGGAAATTGAGGAAGTTTACATAAATGGCCTCTCAGCAAAGCAAGGGACAGCAATCTGTTGAGAGTGAAGTGCCTATGAGAAGCAGGCTTAAGGGAGGCAGTACAGATTAAAGATTTGCAATAATAATTAAAGGAAATGGGAGAGAAAGCTAATAAAACCAAAATAAAAAGAACTAAGAAGCATTTCTGAGGGTCTAAGTATATTAAAGTACTAATTTGTAGAAGCTTCATTGTCCACTTCTGTGGTTTTTATTCAATAACACTTAACATTCAAATATAGGATGATTTGTATAACTATCAGATAGCTGATGTTTTGTAGAATAGGCAAAGGGAAGACATAGTGCTGGCATCCAGAAAATAATCCAAGTTGTTGGTTTGGGTTTGTCTATTCTCTTTTCCTTTGTTTATCTCTAACACAGAAATAGTAAAAGTTAAACATTTAATTTCCAGCTCTTCTGCAGCTAAGGGAAGCCATATGGCACACTTCTGGTGAAGGAGACCTAAGTATAGGTCTGAGAATGCTTCCTTCTTCCATTTTCCTAGAGCACAGTCATAAGGTCTAGGTTAGCTGCAGTCACTTAGCAATCTTGAGTCAACAAATTAGACAAAATCAACACAGTAAGGATGACAAAAAAGACATGTGGAAAGAACTTTGGTTCCTGATGGGATTGTGGAGCTGGGATATCAGCTTGGACTGCCCTACCTCACACTTTTTATTACATGGTGTTATGATTTGGATATTCCCCAAAGTCTCACATTGAAATCATGGTCCTCCCATGCAGCAGGTTCAAAGATGGGGCTTTTAGGCAATGATTGGATCATAAGGGCTCTAACCTCATCAGTGGATTAATCTATTTAATGAATTGATCCATTGACAGCTGAATGGACTGCTGAAAGGTGAGACCTAGTGGGAGAAAGCAGATGAGTGGGCACATGCCCTAGAAGGGTTTATCTTATCTGTGGTTTGCACACACATACTGTTTCTCTCTCTCTCTCTCTCTCTCTCTCTCTCTCTCTCTCTCTCTCTCTCTCTCTCTCTCTCTCTCTCTCTCTCTCTGCTTTCCAGCTGCCATGAGCTAAGCAGCTTTCCTCCACCATGCCCTTCTGCCATCATGTTCTGCCTCACCCCTCAGGCCCAGAGCAATTGAGCTGACCAACTATGAACTGAGACCTCTGAAACTGTGAATCAAAATAAATTTTTACTTCTCTGAGTTTTTCTTGTCAGGTATTTTGGTCACATGCACATAACTAACACTTTTGGGGTAAATAAACCCTTAATTATGTAAGATACCATTTTTGTATTTTCTGGTGATGTAATTAATACATTCATTCCTGAAACAGACGTAAAGACTGGATACGTTAGTCATAATGCTTTTGGTTATAAGAATCAAATTTTTATAAAGTGGTATAGTGGGGGTGGAAAGCTGAAGGAATTTATTGGCTCATATAGCTGGAAAATCTGAGATAGAACTGACTTTGGGCCCAGTAGGATTCACCGTTCAAATAATACAAGAACATCGTCTTTCTTCATCTCTCAGCTCTGCTTGCCTCTGCTTGACTTGATCTTCTCCAAACTCTCCCCAGTATGGCAGGGCAACCTCCTGCAGTTCTACACTTTAAAAGACTCTAAAGCTTTCTCTCACAGTGTAAGTATCAATTCCCAAAAGAAACTGTTTGGTTAGCCTGAGTCAGGAGCCCACACCCAAAGTCTTGGGTCTTAATGTTGACTCAAGAATGAGAAATGAGGCCTTGAGACTTTTTAAGATAAAGAGATGAAACAGGAAATCCTAATACAGTTAGCACTATCCAATGACAGCACTATCTGGTGAATTTGGGGGAAAATTCACACATCTGAATGGGAGACAACCAAGAAGCTTGTCTGTCCACCTGAGCTCTGAGAACCTGAGAATTCAAAACCGTAGATCTCCATCTTCTACTTGGTTTAAGACTCAAATTTATACCTTCCGAATAACCTTGAAGTCCTCGGGCCAACAAATTAACACCAGGATTTATCTTGGTTTGTAATATCCCTTGGATCTCACTCAGGAAGGAGAGTTCCAAAATCCCAACTACCAGGGTTTCTAAGAAGAAGAAGAAGAGGAGGAGGAGGAGGAGGAAAGAAGGAAGAAGAGGAAGAGGAGGAGGAGGAGGAAGAAGAAGAAAAAGGAAGAAGAAGAAGAAGAAGAAGAAGAAGAAGAAGAGAAGAAGGAGGAGGAGGAGGAGGAGAAGAAGGCTTGTGAAACAAGAGTGCACATTGAAAAATGCAAAGCACACAAGGCATTATGAATAAAAGCATATTTTAAAAGGAAAATTAAAGTCCTAAAGCACTTAAAATAACAGGTTGACAACATGGACTAGAATATAAAATATTTTGTTTAAAATTATCAAAAACATAAAAAATAAAAAACAGGATTTAATAAAATTTAAGTTCCAGAGATTAAGTATATCATCACAAAAATTAGAAATTCAGTGACTCTTAGGTCCTAATAAAGAAATACTGCCATGTGGTAAAACAGAAATAAACCTGGAGGACATTATGTGAGTAGAATCATCTGGTCACAGATGATATACATATCCTAAATATCTAAAATAAAAGGAATCAGAAAAATACCGTATGATTCCATTTATGTTAGATATCTAGAACAGCAAAAAATCACAGAAGGTAAAATAGTAGTTGCAAGGTCTGGGGGAGGGGGAAACCAGGATGGATAAAAATAGACAGGCCGAGCAACCAACAAAACATGGACAGAACTTTAAAGCTGATTGCACATGGAAACAGGAAAGTTATTCAGAGATGATTTCAGGGGTTCATGTTTGATAATTGTGATACAAAAATGAAGACTTGGTAATGTGAATTGGAAGTTAGTTTGGGAGAACATATGAGTTTGGTTGTAAATAAGTTGAGAATGAGATGACAACAACATTAATTGGAAAAATATTGGCAGAATTATAATTTAGACTTTTTGTTAATATTCAAACAAATCTGACACATTCTACAGAATTCTACAGAATTCCAATCCCTGTTGTCATCTCATATCTACAGGTGTGTTCTCTCCATGCTGCTTCATCGTAAGCATGGACTCTGCCCCTCAAAACACCACCAACACAAGTCTGCCTTTTCCACTTTCACTTAAGATTTCAGGAGAAGTACAGCATAGAATAGAAAACCATAATAAAACTGAGTTCTTTAAATCACTCTCCTAAAATCCCTTGGCCATCCCTGCACAGGGACTTTTTCACTGGGTATCACTTGCCCCAGCTCACAGCCTGCACCCTTCCTGAAGCCCACTCTAATGCTTACTCCTGAGTGCTTTTGCATCTACATACTTACAAAGTGGATATACCATATGCTTATACCCATCTTTCTCTAACTCCCCTACTTGGTGCTACAACAGAAATGGGTCAGTGTTACAAATCAGTTTAATGTTTTTTTTATTTGTCCATTTGCTTATTCTTGTTTTTTGGAATAAACCATTTACCAGCATACCAACTCCTCCTTTCCCCAGAAGAAAATGAAATCACACCTGCTACTTTTTTATACAGATCAATTTAAACTCTTCCTAGTAAAACAATAGTTCCCTTTTCAGAACAGACTCTGAGGCCTAGATTGGAACAAAAGGGGTCTATTAAAGAGCTTTTCTACACCCAAGTGCCTTCTATTTCTCAGATAAATTTCTAAAATTTGCAACCACTCTCATGGTTTTCTAAATAATTTATCAATAAATCTGACCCATCCACTGTTTTCTTCAATAGTAAATACTGAGTACAACATTCAGTATGCAGATGGTCATGTGAAGTCAGAGTGAAAGAAGAGGTCAAGGGAATGTGTGATGATTCAGAAAAAGTGAGTCTCCCTCACAGAAGGGATTTAGGATCCCTCACAGAAGGATTTGTGTTGTTGAAGAAAAACTCCTAAAAGTAAAGCTAATGGAAACTCTTTTCTCTGTACAGTGATAATAAAGATAAAGTAATGGCCCCCTTCCACCATATATGAGTCATTTCCTTTTTAACTCTTCCTGTTTGTCCTTGGTATTTCCACAAGTAATAGTTGAGTCTACCTTTCACCCTTACCTCCCCTCCCAGGTGGTATCACAGTCCTGGTATTGAATGAATATACTGAAGGCTCCAAAGCCTTTGATGTTGAAAGCTGTTAGGAAGCCAGAAATGACTTCTAAATTTGCAAACTTTCCATTTACTCTGAGCCTGTTTGATTAAACATACAGATAGAAGCTCCAAACTAGCCCTGGTATGAATTCTACCTCTCTCGCGTGCGAGTGCGCGCTCTCTCTCTCTCTCTCTCTCTCTCTCTCTCTCTCTCTCTCTCTCTCTCTCTCTCTCTTTCTCCCCCACCCCTTTCTTCCTGATCTTCCCTCCATGCTTCCCCCACCCCCACCCCCACTTTCTTCCTTTGTCTTGAGTGTTCTTTCAGGAATTCAGAGGCATCTTGTTTGGGACTGCTATCACAAGGACAGGACGTAAGACTGAGCACATTCTGAAACTCATAACTGAACTTCTGTGAGTCCACCAGAGGCATGAGAAAAACAGATAAGGAGCAAAACAGAGTTCCTTTGAAAGAGAACCATGAAAATGAAACTTCTTAGTCCGTTTATACTTGCCCAAATAACATCAGAGTACCCACCTCTGAGAACTATCAGAGCGAGTCTTCGCATGTCTACTTTCCTCTGGCATGTTCAAATAACTGGAAAGAGGATGAACTTAGTACTGGGACAGCCCTGAGAGTGAATCCTGGTCCCTCCTCACTGGCCAACTGGCCTCATGTGAGTTGCTCAGCCTCTCCTGGAAGTCCACGTTGGTACAGCTCAACTCAATGACCAAGATTTTTTATAGCCAGCACCTTCTCAACTGGTCAGTAGCTATACCACACCAGTTGTTGAACATTTTTAATTAACTATAAATAGATTAAGTAGTGTATATGAAGAACCTAACACAGAGCCTGACTGACACACTGTAGTAGGTGTTCAATAAACTTTAGTTCAACGATATTTTTCCCACCCACCCACCCCTAAACCTCACATCAACGAAGTTCTCTCGGGGAGTCATTTTCAAAAACTATTATTATTGCATATGTTCCACAGCTTACATAGAGGAAAACGTAGACACAGGGGCGAATGGACTAAGAAGGCAATGGTGAGTCAGAGGTACCAACACTGAACAGGACTGCTCACGCCGACTCAGATCAGAAACCAAAGACAGCCAGCCACCCTGAAAATTCACAGTGGCAAAGGAAAAATGGCACAGACTTTGAAATCAGAAAGATCTGAGTTTATTTTTCTGTTCCTGTCACTTCCCATCCATGTGATCTTGAACAAGGCACTGAACATTTCTAAGCTTCAGTTTCCCACATGTAAAAAGGGACTAATATACCTAAATGATTAAATGGTGTAATGCATAAAAGGAATTTTAAATGGGATTCTTTCTTGTTTAGTTTGAGCTGAGACTCCAAAAGCAAAACAATAGGTGCTAAGTTTCCTCGCCTGACAAAGTTTGCCCACTCACTCAGCCCACTCATTCTGCCCACTCATTTACAAAAGATACAGCCAAACGTTGGTGTTGTGGCCCTTTAGCACATCACCTACATGGGAAGATGAAGTCGAAGAGAAGGGGACAAAGAGGATTTCTTTGGAAGGAGTTGTTGGAATTCTGTGTCCTATTCCTTTTCCCCCATGGGGAAGAGAGACTCTAACCTTACCTCAAACCAGTTGGGACAGGCTTCAATATGACAATAAATAAAAGATCATTCAGGGTGACATATGTCTTCTAGAATTTGGGTGTTATAATTTCAATCTTCAATATCCCCTAAGAAGCTCATGTGTTAGGCAATGAAGGAACATTCAGAGGTGAAATGATTCTATTATGACGACTATAACCTAATCAGTGCATTAATTTATTTTATGGATGAATAATTTGAGTGGACTACTGGGTGCTAACTTCACTCAGGTTGCATGTGGTTGGAGGAAGTAAGTCACTGAGGTCAGGACCTGGACTATATCTGTCCATGACCTTTTCCTTCTCTTTTTCACTCTGCTTCCTGGCAGTCATAAGCTGAGAAACTTTCCTCCACTACACTCTTCTGCCATGAGGTTCTGCCTCATCTCAGGCCTAGATCAACAGAGACAGCCAATCATGGGACTCTGAAGCTATGAGCCCCAAATAAACATATTTTCCTCTAAGTTGTTCTTGTCAGGTCTTTTGGTCACAGTGACAAAAAGCTG
This sequence comes from Sciurus vulgaris, assembly GCF_902686455.1. Lineage (NCBI taxonomy): Eukaryota > Metazoa > Chordata > Mammalia > Rodentia > Sciuridae > Sciurus > Sciurus vulgaris. The sequence goes on along the minus strand of NC_136461.1, from coordinate 121,647,480 downwards.
ACTAACACACTGGGGTATAGAGAGAGTTTGAAGAGAAGCTGGTGACAGAAGTGCCTGAGGTCACAAAGCAGAGACAGAAAGAGAGGATCATCCACGGATGGTGATAGAGGCATACAAGAGTGTCTCCCTTACCTAATAAGCAAGTTACCAGGATACAAGATGATATATAGAAGTCAATTGTTACCTATGAAGAACAATTGGAATTTGAAACCAAAAACAAAACAGCATTAAAAAAATACATTTCACTATCAAAAAGTGGTATATCTAGATATAAATCTAACCAGATACATGATCTATATGTCCAAAAGTACAAAACTCCAATGACAGAAAGCAGATCTAAATAAATAAAGAGTTACCCTAAAAAAAAAAAAAAAAAAAAAGAGTGTCTCCCTGGACCAGACATAAGTCTTCCAAGATGGAGTAGGCCCAAAGCCAGTTTGAAAGCTCACCACTCCATAGAGGTCCTCATAACCAACTAGAGGAAGCTCAGTTCAGAGAGAATTTCAAACAAGCCAGTTAGATAAGAAGCATCACCTAAACTGGGCATGGGGGCACACACCTATAATCCCAGCAACTTGGGGAAGGGAGGTGGGCTGAGAAAGGAGTTTCTCAAAGCCAGCCTCAGCTACTTAATGAGGGCCTAAGCAACTCAGCAAGATCCTGTCTCCAATTAAAATATGAAAAAGAACTGGGGATGTGACTCAGTGGTTAAGCGCCCCTGGGTTCAATCCCTGGTACAAAAAAAAAAGAAAAGAAAGAAAGAAAGAAAAGGGGGAAGGAGGAGGAAGAGAGGAAGAAGAAGGAGGAGGAGTAGGTTGGGTGGGGAGGACGAGAATTAGAAGAAGAAATCACCTACATCAAAGGAATTAGTTAAAGCTGCCAGCCAAAGAATCTGTGAAGAAACTAAAATATACCCCATGAGAAATAGCCTTCAATTGTAAATTTGCTCCATTCCAGGTCACGGTTGTACATAAGATGTGCTTCAACCTCCATTCTACATCCTATGGCAATCCAGCACCCTTTTTCAAAGCATAGTTTTAATGGTCACCTCTCACTCCAAACTCTGAATTCTGATTAATGTACTCAGTTTATGGATCATTTGGCCACTTGTGTGTATTTTCCTATTTCTCACCACCTTATGCCTAGGCAAGGCCTAGGGTTCTTTCTATAATTTTCACCTTAAAATCCCCATTTACATAAAGCCATTGCATGGATACCAAAGACTTTTGGAGGAGAGGTTGGTTTATACTGAAGCAACACAAAGAGTCAGCTATTATGTTTATCTTCCCAGGAAGAATTTCCACCTCCTTCTTGTTGTAATAGACTCTTCCCCCTATGTAAAGTGAAGTCACATGACCTATATAAGACAATCATAGTACCCTATTTCCCTGACACTATGATTAGTCTAAGGGATGGATATTTAATTCAAGCAAGACCAATAAGAACAGGTTCCTGGAGTTGTTAAATGGATGCTGGACCCAAAAGAAGTTCTTCTAATGATTACTGAGATGAATCTGGCAGCAACCATGTTTCCTATGCATGACAAAGTCCTATTCATAAAAGGAAAGAACAAGGTCAACATTGAAAGAGAAATAGAGCCAAGCAGAGATGAGAAAAATAGTAAAAGAAAAAGGGAAGTGAGAACTCAGGATCTGGGTGCTGGGTGTCATGACTGTATCGCAAAAGAGAGTTTTTCTTGGGGCTTTCCAAGGTCTCCCAGATACATACACTGCCTGGGAGTTCGGAACCCCTTCACTGCCTGAAGAAAAACCTTATAAACTTTATAAACTTACTCTGCCTTCCATTTTAAAATCCAGAGGGGATTCAAGATGGCAGATTAGAGAAAGAGTGCATTTCTATTTGCTCTGTAGCTTGGGATTGAAGCAACAGGAGTACTGCTCCTCAGTTAAGTGGATGAAAGAGGGATTTCACTAAAATTCAATATTGGACAGTCGAATGTGGCTTAGAGACTCAGAAATTTGGGAACATTAAGTAAAGAAAAAAAGGGTACATTGGAGTCAAGCAGCAGCAGCAGCAGCAGCAGAAGCAGTAGTAGCAGCGCTGGTTCACTACATAAGGAAAGGATAAGAGAGAGAAACACAATGAACAGATTTGGTACCAAAAAAACCCAAGATCAGAAAAGCAGCCTGAACTTAGCTGATTCAGACACTACACTGTGAACTGGTGTTTGAAAAGTGCTGTTTCTCAAATGGCCAAAGAGAGAGGAAGTGGCAGCCATCTTGAGATGGCTATGCTGCAGTTCCTGCTGCAGAAGCTGGAAGATCATAGCAAACTTTACCATACTCTGCTGCCAAGCACCTATCCTTCAGCCTAGGGTGTACCTAACAGAATGTGAGTGAAACGGGCACAGAGAATGTAGTACCCAGGGGGATTCAAATCAGAAAAGTGAAAGGGAGCCTAACTCAATTTTCCTTTGTCTGGCAGGTCATGGGACTAGCTGAAGTGGGCTGGGAATTTAAAAATGCAGGTGTGAATACACCTAGGGACTAAGTCTGGGAAGATTGTGTTCATGGGCAGCAGAGTGGAGGACTTGATCCCCTGCCCCATAAGTAGAATTATTGGGAAGCTCCTGAGATCCAGACTCCTCACAGAGATCAGCAACTGCTAGGTCCAGGGATTGTGTTCAGCTAACCTTTCCAGAGCAAAGCCCCTAATGGCTGATTAGACCTAAGCCCCTCACAACAGAGCTCCCCTCATAGAACTCTGCAGGAACCCCACCCTGGGAATACATCGATCTGGTCTTGCAGACAGAAGTTCAGCTGACAGTACTTCCCATTCCATCCTCATACTGGTGAGAAGGGAAGATGATACTTACTGCAACCAGCTTCGGTCTTAGGCCAATCCAACTGGAAATTTGGTAAGCAATACAAAAAGAGAAAGGGGTTAACAAACCCAAGTCCTTGCTCTCACTCTCTCAGTAAATAGCCTAAGAAGGAACAGAAAGAAAGACAGTTGGGCATAGACAGTGACCATCCATTTTCTTTGACTATTTTGACCACTTCAGTGATGATGACGACTACTTCATTTTTTACTAAAAATCTTTTTCCTTTTTTTATTCACGCACAAGTGTGTGGGTCCTTGCTGTGCTAATTGGTTCATGGACTACATATACATATTTGTTTCTTTTTTCTCGTTTTTAGCACTTTTAAATGTAGTTATTTTTCCTTGCCTTATCTTTTGAGATACAGGATTTTTAGTTTGTATGTTTTAGTTTTGATTTATTTTGTTTTCATTTGTTTGTTTCTCTTGTTTCTATTTCTCTCTTCTCTTGCTAACAGCCAAATTCACTTGTTCTCTATTTCTCTCTCCCTTTACTTTGTTTCTCCTAGTTTTCTCCTTCTTCCTTATAACCTTCACCTACATCTCTTCTGTACTCTCTCTATTCACTTTTTGAAATTGTAAACTCTTTTCTTCCTATCACATTTTTTCTTAATTAACTGTATTTTTACCACCTTTTAGAACTAATTGGTTTATATAACTCTTACCCCCATCATTCATGCTGTGGATGACATAGTTGACACCTATTGTTTGCCAGACTAGTTTATTATTACTTGTCATTTTGCTATTGACATTACTGACCTCACCATTTCTGTTCATTTGTTTGTTTTTTGTGGTGATTAACATTATAGATGTCATAGTAGGAACCAGGTATTTACCTTAATGCTGTATATTGTTTGTATTAGTTGTAGTTATTGTTTGTTTCCCCCTATTTTGTGAAGTACTAGGAACCTACAGGAACACTACAAATTCACAAGGTACAGACTCTTGCTATTGAAATAAACTCAACCAAAAGACACAAATTAATGACAGTCAAACTTCAGCTATACCTTAATACAAAGAATAAAGGAAGCAAAAACCCAAACTAATGACCAGGCCCCAAAGAGAAACAGCTAGGGGTGGGCCCTCACATCCCACTTAGGGACACCCACAGCTACAGAAAAAAGCAGAATTAACACAAAGGCTGTGGATACCACACCTGTGAGGGGATCACTTTAGGACACTTTCCCAAGCAAAGACTATACCCTAAAAAGGCCCATACATAAAAGTGAAAGAGAAATCCCTCTCCATGAATGCATAAAATCAAACACAGGAATACAAGAAATATACAGAAAAAAAAAAAAAACACTTAAAGTTTATAATTTGCTAGCAATTGACCCCAAAGATATTGGAGTGGATGAATTATCAGATATATAATTCAAAAGAATGGTTATAAAAATGATCAATGAATCCCAAAAGAATACAGAAAAACAACTGAATGAATTAAGGAAGTCATACAGGATATGAATAAAAAATTCAATAAGGAGATAGAGATTTTGAAAAAGAACCAAACAGACATCTTAAAAATGACAGATACAATAAATCAAATAAAATTATTCAGTTGAAAGTCTCTCTAATACAGTACACCATGCTGAAGACAAATCTCAGAGTCAGAGTGGCCAGCCTTGAACATTCAGACACAATTAAAGAAAAGAAAATAAGTAGCCATGATCAGAATATACAAGAACTCTGGGACAACATTAAGAGACCAAATTTAAGAATCATTGAAATTGAGGAGGGTTTTGAGGTGCAGGCTAATGGAATTGATAAGTTCTTCAGATAATTAATAACAGAAAAATTTCTAAACATTGAGAATGAGATGGACATCCAAATACAGGAGACATTCAGAACCCCAAATAGACAAAACCAAAGAAAGAGTCTCTCCATAACACACTATGATTAAAATGCTGAACATACAGAGTAATGATAAAATTTTAAAAGCCTCAAGAGAAAAATGTCAGGTCACATTTTTAGACAAATCAGTCAGAATCACTTTAGAGTTTCTCAGCACAAACTCTAAAGACCAGGAGGACTTGGAATGATGTGTTCCAAGTCCTAAAAGAATATAACTGTCAACAAAGACTGCTATTTCACAAAAAGTTATCCTTCAAAATTGAAGAATAAAAACCTTCCAAGATAAGCAGAAACTAAAAGAATTCATTACTGCTAAACAAGCACAACAGAACTAATTTAAAGAAATCCTCTGACTGCAAGAATGGGATCCTAATTAGAATAAGTTATTTTCCAAGTGTGTATAATATGTCAAAATACACTCTACTGTCATGTATATCTAAAAAGAACAAAATTTTAAAAACATTTAATAATGTAAAAAAAGAAAGAAAGAAATCCTTCAGCTAGGCATGGTGGCTCACCCCCACAAACCCAGAGGCTTGGGAACCTGAGACAGGATAGTCATAAGTTCAAGGTCAGTCTCAGCAACTTAGCATGGCTCATAAGCTACTTAGTGTGACCCCATCTCAAAATAAAAAATAAGGGTGAGGCTGTGGAATGTAGCTCAGTGGTAAAGCCTCCCTGGGTTAAATCTTCAGGAAGGAATGAAGGAAGAAAGAAAAGAGAGAGAGAGAAAGAAAGAAAGAAAACTCCACATGAAAGAAATAAAAACAAACCCCAGAGCTCATAAACGAACAAATCTCATTTGAAGCGTAGCTAAGCAAATGAGAAACAGGACCAAATTAAACATTCTAAATAAATCAAAATGGCAGGAATTAATAAACATCTATTTGTAATAAATTTAATGTAAATGATCTCAACTCTCCAATTAAAAGACATAAGCTGTCCTTTAATTGGAGAGTTAAAAACAGGACCCAACTATATGTTGTTTGCAAGAGACAGACCTTATAGGCAAAGACAGTCATAAACTGTAAATAAAAGGATGAAAATTTATATACTATAATAATGAAGCCTGAAAACAAGCATGAGTAGCTACTCCCATATCTAACAAAGAAGGTCACTTCATACTGGTAAAGGGAACAATTCAACAGGAAGATATAACAACAATACATATTATGCCCCAAATATGGGTGCAACTAATTACATAAAAGGAACACTACTCAAATTGAAACCTCAAATAGGCCTCAGTACAATAATACTGGGTGATTTAAACACACCTATCTCACAATTAGATCAGTCATCTGGACATAAACTCAGTAAAGACTCTTTGGATCTGAAAAATACTATAAATAAAATGGACTTAACAGATATCTGTAGAATATTTCATTGAACAACAGCTGAATACACTTTCTTTTAAGCAACTCATGGAGTCTTCTCCAAAATAGACGATATTTTAGGGCATAAAGCAACTCTGAGCAAATAAAAAAAAGTTGATATAATTCCTTGCATCTTATCAGAAAACAATGGAATGAAATTAGAAATCAACATAACAAACCCTACAGAAACTATATAAACACAAAGAGATTGAATGGTACACTTTTGAATGATGAATAATGATAGAAGAAATCAAGGGAGAAATTTTAAAAATTCTGAAACTCAAATAAGAATAGTGATACAACATACCAGAACCTCTGGGACACTATGAAGGCAGTTCTAAAAGGAAAGTTTAGAGCTATCTGTGCCTACACAAGAAAATCAGAAAGACCCTAAATAAACAACCTAATGATGCATCTGAAGGCCCTTGAAAAAGGAGATCAAACCAGTTCCAAAACCAGTAGAAGGAAGGAAAAAATTAAGATCAGAGCTGAAATCAATGAACTTGAGAATTTAAAAAAATATGAAGAATCAATAAAACATTGAAAAGATAAACAAAACTGATAAGCCCTTAGCAAACTAACTGAATGTAAAAAAGAGAAGACCCAAAATAATAATATTAGAGATGAAAAAGGAGAAATCATCACAAACATCACAGAAATCCAGCAAATGATTTGCAACTATTTTGAAAACTTATACACCAATATATTGGAAAACCTAGAAGAAATGATATATTTCTAGACAAATAAAATCAGCCAAAAATCAATCAAGAGAACCCAGAAAACCTAAACAGACCAGTAACTTGTAATGAGACAGAAGCAATTAAAAAAAAAAAAAAAAAAACTTTCAACAAGAGAAAGAAATAAAAAGGATAGAAAATAAGAAAGGAAGAAGTCAAATTATTATTGTTTGCCAATGATATAATCCTATGCCTAGAAGATCAAAAAAATAAACTCCACCAAAAGACTGATAGAGCTAATAAATTCAGTGAAGCAGCAGGTTACAAAATCAACATATAAAAATCAGTAGCTTTCCTACATACCAACAATGAATCTACTGAGAAAGAAATCAGAAAATAAGTTAATTCACAATAGGTTCAAAAAATAAAATAAAATAAGATACCTAGAAATAGATCTAGCCAAGATGGTAGAAGACTTCTACAATGATGGAAGAAAGAAATTGAAGACTTCAGAAGATGGAAAGATCTCCCATGTTAATGGATAGGCAGAATTTGTATTTTTTTTTTTATTTTTTTATTGTAAACAAATGGGATACATGTTGTTTCTCTGTTTGTACATGGCATAAAGGCATACCATTTGTGTAATCATAAATTTACATACAGTAATGTTGTTTGATTCATTCTGTTATTTTTTCCCTTCCCCCCACCCCTCCCACCCCTCTTTACCCTCTATACAGTACTTCCTTCCTCCATACTTGCCCCCCTCCCTAACCCTAACTCTAACCCTAACACTAACCCTTCCCTCCCCCCCATTATGTGTCATCCTCCACTTATTAGTGATATCATTCGTCCTTTGGCTTTTTGAGATTGGCTTATCTCACTTAGCATGATATTCTCCAATTTCATCCATTTGCCTGCAATGCCATAATTTTATCATTCTTTATGGCTGAGTAATATTCCATTGTATATATATACCACAGTTTCTTTATCCACTCATCAATTGAAGGGCATCTAGGTTGGTTCCACAGTCTGGCTATTGTGAATTGAGCAGCTATGAACATTGATGTGGCTGTATCTCTGTTGTATGCAGATTTTAAGTCCTTTGGGTATCGGCCAAGGAGTGGGATAGCTGGGTCAAATGGAGGGTCCATTCCAAGTTTTCTAAGGAATCTCCACACTGCTTTCCAGAGTGGCTGCACTAATTTGCAGCCCCACCAGCAGTGTATGAGTGTACCTTTCTCCCCACATCCTCGCCAACACCTGTTGTTGCTTGTATTTTTGATAATCGCCATTCTAATTGGAGTGAGATGGAATCTTAGGGTGGTTTTTATTTGCATTTCTCTTATTACTAGAGATGTTGAGCATTTTTCCATATGTTTGTTGATTGCTTGTAGATCTTCTTCTGTGAAGTGTCTATTCATTTCCTTAGCCCATTTATCGACTGGATTATTTGAATTCTTGGAGTAGAGTTTTTTGAGTTCTTTATAGATTCTGGAGATTAGTGCTCTATCTGAAGTATGATTGGCAAAGATATTCTCCCACTCTGTAGGCTCTTTCTTTGCATTGCTGATAGTTTCCTTTGCTGAGAGAAAGCTTTTTAGTTTGAATCTATCCCAGTGGTTGATTCTTGCTTTTATTTCTTGTGCTATGGGAGTCCTGTTAAGGAAGTCTGATCCTAGACCAACAAGGTGAAGATTTGGACCTACTTTTTCTTCTATAATCTGCAGGGTCTCTGGTCTGATTCCAAGGTCCTTAATCCATTTTGAGTTTAGTTTCCTGCATGGTGAGAAATATGGATTTAGTTTCATTCTGCTGCATATGGATTTCCAATTCTCCCAGCACCATTTGTTGAAGAGGCTATCTTTTCTCCATTGCATCTTTTTGACCCTTTGTCTAGTATGAGAAAATTGTATTTATTTGGGTTTGTGTCCGTGTCCTCTATTCTGTACCATTGATCTACCTTTCTATTTTGATACCAATACCATGCCGTTTTTGTTACTATTGCTTTGTAGTAGAGTTGAAGATCTGGTATTGCAATACCCCCTGTTTCACTCTTCCTGCTAAGGATTGCTTTAGCTATTCTGGGTTTCTTATTCTTCCAGATGAATTTCATAATTGCTTGCTCTATTTCTGTAAGGTACGTCCTTGGGATTTTAATTGGAATTGCATTGAATCTGTATAGCACTTTAGGTAGTATGGCCATTTTGACAATATTAATTCTTCCTATCCAAGAACATGGAAGATCTTTCCATCTTCTAAGGTGTTCTTTAATTTCTTTCTTTAGTGTTGTATAGTTCTCATTGTAGAGGTCTTTCACCTCTTTTGTGAGATTGATTCCCAAGTATTTTATTTTTTTCGAGGCTATTGTGAATGGGGTAGTTTTCCTAATTTCTCTTTCTGAAGATTCATCACTTATGTATAAAAATGCGTTGGATTTATGGGCATTGATCTTGTAACCTGCTACTTTACTGAAATCACTTATGAGTTCTAAGAGTTTTCTGGTGGAATTTCCAGGTTCCTCTAAATATATAATCATGTCATCAGCGAACAGGGATAGTTTGAGTTCTTCTTTTCCAATTCGTATCCCCTTAATTTCTTTGGTTTGTCTAATTGCTCTGGCTAGAGTCTCAAGAACGATGTTGAATAGAAGTGGTGAAAGAGGGCATCCCTGCCTTGTTCCAGTTTTTAGGGGGAATGCTTTCAGTTTTTCACCATTTAGAATGATATTAGCCATGGGCTTAGCATAAATGGCCTTTACAATGTTAAGGAATGTTCCCACTATCCCTATTTTTTTCTAGTGTTTTGAGCATGAAGGGGTGCTGTATTTTATCAAATGCTTTTTCTGCATCTATTGAAATAATCATGTGATTCTTGACTTTAAGTCTATTAATATGGTGAATTACGTTTATTGATTTCCTGATGTTGAACCAACCTTGCATTTCTGGGATGAAACCCACTTGATCATGGTGCACTATCTTTTTAATATGTTTTTGTATGTGATTTGCTAAAATTTTGTTGAGAATTTTTGCGTCGATGTTCATTAAGGATATTGGTCTGAAATTTTCTTTCCTTGATGAGTCTCTGTCTGGTTTAGGTATCAGTGTGATATTGGCTTCATAGAATGAGTTTGGGAGGGCTCCCTCCTCTTCTATTTTATGGAATACTTTGAGAAGTATTGGAATGAGTTCTTCTTTAAAGGTTTTGTAGAACTCAGCTGAGAACCCATCTGGTCCCGGACTTTTCTTTGTTGGTAGGTTTTTGATGACTTCTTCTATTTCAGTACTTGAAATTGGTCTATTTAAATTGTTTATGTCCTCCTCGTTCAGTTTAGGCAATTCATATGTCTCTAGAAACCTGTTGATGTCTTCGAAATTTTCTATTTTGTTGGAGTATAGATTTTCAAAATAGCTTCTAATTATGTTTTGTATTTCAATCCTGTCTGTTGTGATATTTCCTTGTTCATTCCGAATTTTAGTGATTTGGGTTTTCTCTCATCTTCTCTTTGTTAGTGTGGCTAAAGGTTTATCAATTTTGTTTATTTTTTCAAAGAACCAACTATTTATTTTGTCAATTTTTTGTATTGTTTCTTTTGTTTCAATTTCATTGATTTCAGCTCTGAGTTTAACTATTTCCTGTCTTCTACTACTTTTGGTGCTGTTCTGTTCTTCTTTAGGGCTTTGAGCTGTAGTGTTAGGTCGTTTATTTGTTGAGTTTTACTTCTTTTATTAAATGCGCTCCATGAAATAAATTTCCCTCTAAGTACTGCTTTCATAGTGTCCCAGAGATTTTGATATGATGTTTCTTTGTTCTCATTTACCTCTAAGAATTTTTTAATTTCCTTCCTAATATCTTCTGTTATCCATTCATCATATAATAGCATATTGTTTAATCTCCAGGTGTTGGAATAGTTTCTGTGTTTTACTCTTTCATTTATTTCTAACTTCAATCCATTATGATCTGATAGAATACATGCTAGTGTCTCTATCTTCTTGTATTTGCTAACATTAGCTTTGTGGCATAATATATGGTCTATTTTAGAGAAGGATCCATGTGCTGCTGAGAAGAAAGTGTATTCGCTCTTGGTTGGATGGTATATTCTATAAATATCCGTTAAGTCTAAATTATTGATTGTGTTATTGAGATCCATGGTTTCTGTGTTCAATTTTTGTCTGGAAGATCTGTCCAGTGGTGAGAGAGGCGTGTTAAAATCACCTAGTATTATTGTGTTATGGTCTATTTGGTTTCTGAAATTGAGAAGGATTTGTTTGACATACATGGATGAGCCACTGTTTGGGGCATAGATGTTTATGATTGTTATATCTTGCTGATTTATGCTTCCCTTAAGAAGTATGAAATGTCCTTCTTTATCCCTTCTGACTAACTTTGGCTTGAAGTCCACATTATTGGAAATGAGGATGGATACTCCAGCTTTTTTGCTGAGTCCATGTGCATGGTATGTTTTTCCCCATCCTTTCACCTTTAGTCTATGGGTATCTTTTTCTATGAGGTGAGTCTCTTGCAGGCAACATATTGTTGGATCTTTGTTTTTAATCCAGTCTGCCAGTCTATGTCTTTTGATTGATGAATTCAGGCCATTAACGTTCAGGGTTATTATAGAGAAATGATTTGGTTTCCCGGTCATTTGGTTCATTTTTTAAATTTTGTTTATCTATTTGTTTGACACAACTTGTTTCCTCCTTTATTTGACAATTCCTTTAGGATAATTCCTCCCTTTGCTGATTTGCTTCTTTGTTTTTCATCTCTTCCTCATGGAATATTTTGCTGAGAATGTTCTGTAATGCTGCCTTTCTTTTTGTAAATTCTTTTAGCTTTTGCTTATCATGGAAGGATTTTATTTCATCGTCAAATTTGAAGGTAAGTTTTGCTGGGTATAAGATTCTTGGTTGGCATCCATTTTCTTTCAGGGCTTGAAAAATGTTGTTCCAGGCCCTTCTAGCTTTTAGGGTCTGGATTGAAAAATCTGCTGATATCCATATTGGTTTCCCCCTGAATGTAATTTGGTTCTTTTCTCTCACAGCCTTTAAAATTCTTTCTTTATTTTGTATGTTAGGTATTTTCATTATAATGTGCCTTGGTGTGGGTCTGTTGTAATTTTGTGTATTTGGAGTCCTATAAGCCTCTTGAACTTGATTTTCCATTTCATTCTTCAGATTTGGGAAATTTTCTGATATTATTTCATTGAATAAATTGTTCATTCCTTTGGCTTGTTTCTCTAGACCTTCCTCAATCCCGATAATTCTTAAATTTGGCCTTTTCATGATATCCCATAGTTCTTGTAGATTCTGTTCATGATTTCTTACCATCTTCTCTGTTTGTTCAACTTTGTTTTCAACGTTAAATATTTTGTCTTCAATGTCTGAGGTTCTGTCTTCCAGGTGTTCTATCCTATTGGATATGCTTTCTATGGAGTTCTTAATTTGGTTTATTGTTTCCTTCATGTCAAGGATTTCTGTTTGGTTTTTTTTCAATATCTCTAACTCTCTATTGAAATGATCTTTTGCTTCCTGTATTTGCTCTTTTAACTGTCGATTGGTGCTATCATTCAGTTCCTGCATTTGCTCTTTCATCTCATCGTTTGCTTCTCTGATCATTTTAATTATGTACATTCTGAACTCCTTTTCTGTCATTTCTTCTGCCATGCTGTCATTGGGTTTTATTGATGTAACATCTAGATTTGTTTGCAGCATTTTCTTTCCTTGTTTTCTCATATTGTCAGGTATCAGTGGACCGCTGAGATATTGCAGATTTCCTCTATTGACTTACAATGTCCCTGAAGATTTCTATATATATCCCCCCTTAGCCTTCAGTAGGCTGAAGTCTTGGAGGAAGTTGATAATGCAGTGCTCCACAAGGAAGCTGCCTCTCTAGGAGTGGTGTCCTTCAGGTGGGGTATAATCCCTGCTAGTGGGCAGAGGTGCCTCCACTTGTTGACCAATGGTCATCCAAAGGGGACCTAGGCTGCGGGCTGAGGCAAGGCCTGTTTGGGCCTGAGTCTCTGGTTTTACCGTCCTTGTGGGGAAACCTCACCCGGCAGGGAAGACTCACCCGGTGGGGAGGTCTCGCTGGTCAGTTCCCTCCTAGAGGTTCCCCTCAATTTACAGCTACCGCCTGGGCTGGGCTGCCTTCCTCTGCAAAGTTCCCAGGGGCCCGGCCCTGCCTCCTGGGCCTGGGAGCCTCACCCTTCGCAGATGAATCTCCTTAGGCTGCCCCTCCTCAGAGAATCTGCCCACAGGCCTGGAACCTTCGCTCCACCCTAAGCCTGTCTCTGTGCGGCTCTTCCACCCAGAAGCCTCCTAGATCCTGGGACCTTGCTCTGCACCTAATCGCCTGGCTATGCGGCCCCTCCTCTGAGCAGCCACCTGGGGCCCCAAACAATCGCTCTGAGTCCCAGAGACCTGCCACAGGCCTCTTCCTCCAGACAGCCGCCCAGTATTCTGGTGTGGTCACTAGGAGTCCAAGAAACTCTCTTCGTGCCTCCTCCTCCCACCAACCACCCGTAGCCCTGGGCAATCACTCACTCCAAGTCGAAGTGACCCTCTTCGTTCCTCCTCCTTCTCCAGATAACCCCCTGGGTGTTCAGGAGCAGTAGCTCTGAGTGGCTCTGAATCCACGTGACCCGCTGCACGGGTCCTCTGGGCAACCGCCCAGAGCTCTGGTGCGGCCACTCAAGACCAAGCGACCCACCACGCTTATCCTCCAGGCAGCCCCCCTGTGTTCAGGCACTGTCACTTTAAGTCCAAACAACTCACCACTCGCCTTCTCCTCTGAGCAGCCGCCTGGAGCGCTAATGCAGTCACTGCAAGTCCAAACGACCCGCCGCGCTCCTCCTCCTCTTCCTCCTACTCCTCCGGGCAGGCCCCGGTGTTCAGAAGCGGTCGCTTGGAGTCCAAACAGCTCGCCGCGCAGCTTCTCCTCTGGCAACCGCCTGTAGCTCTGGTGCAGTCACTCTGAATCCAAGTGGCCACGTTCCTCCTCCTCCTCCTCAGGGCAGGCCCCGGTGTTCTGAGTCCACACCTCCCCTGGGTTCTCCTCGCCACTCCTCCCCTGGGCAGCCGCCGGAGCCCCAGTGGTTGCTCCGAGTCCCAGCGCTGTGCCAAGCGGCCTCCTTTACTGCGCTCCCAGTTGTCCGCGTTCACTGCTCCAGTGGGGCAGTGGGGGGAGGGGTGTCTCGCTGGCAGCTCTACTTCACAAAGTTTCCTGCGTTCCGGGACCACCGTCCCATCCGGGATGCCTTCCCAATGGGTGAGAGTCACCCGGCTGCTTTGAGTTGGTCCCAAGTGTCTCAATACCTCCTCTTTTGAATCCTGAGTCCTGGAGCAACATGAAATGCAGCCACCCTCTAGGCCGCCATCTTGAAACCTCTCCAGAATTTGTATTTTTAATGGTCATACTACCAAAAGCAATATGTAGATTCAATTCAATCCCCATCAGAGTACCAATGACATTCTTCACAAAATGGGGCGGGGGGGGAGATCTATAATTAATTTGGAAAAATAAAATAGCCAAATAGCCAAAGCAATTCTAAGCCAAAAAAGCAAGGCTGAAGTCATTACAATACCTGACTTCAAATCATACTACAGAGCTATAGTAACAAAATTTCATGGTACTGGCATAAAAACAGACACATAGATCAATGGTACAAAATAGAAGATACAGAGAAAAACCCACACATCTACAGTCATCTGATCCTTGACACAGGGGCCAAAAACACACATGAGAGAAAAGGCTGCCTTTGTAACAAATGGGAAAACTGGTTATCCATATGTGGAAGAATGAATTCATACCCTTATCTCTTACCTTGCCCAAAAATCAACTTAAAATGGATCAAAGACCTAAGAATTAGGCCATAAACTATGCAATCCATAGAAGAAAATGTAGGGTCAAGCATATAGGCACAGGCAACAACTTTCTCAATAGAACTCCTAAAGCTCAGGAAATAATGCCAACAGTTAATAAATATGATGGCATCCAATTTTAAAACTTCTACACAGCAAAGAAAACAATTATGAACGTTAAGAAAGAACCTACAGAATGGGAGAAAATTTTTGATAGCTACTCTCCTAATGGAGGGTTAATATCTAGAACATATAAAAAACTGAAAACCTTAAAACCAAAAAAAAAAGAAATCAAGGCATGGCTCTCCAGGGCCATGCCCCCCACAGAGGCCAGGGTTCCCCATCTACCAACATATTGGGACATCTCTGATGCCATCTTGGATTAACCCCAACACTGATGCTGTCATCTTTATTTTAGGCAGCTTCCGTCCTGGGACACCTGCAGAAAACTAGAAGCTCATTATCAAGGTACCTATGGTTAGCCACTGCTATTGCCACCAACTTAGGACATGGCCGCTTATGTCTAAGGATATCAGCCAGGTCCTGAAAGACCATCACCAAGGGCCCTTCAGGTTTGGTTGCATCTGAGGTATCCCTGCTAGGTGTGCTAAGAACCACCATCTTGCTACACAGGGAGGAGAGAGCCTTACAAGGGGTCAGTAGGTAGGAAAAGGGTATGAGGGCATCTTGATCCCAGCTCATTCAGCCAACCAACCCTGGCACCCACCACGATCCCAGAGACAACTCAGAAGCACTTGTTGGGACCTGACATCAGCCTGGTCCATGACTACACCTAGCACTTGGTCCCTCCAGTTTAGCAACAAACAGGGCCCTCCGGCTGCTCAATCCCCAGTCTCCCAAACACCTGGCCACCAACTGGCCCGGTACCTGCAGCTACATGGCTGGCACACAGCTTTCAATGCCTGGTCCTGATTTGCCCAATACAGAACAACTTTCTGAGATATGTGCACAGGCCCTGTCACCCAGCCTTCAGGACCTCCATGGAGAGAGGTTCCTGATTAGACAGTCAAAAGGGCCGGGACAGGAGAGATACAATTTAGAGATTAAATTATAGACCAGGAATTGTGTGGTCCACAAGTGAGGGAAGTTCCTGTCTCACGGGAGTGAACCCCAAAGGAGAGTCCTGGGGTACAGTCTTCCAGAGGAATTGGCAATTGCTATACCCTGCCTCCAAGGTGTCCTGCCTCCAAATCTAGACCTCCCACCTTAGTAACTGTCATCATCCTGAGGGTGGAGTTACCAGCAAACTCCAGACAACTCCACCTATCAGAAGAGAAGGGAGGCAGGGAAGATACTGAACTCCAACAGAAACAATTGTTCAATTTTCCCTCAAGACACTTTTTTCTTTTCCCCATTTTTTTTTTCATTTCTCACTCTCACATTCCCATCATCTTTGCAATCAAGTACCTTTCATCCATCAGGCTACTAAAGACTGGGAGGTTTTAATAGTATATTATACTTTTGATATAGATTTTTTAAAATTTTTATTTATTTTTTACTTTTCACACTCTATTTTCCTCTTATTTATCTGTTTCCTCAGAGTCTCTTTCTCCCTTTTTCATACTAATAACCAACTTCTTTTGATTCCTTTTTCACAATTCCTATGATCTAGTACATCTACATTTTCACTTCTTACCTCATTAACATTAAATCCTACACTCCTCCCCCATGCTTTTTCCCACCATTAGAAATTGTAGACCTTATTGCAAACCTGTTATTTATGCTGTAGTAATAAATGAACTCATCATCTCTATTTATTACAATACTGTTAACATCTTAATAGGGGCTCTTTGGTTTAAGACTACATACTGTTTGAATTGAGTGCTGCTAATATTGATCTCCCCCTTAAAGGTGAATTATTGGAAACCTGCAGGGACACTGTAAACCTATGGGGTTGGGGGGACTGTAATACCTCAGATCCGCACTGCTAGAGGAGAAGCTACGGGTACAACATGAATAAACAATGGAAGAAAGGGCCCAAACTAACCAAGATGCTATATTAATAGAATCCATTGACAACACAGTAGAGGAAATGTCAGAAAAGGAGTTCAGAATGTACATAATTAAAATGGTCCACTAAGTAAAGGGTGCTCTAAAAGAGCAAATGCAGGCAACAAATGATCATCCTTTATGAATGATTACTTCAATAAGCAGTTAAAAGAGCAAATGCAGGAGTAAGCAAAAGGTCATGAGAGAAAAGTATCAGATTAGGTATTGGGGGAAACCAATACAGATATCAGAAGATTTCTCAGCCCTGAAAGCTAGGAAGGCCTGGAACAACATATTTCAATCCCAAAAGAACATGGATGCCTACCAAGAATCTTATACCCAGCAAAACTAACCTTCAGATTTGATAATGAAATAAAATCCTTCCAGAATAAACAAAAGTTAAAAGAATTTACAAATAGAAAGCCTGAACTACAGAACTTTCTCAGTAAAATACTCCGTGAGGAGAAAATGAAAAACAACAGTAAAAGTCAGCAAAGGGAGGAACTACACTAAAAGAAATAGCCAAAGAAGAAACCAAATCAAGTTAAAAACCAAAAATAAGCCCAAATGATCAGGAATACAAATCATATCTCAATCATAACCCTGAATGTTAATCACCTAAACTCATTAATCAAAAGACATAGACTGGCAGATTGGATTTTAAAAAAAAAAGATCCAACAATATGCTGCCTTCAAGAGACTCATCTCATAGAAAAAGACATCTACAGACTGAAAGTGAAAGGATGGGAAAAAAGTGTCACACACACAAACTCAGTAAAAAAAAAAAAAAAAAGCAGGCGTTTCCATCCTCATAGGAGATAAAGTGAACTTCAAACCAAAGTTAGTCAGAAGGTATACTACTTAAGGGAACCATAAATCAATAAGACATAACAATCGTAAATTTTTATGTTTCAAACAATGGAGCATCTGTGTACCTCAAACAAACCCTTCTCAATTTCAGGAATCAAATAGATCACAACACAATAATACTGGGTGATTTTAACACACCTCTCTCCCCACTGGATAGACCTTCCAAACAAAAACTGAACAAAGAAACCATAGAACTCAATAGTACAATCAGTAATTTAGACAGTAATTTAGACTTAACAGACATACATAGAATATTCCATTCATCAACAAGTGAATACACTTTCTTCTCAGCAGCACATGGATCCATCCTTCTTTAAAATAGACCATATGTTATGCCACAAAGCAACTCATAGCAAATACAAAAAAACAGAGATACTACCTTGTGTTCTTTCAGATAATAATGGAATGAAATTAGAAATCAATGATAAAATAAAAAATAGAAGCTACTCCAACATCTAGAGACTTATAATACACTATTGAATGATGCATGGATAGCAGAAGACATCAGGGAGGAGACAAAAATTTCTTAGAGGTAAATGAGAACACTGATACAACATATCAAAACCTCTGGGACACTATGAAAGCAGTACTAAGAGGAAAATTTATTGCACAGAATGTATTCAGTAAAAGAATAAGATATCAACAAATAAATGGTCTAACATTACATCTCAACACCCTAGAAAAAGAACAGATCAACACTAAAAGTAGTGGAAGACAGAAAATAGTTAAAATCAGAGTTGAAATAAATAAAATTGAAACAAAAGTAACAATTGAAAAAATTGACAAAACAAAAAGTTAGTTCTTTGAAAAAAATAAACAAAATCAATAAACCCTGAGCCACAACAATGAAGAAAAGGAGAGAAAAAAACTCAAATTACTAAAATTCATGATGAAAAATGAAATATCATGACACACTATTGAAATACAAAACATAATTAGAAGCTATTTTGAAAATCTATACTCCAACAAAATAGAAAACCTCAAAGACATCGACAAATTTCTAGAGAAATATAATCCACCCAAACTGAATCAGCAGGACATAAACAATATAAGCAGATCAATTTCAAGCAATGAAATAGAAGAAGCCATCAAAAGCCTACCAACCAAGAAAAGCCTGGAACCAGATGGATTCTCAGCTGAGTACTACAAGACCGTCAAAGAAGAATTAACACCAATACTCCTCAAATTATTCCATGAAACAGAAAAGGAGGGAACCCATCCAAATTCTATGAAGCTAGTATCATCCTGACACATCAAGGAAAGAAAATTTCAGACCAATATACCTGATGAACATAGATGCAAAAATTCTCAATAAAATTCTGGCAAATCGCATACAAATGCATTTTAAAAAGATAGTGCATCACGATCAAGTGGGTTTCATCCCAGGGATTCAAGGTTGGTACAACATCTGGAAACCAATAAATGTAATTCATCACATCAATAGACTCAAGGTTAAGAATCATATGATTATATATATATACAATGGAATATTACTCAGCCATAAAGAATAAATGGATGCAGGCAAATGGATGAAATTGGAGAATATCACATTAAGTGAGATAAGTCAATCTCAAATAAACAATGGATGAGTGATCTCACTGGATGATGACACATAATGGGGGGTGGGAGGGAAGCAAGAATGGAGGAAGGAGGGACTGTATAGAGGGAAAAGAGGGGTGGGAGGGGTGGTGGGAAGGAAAAAATAACAGAATGAATCAAACATCATTACCCTATGTAAATGTATGATTACACAAATGGTATGCCTCTACTTCATGTACAAACAGAGAAACAAGATGTATCCTATTTGTTTACAATAAAATAAATTTAAAAGAAAAGACTCTTAAAAAAAGAATCATATGATTATTTCAATAGATGCAGAAAAAGCATTTGATAAAATACAGCACCCTTTCAGGCCCAAAACACTAGAAAAAATAGGGATAATAGAAATATACCTCAACATTGTAAAGGCTATCTGTCTAAGCCCAAGGCCAATATCATTCTAAATGGAGAAAAACTGAAAGCATTCCCTCTAAAACTTAGAACAAGACTGGAATGCCCTCTTTCACCACTTCTATTCAACATTGTCCTTGAAACTCTAGTCAAAGCAATTAGAGAGACCAAAGAAATTAAAGGGATATGAATAGAAAAAGAAAAACTCAAACTATTCCTATTTGCCAATGACATGATTCTATATTTAGAGGATTCAAAAAGTTCCACCAGAAAACTTCTAGAACTAATAAATGAATTCAGCAAAGTAGCAGGATATAAAATCAACAGTCACAAATCTAATGCATTTCTATTCATAAGTGATAAATCCTCTGAAAAAGAAATTAGGAAAATTATCCCATTCATAAAAGCTCAAAAAAATAAAATACTTGGGAATCAATCTAACAAAAAAGGTAAAAGAGACAATGAAAACTACAGAACACTAAAGAAAAAAATTAAAGGAGCTCCCATGTTCTTGGATAAGCAGAATTAATATTGTCAAAATGGCCATACTACCAAAAGTGCTATACAGATTCAATGCAATTCCAAATAAAATCCCAATGATGTACCTTACAGAAATAGAGCAAGCAATCATGAAATTCATTTGGAAGAATAAGAAACCCAGAATAGCTAAAGCAATCCTTAGCAGGAAGCAGGAAGCAGGAGGTATCACAATACCAGAACTTCAACTATACTACAGAGCAATAGTAACCAATAGTACAGAATAGAAGACACATAGAAAACCCACATAAATATAGTTATCTCATACTAAACAAAGGCATCAAAAACACACAATGGAGAAAAGATAGCCTCTTCAACAAATGGTG
Organism: Sciurus vulgaris; assembly: GCF_902686455.1. Classification (NCBI taxonomy): domain Eukaryota; kingdom Metazoa; phylum Chordata; class Mammalia; order Rodentia; family Sciuridae; genus Sciurus; species Sciurus vulgaris. The sequence goes on along the minus strand of NC_136461.1, from coordinate 121,627,189 downwards.
CTAAGAAAACTGGAAATTCATATGCAGCAAAATGAAATTAAACCCCTATCTCTCACCTGCACAAAACTCAACTCAAAATGGAACAAGGACCTAGAAATTAGACCAGAGACCCAGCACATAATAGAAGAAAAAGTAGGCCCAAATCTTCATCATGTTGCCTTAGAACCAGACTTCCTTAACAAGACTCCCAGAGCACAAGAAATAAAAGCAAGAATCAATAAATGGGATGAATTCAAACTAAAAAGCTTTTTCTCAGCAAGGAAACAATCAGGGATGTGAATAGAGAGCCCTAAAGAGTGGGAGAAAATCTTTGCCAATCATACTTCAGATAGAGCACTAATCTCCAGAATCTATAAAGAACTCAAAAAACTCTACACCAAGAATGCAAATAATCCAATCAACAAATGGGCTAAGGAAATGAATAGACACTTCACAGAAGATCTACAAGCAATCAACAAACATATGGAAAAATGTTCAACATCTCTAGTAGTAAGAGAAATGCAAATCAAAACCACCCTAAGATTTCATCTCACCCCAATTAGAATGGCTATTATCAAGAATGCAAGCAACAATAGGTGTTGGTGAGGATGTGGGGGAAAAGGTACACTCATGCATTGCTGGTGGGATTGCAAATTGGTGCGACCACTCTGGAAAGCAGTATGGAGATACCTCAGAAAACTTGGAATGGACCCACCATTTGACCTAGCTATCCCACTCCTCAATGTATACCCAAAGGACTTAAAATCAGCATACTACAGTGACACAGACACATCAATATTTATAGAAGCTCAATTCACAATAACTAAATTATGGAATCAACCTAGATGCCCTTCAATAGATAAATGGATAAAGAAACTGTGGTATATATATGCAATGGAATATTACTCAGCCATAAAGAAGAATAAAAATCATGGCATTTGTAGGTGAATGGATGGAGTTGGAGACTGTCATGCTAAGTGAAATAAGCCAATCCCAAAAAACCAAAGGTCAAAAGTTTTCTCTGATAAGTGGATGCTGATACATAACTGGGGTTGGGGGAGGGGTAAGAGTAGAATGGAGGAATGTTGGATTTTGTAGAGGAAAATGAGGGGAGGAGAGGAGCTACTAAGGAAAGATGGTGGAATGAGACAAACATCATTACTCTATGTACATGTATGATTACACAAATGGTGTGACTCTACATCATGTACAACCAGAGAAATGAAAAGTTGTACTTTATGTGTGTACAATGAATAAAAATGCATTCTGCTGTCATGTATAACTAAATAGAAAAAAGCAATAAAAAATTAATTAAAAACAAAAACAGAACAGTAATAGCATAACTGGGACATCATCAATAGAAATCAGAGATGTTTCAGTCACATTATAGCTGTTGTGGCAATTTCAAAATAAAATTAATTCTGAATACCCCTTTGAAATTATAGCAGGCAACAGATTTGCCACTTGTGCTTTTTACTTGTAGTACTAATAAGAAAGTACATTATTTTGATAGCACAATTTTTTTAAATATTTTAATAAACATGTTTAAATTCAAAGAAAAATTAAATAACCCAATTAATAAGCAGGGAAACTAAACAGACACTTCTCAAAAGAAGAAATACAAATGGCCAAAATATATATGAAAAAATGTTTGACATCATTAGCAATGATCAAAACTACACTGAGATTTCATCTCACACCATCAATACAAATAAAAATGCTAGAGAGAATGTGGAGAAAAAGGAACACTTTACACTCTTGGTGGGATTATAAATTAGTACAACCACTATGGAAATCAGTATGGAAGTTCCTCAAAAGACTAGACATGAAACCACCATATGATCCAGCTAAACCACTCCTCAGTATTTATCCTAAAGAATCAAAGTCATTATACTACAGTGATACATGCATGCTCATGTTTATAGCAGCACAATTCACAATAGTTGAAATATGGAACCAGCCTAGGGGTCCAGCAAGGGATGAATAGATAAAGAAAATGTGGTATATATACACAGTGGAGTTTCTTGAGTTTCTTTGAATGGTGTAAGCATTTTTATGTTGACATAAAATTTTATTACTAAAAATATGCCATCCCAAACAATGAAAAAATTACCATCAAAAATAAAATAAAATAGACAATTTCAGAGGGGAGGGGAAGGATAGCTGTGGTGGGGGATCTGGCACTGGGTAATCTCAAGAGCTCACATGTGGGAGGTGCCGGAGAGGACTTTAGAACTAGGGCAATGGATAAACATTCCAGCCGAAGTGGAGGGATGCTGGCCTAACAGCTTCTTGACCTCCTGCCTCTGGTGTTTTGGTGCCTGAAATTTATGTTGCTCCCAGGAAAGTTGTCTCTCATTGAAAGGATGGGATCACAACTGGATCACCATCTATAAAACTGAAAGACATCGTTCACCGTCCTCTGGCTTGCTTAGCAGCAGCTGAGCTGCCTCCTCTTCCTGAAGATTTACAGTGGGCACTGGTGGCTCAAGCTCTCCCTGTGTGGATGGTGCCAAAGTTAAGCTATCTTCCAATTTTGATGGCTGTTCTTCCTCCACCACAAGGAATTTGATAATATGCTGCCCGAAATGCAAACATGTAAACTGGGCCACTGTTGCTTGAGGCCATTCTATCACTTGAGGTGGTGCTAGAGCTGCAGAAGAAAACATCCCCAACACGATTGCCTTTCTCAATTCACATTAGAATGCTGCCTCTGAGAGTAGCCCAGCCCCTCTCCCTGCAACAGGATGTCTTTCCAAACTAGATATCAGGCTTGTCTGGCTTGGGACCAAATGTTAGTTCCCAGTGACACCAATACAGATTCTTCGGTATACACTGTCAGTCATCTACTGCCGGCCCTGTCATCAGAAGACCCAGACTCACTGGGATCTGGATTCTCCAGCTATGTAAGGAGTCTCTCCAGACATGGAACGTCTCCTCTGATTCAGACATGGTAAGCAGCAGGAAGGTTCTGAGAAGCTTCAGGTTGTCCATGTCCCAGGACCTCAAAAAAATCTTCTTGATAGAGGAATAGCCACATTTCAGTGATGAAGCAGAGGGTGTTCTTTCCTTGAAGGTACTCCTCCTCAACTTCTGGCTGCACATTTTTGGACCTTTTACACAGTAGCTCCAGCACTTTCTGGCCAAGTTTTGGTATGTATACAAAAATTCAAGGACATCAGAGTTGTTCCCCCTCTGCAGGACAGGCACCAGGCCATTCATGAGCCCCCGCAGGATGAGTGCTATGAAGGTTTCCACTAGACAGGACACATCCCTGATGAATCTTTGTCATCTTCTCCCTCCTTCTTCACAGTGTGCAGAGGCTTCTGCCAGGTCTCCGCCCCTGGGAGATCCGCCGGCAGGGCACAGGTAAGCCAGCAGTGGGAGGGGCTCGGGATGTCCTCTCTCCTGCTTACTTGTGCAGGCCTTACCTGAGGGGGCCACAGCCATGCTCCTGCACGCTGCCCTGAGCCCCATGCTATCCCAAATGGCCCACAACGGAGTTTTACTCAACCATAAAGAAAAATGAAATTATGTCATTTGTAGGAAAATAGATGGAACTAAAAACAATTAATTATGTTAAATGAAAGAAGCCAAAACTCATAAGGACAAGGGTCATATGTTTTCTCTCATGTGGAAGCTAAAGAGGAAAAAGAAAAAGAAAGTGGAGGGGGGCAGGGATCTCATGAAAATCAAAGGGAGATCAGTAGAGGAAAGGGACCAGAGGGTGGGAGTTGGGGAGAGATGGGAGGGGAGAAGTGCTGGAGAGTGATATTGGCCAAATTATATTGTTATATTGCATGCATGTATGAATATATAACAACAAATTCCATCATTGTGTACAAATATAATGCACCAATAAAAATGCGGAGCAAGACAGAAACAAAGAAAGAAAGGAGGGCGGGAAAGAGCAGGGGCGGGAGAAAAAGGGAGATTTGGCAATGTTAATTCAAGTTTCTGGTTCTAGCCTCTGCAGCTGTGGTTACTATATTTTCCTTAGATGCTGAAAGCTATCCTGGAGTCTTTCCAAACTCTATGAGTTACTAAGTTCCCTTTTTTATTTAAGCTTCTTTGCACTGAGTTTGAGTCATTTTCAAACATAAGAAGCCTAATTAATATAGAAAAAAAAACTTTCACTAATTGCTGGTTATCTCTAACCTTATAAACCCTTTACCCATACTATCTCCAAGAATTTTCTCTATATATAGCTCTCTTAGTTTTAAACCCTCTTAATGGCTTCACTCATTTATCTTTCTCTTCTTTCCCTTTTGTGTTTCCTTCAAGGATCAAAACCAAATTCCTTTTTTTTTTAACAGAATAAGTCAACCACCTTTAAAAAGAAAAAAAAAAATACATTTGTTCCTAAAAACTGTGTCCTCAGATCACATCTTTTACCACCAAAGTTTTATCGGAGTATTTTTTTAAAAGACAGTTCAATACAAGGCAAAAATCTTGAGTCCTTTATTATTTATTAGAAAAAAGAATTCAATTCAGACATTCTTTCCCTAAACAAATTTTTGGGTAATTGATCAGACAACTTACTTAAATTTTCTAATCTATAAAATTATATTTTATACTTAAAATGGCTTTGTAGATGAGCTAGCCCAACTCCTTTAATAAGCTTAGAGAAGTTGAGTGGCTTGTCTAGCACTAAAAAGAAATTAGTAGTAATATCACAACCAGGACATTAGGGCCCTCAGTTTTGGTTGAGGGCCTCAGTTTCCACATAAAAAAGGAACAGACCTTTATGACATGATGATTACCATAATATATTTTGGTTTAGGTTTGTAAAATCAGTATTCAAAAGGGACCTCGGAGGTACTGAAGTTCAACAATAAAATGAGAAAAACTGATCAACAGTCCTCAAACACTTTTAGATCTGGAACCTTTTATTTAAATGAAATCCTATACTGACTAGAAATAAAAAAAAGACAAATAAGAGTGATGAAAATAAATATGTTAGTCCAGGTCCTCCAAAAAGCAGATGTCAAAGATGTACTGGGGGAGATGCTATAAGGGAAAAAGGAGATAGAACTGGAAAAGATAGGGGGACTCTTCAGACTGTGATGTAGATCTTACTCTTGGAAAAAGGGAGAAGAGGAAGAAGAATTGGGTAAGTAGAGTCTCAAACTATTGTGCCATTCTAAGAAAGTTTCAGCCAGGCTGTGGCAGTGTCTTCAAGCCCAAGTCACTTATCAGAGGAGCCCGCATCTTGCAGGAAAAGGCCTGTATTAGTATTCATACCACATTCAGTCACTGGCTAGGAGCAGCCCATTAAAAGAGCAGCTTTAGTGCAAACACAATGGTGGAGTCAGACACAGCTGCCGGAGTCATCAATCAATTAGGCTTCCTGAAACACAAGATTAGAGAGGTATACTTTTATGGCTGTCTCAACAAAAACAAAAAACCTCAAACCTCTTTTAAGCAGAAGTTGCATTTTGTTCTTTTTTGTATCTTCCACTTCTTGTTCTGTTGTATTCATGTGGAAAGAAATGGAAGATACAGAAAAAAATCAAATAGAGGTTGTAGAGCTGAAAAATACAATATCTGGTATGATGATACACCAGCTGGGATTTATAGGGTCAGAAGTGATCAGTGAACTCAATATCATTCAAAATAAACCATTTAAGCTATGAATAAATAAATTTAATCAGTGACTCAAAGAGGGAGAAACAGAAAAATATTTGAAGGAATAATGACTAAAAATATTCCAAATTTGATAAAACTTCATACACAGAGATCCAAGATGCTCAATGAACCCCACACAAGACAAACATTAAAAAAAACACGGGTAATATGTAATAAGGACTTAGAAGATACTTTTGCAAAATGCACTGACCCTTCACTTATGCCTGATCATACCCAATGAGTAATAAAAGCAGAATAAAAAACACTTGTCATCTCTGTGACTGTTTTGTGTCTATCTCTTTTGCTCTGAGTTATTCTCTTCTGCGCGTACCTTGGATTCCAGGAATAACGGGTCTGATCAATAAATATTTTGTGATGAGTTGAAACTATCCCCCTGGCACAGCAACTTTCATATCACCACCAACGGGGCCCCCTCCTGACCAATCCTGAGATAATGACCAACTAGAACACAACTTGACCAAGACTGCTTAACTGCGCAGCTTCCCCTTCCCTATGTAATCTTAGAGTTCATGTCAGCACTCCTAAAGACAGGGCCGAGAACTCTGGTCCTCTCCTCTTCCTGATGTAGTTATCCTGATTAAAGTTTCTTTCTTGCCTTTACCTCTGGTTGTCTCTTTTATTGGCATCTTGTAATGGGTGGCAGAACCTAGTCCATTGAGACATCCTGAAACTGGGGCCTCCACCCTAAAGCTCCCATAATAATAGCATAACCAAACTGCCAAACTCCAGTGATAAAAAGAAAATCTTAAAAGCAGCTAGAGGCAAAAGAAACGTTACACATAGGAGAAGAAAGATATGAATTGTCACAAAATTCTAGCAAAAAAAAGAAATACAAACCAAAAGACAAAAAAAAAAAAAAAAACTTTAAGCCTGGCACAATGATACACACCTGTAATCCCAGTGACTCCAGAGGTTGAGGCAGGAGGACCACAAGTTCAAAGCCAGCCTCAGCAACTCAGCGAAGCCTTAAGCAACTCAGGGAGACCCTGTCTTTAAATAAAACATTTTTTTGAAGGCTGGGGTTGTGGCTCAGTGGTTAAGCATCCCTGGGTTCAAACCCTGGTACCAAAAAGAAAAAGAAATCTTGAAAGTAACGAAAGAAAGAACAAAAAAAAAAAAAAAAAAAAAAAAAGAATCCAGAATTCTGTCCAGAGAAAATGTGTTTTTCAGAAAGGAAGGGAAAACAAAGACTTTTTTCAGAATGGATAGAAAAAAAAATCCTGACTAGAAGACCTATACCATATGAAACTTAAAGCTAAATTTAAAGGATTCCAGACACCCATCAAATCAGTGGTAGTGAAGAAGTTATGGTTTCATGATACAAATAGCCAGTAATAATAAATTAGCGAGATGATAATCTAAAAACTGCCTTTCTCACAATGCTAGTGATAGTTACTAAATATTGTTAGCAATTAGGAATGTAACAAAGAAAGCACAAAAAGATCATATTTGTACCAGAACTTAGATTCGCAAAAAAATGATAGTAAAAATCATGGAATATAATAGTCAAAAGCATACTGAAGTTGGCTCTTGGGAACCAGTTAAGCAAGCTTTGGGCTCTTCTCTTCTAAATCTTAATTTACAGTTGAGATATTGGCCGAATGACTGGGAAAGCCCTTCCAGATCTAACCACCTATAAAGCTATGAGTGTGATGAAATCAACCTAATCTCATCCATCTCTGACTTCACCCTTCTCAACATGACTGCTAGCCCACGAGGAAATCCCCACAATCCCAAAATAACCATTACTTTTATAACTGAAATCAATATGTTAAGTTTGAAAAGATTTCCAAAATGTGTATGTCACACCATGTCATTCAAAGAGAAAAATTATAAGGTCAAAGAACTGATCAGTGAATGAATCAATGGTTATCAGTGTTTGTGGGTGGGGAAAGGGTTTGACTGGAAATAGAACTTTTTCGTGTGGTGGAACTATACTGTATTTTATACAACCTTTTTAAATTTTTATTTTAGTTATTTTTCATGACACTGGGAATTAAACCCAGGGCTCAGAGCATACTAAGCATGAGCTCTACCACTGGGCTCTATCTCTAGCCTCTGCACTATATTTTGATGGTGAGGGTGGTTACAGGACTGAATGCATTTGTGAAAATTCATAGAATTATATTCCACAAAACGTAAGTTTTATGATACTTAAATTTAAAAATAAATATTTTAAAAGAATAAGACAGCAGCTTCAGTGCTAATTCACATCCATTTCCTTAAAAGTTGCCATCATTTTAATATGTTTTAGATCATTTTCCAGGTATTAAATTTAACTTCTTATTTGAATATCTACTTTCTTAAAATAACATCAATTACTTTAAACATATATAATATGTACTGTAAAATCAATACATTGCTTTAAAAATCTGAGTTATGGTATTGAGAGTCTAGAAAACAGATCTATTGAGGTATAATGTACAATAAAGTTCATCTATTTTAGGTACACAGTATGATTTTAGTAAATTTATAGAGTAAATATAGTGTATAACCATGACCACAATCTAATTTTCATTCGCTCCATCATCCTAAAAAGAACGCTTGTTCCCACTTTCACTTTAACAGACTTTCAAAACGAAAAGACAAGGACTGGGGATATACAACATAAAGCACTTGCCTACTATGCACAAGATTCTGGGTCCAATTCCCAGCTCTAGAAAAAAATTAAAACGTAAGATAAGAAGTTAACCTGATGATTAATTTGCTAACAGATTTTTAGCATTGGAAAGTTCTTAAGATGCTATAGGTCAAAATTCTACCTAATGTTCATGCTTCCATATCACATCTGGTGAGTGACCCAGGCTAGTTACTCAACATTCACTGATAAGTAAGTGACTATCAAACAATTAATTTCATCTTTGTCCAAATTTTTAAATACACAGTTATTCTTTACTTTGAAGCACTAAGCTTTATGTGTGTAACTCCCCATGTGCCCTAATCCTCAGCTCAATAACTTATCAAAAGTTCCAACTCTAGCATTCTTAAGAGTTTGTCAAAATCAAAAGTAGCTCTGTTCTAGGCAAAAAATGGCAATCTCTGGGACTGAGAATTACATTAGTATGCAAGGAAAGGTTTCAAAGAAATTTTTCTTAAATCCTCGAAGTTCAAATAGAAGGCCAAAATTATCCCATGTAATTAAAAGTGAAACTAAAATTTACTTACATTCTAGTATATTACCCCATCCAATGAATTACCTCACTTTATACTAAGTGGGTAATAACTAGCCTGGCTCTTGTGTATCGCATTAGATGAGTAAAAAGACTTGAGAAGAGTTCATAATCTTATAAATTACCAAAGGATGCAAGGAGAGAAGATACAAATATTTATAATTTATTGTAATTATAGAAATTACAATCTGGCAACAAAATCACCAGGGCTGGCGTCATGAGCTAGTGACCTGTGTAAGTAATCATGCAGAGTCTCTCATTTGGCCTAATTCTGCTGCTACCTTCCTGGAATGTTTTTATTTTTGAGACAGGGTCTCATGATGCTGCCAAGCTGATCTTGAACACCTGGACTCAAGCAATCCTCCTGCCTCAGCCTCCCATGTTGCTAGGACTACATGTATGTACCACCATGCCTGACTTTAAAATTCCTAATCATGTTTTAATAAGGTGGACTCTTTTCATCTTGCAATAAACTCCATAAATTTTAAACCAGTTGAGAAACTCATTCAAGCCTGGAGGTGGGAGGCAATAGTAATAACCACACATCACATTTGCATAGCCTTGTAAGGTTTCAAAGTCCTTAAGTACACTTTGACCCTTATAATCTGTCCACTAAGGAGACCAAAAAAAAAAAAAAAAAAAAAAAAAAAAAAAAAAAAAGGAAGAGTTGTGATTTGTCCAAGGGCACAGAATCAAGAGAATTTTAGAAACGATGTTAATTATCCATGTCCCCCATGCCTCATTTTGCAAATAAAAAAGTTCAAGTTCAGGGAAATTAGAAGGCTTGTCCAAGGTTACTCACAAGTACAATTCCAAGAAACAATATTTCTCATTTCTGCTCTGGTATACTATGGACTGTCCCATATTGTCTACGTGGAAGTTCTGTACTATGAGCTCCTTGAAGCTGGCATCATGTGTTGCTGGTTTTGGCGACATCAGGAGGTACCCTGTGAGTTTCTGTATATCTGCTTCCATTTTTAAAACATGTTGCTATGTATATATACAACATCTTCCAACAAGTTAAAAATATAAATGATGTAGCTCTTGGTATCATTTTGAACATGTTGGAAGAGGTGCCTGTCTTATTATAAGGCTCCATAATGATTCAGCAAGCAGACTGCATAGGCCTCCACCTTTCTATAAACTTCCCATCTACTTTCACACGTAAGGGGAAAGCCTCCACTGCAGTTCCTCCCTGGCACATCAGTGCTGTTCTGTCCAAATGAGAAAGAATTCAGGTACTTATTAAGCACTCCACCTGAACAGGCATTGTAAAAGAAACTGGAGCTAAAGGAAAAGAAACCAGAAAGAAGATGTTTCGATATGATATCACACAGAAAGATGGCAACAGAGTCCCAATTGAATTTTAGAAGTGAAAGAGACACTGGAGTCCATGTAGTACAATGCACGAAAGTTGCAGTCTGCTGGATTCAGTAGCACATGCATGCAACCCCAGCAACTTGGGAGGTTGAGGCAGAAGGATTGCAAGTTCAAGGTCAGCCTCAGCAATTTAGCAAGACCCTAAGCAACTTAATCAGACCCTGTCTCAAAATAAAAAATGTAAAGGGCTGGGGATGTAGCTCAGTGGTAAAGTGCTTCTGGGTTCAATCCCCAGTACTGAAAAAAGAAAACAGGGGTCAGTTCAGAGTAATACAAAAAATAATAAAGGACCTAGAGTTTCTTGCTTCCATAAAACAACTTCTTCAGACACTGCTCCTCTAGTTTGATACCCAAATTCTTTGCTTGCTGACTTAAATTAGCTCCTTTTTCTCCCCAACATATCAAATGGTTACAACCATTACAGACACGAGGCCCTGATTTGCATGACTTGGGACAAGGCAGTAGATGGAGACACGGCAACTTAGAAGACATGAATTCAAGCTAACTCAAGGAAGTTAAGAAAATACTAAGTCTACTGGAGTGCATTTATAACACTACATATTTATAAAATAAGCACATAGAAACAATAAATAGGGAAGAGGAGAGAAGAGGTGTAAATATTAGTAACTTCATTGTTATCACATTTGAGCAAAGGACATTGATTACCCACACTGGAAAAAAGTATTAGAAAACATGATATATAACAGCAATAGGGAAAAGATTAATTTTTTTCATAAACCACACTGGAACAATTGGTCCTCCCTCCCCAAGACCTCAAACCATACACAAAACCCAATTCCAGGAGAATTAAAGACCTAAATATGAGAGGCAGAAATACAACAAATTGAAAAGACAGCACAGAATATCTTCATGACCTTGCCTCAGGAAAAGTTTTCCTAAATAAAAACATAAAAAAAATTCATACATTATTCATTCATACGTATTCATACATTAATTTGTTCAAAATCTGTTAGCCTTAAGAATTCATATAGAAAGCAAAAAGCCAAGCCACAAACGGGGAGTATATATTTACAACATATATAAATGATAAAAGATTAATATCCAGAAACATACAATGAATTGCTAGGAACTCAGAGAGAGAAAATAAGATTGAGGTAAACACATCAACAGGCATTTCCCAAAAGGCAAAAGGTTTCTGAACAATCCAAACAATCAGGACATGAAAAAAATGCTTAATCTCATGAATAATCTGGGGAATGCAAATTAAAACCATAGACACCTCTAGTCCCAGTTACTCCAGAGACTGAGGCAAGAGGCAAGAGGATCACAAATTCAAGGCCAGGCTGGGCAATTTAGGAAGACCTGTCTCAAAATTTTACAAAGGGCTGGGTATGTAGCTGAGTTACAGAGCACTACTGGGTTCAATCTCCAGTGCCCCAAAGGCAAATACATAAATAAAACCACCATGAAATACCATTATACTCCCCAGGGGACAAAAATATTAAGGCAATGGAAACTATGTATAAGTTGTACCTGCTGGAAGCAGAGTAATTTGATATAAAATTTTGTTCCACTCAGTGGTAATTCTACCTGTAAGAATGTACCTCACGTTTCACTTAGCATGATATTCTCCAAATCCTTCCATTTATTAGCAAATGCCATAATATTCTTCTTCTTCATGACTGAATAATATTCCATTGTGTAATATATCACAGTTTCTTTATCCATTCATCTTTTGAAGGGCATCTAGGTTGGTTCCACAATCTAGCTATTGTGAATTGAGCTGCTATAAACATTGATGTGACTGTGTTACCGTAGTTTGCTAATTTTAAGTCCTTTGGGTAAAGACCGAGGAGTGGGATAACTGGGTGAAAAGGTGGGTCCATTCCAAGTTTTCTGAGGATTCTCCACACTGCTTTCCAGAGTGGCTGCACGAATTTGCAACCCCACCAGCAATGTAAAAGTGTGCCCAAAATGGTGGAATGGGACAGACATCACTACCCTATGTACATGTATGATTACACAAATGGTATGAATCTACATTGTGCACAACCATAGAAACGAAATGATGTAACCCATTTGTGTACAATGAATCAAAGTGCAGTCTGAAATAAATAAATAAACAAACAAATAAATAAATAAATAAAAAGAATGTACCTTGTGTATGGAAGGATTCCTGCCATGTGCATCAGGGGACACATGCAACCATGTCCTCCAAAGTGTGCTGATTAGCCACACCAAGAAACAACCAAAATGTTCTTCAACAGTAGAACTGAGACAGCCAAGCTGACTCTCAGTCTTATAGGGTTAACAGACATACCATAAAATTAGTAGTTAAAAAGTTGACTGATCTTCAACCCTATAAAATTAAACTAACACACCAGGAGATAGGAGGTTGGGAAACCAGCTCAGTCTCCTGAGACTACATGGTCAGCAGAAATACCAAGAAGTCAGAGACAGTCTCGATAAGGTCACTAATATCAAACTCTCTGAGACAAGACATTAGTTTGCACTGTTCTAAAAATAATGTTAGGGATTTTCCCAGATGCTAAGGGGCAGATCTAGGTGGTGAGGGACAAATGCATGCATAGTCACTAAGGCAACATACAGTTACCTTTATTTTATTAAATTATTTTATTTATTATTAATTAACTATATTCTTTAGGGATGTCATGTGTGTAAGAATCACACCCCAAGGTGGAGACTTAAGATGGTAATGAAGCCTATTGAATGAAGGGGCACGAAGAAGAGCACAACTAAAACTCCGCCTCCCCACGCGATGACATCAAGAACCGGGATGCCGTGGCCCCGCACGGTAGCGCACACCTGTAATTTCAGCGGGTTGGGAGGCTGAGGCAGGAGGATGAAGAGTTCAAAGCCAGCCTCAGCAACCTAGCAACTCAACAATACCCTGTCTCTAAAAAAAAAAAAAAAAAAAAAAAAAAAAAATTTTTAATGTAAAAAAAAGGGCTGCAGGCACAGTGGTTAAACACCCTTGGATTCAACACCCGGAACCAAAAAAAAAAAAAAAAAAGAACAAAAAAAATCAGGGTTCCTGCCTACCCCCCAGATGCCATAAAAACTGCACACCTTTGTCCTTTGTTTAAGTCATCTTGGAATATTTTGTCCCTGCTGTTTCCCTTATACTCAAACATAAAAATAAAGAGTCTTATTCCTGTGCCAATGTGCTTTAAAATGATTCTTATGATGGAAAGCACAAGAACCCAATCATTGACAGAATGAACAAATAAACTTGATTTATTTATGTAGTGAAATATTATACAACAACAAAAACCATAGCTACATCATTAATCTGGATCAATCTCACAAACAATACTGAAGGAAAAAAAAATAGTCACAAAGGAACATGGGCAGCACAATCCATTTCTATGAAGACCTCCAAAAAACTAAACTATATTCTTTGGGGATGTCAAACAGAGTTATTAAACTATAAAGGAAAGAAGTAATCAAAACAAAGGTACAGGGTTATTTTCAGAGTTTGGGTAAAAGGTGTATGAGTGGGTAGTGGCACACAGAGAACAATGTTCTATTCTACTTGAGTAGCACAGTGGTGCATGCCTGTAATCCCAGCAACTAGGAAGCTGAGGCAGGAGGATCACAAGTTTGAAATAAACTGAACAGTGCTATGCTTTAACTCTTAAACTAGCTCATCAAACTAGAATATAGTAGTTCATTTAATAGGTTCACTAAATATGAATGAATATGCTTTATCAAATAGAAAATAATATATTAAATCATAAAGTTACCATTGTTATGTGTCAAAACCTGAGCAAATATTGACAATTTCACATGGTTCAACAAAAATGGCACATGCAATATGGTATGTGTGTGATATATTTCATTATAAAAATGTAAAGGAAAGAAAAAGGCACTGGTAAGGAGTCAGAAAACCTATGTTTTAAGATAACTAGTTGGTCTCCAAACTGGGTTCTAAGATCACACAGAGACCCTTTACCCCTATTTCTGTAGAAAAATAGTGTAGACTAATGGTTAAATGCTGGACTCTGCAGATGGTAGACTTAGATTTGAATCCCAGTCCTACTACTTACAAACTACTTCCCTTGACTCAGCTACTTAATTTATTGTAGCATCCATTTCCTCATCTAAGAAAGGGCAGTGTTAGTGCCTATCTTATAGAGTTGTTATGAAATATATGTAAAAGTATATAAATGTGCATACATATAAATCATGTTATTAGGTCCCATTCTCTTCTGCCACATTTCTTCAGAGGGTTTTAGGAAAGCACAAGTGAAGAATTGTGTGAATATGTTTTGAAAAACACAAGATTTCATGCAACTCCTCTATCACAATTCCTATCCTTTTACACATCTACATCCATCCACATGCAATCACTCATCACAAAACCAACCTTGATGACTTTGGAAGCAAAACAACTCATAGGAGTTAAGATAGATCCATGCACTCACAGATCTGAATAGAACATCTGAGTTTCTTAACCAAAAATTAAACATTACATTTTTCCTAACCCCAGTCTCCTAGTAAAAACTTGAGCACCTTGAACTAAAGAAAACAAAGCCTTTCAAAAAGCACCTAAAGGTCAACCTACAAGGTCCACCTTCCCAACTCCCATGATTCACAGATAAAGACGAGGCATCATCAGAGGAGACTCCCAGGGTACCAAGAGCAGCAGCTCAGAGTATGCATGGCCCCTTTTCTGACAGCTGCAGGTGGCTCAGACTAGAGGGGCTTTCTGCCTCCAACAGGGTTTGCAGATGGCTTGGTTTTTCTGCCCTAAAATTCCTTTAAAAAAAATTCAAAGTTGTTTGAACTATCTCTATGTATAACTTTAGAAAATAAATAGGAAGGGGGTGTCACCTGCTTGGAAACAGAATGGCTGTGCCTACAGTCCTAAGCCACCCCACCGTTAGCAAGAGGCACAAAATCCTGCAAACCAGCTTAAATTTAGGACAAAAAAAAGAGCTTAAAATCCCCTGCTGATCTTACATTCAGCCTCAGCAAACTTAGTTTAAAAACAAAATGCAAGTAAAAACCTAGAGAGGTGGGAAGAAGGCAAGTGACTTAAAAATGTACACATATGTCAGGGAGTGATGTTGGTCAAATTACATTGTTATATTGTGTGCATGTATAAATATGTAGCAACAAATTCCACCATTGTGTACAATTATAATAATGTAGCAATAAAACATGTGGAAAGAAAAAATGTACTCATAGCATATCAGATGAGAACTTCAGTTTGGCTGGTACTGTTGGGTGAATTTAAAAAATGCAGCCAGGCTTCCCAAAATCAAAACAAAGTACCCAGCTACATTATTCCTAAAAATTCCTAAGATTCCCTTAACCAGGATGTCACAGATATTTGGGTCTAATCTCTGAGTCAACCCTTAGTTGGTGTAAAAACTATGCCTGGCAACCTCCACCCTAAATGCTAGCCAAATACAATTCCAGAACCTCAAAAGAAATAAGATACTAATTTTAAAAATCAAAAATAAAATAAATACTAAGCATAGGGGCTGGGGATATAGTTCAGTGGCAGAGGCAAGCATAAAGGCCTGGGTTTGATCACTGGCACAGCAAAAGAAAAAAAAACTGAGCATAAAAATTACTCTTTCCTCACCTAATTTACATTATTTTTTGCCCAGAGGATGCCATTTTCAAGATTCTTGCCTAAGTATGTGTGACTGTTTTTATAATATCTAGATTAGTTCTTGATAATTACTTATTTTATATAGTGCTGCTAGTAAAACCCAGAAAGTATGGACTGGCAGTTAGGGAAAGAAAAAAAAAAAAAGTCGGTGATTTTGCTACCACTGAGTTCCCTTATGAGGACCACCTTCAAAGGTGAATAATGTGGAATACTGTCTAGGTTCTTCTCTATCCTAGACCCTGTAGGAAAAAGGCTGTCCAACTGTACTGGCCAAAAACCCACCTTGGTCTAGTTCCACCGTTACTCACAAAGAGCAACTCCAGTGTTTAAAACTGAATAAAGATTATGATCCATAAATAAATGAAGACTATGATTCAGCAACAGATATAATAGCTTATTGTTATGATTTGGATCTGGAATGTCTCCAAAGTTTCATGCGTTCAATGGTGGGAACTTTTGGGAAGCAATTGGATCATGAGGGCTTTGATCTCACCTTCTAGTAGATTAATTCATTGATGTGAATGGACTGGGAGGTGGGATCTAGTTGGGGGAAATAGGTCATGGGATGGGAATGGGGTCCCCTGGAAGGGTATATCTTAATCTCTAGCCCCTTCCTTTCTCCCTCCCTCCCTCTCTCTTCTCTCTGCTTCCTAACTGTCATAAGCTGAACAACTCTTTCTTCTGCCACAACCTTTGCCATGATGTTCTGCCTCCCCCAGATCCAGAGCAAATGGAGTCGGTTGACCATGGACTGAAACCATGATCCAAATGAACTTTTCCTCCTCTAAGTTGTTCTTGCAGATATTTTGGTCATGATGATGAAAGGCTGATTAACACTCATATGAATAAGATCCTTATTTGCCTATTAAATCCTAATTCCAGACTTGGATAGTGATAGTGAAGCTAAAATTGAGATGTTACCCTACTGGTCATCTAGCAGGTATTTGCTGAGCTTGGAGTAACATGTTGTAAGGATGGGAGACCTGGCAAAACTTAATGCTCGCGCTCCCTCAGTCAGCCTCAGGGATTGATTCCACAGCTGTCTGCACTATTAGTATGGCTTAGTCATTAATTGTACTGGGTAAGGGGCCATAATGACAAGTTTTTGCCATGAAGTATTAAATAAAACACCAACTCTTGAGCTCTCCTGTCTGTGATGTATTGCTCCTATGTAGGGCTTATGATATCAAATTATTACATAATAGATCTGTTGAAGTTCTTACCTCTTAGGGCAAAAATGAAGTTTTACTTAAAGAAGTTTTACTTAAAGAAAAGTTCTGATCCATGCTAAATGGGAAGAAAGTGGAAAGTTGCAAGTCCACCGTTGGGCCAGAATGGAGACACTCGTGGGTAAGTCAAACAGAGAACAGGGAGAACTGGGAGAACAGGTAGCAGGAGTCAGGTAACATAGCTTACCTAGAGAGTTTCCTTATACCTGGGTCAGCAGATTTCTTTACAGCAAATGATTGAAAATTATGTTATAGATTAAATAAAATAATAAGAAAATACTTTAGAAATTTAAAAGTCAATTAACTTGATTGTTTTAAGAACATATTCAGATCTCCTACCAAAGTTAGCAGTACTACCCAGAATCGAATAATTTATTTTTAAATATTTTAGATGAATAAAAAGAATAAAAGGATGATAATAAACACTGATGTGTTCAGCACCTATTTCAATAAACAAAAATTACATAAAAATTGCTTTTCCTTAAAAATTTTAGAGTATTTTTTTAAGATCAGCAAAATATAGCTGAAACCTCTCTGATCATTCTTCAAGAACTTTCCCTTTGCCCAGATGTAACCACTACCCTGAATATGGTGCTTATCATTCCTTCCCAGGCATTTTTTAATATGTAGACAATATTTATATTCCTAGATTTTTAAAAGGTATTATGATGCATGTTTTTAAGTTTTAAAGTGGCATGCAAATAATGTTCCTTTGTGCTCAATATTATGCTCAGAAATTTCTTTTTTTTTTTACTTTGATTCCGTGATCAGTTTTCACTGCTGTATAGTATCCCATTATAGAGTAAACACAATGATGGGTATTTAAGTTGAGTTTCTCATTATGTTGTTTGCTTTGCCTTCTTTGTTCAAAAGAAAGGTGAAATATGTATGTCTCCAGGTACACCTGTTTAAAGAGTTTCTGCAGGGCCTCTGCCTAAGAGTACAATTATGGGGTTATCAAGAGGCAGTCTCCACAGCATTGCCAGATATTATCAAATCATTTTCCAAATGACTGCAACGATTCTCACTCCCATTGCCTCACCTCATCAGCACCTGATATTGTCAGGCTTCCGTTTTTGCCAATCTGATGAATGTGAAGTGAATTCTTATTGTGGTTTTAATATGTATTTCTCTGATCTTTTAATGGTTTACAGGACATTTGGGTTTTCTCTTTGTGAATTAACTGTCATCTCTTTGGCCCAATTTTTAACTGAGTTAAAAAATTTAACTGTCTTTTTTCTTTTAATTTATGAGAGCTACAAATATATATCCTTTATAATAATGCAAATATATGTATTGCAAATATATTCCTTTAACCCACGACAGCATTTTTACTCTTTTCATGGGCTTTTTTTTTTTTTAGATAGATAAGAGTTTTTATTTTAATGTAGTTAAATTTTTCAATATTACCTCTTTTGTCCTTTCTGTGTCAGGCACAAGGTATAGAGCAATGTCAATCAATATGTTACCATTTGTATGAAAGATGGTCAGGGGAAGAAGATATAATTATATTTTTGTACATTTAAATAAAATTTAAAAGGATGCACAGGAAATTTTAACTGTGGATATTTCTGATGGAGGGTAGTGGTACAGGGCTTGTGCAAGGGCAGAACTGAGTAAAAGAAGATGAATTACAATCTATTTAGCACCTTCTTTTCAACAGATGAGCAGTTAGTGCTGTCCTACTAGAAATTTCTTTCATCAGTTGTTGTAGAATGAAACTTATCTGAAACAAGTCTGGAAAGTTTTTTGTTTGTTTGCTTTTGTTTTGTGGTGCTGGGGATTGAACCCAGGATCTTGTGCATGTGAGGCAAGCACTCTACCAACTGTGCTATATCCCTAGCCCAAGTTTTTGGATTTTATAGTCAGGTTTAGAGTAGAAGTCCTGTGCCAGCCCTCCGTAGTCTCAGGCTACCATTAGGAGCTTCCAGTAAGTTTCTCATGGATCTGAAACTCAAGGAAAATGTGGGTTGTTTGGTAGTCTCGATATCTAAGGAAAGACATATTGACAGGTAGCTGTTTAAATTGGTAGGGATGATATATCCTTATTGTTAGAGGCATGGATCTAAAACAGAGGCCTTATTAATAACCAACTTGATTGGACCCTTCTCAAAAAGTTCAAGCAGTGTCTTACAGAAATGAAACCTGATTTGAGCCCATTGACTCAGGGTTTCTTGAACCTGTGAAAGAATTGCCCTTAAATGCTCTATAATAACTTCATAAGGCTTTACCCATTACATGGCTGTCTTACTAACGCATGCATGGCCTTTAGTAACCAGACATCTCAGGGCCTGCTCACTGATATTTCATTTGGAAAGTGTTCAAGCCTTTTATTTGCTATAGTATTCACAATCATTAGATTTATGGACAGAATGTCAGACCAGTGTACTTTGGATAAATAAACTGCCATAACTCTTTCAACGACATATTTTTTAAGATCTAGGTTGATATGTTATTGCCCCCCTTTAATCCCAGAAGAAATTAAGGGCAGTGAAAGCATGGATGAATCTTGAGGTTTTCAAATTTTATGGTCTATCCTATGAAATGTGTGTCCTAATTATTCTTAATGGACAAGGTTATTATAAACAGTATATTTTAGACAACTTTGCTGGCTATCACTGATCATCATTCCTTACTAAGGAACATGCTGTATAAATAGCCTGTAAAGGCATAAAGATATATAAAATCCCCAAAACATTTGCAGGTGAGAAACCCTTCATTTGTATAAAAAACAACCCAAGAATTTATCAAGTTCCCACAAGGGAAAATGAACTGCCTTCTTTCCCTTGAGGCCCAATAGCAGGTGTCCTTGTTTGGATCTTTAATGTCACCCCAAAAGCTCATATTTCAGGCAATACAGGAACTTTTCAAAGGTAAGATGATTCAATTATGAGAACCATAACCTCACTGATGAATTAATCCCATTTGACAAATTAATCATTTTAATGGACTAATGAATAGCCACTGTAGGCAGGTTGGGTGTGGGTGAAGGAAGTCACTGGAAATGTGCCCTTGGACTATATCTGGTTTCTCTCTCTCTCTCTCCCTCTCTCTCTCTCACTCCCTTTCCTAGCCTTCATGAGCTGAGCAGCTTTCTTCCATAATGACATTCCACCATGATATTCTGCCTCACTTGGGGCCAAAGCAATGAAGCCTACTGACCATAAACCAAACGTCTGAAACCTTGGGCCCCAAATTAACTGAATAAATGTGAGCACATGGAGCTAGCCAGCCATGCCTAAAAATTCCATTCTTTGTTCATGTATGCCATGTGACAGACTACATAAACTTAATGCTGACAGGCCTCTATCCTAGAGTCCCACAGACAATCTGGGTGCAAATAAAAACCTAAAAACCAAAAATAAAGAAGAAGAAGGGGGAGGGGAGGAGGAAAAGAAGGATGAGGGGGAAGAGGAAGAGAAAGAATGAAGTAAGAAAGAAAGAAACAAACAAACCTAAACTAAACTAACCTGACCTAACCTATTGGTCTCCAAAAATTCTGAATGTGAAATCTGGGTTTTGAAGAAGAAAAACATTTAATAGAATTTCCAGGGGGATATAGTGAATTGATAAGATCAAAACAAAGATATCTGTGAATAGAAAATGCCCTTGACTGTATCATTAACCAAATCAATCATTTTATAACAAATACAGCCGAAATAACCTTGAGAAATATTTACACTTCCAGAAGTGAGCAACTCTTGTTTTACAGTCAATAAAGTACCCCCAAGGCATAACCAGCATCAGTTTAGATGTTAATTTTGAGAAACGTGCCCACTCTGACAGGACGGTGTCACCTGAGCAAAATATATGGAAATGAAAAAAAAAATTATGATTATAAAAAAAGGTCTAGTGACCTTCTTTTATTTTTGTTCCACTTCAATGAGTTGAGGGCTACGTTAACATAGAAAGCAGATGTGTGCACTCAACTTTATCTCAGGCCCTAAAAAGAAATGAGAAGCTTCTTTCGAATGTTGAGTGTTGAAACAATAACTGAATTTCTTATTATTCTCCAATCTAAACATTGCATTTACATAGTTTCTTCTTAGATTTTAATTGTTAAGAATATAGTGATTAAGCTCATGGAATTCAGAGACAAAAAGACTTAGTTTGACTCTTTGCCAGTGATCCACTAAGTAATCCTCAGGAAATCACTTAACTTATTTGAGCCTAAATCTCTTCAATTTATTTTCTAAATTTATAATAGTATCAGTCACAGAACATATGAGGGTTAAACGAAGATTTATTTGAGGTATTAAGACTTATTACTGTGCCCAACACCTAATAAATTGCTCAATTTTGATTATGCATTCATTCAACAAGTGTTTCTTTAGAACTCCTATATGCCAGTTCATTTTCTAGATGCTGGACAGAAAATCAGAGCTGGCCTTTAGACAACTCTAGGAAGCAACACTAACAGAACACAGGAGCTATTATCTCTCTTTCAAGCAGTTTTTTAGCAATAGGACTATTGGAAAGGGCTAACCCAAGAACTTTGCTATAGTAGTATGAGAGGTACCTTTAGACCCAGCATCAAAGGTGGAAGAGTGGATGTCACTGTAAAGTTGCATGAGACAATATGGTCCTTGGTGTAGCCCAGGATGTCCTTCAGGGAGTCCTCCAACGTCCACTTCACTGCCTTCTTGATGTTATATTTGGCCGCTTTCTCCAGGCAATGGGTCAGATCCATGACAGACAATTGGGGTCAGGCACATGGAAGGCCTTGGCAGCAAGCTTCTCATTCACCTTAAGAATGACCTTACAGCCTTGGCAGCACCAGTGGATGTACTGGGCAATCCCATGACCATCATGACACAGTTTACCAGAGGGCCTATTGTCATGAGGCCCTTCAAGATACCAAAGTTGTTGTGCCTTAGCCAGAGGCACTAAACAGTGGTACAGCAGGCTTTACAATCTTAAGACAATCTTAAGAGAATTATACTTCTTGTGGTCTCACCCTTGACAGACTTGGGGGCATCAGCAGAAGAGGCAGAAACTGTGACCCTTTTGGCTTCAACCTTCAAGTGAGCCCCAGCCTTCTCCATGATAGTGAAGACACCAGCAGACTCGACAACAAATTCAATACCAGCATTTTCCCATTTGATGTTGGCAAGATCTCATTCCTAGATGATGGAGTCAGACTTTCCATTAATGGAAACTTCCCATTCTCAGTTTTGACTGTGCTGTTCAACTTGTTATGGGTGGAATCATACTGGAACAAGTGAACCATGTAGCTGGGATGAACAAAGGGGTCATCAATGGTACACGATACCCACTTTGCTGGAGTTGGGTGACCAGGTGCCCAATACAGTCAAATCCATTTTCTCCAACCTTCACCATCATGTATCAGGGATGCAGCTGGTACTGCATGAGAAGATGCAGCTGTCTGTCAAACAGGGAGGAGCAGATAGCCATTCTACTCTTGATCAATTATCTTGGTATTTTGCTTTACATAATTTCTACCCCTTTGCAGGAGAGAGATCACTGAACCTAGCCAAAAAAGATGACAGACACTGTTTGAATCTTTAAGATCTGATGCACCACAACATATAGTTATATAAGCTTTAATGTTCTTGCCTTCTCTCATCTCAAACGTTCATCTCCCTTGTCAAATAAAATGCCCAGAACAGTTCAATTCTGGTTGTAATCTCCTGAGGGTCCCTGCCCAGGATCAACACCACCACTGCCTCCAGCAGCATGTAGTGGCTTCTGCCTCCATGGTTGAGCCACCCAAGAATTCTTTACAACCTCTCAAGAACAGACTGTATAACCAAAGGCAAATCTTCATTTCTCCTAGCCACACAGTCTCTGACTTCATTTTTATTTTCTTTTTTTGTGCCAGGAATTAAACCCAGGAGCATTTAACCACTGAGCTAATCACCTGCCCATTTTATTTTTTAATTTTTTATTTTTTTATTTTTTATTTTTTATTTTTTTATTGTAAACAAATGGGATACATGTTGTTTCTCTGTTTGTACATGGCATAAAGGCATACCATTAGTGTAATCATAAATTTACATAGGGTAATGTTGTTTGATTCATTCTGTTATTTTTTCCCTTCCCCCCAACCCTCACCCCTATTTTCCCTCTATACAGTACTTCCTTCCTCCATTCTTGCCCCCCTCCCTAACCCTAACTCTAACCCTAACACTAACCCCTCCCACCCCCATTATGTGTCATCATCCACTTATCAGCGAGATCATTCGTCCTTTGGTTTTTTGAGGTTGGCTTATCTCACTTAGCATGATATTCTCCAATTTCATCCATTTTGCCTGCAAATGCCATAATTTTATCATTCTTCATGGTGGAGTAATATTCCATTGTATATATATGCCACAGTTTCTTTATCCATTCATCAATTGAAGGACATCTAGGTTGGTTCCACAATCTGGCTATGGTGAATTGAGCAGCTATGAACATTGATGTGGCTGTATCTCTGTAGTATGCTAATTTTAAGTCCTTTAGGTATAGGTCAAGGAGTGGGATAGCTGGGTCAAATGGTGGTTCCATTCCAAGTTTTCTAAGGAATCTCCACACTGCTTTCCAGAGTGGCTGCACTAATTTGCAGCCCCACCAGCAATGTATGAGTGTACCTTTCTCCCCACATCCTCGCCAACACCTGTTGTTGCTTGTATTTTTGATATTCGCCATTCTAATTGGAGTGAGATGGAATCTTAGGGTGGTTGTGATTTGCATTTCTCTTATTACTAGAGATGTTGAACATTTTCCCATATGTTTGTTGATTGCTTGTAGATCTTCTTCTGTGAAATGTCTATTCATTTCCTTAGCCCATTTGTCGATTGGATTATTTGCATTCTTGGTATAGAGTTTTTTGAGTTCTTTATAGATTCTGGAGATTAGTGCTCTATCTGAAGTATGATTGGCAAAGATTTTCTCCCACTCTGTAGGCTCTTTCTTCACATTACTGATAGTTTCCTTTGTTGAGAGAAAGGAATCTATCCCAGTTATTGATTCTTGCTTTTATTTCTTGTGCTGTGGGAGTCCTGTTGAGGAAGTCTGGTCATAAGCCAACATGTTGAAGATCTGGACCTACTTTTTCTTCTATAAGATCTCTGGTCTGATTCCGAGGTCCTTAATCCATTTTGAGTTTAGTTTCCTGCATGGTGAGAGATATGGGTTTAGTTTCATTCTGTTGCATATGGATTTCCAATTCTCCCAGCACCATTTGTTGAAGAGGCTATCTTTTCTCCATTGCATATTTTTGGACCCTTTGTCTAGTATGAGAAAATTGTATTTATTTGGGTTTGTGTCCATGTCCTCTATTCTGTATCATTGATCTACCTTTCTATTTTGGTACCAATACCATGCCGTTTTTGTTACTATTGCTTTGTAGTAGAGTTGAAGATCTGGTATTGCAGTACCACCTGCTTCACTATTCCTGCTAAGGATTGCTTTAGCTATTCTGGGTTTCTTATTCTTTCAGATGAATTTCATAATTGCTTGCTCTATTTCTGTAAGGTACATCATTGGGATTTTAATTGGAATTGCATTGAATCTGTATAGCACTTTTAGTAGTATGACCATTTTGACACTATTAATTCTTCCTATCCAAGAACATGGAAGATCTTTCCATCTTCTAAGGTTTTCTTTAATTTCTTTCTTTAGTGTTCTGTAGCTCTCATTGTAGAGGTCTTTCACCTCTTTTGTGAGATTGATTCCCAAGTATTTTATTTTTTTCGAGGCTATTGTGAATGGGGTAGTTTTCCTAACTTCTCTTTCTGAAGATTCATCACTTATGTATAAAAATGCATTAGATTTATGTGCATTGATCTTATATCCCGCTACTTCACTGAATTCACTTATGAGTTCTAAAAGTTTTCTGGTGGAATTTCCTGGTTCCTCTAAGTATATAATCATATCATCAGCAAATAGGGATAGTTTGAGTTCTTCTTTTCCTATTCGTATCCCTTTAATTTCTTTGGTCTGTCTAATTGCTCTGGCTAGAGTTTCAAGGACGATATTGAATAGAAGTGGTGAAAGAGGGCATCCCTGCTTTGTTCCAGTTTTTAGGGGAAATGCTTTCAGTTTTTCACCATTTAGAATGATATTAGCCATGGGCTTAGCATAGATGGCCTTTACAATGTTAAGGAATGTTCCCACTATCCCAATTTTTTCTAGTGTTTTGAGCATGAAGGGATGCTGTATTTTATCAAATGATCTCTGCATCTATTGAAATAATCATGTGATTTTTTTTACTTTAAGTCTATTGATATGGTGAATTACATTTATTGATTTCCTGATGTTGAACCAAACTTGCATCCCTGGAATGAAACCCACTTGATCATGGTGCACTATCTTTTTAATATGTTTTTGTATGCGATTTGCTAAAATTTGGTTGAGAATTTTTGCGTCGATGTTCATTAAGGTATTGGTCTGAAATTTTCTTTCCTCGATGTGACTCTGTCTGGTTTAGGTATCAGGGTAATATTGGCTTCATAGAATGAGTTTGGGAGGGTTCCCTCCTCTTCTATCTTATGGAATACTTTGAGAAGTATTAGAATGAGCTCTTCTTTAAAGGTTTTGTAGAACTCGGCTGAGAACCCATCTGGTCCCAGACTTTTCTTTGTTGGTAGGCTTTTGATGACTTCTTGTATTTCAGTACTTGAAATTGGTCTCTTTAAATTGTGTATGTCCTCCTCGTTCAGTTTAGGCAATTCATATGTCTCTAGAAACCTGTTGATGTCTTCGAAATTTTCTATTTTGTTGGAATACAGATTTTCAAACTGCTTCTAATTATGTTTTGTGTTTCTGTTGTGATATTTCCTTGTTCATTCCGAATTTTAGTGATTTGGGTTTTCTCTTGTCTTCTCTTTGTTAGTGTGGCTAAAGGTTTATCAATTTTGTTTATTTTTTCAAAGAATCAACTATTTATTTTGTCAATTTTTTATATTGTTTCTTTTGTTTCAATTTCATTGATTTCAGCTCTGAGTTTAACTATTTCCTGTCTTCTACTACTTTTGGTGTTGGTCTGTTCTTCTTTTTCTAGGGCTTTGAGTTTTAGTGTTAGGTCATTTATTTGTGGAGTTTTACTTCTTTTATTGAATGCGCTCCATGAAATAAATTGTCCTCTAACTACTGCTTTCATAGTGTCCCAGAGATTTTGATATGATGTTTCTTTGTTCTCATTTACCTCTAAGAATTTTTTAATTTCCTTCCTAATATCTTCTGTTATCCATTCATCATATAATAGCATATTGTTTAATCTCCAGGTGATGGAGTAGTTTCTGTTTTTTACGCTTTCATTTATTTCTAACTTCAATCCATTATGATCTGATAGAATACAAGGTAGTGTCTCTATCTTCTTGTATTTGCTAACATTAGCTTTGTGGCATAAAATATGGTCTATTTTAGAGAAGGATCCATGTACTGCTGAGAAGAAAGTGTATTCCAATTCTCCAGTCTATGTCTTTTGATTGATGAATTCAGGCCATTAACATTCAGGGTTATTATTGAGATATGATTTGTATTCCCAGTCATTTGGTTCATTTATTTTATTTTATTTCATTTATTTATTTTTTTGACATGACTTGGCTCCTCCTTTATTTGACAATTCCTTTAGGATAATTCCTCCCTTTGCTGATTTGCTTCTTTGTTTTTCATCTCTTCCTCATGGAATATTTT
The DNA here is from genome assembly GCF_902686455.1 of Sciurus vulgaris. Classification (NCBI taxonomy): domain Eukaryota; kingdom Metazoa; phylum Chordata; class Mammalia; order Rodentia; family Sciuridae; genus Sciurus; species Sciurus vulgaris. Next base: position 121,600,532 of record NC_136461.1, on the reverse strand, counting down.
GCTGAGAATGTTCTGTAATGCTGGCTTTCTTTTTGTAATTCTTTTAGCTTTTGTTTATCATGGAAGGATTTTATTTCATCATCAAACTTGAAGGTAAGTTTTGCTGGGTATAAGATTCTTGGTTGGCATCCGTTTTCTTTCAGGGCTTGAAAAATGTTGTTCCAGGCCCTTCTAGCTTTTAGGGTCTGGATTGAAAAATCTGCTGATATTCATATTGGTTTCTCCCTGAATGTAATTTGGTTCTTTTCTCTCACAGCCTTTAAAATTCTGTCTGTATTTTGTATGTTAGGTATTTTCATGTGCCTTGATGTGGGTCTGTTGTAATTTTATGTATTTGGAGTCCTATAAGCCTCTTGAACTTGATTTTCCATTTCATTCTTCAGATTTGGGAAATTTTCTGATATTATTTCATTGAATAGATTGTTCATTCCTTTGGTTTGTTTCTCTAAGCCTTCCTCAATCCCAATAATTCTTAAATTTGGCCTTTTCATGATATCCCATAGTTCTTAGAGATTCTGTTCATGATTTCTTACCATCTTCTCTGTTTGGTCAATTTTGTCTTCAAGGTTAAATATTTTGTCTTCAATATCTGAGGGTCTGTCTTCCAGGTGTTCTATCCTATCAGTTATGCTTTCTATGGAGTTTTTAACTTGGTTTATTGCTGCCTTCATTTCAAGGATTTCTGTTTGTTTTTTTTTTCAATATCTCTAACTCTTTATTGAAATGATCTTTTGCTTCCTGTATTTGCTCTTTTAACTGTCGATTTGTGCTATCATTCAGTGCCTGCATTTGCTCTTTCATCTCATCATTCAATGCCTGCATCTGCTCTTTCATCTCATCGTTTGCTTCCCTGATCATTTTAATTATGTACATTCTGAACTCCCTTTCTGTCATTTCTTCTGCCATGCTGTCATTGAATTTTATTGATGTAACATCTAGATTTGTTTGGGGCATTTTCTTCCCTTGTTTTCTCATATTGTTCAGGTATCAGTGGACTGCTAAGATATTGCAGATTTCCTCTATTGACTTACAATGTCCCTGAAGATTTCTAGTATATCCCCTCTTAGCCTTCAGTAGCCTGAAGTCTTGGAGGAAGTTGATAATGCGGTGCTCCACAAGGAAGCTGCCTCTCTAGGGGTGGTGGCCTTCAGGTGGGGTATATTCCCTGCTAATGGGCAGAGATGCCTCCACTTGTTGACCAATGGTCATCCAAAGGTGAACTAGGCTGCGGGCTGAGGCAAAGCCTGTTTGGGCCTGTGTCTCTGGTTTTACCATCCTTGTGGGAAAACTTCACCTGACAGGGAAGACTCACCTGGTGGGGAGGTCTCACTGGTCAGTTCCCCACCTAGAGGTTCCCCTCAATCCACAACTACCACCTGGGCTGGGCTGCCTTCCTCTGCAATGTTCCCAGGGTCCCAGACCTACCTCTTGGGCCTGGGAGCCTCACCCTTCACAGATGAATCTCCTTAGGCTGCCCCACCTCAGAGAATCTGCCTGCAGTCCTGGAACCTTCGCTCCGCCCCTAAGCATGTCTCTGTGCAGCTCTTCCACCAAGAAGCCTCCTAGGTCCTGGGACCCTGCTCTGCACCTAATTGCCTGGCTATGTGGCCCCTCCTCTGAGCAGCCACCTGGAGCCCCGTACAGTCGCTCTGAGTCCCAGCGACCCACCGCATGCCTCTTCCTCCAGACAGCCACCCGGTGTTCCTGTGCGGTCACTAGGAGTCCAAGCAACTCACTGCACACCTCCTCCTCCCAACAACTGCCCGTAGACCTGGGCAGTCACTCCGAGTCCAAGTGACCTGCCCCATTTCTCCTCCTCCGGGCAACCCCCCGGGTGTTCAGGAGCGGTCGTTCTGAGTCCAAGCGACCCATCGCATGCCTCCTCCAGGCAGCCGCCCGAAGCTCTGGTGCGGCCACTCCGAGACCAAGTGACCCACTGCGCTCCTCCTCCAGGCAGCCCCCCGGTGTTCAGGAGTCCAAACAACTCACCACTCACCTCCTCCTCTGAGCAGCTGCCCAGAGCTCTGATGCAATCACTCCGAGTCCAAGTGACCCGCCGCGCTCCTCCTCCTCCTCCTCCGGGAAGCCCCCCCCCCAGTATTTAGGACGGGTCTCTCTGAGTCCAAACAGCTCGCTGCACACTCCTCCTCTGGAAACCACCTGTAGCTCTGGTGCAGTCACTCTGAGTCCAAGCGACCCGCCACGCTCCTCCTCCTCCTCCGGGCAGCCCCCTGGTGTCCAGGAGTGGTTGCTCTGAGTCCAAACAGCTCACCGCGCAGCTCCTCCTCTGGGCAGCCACCCGGAGCCCCAGTGGTTGCTCCGAGTCCAAGCGCTGTGCTGAGCAGCCTCCTCTACGATGCTCCCAGTTGTCCGTGTTCACTGCTCCAGCGGGGGGGAGGGGTGTCTTGTTGGGCAGCTCTATTTCACAAAGTTCCCTGCGTTCCGGGACTACCACCCCATCCGGGACTCCTCCCCAACGAGAGAGACTCACCCAGTGGCTTTGAGTTGGTCCCAGGTCTCTCAATATCTCCTCTCTTGAATCCTGAGTACTGGAGCAACATGAAATGCAGCCACCCTCTAGTCCGCCATCTTGAAGCCCTCTATTTTTTTATTTTGAGACAGTGTCTCACTAAGTTGCTGAGGCTGGCCTTGAACTTGCAATCCTCCTGTCTCAGCCTCCCTCCCAAGTCACTGGGATTACAGACATGCACCACCATGCCCAGCACAAGTTCTTTTTTTTTTTAACTCAATTTGTCTTAGTACGACATTTTCATTGTTTGATAGTTAAAACAATATTTTAAATAACAATAACTATTTAAGCCTTTAAAATTCTCATGTATAAACCATGATCTTATCAAGAAATTTATAAGAAAATGTTTTTAAAGTACTAATTTTTATTATCTTAAAGCCAGTGATTGCAGCAGCAGAATATGCTTACACAGACACAGAGCTTAAAAACACACCTAAGTACTGTGTAATGACTAGGTACTATATTTTTTCATCTCTCTTGATTTTAATTTCTTTAAAAGTTGCCTGGCCAATATTTACTAATTAAATATTATACTATATATACATATTATGTTAAATTGAATTTAATTCAAAATTATAACCATAGTCAATGAGCTTAGAAAATACAGTTAAGTGAATATTTAGATGAAATACAATAACTTAATATTTTTTAAATTGTCAGAAACCAAAAATACCTTAAAACTTTACATAGATAGTATAAATGGATTAACTCTGTAGGCCCACATAATGTGCAATATTACCTTGTTTAAATAATGCTTATTTAAAAGAACCAATTTATACAGATCTACCACTTATTTAAGTTATAACTCAATGTATCTAAGTTTAAATTCACATACTTTAAAATAATAAAATAGGTAACACTTACTTGTCCTACAGGATAAGTGTAGGGAATTTAGATAATTCCACATATCTAATTATTTTGTTAAAGTAGAAATACAAAATTTTAAATTAATTAAATGTTACGTTTGCATTCTTATTTAATGCTGTAGCAAAAATACCCCCCCAAAAAAGTAGATACAATTTAATCCCAAATTCACAAAACAATGTAATTTGATACATGGTTTATTTTGATTATGAGTATGAGTAAAATTGAATTAAAATTTAGTTCTCTCATGTTTATTTTATTAAATAATAAAACTTTCTAAAACCTGGTACACAGGGGTTTCTCCTAGTTTTAAACTATAGCTAAATTATAACTTTAAATTTATAATGAAAATAATAAATCTATCATTCCTAATCATTTTTCCCTTTTTATAAACCAAAAAGATCTAAGCCTGGAGTCCCTTGCATTTATTTGTAATCAAATTAAGGGATGGGGTATAGATCAGTGGTAGAGCACTTTCCTAGGATACACACACACACACACACACACACACACACACACACATACACACATATACACATAAACTTTTAGATTGATATTCCCATCTTGGAAGTCTTTAAGACACCTGGAGATTTGCAGTAAACTCGTTCCCTTTTGTGCTGATGACCTTTCTCCATTTGGAAAGCAGTTCTCGGCTTGCTTCTGAGAGTTGGAAGAGATGGAATGTCTGCCATGGGACATTAAAGTACCATGCAACACAATCTGCTCATCATGACTGCAGGTTATCTGAACCCTCAAGTATGAAATGAATGTGCGTAACAGTATCCATTATAAAACAGAAGCGGAAGATACAAAACCAGGTCTGAACAGGTCCAGTATACACAAGTAAAATGCATAAATAGGTGGCTTAGTAACTCCCCCAACTACTTTCCCACCTCTCCCTTGCCAGAGTGGTATTTTTATTACAATTGATGAACATAAACCAGATGTGGTGACTCACACCTCTAATTTCAGCATCTTGGGAGGCTGAGACAGGAGGATGGCAAATTCAAGTCCCCATACCTCTTGGGAAGTTCCCTTGAATCATTATGGAAGAAGAAAAAGCATGGACCTGGCTGTGCCTACCATGCCAGTCCTAGATGGAAGAGACTGGCCTCTCCATGGCAGCCCCACTCAGTAGTGGCTGCAAAGTAAGGGATGAAAGAAAATCTCTCCAGTAGGGAGGACTTCAGGCTGCATATCTAGTTGTCCACGTTATCTGGAAGAGAGATTGCCTGGGTTCATATCTACATTAACTAATAGGCAGTATCTAGCAGGTTGGCCACCTGATCAGGGACTTTAAAAAATTTTTTTTGAGAATCAGTGAAAAGGAAGTCTAAGGAAAAACTGTGTAAATTGCACAAAATGTGAAGATATTTGTGTCCCATGTAAATTCCCTTTAAAATACCAGGGTTTCCTAACCTCAGGTTTCCTTGGCTGTGGCAGAAATCTATTTATTGTAAATGGAGCTTCTGTACTGTATCACCCAATGGAACTTAGAGGAAGGAGAACCAATACAACACAAAGCTCGCACTGCCCACTGGGCCATTCATAATAAAGTTATTTGTCTCTGACCCTGGAGTCTCATGTCTTCTGTCAGCAACCGTGAAACAGTGACAGGCAAACTTATTAACTTCCAACTGGTATAAAATCTCCTATTTTTCAGTTTGGGCAATAAGGCTGAGATGATGGCGGAGTCATCTTTTCCTGAAGAGGAAAGCACAAGGGCCTCTTGGCAGGCCTGGTTGGGAAATTTGAGAGATTCCCTGGGATGTGGTGATAATGTTTTCATCCTCATCCAAGTGTTGGGTGAGTGGTAGAAAAGGAGGACGTGCTAATCTTTCCTCACTGACAGAGCCGCACTGCAGAGTCTGGTTAGCTCTCTGCCCCAAAGACAGAAATACTATCTCTGTCTTCCAAATCTACTACAGATAGACTTTATCCTGTTTGTTTATAGAAAACGTCTCTGTGACATTTGAATGACAACAGCCTGGTGTGCAAAGATCAAGTGGTATCCCAGGCAAAAAAAAAAAAAAAAAAATGAACTACTGCAAAGACTCTGCATTGGAAATGAGCATGGCATGTTCCAGGGATAGAGGGAAGAACTGAATGTGGAGAATGAGAAAAAGAGGCATCAAGAGTAACTCATAAGTTTTAGCTGGAGCAAGTAGATTGATGATGGTGCTGTTTGATGACATAATCACCAGGGAAGAGGCATATTTGGGCAGAAAATCAACTCTATTTGGCTACAGTAAGTTTGAAATATCCCTCAGATATCTTTGTGAATATGTTAAATAAGTGCTAGCATTTATGAGTCTGGAGTTCTAGGGAGAAGTCAGGACAAGAAATAGATATTTGGGAATACTTAGCATATAACTAAGCAGTTTATCTAAGCGGTAATGTCTAAGCAGTTTATCCTTACAACCCCGTGGGATTGGCAATGCATTATCACTTCATTTTAAAGATGAGGAAACAGAAAACTTTTCCAAAATCACACAGCTACAAGGGATAAGGCCAGAAGAAAAGCCTTCGCAGGTTGATTCCAGAGCCCAAGCATGATCATTATGGCTATCCTAGACTACCTGGTATATGGCTGATATTTAAAGGCATGGGACCAGAGAAGATCACCCAGGAACAGTGTGTAGATAAGGAGAAAAGTATTCTGAAGTACCGCACCATGAAGGGACATTTAGTTATGTCCAACTGTAATTCCCAATCTAGATATGCCTGTTATAAATTAATATATTAGCATTTCTATTTATATTTGCTATCCCATATGCCTGGTTTCATTCCATCCCCAGAACATTATTTTCCTTTGACTACTTGATGAAAATAGAGCATTTGGACTAGCATCTTCTAAGATACTAACACTGTATGGTATCCTATCTGAGGCACCCAGCAGGCCTTTCTGGGTATCTGTTTAACCACAATATGTGTCATATCAGGAATTCTAGAAATAGGGGTTTCCACATGGTTTGTTGAAAATCCAAGGTTAAATAACGAGTTAAGGAGGTAACTCAGTTGTAGAACCCTTGCCTAGCTTGCATGAAGTCCTAAGTTCAATCTCTAATACTGCCAAAATAATAATAATAAAGTTTCCGAGGTAAAATAAAATCTTGAACTGAAAATGCTTAACTCAGAATTCTCCTCAAATGATAACCACTATTTACTACACCTGCAGCAACTGTTTGGCAAGACAAAAATCATGCTTTTTCTTGCTAGAAATAGCCAGTACCTGGTAATAGCTAAATGTTATAAACATGAGGGACTTCCACAAAGTTCCTCCTCTTTTAGGGCTAAACAATCATGTGGTTATATACACAAGACACATTGGATCTTCAATTCATCCCCCGTCTCTTTTTATTTTATTCTTAGAACCAAAGATTCATTTAAAACTTTTCAGCTGCCATCAATGTGTCTTTAAAAAAAAAAAAAACAACAACAACAACAACCACTCCCTTAGAGTCAGGAAATCTTTTGACAATTTCCTAATTATTTTGTCAATAATTTTGACACTCATTTTTTAAACAGCAATTACTTGAACACAGTTTCTGCATTGAAGAGAAAAGGGAAGCTCTTCCTAGTTCAAGTTTTGTGCCCCATCTTTCCACTCAGAAATTTTTACACAGAGCTGAAGTAATATTGTTTTTTCCCAAGGAAGATTTCTCTGACAGCATCACTTGGTTAAATTCCTTCTTGCAAGATCCCATCACCCCTATACTCTCTAATGACATTTGCCATATTCTAAATCAATATCTGAGCTGAGCTTGGTGGCACATGCTTGTAATCACAGCAACTCGGGAGACTGAGGCAGGAGGATCATGAGTTCAAAGCCAGGCTCAGTAACTTAGTGAGACCCTGAGCAACTCAGCAAGACCCTTTCTCTAAATAAAAAGCATACAAAGGGGTGGGGATGTGGCTCGGTGGTGGAGCACCACTGGGTTCCATTCCCAGTACTGAAAAAAAAAAAAAAAAAAAAGACCAACACCACATCAGTTGTTCATTGCAGTTACTGTCATAGCTCCTAGCACATTGAAAGTATTCAACAAATATTTGTTGAATGACTGAGTAAGTGAAAAACACTGAACTCAGATAAGGCAGCTTCCAGCAACATCAACTACATGGTCATTATGATCTTAACATTTGCACAGTAATTGCAAATTGGGCAAAAAACTTGAGAAGATTTATCAGTTATAAATTATTGATAAATGACAATAATTTGCTTTCATTCTATACCCACAGCAATTAATGTAAATATTGAAGTACATGATGTTATCTTATCTGGAACTCTGAAAACATGGTAGAACTCCTAAAACAGAGGGCTTTTCTACTGGTCAGGTTGGCATGCACTGGCCAAAGTTAATTCATGTGGTAAGCTTTGGTTTCTAAGGTCTGCAGTGATAAGGTCTCACCAGATAGTCTCTTGTTTATATCTTCATAAATGTCTCATTGGGGGCTGGGGAGATAGCTCAGCTGGTAGAGTGCTTGCCTCACAAGCACAAGGCCCTGAGTTCGATCCCCAGTACTGCAAAAAAAAAAAAAAAAAAGTCTCATTGGATCGATTAAGAGGTTCACTGAACTGTTTTGCACAAACTCCACACATATGGCAATTTAATAATATCATTTAAGAGTCTCATAAAAAACACAATTTGATATAGATGATACAGTTATATAATATGAGCAACATTGACTTTACCAAGCTACTTATTACATTCGTGAAATCTAAATCTCTTGATTGTGATCTCTTGCATCAAGTATCTTATCTAAGTATTAAAGAATGTGTGGGCCCCTTAAACTACATGGGTATGGAGACCTTCTTTTAGGGCCTTGCTACTCAATGTAAAATGTGTGAAACAGTAGCAGCAGCTACTGCATTATGTTCCCCTCAAAATTCAGAGGTTGAAGCCTACTCTCCTAATTTAATGTTATTTCGAGATGGGACTTTGGGAGGGTTAAAAGATTCATGAGAGTGGGGCCCTCAGTATTAGGGCCCTTATGAAAATGAAAAGACATCAAAGCCCTGCTGGTTCTCTCTCTCTCTCTCTCTCTCTCTCTCTCTCTCTCTCCATATGTATATATATGGATATATATATATATATATATATATATGCGCCAAGTGAGGACACAGAGAAAAGGCATTATCTACAAGCCAAGAAAAGAGCCCTCCCCAGTTCCCAACCATGCTGGACCCTGATCTCAGATTTCTAGCCTCTAAGACTAGGAGAAGTAAATTTCTATTGTCTCTGGTATTTTGTTATGGTACACCAAGCTAAGATATCCAGACACTTGCTTGAGATGAAGAGTCTCAGGCCTTACATCAGACCTGTTGAATCAGAATCTGCATTTTTATAAGATCATCAAGTGATGTGCACAATTGCTATATACACAACTAAAGTTTGAGAAGCTTTATGTTGGGGACCTACTTCAAGATAGAAGTACCAAAAAAAAAAAAAAAAAAAAAAAAACACATGAACACTTCAGTCCCAGAAAGTTTCTTAGTGCTGAATTCTTTAATATGCTCCAAACCAAAAGAACTGAATTTCATACCAGTCCTTGAAAATGAAATCCACAAAGTCAGCTGTACCTGCTTTCTTTTCTAACTGGATTCCACCTATGAAGCTGTAAGTAAACCGGCAGAAAACAAGCAGTCTTTCAGCAGGCGTTCTTCACTACAGTAAAAACTATTCCAAGTCTACCCCACCCTAAAATTACACATTCATATGTGAAAGAGAACTAACATTAACAGGAACTTGAAAGGAGCAAAAACCACTACTAAGTTAAACCACCTTATCTCCTCACACATTTAAGTGCACTCATGCAAATTTTTAGCTCACATGGTGTTGAACAACCAGACCCTCTTTTTTCTTCTTCACTTGTTTTTGTCACATTTCCAAGCTCCACAGTGACACAGTTTAGGGGAAATAACACATTTTCACTTTGTTGGGCTTTTTTTTTTTTTTTTTTTTTTTTTTTTTTTTTTTTCTTGAATCACAAGTACCTACACCAGTACTTTTTGTTAACAGATCTGTGTCTAGAACTAGGTAAGATTGTGTTCAGTGTTTTGTTTGCTTGACTTTTTTTTAACAGACTTTATTTTTTAAAACAATTTTAGATTCACAGGAAAATTGAGTGTAACATACAGAGATTTTCCTTATATCTCCTGTCTACTCAGATGCATAACCACTTCCATTTGCCAATATCCCCCACCAGAGTGGCACATTTGTTACAATCGATGAACCTAAACCAGGCATGGTGGTTCACACCTGTGATCTCAGCATCTTGGGAAGCTGAGGCAGGATAGTAAGTTCAAGGATAGCCTCAGAAACTTAGCATGATACCTTTTCAAAATAAAATACAAAAGAGAACTGAGGATGTGGCTCAGTGGTTTAACACACCTGAATTTAATCCAAAAGAGAGAGAGAAAAAGAAAGAGAAGGAAGGAAGGGAGGGAGGGAGGGAGGGAGGGAGGGAAAGAGGGAGGAAGGGAGGGAGGAAGAAAGGAGGGACAAAATACAACTGATCTAAATTTTTTTCAACCAAAGTGATTCTCTTACAGGATATCAGAATGCAGATGACTTTTTTTGAGCAGTGACATCAAAATAGTTTGCCTATCAAGTTCAATGCACTCACCCAGTGTTGGCTTCACTCTGCTTCTTGCTGATGGTACTTAAGCCCTCTAGAGCTTAGCATTCTTCCTTGGGTGGCCCATGGCTGGTGACAAAATAATAAAATTTCCCAATCCTCTTTTTTATTTTTTAGTACTGAGAATTGAACCCAGGAGCACTTAGCCTCTGAGTCACATCCCCAACCCTTTTTTATATTTTCTTTAGAGACAGGGTCTCACTGAGTTGCTTAGGGCCTCGCTACACTGCTGAGTCTGTCTTTGAACCTGTGATCCTCCTGCCTTAGCCTCCTGAGCCGCTGGGATTACAGGCACATACCCCCACACCCAACACAAAATTTCCCCATCTTACTAGCAAAAATTCCATGAGCTCCAAGGGGATGTTTATTTATCTTTACACCCCATACCTAGCATAGGTAAGTATCCCCCAAAATCTGATGAAACGAGAAACCAATGCTCTGCCCAGTTCTCTCAACTCTAAACCACTACCTTCTTTGACTATTCCACACTTGGCATTTGCTGTTGAGCTTCCACCTTTTCTGTCCTGCCCTTTGTAACAGGGAAATGGACCCCGTTTCAACTGAAAGAGAAACTGGGAAGCTGGACAAGGATGACAGTTCTCTAGGATCCTCCTACCATGTGGAAAGCCCTTTACCATCCCTCTAGCATCTTCCACCACATGTGCACTAATGCTGCAATGGTTTTCAGAGGCTGAACTTCCCCCACCCCAGCCTTCCCAGGAATTGAAAGAGTGTTTCCATCCCATGCTTAAACAAATAAAAAGTCAAGGACTGACTGGGCATGGTAGAGCACGCCTGTAATCTCAGAGGCTCCAGAGATTGAGACAGGAAATTTGCAAGTTAAAAGCCCGCTTCAGCAATTTATGAAGACCCTGAGCAACTTAGTGAGACCCTATCTCAAAAGAAAAAAGAAAACAGGCTGGTAGTGTTGTCCCGTAGTTAAGCACCCTTGGGTTCAATCCTTGGTATCAAAAAAAAAAAAAAAAAAAGTTAAGGACTATTTTAAGTAGTTGACTTCCTGTTCTGTAGAAGTCATTAACCTGCCCCCCACAAAAAGAAAAAACTAATAGCAAATCACTAAAAACTGGGTCTAAGATTCTTATATCAATTCACCCCAAGACCCAGCCGCCTGCCCTCTCTAGACTGCATTCAAAGGCAAAGGCTACATGACCACATGTGGGCGCTAATGTCAAGAAATCACAGACATGATCTTGACAATCCACTAAGCTGAGCCCCTGTCTTCAGTGATATATGAAGTACTTCCACAAAAACTATACCTTTGACTTAAAGTTACAAGTACCATTTGTTCATAACAAGCAATCTTTTAAAGAAAAGTGATCAAACATTGATCAAATGTTGAAATCAGACTACTACTAGTTCCTGGAACCAAACTTAGGGGAAGAGGTCCAGGATGTTAAATACAGATTCCTCAAAGGTCCCCAAAACTAGCTCAATGAGGCAGGATCATATCCTGTGTCTTTACCAAAAGAACCTCGGTACAAAAGTGGGAACATCATAGGCATTCAAGACTTAAAAGCACTTTTTCTTTTTTTAAGAATTATTTCAAAGGGCCAGGCACAGTGGCACACGCCTGTAATCCGAGCGGCTTGGGAGGCTGAGGCAGAAGGATCTCAGATTCAAAGACAGCCTCAGCAACTTACCGAGGCCCTAAGCAACTCAGTGAGACCCTGTCTCTAAAGAAAATATTAAAAAGGGCTAGGGATGTGGTTCAGTAGTTAAGCACCCTTGGGTTCAATACCTGGTACCAAAAATATATATGTATTTCAAGGCATGCTGGGTAGAAATTTTGTCACAATAAACCAAAAGTTGACTCAAGGTGTACTGAAAACAGTAAACAAAATGATTCTTATGCAAACCTAGCTACAAAAAAAGGGTAGAGCCATGAGCATAGGGGTGCAATTTCAAGGGAAGTGTTTTTGTTTTCACATGACAGACCTGAGTACAATTTTTTAAAGGGAGAAGAAGCAAGTATATGATCTTGTTTATATGCCCATATTGTACTGTTAGTTTTTTTTTTTTTTTCTTTATGGCAAGTTATTTTGCTTGTTTTATTTGTTCTAATTAGTTGTACATGACAGTAGAATGCATTTATACATTTTGATACATCATATATAAATTGAGTATAATCTGTCATTTTTCTGATTATACATACTGTAGGATCACATCGGTCATGCAGTCATATATGTACCTGAGGCAATAATGTCTGTTTCACTCTACTATCATTCCTTCCCCCATGCCCCTTCCCCTCCCTTCACTTCTACCTAATGTAAAGTAACTGTCTTCCCTATACACCCCCACCTTACTGTGAATTAGCTTCTGCATATCAGAGAAAACATTTGGTTTTTGGTTTTTAGGGTTTGGCTTATTTCACTTAGCATGATATTCTCTAACTCCATCCCTTTACCTGCAAATGCCATAATTTCATTCTTCTTTAAGGCTGAGTCATAGTCCATTGTGTATATGTATGACATCTTCTTTATCCATTCATCTGTTGAAGGGCACCTAGGTTGGTTCCATAGTTTAGCTATTGTGAATTGAGCTGCTATAAACATTGATGTTGCTGTGTCACTGTAGTATGTTGATTTTTAAGTCCTTTGGGTATAAACTGAGGAGTGGGATAACTGGGTCAAATGGTGGTTCCATTCCCAGTTTTCAGAGGAATCTCCATACTGCTTTCCATAATTGTTTCACCAATTTTCTTTCCCACCACACAATGTATAAGTGTACCTTTTTCCCCACATCCTTGCAAACATTTATTATTGCTTATATTCTTGATAATTGTCATTCTGATTGGAGATGAAATCTTAGAGTAGTTTTGATTTGCATTTCTCCAATTGCTAGAGATGTTGAACATTATTTCATGTATTTATTGACTTCTTCTGTGAAGTTTCTGTTCAGTTCCTTTATTGATTGGGTTGTTTTTTTGGTGTTGAAGTTTTTTGAGTTTTTATATATCCCAGAGATTAATGCTTTATCTGAGGTGTAAAGATTTTCTCTCAATTTGTAGACTTGTTAGTTTAATCCATTATTCATTTAATGATTTTGTTCACTGAGCACCAACTATGTGTGAAGAACTGGTATACATATCTGCAATACTTAGGAAAACAAAACCTAATATCAAGGAGACTGTGCTACCCCCTCTTGAGTTCTAAACTCCCTCAATCTCTTAAAGGAAGAAAGTCCCCCACACTCCCTGGAATCAGCCAGAGCTTGTCTGCACTCCACCCATGAACACACATCATGCATACTCACTTGAAGTTATCTGGGCTGGTGTCTCCTATAGACTGGGACTTCCACCAGGATGAGGACCAAGTCTCTTGCCTTCATATCCTCAGGGCCTGGTAAGAAGTGAATGAAGAGGACTAAATCCAGTAAATGGATCAACTCCAGGCAGGAAGTTTAGGTTTGCTTTTTTTTAACCTCTGAAAATTGTTCAGGTGCTAAGCATTTTGTCCAAAATCACAGAATGTTACTTCTGGCTAAAGTTGAAAAAAAGGCCCTGATCTCTTGATGATGAATCTAGAGATGAATAACAAGCACAAAGGTGACAAACAAACAAGGTCTACATGTTTAGAAATAAAAGAAAAGCCAAGCACCATCTTGCATGCCTATAGTTCCAGCTACCTGGGAGGCTGAGGCAAGAGGAATGCTGGAACCCAAGTGTGCAAGGCCAGCCTGGGCAACATAGCAAGACCCCATCTCTTAAAAAAATAAAATAATGTGGTGCTGGGGTTGTAGCTCTGTGACAGAGCACTTGCCTAGCACACATGAGGCACTGGGTTCAATCCCTAGCACACATAAAAATAAACAAATAAAGGCATGCAGTCAATTTACAACTACAAAAAATAAATTTAAAAATAATAAATAAATAAATAAAACTATGTCCTGCCACCATCAATATGAAAATTTTGTACCAAATGTTGTTCTTATGGCTCAGACGTCCCAACCTGAAGCTGAAGAAGGGCCCTGGGTGCATCTGCTGTTAGCCATAAAACTGTACACTCTGGTAGGGGTGTCTTATTTCCTGATCACCAGAGGAATGATTTATGGTGCTATTGTTGAACCTTTAAGCGTTGGCTCTATGACTGACATATATGGGCATCGGAGGTCAGTAGCCTTCTTACCCTACAGAGTAAATAGACAATATATCCTGGAAGGACTTGCATTCAGCTTCCTGTTTACAATGAGAGGTTTAGGTTTCACAATCCTGGACCCGTCTAATGCAACTAAAATTCCAAAACTCAACAGATTTGTCCTCGTGTTAGTTGGATTCATCTGGACCCTGTCGATTTTTTTCATGGCCAGAGTATTCATGAGAATAAAACCTCTGGGTTATCTGATAGGTTAGCATGCCTTTCAACAAGAAATCAACAGATAATGGATTTGCTTATTAAAGATGATTTAAAGGCTGTATGTACCATTAGGACATTATCAGGTACATGGTAAGCAGTGACCAAGTGTTAAGGAAATAAAAATAATAGACTATACCAGCCCTCTACTATGAAATGTGGAAAAGTATGAAGAGCAGCAGTAAAAGAAGTAACAAGTAAAACCACAGAAAGTATATTCAGGCTGAGACAGAATTTCTAGCTGTAAGAGTCCAGTTTATCACAGCATTTTTTCCTGTCAATCTACTTCAATGTACCAACAAAGCTAGGTAGCATTCTTTTCTAAGTTTTTCATTTCTTAAAGAAAACATAACCAGGCATGGTGGCACAGTCTGGGAGTCGAAGACAGGAAAATGGCAAGTTTGAGGTAAGCCTAGGCAACTTAGTGAGACCCTGTCTCAAAGTAAAAAATAAAAAGGGATGCAGATGTAGCTCAGTGGTGGAGGACCCCTGAGTTCAATCCCCACCCAGAACTAAAAATATGTGTGTGTGTGTGTGTGTGTGTGTGTGTTACACATATATATATACACATTTATATGTATAGTATATCTACATATATATGTAGATATGTATACATTGTGCTTCTAAAGCTATAATATTGAATAAAGTGTTTATTTTTTACAACACCTGTAACATTATTTGGATACATTTCTGATTTTTAGAAATTAATGTAAGACCAGGAAGCAAGATCCTATAAGCAGAAATCTCTGAGCTGCGGATCAGCTAAACCAAACATGCTTTGCCTTTAAACAGTTTGAGCAATAGTATATTATTCCACATATTATGCAAGACTGTTTCCTGAACAATAAGCTGTGTGAAAGGAGCAGAAATTTTTCTAATTAAAAAATAAATAAGTAAAATAAAATAAAACGAGATAAACTTTGGGGGGATTATTAATGAAATGTGAGAAGCTATTGCTAACGACTGAAATCATCAACTATTCCTTGAAACTCCTATGGCATCTTTTGTTTTAGAAAGAAGACATCTTAAAAAGTCTACTCCTGTCCTTCACTAGAGGCCATGCAGAACAAGCATGCTGCAAAGGACATACCCAAAGAGATGCTCCTGACAACCATCCCTCAGAGCAGAGTCCTCACATTTCTCTCTTTTACAAATCAGGGTTCGGACAAGCAATTTCCTTTTTTATTTTCCTCATGGCTCTCAACTGCTGAGGCCCTGTGGAACACTGAGGAGCTCACACTGCCCCCTGCTGCCCACTCACTCCCTAGCAAGGACCCATTTATACTCCCTCTTCCCCAGCCCTCTTTTGCTCCCATTCCTGGGTGTGTGTGTGTGTGTGTGGGGGGGGGGGGGGGGGGAAGAAGAAAAAGAAAAGCAACAGAATGCCCCCACAAAAGTCAAATGTCTTTATTTTATGTATAAAAAAAATTTATACAGTTTTAGTTTCCTATGTTTAAGAAAAAAATCCCTAAAATTGCCATAATGTTTAGATCCACTGCAAACTGTAAAAACAAGCTTTTTATATATTAAAAAAAAACTTTACATTTTACAATTTTCTACATGCATGCACAATGTCTCAGCTCTGTAACCCAAAAAGAGAAAAAAAGAAAGAAAAGGA
Organism: Sciurus vulgaris; assembly: GCF_902686455.1. Taxonomy (NCBI): domain Eukaryota; kingdom Metazoa; phylum Chordata; class Mammalia; order Rodentia; family Sciuridae; genus Sciurus; species Sciurus vulgaris. Next base: position 121,584,511 of record NC_136461.1, on the reverse strand, counting down.
AAAAAGGAAAAAAAGGAAAAATCTAGATTCAACAGTGGAAAATTCTACATTTACAATCTCACTTGAAAGGAACTCAAAAAGCCCCTTCCTTTTGCGTAGAGAACAAAATCACAACAGTCACACACCAGGACTGAGTCCATCAGCAGATACTGCCCCATGGGGAGGGCAGAGGAGAGCGAAGACAGACTGACAGACACCACAAAGGAGAAAGGGAGCTCATCTGGGCCCAGCAGAGGCGAAACAAACCCTGGGAAGGTGTTTCAGATGAGAAGCTTCCAGGGATCCGATGTCTCATCACCGGTGCTGTATCAGGGTTTGCAATGGGAATGTTGAGTGGGCTGGGGAAGTGAACAATTAAGGGCTGATGTAGAAAGGAATGGGAAGAAAAACCGAGAGACTACAGGGACACAAAAAAGAATAAACCAGACACAAATACTACTTTCAGAGAAGGGAACCAATGGGGACAGTGGTAGAGTGGCGAGGTAGGTGAAGGACTGAGGCACAGTGTCCTGGTGTGCTGGGAAGGGGGACAAGCATTCCAAGGCCATGAAAAGGAAGGCCAAGTAGGTGTGCTGGGGGTGAGCTAGGATGCCACGTAGTCATAGAAACAATAGCACTGGAGATGCCCCGCACAGCATCCCAGCATCCCCTGAAGTGATGGAGCAGGGTTGCCACAAGTGGGCACACCCCCCTCAGAGGAAGAATGGGAAAACCCAGAGAGTGGTGGGACACGCCTGGTGGGGGAAACTGCTCATAGGGACCAGCTGCCCAACCCCCAGCAGTTCACAGCATGAAGACAATTCCCATACAGGAGAAAAGAACACACACACAGCCATACACTTGACAATTCATCCTGACATTTTCCAAAAAATATTAATAATAATAACCAAAAAAGACAAAGATACCACAGTTCTGACGCAAAGAACCAAAACACTACCATTCTCCGTCACAGCCCTTAGTGCTTAGAGAGAGAGAGAGTTAGGGGGAAAAATGGTTTGTTTCTCTTTTTGTTTTAGGAAAAAGGAATGAAAAAATCACAGTGATTAAAAACATGGCAGGTTCTTAAAATAAACACTCCCCCATCCCTAACTTGGGGCAGCAACTATGACCACAAATAATTTCCTCTGTCCACCCCAGTCACACGCCCAAACCACACTACACCCTACTGTTGCCCACAAAGGCAATGACCTCAATCACCACCCAGGTCTTGTTTTCCAGGACAGTGAGGTATTTGTGTGACCCAGAGGGACTCCTCTGAAACCAGATTTTATTTTTAAAAAAGATACCTTTCCCAGGACCCCCCAGAACAACATGTATTTCACAGAGGCCTATCCAAAGACCCCCAGTCCCAGTTAAAGGTTGACCTAGAGGACCCCTGCTGGGGACAAGGGATAAGATAAGCACTGACTGACAAACCAGCTATGAACCAGCTACATGGTAGGTGGAGAGATGTGCCTTTTCAGAAAGGACAGGAGAAATTCCAATCACGAGGTTATCACTATAGAGATAAAGCCTCCCAGGTAAGAGCTCGATGGGCTTATTCCAGAATGTGCTTTACAAAGAAAGTACCAGAATATTTTCCAGGGAAGAGAAGGGCCTATATAGGGGAATTGTGCGTTATTTAAAGAGTGAACCCAGGGGCATGCTCCTTCTCGGCCATAAGAAGAGTTCTCCATGTGGTTCCTGGATATATATATATGGGCATTTCCTACTTCTATTCCCCTTGGCAAAAACTATATAATTTAATGGTATCTGATTCATAAGCGAAAATTCACTGTGAAAAGATGTATTAGAGGGCCAGTGAATTTTGCTCACAATGAGATCTAAACTATTGAGAATTCAGATTTGGTGTAAAGGTGATGGAAGCTAAAATGGGGTGAGGGGTTATATACCCACTAAAGGCAGTAATCCTGTTCTCTCACCCCAAAACAGTGCCCAGAGAACCAGGGAGGACAGGAGAGGAGGGGACCCTGGAAGGCCAAGGAAAAGAGACCCCTGAGGCAAAGAACTGGACTTAAGGCAGGGAACAAGGAAGGAGCTGCTGGCTCCTCCCCCATAAATAGATGAGGCAACAGGTCTCTGGAGCCAAGAGAAGTCAGCAGGACTGGGGTGGCTGGTGCAGAAAAGAAAAGCATCTGCCTTAGACCATGGAGTTGGTCAGGGATGTTCGCCACTAAGTCTGTTCAGGAGTCTGTCCTTCATTGAGAAGAGTCAGAATGAAGGTCAGGACAGTTTCAGAGGGGAGGGGCTAGTGACAAGTGTCTCTCTGACCTCAGGGATCTATCTTAAGACCACTGGACCTTCCCCCAGGGCCCTGGGGAAGTAGTCAGAGGCTTTCCACTTCAGTCTGCCTATGGTCACATGTGATTATAACAGTCAGAACTGGCAGGTGGAAACTTCCAGGTAAATTATGGGATCTTCCCTTGCTCTAAATATGTGTGGATGGGGGAGGATAGCTGGGAGCAAATAATGCTACAGGGAGATTCCTAACTCGGGGCTGTGTGGCAGGAACATCCTTGCCCAAGAACTCTGGGTTTGTTACGAGTGTGGTGAAGGGGCAGGAGGGGATATCTGCTGCCCTGGAGGAGTTTGGCACTGTGGTTCTCTGGGGTCATATCCATACCCCCAGAGAAATCCTGTCATGGGCCACTGGAGAGAATGGCTAGAAGAATGTGGGCTTGTGATGGGGGCTCAGGAAGGGAAGGTACAATCAGGAGGGCCTGTGCCCTTTCAGAAGGGACTGTCATCTAGGGAAAATTGGGGAAAAGGAGGGAGAGAGGCACTGATTCCTGCAGGGCCTGGAGGAATATAAAAGTGGGGGATGGAGGTGGGGAAGGTTTCCAGGTACTGTTAACAGCAGGATGATCTCTCCAGGTTCACATGGGTAAAATAAGGAGATAGGGTGAGGGGTAAGTTAATTCAAGTAAAAAAACAAGAGCAAGAGGAAGAAGGGCAGCGGGAATGTTGCTGGGCCTGAGAACCAAGCCCCCTCCCACCCCACAGAAGGCCCCAAAGTCTCCCACTCCCCTGCAGTTGCATGATCACACTGAGGTCTCTGACTGCAGCCTCATGACAAACTTGTGCGACTTGGGATCCACAAATTCCTCGGAGAGTTTGAAGAACGGCACCTTCTTGGTGCTGACCACCAGGCTGAAGTCCTGGCGTTTTAAGAGGAAAACGATGCCATCCTTAAGCCCATTGGTCACTGGCTCCTCGCTCACCAGTGTCCACTGTTTGGCCAGCCAGCGTTCTTTGTGGTACTGGATGGTGGGTCCAGCTGCCAGATACCGCTCCAGGAAAGCCTGAGGAGGAAAAGAGACTTCATCTCCTGGGCACAGTTTCCAAAAACAGCTAGCATGTCCCCAGGCTCACTCTGCATATGAAATAATATCTTGGGATGTCAAAGCAGAATTGATTTATGGATAAAAAAGATGGCACCTCAGAAGTGATATGGCTCCACAGAGTCAGGACTGAACTTGTGTCCTCTGACCCCCATCCTCTGCTCTTCTTGCACCAGGCTGCCCTCCCTTCATTCTTCCTTCCATCCCTCCCATGCAGCTTGTATAATTAGTGCCAAGCAGGTCTGCAGGAGGAAGGAGCCAGGGGGATCAAGATACAATATCTTTAGTCACCTGTTCATGCAGGGCAGCTCAGGGAAAGCCATTCTAGGAAGATGGCAATTGAATTGGGTAGTGGGCAATGGCTGAAAATGATCACAGGCCAAAGACCATATAGGGAGGTGAAAGGGGTCACAGGTAATGGTGGGTCTTTGCATCTGGAAATTCCAGAGTCCTTAAAAAGATGAGAAACAGGTCACAGTCATCCCCCAAATAGTTCTGAAGCCACTTTTGTTTCATCTATCTAAGGACTTAACTCCATGCATACAGGTGGATGAGGTAGGGATGAGAGAAGAGATAACAAGGAGGAGAAGGTAGAAATGAGAGAGAGAGAGAGAGAGAGAGAGAGAGAGGGGGGAGAGAGAGAGAGAGAGAGAGAGGAGCAGGAGGGGGGGTATAGAATGAGGTGAGAAGAGAATAAGGGAAGGCTGAGTATAGTGGCTCACACTTGCAATTCCAGCAACATGGGAGGCTGAGGCAGGAGAATCACAAGTTTAAGTCCACCCTCAGCAACTTTAGCAAGACCTGGTCTCAAAATAAAAAATAAAAAGGACTGGGGATATAGTAGCCGAGTGGTAGAGGACCCCTGGGTTTAATCCCTAATACTGCAAAAAAAGAACAACAACAAGAGAAAGTGAAGGTGAAAAGGAAGAGGACCAGAAGCTGGAGAAAGAAGGAGGACACTGGGAGCAGTAGGCCTACCTTGGGTGTCATGTCATGCGTGATGCAAAATTCAAGGTGCTGCAGGATACTCTCCATGGTGTGATAAGGCTGCTGCTTGGTGGTCCGAAGGTACTTCTGCATGGCACGAGCCATGGATGCAAAGATGGCCTGGGCTGCCTCCCGGGGGTCCATTACCTCCCTTGGATTCTTCTGTTCCTCCTCCTGCAGTCGCTTAATGTGAGTGAAGGCCTCCTCCACTGCCACCACGAGCCTAGGGGACCACAAAGGTATAGACCAGATGCCCACCTTACATCTTTTCCCTCTCCACTAGCTTCAACTGCCACAGCCTAGGCAAGGTCGGGCTCTTGTGCCCTCCCTGAAGTAACACAAGTTCCAACAGGGCTGGGGAAGGTGGGGCTTTCTGCCACTATGGGCAAGAAACAACTATAGAGCTCAGGGAACAAGGACAAGTCTAGTGGCAAACACAGAGAGACAACTAGGAATTGTGCTACAGGAAAGACCAAGCATCCCATCAAATCCTAGGAAAAGCCTTCCTAAACAAGACCACCCCACACACACCACACTTAATCATGTCAAAAAGTAACAGATATGACTGATTCAAAATGACAGATTTCTATTCAGTCATGATATCATGGGAAGCATTAAGTGACCTCTGATGGGTGTGGGGCATGTATGCAGCATTTAAAACCAACAAGGGATTGACATCTAGAACATGCAAAGAATTCGCTACAAATTAAGAAGAAAAAGGCAAGCACTCCTTAGAAAAATGGGCAAAAAAGGTGAACTGACAATTCACAAGAGGCCTGAGAGACTAAAATATAAAGAAGGCACTGGCTCAGAAAGATGTAAATTAAGTAAGATACTATTTCTCTATCAAAATAGAAAAAAGTATGAAGATGACTATAAACCAAATTTTGTATAGTACCATTGGGAATAGTCTATGAAACACTATGCAGTGATAAGATGCAACAAACTAGGTATATAGTCAATATGGATAAGTCTCAAAAATACAGTGTTAAAGGAGAAGCAGGAAAAAAGTTAACTTACACAAAAAGCATACAAACATCAAGTTTGTCCAGGATATATACAAGTTTTAAGGAAATAAAACACACTAAAGTGAGTGCCTAGAATGTGGAGGGACTGAGGACAGGGATTAGGGAAGAGGGAAAACAAAGTAAAGGACCCTAAAGAAACCTAAGATGACAATCTGTTAAAAGCAAAGAAGGCTAAGTAATACAGTTCTCTAAAGTCTAAAAAAACAAAATAAAACCCATGTGGCCTAAGAGCAGGATCAACCTGAGGTGACAGGACAAGGAAAGGAGGCCTACAGCCCATTAATCAGAAACCCAGAGACCTGGGACCTTCAGTGAGGATGGACCCTGGGCTAAGAATGTATACATTGTGCAGATCTACAGTTTCTGTTTTTTCTTTTGCTTCAGTTCCTCAGCAAAATTCTTTTTGAAAAGAATCTCTCTATCTCAGGTGAAGTAAAGGAAAAAGCTTTCTCTCAGTGCCAAGCAAGGTAATGGGGGGAGAAAAGAGCCCATAAGTGCCAAGAATGGTGTGGCAGCACATGAAATCCAAAGACCTTAGTGGGGCAGAAGGCAAAGGGGCAGAATGACCATTTCTTTTTTCTTTTATTCCCCCACATCTTTTAACAGGTGCATTATAGTTGTACATAATGATGGGATTTATTTATTTATTTTTTTTTTGTTTGTTTGTTTGTTTGTTTTTGGAGTACAACTTTTCATTTCTGCCTCCTTCCCTTGAAGCCTAGAGATGATGTGGGAGAAGGGGTGGAGTATATAGAATGAATGGTCCAGTCCCAAAGCTCTCTGCTCCTCCCCCAAGAAATCCCAACAGATCCAGAGGGGAACTGACAGCAGTAGGCAACAAAAAAGTTTCTTCATGCATGACTTAAGTTCACATAATAACGTGAACCGGGAAAATGGAGGAGTGAGGATAGCATAAATGGCTCAGTGGTAGAGTTTGCCAGCATGTATAAGAGCTTGGGTTTAAACCCCAGCACCACCAAAAAAAAAAAAAAAAAAAAAAAAAAAAAAAAAAATTTACCAAAATATAGACACAAGAACTTTATTTTTGCAGGCAAAAAAAAATAGCCCCATCTGCTAAGCTGTCAAGATCTATTGGTAGAAGCCTAGCCAGCCTCAGTCCCTGCTACTGCAGGTAAGGTTCACATCTTTTTAAGTCACTACCCCACTACAGTGAGCAGAATGCATAAATGATACCCTAGAATCCCATTCCCTCATTATTCAATAATTTCAATATTTTTTTCAAGACTGGAGGTAAAACCCAGGAGCACTCTACCACAGAACTCCATCCCCAGTTCTTTTTATTTTTTTACTATTTTTTAATTTTATTTATTTATTTTTTAATTTTTATTTTATTTATTTATTCATTTTTTTTATTTTTTTTTTTTATTTTTATTTTTTTTTGTGGTGCTGAGGATTGAACCCAGGGCCTTATATATGCGAGACAAGCACTCTACTAACTGAGCTATATCCCAGGCCTCTTTTTATTTTTTATTATGAGAACGAGTGGTACTCAACCTCAAGCTGGCCTCAAACTTTGATCCTCCTGCCTTAGCCTCCTGAGTCGCTGGGATTACAGACATGCACCATCACACCCAGCTTAACCTCAGTACATTTTGCAGATGAAATTTAAGTAACAGGTTAGCCAATTTTAAAATAAGATTATCCTGTTATGCCTGATATAATCACATGAGTTCTTTAGAAGCAGTTTTCTCCAGCTGGTGGGAAAAGAAGTCAGAGATTCCTCCTGTGGGAAAGAGCCAAGTGTCATGCTGGAAACTGCCTGTAGGATGGTATAAGGTGATTCTGCCAAAAGTCAGTGAGCACTGGGTGTGGTGGTGTGTGCATGTAATTCCAGCTACTCAGGATGCTGAAGCAGGAGGACTGCAAGTTCCAGACCACCTTGGGAAACTTAGAAAGACCCTGTCTCAAAATTAAAATTAAAAAGGATTTGGGATGTTCAGTGGTAGAGTGCCTGGGTGGAATCCTGGGTACTGCCAAGAAAAGAAGAGTCAGAGAGCTTGGAGGAAAAGCCCAGGCTCAGGGTGAGATTTTATTTCAGCCTTGAGACCTGAGAAGATGGTCCAGCAAGCCTGAACCTGACCCATGGAACAGGAGATGATAAACGTGTTGCTTTTAGCTGCTGAGTTTATATGGTAATCTATTAGAGCAGCACTGAAAAACAAATACACACACCCCTATATCATCATTGCTCATCTATTTCAAGCAATTTCAGAAGTCCCAGGGCTTCCACTCCTCAGCTTATCCCATGGTAAACACCACCCCTCACTCTATCCCACCCCACCCCACCCCTCTTCTCCCCCCAGGGACCCACCTGGCCCTCCGCTTGCGCACCCTGCGCTCGTGTTCAGCTTCTTCATAGTAGTACTCATTGTGGCTGTTGTCCCGCCGCCGGGCCGCAGCCGCAATCACAGCCCGAGACTGGCCCGTGGAGTTGTTGGTGCTGTTTTCTGCACAGGATCAGGATAGAGAGGACGGGCACATCACAGTGTGGCCTCTCTTCCCACTCCAGGAGTTCCAGAGACACAGCCTGTTGTGTTTACAGAAGTTGTTCCCACCACCCAGCAATACCACCCATTCCCAGCCCTCCTGGCCACCTCTGGAGAAGCTGGGGAAAAACAACCAGGAAGGCACTGGAAGGTCAGAAGTCCTGCACATGTGCCTCCTGGGCTCAGGTGAGCCAAAGGGCTGAGACCAGAGCTGATAAGCAGACACAGAGGAGCCAGATTGGGGGAACACACCATAGCATAAAGGGACAGCAAGTAGAATCAGCATCTAAGACCAGCCACCTGAAGTCAAGGGAAATGACAGGACAGAAGGGCCTGGGACATGGGCTGGAGAAAGGAAAAGGGAAGGGATGAAGGGGGTGAGAGAAAGAGAGGAAGTCACTTGGAGTCCTGTTTGGGAAGAGGCCGGGAGGGGTGGAGGAGCAGGGCCGCTCACCCTCTCCGAGAGAATACACCTTGAAGCCAGACACTTTCTTGGCCAGGACGGACTTGGGCAGGTTGAGGAGGGCAGGGTTGTAGACAGGGAAGTCATGGTAATACTTCTCCAGGATCCACACTGCCACGCGCTGGATGCTGTGGGGGAGAGGGCAGGAGGGGGAGGGAGAAGGGACAGACAGGGGTACAGGGAAAGGGACACATCAGGGCAGGTCGACAGGGTAGGAGAGGATATGACGGAGACAAGCTGCTTCCAGGAAGCCTGGCTCAAGCCTGAAGTCTACTTACCAGGCTCCCAATCATTCCCAGAGTTGGGGTCGCTAGTTCCTCCCTGCCATGCTGAAGCTCAGGGGAGAAAGGGCACTGGGCCTGAGTTCCCAGCAAAGGGTGCTCAAACTTCCTCCTGCATCCTCCCAAGGTTGTTGACAAAACCCAGGCGGTCCTGCTACTATACTGCCTGGGGGCATGGGGAGCATTCTACCCACAAATCTACTGGAACCTGACTTATCTTCCCATTTGCCCTCTGTACCTCTACCTCTGAGGGTCCCTCTTCTAGCCAGGGTCAGCTTCTTGTGCCTCTAGGAAGGTTTAAAAAGCCCCTATTCATGCCCCAAGGGGCTCCTGCCCTTGATCCATCCCCCCCTAAGATTCCCTAAGATTTCTCATTTCCAATTGCCTGATCCCTCCTAACTCATCAACTCCCACCAGCATCTTGCCTCATGACACTACACAGGACCATCCCATTACATAGCAAGCAATGCTGAAAACCTACTATGTGCAAAAGTATCAACACCCTACCCCTGCCAGCCCATCACTTCCAGGCTCACCATCAAAACCTCCCCCAAACCCTTTTCTGCCCCACCCTTCTTCTTCCATGTACACATCCCATCTACTCCCAAGTACTCATACCTGAGATGGCCAACATTGTAGAAGCGGCTGGCCCCGTCGGTGGAGCGCACAACCTTGAGCGTGAATTGGGGCTGCAGCTGCCGCAGCTCCAGCAGGACCACAGCCAAGTAGTGCACGAAGAGCAGGGCATCCACCAGCGACACCGCGAACTGCACCACACCCTGGTAGCTACGCTCCCGAGCGTCCAGGATGCGCACTCCGTAGAACAGCCAGTAGGAAACCACGAGCAGGAAGACGAGCACCATGAGCAGGGCTCGCAGCACAAAGACACGGGGCAGCGAGGCCTTGGGCCGGCGGAAGAACAGAGCCCAGCTGCCCAGCAGCAGGATGAGCAGCTTGAAGGCCACTGAAATGAAGAGGCCCTCACAGGCCGTCCCACATGGCTCCAGCTCATCCCGCCACAGCAGTGGGGGTAGCAGCAGGAAAGCTAGTGGGGTAAGGAAGGAGAGCAGCGCCAGAGTGGCCCCCGCAGCCACACCCAGATGACGGGAGCAGTCCAGTGGAACACTGTCCTCCATGTCCTTGGCAATTCGCGTGAGGTCATCGTGCGAGATGCTGTGCTCGGAGGTGCCGGTGACTACTGTGGTGGTTTCTCCCCAATTGTCATCCTACAGACAGGAGGAGGGTGAAAAGATAAGAGGAGGAGGAGAAGGGAAAACAGAACGCAGAAACAGAGCAACACATGGGAAAGGAGAGGCAGAAAGAAGAGAGGGAAATTGATAAATATGTAACTATCATTCCAGCATAGTGGGCACACCTATAATCCCAGATACTCTGGAGGCTGGAGCAGGAGGATAGCAAGTACAAGGCCAGTCTAGGAATTCAGTGAGACTCTGACTCAAAAAATAAAAAGGGCTGTGGATGTAACTCGGTGGCCCCTGGGTTGAATCCCTGGTACTACAAAGTATTCATTGAGCTCTACGATGTAGCCAAGGTTGGCTTCTGCAGATATTGAAGTCTGAGAGCTGGGCCCTCGAGGACCTATACACCAATCAGTAGGAGAGAAAAACTGCACGTGCAGCAAAGACCCTTGGAGCAGGAGGCACGGACAATGCCAAGGGAGCTGCTCAGGCAGTGACAGGGATTTAAGGGCAAACTTGCCAAGCAAAATAGTCAGGTTTCCTGGGAATGATGAGACCTGAAGTGACCCCTGGCAGTGGGTGACATGAAAAAGTTAGAAGTTGGTCTGTGATTCCCAGACCCAGCTGCACACATTAGAATCACCTGGGGAGCTTGGAAAAGATACCAATTATAGCAGAGTGAGATGCGCTTGTCGACTTTTTTTTATGAAAAGCTCCCCAGATAATTCTAATGTTTAAGCAAGACTGAGAATCTCAGAACTAACTGATCTCTAAGGGTGGCTCTCAAAATGTGCTCTGAGGACTCACAGTGTGGACATCACCAAGGAGCTTGTTAGAAATGCGGATCTGCAGGCCTACCCCCACATATACCGAACAAGGACTTGGATTTAACAAGATCCCCATGAATTGCTCAAACATTAAAGTTGTAGAAGTCCTGTCTTCTAAGTTCCTTCCAGCTTCTGCAGTTTTCCATAGTATCAAGCAGAAGCTAGAGGAGGAGGGAGGTACCCAGAGGATATTAAGAGCTGGGGATTCAAGTACAGCAGCAGAGAACAGCATGGCCAAGAAGGAGAGGCCCAGAGCAGCCGGGAGGGGCTTGTTCAGATCACACCAAGCTACAAGCACTCCTCCAGGCATGGGGAACTACTGAGGGTTTCTGATTAAGGCAGTGACCTGATAAAAGTAGTGCAGAAGATACTAGAGGGAAGAGGAGGATGGTGAATGATCAGGACAGAGCATGGGGGACATCATACAGACTTGGGGTCACTGTGAAGCAAGTTCTACACTGGGCCATCTGAATGCCCACAGCAAAAGGACTCCCTGATCCTAGAAAGAAAGGGTAGGCAGGCTAAGGTCCCTGATGCCCTTCTAAATGTGCCCTGCTCAAACTATTTCTCTGCAGTGGTTGGAGGCCATTCCATAGAGGAGTCCTAAGACCACCAGGATCTTTAGTGTCCCCACCCTTCACTCCCAAGATAGCTTGGATATATGAAGTTATATCCTGACACTCATGGCATTCAGAACATAGGACTGAAACACTGGAGGTGGGGAATGTAGCAGACTAACCAGCAGGTTCAGGGATTACAGAGAATGAGGAATCTCCTTTCCCAAGGATGGGAGAAGAATCTGATCTAAATAAAAAGTAGATACGCTAAGTGATTTCAGCTCAAGGAACTGGGTTTACTCCTGACCCAATGACCCCTAAACATGCTGCCATCCCTCTCAAGGACCAAGGCTTTGGGAACCCCTCTCCAACAACAGACATGATCCAGATCATGTCTCAGGGTTATTTTAAGAACCCCAGAAGCCAAGTCCTGAGGAGAAGCCACTGAGAAAGATGGAGAAAGAATATTTTCCTTAGATATTGATCTACTCCCAAGACCCAGGAATTCCAATGTCAGCCACAGAGATTTCTTCTGAGGAATAAGGAGCTGGAGTCTCCAGCCCACTAAGATGCTCCCAAGAAGAAAGACTATGAGGAATGAAACTTGGGAAATACCAGGTGTCATCTCAAATCTCCTCCCTATTGTATTCCAGGGCTGTGTTTTGCCTTCTGTGCTCCCTACAGAGGAGCACACTGGGCCACAGAGGTTAGGACAAGAGTAACTGCTTACCCTGTCCTGAAGAACTCTCTTCACCTGGCTCATTCACTCAGCCTCACTTCTCCCTCCCTGTTTCCCCACCACACCTCCATTCCCCAGGACCTAGGTGATTCTGATCAGCAAGCTGACACCAAAGGGCGCAGGAGTGCCGGCACCTGAAGGCTCAAGGAAAACTCAAGGTGGCCCAGTCCAGTCCCAGGCCACCCTCCACCACAGCTCTCCTACTCTAGACTCCCAACCAGCTTGACTGCCTAGCAACAGTTCCAAAGGAGACAGGGGGCAGTTCCCATTACACAGCCAGGTCATCCCTGTCTCTCAAGATACAAAAGAGGCTGCTGCCTCCAAAGGATTTGCACTACAATTCCCTGAATTCTACTGTAATAATCCTACCTTAGGATGCTAAGTCACAGAAAGTATAACAAGATATTCTTCCTGATTTAGTCTGTCTGAAGACACCAGGTTTCCTGGTACTTCCCCTCCCTGCAGGAGCCTCTAGTTTCTCCAAGGGGCAATCTGAAAACATTTAGACTGGACCACTTCATCTCCCTGATACTCACCCGCTCATCCCCCCGCGTGGACTCATTGTCCAGCAAGGGCTCTCCTGGAGCCTGGATTGTGACTGACTTGTCCCCACGGCTCCCATCTCGGCTCTTAGAGCGGTGTCGGTCCCGGCGGTCCCTGCAGCAGGAAGCCAGAGAAACAGGCACAGAAGTAAAGAAGTCTTATCAGGGTCTTATCAGCACACCCCCATACTGGCACGTGCCCACCTCTCAACTGCTCCCAGCCCTCCCTCCACCACTGTGTCACTCCCATGCGCATACCCACCTGTGCTTGCGGGAGCTGCGTGAGTGGCCCGACTTATAGGAATAGCCCGAATACTGAGACTCGGTGTCCATGGCGTCTGAACGCCGCGCCTTGTAGCGCTCCAGGGCCGCAGGCTGGGGCCTCTTGGGGGGCCCCACAGCCACCTCCTTCAGCACCGGCTTCTTCAGGCCAAGAGGCACCTTTAGGAAGTCAACTGTCACCCTGAGGGACTCTATTTTGCTGGAAGGGTGGGCTTATCTCAGAGAAAATCAAGCGACGCTCCTGAAGAGGGGAAGCAGCTGGTTAGAGGGTGCTCCAGCTCCCAGTGGGTCAGAACAGAGAGCAAGATCATCCCCGAAGGGCAGCCACAGGAAGCTCAGATGAGCCTAGCAATGGCCTGAAGATATTTCCTTCCGAGTTCCAGCTCTGTCCAGCAAGCTCAGTTCCTCCTGCTCTGCCTGCCAGGAAGAGTCACCCACCCCCAACTGTGCCCAGGCTAGGGATGGGGGAAAACGCCAGCAGCAAAGTTTCCCAAGGCAGGAAGGCCACCCAGAATGACTGATCCTGAACCTCCTGGTGGAGAGAATGGGGCAGTGCTTTCCCATTCTCTGCCAGGAAAACTGAGGCTCTGAGATGGCTGGTTCTGGCCAGGCTCTCAGGTTGAACCAATGGAGACCTCAGAAAGCAGATATGGAGCCAGATGCAGTGGCACTAGCCTGTAATCCCAGTGACTCAAGAGACTGACACAGGAGGAATGCAAGTTCAAGGCCAGCCTGGACAACTCAGCAAGAACCTCAGCAATTTAGCAAGATCCTGTCTCAAAATAAAAAACAAAAAAGGATGGGGATGTGGCTCAAAGGTAGAAAACTCCTGAGTTTAATCCCCAGTACCAAAACAAAAAACAAAAACAAAAGAAAGCAAAAAGGAGCTGGTTTCTGTCCAGAGACTACCTCAGGTCTCTCCCTCCTCATCTACTCCTCCTTGCCCCACTTATAATTTGAGTGTGCCCACAAGGGACTGTCTGTGTCTGCTTCTTTTGGTACCAGCTCCCCAGGACCTACTTCAAATGTACCCACTGTTACTCTCCAGGACAGGCTGAGAACTCTCCTTGAGGCTCTTCGTGTGTGTGTGTGTGTGTGTGTGTGTGTGTGTGTGTGTGTGTATGTGTGTGTGTGTATGTGTGTGTGTGTGTACTAGAGGGTGCAAGGTGAGGAATGGGAACTATCATGAGGGTAGGAGTAAAAGACAAATAGAGGGGCAGAGGGTGTAGCTCAATGGCAGAATACTTGCCTAGCATTTGTGAGACCCTAGGTTTAATTCTCAGAACCAAAAAAAGAGAAAAGAAAACGAATGAATGAGTAGAAACCATTTTCCAAAAGCCTGAAGTCTGGAATAGGCAAGACATGAGTTTATTTGGCTATTTATGGGTTGAGGGGTGGACTCTTACATCTGCACTTCACCTTCTAACTCTGCAAGGGAAAGTTACCTTTCCTCCTTTCTTCCCCAAGTCCTTCAAAGCCAAGCCCTCCCCACAACCCCAGCTAGCCTAGCACCGAATAGTGTTTTCCCCTCTGACCCCAATTCCAATTTATTTTCCTAACTGACCCTAGCCAACAGTCATCATCACCAAGCACTTATTTCCTATCTTTATCCACTGATTCATCAAACCTGTTTTAAGCACCTTTTATGAACTACATACTCTGCGAAGCCCAGGGTATATGGTGGTGTAAAAGAGTCTGAGCTCATGGTCTAGGGATAAAATATGCACTAAACAAATAAGCAGATAAATACAAGCAACCATATCAGCATGTTGGAAGGAAAAGAACAGAGAAAACTACGTGGAGCTACTTTAAAATGAGTCGACCTGTCATCCCAGCAGCTTGGGAGACTGAGGTAGGAGGATCACAAGGTAGAGGCCAGCCTGAGCAACTTAGCCAGATCTGTCTCAAAATTTAAAATTTAAAAAAAAGGCTGGGAGGGTAGTTCAGTGGTAGAGTACTTGCCCGGCATGTGTAAGGTCCTGGATTTCTATCCCCAGTACTGCCAAAAAAAAAAACCTGAGTAGAATCTGGAAAGTCTGAGAAATGACACCCAAGCAGACACCTAAGGGAGGAAGGGAAAGACCAGAGTAGAGGAATCACTGAAAGGAAGGCCAAAGTCAGGAAAGAGCTATGTGCATTTAAAGAATGACAACAAACCAAAAAAAAAAAAAAAAAAAAAAAAAGGCCAGTGGAGCCAGAGCTGAAGGCAGGAGAGGGTTATGGAGACAGAGACAGCCAAGTGAAGAGCTCAGGTTTTATTCTAAAACAATAGGAAGCCTATTTTAGCTATGCAGACATGGACTAGAAAGAGAGAAAAGTAGAAATAGCGAAATCAGTAAGCAGTTACTGTGGTAATGAAGATCTGGCTAGTGGTAGAGCACAGAAGAGGGACAGATGTCATGTTTGAGACATATGTTGGTGGTAGAATCAATGGGACCTAAGAAAGGACTGGATGACAGGGAGGGGAGCATCAAGAATCCCTGGCCTAAGCACAGGAGAAGTTGGTCATACCATAAAAACAGTGGGAAAGAATAAGAAGCAAGTGAGGGCTGGGAATATAGCTCAGTTGATAGACTGCTTGCCTTGCAAGCACAAGGCCCTGGGTTCAATCCCCAGCACTGCCAAAAAATAAATTAAAAAATTAAAAAAGAAGCAGCAAGTGAGTCTGGGGAGGAGGAAGGTGAGTTCTGTTTCCCATATGCAAAGCTCATGGCTGCAAAGCAGCTGGGCATCTGAGGAGCTGGACTCCGAAGAGTCTGAGCAAGAGGTACAGAGCATGTACAGAACCACCAGGACGAATAGGGTCACATCCAGACAGGATTGCATAAGGGCCCAGAGTACTCTAAACCGCACATGTGTCTAGAAGAAAAGGAGCAGCCTAATAAAGGGGCTGAGAAGGCCAGACCAGAGAAGCA
The DNA here is from genome assembly GCF_902686455.1 of Sciurus vulgaris. Taxonomy (NCBI): domain Eukaryota; kingdom Metazoa; phylum Chordata; class Mammalia; order Rodentia; family Sciuridae; genus Sciurus; species Sciurus vulgaris. The sequence goes on along the minus strand of NC_136461.1, from coordinate 121,568,843 downwards.
AGAGGATGGAAGAGTGGAGTCTCAAGGCAGCCAAGAACACAAGAAGGTTTCAAGGAGGGGAACAAAGTCAACCAGGTCAGTGCTGCTGAGAAGCCAATTAAGAACTAAAATAGATTTACTCTGTATAGTTAACTTTTCTCCAACTACTCTAGGTCATCTGCAACTTGAAAATGAGTAACTGATACCACATAGTAAAGGAATATGCCTGCCTGCCTGTCAGGGAAACTGTGACTGTAGAGAGATAAAATCATTCATTTATCCTCCTCCCAGAGTTATCTGGAGATAATCCATAGGCTAGTGATGTTTGTCAATATCCCCATGTCAAAGCAAGTGTGTGACAGGGATACATTCAGGAGTGAAAGACATAATACCTCAACCAAACTCTGAACTTCTCTAAAACCCTTTGCCACAAATAGGGGCCATGTTCATCCCCCTGTCTACAAATTACATGTTGGGTTCTTCTACCCCTCTCCTGAGAACCCATTCTACCCGTTTACTCCTCCGTGTACTTTAGACGTCTTACCTGCACCACTTTTGATGTGGTTTCAGTCCATTCCTTCTAGTCCTCCGAAAAACTGAACTTTGCCAGCAGGCTCAAATACAATAAGTGGATTACAGGGTGAGAGGAATAGCAAAGTAGAGAGAGAAAGGATTAAGAGTACAGACAGACCTAGACCCCACACCCTCCATCTCCTCACCCTCACTCTGAATACCTGTGTCTGCTAGAGCTAACAGCAAAAAGAGCTTGCAATTAGCAAAGATTTGGGTTCAAAACCTAACTCTCCCACTAACTAGCTGTGTGCTTATAAGCAAGTTACTTAACCTCTATGCTTGTAGACTGGTAGCCTCACTAGTAAAACAGAGAAGGTAATAAATGATACCTACTCCATGGGGTTGCTGTTAAGACTCACGGGGCAAAATAAGTGCTTTCATAAACTGTGCAGCTAGCAGTCAATTAAGCAATTTAAAAGCTTTAGCTCCAGCAGGGCACAAGCCAGTAAGACTGGTGACTCAGGAGGCTGAGGCAAGAGGATCCCAAGTTCAAGGCCAGCCTGGGCAACTTAGCCAGTCCCTCAACAACTCAGCAAGACACCATCTCAAAATAAAAATAAAAAGGGGTAGGGATGTAGTTCAGTAGTAAACCAACACTGGGTTCAATTCCCAGTACCAAAACAAAATAAAAAATAAATAAGGCTCTAGCTCCAGGATCACTCATATTCCAAACCCCAGACACCTTCTCTAAGACTAAGGAAAGTGGTGGTATGAATAAATCTTGCTATTTGTACGACCAAATAAAGAAGTCACACACATGAACACAATCTCAACCAGAACTACCACTTCAAACACACCTAGAGGTAAGTTGATGCCACTGTGTTTCCCCTACAGATAAACTTCAAGCCAGACAAGTGTGCCAGTCCCCTCCCAGCTCTTTGTTCTGAGTTGCTCAGCCTACAGCTCTCTACCTTCCTCCCCAGCTACTTATTAAAGACCCAACACAAACCCTGCATCCTTAGCCTGCCAACCCAAGTTAGGATGCTCAAATCATGCTCTTCCCTCTGCTACCAGACACAGGGGCCAAAAATGAACCCAACTTCTGAGATCCTTGCCTGCTGATCTTTTGAGCATTCTAGAAACTAACCCAAGCATGGGAGAGGTTGGGGGAAGGAATGGGATGTGAGCAAAGAGAAGGGCAGAAGTTCCCTTTATTTAATCAGTCTCAGGAATCGGGGGTTTGGAGGGTCTCCCGGGTGGGCAATGTTCCCAGGGAAGAGAGTGGGGGAGGGGATGGCTGGATGAGATCAACAAGTGGAAATGTCAGAAGGATGACGAGAGGGGAAGAGAAGTCCAGACTTGGCGCAGGCCGGGGAGCTGCACTGGGTTGGGGGTGGGAGGCTGTAAAAAGAAATACATCCCATTGCTTTTCACCTCACCCCCAACTCCCCAACACAAAAAATACGCACTCAGTCCCTGCTCAAGCCAGCCGTGGATTATCTGGGGTTAAAAAGAGGCCAGAGAGGAGAGAGTGAGGGAAGAGCCCAGCACAAAAAAGGAGACCCTTCTCCCCTCCAAAGGCCTTTCAGAAATAAAATTAATGGAATGTGTCTCAGTATCATCCCCAGGGAATTGGGGGGGCGGGGGCTGGGGGAATGGGGGGGGCTTTTGTCCTGGCTGCCCAGCTTCTCCCACATTGATCACCATGGCAACCAAAGCCCCCTGTTGCCTAGGTGATGGCAGCTGGGTCCTGGAACCCATACCCAGCATCCAAAGCGAGGGAGGTGATGAAGGTGGGGGGATAGGGATAGAGGGGGAGAGAATGGGGTTTCTCCTCTGGCAGCCCCAGCTTTTGTCTGAGCTCTGGATCGGGTTTCTCTGGGAAACAATTGGAGGCCTCTGGATAAAATGCACTCGAAACCTGGCAAGAGGCAGAGGGAGCAAGGCCCTGGGGTATGTGTGTGTGTTGGGGGAAGGGGAGTGGCCAAAACACACACCAGGATGTCTGACCCTTCTCCATTCCCTCATTCATAGGAGCAGCTCGAGTGGACAAGGCACTGAATGCAGACACAGCACCCTGAGCATGGTGTGTGCAGAGGATGGATGACCAGGCCCAGGCGGCTGTGATCACCTCCTTCTGCCACTGCTCTAGTCGTGGAACACCCAGCAGCCTAGTCCCAGCTAACGGGTAGAGACAGGAGGCAGAATATCATGAGGATGGGCTGGGAGAAAGCATGATGGAACCAGGGTGATCTGGCTAGAAAAGAAAGGGTGGGGAAGGGACAGAATACAAACATGCACCTAAAAAGCCACTGACTGACACCACCTCCCCCACATGGAGGGCAGAGCTGGAAGTTCCAGGCCAGTAGAGCAGCAGTGCCTGGGTTTGATTTTAGAAAAGATCTTAGCCAGCCAGGAGTGATGGTGCACACCTTTAATCCCAGCAACCTGGGAGGCTGAGGCAGGAGGATCAGAAGTTCAAGGCAAGCCTGAGTAACTTAGCAAGACTTTGTCTCACAATAAAAAATAAAAAGAGCTGGGGATGTAGCTCAGTGGTAGAGTACCCCTGGGTTTAACCCCTAGTACCATACACAAACACAAAAAAAAAGAGATAAGACAGGCCAGAAAGGAGAAGATAGGGAAGAGGACAAGAAGCCAAAAGTTCTGCTCTGACAGGGGCAGATCTCTTTGTAGGCCCATTTTCCTCTCAGCCAGGGACTAGGGAAGGGTGGTTCTGCCTGGACACAGTAGAAGGGACATTATGACTTCTTCAGACTCCTCCTGAAGATCTAAGGACCCTTGCCCATTTAAGGCCTCTGATTCTATAGAAGAGCCTGGGTTTTACTGCATATGCCCTGCATCCCCTTCCCCACTATAGCTTATGGGTGGGCATGTTCACGTGGCACTCCTGGTCCCATGGTTCCCTAATCTTTGCCAATCACAGCCCCAATGTCCAAGGATATCAATGAAAGTTCCACTTGAACTGGGGCATGCCCACCTTTAGGGGAGTGAGGTGGGCAAGAATCAAGCCAGGCGTCCAGTCTCCCAGCTCAGAATCCAGAGGGCTAGACATCTGCCCAGAGGTAGAGCATCCCACCAGGTCACAAGGCTAGCTAGCATGAGGCACAGAGGAGATTCAGAGGTGCAGTGGTCCCACTTCAGGGTCCTGGCTTGGTTTTTCTCTTTGCCACATTATTCCAAGTTTCATAGATGTGCTCAATCCAGGCAGCCCCATTGGGTGACGGTGGGGGACTCAAGGTTCATGGTGGAGTGAAAACACAGACACCTACTGTGGCTTCCACAGAGGAGAGGAAGGCACCCAAAGCTCTGCCTATGCCCACACAGTTCCTCCCACTCTCCCTCCCGGAGTAGACAGTGCATTGACCCACCCATTCCTCAGCAGGTTCCAGCTGAAAAAGGACTCAAGTCCAACCCCAGGTTTGACAAACAAGTACAATCCAGAGAAAAAAAGTGGTGAACCCATGGTCACTACTTACACACATCCCATTTGGGCCTATTATTGTTGGGAAAAACCTTCCTAACACCCTTAACTTTGGGGTGTGCTCCTCTTGGTGTGGGAACAGGATCCTTCATGAGATTCTTTCTAGACTCTAGTTCTTTGAATGGTCAGCACTCCCAGGAAGAGAAGGATTTGCTGACTCCTCTCCTATGTCCTTGTCTCTCACCAGTGACAAAGGGTCAGAGACTAGGTAAGTCTAAACCAAGATGGCCGACACCAATGAGCCCCATCCTCCAAAAGGGTGGATTCTGCACCCAGCCATCCACATATAAGAATAATGTTGTTCCTCCATTCATCCCTATCCATCCTGGTAGATGGACAAGTCAGCCATCCCAAGAGGCCCATGCTGCGTTTTTCCTACCACAAAACAACTAAGGCACAAAGTAAGGACCAACCCCAAGCTCCAAGCCAAAACTGGGACTGAAATTTTGCCCCACCCTCATTCTTATATCCTGAAAAAGGACCCAATGACCTTGGGTGACAGTGCTGTCCGGGAAGCCAGAAAGAACAACTGGATCTCAACGGGTTGGGGAGTGGAAAAGAGCAAAATTGGGGAGCCAAAGAGCTGGCACCAGGTGCCCCACCCTGCACTGGTAACCAGGCATTCTCCCAGCACAGCCCAGACGTGAGCTCACCAACCTCACAGCCTCAGGCTGAGAGCAGGATCCTTCTCCTCACTGAGCTGAGTAGCAGGGGAGGGGCTCACACTGGGTCATGCGGGCATCAGAGCTTCCAGAGCAGCTTCTCACCACCCGACCCCAGGGAAAGGGCCCACAGACTGGGCTCTTGCCAGGATACCTGAGCTTGATGCTAATTGGAAAGGAGCTGGGGAAGACAGAGCTAAGCCCCTCTCTATCTACTTCCTTAATTTCCCTCAGTCTAAAGCAGGGGGTGAAGTTGGGTACCCTCCAAATCCACAGACACACTGAAACATCATACACACACACACATACACCTACGCTCTATTCCCCCTCTACAACCTGAACTGGCTTCTGCCAGCCCCACCCAGCTCCACCCACCAGGCTAGGCAGGTTCTGTAGAGGCCTGCTCTGTTGTCTCTCTGGCACCCCTACCCCCCATCCAAGTTCTCAGAAAGTCCCTCCCCACAAAGCAGCATGTATGTGCTCACACACACACAAACTCTCATACTACAGAGTCCCATCCCCTAGCCTCCTATGAGACTATTCCTAGTCAGTCTTAAAGAGAAGATGGTGGGGGCAGGGGAAGGAGAAAGGGTGAGTAATCCCTTTGGCATCTGTCCCAGGTAAGTCCAGAGGGGAGAGAGGACATGAAGCTGGTGTGAAGGTAACTAGGGCTTCTAGAGGCCTGGATGCTCTATTTAATTTTCACCTGTGGAGAGGCCCCACAATCCCCACCCACTGGGCTTTGAGCTGCTTTCTCTCTGACTAGGACAGAGAACTGGGCCCTCCCTGCCCACCAGGTGAGCTGTGGAAGAATCAAGAAGGAAAAGAGGCACCTCAAGGTATCCTAACAGGCAGGAAAGAGTAGACAATGAGAGAGGGTTAGTCAACTTCCTCTGCACTCCAAACAAAATGTCTCCCTCTCTTCTCTCCATAGCCCACTTCCTAGGTAGGCTCCAAGTGACCCTGACCCCAAGAGATCTTCAAAAGCCTGCTCACCCAGCCCCTCTGCCTTAAGGCACATGAAGGTAGAAAGCTGCTATTTAGGAAGGGGAAGTTAGCCAACCTAGGCTGGGGTGTGGATGGGGAGAGTTGAGATGTGGGGGAGGAACAACATATGGGACACTGTCAGCAAAGGCTGGGCTGTATGGGGAAAGCAGCAGAGTGAGCCTCAGGGTGTGAGACAGTGCAACTGGGGATGAGAGAGGCAGGCCTGAGTTTCCCCATAAAACCTCCTCTTCCCACCCTAGCCCAGGACCTCAGACAACTGAGCCAGTCAAATGACCCCCGACACCAACCAGCCTCCACCATGGTGACAAACTCCCCCCCACCTCTCCCTGAACTTCTCGCTCTTTCTGAAGATGCTCAACTCCCCCATCCCTTATTTCTGCCACTTCCATTCCTGGAGAAAAGCAGGTGACAAAATATGTGTTCCTATTCACACTCTGTTGTTTTTTAAGTTACTGCATTCGCACCTCAGGCTCAGCACCTGACAATACCCCCTACCCTAAGAAGCCAAAGCCCCCTCCCCAGACCCACACACAAATACTCTGCCTTCTGGACAGGGGGAGCCAGGCACTGGTGAGAGCCAGGGTTGAAGGGCACTGTGAGGGAGCTGTAGGAAAACCCTACACAAAATGAGGGCCAAGCTCTTCAAGATCACAGGACCTACTGAGCTATGGTGACTCTAGCTGCCCTATGGAGCACTCAGGAGCCCACGATTTCTACCCCAAATAGTGGCCCAGGAGGATACAGGGGCCAGCCCCATGAGAGCTTCCTGTCCCAAAAATGGCCCTGCCAAGGCTTACCACAGTGAAGTGCTCCTCCTGTAAGAGATGGGTTTCCCCCATGATATCCTGTCTGACTTCCAACCTCAGGTGTAGAATTCTCTACTTCTCAGGTTGATGTTTAGACTCATTTCTGCTTTTCAGGGGAACAGGGGAATTATTCAAGTTCAAAATAGAAGGTAATAATAAGCAATCAGATCTCATTAGGATGAGAGCATAGAATGGTGAAGAGAGCCTTTTGGTGAAAAGGAAGAGCAAAGAAGTCAGATAGACTTGGCACAGTCTTTTATGAGCTATGAATCTTCAATGAGTCGCTCACCTTCTCTAAACCTGTTTTCCTATCTGTAAAATAGGGATAAGAGTATTCAATGTATTAATATATACAGAATATTATACAGTCTAGCACATAACAGATGCTCAATAAAATGTTAATTCCTGCTGGAGGTAATCCAGCAGGAGACTGTCGCAGGAGAATCCCAAATTCGAAGTCAGCCTCAGCAACTTAGCAAAGTCTTAAGCACCTTAGTGAGACCCTGTCTCAAAATAAAAAGGGCTGGGAATGTGGCTCAGGGTTAAGCACACCTGGGTTCAACCCCTAGTACCAAAATAAATAAAACAAAATGTTAGTTCCTATCTCTTTCGCCTTTATGCAGTGCACAATCAATTCTGTCTACTTACTCCTCTAATAGTTTCATTGTGAGAAGGAAGACACCACCCCAAATTAGACGGAATCACCTTTGCGTGCAGAGCTGGTTCCTCCCTAACTTAGACCTGAACTCTGAGTACAAGAAAGCAGCCAAATCCTCTTCTCACACTCTGCTTCTGTCCTCAGGGGCTGCTGATCCCCCAGCCTCTCTCCTCTCTTCCTGCTTTCCTCACTTACAGTGAGGCCAGGCCTGGGCTCCAATCACCTCCCACTCTCCTCAAGGCTCTCAGCCCAGCTGTGTGCGGAATGGCAGGAAAAGGGGGCCCCTAGCCTCCCGCCCCACCCCAGCCCCCAGCTTCTTCCCACTCTCCCCTCTCACTGCTCCACCCTGATTACCAGGATAGCCTCAGCTCTGCTGATTCCAGGCCTGTTTCTCCCAAACCCGTTCCCAGCAGTCTTGTCTGTAATTACCAAGCTTGCCAGGGGCATCAGACAAGCAAAGAACACCTCATTTCCAAAGGGCCCCACCATAGAAGCCTCCTTCTCCTACTCTGTACTAAGCAGGGTGGAGGAAACAGATGAAAAGATCTCCCTAGCCCACTGCAGTTCTATCCAGGTCACAGCAAAGGAGGTGATAGAAGGCTGCCCAAGCAGAACACCAAGAGACAGGATAAAGGGTGGGCTCCAGGGCACAGAGTGTGAGTAGAATTTACTCCCAGGCCTTTCCTTCACCTCTGCTGCCCAAATCTCACCATCCACAGGATTACCCACCTGCAGAGGGGAAGACGAGACATTTCACACCAATTCAGGGGGAAGTGATGCCAAGGAAAACAGAAGGAGAAAGGTAGAGGCATACAGGAGGAAGCTGTCAGGAAAAAGGAAAGGGCAAGTTAAAAAAGATTCTGAGAGGCGGCACACCTATAATCCCAGTGACTTGGCTCAGGAGGCTGAGGCAGGAGGATTACAAGTCCAAGGTCCAGGATGACTCTGTATCAAAATTTTTTTAAGTTTTTATAAAGGGCTGGGGATGTAGCTCAGTGGTAGAGCATCCCTGAGTTCAATCCCCAATACCAAAGGGGGGAAAAAAATGCTGAGGAAAGGAAGAATAGCCTGGCTTCTCTGCTCCTCTAAAACCTCCCCTCAAAATACACAAATAAACAAATAAAACCGCCCAGTCCACCAACCCCAAAAGACAACAAGGAAAGAAAGAAGGAAAGGGATCATTAACTTTGTTTTATAGCTAGGGAAACTGAGGTCAATTCCTATTTCATACTTCAGGATCCAGCAATACCAAACACCCCATGTTCCTTCTTGCTCAAGCTTAGCCTCTACCATCAGTACCCACTTCTGTTCCCTATATGGCTGCCTGACTGTCATAAATAAGCCTAGAATCAGCAGAGCCAAGGCTTAAAATCCAGCTGAAGTATATTCATACAATGGAATATTATTCAGCCATAAAAAGGAATGAAGTATTGATTCATGCTACATGTTACAATGTGGATGAACCTTGAAAAGATTTTGCTAAGCCAAGGAAGCCAGGCACAAGGTCACATATTTTATGACTCCATTTATGTGAAATATTCAGAACAGGTAACTCCACATCAACAGAATGCAGATGGGTGGTTGTCAGGGACTTGGGCACAGGGAATAGGGAGCAACAGCTTAATGTGTATGCAATTCCTTTTAGGATGATAAAAATGTTTAAACTAGATAGAGGTGATGGTTGTTCAACACTGAATGTACTAAATGTCATTGAATTATTCACTTTAAAATGGTTAATTTTATATTATGTGAATTTTGCCTTTTTTTTTTTTTTAAATCCAGCTAAGGACACATCTCCTCCAGGAACCTTCCCTGGCAAACCATCCTAGGACCAGGCACTCTTCCTCTATGTTCCAGAGGCCTCCAGAACATACCTCAATATGAGAACCACAAGGTTGAGGAGAATCAGTGTGTTTATGCATATTTCCCCTGTGGAAGCCTGTTGTATTAGCCCCTTTAGCCTCTGTGCTTCATACAGTGTCTGGGAGATAGTAGGCAGTGCCTAATGTGGTCTGCCAGAGAAGCAGAACCGAAGTCTAGCTAGCTCTCTTCCCCTACTAGCCAGAACTCTCTCTCTTAGCATAGCCATCAGTCAGAATCCAAGCCATCCCACCTAACATTTACTAAGTGCTTCCTATGTGCCAAGTATTGGGCAAGGGACTCTCCAGATTATTTCATTTCATGATCCTAAGAGATGGGGCCTACTATTAACTCCACGTGGAGGCTTCAAAAAGTTACACATTTTATCTCAAGTTACAAAATGAAGAAGCAGCAATGCCAGAATTTAAGGGCAAACCCAGGAAAGAGGCCACAAAGGAACCTGGGATTCCTGTGGACCGGCCAGTCTAGGCTTGGAGAATGGTGCCTTAAGGTACCTAAGAGGCTGAGGAATGGGGTTTAATAACTTGCCCAAGGTCACAGTGCTATTAAGTACTAATCCCAACCAATTCTGCCTGACTCCTCTCTTTGGCCTCATAGTGTGGGGAGCTCCAAGGGAAAAACACACAAAGGAAGCAACTGGAGTTCCTAAAACTCAGAGGGGATAAGGAGAGTTCCAGATCTCTCCCCTCAGAGAGCAAATAACAGTCTGTCCTACTCTAGGGCCAAGGAAAAAGGAACGCTTCCTCACACCTAGAAAAATCCTATGGAGCAGCAGGAGGCACACCAGAGACTTGCCCAGAAGAATTAGAGGAAATAGAAGGTAGGAGCAAGACAATGGGTAAGGAGGGGCCAGTATGATCACTGGTTCCCAATCTGGAAGTACTTTCTAAAATGGCACTTCCTATTGTCTGACCATAATTCCTCCTTCTTGGAAGACAGCCCCCGCCAGTATGACCTAGCATACATGTAGTGAATGTATACAGAGCAAATAAGTATGGTACTATAAAGCAAGGGCTCATCACCTTAGATGCAAGTCCCTTGCTAGCCCTGAGAACCCTAACCAGCAGATAGCTGTGTGATTTGAAGGAATCATTCATTTAAAAAAAAAAAAAAAAACTGGTCTTTTCCTACTCTGCTCCTATCCCTAATTCTGACATTTTTCTAACGCCCACTACTCTTATCCCCAGGCCTTAGGAAGGGGTAGAAAGCCCCAGAGGAACATTCCATTGCACATGTTCATAGGAGACTCTGACATTCCAATTCCAATTGCCCAGAGACCCTAATGGGCATGTGCCATCACATCTTCAGTTCTTAAAACTGGGTGTTTCAACCTAACTCCTGGCAACAAGAGCAAAATGGCTGAGAGAATGCAATGGAGAAATAAGACATACAATGGGGGAACATCACCTAAAAAAGATGCCCAGCCCTTCCTTCCCTTCACCCCCAAACGAGGACAAGAGAGAAGAAGGAAAGGAGGTAGCTGCTGTTTTTCTGGGAAGAATACATCTACTTCAGACCATGGCTGACATCCCACCATATTATCATGTGATGAATACAGATCCCTTCCCCAAAACACAAACATCAGGCCTGTCTCAAGCTCAGGTCTGACACCATCCCAGTCATGCTTCTCACCAGGGAAAAGGGAAACTGCAAGATAAACCACATATACACACTCACGCACGCACGCACGCACACACACACACTTGAAGAAACTCCTGAAGAAATTCCTCCTTCCCAACTCCACGGAGGGGGGGCCCAAATTATCCCCTACTGGTCTCAAGCCTCCAAGTATGCTTCTTCCTTTTGCCTCCATCCTACATCAAAATTCAGACTCCTCAGGAACTTTAGGATCCTAGAGATAGGACAGGGTTGGAGCACAATCTCCAGCACAGCTTTCCAAGAGGACTGTGGCCTGAGGAGGCTGGAAAGTAGAGAAGTCAAATGTGCAGTCTTTCCAAACAGAGAACTCAACCTATGACTATGGGGGCAGGAGTTCCTCTTGTTTCCCTGATTCCACCAGTCCTCCAAATTCCTCTAGGACTACTACCAGAACCCCCAGCTCCCTATTCTTTACAATACACACCTTCTTCCAGAAAAACCCACCTCCCAAAACAGACACCTCATGAGACCCTACATATACTGAGGCAGTACCGTGAACCTAGGCAGGGCTATGCAAGAAGCCTCAGGATCCTGCAGAGAGCGTTCCTGTGGGCTCTCTGCCAGGAAAAGCTGCCTGCAGAGACAAGAGGTACCCCCAACACACATTTAGAAAAAGCGGGCACACTTGGATACCCATCGACACTGGTTACACACACCAGAGGAGAGAAACTCACGCCCCTTCCTAGTGCACAGGTGCACACGTACCTACCCACATATACTCTATTCGGCTATTTACACACCCACCTTCCTTAGCACCTCTTTTCTGTAAGCCTCTCTCCAGCGTGATCGCAGGAAGATACATACACACGAACACACATACACACACCCCTTCCCCTGAGTATATACATAAATACACATCCAAACCTACAGCAGATGCTTGGTCAACCCCTCTGTGGGTGCACACACACCCAAGCACAGAAAAACACCTACACATCCAAAAACCCAGGGGCCCACCTGCAGGAACACGCAGCACGTCAAAGCGTGCACACACACAAAAACAAAGAATCATGCACACTGATCCTCCACCAACCCTTTAAAAGTCACTAAAGCAGGGCCCCTCAATGGGTAAATAGGAGGGGGGTCCTTTCCACCCCCAAGCACAGTGCCCAGGTTTCCTGATGCCAGCCCTATCCTTGGGCTGCACACACACCCCTCCAGTCTCTGGCCGGTTCCCCAGACTCCACTCTACATCTGAACGCATACCTGCCCCCGTCCCTCCCCACACTTCTGAGGTGTGCATGCACCCCTAAACACCCTGGCTTTCAATACCTCCAGACTCCGATCCTTCCACCGCCTCTCCCCCGACCTCCAACACACGTTCCCAGTCTCCGGCTTCAACGGGCTCCCCTGGGATCATTAAGGCCCCCGCCTGGGCCCCAGGCCCAGGAAAGTCCCCGGCTCTCCAGGCCTGGGCTCCGCCCCCTCTTCACGCGCCCCTTCCCCTCCCCAAAGTTGGGGGGTACTCCGCTGTGAGGTGGGAGAGTGGACCGGAAGGGGGCTGCCCCGAGCCCCCCTTCCCCCATAAACCACCCCGCTCGCGCCAGGGCCGGGCACCCCCGGCCCCTTGCATGATTGTCCTTTTCTGCTTCTCTTTTCTTTCTTTCTTTTTTTTTTCCCTGCAAACTTTGCCCGCGCCCCCGCGGCCCGGCACTCACCCGCCGCTGCGAACTGCCGGGTGGGCTCGGCGGGCGCCCGGCTCGGCCCGGCGCCTTTGTATCCGCAGCGCTCCGGGTCGCTCCGAACTCCGCGCTCCCGGACGGGCAGCTCCGGCGATGGTGGGATGTTGAGGGGGGCTCCTGGGTGCGCTCACCCCCTGCTTAGTCCCAGACCGTCTGCCTCTTTCCCCCTCGAGGCCCCGGGGGCAGGGGGCCGGGGGAATGAAGGGTGCTCAGGCTCCCATGGCGGGACCAAGGATCAGGGAATCAGGGATCAGGAATCAGATCGGGAGCCGGCGGGGAGGGGGAGGAGGGGGAGGGGATAGGAGCCAGAGTGGGGGGGTGCAGGGGGCGGGGGAGCGCGCGCTCCCGGGTGCCGCCTCCCGGCTGTTCCCTCAGTCGCAGCCACTCCCGCCACTGCGTCCATTGTCTGCGGCCGCGCTCTTCCCGGAGTCGCCGTTCCCCCAGCCCTTCGCCTTCGGATGCCCGGCGGCGCTCCCAGATCCTGGGAATCCTCCTTTAGCTGCGACCCCGGCCCCAAAGGATGGGTAGGGGGCGGCCTCGATTCTTAGCCTTGGCCCAGCACTAAACCCTTCTTAGGACTGTCTTCCTTGCTCTTCCTGTCGAAAAGGGAGACCCCCAGACTCCCGGGGCTGGCCATATTCTCTTCTTTAGGGCCACAAACCCGGCTACACGAAATCCCGTGGAATCTGAGACGTGGGAAGATTGATTTTTCCCCCCTAGAGCTACTAGAAGGGAGGGTAATCTTTGACTTTAATTAGTGGCAAGAGACGCCCCTCTTCCCATTTATACGGGGATTTCCCTGACACCATCACTGCCTAACGCCCCCCCCCTTCCAAAAATAATTTAATTACTCAGTGTTCTAGCTGCGAGCATCCGACCTCCCAGTCAGTCTGGGACGCTCTCTCATTAACACTTTTTCCTCCCCTCTGATTTGAGTGTTGAGATTAATTACAAAAGGAACCCTGCCCTGGGGGAGCGGGGGGAAGGAGAGAGATGAGGAGCCTGGAAGATCGGATGGCGAAGGGAGAGGGGGCCTTCTCCCAGGAAACCTTCAAGAGTAAAAATCCCTTGGCCAGTTGGATGCCCAACCCCAGGCAGACAGGGCTCTCCTCCCAGAGTTTCAAATACTTTAGAATTGAGGGTGCTACACGGGAATTGCAGATTATCACAAAATATCCCACATATAAGAGCATTTCCAACTTCCAACACACCAAGAAACCAGTTAGGGTTCATGAGATGGGCAATAGATCTTCTGAACCTACCAAGATCAACTTCTACTATAAAGACCTGTGGGAAGACCCTGTTCCCCTCTGATGAGTGAAAGCACAAATATTATTATATTACTGTTAGTATTATTACCGTGTAACCTGTCACTTATCTAGACTAGTAGTACTTCAAAAGCATCTCCACACACTTCCCAAGCAGGGCAAGGCCCTCTCAACATCTCAACCTCTTCCAGCTTTCAATACCTACCCTTCTAAACCTGTGATTAAGAAATCCCAGGGAAGGAGGTTCCCAGTTCCTTTCTGTCCCTTGTTTGAGGTTTTTGCTCTTCCCGGACCAAGACTCAAGTTCATTCCTTTTTGTTGTGTATTCTAAACCTATCCCAATATGAGGACGGATCATCTTTGTCTGCACTATGAGTGCTCAAAGATGGAGAATCTTAAGCATTTCTTTTCTCCTTTGCCCAAATTCTCCTCATCATCACGTTACGGGTCAGCCAATGACTTAGCACCAAGACTTTATGAAATACACAGAATCATCTGCATGCATAAGGCACTCATTCCCCTGTGCCCATCATGTGTCAGGCAGTGGGCTGTATTCAGGCTCTGTACCACAACCAGGTGTACATAGGACAAGAGGTAAGAATATTGAGGAAGTGTAAAGGGACACAGGAGAGTGTCCGCAGCCCTTCCCAGAGAACACCTCCGGTGCTGGACAGTAAATGTGTAATTTGACACAATGTTGGGGCTGTGGTGGTGCCATATGACTCTCTGGCAGATTTGGTGTGAATTTTATTCACATACTGGTAGCCTGTTTCACAGACGGCAGAAGGGCCCCCAAAATTTGAAAGGTCTTCTAATGTCAGAGCTAGAGATAATTCTGTAGACTATCCCCCCAAAATTTGAAATGTCAGGAGATAAGACTTCAGGATTAACAGATACCAGGCATCAGATTCGAATAAGCTTGATCTTTTCCTTTCTCTTTTCTGAGAGTAAGATTGAAGGGCTTTTAGTTACATCTCTGCAATGAGAATACTGGGTCACAGAGAATATGTCCAATATTGAGTCTAATTGTAGCATGTCTTATCCAGCAATTCTTGGAACTACCTCCACCTGATCCTTAGGATGGAAACCCATCTAGATTTTACACTTCCTCAATTCACAGAATAAGGAAACAGGAGACCCAAAGAGAAGGCCCATGTGCCCTGGGGTCCAAATGACCTTGTCTAATTCTTTAGGAATTTTCCCAAGGAGGCCAACCTACCATAACAGAGGGAGGTCAGAAACCTGAAGGACAATAAAGTGAAATAGATTGGACTTTGAATTCACAAATCTTAGCCTTGAGGATATAGGCAAGTTTCTTTCTTTCTTTAAACCTTCATTCCACTTATACAAACGGGACTAATGATATATCAGAAGGCACCTTCTCTACACACTGATGGTGTCCCAGTCGATTCTCAATCAAGATTCCCCTCCCTGTTATGTGCCTAGGGAATTCCTAGTTTTTTCAGAAGTCTTGCTCAGGGAAGAAATCTCTTAGCCAAAAGTCAGGACCTTTGATTAAAACTCTCAACTCCTCACTAGTTCATGGGCCTAGGGCAGCAGGGACGGGACAAGCAGAGACCAAAGGCCATTCAGGGTCCCAGGGTCCCTGAGAGGTTGAAGATGTAAAGAGCTCAAAAATTAGAAGTGGACTCTCTTTAAAAATATATATATAAAAAAAAAAAAAAAAATATATATATATATATATATATATATATATATATCCCAGGCTATAGAGAAATGCCTATTTCCTATATAGATGAAGCTGTCCCAGGAGATCAGCCCCAGTCCACAGTGGCAAAGATGAAGTCTTGGACTCTGGTGAAAAGTGGGGTTTATTTTACAACCTTCCTCTGAGAAAGGGAAATCCTTGGTACACAGACACTTCTAAAAGTATTTCAGTGTGAGTGACTAGAAAGTTCAGTCTCCTCCCAGGTGCAAGTGACCACAGCCCATGTGCCAGTTCACACTCTCCATCTTCTTGCAGCTCTACCAATGAACCTGGGGCACACTTTCATTCCCCATGATAATCAGAGCTATTTCCCCAGAATCCACCTTGCTAGAAGGACCATTCTCAATGCTTTTGACTCTATTTCCAGACCCAGCTACACTGTTCCCTTGCTGGAGTGTTGTTAGTTTGTTTTTGCAGTTGTTGTAAAGTACCTCTGTCACATAAGATCATTTTTTTTTTTTTTTTTTTTTCTGAATGCTGGGGATTGAATCCAGGGGCAATTTACCACTTATCTGCATCTCCAGTCCTTTGTATTTTTTTTATTTTGAGGCTCCTGAGTCCCTGGGACTAGAGGCATGTACCACTGCCCTTGGTCAAGATCCTGATCTCTGAGAAAATGAGAACTGAACCTCTTCCTCCTTTAACTTGAATATTCCTTGGATAACATAATAGATTTCAAAGGAACATTATCTTTCCTCCACCCCCATCCCCTTAGCTTATTCAGACCTTTATCATTTCTGAACTTGTCTCATTCCCTTCTAACCCAACCTCTTTTCTGCAGTTTTTCTAAAGGAGAAATCAGTTTGTCACTTCCTTGCCTAAAGAAATTCAATGACTTTCTGTTGTCTACAGGATGAAATAAAAATTTGGTGCTGTATGAAAGGATCTTGCCTATCTGACTCATTCTTCTCCTCCAGCTTTATCTACTGCTGCTGCTCTTTCATTCAAAGACCAAACATTCAACAGACAAACATTCAAACTACACTTCTACTCACTGTTCTGCCAACATGGGGCTCTGTGATACCCCAGTCTTCACAAAGTGTTTCCCCTGCTGAAGGTGTGAAGACCTTTCTGCCTGGAAAGTTCTCTGCATTCTTTAAGACTCAGCTATGGCCTCCTCTGCAATTCATCTCCAACTTCCCCAAGCAAAATTAGCAACCCATTGACCAGAGAACCTCCTTTGAGCTATGCATCTCTATCTCAGTATTTATGACATTGTATGGTAGTTTCCTGTTTAAATATGTCTGCCCTGCTAATCTACAAACTTCTGAAGTAGCACAAACAATGCCTTATTTTATCTTTCTATACCCAGAGCTTAACTCAGTGAAGGGCACACAATGGCAAACATTTGTCCAGTGAAATGGAATGCAGGTGAAGAGACTGAGAACAAATGAATTGTGGAATGTGTGAATTAATTAATTTATTTATTTATTTATTTATTTATTTATTTATTTATTTATTTTTATTTATTTATTTATGGTAACAGTGACTGAACCCAGGGATGCTTAATCATTGAGCAATACTCCCAGCCCTTTTTGTATTTTATTTAGAGACAGGATCTTGCTGAGTTGCTTAGGGCCTTGCTGAGTAGCTGAGGCTGAACTTTGAACTCACAATCCTCTTGCCTCAGCCTCCTGAGCTGCTGGGATTACAGTTATGCCCCACCAAACCTGGCGGAATATGTGATTTTAAAGGAATCTATCTGCAAATAATAAAAGTATACCTTTTGGAGGTTGGAAGAAATCTTTCTCTATTTTACAGATTGGAAAACAGGTGTCCAGAACCCTACAGCCAATTAGTGGCAACACTAGTATTAGAAGGTAGGTCTCCTGACTTCTTGTCCCATGTTCCATCAACAGCACTACATTAACTAAGCATCAGTTGTTTCTTTGACATAAAGATACAGGGCAGGGGTCAGGTCTACACAGGAAACACTGTTAGGAGCTTGAAAGGTCAGCTTCCAGAGGATAAGAGAAATGGGGAAGAGGAAGCAGGTTTAGGAAAGCTAGGTACGTATGTACCTATGTATGAATGAACGTACTGGGGATTGAACACAGAGACACTGTACCACTGAGCTGCATCCCCAGTCCTTTTCATGTTTCATTTAGAGACAGGGTCCCACTAAGTTGCCCCGGCTGGCCTCAAACTTCTGATCCTCCTGCTTTAGCCTCTGAAGTCACCAGGATTGCAGATTGCAGGAGTGCACCACCACCCACCACACACAGTTCTATGCCTTTATTCCCTTGGTATCTCTACCTGTACTTCACCTGAGTACTCATGTGTTGTGTACTTCACCTCTCTGGGTCTCTGGGTCTTTTCTCTTTCTTTCTTCCTTTCTTTTTTTCTTTTTCTTTCTTTCTTCTTTTGGTACTGGGGATGGAACCCAGGGGTGCTCTAACCATTGAGCAACATCCTCAGTCCTTTTTTATTTTTTCATTTTTTATTTTGAGACAGCTAAGGCTGACCTTGAACTTGAATACTCCTGCCTCAGCCTCCCAAGTCACTGGGATGACAGGCATGTGCCACTGCACCTGACTGTATCCAGATTATAAAAATAACTCTCAAAATTAAAAAGGGGACAGGGAGAAAAGGAAAATATATAAAGATATTGCAAAGGAAGAAATATAACTTTCTTCTATAAGGAAAAGATAATATTAGGAAAATAGCATAGCTATTTGGAAATAATAAAATTGAATGCCTACCCCAATTTTATATCTAATGAAATGTAGATATTGGGCCTGTGAATATAGTTCAGTGGTTAAGTATGTGCTCAGCCTGCAAGGGACCCAGGTTCAAATCCCAACACCAAAAAAATAAAATATAGTTAGAACAAAGGGGTCAAAGGTAAAACAATAATAATAATATAATTATTAGAAGGGGTGATGGAGGTTTTTTGTTTTTATTATTTAGTCCTGGGGCTTGAACTCAGGGGCACTTTATCACTGATCTACTTCCCCATCCTTTTTTATTTATTATTTTGAGATCGAGTATCACTAAGTTGCCCAGGCTGATCTTCAACTTCTGATCCTCGTGCCTCAGCTTTCTGAGTCCCTGGAATTATAAGTGTATGCCACCATGCACAGTATTATATTTATAAAATTTTTCTTTTAAGATCTTAGAGCAGAGGAAGGCAAGAGGGGAAGAAAAGGGGAAATACTGGGAAATGATATTGGTCAAATTATATTGTTATATTATGTGCATGTATGAATATGTAACAACAAATCCCACCCTTATGTACAACTATAATGTGCCAATAAAAATGTGGAAAAAGAGAAATAAAATAAAATACACAAACAAAAAATATATATATATTAAAAAAAAAGGCTGATGATATAGCCCAGTGGTAGAGTACCCCTGGTTTCAATTCACAGTGCCAAAAAACAAAACAAAACAAAACAAAACAAAAAACTCTGCATACTTGAGTATTTACTTAGTAATTAAAAAAATTAGTAGTCCTTGGATTCCAGTGAAGTTAAAATATAAGACACAGCTCTGGAGGAAATAGTCTACAAGAACCATATCTGAAATGTCAAATGGATTGAAATAGATGAACAAATCCATATTCTCAAGGTGAATGGTAACAGGCAGATGTTGAAACTACTCAGTAATTTGAAGTAGCAAATAATAAAAGCATTAATTATCCTAATATAGCCACTGTTTATTGAGCTTTGTTATGCACTAGCATTGGACTAAGGGCTTTGGATATTATCTCTGATGAGGAAACAGATGCTCAAAGATTTTCAGTAACTCTCCAGTTCACACCAAAACCTATACACTAATAGATAGATGATTTTGGTCTAATTCAACATGGTAAGCACAATCGTAGAGCTACAGCTATGTACAGACAGGGAAATGAAGTGAGGTAGAAGTGGGCAAGCTTGGAGGACTACAGGAGGGACACATCACACAGCCGGCAGTTCCAGAGGTGAGAACATCTACATTGTCACAAAAGATGATTAAGACCTAGACAGGTAAAGTACACAACACAGGAATGCTTAGGTGAAGTACAGGTAGAGATCTCTAATATATTCATACATACATACCTAGCTTTCCTAAACCTGCTCGCTTTTCCCCATTCTCCTTAACTTCTGGCAGCTGACCTTTCAAAAGCTCCTAAAACTGTTCCCTGTGCAGACCTGACCCCTGCTGTCTTTCTTCAGAATTGCCCTTTAGGTACCAAGTTTTCAATTCTGCAAATATTTCAACAAAATTGACATAGATGCTTAAGATAGGTTGGAAGTTCTAATCTAGAGTTTATATATATAATTATGTTAATTAATATTTTGTGGTATTGAGGATTGAACCCGGGGCATTCTATCTCTGAATCACATCCCCAGTCCTTTTTCTTTTTTATTTTGAGACAGGGTCTCACTTAGTTGCTTAGGACTTCAGTAAGTTGCTGAGGCTGGCTTTGAACTTGAAACCCTCCTTCCTGCCTCAGCCTCCTGAGTTGCTGGGATTTTAGGTGTGCACCAACACGCATCAGCTAAGAAATGGATTCTTTAATTCTGATACTGCATGCAGGAGAGAGTTCACTCAAGAGCGTCCTTAGGTGTGAGGGAAATTAAATTAAGCAGAGGGAGAAGATGAAATACAATGCAATCGCTGCAGAGGCCCTCAAATAGGGGAAGCCCTTCAAGGTTGTCCCTACATTGGGACTTTGTAACTCATACCAACCAGTCATTGCATGCAGACTGCACCAGGGAGGGATCTGTCTTCCTCCAAAGACAAGTTGTAAAGCAGGACCCAGCTGTGAATCAGCACTCCTCCAACTAGGAAGTGTCTGTCCAGTGAATGGGAGTCTCAGCAATACTTGGCAAAATTCAATGGGAGCACATTCCCAGACCTGTCAAACCCTACTTGGCTTTCAAAACCCACCTCGGATTTTCCTGCTCCCTCCCTCATCGACACTCCCTCTGAGTTGTTCTCTGTCTTCCTTTTAGTCCTTTATTCCTTGAATGTTTTCATGGTAGAAAATTGATGTGCTTACATGTCTATCACCCACACTGCCCTCCCAAGTAGATGGAGGGAGGGAGCCCAAGTCTGCATATCAGAATCCAGAACAATGCCTGGTACATACTGGTTATTCACTAAATTATTTTGCAATACATAAAATAGAATCCACCAATGAAGGAGGAGGCAATAAAGTTACAACTTCAATGCCAGGAAAGATAAAAAGGAGGTAGATGACTGACAGGTTGTGATCTCAAGGCTCTTCCTCTCCCCTCATTTCACTTGGGAGGCACAAGGGTCTCTGGTCAGAGAGGAGCAAGTCTCTGAACTTGGCATTACTAAAATGGGGCAGAAAAATTATGGAACCAGACTAGGTGTCCATCAGTGGATGAATGGATAAAGAAAATATGGTATATATATATGTGTGTGTGTGTGTGTGTGTGTGTGTGTGTGTGTGTGTGTATACACACGCACACACATACAGTGGAGTTTTATTCAGTCATAAAGAATGAAATTATGTCATTTGCAGGCAAATGGATGAATCTTAAGAACATTATTTTAAGCCAAATAAGCCAAACTCAGAAAGTCAAGGATGGCACGTTTTCTTTCATGTGTAGAAGCTAGGGCTGAAAATGAAAAATAAAGCAGGAGGATCTTATGAAAATCAAAGGGAGATCAGTAGAGCAGAGGAAAGGGACCTGGGGAAGAAGCAGGGAGGAAAAGGGGAAATACTAGGGAACAACAGTGATCAAATAATATTGTTATATTGTGTGTGTGTATGAATATGCAATAACATATTCCACCATTATGTATAATCATAATGCCCCAATAAAATATTTTAAAGAACAAAGTGAGACAGAAGGTGGGAAAAAAGACACTACAACCTGACAACAGTTATGTGACTGCCGGGACTGAAAGACAGAGGTTAAAAAAAAAAACAGAGGGAAGGAAAGGTTCTCTAGGGAAGAGGAAATTAAACAGCTTCCTGCCCTCACTCCCTACTGACAGCTGTCACCCAGATTAAAGAAGGGCACGGAAAACAAGCCCATAGATGCAGGCATGAACAAAAACCACACACACAGGATTGCATCCCCAGATACAGAACACAAAAAACACAGTCACACAGCAAATAAAAAACGAAATAAGTTATTATATAAATGAAACACCTATGAATTCTCCCCCCTCACTCCCGTGTGTATGGTACTGGGGATTGAACCCAGGGGCACTCTACCACTGAACTACATCCTCAGTTTTTTTTTTTTTTTTTTTTTTTTTTTTTTTTTTTCAGTACTGGGGATCGAACTCAGGGCCTTCTGCTTGCGAGGCAAGCACTCTACCAGCTGAGCTATCTCCCCAGCCCTTTTTTTCTTTTCTTTTCTAGTTGCTGAGGCTCTCCATAAGTTGCTGAGGCTGACCTCAAATTTTTGATCCTTCTGCCTCAGCCTCCTGAGTTGCTGGGATTATAGGAGCATGCCACCTGTGCCCAGCAACACCTAGAATTTTAGTCTCTCACTAGTCAGCAGTCAACCCTCTCTCATTTTCCAGAAACCTTTGCCTAGAACAGAAATATGGATGCAGGTCCCACAACAATCCCTTTGACTTTAGTCCCAGGTCTGGTGGTTTCTTCTCTTTTCCAGTCTCTTGGCCCCTAAACAGAACAGAAAAACAAAAACAAAAGCAAACAAACCTCCGTTAGTGGCCAGCAGGGGGCAGTGTTTAATAACCAATTGTCAGGATTTACAGAAAAGGAACAGATTAGAGAAAGGTCATTAGACCATCAACACATCTCTTTGAGAATACCCCCACCCCATTTTCCTTCTATTCTATTCTTAAATCCCACCCTTTTTCTCAGCTGCAATTTCTCCATCCTCAGTTTACATTTTACATCTTACCTAGTCCCAACTTTCCAAAGACTGAACTCAGAGGTCTTCCTCTCTGATGACCCATAGCCTCTTGTCCCTTCCCATCCTATCTTGGTTCCTAAGATGGTCAGGGCTCCTGTTTTACATTTGGTCTGGTGTAAAGGGGATTGGATGTCAGACCCTTTCACTGCCCTGGACTGGTGCCTTGTACAGTGCACAAACTGTTTAACGGTATAGGTTGACTCTGCTACTAACTACCCTTGATGAATTGTTTTAATGAGCACTTATGGTGCTGAGTACCCTCATGATGATCTCATTTAATTCTCATAATATGGCAGATCTTATCATCCCATTTTGCAGATGAGGAAATGGACACTCAGAAAGGGCATTATGGCACAAAGAATAAAGATGAATATGGAGCCAAGATGCAGATCCTCTGGCTACCAGTTATGAGCTTTCTCGCTACTACAATCTTGCTGCTATTGCCTCTGCCTCCTTGCCAGCCTTAGAGACAGATGGTTGTGATCCCAGCTGAAGTAGGAGGATTGCAATTTAGAGGCAAGCCTGGGCAACTTAGTGAGACCTTGCCTCAAAAGATAAAACATGGGTGGGGTGTAGCTCAGTGGTAGAGCACCCCAGTACCTCAAAACAAAACAGATGACTTCTCTGCTTGCTTCCTTCTTCTTTCCCCACACTAACATCTTGGACTGTGAATGTCCTGTTAGTTTCTTTCTTCTGTCCGTGGTCCTTACTGGGTCAGATTCAAGAGCACAGAAAAGAATAGAAGAAAGAGAGGGAAAGATAAAGGAAGGGGTGATATGAGGAGCCTTGTGGATAAAAAGAGAAGAGAAGGTGAATTAGGCAGGCACTGCATTGGGGATAGAGAAGGAAGGGAGGTGGGTGAAATCAGAGAGAGAACAGCCTGCACCATGCCCAGACTGGGAAAGGGGCACAGACAGGGCCTTCATTGTGTGGGCACAAAGGGGCCATATGCCTGGCAGCCTACAACAATGTGTGTGTGTGTGTGTGTGTGTGTGTGTGTGTGTGTAGGAAAGGAGGAGTGGCTTAGAGACGCCCCCACTCTCAAGCCCCTGGGGCCTTGCCTTCTGCTCTGTCACTAGGAATGAGGGTTGCTAAGATGGAGGGCAGAGGGGAGCAATTATGACAGGCAGGATTGGAAGGTCAGGGGCCTGTGGGTAACTGGGGATGGGACAGCAAGGACAAACGAAAGGGGCCCTGGCTGCAGATACTTAGGAAGAAGATAGAGGAGGAAGGAAAGGGTGAGAGGTGCAAAAATCTCACTCACCTGGGCCCCCACACTGCCCTCTCCCACCTCACCAGCCCACAAGCTGGGTTTTGGAGGGAAGTGAAATAAGACCACAGAACTCTTTTCTTCTAGTAATCCCTTCCTCTTTCCCTGTTGTCTATTAGCGCAGAAGCTCTCACTTTCCCTTTAGCCCAAGGACTTCCATCTCCATGGCCACTCCTCTTCTACCACCCATTCCCTGTTCCCTCCTCCTCCTACTCTCCATCTCCTTCCCCCATCCTGTGGAGCAGAGCGGCAGCCGAGGCCAATTGATTATCTGAAGAAATTCGGAGCTAGCGGTTGAACAGCTGCAGCTGCCCCCTTTTACCACCCCCAGGCCCTGAGGGACCCCTGAAGGGAGGGGCCCCTAACCCCTCTGCTCTCCAGCCCAGGGCAGGCGGCAGGCACTGCGAGTGTCTGCTAAGCAAGAAGAGGCACAAAGCACTGGGGTGGGGTGGGGGGTGGGGGTGCCAGGAGCAGATGACTTGGGTAATAATCCCAGTTGATCATCATGGATGAGTCACAACACCTTTCTGGGCAGGAGTTTATCAACCTTTAAAGCAAAGGTGTTGGACTGGGTATGGTCCTGCCTACCCATGATCTCAACTTCTCTGGAGGTTGAGGCAGGAGGAGTGCAAGTTCAAGGGCAGCCTTGGCAACTTCATGAGAGCCTGTCTCAAACTAAAAAACAGAAGGACAGAGGATATAGCTTGGTGGTAAAGTGCCCCTGAGTTCTTCAATCCCCAGTACCAATACCACAAGCAAAAAAAAAAAAAAAAAGGAAAGGTGTTGGACTCAATGATTTCTATGCTCATTTCCAACTCCTGTCCTTTGTTGTCCTCAGATTCTCCCTCATCTTCTCAGTTCAGCCCTCTTTCTTGCCAGGCTCTGGTGTCAGCACGTTCCTCCCACTGTTTGCCTTCAGCATTCTCTTATAACCTCAGATTTGGAAAGGATCTTCAAATGTACCTAGCCAGGGTTCCATCTGAGGTAGGGATATACACTACTGTATCTCTGCATGTGATTGAGTCTCCAGCCCCTCTATTTGGATTCCTCTTCTTTAAGGCAGGTGCTTCCATTTCTGAACAGCTTCAGGTTTTGCAAATCTTTTCTAGGAATTAAAATCTGCTCTTTTACAATCTTCACTCACTAGTCACTTATCTGGGTTCTGCCTCCTGGGGCCACCCAGAATGTGTTTTTGCAGTAGTGGAGATGAAACCCAGGGGCACTCTACCACTAAGCTATATCCCCAGACCTTTTTAATTTTTATTTTGAGAAAGAATCTTGCTAGTTTGCCCAGGATGGCCTCAACTTTCAATCCTCCTGCTTCAGCCTCCAGAGTCACTGGAATTATGGGAATGCACCTCTGCACCCAAATTTAAATCTACTCTTATCAAGACACATAGCTTCCATTTTCAACCATCCATTCCTTTCATGAAATATCTCTAGACCTTTTGCTTTCTTGTCTACAAAACTCTGAATCCTCTCTAGTTTATCAATATTTCGGTGAAAATGTGTACAAAAGAGCACCACCCATTCCTATGGATCATTTTAGGAAGACAGAGGAAGACGGCAGAGCGCATCAAGAACACAGTTTTAGAGCCTGGAGGTGTGACTCTGTGACAAACCACATATTTTATATGCTTG
The DNA here is from genome assembly GCF_902686455.1 of Sciurus vulgaris. Taxonomy (NCBI): domain Eukaryota; kingdom Metazoa; phylum Chordata; class Mammalia; order Rodentia; family Sciuridae; genus Sciurus; species Sciurus vulgaris. Next base: position 121,543,731 of record NC_136461.1, on the reverse strand, counting down.
AGGTCCAGGGTTCAAACCCCAGCACTGAAGAATAAAAAATATGGATCCGAATCTTAGCTGTGTGACCTTGGGCAAGTCCTGTACCCTCTGAGGAACCCTTTAGTTTCTTTGACAAATTGATTTTAGGATCCCATCCAGGATGACTTTGATGTCTGCTCACCACTCTTTTTCATCCCTTTCCTCATTTCTTGCTCAGTCCCAGGTCCTCCATCATATTTTCCGCAGTATCTTAAAGCTAAGGAACACAGCTGGGCAGTGGTGCACACCTGTAATTCAAGGATTGGGGAGGTTGGCCTCAGGAATTTAGCAAGGCCCTAAGCAACTTAATGAGACCCTGTCTCAAAATTTAGAGAACTTAAAAAAAAAGGGGGGGGGGGGGCTGGGGCTGTAGCTCAGTGGTTAAGAACCTCTGAGTTCAATATCTATTGAAAAAAAAAAAAAAAAAAAGTGGGGAACACAAAATAGACCAAAAACTGAGATTTCAAAAAAATTTTAACCTAGAGACTAGAAAACAATGTCTCAATTTCATGCCATGGGTTTTCACAGCAGCACAAACCACTGGACACATGTTTAACTTGGATTTCACTGGGACACTCAGCTCTTTCTCAGGTCCATAGGAAGTAGGAACTGGAGCACATCAGAGATGTCAGAAAGTATCACTTGATGAGTGCCAAGATAGAGGCATATGGGACTTCAAGTCACGAGATCTGGAACGGGTGTGTTAGATCCTCCCCTGACTTCTTTGCCCTGTGGCCCCTTCTCTCCGTATTAATTCGCCCAACACACTGAGCTTTTATGACCATTCACCTCCCAGAAGAGACTTCAAAGCCTGGGACTCTCAATGCATACCCTTCCATAACCTACTGGCTAGTATCCCAACCCAACCGAATGAACCACAGCCATATATGGCGCTAGAACGAGGTCACTTTAATTTTTCTTTATGTATGAAATTGAAAATGCAATAGGAAGGAATCACACACAAGACACAGGACACAGACCCTGGGGGCCTGCTCTTGGTGGTATTAAGAAGTGAGGTCATCAGGGAAGGCTGGAGAGAGAAAAGAGGTAGCTGGGACTGGGTGGGATTGTCAGGGGATAGAGGGTATTGAAAAGGACATCCAGGAGCCCCACAGTTGGGGAGGTGCACCGCTCCAGAGGACAGATGGATCTGAGGAAGGGATATCGGTGTGGTAAGCAAGAGGGTGGGGTTCCCACACACACCTAGAGTTAGAGAAAGGGCAGGAAAGGGAAAGGAGTGACCAGGAAGGGAGCAAGAGAGACCCAGCTAGAACAGTTGGGAGCCCCCCCGCCCTCTACCCCAAAGTGCACAACTCGGCAATAAATAGTAATATTTATGAATAAATAAATAAATAGATAAATAAATAAATAAATACATAAATACATAAATAAATATCCTTGCAGAGCCAGGAGTTTGGTATGAGGGTGGAGGGATCATAGAAATGCAATGAGTTCATTTCTTCTAGACAGGTTCTAAGGTCCTTCGTTCTGCTGGCCCAGGGCTATAATGAGTGAGTGGGGCTCAGCTCCAATGGGGTGGGGGAACCATGAGGTGGGGTGGGAGTGTATCTTCTTTTGCAATGGCAACTTAAGAAAACAGAAAAAAAATGTAATAAATAGGCTCTGGGACCAGGAGCAGTCCTGGAGGGCAATAATAGGGCATCCCCTTGCATCTTAGTGAGGAATCATCATGGATTCTGTACATCTTCAGGGTGGGCTGGGATGGAGGAGAAAGTGGCTGTCAGGGCTGGCCCATCCACCCATGGCCTGGACCTTCTGCAGATACCACATGCTATTTGGAGATGTCACCCCCATCCCAGGATTGAGTTTTTCCCTTTTTTAGCAGCCCACAGGGAGGGAGAAAATTGGAATGGTAGAGGGCAGGGAGGCAGCCAAATAGCTCAGAGAGGGCAAGGCACTCACTACTGAGTAAGAACTGAGGTCTGTATGTGCTGAGCCTCAGGACCAAGATGGACAAAAGAAAAGCAAAAAAGTTTTCTATCATTTCTGGCTACTGAGATTCTCCTTTCAGGTGTTATTTCACTCATCCTCTATCTCCCAAAAGCCTACTCCTCCCCCAAGCAAAATGAAGAAGCCCTTCCCTGACTCTAATCCCAGCCTTACACCCTTCTAGTTCTGATGCCCCATCCTCACCACAGGCTAGAAGAGATGGAAGAGAGTCTGGGTCTGGGGACTCTGAAAATCTGAACATAAGAGTAGAAAAGGCAGCAGCCCAGAGAACTGGGTTTAGGAAATCCAACAGGACTCTATTCTGATCACTCTAGCAAATGACTCTGATCAGTTGGACCACTAACAGCAACACTCTGAAGGAACTCATAAGAACAGATCTCAGGGTGCCTAGGTAAGTAAAAGAAAGTGGCCTTCAGGACCAGCGGTGGGCACTGTCTGGGCCTGGTGCATTTGGGATGGGGAGAAGTCCACTCCAAGCAATGAGCCGTAGAAGGGGCTCTAGAGAGGCCCCGGAAGGAAAGGAGAGTCCGGGACAGGAGACAGGCTGAGTTCAGACGTCCAGCACGTGGTTCAGGTAGGAGATGTAGCAGATGGCCAGACGCAGGATCTCAATCTTGGAAAGCTTCTTGTCCGGAGGCAGCGTGGGCAGCAGCTTACGCAACTCAGCGAAGGCCAAATTGAAGGCTTCCACACGGATGCGCTCCCTCGTGGCATGAGCCGTGCGGTATTTAGCCGTGGCCCTGCGCCGACGTCTGCGCTCTTCCCGGCTTAGGTGCTGCAGGTCTTTCCGGCCAGGCTCTCCTGACTCGGACCCCCGGGCCTGGCCCCCACCCGGACACCCCGGCCCAGCACCATCGGTGGCTGCCCCACCCCCACAGTCACTGAAGCCCGACTCGGTCTCGGAGTGAGTGGGAGGCAGGTCCAACTCCATGGTGTCTGAGTTGAGCATCATGATGGTAGCCCCCTGTCCTGTGAGATCGCGATCCCCTCCCCACCCCTCCCTCTCAGAGCTTGAAAGCTGGCTGTGGGAGGGGCAGGAAGGGCCTAGGGTGGTGGGGTCTGCCACTGAGCTCTGGAAATCAGAGCCACTTCAGGGTTCCATGGTCAAGGTTCCGGAATGGAGCCTGAAAAAGAAAGGAGAATTGACAGGTGCTGCGGGAGAAAGAAGTGGACCGCTAAGAGTCAGAGTAAGGGAAGTGGGGGTTGAGTTGGCCTGGGAGTGGTAAGGAACTGTGCATGTGGGGAAACAGCAGAACATGAGAGACAGGGCAGGGCCAGAGAGAGACATGTGGACATAGTGAGAAGCAGTAGGAGGAAAATAGTAAGAAGGAAAGAGGATCCAAAATGTAACAGGAAAAGAAAAGTTAAAATGATGGAGAGGAAACACAAGGAAGGCTAAAACTGAGCAAAAAGACTGAAGACCTAAACTTATTAAACTGCTAGAAGAAAATATAGGGGGAAAGTTTCATGACATTGAACTTGACAATGATTTCTTGGGTATGATATCAAAAGCACAGACAATCAGAAAAAAAAAAAAACAGATAAATGGGACTGCATAAAAATTAACTTTGGTGCATTAAAGTACACATTCAACAGAGTGAAAAGAACCTACAGAATGAGAGGAAATATTAGCACATCATATATCTGATAAAGGGTTAAATCCAGAATACATGTCCTATATCTCAACAACAAAACTATCAAATAATCTCATTAAAAATAGGCAAAGAACTTGACTAGACATTTCTCCAAATAAACAAATAACCATGCATATGTAAAGGTACTGAACATCCTTAATTACTAGAAATGCAAATCAAAACCACGATGCGATATCACCTCATACCCGCTAGGGATAGCTACTATATAAATAGAAAACAAGGACTAGGGATGTGGCTTAGCCACGGAGCACTTGCCTAGCATGCAGGAGGCCCTGGGTTCCATCCCCAGCACTGCAAAAAAGAAAAAGAGAAAAGAAAAGAAAACCAGGAAACAAATCTAAAACAAAATTGGTCTTGGCAAGGATGGGAAAAATGGGAAACTTCATACCCTGTTGGTGGGACTGTAAAATGGTGCAACTGCTATGGCAAACAGAATGAATGTTCCTCAAAACATGAAAAATGAAACTACCATATGGTTCAGCACTTCCATCTCTGGGTATATATCCAAATAAAGTAGTGTCTCAAAGACATATTCTTATACCCATGTTCATAGCAGCACTATTCACAATAACCAAACAGTAGAAGCAACTCAAATGTTTATCAATAGATAAATAAAAGAACAAAATGTGGTATATCTGTGTAGACATATATGTACATATTATATGTATTATAATATATACATATATATTAGGCTATTATTCTTAAAGAGGAAGTAATTCCTGTCTTATGCTGTAACGGATGAACCTTGAGGACTATGAAGTAAAATCAGTCAGTCGAAAAAGGACAAATTACTATAACTCCACTTACATCAAGTTATCTAAAGTGGTCTAATTCATAAAAACAGAAAGTAGAGTGGTGGTTGTAGGGGGCTGGAGGGTGCAGGGAAAGAGTGGCTTAATGAGTATAGAGCTTCCCATTCGCAAGATGAAAAAGTTCTGGAGGTTTACTTCACAATACATTGAATATACTTAACACTATTGAGCGGTATACTTTTTTTCTTTCAGTTATTGGGGTCTGAACCCAGGGGCACTACTACTGAGCAACATTCCCATCTCATTTTCTTTTTTATTTTGAGACAGGGTCTCACTAAGTTGTCCAGGCCAGTCTTAAACTTGCGAGCCTCCTGCCTCAGTATCCTGGGTATCTCTGATTATAGGCATGCACCATCATGCCCAACTTAGTTGTACACTTAAAAATGGTTTAGATGGTAATTTTTTATTATTTTTTTACCATAAGAATAAAGGGTAAGATGGAAGCAACAGCTCCAAGAGAGGTTGGCTATGACTCTAGACCATTCCCAATTGTGAGGGGAGAATTGAAAACCTTGGCCTTATGCTCTTTTTCCTTCTGGGGTCCCTCTGTACCCTTGCTTCTTGGGGGAAGGGGTTAAAACACACAGATTGTCCATTGTAGTGTAGACTGGGACATATGGAGCTTAGCACAGCTGCCCTAGCTTAGTTCTTCCCAGTCCCCCAAACCTCCCCCTACATGACCACTGTGCACATCGGATCCTACCGCTGTGTCCATTAGAACCAGGGGAGATATCTCTTCTCATGACAATCCCCCTGCCCAGGACCACCCCTTCTTCCAGCTCTGTCCTCAGCATGTTCAGTCCTTGCCATTCCCTGGCCTTTTTGGAGACTCTTCACGAAAGATTGGGGAAAGGGAACATAATCACTCTCTCATATTCCAAGGTAGTTCAGGCATGACCTGCAGAGGAAGGCATAGACAGCTTCTTGGGGCTACCCTTATGAGGCTTGGCTGAGGTCTGCTTGCCTCAGGTTCAGAGGAGATCAGGGGAAGGCAGCAGGAATGTGGCTGGGGAAAGGGCTTTGCTTAGGAGGAGTGTTAGTAGGAACAGACACCGTGATCTCAGCCTTACTTAATAAAAACAAGCACTGAGGCTCCCTCACCATCTCCCCTATTTCTCACCCTGGCTCTCTTGCCTGACAGATGCTCTCACAGGGGCCAACACCCCACACCACAGAAGACAGGCTCAAGTCAAGTAGTCAAACAGTTACTAAGCTGTAGGGGATGGAAAGTCATCAACATCTGATGATGGGGAAGACAAGTACACACACAACCAAGACACCAAACAGATGAAGTTTAATGCTGAAGGTAAGAGCATACTCCATATTATAGGACCCAAAGGAATAAGAGGGATGGCAATACTGTAGGATAGTGTGGGAGAATAACACAGTGCATGATTAGCACCCCAGCTCCTCACTCCCATGCTTGAGCTGGAACCAGAAGATCATTTGTGGGGTTGACAGCACATCTAGCATAACCCGATTCTCTTTGCTGGTCCTTATGTCTCTTCCACCCTGATCACTTTGACATGCCCTCTATTCCCCTCTCTGTGCTCCTCATCTGACCCATCTCCCCTGGTCCACTGCCCTCAGCTCCAGTCTGAGCAGTAGCTTCTATATTCCCATTAAGTTCTCACCCCAACATCCACATCTGGTCTGAAAGTTCCAAGATCCAAGGATCAGGGCCGCTGCAATCCAAGACATCCAGGATTTCCCACTGTACTTCTGTCAACCGCAATTTGATTGAGGACAGGCACAAAGAGTCAAAAAGAAGTGGGGAAAAGGGAAAGGCAGAGATGGAGAGACACAGCACACAGAATCAGAAGGAAGAACTGAGAAGAGGCTTAAGTCAGAGAATTGGAGGAACACACCCATCTCTTCCCAGCATCGTGGTTCCCCTTTTACCTAGGAGGGCCCACGGGATCCAAGCCGGCAGGACAGAGGGGCAAGCGTTGAAAGCCCCAGTCTCCTCTGGCTGCTCGAGGTTCATCCGTCTGCAAAGTTAGTGACCAGCTTTCTAGAGCTCTCGGAGGGAGCTTGGCATGGCTGTACCGGCTCCAGAACAGATGAAAGGGGTATACATGGTGGAGATAGAGGATTCAGGTGGAGGGAGTGGGCTTGGGCAGGTACTGGGTCCACCCACGCTCACAGACACAGACACATACACACCTGAGCTGGCCCAGCCCTATGTATATATATGGAGATACACACACACACCCCCAGCTCTCCATTGGCTTATCCATGTCCCCCTCTCATCAATATTAAATAGCCAGGCCAGGCAGCCATTGGCAGAGGGATCTGGGAACCCCCCGGGAGCTGGGGGCGGAGGCTGGTCCTGGGGGGGGGGGGAGTGGGGGAGCAGGGACATCTGTTCTCCATGCATATTTCATAAGCAAGAAATGGAGAGCTGGGGAAGGGGTGGGGCTGGGGCCAGAGCCAGGGCAGGACCACAGATGAACCCCCTCAGCCTCCCAGCCAGAGGCTGCAGGGCAGAGGCCCCTAGCAAGCTAGATTTAAGTGCTGTGGTCCCATTCTGAGTCCCAGTGACTTTGAGGACCCCTTCTCCATATCTCTTTTTCCCTGAGAAGAGAGATCTCCAAGGTACTAACAGGAACAGAAAAAAAGAGCAAGTGGACATCACTAAAACACAGCAAGAGGACCTGGGAGTCCTCGCTCTAACTATGCTGGTACCCACCCCTTGCCAGGCTGCCTCTTGCTACTGTGCAGTCCTCCACCCTCATAACCCTAGGACTTACTCACCCCAGTCCCTCTTATCCAGCCCCTATCTTGCCGCCTACTCAATCACCAGACCAGGAGTAGGGTCAGATTCTGGACACAGACCCCACAAGGAATTTTTTTGTTAATTTTTTTTTTTTTTTAGTTTGTTTATGGACCTTTTTTTATTCATTTATTTATATGCAATGCTGAGACTCAAACTCAGTGCCTCACACATGTGAGGCAAGTGTTCTAACACTGCGCCACAACCTCAGCCCCAACAAGGAATTATTTAAGGCTAGTCAACCTAACCTCACTCACTGGAAATTATGGACTCTTAGGAGGAAAGAAGTAGGGGCTCAAGAGGAGGAGGGTGGAGTGCCAAGAGAGGAAGAGCCAGGATCGGAAGGACACTGGGAGAGGAGGGCAGGATAGGTTGGGCAAATTTGGAGTGTGTGAGCCATCAAATGGGCAATAAGAAAATTTATATACAAAACTATGTGCAAATAAGCACTGATTAAGTGCTCATATCATCAATAGCTCAGTGGCCTCCATTGTGTGTGTGTGTGTGTGTGTGTGTGTGTGTGTGTGTATTGCAAGGTGACAGGAGTAGGGAGGGGGCACCCTGCAAAGGGAAACAGAGATACAGTGGATTGGGTTTCAGTATCCAAGTTCTTTTCCCCTACTCAGCTGTTGAATGTCTTCATTGAACCTTTGTGAGTATCCAAGATAAACCGTGGACAGAGAGGACTCCAGACACAGCTGTGTGACCTTGGACAAGTAACAACCTCTTGACACTGAAAGTGTCTTTCTTTTGTTTCTTGTAGCCATGGAGATTAAGGCTGACAATGTTTGCAGTGGGCCTAGACTTTAGGTCCACTGCAAAGCCGGCCTTCAGACTAGGGAGTGGTTTGCCATTTCTCTGTGACTGATCAATCTTTTCTGGGCTTTCTCCAGGTTGGGGCATTCCCTAAGGGGAGTTCTGTAATTCCTCCCCAGCTCCCCTTGCTCTCCCTGCCCCCAGGTCTGGGAGGTGCCAACTCCCACCTGGGCAGGCCCAGACAGGTGCCCCAGCTCCAGCAGATGGGCTGAGCTGGAGGGGAAAGAAGGCTTGGGGGGGGGGGGGGGGAGGGGATCAGGTGGCATCTCAATCCTTGCATCATCATTGCCATGGTGCTGATTAAAAACCAATCTCCACCTAATGAGCCCCCCAGCAACAACAGTTCTACCTCCCCCACCCTCCTGCCCTCCAACCCATCCAAGGAACTGGGAGACCAAACGGCTCAGGAGAGAGAGCCAGAGGGAGATGAGAAATAGAGAAAGAATGAGATCTGGAAAGAGAGGGGATGCAAAGGGAAATGATGAGAGAGACATAAGGAGAGATAAAAAGAAACTACAGAGTCACTGGCAACAGACATGGGGGAGACAGAGAAATGGGAAAACACAGGGAGAGACAGACACAGGGGAGACAAAGATAAAAATGGGAGGGTGGGGGCAGAATTGCCAGGTTCCCAAGTCTTTGTAGAAGACTCAGAGATGTAAGGTACAGGGGAGATAAAGACGTGAGGACAGATCTGAAAATTGGAGGCCTTTAGGGAGACCCAAGTGGATGCAAACATGGAGAAAACATAGCTCTTCAGCAATGGAGAGATGCTGATCCTGGGAGACAGTCTGAGAGAGGCCTCAAGACAGAAAGGAGACATAGACATGGGGGAAGCAGAGAGGGGACAGTTGAAACAGGAAAATTATTGGAGACAAGTTTGGAGACTATAGAAACAGGATGTAGGTGAGGGATTTTTCCTGAAATGAGGGGCTCAGATCCTAACGTGTAAGGAAAACGAATCAGAACCTAAAAAGACTCTTAAAAGTGGAAAGGGGGTTTGAGAATGTGGCTCAGTGGTTAAGTGCTCATGAGTTCAATCCCGGGTATCAAATGAATGAATGAATGAATAGAGTGGAAGGATGGATGGAGAAGGGAAGAAGGAGCCAAACCCCCACTGCCAGCCTCCCTCCTTGTAGGCTGTTTAGCTCAGATACTTCAGCTCCACAAACTCCATCCCTGTAGCACCTGGCTGGAGCTATCCCTAGTGCAAGTGAGAGCATGCTCTGAGGACCACTTCTTCCCCCTCTGCATCTGTCAAACCAGGATCCTGGACTCTGGGGCCCCCAGCCCCAGGCTTCACTCAGAGATTCAGTCTTTACTCCTTAGGGTAGTAGCTAAAAAGAACATTCATGTGTAATAAAGAGGAGCTAAAAGCATGGAATGGTGGAAAGGAACTGAACCTTGGGTCGGTTAGACCTGGGTCCAAGTCCTGGTGACCTTGGATAAGTCACTCACTTTGACTGAGTCTTATTTTGCCATCTGTGAAATGGGGATAATGTTACCTTCTCAATAGAGCTGTTGTGACATCTGGGTCAGACAGGCTGGAAAGTACAGGTGGGAAAGTGCTGCACCAACCTAAAGTGCTCAACCTGCCCTCTTACTTTTGTATGGTGATTTCAAGGCCCACAAGAAGTTTTGTGTATCTGAGGCACTGATGCAGAAAAACTGGGTAGAGCTGAGGTCATCCCCATGCCCCAAGGGGCAAGGAGAACCCTTAGAGTTTTGTGAGGGTCTTTGCTGTAAGGAGGGTAGGAGGAGCAGGGCTTGGGAATGGGGAAGAGGGTTATGTCTTTGTGGTTTATTGCAGTTATTTTGCATTTTATAGGCATTCACTTTTTCAGGCTGTGATTCACAAATCTCTTTCTGTCCCCAGATAGCCTGTAGGTAGATTGTTGGGGGAGGGAGTTGGTGGGTAGAGAAGACATAGGGGCCTGGGCCCATCCTTGAGGGTGGGGGAGGGCCTGGAGGAGCTGAGAAGCAGTGGGTTTGGCAGGAGAGGGGGTGACATATGTGGGGAGCCCTGGGGACCCAACCAGGCAAGCGGCTGGCAGGGAGAGCAGACGGTGTTAACCCTCGCTGTGCCATGCTGCCTGACCCTTCCCTGGGAGTGGCCCGTGGCTGGGGTGTGATTTTTTAAGAGACTGGTGGTATTTTGGGGTCACAGGATCAAGACAGGCAGGAGGAGCCTGGGCAGGAGCTGTCGTATTTGTGGGAAGTAGTAACACATCTTGGAGCATCTTCATCTTCGAATCTCCTTGTCTGTTTCCACGTGGTCTCTGTCAGTCTGTCCTTCTCTGCCTCCACCTATCTGTGCATCTAAAAGTTGACAGCAGGTCTCCACTCTGGCTAACTGTACAATCTGTCACTCTCTCTGCTGCCAGTCCGCTGGAAGCCCCTTTTTCAGGGCCCAGCCCCTAAGCCCTCTGGCCCCCTAGACCTTAATGCCTTTGTCTCATAAGTCTGCCTTGCCTTTCTTCTTCCTCTCCACTCACCTCTCTTCAGCTCCAATCTCATTAGGGCCTCCAACCACTGTACCGCCCCGCCCCCAGCCCTCTTCTCTTCCCTCCCCCATCCATCTGTCTTCCCTGAAGCTCTCCTCTTTGTGTCCACCCATCTGTCACCACCAGCGCTGGGCCTACTCCCCTCCTGGCCACGCCCGCCTGGCCTTTCTCCCCTCAGGCTTGGTTCCCTCTCAGTCAGCTTTCCCCTCCCCTTCCTTCTTCCTCCCTGCTAGGAATTCTACTTCCTCAGTTACCTTTCACTAGCTCATTTTTGCTGGACACCCTCTCATCTCAGGGTTTGTTTCCTTCCCCCTAGGTTCTATAACCCCTCCTCAGTTTCGAGTGGGGGGAGAGAGGACGGAGACTCCAGGGTCCTATCCTCCAGCCCCTGAGCAATCACCCAGCCTGAGCTGGAGGCTGGTAACATTCACTAACAGTTGCATCATCTCAGAGAGATGGCTGCTCCTTAGGCCTCTTGAGATGACCCTCCACTCCTGTTCCATGTTTCTCCTGACTGGGCACGGAGTCCTTCTCTACAACAGGAGTGTGGAACTCCTGGACCTTTTGAGTTTGAATTCAGGAAACGTAAAAACCCTTCCTGAGGCCTACTGGAATCCCAACCTTTCAGGAAGTTTCTCTCTTTCCTTTCCAACTATAAGCAGTCCTGCAAAGCATTTTCTTTCTTTTTTGAGAATGGAATGCTGAATGTCAGGGTTTCTGTTATATAGTCTTCTGCCACAATTTCCCAAATTTCCAACTGTCCCTGGGTTAGAAGACAATGGTGCCCATCAGGCATCTTCCTAGAATGGATACTAGTACTGCCTTTGAGAGTTCAAGAATTAATCAGCCTGTTGTTTTGTTTTGTTGTTGTTTGAAGTACAAGGGATTTGGGTGATTGAACCTAGGACTGCTTTATCTCTGAGCTACAATCCCAGGCCTTTTTATTTTGAGACAGGTTCTCACTAAATTGCCCAAACTGGCCTCAAACTTGTGATATTTCTCTCTCCTGAGTCACTGGGATTACGGGAGTGAACTACCGCACCAAAACTTGGCCAACCTTTAAAATGGTTCCTGATCTGAGGAACATAGGGTAAAAGGAAGAAGAGAGAGGTTACACTTCCAGCTGTCCCTTCATAGAACCAGACTGACAGAGCCAGTGTGGACCTCGGACAGCAGCCCCTTGCCTAAATCCACACTTTACAAATTCTCATCTATAGCCCGGAGAAGGGGAATGCCCCTCCCAAGGTCACACAGGATCCGTGGCAGACCAGAAAATCTAGTTCAGAGTACTTCCCACATGAGGCTCCTCCTTACTGGCCTTGTGCCCAAACCAAACCCGCCATCCTCCAAACTCAGGTGGAACCTGTTTAGGGCACTGATCTCGCATGGAGCATACATAGCCTCACCTGACTATTTATCTTGTGTCCTGTCCTTTCATGCAATCTAGACTCTAGGTCCAGCATCTCAAAGGGAAGGCACTGTATCTCTAATACCCTTTTATAAAGCTGGGGCAGAGTGCCTTACCCATAGCCATGCTCAATAAAATGCTTATTACTGCCGTGGCTGCCAGTACAGATATAAGACATTCTAATCCTAATTTGCTCATTTACTGTGTGACTCTGGGCAAGCCATATCAGTCCTCTGGGCTTGTTTCCCCCATCTATCAAATGATTTCAACTACACACACAATTTCCAAGGTCTTATTAAATTCCCTCAAAGAAACCAAGGTTTCTGCATAAGGTGGGATCATGGTACAGAAAACCAGCATTTAAATGAGAAAAAAATCAGTTGGGCATGGCGGTGTACACCTGTACTTCCAGTTCTTCAGGAGGCTGAAGCAGGATTGCAAGTTCAAGGCCAGCCCGGACAAACTTAGTGAGACTTTGTCTCAAAATGAAAAATAAAAAGGGATGAGATGTAGCTCTGTGGTAGTGTCCCTGGGTTCAATCCCCAGTACTGAGAAAAACAAACAAAACTCCTAGTATGTGCATTTGGAAGAAGTAACCCAAAACTGGAAAGAGAAAATAGTAGTTTTATTCAAATAGGTGAGGAAAAGCTGGAAGGAAAGCCTTCAGTATTAATATTGAGGAATGAGGTATCACATAGGCTGGGTCCTGGGGGTGGGAGGGCGGCTGGTCATTTATTCAAATTTCTGCATGGGTCAGCAGAAAGAGAAGTGGCAGAGTAAACTGGAAATGAGCAGGAGGAAAGCAAGCTCCCTGAAAAAGGAAAGAGGTTAGAAAATGAAACATTTCAGAAGGCACAGGGTGAACCAGGCCTGGATGGAAGAGGGAGAAGGAGCCTTAGAAATTGAGAAGTACGTGGACCCTAAGATGCTCCAGCCAGTCACACATAGTCTTTGTGGCACAAGAGACATCTGGTGAGGTGCCAGTATCATGGCCTCAGACAGAATGTGTTTGGGAGCCCCAGTAGGTCATCTGAGTGACTGTGCTCCTTCCATGGAGCCTGTGGGGAAGACTGTTAGGGGGACACAGAAAACAAGCTTATATTCAGGGTTCATCCTTAGGGACAGGAGACTGAATATCAAAGATTCTACATCTCATACCCTTCTTTCTTACCCACCCTGATCCCTCAATTCTGCCTAAACCTCTGCATCCCTGTTCAGTCCCCTTCCTGGTACCCAGCCATGTCCCCACTTCCCAAAGCTGCCAGCAGGATGAGGGAGTTTACTGCTCTGCCCACTGGGAGACCTGTTGGCCGAGGGAGGCATGGAGCTGGCCCAGATGATGGTGGCAGCTGTGCTCGGCTCCCGCCAGCACAACATACAGCCTCTCCAACTCCAACTAGGGAGTTAGGGTAGGGGAGCAGCAGGGTGTATTTCCTATCTCAGAACCCCAAACATGCCCCCCTGAAGGAACTTGGAAATAAACCTGGGGAAAAAAATCACCTCTTCTTAGTGGGATCTGAAAAGGTAAATAGCCCAATCAGGGGACTTAAGAGTAATGCTCAGGACATGTGCAAATGGTCGGTTTTCTATTGCTGTTGGTCTTCAGGCATGTGTCAGAAACAAACTCTTGGCCAGTGATAGGGAGAGAGGTTGGGCCATAGCTCCCTCCCCTGCTCGCTCCCTTTCCCCCTTGGCTGACTCGGTCACGAGCCATGAACACTTAGTAGTTCTGCTCTACTTCAGAATTTTGCCTCCATGAAGACTCAGAGCTGTGGTTGTCTTTCTGAAAGATCCCAAACAACTCTTGTTTTAGTCTACAAAAGAAAACTCAATTAGCAGTGCACAGTGGTGCACACATATAATCCCAGTAACCTGGGAGGCTGAGGTAGGAGGATCCCAATTTCAAGGTCAACCCCAGCAATTCAGCAAGACCCTATCTCAAAATAAAAAATCACAAGGGCTGGGGGTGTAGCTCAGTGGTAGGGCACCCCTGGGTTCAATCCGCAGTACCCAAAAAGTATCTATTACAAAGTGAGAAGAAACTAAGAAACTATGCTAACATTGTTCTTACAAGAGGGTGCTCCAGGGCCTTATTCCTTGGGTCTTTTGGAGACCATGGTAGTAGCATACACAATAACAACCTCATTGACTTCCAGTTCAGGAGGTCTGGGAAGAATAACAGCTGACAGTACATGTTGTATGGGATTATCTATTTTAATGAAACTCATTATTTATATATTTACAAAAAGAAAAGGAAAAAACAAAAATAGATGTTACAGCTTAATAAAAAGTACAGTTGGGCACTGTGGGCTGCAGGTGGGATGCCCACCTGGCAGCAAGCCCACCCTAACGTGCCATCTGAGGACCTAGAAAGGGCAGTGGGAAGGAGATAGCAGGCTCAGCCCAGAAAACCCCATTGTCCTCCTTGGGGTTCACTGTAGTTTGATCCTGATGTTCATCCTTTTATGTTCCCCTTGCTGGTCCAGAAGGTGGTTAGGTGCAGTGGTTGGGAGTGGGGGGTAGGGGCAAGAGTGGGAACCAGGGAGGTACAGGGCAGGATGGGAAGGGAAGAGACATCCTGAGGAAGGGTACATTAGAGCCAGTGACTCTGGAGTTAAATAGGAACAGGAAGCCTCTATTGTAATCCCAGAATCTTGCAGGGGTAGGGAAGGAGGAGGAAATGGGGAAGAGGGAGATGAGGGGAGGCCACTTGTTTATTTCTTCCTGTCTCTTCTGGACAGTTCTACTCCTTTATGTTAACCACAAATTGAGACAGGCCCAGCTCAGAGGTTCCAGTGACAAACTAGTGGTTTGTTCCCAGTGGGACAAATGATGTAGGAAGTGAAGTGCAGAGCTGGCAGGGGAAGCTGGAGTTCTCCTTAGTAAGACACAGCTCCTGGCTCTCGCGGAACAATGAAAAGGACATCAGCTTTGGCATTGACGCAGTAGGTGACGATGAGAGAGAAGAGAAGGATGCCGAACCCCACCATCAGTGTGATAAGCTGCGAGGTAAGGGAAGGAGAAATGGCTTATCAGGACTCAGTGCAATTTTGGATAATTGGGAAGACAGGATGGCTGAATTCTGGCACTGGAATCCAGGCACCAAGTATGGCAACATCTTCCCAAACTGCACTTAACTTTCCTTATTTGAAGAGAGAAGTATTTCTGTTCTTGCTTTCATCTTGCATTACTTAGATTTTAAGTATCTTGAAGGCAGGACCCATAGCTTTGGTTCTTTCCTGATGCTTATATTACTGATTTACTAATGACACAGGCTCAAATCTGGCTCATCCCAGCTGTGCCCGATGAGAGTGGGTGCTATGAAACAACTTATGGGATACACGGGGTTCTCTCAAACTAATGGTGAAGGAAGAGTAGCATTTGCTGCAGATCTGGGGCAAATGGGAAATGGAAAGGGGTACAGACAAGAGACAACAGAAAAAAGTAAAATAGATCTCTGCCACTTCCCTTCTGGTCCCATCTCACCTCAAGCTCTTTGCTGGCAATGAGGAATATCCGGGCATGGATATCTTTCCAGCGGCTCTCAGTCCATGTGGAATATTCAGTGGAGCTCCATTGACTCAGTTCAAAGGCAGGAGACAAAGCCCTGGCCAGTCGTGCCGTGGAACGCACACACCGCGGGAGCCGATCCGTCTCATTGGAATTCAAAGGGCCCTGAACCCATGAGTACTCATATAGCTGCAGAGGAAAATGGGCCACAACACAGGGCTAGGGTGATCCTTCTACTCCCTCCCCATCAGCGCCGCACTCCAACTCACTAACTGGCTGCAGTCTCTTTACCCTTTAAGTAGTTCAATTTTATCTAGGCTACTGCCTCTTCAACACTCAGGTTCATAGGGCTGCATCCCTCCACCTCTCCATCCCAATCCCCTAGGTCCATCTGGGTTTAGGAGACCCTCCAGTTTTCCCAAGGAAAAGAGTCCCGGGGTACTTCCGACACCCACCACCACTCACATCCTTGTTTTCATTTGGAACTTTACTTGGATCCTGGCACTGCTCTCGGGTGAGGTCGATCACCTTGCCAGTCAAATTTGCCAAGGCATACTGCACAACATAAGTGGCATTGGTGGGGCTGGAGACAGCGATGTAATGTTGAAGAGGCCCATCGCCTTGCAGGCCATAGGGAAGGGAGGATTTGATGGGTGGAAGAGGGGGTGAGAGTAGGCAGAAATAAGAAGAGCCCCAAATTGGCAGGAGCCAGAAAAGACATTTAAGAATAAAGGATTCAACAAACATCAGGAGAAAGAAATAGGGGTAAAGAAAAAGAGAAAAAAGAATAAAGATTAAACCAAAATGATGCCTTCTTTTTAATACCTTTCCCTCTTCCCACATCAGATGCTTACCCAAGTAGGCCCTAAGGTCCTGTCTGAGGATAGACTGGAACCATGAATTGTTGGCTCTAACCAGGAACCCATACAGCAGGCGAGTGACCTAAGATTAAAACAGCAAAAAGAGAAAAACAAAACAAAAAACAACCCTGTGACTTGGAACAAGCCCAGGGAAAGAATTAGTAGAGATCAGTCATGGGGCAGGAGCCAGACTGGGGTTGGGAGACAGTAGTAGGGACACAAGGTTGCAGATGAAGCCCACCCAAGAGTTTTCTGGGCTATCATCCTTCCCAGCACCAATAGGCATGCTGAATTCCCAAAATTAGAAGGTTAGGCAAGGAACATAAAGGATGGGTATAGCCTGCTATGTAAACACAGACAGAAAGAAGTAGGGGCCCATTTGCTCTCACCGTGTGGGGATCAGCCTGAATTGTGTTGCTGAAGTTGGATCCCCCTGCAAGTTCGTACAGGGCACGTGCCAGCACTGTGGCCACATTCGCCAGGGCCTGAAGTGGGTGAGGGGAGTGGCTGAACGGCTCACCTCTTCTACCCTCAAGTGTCAATATTCTAACCATATTTATTTGCTGTGTTCACCATGTTCCCACCCAACTTGGGTCAGTACTACCTTGGCAGTTTCTGTCACAAAGTTCAAGTCTTCTTCAGGGCTCTGCCACTCAGGATAACTCATGTTGATGTTCTCAGCAGTGTCATAAATGCTCTGGTAATATCTGTCAGAAAAGCCAGCACAAGTCTTGGCTCTATCAACCAGCACCTTGCTCCTTTCCTATTCAAATGCCCCTAGGCTTCAACTTGGTGTCTTATGTTTCATTATTGAGGAAGAGAGAAAATTAGGATTCAGTCAAAAATAGTGTGAAGAATGGGGAGGTAGGAGTAAAGGTAAGAGTGGTAGAATACAAAGACAAGGTTAAAAAAAAAAAAAACAAAAACCTGAGATCTTTAATCACAGGAGGCTCATCTAATATCATTTGGGTTGGAGACACAGGAGGTTGGCTAAAAAGGTGTCCAGAGATTTCTGCCACACACCATCAGAGCAATTGTGTGACTGTTTCCATAAACATTTCTATTGATGGTGGCTGGAGTGGAGGGTGGATTAGCAGGTACTAGGATCAGGAATGGCCCAGATATATATAAACACACTGATATATATAATCACTGATACATATAACATGGCAAAATAATCACCATGGTGGTCCCTGGGAAACTCTAAGGAATTAGATTTTAAAAGGGAGGCCAGGAGAAGAGAGCTCTCAGCCTTTACCACTAATAAATCCCTGCGCCAGGCAAGCCAGACACATAATCGAGTTCAAAATGTGTTCAAATGATGAATCCAACCTCACTCCAAATTGATGCCAAGGAAAGATAATGAAGAAGATAGCTGACAATAGAACTGTTACTCTCCTGAATGAATGTTAAGAAGGGCTTATTTCGATAGCTTGGAGAACCAGAGCTTAAGCATTTTTACTTTCTCTGTGACCTGAGAAAGGCTGGTGAGGTAGCAATCCAGTCTATATGAGAGTTTCCTGTTATCCCTGGCCTCAAGTTAGGGACAGTTTGAGGATACCCAGAACCAAGAAATAGGAAACTAATAGCACCTCACTCTTATCTCTGGAATCCTCAGCACAACAATCATGTGCAACTACCATACGGCATGAACATGTTCTATTTCACAGAATATGAGTACTATTTGTGGTACCCTTGGGCGGCCTGACACAGGGACACCACTCTACTCCAGCTAAGGAACACTCCCATCCTTTCCATGCTCGTTTGAGATGATGCCCTCTGCTGGTCACCCTGGGGAACTCAGGCCCCAGAAGAACCTGGAGAAGGAACCATAACAGACGATGACTCTCAGAAAAGGGTTAAGGTGGAGGATGTTTATCTAAGACCCACCTCAAGTCAATGAGGATGCTAGGTCTGATGTAAACAAGACGCTGAGCAAAGAACACAAACTGCCTGGAGGTTTTGGAGAGGATGTTGTGTGGGAGAGAGGAGATGGTGCCCTTTCTTCCAGACTGCAAAAAGATTCCAGTTCAGAAGGAATAAGGTGTGAGGTCAGGTAACCCTTACTGGTTATGGAAGAAATGAGAGTGGTCAGCCAGAACAACACCAGAGATATTTCGAGCTCGAAGAAATCGCTGCAAAGAAGAGGGTGGTAGCGCTTGGGACTGATTCAGCCTCCTCAGGATGATATCAGGGACGCCAGTACCACTCTTCTCCAGTATGGTCAGGAGGTCCTCCACCTGAGGGACAAGGGGGACTGACTGAGGGGATACAGGGATGGGAAGTGGGAGGACTGCTTGTGTGGGGAGCTGCTCTATGCTCTCCTAAATCTGTGGTCCTTAACCTTTTGGAACTAAGGCTCTCTGAATTTCATATGGTTCTCATCTTTTTTTTTTTTTTTTTTTTTTTTTTAGCAGTATTGGGGATAGAACACAGAGGCATTCTACCTCTGACCTACATTCCAGTCCTCCCTCTCTCCCTTCCTCCCTCCCCACTCCCTCTCTACTCCCTCCTTCTCTACCTTCCTTTCCCCTTCCTCTCTACCTCCCTCCCTTCCTCCCTTTCTCTCTTTTTTTTTTGAGACAGGGTCTAAGTTGCTCAGGCTGGCCTTGGAACTTGTGATCATCCTGCTCAGCCTCCCAAGTCACTGGGATTACAGGTGTGTGCCACCATGCCCAGCTCCACCGATATTTTTTACACTTAGGAAACTAGGGCAGAAAGAAGGTTCCTATATTTTCCCACATTTATAGGTAAACCCTATTCTCCTCAGGACTCTGCCTTATCCTCAGTAAATATTTCACTTATTATTTGTTGTGCAGAATTGGAGGGGGCAAATCATAAAAAAACCTCCAAGTGCCACAGGAGGCAGAGAAGGAACGATATATATGCTGAAGTAGCAGGAACAGGATTGCATGGTACAAAGCAAGTTTAAAGCTGGACCTGCTACAGAGGAAGGGTCTGGAACAAGTAGTGAGAAAAATGGAGGACAATCTGGGCAGGAATTTTCAGAGGCAGGGTGGCCTCTGGACACTTGAATACACAAGGTAGCAAGGATAAAAGGGAGCTAGTGTTTCATTTGTCCTAGGTGGGCAGTGGTAGTATGCTAGGTACCAAATGATCAGAGAACTACTAATTCCAGGAAACCAATCAGATGTCACTGAGCCTGCAATTTTTCCTAACAAGAAATAAGAACTGTGTTGTTCATCCTTTAGACAACACCCAGGCTAACTTTTTTTTTTTTTTTTGCAGTGCTGGGGGTTGAACCCAGGGCCTTGTGCATGCAAGGCAAGCACTCTACCAACTGAGCTATATCCCCAGCCCTCCAGGCTAACTCTTTTTTGTAATCTAACTCACAGGCCCCAGGGTTAGTGGAGACAGGACAGAGGTTGGAATATGGGGTTCATATTCTGAGCTGTTGGGTTACCTGGTTCCGCACAGACTCATTTTTCTGAGACATGGGATCTGTATGCATCCAGAGCTCTGCAGAAGTTCTTAATGCCACCTGGAAGAAGGATGAAGAAGCAACATTTACAATCAGTCTCCAGTTCTAGCCCATGCCTGAGGAAAAGGAGTCAGAGAAAGAGGAGGGTGGTATCTTTAGCAAGAAAGACAACAGAGGAAGGACAGGGGTGAAAGAATGAGATGCACACCTGTCCCAGCTCCACAAATGAGTCAATGTTCTCTAATTGCACAGGAAACTTGCCCTTCTCCATATCGTAGACCATTCTTGAGCTACCGATATAGTCAAACGTTTCCTGAGGGTTGGAGATGGGTAGGAAAGGGAACAAAAATTTTAAAGGGTTAGGGCAGCCTCAAGGAAAGCTGGAACATCAAAGTTATAGGAAGGATGGCTCCTCTATCTTCCAGCTATGACTGTCTCTCACATGTGTGTATCAGAGGACTTCTCAAGTCTAGAAAAAGTGGGGAAAGTAGTCTTTCCAAAGGTCTTTTTTTAGAAAAAACAAAACAACAAAAAAACATTAGCTGTTAGGAGTCCTTCTCTACTTCTACTAACAGCCTCATCTGCCATCCTCTTATGCCAGGGTCAGGCTGTGGTGCCAGTAGGGACCAGCAGGATGTCACAAAGGGACAATAAAAGTAAAAGGAAGTCTCAAATAGATCTTATCAATGGGGAATGGAAGGGGTTGGTAACACATCAAATTTAGGGCATAGAGGCTTCCTAAAATAGAGAACTTCAAAGGGGAGATACAAAGAAACATCTAAAAGCTCTGTACTGATTAACAAAAGAGTCAAATGCTGAGGCTTTTCTCCCCAAATAATAGCCACTCCCACCTTTGCCATCCACCTCCTTCCCTGTCGTGCAATCCCAGGAAAAAAGTCCTTACCCCTTGAAAGAAGACAAACATGACATTGTGCGGCAAGGTGGACACATCAGGTGCCTTTTGCAAAGCTTCAGCTGCAGCCAGCTGGGTGACGAAGGAGGCAACAGCACTTTCAGCTCCTGGAGCCACATTCCAGAAAAAGGAACGGCTGTCCAGCTGAGTTCAGAGGCAAGAAACAGGGGAGGCACACTTTTAAACTGGAAATTAGGATCAGGCCCCAAATCCCCACTCCTGCCCAACCAAGAGAATATGCATGTGTTGTGGCAATGGATAGAACCCAGCAGTCCCTCGACCCCTCTCCAATGTAGTAACTCAGAAATTGGATAATGCCTAATAAAGGATTGTAGACTGAACCTGGGGTAGCTCTACCACTGAGTTATATCCTCAGCCCTTTTTGTTATTTATTTTGAGACAGGACCTTGCTAAGTTGCCAAGGCTGGCCTCGAATTTGTGATTCTTCTGCCTTAGGCTCCCATGTTGCTGGAAATACAGGTTTGTGTTGCTACATTTGACCCTGCCAGCTTTTTCTCTGCCAGCCTTGCCCATGCTGATTAGGGGCCAACACTTACCCGGGTGGCAGCAACCACAACCCTGTCATCAGGATCTAATGCCCCAGATGTGTTTATAGGCCTAAGCATGCTCCAGACGTTGTAGTCAGACAGGGGGTCACAGACGATTTCTGAGCAGGACACAAACAACAAGAGATCAATAGGACTAAGGGAGAGAGCAGCTATAAAGACCTGCAAGACCTCTCTGACTACAGCCCTGTGAACTCTGTAGGTTATTTTCTTTGCCTCCAACTGTTCCAGGTTAATTTCTTTGCTGTCATCTACTTCAGGTACAAACTACTAAAATGTTCAAAATTGTTGCTACTTCTTCCACACAGTGCTTGCTGCCTGTGCCATGGTCTTGCCAACATTGCCTGAACAGGCCCTTTTGCCCCCACCACAGTACACCCAACATGACTTGGACAGGTTCTACCTGGGTTGATACTGAAGGTGCTCTGGATGAAGCTGCGCCGCATGCAGGTGGCAGTGCTGATGACAGCGTGCATGTGTGAGAAGAGCTGCATAGCACACAGTGGGAAGGTCGGTGCTGAGCCATTCTGACTCAGGTTGTGATCTTGATAGCACTGGAAGGAGAGATGGACTCAACTCAGCAGCTGTGGAGCCCCTCCCTAACTTCCCAGAAAGAGGAAGGCCTGGCTTCATCCTTAAGCCCCTCTCTTTTGGGAGACATCTGCCCCTGAACTACAGGTGTCCTGGTACAACCATAGGATCTATAGGTTGAAGAAGAAAAACTCCTCAATAGATGCAAAGAGACACAGATTCAATGACCTCAATGAAGGAGATAAACTTATCCAATCCTAAATGGCCTGGTTCAATCTGGAGCTGCAGCCACTATTCTTTGTGTGGTGTGTGGTGTGTGTGGTGTGTGGTGTGTGTGTGTGCAGGGGGGTACTGAGGTGTGAACTCAGGGGCACTTTACCATGGAGCTATATCCCCAGCTCTTTTTATTCTGAGACAGGATCTCACTACGTTGCTGAGAGTCTTGCTAAATTGCAGAGGCTGGTCTTGAATTTGTGATCCTCCTGCCTCAGCCTCCTGAGTAGCTGGGATTGTAGGCATACACTATTGTCCCTGGCTATTCAGCTAGTTTTTTTTTTTTGGTACCAGGGATTTAACCTATGGGGTTTACCAATGAGCCACATTCCTAGCCCTTTTTTATATTTTACTTAGAGATAGGGTTTTGCTAAGTTGCTCATGGCCTCACTTAATTGCTGAGACTGGGCTTTAAACTCATGATCCTCCTGCCTCAGCCTCCTCAGCCGCTGGGATTACAGGTATGCACCACTGCACCCAGTGAAGACATTATTGAACTGATTGAACTGAGTCTTTTAATTTATACATTGCCCCTTTGATCTGGTTCTCTCTCTCTCTCTCTCTGTCTGTCTCCCTCTCTCTCCCCTCTCTCTGTTTCTTTTTTCTTTTTTTGGTAGCACGGGTTGAACACAGGGGCATTTAACCATTTAGTCACATCCCCAGCCCTTTTTAAATTTTTTTATTTTGATACAGGATTTTGCTAAGTTGTTTAGGGCCTTACTAAGTTGCTGACACTGGCTTTGAACTTATAGTCCTTCTGCCTCAGTCTCCCAAGTTATTGGGATTACAGTTGTGAATCCAGCTTATCTGGTTCTTAACTAGGGCCTTGTTTCATATTATCCTTTCAAATATTCCTTATCTTTTCTTCTAGTCTAAAAGTTGTTAATGCTGTGATATCAGACAGGAGAGAAATGGATAAACTTCTTGGTTCTTTTTTGCAGCAACTATTTTTCAAGGTGTGTACCAATAAAATGAACCTCCACCTAAAAAGAAGAGCCTAAAAAATAATCCTCTTTCTCATTAGAATTGCTAGGAGCTGCTAGAGTCATTACCTGCTTGATGACCTTAGTTTCGTTTTCATCTTCAAGAAGAAAGATAGGGAAGCTGAAGTCTTCATACGCCAAGCCATTGCCCAGATTGTTCCACAGAACTTCTTTGCAATGAGCAAACTCTGACCCATAGGAGTTGGAGTAAATACCTGAAGGGAGGAAGCAGGGTGGGGTGAAATAGGGTTTAGAATCAGGTTAGGGAGGAGGGTTAGGACATTGGAGTGGAGATTAAAAGTTCAAAAAGAGACAATAACTCAAGGAAACAACAATGAATCTGTCATTGCCCACACTAAAATAGACACACTGGTATCAGGGAACTTTAGGCTGGTAGATGAGGGATCTAAGCATGTGACAAGAGAGGATGATAGAAGGTAAGTGGAAGTAGGGGAAGGAGGAGAGGGAAGGGACAAGTGGCAAAGACAAAGAAACACTATCTTCTTTTTGGGAGTCAGATGCTCATGATGCATGTAGATGGAGACCAGAAACCCCCTCCCAGCACTGCCACAGAGACTTGAGACTGAAGCAACAATGAACCTTGGGTGACAGAAGGCTCTCCTGAGGCTCTTACCAAACCCATCATTTGGGCACTGCACACTAGGAGAGAAGTCCGGGGTGGGACGGGGCTTGGCCAAGGTCACTGCAAGACCAGCAATTCGGCTGGTTCTCCCCTTCAGCTTCTCCATTACATCCCTCAAATAGAGAAGAAATGCCATGAAAGGAAACGGGAAGGTAGCAGACATTCCAATACCCTTTTCCCAGGATGGAATGGAATGGAGAATAAAGGAATTCAAATCCAAACCACTTCTTCCCTTTTTGGCCTTGAATCTCTCAATCTAGACTATGGTCCAATATGCATTTGGGGACTAATCTCACCTACCTTGGGCACTTCTTCCTCTCTGAAATCCTTTCCCACTAGAGCTCTACTTTTAAGGGCACCAAGGTGATTCCCTTTGGTAGGGCAGCCTCACAAATACAAGGGCTATTTACTGAATCTTTCTTTCTCTTGATCTATTTTTCCAGTAGTCATATCCAGTTCTTACCTGGTAAAGAGTTTGCCCTCTAGCAGAACCATGTAAGGGGGGTTAGGGCCATCTGTCAACACCCACTGCAGGTCCTCTTCTTTCTCCACTACGTGGATAACCCCTGTGTCTCCACTAATTGAAGCTGCCAGGAGAGAATAGATCAAACTAAAACTCACACAGTTGATAATTCTGACTTTACCTTACTGATTTTGCAGATCTGTTATCCCTAAAGATGTTACAACGTGTTTGAGTGAATACAGCCACCTCTGGATTTCAACTGAAGAACTGAATTGCTCCAGTTCATCTGAAGAAAGTAATGGAGGACAAAAGAGCTCAAAAGGAGTCACTAGGAGTCTTACTCATTAAACAACAGAAAGACTCTGATCATTTTTTGCCCAATTCCAACAACCTCATTTAGCCACATACATAAGATTCTAGAAAAGTAGATATTCAAGTTTTTAAACATGTCTCCAGGAAATGTTAGATTTTAGATCTGTAGCTTAGACTTCTGGTTTGGAAGGGATTTTTTTTTTTTTTTTTTTTTTTTTAAACTGGGAACTGATCCCAGGGTGCTTTACCATTGAGCTACATCCTTAGTCCTATTTTTATTTTTAGACAGGGTCTCACAATTGCTGAGGGGCTTGCTAAATTGCTGAGGCTGGCCTTGAACTTGCGATTCTCCTGCCTCAGCCTCCAAATTGCTGATATTACAGATAGGAACCACCGTGACTGTTTTTTTTTTTTTTTTCCCCCTAGTGGTGCTTGGGATCAAATGCAGGGCCTCATGCATGCTAGGCAAGCATTCTATCACTGAGCTACAACCCAGTCTGGATCTCTAGCTTTGAACCTTCCTTTGATAAAATGTGTAGATTCAATTGGCTTCAGAGGCCTTTCTGGATCACCATTTCCTCGCACTATTTTCAGATGATTTTCACTTGCTCCTGGCCAGTTTTAGGTGAGGTTTTTGTTTTTGTTTCTGTTTTTTGGTACCGGGGATTGGATCCAGGGGCGCTTGAACCTACTGAGCCATATCCCCAGTCTTTTTCATTTTTTATTTTGAGATAGGGTCTCACTAAGTTGCTAAGGGCATCACTAAGTTGCTGAGGCTGGCTTTGAACTTTCAATCCTCTGGGCCTCAGCCTCCCAAGCTGCTGGGATTATATTAGATGAGGTTAATCAAGAATAGAACTTCCCAATTAATAGGTCTTGAATGGATAAGCAATGTGCTGATATTGAGCTGGGCATGGTGCCATGCATCTGTAATGCCAGCAGATCGGGAGGCTGAGGTAGGAGGATCATAAGTTCAAAGGCAGCCTCAGCAACTTAGTGAGGCCCTAAGCAACTCATGGAGACCCTGTCTCTAAATAAAATAGAAAAAGGGCTGGGGGATGTGGCTCTGTGGTTAAACATCCCTGGGTTCAATCCCTGGTACAAAAATAAATAAATAAATAAACAAATAAATGTTGATTGCCTTCCTTCCTGGGCATCCAGGGTATCCGTAGTTGGTCACCAGCAGCCAGAAGATATCTCATTGTTTACTCCAGGATGTTCTACATAAAAAGCCATTTGTATATATGCTAAGATGCCATACCAATAACATTTCTATGCATCTCATGATGTGACAAATATTGGGAAGCATTGCTCTAGAGGAATGATGATCCATAGTCCAGAATGCCTGAAATTCTTCATCATTCAAGGCATTTGATAATATCCTTCAAGTCTCTAGGGATACACGTAGAAACATCCTAGGGTCTCCCTGCCAGTCTTTTCCCCACTGAAGATTGGATGTGTTAGTTATAAATTATTTGCAGTAGTTCTTAGCCCTGACTATGTAATAGAACCATTTTGGAAGTTTTTTTTTTTTTTTTGCGCAGTTGCTGACGACTGATCCCAGGATTTCATGCATGCTAAGTAAGCACAGTCTACCAATGAACAATATAACACAATTCCTGGAGTTTTAAAAAATATAGATGCTTATCTCAGATCTTCTAAATTAATATTGCTGAAGGTAAGGCCCAGATACATGTGTTTTCAAAACACACCACATGTAGTTCTTTATTATTCACAGCTAAGCATGAGAACTATGCTTCTAGACCAAGGTACAAAAATACTATAACCTGGTAGAAGACAAAAACCATAAGCATTTCCCAACTGCTAGCCAAACAGGATTTTTCTCCCATGAGATATGACAAAATCTAAACATGAAGGCAGAGTCCCCATAATTCAACTATGGCTTATATATAATAAATACTTATCAAGTTCATGTCAATGGTGATAATAGTAAAATATGGAGGAATACCAGAGTTTGGAACAACTTCAGTTAGTATCCAGATACCAATGGAAGTTCTAAGAAAACAAAAACTAAAAACAAAACAAACAAAAACAGTTCTTGCCATAGCACTTAGAACATGGTAGAAGGAAAAGCTGGTATAAATTTAAAAACACGTAACTTCAGATCCACAGAGGACAGAAAGGAGACAAACAATCATACTGGACTAAAGAAACCTAGATTCTAATCTGGGCTCCAACTGTGTAGTCTTAAGTAACTTGCTGACTCTCTGGACCTTTACAAGGAACAACTTTTCTACCCCTACTCACACAATGGGGATAAAGGAAGGGAGGGAAGGAGAAGAAACTTACACTTAAGCTTCCTTTGAGTGCTCTAAGGATCCAATAGAAGCAGGTCATAATAATCAGAAAATCAAATCTGGATCTCACTTTTTCTCCTTAGTTTAATTATGCTAGCGAATCTAATTAAAGAGGGGATAGCTTGCTAAGAACATACAGACACTATGAAATACGACTTAGAAATAACTAGGTTGAAAAGGAAATAAGATCTTAATGAGGAAGTGGCCAGAGTCCAACTCCTCCTTTTGTTTCTCTGTGTTGGCCCTTAGCTTTATCTCTAGAAGTTGCTGCTATGCTTCCCACAGAGCTGCTTAAAGAACATGCAGAATGACTCACTTCTGAAGGGGATTTCTGAGTCCAGTTCCAGGATGATGAAGTCCTGGGCCTTGGCACTTACAGTGGAGGTTTTAGCAAGTTCAGCAGTCTGATCTCAGCCCATTATGGACCTAGCTGTCTTTCATCCACAAACCCAGTTTAGAAACTAAATCCAACAAAAACTTTATTTGGGACTGTTTGGAACCAAGCAAGCCATTCCCAGAATTTCCTGTAGTAGGGACACGGTGCAATTAACTGTTAAGTTTAGCTCAGGGAAGGACAGATAGAAAAGTACTAACTGCCTCCCTGAACAAGTTCCTTACTTCCTAGTAACTCAGTTTCCTTTTACCAAATTGGAAGGTTTCAGGCAATCACACAGCTCTGTTGAGACCATGCTGTTTATTTAGCAACAATAAAAAACATCTACAAGACACTTTGACTTTCAGCTTTGTGCAAGACTATTCCAACCATTATTACGGAGGTAAATTGAAAGTCAGAGGTGAGCAATTTGATTTTGAAGAAACAAAGATCAGACCATAAGCTTCCTGCCAACCTGCAAAACTATATTTTCTAAAATTTTTTTTAGTTGTAGATGGACACAATACCCTTATTTTATTTATTTATTTATATGTGGTGCTGAGGATCAAACCCAGTGCCTTATAGATGCTAGGCAATTGCACCACCACTGAAAGACAACCCCAGCCCCTGCAAAATTATATTCTAACAGAATTACTGAAAGACCAAAATCTGAAGATAGTGGCTTAAGCAGCAATAAAAGGATTCAGCTTTCAGATCACAACTTTGTCCCATTGTGATTTTTATAGCTTCTAGAACCATGGTGTCATAGTTTGGAACACATTTATAAAACAGAAAGATAAATCTGAATGCTAGGGCTGGGAATGGAGCTCAGTGGTAGAACACTTGCCTAGCATATATGAGGTCCTGGGTTTGATCCCAGAAATGGCAACAACAAAAAATTCAAATGCTTCACTAATTCCACTTAACAACTATTGGGCATTTTCAGTGCTTTCTCTTCAGCGAGTTCACTGTCTTTCAGCTCCAAAATGGTTCCAAAATGATCAGAGTACATATGATGAATGAATCCCCTAATTTTTCTCCTTAGAAAGCAGTACAGTGTAGCACGTGTGGTGGCACATGCCTATAACCCCAGTGACTCGGGATGCTGAGGCAGGAGGATTGTAAATTTGAGGCAACTTAGCAAGACCCGGTCTAAAATAAAAAATAAAAAGGGTTGGGGATATAGCCCACAGTAAAGTGCCCATGGGTTCAATCCCTAACCCAAAAAAGAAAAAGAAAACAATATGGTTGGATGATTAAGTTGGATGGCTAAACCAGAGTCCTGGTTTAGAACCTGGACCACCATGGTTCAAATTTTAGCATCACTGCTTATTATCAGTATGGTATTGGGAAAGTTACTCAATTTTTCTAAATCTCAGTTATATCATTTGTAAAATGGCAATAACAGGGGATGTGGAGGTTAAATGAGATGCAAGTGTAAAAAGGTTGGCAAGTAACATTTACTAATTTTAGCTCTTATTAACCATCTTGTCTGGTTTGACAGATGGCTCTCTATGACCTCCTATCACATAATCAAATGCGAGTATCAAGACACCTAACTAAGCAGGACAGGAATCTTTCTTGGTATCCAGGGCACAAACTGAAATATCAGTGATCACAAACATAAATCCCAATCTCAACTCACACTGGCAGCCAATCTGATGAGTGGCATTGAGCAGACGGACACAGGGAGCTGTTTTATTTAAGGGGATGTAGATCTTCCTCTCCACTGAATTTCCCCTGCACAAACCTAATCAAAAGATAAACATTTTTTAAAAAGTGTCAGAAGAAATCAAGAGACACTAGAACTAATCTCTATCATGTCATTAGCTTGATTTGTGACTTGGATAAATCATTTAATATCATACTTTTAAAAATGGGACTAATGCCAATTCTTTTCAATTCTTAGGCACATTATTGGAACAGATAAATGTTCTACAAAGTACCCACTATGTACCTTAGAATGTTATTACAAACTCCACAAAGAAAAATTAACAGTGAAGCCTAAAGAGAGAAAACGTAATCTGTCAAAGGAAAGATGTTTGACGTTAGATGTGCCAGCTTCTGGTTTCATGGGCGACCACATTACTGCTTTTCTAGCCTGTATTTATATTACTAACTAGTGAATAAAAGAGTGCTGGTCTAAGAATACAAATTATGAACAACAAGCAAAAACACCGTTCTGAGATTTTTTTTCCAGGAATCTAAACAAAACTGGGAGAAACCTTATGCTTCACACCTGTTCAGTTAATCTAACACCAGTAGGTCATTTGTGTGTTCCTACAGTATGGGACAGCTACAGTTTCTCCTTTGGGAATCTTTAAAATCTACATGAATTTTCACGAAGGCACAGTCATGATTTTACACAGGCAGGTCTGCATTTTTGGAGCAATCGTGTAGAAAGTCATATTCCTGAAAATAAATGCATGTAAGCTAACACTTATGCAAATTATAAAACATGAATTTCCTTAAATCATTACCTCACGGTCTTAAGAGTATCCATTACCTGCCTTAGTCTTTCTTTACAGATGAAAGAAACTAAGGTAAGACACAGGGACGCGAGTTTATGGTGGAACCAACAGAAGAAGAAATGAGGGCTCTGCCTTTTAAATGCCCGACAGTTCCTAAGAACAAGGCTCGTTTGGTCTCACAAAGTCTAAAGGCTGGGAAGGAAACTGAACTTTCACACCTGTCTCTTTTAACTGTGCGTAGGGTGGCCGGGGCTGTGGAGGAAACAAGGCATCTGGACAAAATGGGAGGGAAGTAGGCTAAAAACCCAGGAAGAGGCCGGGAAAAGGGAATGAAGCGACGCGACGTGCCGCGAGGGACAGGGATGAAGGTCCCAGCAAAGGAGGAACTTCTGTTGCGGGAACGAAAGAGATAGAGGATTTACAGAGAGGGGGGACAGAGGGGCAGCAGGGACCAAAAGGGAAACGCCGGCGCTTGTGGTTGGGCGGATCTGGAGAGTCCCCCTTACAAAGCCGAGTTCACGGGCGGGGATGCCTCACCTGTTAGTAGGACGGAGAAAGACAGAAGGCGAAAAAGAGCCAGACTTCCCAGGTCAGCCCCAGAGTGGCCCCCAGCCGTGGCCATCTTGCTTCTCAGCTGAGCGGAAGCTTGGATGTTCCTTCAGTAGAGTAGTGGCCTCTCTAGGCAGCCACTGGCACCGTCTCTGTGGTCCGGAGTTCTAGAGGAAGGAAGTTCGTGTCCTGTGGAGTTTCCGGGAGCTGACGTGGAGCCATCCGAAGAGCAGCAGTGAGTGGAGGATCCCAGTAATCCGACGTAGAGGCCGGAGGCCTGAAAGATGCTGACCAAATTCGAGACCAAGAGCGCGCGGGTCAAAGGTAGTAGAGAAGTAAAGGGGGGAAAAAGGCGGGATGTTGGGGGCGGCGCCGCCACCGGGAAAACAGAAAATGGGTGGACTTACTGGCCGAATTAGTCCCACCGGATGAAATTAGGGGAGGACAGGAGGGGAGTTTGGTCCTGACGGGCGGCTTTGCAGTCTTCTCTCGTTTGTGTGTTCCGGGGCTCTGATTTACCTATGAAGTGGTTCTCTCACCGCAGCGGATTCCTTAGACCCGCTCCCTATTCTTTCACCTCCCATTTCCTTCCCTGGAGGCTGTGCTCCCTGCTTGTTCTGCTCCCTAGGCTCTGTGACCCGATGGCCCTTTGATGACCGAATTATACGGAGAGGCCCAGGGGATTGAGTCTTGACCTTTGTTACAGTAGCTTTTTCGAAGATGAGTACTGGTTACTTCACGTAGGAGGCTTGTCTGCGCCATCTCAACTGATCTAGTGTTTCCTTTGGACATTATTGCCTAGTTGGAAATAGGGCATTAAGGCCTGTAAGCCCCAGTGAAGTCTAAGATTAATAGTATTACTAGATAAAATACATGATATCCATTTATATTGGAATTTCAGATAAATAGCCAAAAATTTTTTTGGAGGGCAAATGATTGAGATCACAGTAGTGTCTTAGATTGTAAAAATGAGAAAAACAGAAAGTAAGGTCTAATAAGAAGTGGAAAAGTATATCTGGAATATTTAGGAAGATGCAGCACTGCAAAGTGGTTAGGAACTTGTTCTTTGGAGTCAGGTGGGCTTGCTGTGGAATACTGAAACATCCACTAACAAGCCATATGACCTAAGATCACTTATGTAACATCTCTAAATCCCTTCTTTTCTCATCTTTAAAACAAGGGCAATTAATATTCTATTCTAGAGAAAACTAAAATGAGAAGAATATGGAAAATGTTTATTACAGTGCCTGGCTGACTCAGTAACTGAAAAAAGATCATTAATATGAGAATATATTTTGACCAGTTTCTAAGAACCTTGATCTGGAAAGGTACCATTAAAAATTTCTAGGCTGGGCACAGACATCTTGGGAGACTGAGAAGAAGAATCACGAGTTTGAGGCCAGCCTCAGCAACTTAGCGAGACCCTGTCTCAAAAAAAGGGCTGTGGATGGAATTCAATGTTAAAGTGTCTCTGGATTCAATCCCAAGTATTAAAATAAACAAGCAAAATTTTTTTAAAAGTAATTTCTGAGAACAGCTGAGGCAGGAGGATCACAAGTTTGAGACCAGCCTGGGAAACTTGGTGAAACCCTTTCTCAAAATAAATAATAATAATAAAGAGCTACAAACATCTCAATGGTAGAGCAGCCTCAGGTTTAATCCCCACAACTGCCACCTATCCCTCCAAAATGAGAGAATTCTGGGGCCTGAATAGTTGAAATGGACCTTTATTATCTTTGTGAACTCTCTTCTAATTTCTTCTTAGGCAGTACAAATGAAAAAAGAAAAAAGATGTCAAAGAATTTGAGCGTACTTACCCATTTAGACTGTTACCATATATCATGAAGACAAAATAATGAACAACCTATTCTAAAAATAGAAGATTTTGAAAAAATGCAAATGTTTCATAATTAATGAAAATAGCTTGACCTCATTTAGTAATTGAAGAAATACAAAACAAACAAAGAGATAACATTTAGGGAGATAACATTTAGATTTGTAAAACAGCAAATAATTGATAACATCTTGTGTTAGCCAACATGTGCAAAATAAGTGCCTTTGTATTCTTAATGAGATTGTATACCAATAGTGTTTTTATAATTAAACAGTATCTATCAAAATGTTAGATGTACATTCTCTATTCCTAAGCTATACCAGTTTCAGGTCTTCATCCTAAAGTAGTAATAATGCAAATAGCCTGGATTATGTGTAGAAGTATTTTTAATAGGCCTTTCTGATAGCCAAAAATTGGGGGGAATTTTTTTTTTTTTTTTGTAGTACAGGGAGATTGAATTAAGGACCTTACACATGCTAGACAAGCACTCTACCACTGAACTACATTCCCACCCCTTTTTATTTTTATTTTGAGACAGCATCTTGCAAAGTTGCCAGAGCTGACCTCATATTTGTGATCTTCCTGCCTCAGCCTTTTAATAGTGGGGTGGGAGGAGGGCAGGTATTTTAAATACCTTCTCAAAATAATTTAAAAGTTTGGCTTATATGTACTTAAATGTAATAGATCTATATCATATATTTAAGTGAGAAGAAGCTTGCAGAACACCATTATAATATGATCCCTATTTTCTTTCTTTTTTTTTTTTAGGAGGGAGGTGTACTGGGAATTGAACTTGGGCATTCAACCACTGAGCCACATCCCCAGCCCTATTTTGTATTTTATTTAGACAGGGTCTCACTGAGTTGCTTAGTGCCTCACCATCGCTGAGGCTGGTTTTGAACTTGTGATCCTCCTGTTTCAGCCTCCCAAGCTGCTGGAATTACAGGCATGTGCTCCTGCACTCACCAATATGATCCCATTTTCATAAAATAATAAAGCCTTTGTACATAACTACATTAAACATCTAAAAGGATGTACTCTAAATTGTTAATACTTGTGACATCTGAGGACTTCCATTTATAGTCATGATAGACTAACAAAGACCAGATAAACCTTCATATTTTAAATACTACACAATTGAGCAATCTATATGAAGCAAAGGTTTTTAGAATCTGTACAACAGGCAATGCAAGAAAGTGATTCTTAAGAGATGGGAAGTAAGTACAGTGAATTCTACGATTGTTTCAATTTATGCCTAGTTTCTAGGCTGCAGAGAAAGGAGGAGGGAGAACACTGTGAAACTCTCTGAGGAGACAGTTTAGAATATGAGGAAGCAAATATTGCTAAAATTTGCTGGGCATGATATTAAGAGGAAGCCACACAGAGAGAACACTGGAGATCTGCAAGTGGTTCCTTTAGGCCTTTTTCTGAGTACTGATCTGTGCTTGCATATGAGAGAACTATCCAAAACTTAGAAAAGGACCATTGAAAAGAAGGCAGAGCAATCCCTGGAGCTCACACAGGGCTGGGAATAGTTTGTGTTCCTTCCAGCCAGAATGCAAAGGCCTCATGATATTACAGAGTATCATATAGAGACATCAGATAGTTATTACCTTAATAGTGATTCCAAATTAGAGCCTAAAGACTGCTATGCACCCACTTAGCAAAACTTAAAATCAAGTCTTAAAACAATTGAACATTCTAAGTAACTTAACAGCATCCTAGAAAAAAGTTGCCCCACAATATTTGAAGAAATATAACAAAGTCCAACACCTGACAACACAAAATTTGAAGCCTCTGCCATCCAATATGCTATCTAGCATGTGGAATGAATAAATGAACCTATGATTAACCTAGATGTTCCTTCTTATTATCAGATTTGTCAGAAGGTGGCTTTGTGGTCCTTATTTAGTTCATTGTATCATTTCCCCACAGGGCTCAGTTTTCACCCCAAAAGACCCTGGATCCTGACCAGTTTGCACAATGGGGTCATTCAGTTATGGGACTATCGGATGTGCACCCTCATTGACAAGTTTGATGAACATGATGGTAAGTCAGTTTCTAGAAGGAAATTAAAAAGATAATAAGGCATTTATTGCCTCTTAGAGTAGTTTAAAACCTTGATTGATAATAGTTCCTTTTAAGGATGTGGAATAGATAGAACTGAAAAATTCTAATTAGGAATCATCATAGAGATTGAAAAAGCAACTTTCTAAAAGAAATGTTTAACATCTCTGGCAATTAGAGAAATGGATATTAAAATTACACTGAGATTTCATCTCACTCCAGTCAGAATGGCAATAATCAAGAATACAAGTAACAATGTGAGTGAAGATGTGGGAAAAAGGGTACACTCATACATTGTTAGTGGGATTGCAAACTGGTGCCACCACTCTGGAAAGGAGTATGGAGATTCCTCAAAAAACTAGGAATGGAACCACTGTTTGACCCAGTTTTCCCACTCTTTTGGTATATACCCAAAGGATTAAAATCAGCATACTATAGTAACACAGCTACACCAGTGTTTATAGCAGCATAATTCATAATAGCTAAGCTATGGAACCAACCTAGGTGCCCTTTAACAGATGAATAGATAAAGAAACTGTGGTATAGATACACAGTGGTGTATTACTCAACCATAAAGAAGAATAACTTTATGACATTTGCCAGTAAATCGATGGATCTGGAGATTATCATGCTAAGTGAAATAAGCCAGTCTCCAAAACCAAAGGTCAGATGATTTCTCTGGTATTTGGAAGCTGACCCACAATAAGGGTAAGGGGCAGGGAAGGATAGAAGTTCAGTGGATTAGACAAAGGGGAATGAAGGGAAAATGGGGAGGTAGGAAAAGGAAAGACAGTGGAATGGATCTGACATAACTTTACTATGTTCACATATGAATACACCACAGTGAATCTCACCATTGTGTACATCCACAAGAAATTTTAAAAAATAATAACTATGGGTAAATGGCAGAAAGATCAGTAGAGAAAAGGGAGCAGGTGTAGAGGAAAGGAGAAGTACTGGGGTCTGAATTAGAAAAAGATGTGTTCCATGCTTGTATAGTCATGTCAGAATGGATTCTACTGTTACATATAACTAAAAAGAACCAATTTTAAAAAAAAATTAGAAAGAGCAACTCTCTCTAACATTGTTGCCTGCCCTCTCCCCCAGGTCCAGTGCGAGGCATTGACTTCCATAAGCAGCAGCCACTATTTGTCTCTGGTGGAGATGATTATAAGATTAAGGTACAGAGAATCTGTCATGATTGGGAATAAAAGACAGAAGGATGTGGGAAGTTTTGGGAATTTCTGAAAGACAAGACAACTCACTCATACAGAGTTAGGCTTTTAACAACATCCAGAGCATTTATCTGGTAAATACTTATTGAATCCTTACTGTGTGCCAAATATATTTCTCTTTTGGGAATTTAGAAATGGCTTCTGTTCTTCAGGAACATTTATTCTTTTTTTTGGTACCAGAGATTGAATCCAGCCACTGAGACACATCTCCATCCCTTTTTATTTTTTATTTTGAGACAGGTTCTCTGCTGAGTTTGGCTTGAACTCAAAATCCTCCTGCCTTAGCCTCCTGAGTCGCTGGGATTACAGGCATGTGCCACCACATCCAGCTTGGGACCAATCTTGATACTCATTGTTCATCACTACAAATAATATACTTTTTTAGAAATATTATAATGAGATAATATTCTTTTTTTTTTTTTTTTTTTTTTTTTTTTTTTTTTAACCCAGGGCCTTATGCTTGCGAGGCAAGCACTCTACCAACTGAGCTATATCCCCAGCTTGAGATAATATTCTTAATGGTCTTAGAGAACCATCAGGTGGTGTGAGCTTCTACTAACTGCCCCCAGAATTTAGTGCCTAAATATTAGAAACAGCAAGAACAATGCATCTCATACTTCTGATGCCACTTTTCTCCATGGGTATCTGTCATTTTTTCCTATCATCAAAGTTCTGCTGTATGATCTACAATGTATAACTTCCTGAAGTAGCTTGTGAAAAACACTAACTTTTTTATGAAGTAAACTTGATTATTTCAGCAATTTAGAAGACCCTGTCTCAAAAAAGGACTGGGGATGTAGTTCAGTGGTAAAGCACCCCTGGGTTCAATCCCCAGTACAAAATCAATCAGAATTGTGTCTATTTACCTCCACAAGTCATTTTCATCATATCTAATTATATCCAACCATGTGAGTTAAATTTACTTCATTAAAAAAGTTACTGTTTTTCAAGAAATTATGCATTGTAGATTGTATGGCAGAACTTAGGTTATGGGGGGAAATGACAGGTACCCATGGAGAAAAGTGATTAGAATTATGGGAAGCACCATTCTTTCTGTTTCTAGTGTTTAGGCACTAAATCCTGGGAGTAGTTAGTGGAGTTCATACCACCCGATAGCTCTTAAAGACCCTTAAGAATATTACCTCATAACATTTCTAAATAAAGTATTTGTTATTTATAGTGATGAACACTGAGTATCAAGGTTGGTTCAGGCTGGATGTGGTGGTGCACACCTGTAATCCTTGTGGCTCAGGAGGCTAAAGCAGAATGATCCCAAGTTCAAGCCAGCCTCAGCAACTTAGTGAGGCCCTAAGCAACTTATTGAGACCCTATCTCAAAATTTTAAAAAAGGGCTGGGGATGTAGCTTAATGGTAAATTGGCCCTGGGGATAGGCCCAGTACCAAAAAAAAAAAAAAAAAATGAAAAAAATTGGTTAACTTGGGGACCTGGGGGTGTAGCTCAATAGTAGAGTGCTAGCCTAGCATGCACAAGACTTTGGGTTCAATTCAAGCAATCATCAGGAGAAAAAAAAAAACAAAACAAAACTGGGTGCAGTGCATATGCCTGAAATCCTAGCTAGTCAGGAGGCTAAATTAGGAATTTTGCAAGTTCAAGGCCAACATGGGTGACTTTGATGAGACTCTGTCTCAAAAATGAATCAAAAAGGTAGCTGAAGGTATAGATCAGTTGTAGAGCACTTGCCTAGCATTTGTGAGATCCTGGGTTCAATCCTCAGTACTACTGAAAAAAAAAATTGGTTACCTTGGGTTTCTTATAATTTAAGAAAGGAAAGACCATCACTTAAGAAAATAGTTTTTTTTTTTTCCTAAAATGAGTTTTGTTTTGGCAGTACTGGGGGCTTCAGCCTCACTTGAGTAATGTAGTATTTTCCATAATAATGAGTTTAAGTCTATTTACAAGATAGGTAAGTACAGCTTACAAATGTATGAGCATCATTTGCCATCAAATTAGGAGTCAAGATGATGATGCCATATGTTATATTACTCTTTCCTTTGGAATCGTAGATCTACTTTTTTAAAGTGATAGGTAAAGTGTCAAGGTAGCTATATTTAAGATCAAAACGTAATTGTATGGTAGAAAGAAGAGTTTCAAGTTAACTGAATGAATGAATGAATGGTTTCCTATTATTAAAATGCTTTCTCAAGCCAGGGACAGTGGTGCATGTCATAGGCTAGTCTCAACTGGTTCCAGTTGAGGCAAAAGGATCACTTGGACCTAGGAGTTTGATGCCAGCCAGGGCAACAGAGCAAGACACTGTCTCAAAAAAAAAAAAACAAAAAAAAAAACAAAAAACAAAACAAAAAAAACTTTTCTCCCCAAAGAAAGAAAAGCATTTCTATAATTTGATTGGTTTTGCAGTGCTAGGGGATTGAACCCAGAGCCTTGTGCAAAGTAGGCAAAACTTTCTACAACTGAGCTACATCCCTGGTCCCCTTTTCAAAATTTTATTTTTAGCTTTTCCTAACCCAGCACCCCCACCACTGTCCACCCTCACATTGTTTAGCTGACCTGTGTTTTCATACTTGTTTTTTTCCTCTAATTTTAAGCAAGACTCCCTACCAATTTTCCTCTCTATTGAAAAATGCTAACCCAAGATCCTCAGTCCTCACTTTCCAGGCATACCTTTTTTTGTTGTTTTTTGTTTTTGTTTTTGATGTGTGGTACTAGAGATAAAACATAGGACATTGGCATGCTAGGCCAGCACTGTACCACTGAGCTATATCCCTGGCCTGTTTTTTTTATCTTGAAACAAGGTCTTGCTAAGTTGCCCTGACTGGCCTCAAACTTGCGGTCCTCCTGCCTCAGCTTCTTGAGTAACTGGGATTAGAGAAGTGTGTCACTACACCTGACTCCAAGACCCTTACATCCTTTTCCTTAGTTAGACATATTTGTCTCTGCAGGTTTGGAATTACAAACTTCGGCGCTGTCTCTTCACATTGCTTGGACACTTGGATTATATTCGCACCACGTTTTTCCATCATGTAAGTAGCCATGATGGCTCTAGCTGTGGAGCATACTTTAGTTTCTCCATAGTAATTTTCTATTGCATTCCAAGAATCTATGCTTTGATAAAAGTATTATGTTATTGGTTTGGCTCTTTTAGGATCTTTGGGTGTTCACTTTTCTACTTTGTTTTTTACTGTAAAAGAAGCACTCGGGTTTATTACTGAATGTAATTGGATTTAGTGGGTTCCATGAGGAAGTCATTGTTTCTTTTTAGGGAAAAATAGGGATTTTATTTCAAGTTTGCTGTGTTAGCAAACCAAAGTTTGCAGACTATTCCCATGTGGGGTATTGTTAGTAATACGTATGCCTGGAAAAAAGGTCAAGCAAAGATGCCACTTTGATGAGCTAATAAACATTTTGAAGTATTAATCATGCCTCTCTCCTTATCCTCTGTAGCCAGGCTTACTGCCTTCTTTGAACTGTTAGGTATCATAGTAGATTTAAGCAGTATATTACAGATTAGAGACTATCAACCTTTTAATCCACTCTCAACCTGGATGGATCATCCTGTAACTCTGTACTATTAGAATTAACTTTCTCTATTGTTTGACTCCAGTAATTTAAATCTCTTGAATTAATTTAGAATGTAATGAAATAAACAATTATTTGCAGATAGAGTATACTTTTTTTCCTTTTTAAAAATCTAAATCTTTTAGGCTAGAATAGGAGAGAATGAGAAAATTGCACCAGAAACATTTGGGAATAATAATTACTCAATAAGATAATTTATTAGGTATAAATTACTTGTCATTACCATAAAGCACTTTCTGAAGACCCTTGCCTAGAACATGTGAAAAACCTTGTTGTTTTTTGTTGTTGTTGTTTTCATTGTTTGTTTTTCCCAGTTCAGTAATTGTTTATGTAACTTGTTAAGCCCTGTGCTAAACTCTGGAGGTACAGAAAAGCCAAATGGTCTTTTTTTTTTTTTAATTGGGAATTGAACCTCTGAGCCACATTTCCAGCCTGTTTTCTTTTTTATTTTAAGACAGGGTTTCGCTAAGTTGCTTAGGACTTCAATAAGTTGTTAAGGCTGGCTTTGAACTTGTGATCTGCCTCAGCCTCCCAAGTTGCTGGGATTACAGGTGTGCACCATTGTACCCAGCACCAAATTTTCTTTATATATTGCTGCTTTGATTACTAAGACTTGGTAATTTTTTTGAAACTGATCTAACCAGGAGATGTCAGACTATAAAACAGTATTCCCATCCCACAGTAAGGAGAAGGGCCTTTCACTGGATCTTAATTTGCAAAATTAGCTACATAAGTATAAATATACACATGTAAATGTATAAAAACAAATATAAATATGTATTATGTCATCTGCCTCTGAAAGTTTATTATGCCTCTGTCTGGCTTCTAGTCTTAACTCTTTTAGGTGAACGTGCCCAAGTTAGGAAAAACTGGTAAATTGGTGGGAGAAGACAGTTGGCCTGATACCAGAAGCAGCAATTCCTTTGCTAATATAGCTGAGGTGATAGGCAGTAGAACGCTCCCCCAAAAGAAAAAAAATAGTTACCGAAGCCTAACAGAACATGTTTGTTTAATATTCAAAGCCTTTGTCTGAAATCTTTCAGGAATATCCTTGGATTCTGAGTGCCTCAGATGATCAGACCATCCGAGTGTGGAACTGGCAATCTAGAACCTGTGTCTGGTAAAGCAGGAGGCAGAAGCCTCCAAAAGAGTCTTAATTCTTCCCATTTTTCATGATTAACTTATTTTCAGAACAATGATCGTTCTTTGCAAATGTACCACATTTGCTGGTTAATTACTGAGAGTTTGCAGGATGCTTTTAAATATAAAATAATAAATATAGAGACAATCTCAGTAATGTGTAAATCTGGATTTTCTGATAATTTCTTCCCAGAGAGAAGATGTTGTAAAGTTAGGCTTTTAGAACAAGAATTTTTAGTTGCTTTTCAATTCTGTTTCCTTAAAACTTGAGTTAGGGTCTAGTCTGACTCAGGGCCTAGACAATTTACTTTGAGTTTGGAGATAAAACTCTCATAGAATTCTATGTGAAGAAGTAAGGAATGTTTAAAATGGTGTCCTTTAATGATGCCCTACTAAAATCTATCAGATAATTCCTAGCATAAATTACTAAAATTCCATTTATTTTCATATTTTAATATATCTTTAGTCTGAGAGTACAGCTATGCAATTAAGTTCTTCTGACATTAGTAATATTTAAATACTAAAGCATTAGAGTCAAGAAGAGAGCTACTGATAAAAACACATGACCTTGCTTA
Organism: Sciurus vulgaris; assembly: GCF_902686455.1. Taxonomy (NCBI): domain Eukaryota; kingdom Metazoa; phylum Chordata; class Mammalia; order Rodentia; family Sciuridae; genus Sciurus; species Sciurus vulgaris. The sequence goes on along the minus strand of NC_136461.1, from coordinate 121,503,154 downwards.
TTATTTTTAGTTCACAATTGTTATAATTACTTGCCTTTTTCTCCGTTAAAGTAAAATCGGATAAGTATTTATTGAATATGGAAAAAGGTATTTAACTTAGGAGTCTATTGATTTCCACCTCTAATTTAGTATTATCTTTTTTCTTTCCCTTGCAGTGTGTTAACGGGGCACAACCATTATGTAATGTGTGCTCAGTTCCACCCCTCAGAAGACCTGGTTGTATCAGCCAGCCTGGACCAGACTGTGCGCGTTTGGGATATTTCTGGTGAGCTGCTCAAATTCAGGGGACAACCTTGTCGTGTCTGGCGCAAAACTGCAATCGCTTAAAATAGTGAAGGTAGTTGGCTTAGAACAGGAAAAGTTAGAATATTCTGTTCCCATATGATAGCCTCTTTGTTTCTGAGGATATTGTTTGTTTATGTTTGATGGATCTTCATGTTAGAAGTATTGTCTGTGAGAAGTGGTTACTCTGGAAAATTCTTTTGAGTAAATTTTAATTTTTATTATTTATTTATTTTTGTTACTAGGGATTTAACCCACAGGCACTTTACCATTGAGCTATATCTCCAACCCTTTTTTATTTTGAGACAGAGTCTCCCTTACTTGCTTAGGTTCTTGCTGGGTTGCTGAGTCTGGCCTCAAACTTGTTATCCTCCTCTTTCAGCCTTCAAAGTTGCTGGGGTTACAAGTGCATGCCACCATACCTAGCTTAACTTTTTTGTTATATCCATTTTTAGTTAAAATTTATGTACCTTTGGAGTATTTGATTAAGAGTCAGTCTTTCTACTCAAATAAGAAAGAATACATCTTTGACAAAAAGAAATTTGAAAACAGATTAATGGGAGAGAACAGTACTCTTGGATCTTGTTGCCTTATTTGGAAATAGGAAGATTCCTCTATTAGATTTCTTTTAGTGTAAAGAACATGGGACAGAAGGGAGTTGGTGACTTTTTTGTTCAGAATACCTTTTGGTAGGCAGACTTCTAGGACATGGAAATAAATAATTAGATTTTTGATGTTTGAAATAATTCCTCCTTTCATAGTGTGCCTTTTGAGATAAGGATTTAAGTGTTTAGTGCAGTATAAAGGAAATCTAAGAAGTTGCTAACCAAAGAATTTAAATGCACAGCAAGGACCATACCTATGATATAGGTGGAAGAGCTTTATGTTGGAATTGGGAAATGAGACTCTAAATATTGAGGTTTTCTTCCCAGTTGTATTTCCTTATTGCTTGCTGTATTGTCTTTATTCATTACCTTAAAAATTCTTGGAGATTGAGTTCTCTGAAAAGTTAGTGACTGGACTGCAAAATATTGTTTCATTCTGAGAAAGGGAGGTCCCCTTGTAGGTCTTTGCCTGATTCTTTGTGGTAATAAAGGAGTCATCTTTCTGCATTGAACAGCAGAGGTGATAACTTTACCCAACTTCCTTGTGGCATAGTTGGCTGGGACAATATGGTACTTGCTGTTCTTACAAGCCAATGATGAATATCTAGTTGAAAATTTGAATTCCTGGATACAATATTTGGAATGTTGTTGTAGCAGTTGTTTAAGATTCATGCATCATAGAAACAAGCAAGAGAACAGAGGAACTATTGGAGAGTAGAACCTCTAGGTCATGCTGTCTTGGCAATTTTCAAAGGCTTAGAATTAGAAGAGACTGGTATAGACAAGATCGTATTGGAGAAAAGGCAATTTACTCCTTCCTCTAGGGATTTGCCATTGCAGTTTTTCGTCAGACCGATTAGGCTTTTTGAAGTACACCCAGATGTGACCAGCCATGCCATCAGGAGGAGCTAGGTACAGGCATCTGAGCCTGTGCCCTCTCCTTACTGCCAGTACCAGGGAACTTAGCATTTACTCTTCCAGTAACTTAACTATGGTTCTCACTGTGCACACATTCAAAGTACCCTCTCTATCTCAGGATATAGGCTCCTGTGGGGGTTAGATCCAAGGTCACACTGTTCCAGCAGTTCAGACAATTACTTGGAATAGTTTTTCCCAACCCAAATTCTTTGAGAAAATTACGTGCTGTGGAAAGTACTTTGATTATTTTCTCAGTTCTTCTAGGAATGGTATACAGCTAATACCATTCTGGATCATGGAGAAGTTAATTTGTTACATACCTAAACTCGAGTTTTAAGCAGTAGGGCTTTTTTCACAGAACACAGAGTTAAGAAGGGCCTTCTACTGCTCCACTCTAGTACTGTTTGTGCTGTCTAATGCTAGGATAGCACATTCCCACTGGTCTACCTAAAGCAATTTGGGGCATTCAGGTGGCTGGATTCTCATTAGTGATCATTGAAAGCCCATGGCAAGAAGTACTTTTCTTCATACTTTGCAAGCAGAAAGCATGTTTGCATCAAAATTAAGGGCTCTAGATCAGAGGAGAGAGGGAGAGTATGACCCCAGTGGGGTTTATACTTGCTTTTGAATGTGTGAATTGCATGCATTACTATATAATAACATTGTAATTGCTGTATTTTGTATGTCTGTTCATGAGAATTTTGTGCTAACTTCACCTACTAATGTTAATGTTCTCTTTACTATTTCTAAGTGTTTTTCTGCACCCACAAATCTTTTCAGTAACCCCTTAGCCAGTGTAGAAGGAGATACTTTGGTATTTAATCAAGTAGAAAGAGGTTTTGGGTTAGACTTTTGCACTTAACTCTTTCCTTTTCTAGAAACCAGCATGCTCTTTTCAGTAGGTCTCTTTTTTGCTTCGGTTCAAATAACTCTGAACACAGGAAGAGAAATTAGCTTCCAGACCTGATAGAGATCAGGGCTAATATTTCACAAAGGGAAAAGTTAGTTCTGAATCAGAGAATGAATACCCCCAAATTTAGAGAACTGGTGAAAATTCTGATTATTTCAATTGTCTCTTTTTGAAAGGGACACTCTCTGAGCTAGTAGGTAAGCACCAAGAGTGTAGAAATCTTCAAAGGAGAAGCTGTCTCTCGATGTTTCCCATAAAAATCGAGCTTAGAATAGCCTGAATCTTTTGTGTTAACCTGGCAAAAACTATTTGTTTAAAAGGGAATGTATTGGGACTGGAGATATAGCTCAGTTGGTAGAGTGCTTGCTTACTTGGCATGCACAAGGCCCTGGGTTCAATCCCCAGCACCGCACAAAAAAAGGGGTGGAATGTATTTACATCCTACTGTGAAGCCAGGTTATCTTTTTAGCTTTGAGCCTCCAAGTAAACTGTTAAAGTCTTTTAATATGCTCACACCTTTGCATGTCAAGCTCATATAATTCAGGCTCAATTTTTTAAAAGACTAATAAAAAAGTATTAATATGCTGCCAAATCCTGTCCTCATACTTTTTTCCTTACTGCTTCCCCTGGTCCCTGTTGGGAGGCATGCATAAACTGGTCCATTTTGAGCGTGTTCTCTTCTCCCTCTGGATTTGGGTAGCTGCTGTAGAAATTTTCCATCTGTCGTTCAGTCCTAGTGAGTGACTTGTTGAAGGCTCAAATATTTTTTTTCTAAGTATCTTTTCACTGCCTGTCACTATTCATCTGTCTGTTTCACCCTTCCCCTTTTCCTGGATCATTATACACAAGTGCAACAAAGGCTTCCGTTCTGTCATACAGCTTTCTTTTTAATGTGCTTGTTGAAGTTTATTGGAGGTGAAGTTCCTCACAGCTGTCTTTGTATCTTTCTTTGAATCTGTCTCATACACCAGATTCATTAGAAAAAGTTGACAGATCCTATTAAAAGGATAAGTGAAAGAAGGCATCCTTGTGATAACGTATTTATGAAGCTTTGGGAGAGTTTTGTTTTTTTGTTTTGTTTTGGTTTGGTTTGGTTTGGTTTTTTTAGCATCATCTTTATGATTTTGCCTGTTGGCTAAATTTTCATCTTAAATGGGGGACAAGATAATTAAAACTCCATGGGCTCTTGCTTCTCCAGTGCTGAAGTTTAGGTGCCATAATTATAGAAGAGGTATCATTTTAAAACAATGAGTATAATTTAGCTTAAGTTTTCATATTTTCCAACTGATGCCAAGTTTTAGGCTTGAAACTACTTAAGGTTTTATTTTCTTTCCATTACATGTTATTATGTTTTATTTTGCAAGTGCTAAGTAATTTCATCTTCCACTCCCTGCACCCCAAATACTTCAGATATGAGATTTTCTCCCAATTCTGTTTTCTCATCTTCAAACTGTTATCTGCTTGTCTATCTCAGAGTTGTTATCAGAATCAAATTGTGTGATGTTCGAGTGTGTTGAAAATCAAAAGTGCTTTTCAAATGTAAGGTAGTAGTTGTATTATTTTGATTCTGACAATAGCACAAATAGCTTCTAAGGATAGGCGTAGGTGAACACAAATGTGGGTCCTTTACAAATAAGATATATCTTATCCTGGTGTCTTTTGCCTATTGTTTTCAGATTTGGGGCTCAATTCTCTCAGTGAGGCTAGCCTCCAAAAATTTTTATAGCAAAATACATATATTCAAGTCTACGACCAGCCTTTTAAGTAAGAACTTAAAAGTGATGGGGAAGTTTAATTACCTTGTGCCCTGTTCAAGGGTCAAGTAGAAGATATGAGTATACTTTTTGCATAGCACTCTTTCTTCAAAACAGTATCTTTTTCATCATATTTTTTAGTCTCTTCCAGGCCAGATAGCTTTTTTTTTGTGCTTAACAGATCTAGTTTGTTTCTTTAACCCATTTGGGACTTCCCTTTGAATTGCCTCCAAGCTTCCAGTTTAAGAAACACTGAACTGTGGCCTGCCCAAATGACTTTTCTTTACAATTTTTTGAGATGACGGAAAAGCATTGTTATATATTTCATGCAATTAAAAAAAAAAGTGAAAATTGAATGTTTACCATTTGAGTCCATATTTTAAGAACATTGAAGAATAAAAATTGGGTGTGGTGGTGTATGCCTCTATCAACTTGGGAGACTGAGGCAGGAGGATCCCAAGTTCAAGGCCATCTTCAGCAATACCATAAGCAACTTAGCAAGATCCTGTCTCAAAAATAAAAAGGACTTGGGATGTGACTCAGTGGTTAAGCACCCCTGGATTCAGTCCCCGGAACCAGAAAAATGGAAAGTGGGCATTTTCTGAAGTGGACAGCTCTTTGGGTGAGATTTTTTGAAGTGAGCTGTGTCAGAAATTTGGGTCAGTCTCCATTAAAAGAAAACCAGTAGTGGGCCTTTTGAGTGTTTAAGGAACAGAAGAGGAGACAGTGAATGTACTTCAGAACTTTGAACATTTTTAGAAATATGAGCTCTTGAGTCTCTTTTCTTTCTTGTCTCTTTAAATTTCATTTTCCTTTCTCTGATGTTAGTCTGTCTCTGTACCTTTCTGCTTCTGCTACTGTGCTGTTTATGATAACATTATGTTTGCTTCTTTCATCCCATTCCTTACCCCATCAAAGGTCTAAGGAAAAAAAACTTGTCCCCTGGTGCAGTGGAGTCAGATGTGAGAGGAATAACTGGAGTTGATCTATTTGGAACTACGGATGCAGTGGTGAAGCACGTCCTAGAGGTACTTATCTCTGCTGCCAGTGGCTGGGTGTGGGCTGTCCTCTGGGGAAAATCACAGCATGTCATTCATTATTTATTCCTTTAGCAATTATTTATTTATTTATCCATTTATTTATTGGTACCAGGGATTTAATACAGAAGTGCTTTACCACTGAGCTACATCACCCAGCCATTTTATTCTTGCTTTTTGAGTCAGGGTCTCACTAAGTTGCTTAGGGCCTTGCTTAATTGATGAGGCTGGACTTGAACTTGCAATCCTCCTGCCTTAGTCTCCCGAGTCACTGGAATAACAAGCATGCACCACCACACCTGACCTCAACAAGTGTTTATTGAGTGTCAGGTGCTGTTTGAGGCATGGGAAATAGAATTGTGAGTAAACTGACAGAGAAATGAAGCTTCACGTGGCCTTATAAATTCAGTAGAGAGAAAGGAAGAAAGTTGAACATAGGCTCCATCACTGTCCTATCTCAAAGCAGAACCTGTTCTCAAACCTTCTGGAAGCATGTGGCAGAAAGAAATGTAATCAGTGTTACAATAAACCATGTGTAAGTAACTTGTGTTCATTGTGGGAAAAGAGAAAAGCATAAGGGAAAGAAACTAGTTCTTTTAAGATAAAAAATATCTGATTTAATCCTTATGGCTGTTCACTGAGGTAGGTATCATTAACTTCATTTTACAAATGAAAAAATTGATATTTAGAGAAATTAGCAGTTTACTGAAGATCACATGTATCTAGTAAATGAAAAAACTTAGGATTTGAACTTGGATCTCTCTGTCTTCAAAACCCAGCTGCTTTTAACCACATCAAAATGTCTCAAAATTACCTCTGAATCAAAACTGCCTTATCCATGATTTTGTCACACATGAACTACAACTATGTAAATAGGATATGGAATATTTTAAGATTAGCAGTTCTTAAACTTTTTAGTCTGAGAATCTCTATATTCTTAAAATTTGTGGAGAACCTCAGTTTTTGTTTATGTACGTTGTATCTGTCAGTTTGAACCATATTTGAAATTGAAACTGGAGATTGAAACCAGGGCCTTGTTTATGCTAACCGTGTACTCTGCCATGAGCTATGTCCCAAGCCTAAAACCAAGAACTTTTTAAAACATGAACAAAACCAGGCATGGGGCACTTGCCTGTAATGCCAGCTACTTAGGAGGTTAAGGCATGAGGATCTCAAGTTTGAACCCAGCCTGAGCAATTTAGGAAGACCCTGTCTCAAAATAAAAAAAAAAGGGCTGGGCTGTAACTCAGAGATAGAGTGCTTGCATAGTGTGTATGAGGTCCTAGGTTCATTCTTCATTACTGCAAAAAATTAAAACATGAACTATATCAGCACACCTTCCATTTGTTGCAGAGTGACATTATCGCCTATCATGTAGCCTCTCAAAAACTCAATTTTATACTCATTCTTACACAACAAGTATGAAAAGGCAAGTGAAGTCTTAGTATTTATTATGAAAATAGTTTTGATCTTGCAGACATCCTAAAGGAATCCTGGGAATGTTCCAAGAGTTTTCAGACCATACATTGAGAATTTCTGCATTAAGTTATAAAATGGCTCTTTCTTTTTTGCAGTACTGGGAATTGAACTCAGGTGCCTAATACCACTGAACTTCATCCCCAGATTTTGTTTGTTTGTTTGTTTATTTTTTAATTTGATTTTGAAACAGGGTCTTACTAAGTTTTTCTGGTTGGACTCAAACTTGGAATCCTGCTACCTTAGCCTCTCCACCAGTTGGGATCACAGGCATGTGCCTCTATACCATGCTAACACAGGTGTTTATACTTGAGATGTTACTAATTAGAGAAATAAGAAATAGGCAAGTAAAAAACAATGCAAAATATCCTAAATGAAACTGAATTTAGGGGTAGAAATATGTTGAAATGGCCATGAGAATTGGAATAATATTGGGTAGTTTGACATGATAATTCTAATGTTCAAAACCTTACATAGTGGTGTAGTCCCTTGAGTCTTCACACAAAGAGTAAATTAGAGACATCTTTTACAAACCAGCATGGTTCATTGATTTGCTTTGTCTGATGGTTACAAAGCTGTTTTGAAAGAACTATTTTTTTTTTTTTTTTTTTTTTTTTTTTAAATAGGGTCATGATCGTGGAGTAAACTGGGCTGCTTTCCACCCCACTATGCCCCTTATTGTATCTGGAGCAGATGACCGTCAAGTGAAGATCTGGCGCATGAATGGTGAGTGAACCACAATAAAGGTATCATCATGTCTTAAAAAATTGACTGCTGGGAACTGGAGCTATAGCTCAGTGGTAGACCACTTGCCTAGCATGCACAAGAACCTGCCCTGCATTTAGTCTCTAGTACTGAAAAACAGAAAGGGAAAAGGATAGTAACTGACTGCTACTCATCAAAGTAAAGTAACCAGATCTGCTGTATTTTGATCTGCTTTCCTACCTTAGGTTATTTTTTGGGTAGGGTACTGGAGGTTGAACTCAGGGACCACTCAACCACTGAGCTACTTCCCCAGCCCTGTATTATGTTTTATTTAGAGTCAGAGTCTCACTGAGTTGCTTAGCACCTCGCCCTTGCTGAGGCTGGCTTTGAACTCTAGATCCTCCTTTCTCAGGCTTATAGGCATGTACCACTGTACTTGGCCTACCTTAGGTTATTATCTTATGTAATCCTGGAAACATTGGCACTGCCCTTTTTTCTGTGGTCTTTTTTATATGGTCAGTGGTAGAGGGCTTGCTTGGCATATGCACAGCCATGGTTTCAAACCCCAGCACCATAAATAAACAAACAAACAAACAAACAAAATACATAAATAAAGCAAGCTTCTGTCCTGGAGTTTACATTTGTTCTGAAATGGCAGCTAGTGATAAATGTTATCAGGATGAATAAATTAGGGTAAAAACCTGAAGAATGATGGAGCAGAGGTTTTATAATTGCTGGGAGGATGAATGAAAGGACAGAGATATAAAGATTGAGAGTCTCAAATGAAGAAAATTACCCTATTTTCAGGCTGGGTGTATAGCTCAGTGATGGAGCATATGCCAAATGTGCAAGGTCCTGGGTTTGATTCCTGGCACCAAAGGGATAAAAAGGAAGCAGAAAGAAAGAGAAAAACTGCCTTATTAGACAGAAGTTAGTATTAGTATTTTGTAATGGTACTTAGAACTTGATTAAGAGGATCGTTTTATAGTAATAGGGAATTGCAATGACCTATCCTCTTTCATCCTTCAGAATCAAAGGCATGGGAGGTTGACACCTGTCGGGGCCATTATAACAATGTGTCTTGTGCTGTCTTCCACCCTCGCCAAGAGTTGATCCTCAGCAATTCGGAAGACAAGAGTATTCGAGTCTGGGATATGTCTAAGCGGTAAGGGAGTTACTGATGTTGTATGACCAAACCCAGGGGAATAGCCCCTTTCTCTCTTTCTGACCAAACCCAGAGGAATAGCCACTTTCTCTCTCTTACTTTCTCCTTTTAAAAATTAGATTGGAACTTGGGTGTGGTGGTACATTCCTGTAACACCAGCAACTCAGGAGACTGAGGCAGGATGACTACAAGTTCAAGGCTAGTCTGGGTAACTTTGTGAGGTCCATCCCCAAACAAATTTTAAAAAGACCTGGGAATATAGCTCAGTGGTAAAGCACCCCTGAGTTCAATTTCCAGTACCAAAGGAAGGTGAAAATTAGATTATAATGTTCCTTTTTGTCTCTCATCATCTTCAACATGTGTAAAACTTGAAGAGACCTAGAGATCAGCAACATTTATTAATTTTCTATCAAATAGAAATATCCCTGTGTATTCTTTTTCTTCTCTGAATTTGAACATTTTTCTCTCTCTCCCTTCCCCCCAGTGCTTTAGCTACAGAAATAAGAAATATGAAATGAAACAGTACAGTAAAATATTTACAATGAATAGGGAGAAATTGAAGTACCAAAATAATAGGATCAGTCTGATGTCTCCTCATTCTGTTCCTTGCTAGACTTTAACATGATAGATGCCTTTACTTTTGATACACAGTTTACTGTCCCTGACTTGCTTTTTAAATCAGCTTGCAGATTCACCATTCAGTATTCTTGCATGTGGTTGGCTAACAATTCCTCAGAAATTAATGTTTCTTTGTGTACCATTTGCTTTTGTAGGACTGGGGTTCAGACCTTCCGCAGAGACCATGATCGTTTCTGGGTCCTAGCTGCCCACCCCAACCTCAACCTCTTTGCAGCAGGTAAGGGCCATTTCTTCTTTTTGTTGTCATTGCTTTAGTTCAAATTACTTGAAAGTAATTCTTCGTTAGCTTTGTCTCCAGCAAATTTGTATTTGCTAACCCTATGCAATAGAATTCTCAGAGCCACTTAGTTGAAGTTACTCTTCCTTATCTTAGAGTAGTAGTATTTAGTGCTCTTTCTGTACCATGATTAATGGTATAGCTCATTCTCTTTGAGTAGCTCCTAGGAGCTCATGGGAGGCTAATGTGGGACACTTAGAGTCTCAGGTTGAAGCTAAAAACTAAAAAGTCTTATTTATTTGTTTGACAAATACATATTAAGTGCTAGACCCCATTGTAGGTTCTGGTGTTACAGCCGTACATAAAATAAAGTCCTTGTCTTTATGGATCTTTTATTCATAGTTAGGGAGAAAGACCATAAATAGTAAATATATAAAATGCATGGTAAAAAAAAATGCTTTGAAGAAAATTATAAAAATTAAGGTGCAGGGCTGGGGAGATAGCTCAGTTGGTAGAGTGCTTGCCTCACAAGCACAAGGTCCCAGGTTCAATCCCCAGCACTACAAAAAAAAAAAAAAAAAAATTAAGGTGTGGGTGAGGTAGTAAATAGGAACAATTGTATGGATTACTTTATATTGAGTGTTCAGAAAAGTGAAAAGGAATGAAACAGTGGAGAGCAAATGCAAAGAACATGTAGTAGGATGACAAAGAGAAGTGCTTAACATGTTAGAGAACATCAGAGACCAGTAGAAGCATGGTGAGTAAGGGACTAAGTAATAGCAAGGGGAGACCACACCAGAGTGTGCATCATTATCATTATTATGATTATTGGTACCAGGGTTTGAACTCAGGGGAGCTTAACTACTGAGCCACATCCCAGCCCTTTTTATAATTTGTTTAGAGACAGGATCTTACTAAGTTGTTGAGGCTGGCTTTGAACTCTTGATCCTTCTGCCTCAACCTCCCAAGCTGCTAGAATTACAGGCAAGAGCCACCACACCTGGGCTAAATCATGGTTGGAACTTAATTGTGTCCTGAGTGAGTGGAAAACCATTGTAAGATTTTGGGAAGGGAAGTAATAGTAGTGGTTTATGTGTGGAGAACAGACAGTAGGAGTACAAGAATAGAATGTTTCCTTAAGGGATAGACATTGCTAACAGGGTAAGAGCAAAATATTTTTTAAAACAGAACCATAAAGGCCTTTAGCACTAGCATTCATCTTTTTAGCAAATAATCTTGATACTGTTCTTATTTGCTGGGAACTGAGGAAGACTAGAAATTATTGCAATTTTTGCCTTCAGTGAACTAATGGTATAATGGAAATGAGAGATTTAAATGATTACAGTATGGAAATAAGTACTATTATGGAGTCTGCACAAAGTTTTAGGGGAATACAGAGAAGGGTGTGTCTAAATGTGGCAGTACGATTTAGTATTAAGAAAGTATTCACAGAAAATTACTTGAATAAAGATTTCAAGGCGGGGAGTGGTGGTGTATACCTATAATCCCAGCATATTGGGAGGCTGAGGCAGGAGAATCACAAGTTCAAAGCCAGCCTCAGCAACTTAGCAATAACCTATCTCAAAATAAAAAATAAAAAGAGCTGACCCTGAGTTCAATCCCCATTACCCCCCAAAATTTTTTTTTCAAAAATTAGGCAAATTATTTAGGAAAATAAGGGATACATTTAGGTGTTGTATTAATGTCTTTCTGTTGCTGTAACAAAACCCCTGACACTGAATATTTTATTATTTAACTCAGTCTTGGAGGTCTAAAGTCCAAGATGGGGCAACTGTTTGTCCTCTGGTGATGACTCTCTTGGCTATGTTACAGCATGGCCGATGGCATCATGGCAGGAGTGTGGGCACGGAGATATCTCATTGCCATAAAGAAGCCAGAGAAGATTTAGGCACCAGGCTTACTCTCAGTATAACAACCTACTCTCAAGGGAACTAATCACTAGTCTGAGAGAATTACACTAATCCCTTTTGAAGGTTCACCCTCTAATGACCTAATCACATTCTACTAGGCTCTGTTCTTAAAAATTCTAGCACCTCAACACTGCCACGCTAAAGATCAAACTTCCAGCACATGAATCCTTGAGGGACAAACCACATCCAAACCATAGCAGGTGTCTTGTCTTAATTTTCACATAAATGTATAATCACCCTTGTGCGTCTCTTGGTTCCAGATTTTTTTTTTCTTTTTTGCCTATAGTTAATTCTTTTCTCACTCTTCCCTGTCCTCCAGGCCATGATGGTGGCATGATTGTGTTTAAGCTAGAACGGGAACGGCCAGCTTATGCTGTTCATGGTAACATGCTGCATTATGTCAAGGACCGATTCTTACGTCAGCTGGATTTCAACAGTTCTAAGGATGTAGCTGTGATGCAGTTGCGGAGGTAAATCCAATTTATTTCTTTTTTACAAACCTTTTCATCAGTCACCATGGTACATTGCTCAAAAACTGAACTCTTTTTCTTTAAAATTACCTTCTATCACAATGGATATCCCCAAGGGATAACCCTGCTCAGTTTAAACCCTAGCCTGGCAAATAAGGAGGTGATCAGAAGTAAAATGGGAGTTCCCCTATTGAGAGTGCTATTGATTGACCCTGGGGGAAGGAAATTATATTTCTGTGGTTTCCTAATTCTCTTGTAAACCAGAAAAACGGTCTTGGTAGAAAGTATCCCAAATTGGAGACTTGTCTTTTGGGGCGGGGGCAGTGGTGCTGGGGATTGAACTTTTTTTAAAATTTTATTTAGAGACAGGGTCTTGCTGAGTTGTTTAGAGCCTTGCTGACTTACTGAGGTTGGCTTGGAATTTGCCGTCCTCCTGCCTCCACCTCCTGAGCCACTGGGATGACAGGCATGCACCACCCCACCTGGCTGGAAATGGGCCTTTTAACCTTTATTTAGCATATCTACCTTGAGAGAACTCATAGCATAGTGATTTGATAGACCTAAATGATGATAGTACAGGGTAAGTACTATAATGGAGGTTTATACAAGAGTTTTAGTTTTCCGTAACTCTTTGCTTTCCAGCAAAATGTACACAACTCTAAACCAGAATATATATCTCCGGAAACTCCTAACTCTGAAGATATGATAACCTCTGGGATGCCTGGCAAAAGGAACTGTCCTTTTGGAAAGCCAGCTGCATCAGCATGCTGAAACATTCATAGTGGCAAACGTTGGCATGCGAGTTTGATAACCTCCCTCTAGCATCACTGCAATAAAAAGATGGGTTTATGTGAACAATCTAAGGGACAGGAGAAACCAGCCAGGGACAGATCACATCCGTTATTCTGTGGTGTCCATTACAAAATTATGTGTAGGAATTTGTACCCAAGCAAAACCAATCCTACTCACTATAGTGAGTGCTGACCCTACTTTTTATTAAATAATCTGACTGTACCAGGGCTTGCAGTGAGCTCCCAAGCCTTACAAAAAGGAGGAGAAAAAATGCAGTATTTACATAATTTTATTTCTCTTTATAAAGATGATGAGTTTGTATATAAAGATTAGATAAAGAAGTGCTGGGTGGGGCTGGGGATATAGCTCAGTTGGTAGAGTGTTTGCCTCGCAAGCACAAGGCCCTAGGTTCAATCCCCAGTACCGCCAAAAAAAAAAAAAGAAGTGCTGGGTGTCATGGCATACACCTATAGTCCCAATGATCTGGAGGCTGAGGTAGAAGAATGGCAAGTTTGGGGTCAGCCTCTACAACTTAGTGAGGCCCTGAGTAACTTATCAAGACCCTGTCACAAAATAAAAGGGACTAGGCATAAACCTTAGTCAGGAAGTATACCTAGGTTCAATCCCCAGAACCAAATAAATAAATAAATAAATATTGGATAAGTAGAAGATGAAGGAATAATTCCTTTCTTCCTTCTATTCTTATACCTATTCCCTGTTTTCTCCTTTTTCTATGTGTGTATCTCTAGTGGTTCCAAGTTTCCAGTGTTCAACATGTCATACAATCCAGCAGAAAATGCAGTCCTATTGTGTACAGTAAGTAACCCATGGATTCCTCCTAAATTCTCCTTAGGTATCTTTCTTATGCCCTGAGTGAATCTATAATGACTTTTTAAAAACTATATAATGGTCATTTTGCAGGAGCTAACACAGTGAACACAAACTAGGCATAAACTAGGAAGGCTTCAGTTGTCATAAGGAAATCGAAGGTTTGTGAATGTGTATCTTTCATAAGGCCAATATAATTCCTAAACTTACTGAAGCATCAAGATGAATGACCCAGATTACTGCAAGTGATTGGAGAGAAAGTTTACAACTATATCCTATGCAAAGAACATGCTTATGTTGATCTCTCCTTTGGGGTGAAAATAGATTTTGAAAGGTGTTTTTTTTCAGTGGAGTTTCCTTTCTTGCCACACAATCTACAAAAGAAAAAAGGACCTTCTAATTTTAATGCCCTGGTGGCTGAATTTAAAAGAATGAAAACATCTTTTCTTATATAAACTGTAGTGTACAATCTTGGTTCTTCTTTAATATCTAACAGTCCCATATTCTCCTGGCAGTTCCCATATTTCCCTGGCTATTTTTCGTTAATGTCTTTGTTTTTCTTTCAAGCAATCTTTTTATGTTGATAAGCATACTTAGGTGGGACTCCAGAATGTCAGGGATATTAGGCTTTTAATTTATGGAAAAGAGTAACCCTTGTTTTCATTCAGATATAATTTGCCTCCTTACAGGATAAAAAAAATATCATCGCTGAGTTGTTTAGCTAAGAGCTTTGTAATTCTTAGATGTGGTAACATTTGAATACTCTCTGGGTGAAGAGGGACAAAAGTATAGTTTCAGATTGTTGTCTGTAATGGAACTGTTTTCTCTGTCAGAGTAAACTGGTATCTTGGGTGCCCCTTGCTAACATTTTAATATCCCTTTTCCTCTACAGAGAGCCAGCAATTTAGAGAATAGTACCTATGATCTATACACCATCCCCAAAGATGCTGATTCTCAGAATCCTGATGGTAGGCATGCTCTTTGTTTACCTAACCCTGCTTCCAGCTCTGCTTACCCACATCATCATTCCTCTTCAAGGTTTTCACATCCCATCCCCAGGCTGTGGTCACATCACTCATGTCTGTTGGCAGGTGCTGCTGACAGTTACATCAGAGGCGACCATGGTGTGAAATATTCATGTTCCCCCTCCATTTTATTACCCCAGCTAGATATATATATTTTATAATTTGGTTATTAGAAACTCTCCATTTTCCCTTTCAGCACAGCATGTTATCCTAGTTTATTGTCAGCTGATATGACTTTCACCCTGGTAGTTTCATTTATTTAAAAATGTGGTTCCAATCTTGCAATGTCTCATCCTGGGACTAGGGATTTATACTCTTCTATCCACATCCAGATCCGATTTGCTTCCTTTTGCACGTCAAAAAGATGAGGCTGCTAACAGCCCAGGACCCCACCTGGGATCCCAGGATCCAGCTGAGACCCCTGCCTACCTCTTTCATCACCACTATCCCTTGTTGACATTCTTACTATTAGAACTTGCTGACAAAACATTCTCAGAATGGATTTGACTCTCACTTCTCCTTTCAATGCCCTTCCTCCGGGGGGTTTGGAGACATAAGCATATCAGAGATTTACTCTACAGGTCCCCACTTTTACTGGCAAACTTGGATCTCATCAATACATTTTAGATCTCATCAACACATTCTCAAGTAATGTTTTGTTTCTGTCCCTTTTGTGGGTACCTCAGGTCATTGTTGTTAATCCAGTTCACCCTCTATTAAATGTGTTCATACTCACAGAAAGAGAAAGTCCCCCTTACAAATTAGCCAGTAAAGCCATTTCTGACTAAATATTGTGATTTGGTTCTTCCCAACCTACCCCCTTCTTTTTTTCCCCCCAAATCTATTTATAATTATTAGAGTTTAAAATATCTTTGTTTTATTATCACTTTTCTGCTCTCCATCCTTTGAGGGGGATAATAAATTTTAAAGATTTGACTCTATGGTGGGAAACAGGAAAAAAAAAATTAAAAACTGGAGTAGTTTTGTTGTTCCCTGACCCCTAAAACTGGGAGTGTTAGTTATGATAATAATTAGTTTTTTAAAATTGCCTGCCACTCCAGGTACCAGAGAAGTATAAGACAAGTCTGGCCAGCATGTTTTGTCCAGTTTTCTGCTGGTATAATGGATAAGAGTATTTCAGTGCATCCTTTACAAGTTTCATAGAGGGTGAAGAGTGTCTTTTGCAAAATTCTAATCAGCCACAAAACTGAGGAACATTTTGTGACTCTCTTTAGGGTTATAGGAATGGTTGTTTGACATTTACAGAGCAACAGCTTCGTGCTAAATACTGCCTAGCATAGAACTCGCCTGTCAAGATTTGGTTGGGAGTGCTCTGCCCCACCCCGCCCTACTAGGAGGTCTATATTTGCATGTTAAAAGCAGCTGAGCAGCTGCGACCTGGGGAGGGGGCTGTCTCTACTCCGGTTTGTTCAGATAGGAGGTCTTAGGACATTGACAGACTGCTTGCTGTGCCACAGCTTGGCCAGGAAGGCCTTGCTCGTTAGCTTGATGGAGTGTGCTGTCTCCCAAGATGGGCAGCCCTTCTGCCAGTACGCAGTGTTGGCTGAAATGCAGCCACTTGGCCAAGAGAAAAGAAGCTTGGCAGGGGTGGGGGTTGGAGTTTGGAGGGGACTGGTAGGGAAAAGTCACTTGACAATAGCCTCAGGTTATGGCTGAATTAGTTAGGAAGCAGCTGAACTGGCAAAGCCAAGATGGCAGCCAGCAAGACTGGCAGCTCCATGGCACCTGACTCTGTCACCTGCTGGTGGCTCACCACATGCTCCCACTCTTTGATTTTGTTCTCCTCAGCCCCTGAAGGGAAGCGATCCTCAGGCCTGACAGCCGTTTGGGTTGCTCGAAATCGGTTTGCTGTCCTAGATCGGATGCATTCGGTGAGTTAAGACTAAGAGCAGAAACCAGTGTGGGGAGTGCAGTGGCAATGGCTTGTGCATTGCAAAATAAAGAGTACTGTTTTTTCCTTATTCTCCCCTGGCAGCTGTGGTCCTCCTCTATTGGCTCTACCTCTATACCTAGCCCTACACTAACCCTCCTGGGAAAAAGGTTTTAAAGTTTTATTGATTTGAGTTGATAATACTGTGGCTTTGGGCTTAAGAACGAAGCTCTTGACCACTTGAACCAAGCCAAAATCAGAATCAAACTTGAAATGGGTGGACTGGACTATGAGTAGATCTCTTTCCTTGTCCTAACTCCACTGGTACTTCAAATGTAATAGGTTCAGTACAAGATAAGCAAAATTCTCAAGAAAATATTTAATAAAAATTTAAGCCCTCTAAATTCTCTCTCTAGTTGACTGAGAATCTCAGACTTTAGTTAGACTTCAGAATTTTTTTTTTTTTTTTTTTTTTTTTTAATGGTAATAAGACCCTTCGAGAGGATTTTGGAATGATCTGTCTACCTGGTGTGTGATTAACTTGAACAGAGGAGAAATATACTTATTGAAGCTAAGGAATAATTGCTGAAGGATGTTATCAGCTGTCATCATCTTATATACTCACTTTTTCTCTTGATACTTCAATATTCCTTTCAGCTTCTGATTAAGAATCTGAAGAATGAGATCACAAAAAAGGTACAGGTTCCCAACTGTGATGAGATCTTCTACGCTGGCACAGGCAACCTTCTACTTCGAGATGCAGACTCCATCACACTCTTTGATGTACAGCAGAAACGGTAACATATAGGTGCCTGTAAAAGGACAAGCATACAGTGGGGGAAAGTGGACATCTTTAGTGGGAGCTTTTTTCCCCACAAGGAAGTTTGCCACGTGACTTGGCCACTTCTTGTGCCATAACTCCCAAGACTCTTTCTGGCTACTTTTCCTTGTCCATGATCATTCTGTATCCTGCTCATATATATACTCTAGCATTATAGCAAGGGGCTTCTTTATTATATCTTCTTTGTTTTTATAGTACTTACCTGAACAAAGAATGCTCTTGGGCCTTAGAATGAGAGGGACACCAAAATGAATGTCACAGTTCCTATGGTCCAGTGGTGAAAATATATAAATATCCCTAATACTATGAGAAAATGAAAGGCAAGAACTTGAAGAGGGGGGAAGTACAACGTGAGCCAATTTTTAAGTCACTGAGCTACTATACAGAAAATGTTTATTTGACATTACCTTGGGGTTTACGTTTGAGGATGAAAGAACATGGTTCTTGGGCTGGGCTTATAGCTCAGTGGTGGAGAACTTGCCTGTCACATGTGAGGCACTGGGTTTCAGCCTCAGCACCACGTAAAAGTAAACAAAGATATTGTGTTCATCTATAACTAAAAAAAATCTCTATATATAACATGTATATAGAGTTTTTTTTTTTTTTTTTTTTTTTTTTTTAAAAGGACATTGGCCTTAACCCTAGACCCCGGGAGTCAGATCCATTCATGTTTGCCCTTCTTTCTCTCATCTCAGGACTCTGGCATCTGTGAAGATTTCCAAGGTGAAATATGTTATCTGGTCAGCAGATATGTCTCATGTAGCACTACTGGCCAAACATGGTAAGTTTTCATAGATCCACCCTGATTTAGAGCCCACTCCCTCCCTCCCCCTATCCCTGCCAGTCTGCTACACTCACTTTGTCCAACAGAGCACTCATGCCCTTTGCCTCTTACAGCCATTGTGATCTGTAACCGAAAACTGGATGCTCTATGTAACATTCATGAGAATATTCGTGTCAAGAGTGGGGCCTGGGATGAGAGTGGGGTGTTTATCTATACCACAAGCAACCACATCAAATATGCTGTCACCACGGGGTAAGTTAATTATCTGGAATACAAAGCAGGAGAAGATAGCTTCTTAAAAAGCACAATCCTATCTCAAGATGTAGCTGAAGTCCTTTATGAGCTTCATTGATGGAAAAGCCTTGTCTGGCATATATGCACTAGAGACATCAGAACATTCTTTTTTCCAACTCTTCTAAAATTATGATGCCAGAAAATCATGACACATACCTGTAATCCCAACAGAGTTGAGGCAGAAGGATCAAGAGTTCATGGCCAGCTTGGGAACTTAATGAGATCCTGTATCAGAAAAACAAAACAAAACAAAACAGTACAAATAAAACTGTGAAATATAGCTCAAATGTAGAAAGTGTCATAACTTTTAAATATATAGAATAGCAAATAATTTTTTTAGTGAACATCTGTGTAACTGCCACCCAAGTCAAGAAAGAGGACAGTTTTGGCACCCCAGAAGGTCTTTGCCATATGGTCCTTAGAAATCACAACCCTCTTTGTTTCTACCCCAAAGTAACATTATTCTGATTTTTATGGTTATTTCTTCGTTTTCTTTATAAAATTACCAGCCATTGTATGTGTTAATGTGATTTAGTTTTGCCTGATTTTGTACTTTATGTAAATGAAATCATACTGAATATATTATTTTGTATTTTGCTCAAAAGTTTCTTTATAAAATTCTTCCATGCTGTAGCTCTAATTTATTTCATTATTATATAATATTTCATCATATGATTATACCATGTGTGAGTTCTATTCTTGAGGGAATGTTTGAATGAAGTCTAGTTTTTGGTGATTACAAACAATTCTCATTTAAACATCCTTTTTCATGTTTTCTGGTACACACATACATCCTTTTCTCTAGAGTGTATACCAGAGTAGAACTGATGCACCATAGAGTATACATACCTTCACATTTACCAGGTAACTGCCTTCCAAAATGATTGTTTGAAAGTTTACATGTCCAGCAGTATTATATAAGTTTCCTTGCATGTCATCTTGACTAACACTTGGCTTTAAAACACTTTTATTTTTGTGCTTGTGAATGTGTAAGGGTATCTCTTTTTTCCTTGATTTTGTTTTTCTCTTTTTGAGATTGAGCACATTTTCATCTGGTCATCTATTAGGATTTCCTCTTCTATGAATTCTGTTCAAGATTTTTTTTTCCTTCCCCAGTTAGGCAACTGCTATACCACTGAGCTACATTCCCGTTCCTTTTTTAACTTAATTTTGAAACAGGGTCTTGCTTGCCAAGGCCAACTGCAATTTGTAATCTCCCTCAGCCTCTCCAGTACCTGGGATTATAGGCAAGTTCCACTGTACCTGACTTTACTCTATTTTTTCATTGAGTTATCTATTCTTTCCCAGTTACCTCATCTTTCCCATTTTATTTTGTTGTTAATTTGTGTGAATTCTTAATATATTTGGATATCAATCCTTTGTCAGCGCTGTTACACATATTAAAATTTCCTGCTCTATAGCATGTTTTCTGATTCTATTTTTGTTGTCCTTTAATAAAGCAACAGAAATTCTTAATTTCAATGTAAGTTTATGAATTTTATTCTTTATGGATAGTTGGGCTTTAGTATCTTTATGAATAGTTGAACTTTGTATCCAATGTATTTTTAAAAAATTATTGACCTCTAAAATTGTGAAGGCATTCTTCTATATTTTCTTACAAAAACTTTATAGTTTTCACTTTATATCTGTAATCTACCTGAAGTTGATTTTTGTACATATGTGAGGTATAGGATGGTCAGCTGTGCATTTTTCCATAAGGACACATGGTTGCCCAGCATATTTATTAAAAGTCCACCCTTTTCCCATTGTTCTACAGTTTCACCTTTGTCATATGTAAGTCACATTTTCAAAAATGCAAGGATTTTTTCTGTTACCTGTCTCTGCTCTGATTCTACATTTTCTTATATTGTAGCTTTATGATAAATCTCACATCTAATAAAACAGGTCCTCTAATCTTTCCTTTTTTTTTTTTTCCAACGTGAAATCAACTGAAGTTTGGATTGCACTGAATATGTCAATATGAGGTTAACTGTCATCTGTACAATATTGATTCTCTGATCTGTAAGCATGGTATAGTAGCTTCTCATTTATTTAGGTCATTTGAAGTGTCTTTCAATTAAGTTTCATGGTTTTTTTCTATAGATAGTTTGTAATTATTTGATTAGATTTATATCAGTTTTATTTGGGGAATCTTGTTACACTCTATAATTCTAATAATTTATTTGTATTTTCTTTATGAATACTTATAGCATCTGTGGGCAGTGACAGTTTTGTTTCTTCTTTCAAATGCTTTTACATTGATATATCTTTCTTAAGGTGAACTTTTGGGGTTTTTTTGTTGTTTGTTTATTTTTGGGTGGTACTGGGGATTGAACTCAGGACCTTGCACATGCTAAGCAAGCACTCTACCAACTGAGTTGCATCATCAGCCCTTTAAGGGTGAACTTTTAGTGTACAAGCATTATGCAAGCTTTGCTATAAATTTTTATGATACTAATATCCTAAGGTATTTTTTGTTTTTGCTATTTCTGTGAGCTAAGAGTTTTTATCTTAAATTAATTTTGAATTTTATTAGACATCTTTACATGTATTGAGGTGTCATACAATTTTCATGTAGTGAATTCAGATTATTTTTTTTCTATGATAAATCAGCATTGTATTTCTGATATAAACTCAACTTGGTCATGATGTTTTATCCTTTTCAAATATTCCTAGTTATAGGTTACTAATATTTTATTTAAGATCCTCAGAACTGAGCCAGGCATGGTGGTGCACGCCTGTAATTCCAGTGATTTTGGAGACTGAGACAGGAGATTAATAAACCTCAACAACTTTTACTTTGTAAAAAATAAAAAGGAGTTGGGGATATATCGCTCAGTGGCAAAGCACCCCTAGATTCAATACCAAACAAAAACAAAAACAAAAAAACCCCAGGAATTTAAAGTTTAACTGTTAAGTCTAGTTCATGTCCATTACTCAGCTCCTGGAATGATACCTTGTAAAGAAACATCATACCATCTGTCCCATCATTCAAAAGAATAAATTAATTTTAATTACTTGCTCCTGTACTGTTGCTTAAGTGGCATTTAATAGAAAGGTTAATAAGAAGATGAAAGGATGTGCCTGCTGGGTGTGGTGTTGCACACCTGTAATCCCAGTGGTTCAGGAGGCTGAAGCAGTAGGATCACAAGTTCAAAGCCAGCCTCAGCAACTTAGTGAGACCCTATCTCTAAATAAAAATATACAAAGAGCTGGGGATTTATCTTAGAGGTTAAGCTTCCCTGGGTTCAATCCGTGGCACCCCCTGTACATGCCTGCATGCACACACACACACACGCACGCACACAAAGGATGTGCCCTTGGTTGGTTCATTTTTTCACAGGCTAGATTTCCCCCCTCACTCACTCAAAGTTGTGACCTCTACCCACTATTCTTAGGGACCACGGGATCATCCGAACTCTGGATTTACCCATCTATGTCACACGAGTAAAGGGCAATAATGTATATTGCCTGGACAGAGAGTGTCGTCCTCGAGTACTCACCATCGATCCCACTGAATTCAAATTCAAGCTGGCCCTGATCAACAGAAAATATGATGAGGTATGGAGTGAGGAAGCATACTAGAGGTATTAAGAGGGACAACATTGCTTTTTTGTTGTAAGTAACCTCTACTTTCTGCCCTACTCAACTCCAAATATGTAGGTATTACACATGGTGAGGAACGCCAAACTAGTTGGCCAGTCTATTATTGCTTATCTTCAGAAGAAGGGCTATCCTGAAGTGGCACTGCATTTTGTCAAGGATGAGAAAACTCGCTTTAGTTTGGCATTAGAGTGTGGAAACATTGAGGTAAGAGGAATGTGGTCATCAGCCCCAGATCATTTTTAGAGAAGGTGAAAGGGTTAGGGTGGCATGAGGGGACATTATTCTCAACTTGCTTCTGAAACTAGAATAATAGAATTTTTTAGTTATTAGATTGAACATCATCCTGTTGCCATTTGTTTCTACTTTTCTGTGTTTCTGCTTCTGCTACACCATTATTTTTATTCTTAGTCTGAATTCACTAACTTCTAGGATAAAAAGCAAGATAACCTGAATTTCAAAAATCTCTTGATAGTTGATCTTGTTTAGATGGAGTACTTATTGGTTGTTGAGGTACAGAGGGTACAGGTATTATTTGCAAAGGAGAAAACAGCATAGGAGACTAGTTTTTCCAGTTCTTTACTCCTTCTTTTATTGTTTTTTTTTTTTTTTTTTTTTTTTCCTGCCTTTCCTGAAGCCTCTGTGACTCTTCAAACCTGGCCAAGAGAAAATAAGATTGCTAAGCAAGAACTGACCCTGTAGAATCAGAAACTGCTAAGTTAAGTTGCTGAGGCTTGCTTTGAACTCAAAATCCTCCTGCCTCAACCTCCCAAGCAACTGGGATTACAGGTGTGAGCCACCACACCTGGTGTAAAAGCAGATTTCTGAGGATGAGAATGATGTACTGTGATTTCTTTTATTTGTGAATCCAAAGATCCTATTTGTAGATAGGATTCTCAATTAAAAAAAAAAAAAAATACAGTGAAAGCTAGGAGTAATTGAAAATATAGAAAGTTCCCTAGGCAAATACTTTGATTGCAGAGTCCCTTGTTTTGAGTCATAGCATCTTCCACAGTATTCTGTTAATACTGATCTTGGGTATTCTTTAGATTGCTCTGGAAGCAGCCAAAGCACTGGATGACAAGAACTGCTGGGAAAAGCTGGGAGAAGTGGCCCTGCTACAAGGGAACCACCAGATTGTGGAAATGTGCTATCAGCGCACCAAAAACTTTGATAAACTTTCCTTCCTGTACCTTATCACTGGCAACCTGGAGAAACTTCGCAAGATGATGAAGATTGGTGAGGGCCCAAAAACTAAAGATGGGAAGAGGGGGGTACAGTGGAAGACAAATAGGCAAGAGAGAGAAAATCTAAGTTGGTGTCTCTTACTGACTTTGTGCAGCTGAAATCCGGAAGGACATGAGTGGCCATTATCAGAATGCCCTATACCTGGGTGACGTGTCAGAGCGAGTGCGAATCCTAAAGAACTGTGGGCAGAGTAAGTATCTATCCAAAACTCACTGGTTTCTTTTGGGCCTTAGGAAGTGTTTTCTATTCAAGTTGAGTTAGTCATCTATAGGGGTGAGGAATTGCCCTTTATTGTTCTTTTTTTCAATAGAAACATGTTTATACCTTGCTCAAGATTTTTTTTTCTATTCCCATTTTTTCAAAATGTGTCATCTTTATTCAATTTACAAGTTACACACAGAAATGCAGACCAATGCACACATAGTTTTTCTCTTCTACATACATAGGATCACACTATTACAGTATTTTGTAACTTGCTTTTCTCTTTCAACAATGTTTCTTTTTTTTATATTAAATACTCTTACAGTATATAATTTTATTGATTCCATAGTAAATCACTATGTAGTGGTATTATAATAATATTTGGCCAGTCATCTATTGGTCTACTTGGGTTTCCAATTTATTATTATATAAATATGCTGCACTAAATATTATGGTAGCCGACTCATGGGCAGCTATAATTCTTTTTTTATTCTTTTGAAGATTCAAGGTATTTTATTAACAGCTACTACAAACAGTAAAATAGCTCAATTAGATTACCAAGTACAAAAATTAGCATACAAAAATCAGTAGTTTACATATATTCAAACAATCTTTTGGAAGATTTAATGGAAGAAAAGATTTCATATATAACAGTAAAAAAAAAAAATATTAACATGTTTGTCAATAAAAATGTGAAACCTGGGGCTGGGGAGATAGCGCAGTTGGTAGAGTGCTTGCCTTGCAAGCACAAGGCCCTGGGTTCGATCCCCAGCACCAAAAAAAAAAAAAAAAAAAAAAAAGTGAAACCTATTAAAACTAAAAATTAAAATACCACTGAAGGCAAAAAAAAAAATCTTTCTACAAATAGAAGGACCATATTATTGTGTAAATTAACTAAACTAACTTTAGTAACTTTAACTAAATCTCAATGATAATTTAACAATTTTAAGCTATGTCACCTGATGCTAAATTTAGTGAAAAAAAATAAAGATAGAAGTGGGACCAGCACTAAAACATATTAAGGCATATTTAAAAGCCTAAATAATTTAAGAGTATCATACTGGCCTATTAACAAAACAGAATGCCTAGAAGTAAGTACACTTGATACATATAGAAATTGAATGTATAAAGAGGACATCATCTCAAATCACTGGGAAAAAGTAGTAGTTAATAAATGTTATAGGGATAAGTAAATATCCCTTCCTTACCTCATATACCATGATAAATTCCATATGTACTAAAGATATTTTTTAAGTAACACAACCATTAAATAATAAGAAGAAAACTTGAAATTTTTTCCTTTACAAATCTGGAGTTAGCAAGAACTATCTAACCTTTCATGACTCAAAATCCCCAAGTCATAAATTATTTCACTGGTACTTTTTGTTACATAAAAAATCAATTTTTTATGGAAAAAAAAACATAAACTTTTAAAAAAGACACCTAAGGAAGATATTTATAGCTCATATCACAAAGAGCTATTCTTTCTAACATATAAATTGACAAAATCATAATTCTTTCAAAACACAGAAAAAGGAAATACAATGTGCTATTAATAAACAAGATGGTTAACTTCACTCATTGAAAAAGAGAAATGTTGGGCTTGGGGTTGTGGCTCAGTAGAGCGCTTGCCTAGCATGTGAGGCACTGGGGTTCAATCCTCAGCACACATATAAATAAATGAATAAAATAAAGGTCTATCAGCATCTAAAAAATGTCCTTTAAAAAAAAAAAGAAATGTAAATTAAAACTGAGGATAAAAGACCATTTTCTCTCTCTTCATTGGCAAAAATCCTAAGTTAGCTAACATACTCTATTGATAGGACTTTGTAGGGGAAAGCATTTTCTCATGCATTCTGACAGCAGTGTATTTAAGTTGCCCAGAATTATTGTGTTGTGGTCTATTTGATTCCTGAAATAGAGAAGGATTTGTTTGCCTTACATGGATGTGCGGTTTGGGGCATAAATATTTATAATTGTTATGTCTTCCTGATTTATGGTTCCCTTAAGCAGTATGAACTGTCCTTCTTTATCCCTTCTGACTAACATTGGCTTGAAGTCCACTTTATCTGATATAAGGATGGAAACCCCCCGCTTTTTTATTGAGTCCATGTGTGTAGTATGTTTTTTCCCATCCTTTCACCTTTAGTCTGTGGATGTCTTTTTCTATGAGATGAGTTTCTTGAAGGCAACATATTGTTGGGTCTTTCTTTTTAATCCAATCTGCCAGTCTATGTCTTTTGATTGATGAATTTTAGGTCATTAACATTCAGGGTTATTATTGAGATATGATTTGTATTCCCAGTCATTTTGGCTTATTTTTGGTTTTTAACTTGACTTGGTTTCTCCTTTAATTGGCTTTTCCTTTAGGATAGTTCCTCCCTTTGCTGACCTACGTTGTTATTTTTCATTTCCTCTTCATGGAATATTTTGCTGAGAATGTTCTGTAGCCCAGGCTTTCTATTTGTAAATTCTTTTAACTTTCATTTATCATGGAAGGATTTTATTTCATCTTCAAATCTGAAGGCTAGTTTTGGTGGGTATAGGACTCTTGGTTGCAACCATGTTTCTTTCAGAGTTTGAATAGGTTGTTCCAGGCCCTTCCAGCTTTTAGGGTCTGGGCTGAGAAATCTGCTAATATCCATATTGGTTTCCCCCTATGTGTAATCTGATGCTTTTCTCTCGCAGCCTTTAAAATTCCCTTTATTTTGTATGTTAGTCATTTTCAATGTAATGTGCATTGGTGTGGCTCTGTTATAATTTTGTGCATTCAGTGTTCTGTAAGCCTCTTGTAGTTTATTTTACATTTCATTCTTCAGGTTTGGGAAATTTTCTGATATTTCATTGAATAGGTTGTTCATTCCTTTGGTTTGTATATCTTTGCCTTCCTCAATTCTGGTAATTCTTAAATTTGGTCTTTTCATGATATCCCATAGTTCTTGGAGGTTCTATTTATGCTTTCTTACCATATTCTCTGTTTGGTCAACTTTTTTCAAGATTAAATATTTTTTCTTCATTGTCTAAGGTTCTGTCTTCCAAGTGATCTAGTCTGTTGGTGATGATTTCCATTGAGTTTTTAATTTGGTTTATTGTTTTCTTCATTTCAAGGATTTATTTGTTTTTTCAGAATCTCTTTCTTTGTTGAAGTGATCTTTTGCTTTCTGCAGTTGCTCTTATTTCATCCTTTGCTTTGTGAATCATTAGTATATTTATTCTGAACTCTTTTTCTGACATTTCTTCTACCATGCTGTTATTAGATTGTATTAACATAGCATCTTGGTTTGTTTGGAACACTTTCTTCCCTTGTTCTTTCATGTTGTTCATGTATCTTCCCCTCTAGCTAGGGGGAGATCAATATTAGCAGCATCCAGTACAAACAATATGCAGCCCTAAACCAAATAGCCCCTATGAAGACATTAACAATATTGTCATAATAAACAGAGAGGATGATTTCAATTATTATCTAGGGTATAACAAATAGATTTGAAATGAGGTCTAAAGAATCTCATAGTGGACAAAGAGGATGGGGAGGGGTGTAGGATATAACTGTTAATGGGATAAGGAAAGAGTATATAGAAGTACTAGATGGTCAGAAGAATGAAAGTGGAATCAAGGCAGTCTGCAGGCTACTGGAAGATGATCAGTAGGTGGACCTCAGGTGGTGGGTGCTGGGTAGGTGAAAGGCAGGAGATAGGTAGGCCAGAAGCAGACAAATGGGCACATGGTGGATGATAGGTGGCAGTCAGTGAACGATCTTCACTCACAAAGTAGTCGATATGCTGGCAGACTGCAGGTGGTCCAGGTGGACAACTCGGGTAAACAGCTGGGAATCCATGAGCAGCAAAGACTGCCTTACAGAGAAATAGATTTTCCTCTGCTTGAAACCCAAGTTAGGAGTTTCTGAGCGACAGGGAGTGCAGCCTCCCTCTAGTCCGCCATCTTGAATCTCTCAGAAGATTTTCTTCAAAGCCAAATTGGAGGTGTGATCAGAATAGTCAGTCTGGCTGTCATCATTAGAAAAATAGTCATGGAAAAGGGGTGGCTTTATTTATTTATTTATTTATTTTTAATTTTTATTTCTTTGGTACTGAAAATTAAACCCATGGGCACTCAACCACTAAGACACATCCCAAGCCTTTTTTATATTTTATTTAGAGACAAAGTCTCACTGAGTTGTTTAGAGCCTTGCAAAGTTGCTGAGGCTGGCTTTGAACTCAGGATCCTCCTGCCTCGGCCTCCTAAGCCACTGGGATTACAGGAGTGTGCCACCACACCCAATGAAAGGGATGGTTTTAAAAGTACCAGAACAGACACCCTAGCAAATGCAATCGGTTGAATGTCATTAGAATTTGTTTCCAGTCTGGAGGTTTCACTTGTTATTTATTCATACATACCTCTTAGGGGTTTTTTGTTGTTGTCGAGAACTCGCTATGTATGTTTGAGATATTTAGGGAAGGAAAAAAGGTGAAAAATGTGGTTTGATCAAGATACTAGCTAGTGGACGAATAAGTAATGGTCAGATTCAGGGTTTTGTTTATTGTGTTTTTGTTTTGTTTTGGGGGGGTTGGTGTGTTTTGTTTTCTGTTTTGGGGTACCAGGAATTGAACCCAGGGGCACTTAACCACTGAGCCACGTCCCCAGCCCTTTTTATTTTTCATTTGGAGGCAAGGTCTTACTAAGTTGCTTAGGGTCTTGCTAAGTTCCAGAGACTGGCTTTGAACACACAATCTTCCTGCCTTAGTCTTCCCAGTCACAGGGATTACAGGCCTGCACCACCATGCTCAGCTTGGGATCTATTTTGAAATAGAGCCAATATTAATTATATAGGGTATGATAGGAGCCAAAGTTGTCATGAACATTAATAATATATCTTAAAGATGACTGTATTCATTACCAGTTAATTGCTGTGTGATAGATTTACCTTAAACTTAGTAGAAATTGAACATTCCTAATCCAAACATCCAAAATGTTTCAAAATCCAAAACATGTTGAGTACCAACATCATGGTCAAAAATTTTTGGATTTTAGTGCAGCCACTCTAGAAAGCAGTGTGGAGATTCCTTAGAAAACTTGGAATGGACCCAGCTCTCCTACTCCTCGGCCTAAGGACTTAAAATCAGTATACTACAGAGATACAGCCACATCAATGTTCATAGCTGCTCAATTCACAATAGCCAGACTATGGAACCAACCTAGATGCCCTTCAGTTGATGAATGGATAAAGAAACTGTGGTATATATATACAATGGAATATTACTCAGCTATAAAGAATAATAAAATTATGGCATTTGCAGGCAAATGGATGAAATTGGAGAATATCATGTTAAGTGAGATAAGCCAATCTCAAAAATCCAAAAGACGAATGATCTCACTGATGATGCAGATGATGACATGTAATGGGGGCTGGGAAGGGGGCAAGAATGGAGGAAGGAGGGACTGTATAGAGGGAAAAGAGAGGTGGGGGGGTGGGGGGGAAATAACGGAATGAATTAAACATCATTACTCTATGTAAACGTATGAATATGCAAATGGTATGCTGTTACTCCATGTACAAACAGAAACAACATGTATCCCATTTGTTTACAATAAAAATAAATTTAAAAAAAAAAGAGATGATAAATGTCAGGGGAGATGAATACGTTTAACCTGATTCAAAAATTACACAATGTATGCATATATTAAAATATCACAAGGCACCTCATTACTATGTGTAATTTTTATTTTTCTATCAGTTAAAAAATAAAATTTTTTAATACCAAAAAAAAATTTTTTTTGGATTTTGAAACACTTTGTTTCAGATTTCTGGATTATGGATACTCAACCAGTAAGGTCTGTGCAATATTCCAAAATCTAAAATATTGAAATTTGAAACACTTCTGGTCTCAAGCATTTCAGACAAGGGATACTTAATTTGTATTTTAAAACAACAAACATTACTTTGCTGTTCAGGGAATGGCTTAACTCTGGCTCTCATTGACTATCTTAAGGTTATAATCAAGATATTGGTCAGGGCTGTAAATATATCAAGGGTCAACTGGATTCTCAGTTGATTCCAATTGAGATTGAATTCTCAATTGAATTCAATTCTCAATTGGATTCTCCTAATTCCACTTTTAATCAGATGTTGGCATTCTTCAGCTGCTTTCTCTCTGTTGTTTGGAAGGCATCATTTTCTTGCCATATTGGCTTCTTATGGGGCAGTTGGTTTCTCAGAGTAAGTGAGCAAGAGGGCCCTCAAGATAGAAGCCACAGCCAGGCACAGTGGCACAGGCCTGTAATCCCAGTGACTCAGAAATCTGAGGAAGGATGGTCACAAGTTCAAAGCCTGGGCAACTTAGTGAGACCGTGTTTCAAAATAAAAAGGGGCTGGGGTCATAACTCAGTAGTAGAGCACTCCTGGATTCAATCCCTAGTACAAAAAAACAACATAAACTAATTTGGAAGTGATAGCCCATCACTTCTGCCATATTCTCGTCCATTAATAGCTAAGTAGTAAGTCCAGCCGTGAGTTAAGTGGGAGAGGATATTATACACACACTTGAATACCAGGAGATAGGAATCACTGGGAGGCCATCTCATTCTGCCTACCACTACAACATTTACTTGGAAATGTGCCTAGAACACAAAATCTGTTTTTTCTACAGAGTCATTGGCCTATCTCACAGCTGCTACTCATGGCTTAGATGAAGAAGCTGAGAGCCTGAAAGAGACATTTGACCCAGAGAAAGAGACAGTGAGTCTTTATTTTCATGAGTGT
Organism: Sciurus vulgaris; assembly: GCF_902686455.1. Lineage (NCBI taxonomy): Eukaryota > Metazoa > Chordata > Mammalia > Rodentia > Sciuridae > Sciurus > Sciurus vulgaris. Next base: position 121,472,781 of record NC_136461.1, on the reverse strand, counting down.
CTCTGATTACAGGATTAACTCAGATCTAGAGACAATTTAAAACTATAAATTTTATCTTTCCTCCTGGTTGCAGAGAAACTGAGATATAAATGACCTCAAAGGAGGCTCCATAACCTTCTCTACAAGATTCCTAAGAGCTGTTCTTGTGTTTGACTTCTTTTCTTTCTCTGCTTTTGAGATCCCAGACATTGACCCTAATGCCAAGCTTCTCCAGCCACCTGCACCTATCATGCCATTGGATACCAACTGGCCTTTATTGACTGTGTCAAAAGGATTCTTTGAAGGCTCCATTGCCAGCAAGGGTTAGTACCCCTTTCTCCCATGGCACTTTTGTTGTTTTGTAAAGAACTGTCCTGTAGAGTACCATTAGCACTTAATTTCATCTGTCCTTTGTTGTGTGTATGAAGCCTCATGGAGCACTGAAATGCCAGTCAGAGCTATGGTCCTAAAAACTGAACAAAGACTTTATTTTTTTTTGCAGTAGAGGTGGGGGTGGGGGGGCTATGGGAATTAAACCCAGAGGCTGACATGTGCTAGGCAAGTGTTCAACCACTGAGCTACACACCCAGCCCCCTGAACAAAGACTTTTTGAGATCAGTAAAAATTAAAAAGTTAGGAACTGAGAAATGATAGGAGGGAATGCCACTAATAACCTTTGTAAATATATTGGTCTGTTCACTAGGTTTTACCATATATGTTGTCATATTGTCTGTTTATATTTTATCACTTATGATATGCAGTCTTGAGGTACAAATTCAGCTGCTTCTAATTATGTCCAGTGGGTATATGCTCATGTATACTACCACCCTCTACTTCTACCACTGCCACCCTTACCTACTATTTTCTTGGATACGCATATTAGTTCACTTCTAAATAAGATCCTAAACAGACTTTGTGCATTTTTTGCACAGCCCTGTTTTTTCTTCTTTCTCCTCCACCTATCCTATATCCTCATGTTTTGCATACACTGCACTGATAACTTAGCAAAGATATCAAGAAGACATTCCAAGAGTTGGCAGCCAAAGGGTAGTAAGCAGAGTCAGTTCATGGTAGCAGAAAGTCTGGTTATCTCTTTTGTCCCCTCCCTCTATGAAACCTACTGCAAGTTAGCATAACATATATACCACAAAAATAAATAGTATATAAAAATAATAAGTGAACAGAATTTAGGCAACTGTTTTTGAAAGGATGCAACTTGCCTACAGAGAAGACCATATTTCAGACTTCACTGGGCTCTAACCAGCTTCTTTCTATTCCTTCCCTTGGTAGGGAAGGGAGGAGCACTGGCAGCTGACATTGACATTGACACTGTTGGTACAGAGGGCTGGGGAGAGGATGCTGAACTGCAGCTGGATGAAGGTAAGAGTGCTTCTCTAGAACTGTTTGGGGAGATGGGCTCATTGCATTGGGACTAGTTGTGGGGCACTTCTTTAGGCTTCCAAACCGTGGAGCCCACTAGGATCCCAGCATGTTGCTTTCTTTTAAGATTGAACCAATACTCAAATCTGTTTTGATCTGGATTTTCCTTACAGATGGGTTTGTGGAAGCTACAGAAGGTTTGGGGGATGATGCTCTTGGCAAGGGACAGGAAGAAGGAGGTGGCTGGGATGTAGAAGAAGATCTTGAGCTCCCCCCTGAGCTGGTATGTGGAATTCTCACCCTTGGAAAGCTCTGCATTTCTCCCTATGACAACCAGTTGTCTTATTACATTCCCTACACACACCTGTCCTGAGGTCTCCAAAAGGAAGGGTCTAGATAGTCCTCCTAATCTGATGCTTATCTACCATTTGAAAGAAGGAAGAATGAAAAAGTATGAGTTAGTGACCTTACCACTTTAGTTTCCTACCTCTAATTTGATACTTATCTCCATTCAGAAGAAAAAATAATTATCAGGTTTGTGCCAGCAGCAGCTTATGATAAAGGCAGCAAGTTTTCAAAATCTAAATTGGGACTTTGGTGTGTCATTTCATTGCTGATGAAATGGCTCTTATTATGGGGATCTTCTCCCACTCCCTCTCCCCAGTACAGGTGGGAAACAAGGTAAATGGTTGTGTTTTAGATTCACATAACAAAATGCTTGAATGGCTTAAAAATGACTTATATTTTGTTTTTCCTTTAGGATGTACCCCCTGGGGCAAGTGGTGGGGCTGAAGATGGGTTCTTTGTGCCCCCAACCAAGGGAACAAGCCCAACTCAAGTAAGCAGGAAAGCACAGCCCCATGGGATGAGTGTTTCAGAGTTGGCTAATACTGGATTAGTGTGGGAAAAGTATTGCATATTTTTTTGTTTGTTTGTTTGTTTGTTTGGTACCCAGGATTGAACCCAGGAGCACTTACCCACTGAGCCACATCTCCAGCTCTTTTTCCATTTTATTTAGAGGCAGGGCCTCACTAAGTTGCTGAGGCTAGCTTTGAACTCATAGTCCTCTTGCTGGGATTATAGGTGTGTGCCACTGTACCTGACTGGATACTTTTCTTTAAGAGATCTAGAGGAGGATAATTTGTAAAGAAAAAAGGCAAAATTTCACTTGGATTGGTTTTTCTGTTTCTTGTTAGATCTGGTGCAATAACTCTCAGCTTTCAGTTGATCACATCCTAGCAGGCTCTTTTGAAACAGCCATGCGGGTAAGTCTTCTTATAGTCACTTTGGCCTTTTCTCTTGCATGTACCTAGCCCAGGGGCTCAGGCAGAAGGTTGACTCATTGTTTTAGCCAAATGGAAATGATCTGACCTACAAAGACAGAGGTCTGTATTTATCATGAATGCTCTTGGTCTTGCTTAAGGAACTTGCCTCATAAGACTTTCCTCTTAACTACTTTCCACCTAGCATAGTAACCTTACAGGTGGATCCTTCCAGCCATTTCCACTCATTTATACCTTGTTTTCTGGCTCACATTAGTGAGGTCAGCATCCCTTCCTGAACAGATGTGTGTTTTGAACACTAAGCCATGTTTTATAACAGTAATAATAACTGCAACAACCACTAACATCCATTCACTGTTCACTGTGTGCAAAGCCCTACGCTAAATACTTGATAGTATTATTAAACAAGTCAGTCCTTATAATTAAGTGTATTTTACTGATGAGAAAACAAGTATAGAAAAGTTAAATACCTTAATTTATGGTTCTTTCCCTCTGTGTTCCAGCTCCTTCATGACCAGGTAGGAGTAATTCAGTTTGGCCCCTATAAGCAACTATTCCTACAGACATATGCCCGAGGCCGTACCATCTATCAGGCTCTGCCCTGCCTGCCCTCCATGTATGGCTACCCTAATCGCAATTGGTAAGGCTTCTTGCTCCTTGCTTCTATCTGTTCCAAGCTGGGGTAGATATTTCAGATAGTAGCCTCAGATGACAGAGTCAGAATTGTCCCAGAGCTAGGGTTTTGTAGTTGGAAAAGATCTTTGGCTTGTTACTCTGTGGAGTTAGATTTACACCTGCTGCCATCCTTTTCCCTAGCTACTTTCACAGTAGGGTAGCTGTGGTTATGTTTGCCAGAAAAAGAAGTTGAATCCTAGTTGGCTGCTGACTCTCCTGTTTTTTCCCTTTCCAGGAAGGATGCTGGGCTGAAGAATGGTGTACCGGCTGTGGGCCTGAAGCTTAATGACCTCATCCAACGGTTGCAGCTGTGCTACCAGCTCACCACAGTTGGCAAATTTGAGGAGGCTGTGGAAAAATTCCGTTCCATCCTACTCAGCGTCCCACTTCTTGTTGTGGACAATAAACAAGAGATTGCAGAGGTAGGAGGGGTCTAACGACTTGTCTCAGACTTAAGCACTGCCATATTCTTGCTTTTGTACCATGACCTTCCTCTGCAACTTTGCCAGGCCCAGCAGCTCATCACCATTTGCCGTGAATACATCGTGGGTTTGTCCATGGAAATAGAAAGGAAGAAGCTGCCCAAAGAAACTCTAGACCAGCAGAAACGCATCTGTGAGGTGAGATCTGTGGAACTCTGTTTTGCAGAGGAATCCTCCCTTTACCCTCCCTTAGACTAAATACTTTGGTTCCAAATGCAGCTCTGGCTCTGGGAAGAAAGAGTAATTGGAGTCCGGTTTTGTGGGACTAGTCCATATTTATCCACTCTACTTTCTAATCTCATCAATCCTCCATTTCTGGTAGAGAGAAGGCCTCTTTGTTTTATAGCCAGTTCTACTGGCTTGCTTTGTTTTTTTATGCCTGCATATCACTTTATAAATGACCTACCCCAACTGTAGCCATCTTTCCTCTTTCTGTCCACCAGATGGCAGCCTATTTCACCCACTCAAACCTGCAACCTGTGCATATGATCCTAGTGCTTCGTACAGCTCTCAACCTCTTCTTCAAGCTCAAGAACTTCAAAACCGCTGCCACTTTTGCTCGACGTCTGCTAGAACTTGGGCCCAAACCTGAGGTGGCTCAACAGGTAGATGGGAATTCCTTCAGTAACCATAGAGGGACCAGATCTGCTCTTATATAGAGAAGATCAAAGGCCCTTGCCTTTGAAATAAAATATGTAACAACATTCATTTTAAAAGAGCCAGAAGGTCAGGTGCAATGGCACATGCTGTAGTCCCACCAATTCAGGAGGCTGAGACAGAAGGATCGCAAGTTCAAAGCCAGCCTCAGCATCTTAGTAAAGCCCTAAGCTGTGAGACACTGTCTCAAAAGAGACAATAAAAAGAGCTGGGGATGTGACATAGTGGTTAAGCACCCCTGAGTTTAATCCCTGGTACCAAAAGAAGTTGGGGGTCAATAGAATTCATCCTTTATTTATTATTACAGACACAGGTGCTTTTTTTGTTGTTCCTGGAAACTGAAGTAATAATTTATTCAGACCTGGCACTGGTTTGAGAGTGACCTGTAACTTATAATAGCTGCACTGCCCCTCAACCCCAGTCTTTAACTTAAACTCCAGATATCCCATCTCAGCCACTCGTACTTCACATACACATTATTTATACCCTCTGGAAAGAATACTTCTTGGGCAATGGAAGCCCTGACTTGATTTAACCCTTTCTAGGCCTTAACCTTGATAATTCTTAGACTTGGTGGAAGATTCTAGGTCTGGATCCATAGGGCTACTTTGAGAAGTGAAGAGGAAATCTTGATCAAACAGGATTGGTGATTGTTAACTCTTTACATACATCCTATACAAAGGATGGACCTGTATTCATGTAGTACAATTGTACAAAATCGTGATGATGAGATCATTTGACTTATTGCATTTGACTTTCTGTGTTCTTAAATAAAATACTCCTTCTGAACTCTTCCTAGACCCGTAAAATCTTGTCCGCCTGTGAGAAGAACCCCACAGATGCCTACCAGCTTAATTATGACATGCACAACCCCTTTGACATTTGTGCTGCATCTTACCGGCCCATTTACCGTGGAAAGCCAGTGGAGAAGTGTCCGCTTAGTGGGGCCTGCTATTCCCCTGAGTTCAAGGGTCAAATCTGCAGGGTCACTACAGTAAGTACTATCCTCAACTATGCATCTAGGATATTGAGGGAAGGGGAAAGAGAAAGAAATATGGTGGTTCTTTTCTCCACTTGTAGTTGCCTCAGCTCCTTGAGGCAGTGATACTAGAGAAAACTAGTTTCACCCCACTGCTCATCTCTCAGGAACAAACACCCTTCTACTGTGTTCATTGTGGGATATAAGGAATTAAAGTACTAGGTTCTCAACCTCACAAATCTCTAACTTGTCTTCTGTTTCCTCATCTACAGGTGACAGAGATTGGCAAAGATGTGATTGGTATAAGGATCAGTCCTCTTCAGTTTCGCTAAGGCCCCATTTGTGTGGGGGGCGGGGGAGTCAATAACATTCTTCTTTCAAATAATTAGTCTTTAAAGTCTCTGTACCCTTTTCCTACAGCCACCCTTCCGATTATTGGTATCTCCTTAAACTAAGTGTTCCTTTTCTCTTCTTCTGTGGCAAATCAGAATATCAAAACTTGACTTCATTGTTCATGAGGCCCTCTCCTTTCCTCAAGGTGACCACAGTTGGTCACAGTTGGCCTTGCCTTTCCAACTTAGATCTTTCAAGGAACAAATGAAAACCTGTGATGGACATTTGTTTAGTAAATTCCTTCAATATTTATTCTTCCCTCCCCACCACCTTTGTTTCCTTTCTACTAAAAAGGAGCAGGATGTAGTGAATAAGATACCAGTTTTACTCAGCCACATCAAACTCTTAGCTATTTCCCCTTTTTCCTTGGGCATTATATTACTAAGCATGCACCCTCTGTGTGCTCAGGAACTTAAGGTCTAAAAAGAAATCCTTTGGTTTTCCAAAATGCACACCACTTTCCATTGATTTATCCTTTACAACCATTGTACTCGTTTTTTGTTTTCTTACACTGAATAAATTTCTACAGTAGCTTCTTGGATTGCCATTTATTTCTTGAACATTTGCGTGCTCCTGTTCATATCTTGTAAGCTGTCCCATCAAAGCAGATCCCTCTTTTTTCCCCAACGGTACTGGGGATTGAACTCAGAGAACTTGTGCCACTGAGCTACATTTCCATCCCTTTTTCTTTTCCATTTTTGAGACAGGTCTTGCTCAGTTGCTGAGGCTGAATTTGTAATCCTCTTGCCTCAGCCTCCCAAGTCACTGGGATTATAGACATGTACCACCATACCCAGCTATCAAAGTGGATATATTTTCTTCCAGTATTTTTTTAGTTATAAAAGTAATAAATACCATTATTGTGGGAAGACATATTTTTCATAAGATATATGTGAGACATAGACCAGTGAGCCATATCCCCAGCCTTTTTTACTTTTTATTTTGAGACAGCATCTTGCTAAGTTGAACTTGGGATCCTCCTGTGTCAGCCTCCTGAGTCACTGGAATTACAGGCATGTGCCACTGGGCCCAGCCCGTTTCCTTTCTGGCTGCCATCTTCCAGCTATTGCTAATTATAGCCTATAGTTGCTGGGCACCTACCATGTATTTTATCACCATTCTAGATATTTTCCTGCAAAATACATATATGATTAATATGTAGTACATTATATATTACAATGATTACAGTAGCAGTACAATGTTTTGCTTGTACAAATTGGGTAGGATGATGTACTATGCCTTTAAAATGTATACTTTTTTTGCATTTGAAATTCATGCTCTCAGTAAACAATATATTCATATAGTTACAAAAATATCAATTAATGTGACAAGTCTTAACTTGTATCCCTTTCCTGGGCCACCCAGTTTCTAACAACTTCCCCAAAGCAGGTAACCACTCACTGTTACTAGCTGTTTTATGTCCTTTCAGAAACTTTTTATCTGAAATGTTGGGGATTGAACCCAGAGGCACTTTACTACTGAAATACATCCCCAATCCTTTTTTTTTTTTTTTTTTTTTTTTATTTATTTAGGACAGAGTCCCATTAAGTTGCTAAAGCTGGGGGCTGGGGAGATAGCTCAGTCAGTAGAGTGCTTGCCTTGTAAGCATAAGGCCCTGGGTTCAATCCCCAGCACCAAAAAAAAAAAAAAGTTGCTAAAGCTGGCTTCAAACTTGTGATCCTCCTGCCTCAGCCTCTTGATAAATTGGGATCCATTCAGGAATTTTCCATATATATATATATTTCCATATATATAATATATATAACTTTCTAATATATATATATATATATTAGCAGTTATGCATATGTCTCAAAATAAAAATAAAAAGACCTGGAGATGATGCTGCTCAGTGATAAGAGTGCCTGCCCCTGTGTTTAATCCTCAGGACAATAAAAACAAAAAACTAGAAAGAGCAGCCAAAAGATGAGTAAATACTGAGATGAGATGTTAGGAATATCAATAGTAAACAAAAAAAGCAGAATCAATTTTAAGAAATAATGCAAAGAAAGAATGACACTTGTTTTTTAGTTCATCTTAATCATTAATTACGCAAAGCTGATAAAAATATCTGCATATTCATAAGTTTTATACTAACATGTTTGATAAAACTGGGGGTCATACTAGAGATATGTAAACAGTTCAAAAGAGAACTGAGAAAGCCTGGAATAAGTTGTTACAAGTATTGGGGAGAAAGTGGTTTACCAAGGAAAGATTAGATTATAGAAGTTTAAGTTAAATTTTAAAAAGGAAAAAGATAAGTCAGAGAGAAGGCACATCTGCTGCTATTACATTTCCAGTTACCCTTTGCTCTGTCCAAGGTCCCAGATTCAGTTTTTCTTATATTGAGTTCTAAGCTTCTGGCTTTATGTCCTTTAGATTAACAATTCTCACAGAGAATAGGAAATGAAAGATATACAATAGACTCCAGCAGAGAAATGTGCCTGACTGGAGCCTGAAAGAAAAGAGTGACCAATGAGTGCCTACCAAGTTTTAAGCCCTAGCCTAGGAACTGGAGATAACAACAATGAGGACAACAGCTAAAATCCTTAATTTCGCCATGCTTAAAATTCTGCTGGGGGCCGGGAGGCTAGGAAGGAGAACAATAGACAAGGTAAATAAATCTATAGTAAGTCAGATAGTGTTCAATGTTAGAAAAAAGTGGGGATTCAAAGTGTGAGTGGGGGAGGAACAGGTTGCAATTTTATTCAGATTTTTTTCCCCCTTTGGGTATTAGGGATTGAAACCAGAGCCACATACTCAGCCCTTTTTATTTTTTATTTTGAAACAGGGTCTCGCTAATTTTCTTACGGCTTCCCTGAACTGTTGAGACTGACTTTGAATTTGTGATTCTCTGGCCTCAGCCTCCCTAGCTAGTCGCTGGATTTATAAGCGTGCACCATTGCACCTGGTTGGTTGTTTTGTTTTGTTTTGTGACAGGGTCGCGCTAAATTGGAATTTACAGATTGTCCTGCCTCAGCCTCCAGAGTCGCTGGGATTACAGGGGTCGCCATCACAGCGCCTGGTTCAAAGTAAACATGTCAAAGATGACATTTGAATGAAATACCTAAGGAAGAGGGAGGAGGAAAATGGTAGGATATGAATTGATAGGGTACACCTGTAATTCCAGCGACTCAGGAGGTTGAGCCAGCAGAATCCCAAATTTGAGGTCAGCCTCAGCAGTTTAGCAAGGCCCTAAACAAGTTAGCAAGTCCCTGTCTCAAAACAAGAAAAACAAAAAACAAAAAATTAAATAAAAATGACAGAATGTTGCTCAGTGTTTTAAAGCACTCCTGGGTTCAATCCCCAATACCAAGTAGAAAGGTGGGCGTGGCTGGGGGCGTAGCTCAGTGGTAAAGGGCTTGACTGGCACGTTCTGAAAGGTTTTGAGTTCAACCCTTAGTTCCCCAAAAATGGGGCAGTGGAGAATCGAAAATAGTATGATATGCACCATAATTACCTTCTCATATATGAATAGACTCTAGGTTTTTGTGGGTAATTTGTCTAATGTGGCCTATCCAAATTTCGGGAAGCAATAATGAAAGCTTCTCCAGGTAAAGTGAGAAGTTAAGTGACAAAAGTATAAGCCAGTAAGAAACCAGTTTTAAAATAACAGTAAGTTCTCCGGGGTTATAAACAAAAAAGCAAAATGCCTCCTCTTCTTGTCCCTTTAAAAATGGCGGTTTCCCAGGACCAATGATCCCATTGACTGTACGAGGCAGAGTGGGCGGGAGCTAGGGGCTGGCACGCCAGGCGCCTAGTCCCGCCTCCTACGGCAAGTCGGAAACAGCAAGATGGCGGCCGCTGAGGAAGGCTGTGGTGTCGGGGCCGAAGCGGACCGGGAATTGGAGGAGCTTCTGGAAAGTAAGAGCCCGTGATGGGAAAGGCCCAAAGGAGGCAGGTGTGAGGACCCATTCAGGGGAGTGATCCTGAGATATTGGAGTGTAGCGGGAAAGTATCTTCAATGATTGGAGGGGGCGAAGGTCTGCCCGCGATCCCAAAGAAAATCTCTGGGTCACCTCCTCCGCGGTGGGAGCTAGGTAGTTCACCTTGGCCCCCCTCAGCTGCCCAGGCCATTAATCTCCCTTCCGGGAGAAACGGTACCTTGTAGGATCGTGTTTAGAGCCCCCTCCAAATTCCCTTTGCATTAGATTAGTAATTTCTTCAAGTCTAACTCCCCTCAAGCCCGTAGCATCTTTTGGTCTTCAGTGGGCAGCGAACATACATTAACTCTTAAACCCATTGGGCGTCCTGCTGTGCCTTGTCTTTGTCCTCCCAGTCCTTTCCCCTTTCTTTTACATGCCCCTACAATTCTTTCATCATGTCCAGGAGTTCAGGCAGACTCCTTTTCCATTATTTTGATAAAATGAAGGTGGGCTGCTCTCAGGAAAAGACTGTTCATCCTCTTGAAAGACAGTGGATGTTCTTTTCTTTTTTAACTTTTCCTCCACTCCGCTGTTGGTTTCTTGCCCAGAGTGGGGCCAGTGCCCTTTCCCTAGGCCTGGCGTACAAAGTGGTGGTGACAACACAGGCTTTTTAGGACAGAGGTGAATTTTTTAAATCTCTTGCTCAGTCACAGAGATGTGGGCAGGCAGAAAAACTAAGAGAAACAGTGAAGAGTGCCAAGTGACTCTGAATTGGCACAGTTACCTGCAGAGATGAGACCAAAGGGAGCTCTGGGAGCTTGCTGTGGGAGAACTATATTGGAGGATGACATAAGAGTTTAATTCTCTCCCATGAAGTGCATGGAGCCCCTCAATTTGTACTAGTATCAGGACCTATGGAAATCTGGGTGGGACATCTTGTGCTGTCTTGCCAAAGATTATGCCTTTTAAGGCTCCAAAGTGAGTTTAGGAGAATGAGGACATCTGTGTCCTCCGCTTTTGTTGGATATTTGTATGTAATTTCCAGGAAATTACTAGTGTGTGGAAGTGGAGATATTGCTGCAGAACTTCTTTTAACTTTCTCTGAGATGGACACTTGTTCCACCTTATTTATTAATCACAATAAATTTGGTAATACTGAGGGAGGTGGAAGGTTTATTGATCAGTGGGCCAGGAAGGAGAGACTCCCAAAAAAGAAAAAACTTAAGGAAAGTTCACACTTGGAACAATCATTTTCCCCCAATGTTTTTCCCATAAAACACCCAGCCTTGCATCCTCATCCATCCCCAACACACACACCATGTCTCTTGTCTCTGAAGGTGCTCTTGATGATTTCGATAAAGCCAAACCCTCCCCAGCACCCCCTCCTACCACCACGGCCCCCGATGCTTCAGGGCCCCAGAAGAGATCGCCAGGAGACACTGCCAAAGTATAAATTCCACCCCCTTAAGGGAGAGGGAGGGATGGGCATGCAGCTCTGAGCAGAGGTGGGGCAGGCCCCTGTGGGCCTTAGGGGAGGGTGGAAGGGTGCTTTGGCCTCACATTGCTGAGTGCTCTTGCAGGCCTCAGTCCTTGTAAAACAGGGACTTAAGGATCAGTGGAAGTATCTCAAGGATGTTCCTTGAGAAAAGAGCAGGTTTAAATGGTTAGATTGATTAATGCAACCTTATACCTTTCCCTCAATGGCCAGAAGCCTTTCTTGCTGTTCTCGAGAGGAGAGGTAGATAGGATGTCCAGTGGAGGTTGGTAGGAGGGAGGTACTGCATTCCCTAGATCTACTACCTGTCTTCTATTAGTAGAGTGCTGTGCCATAAAGGATGCATTTTGACAACCCTCCCCTGCAGGATGCCCTCTTCGCCTCCCAAGAGAAGTTTTTCCAGGAACTGTTCGACAGCGAGCTGGCTTCCCAAGCCACTGCAGAGTTCGAAAAGGCAATGAAGGAGTTGGCTGAGGAAGAGCCCCACCTGGTGGAGCAGTTCCAAAAGCTCTCAGAGGCTGCTGGAAGAGTGGGTAAGGAGGAGACCTCAGACAAAGGGAATATCTGTACAGACTTGTTAAGTCTTTCTTGCTTGAGAACACCAGGATTCTCAGTAAAATTGAAGAAATCATACTGTAACAGCCATGACTAGAGTGAGGCATTGGGAGGAGGTATGGGAACCAAAGTTAAGGAAAGGAATGAGGTAAGTTATAAAATAATAGAAAATATTATCCAAAAGTGACCATTTTAAAGGATGCAGTATTATTGTGGGTGTCACTGGCGCAAATAAACTGATATACAATCCATGTAGATTTAAGAATTGGCTATGAAGATAATCATAGAATATTCAGAGATTTGAAGCATTAGTGATTTACTAGTATATGCTTCATATCCAGTTGGTAACAAAGTCAATCTAGGCAAGCAATCAGTTAAAATCCTAAAAGATCCTGGTTGTTTTGATCTCTTCTAGGCAGTGATGCAAACTCCCAGCAAGAATTCACTTCTTGTCTAAAGGAAACATTAAGTGGCCTAGCCAAAAATGCCACTGATCTTCAGGTGAGCAGGGAAGGGGTAGGGGATCACAAGGGACCCACTTCCAGACACTTTACTAGCAGTCTAAAAAGACATGCTCTTAGGTATCTTCCCAAGACTGTCCCTGTCTCACTATTTTGTTATAGGCAAGTTTAGATTGTTCTTTCCCACCTGAAAGGGTGGTAAGCATCCCAGGAAGCATCACCTCATCTTGTCCTGTCTAGAACTCAGGCATGTCGGAAGAGGAGCTGACCAAGGCCATGGAGGGTCTGGGCATGGATGAAGGGGATGGGGAAGGGAACATCCTCCCCATCATGCAGAGTATTATGCAGAACCTATTATCCAAGGATGTGTTGTACCCATCACTGAAGGAGATCACAGAAAAGGTTTGTGAATTTCCACTTGTGTCTTTTCTCTTTACTCTCCTTGTCAACTCATATGGGTTGCTTTGCTCCAAACCTGCAGCAAGAATAATGGGTGCACAAGATCCTCTTTTTTGTTCATACTTTGCTTATTTTGGGAGAGTGTGGGGGCAGGAAGAGTTGGGGGATATGTATCTCTGAGAAATAAACCCACCACACTGAGAATCTGTAGGGTGGAAGGAGAAATCCTTCAGCTATAGTTTACTGTAAACTGGTTCAAGACTCTGGGATTGTCTGATCAAACCCTTCTTGTATTCTGACTTCATTCATTTGTCCAACAAGTATGCACTGGCTTCCTATTATGAACAATTTAAGAAGAGTTCAAATGATGATCCCTTCCATCAAAGAGCTTATAATTTTACCAGAGAGATAAAATATAGGAATGGAAACTTTTCAGTGACATGAGCAACATGTGTATAAATATGAAAGGAATACTAAGACCAGGAATCAAGAGACAAGAGTTTGTCTGACCTAAGTCCAAAAGTCAAGCTGAGAATGGTCTTTACATTTTTAAGAATTGTTAAAACAACAACAAAGAAGAGTGTACAACAGAGACTACAAAGGGCCCTCTAGGCCTAAATATTTATTACCTAGCCCTTTACAGAAATAGTTTGCTAATATCTAGTGAAAACAGATGCTAGTATAGCCAGATGATCTGATTGGAGTAAGTGCTATTTCTCATTTATTTAGTTTTCTTTCTCCCTTCCTTCACATTTTAAGTATTCTCATTCGCCTTTCCTACCCATTGTGCCTTTAATTCTTCCCTATTCATTCTCTTTTTTCTTAGTATCCAGAGTGGTTGCAGAGTCACCGGGAATCTCTGCCTCCTGAGCAGTTTGAAAAATATCAGGAGCAGCACAATGTCATGGGAAAAATATGTGAGCAATTTGAGGCAGAGACACCTACAGACAGTGAGGCTACTCAAAAGTCCCGTTTTGAGACGGTGCTAGATCTTATGCAGCAGGTAAGACTTCCTCTTGCCATCTGCCCACTGGTGCTGTATGCTTGGGTTTTAGTGAAGGAGTTACCTAGGAAGGATACTGTACTGCCAAACCTGGGAGGAGGAGGGAGCATAAGAGAAACCATGCAGTATGGTCAGAAGAAATCAGAGAGATTACTAATCAGATTCCTTTTCAGGCTCCTCTGTTATTTTCTGGGATTTTTTTTTTTTTTTTTTTTTTTTCCTATCTTATATTCTCTGTTTTCTAGCTACAGGATTTGGGTCATCCTCCAAAAGAGCTGGCTGGGGAGATGGTGAGTATATCATCTCCTAGATTTTAATCTGAGCACCCAGCTTCAACAATTTCAGAACCTCTAGTTATTCTACCTAAAGTAATAATTATGGCTGCTGGGGATGGACCTTCAGAAACTCTAACCTGAAATATGAGCAATTATCTGAGTTCCTTCATCTCTTCTCCAGCCTCCTGGCCTCAACTTTGACCTGGATGCCCTCAATCTCTCGGGCCCACCAGGTGCCAGTGGTGAACAGTGTCTGATCATGTGAGACAACACGTTTTCCTCCCTGAGTCCCAGCCGTGGGAAACATCTGGAGTCGACAGAACCATTGGGAACTGAGGCAGGAATGTCGTCTGCAGGAGCAGTTTGCCCACAGCCCTCCATAGTCCCATTCAAAATTGTGCCATACTGGCTGAGGCTTTTCCTCTGACTTTCTAGGAATAGGATCTGTTTCACAGGCCATTTCTGTGAGCCCTGCTCATGTGGTTTCTGCTGCTAGCAAAGATCAGCTACATGCCAGGTGAAGGAAGGTATCCCTTTGGGGGCATGCACCTTCTTCCCTCCCCCCCAAATAATGTTATATATGTCCACACTGATGTTCACCTTTACTTCCAGGGTCTTTGTGCCTTTTCTCTACTCCTTCTCTTGGATCTGGGGAGTAGAGGCAGAGTCCTGGGACTCTATTTCTATACTTCTCTTGGACAGGGTCTTTGGGAATGGGAAGAAACTTAGCCTCAACTACAGCTGTAGGTCTGTCACCTTGCCCTCTTGCCTTTAGACAGACCATTCTGAATTCTCTGAAGGGAAAGGGACTTAGTATATGTCATAGTAGGGTTAGAAGAGAAGCCTTTTCCTCCCTCTAGGTGCTGAGTCCTCAACTTCCTGTTCCAGCCTGAGAACTTAAGTTGCTTTCCTTGGTTCTTTCTACAATGTTATATGATCTGGGTGAACCCAGCCCCTGACTTTACTTTGCCTCCTGCCTGTCATGTTACCTCCTCTCTTTAAAAACCCTTCATTCCTTCATTACACAGGCTGTGATAAAGAAGGGTCCATCCTATTCCCCCTCATTTGGTTCATCCATCACTTTCACTGACTCCTTCCCTCCCTGGCAAACACATGATAGCAATGTCAAGTCTGACAAATGAATGACTATTCTACCCAGGTATATTCTGACTTATTTGAATCATCTGATTCCCTTAGAATCCTTGGTTCAGGAAGGTGCTTGGGAAAGGAGTAGGGGTGCAGCCTAGGTCCCTTTTCCTGCAGTCCCATGGGGCAGTGTCTAATAAATATTCTGAGTGAGGAGTGTGGCCTGTTTTTCATCCAGGTCTTTTTCTGATCTTCCTTGGCTTCTGTAAGCTGCAGTGTAGGGAATTAGGTTAGTTTTATATAACAGCCTGCTGACCTCCACTGCCACCTCCATTTCCCAGCTTAGTCTGCACCTCAGTTGGCAAAGGAGACTAGTTAATTCTCTTTCCTCATTTTCTCTTGGGTATTTCAATCTGAAAAACCCTTTAATTGGGATTATATTTTAACTTTTCATACTATGATTAATGTTAGTAATATATTATTAACATATTTTCTCAATTATTTATCTTTGAGCTGACATTGCCCTTCTCAGTGGATCTATGGACCTTGGTTGCCATATGTTTGGTAGATACCCTGGTCAGCCTAGCTGGCTGTCCTTGTTCACTGGAAAATAACTCTTGCCAGAACAATTCACATTCATCATCTGAGTCACTTTGAGCTACTGACATGTCACTTTCCCCTGGTTTAAAACTTTTCACTCTTTAAAGGTCCCACACATTCTCTGGCATTGGAAAGGAAGGAAATGTTCTAGAGGCCTTAGGCTATTTGGAAAAGTCCAGCTATCATACCTTATCAGAGCATGGAAGAACCCAGGTCTGAATGTGACACTCCTACTCTGTGATAGGTAGAAAAAGTACAAGGGGACTTGTGATGATGGCTATGTGGCCTGAATGCCAAAATTCTCTCCTTAAATTTCCAGCTAAAACTGGAAAAGAATAGAGGAGGGATAAATAAAAGGGCTCTGCCCTTTGAAGCTTGCACATATTGTCCTGCCAGTTTCTTTTCTGGATTCTAACTCCTGGTAGCCTGACCAAGGCTTTTAATCCATGAATCTAAAAGATCCCCTAATGTACTTTAGCTCTGTTCCTAAGACACTCATTTTCATTTTTATTTTGATTGAACATAAGCAAGTTGACTTCTAATTACTCACTCTTCCAAAAATACTATTTGAATTATTCTACGTCTTGTGGAAGGATAAAACTGGGTACCCTAGGGCAGTCTTTCTTAAACCATGTGTGTTATAGAACCAGGTTTTTTTTTTGTTTTTGTTTTTACACATTTAATCCTTCATATATCAAAATTGACAGGTATGGAGTTTGTACTGCATTTGACCCACCTTACAAGATTTTATTTTAGCACAGGTGATTTAACCCAGGGGTACTTAACTGAGTCACTTCCCCAGGCTTTTTATTTTTTGTTTTGAGACAGGGTCTTGCTAAGTTGCTCAGGACCTTGCTGAGTTTCTGAGGCTGGCTTTGAACTTGAGATTCTCCTGCTTCAGCCTCCTGAGCCATTGGGATTGGAGGCATGCACCACCATGCAATTTTGACAACATCCAAACTGTCCAGACCCTGTTTAACAGGGTCATGTACTTGGATATCGCAACAATGTAAAATGTTTAAAAGTTTTAAACACTATTAATTTCTATTTCCTCATGCCACAAATTGATGGTGGGAGCCTGTTCATAGACCAACACAAGTCTTCAAACCACCTTTGAGAGGCATTGCTCTGGGTCCTCTTTACTCTCTTTCCTAGACCCTAGTCAAACATGTATTTCTATACTTGTAATTCTCTCCCATGTCAGAGTTGCCTTTAGAAAACTTGTTCTGCAGCAGGAATATGTCACTGGAAGAACATCTCACATTTTTCTAGCCTGCCTTTTCTGCTGCTTAAAATAATAATTGCAAAGCTTAGGTTTAATGAAATATTTATGCTGCTCTCAAGCTTTATAGAAAGTGCCTCTTTGTTCCAGAATCCTGTACCATAGGTAATAAATTTGTGATTGTATGGATGACTTCATGAATTAAGAATCAAATCCATACAGAATTTGTAATAATAGGGACTTGTTCCTTTAACACTAGAACATCCTCTTTTTTTTTTTTTTCATATAAACTACAGAATATATTTAATTCAAATTAAACATGAAACTAGAATAATATTCAGTCCTTATCAAGTAGCAATTACATTGTTTAAAAAAAAAAAAAAAAAAGTACATTTCTCTACATTCTGGCAATCTGACAAGGCACGAGTCACATCCAGTTTGATGAGGTGACAGATCCAGCAATCACCATCAATGCTCAGGGTTCTGAGGGGACTGGGAAGACACAGACCAGACTTAATACAAAATGGTTCTGCAGCAAGTCTGCAGGAGGGGACCTTCCTCCTCACATATGAGAGTAAAAGTCCCAGTGGCAAGAAGCAGGCAACTTGCATAGTTGAGGGTTGTATTAAACAGGGAGCACGTCGCTTCTTGTTGGTTCTGAGCTGTGGGGGTGCTGACTGCATTCACAGCAGTGACAGAAGCTTTCTATACACCTCTCGGCAGTGAGGCCCGTTCCTCTCTGGATACTTCTTTGCTTTTGATTTTTTGGCATGGTTTCCCTCCCAGGTAAAGAAAGCCAACTTCTTCAAGACCCAGGTCATTCAGCTTAAAGTGCAGGCCTCCACATCCTCCCTGGCTATAGAACATCCTCTTAAGGCCTCATGAAGCCATTATAATATGCTGCCGAGATGGCTTTTGGGATCTTGGGGAAAACAGTGGTCTACGTTAAAAAAGCCCAGGCAGCTTTGAGGAAGTGGGCATTCAATAAATGTTATACAACAATGAAAAACCTACCCAGCCGACCATATTCCTCAGAAAGGCCTGGGTTTCCTTTTTTTTTTTAATACAGTAGGAAAGGCACTGATGAAGGGCTACCAGCAATTTTTAAGAACTTTAGAAGTGGTATCCATAGTATGAGGCTAATGGAAGATGTTAAAGAACTGTTTTTCCTTGTAGCAGTGGGATGATAGGATTTTTTAAAGTGTTTTTTTAGTTGTAGATGGACACAATACCTAAATAAGAGAGGTGAAGGACTTGAACAAGATTGAAGTCAGAATTCTTTGCTAGTTTCTAAGCCCTTGATAGTCTTTAGATTCACAGACTATCAATTGAAAGAACTATTTAGTTAACCATACACTAGAGCAACTGGGGATGTAACTCAGTGGTAAAGCCCTTATCTAGCATGCATGAGAAGAAAGAATATCCAGAAGAGTTGGAAAACAGGGATACACGATCTGAGTTGACACACACCCAGGAACCCAAAGCACCACATACTGCAGACCCACTCCATTACATTAGAAAAATGTGCAGTCAGGCCATAAATGGAATGCTGACCCAAATCTGCTTTACAGTGGATCCAAAAACCCACTTTTAAGCCAAGCACAGTGGTGCATACCTGTAATCCCAGTGACTCAGGAGGCTGAGGCAGAAAAAGCAAGTGTTCAAAGCCAGCCTCAGCAATTTAGCAAGGCCATAAATAACAATGAGACCCTGTCCCAAAAAATAACTACCCAAAACTTTATGGTCATTTCCCCAATTTTCAAATGTACAATCAGAATGAACATGTTTAGCAGTTCATAGCAAGGCCAAGTAGAAGCCCCTGAAATTAGTAATAATTGCTGTCAAGATAAATAAAAAATGATGCTACATTATGGAGGAAATGATAGAGACTTAAGGATGTAAAGATGTCTTCATCATAACTCCTTTAGTTACACCTGTCTGGCCTTTGCAAAATTTGTATGGCTTATGGTGAAAACCAGTGGACTACTGCAAACCTCAGCAAGTAGTCCCAATTGCAGTGCTGTGTCAGATGGTTTTCTTTACAGTAGAGAGTAACGCAACCTCTGGTATAGGTATATGACATTCTAGCACAGGGATCAGGAGACTATAATCCTATAAGCCAAATCTGGCCCACTGCCTGTTTTTGTAAATAAATGCTTGACATGCATCAGTCACCATTTGCATATTATCTCTGGATGCTTTTGTGCTACAGTGGCAGAGTATAGTTGTAAGAGACCATATGACCTTCAAAGCCTAAAATACTCTCCAAAGTTCACAAATCTCTGATCTAGTGAACATGTTCTCTCATTACCCTTCAGGAAGAAAAATTAGAAGCTGTTTGCACTTACCAAGAACAAACAACAGTGTATATTTGCTGTCTTAACCTAGAGCTACGTTAGTCTGTTCAAAAAAGACCAGGGCACAGAAGGCTGAGGCAGCAGGATTGTAGGTTCAGAG
This sequence comes from Sciurus vulgaris, assembly GCF_902686455.1. Taxonomy (NCBI): domain Eukaryota; kingdom Metazoa; phylum Chordata; class Mammalia; order Rodentia; family Sciuridae; genus Sciurus; species Sciurus vulgaris. The sequence goes on along the minus strand of NC_136461.1, from coordinate 121,453,537 downwards.
TCAGCCTCAGTAACTTAGTGAGGCCCTAAGCAACTTAGCAAGACCTTGTCTCTAAATAAAAAATATAAAAAGGGCTGGAGGATGTGACTCAGTGGTTAAGTGCCTGAGTTAAATCCCTGATACCACAAAAGGGATAGGGGTACAGGGGGACCTGCAAATTCTGCAAAATGTCACATTTGTTTGTTACACTAGGGTTATACTAATCAGGTATGGAGGGTATGTTAATCTAACCTAATGACCAAGCAGCTCAGGTACTCTTCAATTTCTTGGTGAGACATACTCAAGATGGGAGATAAGTTCTGCAAAGGTGCAAGGGTCTACCAAATTGGTGAAATGTTTAGGAGTCCATTGATTTGAAACATTCTGTTATATTCCCTCAAGTAATGTACAGGTTATCACAGAGCTCTTAACAGTTTTGGAGGCAGTATATTCTGTACTTAGGAATGCAAGAAAGGATTCAGCAACAGGTGTGGGGGCAGGACATGTGACCTGGAAAAATTCCATGGTATTAGAGGTATATATGATAAGAAAAGATCCTGTGTGGATTTTCTGGCAATCCAGACCTCTAGGATAAAGTTTTGCTGTTTGAAAAGCATCTTCTGGCAGGCTGTTAAGCTCCAGTAGAGAATCAGTGCCTGGCCATGAGATATTAAGTGACTGACTGTATGATCAATTACCTACATAACTAGCTGGTTCTTGTCAGATCAAGTTGTAAAGTTAGGTGAATACAGCAGCAATCCATTTTACAACAGAAATGATACATTCAGGAACAGGCCTAAACAAACTTGATGACACAAGTTAAATTGAACAAAAGGCCTTAGCCGCCTTCCTGTGTCAGTTATTTATGTTGCATTGACATCTTTGCTTTAGGGCCTACCTATGGCCACACAAAATTTTCTTCAACTGTCTGATAGGAGGAAAAAATTGAGGTCTGAATGAGCTGGCTCTTGCCTTGGAGCAAGCCAAATAGGGACTGTAGCCTTTTAGTAGCCCCACTCATGAGTAGCTCTGAAAAGTGATGATGAGGGCAAGTCCTTTCAGTGTGTAGGGCATCAGGCAATGTACTTTATTATCCCATTTGGGGAAAAAAAGTGGCCTGGGATAAGATTTGTGAACTCATCAAGGTCAATGTGTTGGTTGGACAGGGGCTTGGTAGAAGCAACACAGGAAAATGAGTAAAACCAAGACTTGGTGAAGGGCATTTGGATGGCTCTGTGAAAATGGGACCTATTAAAATATTCACCAGCAGAGCACTGCATAACCAAATCAACAGAATTATTTGTTCAGGACTACCTCAGCTAGCCCAGCACTTGCACATTGTGCTCATGAATAGAATCATCAGGATGGCAGAGATAGAGGCTCTTCATTGTCCTGTTTGGATGGACTTCACTCTTACTCAAGACTAATCTAGCTACTGCTCTATCTAAATCAATGGATTATCCAGTTTGTCAGGAACAAAGACCAACACTGAACCCCCAGTTTGGTACTACTCAAGAATGACCAGCGACTTGGTGGAGTTTATTACACTAACTCTTCCATTTTGGAAAAGCTACAAATGTATTCTGATCAAGACTGATACATGTTTTGCTTTGTTTTTCCTGCCTATAGTACCCCAGCCAGTAATACCATCCAAGGAGTCATTGATATTTGATCTGTTGGTATGGGATCCAACATAATAATGCCTCAGAACAGGAGACTCACAATGGCAAAGCAGATGTGCCAGGGGACAAATGCCCATGGTCATGTGGGCACTGAGATCCAGTGATCCTACCAAATATCTTTCTATACAGAAGGTGCTAGACTGGTAGAGCAGTACAGTGGCCTCTTGAAAGGGCTTTCTTGGTGCTGCAATGCACCCTTCACAATGAAATATAAACCTTCTTGACCATATTAGAGTGTTTTATCACCATTTGTCTCTAGAACCAAGAGGTGGAAGTAGGAGTGAACCCGATCAGTATCATTTCCAGTATCTGCCTGAGGAACTTGTGCTTCCCATCTCTGCAACTTTAAGTTCTAAAGGTTTGAAGGCCCTGGTTCCCAGAGAGGGTATACTTCCATCAGGCACATCATAAGAATCTCAGTACACTTAAGATATGGTTGCCATTTGGATAACTTTAGGCTTCTAATGCCACTGTCTGAGATAATTGATTCTTCATTACAAGGACGGGGGAATGCTGGTATATAATGGGGCAAAGAAGAAAGTGTATGATATATGTGTTCCCTGGTATATCTCTTAGGTCTAAATCCATACTGGGTTTTAAATGTAAATGGGTAAGTAAACACGGTCTATAAAGGGCACAATCACCAGAAGCTCAACCCTCAGGGATGAGTCTGGGGTCTCCCCGCCAGGTAAGCCACTGAGATGAAAAGAAGTGCTGGTCCAGGGGGAGATTAAACTAGAATAGGTGGCAGAGAAGGGAAAGGTGGAATAACATTTATAGCTTCAGGACCAATTGCAGCAACTCCTCTTAAGTGTTCCCAGAAATTGTGAGGAACAGGAATCCTGGATAGCTGGGCGTGGTGGTGCGTGCCTATAATCCCAGCAGGTTAGGAGGCTGAGGCAAAAGGATTGCAAGTTCAAAGCCAGCCTCAGCAACTTAGCAAGACCCTGTCTCAAAATTTAAAAAAAATTTTTAAAAGGCTGGGGATGTACCTCAGCAGTCAAAGAGCCTGTGGGTTCAATCCCTGGTTTAAAAAAAAAAAAAAAAAAAAAAAAAAGGCCTGGTGATAGAGCTCAGTAATAGGGTGCCCCAAGATCAATCCTCAGCACCCACCCCCCACACAAATTAATTGTATTTCTATACATTTGTAGCAAGCAATCTGAAAATGAAATCTGGAAAGTAATTCCACTCAGCATCAAAAAGGTAAAAACAGATGAAGTGAAAAATTTATGCTGTGAGAACTACAAAGCATAGTTGAAAGAGATCAAAGAAAATCTAATAAATGGGAAAATATACATGTGCATGGATCAGAAAATTTAACCGTTAAATTAAGTCTGTAACACAGCCAGGCATAGTGGTGCATGCCTGTAATCCCAGATGCTGGGGATGCCAGGGCAGGAGGATTGTGAGCTCAAAGCTGGCCTCAGCAACTTAGCAAGGCCCCAAGCAATTTAGTGAGACCCTGCCTCAAAATAAAACAAATAGGGCTGGGGATGTGGGCTTAGTGGTTAAGCGCCTGAATTCAATCCCTGGTACAAAAAAAACCAAGTGTAACACTCTCCAGGTGCTCTCTAGATTGAATACAGTCTCCATCAGACAAGTGGATTCTAAAATTCGTGGAATTTCAGTAGCCATGGAATAACCAAAACAATGCTAAAAAATAATAAAGTAGGAGGGCTCATTTTTCACTTTCAAAACTTGGTACAAAACAATGATAAAACAGTGTAGTACTGGCACAAGAACAGACACTGAGATCAATGGGATAGAATTGAGTCCAGAAATAAAACTTTTTGTGTAGTCAAGTGATTTTTGTTAAGAGTGCCAAGACCATCCAGTGGAAAAAGAACTGACTCTTACAAATGGCGCTGGAATAAATAGATAGCCACAAATAAAAAACAAAGTTTTGTCCTTACACTATTCACAAAAATTAACTCAAAATGTGTCAAAGACCTAAGAGCAATAAGTAAAACTAAAGCCATTAGAAGAAAACAAAGGGTAAAACCTTTATGACTTTGGGTTTGTCAAGCATTCTTAGATGGAATACCAAAAGCAACAAGAAAAGATAAAGTGTATATTAACAGTTTTGTGCTTCAAAGGACACCATCAAGAAATTGAAAAGACAATCCACAGAAAGGGAGAGAATATTTGCAAACTACGCATCTATGGACTTGTGTCTAGAATGTGTACTCAATAATGAAAAGATAGCCTATTTTTAAAGTGCACAAAGGATCAGAATAGACATTTCTCCAAAGAAGACAAAAGCACGTGAAAATGTGCTTGACATTAGTCATCAGATAATTGCAATCAAAACTGCACTGAGATACCACTTCACAACCCCCTTGGATGACTAGAATCAACAAAATCAGATTACAAGTATTCAAAGGATGAGGGGAAATTGGAATCTTCATACATTGCTGAAGTGAATGTAAAATATTGTGACTGCTTTGGAAAAAAGTCTGGGAATTCCTCAGATGTTTAAGCAGAGTTAAACATATGATCCACCAATTCCTAGTTACATACCAAAGAGAAATGAAAATGGGTCCACACAGAAACTTGCACATATTAGGATTACTCATATTATCCAAAAAGTAGCCAGGTATGGTGGTGCATTGCCTTTTAATCTCAGTGACTCTAGGGACTGAGGCAGGAGGATGGCAAGTTCAAGGCCAACCACAGCAATTTAGGGAGGCCTTAGGTAACTTAGCAAGATCCTGTCTCAAAAAGTAGAAAGTGCTGGGGTGTAGCTCAGTGGTAGAGCACTCCTAGATTCATTCAACAGCGAGAAAAATAAATAATAGCCAAAAAGTGAAACTCCATCAACAGATGAATGCATAAACAATGTTTCACCCATACAACAGAATATTTATTGTTTAACCATAAGAAATGAAGTACCCATACCTGCTGCAACATGAATGAAACTTGAAAAATTGTGCTAAGTGAAAGAAGTCAGTCATAAAAGACCATATACTATAAGATTTGATTTATATGAAAATTTAGAATAAAGCCAGACACAGTGGTGCACACCTGTAATCTCAGCAACCCTGGAGACTGAGGCAAGAGGATTGCAAGTTCCAGGCCAGTCTCAGCAACTTATTAAGACTGTTTCAAAATAAAAAGACTGAGTATGTGACTCAGTGATAAAGTACTCCTGTTTCAATCTCCAGTGCCACACAAAGGTGACAAAACTTAAGTTCATAATATGGAAATCTCTGGAAACAAAATAGGTTAATGGTTTCTTAGGGACAGGTGGCAGCATGGGAAGTTGAGGGCAGCTGATAGCTGAAGTGCTGGGTTTCTTTCTCTTAAGAAGTAGGATTTATTCATGTAAGAAGAAAAGAGACAGAACTCTAAGGGCAAGAAGGGACCCCATTTAGGGTTGCCCTGGGTTTCTGTTTGAGGTGATGAAAATGTTCTAAAATTGTCTGTGGGGATGGTTGCACTTACCTGTGTGCACTTTGAATTGTATGTGAATTATATCTTAATAAAGCTGTTTTTAAAAGTGCTATCCATCAAGTCTGTGAGTCTACATCTTAAAACAGAAGCCTGGGTTGGAAGTAAAGACTTGAAATTCATAATTATGTAGATGGTAGTTCAAGTTGTAAAAATAGATCACTTTGGAATCACTTCCAATCACTTTGGAAGAACCATGGGCTGAAGGGGAAGAGAAACTAATGAAATAAATGGTCAATGGGATGATATAAAGAGAACTATGGAATGTAGTGTCACAGAAATCAATGCGATTGAGTATCTTGAAGACATAATTATCACAACCCCAAATTCATTAGGAAAGCCCAAAGGAGAATGGGAAAAACTAGTTCTAACAGCAGTTGTTTTGGTGAGAATAGCAATGGTATTCACAAGGGAATGGATACGAAAACCAGATCATGGAGGATGAAGCTTTTGATTCCCTATGCTTCACTAAAACCACTCTTGTCAAAATTTTAATCTCCATTTTTCCAAGGCCGTTGGTCAGTTTTTAGTTATCTTCAGTCTTTTGAGTGGGAGTGATATAGCTTATCCATCATATCATGAAACATTTTTTGAAACTTATTTTGTAAGACCCTTCGCTCCTGGTTTTCTTAGCCTTCTTTCCTGATTACTCCTTTTCGATAACTTTTGCTGAATGCTCTTCTCTGACTCTTCTAGTTGGAATGCCTCATGATTAAAGGTCACATTGAACTGCTTCTCATCTACCTTAACTGAGCCTTCCCCATCCCATTGCTATCTGTAATATTTATAATTTAATGACTCAATTTATCCCTACAGTTTTCCCTTCTGTGAACTCCAGATAACGTATTTCTAATTGTTCATTCAGTAGCTCCATTTAGAAATTTAATAGGCATCTCCAATTTAATGTCTAAAACAGAACTGAATATTTTCCCAAAAAACCTGTTTCTGTTCCCCCATGTGTTCTCAGTAAAAGGCATTGCTGTTTATTCAGTTACTCAAGTCAACCTGAGTAACTGAAGTCCTTCACTCTTACATCTAACAATCACTCTATTAACAAGTCACCTCTATGCCACTTTTAAAGTACATTCAGAATCCAACACTTCCTATCTTGTCCATTTTAATACTAGTCTTGCAGGTCTGTGATAGTTTCCTAACTTGGTCTTTCAGTCTCCTTGTAGGCAGTTAAAAAAACTAACCAGACCGAGTATGGTGGTACATGCCTATAATCCCAGAGACTCAGAAGGATGAGGCAGGAGGATCGCAAGTTCCAAGCCAGCCTCAGCAACTTAGCAAGGCCCTAAGTAACTTAATGAGAACTTGTCTCAAAATAAAAAATAAGATGAAATCACAGACTCTAGGACAGGAGTCTCCTTTGCTTTCCCTTTGCTAGCAAAGCAATAAAACTTTTACCTCAAAAATAAATAAAAAGGAAGTCTGCTGGGGATGTTGCTCAGTGGTTAAGTACCCTTGGGTTCAATCCCTGGGACCAACAACAACAAAATCAACCAGAATGAACCTCTTCAGCCAAGTGTAGTGGCACACACCTGTAATCCCAGCAACTCCAAAGGCTGAGGCAGGAAAATTGCAACAATTTCAAGACCAGCCTCAGCAACTTAATGAGGCCCTTAGTAAAGCAATTTAGCAAGACCCTGTCTCAAAATAAAAAAATAAAAGAATGTGGCTCACTGGTTAAGTGCCCCTACGTTGAATCCCCCATTCTAAAACTTTTAAAAATAAAAAATAAGGGGACTGGGGTTATGGCTCAGAGATAGAGCACTTGCCTACCATGTGTGAGGCACTGGGTTCAATTCTCAGCACCACATATAAATAAATGAATAAAATAAAGGTCTATCAATATCTTAAAAAGACATTAAAAATAAAAAAATAAACTTCAGTTATAAATTAGATGATGTCATTTTTACTCAAAATCCTGTGTGGTTTCATAGGTAAAATTCAGTCTTTCCTTGGTTTATAAGCCTGTAAGTGACCTGGCTCTTCCTCCAAACTAATTTCCTTACCTGCTCTTTTGCTGCACTGGTTTCCTAAATACAATCAAGCTTCAGGGTCTTTACCTTGCTTCTCCTTCTGATTGGAATGCTCTTTCCTAATGCATGGGGCACTCTCCTACTTCAGGTCTTTATGCATATGCCACCTCAGTAAAGGGGCCTTCCCCAAACTCCCAATGTAAAAGAGCACACCCACCCTAATAATCCACTTTTACTGTATTTTCCTTTACAGTACTTCTCATAACTTTGTGTTATTTTTTTGTCTCTTTTCCCACTACATTCCCATCCCCAGAAGTAATAAGTTCCATGTTATTTATTTTTTTGTGGTCCTGGGGATTGAATCCAGAGCCTTAGTGCATAGAAGGTAAGCACTCTACCAAATGAACTATATCCCCAGCCCCAGAATCTTGGTTTTATTTACTGCTATAGCCCCAGTACCTAGAACAAGCCCTCCCATATAGTAGGAATACAGTAAGTAGTTGACTGACTAAATGAAAGAATAAATTAGGATGGTTGTCATAAAATAGCTACTTTGCACTCTAGCCCTGTTATACTTGTTGACGTTACAAAGACAAAAAGGCACAGTTCCTGCCCCCAGGAGCTTACATTCTACAGGATAGCTAGATTAAAAATACATAATTATAGGTTAAATATTATAGGCAAAAAGTTGTGGAAAATGCAATGCAAGCTGGTGTACTAGACCTGTTCTAAATGGAAAGATCCAGTCTAATAAAGACTTAATAGATGCACGGTCCAAGAAAAGGGAGCTGGAATATGCTTTGGTCTGAGTGACAGCCAAAAAGGTTAGAGCAGAGTTAGGCAGTGTGGGAGGAGATAAAATCAAAGAAATAAGACAACTGCCAGATCATGTGGAGCCTCACATGGAGGTCACTGCTAATTTTGATTTTTATTATGTGGTCGGACACTATTAGAGGTTCCCAGCAGGGGACTATGACCTGACTTCCATTTTAAAGAGTCACTCCGGCTATCCTATTTAATTGTAGCAGGGCAGTAATGGAAGTAGTGTCCATTGCACCAAGCAGTTATGTAATGTACGACTTGGAACAGGATGATAACGGTAGAGAGGAGGTGAGGGGTCCGATTCTTGCACCCTGAACGGTTAAAAGGGGCGGGGAAGGAAGAAAAATCGATCGATCCATCGATCTCCAGTCTGGCAGCTGGGACTAATCCTCTACAGGATTCCTTTAGGTGTCAGCACGAAGCAGAGTGTACAAGTCACGCTTCGTCACCGACCCATTCTTGGAAACCTTCACATCACCCCTCTTCGGAGAATAGCTTTAACTGCACCTGAAGCTTGAGCCCTTTTTATAAAGACGGATAAATGAGGGCTATCGGTAAAGAGGGCCTCCTTAAGCCGCTTACGGAGACGAAGTCGTCAGAGGAAAGGGTTTTTTTCAGAAGAAATCTGTCGAGAATTGCTCGTTCCGGGTGTTCAAAACTGGCAAGACTGGTGGTCACCCAGGGATCTGCCTGCCAGACCCCTGAAAATGAAGTTTTTTTTCCGTCACAACTGTGGGAAGCCCCTAAATCGCACGTGTTTTGAGTTATCACGAGAGATGCCAGCAATCCGCAACGTTACGAAAACAACTTTGCCTCCTCGGTAATGCGCACGCGCCCCTCACAGTTTTCCGTTGACTTTAAGCCCCGCCCCTTATGCGTCCTCCGTGGAGGGTTGGGAGTCGTGAGCTCGCGCGACCACTCTTTCCTTGGTCTTCTCGAGCACATCGTCGCAAACAAGGCCGGAAAGCGTGGCGGCGCAGGCGCAGGCGCAGAGAGCGGAGGCGGTGGTGGTGGCGGCCGCTGGCCAGTGTAAGATGGCGGCGGCGTTGGTGGCGGCAGTGGACGGGGCGGCTGGGCCTGGAACAGTCGGAGCAGCCGCTGGCAGAAGGATGACCCAAGACGGGAAGCGGGCTGCTGAGCCTCGCCGGCTCCCGTGCTTGTAACTGCCCCAGCCGGACACCCCCCCCTTGACCTACCCGGTCCGTGTCTCGTTCCGGCTCGGCCTGCCCCCGTCTCCCTTGCCGGTACCCCACAGGGTAGTCTTGATCCCTTTCCCAAGATCCTGGGGTTCAGGTCGTCTCCTTCCCTTGACCCGAGTCACTGTCAGGAGGACCGGTTATCCTATTCTCAGGTCAGCCCTGGGGTTGCCCCCAAGAGCCAACCCCATAATTCACAGGGACTTCGGACTTCGTCGGGTGACCCATTTGTGTGCTCTCATTTCTCCCTTTAGATTGGGGGATGCGAGTCGCCCTGCGTCTCCCTGTCACCTCGGGGCCATCGCGCAGTGGGTCCCCCTCCCCCATCCCAAGTTCTCAGGCCCAGCACCTTGTACGGAATGCCGAGGTCCAAGAAACCAGAAGTCGGTTGTTACCGTCTGGTTTTGTACTCTTTATGATACGATTCTCTTAGTTTTCCAACTCCCACCTCCAAATCTCTTAGAACACCTTAGAACGGTCCTGTTTGGTCCCTGTTAATTGGAAAGCATCTGGTGGCTTGAATTTCTGACTCATATGATTGTTGCTGGAGTCTCTGTAAACAAACCGGCACTAGCGCTATCACATTCTCTCCGAAATTCCCACCCCCCACCCGCCCTGCCCTATTCGTTCTTGTTGAGAGGTTGTTTGGTTGTGGTTTAATGTTGAAAAGATTCAGGTTTTCATTCTAAATGACTTCTAGTTTTAGTGGAGCTAGAATGTCTCCTAGCTTGCCTGACTTCTAATCCTTAAATTTTGTTCATTTTATTTCCGTGTGTGTGTGTATTATTGTTGAGCAGTCAGATAAGTTATTCTGGCTTTAAATAGTTTAGAGGAGGTCTAAAAAATACTAAAGTGTACTCATAAATATTTTTATTATGTTTAGTAGAAGAGAGACCTTTGCCATGTAAACTTTAACTTTTCTCAGTCCTTCAGTGAATCTGCAGACCTATTTTCTCAGGAGTTCAGCCTCGCCTTACTTCAGTGATAAAAGGAGGAAAGGTGAGTGGGAGTTGAAGGCATTTAAATTCCTGAGTTCTAGAGAGACCCTGCCCTAATGCTTAAGTGCTGACCACTAAAGTCATAAGATTCCTACCACAGTTTCCAAAAGAGTTTGGGTATTGCTTTTGGCTGCATTCCAGTTTGGTTAATTACTTTTCCAAGTTTAATTGGCTGTGTTTTGACTTTCTGTCCTAGACTATGACTGTCTCTCTTCAAATGACTTAAGCCTAGAAGTGAATGTATGTCCCCCACCCCGTGTTTCCCTCTTTTTTTCTTTATTCATTTGTCTTGTGTTTTGCCTTGTGTGGATCGTGTTTCTTAAACTGTAGAAAACTAAGAATTTGTTTGCCTGAATTCTATTCAGCCTTTTGTCAAATCAGGTTTCTTCCCCTCCCAGGGCTCTGGGTTGTCATCTTTGCCATTTAGAGAATATTTAATCACTTATAATGAACTAAAAGCTGAGGGGTGGTGAGTGATTTAGTTGCATTTAGTTGGTGTCTGAGATCAATCTATCTCAGAATTCCAACTTTTCAGAATATAGTGGATAAATTTTGGTTTAAAGGAATATAGTGGTTGTAGCTGGTCTGAAGAATTCTTAGCAGAATTATCCTGTGCATTGAACAGCATGAAAGAAGAGTGCTATGGTTGAGGCTCATAGGATATGACAGAAAAGCTGAGTGACTCCGGAAGGTAGGCTTAGCCTATTTGTAGTATTTATGATGGTTTTTTTTTTTTTCCCCAGTACTGGGGACTGAACTCAGGGATGCTCTGCCTATGAGCTATATCTCCAGCCCTTCTTATTTTTCGAGACAGGGTCTCACTAAGTCGTTGAGACTTGCCTTGAACATGTGATCCTCTCACCTTAGCCTTCTGAGTAAGATTACAGGTGTGCACCACTGTACCTGGCTATTTCTATGATTTATAGTAGGAAACAGTTGAGAGTGATACTGTTAAGTTTTATTCCACTTGGTGCCTAGATTAGAATATGCTCATTGTGGACTGGATCATAAAATTTTTAGTGATGGCTCATATGTAAGTCCATCATAGGACCTGGGTTTAATTTTATTGAAATACGATTTAATAGCCATGTGACCTTAGGCAAGTTAAACTTCTTTCTTGATTTCCACATCTTTAAAAGTGGGATAATACCACTTACCTTCCATGGTCATTGTTAGTATTATATGGGGGAACCTATATGAAGCTCTTAGATTATGCCTAGCACATGGTACACAAAAAATATTTTGTTTTCTTTCCATGTCATTCATATAGTTATGAGAAGTTGTAAATTCATTTATACTTACTTGCCTTTTGTTTTAGAACAAAACAACTTAACTTTCTGGTTAAGTTTTCCTTTTTTTCCCCCCTTTGCACTATTGGGAACTGAACCGAGGGCTTTGTACACGATAATAAAGGCCTCTACTGCTGAACTCCCCAACCCCATTCATTTTTAATTGTTCAGCTTAGGTATGTGCTTTGCAAGTGCCCACCCAGGTTTGCCTTCTGAACTGGACAGTGTGATGAGGGTTCAAGACCAGAAGATAGGAGTATTAGATGTTGGTGTATATATATTTCGAAATGTGTTCTTAAAGTAAACTTCAGTAATTTCCTTTATTCATTGCTTCCTTCCTCTTGATCTCTCTCAACACACCTGATCAGAGTTGTCAGTGTTGTAATTCCTTCCCCTTCTGCTATAATGTTGTCCACCTGTACTGCAACTATCCTTTATGCCTTTCATTTTTGCCATGGAGAGAGTACATTTTCTCCAGGATTTTAAACTCTTTGGTGATCCTTATCAATGTATTATCAGAGAACTAGACCATGAAAATATTCCTTTTTTTCTGAAATGAATCAGTACTAAGAGGTTTAGGACTACAGAGTTTTTTTTTTCATCTTCACAACTGCACCATCTTTTGTTTTTTTGCCGGGGGTGGGGGTAACTGGGGACTGAACCCAGGGATGCTTTTTTTTTTTTTTTTTTTTTTTGCAGTGCTGGGGATTGAACCCAGGGCCTTGTGCTTGCGAGGCAAGCACTCTACCAACTGAGCTATATCCCCAGCCCTGAACCCAGGGATGCTTAACCACTGAACCACATCCCCAACTCTTTTTATTTTTTATTTTGAGACAGGTTGAGACAAGTTACTAAAGGCCTCATTAAATTGCCGAGACTGGCTTTAAACTTGTGATCCTCCTGCCTCAGCCACCTCAGTCACTGGTATTACAGGCATGTGCCAGTCCCCCACCCCAAGCTCAGACTATCTTAATAATAAAACATCACAGATAAAGAATTTAAACCTTTCGTGGGCCTTTTTTTCCACATATTTTTGGAAGAGCCAAGGGCACACAAAATTGCAATATATTGATGACATTGCAATGAAGGCAACTTTATTGGTTCAGACAAGTGGTCGTTTTAGGGTTTATCAACTTTCATTACCACCATTGAGCTTCTGAATTCTCTAAGGTAAAGACTCTTGGGAGTATTGGTGAGGTGGGCAATTGTTTTTTTGAGATCTGGAGATCTGTGTTGGATGGAAAGAAAGGAAATATGTTGAAAGAGGAATAACTTTGTATCTTAATGCTATATGTACTAGTTAAGAATCTCCCACCCCCCAACCTTCAGGAAGAGTTTCATATTTTATGGTATACAGTGAATCAATATTCTTAGACTGTGAATCATAACTGTAAAATTCTTATCTTTCTATTAATACTTTTGTATTTTATCTATTACCTAAGAATTATGACATCTTGTTAGGAAGTATTTCCTAGGATGACTGGGGTGGAGGACTAGGTATGCCTGTGACTTTTCCATTCCCACTACCAGTCTGTTAGGGCATTTTGTAATGCAGTCCATTAAATGTGTAAGAATCAGTCTCAGTGCCATTGTCCTTAGTGTTAACTAAAATCACGCTAAGGTGGAAGCTTCTCTTCAGAAAGAGCTAAAAGAAAGCAACCATTTTTGTTGCCAGTTTAAAACAATCCTGGCATTTCAAAAGCATACAGACTCTAATAAGGTATATTTTATAGAGGTTATTCTGTTGTGGAAGTCAGATCTTCAGTTTTATGCCTTTAGTCCTGTATCCCATTAAGTGAATTACAGGCTTTTGAAGTCACGGAGTGACTAGTTAAACTCTGCTTTCAGATTTTTTACTGGATTGTTTCTACTGTAGAAATGTTACTCTGAACACGTTTAGGAAATGTCCAGATTATAAAAGAGCAAGAGATATCAAATAGCTTTCTTATTGTGTAACATTGGTGTTAGAGTTACTTTTAAATTTATGTTAAATTTTTTTTTCTGGAGTGAGGTGGAATTAGGATTTTTTTTTTTTTTTTTTTTTTTTTTTTTTAAAGTAGGTTATCAGTGAGCCCAGATGATCTGGTATTTATCTTTACCTATTGTGAATTAATTAAATCAGTATATGGCATGGAGGTAGTGACCATGTGTACAATAGCCCTCCCTTGCCTATAGTTTTGCTTTCTGTGATCAACCACAGTACAGAAGTATTAAATGGGAAAAGACCAGAAGTAAATAATTCCTAAGTTTTAAATTGCTTGCTATTCTGCATAATGTGATGAAACCTTGCCTTGACCTACCTGGGTATGAATCATCATCTTCTATGGTATATCTACACTGTATATACTACCCACCTATGAGTTGCTTGGCAGACATTTGGCTTACCAGATGACTGTTGTGGTATTGGCGGTGCTTGTGTTCATTAATCCTTGTTTTCCTTAATGATGGACCCAAAGTGCAAGTGTGGTGTTGCTGACAATTCATATATGCCCAAGAGAAGCCATAAAGTGTTTCTTTTCAGTAAAAAGGCAAATATTTTCAGTTTAAATAAGGGAAGAAGAAAAATCTTAGGCTGAGGCTGTAAAGATCTATGGTACAGTAAGGTATTTTGAGAGAAACATCACATTCAAATAACTTTAATTACAATGTAATGATATAATTATTCTATTTTGTCAGTTATTGCTTAACTGTCTAATTTATAAGTTAAACTTTATCATAGGTGTGTATGTATAGAAAAAAATACACAGAGTTCAATACTATGTACAGTTTCTGGTATGGAACATATCCCCCTTAAATAAGGGGAACTACCTTGTCTTCATTTCAGTGCCAAGAACCAATGCATTTTAGATGATTTTTATTGAAAATAAAGAAAAATTCATTTTTCACTTTCATAAATGTACCAAAGAAACTTCAGTGCTGCTAAAATCTGTCAGGAAAAGGGACTACCTACTCTTTCTTTTTACTGATTCAGTCATTCTAAGAGTGAGAAGAAAGTCCTGAAAGCTCTTCAGAAATTAGCCTGTTATGGGTTTGGGGTGTAGCTCAGTGCTAAAGTGCCTGCTTAATGTGTGAAGCCCAGGGTTCCATCCTCAACACCTTCCCTTGGGGGGGAAAAAAAAAAAAAGCCTGATGAATTTTATGCATTGCTCATTTCTTTATAGCCATCTTATCTCTACAGGTTATAGTTTCTGTGCCAGAAGTCCGATCTCTCAGGTACTGCCTTATCCCAGGAATATATTATAATGTAGATTAATGAACTGAGCTTGCTCTGAGTTTGCCAAGGGTATTGGGGAGTGATTAATATAACAAAGATACCATCTTATTAATGAAATATGGTATGTCTAATGGATTGGATCATCATATAGGTTTTCATCACTTTATCTGAAAAATTAGATATTTGCTCTTACCTTCTGATGATTATGTTTAAGGCAGTCTGGTCAAGTTCTAATGTGAAGAATCCATACTTGCCTTGTATGTCATCTTTTTCTTTCTGGTTTTTCCTAGCCATTTGGAAAACTAATATAAGGTTAAACAAAGAGACTTTTCCTTTGGTGTACTTTTTTTTATTGTCACCTTATCAGGTATGTTTTGTTGAACTTATTTGGTACTCAGTATTAGACTCTGCCCTGTAACTTGAAGTGGGTGGGAGTGTACATTGTCTTTTTTTTTTTTGGTACCAGGGATCAAATCCAGGGGCACTTAACTGCTGAGCCACATCCTCAGCCCTTTTTATTTTGAGGCAAGGTCTCACTAAGTTGCTTAGAGCCTCACTAAGTTGCTGAGGCTGACTTTGAACTTGTAATCCTCCTGCTTCAGCCTCCTGAACCACTAGGATTAAGGCATACACCACCATGCCAGGCAAGAAGGTACTTTTTTGATGTTTTAAGCCTATATAGGTATATGTTTTTTAAGCCCATATTTTTTTAAAGTAGTATGTTTGAAGCATTTTTTTTTTTTTTTCTGTATAGTGGCTTTTCTAACAAGAAAAATTTGAAGTGTAAATGGCAGAAACTGAAAGGAAATGGGGACTGAATTCTGATAGGAAAGATAAGTCATGGTGGAAACCCAATGAAAAATAGATAACCCTTAGGATTATTTAAATTGAGATAAGTGGACTTGCATGTTATTATAAAGAGTAACAACTTTGCTGCTAGAAAACATCATTTAAGGGTTAAGTGCATTCCTAACATACTCTGAAATACTGTTACCAGAATTAAAGCCAATAAAGTATAAACTGCATTTGGTGTTACCAACAGGGAGAGAAGGCATTAATCCAAAAGAGTAACGAAGTTTTTTATTTATAGAAAAATACTATAAAGGATTTCCTCATCTTCCTCATCAGTATTTGTGGTGATTGCTTTGCAGTCTTCCATCTTGGGTATCCTTGGAACTTCTAAGAGGGAGAAATTGAGAGGGAGGCTCATGTTGTGAATTCCTGGATGGATTGCTTTGCCCCAGTACACAAAATATGACTGCTCAAAAGAAGTTATTAACAAAGTTCTCTGATTTTTTTTAAAAGATCAGTGAGAGTGGTAAGCAAATTTCATAAACTTGGAACTGTGTCCTAACATACAATGTATGGAGGATCATTTCTGAGTGACAGAGAAGCCCAGATTTCTCTAAGTAAAGCAGTCTGGTACCAGAGTTGGAAAACTACTATGCGCAGACAGCCTTTTTGCATATGTTATTTTTAATCCTCTAAACCAGCTCCTACAGGGAAACAAATATAAAAGGAAACAAATATAAAAATATAGAAGAAATAGAATTCATACTGCTATTGTTGATCTTTTATATAAACATATATACACACATGTAATTTGAATTTTTGAAAACTAACTGTGCTTTCTACTTTGGAAAAAGAAGGGACTGGGATTGTGGCTCAGTGGTAGAGTGCTTGCCTAGCATGTGTGAGACACTGGGTTTGATTCTTAACACCACATAAAAATAAATAAATAAAATAAAGGTATTGTGTTCATCTGCAACTAAAGAAATATTTTTTAAAAATCTTTGGAAAAAGTATCCCAGTTTACCGTGTTGAGTTGGCATTATACAGAAGTTAACAGCCATGTAAGTCTAGAAACATTAAACTTAATCTTTTTCCATTTGTATGCACTGTATTAAATATGTAAGGTCTTATCTACATGGGTTTGGATTACAGAAACTAAAAAAGTATTCTCTAAATAAATAAGAAGAAGTAGAATTCAAACCCAAGTCTGTCTGACACCAAAGCCCTTTTCTTTCTGTTTTACCATGTTGTCTTTAAGATCAGGGCTCTTCACTACCAAATGATAAAGCAAATGAATGGAAAGGTAGAATTAAATATTTCTTATAAAAGTATATATAAAACATTCAGATGATAGGAATAAAAATGTTTGTTTAGACATGGTCACAAGTTATGTTAAATTGATAGATAGGCTAATGAGTTTTTAAAGGAAAGTTTATTTGGGCATGGTGGTACATGCCTGTAATCCTAGTGACTTAAAAAAAAAAAAAAAAATATATATATATATATATATATATATATATTTTAGAATTAACTGAAGAGATAGCTGAATTCTGGTGTTTATGATGCTTAAATAGGGAGAAAATCATCCAGTCCCTTTGGAAATTCCATGGAAAAAGCTGTTCTGGCTCTTAGAACCTTTTCTCAGTATACATCTTTTTTTTTTCCCCTCTATAGCATTGGAAACAGGGGAAACATGGACATTTCTCACCTCTCTGAAACCTTTTTATACTTGACTTCCAAGGCATTTAACTCATTATTCTTCCTATTTCCCTATTTCTCTGCTCCATTCTTTCTTTTCTCAAAGGATATGTATTTTTTAAGATTCTTTCTGTGGACTTCCTTTCTCAGAGCTTGCTTTTGTATTTCTTTTTGCTTGTTTTTAGTAAAGTATAATTTTTTAGATATCTGATATTAATTTTCTTTATGTGGACAATTCACAAATCTGTATCTCTGGCCCTAATTTATTTCTTTTCTTCTTCCTCCTCTTCTTTTTTTTTCTTTTTCTTTTTTTTGGTACCAGGGATTTAACCCAGGGGTTCTTAACCACTTAGCCATACCCCAACCCTTTTTTTAAAAATTTTTTTTTTTTTATTTTGAGATAGGGTCTCGCTAAGTTGTTTACAGATCACTGTTGCTGAAGCTGGCTTTGAACTTGTGATCCTCCTGCCTCCGCCTCCCAAGGCCTGGGATTACAGGCGTGTACCACCATGCCTGGCATTAATTTATTTATTAAGATCCTTACCTGCATTGGTTTCTCACTACCTTCCTAGCATGTCCATTTGGATTTTAAACATTCAAAATCAAATTCATCTCTTCCCCCACATGTCAGCTTCTCATTTGTAGCATTTGATTTTCAGGCTCAAAACTTGTCCTGACTTTTGGCTTTATTATCTATCTCTACAGTATTTCTCATGTCAATTCCCTTTTCATCTGTTGTTATCAGCCTAAGGCATGCCCCCTTTACTCCTTATCTTGGCAACTACAATAGCTTTTTTACTTGATTCCCCTTCCTTTTTTGTTACTTTCAGTTCATTGTAATGACAGAATTATCTGACACATAACACACACGTAACAACCTACTATATGGGTGTTTTGTTTTGTGATGCTGGTGCGCACATTCTGTGCTAGCACTCTACCACTGAACTACACCCCCATCCTTCTACTTACTATGTTTTGTGTGTGGAGGGAGAGGGGGGATGGGTACTGGAGATTGAATCCAGGGGCCCTCTCCAGAGAGTTACATCCCCAGCACTCCTCTCCCTTTTTTCATTTTCTTTTTTTCTTTCTTTCTGTTTTGTTTTGAGACAGGTTCTCATGAAGTTGCCCAGGCTGGCCTGGAACTTTTAGTCCTCCTACCTTAGCCTCCCATGTAGTTAGAATTACAGGCATGCAGCACTGTCCCCAGCTACTGATTATACTTTTTAATTAAATCAACTCTGCCTGTCATCTGCTCATATTTTCTTGAACCTGTCAGGTTTTTAACTTACATGTTGGTTCTCATTCTGCACCTTCAGAATATCTTTTTTTTCTCAACTCTACCCATTGAAATTCTATCCTTCCTTCAAAGTTCATCTTGAAAGTTAATTTCCATGGAAGCTTTTCCTTCTCTTTGAAACTAATATAATCTTTTCCTCTGTTCCACTGTAACATTTTTGCTTTTTAAGTGATATACTTGTATCTATTATAATTGTATACTCATTTTTCTTAATTGGTTAATTGGCTACAAAAAAGATTGTGGACACATTGTTTATATTTGGATTCTGTATTGCCTGGTACATTGTTGTATACCAGCGTGTTTGTGTACAGATGGGCCACTGGGTGGTGCCAGAGTCCTATAATTTGAATAAAAATGGGTAATATGAGCCTGTATACAATTGGATTTTCTTCTGTTGTCACATCATGCACAGTAGGAATAGAGATTAATTTCCTTGATCCAGCAACATCCAGCATTTCTCTTCTATCCAGCTTGTCAGAGGAGACAATGTTGATTATTCAGCCCCTCCAAGTACTTACTAGAAAGTAGCCTAAAGTTCTGTTTTCTATAAACATGTTTTATTCAGCATGAGTTCAAGCCTCTTTGGGGTCATCCTTTGAATTTCCATGCCAGAGGTTCTCTGTCTGACTTATAAACATTATATTGTTAGAATGTAGCTGGCAGCAGAGTAGAAAATTGGCTTGGAGAAGTATTTGTTGTGAAGCAGAAAAATATTAAGGTAAGGAGAATGAATTTAAAATGAGTCATTTCATTTTGAAAACAAAAATTGGGAGTAAGGAAAGTAGGACTAGTTAATACCAGATGGACTGTGGGGCCTAGAAAAGCAAATTTGTACTTTGGACAGAGATCAGCCCTGAACATCTGTTCAATTATAAGTGATAGGGAACATCTGTCCTCCCAAGAGGAACCAGGGACTATGTGACTCTCAAATATCTGTGTTACTAATAACAAGTATTTTTGTACCATCACTTTTCAAAGAAAATTCTAATACCTTGCCCCGTTGAAATATGGAGGGCGGGGGCTGTAGCTCAGTGGCAGTGCACTTGCCTAGCATGTGTAAGGATCTGGGTTCGATCCTTAGCGCCACAGTAAAAATAAACAAATAAAGGCATTCTGTCCATCTACAACTACCAAAAAAAAAAATGAATATGGATTTTCTGTAGGAAAATTGAGCAGTTGAATTACAGAATGAATCATGGACTGGCCTGAGAATACTGGGATTATTTAAGTCCAAAGAATTGATTGAGACTGAGTTCAAGTCTTAATAAAGGGACTAAAGTCAGTCCAGTAGTAGTATTTACATGTTGATGTTTCCATCAGGCCCTAGGTCATAAAAATTTATCAGACCAATTTTCATAGGCACTAGATGCTGAAGGATTTAAAATGAACTTGAGAGAAATTTTTAAAAATAAAAAGCACAAACATATCGGTGCTGGGGATGTAGCTCAGTGATAGAACATGTGCTTATTAGCATATGCAAGGCCCTGGTTTTGATCTCTAGCATCAGTAAATAAACAAACATACAAGTCAGTAGTATAATTGCTAGAAAAACATTATCTACTTTAAGCTTCCGATATTTTTATTGTTTTACCAAAACAATAGGGTTGGCGATTTTTTTCTATATTTTGGATTCATCTTACAATTCATGTTGCTTGCTGATAAATCACACAAGTGACTTTGGTTGCAGCAAAAATCCTGACACTTTTCAAGTAAGAAGACCTGACATTTTGTTCTCATTTACTGTGATATATTCACTACTTTAGCCAACTTACATGTTAATCACAACCTTGAGAATTTCCTGTTTTTAATTGTTGAGTATTATCTGTTATATAACAATTTTGTGACTTTTTAAATTTTTCTTCTCCCATTCTCACTTTTTTAGGCTACAATTTATTGGGTCTAATTTATATACAGTAAAAATTTGTCTTTTTTTTTTTTTTTTTAATTTAGCTGATCTGTTTTTTGAATTCTGACAAATGCATTGTCATGTAACACCAATTGAGGCAGAACATCTCCATCATTCCAAAAAGTTTTCTCATGACCTTTGTAGTAAATTCCACCCTCCTCACCACCCCCCACACACTACCCATGGCAACCACCAATGTACTCTCTATCCCTATAGTTTTATCTTTCCCAGAGTACCATAAATGGAATCATATATTACATAACTGTTTGAGTCTGGTTTCTTACACTTAGCATAACATATCTGATAACCATGTTGCTGCTTATATCAATAGTTCATTTCTTTTTATTGCACAGTAGTATTTCATTATGTGGATATGCCACTGTATGTTTATCTATGACCCAGCTGAAGAACATTTATTTCCAGTTTTTAAAATTAATCTAAATAAAACTAAAGCATTCACTTATAGGTTTTTAAGTTTGTGGACATTTTCTTTCTTGGGGTGGGAAGGTTACCTGGAGTGGGATTCCTGGGTTGTATAGTATGTCTTCCTTAATAAGAAATTACCAAAATGTTTTTCAAATTACTGTTTTGTGTTTCTACCAGTGTTGAATGAGAGTTCTAGTTGTTAAACTTATTGTTAGTACTTGATATAAAGTAAATTTTCCTTACTTAAAAATTTTTAATCACTCCAATAGGTGTTTAGTGGATTCTCATTGTGGGGTTTTGTTTGTTTGTTTGTTTGTTTGTTTGTTTTTGTTTTGTTTTTATTTTCCCCCCTTTACTGGAGATTGAACCCAGAGGCTCTTTACCACTGAGCTACATCCCCAGATCTTTTTGTTGTAAGACAGGTCTCACTAAGTTGCTTAGAGCCTTACTAGGTTGCTATGGCTGGTCTTAAATTTGTGATACTCCTTCCTCAGCCTCCCAAGCTGCTGAGATTACAGGCATGCACCACTGTGCCCAGCCTCATTGTGGTTTTAATTTATATTTCTCTAATAATGTTAAGAATCTTCTCAAGTGATTACTATTTAGTTATAAGAGTTTTAAAATAGATTCTGGTTACTGTCCTTTATCAGTCACATGTTTTCCAGATATTATCATCTAAAGCTTGTCATTTAAATTTTTTTTTTTTTTTTTTTTTTTTTGTACCAGGGATTGAACCCAGGGGTATTCAACCACTGAGCCACATCCCCAGCCATTTTATTTATTTATTTAAAAATTTTTTTTTTGTTTTGAGACAGGGTCTCTCTAAGTTGCTTAGGGCTTTGGTAAGTTGCTGAGGCTGGCTTTGAATTTGTAATCCTCTTGCCTCAGCCTCCCAAATGGTTGGGATTACAGATGTGTGCCACCACACCTAGCTTTGAAGAGATTTTAATTTTGATATGTTCAGTTTATTAATTTTTCTTCTACAGTTGTATCCTATCCTAAGAAATAGTTGCCTACCTAAGGGTCACAAAGATAATCATCTTTGTTTTTTTCTAGCAATTGTGTTATTTTAACTTGTACATTTAGATCTTGAATTCCTTTATGTATGTATGCTTTGGATGCTTGGGCTTGAATGCAGGGCCTTTTGCATGCTAAGCATATGTTCTACCATTGAACTACACCCCAGCCTATAATCCACTTTGAGTTAGTTTTTGCATATTGTGCGATTTATGGGTTAAGGATGTTTTTGTTATTTTTTTTTTTCTTTTTGCTTTGTATATCCAATTGTTCTATCATACATAGCCTCTTTTGCAAGGAAAAGCAGCCCCATTGATTTGAAATGAGATGTTTGATACCTCTTTTACAAAGTCCTCTTATCTAATATATAAACTCTGCTTAGTTTTTAGTTAATATTTCATATAGTTGGCTAAAAGTGCAGGGCCTTATTACGGCATAAAAAACTAGGCTACCGGAGTTTCTTAGTGAAATTAAAATGATACCTGGCCTTTTCCCCATCGTCCACTGGTTTACTCTTTAACCTTCAGTTTGGCAGGGGTTACGGCTATTTTTAGAGTACAGGCAGGAGAGCTAATCTAATTAAACTCCTCCAGCTACCTGGGGCAGTGAGCTCATCAGCTCTTCTAAGCCCAGCATGGTTTGCTTTGGACTGGATGTACATGGAAATTAATGAAAGTAAAACTGGATTTTGCGGGGGAGGTGTAATGTATTGAAGAATGAAGAGTCAGACATGGTGACACACACCTCTAACCCCACCTACTCGGGGGGCTGAGGCAGGAGAATTGCAAGTTCAAGGCAAGCGTGAGCATTTTAGTGAAACCTTGTCTCAGAATAAAAAAGGGTTCAGAATGTAGCTCAGTGGTAGAGTACCCCTGAGTTCAGTCCCCAATATGGGGGGCAGGGGAATCATGAAGATAATGTGAGTTTGGGTCAAATGTGGTCCCAAACTTCACATTATAAGGTTGTATTCATGGGTCAGTGTGAGAGACTCTAGAGAGGCTCCTATACTTGAGTCCCAGGGCATAGACAGTGTCTCTACCTTCTTTAATTTAGATAGCATCTTAAATAGCTTAGACTTCCATAGCAATATACTTTAAATTGGTGCCTTAAACAACAGAAATTTGTTTTCTCAGTTCTGAAGGCCCAAAGTCTAAGATTTAAGTGCCTATGTGATTGGTATCTGGTGAAGTCTTTCTTCCTAGCTTGGTCACTGTGTCCTAACATGGCAGTGGTGAGACAGAACTCTGGTGTCTTGTATAAAGACACTAATCCTATTGTGAGGGCCCCAGCTATGACTCCATCTAAACCTAATTATATTCCCAAAGTTCCCATAGTATTTCTACCTCCTTAACCTCCCCTGTCTCTAGGATTACAGGAATGTGCCACCACATGCAACTTTTGATTAAAATTTATATTCTAACAATTCATTCCAAAAAGTTATGTTTTATTGCTATCATTTCTTGACTTTCTAGAGAAGTGATCCCATGAAATGGGAATTAGTGCACTTAAGAGACATAAAGTGTTCCAGTGATGTGTAGGAAAAGAATGTTGAATTATCAGGTATTTATCCTAGAAAAGTTAAATCTGAATATTTAATGAGAGCTGATTGCATGTCAACACAAATATTGGGTGTTTCTGCTCAAAACTTTTCACTGAGAGATTCATAAAGTTTGGAGACCTGCTCCAGAATACCCTTCTGCAAAAGTTTTAAAATAAAATTCTGCTTATCTATATCATCTCTGGAATTACTACAGGTAGAATGTCCCATAGATGAAATGCTTGAGACCAGAAGTGTTTCACATTTCAGCATTTTTCAATTTTTGGAATATTTGTACAGACTTTACTGGTTGAGCATCCCTAATATGAAAATCTGAAGTGCTCTGAAATCTGAAGCTTTTTGATTGTCACGTCAGAGCTCAAAAAGTTTCAGATTTTGGATTTTTCTCCGCCCCCCGCCCCAAGCTAGGGATCGAACCCAGGGATGCTTAACCACTGAGCCACATCCCCAGTCCTTTTTATTTTTTATTTTGTGATGGTTTCTTGCTAACTTGCTTAGGGCCTCACTAAGTTGCTGAGGCTGGCTTTGACTTTGAGATCATCTTGCCTCAGCTTTCCAAGCCCCTGGGATTTCAGGTTTGCACCACTGCCTGGCTTGGATTTTTTAATATAGTGCACTCAACCTGCTATTTTATAGCTAGAGAAAATGAAGTGCAGAGAAGGTTAAGTAGCTCATCTAAGGGTGCAAAGTATGCTAATGGCATGGCTTACATACTGAAATCCTGGACATCTAATTTTCAGTCTTAGGACTGAATTTGCTAAACTCTGGCTTCTTCCTATTAACTCAGTGATTAAACAGGATTGACCTAAGTATTCACAGGATTTTCTCTTTCTGAATTTAGCATTAAATTCCGACAGCGGGGCTGGGGGGCGGGGATTCAGGGGTAAGAAAAATCCATTCCCAGTTGACCACAAGACAGTGGTCTGCTTATGACTTTACTTTGTAATTTCTGCAAAGCAGTGCAGTTATTTTCCCCATGTCATAGGACTTTTGCGATTAATATAATTAATTTTATACCAAGTGTGGCAAAGATATTGCTGAGATGCTAAAGATTATAAATAGGGACTATTGAGAAGGAAAAACAGAAGTGGTCCCATGAAATGGGAATTAATGCACTTAAGAGATGCATTAAGAGTGCTATGTGAGGAATGCTGTTACAGAAATATATATGTCAAAGTAAGAGGAGGAAAACAGCCTGCTTTACAAACAGCTCTTCAGTGTTTCCTTTATGTGGCTTCACACATATTCTTTTTGTTGGCATTGTCTTTTATCATCTCCTTTCCAGGTATCCTTTCCTCAAATTTAACTTCAACCCTGTTCTTGCAGTGTTTCTACTCCCCTACTCTGGCCTACAGTGAGAAATCTTTGGGCAGCTGTCTCTTGGCAGAGGATACTTTTTATGAAGCAGCATGGATTTTTATAGAGGAGAGTAGGGGGCAAGCATAAGGATGGGGCTGCTTCTGGGATAATTGTTACCAGAATGAAAGGGCTGTTGAAAGATTAGAGGCCAGTGTGCCTGGGCCCAAGGACTGGGGTCATAATCATACTTTGTCTTTTACTACTGCCTTTTGTCCAAGGCACTGAAAGGGCCTAACAAAATTCTGGTTTGAATAATATTATTCTTTACTCTTTGGAATTTGCTAGAGGTGGCAGTAAAGCTGGCGGGGCAGTGTAGGGGATGAATGTGCTATGGTGGCATAAAGGAAATAAGCTAGATAGCCTGGTTCCTAGTTAGAATCTGCCAGAATGACAAGTCTGATGAAAGTTGGTGGTATTAGGTGAAGGTTTGCCATTGTATAAAGTGAGCTGAGGTAGTTTAATGGAAATGCCTTTTTCTTTCCCACCTTTGCACTTGGTGACTATTAGCCATAAAAGGGGGAAAACTTTAAGAGTTTTTCTTAGGAGTCTTAGGTGCTCTTGAGTTCAAATTTCAGCTCTGCTTCTTATATTCCAAAGTATCTATAATAAGCTTGAAGCTAGAAATCTGAGTGAACATAAAGCCCAAGTTCAGTAATTAACAGGAACTTGATTTCTGCTATCTCTGTTGATTGGTGTGTAAAATGATATCAAGAACCTGAATGTTCATGTTGTGAAAACAAGAGTTTTACAGAGTTTGTGGATACATATGAGTATTGCTTAAAACAGAATACCCTTGTCTACAGGGAAGTGCTGAAGCTAGCTTTCTGTGTTGAGTTGATGCTCTTTGCCTGCAGTGCTCGGTCATTTGATATGTGCCTACTGTTCCAGGTTTTATTTCAGTTCCTTCTTACCCTGAAAAAACACTGCCAGTTACTCAGTTAATAAGGGAAAGAGATGGCAGTTGACTTCCCCAAATATTTTCCTTTATGGAATTAGATATAGGGGGAAAAGTTCTGATGTGCTTTTCAGTAGCTGAGAAGACCTATTAAGCACACACAATAAAAATCATTTTTATAAAACTGACAAAGCCTGTACATTGTTAAATCTCTTTGTACCTTTTGTTTTCTTTCTGAAGTTGTTTTCTAATTATTTCATTTTCTTCTTCTCCCAATCCAGGCTGGCTACAGCAAACATCATTAAAGATGTCCAGCAAAGGGAGCAGCACAGATGGCAAAACAGACTTAGCTAATGGTAAGGGGCCAAAATGAAGATGAAGCTATTTTTACTGTAAACTGAAATTCTCCTCTTCCCCGAAACATGGGAGGATTTTAGTGGGGGAAGAAACCCTTCCTGGGTTGTTTTGAGTATAGAACATACTATTCCTTCAAATTTTATCTGGTGTTTTCACTTATGAAAACAATAACATTTCAAGAAGTCAGGAGGTTAGAATTCTGGAAGGCTGTAAAGGTGGGCTGCGCTTAGGAAGTGTTATTAATGAAGGAGAAAAAGAAGACCTAACTGACAATTGAAACAAGGGAGTTTGAGGGGAAGATGAGGTTCTCCGGTTATATTGAGAGGTCTCTTTACATGGTAGATAATAGATTCATCAAAGATATTAGATAAGAGATAAAGTTACCAGGCTGGGGATATAACTCAATGGCAGAGTGCATATTTAGCATGCGTGAAGCCCTGGGTTCAATCCCCAATGCCAAAATAAAATGAAGTTACAACCCTAACCAACTAGGATTGGACCTGCCTGCCTTTTTTCCTTGCCCTCTTTTTTCAGTGGGATTAGTTGAAAGGCATAGGGTTCCAGAGGGATTTAAGTTAAACTATTGATTTAGAACTTGGTCATTAGTTGAGATCAAGGATTGGCAAATTATAACCTAAAAGCCAAAGCCAGCCTGCTACTTATTTTTGTAAAGTTTTATATCCATTCATTTATGTGGTGTTCATGGATTTTTTTGTGTGTGTGCTAATGAGTTTGAATAGTTGTGAAAGTGCCATATGATCTGCAGGTTCTAACACTTTTACTATCCGGACCTTTACTGAAGAAATTCGCCAACCCTGGACTACAACATGTACATTGATAGTTGTGACCTTCTTGCTGAGTGTTTAATACATTCCAGCCCTTATATTAATGTGATAGAACTTTCAGAGTCTGCATTTGTCAATATTAGTAATATCTCAGAGTTTTGTTATTTTATTTTTCCTCTCCCACTTACTTGTTAGGTGTGGTATTTTTTATCCCTTCTTAGCACTCCCCAGCTCAAGCCCAGTCACATTTCAAATTATATCTCTCTTTTTTGAGGGGGTGGGTAGTGGGAATTGAATCCAGGGGCTCTTTACCACTGAGCCACATGCCCAGCCCTTTTTATGTTTTTATTTTGAGACAGTGTCTTGCTTAGTTGCTCAGGGCCTCGCTGTGTTGCTGAGGCTGGTTTTGAACTTTCCATCCTCCTGCCTCAGCCTCCTGAGTCACTGGGATTATAGGCATGCGCCACTGTGGCCAGCCTCTTTAACTTTCCTAGCATATGTAACAGTCTCACTAAATATGATTCTGGACTTAATTCAAATTTCTGTTAACTTTCCCTTTCTCCTCCAACTCCTAGCCCGGGTGTTTTCACACTGTGCTCTTAGCTGAGGTACTTCTGTGTCACCCATCCTTCCATCAAAACAAAGCACTTGTATTGTTTATGTGTTTTCTGTACTGGGTTTTGTCTAGGAGTTCTGTTGCTTCAAGGATCTTCACAAATAACTGCTCTGTGCCAGATGACTAATCAGTAAGGTGCTCCAGTTTTTTTTTTTTTAATTTATTATTTTAAAAAAATTTGTTTTTCATACTTGTATATAGGGTAATAATGTCTGTCCCATTCTACTGTCCTTCCCATCCCCACCTCCCCACCCCTTGCCTCACTCCCTTCTGCATAATCCAAAATTCCTTCATTCTTTCTTATCCACCCCTCACTATGGATCAGCATCCATTTATCAGAGAAAATACTCAGCCTTTAGATTTTTGGGATTGGCTTATTTCACTTTTTAGCATGATATTCTCTAGTTCCATCCATTTACCTACAAATGCATAATTTCATTCTTATTTAAGGCTGAGTAATATTCCATTGTGTATATGTACCACGTTTTCTTTGTCCATTCATCTGTTGAAGGGCATCTAGGTTGGTTCCATAGTTTCACTATTGTGAACTGAGCTGCTATAAACATTGATGTGGCTGCATCACATGCTGATTTTAAGTCCTTTCAGTATAAACCAAGGAGCGGAATATCTGGGTCAAACGATGGTTCCATTCCAAGTTTTCTTACAAATCTTCATACTGCTTTCCAAAGTGGTTGCACCAGTCTGCAGTTCCACCAGCAATGTATGAGTGTACCTTTTTCCCCACATCCTTACCAACACTTATTATTGCTTGAATTCTTGATAATTGCCATTCTGACTGATGTGAGATGAAATCTTAAGAGTAGTTTTGATTTGCATTTCTCTAATGGTGCTCCAGTTATGAATCGTAAACATCAGTATTAGAGTTAAGCATTAGTATTAGAGTATTAGAGTTAAACATCATATTGGAGTCAATAGCTGATCTGTCTTTCCCTAACAGGTTTTAGACTGGCAAGATAAAAATTTGTAGTCATCTGAGGAAAGAAGGTCATGAGCAAGCAGTGTTAAAAATCTCTTCTGCCTCGCATGCACAACGCGCTGGGTTCAATCCCCAGCACTGCAAAAAAAAAAAAAAAAATCTCTTCTTCCTTTCTTAACAACTTTTTTTTGTCTTGGTATTATTGCGAATTAAACCCAGGGCCTCGTGCATGCTAAGCAAGCACTCTGCCATTGAGCTACATCCCCAGCCCTTTTTATTTTTTTATTTTGAGACACATCTTACTAAGTTGCCCAGGCTGGTCTCCAACTTGGGATTCTTCTGCCTTGGTCTCCTAAATTGCTGGGATTACTGGTGTGTGCCATTGTAACCAACTGGAAATTTTCTTATAGTCAGTCTTATTATTTGCTGTAACTAATGGATGCCTATCCAACAGGACAGAGCCTAAGGTGGTTGTGTCAGGCACACTTTCGTACAATATGCCAACACGTAGCCTCTCCAGAACTTATTATAGATTGTCATGTAGTTCTTTGCTTTTATTGAAATACATTTATGTGTGTGTTGCTTTGATCTTAATCTTTTCAATTTCTTGTTCGTTACAGGATTTCCTCTCAGAAGTTCTCTATAAGCATTTGTAATGGAAACACTTTGACTGAAGATTGTTTCTTAGTCTTTTGATATAATGGTTTCTAAGACTACAGTGCAAAATCTCTCTGATAACTATCCTAATCCTATTTCCTTATTTTTGCCTCTTACCTACCCATTCTTTATTAATGTGCAGGAAGCCTGTCGAGCAGTCCAGAGGAGATGTCTGGAACTGAAGAGGGAAGGGAAACATCCTCAGGCATTGAAGTAGAGGCCTCAGACCTGAGTTTAAGCTTGACTGGGGATGATGGTGGCCCCAATCGCACCAGTACAGAAAGTCGAGGCACAGACACAGAAAGCTCAGGTGAAGAAAAGGACTCTGACAGCATGGAGGACACTGGCCATTATTCCATCAATGATGAAAACCGAGTTCATGATCGCTCAGAGGAAGAGGAAGAGGAAGAAGAGGAGGAAGAAGAACAACCTCGGCGCCGTGTACAGCGCAAGCGAGCTAACCGTGACCAGGACTCATCAGATGATGAGCGGGCCTTGGAAGACTGGGTGTCCTCAGAGACAACAGCCCTGCCCCGACCTCGCTGGCAAGCCCTCCCTGCCCTTAGGGAACGGGAGCTGGGTTCAAGTGCCCGCTTTGTATATGAGGCCTGTGGGGCAAGAGTCTTTGTACAGAGGTTCCGCCTGCAGCATGGGCTTGAGGGCCATACCGGTTGTGTCAATACTCTGCACTTTAACCAGCGCGGCACCTGGCTGGCCAGTGGCAGCGATGACCTGAAGGTGGTGGTGTGGGATTGGGTACGGCGGCAGCCAGTACTGGACTTCGAGAGTGGCCACAAAAGTAATGTCTTCCAGGTGAGGCAAGGATTCATAATAGCAACTGAGAGAATCAGACTTGAATCAGAAAAATCTGAGCTGCTGCTTAGAGTGGAAGCTGAAAGTGAGTTTTGGTAGGAATTAGACATTAGGACCTTACATTGGTTCCCTTAGTGACACACTGAAAGATCCATGGCAACCTCTTATTTCCTTAAGAGAATAAGCATCAGATATGCTTACATATAAGCATCAGAAACCTCATTATAAGTTCTTGGAACTCATCGGGGATGTATTATAGATGCAGTGGTAGAAGGTAATATAGTATTAAGAGCATGGGCTCTTGAACCAAACTGCCTAGACTCAAATCCTGGCCCTAACACATGTGAAGTTATTTAATTTGTAAAATGGAACTGATATCAGATAGAATTATGAGGATTAAATAACAGTTGATAGGCTTGGAGGATAGTTTGTTGGTAGAGTTCTTGCCCAGAATGGGTAAGACCCTGGATTTTAGCCCCCACCAAAAAAAAAGGAAAACAACAACAATAACAAAACCAATGGAAGCTAAGCATGAAGAATCATGACTGGTACTTAATAACATTTGCTAGGAATTAGCTAATATTGTTATTATTCCTTAGAGATTTTACACCTTAGCCCCATCTTCCATAAATTTTTCCCTTTTTTTCCCCCAGTATTCATAATTTCCTTTTCCTTTGTGGCAAATTTATGTTTGCTTCCTGAATATTTCTAACTTTCTCTCTATTAGGTACAACCCTAATTCACATGAGCGCTTACTCATGTACCACTTCAACCTTTCAGAGTCAACTGAAATGTGCTTTTACATCAGAGGAAGTTCTTTTAACTCCTAGGAGAAATTAGGTTTATTCCGCTGTATGAATAGAAAAACACTGGGCACAGTGGTGCATGTCTCTGATTCCAGCAACTTGAAGCAAAAAGGTCTCTTAAGTTCAAGGCCAGCATGGGCAACTTAGTGAAACCCTCAGCAACTTAACCAGACCCTGTCTCAAAATTTAAGGAAAAAAAACAGCTGCGGTGCTTGCATGGCATACATAAAGTCCTGGGTTCAGTCCCCAGCACTGCCAAAAAAAAGGAAGAATGTTAAAAAGAGGCTGGGGATAAAGTTCAATGGTAAAGTATACCTGGGTTTAACCCCTAGTTTCAAAAAAAAAAAAATTGTCATGCAAGAAAAAAGGGTGAATTGGGGTCATCATCTCTTTTTGTTTGTTTGTTTTTTCCTCTTACTGTCACCTTTTCAAATTTCTTTTTATGTTTTTTTGTTTGTTTGTTTGTTTGATTCTTAATACTCCAGGCCAAATTCCTTCCCAACAGCGGTGATTCTACCCTGGCGATGTGTGCCCGGGATGGGCAGGTTCGGGTAGCAGAACTGTCTGCCACACAGTGCTGCAAGAATACAAAGCGTGTGGCCCAGCACAAGGGAGCATCCCACAAGGTAAGAAAGTCTCAGCTAGGCATGGTAGCATACACCTGTAATTCCAGATACTCAGGAAGCTGAGGCAAGAGGATAGCAAGTCCGAGTCCAACCTAGGCAACTTAGCAAGACCCTTTCTCAAAATAAAAAGGGCAGCAATGCAACTTGGTGATAGAGCACCCCTGAGTTCAGTCCCCACAACTGCACAAAAAGTGAAAAAACAAAGTTTGTGAGTCTAAATCTTTTATGGATATCAAACCATTATCATCCCTCATCTCTTGCCCATTGTGTCCCTTTTGTTATGGTCATCTGCCTCATCTTTTTCAGTGCTAAGATTTGTAGTTAAGAAGGGAGCAAAAACAGCCACCCAGAACAAGTATTTGAAAGATCATCAGATCACATACTTGTAGCATTCTGTTGATTATGTCTTCTAAGCTGAGCAGTGGTTGGTTTGGAGATCCTTGATGTCTCCTGCTTTCCAAATCCCTTAAAGTTATTCTGATTGTTTTTAGAACATTTTTAACATTTCCAGAATGCTAGTAGTTGGTTCTTCATATGTTAGCGCTACAACTTTCCAGCTTAGAACTTGCAGCTCATAAGTGGCACTATTTCTGGAAGCCCCATTTAGAGCTGTGAATATAGGCCAAGTAGTCAAGGTGGTAGCTAGTAGGGAACTAAAAGCTCTCCATTCTTAGGGTAGGTATTTTGTTTCTCCATGTCATTAAAAGGATGGTTAAAAAAAAAAGGGATTGTAATCCCTTCTTTCAAACCCTAAGAAAATATGTAGCATTCTTATTTAGATGCTTCAGGAAATGTGAAAATCACCTATCTCTCTGATTCTTTTTTTTTTTTTTTTTTTTGGGTGCTGGGGATCGAACCCAGGGCCTTGTGCTTGCAAGGCAAGCACTCTATCGACTGAGCTATCTCCCCAGTCCCCTCTCTGATTCTTAAACCTGTCCCCGACCCATTAGAAGACTCCTTTTTAGAACTAGGGTATAGGGAATGAAGCGTGAAGAAAAAGAAGGAAACTTTATTGCCATGTTTCTCCATATCTGAAGGCATGAAATTGATTTTTGAGAATGAATTTTTCATGACTAATATTTTTCTTTGGTAGCTCTATTCACATCCCTTTGGGACTTAGTTAAAATAGCAAATCACCTGTCCTTTTAAATTGTATAGAATAAACAGACCGTGAATAGTTCACAGAATAAGAGTGAGTAGAGCTTAAGTTATCTTTTTTCTAGCATTTTACAGTAACAACAATAACAAAGGTAGACATTGCTCTTACCAAGCATTTTCTTTTTTATAGATGGACATAATACCTTTATTTTATTTATTTATTTTTATGTGGTGCTGAGGATCGAACCTGGTGCCTCACACATGCTAAGCAAGTGCTCCACCACTGAGCTACATACAACCCCAGCCCACTTGCCAAGACATTTTAAATGCATCTCTTTCTAAAAGTAAAGAGTGGAAACTAGACTGACTCTAATTCTGATCTTTAGAAACCTCATCTCTTTCCCTTTGTCTCCTTCAGTTGGCCCTGGAACCAGACTCTCCCTGTACGTTCCTGTCTGCAGGGGAAGATGCAGTTGTCTTCACTATTGACCTGAGACAAGACCGGCCAGCTTCGTGAGTATAGCAATAATCTTTATAAAATTCCATTCCTTGGCCCTGAAAGTATTTCATATGTCCTGATAATGCTCAGCTCTCAGGTCCATCAGAGTGGTACCTTTGTGTCTATGGTAAGAGATAGTTTAAGGTTTAGAATTCCTTACTTTTTAGGCCTGTTTCTCAGAGTGAAATACCACAGAGTTTACTTTCATTTCTCAGACAGCGTTTATTATACGTGGGCTTTAATAACTTGATCTCATCCTTTCCAGCCACGTAGGTGCCATTCACTTTATGTACAAGAAGCATTACATACTAGCTTAGAGAGACAGGATCCTATAAATTTTCAATTCAGTTTATATATAGACAATCAAATGATAAACCTTGAAAAAAATATTGTTAGCTATCGTAGAGTTCTATCATACCACAGCCCACTCATACATGAATTTGAGACAAATAATTTATGTACAAATTATTTTAATTCTGTGATCCCATAGAAAGAACACAGCATCTTATTTGGATACATGTTGATCTGTCCTAGTTTAAATCTTAACTCAGGCCCTACTAGTTATGACCTATGTAATATTCTGAACCTCAGTTTCTTTGGTTTTACTGTGGGCTTAAGATCTACCCTGATTTATAATCTGTCTGTAAAGATTGTTGGTGTGTGTGTATATATGCACATATGTATACATACATATGTGTATCAATTTATATATGTTTATATTTGATGCTCAAGTATAGCTTCTGGCACCATGGCTGGAATTAAGTTATAGCTTCTATTATTTATTTAAGTTTCCTTCTTAAAAAATTTTTATTGCTCTTATAATAAGCAGATTACTCTTAAGAGATTCAAAGAGTAAAGCACATAGACAAAATATAAATTCTCCCTTGTGTACCCCCAAGTTTTCTAGCCATTGGTAACCATTATTAGTAATTTTGAAAACCTCTCCAGACCCTTTTGAATATGTGTACCTAAATATATACATATACACTGTCCCCCATAAATGGGATAATTATATGTATGCATACACATACACACTTATGCTTTTGAAGTTTGCCTTTTTAATATTATAATGTATTTTGCAGATCTATGTCAGATTATAAAAGCTTACCTAATTTTAATTTTTATGTGTGGTACCGGGAATTGAACCCAGGCCACTCTATCTCTGAGCTATATCCCCAGTCCTTTCATTTTTTATTTTGAGACAGGGTCTTGTGGAGTTGCTAAGGATTTCACTAAATTGCTGAGGCTGGCCTTGAACTTGCAATCCTCCTGTTTCTGTCTCACCAAGCCTATCTAATATTCTAATTTTTTTTTTTGGTTTTGTTTTTGATTAGAGCTTTACAGTTATACATAGTAGTTGGGTTCATCCTGACACACTCATACATGCATAGATATTGGTTTCAGGTCATGCCCTTTTCCTTCCCCTCCTCCTTTACCTCTCCCATTCTCTTTCCTCTACCCTACTAGACTTCCTTTAGCTCATCTATTAATTTCTGTTTGATTGGTTCTTTATGCTGTCCTATCCTTCTCTCCCCCTTTCCTTTATTTAACTCTAGCTTCCACATATGAGAGGAAACATTCAACCTTTGGGTTTCTGAGTTTGACTTATTTCACTTAGCATGATATTTTTCATTTCCATCCATTTACTGGCAAATGCCATAATTTTATTTTATTTTATTTTATTTTGGTAGCAGGGATTGAACTCAGGAACCACTGGACCACATCCTTAGCCCATTTTATTTTTTATTTTGAGGGTCTTGCTAAGTTGCTTAGGGCCTTGCTAAATTGCTGAGGCTGGCTTTCAACTTGGGATCCTCCTGCCTCAGCCTCCTGAGCCACTGGGATTATAGGTATGTGCCACCTCGCCCAGCAGGTTCATTATTTTTATGGCTGAGTAGAGCTCCATTTTATTTACACACACACACACACACACACACACACACATACACACACATACACACACACACACACACACACATACACACATACACATACACACGCACACACACAGCACAGTTTCTTAATCCATTCATCTATTGACAGGCATCTGGGTTGATTCCATAATTTACCATTGTGAATTGTATGGCTGTAAACATTGAGGTGGTTGTATCACTGCAATATGCCAATTTCAGATCTTTTGGGAAAATACCAAGGAGTGGGATACCTGGGTTATATGGTGGTGTCCTTCCCTAGTTTTTTGAGGAATCTTCATACTGAAAGCCTAATTTTTAACCATGGCATATGTGTCATAACATTGGCACACCACTGTTTATCTCATCAATGCCTTGTTGATTGATGCCTAGATTATTTATTGTCTTTTTAGTTTTAAAAATTATTACAATTGTAGTTCAATACCAATATTAAGAAAGGGATGTTGATGCTTTTATCTTTAGAGAGATGTCTTGAAAAAGTTGTCTGAAAACTAGAATTTCAACAACTGCTTAAATGATGGAAATGTTTCAGGCTTAGAAAAAGGATATACTGGTTATTTATATACCCTTAAGAGGAGGAAATTTGGGAAATGGTGTTGGGTTCATAGTGGGAGGGGAACACTGTGGTGGCACATGCCTGTAATCCTAGTGACTCAGGAGGATGAAGCAGAAGGCCAACCTCATCAACTCAGTGAGATCCTGTCTGAAAATAAGAAGTGTTGGAAATGTATCTCAGTGGTAAAGTGCCTGGGTTTAATCCCCAGTACCAAAAAAAAAAAAAAAATATATATATATATATATATATATATATACATATATAATATATGTAAATATATATAAAATATCTAGATATATAATATTAAATATGTATAGATATTAAATAGATATAGATATATAGAGAGAGAGACAGACACACACACACACAGGAAGGGGACTAAGGAATAAGCCTGAGTGTGAAGGGCTTTGCCCTCTAGTACAGATGATCCCCAACTTATGATGCATGACAGTGATTTTTCAACATTATGATGGTGTGAAAGTGATACAGATTCAGTATAGATTCTACACTTCAAATTTTGAAATTTTGATCTTTTCCCCAGAGTAGCAGTGCTGTTGCAATGCTGGGCAGTGGCAAAAAGCCACAGTTCCTATTCAGCCATCCAATCATAAAGGCAAACAACTGACACTGTACTATGTGGCCCAGCTATGGTATTCAGTAAGCTAGGTGTGTTAAATGCATTTTCAATTTATGATGGGTTTATTGGGCCATAACCCCACTGTAAATTAAGAAATATCTATAGTAGCTCTTTAGTTATCTAGCTTTTAAACAAAATTTTTTTTTTTTTTTCGGTGCTGGGGATTTGAACCCAGGGCCTTGTGCTTGTGAGGCAAGCACTCTACCAACTGAGCTATATCCCTAGCCCTAGTTATCTAGCTTTGAGAAGAACATTTAATCTCTTGAACCAAATGTTTCTTGTTGCCAGTTATAAGGTTGTCATTTTTTGATGATAATGGGACAGTAGCAGGTTTTCCATAGGAGAAGGAAAGGATACAAATACAAGAAATGATAATGAATTTATTTGATCTACCATGTTAGAGTTGTGTGAAACAGAATGAGATTTTTTCCTGTGGATCAGGTTCAGAGGGAACCTACTATCCAGCCACAGGAATGATCTAAATAATGGGTAGAGTAAATGAGTTTGGCAGATTATTGAATTTGGAATAAAATGTAGGCAGAAAATCTGACTGAGAGCACAATGGTAGCATGGAAAGTAAAGGAGGAAGAATTGGGAAAATTGTTTCCCCCCGTCTCCTTGGTACTGGGGATTACACCTGTGGCTACTTTACCACTGAGCTACATCTCCAGTCCTTTTTTATTTTTTGGAGACAGGGTTTTACTGAATGCTGAGGGTCTTACCAAGTTACTGAGGCTGGCTTCAAATTTGCAGTCCTCCTGCATCAGTCTCTCGAGTCACTGGGATTACAGGCATGTACTAGGGCCTGGCATGTTGGAGAAACTAGAGTAGGAGACCCAGATTCTAGATTGGAGGGATAAGAGAGGGTATTCAGAAAGTATTTGCTTTAGGAGTTAAAGAAGTAGTTTTACAGGCTGGAGTGAGGTAGAAGACTGAATGTGAAGGTCTTGGTCAAAAAATTCAAGCTGTCTTCATGTGTTCAGGTAGTTCCTGAACTCTTGCTTATATCATGCATTTTTTTAAAAATGAAATTGGCATAAGGGAATTTTTTTGTATATATGTGATAGATGACTCTCTGGGATTGTCTAACAGCTTAAGGAAATAGTTTGAATGAAATTGGGTGGTATATTCCTTTTGCCAATGGAAGCTAATTTGAGGTGTTCTTAAAAGGAATTCTTTGGTCTACCTAATCTGTTTTCCCCTTTTTGGTAGGACATACCTACTCATTAAGGCAAAATTTGATGAATTTGTCTCATATTTCTCATGCTAACTTCTGATGTAAAAATGTTTCCCCCCTAATGCCTTGATTGATCGTTTTTTATTTAAAGCATCTCTGCATGTTCTACTGATAACCACTGAGCTATAATCCCCAGTCCTCCTCCTTCCTCTCCTTGTCTGATACTCAGTAGAGCTATCTCTTCCTTTGTTCTTGAAACTGTTACACCTTTTTATTGTTGTTGTTGTTTCTGGGG
Source organism: Sciurus vulgaris (assembly GCF_902686455.1). Lineage (NCBI taxonomy): Eukaryota > Metazoa > Chordata > Mammalia > Rodentia > Sciuridae > Sciurus > Sciurus vulgaris. Next base: position 121,416,184 of record NC_136461.1, on the reverse strand, counting down.
ATTGAACCCAGGAGTGCTTTACCATGAAGCTATATCACCAGTCTATTTTATTTTTTATTTTGAGACAGGTTCTCACTGAGTTGCCTTGGCTGGCCTCAAACTTGTGACCCTCCTGCCTCAAGCTCCTTAATCCCTGGGATTAGAGGCATGTGCCACTGTGCCTGACTGAAACCAATACTTTTGACATATTTTCTGCTTTGGATTTTTGAGATGAGGGAGAGGTGATTTCTTCCTAATGACATTCATTTTCAGTGATCTCTGTACTCTTTTCTTTTAATGGAAAACTACAGAGATTTTAAAATCAAAATCTCTACTTTGCCCAGAGCTGGACTGACTTTTGACTATGTCCAGAGGATGCTAAAATTGTTTCTTTACAAGAAAACTCATTGTCATAGTTATATTTCTTTCTGTTTCCATAGCATCAAAAATGAATAAAACCTTAAAATAAAAAAACAGAAGCTAAAGCCAAGCCTCTTTCTGTAGTTTCTTGATGTCTTGCCTGTAAATTTATTAATCTTCATGATGTCATATTTGACTGGACACTTAGATATGGGTATTCCTAATGCCACTGTTAAGCTGGGATAAATCATGGTTGTTAAGCTAGATTCCTCTAAGCTTCTGAATTTTCTCTGTTTTCCTCAGGGCTCTTGGCTGTCCTAACACTTACTCTTCTTGTGTTACAAGCAGGATAATTTTGAAGTATTTTTTTCAGCCTTACAAAGAGCTGTCTTCATAAGAATGTTCTCTTCTGTTTTCTTTTGGAGTACCTCTGTGTTAGAAAACTATGGCTTTTTTTTTTAGTGTGTGTGTTTTTTTGTTGTTTTGTTTTTTAAAACTGAAGAGTCTTTCTGGGAGAGAGACTCTGACTTAAAATTTTTTGGTTTTGTTTGTTTGCTTGTTGGGCGGGGGCGGGCAGATCCTGGGGATTGAACTCAGAGGCACTTGACCACTGAGCTACATTCCCAGCCCTATTTTTGTATTTTATTTAGAGACAGGGTCTCACTGAGTTGCTGAGCACCTCGATTTTGCTGAGGCTGGTTTCAAAGTCATGATCCTCCTGCGTCAGCCTCCCCAGCCTCTAGGATTACAGGCTTGCACCACCACACCTGGCCTAAATTTATTTTTTTTAACCCACCGTTTCTGTAAGTCTTCCTCCACTCCTCTCTAGGTGACTGGGAAGATATACACTATTTATAAATAAAGGATGGAACTGTATGGGTAATATTATCTCTTTAATGACTGGTTGTTAACATGTTGGAGTCTAGCTAAAACGCTTCCTGAAGAGCAGGACATTCATATACCTTTAGTTTACACTTCTTGAGGAACACAAGAAAATAATTTTTTGCAAATTTTTCCCCATCTTCAAAGTAGCATATAGTGAATATATGTGCTTTTTCTTTTTTCAATGTCTAAGACAAACAAAAATACTTTTTCTTTCCAGATGAGAATCTTTTCATTTTCTTATTAGCCTTGCTTACACTGCTCTCTTGGCTCTTATTTGTCAGGATCTTCTGGGTCTTAAGGAGACTAAAACTTTGTATTTTTTTCTTTTAAAGGAAACTGGTGGTGACAAAAGAGAAAGAGAAGAAAGTGGGGCTGTATACAATCTATGTGAATCCTGCCAATACCCACCAGTTTGCAGTAGGTGGACGAGATCAATTTGTAAGGTGAGTCTGTTCCTTTTCTGTGTTTTTGAGAGTTCAAGACTGGCACATTGTCTTTTTTTGTTTGTTTGTTTGTTTAATTTTTTTTCTATAGGATTTATTGCAGGTTTTTAAAAACAAAAGCAGACCATTCTTAATGTGTCAAATTTGTGAACCTGTTGCTAGGTATTCCTGAATGGTGAGCTCTGAAATGCCTGGAAGTTCATTTACCACCATTGTTAATTTTTACCGACTTACAGAACACTTAAACACCTTTCTGAGGTATTCTCTTCCTTAATATAACGGTCTCTGAGGGCTGACTTTTCCTGTTATGTAGATGACTTTGCACGTTTTAAAGAAACCTGATGAATTGATCAAGTTCTTCACTAGCAGCTAATAATTCTTCACATAAGCCCATAATTACCAACAGTTGCTGTTTTAGTAAATATCTTCCTACCATTTTCTTTTTTTTCTTTTTCCTTTTTTGGTACTGGGGCTTGAACCCAGGAGCACTTTGCTACTGAACTACATCCCTAGCCCTTTGTATTTTTTCCTTTTTCCTCACTAGTTTTCCTCATATAAGAGAAAACTGTACAACCCTTGATCTTCTGAATTTGATTTATTTTGTTTAACATAATGGTCTCTAGTTCCATCCATTTTCCCACAAATGACATGATTTCATTTTTCTTTATGACTGAATAAAAACTGCATAGTGTACATATACCATTCATTAGTTGATGGATACCTAGGCTGGCTCCACAGTTTGACTGTTATGAATTGTGCTGCTAAACATCGGTATGCATGCATCACTGTAGTATGGTGACCTTAATTCTTTTTTTTTTTTTTTTTTTTTTTCAGTGCTGGGGATTGTGACCTTAATTCTTCAGGATAAATATCAAGAAGTGATTTAGCTGGGTCATATGGTAGTTCCACGCCTAGTTTTTTGAGGAACTGCCATACTGATTTCCATTATGGTTATACTAATTTACAGTTCCTCCAACAGTGCAAAAGTTTTCCTTTTTCTCCACATTCTCCCCAACATTTATTTTTTCTATTCTTGATGACTGCCATTCTGACAGGTGTGAGATGAAATCTCAGTGTAGTTTTGATTTGCATTTCCCTAATTGTTAATGATGTTGATGTTGAACATTTTTTCATATATTAGTTGATTAGTTGACCATTTGTTTTTCTTCTTCTTCTTCTTCTTTTTTTTTTTTTTTTGTTTGTGTGTGTGTGTGTGTGTGTGTATTGGTACTAAGGACTGAATCCAGGGGCACTTAACCCCTGAGCCACATCCCCAGCCCTTTTTAAATTTTATTTGGAGACAAGGTCTTGCTAAGTTACTGACGCTGGCTTTGAACTTGTAATTCTCCTGCCTCAGCCTCCAAAAGCCACTAGGATTTCAGCATGTGTCACTGTGCCTGGCTACATATTTTTTTTTCTTTTGAGAAGTTTTTACACAGGTTGCTGAGGCCCTCTCTAAGTTACTGAGTCTGAACTTAAACTTGCAATCTCCCACCTCAACGTCCAAAGTTGCTGGTTTTATAAGTATGTGCCACTGTGCCTGACTTCTACCATTTCTGTAAATAAATTGTCATTGCACTTGCAATTTTGTATATCGGTTTTGAATTTAAAAATAATTTGACGTGGTAGCCCTAAGTGTGAACTGAGGGTTTTTGGCTCCTGTTATCCTGAGCCATTTTCTTTATCTGTAGTGATAATCTTTGTTCCTGTGAACATTTATTGAAACACTGGCTATTGAGACAACATCCTAAGGAAAACAGACATCATGGATTCAATCTGCAATGCCCCGGTTAGTTTCCTTCTGACCTTTAGTTGTAAACTGTACCATTCCTATCTAGTTTTTATTTTAACTATATTTCTTTGGGATTGTCAGCTTGAAAAAGAGAAGAGGCAATAGCACTATAAAAATGAATGACTCTGCTTTCTTTTTCATTATTATTATTATTATTATTATTATTACTATTTTGTATAGGGGATTGAGCCAGAGACACTTAACCACTGAGCCACATCCCCAGCCCTTTTTGTTTTATTTTGAGACAGGGTCTCACGAAGTTGCTTAGAGCCTCAGCCTCTCAAGCCATACAGGAATGACTCTGCTTTCTTCATGGTAGTTGAAAAGCATCATCTTCCTTTTGAAATGAGACCATATCTTCTAACTGTATTCTGAGCTAAACTGTATTAATAAGAAATCACAGGAGAAGATGATAGATGACTTTACCTTGTGGATAGCTGAGCACAGTGGCACATGCTTATAAGCCCAGCAACTCAGGAGGTTAAGGGAGGAGTCACAAGTTCAAGGCCCAGTCTCAGCAACTTAGGAAAACCCTGTCTCAAAATAAAAAGGGCTGGGGATATAGTTCAGTGTGAAGCTCCCTTGGTTTCAATCTCCAGTACCACTTTTTACTGTCTTGCTCTTCAAAAAAAAAGTTTGCCACCAGATGTGGTGATGTACACCTGTTATCCCAGTGACTCAGGGAACTAAGGCAGAAGAATCTCAAGTTCAAGGCTAGCCTCAGCAATTTAGCAAGACCTCAGTAACTTAGGAAGACTGTGTCTCAAAATAAAAAACAAAAGGGCCTGGGGATATAGTTCAGTGGTAGTAAAATGCCCCTGGGTTCTATTCCCAGTGTAAAAATACACAAAAGTTTACCAACCCTTGTCTAACATCATCATATCTAGGATATAGTAGGTTCTTAATAAATGGAGAAAGGTAAGAATATCCTTATAAAGTAAAAGGACAAAAGGCATTACATACTAAGGAACACAGAATTATACCATATATCAAAAAGCATCCTCCTGTGGAACTTGAGTATTTCAATATTTTTTTGTTAATTTGCTGACTTGCTGAATCTTTTTTTTTTTTTTTTTTTTTTTTTTTTGCTGTACTGGGGATCGAATTCAGGGCTTTGTGCTTGCAAGGCAAGCACTCTACCAGCTGAGCTATCTCCCCAGCCCTTGCTGAATCTTATAATGGCTTAGTGATATTTGAGAGATGTTGATTTAAAGTTAGTGAAGAGAATAATAAATTTGAAAGAGTTGTAATTGATAGTGTAACCATCCCCCTGCCACTCACCTGACTTTGTTATTGTTCATTTATTAAATGTTTCCTGGGTAATTCTCTCCTCCCTCCCTTTCTCCTTTCATCTCTTTCCCTCTCTCCTCCACCATCCTCCTTTTTTTTTTTTTTTTTTTTTTTTTTTTTTTTTTTGTGGTACTTGGGATTGAGTCCAGGCTCTCACACATGCTAGGCAACCGCTTTACCACTGAACTTCAGCCACAGCCATTTTTATTTTGATATTTTGAGACAGGACCTCTTTAAGTTGCCCATGCTGGCCTGAAACTTCCAATCCCCCTTTCTCAGCCTCCCAAGTAGTTATGTGCTACTATATCTGGCTATTGTGTCAGATCTTGAAGCGGTGGTGGACATCCATACTAACAGATTTGAACTTTATTCAGTCGATTTTGCAAAATCACTGGAGATATAATCAAGGAATTTACATAAAATTTAATACTTCAGACATAATTCTGATGACAGTTCAAGCAGGGGAATTAGAAGGATATTGCTTTTATCTAGGCAAAATATGGTAAGTGGTGAAGAAAGCAAATACTGTCTAAAAATGTATCCAGGGAGTAAAATTGACAAGAGAGAAATTTTTATACAGACGAGAAGGTACCTGATTTCTTGTTTGATCACTTGCATTAATGATAGTGCCATTAAAAAAATTCAGGGGAAAAGGATACATTTAGAATTAGTTTACTTTTGGGGAACCTGTTATATCCAATTGTTAAATAGATATATGTCTGGAGCTCAAAATAAGTATGGTCTGGAAACAGATTTAAGTCATATATCCATGTCTAGGAGGTGGTGTTTAAAGCATCAGTAATGAGATTTTATCATCAAAGTAATGTACAGTAATCCCCCCTTATCTGCAGGGGATACATTCCCCAGTGGATACCTGAAACTGCAGATAGTAATGAGCCCTGTATACATTTTTTTTTCCCTTATACCTATATACCTATGAAAAAAATCATAAATTAGGCACAGTGAGAGATTGAGAATAATAGCTAATAATAATATAGAACAGTTGTAGTATTACACCATAATAAAAATTATGCAAGACTTTTGAATTATGTCTTTTTAGACTTTTCAACTTAATATTTTCTTGACCATCTTTGATTATAGTTAACTGAAAGGCAAAAAGTGAAACTGGATAAGGTGGGGACACTGAATAGAGCAGGATTTTCCTCCTTTTTGAGACTCAGACCTCTGAGTATATGAAAACATTGGACCCCCTTCTCAAGAAAAATACATACACATAAGGGAGAGGGGATGGGAATAGGGAAGACAGTAGAATGAATTGGACATAACTTCTTTATGTTTGTATATGAATACACAACCAGTAAACTCCACATCATTTGCAAATGCAAGAATGGGATCCTAACTGGAATAGGTATACTCCAGGAATGTATACTGTGTCAGAATACACTCTACGGTCATGTGTATCTAAAGAGAACAAATAAATGAAAAAGAAAAATGCACATAAGCAGTTTCTGGAGGTTTACATACTCTCTGGACTTCAGGTTAAAATTCCCTGGTATAAAGTCATATGAGAATTCAAGACTAAGTCCCTGGGGAACATCAGCATTTAAGGGATAAACAGACAAGTGCATGAACACTTTTGAGGAACAATTGGCCATCAGGGAAAGATAATGTTTCAAGAAGTAGTAATGAAAAATGTCAGAACAAGAGAGAAAGCTTTGAAAAGTATCTTGTTGGCTTTGGCAGTTAGGTTACTAAAGTTTGCAGCCTGAGAAGTTCAGTGGTAAATTGAGAGTGAAAGCCATATTGGAATGGGTTGAGAAGTGAGCAGAAAGTAAGGAAGTAAAAACATTGAATTTATATTGTTCTTTTGAATAATTTTCCTGAGGGAAAGAGAGAAAAAACAACAGTGGGAAAAAAATTTTAGACAACAATGAAAGAAGAGTTTGAGAAATGGACTAATCAATCAAACAAGGTCCTTGGAGATGATGAGATTAAGAGCATCTTTAGAGAGTCTCTGAGATTAGAGAAGACTGCTGAGTAGAGACAGACTGGATCTACCTTTTTCCTCAGTGTATTTCCACACTTAGCATAATACTTGACACATGTGCCATAAATATTTATAAAACTTGGAGAGTATGAAAGATAAAAGTAGTTTGCTTGATGGCAATAAAGAAAAGAGAAAAGGTCTTCAAGAAAATGGTGGTTTTCTAATAGTCGTTGTGGGGTGTGAGAGGGAGAACTGGCCAAATAAAGAGGAATCATCGGAGACCCATTCATTTACAAACAGTGTGGTCTCTGTCCAGGAGTAATATACTCTTTGGAATAGGTAATTTTAAAATTTCTGTGATGTTAATTATTTAAGTGGAATAAGCAGTAAGTGATATAAAAGTTGAGAGATTAATCACTAGAGACTCATGGAATTGAGGATTGCTACTTGATATGAAGTACATGGATGAATGATTTAGGGTTTGGAAATGGATTGGGGAATGGAGGATCTTTACATAAGAGCTTGTTGAGGAAAATGTCCTTTATCTTCATTCAGCAGACTGCTTTGTGCCACTAATTGCAGCTCTTTGAGGGATCATTTTGTAAGTTTTGACATTTCGATTGCTTCTTCCATTACAGGATTTATGACCAGAGGAAAATTGATGAAAATGAGAATAATGGTGTACTCAAGAAATTCTGTCCTCATCACCTGGTAAGATTCATGAAGGTCCAGTGACTCCTGGCTTCCCTGACTTGATCCCAAGTCTGCCTTTGAACTTGTTGGTATAGTGGGAAGAGCAGAGCTTGGACTTTCAAGTCATGCACCTGGATTAGAATCTTGTCTTCCCAACTTACCAGCTTTATGATCTTGGCAGTATTCTCATCAACAAAACAGAGATAACAGTAACAGCCTTGCACTGTCATGGTGAATCCTAATGAAACCATATATACGAAATGACTAGCAGAGAGAAGACAACAAGGCCCTAAGACTCTCCCCTTTGAGGTCGTCATGTTTCATTAGTCGTACTCCTGTCTCTCTGTCTCTCTTTCTTTCTCTCAATCTCTGGGAGAAGATATAGGGGAGTTTAAAGGAAAACCTGTTCCTGAAGATGGTATGCCAATGGGGGGGTGGGGCATCAGTCAGTATCTGCTCCTTATTGCAGGTGAACAGTGAGTCCAAAGCAAACATCACCTGTCTTGTGTACAGCCACGACGGCACAGGTACGTGAGCAGGACCCAGCTCCTAGGCTGGCATGCCTCCACTGTCTAGGGAGCTACTGAGCCAGTGAGGCATGTGCCCTCCAGTGCTCACCACTGTGCTATAGCTCCAAGTGGAGCAGCTGGGGAGTAGTAGTTAATGGTGAGCACATAGTGGGAGGATGCAGCAGTGACCCTTGCAGATGCCAGGCACCATTTGCAGAATGCTGCAGATGATATTTGGCAGGGCCTGTCCTAAAGCTCAGGCTACGAGGCCTGAGCAGGTTCTTGTGTCTTTGACTCATGAATATAAGTCAATGAATGAATATGATCTTCCTGAGGATTCTGCTACCCCTGGGTTGGCAGTGTATTCCTAGTCTGCCCTATACAACTTCACTTGCTTGCTGTTCCAACTAAGTAAGATGGGTGCTACACCTGGGTATTAGAAGGGGGCACTAGTAGCAAGAAGCCCCATCCCAACCCCCAACTCCTGATTCCTGCATTTTTCAGCTTTTGCCTTCACTGCTGTGTTCTTGTTCTTGGCAGAGCTCCTGGCCAGTTATAATGATGAAGACATTTACCTCTTCAACTCCTCTCACAGTGATGGGGCCCAGTATGTTAAGAGATATAAGGGCCACAGAAATAATGCCACAGGTGAGACTATTTTTCTAGGTTTCTGTGGCCAAATCTTTTTGGCTTGGAGAACCACAGTGTTTCATTCAGGTTGTACAAAGAGGAGTTACCTAAGGAATAGGCTTCTGTGTTACCTTGGGCAGTGGGAGTTGATCCCATTGGGCTGGAGTTTTCATGTTTTCTCCACTTTACTCAAACGCATCTTCACTGAAGTAATGTTGCTTCTAATTAGTTTGAGCATAAGACTTTACTGATTTTTTTTCCGCTTTTTCTCTTTAGGTAAATTCCAAATGGGCACAAAGAGCTTGTTAAGGAATCAGGGAAAATCTGCTTTAGTCAGTGGTGCTGTCTTACTTAAAATGGAGCATAAGCTTGTACCACTAGGGAGAGAAGAGGAAATTATTTTTTTGAGTGAGGCAGAGGAGGAGTCATGGTAGTGCCTAGTTTAAACTTGCAATGAAGATTGACCTTTTTTATTCAGTGTCTGTGGTTACCATACTTTGGTACACATTAGAGTCACTTGACAATCTTTTTAAAAGTACTGATGCCTGGAGCTACTCCTGTATGTTCTGACCTAATTGGTATAGAGTACAACTTGAATGCTGGGACTTTTGTAAAGCTCCTATTCTAATGTACAGAAAAGTTGGTGAATCATTGCCATTTGTCGTTACCACTCCTAATAGATGTGTCATAATTTGACTTGGAGTAGAAGGTAGATTTACTTTTTCTCTTGAGCTGGTATGAAGGGAAGGAATAATCTGTACTTGGATCTCAGCCCACAGGAAGGGTACCAGTGTAATGCCCAGTATGGATGGTTTTAGTAATTGGGACTCCTTGCTTCTTTTTACTAATTTTAGAGAGTGGAACCCTGCTATTCAGAGCCTTGTTGGTAAGCACAGTTCAAATGAGTCTTAGGTGATTGTGGCATATACTTTCATCAGTCTCAGATCAACCAGTGACCCAAGAAGCATTGACAAGGTATCAATGAAGGATTATACTAAGGATAATCCTAGAGCCAATGCAGTGCTGCCTATTGGTGGGCAGAGCTAGCATATACAGGTTCAGACAGGTAAGGCATTAGGGAGACCTGATAGGGTATAAATGAGGCCGGTTATTGCTAAGCCACTAGAGACTCCTCTGCCCTATGGAGTTCTTTGAGATAATATAAGTAGTCTCTGGGACTGGCATGATTGTTATAATTTATCTGTTAATGCATGTATAATCTCTTCATTTGATTTGTGAAAATGAAAGGAATTATTTGACTCTCATCTAATTTGGAGTTTGTGAATAACTGAATTCCCTGCAAGAGAAATATATAGAGGCCTGATGCCAATCCTCATGTGGTTTGTTCCCTCATTTATTTCAGTAAAAGGCGTCAATTTCTATGGCCCCAAGAGCGAGTTTGTGGTGAGCGGTAGTGACTGCGGGCACATCTTCCTCTGGGAAAAATCATCTTGCCAGATCATTCAGTTCATGGAGGGGGACAAGGGAGGTGTGGTGAGTATGGTATGCTGAGCTGGCTGGCTCCCTAGTTTTTCAGGTCATTAAGGTAGGTTTTAGTAGGGGCCCTGAATTTTCATTGTGACTACTTGATACCGTGTCTTAGAGGTCCAGCCAATTAAATTTAAAGGCAACATAGTCTTGAGATGTTGAGAGGTTTTTTGTTTTATTTTGTTTTTGTTTGGTTTTGGTTTTATTTAGTTTTTAGTACTGGGGATTTAACCCAGGGACACTTTACCACTGAGCCACATCCCCAGCCCTTGTTTATTTTCTATTTTGAGATAAGATCTCAGTAAGTTGCTGAAGCTGGCCTCAAATTTGCAATCCTCCTGCCTCAGCCTCTCAAGTCATTGGGATTTCAGGTGTGTACCACCTTGCCCAGCTTTGTTTTTGTGATAGGGTCTTGCTAAGTTGTTGAGGCTTGCCTCGGACTTGCTATCCTACTGTCTCATACTTCTCAACTGGCTGGGATTTCAGGTATGCACCACCATACCCAGCTAAAGCATGGACCTTTTCCAGAAGAGAGACAATTAGAGTTCAGGGCACACCACCCTTCCTATACACTGTTAAAGAAGCCTCCAGGTTTCATCCCCTAAATAAGTAAAGCAGTGATCTTGGCTGAATCCTGGGTCAGCAGGTAAAAGTGCAAAGGAACATTTTTGGAATAGTTGGGAAAATCAGAATAAAGTTTGTATATTAGGTAACAAGGTATCCAACATTAGATTTTATATGATCTGGTATTATTATTTATGTGGGAAAATATCTTTGCACTTTGGAAATACATGTTGAAGTATTTAGGGTTGAAATGTCACGCTTACTTTCAAATGGATGCAGACTCATACAGCATATTTGTATATACAGGGAGAAAGCAAATGTGGCACAATGTTTTTCTCAAAGAGTGGCTGAGCAGCCTGCTATATAACCCTGGATTTTTTCATCATCTGCCTGTCTTGAGTTCTACAGGCAATCTCTGTGGAGATAGGGCAGAAAGGAAGTGAGGATCAAGTTAAGGAGTGGAGAGTGGTTACCTTTTAAGATATATCTAGTTAACCATGTCATTTTTTTTCTTCTTTTTTGAGACCCAGAATTAGGAAAGAGTTTAGAACTCTTTTGACCACAGAAGATAGGAAAGAGACAGTTTGAAAGGATTGTACTAATTACCCAAGATAGTCTGGTTACCCATGGCCTCTAAATAATGATTGAGACTGCTTGGACTTTCTTCCTTTTCATTCCTCTTAAGCTGTGGGGAACTTCAAAGAGCCCAATCATGGACTTTATGAGGTTTACCAGAGAATGATTTTAGAATTTAGAATGGTTCCTTGCAATCAGAATCCCATTCCTTCTTGTGTTTTTTCTGCCTTGCCCTAAGAATATTTCACATTTTCTTCTAAATTTTGAGACCTGGGACCAATATAAATCAATATAAATCAGGGCTTCTATAGGCTGAATGCAAGAGGAGAGAAGTTCAAGGTGTGTCCCCTCTCTTCCCTCTTCATTTCCTACTCTTCCATCAGTCCTCCTCTGTCATCTGCAGTTAACAAATCCAAAACACTAGAATCTTTTTTTCTTTGGTATTGGGAATTGAACCCAGGGATGCTTTATTACTGAGCCACATCTCAGTCCTTTCAGCCCTTTTTTAGTTTTTATTTTGAGTCAGGGTCTCTTTAAGTTGCTAAGGGTCTTGCTAAGTTGCTGAGGTTGGCTTCAAACTTGTGATCCTCATGCCTCAGGTTCCCAGATTGCTTGGATTAGAGGTATATGCCACAGCACCTGGCACACTGGAGTCTTAATGAGAATTATGCAATAGGCATGTAGTCAGAAGGAAATCAAAAGGGACCATTGAATCCCCCGTCCCCACCCATCTTTTTGGTACTAGGATTGAACCCAGGGGCACCTTACCACAGAACTGTAGCCCAATCTCTTTTTGTTTTGAGACAGGATCTTGTTAAGTTGCCCTGGCTGGTCTCAAATTTGAATCAGCGAATTCTTTCTTAATTATCAACTATAGTCTTGCATTCTGTTCTAGAGAGATGCAGGAATGAATGCCCTCCTCCCAGGCCAGTACTTATCTATTCTCCAAAAGCACTCTGCAGGCCAGTTTGCTTTCCATTTAGCCAGTATCAGGGTTGGATGATTAATCCAGGTACTCAGGTGGGGAGAGCATCTACTTGGGATGGGTGGACCCTAGGCCTGAGTTGTAGCAGTTTTAAGAGTAAGAGACTAGATAGAACAAGAGATACAGGGATAACCCACTGAAGTGAGCTTCCTTACTTATTCTTGCCTCTGCATGAGCCAAGAGATCTGTGGTTCTCCCATGGCTCACTGTTTTTTGTTCTAACCTTTCAGCAATGGAGGTCACCACGCTCCAGCCTCAGTGTAGATTGTGAAACAATTCTGTATCATAAAGTAGAATCTTAGAACCGGAGTGCTTTGAGACGTCATCATCCACCTTTCCTATGTCTCCTAACCCTTATTTTGGGTTCCTTTCTTTGTTCCCATTCAACTTCACAGGGACAAGGGTGGGGAATTTCAAAGGACAACTCCTTACTCTCCCGAGAGCACTTTGATGCTTTATTCCATTTCCTACATGCCCCCAGCCCAGTCATCTAAGGCCAGAGCTCTTTTCTCTGCTCAAGAATTAATGACAGGTAAGTTCTGGCATTCAGACAGGTCTGGTGAACTGACCAAGTCTCTGGCCCAGAAGTTCTCTGTTGACTTTCCTGCAGGCTCCACCTCAGGTACTGTATGTAATTTACTCTTGTTCCTCTTCCATTGGCTTTGTCCTAGTCTTAAATCTAAGACTCCCCTGAGCTTTTCTGAGCTTTTTAATTTTGCTGACTTGTTGAAACCCAGCTATCTCTGAGTACAGGTCTATAGCAAGGGTTTATCAGGAGCTGATGAATGAATTCAGGTTTGTATGTATAAGTTGTCACATACCTTTTGATAATATTTTCAGGCCCTGGAGTTTCTTTTCAGTGCCTTCTTATGCTCCAAATATACTGCCTGAAAGAGCCAAATATTAACTGCAGTCATAGTCAAGTGTGAAATGGGAGAGGGGGAAAACCAATGGGATTTACTCTTAGGCTCAGATTTAGAGTGTATTCTCTGAGCATTTGTTTATTTATAAAATGGAAGTCAAAGAAGGTTGGAAGTCTGCTATTCAGCTTTATTCTCTGTGCTTGCCCTTAGCTTCTCCTTACTTGATCTCTGTGTAGGCAAGGCAGGGAGATTGGTCCAGAGAGAACCATAAAAGCAGCTTTTTGCCAGGGATTATTTTCTTGGACCGCAGGGCAACTGCAAGGCGTCTTTCCTATCTATTTCTCATCTGACTAAAAGCCTGAAAATGCTTTAGCAGCTAGATCTGGAACTAGCTCTTCCTGTGGGGATGGGAACTGCCCTGCCCTGCCCTGCCCTGCCCTGTTAGGGAAACTCAAGTTTCCAAATCAGACAGCAGGGGGCATGGGTGCTTTCAGACAGAAGGAAATCGCCTGAGCCTAAAGACTTACAAGCCATATGTAGTTCTTTTTCTTATTCAGTGAAAAACTCAGAATGTAGCTAAAATTGATGCAGTGGGGGCTCCAGGGAGCTGCTTTGTTTATATTGTGCTGCCCTACAGCTGAGTTTATTGTGTTCTTAGGACAGATATCAGGATGCTGTCCCCTGGGATGTACAGGATTCAAAAGCAGCAAACCTCCATCATTCCCCCTCCAGCACACCTCCTCTTCCCAGCCTCTGCCTTCCACCTGTTCATAAACAGTGCCAAGTGAATATAATTGTTCTCTCACTCTTCTCTGGGGCCTCACTGGCAGCTGCTACTTCCTTCATTTTTAAAAAATTTATTTGCCACTTGATGAATGCCACTGAGATATTCTTTTTCCAGCCTCAAGCAAGTTGGAACTTTAGAGTCTGGAGTGAATGAGGTCATCCAAACCTCATAGCCTTCTTGTGAAGCCAGCAGTAAGCATAGCCGGTCACTCACCCAATCCTAGGGTTGTGTCTAGGGATGAAGCCACCCCTGACTAATACATGGGAAATGATAGAGGGGCCTGGTCTTATACCCAGTTTGTCCAGTGTCTCCTCCACCCTCAGGGCCCTTTGGCCTAAGCTCAGGATGGGTGGGCCTGCCTTTCTAGTGGCTGCCTCAGCCCTGATCAAGCTCAAGGTGAGTAGTGGTTTATAAACCCTGCTCCCACACACCACTCATCCTGTGCTTTCCTTTTCGCCTGACCAGGTAAACTGTCTTGAGCCCCACCCTCATCTGCCAGTGCTGGCAACCAGTGGCCTAGACCATGATGTGAAGATCTGGGCACCCACAGCTGAAGCTTCCACTGAGCTGACTGGGTTAAAGGATGTAAGTGGATGTCTGCAGAACTTTTCTTTCTACCTGTTCATATGCTGTTAGGAGTCTTCACTGCCATAGGAAGGAATAACTTGCTGCCCATTTCTTTAAAGGCATTGCTCTAATGCCCTTCCCCAACATTCCTGACCTTCCCTCTGCAGGAACAGTACTGTTCCAGGGGACAGCTATGGGTGCCTCTTGTTGGTAGTTGAATAGGGTAGGGAGCATCTTCAGGAATTATTATTCTGTATTAAAACTTCCCACCTTCTCAGTGGCTGAACCCAGGACATCCTTTTCTAATTGAATCTAGCTCCACTTCAGCAAAACAGCACCCAAGGAAGCTTTTATTGGGATGGAACACCAACCTTCTTGATCAGATCCAGGGTCCCTATCATTGTCACCCCCATCCCCAACCCTTTTGGGTTTCAGGTGATTAAGAAAAACAAGCGAGAACGGGATGAAGATAGCTTACACCACACTGACCTGTTTGATAGCCACATGCTCTGGTTTCTTATGCATCACCTGAGACAGAGACGCCATCACCGGGTAAGCTGGGGTTGGAAGTGAGCTCCCCAGGACAATAACCCTCTATGAGGGCTACTAAATTAAGGAGCAATCAAGTGGTCTTAGTTGGGTTTCCCATCCATTGTCCCCTGTTCCCATGAGAGCCCCCAGCAGAGAGGTTGGTATCTGCTCTTATCTTCTGTCACCATACATATAAGGGCAGTGGCAGGAGGGTAGGGAGGGGGTGAAGAAGAAATGTCTTAGGGTGACTCTTGTATTTATTGTCATTCTAGAAGAGGCAGGGGTCAGCAAACTGGCAGTTGACCTACTGCCAGTTTTTGTAAATAAAATTCTATTTGAAACACAGCCACACCCATTCTCTATTGTCTATGACTGCTTTCATGGTATAGTGGCAGAGTTAAATAGTTGTAACAAAGACCATGTGGCCCACAAGTCTGAAGTGTCCACTCTTTGGCCCTTTAAGAAAAATGCTGCTGATCCCTGGCCTAGCTAAGACCTTACAGTCTTGTTCTTGTTCCAGGAAGGTTACTAACAAGGCTTTCCCATTCCACAGCGCTGGCGAGAACCTGGGGTTGGGGCCACAGACGCGGACTCTGATGAGTCTCCCAGCTCCTCAGACACATCGGACGAGGAGGAGGGCCCTGACCGGGTGCAATGCATGCCGTCCTGAGGCCTCATACCTAGGAGGGGCGGGCTGGGGCTGCCAACCCGATCCTGCCTGGGCACCGCTTTCCTGTCCCAGGCCCTTAAATTCAGCAGAAACGCACTTTGGACTTTTTGTTTAGAAGACATCCCAGAAGGACAGACCAGAGGGAGATTGAACCAACAGACAGCACCTAGAAGTGGGAGTTGAGCCCTGGAATGGGGTTCGGTGGAGAGGCACAAAGGACTCAGCAGAAATGGCCTCTCCCTGAAGCTTTTGTTTGGGGGGGGGTAGAGGGGGAGCCTGTTTTGTTAACTGGTTTAGGATAGGGAATGGGGCTTCTTTTAATCTCCCTTGTTTCCTTTGTAGGGGGTGGGTGAGGGGAACAACTGGCTGTTCCATACCAAGGGGCAGAGTGGAAGGTAGGAGTGCCACTCGCTCTTTGGTTTAGGTTTTTGACCTTTTTTTTCCTTTGTTTTTTAAAGTCTTATGACAGTTTCATTGTTTTCCCCCCCGAGCAACCCTATCCCAGGATCCTGTTTTTCTGGGAAGTCCTTAGAGCCTTTAACCATCCCACACTTCTCACTTTCCACCTCATTCATTCTCTGTACTTATCACAGTGTTTTGCACTTGATTATGTATCCTTCACTCTCTTCTCTTCATCCCATCACCCCCTAAATAGGTCTGGTGAAGGAGATTGGAGAGAGATGGGAGGAGGGGCCAGAGGTGGAAGAATAGGAAGGATATTACCTCTTCTGTTATTATTATTATTTTTTTTTAAGAATTGTTTGGTGGCAGCAATCTCCCTGTCCCTATCACTGTTAGAGGCCTAATTTTATATCTATAAATATATTAAAAAACAAGTCAAACTTGGATGTATCAAGTTAAAATTATTGTCAAAGTTTAAATACCTATATATTCTCTATGAATGCAATAAAGGGACTTAAAGGAAGAATGAGCAAGAGTAATGATGTCAAGATGACACCCACGGCCACCTTGCCCTTTGTGTATGGCCATTAAAGCCTGGGGCTTACTCTTAGGTTTTAGAAGACTCAATGATGGAAGGATCCTCAGTTCTGCCCTTTCCTGCCTTGGTGTAGGGGTTGGGAAAAACATTTTCTCTCAACTCTGCCTCAAATCTCCTAACTCTCCTTAAGTCTCATGGGAGCTCCCAGGATGGATCTTCAAATCAGTCTGGCCTATCCTTAAAACATAACTGAACATTAGGAAGGGCACTGCCACTGCCGACTCTCTCTTGATCTTGTGTATGACAGAAGAGGCATACATTTTCTTACCTTTAACTTTGATTCTTTAAGTCATCCAGTTCTATAGCAGCCCTTCCTAATAAAAGAATGAAGGGGAAATTTCCTGGATTTGACTTTATACTTTGTTCACTGCTTGATATTTTGGGATTGAGGGACAAGAAAGACAGTAATGTAACTAGGCACAGTGATGCATCCCAGTGATTCAGGAGGCTGTGGCAGGAAGATTATAAATTCAAGGCCAGCTTCAGTAATTTAGTGAGACCCTATCTCGAAAGAAAAAATGTATAGGTCTGGGATGTAGCTCATTGCTAAAGCACCCTGGCTTCAAGCCCAGGAACCCCAAAAAAGAAAAAAACAGGATTGATTCTGGTGGCTAGGGCTTGGACACCTTTCTTGTCACTGAGTATGAAAATCCTATTTGAATTCTTGCCCTTAATGCTTTTGCTGCTATTTTTCTGCCCCCAATTTCCACAAGATCCATTTAGGAATTCTGCATCCTGGAACAGTTGGATTCTACTAAACCAAGCCATGAAGAGGGGAAAAGAGTAAGAGGATGGTAGTCCCAGACATTCCTTCCTCCTGCCCCTTTTCCTAGCGGCTCTCAGACTAGATGTTAGCTATTGCACTTTTCCTGAGATAGCGAATGTATGGTGACTGAGTGGTCTGTCTCCCTATTGCTTAGTAGAGTGAGAAGGTAGGACTGAAAACCATGCACTCTGAAATTTGTTGTATTTTCTCAGTAAAGCTTTCCCCCACACTCCGACTCCTGCTCTGTGTGATATGTGGCCTGTTCATTCATTATAGACTGCTTTTGTTCTTTCCAATGTAGGTGCCTAGTCCTGCCTTCTACCTCTGTCTATGTTAAAATCTTATGAAGTCCAGTCTGGAATATACTTAGTTCTCATGCTCAGGCTCCAACTGGAGACAGATATAAATGAAATAGGCCCCATTTAGCTCAGTGGTACTTTGCAGATGGGGTTGAGATGGGGGATGCTATTTAGGGTGTTTTCTGGGTCCCTGTTCCAGGCTGCAGTAAAGGATGGTAGGGGTAAATACTTTTCCCCGCCTTCCCAGTCATAAGAGGCTACAAAATTCTGGTCACTCAGAAATTCTAGAATCAATCAAGTACAGTACAATCAGTCACCTTTATTCCAGGGTTAGAACAAGGCCGTGCACACTGCAGATGGAGGAGCACAAGATAGGGGCAGCCTTATAGCAGGACAAAGGGTGGGAGGGAAAGTTAGTCTTTTTAGATTATTTTGCCTTACAGAGAAACTACTAGACTCTGCTGAAATAACCCCATCTTTCTTCTCCCATTTATTCCATAAGGAAGGCTCCTTATTTTCTCCCTCCCTCTGTCTCCCACTCACACAACATCCCAAATAAAAGGACAGTTCACGTTCATTTCCCTACTTCCAGTTCTACAAGTATCTCTCAAGGGAGAAGCCAGACAGGGCTGGGGAGACTTGGGAAGGTCCTTTAAGGCAAAACCGTGGAATCCTCGAGGTGTGTGTGTTAAGGCAGGTGTCTGCAACAGTGGCCAGAGGGGACACACAGACTGGGCTCAGCTACAAGTTGAGGGTGCACTCTGACCAGTCTTGTTTCTTCCCTCTTCAAACAACTGCTGCCACTAAAGTTTTGCTCCCACATCCTAAAAGCTGCTAACTTCCAACTTTCTCTAAATAGTCTCTCAGTTTGCATGTGAATTTAATGTTTGTTGGATTTTTTTTTTTTTTTTTTCGTTTGGAACATGTAGCAATTTGCCTCTGCCACTCCCCTCACTATGGCACTCCCCTCCCACCCCCCCTCTGGCCTAGACAATAAGTTAATGCTAGACACCACAAAAAAGGGCAGACATGGCAGTGCGGGTTTAATATACATATATGTAGAATATATATGTACACACAGTTAGCACGGTCAGGTTGGGGAAGGGCATCTTGGGACAGGCAAGAGGCTGGGGTCACTTGCTGTACTCCAGTGATTTGGCTAGGAGGCATCCGCAAGCCCAAGGGGGCTAGGGTGTCGCTGATAAGGGTTACTGAGTCCCCTCCAAGAGACTGAATTGGGGTGGGGATCAGTGCAAAGGAAAACACTTCTTTCTGGCTTGGGGTGTTCTAGATTGAGTAGAGAGGGTAGGTTGCCTGCAATATCCACACTGGGACCCTGTAGAAGGGACAGGTTGAGGTTAAAACCTAAGGATCTCATTTCTCAACCTCTCTAAGTTTGGGGTCAGTGTGTGCAACAGTCTGAGTAGGAATAAAGGAGTGGAAAGGGGTCCATCCCTCATGTCTGTGTCCCCATTTCAGGCTCAGTGGTGCATGTTCCAAGCCTAGTCTTTCCAGAGCAAAAATGTTGGTGGGGGATGGGGATGGGGTGCCTGAATGCTGGCTGCTCCATAGGATTTGCTCTTTGGGACCAGGAAAGGATCCAGTGGTGTTCTTCCATTAGATCCCTGGCTTATACCTATCATACGCCCATGAAAGGGGCATAAAAAGGGACCTGCTGGCACCTAGGCCCTCCAGCCTGAGGAACAGCAGGAAACTGAACTTTTAGCTAGTCCAGCATCAGGGTACAAACACTGAACTCCAGCTTTTCTTCGCCCCTTCCAGGTGGAGACTGGCCTCTTTGTCTCCCCCCTCCTTTCCTTCCCTGCTTTTTAGATTTACCCACCATTCCCATACCTCACCATCTCAGCTCCTCGACGTAGGAAAATGCAGGTCCTTTCTGCTTCCACATTTTAAAGATGTGGTGGGGGGAAAGTGGAAGAAAGGGAAGTAGGTAGGAATGTGCCAATTTCTATTTGCATAGAAATAGCCCCCACCTCCCCCTAGAGTGGGGAAACTAAGCCCCCCCATCCCGACCCCCACCCCCCTCACAAGGAGGAGGAACTAGATGAGCTAGACATATAGACAGACAGCCAGAGCGTGCGCACACGCACACACACGCGCACAGTAAGGGAGTTAGGACCAGGTTAGTAAGTGGGTGCATGAGGGTGCTGCCCTTGCCCCCTCCCATGGAGGCTAGGGAAGGGAGTGGTCTGATGAAGGTCCAACCTTCCTCTTCTTCCTCCCCCTTTCTCAGGCCTTCTTCGGTGGGGGAGCCAGTTTGATGATCTCTTCCTCAGAGGGCTGCCGAATAATATCTAGGGGCAAAAAGGATATGTCCAGGGATGAAAGCTGTGGGAGGTGCCAGGTAAGCCCACTGAGCACCAATACGCACTCTCCCAAAATGCTTTTACTCCAGGATAACGGAAGGGGCAGAGGTGCAACTATGTCAAAGACATGACCTCTTACCTTTGTACTTCTTGGCACTGGGAATGCGGGTTAGCTTGGTGTCTAGCTCATCCTCCTCAGAGATCTTCAGGACACGAGTTCTGTAGTCAACCACCATAGTGAGTAGGTCAGGACGGCGGGAGATCTCAAAAATGTGCTCAATATAGGAGAGGTTGTCTGAAGAAAGGCAGGAGACTAGGTCAGAGCGAGGCAGTAGCAGTCAACTTCCCCTCTCTGACAGTGTTCTGGAACCACAACTGAGTTACTCACATTGGTTACTGGAGGGGCAATACTGGAAGAGGGGCTACTAAGCCAGGAAAAGAAAGCTAAAGCACCCACACAATGGTACAAGGCTGTTCCCAGGAAGGGCAGAGAGTTTGTCAGTGAACTTTCTACGTTATAGAAATAGAATGAGGGCTTTGAGCCAGGCGTGGTGGCACATGTAATCCCAGCAACTCAGGCTGAGGCAGAAGGGATGGTAAATTTGAGGCCAGCCTGGACAGCTTAGCAAGACCCTATCTCAAAAAGGGCTAGGGATGTAGGCCAATAGTAGAGTGCCCCTGGGTTCAAAACCCATTACCACCAATAGAAGGGGTGAGGGGAGGGGCTTTGGGTTAGATATCAAGTCCCATGCAGGGTCAGGAAAGGGACAATAGAAAAACTGCCTTCCAAATACCCTACCCTCCTTATCCTTTTTACACTTTCATCCAAGTAACCATCAGGAAGAATTTCCCAATAGCACACATGGGATAAGAATGGTGAGATCCAAGAGAGGTTCTGGGTCTGGTAAGAAAGGTCACTCTAAATGAGAGATACGGACATAACCAAAAGAATGACACCCTGTTTCAGCCAGCTCCAAGATATTACAGATAGCCTCAGACCTCTGGCTCCTAACCATAATATGTCCTTCAGCTCCCCTACCTGCTACCCACATTTAATACAGCCAGAATAATATTTCTGAAGAGCACTGAGGTCACTCACCTCACTTTCTCTCAAATACCTATCACTCAAGGCCCTCTACAACAGTCTTAACTTATCTTCACAGCTACTTCTAAACATACAGAATATCCCAGTCAGGCTGAGCAGGACTGCTTTTCCAAACACACCAGAAACTCCCACCTCAAGACTGTTCCTCTACCTAGGAGGCCCTCCTTTGGATTCTATCTTAGAAGTCCCACTTTCCTTTCAAGGCCATCTTAAACTCCCAAGTCATCCTGAAAGCCCCCAGCTGCATGGTATCACTCTATAGTCCCCCCTAGTCCCTCAGGGCAGCAGTCTTTAAAAGCAGATAAAAGAAAGCTAGAACTTGCAGTTTTCTTTTAAATGTTTCCACTTTTAAATTGTTTTTATGTTATATATATATATTCATATATGAAATACTAGCACAGGAGTATCTAAATAATGCTTTTTACTGATAAGGGGCACAATGAAAACTGTCCAAAAACTCTTGCCCTAGAGCCCCTTCCACTCTCTAGTCTGCCTTGTCAAGAGGTACACTGCATGTGTGAGAGCTCTGTGCTCATCTCTCTGCCAGTGGACTGAGCCCCCTCCCGCACCTTTGTCCAGCTTGTTGTGGCTCTCCAGGAAGCTAAACCAGGCACTGCCCGTGGTGATCTCCTCACTCTTCTCACTGGGAATGTCCTCCTTGCAGGCTGACTTCAGCTGTTCCAGATCTTCAAGGGTGATGTTGTTAGTCAGGTCCTGGAGGAGGGTCCCGTATTCGGCCATGACTGGGGTGGGGAGGCAACAAAGGGAAAGGAGTCTAGACTTTGTGTATTGAGTCTAGTTCACATACTGGCACTATTCACACCCTGTCTTTGCCCTGCCAGGCATGTGTCTAGAACATAGGTGAACAGAGCCAGAGGGAGAAAATGAAGACCTAGGGGAACAGTGGGAATAGACAGGAAAACACTCAAACTAGGAGCAATGCTGGAACCTAGAGTGATAAGTCATACCTCCCCCCCTCCACTTTTTCTTCTTTTTCCCCCTCTAACAGTAACCCTGGCAACAGCTCCCCTGACTGAGGAGGCGGTTACCATGGCAACCTGCTCCGACTTTCTCACCCGCTGCTGTCTCAGAGTCCCCCCCAGAATCGCCCCACCCACCTCCAGCCCCTCCCTCTGTCAAAAAAAAATTCAAAACATCAACAAGGGAGAGGCTTGCTGTGGAAGAAGAAGCTATAAAAGAGCTAGAGGGGTTGGGTGAAATTCACGTGTTCTCACTTCCATTCTTCCCCAGAAGCAAAGGGGTCCTCATTTCAACTGCCCACTACCCCACTAATGACTCATTTTGGAAGGATGCCTAGTTGCTTGGTCTGATGGTTCCCTGGCCCCTTCATGCATTGCCTCATATTAAGCCATCAAGGCTCGGGGTGAGGGAAAGCAATAGGCCATCCCCACTTTGCCCATTTTCTCCCTTAATCGTTACAGGGGCCCCCACTCAGCCCTGTCTCCCAGCCTTTGTGCTGTGCTTGCAGCCCCCGCGCCCAAGAATACCAAGCGGCTGGCTCTGGCCCCCTGCCCAGTTCCCAGGCTGGCTGGGTGGTGGGGGGAGGGGCATCAAGATGCAGCTTTGGGAGAGTCTGGCAGGAAGGGGGCTGCCACCCCTTCCTTCATCAACAACCTGCTGGCACTGCCTTTAGTGTGTCCTCCCACAGGGTGCTGGGCAAGGCCGCATATCACCTAGGCCTTCATTCATGATCCTTAAGTAAGAAGGTGGGGAACATTCAAGGCCTCCCTCCCCTAAAATAGAACTGTAGCTAAAATAGGAAGAAAGTTGGACCTTAGAATGAACTTTCTGGATTTGATAAAATGTGAAACACTAGTAGTGAGCGCAAAATGGGCACTTATTTTCTAAATGAGTATGTATTTCTTTTAAAATCAGTAAAGTAAAGCATAAAAATTGAAATCATAGCTGGTGCACTGGCACATACCTATAATCCCAGCAACTCAAAAGGCTGGGGCAGGAAGATCACAAGTTTGAGGCTAGCCTGGGCAACTTAGGGACAGCCTGTATCAAAAAGGACTGGAGGGGGCTGGAGTTATGGCTCAGTGGTAGAGTACTTGCCAGGTGTGTGTGAGGCCCTGGATTCGATACTCAGCCCCACATATAAATAAATAAAATAAAAGATCCATTGACAACTAATATATACACATATATATATTAAAAAAAAAAAAAAAAAAAGACTGAAAATGTGGCTCAGTGGGTTCCTGGGTTCAATCCCCAAGGGGGGAAAAAAAAAAAAAAAAGGAAGAAATCATTTCAGAAACACTCTGTGGCTAGACCAAAGGGTGGGCAAAGAGCTAGATTACTTTGTCCCTAATTGAGGCTGCCCATGAATCAACCCAACATTGAGCTGGGAATGTGGCAGATCAAAGGGTACAGGCTGACACACCCCTATTTTCCTCACTTCTAGGCTCTACTACAGGGGAACTGAGGCAGAGAGGCATGGCCATCACACAATAAGAGGTGTGGACCTAGAAGTCCCCATTCCCAGCCCCCTTCTTGGACCAGAATAACAATCCTCCCTTGGTGGCAGGCACCGTGACACAAACAGACAATGAACCAGACAGCAGGGCCAGCACGACCCCCACAGAAACAGTCACTCATAGACACTCTCACTTGCACACCCAGGTGCAAACCAGACAGAAGGGCCCAGCGGTGGCCCTGCCAGGCTGGGCCAGGAACAATGCTCTCCGACTGTCAGCACCAGGAACCATCCCAGCCTGAAATCTAGGTCACAGCAGCAGGCTCTGGAGCCCAGCCCTGCCTCCACTGATAATCCCAGCGCAGAAAAGGGTGGAGATGGAAGGGGGATAATGGGGAGGGGGTCTAGAGATAAGGATAGGGATGGGGGCAGGGCAGGATGGGAAAGCACATCATAGGAAAGAGACAAGAACCTGCCCCAATGGATGAGACCCTGCTACCAAACTCTCAGCTTCAGCTAGGGAAGGGGATAGCATTAGGGTCAAACAGCCTTGGTTTCACATGGAAGAAGAGTTTGTAAATATGGTAGATTCTGTGGGAGGAATGAGAGTGAGAGAGACAGAATATATCTCTTGGGAGGAATTGAGATTTAGGGCTCAATCTAAAACAACAGATCTACAGGGAAGTGGGTGGGAAGGGATTAGTGTGTGTAACACACCCACCCACCAAGGCTGGGGGTAGTGGGTAGGAGCTTCGAAGAGTGAAACAGATACAAGTAGGTTCCTAAGAGGAACAGGGGCGGGAATATTAAGGTGGCAAGGTGGCAAGGGGGGTGACGTGTGTGTGTGTGTGTGTGTGTGTGTGCCAGATCTTATGTATGTGTAGATGCTGATCCCTGGGTGTGGGTACAGGTGTGTGGAGGAGGCAGTGGGTGTGTTTAGATGTTCTTGTAACTGGCTGTGAGTGTATGTGGGATGTGTGTTTGTATGTGTCTGAACCAGCTGAGTGTGTGTGTAAGAAAGTATATAACTACAGGCTCCCATCCAGAGGGTGAGGGGAGCCCACAGAATAGAGGAAGAGAGCTGAAGATGGGAAAGGGAGAGAGTGAGGCTGCAAATGAGGAATCTTGGGAGAAAGTGGAGGGGAGGAGAGTTCACAAGGCTGCAGTCTCAGCTCAGCTGTAACCATAGCAACCTCAGTTCTGGGTACCCCCCAATCCAGTCATCAGGACAATGAAACCACTGGATGGAATGAGAGTGAGGAGTGGGGAGTAAGGAACAGAAAGGATAGAAACAGGGTCCCCTGAGGGAGTAAGGAAAGGTCATGGTTACCTCCCTCTCTAGATCCCATTTGCCCATGCCTTGGTGTGGCAGCAGAGGCAAAGGCAGAATAGTTTGAGGGATATGTTTCATGTGTGGGAAAATGGAATCTCCTTTATATGGGTTTCAAGACTCACTGATCATATATTGTCCCTGGCTGGTCTGGCTATGGTAGGATTTGGCAGAACCTGGCTCCTTCATCCTTCATGACTCTCCTCACCAGAGATTTAGAACAACTTAGAGCCCACAGAGAAATCTTCTGTCCTCCTTGCTCTGAAAAATCCTTCTTATGGCTGGGGCAGTGCACAGAGCTGCCCAGGGAACACCAGGCAGCCTGGGTGGAGGCCATTCTTAGGACAGGATACCAGCACAGGAACTGGGAACCGGGAACCGGGCGAGGCTGCCAGGAAGTCGGTCCCCTTCCCTCCCAGCTCATTCTGTGTGCTGCTCACCGCTTCCTCATACCTTCCTTCCTTCCTCCCTCTCCTAAACCAGCTCCAGGTGGAGCCCTGACAAAGGTAGAACCGACTGAAAAGGATGATGCTGAGAAAGAGAAAGAGAGGCAGGAGGTAAGCATTGTTTATATACTGACCTTTTAGGGCAGGAGTTGGGACGATGGCAAGTGGTGCTCCGTAGGCACTGAGGGGGAGGAGTCAGGCCCTGGGTCTGCTTTGAGAAGCCTGGCAAAATGGGATAACCACCTATGAAGGAAGTGGCAGCACCAAAAGAATTTCTGTGCATTTTGATATTAATTCATGGTAAGTTATCCCCACTCCTAGACTTTGGTTTTTCCTCAGTAATTTTTTTTTTTGCGTGTGTGACTACCAGCATTTGAACCCAGGGCACTTAACCCCTGACCAACAACCCCTTTTTATTTTTTATTTTGAGAAAGGGTCACCCTATGTTGCTTAGGGCCTCTCTCAGTTGCTGAAGCTGGCTTTGAACTTTGTAATCCTCTGTCTCAGTCTACGGAGTTGCTGGGATTAGAAGCATGCACCACCACACCAGGCTCTTCAGTAAAATTTTGAGAATCGAAAGGGAAGCGTGAGGATTAGGAGTTAGTGCCCTCCCTCCTCCACATCTGCTGCAGCTGCCTCAGGCTGGGGGGAGGGGTCATCCTGCACAGCTGCAAGAACCTGGAGGTGCCTATAATGGGAAGGAGGGGACTCCTAGGCACTCAAGTCTGTAGATCTTATTGCCTGAAGTTGGAGGAAGTAGTTGAGGAGAGGCAGAGGGTGGGAAGGGAGAGTATGGTTCTAGCTATCCTATTTTAAATTATATCTGGGAACCAAATTCAAGCAGTCCTGTAGTTTATTCCTTTAATATCATACTTGGCTTCCTCCTCAAACTTCTATCCAGCTTTCTTTTTGGGGAGGGACTGGGGGAATCATCTTTAGTCATATATCAAAGGAAGAAGAGGGTTCTCAGGTTTCAGGGTCAGCCAGGGAGTAAGGGGAGGCAAAATACCAGGACCCCAAAATGTTCAGTCCAAGAAGCATAACCCCTGGGCATGGGGACAGAGACAAAGCCTCCATCCCTTAGTGTAACACAAGAACCAGACTCAAAATGGAGGCAACCAGAGACAGCAGGTATTGGATCAGGGCAGAGGGTTGCTTGATGGTGAGGAGGAATGGGGCCCATGACCCTCCCTAGCCCATCTTTGTCTCCACTCATCTGATTGGGGCACTGCCTGCTCCTATTTCTATCTCTCTCCCATCTCTATTTTCCTCATCCATTTCCTCTCTTCCTATGCCTTTTCCTCCTTCCCTTTCAATGGACATTCATCCCTTCCAGATTTCCCTATTCACCCAACCCATCCAGTGGGAGCCATGAACTCCAAGGTCCAGTGACTCAGTTTCCCCAGCTGAATACTCAGAGCAACTATTTAGGAAGGGGTGAGCTCCAGGGGTCTGTAACTGAGTGTCCCCACCTGAAGACTCAGAGCTACTATTAGGAAGGGGTGAGCCTTGCTGCTACAACATTTGATGGTAGGGGTCTGAAGATGCAGTGGTTGGCTGCCCACTCTCTGGTGGAGATGTCCATCTTGACATTGTAGGTGAGAATCTGTGTGACGGCGACCTACTGTGTGATTCTGTGACCCTCTTCATGCATGACAACATATGTGCACATGATGGGCACAGGTGTCACAGAAATGAGAAGGAAGTAGGCACCTAGGGAAGCTGGCAGCCTAGGGCATCTCTGGCAATTTCCCCAATGGAGTGTTTAACCGCAAAGGGAAGAGCAATTAATGCTAATCACCCTGACAGCCTGGGGGCCACACACATAACCTAGAGAAACAAGACACACAAATTCAGCATGTGCCTCCTAACTCCCTGCTTTCATCCTCCCTAATTTCTTCTGGCTTTTTGTTTGTTTGTACTGGGGCAAGAATTCAGGGGCACTCTTCCACTGAGCTACATCCCCCAGCTCTTTTTTTCTTTTATTTTGAGACGGGGTCTTGCTAAGTTGCCCAGGCTGGCCTCCAACCTGATCTTCCTGCCTCAGCCTCCCCAGGTGATGTGATTACAGACCTGTGCCGCCACGCCCAGTTCATCCTTCCTAATTTCTGAGCCTCTTTAGTCCACTCTCCAGCACTCTTTTGCACTCCTCTGACCATTTCTCTCTCACTTTCTCCCTTTCAGTGATTCTCTGACCCTCTCTGGCTCTGTCCCTTCCTCCATGTCTGTCTCCTTCTCACACACATTCCTCTCATGCTGTCTTCCTCTGACTTGGGCTCCATCCTTGGCTGACTCATACTCATTCTTTTTCTCCTTTCTTCCACTCCCTCCTCCATTCCTTGGCCACTCTGATGTCCAGAAACTAGCCACTCCCAGTGCCCTAAGCTCTAACTGGACCCAGCGAGAGAGGCCACCAGAACCCCTATCACCCAGCTAAGAGCACTGACTCATTAGTCCTCAATGTCCTGTCTCCTTGTTCTAAAGGAGACCAGGATTTTAAAGCTGCCCAGAAAATCAGGATGGACTCGAGGACAGTGGCCCCTTCTGTCCACTACTCAACTGTCCTGTTAGACTGATGTCTTGGAGCCCTATAGTCCAGGAGACTCCACATGGGAGGCAGTGGGTTGTGGTGGGCGGTTGGATGTGTAGCACAGGGAAGGTTGTGATTTGGTGTGTGCGAGACGGTATGTGTAAGAGTCACATGGGTGTGTGTCACTGTGTGTGCTGGTTGTTTCTCAGAGGTGTGTTTGTGTCCCTGACAGTTTTAACACCAATTATATGGAATTAATTAGGGGGTTTAGTTAGATATACCATTCCTCCACACCCCCAGCTCCTTCCTCCTTAAGTCCGGTAAGCTTTCACCGACCCCACCTCTCTCCCAGGTTCAGTGGGCTGGGGGTGAGGGCACATGGTGGCAGGGTTGAGCCGGGAGACGGCCAGCGGAGGCGAGTCCGGAGCCAGAGCGGGGAGGGCGGGAGGGGCGGGAGCTGCCGGCCGAGCCGGCTGGGCGGGAAGCAGGCTGCATCCTAATCCCAGGCCCCGGCCGGACTCCCAAACTGCCGATCAGCGTGGACCCGGCGGCCGAAACCACGCCGCCTCCAGCACACGCGCGGCGTTCTGGACGCACGAAGAGACCGACCCCGCTGGGCCTGACACAGAGTGGACCTGTCTGGGTCCCGGCGCTCCCCTATCTGTCCCCCGGCATCCCGGGTCGTCGTTCCTTCAAATCCAGACCCCAAATCTGCCCCCTTCCCGCGACATGACCCCTCTGTCCGTCTCACCGCCTCCGGAGCTGAGAGCCCAGGGCGCGGGCACTCCCAGGTCCCCGGTTCCTGAGCAGCGTCCGGAGCCTCCTCCTCGGCTCCCGCCGCCGCCGCCGCCGCCGCTTCTGCCGCCGCCGCCGCCTCTTCCGCCCGCGGAGCCCGAGCCCGAGCCCAGCGCCGCCTCACCCCACCCGGCTGGCCGGTGATGTCAGAGCCGGGGAGGGGCGGGGGGCGGGGAGCGATAAGAGGGGGAGGGGGAGGGGACGCGGGGACCGAGGGGCTGGGGTTCTGGAAGGCTCCTAGGATGAGGGACGGAATTGGGTGGAGGGATGCTGTCTCTTCCTCCTAAACTAAGAAACAATGTCCAGATTTAATTCTTTCCCAACGGGACACCCTCCCCTTCTGATCTCTGGGTGACCACGACGGAGACCCCTGAAAGGACAGAATAAATTCAGGTTTAGGGATTTGGCCAATGTCTCCTCTTAAGCTATTTGCTTTGGTATTTGGAGAAACCGCTCTCCTAGCTTTATGGATCAGGAGAGTGGTAGTAAATGACCCCACTTATTCACCCTGGAAGTGGAGGCAGAGGGTCCCTGGCAAGAAGCAACATGGTGATGTCCTTTGCTTGGCCTGAACCATGGATTTCCTCTCTAGGATGATGCCGGATGACCCTCTTGTGTTCCTCTCACCTTTCCCAAATACACCCCATTCTGCCTTCCCCGCACCATGATGTAATTTTATTTTGGGGGGAGAAAAAGAGCAGCAGTGACCTCACCATGCAAATATAGACAGCTATTGAAGCCACACTTAGCTCTGTCTCCTAGCTCTGCCCCTCTGCTGGGGCCCAGAGTGGTAGCTCTCACTTCCCCTCCACCTCAGGGACTTTCCTCCCCCAGATTCTCAGCCAGACTGAGAAGAGGGAAGGGAGAATTGGGGAAGCATCTGTTTTCCCCCATCTCCAGCAGAAGGGGTCATCTCAACTCTGGCAGGGTCTGGCCCTGGGAAGAGGGGTGAGCAATCTTAGTGTTCCACCTGGCAGACACTCTTCCAGAAGCCTCAGATGAGCCCCTACTTTCTTAGATCCACACTGCCCCTGGAAGCAGCTCATGTTCCTGCCACTCTGGACTTTACAGCCTTTCTCTTGGCTCTTCCTCATCCTCAGTGTGCTCCATCATTGCCCCTCTGAGGGTAACTCACCCTCATAATTTGCCTTTGTATATGCATCTCATTTGCTGCATGTCATAGAGCCAAAACCTATTTTGTTAATTCATCTTTGAATTAACTGCATGACTTACCCACAGGCATATAGTAGCTGAATGAAATAAGACAGGCAACAAGGCACAGGGACTTGGGTTTCATGCTTGCTTGACTCTTTCCTTAGGCAAAGTATGCCCCTAAGCTTCAGTGTCCTCATCAGTAAGGTAGGGATGCCAGAGTGCCAGTTTTATAGGGTTCTTCTGAGATTCAGAAATAGCATGACTCTAGAGACTGGTACAGATGGGTGGTTAAAAAATAGGAACTATTGTTTAATCTGGGGTCTTCCAGTAAGCTTAATAACATTTTAATAATATGACACTAGTGCCTGTACTGCTTATTAAACATTTGTTTAATGGGTACTAGTTGGATGGATAAATGGTTTCTATTCTCTATACTCCTGCTGCTTCTCTAGGAACACTTCCTGGATTCATCTGTGGAAAGTGAAAACTGGAAAACTAACCCCAGGTCTCAGTTTTCCATACTTAGACATCCTCACAGTATACCAGCAATAACTTTACACCTGCTCCATGAAAACTAGAATTTGTTGTATATATGGGCTCGTTCAGCAGTTTGGTCCTCCCTGCCCCCAACTCCTTGTGTTCCTTCCAGCCTGGTCCTATCCTGGAGAAACTGTGGGTCCTGCCTGCAAAGAACTCTTGATAGGCCCAGGCCTAGGAGATCCCCACTGCATAAAAGTCAATGTCTCTTCTCCATTCCCATGACCACCATGCAGGTCCAGGTTCTTTCCACTTCATTCTGATAATAACAGCCTCTGATTATGAGCTGGGCTCCTCGCCTCTGGCACCTCCATCATCTCCCCTCCCCTAATCTTACCAACTTCAAGGACTTCTCCTCCTGTTTCTATGGTCTCCATGCCCCCAATATTACAAATACTTCCTGTCAGTGTTTTTTTGTTTTTTTTTTGTTTTTGTTTTTGTTTTTGGATTTTTGTTTGGTTTTGGTTTGGTTTTGGTTTTGGTACTGGGAATTGAACGCAGGGTGCTTAACCACTAACCTATATCCTCCAGGACTTTTTATTGTTGAGACAGGTTCTTGCTAAATTGCTAAGGCTGGCCTCAAGCTTATGATCCTCCAGCTTCAGCCTCCAGAGTTGCTGGAATTACAGGTGTGCACCACCACTCCCGGCCTGCCAGTGTTTTTGATGTTTCCACTGACTGAAATGTCCCCTTTCCAACTCTTTTGCTTCCATCCATGTCTCATTCTTCAATTTGAGGCCTAGAAGAGGCTTGCTTCTTCTGGGGAGTCATCAAGGCCTTTCTGATCTCTCTTTTCTGAGTCTACATTTTTTTTCATGTTCCTCCTTTTAATAAATATTAGACAACATTTTATGTACAGGCCTTGTGGATTTAAGGAGAAAGCCTCGGTTCCTGTCCTCAAAGCACTCACAGTTTAGTGGGGAATATAGAACTGTAGTGAAGAACTATAATAGAATGTGTTGATTACTAGGATGGAGATGTATATAGAAAGTGCAGTGTGATCCTTTTAATAAATATTAGACAACATTTTATGTACAGGCCTTGTGGATTTAAGGAGAAAGCCTCGGTTCCTGTCCTCAAAGCACTCACAGTTTAGTGGGGAATACAGAACTGTAGTGAAGAACTATAATAGAATGTGTTGATTACTAGGATGGAGATGTATATAGAAAGTGCAGTGTGATCCTTTTAATAAATATTAGACAACATTTTATGTACAGGCCTTGTGGATTTAAGGAGAAAGCCTCGGTTCCTGTCCTCAAAGCACTCACAGTTTAGTGGGGAATACAGAACTGTAGTGAAGAACTATAATAGAATGTGTTGATTACTAGGATGGAGATGTATATAGAAAGTGCAGTGTGAGCCAGGCCCAGTGACACAGACTTGTCATCTGAGCAATTTGGGAGGCTGAAGCAGGAGGATTGTAAGTTCAAGGTCAGCCTCAGCAACTTAGAAAGACCCTGTCTCAAGATAAAAAATAGAAAGGGGCTGAGAATTAGGCTCAGTGGTAGAGTATACCTGGATATAATCCCTGGTACCATCAAGAAACAAAGTGCAGTGAGAAAAGTGCAGATTAGGGGACTGCAGGAGGGGTGACCTTAGGAAGGCCACATTGAGAAAGAATAATCAGGGCTCAGTCTCAGTGTTCAAATAAAAACTGCAGGGAGGGTGCTATCAAACAGCACACAATTGCTTAATTACATATTGCCTTGTATTTTTCTTCAATTGTTTAGTGTGCTTGTCTTACTTCTCAGTGAGGCTAATCAGCTCTAGAGTCGGGACAGGCCTGGCACTCTCTGTTCTCCCAGAGCCCAACAACAGCCCTGGACAAACACCATGTGTTCAGAAAAGGCTTGTTGACTTGAAGCTGATAAATAATCCAGGCTTCTCTGGAGGAAGCCCCAACCCCTCCTATCATCCCTCACAAGACACCTACACCTCAATCACCCATTCTCTGGCTACCTCCCTCCTGCCACAAGGGTGAGACTTCAACACTTGCTTATGCTGCCCCAGATCTCTTTATTAAGCCCTTGCATTTGACCTGAATACATTAACAGGAAATGGCTGAGATGCAGCCCCAAACAGCGTACCCTTCCTTCCTCCTGGCCAGGGATAGGACAGTCAGATGGATACAGATTCGAGAGGGTTGGGGAAGATTGTGCATAGATGGGAGGAACAAGAGAGATAGGGAGAACAACAAGCAAGAACATGGAGAGTGTTGGAAGAAACAATAAATACAGATGCATGTGGGATAAGAAACAAGTTAGATGAGAGAGCTGGGCTGGTGTTTGTAGCTCCTTTCCTCATTGGTTGAAGGGGATCAGAGTCTTAGCACCCAATATATAGATCCCAGTTGGCCCTATGGTAGGATGACCTTGTGTCCCTGGAGCAGCTCAGGGAAGGACAGGGAAGATACAAGGGTACATGAAGAGCAAGGTGGGGCTGGGAGATGGTTGTCACAGCAACTAGTCATCATCATCATCATCATCGTCCTCGTCATCATCATCATCATCATCATCCTCTGTGTTGATCTCACCCTCCAGCACATCCTCTAGCCAGTCTTCCAGCTCCTCAGCAGAAGGCAGGTCCTCCTCATTGTCCATCTCCATCCATATGCTATCCGCCTAGGATATGGTACAGGAGGGCACGGAAGCTAAGCTCTGCCCAGGTCACTGGACTTGTCCTCCCAGTCATTAGATGCTGAACATCCTTCCTTATAGCCTCTGACCCTTCCTTTCATCTTTCAATGGTCAGGGAAACTGTCTAGGTGAAGGTATAGATTAAAAGAGCAGCATGTGCAAGTGGAAAAACAAAGCTGGATGGCAAAAGAACTGCCTTCAATCTGTCTCCCCTGCTCTTGCTATACTGATTTTCCAAAAACAGACCTCTCTATCATTTCCTTGCCACAAAATCATGGGTGGTTTTTCATGGTCAATGAAATAAAGTATCAGCTCTTCAATCAAGGCTTTTTTTTTTTTTTTTTTTTTGCAGTAATAGGAATTGAACTCAGGGGCACTCTACCACTGAGCTACCCTCTCCAGCCTTTTTTATTTTTTATTTTGAGAAAGGATCTCACTAAATTGCCCAGGCTGGCCTTGAACTTGCCAGCCTCCGGCCTCAGAATTGAATCACGGGGATTACAGGCACATGCCACCATGCTGAGTCATTCAAGGTTTTTCCTGCTTTTTCAATACTGTCTTCAGCGATCCCTAAAAACTAAAATCATAAAAAATTCTTGGGCTGGGCTTGTAGCTCAGTGGTAGAACGCTTGCCAAACGTGTGAGGTACTGGGCTCGATTCTCAGCACTACACAGAAATAAATAAAATGAAGGTCCATTGACAACTAAAAAAATTTTTTTTTAAATTGCCTACTCCCAAACCTGGTATTCATTGTTCTGCTTTCGACCTTTTGAGCTTGCTTTTTCCTCATTTTGGAGATGACTTCCCTTTATCATCACTTATTGAAATCCTTTATATCATACAATCTCCTTTTTTTTTTTTTTTTGGTACCAGGGATCAAACCCAGGGGCCCTTAACCCCTTAGCCACATCTGCAGCCTTTTCCTATATTTTATTTAGAAACAGGCTCTCGCTAAGTTGCTTAGGGACTTGGTAAGTTGTTGAGACTGGCTGAACTCGTGATCCTCCTGTGTCAGCCTCCCTAGCCGCTGGGAGTACAGGAGTGTGTCACCGTGCCCAGTTTACAATCTCCATTTTAATGCTACTTTCTCTCAAATTGTTCTGCAATTCTCTCAAGCAGAAATCCCTTTGTTTTCTCTCAGCCCTGCTAATATTTTATTTCTATATTTATTATGAAGTTTATCAGATCCAACCTCATTATTAACAGAATGCTTGCCTGCCCAGTTAGATTAAGCCTATGAAAGCAAAGATGATGGTTTATGCAATTCAACTTAATGAACAGTTTTGAAGTATCTACTACATGTGCCTGAGAAAATATCTGCCCACAGAAAGCTTAAAGTCTGATGAAAGAGACACACTGGATATATAAATAGCCATTCAAAATCTTGGGGCTGGGGATATAGCTCAGTTGGTAGAGTGCTTGCCTTGCAAGCACAAGGTACTGGTTTCAATCCTCAGCACCAAAAAAAAGAAGAGTCTTATTTTTCCTGGGCCCAATGGTGCACATTTTGTAATCCTAGTGATTCAAGAAGGGGAGGCAAGCTCACAAGTTTGAGGCCAGCCTCAGCAACTTAGTGAGGCTGTGTCTCAAAAGAAGAAGGGCTGAGGATATATCTCAGCAGTAAAGTGCCCCGGGATTCAATTTCCAGTACCAAAAAATAAAAAGGGCTAAAGATGAAACTCAGTGGTAAAGCACCACTGGGTTTCAATCCCCTATACCAAACAAACAAAAAAAATCTTGTTCCCAATGCTAGGTGAGCTCCAATAGTGCCATGGAGGGAACGATTCCGAAGGAAGGACCTCATGGAGAAGAAAGGATTTGAACTGGGCTTTGAAGGATAAGCAACTGATTCCAATGAGTGGGGACAGGGGCATGTTCTGATCAAGAATCTTCCTTTCCATCCAACCATCAGACTGGACTGCTTCTTCTGGGAAGGGCTCAATTTCTGGCTATTAGAGGGGAAGAGAGAAGAAGGACTGGAGCTCAACCAGGATAGAGGGAAGGAAACTCACATCAGTGACGTTGACGACTCCTATTTGTGGGGCTGATAAGTCGATGTCAAATGTCTTCTCCCAGTATGGCACCAGCTGTGGAGAGATCCAAATAGGGCAGCTTAATGGGATCCAGGACTTCAGGAGGATGGGTGTGAGGGTCAGCCCAGGGACAAGGAGAGAGGTTAGAATGAACTGGCAATGGATGGGGGATGTCCCCAGCAATAGGGCTTGAAAGCAGTGGGTAGAGCTAAGCCAAGAAAGTGGAAATTCCGAAGGGAAAGTATCAGGAGGTCAGCTGGGCACACCAGCTCCTCCTTTGCAAAGAAAAGTTGATTAGAAACCCCTGTTCTGATTCTGGATCTGCTCCGATTGACCTTGCGACATTGGGCAAATCACTTCTCTCTAGCCCTCAGTTCCTGCATTTCTACACTGAGATAGTTTTGTTGTTGCTACTGTTTGTTTTATTTTTTATTTATTTATTTTTTTTCAGTACTGGGGATTGAACCCAGGGGCCCTCTACCACTGACCCACATCTCCAGTCCTTTTTATATTTCGAGACAAAGTCTTGCTATGCTGCTGAGGCTAGCCTAGAACTTGGGATCCTCCTGCCTCAGTCTCCAGAGTTGCTGGGTTTACAGGCATGCACCACCACGAATGTCGAATGTCGCTACATTTCTGTTTGTTCTTTCAGTTATTCATCCAACAGTAAGTGCTAGGTGCTGGGGGGTCTACTGAGGACAAAACCACCCCCAGAGAGGTGGAATCTCTGCAATGATTCTGATTGTGTACATGTGTTCACTCATGTCCAGGGTTATGGTGCCCAACTGCCGGTGAGAACTCTGCTTTTCTAGGAGTCAGCCCAAGCACGTGAGCTACCTGTGCAGCCTCTACTCTAGTATGTCCCCTGTCATTACTTCTGGTCTTCTTCCCCTTGACCACAACACCCTTGAGCATGCAACAGGGGCAGCCTGCCAAGCCCCCCAGCTGTAAGATTTAGGATTTCTGAAACAAAGTCCCCACTCAGAATGTGCCACAGTCCAAGGTCCCATGTTAGGATAGGAGTGGCTGAGCAGGGCCCTTTACCAGGGGGAAGTCATCAGGGTCAATCCAGATGATGCTAAGATCAGGGTTGTCAGTATTATCTTGGGCCACAGACTTCAGAGTCTCTAAGAACTCGTAGCCATCTTGAAGGGAAGAGAAAAGCGAAGAGTGAGGTAGAACAGAGAGAAAAGGGATACAGGAAACAGGAATCCAGATCTATTTCCCAGCCTACCACAACTCCACATGTCTAGCCCCAGGCTGCTTGCAAGCTCCCTGGAATGCCTCCCACGTGAGGCCTGTGCTCCAACAAACAACATGCCACCCCTACTTGCCCCCAGGCCAGTCCCAGTGCTTCTCCCTCACCAGGATCAGCTTCCTCTGCAAAGGCCACAATATGGATTCCATCCAGGTCATCCTCCTGTTGGGGGTTGAGAAGGAGAGCAGGGTGGGGGGCAGAGAGGAGACCTTACTCTACTCTGTAAGGTTGGAGAGCCCAGCAGACCCCAGATGTTCCTTGAACCTGGATCGTGTGAAAAGTCAGCTTCTGGATCCAGCATGAGCCAAGCCACATCCCCAGCCCTTTTTATTTATTTTGAGACAGGGTCTCAGAGTCACCTTGAAGCTGGCCTTGAACTTGCAATCCTCCTGCCTTAGCCTCCCAAGTCATTGGGATCACAGGCATGCACCATCACATGTAGCTAGACCCAGTATATTCTTGTAATAGTAACCCTTTTCCAAGTGACACTGTCCCTTTCTGCTCCAGAACCCCCACACCTCCTCTTATAATCCTTGTCTCTGCCCCCTTGTCATCTTCATCTACTTAATATCTCTCTCCTGATTCCTGCCACAGTCTTCAAAACCGAACCCCCCACCCCCACACTGCTCTTTCTGCAGGTGGCCTTGAGGAGCAACAGCAGGGTGGGCTGTTCCTAGGACTTGCATCTTCAGCCACTCCTACTGCCCCCCTGAGGGCCTGACCATGGCTAGGGACACTTACCCAGGTCTCATACATACTCTCAGGCTTCAGTTTCCTCAGGGTTGATCTTAAAGAGACAGACAGAGGGGCGCTACTTAGTGGGTGAGAAGGACATCACCATCCAAAGGGTCCCCATAGCTGAGGCTGCCTGTGGGTCAGGCCCAGGGCACAGACAGCAAGCAGTCCAGAACAAAGCCATCTGGCACAGCCTAAGCTCTGGGCGATAGGCCCAGATC
Source organism: Sciurus vulgaris (assembly GCF_902686455.1). Classification (NCBI taxonomy): domain Eukaryota; kingdom Metazoa; phylum Chordata; class Mammalia; order Rodentia; family Sciuridae; genus Sciurus; species Sciurus vulgaris. Next base: position 121,379,010 of record NC_136461.1, on the reverse strand, counting down.
ACTGCAGGGTTAAAGCGGTGGGGGAAGGGGTGTCAAGGGGACTGGAAGAGAGACCTTTGGGATAAAAGTAAAACAGGGAATTCATTAATTCATTTATTCACTCATTCAGTTAAATTGAGGGTCTGATACATTCTAAGCACTGAGCTAGGTGCTTGGAGAGTTGACCCAGGCAGAGATGTTCCTGCCCTGATGAAGGGGGCCATACTCTAGGGGAAAAGAATAAGTAGTATTTATACTGATGAGTGGGTATTTTCAGTTGTGGAGTACTGTGAAGGAAAAGAATTATGTGTGAGTATAGGGCAGCGTTTCCCAACCTCAGCACTACTGACATTTAGGGCCTGATGATTTTCGTTTTCTTTTCTTTACTCTCTCTCTCTCTCTCTCTCTCTCTCTCTCTCTCTCTCTCTCTCTCTCTCTCTCTCTCTCTCTGTCTCTCTCTCTCCATTGCTGGAGATTGAATCCAGGGGCGCTCTACCACTGAGCCACATCCCCAGCCCTTTTTGTTTTTTATTTTGAGACAGGGTCTTGCTAAGTGACCCAGGCTGGTCTCATACTTGTGATCCTTTTGCCTCAGTCTCCTGAATTACTGGGATTACAGGTGTGTACCCCTGTAGCAGGCAGGATCTGGATCATTTTCTGTTGTGGGGGGCTGTCCTGTGCACTATAAAATGTTAAAAAGTATCCCTGACCTCTAACCACTAAATACCAGCAACACACCCAGCACTAAATGTGCCTGCAGATATTGCCAAATATCCCCTGGAGGGCTAAACCCTTCCCTCACCTCCCACTCCCTCCATCTCCCTTGAAAACTAAATGAGAAAGGACTTAGCACAGCTAACTCTGGTGGCACATGCACATAATCCCAATGACTCTGGAGACTGAGGTAGGATTTCAAGTTCCAGACCAGTCTCAGCAAGTTAGTGAGGCCCTAAGCAACTTAGCAAGACCCTGTTTGAAAATAAAAAAAATAAAAAGGACTGAGGATGTAGCTCAATGGTAAAACACCCCTGGGTTCCATCCCTCAGTAACACCCCCCCCCCCCCACACACACACATATACAAAAAGGGACATGGGACAGATCAGGGTAAAATCCCAGTTTTGACACATACTCCCTGCTACTGAGGTTGTAAAAAGGATTAAATTTAACAATAGCTACAGAAGATACTTTGCAGTTTCAAGTCTGACCACAGGCACTAAACATTCATTTATTTTTATTTTTAAAAAAGACTTTTTGGTAGTTGTTGTAGATGGACAGAATGCCTTTATTTTATTTGTTTATTTTTATGTGGTGCTAAGGATCGAACCTGGTGCCTCACACGTGCAAGGAAAGCACTCTGCCACTGAGCTACAGCCCCAACCCAGCACTCATTTGTTGAAAGAGATTATTTAAATCACAATCAACATCACAATTAACTATACCTATTTACAGAGGCCCTTCTCTGTGTAGGGTGCATGGTTAAGTATTGGGTTGCAAAATATTGTAGGAGCTGGGTGTGGTGGTGCATTCCTACAATCCCAGCAACTTGGGAGGCTGAGTCAGGAGGATCACAAATTCAAGGCCAGCCTGGGCAACATAGTGAGACCATGTCTCAATAAAAGGGCCAGGGAACATAGCTCAGTGATGGAGGGCCTCTGGGTTCAATCCCCAATACTCCGCACACACACACAGTGCAAAATTACCAGTGTATCTATCAGTGAGCAATCAGTGCTCAGAAGTGTGTTCATCTAGGGCACACCAGCTTGCCAGTTAATTAAGGTTCCCCAGCCCATCTCACAGATTGGGGTTCTAACCCAGGAGGACCCTACCCTGCTCAGAGGGTCCTCACCTCCTGTGTTCCTCCACGAAGTTGACAATCTCCTCTTCACTATTGGGTTTGTCTGGGATGGTCACAGGCTCTTCCATGAAGGCCTCATAGAAGTCGATCTCATTCAGCTTCAGGGTCAACTTTTTTGCCACCTTTCGGGAGCAGATGTAAGGGGAATAGAGCAGGTGATGCAGGGTCAAAGTGAGAAGCAGTATCATGGGGTGTCGAACATTAGACAGTCAGAAAACCTGGGCTCTTGTCACTGCCACTGTGACGCTGGACAAGAGTCTTAACTTTTCTGGGCTTCAGTTTGACATGAGAAGAGTGGGTTGGATAATCTAAAGCCCCTCTTCTCTCCAGCTCTAAAATCTATAGGGAAAGGAAGAGCTGGGTTTGGGGGGGAATGCCAGCATATAGGATGGGACCAGGCCCCCTCAGGATTGGGAGAGGAGGCCAGAGGGCAGCTGATGGTGTAGGGAGACCCAGTATGGCCACAAGGAGGAGAACCTTGCTGTCGAAGGTGGCAAAGAAGGGGATGTAGGGATGAAACTCTTCGGCCGCGTCCTCGTAGGCTTTGTAATCTGAGGGGGGAAGGTAGAGTCAGTCTGGAATCAGTGACTTCCAGCGTCTCTCCCCAGTTCTTCTTTGGCAGGAGGTGTTCACTCTGAGACCCACCCCCTCTAGTCCTCTGAGAGTGGGTGAATACAGTGGGGCTGTAGTCAGGGTGCGGGAGGTGCCTGTCTGACACCCCTGCCAGGGAGATTAGAGCAGATGTTGGAGCCCCCCATGTAGGAGGAAGAAGAAGGGCAGGGAGTTAGGAGGCAAAGACGCTGGGAAGGTGGAGGAGGTGGGAAGGCAGGAGGAGGGGGAGATGAGGGACCAGGGAGGGGAACAGGGAGTCTGAGGGTTACCCACGCTCTGAGTCTTTGTTCTTGAAGTAGCCAATGAGCTTGATTTCATCCTCGATATTTTCAAATGCCTGCAGCTCTCGTTCACCCTCAATCAATTCCACAGGGTCCTCTAGGACCTGGAAGAGGAGGGACATTGAAGGACAGTGTTTCTGTCCTCAGTAGAACCAGAGGAGGATGGAGTGAGAAGGTGAGGAAGTAAAGAGGGGCTAGAAGTTGATAGAACATACAGGCAATGTGTGACCGTGTGTGTTATGTGCTGTATGCTGTGTGTTGTACACTGTGTGGTGTGAGTTGTGTGTTGTGTGATAGACATATATGATGTGTGTATTTTGTGTGGTGTGTTTGTGGTGTACCAATGTGTGGTGTGTGTCACGTTTGATGTGTATGTGGTATGTTATGTGTATTGTGCTGTTTTGTGTATGACCTTGTGTGTCATGTGCTGTGTTGTATGGTCTGTGTGTTATGTCTCTGGTGTGTGTGGTGTGTATATGTGATGTGCGTTGTGTGGTGTGTCATACATGGTGTGGTGTGTGCTATGCACATGTTATGTGTGTGTCACGTGTGATGTGTGTTATGTCTAGTGTGTGACATGTGGTGTGTGTTTTGTGTGTGATATGCATGATATGTATTATGTGGTATGTGGTGTGTCATGTGTGGTGTGGTGTGTCTGGTGTGTGTGTTGTGTGGTATGTGTGGAGGGTGTCATGTGGGGGATAGAGTTGGGGTTAGCAAAGATCATGGGGCAGTGGAGTTTTAAAGCAAAGTGATCCAGTCCAGGGGAGTGCTCACATCAAGCAGAAACTCCACCAGAGTGTCAGCTGAAAACTCGCCATCATACTCAATGACTTCATCCCCCTTGAACACATAAACGCTGTCCTCTTCAATTAGTCCTAGGGAGTGAATGGAAGGTGAGCCCTGACCATAGTCTTCCCACAGATTCTTTAGTCCAAAACCTGGGTCACAGCCCACTCCGCCATCCTACTGGACCCCACATCTTCCACCTCTCCCTTTCTCTGTCCCACCCGCCTCCACTGTCCCTTACCCTTACACCCCTGGTGTCCACAACCGTGGCTTGAACCAGGAGGCTAGCCTGGCCACAGGTGATCTCCACGGAGAAGATGAGGGCATCAGCTAGGGTGTAAGGGGAGGCAACAGGGAGATACAGATTTTAGCCATATTGCTGCCTCTCTCTGCCTGTCATAACTTGAGACATGTAGTCCTGCTATCTCCTCTGAGAACTCTAGTAGCTAATTCTCTGTCCTGTCCTTTAACATTGCTATTACTGACCAGATGACTTCATTATTACTAGCCACCCCTCCCCCACCCACATCCGGAGTCTGGTCTTGAGCTCATGCTGCCCCCTGGTGGCTGGGTGGTTCTGGAGGGGAAGGGGTGGGAAGAGGCGGTTGCAGGGTTTCTCCAGCCTTGCCTATATTCTCCAGATTCCCCTTTCTCTCCAGCACCTAGCCCTGTGTCTAGGTAAGTATAAAGAAGGCCACCCCACCTCATGCTGGGATTTAAGTATGGAGTCTGAGAGATAAGGAACAAAGAGGAAGCTGGGACCCACCAACACAGGTCATTACCCTCCCATGTCAGCATTTTCTCCTCTCCTTCCAAAAAAGACATGGTAGAGGAGTCCCCTACCCGCTCAGAACCCAGGGCCCCCCCAAGTCCTCCACCCTAGGACTCCGCATCCCACAGGCTGCTTCCCCTTCTTGCTCCTCCCTCCATTCCTTTACCTAGTTTCTTGGCCACAGCTGCGTCCTTCTCAGAGTCCACCAGCCCGAAGCCAACACCCTTGTCTTCTAGGACTTGGGCTGCTAACTAGAGGGAGGGGTTAGGGTTAAAGTTAATACATGGAGTTCCTCCCCCACCCCCACCCCACAGTACTGGGGATTGAACCCAAGGGTGGTTAACCACTGAGCCACATCATCAGCTTATGGTTTCACTAAGTTGCTGAGGCTGGCTTTGAACTTTGGATCCTCTTGCCTCAGCCTCCCAAGCTGCTTGAATTACAGGCCTCAGCCTCTACACCTGGCTCCTGGAATTCTTATTGCCTCTCCTCTCCACCCCATGCTTTATACTTGGGTACAGGAAGTCTAAGAGTTGACCTTGATCTTATGCTAAGATCCAGAAACCCCAAAACTCCCTACAACTCCATCGATTTCTGCAGTTGGTTCAACTTTAAGTTTATGAATATTTATTGTAGCACGCTTATTATGTTGAACATAAAGGCACTGAGCTTGACGATGCACAGTTCCTGAGGAATGCTGGGGAATCTGGCTTTCGAGTGATTAAGGGACCCTTCTCTCCTGGAGGGTTTGGGCCCTGCACTCTGTTCCAAAGGCCAAGCTCAGTGTGGGGATGATGTTAGAATCCCTGAGATCCTTCCAAGTGAATACCAATGAAAGAATTTTGGTTGGTGGGTGTGAAGGGTCTGGTCATGTTACTGAGGCGTGGGGAAGGCCAGAGAGTTGAGAGTAGAGGTCACCACTTGACAGGAGACTGGCAGAGACTAGACAGTTCCCCTCATGCAGGCCCAACTTCCTCCTTTCACACTGAACTTAGACCAGTCCTTAGACTGTGAACAGACAGTCCCTGCCCCCATAAGCCTCCAGCTCAACACTCAACCCTGATTCATTCTTCCGTGGGCACAGAACACAGCTTTACCCCACCCAAAACTTGGGCACCACTGTGATTCTTAGGGGGACAGGAAAGGGAGGCAGATGGCAGGTGGATGGCCAGGGATACTGAGCACTCAGGATAAAAATACATCATTAATCAGAAGGGTGTTCTAGCACCCAGCAGGGGCACACAGAAATGAGAGCCTGTGGTCTCAGTGTCTCACCCTGAAATGCTTCACACTGCGAACAACTGGGGCTTATCTGCACTACCAAGCCAGAGAAGGAGCTGAGGAAACTTGGACAAGGAAACTCAAACACATTTTTGGCTCCTGAAGGGGTATGTGCTACCACATCTCCCAATTCTAGGCTTTTTTTTTTTTTTTCCATTTTCATTTTAGAGTAATCCTTTCTGCTTTGGATCTGAAGTCAGGATGTGGGTGAGGAATTTCATCCTACAAAAAAAAAAAGACATTCTGAAGCCCCTCTTCAACCATAAGAATTTTCCAGTGGATTCATCCAGCTTGATCCAGTAGAGCCAGATAGGGAATTAGGGAGCAGGGAGGAAGAAAGAGGGGACAGGGAAATCAGTGGGAGGCATGGTGGTCTCTAGGAGATATTTAACCATTTAGCCTTAAGTGACAGGAGAATATGATATCAATAGCACTTAAATTTGTGCTCAGTTTGAACCCCATTGGAGTGCAGCCCCTAAATGTACTAAGAGGGGGCATGTTGTGGTTAGGAGCGTGTATTGGTGGCATTGGGGAGTGCAGTACATAGTACTACATCATGGTTCTTCCCTTGCCCCCAAGAACCTCCCTTTCCCCTTTCACCCTCCATCTGAGTCAAACCTAGATCCACCAGCCTCCTACAACATGGAAGGGTAATCACCCTCTAGTGTCTCTTCTACAATTACCTAACTGTGGTAATACTTTTGGGTTCCTGAGTCTGTCTCTCATTTGGCTAAGGCCACAGGCCAATTGTGTCCTGTTGGTCAAGAAAGAAGTCCTCTGATACTACCCCCACCTCCAGATCCCACCCCTCAAAAGAACTCCCTGGGGTTGTGCCATAGGGCTTTCAGAGAGGGGCTGGGCATGCGCCATAGGCCTGCAGTCTCCCACTCACCTCCAGGATCAGCTCCTCCATCTCAAATTGTCTTTGTGAGGCCTTGTCATCCTCAGGGGGTTCGTGGTAAAGGAGTGCCAGCACCTCATACTTCTTGAACACATTCTTGTAGTTCTTTGCGTTGACATTGATCACACGGTCCACACCATCATACTCAGGAAAGTCCAGCCCTTCCTCCCCCTGGACCCCTGACTTAGGTGTCCCCAGGACCAACAAAAACAGCAGTGCCTGTCTCAGACCTGGCACTATCCCGGCCCCCATCCTCTCTGTAGCGCTCTTGGAGGTAGAGAGATCTGGGTTGCTTCTTCTGGTCCAGAGGTGGTTAGCTGGGGATAGGGAGGGGCCCTAGGTACCAAATCCTGAGTTAGGGGCTCCAGGTGGGGGTGGGGTAGGAAATGGCCCAGAGCAGTAGACAGAGGACACTGCTGGGTCCTGGAGAAACTGCCGACAGAGCCAAGAGAAAAAGGGTCAGGAGTAGGAATAAGAGCAGGGGGCGGGGAGGGAACCGGAGCTGCCCCCTGAAATTGGCACCCCTTGGTCCCCACCTGGTCCTGTCTAAATATGTCTCCGTGGTTGGCAGGAGAGACAGATAACCTTCCCAGGCTAGGACAGCTCCATGAGGGCCTGAATCCTCTCATATCCTACACCTCTCCCCCAGGCTCCCAGTGGCTCCTTCCCTCCCCCTCCCCCATGTCCAGGGCTCCTCAGCCCCTGTCCCCATGCAGGCCTAAGAGCTCATCACCATATTAAGAAAGGAAAAGAGAGAGACACTGATCTAAAAATAAGACCAGATGAGTCGGAGGTAAGCGAAGCTGGGACTGGAGGAGGGGAGGTATGGGGGTAACTAGGGATCACCGAGGGTAGGGTAAGGGTAATTAGAAGGAAATGCAGGTGGAGAGGAGGTGTATTCTGGGTCAGAGACTAAACTGATAGTATAGGACAAAAGGGACAAATGTAGTATTGCTTCTACATCCTAAAATCTGGGAATCTTCTATAGGTGAAGTCTGTTTCTTTGATCCTGTGAAAGAGAGGGGGGGAGGGGGACAATAAAATACAGTCTGGGATGCAGGAAAGAGACCCCCTGCAGTTCCCTTTAAAGAATCAGGACCAAGGATGAGATCATTCTCTGAATAAAAGATGGAGTGGAGTCTAAAACTGGCGACCTGGCTCAGCTCCAGCCAGTTTCCTTTGCTTCACTCAACATTCCTGACTGGGGAATGCAGGGGAAGGACAGAGCTGGCCCAGATCCCATCCCACAGGGTGCAGATTTGGGATTTCTCTGCCCATATGGCCCACCATGAGGAGGGAATGTCATTTGGCTGCCACCTCCTCTGTGCACTCTCTGCCCTGATCCTAGGGGACTCTGTTTTCTAGGGCACAGTGGGAAGGGAGGATTCCCCAGGCTGCATGAATCCAAAGACAACTAATAACTACTGTTTATTCCTATGTCTTTGACAAGATAAAGATAGGATTAGGTATAAACACTGAGGAAAAAAATTAACAGGAAGAAAACATGAATGTCAATTGATTCTGTGCACCTGAGACCTAAAGCAGCACTGGGGAGAAAGGGCTGTAAATTCTGGATTCCAGCTTGGAAGTGAGAACAGAGTGAATGAGTTCAGCTCTGGGTCCTGAGGAAGGATTATTTTCATGGCTCTCCAAGGCTGTTATCATACACAGGTAAAGTGAGGCATGGAGAGATCAGATCAAAGTTAGATAACCCTACCCCACTCCCAAGGTGTCTCTCATTTTTGGAAGGACCATATATATTTTGCATTCAGGCAGGGGCATGGAAATGTATTAGCAGGATAATTTTTGCATACTGCCATGGGGCAGACCTTACACAGCTAAGTAAGGAAGGCCACAGAACATCTCAAGAGCATGGCAGGACTGGGTCCAATAGGGACAGCTGTCACAGTAGCAGGAGAGGCCAGATCTAGCTCAAGCATGGCACATTACAACTGAAGAGATCTCCGAATTCCATCTCGGCTCTCCCAGGAGAGCAACTGACGTGCTACAGCCAAGAACCCTAGCCAAGATGGTGGCGAGCAAGGGGCAGGGCTGCCCAGAAGTAGATGACCCAGATGATGACCAGCCCCAATTTCTTACTTCTGCAGCATTGTGGGGAGGGGAAAACATCTGGAGAGAGACAATGGGACATTAGACTTATTCCATGATCAACGGGACCTTTTGTACCCCCAAGGGCATGAGACAGGACTATGTGGTGAGCATGGCCTGCTCCTCCTCCTCCTCCTCCTCTCCTGTAGTCACTGCTCCTTTGGGGTTGCCGGTTTTGGCTCTAGTTCTACCCTTACTCTTTCCAGCTCCTGCACCCGCCACCCGGCTTTCTCCCTGATGCTTGGCTCTCTATTTTCTACTGAGTCCCCTTCCCTCCAGGCCCCTTGCCTTCAGGCTCTTGGATTTAACACGCCTCAGTCACTGATATCAAATGACCCTGAGTTGGGGCCTCTGTATTTTTAACCCACCAGACACCCAAAGCTCCCGCTACTGAAACCTGAGGAGCCAGCCCCTCTTCACTCCCCCTCCCCAGCTCACTCACATACCTCCTGGTCCCTCCATCTTCCAGAGTCTGGTTCAGCCATGTCAGCAGTCAGGGAAGGACCCCAGACTGATATAGCCCTGTCCCTAGGAGACCTTGTGTTGGAAGAGAGAGCCTGAGGAGGGGCTGGTAGAGGGGAAGAGAGGTTGGCTCTCTGTGTACAGTGGATTTGTGTTCTCTTTGCCAGCCCATGGCCCCTCATCCTCCAGATCCATCCACAATCTTTCCTCTTCCACCATCCTATTTTTTGAATGTTGTTTTGTTTTGTATTTCTATTTCAACTCAGCCCTTACTATAAGACTAATCTGAATAGTTGTTATAGGCACAAGTTCTGGAATCAGACAGACCTTTGTTTCCTCATCAGTGAAATGGGGTGGTTTAGTAGGAATACATTTGCTTGAACTATTGGGTGTCTGTATAGCCCTTGTCCCAGTGCCAGGCCTCGTATGCAGTTACTTAATGCATGGGTTTTGTTTCTGGTAACAGCTGATACTCCCCCTAGCTTTCCTTAGTGTTTCTGTCTTGCTTTGTATTTGGGTGGACCCAACGCTTCACTCTTTTTTTCCTTCAGGACAAGGCATTGAACCCAGGGGTGCTCTATCATTGAGATATACCCATAGCCCTTTTTATTTTGAGACAGGATCTTAAAGTTGTCCAGTCTGTCCATGAATGTGTGATCCTCCTGTCTTGGCCTCCTGCATTGCTGGGATTACAGGTGTGTGTCACCCTGCTGAGACTTTCTACTCTGAAAGATGCCAAGGATGAACTGAACCATGGGACCAAGTGTAGGGGCTCACAGAGCAGAAATAGCAAGCGAGGGAGAAAAGAGGGAAGGAAGGAACTGGAGAGGAGAGTGGGCAGGAGAGAGGCTCCCTGGGACTTGTCACTCAACTGAGACTAGTGCACCAAAAGGCCTGGGCCTAGGGCCGGGGACATAAGTGGTGGAGCACTTGTCTAACAAGTGTGAAGCCTCTATTTCAAGGCCACATCAGAGAAGACACGCTGTGGGATGGGATGGGGTTGAGATGCTCTGATGACAGGGTCACAGGGCAGGGGCCATCAGTCTGCCTCAGAGAAGAGACCTCCTTCACCATGTGACAATTCCCAAGTTATTTGAATGTCAGGTTCTTCACCGGTGAAGTAAGGTCTCCCTTTCCTTCCCTCCCTCCCTCCCTCCCTCCCTCCCTTCCTCCCTCCCTTCCTTCCTTTCTTCCTTCCTTCCTTTCTATTTTTTTTCTTTTTCTTATTGTTACTGGAGATTGAACCCAGGGCTGCTTAACCACTGAGCCACAATCCCAGTCATTTATTTCTTTTTAAATTTTGAAACAGTTTTGCCAAGGTACCTAGGGCCTCCCTAAATTACTGAGGCTGGCTTTGACCTTGAGATCATCCTGCCTCAGCCTCCTGAGCTGCTGGGATTCCAGGCATGCACCACCATGCCTGGTGAAGTAAGGTCTTTCCTAGTGTTACAACTCCATGATTCATAAGCTAGTCTGAGGAAATCCAAGGCAGGGACTAGATGAGTGGCCTCACCAGCTGTGGGTATGGGGGTGTATATGCATGCTGTGACCCTTTTAAGAGAGTGCAGTTCATCTGATCCTCTCTTACCCTCCCTCTTCCAATCTCTAATCACAGCTGAACTTTGGTGACAGTCATTTGTCCCTTGCTCTCCAGGGGACAGAGAGTGACTTTAAGATGGGGGATATGGTTTGGGGATGTAGCTCAGTGGTTGAGTGCTTACCTAAAATGCACAAGTCCCCAGGTTCAATTTCCAGTTCAGGGGAAAAAAGGGGGGGGGGGGAGCTAACGAGGGGCAAGGATGCTTGATTCTGATTCCCTTCCAACCTTAACTCAGGCCACTTGAAGATGTAGGGATCCCCACTCCCAAAAAATCAGATGGAACACATTCAGCTTGGTGACAGCTGTTCTAAACATTTACTCTCCAGACTGGCGACTGGATTCTACTGGACGATGTCCCTCCCTGCTGGGCTCCAAACAGATGCAGGCTGGGATTCCCCTAAACCCACCCATGATGCCCTCATTCCGCCCAGGATTGCCTTTCTCTCTCATGCATCCTAGTATCTTCTGCCCTCAACTCATATGCTCGCTCAGATGTTGTGTCCATCTCATAGTTCTGGCTCTCGAGACAACCCTCTATCAGGTGAAGTCTTCCTCTTCTGAGTTTAGTAGTATGTCTCCTTCTCCAGCCAGCCTGTGGAGGAGAAGAGATCAGAGTGAACCGTGAGAAGGCAGCAGGGAGGCAACATGGGGGCTTGGCAGAAGGGAGACCAAGGAGAAGACTGGAGGCCTGTGGCCTGGAACATGCTACTGAACAGGGTGGTAGAATCAAGGATAAGAGGGCTGGGGTCCTGCACAGCAAAGTGACATGGGGGAATGCCAGTGTGTCCTGAAAACTGGCCCTGATGGGAGAGCTTGTTAGGGGACTGGTGACCCCTCAGTTAGAGCAAGGCCTGGGGAAGTCTCACCGCCAGGATGTTTACGGATGATGAATTTTCTGATTTCGTCATAGGCGAAGATAAGGATGCTGTAGGGAAGGGCACAGAACCACCAGGCTAACCTGTAGAGAGCAAGATTTGGTCAGTGGCTGAAGTTACAGAGGCCAGAGAAGAACAGGCACAGAGGACAGTGTGTGGGAGTAGTGAGTTTCATGTATTGTGCCCACATGTGACTGAGTCTGTGCCAGAGACAGTAGGATAAATAAGACACAATTGATCCCCACCTTTGAGGAGGTTAGAGTCTGGGGGGTTAGTGATTGGGAATGGAGAGGAGGAGAATATAAAAAGCCAGTGACAACATGGTAAATGTGCTATTCAGAGGTACATGCAGTGTACATAGGGATTATCTGCTGACTTTCATGGAGTTGCTGAGGGAGGTTCCCTTTGTTTCCTGTATACTCTAGATCTTGTACTTAACAAAGGGGAGGTTGCTGGAGTGAGATGGGCTTATCTGAGCTAATCCTCAGACATCTAATGTGGAAATACTCTGCCAAGAAAACAAAATAAACAACAAAAAATATTGCCAGGTGTAGTGGTGCACACCTGTAATCTCAGCAGCTCAGGAGGCTGAGGCAGGAGGATTGTGAGTTCAAAGCCAGCCTCAGCAATTTAACGAGGCACTAAGCAACTCAGTGAGACCCTGTCTCTAAATAAAATACAAAATAGGGCTGGGGATGTGGCTCAGTGGTTGAATGCTCCTGAGTTCAATCCCTGGTACCTGCCCCACCCCCAAAAATATACACACACACGCATATGATTATTTATATATATATATGTATATATTATGTACGTATATATATATGTATGTGTATGTATATATTACTCCATATTGCAAAATCAGGGACATGTTTTTTCTTCCTGTGTCTCTTCTATATTTGGAGACCAAGAAGACGCACCTTGGGAAGGGGTTGAATCAGGACCACAGTTGTTCTCTTGGGTGACAAAGTAAAGAGATGGCCTACACCCTCAGCAACTTAGTGAGACCCTGTCTCAAAATAAAAAAGTGCCAGGTATGATGGTGCATGCCTGTAATCCCAATAATTTGAGAGGCTGAAGCAGGAGGATTGCAAGTTCAAGGACAGCTTTAGCAATTTAGTGAGGCCCTAAGCAATGTATTGAGAGGTGCTGTCTCAAGATAAAAAATGAAAAGGGTTGGGGATGTAGCTTAATGGTAAATTGCCCCCTGGGTTCAATCCCTATTACGAAAAAAAAAAAAAAAAAAGACGAAGAAGAAAAGAGATAGTTTAAACCAATGGCACTGCCCAATAGAAATACAATGGTTGGCCATGTGTGAAATTTCAAAATTTCTAATAGCCAAATTAAAATAAGTTAAAAGAAACAGGTGAAATTGATTTTAATAATTTTATTTAATCCAGCATATCCAAAATATTATGATGTTGACATGTATATAAGAAATATAAATATTATGGATGAGATAGTGAACACTTGATCCCGTCTTGAAACTCTTGTAGGTATCTTACACTGATAGAACATCTCAATTCAGACACTAAATTTTCAATGGCTATAGGGAAGTTAGTCCAACCAAAATAATGAAGTCATATTTAATAGACAAATATTTAATGTTGCTTTAGTTTTTAACTTTAAATGAATTGAAATTAAGATTACAAATTCAGTTCTTCAGGCTCACTATCCATATTTCAAGAGCTCAGTGTGGGTCACATGGATAGTGACTGCTGTATTGGAGAGTGTAGGCTTAAGCCTTGGTTCATTCTCCACACGTGGACAGAGTATAAACTTTGATACTTGTTTACCCATTCATTGAACTACAGTTATATATCTAATCTGCATCTCTGTTAGGTATTGGAGAAATGAAAATGGTTACATGATAGTCTTTGGCCTCAAAGAGATCAAGAGAATCAGAAAAAAGAGGGTGAATGCACACACAAAATAAAGAACCACAATATTAGGTGGTAAGTACCATAGTTAAGGTATATACAGAGTATGTGGAAGCACAGATAATGTTCAACTGCATTTTTTATTACTTCCATGTTGACATTATAGCAACAAGAGTAAAGCTACTGGGTTTTTTTTTTTTTTTTTTTTTTTCTTTTTTTGCAGTGCTGGGGATTGAACCAAGGGCTTTATGCTTTCGAGGCAAGCACTCTACCAACTGAGCTATATCCCCAGCCCAAGCTACTGTTAACAAAGCATCTACCGTGACCCAAGCATGCTCAGTGCTTTATATCCATTTCTCTGTGTATTTCTCAACATTCTGCCAGGTGCGTATTTAGTAATTTATTTGCATGTTGAGGATCAAATGTAGGACTTCACAAATACTAGGCACAAGCTCTACCACAGACCTATGTCTGTGGTATATATACACCAGCGCTGCCAGGTGTATATTATTAAGACTTTATAGATAAGCTAGGTGTGGAGGCACATGTGTGTAATCCCAGCTACTTGGGAGGTTGAAACAGGAGCATTGCAAGTTCAATGCCAGCCTCACCAACTCAGTGAGACCCTATCTCCAAAAAAACAAAACAAAAAACGTTAGGGCTGCCCAGTGAGTTCAATTCCCAGTACAATAAACAACAAAAACACCACAGTTTCCCAAGAAAAGGTATCAAGTAGTAAGAATTTTATTTTGTCTACTCATTTTGTACACATTAAAATATATTTGTGCATTAATACAACGCAATTAGCTAAGCCTAGATTATGCTGTTTTGTGGTTATTTCAACTCTAAGAAATATGCATTTTTGTACAACTATGCCACACATCAATGTAATAAAAGATTCCATTCAGTTAAACACTGGTAAGTCTGCTAAATTTGCACATCTCGTGGCTTGTGATCACTTGGCACAGTCTCTAACACCTCCCTAAATTAGATCTATTTATCAGAGAACCGATGACTCTCTCCTTAAGTGACCGAGTGTAGCCCCATTTATCCAGCAGCCCCTAGCTGGTGACTGTCCTGTTCAAACACACCCTTCCTCTCACTTCCTCTCACATGTTCTCCCTGTGCCCGGAGAATCCCTGCTTGAATCCCTTTTTCACTCACTTGAGTGGATACATTCGCAGGGCCAGGTCCATGCCTGGAGTGTAGGACAGGAAAGCTGCCAGGAGTGTCTCCTCCAGGATCCCGAATATCAGAACCTTGTTTCTGGGAAGAACATTTGTGACTGTTATGGAGACAAGGGAGAAAAGGCAGGGGAAAATGGTCTGTCTCTGTGTGAGTTGGGGGGTGTTTGGGTGTTTGGTGGGTGCTCACTTCATGCCCTGCTGGAAGACGGAGTTGCGGCGGGTCTTGCAGATGATGAGGTCAGCCCACTGCACGATCACGATGCTGACAAAGAAGGCCGTTTGGCACGTGAACTCCACCACCTTCCGCTGCTCAAAGGTCTGGGGGAGGGCAGCAGAGCGACACCTCAGTGTCAGAGGTGTTTAGACAACCCAAAGGCTTCTTTTCTCTTCTGCTTTCCAGGACCCTTAGGCTGAATTAGTTTCTCTCTCTTTGAACTCCACTTGTCTCTGCTTTTATACTTTTTATAATGTATTATGATTTGTTTATGTGCTTTCCTTACTTGACTGAGGAACAGTCAAGTAACAGTCCTCAAGAACAAGGACCTGGGAGCTGGGGACTTGGCTCACTGGTACAGCACTTGCCTAGCCTGCACAAGGCCTTGGGTTTAAGCCAAGGGAAAAAAGAAAGAAAGATTTGGTCTTATTTATCTTTGTGTTCCCTCCCTGTGTACAGTTCATGACTTGATTAATAATTACTAAATTAATAAGAAGTATGGTTTAGAAGATGACAAACTTAGGACAGCAGAGTCAGAAAGGAAGGTGGACCAGAAGGCAATATGAATACAGAGGGAAAAGGAATGCACTAGACAGTGGTGGATAGTAGACATTTGCTTGTTCATTCCATGTTTCTTATACACATAAATAACTTAGAGACTCTGGGTGCAGGGGCACACGTCTGTGATTCCAGAGACTTGGGAGGCTGAGGCAGGAGGATTCCAAGTTAAAGGCCCGCCTCAGTAAGTTAGTGAGATCCTATCTCAAGAAAACAAAACAAAACAAAAAAATGAGCCAGGGACCTGGCTCAGAGGTAGAATCTTTCTGGGTTCAATCCCCAGTACTGTAAAGAGAATTTATTAGAGTCTAGTATGAGAGATAAATATGCTAATTATGCCAGTACTATAATAGGTTATAAAAGAGAGATCATAAGAGGCTGCAGGAACCCAGAAGTAGTACATCTAAATTAGACTGGAGGGGAAAAAAGACTGGTTTTTTTTTTTTTTTTTAAAGCATATTTAAAAATAACTCATATATAAAATAAGGAATTTGAAAATATATAAGACCACACAAGAATGAGATACTACATATCAAACCACATGAGATATGGATGAACTTGGAGAAAAATTTTAAAAACCTTAAATGATTAGAAACAAAGGTTAGAAACTGAGGATCCAAGCAAAGACCTTAGATAAGCTCAGTCAGCATGTTCAGGCCCCAGCTGTCCTTCACTGTAGTCATCTCTCTCACCTACATAATTTCCCATCCTTTCTTGTTTTGTTTATACAGCACTAGGAATTAAACCCAGGACCTCGTGTATGTAGACAAGCACTCTGCCACTGTGCTACCTCCCTAGCCCTTTTCATTTTATCTTTTTTAAAAAAATTGTTCTTTTTAGATATACATGACAGTAGAATGTATTTTGACCTATCATATATACATGGAGTATGACTTCCCATTCTTGTGGTTGTACATGATGTGGAGTTACACTGATCATGTGTTCATATATGAACATAGGAAAGTTATGTCTGATTCATTCTACTGTCTTTCGTATTCCCATCCATCTTCCCTCCCCTTCATTTCCCTTTGTCTGATCCAATGAACTTCTACTCTTCCCTCCCTCCCTCCCCTTATTGTGTGTTAGCATCCTCATATCAGAGAGAATATTCAGCCTCTGGTTTTTTGGGATAGGCTTATTTCACTTAGCATGATAGTCTCCAATTCCATCCATTTACCTGCAAATGCCATCATTTCATTCTTCTTTATGATTGAGTAATATTCCATTGTGTATATATGCATTTTATTTTGAGACAGGGTCTCACTAATTTGCCCAGGTTGACCTTGAATTTGTGATCCTCCTGCTTCAACCTCCTGAGTTGCTGGGATTACAGGTGTGCACCACCACACCCAACCACAGTTAAACTTTAGAAGCCAATGTGTATGAAGTACATCGTTCCAATAAGTCGAATTTGAATAGACTTTTGAGAAACCTGCAATTAGCTTAGTTTGGAGGCATCATGGTGAAGTGAGAAAGTGCAGGACAGGCATCAACAGTTCAGATTTCTAGTCCAGTTCTTCTAGGGATTCTTTATAGGACACTGAACAAGTCATTACACTTTCTAGATTCAGTTTCCTCACTTATAGACTACAGATCATAGACTACACATCCTCTGTGATGCTGTAATTCTTGTGATAATTGGTGTCATGTGTCTTATGGTCTTAGGAATTGGAATGGGAGTGTCCATAGACACACACACACACACACACACACACACACACACACACACACACACAAAAGCAATACTGGGGAATAACATTGCCCAGAGTATATTGTTACATTGTGTATAGGTATGCATATGCAACAATAGAGCCCACCATTATGTATAATTATAAGGTACCAATTGTAAAAAACAGCAAGTTTCTTAAAATTCTTGGACACATATTAATGGGGAGAAGGCTTCAGTTTGAGCCTCATTCATCTTGGATATAAGGGAAGATTATTATAAGTAGAAGATTACTATACTGTATTAATAAAAAAGAAGAAAGAAGTTTAGAACAATGAGGAAGGAATATACAAAGAATATAGGTTTTCAGATTTTAAGTCATATTATTTGAACTCTTATGGAGGGAAACATTGAAACAGGAGAGGACCTAGCATTCATTTGGGGGAAATTCTGGTTATAACCTGGAAAAACAGAAATTGGTCCAGATGAAGTTGATATGACCAAGACCTCCAATTCCAAAGGAGCCAAAAAGACCAGGAAGGTAAGGATACACGACAGACAGTAGAAACCATCAGAAATTAGGTCATTATAAACAGAGAAGAAGTTCACTGTTATGGTTGGAAATGTGGTCAAACGTTATATCACTAAGACAGGACTGGAGATGAGGTATCAACCCTGTCTGGGGCCTCCTTTCTACCACCCTTCAAAAATGCTCTTCCAGCTGGGTGGTGCACACCTGTAATCCCATGGGCTTGGGAGGCTGAGGCAGGAGGATTGCAAATTCAAAGCCAGCCTCAGCAATTTAGCAAGGCCCTAAGCAACTCAGTGAGACCCTGTCTCTAAATAAAACATAAAAAAAGTGCTGGGGATGTGGCTCAGTGGTTAAGTGCCCCTGGATTCAATCCCTGGTACCAAAAAAAAAGAAGCCTTCCCTGTCCCTTCCTCATTCTTATTGATCACTTTCTACTACTCCACCCTGTCTACTCACCCACTGCTGCCCATAACTGTCCTCCAGGTCATTTAAGAATCGATTATCCCAATTCAGGCGAATGCCCAGCAGATCAAAAGGTTTAAAGCCATTCTCAGCCAGGATCACGAAATACGTGAAGAATCCTGCTAGAGCCTGGATCATCCCTGTGAAAGAGTCACAAGACTGAGGAAACTGGTTCAGAGGACCCCAAAAGGCAGACCAAGAATAGGGCAGGGGCAGAGGTTTACTTCTGGCTGGGTTGGTATGTCTATGCAGTAATGAAGGTACTTGGGCTGGGGTTGTAGCTCAGTGGTGGAGCACTTGCCTAGCATGTGTGAGGCACTGGGTTTGATCCTCAGCACCACATAAAAATAAATAAATAAATGGTAAAAAAAAATGTTTTTTTAAAAAAAAGATTCTTGCCACCAACCTTCTTATCCTATCATCCCTGTGTGACTGTTGCCAAACGCTGACATTTGTTTCTGAACTCTAACCCAGAGTCATTTTTGAATCACATAATATTAAGACTATTAAGGACTTTGGAGGCAATTTGTTCATTCTTTCTATTTAGTGATGACTGAACTCCTCCTTGACCATTTCTCCTGGACATTTGGACACTTACCAAGTTTTATTCTCTTCTTACATCTCTGCCATCTGCCCTTTGCCTGTCCCTTAGTCAAAACTTCTGTCCTCCGTGCCTGGACTACAGTGTTGGTTCACATTAATGTTTGCCTCCTAACTACAGGGCTGTGCACTGTGTATGCACCTGTGGACATGATCCTCACACCAGTTCTGAACTATTGTCTATAATTCATAAATGGGAAAACTGAAACACAGAAAAGATTGTCATTGTCCAGGATCATTCAGGCAGTAGGTGGTAGAATTGGGATTCAAATATAGGTCTGATTGCTAAGTCTATGCTTTTTCTACATCTCTCCTTCCCCAGGTATTGGGATGATCTCTCTCATCCTGAATCTCTTCCCTGTTCATCCCTCACACTACTATCTGAAACACTCCACTGTGGCAACGCAAGAACAAAGACATCCAATGACATTCAAATGTCTCTCAAGTCTGGCCCTAATATAAATGCTTCCTATATCTGCAGTCTTATTTTCTATGAAGACTAAGAGCACCAGAAAGCTGGTTTATTTACTCTTCTGTAGGCATACCATGTGAACATCCCTTCTCTGCTGGTCCCCTGACCATATAGTACCAAGGATAAGCACTATGCTTCAATGCCAAGTTAAGTTCTATTTCCCCCATAAAACCTCTCTGACTATCTCATAATTGGTGAGTTTGCTTGTTTTTTGTTTGTTTGTTTATTCCTGTAACATGTTAGGGCTATGTTGTGCTTGTTACTGAGCCCATGGAAAGATGCTATCATCTTATGTATATTCCTTTTGAACTGGACTCTAAGTCAAGGGCAGATGGGCAGATCAGCGATCAACAGCTCCTTGTGTCCCCAGGGCCTTTTAGAGTTTGTTGTTGAAAACATATCTCCCAGACTTCCAAACCGAGAGGGCTCAAATGGCCAGGCAGGGGTAATTGCTCCCTTCTCCCTTCACCCCTCACTCCTTGGGCTCACCAATCTGTCCATAAGCCATGCCAATGAGACGATGGTTCACCAGATTATCAGTTTTTGGGTCTCGCGGATGCCTCTTCATGATGTCACTTTCAGCTGCCTCATACGCCAGTGAGATAGCTGGAACCTGGAGAGTGGAAATGATAGGGCCCCAAAGTTCATAAGGAAACTCACAAGTAACTCCAGCTCTACCCTGTCACTTGACATGGACATTTCCTACTCCTGATCTATCTCACAAGAGTTCCGAGAGCTGGGTCCCAGCTGGATCCTCACCATATCAGTGCCCAGGTCAATGCAGAGGATGGTTATTGTCCCTAGTGGTAGTGGTATACTGAGGATGATGAACAGCAGGAAGGGGGTGATCTCAGGAATGTTGCTGGTCAGGGTGTATGCGATGGATTTCTTCAGGTTGTCAAAGATGAGGCGGCCTGGGGAGGACAGTGAACTCTCTGTGAGAACCACAGAGAAAGGACACACCTCCCACTTACCAGCTTCTAGACAGAGACCACTAAAAGAAGTGTCATGGTCTATAAAAAGATTGGTAGTTCAAGGGAGACCTTGGTGGTCCCAGTTTTGTTTCTCAATTGTGTGACTATTATTTACTTATTTATTTATGTGGTACCAGGGATTTAACTCAGGGGCGCTCTACCACTGAGCTACAGTCCCAGTCCTTATTTTATTTATTTTTTTTATTTTGAAACAGGGTCTTGCTAAGTTCCCCATGCTGGTCTCCAATTTGCAATCCTCCTGCCTCAGACTCCCAAATTGCTGGGATTACAGTCATGCACCACTGCACACAGTTCTTGTGTGACTATTAATTAGAATCATGATTTATTAGCATGCCCTCACTGTGTACTCTTTGTTCTTGGATTCGAAATGGCTAATGTTATCTGATCTCTGAAAATTAAGCAGGGTTGGGCCTAGTTAATCCTGAATGTCTGAGAATGCCAGTATTAAAGACTTTAAAGGACTAAGGCTAAATTGGAAAGAGCCCAAATCTGGGACAGGCCGAGGTTTGGATCTCATTTTCTGATATAACTAGCTTATGACCTTGGGCACCCCTTATCCCTCTGAGCATTATTCCTCTTGCCTTGCAAGATTGCTGAGTCCTTCTCTGAGTATCCTTCAAAGATTGTAATCCCTCCCTGCTATATTTTTTAATGTTTATTTTTAGTACTGGGAATTAAACCCAGGGGTGCTTACCACTGAGCTATATTCCCAGCCCTCTTTTAAATTTTTTTTTTTCATTTTGAGACAGGGTCTCTAACTTGCCTCAGCCTCCGGAGAAGCTGGGATTACAGATACCTCATTGCACCCAGCAGATAATCATGATTACAGGGATCATCATATTTTAGTAAGAGAGCTCCAGGCAGAGAGCAGGGAGGCTGGGATTCAGCATTCTGGAGTTTTCTGGTTCACCAATGGGCATTCTCATCAGAATTCTCTGTGAAATTCTCTCAGAATTCTCTGGGAAAGAGGTTTTGCTATGTTGCCCAATTAAGGGTTCATGAAGTCAATTCATAGGTAGTCTCCAACCTCTTCTGATGTGTCACCATCATTCCAGCAGGAAGTTCTTTAGGGGACCCTGCTGGAGATCGTGAAGTATGGGGTATAGCTACATCTTGCTATAAACACACTTGAATCCCAGTGATAGGATAAAGAAGATACCATGCTATACCAGAGTCCCAGTCTCCCAGCAAATCTGAACTTTCTTCCAATCTCACAAAAAAAGTGATGTTCTAAGTATCAGCTACTTAGATTGATACTTAGATGGACTCTAATTTGCAAAATACTGTGATACAGTGATTTTTTTTTTTTTTTTTCAGTCTATGCAGGACCATGGAGATTAGATGATGGGCAAAGGAAATGAGGTCATGTACACCAACACCTAGCTGAGTCTAAGGGTCAATCCCATCCTTGGGCACCCTGCCTCCTCACCCTCCTCCACGCCTGTGACAATGGAGGCAAAGTTGTCGTCCAGCAGGATCATGTCGGCTGCCTGCTTAGAGACGTCAGAGCCAGTGATGCCCATGGCGATACCGATGTCCGCCTTCTTCAGCGCTGGAGAGTCGTTCACCCCGTCACCTGTCACTGCCACAATGGCTCCCTGGGGAAGTCCAGAAAGAGGTAGTGAACACACTAATGAATGCAGATTTAGGACGAGCCCCAAAGATCGGTTTGACTTCAGCACCTCATTTCTTTTTCTTTTTTTCTTTTTGAGACAGGGTCTTGCTATGCTGCCCAAGGTGGGCTCAAACTCACACTCCTCCCACCTCAGCCTCCCAATAGCTTAGGATTAAAGGTGAGAATCCCATTTCTTGATGGACTCAAGCCTGATCTAGGAGTCTCAGCCCCTCCTTTTCCTGCTCCCCTGAGATATGTAAGCCCACAGAGAAACCCCAAACCAAAGGTCACTGTGGAGTCTTTTCTAGAACAATCCACAGGTCCCCCTGCTTGGTTTGGGGCTGGACTCTGCCTCATGATTTCTGCCAGGTTCTCCAGGGCTCCTTACCAGCCTCTGGCATCCCTCCACAATGATGAGCTTCTGCTGAGGAGAGGTCCGAGCAAACACAATCTCAGTGTGTTTCCGGAGAATCTCGTCAAGCTGTTCTGAGTTCAAGTTCTTTAGCTCTGAGCCATGCACCACAATGGCTGTGACATTCCTGCAGGAGAGAATTTCAAAAGGCTAGTTCTAACTGTTGGAAATCACCATGGTGCTGGTGCCCTCTAAACAACCTTCCTCTAAATTCCTTGATTCTTTCAACTCTGTCTCCTCACTTGTCCCCAGCATTCACTATCTCCCAAATGACATATTCCATCCCCTTTCCCTTTATGACAACTCCTCCTTTTCTTCTTCTTTTTTCTTTTCCTGCTTCCTCTGAAGACTCACTGACATATTCCCTTGGTTATTTCCTTATTATACTTTCCTTTGTAATGTGTAAACCCCACAATCCTACCAACTGAAATTGACTTCAAAAACTTTAGAAAGTGGGATCTGGGTGGGACAAATGATGGAGGGAAATGGCAGATCTGAGTTCTAAAGGGGTCTCACCTGATATCCACCTGGCTGGCAGGGATATTAAGCCGGGCAGCAATGTCCTCTACTGTCTCTGAACCTTCTGAGATGATGCCCACACCCTTGGCAATGGCCTTGGCTGTAATGGGATGATCCCCTGTTACCATGATTACCTGATTGGGGGAGGGGAAGGAAGAGGAATCATTTTCAGAGAAACCCTGGATCCTCCTTCTGGCTCTCCCAGGAATAATAGCTTTCTGCTTTCATTCAATAAGAGTTTTATTAGCTCATTCCCAATAGACCAAACACCTTGCTTCTGTGACTTCAACCCTTGGGAATGAGTCAGGACTAGCAGACTATAAAACACACGATGATTCAGGTTCTAGATTTCCCAGGAATAAGTCAAGAGATTTGGGTGTATATCTATATTCAAAATTCCATTTAATTTCTCCAGAAGCTACTTTGCTTCCTTAAGCACCAAGACAGGAACACCTACGCAAAGAACAAGTGGTAATAAAAGAATGTCTGGAATAACCCACCTGCCTAGCAGAGCTTTAAGTACATTCAGATCCTTATTCCTTCCTCTCTCTGTCCCACTACCTCACCCTGCCCCTAAGTTTCAACTCAGTTTTGGCTAACTGGTACCTAGTCCTGTCCCACTGCCATCCAGAGATGAGTTGCTCATGCTCTGTGATTTGGTGGCATTCTGTTCTTTCCACATTTCAGCACTATCGCTTCTCCATGTGGTAATCACTTGTTCTCTCTGCACCTGACTGAGAGCTCTGTGAGGGTGATATGCTTGTTAAGTTTCTTGCCCTGGCACAATGCTCAGCATATAGTAAGGCATCCACAGATAACCCTGGACTGGGGGAATGAAGGAATGATGGGCACCCTGGGAACTACAAATGCCTCCCAGGTGCACAATTTTTCAAGCTCTAATGGGAGGTAGGAAGAAACCATCTGACTGTGACTAAATTGTCCACTGCTTTCAGGAATGGAGATCCTGCAGAGTTCACTCCATTTGCTTTCAAAGTATGGAAGTAAGACTTGCAGGAGCATTCCCCAAGGATCAGGGCTTTGTGAGACCTCATCATTCCATACTGGCACCCCCAACTTCCTGGAAGAAGACAACAATGTGCTAACGAGGCTGTGGTAACCACAGGCAGTCCTTTGCTGTCCTTTGCACTGAGCTGTAACCCATGACTGCCCATGTTAAGTATACTGGTGGGTTGTAGGACACTGGATCCTCACAAGCTTGGCCAGTGGGAGTGCCTGATAGCAGGTAAGGACCTGGGACAAAAGTCTGTCCTCTAAATGTGGTTCAAACAGGGCCATGCAAGCTTCCCAGTGGCTCATCAGTTGTGCCCAAGACCTACTGGACAAGGTCTGGTATCATCTTCATATATTCTTAGCATCTAACCCAGTTTGATCCTTTAAATGGACTGTTCTTCATAACTTCCAGCAATACCATTCCAAACCTGAGAAATAGTAATTCTAAGTCAATCACCCCAAGAGTGAGTTTGGGACATGATTCCACCAAGCACTGAGAGGCATTCATACAACAGAGGCACAGTTCTAGAGAAAATGGCTCCCTTTGAGGTAAAGGGCATATAGTAGTTTCCAGAATTCATAAAGTACTAAAGGTATTTCATTTCTAACTTCTTGGTGCTGACTATACCTCTGATGCTCCCACTCAATCTTCCTCGTTGCCCTCTCCTTCCCCTTCCATCCTCTTCCCTCAGATTTAGACCTATCTGAGGAAAACTCTCCAGTGTTGGTAAAGAAACCATAGACTCTCACAACAACATGAATGCTTAGTTGTAGTTCTTAGAGGGGGCCAGGTTCCTTGGAATGGCCAAATGTCTTCATACAGGATATATAATGGGAACATTTTTGTTTTATTCTTTTTTTATGGTACTGAGGGTTGGATTTGGGGGCATTCTACCTTGGAGCTCCATTCATAGCCTCTTTGTATTTTTTAATTTTGAGACAGGGTCTTGCTAAGTTGCCAAGGCTGCCCTTGAACTTGTGCTCCTCCTGCCTCAGGCTCCCAAGTTGCTAGGGTTTCAAGACATTTTTTAATTTTTAAAAATCACTTTTATTTTCAAGTTGTGAGCACAGGGCTACCTGGGAAGCTCAGTCCCCTAATCATCTCCTTGTCAAAACCTTGCTGTCATGTAAACATGATCCAGCCACTTTTCTTGAGCAGTCCTGTATCGTTCATCAGCTCAGCATCAGCACCACTCCAGAACTACCCCTAGGGATCCATCTAGCCTGCGTGACCAGCTCCTATGTGTTCACTCCACCTTGTCCTCCCTGTTAGCACTCCACAGATGCCTTATACTTTCCTGTAAGGAAGAGGGAATGATTCTCAATTCCTCAATGTCTCTGCCAAATTTGTCAGTTTAGGTTCCAGAAGAGGCCAAGAAATTGCAGTGGGGACCTGTAAATTTGTGGCCAACAATTGGCCAGAAAGCACTGAGGCCTCCTGCTTCACCTCCGCCTTCAGAGTCCTCACAGACCATCATGCGCTGACTGCCTCAGGCTGTGACAACATCCTGATTTGGTAGACATCCTGTTACCCCTTTGTTCCCTGTTAGGGCCTCCTCACCTGTCAGCACAAGTGTAACTCTTCTTGCTAAAGGGATGCATAAACTCCCAGATGAGATACATTTTAGGCTCCATCCACAATGTGATTCCTCATTTGAAGACTCCCATCATAAATAGGATTTTAAAAATTATAATTTTTTTTCTGTATTGTGGATTGAACTCAGGGATACTCTACCAACCAGCTACATCCTCAGCCCTTTTTGTTTTTATTTATTTTGGGGGGACTGGGAATTGAACCCAGAGGCATTTCATCACTGAGCCACATCCCCAGATCTTTTTATTTTTTATTTTGAGATACCATCTTGTTAAATTGTCCAGGCTAGCTTCCAACTTGAGATTCTTTTGCTTCAACCTCCTGAGTTGCTGGGATTATAGGCATGTACCACTGTACCCAGCCCAAAGCTTAGAAAATTCAAATCAACCCCATCTTCCCAGTGATTTGGTAGTTTATAGAACTATGGGGAAATATAGAGGTAATTTGGTTCTACACAGATGTGCCATGCCAATGCTATCTCTGCAAAACACTACCTCAGAAAACCTTGTAGAGATTAGAGAATTCATTCACAATAATTTCCAACATCCTTTCTTCGGTTTTCACTCTAGTGACCAATCATTGAACTAAGCGTGGCCTCAGCTGACCCCTAGACAAACTGCCAATAGTCAGATGTCTAGTATAAATCTAGATCCAACAGAGAACTTCTAATCCATCTTAAATACCTCAAACCCCTCTGTGCTAACCTGCCCTCCCTTCATCCCAGAATATGTAGGTGATGAAAAACATAAGGTATGGACAGGAAAGGTGTCAATATCTAATCTGTGAATATGTATTTGAGTCTTTGACTCAGAAAATGTGGGATATATAGCATCTCAGAATTAGAGGAATTCTATTGCTATCATCCCATGAAGTCCAAGGCCCACCCTGACCAAAGAGGACTTCTCATCACTAGGTTTGTTTTGCAGCTAAGATTCATCCTTGGAATCCTTTTCATTTCTGGCTTTTATTCCTGGACATAAACCAGTTAAGACAGTTGCTCACTGTGAGTCAGACCCGTTGAGGTCCCCCTAGCTTGCAAATCTCATCTCGCTCTTGCCTGCTCCAGCCTCACCGCTTACCACCCATCCCAGAAGTGTATTTATAACACATCCTCTAACCTTTTGCTTTTCCTAGGGCAAGTTTACAGACCAGCAGCAACAGTAGCATCAGGGAGCGTGTTTAAAATGTACAATGTCCAGGTGCTCTAGACCTAGGAAATAGGATCGGCATTTCAAAACAATCCCTAAATGATTCAAATGTATATGTGTTTGAGAAGCACATGCTGGAAACTTGTTCTCAAATTTGTCTGCTCAATGGATTTGGATTTTTTGTTTTTGTTTTTGTTTTTTGGTACCGGGGATTGAACCCAGGGGCACTCAACCACTGAGCCACATCCCCAGCCCTTTTTTGTATTTTATTTAGAGACAGGGTCTCACTGGGTTGCTTAGGGCTTCACTAAGTTGCCAAGGCTGGCTTTGAATTCACAGTTCTCCTGCCTCAGCCTCTCGATCATTGGGGTTCTGAAGAAAGTTTTTTAAAATAGAGATGCCTGGTGCCTGGGATCCATCCTGAGAATTTCTAATTTAATGGGTCTGGGTGTAGCCTAGATTATTCAGCTTCCCCAGTGATTCTTAATGTTCATTGTAATATAGAATTCTAGCTACAGAGAGAACTTAATATTAGATATCTCAAGACTAAAAATCATAAACCCAGTCAGATATAATACACATTTGTTGTCCAAGCTACTTGGAATGCTGAGGCAAGAGAATCACTTGAGTCTATGAGCTCCAAATAAGCCTGTTAATAGTGAGATTCTGTCTCAACAAAACAAGCAAACACTCCCAAACAACAATAACAGCAACAACAAAATTATAAGCACTAGGAGGCAGAAATTAATTAAATTAAGATAATTAAGCCCTACTCTTGTGCAACGTTTTCTACTAACTGCTCCAACTTATGACAGATAAGGGTCTTCTGGAGTGGCCAGGTGTTTATTTACCTTAATCCCTGCACTACGACACTTGCTCACAGCATGTGGCACAGCTGCACGGGGAGGGTCGATCATGGATATGAGGCCCACAAAACACAAATTGTCCATGGGAAAATTTATTTCATCTGTATTAAATTGGTATCCCTTGGAGAAACTGCTAGGCAGATTGCAGAAGCAGAATCCTGGAGAGAGACAGGAGACCAGTAGTCATTCATCAATTTCCCTTATCCTCCACACCCCAACATCCTAGACTGTTCACCCCACAAACAATCATCTCCATGCCATTCATTCCAGGGGGTCCTCCACAGCTCCTCACCCAGCACACGTTCCCCCATGCCTCCTAGTTCTAAATAGGCCTTTTGGAAAGAAGTCTTCATTTCATCATCCATTGGGTACTCCTGCCCATTCAGGAAGAAAGTAGAACACAACTCCAGGATCCTCTCAGGAGCACCCTTCATCAGCAGTACATGGCCCTGGGAGCTGTCCTCCCGCAAGTGGATGGACAACTAGGGAGAAGAGAGGAAGTAGTGATGGGACAGGAGGGGAGAACCAGGGTCAAGGGCAAAATCCAAGAGGAAGGTTTTCCTAGGTACTGGGAATTGAACCCAGGGGCACTTAACCACTGAGCCACATTCCCAGCCCATTTTTTATATTTATTTATTTTATTTAGAGACAGATTCTCACTGAGTTGCTTAGGGCCTTACTAAGTTGTTGAGGCTGGCTTTAAACTCATGATTCTCCTGCCTCAGCCTCCTGAGCTGTCAGGATTATAGGCATGTGTCACTTCACCTGGCCCAAGAGGAAGGTTTTGAAAGTTAAAAAAATTAGGCAACATGTTTCACATGCCATATGTCCTTTGGTCCCCTTGCCCTAGTCAAATTGGACTTAAGGCTGAGCCCAGCTGCCCTTTCCAGGAACCCCCACACTGGTATTATTTGCACGTGAATCTCCATTACAGGAAGCACTCTGTGAGTGTTCTCTTTCTCTTTTAGACAGGGTCTCACTAAGTAGCCAAGGCTGGCCTTTAACTTGTGATCCTCCTGCCTCCTGAGTAGCTGGGATTAGAGGGATGGGCCACCACATCCAGATAGACTAGAACTCTATGAGGAGCACTTTTGCATTCCTCCTGCTTCCTTGCTGATTGGATGGCTCACGAGCAGAAATAGCAGAGCTGGCAAAGAAACATAGCCAAGTAGGCAGGAGAGAAAACTTTAAATGAGTCCAAAGACCTGTGTTCTAGGGCCAGCATGAATGCCTTATTAGCTTCATGAATTCAGGTCAGTCTACTTGACCTTGCAAAACCTTCGTTCTTCCATAAAGTGAAAAAGGTCCTGCCTTGCCTGTTTCAGTGAGTTTTTCTGAGAGATGGTTGTGAAAAACACTCTGAGCCTGTCATCCCAGCTACTAAGGAGGCTGAGGCAGGACGATCACAAGTTCGAAGCCAGCTTAGACAATTTAGCAAGACCCTGTCTCAAAATAAAATAAAAAGGACTGGGGAGATAGCTCAATGGTACAGCACTTGCCTGGCATGCTGGAAGCCCTGATTTAATCCCCAGTATCACAAAAATAAATGAACATATAAATAACAATAAGAAATAAATTTTAAAATTGTGGAACACCATAGGCTAGGCATCCAGGTCCTCTAGCTACTGTCTTAAAGGTGAGAAGTCAGGATACTTAGAGGGGGTTGTAGGGTGAGGTAGGGCAGGGAAGGGGCATATTCCTGTGGTGAACCTGAGGAGATTACAGCAAGCAGGAGAGAGACCGGTACGATCAGCTTAGATTTTGCATTTTCTCTTGATCTCTGATGTATGAAAAGTAACCCTCTCTGGGGTTCCTCTTGTGATTGATAGGAAATGCTTGCTATGTTGCCTGTTGGGAACAAAGTCAGCCCATTGAAAGGAACTGTGGGAGCGTGGGGGAGGCCAGACCGCATTCTCAAAGGACAAGCAGGGTGGAAAACCAGTGTGTAAAATGTGGTTACAACCATTCAGTTAGAGACTGTTCAGTTAATGCTCAAAATATGCTTTAGCAGTTAGCAGGAAAACCCATGTTTAAGCAGAAAGCTATAAAAGGATTTAAAAGCTTAATTTTCTGAGAGCTCAATAAATATTTGTTGAATGAGTTGAAAGGTCCAGAGGTAGAGCAAGAACTACTGAAGTTAGTAACTTGGTCACAAAAACAAACAAACAAACAAACAAACAAACAACAAAACTTTGCACCTGAAGCCCTTTTTATTTTGATTTCTTTTTTCTTTCTTTCATGGTGCTAGGGATAGAATCCGGGTCTCACAAATGCTAGTCAAGTGCTGTACCACTGAGCTACATCCCTTTAAATGGCCTTACTTTTCTAAGTTGCCCAGACTGGCCTGAACCTGTGATCCTCCTGCCTCAGCCTCCTGAGTTGCTGAGATTTTAGGCATACACCACCACACCTGGCAAAAATCACATCTTGACAGAAGATTACAGATAGAGAAGATGTAGGGAGAAACCTAGAAATATCAGGGCAGAAAATCTTCTTCATATCATTTCCATCTGGGAGGGTGGGGGTGATAAACCAAGCTTTGCTAAGGACCAGCAGACTAAGATGTTCCTTACAAAGAACAGAGTCAGCTAATTCAGAGCCTCCCAGAGAAGACTGGCCTATCACATGTGGTGTACCTCTGAGGACTGTCCTGCCATTTGAATTTGATATTCAGTAGCTCAGAAGAAGCTAATAGTCATTTTAGGGAACAATGCTTATTTGTTGGACATACCAACATTGTTGTGAATATGTTTTGATTTTATTTTGAATCATATTGGAGGGAGAGGTATTTAATTTTTTCCAAAGGATTTACTCAGGCCCTGCCAAGCCACAAAATTCTTGTCTGGTTAGCAAGGCCATCGACTGTCAGGAAAAAAACGGAAATAAAGTTTGCAGTTTGGGCCTGGGAGACCTATTTTATTACAATTACTAAAACCAATCAGGAAGGATATGGATCTGTATAACTTTTACTTGCTCAGTGTTTAATATGAAAATATAGATAAGTTGGGGTTTTAAAAATCTACATAGATCATATTGTTTTATCACTATTATTTATTTATTTATTTATTTATTTATGGTACTGGAGATTGAAACCAGGGGCATTCTACCACAGAGCTATATCCTTGACTTTTAAAATTTTTTCGAATTTGGAGACAGTCTCGAGAAGTTTCCAAGTTTGGCCTGGAACGTGTGATCCTCCGACTCCAGCCTCTTGGGTAGCTATTATGTGTTTTTTAAGACAGAAATACACGACTGGTTTGTGAGTCTCATTTCCCATTACCCACACCTGAATGGCCTTACAGAGAGTTGGGGAACCTGCTCCTCCAAACAAGTCAGTATAGTGTCCATAGAACCCAGAACCAACTAGGAGAGCTCTCATCAGGGTAAGGCCACTTTTCCCTGCTTTCTACTGGAACCCTCTCTTCAACATTTGCCAGGATTCTCACTTGGCAAGAAGTACTGTATTTCCTGTCCCTTATGGATTTTATTGTCTGTGCCATGACTGTCCCTCACTCAGCCTATCCTTTTCTATTGTTTACTTCTCCCTGTAGAACTGATCAAAATGTTCCTATGAAATGAAAAACTTCACAACAATATCAGAGACCCCTGATCACCTACCTGATGGCAGCCACTAGAATTGCAGGCATGGAGTAAATGGAAATATCTGATGGCTAATGAAATAGAATACCTTGCAAGCACAACCTTATTCTACAGTGACAAATCTCATAGTAGACACAGGTACTTCCCTGTAACAGTCACATGTGACTCTAACATGACTTCCACCAACCAGCTTTTGCCACTTCATCTGATCGGTATGCTGGTTCTCCTGAGCTATCCCACTGCTCAGAGGTGAAGTTGAAGGCAAAGGCCAAGCTCCCCTTTCCTCACCCATCCCTCACCACCATTCTCCTACCTTTGTTGGTTCTGTACCTGGTACTTGTTGGTAGAATTAAAGGGAATCTCGGCTACTTTGGGGTTTTTCTCTCTCATCTCCTTCACAGAGCTGTAAGACTGCTCGATGAACTTGAGGAGGGCTGACTCAGAAGCATCCCCTGTTGTTTCCCGCTGCCAGGATGGATTTATATAGTCAACCCCAGGCACATGCCACCTGGGCACGGGGCTTACCTGAGACCAGAAGGAGAGGGGCAGAGTGGGGAAGGGGGTGTCTGGGGGAAATCACTGAGTGGTGAGAAAGAGATTTTGGGAGAAGAGGACAGGTGATACCCTGGACACTGAGGTACCTCTTCCCCCTTAGGCCTGACACCTGAGCTATGGGCAGGGTTTCTTGATGAGCTTTAAAGTCTGCCCGATTGCAGAGGCCAGCGATTTGGGCCAAGATGAACCAGGTATCAGAGTCCTTGGCAAATGTATCCCCTAGGAAGAAAGAAGGAAAGAACTGTGAACAGGGCACAGTTGAAAGTAGGGGGTTATTCACATTCTCTTTTGTACCCACAAATGCTGCAGAAAAGCAACACTTCTTTTTCTTCTATACCTCCCTTCTCTCCATTCCATTTTCCCGAAGCTCATTCCTCTTTGTCCGAGCTCAACATTCTCTCAGCTAACTCATCACATCCCCCAAATCCTTCCATTCTTGGTCCACCAATACCACTAGTCACCAGACTGTCTTTCACTGGTGTCGGCCTCATGCACATTCTTATCAAACCACAAGTGGGCCACGGTCATGCGGTTCTGAGTGAGGGTGCCCGTCTTGTCCGAGCAGATGGTGGACGTGGAGCCCAGCGTCTCCACTGCCTCCAGGTTCTTCACCAGGCAGTTCTTCCGTGCCATGCGCTTCGCTGTCAGGGTCAAACACACCTGTAGCCACCAAGAGAGGAGAGAATGCACAGAGAGATGGACTACTTACATTACTTTGTGTTTTGGAAAATTAATCATTTTTATTTTCCTTCTATTCTCGCCTACTCCTTAGAGAATTCATCTGTGGCTCTGGTAAAGGAAATTAGGGAAGTAATTTTTTTTTTTTTTTTTTTTTCAGTACTAAGGATTGAACCCAGGACCACTGTACCACTGAGCTACATCCCCTGCCCCACTTTAATTTTTAATTTTGAGACAGTGTCTTGCTAAGTTGCCCAGGAGTTGAACTTCAGATCCTCCTGCCTCAGTCTCCTGAGGCGCTGGGTTTACAGACTTTTGCCACCACATCCCACTAGGGAAGTGATTTTGATTTGTGCTTTGTGGCAGGAGTTTTAGTGTATTTCTTTACTAGAGACACAGAGAGTGATCATCTCCCCCAGAGTCCTTGCAGGGTTTTCACTCAGCAGCCTCTTTTCCATTCAAGTCCAGGCTACATTTCTCTCTTAACATCCAGCCCTTCCAGGGACTGCACAGATAGCTAATATTTTACTGTGGTACAGGATGCTATGTATGTGTGAATGGATTTGGGGTGAGACATCATACCAACAGTTGAAAAAGTGATGAGGCTAAAATGAAGATATTGGGAAGGAATATTGCAGCACTGAAAAGGACTTGAGAAATCATTTAAACCAGAAGATTTCTGCTGGTCATAAACTCAGTGTAAACTGACTGTGGTGGCACATGCCTATAATCTTGGTGACTCGGGAGGCTGAGGCAGGAGGATCATAAATTAGAGGCCAGCCTGGCAACTGAGTAAGACCCTGCCTCAAAATAAAAAATAAGAAGAGCCGGGGATGTGGCTCAGTGTTTGAGTACCCCCAGGTTTAATTCTCAGTACCAGGAAATTAATTAATTAATTAATTAAAAGTAAGCCTGGTGTGTGGCAAGATTTTTAAAAAGTTAATAAATTCTTAGACTGTGGTTATATAAGTACAGGATTCTAGTCATGGGATTATAGTTTATTTATAATCACTAGTCCCAATGTTTTCATACAAGTCCAAAAACACCCCAAGTATTCTCATTTCTATTTTAAGACTGTTGATAAACTGGAGCATACCCTGAAAGGGTTATTAGCAAGACAAGATGTCTGAGAACTCGTCACAGGAAGGATGGCTAAAGGAAAAGGGATTATTTCACCTCCCACTGGGAGAGTCTGAGGGGCATAATGGATACCACCATAAATCTAAAGGGCTAGACTGTAGAAGAAAGAGAATCAACTTATTTTGTATTTCTTTATGTGTAAAAGGGAGAGCATGAAAACAGGGAATCATATATTTCTACTTAACACAATGAAATTTAACTACAGCAGCTGAGCATGGTGGTACAGGCCTGCAATCCCAGAGACTCAGGAAGCTGAGGCAGGAGGATCACAAATTCAAAACCAGCCTCAGCAACTTGGTGAGACCCTGTCTCAAAATAAAATAAAAAGGGCTAAGGGTGTACTTAATGGTAGACCACCCCTGGGTTCAGTCCCCAGTACCAAAACAAAACAAAAACAGAAGAAAAAATAAGAACTTTAACTACAATAGTCCCATAGTTAAATGCACTGAGACAATGAAAATGGGTTTTCTATTCTTAGGAAAAATAATCTCCCATGGATTTTATAGAAGATGCTGAGCATTGGTCTAAAGGTTGAATTTACATGACCTTTGATGTACTTTCCAGTAGAATTCTATAATTCTAAATTAATCTTTCTCTATAAACTGATGAAGTGAAGCCTGGAGATGTTAAGTGGTTTGGCCAAGTTCACCACCAATATTCCCAGAACTAGAATTCACTCCTGGTGACTGGTAGGCCAACCCTTCCTCCATCACAATTCACTTCCTCTTGCTGAGGAGAAAGAGAAGATGCCAGAAAATATGGCAGAAGAAGTGATATAACATTAGTAGCTCAAGTATTTCTGGCACCCATACACGTGTCAGGAATCCTCTGTACTGAAAGGTTCAGTAACAAAAAAGGTACTAGTGATTTCATTCTCCTTGGGTGCTTTGTTGGCTTTCGAGGCCACCCTCCACCCTGTCTACTCACAGTGACAGTGGCCAGCAGCCCCTCGGGCACATTGGCCACAATGATGCCAATGAGAAAAATGACAGCCTCCAGCCAGTCATAGCCCAAGAGAAGCGAGAGCCCAAAGAAAGTGACACCAAGGAAGACAGCCACCATGGTGATCAGATGGATGAAGTGTTCGATTTCAGTAGCAATGGGAGTCTTGCCAACCACAAGGCCTGATGTCAGTGAAGCGATTCGGCCCATCACTGTGGCGTCTCCTGTCGCAATCGCAACACCCAGGGCTGTTCCTGTAGATGAAAGGACAGGGGCGATGTGAAATAGTGATATAAGAAATACCTGTATTGATTTCTGCCCCCAGTTCCTGGGATTGGACCCAGGGCCTTGTGCATGATAGAGAAGCACTCTACCACTGAGCTACACCCCCAGCCCTTGCCCACAGTTCCTGACAGAGAGCTCTTAAAACCCTCATTTACTATGAAAATCTGTTGTTTTTCTTTTTCTTTCTTTTTTTTTTAACCACCCCTAGCCCTTATTTTTAATTTTTTAAAAATTTTTATTTTATTTTATTTTTTTTTATTTTGATACAGGATCTAGCTAAATTGCCCAGACAGGCCTAGAACTTGTAACCCTCCTGGCTCAGCCTCCTGAGCTGCTTCCTTTTTTGTCAGTGGCAGTTAACCAAGACATGCCTAGCCATTAGGCTCTATTCTCCTCATATTTAGTTTATGCTAATAAGAGTCTCCAAGTTGGAAAAATCTCTGAAAAGATTTCACAGTTATCTAGTGATACCCAACTTTATTGCCTAAAGTGCCTTCAAGAGAAGGTCTTCGTGCTGGGTACGTAGTGGCACACACTGTAATCATAAAGACTTGGGAGACTGAGGCAGGAGGATTGCAAGTCTGATGCCAGCCTTAGCAATTTAGTGAGCCCTAAGCAACTTAGTGACACCCTGTTTCAAAATAAAAAGTATAAAGCCCTGGGGATGTAGCTCAGTGTACCCCTGAGTTCTATCCCCAGTACTAAAAACAAAATAAAACAAAACTTCATTACACTTATCTGAAAATTTCCTGTTGCCTGTATATTTCTTCCTCCAGCTGCTGAATAGTTTTTACAGCCCCAGGAATGGTTATCACCTGGAAGAATTACTTGTCTCCCACCCCTCACACAGGGGACTTTTGGCAATGTCTGAGGACATTTTGGTTGTCCTAAATGGGCTAGGAGGGGCTGCTATTGGCATCTAGTGGGGAGAAGCCAGGGATGCTGCTAAAGATCCTGCAATTCCCAGGATAACCCAACCCTCTTCTTCCCCTAATAAAGAATTGTGTGGCCCCAAATATCAGTAGTTGGGAAGCTCTGCTTAACCTGAGCCAATCCTGGCTTTGCTGGCTAGAGCCAGTCTGACCTCTGCTGGGGAGCAGAGGCCACAACAGCTGGGCTGCTGTGCTTATCCAGGGCTTTTCTCTCCTCCAGCACTGCTCCAGGAGCCAGAAGGGCAAGGAGGACATCAAGTAGGGCTTTACATACACACAATGCAGGCACTCACCTACATGGCTTGAAATGAGGGGCATGACAAGATTCTTGGGTTAAAATAATTCTTCCCGCTTTACCATAATGACTGAGAGTTCTACTATTAAAGTCAGAGTCAGAATCAGTCAGAAAAGGAACATATTATGAAAATAACACTTATTTTAAAAACCTCAGAGTATATTCAGTCTTGTATTCAAAAGTTACTCTTCTTTCTTTTTCTTTTATCTCTCTTTTTTTGGGGGGGAGGTACTGTGGATTGAGGTGTGCATGCTAGACAAGTGTTCTACCACTGAGTTATATCTTCAGGCCTGTTTTTAAAGTTTATTTGGAGACAGGGGCTCACTATGATGCTAAGAGTCTTGCTACATTGCTGAGGTTGGCCTCAGATTTGTGATACTCCTTACCTCACACTTCCAAGTCACTAGAATTATAGGCATATGCCACTACACCTGGTTAATGACCTCTCTAGTACTGGATTGAATCCTCAGTACCAGCGGGGTAGGAGGAGGGAGAGAGAAGTCATTAGTAATCTTTTAGTTCAGAGCAAGTCTTGGGGAGAATGTGGTATTTGGAGATAGACCTGAATTAGAATACATGGTCCTCTTCTTCTGATGAATTATGCCCTTGGATAATTGATTTCTTTGAACCCTCATCTTTCATGTGTAAAATAGTTGTGATACCCACTATATAATATTGTGATCAGAGGTAATATCTGTAGTATTTGACATGGTACATCCAGTAAAATGAATTTTTGCATTCAATAAAATGTAACTATTTCTAGACACACAAACATTTATTCTTAAGCATTAATAATGGTTTTCGAGCATGTTCCAGAGAGTCTTCAAGCTACCTTAAGGGAAAGGGCAAAGGAGAGATTGACATAATGATATTAAGTCCCTTGTTACCACTTTGGCCAGAATTGACTCCTGGTTTAAAGATGCCTTAGATTCTAGGAGCAAAGTCAAAGTCTGAGCAGCACCTCTGGTAACTCAAATTCTCAATGCCAGTATCTTCCCTGGACAAGAGACTATTTAGAAGTTAGGGCTTACCTAGGAGAAGACTGTTTTCAGCACATAGAGCATGGTCCATTCACTAGCTAGAAAAATAGCTTGTAATCATAGGGAACTTACAATGTATTAGACCTTGTGCTAAGCACTCAATACTTATCCCATGTCATCCACACAAAAATCAACTAACAACTTTCGGTATCATCAATTGTGGAAATGCTGTCCTTTAGCGGCAGTGGGGGTGAAATTTGGGAAAAACCCCAGGGTGCTTTTCCACTGAGCTACATCCCCAGCTATTTTTATTTTTTCTTTTGGGAAAGGGACTTGCTAAATTTCCCAGGCTGATCTGAAACTTGGGATTCTCCTGTCTTATCCTCCCAAGTCCCGGGATTATAGGCGTGTACCACCGCACTGGTGGAAATGGTGGTTTTGACCTTGAACCAAAGGTCACACAGATCATGAGTGATGGCTAGGCTAAGCTGTACACCAGTTCTTCCTATCCTAATACCATTAGAAGATAGAGCATTCTTGAAATCTTTCTGTTTTTGTTTCTGCTTTTGAATCTATGCTACTTATGATTCAATATTTACCTTCTACACAGTTGGTGGAGAAGAAGCAGATATTTCGTGTCTCCAGAGGGTTCTCATGGGTGAATTCAGGGGAGCGGGATTGGGGCTCTGACTCTCCAGTCAAGGATGAGTTGTCCACCTGGGATGGGAAGGATAGGTCATAAGTATTGGGAAAAGGCAGGTACATTTGTATCTCTACCTATCATCATTTACATATAGACAGAAAAAAATGTATACACCAGCATCTTATTGTCTAACCTTAGACTCACACTAGTAACTTCTCAAGGTTCTGAATTTTTTCTTCTCTGTGTGTGTGTGTATATGTGTGTGTGTGTGTGTGTTTGATACTGAAAGTTGAACTCAGAGGTGTTCTGCCACTGAACTACATCCCCAACCCTTTCTATTTCTGACTTTTGAACAGGGTCTTACTAAGTCATCCAGGCTGGACTCAAACCTGTGATCCTTCTGCTTCAGCCTACTGGGATCACATATGTGCTACCACACCTGGCACATCAAACTTTTTCTCACTGAGCCCAGGTCTCTACCATACTGTAAGACCACCTTAGCCCCCTCCCTTAGCTTTCCACATCTCACCTTGCATCCTTGTGAAGAGATAAGCCGAAGGTCAGCAGGGATTCGGTCTCCACCTTTCACCTCTACCAGGTCTCCCACAACCACATCTTGTACATTAATTTGCATCTTTTCTCCACCTCGAATTACCAGAGCTTGCTATAGGAAGACAGTGCAGAGTCATTTCTAAAACTTTCAACTTTCCTGGTCTTCAATGTCCTGTTTTCCTATAACTTCCTGTTCCTAACTCTTTCCTCTGACTTTTTTTTTACTGTCACCCACTACAATATTTCTGAAGTTGCCTTTGGTAGATTGCATACTCCTGCCAGGCGTGGTGGAGCACACCTGTAATCCCAGCAACTTGAGAGGCTGAGGCAGAAGAATGGCAAGTTTGAAGGCAGCCTGGGCAACTTAGCAAGACTGTCTCAAAATAAAATAAAAAGGCTGGGGATGTAGCTCAGTGGTAGCATACTTGCCTTGTATGGCATGCTTAAGGCCCTGAGTTCAATTCCCAGTACAGGAAAACAAAAACAAAACCCAAAAAACAATTTCACATTCCTATAGCCACCATCTGCAAGTCTCTTTGAAATGAGACTTGGCGGGTCTTTCCATCAAAGGTGGGGTCTATCTTTTCATCCCTAAGTCTAGGCTTAGCTATATGACTTGCTATGACACATAAGACATTAGCAAATGTGATACGAAGCATAGGCTTAAAAAGTGCTTTTATGTTGGGACTTATCCTATAGTTACAAGGAACCCCCTGCCACCATATGAACAAGTGTGAGCTGGTCTTCAGAAAGAAGAGAGATCATGAGGAGAAAGGTCTCTGTTGTCCCAGACTTCTGAGCCAAGGTCCCAGACAAGTGAATGAGGTCATCTTAGATCATCTAGCACCAGCTGAGGTCAGCACAGACCAAAACAACATCCCAGCCACAAAATTGTCAGAAAGAATATTTTGTTTCAAGTCATTAGATTTAGGAGTGGTTTGTTAGGCAGCAAAAGCTAACTGATAATTTCAAAACTACAAAAACACTTTCTTAGCACCACAAGAAAAAAACAAAACAAAACAAAAAAAACATACAAAAAAATTCCTACCCAAGGACAAAATTTTTAAAAATATATTTTTTTCACATTTCTGGGGATTGGATCCCAGAGACACTCTACCACTGAGTCACACATCCAGCACTTTATGATTATTATTTTTTTTTTAAATTTGAGCCAGGAGCTAAATTGCTCAGGCTGGCCTCAAACTCATGATCTTCCTGCCTTAGCCTCCCAAGTCACTGGGATTAACCCATATGTGCCACTACACCCAGCTGAAAAGATGAAATTATATTGACATCAAAAAGAGAAGAAAATTCTGGGCTATAATGCTAGAACATTGCTAGGAAATTCTGAATTCTTTTACAAGTTTCCAGGCAAATGCCTGGCAACATCTGTCTACTGTCTATTATTTCCAGGTATCTTTAAAAAAACTTATTTGAAATAATTTTAAATTTTTGAAAATGTTGGAAGAATAGTGTCAACCCCTATAACCTTTAGCCTACGTTCATTCACCTATTAACATTTTATCTCATTTGCTTTGTTACATTCTTTCTGTGTGTGTGCGCGCGCGTGTGTGTGTGTGTGTGTGTGCACGCAGGCACACAAATGCTTTTTTCCTGAATTACTTGAGGTTTGGTTACATATTTCATGGTATTTTATCCTAAGTGTTTCAGTGTGCAATCCCCAAGAATTGGGATATTCTCTTATATAACCACAACACAGTTACTGATTTCACATTGATATAATACTTCAATTTACCATCTGTATTCCAGTTTTCTCAATTGACTGAAAACATCTTTTAGAGCACTATTTTTGAGTTGCAGGTATAGCTTAGTGGTGCACTTGCCTAGCTAGCATGCAAGAAGCCCTGGCTTCAATCCTTAGCACACACACACACATACACACACACACACACACACACACACACACACACACACACACAAAGGCATTATTTTTTTTCTCCAGCACTGCATCAAACCTAGAGATATAAGTATTGAAATTAATTGTGATTTTTTTTTTTTTTTTTTTTTTTGGTACTGGGAATTGAACCCAGGGCCTCTTTACCATGAAGCTACATCCCCAGGCTTCTTTTTATTTTTGAGACAGTCTCATTAAGTTGTTTAAGGCTTCACTAATTTGCTGAAGCTGGCCTTGAGGTTGTGATTCTCCTGACTCAGCCTCCTGAGTTGCTATGATTACAGGCACATGCTACCAAGCATGGCTAGTAATATGTCTCTTTAACTTCCTGTAATCTGGAACAATTCTACAATTGTTCATGGTGTGTGTGTGTGGTTTTGGGGACTGAACCCAGAGCCTCACATGTGCTAGGCAAATGTTCTACCATTGAGCTATTTATTATCTTTAACATCATTGACATTTGAAAAATCTAGCCTCCTTACCAACTCTTGTCTTTTATTTTTCTTTTTAATATTTTTTTGGTGCTGGGATTGAACTAAGGGCCTTGTGAATGCCAGGGAAGTGCTCTACCACTGAACTACACCCCCAGTCCATTTTCAGACAAGGTCTCACTGTTTTCCAGGCTGACTTTGAACTTGTGCTCCTCCTACCACAGCCCCCCAAGCAGCTTGGATAACAGGTGTGCGCCACTGTGCCTGGTTCTATGCCTTCTTTTTAAAGGGTATGCTATTTCCTCATTAGATTCTTATGGTGCCTTTCAGACTAGACTACTTCTTGGTGCTGGCGTATCTTTCTCAGAGATTCACAGTTTTTAAAGTTACTTTTAAGGCCTTAGAGTAACCCAGTGCCCTCAGCTCTAGCCTTGCTCAGCTCTCTCATCGTAGGGTGTAATTCTCCAGGGGACTTAATAACTAATGGGTCACATTCTATACCTCCTAAGATCCTTTCACACTAGTCCTACCTGTGGCACCATGTTCTTAAAAGACTCCATTATCTTTGAGCTTTTGGCCTCCTGATAATAGGAGAAGCAGCCAGTGATGATGACCACGATGGACAGCACGATGCCCAGGTACAGCTGGAGATGGAAAGAAGGGCTCATTAGTAGGTGCTTTTTTCCCTCTTCATCCTCAAAAAGCAACTTGCAAAGGTAACAGCCAGTCTCTGGGGGGAAATACCCACAGGGCCGAGTTGGAGGGCAGAGGGCCTGAGAAGAATCAGACAGGGCAGCATATGCACCTTCTTGGTGAAGGAACCCTGAGGTATGGTGAGTGGTCGGGAAAATCCGGCTCCAAAGAAGGTCTAAATCTCCCTCTCCAGGAAGGCTATTTATGAGTGGGCAGTGGGTAGTGAGGAAAGTAAGGAGACAGGAGAGGTGAAGAGGTTAAAATTCTGGGGAAGAGGAAAGGACTGCAGAGTACTTTGATGATCAGTTGGGAAGATCATGAAAGGAGAGAGAGTGTTTCTGTTATCCGCACCCCCCAACACCCCCCCCCCCCCGCCCCAGTACTAGGGATTGAATCCAGGAGTGCTCTAGCACTGAGCTATATTTCCAATCCTTTTTATTTTTTGTTTGGAGACAGGATCTCACTAAGTTGCCCAGGCTGGCCTTGAATTTGCAGTCCTCCTGCCTCAGCCTCCTGAGTGGCTGGGATTACAGGCACGTACCACTGTACCCAGCAAAGCAGAGAAAGTTTCTGAGGACAATGGTGCATCTCAGAGGGCTGAGCCAGGAACTTTCTAAATAAAGGCAAGATGAACCAAGGGCTTTCTTAGAAAGTGCTGGTACTCCTAGGGATTTGGCCAGAAGACTTCAGGAATGTAGGCTGCTGAGCAGAAGAGATTCAGGGGCTGAGCAGAGACTGGACTGGCCAGTGTTAATTGAACAGACTCACGTTGTCTTTGGGAGGTTCCTGCTTGGAATACAGCTGAATGCCATAAGCCAAGAAGCAGAGAATGGCACCAGTCCACAGCAGGAGAGAGAAGCCACCAAACATTTGTTTACAGAATTTGACCCATTCTGGAGTGGTGGCAGGAGGGGTAAGTGTGTTGGGTCCATCTCGAAGCAGGATTTCCTTTGCCTTTTCGGGGCTATGGCCCTGAGTGAAGAAGAAATAGGGATGGAGGTCAAGAGGGAGAAAGAGACAACTGAGCCCCACCCCCAGCTTTTTTATTTTTTATTTTTATTTTGAGACAGGATCTCACTAAGTTGCTGAGGCTGGCTTTGAATTTGAAATCTTCCTGTCTCAGCCTCCTAAGCTGCTAGCATTGCAGGTGTGCACCACTGCGATGGCTCTTTGGGGTCCTTGGTAAATGATAAGAAGTGTGACGGGATTCTAAGGACAAAAAGTTTGAGAGGCACAGCCCCGAACCATTATTCTCTTGCCATGTCCCAAGCTTTGTTTTGGGTAGTTACCATTATTATCTTTTCCCAAATAGTGTCCTGTGGAACTTAGCTGAGGGAGAGAGGTAGGGATGTTGGACTTGAGGTTAGGGGGCTTGATTTCTAGTTCCATCTGGTTCTGTCAGCCTCAAAATCAGAGTTGGAGACCACCTGCCTCCCTTTGGGAACTCCTTACTCACTGTTTTCAGGTCCACAGAATACTTGGCACTCAGCTCTTCCAAACTTAATTTGTGATCATCCTGCAGGGACAGTAGAGTCATTGAGGGGGAGGTGGTGACCCCAGGTTATTTCCAGGGAGAGGGAAAGAAACATCCTGGGGAAAAAGATAGCTCAGTCCTATGTAATTCACTCTTTGCCTTTTATTTATTTATTTATTTTTTTGGTGGGGGTGTACTGGGGATTGAACCCAGGGACACTCTACCACTGAACTATATCCCCAGCCCCTTTTATGTATTTAATTTTTTTATTTTTATAACTTTATTTTATTTATCTATTTTTACGTGGTGCTGAGGATTGAACCTAGTACCTCACATGTGCTAGGTAAGTGCTCTACCCCTGAGCCACAAACCCAGTCCTAATTTTTTTTTTTTTTTTTTTAAATTTTGAGATGGAGTCTCACTAACTGCCCAGGCTGGCCTGGAACTGAGGATTTTCCTGCCTCAGCCTCCTGAGTCATTGGGATTACAGGCGTGAGCCACCAAACCGTCCTGTGTGATGCTCTTAAGCTGTGTTGTTGGCAGGCAGTGGGGTTGAGGGGTGTTTCAGGGTCATTTGCTTTGGGAGTACTCACCATGACCACTTCCTTCTTCAGTTCCTCTAAATCTCTTGTCTTTTTTTTCCTTTTCACTTTTTGTTGACTCTTCGCTTTGAACCTCCTTCTGGGTCTTGGGCTTGGAGTCCTCTCGCGAGGTCTCCCTATCCTTTTTTTCCCTCCGAACCCCATGGTTGTTCCTGGATAGAGATGACCCAGCTCAGCAGTGGGAGGAGGTTAAAAGAGGGAGCCGGGGTGCAAAGGGAGGGAGGACCAAGGGTGCAAAAGGAAGGAACGGGGTGGGGCGCGGGGACTGGCGGGAGGAGGGAGGAGAAGGTAGGGAGGAGTGGGAGCAAGATGGGGCAGACTAAAAGGAAGAAGTGAGCGTGATTGGCAAGGGTGTGGAAGGGAAAGGAGAGCAAGGGAGAGAGACCTGAGCAGTAAAACTGGAAGTAGGAAGCTTCTAGAATGAAGGAGCTGGGTGAGAAGAACCTGGGCTTCCAGAGCTAAGGAAAAGGTGGAAGGTTGAAGAGTTGGAGCTGAGGAAGTGAATAGTGCGGCCAGGATTCCTGGTGCCTGAATGATGAAGATGCCCACGGCACCCAGCTGGTGGGAAGTGCAGCGAGAATGGAGAGGGAGCGAGCTTCAGGGTGCTGGGAGCCCCCAGCCCCAGGCCCTGTGGGCGCCCTGGCAACCACCCAGCCTGGCATCACAAAGGCCTTGTGGAAGTTCTAACCCGGAATCCACACCTCTCAGCCTTTGGCTGTGAAGGTGACCAGAGCAGATTCTGTTGCAGAGAAAATTTGGGTCTG
Organism: Sciurus vulgaris; assembly: GCF_902686455.1. NCBI lineage: Eukaryota > Metazoa > Chordata > Mammalia > Rodentia > Sciuridae > Sciurus > Sciurus vulgaris. The sequence goes on along the minus strand of NC_136461.1, from coordinate 121,335,284 downwards.
AGGGCAAAGCTAGAACAAAGGCCTCGTGTGGTCCTGAAGCCTCTGAGGCTTAGACAGACCCAGAGGGCTGACAGAAAAATAAAGCAGGTACTCTTGTGTGTGCACGCCTCTTTACTAACACTGAATTTGATCCTTTAATTTTAGAGATCAGTTAGCCAAATAGACCTGATCTCAACTTTGGAAATAAGTCTTGGGTTTGAATCCTGGCTCTTCTGCTTGTCAACTGAGTGACTTTGGGCAAGTTAACTAACCTCTCTGTGCCTTTTTTCCCTTTTCTGTGAAGGAGACTGCTATCTATCTTATAAGATGGCAAGAGTAAGGATTAAAGTAAGGTGCTTTACATAGAGCACAGTGTCTGGCATATATGTGGGTGTGCTTAATAAATAGCTTGAGTTTAGTATGAGTCATTTTATTTGTAGCCTAATATACAGTTCTTCTCAAAGTAAAGCTAAGCTCTTTTTTTTTTTTCAAATTTTACTTGTTCCTTTTAGATATACATGACAGTAGAGTGTATTTTGACATATTATTCATACATAGAATGTAACTGATTCTAATTAGGATCTCATTTAAAGCTATACTCTTTCATGAGGATAATACAGTATTTCCTTATTTTGTTTATTTATTTTTCTGATTGATTTATTGTAGGGTACTGGGGATTGAACCCAGGGGCACTCTACCATTGAGGTGCATCCCCAGTCTTTTTATTTATTTATTTTATTTTAAATTTTATTTATTTTATTTTTTTGTGGGGCACTGGGCATTGAACCCAGGGTTGCTTAACCACTGAGCCACATCCCCAGCCCTTTTTCTTTTTTATTTTGAGACAGGCTCTCATTAAGTTGCTTAAGGCGTTGCTAGATTACTGAGACTGGCTTTGAATTCGCCATCCTCCTGCCTCAGCCTCCCAAGCTGCTGGTATTACAGGCTTGTGCCACTGTGCCAGGACACTTTTTTTTTTTTTTTTTTTTGAGACAGGGTCTTACTAAGTTGCCCACGTTGGCCTTGAAGTTATGATCCTTCTGCTTTGACCACCTGAGCCACTGGGATTACAGGCTTGTGTCACCACAACTGGCTCTTTCCTCATTTTAAAATGATGAATTTTTCTCTCTGTTCACCTTCTTTGACATCTCAGTAAGTGCTTGACTTTATATGTTTTATGTGCAAAGTATTCTTTTTTTAATCTCCTTTCAAAAAGGATCTGAAGTGCTTATGTGTTTCTATCAATCATTTATATACATATTTTCAGTTATGCATGTCACATGCATATTTCCTTTCAGTTTCCTTTCTGCAATTTATTTAATTGCATTTTGGTTGGGCATGATTTTTAAATATATGACCATATCTGAAAACATCCATCTTAGTACAGATGCAATTCTCCTTCAAAATTCACATATGAATAATTCCTTTCCCAGCTGGAATCAAGGTTAGTCTGTCTCCTTAATAGATTAGATTTTTCTTCTCTATTAAAATGTATAAAATAGGAGTTACTGGGATATGAAATTGATCAAATTATGTTATGTGCATGTATAAATATGTCACAGTGAATTCCACTATTATGTGTAATCATAATGCACCAATAAAAATATATAAAATAAAAATTCAAAGTCCCGTTCCCCTTCCCTCCCAACTCTTCATGGCCAGAATGACTAGTCAATACTGCCTGTCCTTCAGACTTTTTTCTGTATATATACAAATAGAGACCTAAATGGAGATATATTTTTAAACTTTATACAATCATCCAATCTTGCTTTCATTAATCAACCTGTCAAGTGCATAAAGCTTATCATTTCAGCAGCTGCAAAGCATTCCATATTCTGTGTTGACCATAGCCTATTTGATCATTCCCACTGCTGATGGATTTATAAGATATCTTCCATTTATTAACTATTAAAAACATTGCCTCAGTGGTGTCCATACTATAGGTAGCTTTGGTCTCTATTTCTGCAGAATCAATTTCTGTTGCTGAATCATAGGAGACACTCTTTTAAAAATCTTAAAATATGTATTTTTTTAAAAATCTTAAAATATTCTACCAATTGTTCTTAGGGTTTTTTTTTTTTTTTTTTTTTTTTTTTTTTTCTAGATCCCAGCAACTAGATGCAAGAATGTGTGCTCTCCATGCTGGATGACCTTGACCTTGACCTTTTACATTTTTTCCATTATAATGGGTATAGATTTGTTATCTTGTAGTTTTTGTTGTCATTTTCGAGGTCCTGAGCTACCCAGCCCTTTTTATTTTAAGACCCAGCCCTTCTTATTTTTTATTTTGAAATAGATTCTTGCTAAATTGCCCAGGCTGGCCTTGAACTTGTGATCCTCATTGCCTTAGCTTCCCATGTCACTGGGATTATAGCCATGTGCCACTGTGCCCAGTTTATCTTTTAGTTTTAATTTGCATTTATTAATTGTCTTGTGAGCATTTTCTCTTATGTTTATTGGCTCTCTGGATTTTATTTTCCTTTTGGGAAATTGTTATTTTTTATCCAATTTTCCATTGTTTTCTTTTCTCCGTTGATGAGTAGAAAGCCCTTACCATATACATTGTAAACCTTTTCTCCTTTCTGTTTAATGTCCATTATAAAATCCTTAAGGGCAAGGTCAGAATTAAAGTCAGAATTACTGAATTCATCTTTGCATCATCTCTGTGACAACACAGCTTTGCTCATAGGAGATCCCCAACTACATGGAGATAGACTCAATTGGAAGTATTTCTGGAAACCCCATTCTGATCCGCTGATCTTAGCTTGAAAGTTCACCTTTTCAAAGAGACCTTCTGATAGCCAAATCTGAGCAGTCCCTCTGGCCCCAGCCCTCTTTGGGCAACTTCTGCGGTGTTCTTCACCCTCTGACGTTGTCCTGCCCAGTTATCTGTTGACTTGTTCATTGTTTCCTTCTCCATGACCTTTCCTGGTCTCCAGAAGAATGCCTGGCCCAGAGCAGCTTGTCCACAAATAGTTTCTCAATCCATATTGAATAAGTTTTCCGATTTTGTCTTAACGTTACAAGATTGAGATGATGAAGTCACTTTGGCCTGAAGTGTTTTAAGATCTGTTGGGGTAAACGTGCTATCATAGTTATCTATTCATTTACAAAAAATAACCTTCCGATTCTTGCCTGATTACTCTTGCAGCCAACATGTTGTTTTATGAAAATATAGTGAAGATTTTAATTGATATTAGATTAACTCTTATATAGTAACTTTTTTTCCTGGGGCGGGGACTACTGGGGATTGAGCCCAGGGGCACTTTACCACTGACCCCTTTTAATTTTCATTTTTAAGTAGCTTTGTCTTATTTATTTTTTTAATGTGGTGCTGAGGATTAAACCCAGTGTCTCACATGTGCTAGGCAAGCGCTCTGCCTCTAAGCCACAACCCCAGCTCCTAATTTTTTTTATTTTGAGACAATATTTTGCTAAGTTGCCTGGACTGGCTTTGAATTTGCAATCTTTCTGTTTCAGCCTCCCGAAGCACTGGGATTACAGGTGTTTGCCACCGCACCGAACTATAGTATTTTATTTTATTTTTTTCACTACATTCTGTCATCCCAAATAGCAAGTTTGGTCTCCGCGTATTCATGTATTTATTTCTTTCATCCTGCTTTTAAATTTTTAAAATACCATGTGCCTCACACACTGAACCTGGATTATAATTTGTTTTTGTTCTATTGTAAATAGAAGCCCTTAGTGCTGAGTTTTCTCTAATACCTAGGGATACATTTATTTGTTTAAATAAACGTTTGTGCCCTGTAACTTTGAACTTTTTTAATAGTTACTGCTATTGCTTTGTTTGGTTGTCTTCCTTGGATTTTGTAGGCAGTCATGTCATTTGCAAAAAGTATGTTTTTATTTATTCTAGCTGGTTCCTCTTTTAGAATTTATTTATTTTTGTACTGGGAATTGAACCTAGGGGTGCTCTATCACTGAGCTACATCCTTGGTGCTTTTTGTTTTTTATTTTGAGACAGGATCTCCCTAACTTGCCCCAGACTGGCCTTGAATTTGAGATCCTCCTACCTAAGCCTCCCTAAAATCCAGCCATTGGGATTACAGGCATGTGCCACCATGCCTGGTTAGTTTGTTTCCTTTAAATGCCAACTCTCTTTATCCAAGATTTCAAATATTGTTGTTATTGTATTTGCTGCAGTTGCTATTATTATTAGTTTTCTAGACTCCACCCCTTCCCCTCTTCTCTGAACATGATTACATTTTCCAGCATGCTTTTTCCTCAACATTTGAATCAGGAATAGATGTTGAGTTTTATCAATAGCCTTCTCAACACTATTGAAATGATTAACTAAATCATTTTCTTAGTTAATGTAAGTTTTAACATTTTCCTTGCAATATACTTTCCCTGAGCTCCTTTATGTGGTGGTAGTCAAGTTAATATATGTATGATAAGATTTTTTCAAGTGGGACTCAGCGGTTCACACCCATAATCCCAGTGACTTGGGAGGCTAAAGCAGGAAGATTGCAAGTTTGAGGCCTGCCTGGGTAACTTAGCAAAGTACTGTCTCAAAGTAAAAAATAAAAAGGGCTGGGATATAGTTCAGTGAAAAAGCATTCCTGGGTTCAATTCCATAAAGTAGGCTAGGTAATACAAAGTTCTCTTCTAAAATTTAGTACAATTTAAATAATATGAGGATATTCTTTGAGGAATTTGGGGAAAAAATCTCCATTGAATTCACTGGCGCCAAGGATATTTTTTGTAAGACTCATTTTGTATTCAATGTCTTCCTTTGATATTAATCTAATCACGTCCTAGTTTTTCTGTTTTTGTTTGTTTTTTTCCTGCCTCAGCCTCCTGAGTCACTGGGGTTATAGGCATGTACCTTCATGCCCCACTTCTTTCTAGTTTTTGTTTCATTCTTAGTATTTTGAATATTTAGCATACTGTCTCTCTCTGCTGGATTATCACATCTCCTATTCTGTAGATTAAAGGGCAATGCCATGAGAAGCATCTCTTCTGGGTCAGAAGTAGGCCTCACCTTCTAACATTACACCCAATAGTAAGATTCTCTCATGTCTTTGCTAAGAACCTCTAGCAGATAGCTGCTCTTTTCATCTCAGCCCCTTCTTGCATTTTTAAGATCAGGTCTTCTCTCTTTCTCTGGTTCTAATCACTTGGGTCTGCCCAGTCCCTACTGTTCCAGTGGCCTTTGTCCCCAAATTCCTGACTCCTTTCACAGTTTCCACACTTTACCAAGCCTTTGGATTGATAAGGCCCCTGGCTGCCACAGGCTTTCTGCACCTGGCAGGTCAGACGAGCATGGTGGTTCAGAGGGCTGGTCCTAGAGCCAGGCTGGCCTAGCTTTAATCCTGCTTCTGATGCTTACTTTAACCTTTTAGACTCTAGACACATAATTTAACCTGTTTTGTCTATAAATTGGAGGTAACAGTCATCTCCATCTTACCGGATTGTTGTAAGGATTCTTTCAATCATCCAGCAAATATTTACTAATTGCCTAATGTGTGTCAGACATTGATTTAGGTGAAAGGATAAAAGTAGTGAACAAAAGAAATAGAAGTCCTGTCTCATTGAAAATAGCTCTAGAAAAGTCACATGAAAAGTAAAAGTAAATAAAAAAACTAACATATATATATATGTATATGGAGAGAGAGAGAGAGAGAGCGAGAGAGAGAGAGAGAGAGAGAGAGTGTAATGCTTGGGATTGAGCCCAGGATCTTACCCATGCTAGGCAAACGCTCTACCATTAGATGACACTCCCAGCCCTATATGCATGTACTTTTATATATTACATATGCATATATTTTATATATTACATCTATCTATCTAAATTTGTCTATCTCAATTTGAGATAGTAAATATTTATGAATAAAAACAAAGAGAATGGAGAAAGAGGTACAAGGAGTGTTAGTTTATTTGAGGTGGGCTCTGAGGGCCATTCCAAGGGGATAATATTGAAGGGGGGGATCTAAATGAAGTAGGGAAGCCAGAGAGATGAGAGAAAATTGTCCATGTCAGAGGGGCCGTCAAGAATTAAAGCCCTGAGGACTGAGATCGTGGCTCAGTGGTAGAGCACTTGCCTCTCGCATGAGGCACTGGGTTCAATCCTCAGTACCACATAAAATGAATAATAAAGGTATTGTGTCCATCTACAACTAAAAAAAAAAAAAAAAATTTAAAAAAAGAATTAAGGCCCTGAGATGAGATTAAAGAAAACTTCGATCCGTTTCTTTTAACCAAACTTTTGAGGATAAAAGTAGCTTTATTACAGCTATTACATAAAGTGAGTTGCAGTTATTGCTCCTACAAACATCCTATGAGAACCAACATCGCTACTGCTGGTAGTTTTTTTTTAAACAGAGGCAGGCTCATTGCTTATTTATTTTTAAAAAATCTTTTTAGTTGTAGATGGACACCTTCATTTTATTTATTTTTATGTGGTACTGATGATGGAACCCAGGGCTTCACCATGCTAGGCAAGCACTCTACCACTGAGCTACAACCCCAGCCTCGCTGGTAGAGTTTTTTTTTTTTTTTTTTTTTTTTTTTTTTTGCGGTACTGGGGATCGAACTCAGGGCCTTGTGCTGAGCTATCTCCCCAACCCAGGTAGAGTTTTAATAAAGGAGTCAGAATGTAACTGGGACAAGAAGTAACTTCTGACTGTTATTCTGAAATCCTGGTATGGGTTGTAAGAGGGTTTCTCCCCGTCTCACAAACCCAGGGATCCCTGGAGGAATGCACACCACCCATCCACCCCTCCATCTCCAGCACACAAGTGCCCCTCCCTACTGCCCATCACATTCTGCCCACAAAGGTTACCAACACGTTCTACTCAGGTGAACTTCAAGGGTCCCCTAAATATGGCATTCAGAACAGTACTCTGCATATGGTACATGCAATTGGTGTTGACCATGAGATTCTCAGCCTACTGTCTCCTTCCCCCAATTGGAAAGGTTCAAAGTGGCCTGATTTTGGTCTGGACCAGAAAAATTCAAACTGGCCATGAGGTTTGGGCCCTCATAGACTTACAGACTCTTTACTGTCCTGGACAAACTGTCATGGTTCTTGAAGTGGGATTGGCTATGAGGAAGGGGGCCCCCACTATATTTTCTTGTAGGTTATTTTGCATCCTAATTTCTTAGCCTCTTAGCTTTCTTCATTAGCCCCATCTGCTCCCAGATCATTTCCCTCAAACCCTAGATACTTAGGCTCTTTCTGTTGTTCCCTCTACAAACCAAGTTCTGCCATAGCACACGTTTTAAGACCACCATTTGGGAGGGAGAAAAGTATGAAGTATAAAAATCAGTTATGGAAGACATTTTTGTTCATAAAGAAATGCAACTTTATTATTTTCAAGTACATATATAGTACCTCAAACTAATGTCTTACAAAAGGTCACCAGTAAAGACCTTGTAGATGTTTCTTTAACAAATACGTCAGGATTGATGATGATTAGCCCATGCATTTGCTACTTCTATATGGATGTTCCTAAAGTGCCTGAAAAGTATTGCTTTAGGTAGACTAAATATGCTACTCCTAGCAATAGTATTTATGTTCTTAATTTACTAAACAAATGCCACTTTTATTGATTGTGCAAGATAAACTTCTGTCCACTGTCAATAATTTCAAATTAATCAGACCCAGATAAATATGGTTTTCCATTCAGATTTCAAGGCTCACTTATTTCAAGGTGCTTCTGATAAAAAAAAAAAAAAAAAAAAAAAAAAAACAACTTCCAGTGTGATGAAATGACAGTCACTGGCACACTGTTCACAGGCCTGACCTAATGTTTGTCTTTTGTGCTTCCTCCCTTTCTGCCTTAGGCTTTCCATTTTCTGTAGGCATCTCTCTTTCTCTTTTGCTTGGCTTATCTAGGTGTCCCTGTGCAGGACATTCCTAATACCTTCTAAGCCAGGCTTAGAGAAGGGGCAGAGCTGCCTGCAGAGCAAAAATGTCAAGTGGAGAGGGAGTTAAAAAAAAAGTATCTGCTATAAGAACCTGAAACCAACTCCCTGTCTCCAGGGGAAGTGGGCATAGTGATCATCAGTGTGAAGGGCACTTGCCTGGGAGGAGTATCCCTGCCAACTGAGAGGTCAAAGGCAGGCCTCTTAATATTTTCCCTCCTGTTGTCCAAAGGTTCTGACCATGTCATGAACTATGCTGATTCTGCGTGTCCCTGAAAGACAGGAATGTTCTGGGAACTTCTCCACCCCGATTCCAGCCAATGGTCTGGGAATGCCTTTTCCAGGGCTGGCTTGGCAGTGCTGGGGATGACGTGGTTCATCCGGATGGGCATGAAGGGGCAGGGAGTGGAAAGACTGGGAGAGAACTGGCAGCTATCTGTGGTCTCAGACCACATGGAGGGACCAGAAACTTAGGGTAGGATATTGCCAAGTGTGAGTATGTGTGTGTGGTTGAAACAGCTGGAGCTTCTGTGACATCTGGGCCTCTTGGACCAAGACGACCACTAGCCAAGAGCCAGTAGGACACACAGTGTGGCATCTGTGGAGCTCCCTAGATTGCCACCTGGTCCTCTCTGCTGCTACTCTGATGAGCTGTGAATTTGGTATGCTGGTGGGGTATTCTAGAAGGGCAAGACACAGACCTGGAGCCTGTCTCCCTGGGACTTGAGACACGTCAAATGTCTGCCATTGGTGCTCTCCGTTTTCCTTTTCTGCCCCTCTTCCTTTGCTGTCTTCCTCCTCCAGTCAGTACCCTAGCTTCCTACTTGCCTGCCCAGGTCCCTAACTAGTCTGGACTGTGGGACAGGCCCAGCCTCTCCAACCAGCTTCCCTGTATAGCCTCAGGCTCTTGCACTCACAGGAGACTTTGTGATTTCAAGGGATGAGGGGAAGCAGAGCAGAGTGGCGGGCAGGATGCTGAGGAGGGGTGAAAGGGCAGATGGTGAGGCTGGAGCCATAAGTGGACATATGATGATCTGAGAGGGTTTCCACCAAAGGACTAGACAGACTCCTACCTTTGGATGTTGATCTGTTAGAGTAGGAGGTGGGAATGAAGGGATTAGACACTAGGAGGCTGGGGCAACCCTCAATTCCTTGAAACAAAATAGATAACATGGTGGAGTTGGATGAGAAAGGATAGGGGGGAGGACCCTAACATGCAGTGTCTAATCTGCGTGTTCACAGGTCTATGGAGCAATCACCCCAAGTTTATTTACCTACCCTACTAACTGAGGCTAGTAAGTTGTCTCATTCTCTCTTCTCAAATCCCCCAAAATACCACCCCAGTTTTTTCCGTCCCTCCCCATCACCATCTCTGCAACACCTCCAGAGCACCCCATGTCTCCCGGGCCTGGTTCTTCTTCCAGTGGGCTTAGTAGTATGTCTCCTTCTCCACCCAGCCTGTTAGAGACAGTGGGGTGAGGGTTGCCTTGTAAATTCAAGAGGAGGTTAGAGATCAACTGCCTAAGGGCTTGAGTGGATAAGGCCAGGTGGAAAGAGAGCCTGGTGAAGGGCTGAGGGAAGCAGCTGCAGGCAGATGGAGGGAGGGGAAGGAGAGTCTCCCTGCAGGGAGACTTGTATTGAGCACAGTGGCGGGTGGCAATGCCTATTATAGCAGGGCTCTTAAGGAAGCAGCTCAGTCATGGGATTGACAGTTCTGATTTTTCAGAAGTCAGAAATTCAGATTTCATGTGAAAGCCCCTGAGTTTTTTATACTGGGACAATTAAAAAAACACCACACACACACCCACACACACACACACACACACACACACACACACACACACGGCACTGGGGACATGAAACCAAACACTATCCGTGAACCATAGGTCATTCATTTTTAACTTAACAAGTCATCAAAAATGCTGGCTGGAAAAAATATACAACTTGTTGTTTGGTGCCTGGGTATCTAGAGACCTGCGTTCTAGTGCCAGTTCTGCTATTTCTTGCTGTATGACCCTAAACAAATTTACCTCTGTGTCTCTTCTCTTCATCTATAAAATATGAAGGTGAATATGTGACCTCAAAGGGTCCTTCTAATTTTGATGCTTTGTGATTCCAGGTGGAAGGTGGGAGCCTCAGAGATGGATGAATTAAGTGGGATGTAGAATCCTTCCCAGAGGTCAGGGAGGGGGCAGGTTCCAGAGTCAGGGCTCCTGGGACCTGGGGCCCCAGGATCTGGGAGCTCCGAGGAGCAGAAGCAGGGATGCATGGTAGGGGTGGAGTGTGGGTGTAAAGCCCTAGAGATTGGCAATCCATGGTGGGAGCTGGACTTTACTGGGGACCAAGGTGGGGTGTGGGGATACTTACCCCCAGGATATCTCCGCAGGATGAGCTTTCGGACCTCATCATAGATGAAGATGAGGAGACTGTAGGGGAAGGCGCAGAACCACCAAGTGACCCTGAAAGCAACAGAGGGGAGTGTTAGGAGCATCAGAGGTTGGCAAGGTGTCACACAAAGTAGGATTCAAATAGATTCTGAATCCTAGAGGGGCCCACTGCTCGCTCAGGCCACCTAAAGAGACACTTACTTGAGAGGGTACATGCGGAGGGCAACCCCCATTCCCGGGCAGTAAGACAGAAAGGCAGCCAATGCTGTCTCCTCCAGGAGCCCAAAAATCAGGATTTTGTTCCTGAAAAGGCAAAGAAAGGAGCATAAGTAGTATTTTAAAGGGGGTTAAGAGAGGGAGAGACCCAAAGATACCCCTGGGGATGGAAGAGGAAAGGAGAAATGTAAAGGAAATGACATCTTCCTGTGTCCTCTTCAAACATCCTCTTCTCATGCTTTTTGTAACCAAAGAATGATTTTCTTTTCTTCAGGTATGGTGGCAAATGCCTGTAATTCCAGTGACTTAGGAGGCTAAGGCAGGAGAACTGAAAGTACTAGGTCAGCCTCAGCAACTTAGTGAGATCCTCAGCAACTTACTGAGACCTTGTCTCAAACCAAAAAAATTTTTTTCTTTTTCTACTTATTGAGTTTACCTCCAATGTTTGTTGATCACACATATATTTGTTCATTAAATAACTCTTATGTGCTGGGTAATATGCTTTGTGATGCAGTGGTCAACATGGGGCTGCCCTCAGTCATCTTATAATCTTGTTATTGCTCCAGGCACATGGTCTGGGAAAGTATCATCTCCCCAACAAGTTACTTTGAAAAAATTCCTTTGGCATATGCCTTATTGATGAAGAGGATGTTTGTGAAGTCCTCGCCCAGGGGATGCTCACTGCGTAGTAAGTGGTTAATACATGCCCACTACATTAGAACTGAAGAGTGTGATAGAATAAGGTTTAGACAGCAGTTTCTGGAGTCACAGAGGTGGGGTCTATCCCCAGTTCTGCCACTTCCTGACTTGGGTGATAAACAATGCTTAACTTCTCTGAGTCTCATGTTCTTTCTCTATAAATTAGAAATTTTCACCTTTATATCATAGGACTGCTGGGGAAAATATGAGAACACTACCTGGAAAGCTCTGGAAATAGAAAATGCTTGGTTACATTATCACTTCATCCTTTGTAGTATTTTGCACAGTACCCCTTTTATGGCTTGAGCCAATAGTTCCCCAACTTTGCACTCACCAAGGACCATCGTATTTTTCTTCTATAAATCCCATATTTTAATCTTTGTCTCTCCAGTTGCATTTATTAATAAGAAATGAATATATTTCCCCATTTAAAATTTATTAGACATAGTCATGGCTTCCAAATAGAACTGGGAATTAACAAGTAATAACTGTATGACATGATTTTTTTTTTTTTTTTTACTTTTGCTTAAGAACATGTTCAGCAAGCCTGGTAGCCTTCTCATAGGTGAGCACTTGATAAGTTTAAAAAAAAATTTTATAGTAACTGGGGAGTGAACCCAGGGATTCTCTACCACTGAGCTGTATCTCCAACTCTTTTGATTTTATTTTGAGATAGGATCTGGCTCAGTTGTGGAGGTTGGCCTTCAACTTGTGATCCTCCTGCCTCAGCCTGTGCCACTGCATCTGGTTTGATAAGCCTTTTAAAATAATGCAAATAGCATCTCTGAGGACCCCCAGTGGTCCTTGGACCAAAGTGCTCTGAGGCTGCCAGGTGACTTGTTGGTAATAGCACCCCTTCCCTATATCCAGCTGGACTTTCATTTTGTTTCTTTCCCATTTGCCTCTCAGATGGGCTGGACTAATCCAGTTTGATGGTTCACCTTCCTCTGTCACCCATGGTCTGCATAATAAGTTCCAAGCCCCAGGACTGTACTCAATTTCTTTGACTCTCTGGGACAAAACTCAATTGGGGAATCATGACAGTTAATTATAGTAGAAGAAAGTGAAGAGAACCAGACTGATACTTTTAGCATTCCTCAACACCCATCCATGCTGGAGTCACAAATTATTGAGTTCTAAATAGGTGCCAGGCTCTGTGATGGGTGAGACATCACAATGTAAGCTGGGAGCCAAGAGCTTGGGCTTGATGGACCTTTACTAACTGGTGGCCTTCGACCATTTAACTTTCTTGGGGCCTCTTGTCCACTCAGTGTAAGCAACAGAATCCCCTTCATAGAGCTATTGTGAGGCTAAGAGTATCTGCGAGAAACTTAGCATAGTGCCAAGCACATGGTGTCACCGTAAGAAGGCCAGACTATGCTTTCAGGTGGACAGTGGCACCACAGGTCAAGTGCTGTACACTAGACTACTTGCTGAGTGGTGGCGGGGAATACAGAAGACCCTGGATTTAGGGTTGGGCAAAGGCTGAGGGTAGGTAGCACTCAAGAAGGAGAGAGGGAAGGGAACAGGGTACGCAGGGATCACAGGGAGCCTGCCTGTAATTCCAGCTACTCAGAAGGCTGAGGTGGGAGGATCACAAGTTTGAGACCAACCTGGGCAATTTAGTGAGACCTTGTCTCAAAATTAAAAGAAATCAAATTATGTTATGTGCATGTATGAATACAGCATAATGAATCCCTCTATTAATGTATAATTACAATATACCAGTAAAATAATTTTAAACAATAAAAAGGGCTGGGAATGTGCTCAGTGGTAGAGCACCCCAGGTTTAATTCCCAGTACTAAAAAAAAAAAAAAAAAAAAAAAGTAGAGAGAGAGAGATGGGGATAGAGAGAAGCTGAAAAGAAAGGAAGGTGGAAAGAGACTGTAACAAAATATACTTTAGGAGCAAAATCTGAACTCATTAGGAATAGCCCTATCATTCCTTCCTTGTCTTTCATCTATTTCAAATCTGGCTATGAATAAACCCTGGGTAATTAAAATCGGATGTCCCCTTGGCAGACCTGGGCCCAGGGGTTTGAGTCACGTGATCTGGCGTTGGAAGCCTGGCCTGTGTGGCTTGGTGAGCGAGCCCAGTGCTCTGCCTGGGTGGGTGGGTGCCAGTAGGGGTGGGGCTCACTTCATGCCCTGCTGGAAGACGGAGTTGCGGCGGGTCTTGCAGATGATGAGGTCAGCCCACTGCACAACCACGATGCTGGCAAAGAAGGCCGTGTGGCATGTGAACTCCACCACCTTCCGCTGCTCATAAGTCTGGGCGGCAAAGAGAAGTGAGAGTGTCAGAGGAAGGGGTAGGACTGGAGTGTGACGTGCCTTCAGGTTTAACATGGCTATGTTAAAGGCTGGCATCTAATCCACTCTTTGCCCCCAGTCCCAGTGGGTCTCGAGAAGCCACTCCTGCCAGGGGTTCCCCACCCAGCCCTCCATATGTGTGCATCCCACTCAAACAGCCCCACTCACCCATTCCTGGCCATAGCTATCCTCCAAGTCATTCATGGTTCGGTCATCCCAGTCCAAGCGGATTCCCAGCAGCCGTGATGGCAGGAATCCGTTCTCTGCCAGGATCACAAAGTAGGTGAAAAAGCCACCCAGTGCCTGGATCATCCCTGTGGGTGGTGAACAAAGGGCAGGGGGGCCTGGATCAGAGAAGGAAGCAGGAAGGGGCCAGCTCCTCAGGGCCAGAAATGGAAGTCCCTGACTCTCGGAGAGCTGGTCCCTGCCCTGGAAATTTTCTTGTGGCTCAACCCTCCCGAATGCTGGAAAAAGAAGCCTTTGAGGTTTCCTCCCCAGCCCGGGTCTGACGCACCAATCTGTCCATACGCCATGCTGATAAGCCGCTCATTCACCAGCTTGTCCGTCTGGGGGTTTCGCGGTTGCCGCTTCATGATGTCACTCTCAGCGGCTTCATAAGCCAAGGAGATGGCAGGGACCTGAGTAGGTAGGATAGGGGAAGGGAGAGCATTTGAAGGGATGGGGGAGATAAGAGCAGCAACCAATTAGCACCGAAGAATCTTAGACACAATCCAAAACACACATATTGATATCCTATTATCCTGCAGGCCATGCTTGTCTTGTCTTTTAACTGGTCAGCCTCCTTAGAGCACCTCTCCTTCACCTGCACCCACTCACCCACCCACCGTGACTACATGGCTTCCTTGTCTGCCCACTACTTCCTTTGGCCTCACCATATCTGTGCCCAGGTCAATGCACAGGATGGTCACGGTGCCCAGAGGGAGGGGGATATTGGCGATGATGAACAGTAGGAAGGGGGTGATCTCAGGGATGTTGCTGGTCAGGGTGTACGCGATGGATTTCTTCAGGTTGTCAAAAATCAGGCGGCCTGTGGAGAGGTCCTGAGGGCATCAGGGAGATCAGAGGGACCCTTCCCACCCCTATCTGCTGAAGCATGGCTGCCCTTTATCCTGAGGGAAGAAGATTTTGTTTGAGGAAACCTAAAGCAGTCTGGGGCTGCCTTCTTGGAACCCCAGGTTGATTCTTTCATGGGAATAAAATGTGTGAGAAGCAGAGGTGCTGGCTTCAGACAGGCCAGACACCATCCCAACACATTCAGCCTCCTCACCCTCCTCCACGCCTGTGACAATGGAGGCAAAGTTGTCGTCCAGCAGGATCATGTCGGCTGCCTGCTTAGAGACATCAGAGCCAGAGATGCCCATGGCAATACCGATGTCCGCCTTCTTCAGTGCTGGGGAGTCGTTCACCCCGTCACCTGTCACTGCCACAATGGCTCCCTGGAGAGAAGATAGGGCCAATACTTGAGGACCAAGTACCTGCCGGTCTGACCCCTGACTCTGCCCTGTCCCTGCCTCCTGCCGCCTTGCTCACCTGCCTCTGACACCCCTCCACGATGATGAGCTTCTGCTGTGGAGAGGTCCTGGCAAACACGATCTCTGTGTGGTCTCTGAGGATCTCATCAAGCTGCTCCGATGTCATGTCCTTCAGGTCTGAGCCATGTACCACACATGCTTTGGCTTCTCTGGAGGGTAGGGGCAGCAGGGACTGATTACAGGTGCCCAATCCAGTCCCCCTGCATTCCCTCACCACCTTTGGGCCCCCAGCTCCGGCTAAGTTGAGCTCCATCATTGTTTTAATGCCCCTCTCCCTGAATGCTCAGTTCCCCATTTCCCTCTGAGGAGGTGACACTACATCCTCATGCAGGATCACCATGAGGATAAGTACAGCATGCTAGGCCGTGTGCTGTTCCCTTCATGCATATCCCACTCCTATAGCAAGCAACCCTGCATGTAGATTGTGTCCTTTTTTTTTTTTTTTCTTTCTTTTTACTTTTTGTACTGGGGACTCACACATGCTAGGCAAGTGCTCTACTACTGAACTTCACCCTCAGCCCTTTCTATTAATTATTTTGAGACAGGATCTTGCCAAGTTGCCCAGGCTGGTCTTGAACTTGTGATTCTCCTGCCTCAGCCTACTTAGTAGCTGGGATTACAGGCATGTGCCACCATCCCTGCTGGCATCCTAATTTTGCAATTGAGGAAATAGAGGTTCAAGGAAGTAAAGTGATGCCTTCAAGGTTACACAGATCGTTAGTGGAAAAGTCTGGACACAAACTCAGGATACAGGAACCAGTCACAGAGGTGTTAAGGCCTTAAGCTGAAGGTCCCAGAGATGCTGTCCAAACACTCCAAGGGGACCCTGAAGGCCTCTGTGGGAGAGGATATGTTGATTAGGAGCAAGGGGTTCCTGCAAAAGCCTTACCTGGGATTGACTTGACTCACAGGGATGTTGAGCCTGGCTGCAATGTCCTCCACGGTCTCGTTACCCTCTGATATGATGCCCACACCTTTGGCAATGGCCTTGGCTGTGATAGGGTGATCACCAGTTACCATAATCACCTGGTAGGAAGGAGAAGAAGAAAAGGAGAGCATTGTTGACATTTTCACTTTAGTCCTTTTCCAAAATCAGGTAAAGCCAGACCACTAACAGATATCTAAAGCTGGCTCCCAGTCCAAATAGTGAAAGTGGGGGGCAGGACACGGGGGAGGGGGACAATGACATGTTGCATAGTGTTCAGGGGATCAGAGATAGTTTGTTTAAATGGGGGAAAGCATCCATGACAGAGTGGAAATTAAGGAGGATCCCCTGAAAGAGAAGCCTCAATTCTTTAGGATTGTTTAGATTTTTTTCACTTAATCTTTTGTTGTTGTTATTGTTCTGGGGATTGAACTCAGAGGTGCTCTACCACTGAGTTACATCCCCATCCCATTTTTATTTTTTAAAATTTGAAACTACGTCTCACCAAGTTGCTGAGACTGGCCTTCAACTTTCGATCCTCCTGCCTCAGTCTCCTTGGCTGCTGGGATTACAGGTGTGTGACACCGTACTTAGCTCTGACCTTCTTTCTTGATCTCTAAACCATATTCCAACTGTTCCTTGCATCTCTGGATTTCTTGTAGATGCTTTGAACTTAGGGTCCAAACTGAACTCATTATCTCTACTCCTACCACCCCACCAGTTCTGCTCCTCTGCTCTGTCCCTTCTTCCTCTCCCATCATCTTCACCTCCCATATCCAGTGCAGTCACCATGTTCTCCAAACAGTTTTCAAATGCAACTATCTCTCTCCAGTCCCTTTGCTGCTGTCCTAGTTCAGGACACCATTCCTTGTCTGAGCTGTCACATAGCCTTCTTTTTTGTTAATGGGGATTGAACCCAGGGGCACTTAACCACGGAGACTCATCCCAAGCCCTTTTTATTTTATTTTTTTATTTTGAGACAGTGTCTTGCTAAGTTGCTGAGGCTGGCTTTGAATTCACAGTCCTCCTGCCTCAGCCTCCAAAGCTGCTGGGATTAGAGGTGTGTGCCACTGCATCTGGCAAGCCTTTTAACCTGTCAACCTGACTTTAGTTCTCCCCCAGATCCAGTCCCTCCTCCATCTAGTAGCCTTGAAGCCAGGCCTGTGACATCTGGGGCCCTTTATGACACACAGGATAAAGCCCAAATCAGGAATTTAAGTGAAGTTGTTCCAACTGGTCCCGACCCAACATTCCCACCTCAATCCCCAGTGCTCGTCTGCCATCTCTCCCCGTCACTGCCCGCTCCACCCCTCCGTGGTCCCATACAATGTAGCCATGTCAGGCACACGCTGTTCCCTCTGGTCTTGCCATGCCTTCCCCTCCCTGACTGCCTCACAGAACACTCTTCAGCCTTCAAGGCCCAGATCAAGTATCATCCCCTGTGTCAAACATTGTCCAGTTCCCTGAGGCAGAATTAACTTCTCCCTGATCTGACCTCCCATAATGTCCTTGTCCAGGCCTCCGTGGCAGAGGCATCTGAGCCAGCAGGAGGAGCACGGGCTTCCAGACAAGCCACCGTGCTTCATATTCTCAATCCACCTCTTTCAGCAGTTCTATTTTGAGGAAGCTATTTACCCACTTTGAGTTTTCATTTTTTTTTTTTTTTTAATGGAGGTAATGATGCTTACCTTAGAGTGACTCTGGGTTTCAGAATTTACACATACACACAGCACCAAATCCCCTGGTGTGATGGTTAAGAAATAGCAAGATTTGCCTTGGTTCACATTCTGGCTCTATGACTTACTATCTGTGTGACCTTGGATTTGTTACTTTCTATCTCAGTTTTCCTTTCTGTGAAAAGGGGAAAATACTCATGCTTACTCAGTGCTATTATGAAGATTAAATGAGATTGTATAGGTTTGTTGCTTATAGTAATGCCTGATTCATGTAAAAATTTAAACAACTGACTTTTTGCAGTACTAGGGATCAAGCCTCAGGCCTCAAGCACTCTAACACTGAGTCACAAACCCAGCCCTAATTGTTTTTATTCGAGTATCTGATCCATAAAAGGAGCTTGATGATCTGCGATGTTTGTTCTGTGAAGGGCTGTAAATGCATCTGTCTCCCCTGAGGGACCAGGAAATGTGCAGGCCAAGCCCTATATCTCAATATCTCATTCATCTCTGTATCCCAGGGCCTAGCACAGGACCTGGCTCTCTATAGATAGCTTGAATGGGAGCATGTGAGATGTTGAAAGAAGAGCAAGTTATAGTACCAGAGTTGAGGACCAGAAAAAGGGATGGCAAAAAGCTGTCTTGGAAATAGGAAAGTGAGCTTCAAGATGGAAGAGAGGTTTCATTTGTTGACTCCAGCATCTTGCACAGTGCCCAATTCACAGTTGGTAAATAGATATTTGTTGAACGAAGAACATAGTATGGAGGAGGGAGTGGTCAGTGAGAAGCATTCACAGGAGTGGTGTTGGGGGATGACTATGGGATGATGGACTCAGTGAGTGGGAGCAGACAAGAGCCTGCTGATCCCACCCCAGATGGATAGAGAGTGGGCAGAAGTTGGGAAAGGTCAGACAACAAAGTCTCCAAGGTAGGGGGTCCAAATTGTGCTTGAAATCAGAAGGGCAGGCTGCACATGCAGATGGAACAGTGAACTGTGCCAGGGAGGCAGAGGATGGGCATGGGAAACTGAGCAAAAGGGAGAGGGTAAGAGCTCCTGGCAGGGGCCTACTTTTCCTTCTAGATAGACATTGCCTCTGAGTCAGTGGGAAGGCAGCCACATGGGCTGTGTCCTTCAGGGCAGCAGCTAATTGCAGTCCCTTGACCTTTGGCATGATGGAGGTGAGGACAGAGGGGAGAGGAAAGCCGGTACCTTGATGCCTGCACTTCGGCACTTGCCCACAGCATCTGGCACAGCCGCCCGGGGTGGATCAATCATAGACATGAGCCCCACAAAGCAGAGCTTCTCCGTGGGAAAGTTCAGTTCATCCGTGTCGAATTTGAAGCCCCGAGGAAACTTTCCGGAAGGCAGATTCAGATGACAGAAACCTGGGGGTGGGCAGAAGGGAGGAGTGAGAGCAGCAGAGTAGCTGCCTGGGCATCCCCAGTGCTCCTTGCCCAAGGGACACCGCAGAGGCTTAGGAATCCCTTCTCAGCCCTGTTCCCTTTTCTGGACCCTTACCCAGCACACGCTCGCCCAGTCCTCCCAGCTCCATGTAGGCGTTTTGAAAGGCATCTTGCATCTCCTTGTCGAGAGGGATCTCCTTGCCCTGCACCAGGATGGTGGAGCAGCGATCCAGGATGCGCTCTGGGGCCCCCTTCATTACCAGCACGTGGCTCTGGGGACTGTCTTCTCGCTCATGGATGGACAGCTGGAAAGGAGAAAAGCAGTTACAGAAGATGCTGTATTTGTCAGATGGGCTTCAGTGCCCAGCATAGGACCTGGTACAGAGCAGTGAGCAGTGATTGGTAAGAAAATCTCCCTTAATAAAAAACAAAAACAAAAACAAAAATGAAAAAAAATCCAATCCATCAAAGACTGTCAACACCAGGAGAATCTCAGAGTGTAAAAGGGTGTTTGCTTATAGTCCCAACTCTTGAAATCTGAGAGTTGCTTCCAAAGGACAGTCACTCATTCAACAAATAGTTATTAAGATCAGTTAAGAAGCCAGGCACAGTGATGTACATCGGTAATCCCCAGCGACTCTGGAGGCTGAGGCAGGAGGACTGGGTGTTCAAAGCCAGCCTCAGCAAAATAGCATGGTCCTCAGTAATTTAGTGAGACCCTGTCTCAATATTAAATATTAAAAAAGGTCTGGAAATGTGGTTCTAGGGGTTGAGTACCCCTGGGTTCAATCCCTGGTACCAAAAAAGAAAAAATAATCAGTTAAGACAGGCACTGTGCTAGTGGATGGATGGGTCCTGTGAGCATCCCCCATCCCACGGGGCTTTACCTTCATGGCTCATATAGAATATAGCTGAGACTGTTCTTAGAATTTAACAGATGCCTAAAATCTGGTGATGGTTACCATAAGGGAATTATAGAAGCATGCTTCAATTAAATGGGATGGCAGAACTGGAAGACTTTGTACAGTGGATGGGGAGCTATGGTAAGAAGAGTTGAGAGAGTGACAGATTGCATGCGGAAGGGATGTAGTAAGGTCTGGGAGTTAGTGAGTGATTGCAACCAGACATGCAGTCAAGCAAGTTGTTCTGGGAGAGAGGCAGGGGTGAGAGGACATGACCTTCAGATGCCTCATTCATTCCTTCTGTGGATTCCCTTTGGCTATAGCCACTCTTCATAATTTTTCCCTTTCTCTCCCTTCCCAGCAGCCCATCCAGACCTGGTACTTGTTGGTAGAGTTGAACGGAATCTCTGCCACCTTGGGGTTCCTGTCCCTCATCTTTCTCACTGAGCCACAAGACAGCTCAATGCACTTGAGCAGAGCTGACTCAGAAGCATCACCAGCTGTGTCCCTCTGCCAAAGAGAAGAGAATTCAGTGTCACAGTCGGGGAAGGAAGGGAGTGGAGGACCAGAGAGGAGGGCACTCAAGTCCCAAGGCAGCCCCACAGGATGTGAGAGGGAAAGTTGGGCATCACAAGGGGACTATGGAGGCATCCACCAAATACACCTGCTATGTGTGCTGACTGACACCCTACCTTAGATACAGAGATGTTCTCCTGTCCAGCCTTGAATACAGCACGGTTGCAGAGACCAGCAATCCGAGACAGGGCTGTCCATGTTGGGGATCGTTTGTCAAAAGTGGCCCCTGGAAAGAAATGAGAGAGAATCAGTAACTTGGCACTCGCTCTCTCTCTCTCTCTCGCTCTGTGTGTGTGTGTGTGTGTGTGTGTGTGTGTGTGTAGTACTGGGGATTAGACCCAGGGGCACTCTACCACTGAGCCTCATTCCAAGCCATCTTTTACAGTATTGAAACAGGGTCTGGGTAAGTTGCCAAGTTTGGTCGTGAACTTAAGATCCTCTTGCCTCAGGCTCCTGAATTGCTGGGATTACAGGTGTGCACCACCATGTCTGGCTTGGCCTCCCTTTTAGAATCCTTATTTCACCCCCAGCTACCCTGCCATGCTGATGCCCTCAATCCCCTCATTCCCCCTGGAGCACCCAATCACCAGACTGATCTTCTGTGGTGTCAGCCTCATGGATCTGGTTGTCAAACCACATGTGAGCGACAGTCATGCGGTTCTGAGTGAGGGTGCCCGTCTTGTCCGAGCAGATGGTGGACGTGGAGCCCAGTGTCTCCACTGCCTCCAGGTTCTTCACCAGGCAGTTCTTCCGTGCCATGCGCTTCGCTGTCAGGGTCAAGCACACCTGGTTGAGAGAGAGAAAAATAAAAAAGGGGTAAGTTTGGAGCTACAGATGTCCATGACCCTACCCTGGACCATAACTCTATTCTGTCTTTCTTAATCCCTGAAGTAAGTATTGAATGTGTTCAACTTTAGATGTGTTGAATTGGGATTGTAGGTACATATTAAGGTTAAATGCCCAGCAGGGGGTTGAAGATATTAGACTAAAACTCCAAAAGGGTGTGGGGATGTGAGAACCATCCTCACAGAACGTGCACTAGAGACTGTGGGAGGAGATAGGTTCATTCTGGGGGTACAAGGAGAAGAGCAGAGGGCTGAAGCCTGAGAATAAGGGTTGGGGGAGAAGGAGGAGCTGCTGTAGGGGATAGAGGAGAAGAGAACCAGAATAGTGACAAACCACAGTACTTGATGGAGGACAGAATTCTAGGATGAACAGCAGTATCCATTTCAGCTGTAGAGTTAAGGATGGGAGCTGAGAAAAGGTCACTGGATTTGCTAGTTAGTCATTGGTGACCTTTGAGAGACTTTGCAGGCAAGTTGGCCAGGATGAGCCCCAGACTGCAGCAGGGAGATGAGCACATGGTGAGAAAAGGTGACGATACCAAACTCCAAAAAAGAAATTCGAGTGCCCAGATATATTCCAACACGAGATTTTTCAGACTCAAACTTTGTGAACCATGTGTCACATGATCTCTTATATGTGACTTTAGGGACTCAATACCAAAAATAGCTGAAAGGTAATAAGCAACTGTGACTCTATCACTCTGAAAAAGGGATAATGAGGGACTCCCCTGGTGGTACTTCAGTCTGATCTACTCACAGTCACAGTGGCTAGAAGCCCCTCAGGCACATTTGCCACGATGATGCCAATGAGGAAGATGACTGCCTCCAGCCAGCTGTAGCCCAGGATGAGGGACAACACGAAGAAGGAGACCCCCAGGAACACAGCCACCCCTGTGATCAGCTGGATAAAGTGTTCAATCTCCATGGCTATAGGTGTCCGCCCAACCTCTAGGCCTGAGGCCAGAGTGGCAATACGGCCCATGACTGTCCGGTCACCTGTGGCAATCACCACACCCCTGGCAGTGCCTGAAACAGAGGTAGGAACACCAGGATGGATACCTTGGGGCTTCCAGGGATGTCTCATCTTACTTTCCGAGTAAAGAAAACCATGAGCTCAAGAACTCAGATTCTGGAGCCTGTTTTCAGTAGGCTGTACCTCACATGGGCTTACCCTCCCTGCATAGATCACCATCCCAGACTTGATCAAACAGCAAATTATTTTCTCTTATATTTGGGCCCCAGGATAAGTCTTACAAATAATTCTGAAGTTCAAACTGAGGAGATTCGATAAATGAAGTAAAAATTGCCTGCAGCATTTCAGTAAAATCAATCTTGATACTATCCAAAAGTATACTATGAACACAAAGCACTCATTATGGATTTTTTTTGTGTGTGTGTAGTCTCAAGATCTGATTTCTTGATGTTTGGCATGAATTTCTGTAAAATAAGCTAGGCAAATATTAACTCTTTTGTGATGTTACAGAGAGTCTTTGGAAAAAGAAGTGTGGTATAGCGAAAAGAATATGTATATTGGAGTCAGCTAAATCTGGGTTCAAATACCTGTTTGAATTTCTACCTAGGGGTCGTTTTAATAATTAAATAAGATAATGCCATAATGTACCTAGGCCAGTGACTGGCACACAGTAGGCAACCAACAGCTATTAACTCTATTCATTTCCTCTCTTCAAAGCCAGCTGCAGAATAAACATGAATATCTTATCAGGCATTTCTGAACAAATCAATTTTGGGGAATGTAAATTTCAGAATCACAGCATATTAAAATTTTAGGAAATTTAATGCATGGTTGTTTTCATTGTAATTCCTACTTGCTGAAGGAGGAAAACAACACCAGAGAAACATAATATGCTGAGGAGAAATGAGTGATAGGAAGGGGAAGGTGTGGAATTTGGATATGAGGTCTCCTTTGTCCCACTTTCAGAGGTCTAGTTACCACCTTCTCTTACTGCCTACTCCTGAGTCATCCCTGACTCAGCTCAGACGTGACCACAGAGGGCACAGGTTTCAATTGAGTTTGGACCCCTGCCTTTAAGTAATGGCAGCTCCCAGAGTTCTTATTGACCTTTACTGTTCATCTTTTTAGAACAGGAATGGGGCAAATGGGGCAGCCTCTTCACAGTGAGAATTTTTGTTTGTTTGTTTGTTTGACACAGTCCTAAATGTAGCCTGAAGGGAGACACAAGTGTTCATTGGCCTGAAAGCTTTTCTAAATCTTCCCCAACCTGGAGTTCTGGTCAAAGTAAGGGCTGGAGATGGAAACCACTAGACCAGAACCACAATCAATAGAAGACATCAGTTGAATCCAAAGATCCCTAGGAATCTGTATATGTATGTGCATGTGTGTGTGGTACTGAGGATTTAGCTCAGGGGTAGAGTGCCAGTCCTTTTTGTTTTTTAGTTTGAGATAGTCTTGCTAAGTTGCCAAGGTTAGCCTGAAATTTGCAATCTTCCTGCCTCAGTCTCCCAAGTAGCTGGTGCTATAGGTTGTGTATCACCATGCTCAGTTGTAGAGGTTGGGGGTCTTGACCCCAATACCTGAAGGCTTTGGAAACCATGCAGGATCAGGATGGATAGGCCAGAGATTTTTCTGTGGGGAGATAACTTTCCCATGGAGTCATACTGCCCCTGGCCAGTGTTCTGCTCTCTGGAGGGTGCCATTTATGTAATATTCAGGGCCTCCAACCCCTCAATGTCACTTTCTACGGCAGAGGTTTTAGCAAGTAAGTGACATCACAGCCCCCAATCCTGACTGAGGATTTGGGATTCGGACTTTCCCTTCCATTGTGCTCAGATGAGGAGTTCCCCTAGCAGGCCAGCTCATTACCTTCCACGCAGTTGGTAGAGAAGAAGCAGATATTGCGGGTCTCCAGGGGGTTCTCGTGGGTAAACTCAGGGGAGCGAGTCTGGGGCTCTGACTCGCCTGTTAGGGATGAGTTATCCACCTGAAGAGGAAAAAGTGTGCAGTCATCAGATGGGCAGAAAGCACTCATGTGCATGCAGCTGTCTCCTGAACCTGCTCCAAACCACCCTCAATCTTCATGACAGGAGGAACAAAATTACACTTGGCCTCATCACATATTTATGGCATTACTCAGTTATGGTCCCTGCTCTGATTTGGAATCCTGCTCTTACTGACTTCTTATGTGACTTTGGGTTATTTGCTTAACCAACAGAGCCTCCATTTACTCATCTATAAATAGGAGAATATGATCAAAATCACTATACTGCATACCTCCAGGGGGCACTACTAATATGTAGCCTATGCAAATGGTGTCTCCAGAAGTTTCCCAGGGCATAACCTGTGAGGTCACATGTGTCAGCCCTGCATGATCACACCATTCTTTCAGACTGAAATTAAATAGCATATGTGAACTTATGTAAAGAATCTGACCCATAATCGGTACTCAATACATGATTACTATAAAGTGGCAAACAAAGAAATACCCGAGGCATAGAGCATTCACAACACACAGAAACAAGGTAACAGTGCAAAAGAACCATATGCCATTAGAAGGTTCAGCTGGGAGACATGGGGGAGGAGTTGACATTTGGAACTGGGTTTCCTAACTTTTAAACCAAGTGGGTCATTCTCAGTCTGTATAGTCTGCCTCTTAGATCCAACCACTTGTTCTGGTGTGACCTCCTCACCTTACAACCATGAGAAGAGATGATCCGGAGGTCAGCAGGGACACGGTCTCCACCCTTTACCTCCACCAGGTCGCCCACCACCACCTCCTCTGCGTTGATCTGCATCTTCTCTCCCTCCCGAACCACAAGAGCTTGCTGAGGAGAGGCCATAGGCAACTCATGAAATGCTTGTCTCAATCCCTGCTCTCATCTCCTGCTGGTCTCCTCCATCCCCACCAAGAGTGAGGAGAAACCCCCATACCCTTGGTGACAAAACTAAGTCCTAGGTCCCAGTATAGGGAACTGGAGTCTTTTCTACCCTTTCCATCTCAAAGCTGCAGAGTTGAGAGGGGCATTAGTTGGGCCATTCCAGAACTCTTATGCCCCAGCCCAGATGGAGCCCACTCTTGCCATCTACCTGAGGCACCATGTTCTTGAAGGAATCCATGATTTTGGAGCTTTTGGCTTCCTGGTAATAGGAGAAGCATCCGGTGACAATGACCACAGCTGCCAACACCACACCCAAATATAGCTGATAAGGGAAGAGATTTTTTTTTTTTTTTTTTTTTAATATTGAGGATTGAACCCAGGGGTGCTTAACCACTGAGCCATATCCCAAGTCCTTTTTATTTTTTATTTTGAGACAGGGTCTCACTAAATTGCCCAGAATGTCCTTAAACTTTTGATCCTTGTGCCTCAGCCTCCTGAGTCACTGGGATTACAGGTGAGTGTCCTGCTCCTGGCAAGGAGACGGCCTTGAGGGATCTGATCTTCCCTAAACTAGAGGGGCAACTGTAACTCAGAATGAATACTCAATTTCATCCTATATGAGAGTTCAGACTTTCACCTGTGCCTGGGAGTAAGAATGGTAGGGGAAAGTCTTTTTTTCAACCGCTTTAGATATTCCAACTCCCAATCTCCTTGAATAGAAGGGGTAGGGAACATCTTGGAGAGTTCCCAGGGCTAGGATTTACCCAGGGGTGAAGACCCAGGAATAAGGACAAGCCTACTTCCATGGGAAGGAACAGGGAGAGGCTGCTTTCTCAATATTGAGTGTGTGTGTATATTGGGGAGTGCTTTATAGATACGTATTAAAGCCTCACTCCGTTTTTGCCTGAGATTCAGGGTCAGCTATGGAACCATGACGTGAGGATCTTATTCCCTGCACCCTCCCCATCACTATATTGGGGGTTTTGAGTTGGACACAGAGCCATAAGCTGGGCCAGGGGTCAGGTGCAGCTTACATTGTCATTGGATGGTTCATCCTCCATGGCAGCCTGGATGCCATAGGCTAGGAAGCAAAGGATGGCCCCAATCCACAGTAGGATGGAGAAGCCCCCAAAAAGCTGACGACAGAACTTGACCCACTCAGGGGTTGTGGGGGGTGGAGTGAGGGCGTTGGGCCCATCCCGAGCCAGAATGTCTTGAGCCCGCTGGTTGGTGAGGCCCTAGGGAACAAAGAAAGGAGTGGAAGATGCATCTGGAACCAGCCTGGCCCTCCACATACCATCAGCTCCTTGGCAGGGAAATAATGTCCAGATGGAGAGGAAAAACGCCACCTGGTTGGAAGGAGAACATCAGAAGAAACCATACAGAGGAGACGGCATTTGTGAGGGAACTTGAAGGCCTCGAAGGCTGAAGACGATTTTGACTGTGGCTCCATCTCTGATGGTTTTTGGATTGAGAGACATTTTGGTTAGGACCAAAACATCTCCCTAGAGACAACCTGGATAAAAGCCCTGGAATGACACCTCATCTGGTCCTTCCTCATCTCTCTCTCTTTCTTTCCTTTTTTTTAAGACTCCCCCTTTTACCAAAGCTACAAAAAGACCTCCACATCACTGACCATCAGTATCACACAACTTTGGCAATCACCTATTACTTTCCACAGAAAGCCTGGCCAGCCTCTGTTCCCCTTGTGCCGGGCTGATGGATCAGATCGCCTTTTCTACATTCCCACAATATATTAATAAAATTCTGTTTGCAATTTTATTTATTTGTTTATTGGGACTAAACTTTGATCAGGGATTTCTCCTTTGTTTGTTTTTTGGGTACTTGGGATTGAAGCTTAACTACTGAGACACATTCCCAGTCCTTTTTATTTATTTTTTTATTTTGAGACAGGGTCTTGTTAAGTTGCTTAGGGACTAAACTAAGTTCCTGATATTGGCTTTGAACTTGTAGTCCTCCTGCCTCAGCCTCCCAAGTTACTGGGATTACAGGCTATTTCTTCTTAATTATCTTTGCATCTATCATTCATTCATTCATTTACTAAATGTGTATTCAGCACTTACTACATATCAGGAATTATGTGAAAACCAGAGATGGTCAAAACCAACAAAGTCCCTACCCTTGTGGAGCCTGTGATCTAGAAAGGTTATAAAGAACAAATAAACAAATGCATATTAATGCCAAGGAGTGCAAAGTATCGTTAAGGAAAATAAAATAAGGTAAAGGTATAGGTGCATGAAATTTTAAGAGGGGCAGTTGATAGCTTGGGAGGCTGAGGGAGGAGTTGTTCAAAGCCAGACTCAGCAACTTATAGAGGCCCTAAGCAATTTAGGGAGACCCTATCTCAAACAAAAAATTAAAAAAGTGCTGGGATATGGCCCAGTGGTTAGGAGCCCCTGGGTTCAATCCGAGAGAGAGAGAGAGAGAGAGAGAGAGAGAGAGAGAGAGGCGATATTCACCTCTAAATTTTTTTTTTGCAGTGCTGGGGATCGAACCCAGGGCCTTGTGCTTGTGAAGCAAGCACTCTACCAACTGAGCTATCTCCCTAGTCCCCTAATTTTTTAAATTAACACTTTTTATATTTTTGAGACCAGAGGGTCTCACTATGCTGCCCAGACTGGTCTTGAACTAAATTTCAAGTGATCCTCTAGCCTCAGTCTCCAAAGTAGCTGGAATAACAGGCATGCACCATCATGCCCAGAAGATTAACAATATTAAGATATTTTAAATATTTCAAAATGATGAGTTTGACAATCTGACTGTGCCACTTACTTGGTCATGTGACCTTGGAAGTTATCTCCTTCTCTGATTCTCCTTGCTTTAATAACCAGGCCAACAGAGTATATTTCCAATGTTGTTGCAAGAATTAGAGAAATGTACGTAATGAACCTATCATTGTGCCACATATGTAGCAGGACTCAGCAAATTACTGTAATAACAGGAATGGGCTACCTCACTATTTCTTGTGTATCAGCTCTGTAAGAGGTTGTGTGTCAGTGGTTTCTCGGGGTGAAAGGAAGAGCCCTGCCAAGAGGCCTATGTTCTTAGGAGTCCTGGCTTCCTGGGAATACAGGGTAAGAGCTTTGCCCTAGGAAACAGGATTCCAGATTCTGGTTTTGGCTCTGCCACTAACTAGGCACATTACCATGGGCAGCTCTCTTATCTCTGGGCCTGTTCCCTCACCTGTGATTATAAGAACATTCATTGCATTCATTGCATTTTCAAGGCTCTCCCACTTGATACATGTTTCTCTCACCTCTTGGGTCCACTCACCTTGGACAAATCCACTTGGTATTTGCGGCCCAGCTCATCTAAGGATAGCTTGTGATCATCCTGGGGAAGGGAAGTGGAGTTACTTTGGGGAAGGAGGCTGCGGGAACAGGGGGTGGGGGTAAGGCGAGGAATGTGGGAGAGGGCACGGAGCTTCTCTCTGGGTGCACAGGGCTTCAGGGCAGTTCTCCCAGCACGGGGCTTTCTGTGACCTTTCTGGTTGGGCTGTGGGTCTCACCATGGCCACCTCCTTCTTCAGTTCATCCAACTCCTTCTCTTTCTGTTTCTTCTTGCCGCCCCCATTCTCTGCAGTGGTGGCGGCAGGCGAGTACTCCCGGCCATCCTGCAGAAGGAAGGGAGAGCACAGCGAATCAGCAGGTGACAGGCTGGAGTCCCTGTTCCCACCAGTCAGCATAGGCTGGGAGTGGGGGCCACGGATTCAAAGGCATTGACTACTCTGGGGGAGGACAAGAGCAGGGATCGGAAGGGCCTAGAACCTCAGTTTACAGACCAATGGCAGAGCTATGAGGCCCCACATTCAAACTTCGGGGAAGACCAAGGCACTCAAGACTGGAGAGTTGCACTTTTGTTATTTAGTATGTAAGCTTCTGGTAAGATTTTTTTCTTTTTTAAGGACCAATACGAAAATTTTGCAAACTGCCATCTTATGCTCTTTAGGAGAATTCTGGTAGGGAGTAGACATGGCTGGGGTGGGATAGAGGAGTAGAAGCACCCTGTAAGAATTTCTTTGCCCAACACCATGATTACTGTACTTAGAGAGGAGTAGAGATAAAGGAATTTGGAAAAGTAAGTCTTGGGGCAAATGGGGGAGAAAAGGGTTTGGTGGTAGCATGGTGCAGGTGGAAGGGGCAGAACAGATGAACCAAGACAAGTCCATAGTGGAGGGTCAGAGGGTGCCCAGGAATTCAGAACACAGGGGTGATGGGAGTCCCGTGTCCCTCCTACTGGCCAGGTTGTACAGGTGAGGTTAGGTAAGAAAGCCACGCCTGCCTAAGACTGGAAAATGTACTTCTAGGTCTTGGTGCCCCAAAGCACAACTGGGTAAATGGGAACTCAGTTTCACTCATCCAAAAATATAAGAAATTGCATTTGAGGGTAAATCTAAAGCTAAAATTCATGTAACTCTTAGATCTAGTCATTCCTGGGTCATCTGTGAGATCAGATTGGCATTTTAACTATAGACTCGTGAAGCCCTCATTACCCCTTTCCCTTCAGGGTCACGGCCAGGCCTCCAGGGTCTCACAGGGAACTTCTGGGGAGAGGGTGGAGATTTCTCTGTCCAAGTGGAGGCTGTCTTGGAGTAATAGAATAGGAGGGGGTTGGGTAAGACCTGGGGGTTGTGGCTAGTGCCCAAGAATAGTGGGTGAGAAACTCCACTGTCTTCCCCCGCTTCCTCTCCCTCCCTCAGGATACAGTGTTCTCATTACAGAAGGGCTGCTCAGTTTCTGCCTGATGCCTCTGGTTCCTCACTGGATCCTGAAGGCTAAACTGGGTTTTCAGGGATGGGTTTTTCTATACCCCTATGTGATCCTTCTTTTCATCATGAAGAGTAGTAGGATCAACAGCCCAAGTTTTTTATTTTTTTTCAGGATACTGCATGTTTGGGGGGTAACATTGTTTGGAAAAATAGACCGAACTGGGCACAGTGGTACATGACTATAATCCCAACTACTCAGGAGGCTGAGGCAAGGCCAGCCCAGACAACTTACTGAGACCCTGTCTCAAAATAAAAATCAAAAAGGACTGGGATGTAGCTCAGTGGTAGAATGCTCCTGGGTTCAATCCCCAGTCCTGCAATTAGTTAATTAATTAATTACAGACTGATTTTGGGAGTAATTTTGTTTTGGTTCACAGGAAAATTGAGTGAAAAGTCAAGAAAGTTCTCCTATTCCCCTGCCCCCACAGGTACACAGCCTCCCCATCAACTACCGTCCAGCACCAGAGGGCACATTTTTTATCATAATCATCCAATACCCACAGCTTACACTGCACTCTTGGCGGGGATGAACATTCTATGGTTTTGAACACACGCATATCAATATGTATCCACGGTTTTGATTTAATAGGGAATAGGTTTGCTGCCCTACACCCTACATCTTCTGTGCTCCAGAATAAGGCATTTGGTGGTGGCAGCGGGGGGTGGGGGTGGGGGAGTGAGGGGCGTACCAGGGATTGAACCCAGGGGCACTAAATCCCTGAGCCATATCCCCAGCCCTTTTTTATATTTTATTTTGAGACAGAGTCTCTCTAAGTTGCTTTAGGGTCTCAATAAGTTGCTGGGGCTGGCTTTGAACTTGTGATCCTCCTGCCTCAGCCTCCCAAGCTGCTGGGATTACAGGTGTGCACCACCATGCCTAGCAGAATAATGCAATTTTTAACCATCAAAGAGTCAGGAGCAATTCCAGGAATATGGAAAATGTCACAAATCTAGCCTCTTGAGAAATAGAAGTCTGACCACTGAAATCAGGAGCAAGGCCATGAGCAGGAGGCCCAGTGCAAGGTGGACACTTGTTCCCAGATATAATGACCTAAAAGGATATGAGTTCTTGGTGGTTGTATGCTCAGAAGTGATCCTCTCGGAAAAAGTGACCAGTAATCATGCATTTGTCTTTGCCTGAAGCATCTATGAATCCAGTCCCCTCTAGATGCACAGTCTTCTAAAGGCCAGTTGTATGAAAGAGACAGAGTAGCTCAACAGAAGAAGTGGGGAAGGACTTGGGGGTAGTTCCATCTCTCTTTTCCCCAGATGACTTAGGTTCATTTGGGCTGGGGCACTGGGAATTGAACCCAGGAGTGCTCTACCACTGAGTCACGTCTCTCACCTTTTCTAGTTTTTGAAATAGGTCTCACTAAGTTGCTGAGACTGGCCTTGAACTTGTAATCCTCCTGCCTCAGTCTCCTGAGTAGCTGGGATCATAGGTGTGAACCACTGTACCAGGTCAGAGAATTCACTTAATTGGCTGAATTAAAATTTTTTGAATTTACTAACTCTGTCGTGGATGAGACAGGGTTAATAAAAGGATGGAAATCAATGAAGGGACCAGAGGCATGAAAACAAGAAATCAGAGACAACAGACAATCCCTCCCACCCACCCACCCGTCCATAGGAACTTCCAGGATGGGAATAGAGCATAGGCATGCATCAGGATGGGCTGGGGTTGGGGGCAGAGGAGCAAAGCCCAGAGAAATTTTAGTACATTTAGACATGAATAAAGTAATAAAAATCAGAATCAAATGCATGCTTCTAAAAGGCTTGCTGGCCCATGCATGTGGGACTGTGGCTGAGCGAAGCTGCTCCGTGAAGGGCCTCCTTTCCCTGAGCTCCCACCCCATTCTCCCACAGACCCAGAGCTTGGGACACACTGCCCCATCCCCCTCCTCCTGCCCTGGCAAAGATCTCAGGCTCCACAGCCAGGAGCCTGCAGAGATTTGGGGCCAGAGGCTACCCAGGCAAAAAAGAAAGAGGAAGCAAGGACCCCCTCCCTTTTTCCCTCTCCTCCTCCCTCCCCCAACCACAAGTCCCTCTCTCTGGGTCTTGAATGCTGAAGGAGAACAGAGAGTTCTTTCTGAGAAAGCCAGAGGCTGGGACAGAGTGGGGGCAGCTGGAAACCAGCCAACTCTCCCCACCCCCTCCAGCCTCTCATGGCAGCTGGAGCAGGCTGGGCTCCCTCCCACCAGTGTCGTCCCTTCTCCTAACTCCCACACTGTCCTTCAGGGCCAAACGGTGAGGGACTGTGTTAGGCCTTGCTCTGAGGTGGAGAGGCAGGGAAGAAGGGATAGGAGAGAAGAGAAACCGGAGAACCTGGTGTGGTAGTGGGTGCTTTCCCTCTGTGGGGGCCTCCTTAGGTAGGCTCTATGCTCCAGGGCCTAAGTTCCCCCACTTCACCCAGCTTTTCATGCCAAACAGACCAGATAGTCTTCTAACTCATCTTGCTGTTGCTTTACCCACAACTACTGGGGCTGAAGGTTAAGGGGGCTGCAGGGGTCCCAGGAGAGAAAAGACTGGAGATATCAAAATCAAATTGCTTCCCAGGCAGGACTCTGTGAGCTGGGGTAGGGGGCTACCTCCCTTCCTTCTCTCCACTTGGGGTTTGCCTTACCCCATCACCCTGGTCTCTCCTCAAAGGCTCTGCACCTCATTTGGGGACTCCCTTTCCATAGGGAGCCAGAGATGTCAAGGTTTAGCTAAAGATCCCAGCCAGGGTTGTGACCTCTTCCTCACCTCACAGACAGCTCCTAAGGGCAGGTTTACAGACCCCCACACCTTCTTCACCCCAAGGTAACATCTATGCTCCCACGGCTTATGAATTTGTACATTTGCAAATTCATGGACTGAGACACAATACAGGTGCTCATCCAGAAAATCTGCAGCACTTCCAGACTATAGGGAACATGTGATTGTGGATACACACACACACACACACACACACACACACACACTGGTTCCTCCCAGCTCCCACCCTAGCTCAGGAACCCTGGTGTTCAGGCTCAGAGTTTTTCCAGCTGCTCAACTCAGTGCAATAACATGTCCTTGCCTGACTCTGCTGGGCACCCAGAAATTGGCCCACAGTTCCCCACGGGCACCGTCTTCCTCCCACCCTCTCATGGCTCTCCATGCTCTTTCCCTCTGTGCTCTTTCGTCCGCGTGCCACAAAAGGAAAGTAGTCAGGCACAGTATGTAAAGGATTGGGTCACTTTTCTCCATATGGGAATTTCATTTCCAAGAATTCTAAGCCCTGTCCCCGCCTGCCCCTATGTGGTTATTAATCTTCCCCTTGGCAAAGCCATTACTAATGAATGCCATGGGCAGTGGTGGACTGGAACTGGGAGTGGGGATGGAGGGGGACAGATCTCACCAGCTTTTGGGAAAGTCCTCAAAGCCCATGGCCTGGAGGAGAGGACAATGCTGCTGGGGACATCCAGAGGGGTGCTGGCGTCAGGGCTGGGGACACATCATTCTTCCTCCCTACACCCTCCCAGTTGTCCCTGGCTTGCAAGGCCCCTGGAGATGGTGTCAGGAACTGCTTGGTGACTCTGAGAGCGAGATGCTCCACGGCTCCTCTCCAACCTCCGATTGGACCCCCATCATCTCAGGCTGGAACTCCCAGAGGAGTGGATATTTTCAGGGGGTCACAGAGGCAGGAAGATCTAATAGTGTCAGCTGGAAGGCCAAAAAACGTAGAGAGACAGGAGAGACTGTTCTGAGGAAGAGATGCACAGAAATGTGGGATCGGGTACGGGGAGAGCTGGAGGGGTGCATGATGGCCTTCAGACAGTCCTGGGAGGGCAGGGGGCAGGCAGGCAGGTAGAGAAGAGGCATTTAGGCCCCAAGTGTCAGTGTCATGGGATCTGTACGTGCATGTGTAGCTGGGAGACTGAGTTCCAAGTTCAAACTATCCCACTTGGTCAGCTTCTTTCTCCCCCTTCCTCCCATTCCTATTTCATTCTTTCTCTTGTTGCCTCCCTCACCCTCCAGAGAGTGGCCCCTGCTCTTTGGGGATACTCACCCCACGACCCATCTTGGGGCAGAGTGGCTGAGGGGACCTAGGCTGGAGAGGTCACCAGGAAGATCCCAAGCCCACACCACCCGTCTGGGGCAGCCGGAGACCCTGGCAGACAGACAGAGACAGCCGGAGCAACAGGGTAGCTTTAAATAGGTCCCTCTCCCCCTCGCCCCCGCCTTCCCCTCCTCGAAAAAGAAACGTTTGTTGAAACAGGATCCCTGAGGACTCCTCCCCTCCCGCCCCTTTAGCAACTAGTCTGTTGATGGTCCGTTTTGTCCCCGCTGTGGAGTGCCCCCCTGGCTTCCCTCAACCCCCAACCCCCACCCCGGCCTGTGGCAGCCACAACTGGGAGGAGAAGGGAGGAGAAGGGAGGGAAGGGGAGTGGGGGAATGTGCCCCGTAGGGAGCAGTCAGCTCCGGAACCCAGGATGCCAGAGGCCATGTGGTCTAATCCTTCCAACATTTCCAGGTGAGAAAACTGATGCTTAGAGGAACTGAACAATTTGAGCTGAGAATAAAGAACCAGATCTGAGTACACATCCATCTATCCAGAAAAAGAAGCAGAGACTGTTTCCTCTACTATAGAGGTTGCAAGGACAGTGAAGCCCAGATAAAATAAGAATTGTAACCTGAGGTTAGCCCTTGCATTTGAGGCATCTCAGAAGGGGGCCCTGTGAGAATCGAGGGGAAGCATGAAGACAGGCATGGAGGAGAGAGCAACTCCCCAAGCCCTTCCATTCTGTGACCACAGGTTTCCAAGATAATCAAGACCCTGGGGCCAAGAAGCAGGTAGGGAGGATCAGGTAAAGGATAGTGGGGACCTGAGGGTCTTCCTTCCTGGAACCCATGCAACAGGTATTTGATGACATCTCTTCATTTTGCTTACCCCTTGTTTATGGAATGGACACAACTCTTCTTTCATTGCTGCTGAAGAGGTTGGCAAGTCACTGGGGAGAAGTCGAAAGAGGAAAATACAGAGTTTCTAAGAAGCACTTGGAGATTTAGCTGGGTGGGCTGGCACATTCCTGAATCTAAGTAACTTGGGAGGCTGAGGCAGGAAGATCACAAGTTTGAGATCAATCTTAGTAACTTAGTGAGACCCTATGTCGAAGGAAAACATTTAAAAAGGGCTGGGGATGTAGCTCAGAGGTAGAGCATCCCTGAGTTCAATCCCCAATATCTGCCCCCCAAAAAGAAAATTACTTGGAGGTCAGTATCATGACAGATACCAGATCCAGGAACTAGAAATGAGACTGACTGCATCCTTTTTTCAAGAGGTGAGGGAAGGCAAATCTGCAGCATGCAGGATGGAAGTTAGACAGAAAAGAGGCCTCCTGCAGTGCAGTATGGGAGAAACTGGAAGGAGAGCCTGGGGAGAGGAGGGCCTCATCTTGGGCTGAAAATGTTGTCTTTAACCTTATACCAACTACAATTGGGTAGAGGAGATGAGCAAGGACAGGGCCAGCTAGTCGGTGGGGGGTGGGGGAGGGTTGCTGCTACTCATTTGATGAAAGAGTCAGAGAATGGGGGGCAAAGAGGAGAAGGAGAAAACAGAAGGGCAGAGAGAGAAGAAGAATACCCTGCCTCTACTTTCTCCTGGTAGCAAAGGACAGGACTCTCCTGGAGTGTCTGCATTTCTCTGGACACAGAGGTGGAATGAAGGGAAGCCAGCAGAACAGGGGCAGGTCTGGGAGCTCTGAGGGAAAAGGAAGGAGGACGACGGACAGGAGGGAAGGGATGTGGGGCCTTGGCTCAGAGGCCTAAGGTACTGCTGGCTGGCCTGGGTTCATCTCTGGCCCTGGAGGGAACTCCCTGCAGAGGGATTATCGACCTTTCCTTCAGCAAATCCACTCTCAGGGCACAGGGCTCACATCTGAATTCCCTAAATAACTGACCCCCTCTGGGCCTGCAGTGGAGATTTTCCATTACAGGGATCCGAAGGTCACATCCCATTTGCACCCTGCTTCCTCCTCCAGGGTTCCAGGCAGGAGGGTGGGTAGAGTGAGCAGAGAGTTCCTCTCCAGACCTTGGATTTGGGTCTGGGGCAGAATATAGAGGGAACAATAAAGGCAAAGAGATACAGCCCTTGCCTGTGGAGGGAGGGAGGGATGTAGCTGAAGATTGTAGCTGGAAGGTTTGTGGCTAGACATCAGGAATGGTCCAAAGGCAGTGGGGCGTTGAATGCAGGGCAGCCTTACCCTGGGGCTGGGGTGCATGAGATGATAACTTTGGGCTTAGGAGGCACTGCGCCTTAGCTTCCTGGGTTAGAATTCCTGGATTACCTTCCGCCCAGCCCTCTCCAGGGTACAGGTGAGACATAAGAGAAAACTTAAGTTCCAGAACCTGAATGTGGCTTGGACTCTAGCCATTTGCACATCGCCCTTCTCACCCCTGCTGGCACCTCCAAGTACTGCCCAGTCTTTCCCAAGCCCTGGCTCTGGTCCCTAGGGCCAGCTCAATACCGGAAAGGGTTGGCCCTTCCTCTGCCCATACAGCCTGCTGGGCTTCCTGCCATGCCCTGCCATGCCCTCAAGGTTACTGCTGCTCGAATACTTGAGGATCCAACAAGTGAGAGGTGGACAGGGCACCCCAGGCTCACTTTTCATGCATGCCTCACTAACCACCCCCTACCTGCAAGAACTGAGGCTCTGGAAGTCCATCTGCTTGTCCACCATGAACCCCATGCCAGGACACAAACTGGTACAGATACCCGGTCTTTTGATCTGGTGTCCGGATTGGGCTACTGCTTCCTGTGAACCCAGTCAGAGGGGCCCATTTGGATCAATGCCCTGTCATTGAGAGGAGCAAAGAAAGGAGGGAGACAAAAAGACTAAGGCAGGAGGTGGGAAACCAGGATGACCACACAGGAATAGGTTTGAGAGAAAGTCACGGATTAGAAATATGGGAAAGGGGTCCATATGGGGCAGTATGAGAAGTGTATTTATTTGGTAGGGGAAGATTTGGGACATAGGTGTGTGTGCGTGTGTATGTGAGAGAGAGAGAGAGATGGAGATAGATACATAGAGAAAGCAAGAGGGAGTCAGAGAGAGACAGAGGAATGTATTTGGTTGTGTGTGTGTGCTAGTTAATGACTGAGGGAGACAAGAGTCCTGCTTGTGGGTACACTCTCTTGGATGAGTGATCAATCAATTACAAATCAGCTCTTTGTATATGAGCGTGAGGCCTGCCACGTGTGACCGGGCGTGCATGCATGTGTGTGGGCCAGTAGGGAACTCGGTGCAGCCGGGCGTGGGCGTACGTGAGCGTCCATGGGAGAATGAGTATGTGCACGGGGGAGGGGTGGGCGCTGCTCAGCTGCAGATGGGTTTGCAAGGTCTCCAAGAAACAGTTTTGTTTCCTAAGTGACTGGTCTCCTGGGGCTTTCAGCCCAGACTTGAAGGTTGTTTCAAGATCATGAAAGGAGAATGGGAGGGACAGAAGGAGGGAAGGAAGAGCTGGGAGGCTCAGTCACCCCCACAGTCTCTCCTCCCGCCCCCTCACCCCACTTCTCTGCCCCAGTCCTGGATGGAGCGCCATTCTCCAGGCCTACTCCCCGGAGCTGCTATCCTGCTGCCAGGCTTCTGGGCAGTCTCTCTCTTTCTCTCTTCTAATCCTCCAGCCTCTCCTTTCCCTTTCCTTTTTAGGGGCTGTGCTCTTGCCACCATGGCCAGGCTTCTGGGTCTCTCTGAGGACATGGTGGAGTTTTGTGCTTCCAAGGGGAGGCCATCTTTGGGGGATGGGTTATGTGAGAATCTGGGAAGGCCTGGGGAGGCCTTGACCAATGTCCAAGAAAGATGCCTTCTCATTCCCCCTTCCTCCCAGTCCTCTATCCTCTCACTCCCTCAGACTGTGGTGAGCTCGGTGGGAAAGCTGGGCTCAGAGCCACAGAGTAGCTGTCTAAGGCCTGCTTCTGCCTTAGTTTCCCCGCTGGCCCACAAGGATGGCATTGGGTTTTCTTTCTATCTCTCCCTGTATGTCTGTTTCCCTGTTTTCTCCCTGGTCCTTTTTTTTTTTTTTTAAGTCTATCAAACTAGATTCTAAAAAATCTCTTCCTTTGTCTCTTCTTAGTTGTCATTTTTTAAAATATATATATTTTTAGTTGTTGATTGACATTTATTTATTTATTTATATGAGGTGTTGAGAATCAAACCCAGTACCTCACACAGGCTAGGCAAGCACTCTATCACTGAGCCACAATCCCAGCCAAGTTCTGCCATTTTTACTCTTTCCTCAGGATGATTTTTATTGTCCTTTTTAAATTGTGAAAGTCATATTATATGGAATTCAGAAAAGAGGAGGAAAAGCCAGGTATGGTAGTGCAATTCCAGCAACTCTTGAGGCTGGGGCAGGAGGATTGCAAGCTGGAGGCCAGCCTCAGCAACTTAGTGAAACACTGTCTCCAAATAAAATAAAAAGAGTGGCAGATGTAGCTAAGTGGCAGAGCACCCCTGGGTTCAATCCTAGGGGTGGGGTGGGAGAGAAAACAGGAGGAAAAAAAGCACTCAGAAGTATTTTCCTCAGTCTCTCGACTTCTGCTCCATTCCTGCCTCTTTTTGTCCTCCTTACTTCCTTCCGGGCTTGGATAGCTCCATGTTGTGTTCCTCCCTAGACACACAGGTGGAAATGCAAGGGAGAAAAAGGGAAAAATCTATGGTGTCAACCTCTCTCCCCAACCATGAAGGTACAAGACTGCTCTGCATCTGTTTCCTACCTGCCCCTCTCTAGGGTCCCCACCATGATCTGATATAGTCAGGTCAGCGGAGTTGGTCCCAGTGAGGCCATGAGTCACCTGAGTGAGTTTGGTCAGGAGGCTGTTCTACTCTGGCTTTCTTGTCTTCATTTGAGTGACAAGGAACAGCACTGGAAAACCTTTAAGGTCCCTTCCCAGGCACTGATGATTACCATGTTTCAGTTTTTTGACTGCTTCCTCCTTAGTTCAGGGGAGCAGCAAAGTTACCTGCATGAGAACTGCTGCCTGGAGACCTGGCTGGGAAGGAGAAAAGGGGCAGTGCTCCTGTCCTGTTTACTGGTATGTGCCCCTCCTTTGTTTAGTGTGGCCCACAGGAGTAAGCCTTGTCCCTTTAACTCTTGGCATAGAAACAAAGACTTAGGACTTGAGCTAACACTGCCTTGGTCTTTCACAGGGAGACACCATTACAGGTGAGACGGGGTCTGGGTGTCCCTTGGGGAGAAGGGTTTTTGGCTGGTATCCAGTGAGTAAATACCAGATCAATCTGTTTCCAGATTCCTTGGGCTGGCAAGAGGATGCTCGGGGACATAAGGAGGATGGGGTTAATTGGGTCTTGCTGAGTATGGAGGGCAAGGGTCACAGCTGGGCCCTGCAGGGTTCCTGTTTGCCTTTGATTCCATCTGGGCAGGGAGGGAACTGGCCCCTAGGCCCCTGAGGAAGGTTTGCTTTGGCTAGAGATCTGACCCAGCCACTGGCCCGGAGCACCCCGCCTCCCTGCTCCCCCTATCAAGAGGCAGCTTGGCTTGGCCCCCAGCCTCCTCCTTCCTCCCTTACCAGGCCCCTTCCACTTGGCCCGGGATGTAGCTCCATTTGTCTGCCTGTCCCCTTTGGTGTTCTGGATACCCAACTAGGACAGGATGCCCTGCAGACATCTGGCACACAGGGACAGGGCCCTCCTCCCACAGAATGGACTCCTTGGAACTCCAGGGAGCTTGACCTCCCCTGTGCCTCAATTTCTCTGAAAGTCCAGGATCCTTTTGCTCTTGTGCTCCTGTCTGGAAGTTCCCATCACTTCCCCCTACGGGTGGGAGTGTGACTTAATCAACAGTACATTCTCTTTCTGATGCTACTGCATCATTCAGACATTTAGCCCACTTGTTGAGCGCTTACTGTGTGTACCATATTCCCTGTGAGTATTTGGGAGATAATTACAACCCAGGCAAGCAAGGTTCCCACTCTCATGGTTCTTTTGTTCAGAATCCCATGCCACTAGGTCACCAAATCCCCTTACCCTCCCTTGAACCTGTCTTCTCAGGGCCAGCTCCCAGCTCTTGAGGACTCCCTTTCCCCATTTCCTTAAGAATCCTTCTATTTTCTCCACCTCCATTTCTTCTGAGTGAGATTGGGTGGCCCTGAGTTCTGCGTTCTACCTGGGTGATTCTCCCATTCCAAGGATCTAGGAACAAAGACCTGGCCCTGGTGTGCTGGAAGTCACTCTGGTCTGGATTGGAGAATGGGCAGAGGATTTTAATGCAGGACTTGTTCTACCATTAACATACCATATATGCTTGACTAAATCCTTCACCTCACATTAATACAGTGAGGTAGTTGGATTAACTAAGAATTCTCACCTGCTATAGCAGCATGTTAATGCCCCATGCCTGGGTCTCACTCCTAGGGATCCTGTTTTGATTTGTCTGAGGTAGGGCCCAGATCCTTTTTCAAGGGCTCCCAGATGGGTAGGAAGGGTTGAGAGTCACTGAGCCAAGTTGCCCCCAAGATTTCTAGCTCATCACAGCTAATGTTTAGTTAACCAGGACACTACATGCTTGTCCCCCACATCCCCAGTCACATGTTGAAAAACCTTAACCTCTAATGTAAGAGTATTAGGAGGTGGGGCCTTCGAGAGGTAAT
Source organism: Sciurus vulgaris (assembly GCF_902686455.1). Lineage (NCBI taxonomy): Eukaryota > Metazoa > Chordata > Mammalia > Rodentia > Sciuridae > Sciurus > Sciurus vulgaris. The sequence goes on along the minus strand of NC_136461.1, from coordinate 121,294,651 downwards.
TAGATGATGAGGGTGGAGCCCCTATGATGGGATTAGGCTCTTAGAAGAAGAGAGACAGGAGACAGCTTTCTCCCTTTCTACCCTCTTGCCATGAGATGGTAAGAAGACAGCCATCTGCAAACCAAAAAGTGATCCCTCACTAGATATGGGATTTGCTGGCACCTTGATCTTAGATTTCCCAACCTCCAGAAGGGAGGGAGACAGCATGTATGCATTGTTTAATTTGGTCCTCATAAAAACAGATGGGGAAATGGAGACACACAGATTCTAAGAAGTTAAGCCAAGTAAGGGGGACTGGGATTCAAACATAGTCAGTTTGATTCCAGAGCCTGAATGTTTAACCTTCATGCTGTGAAGAGAAGGATCCACTCTGGGTCCTTGTCCTCAGGACCTCATGAACAAAAATTCCTGACTTCAGAGATGACAGGGAAGGGTGTACCAGAAGATAGAGGGGAGGAAAAAGTGCCAACCCCAAGTACCTGGGAGCCAAGGCACCGCCGGGTGCTGGCTGACACCGTTTTTAAATCTAGAGGAAGATGGCAGCTTCGAGAAGGGAAAGATGGTTCTCAGTTGGAAGATTCAGGAAAGTCTTCAGGGAGGAGGTGGCATTATAGTTAGGCCTTGACAGATTAGTAGGATCTGGCTCTGAGAGAAAAAGGAGAGGGAACAGCATGAGCACAGGCAGAGGGCTACAGTGCCCAGAGCCTAAGGGAGAAATGTGGAGATACTGGAAGTGGATATTGGATATCATGGGCCTTGAACGCCCAAATGTCATTTAAATGCTTGTGTTTCCTAAAAGACTCTGATGATAAGAGTCACCTGGATGCTTGTTAAAAATATAAAACAGCAGGCATGTCTCTTAGAGATTCTGATTCATGAGGGTGGAGGTGGGGAGTGGGAGTCTATATTTTTACCACCAAGCAAGTTTGAGAAACATCTCTATAAACAATATGGAACCATTTAAAGTTTCTCAGCAGGGGCGAAATCTCATTCAAACTGTGGCCCAGGAAGGCTCATTTGATTGCAGGGTGTGTGTGTGTGTGTGTGTGTGTGTGTGTGTGTGTGTGTGTGTACATGAGTGTGTGTACATGGGTGTGTGGGGGGCTAAAAGGGAGAGATGGGGGCGGGCTATTGATGGTAAAGGTCTGGAAAGCAAGACGGGGCAACAACAGAGAGGAGACAGGGATGAATGGGAAGAATCTTCAAGGGGACAGAATTTTAGGATTTGGTAGCTGATTGAATAAAGGAGGAAAGAGTTGGGAATGGGAGGGGTGTGGATGCAAGGTTAACTCAAACAAGGTAGGAATAGAAAAGGTCATTTAAGAGAGAAGTCACAAGTTCTGGTTTGGGTTGTTAAGTTTGAGGTAGTCCTGGCAGGTAGAGAAAGTGACCAGTGAGTAATGGAAATGGAGCTTGGGAGAGAGCACTGGCCATGGAAGCCACCGCGACAGAGGTGACCACTCAATAGGAGATTGCTAAGGTAGAGGAGCTACCTTAGATTGCTAAGGTAGAGGACAACAGGTCAAAGGTCTTGAGGAAAACCCTGGGCAACACTTAGGGTAGAAAAGAAGGTCTGGAATATGGAGAGGCAGAGAGATGGGAAAACTAGATGAACCCAAGGGGCCTAATAGCTGAGAGAGAAAAAATGTTTTAAGAGACAAAAAAAAAACCCCTAACCGTTTCAGATTTCAGGGGCCAAACAGAAATGAAAATTGGTCTTTTTTTTTTTTTTTTTTTTTTTTGTCAACTCAGAGGTCACTGGTGTGACCTTTGAAAAAAATATTTCCATGGTGGGTCAAGATTAAAAGTCAAATTGTGAAGAGTTGAGGTGGGTGTGGTGGGGAAGCTGGCCAGGTACAGGTTACCCTCTTCTTAGAGGATTGCAGGAAATGGAGACTCATTTAGAAGGGTCTCCTCTCCTGGTCACTGATTCCACTCTACCCCTGTGCCCCAGCTTTTCTCATCATTTATCTTAATAGCAATCCTCAGAAAAAGATGAGCTCAGTATTATAATTCTCATTTTAGGGATGATGAAAACTTAGGTGAAACTAAGGCTAGAGAAAACCAGTTGTGGGATCCAGGATACAGAGCTGGTAGGTAAATCCAGGTCTGTCCAATGCTTTGCCGCCTGGTTCTGAAGTCTCAGTTCCACAGATTTTTTAAAGATGTAATTGGGTATAAAGAAGCATTGTTTTCTGCACCTGAATTCCTGATTGGTAACACGCCTTATTCCCTGATTTTCAAGTTTGTTCTGTCTAGTCCCCTTTCCCCAGGAATATTTAGTTTGGGACTGGGATCCTCCTTGTCAATTTGCAGCACCTCAGAGCCCACCTTGAGAGGTCAGTCCTGCTATCCTGGATTCCCTATTACCTTGGCCTTGAAGCTGGGGACCTCCACTCCCTTGTTACCCCCCACCTCCACTAGCTCTTTCTTCATAAGGTGATTTGAATTACGCAAGATGTAGCTTTATCACATGGCTAAGAGCTTGTGCTGTAGAGTTAGAATGCCTACAAAAGAAATCTAAGGTCAGGCGGTTTTTATTTATTTATTTTTTTAGCTTCTCTGAGCTTCTAGCTCTAACTCATAGAGTTGTGTTGAGAATTGCAATGTTTGATGAACGTTAGCCATTATTTTCTGCCCCTGATTTCCAATGTCCTGGCCTTTGTACTGCAATTTCTTTTTCAGCTGGATCTGATCTCCGGCACCTTCCCTCCCCAGAGGACAGAGCCCAGCCCTTCCTAGGCTGCCTAGGAAGCTGACCTGGGTTATTTCTTGAGGGATGAAGAGTTTAGGTTCTGAAAGAGGAGAAAGGAGAAACTTTCAGCTGTGGGTAGAAGTGGCCAGTGAAGATGGCCAGATTCCCTTTCACGTCACCCACTCATTGCTCACTCACTGGCTCAGTCAGTCACTCTGTAAATGTCTGTTGAGCTTCTAGTCCTTGCCAGGCTACTGTGCTAGGCATGGGGGCAGAACAAAAGAGAGTTAACAGTGGCCTTGAGAAACTCACAGCCAAGATGGAGAGGCAGATAGAAACAAGTCTTAATTACAACACAGAGTGGGAACCGCCATAGAAGGGCCAAGCACAGGGTGCTGTTGCAGGGTAGGGGCGGGGAGGGGCCAGTCACTTAGCATCAGGACTCTGGGATCACACTCACTCCCGAGGTCCGCTCATTTACCCCCACTGTCCCATCTGTTTCTTTGTTTTTGCAATCTTTATTTCTGGCTTTGTTTTCCATTTACTTTTCTAATAGGCTTTGGAAAAATTCCACACTTGTTTCAGTTGGACCAGGCAAAAAGGGAATTGTCTACTCTTCAGCCAAAATAGCCCAGGGGTGCTGGGTTCCTGCAGGGTCCAGGTGGACAAGGGGAGGAAGCAAGGACAGGCTATAGGGAGGCCAGGAAAGAGCCTGCAGCCCTGGGGCAGGGAGAAGTGAAAACGCAGGAGGAACTGAACTTGTTTGTAAAATCTGGGTGACCATGTACCCCCTGTTCCCAGAGCTCTCCTCACACCCCATTACCTTCTGTTCTCATTGGAGGGGAGAGTGGAGAACCTCCACCTCACAACATCCTGGGAAGCTGGGTTCCATTGCTCTTGCCCCACCTGGTGAGTTTTGAAGGATCTCTGTTAGAAGTGAGTCTTTATTACTCAAGGCAGAGGGCTTGGTGCATGAAATCTCTCCTAGTCCTCTTTCTCTCATATCCACCACACACCCCAGCTCTCATTGTTTTCTCACGTCCTGGGTCTCTGACCCTGTTCATTGATTCATTCAGTCAACAAAACCTTTATTGAACACTCACTATGTTCTAGAAATTGGAGCTATATTAGTAGAAAAATTTATTTCAAAATATTGCATAGGCATCAGAAGTGTGTGTGTGTGTGTGTGTGTGTGTGTGTGCGCGCGCGCGCGCGCGCGCGCGTGCGCATATGTGAACATAGAAATAAATGTGTGCAGGTTAAGAAAGCAGGAGGGAAAATGTTCAGAAAACTCAAGTTTGAGAGTCAGTTTGTATTTGCATCTAGGTACTACCTTTTTTGGGGGTGGGTACCCAGGATTAAACCCAGGGGTGCTCTATCATTGAGCTATATCCCTAGCCCCTTTTTATTTTTTGAGACACGGTCTCACTAAATTGCCAAGGCTGTTCTTGAACTTGCGATCTTCCTGCCTCTGCCTCCTGAGTTGCTGGGATTTCAGATGTGTGCCACTGTACCTGCCTGGGTGCTACCATTTGCTAGCTGTGAGAACTTAAGGTAAATTATGTAACTTCTCTGTGCCTTTGTTTCCCATCTGTAAATTAGAGATAATCATCTGGGTTTGTTGTGAAGACTCAATGAGTAAATGTGTGCAGAATATGAACCACAATGTCCAACACAAAGCTGGCTTTCAGTAAGTATTAGTTATTATCGCTTCCTTCTTTCTCACTCAGAGCTGGATGTAGACAAACCTATAAATGGCCCATGCTCCAAATTTGCCTCTTGCTCAACCTCAGTGACTCAAGAGGCAGTCACCTGGTGCTAACTACCTCTGGCCCCCTGAGGCTCATCTACAACACTCACTCCATAGACTTTTGTCTAACCAAGCTGTTGCCATCTGCTACCCTCAACTTGCCCAACCCCCACCAAGCTGCTCAGGTTGGGGAAGAAGTGATATCACACAGAGGGACTTTGCCTCAGTCCCTTGCTCCCTCTAGGCACATGTCTGCTCCAGCAGTTCCCTTTTAGCTGGCTGGGAACAGAGGACAATCATGGGGAAGCATCTGGGGTAGAGCCCAGGCACCCACCCTATGAGACTGGGGAAACAAAGAACTTGTCAGGGGAGGGAGGCTGGAGGGGATTCCAGCTCAGAGGGATCCATGCATGGTATTCCAGAGTAGGTGGCAGCTGGCACTAGTCCTGGTTACAGAAATGGCAGGGCCTCCTCAGGGGTCAGGGCTAGGTTGTGCCAAGGCCCCAGTGGCATTGTGGCTCCCCTATTCTTGAACAACTGTGCCACCCATTTGGCACAGGCCTTGAGAACTTGGGCAGGAGTGTGGGCTCAGCCAGGGTAAGGGGAGTGTTTAGGGAAACACACACACACACACACACACACACACACACAGAGTCCACCATGAGGGTACAGACCCTGGTTCTGGGAGGAAGGAGGGAGAAGGCAGAGTGTAGATGTGCATATGGGTGGGGATGAGGTTGGGGGAGGTTTGTGGTTCCATGAGTATGTTTGGGTAGGCACCTTTGCCCTGTGCACCTCTGTTTCAGTAGGTCTCTGGGCTGGTCCTGGTTTGTTGTCCAGGTGAGTGTAAGTCTTTGCTTTACCTCTGACTCTTTGCTTGAGCTTCTAGCAATTCAGCAGTGAGAATTTTCCCTTTGGGAGGGTGGGAAAATCCAGTTTCTCAGTGCAATAGGGGTCAAGGAATTATAAACACACACAAACAGGACATTCCTGTTTATGATCCTTAGCTCCCCAAGAAGCTGGGTTTGCACTCATTTGAGGGAGAGAGATGAGTATTACTAGTGTATCTGCATCATTTCCATGTGTCTTAGTGGCTGTCGTGTTTGTCATTTTGTCTCCACAGTAATATCTAGGTCCATAGTGTGTATTTATGAATGCTGGTCTCAGGTTTAACTTTGTCTCTAGTGACGTTTGCCTTTAAGAAATAATGTGGGTTGGGGCTATAGCTCAGTTGGTAGAGTGCTGCCTTGCATGCACAAGGCCCTGGGTTCAATCCCAGCACCACACACACACACACACACACACACACACACACACACACACACAATGTGACAGGAGTTGGAAAATCCTAGGTTCAAATCTGAGTTTGGACAGTATCTTATCCATTAACTTTGGACAAGTTCCTTAGCTTCTGTATGCCTCAGTTTTCCCACGGAGATAATAAAAGCACTAACCTCACAGGGTTCTGTTGAGGATTAAATGAGATCATGTTCCGCACCTGGCACAGGCCAGGATATTTTAACAGTTCAGTCTTTGTGCTCCCCTTCCAGGGCCATGACTCCTCTGTTGTGACTGCAGTGTGTGACATCTCAACCAGATTATAAACTGTTTTAGGGCAGAACATGGGTCTTAATGGTCTTTATGATACTCATGACAACCTTCGTACCATGTAATTTGGAGGCAAAATGAATTAAATGAGTATGTAACACAAGACTGGTGTTTGACATTTGCTCACATCTGGTAGTACATGGGAGTGGGTGGATAGGAAGCTGGTGATGGTATAGTGACAACACATCCCAGCCAAGGTCCCCGTGGTCACTACTCCATCAGGCTCCTTCCTCATCCATGTCTAGTCTGGCCTTGAGGCTCAATGAGAGGTTCCTTTTCTCCTTCCTTCACTCACCCTGTCCTAGCACATCAGCCTAGGCGAGCCTGTGTTTTCTTGTGCCTGTAATGGATGGGCACAGCGATGCCCTCGTTTACATGATATATTCCTCTTTTATAGTGTGTGCTTGCGTGTGTTTGTGCATCGCTTCGTTGGGTATATGTGCAACACCTTTCTGCATAAAGGTCTTCTCCATTACTGTAGGTACTTGCGTCTGTGTGTGTGACGTGCCTCGTGCCTGCCATTTCCTCTCCTCCCCCAGCTTTCCCAGTTACATAAGCCGCTGAGGAGGTGAGTCAGTCCTGGGCTTTGAGCTCCCCCTGCTGGCTACCTCTGGAACTCACATTTGCGGGAGGCGTGTGAGGAAGCAGCTCTTGGCCCTTAGCCCTCTGGAGATAAGTCCTCAACCCCTACCTACTCCCAGCCCCTTCCCAGCCCCAAGCCATAGGATGAGGGTTGATCTCTCAGCTCCCTGAAGAACTCCCTCATAATGCCCATAATGAGGTTTGGTTATTACTTGTTTACAGTATGTCCCCTGCAACACAATGGCTAATTTTCCTGAAGGAAGGGGATCAAGATGGCCTTGGCCTTGTTTACCACAGCACTATCTTGCTTAGCACAAGGCCTGGCCCAATCAGTATTTGGTGTATGAATGATTGTACAGAATGGAAAGGCTTGGAAGGAGAGACAGTACAGTGTAAAATGATTTGGGGACAGGCAGTTCTGGGCTTAAGTCAGCCTTGATTAATTAAAAGCTGTGCGGCCTAGGGCAAGATATTTTAACTCTCTGAGCCTCAGGTTCCTCTTTGGTTAAAAGACATCTTCTTGTAAAACAGACTGTAAAGGCTAGAAATAATACCCTTTTGAGTACTACCCTTATTGTGTAAGCATTCCATAAATCTATTATGATGATAATGGTGCTCTTAACATCTGTCAAACCGTAAGAATCAGAAAAGCATTAAATCCACTCAATTTCTAAGTAAAGGGAGGGAAGGGTTTTCCTCCAAAAGCCTCCCTGGGCCTTTCATGTTCACACAGCTCAACAGGGACTGTGGATGATTTAGAGAAATGGATCTGAAGAAACCAGGCTAGAGATAGTCAAGGTGGGCAGGAGCAGGCACCCTGTTGCCCTGTTCCAGGGCAGTCTGGACAGTGCTGGGAGGTCAGACTCAACCACTGATTTCTATTCAGATTAAAAAACATTCTTCTCAGTTTCTCTGGGTTTTCTAGGGTTGCTGGATGTGGCATCCACTGGCAAGTGCATGAATACCTCCTCTGAAGGGGGCAATATGCCATGCCCTGGGAATAGAAAGTCAAGACAGGTGTGGCTTGACTTGTGCCACTTCCTTCCTCTGGACCTGTTTTCTCATCTATAAAGGATGCTGTGTGAGTGGGAGGGTGGAGGGGGATAAGAGGTAGGTAGTGGGGTGGAGGATAAAGGGTGTTGGAAGAGCTTTGGGGTCACATTCCACTGATGGCCAGTTTGACAGCTTTGGCTTTGCAGACCTGCCTCACCCTTCCTGACCCTCCTCACTCTCTACTTTCTCCAGAGTCCAGGGAAAGACAAATGCCTCTACCATTCTCCTACATCCAGGGCAGGTCCCACCCTTCTAAACAGAGAGCTATGTCCATCTCTTCTCTCTTAATACAGAAACTTCTTCACCTAAACCCCCTAAGTTTTAGGTCTAACTAAACTTCTTAGAAAGCAGTTTAAATATTAATTCGACACCCCCCCCCCCATTTCGTGTTAGTTGCCCTGTGCCAAACAGCTTATGTACCACTGTAACCCTTTGAGTGAATGTCAACAATTCCACTCAAGTTGTGGTTGAAAGAGGTAAAACAACTGGTCCAGGATCACCCAGCCAGTAAGAAATCGTGCTTGAATGGTCCACTCGCCCAACATATTTTCCCTTGTTTCCTCCCTCTAAGGGATTGGTAAACAGGTGTTCCATGACCTTCCGTGTCCTAAAGCACTCTTCGACCCAAACCCTTCGCGCTCTGAGTTCCTTGTCCCTCCTGCCGCCACTTAAATCAGCAGGGTTTGCAGCGATGACTAGCGGCTCAGAGAACATAACTGGATTCTGAATGCGTGCACCCGACTCGCCGGGTAAGGCCCACAGGTGCTCGGCGGGCGAGCTCAGTGCGGGCGTGGGTGGAGATTAGCGGAGACGAGGTGTGGCCAGCTCAGCCTGCCCGGGGCCTGGGGCGGAGCCACCGGTAGGGTCGCAGTCAAGCCGCGGCTGGGGATTGAGGCGGGCCGATCTTGGGGCGGGGACCGAGCCAGGGCTGGAGAACCGCGGGGCCGCGGTAGGGCCGGGGTGTGGGCGGGGCCCTGTCAGGGAGGGGCTAGAGCTGGAGACTGGTGGGGCCGCAGCCTGGCCAGGGTGTGGGCGGGGCCCGGGTTGGGGCGGGGCGGGAATGGTCTCCCGAGCTCCCGAGGGCTGGAGGGAAAACGGTGGGAGGCCGGGGGGAGGGAGGGGACTTGGCGGCTTCTGCTCCGCTCGGCTCCGCGCACCCACGCCTCGCTGTTCCGCTTCCTGCCCCCCACCTGGGCATGCGCCCCCCGTGCCCCCAGCCCTCCAGAGCCCACGCAGCCCCCCGGAACCTCCCTAAAGCCGGCCGCGCAGGATGGGCGCCCACGGCCCCAAGCCAACGCTGCTGCTGCTGCTGCTGCTGGGTAAGCTGGATCCCCATCCTGTTCTGAGCACCGCAGGGCAGGTGCCGGCCACCCGGCGCCCAACCGGGCCCGTCTTCCCAGCATTTTGGAGCTCTTCGCAACCCCCCCTTCTCCGTCAGGTGTGTAACCAGTCTCCCGGGGCTCGGCGCCTAGCTTCCCTTTGCGGCAGCCCGCCGAAGCAGTCACACGAAAAAGGGGCTCCCAGCTGTAGTTCCGGAGCTAGGGCACAGTGAGGACCTACCGAGGTGCCACCCAAGGCACCACCAGGTCTCCGAAGGCAGACCCTTCTTTACTTCTCTATGGGCAGAGCTGTGTCTAAATGCTGCGATTCAGTTCTGTCTCACACTCAGCTCCAGGCCTGGCCTTGGGTGCCTGCCCTGCGTGGGCAGTGCCCGCCGGTCTTCATAATTGCCCCAGAGTTGGCTGGATGCCTAGGGGCTGGTTCTACCCACATCTTTGAAGTAAGTCTCCCCTAATTGCTCCCCATACACTTCATTTGAGGCTCCCTCCTTTACTTCCATCTCCACCCTGAGTTGAGCCCCTCTTTGCCCTTCCCTCTGGCATACAGCACTTGGCCTGTTGTGAGACCCCCTTAGTCCCAGTTTCCCTGCCTCAGGAGACTCCAGGCTCTGAGAGACTGATCCTGGGATCTCCAAGCACCCTGTCTGTGGTGTGGGTGTTCATGGTGGAGTGTAAGGAGCCAACCTTGCATGGATGCACTGGGGTAGTGACAATGACCTGAACTGGAGGGTTCCCTGTAGGAGGTGGTCTTGGGAAGAGTGGGTCGTGGAAATAGTTAAACTACCTGTACAGATGTTTAGGAGACTGAAGCTCTTGAAATAAGAGTGCTGCAAGGTAGATGGGCAGAGACTCCAGAGCTTCTGTAGTCAAGGCAGAGGCCTATGGTGCCCTAGCTGCCTCCTGTTTTTAGATCTGAACCACACAGTGGTGCCAAGCAAAGTCTTCCCCTGTTGCAGGTCCCTGGGCCCCATGAGACCAGAATGAGACCTCTCCTTGGGGCCCTGGGTGGGGATGGGGGGATGGGGGTGAGGCAGTTTGATGTACAAAGAGGAAGGAGCAGTGGGACTTGGTTGCCTAGTGCTTGCTCCTTTTCCCTAGTGAGCATCATGGAGCAGGGAGGAGCCCAGGGTTGGTGCACAGAGACAGGAGTCTGTTGGGATCTGAGTGCCTACGTCATGTGATGCTGACATTCATCTGCAGCTGAGAATGAAGTAACCTACCCTAGAGAGCACATCTAGTGAGTGTTAGGGTCTGGACTGGAACCCAGATCTGACTCCAAAGCAGGACTCTGCTTTCCTGGCTAGTGCAGCAGAGAGGGTCTGGCTGGAAGAGGGAACTGGGCAGCAACTGATTTTCTAAGGTTGTGGGGGTGACTTTCCCATGGGGATCTCCAAACATCAATAGCTGTGGAGCCGGGAATGTGGGAGGGGACCTCCTGAGCAATCTGCCCCAAAGCAACCTGGAAGGTGTCAGCTTGACTACCTTGCCATCATCCTGATTATGAAATGTGCCTGGAGCTGGGTCCTCCTGAGTCACACCCTCAGCTGTCAGAGGTAGCTCGCTGTCAGAAGTAGAAGTTCTCAGTTCTCTTTTGGCAGGAACCAAGGCCTGGAAGAGGAAGGGACTGGTTCCAGATCAAATGTCTGGGGATGAGGTTGGGACTGAAAGCTACCTCCTGCTAGCTTGTGGCCTAACTAACTACTGACCATGAGTTTTCCCCATGACTCAGCCTGAGGGAGAAGAAAGGGCCTTAGAGATGGAGGGTGGAGTCTGACCCCTGGGTATTTTCCTCCAGTCCCAGCAGAAAGGCTGTGGAATACCCCTGGGAAGCCTGGAAATGACTGTGGTTGGTGAGGTTCCCTTAGGCCTCCGCTTGGAGTGTCCCCTTCTTCCTCCCTGGTTTTGTCCCTCTGCAGAGGACTTTCAGTGACAGCAAAACATTGTATTTCTCCTGCCTTACTTTTCTCATCTGTAAGCTAGTGGGAGGGGACCAACACAACTTTCCTTACATCCTGGGGTTCTGTGATCTTATCATCAGATAGGAGCTGTAGAAGGATGGAGGGAGAGAAGGAAGCAGAGTGTTCTGAGGCTGCCAAGACTGTCTCCTGGGGCAGGGATGGAGTCTGGTGTAGAGGAGAAAAAAGGGGTTGCCAGTGCTTAGGGCCTTCCACAGAAAGGGAGCTGTATGTAAATGTGGCATATTATGCAAATGAAGGCTTTGTTAGGGAAGGAAGGTGCATGTATATCAGTTGGGCTCGCCAGAAGATTGGCAGGCACTGGGGGAGGGAATCTTCTGCCCCAGGCCAGGGCAGAGCCTGGTTCTTGCTCCAGAAGCCCCAGCTGCCTTGGCAGCCCTGTGGGGTGGGAGGAATAGTGAGCTCATGGCACAGCTGGAGTGGGGAGGGCATTGTGTAGTGAGAACTGACTGAGTCTGTACCCTGTCCAGAGAGGGCCACTGGCTCCATTGTCTGGCCTAGGTGACATAGCTGAACCAGTCAGCCCTTCTGAGCAAGATTTTACTGGATTCCCTCTAGCAAAGGAGGTCTCAGAATTCCTTAACCAGAGGCTCCCCTGATCAAGTCCTAAAAATGTAGTAGCAGACATGGAAGTGGGGAATGGGGTAAGGGAGGTGAGGCTAGCTGGAAGTGAGGCAGGTAAAATCAGGAATCAGATGCTTATAGGTGCTCTGTTTCTGGCCAGCAAGAAATGGGATGTTTTTGAGTTCTGAGACAAACCTGGGTCCACGTCACTTTTATGAGACTCAGGTGCCCTACAACCCAGCATCCCTTCCCTGTTCTTCACAAGAGGCCCACTGTGTACCAACTTTCTGTAGGTTTCCTTTCCTTTCACAGGCAGGGGTCAAAGAATGGTGCTGGTGGTGTTGGACATGGAATGGGGACCTAGACACCTCCTACTCCTCTGCCTTTCCCTACAGGAGTCATGTGCCGTGCCCGGGAGGTCCTGGTCCCCACGGGGCCCCTGTACCGAGTGACTGGCACAGCTGTCTCCATCTCTTGCAATGTGAGTGGCTACGAGGGCCCTGACCAGCAGGACTTTGAGTGGTTCCTGTACAGGCCTGAGGCCCCAGAAGCTGCACTAGGCATCATCAGTACAAGGGATACGCGATTCTCCTATGCTGTGTTTGGGCCCCGTGTGGCAGCTGGTGAAGTGCAGGTGCAGCGTCTACAGGGTGATGCCGTGGTACTCAAGATTGCCCGCCTACAGGCCCAGGACGCTGGTATTTATGAGTGTTACACTCCCTCCACAGATGCCCGTTACCTGGGCAGCTACAGTGGCAAAGTTGAGCTGAGAGGTACTGGGCTCTGGGATGGGATGTTCCATATCCACCCTTGGGTTTTGCATTTGATGAACTTGAGAACCAAAGTATTACTTCAGAATCACCCAAAGAATCATTGGCTGTTGTGGGACCAAACCTAGATCTCTTTTTTATAGTCCCTTGCTTTTCGTCTATCAGGCTACTTCCTGGAAGAAGAGGAAGTGTCCTTCCATTATCTAGTACCTTCTCCATTCTTGGAAAGGATGGGGAAGTCTGATGGATTGAATAGACTCTATTCCTGGAGAGTCTTGGACCCAGATCTGGGGAGGGAAAAGTACAAGTGGGTAGGAATTATGCCATGTGATATTCTTATGCTCTTAAGTTTGTCTTCTAAGGAAGACAGGGCTACTTTTCTGAGTATTTCAAACAGGTGCCAGTCTCCAACATAAGAGGGAGAGGCAATGGGCTGATTCTGTGAAATTCAGCAAGTATTTATTGAGCGCCTTAGTGTGCCCAGCAGTGCTTGGCACCACTGAGTTACAAAAGAAATAATATAACATGCAATCTTTGCCCTTTGGAACTCAGGCAGTTCGGGGGATGGATTGTACATGAAATAGCAACAAGGGCTGCCAGCTCCCAGCTGTCTTTTATTCCAACTGTTCTCTCCAGTTCTTCCAGATATGCTGCAGGTGTCTGCTGCCCCTCCAGGGCCTCGAGGCCGTCAGGCCCCAACCTCACCACCACGCCTGACAGTGCATGAGGGGCAGGAGCTGGTCCTGGGATGTCTGGCACGGACAAACACAGAGAAGCACACACACCTGGCTGTGTCCTTTGGGCGAGCTGTGCCTGAGGCTCCAGTGGGTCGAGCCACTCTGCAGGAAGTGGTGGGACTCCGGTCTAACTTGGCTGTGGAGGCTGGAGCTCCCTATGCTGAGCGGCTTGCTGCCGGGGAACTGCGGCTTGGCAAGGAAGGGGCTGATCGGTACCGCATGGTGGTCGGGGGTGCCCAGGCAGGGGACGCAGGCACCTATCACTGTACCGCTGCTGAGTGGATTCAGGATCCTGATGGCAGCTGGGCACAGATTGCAGAGAAGAGGGCTGTCCTGGCCCATGTGGATGTGCAGACACTGTGTGAGTGCCACATGCCCTGCCATGGGAGGGGGCGTATCTCAGTGGGTACTAGGATTACTAGATGATCATTGCCTGATTCCAGGGACTAATCTGGCATAGATGAGTTCTTCATCTTGCATAGGGTAAGCACCTCTGTTGGCACTGTTTTTCTCTGTACCCGTGACAGATTTTCTTTACTCACAACTTGGGTATGGAGATAGGAAGGGCATGGGTGAAGGGTATGTAAGATTCAGGCCTCTGGGCAGGGGAGATGGTCACACCAAGTGAAGGGCAGATAGGAGGCCTGCAAATTGTTGCTGTCAAGGAAGGAATTACAGCTGGGGCATCCCCCCTCCCCCATGACACCCTTCTTCCTCACATTTCAGCCAGCCAGTTGGCAGTGACAGTGGGGCCTGGTGAACGTCGGATTGGCCCAGGGGAACCCTTGGAACTGCTGTGCAATGTGTCAGGGGCACTGCCCCCACCAGGCCGTCATGCTGCATACTCTGTGGGCTGGGAGATGGCACCTGCAGGGGCACCTGGGCCTGGCCGCCTGGTAGCCCAGCTGGACACAGAAGGTGTGGGCAGCTTGGGCCCTGGTTATGAGGGCCGGCACATTGCCATGGAGAAGGTGGCATCTAGAACCTACCGTCTACGGCTAGAGGCTGCCAGGCCTGGTGACGCGGGTACCTATCGCTGCCTTGCCAAAGCCTATGTTCGGGGGTCTGGGACCCGGCTTCGTGAAGCAGCCAGTGCCCGCTCCCGGCCTCTCCCTGTGCATGTACGGGAGGAAGGTGAGATGGGGTTGTGCCCTCAGCAGGGTTTGGGGCTTCTAGGACCTTTTCCTTCCATTTCTATGCCCCCTAATCCCAGTTCATTAGCTGCTACCATTCTTCAGTTTCACTCTTCCATCATGATTGTGGGAATAACCTGAGTTTTCTGGATACTTGCTTTGACAACAGCCCTGACCCCATGAATTCTGACCCTTCACCCTCTGATCCCAATGTCCTTCATTCTGCAGGTGTAGCACTGGAGGCTGTGGCATGGCTAGCAGGGGGGACGGTATACCGTGGGGAGACTGCATCCCTGTTGTGCAACATCTCTGTGCGCGGTGGTCCCCCAGGCCTGCGTCTGGCTGCCAGCTGGTGGGTGGAACGACTGGAGGAAGGAGAGCTGAGCTCTGGCCCTGCCCAGCTGGTAGGCGGTGTGGGCCAGGATGGTGTGGCAGAGCTAGGGGTCCGACCTGGTGGAGGCCCTGTCAGCGTGGAGCTGGTGGGTCCCCGAAGCCATCGACTGAGATTGCACAGCTTGGGTCCTGAGGATGAGGGTGTGTACCACTGTGCCCCCAGTGCCTGGGTGCAGCATGCTGACTACAGCTGGTACCAGGCAGGCAGTGCCCGCTCCGGACCTGTCACAGTCTACCCCTACACGCATGGTGAGTAACTCCCCTCCCTCCACCTGCTTTATCTCTGCCTTCCTCCCAGCCCATATCCTTGTTCTTCCTTTCCATCTTCCCAACCTCCTGCTGCCATCTTCTCTCCTCTGAATCACTTCACACGAAGATCCCCTCTGTGCCCATCTTTGCCATCCCAGAGAGAGGCAGGCAGTGAGCAGGGAGGGCCTTCTGTGTGTGTAGTGGGTGGGTCCAGAGAACCTGAAGGGGAGAGTGTGACAGTGGGTGGGGAACGATGGTACTCCCCCTGAACAGAGTCATCCTCTCTCACCCAGCTCTGGACACCCTATTTGTGCCCCTTCTGGTGGGTACAGGAGTGGCCCTAGTCACCGGCGCCACCATTCTTGCCACCATCACCTGCTGCTTCATGAAGAGGCTTCGAAAACGGTGATCCCTTGCTCCACAGGTGAGGGGAAGGAGCCTCGGCCCTGCCTTCTTCAGGCTTCCCCACGCTGTGCGGAGTTGCCTCCTCCTGGGCTTCACCTGGAGGAGGAGCACCCAGCTTGGTTCTGTGGGATACTATTAGTGGGGTGAGGACCAAAAGGGAGTTGCACTTAGGGCTCTGTCCTTAGTTCACTCTGCGTTCTTTCTCCAGTTCTTGCAGGTGTCAGCTGTCTTCCATCCAGCTCCAAGTCTTCCTCTGGTTTCCTGGATACCTTTCCCTCTGGCCACCCTTCCTTTAATTTATTTGACCTACACCCATGCAAAGTGGGAGACATGGCCCCATTCCCCATTCTTCCCACCCTAGCTCCTCCCTTTGGCCCTCTGTTCTTGGTCTTATAGGAAGGTCATTCCATGTCCTTGAACTAGTTTTTCTAAAATGTGAATAAATTTGTTTTATAAAATCCAGGCCTGGCTGTGTCTTCCCCTGCCATGAGGCTGTGAAAGGCTGGGGTGTGTAGCAGGGAGGTTGTTGGGGGTTGATAACCTGTTCTGGACAAACCAGGCCTCTCTTCCCACCATAAACACCATCTGGCCTCCATGGGCCTTGCCACCCACCCCAGGAGGGGACACCTGGGTCCCATCTGCTGCCTGAATTGTAAGTGCTGAGCCAACTCCTAATGGGGCTCCTATTTGGGGAGGTAAACCTTCTCCCACATTATAAGGCAGGGGCTTCCAGGGTCAGTGCCCTTTCTGAGCTCCCCAGGCTTGGCCACCACCCTCTCTTGTCCTCATTTTCCTAGTCGAGCTAGTTTTGAACCTGACTTCTCCCTCCAGGCCCTGGGGACTCAGTCTTTTTCCTCCTGACCTTAATTTTGCCTCCTGACAGCAGAAGTAGGCTCCCTAGAACAGGGAAAACAGCAGTCAGGGGAGGGCCTGAAATGACTGTGTCCACAGAGCTTCTACACCTACACACCCAGCCTAGTTTCACCCTTTGCTTAAGGATCCTCTGATCCTAAAATTCTGGACTGTTTTTGCTCCTGTAGTGGCATCCAGTCTACCTCTTTTAATTCAATTATTTAACATTTATTGAGCATAACTGGTTTGCTAAGTGTCATTTTTACAGATGAGGAAACTGAGGCCCAGAGAAGTGATGAAACTTGATGAGCATCACTTCCCTGGGATGTGAACAAGTCATATAGCGAGTTAGTGACAGTGTCAGCACTAAAACCCAGGTCTCCTGACTCTTCGCACTGTACAGTGGTGTCCTGAGTGGTGACAGTGGTGAGGACAGGTGTGACTGCATCTCGGTGATTTCCAGGGGAAGGAGGGATCTGTTTTAGTCTGTTTCTCTTTCGCTTTAGTTACAGTGGTTTCAGTGCTCTGTGTGTGTGTGTGTGTGTACACACCAAGCAGCCCCCGCTCCTGTCTAAACTTCACCTGTTCCACTGCATTAAACCCAGATTGCTCCCGATCCCCTACTCCAAGGTCTATTCTTGGGGGAATAGCTGTCATCAGCATTGTAGGCCCTTGTCTTTGACTGAGGGTGACCCAGGTGGCCCTGGGACCTGAGGCAGATGCCCATGCCTAGACTGAAGGGAAGGGATGGGGCTTGGGTCTTCTTTCTTGCTTTTAGAAGGTACAGTGCCCCTAGGATCCTGGCTTCCCAGCCTGGAACAGAACAGACTGGGGTGCCTGCCTTCCCCCACAGGCTCAGACTTTTATTCAAGGACAGGAGTGTGGCTGAGAGATGAAGGTCCTCGCTGGTCCCATCAGGCCATACTCGCCTGGGCTACACTTTTCTCCAGGGAGCCAGCCTCAGGTCCTCTCAACCAACCTTCTGCCTTTTTCAACTTGTCATTGCTCTCCTCTTGCCATCTTGGGATGATTGGGATGAAATCAAGATAGGTTGGAGGGTGGCATAAGACTGTGCATCTCCAGAGATCCCTGCCCCAGGGGTGCTGACAGTAGGCGGTAAACACCCAGATGTTTGGACTCGTTTTCTCCCATATTGATTTCTGCCTTTTCAATCCTACAAGGGATTTGATCCTTTTGCCTCTGAAGCCCTTCCTGCTTCAGTTCCCCATTACCGCTCCAGGAGTCCAAAAGGCCTTCTAAGTGCTTTGTCCTATCTTTCTTGCCCATTTGTCTTCCCATACACCACCTCTGTTTGTCATTGACCAGTTTCCACTGAATTCCTGATCCCAAAATTAAACTCTTTAGCCTGGGCTTGGGTCTCTTTTCCCACATACAAAACTCTACCCTTCACATTTCTCTGCTCCCCCAGGATCCTTAGTTTCTTTCAGCTACTCCCCACCTTATTTGACCCTCAAATTGTGGTTCTTGGTCTAGCAGTGTCAGCATGACTTCAGAACTTGTTAGACCCATACATTTTTGGTTTCCACCTCAGACCTATTGAGTCAGAAATCTGGGAGCGTCGCCCAGCAATCTGCATTTTACCAAGTTCGCCAGGTGATTCTGATGCACAGCAAAGTTTTACAACTTCTGCCTTTCATCATTCTCTCTGCCTGACTCATTTCATACCTTTCTGATCAATAAAACCTTCCCACTCCCTGCTCTAAGAGATGGCCCAGGTTCTCAAAGTGAACAGTACCTTTTTCAGTTGCCACCGGTGTATTTGTGTTCTTTCCATGTGCCCTATGTTCTGGTGATAGGAACAAGATCTTTGAAGGTCTGCCTCACCTGACATTCAATCAGTGATTTGGACAATCCACCTAACTCTGCCTCAAGGACAAACTCTGCTTCTCCAAGAACCACCATCTCTCCCTATGATACCACTTTTCTAGATTGCGTCCCTGGCGCTTCTGCTTCTGAAGCTGTCCCATCCTACCTCTGTGATGGTACCTGCAAAATTTTGCTCTGTTGTCACAAAATAACCATCTGTGGGTCCCCTCTTCCCAGGCCCTGCTCCAGAGCCCCAGCTCCAGCATCTGTCCCCACTGCCTGTTGCCCTACACCCTGAGTATCAAGGTCGTTGAAACTGGCTGAGCTCCCTTATGGCTACTTATCCTCCTCCTGAGTCTGTCGTAGTGGAAGGGTGGAGCTGAGGGAGTAGTCCTCATCTGTGCCTATATCTGTTTAGCTTTCTCTCCTCTAGTTCAGTTTGGGCTACTGTACCCAGCTGTGATAGGTGTGTCACACACAGGATGCCAAGGAGGTGAGTGGGGACTGCACTCCATCTCACACTGTTCCCCAAGCTAAGCATCCTGGTTTGGGAATGCATGTGTCTGGAGGAAAAGGATACCTTTTTAGAATTTGCACAAAGGTGTGCTATGGGTAGCGACAGCCCTGAGTGCACCAACTCTCCAGGTAAATGGTACCAACAAACAGGTCTATTTACCTGTTCACTAGTTGTCGTTTTGTCACCATCTCCCATCTAACCCCCATAAGACCATCCTTCTGCCCACTTCATCTACCCATGAATAGGTGTGAAGGTCAAACACAGACAGATAGTATGTTTGCCCATCCCCACCTTCCATTCTCCTGAAATCAGGGATCCTTCCTTCTCTATTGTATTCTAGACTCAAGGTTCTCAAGGGACCTCTCCAACTTTAGCACATTCCCTGGGATGTCACCTGGTTCCTCTTCTACCTCCAACATCCAGCTTCCCATGTACCTGTGTCTGGCCTCCGGTCTGCCACAGGGATTTGGAGGAAACAGGTCACACCTTGGACTCACTCTCTGGGGGTGGCAGGCAGCCATTCTGCTCCTTGTCAGCCCCAGCTTCCCCACCTGCCCCTTCCCCTGCCCCCTCCTCCTCCACCTTCTCATCCAGCCGGCTGGGGATGGACCAGTAGAGATGGGCGTCAAGGCGGGCTGCAGCCTCTGCCAGCTCTCGGGCACTACATGAGGGTGTGGGCACTTCAAAAGTCTGGTGGAAGCTGGCATAGTCCACCTCGTAGAAGCCATCCTCCAGGGTCAGCACTGATGTGAAGCGGTGGCCCCATAGCACCTCATCCACCAGGTAGGAGCTGCGAGCTTGGCATGTCATACCTGGAGAAAAGGAGCATATATCAGGGGGATCCCAGCCCCAGGCTTCCCTTTCCTGTCTCTTATCCCACAGTTCCATTCCCAGCACCCTCCCTGCCATCCGTCCCCAAGGCCCCACCTCACTTTGGTGCAGCCTATTTTCTTCCCCATTTCCATTCCTGTTCTTCCCTACCCACATGTCTCCCTTTCCTAGTTCACATTTCCCCCTCCTTAACCTTGAAACTAACCTTAAGGATTGTCTGTTCCAATTTCTTACTCCACATAGGGTTCCCTACTGGAACATTCCCGACAATGGGCATCTACCTTGTACTTGGTTACCTCCCAGAACTGATGGCTTACCATCTCAAATGAAGCCCATTCCTTTGTGTGATGGCTCTAATAGTTGGGTTGTTTTTCTTTATATAAGTTAAAATCTGTCTCCTGGGATTTCTACCCCTTGGTTTCATTCTCTTCCTACTTGACACACCTTTGAGTATATAAAAACAGGATTCAGATTCCCTTGTTTTCTTTTTTTCAGATTAAACATCCCTGACCTGACCTGAATTTTACTTTCTTGATTGCAAACCAGAATGGCCAAAAAGGACTCTTTAAGTGTCCCTTTGAGTGTGATAAATTCTCCAGTTGTGGCCTAATTCATGCATAAAAGAGGGCTCACCATCTCTTGCTTCTGGCCAGGATGTTTTAGCTAATAGGGCCTGTGATTACATTACATAAACGTTTCTGGAAGCTGCATCACATTGCTACATCAAGCCTGCAGCCAACTAAAACCCCCAGTTCTTTTTTTCACTAGAGCTCCATGCTGTGCTTACATAAGTGATTTTTTTAAAGTCTAAATGTAGAATTTTATATTTATTCCTTTAAAATGTCATCTAGTTGGGTTTTGGCTCATTATTCTTGTTTTTCAAAAGCATTTCAAATCCTAAAATATTACCATCCTTTCCAGCTTTATCTCTCTAGAAAAATCAGACAAGCTTCCATTGCTCTCATCTGTACCTCACCCTCCCCAGTCCTCCTTGCTGGGGGCCTGTGTTCTGTCTTCCCTGTTGGGCTACTTGCACCCCCAGGGCCAGTCAGTCTCCTCCTACACCAGGGTCTCTCCCCAATTCATCTCTAAAACAAAGGGGAAACAGAAAAGTGACTATTAGCTAACCAGAGACTGGTTCTAATGTTGAAAGTCTGGCCCTGTGACATTTTGGGGAAGGCTAGAATAAGAAGAATCTCTTTAGGGAGGAGAAAAGGCACAAAAGTCACTGCAGAAAGAGGGGTTGATAGGAAGAGAGGCAGGGGTTGAGGTTCAAAGGGAAAAGAGGGCAGAACAGAAGGTTTCCAGGATGCTGCCTGAGATACTGGCAAAAAAGGAGTGACAGCTGGAGAGGTAGAGGAAGGGGAATAGTGTGAGTGGGAAGGGAGAGAGCTAGAGTAAGCCCCATGTGAGTAAAGGTGGAATGAGAACATTGAGCTTAGGGGGAGGTTGGTATAGGGGTGCGGTTGGGGGCGGGTGAAGCATAGGCTCAGTTTGAAGGGGCCAGGGAAGGGGTCTGAAGGTACCAGCTTGTCATAAGATGCTAGCAGGGAGCAACAGCTCTGACCTCAGTAGCAGGAGCTGCAGCGCCCCCTAATGGACCTTTATTCATCATCTGCATTTTCCTTATCCTCATCCAACTTCTAGATCTCAAGTCCTAAGCTCTCAAGCTCCTACATTGTTTTTTTCATACCTGCTCCCAAACACATTACTGTGTAGGCCCAAGCTGGAGATACTGACATCACAGGTGAATTTCCAGTTCTTTCTGGGGGCTAGAAATAATACCATAATCTATTTCCCTTGTCAGTAAAAGTTGAGAATCTTGATGAATGGATGGGATAAATGAGACAGAAGTGAAACCTTTCTTAAAGGTCCTCACCCAGGAATAACTCAGGCTAGGGAAAACCTTCACCACCCAATTCCAGGGACCCAGATCTCTTGGTCTGAAAAACCCTGAACCTAAACTTTTATTCCAAGTAGGGATCACTAAGCACTGAAGCCAGACCTCCTGTGACCAATCCAGGCACAGGTACTTTTGAGCTTATGACGGTGGAACATTGACTTAAACTTTTTGGGGCTATCTCATCTCTGAAAAATGAACGCAACAAGTTATCTTCAGAGGGTTCTTGCTAGAATTAAATGAACTCAGAGGAATAAAGAGATTTGAAGACTGAGGATGTCGCTGGTGCTAGAGTGCTTGCCTGGCATGAGTTAGGCCCTGGGTTCCATCCCCAGTACCACAAAAAGGGCCATGGAATGGTGCATTACACAGAGTAAGCATTACGAGTGTTACAGATTATTATTATTCCTATTTCATGTGTCACAAAGCTCCAATCCTGGTCCCCAGGCCCGCACTCTTCATACCTCTTCTAGCTTCCACCTCTGAGCCAGGTTGCACTATCACCCCAGTATCTGACCTCATCATCTTTTGGTCCATCCTTCTGCAACTTCCCTGGCCCTCCTCTCCTCCTCCCAGCAATGCCCCTCCCTTCCTCGAGACCGCCCGCACCCGTTGCTTCCACCATGCCCTCTAGGATGACCACGATCTCGAAGTCGTCCCTCTCTAGAGCGCGTCGCGAAGCCTCCCAGAAGGGGCTGGCGGCGTCGATCTCATGGCTGATGACAAGAGGGGAGACCAGGAAGAGGCGATCATCGCCAGTATCGAAGCCCACGCTGAGATCAGTCTGGTGCAGCGGGATGAACTCGCCCTCCAGCGTCTGGCGCGAGCGGATGAGCTTGGCGCGGATGGATGCCTCCACAATGTGCGAGGAGCGCAAGTCGCCAACACGGAACATGAGACAGAGGCGCCCATCGCGCAGTGACACCACGGCATGAGAGGAAAAGACGAGTGTGGCGGCTCGCTTGTTGGGTTGCGAGATCTTGACGAACATGCAGCCTACCATGAAGGCGTTCACCATGGAGCCTAGGATGGCCTGCAGCAGTAGCAGCACGATGCCCTCGGGGCATTGGTCGGTGATGACACGGTGCCCATAGCCAATGGTGGTTTCGGTCTCAATGGAGAAGAGGAAGGCAGCCACGAAACCATTGAGGTTATTGACGCACGGCGTCCACGCTGTGTCCTCCAGGTGTTCCAGGTCGCCGCGGCCATAGGCGATCAGCCACCAGATGGCGCCGAAGAACAGCCAAGTGAGCGCGTAGGCGAGCACGAAGAAGAGCAGGCTGAGGCGCCACTGCAGGTCCACGAGTGTAGTGAACAGGTCCGTCAGGTAGCGGTACGTCTCGCGTACGTTGCCCTGCTGTACGTTGCACCGACCATCCTTCTCCACGTAACGCTGGCGGCCGCGACGCCGCGGCGGCTCCTCCGGTCCTGGTGAGAAGGCCGCATTTTCTTGCGCCATAACGGCGCCGGGCGACAGGCGACCTGGGATGGGCTGCGGACGTTGTTGTCAGTGCCAGTGCAAAGCACGCCTGGAGACCAATGGGGACCCTGGGGGCCACCCCGCGCAGCCCCGTGCTTGGAGCCTCGGTGGCGTTGGGGGTCCTGGAGGGGCTTAATAAAGGTTTACCGAGTTAATGGACCTTCCCAGGATAGGGAAACTCGAGACCTCCCTTCCAGCACCAAGTGGAGTAGCCCTGAGCAACTCCCTTTGTGTTTCTCCGCCACGATTTTCCTATCAGTAGAATGGGAATAATGCACACAACACTATCTGCCCCCAAGCTCAAAAAGTTGTGATGATTAAATGGGAAATGCACATGAACTGGATATACTGTGCAAGTTCAATGACGATTTTTCAGGAAATACAGGCATTTCAGTACCTAAACCTTGTGTAAACACCTCTAGCTGGGGTGTGCAGCACCTCACGGGGAAGTTCCTAGACAAAACATTCAGGCTGTGAGGGAGTTTCTGAAATCATCAGTGGGCTCCTTGGGGACAGGCAGTTAATCAGCCACTACTGAGTGGAGTTCTTCTTGACCTAAGGACTTCTGCCACCCTTGCCCAGCTATGGTCAGTGTAACCCCCCAATGACTTCTCTATGGTTCAACCTGAAGGCTCTTATAAAGTTCCCCCCAAGATTGATGCACAGAAAGCCTTTCCCATTCTTCCCTTTCTGGACCTCAATCTTCCCACTCCTTCCTACATCCCCCACCCCCTCCCGCAACAAATGTACCAAAGAGAAAAAAATGTAAGCTATGGCAAGTAAGTTATCAATTTCCAGTGCTCAAGGATTGAATATTCCCACTGGAAATCCTAGAAGCCTGTGATCACTGCTGCTCTAGTGTCAGCCCCACTTTCCCTGGGTTCTCCCCAAAGGAGACAGTCTGAAAGTGGGGGATGGGCTAGAGGATATGAGATCCACAGGGCACATCAAGAGTTATGCCCCTCAGCATACTATTCTTCATCAGAGATGAAATCAGACCAAGGGAAGTCCTGAGCACCTTCATCTATTTCCCTGCATGCTCTAGTTTTTTCCCCACAGCCTCCTACTTCCCATTCACTATCTCAATGCCAACCCCACTCCCACCTGCCATATGCCCCAAAGCCTACATTCCAAGTGAAGCCCACCTGATTTTGCTTCAAATTCTTCCTCTGAGGAGCTCTCTGAGCTGCAATCTGCCCTGAGAGACAGAGATCCAGAATCCTTTCTTAGTCACCCAGGGACCCCTAAGCAGTATGAACCACAAAAGGAAAAGTCTAGAATAAGGAATTAGGAATGGTCGACCTTCCCTCTTTCCTGGGGGCTGTCCTCTACTCCCAATTCCAAGAAAACCTGGGCTAGTGGTGGAGGAGGGAAACAGGAGTGTGGCAAAAGGATCACAGATGGCCTGGATGTTTGACCAGGTCCGAGGGAGAAACTGCCTGGATATATAACTGAATCTAGAACCCTAGAGTTTTAAACTCTGGAACCAAATGCTCTGTGCCCAGACCTTTGGAGAGAGTGTGTGTGTGTTGAGGTAGAGGGCAGAAGGAGAAATCAAAAAGAGATGACTCGGAGCTTAGAGGCACTCCCATATTTATTTTCCATGGAGTCATGGGACAATTGACTCCATGGAGGATCCAGGGGCAACATGGCAATAGCAGGTTAAGGCCTTTTCCCTCCCCCAACAACAGGCTTCTTTTTCCTTCCCTGTAGCTCAGGGTGTCCTAGGATTGATCTGGTTCCCAGACCCCAGGTCATGCAGCAAACTGGTTGGGTAGAATGCATCCTAGCTTTAACCCCAAGTGACTTCCAAACATTCTCTCAGGGTTTTGAATAATCTGACCTCTATCTCTATGCCCAGGCTTGGAAAAGGGACTTCAATGTCTGATGATCCCCAAACTCTCTTGCTCTCCATTGTCCTAGGGTTCTAGTGAGCTTTCTTTTGACTGTGTCCCATCTCCTGTCTTCCTGAGTGAGAGGACTGCATTTGTCATGGGGAAGGAAAGGTGTGTAATTGTTGCCTCTGTCTCAAGATCAAGGACTTGATTTTTGCATCTTCCCTCCAATAATTCTAGTTCCTCCTGATCTATTCCTCCTTACTTCCTGGGCATGCTATGACCCCTTTCTAGAATATCTCAGCACTACATTTTCCTGGACTCTTTTTGCTTCCCCTGGAGAGTGCTGGGCAGCAAGGGACTCATTTTTTTGGAAGGAGATCTGGTAAAAACTCCCTCAGAAATCAGTTCCTCCCAAACCCCCACTTGCCTTGGAAATAGGGGCCCAAACCCCAAATCCCCCACAACTCAACTCACAGCTCGTGGAGAAGAGAGTAGCCAGCAGCAGAGACCCTGGGGGGGTGCCGTCCATGCCCCTGACACTGCCCCCCCCAAAACGGGCCCCCTTGGAGAATGGGAGCCGCAGACACTGCTGTTTCTCCTAAATGTAGCGGCAGCTCCGACTAGGACTTGCTATCTGTGTCATCCCCACTTCCCAGGCTCCCCTGCTCCTCTCTCGTTTCCATGGCAACCAGTCTGGCGACAGCTCCAGAGCATCCCCCTCCTTCCCCCGTCTTAGGTACCACTAGGGGCTGATCTACACGCCATAGCTATTTTTAGTCAAAGTCCCTCCTCCTGGACAACTCAGAGCTTGCCTCCTCACCCTCTCATAGGAGAGAGAGATTGAGAGAGAGAGAGAGAGAGAGAGAGAGAGAGAGAGAGAGAGAGAGAAAAGCTTGCATGCTGGTCCTAGGAAGCTCCTTGCTCTGGAAAACTATGGGCTTTGAGGTGTTTGGGAGTAAAATGTTTGATTTACTAGGATTTCAGAGGGTCTTCTGGGAGCTGGCATCTCACTGCTGCCAATGGGGTCCTCTGGTTACAGGTACTGCCCTGGGGTCAGGTCACCATTGCAGTCTCCATTTTTGGAGAGGCCTCTGATCCAGAAGGATGTTGCTAGAGGGAAAAGAGATCTACCCAAGGCAGGGAAGGGAGGCAGGGTCAGGAGTCTAATCCTTGTCACTGATTTGTGATGTGACCCATAGGAGTCTCTTTACTTCTCTGAGGCACGGTTGTTTCACATATCCCAGAATGTGTGCATGAGCAAACAACCCCTACCTCCCTATTTCGCACAGTGTGCAGGTCAAGTCAGGCAATAGAAATAGAAGGGCTTTGAAATATATTTTGTTAATATCAAAAAGTTGAGAAACAACCCAGGTATACAACAGAGAAAAGTTTAGGTTAGGACCCACAGTAATTGTTCATTGTACAGTCTTTAAAAATATTTTTCTTCTTCTTTTTTGGTGGTACTAGGGATCAAAACCAGGGCACTCTACCACTGAACTACATTCCCAATCCTTTTTTAGTTTATTTTGAGACAGGGTCTCATGAAGTTGCTGAGGCTGGTCTTGAACTTGTGATACTCCTGCCTCAGCCTCCCAAATAGCTGGGATTATAGGGATGCACCACCATACTTTGCTGAGACTTTTTTTTGTGTGTGTGGTTGGTATTGGGGATCAAACTGAGGGCCTCATGCATGCTAGGCAAACATTTTACCACTGACCTACGCCCCCAGCTCTAAGACTTTATTTTTTTAGGGCAGTTTTAGGTTCACAGCAAAAATCTAGAGGAAGGTACAGAGATTTCTCATGTGTCCTCTGCCCCTGTACTGAATAGCCGCCCCCATTATCAATACCCTCTGCAAGAGTGGTACTTCGGTTACAACTGATGAATCTACATTGAGGAAACATAATCACCCAAAGTTCATAGGTTACATGAGGATTTACCCTTAGAGTTGCACATTTTGTGGGTTTGGACAAATGTATAATGACATGTATTCACCATTATAGTATGATACCAAATAGTTTCACTGCCCTAAAAATCCTCTGTGTTCTGCCTAGACATCCCTCCCTCCCCCTAATCTCTGGCAAACCTCTGATCCTTTTACTGCCTTCATAGTTTTGTCTTTTCCAGAATGTCATCTAGTTGGACTCATACAATATGTAGCTTCTCAAATTGACTTCTTTCACTTATACATTTTTTGATAGGAGGGGCAGTAGTGGGGATTGAATCAGGACCTTGCACATGCTAGGCAAGTGCTCTACCACTGAGTTACATCCCCAGCCCTCATTTGTGCATTTAAGGTTGCTCCATGTCTTTTTTTTTTTAAATATATTTTTCGGTTGTAGATGATATTTTATTTTATTTATTTATTTTTATGTGCTGAGGATGGAACCCAGTACCTCATACATGCTAGGCAAGTGCTCTACCACTCAGCTACAGCCCCAGTCCCTGCTCATTGTCTTTTTATGGCTTGATAGCTCACTTGCTTTTGGTGCTGGATAATATTCCTTTGTCTGGATGTGCCACATTCACCTACTGAAGGACATCTTGGTTGCTTCTGAGTTTGGGAAATTATAAATAAAGCTGCTATAAACATCTGTGTGCAGAGTTTTGTGTAGAAACAAGTTTTCAACTCCTTTGAGTAAATAACCAAGGAGCATGAATGCTGGATCCCATGGTGAGAATATGTTTAGTTTTGTAAGAAACTGCCAAATTGTCTTCCAATGTGGTTGTGCCATTTCGCATATGCCCACCAGCAATGAATTCCTGTTCCTGTGGCTCCACATCCTTGCCAATAATTGATATTGTCAGCTCCATGCTTTTTTCACAAAGTCACACTGCCTCAGTAATGTAATAACTGGCATATGGTATAACAGCTTAGTATAATGAAAATTCAAGGTAATAGTTATTTTATATATGTGAATGTGTGTGTAGATAGAATGTTATGTAAAAAAGCAGAACGTTAAATGTTCTTATAAATCAATTGTGGTTATATGGAAATAGCTGTAGGAACACTTAAAAAGCTCAGAAAAAAATCTTGGAGGAAAGGAAATACTTCAAGACCCATTTTCCCCCAGAGAAATAAGAAAGTTTTGTTCAGTGTTAGGGGTTGAATCCAGGGCCTTGTGCATGCTAGGCAAGTGCCCTGCCACTGAGCTACATCCCCAGCCCTAGTTCCAGGGAAATAATTAAAAGTAGGGTGGTATATAGATGTAAGGTGTTAGGTGCAAGGCGTTATTGTTGTTATCCACATTATTATACACAAGATATAGATCTATTCTTTTATAGATTGCTTAAAGTTGGAAGAAAATATGAACTGAGTAGCAGGAAGATGTAAAAATGGACACTGGAGGGATAGATGTTTCTGAAACAAATTGGCAAGGCAGTGGGGAGGCAGTGGGGGATGCTGAATAATTTAAACCTGGGAGGCAATGATGTGGATTAAAAATCTCTACTCTGTCCTCTAATACCTGGGAGACTTTGAGAAAATTTTACTTCACCTCTCTAAACCTCAAGATATTTTTCATCTAAAAAAAATGGAAATGACTATATTATCCATTTCTTGAGGGTTGTCACAAAGATCACATAAAGCAATGCCTGACATGTAAGTACCATGTAGATGCTAGCTACTATTTTCCTCTCTCTCTTCCTCCTCCTTCTTCTTCACTGTCATAGTCAGCATCATCTTACCTCATCTCAGGGACCTTTTGACAGCCCCATCCAGTTTAAGACACCTCCCTCTGTCCTGGCACCACCCAGTGAGACCTGCAGGGGGCACTCCTGGTGCATTGCCCTTCTCTGCCCAACCCTTTTGCTGTGTTTCTTGCTGTTTCAAGTGGAAATATCGAGTTTTCAGCCTGAGATTGGCATCAAGACTGCTGTTAAAGCCCCAGTCAACAACCTTGTCTCCTGGGCCTGGCCTTGTCACCTGAGCCTTGAGACTGCTAGTCTGCCCTTCTCCGTCCTGCCAAGTGGCTGCTCACATTGGTTCCACTGTGCCAGGAGCTCCAGAGAGAAGAAACCAAACTCCTGGGCAAGAAGAAATTTGCATATATCTGGCCCCATTTGCTGAAGGGGGAATCACAGAGCTGGCAGTGCCCTTCAGAAGGTGTTTCAGCCAGCCCCCTGCCTCAGTTCTGGCTGCCCTGAACCTAGCCTCTTTGACAAGGAGACTGTGCTACTCTCACCTGATTGATTTACTGATCTGCAGATTTTTAGACTTTACCTGTTATCTAACCTCAATTCCTTGTTTATCATTGAACTTGAAGTGAGGTAGAATAAAAATAAAAGTATTCCTAGCCACCAGTATAACAGAAAAATAGGCAAGATCTCTTGTTTTTAGGTACTGAGAGAATAAAGCAACTTTGCTAGGAATCAGTCCAAATATGTCAGTACAGTTATGATGATGGGAGATTGGAAATGAAAAATACTGGGGACTGGAAGGGTACAGCTGGGCCTCTCTGCTAGGCTACAAAGAAACTTGGTGAAAAATAGAAAAAGCAGCCCACTGGGTGGTGCAGTCCTTGTGGTATGTGGCTTGGAGAAGAGGTGGGATTTTTTTTTTGAGGAGGGAAATTAAGTTCCCTTCCTCCACCAAGCCCAGCTCTGGGTTAGGATGGCAGGATTGGCAGCTCAGTGCAGGTCTGCCTTGTGCCATTACCAGTTGTCTTTGTAGCAAGCCCTGGAGTCCATCCATCTGGGAAGACTTGCTTGAGCAAGATCATGAGCCTTCTTGGGCAAAAGCTTGGAGGTAGGAGAGAAAGCCTAAAGACAGGAGATGGTTGAAGAAATAAGCTTGGTGGAGTGGAGAGGCCAATCTAGTAGATTATATCAATTTCTATAAATTCAAAGGAGATGGGGCCTTCGAAAACTCTGAACAGAGGAAGGATATGGTCAAAGGAGGAGATGTGGTAAAGAACCACAGCTGGACATTCCAGTGAAGTGAAGGAAAAGCAGATCACAGCTCCAGGGACAAACAGTCTTGGCTGGACTCCTCAGACTGAGGTTCTTCCTGTGTTTCTGGTATTTTCAGAAGAACAAGAATACCAGAAGCCTTTTCACACATGGTTTTGAGTTGCTTTATAGGATTGGGAAGAGATAGACTGGGATTTAAACATTATTTGACATTTAGAGCTGGTCCAGGAGTTGCCTCATTTACAGATAAGAAATGAGTACCCAAAGAATAATCAAGACTTAGACTCATATCACCCAACTCCAACTCTAGGCATCCTCCTCTTTTTTTTTTTTTTTCCCTGCACCCAAGGGTTTTCTACCACCAAGCTATATCTCAAATCCTTTTAATTTTTTTAAATTTTGAGACAGAGTTTCATGAAGTCACTGAGGCCTATCTCAAACTTGTGATCCTTCTGCTTCAGTCTCCTGAGTTGGTGGGATTACAGGTGAGCACCATCACACCCGGTTTCTGGTGATTCCTCTTCCTTTTCTTTTCTCTCCCGCCTGCCTTCCTTCCTTCCTTCCTTCCTTCCTTCCTTCCTTCCTTCCTTCCTTCCTTCCTTCCTTCCTTCCTTTCCTTCCTTCCCCCTCTCCCTCCATCCTTTCTTCTTTTCTTTTCTTTTCTTCCCTTTTCTTTCTTCTCTCCCTTCCTCTCTTCCTCTCTCCCTCCCTTCCTTCCTTCTGGTATTGGGGATAGAATCCAGGGGCACTTAACCACTGAGCTACGTCTCTAGCTCTTTTTATTTTTTATTTTGAAACAGGGTCTTGCTAAATTGCTGAGGTTGACCTTGAACTTGTGATCCTTTTGCCTCAGCCTCCTGGGTCATTGGAACTACAGGTGTCTACCACCACACTGGTCATTTCTTAATTCCCTGTTGTTTCCCTCTCATCACAGGGTACTATCAGTAGACCCAATTGGAAAGACACTAGTAGAACCACATAATTAAAGAAATTTTCTTTCTCTTTAAGGGAAGAAATTTTTTGCAATGTAATGAGGCATCCCCTAATATATGTCTTTTAAAATGTGGTTTTTTGTATATGACATTTACTTAGAAGAAATAGTCTAGGACTGGGGATAGAGCTCAGTTGGTAGAGTGCTTGCATCACATGCACAAGGCCCTAAGTTCAATTCCTAGCACCTTAAAAAAGAAAAAAAGAAAAAGAAAGAAAGTGGTCTACTTAAATAGCATCTGTTAGTGATGGGGGGACGTAGCTCAGTCCTTCTCTTGGATCACTCCTCTGTGACCAGAGTTATCCTGCTGCTAGGGGTCCTAATGGAATTTGTCCAGCATTGTGGGGCCTTAGCACCAATGTGTCAGATGGAATCCAGAAATAAGCCATATCAGTTCCTCTGTCCTTTCCAGCTAACTCCTTTGACTTGTTAACTGTTCCCTGTTCTGAACCCCTCTGTCATGCCTCCCAACACAAAGTTTCCCTGATTCCTATCTACTGTTACTTCTCTCAGCAAAAGCCCCTCAAACTAGTGCACATTTGTGGATTCTCCTACAACAGGCTGCTCACCCCTGCACTCTTCCTGAGGGGGGCCCTACTCCCACTATGAATGAGGTGAAAGAAGGGAGGAGGCCAAAGTTGGGAGGAATAAGTCTGAAAGGGGCAATGAACAAGATCAGGAAGATGCAAGTTGTGAAGTGAGAGAAGAGAGAGAAGTCCTGAAGGAAAGAGTTCCTTTGTCCTTTTGTATGGTGGACACTGGACATCATAACTCAGGGAAATTTTTTATATTGAGGTGTGACCAAGGGTCATAGCCTCCTGTTAAAAAATAAGACTGTGCCTAAACTATACAAATTCTCTCTAGTATTACCCTAAGACAAGCTTTGGAGTCAAACATACATGGATTCAAATCCCTGATCTAACACTTTCTAGCTATGCTACCATAGGCAAGTCGCCAAAAACTCTCTTGAACCTTGATTTTTCCTATCTCAAGATCCATGATGCATAGTAAACACTCACAAATATTAATTTCCTAGGCCCCTATCACTGATTCCCTATTGGGTTCCTAGTGACTAATCTATATATCCTTTTTTACATATATATATATATATATATATATTTGTTACAAAGCATAATTGAAGAATGAAAACTCAATTTCAATCATTCATTTTAAATTAACAGAACTCTGGTAGCTTAATTGGCCATGGGAAGGAGCATAGGGCAAGAGTAAAGATTCAAGACT
The DNA here is from genome assembly GCF_902686455.1 of Sciurus vulgaris. Lineage (NCBI taxonomy): Eukaryota > Metazoa > Chordata > Mammalia > Rodentia > Sciuridae > Sciurus > Sciurus vulgaris. The sequence continues at coordinate 121,263,007 of NC_136461.1, read as the reverse complement.
ATTTTTAGATTTTTGGTCTGCTTGACCAGGAGAAACACAGAAATAAGGAAATCACAAGCACTCCCACCCAGCCTTGGAGAGGAAGATGATGAGCTTGGTTTGGGGCCTGTCAAGTGGGCATGGAAACCCCCTGCAGGCAACTAGAATCATGGAGGTGTATCTCCAAAGAGAATGCAGGGGTGAAGATAGAAATTCGGGCATCACTCAGAGACACTGTAAGTTTCAGAGGTTCCAGGAGCAAGATATGGAAAGAGAACACAAGACTTATCCATGGGATTTGGAGGAAGAAGTGGGTCTAGGTTTGGATGTGTAGGGTCAGTGGAAGAAGATGAGGGTGGAATGGTGCCATGTCCAGGTTAAAATGGGCCTTCTGTCCTATGGTAAGGAACTAGCATTTTACTTGTAGACTATTGGCAATTATTGAAGGTTTTTGAACTGAGAAGTGACATGGTCAGATTTGTGTTTCAGAGAGCTAATACATTATGGGTGCTTAATGATTTTTTACATAAAAGAATTCATGATCTGAATGATTATTAGAGTGGGGAAAGATGAAGGTAAGAAGAACGGTTAGAAGTTGCTACAGTAGTCCTGTGAGAGGTGATATTGTCCCAGACTATTGCAAAATAGTAGGATAGAGAGGAAATGGGCAATATTTAGGTGATTTAGAAAGCAGGTAACTTTAGCTGGACTGGTGGCACACATTTGTAATTCCTGCTACTTTAGAGGCTGAGGTAGGAAGATTACAAGTTCAAAGTCAGCCTGAGCAACTTATCAAGACCCTGTCTCAAAAAAAAAAAAAAAAAAAAATGTAGCAAATGGTAAAGTACCTCTGGGTTCAATCCCTAATACTGGAAAAAAAGAGAAAGTATATGTATTGATTAGATAAGGAAGAAGAAATAAGGAAAACTGAAGAGTATTGCAGGCTACTGTGTTTTTGGTTGGGTTATATAGTGTATCACTGTGGTAGAGAATAAATGAAGAGGAACATTCATGTGAGCAAGATGACATGTTCTACTTTAAATGTGCTGAATTTGAAATGAATATCCAAGTGGGCTGGAGATACTGACACATGGATGATAACTGAAACCAAATGCTTAGATAACATTTTTGGAAAAATATAAATATAAAATAAATGTCTATTAATGACTCCATAAATCATTATAGTTTTTTGGTTTTTCTTCTCTGATGTTCTCCACTTTATTTTGTAGTTTACCAAAGCCTCCAAATCCTCTCAAGCTCTGAATGTCAAGACTGAGGGCTCCTTAGGGATCTTTAAGATATTCTGTTCTTATTACCTTTAAGTTCTTATAGCAGCCCTACAGGGTGGCCTTTAGACCACCTTACCACAGCCCCTCATTTCTATTTGCAGGAACAGAGAGTATGGAGAACTTGAAGAAAGACTGGGAGACTGTTTCTAGTACATTGTCCTTATGTCTATTGTATTTCTCTCCTTTGGTAAAGTTCTCTGAAGGGTAACCTATACTTGCTAACATTTTCTCACTTTCTAACAGATTCCTTGTAATCTGGTTCTCACCTTGATCACTCTTCTGAAACTGTTCTCAAATGTCACTAGTAGCTTTCTCATTGCCAAATCTAAAACCTCCTCTCTTTGTACCAGTTGACACTGTTTCAACCTCCTTCTGAACAGTTGCTTCTTCCTTGACTCTTGTGACAACTCACTCTTTGACTCCTTTCTGCCTGTCTGGTGGATTCACTGTTACTCTTTGGGGACCCTTCTCAGCATCCAAATGTAAGAATTCCTCATTCTTTTTGTCAGCCTGTCTTTATACTGTTCAGTCTTTGTTGAAAGCTACCTTGCTGTCATGACTTCAACTCACCCTGCCTTGGCAGCAACTACCTCCTTCTCTCTCTGGCTTAAAGCCCTCTCCATACCCCCCAGTTCTGAACTCATCATATCTTCTTTCCCATCTCGGTCCTTTCACCAGGTTGGCTCCTCCCCTGAGCTTCTTTATGTCCATTAAGGATCTCATTGTTTTCCTGATTGTTTAATTTCAGATTCTAGTGTGATCTCTGAAGCCTCTCTCTTTTGCTTGTCGAGTTGGTCCTTAAGTTTTTGTTTTCCTTCTTCCTTTCTCTCTCTCTCTCTCTCTCTCTCTCTCTCTCTCTCTCTCTCTTTCTCTCCTTCTTTTGTGTGGTACTGGAGATTGAACCCAGGGATGCTGTATGACTGAGTCACATCCCCAACCTTTTTTTTTTTGCTTTGAGACAGTCTCTGCAAGTTGCTAAGGATGGCCTAGAACTTGTGATCCTCCTGCCTTAGCCTCCAGAGTTGCTGAAATTACAAGCATGTGCCACCATGTCTGACTTTTTGTTTTCTTTTGACTTTTCTGAACCCCAGTGTGTTTACCTTTCATTATCACCACATTGATTGGGCTCTCGTCTCTTCATGCCTGAATTATTACAGTTATTTTCTATTTCATCTACTTGCCAACTGTTTCCCCTTGATTCAAACCTGCTAGCTCACCTCAATAAATAGTGCCTTACCTTTAGCCCAGTCCTTCCTTCTTCCCCAATGAGGGCTCTTTGAAAGGTACATTTACCCACATATGGTTTTAATTTATAGTTTCTTAGCTTTTGTTTCTGGATTTGTACCAACTGAATATAGTAACACTGGTTATTGATGAGAAATTAAATGCCCATGCTGAATGAAAATGGGAAACAACTATGTTCTTCTTTAATAAGTGCCAAGAAGGGAGATTGTGGATTAAAAAAAAAAAAAAAAAAAAAAAAAAAAAAAAAAAAAAAAAAAACTCTCAAAACACAGATCCAGATAGTGAAAGAAATATTGATGATGAAGTCTGAAGTCTTGAAGATGTTGATAGTGCTGAGAACCACTCCTCTATACCCTAATCCAATGGAACAATCTCATGCTGTTTTTTCCAAATGGACTTATATTTTCATGTTCCCTCAAAACTTTGCTTATGTGTTTTCTCTGCTTTAAGTGACTTCCCCACCATTGCCTCGCTCCTAAATCCTCTGCATGCTTTGGGACCCTCAGCAGATGCCATCTCTTTCCCTCCGCATCTGCTAGGAGTCCCTTAAGTAGAATGGCCTTTCCCTTTCTGCAGCCTTCAAAAATCTCCCGCACTTTTCTCCTGTTCCAGACTTATCTTCCCTTCCAAGAGAAGCCGCCGTAGCCTGGTCTGGGATGATGTTCTTATTTCGCATCCAGCACCGCACCAATTATTTAGGAAATGGTGAATAACAGAAATTGAGCTGAATGATATAGCCCGTAGCCCCGGGAGCCCAGGCCCAGCCAGCCCAATCTCACTCCAAGAAGCAGCCCGCCAGAGCCAGGGGACCCGTCCTGAATTAATTTCCACCTCATGAACTCCGCCCTAGTCCCGCCCCCGCGGCTCCCCCTCTGGTTCCACGTCTTTGATACGGCCGCCTCCCATTTCTTCCTTCTCTCTTCCCCTGTCATCTTGCCAGCTCGGCTTCTATCGCTTCGTGTATCGTCCCTTCATCTCCTTTTCTCCCTGACTCTGTCTGGGTCTCTGTCTTTGGGTGTTTCTGGGCCTCCATCTGTCTGGGTCTTCTCTTCCCTGCCCTTACGCCCCGCCCCTTGGCCAAACCACTCCAATCCCAACCGCTCGTGTCTGGCGCTCCACTCTCCCATTGGTCGGCTCAGGACCCCCCCGCCTCCGCCTGCCCGGCCCCCCTCCGGGCCCCTCCATTCACACAAAGTTTGGCTCCAGCGCTGCGGAGGGTGGGGGCGACCCGGCCCGGCCCAGCTCTGCCCCCGGCCGGCCCGACCCCGGCCCCGGCCCCTGGACAAGCCCTTATCTGATCCCAGCTCCGGGTTTAAGAGTCCTGGCCCTGCCCGTCGCACGGCTCCGCTCTTCCCTCCTGCCCGCCCCGTCCGTCCATCTGTCCCGCTGCCCCGCAGCCCATCCGAGGGACCACTTCACCTTCGACCCAAGGTAAGACCCTGGCCCTGATGAAGGAGTGCTGCCTCCCTGGCCGGGGTCCTTTTCATTTAACTCTCCAGAGACACACTGACTTGATTCCTACCCTGGCTGGCCTCAGGGATATAATCCAGTCCCCCCGCCCCCAACCCCACCTTGGGTAGTTCCAACCAAATAGACCCTCTTGGGAAGGGCTCCTCCTGCAGCATACTCTATCCAGGTTGTTCACCTCAGTTCTCTCATCTAAGGAAGGACCTTTCCTCATGTCCCTCCCACTGAACAAACCTGAAGCTTTTCCAGTTACTACAGCTACCACCACACATTACCATGCATGACCCCACACACGCGCACAGACTGTACCCCTTCCTCACATACTTCCCCGTACAATGACACATTCGTAGTGACCATAGTGACACACACTGATACCAGTTCACACATGGGAAAAAAAACACAGGTTAGAGGGAGACAGCAGCCTTGTGTTCCTGCCGACCCCTTTCCTTCCACCCCAACTTGGCTCCCACTACAAGACCTTTCCCTATTGCCCCCCCCCCAACCCAGCTGTTTAAAGCCAAGAATTCCAGGAAAAAAGGAGCAGAGCAGCTCCTTCTAGAACAAGAGGGTAGATTGAGATCTATAAATTCATCCTCCCAAAGGAGATGTCCCTTCCCATCCCATCCCTCCTCACACCAGGAATGAACCAAGGGCACCTGTATTAGGAAGGAGATGAGAGTTGGAACTTTCTGATTTGGCGGAGGAGAGCTGAACCCTAGGATAGGTAGGACAAAACTGGAAAAAAGTGGGGGTAGGGCCTCTGGTATCATGAAATTTATTCCAGTAAATGAACTGCCCTAGGCAGGCTGTGGCAGATGGAGAAATGGGGGTAGTAAAGAAGCCAGTTTAAATTTGGACCCCCAAAGAATCCAAAGCCTAAAGCCTGATTAGTTTGCTTATCAATACAAATTCTGGCTAAAGATTTCTGGCCAGTCTTCTCTTGCTGTGGCATTTGAATTATTTTTCTCCCTACTGGGACTCCCCATAGGTAGTCTGAGTGAAAGAGGTGATAGGAGGTGCTGAGGAGGGTGTGGTGTGGGTAGTAGGAAACCAGCCACCAATGAGTTTAGTTTAGTTTTATCCTGAAACCCTCTCCCCTTGATCGTCAAGTGTTTTTGAACGTGTTCCTGGCATGATGGTGGGCACCATTCTGGGCCAAGTGGTAGAGCTCATTAATTCCTCAGGTTGTAGACTGGGAATGTGGGACCAAGTCTAGAAGGAAACAGGTGTCTGGGATCCTAGATGATTCTTCAGAGAGGAGATTAGAGGGAGGAGGGAGAGGGAAGGCGTATTGCCAGGGAGAGGGTCCAGGGCTGGACTGTGGAGGCAATAGGCATGGCCCAGGCAGTGCCAGCTCCCCCCTGCCCTGTGAGTCCTTTGGTGGTGTGGTAAGGGAGGGAGGGAAGGAGGGGGAGTTGGGGGTGATCTGGGCCAGTCCAGCCTTCCAAAGCTCTTGCCAACCTGGGCCTTGAAAGGAGCTGCTGTTTTCTGAGCCATCCCCCCACCCCCCACCCAGAGCCCAGAGCAGCCAAGTTGTCTCAGCGGATATCAAATGGCAATGACTCCACTGACTTGCGGGGAGGGGGGGTGGGATTGGCAAGGGGGGGCAGGGTTATGGTCCCATTCCTTCTACAGTTTTAATGCAGAATCCTACTGCTGCCCCCTACCCCAAGAAGGAAAAATATGTCTCCCTAACATCTGCCCCACGTTCAGTGTATGTGTGCGTATGCTTGTGGGGGATCAGCTATCTCTTCGCTGGCATTCTCCCACCTCCTCTGTGTGGCCCTACCTGTACCACTTTACATGGAGCTCATTTACAGCTCCAGCTTTGTTGGCTTGGGCTAGAAGGGAAGTGATTGGCAGAGGACCCAGAGGCCTTCCTTTCCTTGTTCTCCCTAGGGACCAGGGAGGCTGAACACTTCAATCTGGGTGGGTTCAGAAGAAGGTATCTGGAGTCATCTTGGGATTGCTTGGATAAGGGGGTTTAGGGTTCTCATGGGTGGGTCATACAGTAAGACCCATTTCCTTAGAGCTTCTTGGTTTCTGCACACAAGATGGAAAAATAGGTTGAGGCCTCTAACATTGGTGGAGAGTGAAAGAGACATTAGGTGACAGAGCCCCTAAAATTTTCTGCCAAAGGTTATTTAGGACAGAAGAAAAAACTTCCATTCTCCCTCCTCTCCCTGGCCTAGATTCTTCTCTTGCCTGAATGGTCAGTGCTACTGTCCAGGCTGAAGCCAAGCTGTCCAGGACAGTACTGAGGCCCTGGAAGGGACTAGAAAGAAGTCCTAAAACAGGGACAACATTGAGATGAAACTGCAGAAAGATTAGAAAGAAAAGGGAGATTTGGAATCCAAATGTTGTAGTCCCCAGTGAAATGTGGTTGAAGGGGGCAGCACCTGAGAATGAGAGCTTCTTGAATTTACTGTGTTACCTCAGTCTCTCCCTCAGGTTGAGGTTCAATGCTTTTCTTCCTTCATCTTAGTTCAGTCTCTAGTTGCTGCCATTTTTTCATGGAGTACATCCTGGCTGGTTCCTCTTTGCCCCCTCCCCCATCAGAACCTTGAAAGGGCAAAGAGAAAGGGATTGTGGGAGAAACCTTCCCGTGGGTGTCTGCCAGCCTGGAGCCTGGATTTGAGGTGGTAGGGGAAGGAGGGGCTGGCTCTGGAATGTGGAAGAGAAGTCAGAACTGAACTATGTGGCCTTCAGAAAGGGTTTGGAGAAGTGGGGGCCCCAGAGGACTAAACTACTTTCAGACTGCCTTTTTGCAGCTCTTCTAGTAGGTTAGATTTTGGGAAGCACATTCCATAAAAGGAAAGACATTTGAAATGAAGATCGGGAAAGGAAGAAAGATAATTTCTGGGGGGAAATTAATAAATAAGATAAAAAATAACCCCTAAACAAAAAAGCTTACCACTAAAAAAGCTCATCCGAGAGGTGCTATGAAGTTCATAGCCATAGAGATTATCTGACAACTGTCAAGGGACCTCTTATGGATGGCTGGTGTGACTACATTGCTATCCCAGGCCTCCTATTTGGTTACTATCACAGCCTTGAAGTCAGACTTCCTGGGTTTAAATCCTGGTTTTACCACTCAGTAGCCACACAAATCTCCTCATCCATACAATGGGGTTAATAATAGTTGTGAAGATTAAAAGAGTCAATATTTGTAAAGGGCTTAGAAGGTAGTTAACATGTAAAAAGTGCTATTGTTGGCTGTTAGGGTTATCCCACCTCTCTGACTCTTTCTGCTCTGTCATCTTTCCTGGCTCCTGGGCCTTGTCTCAGCCTGGCATGGTTGTTTTTCTTAGACTCTGTCCTAGGACTCTATCTTTCACTCTTTTGGAGTTTGGGAAGATGGAAGAATGATCAAGTCATTTAGGATGAGTTTCCTATTTTATTCCAGCAGGCTGGTTGTCACCTGAGCCTGGGTCTCCACACTCATAGTCCCTTGAATTTTTACCAAACAGATGTCCTGTCTTCAATTCAGATTCTGTAAATGTGAATTGAGCTGTCAAGCATCCCCAAAATAGCCTCTCTCATTCATTCTCAGTAACGTCTGTCTTCCACCAGCTTCTCTCGATCCCCACGTCTCTCCCTGCACTCCCCACATAACTGTCTCTTTTTTCCTCCTCATCCTGCCTGTCCTCTTCTTGCCCTGGTTTGCCCCAACCTGTCTCAGGTTTTAGTGTCTTCCTTCCTCTTCTGTCCTCTGATTAGCCTGTCCATCCCATCAGCCTGGTTGCCTATGGCAGCCTTCTTGGTGACCTTCCTGACTCCAGCCTCTCTCTCCTTGATTCCTTCCCTTTGCTATGAAATTAACACTGGAACTGTCATCTTGAAATATCAGTTTTTGCCCTTTCCATTGGGAAACTTTCATCTGGAAAGTTTTGCCAATCAAGGTTTTCAAGAGACTTTATGCCTTTCCCCCTTCCTTCCAGCATCCGTATCTCCTGGGACTATGTTCTTCAGCTGTTCCAGGGGACCATATTCAAGGCAGTCTTAGAACTACACTCTTACCACAACTCAGGACCCTCACTTAGCCCATTCTAAGTTGCACCCCTCCTGCAAACCACCTTCTTCCTGTTTCCTTCTCTGCTCTGCCATCTTGCATTTCCCTTACAATTCTGACTTTGCCCAGGATGCCCCATTCATGATGATGTTGGAAGAAACATCTTCCTCATTAGTTTGGACGTTCCTCTAGGGTAGGGCTTATACCTCTTCAGGGAACTCCCTAAAGCAAGGCATCTCTTCTCTTCCCAGACTCCTTGGCACCCAGCAAAATGCTTGGCTCCTAGAATGCAGAATGGCTACTGTCCAGCTTGACTCCTGCCAGGAAACCTTTCTGTTTGCTTATTTGGGGGGAGAACCCTGACTTTAGAGGCTTATGTGGGCATCCTATATAAGACCCCAAAATCCAACTCTCTGGGGAGCTTCAAGAGAGACTCCTCTCCTACAGTAGTAGGAGATGGCTTCATCCTAAGGTTACAAACAGTAGACCCTAGAACATCCAATTTCCTGTCCTCCAAGCATTGTTGGCCCAAACACACACAAAATAGCATGTGGGTGTCCAGGCCCACAGAGCCTTTCTCCAGGGAGGTCTGACTCCAGTCTCATGTCAGTCTTGTCAGCCAGTGTCTGGAGTGGAAACAGGGGTTAGAGGTGAGAGTCTGGCTTGGGACAGCCCCATGGTCTTGTACATATCTCTGAGCAGGGGCTTGCAATGTTGGAGATGTGGGGACACCTCTTAGTGTAGGCCTGGCCTTTTAGTGTTATGTTTTCTTTAGACTCCAACCCTGGTCCCAGTCCCCTGTTCTAGACCCACGCACACACCTTCTTACTATGCCTAAATCTTCCTGGTTGACCCTATTACTTAAAAAAAAAAAAAAAAAAAAAAAAAAAAAAAAGACATTGGAAGTTGGTATGAGAAGATAGTGAGCTTCTGAGATTAGCTAGAGCAGTGTAGTAGCTCTCAAACTTGTTACTCAAGACCCTGTCACACACTTCGAAGTTACTGAAGATTCTCAAGAACTTTGTGAGGGTTATATCAATATTTACCGTGTTAGAAATGAGCACTGGGGGGGGGGGCTGGGAATATATCTCTGTTTGTAGAGTGCTTGCCTCACAAGCACAAGTCCCTGGGTTCAATCCCTAGCACTGAAAAACAACAACAAAAACAAAACAAAACAAAACAAAACAAAAAAAAACAACAAAACACTGGGGAGACATAAAATCTCCCCAGTGTTAATTCATTGAAAATATAACAGCAATAACTCCATTTCCTGTTAAATGACACATTTTAGTGAAAAATACCCATTTTCTAAAATGGTGAGTTTAGTAAGAATGACATTGTCTTATATTTTTGCATCTTTTTAAAGAAATACATTTAGTTGTAGATAGACACAATGCCTTTTTTTATTCATTTATTTTTATGTGAAACTGAGGATTGAATCCATTGCCTCACACATGCTAGGCAAGTGTTCTGCCACTAAGCTACAGCTCCAACCCTTCACATCTTTTTAATGGATAGCTTAATAAAAAAGTTGGTTTCTCCTATCTGTTGCTACATTCAATATGGTATAATATATGCAGTTTCTAGAAAATTCCACTGAACAGTCTTGAAATTATGAGAGTAAAAAGAACAAATAATGTAATATTAACATTATTATGAAGATAAGTTTGACCTTATAAAACCTATGAAAGTGTTTCAGGAAACCTCAAGGGTTCCTAGGCTTCACTCATTTTCTTTTCTTCTTCTTTTTTTTTTTTTTTAACTTTAAGACAGAATCTTGTTAAGTTGCTGAGGCTGGCTTTGAACTTGTGATCCTCCTGTCCTAGCCTCTCAAGTTGCTGGGATTACAGGCATGTGTTACTGTGCTTGGCTTCTGCAAATATTTTTAAAGACCCTGGACCAATCAGAATTTCCTGACTGATTTCCCTCCTCCAGGTCTTCTGAATGTCTTCACTAGGGAGAGAGTATGGGGGTAGGGGTTAATCATGCGGGTACTAGGGACAAACTACCTATGTGAGTCTGGATATTAGTTCTACCGTGCACTAGCTATGTGACATTGGGCAAAGCCTTATCATCTTTGTGCTTCCGGTTTTTCATCTATACAACAGTACTTTTAACAAAGTGCCTATGTTTTAGAGTTTCTCATAATGATACATTAGAAAAGTGCTTAGCACAGTACACAGTAATGTGTACTCTTACTAAATTCCAGAACCTTGTCTCTTAATCCATTGCCCATCAAACCAGAGAAGAAAGACAAAGAGGTGATCCTTCCATGTTACACAGGGGGCTTCTTGACTCAGAGAGGGCAAGTGACTTGTGCAAGGTTCCAGGCAAAGTTGTGCGACTGAACCAGGAGTCTGATTGTGCTCTCTCAACTAGACTCTATGGGGGGCAGTTCCCAGAGAGGAAAGGAAGCCCATCTAACCTATCCCCTAGCAATCCAAGATGACCCACCCAGAGCTCATAGAGTACAGCAGAAAGCCTTGAGGGCACATGTCAGGGAAGACTTCCTGATTAGCATCTGAAAAGAATAGAAATAAATCTAGGAGGATATGCCTAAACCTAAGAGATTTTTCTGTCTTGCCTTGGCAGAGCAGTTCTGTACAGTATCCCAGTTGTCCCTCCTGGCCCTAGGGACGAGCCCTCTATCTGCATCTTATCTCTGCCCTTTGTGCTGTGACATTGGACAGAACATGGCACCTTGGGAAAGACAGCTGGTGTGCTGGGGGATCCCTGGGTGGGAGAATAGAGTGGGAAGGAAGGAGGCAGATGGGGAGATAGACACACATACCAGGAAAGGACTCATCATAACTTATGGCCCTTGAGCAGAATTCCCCTCAGCTGTTCCCCCTTCATCAAATTAGGCTGAACTCCCTAGAAGAGGAATAGGGGCTGTTGTCCCTAATCACCATGCCTGCTTCCTCTTAGTGGTTTGTTCATTCTCCCCATCACAGTATTGGAGGTCTTATAAGAGGGTAGTACCCCAAGGAAGCAGAAGCCCCAAGATCCCCAAACCCTGACAACATGCTCTCTCTGGATTTTGGGGGTTCAGATCCCTCTCCTACCCCAAAAGCCTGGACCATTCTGAGACACAGCTTTTGTGCCAGTGGTGGCTCTGGGCTTTGGTTTGAGATCTTGCTATCTAGTGCTCTGTGTTTGCTCTTCTACCTAAATGGGTGGGACTCATATGGCCCACCAAGGTCCTTGGGGGACCAAGGGGCCTGGTCTTTCACAGCTCCTTCCCCACCCTTCCTATCCGTGTGGCTTTCTCCATTTAGAGAGTCCTCTTTCAGGAATGGCAGGTTTGGGGGCTCTAGTCAAATCTCCCTCTCCTGATTCCTGGGCAGTGTCCACAGGGGAGACCCTGTGGGCTAAGTTCTCCTCAGTCTCAGTCCTGCCCCACTGCCTGTCTTCTCACTGCCAGCAGCCCCCCAGCTCCCGCCCCTGGGCTGTGGGACAGGAGAGGGCTGAGGGGCTGGTTCTGCATACTAATGTCCTGCCCATTGTCAAAGCCCCTTTGTGCCAGAGAGCTCCATTGAGGCGGCTCTGGGGCGGGCACAATGGGGGCTCTGTCCCCGAGTTCCCCCAAACAGTCACCTGCTTTCAGAGCCTCCCCCCACCACCCCCCAACCTCCCCAGTGTCCGGAGGGCCCAGAGAGCACGGGGGAGTGGGCCCAGGGCCAGGGGGAATGGGCAGGGTGACCCCCCTACTCCCTGGGCAGGCTGGTGAGATGGGCATTTGACAGGGCAGCAGACTGTGAGGGCACAGGAGGGGATAGGCCCTGCTACCAGAGGCGGGGGCAGTCTGTGGATGGAATTGGAATGCAGGTTCTTTGAGGCCCGAGACTGGGCAGGGGCAATCACAGCCTGCCCACGCCTCCTTCCATATGCCCAGCCTGGGTCTGTGGCTGCCCAACCCCCTACTCTTCCCACCACAGGGACACCCTTGGACTCATATATGCAGAGGCACACAGGCACACACTCATCTATGCGGCCCCACACACGGCTCCCCCAACACGCCCAAGTGGATGTGCCTAGATGCAACATGCCATGCCAGGCACACAGACTAGAACGTCCATGCTCCCTGCCTGCCAGCACATGCACCTGCACACTTTCTCTGCCTACCCCACCCAGGCCTCTCAGCACCACGCCCCTTCGTGCCCCGCTGCCCTCTGCTGCTCCAACACAGGTTATAACAAGTTTGCACTTGTTGTGACCTCAAGAATGTAGCCCTGGGGCGGGGAATGTCCTGCTGCCCCAGACCACACCTGCTTATACGTTAACCACAGACATTAACCATATCATAGCCTCTGCTGAACTCTGAGCACGGCTCTACCACTCCTACTCCACCCATGGAGAGAATCTGGTAGGCTAGGATCCCCACTCCAGTTTTGAGTCAAACACACTGGATAGAAGTACATGTGAATAACTAACCCCCATCCTGACCCCACACAGGCCCAGGGTGACCATCCCTTGTATTTGCCCAGTGCACTCTGGGTATTTCATTCTCTCACTTCTCTGTGAGGTAGATGGAACAGTTATTATTTCCCCAGGAAGGTTCTAAGAAGTGAGACAATGTGTCTAGACAGTTGGTGGCAACACTGGGACAGACTGGTCTCTTGCCCTAAGGGGGTGTGTGTACATGTGCTAGTTATCTCTTGGCTCCACTCAGATGACCCTGTACTACTGTAGAATTTTCACTTACCTTCTTTGTGAAAAAATGGGGACATGGTAGCAGTTGGGAGTAGGGAGAACAGAGATCTTAACTTGGTTTCTGGGTCTAGAAAAAACCTCAAAAAGTCATGTTGACCCTTCCACTGCCTCTAGTTCCTACCCTCCCACCATCCCCATTCCTTCTACTGACTCTGGATCTCTGGAGGGAGTAACTTCATAGGCTTCTGTGAATAAGTCCTTCAAGATGCCCAGGTCTGAACTTCCCAGTGAATATCCTATGTCTGTATAAGAAACTGTGGAGAGTGTGTCTGCCTCTCCTACTCTCCTGGTTTGGGCATCTTCTAGCAGTCTGGAGCAAATGCTCTTAAAGGGGAAGAGAAGAAATCCCATCGGGTTCCCAGGGATTTGAGGACTGACTCCACAAGGGAGACCTGGGAGGGTGGATAGGTCACAGCTAAGTTGATAGTAGTTTGCTCCACTGTCAAAATTATGGAACACCTATCTCCATGATGTTTCACTTAGATAAAAATTGTACAAAAGGACTGTAGGATTCTTCTATTCTTTCTCCCCATTTGCTTTTTTAATTTTTATTTTTTGATACTGGAGGTTGAACCCACGGCTGCTTTACCACTGAGCCACATCCCCAGTGCTTTTTAAAAAAATTTCTATTTTGAGACAGGGTCTTGCTAATTTGCTTAGGGTCTTGCTAAATTGCCTACACCAGCCTTGAACTTACAATCCTCTTGCCTTAGACTTCTGATTTGCTGGGATTATAGGCGTGCATCACTGTACCTGGCTCTCTCCATTCCTTATCTAGATGTACCCCCACCCCCTGTTACTGGATTCTGCTTGTGCTGCATCATCCATCTGTCTTTGTTTCTCTCCCAGCTCTGGTGTGGTTCTTCTGCCTCCAAATGTCCTTTTAAATGTCCCCTGTTGTAGAAAGAGGTCTACTCAAAATAAAACTAACCTTCCCTGCTGTACTGGGGCAGTTAGTTATTTTGGGAGAGAAAAGTGAGATACCCACTTCTGAATCTAGTTCAGTATCTGGTCAGTGTCTGTGTGCCATCCCTATCCCTATCCTTCTCCTTAAGTGAGTAATGTGGACAATGAATAAATGGAAAGCTGGGAAGGGGTGATTGTAGATATCCTTGGACTTCTCTGTGAGAGGATCAGAGGTTGCTCTCTATACACAAAACAGGAGCCCTAAGAAAGAAAGGGAGTTAAGAGAACACCTGTCAGTGAAAGTAGCTAGATTCCTTAAGTATGAATTATAGGAATGGAGTAACTATGTGTCTCCCTCTCCATCAACGGGGCAAATAAGAATAAATTGCTTAGGCAGCAGCAGATAACATTTGACTGAACAGGAAGAATTTCCTGGTTTTAAGGTATTACTGTGTATAGGGGAGGAAGAGATGAGAAGAGATCCCCTTTTGCCTCCTGTTGAACAAAGGTTGGGTGGCCTGTGAGATAGTTTCAGTGACTCTCAGAGCCCCGTGAACCATGGGATTTCTAACTATCTCAGAGGAACTACTCCTTTGACCATTTTCATAGTCCCCAATGAGAACATCATTGAATGTGTCCCTTTCACTCCCCAGGGAACTCACTATTTGCTGTTTATTCTAACTTTTCTTGGCTTATTTCTGGACCAGTTGCTTCACTGGGGTGAAGGAGACTCCTGAGGTCTGTTGGATGGGAGGGTCACATGGAACACATCTCACTGTGACTATGGTTGGACAGGAGAAGAGCTCCATGGGTTCCAAGTTTGGCTCCATATCAACTGGTACTTTGGGACCCTGGGGTTAGATCTTGAAGGAAGAAAGAAGTTGGAATGAAGGCAAGTGTTATTGCTCTGATTATGATATAAAATAAGATGCCCCACTAGCTAGCTGTGGGATCTTGGGAAAGTTCCTCACCATTTTTAACCCTTGGCTTCCTCTTCTGTGAAATGAAGGGCTCAATAGTTAGCCATGCAAGGCCTACGAGCACCAACATTTTATGATACAGGGCTGAGCAGCAAGATGGCAAGCACACTTTGGTTTAGGCAGGCCTGTGTCCTACTTACAGTGCCACCTCTTCTTTACTAGCAGTCCTCATGGGCAGGTCAGCTAGTCTAAGTCTAGTTTCCATACTATTTATGTGAGAGCAATACTATCACTGACCTCCCTAAGGGGACAGAATGATGCACTGTGTGGACCACTTAGCACAATCCTGGCACTCTGAAGGGACTGAGATAGGTGAAGTTCATGGTTACTCTAGGAACACAAAGAAGGGCACAGTCCACATGGGGGTTTGGGTCACCCTTAAAGGTTTTACAGAGAACGTACCACCTAAGCTGAGACCTAAAGGAGAAATTAACCAGACAAAGTGGATTGGGAAGGGGTCCAAGGAAGAGGCTCCATGATTTGCAATGTACTCTTGGTAGGAGAAAGCATGGTAAGTTCCAGAGTGAGAGAAATTTGGTGTGGCTGGTGGATGGATGGAAGATAGAGAATTATAAATGCTGGGAAGCTCAGCAGAAGCCAGGTTGACTGTGTACCCTGTCCTACCTGTCCTTATCGAACTTTACAGATGGAGTCCCTCTGCTTCTCTTCTGCCCTTCTTTCCCAACTTCTCTCTCTCTCTTTCTCCTAAGACTTATCCCTTTTGTCCTTGGTCACAGAGGCACTGAAAGCATGGAGGCCCTAGGAGGATCTACTGGTCCAGAGCAAAGCTTTAGGTTCAGTGCTATCTGGCTTTGCAGATGTTTTGGGCCCAGGACTGACATTTTCTGCCTCTCCCCTTTCCCATCACAAAAGAGATGTCTATCTCCAATGAAGACTGTATTTCTGGCAACTCAGCTAATCACAGTATGCTGACTGTGAGCCTGTTTCCCCATACGGCCCTCCTCACTGTAAGAGTAGGGAGAGTGTGGATGAAATGAGGCCAAGGAAAGTGTGGAGTGAGGACTAAGGGACTAGAGAGAAGATAGCTCCTCAGTCTAGAGTAAAGGCTGATGGTGGGGGGATTGGGCCAGTGTTCCCCCAGTGCCCATAAGTTCAAGGGGAAACTCGGTGGAAAGACTTCCCAAGGACAAAGCATAATACACATTTGGAAAGAGAGCCTAAAAAAAGAAAGATAATGGAGAATGTCAATCCTCCAGGCTCTTTTCAGTTCAGAAATATAGCTGGGTGTGGTGGTGCACACTTGTAATCCCAGAAACTTGGAAGTCCAAGGCAGGAGGATTGTTAGTTTGAAGCCAACTGGGCAACTAAGTGAGGCCTTATCTCAAAAAGAAAAAGGGCTGGAGATGTACCTCAGTGGTAGAGTACCCTAGGTTCAATCCCCACAATAAATAAGTAAGTAAACACATAAATAAATAATAAAAAATAAAAATGCTGGAAAAGGAGCTTAGTGGTAGAGTGTTCCTGCAATAAAATAATAAGCAAAATTTTATTGCAGTCCCTGCAATAAAATAATAAGCAAGCAAACAAATAAACAAATAAGGCTGGAGACATAGTTCAGTGATAGAACACCTTTGGATTCAATTCCTAGTACCTTAAAAAAAATTCAGAAACACCAGGCATTGAGGAGGACACAAAGATGAACAAAATACAGTTAAGGAACAGTTCAGAAAAGATTATTCTCTTTCAAAGACAGAATGGTCCTTCCTGGAAGCAGGAGACAGATCCCTATGGCAGCTGCCCCAGGGATGTTTGCAGTTTGAGAAGTAGCTTTTCTGCCTCTCCATGCATCCTGTACTACCTTTGGGCATCTACCAACAAGGTCCAAGCCCTCCTTTGTCACTATCCAAGATGGTAGATGAAAAAGCATATAGAAAAGGGTCTTCAGCTGGGATCTTGCCAGTCTCTTCTTCTCTAAAATGGGGATCCCCATCATGACCCTGGAACCTCCAAGGAGTAAATCCTACAACCTGTTCCTTCTCTAGTTTCCCAGACTCTGGTGACAGATCAGGTAACAGAACCTTATCTCCTAAGGCCTGACCATCCTGGGCCTCAAGAAGCCCACCAGTTTCCTGTAGCCCCTCAGTTTGGGGGCAGGTGGGATGGCAGAGGCCAGAGGACAGTAACTGAGGGACTTAGCCCTTTTCAGGATCCTCACCACATGTGTTTCCCACCTCTTGACAGATTGATGAGGAAGCCTCATCCTGGGAATGATAGGAAGGTGGGTAAAAAGAGCAGTGAGTCTGAAACTTCCTCAAATTATGTGACAGTAGTAAATCCTATTCTACAAATACTGTTACTCTAGAGAAAACAGAAATAAGGCAGGGAGTTAGCTTGAGCATCATTAAGCCCACTGGGGTCTAGAGAAGCAATGTAAACAAAAATTTCATGGGACTTGGAGAAAGAAGTTCTGTTTTGCTATTAAATAAATGTTGACAAGTTACCCTACCTCTGTGAGTCTTAGTTTCCTTAATTCCATAGTGTTTTCTCTTTATTTCCAAAGTAGTATAATAATATCCTTATTTGCATAGGGCCTTACAGATTTCACATACTTTACATCAATTAATCCTTCACACACACATGAAGTGTGTGTGGGAAGCTGGGCTCCCACAGCTTTGTGATGAGACCCAAATGGCTTGACAAGTTGGAGTGGAGTGAGGGGATCAGAGTGTGTTATAGAAAGGTACTGTGGTAGCCAAAGAGCTGGGGGTGAGGAAGGTGAGCCTGGGGCAGGACCATGAGGTTATTCCAACATTTCAGGTGAAAGAGAAAATGAGGGTGATCTAGGGCAGCCTCAAAGAACATGGAGAGATGCCTGCAAGGGCATAATTGATAAGATCCAGTGATTGACTGGACAAGGGGCAGAAGGGAAATTTGGAGGGATGCTAAGGTTTTTGAGCTTGGGTGCTGAATGGGCATAAATTCTGTGAACAAGAAGGGCAACACAAAAGAGACTCATGAGGAGAGAGGACATGGGACTGAACATGTTAAAATTGGAAGGTCCTAGAAAGAGGGAGCCTGTACACACAGGGCAGAGGTGAGGTGGAATCCATGGGAGTGGCTGAAACAGTTGAAGAAGGGAGGATAGAGGGGTTAGGGCAGATGCCTGAAAAAAACCAACATTGATGTGGCAAAGGGGAGACCACAGCAAAACAGACCCATCAAAAGTCAAAAAAGGCCAATCTTCTTATCATTTTGGGGACTCTCCACACACTTAGTGCTTCATGACTCATGAAGAGTTTTTTCATGCACGATCTCGTTTAATTCTCCCAACACCTCTGTATTATTAGGACATTTTTGTAGATTAAGAAATGGAAACTAAGAGACTTAAATGATTTGCCCCAAATCCCAAAACCTAGACTAGCCTTAGCGGTCTACAAAATCAGTGAATTCCCACCTCACTGCAGTAGAAGCCAAATTATAGCAAGTCAGTAATGGATAGGATGATCTTGGTGACTCAGGCAGGAAGATGGCAAGCTCAAGGCCAGCCTGGGTAACTCAGTGAGACTCTGTCTCAAAAAAATAAAAAGGGCTGGGGGTGTAGAGCAGTGGTTAAGCACCTAGTGGTTCATTCACCAGCAAGAAGAAGAAAAATGACCTGACTGGTCGTTGATCTCAAATGCTGCTGTGGAGGGATTTAATGATTGGAAAGTCAGTTATGACCTTGAAGTGAGCTTCCTGTTGCTTTTATTGCCACCCAATGAGGCTGTGTGAATCAAATGGAATTATTTTGAATTTGCACAAGGACTTTGTGGGCTGCAAAGCCCCAGATTCTAATGGTGAGCATTACTATTATTTTTATTGTTAGTATTATCAAATTGAAACATTTAATATTACTAATATGAGACTTTTTTGGGGGGGTACAAGGACTCATACATGCTAGGCAAGCACTCTACCACTGAGTTACATCCCCAGCCCTTAGATCCATTTATTGTTAATTGGCAATTTCATATAGTTCGGCCTAATAGTAAAGGGAGTGGGCTGGGGTATTGGTAGGGGCATTGATGAGCTTCTATGGAAGAGGGCTGGCTGCTCAGGCAAGGGTACTCCATGGGACTGGAGAGCCCTGCCCTCTTGTGGTAGGGAGGTAAATCTTCAGTTTAGGGAGGAGAATGGCAGGTAGCTGTGAAGTTCCTACAAATCTCACCGCCCCTGCCCTCTATCTGTAGTCCTGCCAGTCCCCCTGCTGGAAACTCAGATGAGACTGGGGTGGAGGTGAACTGTCCTGAGGTGCCTTTGTTTGGAATGATACTTCTAATATCTAAACTAGTTGATTGCTTCAATCAGTGTCTTTGGAGAGAAGTTGAACATAGAGACCTCTTATGGAGAACCTCAGGGCCTATACCAGGCTATAACTGATGCAGATCCAGGGTAGAAATGACAAATGAAGGAGACCCTGAACAGACATGTCCACTCAGTTCCTCCCTAACCCAGCCCAGACCCTCAGATTTTCCTCAATTCCCTGGGAACCTTTTCAGTATCTTATGTCTTACTGATAATACTAGGCTAACAACAATAGGAGTTATTCCTATATATGCCACTGCTTCCAGCTGAATATTAGCACTGATAAATGATTTTTCTGGCTCTTCAAAGTGAGGAGGGATGGGTTAACATCTTCAAGTAGATGTCCTTCTGAGGTGAGGACCCAGATGGAGCCAGGCTAACAGGCTCTCAGATCACTGGAGCTGGGGCTGAGGATGAAGTGGTACAGCATCTGTCCTCAGTTGAACTCTGCACAGTGCCAAGCTCCTCACAAAAGACCAACTCCCTGCAGAGCCCAGGATGTGCAGCCTTCCTGTCCTAGATGATGTTTAGGAGCAGACACCATGACTTGTATCCACTTAGGGAGGAAGTATGCTGGGGATGCTGTGGATGGTTGGGAGAGCAGGTGCACAAAGAGGCAGTGTGCCACAGAAGTCATCCTCCCACCCATCAGGAGAAAAGGGGGTCACTGACATGCCACCCTCTGGGAAGTTTTCTGCAAGAACACTATTCCCTCCTAGAAGGGGACAGAAGGTACCGCCTGGGGATTGGGATGGAGGAAGGGGCATTGGTCCCAATCAACTTACAATGACTGGCAGTGGTGGTGCCTAAATAGAGAACATCTGACATGGCCCCATCTCTTTGTCCCTCCCTCTCTTGGACTGGAAAACACACAGGAGGGTCAGAAGGGTCAGGCGCAGGTCACAGACTCCCAGGAAATGCTTTGAAGGCTTTTATCCTTTCTTTTGATCAAACTATGAGAACTTTCCAAACGTTGACACAAGGGAAGAAAAGCCTATTCTTTCTCAGCCCAGAGCCTTGGTGTCAGGCTGGGGCCAGAGGATGGGAGGGCCAAGGGGAAGGAGACTCGAGGGTGGGAGACAGAGGCAGCAGTGACCCAGCTGGAAAGTCAGGCCTCTGGACACACACACTGCCCTCTTTTTCCCCCCCTCAAGATTTGTGTGCATCTGGCTCCATTTCTATTTGTTTATTTTCCTTGGGGCAGAACGGGAGGGAGATTGATGAATACAGACATTAAGTTTGAAAAGAACCCCAAACCCAACCCCATTCTTCTTCTAACCTTGAGAGCTTACATAATCCTGTGAGCTTTTCTTATTGCCCTTCCTCTTATACCCAAACCTCCTTCCTCTTCTCTTCCCCCTTCTCTCATTAAGAACATTTGAAAGGAGCTCCGATGTATCTCAGTGGTAGAGCTCCTGCCTAGCATGTATGAAGCCCACAGGGTTTAAATCAGTACCACCACTATCAATTAAAAAAATACATTTGGAAACCTGGAAATGCATCTTTTCAGATCCTAGTGCAGCTGATCTCTTTCTGGAGGCTTCAAAGCTCAAATTCAAGTTGAACTTGGTATCCAAAAAAGAGATAATACAGTTGATGGAAGGTGGTTGAGTACTTGTTTCCTCCCTCCACCAAGGCCAGTGGGAAGAATGGGACTGGACCACAGTAGGAGGAAATGACCTTAGTCATCTTCTAACATAGTACCTACAAACTGACCCAACAATGTTTTTTGGATGAAAGAGGAGAGGGAGATTATGCTCTGAAGCAACAGAGATCAGCTGCAGGTACCATACATTAGATGCCCTTGAGATTTGTTTTGGTCTTAAGTAATGTAAATGTCTCATTCTATTCTGTTGTGCATTGCTTGTTTATAAGTATTTATTTATTTATTTCAGTACTGGGGATGGAACTCAGGGGCACTCTGCCACTGATCTACATTCCAAGTTCTTTTGATTTTTTATTTTGAGCCAAGGTCTTGCTAAGTTGCCCAGGCTGGCTTTGAACTTGTGATCCTCCTGCCTCAGCTTCCCCAGTAGCTGGAATTACAGGTGTGATCTACTTTGTTTGGCACTTGTGTATGTTAACATGTTGTTTTCCCTCAAGATTTTTAACATTGATATCTGAGAAAAATATGCTAGAATGAATCTTGCAGCTCTAGAGCCTCCTGTGTAAGGGTGTGTGCCCTAGTTAGAGAAGTAAGGAACTGATATGACCTTCTTCCCTGAAAAACATGAAGTCAAAAGGATTAGGGACTTTCCCAAATTCACAGCAAGTCAGTAGCAGAGTTGAGACTGGCTCCAGAGTCTCTTGCATCTCAGTGAAGTGTACTTTCTTCCTGGTAACACTTGCTGCCCCTTGTTGTTGGGCCTTGTTTTACACATCTTTGTGCCTGATTCTCTTACTATCTCCAGAATACTATGCATGGACACATACCTGGCTCAACTGTGTAAGGTAAGTGTGAGTTTGGAGACAGCCTAGCCTCAAGTTTTGAGACTGAGGGCTCAAAACCCTTCTGCCTGTGCATAGGACTCTCCCAACACATAGCACTTGGGTATGGTGACTGATTCTGGGACAGAGTGAGCAGGTACTGTCTATAATCTCTCTCTCTATTTGTTTCTTTCTCTCTTCTTCCTTCTCTCCTCTGCCTCTGCCCCCTCCTGTGCTAACAATTGAACCCAGGGGTGTTCTGTCACTGAGGTATAGCCCCAGCCTTTTTAATTTTTTTTAGACAGGGTCTCACCAAGTTGCTGGGCTTGAACTTGTGATCCTCCTGCCTCAGCCTCCCACCACACCTGGCATAATTCCCTATTTCTATCTACCCAACAGTGACCGATTCAGAAATACCTTCCAATCTAAAATAATTAGATGAGTTAATTACCATGGTGGGCATTGCTCCTATTTTCTTGGAAAACTGCCTCCTTTTCTGATCCCATTCCCAAATCCTTGAATCTAGAGACTTTTCCAGAGAGGAATAAGGATAATACTCAAGAGGATCTAGGGCTTAGAATATTAATGTGGACAAGTAGGTCCTGGGATGTAAAAGAATAAAGAATTTGAAAACAAAGAGTTGAGATTAGCCAGGTGTGGTGGTGCATGTCTGTAATTCCAGTGACTTGGGAGGCTAAGGCAAGATTGCAAGTTTGAGACCAGCCTGGGCAATTAAGTAAGGCCCTGTATCAAAATAAAAAATAAAAAGAGCAGCAGAGTGTCCTTGGGTCTAAACCCCAGTACCAAAAATAAGTAAGTAAGTAAATAAATAAATAAGAGAGTTGGGATTAGATTGGCAGAATAGTATTATTCCTCCATGTAGAGCATCCCTGGGTTCAATCTCCAGTACCAAAAGTAAGTAAATATATAAATAAAAGGAAAGAGTTGAGATTAGATGGATAGAATTGTATTATTCCTCCATATCACCATCTTTAAAAAGTCAGACCTCTAGGATGGAGGCTGGAGAAACTATGAGAAGAAGGATGATCCAGAAAGACATGTAGAGAATGGAAAGACAACAAGGAAGGTAAAAAGGAGAACAGAAGGGGCAAACACTTTAGTAACAGCCAGGATGAAATGTAAGACAGGGCAAATGGGGCAACATAAAATAGCAGAGATGAGAAAAGAATGGAAAGCACAAAACACAGAAATGGGGGAAAGGGATAAAAACATGGAACAGCCTGAAAAAGCAGCCACTAAGAAAGAGTATTGCCTCTAACCACCAGATGCATTATGCTGGAAATCATTGCTAGTGTTCTTTTCCCACTCTGCCCCCCAGTACTGGGGATTGAATCTAGGGACTCTCTACCATTGACCTACATCCCTAACCCTTTTCCTTTTTTATTTCAAGATACAGTCTCACTGAGTTACCCATGCTGGCCTCCAACTTGTGATTTTCCTGCCTCAGCCTCCTAAGTAGCTGGGATTCCAGGCATGCACCATCATACCCAGCTAACATTGCTAGTGATTATTTTCTTACCTGTTCGTCTCCTGCCAATCACCTAATGTCCTCTTCTCCAGTTGTGGAATGTTGGGTTTGATCAATGAAAGAAAATTCACTATAATATTAATATGAAGCTACAGTGGAAAAAACTTTGAAACCTGATCAGAACCAGGTACAAATCCTAGTTCTGCTACCTAGAAGCTGTGCACTCTGGCTCTCTGTACTGTAATTTACTCATCAGTATTTTAAAGATTATAAGATAT
The DNA here is from genome assembly GCF_902686455.1 of Sciurus vulgaris. NCBI lineage: Eukaryota > Metazoa > Chordata > Mammalia > Rodentia > Sciuridae > Sciurus > Sciurus vulgaris. The sequence continues at coordinate 121,239,920 of NC_136461.1, read as the reverse complement.
GCTTTACAGAATAGTTGCAAAGATGAAATGTGAAGTGTTAGTAGGCATTCAGTAAATTACAGTGCCCATCATTCCTTCCATATCCTTGAAATAAACATCTGAAAGAGGTGGTCAAAAAAAGAAAGTCATCTAGTGTTTCTGTGAGAGGATGTCCAGCACCCTTGACTGAGCCCTGTAGGAAAAGTGACAAGGGAGCTATGGTTCCACACCCATGCTGTGGCTACTACCCAACCTTAAAAGCATGAAGTAGGCCACAAAGCAGGAGGGTATTGTGGGATCAGATCTCATCATTGTTTTTCCAGTTTCTCCTATTAAGGTCTTTCCTATGCTCTCCATGTGTCAATCGAATGGCTTCTTATTCCCTGACTAGCCCTGGATTTCCTCAATGTTATATCTTTTCCTCATAGGCTCCTTTCATTGGAAGGTCATTCTCTTTGACCCTCCCCTACAAACCCCAATATCCAAATCTTGCCTATTTTTTCAGGCCCAGTCCCAATGTCACCTTTCTCCATGGTCTTCCCTGAGTAAGGCCATCGGGTAAGGAAGAAAAATATCAGCGTATGACTTTTACTTACAAAATAGTTTCTTGGTCTGAATGGGGACAATGAAATTCTTATAGGATTTTTTGGGGGAATTACATGAGTTAACAATAAAAGAGAAAAACAATTGACTCCAGTACCTAGCACATAATAGGCGCTCAGTTAATACATATTAGTTACCTCCCCAACCCTGATTCTTTAAGCTAGGTGTCACCCTGCTTTTCATTGATACCTTTTCTATGGCACTTATGACTCCCTGTCTGTTTTATGGTCACTTCCTTTATCAGCTTGGAAGGAGTTTATGGACTGAACCTTATGTGATCCATCTCAATAATTTCAGTGCTTTGTTTAGAATCTGGCACCCACTAGATGCTAAAATATATTATATGAATGCACGAAAACACAACTCAAACTGCACATGGTGGGCAACATCATCACACATGAAAACCTTTGGTTTTAGTATTTCTAATTAGTTATCTGGGATTTCCTTGTGTATATGAAAAAAGAGAAACATCACAAGAAAAATCAAGAGAAGATACAAACAAGAAGGGGGAATAAAAAGCTCCAAAGGTTCTAGGACAGAGTGAAGTTCCATCCTTTCTATCTAGGACAAAAGCTTGCAAATGTCCTCAGTCCTACTATGAAGACAGAGTCCCTTCCAGTTCTCCTAGGTTAACCCCTATGCTGGCGGGGTTTGGAGCCCCTTCTTCTCATTAATTCACTCATAAGATACTTCCTGAGCCCTTACTATGTGCCATATATTGTGCTAATTGTTAGGATAACCAAGATATATTATTCCTAGAGTCTTCTTTCAATAAGCTTATTTGAAGTAGAAGAAAAATGATGTGACATGTACCAAGAGATGTGCCTTAAAGGGTATTGATGTGTATAAATGTACATACATGGAAACTCAGAAAATGGAACTATAACTTAAAGCTGTAGGTATAAGAGAAGGCTTCATGGAAGAGGGATCATTTTAACTGGGTTCAGAGGCTAAGAAGATGGAAAAGCATGAACAATCATGTGAAGGCAGGTAAGAAGGGAGTGGGGAGTTTTTAATTTCCTCTGATTTGTGCCAGAGGCAAGAAGTGGTAGGGTATAAGTTTGGAAATGAGGTTTTGGATCAGATCACAGAAGGTCCTAGATGCCAGCCTGAGTTTGGCCTCTTGTTGATAGATAATAAGGACACATTAAAGTTTTTTTGAGCTGGGGAAAGAACTGAGACCATTATAGTGTAAAGAAAAGTGGAAGGGTTGGAGAAACAGTGGACCTGAGCATGAGTCCAGTTCCACCACGAACCCATTTATATCACCTCACTGAGTCTTAATTTCCCTGTTAATAGAATAGGGGGCTGGAGAGATAGCTCAGTCCGTAGAGTGCTTGCCTTGTAAGCACAAGGTCCTGGGTTCAATCCCCAGCTCCCCCCCCAAAAAAAAAAAAAAAAATAGAATAGGATCTATGGTCTTAATATCTCCTACGTAAGTCATGAGAATAAAATGTAAAAGTGCTTTGCCAAGTACTTGATAAGTGTTCATTGATTCATGTTCAGAGGTGTAACTGAAGAAGAGTAATTCAGTGGTGAAGTAGGATGGATCTGAGGAGAGAAAGGATGGAGATGAGGTGATTAGGAGGCTATGCAGTGATTCAGACAATAGATATGAAGGACCCAAAGGAGGTCAATGAAATGAAGGGAGGAGGCACAAGGAATATATCCACAGTACATGGTATTAGGTGAATGTTAAGCGAGGAGGGAGGAGAGCGTGAGATGATCCCAAGACTTTGTGGCTATGGGGGAGGAAAAGGGCATCTTTAATGATTTAGGGACTAAAAGAGGAGAATGTATAGGAGAAAAAAGAGAATTTGTTCATATTTGGAAATGATGCATTTAGTATTTGTCTCCCAAAGCTCTTTACAGTTGAGTTGCTCTTGCTGCAGAGAAAACAAATACTACTCTTTTCTTGGGGTCCCTTATTCCAACCTGGAATGGGGAGATGGTGTATAGCTTTTCCCTGCCCTTCTGCCTACTCTCCTGGGAGGGGCTTGAGGCATCTTCTCTAGTCACACAATTTAGCATAATCAACTCGAGCGCCCCATAGTAACTTAAAAGATACACCACCCCACTGCAAAAGGACAGATGAGGGCTGGCACTGATGTCTAGGGGCTTTCTTTCTCCCATCTTCTAAAAAAGAATTTGTAAGCCTCTGCAGCATTTGTGAAGCCTATGTAAATTTGGGTCCCCTCCCATAGTGCCATGGCCAGTAGGTATCTCCTGAGAGGTGAACCAAGGCTGCAACCTTACTCACTCTGGACAAGCCGAGGCTTTCAGTCATCCCTTCACTCAGCCTTTCTTAATACACTGTACTTGGTTCTAGGGAAACAGATGCAAGGCATAGTCAGCCTGTGGCATAGTCAGTCTGTGGCCTTAAATTAAGAGACCACAGATAGTAAACACACATTTCAAAGCACTATGGTGCTGTAAAATGGTAATATGTAAAGAACATGCTTAGTAAACTCATGTTGGGGTGGGATAGGAGGAAGCCCAGAGAAGATTTTCTCTGAGGGTAGGGAAGGCTTCCAAGAGCAACTAATTCTTACTTGAGTTGGATTTTAAAAGGTAAGCAAGAGGTCATCAAGTAGGCATAGAGCTAGGCAGTATGAAAGCAGGTTCAAAGGTAGAAAGGATCAGACAGTGAGGTTCTCTATAGAGCTGGAGTCTAGGCATGTGTGCAAGATTGCCAAGTGTAAGGCCAATAGGTAGAATAAATCCTTGAATAAGGGCCTTGAATGCTGTGCTAAGAGGCATGAGGTTTACCCTGAAGCAATGGGGGTGAGGAAAGGGTTTGACCAATTTTGGTTAGAAAAGTCACAAGAACCATGTCCTAGATAGGTGCTGTGTCCCATACCTGTAATCCCAGCAATTTGGGAGGTTGAGGCAGGAGGATTACAAATTTGAAGCCAGCCTGGGCAACTTATTGAGACCCTGTCTCAAAATAAAAAATTAAAAGGACTGGAGATAGGGTTCAGTGTCCATGGGCTCAATCCCCAGTACCAACTCCCACCCCCCCCCAAAAAAAACAATAACAACAAAAGTGTCCATACTCAAGAGCAGTCCTGCACCCAAGAAAGTCTCTGATAAATCCAATCATTCTGGAGAATAAGTGACTTCCAGTTAAAATGAATGAGCTTGCAGGTAACAAAAGACAGCTCTAGGGAGCTTATAGTACCAAGCAGTAGGTAGAACTAGTGTTTGCTGAAGGAACATGCTGGATATCCTTGTAGGTGTGACTGGCTTTTGTTTTAGGGAAAGAATCATCAGTTCTTAGAGGAGGAAGATAGGGGAGTTCCTGTTTCTGTCTTTTTCACTACTCACAGGCTGGTCTTGAGAATGCTACCCCTGGTATTTAACTGGGATTGTTTTGGGGGAAAATAGCACCCTCTAGAGGAAGGATATGTAATTAGGGTGTGGCAGAGACAGATCACAGAACTTTGGCCTGCTTTCTTCCCCAGGGGCCTTGGCCAGTTTGGGGGTGGAGAGTACTGATTGTTTATCTGCTCTGACTCTGGTCACTCTGCAGAACAAAGCAGCTTGGCTGTGGGAGGTGTCACAACAGCTGGGAGCAGCAGATCACAGCCGGAGGTGGCAGATATAAAGGCTGGCAACAGCAGATACAACATCTGGAGGCGGCAAACACAACAGCCCAGCCTGGGGCAACAAAGAGGCTAGCCAGTAGCCAAAATCTCCAGTGCCAATTAGCTGATGACCTTAACACTAGGATCCAGAAGCTCCAGGTTCTGTCTTCTGTCTCAACTGTGATCCTTGGTACAAGGAAACATAGGTACCTCCCAAGAGTATGAGATCCATGCAATGAACTTGGGGTTCACAGAAGCAGTTGCTACAATTTAAAGATTCTGAACCAGGAGCCAGGAGACTTGGGTTCAGGTTCCGACTCCATCACTCATCTGTTTGAGGCAAATATCTCTAAGCCTTAGTTTCTAATGATGTCTACTACCTTGTGGTGTGAGAACAAATTACATATTTTATAAACTTTAAAGTAATAAGTAATCATAGGCTATTATATTGAAAATGATAAACAAGCCTTTCCTTGAGCCCTAAGAGTTTCCATTCTCCCCGATATGCAGACTCTCCCTTCAATCCCTGAATGTCACCACAGAAAGACAGGGGTAGCTGGGTGTGATGGAGTACATTTATAATCCCAGGAGGATAAGTTCAGGCTAGCTTCAGCAATTTAGTGAGACTCTATATCAAAATTTAAAAATAAAAAGGCTGGGGATGTAGCTCAGTGGTAAAGTGCTTCTGGATCAGAAGCAGGGAAGAGACAGGCATCCTGATCCTCCATGAGTGCGGTCAAAGCTTAACGACAATCTTTAAACCCCTATCTCAAATTTTAATCTTCTATATAGGATCCCAGTAAAGTGCCAGTCCAAACCATCTTTGCACACTGTCAGGGTCAGGGCACCATCCACCTTTCAAGGGACTTTACACATTTGGATTGCCCTGATCCTTACAGTGTCCTCTGTAATAACAGTTTGGAAGCTTTCTCCCTGTAATTTGAACTCACTGATGCTGGTTGTTCCACCTAGAGCTCAGGGAACTAGCTAGCCCAAACCTACATTCACGTAATAGCCCTTCAAGCCAAATATTGGCACATGTTTATTATATCCTTACCTTGTCTCTATTCCTTCAACGATTTGCCATGTGATCTGGTTCTGAATCTTTTCATATCCTTATTGCTCCTTGAGACTATACTGCAGGTGTGGGATGAAAGAAGTAGAGCAGAATCAACTACTTTCTTTTTTTTTTTTTTGCGGTACTGGGGATCGAACTCAGGGCTTTGTGCTTGCAAAGCAAGCTCTCTACCAGCTGAGCTATCTCCCCAGCCCGGAATCAACTACTTTCTTATTCTAGAGACTTTGAAGTAGTTTAAGACTGCATTGCTTTTTTTTTTTTTTTTTTTTTTGGCAACCAAAATAACTTATACTGGCTTATTTTCTGCTAAAATATTTAATTATTTTTTTCATGGCACTACTAGCTAAGTTACACCTTCCCTATACTGAACTTGTTCAGGTAATTTTTGGACCCAAGTATATAATCTAGCATTTATCCTTTTTGTTACTTGGCTCACTCATCTGGCTCTTCTGAGATCTTAATTCTGTCCAGCCCTTGCATTTGCTTTGTGTCATCCACATAATTGATAGCCATGGTGTTCTCTGGTTTTGAATGAAATTAGTGTTTAGAACATTGAATAGGGCAAGACAAAAGATAAAGTTCTTTGGTACATCAATAGAAAGCTAATTCTAGGCCATGATGGTCCACTCATCAGAACAACAAATTTTTTACTTTTAAGTCACCTAATGAGATTATCCTTCTTTCATTCTCTCTTATCCTCCTGATAAGACATAATGATATAGATTTTGTCAAAAGATCTTGCTGAAGTTTAGGCACACTTTATTGAACTTCTCTGATTTGTAAACTTAACAATAATTTAACTTAATTTCCTTATCATAGAAGGAAATTAAGTTATTTTGATGCATTTTGTTTTTTTGGAAACTCACACTGTCCTATTAATGACTTTCTTTCTCCCATTCTTAGAATCTGAAAATCATATTCAAGAGTCTTGCTCAGGATCAATATTTTACCTATTTGTCTATAGTTGGTAAAGTATACCTCATTTTTCTTTTTGAAAATTAAAATCACATTTATTCATCTCTAACTCTCAATTCCTCTGTTCTCAATTAAGAACAGATCAAATTAAGAACTGATCAAATTAAGAAGGTTGATGTGTAAATTCTAAAATGGAATATATGCACAGGCATTGTGGTGGTTGTTTGTTATCATTAGTACCACTGAGTACTAAATAGGGTTGACTTTGGGCTCTAAATGGGAATTCTCCAAACTTCAGAGTTGTAGAGTTTTTTGTTTTTTTGTTTTTTTCCCTTCAAAGTAGCCAAAGACATTGAGCAATCAATAGTAAATAGCAATCAAATCTGGTTAAGTAGTATTTTCAGGTAGATAAATTTTCAAATGGCCTGTGGACTGGTAAATGGGCATCCTGGCTGCCTGTGAACATTAAGTCATAGACTTTTCATCCATTGGTGAATTTTCCAGGGAGGGAAGAACTGAAATATGAAGAATGATAAAATGCAACAGCTCAGGCTTACTTTTTTAATACCTTTATTTATTTTTATGTGGTGCTGAGGATTGAACCCAGTGCCTCACACATGCTAGGCAAGCAATCTATCACTGAACCACAATCCCAGCCCCAGCTCAGACTTTTGAAATGGAGAATGATGGGCCTCCATGACCTCCAAAAAGGGTCAAACTCCCCAGAGATCACTCTATTCCTTCCAAGAAGATCTGGTTCATCAACTCCAGAGTTCAAGGGCTCAAGTGAATTTTTCTCAGCTGGAAAAGTACAAGTTACTCTTTGGGCAAGGATGCCAGGCACCTTGTATTAAGTGAACTGTCTCCTATTTCAGATCTTTGTTCCACTTTCTACTATCAGGGAAAAAGCAATCCTGAATCTGAGCCTGTGCAGACATAGCCACTAACTAATATACGCTTGTAATTCTCCTGCTTCACTGTCAACACAATTTTGCTACTTACATTCTGGCCTTCCTGCCTATCCTTGGGGAAATGTTCCAAGGCTACCAAGAAGCTTCGGTATGTTGTCCCTCTTCACTGCTTATTTCTTGTTGCTCAAGTCCTGTCTGTGCTCTTTCTAACAACTGAGACCCTAACCCAGACCTAATTTCCCCAGATGATGCAAATATATGATGATAATAAATGAAATGGACTGGGTACTTGGAGAACATCCTGGAGGGTAGAAGAATAGGCAGTTTCTGCTATTTCCTCATTCAGATAAGTATCTTAGAATCACAAATAGTTATTAACTTGGAACTAGGAGAGAGAAAGGAAAAACTAAGGGTATATGTGTATGTTATCAGGATTGGCCTGGAAGGATTTCAATGGGCCAGTCTTTCATGCCTTATGATAGATATTTGTGAGGATAGGGAGGGATCCTATTTCAAAATTAGATTGCACAAAACTGGTTTTGTGGTGCATTGAGATAAGTAGAGCCTTCATTTTTCCCACTTTCAAGGAATCATGAACTTATTACTCTTTATTCTTCGCCTCTCCTCATTTAAAAATTACAAGTATTAGATTGTTGCAATTATTTGCTTATTGAACTTGTAACTTCCTCTTTAGGCTTCAAGTTTTTAGATGCCTTTCACACCTTTGAGTCATTAGCACCTTGCACAATGGCTGCTATACACCAAGTGCTTAATAAATATTTGCTAATAAAAGAACAAGTAAGTGGGGCCAAAATGAATGTCAATGCCTCTTTCTCATTAGGTGGTGTCTACCAGTTGACTGGATTTCAACGATAACCTTTCTACTGTCTTGTCCCCTCTAGATGACATCAGTTGCCAAGGTGTATTACAGCCAGACCACTCAAACAGAAAGCCGGCCCCTGGTGGGCCCACCTATACGACGGCGGAGAGTCCTCACAAAAGATGGCCGCAGCAATGTGAGAATGGAACACATTGCTGACAAGCGCTTCCTCTACCTCAAGGACTTATGGACAACCTTCATCGACATGCAGTGGCGCTACAAGCTCCTGCTCTTCTCTGCAACCTTTGCAGGCACCTGGTTCCTCTTTGGTGTTGTATGGTATCTGGTGGCTGTGGCCCATGGGGACCTACTGGAACTGGGTCCCCCTGCCAACCACACCCCTTGTGTGGTACAGGTACACACACTCACTGGAGCCTTCCTCTTCTCCCTTGAGTCCCAGACCACGATTGGCTATGGGTTCCGCTACATCAGTGAGGAGTGCCCGCTGGCCATTGTGCTTCTTATTGCCCAACTGGTGCTCACCACCATCTTGGAAATCTTCATCACAGGTACTTTCCTGGCAAAGATTGCCCGACCTAAGAAGCGCGCCGAGACCATTCGTTTCAGCCAGCACGCAGTCGTAGCCTCCCACAATGGGAAGCCCTGCCTTATGATCCGGGTTGCCAATATGCGTAAGAGCCTCCTCATTGGCTGCCAGGTGACAGGAAAACTGCTTCAGACCCATCAAACCAAGGAGGGCGAGAACATTCGGCTCAATCAGGTCAACGTGGCTTTCCAAGTAGACACAGCCTCCGACAGCCCCTTCCTCATTCTGCCCCTTACCTTCTACCATGTGGTAGATGAGACCAGTCCCTTGAAAGATCTCCCCCTTCGTAGTGGTGAAGGTGACTTTGAGCTGGTGCTGATCCTAAGTGGTACAGTGGAATCCACAAGTGCCACCTGCCAGGTGCGCACTTCCTACCTGCCTGAGGAGATTCTTTGGGGTTATGAGTTCACACCTGCCATCTCACTGTCAGCCAGTGGCAAATATATAGCTGACTTCAGCCTTTTTGACCAGGTTGTGAAAGTGGCCCCTCCTAGTGGCCTCCGTGACAGCACTGTACGCTATGGAGACCCTGAAAAGCTCAAGTTGGAGGAGTCATTAAGGGAGCAAGCTGAGAAGGAGGGCAGTGCCCTAAGTGTGCGCATCAGCAACGTCTGATGGTCTGTTCCCACCTCCCCAGCCCTCTGGTCTCTTTTCCTCTTTTGATGCCCTGGGCAAGGGATACTACCTAGGGTCACTGGAGAGTTCCAGAAGCATCCATCCTCCACTCTCCCTTCCTCAACACAGAGGCCTGTTGGAAGTCTGGGCCAACTGGAGTTCAAGTTTTCCTCCCTTTGTCCCCCTTCACTTCCCCCTGCTTCTACCCCAATGCACACAACTCCCTTACACCAGGATGGTGAAGGAAAGGGAAGATTAGGTTGAATTGGCTTAAAAGGCCTCAGCCATGCTTGGAGACTTACATTAGAAGGATCATGTGGTTGGATGGATAGACTCTATCTTCTGCCACCACAAGTGTTTGGTGACTTGAGGTTGGAGCCCTCTCCATCTGTTTCTGTCTAGCCAGTTCCTTAAGGAAAGAATATCTCTAATGGTCACTTTGTAGTCTGTGCTCTCAGAAATACAGGAATCTGAAATCAGTGTATCCTGGGGATTCTACCAACCCCTATTGAAAGCAACTAGTTTGTCATGGTGTATTTAATTTTTGTTGGTAACTTTGGGTCATAACCTGGGCCCTTGGTCACTACCATTTCCTCCTTTCTAGTTCTCAAGTGGACACTCTCAGGATAACCAGTTCTCTCAGTTTCTGTTCCCAGAGAATCAGAAGTAACTCAAGAAACATATATATATACAGTCATGACCCCCATACCTGCACCCATCCTGGATTCTAAATCTTCAGTGCTGGAGCTCTTGTCTAAAACTCTGAACCTATCCTCCAGGTAGCCCTGGGAAAATTTGTTTCCCTGTATTCTGTGAATGGGAGGATCCTAGCCAATATGTTCCCTTGAATAAGTTCAGTAACCAAACCCCATGAAAAGGCCTGAAAATGATACTGCAGATTGCACTGTACCTGGCTTCTCTTCTTCCTTTCCTGTTCAGCCCAGACCCCTCTTCCCTTAACCCCAAGCCTTTAGTGAAAGAAAGAGAAAAGTGAGGGCTTCCCTCTTTTAACACAGATGTTCAACTAAAACTAGATCCACAGGGCACAGACTCCTCAGGAAAGTTAAACCAACCACATGGGATGGGCAACTTCTTGGATTTCCACACTGCTGTACAGAGCCTCTAGGAATTGGTGATGCTTTGTTAAGGTTTGTGCAGAAGCAGAACTCTGGCTGGCAACTACTATTTTGTTTTACCTCCTGGTGTCTTTCTGAAAAGTGCCAGTTATTTCACCAGGCAATGCTGGGAGGGGAGGAAATTATAACCATGATCTCCTACTGAGACTTGGTATAAAAATCATGAAAATCAGTATCAATTCTACTCTCTTCTGCCATGCAACTAGTTTCAGGCAAGTTAAAAAGCCACTTTAAGAGATGATTCAGGCCATTCCTTATTTCCTGGTGGCAAGTATGGTAGGGGTCCTAGAAGGACATATAGACACCAGAACTTTCTGTAATATCCCAAATCTTATGAGTGATTTCTGGTCTCATTTACATATGAAGGAACCCTTTCAAAGTTGTTTGGTATAGAATCCCTGTATGAATCAAGTGGCAGTTTATTCAAGGTGAACTTGACCAACTGTTACAAGCTACACACTTAAACAGAGTGTATATGTGCATCTCTGTGCAGAACCTTGCAGAAAATCTCACTCAGTTTTAAGGCTGGACCTATTTCAACTGGCGTATTCCTCTCATATGAATCCCTCCTTGAACTCAACTAACTTTATCTTGAAAATGAAGACCCTTCAGACTCCACTTACTGTAAACCCCACCATTACTGTCCAGCTCTCATAAAAATAAGAACTAGAAAAACTTGAAAATCTGAAGCAAAGAACAGAAGGCAAGGAGTCAACTTCTGTGCTCTCAACATTATTCAACATTATTCGATTTCTTTCAACATGTAAGGACAAAATGTACTGCAGTGTGTATGTGTGTGTGTTATCAATTTGTTCCCCATCTGGTTTCTTCTGCGTTTTGCTGCTTCCCTCCTGAAGGAAGTATTCTCTTCCTGTTCCCCTGCTGCCTATTCTAAGCCCCACCCTGGCTCTCAGATTCCTGAATAACAAGGTACTGAGAACATTTTCTGATTTAATCCCTTTTGAACCTCCTCTGCTATCCCAGGCTTTGCTTTGAGTTGCACTTTAAATCATACTGTCCAATTAATGCAATCTGGCATCTTCTCCAATAAGCTCCTTCTTCCCCAAGGAACAGTTTCTCCCACCCTCAATCCTAAATGGTTCTTTAGACTTCAGTCTGTCTTTTCTGTTCTGGAATCCTCTTTCAAGGGTTTAGGAAAAGATTTGGAAGTAGCTGGGTCTGGAGAGAAATGGGCCCCCTCTACAACAGTCATAGACTTGGAATGTCAGCAGAGTAGTAGGCACAAATGTGAAGGGGGAGATTTCGAAGGTGGGTAAAGTAACTGATGGGAAAGGATACCCAGGGTATGAAGATGAGAAAGAATGGGGCTGAAGAACTTAGTGAAATCAATGAAACCCTTGAGACTTACTTGGGCTGGCAAACAAGGGATGGGTAGAGACTTGGGGAATTAGGATATGATACATAAGAAAGGTTTATCTAAGGAGAAAAAAGAGGTAATATATAAAGAGAGATATGTATAAAGATGTATATAGGCCCAAATATACTGAATGTACAGAAAGGAAGTATTCAGAGACCTTAAAAAAGGGGGCAGATATTTTTGCCTTGGTTGTGGAGTATGACACCAAATTTTCAGACTTATAGTGATCCTGGTTTCAACATGGAAATGAGATGGTTGATGGATTTCAGGTTTTGTGCTGGGAAAGAGAGGGATGGAAGCTCCTTTTCAGAAATAAAGAGGCATCTGTTAATGGTTTTGATGAACCTCTGCTACTGAGAGGATCAGGAAGAGAGGAGCTTGGAGGAAATGGGTGGGAGGAAATACTCTATCCATGGAAATCTAGGAAAATCTACTACTTCAACTGTGCCCGAATCCCAGCAGCATCCTCCTATTGTAGCACCTTTTAAAATAAATAAAATAAACAAATAAATAAATAAATAAATGCACACATGCTTCCCTTTCATTTTCCTCTCTCAAAGTAGGCTTTATTTTCCCTTCTTGCACAGGGATGGGAGGAGCTGCAGTTCCAGTCCCTAGAATTAAGCTGAGAAGTTGAAAACCCTGGTGTCTGGGAGGGACTAAAGAGTTAATGGGCCCAAGATACTCTCAAAACAGAGACCCAGCCCTCTATATGGCTGCAAATAGCCTAAAGTGAGTGTCATTCATGCCAGAAGCATCCTAGTCCTGGTATTAGCATGGATAGGGATATTTTGGCTTTGATGTTTCTGTATGAAACTGGGGAGGTGGGGCTATCAACTTGCCCTAGGGGATGGTGCAGTTCCATGAGTTTCTGAAATCTCTACACTGTGCTTCACCTCTTTACCCACCCCAGCCCCTGAACTCTGGTTAGCTAATAAGACTGTACAGGGATTTCCCTATGAGGTCTGAGCAGAGGAAGCAAGCCAATCATACTATTGGCACAAACCAGGGACACTGTACCCTCTCCAAGGCTGCCACCTTGGTCCTTTATCCCTGCTAGGTAACCTAGTTTATTTGAAAAATAATACACTACCTATGCTGTAGTTAGCTGGGCCTCCACACTCTGTCCATGGCCAACGCTACCAAAGGAAAAGTATCTAGGGATGGTTTTTCCCATTTACTGTGTTAAAGACCTAAGCTGGCTTGAATTTACAAAGGGAAAAAAGATGGAGATTTCTGTTTATGACTGTTCAAAACAAGCTACTAAATAAAATGGATGAATCTTTGATTTTAACTCTAGCTTCTTTTAGAAATTTAAACCTATACTATTATTAAGGCCTGAATTCACATATGGAAGAAGAGAGATGAATTGGATGTGCTAGAATTTCTGACCGTGTAGCCAGGCCTCTTCTGTTGCATTTCTCTCTTGTTTTTTGTTAATGATATAATTCCTTCCACTCTGGTATACACCTCTCCTTATTAACTTTAGGATCCTTTAGCAAATACCTTTTAAATTTGGTTTTAAAAGAGGAGATATAGCTGAGGGTGTAGCTCAGTGGTAGAATGTGTGAGGCTCTGGGTTCAAAACATACAAACAAAAGAGCATAAAGGATAAGAGTTTTAAAAAATTATTAAGACCCAGGGATCTGACTATTGGCTCAGCTTAAACCAGGAAGTCAAGTTGCTCTGTATCCATTTAAGGCCAGTGACCACGAGACCAATCTTCCTTCCGTGTTACCGTGTAGACTGTTGACTGGTTTTCCTTATATACCCTCAAGGCTCTATAAGCCAATTCCTTAATCATCAGGCATTTCTTCCCAAATCTCAAAGAAATGGACTTCTCTTCTACCCTTACCTATCACTAGCTTGAAAAAGGCCTGGTTGTAATTATCCAGTCCTGAATTCTCTCAGATGAGAAGCAACAGATCCTATAGTCACTGACTCTCATACCTTTTGGAGAGATAGTGGTGAGAAAAGAAGGGACAAATTAGATCTTATTAGACTTAACAAATCTACAGCATTTAGAAAACACCAGGGATGAGTCATAAGACCTATGAAATGTATAAGATATATGAAATACATAGTTCCTAAAAGTCTGTAGTTCCTACAAACTTGAGTAAAGAGAAACAAAATAAGAAGTAACATAAAACAAATATAACTAATAAGGTCAATAAAAGTAGCATATGCTAATGCCAGACACACAATTAACAACATCTACAAAGAATAAGATTTCTGTAGAAAACATTCATAGGGTCAGACTCTAGGCAAGAAGTAATATCAATCTAAGAGTTCTGATTTCCCTTTCTGCTTTTTTGTCAAGATGTTACACACCGGGGGTCCGCACCAGAGGCCAAATAGATAGGCTTCCTGATCTTCCTATCTAGCTTTTTTTTTAAATTTTTTTTTTTAGTTGTTGATGGACCTTTATTTTATTTTTGAAATTTATTTGTATGTGGTGCTGAGAATTGAACCCAGTGCCTCATGCATGCTAGGCAAGCACTCTACCACTGAGCTACAACCCCAGTTCCCTATTTAGCTTTTAATACTAAGAGATAAACAGACCTCTTTCTTAAAAAAAAAAAAAAAAAAAAAAAAAAAGGAATGAAAGAAAAGATAAAGCATGCCAATATGTATTATGGTCATTTATTTGTTTAATATTAGTATTAGACACTTGTTAAATAAATGGCTAAAATATTTGGAGCATATTTATAAGACTATCTACGGTGAGAATAATTCTGTAAATGTGTTTGCCAATGCTACTTAACATGTAAAGAAGCTGCGTGAACAAAATAAAGTTTAATAAAGCTAACAAGTTTTGAAGTACAAAAAGAAATCTAAGAGGTCTGGTTAGGACACATTTGACATAAGATTCAAGAAAAGTCAGCAAATACAGAGTTCCTAATATGTGGATGGTACCATTTGACTAATAAAGAAATATAAAACATGATTCATGCCATCAAGAGATGTGTAGAGGGCAGGTCATGGTGGTGCATACCTGTAATCCCAATGGTTTGAGAGGCTGAGGCAGGAGGATTGTGAGTTCAAAGCCAGCCTCAGCAATTTAGTGAGGCCCTATGCAACTTAGTGATATACTGTCTCTAAATAAAATATAAAAAAGGGTGGGGAGGTGGTTCAGTGGTTAAACATCACTGGGTTCAATCCCTAGTACAAAAATAAATAAATAAATAAATAAGAAGAAGAAGAAAAGAAAAAGAAAAATCAAATAGGAGATGTGCAGGCTTAGGGCTTTCCACCTGCTTTTTCCTCTCTGGAACTCCCCATACTTCCTGCCAATTTCTGGACTTCTTCACTCTGGTTATGTCCATCTTATATCAAATGAACCCCACAAAAAGTTCCAGTACTAATGACAGCTGCCATCTTACATCTCTTGTGAATTTGACTGATGTCTATCTTGTTTGCTAGACTTTAAATGAAACATGGCTGGGATTACTGTCAAGTGTTTGGGTCACCAGTATAGATCAAACCTTGCACAGTGCCTGGCATGAAAGATGCTCAATAAATATAGCAAGAAGGAAGGAAAGAAAAGAGGACAAAGAACTTGTCTAAAATTCACATAGCTACTACTCAGTGGAGTTGGTTATGTCTTGTTAAATAATCATAAAAGCATGGCATCATCAACTGTTAAAAAATAGAAAAGACAATACAGTGTTTGGTGGACAGAGAGCCTGTTTCTACTGGTTAAGGTCTTAGAAGAGTTTACAGAGGAGCAGAGACTTGAGTTTGGCACTGAAAGATCAACTGTGTTCAGGTAAGTGAACTGAAATAGGATTCTTATCAGAGAGTACAGCACAGTAAAAGTATCTTAGGAGGCAAGCACCAGGCATATTTAGGAGATACGTAGTAAGCCCAGAACAGAGGGCTTTAAGGTGAATAAGTTGAAAAGTAAGATAAGCCTTTTAATGGAGGGATTAAATGTCAGGTGGAAGCATTTATTATTTTTCCACTGGACAGTTGGGAGCCACTGAAGAAGCCTGAGGAAGAAAAGAATCTAAGTGAAATACTTTTATGAATGTCCATCTGGCAGTAAAATTGAGATAGAAGACATTAAACCAGTTGGGACTTTTAAAAACTTGAGGGAAAGATGATTGCCACAGATCCTGTTCTAGTGTAGGTATTTGACACATATTGAGTTGTTGAAGGTCTGGACTAAGGCATAGGATGATAGACCTGAAAAGAATTAGGAATATAATTTTTAAAAATTGCAAGACAAGATGTAACAAAAAGGTGATTGGAGTTCTAGCAGGAAACTGATGAAACATTTGAAGAGCTAATTGGACATGTTTTAATGAAGGGATTATTTATATGGTATAGGCAGGTTTAGTAAATCAGCAAAAGACTGTGAAGCACAAAATGTCTTGCAAAGCAGAAAGCTTTTATAGGCCTAAACTTGAAAGGACGGTTATTGGAACCTGGTGAGAGTTGAACCCTAGGGAGAGGGCTATAGTTCCAACCAGAACCCTGGCCTTAGGTAGAGAAACTCGGACACCATCAAAGATCTAGTGCTTCCCACTGGTCTATTTGAGGGAAGCCTGAGAGATGCTGCCCATAGAGGTGACCCTCTTAGAGCACAGAAAACTAATGAGAGCATAGGCAGCATAGGGGTACAAGGTCAATATCCTTATTTAATGATGCTAAGAACAGCTATACAAGCATGCTTTGTCATGGGCTCTAAAAGTATGGAAATCTAGGGACAGATAATGAAGGGGGACTAAAAAGGATTAAGGATTATAACTAGACAAAGAGGTAATGAATAATTGAGTATTTGAAAAAATGAGTTGCTTTGTCATGGAGATATGATAAGACAGAATCCCTAAGCCCAAAACAAAAAACTCAATATGGGGTCCTTTGACTCATTGATCCCACTTAGAAATAGTAACTAAAGTAGGACCCCTTTGTCTAATTTGTTTTAGAGGACTCCTTCCCTTTTACATTTGCACAGCTACTATCTATATCTCATGCCTTTGACTTCAGTGACATGCTTTCTTTTGATTAGTTGTATGTTTCTGTATCTGCCCAAATTTGGCACCTCTTACCTCTTCTACTATGTCAGCGACATAGGGAAAGACTGGCTGAAGGCTTTCTGTCAAACTACCTAAGGCAACCCAGTCAGAAGACCCCTAATTTAGTTAGTTAATCCTCAGACTGTCAAACTACCTAAGCCAACCCAATCAGAAGACCCCTAATTTAGTTAGTTAATCCTCTCATATTCTTTACCTCTGGGACTCAGTCTTACTTATCTATAATTCGTAGAGGAAAAGGATAAATCAAAGATAGAGTCACAGTGACAGAGAATATCAGGATAATTCAAATAAGAGTTCAATGAGAGGAAATAGAAGGAAATCAGGATTTGTAATCAACATTTTATTGACAAGTCAGTCACATATGATAAAGATACTTTGAGTCAGACAGAACTGGTTGGAGTTCCAGCTCTACTACTAGGGGACTGTATGACTTACAAAATTATCCTTCATAAGCCCTTATTTTCCTCATTTGCAAAGGTAGGAGTACCTACATTACATGAAAAGTATGTATGCAACGCCTGGTAAATCGCAAAAAAGCCGTCAAAAAATCCAGCTATTACAAATCATCATCATAATTGTAATTATTTAAATGATGATGTGCTGCCACTGAATATATGACTAACATACTGCAAGAAAAATGCATACAAGTAATTGTTGATCTAAGGTATATAATTATACCAAGGCACATTAAAGGCCATAGAGATATCAGAATGTGAACACAGAATGTAAAAGATTAGCGTGGTTCATTTAAAGAATAAATGTGAACTCTCAAATGGATAAGTAGTCCTGATAGCTCCATGTTCAGAAAGGACAGACTCACCTCCTTTCTTTATGTTAGACTAACAGACTCCTCTAGGAAGCAGGCTCTATCTGTAAAATCAAGTTCAGTAGGAATTTATTAACTGTGTGTGTGTGGGGGGGGGTAACTGGGGATTGAACTCAGGGCTTCACACCGCTAGGTAAACACTCTACTACTAAGCTACATCCATAGCCTTTATTTTATTTTGACACACGATCTGCCTGAGTTGCCCAAGCTGGCCCAAACTTGTGATCACCCTGCCTCAGCCCCCCAAGTAGCTGGTGCACACCACCATATCAGACTGGACTTTACTAAACATTTACCATGTGTCTAAGACTGCAATGAATTATAAGACACTAAAAATAAATTAAGGATAAGATACAATTTCTACTCCAAAGAATCCTATGATCTCACTAAAAGGGTTATAAATACAATCTCAAAGTATCAAATTCTGCAATGCAGACTATAATAGTGTAATAAGTGACTGCAGAAGGGAAAGGGTTGGAGTCCTTGGTGAGTAATTCGTGGAAATCAGGTTTGAGTGGGGTGGGTGAAGGGCAGACATTGACAAAGGTAAAGGATATTTGAAAGGGAAAAGAGCTGAGAGCACTCCAGGGATGCCACTCTAGAAGGAAGAACATCTAAATCAATTAACTGTTATTGAATGACTAATTTATGTCAGGTACTGTGTTAGATGCTGAGGTACAGAAAAAAATCATATAATTTTTGTTCTCAAAGAATTTAGAGTTCTAACAGAAAAGTAGGAAAAGGAAACAAGAAAAAAACAGGCTTACTACGTGACAAGACAAATACTGTAACAATGGAACGACCAGGAAGTTTTGGAGCACTGGAATGACAGGTACTGGGCAGGATTTTTATGTTAGTACAGTGTCTTCTGTGTGAATAATTTTTGGTGCTTAGTTACCCCCTGCCCCAGTCCTTCTACCCTCACACGAAGAAGGACTGAGAGGATTGGTATCTAAATCATTCTACGTTATGAGGAAGTCGACTGAGAGCTAGAATATCGCTCTAGGAGTTGGTAATTGACATGAACATAAAGGTCTGGGAAGGTGTTTGCCACAGGGACTGGGAAGGGGACGGCAACCTTGGTAGAAGGAATAGCAAACACAAAGGTACGGAGGTACGAAGGTCTGACAGTTTAGGAAGTCTGGGAGGCTTCCCTGTCTCCCTTCCTAGGGTTGCCTGATGAAATATGACTGCCTACTGAAATCTGAACTTCAGATAAACAGCTAACAATTTAAAAGTATTAAGTATTCCCCAATACTGTATGGGTCATACACACTCTGGTTTCATTCAACTCAACCTAGCCTGCTCCATGGGCCCACTGACCCCTAGTGAATACCGGAGAGTTGGTGAGGTAAAGCATCTATCTTAGGTTTATTTTCCTTTCATTCCTACATTCTTACTCTCAGGTCTCCCGCCAGGCCTGAAGGATGAAGCTTGAGGCTCGCTTGGCGTCAGGGGTCCACTTCTGCTGACTGGAATTGGGAGCGAACGAAGAGCAGTCACAAAGAAAACTCCGGTCCGGCCAGTACAGCCTTCCCGGCAAGCGGATGTTGCTGTACCCTAGAACCGGAAACCCCGCCTCAGCCGGAGGAAAAAGCGGAAGCAAGACAGCCAATCCAGATGAAGGCTAGGTACAAGGAGAACCACGAGTCGGGCTGGAGACCGGAAATAGTGTGGAGGCGGAGCTTCGAGCCGGAAGTATCCCGCAGTTGTTTCTGTTGGCGCCCTAGCTCGTAGGAGATGCGCCGGCCACCTTAGCCGAGGAACCTAAGTGAGGTTTGGAGATACGAACGCAGTTTGGAGCCGCGGGCTGAGCTGCTGTCTCAGGAAGATCATGGGCTCCACTAAGCCCTGGGGAGAGTGGTTCCTGAACCTGAGGGTGCCCCCAGCCGGAGTGTTTGGCGTGGCCTTCCTCGCCCGAGTCGCCCTGGTTTTCTATGGGGTCTTTCAGGACCGGACCTTGCTCGTGAGGTATACAGACATAGACTACCACGTGTTC
Source organism: Sciurus vulgaris (assembly GCF_902686455.1). NCBI lineage: Eukaryota > Metazoa > Chordata > Mammalia > Rodentia > Sciuridae > Sciurus > Sciurus vulgaris. The sequence continues at coordinate 121,220,424 of NC_136461.1, read as the reverse complement.
ACCGATGCCGCGCGTTTCGTCACCGAAGGGCGCTCCCCTTATCTGAGGGCGACCTATCGTTACACCCCGTTGCTGGGTTGGCTCCTCACTCCCAACATCTATCTCAGCGAACTCTTTGGAAAGTTTCTCTTTATCAGCTGTGACCTCCTCACCGCTTTCCTCTTATACCGTCTGCTGCTTCTGAAGGGGCTGGGGCGCCGGCAGGCGTGTGGCTACTGTGTCTTTTGGCTTCTTAACCCCCTGCCTATGGCAGTATCCAGCCGAGGCAATGCGGACTCCATTGTCGCCTCCCTGGTGCTTATGGCTCTGTATTTAATAGAGAGACGACTCATCGCATGTGCCGCTGTAGTCTATGGTTTCGCGGTGCATATGAAGATGTATCCAGTGACCTATATCCTCCCCATAGCTCTCCACTTACTGCCAGAACGCAACAATGATGAAGGCCTTCGTGAATCCCGGTATTCTTTCCAGGCTCGTTTGTACGAATTCTTGAAGAGGCTGTGTAATCGGACAGTGTTGCTGTTTGTAGCAGTTGCTGGACTCACATTTTTTTCGCTGAGCTTTGGTTTTTACTATAAATATGGTTGGGAATTTTTGGAGCACACCTACCTTTATCACCTGACTAGGCGAGATATCCGTCATAACTTTTCTCCATACTTCTACATGCTGTATTTGACGGCAGAGAGCAAGTGGAGTTTTTCTTTGGGAATTGCCGCATTCTTGCCACAGTTCATCTTGCTTTCAGCAGTGTCTTTCGCCTATTACAGAGACCTTGCCTTTTGTTGTTTTCTTCATACGTCCATTTTTGTGACTTTTAACAAAGTCTGCACCTCCCAGTACTTTCTTTGGTATCTCTGCCTTCTGCCCCTTGTGATGCCACTTGTGAGGATACCCTGGAAAAGAGCTGTCGTCCTCCTAATGTTATGGTTTATAGGGCAAGCCTTATGGCTGGCTCCAGCCTATGTTCTTGAGTTTCAAGGAAAGAATACCTTTCTGTTTATTTGGTTAGCTGGTTTGTTCTTCCTTCTTATCAACTGTTCCATCCTGATTCAGATTATTTCCCATTACAAGGAGGAAACCTTGAGAGAGAGAATCAAATATGACTAATATGTGTTCTACATCTTCTGCCACTCATGTTACATTCTGACTTATGTATGGACCAGAAAAGAGCTTTGGAAATTTTTTTTTTTTTGAACATTCTAAGCACTCTAGTGAAAGTTCCATTGTTCCAACAGAAATTAAAACCAGTATTGCCTTATATATAAAGAGAACTCAGGAATTGAGGTCCACCCTATAGAAAATCTTAGGACTCATTTACTTGGAACACAATGGGAGTTAAAGGTTATTTGTTTGAAAATAGAAAGGAAATGAAACTATCCAATGCTTAAAGTTCTTGTAGAAAAATAGAGGAATATAGTTAAGAGACAGGTCTAAGCCAGTATTTGTTCCAAGTGTACTATGCCACTGTCTTAAGCTGTGTCTTATATTCAACCCCCAACTTTTCTTTTTGAAGCTTTTCTGACTGCTGTGAAAATTCACAAAGTATTCCAAAAGTGCAGCTTTTTTTTTTTTTTTTTTAAAGACATAAGGCATTAAATAATACTACCATGCTTAGTTAGGAAAATTTTTAAATTTTATGTTAAATGTTGGGGTTTAGAAGATAAGTAACAACACATTTTGTAATCATGTTTCATGTATTTGTTTTATAATTTAGTTATAACTTGTTTTATATCTAGAAGTGTTAGATTACTGTTTGGTTTTATACAAAAAGGATTAAATTTAAATTCACCCATCTTTAGACTTGAGTGATCACATTTTTAAAAAATACCTTTTTGCTTTTGATGTTTGCGGTCCTTAAACACACAAACTATTAGGACATTTTAGTATACTTCTATCCCTTTAACTAATTTCAACTTTTTGATTGCTAAAAAGATTTTTCGCTCATTTTAGGTTAAACAAGTGTTGGCTATATTGTAAAAAAAAAAAAAAAAAAGTTAGTAAGGCATTCCCCCAGCTCGTAAATACCCCACTTATGAAGGGTCCATAATGGAAATGGAGAACTTTGAGGGAGACTCCTGGATAGTAAGCAGTGTCCCAAGGAATATCCTACTAGACCAGGAAAATCAGGAAAACAAGGCTTTGAAGGGCAGAGATGTCTCTCTTATCACTGTATTTCCAGGGGAAAATGCTTTCTGAATTGTTTGAACAAGCATCCTAAAAAAAAAAAAAAAATAGCCCATCTAGGTTTTGGGCTTCCTAACATTCTCAATATGAGCATGATTTAGTGATTGTGGTTTTAAAAGATCAGTAATTTAACAAATTGTTTTTTACAATCAAAAATAAAAAACAAAACCCTATGAACAAACAAGCTCCAGAAAAGTAGTATTTTTATGTCAATTCATGCATTAAGAAATCTTTGAGAATAAAATGTCTATGGACTGGTCATAATTAAGAATTCTATTACTGTCAACATTTCTTTGGTGCATATCTTTTGGGACCTGGCATTAGAAAGGAAAGAATAGGTGTTCATGGACTGCTGTGTGGATGAAAACAGCAGTCATTGACAGTGACTTTCCTATAACATCTAGTCCCATAACAATTGTTAGGTCTTATTTTGAGGGCTCTTTGTATATGACTTTAACCAGTGGCCTCCCAAATATGGCTTTCTTGCCTATTGAAATTATTATTTTATACTAATAATTTTTAAATTATTTTTTTAATAACAATTAAAATTTTTTGATAGAATTGGAAGGAAAGAAGTAGGAAATAGAAATAGCATTCCCTGTCTCAATTGTCTTTATTTGTCCCTGGCTGTTTTTTCTTCCTTTTTTTTTTTTTGTGGTTCCAGGGGTGCTTAACCATTGAGCCACATCCGCAGTCTGTTTTATTTTGAGACAGGGTCTTGCTAAGTTGCTGAGGCTGGCTTTGAACTTTTGATCCTCGTGCCTCAGCCAGGTTGCTGAGATTATGGCATGTGCCACCATGTCCTGCTCCCTGGCTATTTTTTAATAGTTGTATTCACATTATTATTAGTATTATTTGCTTTAACATTCTTTTTTGTGCCTTTTCATATTTAGCCTTGAAATTGCTAAATAATGGGGCTGGGGGTTGTGATCAGTGATAGAGCACTTGCCTAGCATGTGTGAGGCACTGGGTTCGATGCTTAGCATCACATATAAATAATTGAATTAAAGGTCTAGCAACTTTTAAAAAATATTTTAAAAATTGCTTAATACGGTCACATCCATCATAAATATGTCATTCTTTTACTGTTAGATCTTTGAGATCACATCCAATTTTTAATATTCTAAAAAGAACTTCAAACATTTTTCATGTTTTAAATCATTCTCTTAGGATATTCTTAGAAGCCCACAAATTTTTGTTTGGATCTTCAACTCCAGATTCTTCCTGCCAGAAATCCTTTATAAAAGAAGTGCAGGTGTTTCTTAAGAGAGGCAGAGGGTATTTTACATTTTTTGTGCTGTAAAGCAAATTAATTTGAGAAGTGATTTAATTTGATCTTTTGGGGGATTTAGCTTTTTCATTTATTTTTGCTTTCCAGTTTTGTAAAATCTCTTTTTGGCTTTTCACTTGCAATCTTTTTTTTTTTTTTTAAAGAAAATTATTATTTAAATTAGTGCATGTTAATTGTATCAGATTGGGTTGGGGGTTTCATTGTGGCATATTTGATTATATACATAAAAACAATAATTATGGGACTGGGGGTGTAACTCAGTGGTAGAGCACTTGCTTAGCATGTGTGAGGCACTGGGTTTGATTCTCAGCACTGCATATAAATAAGTAAATAAAGGTCCATCAACAACTAATAAAAATATTTTTTAAAAAACGTAATTATGGTAATCTCACTCTCCACTCCCTTCCCCACCTTTCCTTCCTCTCCCCACCATTTGCAATCCTTTTGGATTCCTTATTAATCCTAGTACCTTAAACTTACATAGCAGTTTATCTTATTTCCTACATAATTATTTTTGTTCTTATTACCCTGCTCCCCAATCTAATGGATATAGGAAGAACTTGAATTTATGCAAAATAATTGTCTTAACTACATTACTGGTTACTATAAACTTTATTTTGTATTTTTTTGCAATGCTGGGGATTGAACCCAGGTACTTGGACTTGACAGGCAGGCACCCTACCACTGAGCTATATCCCTAGCTCCAATTCTTTCTAATTTTGATCTGATTCCTTAAAAAAGATAGTACTTACATGTAAAGATTTCCAGGCAGGTTCCTGGTTTGAATGACTGGTTCAGGCTTGACATTTTTTGTGCTTGGGTATTCTTGTCATATGTTAGCTGAATCTAAGGGGTGGAGGTTTGGCTTATGCCCCTAAGCTCCCCAACCCTTAAATTCTTCATTGTGTTGAGGGGTCATTCAAAGGTTGGTGTTCTGTAGATGGAAGCACATGTCTTCTGCCTGGGTCAGAAGTATCACAATTGCACAAGCATTTATTCAGCACTGCTCTAGGAGAAGCATTCATTTAGTCAAACCATTTTGTATTCATTATCCCAAACAAAAACTAAACTAAATGGCACCATTTCTAGCTGCTCATACACTCTGCTAATTGCTATGTCTGCTATGTAAAATGAAACGACACTTATAGTGACTGTTTAAAAGTAATTTTGGGGGATGAATATTTGAAGTTCAGTTTGTGTAACAGGAAAATTTTAACCTCCTTTGCTCTCCATTCTTTTGGCATTTATTTATAGATCCTGGTCATGTGTCAAGTCCTGTTACAGACAAGTCATGAGCTGGGGATGTAGCTTAGTGGTAGCACTTGCCTAACATGTACAAGGCCCTAGGTTCAATCCCCAGTGCTGAAGAAGAAGAAAAAAGTCCATACTGTTGATGATACAGCAGTAAAGTCAAACATTCCATTGATAAAATATTATGAGACCCCATTAAGTTCCATGAATATACTGATCTGTAAAATTACAGATAAGAAAATTGAGCTCAGAAACAAGTGATTTTTTCAAGCTGAAAAGTTGGTTAATAGCAAGACTGCTGGACCCCAGGGCTTCTGATTCCAATTCTACTTGATTTTGCGTTTTTTTCCCCCCTTGGTACAAGGGATTGAACCCAGGGGCGCTTTTTACCACTGAACTACATCCCTACCCATTTAAAAAAAAAAAATTTTTTTTTTTTTTTCCTTTCATGACAGTTCTCACTAAGTTACTGAGGCTGGCCTTGAACTTGTGTTCCTCCTATTTTAGCTTCCTGAGTTGCTGGGATTATAAGTGTGTGATCCACGCCCAACTGCAAGCTTTTTTTTTTTTTTTTTTTTTTTTTTCTTTTTTTCTTTCTCGATAGGAAGGATTGAACCCATGGGTGCTTAGCCACTGAGTCACATCCCCAGCCTTTTTTTTTTTTTAATACTATATTATGATGGTCGATTACAGAGGAAAACTTCATTTATCCAGCAAATATCATTAATTTACCAAGCTACTTAACACAAGGCTCTGAGCATCTTCCCTGTGCTAGGCATTATTCTAGGTGGTGTAAATGCACCTGTGAGTAAGGCAGAGAATATTCAAGTACAAGATGCTGATGATTGTCACAAAGGAAAATAAGGCGTACTATGGAAATAGAGGGTAATGACAATGAGGCAAGGGGAATGGGTGCTATTTTTAGATGAAGTGCTTTGGAGGGTGTGTCAGCTTTCCGTCACTATAGCAAATATTAGAATAGGACCAGAGCTCTGATCTGGAGCCAAACTTATTCCTTTCTCTTCATTGCCTTTTCCATATAGCTATAGGTAATAGAAGGTGACTGGGCTCTAGAAGGTAGGGAAGGCAGGAAAAAGGTCATTCATTATCTAGTAGGAGCCTTCTTTGGGCCAGGTAGGTTGGGGGTATAAAGATGGTTTAGATAACAGTCCTGCCTCCAAAAAAACTTCCAGTCTAATAAAGGAGATTGATGCTAAGGTGATGATAACTGAGTTATAATGCAATGATTAGAGGAAAATGGACATAAAGTAATTCATTTACCTATCAACCAGGCAAAGTTGCACAACATTCTGAGATGTTTGTTATCTAACCTGTTTTACATTAATACTGGATAAGTACTGGAAGCTTTGAAACACTTCCTTAAAATTGCTCAGTGATTAATCATCTTTGATAATTCTTAGTTTAGATCATTAGACCTTTCATCATCTGGCTTTTGCCTCTATCTTGCTTCATCTTCCCTCCAGTCATACCAAATTATACTAATTCTTAGTGCTTTTTTGTCTGCTATTCTTTTGGCTATAATGCCCTTCTCCCCTTGTCTGCTTCGCCAGCTTCTGTCCAGTTCAAGGATGACCTTTGTGAAACATACTCTGATTCAGTATCTCCATTACATAGTGCAGGTCATTTTGTACTGTAGTTCCCGTGTGTGTGTCTATGACATCTAGGTTGTGAGCTCCTCGTGGATAGGGATTATTGAAATTTATTGATATTATTTTCCAGGGTTTTCACAGATCCAAGTAAAGACAGGCAGAAGTAACTGCATCATTGAGCTGCTGGGTATGCCAAATACTCTCCGAGATCTGTTGAATTGAGTTGTACATGAGTCTGTCAAGTGGGAGCTAGGAGTAGTAAGCTCCTTTGCACAGTGTCCATGGCAGCAGCTGTGAAAAAAAAAGGCAGTTGCTCGCTGCCTGTCATTTCTAAATGCCATCAGTATCCACCTAATTTTCTAAGCTAGAAGTTTAAAATCACTTCTTCTTCTTTTCCACTTGGCTTACCCCCCCCCCCCCCATCTAATCAGTCACTAAATTCTGTCAGTTCTACTTTTTAATGTCCCTGGAGCCTGCTGGCACCTTGCCATTGTCATTGCCAATTCTATAGTGCAGGCCCTCATTATCTCTCATCTAGAATCAATAGCTCCTGACTGGTCTTGCTTTCCATCCCTCTTGCCCTTCATTCCATCTCTCATTTATCCTCCACACTGCTGTCACAATGTACTTTCAAAAGCAAATCTGATCATGGTACCATCCTGATAAAAGCATCCTTGGGTACTCCATGACCTGCAAGAAGTCCAAATTCCTTAGCTTCCTCTCTCTTGCACCACTTTCCCCCACTCATCCTCACTCTAACCTACTAGACAGTACGGTTTCCTGAAATTACCACACTGCATACCCCTGGCCAATGCTATTTCTCTGCCTAGCTTGCTTGCTTCTCTCCTGGCCTTCAGATGAACTGCCACCATTTTTCAAGACCCAGCTCTATCAAGAGGAGTATATGGCAAGCTTATGGAAAAAGAAAGTTACTATTATGGAAAAAAAGAAAAACAGGGCCAGACTTGTAGGAGTTGGCAAATAATCTCTAATATTGTGCTTGCTATATTAAATTGTGCATTTACCTTTTTATCTCAGTGTGTTAGCTCCCAGAGGATAAGTGTTTTGTGTTTATATCCTTAACATACAGCACAAGTATGTAAAAATGTTTGCTAAATAAATGTGGGCATGGGAGGAAGCAAATGTTTGTTGAGCACTTATAGTAAGCCTGCATGCTTTTTGGACATCACCTTATTTATTTTTGTATTGGGTATTGAACTCAGGGTGTTCTTCTACTAAGCTATATCCCAAGCCCTTTTTATTTTTTGACAGGTTCTTGCTAAATTACTGAGGCTGGCCTTGAATTTGTAATCCTACTGCCTCAGCCTCCTGAGTTGTTGGGATTACATGCATGTTCCACTGTGTCTGGCTCCATCTCATTTCATTTAATCCTCAGGCTTTTAAGATAAGTATTATTTGTTGACAAGAAAACAGGCTCAGGAATTAACTACTTCTTTTAAGGTTATGAACTTGTTAAGGTTGGAGCTAGTGTTGGAACCTAGGTCTGTCTTTCTTCTCTTGAGTGATTCTTCAGACTGAGCCAATTTCCCCTCCTTTCTGGGCACATTTGGCAATGTCTGAGATGTTTTGGTTGGCACAACTGAGCTATATTGCTGACATCTAGTGAGTTAAAGTCAGATATGCTGCAAAATATTCTACAGTACACAGAGAAGCCCCACAGCAAAGAATTATCTTGCCAAACTAGCGCCAAGTTTGAGTGTTTTAATCTGTCAGGGTGCTATAACAAAATAGACTTGGTGGCATATAAATAGCAGAAATTTATTTCTCACAGTTCTGAAGGCTGGAAAGTCCAAGATGAAGGTTCTGGAAGTTTGGTGTCTGGTGAGAACCAGTTTCCTAGTTTGGGAATGGCCATCTTTTCCCTGTATCCTTACATGGCAGAAGGGGTGAGGGAACTCTCCAGAATCACTTTTATAAGGGCATTAATCTTCATGAGGGCTCTACTCTCATGACCCACCTAATCACTTCCCAATGCCCCCACCTCCTGTCACCACGTATGAGGGTTAGGTTTCAACATATGAGTTTAGGGAGGAAACAAACATTTAGCCTATTGCATTGGAAAAGTCTGTATACCATGTTGACTCTAATGAAAAGCAAGTAATCAAACAAAATAAATGCATCCATGACCCCTTAAGGGAGTCAGACTGAGCTCAATAGAAGTCTTGTGAGCCACTAGCATTGGTAGGAAAAAAACTGGACTATTCTGTCCAGTTGTTAACTTGCCTTCCATTTTATTTATTTATTTTTAAAAATCTTATCCACCCAGTCTTTCTTCTTCCCATCTTTCTTCTCTTTCCCTTTTCTCTTCCCCTGTAGATTCTAATTTAGCTTGGAGAAGTCAAGCCAGAAAACTCCAACATTTTCAAACCTCTTTTCTAATTAGAAGGTAGAGATAGTATACAAGAAGCTGCAAATTTCCAATTGACATCTGTAGGATCTGGGAAAAAGGCCAAAAATGTCACCCTCTGAAATTGACAACAAAAAGTAGATGAGATTAATCACTATGATAATCTTCCCAGCTAAGAAATTCTTGGTAAGTGTGCTGCTAATAAGACCTGGCTGTTTCCTAATCTCAGCCAGGGTTCAAGAATGCCTCTTTGTAAAGGAAAACAATTCAAACATAAGTTGTGCAAGGTAAACTGTAATCTAGGAAATTATAAAGTGTTTATCCTGGGGAAGTCTTCCAATAGGGGAAGCATTTAATGACTCCTTCATGTAACTGCCTGTAATTGTTGGGAATGCTTTGTGTTTCTGTTTTTCTTTTTCTCAGCATAATGAACCCTAGGAGGGAGGAACTAGGTTCATTTTATCAGTGTCTCTCAGCAGAGGCTTGGAGGAGTTATTGACAAAAAGGGTAAGAATTAATGGCAGTGTCTGCATGGGAGGGAAAGTGGTCACAGAGGTTTGGACGTTGTTCGTCCCCCAAAGGTTCATGTCTTGGAGGCTTGGTCCTCAGTGTAGTGGTGGGAGGTGGTGGGCCTTTAAGAATTGGAGCCTGGTAAAGGATTCTTAGATCACTGGGAGCTTGTCTTGTCTATGGTATGGCACCATAGCCCTTTGGCTTTCTGTCTTGCCATGTCATCTCCCTTTCACAGCACCAAAAGGTCCTTAGCAGAATTGAGACAATGCTCTGAGAGCTAAATAAATCTCTTTGCTTTATAAAGTTAGCCTGCTTTTATTATTGTGTTATAATAATGAAAAAATGGGCCAGTATACTCAGTGAAATGATTCTTAATCAGAAGTCCAAGAACCCTGGTTTTATGTAAAATTGTATGTGTGCGTGTGTGTGTGTGCGCATCTTTTTCCTATGAGAAATGTCTGACATTCATCAAAGGGATCTCTGACCTCCAAAATTGATGCCCTTGCCCTGGTGAGTAGACACAGCTACTGAGGACAATGAAATAGAAAGAAAACCCAGGAAAGACAAGCGAAGTAAACTCCTTCTAGGTGAAAGAGGATTCCTTTTCAGAGCTCAGATTTATTGATTGTGCATGTGCGGGACCTCTTTGTGTAGGCAGATATAATTCACTATTTTTTTGTAAAATTGGGAGCCTGGCATATTGGTGGGAAGAGGTACTGTGAGCAAAGATCAAGGTAGAACAGAAATCCAACCTGAAGGACTGGAGAAAAGTGCAAAGGATGATAGGAGACTTAGAATGCAGTTGGGTGGGGACAGGGGTAGGGAAAGAGAGAGAGAGAGGGAGGGAAAGGTGTGTGTTTGTGTGCATGCTCAGATGCACATGTGCATATGTGCATATTAAATTGTCCCATGTACACCAACATAAATGTTGAATTTAGATTCCACAGATGCCTTGGGATAGTCAACAGACATCAGTAAGAAAAGATTTCATGGTACTGAGTTCTAGGTAGCCAGCCAGGTAATTAAGATGGGTCTCTTTTTAAGTTTTTTTTAGTCATAAGTTACAGAAATTGATTTTAGCTGAAGGTCTAATTTATAAAGAATATTGGATAGTTCATGAACTCCAAAGAAGGAGCTGAACAGGGAAGTCTGGGGAGGCAAGAAATTGGACAGTTTGAGGACTTCCATAGCAGGTGACTTCTGGTCTTTAGGTTTTAAATTTCCAACAGAGAAATTAACTGTCGAAACTAGTCCCAGGGAAGAGAGAAACTCATGAGCCATAGAATCACTTCAGTTGGTTTTGACCACAGTCACTATCATTATTGGTTTAGCACATGTGCCTATCTTGAAAATAGTGGGAGACTAGTACCCCAGCACGCAAGTCTTCAGTTGCCTGTTACACACTGCATGCTCTCAACGTGTTTTCTTAAAACTAATTAAACTAAAATTTTAAAACTAATTAACAGGGTTGGGATAGTAGAGGAACGAGGAACTTTCAGGCGCAGGAAACAAAATGCAGTGGCTCTCAGAGAGGATGAACTTGGCATCCTAGAAACAGAAAAAAAAAAAAAAAAAAACCTTGAGGCTAGAAAGCAATTTGCAAGGAGTGAGGAGTAGTTTTTTGTTATTGTTTTTGTTGTTGCCTTTAAAAAAAAAATACTATGGATACTCAGTGGAGTATGGATTCTACAGATACCAGCTAGAAAGTTTTTGCAATAATCAAAAGAATAATGCTGGTGGTTTAAATCTGAGTAATAGTAGTAGAGATGGTAAGTGATAAGTGAGTGAATTCAGCAATACATTTTTGTATTTTGGAGAGAAAACTAACCACTTGCTGATGGATTAGGGGTGAGGGAGAAGAAAAAGAAAATCCGAAGTGAATCCTAGGCTTTTGGCTCAGGCAACTAGATGGATAATAATGTCCTATACTGCATTTTGAAGACTGATGGAAGGAGTAGGTTTATGAAGAAAAATAGAGTTTGGAATTGATCCTGTCAAGCTTGAGATGTTAGCTATCTTAGTGAGGAGGTCTGGGGGCAGTCAGATACACATCTGGGAGCCACCAAATTATAGATGTCACTCAAAAGTAAGGGCCTGACTGAGATTGCTTGGGATGATACCTAAGTCTGAGCTCCAGAGAATCCATTTGTAATGAGAAATGTATAATTTCTATATATTATACTTAGTTTATTTTGGACGTTTGCATTCTTGTTTATGAATGTACTCTCAGCTTCATGTAGTAAATGTCACACCCTTTGCAGTTCTAGACTTCCTTGCTTACATCATTGGCAAAATCTTTTTGGCTTCACTTTCCATGTATTTGAGGGGTTGGCAGGAATTCACTGTTAACTGGGCCTGGAGGGAAGGCCAAGTCTGCCAATAAATCTCTCTTTGGGCCTGTAACCATTTGTATAAGATCCATTAAGTATATTAAGTGGCCATGGATAAAACCAGGTTCTTAGAGCCTACCCTAATAAACCACATGCAGAGAATCCACTTTGTGGAATATTTGCAATAAAAATTTAATTTTGAATAGTGTTAAACTAAAGCCTGCGTAAGCTCTCTCATGGCATTTCACATATATCTGGAGTGGTTCTCTTAATGAGCATTTAACGTGAATTTATTTTAAAAGCAGTCTGAGCAAAACACAAGTAGAAAGGTGGGCCTGCTGATTACATACTGTGTACGTATTTCCCTATGAATTCTATCTAGTTTCACCTAGTAAGGCTACATAACCATAGTAATTAATTAGTCCACCTGAGGACCTTACTTCCTTTATTTTTCAAGTAAAAATAAAAATTTCCCTCTTGCTATCAAAACATTAAGTCCATTATAAAAAAAGATAAAATTTAAAAAAAAGGAAATGTGAAGCACATTAACTATAACTATACAATCCAGAGACACTGTCAACATACCTCAGGGTATAGCTTTCTAGACTCATAGACACATAAAGATCACATACACTGTGTAGTTTGGAGTCATATTATTCACTTTAATTTAACATAAACTTTTGAAAAAATCTTAGCAATGTATGTTTCAATAATAAATAGTCTTCAAGACTTTCTTCAGACTTTAAATGACTGCCAAGAATTTCACAGTGTGAATGTACTAATTTAGCTAATTATCTATCAGTATTTGCATTGTTTCCATTTTTTGTTTTTGTTTTTATGTTCTGTTGGTATATCAATAACATTTTTGCGACTGAATCCTTGGTGTTTTTATTTCCTTAGACTAAATCTTTAGAAATAGACCTGCTGAATCAAAGGTTCTGACAAACATTGCCAAATTGTTCTACAGGTTGTGTTATATTCTCACCAGAAGGAATGCATTTGTTAACATTGGACCTGAAAAATAATCTTAAAAATATCTTTGTCAAGTTCACAGGGAAAATTTGATTTGATTTCTTTCCTTAGTTGTGAATTTGAACCATATACTCATTGGTCTCTGGCATTTCTTATTTTATGACTGGCTTTGCTACCTCTTGTACTCAGTATTCACTGGAGATGTTTATTATTGATTTGTAAGACCAATCTCTGGATATTTGTTTAAAATATTTTATTTAAATATTTTTCCTAGCCTGCCATTAGGCTTTTATTTTTTGACCTGAAAAGACTGAAAAATGTAATCAAGATCAGTTTTTCCTTTTTATGATTTCCATATCTGTCATTATTATTAAACAGCACTTCTTAACCCAAGATTATATAAATATTTATAGATATATATGTATTTTTTCCTAAAGCTTGTTTAGTTTCATTTCTTACATTTAAATCTTTATCTGTGGACTTTATTAAATGTGATATAAAAAGTAAGAATTTAAATTTACTTCTTTCAAACAGTTAACTATTCAAAGGTTAACAATTTTGCTTCATTTTACATTTCTCTGCATTAGATTTGAAGATTGGTTGTGTAGTAAAGTACATGTAGTGAAGTACTGATGAAAAGCTACACACTGGAGGCCTATGGCCGCTGTATCTAGCCTATGAATATATTCGATTCAAGTAATTTTTTTAATTGGTTGCGTATAAAAATAAGGAAATTTTATACAAAAATCTAGTTTTACAAATTCTTTTGAAAAAATCAGGCTATTCAGCAACTGGACTCACAATGTCTCTTGACAAAAATGTGCAGGAGCTTCCCCAGGGAATGTCCCCACCCATATACTTCATTCATTTTTATTTTCTGCCTGGCCCCTGAAGGCTTATTTATTTATTTATTTATTTATTTATTTATTTATTGTGGTGCTGGGGACTGAACCCAGGGCCTTGTGCATGTGTAGCAAACTCTACCAATTGAGCTATATCCCTAGCCTACCCTGAAGGCTTTAATGGTCAAAACCACTGCTATTATGTTTTATGTATTTATCTTGCATTTGGACACATTATGAGATTTTTCTAATTAATAATGACTGTTTTGGAGTTAATTTTCCTGAGTTTTCTTAATTTTTGGGGGAGGGATGAGGTTCTTCTTCTTCTTCTTTTTTTGTTTTGTTTTGTTTTGGAACTGGGGATTGAACCAAAGACTTTGCGAATGTGAGGCAAACACTTTGCAGTGGAGCTACATCCCAGCCCTTTCCTGAGTTTTTACGTAACTGTATCATGCAAGAATTATAAACTTGTCTTCTCTTTTTCAATTTGTATACTTCCTAATTCTGTTTTTCTTGTCTTGTTACACTTGCCTAAAGATTCCTAATCACTTTGAATAATGGTCACACTAGTAGACACTTTGATATTGTACCTGATTTTAATAGGAATGCCCTGTGTTTGGCTTGAGTATGAAGTAAGCATTTTTATTGTGTCAAAACATGCTTTTTATAGTTCAATGATATTTTTGAAATTAATATCAGTAATATATTGAGTTTGATCATATCAAATGACTTCAATACTATTGATACTATATTTTTTCTCTAAATTTCCAACTTTATTTATTTTTATTTTATTTGTTCTTTTTAGATATATATGACAGTAGAGTGTATTTTGACAGATTATATATACATGAAATATAACTTATGCTAATTAGGATCCCATTCTTATGGTTGTACATGGGTGGATCAAATTTTATAATAAGAGATTTTCTAATGTTGAGCCACATGTGTATTTTTATTATAAATTCTAATAATACCCACACTACTTAATGTGCACTATTAATCTAATTTTCCTTTAAAAACAATTAGGAAATTTGCATCTCTTTTCATAAGTGAGGTCATTTATTGTAATCTCCCCCACACACACCTTTTGTGTTTTGCATTTTTTCTTGAAATATACGTCATCTAAAATTCTTGCATCCGTTTAATTTTTTAATTGTATTAACTGGTACATTCTTTAAAAAATTATATATATAGTATTATATATAATATTATAATCCTCATTATATATTATATAATATATACATAATTCTCATTATATATTGTGAGATTAATTTTATTTGTCAACTTGACTGGACTGATAGCTGGCAAAATATCATCTTTGGGTATGTCTGTGAGAGCGTTTCCAGAAAAGTAGTACTTGAATTAATAGACTAAGAAGATCCTCCTTCCAATGTGGCAGGCATCATCCAATTTTTTGAGGGTCTGAATAGGAAAAAAAAGTGGAAGGCTGGGGAGATAGCTCAGTTGGTAGAGTGCTTGCCTTGCAAGCACAAAGCCCTGGGTTCGATCCCCAGCACCGCAAAAAAAAAAAAAAAAAAAAAAAAAAAAAAAAGTGGAGAAAGCGTAAATTTATTTTATCATTCTTAAAAAAAGTGGGGGGGGGGGGAGTAAAACCCCATGTCTCTGAATGCTTTCTTTCCTTTCTGTTCCCCAAAGCCTTGCCCGGTTAAGGGAACATTATTATTCTTATGAGCAAGCCTGGTCTGCAAAGTCCAGATATGTAATATCTCAGAGGACATTGGCTTTCTCTTATGTACATTGGGAACTAGGGCAAGTTAGAGTAATCTGTAGAAAGCTACTTTCTTGTGTGTATACTGGGACAGTTGCTGCTTGGATGCTGGTCATACAAGCAAGCTAAGTAAGCTAATGTTGATGATGTCACTGCTGCTACAGCCTAATGTATAAAACCCCTCTCAGTGGTGACTGTAGCAGAACTGAGGGCACTGTGGGAAGGATACATATCACTAGGCAAAATGTCATGAAGGAAAGGAGGCACTGCTTGGCAAAGCACATTGAGGGACACAAGTGCTATCTGTTTCGCTTATTGCCACTGGACCTTTTTCATAAGCATATCTCAAAAAAGCTTTATCATATGCAAACTCTGGATATTTTCTTTAGTCTCTTGGAAACCTATCCCACTGCCCTGGCACAACTGAGCTATGAACCTGATGCCAGAGCACCTATCTTCTCCTGCTCTTACACATCAGTGCCCTTGGTTCTCTGGCATTTAGACTCAGAATGAGACTTACACCATTGGCTCTCCTAGTTCTCAGGCCTTTAGGCTTGGACTAGAACTACATCAGTGACTTTCCTGGGCTTTTATCTTGCAGAAGGCAGACTGTAGAATTTCTCCAACTCCATAATTGCATGAGCCAATCCCTTGGAATAAATCTTTCTATATACTTCTATATATCCTCTTGACTTTGTTGAACCCTAATAGATATTATTTTTCTTTATTTTCTATTTGACTGTAAAAACAATTTTAATGTGAAGCATTATAAAATAGCTTATGATATGCATTTATGTAGTTTAAAGGTCAATGAAACAAATACTCATGCAGTTACCCACCAGATGAAAACAGAACATCACCAATACCTAAAATTGTATCCATGTCCCTTGCATCCCAATTGCATCCCAGTCCTTCCCCCAGAAAAACCTCTATACCAAATTTTGAGTTAATATAATCTTGCTTTTTGTTTATGGTTTTAGCTCTTAGATTTGTATACCTTAACAATAATGCTTTTTTGGCTGTTTTTGATTTTTACATATAAAGAATCTGACATAACTTTCCTATGCACGTACATGACTACACCACAGTGAATTCCACTATCGTTACATCCGCAAAACTGGGGCCCTAATTAGAATAAGATATATTCCATGCGTGCATAATTTTATCAAAATGGACTCTACTGTCATGTATAACTAAAAAGAGCCAATTTTAAAAAAAGATCATACTGTTTATGTATTTGTGTTATTTGTTTTTATGGTACTGGGAATTAAACCAAGGGTCTCATGCATGCTAGGCAAGTATGTGGCCCCAATCTGTATGTGTTTTTATGAAATTCCTTTGCCAATATCATATGCATACTATTTATGCTGATGCATGCAGCTCATCCGCACTCGTTTTCACTGCTGTATCATTTTCCATCACACATATTTATCATCTGTTCTACTATTGTATGACATTTTTGCATTTAAGGTGCAGAAGAGAAATCTGCCATTTCTCAGTATAAACACCTTATTTTGCTTTGTTTTCCACCTGAATGGTTCTAGGCCATTTTTGAAAAAGATCTTTGCCATTCAGTGTTTTCTAGAATAAATTCAGATGAATCTTACTAAGTTTGTCAGGCACTCTCATATCATTCCCTTTATTTCTATATCTGGTCATTTTCTTCCATGTCTCTAACATTGGAAGGTTGGTGATTGTCCAGCATGGGAATGAATAGGGGTTCTTTTAGAGATTATGGATAGCTCTGGAAGACTTTCAATCTTGGTATAGGAAACAAGTTCATATTTTCTTCCCTATAATTAGTAAGTGTCACCTTGAATGAGTTGTAAAAAGAGGTGACTTTGGGTGGGTGGACTCACCCCTGGCTGAAGGACTCCCTCTGTGATTGTCATGGCAGCTGAATCCCACCAGGCAGCAGTGTTCCTCTGGAGGATGTGGGCAGCTCTCACCAAGAACACACCTCATCAGTTTCTCTGCTCCATTCTCCATGCTTTCAATGCTGTAAACAAGTCTTGAGCAGGCCTGGGGCCACCTGGTCCTCCTTGAGAACTCCAGCACCTGTCACCTTATCAAGGCAATGGTGGGGTTTGAAATTGGCACCACTCTCCACAAAATGACAGCCTCATAACCCTCACTCATCTCTGGTCCCTGTCACACTGAAGCATGGAAATTTTGCCCTCTTCTATCTCATAGGTCATTTCAGCTAGGAATTATGAAAGGAAAGTGTTAAATGCATTGACTCAGATTGCTGCTTTGGACTGGAAATATGATTTATTTAAATTATTTTGACTCTCAAAGAGTGGGCCTTGTGTGCATTCATGCTGTCTCTTGGAGTCTGGTGGAGAGGGAAGAGTAGATAAAAATAGATGGTCAGCTTCTGTTTTCCAGTTCATATCTTGAGAAAATCCCAGCCTACTCAGTTGGTTGCAAGGGAAATTACCTGAATGCTACCTGGGATTTATAGTCACCTGGGGACAAGCACTTTTTTTTGATGTCAAGTAAGACAGTCTTTTCCTCTTAGCCTCTGGACAACAGAAAGGGAAGCTGACCATTTTCCAAATATATTGTAGAAGGAAAAATACATCAAGTGGGAGGTTGAACAATGTCCTTAATGTCCTTTCTTTCTAGAAATCCTGAGACTGGTGTTTTCTTTTGCTGTCAAGGGGAGTCTATATCTCTCTAATACTGAAGTCCTGAAATTTGTGCCATTTGTTCAATGTCACCTAAAGCTTTTTAATCAATGTTTCAAGGATGGGACTGACTTAGGATCATAAAGATATTTTTTATTAAGGATCTGACAAATCAGGAATGTCTTTCCTTTTTGAAGATCTCTAATTAAATTCCCCTTTATGAACCTGAGGTCTTAAATACACAGGATGCAGTTAAGATTTTTTCCTTTCTCCTGGGAAACAAGGAATTAGCAGATTGTAACTTTGCTTATTGTTCTTAAGTAAATTGCATTTATATGCACCTTTCCAAGAGAAGTTAAATTATACATATTATAGGAAAGGAAGAAAAGACATGGTGATTATGAAATTCCTCTGAGAAAGACTGTGTTCTTTGCTTGCCACATGATATATCTATCAGAGTAGACCTGTCTTTGCAGTGGGTCTAAGATGGTTGGTGAATTATGATTGAGAGTTTCAAGCTCATCATCCTTACTATTGAGAGGATAACTGAAAGGTCAGGACACTTCCTTTGAGAGTTAATCAGTTGTGCCCTTGGGACGTGACTGTGGAGTGGCTTCTTTCTTAGGAACAGAGGTAGGGTAGGGAAGGGAAGGTGGTCTTAATAATAATCAAATATTTGAAAAGAAAATTTTATCTTCAGCCATGATCTGAAAGCTGTATACATTACAATCAAGTGTTTCTTGGAATTTTTTGGATGGAGAAAAAAAGGTGACAGTAAAAGAATTCTTTGATTCTTTTAAGCCTGCTGAAGTCTTGAAACTCCTGTCACTTTGCCCATAATACCATCCAAGTGGGCTCAATCTGAGCAGGAGGACATCTCTGATTTGATAAGATTCTAAAATATTGTACATTGAAGCTTTTGGTTCCAATAAGACAGATTGTGCAGGATGCTAAGAAATAGAGACAGGTCAAAAGAACTTGACTTTATTTCCTTTTCCTTGTTACATACAGTGCTAGGCAATATTCAGGCACTGCCCTCAGCACTTCTGGCTCTGTACAGAAGGTAGGATTCTTCAGTTGCCCAAATAGTCTCTGGGTCCAGAGCTGGGTGTAGGATGTGCCCAGAGCAAAGCCCTTGAGGGTAACAGATGAACTTTGAGGCTATTATGACCCCGTGTGTGTGTGTGTGTGTGTGTGTGTGTGTGTGTGTGTGTGTGTGTTACTGGAAATTGAACTCAGGGACCCTCTACTACTGAGTTACCAGCTCTTTTTATTTTTTGAGACAGGGACTCATTAACTTGCCTGGACTGGCCTTAAACTTGTGGTCCTCCCTGCTTCAATCTCCCAAACCACTGGGATTACAGGTGTGTGCCACTAAGCCAGTCTTTGATTCTCTCTTGTAACTTCCCCAAGGGCAGAAAGTTTGAAACAGCTAATTTGGTTAATCATAACTTCCTTAATTATTTAGTAACCCTGTGCCTCATTTTTCTCCTCTGTAAAATGTTGATAAAAATAGAACACGCTTTCCAGGAATGTTGTGAAGATTAAGTAAACTGAAGTTGTTAGAATAGTTTCAGGACCAGAGAAAGTGCTTAGTCAATACTAATAATTCATGATGTTATTGCCTTATTTGGATAATTGAGGAACATATTTTCCCTTATTTTTTAATAGAAATGTTTAAAGATCAGATAAATTGATATCCTCCTTCCTTCCTTTCTTTTCTTCTTCCTTTTTTTGTGGCACTGGGGATTGAACCTGAGGACTCACTCTGTCACTGACCCAGCCCCGCTTCTAAGTTTTGAGACAATCTTACTAAATTGCCTAGGCTGCCCTTGAACTTGCAATCCTTTTGCCTCATCCTCCCACATTGCTGAGATTACAGGAGCACGTGTGCCTCCACAACCAGCTCAGACAACTTGATTTCTAAGTGGAGATGAACTTTTCATGGGAAATTTGCAGCTATCTTACATGTCTTTCCAGGTTGGAGATATGTAACATATTTTCTGGTTTGGGATACTAGAGCCTTATATACTTTGCTTAAGCAGTGCAACATATAATACTCAAAGAGTCTCTTAATCTCATCCAATTCCTGTGAGAAGCAACACTGTTGCACAGTGGTGACAGTAGATCCCTGCTCCATCATGAGTTCTTCCCAGGAGACTCCTGAAACACTAGTTTTATAGCAAAGATGCCTTCCAGCAAGATTGACTATAAAAAGAATTTTCTTTCCCATTGGTATGTATTATAAAATTGGAGAAATGTTCTCATAAAAAAAAAAGAAAACTTCACAAATTGGACAAAAATGCTTAGTTAAGGAATGAGTAGATGATGTACTTGCTTTATTTCACAACCAAATTGCAAGTGCCTAGCTGGGACTCCTATCTTTTAATATATATATCTCATAAAGATTTAGAAGAGGAGCCAGGCACTGTCACTCACCTGTATTCCCAGGTACTCAGGAGATTGAGACAGGAGGATCACAAGTTCAAGGCCAGCCTTGGCAACTTAGCAAGACCCTGCCCCAGAATAAAATAAATAAATAAAAAGTGGTAAAGTGCCACTGGGTTCAATCCCCAGTAAAACACACACACACACACACACACACACACACACGCAAACACACACACACATGAGATATGGGCTGGCCAGATCTGTACACTAGAAATAGAATGTTTTTTTGATATGTTGTGGAATTCTTTTTTGAAAACAGAATATTGTTCAAAAACTTTGTTCAGGAAATGCGACAAAAATGTACTGAATGTAGGGGTGTGAAGAGGAACCACACCCTTCTGACGAAGTCTGTTTTACAGAACCCTGCAGGTGGCCTTAGTGCTGTGAGGGACACAACCATAAAGCCTCTGAGATGGCATGATCTTGTTTGAGGCAAGATGAGGATCCTGAGATTGAGT
Organism: Sciurus vulgaris; assembly: GCF_902686455.1. NCBI lineage: Eukaryota > Metazoa > Chordata > Mammalia > Rodentia > Sciuridae > Sciurus > Sciurus vulgaris. The sequence goes on along the minus strand of NC_136461.1, from coordinate 121,199,795 downwards.
GACTCAAGTCTATTCAGCTAATTATGGTAAAATCAGGACTGGACTGAGACTTTCGGCCATACTGGGAGATTCCAAGATCTCCATTTTGCTTTCTCTGTACGAAAACAATTTTTCTCATTTTTACTTATACCAAACAAAGACTATATACTAGTAGAATTCAGCACCAACCAACTTTTTATTTCCTATCAAAGGCTATTTGCTGCAATATCACAATTTACCAGTAGATGTCACTACATGCCATATTATTGTGCATATGGTCCACACGCTGAATGTTACTTTAACTTGAAAATTTGGGCTCCACAGATTTTTGGAAAATCCTGGGTCTGTTTGGGAGATCCAAGATAACTATGAGAATTTTTTAAAAATCGTGTTACAATCTTGATTTAAAAAATTGAAAAAACTTATTTGACCAGTCAAAAGGACAAATCTTAGTTGAAATTCTTTTTTAAAAATTTTTTTGTATTGAGAAATGAACCCAGAGGCACTTTACTACTGAGTCACATCCCAGCCATTTATTTTTAATTTTGAGACAGGGCCTCAGCCTCCAGAGTTGCTGGGATTACCGGTTTGTACCATCACACCTTGCTGAAATTAATTTTTAATTAAAAAAAAATTAGACATTTCTCAAACTGAGCTCCTTGGATGAGAAGTGAATTTGAGGCTCTGAGAAGCACTCACCTTCTCAGTCAGCAAAAGCTCCTTCTCTGAGAAGCAGAGAGGACTTTGAAGATTGAAGCACATGAGAGTTGAAGTATTCAGCTCACTTTAGCTGTGTGATCTTGACAAAATTGCAACAGGACACTGATCATGCAGTGTTGTGAAAATGAAATAATATATAAAAACACAAAGATTAACTGTTATTATTAACTAAGATTGTTTCACTTAATAAAAGTATTTTTATAGCTAAAAATGTTTGAAAACTTCTAAGTCCAAGCTTTCATTTAAAAAAAATGTGGGAACAGGACTTAAGAGGCCAACTGGTTTGGTTTTCTGATCAAATTTCACAATTTCAAAACACAATGCAATTATTTATGTAAAACAAGACATGCTTGCTCTAATCTTTTACAGGTGTATCCCTCCCCATTTGAGGAAACTTGATATGTTCCTATTTGGGTTTATCAAACTAAGGAAATACAAAACAATCTTTCTCTTTATTATTTTAACATGCCATTTATTTTTCAATTTAAAATTTATCTTTACCTGTTCTATTTACCAAAGCCAGAACAAATTTGTAAAATTTCAATGGATGTGCTTAAGTGATGACTCTATTAAATGCAGTTAAAACATAATTTAATTAGTAAATATAGAGATTTTCATAAATTTTCAGCCACAGAGTTAATGCTTTATTTAATAGATTTGTTGATCAGGCAAATATTTTGCTTGAGAACATTCACTTTTGCTGAATAGCTGTGTAAGCTTTAATAAAATGAGAATTCATGGCTTATGATGTTGATTGCTTTGATAAATTATTCGCTGAAAAAATAATTCAAAGTGTTGCGGGTCCATGTTCATTTAGTTTTACCTTTATATTGAAATCCCACCTGTGTGCAAAGTAAAACTTCTATTTCCCTGAATTTCTGAGATTACCAGGAATTGTTATTTTTATGGAAATGCAATTTGATGAAGATAAAATTCCATTGCAACTATACGTTCTCAGATATCCAGGATCTGAAAAAAACCTTTGGCTCCTGGAGCCAACAATTCAAGGATGGTGGATTAGACCCGGGATGTTCTGCCTTTTTTGAAGGTTGTCGGTGGTAGTCAGAGCAAAGCAGAGGCGATCAAAATCAGTAGCCTCTAGTACTTTTTTTTTCTTCTTCTTTTAAGTAACCCAGGCTTCCCCGATGGTATCTGGGGCGTCTGTTGCTGCTGCAGCCGACAGAGGGCGCAGGCTTTGGCGCCGTTTACCTCCCTCCTGTACCCTGTGGTGCGTAGTGAGTCACACCCAGGCCACGCCCCTCAGCACAGGCGGCACGGTGGGACCCGATGCTTTTGGGGGCCCATGAAAATGTTTTAAGTTCTTTTGAAATTAAACACACACACACACCACTGAGAATGAGTATATAATCATGAACCCAGCCTGGGTTACTTTTATCTTTATACAGGCAGCTGTAAAATAGAAGATTTTTTATTTTCCTTTTTAAATGAAGGGTTCGTGAAGGCCCAAGTGTGGCGGGCCCACGAACATCAAAATGAAACTCCCAGGGAGGGAGGCTGGATTGTGGGGGAATGATATGACCACCAGGTGGCATTAGATGGTGGACCAAGAGCCCTTCCAGTTCAGTGATACATCTGTGATACCGGTGGGGTACAGTGGGGAGGTAGAGCTAGGTAGGAGGCTCTGCCTTAAGGACTTTGGTGCCAAGTTGTCACCTGACCCTACATAGAGGAACCCCAGAGGAGCAGTAGATTGAGGGGGCACAAGGGCTAAGCATCACCCCTGATAGTTGGGAACAACAGAGATCCTGGGGATAGGAAGACTGCCTGTGGAGTAGAAGTGGAAGTAGGTGGCAGATGTGTATATCTGCCAAGACAGTAAAGAAGATGAGCATGTGCCTGCTCACTTCTGGGGGCAACAGTGCTCCACCCACCTCTTGGAGAACAGGCTTCATCCATTATGTTAAATTAAGCTCCTGGAATTAAAGCTTTTGTTATTTAACTGCTGGGTGCCTCTAGCCCTCGGGATAACAAGGCCATCCTTACCCTCTGGACTGTGGGTCAGTCCTTTCACTAGGCTGACTCTGGTAGGCAGCAGGGACAGGTGTTATTAGAACATCATTCCTATGTTCATTTATGGTTTCCTCTTTCAGTCTTTGTGGAGCCAGGCCTGGGGACCATATATTTATGGTCTCCGCCTTCAAGAAACTCAAAGTCTTCTTTCTGTAGGAGAGACAGAAAGCAAACAGACTGTTGGCACACAGTGACAAATGCAACAGCTGTGACTGGTATGTGCAGGGGTGGGGCAGCCTTGAGCAGAAGGTGGGTCTTGAAGGTCATGCAGGAGTTAGCCAAGAGAGATTTCAGAGAAGGACACATAAAACACACAGTGCTCAGGACTATAGGTGGGAGCTTAAGGGACAGAATGAGGAATGAAGAAAAATAAGAATGGAGAGGGCTGGAGGCACAGCTCAGTGGTGGAATGCTTGCCTACCATATGCAAGGCCCTGGTTTCAATCCCCAGCATCAAAAACAAAACCCCAAACAAAACAAAGCAAAAACTAGAGTGAGATGGTCTGCAGGTTATGCCCAAGGGTCAGACTTCCTCCACTAAAAAACTGGGGAGTTATTGCAAGATTTCTTCAAGGGAGAGAGGTAGAGAGATACTTATGCACACACACACACACACACACACACACGCACACAATAAGATCTGAACAATATAAAGACAGTGTAGGAGAAGTGGGGAGATGGGAGGTGGAGACAAGGAGATCTATTAGAAGGCAGTTGCCAGCTAGGTGCAGTGGTACAAGCCTGTAATCCCAGCTACACGGGAGGCTGAGGCAGGAGGATTGCAAGTTCAAAGCCAGCCTGAGCAATTTAGTGAGGTCCTACGCAAATTAGTGAGATCCTGCCCCCAAATAAAAAATTTTCAAAAAGGCTGGGGATGTGACTCAGTGGTTAATGCCCCCTGGGTTCAATCCCCGGTACCAAAACAAAAAAAAAAAAAAAAAAAAAAAAAAAAAGAAAGAAAAAGAAAAAGAGGAAGACAGTTACCAGCAGTAAGTAATAAGAACATAAGATAGTAAATGTTGAAGCCTCCTTTCTGCTCTCATCTATCTCGTCCGCTGACAGTCTGTGTTGTTTATAGTCTTGAAGCTCCAGGTAATCAGGGGGCTCAAGAATTGGAGGGACTTACCAATTCCCCCTCATTTTGTTCTTCCAGTGTCAAAGACATGAGTGAGCTGGATGGCACCCCTAGGTTGAGGACATTCAGGGGGTGGGGAAGAAGCAGAAGCCTAAAATAGGGCTGAAAAACTGGGGTAGTAGAGGAATAGGAATGACATTACAGTAACTTAGGACAGAAGGTTGGAAGGGGGCATTGACTACAGTGCTTCCCCAGCTGGGGATCTTCTAGAGAATAGAATTAGAAGGCCATGTTTACCCAGCCCTGAAAGTGACCTAAAGCTCTTTCTATGGTCTTAACACCAACCAATGGAAGGGATGAGGAGACCACTAATTTCATCTTGTTTAATGAAGGACCCAGCTCTAGGGAAATTAAGCTCTGTAGGGAAGAGAGAAGATCAGCCACTTTTCTCCTGGAAATGCTGTTGGGGTCAGCAAGTTCTACATGTGATCTGGATTAGTTCCCCCACTATTGCTGCTATGCAACCAGGAAGAGCAGGCCTTTTTGGGGCCTCCTGAAATCATAGGAGGCAACCAGAGGCCACAGCTTGATACTATGAACACTGAAGGTGCGGGTACCACACAGCCCTGATTTCCATGTGGCCTCCAGCACCTCCCAGGACTGTATCCTCCAAGCCCTTGTTGAGTGAGGGCCAGAAGCCTGGCTGCTTCAGATCCTTTTCTTGTTCCTGTGGCTCTGGGCATCCTGCAGAGATGTTCACCATAGCACTATCTTCCTTTGCATCCTGCAGAGATGTTCACCATAGCACTATCTTCCTTTGAAGGTCTGTGTCTCTCAATTCTGTAAGATTTTACCTGGGCCCCTCCTGACCATCTGGACTGGTATTATGAAGAAATCCTAGGGACCCCATCAGCCTATTTGTCAGGGACAAGAGGATATGAAGAGCTCCCAGAGGCTAAGAAGAGAGGATTAAGGAGTCATATCCTGATCACAGCTCTAAAAGCCCCAGGGAGTTGATTCCCAATACTCTGCAGGAAAAATGTCTTCCCTTTCCACTTGTCAATGAACTCAGCTCAAACCAGAGACTTTCCTGTAGATATTATCTCCAATAATTAAATGAAGAAAAAAAAAAAAAAAAAAAAAAAGCCAATCCCATGTGGTCCCTGCAAGCTATGTGCCTTCAGAGGTATATTCCTGTTAGTCTTCACCTGGGGCCCAGGGTCAGGGGACTGGACTGAAAACCAGGAAGGGTAAGGAGGAGATGGAGAGGCCTCTAGCCCTGGAGCAGCAGGGGAGGCAGGAATAGCTCTGTCTGGGAGAGACTGCCCCATGCGGCAAAGTGAGAAAGGTAGATTGGGGTTATGCCACAGAAACCTGTACATATTGGAAGAGTAAAGTTCAGAAATTCTGTTCTGCAGAGCTAGCAACATGGAATCCACTGGTTAGGACAGGCAGCCTGGGATGGGGGATGAGCACTCTCCTGAGAGGTAGAGACCTCTGCTTTAGTCCTGGCCCTGCTACTTCCCAGCAGTGTGACTTTGAGGAAGGGACTTGACCCTTCTGGATTTTCTTTTTGTGAAATGGAGATATGACCCATTTATGGTTGTGAGATCTTGCTCCAAAATCATTCACTCAACTCCTTGGGGACCGGTTATAAGGTCACTGAGATAAACCAGGTGTAGTGGCACATGCCCATAATCCCAGATATTTGGGAGATTGAAGCAGGAGGAGCACAAGTTCAAGGCCAGTCTGGGCAATTTAGTGAGACCCTGTCTCAGAAATAAATACATACATAAGTAGATAGGACTGGGGATGTCACTCAGTGGTCCCCAGTACCATAAATAAACAAAACAAAAAGTCACTGAAATAATAAATGGAAAATATCTAGCACAGAATCTGGGTTATGGTAGGTGCTTAACAAATGTTAATTCCTTTCCATGTAACTTAAATTTCAAACCCAACTCCCCTCAATTTCCTTCACATGCCCCTGTATGTCCTCAAAATTGTTCTTTCTCCTGCCTACTTTTCATCAGTGAATGGTACCCGAGAAACTACCCAGTCCAGAAATTGGAGGCCTTCTTTTCTGCCCCACATCCTCTCAGTGCTTTGGGAATAGCATGATGTTATTAAAATCCATAATAAAAACAAAGTGATAGTGTTATCATTACTATCGTACTCCATTTTCCTGGTTAGTAGATTTTCTTTTTCCTAGCAGATTTTTCAACCTCTTGGATTATACTATTAATTAAATTGTGAGATTACATACAGCATCATTTCACAAATGTTCTGCCTTCCTGACAGAGAAATTCTCCCTAGATTGATAATAATCCACAAAGGGAATTATTCACATGATCAAGTGAAAATAATTGGAATCATCCTCAGGTAGCTTCACTGAATTCGTCAAGCTAGTATACCTCTCCTTGGGCTAAGAGTTTTCTCAACAAAGCTAGGCCCACTGTCTGCCTGCTTCTGAGGCCACCAGCTTCTGCCTCCTTCAAGGTGGAAAGGTTTTGTATTATCATTTATGAATTGAATACTTTCCATGCAGAATACTGTTTTTATTGAATATAAAAACAGTTTTGGCTCTGAGTTATTTGCAATATTTCTTCACAGACAGACAAGGCTGGGGTTGAGATGAATGGTTCAGACTCATGTACCCTTGGCTTACTATTTCAAGTTGACACTCACTACAGTCTTGTTCCAGCTGGACTGGAATTAGTGAGTTCAATGTTCAGACTATTCAAACATCTGCACACTTCTCCCTTCACTGACACCCTCCAGACTACTTCCTGATGCTTGGGGTTCTTCTCAGTCACCCATCGATTCTGATTCCTGAGGCCTCTGTCTTTTCCATCCAGTGGGGCAGAGATGCTGGGGCTGTGCTGCTGACTTCTGTTGCTGTCCTCTTGAAAGGAATATCGTACTACTTGCGTTAAATGACTCCCAGACTTAGGCTTAAGTGATCATTCCTCCAATCCATTTATACTGACGAAAATGTAACTCTCCCTTTTTTTCCTCTGCCTGTCCTCCAACAGCTTCCCAAAGCACCTTTTCAATGAGGAGGAGCACTCCAATAAGAACCTCGTCTTCTGTGGATTCTTAATATAGTCTCTCCTGCCAATTAACCACTCATTCTTCTATATCTTGGGCTGATTCTCTCTAAATTTACAATAAATTGAGAACTTAGCCAATGACATCTGCGAAGACCCTATTTTCAAATTAGGGCACATTCTGAGGTTCCTTGTTGACATGAGTTTTGGAGGATCACTATTCAACCTACCTACATTTTTCCACCAGAGTGTGTACATCTCCTACATATTCAATCTCAATCTAAGAGTCTATGGTCCCTTACATATTTTATGTAGATAAATGGCTGACATAAATATTCTTGGAAAACTAAACATTGAGATTGATAGATTTTATCAAATTTTATCTCTGGTTAAAATTCATGGGCCATGAATCTGGCCAACTGTCTAACAGTTTGATTGAACACCACTGAAAAGTTATCCATGGTATAAATCCAGGAAATACATGGTATAAATCCAGGATAGGCTTCATCCACCTTTTGAACCTAAGGATCAGTGTTGAATATTAGTAAATAGTTGCTTTTTTATTTCATCTTTGCCTGTTGACATCTTTGACATACATATGTTAGATTTTAATTATAGCTGTTTATAAACCTGCTTTTTCTTCTATCAGTGAGAACTGGGTGAAAGAAACACATAAAGGGAAAGGTATTTACATTTGACTAGTAAAATTTTGTAGCAAAGAAAGAATGATTTTTTGTTGTCGTTACAACAAAAACACAATCTTTCATAAATGTAAAGTTAATATGTACTCATTTTGGAGTCCTGGAAAAAACATATCAGCACAAAGAAATTCAATCAGAATAAACTGTTGTTACTATTTTAGAGCATGCTTTTCCAGTCTTTTTTTCCTAACCATATGCATACGTAAATAGGAAGTATAAAGGAAAAGAGGTCTATTATTTACACACACACACACACACACACACACAGAACTGTGGCTGCTTCTGCCTTTCAGAGGAAGTTAGAATTTAGAAACATTCCTAATGGTCCTCAGAAAGTATGAATGGTAGACCTCTTGCTCCTACCCCTTGCCAGGGCATGGAAAAAGGAGGTGAAACTAAAAGAGTAATAAAATGCTCCTCACAGCAGCAGGCGAAACTTTGAGTAAATTGCTGGCTGCTTAAGAGACTGCGGGCAGTGAGGGCCAGGAGGCAGGGAGGTGAGATGTGAGAAGGGGAGGGAAAATTTCTGGGACATGGAAAAGGGCAGAGTCCTTGCAGGAGCACAACAGGAGGGAGCTCTGGTGGCAGGGGATGTCTGAGGTTAAATGTGAGGTGGTTTCCTGCCCTGTGCTGTAATTATACTCCACCCCTCAGCTCTTCCATGAGACTTTGCTATTAACAACATCCTTGGATTACTGTTGGACTGGCTGAAAGAAAGCATGGAATAAAGTAGAGTTGGGAGCAGCAGAATATGCCATAGACATGTAACTTTATAGTCAACATTTTCATTTAGCAAAATAATATCAGTGGCATGTCTTCATGTCACAAGATGTTCCTGCATGGCACCATGGTACTCAGCCCTTTGTTTATAGCACTCTTTCAAATACTGAAAGTGTCAGTGGCACAGCTGAAGGATTAAGACTCAAGACAACATTAAGTAATTAAGCAATACTTAAGGGGCAATAGCTAATGCAGTAAAATAGTGTCTATGGCTTCTCTGCCTCCCGAATCTAGGTAGGGACTCTGGTGGCAGAGAGGAGGGGGGCTGTTCCCACGTCATATGTATGGCATTGCAATAAACGCCCTTGTACATGTGCTGCTCATATGTCTAACTGTCTCCTTTAAAATCCTACAAATGGAACTATAAGGGCCAGAGACACATTCAGAACATTTCTCTGACATTATCAATTGTCTTCTCCCAAAGTGATAGCAATTTCACATCAACCAGCCAAATGTCTTTGTTAAGAATTAATAATTTAATTATTTCATAGCTTTCACAGTTTACAGTTCTAAAAAATAGAATTTGATCATTTTTAGTTTAATTTCGTGATCATTACTTGTGAGGTTGAACACTGCACCCTCCCCAGCCCACCCCCCGACTTTTTTAGAAACTCAGGATTGAATCCAGGGTGTCTCTACTACTGAGCTAGATCTTTATCCCATTTTTATATTTTAATTTTGAGGCAGGCTTTCACTAACTTTCTGAGACTGTCCTCAAACTTGTGTTCCTCTTGCCTCAGCCTCCCAAATTATTGGCATTATAGGCATGCACCACCATGCCTGGCTAGTCTACGTGTTCTTTTATGGATTCTATATTTGGTGTCATAGTTTAAAATAGTTTTCCAAACCCAAAATTATGTATTTTTGAATAGTTCATTTATTATTATCTTTTACATTCAACTCTTTAATCCTTCTGAATTTTTTTTTTTTTTTTTTTTTTTTTTTTTTTTTGTGGTGGTGCTGGGTTGGAACCCTCATGCATACTACGCAAGCACTCTGCCATTGAGAATGACTTGAAGCTATTCTGATGACAGAAATCTAGGTTATAACTCTAATCCATTACTTTACTTTGTAATTATTTTTATTTTTGGCAGGCATTTAGAGACTGAATATATAAACAGCCTATGCCAGACCATACATGACAGTAGGACTATGACCTGCAAACTTTGTAGCAACCAGCCCAGGAAGTCAAACTAGTACCTCTGCAGTAACTGGCCCAGAAAGTAAGGACTGTTAATGATGGCCAGGTTCCCAATTTTTTTGCCCCTGCTTCCAACTCAGAACCAACCAGAGAAAGTCAAATATGTTCTTCAAATCAATCACATAGAATACTTCCAGTTAGCCCATCTTCAGCTACCCTATGACAACAGTTTATCAGAATGTTTTAGTTCAGGGGTTATAACAAAGTATCATACTAGGTGGCTTACAGAAACTTATTTCTCACTGATCCAGAGTTAAAAAGTATGAGATCAGGATGCCATCACAGTTGGGTTCTGGTGAGGACTCTCTTCTGGTTGTGGACTACTGACTTCTATCCTCACTTGACAGAAAGGGGGTGAGGGAGGTCTTTGGCCTCTTACAAGAACACCAATATCATACACAAGGACTCCATCCACATAATCTACTTTCCAAAGTTTCCCCTTCAAATACCATCACATTGAGAGTAGGATCTCAATCTATGGAATTGGAAGAGGGGAGGCACAAACATTCAATATATTGCAGAGAGCATACCTAAAAATTTTTCCCACCCTAACCCCCCACTATAAATCTTCCCTACTCTCTGCCTCAGACTGCCAAATGCAAGTGATGATGGTGGATCATCCTGCTACTAGCAAGCTCAGAATGGATAGCCTGTTTTCCTTTCGTTGATCTTTGTTTATTTTTACAATATACTTGGATTTTAAAGATAGGCAATTGGTCAACTGCAATTAAGACTTTTTTCTGATATCTGTACATTTATCCTACTTCTGATTCTGATAGTAGTACATCGGTATTTTTATTATATTCCCCTAGCTATACATTTCTGTCTTATTGTTGAGCATTGGAACTACCATGACAGTATTATATGACAGTGGCAGTAGTAACCATTTGTATCTTACTTCTTCCTTTACTGCAAATATCTCTAAAGTTTTCCTTTAAATATAATATTGCCTATTGTTTGAGGTGGGTGTTCCTTTTCATATTAAATAAGTATATTTTCATTTCTAGATTATTTGGTTTTTTCTTTCTTACTATCAAAAAGATATGTTGTTAGTATCTCTTGAGTTAATCTTTTTCTTCTTATGGTTAATATCATATTAATAGAAGTTCTAATTTTGGTCCTTACTTGTATTCTTATAAAAATAAACCTACTTGATCACAGTGCATTATTCTTTTATCACACTGCTGCATTTAATTGGCTAATATTTTATTCAGGATTTTTGCATCTATATTCATAAGTCAGGTTGGTCTGTAATTTTCTTTTTTTGGTGCTATTTTAGTCAGATTTATGACTTGGAAATATATTTCATCTACTATTAATATTATAGAGTCTCCTTTTTTGCTTTAACAACTGGCTATTGGTTATATATATATATATATATATATATATATATATATATATATATATACATATATATTTAGATCTACCACCTTCAGAGGATGCAATTCTTTGGCAATGTATTCCAATTTATCCCAAACCTCCTACATTTTCTTGAATCAATTTTGATCATTTGTGTTTTCCTATACCTTTACATTTTAATAAAATTTTTCCTATAAGTTGGTATAACATTTTACATAGAAATTTTTTAAAAGTTAATCTTTATACATGCAGTTATAGTCCCCTGAGATAAAGATTTGAGTTCCAGTGTTTTTTTTGGTTGGTGCAGGAGGAACACAGAGAGGTGATGTAGGGGTTGGAAGACAGCCTCCACTGTGGGGACTGGGATGGGAAAGAAAGTAGGGCTTAGAGAGGTTTCCCACAGAGGATGAGAATGGGTTAATTATACACCACTCCTGCCTGATACCACAGGTTGGCAGTTACTAAACGTGGAGGTAGACTGGGTTCAGAGTGTCAGGGTGTTCATTCCCAGGCACTTAAAACCAGTGGTGGGCACAGGCAGAAGGGATTCCAGGCCTCAGAAAAAGCAATTGGGCAAAAAAATGCAGATACTGACACTAGAATTCTTTTGGAAGACAGCAAAGTGATGATACTCTGGGCATATGGGAGGAGTCCCACAGCCTCTGCCACATGTACCCTTTGGGATTTATCAATTTTCTTTTGATGGAGTTCAATTGGTTGTATTTTTTAACTTTATTAGTGCACTTTTTCTACTTTTTAAACTTTAATAACCCTCTTTTAACTTTTTCAGTTAAATGCTTACTTCATAATATTTGCATTGCTTTTAATTTGATAATACAGTAAAAGCAGTTCAGGTGGATTATAAGGACTGAGAAACTAGTGATAAAAGTGTTCCACGTTGTGTCTGAAACGCTGTCAGTGCTTGACAAATGTTAATTACTATTTTGATTGAACATTTCGAGGTTGCTTCTGATTATAGATTCTGTTGTCTCCTTGTGATGTTGATATGTGGTATTTTTATTATTGTTGTCCAAGGTTCTGCAAATTGCAATTTTGGATTCCTTTTTGATCCATGGATTATTCTGAAGAGTTTTCAAACCAAGTAGTTGAACATATTTCATATATATATATATATATATATGTATATATGTATGTGTGTGTTTATACATACATCCATTTCTGGACTTACTGTATTGTGGTATACAGTGTAGTCATGTGTAATTTCTGGATTTGAAAAACTTTTAAGGGTTTCAATGGTTTATTATGTAATATATTTTTAAATTTTTTCTTTCTTTCTTTCTTTTTTTTTGTGGGGGAGTGAGGAATAGTGAGAATGGAACCCAGACTGCTTTGCCACTGAGTACATCCTCAGAACATTTTTGGGCTTGAATTTGCAATCCTCCTGCCTTGGCCTTCTGAATCACTGGGATTACAGGCATGCACCACATGCCTGGTGTTAATTTTGTTTAATGGTTTAGGATTTTAACTCTTCCCTGATTGATTACCCATCTTTTGAATTTAATTTAATTTTTGGTGCTTGGGATCAAACACAGATCCTTGCACCTGCTAAGTACATGCTTTACTGTTGAGCTACATCCCTAGCCCCATCTTTGTATTATTTTTTTACTTTTATTATTATTTTTTACTTTTGTGTGTCACTGGGGTCTCATTCATGCTAAACAAGAGCTCTGCCATTGAGCTATATCCCCAACCTTTAAAAGCTGTTTTTATTTCATTTTGAGACAGGGTCTTGCTAAGTTGCCTGGGTGGCCTTGAACTTGGGATCTTCCTGAACTTGGGATTCTCCCAAGTAAGATTATATACATGTGCCACCACACAGAGTCACTTTTTTATTTTTAAACATACTGAGTCACTTTGTTTTGGATATGCCTCTTATGGAAACATATAGTTGAATCAAATATGAGACACTTTGTTATTTAGTAGAGGAATATAACATTTAAATATATCTCCATGCTATTATGTTTGACTTTCTGATGAATTTATCTGGATCCATTGGTGTGGGATAATGAAAAAAAATGTTTTTTGTCTTTGTCCCCAGTTTCTGTACAAAATTCCTAAAATCCATGGACTTTCCTGAGTGATGGGAGCAAATTTTGCTCTTTTTAAGGAGTCCTTTTTGGTCATATCTGTATTTATGCTAAAGGAAGTGACTCTTGGCAAAGGCCCCTAGATTGCTTCAGGCTGGGGTCTGGTCACCAGAAAGATCAAGCCTTGAATAAAAGCCTGGAACTTTTAGTCCCACCACCAATCTTCAGGGAGGAAAAAGGACTGGAGATTTAGATTTATCACCAATAGCCAATAATTTCATCCATCATGTCTATATAATGAAACATCCCTTAAAAATCCCTATACAATGGGGTCCAGGAGTTTCAAAGCTGGTGAACACATTCATGTGCCAGGAAGATGATGCATCTGAAATCCATGGGGACAGAAGTGTCTGTGCTCAGGACCCTTCTGAACTTTATCTTATATGCCTCTTCATTTGCCTGTTTGTTTGTATCTTCATAATAAACTGGGAACTGTTAGATACCGTGCATCTTGAGTTGTGTACACCATTCTAGCAAACTATTGAACCTGAGTCGGGAGAGGGGAGGAAACTCTAACTTTGTGGACAACTCTGACAAAAGTGTGTATAATCTGGGGACCTAATACTTATGATGGCGTCTAAAAGGAGGGCAGTCTTGTGGAACTGAGCCCTTAACCCTAGGGAATATGACACCAACTCTGGATAGCTCATGTCAGAATTAAATTATAGGATATCCAACTGTATAGGAGAATTGGAGACATGGGTGAAAAATTCTCACACTTAGAAAAGATAGAAATTTGCTTTTAGTGTATTTGCAAATACTTTAAAAAATCATGTGCTATTTAGCCTGTAGGGATTGGACCAGACCAGTTGCAACCTAACCTCGTTGATGGTGGTGCCATATAGAAATTAAAGATAAGTCATTTTGCTTTGAAATAAGGTTCTTTATTGTCACTGCTGCCTTGTGTCAATACCTGCTCCTGATGTGGGCCTTTATTGCCCAGCTTCTCATGAAGCCTACTATGCTGCTGTGCTAAAAAAATATTCCATCTGGACCCTTTCCAGACTGCCTTGTGGCCTACCTTTGCCTTTCCAGAGGCAAATTGGGGATATCTCAGACTTTGTCTTCTATTGTCCTTGCAGAGCTAAGGGAAGCTGGAAAGTCATGCTTCAAGGACATGAAATGAAAATCACTCTGTAGTTTTTCTGTAGTCCCAGCTGAATGTCATCTAGCCAAAGACATGGAAGTTTCTGGCCTGTGGCTGGCACTCTTCTTTGGACATTGGTTAAAACATAATTTTCAAAAAGGTAAAAGTATGAGTCTCATGCAAATACAAAATAAACTATATCAAAACTTTTATTCAATAACTCATTAATTAGTATAAGAACTTGTAAGATGCTAAAATTGACTCAAAGAGCACTTGAAAATTGAATATAAAAGATATAGATACACGATTTAATAAATAAATGTTAATTTAAGATTGCTGGGTTAGCAGCCTACAAAAATGCACACCTGTAATTCCAGTGACTTGTAAACATGGCAGGCAGGAGTATCACAAGTTCAAGTCCAGCCTGGGCAACTTGGTGAGATACTGTCTCAAAATAAAATAAGAAGGGCTGGGGATGTAGCTCAGTGGTAGAAGTTCAAAACCCAGTACAAAAAAAGAAAGAAAAGAAAAGATAAGAAAAGAAAATTGCTGTGTTAGATGCAAAACTGGTTGAAGTGCTATGGGTAATTGACTGTAGATGGTAACCTTTGAGGTTATCCGTTCCATTGGGCAGAAATTATTTATATCTTTATTGAACAAAAAGCCACAAGTTTAAAAGATACTTCTGTTTCTACAGTATTGTAAACAAACTGTTCCATAGAAATCAAGCCCAGCATAAATAGCTGGGTGTGGTGGGGTAGTCCTGCAAGACCAGCTCCTGGGGAGGCTGACTCTGGAGAATCACAAGTTCCAGGTCAGCCTGGGCTACTTAGGGAGACCCTGTCTCAAAAGAAAAAATAAAAAGGGCTTTGGGTGTAGTTAATTGGTTAGAGCACTCCTGAGTCCAATCTCCAGTACCACAAGAGGAAAAAAAGTGTAGAAATCTCTCGCCTAGTTACACTTTCAAATAATTTTTGTGACACATCTGTGCTGATTTCACTTACTATAAATTATTATTCTTTTTGTGGACCAGAGGTAGAGAATCTGTCCTCAATCCTTCTGTTGCCATCTTTTAAACAGAGACCAAAAGAAGTATTTATGTTCTGCTGCAGCTAACTTTGAGATAGCAACTTGGGAATAGAGAAAAGGGAAGATAGACTAAGTCTCAAGAGAAGTGAAGCCAGAATTGGAGCCGGGCAGTTAGGATAGATAGGTGATCCAGTCCAACCATGAAAATGGAGGCTCTGAGGTTGGAGACGACCCAGGGAGAAAGGAAAGTCAGTGTCTCCAAAGCCCTTTGATCACCAAGATTACCTGCTCAAAAGACTGCAGACAGGGAATTGCTAATTAATGCCCCGGGGGCGGGGTGGGGGGGCACTTCATTTGTCCCCCCCCCACCTTTTGGCAGCTCCTGGGCCTAGTCACAAATGCCTGAAGGAGAGAGATAAAGGATGGGGGTAGAGAGCTGGAGAACAAAGGAAACTTGAGTCTATAAAAGATGCAGGGTGCTCTCACTTCTTGGGATACCAGAATACCAGCCATGGCACGCTTCTCCCTCCTGGGAGAAGTCTGTGTTACTACCTTTAAATAAAACCTGCTTTATATGCTTGCCTCGGGTGTTTCTTTAATGTGAACATTTGAGGAAGCAGAACTCCTCACCTATAACGGGGATATCAGAAGCGCCCAAGAACCGTGAAATGCAGGAAACGCCCACGTTACTACTGCTGAGCAAACTCCCACCCTTAGCCTACACCTTAACCCGCAAAAAGTAAGGTGAGGGCGAATCACTAGCAGAGGAAAATCGTGTAACATCGCCCTGGCTCCACCTCTAGGCCCTCCCCTAGCAACCATTTCTCCATAAATATTAACACCCCACACTAACGCCATGCTGTCTCTCCCTCTGGAGATGGCTCACATTCTCCCTTGAAATGCCTCTGGGTTTCTAAATGAACTGTTGTCTGTGTCACTGTCTGGCACGTGCTGAAACTATTTTCCATCTCCTTAAGCCAAAAACCCACTTTGGCCTGAGTCAAAAACTCCACTTGTTCTGAGTCGAGGTCCTTTCTCTAGAAACTCCTCAGACCTCCAGTGGTGACCATTGAGAGAGTATTTTTTTTTCCATTTGTCTTATCAGTGAACTATTGTCAAGGTTAATATAGTCTTGGCTAAACTACACACACACACACACACATATTTTTTTTCTTTTTTGTACTGAGTACTTCATCAATGGGCTATAAGACCAGTCCTTTTGTTGTTGTTTTTGTTTTTAAATTTTGAGACTAGGTCTTGCTAAATTGCTAAGGCTGGCCTCAGACTTGCAATCCATCATCATGCAAAGTTACCAAGATTATAGGTGTGTGCCACTGTGTCTAGCTTAAACTAGATAAAGTAAAAAAGAAGCTTCCCCAACATTTATTACAAATGTCTTATTAATTTAAAAATGCAAACACGAAAACTCAAATAAGGAAGAATTACATTACCTACTTGTTCAACTTAAGTAAACCCAATTATATACTTAGCAAGAGAATATTTTAAGCAGTAAGAGACTTCCCTCCTGCTATTCTATTCAATGAGTATATACTACAGAATGTGGGTGAGAGGGAGACACAAATCTGCTTTCATCTTCAGAAATCTCAGTTTTCTTGTGTGATATCTTGATATGCTGAGTGAGTCTAATGTTTAAAAATATATGTAGTTTTGAACCACATGGTCCCTAAATGAAAGCCACCTACTTCAACTGGTACCATACGCTCAAATCTAGAAGAAAGAGCCCAGCTATGTTGGACTGTCAATGTCAGCTTCCCTGGGAATTTCATGGGTAATTTCAACATTATGTTCAATTTGCCTCATACTATGTCTTGCCTTTTAGATGTTGTATTAGTTTTCTATTGCTTTGTAACAAGTTACCACACATTGAGAAGTTTAAAACAAAACACACACCTAACGTGCAGTTTCACAGGGTCAGGAGTCTGGGTGTGGCTTAGTAACTTCTCTGCTTAGGTTTCTGCTGGGCTTCATTTACATCAGGAGTCTCCACTGGGGGAAATTCTGTTTCCCAGCTCATTCGTGTTGTTGGTCAGATTCATTTTCTTGTGGGTGTGTGACTGAGAGCTCCAGTGCTTGGCCTGATGTCAGCTGAAGACTGTTCCCAGGTCTTCCAGGACTTTCTCAGTTCTTTTGCCCTGGGGGGTCTCCTCAAAAGGACTGCCACATCATCGAGTCAGCAAGGAGAATCTCTCCAACATCAGACAGGACCTGGTTCTCCTTTATGAATTTTCACCAGATTATGTCAGACCTGTCCCAGATCATTTTCCATTGTATAAACTCAAAGTCAACTATCTACTTTGGGACCTCAATTATGTCTACAAAGTCCTTTCCTCTTTGTGTGTTGGAATCAAGTCACAGGTCCTGCCCCGACTCAAATGGGGGGAACTGTAAGGGGCATGGACACCAGGGGCAGGATTTATGAAGGTCACCCTAACTATCTGGGTGTCACAGACTTTAATCTCTCATAGTAGTCAGGGCCCAGCCAAGTAAACAGCAACCATTTTCTCAATGGAAAATGTTTAATATAGGAAATTAATTATTGGACAAAAATATATTTCTGACTAAGGGCCTTTTAGTCTGTTCAAGGAAGGGCCCCACAGAACTCAGATCTCTAAGGAGGGGGCTGACTGGTTAGTGTGGGTACATCATGTGGCTCATTCTGGAATTGCTGACAGAAGCTGGGGACTGAAACCAATCTGCCTCAGGAGTGAAGGGCCATTGGCTGGGCCTACTTGCCAGGAGAAGCAGGTCTGAAAATTCTTCTCCCTCCTCCTCCTAGCCTCTCTATAGCATCCCTCTTGGCAGAATTCAACCAAGAGCAAGCTGGCAACAGAGAAACATGCTTTGCAGAGTCCTAGACACAGCCTCATAAAACAGAAGATTTGGATCCTAGGGAGACCAGCTTGATAAGCAGCTCTTCATAGACATCTTCCTTAGATAAGGCTGCTGAAACTTGGGTCCAGCAGAAAACCCTAAACATAACCTTCCTGTCTGATAATGGTAATGCTGAGATTTTAGGGCATCGATGAATAACTTCTCTCTTTCCTGCTTGAGTTCTAAACTAACCAAGTGAGAGTCTCAATAGTTAGAAGACTGTGGTAAAAATATCAGCTTTCTTACTGTTTTAGTTAGCTTTTTTTGTTGCTGTGAAACTCCTGACTTACAGAAAGGGAAGTTTATTTGAGGCTCGAAATTTCAGAGGTCTCACGAATGGCTCCATTGCTCTGGGCACAAGTAAGGCAGCACATCATGGGGGAAGAGCCCAGTGGAGGAAAGCTGCTCAATTCATGGCAGAGTCAGGAAGCAGAGAGAGAACTAGAGGGGGAAGGGGCACCCTTGCAGGGCATGTCCAATGATCTACCTCCTCCACCCATGCCTCAACTGTCGACAGTTACCAATAAGTCACTCCATTCAAACTAGGGTGACTGATTAGGTTAGGGCTCTCACAATCCAATCATTTCACCTCTGAACATTCCTGCATTATTACAGGAGTCTTTGGGGTACATCTCATATCCCAACCATAACACTAACAATGTCACTGGTGTCAGGTGTGTAGCCAAATGTGCTCACCTTGCTGACATCCCTTCATCTAAACTTCTTGCCCCAAGGTGCAGACCTTCTCTGTGGGTGATGGGTGGCAGCAGACCACCATGACTGAGAGACCAAATGAAAATGCATCTCTCAGGCTACCATCAGTTTCTAAGGAGAGGCAAGGAAATATCTGAATGAAGCCCTCCTGGGGGAGGAATGCTCAGAGGAGCTGAGAGAAGCTTGGAGGGTCTCCCTAGTGGAGACAAGGAGTCAGGGATGAGTTTTCTTAAATTAGTAGACTTGAAAACATATTTGGTCTCAACCTGGCTCTGATTATCAGTGTTATAAACCATGAATTTTATTTTTAATTGGAGTTCGTTTTCTGGAAAAAGATTGAGATAAATTCACATAATGAAATTTACCCTTTCAACCATTTTTAAGTGCATATTTCAGCAGCACTGACTACATCCACATAGTGATCAGCCATCACCATCTCCATGTCCAGAACTCTTTTCATCTTGCCCACTAAATTTTGTGCCCATTAAACAATAAGTCTCCATTCTCCCCTTGCCTAGCCCCTGGCAACCTCTGAACTACTTTCTGTCTCTCAAAATTTGACTACTTGAGGCACCTCATCAAAGAGAAGTTATATAGTATTTGCTCTTTTGTGCTGGGCTTTGTCAATTAGCATAATGTCCTCAAGGTTCATCCATGTTGTAGCACGTGTTAGAATTTCTTTCCTTTTTTAAGGAATAATATTGCATTGTGCATATACACCACATTTTGTTTCCATGAGCATTTTGATTATAATACCTTTTGGCTATTTTGAATAATGCTGTATAAACATGGGTGTACAAATATCCAAGTCCCCGATTTCAATTATTTTGGGTGTATATTCAGAAGTGGAATTGCTGGATTATATGATAAATCTATATTTAATTAGAAACACTGATTTTAATGGGCATTGTGAGGAATATCCAGAGGTAGATACTGAGAACTTATTCAGACTGGAAACCTCTTAAGAACTGTTATAGATTTGATTATGAGGTGTCCCCCCACCACTCCTGTGTTAGTGCAGTATTATTCAGAGGTGAAATGATTGGATGTGAGAGCTGTAACATAATCAGTCCATCCTAGTTTGAATGGACTGACTGGGAGGTGACTGTGGACAGATGGGGAGTGGCTGGAGGAGGTGGGTAATAGAGGCTGTGCCCTGGAAGCATTCATTTTTCCTGCAGCCCCTTCCCTGATCCTCTCTCTGTGCTTCCTGACCCCATCATGAGCTGAGCAGCTTTCCTCCACTTGCCCCTTCCCTCATTATGTGCTGCATCACCTTAGGCCAGAACAATGGAGTCGGTCTCTAAAACTGTGAGCCTCAAATAAACTTTTCCTTCTCTAAGTGGTTCTTGTGGTTCTTGTCAGGTGTTTTAATCGCAGTGATAAAAAAATGTTATCTAAAATAAGTACTAATAGCCCTCAAGACCCTTAGGATGGCACCTATTCTTCTGTCCCTCCTGCCTCTTGAGGCCAATGAAGTGAAGAATGGGCTTCTCAGGAAAAGGGCCTATGTACCTTTCACTGTGAGGCATGGGGTGATGGGCTCCACTCTCAAGAAAGCAGTGGTCCAGGTTCATGTCTGTCCTTATAGGCCAGGGCCTGTGATTTTGAGATCTGAGCACTATTCTAGAACCTTCAAAGTTTTCCTAGGCTTGTCACTTCTACTGTCCTTTGAATCAATTTCAGTAGAGTCTTTGTGAAGACTGTGCATGTGTGTATCTTCAGGGATAATTAGGAGAGGAGCTGGGAGGGATTTTTTTCTGGCCTAGGGCCACTCTTGCAAAGAGACAGATGGGCAGGGCCAGAGAAGAAATCAAAACAGGCCAAGTTCCTGATGCTCCTGAGACCCAACACCTCTAAGACCTGTGTACAGCTTCCAGACAGAATTAAAAGTCCTATTTCAAAGTGTCACAAAAATAGTGGATGACTCTTGAGCACTGTGGCAGATTGTTGGGCAATCATTTTGGGGGCAGATGGCAGGGATTAAAAGAATGAATAATCTATGGCATAGAAGGTTCAGGTGCCTGATGAATCTGGGTGCAGAAGCTTGGTGCACTGAACCCTCTCGATACTTGAAAGAGAAGATAAGCAATTACTTCCTTCTGCTTGGTGCAGGGCCTGTACTGTGTTTGAGGCAGCTGAATTTATTCCTTTTGTTTAGTTGTACCTGTCAGTGAAGAATTCAGTGTGCTTCCAGGAAGGGTCCTTGGGTAGCATCATAGAAATACCTGGAAGAGGAGCAGATGAGTCCCAGGACCCTGGGTAAAGAAGTCAGTGTGTGAGGTAAAAACAAAACACACACAAAAAAAATTAAAAAAAAACAAACCTATGCTAGCTAGTTGTCTGACAGAGAATTACTATCCAGAATATATAAAGAATTCAAAAACCCCACAACACAACTAAAAAACCAACCAAAACCAAATAACCCAATCAATGAATAGACAAATGAACTAAATAGACACTTCTCAAAGGAAAAAATATAAATGGTCAACAAATACATGGAAAAATATTCCACATTTTTAGCGATTAAGGAAGTGCTAATTAAAACTACACTGAGTTTTATTTCACTCCAGTTAGAATGAGAGCCATAAAGAATACAAAATTTCATGTAATAGTGGAGAGGATGTGGGGGAAAAGAAACTTTTACATTGCTGGTGTGCTTGTAAATTTGTACAACCACTATGTAAATCAATATGGAGTTTCTTTAAAAGACTAGGAATGGGACCACCATATGACATAGCTATCTCACTTCTCAATATTTGTTAAATTATGGGATTTGTAATTACATATTTGTACATGCACACAACATAACAACATAATTTGGTCTATTTCAAATTGAAGTCAGCATACTATATACAGTGACAAAGCATACCCATGTTAATAGCAGCATAATTCACAATAGCCAAACTATGGACCCAGACTAGGTATCCATCAACAGATGAATGGATAAAGAAAATGTGGTATGTATATACAATGGAGTTTTATTCAGCCATAAAGAAGAATGAAATTAAATCATTTGCAGGAAAATGGATGGAACTTCAGATCATTTTTTTAAACAAAATAAGCCAAACTCAGGAAATCAAGAGTCATATATTTTCCCTCATATATGGATGCTAGAGAGGCAAAAGAAAAAAAAGGTGTGTATGTGGAATTTCATGTAAATAGAAGGGAGATTAGTAGAGTAGAGGAAGAGTACCAGGGAGAGAGATGAAGGAAGAGAAAGAGAAGGTACTGGGGAATGAAATTGACCAAAATACAGTGTTATATTGTGTACATGTATGAATATGTAACAATGAATCTCATTATTATGTGTAATTATAAAACACCAACAAAAATTTAAAAAAGAAGTCAGTGTGTTATACCACTCTTTGGACACATAGGCAATTGTCTCTATACTGCTCCATTCAGCAAGTGCCCAGGGACTCAAGGAACTCTGTCTAATAGAAAATGATGTGGGCCACATACATAATTTTAACTTTTTAGTAGCCACATTAATAAAAAGAAAAGAAAACAGGTTTAATTTAATTTTAATAATATATTCTATTTAATCAGATACTTCCAAAATATTATTTCAACATGTAATCAATATTAAAGTTACTGAACTATTTCACATCTTTTTTTTTGCTAAGGGTATTAGGAGTCTATAAAAGAATCAAACCAATAGAATGTGTATCTAATTATAAGAAGGGATTTAACAGATTAGATGACAAGATGATCAGAGACTGAGTAGTCCCACAATGATTGTCAGCAGACTTGAGAGCTGGGGAAAACCAGTAGCTAGCTGCTCAGTCCAAGAATTTGGAGCCTCAGAACAAGATGCAGCCCCAGTCTGAGGCTGAAGGCCTGGAGGGTAGCTGATGCAAGCACGCATTCAAAGGCTGAATAATCTGGAGATTGAAGAAATCGGGTGATGGCAGTAGCAAAACCACGCCCACTCAAGAAGAGTAGAGCATGCGCAGGATTGCAGGCTTCCCCCTCACACTTTTTGTCCCATCCAGGTCCCCAGCCTGGTGGGTGGTCCTTCAAAGCAAATAACACCTGCTCAGTTTGCTGAACCACATGCCAAGTTTCCCTGGAAAGTGTGCTTTACCGATTTTCTAGGAGTTTCTCAATCCAGCCAAGTTAACAACTGATATTAACCATAATATTCAACCTTCAAGATTTGGTGTGTATTTTATACTTACAGCATTTCTCAAGTCAGAAAAATCGCATTTCAGCCATTTAATAGTCATATGTGGTTTGTGGCACCTATATTAAACGGTACACATCTAAGAGACCCAAGAATAATAGTGAACATTTATTGCAT
The DNA here is from genome assembly GCF_902686455.1 of Sciurus vulgaris. NCBI lineage: Eukaryota > Metazoa > Chordata > Mammalia > Rodentia > Sciuridae > Sciurus > Sciurus vulgaris. The sequence continues at coordinate 121,176,763 of NC_136461.1, read as the reverse complement.
GATTACTATCAAACCTATTACATCATTTAATCCTCACAACAATAATCTATGCCAGCTGTTATCTACCGAAGAGTGTAAGCATATTCCATGGCTACCATCCTTTATCTTTAAGAAGCATCTTCTGTCCCTGGCTCTGCTATGTCATCATGTGACTGCATTCAAATATCCTCACATAGGGCTCTTGTGATTACATCAGGCCCACCCCAATAATTCAGCATAATCTCCCCATTTCAAAATTCTTAAAGAACCACATCTGCAAAATTTCTTTTGCCTCAGAACATAGCATTCACAGTTACTGGGAATTAGAAGGTGGACATCTTGGGGAGCCATTATTCAGACTACACTTGTAAGATGACTTTATTTTCACAATAATGTAAGGAAAACTCTGGAGACTGCAGTTTTTTTTTTTGCTTCCTTTTTGAAACTTCTGTGTAGTGCAGCTTGCTCTGCTCCTAGGAAAGAACATCTCCTTTGTTCTATCCCATCTGTAGCACGGGAAGCTGCTGAAGGGGGTGGCCTTTCTTCTCCAGGTCTCACTTTTCCTTCTCCAGTCCCCATTCCTTGCTGCTCGGCTTGACTGTGTGGGGAATAACACGTGTCTCTTTCCCTTTAGCACTCTGACATTTTCAAGGAACTCTTCTTCCTGATATTTGTTTCTCATTTGGAGGAGAGAAGAAGGGAAGGTCAGAACTATTGACCAGAAGAGGTAACTCTGTCCTCATAGAAGGAACCTGACAGGTCATATAGCCCCACCACCCTATCCCTGCCTTGCCACCAGGATTAACTGTGTTCTACTGGCCAAAACTAACCTTCAACCAAAGCTCGATCTCTCAAACAGGTCGTTTCCTTGAGTGATCTTCAAGTTAACTCATTAAGCTCTTTTAGTTATTTACTGATAATAATAGAAGGCAACTTGAATTAACTTAAGAAAAAGATCCAACAGTGGGCAGAAAACCTTTCCTTAGGGAGATTTGATTTTTTTTTTTTTTCTTTTCTTTTCTTAGTAACTGTATCATCCCTTCCCTAGGAGTGGGGAACTTTTCCTATCACCCTTGGACACCTAATGATAGTCAATGATTTGGGGTTCTAGTCCAGGGCTTCTCAAATACCAGTTATATGTGCCTTACTCCATTCACTCAAGAGATGAAGAGTCACAAACTGTTGATGGACCAGGGAGAAAGGGGCTGGACGTGGGGGTAAAGTGGTAAGAGAGAAGCCTAGCCAGAGAGTTCACAACTGACCAAGATATTGGCATATGAGCTAGAAACTTTAATGTTGTTACATTTTACACACAGGCATGTGTACATATGTATACGTAAGTGTACACAGAGATAATATCATACAACATTGAAGCACCTACTAGGTACCATGTAATAAGCTAGGATTGAGAATAGAGAAGACTTCATTCCTACCTTAAAGATTTTCCTAAGAGACAAAGACTTGCTGGGCAGTTTGATAAATGTCATAAGAGAGGTTAGTATGGAGTATAAAAATAGCACAGAGGAAGACATGATTTCCTCTACTTGAGTGTGTGTCTGTCTGGGTACCTTAGAGTGTGATTATATTCAGATACAGGCATTTTAAGAGGTAGTATGTTAGTCAGCTTTGTGTCACTGTGACCAAAAGACCTGACAAGAACAACTGAGAGGGGGAAAGTTTTATTTTGGCTCATGTTTTCAGAGGTTCAATCTATGACTGGTTAGTTCCAAGGCAAAAACATGGTGGAAGGGCATGGTGGAGGAAAGTTTCTCAGCTCATGGCAACTGGGAAGCAGAGAGAGAAAGAGGAAGGGGCTGGAGAGAAGATAAATCCTTGCAGGGCATACTCCAAGTAATCTATTTCCTCTAACTAGGTCTTACTTCCTAGTAGTTCATTCAGTAACTGATGGATTAATGTATCAAATGAATTAATTCATTGATGAGTTCAGAATCCTCATGATTCAATAAAAGTCCCACATCTGAACCCTACAGCATTGGGGATCATGCTTTCAGTGAATGATCTTTTGGGGCACATTCCAGATACAAATCATAATGGGTAAAGTTAAAATGGGGTCATTAGGATGGGCCTGAATCCAATTCAATTGGTGTCCTACAAGAAAATTTGGACACAAGGAGACATTGAAACACTAAAGATGCACATGCACACAGTAAAGACCAGGTGAGCACACAGGGAGATGACCATCTATAAGTCAAAGAGAGAAGACTCAGAAGAGAACAACCCCGTTGATACCTTGATCTTGGACTTCTAGCCTCCAAAACTGTGAAAAAACAAAATTGTTTGTTTAAGTTTCCTAGTTTGTGCTGGGTGCAATGGCACACACATGTAATCCTAGTGCTTGGAAAGATGAGGCAGGAGGATCACAACTTAAAGGCCAGCCTCAGCAATTTAGTAAGGCCCTAAGCAACTTAGTGAGACCCTGTCTTAAAATAAAAGATAAAATGACTGGGAATGTAGTTCAGTGGCAAAGTACCACTGAGTTTGATCCTCAGTACCACCACAAAAAAAGATTCCTAGTTTGTGCTATTTGTTATGGTCACCTAAGCTGACTCATACATCTATGGAGCCTATGGTATGCCCAAGAAGAATGGAGGAGGATCTCCTGCCCCAGGAAAGCTTTACAAGAAGGGGACATTTGAAATAGATCTTAGTAGGAATTGAAAGATCACTAGAAGTGTGCGTGTGCATGAGTGTGTGTGTGTGTGTGTGTGTGTGTGTGTGTGTGTGTGTGTGTCAAGAAAGGGTACTGGGGAATGGAAGATTTCCATGAAGAAGGAATTATCTGAAAAAAAGTCTTTATGTGAAAAAGCACTGGAGTCTAGAAAAATGCAAGTAGTCCCATATGGCTATTAGGAGGAAGCTTGGGGTATAAGAGCATACAGTTGAGCACAGACTAAATGTGGATAGACTTTGACCAGACATCTTGGAAAGAGTGAAAGCAGAGTGACAAGATCAAATATGAATTCAAGAAGGAGAATTTTAACATTGGGAGGAAGGATTGAATGAAGGGAGATTGAGGCAGCCAGATCATTTAAGAGAAGCAGAGACCAAGACAAAACCAGACCTGTATGAACTTCCCTGGGGGAAGCACCACACCTGTGAGGGACACACAGGACTAGGTGAGGAGAGCCTTTGGGCCACAGTGCAGGTGTGACACCCATGGAAGGAGAAGGGACAGCAAGGACTGCTTGGAGCCTCAGACTGCAGTGCACCTCTGAGAAAACCTGGGTAGGCTGAAAGGGTGTTCTAGAACCGAGAGTGCCTGTTAGGGAAGCCCCTTGCGAGGCAGCAGTGGCATTTCTCTAGCACCCAACTGTGCTCCATTGTTGGTTGGGAGTAACCTGGGTGGTATGGCCTCAGTGTGATCACCAGACTCATCCAACCTTGGCATCCCTTATCCCCTTTTCTCTTTACCTCATGGCTACCTCTATTTTCTTTCAGAGGTGACTGGTGATGCCAAGGTTGGAGAAGGAGGTTGGGAGACAGAGCAAAGTGGAAGACTGATCAGAAGGGAAAGAGTACTGTGCCAGCCGAGAAGTCCAATCTTCCTGATTTGAGTAGATCCAAGGATTCAGCTCATTTTAGAGGTGTCTGTGGCCTGGGACCCCATCCTGGAGTATACCTGAGAATCACCATTCTCTTAGGTGATGAGGGATGAACTCTCAGCAATGGAATTAATGGAAAAGAGAGGAAGACATTTTTTTGCTGATTGGTCCTAAACGTCATTTGTTTTGGTCTTACTCTGAGGTCTCCAATCTTCTCTTCCACTCTCATTTTCCACCAATTCCCTAATCCTATCCTCTGCTCCATCCAGATTTGAGGTTTCCTAAAACATGCTATGATTTCCCACCTCTTCGCCCTTGTTCATGCCAGTCTCTTCATGTAAAATTTATATTGTTATAGCTGTCTCTGAATCCCTTTTCCAACTAGATGAGTTGCTCACCTTCCTTGATCCTGACACTTTGTGTTTCCATGCTTGTTTTGTCCTGCATGTCTTGACTGGGTATAAGAACTACTTTATGCAGCTTTGTGTCCCCAGTTTTACCCAGCACAGTCCCTTACATGCAGCCGAATTAGATAAATCTAGCTGGGCATGGTGGCCTATGCCTGTAATCCCAGTAATTTGGGAGACGATGGGGAGGATCACAAATTTGAGACCAGACTCAGCAACTTAGTGAGACCCTGTCTCAAAATAAAGGGAAAAGGACTGGGATGCAGCTCAATGGTAGAGCACCGTTGGGGGTCAGTTCCTTGTACCAAAAAAGAAAAAAAATCAGATAAATCTTTACTGAGTATAAATGAAGTACAAAAACTTCCTGTGTTATTTTCTCTGGGTCATTCATGGTAAAGAGTGCCATAGAGGTCTCTTTCAGTCAAGAAAATATTTTTTGGCTTCCATACTATGACTCTTAACTCCTGCCTTTTGAAGCTCAGTTTGATTTAAACCACTTTGCTTTAAATGCTTAAGTTTGCACATTTACCAAAATGAGCTCATTGCTTCATCAAAGCCTCCTTCACAAGGAGATTTACATTTTCCTGAACATTTATGAACATCTTAGAACAGTTTCTAAACACAGCTATGAAGCGGTTTCCTCTTATCTTCCTAGCAGTATTTGCATATTAAAAGAAGAACTTGGGAAGGTAGAGACAACCAAAAAGAAATCAGTGGAATTTTATGTAGGGTCTGGGGTGGGTCCTAGAGAGATGTGATTGAGAGGGGCCTTTCTAGAACAATAAACCATGCCACCCAGGGAGCCCTCTACTCTTCCTGTTTTGTAACCAGTACTGCAACTTCCTCCTATCCATACCAATTTAGCAAAGTTTTCTGCTCATGGCAGTGCTAAGTGAACCATAAACCTGGAAAAATGAACATAACCAAATTGAAATTAAATGAAACAACACTGACAACATTGATGAGAAATATTTAGTTGCATGTAAAGACAGTGCTGTGCCTCATGATAAATAAATATAAATGGACTCCCCATCCCCTCAACCAAAATAAAATCTGTATTTTCACACATTCAAATTCACTGTTTATGGAGTTGATGTTTTAGTTAGCTTTTGGGTCACTATGACCAAAATACCCAATAAGACCAACTTAGAGGAGGAAAAATCTATTTGGGGCTCATGTTTTCAGAGGTCTCAGTCCATAGATAGCTGACTCCATTGCTCTGGGCCCAAAGTGAGGCTGCACATTATGGCAGAAAGGTCCAGCAGAGAAAGGATGCTGAACTTGTGGCAAGGTCAAGAAGCAGAGAGAGAGAGAAATGGGAAAAGTCCACAGGGAAGATGAACCCTTTCAGGGCATACCCCCAGTGACCCACCTACTCCAGTCATGTCCCACCTATCCATTCCAACTAGGATGTACTGATCAAGTTATAACTCTCATAATCTAATCATTTAACCTCTCAATATTCCTGCATTAACAGGAACTTTTGGGGAACACCTCATGTCCAAACCATAATAGTTAGCTTGGGGAAAAATGATATGGAGAGGGAGAAGCCCTGCTTCCTGCAATAGAGAGCCAGTTACTGTTCAGTCTCTATTGTTGTATAGTTGTTCCTCAGTATTGATGGAGGGGATCAGTTCCAGAACCCTCTGGAAAACAAAATCTGCAGATGTTCAAGTTCCTCATATAAAACAGCATAGTATTTGCATATAACCCATGTACATCCTCCCACATAGTTTAAATAATATACATGTTACTTACACCTAAAATGCTGTAAATATCATGTAAATACTTGTTTAGGAAATAACAACAATGAAAAAGTCTGTACATGTTCAGTACAGTGAAAAACATCTTTTAAAATATTTTTCATCTGTGGTTGGTTGGGTCCATAGATGCAGTCACTGTGGGCATTGGTGGTCAATTACACTGCCCTTTTTCCTAGTAACAAAACTTAACAAAAGTTTTGGACCTTAACAAGGACCGGCTGGTGGTGTGGGGTGGTTGGACCACACAGATCTGAGGTTCTCTCTGTTTTTGAGGTTTACCTTCCCTTGGGTCTCTTCATTACCATTGCTGATGTCTACTATGCTGCACTTTGGGGAGCTCTGCTTCCTTCCCCTTGCACCCACAGCTGAGAGGCTGGAACTTTTAGACAAGTCTTCACTAGAGACTAAGGGAAGCAAAAGTGAAGCAAGCAAACAAAAGAGGGCACAGGAATCTGTCTTCCAAGATGTTGTTTGTGCCTCTTTATCTGCCTTGCCTCTTCTTGGTCTGTGCGGATTCCATCCTAGCACTGTCACCAACATGATTCTAATTGTCCCATCTGCCTCCTTTGAGTTGGAACCAGGCCCCTGAGAGATTAGGAATTCTTCCCACCTTTCTGGGATCACCTCATCAGATCTGTTGTCCTATTTATAGACCCACTTTTCCCCCCAAAATCAAATTCTCCTTTATGAAGTTCCCCACTTTACCTCTACCCCCACCTCTGGGTCTTTTCTTGCCTGCTTCTTAGAGGATGAGGTGGTTTTCACTTAAGTGCCATCTGGCCTCCTTTCTTCGTTCCTTCTGAAGCAGAGTAGAAGGGAAGTGGGGGGAGTCCCATGCCATGGGCTGGCTCTCCATGGAGACCCTAAAGCCAGGATGGCCAGATGCTGTGTAGAACTCTTCCCCTGGGGCTTATCAGGAACTGTGACTAGGTGGAGCAGTGGAGGAGGGGAGCCTGGTGCTCTCCAGTCAGTGTAGGAAGAAGGAGTAGGGGAGCTCACAGATCCTCCTGTATTCACCATTCCCATGTTTAACCACTCCTTCTGCCAAGAAACCCCTATTATATAATCTGATCCTCTCACTTCTCCATTGCAGATTCCCCTGATAGAAAGTTTGATGAGCTTTTAATTTCATGTTCTGGCATGTCTCTGGGTTTATGCCTGTATTCATGTCCCATTCTGACCACCCAGGCTGTCTGAAAATATCTAAAGGAACAGCTGTCTGGTTGAGAGCCTACAACTTTTGACTACATCAGTTAGTAAGGCTGGCACCATATTATTTTAAGTATTATTTTCTGCACTGGGGATTGAATCCAGGGTCTCTCTGCCACTTAGCCATATTGCAGGTCCTTTTTATTTTACTTTGAGATAGGGTCTCCCTAAGTTACCCAAATTGGTCTTGAATTTGTGCTCCTCCTGCCTCAACATCCCCAGTAGCTGGAATTACAGACATGAGCCAAGAAGCCCAGCTAGGTGGGCTCCATTTTATAAGTTTAGGCTTTTGTGTCTGATTGTATTGTCTACCCCGTTTCATTTTAAAATTTTGTATGCATATGCAAATGTACATATGTGAATATATATGTATTTCTTTTTATATACAAATGGAGATGCACCATATACACAATTCCACCTGCTGTTTTAAAGTTTTTCACTAACCCTTCATCTTGGGGCTCATTCCATATTTATGGATATACCCTTTCTGATGACTACATCATATTTCATTACACAGCTGGACCACAATTTAATTAATCACTTATTAGTAAACAGTTTAGTTGTTTTTGCCCTTCTTCTATTATAAACTGCACACACACATAACAGATATTGTTTTTGTACAAAAAAGACAAAAGAACTGGGTGTGGTAGGGCATACCTACAATCCCAGAGATTTGGAAGACTGAGACAGGAGGATCACAAGTTCATGGCTAGCCTCAGCAACTTAACCCTGCCTCAAAATAAAAATAAAAAGAACTGGGGATGTGGCTCAGTGCCAGAGTGCCCCTGCATTCAATCCCCAGTAGTTGGAAAAAAAAAAAAGAAGCAAAAGAGTAAACACACACACACACACACACACACACACAGCCACACACACACACACACACACACGCCCCCCACTCTAAACGCCATTCTTGAGTTTCAGAGTGCTCTCCCACATGATTGGCTTCAAATACCACCAAAAGTATGGTGACTTAATGACTTACAAATCTGTATCTCTAATCCAGAATAGATACTTAAGTTATATGCAGATTCTATAAACTAATGAGTATCTCCAGCTGGCCATACCCAAAACACCTCGTCTTAGGATGGGCACATTTTAATTCTTTATATTTTCCCACAAATCAACTCCTCCTCCTCCTCAATTTCTACTATCCTTAGCCCCTCACTCTCCTTTATCCCCAACTCCCATCAAATCTTCAGGTCTATATCATTAAGTCTTACATATTCTACCTTCTTGGCGTCACTCATATCCATCCTCTCCTTTCCACCTCATTGATATTGTCTCAGTTGATAACTTCCTCTCTTGCCTAAGCAATTGCAATGATCTTACTGTCTTTTAAATTTTTTTCTTGTCCCCCTCTGATCCTTCTTCACACTGAAGCCATGGGATCTTGAATGCAAATGTAGTTGTTTTACTCCTCAATCTCAAATTCTTCCTGTTCTTTCCCATCATTCTGGCATAGTTTGAATTTTTTACTACTTCTCGATACTTACACATTGGCGCCACCCTCCCTATAGCCTACCTGTCCAGTCATACAATATTTTGCCAGTTCCAAAAATTCTCTTGGCTGTGAAATGGCCTTTCCCTGCTTCTTCTTTCTACTAACACATTTTTCAAGATAAGGTCAAAATATGTCCCCTGTTTGGATTTCCTCCCAAGGCTGAACCAGTCAAATATTCTGTGTCCTCATTTGTAAAACTTTCTCTCTCTCTCTCTCTCTCTCTCTCTCTCTCTCTCTCTCTCTCTCTCTTTAAATCTACTAGACCATTAATGGTGCTGGGTTCAATCCCCAGTACCAGGAAAAAATATATATATATGTATACACACACACATATATCTGAGTGTTTGGCATGTGGAAGTGCTCAATTAATATTTGAGGAATGAATAAGTGAATGAATTAATTAATGATAACTGTAAGTGAATGAATTAATTAATAATAAATAGTTTCTCTGCCTCCTATTGAATTGGTCCTCTTGTCAAAAAGGAGAATCTGTGACATATATGAGTACCCAGACTTCCAGGGACTTATTTATGTAACTTCTGGGGGAGGAAGCACTTGGAAACCCAAGTGCTCTGTGGTTAGTGCTGACAGAGGGATGGATTTGAGAACCTGGGGTTGTACTTAGTAACCCTGTGGGCCTCATCTGTTCTAGAGTGATGGAAGGTATTCTATCATCCAGAAAGAGGCTGATTACACTTGTATTCATCTTTCTTGTAATAAAGATGAGATGGACCTTTCTATGAGTCAATCCTGTTTCTACAATTATTCTTGAAGACCCTCAGGTCCAATTCTTAATCATGGGTTTTGTCTCTTGAGGTTACCTGAGACCTGTGTCTCTCAATTTGTGGGAGATTTGAAGTCAGGGGAGAGACCCTTATCCTGCTGCATAGGACAGAAGACTTGGGTTGAGAATGGGAACAACAGCTGCATGACTGGAGTGGTGAGTGAATCCCTGGTGAGGATGGGCATTGGTGTGGGGACATTGATGGAGTCTGGGCTTAGGCCTGGGAGAGCATCTGAGGAGGGACCAGCAAGAGCCAGATCAGGCTCTTCTGTCTGGGGAATCTTAGGGGTTCTGACCTGATATCAGAGGTGGGGGCTGTTGTCTCAGCGTAAACTGGGGACTCACATGAAGAGTGAACAAATGTGAATCTTTGCAGGAGGAATAAGGTAGCTGTCTGGTTGGAATGATTTCAGGAGGAACCAAACATGTTAGTGAAGAGTTACCCAGTATATGGTAAGGTCAGAGAGGGAGGAAATGGGAAAAGTTAAGAGAAGAACAGAAAATAAAGAGGAAGAAGAGGAGACAGAAAAGGAGATGAGGTAAAGGGAAGCAGAGGTCCTCTCTGTCCAGGGTAGGACTGGAGACAAAGCTGTGAGGGGTTCTCTGGGAGTCTCCATCCCCAGTGGGATGCCTTATTCTGGGGACAAAGAGGGAGAACTGGACAGATGGGACCTGCAGCTTCAGGGCTCAACCTGTTCCTGTGTCTCACAGCTTGGTTTCATCTCCAATTCCTGCCAAACCTGTGTGTGAAGGAGATGCCCTTCCCTGACATGCCAGGGATGGAGGCCCACAATACTATCCAAGGTGAAGTTCTACACATGTGGAGAATTCTTTACTTGTTCTAAAGTGAAAAGCAGTGGCCAATAGAGCTGCACTGGACAGATGTTTATTGTATTCTGGTTCACACATACCTGTAGCTACCACATGATCACGTCCAAGGTGAGTGAACATTTAGAGAGGCTGGTGGGCAGTAGGATGCCACTCAGGGATCTAGTCTCTAGAGGTCAGTAGCTCTCTGGGCAGGACTTCTCCCTCTTATGGCCCCTAATGTTGGGCCAATGCATGAGGTCCTGAGGCGCCATGATGCTAAAAGCCCCCTGCCTCCCGCCGCCACCACCAAGACCTATGGGGTATGTCTGGAACTAGGGGAAAGTGAAGGTATTAGGAAGAACCCTAGGCCAGTTCAGCCATTTGCCCTTCCTCTCTGTGGACCAGATGACTCCTAAGAGACCTTCTGGCTCTGACTCCTGGGATTCCAGAGGGGTTTGGCTATGTGGGAGTTGTTTCAGAGTTTGTGGGTGAGAACAAGAAGACAGGTCCTGAGAACGAAACTCTCTCCCATCTGAGCTGCAGCCTGGGCCCAGTCCTTGGCCTTCTAGGCCTCATTGTCCAGGACTCCCCTCCTGAGCCCTGAGCCTGTGTCTACCCAGAGCTATTCCTGTCTCCTGTACTGAGCACCATCCCTTCTCCTGAACCTGGCGAGGACAGTCCATTGACCCTAGGATGTCAGATGAAGCTGCATCCCCAGAGGTCCACTAGGCAGCTCCTCTTCTCCTCCCATAAGAATGGCTGCAACTTGCAGCACAGCAGCCTTCACCCAGAACTCTCCATTCCAGGAGTCAAGGAGAGAATCTCTGGGCTTTAGTGGTATGGGGTTGCCCTTGAGGGTCACTGGGTCCAGAAACAGAGCCCTCAACTAGAGATCAAGGTGCAGGGTGAATGGGTGAGGGAAGGGGAGACACTGCCCAGAATTCCAGGCATCAGGCAATAGGACCCTCTGGGAGTTGGGGAAGGTCTCCAAGAGAGAAGGGAGCCTGGTACTTGGACAGTCAGGTAGACTCTCCCACCCCATGTACCATCCCAGTTCCTGTCCCATCTCATTCCCTTCCTCTGCTCACTCTGTGACATAGGGCTTCTGATCCTGCTGTGGGGGACATGGTGGAACTCCTCTGTGAGGCCCGAGGTACTCCCCTCTAACCTTGCACTTATTCTACCTTGACAAGGAGATACTGGGGAACCATCCAGCTCCCCGTGGCAGGGCTACTGCCCTCATCTTCCTAGTGAAGTCAGAGCAGTATGCTGGGAACTGCTTCTTTGAGACCAAGAACCATGTCTCCAGAGAGAAACTTCTCTGGATGGTGACTCTTATCCTGCATCCAGGACCTGAGCCCCAGGGGTTGGGAAACACTGATCATCCTGATCATTGGGTTACCCTCCCCAATCTGGCAGAAGGCAGAGAGTTTGGACAGGTAGACAGATGGCATGAGAGGAATCTCAATCTCATGCAAATATAACTGAGGGCATCAGGACCTAAGCTGTGAGATGAACCCCCTTCTTATAACCACAGAAGTTGTGATTCCTTCTGGAGAGCTGATTTCCTGAGATCTCACCAACTCTAAGCCATCTAGATCTTGACCTGAGACATGGGGAACTTCTCTCTTGCAGCTGGGCTGGGTGGAGGGTGGAGTGGTGCAGGAGCAGGGAGACAGTCAGAGGCACACACAGCAGAGGAGCAGAGACAGGCAGAGGAGCAGTAGTCCTGTGTGCAGGTGGGTGTGGAAGACCCCCAGGAGCCTGGCGGCCTCAGCTGGACCTTCATTACTTTCTAAGGTCATGGATGCCTTCTCCTCAGAACTGGCCACATTTCCCATTTCCTTTGTTGGTGGGGTGAGCCACCAACATAGGTCTGTATATCTTTTTGCAGAGGGTACTCTATGGCCTCACAAATGTAGGTGTGTGTGTGTGTGTGTGTGTGTGTGTGTGTGTGCACGCGTGTGCGTGTTGGGAACCACAGGGTGCTCAGAGTGCCAGGGGAGGAATGGCAGCTGTTTTTTCTAAGAGCTGCAGAAGATTCACGAAAGTAGCTCTGAGACTCTGAAGTCTTGGTATCAACTATGACTTTGACAGTGTCCTTCCCAAATGGTCCCTGCAAACCTGTTAGGACTCCCAACTTTTACTGCACATGTGCTCATCCTAACCCAATAAAGTAAGATGATAGGATGAGCCAGAGTCAGTGTTTCAACCTGTGTTTGCATCTCTGAGCCTACCTGAGTCCCAGAGGGCACTGTGAGGTGTCTCTTCAGTTAAGAAGAGTCAAGCAGCACTCTAGTCCCCTTATCCAACCTATGATATCATGAGCTCATAGAGGGACTCAATGACTGTGGACATAGGGTTCTTGCTTCAGTCCTTCCCTTGATTTCTCCTCTAGAATCCTTGAATCCTAGAAGTCCTAGAAGTCTCGAAGTGTCACTGTCAATGAAGAGCAGTGGTCTTCACATATACAGGAGTGTGTGTGTGTGTGTGAGAGAGAGAGAGAGAGAGAGAGAGAGAGAGAAATAGAAAAAGAAAGAGAGAGAGATTTGGTTTGATGGTCTGATGTGGTTTGATGATCTGTTCCCTCCTTCTCACCTTGTCCTAAAGATGAATTTTACATGTTGTGTAATGAAGAATCAACTTTCCTTAAAGACGGTTCTAGCCTTTGCCCTCAGCTACTGGGAGGTGATCTATAGGTCCTTGCCATGTCATGTCTAGTAGGAGTGTCTGTTTGCCTAGGGGGCCTTGGTCACCAGACAATCCAATATGATTTATGATGGAGACTTTGAGTCAAGTTGTATTATTTATTTCTACCTTTAGAGGGACTGGAGACAAAGGTATCAGCCCAACCTTTGGAAGGGCTGGGAACTCAAGGTTAGCCACGTGGGCAGTGTGTGATCTAGCCCCAATGAAAATTCCAAGGCTCTGGCAAGCTTTCATAGTTGGCAATACCATGTGTATTGTCACACACTGACACTGGGAGAGTGACACTCCCAGTCCTAACTCCATAGGAGATGACGTGCTGGGTATTTCTCTGGACTCCTATGCCCTCTTCCCTAGGCATATACAGATTTTTAAATCTGTATATTTCCCCTGTAATAAACCATAACCATGAATATAACAGCTGTGAATGTGTTCCGTGAGTCCTTCTAGAAAATTATGGAAAAGGGTGGTTTGTGGTTGGTGTTGGAAGTGGGGACAGTCTCCTGTGGACTGTTTTCTCTAACTGTACACTTGGCTAGACTCTCCCATGTGTCCTACAAATTGTACACAACGCGGCAAGATAAAATACCAATCAGCTAGGAAAAGGAGGTTAGAAGAAAGTAGAGTAGGAAAGTAAGTTGCAGTAAGGAACAAGGTCGATATCCAAAATGCATTCTTTAGTGTTCTATCCCTGGACAAAGGAATGCTACAAATGTGATTGTGCTTTCTAGCAGCAGCTGCTAAGGGGTCATGAAGTCTTCTACAAAGATCACAAGGGCAGGGGGTGCACACCTGTAATTCCAGCAACTCTGAAGACTGAGGCAGGAGGATCACAAGTTTGAGGTCAGCCTCAGCAATTTAGCAATACTCTGTATCAAAAAATAATTAAAAATAGTGGTAGAGTGTCTCTGTGTTTGATCCCTGATAGGGTATGATGACTGGGAAAAAAGTCACAGGACTGCTCAAGGAAATGCTGTTCCTGCCACTGGGAGGCATTTTTTTCTTAAGAAGACTCTGTGTGATGATAACGAATAGCATTTTTAGTTACATCTTTTCCATAGCATCCTTGAGCTTTCCTAACACCCTTCCATACAAACTAAGGGTATTGCCACAAAGTGTTTCAGTAGGACAAGTCTGTACGGACTCCCCTTGATGTGACTTGTGTTTAATCTTTCTTATCACTCAGCTTATCCCAGATGAGTGGTTTACAGTCGGGGCATCTCTGCAACTTTAAAGGGTCTCTGCCAAAGCGAGCCATGATCATATATAGGAATATATGACATTCTTCTCTGGTTTTAAGGTCATAAAAGGGTGATAAACACAATTAAGGGAGGGTTTTTAAGGGAAATTCCCTCCCACACAAAGAAAATCTTTTCAAAATCCCAATATGTAAATAGGTAAAGAATCACTATTTTTTGGTTGAGATGGAGGTGGAAATTCTAGAATTCCAAGTGCTAATGCTGCCAATCGGCAACCCCTGAGCAAAGGGGCTCCATAGGACCCTATGGACTCCAAAGAGTTACTTGGGGTTTCACTGAAGTGCTGAGATGAGTTATACACTTCAGTGTCCACTGCAATAGTCTAAATTGTATTTCTTGTAATGTTTCCATTGAAGGCAAATTGCATGGATATTTTTTGAAGTTCAGCAACCAATGTTGCAGAAGAAAGACTGTACTGCATTGTTTTTAGATAAAACTTCATCAGACAAGCTTTTGAAAAGTAGAGAGTTAGAGACTAGACCCTACTCCCCTTCTTCCACTTCCCAATGTAAGTCATTACAAGTTGGCTATCCCAAGTGCCAGGAAATGTCTATCCTAGGAAAATTCTGCCCTCTATGTACTCTTCATCTTGATTGGAGTTGCTGACCCTAAATCTTCCACTTCTCCTGTCCCTCTATTTCCTTTTCTAGTAGTCCGTTGGGGGGGAATCCCCAAGGCTTTCCCTACTTCTTAACTATTTCTGCAGATTGGGAGAAAAAGTCTCCATTGTTGGTGTACTATTAGTTAGTTGGCTCTCCCCTTGGAGAAAGGGAACCTCTCAGATCTGGAACATCCTGCCTCACAATGTTCTGGCCTAAACTCCAAGCCACCTTCAGTGGTCCAAGATCAGTTTCTCAGATAACCTTTTTCTCCCCTGCAAGAAGAATTTGATCTAGAGGGTAGAGGGCCATGGTATATCAGGAAGATATTGTAAATGATAAGTTCTTTGGAGAAGACAGGGCATTTTGTACAAGTTAATGAAGAAGCAGTAGCCTTTATCAAGAGAATATTTAATAGAGTTGGGGGAAAGCGAAGGATAATCTTGGAAAAGGAGAAAATAAAATTGCCTTCTGAACCCTAAAGCATGGAATCAATATTTACTAGATAAGAGATGAGATATGCAAATTGTCCCTAAAGAAACAAAAGACCAAATGAAAGGACTTTATTAGAAAAATGAGATGGGAAGATGTGAACGAAGTGCCAAAGGAGAGTCACAGAAGTATATACCCTAATAGTGCCCATCCAAGTTCTGTCTGGGGCCTTTATCAGCCAGATCACAGCATCCAGGGATTTGACAGAAGAAACTATATGATAGAAATGAACATGCTAGATTGTCATTGAATTGTTGAATCTTAGATCATCTCCTTCCCTCTAGCTAGCACCATGTTCCCTGGGCAACCTTCTGGGGGTAACTCCCCACATTAACTGTAGAAATGTCAGGGCAATGGAGCACAATTGGCATATTTGATCTGAACACTGAACCAAAGGATGTTTTTTGCCCCCATCCCTGTTTATTCCTTTATTCTGTTTGTTTTTCTCCCCATAGGATTTTAAAGGACTTTATCACTTGATGTTTTGTATTCGTTGCATATGGCTTATCTTGACCTCAGTGATAATGTAAGCTCCGTGTTTTCCCATTCACAGTTGTATTTTGCATTATGACAGTGCCTTGCATTTGATTGAAGCTTAATAAATATTTGTAGGAGAAATAGCCAATTTTATGTCCATTAATGACAGCTCTGATAAAATGAGACAGCATGCCAGATTCTGATCAACTCTGGGACATTGACGAGTTAGCTTACTGTGAACACTTGAACAGTGCTGAATTAACTAAAGTTGAAAAATACCATCACATGCAGATCTGTCTGGGCAGCCAGTTGGTCGTCCCCCAGGCCACTCTCCTCTGCTTCTTTCATGCTTGCTTTGCCAGCTTCCAGTCTCAAGCACAAATCAATAACAAATGAATACAAATACAAATTAAGAATGACACCAACAATAACAATGACATTTACTGAGGGCTTGCTATGTGCCAGGACATCACCAGTGGTAGTTCTGTTAAATCCCAAATTCATTTAATCAAGTAAAATCCCACCAAAAAGACCAGAGGTTTGGTCCCAGTTTTGATATTAACTATGTGAACTTGAAGAAATCCTTCCACCTCAGGCTGGGATTGTGGTTCAGTGGTAGACTACTTGCTTAAAATGTATGAGGAACTGGGTTTGAACCTCAGCAACACATAAAAATAAATAAATGAATAAAGGTATTGTATCCATCTGCAACTAAAAAATAAAATAAAATAAAAAAGAAATCCTTCCACCTTCTGGGACTCTGAGAGTTTTTATTTTACTTTTATATTTGTTTGCTTTTAATTTGTAAAATAAGGGGTTGGACAAACTCATCAAATTCTAAATGTTTCTTTTTTTTTTTTTTCCTTTTAGCAACAGCACCTTATTTTCAAACAAACCCTTCAGAGGTCTCAAATATAAGAAGATAAAAGCCATGTCTCAGGGTGACACCTGTGGCCTTGCACCTGCCTCTCCATAGCAGTCCATGAGAAAGCTCTTCAGAAAGCTCAGGAAAACAGATTAAAAGCCTGTGGAGCCCCTCTCCTGTTCTTCAAAGCCTGGTCCAAGAAGAAAACATATCATTTTATGGCTTTGCTCAGGGGGGAAAAAAAAAAAAAAAAAAACTTTTGTAATTGGAGACAAGAGACATCGCAAGCTGGGGAACTTCCCCTCTGCTCCAATAGAACAAAAGAGCAGGTGAAGTGTGCAGTTCCCCACTCAGCTTACAGTGGAATCATCTGAGGACCTAGCTTGATGAGCAGGGGGTTCCTAGGCCCTATCCTCCACTCCTCTTCCCATTCTGACTCAGTGGGTTTGGAAGATAGGCATCAGCATTTTACCTATCCATCCTCATGATTCTAATGCAGTCATACACATCCTATGTTTTGAGAGCAATCAACATAAAGGAATCAGAGGATACGTAATCCAGAGGAACACACAGTTCATTTCAGAAAGAAGGAAAGACAAGTTAACTTAAGATATGGACAGGTGATGCCTGGGAGGCCAGCAATGAATTGTTTAGGAGTTTGGGTAAAGGGATCTGCATAGTATATCCCATCTCTGCATACCTAAGAGGCTGGTCTTGTGAACAGGTAGCTGACATAGAAAACACAGAGCTGGATTGTGCATCTTGGCATCAGTACCCTCTGTCCCTCAAATCAGGTTGATTAGTGCTGCCAGCTAATGTTCTCAAATAAACCCATTTTCATTTTAGAGACTTTCTGCATATTCTCTTCAATAACCACTGACCCTGGCCTTTTACCAAGGGGCTCCAAGCCCTCATAATGCCAAAGCCCATGAACCTTATACTTAGCTAACTTTTAGTAATAACCCCAACTCATATTCATTAGGTTTCATCACATGCCAAGTTCCATGTTAAGTGCTTTACAGGCATTATCTCATTTGATTTTCCAACTTATCCTATAAAGTAGGTCTTGTGAGTCTGTTATGCAAATGAAGGAACCCAAGCTTTGGTTACAAATGCTTTCTCTTATCCATTGTTTCCCTCCAGATCTTCAGGGCATTTGTTGCCCAGAAAAGTTAGGGGTGGCTTTTTACTTTTACAAATTCAGCCACCTATGTTAGTTTTTTTAATTTCTGTGACCAAAATACCTGGTAGGAGTAACTTAGAGGAGGAAACGTTCATTTGGGGCTCACAATTTGAGAGTTCAGTCCATGGTCAGCTGACTCCATTGCTCTGGATTTGAGGTAAGGTAGAACACCATGGCAGAAGGGCATAGCTAAAGAAATCTACTAAGTTCATGGCAGCTGGGAAAGAGGGGGTGGGGGACTCACAGTCCAGAGCCAGGGACAAGCTATAATCCCTAAGGCCATGTCCCCAGTGTCCTACTTCCTCAAGCCACACCCTACCAGCCTATAATTACCATCCAGTAATACATTCAAATTATTAATCCATTCAATGGAATAATTCACTGATGAGGTTACAGCTCTCACCGTTGTCTAAAAGACCCACTTCTGAACCTTTCTGCTTTGGGGATCATGCTTTCAAAACATGAGCATTTGGGGGGACACTTCTAAATCTAAACTTTAATATTACCTCACTGTGATTCCTTTAATAAAATTTTGCACTTTTTCTAGAATAACCAAATAATTTATCCTCTAAATTAGGACACTTTCTGAGAGTAAAAGGAGGTACCATTAACAATTAGTCAAGAACAGCATGCTTAAATTGGCTGTATCCCAAGAAATCTCGAAATACAGTTTTTTCATCTGTTCCAAACTATTTCTGTACTCTGAAAATACCTGCCTTTTATTTCAACCTTCAGTTTCAGCAGACAACTTTGCTTCTGCTATCTAGAGAAAGCTGAAATCACCAGACAGCACTCTCCTGAACATTTTTTTTTTTTTTTTTTTTGTATCAGAGATTTAACCCAAGGGTGCTTTACCACTGAGGTACTTTACCACATCCCCAGATCCTTTTATTTATTTGTTTTTTATTTTGTGACAGGGTCTTACTAAGTTGCTGAGTCTAGTCTTGCACTTGTGATCCTTTTGTCTCAGCCTCCCAAGTCGCTGGGTTTACAGGTGTGTGCTACAATGCCTGGCTTTCCTGAACTTCTTGACACATACAAAACTACCTGGATCTTTGCCCATATTTTCTGATTATAGTGGGGATCCATCTTGTAATCTAAGACTAGCTTCTCTTTCTGGACACTGAATCCCAGCTCCCTCCAACCTTCTGGGGGTGAGGGATGGGTGGAGAAGAGAACTTGCCTGCATCTTCAACCCTCTTCCCTACTGGCTCCTCTCCCTAGCACTTAAATATGTTCATATCTTTCCTATCTTAAGATCATCAGAATGGGGAGCTACAGGGTGCACACCTGTAATCCCAGTGGTTTTGGAGGCTGAGGCAGGAGAATTGCAAGTTAGAGACAACCTCAGCAACTTGCCAAGGTCTTAAGGATTTAGTGAAACCCTGTCTCAAAACAAAACATAAAAAAAGGCTGGGGATGTGACTCAGGGGTTAAGCAATACTGGGTTCAATACTCAGTACTCCCTCTCCCCAAAATGATAAGATCATCAGCAATAAACTTTCCCTCTACCCCTGTTTTCCCTTTTATCTCTCATTTTGTATTTCCCCCTCTCTTTCAAATGTAAATTTCTTGAGAATATGACTTACAAGCTCTTGAACAGGTCTACAAGGCCTGGGTAAGCTGTCTCCAGTCCACCTTTCTATCCTCATCTCAAATTGTCTCCACCTCCCTCTCCACGTTCCCTCTACTTAGATGCCCTCCGTGCCTCAGTGTGCTCTGCCCTCTCTTCCCACAAGGATTTGCACAGGCTGGCCCCACTGCAAAGAACATCCTTTTCTCCTCTGTTTCATAAAGACTCCTTTGGGTGCAGTTCAATAATTTGCAGACCATTTCAGTTCTCTCTAGCCACCTTCACGGTTCAATTAAACAATCACCCTTTTAGCACAGACACTTGAAAAGGAAAAAGAAAAAGAAAGGAGAAGGAAAAAGAAAGGAAAAGGAGAAGCATATATCAAGTGCGCAGGCTTGTCCTAGATCAGCATATACATGCAAATCTCAAAATGCTTTGAGTGGGGAGGGAGGTGATGTAATTGGAACTTACTTACTAATGATTCCTGCAGGACTGTGGCTCTCCTGTATGGGTTTCCATCTTTTCAGATCCAAAAAGAAGCTGAGGAAAAAAATTGAGCAAAGTCTTGGCCCTTTGTTATCCTCCTCCAACCTCTTCCAGAGCATGGTCAAATTACTTCTCTCTCTTTCCTAAGGCTTTATATCAGAATTGTGGCAGGGGGCTTATTTGCTCATAAAGGTCCGGGCAGAAGAGAAGGAGGTCTAAATTTTGCTAGTGCAACCACTTTGACATATATAAATGTTTTACTGTGGTTTCCCTCAAAGCACACCCTCAGAAAAGAACTTGGGTGGAGGAAGTCTCTCTGGGAGATGATCCAAGAAGAAGAAATGAAAAAGATGAGATGGAGAAGGGAGAAAAGTCAATAAAAGGTATGCCAGTTAATTACTGCTGTGGACAATGGGAGCTCAGTCCTTTTGAAGAACCGTGAAGAACATGCCTCAGAATCGTCATAGGGAACATTTATTCACAAACTCTTCACTTTATTGGCTGGTGCACACTCCTGCTCCAGTTGCACCTGTGCTTTGGATGGCTTCCTACATTTGTAGAAAAAAATGAAGAAGCAGGAAAACAGAACCTGCCCAAAGTATAAACTTAAGATGGGACTCAGTCATAAAACTGCCCACCACAGGGTGAACAGGCTGTGCCACAGGGAACCCTAAGTGTGTGCTGTAAGCAAGATGTTAGAATGGATGTCTTCCTGCTTGATTACATGGAGTTGACAGTGTGACAGATGTCAGAAGATCAAGACAGTGTGAGGGAGAGCTGTCCTTGCAGAATTTACAGGGGGAATTAAGGAGAAATGGTGTCATTGGTCTTGGAGGCCCCTCATTCATGGCTGGAGAATTGAAAGAGAATAACTGGGAAAAAGGCTTCTTTGCAAATAGTTGTTACCTCTGACCATAAGCCAGGTAAGAGGGACTTCAAGAAGAATTGGGAGCTTTGAGAAGTATGGCCTGCAAATGAGAGTCCTAGGAAATAGCCTAAGATTAAGTCGGAGAGTAAAAACTGTTTATAAATTAAGATCTGACTCCCAGGAAGGAGCCAAGAGTATGGAGCCATGCCCTAGATCCTGGAGGGAATTTGTCATGGCAAGAATGTTTATGATAAACAACTGAGGGCACTCTTGACAGATAGCCTGCTTGGTTGGCCTGGGTCCTGCATAACAGGTGTGTGGCCAGATGTCCAAGGACCGAGGAAGGAGTTGCAAATGATCACCCAAAATAGAGGTTCATTCACTCCTGGCCAAAAGTGGAAGAAAGGGAGCCATAATGTACCCCAATATAAAATAGTTCCTCTTAACCAGCTGTCAGAAGTGCAAAGTCGCTCAGCCAGGAAAGAACTCTCCATCCTTCCCCATCTTTCTGGAGAGGAAAACATGGGCTGGGGGAAGCAATTGAGAGAGTGAATCAGTCAGGGGTGCAGTGGGTAGAGGTAAGCTGAGAGTGAGAGGAGAGCAGGGAGATCTTCCTTCCTTTCCTATCTCAAGTTCGTAGCCCCAAACTGATCCAAGACAGGAAAAGCAAAGACTATTTGATTGTAATTTAGGTTTGAATTTTTGTATGTTACATGGGACAGGAAGTCTCTCTCTCTTTCTCTCCCGTACTGGGGTGCTCTACCTCTGAACTACATCCCCAGTTTTTAAATTTTGAGGCACAGTATTGCTAAGTTGCCAAGGCTGCCCTGGAACTTGTGATTTCCCTGCCTTGGTTTCCCTAGTAGCTGGGATTATAGGTGTGTGCCACCACATCCAGCTGGAAACTTTCATTTCTGAACTGAGACCAGAAACCAAGGCCAGAATTCTCACCCAGGGCAGGGGAAGATTACCCCAGTGAGTAAGAGTAAAGAAACCGTGGGAGACAGAAATGTAGTTGCATGGGGGTCACAATCCATGAGCTAGAATTAGAATCGGACTTGAGAATCATGCTCTGAGAAGCTACTTTCTCTACATTGAACTGGGAGGGCTCAGTGAAGACTGGAGGTAGAAATTATTTTCCTCTCCCTGATAGGCTTAATGGACTGTTTATGGTTATTTAGGGAGACAGGTTTAATAAACCAGAGTGCAGTTACCTTCTGGCTATCAGCATACTTGCTGTAGTAGTCATGAAGGGGCCCCTCACTCTCCTTTCAACATGAACTGACATGGAGGCTGTAGCACTGTCAGGATCCTGGGCAACCTAGCCAATAGCTATACACGGTATTGGCACCTGGATGTTCTTGCACAGTGAGTGTACCTGGACACTTCTGCCCAACACAGTTTCCCTTTACTGGCAACCTTTGTGCCAGACCTTCCTGTTGAACTAGCAGAGAATATGAGATCTGCATCACAACCTGAAGCTCTCCGTATTCCATCTGCTTCTTCCCCCTTTGATCTTTTCCAGGCAATAACTCCCATTAAGCCTCTTTTACTCCTAATTCCAGCATCTGCTTCTCAAAGAACTTAACAGATATACTTACCCTTTAAACACTGAATATGATGCACATGATCTGTTTTTTTCTTCTTGCTTTAATTTTACTTTAAAAAATTTCATTTTGTTGACAAAAATTTGTGTATATTTATCACATACAACATGCCGTCAAATGACTTTGTGAAATGGCTGAATCTAGCTAATTAATATATGTATTAGTTCACATATTTTGTTTTTGTCATATGTACATTTAAAATCTATTCTCTTATCAATTTCCAAGAATACTATGATTGTTATAAACCTTAGTAACCATGTTGTGTAACAGATCTCTTGTACTTCCTGTCCAACTGAAATTATGTATCCTATGACCAACAGTTCTCTACCTACCCACTCCCAGTCTCTGGAAACTACCAATCTCTCTATTTATGTGTTTAACTTTTTTTATATATAAGTGAGATCATGTGCTATTTGTCTTTCTGTACCTGACTGTTCTCACTTAACATAAAGTCCTCCAGGTTCATCTATGTTGTTACAAATGACAGAATTTCTTTCTTTTTTAAGTCTGAGTAGTATGCTGTTGTGGTATTGTCCACATTCCCTTAACCATCCATCCTTTGATGGATACTTAGGTTGTTTCCAAATCCTGGCTATAGTGAATATTCCAACAGTGAACATGGGAGCGCTGATATCTCTTCAATGTACTGATTCATTTTCTTTGGATGTAGATCAAATATTGGAATTGCTTGATATTATTTTCTTTTAAATAATAAAAAAAGTTTCATACTTATGTCAAAACCAGACCTACCTTTATTTTAAAAAAATCCTAATCCCTGAGGCTTGGTGCTCAAAAATTGAACTTTAAGAATTATCCATTTCTCAGGACTGGGATTGTAGCTCAGTGGTAGAGTGCTTGCCTAGCATATGTGAGGCACTGGGTTCGATTCTCAGCACCACATATAAATAAATGAATAAAACAAAGGTCTAACAACATCTAAAAAATATTTTTTTAAAAAGAACTATCCATTTATCTTCTTCATTTAGCAGTTTCTATTCATCCTTGAGGTCTTAGCCTAAATATCATTTCTCCTTGATAGCTTTTTCTCAATTCTCTTAACTACAACTTTCCTAAGTCATCTTGTTATAGGTTACTCCAGTTTTTGCTTTGGCAAGATACATCAAATTTGTAGTTATTTGTCCAAGGTTAGTTGTTAGCCTATGGGTTCCATTGTCCCAATCCAGTATTATTGGTAACTGCTGATTGCCCAGCACTCAGGACAGTGTGTGGATCATAGATACTGCTCAATAAACATTTGATTAAGTGCTGAATTTGCTGAACTAAAGATGTGGAATGTTGGTACAGGACTAGAATTGAATATATCTGCCTTCATTGTGTCTTCAAACTTGAGACACCATTTTTGCTTCCTCATTACAGCACAGATTCATAGACTTGAATATTTGAAGAAACTTAAAGATTATTCAATCTGAGGATCCATCTGATGTTAGAGAAACTGCAGAACATTCAAGCACATGGTGGCCAGCCTTAGCTTGAATACTGGGGACAGAAACTACCTCTCAAGACTGTTGGGGTAAAAACAGACTGCCTGAGAGTTGGGGCTGTCCAGGGTCATTGCATCCTGGACAGCCCCAACTCTCAGGAAATCTGTTCTACCCCAATGCTCTGCGATCTCTTCCTGAATAGGGCTATAATCTTCCTATAGCTTCGATGAACAATGCATTTGCATAGAATGATCTAAAGTCTTTACATAATATCAATAACCTAGATCAACTCTGGTCCAAACTGCTTTCGAAATTTTCCCCTCTGAGTAGTATTTCAAGTGGGAACAACACTATCTTTAAATAAAGAGTTCCTTCATTGGTCCATTCTGAAGATATCAATTGAGTGCTAATGTGTGACTAGCAAGGAGCCAGCAATGCCAAGACATGCAGAGGGAACAAAAGATGGAGTCCATCTGGGGAGATGTTTATAGGGCAAATGATCACAGCTACATAGGAACTACTGAGAACTGGATCAGAGTATGCTGAGAGCCAAATGACAGGCTAGGGAGAGCTTTAAGAGTTCAGGGCATGTGGTATCTATGGGGGTCTGGGCATACAGAGTGCAGGGAGTGTAGAAAGTCTTCATTAGGAAGTGGGATTTGAGCTGTTTGTTGAATGGACAACATGAGTTAGTGGACAAACCATCTTGACAATCAGGCCCAGATAGAGAACTCTTTTTGGGAGGGGTAGGGAGGGGCTTAGTGAGGATGGAGGAAGTTAGAGTAAGAATTATTTCCCTTTCCTCAGGACTGCCAACCAGTCACTACATCTAGGAGCCTCCTAGAAGCTTGTCTTATCCACAGTCTGGGGGACCAACCAAGTCACTTCTGACATGAGGCCCCTTCCTCAGCTGATCCTTTTCCTGCTACTCCAGGGAGGTGAGTGACTGCCCCCTCCTGCACAGGACTGTCTTCTTCCACTCAGTTCTCCCATTCGTCTGGGCCTTGGGCTAGTAAGACCCTTTTGGGGGGTTGAATGTGTCGGGTTTTCTGGGGGTACAAGGAACAGGGTGTGGCTTCTGGGTAGGTTCAAAAGAGAAAGACAGCTAGGAACACAGAAGGTGGAGAAGTCCCAGGGTAGCAAAAGAGAAGGTAAAATCTGAAGAGTGAAAAGACAGATGGAAACCCACCTGGTAGGCTCAATCCAGGAGCAATGGAAACTACAGCCAGAAGAGGTAGGACTGAGAAGTTTCTCAACTATGGTGGAGCCACAGCTCCTGCTGCCAAGCTCAGTAGCCCAGAGACACCAGCTGGGCTCTTTCCATCTCATTCTTCCTGTATCTGCAGCCAAAGGGAACTCTGGAGATGGTGCTGATCCTGAGGAAGTAGTTGCCGTCCTTCAGGAGTCCATCAGCCTCTCCCTGGAAATACCTTTGGATGAAGAGGTTGAGAATATCATCTGGTCCTCCCAGAGAAGACTTGCCACGGTGATTCCACGGAAAGAGGGACAGCCAGCTACCATCACGGTGATTGACCCTCAGTATGAGGGTCGAGTGAGTTTCCTGGAGCCCAGCTACTCTCTGTACATCAGTAATCTGAGCTGGAAGGACTCAGGGTCTTACCAAGCTCAAGTCAACCTGAGGACATCTCAGCTATCAACCACCCAGCTGTACAATCTACGTGTCTACAGTGAGTCTAGACTGGGAACCATAAAGCTGTTGTTTACTTCTGCTCTCCTGAGCTTCCCATGCCATGGAATTAGGAGTCTCAGAACTTAGGGTTTTTGTTTGGGGGGATAAGGATGAGAGGGGAAACTCCTTCCAGTATGCCCAGCCCCAGTATCTGAGCTATAGCAACAGGGGGGTGAGCTAGAGCAAGAAAGGACTGGGCACTAAAGGCTGTCCCCATGCAGGGATGAGGGGTGTTGTGTATACACCCTTTAAGGGGTCTTTCTCTCTCAGTGAGATTGTGTGTCCTAGGGATGAACACTACTTCCATTACTGAGCACTAATAATCCCACTGTGCAATTTGAGGGCTACTAATCAATGTCTTCCATTTACTTGAACCCAAATTTATTCTTTGTACCTGTCACACACTCAATCTACTTAAGTCTTGGAGGGACAATGATTAAAATACAAATGCCGGATGTGGTAATATTTTGTAGAATCAAAGAAGCAGAAGAGAGTTTGGAGGAAGATGGGGTACAAAAATTAAAAAGAACCAGGCATGGTGGTGCATACCTGTAATCCCAGAGGCAGGAAGATCATAAGTTCAAGGGCAACCTGGGCAACTTAGCAAGACCCTGTCCCAAAATGAAAAATTAAAAGGGTTGGAGATGTGACTCAGTGGTAGAGCACCCCTGGGCTTAATCTTTAATTGCAGTATTAAAAAAAAAAAAAAAAGTACAAGAGAAGTTATAAAGAGGAGGTAGAAGGTAAAAGACACCAACAACAGCTCAGTCTACCTTAGCAGTTGCCTGGGGACCCTGGAACCACAAGGCTTATGGTGGTTGTTTTTTGTTTGGTTTTGTTTATTTGTTATTTAGGGGAAAGGGCTCTGGAAGCAGCAACTGTGCCCCAGGGTTGAGGAGCTTAGAAAAACAGACTCAACTCCCAATTGTTCAGTGAGTCTTTGTGTTTCTGTCTCTTCTAGAACGGCTATTGAAGCCCCACATCACTGTGAACTTTGAGATCTCAGGGGAAGGTTCCTGTAATATGTCTCTGACATGCTTTGTGGAGGAGGCAGGCATGGATGTGACCTACAGCTGGCTCTCCTGGGAGGACAGTGCTCGCACAGACCATGAAGGCCCCATCCTCAGCACATCCTGGAGGCCTGGGGACAATGCTGTTTCCTATACCTGCAGGGTCAGCAACCCCATCAGCAATATCAGTTCCCGTCCTATCCCTGCTGGGCCTTTCTGTGCAGGTATGAGGACCCCAGAAACAATCCCTAGGCTCATGCAAGACTCATGCCTCAAGGCCCCATCCCTCTCCCCATTCCAGTTCTTAAGAGCACACAGATTCCAGAACCTACTCTCCTCCCACAGCATCTTGACACCAGGACTGGGGAGGGGACCCTCCTTTAGTCTAATGCTCCCAACTTCCAAAGATCTCTTCTCTGCTTGAATTGAGATTGCCTCCCAGAGTTCAGTTCCTGAGTTTCTGTGTATAGAATATATATTTTCAGAGATACTTGCAGAGACATAAACTGATTGTAAACCTGAGACACTTCTTGTGGAAATTGGGGTGTCTGCCTCCTAATCTTAACTTGCCTTTTTCTCTGATGAGCCCCTTTCCCTCCCTTCTTCTATTCCAGATCCTGGCTATCCTGAGAAGTCCTCAACATTCTTCTGCCTCCTGGCAAAGGGACTGCTGCTCCTCTTACTCTTGGTAATTCTAATGGTGGGCCTCTGGGTCATCCGAGTCCAGAAAAAATGCAAAATTCCAAGGATGCAGAAACTCAAGAGAAACAGAATGAAACTGAGGAAGAGGGGGAAGACTGGCCTCAGCCCAGCCTGACTGCACCTTCGGGACCTGTACCTTGAGCCTTGTTTCTTCCCAGCCCCAGGAATCTTCCAGCCTGGTGGGCGCTTGGGGATGGGGATTCTCAAGAGTGGATACTCGAAGGACCATACTTTCCAAGAGAAGACCACCTGACAATAAAATCAAATTAAGTATCCACTACTTTGGGGGAGCCATGTTTGGTGCTTTTGTCCTCACTGGTGGCTCTGGCAAAACCCACTCTCTACCTTTCTTTCCATTCTAGATCCCTTCTCCAAGTCCATATGCTTTTTCAGTCCTGCCTTTGGGGAGTGAGTTGAAGGACCCATTCAAAGTGAGGAATTGTTTTCTTTTATTTTGCCCATCACATTTCCACCAACACACACATACTTTAAATGAGATGAGTAAGAGTCCTTTTTACCTAACTGAACTTGTGACTCCTTAATGGGAGAATTTCAGTCCCTTACAAACTTGAATAAAAATGGAATTATTTCTGCTAAGATTCTTCTTCTCTTCTGTCCCCATTCTCATCCTGACAAATAAATTTATTTACTGCTCTACCTACTCCACTCTCATCACAGGAAGATGGGAAGGACCCTAGTTCAGTTCTATCTGGTTTGGATTTGAGCTTGGAGACCTCTTTCATTTCCCTGATGCCAGCTGCTCTTGGACTCTGATCCCTTCCTCATAGGGGTGACAGTGGTTTCTTATGAAGTTTAGCATCTCATTGCAACAGGAGACATAATATACAAAATTAATGACAATAATGGGAAACCTTACTTCTTTTCTAATATAGTGAGAGCACCAGTGCTCGTGGGCATGTGGTCATCAGCATCTGTAGAATCACTATCTTCTCATATTCTTGCAGCAAGTGGAAAATATGAGGACTGGCTGATACCAAAGTTAGGTGGAATCCTGGCAGACTGAATAAACTTTCCCAGAGAATTATGAGTATGAATCAGGCACAATCTAGAGGAAAAACTTTAGTTTTTAACTTATGGGACTGTTTTTAAAATTTATTCTTTTTTTTTTATCAACTTTCACTTCTGCGTTGGTGAGCGAACAAGTTACAGGGCTAGGTTCCTTTTCTTACTAAAAACTTTGCAATATACATTATAATCAAATGAAAATGATCACAATAACTTACAAGTAAGCTTCCAGAAAAACATGAGCATCACATAAACTTTTTGAACAATTTGAAATATCACTTTTTTAAAAAGTTATTTTAGTGTCCAAATGAGATGAATTTATCCTCCAGAAACTACTGGAAATAGCAGAAATGAAACTTTGGGACCAGAGGAGGGGCTGATTTAGTGTGGGCTCCTTCCGGTGGGTGAGGAGGAGCCAAGAAGGTAAAAAGCCTTCCCTGTGACCATCTTTCCTGCCCTTACTTTCTGGTAAAACATTAACACATTTTTATTATAGTCTTACAAACTGGTAGAGTAGTCTGTTACAATGTAAAGTGATGCTAGCAAAGCTGCTACTTTAGGAAAGGGTGGGAGAGAACATGCCCTATCTCTTTCTCCCCCAGGTACACTTCCATCTCTGTGGCAAAAAGCATCCAGACAGTTACACTCGATAGAACGTTCTATCAGTCAGAGCTTACTAAAGATGGAATGCATACCACAGCAATGTTGAACTTCCTGGTTCAGGATGTGAACAGAGATTGGGGTTGGATAGCCACCACCAGGGACGATGTGCTAGGAATTCTGTTGCAAGACAATTCTAACAGGCCAACATTTCAAAACAGTCCATCCAACCGGGTGTCTACCGATCTTGCAGCCATAGTTCTATGAATCCAAATACCTCAGTTTCAGTTTACTATTTCAGGGTGAATTCTCCAAAGGGAATGGGTTTAATGAAGTCCAAGTTGAGTCTGAATGCAACTCTGCTTATGCTTAGGTAAGAAGTATTCTGGTTAAGTCTGCTTTCTCTTTAGTCAAATGGTTCTATACTTATTTCACAGGGTTTCTGTACAGATTACATGTGTTATAAAGTATCTAGTCCCAGGGTCTGGTACCCTGCAAGGGTTCAGTAAGAGATCATTTATTTATTCCTCCCCTTTCAATCTCCATTGTCAGAATGCCTGTCATTTCTTCCTTCTGGGCCTGTTTCTTTGGGTCACTCTGCTTCCAGAGCTGCCTTGGCAACCCCCAAGCTGTGAGCGCAGCCTCTCCCAGCTGCACACATGGGAGGCGCCTGGGCAACATCTGGGAGCTCGCCAGTGCAGACAGGTATTTCCAGTCTGGCAAGAGAGGAAATAGGTGGAGGTGGGGATGGGAATCGGGGAGGAAATCGGATGAGCCCGGGACTTGGGTGGATCCCCTGGGAGGAGAGCGGGCAGTCGTTCGCCCCCGCCTGATGCTCCCGCCCCCAGGCTCAGATTTCAACCCTTGTTGCCGCCTCTGTGGCTCGCGAGTTCGGAGTGGGGACTGGGGAGAAGGTAGGTTACAAAGGAACCTGGGCGTGCAAAGAACCTGCAAAGGTGTAGTCTCCGGAAGACCCGGGTGCACCGGCCTATCCTGGGAGCCCCTCTGGCTTGCTTCGGGAAGCGGCTACCCGCCTTCCCACTCTTGGTTGTAGAGAGCTCCACGAGGGGGCGACCTGAGCCCACGTGCCATTGAGTCCTTCTTTCCTGAAACTACAACTCCCAGGCGGCTCAGGGGTCCCGCCAGCCTAGCCTGGCCTCTGTTGGCTCCAATTGGCCACCGCGGGAGGGAGATTGGCGGTCTCCAGGGCGACGGGAGGCGCTCGGGGCATCTGAGGCGGGGAGGCGGGTCCGCCCCCTATTGTGTGGCTGCGAGAGCTGAGCCGAGCGGTGCAGAGCAGGTGAGGGCGGGGGTGTCCTGGGGAATAGAAGTGGGGTGCCGGCGGGGGCATGGGGAACGGTGCGGAGTTAGGGAGAATAGGAGGAAGCGGGGGAGCTCTGGAGAGAAGTGAGATTCTTCGGGGAGCAGAACTAGGGGAGTTCTGGGGAGTAAAGTGGAATTCTTGGTGGATGGATAGGTGTTCCCCGGCACTGGAGGAGTTCTAGACGTAATGTGGGGGAGTTCTGTGTGGGTTCCCAAAGAAAAGAAGAGTTCTAGGGGGCAGGAGAATGTGAGGGATAAGGGAATACTGAGGATGGAGTATCAGAAGTGTGTTGTGAGCTGAAGCAGATTTCCAGGGAGGGGAATTCCCAGGAGAAGTGGGTGGCTGAGTGGAGATTCTGGAGACCATCAGGGAGTATTTGTAATCGCAGAAAACTAGGTGCAATTGGAGATCAGGTGTGAGAAACTGGAATTTCAGGGGGACTGTGAGAAGTAGGAATGATTTTGATGGGAGTTCCTGGGAGAATGAGGGAATGCCCGGTGGGGAGACTAGGAAGGAGAGGAAAATGGGGGCCAATGGAGTTGGAAAGGTCCTAGGAAAAACAAGGATTCCCTAATGACTGGTTACAAGGTTCTTGGCAAACTGAATCAGAAGAGAGCTGGGGGTTCCTATACTATACCCTTGGAAAAAAGGCTTTTCAGGGGAGTATGGGAGAGCTGGCTAAGGCACTGGGAGACAGGGTAAGTGGTGTGGTGAATTGCTGGGAGCTAGACACACATGGGCATTGTGTAGAGGTAAGGATGAGACTGCCAGATGAAAGATTTTTTTTATAACTAGCATCAAACTGTGAGGTCAAGAGTTGGGTGGAGGCCCTGGTACAGAGTCCACCTGGATTTTTCAGGCCCCAAGCAGGGTCCCTTGGCTCACTGTGACTGCCCTAGGACCTGCAAGGATGGGGCCATCAAGAGTTCCTACCCTCTGTGCCATCCAGGGTTCATTTTGTGTACCCTAGGGACTAAGGCATTTTTGGTTTCTTGTGGATCATGCCCCCAAGGGTTTGGGAAGGGAGGATCTGGCAAATTCTGGCACCCTGAGGGTATTGGAGAGGTGTGAGTGGGAGGAATTGGGGTGAGGCACTTGAGTAGAAGTGCTTAGCAGAGGAAGGACTGCCTGGTAGCATCATAAAGAGGAAGTGGCGCCAGCTGCCAGCCCTGGGGCCTGCCCAGACCTGGAGGATTCTGCCTGGGCCCCTGATATCAGCAGTTGGGAGCAGGCAGCTCCTCTTCCAAGTGCCTGATTTACTGTCAAAGCCAAGGCTGAGTGACTCAAGAGACCATGGGGTCCCCAGGCTCTGGGGCTCTTCATAAAGGCTGGGAAAAGGGGGAAGGGATTGTATGGGGGCATCCTGGAGGGCACTTTCTTGGGAGGTAAGTGGCCTAGATTCTATTTTAGGATTTGTCCCAACTAGCTATCTGCTCCTGATCACAGATCCTTGGGGTCCTTATTTGTAACAGTTGGGAGTTGGAGCAGTAATACTGTTTCTGTTTTGCTATCTGCTACCTTGTTAACATCAAGAGTGAGGAGAGAAGGGAGGTGAGTCTGGGTTATGAGGGCCTTGATCTCCCTTATTTCTCTGAAAACTTTTCCCCCAGGGTATTAGAAATCCCTAGTTTTTTCCTGGCTCAGTTTGCTGAGAACATTATAAACTAGACAGTTTCAGAATTCCTCTGCTTTTCCTAATATCTTTCCAACTATGCTTACACCTGACATTTCCTCACCTGTGTCATCCTTGCCCAGCACACCTTCATCCTCCCAGTATTCCCACTGCAACTTTTCTTAGGGCTTCAAGATTTGTGGTCTTGGAGTTTGGGATGTAGTTCAGTGATACAGTGCTTGTCTAGCATGCATGAGACCTTGGGTTTGATCCCCAGTGTGGGGGAAAAAAAAGTCTGGGGCAACTGGTGCAAAAAGGCTGGGGCAAAATGGTGGTGTGCAACTGTAATGCCAGCTACTTAAGAGGCTGAGACAGAAGGATCACAAGTTCAAGGTCAGCCTGGGCAATGTAGCAAGATCCTGTCTCAAAATAAATAGGACTGTAGATATAGCTCAGTGGTAAAGTGCTTGCTTAGAATGCATGAGGCTCTAGGTTTGATCCCTGAACAGCAAAAAAGAAAAAAACAAAACAAAACAAAACAAAACAAAACAAAACAAACAAACAAACAAAAACCCAACTCTCTTTGGTCTGTCCACTTATTTGCTCTCCTCTCTCCTTTTCTTCTAAGTGCCTTTCTCTGACTGTGGATTTCTTCTGGGTTCCACTACTAACCAAACTCTGAATGTTACCTTGCATTTTGCATTTAGATCTGTTGGTTCTCTGGAATATAGCTTCCTTGGCTGTTACCTGAACTAAGCTCTAACTTCAGAAGAGTGAGAACTGAAACCTGTTACCTGAGGCTGATCAGAAGGATTGACCCCGGGTGTGGACCTCCCTCGGCCCCTCCATCTGGGCTCCTGTGGCTAGGAGGGGCCGGGTGAGCAGGCCAGCTGTGCTATGGTTTGGTGCCTCAGTCTGGCCATCCTCAGCCTGATCATCAGCCAGGGGGCTGACGGTGAGTTGGACCCCTGGAACTCAAGAACTCACTGTTAGTCATGGGACCTGGGGGAATTTCCCAAGGGGTTCGTCCAGCATGTGAGGGCAGGGGAAGGGTAGGGATGGCTCTGAAGAAGTTGGGAGTTCCTCCAGTCACCCAAAGTCCAAATAAACCTGTAGATATTTCTTCCCAACCCTCTGCTCTGGCCCTCTGCTTGCCCTCATGTCCCCCACTGTGTAGGTCGCAGGAAGCCTGAGGTGGTTTCTGTGGTAGGCCGGGCTGGGGACAGTGCAGTGCTGGGCTGTGACCTGCTGCCCCCAGCTGGCCGTCCCCCTCTGCATGTCATTGAGTGGCTGCGATTTGGATTCCTGCTTCCCATCTTCATCCAGTTTGGCCTCTACTCTCCCCGAATTGATCCTAATTACGTGGGTAAGTGTTCACCTCAGATGGGAGGGAAGGGCAGATAACCAATAAAGATGAGCTGGGGGTGGGCAAGGCCTCTTATTAAC
This sequence comes from Sciurus vulgaris, assembly GCF_902686455.1. Taxonomy (NCBI): domain Eukaryota; kingdom Metazoa; phylum Chordata; class Mammalia; order Rodentia; family Sciuridae; genus Sciurus; species Sciurus vulgaris. The sequence goes on along the minus strand of NC_136461.1, from coordinate 121,143,777 downwards.
GGCTCTGTCCCTGTTCAGTCTCATTTCCAGCTCCACTGCCTTAATTCTACTTGACAAGCATAGCTCTGCTCCCAAGCATGTTAATTCATTGAAAGATTCATTCATACACACACACACACACACACACACACACACACACACACACACACGCATGACGCACATACCCTATAGTTATGCTATTTAGCATTCCATATGGTCTGTTCCAAAGAAGATCCTGCAGCCTTATTCCAAGGGTTCATCCTAATTCTCTAATCACTCTTCCTAGATCTCATCTTGAAACCTCCTAGACTTGGGCTTGGGCTCAGTGGTAGAGTGCTTGCTTAGCATGAGTGAGGCCCTGGTTTTCATCTCCAGCACCACACACACACACACACACACACAGGAAAAGAAAGGAAAGCCCTCAGATTCCACTCTTACCTTCTGTAGTGTTCCCACTTGGCCCTATCCTGGTCCCTAGCTCTACTATCTGCCTGCTCCCTTCCCCTCCCTCTCTATTCCAAATACTAATTTGAGGGTTCCAGGTTTCTAGGGAGTGGGCTGATGGGGCAACAGGGTGGGTGGGGCTATGACCTCTGCTTCTGTAGTGTGGGCTTGGCCTGATTCTCAGTAGAGAAGAGCATACAGGGGCTGGGGAGGGCCCCTGTTCCCAAAGGTCAGTGCATGGATGGGGCTGACTGGGTTGATGCTTCTGGTGTGTGGGCCTCCCTGGAGCCTTCTGCCGTATCCCAGCTGACTCCCCAAAATGACTTGTTCCTAATCCTGAATGGAGCCTAAATCTGAATAGTTTAGTGGGCATATGGGAAGGTCCTAAGGATAGGTCCAAGCTATTGAGTAAGGTAGAGCCTTGTTACCTCCTCCTTTAGAGAGGAGACTCAGGAAAGGCCACCTTGGAGGATGTTGATGGGGAGACCAACGACATCCCTCTTTAGTTTGAATGCTGAGGGAAGCCCTGGGATTGGTTGGGCTCTTGCCACAAGGCGGGCTGAGCAGTGTGGGAAGGCAGTGCAGACAGGTGCCGCAAGCAGAAGGGAAGAGTTTATTTTCAAACTGGGGGCAGTTATTGGCAAACAGCCTGGTGGGAGTGTATGTGTCTACACAAGCCCTGTGGGACTTGACGAAAGAGGCCCCCAATTAGCACAAGTGGAGAAAAAAAAACGACTGTGCTCACCAGTCCTCCCTCCCTGTCTCTGCCTGCTGGAGCTTGGGAGGGGCCTGGATTGTCTGGCTGAGGCTGGATAGATTGAGAATGTTGTTTGACGGAGGGCAAGGCAAGGGGGAGGTGGTGGAGAGGTGGGAGAAGGGCTTTCCCTGGGACTCCACCAGGGAGATGTGAAATACTTTTCCTTCTTGCCAGTTTCTCTCCTATCTTGGGATGGCCTTTGGATGGCTAGCAACCCTGTCTACCTGTAGGAGTTCCTTCTGTTCTCTGCTGCTCCTTGAGCTGCAAGGGCCATAAGCAGTTACTTTGGGGGCTTTCTTCCCTTTGTTTCTATCCCTGCCTGTGACCAGTCTGGAGCTCCCAATCAGCCAGAGCTGGTCCCTGAGAGTCAGGACCCCAGAGGGAGGCCCCTGAGCCCATTAACCCTTTTTCTGCCTCACAGAGTGGAAGGGGCCTCTCAGCCTTTGTGTAGGGGACTTGGAACTGCAGTTGCTAAGCAACAGGAGGTGGAGGTTGCTAAGAACAATGCTGTTCTGTCATAAACCTTCTGGACAAGCCGAGAGGAGATAGGCCTGGGACTGTACATGAGGCTGTTGGCCTAGAATGTGAGGAACCATGAGAGACCAGACCTTTAGGGATCGTGCTGAAGGGAAAGCTTCAGATCTTGGGGGTTCTAGATGCCATCCAGCATAGGAAACTAGATTTATAAACTAGTACAAAAGTAGTAAAAAAAAGCAGTATAAAACAAGTGAGGATTAATAGTGGGATTAATTTTGCTATTATATAAAGTACCTAGCACAGTGTCTGCAGCGTGTTCATGTGAAATAGACCAGGCACCAGGGGAAAGGCAGGCTGGGCTTCTTGGATTTGGTCTATACCAATTTTCCTAAAATGGATCTTAGACCAACTCCTACAATCTGAGGGATGGACTTTTGGCTATTGAATTTTGTGCTGGTTTTCTTGGTAATTTTAAGGTGCCCCTGCAGAGGGGACATGGGTTTTCTTACTACTGAGTTGTTTGATAAAAATCAGATATTTTGTCAGGTGCAGTGGGGCACACCTGTAATCCCAGTGACTCAAAGCCGGTCCCAACAATTTAGCAAGGCCCTAAGCAACTTAGTGAGACCCAGTCTCAATATAAAAAAATAAAAACCAAGAAATAAATAAAAAGGGTTGGAAATGTGGCTCAGTGGTTAAGCACCCCTGGAATCAATTCCCAGGACTTAACTAAAAATTAAAAATTTTAAAAATCACAACTTAATGAGACCCAGTCTCAAAATAAAAAATAAAAATAAATAGCCAGGTGCAGTGGTACTTGCCTGTAATCCCAGTGGCTTAAGCAACTCAGTGAGGCCCTGTCTCTAAATAAAATACAAAAATGAGCTGGGATGTGACTCAGTAGTTGAGTACCCCTAAGTTCAATCCTGGTACCAAAAAAAAAAAAAAAAACCCTGAAAGGATTGGGATGTAGCTCAGTGGTTAAGTGCCCCTAGATTCAATCCTGGTACTTAAAAAAAAAAAAAAAAAAAAATCAGTTATTTCCTTCTCCATTTAGAACTCCTGCCCCCTTTAGTCCCTCCCTTTACCACCTTTTATCCTTCAAAACCCTCTGCTATGTTACATCTTCCTAACTTCTCTTGCTTTATGGTGCAATGACTGCACAGTTGGAGCATTTTGTGAACTTCTATGTGGACATGCACCTGCCCATATTCATGAATGTGGGTTTCTTGGCTTTTGAGAGCCTGAGAGAACAGAGACTGTGTTCCTGTCTTCTTCACACGCCTGTGTGTGGGAGATCTGAAGTCCATCAGGTTCTGCCCTGCAGGTGGACAGCAGACCTAAGGGAGGTGGGCCTAGGACTCAGGAGTTTCAGGATAACCAGCTTCCCCTGGTTATCGTCCTGCTCCTGTGCATCTCTGTAGGGCCAGCAGTCCAATCTCCTAGGAAAGTTAGGACCTGTATATGCTACAGTGGATATTCTGGTTAACAAACTACAGGCTATTGGCTCCCAACATTTCCCAAGTGAGAATATACAGATTATGCTCTGTGCCCTAGGTGTAACATGATCCTAACACCAGTGGAAAGTGCATTGCATCTGGAGACAGAGGACTGGCTTTGTCACTAGTAAGCCATGATGTTTTAGAAAGAAACCTTAGTTTCTTCATCTACGGTGGAGTTCTCAGGAGGATTAAATGTGGTGACAATGCCTATTATTACATGGTCCTTATTCAACACTCAATCCCTTTCCCTCTTCAAGAGCTCAGAGAATGCCATAATGAAAAGCTTCTATCACTTGGGGCAAAGGGACCCCAGGCTGGTGGTCCATAGAACTTAGTTGCCAGGCAGATTAGGGTTACCAAGGAATTTACTGGTGGGTGGAAGGGTATGATTATGTTAAATATTTACCTGGTAGGCTTCATCTTATCTCCTGGGTGGGGATTTAAATACCTAGCCCTTTAAGCAGGTCCACCCTTCCTAGAGAATCCACACCCCAGGAACCAATTCTTGGAAGAAAAAGGACCATGGCCTGAGAACACAAGCCAGTCTCAACTTGAAGTTTCTTCCTGTGGAAACAGGGGCACTGTAGGGGGAGCTTCTGTTTTAGCCAGGTCACTCTGGAGGTAGAATGGAAGCAGACTGGAGGGAGTAGGCACACCAATAGCTTCAGGATTTCTATTAAGGAGGCTAGGATGGGGACAATGCTTGTCTTGGAGCTGCATTTACATATCCCAGAAAATTTACAAAATCTTGGGCTAGGGGTTCAGCTTAGTGATAGAATCCATGTCTAGCACGTGCAAGGCCCTGGTATTTGTACCCCAGTATTGTGAAACACACATTTCTCCATATCAAGGTGGGCAGCTGGTGAGTGTAGTAGGATTTGGAGGATTTATGAACAAGTGCATGTGGAGGGTGATAGAGATCTAGGTTAGACTGAATTTCTTGTAGGGTGACTTGGTACATAGTGGCACAGTTCACTGATGTGAGAGAGAAAAATGAGATGATGTGTTATCAGGAAAGGGATAGGGCCAGGACTGAATGCAGGGTTCTGATTTCAAATCTGGACCTTGTTAATTTGTTTAACAACCTTTATTTGAGCAACAGGCACTATGCTGTATGTTCTCCTTTCTCTATCTTTCTCTTCCAGTCACCCCAATTTTTTTCTTTTTCATTTTTACATATGAGGAAACTGAAATGGACAGAGAGGTTAAGCAACTTGCCCAAAAGAGTACTCAGCAGAGCTGAACTTGTGCCTAGCTCTATCTGCCTCCCAAATGTGTGCTTGTCTCACTGGGCTATATTGCCAGGACCACATGAAGCTGTCTGGGGTGCAGGGTTCCATCAGGAGAGGGTGCTGAAGGACTGGGTGGGCACCTCGATCTGAGCCTAGTCGTGTTCCATGGATGCTTACTTCAGATGGGAATGAAGTATCTGCTTGTGCTGTGGTGTGTGGCTTTGTGGAACCACATGTAGTCAGTAAGCCAGGGCTGCAGTGCCCTGGGGCATTGATGGAATGGAGTGAGGAGGCTGCTGACTTTGCTGCCTGGCTGGACTGGACTCTGGCCACCCTAAGGCGCTTAGGCAGCTGATAATAGCCCTGAGGGATTAGGGGCTTTGGCAGGCGAGGCCTGGGTCTATGCTAGGGCCCCAGACACCACTGGGATTTCCAGGGACAGAGTCCTCTGAAAGGAAGAGTACCCTGGGGAGCCCAGACCTTCCCCCTTCAAAAGAAGCTCAGTGATAGGACTATCCTGTAGAAATCCAGAGCAGACCAGTGCTGGCTCTTCAAACCCTATTCCCCAACAGCCCTGGAAGTTGGGTGTAGTTCAGTGGAACATTTTGTCCACCAGCCACCCCTCTGGGTTTCTCTTTGTCTGAACTGAGTACCAGCTATTGAAGGGCAGTAGTAGACAGAAGAGCTGAACAAAGGGACCTGCCCTCAATGACTGTAATCCCATCTGTGCTTCTGCATCCCCCACTCTCTCAGGGTAACAAAGAGACTGAGACTGTTCTGGACTTCTGAGAATGGCCAGTGTGACCAGGGGATTCAGGCTTCTGTGGGGTCTTTTCAACAACCTTGATTCAGGGCTTTTCCCCAGGACGAGTCCAGCTGCACACAGGAGCATCTCTCCGGATTGAGGGGCTCCGGGTAGAGGACCAGGGCTGGTACGAGTGCCGTGTGCTTCTCCTGGACCAGCACAGCCCTGAAGAGGATTTTGCTAACGGCTCCTGGGTGCACCTAACAGTCAATTGTATGAAGCTGGGGAGCAGGGAGGGGAGAAGGATAATGAGGACCCTGGATGGTGGTAGAAGGGGAGGAGGGAATTCTGTTTCCATCCCACATGCAGCTCCAGTGCACACCCTGCCTGATACCCCTTGTTTGTTCACTTAGTGGTTGCATCTTACCCCTCCCCTTATTCTTGCTCTTTCGGTTCTTCATATCTAAATCCAATCAGCATTTAGGTTCAACATCAGGAACTTCCACTTCCTCTTTCTTCCCTTATATGTCCCTGGCCAGGATAGTAAATAGGGGAGAGGGAGCTATTGGGTCCTGAGTTAAACAGCTTACTTACATATAACATTTTATGTTTTCAAAACACCTTTACACCTAGGGCCTTATTAATTCTCCCTCATCCCTAAAAAGGAAGAGCTTAGAATCATTTCTGTTTCATAGGTGAGACGGGCAGAGAAATGGGTGATGCCACTTGTTAGTATCAGAGCTGAGCCTAGGACCCAAGCCTGGCTCCCTGAACACTTAGCTTTCTCCCTGACTCTGGACATACAGCCTGTGCTCAGCCCAGGCCAGTATGTGGAAATGGCCTGGTATAATCCTTACCTGGTCCCCAGTGTAGCAGATAGGGTGATCTGGAGCTGGGATTCCCATGAAGCTGGGTGTGCTGAGGGATATTGCCGAGTAGTCTGTCTCCCTGGCCTTGGATACTGCTCCTTGGGTTGATAACCCCTCCTGATGCCTTTCTCCCCCACAGCCCCCCCTCAATTCCAGGAGACACCTCCTCCAGTACTGGAAGTGCAGGAATTGGAGCCAGTTACCCTGCACTGTGTGGCCAGGGGAAGTCCCCAACCTCACGTGACTTGGAAGCTCCAAGGAGAGGACCTTGGTCAGGGCCGAGGTCAGGTGCAAGTGAGTCCCTGGGCTGGCAGAGTGGGCCAGCTGAAATGTGAGGGAAAGGTGGGGGCAGAGCTGGAAGGCACAGGGGGCCAAAACTGGGCTGGAAGACCAGCTCTCAGAAGGGCTTAGCATTGGCTTCACTGAGCCTGGAGTACTGCCTCCCTCTGCTGGCCAGCCTGGGAAGTGCAGGCTCTGAAGCTGGCCCTGCAGGAAGGGACCTTTCTTACTCCTTCCCTAGGTGCAGAATGGGACATTGTGGATCCGGAGGGTAGAGCGAAGCAGCTCTGGAGTCTACACCTGCCAAGCCTCCAGCACTGAGGGCAGTGCCACCTACTCCACCGAGCTGCTGGTGCTAGGTGCTCTGATGGGAGGCCTGGGGACAAGGGACGACTATGTGAGAGGACAGTGACCTATAGCTAGGAAGTCACATAGCAGGATGGGAGGAGGATTCTGCCTAAGGGAGGATCTATGCAGGGTGAGAGTGCTCCAAATATAGTCTGTTGCTCTAAAATCAGCATCTTGATTTTAAATGGATTAGCAAATGGGCAAATAAATAGTGTCCATCAATGTGTTATAGTGGAAAGGACATGGATGCTGGTGTTAAACTGTGAAACAGGTGACCCTCCCAAGCTCCAGTTTTCTCATCTCAATAAAGAGGTTCATATCTTCTGGACACAATGGTACCCACTTGTGATCCAGCTACTCAGGAGGTTGAGGCAGGAAGGTCAATTCAAGGCCAGCTTCTGCAAATTAGCAAGACCCTGTCTTAAAATAAAAATAAAAAGGGCTGGGGATGTAGCCCAGTGGTAGTTCCTATCTACTGCTCAGGACTATGACAAGAATTTAATTTGGTTCAGCAGAGAACATAGTAATTTCTAGCCAAGACCTTCCCTTTAGAAGGAAAGCTGGGAGATGTAAAGCCTGTCTACCTTCAGAGTGCCTGTTATCTACATGGAAAAGTAAGACTAACCTGTGAAACTGTGCAAGTGTTGGCTCTCCATGGTACCATGAGAAAGACAGTGCTGGGAATAGTTAGGACATCGTCTCTGGCTTTAGGAAAGCCTGAATATGAATCTTGACTCCCTTGTGACCTGGGGCAAGTCACTTTATAATCTCTTTGCCTCTGAGCCTTCAGTTCTTCAACTACAAAAGGGAAAGAGTGATCCAAACTTATAATCCCAGTTCCTTGGGAGGCCGAGTCAGGAGAATTGCAAATTTGAGGCCAGCCTGAGCAACTTAGTGAGGCCATGTCTCAAAATAGAAAAGAAAAAGGGATGGGGATGATAGCTTAGTGGTAGTGTACCTCCAGGCTCAATCCCCAGTACCAAATAATAATATAGTAATAATGAAAATTATGCTAAAAGGGAGGGAGTAATTTCTTCTGAAAAGCTTTTTGTGAGGTTTCAGTAAGATGAACAGGCAAAGGACTAGGCACTTAATGCCAGCCTGCAGCAGGTGCTTTATACTCGTGGGCTCCTATTGTTACCTCTTGTTACTGACTGTACATGCAGTGGGTCCAAGGAAGGGTCGAGGGCAGTAGATTGCAGCAGTCAGACAGTTTTGTAGGAGGTGGATGGGCCAGGTCCTAGAGGCTCAGAGAGCAGAGGCTTGGGGATGGGAGTAAGTCTGATGTGGTGTCAGACTGACCTGATGGTGTTTGTTAGTGCTGATGTATGAAAAGGTCGGTGGCCAGGTTGGGAGTGCTTAGATTATGGAACCCACAGGACTAGGTCAAGAAATGTGAGCTCAGTGTGGTAGGAGTCAGGCACTGCTGCAGGTTCTGGAGCAGAAGACTCCTGTGGCTAAAGGAGGCCTTTCTGTATGAGTGGCCATTAGAGTGACAGTGACAGTGAAACTTGGAATCAGTGGCTGCAGCATCTTGGGGGGAGCTATAGGGTATCTGAATTAGGGTAGGAGACATGAAGGTGACTTAAGATGTGATGGGTAGGGAAAGAAAGGGTAAATTCACAGTTCAAACTGACTCTCCCCACACCCAACATACAGGCGGATGAAGTTGCCCCTGGCGGAAGAGGGAGAATTTGGGAAGAGGAACAGGGTTCAGGGAGAGGATGAACTTTTGTTATGCTTAGGGAGGTTTTCCTTTCCAGTCCCCAAACTTATGTTTCAGAGGACAGAGTTAAGGAAAAGTAATAGAATGAAAGTCTGGGAAGACTGTAAGTTGAGGCCACTTATCTCTTCCTGTGCTCCTTGCAGGACCCCCTGTCATTGTGGTGCCTCCCAAGAACAGCACAGTCAATGCCTCCCAGGATGTTTCCTTGGCCTGCAGGGCTGAGGCATACCCTGCTAACCTCACCTACAGCTGGTTCCTGGATGGCATTAATGTCTTTCATATTAGGTGAGTTTAACCAACTTTGGAGCAGTGGAGATGGTCTTTGAGGAGCCCCTTGGCTGGGTAAGGCCTAGCCCCCTGCTCATACATGCCCTCTTGCAGCCGCCTGCAATCCCGAGTGCGGATCCTGGTGGATGGGAGCCTGCGATTGCAGGCTGCCCAACCTGACGATGCTGGTCACTACACCTGTGTGCCCAGTAATGGCCTCCTGCATCCGCCCTCAGCCTCTGCCTATCTCACTGTGCTCTGTAAGCCTGACCTCCAGTTCCTTCCCAAGCCTGCTCCCCTCCCCCGGGCTAGGCCAAAGCCCTTTCCCAACTTTCCACTGCTTCCTCCAGACCCAGCCCAGGTGACAGTGATGCCTCCTGAGACCCCCCTGCCCATAGGCATGCAGGGAGTTATCCGATGTCCAGTTCGTGCCAATCCCCCACTGCTCTTTGTCAGTTGGACCAAGGATGGGCAAGCCCTGCAGCTGGACAAGGTAAAGGCTTGGGGTGGGGGAAGGCTTGGTTGAGTTATTCTGGTCAGAAGTCCAAGTAGAATGGAGTTAGCTCAATTTAATTCAGTTCAGTGAACCTAAACTTCTTACTGGGTGCTGTGCAGGTTTTGGGTGGGGAACAGCAGCAAATCCTTAAGGAAGGCACCATCTTTGGGGAGTGGGGCAGGAATAGGGACTCTGTCAGAAGGCCAGGTATGGAGTTAAATACCTTCCCCTTAAGCCTGGTTGAGGACAGATCAGCCATGGATTCTGGGACTTTTAGTGATGGGCCTTAGAAATGGGATGGTCATTCCATGTAGAAACCAAAGGCCAGATATAGGATGTGGTATAGTGCATTTATGAAATAATGAATTGGGCAGTTTGGTGGTGGCTGCAATACCTGTAGGGACATGCATGGTGCAGAGAAACCTGGAAAGACAGGTTGGGGCCAAAAGGAAAAACTGCACATGCCCTTAATATTACCTCATCCCAGGGTGATTGGATCTTTTGTTTGTCTGCAGAGACTGTAAATTCCTTGCATCTTTTAATCACAAGGTCAGGATTTTTACAATAGTACTACTCAATAAATTGGTGACTTTTTTTTTTTTTTTTTTTTTTTAAGTCTTAAAGCAGTTGGAGACAGTAAAGTTTTTTTTTTTTTTTTTTTTTTTTTTTCCAGCAATAGTGGGAGACAGTGTTGGAACCAAGATCAGGAGTTGAGCTTGTGAGAGGGAGTGGAATGGGAGAGGGTTTGTAAGGCTGTGGAAATGATTCATGTAGAGACAGGAAGATGGATGGGCCCTCATGCTCAGACAAAAGGATAACAGTTAATTATTTGAGATGGGGGAGTACCGGAAAGTGAGGGGTCACATTTTACTGAGGAGCATGATGGGGGGCACTTTATGCAGAATTTAGTGTGGAGTGTAGGGCGGACAGGAAGGTGAGATTGTAGCAGGCAGGGAGCACTGCATAACTCACCTCCAGGAGTGCCATTCTCATTGTTTTCTGTGACATCCTTGGGGCCGTGTAGTCACAGCCTCACACCCATTGGTAGGGGTGCTTCTATAGCAGAGAAAGATGGAGGATTGGAATTTAGAGAGAGTTCAGGCCTACACATAGAGTTGTGGAGTCTTCTCCAGTGTGAGTATTGCCTCTCCATCTCCACCTTGCCTCTGCTGAATTTCTTTCTGAAATTGTTATCCCTTCTTTCCTCCAGTTCCCTGGCTGGTCCCAGGGCACAGAAGGCTCACTGATCATCGCACTGGGGAATGAGGATGCCCTGGGAGAATACTCCTGTACCCCCTACAACAGTCTTGGTACTGCTGGGCCCTCCCCTGTGACCCGTGTGCTGCTCAAGGTGAGGCCCAGGGTGGGTCTAAGCCTGCAGCAGGAATGGCTCAGGTAGCTGAAGATGTGTACTAAGGCAAGGCTGATGGGATGGGGACAGGGCAGATGCGGAGGGGCTTCCAAATCTGTGCTTCCCAGGTGGCCACAGCAGCAGTTGTCAGTTGTCAGCAACCCAGAGATTTTTGCAAAAATGGTGCTGGGGAGGTGGGATATTAATTATGCGCTACCTTCACAAAACAAGATATCTGTCTGCTCTACCTTTCACTCATCTTAACCATGCTGCCTCCCTTTCAGGAGCTGCAGGGAAGGTAACAAAGGGGAGGGATCTGTAGAGGTTTGTACATCTCCAGAGAGTCTTGCCCTGGCCTGGCCACCAGTCCTTATCTATCCCATCATTTCCCTTCAGTCCCACCTGCTGGGGAACACAAAGGGAGAAAGAGAAAGAGAGAGAGAGAGAGAGAGAGAGAGAGAGAGAGAGAGAGAGAGAGAGAGAGAGAGAGAGAGAGAGAGAGAGAGCGCGCTAGATAGAAATTGAGAGGTGGAGAAAGAATGAGATTGAGATGTAGATATATGGTACGACAGGGAACCTGGAATGGAGAGTACCCAACCTTAGACAGATGGAAGAGAAATCCCTTCTAATATAGATCTGGCCTGCAGGCTCCCCCAGCTTTTATAGAACGGCCCAAGGAAGAATATTTCCAAGAAGTAGGGCGGGAGCTACTCATCCCCTGCTCTGCCCGAGGAGACCCTCCTCCTACTGTTTCTTGGGCCAAGGTAAGGCTCCTGACCCTGCTTTGCCTGGAGTAATGCCCACTGCACCCCTGCCTCTGTGCCCCTGGCCATTCTGTGGGAGGGAGCTGGCTGTCAGAGGCAGGGTGGGGAGGACACAAGCAGCCTAGAGAGATGAGTGGCCCCTTTGGCTGCATGTGTCCTCAGGGCTGACCAGTGGTTCTGTAGGTGGGCCGGGGACTGCGGGGTCAGGTCCAGGTGGACCACAACAGCAGCCTCATTCTGCGACCATTGACCAAGGAGGCCCATGGGCGCTGGGAATGTAGTGCCAGCAATTCTGTAGCAAGAGTGGCTGCTACCACCGATGTCTACGTGCTGGGTTAGTGGTTGAATAGGCTGAAGCTGGAGGAAACCATGTGGGAAGGGAAACAGGGGAATTGTTTTTTTGAAGTTCAGATGGGGGATTGTGGGTGTGGGACCCTTGGGATGATGGGTGTGGGGGTGTCAAAGGACCTCTCCCCAAGCTTTTTACCCTCCTTGAAGACCCTGACTGTCATCCATCCATTATCCCTCCCCAGGCACCAGCCCTCATGTTGTCACCAATGTTTCTGTGGTGCCTTTGCCCAAGGGTGCCAATGTCTCCTGGGAGCCTGGTTTTGATGGTGGCTATCTGCAGAGATTCAGTGTCTGGTATACCCCACTGTGAGTGGACTACAACTGCCTATACCCTACCTCTATTTGCTTTTTCTCCCATTCTTCTGTCTCTAGTTATGCCCTAGCTCTGTTGACCTGTTTCCAGAGACTCTTGGGTGTTTGGGGCCCAGGTCCTCAGACTTTGGATGGTTGAGGGGAGCATGGCCCCCAAATCTTCCTAGTTCATGAGTAGTTCTCCCATTTCCCCATGTCTCCCAGGGCCAAGCGTCCTGACCGAGCCCATCATGACTGGTTGTCCCTGGCAGTGCCTGTGGGGGCTGTTTACCTCCTAGTGTCTGGGCTGCAACCCCATACTCAGTACCAGTTCAGCGTCCTAGCTCAGAATAAGCTGGGGAGTGGGCCTTTCAGTGAGATCGTCTTGTCTGCTCCAGAAGGTGAGAGAACTCATGTCCCAGAGTAGCAGAAACAAGGATGGGGAAGGGCTGGTAGGGAAAACCAAGACATGGAAGGACCTGGGGATAGGGAGGGTACAAAGGTGCTGGGAAGCTTGGGATCTGGAGAGGGGTGTGGAAGGACTCAGGCAGAATGGTTGGGTATCTGAGGATGTGGAAGGCCAGGGGAGGGGCAATATGAGGAATGCTGGGAACCCTATCCCTGAATTGCCTATCTGCCCCATTCAGGCCTTCCTACCACACCGGCTGCCCCCAGGCTTCCCCCAACAGAGATGCTGCCTCCCTTGTCCCCTCCCCGAGGTCTGGTGGCAGTGAGGACACCCCGGGGGGTACTCTTGCATTGGGATCCCCCAGAATTGGTCCCTAAGAGACTGGATGGCTATGTCCTGGAAGGACGGCAAGGCTCCCAGGGCTGGGAGGTGCTGGACCGAGGTGTGGCAGGCACGGAAATGCAGCTGCTGGTACCAGGTCTCATCAAGGTATGTGCTGGACATGGTAGAGTGAGGGTCCTCTCAGGGACTCTCCAGTGTCCTGCTCAATCTCCCAACTTCCTAATCTTCTTACCCTGATTTGATCATCTTCACCTCCCCTTCTCACTTCATCCTTACCTCCCAACTGCAAAGTCTTTACCAATGGGGCTGAAGTGGGTGGTGCTGGACCTGATCCACTTCCTGGCACTCCATCCCCATCTCCCAGGATGTTCTCTATGAGTTCCGCCTTGTGGCCTTTGCGGGTAGCTATATCAGCGATCCCAGCAACACTGCCAATGTCTCCACTTCAGGTGAGAACCTGGGGGGGGGGGGGGGGGGAAGGGAGCTGGGATTGCAGGGACTCAGAGCTCACTGACTCTCCCTGGTTCTTCACCCAGGCCTGGAGGTATACCCATCTCGTACGCAACTGCCAGGCCTGCTGCCCCAACCTGTGCTGGCTGGTGTGGTGGGCGGGGTCTGCTTCCTGGGCGTGGCCGTCCTAGTGAGCATCCTGGCTGCCTGCTTCATGAACCGGCGCAGGGCTGCCCGCCGCAGACGAAAGCGCCTCCGTCAGGGTAGGTTCCCTCCACCCTCAGCCTTGTGGGTCCAGAGCACTTGGCCACTTGAGGTTCAGCCCACCAGAAGGGCCCTTCCCCACCGGGAGGAACAATCCCTCTCTTCCATGCAGCTCAGGGGGCGGAGCATTACCATAGCTGTGTACCCTGTCTTCCCTACCCTTTTCCAGCCAGATGGGATTTGGGGTTGGTCGACTAGTGGTGGGTGAGAGGGTCATGGAGGAGCTTGTGTTTTGCCTGTAATCACCTCCTGTTCTCGTGCCCTTACAGATCCACCTCTTATCTTTTCTCCGCCCAGAAAGTCAGTCCCACAGTAAGTCCCTCCAATTAATTGACTTCCTTTTGCCTTCCTATTGTATTGGCCAGTATCCTCTGCTTCCTCTTCTATATCTCCGGGAGGGATGGGAGGATCGGGAACAGAGTTGGAGGGAGTTAAGAATGGGAATGCAGAGGCCCCAGCCTGGAGGTGGATCCAGTGTTGCTTGTGCCTTCCCTCCACCCCTCCACCATGGTGGTCCTTTCCTTGCTTGCTCTCCCTAGCTCTGCTCTGTTGTGCACCAAACCTCTCAAGGCCAGACCCTGATCTCCTGTCCTTCCCCAGCTCTGCTCCGGGCTCCAGCAGCCCTGACAGCGTGGCCAAGCTGAAGCTCCAGGGCTCCCCTCTCCCTAGCCTGCGCCAGAGTCTGCTCTGGGGAGAGCCTGCCCGGCCCCCCAGCCCCCATCTGGATCCTCCACCCAAGCGGGGACCCTTACCCCTGGAACCCATTTGCCGGGGCCCAGATGGGCGCTTTGTGGTGGGACCCGCTGTGGGGGTCCCCCAAGAAAGGTCAGAACTGGAGCGGGCAGAACCTAGGACCCCAGCCCACCATCTGGCTCGGTCCTTTGACTGTAGCAGCAGCAGCCCCAGTGGGGCATCCCAGCCCCTCTGCATTGCAGACATCAGCCCTGTGGGGTCCCCTCCAGCAGCTCCTCCAAGTCCCCTGCCAGGTCCTGGACCCCTTCTTCAGTACCTGAGCCTGCCCTTCTTCCGGGAGATGAATGTGGATGGGGACTGGCCCCCTTTTGAGGATCCCAGCCCTGCCCCACCACCAGATTACATGGATACCCGACCCTGCCCCACTTCATCTTTCCTTCACACTCCAGAATCCCCTACTGTGTCCTCCAGGGCGGCACTTCCTGGGGCTCTGGTAGGAGCTGGGGCCACCCCAGAATCCCCTTACACAACTTCAGCTGACTGGACACTAAGAGAGCGGCTACATCTAGGCCTTTTCCCTGCTGCCCCTCGGGGCAGCTTGACAAGCCAGAGCAGTGGGCGGGGCAGTGCTTCCTTTCTTCGGCCTCCCTCCACAGCCCCCTCTGCAGGGGGCAGCTACCTCAGCCCAGCTCCAGGAGACACCAGCAGCTGGGCCAGTGGGCCTGAGAGGTGGTCCCGAAGGGAGCATGTGGTGACAGTCAGCAAGAGGTGAGGGAAGTTCCTGCCCATCCTTGCCCTGAGCCCAGTCCTGCCCTCTTTTCCCATATTTCTCCCCACCCAATACCCTGTACCTTCCCTGCTTCACTCCACTTCTGGGACCAAGAGACCCTGTCTCTTTTTAGAACCTCTTGCTGAGATCCAGGGATTTGCAGAGAAAACCCATGGTCTAACCTGAGTTTGGGGGCCCTGGGCTTAGACTTTTCTGGATACCCAGTGTTACTCCACCCACACCATGTTTGTTCCTTTTAACAGGAGGAACACATCTGTGGATGAGAACTATGAATGGGACTCAGAATTCCCTGGGGACATGGAATTGCTGGAGACTTTGCACCTTGGGTTGGGCAGCTCTCGGCTACAACCTGAAGCTGAGCCAGAGCTAGGTGTGTGAACCTCCAGAAAGACCCTCTTGGCGGCACTGTCTTACATTGTCCCTGTCATCTTAGGACTCATCTGTACTCAGACACTTCTCTGCCACAGACTATGCCTTGCTTACTCAACTCATCTGTACCAGAAGGCCCTTTAGAGCTTCACCTCTGGCCCTTCCTCCAGTGCATCTCAGGGCGTCTTCTCTCATTGCCCTGCCCTTCTCTTGCAGGTGGAAAGACTCCAGAGGAGGGCTGCCTCCTGAACACTGCCCAAGTTCCTGGCCCTGAAGCCCGCTGTGCTGCCCTCCGGGAGGAATTCCTGGCCTTCCGCCGCCGCAGAGATGTCACTAGGGCCCGGCTACCAGCCTATCGACAGCCAGTCTCCCACCCTGAACAGGCTACTCTCCTGTGAACACCACTAATGTGAGGCTGGAAAAAAGCCTATGGACCTGCAAAGGAGGCACCCAATGAAACCTATCTCCAAACTTGGGCACCTCCCCCTGCCTCTTTGGTATTCAGGCACTGACCCTGATGGTGGACTTGGGTGAGCTTTGTATGAGATGTATGTGCTAACCCCCTAGGTGAATCTGGGGATTGAAACAGGGATCTTAGTCTGCCCCTGTGTGTGTGTGTGTGTGTGTGTGTGTGTGTGTGTGTGTGTGTGGTGTTTGTGGTGTGAATGAAGTTTTTTTACAGATGAATAAAGAAAATCTGAAAAATGTTTTTGTTATCTCGCTTTGAATCTAAAGAGGTGGGGAAATTCCTGAACACTTAAAGAAAAGGGGACTCTCTGAATGAATGGGGTACATTCAGCAATCACTCAAAAAGCACTTATTGAGTGTCTACTAAACTTAGCCACTAAAGACTAGCCATTAAGTTAGAAGCTGTGATAAAATACTAAGTTTCCTAAAGAGGAGGCTTTGCCCTTGGGGAGTTCTTTCTACCCAGGGAGGCAAACAAGTATAGAAATAGTTACAGTATGATGTGATAAGTTCTGTGATAAAACTGTGTGTTACTTATTATGTAGAACAAAGAAACAAGTTCGGTTGGAGTCGACATTTAGAGAAAGCTTACAGTGTGTTCCGGGACAAATGCTACATATGGGGGAGTTTGGGGATCCTCACAGAAGGTGGTAATAGTGATGATAATAGCATTCACTGTATGCGGGGCACTGCTTTAAGCTTTTCCCAAGTAATGCTTAATTCTCTCCAGCTCTATGAGTCAGGTAGTACAGTTAGCTTGTTTCCTAGATAGGAAACAGAAGCATAGAGTGCTTTAGTAATTTGCCTGAAAGTCACACAGCAGGTAAGGGGCTAGGGCATGTGAAGGTGACAATCGAAGAAGGAAAAGCATCCCAGGTAGAGGCATAGCCTTTGTAAAGGCACAGAGGAATGAAAACTCTTGACACTCCATAAATCTGGGCAGGACAGGGAGGGGACAGAACAGAAAGGGGAGGGGATGTCTTTGACATCAGGCTTAACAGGGGACTCTACCATATGTGAAGAAGTTCACTGGGCTGAGGGTGTAGCATATTGCCTATAATCTGCAAGAGCCTGTTTTCCACCCGCAGCGTTGCAAAAACAAAACCCCCCAAAATACTCTACTGGTGATTTAAGCAAGGAAGTCCACCCAGAGATACTTAGCTCAATAGAATCCTGAAGGGTGGAAGGTAATCTTTGGATCCCTAAACTATGCAGCCCTCTAGCCTGAGACAGAGGAACCCTCTATCAACTTCCTCCACTTAGCACTCTTCTGATTTCTCCAGGATTTATGAAGAGAAGCCAAATCGTAGAGGAGGAGCTGAAAGGCTGAAAGAAATAAGATCCGGAACCCAGGTCTCAATACTGACCACGCCCCTTGAGCCCCAGGCAAGGAGTGACCTCACTGTTAGTTTCTGCCCAGGCTTGAAGTAGGTGGTAAGCAAGACCATGTGGGGATGCTGTCCCAGCCTGCAAGTCCCAGTCTTGTCACACCCCAGTCATTTGGGGGTGTGCGTGGGTCTTCTTGTGCCTTCATTTACCTTGCCAGTCTCTAAAACAGTTTTCTTTCACGCATAAAGACACCCGCAGTCTTAAGCTAATACGGGCAGCTTTCCTACTGGGACCCAAATCTATGGGATCCTGGGTGGAAGTTGAGTATTTCATGAGTGGAGACCACGGCAGCTACATCCTAGACTCTCCAGCTCCTTTACCCCTCCGTCAAGCCCACTGCCCCCTCTTCTCTTAACCATTTTTCTTGGCTTGTTCGCTGCGGCGCCTTTAAACTCTCTTGGCCCTTGCCCCGCCCCCGGTCCGCCCCGTCTGAGGCGGGACCCTCCAGAAAACCTCCGGCCAGCCAGCCCAGGCGCACCACTCGCTGCAGCAGTCCCTGACGTGCGTGCGTCGTTATCCCGCCCGTTTGGACGGTGAGCAGGACCCGGGGATCAAGGCGGGGGGCACTGCGTGGTATCTAGAAAGTAAGAAGCCAGAACTTCAGACTTGCTCCAGGGGTCTTGGGGATCACGGGTTGGAGCCAGACAAGGGTTCGATGACTGCTCTGCCCCGCCCCGTGGTGTCAGGTCCCCCAGTCCTAACCCTGCATTGCTGGGCGATGAGATCAGGCGAGGTTTGCTGGTGCTTAGACGGGGCGTCCGTCTGGAGTAGGGGCTCAGGCACCAAGCCCCACCCTCTGGCTCCTGCGTCGCGTCCCGTTGGGACAAGGAAACGAGGGCGTCGGATGTTAGCTGACTGGCCCCTACTGGCGGCGCGTCCAGGTCTTGGCGCGCGCCTAGCTCTAGCTCAGCGCTCCCGGGGCTTCATGCGTGACCCTTCACTTCCTGGTTCCAGGAGCACGTGTGGGCACTGCCTGCCCACTGCATCTTCAGGCCATCTTTCCTATACCTCCTCCTGCTAACTCGCTTTTCTGGGGACTCGGTCATGGGCTACGGCCAGAGGTTTCGGTGCGTGAGTCCCAGTGGCCTCGCCATCTGTGAAGCTCCAGTCGTCTCTAGGAGAGTTCCTCGACCTCAGGCGTTTTGGGGAGTGCTGCCCTGACCGCCCCTGAGTGCCCTTACTTTGAGGTGCGTGTGCGTGAGAGAATGGCTGCTTTCCAGGCCCTCCTACCCGTGCCTAAGTCCTGTTGCTGCCCCCTCCCATGCCCCCTGCTGCTGGGAAAGCCGGTGGTGGCCGCGGGCGGGCGGGCGGGCTGCCCAGACCACTGCGTCACCCCAGTGGCGGGCGGGCGGTGGGTGACTCATCCGCGGTAACGGCCCAGGGTGTGGCCGTGGGGGTGGGGGCGGCGGCTGTAAGGGGCTGGACCTATAGGACCGGAAGTGGCCTGCCGCCTTCACCAGCTCCTCAGGTTTCCTGGAGACTGTACAGGGAGGTTCTGAGGCAACGTGGTATCTCTGGGGCAGAAAGGGGGATCAAATGTGGAGATGCAGTGCAGGAGGAGAACTTTGGTGTGGATGGGGTTCCACTCTATGTCTGTTACTCAGAGCACAGTCAGGGACAGCTCCCCATCTCCAACCCCTCTCCCAATTTCTCCCTACTTAACAGGGCCGACCTCAAACTGCTGAGGAGGCCAAGGTAGGGCGGGGCCAGCAGAACACTACCATTTCAGAACCGACAAATAGTCTTTGTCGGTGGCAACCCCCCACCCCCAACCTTGGCCTCTGCCCCCTGGGGATTGACCTCTAATCCTTTCTTCATTCCATTCCTTTGCATTCCAGGATTTTCACCTGTGGGGACCATCTCAGAACACACCTTGCCTTCCTGTGTGGTTCTTCTGAACCACCCGTAGTCTTCTCTGTCCCAAACTAATGACTTCCCATCTCCAAATGCTGTTTATACCCTCCGCAGCCACCTTCTTGAGGAATCCTTGGCATCTGATGTTCTCCAAGGATTGTTGTGAAGATCCCACTTGTGCTCCTGTGTTGAGTCTTTTCACCATGAAGTCTGTGGAGTGGGTGTTTGTGGTGCCCCCACCCTACCTCCAGTGTTTGGTACACAGACACCATAGCAACGTCCTAGCCTCCACCTCCTCCCCTCTGGAGTGAGCCTTGTGGCTTCCTGTTTGTATAGTTCAGCTTTCTCTTCTGCTTAGGACTCTTAGGTGGTGAGGGGAGGTTCCCTGGGGTGGGGGTTGCCCTAAAGCAGCCCTTTAACCACAGTTCTCCCACTGTCATTGCTTCTGACTGCTTTCTGTGGCATCTCTCTTTCAGAATAGTCCCAGCCCCAAATCTGAGCTGGGAAGTTCCACTGTATTCCATCTGTGTAGTCAATGGAGAGTCCCTTTGTCTTCCCAATTGAACACCTCAGCCAGAACTCTGAAATCTAACCCCCAACGGTCTAGTGGGTATTCCCCTTTAAGACTTGGCCTCCAGTGGGGTGAGGTGAGCTTCTAGCCCAGAGTCTGGGTAGGGCAGAGGGCTGGCATGCCTTTGGTGGCCCCTCCTCCTTTCCCCACTATTGTAACCTAGTGGGTGTGGGGTGAGAGTTGTTCCCACAGCTGTAGTCAGCTCTATTGTAGAGTAGTCACTCACTGCCAACCCACTCCCCAAGTTGTTTGGCTCTGGGCATCTCCCACACCTGGCTTCCAGCTGGGCATATCTCTTCTCCTCCACCCTGATAGGAGACTAGATGTTTTCCCTTCTTTTGAGGGAGGACAGGAGTAGGTCCTCTGGGTGTCACTAGGGTGGGCCTCTCCAGCTACAGCAGCCACAGCCCATCAGCTGCTGCCTGTCTAAGTGGGGTGGGGAAGAGAAACAGCTGCTGGCCTGGCTGGGCCTAGCTGGGACTTCTCCTTCCCATAACTCTTACCCTGTGGCTCTGGAGCCCCAGGGCTGTGGGGCAATGGCCCCAGAGTGGAGCAGAGATACAACAGCTGGAGGCCATGACTCTGCCAGCTGTATCCAGGCCCCAGAATTAGGGAGGGGCCCTAAACATGCATCCTTAAACCTGAGGTAGGTCTGGGTGACTATGTCTGTCTTACCCTAGTGAAAGGGGGGGACCCTGGAAGGGGTTGGTTTTGGGCCCTTCTCTTCCCTCTTAACTCTGGTGTCCAGGTTAATCATTCTCCTACCCTTTCTTTACCTGTGGTATAGTGCACCCTGGACCTCAGGGTGATTGACTCTCTTCTGCTCAAGACAAGAAGTCTAGAAGTTGAACTGGGTAAAGGGGATTTGCTGATGATAGTAACACTTAGCCCCCTCCTCTAACTAGTCTTCAAGCCATTCCTCTGTGGACACAAGTTGTAGGCTTATGTAGACCAAGCAGTGACTGAGCAACTGGGACTTGACAGGGGTTGTGGGAATCTTGTCTTTCTTTTGAGACTCAGCTGTGCCACCCGCCTGCTTTCCCTCAGCTGATTGTGTGTAGGGCTCTGGTGGTGTGGATTAAGATCCAGACTGACATTCATCTGGCCCAGCTTTCAGGCCGGGGGAAGTGGGGGCTGGGTCACTCTGAGTGAGGTCTAAAAATAACTGATTTATGGGGAGGATTTCTGCCGGAAATGTGCAGCTCGATAAGCTAGAGTAGAAAGGAGCAGCCATCTTGGTGTGTGGGGGAAGGTTCTGAGCTGAAACACAACCTCTGGGGATGAGAGGTATGAAGCTATTTGAGGCAGCCTGGCTCCTTGTACTTCATCAGAGCCCTGAGGCTCATTGAGGGGGTGTCAGGATTGTTTAACCTGGGGTGCTTAGCCAGGATGACTTCATTCCTTCAGTCTGAACTGGCCTGGAGCCAAATGTGGGGAGAAGGTGTGGCTCCCTTTACTGTTCTTGATCACAGGTACCTACTTGTCCTGGGGATCCCCCTTTGTGAGCAACCAACATGCTCTATTTCAGAGAAGAGAGAAGAGCCCATCCAGGGAAGTGCTGGGGCAGGAAATGGGGGACTATGTCTATTTTCTGTTTCTGGTTCCCCTTGGCTTCAGCAGCACCACCAGGATTTGCTCAGCAGGCCTCTGGGTGTGGGACTTCAGCAGTGGAGTGGTGGTAAAAGGCAGGCTGCCCACTGCAAGGTGCTGCCACCTCAGACCAGTGGTCAGAAACCACCTAGTACTTGGTAACCAAGGTCCTTAAAGTTCAAGAAACCCTCCTGTGTACTTCCTCATTCTTCCCTTTCTTTCTAGGTTTTCTGAAAACTACCACCCAAGGTTTCTGTCCTGTTTCTACTTTAACAAACTTCTACACATGTAGTATACAGTTTTAGGAACCCCAACAGGAATCTTAATAAGATCCAGGGGTAGCAAGCCTGCATTCTTTCTGAGGGGATAAGGGGAGATTCAATTTCCTTACCTTTTCTGGCTTATAGCGACCATTGCATGTTCATGATCCTGCCTCTTTCACTTAGTAAGGATCCTTGTTTATGACATTGGGACCACTTGGATGATCCAGAATAATCTCCCCATCCCAAGATCCTTGATTTTAACCACATCTGCAAAGTCTCTTTGTACCATTTAAGGTAATATATCCATGAGTACTGGGAATTAGGATGTGGACACCTTTGGGGAGTCATTATTCTGCCTACCACTGTTCCTGGAAGGGAGAGGAGAGTTTGTTTTGATTCCCTGGTTTCTCAGATATTCCCTTTGCCTACTAAAATCTGCCTACCTCTTTGAGCAAGCCCTCCCAGACTGCTTCTGCCCTTCCTCTTCTATTCATTCCTACTACATGTGATCTAAATTGTGCAGTTTGCCTTCGCAAAAGCTGACTATCCCAAATGAGGACTTGCACCCCTCAATCATTTACCCTATATTCTATTTCAGTGGATCTTATGCTTCATTCTAGTAATAAAACCATTTGTTCAAATGAAATTGAGTGGGAATGCTCAATATAATAGACTTCTTATGGTAGAGGTGGGGGGAATCCAGAGATTGTCCCTGAGGCCCCACATTTCCCAGAGTTCTGAGCAGTGCTTTTCTAGCC
The DNA here is from genome assembly GCF_902686455.1 of Sciurus vulgaris. NCBI lineage: Eukaryota > Metazoa > Chordata > Mammalia > Rodentia > Sciuridae > Sciurus > Sciurus vulgaris. The sequence goes on along the minus strand of NC_136461.1, from coordinate 121,121,689 downwards.
CATGTCTGGGGGTCAAGGTGAAGCTTCCCTCTTAAGGCAGCAGTTCTGTTCCTCATCCATGGGCTCACCCTGGCAAATATGGTGTCTGTCCCCTCAGGTAGAATTCCTCACCCCATGAGTACAGAATATTGACCATGGTCCTGCTTGTGTCCTTTTACAAGCTTCCCACAGCCACTACAGCTGTTAAGAATGGCCAACAGGGGACCTACATATGGCCTGAGCCGGGAGGTGCAGCAGAAGATAGAGAAACAGTATGACGCTGACCTAGAGCAGATCCTGATCCAGTGGATCACCACCCAGTGCCGCAAGGATGTGGGCCGACCCCAGCCTGGACGTGAAAACTTCCAGATCTGGCTCAAGGATGGCACGGTGAGAGCTGTTCCCTACTGGATTGGAGATGCAGAGAGAGCAGGACTGGGGGGGACTTAGGATTAATTAACTGAAGAAGGAAAAAACAAGAGCGTGTAAATCCAGGGTTTTCCTTGGCCTGAATATTTTTATCAAGGATGTGAGAGGACCCACGCTTTCTTCCCTCCACACTGGGGAAGATAAGTGTGTTTGTGCCTCCTCCACCCTGCAGAAGAAGGTCTTAGGTGACACGAAGGAAGAAGTGCTCTGAGAAAAAACCGTGGGAGGGTAGGCTCTAAACAGTGAACTGGCATAGCAAGGAAAGACTGAACACGAGCTGTTCCTCTGGACTCAGAGGCTGTGTGTTGGGCAAGAAGGACCCTGAGGCTTACTCAGGGTGAAGGAACCTCTCTGGTTCACTACCTCTGGTGCTAAGGGTTGTACATGATGATCTGCAGTTGGCATATCCTCACCTCTACTACCTGCTGTCCCCACCCCAGGTGCTGTGTGAGCTTATTAATGGACTATACCCTGAAGGGCAGGCCCCTGTGAAGAAGATCCAGGCCTCCACCATGGCCTTCAGGCAGATGGAGCAGATCTCTCAGTTCCTGCAGGCAGCTGAGCGCTATGGGATTAACACCACTGACATCTTCCAAACTGTGGATCTCTGGGAAGGTGGGCTAGGGCCTGGGGCTGTCCTCCAGGACACCGCAGATTGGGCTGGTCCATTTCAACCAGAGAGAAGGAACAAGTTTTGAGCTTTCTGAAGACAAAGAAGGGTGTGTGTTTGTGTGTGCGCATGCACGTGTGTGTGTTTGGCCACGTTGGGGCTTGGAATGGGAACAAAGAGTAAAAAGAATTTGGAAGCCAGGCCTGGCTTAGTGAGTGAGGAGGAACCCTGTCATCCAGGATCTCAGCCCTGCTGAGCCAATATATTCATCTTTCCAGGAAAGAACATGGCCTGTGTGCAACGGACGCTGATGAACCTGGGTGGGCTGGCGGTAGCCCGGGATGATGGGCTCTTCTCTGGGGATCCCAATTGGTTTCCTAAGTAAGTATTGCTGGGGCGGCCGTAGAGCCCTGTGCCACAGGGCTCCTGCCCATTCCTTTCCCTAGGAAATACTTGATGGCTCTGTGGCAGCTGACCCTGTAATCCCAGATACTCAGGAGGCTGAGACAGGAGGATTGAAAGTTTGAGGCTAGCCTCTGCCACTTTGAGACCCTGCTTTAAAGTAAAAATTCAAGAGGTCTGGGGATATAGCTCATTGGTTGAGTACCCCTGGTTCAATCCCTAGTCTTAGTACTTCAAAAAATAGCAATAAAACAAAAACAACAAAGCCCTTTCATATAACTCCTCTTACTTCATCATATAACTCCCTGGGGTGGTAAGTGACTGTCTCCTTGGAGAGATGAGGAGGTGGCTTCAGACAGCTCAAGGACCTTAAGGGCAGAGTCAGGACCAGCCCTTGAGCCCACTGCAGAGCCTGTGCTCTTTTCAGGGAAGAGCTGTACTGGTGCAGCCTCTGGCTTCCTTCCAACCAGCACTCCCTTCCCATTCAGGAAATCCAAGGAGAACCCTCGGAACTTCTCGGACAACCAGCTGCAAGAGGGCAAGAACGTGATTGGGTTACAGATGGGTACCAACCGTGGGGCGTCTCAGGCAGGCATGACCGGCTATGGAATGCCACGCCAGATCCTCTGATCCCACCCTGCTCCTATCCTCCTGTGAATGGTTAATATATATGTATATGTATATTTTAGCAATGACATTCCTTGAGAGCCCCTGGAGATCTTCAGCTCCTCTCTGCCAGGGTGGGGATCCAACCTGTCCTGTTGGCAGCCTCTCCTCCTGTGCTTACTAATACATTCTTTCCCCACCCCCATCAAAACTGGACCAACTTTTCCCTGGGACCAAATTTGGGGTGGGGTGAGGGTGTTAGTCTCCCTCTCCCCACCAGGCCTCTCCTCTTTGCCTCTGACCTCTCCTGACCCTGAGTTCTGTACTCTCAGTCCATTCCTTGGCTGGAAGTCAGGGATGCTGCCCTTTGGCCTGATGCTGGACTGGCCATCCTTCCACAAGTATGCGTCTTCCACAGCTGTGGCTGCAGGGACTTAATTTATAGGGAGGGGCCTGCGGCCACTGCCACCCCAGCCACAGCTGGGCTGTACTCACTGCACATCTGGGGCAGCCTTCCTTAGCAGAGGCCCTCTTGGCTTTTTATTTTCCACTCCCCTCTCTGTGGCTGAGGGGTGAGGTTGAAGGGACAGAGGGGGGAGGGCTGCCCACCATGGTCTGGGGCTTGAGAAATATGAGTGTGCTGATTTAAATAAAGAATCCCAGTGTTTTTTGGATGGACTCTGGCTGTGTCTAGGGCCACTGTGCCCGCTGTGGGGAAGGGAGGAATACTGGGCAAAGTGCAGAGAATGGTAGAGGGAAGAGGGCAGAGATAAAAGATTGCAATGCTTAGCTCTATCTTCAGGTGCCTCCCCCATTCTCTTTTGTTCTTGGTTTAGGGAAGGGCAGGCTGGGATTGAGAAGGAATAGGACCTTACAGCTGTCCTTGGGCTGAGAGCCATAATGCAGAACATGTGGGCAGTTTCCACAGGAAGGTGAGGCCCTCCTACCTAATGAATTGGGCAGTCCTTCCTGGTGCTTTCAGCTGGGCCCACCCCTGCAGCCAGATCAGCTTCTGAGCCACTGCAGAAAGGTGCAGGGGGTTGATTCCTGGCAAGTGCAGCCATTTCCAGGAGGGAGGCCCCTCAGGCAGCCTTTGGGCAAGGTGGCCTCTGTTGGAGTCGGTCACACCAAGTTGGAGGCTGCAGCCATGAAGGGGAAGTAGAGCTGGGGAGTGAACAAGAGTGAATTGGTGGTGGTGGCTAGTGGAAAGAAATCTTGATCTATCCCAGGCAGCCACCTATGAGCTACATGCTGGGGAAAGCTTAACTGGGTGGCCTTGGACCAAGATAATCAACTTTGGGTCAAGTTGTCTCCAACCTTAAACTCAACCTGGGCAAGAATGTTAGGCACACTGTTTCAATCCCTAGGTGTCATCTTCCCCACAAGCCATGTGGATCAGACCTGGTGTCTTCCCAGGGAGAACCTGGACCCTGGGCTGGGCTCTTGTATTAGGATCCATCCACATCAGCCAGCCTCAGGGGCCTGCCCTCCATCATCCTTCTCCCCTGCCCTGCTTTAGGGTATCTGTCTCCTTAGGAGGAGAAAGCCACAACATTGTGCCTGAGAGTGACAGATTTTGTAGTGTTTGTAACAGAGAACTTTTATTCACCACCCCTGGCCCGGCTTCTCTGTGGCTACTTCTTCTGAGTAGCCCTACTAGCAAGGCCCCATGCTACAGTTTTGTAGCTATCAGGTCTGGATCTTAGCCTTCTCCTGACACCACACTGGAAGAGATGGTATTTGCTTGCTTGCTGTGCTCCCATGGGCTGTGGCACAGATAAGATAGGCTGCAGCCAATGTGCAAATTCCCAGGGAATTGGCTATCACTCCACCCCTTTATCTCCCATTCAGGAAGGCCTTGTGGAATGCCAGTGGGAGAGAGGGATGTCATTGCAGAGAAAAAAAAAAATGGCAACTTTCTCTGATTTAACTATTTATAGCTACACATTATTGGCCACACACTTCACAATTTTCTGAGACGTGATGTATCATAGTACTGACCTTACTTCAATCTCCATCTCCAAGTGGATTCTCACAAAAGTCCATAAGGTGGATGTTACTGTATTATTGCCCCCATTTTATCCCCAGACAAAGACACTGGGTCTCAAGAGAGGACAAGAAACTTGCCAAAGATCATACAGCAATTAAGCAGAGAAGCAGAAATTTGAGCCCAGGTCAACTCAACTGACGTCCAGCTGAGCCTGTGCAGTTCCAGGTTAAGCCAGAAGTGGTGCTTTGGAGGGACTGTGGGATGAAAGGTGTTGGAGTGGTGTTCTTCATCTGTAAACTAAAGAGAATAATTCCTCATAAAATTATTTTTCTGCTGTAAAAATCACATGAGATACATATGGACAGCACTTTGCATAGTGGATGCTAGCACATAATAAGTGCTCAAGAAGTAGAAGCATGGGTAATAAAAGGTGGGGTTCATGTGAGCCACATGCTGAGAGAGAGAGCTGATGACCAGCAGTGCCAGGAACCATCTGCACTGCTCTACGGAATGGGTCAAAGATGCTTTGATTAGCCCTAGCTCCACTTCTAGAATAACATTTCAAGGCAAACTGGATTTGAGCGGTACTTATCTCCCTCTGGCTGCAACTGCTATCTACCTACCAAGTTTTGTGAAGAATCTCCATGCTTCCTCTTGATCCATCTCACTGTAGGTTCAGTAAATTCCTTTTGGAACTGACCTTCATTGGCATCTCAAAATTTTATGTTGTTTTCTGTTTACTTTTTAGCACAAACAAACAAACTAACTGTGAAACCTGAGGTCACAGTTATATCTATGATTTGACCTCTACCATTTCTCCTGTTCTTTCAGGCTCTAGAGCCCAGACTGGGCTCCAGGGTGTGGTCAGGAGAAAGAGCTCCTCTGTGTAGCATCCCCTTTTTTTGCCATTTCCGAGACCCCCATTCTCCATAACTTTCCACACTGGCATTTGATAATACTTCATTTATAGGCCTGTCCCAGCCACCTAGAACAATCTCCTCCAGGTCTCACCGTAGCTTACTCCTTTATCTCCTTCAAATGTCCTAATCACCCTATTTAAAATTGCACACTCTGCCCTCAGCCTGTGTCCTATCCTCTTCCCCTACTTTCATTTATCACCCAACATCAAATATGTTTTATTTGTTTTCTGTCTCCACCTGTAGAATGTACACTGCACAGAAGCAGATTTTTGTTGGTTTTGTTCTTGTAGTGCTTGGCACGTTGAAGGAGCTGGATAAATATTTGTTGAAAGAATGAATGAATGAATGTCACATCACCTTCCTGCTTGTGAGTCCCCTTGACTAGTAACACTGTGCCCTATCAACCCAAAGCCCCAGCCACCCAGCTTGTCATGGGATCTGAGCTAAAGACCAGCTCATTTCTTAGGTCCCATGCTTTCCCATTGTCCAGTTCCAAACAATAAAAACCCAAGAAGCTTCACTCACTCTCTACAGTCAGCGGGTGGTCTGAGAAGGGAATGGAGAGTGTTGTGTGTGCTCTGTACAAATGGAAGGTACTGGGAGGCGGGGGAAGGGAACGAGGGCAGGGGAAAGAGGTAGAAGCCAACTGTTTGCCTTCAGCCTTGAAGAGGAAAATCACTGTGGAGGTGGAGGGAAAGTAGGGTTGGCTCATGGTGGCCAATGGGAAGGAGAGTTGGGGACCAGAAATAGGGAGGAGGAAGAAGAGCTTCTGATGCTCCGCCCAGATAGGCTCACCTGTGGGTAAAAAGCATAGATCTGTATGGTCTATTCATATGCATGTGGGTGTGCACCCAGGTGTATGGAATTCAATGCATTAGGGCTCGGGGCTTTGGGTGGGAGGAGATGAATCAGTGGCCATGAGGAGGCTTCCTATGCACATGTGTTTACTCAGGATTGAGGATTATGGATGCACAGAGGTCTTGTCCTGTGTGCGTAGGCATCTGTACATGACTTTGTGGAGAACAAAATGTCCCATTCCTACTTCTACAGCTGAAGGAAACCTTCGAGAACTTGACAAAAGGCCCAAGGAGCAGTGGAATAAGGAAAGGTCTGGACAATAGGACCCCAGAGAGGGAACAATAAGGGGCCTGGGATTAAATTTGTTGAAGAAAAGGCTAAAAGAGTAAATTAGTAACTATCTCCTTGCAAAGAAATGGGTTTTAGTCCCTATGGTTGGGGAGGTAGATTAGAAGAAAATGCCCTGAAATTTTATCTAGATAAATTTGGGTTAGACAAGGAAACATAATCCTCTTGACTCTGAAGGTTATTAGCTTCTGGAATCTCTGCAGGGCAGGAGGAATGTCTTCAATAATAAGTAAAAATCTCATCTCCTACTGGAGGAAAATGGGCAGTTCTGCCTGGGAATGCTCAGATACACACTACTTTTTTCTCATTCACATATTTACTCAACAATTACTGAGGTTTTACTCTGTGTCAGGCCTTATGGGGTATGGGAGGCTGATACATGAGCTCTTTGCTCAAAGTGTGTATGGTCCTGTAGGGAGATAAAACATGGACAGGGTCCATGATGATTCAAGAAGCCAGTGAAATGTGCCTTTGGAGAAATGCAGGTAGGGCTCTGTGGGAGGATTTCTTGCCAACCTTCCCACCCCATTCCCTGGATGAATTCCTGAAAGTCCTGGAGAGCTGAGGCTATCTGTCTCAGGGATTATCTCCCTAGATCTGCCCAGGGGAGTGGGAAAACTTGTTGGGGGTGCTTCCCCAGAAAGAGGAGCAGTCACTGGCTCTGTGGTCAGAGGTCAAGTTTCAATGGAAGGCAGTGGAGAGGGGCTATTCCTTTCCTGCCTGTAATGAGGGTGGTCAAAGAGACCTGAGTCAAGGTGAGAAGGGATTGCTGGGGAAGGACAAATCACTATCAATGGGGTTGGGGTGGGTGTGAAGGGGTCAAACACCCCCTCAGCCTCAGACACTGGGGCTATCACACCACTTACCACATTGTTGGGTTTCTGTTAAAGAAATATGGGTCTCTGTGGGACTGAAGCATGATGAAGAGGAGGATGTTTACTACCTTTTTTTTTTTTTTTTTTTTTTTTTGTGATACTGGGAATTGAACCTAGGGGCAATTTGCCACTGAGCTACATCCCTAGTCCTTTTTATATTTTATTTTGAAATGGGGTCTCTCTAGGTTATTCAGGCTGTTTTTGATAGCAATCCTCCTGCTTCAGCCTCCTGAGTCACAGAGATTACAGGTGTGTACCACCATACCCTGCCAATATTGGACATTTCATTGAGGGGAAGGGAAGCCACTGAAGGATTTTGAGCTTGAGAATGAAGGATTGCCAGTTGTGTTTTATTTGGAAAGGTCTGTGAGGCTCCAGGGTAGAGAATAGCTTAAGATTGGAGATCTGTGACAGGCAGACTTAGGAGGTTAGTGCAGTAGTCTGGGCCAAAGGGACAGTGGCCTGGGTTAAGTGAAGGGTGGTGGAGATGGCAAAAAGAAAACGAAGTTCAAGTTATTTGGTGCTCTTTCTGTAAAAGAAAGGGAGAGGGATCAAGAAAGACATCCTTTGGTTTTAGCAATGGAACAGGATAGGAAATTCAGGAGTAGTGGGTACCATCACAAAATAACCCATTAAGTCCTAAGTTTTCAATTCTGTGAATATTTCAATGAAATTAACACAGGTGCATTAAAATAGGTTGGAAATCATAATCTAAAGCTTGTATGTATTATTATATTAATTGATATTTTAATTATAGTATAATTATTATATCAATAATATCATTATAATAATATAGTAACAATTATTGCTATAATATAGTTATCTTTATATCATATAATTATATATTATATTTAAATTTCCTTTTTTTTTTTTTTAATTTTGATACTGAATATTGAGCCCAGGGGTGCTTTACCACTGAGCCACATTCCCTGTCTTTTTTATTTTTTAATTTGAGATCCTCTTGCCTCAGTCTCCTGAGTCATTGGAATTATAGGTGTATACCACCATACCTAGCTATATTTAAGTTTTTATAGATGTTCCATCTCTATGGGACAAAATGAGTTAATTTCTTCCATTTTTCAGATGAACACACTGAGGTTAAGAGTAAAAGTAACTTGCTGAACTTAGCTAGTGGACAAACTGACACTTAAAGTTTTAGGAACAGAAGTTCAAGCTATTGCTTACCCTCTCATGGTGCTCATTCGTGAGATGGCTGACCCAGGGGAATGGTTCAGTTTGTAGCTGGTTTGAGCTGTGGTTTTCCTGTGAGTGGAGACCAGGGCCACAGTGGGGGAAGGAAGAGGTCAGGCTTGGCAAGAAGTACCGGAAGTTCAGCTCTGCAGCAAACACCTCTCAGTTCAAGGAGATAGGAACTAAGAGAGAATGCCTGAGGTAAGCCCTGGATCCTGCTGCTTGGGTTTGTTCTCAAGGATCCCTGACCTTAGACCTCCATCAGATAACCCCACTTTTACCCCAGCAAGAAACACTACTACAATTACCAGGACAATACTCAGAGTTGAATTTTCAAGGCACTTGCATATCTGTTAATCCCAGGAAGGTTTGCTGCCTCCTGGTAAGGCTTTAGTATCTCCATGTTCTTTGGAGAGAAGAGAAAAACAGAAGCCTAGCAACTGTAGGTAATTTGCCCAGGGCTCCAGGGTACTTGAAATTAGAAAGCATGCCTTAGGTGTCTTCCTGTGGCCCCTGTTCTTAAGGGCCCAGGAGGTTCTTAAAAACTCAGGTTCTCAAAGTTCATGGTCTTGAATTGGTTTTACATGTACTGGACTCCTGGTCACCTACTTGATGCTGAAAATACCCAAAACTGGCTGGGCATGATGGTGAACACCTGTAATCCCAGTATTCGAGAGGTTGAGGCAAAAGGGATTACACATTCAAGGCCTGGGCAACTTAGCGAGACCCTATATTAAAATAAAAAATAAAAAGGTCTGGGGATGTAGCTCAATGGTAGAGTGCCCTGGGTTCAATCACACAGACACACAGACACACACACACACACACACACACACACACACACATACACACACACACAAAAGAAAGATAAGAAAAGAAAAAAATATCCAAAGTCAAGCAGTTCTGGAGATGGGGTTGCTACAGACTCCAGGAGACTTGGGATGATGGGGTTATCCTGGCCCCATCTTGAATTTTCTCCTAACCCCATCACAAGAAGTCCCAACTTCTTGAAACACACGCGGGTCTCTGAGTGAAGTCCTAGGACTGCCAGTGTCACAATCACCTGGAATGTTCCTCAGAAATGCAGATTCCTGTTAGACCTATTTACAGACAAAGAACCTGAGGTAAAACTGGAAAGAGTTGGTATTTTGAATTTGCTTTTTGAACAGCTTCCTCTATAATCCTTAGCCTGTGCAGTCTGAGAAGATGGAAGAGAAGTTTCTCCAACCAGAAAATTGAGGTCTGGAAGGGCTCTCATCCAAGCTGTGAATGGGAGTTGTCCTTCCCCTCCTCCTCACCGACCCTGCACTGTTTGGTGACTGTGGTGGAGTTGCCAGGGGAACCAGGCTGTGTAACTTCCTGGCTTTGGCGGTTTTCCCCTCCTTGGCCTTATCTCAGCATCCGCCACCCAGTTCAGGGCCCGTGCTTGTCACGTAGGAGGGGAAGTGGGTGCCAGGCATGTGGAGGCTGGCCAGGACACCAGGGTAACGCCAGCCCAAGGACCTGGGTAGGCAGGAGAGTGGAGATTTGATGTTCAAGGAGGAACAGAGGCTGCAGATTTGTCAATGTCTTTCTCTTTGGTCTGGGAGGTGTGTGCCATTGGGAATGTGAGGAAGAGTGTTGGTGACAAGGAGGGGCTCTCTGACTTTACACTGGTGTTTCACTTCCTCTCTATGACCTGATCCCTTCTGGGACAGTACCAATATCACTGTGTCCTCCGGCCTGTGCCCTCCTGTCCTCCTTTCTTTCTCCCTTCTCCAGATTTAGGACCTCCAGCTCCAAATACCTTCCATTAGTCCTCACTTCTACTCCCCCCTGATGCCCCTACCCCCTTCTCTTTCTCCTTTATTTCATATTTCTTCCTGCTTTTCAGATTCTCCTGTCCCTCTGCCCTAGATGGGTCTTCGGGGCTGGAGCAGGAAAGCCTACTAGTCTTTACAAATAGGAAAGAGATTCTACTGTCATGTGTAACTAATTAAAACAAATAAAAAATTTTAAAAAAAGAATAGGAAAGAGGAAGGGAATTTTAAAGAAAAAGGGAATGCAATAACCAGAGTAAAATAATTTGCATTTGAATATTTATTTATGTTTTGAGACTTACTTTCATTTAGAAAGAATTTAGGGCAGTCGGGAGAGTTCAAATGTTTCTAGAAGAAAGGAGTCAGTAAAACTGCCTCTCTAGCATCCATGCAGAAGGTTTATGATTTGTTTCCTGATGATGAGTGGTGTTTATGCTGCACTGAAGACAAAGCCCGCCCCCCTGCCCCATACTGCCATGCAAAGGGGAAAGAGAAAGAGAAGAAAACTGCAGGGCACCGCTGCAAAGTGATTTTTCTTTGAGCCTGGCCTTATCTTCATAGCATCTCTCTTTGAGGTTATTACCCCATCTCACGGATGAGGAAACCAGGTCCAGGCCAGGGTTCAAACCTTGCTATTCTGACTCTCACTGCATTCCCCCCAGGGAACGCATATGGGGGAACTTCCTACAGGCGATCCTAGTTGGGATTATGACTAGGTAGAAGAAACAGTATGTTACTGAGGACCAAATGGGCACTCCTAAAATGGGAACAGAGGCTGAGGGCAATGGGGGCAGGTCCAGTGGGAAGGAGGGGGGGCCCTATCTTGGAGAACTCTCAGGACTTAGCAAAGGAGTTTCGAGAAAATGTTAGGAAAAAAAAATCATCACTAACCAAGAGCCACATGCATATAACACATACTCTCCTCCACACGGTAACATGGAGACCCCATCTCATTCTAAATCCATGGCCTAGCTACCCTGTCCAACTTCCCAACCTTTTTTATCCTCATCCAGCTTTGGCATCTAAGATCCAGTGTCAGGAAGTGCAGGTTCCTAAATGTATTTCACTGGGTGGAAGGGGAGGGGAGAGAGAGTTACAAGCAGGGAGCCAGTCTTCCTTTTCATTGCTGTTAGACAGGACACATGCTTAAGTGAGAAGCCAGACTTCATTTTAGCCAACTGCCTCTGCTGGACCTTGTTTCCCAGGCTCCTCCCATTTCAATATGCTTATTCATTACAGAATTGAACTTCCTATGTCTCCTTCATTGGCCAGTGTGTGTGTGGGGGGAACGTAACACGGTGGGGGTCAATGCCTGACTACCAGGCGCCCAGCAAGGCTCCAAGGCCCCGTAGGAGATGGGGAGGCAATGCCAGGGCCAAGTCCCGTGCAAGATTGCTGGGCTCTGCTCAGGCTCCTCCGCTCCTGGCTCCTCCTCAGGACTCAGCTTCTTCCCTGGCTCCTGGCTCTGGGCCACTTGCTGGCAATCCAGGCTTTATTTTGAGACTTCTCTGGGAGTACTGACTTGGTAGGAAGGTCAGGCAGCCAGGGGTGCAGTCAGGGTTGAGCAGAAAATCTGGACCTGCCCTTTTCCTCTGGCATCTTTAACCTCTTAATCTCCCCCGTTGTTCTCACCCCTTGGCTTGCTGGGCCATGAGAATGGGATGAAAAGGGGACAGGACACAGGAGAATAAAGTGAAAGCTTGGGGACCAAAGTAGAAGGAAAAGGATTCCAGAGATAGAAGTAGAAGTGAGATGAGAAAAAGGAAGGAAAAGGTGGAAAAGAATAGTGAGGGGAGGAGTGGGCAGGACTTGGCTGAGGGTGGGAGCTGAGAGTAAGGGCACTTACCCTAGCCCCGCCGGATGTGGCTGCACTTTGAGCCAAGTTTTGCTAAGAAGGGAATGGTTGCCTCCCTGCTTATCAGTGCTGGAACTTGGTTTTATAGGGCCTGAAGCTTACACAGTTTTGGAAAAGCAGTGCAAAATTATTAATACAAATTAATTACAGCAATACGCATTTAGAATAATAAAAGAAATCACAATGAATTATAAACTTATAGCCTGGCAAATACTACAAACATTATAACATCTAGAAGAGCAACCTAAGATTTATAAATTAACTACCTAAAACAACTAAAAAGCTTTTTATTCTGTCTTTTTGATTGCAAATTCTGTCTCTTCAGTATGACAATGATTTTATCATATTGATTTTAATAGAGAGAATAGAAGATAATCATTCTTTCCCCTGACATGGATTGATCAACACTTTTATTATTATTAATAGATTCGAATGTTTCATTTCACAGTTTGTTGTGGGTAAAATCATGTCAATTTTTATGATGCTTGTCAACTTTGGGAAAATCTGTCCTAAATTTTTTTCTTATGTGGTGGTAGGATTTCAAGGCATTGTTCAATAATTAATTTGAACTGTTCTTTGAATTGCTGGCACTCATTAATCAGTTTGTCATAAATCTCATTCTAGTGTACTAATATGAGTTTCATGCACTCTCTATCAATGTCAATGCTTTTTGTTAAGTCAACAAGAAATTTTAATATTCTCCCTATCATTCAAGTGATTTTCTTCTCCTTGTTAATTGGATTAACAAGCAATCTAAAGGCCTACTTATTCTATCAAAATTTGTCTATTCTTCTTATTGCATTACCTTTTTGTAATGATCTGAAAATTTGTTATAATTTGCTTCCGAATTTCAAATAATTTCTACTGATTTTCATAGCTTGTCTTTATCATTTTTGTCTCATGAATCTTGATTTGAAGTCAATTTATGTTCCTTAATACATAAATTCATAGGTGACAAAAGCAAAAAATATACTATTGATATATGTCCAAGTCAAAAATCTGTTAATTTTAACTTTTATTATTGAAATCTTCAAAGAGACTAAATGCAGTTTCAAATGGTATATTCAAGTTGTATCAACTTTTTTTTTAAATTTATTTTTTATTGTAAACAAATGGAATACATGTTGTTTCTGTTTGTACATGGAGTAACAGCATACCATTTGAGTAATCATACATTTACATAGGTAATGATGTTTGATTCATTCTGTTATTTTTTCCCTCCCCCCACCCCTCCCACCACTCTTTCCCTCTATACAGTCCCTCCTTCCTCCATTCTTACCCCCCTCCCCCCCCCCCCCCATTATGTGTCATCATCTGCTTATCAGTTAGATCATTCGTCCTTTGGATTTTTGAGATTGGCTTATCTCACAGCATGATATTCTCCAATTTCATCCATGCAAATGCCATAATTTTATCATTCTTTATGGCTGAGTAAATATTCCATTGTATATATATACCACAGTTTCTTTATCCATTCATCAATTGAAAGACATCTAGGTTGGTTCCACAGTCTGGCTATTGTGAATTGAGCAGCTATGAACATTGATGTGGCTGTATCTCTGTAGTATGCTGATTTTAAGTCCTTTGGGTATAGGCCAAGGAGTGGGATAGCTGGGTCAAATGGTGGGTCCATTCCAAGTTTTCTAAGGAATCTCCACACTGCTTTCCAGAGTGGCTGCACTAATTTGCAGCCCCACCAGCAATGTATGAGTGTACCTTTCTCCCCACATCCTCGCCAACACCTGTTGTTGCTTGTATTCTTGATAATTGCCATTCTAATTGGGGAGAGATGGAATCTTATGGTAGTTTTTATTTGCATTTCTCTTATTACTAAAGATGGTGAACATTTTTTCATATGTTTATTGATTGCTTTTAGATCTTCTTCTGTGAAGCATCTGTTCATATCCTTAGCTCATTTGTTGATTGGGTTATTTGTATTCTTGGTGTAGAGTTTTTTGAGTTCTTTATAAATTCTGGAAATTCGTGCTCTATCTGAAGTATGAGTGGCAAAGATATTCTCCCACTCTGTAGGCTCTCTCTTCGCATCACTGATAGTTTCCTTTGCTGAGAGAAAGCTTTTTAGTTTGAATCTATCCCAGTTATTGATTCTTGCTTTTATTTCTTGTGCTATGGGAGTCCTGTTAAGGAAGTCTGATCCTAAGCCAACAAGTTGAAGATTTGGACCTACTTTTTCTTCTATAAGATGCAGGGTCTCTGGTCTGATTGCGAGGTCCTTGATCCATTGTGAGTTGATTTTTGTGCAGGGTGAGAGATAGGGGTTTATTCTGTTGCATGTGGATTTCCAGTTTTCCCAGCACCATTTGTTGAAGAGGCTATCTCTTCTCCATTGCATATTTTTGGCACCTTTGTCTAGTATGAGAAAATTGTATTTATTTGGGTTTGAGTCCTTGTCCTCTATTCTATTACCATTGATCTACCTGTCTATTTTGGTGCCAATACCATGCCGTTTTTGTTACTATTGCTTTGTAGTATAGTTGAAGTTCTGGTATTGCGATACCCCCTGTTTCATTCTTCCTGCTAAGGATTGTTTTAGCTATTCTGGGTTTCTTATTCTTCCAGATGAATTTTATGATTGCTTGCTCTATTTCTGTAAGGTACGTCATTGGGATTTTAATTGGAATTGCATTGAATCTGTATAGCACTTTGGTAGTATGGCCATTTTGACAATATTAATTCTGCCTATCCAAGAACATGGGAGATCTTTCCATCTTCTAAGGTCTTCCTCAATTTCTTTCTTCAATGTTTTGTAGTTTTCATTGTAGAGATCTTTTACCTCTTTGGTTAGATCAATTCCCAAGTATTTTATTTTATTTTTTTGAAGCTATTGCAAATGGAGTTGTTTTCCTCATTTCCCTTTCAGCTGTTTCGTCGCTTGCGTATAAAAATGCTTTAGATTTATGCATGTTGATTTTATAGCCTGTTATTTTGCTGAATTCATTGATGAGGTATAGAAGTTTTCTGGAGGAGGTTTTTGGATCCTCTAAATATAGAATCATGTCATCAGCAAATAGTTACAGCTTAAGTTCCTCTTTTCCTATTCGTATCCCTTTAATTTCTTTGGTCTGCCTAATTGCTCTGGCTAGAGTTTTGAGGACAATGTTGAATAGAAGTGTATCAACTTTTTAAATAAATGGTTTACATTTTGTTTCTTTTTCAAGTCTTTGAAAATATGCAGTCCTTAAAATATCCTTGTACTGTTACAAGGTGTGATAAGTAGAATAAAGTATTCTCCCGCCACTCCAATCCCAGTGTCCAAATGTCCACCCATTAATTCCTTGGATTTGTGAATATTTACCTTATATAGCAAAAGGGACTTTGCAGATAAGATGAAGTTAAGGAGCCTGAGATGGGGTGAAGATCATTGATTATCTTTGTAGGAAGAACCTACTCACCTGAGTCCTTAACATCAGAGCATCTTTCCCAGCAGAGAGATGACTACTGAAGAATGGTCAGAGAAATGCATGGATCCTGGCTTTGCAGATGGAGAGGGGGGCTCTGCCAGGCAACTGTTAGAAGCACTGGAGTCTACAGAAGGAAGGCAGCCCTGTTGATACCTTGATTTCAGCCTAGTGAGACTGGGGTCAAACTCTAGAGCTTTTATAAATTCATGTTGTTTTAAGTTACTAAATTCATAGTCGTTTGTTACAGCAGTAGTATAAAACTAATAATAAGACATGAATAGTTTTAAAATGGAAAGACCACCTCATTACAATTAGAAAAGTTCAAGTAGGTATGTGTGTTTAAAATACTCTATTTAAGAGAGGAAAACATATCAAGTGCTGGAAAAACAGTACTCAACCAGTTTAGGTGCTCTGGAAGCAGCTTTTTCTCTGATGAGATGCATAACATATAATTATATAGGCTGCGTTACCTTGTCTTTTCCTGGTCCAAGAGAATTTCAGTTTTGAGTAGGCATTGATAAGAACACAATCTCCACTTAAAAAATTTCTTTTTCTTTTTTTGCAGTTGGGGATTGAACCCAGGGCCTTGTGCTTGCGAGGCAAGCACTCTACCAACTGAGCTATCTCCCTAGCTGTCCACTTAAAATTTTACTCCACTGATGGTTAGAACAATTTTTTCACAGATTGGCTTCTGGATTTGTATATTTTAAACCTTGTTTCTCCTCCAAATCACCTATCCTTTTTGTGTCATACACCATAGTACAATCATACGAAGAATATGGTCAGTACATGGCTGCCTGGACATTCAATGAAAGGGTGTTCCAGAAAGCCTTTCCCACACCAGGACAGTGGACAGTAACTTAACTATACATGCAAGTGATGGAAACCACACAGACATGTTTCACCAAATTCAAAATAAATGTTTCCCTAAATTGATTTCTTTTTGCAAAGGTACAGAAATATATGACTAAAGTGACAGCTCAGGGCCCTGCTGTGAATTTTAGTGAGGTTCCTATGAAGAGGAAGTCTGGAGTTTAGGACTTTGTCAGCTTTGAGGTCAATTCAAACATCACCTCGGAAGGTGATTTCCTTACACTGCACTCTGTCATTCTTTCCTGCCTGCCTCAACTTTACACTTTTGCTTCAAAAAAGTCAGCCTGCTGGGTGTGGTGGCACATTCCTGTAATTTTAGCAAGTCAGGAGGCTGAGGAAGGAGAATTGCAAGTTGGAGGCTAGCCTGGGCAACTCAGGGAGACTGTCTCAAAAGAAAGTAAAAAACTGGACTGGGGATGTAACTCAGAGGTAGAGCAAACCTGTGTTAAATCCCTAGTAACACACACACACACACACACACCCACACACACCCACACCCATGCACGTGCATGTGCACACACACATCAGTCTGGGTGGAGAAAAGAACACAATATTTGAGCTTAGACAGTTATCTCTCTTGGCCTCAGTTTCCTCTTTGGTTACAGGGACAATAGCTACCTCAGAGGAGTGTGGCGGAAAATTGGGTAAAAAACTTTCTGGAAGCATCTGATTCCTGGTTGGGGCGACTTGTCTTCCTGGGCTGCAGGAAAGGGGGTTCTAATGCCAAGGCAGGGCAAGAAAGTTGCCAGAAACAGAAAAGTTCCTTCCTTCCCTCCCAGGTCACTCAAGGATTGTGCTCTTTAATAAGTTTTTCCCTTCCCTCCAAGATCCAACGCTCTGTGGGACTTCCTGGAGAAGGGAGTGCAATTTTGTACTCTTCAGGATCCCGTAAGAGATAGGGAATGTGAAGCTTGCTGGAATAAGTTCTTTAGAAGCTGAAGCAGGTGGCCCTGTTTCCCTTCCTTCATTCCGGGGTTTGTGTGTGTGTGTGTGGGGGGGTGTCTATGGCTCTCCATGCTTAAGTTGAGTAAGGGTTCAGAAAGACTGCTGCTGGGGTTTGGAGAGGTTTGGGAGTGAGGCATGGGTCACAGAATTGCAGTTACTAAAAGCTCAGCTAATCAACACTTGAGGAAGAAAACACGTCCTGGTTGGTGGGAAGGCTTTGTGAGGTTTGGAATATACAGGCTGTCCAGGTCAATTCAGTTCTCTGTCCCTGAAGGTTGGGAGGTAAAAGGGCCAAATCAAATTGAGAATATTAAATTCCTCAAATCATACATATGAAAAAGTGTTAAAAAGCTGGTTCCCAGCCGATTCTATAACATATGCTTGGGCAACTTAGAGAGACCCCGTCTCAAAAGAAAAAATTAAAAAGGACTGGGGATGTAGCTCAATGGTAGAGCATTCCTGGACTTTCTTTTCAGTACCACGGGGGAAAAAAGTTCCCCAAAGCCAGATCCATAGATTTTGACTTTAGGGCCTATATTTTTATTTTTTCCCCCGGTTCTGGGTCTTGAACCCTGTGGTGCACTACCACTGAGCTGCATTCCCAGCCCTTTTTGAGTCAGTCTCGCCTAGTTATCCAGGCTGGCCTCGAACTTGCGATCCTCCTGTCTCAACCTTGTGAGTCGCTGGGATTACAGGCGTGTGCCATCGCACCCAGCTTTTACTTCTTTTTTTTAATAAGCTCTCTCAGATCTCAGAGAGGGAAGTCGGAGGCTTTTTAAGAACTGCTCCTGAGACGGCAAACCCATAGTCAAAGCCGGAAGTTTTTCTTTGGTCTAATGGACTCCCCTTCCTATTGTGAAATTTATTTGGTCTAATGCTGCTTGCTCCGCAGCGGACCAAACTCGGGGTCAGGTTTGGCTAGGCTCCTCCCGCGCACTGGGGCAACGGTAACCATGGTAACCCAGGGTTGGGCGGGGTGGTCTGGGGAAAACTTGACCCTGGCTAGGCCTAGCTCTTGGGGCAGCTGGCAGTTAGTTGCCCCTGAGTCTCGAGTTCTGAGTTCGGCCATAAAGGGCGTATCCTGGCTGGTCAGCTTTTTACAGCCACGATTCCGGCTCGAGAGCCGGGAGGGAAAGATTGGAGGGAGGAGCTCCGGTTCCGAAACTACCAGCACGCGGTGACCGCCCTCCCAAGTTGGAAGGGGCGGGGCCTGGGGCGGGGCCAGGCCGGAGAGCGCGGGCTCTCGGTTGTTATGGAAACGCGTCAACACCAAGAGCCCTGCGGCAGTGCGGGCTGTGGAGGAGGCCGCAGAGATGGTGAGGCTCTGGGCAGCGGTAGCCCACGTGTCCTGAACTGGGTTGGAGGGGGTAAAGTGAGAGCTGGGAATGGCAGAAGTTGGGTCTGGGTCTGAGGGTCAGGAAGGTCTGGGAGTAAGTAGGACAACCCTAGAAGAAGCAAAGGAAAACCAGGGAGGGGTTCAAAAGAGGAATTAGGGGCGGAGTCTGTAGGGGTTGTCGATGTGCAGTGGGGCTAAGTGGAAGAATTGGGGAGAAAGGGAGGTTCCGACCCTCTTCCCCACCTATCAGGCTAGGGTCTCCAAGGACTGGGGATTGTGTGATGTGCTGTGGAGAAAAATACTGGTGAGGAGGCCAGATAATGGGTTATAGTACCTATTATGCCATTAACAAACATTAGGGTGATTATGGGTTGTTCACCTCATGTTCCTGAGCCTCATTTTCTCTTCTGTTAGCAGGACTTTGAATCATTCATTAGGTCTCAATAGACTTTCATTTATGAATGAATGAATAAGTAGGGTCCCAGGTTCACCAGAGCCTGAAAAGAGATTGGGATAGGTCTGGCAAGCCTGAAGTTCATATAGGATCATGAAGGTAGAAAAGGGCAAGACATGGGAGGAGCTATGAATAGGACACGTGTTCTTGAGTGTGTTGGCTCTGGAGGGGTACAGGGAGGCAGAGGATAATTGTTGGAGCCAATAATTACTAGAATTCACTGTAGATTGTCTGGCATACCAGTGGTAAAGGTGGCTACTTGGGTGTACTTTGAAGAAATTTCAGGTTTAGAGGCTGGGTTGCTTTTCTGGGTCTTAACGGCTTTTAGAAGAATGTTGTTAATTATGAAATAAATAAATGTTCAATAAAGAGTAATTCCCAACTTTTGAGGACTCCCTGAAATGAAATCCCCTTTCAGTTATGCATTTTATTTGATTCAGTGTCTCCCCTTCCCTTATTAGTACAGTGTATATGTTATGTTTGTGAAGGTCTAGCATCACATCTGGTATTTCCTTAAATGTCTGTTTGCCCTTGCATACAGTAAATGGAGCTCTCATTTTCTCCTGTTTTAGAAGTTTTCTATTTCCAAGCCCTCATGAATTCGTAAGTTGCAACTGGACTAGACTTGTGGGCTGCAGAGTACCCAGGTCAGGGATTCCCTGCTCTAGGGCCACTCAGGGGAGTGGTTTGACCAGCTGAGTGAGCCCTTCTAAAATCCCTCAGACAGGATTGGGCCTATGGACACCTTGGAGTAGCAGTGAGCAAAGTGGTTGCTGGCAGGCCGTGTGTGTATGGGTGTGTGTGTGCAACTATATGCATGTGTGGTGCTATTCTCTAGCTTTTTTTATTTTTCGGCGGTACTGGGGATCCAACCGAGGGAAGCTGTACCACTGAGCTACATCCCCCAATCCTTTTTATTTTTTATTTTGAGAAAGGGTCTTGCTAAGCTGGACTTGAACATGTGATTTGTAGGACCTCAGCCTCCTAAATTGCTGGGATTACTCAGATGTGTCATCATCCTTTGTTTACTCACTAGCTTTTGAGAGGGCAAAGAGGAATGAAAAGAGGTGGCCGTGGTGGGGAGGTTTAGGATTGGGAGACCCCCAGGACCCTTACAAAGGAAATGATTAATAACATCTTCCAGAAGGAGGGTCAGGGACCTCAGTACAGATAGGCAACCTGGTCTGTTTGAAGAAAAAGGATAAGTGAATGGATCATTCAGAATAAAAGGCAAGGGATCTTGTGTGTGGGAATCCCCATCTTTTTGGTAACCAACATCTACAGAAAGAGAAGTAGAACCAGGCTAAGAGTTTAAAGTCTGAATTTGTCAGTCTGTGGTAACTCTGTATGCAAAAGAGGAACAAGATCCCAGATTGCAGAGGATATCTAGGAAAAGACATGCCTTTGTCTTTTTTCAGTTGACAGGTGTTGCATCTATGTCAGGAAAACTCTACACAGACTCATTCCAGTCCTGCTCCATCTTTGTCTTGCTAGATTTGAGTTAAACATTCTGAATCCTGGCATATACAGTACTGTGGTTTATATGGTCTCCATGCTTTTGCCTGCAGAGCCAGGGCACCAAGCCCACTGTTACACTTTATTTTCAACTAAAAATAGTTTTATTATTTTTCCTGGTCATGAAAATAGTTACCTACTTAGGGCAGAAAACTATTTAATACAAGAAACAGTTTACTGTCTTAAGATGAAGTTACCGTTAAATGTCTTTGTGAAGATTCTTTAGTGACACATTATGTGTGCACATCTTTCATACGAACATTTTTTCAGGAATACCTATGTATTTCTCAGAATGTGATTTTTAAAAAATTTAATGTTATAAACTGGTTGTGGTGGTACAACCCTGTAATCCCAGCTATTGGGAAGGTGGAGGCAAGAGGATCACCAGTTTGAGGTCAACCTGGGCAATTTAGCAAGACCTTGTCTCAAAATAAAAAAGAAAAAAGGCTGGAATGTAACTCAATGGTAGAGTGCCCTGGGTTTAATCCCCAGTACCTGCCCCCTCCCCCCAAATATATGTGTTATGAAGATCACCCTCTATCAGTGAGTATAAATCAATCTCCACTTAGCAGCTAATCTTCCTGCATCTGTCTTTTATAACCCCCTAGCTCTGGTAAGATTTTTATTTATTTATTTTTAGTACTGGAGACTGAACCCAGGGTACTTCACTACAGGGCTGTTTATTTTATCCTCAGTCCTTTTTATTTTTTATTTTGAGACAGGGTCTTGCTAAGTTGCTGAGGCTGGTTTTGAACTTGCCATCCTCCTGCCCTTGTCTGAATTCTCATGTTCCTGGGAGAAGATGGTATATGAAGGGAAGGGAGTTCGCTGGGTCACCAAGATGAACATATCCAAGCAGGGGTGGCGTCAGCCTCTTTATCTGTCCTCAATCTTCATCTTCCCCAATCCCCCTTGCCTCCGTAGCTATTGGGAATTGGGGAGTGCTATGTTCCCTTCCAGAGCTGTCCCTCCTGACTTCAAGCAGGACTAGGTAGGCGTCTCTCTAGACGCTGCTCAGCTTCTTGGAGATATTTATTTCATCATTCAAGATGTAAAATCAGCCCTTCGCCTCCTAAAAGAACCTCTTAGCTATTGCCTCTGGCCCAAAAGGAGCCAACTTTCCATTTCTGCTTGGTTCTTCATTTTTTCTAGTACTTTTACATAGTGACCTCCCTAATCCTTCTTGTTACTCTTGGCAAAACTGATTATTCTAATCCTGGGGTAAGGTTTGTGGCTTCAAACTCAGCAGTTCTCAAATGAGGTTTTCTCAGATACCCAATTCTAGTGCTCAGAGCTTCCCTCTGTCCTGCCCAGTGACTATTTTCCTGTGGTCATTTGTTCTCCTTCCTCTGCTCTGACTTTTAGGCTAAGGCAGTCAATTATTTCCTGTGGTTACTGCCCCTGGCCATGGCACTAAGAATACCGAAAGGAGGAGATGCAGCTTGAGCCCTGGAAGGACCTATAGCCTGGTCCCCAAAGAGAAAACCTGTGGGAGCCCCTGAAAAGAAACAGGAAAACGAATGCAAAACAATAATAATACTTTCCATCTGTACTCCAAAGCCCTTTCACATACATTATTATCCACAATGCAGACCACATACATGATCTGGAAAACGTGGATTGGTAGAGTGACTTGGAGCAGGGCAGATGTGTTTCCCAAAGGCATCCATTTCTATCTGGTGTGCATGCCTTGAGAGTCATCTTGCTCAGCCTCGTTCATTGCTCTTCATCAAATGTATATTGGGTTCCCACTGTGTGTCAGGCACTGCATGTTTTTTTTTCTTAATTATGTACAGAACTCAGACCATCCTTCATGATCCAAAGCCTCTTCCATCTTTTCCAGTTATTCCCAATGTTCAGTCTCAATCCCATCTACTGCAGTTTCTGTTCATTTCCTTTTATTCTATTTTTGGTGGAAAGAGGAGCAGTCGCTCACCACCCACCATATAATAACCCTTCTGAGGCTGTTATTAGGCATCCTCAGGGCTGCTATATTTACCTTTTAATAAATCCAAGCTTTTCTGCTTTGCTGTATAGGGGCTGCCTGAGGATGTAAAGGGAGGTTCCATCTTAAGCTTTTTGCTGGCTGTGCCAGGCAGCAAGGGAAAGGCACACACAGCAGTGCTTATTGTTCGGAACAGAGCCAGCTGGAGAATAATTGCCCAATTTAGTGTGAAAACCCGATACAGGTGGAACAGGTGCTAGGGGGGTCTGGTTGGTAATGGCAGATCAGAGAGCTTTCACAACAGTGTCCGGGGTTCAGTGACCTGGAATGCATGGTTCATTTCTGTTTACCCTGTCCTCTTGATGGCTGCTGATTCCCAGGCTTGGAGGGACCCAATATACCTAGTCCATTCCCCCAAGGTAGCCCAACTTACAGGGCGTGTGTTGTGTGTGTGTGTGTGTGTGTGTGTGTGTGTGTGTGTGTGGTGGGGTGGGGTGGGGTGGGGTGGGGTGGGCATGGGCTTCTCCAAAGAGAGATTTGAATCAGTTTTAGATTAAGCCTGGAGGTGGGTGTGGTTGGTGCATCCCTGTAATTGCAGGGACTTGGGCAGGGGATGGGGTGGGCTGAGGCAGGAGGATCACAAGTTTGAGGCTAGTCTTGGTGACTTAGTATGACCCAGTCTTAAAATAGATAGAAGGGGCTGGAAATGTAGCTCAGTAGTAAAGCATCCCTGGGTTCAACTCTCAGTACAGAAAAAAACAAAAAACAAAAAAACAAAAACCCTGTAGAAACTGTCTCCTAAAGATTGGATTGGTTAATCCTCTTGTAGTTGGATTGACCTTGTGGAATTGAGGTTGTGTGAGTTGGGATCCTTGATTATAAGTAACATAGAAAGACTCTAAAGTAGAAGGGAATGTGTTGAGAGGATTTTGGAGAGCTCACTGATTTTACACCAAAGTTGGGAAACTAGGCTTGGAAAACAGGAACAAACAGATGGCTGGAACCAAGGCCCAAATCAAAAGTAGAAAGGATCTTGCAAGGCCCCTTGATGCACCGTTGTCCCCCAACACTGCCAGCTTTAAATGCAGGGTGCTGCTACTTGTGTTTTTATCATTGTTACCCCTGACTCTGGGTATGGCTGCCCATGTTGCCTGTCAGAAAGACTTACTTCATTCTGCTTCTTGCATCAGTAGTTCCCTAGGCATTGTGAGCTTGGGATGCCCAAGTAAGGAAGAGAAATACCTGGTGTTTTCTGTTTCTGTTGTTGGAGATGAGTCCTGATTCCCACAATGATTGGAAGGAAAAATTTGCCAAACTTAAGAAGATCCTGGGACTTAAATGATGAACGCACACAAAAGAGTTGGAGAGAAAAAGCCACATAGTGGATATTATGAACTGGTTAACTGGTTTGCCTGACTGTAGCTAGTAATCATTCATCATTCATCCATAGCCTAAAGTGTATTAAGTTGCCGACCAAATGCCTAGTAGTGGGGGAAGTACTTTAACATCCTTTGTATCCTCTGAGCCTCACCATGACCTTGTGAGATTGCAAGGCATGAAGGAGGTCAAGTAATATGTCACTTGTGAAGGGGGCCTGGAGCTGAAGCTGATAAGATTGGAGGCAAAGAAAACACTTTACATTTCTGGGGAGACAGCTTAAATCGCCTCATGAGAGGTTGTTCTTATGGGGAAACTGGAAGCGCATAAGTAATGAGTTGAAGTGTCGTTCCTTTCCTGCCATCCAGGGACAGATTTTCTTTATCCTTTCTTCCATGCTGCATGACCAGTTTGGCCTTCTTCAGCTTCAGGGACTACAGAAATGCTCCTTTTTACATAGCCAGTGTGCCTAGTCTCTGCTGAGGGACTCCCCAGTTTCTTGTGGGGATGTTGTCTACCTATTGCTGTTTGTTTCCTGTGTTTCAGGGCTTACACAAATGCTTTCCTTAAGTTTTCTCACATGCCTACCCTTCTGTTCCCAACATGGGCTGACAGTGTTTTCTGCCCAGAGTCTGAGTGATGAACCCAATTCTTTTCTTCTTCTTACAGCCGCTAAGCACAACTGGCATCTTGAGCTCCTCTTCTTCCGCTTCCAACAGGTCACGAAATAGGACTCGCTATCGAACCAAAGCTGTGAACTCTGAGGTAGACGAGAGCCTCTTTGGAGGTATCAAGGTAACCCTCAGAGCTGGGTGTTGTGGTACACACCTGTAATCCCAGCAGTTTGGGAGGCTGAATCAGGAGCATTGAGTTCGAGGGCAGCCTGGATGACTTAGTGAGACTCTGTTTCAAAATAAAAATTAAAAAGAACTAGAGATGTAGCCCAGTGGTGGAGCACTGTTGGAGTCCATCTCTAGTACCAGGAAAAAAAAAAAAAAGTAGCCCTCAGTAAGCCCCTCCAGGTATCTGCCACCTGGGCAGTGACCCAGACCAGTGTTGCACAGGTCAAAATCATCACACTTTCTTATGTAACTCTCAGACTGAGAACAAAGGGGAATTCTGAGATCAGCACTGTTGAGCTCTGATCTCTAGTGTGGCCTGTGTAAACTGGGGTGACTTCTTTCCTCTTTGAAGTCCTGATGTCTTCATAGTATTTAAGATTGGGTGTGATATCAAAGGGAGGCTCAGCCACAGAGAGCTCTGTAGTTGCTCATTGAGAGCTTCAGGATGAACCAATTGAGGGCTGGTGGGCACAGCTTGAAGACATAGAGGAACTTCTTTCTTCTTCACCCAAGAAGAGCATCAGAGTACAGCCTCCTTCTTTGCTTGCTCAAATGAAACAATTACTTAGCTTTGGGAAATGGGCAGGTTTTTATTTGCAAACCTCATCCAGACTATGAGGTTGACAATCCCTTTAGTCAAGAAAAGGAGAGCTAGAGACTTCCTTTGAAAAATTTTGATGTACATGAAGGTCCATAGGAGAGAAGTAAGAGAAGGAAGGAGAAATAGAGAGTAAGACATGGAGAGTGGGATTGTGAAAGATTAAGAGAAAGAGATGAGACAGAAGAAAGAGAGCAGCGAGCTGGACATGGTGGCACATGCCTGTAATTCCAATGAACTGAGGAAGGGAGGCAGGAAGATTGCAAATTTGAAGACTGTGTGGGAAACTTAGTGAGATCCTGTCTCAAAAATTAAAAGGACTGAGGATAAAGCCTAGTGGTACAGTGCTCCTGAGCTCAATCCCCAGTACCAAGGAAGGAAGGAAGGAAGGAAGGAAGGAAGGAAGGAAGGAAGGAAGGAAGGAAGGAAGGAAGGAAGGAAGGAAGGAAGGAAGGAAGGAAGGAAGGAAGGAAGGGAGGGAGGGAGGGAGGGAGGGAGGGAGGGAGGGAGGGAGGGAGGGAGGGAGGGAGGGAAAGGAAAAGAAAAGAAAAGAAAAGAAAAGAAAAGAAAAGAAAAGAAAAGAAAAGAAAAGATTGTAGTGGTAGTGTGAATACCTCTGGCAGCTGGGAAGGTTGTGGAGAGGAGAGAACTTTTCAGAGGGTTCAAGATGGGCATCTTTTTCCATTTAGAAGACTCCTACTCTGTGGCAGTTTTCCTATTGGTAAGGGAAAGAATCAGAGGAATGCAATTTCACTTACATTTGGTTTTTGTTTATTTCGGGTTCATATGGAATTTTCTAGTAATAGCAAAGAGAGGTTTGGAAATGGCCAAGTGCTCCAGGAGCAGTTGTGCTGGCTAATAAAAGGAAAAATGCTGGTCCTATCCCCATTTCTTTGGCCTTAAGGGTGGGTGAAAGTCCAGGAAGTCCCTCAGCTGGCAGTAGGGGGCAGAAGTGGTCTATGGCATGACCAAGTGCTGCTTGCCTGGAAGCAGAGATGAGCACCAGGTGGCAGCAGGACTCAGCACTGTGTGCAAAGCTCTTAGGACAGGCAAGGCCACACCCCTGTCTCCTGTCAGGGTCCCAGTTGCTGCACTAATGACAATTGAATTCTCTGCTGTATTTAGTCATTCCCAGAAATAAGCGTTTTCTTGTTCTGTGACTCTGTCACAGTCAGAAGTTAAAAAAATTCATAATACAGATTAATATCTGTATTAATTTTTGCTGAATTCTGACTCCTTGACTTTCTCACCATATTGGATTTTAAGAGCATGCCTCTGCCATTAAGCTATGTGTAACTCCCTCAATATGGCTTCTTTTTGAGGATTCAAAGCAAATTATTTATTAGAAAGAGTTCAAAGGAATTAATTATTAGAAATAATTAAAATTATTAATATTTTAGACTATATTAGTCTGTAACAAATCGTATTGCTTCAAACTCACAATATGATACAGGAGAGTTAATTATTCCTTCTTTAATACAGGAGAATCTGTTATGAAGAGAGGAGAACCTAGAGCCCAAAATATATTTTTCATTCCTGATGATTTTAAAGTCGGGATAGATACATGCTAGCAACTCTTCTCCTTCCTCTCCTTGCCACTATCCCTAATCATGCTGTTCTTGTGAGTAACTACACAAGAACAGGAAGCCTGGTTCTTAGAAGAGTCAGCCAGTACAGAACATCTGGCTGTGTTCAAATAAAGAGCACCATGCTGCTTTCCCAGTACCGTGGCTACTCATGGTGGTCTTGCAGTCTGGGCCCAGCAAGCCTAATCTTCCACTGGTTGGGTCAGAAACTCTAGCGGAGAGGAAGGCTACATGTGAAGTTAGGACTGAACAGCAGGAAGTGGGGTGACCAGCTTCTAAAGCTCTCTTTCTGACTTCATAGCCCCTGACCCAGGGCCAGAGTGACAGCCCCATCGTGCTGCTCCGAGATAAGCATACTATCCGCAAAACTCTCACTGCCATGGGCCTGGACCACAAGCCAGAGACAATCCAGCTCATCACCCGGGACATGGTCCGAGAACTCATGTGAGTCTCCAGGGTCTCCCTCACTCAGCCTGCACTACCTCTGAAGATTTTTGCAGGGAGATGGGGAAACTCACCAGGTTTCATTCTGCCGGCCTAATCCCCACTTCTTTCCTATTCATTCTCCCCGTTCATTTCATGGTTTCTTTCTTTTTCTTCTTGACCTCTCTTGTTTCTCCCCTTGTATATACTATTGCCCATTATTCCCAACTGCTTTCTCTTCCCTTTCTTCTGCTGGCTAAAGGATCTGAGGAGATGGTAGAGGGGAGGTGCTTAGTGGGTGCTCTCTAAGTTTCTATTAGCAAACCTGGTAAAGGGAAGTGATCCAGATGAGTCACTTCCTCTCAGCTGCATTAAGAGTCTGAAGCAAAGGGAAACTGACCAGATGCCTAATTAGCCTGGGGCTCCTTCCCAGACTCTGAGGCTATCAGAAGGGCACCTTGGGTCTTTTGGGATTATCTCAGCTTTGCTTCTGACTGGAGCAGAGCCCTTGCATGGACCCCTCTTATGGGGCTCAGACCAAGCTCAGAAAAATGCAATGAGCCACCATGGCACTCAGTGGTTTAACTCTTGTATAAGTGCTTCACTCTCCGTAACTGTTCTTCCTAATCTGGCTCTACCTGCTAAAAACTTGAATTCCCAGGAAGTGCTGACTCTGGCATAAGCTGAGGAGCAACAGCTAGTACATAGTGCAGGAGCTGGGCCTGATCATAGCCCCATATTGAGTTTGGTCTGGCCAGCCCCAGCACATCCAATAGCCAGATGTGGTTAGCAGGCTATGCAGCCAGGTCTGGGGCCCTGAAAAAGGCCTTCTTTGGAATGGTCTTGTGCTGAAGATGCACTGGGAATCAAGTGCTGGTCATTTCCCCAAGCTGCTGTCTTAGATTCAGATCCCTCCTGGTTACTCCAGATCCAAATTCTTTTGGGCCGTGTCCCCAAATCTACTTACTCATTTGGTCTACCTCTTGGATATCCCCTCCCCCAACACACACTGGTTTTATTAGATGAGGTTTCACTTCCTGTCTCATACTGTCTGCGTCTTATTGCCTTGTACCTGTTAAATTGCCTCACCCAGAAGCAGCTTTAATTCCCACTCCCCAGCTGCTCCCTCCCCCATCTTTAATGTATGTCATTTGTTTGTAATCATTATAATTAGCTATAGATTTGTTGAATGCGTTGGGCAGCTACAAGGGGAGGTCTATAGACATGTCTCCAGCAGTTGTTGATCAGAGATTTTAATTAATATTTAGGGTTCAAAGCTTCTCTATAGGCTGGATGGGCAGGGATGTTTAGATTTCTCACTGGCATCTATTTCAACCTTGTCTGGCGTCCCCTTGCCCTTTTTATGTCATTAGGAATTATCTATTTTTAAAGTTCAATTCAACAGCTTGGTTTTGAGTGATCACTCAGTACCAATCACTCTGCCAGAGACTAGGCCACCAGTGTGATTAAGACAGAGTTTCCATCCCTTTGGCCAGGATATAGGCAGAAAGAACAGATTGTGGTGGGGACTCAGAGGAGGAGGTGATCTATGGGGCCTTGTGGCAGGGTGGGCATGTGTGAACATAGGGGAGGGTCTTGGGCAACAGAACAGAGAAGGTAGCATATGAACTGGACCTTAGAGAAAGAGAACCTAAAATGTCACTTTTTAGTCTTCATTGCTTACCTGAAAGCCCTTTTCTCCACTGATCTGTGCAGTTGCAGTCTCTCCTATCATTGACCAAGTTCATGCTGGAGAGTTAGCATGGCGCAGGGAGGGGAAGAGAGCAGAGGAGTCTGGAGCAGGGTGCCCAGGGCTTTGGCTCTCTCTCCTCCCTAACTCCATTCATTCCTGTGTTAGTGTCCCGACAAAGGATCCCTCTGGAGAATCCCTAATCATCAGCCCTGAGGAGTTTGAGCGAATCAAATGGGCATCCCACGTCCTGACCACAGAAGAAATGGAGGCCAGGGAGCAGGCCTTCAAGAAGGAGAAGGAAGCCATTGTGGTAGCTGACTTCCCTAAACTTTGACCTCTGCAGATGGGTGGCAGAATAGAAGTGTTCAGGGGATCTGGGCAAGGTGGCACACACCTGTAATCCCAGTAACTCAGGAGCCCGAGGCAGGAGAATTGCAAGTTCATGGCCATTAAATGATCCATTAAAATAGAAAGGGCTGGGGATTTGGCTTAGTGGTAAAGAACCTTGCCACTCCAGGTTCCATCTCCAATACCACACAAGAAAAGAAGAAAAAGTCCTGGGGAGAGGATAGCATCTCAAGATGAGGTGAGAACTAATCCTAGTTTGAGGATCCTGAAGAGAACTAATCCTAGTTTGAGGATCCTGAAATGAGGGGTGAATGTGTACTTAAGAAATGTTGCAGAATGAAGATCAGAGAAATGCCTGGGATAGGGGTTACTTGGGCCAAGGGGGAGAGCAGAGAATGAAGCCAGGTTGTGAAACTCTCAGTTCTGATGGGTTGGTGATGGGCTGAGGCACAGAGCACAGGGAATAATTCCTCCACCGATCCAGATTCACCTCCTTTAGGATGCAGTGACGACACGCAAGAAGATCATGAAACAGAAGGAAATGGTGTGGAGGAACAATAAGAAGCTCAGTGAACTGGAGGAGGTGGCCAAGGAGCGGGCCCAGAACCTCCTGCAGAGAGCTGACAAGCTGCGGATGGAGCAGGAGGAAGAGCTCAAGGACATGAGCAAGGTGGGTGTCCTCATCTTACTGTCACTTTCTCCTTCCTCTCATTCACACACAGGGCTAGGTGAGGAAACAGTGGTTGGTGTGGGGAGTTGGAGGGTGAGCTGGGGAGCATGGGAGAGTTATACAACCCAAAGTAGTTGTGATCAGAGAGGACCTGCTTTGCTGTGTGACCTTGAGTAAGTCACTGGGCTTCTCTGAGGCCTCACTTCCTTCATTTGCAAAATGAGGATGATAACACTATTAAGTAGAATTATTGGCATGATTAAATAAACTAAGATGTAGGAGAGCCTTTTTGAACTGTGATTCATAAACAAATATGAGTATATTGCTTTTATTTTTATCCTGCTAGTTCAATTCTGGCCACAGAGGGTGGTCGAGGCAATGGGATTTGTTTTGAAGTGCCCAGAGTGCTTCCTTTAGCTGAAAGCATAAAGACCAGGGACTCATTTGAAATTCTATTTTTTTTTTTTTTTTTTTTTTGTGGTGCTGGGGATCGAACCCAGGGCCTTGTGCTTGCAAGGTAAGCACTCTACCGACTGAGCTATCTCCCCAGCCCTTGAAATTCTATTTTGTAATTCATTTGCACGCGGTTAATTTCCTGATCAAATGAAAATGTTGACTCCCAACACCTTCATCTCTGATTTCTGTCTCAGGTAAATCTTTTTTACATGTATCTCCTTTTATTTTCCAAAGTTTTTCCATCTTGGTTTTTATAGATAGACCCATGTTTTTCATCCCTTTTTGTATTTTGTTGGGTTCTTCCAGCTTATACTTCTAGATTGTTTAACTTCATTGATCTTAACTTGGTGTCCGTGGGTCCCAAAAGATGATCCATTAACCTCCAAACACTATAGTACTTTTTTTTTTTTTTTTTTACTGTAATACCTTGAAAGAATCTATTCCGGTCTATTCTTGCACAGATACTCGCACCTAGTAGGAACCCAGAAATTTATAAGGGGAAAGCAAATACCAGAATGTTCTTGCTTCTCTGGATTTGTGATCAGCTGTGCACATTTCCAGTATACTCCAAGATACTCTGCTTCCATTTCTCCCCCTTAAACTTCCACAAACCTACAGGGCATCCCTGCCTATCCTTGCCCCCAGATCTAGTGTCACAATTTGGTCTCCACTCCCTAGATTATCCTCAATGCTAAGTGCCATGCCATCCGGGATGCCCAAATCCTGGAGAAGCAGCAGATACAAAAAGAATTGGATGCAGAGGAGAAGCGATTGGATCAGATGATGGAAGTGGAACGGCAGAAATCTATTCAAAGGCAGGAAGAACTGGATAGGAAGAGGAGGGAAGAAAGAATACGGTAAAGATGTGGTTTTGGCATTTCTCCTTTAAGTCATGTCCATATCTCTTGAGGTCCATGTAGCCCAGCAAAGAGGGAGGTGGTGAGGTCTGGTGGTCAGTATCATCTGCTACCCCTTATGGAGTGATGCAGTTCCTAGAAGTTTTTTTTTTTTTTTAATTAAAATCTTGTTTATTTTTACAGACTGCATTTTGATTCATTGTACACAAATGGGGTACAACTTTTCATTTCTATGGTTGAATACAATGTAGATTCACACCATTCATGTAATCATACATATACATAGGATAATACTGTCTGTTTCATTCTACTATCTTTCTGTCCTCCACCCCTTCCACCCCATTTTCCTCTACACCTTCCAAAGTTCCTTCATTCTTCTCTTCCCCCAGTCACCGCCCCTCGTTATAAGAATCCTAGAAGTTTTAAAGCTTATTTCCAAGATCATAATAGGTGCTTCTCAATCTGACCACAATTCAATCTCCTTGTCAAAGGTTTATGATTTTTTTTTTTCAGTACTGGAGATTGAACCCAGGGGTGCTCTAACACTGAGCTACACCCTCAACCCTTCTAATTTTTTATTTTGAGTCTCATTAAGTTGCCCAGGCTGACCTTGAACTTGTGATCCTCCTGCCTCAGCCTCCTGAGTAACTGGGATTATAGGTGTCTACAGATTCATGACTTTTGTTCCATCTTTTTTGACTACCTTTCTCTTTCCTTTCCCTCCTGGAAAATGCTTTTCCTTTCTTTAGTGTGTGACTTTGCTGTCACCTCCCCTGATAACCCTCCCTTACTTCACCAGGCAGGTTTAGTGACTTCCTTGTCTGTACCCCATCATTCTGCATTTATACTCTCAGGTACCACTTCTAGTGTTGTGTCTCCCTGACCCTCACTAGACTTAGTGAGCTTATTGAGCACAGAGGTCCTGCCATTCATTTCTGAAGCTCCTGGGCCTAGCAGAATGTTCAGCCTGGAATAGGTGCTTAATTCATATTAGAATGAATAAATTCATTCCCTTTTTCATTTTGCAGAAAAGAACAAATCCTAGGGTAGGTAAATTATAGAATCATAGTGTCCTAGAGTTAGAATACCAACCATACAATACATGAATTACTTTTATGAGCAGTCTTCCTGTCACATTGAATGGCAGTTTTATCTAAAGAGAACTGTATTTTGTTCTCTTGAACCATTCATCTCTGTGCTTCTAGTAGGTACCCAGTAGACCATCATAGGGTCCCAGTTAAAGTTTATTTAGTGGCTGAGTGGCTGTTTACCTTCTGCATAAATACCTCCAATAAAGGAAAAACCTCTGCTTCATTAGGCAGAGCTAATGATTTGACCCGGTCCTTATATTGAGCCCAGTCATGCTTCCATGTAAATCTTTGGTTTGCTGTTCCTGTTTATTTCATCTGGAGTGTGAATCCATTCAAGTGCTCCTTCTGAATGTAAATCTCATATAGCTTCCCTTGTTTCTTATTCTAATCTTGTCTTCTCCCATTCTTCCATTCTTGATTCATGTTGTGGGGTTCAAATGCTTCCAAGTTTATTGACATCCCAGTATACACAGGGATCCCTGGAAGTGCTGATTGTAGACTCACTCTTTCTGCTTCTTACTGTTGAGCTAGGGCTTTGCTCAGTGGAAAGACTTGGTCAGACTTAGCCCTATCTACCAGCAGCTGACAGTCTTAAACTTGAGAGAGAATGTAAAAAAGACAGTTGTCACACTAGGCGTGGAAAGGGGTGGGAAGACAAGATAAACTGAGTGATTGCAGAAGCACTAGAGGAATTAGTCTTTTAAATTCTGTGCAGTTCTGTGAGGCTAGCATACCATGCTAGCTCCCATACTCTGAGAAGACTTGGGAAGAAGCAGGATTCCAGAAATTAGTTACATATTGAAAAAGAGAAGCTGTATTAAAGTGTCGGATGACTCCTGGGCAAACAGATTGAATGGGAATCTCAGGAAGGGTGGGTCCCCAGAGCCAAGATCTGAGAAAAGAAGGACTGATCCCCTAGGACATGCTGGGGAAGGACTTTGGTCTGGACCCACAAAGCATATCCATGTTAAGAGGCACGTGTCAAATTGTCCCATGAAACCTCCTATCTTGGGGATTATTTGGATAGAGGTTAGAGCAGAGAGACATGGACCCATGGTTTCTGAGACAGTGTGGTACTGTTCCCTCCCAGAGGAAGACGGCAAATTGTGGAGCAGATGGAAAGGAACCGGGATGAGCGATCTCTGCTTTCAGAGCAGCGGGAGCTGGAGAAGGAGCAGATGCTGGAGTATATGGAACAGCTCCAGGAAGAAGATCTGCGGGTAACAGGGCTGGACAGGTCATGCCAAGTTTCCTCCAGCAACAGCAACAAAGTACTCCAGGATTTTGGGATTTAGGGTGTGGACTGATTTCTGTTAGGCACAGGCTCATTTCATAACATCAACCTTTTAATGTCATGTTAAATATTTATTTGGCCATGGTACCATGCTGGGGGATGAGCAGTGATTTGGATAGATACTGTTCCTGCCTCCTGGGGACTTTGGGTCCTAGTGACATATCAGTGTGAACAGACACATAAAGAAAATATACTGGCTGCATGCTTTGCACAAATAAACTTAGGGATGTTGTATTGTCCTCCCTCAATTATCTAGCTCTATTATATACTTTGGATGAACAGCAGCAATGTCTAGTTCCAGGCTCCCTGTTGTTACCTCATTCAAAGTACATAGCATCCCATTGTCATTAATTGTGTTGTGAAGCCAAACCTTTTCTTCCTGTTAGCCCCAATAAAATTAGTAGGCATATCTATTGCAAAACAAAACAAAACGAAACGAAACAAAAAACTGATGAAATACCTGCCCAAACTAAGTAGATTAAACACTCCTCTTTTATTTGCCTTATCTGATCAGTTGCAGTATACAAAAGCCTGTAGCACAGTGAGGGGACACAGCAGGGATTTGGAGCATTTGTTTTTTCCTTTCAATTTTTTTATTTAAAAAAATTACACAATAAAGCATTGTATCACACCCATAAACTCTTCACTTAGATTTAACAATATTAACAATTTGTTTTAGTGGCTTGTTTCTATCTTTCTTTTCTTTCTTTTTTAGTACTAGGGATTGAATCCAGGGAGCTCTACCACTGAGCTACACTTCTAGCCTTTTTCATTTTTAAATTTTGAGACAGGGTTTCACTAAGTTGCCCAGGCTCACCTCAAACTTGAGATCCTTCTGCCTCAGCCTCCTGCGTAGCTGGGATTACAGGCCACTTCTCCTGGCTATGACTTGTTTCTTTCTAGGTGTATATACATATTTTGCTAATTGTTAATCTAGTTTAAATTGCAGACATCTTGACTTGTAGTCATCAATTGCGTCAGTCTGCATTTCTGAAGAACCAGGGCACTCTGACATATCAATAATACCATTATCATCCTCCATCGAAAACTCTAATCTAATGATTCCCTATTGTCACCTAATATAAAATTCATATTCAAATATCCTCAGTTGTTCAAAAATGTATTTTCAGTTATTTTCTTTCCAAACCAGGCTCCAATCAAGGTTTGCACATTACAGTGGTTAAGTCTCTTTTGTCTGTTTTGATTTAGAAGGCTTCCCTCATTTGTTAATTCATTTATTGTTTAAAATGTATTTTCAGTTTTAATTGACACATAGTAATTGTGCATCTTTATGGGGCACATAAATGTACATTACACATTGTATACATGCATGATTGTTCATTGCATGTATATGATGTATAATGATCAGAGCAGGGAAACTAGCCTATCTATCACATCAAATATTTATTATTTCTTTGTGCTGGGGACATTCAAAATCTTCCTTACTAGCTATTTTGATATATTCCATTAATTGTTGTCAGCTGTAATTATCCCTCTGTGCTACGGAACATAGAAATGATTCCTCTTATTCACTTGTGTCCCTGTACCCATTAACTGTCTTATCTCTCCCAACCCCTTCACCATGCATTCATTTTTATAATACTGATATTTTGAAGCATCCAGGTCATATGCCTTAGGCAAGCTTTTTCTTTTTTCTTTTTGGTAGTTCTGGGGATTGGACCCAGGGCCATACCTACACTAGGTTAGTGCTCTACCACGGAGCCCTAGCCCCAGCCCCAGGTCATGTATCTTAAAGAATGTCCTGCATTGGGTTGTTGATTATTTCTTCATGGTACCATTTAATTGTGGAACACATTTTTTTCATATCTTCTCCATGTTTATGGATGATAAGCATCCATAAATGTACACCAGTGAATTTGATAGTGGTGATTGACTGGGGACTATAAAGTCTCACAGTCCCACAGGTGGGAGACTTCAAATTATGAAGGTTCTCAGATCACCTGCAGAGTGAGGAACCAGCGTGAAGAGTCGGGTGAAGATCACCTGGATAGTTGGAGAAGTAGGGGCACATAGCTTTGTGAGGTGCTTGAGAAGGAGACTGAGGGGGTCAAGAAGACAGAAATACCTGGCCAAGTTATTTCAGTTCCTGGTGCAGGAGAGAGGGAGTGAGAGAGGGTCAAGAAGGAGAGGTATTGGGCAAACATGCAGGGAAGGGAGTAAGAAACAAAACTGGAAAACCCAACTAGATGGTGGGGAATTGGGATTGGTGGCCTCACTAGGAAGTTTCAGGAGTCAGTGAGTCAACACCATTACACTGATGTTGTGTCATTGTCCTTTGGATGTCCTTCCAATAGGCACTCCCCGAGTCTCCAGGAAGTATTATTAGGCAATTTTAGGGCAGAACCCTGTGCCTCACCAGCTTTAGAGCTGTCTTGTCATCTCAGGGGATGCAAGAGCAGCTTTCCCACCTTGCTAGCAAGATGGAGAAAGAATGAAGGTTGCTTTGAAGTCTTCAAAGATGAGAAACAGGGAAAGTCATTTTGTTCCTTGGAAATGAAATGAACCAACCAAAACAACAAACCAGAGAGTACATAAATAGGCAAAGAAGTAAGCAAAGGAATACATAATTGTATATATGTTCTGGATCAGAGGTCAGCAGCTTACTTAGCTTTGAGTGTCAATGACATTAAGACATGGGGTGGCAATGGCAGGCTTGAAACTGGTGGGAAAAGAAAAAAAGGGAGAAGGGGAAAGGAGTGTGAGAGTTGGAGAGGGAGAAAAGGGGAAGAGTGGAATGAGCAAAGAAGGACAGTGAGAGTGAGGGAGTGTTCACAGCTATGACTCATGTACCATGTGAACTTGAAGGTGATGGTTGCTGTGCTTCCCTGGCTCAGAGGCTTTGAGGAAGAGGGAGTCCTGAACTGGGCTGTGAGCCAAGCCATGGAGGAGGACACGCAAGCAGGGTTGCCTGGCCTGAGTGTATCAGGGCAGAAGCTGGGCTGAGGAGGAGCTGGAAGGCCCAGAAAGGATTTGGTTTCTGAAGAAATGGAGGGAACTGGGAATAGTGTGGGTGATAGGGTGAGTTGGTGGGTAGGAGAATTTGAAGCAAGGAGTCTGAGACTGATCAGAGGTGCTGGGTTGAGGGCAGCTGCACAAGATTCCAACACCCCTTTACTTTGTGACCCGAGAATGTGCCTAGGCTCAGAACATCAGATCATTGGGAAATTTGGGGGACTTGGGGCTGGAAAAGGCAGGGGTTCTTTCCTTAGAAAGAGTCTTATCACTCAGGGTCATGTTGGTACTCTACTCTCCATTGCTCAGAAACACATGTTTCTGTGTCTGATTCCCCCATCCCTTTCTCATGTGCCACTCTCTGTAGTTCTCATTTAGCAATAGTTAGTATTGCTGTTTTCCTTAAGTTGAGCTAGATACTTTGGGTGAAGAGAGGGGATGTGACACAGGTACATGTCCTCTAGCTGGGACACAGTGAACACATATGAAATGAACAGGACCCCACAAGGTAGTGTATGATCAATTCTCAAGAAATGTGGCATCACCTCTGCAGAGGGAATTCAGAAATGGAGAGAGAACGGGAAGTTGGAATAATCCAGTATGATTTCCAGAGGAGGGTAAAACTTTAAGACAAAGTGGGTTTCGAAATTCTGGCTTTAGGGTTTATTAGCTGTGTGATGTTGAGAAAGTCAGTTAATGCTGGGCACCAGTTTATTCATGTGCACGAGGCCTACCTTTCCTGGTTTTTAGATAGACTTAGGTATTAAAGATAGTCTATACCACCGGGTGCACACCTGTAATCCCAGTGGTTTGGGAGGCTGAGGTAGGAGGATCCTGAGTTCAAAGCCAACCTCAGCAGAAGCAAGGTGCTATGTAACTCAGCGAGACCCTGTCTCTAAATAAAATACAAAATATAGGGCTGGGGATGTGGCTCAGTGGTTGAGTGCCTCTAAGTTCAATCCCTGGTACCAAAAAAAAAAAAAAAAAAAATGCCTATGAAAAAGTGACCCAATGAATAAAAAGTATTCACTTAGGGGAATACACACACACACACACACACACACACACACACACACACACACACACATATTTAGATACATTTTTTTTTAATTATAAAGATTTTTTGGGGGGCAGTACTGGGGATTGAATGCCAGGGACACTCTACACCAAGCTACATCCCCAGACTTTTTTGCTTTTTGTTTCCTGACAGGGTCTTGCTAAATTGCCCAGGCTGGCCTTGAATTTGTGATCCTTCTGCCTCAGCCTCCCGAGTGGCTGAGATTATGACCTACACCACCACATTCCATGGGGCAATATTTATTTTCTTAGTTATTACTGCTGAATGGAGATTGAAAGTTTGTGTTTATCAGTAAAAAATAAGTGAAAAAATAGAAAATTGGGATTTAAAATAGAAGGAAATTGAAGGCAGGAGGCTGTTAACAGGAGGAAAACCACACAACTAAGATTTACATAATATGTAGGGGTCACGGAATAGAAGTTTAAGAGCCTTCACTTCCTGAAAGTGTATGGCAATCCAGAGGTGTCAGAGGCCATAACAAACTCAAGTTGGATGAAGACTGTGAAGAGGTCATTTGATAGCAGTCATTGATAACCCTTCAAAGAACAGGTTTTGGGCTGCAGGCAGCACAGCTGTCCCCTGGCTCCATTTGCATCTGTCTCTCTCTCTCTCTCTTTCTCTCTCTCTGTCAGAGAGGCAGTAACTTTTTTTTTTTTTTTTTTTTTTAATTGTCAGAAAGATAGTAGCTTTCTGTCTCACCTCCTTTGACTCACAGGCTTTCTTGCTTGCACTGGCAGGACCTGGAACGAAGGCATCAAGAGAAACTGAAGATGCAGGCTGAGATTAAGCGCATCAATGATGAGAACCAGAGACAGAAAGCAGAGCTGCTGGCTCAGGAAAATTTGGCAGACCAAATGGTGATGGAGTTCACCAAGAAGAAGATGGTAAGAACCTGGTTTCTGATGACTGGGACCTCTGACCAGGAATGACATGTTTATAACCAGGAGAAGAGGGCCTGGGTGCTAAGGGGATTCCAGTAGAAGGCAGCCACGTCTCCATTCTAAAAATGTACATCCTTTGTTCAAGGGCCTGGCTTTTTTTTTCTCTTCACCTTGGCCAGACTTGTTCATTAACAGAGAATAGCCTAGAAAGGACAACCAAATTCGTGTGTTATTATCCTCATTAACACCTTCATTTAGAAATTGGTATGTGGGTCATGTGCTAGAAGGGAAGTAAAAGAAAATGATTGGTGAAGGTAAAGATTTTGTAGATTCCTCATGACTTGGTACCTCCATAAATTTCTTGTGAGTATTGCTACATTGAGCATCCTGTATTGTGTGTTAGACTTGGAAAATAAAGATTTTTTCTTCCCCTTGCAAATACAACCTATAGGAACAAAGGCAGGGTGAAATAAAGAGCCACGTCTGCAAATGGTTGTGGGTGGCTGTAACTCACAAATGTGTGGACTCCTTCTGGGGAAGAACTGAGTGACGAAATGATTTGGGTCTGTGGAGAGTGCAAAAAAAGCCTTGTAAGCATAATTTAGAGTGAACGTGGGTGTAGGGAAAAAGAGGAAGAAGTAATCAAAGTGGCAGGAAAATTATTTCTTCATGTGTCAGTCTTGTCTCCCCTGCAAATTTCAAAGTTCCACGATGACAGAAAACATTACACTTTTCTGTGTTCCTTTATGGTGGGGGTACTTCATGAAGGGTGGGAGAGGATGCGTTTGTAATTTTTTTTTTCTTGTGGTACTGGGGATTGAACCCAGGGCTGCTCTACCACTGAGCTATACCCTCACCCCTTTTTATTTTTATTTTTTTTATTTTGAGACAGGGTCTCACTAACTTTCTGAGACTGGCCTTGAACTTGGGATTTTCCTGTCTCAGCCTCCCAAATAACGGGGATTATAAGCATTTGCCACTGAACCTGGCTTGTGGTTATAATTTGGAAAGGCATACTTGGTATGCCTATTTATGCTGAACATGAAATCACAGAAAACAAAAGTCAGGAAAGCTCATTTATTGACTTTAGTTTTCTTACTGGATTTTGGGTGTATGCAAGTAATGAAGCAAGGATGCAAAATTGCGACAATAGATGGTTTGCACATAACAATGACTACATAACCACCATTTATTGAGCATTTAGACTGTGTGTTTAAGCTCTGTGCTAAGTGTTTTACATGTGTTATCTCATTTATTTTATGTTTTGTGGTATTGGGGATTGAACTCTGGATCTTACACATGCTGGACAAGTGCTCTACCATTGAACTACACCCCCATCTCTAAGGTCTCATTTCATCTTTACACTAGCCATGGGAAGTAGCCATTGATTGATTCAGAATATACTGAATGCTTCAATGTGTGTCCAATATCAGACTAGGCTGAGAGAGCCCAGAGTAAAGCAGCGTTCATTGAATGGAATGCAACAGTGGTTTCCTGGAGTGGGTGATGTGGTGATAATGAGTTAATTATGTGCAGGAGTCAGTGAAAAGATTTGCTGGCTGCAGCGGAGAGTCTGTGGTGGTCATGATGAGAAAGGAAGGTGGTGAAATGATGCTGAACAGCTGTGAGCCGTTGTTGGCGGATGCCTTGGACCTTGAGGGAAACTGGTAGGGTATGATGAGGAATCATAGATTCCTGAGCAGGAGGGAAATATGTCTTGTATTCAACCATGGAAAGGATATTGGCCGGGTGATGCTGGGAGAGGCTGGAGGCTGGCAAAGGGATCAGATACTTGGGCATATCTATAATCTACTATAAGTGTCTTAAGTGCAATCACAAATCACTTAATGATGGGATACATCCTAAGAAAGGAGTCATTAAGTGATTTCATCATTGTTGAACATAACAGATTTATGCCAACTAAGATGGCTACAACACCATGGGTGATATTATCTTATGGGACCATCATCATATATGTGGTAGGTCACTGATTGCAACATACTGTGTGACACATGACTGTATATCACTAGCCCTTCCCCTCCCAATGGTGCCTGTTACTGCAGCCAGAACTAACCCTTCAGAGCTAAAGGCAGAGATGGGTTGTGGAAGCATCCTAAGTTTCCTGCCCTGCCATCTAGGGCAAGGTAGAACAAAGGAACCAGCTGACACAGTTGAGCAATGGCCCATAAGTAGACAGTTCTTTGGGCAGATGAATGAGGGATAAGAGCTGGCATGTGGTGCACACCTGTAATCTCAGCAGCTCAGGAGGCTGAGGCAGGAGGATCTTGAGTTCAAAAGCAGCCTCAGCAACTTTGTGAGGCACTTAGCAACTCAGTGAGACCCTGTCTCTAAATAAAATATAAAAAAGGGCTGGGGATGTAGCTCAGTGGTTAAACACCCATGGGTTCAATACTCAGCACCAAATAATAATAATAATAATAAAAATAAAAGAAAAGAGGGATAAGAAAGGTTCCTTATAGGAAGATTACGTTTCCATTCAATCTTTGTCATGCATCTCATGATTGCTTAAGAAATAGTGGTTGGTAGGTGGGCACAGTGGTGCATGCCTGTGATCCCAGGGACTTGGGAGGCTGAGGCAGGAGGATCACAAGTTTGAGGTCAATCTGGCAACTTAACAAAACCCTCAGCAACTTAGTCAGACCCTGTTTCAAAATAACAAAAGGATATAGGTCAGTGGTAAAGCACCCCTGGGTTCACTACTCAGTACAAAAGAAAAAGAAGGAGAAGAAAATAATAAAAGAAATAGTGGTTTAGAAGCTTTAGGGATATGCGACAGAGGTGGTAAAGGGAAATGCTTTTGATGGTTCAATCCTCAGGTATCTGTGAACCACTGCAGAATCGCCCAAAGCATGGTTGGCTGTTTGCCCAGGGACTAATGAGATAAACTTCACCTGCACTGCACTTTACAAGACAGGCAGGGAGCCACAGTTGTTACTTGGGCTAGTGGCCCTGCAACTTGAAGATTGTCTGTGATGTAATAGAAGGAGTATGAAAGTTGGGCTCAGGATGCCTGTATTCAAATCCTGTTTTGTAATTTACTGTCTGGGTGATCTTAGACAGGATCTTTGATCTCTATGATCATCAGTTTTCTCATCTATACTATCCATATCATGAGATCAGAATTGCCTGATATAATGCCGGGGAAAGCCTTTTGTCAACAATGAAGCATTTTTATTTTCATTCATTTCTATATTTATTTTGCTTTTTTAAATGTACTGGGGATTCAGTCTGGAACATTCTACCTCTGAGCTACATTCTCAGTCCTTTTTAAAATCTTATTTTGAGGTCTCACTAAGTTACGGAGGTTGTCCTTGAACTTGCAATCCTCCTGCCTTAGCCACCAAGTTGTCAGATGTGTACCATGTGCCTGGCCTCTTTCACCTATATTAAAAGAAGCAGTAGGGGAGATATTGGAAAATGTGTTGCTGGGACCCTGTGGTCTGGGCAAGGCCGGGGCAATGAGAACTAGTCTGTCTATGAGGCCTTTTCTTCCCTGCAGGCTCGAGAAGCTGAGTTTGAGGCTGAGCAGGACAGAATCCGCAGGGAAAAAGAGAAGGAGATCACCCGCCTGAGGGCCATGCAGGAGAAGGCCCAGGATTACCAAGCAGAACAGGTGCCTGCTTCTTTTCCCTTTTGACTTCCCTTTGTCTCTCCCATTCCAGCAGATGTGCCTTTGACAACCTATAAAGTAACCTCAAGGATGGAGGTATAAAAGAGGGGATGCATGCTATGTAGGCTTTAGTAGACTGAGAAGGAAGTGTGGGCCTGCCCCTAATGCTCGTGGCAGCAAGGCTTGAGCAGAACTATGACTTAAGATTTGAGAGAAAGTCTTTGGCTGCTACATAAAGAACTTTCTACCTTAACTGACCAATGAAATATCACAAGAGGAAACTATGGCAGCTCCATCATAAGCAATTTTTAAAATTAGAAGCACTGAAGGTCTGCCTGGAGGTGTTTGAGGAACAGGGAAAGAACTGGAATGAGTAGGGTAGAAGGACAAGATGACTCCTCAGGGTATCTTCTGACCCAACAGTTTCTATGCTAGGATTCCATTTATTCTTTCCTAAAATAATTTGCTGCCAGAGAAGTCCATGGTGCTTTAGAAAACAGGCTAAGATATCTGTACCTGGGGTTTTTGTGTGCTGTCACTGGCCCCCTGCCTTCCCAGGATGCCTTGCGGGCCAAGCGCAACCAGGAGGCTGCGGACCGAGAGTGGCGCAGAAAGGAAAAGGAAAATGCACAGAGGAAGATGGAAACTGAGGCCAGGCTACGGAAAACTCGTATGGAACAGGTGGCTTTCAAGGAGCACACTCTAGCTGTTCAGGTGCAACGGGACCGGGATGAGTTCGAGAGGATTCTTCGGTAGGAGGGGCCTGGGAACCTTGGCTTCCTGTCTGCAATGTAGTGGAAAGCGTATGGAATATGCAGCAGGGCTGGGCCATATTGCATGGAGAGGAGCTGTCTGGCATTTTAACAGATGCACATTCGTCATGACCGAGTTGGTGCAGTCACTCTAACTAGATGGGTGGTTGAAATATTTCAGACACCCCAGGCATTCAGGAGTGGCCTATAACCCCAGATACTCAAGAGACTGAGGCAGGAGGATGGCAAGTTCAAGCTCTAGGCCAGCCTTAGCAACTCAGGTCTCTCGTCTAATGAGACCCTGTTGCAAAAATAAATAAATAAATACACTGAAAAAAATAAAAAGACCTGGAGATGTAACTCAGTGGTAGAGTGTCCCCTGGGTTCAATCCCCCGTATGGCCCAAAACAAACAAACAAAGACCCCCACAAAAACCAACCCAAACAAACAACAACAAAACACTCAAGTATTTTATGATTAAAGAATTTGAAAATAGCAACTGGAAGTGTTTAAGGAATTGTGGGTTATTGGAAATATTTATCCTGGAGGAGTAAAATGTAAATAAAGGTATAAATCTAGTCCTTTCTGACTCTTCCCCATGTCTGTCTGCTAATTAGTGATGAAACTTCAAGCAGGAGAAGGTTAGGGGAGACAGAAGAACCTCAGTCATTAAGGGTTGTGTCACTGGAGTAGGACTTTAAATGGAGTCTTTGCCATTGATTTGACAAATATATATTAAGCACATCCAGCAAGGCTCTTTGCTGGATGCCATGGGGGGGCATTAGAAATTAATAAGCACTACTTTTTCCTATTTTGTAGGAAGGATGTTAGAGGTTCATATTTGGACCTCACCTATATTCAGCCATCTTTCCTGCTCAGAAGCTCTTTATCCTTTTATTTGTGTATTATCTTTTGGCTCAATGGTAATTCTGACACATAAGTGGAAGCTAAATGTTCATATCCGTCACTGTTCTGACCCTCCCCCAAAGCAGTCAGTAATCACAGGTACCTTTGATTTTCCTTTCTGCTCTATTTCCTACCGATTAGATCTGTTACCACTGGATCTTGCTTAACTGGGAACAGCTTCCTTTTTGTTCTGGTTCAGCCTAAGATCAAAGTTTTTCAAAAGGAAAAAAAAAGAAAGAGACAAAATTGAATTTGGGGAATATGAAATTACAGAAATTATGCTTAGATAAGTAGAATTTGAACAGTAGGACCCTGTTTTCTTGGTCTCCATGCTATAGGACTTTTCTCTTTATCTTGTTTCAGTTGTGGTATTCAGTTGACCGGGCCATCTAGACCCCTAGCAGAGGCAGAGCAGATCTCCACAAAGCTCTGTCCTTGCCAGAACCAGACTCCTGGTCTTCTATAGAGTTGCAGCTCTTGCTTGTTCCCAGTGGCTGTGATGCCCTTTGGGACTCTAACTTTCCCTGCCCTCAGTTGTGCCGATGGTCACTGGACACCTGGTAAAGAAGGCAGCTTCCTAAATGCTCCCAAAGATTTTGCTGTAGGACTCCAGATTGCTTTCCAGATGTCTCCCCGCTCTTCTCTGGCCTTAATGCTCTTGGACATCTGTGTGCCTTTAGCAGGCACTAATAAATATTAATGGAATGAAATTAAAGTCCTTTGCCACTGACCCATTTGTCTTTGCTTTGCTTGTTTTCTTGAAGCATATGCACTAACCAGTTATTAAAGTTGGACCAGTCCTTTGTAGAAGTTCAACTTTTACCCGCTGTCCTAGGTTAGCATCTAGACCTAGTGTCTCCAGGCCATGTGACCTCCATGATGGCTACCTTTTCTCTAAGAGTGCCTCTGCCAC
This sequence comes from Sciurus vulgaris, assembly GCF_902686455.1. NCBI lineage: Eukaryota > Metazoa > Chordata > Mammalia > Rodentia > Sciuridae > Sciurus > Sciurus vulgaris. Next base: position 121,077,028 of record NC_136461.1, on the reverse strand, counting down.
AGCTAGCAATTCAAATTTTCCTACTTCAAAAATATGACCTAGACTGGGATATGGTTCAGTTTTAGAGTCCTTGCTTAGCATTGTGGGAAGACCCCAGTTCCATTCCTAGTACCACCACCAAACAAACATAAAACAAACCCAAAGTATTGCCTACATAGACTCTCCCTGTTTTTGGACAGAGGGATGCCTTTAGCTCTCAGCCTGTTGATTAAGCAGAAATAGCCTGATCTATCCTACCAAATGGTGCTTAGAAATGCCTGGACCTTTAAAAAAATACAGATATCTAGGCTCTACCACAAATTGTGATTTAAATGGTGTGTGGTGCAGCCCAGATATCAGTATCTTTTGAAATCCTGCAGATGATTCTAATATGCATGCAGATTGTTAATGTTATTATTGTTAGGAAAGGAAAGAAGGGAGGAGAGGAGGAAGATAGGCAAGAAGATATATTAGAACAAGCTGGAGAGGAGTTATGCATTATTATGAGGGAAGAGTAGGAAAAATAGCTCCCAGTGGGTGAAACTCTGGTTGTAGGACCAGCTACATAATTTGCAGAGCCCGATGAAAAATTAGACTGTGGAGCTCCTTGTTAAAAAATTATTAAGAATTTCTACACCGTGACAGCAGAGCATTACGCCAGGCCTGGGGCCCTTTTAAGTATGCCCATGACATACAGTTGTATGATCATGAGGCTGGTTCTGGCTGGCGGGAGGAGGCAGAACACATGGTGGCTGCCTTCATGCTAATCCCTGAGTTGCAGAAGAAGCTGGCTGGAGCCTGGAGGGCTGTGGTCTCTGAAACATGTCCATTAGAGGAGCTCAGCTTAGACCATTCCACTCATTGTGTCCCTCCCCCAGGGCTCAGAGAGAGCAGATTGAGAAGGAGCGACTGGAGGAGGAGAAAAAGGCCACAGAGCGCTTACAGCATGCCAATGAGCTCCGTCGCCAGGTGAGAGAGAACCAGCAGAAGCAGGTGCAGAACCGGATTGCCACCTTTGAAGAGGGTCGGCGCCTCAAAGAGGAGGCCCAGAAGCGGCGTGAGCGCATTGATGACATCAAGAAGAAAAAACTTGAAGAGTTGAGGTGCACTGGGCTCCTTTCTTCCCTGGCTCTTCTCACCTTCCCCAAAGAGATTGCATGGTAGTCCAGAAAGTGCAGATTTGGGGATGGAGGGGCTGACAGGTGTTTAGGGAGGGACCTTTCTCCTGGCCCTCTAAAGTGGGCTCCAGCAGAAGGTTCTGGACTGGGTCTTCCTGGCTTTCTGGGAGCTCCTTGGCAGTATACTGGCTTGTGGATGGATTATGGGAATAGGTTGGGGTGCAGGTCCCCAGGTTCTGTAAACCTCACCTGGAGCCTGCTTTCTTCTGCCTCAACTGTGGTCGAATACCTTGCTTACACCCTCCCTGCATTTTCCTGACAGAGCCACTGGCCTTCCTGAGAAATACTGCATTGAAGCTGAGCGCAAAGCCAACATCCTGCCCACCACCTCTGTGAACTGAGGGGGAGCCTCTGTGGCCCTCAGGATGCCTTTGGGGGACGGATTCTGCCCAGTCTCTGGGTGTCCTTAATTGCTGCTAATCTAGACATTTCATAGTTATGGATTAAATCTATTGTACTTTTCTAAGGAACAGCTCTTTTGTGGGGATATAGCTGCTACAGGGGATTAAAGGTGGAGAAAAATAGGTTATGGGGACCAGGTATGGTGGTCCACACTTGTAATCCCAGTGACTTGGGATGCTGAGGCAGGAGGGTCACAGATTTGAGATCATCAGCCTGGGCACCTTAGTGAGACCCTGTCTCAAAATTTAAAAAAGGGAGGGGGACTGGGAATGTAGCTCAGTGGTAGAGCACCCCTGGTTTCAATCCCTGGTACCACAATCAATCAATCAATCCATCCATCAATAAAAAGGTTATGGGGACCCAAGTGTGGGCCATGTGATGCTCAGGGGCAGGGAGTGGGAGGATTCTCTCTTGTATTGTCCTTCCTAGACTAGAGACCCATTTGTGCTGGGTTCTCCAGGCTTTTTTTTGCCATCCCCTGTGGTGTCCACTTGCCTCACAGTCTTGTCTCTGCATCTATTCTGCACCCAGTTTGGAGGCATTTCAAGGCACTGAGGCAGAACTGGAGATGCTCTCTTGGGGAGGGCTGGTGTGAGGGCTGGGTGGAGTGAAGCTGGGGAGGGAGGACCAGGGCCAGCTGATGTAGAGCTCTTCCAAGACTCACAGCCATGACTCACCACATCTGTGGAGGGGGGTGGTGTTTGAACTTGGAGTCCACAGCTCCTGTCTCAGTGCTCTCCTGCTGGAGCCCTTTCAGCTCCAGGTACTACTGCAACACAGACACCTGCCCCATCCCCCACAGGCACGCCCGGGCACCCAGCTCCTCACCCAAACACAGTGCCCCTTCACTCATGTGGCTGAGTTCTCCCCAGTCAACTCCATTCCCATAAGTGGAGCTCCCTAAAGCCATTTTTCTGTTTTAACTTTCCTCACTTTCCCCCACACTACTCTATTCACACATTCAGGTACTTACAGGGTGCCTGCCATGTGCCAGGTACCCTCTGAGCACTCCGTGACTACAACAGACCTGGTGCCCCTTCCTGGAAACCTCTTGTTTGTGCCAGTCTTCTGATTCTCCACACCCCTCCCCCAGATTCTATGTACCTGTAGAATAACCTCAGCCTTTTTGGAAGGACCCAGGGGATCATGTGGAGTGGGAGAGCCAGATTCCAATGATGGAGCCACTTCCTGGTTTTGTATGCCCTGGGGGAGGGCTTCCACCTAGCTCCCATAACTCTTGTGCCCCTCTGCTCCTCCCCACCCACAGGGGTTTGCTTCTTTTCTCAGATCCAAAGCCCAGTCTTGTCTTCCTCCATGCATCCTGCACTAGAGGAGGTAGAGGACAGCTGCTGGGTGCGTCCTTGGTGTTTGCAACGCCGGGTTACAAGGGCCTGGGGCAAGAGTCCTCTTTTCATAAGGGCCCAGGGAGAGTCAGCAAGCTGCTTCCTGTGCTTCCCCGTCCTCAGGACTGTGCAGCTGTCCCAGGTACCCTTTGCACCTTCCCTACCAGGGAAGACTGTTTCCCCACCCAATCAGGTGGGCAGGCCCCAGCTGTTTCGGGAAGAGACTTTCTCACCTTCCCCACTCAGCATCCCTAACTGCAACCAGCTGATACCTTCCCCTCTTAGGGTCTTGGGAGGACATGGTACCCAGCCCAGTTTGGGAGAAAGATACAGCAGTGCCACCAAGGATTCTGGCATAGTGACCTCATCTATTGATCCACTGAGACCTTCAAGGCCCAAAGAATAAGCCCTTACCTATCTTGGAGGACTCTCTCTCTCAGGAAAGTCAGAAAGAGCCTTTCCTTGGTGCCTCGAGTTTGTCAGCTGCACACCTGTCATCCATCTCAGGGTTGGAAAGAATGGGTCCCTGTGGAATGCAGGTATGGGAACCCATGTTGAAACAATGGGCTAGTTCACTGGTGGAAATCAAGGTTAGCATTTGACCAGAGCTGCTGCTGGTGAAAAAGCAGGTCTGTGGTGCTTGGCAGATCCCAAGGCCCAAGAATCAGACTATCTGGACAGGGCCTGGATACAGGGCAGTTATAGATTACATGGCTTTGGAGAAAGGAGAATACAGTCACCTCTGAGCAAGAGAAACTCAGAGTTCTCTTGGGGTTGCCCCTTCCAGTCTCTAAGAATTTCCTATCTTTGGCTGGGTGTGATGGCACATACTTGTAATCCCATCTTGCAATTTGGGAGGCTGGGTCAGTAGGATCACAAGTTCAAGCCCAGCCTGGGCAATTGAGGGAGACTGTCTCAAAAAAAAAAAAAAAAAAAAAAAATGGGGGCTGGAGATGTAACTCAGTCATAGAGTGCCCCTGGGTTCAATCCCCAGTACCAGAAAAAAAAAAAAAAAATTCTGTCATGAAATCGGCCCATGAAAGAGAGATTTGGTTTCTTCCCTCAGGATTCTTGAGAAGCGCTGCACAGGTTTCCTTGGCTCCAGGGCTAGCCTGGACTGTCAGCAGGAGCCTAGTTCCTAGAAGTGGGATACTTCTGAGAGTATGAGAATAGTTGAGATCGTAGCCAGCCAGCTCCACATGGGTATTTTTTATAAACCCTCTACCCCACTGGCTTGGGAACAGCCATGGGAATAGTTACAGAGAAAGTCTCCTGGCTTGAGTGGTGATTGGTGGATCAGGATTGTGACAGTAGTGGCAGAACCAGCAGGAGTCTGTGTGAGCTCAACTTGCGGAGTGGGGGGGTGGGGCCTAGGGACAAAGGAAAGAGAGAATGAGTGTGATGTCGAGGACTCTAATGGGTCCCCCATACTCAGGAATCAGGAATAAACTAGTCTCAGTTTTTCTGCTAGAGGTCAGACCTATGGTGGGAATGCTTTCTGCTAAAGAGGATTCAGCTTTCCTCTGCTTATTCTCAGAGGTGGAAATGTGTTCTATGTATCCCTCTAAACTATTGCATCAATCTTGGGATAATTGAGAGGCAGCTACTGTTACTTTTGCAAAGAGTGGGAGCTTGGAGGAGAATGGTAGACAAGGGCATGGCTCCCTAAAGGTGAACCAGAGGCCTTTCCCCATCCAAGGCTGCTGTCTGCGGTAACCCATCTCTCTTTCCACACTGAGATGGACAAGGAAGTAGAGTGGTGTAGAGGAAATCTGCAGATATGTAGGAAGTGCTGCTGGTGCACTGTCTTTGTTGATGTGAAGATTTTGTTTTTAAAGTGCCCAAGCTATTATTGACTTTGTTGTATGGGTATTTGATTCCTTTATATATTGAGTTTACATTATTTCATGTATAAAGGTACATACTGTGCTGGGTGCAATGGCACACACCTGCAATCCCAGCAATTTGGGTGGCAGGATCAGGAGGATCACAAGTTCAAGGCCAGCATGGGCAATTTAGGGAGACCCTGTCTCAAAAGTTTTAAAAAGGGCTGGGGAATATAGCTCAGTGGCAAGGCACTCCTTGGTTCAATCCCTAGTACAAACAAAAGCAACAACAATAAAAATCCAAAAAACAAAAACCAAGGTATGTACTAGTTCCCTGTCTTGTGCCCTTGGGACCCTTGAGTCCTTACAGTGTCAGACTGGGCTGATTCAGCCTAAAAACTCCAGTGGTTGGGTTTTCCAGCTGTGGAGGACTGAGTCACATCTGCAGGCAGCTACCTCCTGGTACATGTGCCTCTGCTCTTGGCCGGGCTTTGTGCCCTATCTGCTCTCATTTGCTTGTTGCCAGCACCACACTCTGCTGTGGCTTGGGGGCGGTCCCAGAACATTTGCACCTGCGGCAGAAGCAGCTCTAGGCTGCATGATTCAGCAGTCTGTCCTGATGGCTCAGCCAGGCAGGCCCTGACTCAGTGGGGTGCTGGGATGTCCTCTAGTGCCCTTGAAAGCCTCAGCATCCCCATCTGTGACTTGGGTCACAGCTGGGCATTAATTGGTTTCAGTAAAAACACTTTGATTAGACTTGGATGAAAAGGTCTGTGAGAGTTCAAAGCCAGGCAGGGCTTTTGGGGTAAGAAAGGGTGGCAACTGTTCAGGTGATGGTAGAGGGGAGACGCAGGAGTCTCAGACAAAAAGTCTGGGTGCAGAGATCATGGAGGCTTAGAGACTGATTTCTTCATTCTCTATTTTTTCTTTCATACTCCTCCTAACTATTGCTTTTGCAAAGAATAAGAGCCTGGGTGGTGGCTTCCTAAAGGTCAACCAGAGACCCTCTCCCATGCAAGGTTGCTTTCCGAGGGACCCACCTCCCCTTCCACACTCTCATATTTATCAGGGAATTCATGCCAAGATTACCTGAAAGATTCTCATTTCCAACATCACATAATTTTCTTGCTCTGACTGACTTTAATAGCGCAAACCATCCCTCTGTCTTAGCTCACACAGCTCTGGCCCCTCCTAACTGGGATATGCCCCATGAGGTGTAGGCTCTGCATTTCTTTCTGCATCCTCACCCTCACTTTGGAAAGAGATGGCCAGTTTTCTCAGTGCCCTTTGACAACTTGGAGGCTGGGATAGGAATAGCATTGAGGTTTTGGTGGCTTTCTCAAAAGACTCACAGATAGTGGAGTCAAAGAAATGGGTGGAAGTAGGGAGCAGAAGGTCCTGGGGCTTGGAAGAAATTGCCCAGAGCTAGGGAATTTTTCTGCATGGCCCCTGGAGAAAGATTATCTCTGGGCTAGTGGGCATGAGCACCAAATCACAGAATGTCAAGGCCAAAAGGGACCTCAAAGACCTTCTGGTTAGAGCACTAATTTCCAGAATATATAAAGAACTCAAAAAACTCAACACCAAGAATACAAATAACCCAATCAACAAATGGGCTAAGGAAATGAACAGACACTTCATAGAAGAAGATCTACAAGCAATCAACAAACATATGGAAAAATGTTCAACATCTCTAGTAATAAGAGAAATGCAAATAAAAACCACCCTAAGATTCCATCTCACCCCAATTAGAATGGCGATTATCAAGAATACAAGCAACAACAGGTGTTGGCGAGGATGTGGGGAGAAAGGTACACTCATACATTGCTGGTGGGGCTGCAAATTAGTGTAGCCACTCTGGAAATCAGTGTGGAGATTCCTTAGAAAACTTGGAATGGAACCACCATTTGACCCAGCTATCTCACTCCTTGGCCTATACCCAAAGGACTTAAAATCAGCATACTACAGAGATACAGCCACATCAATGTTCATAGCTGCTCAATTCACCATAGCCAGATTGTGGAACCAACCTAGATGTCCTTCAATTGATGAATGGATAAAGAAACTGCGGTGTATATATACAATGGAATATTACTCAGCCATAAAGAATGATAAAATTATGGCATTTGCAGGCAAATGGATGAAATTGGAGAATATCATGCTAAGTGAGATAAGCCAATCTCAAAAAACCAAAGGACGAATGATATCGCTAATAAGTGGATGATGACACCTAATGGGGGGAGGGAGGGGTTAGTGTTAGGGTTAGAGTTAGGGTTAGGGAGGGGGGCAAGAATGGAAGAAGGAAGGACTGTATAGAGGGAAAAGAGGGGTGGGAGGGGTGGGGAGAAGGGAAAAAATAACAGAATGAATCAAACAACATTACCCTATGTAAATTTATGATTACACAAATGGTATGCCTTTATGCCATGTACAAACAGAGAAACAACATGTATCCCATTTGTTTACAATAAAAAAAAAAAAAAAAGACCTTCTGGTGCCTTAATCTCCCTTGTGAACTCTAGCTTAATTAATGGCTGGGTAGTCTGAGCTTGCACATTCTGAGAGACAGGACACTATCTGATAAAGCAACCCAATCATCTTAGATCAGTCCTGGTGCTTAGAAAGTTCAATGTCAAGTCAATATATTTCTTCCTGTGCATCTAATGCAAAGACATATTTCTGCTCTTTGGGATCACACAAAACAAGTCCTTTTTAAAAAAATTATTTTTTAGTTGTCAATGGACCTTTATTTAATTTTTATTTATTTATATGCAGTGCTGGGGATCAAACTCAGTGCCTCACACATGCTAGGCTAGCCTCTACCACTGAGCTACAACCCCATTCCCCCCTCCCCCCAGCTCTTTTTCCATGACTAAAACCCCTTCAGCTGTCTCCTACTCCAGCAGCTGTGCAGTTTAACCCTATGTGGGGAAGTGCCTGTAGTTCTGGAAACACAGGGCTCTCCAGCAATTCAGGCAAGAAGTTTTAGAGGGAGGAAATTAGGGGAGGAAACTTAAGGAAAACTGACTTTATCCACTGGGCTGGGCCTGTTGCTTTCCTGCCAGTTAATACTTCCATCCCCAGCCAGCCCTGACAGAGCAATTGGTGTTCTCTGTGAGTCCCAATTCCTGTGGTGCCACCTTCCCTTTCTCAGTCCCTTATTCTAGTATCCAGGCAACAGGAAACAAACAGGGAAGGCATAGTGAGGGCTGGTCAGGTCGGGCTTACTGGGGAAGACTTCCTTCTGATGCCTGCTAGCTCCCACACTTTTTCCAGGGCAAGGTAGTTATTTTAATGCTTGAAGGGGAGCCCCGTTCTCCTCTGCAGATATGTATCCATTGAATCCAGGTAGCAAAGCAAAGGTGAATTTTATTTCTACAGATTCAAAAGCCAAACTATTATTGGACATATGGATTAATATATCACAAAGTCTCTCCATACACAGACATATGGATCAGGCCAATTGATCTTAGTTGTTTAGTTCATTATGAGCACCTGGCTCTGATCCTAGTGAGGGGCTCTGGGGGGTTGACTAGAAGGTTCCAAGAGGTTCAATTCTCAAGAATCTCCCCTCCTCAGTCCAAAAATAATCATTAGTTGTTACACTTGGCTTCTCTCATTTGTGCCTAGCTTATTTCCCAATCACTGAAATATTCCTCTGGTCACCCCTAGTATTTTCTCTGGTACTTCATCACTAATCTTTCAAATTTTGGTTTAAACATCATTTCCACTGGGTTGGACTTTGAGCTCACTAGCTTAGCTTATCACACTGTGGGTTACGCACCCCTTCACTTGTCTGTGTCCCCCACCAGATGATCGGGCACCCCAGAATGACAGACACTAAGTCTCCTTCATTGCTGTGTCTCCAGGGACTAACACAAAATCCAGCCAATCATGGAATGGATGGAGGTTCTGCATCATGTGGTTGACCTCTCTGAGGTGAAGATAGTATTCTTCCTTCATTTGCTCATCAGGATTTCACACACTCTTTAAAAGGAATTTTTTCTTGCCTCTATTCATTTCTTGATAACAGTTCAATGGATGGCAATCAATCAACCACCCTTTGCTATTGTTCTTTACTGAGGTAGTGGTGGGTTAGGCCAATCCTTCAGAGATAGTGATTACAGTTGTTCAGATTACTTTTATAAATCTGGGACAGTTCTAGGATACTGCTTGATGGGAGAGATTTGGGTATAGCTAGGCTCCCTCTTAGTGTCCCTCTTCTTCTGTGATGGGTCAGTGGGAATCGCCTTGGCTTAAGAAGTCTGAGCAGGGACTCAAGGACTCCTTGGGTCACCTGTGTCTAAAGTTCTTGTTTGCCAGCCCTGATTTGAGCCTTAGTCCCCAACCTCAACCTACATCCTCAAACTTAACCCCTCACATAGATCTCATCCCTCTTTCTGGGGCTAACTCTAACCTTTTCTAGTTGGATATCATCCTGCTCCCATTATGCCACCTGTCCTATCTCTGAATCCTTCCCATCCAACCATAGCCTCACCTGGCAGTTCTCCACCCCAAACCTTCACTGAAAGCTGGTGGAAAGATAATAGATGCAGCAGCTTCTTGGCAGCTTTTTGACTCCATGACCCCTTGCCTCTGAGGCTTACATGACACTCTCTCCATGATGATTCATAACTTCTGTTCCTGGGCTCTTTCCTCAAAGGTTTTCTCTGAGGTAGCTCCTCCTTAGGTGTTGTGGGGGTGAGCCTAGGTCTACATGGGGACTAGGGACAGGACAGGGGACTAGTCTACATGGGACTGTAGGACCTGCGGATGAAGAATGGGAGGGGTTTAAAAAGGGTCAAGCTATAGTTCTGGGCTTGGCCGTGGCCAGGGTAGATGGAGAGCTTGAGTCCAAACCTATAGAGCCTAGGGAGCAGCCTGGGACAGGGGAGGGGAGGGTTTACAGGGTTATATGAGTTGCTGCAAAGGGGACTTTGGAGGAAGAGTAGGTAGGCTAAGACTTTTGTTTGTCCTCCCCAAAAGGCTCTGAGGTTGGGCTGCACCTCATTTCAGAAGTTGGCTTCAGGTCCCTATCCTGCCTATTCCCTTCTCTTTTATGTCTCTGTTCACTTCTTCTAGGCCTCTGCTTAAACTTTCTGTTTCTATCTTAGAATAGAAATAAATGCCATTCAAACTGGAGTCATTTGCCCCAGAAAAGTGAAAGATTTCCTAGGGTTCCACATCATATCTTGAATCTTCTACCTTCTATGTCTCTGAGCCTCTGACAGGCCATTTTTATGCCACGTGTATTTCTGATGGTCTCAGTCTCTGCCCCTTAACTAGTCATTATTTCCCCCAAACAATTCCAACAATAATTCTTCCTCTTCCTCCTCCTCCTCCTCCTCCTCCTCCTCCTCCTCCTTCTTCTTCTTCTTCTTCTCTCTCTCTCTCTCTCTCTCTCTCTCTCTCTCTCTCTCTCTCTCCACCTCTTCAGAGAGGGGAAGTCCAATAATCTCTGAGATTCTGCCTGAACTTTTATGGGACCTGAAAAGGAAGTGGGCAGGGAAATGGAATGTTTGGGGTGGGGACTGGATGGGGGAAAAGGAAAGGGAGGAGTTGAAGTAGGGTGCTTCCCTGGAGTGGTGCCCTCTTCCCCTACTGAAGACGCCCAGAGAGAGAGGTATGGGCTGTCGGCTGGTCTTCCAGGGAGAGGACTGTGGGTTGGACCTATGCCTGGCACCCCCCTCCATCACCATTCCCCTCAAACCCTGCAGGGCTTAAGGCTCAAGGCAGGGAGGCTGGCAACTTCTTTTATAGGCTCCAATTGCAAGGAGGAGGCAATTAGCCATCAGTAGGTCAAGGGGACCAATGATGGTGCTCTGCCTTTTTAGGCTTTGAGAACCCCCTGCATAGGCCTCTGAAAAGTGGCTATTCTTCTGTAAGCAACTAGGTCCTTATTCTCCCCCAACTACCATGTCCTGCTTCAAAACCAGAGCCCCTCCCTAGTAAGACTCCCTCTGATGGGCCTTGTCTTCTGGTTCAATTTGGTGTCTGAGCTCCCTCCATTACCATTAGCTTCTCACATCCCCTCCCCAGTGCCTTTATTGGAGCTTGACAAAACCATGAGCTTTAGGGGTGCAGCAGGTCTTTGGAGGTTACATTTGTTATGGGATTAAATTACTTCATACCCCTCAGATGGGCTCATGAATATTTGGATCCATTCCCCAAATCTTGGGATTTAATCAATATGTACCACTGGTATTCTCCCAGACCTAAGGGTTGAACATTCTAGCCAAACCTGAATTTAGCAGATAGAAACTGATATCTTTCTGTATAATAAATAAAATCTCATTTTTGGTTCTCATGAATCCTCCATTCGTCTATCTTTAGCCCATGTTTTAACCCCAACCATAGTTTATCATAACTCAAATCCCAAACTCAGTTCTAATCCAGTTGTATCTAATCCTGGATTGATCTCAACCCAGCCTTCAGGTTAGCCATAGATGTATTCCTAAGCATACCTGTAAATGAAACTAAAATCCTATTCCTTATCATAACACAAATCCCAGCCATTAACTCTAGCCTCAGTTTTAGCTATAATTTAACCCTAATGCCAAGCTAAACTCCAACTCCAACCTCAAATCTGACCTCAACCTCATTTATAATTTCAACTAACCCTAAACTTAACCCCAGTTCCAGCCTTCAACCCAACTCTAACATTAGCTCAAATTCAGAGCCCAATTAAACCCCCACCCTTTACTCATTTCCTTTCTCATTTCCTCATTCCACTTATTTTCCCCTCTACCCGCCATTAACCTTCTTTGCGTTCTTCTCACTGAGCCCTTTTTTTGTACCACTTTGGGCCAAGAGTCCAGGATGTTTGGCTATCTTCTACTTAGGGCCCAGAGTATCAACTAAGCAAATCCCTGTGTTTCTCCAGGCCTCTGTTTCCCATCTGTAAAATGATAATAATGATCCCTGTTCTCCAGAGGGCACGAGACAATTCCATAAACTCAAAATAAATAAGGAAATGAGGATATTCACTGTGTACATCTGGGGAGCCCAGAGCACCCTGTTTTTGTTGGGAGTTCAGGTAGAGGGGTTTGAAACTTGGAGACGCATGGACTCCTTTGCTTCCTTATTGTTCTTATTTTTTCCCAGAGGGGTGGGTCCTGACAGCATCCCAGAGACCCATAACCCTCCCCAAGACTCTTCCCCGCCTGTTCTTACTGAGCTCCATGTCAAGGGTAAGGGACGGCTCTTGGCTCCTTTAAGGAAGTCAAGCAATTGCATGGGGCCCCTCATGATCTGCCTCCTGTGGGGCAGTCCTGGAGTCTAGGGGAGGAATGAGGGGACCAACAGCAAGATCCAGGCTTCTATATTCTCCTCCTGATGGTAGGGACCATACCCCGCCCCAGTTTCAGCCTTCCTAGGACTATGCCGTCACCCTGATGACCAGTCAAGGTTGTGAGGGTCCTTGGCCTTAAGGGCACAGTTCATACCTGGTCTACATTAACCCTTCAGGCCTGGCCACTCTTCTGGGCATAGGGGCCAGGATACCAAGCCAACCCTCAGGGAAGCACACCCAGAGGGGCTCAGCCTTACTCAACCGACTCCCTGCCTGCCTCCCACCTGTACACTGTGTGGGGTACCCACATTCACACAGTCCTCTCTCACCAGGGACAGCTCTTTCCCTTACCCCATCCCTGTACCTCACCCCCTCCAATTGCCCTGGTCCATCTTTATAGCCCTCAGTGAACTGTTTTAGATCTGTGTGGGAGGTAGGGGCCTGGATCCCCCATGACAACTTTGGCTCCCAGGGGTCCCAATGCCTGTGGAGTCCTTGAGTAAGGCATGGATGGGGGCACAGTTGCAGGGGATAACCCTGTCCCTTCATATACCCCTCCTCTTCCTCTCAACTCAGGAGGCCCCATTGCCTTTGAAAGACCAGAGGACTCAAGGGGAAGGTGGGCTGGGTATCCCTGGATCCCTTTCATCTGCCGGGCTTTCCCTCCAGTAACAGGTCCCAGCATGGGGGAGGCTCCCCTTCCCTGGTGCACTTTCTCACAGAACTCCTAGAAGGGGTCCCCCTGGAGAATCAGGGATGCCTGGAGTGGGTGGGACTTGGACAGTTGGGCCTGCACTGGGAGGGTGTGTCAGACTTCCATCCTGGGTTAGTGTTAACTCTTCAAGGCCTGGCCTCTCTTCCTCCCCAAGCCTGGCTTCTCTTTCCTCTTTCCCACTTCCCCTAGGGAAGGAGGCAGTAAATGAGTGGTGAGGGGAGCTCTGTGGACGCTGTCAAATGGGGCGACTGTTGTCACCCCAAGGACGTGGCCAGGAGGAAATGGAGGTTTAACAGGTGCCTAATTATAAGTCCCGCTGGCCACCCTGCGCCACTCTCAGGACAGGGAAGAGCTTGGGTGAGGGCTGGGTAATGCCTGGGTAGGCCATCCTGTCACCCCGCTAATTAGGGTTATTGGGGCTCCTCCCCAAGGCGGGGACCAGGCCCCCTCCCTCCCATAGAAATAACTCTGGCTGCTCCTCTGCCGGGGCACTCACTGCACCTCCTGCCACCCCGGGCAGTGTCTGGCCCGCGACTCCCCCTTCCTCCACCTGCCCCTTCCACCTTCCACCACCAGTCCACGGGAACCCAGCTCAGGCGGAGGAAACACCGAGCCTAGAGACATGGGAGTTTCGAGGAGCATTCCAACTTCTACTCCTGTGCCTCAGCCCAGGTATGGGGCTGGGCAGTGGGTAGGGATGCCCAGCATGAGGCTAGGTGGTCAGGGAAAGGGGCAGCAAGGACTTACAGAGGATTCTCAAAGGTGGTCTGCAAGGCCCTGACAGGGAACCACCCACCCTCACCCTGCTACCATCCCTGGTTTGGATACTGCCAGGGGGCCTCTCCCAGGAGAATCTGTGCCTGAAGGTTTGGGGCAGTGTCTGTGTACAGAGGTCTCTGAGTGGCTCTTCATGGTGTCTGAGAGCCTGTGGGGCTCACACATGTGCAGGTGCCCCACGTGCAGTGTTCATACTGTAAACTGGAGGACAGGCCTTGTTACCAGAAGGAGTTGGGGGTGGGGCAGGAGTCAGGTGAGCAGCAGCTCTGAGTGGGGGTTGGGGAGGAGCCTGGGAAGGATCAGTTTCCATCCGATAGTCTGTCTGCTGTTTGAAGTGGGAGGGCCTCCTCTCCCAAAGTCAGAGCATGGGGCAGGGGAGTTGCTTACCTTGAAAGGCTAAATCTGGATGTGTGGGTTGCTTCCATCCTGACTGGAGAGCCCAGGTCTGAGACCCTGGCTCTGGACCTCCTTGTTCTGTGAGAGTTTCAGGTCTGTGACCTCTCCAAGATGAGAGTAGTGATGGATGACTACTTCCAGAGCTTCCCTACCACGCTGGGTGCTCCTGGAGGGCAGGGATCAGGTGTGGATGTTCTGGTTGTCTGCCCAGGTGGACAAGTTCTAGCAAACGCCATTGGGCACTGTTTGAAAACGGCTTGGAGTCCCTCCTGGGGTCTGGATTTAGGATGAAGTAGGAAGGGGAAGGAGGGTGAGGGGGGACCATTTTAGCCTCTGCATGTGTGTATGTATCTGTGTGACTCTGGTATTAATGGCAGGATGCCTGTGACATCCTCTTGGTCTGAGGAGGCTGGCAGAGCCCACTCAGGAAGCTCTGGCTGTGCTCTGGAGTGTGGGGACACTCTCCATGTTTGCAGTATGTCTGTGGGTGTGGGAGCACAGACACGGCGTACGCACCAGTGCCTCTTTGTGGAACTGCCTTTTCTCTCCTCCCTTCCCTTACCCTCTCTCACTTTCCATCTGGAAACAGCTGGGAAATTCAGAAAGGATTTACAGTGGAGGGTAGTCACTAGGAATGAGGTGACACCCCCTGGAGGGTAGCCAGCCCCTGGCGATTTTGTGGGGGGACAGTCACAGCTGTTCCGGTTCCTTTCTTTCCCCATATCTTCCCAACCAGATCTCTCATCCCTTCTGGCTTTCTTCCTTCCCCGCCCCCAGCTTCCCTTTTCTCTCACATTCTCTGGAAGTGTCACAGCAAGAGGAATCATGGATGAGACACTAGAACAACTTCCCAAGAAGAGGGAGGAGGTACAGAAAAGGCTGCAAGCCTTGGGAGGAGGCTGAGAAAGCTAAGGAGATTGAGAAGCTGGGGTGAGGCTTCTGGCCTGAGACAATTGAAGAAAGACACTCAGACTTAGTGCAGGGTGGAGGTACTCTTCTTCTAGCCTATCCCTCCTTCCCGAGCCCCTATTCCTGAATACTTACCTCCTGCCTGCCTGGCCTCCATGGTGTGGAGGAAGAGATCTTCCCTGTTGAGGGTTGCTTCCAGTGGCTCTTTCCCAGGGTGGAGGTTCTTCTTTCACCTGAGTTCTGGCTCATCCCTAAATTGCCTTGGCCGCCCCACGATCTGACAGATGACATCAGGATCCTTATCTCAGGAATGAGCTGGTGTTCCCTTGGCCTGGGGCTGGAAGAGGCATCCTCCTGTCCCGTTATAGCCCCAGCAGCCAGCCTGTCTGCCTGCCTTGGGTCACCCTGGAGTCTAACTGCATTAGGGCACAGTCAGGGTTCCCAGGGGCAAGTTCAGAGATTCCTGAGTGGATGGGGTTGTTGAAAGGGCTCTTACTGGCCTCTCTGGCTTCACCTGGCAGGCAGGGCTTCTCAGATATGTCTGGTCTTGAATGAATGCACAGGAAATCAGATGAGCGTGCAGTGGGCGTGTCTTCTGGATTACTGTGTTTGCCTGCAAACGTGCGTTCATTTTGTACAGACCTGACTGTGTCTGTGTGTGTAGGAATGGGGTATGTGATGCATTTTGAGGCTTGAAAGAATGGGTATGTGTCTATATGTAGGTAAACTCTGACATCGTATAATTTTTTTGTGTGTGTGAGTGTGTGTGTGTGTATGTATGTGAGATGCTAAGTGTACAAGAGGTTCTGAGTCAGTGAAGGGCAAAACAGAATGATTGCTGAGTCTTGGGGTAGGAACTCCAAAGTATATGTTGATTCAGAAAAGGCTGTAGATGGAGAGTGGACAAGCTGGATGAGGGGCTGGAGGAGGGAATGTTGCTGGAGGTTGGGAGGCAGGGCTCTGAGTGCCCAGGGTGGGGCCCTGGGTCCATCCCTCTCCCCTTATCCCTCTATAGGTCTAACCGGTTGGGGCTAGTGTTTGCCTTAGGGCTTCAGAGAAGGGAGGGAGTGAAGTTCAGCCCTAAGCTTCCAGATTCTGGCTCCTAACCATGGCTACCTGTCTCTGACTCAGTAGCAGGAGGGGCCCCAGTGGGAGCTAGCATATGGGAGTGTCTGTACCTAAGCCACACAGACATTCATGGGGAAGGACACATGAGCTATAATGCTATATATCATCATGCAAGGCTCATCCTACAGATACATGCTGCCTTAGTTCTAGGCAGACACCATCACTTCCCATCACACATGAACGTAGCCAGGTCACCCAAGGGCATATACTATCACTTAGAGCATTTACACAGTCAAGCACACATTGTCATATACCATGCAGAGACATATAGCTGCAGACACAGTTATACTCATACATGTACACACATACTGACACACAGACATACTCAATCTGCTTCCCAGGCTGGAAAGGGACCCCAAAATCACTGTGTCCATCCTTGAGCTTTTGAACAGGCATCCTTGAGCATTTGGCCCACACAAATGACCTTTACTGAGTCAAATTCTTCCACTGAGGCAAGTAGACACTCTCCAAATGCCTACACACACACACACACACACACACACACACACACACACTAGAACAGTCACACTATCATGTAAATATATAAATAGATATTCCTCATGGTAATGTGCACGAATATCTTTGCAGCTTCAAATACTTAAAAGCATACAATATACATATGTGTATATATTCATACATACATATATATACACAATAATGTCTACATACAAGCATATATCACAGCTATGTATGTACAAACAGTATTCATATACACACCTACACAATCATAGAATATATATATTCCCCCCCTATATATATATACACACACACACATATATGGCCCAACAAGCATGCATAGACACTGCTACATAAATAAATAAGTCACACAAGCATGCAGACATGCCTATCCCAGTTCATGTGGGCACGCATGCACACACACACACACATATACACTCACCTACTAGGGCAGGAACACCCTAGAGAAACCCCTCTGAGCCGTGGGTGACAATCAACAGAAAATGGTGGAAGGAGAGGCTGAAGCTGACTGCTCAAGCTCTGGCTCTGCCTTCTTTCACCCCATCTGCTCTACCCCTACCCTAGCACTGCTGTCTGCTGTGAGGATCAACGGGGATGGCCAGGAGGTCCTGTACCTTGCGGAAGGTGACAATGTGAGGCTGGGCTGTCCCTACATCCTAGACCCTGAGGACTATGGTCCCAATGGGCTGGACATTGAATGGATGCAGGTCAACTCAGACCCCTCGCATAGGGAGAATGTGGTGAGTGCTGGGTACAGGATTCTCCTTACTCTGTACTTTGTGATGTCTACCTGTTGGGCAGCCAAGATCCTGAGGAGAGAAGGAGAGAAATTTAGGAAACTAATACTCTGTACTTCCCCCAAGGTTTCTCAGGGAATGGCTTATAAGAACTGTGCAGCTGGGAATCAAGCTAGCCAGTTAGTCTCCCTCCTCCCACTGTATTCCAAAGGGAAGATGAGGTATGGTCTCTGACCTCAAGAAATTCCCAGCCTGGTCTTATACTTCTCCAATTGACCTCATCTGATCGCACCCATTATGTTGGAGGTTAGTGAGTCAGGCATCATTATTACCATTTTTCAGCTGAGAAAACTGAGTCTCACAGAAGTTTAGTCAATTGCTCAGAGTGGCCACCCCACAATTGTGGCTCTGCCTGTCTCACCGCCTTTATTTTCCTCTCTTCTTTACAGTTCCTTAGTTACCAGGACAAAAGGATCAACCATGGCAACCTCCCCCATCTGCAGCAGAGGGTTCGCTTTGCAGCCTCAGACCCCAGCCAGTATGATGCCTCCATCAACCTCATGAACTTGCAGGTATCTGACACAGCCACTTATGAGTGCCGGGTGAAGAAGACCACCATGGCCAGCCGGAAGGTCATTGTCACTGTCCAAGGTAAGGCCAAGTTTCCCTGGAGTCCCCTTCACCAGGCTTTAGGGCTAAGGCAGTGTGGCCATTCTGAGCCTGCTCTGCCTCTAGTCTGGGTCCTGGCTTACAATTGCCTGCCTCCTTGCAGCTCGTCCTGCAGTACCCATGTGCTGGGCTGAAGGCCACATGTCAAAGGGCAACGATGTGGTGCTGAAGTGCTTTGCCAACGGGGGCTCCCAACCCCTTTCCTACAAGTGGGCCAAGATCAGTGGGCACACTCATCCCTACCGAGCTGGGTCCTACCACTCCCAGCACAGCTTCCACTCTGAGCTCTCCTATCAGGAGTCCTTCCACAGCTCCATAAATCAAGGTGAGGGGTCCTTGGCGAGGGCAGAGAGGGAATGCACATGTGATCAGGGACTCTGGGACCAGCTGGGGCTTCACTGGCTCCTCAGTGTCACCAAGTCAAACCTGGAAACATGTGGGAGGCTACTCCTCTGGACCTCACTCAACAGCTGCTATTGAAGGAAGAAGAGAAGGCAAAAGTAGGAAGTCGGTCAAAAGTAATATGGTTAATTTTGAAGGAATATGGACTTCCATGGAAGGAGCTGGGCTTGAGCTGGGACAATGACTGACTGAAAGTCCCAAACAAGTGGCTTAACCTCTCTGTGCCATATGGAAAGGGAATAGTAATATCTACCTGTCAGAGATCTATGAGGATTAAATGGGATGAGATGTATGAAGTGTCTGTATATAGAAAAGGTGAATAATATCCATTATTAAAGAATAACAGAGTTAGAAAGGACCTTAGAGTTCCTCTGGTCTTATGCTGTCTGTACTGTACAAATGAAGAGAGGGAGGAGAGTTCCCCTAATATCATAGAATGAATTAATGGTGTCTCTGCCTTGTTGCTGGAAGAGCGGGGGGGTCCCTCCTTACCTTTGTCTCAGCAGGGGGAAGGTGACTCACCTGGAGAGTGGAGTGGAGCTGTGTGTGTGGGTGCACTTGTGTACATTTTCCCTCCTTTCAAAGTGATGTCCCAAACGCCACGCCACAGGGGATAAGGATGGGGTGGGAGCTTTAAGATACAGATTCTCTGCCTTACCCCATCATTCTGATGCTCCTCCGATTTCAGGCCTGAACAATGGGGATCTGGTGTTGAAAGGTGTCTCCAGAGAGGATGATGGACTGTATCAGTGCACAGTGGCCAACCATGTGGGCTACAGTGTTTGTGTGGTGGAGGTGAAGGTCTCAGGTAAGTGTATTGTCTCTGAGGGTTCTTGGCTGGGAAAGTAGGACTGGAGGGAGGCACATGGGCTCTTTTTTGTGTCCCCCTCCCAGGTACTGGGGATGGAACTCAGGGCTTGGCAGAGCTAGGGAAGTCTCTACCACTGAGCTACATCCCCAGACCCTGGGTTCTATTTTGGAGTCTTCACTGACTGTCTTTTTATGCTAGAGCAACTGGCCTGGGATAAACGTGCAGACATAAGGGGTTAACTTGCATCTCCCCTTACCTTCTTCACTGGGTCTACCAGGGCCTGGAAATTCCCTGGGCTCCAGCCCATCTTTCCCACAGATCCCCTTCCTGGCCTGGCACCTCCTGGTCAGTTACCATCTGCGAGGCTGCCAGAAACCTGATCCCCCCTCCACTTCTCTCCACAGACACCCGGCGTGTGGGAATGATCATCGGGGCCGTGCTGGGCACTTTGCTCATGCTGGCCTGCCTGGCGGTGGGCATCTGGGGGCTCATCTGCTGCTGTTGCGGAGGCTCCGGGGCTGGTGGCGCCCGCGGTGCCTTCGGCTACGGCAACGGCGGCGGGGTCGGCGGAGGGGCCTGCGGCGACTTGGCTAGTGAGATCAGGTAAAACCTGATGCATGCTGCATGCTGCTGTGCCGCAGGGGGACCGGCGCCCTGCCCTCTTCACCCCTGCCTGCCACCGGCCGGCTGGGAACCCCACCCCAAACCTGCCCGCCATCACCAAGGAGTGCTGGGACTGCAGCATGTCGACCTGCACCTCGCCGCATGGCTTTTCTGTCTTTCCCCCTTTCCCGTCCCAGTCTCCATCTATGCTCCCCTGCCCTCCATTTCTCTCCAGTCTATGCGCCCTTCTGTCTGTCTTGTCTAGACTGTAAGCTCCTGGAGGGCAGGGTCTATGGTTTTTCACGTTTCCCCGGTGAGAACTCTGACATGCTTATTTAAGAAGAGTTAAGAATAGTGCTAATAACTTATATTAGAAGCAAACTAGAAATAAAAATAGAACAAGACTAGCAGTGCTAATGATTGCAATGCCTTGGGAATGGAGGGAAAAATGGAGAAGATTGATGGGTAGGAGGTGAGAAGAGAGCCGTGCTAGAGTGTACAAGGTCAGGGTAAGTTGAGAAGGAAGGGGAGAGCAGCTCCCGGAACTATAAGGCTCATTCCCTATTAGACGTGATAGTTCTGCTAAACTTCAGAAAGAGATGGAGGGCGCCTGGAGGGGGTTGCCTGCCGTGGGTTGTTCAAACACGTGTGGACAAGTCCTGTCTGGAAGATGGGACTATGGCACCTGGGATCTCTGCAGGGTCGCCGGCCCAGGAAGGTGCAGAAAGGAGAGTAGGTTGAGGCCAAGAGAAAGAGGCAAGGGGCAGGTGGAGGGAGGTGCGGGAGACGAGAGGTTGCCAAGAGCCCCCAGCTCTGCCCAGGCCGTGCCCACGCCGTGCCGCGGAGGAGCCTGCTCACCCGCCCGCCTGTTGTTTTCCACAGAGAGGACGCCGTAGCGCCAGGGTGCAAGGCCAGCGGGCGCGGCAACCGCGTCACCCACCTCCTGGGGTACCCGACGCAGAACGTCAGCCGCTCCCTGCGCCGCAAGTACGCGCCTCCACCCTGCGGCGGCCCAGAGGACGTGGCCCTAGCGCCCCGCACCGTCTCTGCTGCTTGCGAAGCAGGCCCTTCCCAGGTCTACGTCAAGGTCAAGAGCGCCAACCAGGCCGAATGCGCTGAGGGGCCGCAGCTGGGCAAGGACGGCCTTTTAGTGTGAGCGCGCGCGCCTCGCGCCGAGTGGCTCCCCGGCCGGCAGGCGGGTGCGGGGCTCTCTGCCTGCAACTGGGGACACGTTCGGGCCGGCGCAGACCTCGCTCCCCTCAGACCGCCTGGCGGCTAGGGAGCTGAGGAATTTTCCTCGGGAAAAGAGTAGGACGGCAGAGCCTTCTCCCCCAAAGTGGGAGGAGGCGGGAAAGTTCGGAGGAACGCAGTCCAGAGCCCTTCCGCACCCCGGAGGCTCCAGAGCTGGGGGTACAGGGGTTGCGGGAGGGAGGAGCTGGCGGAGTGAGTATCCGAGAGCCGAAGAGGCGCAGGTTGGGTGTTCCCAGCCAAAGCAGAGGGTCCCTGGGCCCTGGGTGGGTGGGAGTCTGGACTGAATTGTTTTTGTGTGAGATCCTAGCTCTGAGGCAACAGTGTTAGCACAATAAAGAAGCTTTAAGACTGAGGTGGCTGTCCGGTGTTCCACGGAGGGGCGGGCATGGGGTGAAGGGACAGGGAGGATGTGCTCTGCTGCCCTGCCCCATACCTGTACCATCTCCTCTTCCCCTTCTTGTAGGGGAAGTCGTATCTGGAAGTCGTGTTTAATCCTACTCCTTCACAGTACTGTGGGGGAAGTGTGGTCCCTCAGAATGGACTTTAAAACCAGAAGGTCAGAAGTCAGAAGAGGAGACTGGATTGTCAGAGATGACCTCCAATTTTCCCCTGGCCTTTCTCTGCATCCTTCTGTCTTCTCCCCTCATTTACCTAATCCTGACTTCTTTATCTCTCCCAGATGTATGCTTTTCCTTCTCAGCAACCAGAAAAGGATCCAGAGTCTGTGAGGGTACAAAGACCTCAAGGCTGTCTAAGCCAACGTTCCATTTATGGGAAGGAAATTAGATATATTGAGCACCCACTAAGTGCCAGGTGCTTTTGAATATTTTATATTATTCATCTTTTACTTTAGTTTCATTATACAGATGAAGAAACTGAGACCCAGGAATATCGAGTATCTCAATCAAGGCAATCAATACAGTAATTCAGAATTTGCTCTAGAAATGTTTGACTCAGGACATCAGGCTTTTTCTCTGAATCTGGATTCCTTTAATGGCATCCCTGACAGAGGATATTCCAACTTATTATGTCCCTCCAGTGGCAGCTCACCACTTCCCAAAGCGGGCCATTCAGCCTCTGATTGCCAGTATTTAATAGAACATTTCTTCTATTGAACTCATATAGCTTTTATCTCTTGATCCAAGTTCTACTCTTAGGGAACCCAGAGTATCACATTTTCAATTCAGCTGCCTCTAGTGGACCAAGTGGTTGTACTTTATACAGCCCAGCTCAAGAGACATAGAACTGGGCACCTGTCTGATCTAGAGATAGGGGATCTTCAGAAGTGAATAGTATTTCAAGACCATTTAGTTCTACCCTGCCTCTCCCCAGCCACGGGCTTGTTGAGACCCTAGTCACTTTTCTGTCTCTCTTATCTTGAAAAGAAGTTGGTCTTCCTAATTCTTCCTGCTTGTACCCTAGGGCCACATGAAATGGGGAATGCATGGGTTCCAGACTATCTGGGTTTAGGGATCCCCAACCTGCCTGGCCCTAGGGTAGAAGCAGGAAGACATAATTAGGAAATGCTGGAGATGGCTTGGGTATTTGCAAAGGGGCAATTGCATTGCTGGATCTGCCTTGACAGAACTTGGGAGGAGAAACAAGATAGTGGTGAGACAAAGGGAACCAGAGACAACTAACCTGGCAGCTTGGGAGATGGGGTGGTTGGGGAATGGGCAGGAGTATAGAGGAAAGGGTACTGAACAGGTAGGGAAAGGAGAAATTCAGGAACCATTTGTCCTTTCACATACTTGGTCATACTTCTGAGCACTTCTCAGATGTCTTATTCACAGACAGATTTAGATCTTCAGCAGGGCACTGCACCTGGCACACTTTTGCCCTAAGGCAGGGGGCTGACTAGGTTGATCTGGAAATGGTGCTCCCAGCCTGGGGCACTTTCAGTGCAACCTCTTGCAAGATGGGGAGGGATAGAGGCAACCTGCTGCTGTATGGATTGTTTTGAGAGATATGGTTTTCTACATTCTGGGAGCCAGGAAGTCATGCTTAGACTTAGCCCTCATCTGAGAGGTGAAAACAGTGAGGCTCTGGCAATGACTCAGCCCATTAAAAAGCAGCGAGAGATTTCAGAGAGAATTTGGAAATAACTTTTAATTAGGATGTGAGGAAGTGAGGGTAGTACCTAAATCCAAAGCCAAGATTGTAGCCAGCACCCTGCTCAACATCCCAAAGTGAGAGGAAGGGAGTTTTCTGTTCCAAGGATTTTGCTACAGGAACACCTCATTCTTTTTTGTTCATTTCTCTTGCCCAAAACCTTGTTCAGTGCTGGAGGAATATACTTGTGATAAATATTTACCGGTGGCTTTAGGACTGATGTGGGGAGGTGGGCAGGGATGCTCTGGTTGATAGCATTGCTGGAGTTCTATGATGTAAGTACTACCACCATGGCTGTTTTCAAGCTGTCAACCTGATATCAGTGGCATGGAAGTAGAAGAAATGTTCAGTAGTACACCATTGTAGTATTTCTGTAAGTCAGATAGAATAGAAGTGAATAACCTCAAGAGAACCATAGAAAGATAATCAAATGGGAATGAGTTTTCAGTACTATCACCTTTGTTTTAATATAACTTATTTAATTATAAGCTTATGTAATTTACTTTTTTTTTTTTTTGTAATTTACTTTTAAACAGTGACTGCACTAACAATTGCAAAATTCAGGACCACATCTCCAGGTGTTAGCCAGCTTTGCAGTACTGTAACAAAATCCCTGAGAGAATGAACTTCAGAAGAGGAAGGAATTTTTTGGTTTATAGTTTCAGAGGTTTCATGGTTGCCTGGTCCAATTGCCTTTGGACCTGTGGCAAAGTAGCACATCATGGTGGAAGTATATGGAGGAAGAAGATGCTCACCTCATGGCAGCTAGGAAGCAGGGAGAAAAAAGAAAGAGGAGGAACCGGGGTCCCAACATTCCTTTCTAGGGCATCTCTAGTGATCTAACTTCCTCCCATTAGCCCTACTTTCTAAAGTTTCCACCTGATGAGTGCAGTGGCACCCACCTATAATCCCAGTGCCTTTGCAGACTGAGGCAGGAGGATCCCAAGTTTGAAACCAGCCTCAGCAACTTAGTGAGAACTTGTCTCAAAATAAATAAATATAAAAGACTCTGGAATATAGCTCATTTGTAGAGCACTCTTGGGTTCAATTCCCAGTACCACAAAAAGGTAAGGGAAGGGAAGGGAAGGAAGGAGGGAGGGAGGGAGGGAGGGGGGTAGACGGGAGGAAGAAAGGAAGGAAGGGAAGGATGGAGGAAGGAAGGAAAGGAGGGGGAGGGAGGGAGGGAGGGAGGAAGGAAGGAACAAAGGAAAGTTTTCACCCTCTCCCAATAGCACCATTGGCGATTCAACACTTAGCCTTTTGAGGGACACTTATCCAGACCTGAGCACCAGGCAAGTGGAAGACTAGGTGTACAAATGCTACCTCAAGTGTGGGAATCTCAAGACAGTTCTGATTTTCGTTTTTCAAGAGAGACACAAATAGCATGAAGTCTCTTGTCTCCATTCCTCTTCCTAGTTCTGCCTTTTGCATCTCTTCTCAGAATTGCCAGGGCTAATTCTAGTTCTTTTGGTTACTGACAAATTATTTACATAATTTACATCTCCTTGGAAACCAAGGTCACTCTTGGGTCATCAAGCTAACTTAGTATCCACAGAATTTCTATTAGTTTATCCCCAGGGTATCCATCCTTGGAAATTTCATTCTAGAGATATTTTGTTGTTGTTGTTGTCATACTGGGAATTGAACCGAGGGGATATTCTACTACTGAACTATATCCACTGCCCTTTTAGTTTTATTTTGACAGGGTCTTGCTAAGTTGCCCAGGCTGGCTTTGAACTTGAGATCCTCCTGCCTCAGCCTGCCAAATCACTGGGATTACAGGTGTGTGCCACCACTCTGGCTCCTGGAGACACTTCTGAGTCTTTACTGCCTCATATTCTCTGATTTTCCTCCCCAGATTTAGGAAGTCATCTTCTAGCCATCTTCTTTTCATCCCCAAATTCTCAAATGTATTGGAATCCCAATGAATTGTCTATGTGGTGTAATCATGCCCATTTCATTTCAGTTATTCTAGGCATAGATTGTGGTGACTAGCGGAGGGAACTTAATTTTATCTCCAGACTCACTGGAACAAGGGAGTTTGGGTAACCAATAACCTAACTATTATCCTTCCAGAGTTAGAAAAACTCCTAACATCTATGTGCACAGACTGCAGAGTGCCTGTAGGCAGGGGACTGGATCAAAACTTTAACCCTGGTTCCAAGCTTCCTCCAGAAGCCTCCTCCTGGATTATCACCCTGATTTGGTGAGAGTCTGGGAAACCCTGCTCTGGGGCTCATATTCTTCATCTGTCTAGCCCATCTGGAATAATCATTTTGTTTATTCCTGGTCTGTGGAAACAAACTTGATTCCATTAGGTTGCTTCTGCTTGGGCCAGGAAGGGTATGCTGAAGGGAAGGAAGGGTGGAAAGGAGAGGCTGCTTTGGGGAATCTTGAAGAGTTTGGGTGTGGTTATTATGCCTGTTGCTGGAGAGTGGACAAGATGGCCATCTGCCAGCCCTCTGTGACCATGGTCCTTGGTAACCTTATGAATGCTCTGGGAAAAACAGATGGCATGGGACCATGTACCGTAGGAAAGAGATTGAAGCCCTTGACAAAGGCCAGAAATTAGGCAGAGGAGGATGGGGCAAAACCCTGAAGTGAGATGATGGTGGGTCCTGCATGGGCTTTTGTGGGAAGAAAAGAAGGAAGGAAAATTGTAATAAATATTTATGAGTGAGCCACGTTCACATATGCAGAGGAGCCTCAGTTTTGGAGTCAGACAGACTTGAGTTCATAATTAATAAACTCCCAGAATCTCAGTTTCTTCATCTGTGAAATGGAGTCATTGATAGTGTTATTTGTGTGGTGTGCATATTACACAATCTGGTGCATAGTGGGTGCCCAGTGAATTGTTGATCTCTCACCCTCCACATCCCTAATCTATAATTTCATCTCCCAAAAGAGGATAGTCCTGGAGGCACAGATCTAGCCACACAGAGATGAAAGCAGGAGGCAGTGGGAGGTCCACAGGGAGGGGGAATGAAGAGAGAATGAAGCTATGGGATTGAACTTGGAGACAGCTCATGTGGATGAAGGAGCATGGAGTTTAGGACAGCAGGTATTAAAGTAGGAGAACTAGTGTGCCACCTCTTCTGGCTCCTGGAGACACTTCTGAGGAGGCCTGGAGTCACATGCAGGTATTAATATTGACAATAATCCTCATTAGTAATAGTGATATTAATAATAACAGGAAGTTCCTGAAACACAAGCTTGGCAGGGTCCTGGATGAGCTTCCAGAATCCTTGGGGCCACCTCCCTGTACCAGGGTGTGTCCTCCTGTGCCCTTCCCCTTTGACCCGCTCTCAGTTCCTAGCACTCAGGACACAGCTGCTGCCCTCTGGGCCTAGTGTCTCCTGGGGTGCCCTCTGAAAGACTGACTGTGACAACAGGTAGACCTGGTGGATCATTCCTAAAGTCTTAGTCTCTTCACTTTTGACTCTGAATGTTCAATGGGTAACTAAAAGCAGGATTAAAAGATTTATTGTTTCTGCCTCTATTTGCATCAGTCTTCTTTGATTTGAGTCACCTTGGATTCCAGGGATAACTAGGTTTTATTTGGCAGACATCTTGTGACCAAGTTGAAGCCATCCCCGACCCCAGACAGTAGCAACTATCTTATTCTGACAAGGCCCAGCTGGTCAACCCTAAAATAACGATGGACCAGACCATACCTGATCAAGAGCACCTGCTCTGGCAGCTGTGCAAGCCCTCCAACTATGCAAACCCCAAACTTTGCTCTCATTCCCCTTTCTATAAAACCTCAAACTCATTGTCAGACCCTGAAAGACAGGGTTGAGGATGTGGGTCTATTTATCTTCCCACTGATAAAAGTTTCTTTCCTACTTTTCATCATTACCTTTTTTCTGTAGTTGTTTTTTTTTCTTTTGAGATGAGTGGCTGGACTCGATTCATTGGATCCCCAGGATTCTGGTCTAGGACTCTGGTAATATCCACACAAAGCTGAGGGGAGACCTTCCCAACAGAGTGCACATAACTTTTCTTCAACTTTATGGGAATCAACAGTATTGAAAATGGGTTCCTCCAGTCCCCTCCAGACCCTGCCTAGGGACTCTCCTCCTGTCAGTTCTCTCAGTCATCCCCTGGCTGGTCCCCCTCTCCTTCTGCCTGTCTACTTGCAGCATTTTAACCCTTCATCTTCAGAGGCTGGGAGTTAGGCTCCTGATGCCTGCTCTAGCCTCAGCTCTTGCCTCAGCTCCTAGATCCAGTCAGTTTTCCTTGCTGGGAAAACTCCTCTACCTCCCTTCTCCTCTTTCCTGGCCTGCCTCCACAGGAAGCCAACTTGGCCTTGCCCTGTTCCATTATCCAAGTCTCTTTCCTTTTTCCAGACAAGGTGAAGGGTGTTTCCTTTATTGTCTTTGTCCTACCTGGGGAGTGTACTGTCATTCTCCTCATCTCTATCAGCCTAGGCTTCCCTTGAGGGGAGGACCCTGTCTTTCCATTCTCAACACCTACTCCTTTTGAGCTCAGAATCTTTTTGAGTTGGGTGTGGTGGTGCACACCTGCAACACCAGCTACTGAGACTGAGGCAGGAGGATCAAAAGTTTGAGGCTAGCTTTGGCAATTTAGTGAAATATCATCTCAAAATAAAAAATAAAATAGAAAAGGTTGAGGATTCAGCTCAGTGTAGAATGTCCCTATATTCAATTTCCAGTGCTGAAACAACAACAACAACAACAATGACAACAACAACAACAAAACCTGTTTGAATTGATGGATTAAAATTAGAGTGATGGATAAAGTATGTACTAGAGACTCTTATTTCAATGTGGAATGAAGATAATTGTCACTGCTTGTGATGACCTTCAGGTAGATGGTATGGAATGAGCCAGACATATTCCCCCAAACCTCCCTCTCTCTCTCTCTTTTTAATTGAGCATTGAACCCAGAGGCACTTACTGTGCTACATCCCCAGAACTTTTTATTTTTTATTTTGAGACACAGTCTAAATTGTTCAGGCTGGCCTCAGACTTGCAATCCTCCTATCTCAGCCTCCTGAGTTACTGGAGTACACCACCATGCCCAACCCAAACTCATCTTAAAGGTGCGTGTGCAACTTGCTTTCCAGGACAATGGACAACCAGAGCCAGGCAGGCCTGGGAAACAGTCTCTCTAGTGCTCTGGCTCTCTCAGGTAAGGGCAAGTTGCCATATCTACAGACTGGGTCATGGTGCCCCTGTTCCTCTGACTAATAGTCTCTGTCAAAGCTCTTCCCTGTACAGAATATGGGTTTCTCACTAATGGTTTGTTGAGGATATGCCATATTTGTGATCACTGCTATTGAAAAATTGAGCAACAGATCCTCAGTTAGGAGCCTAACCTGCTATTATAACATTGTTCCTGTGGAGAAATCTGATTCCTTCCTTTCAGTAAACATTAGCCTTTCCAGGAATGGAGCATTCAGTCTGAGAAAGTGAATGGATAGTAGTAATATCCTACCCAGCTATCCCATCTTCCTACTTAGCCACCTAAATCTGTATGCCAATAACACCCACATTTAGGCACCTAAGCCAGACTTCTCTCTTAAATTTCATGCTTTTCTGCTTAGATTTATTTATTGGTTCACAGGGGTGCTCTATCTTTGAGTTACATCCCCAACCTTTTTATTTTATTTTAAAGTCAGGGTCTTGCTACCTTACCCATGGTGACCTCAAATTTGGGATCCTCTTGTCTCAGCCTCCCAAGTCACTGGGATTATAGGCAAGTGCCCAACTCTGCTTACATACTTAACAGTTCAAATTTAGCATGTTCCCAAAACTACCTTGGATCAACCTTAAATCTATTCTACTGTCTTCCCTTCTCAGTTCATTGTACCTTTGTCCTTTAACTCCTTTCTTTCTCTTACCACTCCCTGCACCACATCCAACCAGTCAAGAGGCTTTGCTGGCTCAGCCTTCAGAGCAGGGCCAGAATCCAACCTTCTCTTCCATTAACTTAAAGCTCCCAGTCGCCCTTCATCTCTTGTGTGGGTTACAGCAATGATGCCTAGACTATTGCCATACTTCCTTTTCCACCTACAGTTTATTCTCAACAGAGAAGCCAGAGTGATAGTTAAATCATTTTTTTTTGCTCAAGCCTCCAAAATGATTTCTCAATGTCAAGGTCCTTATATTGAACCTAGGGCCTTCTCTCACCTCCCTGACCTGATTTACCAGTTGTCTCCTTGTGGATTTCTCCACTCCAGCCACACTGGCTTGTTTCTGTAGCACCTTAGGGCCTTTGCCCTGGCTGTTCTCTTTGCCCACAATGACTCTAGTCCAGATTCCCCAACAACTAAATCCTTAACTTCTTCAAATCTTTGCTTGTCTGTCTTTCTCTCAGTGAGGCCCATTATAGCCCCCTTATTTAAGATGACCTTAAATAATGGTACCAGGAAATATACTCCCCATTGCCCTTATACCCCCATTTTTTTCTTTAATTTGTAGCACTTATTCCCTTCTAACATGGTTTATAATTTATTTGTTGTAATCATTGCTAATTGATTCACCCCTTCTTCCCCTATACTATCAGCTCCACAGGAGGAAGCACAAGGCAATAATCTTGGTCTGTTTTATTCATTACAGTATTTAAGCTTCTAAAAAATGTCAGGCATGTAGAAGGCACTCAATAAATATTTTTTTCTGCCCCTCCTCCTCTGAGGTACTGGGGATTGGACCCAGGAGCACTCTACCACTGAGTTACAACCCCAGCACTTTTTAAAATTTTTGAGACAGGATCTCACTAAGTTGCTCAGGCTGGGCTTGAATTTGTAACACTCTGCCTCAGAATTTCAAGTAGAATAAATGTTGTGTCAAAGAAAGAAAAGGGATGGGAGGGATGGAGCACCTGCAACAGGATTAATCCCCAGGCCCATGGCTCCTGAGAAACAGCCCAAATCTGTTCATGGATGGTGAAAATTTCCTAAGATGTTCAGAGGGTTGTCTGAGTCCAGCCTACTGATTTCCTGTCTGGAAGGGGGAGATTTAGTAATGGAATTGCCTGAACTGAGATTCTTGGCTTCCTCATTGGAGGGAATGTCTGAACAGTGGCCATGTATTGGACACCTGCACATTCCCCACCCTCTGTATTCACTTAGCAAGTATGTTTTGGTGATGCACTTACTATATGTGAGTGGTAGGACTGGAGTATTAAACCTGATCCTTCCAGGAGCAATCAGTCTCCTAAGGGACATCCTTAAGTGCATTTGGAGAAATTTAAAAATGACACATATGATTGTTGACTCAGTGCCCTGGAAAGAGTCGATGCCATGAGATCATTTGAGGGAAGGCTTCTGCAAGTAGGAGTGCCTGGGGTTGTGCCTGGAATCCTTGTTTAGAAAGCAAGATGGATCAGGGAGTATATGCTGTGGGCTGGGAGGTAGGGAGAAGAGCCTGGATAAAGGGATAGAGTGCATGATTGTGGCATGTTCAGGTGACAGACAAGAGCCCAGTCTGTCTGGAATGGAGAGTGTGAGTGGCACTGTTGATAGCTGCCACCTCCATCTTAAGGCCCCTGAGAGCTAGGGCTGGGTGATGGGGAGAAGTAAGGTGTGCCTGCCAACTGGTATGCTCCCAGCAGGCCATCTGGCTCCTGGCCAAGGGTCCTTACTTCTATTGCTCATTGCCCATTGAAGCCTCCTCCGTCCGGCACTCTTGCTTCCCCTCCATCTTCCCCAGGAATCCCCAAAGCAGACAGTGCAAGAGAACTGCTCTTCTCTTCAGTGTATAGACCATGGTTGATTCAGCCCTGTAGGAATGAGGCTACTCTAATGGTAGCATTGAGGCTGTGCTGGCCCCCAGAGGCAAAGTGACATGGTGGTGATGGATGTTTGTACATCCCTCCCATGGACCTGTATGGTGATGGGGGAGTACATTCACTGGGGACAATGATGGCCAGATGGACACAGCTACTAGGGATAGGACACTACAGATCATAGAATCCTTCTCTGCAGGCCTAGGAACAGCCCTGCCCCATGACCCAGACTCTGTCTTTCCTCCTTCAGGGAACGCATTCACCCTGGGAGTGTTACAGGACATCTTCAGCCCAGAGTGACTGAATAGCCAGAAACATTTTCTGTTTCAGCTCTGTTCCAGCCCGTGATTGTGAGCCTCTTGCCAGCAGGCACTAGTCTCTAGTAAGCAACACCTTCCTCACAGCAAAAGTGACTCTCTCCAGCCTCCTGACTCTGAGGAAACTCCTCTTCATGTTCTCTCCACAAAGGGATGCCCCAGAGCCTCTGGCCTGGCAGTTACAACTTACCTCTGAGGGAGAGTCATGACATCTAGCAAACCAGCTCTTTTGCAATGAATAATACACCATGGCTTCTGTGTCTGACCATACCCACTTGACCAGCTCACTGTCATTGCTTGGGAAAAGCTCCCTTAGACAGAATCAGGGGCTCCATCTAGACACTACATGTGGGACCCTGAATGCTATAGGGGTAGGCATGAGGTGAGATGGATTCTTGGGGAGGGATGGGATCAAGGACAGTCTCACATGGCTACTGAGGCTCAAACACTCCCACCATTATGAATCTTGGGTTCTGAATGTTCCAGAAATTTATAAAAATTGATATTCAGAATTCTGGCCAGGTGGCAGAGGAGTTGACCAGGACATACCATGATCCTGGACCAGCTGGGGTTGAAGGTGCTGTGGGAGGACCTGTTCACCAAAGGATGTCTTGCAGTCCCTGTGTCCTCAGGTTCTTGTTGAAGGAAACTGGCAGATCTGCAGTGTGAAAACCTACCTGATTATAAGCATGTCCCCATTGTCTTAGCTGGGAGTGGAGTCAGGGCGCAGGAGGATTTCTCTTCCTCAAGTAAACTTCCATTTGAATTATTAGGTTGAAGCATATAAAATTACCTATATATGACTCATTTTTAAACTTGCAAGAATGACAATTTTCATATGATTCATCCCAATATATTGTTCAGCCTCCAAATGTTTGTTCCTTTTCAAGCCCCTGTTCCATGATAATTAAGGATGAATGAGCTGGGCTTGGTGGTGCAATCTGTAATTCCAGAACTTGAGAGCCAGAGATGGGAGGAGGTCAACCTTGGCAACTTAGTGAGAATTTGTCTCAAAATAAAATTTAAAAAGAGTTGAGGATGTGGCTTAGTGGTAGAGCACCCCTGAGTTCCATCCTCAGTATCAAAAAACATATATATATATATATATATATATATATATAAAATAATGAATGAATTCTCAACTTCACCCCATAACATACTCTTATGTGCGTATTTCCAGTTTGCATGTGTAGCACCTCCATCTGACTGGTTGCTCAGGTCAGATACCCTGTGGCATTCTGACCCTCCTTGAACTGAGGTTATGAGTCCTACCTATTCTACCTCCCATATATATATTTTTGCACCCACCCACTTCATTCTTCTCCCCGTGTCTGTCTTGATTCCAAGCTACTGTCGTTTTCTGCTAGGTTTGCTGCAATAACTTCATCTTCCTGCTTTCTCTTCTCCCTACTTCAATCTATTCACCACACAGCACCAGAGTGATTTTTTAAGAAGTCTGATCACGTCTTTTCCCTTCTTAAAGCTCTTTAGTGGCCTCCTTTTACATTTATAATTAAAATTTAAATCTTACCATGTCCAACTAGACCCTACTTGACCTCTGCTGTTGTCTCCTCCCAGGGTCCCTCTCGCTTATTACCCTCTGGCCATGGGGACTTCCCTCATGCATTCACATATGCCAAGGTCTTTCCAGAAGGGCTTCCACACTTGCTGGTTCCTCAGAGTGCAGGCCCTCCTGACTCTGCTTTATTAATTCTTACTCTCCCTGCTGACTGCTGCTTGAATGTCCTTTCTACCCTGAGCTATAGCTCCAGCCTTTTTTGATTTTTTTTATTTTGTGACAAGAACTTGCTAAATTGCCCAAGTTGGCCTTGAACTCGCAATCCTCCTGCCTCAGCCTCCTGAACAGCTGGGAGTACAGATGTTCATTGCCATAGGCAGCCTCCCTTGTTATTCTTGCTCAAGGTTTTCAGTTCTTTTCTTCTACGAAGCTTAGCACAATTTAAATTAAACACATGTGCATATTCATTGTGTCTCTTCCTACTTGATTGCAAGCTTCCTGTGTGCAGAGATGTTTGTCTAATTCACAGCTGCATATAGCACATAGTAGGTGCTCATTAAAGGTGGGCTGAGAGAATGAACACTGAGGACAGACAGCTTATCTTCTGGGAAATCAGGGTCTATTGTCCCAAGTTTGACTTCGGCCGCTTGTGTTGTGCTACTCCTAAGCTGCAGTGAGAACTGGGGGTTTGCTGTTAGTCACTGGTGGGAGATTGGGGGGGGGGGTCTCAGATTCAGGAGATAGATGGGAATTATGATAGAAAAAAAGTTCAGGGTTAATCTGTACATGGTGGTGCACACTTGTAATCCCAGCTACTCTGAGGGCAGGAGAGATAGTAAGTCCAAGGTCATTCTGTGCAACTTAGTCAGAACCTGTCTCAAAATAAAAAATAATAATAAAAAAAAAAGCTGGATGTGGTGGTGCTCACCTGTAATCCCAACAGTTCAGGAGGCTGAGTCAGGAGGATTGCAAGTTCCAAATCAGACTTAGCAATTTAGTGAGGCCCTACACAACTTAGACTGTCTCAAAATAAAAATAAAAAGGACTGGGGATGTGTCTCAGTGGTTAAGTGTCCTGGATTCAATCCCTGGCATCCAAAATAAATAAACAAATAAATACATAAAAAAATAATACAAAGGACTGGGAGTGTAGTTTAGTGGTAAAGTGCCCCTGGGTTCAATCCTCAGTATCAAACAAACAAACAAACAAAAAGTCAGGGGAGGAGTCCTTATATTCAGACTCACCCTTAACATTTATAATCATAAATCAAGAGAACAAATTGTCATATAAAATTATTATTTATTTATTTATTTTTTCAAATAAACTGCAAAGTCAAGTTTAGATTCAGAAATTTTGGACTCTTTGGAGTTTCATACCAAACCTTGATAGTGTAGGAAAAACTAGTCCCTTGTTCCAGGCCCTAGGATAGACCCCTTTTCTTTCCATCCACAATTCCATCTTCCACTGTGAAGGGCCTTGGTCCCACTCATGTGGATACTCTGGACTTCATTCACATCCCCTTTCAAAGCTATCCTTAGACCTTAGGGTGATAGGTGATTTGGCCCATCTTTGGCAGGATGAACCCAGGAAAGGAGTCCTCAAATTCCTATTTGGAGAGAAAATCCTAGGATCGTGGATTCCTGGAGTGGATTGCGAAGCCGGGAGCGAGCTTCAGGTGGGTGTCCCCTTGGTATCTTGCCTGTGGAGGAAAGTCAGAGCAGGCCTCTGTAGCATAAGCCAGAGCAGTGGCCTTCTTGCTCTGGTGAGAGGGTGATGCTCTCTGTGCTTATGGTCTTCAGAGATAACTACACAGGGAAAGGACTGGCAGGCATCCTGCTGTGCTTGTCCTTTCCGGGCACAGCCTCCAGAAGAATAAACTCTGCATTAGCTATTGTCTGGACTTGACTGAAGCTCTGGTTGCTAATCTTGGCCTTTGGTTTCAAATTCCCTCTCAGGTGAGTGATGGATAAGAGCATCATCTCCTGACTGCCCAAGCCTCAAGCTGAGAGCCCGTCCTTCTTGTCCTTTTTCCTGCATCTGCATCTCTCATATTTTCATTCTAAAATCAAGGCTTTGAGTATGTGTGGGGACTGTTAGGAATTTTCTCGAAAGGTTAGGCTGTAAGGTTATTATGATCAATTAGGGGCAAGGGAATTCCATGGTATTTCTGAGCAAGGAAGAACGAGGGCCAGACTACCAGAGGTTGTGGCTGAAAGGACTGGGGGGTTGATGGGTCTTGGACCTGGTCAGCAGAACCATGATGAGAACACTGGAACTCTGAGCTTCTGCAGTGAGGTGGGCACCTCATGAGTGGACTGACCAGTGGGCAGGTGGGGAGCAGCTAGGCTGAATTTCACTGACTATATACTTGACCTTGGAAAACTCCTGAGAACCCTTCCCAGCTGGGGGGTGCAGCTTGAAGGCCAATAGGACTAAGCTCACCAAGCTCTTAGTCCATGCATGCAGGCCAGACTCCAATCTGGGAGGGTGGTCCAGCCCCAGCACTTGTGAACAGACTGTATCTTTCTGTAGGGGAGCTGTGATGTCTCTGAGTTCTGGGAACAGTTAAAGAAATCTCTGCTACTCGGGAAGACCTGCGTCAGGAATCTACGAGGCCATACCTATGTCTTCACTTCCTGCCAGCAAAAGCTTTGGTCCCAAGTCAGACCTTCTGCCCTTTTATCATTTTCCCTGGGGACCAGTTGGCTCTCACTGGGGCAGA
This sequence comes from Sciurus vulgaris, assembly GCF_902686455.1. Taxonomy (NCBI): domain Eukaryota; kingdom Metazoa; phylum Chordata; class Mammalia; order Rodentia; family Sciuridae; genus Sciurus; species Sciurus vulgaris. The sequence goes on along the minus strand of NC_136461.1, from coordinate 121,041,712 downwards.
GGTCTCCTAGGCCAGTATATGCCTTCAAGTTCCTGCTGGGGGATGGTTACTCACTGGTATTGTTTGTTGATGAGACTGTGAGTCCTTTGAGGATGGTGATGCTACTATTTAGTCATCTCTGAAACTTTATTGATGCTGATACCCAGCAGGTGCTCAGCAAATGCTTATTGAATGAACAGATGGATGCCTTTCCTGTTCTATAGATTCTGTTCAAACTTTTCTCTTTTTGATACTTTATTATTTTATTTTTTGGAGGTACTGGGAATTAAACCCAGAGGACCTTTACTACTCTGATACACCCCCAACCACTTTTAAATTTTATTTTGAGACAGGGTCTCACAAAGTTGCCCAGACTGGCCTTGAACTTGCAGTTCTCCTGACTCAGTCTCCCAAGTAGCTGGGATCACAGGCACACACCACCTGCCAGGTTTGGTATTTTACTTTATTAAACCAACTGCTGCCTCTGAGAAGATATCCTACAACTCCACCATATTCTCCCCAAAAGAAAGTCCATGGCCTCAGCTAGACCAGTCAAACTTCATTGTGTGGCATTGGAATCTTCAGTGAGCAGAAGTGAGTTTTCAGGGAACAGAAAACTGAACAGAGTGATTCTACCCAGGCCCCAAGGTCTATATCCTCAAGGTTTCTGGCTTTGTCTTTTCTGCGACCTGGTTGGTCAGCATTTTTTGGGTCTCTAAGCTACCCACAACTTTCTAGTGAATTCTTATTTACTTTAGTTAAGACCATAGTTGATTTCTTTCAGAGAAGTTTGATTGATACAAATATTTACCCACTCTTCTCTTTCTCCTTCTTTTGGTACTAGACATTGAACCCAAGTGGTGCTTGACCACTGATATAGCTCCAAATCTTTTATTATTTTATTTCAAGACAGAATCTCCCTACATCTCCCTTGACTTGAACTTGTGATTCTCCTGCCTTAGCCTCCTAAGTGACTGGGATTAAAGTTGTACGCCCCAATGCCTGGTTATTCATTCATTCTTTTATAATTCATTCTTAATAATGGAAGACTCTTAAGAATTGTCTAGGGAAGGAATGGCTAATAGGTTTCATCTTGATTCCTAACTGGTTGTAGGGGCAACTTGAGGGTTACATGTGAGCTCAGTGGGAAAAGTATGTCATAATTAATAGTTGCATCTGACACAGCCCTGGAAAACCAAAGTCTGGATATATGTGCTGTGTATTTGTCATTCCTAAAACACAAAGCCTCCAGTCTGTGATCTTGTTCTGAGATGGTTTTTCCTTTAGCATATTTATTGAAACAGCTGAATGAATTAAGTACATTCATTGAAATTTTATATTTGGATGTCTTCATTTGCTAGAAAGTTCTTCTCTGGTACTATGGTACAGTGTGAAATGCCGATTGATTTAGATAAACTAAAGCTAATTCTGACTTTTCCCACTGACTAATTATGTAATTTTAGGGATGTAACAATCTCTTTGGACATCAGTTTTCCACCTAATGAAAACAAACAAACAAACAAACAAACAAACAAACAAACAAACAACTTTGCTGTTTGTGGTGGTGGTTCAAGCCTATAATCTCAGAGACTTGGGAGGCTGAGGCAGGGAGATCACAAGTTCAAGACCAGTCTGGGAAACTTAACAAGACCCTGTCTCAAAATAAAAAATAGAAAGGGTTGGAGATGTGTCTCAGTGGTGCAGCGCCCTCAGTGCCCAATACTTAAAAAAAAAATAAAAAATTTGAATTGAGTAACCACAGATTCTTTCCAGTTTTCAGTTTTAATATCCTATTATTCATATGAGTCAATATCTGCCTCTTAGTGACAAGCTCCATTGGACTCAGTTACACAGTCTGGGCTTATGTGATAACTCTTCAAATATTTGAGGATGCATGCCCCTCTGAATTTTTTGTTCCAGGTTAAACATGACCAGTTTCTTTAATCATTTCTCATATGATAAAGCTTCTGAATTTTTCACCATCATGATCATTCTCTAATGGACACTTAAGTTTTCCAGTGTTCCCTGAAAGGGCAACCCCCAGAGCAGGACTCAGGCTAGTCGTGTGGTACAAATATCCTCACTACTGATCCGTGGGCTCAGCCTGATCCTCCAGCACACAGCCCAAGAGGAGGCAACTGCTAAAACTTTCCAGGATTAGGGATAGTCACATTTGATAGTCTTACAGACCCTTCCTTCAGGCTGCATGCAGAACAGGTGCAGCGAGCCATAGAGTCAAATCTGGAAGAAGGCAGTGTTTCCCTGAGAGATCAGAAAGTAACCAAGAACCAATTAACATAAGAGGTACTACTTTTTCATAAACATGGAAGGAATATTGGCCAGAGATGGCGTTAATGTTTGCAGCTGTTGTCTTTTAGTCTCCCCGCTCCTTTAAAAAAAAGCACTGGGTGTTCATATCTCCATTAATGAAAAAATGTTCTCTGCAACTCCTTTACTGTGTCCTTCTCCCTTCTCTCCACTATCATGTCATGTGACTTCTTTGCCCTAGCAGTGCTTGTGTTTGTCCTTTGCACAGAAGAACAGATGCAAAGGCTGACAAAATAAAGTAAAATAAAAATAAGAAGCTGGACACGGTTCACATGTCTGTAATCCCAGAGATTTGGGAGGCTGAGGCAGGAGGATTTCAAGTTTGAGTTCAGACTGAGCAATTTAGCAAGACCATGTTTGAAAATAAAAGTGAAAAGGGCTGGGAATATAGCTTAGTGACCCTGGGTCCAATCCTTGTAGCTTTGGAGAGGGTTCTGGTCTGATTGTGAGCCTATTTGAAACAAAGGTGTACTTTTTCTTTCCTTTTTTTTTTTTTTTTTTTGTAAAGGGGATAAAATCCAGGAGAGCTTTACCACTGAGCCAATTATTTATTTATTTGTTTATTTTGAGACAGGGTCTCACTAAGTTGCCCAGGCTAGCCTTTAACTTGTGATCCTTCTGCCTCAGGTGTTTGAGCTGCTGGGATTACAGGAATGTGCCACAGAACCCAACTCATGGAAATAAGGATGTAAAAGGTCATTCTGGGCACAGTCTGACATCTGAACTGATGGGGTGCTCTCTGTCACCCAAACCCTAAGGAAGGAGGGTTCTGAAGATCACAAGGTGCCATATGATGTGACCTCAGACTCTCTCTGGACTATTTTCCCTTCTCTTCTCCTTGCTTTGTTTGAATCCAGCCACTCTGATCTTTCTCACTTAGGGTTTTTGCATTTTCTGTTCTGTCTGGAGCACTTTCTGTCATTAGATGGTCACTCCTTCACTTCCCTGGCTCTCAGTTCAAATGCCACCTTTTCAGAAAGTGACACCTTATCTAAGACAGATCCTTTCTCCCCAGCACATCATTCCCTAGCTTTTTATTCTGCCTTATCATTCTTCACAGTACCTGGCAACATCTAATGTACACTTCTTTGTTTATTCATATCATCTAGAAAGTAAACTCCATGTAGGCAAGGGCTTTGCTTTGTTTATGACTGATTTCCCCATGCCTCTAAGTGCACCCAGCATGAACCCTCAATTCCTATTTGTGATGATGTAACTTTTAAAGCATCAATCTCAAAGCTTATGAGCACAAAAATTGGTCTCTTGGAAACACTTTGTGTTTTTCAATAGAAGGTTAATAAGTCTACTAGTTGACAAGTGAGTCATTGGGGATGGGAACACTAGTTTATTTGAGCAGCATAGATCTGTTCAAAGAGGCCCTGGTGCTGCTCACTACGAAATCACTGTGTATGCAAAGTTGCTAAGAGTCACTTTGTGAAGAACTGTGGGCCCCACCCCCCATTCACACTGCTCTGATATGAGTTGACTCTGGGGATGAAGGGAAGAAAGGTGGGGAGTGGTGTGGTTTTCTCCATGGACCCACCTTGACTCATTGCTAGATCTCAGTCTTTCTTTCTTACATCATTTTTAGGGGCAGGCCAGTTTTGCATGACTCAGTGATCAGGCATGAGGAATACCTGTACGTGAGGGCAGCACCAATGGCCAGGTGGAGCGGGCATGTACACTTTGCAGGTGGGCTTAGGTGGAAGGTGATAGGAGAGAAGTGGGTGCAGGAAATGGATGAGAATTAGGTAAATCCAGGTGAAATTCAGGGGATCTCAAAAGAGCCACGAAGGGGAAATCCAAGAACAGTCGAATGGAGGAGGGATCCAGTTGTGCTGATCATTTCTGCACAGTGGGATAAGAGAGAAAGTCCTAGGACAGGACTGACATCCTGGTAGAGGCATTAAAGCCATGCTGGGTAAATATTCAAAATCTACCCCTATTTCTTCGATACCTCCTTCCTCTCTATTATGAAGACTTGAGTGAGGCCCCAGAATAAAATCCAGTTACATTTGGGTGGGAGTTAACTATGAATTTTATCAGCTACTAATTCCCGAGGGTAAGTTTAGATCATCAAGTTTCCCCTATTCTCCAGTGGCAATAAATAGCCCAGAACTTTCCAGACAGATCCACACAGTGGCAGCATGTATTTTCTAAAGGTGGCCACATAACATCTTCTACCCCATATGGCAATGTGATCTTGACAATCCTCCCATTGAATGGTAGGGTCTTTGTTCTCTCCTTGAACTTGGGTAGCTTTTCTGCACTTGCATCTGAGAAGGACAATGGTAGAGTCTAAAATGCCTCAGCATCCCTCCTCTCCATAATTTTCCTTCTTTGTAGCTTTTCCTGGATCTTCACTCCAAATCTCAGGCAGGAAGACTTATCCTTAGCTCAGGTGCTTTTCTTGAAGTTGAGCAAGAACTTCCTGTTGGTAAAGGCAAATTTGGTATATCTTTTCAGTATTTCGGTGTATATTTTCAGTCACTATGCTAGAGAGCAAGGAGAAAAACCTTAAATGTCACCCTCTGCCTTCCTCCCCCAGATCTTGCAAGAGGGATTAGGGTCAATGGAAATGGTGATGATGTCTATTAATAGGATGTTACCAGAAAAATGGCTCTCGTTCCAACCATATGGCATGTCAACCATTCTTGGTCAACCTTAACTGCAAAATATTTTTGAGAGGCCATGAACTCAAATGACCTAAAAGTCCTTCAGGCCAGAAAGAGGAATTTCTGTCCTCCCCACCACCTTCACTTATTCGAGACCTGTTCTTGTAATAATTCACCATCAGTAAGTATTGGAATCTCAAACCATACAGGCTACGGCTAGACTGGAACTGGTGGTGTGTGATTCATTTTCTTTGTTAGTTCTAATGTCGGCTATCTTTTAGAGTTCAGAACCAAAGCTGGAGGCAATTCTTGGTGCCAGTTGGGTAAAACTTTATGTATAGTTGTGGGGGAATGATGAGTGTCTTGAACAATCAGTCTCCATGTGATCTTGGAGAACTTCCAGTGTTGTTGTTTTCTGGTAGTATTGGGATTGAACCCAGGGGTGCGCTACCACTGAGCCACATCCCCAACCTGTTTCATTATCTTTTATTTTGAGACAGGCTCTTACTAAGTTGCCCAGGCTGGCTTCAAACTTGTCATCCTCCTGAGCCTCCAGAGTTGCTGGGATTATAGGCATGTGCCACCACTCCGGGCTTTCTGGTGTTCTTGAGGAACATCCTGTTAGCCCCATCTTGCCCAGGAAAGTCAGCCAGGATATGAAAAGTGGGGAGAAAGAAAGGAGAGGTGTGGAGGTTTGTGCCAATACTTTCTGTCCTCCCAGTGTGACAGCTGCCCAGGCTGTTCCTGGGAGGCAGGACAGGAGTGTCAAAGGAGGTATAAGGTCCCTGAAAGTTTCCAGGTTCCAGCTATGTCCCCGGAGCATCATGTGCTGGGGCAGAGAGGCTCCTCATTATCCAGTGGTCAGATTTTATTGTCCCTCATGACACATTCTACACAAGGGAGTTCTCTGTCTCTGCAGCCACTTGGTCAGTACAGGCATCCATCTTTTTCCCTGGTGAGGAGATCAGAAAGAAAGTTACTCCTCGAACGTTTAGAATGTGTCATACTTAGTCTGGCACCAGGCCTCTGAATCCTGTTTTCTCACACAAGGTCACCTTGGGCAAAGGGACATCTTTCTTTATCTTCCATAATCCTGGAAAAGGAAAATTTTCAGGGACAGGAAGTTCTTCTTAATGTCTAATCTTAATGTGCATCTGTGCCATACATTTAACTGCAAAAGCTGTAGAAAGTTAGGGCTTTGATAGATGGACATGGTTAAATGACCAGAGGCCACAGGGCAGAGATAAGACCAGCCTCTGAACTCGCTATGTGGAGTTTTTCCACTATCCCAGGTGGTTAGGTCCTCTTTATCCCTTCTCAATGGCTAAAACTGCTCTTTTCTGAACCTTGAAACATTAGGCTAAGTGAATGAAACCAGTCACAGAGGACCACGTAATGTGATTCCATTTATACAAAATGTCCAGAATAGACAAAATGCATAGAGACAAAAAGTAGATTAGTGGTTGCCTGGGGCTGTGGAGGAATGGGGGATTTGGGGTTATAGGTTTCTTTTGGGGTAATGGAAATGTTCTAAAATTGGGGTAGTGATAAATGCACAACTCTGTGGACAGACTAAAAGCCAGTGAATTGTGCACTATGTGAATTATCTCTCAAAAAGCTGTTTTTTAACAATTGCTCTTGCTAGGTGTGGTGATGCATGCCTGTAATCCCAGCGGCTCAGAAAGTTGAGGCAAGAGGACTGCAAATTCAAGGCCTACCTCAGCAACTTAGTGAGATACTATTTCAAAATAGAATTTAAAATGGCTGGGGGTATAGCAGAGTGGCAGAGTGCCTTGAGTTCAATACCCAGTATTGGGTGGGGGGGGGGCGTTCTTTTCTTAGTTTCTACCTTCTTTCCATAAATCCTTAGGCCTCTTGGGGGCAAAGGGCCAGGTCTTGACTCTTCCCTGAGCAGATAGGACCTGCAGGCAGAGTGCAGCCATAGCTGCTACCCTGCCTTTCCTGTCCCCACCCTTCTTAGTGCTTGGGCCAAGACTCTGGTCCTCCAGGACACATCCACTGTAATGAGTTCTCTGTGCTACTTCTTTGCTGACCCTGGGACCAGGATACTCAGGCTGCCTGGCATGGAAATGGCCATGAAACCAGGTTAGTTCTTTCCAAGATAGGGCATCCTGGCCAGAGGCAGGTGCTAAGTTGGATGTATAGCCTAGAACATATTCTGATCTCAGAGTTTTCTATTCTCTCCTTTTTGAAGAAGATGGCCTTATTAGCCACTGGCCAGGGAGAGGCTTCTTTCAGAAAGGGGTTGAGATTCATCCATACTTTCACTTGACAAATATTTACTAATGCCACTTATGTGCTAGGAAGCACTAGGCATTCCTCACTGGTGACACCAGCATTTGCCTTTAAAGGGCTCAGAATTCCGAGTGTGGGGGTTATGAGTATAACTAGTTATGTAAGTGGGGTACTCAATGGATATTAAAGGAAGGACATTAATCAGCCAACCTGATTGTAGGGGTGAGGGGTGTGGTCAGGGAAACCTTCCTGCACATCCTTACCTTGAAGACTGAGTGGGAATTAGCCAAATGGAGAAGGGGAGTGGGTGGAAAATCACAGAAAAAAGAAGGAACAGAAAATTCAAAGGCCTGAAGATTTATGTAAGAGAGTAGCTCATTTGGAGAACTGTAGAAGAAACTTCAAGGCTGGCATGGAGGCACATGCCTGTAATCACAGCAACTCGGGAGGCTTAGGCCAGAGGATTGCAAGTTCAATGCCAGCCTCAGCAACTTAGTGAAACCCTAAGCAAATGAGCCAGATCCTGTCTCAAAATAAAAAGTAAAATGGGCTGGGAATGTGGTTCAGTGGTTGAACACCCCTGGGTTCAATCCCTGGTACCAAAAACAGAACAAACAAGCAAACAAGAAAACTACAAGAAACTTCGAGTAGCTCAGTGTGGTTGGAAACCAAAGTATGAAGTAGAGAGCAAGAAATGAGGCAGGAGAGGTGAGAGATAGGTCATCTGAAGCCTAAGTAGAAGGAGGCCCAGCCTTCACCCTTCTCCCCAGTGGATCCACCTCCTCCACCCATGTCCTTCACCAGCAGGACCCCTACCTGAGCAGAGGCCACAGTGCCATGCAAAGAAGAGACCAACCAGGAACAGGAGCAGTGAGATGGGCACCACCACCAGTAGCACATCTTTGTAGGTGGCATTCCCTGGTGCTGGGCATGGAGGGGTAGCGTCAGAGGTGGACTCGATGCTTTATAATCCCTCCACCATTGACCACTGGCTCATGGCTTACCTGCCTCATGATGGCAGCTCTCCCAGGGGGTGACTGTGGCCAAGTCCCAGCTGACAGGGTTGGAGACAATGCAGGAATAGGCCACATCCTTGTCCCCTAGTCCCAGGGAAACACTCAGCACCTGTCCGTCTGTGAAGAGGCTGTGTGATTCAACACCAAAGCCCACTGTCCCCTCTCGTCGCCAGCTATAGGTTATGTCACTGATGTTGGGGGCCCAGCAGGACAAGAAGACCTGACAGGTCTTGAGAGGGATCATCCCCTGCTACAGCAATGAACACTTGAACCGTGGGCCTGGGTACCGCATCTAGGCAAGAACAGAAGAGCAGGTGTGTTACAGGGATGTTAGGCAGGGCTCCAGGTCTGGCTCCAGTGAGAGTTAGATGGCTCCTGTTGCTAGGCTTTTCATTGCCCATAGGACAGAAGCTGATTCCTTAGCCTAGTAACCAAAACCTTCACGAAATGATTCATGTCAACCTTTCCAGCTATACTTCCTGCTGCCCTTCTCTGACAATGCTATTTAATTTGCATTTATCCCAAACATGTCATGCTGTCTCATATCTTTTCTGCTTCCACATGGATCACCTGTGCACAGACATGCTTTTTGTTCTTGTCCTTCTACAAAACTCCTACACATCCTTCAAAGCCCAGCTTGGATGCATTGGATTGGATGAGTGCCTTGACTGTGAACCATTCCTGATATTTTAAATATGGTGCTAGGTATCTCCAAGCACGTTGTATACCACTTTTTGTAGCACTTGTCTCACACGTGTCAGTCAGCTAACAGGAGATGATAAGCGTTTAAGTCAAGCAAGAAAATGAGCACATTCCTAGGTCTTGGAGCTTGCACTTTGGTGAGGAAGATAGATACTGACAAGTGATTATGAATAACTAAGAAAATAATCACAAGGGTGCAAAATACTGTGAAGGAGTTGCCCAGAGGTAGGGGCTCTGTCTTGTTATCTTGATAACCTTCTCTCTCTAGTGCTGTCAAGTAGATGCTTGATACCTGGGCCACTGAACAAAGCAGTGTCCTGATGTCCCAAGCTGTGGCTTTCCATTCCTATATAGATTGATGTGTAAATCCTGAGTCTCTGCGGCAATGGGGCCAGTGGGAGAGCACTCTGGTAACAACAGGAGGGCTCAGTCTCTGACAGCATTCCAAAGTCAAGCAGAGTAAAACCTCATTAATGCCAACTCAATCTGGTGGGATTTGTGATATGAAAAAGAAATGATTTGCTGGGCACACTAATAGTATAACAAAGATTACAGGGGGGATATTTACACCACTTAAGAGGACAAGCTGCTTCCAAACACGATCAGGCACAGTAGAAACACCCATTGACATTTCTAGTAACTGATCTGCTAATTCAAATCGTTCTTATCTATTGTCAAAGCAGAGCTCCCGAGGACGGCAGCTTGGCAGCTTCCTGCAATTAGTTCTAATCATGCTATGTATTTGGAAGCAATAAAACAGCAATTTCCTTAAAATCTGTAATTCAGATGCTGAGAACAAGGCAGTTGAGAGCTTAGTGGTGTGGTGCTGCATGTATTATTGCATTCAATGTCCTCATTTCACATGTGCGGCAGCTGAGATTCGAAAGGGGGAGAGGTCCCAGGGAGGCCGGTGTGGCTGTGTAAGTTATTCACTGCATAAGGGCATTGGGCTAACAGGATCATGAGGGTGCTGAAATCCATCCAGTATTTTTCTACCCAAGATGTGCAACCTGGTTCGGACTTTGTGTATCCAGAAAGGTACTTCAATTGCATATCAGCACCTCAGAGGGCTCACCTGAGGACCACTGAAAGCCATTTCTGGGTTTGAGATGCCTTCACAGTTTGCTTACAGCCTTTCCTTCTCTGCTTCCCTCTTCCCAGCTTCTATTCTTATTTTCATTTCTTAAATCTGAAACCTCTCCCCCATCCCCATTTTCTTTCTCTTTTTTCAGTACTGGGGATTGGACCCAAGGGCACTTAACCACTGGGTCATCACCCCAGCGCCTTTTTATTTTTGATTTTGCGACAGGGTCTCACTAAGTTGCTTAGAGCCTCACTAATTTGGTGAGGCTGGTCTTGAACTTGCAATCCTCCTTCCTCAGCCTCCAGAGTCACAGTGCCGGTCCTTTTAATTTTTTTTTTTTTTTTTTTAAATCTTGACCCAGGGTCTCGCTAAGTTATTCAGGCTAGCCTGAAACTTGTAATCCTCTTGCTTCAGTCTCCTGAGTGACTGGGGTTAAGGTGTGTACAAATGTAACTGGTTAGCCCTTAAATTTCAAAATAATTTGTTTTACAGTGATATAGACTGAGACTAAAGACCTCTTTTAAGAAATGTAGCTGGGTGCAGTGGTGCTTGCCTGTAATCCCAGCAACTCAGGAGGCTGAGGAAGGAGGATCACAAGTTCAAGACTAGCCTGAGCAAGTTATCAAGGCTCTCAGCAACTTAGTAAGACCCTGTTTCAAGATTAAAAAAAAAAAAAATGATAAGATCTGGGCATGTGGCTCAGTGGTTAAGTACCCCTGGTTACAATCTCCAGTACTGGAAAAAATTAAAAAAAAAAGAAATGTCGGGCTAACTGAGCACAGTGGTGCACACTTTTAATTCCAGTGACTCAGGAGACTGAGGCAGGAGCTAGTTTAGGCAACTTGGTAAGACCTTGTCTCAAAAAATAAATAAATAAATAAAGGCCTGGGGGATATAGCTTAGTGGTAGAGCAGTCCTGGGCTCAATCGCTAGTACCATAAGAAAGAGAGAAAAGAAAGGAAGGAAGGAAGGAAGGAAGGAAAGAAAAGAAGGAGGAAGAAGAAAGAAAGGAAGAAAGAAAGAATAAAAGAAAGGTAGGGCTGGGGATATCTTAGGGGTAGAGCATATGCTTAGCATGTGTGAGGCCCTGGGTTTAATCTCCAGCACCAAAATACCCCAAACAGGGGGAAAAAAAACAAAAAACAAAAAACAAACAAACAAAAAACCCAAAAACAAGGAAAAGAAAATTATTCCACACTTTGCATTTAGTCTAATTTGAATTTAATTTGTAAATAAAACCCCCACCGTGTCATAGAGTATATAACATTTTTCTTTTCCTTTTGAATGGTACATAAAATAATGGCATATTTTATAATCTATGATGACACCTTAGAATTGATAGGTCAGTCTCTGCTCTAGATATTTTTGTAAGTGCCACTGCATTTCACCCTTATGGGTATTATACATGGTAATACAACACTTACTTTATGAACAAGAAAGGTGAAGGCCAGGAGGCTAAGCACTGAGTCCAAGCCTGCTGAGCCAAGAAAAGGTAGAGTTGGAGTTGAGACGAAGATGGTAGGATGGCAAAGCCCTGTTGTTCTAAGTAGAAGCTCATCTGGGAGTATCTGGAGAATTCTCTTAGAAACTTCCAGGGATCAGCTGTTCTCTGAGGTAGAATATGGTCAGAGACCAGAGGTTTCTGGTGTCATCCAGAGCTCCTGGAGCTCAGGAGGCCTGTCTGGTACTTTGTGGAAGGAGGGTGTCAGGGAGTCAGTGTGAGGTACACTCACCATACACCTTGAGCTGCAGGGTCTGGGTCCAGGTCCGACCTCCTGTGTCCACCATCAGCACAGAGAAATTGCCACTGTCTGTAGACTGCAAGGGCCCGAGCTCCAGGCTGAGGTTGCTGTGCAGCTGGGCTCTGCCCAGGAAGCGGGAGTGGTACAGAGTCTCCAGGGAGCTCCGGAAATACATGGCCAGAAGCTCTTCTGAAGGCCAAAGAGATCTCCAGATGACCTCACGGACTTGGAAGCCAGGGGATGCTCTGCCACCAGCAGCACAGAGTCCCCCACCTTGCTTAGCACTTGAGCACCAATAACTGCAATGGGGGAAAAAAACTGGAAGAAGAGAGACTTTAGTCACTGCTGGCAAACACTCTTCATTCCACTCCTGCACGCAGCTGAGCTGCTCTGGAGCAAATTAGGATCCCTCCACTCGAACTCCTTCCTCTTATGTTGAGGGTGCACTATGCAGGGACTGGGGATAAAACAGGAAGAGAATCTGAGCCCTGTGCTCATGGAACTCACAGAGAAGACAGACACTCAAGCAAGAGTAATTTATTACTTCCATGATGGGAAGAATGGGTGTCCTAGGAAAACACAGGTAGGGTGATGGGGAACCTCACCCAGTCTTGAGGGACTTAGAGAAGAAACAGGTAAGTTGAGACCTGAAGGAGAACCAGAACCAGTCAGGCCAAGAGGAGGGCTGTCTAGAGCAGGGAAGGGGAAGTGCTATCGGCAGAAGAAACAACATGCTCGAGGGGCTGGAGGGAGAGAACAAGTGCATTGGGGAACTGAAAGTGGTTCTCTGCAGGGGAGTAGGAAGTGACTCTGTAGAGTGGTCAGGGTAGCCAGAGCATGCTGGGTCCTGAAAGCAGCATTAGAATTTGGGCTTTAGTTTTAGAGCAATGTGGGTGGGCAAGGATCTCAGATAGGTTCTAAGCAGTAGAGTGGCATGATTAGATAGATGCATGGTCAGGGAGATCATTCTAGCACTGGCAGTGGGGTAAGACCAAGGCTGTTGGTATTAATTCAAGGAAGTAATGCAAACATGAACTAAGGGATGGATCTATGGGGTTGAGAGAAGTGGGACAAATTGAGAGAGATTAAGTATAATTGATGGGATTGGTAATAGATTAGATCTAAAATAGACTAGATCTACTAGATTAGATGAAGCAATTTTTCTTTTCATCTTTGTGTTGGCGAAGCCCTCCCTTTTTAGGACCAGGCTGTGGGAGAAGTTCAGTAAATTGTACTGAATTTGCTGAAAACTGACCTGTGCCTGGCACAGCAGTAGTATTAGATCCTGTCTCCTCTGGCTTATTTCTGCTCATTCTTGAAATGTCATTGCCTCCTCCAACCTCCCCCATACTTTACTGCAGGTTGCATGCTCTTTCTCTTGTTCCCACAGTGGTCAGGGATCAGCGCTCTGACTAATCTTGTCCTTCTATTTTATTTTCTGTTTCTGATCAACATCTTCCACCAGACCGTGGGTTCTCTAAGGGCAACAACATCTTTTTTGGAGTACTGGGATTTAACCCAGGGCCACCCTACCACTGAGCTGCATACCTAGCCCCTTTTATTATATTTTGAGACAGGGTCTTGCTAAATTGCCCAGGCTGGGCTTGACCTTGTGATCCACCTGCTTCAGTCTCCTGAGCTGGGATTTTAGGCATGCACCACCGTGCCTGGGCAACATCAATTTTTTCATCTTTGCACTTACAATGCCCACTGGTTTAGGACCAGGCTTGGTAGGAGAAGCTTGGTAAATTGTACTGAATTTGCTGGGGGTTGACCTTGTATGTGACACAGCAGTGGCCACTGCTGTACAGAGCAGAATAAGGACACATGTGTAACGTACCCAAGTGCTGGGAATTGGGTTAAGGAGATGTATCTGGATGTTCACTCTGCTGGCCTCAATAACTCCAGTCCCTCAACCATCTCACTGGCCTACTGGTCCCAACTATCTCTATCACTACTAGAGATGGCTTTAGTGTTAATGCAAAGTGAACACATAATATACAGATAGAATTTCACTAGATGTCAATCAAGACCTAGTTTCTATCCAGTCCTGGCTCTACCACAAATCAGCTGTGTGATCTGAGAACATCATTCTTCCCCTCTAAGCAACAGTGGTTTTGCCTATAAAACAAGGGGACTGTACCAGAGCAGTTGGATTGGTCTTTTTTGTCATGAAGAGCTCTTTAAACATTCATTTAAGGTCTGGAGATATAGCTCAGTGTTAGAGCATCTGCTAAGCATGTTAAAAAATAAACAAGTTATTTTAAAAATATCCACATGTCCAAAGTCTAGGACAATGTTCTCACATGTTCATTGACCTGAAAGATTTTGTGAATCCTTGAGGAGTTAGGCCTTTCTAAAGATTAAGATATGATTTCTCACAAACACTTAGAAGTGTTGAAGCAATCTTCAGGGCCTTTGGAACCCTTATAGCTGGGAACTTAGGTGGGGATACTGGACAAAACAATCTTGAAGTCCCTATGAGTCTCTGATATTAATAGTGAAAGCTGATCTCTTCCACACCCCATGACTCCCATCCCTGGCCCTACAGGAGCTAACCAATGTCATGTTTGCTATCTGTTGACCAAGGAGGGGACTCAGACATCACACTGATGGAAGGATTGCCCCTGTTGATGAGACCCACATGTCAGCCATTCCAATACCATGCCACTGCTGGCCACCATCAAGTCCACATGGACCATATTTAACTGACTCCCTTCTTTCTTCCCTACTCAGTATCCACCTACCCTTGCCCAGGCCTGCAAGGACCTTGGATTGTCATGAAGCCTCAAAACATCCCCCAAATCAACCTAGATTAATCACTTTGCCTAACTCATCACTATCAAAGTGCATGTTTCTCAAATGTCTGCACCTGCAAGCTACATCTTCACTCATTCACTGATTCAATAGAAATAATAATGATTGGTAACATGAATTCATACCAGGCATTGACTAACTTCATTATGTGAATTTAACACTCACAACATTTAGTGATTGTTATTACTTTCTTTATTTTTCAGATAACTGAGATATAGAAAAATTAAACATCCTATGATAACAAAGTTAATTGGTGACACAGTGGCAAGTAAACCAAGAATCTTTTCTCCTAGCTACCATACTATTCCTGGTACCCTGAATCATTTAGAAAGAGTGAGAATATGAGCAAGATGTGACCAGGAGTGGTGGCCCATACCCAGACAGCTGAAAATACACTTCTTAGTTTGTAAGGACTCCTGTTCTTCCCTGCCCTCATCTCTCCCCAGACCATATGCAGAATTCCCATGTGTTAACACTGCCAGACCCTCAACATTCCCACATTCAACTTTCTCTCCAAACCAGCAGTGCAACTGGCTTAGTTCTGTCCTGGGCCACAAATAGCTCATGTTTATGGATATTGATGGTCCTAGTGCTGCCACCTCTTCCCACCCAGATCTCTTTGTATCTGTCTAGCATTTAATGTTGCTCAAGAACTTGCTTTGCTCTTCTCTAGCCCTCCCCGGTTCCTATTTCACACTTGGCTTGGGGCATGGGCTTGCCTGGAAGTCTGGCCAGCGCAGGGGAGGGGTTTTCAGTTGTTTGAGGACAAGCCATACACCTGTCCCACTTACCTTCCCAGAGAAGCAGATTCCACAGGAAGCACTTGGCCATCCTTCTCCAGAGAGGCAGATGAACTCCCTCGACAATCAAAATCCAGAACATCCCAGGCCAAGTGGATGCATGGAAGGAGCTTAAGTCCTTCTGGAAAGTCCCACATTCAGAAGGAGGAATCTTGACTCAGAACAAGATGTCCTGAAAGTGAAAACATCCCAAGTAGAGTGGAAGTTGGCTGTTGGCCTAGCTGGGCCTTCAGGAGCTGATTCTTGTAAGTCAGCCTCTTTCCTGTGTACATGGTTGGCTAATGCATGGTGACAAACACCCCTACACAATCCCATGTGTTCCTTGTTGTTACCAGGACTTCCTGCATCCAACTCTGCCCACAGAGAGCCCTCTAAACTGCAATTGCTGTCAAGTCACTTCTCCTCTTCTCTTTTCTAGGCTTCTGCAACCCTTGTGATCAAGACTGAATTCTTGGCTTTGATTGTGAGGTTGTTCGGCTGCCCACATCCCCTCTGCTCTCTGGCCACCCCAGCTAGAACTACCTCTTTTCAGAACCACTCATTTCACACTTCCATGTGTCTTATTTGTTCCTCCACCAGGAGTGCTGTTCCATTTGCCCTTGCAGGCTGGGCATGATGATGAGGTCAGCTAGGCTTCAAGACCAGTGAGAATCCCTTCTCTGTGCATACCCCACTCTTCCCTTAGTAATGTGGACTGCAGCAGTTTTATGGTTTTCACAAGCTCTTTAGCCAGCAAGATCTTAGACTCACTTCTCTACTCCCCTCCTGCTTGACACATTATAGATGTTTAATGAATACCTGGCTAATGAAGCTGGATGCCGTGATGCACACATGTAATTCCAGTGACTTAGGAACTGAAGCAGGATGATCGTAAGTTCAAGGTAAGGCTGGGCAACTTAGTGAGAGCCGGTCTTGAAATAAAAAATAAAAAGAACTGGGGATGCTGCTCAGTGGTAGAGCACCCTGAGTTCTATCTCTAGTACTGGTATGTGTGGGGGATAATCTGACCAATGGGCAAATGAATTCTAGACACAGGTACTAATTTTGCTTTATGTAAGCCTTATAATTCTCAGAAAAGACCTTCTGGTAGCCCTGGTAGAGGTGGGACATTTTTAAATTTTTGCTACTGGGGTGCTTTACCATGGAGCTACATTTCCAGTCCTTTTTTTTTTTTTTTTTTTTTAGACAAGGTCTCACTAAGTTGTCCAGTTCAGCTTGGAATGGAAGTGATTCTCCTGCCTCACCTTCCTGAGTTGGTGGGATTATAGGTGTGCACCACTACATCCTGCTCAGGGAAGGTTTTTCAAGTTGTTGCCATTGAAGAAGATTCCTGATTTTCTTGAATGTGGCTCATTGTGTCTGGTCCTGTGTAGTCTGTGATCTGTCACTCAATCTGGATGTTACCATGCTTTGAAATCAGCCAGAAATGAGGCGTATAGGATGTGGGTGTGAGTAGGAGGGTTTGGGGATAGAGTTCCTGCCCTCTAGATTCTCACAACCAAAATGTAGCAACAGTGAGGGCCTGCTGGCAGAGAGGCACTGCTCCGTGCCAATGGGCCATACATGAAGTCAGCACTGCAGGAGGGAATGGGGAAGAGGCCTCTATTGATCTGCACAGGGCATGCTTTCTGAACAGGCAGAATTTGAATAATACCTTGAAAACGGGCATTATTTAGATAGAAAGAGAAAAAGGGGAAGGCCAGAGGTTGGGCGCTCGCTGGCCATGAACATGGAGAGTAGAGTGTGCAAAGACTTGGCAGTAGGATAGTACCAAGTAGGTTCCAGGAACACCAAAGGATAGCAGGTGGAATACTTTAGGACTCAAGTGGGAAGGATGGAAAGGGAGATTGGGGTTACATTAAAGAGGACTTGAATACTGGGTTAAGGTATTCTGGACGTCAGTGGTTCTTAATCTTGTTAAATACTTGGGTCTTTACGGATGCCAGCTCAGTGGGTGGGGAGGGGCGCAGGAATCTATGGTTCTAACAAGCATTCTTCTCTAGGTGACGGTGTGGCCAATGGACTGAGGGGATGCTATGAGAAGCACCGATAAAAGATAGATTTTGAGCTGGGGATAACTTCCCAGCGAGAGGACAGTGTACAGGGCAGACTGGGAGAGAAAGATGAGACAGGGAATTCTGCAGAACAGTTGTCATGATGGTCCTGGGTAAAGGAGAAGGGCCTGAAGAAGGAAGGAAATATCTGCAGTAGAGAGAAAGGGGCAGAGCAGGAAACCTGGCAGAATTGGAAGCTGCCTGGCTGCAGGATAGAGGCCAAAGGAGGGGAATCATTTATGACTCTATTGTCAGTTCTGTCATTCATTCATCTGGCATTTATTGAGCATCTACTTAGGTGCCAGATGCTGGGGACACAGAGATGAAAGGCTTAGTCCCTGCCCTTAAGGAGTTCAAAGTTTAGAGGAGGAGATGGAATATGTAACCCAATAATTACAATCAATGTGGCAAGAACAATGCTAGAAGTGTGCACGGAATGCTGTGGGAGCCAGAGGGCACAGGCCTGCCCTAGCCTGGGCGGGTGGGAGGCTGGGGAGGGTGTAGTGGAGGGGCTTGTCTGAGGTGAGTCTTAGAGTACAGATAGATGAGGGAGGGTAGTAATAAGAATTCAAGCTCTGGGGTTAGACTTGGGATCAAATCTTGGCTCTACAATCATGCACAAAATAACCTCTTGACTTTCAGGTGCTCATCTGCTGAATGCGGGGTTAATAACAGTATCTACCTCTTAGTGCTGCCAGTGAACACCTGCAAGGGTTTATAATGCTTCTTGCATATATACAGTGAGCATTCAAACATTAACCATTGCTACAAAATGGCCAGAGATGAAAGCAGTGAAAACCATATAAATGGAAATAAAGGCTTGTTTGAGGCTGGGTAGCACCCAGCTGATTTTCTTCTTCCAGACAGGGAGCTCCATTAGCACAGGACTGGGTCCCCTTTATTTCTGCAGCCTGTCTATTGCCAAGGACAGGCTTTCCATGAGGGGATGCCCTCCAAGCATCTGTCAAACTGGATGGAGTTATTCTGGAGAGACTGGGAGGGCTTTAGAGTGGGGCAAGTATGGAGAGAGATCCTGAATTCCTTCTGGGGAGATAGCTGGCAATCATTGTCTCTCTTAGCAGAATTGGTTGCCCATTGTGGTCTCCTAACCTGCCCCAACCCAGAGCTTCTTTCCTTGATGTGAATTTTGTAGAAGCTGAGAAAGAGGAAGATGAGTGAGGCCTGTAAAATATCCCATCCAAAGGGAAAAGCCTGGGCCAGCAGTGTGACAGTTGGAGAAAGGCAGTGCTCCTGCCCAGATGCAGGGAAGGGTTAAGTCTGCAGCAGTCTGGTTCTCCCACTACTGCTAATCACTAGTTCACACCACATTAATTACCCAGCCACAGGGGGGAGTGCGCTGGAGCAAATTAGCTGGTAAGTTCAAAGGGGCCACTCCCTGCATTCCTTAATTAAGAGAACAGCTGGCAGCCAGGGCTGCTACGCTTCCCTGGGGCCTTTCTGGGAAGCCAGAGTCAGGTAGAGTCTGCGCTTGCAGAGACCAGAGGAATAGCTCCATCTGCCTGGTGGAGCAACTTGCACCCCACCAATAGTAGCCTACCTCCACTGCTGGCTGTAAGAAGAAGGGGGAAGGAGCAGGTGTTAACCGTGACCAAACACCATGCAGTGCCTGAACTTGACCATCAACCTTGAACTGCTTGGTGCAGAGATTCAGGCCTGTAGAATTTGGAGGAGAGTGCACCAAGCTGCCCGTATTAGATCCTCTGTCTTTGAGGGCAGAACGGGGCCATGCTTCTTCCAGTGGGGGACGTAGAGAAGGAAAAAGAAGAATCCATGCTTAAGGAGTTGAGAGAAAGAGGAGGAAGGCAGAAAAGGAGTCAGAACAGCTGTTGAAGAGGGAGAAGCATCCAGCAGGCTGCTGGGGAGCTAAGAGTGAGGGAAGAGGGCCAGGGCCTTACAGGGAGATGTGTGGACTGGGGACTGAAGGGAACAGGTAGAACGCCACTTCTGGGTGGATTTTAAAAGAGGTCATTGTTTTGGACTGAACTCCAGCATCAGGCCCAAGTGACCACCCAAACCAGAGTGGAGGCCTTCATGCCAAGTGGCATGTAATCACACTGGACTTTAAATAGGCTAGTTTCTGAACACCAAGAAAGTCACATTAGCCAATCAGAAGGGGACCAGTTTACCTGCACCTGAGGAAGTCCTCTCAGTTTTAGCCCTATCAGGAGAGGAACTGATAGATGACCAATTCTCCATTTTGTTCCCTATTTTTGTTTTCTTCAGCCCCTTTCTGCCTGTAAAGGCCAGCTCCTCTGCTCAGCTCATCGAGTGCATTTAGATGGGTTGCTGCCCCAATTTGTGAATTGGTAATAACAGCCAATTAGATCATTTAACCACATTTATTGAAGTTTTTGTTTTGATTTGTGGTACTGGGAATTGAACCCAGTGGCTCCATTTCCAACCGCCCCCCACCACTGTTTTTGTTTTGCTTTGTAACAGGGTCTCACTAAATAGCCTAGGCTGCCCTCATACTTGGATTCCTCCTGCCTCAGCCTCAAGTATCTGGGATTACAGGTGCACCATCTTGCCCAGCTTGAAGTATTGTTTTTTTAATTTCACCAAAGCCTACCTGCATGATCTGTATTCAAACACCATACTACCAGGCCCTGGCAGCCTCTCCCCAGCTGGCCAGTTTAGGCAGTTGTGGGGTGAAAGCTGGGTTTGAGACAGAATGCCCTAGAAGGAGCCCTGCCTCTGCCATTTCTCAGGAAGACTTACTGTTGCTGAGTTTCTGCAGGTGTGCAATGGGTGTACCTTGACTCCTGTGAGACAGTGCTGGTGTGGTCCTGAATCTCTGTTCTTCCTTCAATTTGGTGCCGAGGTCACCTTTCTTGCTTCACCCCAATTCTTTCTCTCCTGAAATTAGGATGAATTAATAGAATATTTAAACCTAGGGACATGTCGTAAACAGCTGGAGTGGGAGAAACCTGAAAGAAAGGAGATAGAGTGAGGGGGGGATACTGCAGGACAGAGGCCAGAGGGCCTTGCAGCTTTAGGTCTGCTCTGCTTTTGAGGCAATGATGCCCTTCCCAGAGATGTGAAAGGAGGCTGCATTGAAATGAAGTGAAGCCACAGTTGTGCTTTATTGAGGTAGAGAGGGGAAACCGGAAGCTCATTCATGCAGTCACTCATTCACCAGACACTTGTTCAATTCCCATCTTGTGCAGGCTAGTGCATCAAACATTTATAGAGCATCGAGCTTGTGTAAACCCCATGAGGTCAGGAACTCATGCTGATGATGACAGTGACCATGTACCAACGATAAAAGGAGGCATCTCTATTGATCTGTGTCCTGTGTGGGAAGGAACTCCAGAAACAAGTAGAACATAGGTTGTTCTTTCAGGGTCTAAGAGTAGAATTTCTCTGAGCATAGGCACAGGGAGCAATGTCTGCTGTAGAAGCAGAATTGCCAATGACTCTGGGTCTGAGAAGCTGCAGGTGCTTCCAGAATATGTGGCAGTACATAAAATACTCCCACATTGGATGAAAAATCTGAGTCTTTCCAATGCTGTATAGTCTGTCAGTAGTCAATGTTGCCAAAGTTAATACAAAGAGGAAGGACACAGAACTGTTTGGTGGGTGTGCATTTAAATAAAAATGCAGACCTTAATTTCTAGCCACATCTGAGCTAACAAACCTGGAATTGAAGAAGTCCAAATGCCTGGACACTCTTGGTTTAGGGAGCCATTTTCAGCTTGTATGTAACAATGAAGTTGTTCAATGAATGGGCCAGGCCTGGGTGTACGCTGGTGTAAGTCCCTGACTGTAGGAGAGGGTCACTAGAGGGCAGCTGCGAGTCTCCCAGCTGGGGCTTTCTTCCTCTTTCCCTTAAGGAGCATCTCCAAGTTGCCTCTCCAACCTCAAGTACTTACTGAGTTCTTTCCTTTGTCTTTGTCCTTCAGATAAGGTGAACCCCATATATCCCAGATCCCTAGAAAAGGCACAGCCAACTCACTCAGAAAAATATTTGCATTTAGCTCTGACTTGGAGAGAAAAAGAATATGTCCCAGCATGAAGAATGCAGGGAGGCTGATGGACAGTTTCCTGATCATTGTGGTCTGTCACCTGTGGCAGCAGCGCTTTCCAGTCTCTCTTGCCCTTCTTTGTATCAGTAGGGCGTCCCTAGAAACTATGGATGTCCCATTCTCCCAGGGTCCTTCTGCCTTGCCCCTAGCATCCTCCAGGTTTAGAAGCAGGTTCCTACTCTCACAACTGAGGCTGGGAAATGGAGCTTGGGGGACTGGTGTGCCAATAACCCACAATCCAGTGAGAGTCTGGGCTGAAAAGCGTGGGTCTTCTCTGAAAACTCTACTTTCTCTATGTGTCTTTTTTCCCCTTCAATTTTCTGTATTGTGTTCATTGGAAAAATTCCATTTCATTCTTTTTTGGCTGGGTATCCCTGGATCCCTTTCATCTGCCGGGCTTTCCCTCCAGTAACAGGTCCCAGCATGGGGGAGGCTCCCCTTCCCTGGTGCACTTTCTCACAGAACTCCTAGAAGGGGTCCCCCTGGAGAATCAGGGATGCCTGGAGTGGGTGGGACTTGGACAGTTGGGCCTGCACTGGGAGGGTGTGTCAGACTTCCATCCTGGGTTAGTGTTAACTCTTCAAGGCCTGGCCTCTCTTCCTCCCCAAGCCTGGCTTCTCTTTCCTCTTTCCCACTTCCCCTAGGGAAGGAGGCAGTAAATGAGTGGTGAGGGGAGCTCTGTGGACGCTGTCAAATGGGGCGACTGTTGTCACCCCAAGGACGTGGCCAGGAGGAAATGGAGGTTTAACAGGTGCCTAATTATAAGTCCCGCTGGCCACCCTGCGCCACTCTCAGGACAGGGAAGAGCTTGGGTGAGGGCTGGGTAATGCCTGGGTAGGCCATCCTGTCACCCCGCTAATTAGGGTTATTGGGGCTCCTCCCCAAGGCGGGGACCAGGCCCCCTCCCTCCCATAGAAATAACTCTGGCTGCTCCTCTGCCGGGGCACTCACTGCACCTCCTGCCACCCCGGGCAGTGTCTGGGCCCGCGACTCCCCCTTCCTCCACCTGCCCCTTCCACCTTCCACCACCAGTCCACGGGAACCCAGCTCAGGCGGAGGAAACACCGAGCCTAGAGACATGGGAGTTCGAGGAGCATTCCAACTTCTACTCCTGTGCCTCAGCCCAGGTATGGGGCTGGGCAGTGGGTAGGGATGCCCAGCATGAGGCTAGGTGGTCAGGGAAAGGGGCAGCAAGGACTTACAGAGGATTCTCAAAGGTGGTCTGCAAGGCCCTGACAGGGAACCACCCACCCTCACCCTGCTACCATCCTGGTTTGGATACTGCCAGGGGGCCTCTCCCCAGGAGAATCTGTGCCTGAAGGTTTGGGGCAGTGTCTGTGTACAGAGGTCTCTGAGTGGCTCTTCATGGTGTCTGAGAGCCTGTGGGGCTCACACATGTGCAGGTGCCCCACGTGCAGTGTTCATACTGTAAACTGGAGGACAGGCCTTGTTACCAGAAGGAGTTGGGGGTGGGGCAGGAGTCAGGTGAGCAGCAGCTCTGAGTGGGGGTTGGGGAGGAGCCTGGGAAGGATCAGTTTCCATCCGATAGTCTGTCTGCTGTTTGAAGTGGGAGGGCCTCCTCTCCCAAAGTCAGAGCATGGGGCAGGGGAGTTGCTTACCTTGAAAGGCTAAATCTGGATGTGTGGGTTGCTTCCATCCTGACTGGAGAGCCCAGGTCTGAGACCCTGGCTCTGGACCTCCTTGTTCTGTGAGAGTTTCAGGTCTGTGACCTCTCCAAGATGAGAGTAGTGATGGATGACTACTTCCAGAGCTTCCCTACCACGCTGGGGTGCTCCTGGAGGGCAGGGATCAGGTGTGGATGTTCTGGTTGTCTGCCCAGGTTGGACAAGTTCTAGCAAACGCCATTGGGCACTGTTGAAAACGGCTTGGAGTCCCTCCTGGGGTCTGGATTTAGGATGAAGTAGGAAGGGGAAGGAGGGTGAGGGGGGACCATTTTAGCCTCTGCATGTGTGTATGTATCTGTGTGACTCTGGTATTAATGGCAGGATGCCTGTGACATCCTCTTGGTCTGAGGAGGCTGGCAGAGCCCACTCAGGAAGCTCTGGCTGTGCTCTGGAGTGTGGGGACATCTCCATGTTTGCAGTATGTCTGTGGGTGTGGGAGCACAGACACGGCGTACGCACCAGTGCCTCTTTGTGGAACTGCCTTTTCTCTCCTCCCTTCCCTTACCCTCTCTCACTTTCCATCTGGAAACAGCTGGGAAATTCAGAAAGGATTTACCAGTGGAGGGTAGTCACTAGGAATGAGGTGACACCCCCTGGAGGGTAGCCAGCCCCTGGCGATTTTGTGGGGGGACAGTCACAGCTGTTCCGGTTCCTTTCTTTCCCCATATCTTCCCAACCAGATCTCTCATCCCTTCTGGCTTTCTTCCCTTCCCCGCCCCCAGCTTCCCTTTTCTCTCACATTCTCTGGAAGTGTCACAGCAAGAGGAATCATGGTGAGACACTAGAACAACTTCCCAAGAAGAGGGAGGAGGTACAGAAAAGGCTGCAAGCCTTGGGAGGAGGCTGAGAAAGCTAAGGAGATTGAGAAGCTGGGGTGAGGCTTCCTGGCCTGAGACAATTGAAGAAAGACACTCAGCTTAGTGCAGGGTGGAGGTACTCTTCTTCTAGCCTATCCCTCCTTCCCGAGCCCCTATTCCTGAATACTTACCTCCTGCCTGCCTGGCCTCCATGGTGTGGAGGAAGAGAATCTTCCCTGTTGAGGGTTGCTTCCAGTGGCTCTTTCCCAGGGTGGAGGTTCTTCTTTCACCTGAGTTCTGGCTCATCCCTAAATTGCCTTGGGCCGCCCCACGATCTGACAGATGACATCAGGATCCTTATCTCAGGAATGAGCTGGTGTTCCCTTGGCCTGGGGCTGGAAGAGGCATCCTCCTGTCCCGTTATAGCCCCAGCAGCCAGCCTGTCTGCCTGCCTTGGGTCACCCTGGAGTCTAACTGCATTAGGGCACAGTCAGGGTTCCCAGGGGCAAGTTCAGAGATTCCTGAGTGGATGGGGTTGTTGAAAGGGCTCTTACTGGCCTCTCTGGCTTCACCTGGCAGGCAGGGCTTCTCAGATATGTCTGGTCTTGAATGAATGCACAGGAAATCAGATGAGCGTGCAGTGGGCGTGTCTTCTGGATTACTGTGTTTGCCTGCAAACGTGCGTTCATTTTGTACAGACCTGACTGTGTCTGTGTGTGTAGGAATGGGGTATGTGATGCATTTTGAGGCTTGAAAGAATGGGTATGTGTCTATATGTAGGTAAACTCTGACATCGTATAATTTTTTGTGTGTGTGAGTGTGTGTGTGTGTATGTATGTGAGATGCTAAGTGTACAAGAGGTTCTGAGTCAGTGAAGGGCAAAACAGAATGATTGCTGAGTCTTGGGTAGGAACTCCAAAGTATATGTTGATTCAGAAAAGGCTGTAGATGGAGAGTGGACAAGCTGGATGAGGGGCTGGAGGAGGGAATGTTGCTGGAGGTTGGGAGGCAGGGCTCTGAGTGCCCAGGGTGGGGCCCTGGTCCATCCCTCTCCCCTTATCCCTCTATAGGTCTAACCGGTTGGGCTAGTGTTTGCCTTAGGGCTTCAGAGAAGGGAGGGAGTGAAGTTCAGCCCTAAGCTTCCAGATTCTGGCTCCTAACCATGGCTACCTGTCTCTGACTCAGTAGCAGGAGGGGCCCCAGTGGGAGCTAGCATATGGGAGTGTCTGTACCTAAGCCACACAGACATATCATGGGGAAGGACACATGAGCTATAATGCTATATATCATCATGCAGGCTCATCCTAACAGATACATGCTGCCTTAGTTCTAGGCAGACACCATCACTTCCATCACACATGAACGTAGCCAGGTCACCCAAGGGCATATACTATCACTTAGAGCATTTACCACAGTCAAGCACACATTGTCCATATACCATGCAGAGACATATAGCTGCAGACACAGTTATACTCATACATGTACACACATACTGTACACACAGACATACTCAATCTGCTTCCCAGGCTGGAAAGGGACCCCAAAATCACTGTGTCCATCCTTGAGCTTTTGAACAGGCATCCTTGAGCATTTGGCCCACACAAATGACCTTTACTGAGTCAAATTCTTCCACTGAGGCAAGTAGACACTCTCCAAATGCCTACACACACACACACACACACACACACACACACACACTAGAACAGTCACACTATCATGTAAATATATAAATAGATATTCCTCATGGTAATGTGCACGAATATCTTTGCAGCTTCAAATACTTAAAAGCATACAATATACATATGTGTATATATTCATACATACATATATATACACAATAATGTCTACATACAAGCATATATCACAGCTATGTATGTACAAACAGTATTCATATACACACCTACACAATCATAGAATATATATATTCCCCCCCTATATATATATACACAACACACACATATATGGCCCAACAAGCATGCATAGACACTGCTACATAAATAAATAAGGTCACACAAGCATGCAGACATGCCTATCCCAGTTCATGTGGGCACGCATGCACACACACACACACATATACACTCACCTACTAGGGCAGGAACACCCTAGAGAAACCCCTCTGAGCCGTGGGTGACAATCAACAGAAAATGGTGGAAGGAGAGCTGAAGCTGACTGCTCAAGCTCTGGCTCTGCCTTCTTTCACCCCATCTGCTCTACCCCTACCCTAGCACTGCTGTCTGCTGTGAGGATCAACGGGGATGGCCAGGAGGTCCTGTACCTTGCGGAAGGTGACAATGTGAGGCTGGGCTGTCCCTACATCCTAGACCCTGAGGACTATGGTCCCAATGTGCTGGACATTGAAATGGGATCAGGTCAACTCAGACCCCTCGCATAGGGAGAATGTGGTGAGTGCTGGGTACAGGATTCTCCTTACTCTGTACTTTGTGATGTCTACCTGTTGGGCAGCCAAGATCCTGAGGAGAGAAGGAGAGAAATTTAGGAAACTAATACTCTGTACTTCCCCCAAGGTTTCTCAGGGAATGGCTTATAAGAACTGTGTCAGCTGGGAATCAGCTAGCCAGTTAGTCTCCCTCCTCCCACTGTATTCCAAAGGGAAGATGAGGTATGGTCTCTGACCTCAAGAAATTCCCAGCCTGGTCTTATACTTCTCCATTGACCTCATCTGATCGCACCCATTATGTTGGAGGTTAGTGAGTCAGGCATCATTATTACCATTTTTTCAGCTGAGAAAACTGAGTCTCACAGAAGTTTAGTCAATTGCTCAGAGTGGCCACCCCACAATTGTGGCTCTGCCTGTCTCACCGCCTTTATTTTCCTCTCTTCTTTACAGTTCCTTAGTTACCAGGACAAAAGGATCAACCATGGCAACCTCCCCCATCTGCAGCAGAGGGTTCGCTTTGCAGCCTCAGACCCCAGCCAGTATGATGCCTCCATCAACCTCATGAACTTGCAGGTATCTGACAACAGCCACTTATGAGTGCCGGGTGAAGAAGACCACCATGGCCAGCCGGAAGGTCATTGTCACTGTCCAAGGTAAGGCCAAGTTTCCCTGGAGTCCCCTTCACCAGGCTTTAGGGCTAAGGCAGTGTGCCATTCTGAGCCTGCTCTGCCTCTAGTCTGGGTCCTGGCTTACAAATTGCCTGCCTCCTTGCAGCTCGTCCTGCAGTACCCATGTGCTGGGCTGAAGGCCACATGTCAAAGGGCAACGATGTGGTGCTGAAGTGCTTTGCCAACGGGGGCTCCCAACCCCTTTCCTACAAGTGGGCCAAGATCAGTGGGCACACTCATCCCTACCGAGCTGGGTCCTACCACTCCCAGCACAGCTTCCACTCTGAGCTCTCCTATCAGGAGTCCTTCCACAGCTCCATAATCAAGGTGAGGGGTCCTTGGCGAGGGCAGAGAGGGAATGCACATGTGATCAGGGACTCTGGGACCAGCTGGGGCTTCACTGGCTCCTCAGTGTCACCAAGTCAAACCTGGAACATGTGGGAGGCTTACTCCTCTGGACCTCACTCACAGCTGCTATTGAAGGAAGAAGAGAAGGCAAAAGTAGGAAGTCGGTCAAAGTAATATGGTTAATTTTGAAGGAATATGGGACTTCCATGGAAGGAGCTGGGCTTGAGCTGGGACAATGACTGACTGAAAGTCCCAAACAAGTGGCTTAACCTCTCTGTGCCATATGGAAAGGGAATAGTAATATCTACCTGTCAGAGATCTATGAGGATTAAATGGGATGAGATGTATGAAGTGTCTGTATATAGAAAAGGTGAATAATAATCCATTATTAAAGAATAACAGAGTTAGAAAGGACCTTAGAGTTCCTCTGGTCTTATGCTGTCTGTACTGTACAAATGAAGAGAGGGAGGAGAGTTCCCCTAATATCATAGAATGAATTAATGGTGTCTCTGCCTTGTTGCTGGAAGAGCGGGGGGGTCCCTCCTTACCTTTGTCCTCAGCAGGGGGAAGGTGACTCACCTGGAGAGTGGAGTGGAGCTGTGTGTGTGGGTGCACTTGTGTACATTTTCCCTCCTTTCAAGTGATGTCCCAAACGCCACGCCACAGGGGATAAGGATGGGGTGGGAGCTTTAAGATACAGATTCTCTGCCTTACCCCATCATTCTGAGGCTCCTCCGATTTCAGGCCTGAACAATGGGGATCTGGTGTTGAAAGGTGTCTCCAGAGAGGATGATGGACTGTATCAGTGCACAGTGGCCAACCATGTGGGCTACAGTGTTTGTGTGGTGGGAGGTGAAGGTCTCAGGTAGTGTATTGTCTCTGAGGGTTCTTGGCTGGGAAAGTAGACTGGAGGGAGGCACAGGGCTCTTTTTTGTGTCCCCCTCCCAGGTACTGGGGATGGAACTCAGGGCTTGGCAGAGCTAGGGAAGTCTCTACCACTGAGCTACATCCCCAGACCCTGGGGTTCTATTTTGGAGTCTTCACTGACTGTCTTTTTATGCTAGAGCAACTGGGCCTGGGATAAACGTGCAGACATAAGGGGTTAAACTTGCATCTCCCCCTTACCTTCTTCACTGGGTACTACCAGGGCCTGGAAATTCCCTGGGCTCCAGCCCATCTTTCCCACAGATCCCCTTCCTGCCTGGCACCTCCTGGTCAGTTACCATCTGCGAGGCTGCCAGAAACCTGATCCCCCCTCCACTTCTCTCCACAGACACCCGGCGTGTGGGAATGATCATCGGGGCCGTGCTGGGCACTTTGCTCATGCTGGCCTGCCTGGCGGTGGGCATCTGGGGGCTCATCTGCTGCTGTTGCGGAGGCTCCGGGGCTGGTGGCGCCCGCGGTGCCTTCGGCTACGGCAACGGCGGCGGGGTCGGCGGAGGGGCCTGCGGCGACTTGGCTAGTGAGATCAGGTAAAACCTGATGCATGCTGCATGCTGCTGTGCCGCAGGGGACCGGCGCCCTGCCCTCTTCACCCCTGCCTGCCACCGGCCGGCTGGGAACCCCACCCCAAACCTGCCCGCCATCACCAAGGAGTGCTGGGACTGCAGCATGTCGACCTGCACCTCGCCGCATGGCTTTTCTGTCTTTCCCCCTTTCCCGTCCCAGTCTCCATCTATGCTCCCCTGCCCTCCATTTCTCTCCAGTCTATGCGCCCTTCTGTCTGTCTTGTCTAGACTGTAAGCTCCTGGAGGGCAGGGTCTATGGTTTTTCACGTTTCCCCGGTGAGAACTCTGACATGCTTATTTAAGAAGAGTTAAGAATAGTGCTAATAACTTATATTAGAAGCAAACTAGAAATAAAAATAGAACAAGACTAGCAGTGCTAATGATTGCAATGCCTTGGGAATGGAGGGAAAAATGGAGAAGATTGATGGGTAGGAGGTGAGAAGAGAGCCGTGCTAGAGTGTACAAGGTCAGGGTAAGTTGAGAAGGAAGGGGAGAGCAGCTCCCGGAACTATAAGGCTCATTCCCTATTAGACGTGATAGTTCTGCTAAACTTCAGAAAGAGATGGAGGGCGCCTGGAGGGGGTTGCCTGCCGTGGGTTGTTCAAACACGTGTGGACAAGTCCTGTCTGGAAGATGGGACTATGGCACCTGGGATCTCTGCAGGGTCGCCGGCCCCAGGAAGGTGCAGAAAGGAGAGTAGGTTGAGGCCAAGAGAAAGAGGCAAGGGGCAGGTGGAGGGAGGTGCGGGAGACGAGAGGTTGCCAAGAGCCCCCAGCTCTGCCCAGGCCGTGCCCACGCCGTGCCGCGGAGGAGCCTGCTCACCCGCCCGCCTGTTGTTTTCCACAGAGAGGACGCCGTAGCGCCAGGGTGCAAGGCCAGCGGGCGCGGCAACCGCGTCACCCACCTCCTGGGGTACCCGACGCAGAACGTCAGCCGCTCCCTGCGCCGCAAGTACGCGCCTCCACCCTGCGGCGGCCCAGAGGACGTGGCCCTAGCGCCCCGCACCGTCTCTGCTGCTTGCGAAGCAGGCCCTTCCCAGGTCTACGTCAAGGTCAAGAGCGCCAACCAGGCCGAATGCGCTGAGGGGCCGCAGCTGGGCAAGGACGGCCTTTTAGTGTGAGCGCGCGCGCCTCGCGCCGAGTGGCTCCCCGGCCGGCAGGCGGGTGCGGGGCTCTCTGCCTGCAACTGGGGACACGTTCGGGCCGGCGCAGACCTCGCTCCCCTCAGACCGCCTGGCGGCTAGGGAGCTGAGGAATTTTCCTCGGGAAAAGAGTAGGACGGCAGAGCCTTCTCCCCCAAAGTGGGAGGAGGCGGGAAAGTTCGGAGGAACGCAGTCCAGAGCCCTTCCGCACCCCGGAGGCTCCAGAGCTGGGGGTACAGGGGTTGCGGGAGGGAGGAGCTGGCGGAGTGAGTATCCGAGAGCCGAAGAGGCGCAGGTTGGGTGTTCCCAGCCAAAGCAGAGGGTCCCTGGGCCCTGGGTGGGTGGGAGTCTGGACTGAATTGTTTTTGTGTGAGATCCTAGCTCTGAGGCAACAGTGTTAGCACAATAAAGAAGCTTTAAGACTGAGGTGGCTGTCCGGTGTTCCACGGAGGGGCGGGCATGGGGTGAAGGGACAGGGAGGATGTGCTCTGCTGCCCTGCCCCATACCTGTACCATCTCCTCTTCCCCTTCTTGTAGGGGAAGTCGTATCTGGAAGTCGTGTTTAATCCTACTCCTTCACAGTACTGTGGGGGAAGTGTGGTCCCTCAGAATGGACTTTAAAACCAGAAGGTCAGAAGTCAGAAGAGGAGACTGGATTGTCAGAGATGACCTCCAATTTTCCCCTGGCCTTTCTCTGCATCCTTCTGTCTTCTCCCCTCATTTACCTAATCCTGACTTCTTTATCTCTCCCAGATGTATGCTTTTCCTTCTCAGCAACCAGAAAAGGATCCAGAGTCTGTGAGGGTACAAAGACCTCAAGGCTGTCTAAGCCAACGTTCCATTTATGGGAAGGAAATTAGATATATTGAGCACCCACTAAGTGCCAGGTGCTTTTGAATATTTTATATTATTCATCTTTTACTTTAGTTTCATTATACAGATGAAGAAACTGAGACCCAGGAATATCGAGTATCTCAATCAAGGCAATCAATACAGTAATTCAGAATTTGCTCTAGAAATGTTTGACTCAGGACATCAGGCTTTTTCTCTGAATCTGGATTCCTTTAATGGCATCCCTGACAGAGGATATTCCAACTTATTATGTCCCTCCAGTGGCAGCTCACCACTTCCCAAAGCGGGCCATTCAGCCTCTGATTGCCAGTATTTAATAGAACATTTCTTCTATTGAACTCATATAGCTTTTATCTCTTGATCCAAGTTCTACTCTTAGGGAACCCAGAGTATCACATTTTCAATTCAGCTGCCTCTAGTGGACCAAGTGGTTGTACTTTATACAGCCCAGCTCAAGAGACATAGAACTGGGCACCTGTCTGATCTAGAGATAGGGGATCTTCAGAAGTGAATAGTATTTCAAGACCATTTAGTTCTACCCTGCCTCTCCCCAGCCACGGGCTTGTTGAGACCCTAGTCACTTTTCTGTCTCTCTTATCTTGAAAAGAAGTTGGTCTTCCTAATTCTTCCTGCTTGTACCCTAGGGCCACATGAAATGGGGAATGCATGGGTTCCAGACTATCTGGGTTTAGGGATCCCCAACCCTGCCTGGCCCTAGGGTAGAAGCAGGAAGACATAATTAGGAAATGCTGGAGATGGCTTGGGTATTTGCAAAGGGGCAATTGCATTGCTGGATCTGCCTTGACAGAACTTGGGAGGAGAAACAAGATAGTGGTGAGACAAAGGGAACCAGAGACAACTAACCTGGCAGCTTGGGAGATGGGGTGGTTGGGGAATGGGCAGGAGTATAGAGGAAAGGGTACTGAACAGGTAGGGAAAGGAGAAATTCAGGAACCATTTGTCCTTTCACATACTTGGTCATACTTCTGAGCACTTCTCAGATGTCTTATTCACAGACAGATTTAGATCTTCAGCAGGGCACTGCACCTGGCACACTTTTGCCCTAAGGCAGGGGGCTGACTAGGTTGATCTGGAAATGGTGCTCCCAGCCTGGGGCACTTTCAGTGCAACCTCTTGCAAGATGGGGAGGGATAGAGGCAACCTGCTGCTGTATGGATTGTTTTGAGAGATATGGTTTTCTACATTCTGGGAGCCAGGAAGTCATGCTTAGACTTAGCCCTCATCTGAGAGGTGAAAACAGTGAGGCTCTGGCAATGACTCAGCCCATTAAAAAGCAGCGAGAGATTTCAGAGAGAATTTGGAAATAACTTTTAATTAGGATGTGAGGAAGTGAGGGTAGTACCTAAATCCAAAGCCAAGATTGTAGCCAGCACCCTGCTCAACATCCCAAAGTGAGAGGAAGGGAGTTTTCTGTTCCAAGGATTTTGCTACAGGAACACCTCATTCTTTTTTGTTCATTTCTCTTGCCCAAAACCTTGTTCAGTGCTGGAGGAATATACTTGTGATAAATATTTACCGGTGGCTTTAGGACTGATGTGGGGAGGTGGGCAGGGATGCTCTGGTTGATAGCATTGCTGGAGTTCTATGATGTAAGTACTACCACCATGGCTGTTTTCAAGCTGTCAACCTGATATCAGTGGCATGGAAGTAGAAGAAATGTTCAGTAGTACACCATTGTAGTATTTCTGTAAGTCAGATAGAATAGAAGTGAATAACCTCAAGAGAACCATAGAAAGATAATCAAATGGGAATGAGTTTTCAGTACTATCACCTTTGTTTTAATATAACTTATTTAATTATAAGCTTATGTAATTTACTTTTTTTTTTTTTGTAATTTACTTTTAAACAGTGACTGCACTAACAATTGCAAAATTCAGGACCACATCTCCAGGTGTTAGCCAGCTTTGCAGTACTGTAACAAAATCCCTGAGAGAATGAACTTCAGAAGAGGAAGGAATTTTTTGGTTTATAGTTTCAGAGGTTTCATGGTTGCCTGGTCCAATTGCCTTTGGACCTGTGGCAAAGTAGCACATCATGGTGGAAGTATATGGAGGAAGAAGATGCTCACCTCATGGCAGCTAGGAAGCAGGGAGAAAAAAGAAAGAGGAGGAACCGGGGTCCCAACATTCCTTTCTAGGGCATCTCTAGTGATCTAACTTCCTCCCATTAGCCCTACTTTCTAAAGTTTCCACCTGATGAGTGCAGTGGCACCCACCTATAATCCCAGTGCCTTTGCAGACTGAGGCAGGAGGATCCCAAGTTTGAAACCAGCCTCAGCAACTTAGTGAGAACTTGTCTCAAAATAAATAAATATAAAAGACTCTGGAATATAGCTCATTTGTAGAGCACTCTTGGGTTCAATTCCCAGTACCACAAAAAGGTAAGGGAAGGGAAGGGAAGGAAGGAGGGAGGGAGGGAGGGAGGGGGGTAGACGGGAGGAAGAAAGGAAGGAAGGGAAGGATGGAGGAAGGAAGGAAAGGAGGGGGAGGGAGGGAGGGAGGGAGGAAGGAAGGAACAAAGGAAAGTTTTCACCCTCTCCCAATAGCACCATTGGCGATTCAACACTTAGCCTTTTGAGGGACACTTATCCAGACCTGAGCACCAGGCAAGTGGAAGACTAGGTGTACAAATGCTACCTCAAGTGTGGGAATCTCAAGACAGTTCTGATTTTCGTTTTTCAAGAGAGACACAAATAGCATGAAGTCTCTTGTCTCCATTCCTCTTCCTAGTTCTGCCTTTTGCATCTCTTCTCAGAATTGCCAGGGCTAATTCTAGTTCTTTTGGTTACTGACAAATTATTTACATAATTTACATCTCCTTGGAAACCAAGGTCACTCTTGGGTCATCAAGCTAACTTAGTATCCACAGAATTTCTATTAGTTTATCCCCAGGGTATCCATCCTTGGAAATTTCATTCTAGAGATATTTTGTTGTTGTTGTTGTCATACTGGGAATTGAACCGAGGGGATATTCTACTACTGAACTATATCCACTGCCCTTTTTAGTTTTTATTTTGACAGGGTCTTGCTAAGTTGCCCAGGCTGGCTTTGAACTTGAGATCCTCCTGCCTCAGCCTGCCAAATCACTGGGATTACAGGTGTGTGCCACCACTCTGGCTCCTGGAGACACTTCTGAGTCTTTACTGCCTCATATTCTCTGATTTTCCTCCCCAGATTTAGGAAGTCATCTTCTAGCCATCTTCTTTTCATCCCCAAATTCTCAAATGTATTGGAATCCCAATGAATTGTCTATGTGGTGTAATCATGCCCATTTCATTTCAGTTATTCTAGGCATAGATTGTGGTGACTAGCGGAGGGAACTTAATTTTATCTCCAGACTCACTGGAACAAGGGAGTTTGGGTAACCAATAACCTAACTATTATCCTTCCAGAGTTAGAAAAACTCCTAACATCTATGTGCACAGACTGCAGAGTGCCTGTAGGCAGGGGACTGGATCAAAACTTTAACCCTGGTTCCAAGCTTCCTCCAGAAGCCTCCTCCTGGATTATCACCCTGATTTGGTGAGAGTCTGGGAAACCCTGCTCTGGGGCTCATATTCTTCATCTGTCTAGCCCATCTGGAATAATCATTTTGTTTATTCCTGGTCTGTGGAAACAAACTTGATTCCATTAGGTTGCTTCTGCTTGGGCCAGGAAGGGTATGCTGAAGGGAAGGAAGGGTGGAAAGGAGAGGCTGCTTTGGGGAATCTTGAAGAGTTTGGGTGTGGTTATTATGCCTGTTGCTGGAGAGTGGACAAGATGGCCATCTGCCAGCCCTCTGTGACCATGGTCCTTGGTAACCTTATGAATGCTCTGGGAAAAACAGATGGCATGGGACCATGTACCGTAGGAAAGAGATTGAAGCCCTTGACAAAGGCCAGAAATTAGGCAGAGGAGGATGGGGCAAAACCCTGAAGTGAGATGATGGTGGGTCCTGCATGGGCTTTTGTGGGAAGAAAAGAAGGAAGGAAAATTGTAATAAATATTTATGAGTGAGCCACGTTCACATATGCAGAGGAGCCTCAGTTTTGGAGTCAGACAGACTTGAGTTCATAATTAATAAACTCCCAGAATCTCAGTTTCTTCATCTGTGAAATGGAGTCATTGATAGTGTTATTTTGTGTGGTGTGCATATTACACAATCTGGTGCATAGTGGGTGCCCAGTGAATTGTTGATCTCTCACCCTCCACATCCCTAATCTATAATTTCATCTCCCAAAAGAGGATAGTCCTGGAGGCACAGATCTAGCCACACAGAGATGAAAGCAGGAGGCAGTGGGAGGTCCACAGGGAGGGGGATGAAGAGAGAATGAAGCTATGGGATTGAACTTGGAGACAGCTCATGTGGATGAAGGAGCATGGAGTTTAGGACAGCAGGTATTAAAGTAGGAGAACTAGTGTGCCACCTCTTCTGGCTCCTGGAGACACTTCTGAGGAGGCCTGGAGTCACATGCAGGTATTAATATTGACAATAATCCTCATTAGTAATAGTGATATTAATAATAACAGGAAGTTCCTGAAACACAAGCTTGGCAGGGTCCTGGATGAGCTTCCAGAATCCTTGGGGCCACCTCCCTGTACCAGGGTGTGTCCTCCTGTGCCCTTCCCCTTTGACCCGCTCTCAGTTCCTAGCACTCAGGACACAGCTGCTGCCCTCTGGGCCTAGTGTCTCCTGGGGTGCCCTCTGAAAGACTGACTGTGACAACAGGTAGACCTGGTGGATCATTCCTAAAGTCTTAGTCTCTTCACTTTTGACTCTGAATGTTCAATGGGTAACTAAAAGCAGGATTAAAAGATTTATTGTTTCTGCCTCTATTTGCATCAGTCTTCTTTGATTTGAGTCACCTTGGATTCCAGGGATAACTAGGTTTTATTGGCAGACATCTTGTGACCAAGTTGAAGCCATCCCCGACCCCAGACAGTAGCAACTATCTTATTCTGACAAGGCCCCAGCTGGTCAACCCTAAAATAACGATGGACCAGACCATACCTGATCAAGAGCACCTGCTCTGGCAGCTGTGCAAGCCCTCCAACTATGCAAACCCCAAACTTTGCTCTCATTCCCCTTTCTATAAAACCTCAAACTCATTGTCAGACCCTGAAAGACAGGGTTGAGGATGTGGGTCTATTTATCTTCCCACTGATAAAAGTTTCTTTCCTACTTTTCATCATTACCTTTTTTCTGTAGTTGTTTTTTTTTCTTTTGAGATGAGTGGCTGGACTCGATTCATTGGATCCCCAGGATTCTGGTCTAGGACTCTGGTAATATCCACACAAAGCTGAGGGGAGACCTTCCCAACAGAGTGCACATAACTTTTCTTCAACTTTATGGAATCAACAGTATTGAAAATGGGTTCCTCCAGTCCCCTCCAGACCCTGCCTAGGACTCTCCTCCTGTCAGTTCTCTCAGTCATCCCCTGGCTGGTCCCCCTCTCCTTCTGCCTGTCTACTTGCGCATTTTACCCTTCATCTTCAGAGGCTGGGAGTTAGCTCCTGATGCCTGCTCTAGCCTCAGCTCTGGCCTCAGCTCCTAGATCCAGTCAGTTTTCCTTGCTGGGAAAACTCCTCTACCTCCCTTCTCCTCTTTCCTGGCCTGCCTCCACAGGAAGCCAACTTGGCCTTGCCCTGTTCCATTATCCAAGTCTCTTTCCTTTTTCCAGACAAGGTGAAGGGTGTTTCCTTTATTGTCTTTGTCCTACCTGGGGAGTGTACTGTCATTCTCTCATCTCTATCAGCCTAGGCTTCCCTTGAGGGGAGGACCCTGTCTTTTCCATTCTCAACACCTACTCCTTTTTGAGCTCAGAATCTTTTTGAGTTGGGTGTGGTGGTGCACACCTGCAACACCAGCTACTGAGACTGAGGCAGGAGGATCAAAAGTTTGAGGCTAGCTTTGGCAATTTAGTGAAATATCATCTCAAAATAAAAAATAAAATAGAAAAGGTTGAGG
Source organism: Sciurus vulgaris (assembly GCF_902686455.1). Taxonomy (NCBI): domain Eukaryota; kingdom Metazoa; phylum Chordata; class Mammalia; order Rodentia; family Sciuridae; genus Sciurus; species Sciurus vulgaris. Next base: position 121,004,909 of record NC_136461.1, on the reverse strand, counting down.
ATTCAGCTCAGTGTAGAATGTCCCTATATTCAATTTCCAGTGCTGAAACAACAACAACAACAACAATGACAACAACAACAACAAAACCTGTTTGAATTGATGGATTAAAATTAGAGTGATGGATAAAGTATGTACTAGAGACTCTTATTTCAATGTGGAATGAAGATAATTGTCACTGCTTGTGATGACCTTCAGGTAGATGGTATGGAATGAGCCAGACATATTCCCCCAAACCTCCCTCTCTCTCTCTCTCTTTTTAATTGAGCATTGAACCCAGAGGCACTTACTGTGCTACATCCCCAGAACTTTTTATTTTTTATTTTGAGACACAGTCTAAATTGTTCAGGCTGGCCTCAGACTTGCATCCTCCTATCTCAGCCTCCTGAGTTACTGGAGTACACCACCATGCCCAACCCAAACTCATCTTAAAGGTGCGTGTGCAACTTGCTTTCCAGGACAATGGACAACCAGAGCCAGGCAGGCCTGGGAAACAGTCCTCTCTAGTGCTCTGGCTCTCTCAGGTAAGGGCAAGTTGCCATAGCTACAGACTGGGTCATGGTGCCCCTGTTCCTCTGACTAATAGTCTCTGTCAAAGCTCTTCCCTGTACAGAATATGGGTTTCTCACTAATGGTTGTTGAGGATATGCCATATTTGTGATCACTGCTATTGAAAAATTGAGCAACAGATCCTCAGTTAGGAGCCTAACCTGCTATTATAACATTGTTCCTGTGGAGAAATCTGATTCCTTCCTTTCAGTAAACATTAGCCTTTCCAGGAATGGAGCATTCAGTCTGAGAAAGTGAATGGATAGTAGTAATATCCTACCCAGCTATCCCATCTTCCTACTTAGCCACCTAAAATCTGTATGCCAATAACACCCACATTTAGGCACCTAAGCCAGACTTCTCTCTTAAATTTCATGCTTTTCTGCTTAGATTTATTTATTGGTTCACAGGGGTGCTCTATCTTTGAGTTACATCCCCAACCTTTTTATTTTATTTTAAAGTCAGGGTCTTGCTACCTTACCCATGGTGACCTCAAATTTGGGATCCTCTTGTCTCAGCCTCCCAAGTCACTGGGATTATAGGCAAGTGCCCAACTCTGCTTACATACTTAACAGTTCAAATTTAGCATGTTCCCAAAACTACCTTGGATCAACCTTAAATCTATTCTACTGTCTTCCCCTTCTCAGTTCATTGTACCTTTGTCCTTTAACTCCTTTCTTTCTCTTACCACATCCCTGCACCACATCCAACCCAGTCAAGAGGCTTTGCTGGCTCAGCCTTCAGAGCAGGGCCAGAATCCAACCTTCTCTTCCATTAACTTAAAGCTCCAGTCGCCCTTCATCTCTTGTGTGGTTACAGCAATGATGCCTAGACTATTGCCATACTTCCTTTTCCACCTACAGTTTATTCTCAACAGAGAAGCCAGAGTGATAGTTAAAATCATTTTTTTTGCTCAAGCCTCCAAAATGATTTCTCAATGTCAAGGTCCTTATATTGAACCTAGGGCCTCTCTCTCACCTCCTGACCTGATTTACCAGTTGTCTCCTTGTGGATTTCTCCACTCCAGCCACACTGGCTTGTTTCTGTAGCACCTTAGGGCCTTTGCCCTGGCTGTTCTCTTTGCCCACAATGACTCTAGTCCAGATTCCCCAACAACTAAATCCTTAACTTCTTCAAATCTTTGCTTGTCTGTCTTTCTCTCAGTGAGGCCCATTATAGCCCCCTTATTTAAGATGACCTTAAATAATGGTACCAGGAAATATACTCCCCATTGCCCTTATACCCCCATTTTTTTCTTTAATTTGTAGCACTTATTCCCTTCTAACATGGTTTATAATTTATTTGTTGTAATCATTGCTAATTGATTCACCCCTTCTTCCCCTATACTATCAGCTCCACAGGAGGAAGCACAAGGCAATAATCTTGGTCTGTTTTATTCATTACAGTATTTAAGCTTCTAAAAAATGTCAGGCATGTAGAAGGCACTCAATAAATATTTTTTTCTGCCCCTCCTCCTCTGAGGTACTGGGGACTGGACCCAGGAGCACTCTACCACTGAGTTACAACCCCAGCACTTTTAAAATTTTGAGACAGGATCTCACTAAGTTGCTCAGGCTGGGCTTGAATTTGTAACACTCTGCCTCAGAATTTCAAGTAGAATAAATGTTGTGTCAAAGAAAGAAAAGGGATGGGAGGGATGGAGCACCTGCAACAGGATTAATCCCCAGGCCCATGGCTCCTGAGAAACAGCCCAAATCTGTTCATGGATGGTGAAAATTTCCTAAGATGTTCAGAGGGTTGTCTGAGTCCAGCCTACTGATTTCCTGTCTGGAAGGGGGAGATTTAGTAATGGAATTGCCTGAACTGAGATTCTTGGCTTCCTCATTGGAGGGAATGTCTGAACAGTGGCCATGTATTGGACACCTGCACATTCCCCACCCTCTGTATTCACTTAGCAAGTATGTTTTGGTGATGCACTTACTATATGTGAGTGGTAGGACTGGAGTATTAAACCTGATCCTTCCAGGAGCAATCAGTCTCCTAAGGGACATCCTTAAGTGCATTTGGAGAAATTTAAAAATGACACATATGATTGTTGACTCAGTGCTCTGGAAAGAGTCGATGCCATGAGATCATTTGAGGGAAGGCTTCTGCAAGTAGGAGTGCCTGGGGTTGTGCCTGGAATCCTTGTTTAGAAAGCAAGATGGATCAGGGAGTATATGCTGTGGGCTGGGAGGTAGGGAGAAGAGCCTGGATAAAGGGATAGAGTGCATGATTGTGGCATGTTCAGGTGACAGACAAGAGCCCAGTCTGTCTGGAATGGAGAGTGTGAGTGGCACTGTTGATAGCTGCCACCTCCATCTTAAGGCCCCTGAGAGCTAGGGCTGGGTGATGGGGAGAAGTAAGGTGTGCCTGCCAACTGGTATGCTCCCAGCAGGCCATCTGGCTCCTGGCCAAGGGTCCTTACTTCTATTGCTCATTGCCCATTGAAGCCTCCTCCGTCCGGCACTCTTGCTTCCCCTCCATCTTCCCCAGGAATCCCCAAAGCAGACAGTGCAAGAGAACTGCTCTTCTCTTCAGTGTATAGACCATGGTTGATTCAGCCCTGTAGGAATGAGGCTACTCTAATGGTAGCATTGAGGCTGTGCTGGCCCCCAGAGGCAAAGTGACATGGTGGTGATGGATGTTTGTACATCCCTCCCATGGACCTGTATGGTGATGGGGGAGTACATTCACTGGGGACAATGATGGCCAGATGGACACAGCTACTAGGGATAGGACACTACAGATCATAGAATCCTTCTCTGCAGGCCTAGGAACAGCCCTGCCCCATGACCCAGACTCTGTCTTCTCCTCCTTCAGGGAACGCATTCACCCTGGGAGTGTTACAGGACATCTTCAGCCCAGAGTGACTGAATAGCCAGAAACATTTTCTGTTTCAGCTCTGTTCCAGCCCCGTGATTGTGAGCCTCTTGCCAGCAGGCACTAGTCTCTAGTAAGCAACACCTTCCTCACAGCAAAAGTGACTCTCTCCAGCCTCCTGACTCTGAGGAAACTCCTCTTCATGTTCTCTCCACAAAGGGATGCCCCAGAGCCTCTGGCCTGGCAGTTACAACTTACCTCTGAGGGAGAGTCATGACATCTAGCAAACCAGCTCTTTTGCAATGAATAATACACCATGGCTTCTGTGTCTGACCATACCCACTTGACCAGCTCACTGTCATTGCTTGGGAAAAGCTCCCTTAGACAGAATCAGGGGCTCCATCTAGACACTACATGTGGGACCCTGAATGCTATAGGGGTAGGCATGAGGTGAGATGGATTCTTGGGGAGGGATGGGATCAAGGACAGTCTCACATGGCTACTGAGGCTCAAACACTCCCACCATTATGAATCTTGGGTTCTGAATGTTCCAGAAATTTATAAAAATTGATATTCAGAATTCTGGCCAGGTGGCAGAGGAGTTGACCAGGACATACCATGATCCTGGACCAGCTGGGGTTGAAGGTGCTGTGGGAGGACCTGTTCACCAAAGGATGTCTTGCAGTCCCTGTGTCCTCAGGTTCTTGTTGAAGGAAACTGGCAGATCTGCAGTGTGAAAACCTACCTGATTATAAGCATGTCCCCATTGTCTTAGCTGGGAGTGGAGTCAGGGCGCAGGAGGATTTCTCTTCCTCAAGTAAACTTCCATTTGAATTATTAGGTTGAAGCATATAAATTACCTATATATGACTCATTTTTAAACTTGCAAGAATGACAATTTTCATATGATTCATCCCAATATATTGTTCAGCCTCCAAATGTTTGTTCCTTTTCAAGCCCCTGTTCCATGATAATTAAGGATGAATGAGCTGGGCTTGGTGGTGCAATCTGTAATTCCAGAACTTGAGAGCCAGAGATGGGAGGAGGTCAACCTTGGCAACTTAGTGAGAATTTGTCTCAAAATAAAATTTAAAAAGAGTTGAGGATGTGGCTTAGTGGTAGAGCACCCCTGAGTTCCATCCTCAGTATCACAAAAACATATATATATATATATATATATATATATATATATATAAAATAATGAATGAATTCTCAACTTCACCCCATAACATACTCTTATGTGCGTATTTCCAGTTTGCATGTGTAGCACCTCCATCTGACTGGTTGCTCAGGTCAGATACCCTGTGGCATTCTGACCCTCCTTGAACTGAGGTTATGAGTCCTACCTATTCTACCTCCCATATATATATTTTTTTGCACCCACCCACTTCATTCTTCTCCCCGTGTCTGTCTTGATTCCAAGCTACTGTCGTTTTCTGCTAGGTTTGCTGCAATAACTTCATCTTCCTGCTTTCTCTTCTCCCTACTTCAATCTATTCACCACACAGCACCAGAGTGATTTTTTAAGAAGTCTGATCACGTCTTTTCCCTTCTTAAAGCTCTTTAGTGCCTCCTTTTACATTTATAATTAAAATTTAAATCTTACCATGTCCAACTAGACCCTACTTGACCTCTGCTGTTGTCTCCTCCCAGGGTCCCTCTCGCTTATTACCCTCTGGCCATGGGGACTTCCCTCATGCATTCACATATGCCAAGGTCTTTCCAGAAGGGCTTCCACACTTGCTGGTTCCTCAGAGTGCAGGCCCTCCTGACTCTGCTTTATTAATTCTTACTCTCCCTGCTGACTGCTGCTTGAATGTCCTTTCTACCCTGAGCTATAGCTCCAGCCTTTTTTGATTTTTTTATTTTGTGACAAGAACTTGCTAAATTGCCCAAGTTGGCCTTGAACTCGCAATCCTCCTGCCTCAGCCTCCTGAACAGCTGGGAGTACAGATGTTCATTGCCATAGGCAGCCTCCCTTGTTATTCTTGCTCAAGGTTTTCAGTTCTTTTCTTCTACGAAGCTTAGCACAATTTAAATTAAACACATGTGCATATTCATTGTGTCTCTTCCTACTTGATTGCAAGCTTCCTGTGTGCAGAGATGTTTGTCTAATTCACAGCTGCATATAGCACATAGTAGGTGCTCATTAAAGGTGGGCTGAGAGAATGAACACTGAGGACAGACAGCTTATCTTCTGGGAAATCAGGGTCCTATTGTCCCAAGTTTGACTTCGGCCGCTTGTGTTGTGCTACTCCTAAGCTGCAGTGAGAACTGGGGGTTTGCTGTTAGTCACTGGTGGGAGATTGGGGGGGGGGGTCTCAGATTCAGGAGATAGATGGGAATTATGATAGAAAAAAGTTCAGGGTTAATCTGTACATGGTGGTGCACACTTGTAATCCCAGCTACTCTGAGGGCAGGAGAGATAGTAAGTCCAAGGGTCATTCTGTGCAACTTAGTCAGAACCTGTCTCAAAATAAAAAATAATAATAAAAAAAAAAGCTGGATGTGGTGGTGCTCACCTGTAATCCCAACAGTTCAGGAGGCTGAGTCAGGAGGATTGCAAGTTCCAAATCAGACTTAGCAATTTAGTGAGGCCCTACACAACTTAGACTGTCTCAAAATAAAAATAAAAAGGACTGGGGATGTGTCTCAGTGGTTAAGTGTCCTGGATTCAATCCCTGGCATCCAAAATAAATAAACAAATAAATACATAAAAAAATAATACAAAGGACTGGGAGTGTAGTTTAGTGGTAAAGTGCCCCTGGGTTCAATCCTCAGTATCAAACAAACAAACAAACAAAAAGTCAGGGGAGGAGTCCTTATATTCAGACTCACCCTTAACATTTATAATCATAAATCAAGAGAACAAATTGTCATATAAAATTATTATTTTATTTATTTATTTTTTTCAAATAAACTGCAAAGTCAAGTTTAGATTCAGAAATTTTGGACTCTTTGGAGTTTCATACCAAACCTTGATAGTGTAGGAAAAACTAGTCCCTTGTTCCAGGCCCTAGGATAGACCCCTTTTCTTTCCATCCACAATTCCATCTTCCACTGTGAAGGGCCTTGGTCCCACTCATGTGGATACTCTGGACTTCATTCACATCCCCTTTCAAAGCTATCCTTAGACCTTAGGGTGATAGGTGATTTGGCCCATCTTTGGCAGGATGAACCCAGGAAAGGAGTCCTCAAATTCCTATTTGGAGAGAAAATCCTAGGATCGTGGATTCCTGGAGTGGATTGCGAAGCCGGGAGCGAGCTTCAGGTGGGTGTCCCCTTGGTATCTTGCCTGTGGAGGAAAGTCAGAGCAGGCCTCTGTAGCATAAGCCAGAGCAGTGGCCTTCTTGCTCTGGTGAGAGGGTGATGCTCTCTGTGCTTATGGTCTTCAGAGATAACTACACAGGGAAAGGACTGGCAGGCATCCTGCTGTGCTTGTCCTTTCCGGGCACAGCCTCCAGAAGAATAAACTCTGCATTAGCTATTGTCTGGACTTGACTGAAGCTCTGGTTGCTAATCTTGGCCTTTGGTTTCAAATTCCCTCTCAGGTGAGTGATGGATAAGAGCATCATCTCCTGACTGCCCAAGCCTCAAGCTGAGAGCCCGTCCTTCTTGTCCTTTTTCCTGCATCTGCATCTCTCATATTTTCATTCTAAAATCAAGGCTTTGAGTATGTGTGGGGACTGTTAGGAATTTTCTCGAAAGGTTAGGCTGTAAGGTTATTATGATCAATTAGGGGCAAGGGAATTCCATGGTATTTCTGAGCAAGGAAGAACGAGGGCCAGACTACCAGAGGTTGTGGCTGAAAGGACTGGGGGGTTGATGGGTCTTGGACCTGGTCAGCAGAACCATGATGAGAACACTGGAACTCTGAGCTTCTGCAGTGAGGTGGGCACCTCATGAGTGGACTGACCAGTGGGCAGGTGGGGAGCAGCTAGGCTGAATTTCACTGACTATATACTTGACCTTGGAAAACTCCTGAGAACCCTTCCCAGCTGGGGGGTGCAGCTTGAAGGCCAATAGGACTAAGCTCACCAAGCTCTTAGTCCATGCATGCAGGCCAGACTCCAATCTGGGAGGGTGGTCCAGCCCCAGCACTTGTGAACAGACTGTATCTTTCTGTAGGGGAGCTGTGATGTCTCTGAGTTCTGGGAACAGTTAAAGAAATCTCTGCTACTCTGGGAAGACCTGCGTCAGGAATCTACGAGGCCATACCTATGTCTTCACTTCCTGCCAGCAAAAGCTTTGGTCCCAAGTCAGACCTTCTGCCCTTTTATCATTTTCCCTGGGGACCAGTTGGCTCTCACTGGGGCAGAGGTCTCCTAGGCCAGTATATGCCTTCAAGTTCCTGCTGGGGGATGGTTACTCACTGGTATTGTTTGTTGATGAGACTGTGAGTCCTTTGAGGATGGTGATGCTACTATTTAGTCATCTCTGAAACTTTATTGATGCTGATACCCAGCAGGTGCTCAGCAAATGCTTATTGAATGAACAGATGGATGCCTTTCCTGTTCTATAGATTCTGTTCAAACTTTCTCTTTTTGATACTTTATTATTTTATTTTTTGGAGGTACTGGGAATTAAACCCAGAGGACCTTTACTACTCTGATACACCCCCAACCACTTTTAAATTTTATTTTGAGACAGGGTCTCACAAAGTTGCCCAGACTGGCCTTGAACTTGCAGTTCTCCTGACTCAGTCTCCCAAGTAGCTGGGATCACAGGCACACACCACCTGCCAGGTTTGGTATTTTACTTTATTAAACCAACTGCTGCCTCTGAGAAGATATCCTACAACTCCACCATATTCTCCCCAAAAGAAAGTCCATGGCCTCAGCTAGACCAGTCAAACTTCATTGTGTGGCATTGGAATCTTCAGTGAGCAGAAGTGAGTTTTCAGGGAACAGAAAACTGAACAGAGTGATTCTACCCAGGCCCCAAGGTCTATATCCTCAAGGTTTCTGGCTTTGTCTTTTCTGCGACCTGGTTGGTCAGCATTTTCTTTGGGTCTCTAAGCTACCCACAACTTTCTAGTGAATTCCTTATTTACTTTAGTTAAGACCATAGTTGATTTCTTTCAGAGAAGTTTGATTGATACAAATATTTACCCACTCTTCTCTTTCTCCTTCTTTTGGTACTAGACATTGAACCCAAGTGGTGCTTGACCACTGATATAGCTCCAAATCTTTTTATTATTTTATTTCAAGACAGAATCTCCCTACATCTCCCTAAATTGACTTGAACTTGTGATTCTCCTGCCTTAGCCTCCTAAGTGACTGGGATTAAAGTTGTACGCCCCAATGCCTGGTTATTCATTCATTCTTTAATTTATAATTCATTCTTAATAATGGAAGACTCTTAAGAATTGTCTAGGGAAGGAATGGCTAATAGGTTTCATCTTGATTCCTAACTGGTTGGTAGGGGCAACTTGAGGGTTACATGTGAGCTCAGTGGGAAAAGTATGTCATAATTAATAGTTGCATCTGACACAGCCCTGGAAAACCAAAGTCTGGATATATGTGCTGTGTATTTGTCATTCCTAAAAACACAAAGCCTCCAGTCTGTGATCTTGTTCTGAGATGGTTTTTCCTTTAGCATATTTATTGAAACAGCTGAATGAATTAAGTACATTCATTGAAATTTTATATTTGGATGTCTTCATTTGCTAGAAAGTTCTTCTCTGGTACTATGGTACAGTGTGAAATGCCGATTGATTTAGATAAACTAAAGCTAATTCTGACTTTCCCACTGACTAATTATGTAATTTAGGGATGTAACAATCTCTTTGGACATCAGTTTTCCACCTAATGAAAACAAACAAACAAACAAACAAACAAACAAACAAACAAACAACTTTGCTGTTTGTGGTGGTGGTTCAAGCCTATAATCTCAGAGACTTGGGAGGCTGAGGCAGGGAGATCACAAGTTCAAGACCAGTCTGGGAAACTTAACAAGACCCTGTCTCAAAATAAAAAATAGAAAGGGTTGGAGATGTGTCTCAGTGGTGCAGCGCCCTCAGTGCCCAATACTTAAAAAAAAAATAAAAAATTTGAATTGAGTAACCACAGATTCTTTCCAGTTTTCAGTTTTAATATCCTATTATTCATATGAGTCAATATCTGCCTCTTAGTGACAAGCTCCATTGGACTCAGTTACACAGTCTGGGCTTATGTGATAACTCTTCAAATATTTGAGGATGCATGCCCCTCTGAATTTTTTGTTCCAGGTTAAACATGACCAGTTTCTTTAATCATTTCTCATATGATAAAGCTTCTGAATTTTTCACCATCATGATCATTCTCTAATGGACACTTAAGTTTTCCAGTGTTCCCTGAAAGGGCAACCCCCAGAGCAGGACTCAGGCTAGTCGTGTGGTACAAATATCCTCACTACTGATCCGTGGGCTCAGCCTGATCCTCCAGCACACAGCCCAAGAGGAGGCAACTGCTAAAACTTTCCAGGATTAGGGATAGTCACATTTGATAGTCTTACAGACCCTTCCTTCAGGCTGCATGCAGAACAGGTGCAGCGAGCCATAGAGTCAAATCTGGAAGAAGGCAGTGTTTCCCTGAGAGATCAGAAAGTAACCAAGAACCAATTAACATAAGAGGTACTACTTTTTCATAAACATGGAAGGAATATTGGCCAGAGATGGCGTTAATGTTTGCAGCTGTTGTCTTTTAGTCTCCCCGCTCCTTTAAAAAAAAGCACTGGGTGTTCATATCTCCATTAATGAAAAAATGTTCTCTGCAACTCCTTTACTGTGTCCTTCTCCCTTCTCTCCACTATCATGTCATGTGACTTCTTTGCCCTAGCAGTGCTTGTGTTTGTCCTTTGCACAGAAGAACAGATGCAAAGGCTGACAAAATAAAGTAAAATAAAAATAAGAAGCTGGACACGGTTCACATGTCTGTAATCCCAGAGATTTGGGAGGCTGAGGCAGGAGGATTTCAAGTTTGAGTTCAGACTGAGCAATTTAGCAAGACCATGTTTGAAAATAAAAAGTGAAAAGGGCTGGGAATATAGCTTAGTGACCCTGGGTCCAATCCTTGTAGCTTTGGAGAGGGTTCTGGTCTGATTGTGAGCCTATTTGAAACAAAGGTGTACTTTTTCTTTCCTTTTTTTTTTTTTTTTTTGTAAAGGGGATAAAATCCAGGAGAGCTTTACCACTGAGCCAATTATTTATTTATTTGTTTATTTTGAGACAGGGTCTCACTAAGTTGCCCAGGCTAGCCTTTAACTTGTGATCCTTCTGCCTCAGGTGTTTGAGCTGCTGGGATTACAGGAATGTGCCACAGAACCCAACTCATGGAAATAAGGATGTAAAAAGGTCATTCTGGGCACAGTCTGACATCTGAACTGATGGGGTGCTCTCTGTCACCCAAACCCTAAGGAAGGAGGGTTCTGAAGATCACAAGGTGCCATATGATGTGACCTCAGACTCTCTCTGGACTATTTTCCCTTCTCTTCTCCTTGCTTTGTTTGAATCCAGCCACTCTGATCTTTCTCACTTAGGGTTTTTGCATTTTCTGTTCTGTCTGGAGCACTTTCTGTCATTAGATGGTCACTCCTTCACTTCCCTGGCTCTCAGTTCAAATGCCACCTTTTCAGAAAGTGACACCTTATCTAAGACAGATCCTTTCTCCCCAGCACATCATTCCCTAGCTTTTTATTCTGCCTTATCATTCTTCACAGTACCTGGCAACATCTAATGTACACTTCTTTGTTTATTCATATCATCTAGAAAGTAAACTCCATGTAGGCAAGGGCTTTGCTTTGTTTATGACTGATTTCCCCCATGCCTCTAAGTGCACCCAGCATGAACCCTCAATTCCTATTTGTGATGATGTAACTTTTAAAGCATCAATCTCAAAGCTTATGAGCACAAAAATTGGTCTCTTGGAAACACTTTGTGTTTTTCAATAGAAGGTTAATAAGTCTACTAGTTGACAAGTGAGTCATTGGGGATGGGAACACTAGTTTATTTGAGCAGCATAGATCTGTTCAAAGAGGCCCTGGTGCTGCTCACTACGAAATCACTGTGTATGCAAAGTTGCTAAGAGTCACTTTGTGAAGAACTGTGGGCCCCACCCCATTCACAACTGCTCTGATATGAGTTGACTCTGGGGATGAAGGGAAGAAAGGTGGGGAGTGGTGTGTTTTTCTCCATGGACCCACCTTGACTCATTGCTAGATCTCAGTCTTTCTTTCTTACATCATTTTTAGGGGCAGGCCAGTTTTGCATGACTCAGTGATCAGGCATGAGGAATACCTGTACGTGAGGGCAGCACCAATGGCCAGGTGGAGCGGGCATGTACACTTTGCAGGTGGGCTTAGGTGGAAGGTGATAGGAGAGAAGTGGGTGCAGGAAATGGATGAGAATTAGGTAAATCCAGGTGAAATTCAGGGGATCTCAAAAGAGCCACGAAGGGGAAATCCAAGAACAGTCGAATGGAGGAGGGATCCAGTTGTGCTGATCATTTCTGCACAGTGGGATAAGAGAGAAAGTCCTAGGACAGGACTGACATCCTGGTAGAGGCATTAAAGCCATGCTGGGTAAATATTCAAATCTACCCCTATTTCTTCGATACCTCCTTCCTCTCTATTATGAAGACTTGAGTGAGGCCCCAGAATAAAATCCAGTTACATTTGGGTGGGAGTTAACTATGAATTTTATCAGCTACTAATTCCCGAGGGTAAGTTTAGATCATCAAGTTTCCCCTATTCTCCAGTGGCAATAAATAGCCCAGAACTTTCCAGACAGATCCACACAGTGGCAGCATGTATTTTCTAAAGGTGGCCACAATAACATCTTCTACCCCATATGGCAATGTGATCTTGACAATCCTCCCATTGAATGGTAGGGTCTTTGTTTCTCTCCTTGAACTTGGGTAGCTTTTCTGCACTTGCATCTGAGAAGGACAATGGTAGAGTCTAAAATGCCTCAGCATCCCTCCTCTCCATAATTTTCCTTCTTTGTAGCTTTTCCTGGATCTTCACTCCAAATCTCAGGCAGGAAGACTTATCCTTAGCTCAGGTGCTTTTCTTGAAGTTGAGCAAGAACTTCCTGTTGGTAAAGGCAAATTTGGTATATCTTTTCAGTATTTCGGTGTATATTTTCAGTCACTATGCTAGAGAGCAAGGAGAAAAACCTTAAATGTCACCCTCTGCCTTCCTCCCCCAGATCTTGCAAGAGGGATTAGGGTCAATGGAAATGGTGATGATGTCTATTAATAGGATGTTACCAGAAAAATGGCTCTCGTTCCAACCATATGGCATGTCAACCATTCTTGGTCAACCTTAACTGCAAAATATTTTTGAGAGGCCATGAACTCAAATGACCTAAAAGTCCTTCAGGCCAGAAAGAGGAATTTCTGTCCTCCCCACCACCTTCACTTATTCGAGACCTGTTCTTGTAATAATTCACCATCAGTAAGTATTGGAATCTCAAACCATACAGGCTACGGCTAGACTGGAACTGGTGGTGTGTGATTCATTTTCTTTGTTAGTTCTAATGTCGGCTATCTTTTAGAGTTCAGAACCAAAGCTGGAGGCAATTCTTGGTGCCAGTTGGGTAAAACTTTATGTATAGTTGTGGGGGAATGATGAGTGTCTTGAACAATCAGTCTCCATGTGATCTTGGAGAACTTCCAGTGTTGTTGTTTTCTGGTAGTATTGGGATTGAACCCAGGGGTGCGCTACCACTGAGCCACATCCCCAACCTGTTTCATTATCTTTATTTTGAGACAGGCTCTTACTAAGTTGCCCAGGCTGGCTTCAAACTTGTCATCCTCCTGAGCCTCCAGAGTTGCTGGGATTATAGGCATGTGCCACCACTCCGGGCTTTCTGGTGTTCTTGAGGAACATCCTGTTAGCCCCATCTTGCCCAGGAAAGTCAGCCAGGATATGAAAAGTGGGGAGAAAGAAAGGAGAGGTGTGGAGGTTTGTGCCAATACTTTCTGTCCTCCCAGTGTGACAGCTGCCCAGGCTGTTCCTGGGAGGCAGGACAGGAGTGTCAAAGGAGGTATAAGGTCCCTGAAAGTTTCCAGGTTCCAGCTATGTCCCCGGAGCATCATGTGCTGGGGCAGAGAGGCTCCTCATTATCCAGTGGTCAGATTTTATTGTCCCTCATGACACATTCTACACAAGGGAGTTCTCTGTCTCTGCAGCCACTTGGTCAGTACAGGCATCCATCTTCTTTTTCCCTGGTGAGGAGATCAGAAAGAAAGTTACTCCTCGAACGTTTAGAATGTGTCATACTTAGTCTGGCACCAGGCCTCTGAATCCTGTTTTCTCACACAAGGTCACCTTGGGCAAAGGGACATCTTTCTTTATCTTCCATAATCCTGGAAAAGGAAAATTTTCAGGGACAGGAAGTTCTTCTTAATGTCTAATCTTAATGTGCATCTGTGCCATACATTTAACTGCAAAAGCTGTAGAAAGTTAGGGCTTTGATAGATGGACATGGTTAAATGACCAGAGGCCACAGGGCAGAGATAAGACCAGCCTCTGAACTCGCTATGTGGAGTTTTTCCACTATCCCAGGTGGTTAGGTCCTCTTTATCCCTTCTCAATGGCTAAAACTGCTCTTTTCTGAACCTTGAAACATTAGGCTAAGTGAATGAAACCAGTCACAGAGGACCACGTAATGTGATTCCATTTATACAAAATGTCCAGAATAGACAAAATGCATAGAGACAAAAAGTAGATTAGTGGTTGCCTGGGGCTGTGGGAGGAATGGGGGATTTGGGGTTATAGGTTTCTTTTGGGGTAATGGAAATGTTCTAAAATTGGGGTAGTGATAAATGCACAACTCTGTGGACAGACTAAAAGCCAGTGAATTGTGCACTATGTGAATTATCTCTCAAAAAAGCTGTTTTTTAACAATTGCTCTTGCTAGGTGTGGTGATGCATGCCTGTAATCCCAGCGGCTCAGAAAGTTGAGGCAAGAGGACTGCAAATTCAAGGCCTACCTCAGCAACTTAGTGAGATACTATTTCAAAATAGAATTTAAAATGGCTGGGGGTATAGCAGAGTGGCAGAGTGCCTTGAGTTCAATACCCAGTATTGGGTGGGTGGGGGGGCGTTCTTTTCTTAGTTTCTACCTTCTTTCCATAAATCCTTAGGCCTCTTGGGGGCAAAGGGCCAGGTCTTGACTCTTCCCTGAGCAGATAGGACCTGCAGGCAGAGTGCAGCCATAGCTGCTACCCTGCCTTTCCTGTCCCCACCCTTCTTAGTGCTTGGGCCAAGACTCTGGTCCTCCAGGACACATCCACTGTAATGAGTTCTCTGTGCTACTTCTTTGCTGACCCTGGGACCAGGATACTCAGGCTGCCTGGCATGGAAATGGCCATGAAACCAGGTTAGTTCTTTCCAAGATAGGGCATCCTGGCCAGAGGCAGGGGCTAAGTTGGATGTATAGCCTAGAACATATTCTGATCTCAGAGTTTTCTATTCTCTCCTTTTTGAAGAAGATGGCCTTATTAGCCACTGGCCAGGGAGAGGCTTCTTTCAGAAAGGGGTTGAGATTCATCCATACTTTCACTTGACAAATATTTACTAATGCCACTTATGTGCTAGGAAGCACTAGGCATTCCTCACTGGTGACACCAGCATTTGCCTTTAAAGGGCTCAGAATTCCGAGTGTGGGGGTTATGAGTATAACTAGTTATGTAAGTGGGGTACTCAATGGATATTAAAGGAAGGACATTAATCAGCCAACCTGATTGTAGGGGTGAGGGGTGTGGTCAGGGAAACCTTCCTGCACATCCTTACCTTGAAGACTGAGTGGGAATTAGCCAAATGGAGAAGGGGAGTGGGTGGAAAATCACAGAAAATAAGAAGGAACAGAAAATTCAAAGGCCTGAAGATTTATGTAAGAGAGTAGCTCATTTGGAGAACTGTAGAAGAAACTTCAAGGCTGGCATGGAGGCACATGCCTGTAATCACAGCAACTCGGGAGGCTTAGGCCAGAGGATTGCAAGTTCAATGCCAGCCTCAGCAACTTAGTGAAACCCTAAGCAAATGAGCCAGATCCTGTCTCAAAATAAAAAAGTAAAATGGGCTGGGAATGTGGTTCAGTGGTTGAACACCCCTGGGTTCAATCCCTGGTACCAAAAACAGAACAAACAAGCAAACAAGAAAACGTACAAGAAACTTCGAGTAGCTCAGTGTGGTTGGAAACCAAAGTATGAAGTAGAGAGCACCAAGAAATGAGGCAGGAGAGGTGAGAGATAGGTCATCTGAAGCCTAAGTAGAAGGAGGCCCAGCCTTCACCCTTCTCCCCAGTGGATCCACCTCCTCCACCCATGTCCTTCACCAGCAGGACCCCTACCTGAGCAGAGGCCACAGTGCCATGCAAAGAAGAGACCAACCAGGAACAGGAGCAGTGAGATGGGCACCACCACCAGTAGCACATCTTTGTAGGTGGCATTCCCTGGTGCTGGGCATGGAGGGGTAGCGTCAGAGGTGGACTCGATGCTTTATAATCCCTCCACCATTGACCACTGGCTCATGGCTTACCTGCCTCATGATGGCAGCTCTCCCAGGGGGTGACTGTGGCCAAGTCCCAGCTGACAGGGTTGGAGACAATGCAGGAATAGGCCACATCCTTGTCCCCTAGTCCCAGGGAAACACTCAGCACCTGTCCGTCTGTGAAGAGGCTGTGTGATTCAACACCAAAGCCCACTGTCCCCTCTCGTCGCCAGCTATAGGTTATGTCACTGATGTTGGGGGCCCAGCAGGACAAGAAGACCTGACAGGTCTTGAGAGGCTGATCATCCCCTGCTACAGCAATGAACACTTGAACCGTGGGCCTGGGTACCGCATCTAGGCAAGAACAGAAGAGCAGGTGTGTTACAGGGATGTTAGGCAGGGCTCCAGGTCTGGCTCCAGTGAGAGTTAGATGGCTCCTGTTGCTAGGCTTTTCATTGCCCATAGGACAGAAGCTGATTCCTTAGCCTAGTAACCAAAACCTTTCACGAAATGATTCATGTCAACCTTTCCAGCTATACTTCCTGCTGCCCTTCTCTGACAATGCTATTTAATTTGCATTTATCCCAAACATGTCATGCTGTCTCATATCTTTTCTGCTTCCACATGGATCACCTGTGCACAGACATGCTTTTTGTTCTTGTCCTTCTACAAAACTCCTACACATCCTTCAAAGCCCAGCTTGGATGCATTGCTGGATTGGATGAGTGCCTTGACTGTGAACCATTCCTGATATTTTAAATATGGTGCTAGGTATCTCCAAGCACGTTGTATACCACTTTTTGTAGCACTTGTCTCACACGTGTCAGTCAGCTAACAGGAGATGATAAGCGTTTAAGTCAAGCAAGAAAATGAGCACATTCCTAGGTCTTGGAGCTTGCACTTTGGTGAGGAAGATAGATACTGACAAGTGATTATGAATAACTAAGAAAATAATCACAAGGGTGCAAAATACTGTGAAGGAGTTGCCCAGAGGTAGGGGCTCTGTCTTGTTATCTTGATAACCTTCTCTCTCTAGTGCTGTCAAGTAGATGCTTGATACCTGGGCCACTGAACAAAGCAGTGTCCTGATGTCCCAAGCTGTGGCTTTCCATTCCTATATAGATTGATGTGTAAATCCTGAGTCTCTGCGGCAATGGGGCCAGTGGGAGAGCACTCTGGTAACAACAGGAGGGCTCAGTCTCTGACAGCATTCCAAAGTCAAGCAGAGTAAAACCTCATTAATGCCAACTCAATCTGGTGGGATTTGTGATATGAAAAAAGAAATGATTTGCTGGGCACACTAATAGTATAAACAAAGATTACAGGGGGGATATTTACACCACTTAAGAGGACAAGCTGCTTCCAAACACGATCAGGCACAGTAGAAACACCCATTGACATTTCTAGTAACTGATCTGCTAATTCAAATCGTTCTTATCTATTGTCAAAGCAGAGCTCCCGAGGACGGCAGCTTGGCAGCTTCCTGCAATTAGTTCTAATCATGCTATGTATTTGGAAGCAATAAAACAGCAATTTCCTTAAAATCTGTAATTCAGATGCTGAGAACAAGGCAGTTGAGAGCTTAGTGGTGTGGGTGCTGCATGTATTATTGCATTCAATGTCCTCATTTCACATGTGCGGCAGCTGAGATTCGGAAAGGGGGAGAGGTCCCAGGGAGGCCGGTGTGGCTGTGTAAGTTATTCACTGCATAAGGGCATTGGGCTAACAGGATCATGAGGGTGCTGAAATCCATCCAGTATTTTTCTACCCAAGATGTGCAACCTGGTTCGGACTTTGTGTATCCAGAAAGGTACTTCAATTGCATATCAGCACCTCAGAGGGCTCACCTGAGGACCACTGAAAGCCATTTCTGGGTTTGAGATGCCTTCACAGTTTGCTTACAGCCTTTCCTTCTCTGCTTCCCTCTTCCCAGCTTCTATTCTTATTTTCATTTCTTAAATCTGAAACCTCTCCCCCATCCCCATTTCTTTTCTTTCTCTTTTTTTCAGTACTGGGGATTGGACCCAAGGGCACTTAACCACTGGGTCATCACCCCAGCGCCTTTTTATTTTTGATTTTGCGACAGGGTCTCACTAAGTTGCTTAGGGCCTCACTAATTTGGTGAGGCTGGTCTTGAACTTGCAATCCTCCTTCCTCAGCCTCCAGAGTCACAGTGCCGGTCCTTTTAATTTTTTTTTTTTTTTTTAAATCTTGACCCAGGGTCTCGCTAAGTTATTCAGGCTAGCCTGAAACTTGTAATCCTCTTGCTTCAGTCTCCTGAGTGACTGGGGTTAAGGTGTGTACAAATGTAACTGGTTAGCCCTTAAATTTCAAAATAATTTGTTTTACAGTGATATATGACTGAGACTAAAAGACCTCTTTTAAGAAATGTAGCTGGGTGCAGTGGTGCTTGCCTGTAATCCCAGCAACTCAGGAGGCTGAGGAAGGAGGATCACAAGTTCAAGACTAGCCTGAGCAAGTTATCAAGGCTCTCAGCAACTTAGTAAGACCCTGTTTCAAGATTAAAAAAAAAAAAAAATGATAAGATCTGGGCATGTGGCTCAGTGGTTAAGTACCCCTGGTTACAATCTCCAGTACTGGAAAAAATTAAAAATAAAAAAGAAATGTCGGGCTAACTGAGCACAGTGGTGCACACTTTTAATTCCAGTGACTCAGGAGACTGAGGCAGGAGCTAGTTTAGGCAACTTGGTAAGACCTTGTCTCAAAAAATAAATAAATAAATAAAGGCCTGGGGGATATAGCTTAGTGGTAGAGCAGTCCTGGGCTCAATCGCTAGTACCATAAGAAAGAGAGAAAAGAAAGGAAGGAAGGAAGGAAGGAAGGAAGGAAAGAAATGAAGGAAGGAAGAAAGAAAGGAAGAAAGAAAGAATAAAAGAAAGGTAGGGCTGGGGATATCTTAGGGGTAGAGCATATGCTTAGCATGTGTGAGGCCCTGGGTTTAATCTCCAGCACCAAAATACCCCAAACAGGGGAAAAAAAAACAAAAAACAAAAAACAAACAAACAAAAAACCCAAAAAACAAGGAAAAGAAAATTATTCCACACTTTGCATTTAGTCTAATTTGAATTTAATTTGTAAATAAAACCCCCACCGTGTCATAGAGTATATAACATTTTTCTTTTCCTTTTGAATGGTACATAAAATAATGGCATATTTTATAATCTATGATGACACCTTAGAATTGATAGGTCAGTCTCTGCTCTAGATATTTTTGTAAGTGCCACTGCATTTCACCCTTATGGGTATTATACATGGTAATACAACACTTACTTTATGAACAAGAAAGGTGAAGGCCAGGGAGGCTAAGCACTGAGTCCAAGCCTGCTGAGCCAAGAAAAGGTAGAGTTGGAGTTGAGACGAAGATGGTAGGATGGCAAAGCCCTGTTGTTCTAAGTAGAAGCTCATCTGGGAGTATCTGGAGAATTCTCTTAGAAACTTCCAGGGATCAGCTGTTCTCTGAGGTAGAATATGGTCAGAGACCAGAGGTTTCTGGTGTCATCCAGAGCTCCTGGAGCTCAGGAGGCCTGTCTGGTACTTTGTGGAAGGAGGGGTGTCAGGGAGTCAGTGTGAGGTACACTCACCATACACCTTGAGCTGCAGGGTCTGGGTCCAGGTCCGACCTCCTGTGTCCACCATCAGCACAGAGAAATTGCCACTGTCTGTAGACTGCAAGGGCCCGAGCTCCAGGCTGAGGTTGCTGTGCAGCTGGGCTCTGCCCAGGAAGCGGGAGTGGTACAGAGTCTCCAGGGAGCTCCGGAAATACATGGCCAGAAGCTCTTCTGAAGGCCAAAGAGATCTCCAGATGACCTCACGGACTTGGAAGCCAGGGGGATGCTCTGCCACCAGCAGCACAGAGTCCCCCACCTTGCTTAGCACTTGAGCACCAATAACTGCAATGGGAAAAAGAACTGGAAGAAGAGAGACTTTAGTCACTGCTGGCAAACACTCTTCATTCCACTCCTGCACGCAGCTGAGCTGCTCTGGAGCAAATTAGGATCCCTCCACTCGAACTCCTTCCTCTTATGTTGAGGGTGCACTATGCAGGGACTGGGGATAAAACAGGAAGAGAATCTGAGCCCTGTGCTCATGGAACTCACAGAGAAGACAGACACTCAAGCAAGAGTAATTTATTACTTCCATGATGGGAAGAATGGGTGTCCTAGGAAAACACAGGTAGGGTGATGGGGAACCTCACCCAGTCTTGAGGGACTTAGAGAAGAAACAGGTAAGTTGAGACCTGAAGGAGAACCAGAACCAGTCAGGCCAAGAGGAGGGCTGTCTAGAGCAGGGAAGGGGAAGTGCTATCGGCAGAAGAAACAACATGCTCGAGGGGCTGGAGGGAGAGAAACAAGTGCATTGGGGAACTGAAAGTGGTTCTCTGCAGGGGAGTAGGAAGTGACTCTGTAGAGTGGTCAGGGTAGCCAGAGCATGCTGGGTCCTGAAAGCAGCATTAGAATTTGGGCTTTAGTTTTAGAGCAATGTGGGTGGGCAAGGATCTCAGATAGGTTCTAAGCAGTAGAGTGGCATGATTAGATAGATGCATGGTCAGGGAGATCATTCTAGCACTGGCAGTGGGGTAAGACCAAGGCTGTTGGTATTAATTCAAGGAAGTAATGCAAACATGAACTAAGGGATGGATCTATGGGGTTGAGAGAAGTGGGACAAATTGAGAGAGATTAAGTATAATTGATGGGATTGGTAATAGATTAGATCTAAAATAGACTAGATCTACTAGATTAGATGAAGCAATTTTTCTTTTCATCTTTGTGTTGGCGAAGCCCTCCCTTTTTAGGACCAGGCTGTGGGAGAAGTTCAGTAAATTGTACTGAATTTGCTGAAAACTGACCTGTGCCTGGCACAGCAGTAGTATTAGATCCTGTCTCCTCTGGCTTATTTCTGCTCATTCTTGAAATGTCATTGCCTCCTCCAACCTCCCCCATACTTTACTGCAGGTTGCATGCTCTTTCTCTTGTTCCCACAGTGGTCAGGGATCAGCGCTCTGACTAATCTTGTCCTTCTATTTTATTTTCTGTTTCTGATCAACATCTTCCACCAGACCGTGGGTTCTCTAAGGGCAACAACATCTTTTTTGGAGTACTGGGGATTTAACCCAGGGCCACCCTACCACTGAGCTGCATACCTAGCCCCTTTTATTATATTTTGAGACAGGGTCTTGCTAAATTGCCCAGGCTGGGCTTGACCTTGTGATCCACCTGCTTCAGTCTCCTGAGCTGGGATTTAGGCATGCACCACCGTGCCTGGGCAACATCAATTTTTTCATCTTTGCACTTACAATGCCCACTGGTTTAGGACCAGGCTTGGTAGGAGAAGCTTGGTAAATTGTACTGAATTTGCTGGGGGTTGACCTTGTATGTGACACAGCAGTGGCCACTGCTGTACAGAGCAGAATAAGGACACATGTGTAACGTACCCAAGTGCTGGGAATTGGGTTAAGGAGATGTATCTGGATGTTCACTCTGCTGGCCTCAATAACTCCAGTCCCTCAACCATCTCACTGGCCTACTGGTCCCAACTATCTCTATCACTACTAGAGATGGCTTTAGTGTTAATGCAAAGTGAACACATAATATACAGATAGAATTTCACTAGATGTCAATCAAGACCTAGTTTCTATCCAGTCCTGGCTCTACCACAAATCAGCTGTGTGATCTGAGAACATCATTCTTCCCCTCTAAGCAACAGTGGTTTTGCCTATAAAACAAGGGGACTGTACCAGAGCAGTTGGATTGGTCTTTTTTGTCATGAAGAGCTCTTTAAACATTCATTTAAGGTCTGGAGATATAGCTCAGTGTTAGAGCATCTGCTAAGCATGTTAAAAAATAAACAAGTTATTTTAAAAATATCCACATGTCCAAAGTCTAGGACAATGTTCTCACATGTTCATTGACCTGAAAGATTTTGTGAATCCTTGAGGAGTTAGGCCTTTCTAAAGATTAAGATATGATTTCTCACAAACACTTAGAAGTGTTGAAGCAATCTTCAGGGCCTTTGGAACCCTTATAGCTGGGAACTTAGGTGGGGATACTGGACAAAACAATCTTGAAGTCCCTATGAGTCTCTGATATTAATAGTGAAAGCTGATCTCTTCCACACCCCATGACTCCCATCCCTGGCCCTACAGGAGCTAACCAATGTCATGTTTGCTATCTGTTGACCAAGGAGGGGACTCAGACATCACACTGATGGAAGGATTGCCCCCTGTTGATGAGACCCACATGTCAGCCATTCCAATACCATGCCACTGCTGGCCACCATCAAGTCCACATGGACCATATTTAACTGACTCCCTTCTTTCTTCCCTACTCAGTATCCACCTACCCTTGCCCAGGCCTGCAAGGACCTTGGATTGTCATGAAGCCTCAAAACATCCCCCAAATCAACCTAGATTAATCACTTTGCCTAACTCATCACTATCAAAGTGCATGTTTCTCAAATGTCTGCACCTGCAAGCTACATCTTCACTCATTCACTGATTCAATAGAAATAATAATGATTGGTAACATGAATTCATACCAGGCATTGACTAACTTCATTATGTGAATTTAACACTCACAACATTTAGTGATTGTTATTACTTTCTTTATTTTTCAGATAACTGAGATATAGAAAAATTAAACATCCTATGATAACAAAGTTAATTGGTGACACAGTGGCAAGTAAACCAAGAATCTTTTCTCCTAGCTACCATACTATTCCTGGTACCCTGAATCATTTAGAAAGAGTGAGAATATGAGCAAGATGTGACCAGGAGTGGTGGCCCATACCCAGACAGCTGAAAATACACTTCTTAGTTTGTAAGGACTCCTGTTCTTCCCTGCCCTCATCTCTCCCCAGACCATATGCAGAATTCCCATGTGTTAACACTGCCAGACCCTCAACATTCCCACATTCAACTTTCTCTCCAAACCAGCAGTGCAACTGGCTTAGTTCTGTCCTGGGCCACAAATAGCTCATGTTTATGGATATTGATGGTCCTAGTGCTGCCACCTCTTCCCACCCAGATCTCTTTGTATCTGTCTAGCATTTAATGTTGCTCAAGAACTTGCTTTGCTCTTCTCTAGCCCTCCCCGGTTCCTATTTCACACTTGGCTTGGGGCATGGGCTTGCCTGGAAGTCTGGCCAGCGCAGCTGGGGAGGGGTTTTCAGTTGTTTGAGGACAAGCCATACACCTGTCCCACTTACCTTCCCAGAGAAGCAGATTCCACAGGAAGCACTTGGCCATCCTTCTCCAGAGAGGCAGATGAACTCCCTCGACAATCAAAATCCAGAACATCCCAGGCCAAGTGGATGCATGGAAGGAGCTTAAGTCCTTCTGGAAAGTCCCACATTCAGAAGGAGGAATCTTGACTCAGAACAAGATGTCCTGAAAGTGAAAACATCCCAAGTAGAGTGGAAGTTGGCTGTTGGCCTAGCTGGGCCTTCAGGAGCTGATTCTTGTAAGTCAGCCTCTTTCCTGTGTACATGGTTGGCTAATGCATGGTGACAAACACCCCTACACAATCCCATGTGTTCCTTGTTGTTACCAGGACTTCCTGCATCCAACTCTGCCCACAGAGAGCCCTCTAAACTGCAATTGCTGTCAAGTCACTTCTCCTCTTCTCTTTTCTAGGCTTCTGCAACCCTTGTGATCAAGACTGAATTCTTGGCTTTGATTGTGAGGTTGTTCGGCTGCCCACATCCCCTCTGCTCTCTGGCCACCCCAGCTAGAACTACCTCTTTTCAGAACCACTCATTTCACACTTCCATGTGTCTTATTTGTTCCTCCACCAGGAGTGCTGTTCCATTTGCCCTTGCAGGCTGGGCATGATGATGAGGTCAGCTAGGCTTCAAGACCAGTGAGAATCCCTTCTCTGTGCATACCCCACTCTTCCCTTAGTAATGTGGACTGCAGCAGTTTTATGGTTTTCACAAGCTCTTTAGCCAGCAAGATCTTAGACTCACTTCTCTACTCCCCTCCTGCTTGACACATTATAGATGTTTAATGAATACCTGGCTAATGAAGCTGGATGCCGTGATGCACACATGTAATTCCAGTGACTTAGGAACTGAAGCAGGATGATCGTAAGTTCAAGGTAAGGCTGGGCAACTTAGTGAGAGCCGGTCTTGAAATAAAAAATAAAAAGAACTGGGGATGCTGCTCAGTGGTAGAGCACCCTGAGTTCTATCTCTAGTACTGGTATGTGTGGGGGATAATCTGACCAATGGGCAAATGAATTCTAGACACAGGTACTAATTTTGCTTTATGTAAGCCTTATAATTCTCAGAAAAGACCTTCTGGTAGCCCTGGTAGAGGTGGGACATTTTTAAATTTTTGCTACTGGGGTGCTTTACCATGGAGCTACATTTCCAGTCCTTTTTTTTTTTTTTTTTTTTGAGACAAGGTCTCACTAAGTTGTCCAGTTCAGCTTGGAATGGAAGTGATTCTCCTGCCTCACCTTCCTGAGTTGGTGGGATTATAGGTGTGCACCACTACATCCTGCTCAGGGAAGGTTTTTCAAGTTGTTGCCATTGAAGAAGATTCCTGATTTTCTTGAATGTGGCTCATTGTGTCTGGTCCTGTGTAGTCTGTGATCTGTCACTCAATCTGGATGTTACCATGCTTTGAAATCAGCCAGAAATGAGGCGTATAGGATGTGGGTGTGAGTAGGAGGGTTTGGGGATAGAGTTCCTGCCCTCTAGATTCTCACAACCAAAATGTAGCAACAGTGAGGGCCTGCTGGCAGAGAGGCACTGCTCCGTGCCAATGGGCCATACATGAAGTCAGCACTGCAGGAGGGAATGGGGAAGAGGCCTCTATTGATCTGCACAGGGCATGCTTTCTGAACAGGCAGAATTTGAATAATACCTTGAAAACGGGCATTATTTAGATAGAAAGAGAAAAAGGGAAGGCCAGAGGTTGGGCGCTCGCTGGCCATGAACATGGAGAGTAGAGTGTGCAAAGACTTGGCAGTAGGATAGTACCAAGTAGGTTCCAGGAACACCAAAGGATAGCAGGTGGAATACTTTAGGACTCAAGTGGGAAGGATGGAAAGGGAGATTGGGGTTACATTAAAGAGGACTTGAATACTGGGTTAAGGTATTCTGGACGTCAGTGGTTCTTAATCTTGTTAAATACTTGGGTCTTTACGGATGCCAGCTCAGTGGGTGGGGAGGGGCGCAGGAATCTATGGTTCTAACAAGCATTCTTCTCTAGGTGACGGTGTGGCCAATGGACTGAGGGGATGCTATGAGAAGCACCGATAAAAGATAGATTTTGAGCTGGGGATAACTTCCCAGCGAGAGGACAGTGTACAGGGCAGACTGGGAGAGAAAGATGAGACAGGGAATTCTGCAGAACAGTTGTCATGATGGTCCTGGGTAAAGGAGAAGGGCCTGAAGAAGGAAGGAAATATCTGCAGTAGAGAGAAAGGGGCAGAGCAGGAAACCTGGCAGAATTGGAAGCTGCCTGGCTGCAGGATAGAGGCCAAAGGAGGGGAATCATTTATGACTCTATTGTCAGTTCTGTCATTCATTCATCTGGCATTTATTGAGCATCTACTTAGGTGCCAGATGCTGGGGACACAGAGATGAAAGGCTTAGTCCCTGCCCTTAAGGAGTTCAAAGTTTAGAGGAGGAGATGGAATATGTAACCCAATAATTACAATCAATGTGGCAAGAACAATGCTAGAAGTGTGCACGGAATGCTGTGGGAGCCAGAGGGCACAGGCCTGCCCTAGCCTGGGCGGGTGGGAGGCTGGGGAGGGTGTAGTGGAGGGGCTGGTGTCTGAGGTGAGTCTTAGAGTACAGATAGATGAGGGAGGGTAGTAATAAGAATTCAAGCTCTGGGGTTAGACTTGGGATCAAATCTTGGCTCTACAATCATGCACAAAATAACCTCTTGACTTTCAGGTGCTCATCTGCTGAATGCGGGGTTAATAACAGTATCTACCTCTTAGTGCTGCCAGTGAACACCTGCAAGGGTTTATAATGCTTCTTGCATATATACAGTGAGCATTCAAACATTAACCATTGCTACAAAATGGCCAGAGATGAAAGCAGTGAAAACCATATAAATGGAAATAAAGGCTTGTTTGAGGCTGGGTAGCACCCAGCTGATTTTCTTCTTCCAGACAGGGAGCTCCATTAGCACAGGACTGGGTCCCCTTTATTTCTGCAGCCTGTCTATTGCCAAGGACAGGCTTTCCATGAGGGGATGCCCTCCAAGCATCTGTCAAACTGGATGGAGTTATTCTGGAGAGACTGGGAGGGCTTTAGAGTGGGGCAAGTATGGAGAGAGATCCTGAATTCCTTCTGGGGAGATAGCTGGCAATCATTGTCTCTCTTAGCAGAATTGGTTGCCCATTGTGGTCTCCTAACCTGCCCCAACCCAGAGCTTCTTTCCTTGATGTGAATTTTGTAGAAGCTGAGAAAGAGGAAGATGAGTGAGGCCTGTAAAATATCCCATCCAAAGGGAAAAGCCTGGGCCAGCAGTGTGACAGTTGGAGAAAGGCAGTGCTCCTGCCCAGATGCAGGGAAGGGTTAAGTCTGCAGCAGTCTGGTTCTCCCACTACTGCTAATCACTAGTTCACACCACATTAATTACCCAGCCACAGGGGGGAGTGCGCTGGAGCAAATTAGCTGGTAAGTTCAAAGGGGCCACTCCCTGCATTCCTTAATTAAGAGAACAGCTGGCAGCCAGGGCTGCTACTCCGCTTCCCTGGGGCCTTTCTGGGAAGCCAGAGTCAGGTAGAGTCTGCGCTTGCAGAGACCAGAGGAATAGCTCCATCTGCCTGGTGGAGCAACTTGCACCCCACCAATAGTAGCCTACCTCCACTGCTGGCTGTAAGAAGAAGGGGGAAGGAGCAGGTGTTAACCGTGACCAAACAACATGCAGTGCCTGAACTTGACCATCAACCTTGAACTGCTTGGTGCAGAGATTCAGGCCTGTAGAATTTGGAGGAGAGTGCACCAAGCTGCCCGTATTAGATCCTCTGTCTTTGAGGGCAGAACGGGGCCATGCTTCTTCCAGTGGGGGACGTAGAGAAGGAAAAAGAAGAATCCATGCTTAAGGAGTTGAGAGAAAGAGGAGGAAGGCAGAAAAGGAGTCAGAACAGCTGTTGAAGAGGGAGAAGCATCCAGCAGGCTGCTGGGGAGCTAAGAGTGAGGGAAGAGGGCCAGGGCCTTACAGGGAGATGTGTGGACTGGGGACTGAAGGGAACAGGTAGAACGCCACTTCTGGGTGGATTTTAAAAGAGGTCATTGTTTTGGACTGAACTCCAGCATCAGGCCCAAGTGACCACCCAAACCAGAGTGGAGGCCTTCATGCCAAGTGGCATGTAATCACACTGGACTTTAAATAGGCTAGTTTCTGAACACCAAGAAAGTCACATTAGCCAATCAGAAGGGGACCAGTTTACCTGCACCTGAGGAAGTCCTCTCAGTTTTAGCCCTATCAGGAGAGGAACTGATAGATGACCAATTCTCCATTTTGTTCCCTATTTTTGTTTTCTTCAGCCCCTTTCTGCCTGTAAAGGCCAGCTCCTCTGCTCAGCTCATCGAGTGCATTTAGATGGGTTGCTGCCCCAATTTGTGAATTGGTAATAACAGCCAATTAGATCATTTAACCACATTTATTGAAGTTTTTGTTTTGATTTTGTGGTACTGGGAATTGAACCCAGTGGCTCCATTTCCAACCGCCCCCCACCACTGTTTTTGTTTTGCTTTGTAACAGGGTCTCACTAAATAGCCTAGGCTGCCCTCATACTTGGATTCCTCCTGCCTCAGCCTCAAGTATCTGGGATTACAGGTGCACCATCTTGCCCAGCTTGAAGTATTGTTTTTTTAATTTCACCAAAGCCTACCTGCATGATCTGTATTCAAACACCATACTACCAGGCCCTGGCAGCCTCTCCCCAGCTGGCCAGTTTAGGCAGTTGTGGGGTGAAAGCTGGGTTTGAGACAGAATGCCCTAGAAGGAGCCCTGCCTCTGCCATTTCTCAGGAAGACTTACTGTTGCTGAGTTTCTGCAGGTGTGCAATGGGTGTACCTTGACTCCTGTGAGACAGTGCTGGTGTGGTCCTGAATCTCTGTTCTTCCTTCAATTTGGTGCCGAGGTCACCTTTCTTGCTTCACCCCAATTCTTTCTCTCCTGAAATTAGGATGAATTAATAGAATATTTAATAACCTAGGGACATGTCGTAAACAGCTGGAGTGGGAGAAACCTGAAAGAAAGGAGATAGAGTGAGGGGGATGGAATACTGCAGGACAGAGGCCAGAGGGCCTTGCAGCTTTAGGTCTGCTCTGCTTTTGAGGCAATGATGCACCTTCCCAGAGATGTGAAAGGAGGCTGCATTGAAATGAAGTGAAGCCACAGTTGTGCTTTATTGAGGTAGAGAGGGGAAACCGGAAGCTCATTCATGCAGTCACTCATTCACCAGACACTTGTTCAATTCCCATCTTGTGCAGGCTAGTGCATCAAACATTTATAGAGCATCGAGCTTGTGTAAACCCCATGAGGTCAGGAACTCATGCTGATGATGACAGTGACCATGTACCAACGATAAAAGGAGGCATCTCTATTGATCTGTGTCCTGTGTGGGAAGGAACTCCAGAAACAAGTAGAACATAGGTTGTTCTTTCAGGGTCTAAGAGTAGAATTTCTCTGAGCATAGGCACAGGGAGCAATGTCTGCTGTAGAAGCAGAATTGCCAATGACTCTGGGTCTGAGAAGCTGCAGGTGCTTCCAGAATATGTGGCAGTACATAAAATACTCCCACATTGGATGAAAAATCTGAGTCTTTCCAATGCTGTATAGTCTGTCAGTAGTCAATGTTGCCAAAGTTAATACAAAGAGGAAGGACACAGAACTGTTTGGTGGGTGTGCATTTAAATAAAAATGCAGACCTTAATTTCTAGCCACATCTGAGCTAACAACCTGGAATTGAAGAAGTCCAAATGCCTGGACACTCTTGGTTTAGGGAGCCATTTTCAGCTTGTATGTAACAATGAAGTTGTTCAATGAATGGGCCAGGCCTGGGTGTACGCTGGTGTAAGTCCCTGACTGTAGGAGAGGGTCACTAGAGGGCAGCTGCGAGTCTCCCAGCTGGGGCTTTCTTCCTCTTTCCCTTAAGGAGCATCTCCAAGTTGCCTCTCCAACCTCAAGTACTTACTGAGTTCTTTCCTTTGTCTTTGTCCTTCAGATAAGGTGAACCCCATATATCCCAGATCCCTAGAAAAGGCACAGCCAACTCACTCAGAAAAATATTTGCATTTAGCTCTGACTTGGAGAGAAAAAAGAATATGTCCCAGCATGAAGAATGCAGGGAGGCTGATGGACAGTTTCCTGATCATTGTGGTCTGTCACCTGTGGCAGCAGCGCTTTCCAGTCTCCTCTTGCCCTTCTTTAGTATCAGTAGGGTCCAGTCCCTAGAAAACTATGGATGTCCCATTCTCCCAGGGTCCTTCTGCCTTGCCCCTAGCATCCTCCAGGTTTAGAAGCAGGTTCCTACTCTCACAACTGAGGCTGGGAAATGGAGCTTGGGGGACTGGTGTGCCAATAACCCACAATCCAGTGAGAGTCTGGGCTGAAAAGCGTGGGTCTTCTCTGAAAACTCTACTTTCTCTATGTGTTCTTTTTTTCCCCCTTCAATTTTCTTTGTATTGGTTCATTGGAAAAATTCCATTTCATTCTTTTTTAAACTAAGGGAAATTGATGTTTTCAGCTGTGCAAATAGAACTGGAGGTGGGGAGAGATTCCAGGGAGAGAGCAAGTGCCTGAACAGCCAGGTCAGTGGAATGTGTGTGAGAGAGAATAAGAGTATGTATGAGTGGGTGTGTAGATAGGGCTTCTGACCCATCTGTGCTGAAGAACCTGTTTTTCTTTTTTATTTCCAATCCATTGTGGACCTATACTTTTTGTAGAATACAATAAAAGCAAATTACTAGAAAAATGAAATGAAAAAAGACATGCATACAGAAGACAGGCCCTAATTTTTTATGATTGTGTTAAACAAACATAAAATTACTCTGTCAGATTGCTATAAAAGTTTCTAAATTTTTGTTGTAATTTTTCTGCTTATCTTGTCAAGGACTAGTAAAAAGCAATTCACAGACTGGCACCAGTTGGGGGCCACATGTTGTGTGGTGCTGGTGTAGGGGCGGGGTAGGGAAAGGCAGGACAACTTTGGAAGGAGGTGGTCTGTGGTCTATGGGGACAACTGGAAGGGCTGGTTTCTTCCTGGTACCCATCATCAGTGTTTCTCTTCATGAGCTGACTTGTCTTCCTTTTGGCTTTTTACAAGGGGTTGGTTCTTCTATAGAGGGCATGGCAAGGGCTTGGGTTCTGTGGGTGCATCCCAGCTGACCCACAAGGAGCCTGTGCTTCTCAGTCTTCCCAGCAGGATCACTGATTGTTGGAAAAGGGAGGGGTCCCTATTGTGTTCTGGACAGTGACTGGACCACAATGAGAGAGATGGGGAGGACAATGAGGAAGAGGAAGATGAGGATGGTGAGGGGATGGAGTGGGAGGCGGGAAGGAGGAAAGTTGTGAATTATGAATTGAGCAGCTATGAACATTGATGTGGCTGTATCTCTGTAGTATGCTGATTTTAAGTCCATTGGGTATAGGCTAAGGAGTGGTGGGAAAACTGGAAATCCATATACAGCAGAATGAAACTAAACCCCTATCTCTCACCCTGCACAAAACTCAACTCACAATGGATCAAGGACCTCGGAATCAGACCAGAGACCCTTCATCTTATAGAAGAAAAAGTAGGTCCAAATCTTCAACAAGTCAGCTTAGGATCAGACTTCCTTAACAGGACTCCCATAGCACAAGAAATAAAAGCAAGAATCAACAACTGGGATAGATTCAAACTAAATAGCTTTCTCTCAGCAAAGGAAACTATCAGTAATGTGAAGAGAGAGCCTACAGAGTGGGAGAAAATCTTTGCCACTCATACTTCAGATACAGCACTAATTTCCAGAATATATAAAGAACTTAAAAAACTCTACACCAAGAATACAAATAATCCAATCAACAAATGGGCTAAGGAAATGAACAGACACTTCACAGAAGAAGTTTTACTAATTTTCCTAAGTCTTTCTGTCTTCATTCAGAATAGAACCACAGGCAATTAAGCACCCAAGGATGAGTGAGTGGATGAACTTCCAGGATCTATCTTGTAGGTGAACCAGCACTTCTTAAATTTTAATCTGCATGCAAATCACCTGGAGATCTTGTTGCAATGCAAATTCCCATTCAGCAGGTCTGGGTGGCTGCCTTCTAATAAGATCCCAGGTGATGTCAACGCTGCTTTTCCAGGGACGAAATGTTAGTAGCTCCATGGTGTCCGGAGCTCTCTGATGATGTTGATGCCTCCTTCACAGGCAAAGCAGGTGGGGTCTGATATAGTCCCCATCTATAAGTTGAACTTTACTCTCTGCTATTCCAACTGCTGTTGGATCCTATGAGGCCAGGATCCTATGACGCCAGGTCAGGGCCTTGCAGGAGCAAGTATAACTAATCTTTGACCACTCTCAGGAATCAAAGAGTGTGAACTCCTTGAGCAAACCAAACCAAGCTGTCAGGAATTGCAAATGACTGATAATGGTGAACAATACAAAATGAATTGATGCATTTCTATTAACAGAATGGATTTTATAACCACATATCTTTTTAAACAAGTAAGGGTTAACAATGTGCTCCACACACAAGACTCTAGGCCAGCCTCAGTTCTGTCTCTGGTGAACTGGAAGGACTCTGAAGAGAAATGGGGCTGCAGGTAAAGGCAGAGTCCTTGGTGCCTGGAGGGCTCTGGCCCCATTGTTAAGAATTCTATGATGTTATCTGGGTCAGAAACTTTCCTGTCTGACCTTGGTCCTGCTGAACCTAGGAGAGTCCCCTTTGCTTTGTGTTCACTCATGGTCCTCAGCAGCAGCTGAAAAGTTGGAAATTCATGACAGAGCTGCCTGCCCCAGGACCAACCTTCTGGGATGCTGAGATTGATGCTCTTTCCTTTCAGGGTCAAGACAAATTCATGCTCAAGTATCTCTCTCTCTCTTTCTACATATATATATATATGTATATATAAAATATATATAACATACATATATAATATATAACATATATATATATATAATATTTCTCTCTTTCAGGAAACTATTTCACTTTTGTGGGAAGAAGACATCTTGGCTGTGTCCTGTGTCATTTCTGCAACCTAAATGTATGTGTACTGGAGGACTGGAGGAGATATTCCTTCCCACACCATTGCCTGGCCTTCTGTTGATAGAGGAATCCACAATTCAGGCATTTCTGACCAGGATGAGGGCACAGGGACTCTCTCACTGCTGGACTCAGGAACTACAAGAGGCTGGGGACCACTGACTACCTGGGGAGCACTGGAGGCTGGATATGGGTATAGGCTGGAGGGGGCCCATTCACTGGTAGAGAACATCCTTGCAGTCACCGAAGGGGTCTTGGTGTGTCCTGATTCTTAAATTCAATTCTTTGCAGAATTCTTATTGGGCTGAGAGCAGCTCTTCTCTGAGTAGGTAGAATTTTCCTGTGGGAGGACTAGATCAGAATGAGGAAGCACAGAGGGTAGGAAAAGAGCAGGTATCCCTCTCACCTTTCCCTCTGAGGTGAACTCTTCAACAGGTCTGGCTGTGGGGGACAGAAGCACTCAGGTCAGTGTACCTGTGCTCAGAAGCACATCTCCTCCCCACCTTCTCCTTGCCATCTCTCTTCCTCTAGAGAGCATGAACCCAGACCAGGAGATTCCTTTTTTACTTATACTCAATATGAAAACAGACAGAGCAGGGGATTGGGAGACATGGCTTCTAGTACCAATTTGACCATCACCAATTGTGTGGCCTTAGGCCAGTTACTTAGATTCTCACCGCCAGCTACCCTGCCAAAAGTTAATAACTTCTTCACATTGGCCTTATAATGAGGCTCAAAAGAGATGAAAATTTAAAAGATGCTTTTAAAATCACCACTACATTAGACCCCTGCTGTATAACTGGCAACCTTTTAGGTACGAGGATTACATATATTACATCTAATCTCATGTTAATCTTGCAAAGTAGGAGTTATGAATTCATTTTCATATTAGGATGAGAAATCTTACTGTCACTTCTGTATAAATTAGGAACTGTAGGTACATAGTGAATCTTTACAA
This sequence comes from Sciurus vulgaris, assembly GCF_902686455.1. NCBI lineage: Eukaryota > Metazoa > Chordata > Mammalia > Rodentia > Sciuridae > Sciurus > Sciurus vulgaris. Next base: position 120,971,862 of record NC_136461.1, on the reverse strand, counting down.
AGATTCTCTCATTGATAAGAGATCCTGTGGCATCTTTCCTAATCATCTTAGAATATAATGGCCTCTCCTTATTTTGAGTTTCAAATCCCACACATCAAGGAAGCCCACCTAGAGGAGGAATGAATTGGAGGCAGATCATCAACCCCACTCCAGCCCCCAAATCATGCCTTTACCCTTTGTTTTCCTATTAGGATTAAAATGATCAGATTTTCCTTAATTTGCCAATGAAAACTATATATTCAGAGGCTGGTTTCCTTTTTATTTCTTAGTTTAGGTCCTCATTGTAACTCTTATTAGGAAAGAACTCCCCATGTTGACTTCCCATGCTCTGGCAATTCTTTGGGCAGTAACCAGCCAGTTTCTGGAGAACTTTGCCTGAGTTAAGACACCTTGGCTGTCCATTCCCCCCTGTGCCCTTCTTGGGAAGGAGAAGCTGAGTTCAACCATTTTTATAGACCAGAACTTGAAATATTGAAGCAAGTGAGCAATTAAAAAACAACGACAAACACACACCTATTTTTGAACGTCTGTTACATGCAATCATTAAGATTTACTTCTGGAGTCCAGGTTCTATTCCTAACAACTTCTAGTAGTCTTACAAAATAAACATTGTCTTCCTTTTGTAGATTAGACTCAGAGAGGTTACTTGACTTGTTAGAATTGGTGGTTTGTGGTGATGGTTGTAGTAAGGGATATGTGGTGGTCATGATGGTAATAAAAGTGGTGCTGGTGGTAGTTAAGGAAGGATTGATGGTAGTCATGATGGTAGTGAAAGTGGTAGTAAAGGAGGGGTTGGTGGTGGTTAGGGTAATATTGATGATGGTGGCAAAGGTGGTGGTAATGATGATTGTGCTGCTGGTAACAGTGATGATGGGGACGGCGGTGGTAAGTTAGGTGGTGTTGGTAACAGTACTGGTGGTGGTAATGGTAATTATGGTAATGGTAATAATTATATACTTGCATTCTAGTCCGAGAACTTCCACTTGGCAAAGATGTTAAGCTTGGCCACAGTTCACTCACCTTCTTTCCTCTTTGAGGTTGTATGCACCAGAGAGCAGGTAACACTTTCATCTTTCTATTTCTGGTAATGTACTGGAAGAATGAATGAAGCTTAAATGGGATCTAATTGACTCACTTCCAGTCATGAGTGTCTTAAAGACACTTATAGAGGGAAGCCAATCAGGGGCTTTGTCATGGAGATAACTAGCAGTGGGGATCTATTAGCAACGTGGGGCTATCCATCCTGGCAGGTGCCTGGCCCCCTCAACAGACTTTAGCAGTTTCCACAGCCTGTTTAAACCAGAAAAAAAAAAAAAAAAAAAAAAAAAAAGCAGTAAATGTTTTAGGCTTTGTGGGTCATATGTTTTCTGTTGCAATTATTCAACTTTATAGTGTGACAGTAGCTATACAAAATATGTAAGAAGAAATGTGTGTGACTGTGTTCTAATAAAACTTTATTTACAAAAACAGGCAGCAGGTCAGGTTTGGTCAACGGACTATGATTTGCTGACTTTTGGTCTAAACCCTTTTTGCCTTCTCCCTTGGAGTCCTGGCTTCTTTTCTGCCTCCCTCTCCCATCACCAGTTCTATAGCACTCGTTCCTCAAGCTCTCTTTGGAAACTGCCATCTTCCTTCCCCAAATGACTCAGATTATGAAGACTCTGGGCTCAGGAGGACCTCCTTCTCTACCTTCATGGACCTGCTGGAAGTCCTTACTGTTTGCATACAGTGGACACTAATCTCCACCTGGAGCTGGGGATAGATTCTGGGATCGAAGTTTTCCTAGGAGACACAAAGACACAATTTCCTGAGCCTCCCTTACAGAGCAGGTGGAACAGTGGGGACAGAAAGTCTGTGTGTGAGAAGGATGGCAGTGGAGCTGCTGGAGGCCTGAGGCTGGCTTGTTTATGAGGGTTAATTTACAGGTCTGGACATGATTAATTTTTATAGGATGTTTCTTTTGAAAAATACCCTGGAGGTAGGATGGCTCCATGGGAATCACAAACTGGGAGGAAGCAGGGTCAGAAAGGATGGGTCACACCCTTGTATAGAAAGGGCCCAGACCCACAAGCCAGGCTGCTTTTGGGAAGGAAGAAAAGCTAATAACTTTGACCACATACTATGTGCCAGACATTGGACTGGGAATGTCATGTAAAATGTCTACTTGGTAGTGAAACGCTTAACCCAGTGACCAGCACATAGTTGGATTTCCAAAATGTCTCCCCAATTCTTTGATGTTTGATATTCTTTACAATTATCTTGCAAAGGTGGATACTATTATCTCCATTTATGGATGAGGTGACTGAGGCTAACGCAGGTGACTTCTTCAAGTTCATAGTCATTGGTGAAATCAGAAACTGGTCTGTATGCATTTTCTCCACTAGAATTCTGCCTTAGAAAGTAGATGCTTCCAGAATTGAAAATTAACTGCTGGGGTAGGAACTGTGTCACATGTGGATTCCAGAACACTTGGTTCATGCCTAGTGACTGAGACATGCTCATTAGCTCTAACATCAAGAAGGCACCAGAGTCACCAGGTGGGAACTATGGAAAAGGCCCCTCGTGTAAAACCAAGAGGGCATTTATGGAGACTCAGACAGGCCCCTGGTTATTAAATATTCCCTAATGCTCATTTGTCAGTGCTGTGCTTCTGAGTCTCCATCCTATGAAGAGTTCCATGAATTCGATGGAACTTTGTTTTATGGGAGGTGTGACAAGTAGTAAAATGAACACTTTTAAACAAACACTCCAAACTTGTACATGTGGGTGAGTGCTGCTTTGAAGTGTACCCTTGCATGACCACATCATTTTTCCAGTGACATCATCATTGGTCAATATGTTTTGAAATTTGCCTTCAGACATTCAATTCTTTGAATATTTTGGTTGTGGTTTTTGTTGTTGTTGTTGAGCAATGGATACACTATCTGGAAATAGTTGAGATCTTTTAGAGGTGGGTATGAAGAATAAAACTGTTTTAATATGGCTGTTTTTCTTGTGTGGCTGTAGAATTGGGGCTGAAAGTGGCTTTTTGAGTAATATTTTAAAGTACATTTTGTGCTCCTGAGATTCTGAGATATCAGGACCACCACCAGGAGTCCTGTTTGCATGAGGGATGGACTCTTTGTAAAATGGAGCCCGACTGCTCCACGGTTGGTGGATGTGGTGGTATAGAATCTCTATATGGAGAAGGATGGTCTTTTGTTTCCTGAAAGCGATATCTTCCTTTGGAGGATCTTTACCAGTAACTGCTCCTCCACTGTCTTGTCTGGGGCTGGGGAGGGAGGTGGCTGTGTATGTTACCTGCCTTTAGTACTTTGATCCAGAGATAAGTGGACAGGAATGGCCTGTGTCACTGAGGTCAGGCTGGGCCTTTTGGGGAGGCTCTATGACAAAAGCAGGGATGGTAGGACTCACAGATCTTCAGTTTGTGGCTCCTTGCTCTAGCAGTCTCCCTGCCCAGTTCTGTGTCTGTCTCCACTTTCTCCTACCATACAGAGATACCTTAAAGTAAATCTTGTCTGCACAGAATCCAGACTTAAGACTAGTGGGAAGAAGGTGATAGGAAGTTGAATGGTAAGAATTGTTAAATGATGAAAACTGTTATGTTAAAAAGGGGAGAGGAAGTTGAAGGGTAGCTTAAACCCTAACTGCTGAGGCAAGAGACTGGGGCTGGGGCTGGGGAGAGCACCTTGCCGATAACTTGCCTGATGGTCAAGGAGTGCTTTGATTTAATGAGTGGGTGGTATTCCTTGATCGCCTTGGGCGACTCAGCTCTTGGACAACTCATTCCCAACTCCTTAACAGTGGGAGCTGAACAATGGAATAAGTAAATCTAGCTTCAGAGGCCTATGAGAGTTATCACTTTGCCTTAGACAGGTTGAAAATAGGATCATTGCCCCAGTGGAGGAGAAAGTAGGATGGATTTGAACCCCTGTAGGCAGATTTAAAGCCCTAGGAACAAATTGGCACCAAACAGCTCTGGCACTGATATCTATTCCTTTAAATGTGACCTGAAGTGAACATGGATGAGTTGGAATAAACATGTAGCCACCCAAAGTGATTTCTTTGAAAGCCAGTGCTCGTCACCAAGCTTTATTATCATTACCAAGACAGGAAGAAGAGGAATCTGTAATATCAAAATTAATAGATAACCTTTGAATTCTATTTTTCTGATTATTTTCACTTCCTCTCTATAGAATCCTCTATATCAGAATTTTAACCAAGTCTTTTATTTTCAATGAATTGGATGGGCAGCCTGGGGAACCTGCTGGGGTCCATCCTCTGCTTAGACTGGAATGAGAACTTACTAAGCACCTGCAACACACCAATCAAACACATTAGGTAGTAGATACATGCTGTCTCATTAAGTTACACCCTTACAACATCCCTGAGAGGAAGATAATTTAGTAAATTCTAGAATGAACTGGCCCAAGGCTATGGAACTAGTAAACAGCAGTGTTGGGACAAGGCCATTGCTCAGTTCTCTCTGTCATGTTTCATTTTAGATGAGTCAACATTCATTGAACAACATTATTCAAGGGTGTGTGTGTGTGTGTGAGAGAGAGAGAGAGAGAGAGAGAGAGAGAGAGAGAGAGAGAGAGAGAGAGAGAGAGAGAATGTATATATGCACTATAGGTCTAATTTTTTTCATTTTCCCCTACTGAGCTGAGCAGAGCTCTGCTGAGTTTAATGAGAGAGAGTTGGAGGCCTTGGCTTCTTTTCAGTCGTATTTATGGACTATAGTGATTATTTTTAATGTGAAGGACATGGATATACATCACATTTGGCTTGGCAGAATTCCTTCATCTATGCTTCTATTCATGCCTGAGTGTTCAATTGTGTGTGTTGTGCATCTCTGTTTTCCTGTGGACATGTGAGATAGAGTGTCTATATGTGTGCATATGTTTTGGATGCTATTTGTGTCCCTCCACGTGCCCTTTTGTGTGATATGGGAAGAGAAATTCCTCCTCCCAACCAACACTCAAGAGAAGAGAGTGGTTGATCTTGTTAGGTGCTAGCTTCTCAAAGGCTGGTAAGTACCTGGCATAGGGATTCAGCAACCCAGAAAGCCCAAAAGAGTTGCTAACCAGCTTTCCTCCAGGGTCTTAAATAAGCTAGAAGTATGGCAGCAATGACCATTAGGACAAGCAGGAATGTAAGAAGCCAGCAACCAACTGGTTGCTCCTGGTAAGAGAACCTGGGGAAGGAGGGAGGAGAGGTGACCATGAGCACTGAGGATGGAATTCAGAAATACAACCCAGACTGGCACAGAAAGAGGCAGAATAATGAATTTAGGGAAAACAAATGGCCTGGGGAACCTTGAAATGGGAATGAAGATGGCTCAGAGGATTCCAGTATAAGCAGATAATGTCATGAATGGCCATATAACACCACCTACCCCCACTGAGGTCCCACATTCCCTGCCAGGTTCAGTGGACAGTCCCTTCTGTTAGGGCCCAGTTCAGTTCATGTAGAGCCTGCCGTTGGCCCATCATTGTGTTGGGTGTGATTGGGGGTGCACAGAGGAGTGTGATCTGACCTCTGGCAGTTTGCTGGGGCTCAGAGCCTGGTTTGGGGACAAAATGTACCATTCATAGAGTTTCATGGGCCCTCTGCTCTCCGGAGACACTGTTCTCAGCCTCACAGGTATAGTTCCCAGGGTCCTGCTCTGACTTCAATAGGAAGAGAAAGGAGGCAGCTCCACTGTAGAGAGCTGAGTAGTTCCCCAGGATCTCCCCATTGAGATAGAATGAGTACAGGATGGGAGGGGGAGCCCCTTTGAGCTTCACAAAGGAGCTCCACCATGTCCCTCACAGCAGGACCAGCAACCATGTGTCACAGAGTGAGCAGAGGATGAGACACAGGGGCTGGGACAGCAAATGGGGTGGAAGAGTGAGCGCCAGGCTCCCTTCTCCTTTGGGACCCTCCCCCCACTTGCCAGGGGTTCCTGATTCCTGGAACTCTGGGGAGTATCTCCCCTTCCCTTGCCCATTTATCCTGTACCTTGATCTCCAGATGACGGCTGTTTCTGGACCCAGTGATCCTCAAGAGCCACTTCATACCAGTAAAGCCCAGAGTCTCTCTCCTTGACTCCTGGGATGGGGAGCTCTGGGTGAAGACTCCTGTTATGCAAGGTGTGGCCATTCTTATGGAAGGAGAAGAGGAGCTGCCTGGTGAACTTCTGGGGATGCAGCTTCGTCTGACATCTTAGGGTCAATGGACTGTCCTCACCAGGCTCAGGAGAAGGGATGGCACTCAGCACAGGAGACAGGAATAGCTCTGGGAAGACAGAGGCCCAGGGTTCTGGAGGGGATTCCTGTACAATGAGGTCTAGAAGGCCAAGGACTAAGCCCAGCCTGTAGCACCTTGACCCAGATGGGATAGTTTCATCCTCAGGACCTGTCTTCTTGTTCCCACCCACAAACTCTGAAATAACTCTCACATAGCCAAGCCCCTCTGGAATCCCAGGAGTCAGAATCAGAAGGTCCCTTAGCAGTCATCTGGTCCAAAGAGAAGAAGGGCGAGTGACTGAGCTGGCTTAGGGCTCTTTCCAATTCCTCCTCCTTCTCCTGGCTCCATACAGCCTCATGGGGGTTAAGAGGACATTTAGACAGCATCATGGAGCCTCAGGACTCCATGCATTGGCCCAACATCAGGGATAGGCAGAGAGAGAGAGAAGTCCTGCTCACAGAGCTACTGGCCTCTAGAGACTGGGTTCCCTGAGCAGCACCTTAATTCTCCAACTCCTCTAAGGTGGTGACTCGCCTTGGACTTGAACCATAATAGCCTCTGAGGTATATGTGAACCAGGGTGTGGTATATATCTTCTGTTCATTGCAGCTGTACTGGCCACTGTTTTTCACTGTTGATGTCTCTATGAAGCAAGTCTGGATGTTCTTAGAGCAACTGAGGAGTTTTCCGTCTTTGCGCAAATCCACCTGGGACAGCTTGTATGCATCCATGCCTGGCATTTCAAAGGCGAGGCATCTCCTTCAAATACAGGGTTTGACCAGATACCCATTAGCACCAGATAGTTTTAGGAACCAGGAATAATGGCCCAAGAGTAATGATGAATAATCAAACAGGGAGCCCTGAGGTGAGCCCCAGCTTTTGCCTGGATTTCCCTGGATGCTTGGGACCCATTGTTCCTACCACAGACGTAAAGTAGGGATGTTCACAGAGTTACTAAAGGATGGGTCTTGCTTCCACAACTCCTCTTTCTCTCAGCACTAAGTAATGGTTTGAATTCTCTCCCCTGAATCACAGAACATGTCCTTGGAGGTCAAATTGTTCGTAGGTCATTTTTTTACTGTTTGACATAAAGTGCCATGGAGGCCCTTGGGACAGGATGGGCTCGAGGGCAGGGAAGATTGATGGACAGACATAGATGCCTCTTCTCTTAATATAAAAAGGACAGAAGGGAGTCCATGTCTTGTTGAATAGAGAATACAGGAGTTCCAGAGCCACACTGAGAGGAGAGATAGAGGCCACAGCCACTTTTAAGAGACTAGGAAGGAGATCCAGAGCCACTCTGCTGAGATTCCTGTTGCCTTAGGACTACCCTCAACCTTAGCCAATGGAGTCAGGTTTCTTCTCTTCCTGAACACTAGCCAAGAATCCTGAAGAAGGGGCCTAATTTGGTACGTTCTGCAGTTGCTGCTGGGGGACACAATTGCACTATCTTCATTCATTAAGTGTTGGCTCAGAGACACATGTAGGTCAAAAAAGACATGGATAAGACTTATTTTTTCCAACACAGGAAACTACTAAAAATAAAAATGATACGATTTGATTAAATTCCAGAATTTTCATACTGGGAGGCCTTTACTTTAATTGGTTGCTTATGTCCATAGTCAACCAACCACCCACCTAACTACAGAGCCACACAACCACTAAGCCATCAGTCATCTAGCCATCTAGCCATCCAGTCAGCCAGTCACCCAGCCATCGAGCCACCTAACCACCTAACCACAGAGCTACCCAATCACCCAGTCACTAAGCCAACAAGCCACCAAACCACCCAACCATGCTGCCACCCAACTACTCAGACAGCCAACAACTAAGCCACCCAATAATTCACCACCCAGTCACCCAGACACCCAGTCACTCACCCAGTCACCTAGCCACTCAACCACTCACCTACCCTACCATTTAACCAATCACTTTATGATGAATCCACTTCCTGAAATGCTCTGCCCTGTCTTAGTTAAAAATGTTTCCTCTTCAGACAGGTCTTCCCTGGGACCACAATCTAAAGCATTCGCCCCAGTCATTATTACAATAATACCATTGTACTCTCATCAGAGTACTTATCACTATTTGAATTTGTCTTCTTCATTAAATTGCCAGCATGTTATCACCTATCTTCCTCTGTCTAGAATGTGAGCAGGGACTCTGCTTATCTTCATGTTCCTCATGCCCAGGACCTCTTTCTGGAACATTATCTGTGTTCAGTAAGCATTTGTTAAATAAATGCATGAATGCTTTCCTTTGTGTCCTGTTGTGTAGGATAGGGATCAAGAATTAGAACACATAGGACTAGACTCTCACACTAATGTGCTGAAGGGCCTACACATGTAGAACTAGAACCCATGTAGCAAGTTCTAGACCCATTTCCTAAGGTCCAGTAAATCCATAGAGCTCTAAGAAATAGAATATGGAAGTGATAAGATTGAGGAGGCAAATTTCTCTGAAGGAGTGATCATTAAAAAATGTGGCACATGGTCAGGCAGCTCAGATAAATGAGAGAACTACTAATGAACTAAATGCATCACATACCACACTTGTAACTTGTACTGCGTTAGAGCTTTTAAATGCCTGATTTTTTATTTTTTTGTGGTGTGGGTACTGGGTACCTAGGGGTGCTTTACCATTGAGCCACATCCCCTGTCCTTTTTAAATTTTTTAATTTTGAGACAGGGTCCTACTAAGTTGCTGAGGGTTTTGCTATGTTGCTAAGGTTGGCCTTGAACTTGCGATCCTCCTGCCTCAGCCTCCCAAGTCACTGGGATTACAGGTGTGCTCCATCATACCTGTCTTAAATGCCTGTATATTTAAGGAGAAAGATGATCTGGGAAGAGAAGTCAAGATATAAGATGACAGATACAGGGCTGGGGATATAGCTCAGTTGGTAGAGTGCTTGCCTTGCAAGCACAAGGCCCTGGGTTCAATCCCCAGCACTGCTAAAAAAAAAAAAAAAAAAAAAAAAAAAGATTACAGATACAGTAAGATGGGTATGAATAACTCAAGGGATGGAGGACCCTAAATCGAGGGGCATAGTTGGAAATAAAGCAATGGAGAATATTGTGCGGTTAAGTGCAGTCTACTTGTGTCTTTCATTGTTGAAATGTCCTATGTGCTCCAAGGTCCTAGGATACTGAACAATGCAAGAATGGGCTTCAAAGGGGTTCCTTAAAATCCTCTCAGAGCATACATTTGTCTCATCCAGTCACATGCTGTAATTCTTGCTGTTCACACTACTTTGGACACAGATGGAGTCCTTCCTTCAACTTAATTTTTTCTCAGTTTAGGGTTAGCTCATATATAGAACTATGAGTCTCTTTCTAATCATCTCTCCATCCTTCTATTTTCTTGGTGTAGCAGAAATCATGCATTTGGAAGCAGATAACCTGGACTGGTTTCATGATCTACCTCTTTCTGTGTGATCTTGGACAAATTGTCTAAATTCTGCTGGGTGTGGTGATGCATGCCTATAATCTCGGGAACTTGGGAGGGTAAGGTAGGAAGGAGGATTGCAAATTTGAGGACAGCTGGGAAACTTAGAGAGATTATCTCAAAAAAAAAAAAAAAAAAAAAAAAGGCTGGGAATGCACCCCTGGGTTCAATCCCCAGAACCACTAAATAAATATACAAACAAACAAAAATACTTTATCACAGAGGTTACAAAGTACCCTTGTGCTCAATCCCCAGTACCCACTGCCTCTCCCTCCCAAAAATGTTTAAATTCCAAAACCCTCCAATTCCTTGTCTGTGGTATATGTAATAGGAATAGTAATAGTCTTTTTTTCTTACAGGGTGGTTGTGAAGGTTGTAGTGACCTACTGCCTGTGAAAATGGTTGTTACATTAATGAAAAGCAGAAAGGAGACCTGAACTCAGAGTGACTGAGAACTGATTCTGTAGTTATGATTCTCCTATTCTCCCCTCCTCCCTGGAAAACAATTTTGCAGCTACAAAGTGCTGCAAAAACAGGGTTGAGGTTATCAAAGCCTATAACAAGAAAGAAGGCAACCAGAGAGCATTGAGCCACTTCAGATAGGCTCATTGGAGTCCAGATGACTTGCTGCCTATGGTACCACAGGACCTTGGAGTTGTGATTGCAGAATTGCTTTCTGTAATTATGCCGGCAGCCAACTGGGAACATACAGAGTGGATGTTACATGCTGTTGTGGTTTGGATCTGGAATGTCCCCTGAGGAGCTCTTGTTTTGGAAGCATGATCTCCAGTGCAGCAATGTTTGGAGGTGGGGCTTTCAGAGGACGAGAGTTCTGACCTCATCAGTGGCTAAATCCATTTGCTGGTTTAATTCACTGACAGCTAACTGATCTACTGGGGAGTAACTGTAGGCAGGTGAAGCATGAATGGAAGAGTAGGTCCCTGGGGTGTGCCCTTGGGTATTCTGTCCCTGGCTTCTCACTTTCTCTCTACTTCTTGGCTGCCATGAGTTGAGTAACTCCTCCACCATGCCCTTCTGCCATGATGTTCTGCCTCACCTAAGACCCAGAACAATGGAGTTGGCTGATGATGGACTGAGACCACTGAAACCATGAGCCAAAAATAAACTTTTCCTCCTCTAAGTTGTTCTTCTCAGGTATTTTGACCAGAACAAAAATTGACTAACATATTAGATCACAGTAGTTCCTATAAAGAAGGCCTGGAAACCTTAGCTAATGACTGATAAGGTGACGGTGTGATAAAGTGGTCAAGAGCTATTGTGAATCTCAGTTGCATTTTAGAGTCTCAAACAGTGGAGGCAGTAGCCTTTTAAGCTCTGCATTACTAGTCCACTATGGGAGGGAAAAGAACCAGCGCCTGGCAACTGATGAAGCACATCAAGACACGGCAGGATGAGGAAAAAGGGCCTAGAAATTGTTACTTGTTAGGAGTTGCTGATGGTTTGGGAGATATTTATCTGGGGAAGATGCAATAGAGTAGGGGCACAATAGTGGTCATTATTTGTTTAGCCAGCCAAGTTTAAAAGAAGGGAGAGACTTTTTCTTAGTTACTTCATAGGACAGAAACGAGGCAGACAGAAATTAGAGGGATTAGGGCATCAGATTTTAGTTTCACGTGAAGAACTATTTAATGATTGAGTTCTGCCATGGTGGAACATGCTTTTTTTTTTTTTTTTTTTGCTATGTGACTTCCATGTTACTGCAAGGATTGTGTGGAGGCCCCATGACTCTGCCATGCATTCTTTGTGAGTACATGGGTGGTGGACTACAGTAAGGGAGGAAAGCTGCCTCATGCTTGGTTCAGAAGAAAATTAAGACCCATCTTCCAAAGTTTATATATTTAGTATTCGGCCATGAACCAGCACATTCCATGTTAGGGCCCCTCGCCTCCTGGATTCCTGATAGCTAAGAATAGTAATAACCATCAATTATTGTGACCATACCCTGCCAGGCATATTAAATGAATTAGTGTTTTCCCATTTTTCCTGATTAGAATCCAACTACTTCCAGACCAGAGGTAGAGTGGTAGAATGGAGAAAGCATCAGGATTGAGATCAGATGAACTTGAGTTTGTGTGCCTGTTTTGCTCTTGTCCACAGGATAATTATTAAGCATTCCAAAACTCAGTTTCCTTCACTGTTTAGTAGGTTTTAGAATAACTGCCCTATGAAGTTCCAAAGGTTAGATGAAATGTATGCACTACAAAGTAGACATTCAGTGTTTGTTTTGTTTTGTTTTTGTTTCTTTTTCCTTTCTGTTCACATCTGAAAGGAAATAGCTGCTTTGCCATTATAGCAACCATTCCTAACAGGTCCGGCCTTGTGGTATGTATCTTAGGTTGTTTTTCTGTGGTCTCTGGGCATCAAATGTGGACAGATTGTGCTTGGTTCTCCATTACAGTGTGAGCTAGTCACCTGGTCTTTCCTGGACCTTATCCTGATAAGTCCAAGAACTATTTTTTATTCTTTTACTTTGTGGTGTGTGTGTTTCTGGGGATTGAACCCAGGAACTTGTGCATGCTAGGTAGGTGCTCTACCATTGAGCTATACCCTCAGTCCAAGGGCTGTTTCTTTTACAAGGTCATGCAACTTGCCCTTGGAAATCTTCCACTGGATCGTACACAGGTACTGGGCTATCCTGTCCCTGTGTGAGGTTAGACATTTTTACATCCAAATAGCCATTCACAGAGTGCAGGGAGCAGCACAGCGATGTCAAAGAGAAAGAGAGGGAAGAACAGGGGGTGGAATAGGTATTTTCCTCTCAGGTTTAAATTCTCAGAAACTCTGTCAGGAAGAGATCATATTTAGGAACAACAGTTTTGCTCTTCTGGATCCATGAAAACAAAAACACAGCAAAAAAAACCAAGCAAACCATTGGAACTGAGTTTTTAAAAAGCAGACCAACTCAGAAACTATCAATGGAAAAATATAAATGAACAAATTGTGTCTTTTATGTGTAGTGTGATGATCTGGCTGCAATTGGGGGAGCCCAGAGACCATCCCCATGGCAGTCCTTCACTTTTAGACCAGATCCTCTAGTCACCTGCATGACTGATTGGCACAGGGAGAAGTGGAAAGAAGAGAAGATGGATCAGAGAGAGTGGGTTTGATTCTTCAAACTGGGTCCAAGGACAAGTCAGACCACCCTCTACCCCTTGCCACCAACAGAGAAAGGATATAAGCAGAAAAATAAATGAATGGTCAATTTGAAAAGGGCTTTGTATACCCAATACACCAACTTTTGACCAAGTGAGAAGTCTGGTCATTGCTAAGTGGATCTAAAAAATGCAGAGGCATTTATGTTACTCTGTAAAATCCTACCTCCCATTGTTGAACAAAATGCATAGAAACTTCTTTTCCCATTTCTCTGATCTCTCCACCAATACCTTCCTACAGCTTCTTTTCCTTCCATAACCCTTCCCCACTTTTAACACAAACAACCCTGATGAATATTTTAACCTGATTTCACTGGGTAAAAATCAGGTGAAACAAGGGAACCTCAGAATGTGATTTTCTACCTCCTTAATTCATCTCTGGCACATCAAAGAGCTGCTCTGCCAAGGATCCAGGAAGATGGAACAGGAAATACTGAGGAGTCCCTATGCCCCAGGGCCCATCTACCCCAAGCATGCTGGCATGCGTGCACTTGAATTGAGAAATGAAAGACTGAGAACTTTGTGTCTCAGTCCTTAGTGTCCCAGGAGGGGATGCCCATGTACCGTGACTTACCAAAGAACAGCTCAATAGTCCAGAGCATCATGGTACCTGTCTTATTATGGAGTAGGAAGTGCAGGTGCAGGTCAGAGTGCAGGTGTGTGTGTGTGTGTGTGTGTGTGTGTGTGTGTGTGTGTTGAACACCTAGCCCTTAGACCCAGGGTAAGTGGGTGGCCCTTCTGACTTGGGTGGTGTGAAAGCTTGATTGTCTAAGTAGAGGAAGTGGGGAAGAAATTTGAAAAGCTCACAATGGTATTTTCTTTGGTTGAAGTGTATTACATGAATTGATTTTCTTGAACACAAGATATCAGCATTCAGGTAAATAACTAATAGGCACTTTCTGACACTCTTTTTGTCACTTAAGAAACCTCATGTCAGGGAACCACATGGGATGTGTGAAAGTACCCAGAAAGCACTTCGGCTGCAGGAACTCATGCAAGAGATTTTATTACCTGCGCGGACAGGCAGAGTGTCTGCCTGCAGGGTGAGAGAGAGAGAGAGAGAGAGAGAAAGAGAGAGAGAGCATAAGAGCGAGAGCCAGGAAGAGAGAGAAAGAATGGCGGTAGATCCATTCTTAAGTATTGGGATTTCGGCGGGCTAATAATAAACAGACCAATGGCTGGCAAGGAGGTTCTTGAGCTAACAATCGGAACCAATGACTAACTAGGAAGTTTAGGGGTTAGCAATCTGGGTTGTAAAATGGTGTACGTGGGGGGAGAAAAATGGCGGCAGCAAAATAGCAGATCCGATGCCACTAATGTGACGGGGATATCCCTGTTGGAAAGATCCTGAGGCTGCTGGAATTTGGTCTTAGACACTCTTGGCTTGGGAGATAGCACAGTACTGGAAACTCTAAAATCATCTACCCTCTTCTGTCAAAATTCTCTAGTTGTCTGAGGTCCCTCTTTACTACAGTTGGATCTGGAACGCCCTCAAAAGCCCAAGTGTTAAAGGCTTGGTCTGCAGCCCCTGGTGCTGTGGTGAAGTAGTGGAACCTTTAAGAGGTGGGGCCTTGTGGGAGGTCATAGATCATTGGGGGGATGTTCTTAAAGGGGATTGTGGGATGTTGGTCTTCTTTCTTTCTTTTCCAGCCATCATGAGGTGAGCAGCTTTCTCTACCATGAATTCCCTATAATGATGTGCTGCCTCAACATAGGCCCCCAAACTGACACAATCGCTTTGGAAAATGGCCTAAAAATATGGATACCTAATGACACAGCATTTTCCTGACAATAAATGGAACAGAAACACATTAGTATGGGTATCAAAAGTCATGCACAAAGACTGGGGATATAGCTTAGAGGTAGAGTACTTACCTGGCATGTGCAAGGCCCTAGGTTCAATCCCCAGTACAGCACCTCCCTTCAAAACAAAAACAACAAAATAACCCAAAAAGACATACACAAGAGTGTTCACAGCAGCATTGTTTGTAATAGACAAAAATTGTAAACTACTCAATGGTCCCTTACTGAGAAGGAGGTCATACATCTCCAGCTTCTCTGAGGAAACAACATAGAATATGTGAGTTTAAGGTGAAATAGAGGAGTCTGGTAAATACCAGGGAGAATTTTCTGATTTCCTGGAAGTCTTTAAGTGGGAATTAAGTGGGAATATGGAAATTTTAAGTTTCCATATTTTCTGTTTTCTTGCCCTAGATTCTGACTCAGAAGGTGTGGAAAAACAATCTGACACTTCCAGGACATTTTTTAGGGATTCAGTTGCTCAGAAGAGCGGTATAAGCAGTAGAGAGGTAAAGGCAATGAGGAACAGGATAGGAATCCCATCCACTTACCTAGAAATGTCAACATCTATTTCTTTTCCTTTGTTATTCTGCTGCCAACAGATCTCTTAGATTTGAGTGACAACTTTGTTCTGCTGCAGGCCCAGTGGGTGAAGCAGAGGCTCTACAGGGTAGCAACTGTGGCAGAAGACAGAGGGGGGGGCCACCATGAAAGGCCTGGCTTGCAGACACCAGTGGTGGTTTGCATGCAGATTCGTTGATGCTCCTTCTCTGCTCGCTTTGATGGTCGTTGGGTTCTGCAGCTGACAGTGTGAACTGCAGCCTGACTTTTTACTCTACCCTCATCAAGTGAAATGCTGCTGCATGTTCAAAGGTGACTGAATTCACCCTTGGGGATGACGAAAACCCCAGGAAGTAGCAGTGGGGCTGCTGCCCAGGTTAGGACTCTTCCAGGACTGGGGATGACTTTGAACCAAGAGTTAGGGAAGGAACCAAAAGTTATAATACTAATATTCTAAGGGAGTTGATGAGCTGTTTGAAGAGGTGGGAGGACAAGAGCATGGGGAGTCTCCCCTGGGGGAAGCTTAAAGCCCAGGGCTCTCATTATTCAGGGTGAGTGTCAAGGCAGTGACTACAAGGGTCAATGACTGTTGGGCAATGAGAGAAGTCAGCCCAACTCCCAGGAGGTAAAGGGGAGCACAGGAGAGCAGGGTTGGGGCAGCTCTGGGCATAAAGGCAACATGGTGGGCATTGAGCCAACCACTTGAGCTTGAATCCTTGTTCTGGATACTAATCGGCTTAGAGACCTTGGTAAGTTTTTAAAGCTTTCTGGGCCTCTGGGTCCTTATCTCTAGAGTGGATAAATAATTATACGGCATTGTAGGGTTGTAACGAAGGTTAAATGGGATAAAAATGCGAGAAGCGCTTTTGTGCCATTTGGTAGAGCCCTCTCTGATGACGGCAATGCTCTCTGGGCTGTCCACTTCAGTAACTCTTGCTTCATGTAGCTATTGAGCCCTTGAACTTGGCTACTAAGACTGAGAAGCTGAAAGTTTTATTTTATTTTTTGACAGTATCAAAGATTGAATCCAGGGCCTTGTGCATGCTAGGCACACATTACCACTGAGCTATACTCCAGCTCCCCAAGGAACTTAAATTTTAATTTTTTTTGTTTTGATCAATTTGAATTTATCATTTTCATGTGGCTAGTGGTTGCATCCTTGGCTACCACAATCTTAGGGCAATGGTAGGAAAATAGGAAGTGCTTGATGAAGGTTAGAGGAAGAGGGAATCAGGAAGTCATGCAGCACAGAACCTCCCTTCCAACCTGAACTTGTATGGGTTCAGACTCAGAAAGATGAAATAATTTGTGTGAAGGCACTCAGCTGTTCAACCTGCTGGGATTGGAGCTACATTGCTCATTGGATGTGGGGGTCCAAGGAAAGACCCTAGACTACTTCTGAGATAGGTCGGAAAGAGAAGAAATTGGGGAAATCTACCAAAAGCCCCGAACTTAGGACAGGAGCTGAAAGATGAGGGCATAGGGTGAAGGACGAAACTCTGGGCCTGGTCTGCAGGAGCAGGAATCTGAAGCCTCCGGTCACCACCCTCTTTCCCTCTGACCTCACTCTTCCTTTCAGAAAGCAACCAGAGAGGCCTGGTGGCAATGGAAAAACTATGTGTCAGGTCTGTAGCGACCTCTTGTGGCCACACGGACAACAGTTGTCCCAACGAGGGAATTAATACTGAATGAGTATTAATACTGAAAATTCTTTCCCTATCCACACAATCATCTATCCAATCTTCCTTCCATCCAATTAACTTAAACAAACAAACAATCTCTTCTCTATGCCAGTCCATCCCTGCCTCCATGAGCTGAGGAAAAGAAAGGTACACCCTATAGTCTTTGTGCTTCTTAAAGCATTCTCCCATGTCTCCATTATTCTGTTTATCACACTGCATTGTATTTGTTTTATTGCCTTTCTTTGCTTCTAGTCTATGGTCTTTTCAAAGTCAAGGACCAAATGTAATCCATCTTTGTGTCCCCAGAGCAAGCACAGTATAGGTTCAAGATACATCAAAGTATAATTGTTAGGAGTTCCAGAGTCAGAAAAATGTAGATTATAGTCCTGGTTATGCTGCTTGTAAGGTGGAGTACCTAAGGCAGTGACTTAATCTCACTAAGCTTCAGATTTTAAATTTGTTAAATAATGTGATAATAATGACACCCAATTTTTAGTGTCATGGAGAGGATTATATTTTTGCACACACAGTAACTTGTACGTCCATTGCTCGACCTGGAATTGGATTCTTAAATATTATTTTTTTTGGGGTACCAGAGATTGAACCCAGGGATGCTTAACCACTGAGCCACATTCCCCAGCCCTTTTTATTTTGAGACAGGGTCTTGCCAAGTTGCTTACGGCCTCGCTAAATTGCTGGGGCTGGCTTTGAACTCGCAATTCTCCTGCCTCAGCCTCCTGAGCCTCTGGGGTTACAAGAGAGTGGCACCATGCCTGGTGGATTCTATTATACCTTCTAATGAGCTTTGTACTACTAATATTATTCTATCATTTTCTCTCCCGTGAATTCAATTACTCCATTTCAACTGGATCTTTTTCATAGATGCTTCTGAAAGATGCTCAAGTCTTTTTTGTTTTAAAAACCAACCAAACCAAGCCAGCAACTCTTCCCTTGATTCCACACCCACTTGTAAAGCCCCTATTCATAGCCAATCTGCATTGCTGTGCCACAATGGTGACATGTGTTATAAGGTATTGATCTCAGTTCTCAGAGCAGCTAGGTGGGGCCACACTTCGGCTGGGAGCAGCCTTGACCAGTTCCATTTAAAGATAATCTTTATGCAGCACAAACAAAAATGTTTGAGAAGCATTGGGGTGTTTGCTCTCCTCTCATTTACTGCAACCAGTTCCAATTTGTCTTCAACCTCCTTCATGTCTCCAGCATGCCCAAGGGACAGGATTTTGTCCTCATTTTGTTTGAGTACGTGCAGGCATTTTTCCTATTGATTATCTCCTCTTAAACACTGAGACACAGCCCTCTTCTGGTTTTTCTTTTCTTTCTTGGTAACTCCTCACATTCCTCTGAAGGCTCAATCTCCCTCCTCTAGGGACTTTGAAGGACTGCTGCAGACTCTGGTCCCAGGCCTGTTCTCTTTCTACTCTGTTCTCTTGCTAAGCATTCTCATCTGTACCACCTCAAATCCAAGGAATCCCAGCGGGGTGCAGTGGCACACTACCGTAATCCCAGTTACTCTGGAGGCTCAAGCAGGAGGATCACAAGTTTAAAGCCAGCTTCAGTAATTTAGAGAGGCCCTAAGTAGTTTATCAAGACCCTGTCTCAAAATAAAAAATAAAAAGTGCTGCGGAACTGATTCAGTCCCCAGTCCAAAAAACAAAGTCTTAGATTTCCATTTATAGAACTTTTTCTAAAACTTTTCCTTGCAGAAACTTTTTCATGATGTTTGAGCTAGGTGTACATGAATCCCTTGTCTTACTTTCACCTGGCATTTTAACTGCCTCTCCTGTGCATTTCCCCACAGGGCTGCAATTTTCGAGCAGAGGCCACGTTTGCCTTGTTCTTTGCTGAAGGGACCTTCAATACCTGGCACAGAAAACATCTTCAACAAATATATGTGGGATGGAGATTGTTTTAAAGCAGAAGGCCCTTCTTTCTATTCCTGCATATACATGCAGTAGTCAGTGTGATGGCTGCTGAGTTATGGTCTTCTCTGGTTCTCTTACCCTCTCATTCTCTTATTCATAAATAAATAAGTGGATTGCCACATGTGGTGGTGAATGCTTACAATCCCAGAGAGTTAGGAGGCTGAGGCAGGAGGATCGCAAGGTTCAAGGTCAGGCTCAGCAACTTAGGGAAACCCTATCTCAAAATAAAAATAAGTACATAAAAAGGGTTGGGGATGTGGCTCAGTGGCTGAGTGCCCCTGGGTTCAATCCCCAGCACCAATAAATAAATGAATGGATTGAAATGTGAGATTTCTGTACCTAAAGGTGTTTAATTGACTCTGAGTTAGCTTAGTAACCAAATAACTCAGTGCCTTTACATTTTCCTTAGTGACAACGGAGATCATCCATTTCTTTGGAGGCAATTCAACTTAATTTATGCAGTTACCTTGGGTCACAGCTCCATGCTCCATCTCTAAGTCCTCACTCCTTATTTAATGCATACCCATTACATTTCTCCTTGCATATATTTTCCTAGTGGCATGTTAAATTTTTTTCGATGTGCTTCAGATAGGGCATCCTTGACTAGAAGTCTGTGGTTACCAAAAGCAGCCTTAGAAACTGGAGAATGGCTCCGCAGAATGGGCTGGAAACTGCTGGAGGCTCATTCTTCCCTGGAGATTGAAGAAGAAAAGCATATATAATTAAAGTGATAAATTGGATTTTTTTTGGTTCTCTGTTTACCACTGTCAAACATAATCTATTTCATGCATTTATACAGAATGCATAAAATAGGTCAGAATTAATTTTCTTCAGTTTGCTTATTTTCCCCTCCAGTTCCCTGGGTAGATGCGGAACTCAGATGGGAATGGGAAGACCATAAGACTTGTGTATTTAGAGAAGATGGTGGTAAAGGATTTAGTGCACTAGACCCTGGGAGCTGAACACCCATGAGCAAGCAAACAATGAAAAGGAGTAATGAGTATCTGGGAAAGAGCACAGTCAGGCAGAGCAGAATTGAAATCCTGGCTTAGCCAAATGAGCTTGTGTGGTTTCGAATCCATTCTCTTCCTCTTTTCAAAGCACCCCTTCCTGTATTCCTCCCTGACTTTCTTCTCACCATCAATTTTTCTCTTTACTGGATTGCATTTGCATTTGGACCTGCACAAATATCATCCAATGCAAACCTCTCCTTTGCCTTACTCATCCCTTTTCTCATTCATTCCATTTCTATCCTCCTTTCAGAGCCAAGTTTCTCAAAAAACGTGTCCATATTTGCCGTTGCCTCTTCTTTAATCCCTGTTCCTCAATTTCTAGTTGTGGACCACCTGGCCTCAACCTCTGGAGAGTCCCTACCCACCGAACTGCTTTTGACATGGTTACAAAGATTTCAGTCCCCTTTTGTGTGTGTGGGGGTGGTGGTGGGGGATGGGTAGTGGCGACTCTACCCTCCACTTATTTGGTTGCACACAAGCATTTTCAACAGTGGAACACTACTTCTGAGTTCAGACACTTTTCTTTTTGGTCTCTATCACATGCTCCCTCCTGATTCTCCCTCTACCTCCTTTTGTCTATTTGCTGGCTTTTTCTTTTTTCTTGATACCAAGTTTAGGGTTGCTCAGACCTGGGTCATGGCCTTCTTTCCTTATCTATTTACGCTGTCTCCCATATGCTGGTGACGCCTAAACTTATAACTCCTGACATGAACTGAGTTTCCTAGGGACTTTGGACCTGATGTACAATTGCCAGCTCTCTCCTTCACTTAGGTAGTTGACCAACATTTCAAACTTAACATGTGCAAAATAAAACTCTTCATCCCTCTCTTCATTGCTAGGAACCAGCCAACCAACCATACTTCTCACTGTCCCATCTTCCTCCCCACGAGTTTTCTCATATCATTAAACAGACCCCCCCCCCGACTCTGCTGCTCAAATAGAAAACTCAGAACCATGCTTCACAACCAAGTTCTATTTATTCCACTCCAAAATTTATTTCAAATCTACCTTATTGCTGTAGCTTCCCTGACACCACAATAGTGAGCCCCTAACCCTTACATGTCACTGTAAAGGTCTCTTAGTTTTTTTCTGTGTCTCTGCTCTTGCCCTCTTTTTCCATTTTATACACAGAATAAAATAGTGACCTACTCACAGTATAAACTTACATTTACACCAATGTAAATACTCCTGTATCATCGTTAAAAAGGGGGGTGGGTAGCAAAGCAGCATGTCCTTGAAGGCTCCCTTTCCATTCCCCCAAACCTAGCCAAGTTAACAAGGAGAACACATCTGGGTTGGGGCGTCCAGATATATATAATGCTGAAGGACACTGATTTTCTCTCATGTATACTGGGAACTAGGGCAAATTACTGTTATCTACAAAAGCATTTTGTGTGTGTGTGTGTGTGTGTGTGTGTGTGTGTGTGTGTGTGCGTGTGCATATTGTGGATTGATCCTAGGAGCACTCTACCATTGAACTACATCCCCAGCCCTTTTTATTTTTTGAGACCAGGTCTTGCTGAATTGCTGAGACTGGCCTTGTTTGCAATCCTCCTGCTTCAGTGCCCCAGGTAGCTGGGATTACAGGTATGTGCCACTGTGTCTGCCCTGGCACATATACCAGGGCAGTTGTTCCTTGGGATACTGATCATAACAAGCAAACTAAGCAAGCTAATACTGTAGATTGGTATATAAAACCCCTCTCTCAGTGGTGACTATGGAGGAGAATGCTGTGAGGGAAAAGAAGGTACTGGTTGACGAAGTACCCTGAAGGACAGAGCCCTATCTGTCTTGCCTATTGTTACTGCACCTTCCCTGTAAACATTTCTAAATAAAATCTTATGCCTCATATGCCATCTCTGGGTATTTTCTTTGGTCTCTCAGCAACCTGTCTCACTGCCCTGGCACAACTCGACTCTGCACTTGACAACTCCTCTTCTTAAAACTCCAAGGTCACTCCATTGCCCTGAAAATAAAGCAAGACCTTATTTATGATGTCCTGCGTGCCTGGGCCCTACCTCTCTCTCCCATGCACCTTTCCTACCAAGCTCCTGCTGATCTTTCACCTCAGCTAATACAGGGGGCACCTTTCTTTCTTGGGTCTTTATTGACTCTTCCTTTGGCTCAGAGGCTCTTCCCCATCTACCACCCCCTTTATCCTTTCTTTTAGAAAGGATAAATAATAAAAAACTTATACCAGATAACACAAGGAACATCTGGATATCTGCCATCTAGCATGGGCACTATTCTAAATTTTTGTCATATTTGCTTGAGGTCTTTATTTTCCTTAAAGAAAGAAAATACTCATGAGCAACAGAAACTCCATGTATGCTTTCTTCCCAATTCCATTCTCCTCCGTCTCTTTCCAGAAGTTATCCCTGCATTTGTTATTTATCCTTCTTCTATCTGTTTTCATACACATTTTGTGGGTTCCCACCAACAATAACTAGCATTGTTTTGCATTTTTACAGTTTCCTGTAAATTGTATCTTAGGAGAGGACTCACAACTCCCCCCTCCGCTCTGTGTGGTTTGTGAGGTGGATCCAGACACACACATGTGGTGGTCATTCTCACTGCCATAGTGTTTCGTTGAATCCAGATGTCTGACTCTGTTCATCTATTCTGATGATGGATGATAATGCTGGTTTCGATTTTTGGCCATTGTGAACAATGTTGCAAAGGACGTTTGCACGCATTTTCTTGGGTGTGTGTTTGAGAGTTTCTCTAGGGTAAAACTCTGAAGAACAGAATTTCTGAATAATAGAGTATGTGTCATTTCATCTTTACTAGATAACGCCAGATTTCTCTTTAAAGTGGTTGAACAAATTTCCTCCAGTACTTGAGCGTGGGTGAATTTTCCTGGCTCCACATTCTCTCCCACGGAGTTGCAGAGCTGGTTCGGGCCGCCAGGGGGCGTGGAGTAGCTCGCTGGCACACGGGATAGCAGCCGGGTGATCTGGACTCTGCTCCTGTCTCCCTCCTAGTTGTTGCATCCATTGGCCAAAGGATGGAGATGGGGATCCCAGAGATGCCTACAGGGCAGGCTTCAGCCTCTGGATGGCTGGGAGAGTGGGGCCTAATCCTTCCTGTCCCCAACTGTTTCCTAAAAATTGAAAGCAATACAAAACAGAAACTTCCCCATCATGAACCAAAACTGAAAAGAATCTACATTGCTAAAATAAACATACATATGCTTAACATCCAAAATACATAGGGCCAACATTTTCACACATCTATTTGTTGTGATGTTTTCTTTAAGAAACAAAGCAATCCTTTCTAGTCTGTCTCCCCTTCTAGGAAGCAGCTGAAATCCTGAGATTGGAGGCTGTCCAAACAACTTATTTTTATCACAAATGTAAGTCTCCAAAAGCAATTTATAGTATTTTAAAAAAAATTCTGGGTTATGGTTTGGGTATGAGGTGTCCCCCAAAAACTCATATGTGAGACAATGCAGGAATGTTCAGAGGTGAAATGATTAGATTATAAGAGTTGTAACCTAATCTGTGGATTAATCCATTTGATGTATTAATAATTTGAAAGGACTACTGAACTGGGTGGTAACTGTAGGCAGGTAGGGTATGGCTGGATAGAGTAGGTAGGTCACTGTGATTTGCCCTTGGGGATTATATCTTGTCCATGGCACCTCTGTTTTTCTTTCTGCTTCCTGACTGCCACATGAGGTTAGCAGGTTTTCTCTGCTATGCCCTACCACCATGATGTTCTGCCTTAGCTCATAGCCATAGTAACACGGAAAGTGACTGTGGGTTGAATTTCTGAAACTGTGTGCCCCAAATAAACTTTTCTTTCTAAGATGTTTTTGTTGGGTATTTTAGTCACAGTGATAAAAAGCTAATACATTCTATATCTAATATTCTACATGTTTCTTTCCTACCTATCCAACATTGTTCCCAG
This sequence comes from Sciurus vulgaris, assembly GCF_902686455.1. Taxonomy (NCBI): domain Eukaryota; kingdom Metazoa; phylum Chordata; class Mammalia; order Rodentia; family Sciuridae; genus Sciurus; species Sciurus vulgaris. Next base: position 120,948,104 of record NC_136461.1, on the reverse strand, counting down.
AACACACTTATGTTGATGCTGATATCTCCAGCGTAGTGTTTTTCTATTCTAAAAATATCTTTTTAGATTGTTTTCAGTTTTTGGCTATTTAAGCAATGGTGAACATATACTCCTAGAGGGTGTAGGTTTTTGTCTTTTGCTTATATTCAGTTTTCAAACCCTTGAATTGTGTCTGGTACATAATTGTGGTACATAATTCTAGGTGCTCAATAAACAGGTATTGAGTGAATGAATACATGAATAGTCTCATACCTGTCTCTAGGTTGCTCAGCGGCAGAATTTGTCAACAAACGTTCATATGAATAAGAAGTGACTGGATTTGGGGGCAAACTCATTCTCCAAGGCTATTGTATTATTTTATACATTCCCAGCAGTTTGAGAACTTCAGTTTCCCCTTGACCTTGCTTATATTAGTATTTTGAATTTGTAGTGTGCAGCACTGCTGTATATAAAATCATGTTATTATTGTTTTAATTTGTAATTTCCTAATTCATTTCTGATTTGCCTTTCCTGGGATTCTCCTTGATATCCTTTGTGGTTTCCAGGTTATTAAGTGATCAGAAGTGGGTTGGGGTGGGTTGAAGATACGTCCAAAGGTGCAGCCTGATTCTTACTGGAGCCTGGAGCTCACTATGCATCCCCAGCCTCTCCTTCTCCCTGGAGGGATTTGAGCACATGTGCCAGGGAAAATCTGGGATCCTCTAGGGTGGAAGAACACACTGTGGAGAACCAGAGTCGTCCTCTCTGCCCAATCCCACCTTGAGCTCTGCAGGCCTCTATGGAGGTTTACTTGGGGCTCCCTGGGAGTCCTTGCTGCTCTGTTATTCTCCAGGTCTCCAGTTGAAGAGTGCCAGCTGGGAGAGCCCCAGGTACAGGTGCTCTGACTTTTGCAACTGCCTCCATTCTGACAGGGACCCTATGTGTTCCCATGATAGAAGCTGTCTTTGGAGTCTCCAGCATGTCCCTCCTTGGTATACACAACGCCCTCCACTAACCGGAAACCATCTACTTGGTCTGTTTGAGTTTTCTGCCATTAACAAATGGACCACTGTTTGGAGAAGAGAAAACTGGTTTGAAGGTAAGGGCATAGAGGCAAGGGCAGAGAATGTGAGGGGTGGGAAGTGCAACTGAAGTAGAAGGTTTGAATCCTTGGGAATGAGAAATACCAAAACAATGGACTGAATGTAGCCCCTGGTGTTCCTGACCCCATGGATGTTTGAACCTGACGGACTGGCAGATGGCAACAGCCTGATTGACAGTGCAACACCAGTGAATCAGACAGAGCAGTGGGTGTGCAGAAGCCACTGCCAACTGCCATCTGAAAGACATATTTCTAGCATATAGGGATGACACTCACTTGAGATCCTTTCCCATTTGAAAAGCATTAAAAAATCATAACCTGCAAGCCCAGAGGGTGAGCACTCTGACTTAACAACCCTTTTACTTTCTTTTGCAAAGCATTAAAGTCATTAACTTCAAGCAAGAGGGAAAAGCAGGTTCTTACTTAACTCTTATCATCTGAAAAGTCTTAAAAACCAGCAGCAGTGAGACCTCGTCTCTTTTCGACAATGTTAAATCATAAAGCACTATACTGCTGCTAAGTAATGGGGCCATTCTGCAGGAATGTGATTTAAGAAAAATTCAATCTAGTGACATGTCCTCACTCAGAAACCTGTGGTGACTCCACACTGTTGATGGGATATGGTCCTTTCCCTTTGGCATGAGTTTCTGCTGCCCTTTCACTACTTTACCTTACCCTGTGTTCTCTGCTGCCCACTGAATGAGGGTTATTTCATTTATATTGATTGACTCCCCATACCTTTTCCTCCCCTCACCCATTCATCCCATCGACCTCCTGCTCTAAGCTTCCCTGTATGGATTCTGTACCTACCATATGACACTGGTATTTTTAGTAGCACCCAACATTTGTATATTGCTTTAGGCTATCCAATTACACCCGCCACATCTCCTTGAAAAATTCAACTTTTTAAACCATACCAGGTTCACTCCTCTTGTCTCTTTAATCACTACAGCATTTTCCTTAAATATTTATGCATTGCATGTTTTCCAATTGTATGTATTCATCTTTGCATTTATACTTTAGAGTATATGTGTATCACGTATTCCTTCACTGGATTATCTATCTCCTAGATTAATTCTTTTCTTCCCTTTTATTGTTATGTGAAAATAAACAGGTTAATCAATTACTATATGTTTATTGAGTTCCCATATGTCAGGCATTGTGCTGGGTGCTAAAGGTAGGGACATAGTGCTCAGCTAGCAGGAGAGAGAGAGAGACATTAAATGACTGAATGAATCATTATAGGTGAACAAGGACAGGTGTTTGGGAATACACTGGGGCTGCTGGAAACCACTTTTCTCTGAAGAGTGTAAATGGAGACTATTAGGGGCTAGTAGAAGCTGGGTACTAGGCAAAAAGCAGAGGAACATGCCAGACAAAGGTAATAAAAGGTGCTTGTCACGTGGAGAGAATGCAAAGTATCTGGCAGTGTTCAGTCAAGGTTAATCTAGCAGTACTGTGTTGCCCAAACCTTACACAATCCAAAGGTCTTTAGGCCTGTCCTGGACCAGCTCCTGAAAGATGACTGCTGAACTCTTGGACTGTCCTGCTTGATTAGAATACCTGCATATACCTGGGATTTTGGGCCAGCCAGATGGTTCATGCTAGCAATGTGATTTATGGGGAACACCTGTTTCTATTTGCCTAGGCTGCTTTGGGCCATGTTACAGTTTGATATCTGTTGGGACTAGAGACTGAGTGGCTAAGGCCAATCATTCACATCCTGTATGCTTAGGTGATTGACTCCCAATAAAAACTCTGGATAGCGAGGTTCAGAGGAACATTCTTGGTTGGCGGTATTTTGTATGTGTTGTCACATGTTGCTAGGAGAATGAAGTCCTGTCCATGTGGTTCCACTGGGAGAGGACAACTGAAAGCTTGTACCTGGTTTCTTCTGGAATTTGTCCTGTGTATCTTTTACCTGTTCTAGATTTTACTCTGCATTCTTCCACTGCAATAAACCATAAGAATAAAATGGCTTTTCTGAGTTCTGAGTCCTAGTGAATCATTTAACATGAGAGTGGGAGAGTGGAAAGAACAAAGGCTGTGGGATAGGAGAACATCTGGGGTGAGAGAAGAAATGGAGGAAAGAATTGGATTCCTTAGATCCTTATGGATCATTGTTAAGAAAGGCATGGTTCTGCCTGTAGGCTTGATCCCAGTGTGGCTACTTTACGTAATTCTATTCTGCAACACCGTCGCACCCTGCCCCAGCTAGAATTCATTCAGGATACCTACAGAAAACATGCAAATAAACAATTTTCTTAGGGTGGGGAGTGGGGCACAGAAAGGCACATAAAACCTATTGAAAGAAACGAGCAGTGTCACTCACGGGATGACTGCACTGATTGTTATTTTCCATAAAGCCACCTTGGATTTGGAGCAGAGTCAACCACTTGATGTATATTAGTAAAGAGAAGACAGTGTGGTTATTATAAAGGCTGGGGGGAAAATTCCAGAACTGTTTGCCATACAGAATGCCACAGATTGAAAATTCAGAGGTGATACCACTAATTCGTTTCATGATCACATATCCATGGTGACAGAATAAGTCAAGGGAAAAATAGGGTGAGACAGTGGTTGAAGCAATTTTAGCAATTTATTGGCACAAAGGACTCAGTTATCAAGGTTGCAAATAAGTCATCAACTTCAGGCATGGACGTACACCAAATTGTTTCTCAAATTTTTGCTTGCTTGGACAAGCATGCTTTCTCAGGAGTATGCCTTGAATCCGTAATAGCTGGAGAAAATCTGGGAGGTAATGGAAGATGTGCTTATGTAACTCATTTCTAAATCAACAGGGGACTATATTTTTGATGGTGTTAGAGGCTTGAGGCAGAAGCCTGTTTGGGATGATGACGGTGCCTGTAGTTGGCACACTCCCAAGTCAGAGCTGTGCTGATGAATAGCTGGGCAGCAGTCCGGGATGCCTAGTGATCAGAGGGCTTCATGGACTGTCCCTTGAGCCCAATGCCTCCATTCTGGGGAACACGAGATGCTGCTATATATTTTCTAATTACAACCCGGTGTCTCCTCTCTGCTCTCAAGAGGGAAGGAGGTTGTTAGCTCCAACTATGAATCTTGTTCCACTTTGAGGAAGGTACTTAAACTCTCTGGGTCTCAGTTTACTTATCTGTGCATTGGTTATTGTAACAGTTTTTTGTTCATAGGGTTACTTTTTTTTTTTTTTTTTGAGGAGTGAATGAGATAATGCCTATAAAGCACTTGGCACAGTGCCTCACCTGCATTAAGGGGTCAGATGACAACAATAAAATCAGAACAGGTATTAGGGTTTTTAATAAATCATCAGATATAAAAAGACATTTTCAGGGCTGCATGCCAGTCAACACATGCCTCAAGACTGTCATGCTGGGTGAGGACATCTGCATGCTCTGAATTAGGTAATGGTGGATGTGACAGTACCGCCCCACAAAAGTTTCGCTATTTTGGTCTTCAGTGCTCAGGCTGCATTTTAAAGAGCAGCACGTAATTCAGGTGCTGTTAACTTCAATGCCAGGTGCAGGGTTGTTCCCTGGCCTCCTAAGAAGATGAAGAGATTGGTCACTGGAGGGGACTAGATAAGATGGCCCATAAGGCCAAGTTTTGAGGATGAATATAGACTCTTCTATGTTCCTGGAACCAGGGAAGTCTTGGCAAGTGGATGTGTGATCCAAGAAGGATGAGCTCTAGACTCATGAGACCATTTAGGTTTGTTTCCCAGCTTCTTCAATACAGGTGTGGGTTTTGGCATGTCATTTCTCTCTCTAAATCTCAGTTCCCTCATCTATAAAAATGAGAAAACCTGACTTGCAGAGTTGCAAGGATACAGTAATATAAAGCAATGAATGTAACCCACCAGCTACACAGTAAGTGCTTCATGAATGATGGTAATTATGTTCATATAAGCAAGCAAATATGGTCACAACAAAGTGCAAAATGCATTAGTGGAAATGGCCACTGTTTTGTGACAAAACAATCTTTCGAGACCAGAAAGAATGGCAGGATACAGATAGCAGAAGGCATGATTTGAAGCTTGGCAAATGGGTGCCATTCGTTCTGGGAAATGATTTATGGTTTACCCCAGGTTCATCACTGCCCCAGGGAGATCTGATCTGGGGGAGAATGAGTGGTTGTGGGTGGGAGGGTGTTCATGAGAAGCACACCTTCTTAATCAGGGAAAGAGCATCAATGAGCCTCTTGTGGACAGGATGCCTGCATGCTATGAATGGCTGTAGGGTCAAGCTGACTGAGTCTAGTTCCAAAGGAGGCATGAACAGTTGAACTTGCATGTGTGTTTGGGCCTATGTTCCCACTCTAATCCTCTCTGCAGCAGGAAGCTGTGCATTGGGGCATATAGCCTGTTGGGCAGCCATGGACAAGAACCCAGAAAACACAAGGAACACAGCTGGGGCATCCTGCAAGGGAAGTGGACGTGGGAGAACCAGTCAGGTTGGAATCTTCAGGAGTATGGCTGGTTCTCCTCCCATCCTGACACCAGTTGTTTCTGTACCTGAACAATTTTCTGGGAAAGGAACCTAAGAAATGATTAGTATGGAGCCCAGGTGATATGGAACAATGATTTCTGGACAGAAAAGCCTCATTCAGGACAGAACCTGGATCACATACCAGACGATAAACATGAATGGAACTTTAAAAAGAGGCGGGATGGGAGTTGTTGTTGTGATGCTCGCCAGCAGCTCATTGAGAATAGAACCCTCTGGAATTTAGAAAGTTATTCATGTCTATTACCATTTTGGAAATGTTTCCTGGGCAAGGTTGAGGGACTGGGGATGACTGCTGGGAGTGATAGGAAAGGTAATGGTGTTTGAGTTGACCCTTTCTCTCCTACTAAGATGTGTGCATTCACAGGAGAAAGACCCATGTCTGCTCCCTCTTCTGCTCCCATAGGAAAGGACAGTGGATGACAGCAGCTGCTGCTTATTGGTCTGATGCAGTGGTTTTCACTGGGGCAGATTTTATTCACCCAGAAAACATGTGACAATGTCTAGAGACATCTTTGGTTGTCACAACTGGTGTGTTACTGGCAAGGGATGTTGCTAAGCATCCTCTAAGGCACAGCCTCCCACAATAGAGTTTTCAGCCTCAAATATCAGTGGTGCTGAGATTGGGGAACTCAGGTCTGATGCAATACAAATGTGCTTTTTAGAGGGAAGCGACTTGGTCCTCACCTCAGTGTAGGATAGAATGGGGATGAGGCATGGCTAAGCTCTTATCCCTCACTGGTGGACAAACACAGAAGAGGAGGTGATGAGAAAGTGAAGAAATCTGGGGGAGAGAATGGGTGCAAATGGAGCGTGAGGCCAACTTCTCAAGGTAGATGGAAAGATAAGGGCAGAGTTTTTCATTTCAAGTCAACTCTTACTTATTTAAAAAGCGATTTCCTTAAGCACATAATTATATGTTTATTTCCCTAAGGAACTCTTGAGGCAGAGGAGACCTGCTTAAATTATGGGGAGGGAGGCTGCACACAGGGCTTTAATGGGGTTAGAAAAATTTTCTGTCTCCTTCAAAGGAGACTTGGGAGGAAGGAAAGGGCAGATTCTGCTCCAGTGCAGATGATGCAGGGAGGATGGAGCAAAAGAGGAAAGGAGAGGCAGAAAAGATGAGAATTGGTAAATCCTCAAAATGGATCAGAGAGGTTCAGGAAGTGGACCAATCACACCCTTTTCTTCCGCAGCACCTCCACAGGAAAGCACGCCTGTGCACATGCTCACCCACCCATCCAACCCACCCATACTCACTCCTTTGGAGGAGGCTTTGGTTTGCATCAAGACTCAGGAAGCAGCATGCTGTTGGGGCAGAAGAGGGGAGTCAGTGCGTCCCCTCTGTATTGTTTCTCCTTCCTCTGTTACACACTGAATGCATGGGGTTGTGGGTTTCTTCTCTTTGGGTGGGTATCTTCACCTGGGTAGGCAAGGTGGAGACTAAGAAATAAAGCGCAGGAATTAAACCCTCGGATTTATCACAGAAGAAAATTGTGGGCACGGCATCTTACAGCTTTTCTCTTGTGAGATTTCAGCTGATATACCTTTTGTGTATGGGTGGATTAGATAACATTTGAATTGGGTGGGTGGTAGCTGGAAGGAGAAAGAAGTAGTGAGGAGAGGTTGTCTTAGCCTGCTCTAGTCTAAGCTATAAGGAATGGGGTCTATGGGGCACCAGGACCTTGACTTCTCTCTCCCTTATGTCTCACAGACATAGAATGACATAGCATTGTTTCTAGTATCTAGAAATTGCTTTGATTGGGCTCTATCTGTGCCCATCTTCTCAGGAGCTCAGAGCTCCTGCGAGCAAGTCATGTCTCATTCCGCTGGGGAACATCCACATCTAATAGAGTCTGGTACATGCAGGTACTCCATACGTATTTCATGAATTTTACCTTATTTAGCCCAGTTTGTCACAGCAGAAGAGAGAATCAGGGTTCAAGCAGATATTATAGCAAAAAGGGTCCATTTGGTTAATGTATGCTACTTATCCCATCTCTCAGAAGTCAAGTGTGGCACTGGTGTCAGGATGGAGTCCAAAAGAAGAGAAATGAAGATAACATCTGAGAAACATGGCCAAGGTTCATAGCCCCAGTGCTCTTTATTTATCAAATATACACTATGCATATTCACCCAAACTGGCTGGCTCCAGCATACTGTGACTTGAGGTTGGGGGCAGCCTGATAGGCTGGAAGTCCTATATGAGCTGAGCGGCACCTGAGGCTGGCAGAAAGTGCCCATTCCTGGGGAGATGGAGATGGTGGCCATCTATAAGCAAGACATCTAGGGCTACTTTGTCCTGAGAGGGGCAAAGGTGACATGTGGAGCGGGTCGGCTTAGACTGAGGGGGTGCATCAACAGGGGCCCTTCTGGCTGGGAGTGTTTGGAGGCCTGGGGATACTGGGAAGCTGGGCTGCCAGAAATTTGCATCCTTTTATTGACCAGTTCCCTGGAAACCATAGCCAATATCCTCAGGGAATGGATATACAGAATTTCAGCACGTGTAGGGGGTTGAAGATGTGTCCTGCAGTCGTGGCCCATCCTTCTGCTCTCTAGCAGTGTGACCTTGGGCCTGAGCCGTAGCTACCTCTTCCAAAGAAAAGGGGAGGTCTTTGCCTTTCTTTCACTGCAAGGCTAGCATGAAGTTCAAATAAGTTGATGTGTGAAAGCGCTTTGTAAAGTGCTGTGCAGTATGAGTTGGTTCTGATAAGTTATTTATTCATGGAAGCAGCACACTTCTTCCCATTTCAATGGGGCTCCTGCCATCCTGTCAATCCAGACCTGCCTTCCGGCAAGGCAGACTTCAGTGGGAGCCAGAGGGAGCCAGAGGGCTCAAGACATAGTCCACTTCCCTTTGTCTCTGGCCCCATTTTCCACACAAGGCAGGAGAAAAGGGCCTGGCAGAAGAGTGCTGAGACTCCTTATTTAGTTCTCTGGTAGAACTGGAAGACAGCTTTCTCCTGCTCATAGGTCTCGATGGAGCCGGGTCGCAGGCGCCGGACTTCAGCAATGGCATCTCCTGCAGCCAAGCCACGCTCCTTCACCCAGTAACAGGCCAGCATGGTGCCAGTGCGCCCAAATCCAGGGTACAGTGCACTGCCACAGCCTGTGAAGAGTGAGCTACATGGGGTGGTGCCTGATGCCTTCCCCAATACTTTCCTTCCCCCACTGAGTAGGACCCTTCTCCCTACAAGTCTCAGACCCTCTGTGAGCTAGAAGTGACATTAAAGCCATGGAAGGTTGTCCTTGCAGCTGGGTGGGCTATGAAGTGGCTGAGGCCCAGAGCTGGACTCTTATATCTGCTTTTCCATACCTTCTGCCTGTGTTGTCCAACACAGAAGCCACTGGCCATGGGTGGCTACTGAACACTTGAAATGTGGCCAGTCCAATTGAGATGGGATATAAAATATATATCAAGGTTTGAAGATTGCAAGCAGGAAAAAGAATGGGTATATCATGGATTCATTTTATACTGATATTTTGAGATAATATTTTTGACTTACTGGGTTAGTTAACAAAATTAATCTCACCTGCTTCATTTTACTTTTTTGAGTGGGTATTGGGGATGTGAACCTAGGGCTGATCTATCCCCAGACCTTTTAGTATTTATTTTGAGACAGGGTCTGGCTAAGTTGCCAAGGCTGGTCTTGAACTTGAGATCCTCCTGCCTCAGGCCTCCCGAGTAACTGGGAACTTTTTTGCAACTTAGTGAGATCCGGTCTCAAAAATAAGAAAATATAAAGTATTGGTGATATAGCTCAGTGGTAGAATGTACCTGAATTCAATCTGCAGTACTGCAAAATAAATGAATAAATACATAAATATACAAATAGCACAAGAAATTAACTTTGGTAATCTTAATCCAGTAAATAAAAATGTATTTTAATAATGTGAATGCTAGAAGATTTAAACTTACAGATGTCTCCATTATATTTGGAGAGCACTGTTCTAAAAAATGGTAAACTGCCTCCATCTACCTTCAACCACCCCAAGTAGGCTAATCAGTCTCCTGTACTCACAATAGTGACTGGTTCCTAGCGACCCTCTCTCTCCTCAAGGGCAGTTCACACGCTCGGGCTCTATTTTACTCCTCCCAATTAGGCCGGGCCCCTCCCTGCCTTGCTTTTTTGTCTGATTGCGGCAGACGTCTTGCGGCCCAGCGGTCTCACCAGTAGATCTCCCTAGCTCCGCCCTCGTCCCCAGTAGACCACTTCCAGGTCCTTCCCTCCCTTCACCGGCCCTGCCTGCTGACCTCTCCCCGGGCGTTGGCCTCCTCCACGATCTGCACGAAGCGGTCGATTTGGTCGGGGGCCGGCGGGCAGAAGTCTGGGATGCGCAATCGGTGCAGCATGAGGTCTGGACAGCTGTCGCTGTGGGGGGGCCCGCGCTCTGTCAGGGACACCAGGTGCCGCACGCCCCAAATCCAACAGGAACTGGTAGTGGGCGGGGAGCCGCGGCAGCGCCAGCCCCGCCAGCCGGCCCGGGAGCACCCAGGAAAAGTTGGGGGGCTGCACGCCCATCGCTGGGGAAGGGCACAGTCAGAGGGTCACTAGAGGTTAGGCCGGCCTTTCCTGCTCCGCCTTCTGGTCGCTCGCCCTCTAGGGACCTGGTAACCCGCCACCTGCGGGTAACTAGCTCCAGGAGGGGCCACGTGGTCCGCGGGACACCGCCCCGCTAGTGACGTTCCTCTCAGCGGTGAGGGATTGGCCCAGCTGCCGGGGTGGGGGCTGGAAAGCGAGCCCGGCTCGGAGAGACTCCTCCCACCCGCGATGCTGCCCAGACTGAGCAGGACATTGATTGGTTGGATAATCAAAAACCGCGGGATTACTGCAGCTGTGCGCGCAACTCGAACAATCAAGAAGAAAACCTAGAACAAATTAATTGCTTTCTGTAAATGAAGCAACCCGGGGTCTGACTCTGCTGCACCCTGGTGGTGCTTTGGCGTTACTGCATCACTGTCTACCTGCCCCTGCCTCCTTAAGGACATGACCTCGACTTTCTTTCCTTTTTATTATTATTTGTCTTTTATTAGTGCATTATAGTTATACATAATAGTTGGGCTCATTTTGACAAAATCATACACCCATAGAATTTAATATACTCCATTCAGTCCCCGGTAGCCTTCCTGCTTTCCCTCCCCTTCTCCCTCTCCCTATTTTCCTTCCTTTACTGGTCTTCCTTTCACCCATTTGTTTCTGATTGGTGCTTTATAGATACACAGAAAAGTGGAATTCACTGTGGTATATTTGTGCATGCGCATAGTGAAATTTCGTCAAATTCATTCTGCAATTTCTCCCCTTTTCCGTCTCTCCTCCCTCTCTCTGTCTCCTTTTACTACACTGATCTTCCCTATATCTTTATTATATCTGATCCCCCACCCCCACCTTTTTCTTTTTTTCCCCGTTAGCTTCTGCATATTAGAAAACGTTCAATTCTGGATTTTTCTGCGTCTGGTTTATTTCACTTAGCATGATATTCTCCAGTTCCATCCATTGAAATTACTTTCTTTACAGCAGATGTTCAAGGTTTTAAGAGATGACAAATCTACTTCTGGTCTGGGGGAGGACTCGCTTCTCCAAAGACTGATGAGTCATTGTCAGGGACTTCTTGGAACTCTTCCAGTAGAAGGGAATTACCTGAAAGATGGCTGGGCTGCCAAGTGACACTCTGAAATCTTACCCAGGGTAATATAGTAATATGGTAATAACAACACCCAGCCAGCAACATAAGAATTAACACTTATTGAGCATGTACTATGTGACAGGTACTCATCTAAGCTTTAGATATCTTAACTCATTAGTTGCCACAATTGTAAGTGATCAAATTAGCTGCATTTTACAGATGAGAAAACGAAAGCACTATGAGATTAAGGAAGATGACCAGTGGCTCCAGAATACTTAAAAACACAGTACTGCTTTCTAAAATGAAGCAGAAAATATGTCCTTTTTACATAATCACCCTGATACCTCCAAACATTATCTGGTTTAAATACCTTTGGGTTTTCTTAAGTTTTATCTAGATTCCATATTTCTTTATATTTCAAGGTTTCCAGGTACCCTGTCCTGGGCAAACCAATGTTGTTCTTATAGGGTGAGGAACTAGATCTGAACATGGTATCTCAGCTAAAATCTGAACAGTCTATATCTTCATTTGAATGATGTTCTTCTAATGGTGCAGACCTGTAACTATGAAAAAGTTAATCCTCTTTTTTTAAAATTTATTTTTATCGTAATCCTCTTTTAATTTGCTCACGTACCAGGCCCTGTGCCAGTTGCTTTCTGGAAGAACCACATGCGGAAGGTATTTGTACATACTCTGTGTGTGAATAACTTGAGGCTTAGAAAAGTTGGTTAACTTGGTCAAGGGCACATTGATCTAAGCCCAGGGTACTTGGCCATGAAAATGTACTTCCCTCCCTCTGCCCCACCTATTCTTGACACACACATTTGACTATTTTGTCCTCTGGCTCCAGTAAAATGAAAAGGATTTCTCCTTCCCCAAAGTTCAAAATTTGCCGTGACCCAGTGGAAAATACACTTAATCATTTACCCAGACAACCTCTCTCCTAGGTTCCAGGAGCTGCCAAATCTCCTCTTTTCTCCCCATCCATACAATCAGGACCCTGATTAAGCCCCTTCCTGTTTGCACTCCCATTTCCTACAAAACTCCCTACCAATCTTTCTAGCCTGCCCAATTCATTCATTTTCCTCTTTCTCAGTGTGGCCTCTTGGCCACCAGTTACCCCACCCCACTCTCATTCCAATCCTGCTTCCCAGGATTTCTGGTTTCACTGGAGACAAGACTCCAGGACTTGCTCTTGTATGTTAATCACTTCTTAGGCCCTTTGCCTTGCTTTCCTTTCTTTGTTACTTCCACTCATCATGTGGAAAATCTTCCCACGTTTCCTTGCCTCTTCCTTGCCTCCTTGATATCCAACTCAAACTCTATTTTCTCCAGAGGAATGCCATTTTTTTTGAAGTGGGGGTGAGGGGAAGGGAGAGTCTCTTTTTCCCTGCGCCTGCAAACAATTATTTTTCCCTCTTATGTGACTATCATGCTAGAAACACAGCCACTCATCCACCGGTGCCTCCCTAAGGAAAGGCCAGTTCCCATTGGAGGAGTCCTTTTCCCTCCTTCCAATACACCCAGGATGGGAGGATCCCAGAGTCCCTGTCTGAGTTATGTCCCATTGTCAGGTTCCCATTTAATTTTCTGTCTTGGCCCCCTGAAGTTGCAAACTTAAAGGAAAACCCTCTTTGATCATTTCCTGGCTAGGACCCCTACAACTAACAACATTAGCACGCAAACCCCATATGTAATACTGATCTTCTTACCCTCTCACCTCTGTATAGGATCATCTGATCCCCAGGAAGTTTTAGACTCTGTACTTCCACCCCTACCTTGTCTTGTATAAAGGTTCTCCCAGTATGGTAATTATTTCTCTGAAGGGGAGTTACCTGCTTGCATAGGAGCTAAGACTGCCACCCTCATCTTTTAGTTCCCACATCCAGTGCAGAGCCTGATACACAATGCTCAAAAATGTTAAATAAACAAACGAGTGGAAAATAAGTAAGTACAATGCATAGTAAGACTGTGAATGTACATTTCTGGGTGTGAATGTGAGTCTTGAGCAGAAGGTGGACTGTGCTTTTGTGGTTCCTTTAATTGCATGAGCTTGAGGACTGTGTTGAATATTGGGTAGCTCCCCTTCGCAGTGTACATTTTAACATGTCTTTGCTTCTAAGGAACTATGTCAGTATGAACCTGGCTATGTTCAATTACTTTGTAAAAAGGAATAAATAAGCCTTTTTAAAAAATTTAAATCAAGCACTGCTCCTGTGGTGTGTTACGTGTATGATGGCCTGTGTCTGTGTGTGTATGTGAGTGTGTTAGGGGACATATTTGTTGATGCTGATGATAGGTTTAGCAATAAGCTTAAGTAATTTCTCTGACTTCAAGGAATTTACTTGGAGGGAGAAGTTTTATACTCAGATATAATTATTCCCAGAACATATGATGTGGGAAACCATCCTTATTTAGCCGAAACAGACTAGGTTGAGCCATGTGATGCAGAGGCCTGGCTGCTAGGAATTGCTGGGAAGTATGTGACGCTGTGTGGGAGTGATTCCCTGTCTCTTTCTGGAATTTTCCCCCTAAGAGGATGGCTCCCCTAACTCCACCCTATCCTGTTCATCAAAGAAGAAGCTCCTTCCAGTCCTTGCCCCTTTTACCTCTCTATTAATAGAAGAGAATTGGGCTCCTCCTTGTTGTATAGAGGTCAGAGATGGTATGGCCTGGACCTCTCACACCCCCTCTCATAAAAAGAGTATTGGCTCTTATGTGTTTATTGAATAGATAAGTTTTTTTTTGATAATAGATAGGGAAAAACAGCCAACATCCTCCTCTGGCAGTCAACCCTTTCCTCCCCGAAGTGGGATGTGGCAGAGAGGACCCCGAAAATATAATAAAGGACTAACTTGCTCATGGAAGCAATTGTAACTATCTGGAAATCAGATAATATATATTAAAAATCTAATTGTGCAGTAAAAATAACTAGTATGAAAAGAAGTCAGTGGTGGGAAAGATAAGCTTGCGGTTGGAATGACTAGAAGTCTTCTGAAGATGGCATCTTCCTTTCCCATTTTGTTCTCTGCCCTCTGAAAAGCTCAGTGAAACAGTTTTAGAGCTTCCTTAGGATCCCCTTTCTTAGCTGATAAAAATGTTTTGACCTAGTCCTTGTTCATGTTGAGGCCCCAGTTCCCAGTTTGATGTCAGTAGAAGATAGAGATGAAGTTAGGCTCAGAGACTTCCTTTCTCCAAATAGGACCCTGTATCCAAGGCAAAGGATTGCTTCAGCTTGGATACCTGTGGACCTTGGACTATAGTCAGAATTCTGTGCTGTACATCTTCTGATTTTTCTGTGTCTAAACACATTTCCCACCTGGGGCCCAATTATCTGGAAATTGGACCTAAGAAGAAAGAATGGAGCCTCCAAGATGGCTCCCAATGAGCATCTCATGCCTTTTCCACATTGATAGGGCCAGTTTTTGTAACCAGTAGGATATCATGGAAATAATAGTGTATACTTCCTATACTCGGATCATAAAAGTCTTGGTTTTTGCCTTGTTCTTTCTTGGGAAGTGCTGCCATGGGAAACTCTGGGGAGGAAGCCAACATTCATGTTGTGCAGACATGAAGATATCTCTGCAGTGAGCAACTGAAGCTTCTTTCCAACAGTCAACAGTGAGTTAACTATTTGGGAAGTAGATCTTCTAGCCCCATCAAGACTTTTAGATGATGGGTAGGTACAACATCTTGATTATAATATAACCTCATGGATTCCCAGAGCCAAAATCACTCAGCTAACCTTCTTCTGAATTCCTTACTCCCAGAAATGGTGAGATAATAAATATTTATTGTGTAAAGCAATCACCTTTTGGGGTAATTTGTTGTGTAACAATAGGTAACTAATGTAGATAAAATATTCAGTTTGAAGGAAAGAAGAGAAATAAATCCCAATAAACTCAAGAAGTGAAATAAAACACAGACAAATTTAATTTAACAAAAAAGAGTTACACCATAAGCAACTGTGGTCAGAGTGTATGTGTGTGCATGTGTGATATGTGGGCGTTTGTGTGGGGTGTTGTGATAAGTCAATGCAAATTTTCCACATCTGGAAAATCATGCTGTGTAGGGGAACCAACTAGTTTGAGTATGAATTTTCTTTTTTCTTTCTTTTTTTTTGTGTATGGTGTTGGAGGTAAAGATTTATGTGGTATTCACATGGATAGAGAAGATACACAAATGATTTAATAACTGGTCATGGGATAGGGAGTGAACAATTAGAACATAGCCTTTATTGATCAGAACAATATCTATAAAGGAATAATGGAGCTCCTCTGGTGTCTATTAGATGCATGTTGGCCTTGGTGTAGAGGTTTTGAAAGGGGATGGGTGTGGCCAGATCACCTTGGGCATTTTAATATAGGTCTTTCCACAAGATGGCACTGATAGCTTTTTGTTGTTTCCCTCTCTCCTTTTCTAGCTTGTTGAAAAATGTGTGGTTTGTCCGTGGTTACCGAACGTTCCATAACTGAAATCTCACAATTTACTAGTTGATTTCTTGTACTTTTCCCAATTTCACCTTTATGGCACTTAGAGTCATTGCAGGAGTGCATTGAAACTGCAAGCTGGGATGTCAGGTGTTGCTCCTTTACACCAGATGTTATCATTATGGGAGCTGGAGATGGGGAAGGAGTTGGGACTGGGCTCTGATTTCTGAAAAACCATTCGATAAAGGTGGTGGAGAGCAGAATGTTGGGGGTCACTCAGGTGAGAGCCACTTTTGTCTTGGAAACCATTTCAGTGGACTCTCCCACTTCTCTTCATGCTGTCCTGAGCTCAGATGAGTCACAGCCCCGCTGGCACTTTGATTTCAGCCTGTTTGGAAGCCAAGCAGAGGATCCAGCTATCCTAAACTAAACTTCTCACCCACAGGACTGTGACATAATAAATGGGTATTTCTTTAGCCATAAGTTTGTGGAAATTGTTATGAAGCAATAGAAAAATTTTCAGGATGCCCTTATTTGTTTATTTTCTTATCTTTAATATGCTGGCTACAATAGTAGATCTTTAATTGCCATATTATTTCTCATCTCTGCTTTGTTTAAGCCTTCTAGTCTTTAAAACTATAGAATGCATAGCTTCATTTTCCAGTGCAGATGAAAAAAAAAATCATTGAAGCTCAGGAATTGTCAGTTTCTTTTAGCCAACTTTCCAAACCCCTACCTGTTCCCCCAATCACTTTTTGACCAGTGCTTCTTGAGGTATGATCCACAACTGGCATCATGTGGGAACTTGTGAGAAGTATAGACCCCCATCCCAGACCCATGGGATCCCCAGGTGGGTTGTATGCACACCAGTGCTGGACAAATTCTCATATAAGATTGGCTAATCCCACAGCTCTTTTTCCCCCTTCTGCTTGATAGTCATTGGTAGTACCTAAAACATGACCTAGTCACACACCTGGAGATTCTCAGGTGTCTTCTCTCTGTAGTTGAGATGCTTTGGCTGAGCAGGACTGTGGCAGAGAAGCTCATCAGTAGAGGGAGAGGTCTGAAAAACATCTAATTGGCCTGGATGGAAGCCCAAGGACAATTAGAAACACCTAATGGTCCCTGATTAGAACAATCTATTGGCTTTATCTACAGGTTAGGGAGATGTCCAAGAAAAATACATGCAAATGTACATGTGCCTTTCCTGTTTTTGTTCCAAGGAAGGGCTTGGTTCCTAGATTTCCTTTCTGGAGGAATGCTTGAAATATTACTCCCTAGTCTCTCCACCTTTTAACTATATTCCAGGCATAGCAGAAACTTCCTTGATTGATCATTATCCTCCAATGTAAGGACCTCCATCCTCCCTGCAGTTTTGGGGAAAAGGGGAAGGAGCCACAGACAACCTCTTGTCACTCCATCCTCTCCTTTCTTCTCCATAGCTGACCTTCTCACCTGATTGCCATCCTTCCAGAACTTCTCCAGGACTGCTCACCTTTGTGGGTCTCTGGCCTGGTCCCCAACACTCCAGCCTCTACACATTTCTCCTCTGCGTGGCTCTGCCAACTTCATAGAGCACAGATCTTACTTTTCCAGTTCTTTTGTAACTCCTTATTGTCTTTACGAGAAAGCCCTTAATGTTTGTGGACTGGCATACAAAGCTCTCTGGGTTGACACCTTTTGCTCTTTTCTCGTCAGCCTCATCTCTTGTCTCTGCAACAATACATGTCCCCATCACACCGAGCTATGTGGGGGTTGTCTGATAAACAGAGGTGTATCATATGCCTTTGCTCACGCAGTGCCTTTCACCTGCCCTGCGCATATCTTTAGCTTATGGCAATATCTCATCTTCCTCAAGGTATATTCTGGACCAAAACAATGTTTTAGGAAGCCTTCTGTGCTCTCTTACATATGTTTTGTGATTCTGTTTTTAGGTTCCATAGTATCACTATTGAAACATCTATTATATTACATATCTAAAACATTTAAAACTTTTATTGCTGTATTATACAAATGATGTACGTTTGTTACAAAACCATTAAGATACATATACATACAAAAGAAAAACAATGATTACCTACTACCTGTTTATAGTACATGGTATTTAATTAGGAAAAGAAAAGCACTCCGTGCTTTCCAGGTATGGGGGGAAGGAGGATAGGAATATGAAGTTTACCTGTTGGATGTACCTAAATGATACGCTCTCAAAGACTCTATCTGGAAGCTATTCTACTGTAAATCTCAAGAACTTCTGGAAAATTCCCACCAGTTATTTCAGTCTGCAGCACTAACGTGGGGAGGTCTCCAGAACTTCACCTGGATGCTGTTTTGAACCTCTTCTCTGCCTCAGGCAAATAATGGTCTCTTCTCCTTTTAGATCTCATAGGAGTGCTTATTATTGGCACTCAAAATAAATGGTGAAGGGGATTTTTGGAAATATTGTTCTGAGAATCTTCTATGTGGTGCAGAGAACTTAGAGATGAATGACATTGATGATAAATTTATAGGAGGCAATGCACCTAAAGATAACCATATTTTGGTACACCACCTTTCAAATGTATCTATGTGTGTGTGCACATATATATGAATAATGTACATATAAAACTCCCTTTAATGTGCTCTCTCTGTCTATATAGCTATATACATTTCTCCCCTCTGTCTCCTTGAAGGTTTAATGAACTTGCTTCTAAACTTTTTAGAGCAAGGATTCCTGGCACTCACTTGATGACACCCTGGAGTGTCTTCATTTATCTCAGGGGGTGCCTTGAAATTCACAAAACAAGATTAATTTAAATTCATTTTCATTTAAAATAGTAAACAGACATTATATAGTAATTACAGGTACAAGTGTGTGTGTTGAAATCAAACTAATAAATGGTTGCCTTAGAGAGAAATCAAGGGATAGGGATGGGGTTGGAAGGGACTATAAAGGTGGGTTAGTCTGATCTTTTCTAAAACATCCCTCCTGTCCCCTGACTTCCAGGTTGGTGTTTCTTCAAATTAATTGTGTTTCTTGAACTGGGAGTCAGGGATATTGGGAATGAAAGCTCCCAGTGTGCTGGTCTGAATTCTCTACCTCCCACGGGTCCTGGTATACGACAGACTCTCAGGAAACATGTTTTGATTGACTCTGTGTTGGGGCAGGATGGAGTGGTGGTGACTGAGGAGGGTGCATGACACAGGACAGTCCCAGCTTTGCAAGACTGGGGGACATGAAATATCTGCAGAGATAGTGATGTAGGTAGTAATCTAGTTGAGAGTATAAGGTTCCAGACAACAAAGGGGAGAAGGACATGGGCTGAGATATTGTTGACCTTAGGTGTCTGGTCAGAGGCTTCGTAGTTCCCTTTCAGTCAACAGTTCATGAAAATCACCAAAAATTCTACAATGAACATCAAAATGTGTGAGCATTTGTGACTTACAGTCAAGGATGCAGTCCCAAGACTGTAAATGCTGTAAACAAATCTGAGTTTTGCGTAAGACCAGTTATCTCTGAAGCAAAAGAGTTGGTGGTGGGTTTGAATCCTTGACACTGCATTTAAAACTACATTACCCCAAACACATTGCTTCACACCTTAGTGACTTTCTCTTGAAAGTGCCAACCTCATAGAGTTGTGAGGATTAAATGAGTTAATCCATGAAAAGTGCTTTGAACAACGCTTAGCAGAATGAGGGATCAATAAGCACTGGCTGTTGTCATCATCATCATCAGAATCATCATCACAGCAGGATCTACATATTTGGAAGGGCTGATTAGTAAGTGCTTCTCATAGAGAGTGTACTAACAGCTCCTTCAGATCCCTGGGAATAGATTGGGGAACTCCTCCTGTTGTTCTCTAGATTGGGGAGGAACATCATTTGCTAGAACTGGAAAGTCAGGCAGAGGGTTAATTATATAGCAAGCAAGCAAACAGAACAGAACAAAAGCCACCACATGCAAATTGAGTTCTCAGCGAATCCCCTTGTTACACTTTGATGGGATATTCTGCTGCATGGGGAAAATAGCGCAAACATACCTGGATTATTAGAATCACACTGGGTAGCAAGGGAAGAATGTGTCTTTTGGCACAGAGTTTTATGGCCTATCAGTCCTTGAAAGCAAGATATCATGAATCAAATGCATTTGTCATTATCCAGTACTATTGATGAAAAACCCCAACCTCTTCAGGAGAAAATGACTGATAGAAAGAGAACCTTTGAGACCATTAAAACACATTCCTGATTCTCTTTATTTTAGTGAAAAACTAAATTTACCTATATCCTCACATGGGAAAGACAAATCAAGTCTAACATTTGATCTTAGCAAAATTCAAATACTGGTTTTGAAATGCCAGTAATTCTGTTTAATTCTTTTTTCTCTTGTGCAAATATGGGAGAGTCTTCATTGTATGATCATTCAGATGTTCAAACAGTTATTTAGGATGGAAAAGTTTGCAAATTCCTACAGAATTTATTTCTTGAATTGGTATGACCATAACAGATACAAGGTTGATGATTCAGAGTCATTTATTTGAAATTCATGATTCTCTAAAGACTTTTGGTCAGAAAAGACATTTATTTCACAAGAACATAGAAAAAGATGGTGAGAGGAAAACACCTGTTTTCTGTGCTGGGGACTGACCCCAGGGGAACACTACCACTGTGCTACATCCCCAGTCCTTTTTATTTTTTTATTTTGAAACAGGTTCTCACTAAATTACTGAGGTTAGCTTTGAACTTGTGATCCTCCTGCTTCAGCCTCTGGAGTTGCTGAGATTGCAGTCGTGTGCCAGTATACCTGAAAAAAATTGTTTTTAATGGTTAGTTTTGTTTTGTAGTGTTTTGAATTTCAAGACTATACTCTGTAGTAGTCTTAGCCTTTCTGGTCCTTGTGTTTCTAAAACTCTACACACCCTCAATCCAATTAACAAATATATACCAAATTTGCCTAGATGAACAAAATGCTGGGTTATATACACCTGAGTTGGAATACAAAAAAAAGCATGAAAGTTACATTTTGGCACTGTAGTATATTATTAAAGCAATAACCCTAATGGATCATACCTCCTAGTATTCACACCCTAATATATTCCCCTACCACTGGGCTCAGTTATGTGACTTACTCTGGCTAATATGACATAAATAAAATTGATGGAAACAGATTTGATAAGTACTTGCACATTGGAGCTTGTCATATTGGAACCCTGAAACCAGAATACTGTGGAGAATCCTGGAATTAAGTACCATGTGACTAAAAGGGCCAATGAGTCCAGTGCCTAAGGATTTCCCAGATAGACGCAGGTGCATAGATGATCCCAGGCAGGACCAACAGAAGAATAATGATAATGATAATTCAGAGAAATAAATTAAGATGTTAAGTTTTTAAACTCAGATATGGAAGACTGATAAAATTGATACCTAGCATGGTGTGCTGCTATAACAAAAATCTCAACTATATGATATTGACTTCAGGACTGAAAGGCTGGCAGAGGCTATAGGGGCAGCAACTAGAGTGTTAGCAGAGTCTGGTGACCTGAGAGGAAAGTGCTACTGGAGGCTGATAAAGGGCAAATCATATTTTATAGTAGAATAACTGGCAATACTCTCACCTCCAGAAACTCAGAAGATAGAAAGTGAGCTTAACAAATGTTCCTGTGGATTTGGCTTAAGGAAATATCCATTTAGAATGATGAAGAGGTCAAGTAGTTTTTAAAAAGTTATATATAGTAGGATATAAGAAGAGATAAACCAAAGAACCATTTCATTTTAAGCAGAATTTAAAGCAAATATGGAGGGTTCAGGATGTGATAAATTGGGAAATAAAACTGTTTTCACATTTCCAGGCTCTTCAGGTAGCAAAAGATTTCTCTGAGTGAGAAATTTTCTCAGGGACCAGGCATGGCCTGTAATCCCAGTGGCTCAGGAGGCTGAGGCAGGAGGATCACATGTTCAAGGCCAGCATCAGCAATACAGGGAGACCCTATCCCAAAATAAAAATAAAAAGGGCTGGGGATGTAACTCAGTGGTAGACTGCCCCTGGGTTCAATTCAATCTCCAGTACTGGGGTAAGGAGAAGAAATATTTTCAAGGTACAAATCAAATCATTGGTGTGTAAACAAGATTTTGTTAATACTCCAGGAGGACTTAAACTGATATCTGCTAGATTCCCCCTACTACACAAAAGGGCTTCTAAGAAATTGAAGAGTATTTTTTGCATAGCATCTTGACATGCTGATGAAGCAGAGGCTTGTTGTAGAAATGATTGTGGGTATAGTTTTTTTTTTTTTTAAATATCACTACATTCAAAACCTGGTATGTAAAAAGCCCACCAAGTTTATAAGGTAATTGGATCAGTTTAGACTAAATGGTATACAGGAGATTCAAAATTCAAGGAGTCAGGAAGTAAGCTGAGAAAATGATTTAACTGCAAACACAGGTTGTTTTTATTTTTTATTTTTTGGTACAGGGGATTAACTGAGGGGCTGAATCTGGGCTTGGTTGTGAGACTTGATGTAGTCAGTGGAACACCTGCATGTGTGAGGGAAGCCAAGGACTGAAAAATGCTTGCACATGGGGCTTGTCCTTGCAGCTGCCCTGAGATTACCTGATGAAGAAGCCTGTTATAAAAGACCAACATGGAGAGAGAGACCCTGTTGCTTCAAGCTGTCCTTGTTTAACCCTGGACACCAGGTAACCCACAAACTACACGTAGCTTTGTGTGCAGGGCTCATGAAAGACCAAGGGAAAAATGGCCCAAATGATCCACAGAATCATGAGACATAATAAAATTCATTTTTGCCAAGCATGAAGGCACACGCCTATATCCCAGCTGCTCAGGAGGGCTGAAGCAGGGAGATTGTGAGTTTCAAAGCCAGTCTCAGCAACTTAGGGAGACCCTGTCTTTAAATCAAATACAAAAAAGGGCTGGGGATATTGCTCAGTGGTTATGTGCCCCTGGGTTTAATCTCCTGTTCCAAAAAACAAACAAACAAACAAAAACAACACAACAACAACAAAAGTTGTTTTAAAACCATTAGCTTTGGGTGGTTATTGTGCAACTGATGTAGATGTCCATTTTCAAGCATCTAGGTATATCTAAATAAATGGGAGACTAGGGGGCTGCTGTACACTTTGATTATTTGGATGACTACAATTTACTAACTCTCTTAACAGCTTTGTGTAAAAGATAAAGATTGATAGAGGAGTAAAAGAATGTGTTAGAGGGTCTCAGAGCTAAATAATGAAAAACTCCTGATGAACGGGTGATAGAATGGAATGAGAATGGACTAGGAAATAGGAAGATAAGATGCAAGTTCTAATTGTACAAGTCAGTTTTGAGCAAGCTACCTAACTTCTCAAGTTCTTGCTTTTCTAATTGTGAAATGGGGATTATATTGTCTCTTTTATGGGGTTACTATTAGGATTAACTGACAGAATGTGTAAAAACATGCTGTATAATCCCTGGCACACAGTAGATGTATTGATTTCTTTTTACATGAGTTTTCTATTTTCACCAAGCAACATTTCATGGAGGACTCCCTTGAGACATTGGGTCTTGAGGATCCATGGAACAGCAAGTTCAGGATCAGAAAAACTGGGGCCATGATCACAGGGTTAGGGACCAGTAAACCAAATCCAGGAATAAGGCAAAAATTCTTCATTGATTTGTCTTTAGTTCTCTCATATGTGTTTTCATTGGTCTTATAAATACATTGTGTACTGTTTCAGTCTTTGGAACATTCTTTCTCACTTGCCAAAATAATTTGTCCTCAGTCTCATTTCCTTATAGTCCTACTGAAGAATCTTGTTTTACACATTTTTGTTAAAATATAAATTCTGTCCAGTAGTAGCATCAGTGACATGTCCCTGGCTATTATGATTTGGATATAGAATGTCCAAAAAAAGATCATTTGTTAAAGGTTTGGCCCCCAACAGAGCAATGTTCAGAGGTGGGGCTTTTGGGAAGTGTTTGAATCATGAGGGGTCTGACCTCATCAGTGGGTTAATCCACTGATAGCTGAATGGATCACTGGAGGGTGGTGGAAACCAGGCAGGTGGGGCATGGATGGAGGAAGTTGGTCACTGGGGTTGTGCCCTTAGGAGCTACATCTTGTCCCTGACCTTTCCCTCTCTCTTTCCTGACTGTCATGAGCTGGGAAGCTTTTCTCCAACAAACCCTCTGCCATGATGTCCTGCGACAACAGCAGGCCTAAAGTAATGGAGCCAGCAGACCATGAACTGAACCCTCTTGAAACTGTAAGCCATCATAAATCTTTCCTCCTTTAAGTTGTTCTTCTCAGGTGTTTGGGTTGCAGTGATGCAAAGCTGACTACCACACTGTCATAACCCAAGACATAGAAAGGAAGGTGTCATATTCGTGAGGAAATGATGATCTTAACTTCTTGGTCCTGATGTGGCCAAATGGACAAAGGCAATGTTTTTCACTCAGATGGGACAGTCTCAAAAGAGCAAGCAGAGGAACCATTTGGCCCTGCACTCAGGAAATTTCTGGAATTGGGTGCAAGGGGAAGTTGTGTCTAGTTGGAAAGCACCATGGTTGCCAATGAGGTGCCTGCTTTAGTCTGTGCCCATTTGAACAGTGCCGACCTCCCAGCTAGTTTGTAATAGCCAGAAATGATCACTCTGGTGCATTGGGAGAAGTGTTAATTAGCCCTGAAACATAAAATGCTAGGAGAAGAAAAGTTGGAGATATTCCAGGACAGAGAATAAGAAATTTCCCTTAGGTGACTATTCCTTACATAAGGGAATTGAGAAGTGAATTCATCCATTATTAACGCTCTCAAAATGTGGATGACACGGGAGGGGAACTTTATCAATTCCTTCCTCTATTTTTTGCCCCTGATGTTCTCGCTGATTTTCTGGTGGTCTTGGGGTGTGATTCTTTGGTTTTCCTTCTGTTGGATTTCTGTTTGAGACTTTAAATGATCTGTCACTGTGATAGGTATTTTATATGTATTTTTCTACTTAATTCTCATAACTACCTTATGTTGGAAATATTATTTCTTCCACTTTATAAATGATTTTTGACTTAGAGATTCGAAAGCAGGTCTGCTTAACTTCAAGAATTTTATTCATTTCCTGCAACATGGCAGTAGGTGGTAAGGCTCCTTTCTTTAACTCAAGAACAACCACACGAGTCTTTGGGATAACAGACCGCTGAGCGGTGTCCTGATATTACTGCCTCATGTAGTACTATTGATCAAAGAGCACCTTCAAAAGACTTTGTGCCACCAGAACTGCTCAAGTTCTGATCTAATGGGGGGATAATCTGTTTGTTTTTAATTTTGCTGGGGATGGAAACCAGAGACTTGGACATGCTACGCTCCCAGCCCCTGACTCTTGCTTTTTCTAATGGACAATATGCTCTATCAAGTCACAGAGTCAT
Source organism: Sciurus vulgaris (assembly GCF_902686455.1). Taxonomy (NCBI): domain Eukaryota; kingdom Metazoa; phylum Chordata; class Mammalia; order Rodentia; family Sciuridae; genus Sciurus; species Sciurus vulgaris. The sequence goes on along the minus strand of NC_136461.1, from coordinate 120,923,081 downwards.
CATTTTGGTGGATTTTTCATTTTAATGCTTTTCATAAATAGTTATATATCTTTTTTTGACTAATATTTTCTATGAGGAACAGTTTGGATTTAGGTATACAATTATATTCTTGATTATGTTTGACTCTATGATGTGGTGGAAAAATCAGGAAATCTGAGACTGTATACATTTAATAGATCTTTCATTGGTCTTTGTGCATGGAAACTAGTAATAAACTGGTGTATCAGCAGAGCTTGTCAGGAATAGTTCATACAAACTAAATAGCCTAATAAAAGGAACTATATACAAAAAGTATAGGCAAGGGTTGAAAAAAAAATCAAGCATGGGTGTAGTACTTTGGAACTAACGATATCAGGGAGGCACTGCAACCTACCACCCTAAGAGATCAAAGGAAGTGAAGGATTACTGGAAGCCAGAGTAATAACTCTAAGAGGAATATTGTCAGACTTGAGCTATGACCTTTGGTTAAGGAGTGCAGCTAACCCATGGAGGACTGGCAGGGAAGGAGCCAGAGGAACAGGTACTTTAACCTTCTCTTTCCCATCCTCTAAATCTTCCATTGATGCCTCCCATAAGTTGAATTCCTCTAGAAAGGAGAGGGCAAGAGATGTTATTGATGCATCTCCTGTAAGTCAGCCTCCTGAGACTCAGAGCAGGCTGAGCAATGCTGAAGACAGGGATGGGGAGGGTGAAGCTGAATATTCAATGCAGCCTGGATACAAGATTTTGTTACTAATGTTTATGGACTCTCTGAACTTAGACCACAAGGAGCATTCCCAGGAATGGTCTGATAATAGATCAGATAATAATTCTAATCTAAAAAACTGAACTGTGTTCTGTCTCTGCTTCTTCCAGTTATTCTTTTTAAATTTGTATCTTAATGCTTTGAAGCAGTTTGTGCATGAGCTAGCTACATGCACCCCTATTGTAAGAAATACAAAAATAACTATTCTCTAAGCTGGTGATATAATTTTATTGTCACTAACCAGAAATGTCCTTTCTATATTACTAGAAAATAGAGTGGCTTGAATTCAAATTTTCTAAATCCCAAATCGTCAGTTTTGGCAGATAATATTTGCAATTTAATTGGCTTATATATAATGATTATATATAGCTGGATAACTCTTTCAGCTGCTTAGGAGTACATTTGCAACAATTTTTCTTTGGTGGTTTCACTAGAAAAGGATGATATTTAAAAATAGACATTTCCTAAATGCATTCTACTGTCACGTATAACTAATTAGAACAATTTTTTTAAAATAGACATTTCTTGCCAAGTGTGGTGGCACACACCTGTAATCCCAGCTACTCAGGAGGCTGATGAAGAAGGTTGCAAGTTTGAGGTCAGTTTGAGCAACTTAGTGAGACTCAAATAAAAATACAACAAAAAATGGCTAGGGATGTAGCTCAGTGGTAAAGCACCCCTGAGTTCAATGCCTATTACAAAAAAAAAAAAAAAAAAAAAAAAAAAAAAAAAAAAAAAAAAAAAGATTTCTTGAGTGCATTGGAAAGTGAGTAAGTGATTTAGGATGCAAACTCCTGACTAGACTTTGTTTTTTATAATCCAGCATCTGTTTGGTCTATGAGAAACACAGCATCCATTCTTGTAAAATCCCCAGTCCAGGATTTTACATCATTAGTCCAGTATGCTAGCATCCTATTGAATCTTGAGTGAGAATCAATTGTACTGTGGATCTATTTTTATCATGACCACCTGTGTGCATGACTTAGGAGCAAAAGGGCAACAGAGGAGCAAATTGCAATGATTCTTGGACACTACTCAGAAACTACAGGGGCTGGATTTCCATTTTTGAGTGAATACACCACTCAGGCTGATTTATTCAATAGCAGATGACAAAAGAAGACCCTTGTGAACTTACCAGCTAGATGTTTTTTAGTTTTGTTTTGATCTTATTTTATTCGTGTATCTTTGCAACAAGCAACTCAGCTTATTAAGAATCAGAACCCTTTCTTGGCAGGATGAAGGCAAATGATCAAGGCATTTTTTTTATAAACTCCTTGTAGAACAGTATTCACCTTAAAGAAAACTTAGGCTCAGCAAGCTTTTAGAGCATAGGTATAGTGTCTGGTCTAGGAGAAACAGGAGTGTTATACAAACCAGTTTTCCTGTAGTGTCAGTCCCCAAACTGAAGGCCTTCCTTAAACAACTCAAAGAACTTGTGACTTCCAAGAGGTGCTAGAATACAATTCCACAAATGCTATTTGTTTATTTCTGGGGTCAGGGGATGAGTAAAATCTATTTCAAAAAATTTTATTATTCAGGTACAAAACATACATTTGTACCTTCTTAGTAAATATTGACTCAATTAAAGAGTGAGGGAATGAACGTTGTAGCTTTGATTCCCTCTTTCTTGTAGCTGTTGAGAGAAAAGAGTTTTTAGGGAGCTGTCTGAAGGAAGGCCTTGGTCTTGTTGGCAGACCCTCCACTGAAAACCTCCACGTGGAGGAGGGGGAGCAGCTATTCGGGCCTTGGTTAGGAGCCTTCATTTTCTTTAAAGGAGGTAAATCTACCCCCTGATGAATTGATTTTTAATTTGTATTAACTATCCTTCCTTAGCAACATGGATTTCATGCAGTTTGCAGTCTTTTTCAAATATTAAAATTTGAACATGTCTGCTGCCCAATGACTATTAAACTCTTTTTTAAAAAATTTCCTTGTGATACTGGAGATTAATTTCAGGGGTGCTCTACTATTGAGCTGCATCCATAACCCTTTTTTATTTTTCATTTTGAGACAGGGTCTAAGTTGACCAGGCTGGCCTTGAATCTGCAATCCTCATACCTTAGTTTCCTGAGTAGCTGGAACTACAGGAGTGTGACACCATGCCTGGCTGCCTAAAATCTTAGAGGAGGGAACAATTCTGATTGACATCTGAGGGAGATATTGTTCTTTTGTTATTCTAGGTTAGCATTGTCCAATAGAACTTTTTATGATGGTGGAAATATTATGTAATTGTGTTAACCAACATGGAGTCACTGACTATGTGTGGCTATGGAGCATATGAAATGTGGCTAATTAGAACAGTATTTAAAATTTTTTATTTGAAAAATTTTACTTATTTTAAAATTAAATTCTATTTAATTAACTTTTTTAACTAATTGAAATTTAAATAGCCATTTATACTAGTGGAGACCATATTTGACAGTACAGCTTTAGATATTCTAAGTTTTATCCTTGGATCAAGTCAGACTATCCCCTCTTTGGTTTTCAAAATAATTGTGTGCCAGTTGCATGGGTGAGTGCCTGTAATCTCAGTGACTCAGGAGGTTGAAGCTGGAGGATCACAAGTTCAAGAGTAGCCTGGGCAACTTAGCAAGACCCTGTCTCAAAATGAAAAATAAAGAGAACTGGGAGTGTAGCTCAGTGACCCTGGGTTCAATACTCAATACTGAAACAAACATACAAACAAACAAATGAACAAAAACAAGGAATAGTGCTAATTAAAGTGCAAGTTTCTCTTTTTGTCATTAATGGTCTTTTTAGAATATGTTCTCACATTCTTGGACACTCCTCCATTAAAAGATGGAGACTAGTTGCACTTCCTTTGAATATAGGTTGGTCTTCGAGTCTTGTTTCTAGCAAATGAAATGTGGCAGAAGTATGCTGTGTGACTTTTGAGGCTAGCTCATACAAGGTGATAAAGCCAGCCTGACTCTCTTCCTCTCAGCCTGAGCAACCATGAAAATTTCTGGCTGCTCTGATCCTACCAAGCTAGAGTCACATGGCATGGCCACTAGCAATTGCAGGAGAGGACCAGTTGTTCCAGCCTTCAGCTGTTTGAGTCTTCCAGGCTCAGGCTCCATATTATTCCAGACCCCGTCACCATGTGACTGCAGCTCTGTAAGAAACCCTAGGGGAGAACTGCTTAGCTGAGTCTGGTCAATTTCCATTGAGATAATAATGAATAATTGTATCATTTCAAGCCACCATTTTGAGGTTGCTGTGCAGTTATAGATAACTGAAACACCTCTGTGTGAAAGGATGCTGCGGGAAAACAGTTCTATAGAACTCCTCGGCATATTAGTTGTTGGGTTGTTTTTAGCACCAATCTACTACATCAGTTTCTCTTGGATCTTACTATCAGAAAAAGCCGTATTTTCTCGATCAACAATAAGCTTTTACTTTAATACCTTTTTTTGGGGGTGCTGGGGATTGAACCCAGGACCTTGTGCTTGCAAGGCAAGCACTCTACTGACTGAGCTATCTCCCCAGCCCCTTACTTTAATATTTTTTGCTTTGGTTTCTAGGAAGCTCAAAGCTGAATTTATCCTACTCTTGGAAGTAAATAGGAGCATAGCAAATTTATTTCTGTGTTTAGTCTTCCCTGGGCTTTTTCTTACTATCCTTGAACATTTTTTCTTTTAAAAAGCATCTCACTGTAGTAAACATATTATCAGACCACTTCAGAAAATAAATGCAAGTAGTGCTAGATCCTTGCTGAATCAATGTGAGGTGTAAGATCATACAGTGGAGTAACAATGATTGCCAGGTGAGTCCTGGCATTTTATAATTCTCCAATGGCTTTAATTTATAAGAAGAGATCTGAGAAGTGAAGTAACTACTGAAGTGAACATATATAGCAAAGGGCAAGATCTCAGCCTAGGTAAGCTCTGTCTCACCATTCATTCACTTGTAGGACACCCACTGGTCAGTGCCTGCCTCTCACCTGGCTCCTGTGTTATCTGACCTGGCTCAGATAGTGTGTTAGTCAACTTTCCATCACTATGACAGAGGAGGCAGGGAGGTATTAGGGGGGAAAATTTATCAAATTATGTTTTATGTATATAAAAATATGCCAAAATGAAACCAATAATTCTATATAAATAATATGCACCAATAAAAAATGCCTGAGATAAACAAGCAAGGCAAGATTTATTTTGGTTCATGGATTTGAAAGTTTCAGTCCATGGTTACTTGGCCCATGGCTTTAGACCTTTGATGAGGCAAAGGATCATGGAGGACAGCATGTGGCAGAGCTGCTCACCTCATGGCAGCTGGGAAGCAAAAAGAGGAAGCAAGGAAGGGGCCAGGGGCAAGATATACCCTTCAAGGACATGCCCCCAGTGACCTCCAACTGCGCCCCATGTCCTAAAATTTCCAAAACCCTGAATAGTGCCACCAGTAGGAGACCAGGTCTTCATCACATGAATCTTTGGGGGACATTCCAGATCCAAATTGTTTTAGGTTTCTGTTGCTGTGACCCAAATACCTGACAAGAACAACTTAGATGAGGAATAATTTATTTTGACTCATGGTTTTAGAGGTTCAGTCTATGATAGGCTGACTGAATTGCTCTGAGCTCAAGATAAGGCAGCACATCATGGCAGAAGGGTGTGCCCAAGAAGAGCTCCTCAGCTCATGGCTGCTGGGAAGAAGAGAAAGAGAGAGAGGGAAAGAGTGAGAGGTGTAAAGGGGCAGGGAAGGTGAACCCTCTAGGACATTCTCCAGTGACCACCTCCATAAGCCAGACCCCACACGTCTACAGTTACCACCCAGACATAGGGCGGATAGAAAGTAGGATAACTGATTAGGTCACAGCTATCACAATCCAATGATTTCACTTCCAAACATTTCTGCATTAACACAGAAGCTTTTGGGGGCACTACATATCCAAATCTTAACACAAGCTATTACAGGTAGTGATTCTTTATTAACTTTAAGCCTGGTTTCTTGGGGGGATGGGATGGTAGTAGAAAAATAAGACCCAGCTGAGGAACTGAATCTCAAGATTGTGATGGGTAGGGATAGTACGTATGTTTAAAGGTAAAGTAGCATATATATCATAAAAGAGGTACAAATGAAGCCTTGTGAATATTCTGAGGAGTGAGACATCACTTCTAACTGGGGGATCCCAAAGGTAAGTGTGATACTGAGCTAGGCCTGGAAGAGTGGATAAGCTTTAATTGTGCAAACATGGAGAGAAGATGAAGTGAAGGAAGGAGATTAACAGCAGTGAGTTTAATACTGGAAATTTTAGACACTGTGGCATTTGGTGGGGAAGATATTTTGGGCAGTGGGGATTGTGACATATCTCCAGTTACACCATATGAGTAGTTGCTTTCTCTTCTGTTTATAGGGCTAGCTCTGTCTGGGGACATATGACCTGGAAAAGTGGATGGGAAGGTCTGGGGTGGGGCAGAGAAGGGGGAGGAAGCAGGGAGAGAGAGAAATGCTAATTAGAACTTCCACATAGCTGATTGTGCTCAGAAAACTCAACACATGGGACTATGTTCTAAAGTTACTACTTAAAACCTTTGATTAAGGAATAGCTTTGAGACTTTGGAGAAGAAAATTTTGGAAGAGATTTGTAGAACAACATTGCATGGCCCTACAAATGAGACATTTTAGGACACTTTGAAAGAACATAATACTCTGGTCAGTTTCTTGTTAGACTGCTTTACACTTTTTTTTTTTGGGGGGGGGTTGGGGATTAGAATTTAGGGCCTTGCACATGACAGGCAAGTACTCTACCAACTGAGCTATATCCCCAGCCCTGCCTTACATTTCTTATAGCCTCTTTGTGACCACAGGAGGCTGGTATTGTGCAGAACAGTAAACCCAGTAAAGCTTAAGAGTGTGGCTCTGGCCTGGTGCTGTGACTCATGTAGGTAATCCCAGCTACTCGGGAGACTGAGGCAGGAGGATCACAAGTTCAAGGCCAGCCTCAGCAATGTTGTGAGACCCTGTCTCTAAAGAAAAAAAAAATAAAAAGGGCTGGGGATGTAGCTCAGTAGGAAAGGTCCCCTGGGTTCAATGTTCATTACTGAAAAAAAAGTGTGGGGTGCTATAGGGACAGATCATGTGGTTGTTTCCAGCAATTGATGGATTTGATACAATTAGTAATAGGCAATTCTCCTGAAATTCTGCAGTTGCCTCTTGAAATAGGAAAACCTCAGATCACATGGGTAGGATATTGTTAATGGAGTGAGAACTTTTCCGGGCCATTAAAACAAGTTCCTGTCACTTGCCTCTAAGAGAAAGTTTAAACAAATCTCCTTTCTCAGGAAAACCAGAATCAATATCTGAATCCAACAAAATTCAATGTCATTTGACTTGATTCTTCTGGGCACACAAAACCCACAGAGGGCAGGAGCCTAGGTTGATGACCAAGTGTCCTGACTCAGAATCGAACTTTCCATAGAGCATTTCCAACAGTGTAAATCACCAATAATTATAGTTGTTATATTAACATTGCACAATGCTGTACAGTCTATAAATCATTTTCATATACATGTCTCATTTAATTCTCATAAAAACTCAATGAGGTGAATATTATTCTTCTACTTTTACAGAGGAGAAAACAGAGATGCAGATAACTTAAGCAAATTGTCCCAGATCTCAGGGTGTTTATCAATGGTGGGTTAACATCTCGTCTTAGAAGTCCAAGTCTATTTGTGCCCTTGGTCAAGGTCCAAGGATGAGAGGCAGGATTGGGGACTGTAGGTGGAAGGCTGAATGCAGAGGAATGTGGGGCAAAATCTGGTCATTTACCAGCCTTCTTTCTGCCTGGGAAAATAATCAGGTGAAGGTAGAGACCTTCAGAACTGGAAGTGACCAAGGTTATTACATGTTCAGTGCCTCCATTTTTCAGATGGGAAAACTGAGGTCCAGAGAAGTTAGGTGTCTTGCACAGACACACAGCTGCCTGGGAGTAAGACTGGGATGGTTTTCCAGATTTCTGCTATTACAATGGAATTTCTACGACTACACCTAGGTGTTCTTTTCTCCCCCTTCCTCTCTCCCTTTAACTAGGTAGAAATGTGTTTACAATGAAAGGTGATATTAGCTTCTTAGACAAGTCAGCTAATATTAACATTTGCTACTATTCATCAAGCACCCATGGTGTGCCACGTTCTGTGCTAGATACTCCACACATGTATGTTTTTTAATCTATAAGAACTCTGAAAAGTCTATATTATTATCTTGTTAAGACACTAAGACCAGGCATGAGGAGGGACTGGCTCAGGCAATATTGAGTTCAATCTTTTTCCACTGTGCAGTGGGGCCTCTGCAATAATTTATCACTTGTCCTAGAAAACTGAAATGTCTGAATTTTTTATATAGTCAAGTATCATTTTTTGGAAGTCATTAAAATTCAAATTGTCTGTGTTTATTCCTAGAACTATATCTGATTAAAAAGGGAGATAGGGGAGATGAATCAGTTATCGCCTTTAAACAGAGTCCTTAGAAGTCTTGATTAATACATATTTTTTATTGTGTAGGAAAACCAACATTTTTTTAGAGCTATAACTCAAGTCATATGCTTAAGTAATTTTTTTTAAGACGAGAAATAATTTTTTTTTCTTTCAACCCTGTTCCTCTGAAGTGGTAAGGGCAGAGTTCCAGGGGTACTTTTGTATTAATTAGTTCTTCCCTTCAAATTCAAATACCTTTCAGAGAGCTCAACATATTCATCATTTATATCTCAGTTAGTTACTTTGATATGTGTGCTTTCCTCAGCATCTATGATATGTTTTCCAAAGAAAGAGAGAGAAAGAGAATGGGGTGTGTAGGGAGAGGACGTGGCGGGGCAGGGAGATACACTTTTTTTTCATTTGGCAAACTTTGAGGTGCAGAGAAGAGGTCTGTGTGCTGTGCCTTCCAGGAAGGCTTTGGACCACAAATGGACAGCATGGAATTCTTGGGGCTTGAGAACCATCAGAAAAAATGTGCCAGGGGCTGGGGAGATAACTCAGTTGGTAGAGTGCTTGCCTTGTAAGCACAAGGTCCTGGGTTCAATCCCCAGCACCACAAAAAAAAAAAAAAAAAAAAAAAAAAAAAAAGTGCCAGGAAGTAGGAAATGGTACTGACCAAGAGCTAGGTAAGTGTCACAGCAAAGATTCTCAATTTCTGTTTCTTTCCCCTGACCCTTAGTGGTTGTTCCTGACCCGTGTACAGTGAAATCCTGATGCAAGAGGGGTAGTCAATTATTGGCTTTGAGTTCTCACTTTTGTCAGGCACTGTGTGGAGTTATCATGATATGCCCTTCAGTATGGTTCCAAACACTAGACTTGGGTCATTTGACTACATCTCTTAACATGGATCCTTTGCTTTCTACCTGTACAACCTGGAATGGTCACATTCTGCTCCCACAGAAGTGGTGTAAGAGCCTTCATCCCAAAATAAATAGCAGGTGCTTCAGCTTCAAGACCATCATGATGGTGCCTGGTGATTGGCTGATTTGACTTTTTTCTTGGATTCTGATGCTTTGATTTGAATTGCTCTTTGGTGCTATGGGTTTCCTGGCCCTAACTGTTGCCTTGGTTTTTAATCTACAAACTTAATCTTGAATCCTGATATGTATCTGTTTGCTGATGGCTCACTTGGCTTCTGAACCCTGTTGACAATTCCCATTCTCAGTCCCCACTTGTAATTCTTGTCCTTGTTTTATTTTTCTGCCTGACTTCCCATTCAGAGTCTGGGATGTCTCATCGCTCAGTCATCCAGGTATACAAGAGGACTGTCGCAGGACTTGATGATCTCACATCTTTGCCTAGTATATGGTGTAATTCTCATAATCTTTTTGATTATGGGGTTGATTTTAAACATAACAAGAGTTCAAGAATGCTTAAACATAAGAACTATTTTATAATGAAGGGACAATTTTTATTTCTGGTTGTTAAGTTAGCTATGACTTTATAAATTGTAATGCACTGTTCCAAATTTATATTAAGTTCTATGTTGTCCAGAAGTTGAGTCAGTCCATCTGTCCAAAGAAGACCAGACATATTCTTATGATGCAGGATATTTGATATAATTCTCATGGGTGATAATTTTTGCTCTTCCTCATTCTAAAAGTGAACAAAATTCAGTTTGCTCACAGAGCCTAGATTTTTGTAGTAACTTTATCAGCATGAACTTCTAACTTATCTCCTTAGGATATTATTAGAGGAAGGAGAATTTTCACATCCAAGATAACTAATTCAAATCAAGATCCTCATTTGGGAAAGGCATTCATGTATTAGCCCAGCAAAGTGGTACTTTGTCTTGCAGGTATGTTGAGAGTACACAATTATGGCTAAGTCTTGACAAATGAGCTCAAGATTTATTTCTTGTCATTTTCCAAGAATATATTGCTGCATCTGTGAAGTAAGATAGGTGGATTCTCAAATATCAGTTCTTTCAGACCATTGCTCTTAAGAATTCACATTGGGTTTATTTATAGAATTATAACTGATTATGACAGATAAGTCGATGAGTCAATGTCATCTCTTAGAAGCTCATGACGATTTTAAGGGCACAGTGTCAATCATACGTCTAACCAAAATCAAACAATTTCAGGTGTGACTCTTAACTTAATGGATTTCCACGGAGGTAACTCTTTATATAATTACTTGCAGCTGCCTTTTGAGAGGTAGGGTTTGGTGGAGCTGGAAACACTGACCTGGGGAAGGATTTGGGCCAGTGCTTGGCAATCACATGACTCATCAGCTGTTCCTTCCTGTCATTAGCTTGGCAAGGACTGGATGATCCACAGAGTCCCATTCCCGGTTCATGTTGAAATTCTCTGTTGTGCTTTGAAATCTTAAGTAATGATTTCCTTCCATTGTGCAACTCATGAAATCTGATAAAGCAATGTGTATGGCATGCTGTTCTGGAAAATCTCTTACAGAGGCCACCTATAGGTGTTCTAGAGTTGCTTGAAGAATGTTAGTATTGGATCATGCCAGTGAGGGCAATAAAACACTTCCTTGAGGAGCCGAGACAGAGATAAGCAGGGGCAAATCTAAGAGGGATGCAGCAACAACTCAAAGGATGTATCACGCAGACAGCCAAGGTCATGGAACACCAAGAAAACAGTCCCTGATAAAACAATGCGGTAATTGGAAGTGTTTGTGGTGATGTGAAGGAAGACTCTAGAGGCCTCCAGGGTGAGATAAGGCAAGCAATCAACATGTCAAGGTAATTTGTTAGCAGTTCTGGCTTTAGGTGGAGGTGTATAAACCTGCCTGCTGTGATGTATGAAGGCTGCTAATCTAAGGAAACTTGGCCATAGAAGCACAATGGCAAAGTGGAGCTTACTTGGAACTGACAAGAGAGTCACCTAACTGTAAATGTCACATGTGCCCCATGAAGATAGACCCTGATCACAATTCTCTATGGAGATGCAGGACTGGGCATGAAGTGCACATAGCATGATAGGGCATTTCCCAACTTTCCATAATCTTGCTGAGCACTTTTTTTAAAATTGTAAACAAATGGGATATATGTTGTTTCTCTGTACATGGAGAAAAGGCATACCATTTGTGTAATCATAAATTTACATAGGGTAATGTTGTTTGATTCATTCTGTTATTTTTTTTCCCTTCCCCCCCACCCCTCCCACCCCTCTTTTCCCTCTATACAGTCCTCCCTTCCTCCATTCTTACCACCCTCCTTATCCCTAACCCTAAACCAAACCCTAACCCTAACACTAACCCCTCCCAACCCCCATTATATGTCCTTATCCGCTTATCAGCGAGATCATTTGTCCTTTAGTTTTTTGAGATTGGCTTATCTCACTTAGCATGATATTCTCCAATTTCATCCATTTGCCTGCAAATGCCATAATTTTATCATTCTTCTTGGCTGAGTAATATTCCATTGTATATATACACCGCAGTTTCTTTATCCACTCATCAACTGAAGGACATCTAGGTTGGTTCCACAATCTGGCTATGGTGAATTGAGCAGCAATGAACATTGATGTGGCTATATCTCTGTAGTATGCTGATTTTAAGTCCTTTGGGTATAGGCCAAGGAGTGGGATAGCTGGGTCAAATGGTGGTTCCATTCCAAGCTTTCTGAGGAATCTCCATACTGCTTTCCAGAGTGGCTGCACTAATTTGCAACCCCACCTTGCTGAGCACTTTGTATGAACTAAGGTTCTAAAAAAAAAAAAAAAAAAGCTGCAAAGTGGGTATAAAGGCTTTCTTTCTTTCTGTACTAGGAATTGAACCCAGAGTTGCTCTACCACTGAGATACATCCCCAGCTCTTTCTAATTTTTATTTTGACAGGGTCTTATTAAGTTGCTGAGGTTGGCCTTAAACTCATGATAATCCTGCCTCAACCTCCTAAGTCGCTGGGATTACAAGCATGTCCCCCACACCTGGTAGTATGAAGACTTCAGTAGGTTCATCTCCACAGGCCTATCAGACATGAACTAGCACTAACTCTGCACAACCCTTGCCATCTATTGGGACTGTAATGACTGCTCTCTTATTGATCTCACTGATTGTGCTTTACGATGCCACTGAGCCCTGATCAGCTGAGCATAACCCTAACCATCCCACTGAGCCCACACAGATTGTATGCCCCATACCTCGTTGTCAATCTCACTCCTGACTTTGTATTTTTCTCACTTCCAGCTAAGCTCATGCTGACAGCACCCACCTTCACCATGGCAGCGATTTCACATCTACTCCTCACTGAGTGCAGCTAAGATCACACAGCTGAATTCACTGATCTTATAATGCTGTAACACACCTGCTATTTGTTCACTCAATATCTACTTTTCCATTTTTTCCAGAAATAAGCCCTGGTTTTACTATGATGATGATATGCACAGCTAACAGACTGTATTTCCTAGCCTTCTTTGCAGTTACATTTGATGATGTGATTAAGTTCTGACCAATGAGATTTGAGGAAAGTTGTTGAGTGGGACTTTCAGGAAGGTTCCTGGAAAGGGAACAGAATACTGGGGACTAATATTTGCTCTTGGTCTTTCCATTCTCCTATCCAGTTTCACAAACAGGTATGATAGACAGATCTCATCAGTAATCTTGTGACATTGAGCACAGAAGCCAGCTCATAAGAATGGTCAGGTCATAAGTTAGAGGGGGGCCTGGGTCCTTGATAACTTCATAGAACTGCAATATCACCCTAGGCCTTCTATCTTTTGATTTCTTTTATGTGAGGAAATGAGTCCTTTGTTTTGCTTATGCCACTATATTTGGGTCTCTGTTGTGTTTTTTGGCATCTTTTGTGTCTGTGACCAAAATACCTGATGACAGCAACTTAGAGGAGGGAAAGTTTATTTGGGGCTCATGGCTTCAGAGGTCCATAGATTGCCAAGGCATCTGGGTCCAAATTGAGGCAGAACACCATGGTAGAAGGGTTTGGTGAAGGGAAGATTTACCCTTATGGCAACCAGGAAGCAGAGAAGGGGGATGGGGCCCACAGGGAAGGTGAACCCATCCAAGGATTTCCCCTGGTGACCCACCTTCTCCAGTCATGCCCCACCTGCCTATAGTTACCACCCAGTCAATCTGTTCAAACTAGGATGGACTGATTATGTTACAGCTCTCACAATCTAATCATTGTGAATATTCCCGCATTAACAGAACTTTTGGGGGATACCTCATATCTATACCATAACAGTTACTATGTGTGAATCAGTTCGTATTGACATAGACTTCCCCTTCTATGGAGCTCACAGTGACTGTGCATATGCTTTTCATCCTCCTTGGCCAATGCATACTCTGTATCTTATCATGATAGTGCATAAGTGAAACAACTGACTTATTTTTAAATCCTAAGGTGAGCCTCTGCATTTTCCTTTTGATTTATCCAGTTGTATAAAGCAGAAGGAATCAAACTCTCTGAGGTACACAAATCACATTCTATAAATGTTAATGGAGAGAGGCTGAACTCGTACAACACAAATTGTAGCCTGGAACCAACAGTCAGAGAGTGCACAGAGATGTTGGGACCAGTGGTTTTTTTCTTCTCTGGATCAGCATCACATTATGTTATAGTGATTCTTCTGCATTGTGGAGGTTGGGGTGCAGTCAGTCTCACTGGCAAACTTGTCCATTTTCTATGTAAAGCTTGAGTCTCATCCATACACAGCACTTCCTAAGGGACTATACAGTCAGCTTTCCTTATCTGCAGATTCTCCGTCTGCAGATTCAATCAACAATGGATCAAAAATATTAAAAAAAAATTGCATCTGTGTTGAATATGTGCAGGCTTTTCTTGTCATCATTCCCTAAACAATACAGTGTAACAATTATTTACATGTAATTTACATTGTATTAGGCATTATGAATAATTCAGAGATGATTTAAAGTGTACAGGAGGATAAGCTTAGGTTATATGTAAATAATATGCTATTTTATATAAGGGATTTGAGCTTTCATGGATTTTGGTATTTACAGGGAGTCTTGAAACCAGTCATCAGTGGAAACTGAGGGACAACTGCATTCGAAAATCATTTATACATTAATATCTTTTGCTTGATAGAAACTTTCCCTCTAAAACCCCCAAAGAAGCAAAACTTTGGCTGGGGAGATTGCAACTGAAAGTCAGGGACTGCAGAGTTAGGCTCACATGACTACTGCCCAATACAGGGATATTCTGTGAATGATGCTCCCTCCAGGGGGCAAAGCAGGGGCCCTGACTTATTGCCATCTCCATCTTATCTTCCATTACAGTTGCTGTTCAAATTTTTGGAAGCATGGACATGGTGAAACTCTTGTGCTAATTCTAGCTCTTTCTTATTTTTTTGAGAAAAGTCTCTTCCAGAGACTTTAACATGGTGGAGTGGGGAGGGGGGTTCTATGGGAAGACACTGTTCAGGTGCATGGCTTCCCCACCAAAGACTCTTCAGGCTGCAAAGAGCAAGCTTGAGAAGTGTGTGATTGAACTGTAGATAGGAAACAGTTACCTAGCCATGGGAGTTACCTCTTCTTGTTCAACCATAATTAGAAGGTATGACTTAAAACCTTCAGGCAGAGCTGAGCATGCTGGCACATGCCTGAAACAGCAGCAACTCAGGAAGCTGAGGCAGGAGGATCACAAGTTTAAGGCCAGCCTCAGCAACTTAGTGACACCCTACCTCAAAATAAAATAAATAAAATAAAATAAAAATAAAAAAGAGCTAGAGATGTAGCTCAGTGGTAGAGTGTCCCTGGATTCCCTCCCCAATATAAAACAATGACAACAATAAACCTGTAGGCAGCAGGTCTATTACAAAAATGAAATAGTATTTTAAACAAGGAGTTCTTAGGTGGCTGTTGTCTGTATTTCTAGGCTTCTACCCTTCTTGAATAGATGAGGTGTCCAGGAGAACCATAGGCTGTGTCTAAATGACTCCTTTTATGAGATCTTTGATAATTGGCTATGACTTACCAGTTGGGGGCCACGACCCCCTAGCAAACTCCAGGTCCTCTCTCAGACTTGTTCAGGAGAACTAACAGATGTGAATCATGCTCACCCCTTTATCTTGCTCTTTAGAGATTCCATTTGGATTGAATTTACACATTTAACCACATTTCTAATAAATAAACTATGTTAGTTTTGGGTGATAGATTTTATATCTTCTTTTTTGGTACCAGGGATTGAACCCAGGGGTGCTTAACCACTGAGACACATCCCCAGCCCTTTTAATTGTTTATTTTGAGACAAGGTCTTGCTAAGTTGCTCAGGGCCTTGCCAAGTAGTTGAGGCTGGCTTTGAACTGTCGGTCCTCCTGCCTCTGCCTCCTGAGCTGCTGAGATTACAGGCATGTACCACTGCACCTGGTTCATATCTTCTTAACCTCTGTTGTCCTTCCTTTCTATCCAATCTGCCTATTGCAGTCTTTGGATATTATTTTTATTTTTTTCGTGTTAATATTATTCCTTACAATGAAGAAGCTGCTGTTTCAAGTCTTCATTCTTTCCAAGCTGTTCTGTGTTGTCCCTGTTGGGAGGGACACATCACTTAGCTCCCTGAGCCTCAATTTTCTCATCTGTCAAATGAAGACAAAACCACCCCTGAGGCAATTCAGTTAAGTCACAAGTTGGTGAATAGTAGAGTGTGGGACCACACCCAGAGCTCCTGATTTACCTCTTAAATCTTTTCCTGTGACACCAATAATTCAGCTTGTTATGAAAATCAGATTAGGTAATGTAGTGAGAGGCATTTTGTATTCTGAAAAGTGACACGAAGATCTTTGTGATTATTGCTAGGGATTTACACTCCCTAACAATCCTAGTGGCAGAGTGAGGCCTCTGATCTTAGAGAAAATTACTTTCTTTCACTGTTTCATTTCTCCCACAAATCTCAGGGGAACGGCTCTTAGGCTTTGTAAAGAGTCAACTGATACTTATGAGATTTTTAAGCTATATCTGGGGAAGCTTCTGTAGGCCATTTCCCATGTCTGAGTCTTCTCTGAACTCACTGTAAGCTCGAGTTTGCTCTTCTTTGCCACCAGGGACCACAGTAATATTGTCATCCCCTTTAGGCATTTTTCTCTCTCTCTCTCCTCCCCTGACAGGAGGCATGAGGATTCCATGCTCCTTTTTTTGTATCTATGTGGCTCAGAGCCAAGCTCAGATCGTGTTCATTTCTGATGGATGAAACCACCTTAGTGTGGAAGCTTTTGGAAAGAATATTTTGAGGGTACAATGGCAAAAATGATCTGGGAGCAGGATCAGGATTCCTAATCCCAGGGACTCTGGAGGTTGAGGCAAGAGGATTGCAAGTTCAAGGACAACCTCAGCAACTTAGCGAGACCCTGTCTCAAAATAAAATGTAAACAACACCAACCAATTGAACAAACAAACATCAGCAAAAAGCCAAACCAAACCAACCAACCAACAACAACCAAACAACAGCAAAACCAGGCTGGAGATGTAGCTCAGTGGATATAGCTCACTGAGTTGGATCCCTAGTATCAAAAAGACACAAACGAGAGAGGCATTTTGTTGTCATGCAAGGAATTAACATTGTTCATAGGTGGGGACAGTCTAAGGTCCTGGACTGGTGGTGCTGATGAAGTGTCTCCCATGCCCCATCTGGTCCTGGGGCTGCAGTGTCTGCTGGGGGTTGTTCCTCTCACTGACTTAGGCCCTGGTGCCATTCCTCTGCTGTCCACATGGAGGCGCTGGCTCTTCCATCTCTGTGTATTGGACCTAGGGACACTTCAGAGGATCTGAGTTCTTGGGAAGAGTGAGCTTCTTTTAAGTGAGTTTGATGACCAGAAATAGAATTGTAGGTGTTTTAAGACCGAAGAGTTTCTGAGGAACCTTGTAGTTCAAAGTTCTTACTTTATAGACTAGGACAACTTAGGCTCAGAGAGGGTAAGAGATCTGTTCAGGTTTTTGCACACAATAGGATCTGTGTTAGGATGATAATGAGGGTTTCTTGATTTCTAATTAAGTGTTTTTTACTACCGAATCATAATCAAGAGGAAGACACTTTTGAAGAAGTTTAGGGCATTACCTGATTTATTATCAGGTGATAGTAGCCACTCTAAAAGAAAATGGCTCTGAGATAGTTTTCAAAAACGATCAGGGTCACAAAAATGGACTTATAAATTGCAATGTCCCTGTCTACATTTCCCAGAGCTCCTCATTTCTCTTCCTGTTTATGATCTCACCTTCGAGTGTGTTCCATCTTCATAAAGTAAAGAGCACAAGGAGGTGCCCATAGGAAACTCCATGGCATGTTGACCTTCTATTTTTTTTGTTGGGAAACATGAGTTCTAATGAGAGCCCAGAAAGGAGGGGAATAAAAAGGGCACATTTCCTTCATCTTGATCTCTGCTGACTGATTTCCTTTGCGGACGGGGAATGCGGGCCTGGGCTTATTTCCAAGGCTATGTGTAACCAAGAACTGGAAATGAAAAACTTAGCAAGTGCTCAACAGTTTTCTTTATAAATAATTTTTTAAAAAAATGTAATTGAAATAAATTTAACTAGCATGTAAAATTATAAAACGATTGCATATTTTCACCCAATGGTGTATTGGAGATGAACCACTCTTGGCTCACAAGAGTGGGTGGTTATTCAGGAATTGTTCTCAGCCTGTTAAGTCACGGGTAGCTTAAAATCAGACATGGTAGAATGGAGTATTATTCACACCATGAAAATCGACACATGCTACAAATCAGGGCTTTTTATTGTTTTCCAGAGAACCAGTTTGCTAGCACTATGATATCTTTGGCACACGAGCCATTTCATTACCCAGAGGTAATCACTATTAATTTTCTTATGTAAATATCCAGAAAATTATTATTCATATGCTAAAACATATGAATGTATTATTGTAATTCATTTATAGAGTGAGAATCATATTTTAGAAAGTTTCTTGAGATTTTTTCCATTTTACACGTATGGATCCAACTCTGTTTTAAATTATTATACAGTAGGCTGTACTGTAGTTTATTCAGTCAATGACTTAATGACTTCATGAGTCCTTGTTGGGGTTTCTTCAAAAGTAGATCCTGAGATATGGGCTTAGGTGTAGACAGTTTATGATTAACTCCAAAAATTTTTATTATTTATAAGTCTATTTTTATAATAGACTTTATTTTTATTATTGTTTACTTATATAATAAAAAGAAAATAGTCTCCTTCTATATAGTGAGTCACTTTCAAAACCCAAGTCACTTTGTTATGATAATCTTTTATTTTATGTAAAATTACCTGCAGTAGTTATCAGGAGAGTAAAAATATGGAATGCTTCATGAATTTGTGTGTCATCCTTGTGCAGGGGCCATACTAATCTTCTCTGTATTGTTTCAATTTAATATATGTGCTGCCAAAATGAGCACAATAGACTTTATTTTTTAGAATAATTTTAAATTTACAGAAAAACTGAGAATATAGTTTTCATATAATCCCTCCTGACAATTTCCCCTATAATGAAAATTTTACTATAATATGTTAGATTTGTTACAAATAGTGAACTGATGATGCATTGATACATTATTAACCAAGGTCTATAGTTTATTCAGATCTCCTTAGTTTTAACCTAATATTCTTTTTTGGTTTTAGGGTCACAGTCAAAGTACCATATTATATTTAGTTGTCGAGTCTCCTTAGGTTCCTCTTTGCTATGACAGTTTCTCGCTTTCCTGACTTTTGATGACCTTGATGGTTTTGAAGAGCACTGGTCAGGTATATTATAGAATGCTTTCCTATTAAAATTTGTGTGCTGTTTTTCCTCATGATTAGTCTGGGGGTGTGGGCTTTTGATAGGAAGATCACAGAGGTAAAGTGTCATTTCCATCATCTTCTATTAAGCATACAAATTATCAGCATGATTTGTGATTGCTGATATTGACCTTGATCACTGACCGAGTCAGTGTTCCTCTTTAAAGTTACTCTCCCCCACCTGCTGCCTTTCCATACTTCTTCATTCTTTGCAAGATGCCCCCCTGTGCATCGCACTCTGAAGGAGTGTGAAACTATTTCCCCCCTCCCTACACATTCCCCCTCCTTGAGGGCAGATATGTACATACATAATTGGAGTTCTTCTGTGCAGGATTTTCATCTCTTCTCTCATTTATTTACTCATACATTTATTTATATCAATATGGACTATGGATAGTTATACTTTATATTATAATTCAGTATTATTTTATTTATTTTGTTATTCAGCATTGGTCAGTGGGAGCTCTTTCAGTTAAATCCTGTGGTGCTTTTAAGGAATTGAAATTTATTCCATTTGCCTCAAATAATGGGGAGTACTAAGTTTTGTTGTAGGAGGTAAGATTCTGTGATGGCTAGCTTTTCTTGACTTCTAAAACCATTTTGGTCAACCATCTGCCCCCCACCAATTTAGAAGATTCCTTATTAATAATTGTTCATTGAGGTTTCTAGTTTTGTGCTTTGTTCTAATTTTTTTAACCAAGGCTAAATTTAAGAAAATATAGGACAGACTTTTCTGTTTCCATAACTACTTGAGTAGGCTTCCTGTGTGTGCGTGTGTGTGTGTGTGTGTGTGTGTGTGTGTGTCTCAGCTCCCACTCTACAATGCTGTGTACACAAGGTCTTGTCTGCTGTCCCTGCAGCTAAGACTTGTGCAAGTAAGATAACCACATGCCCTTATTACCTTTCACTGTAGCTTTCCTACTCCTTTTCATCTTGTCTCCTAGGACTTTCCTTTGCTTTTTTGTAGTTCGACTATGCATTTAAAAATATGCTTTATATTTTACCCAGAATTTAAAAACCTTTTATATTTTGGATTTTTTCAGTCTTATATTGCCAGGAATGGAAGTCCTACTCTTTACACCCTCCTTAAAAGAAAAAAAAAAAAAAAAAAAAAAAAACAACTCAATGTTTTATTTTGAGAAATAAAAAAAGTATAAAATGTTATTTCCAATTCACCCTATCCCCCTCCCAGGATTGGAAATCTTTAATTGATTCCATGAATATTTATGTGCCCATACACTGTTTTAGAAACTTGAGATAAATCAATTAAGAAAATAAAAATTCTTCTTTCCCATGGACCTTATAATCTAGTGGTAGATACAGACAATGAATAATAAATATAATATGCAATTATATTATGTGGTATGTGGTAGAAGGGGTTAGATGTTCTGGAAAAATGATGGTAAATTGGAAACAGACATTATTACCTCATGTACATACATGACTGCATGACCAATGTGATCCTGCAATATGTATAATCAGAAAAATGAGAGATTATACTCCATTTATGTATGATCTATCAAAATTTATAAATACATTCTACTCCTATGTACAAAAGATTAGAAAAAAGAAAAAAAATGAAAAAAGAAAAGAAAAAATAAAAGCAAGACAACTAGAGAAAGGTTTAGGAATCAAGAAAAAGATTGACTTTTTTTTTTTTTTGGTCTTTTTAAGTAAGGCAGTAGCGTTAGTTCATTTTCTGCTGTTGTAACAGAGTACACAGACTGGGTAATTTATAAAGAAGTTTATTGGTTCACAGTTCTAAGGCTGGGAAATCTAAGCTCCTAGGGCTGCATATGGTGAAGATCTTTGTTTTTTTAGTACTAGGTATTGAACCCAGGGGTACTCTACCACTGAGCTATAGTCCCATCTCTTTATTTTTTATTTTGAGACAGGGTCTTCTAAGTTACCTAGGCTGGCCTTGAACGCATGATCCTCCTGCCTCAGCATCCTGTGTCTGTGGGATTACAGACATGTACCACCATGCCTGGCCTGGTGAGGACCTTCTTACTGCATCATAACATGGTGGAAGATATCACATGGTGAAAAAGGGCAAAGGAGAGAGAGTGGGTGGGATCAAAAGAACTTGTGGGAGAGAATTACTTTTTATAACAAAACCACTTCCATGATAACTAACCCAGTCCTGCAGTAACAGCATTGATCCAGTCATGAGGGTGGAGCCCTCATGACCTATTCACCTTCTAAATGTCTACCTCCCAATATGATCACAGTAGCAATTAAATTTCAACATAAGTTTTGGAAGGGACATTTAAATCAGAGCAGTGGTTCTTGTGGTCTTATTGAAATGATGTTACATTTGTAATAAGGCCTGAAAGAGAAGAAGGAACTGACCAGGTGTATTTCTGGAGGAAGAACATTCTGGGCAAAGGGAATAACTAGAGCTAAGACCTTAAGATGGGAGTGTCCCAGATGGGTTTGAGGAAAAGCAAGTGGACCTATGTAGTTGGAGAAGAGTAAAGGGAGAAATCTAGAGATGAAGTGCAAAAGGGAGAGGGGGAGGGGCAGATCTTGAAGGGGCTAATTGACCATTGTAAGGACTTTGACTCTTTTTTGAGTGACATGGGAATCATTATTATTCCTGTGGTCCCCTCCACAGGAATAATAAAAAGAACTTTTTGTTTTCTGAAGAATTTGAGAGGAAGTTACCAAGTGATATTCTTGTCATAGTGTGAATGTGTACCCCCAAATTCATGTGTAGGAGCCTAAGACTCCTTGTGATAGTAGTCAGAGGAGGGCTGGTAGGAGGTAACTAAGTCATGAGGGCTCCACTGTCACTCAGAGGATTTGTATCCTTAATTATAAAAGGGATCAAGAGAACTAGTTTCGTCCTTTTTCCCCTTTTGCCTTTCCCTATGTAAGACACAGTGTTCAGGACACTATCTTGGAAACAAAGACTGGGCCTTCACCAGACTTGGAACCCACTGGCACCTTGATCTTGGACTTTCTAGCCTCCAGACCTGTGAGAAAGAAATTTCTATTATTTATAAGTTACCCAGTTCATGGTATTTTGTTATAGTAGCAGGAATGGACTAAGAAATCACAAAAATACTTCGATGTATAATTTCTATGAGCAAGAATATTTTCCTCTATAACTACAACACAGTCATTAAAATCAAGAAATTAGTGCTGATCTATTACTATATCATTTTAACTTCAGACCCTCTCAAAACTTCACTAGTTGTTCCAGTGTGTCCTTTGTGTAGCAAAAGTGCCTTATCTAGAGCACACCTGGCATCTAGTTGTGATGTCTCTTTAGACTCCTTCAGTCTGAGAGAGTTCTTCAAACTTTCTTTTGTGATATTGGCATTTTATAGATTACAGATCAGTTAATTGTAGCCTGTCCCTCTATTAGAGCTCTATGTGAGCTGTTTCCTCACAATTAGAATTAGGTTGTGCATTTTAGCAGTACTGTCACAGAGCTGGTGAGCTTTCTCCTCTTTACATCTAGTCTAGGGATCATAATTTGAATTCATCCCAGTACTGATGATGCTAGCTTTGATTCCTTACCTAATGCCATGTCTGCTAGGTTTCTCCACTATAAAGTTACACTGTTTCCTCTTTGTAATTAACAAGCATTTTGTAGGAAGACACTTTAAGACTGTGTAAATATCCTTTTCCTCATCAGAATTTCACTGACTAGTTTTATTCTTTTTTTTCCACTTCATATGTCTGTAAATAAATATGACTTAGAG
Organism: Sciurus vulgaris; assembly: GCF_902686455.1. Taxonomy (NCBI): domain Eukaryota; kingdom Metazoa; phylum Chordata; class Mammalia; order Rodentia; family Sciuridae; genus Sciurus; species Sciurus vulgaris. The sequence continues at coordinate 120,900,443 of NC_136461.1, read as the reverse complement.
CAGTGATGAGCTGGATTCACCATTAGTTCTATTTCCATTCCTTCTTTTAAAAATGTAGTCCCTGAGAAATCTTGTTCATGCAAATAAGTAGATGGGATCAGAACATGTTTTATACAAGCATGTTTGCTTCATTCTTTGAATGTCTTTCCAGTTATGCCTCAAGTCAGAGATTCTCTGTCATAAATATTATATAGAACACTCCATCAACTGATTAGGTTCTCCTTATATCTTGAAAAAACAAAGAAATCCCCCAACTACCTGATATACAAAAAAATACGTTTCCCAATTTTTAATTTCTCTGAAATTAAGATGCATCAAAGAACATTAATTATCTGCATCAAAGTAATATTATCTGTTGCCTTTTAGAGGTACCTATTTAACCAGATAGACTTAGAAAGGCTTAGGAACTTGTAAATATTAATTTTAATTCATCTTTGATAAGATAATATTTTGATAATATACCTTTATATACTTCTTTGGGGGGAATAAAAGATACTAGATCTAGGGTTTATTTAGTCAATTTATGGAAATTTTCCTCCATATAGTCTAATGATGATGGGCTACTAATTATGCCAGTAAACCACAACTGCCCTGGGAAAACCACGACATGTATTTATATTGTCTAATGAGCAAAGCCAATATTCATTTTCAAACCAATCAACCGAATCTATTTCTTCTTTGTAAGAAAAAGTCTGACTCTGGCTTCATATTCAGTCCCAATAAACATGCCATTATGCATCCCCATGACAACCATCTCATTTTTGAATGCAGCAACTAGCTGGGGATCAGATGATCCCATTTCCTTACATATCAATTTAAAAAGATGCAAGTTTAACTCCCTTGATTTTACAATATTTATAATTTAAATAGCAATATCCAATACTCCCTATAACTCAGAACTCTACTTTTTGCAACCAAAGCTTGTTTATCAATAAAATTACATTTCCAGGCTAAAGCAAGTTTTAAAGCATAGATAAAAAAAATCTATTTGTTTATAGTCTTTGTAATAATTGAGACCAGTTACAAAATTTGTGAGGCAAAATTAAAGTGTGGGTCTTCTTGTTTCAAAAATAATGTAACAGCAGGGCCCCATGTATAATTAATTGTACAGATCGCTCATCCATGAAGCACCCATGGGCAAAAATTTTGTTTGTAGAGACCCTGTCCCATTCCTAGTGTAAAGTGAACAGTGTGAATAAAAGTTTCCAAATTTAAAAAATAACATGAACAAGGTACTCAGCATGCATTTTCTTCTCTACCAATGTGGACAGTTTATTAATTGTGAATGGTTAAAAAACATCTGTGGATTTTTCTGTGTTTAAGGTGTACCTTATCTAGTATAATCTGTATCCTAATCTGGTGAACTATTTCTCTGTGCTTCAGTTCCTCATCTGTAAAATGGGAATGATGTTGTATCTACCCCCAAATCAAAAGGATTAGTTGGATGAATATGAACATGCACTTAGTAAGTTCTATGGGACTGTTTGTTGTTTTTTCTACCATTATTTAGTCAATTCATTCATTATACAAACTACAGTACTGTCAGAATAGGGAACGTATCCAATTGCAATGGCAAATTTATATAATTTTTTTATTTACCAAAGACATACCAGATAAAACCTTTTCCTTGTTTATGTAAAATTTTCTACTTTTCAGTAGAAGATTTTTGAAACTGGTAAGTAATGTTGATTCTTATAAGACTCTCCAAGCCAATCTTGATAATTGAGTTTAAATGTTAAGTTTACAGATAATTTTACCAGTGCCCTTAGTTTTCCTTGCAAAGAATGAATTGATTTAATTTTAGAGTTGACGTTCTGTAAATAAATTGCTGCACATTGCACTAGAGATTTTTCTCATACTATTGTTCGACAATGTCTTGTGATGAAGAACACAAAGCAGAATGGCTGTTAATGGAAAGAAAAACATGTTCCATGTAAGACTCATTATGTTTAGTATTGGTGTTGTTTTGCTTTCAATTCTACATAGTCCTTGGAACTTTGGTTGAAAAACTTCCATTATATTTCTATTAGAGCTTGAGTCTTTTATAGAAACTCAAACTGCTACTGTATTGTGTCTAAAGGAATTCTCATGACTGCTTTTTTGACACTCTGATTCCTTCATGGAATCTTAGCTACAGACTGGAAAATTTTAAAACATTTAAATGATATACAATGCCAACTTCTTTTACTAGATAGTGATGGTGAAATTCAAAACTGAAATTAAACTCGTGTGAAAGATATCTGTATTAGTTTACTGGGACTGTCATAACAAAGTACCACAAAGTGGTTTAAAACAACAGATTTTTTTTGTCAGTTCTAGAGGCTAGAAATTTGAAATCAAGGTGTCAGCAGGGTTATCCTCCCCCTGCAACCTAAAGGGGTACCCTTCCTTGCTCCATACTAGCTTTGGATAGCATGCTGGAAATCTTTTACTTCCCTTAGTTTGCAATGACATGGCGTTGGTTGTTGCCTTTACTGCCCAGGTGTTCTCCCACAGGTGTCCCTGTGTCTTCACATGGCTGTCTTCTTATGAGGACACTGGTCATACTGGCTTGGACCCCATTCTACTTCAGTACGGCCTCATCTTAACTAATTACTTCTGCAACAATCTTATTTCCAAAAAAACTCACATTCTGGGGATCCATCCAGCAATCAGGGCCTTGATTTATGATTTTGGAGAAAATAGTTCCACTCATCAAAACAACCAATTAAAAATTTTTATTTCAAAAGGTAAAATCTTACTGTAGATATTTAGAAGTATTAAATTATTCAGATATTGGAAACATTTGTTGGAAAAATCATATTGGCACATGATTTTTCACTATACCTAAGAATTTTGTTGGTGAATTATTAATTTTATATTTTCAAGGAATACATCTTAATACTTGTATTTGTATTTCAAAGACTATTACAAAACCCACTAAGAAATACATTATGGAAAGAATCTTGTAATGCAGATGACTAGAATCAACAAGGTCCAAATTAAAATGATATAGATAAATATGATTATTGATTTTTATACCTGATAAAATTATAAAAATCAGATAACATAAATTTTGCTTTCTCTTATTAATTTGTAGTAATCCAATGTAATGTGAAGCTAAAATCTTATGAAGCAAGAAGTACCATAAAAGGCATGGTATTTCTTCTGGAAATGTCTGTGAACACATGTACCTAACACTGAGGTGTGACTTTTGGGGATCAGTAAATCAGAATAATATATTAATATCAGTAGTCATTCTAAGAACTTCACTAGACATGGTGATTATATTTTATGCATTTTAAAAGAAAGGTGTATGCTCTCGAAGGCACATCAAAAATGTGAAAGATGATCAGGCATGGTGGCAATCCCAGTGACTCAGGAGGCTGAGGCAGGAGAATTTCAAGTTCAAGGCTAGCCTGGGCAACTTAGGGAAGACCCTGTCTTAAAATTAAAAAATAAAATGGGCTCAGGTAAAGTGCCACTGAGTTCAATCACAGGTACCACCAGTAAAAAACAAAACAAAACAAACAAAAAACGTTATGGAAATGGGGGCAGGTGGGTGAAGGACAGTGAGTGTCTGTTCAGTACCAGGGTTCCAGGACAGTGACATTGAATCCAAAAATTTAGAAATCTATTCATTTGGAAATCTTCTGTGTACTCAAATATCAGGTGAGTGTTTCTGCTTGGCTAAACATATATCACATGTGGAACCTTAGTAGCAAGTTGCCTGGGAATTATGGTTTTCAGCTTACTAGGTACAATAGATGAGGAACACAAACTTGAAGGGAATGTGGATCTTGATTGAACCAAGGACCTCCATAGAAATGATCAACAAAGTTACCCTGTACGTCATGCTGAACAGATTCAGCACTTCTCTGAGTGTGCCTGTGTGTATATCTGATATTTAATATTGTGGTTTATAAATCTCTTGGAATAGGTATGTAGCCTAAGCCCTTCTCCCTGTGAAGATAGGAAGATGACTCTTGTGTCTTCTACCCAGAGAACATAAAATGCCCCTCTGTTGGTGAATTCAGGACTAAATCACCAAACTAGTGGAAAAAAAAAAAAAAAAAAAAAGCCTGCCAAGAACACATGAAAGAATAATCCAAGTAACTCTTTATCTAAGAGCTTTATCTAGTTCATGCAACTTGTCATGTTAGTTATTGTTATTTATTTATGTTGACTTCATTAAAGTCTATTATTATTTGGAATACTGGGGATTGAAACCAGGGGTACTTTACCACTGAGCTACATCTCCAGCCCTTTCTAATTTTTTTTTTTTTAATTTTGAGGCAGGGTCTTGCTAAGTTGCTGAAGCTGGCCTTGAACTCACTATCCTCCTGCTTCAGCCTCCTGAGTTGTCGGGATTACAAACATATGCCAACACACACAACTTCATTAGAGTTTATTGTAGAAAACGTAAACAAAACCTAAAATGAAAAAGTCTATGAAGGAGGGACAGCAAACAAGTGGAGTGGAACTGATTAGACATATTGATTCTGTAGTTAATTGAGTGAGGAACCCAAGAGACTATGTAGATCTTTGAAGAATTCTGGCCGAATCCAGAATCTGCAAGAGAAATATAAGGGCTGTTGGGGACTTTGGTCCTTAATTATAGAAGAGCAGTAGGAAGGATGGTTGTTAAAGCAAGTGTACTTTTAGGATTACTTATTAATGGGTTTTTTTTTTCTGAGCATTCTGCAGCATTGCATTTCTGGCAGTTCTGTGTTTTTTTTTTTTTTTTTTTTTTTTTTTTTCGCTAGGGATTAAACCCAAGGGCACTTTACCACATAATTACATCCCTAGTTCTTTTTATTTTGAGACAGGATCTCACTAAGTTGCTGAGGCTGCCTTGAATTTGAGATCCTCTTGCCTCAGCCTCCCAAGTTGCTGGGATTACGGGAGTGTGCCTCTGTACCCTGCTCCTAGCAGGTTATATTTTGTGTCTCATCAGCCCTTTTATTGTGATAACAGAGCCCCTACTTAATATCCGAAGATGGTTTCTGGCAGCTATGTTTCTATTATGTGCCCTTAAATCCCTGACTATGATTTCTTAAGTATATTGACCTAATCAACCTCTTGACCAAATCTGGACTACATAGATTATTCCATTATTTATATATGTACTTTTTTGTTTTGTTTTGTATTGGGGATTTAACCCATGGGCACTTTACCACTGAGCCACATCCCCAGCCCATTTTATTTTTTATTTTGAGACAGGGTCTTGCTAAGCTGCTGAGGGTCATGCTGTTTCTGAGGCTGGCATCGAACTTGAGATCCTCTTGTCTCAGCTTCCCCAGCCACTGAGATTACAGGCATGTGTCACCATGCCTGGCACACTATTTATAACTTTGAATTAAGACTGAGAGGTCCTCCAGTTTGAGATGGAAAAAGAATTGCTTTGATTCTTGGTTCTAGTTTCTCATAAGCAATAGCCTTTCAGTAAGTCCTTTCAGATTTATGCTGTCTGCCACAGAAAGATCTTGACTGAAGACCCCTCCATAGTGTTTCTTCTGCCATGTATTCTGCCATTCAGAGACTTAAATTAGCAGGATTTAGGTGAACAGCTGTTTTTTGTAGATTTTCAGAAGCCTTTTTTTTTTTTTTTTTTTCTTTTCTGAATTTAGTTTCTATGTTAGAATCTGGCTTAAGGTTTTGGCCCAATCTTAAAGATAGAAAATCCCATATAAATGATCTAATTAGATTTGAAATCTCTCTGTGAATATTTCTCAATGCCAGTATTTCTGTTGTAACACCACTTGCTATGAAATAACTTCCTAGTCTTCAAAATCAAGTAAGAAATAGGAGGTATTATGGGGAAAATATGAGTTGGGGCACATAGTTTGAAATTTATGCTATGGAGGAGGTACTGGGAAATGAAATGGATCTAATTATGTTATGTGCATGTATGAATATGTAACAAAAGACCACTGTTATGTATAATTCTAATGCACAAATTTAAAAAAAAGGAAAGAAAGAAGAAAACAAATTTATGCAATGCTGTCATTGGAACAATTTTAAAATACTATCTTCATAAAACTACTATCATGAATAAATTAAGAAAAAATGCAACAAATACTGGACTTTACCTTAAAAAAGAATAGTTAAATCTTACTTGATAGAAAGCTATATAAAGAAAGATGAAGTGATAGAGTCAAAAGATGCATTAAGATGAGGAGACAGCACAGTAGTTACCTCTACAATGGAGCACATGGACAGATGGGTGGAGAGGAAGAGTATTTGGTTCTGTATTCCTTGTTTCCTATTTTCTCCATTTGTTAGTATACTTTATGATAACTGCTGATTGTTTGTGGTAAAAAATAGCAAATGGCTGAGAAAAACAATTTTGTAACTTCTGTACCAATACCCGGCTTACCAATCACAACTGACTTTGTTCATGTTAAAGAAACAACTGCTGTAGCCAAACAGAGTGTACCAATGACCAACAGTGATGGTGCTAGAATTTCTATATACAAGGAGCTTGAGAGTGGCAGATTGGTGGGAAGGGAGTGCTATGAGCCGAATTTGGATTCTACTTTTGAAGAGCAAGCACATTTTATTTATTTTTTACTTGAATTGAGTCATCCCCTCCACAGAAGTTTCTGGATTTGTTAATTACGTAAGGCAATGGTGTGGCAGAAAGAAATGCTGACCTGGGACATTTGGAAGCTGGTGAGATAATTTCTTAAGGATGTATTTGGCCGTGCAGGGCTGACTTTTGGAAACCACATAGCAGCTTCAGTTCAAAGTCTGCTTAGGGTAATTATAAAGATGAAACTGTTATGAGGGCCTGGGAGAGACCATGCCCGTGCATGTTTCATTGGGCTGAATGATTCCTCAGCAGAAGGCTACAGCAGCAGCCTCTGGCCCAGAACCAATCATTCCTGTCCCCAAATGTACTGCTGAGACTGTCACTAGATGAGAGACCTCTGGGGGTGTCAGAAACGAAGGCTCAAAGGGATGGATGGGAATCAAGAGCTTTCGAGTACACAGAAGGAAGAAAGACACATCAAAGAAGACAGGGACACGGCGACAAGCAATGCCAGCATGGCAGAGTTCCAAACTGTTCAGGAAAGAAACCATGATTTCTGTGCTGCTCTCAGAGTATGCCACGGTGAATTCCCCTCTCAGGGTAAATGTGGATTTAATACCTCAAGAGATTAAATTAATCTCTCAAGAGATTTCTCCCAAATGAATTTATAGGATATAGACCAAGGATACCTGACATCAATTCCCTGGCATTGCTAGAAAACAAAGTCTTCAGCTGTTCTCATTGTCTGATATTATGGAGTTGTTTTTGCCTTTGTCAAAATTTGAAACAAACTGAAATTAAGGACCGCTTTAAAATTAAAGATAACTTCCTGATAACTGTTCTGTTATGCATCCTGAATTTCCTCATACCCAAAGTAAAGACTGGAGGGTTGTCTCCTCTGACCTGGAGGATACCAGGAAATCTAGAGAGAAGATAGCCCCTGTCTGGTCTGTCTAGCAAGGCTAACTAACTCTACACATGTGTATCACCTGGTTTTTGTTTTTGTAAATTGTTAAAGTTTCTGTGGGACTGGTGGAGAACCATTCCAGCTGTTTCTCTCTAGTGTGATCAAGCTGCATAAAATTCCTTTTCTTTTTTCCATCTTAGAGGACAGGGGGCCCAATCCGGTCAGCCCAGGATCCACGTAGGGTTCCTGAGCTTGGCTGTCAGTAACATACTGAGCCCTGGGTTTGAGGGAAATCATTTTGCCTGTAATATTTGATTTAAGTGTCTGTGGTATTAGCTCATTTTCTATACTTCTGTGGACTGGAGCCAATGCTGTGGTCATTTGGTGTATCCCGTTAAACTCTTTGAACTCTTTGAAGGAAGGACTCCAATTCATTGGATTTGAGGGAGACACACCCCAGGTAGTGAGAAAATCCAGGTTGAGGATGTTGAAGGAATGTGATTTACCCAGACCATTTCAGTATGAACTTCTGGATGAGACAGCAAAATTAGAAATTGAGGAGGATGGATGTGGAGTCTAATTTCTTTAAAATTTTAACTCACAAGAGTGAGACAATTTGACTTTTGTCTTTAATTCACTTACTCTTTACTTATGAGGAAATTTAAATTTTGGACTTTAGTCTTTCCTCAAAAGTTTAATAATGAAGATATTTTGTATTTAGATTCAGGACATTTATGTTATTGGCATTGATTATCAAAATAGCTTAATATTATCATTTAATTTCCACACAGAACTGATAAAATTATATTGGTAAATATGACTATAAATAATGTGGATTTGGGGATAGAGAGTGAACTTTAGACTTGATTACAGCTTTATAATTTAATTAATCTAATATTCTGACCTATTGCAGTTTCTGGGGCAAAAATCCACATTGGCCACCAGCAGTTGTGGAGAACTTGTAATGGAGCACTGGGGATAGACGTGTCATTGATTGATCAGAGGCTTATTTATTGAGCTTGATGGAGAAAAGAACCAAAAGTAGATATATTTTTTGGGGTGAAATATTTGCGCCCCACTCCTTGATTGAAGCAGCCCTAAATGTGCCTGGCCTCATTACTTTTCTGCTCATTCCTCTCTAAGGAGGAGTCATTGATGTCCTGCACACCTCCTCTCAGCTCTACCTTCAGTAAGGTCACATCTGCAATTTGAAATCAGCCCTAATGGAAGTATTTACAGCATGGAAACCAGCAAACAACAAATCAAGATTTTTTTTTTTTTTTTTTTTTTTTTTTTTTTTTTTTTGTTCTGGAGAACTGGTTTAGCAGCACGCCTTTGGAAAGAGTTGATTCTGAAGATGGGAACTTTTGACTCAGTGTTGATAAAAAAAAACCAAAAACAAAATCCAAGTCAAGTGAGCATGAATATACATGAATATACAGGCCAAGATTTAATTGGGAAAAGAAATGGAGAAGGGGAGGCCTTACCTCCAGTTGATGGTATCTTTATGATCATTCCTTTAAGAAGCGGAAGAGACTCTTGGCATGATGTCACTTGAAGTTTATGGTTTAGTTAAGAATAGCACATTCTGAATAGAAGAAAGACAAGGCACATTCTGTACATTCTAAGAGTGGGAAGACTTTTAGCAAGTAAAGATTATGAATTAAGAGAATAAAACCAAAGAGCTTCTATTTTCTGACATCATCCTACACCTGTTAATTTGATTGAGAACCAGAGGGTAAGAAAAGGTACATTCCACACATTGTAAGAACTGGGGAGTAGGAAAAGACTTTTAGTGACAGATTATGAAGGCAGGCCCAAGTGTTTATCCATCATTTTGTCCCCTGTTCTGGTCCCTCTCTCAGAGTGACTTATCCTATCATTGACTTTGGTTGAATGAATTGAGACTGTGTGTGTCTGTGCCTTTCTCATTCTGTTGAGTGTGTGTGTGTGTGTGTGTTGGGGACCCGCCTGCCTCTAAGTAGCATATGTTTGGATTTGTTCTTGGCCACCTGATGACCTTGGCAATAAATACTCCACAATCACAAGGGGAAGTCTATCTGATCTAGCGCTACCTGGGACTAGATAAATGAACTGACTATATTTGTATTAAACCATATTCATCAGTATGGTCCTTTTAAGTTTTAAAAACAGTATTTTGGTCTCCATTTGTCTGACTTCTCTAATGGTTTAAGACTCAGATGGTAAGGAGAGAAGTTCACTGGTAAGCTTCCTCAGACCTCAACCTTCATATTTCCTCCCTTGAGTAGTACCTATACTCCTCCTCTAATGGTTACTGGAACAAATATTTGTATTTTTTTATTTTGAAAAACCATATTACCAAGAATTAAAAATTTGCATCACATGTATGTATATTTTAACAACACTCAAATAACTTAAAGAAGTCTTGATCTTCTGTCCCAGATGTAAACATGGTAATGAAATTGTTGCCTTTCTTACATATTTTTTTGAATAGAACATTTTTCTTTAATAAAAGTATAATTTTGGAATAATATTTGAAAACATAATTCAGAGTTCCCATATGCATTTCACCCAGTTTCTCTTAATGTTAACATCTTACATTGCCATAGTACGTTTGTCAAAACTAAAAAACAGTATTGGTACACTAATATTAAGTAAAAGTCAATTTTTAAAATTTCTCCAGTTTTTATGCTAATGTTCTTTTCCTGTTTAAGGATTCAATCCAGGATACTGAATTTGGGTATTATGTTGTTTTAATTGCCTCTGGTTTGTGACAACTTCTTAGTCTTTTCTTGTTTTTCATGACTTTTACAAATCCTGTATTTTGTAGAATGTCTCTTAATTGGTTTGTCTGATATTTCTCTCTTTAGCAGAATGAATTTGTGGGTGCTTGGGATGAAAATGAACGTGTGGGTTCAACTTGGGATGAATCATCCATTGTTTTTAATACCTATAAACACAATAGATACATAGATATTTATATATGCTACATAATATTGTTTGGGACTTTAAAAGTCAATGTGCCATTCCATTTAAGTAGCTTTTCATAATTTGCTTTTTAAAATTCAGTATTGTTTTTGAGATCTATCCTTTTTGAAATGCATTTGTTTAGCTATAATGTGATGTATGCATTCCTGAAAATCCTCATGTTCTGTGTAATTGTGCACTAAAAATAACAAGGCTTGTTGGATAATTAGAACCACAGATAATTAGGGACAGTCCACTCAAAACCAGTGCACTAATATACCAGAACACTAGCAGGAACAATAACTATCCAATGAAACTATTAGAATAGTGAAGGCTTCTCCAGATACTTTTGCCAGCTTCACAAATACTCTGGATTTTTGCAGCTTCTGTCCAGAGCTCTGAAACCTCCTTTGAGTGCTATCACTTCCTGTAGAGGCTAGGTTCATCAAAATTTAAAATCTGATTATGAGTATAGCTTAAGTCATCAATAAATTTTTTTTTTAAACACAAAAGGAAATGTCTCAGTGGCTTCTTCATCAGCAATTGCGGCATCACAACATAGCTGAAAATTGTGGAATGCATAGCAATTTTTGAAGTCACTAAACTGCCTACTGCATGCATGAATAGCACTTAGGCTGAATTTTCAGGCTTTTCATTAAGATCTTCACATATTACTAAGGATTTTTCTTTGATTGTGAGAAAGTGTGGTCTTTCGTTTCACTGTAGCATATGAATAAATATAACCTCTATGTTATATTGATGCTATTCTTTATTTTATGTAAATATTTTATTTGCATATTATAATGATGCATAACCTAATTTGCATCCAGACATTTGATTTGTTACAGAGAAAGGAGTCTATATATCTTTTTCATGCTTTTTAACTGAGCTAAACAATTATTTAATAGGAATAAACATTTTCCAACTCATGGACATTTGAATTCCTTCTGTTTTACTTTGCTAACAACAAGCAATGCTTCAGAGAATTACCTTGTATGTGTCTCTGAGGGTGTTTTTATGTTATATTTTTAGAGATAGAATGGTTGGATTATGTGTGAAAATGTTTACTGTAACATATACATTCATTTAGGGAGCATCAACACCATCATGATACTAGGTTAATGCATGTGGTGTAGTTTGCTATTCATTTTGATGTCCTTTGATATACTTTATAAATAAAAGTGTTGCCCATTCCTGTTGGAATTATTTCCAAACGGTTTACTAGTTTTATCAACATCATGACTGGGATAATTTATGGGATCACTTCATGGGGAAGGAACATTTTTAATGAGTTTTATAGTTCTTTGATAAAAATTCAAATATTGATCCTCATAGTTTATGTACAGCTTTTCTAGAATTTTAAAATATAGATGATCACAAGCATACATTGTTATATATTTTTGATCTTTTCTGGTCATCAGATCACTTTTTTATTGCATGAAATTGCACAATACAGTAGGTAGATAGCAGGTATCTTATTATACTCCTGCCTCTAAAGGGAAGTTTCTAGAATTTCTTTTTTAAGAATGATATTTGTGGTGGGTTTTCAGTAGAAACTCTTTTAACTTTTAATTTAGGGAGGCTAGATGATGAATTTTTAAAAATACAAAAAATTTTAAATAGACGATTTTCAAATCATCCACTGGAATGATCTTGTGATGCTGCTATTTAAGTCTGTGAAAATGGCATAAATTACATTTATAGATTTTTCTAATTTTGAGCTACCGTGCATTTCTGAGGAAAACCTTTGATAGGTGTTAATTATTTTACCTTGTCCAAGAGAACTCTCTGTAACTGGCTACCTACTACCCACTGTTAATCCCCATGGAAACTACTCAGACAATCAATCCTTGTCAATGGCAAGGCTTGGACACCTACCCTTCAGTCATGTCAGGGGATGGCTTTCTTGTCTCCTGCTATGAATGTTTAAGTAGCCCACTGTACCAGGGAATGGCTGATGCCCACACTTGCCATGAATGCTAAGTTGTCATGCCATATTGTTACTATATCAGGACATAGATCACACCAGGGAAGAAGTCAGCACATCTTTCATCTTGCAGTCTCCTAGTTCAAGGTTAGAGATTCCTCTCCCAGAGTCTGCTCCTCCACTCTGTCAGATCTCTAAGCCCTGTCCTAAAATATGATGGTTTCCTACTGTGCAGGTCCTCAGTAAATGCTGATCCAACCAGGCTTGTGGGTTGCCTGGTCCTTCACTTTTGTTTGCTAACCAATTCTATTTAGTTGTGATGTTTTCAACTTTCTTGTATGTAGATTAATTTTGATTTGCTTATACTTTTTGCATAGAAGAGATTCACAGATGAAATTGATTCCTCCTTTTCTTTTCTTGCATTATTTTTATTTGAATCTTGGGTAAACTTATCAGATACTTAACATAAGCCAGGTAGCTTTCTCCTTTTAATTTTCATTTTCTTGACAATTTTCTAATATTCATTGATTCAATGATAATTGAATATGTTTATAGGGTATGATGTGATACATGTTATGCAATGATTAAATCAGGCTAATTAACATATCTTGTCCCTCAAATGTTTATCATTTCTTTGTGGTGTATTTATTGATTCTTATTCTTTTCTGGGATACATAAACATACTGTGTGAAAATTTTTCTGATGTTGCTTCTTTTCCTGGTTATCAAATCCTTGTCACAGTTTAGACATGGGTCTTTTTTTATACATCCTGCTTGGTACTTTCTCGCCCTTTTGATCTGACCACTTTCATTATCCACTCTGGGAATTTCCTATTATTCTTAGATTATTTTCCTTCCTCCAATCCAAATATTTTCTTTCTCTGAAATCGCTGTTTTGAGTATCATAGTTTTGATTCCTATAATTTTTGTCTTTTATTTATTTTTGTTTATGCTTCATGTACTCTGAGTCTCTTAATTTATACTTCTCAAAAAAAAATGTTTTCCTTTTGCTCTTAAATTCTGTGTTCTAAGATAGGTGCACCTACTTTTTAAGTGGACCGCCCTCTTCTCATGGTACTGATTCTTTCGACTTGCCTGTGGATGCTCTTACTGTTTTCTGTGAGTCATCTCCAGGAATTATGAAGAATGAACAGGAAGTACAGGCAGGGTAGACCAGTAATTTTTCTTCTAGGTTTGAGAACATAGGATTTCCTCCTGGGTGACCACAGACTTCTGGGCAGAGCCCTACCTGTTGTTCCAAAGGACTCATTGCTCTAAGCTGAGTGCATTGACGTCTGTTCTTACTGCGTGGTTAAAGAGGGCAGGGGATGGCACAGACCCTCCTTCATCACCACTACTACTCTGTGTTCTGTCACTCATTTCCTTTGTTTTGGTGCACACCAGAGACACTTCACATTTTTTATGACAGCCCTTTCCCTGCATATGTTTTGGGTTATGTTTCTTCTATGATGTAATATTGGTGCTTTCTGATTTTCAGAGATTCTTCATATTTCCTTTCATTGCTGAAACGCTTTTTTTCTGGCATTACATCGATCTCCTTTTTAAAAATATATTTCTTGTCCTTTGTAGGAATTGAGGTGGGAAGAAGGTATTGGCATTAGTGCTCAGTCCATTATTGATTAAATTTGTCTTCTGTGCTTTTCCCCTGCCATCTCTCCTTTTGTTCATTCAGTTACTCCTTAATATGTTCATCCTACAATGCTACTGAGCACAAACTATATGCCAGGCATGGCAGCTGGTTGGCTTTTAAGAAGGTAATGTTGGGCTGGGGATATAGCTCAGTTGGTGGGGTGCTTGCCTTGCAAGCACAATTCCCAGCACCACAAAAAAAAAAAAAAAAAAAAAAAAAAAAAAAAGATAATGTTATTGCCCATAAATCAAAGAATCTGAATTTCCTCTTGTATTTTTCTAACAGAGATGGGGATCCTGTATTTGTATCAATCGATGTGCGCATTTTTTCTTTTTTTAACTTTACAAAGTAAAGCCATTTATTTATAAATCCAAAAAGTCTAAATGATTCACTAATTTCAGTTATCATTTTTTATTTTTATTTTTTATTGGTTCATTTTAGTTATATGTGACACCAGAATCCATTTTGATATAATTACATAAGCATGGAATATATCTTACTCTAGTTAGAGTCCCATTCTTATGGATGTCCATGCAGTTGGAGTCACTGTGTTATTTTCATATATGTATGTGGGAACACTATGTCAGAGCCATTCCACTGTCTTTCCTTTGGTTATCGCCCTTCCCTTCCCTCCATTCCCCATTGTCTAGTCTTTGGAATCATCTTTCTTAGATACTATCCTAGGTTAGCGTTGTAGCATTTGAATACCAAATACATGAAACCAACTGATCCAGGTATTAATCATTGAGCCATCTTGGCCTCATTCACATGGTGCTTGACATAAGTGTTCTAGCTAGCTAGCATTAAACACTGCTCTACAAAGCTCCATATTTGATCAGGTTTCTCTTCCTATTAAATTTCTACTGAATTCCTCTCAAATCTGTACCCTTTGTCTGCATCCCAACTGCTTCCACCCTAGTTTAGACCCCTTTATGTATTTTTTCTTTTTCCCCCTTTTTATTGGTGCATTTTGACACATAGTAGGATTCATTGTTACATATTCATACATGCATACAATATATAACAGTATAATTTGGTCAATTTCATTCCCTAGTACTTCCTCTTTTCCTTCCCTCTTCCCTAGATTTCTGTTATCTTTAACATAACTAGTTGCATTAATGGCTTAGTGCCTGATCCCTAGTAAATTCTTGTAACATTTGTCTTCACTGAATTTGTGAACTAAGACTCATCAAGTGGTCTCCCAATTTGTAACCTCTCTCATTTCAATATATCCTTCATACTTCTGCCAACAAAAATTACAAGTCACAGATCTGACTATGTGTTCATGGTTTAAGAAACCTTCAAAATCTTACCTTATGTGAATGACCTTAGGCCCAATATTTCAATAGATTGTTAAGTTTATATAAATAACAGCAACAGAGATAGTAACTTGTTGGGACTAATGACAAGTTAACTAAATCAGGCTGACTCCTTACTCCCTGGCGAGTGAGCAAGATCAAGGCCTCAAAGGTGGTTTCAATAGTTAATGACGGTAAATCAGATCACCATCAGGGATTGGTTAATAATAGTTCTGCGAACGTGATCAGCTCCTGCTTGCCATATAGTCCTATGGGACTCTCACCTGCGTGGGACTCTCACCCATGCCTTCCTGACCTTTAAGCTGATTGGTTCCCGCATAGCCCCCACCCTACATAAAAGCTGTGTGATTTCCTCAATAAAGGAGATTCCTGCTGTGCCTCTTGCTCTGACAGACCTCCCTGCTCGTGTGTTTCCTTTGCTGCCGACACTCATCATCCTGCTCGTCCTGTATTCTCCTCAGGCCAGCCCTGAGGAAGTACATCGGACCTTGTTGCCAGACAGGGAGCAACAGTAACTAATACAAAATGAGTACAAATGCAACAATTTTGCTGGTAAAGCAGATCACCATTTCTAACAGTGACTAGGTAGTAGGAAACACTAAGTGGAAGTTACACTATTGAATTAATTAGGAGGGAGGGTGAATAAAAGAATGAATTGGTACAATCTGCAGACCATGAAGTTCTTAGAGTTTTGACTTGCAAATCAGTAAACTTTTGGACTGAAAGGACATCTGTTCACTAAAATGGACTATCATGGTTGTAGAGGTTCAATCGAAGTTTTTGAATTTACGTATGAAATAGTAGAAAATAAAATTTGGTGGCTACCATCACTCATGTTATTCTCTTTGTTTTGAATCTCCTACTTCAATTTTTGTGGCATGGTTTAAATGCTGCCCCTTCCACAAAGACCTGAGTTTCTCTGGGAGGATTCTGGTGGCAAGGATGCCAGTGTGTTTCAGTACAAGTAAGGTAAGTTTGGGCACATTTGTCTTGGACTCAGGGCATTGTTAAAGAGGCATTCCTGTTTGTCAAATTTTTGAGATATATGTATCATAAAACCAACTGAAACATGTAAAATGGCTAATAGACTTCAGAAGACCTGCGGTAAAGCTGTGGGCGGGTGAGATCGGACCTAGAGACGGAGTGTCATTGAGGTTCTTTCTCTCAGCTCTACTTGGGACACAAGACTGGACAGTAGTAGAACAGAAAACATGTCTTTTAGGCAAAAGGCCTTAAAATTTCTCACTTTTTGAATCAATGTGTAAGTATTCGAGAGAGAGAGAGAGAGAGTTAGGAACTGTGCTGAGTATAGTGAGGAGTTGGGCAAGATCAGAATGGGAAATCCCTTATTAAATTTAAAAAGAGAGAGGTGTTTGTACATGTTGGCTTCACTGGTGGAAACCAAAGTCTGATTTTCATGGGTTGAGGCGGGATCAATAAATGGGAAAATGGAAGTTGTAAGTACGCTTAATCTTTTCCTCCTTCCTCCCTTCTTCCCTTATTCCTTCTTTCTTCCTTATTTCCCCCCCTCCTTTCTTCTTTCTCTAATATATCAAATTCATTGCAGTATTGTTCTTTTGGGAAATGATTGAGTAAAGATGAAGAAATTAATTATCCTGAGGAATATGTCCAGGAGCAAAATTCCCTGAGTGATTGAGAGGGCCTGGATTCCATTGCTCAAATGCAAATTTAGATATCTACAGGGATGGTTTATCTGACAGAAAGGCTGATAGGTTTTGTGGTGGGAGATTGTATAATGATATTAGGTAGGATTCAGTAAAAGGAAGACCAAATTAATAGTGATTTTACAAAAGGTAAAACTATTTCTCCCTTATGTAAATGTTCAGGTAGGCAGTCTAGGACTGATACAGTGACTCCAAAAGCAATAATCTTGTTGCTGTGCCAAGTTCAATATGCAGCTTATACTTTTTCATCTTAAGGTGACTGCTCCATCTCTTGCTATCATGTCTGAATTCTCACTAAAGGGAATGGGGGAAGTGGAAGAGAACACACGCATCTTCTCTTTAAGGGACCATCCTAAAGATTGTTCCTATTCTGCTCACAGCTCATATACTAGCAAGTAATGACTTCATCACTCTTAGATGTCAAGGGGGCTGGGACATTTAGTGCTTGTCTGAGTGATCATGTGCCCAACTACAAATGCTATTCTTAAAAAAAAGTGGAGCATGGATACTAGGGAATGGCCAGGAGCCTCTGCTACAAGGGATATAGTAGTCCTTTCTGATTGCTTTAAATTTTTTTTTCATCTTTTTCCCCTTAATTTGGTAGAAAAATTTTTGAATTTTAGTTTTCTTTTTTACTTATTTATTTTAATTATTTTTTATTTTTATAGACTGCATTTTGATTCATTGGGGTACATCTTTTTCTATGGCTGTGCACGATGTAGATTCAACAAAGAGGTGAGGCTCCGGTGGCTGCCCAGGGGAGGAGCGGCGAGGAGAGCTTTGTGGACTCAGGACACCGGGGCCTGCCCTGAGGAGGAGGAGGAGGAACGTGGCCGCTTGGATTCGGAGTGACTGCACCAGAGCTGCAGGCGGTTGCCAGAGGAGAAGCCGCGCGGCGAGCTGTTTGGACTCAGAACGACTGCTTTTGAACACCGGGGCTGGCCCTGAGGACGAGGAGGAGGAGGAGCGGGGCCGCTTGGATTCGGAGTGACTACACCAGAGCTACAGGCGGTTGCCAGAGGAGGGGCTGCCTGGCGAGCTGTTTGGACTCAGACCACTTCTGAACACCGGGGCCTGCCCGGAGGAGTAGGAGGAGGAGGAGGAGGAGCGCGGCGGGTCGTTTGGACTCGCAGTGACTGCATTAGCGCTCCAGGCGGCTGCTCAGAGGAGAAGGCGAGTGGTGAGTTGTTTGGTCTTAAAGTGACAGCTCCTGAACACAGGGGGGCTGCCTGGAGGAGAAGCGTGGTGGGTCGCTTGGTCTTGAGTGGCCGCACCAGAGCTCTGGGCGGTTGCCCAGAGGACCCGTGCTGCGGGTCACGTGGATTCTGAGCCACTCAGAGCGACCGCTCCTAAACACCCGGGGGGTTATCTGGAGAAGGAGGAGGAACGGGGAGGGTCACTTCGACTCGGAGTGATTGATTGCCCAGGGCTACAGGTGGTTGGTGAGAGGTGGAGGCATGCACTGAGTTTCTTGGACTCCTAGTGACCGCACCGGAATACTGGGCGGCTGTCTGGAGGAAGAGGCGTGTGGCGGGTCTCTGGGTCTTAGAGCGATTGTACGGGGCCCCAGGTGGCTGCTCAGAGGAGGGACCGCATAGCCAGGCGATTAGGTGCAGAGCAGGGTCCCAGGATCTAGGAGGCTTCTGGGTGGAAGAGCCGCACAGAGACAGGCTTAGGGCGGAGCGAAGGTTCCAGGCCTGCGGGCAGATTCTCTGAGGAGGGGCAGCCTAAGGAGATTCATCTGCGAAGGGTGAGGCTCCCAGGCCCAAGAGGTAGGGCCGGGCCCCTGGGAACTTTGCAGAGGAAGGCAGCCCAGCCCAGGCGGTAGCTGTAAATTGAGGGGAACCTCTAGGAGGGAACTGACCAGCGAGACCTCCCCACCGGGTGAGTCTTCCCTGCCGGGTGAGGTTTCCCCACAAGGATGGTAAAACTAGAGACTCAGGCCCAAACAGGCCTTGCCTCAGCCCGCAGCCTAGGTCCCCTTTGGATGACCATTGGTCAACAAGTGGAGGCACCTCTGCCCACTAGCAGGGATTATACCCCACCTGAAGGCCACCACTCCTAGAGAGGCAGCTTCCTTGTGGAGCACTGCATTACCAACTTCCTCCAAGACTTCAGGCTACTGAAGGCTAAGGGGGGATATATATAGAAATCTTCAGGGACGTTGTAAGTCAATAGAGGAAATCTGCAATATCTCAGCGGTCCACTGATACCTGAACAATATGAGAAAACAAGGAAAGAAAATGCTGCAAACAAATCTAGATGTTACATCAATAAAACCCAATGACAGCATGGCAGAAGAAATGACAGAAAAGGAGTTCAGAACGTACATAATTAAAATGATCAGAGAAGCAAATGATGAGATGAAAGAGCAAATGCAAGCACTGAATGATCGCAGCAATTGACAGTTAAAAGAGCAAATACAGGAAGCAAAAGATCATTTCAATAAAGAGTTAGAGATATTGAAAAAAAACCAAACAGAAATCCTTGACATGAAGGAAACAATAAACCAAATTAAGAACTCCATAGAAAGCATATCCAATAGGATAGAACACCTGGAAGACAGAACCTCAGACATTGAAGACAAAATATTTAACCTTGAAAACAAAGTTGAACAAACAGAGAAGATGGTAAGAAATCATGAACAGAATCTACAAGAATTATGGGATATCATGAAAAGGCCAAATTTAAGAATTATTGGGATTAAGGAAGGCACAGAGAAACAAACCAAAGGAATGAACAATCTATTCAATGAAATAATATCAGAAAATTTCCCAAATCTGAAGAATGAAATGGAAAACCAAGTACAAGAGGCTTATAGGACTCCAAATATACAAAATTACACCAGACCCACACAAAGGCACATTATAATGAAAATACCTAACATACAAAATAAAGACAGAATTTTAAAGGCTGTGAGAGAAAAGAACCAAATTACATTCAGGGGGAAACCAATACGGATATCAGCAGACTTTTCACTCCAGACCCTAAAAGCTAGAAGGGCCTGGAACAACATTTTTGAAGCCCTGAAAGAAAATGGATGCCAACCAAGAATCTTATACCCAGCAAAACTTACCTTCAAATTTGACGATGAAATAAAATCCTTCCATGATAAACAAAAGCTAAAAGAATTTACAAAAAGAAAGCCAGCATTACAGAACATTCTCAGCAAAATATTCCATGAGGAAGAGATGAAAAACAAAGAAGCAAATCAGCAAAGGGAGGAATTATCCTAAAGGAATTGTCAAATAAAGGAGGAAACAAGTTGTGTCAAACAAATAAATAAATAAAATTTAAAAATGAACCAAATGACCGGGAAACCAAATCATATCTCTATAATAACCCTGAATGTTAATGCCTGAATTCATCAATCAAAAGACATAGACTGGCAGATTGGATTAAAAAGAAAGATCCAACAATATGTTGCCTGCAAGAGACTCACCTCATAGAAAAAGATACCCATAGACTAAAGGTGAAAGGATGGGGAAAAACATACCATGCGCATGGACTCAGCAAAAAAGCTGGAGTATCCATCCTCATTTCCGATACTGTGGACTTCAAGCCAAAGTTAGTCAGAAGGGATAAAGAAGGTCATTTCATACTGCTTAAGGGAAGCATAAATCAGCAAGATATAACAATCATAAACATCTATGCCCCAAACAGTGGCTCATCCATGTATGTCAAACAAATCCTTCTCAATTTCAGAAACCAAATAGACCATAACACAATAATACTAGGTGATTTTAACACGCCTCTCTCATCACTGGACAGATCTTCCAGACAAAAATTGAACAAAGAAACCATAGATCTCAATAACACAATCAATAATTTAGACTTAACGGACATTTATAGAATATACCATCCAACCAAGAGCGAATACACTTTCTTCTCAGCAGCACATGGATCCTTCTCTAAAATAGACCATATATTATGCCACAAAGCTAATGTTAGCAAATACAAGAAGATAGAGACACTACTATGTATTCTATCAGATCATAATGGATTGAAGTTAGAAATAAATGAAAGAGTAAAACACAGAAACTATTCCAACATCTGGAGATTAAACAATATGCTATTATATGACGAATGGATAACAGAAGGTATTAGGAAGGAAATTAAAAAATTCTTAGAGGTAAATGAGAACAAAGATACATCATATCAAAATCTCTGGAACACTATGAAAGCAGTACTTAGAGGGAAATTTATTTCATGGAGCGCATTTAATAAAAGAAGTAAAACTCAACAAATAAACGACCTAACACTACAGCTCAAAGCCCTAGAAAAAGAAGAACAGAACAGCACCAAAAGTAGTAGAAGACAGGAAATAGTTAAACTCAGAGCTGAAATCAATGAAATTGAAACAAAAGAAACAATACAAAAAATTGACAAAATAAATAGTTGGTTCTTCGAAAAAATAATCAAAATTGATAAACCTTTAGCCACACTAACAAAGAGAAGACGAGAGAAAACCCAAATCACTAAAATTCGGAATGAACAAGGAAATATCCCAACAGACAGGATTGAAATACAAAACATAATTAGAAGCTATTTTGAAAATCTATACTCCAACAAAATAGAAAATTTCGAAGACATCAACAGGTTTCTAGAGACATGAATTGCCTAAACTGAACGAGGAGGACATACACAATTTAATTAGATCAATTTCAAGTACTGAAATAGAAGAAGTCATCAAAAGCCTACCAACAAAGAAAAGTCCGGGACCAGATGGGTTCTCAGCCGAGTTCTACAAAACCTTTAAAAAGAGCTCATTCCAATACTTCTCAAAGTATTCCATAAAATAGAAGAGGAGGGAACCCTCCCAAACTCATTCTATGAAGCCAAAATCACACTGATACCTAAACCAGACAGAGACTCATCAAGGAAAGAAAATTTCAGACCAATATCCTTAATGAACATTGACGCAAAAATTCTCAACAAAATTTTAGCAAATCGCATACAAAAACATATTAAAAAGATAGTGCACCACGATCAAGTGGGTTTTATCCCAGGGATGTAAGGTTGGTTCAACATCCGGAAATCAATAAACGTAATTCACCATATTAATAGACTTAAAGTCAAGAATCACATGATTATTTCAATCGATGCAGAAAAAGCATTTGATAAAATACAGCACCCCTTCATGCTCAAAACACTAGAAAAAATAGGGATAGTGGGAACATTCCTTAACATTGTAAAGGCCATTTATGCTAAGCCCATGGCTAATATCATTCTAAATGGTGAAAAACTGAAAGCATTCCCCCTAAAAACTGGAACAAGGCAGGGATGCCCTCTTTCACCACTTCTATTCAACATCGTTCTTGAGACTCTGGCCAGAGCAATTAAACATACCAAAGAAATTAAAGGGATACGAATTGGAAAAGAAGAACTCAAACTATCCCTGTTCGCTGATGACATGATTATATATTTAGAGGAACCTGGAAATTCCACCAGAAAACTCTTAGAACTCATAAGTGAATTCAGTAAAGTAGCAGGTTACAAGATCAATGCTCATAAATCCAACGCATTTTTATACATAAGGGATGAATCTTCAGAAAGAGAAATTAGGAAAACTATCCCATTCACAATAGCCTCGACAAAAATAAAATACTTGGGAATCAATCTCACAAAAGAGGTGAAAGACCTCTACAATGAGAACTATACAACACTAAAGAAAGAAATTAAAGAACACCTTAGAAGATGGAAAGATCTTCCATGTTCTTGGATAGGAAGAATTAATATTGTCAAAATGGCCATACTACCGAAAGTGCTATACAAATTCAATGCAATTCCAATTAAAATCCCAATGACGTACCTTACAGAAATAGAGCAAGCAATTATGAAATTCATCTGGAAGAATAAGAAACCCAGAATAGCTAAAGCAATCCTTAGCAGGAAGAGTGAAACAGGGGGTATTTCAATACCAGATCTTCAACTCTACTACAAAGCAATAGTAACAAAAACGGCATGGTATTGGTACCAAAATAGAAAGGTAGATCAATGGTACAGAATAGAGGACACGGACACAAACCCAAATAAATACAATTTTCTCATACTAGACAAAGGGGCCAAAAATATGCAATGGAGAAAAGATAGCCTCTTCAACAAATGGTGCTGGGAGAATTGGAAATCCATATGCAACAGAATGAAACTAAACCCATATCTCTCACCATGCACGAAACTAAACTCAAAATGGATTAAGGACCTCGGAATCAGACCAGAGACCCTGCAGATTATAGAAGAAAAAGTAGGTCCAAATCTTCACCTTGTTGGTCTAGGATCAGACTTCCTTAACAGGACTCCCATAGCACAAGAAATAAAAGCTAGAATCAACCACTGGGATAGATTCAAACTAAAAAGCTTTCTCTCAGCAAAGGAAACTATCAGCAATGCGAAGAAAGAGCCTACAGAGTGGGAGAATATCTTTGCCAATCATACTTCAGATAGAGCACTAATCTCCAGAATCTATAAAGAACTCAAAAAACTCTACTCCAAGAATTCAAATAATCCAGTCGACAAATGGGCTAAGGAAATGAATAGACACTTCACAGAAGAAGATCTACAAGCAATCAACAAACATATGGAAAAATGTTCAACATCTCTAGTAATAAGATAAATGTAAATCAAAACCACCCTAAGATTCCATCTCACCCCAATTAGAATGGCGATTATCAAGAATACGAGCAACAACAGGTGTTGGCGAGGATGTGGGGAGAAAGGTACACTCATCCATTGCTGGTGGGGTTGCAAATTAGTGCAGCCACTCTGGAAAGCAGTGTGGAGATTCCTTAGAAAACTCGGAATGGACCCTCCATTTGACCCAGCTATCCCACTCCTTGGCCTATACCCAAAGGACTTAAAATCAGCATACTACAGAGATACAGCCACATCAATGTTCATAGCTGCTCAATTCACAATAGCCAGACTGTGGAACCAACCTAGATGCCCTTCAATTGATGAGTGGATAAAGAAACTGTGGTATATATATACAATGGAATATTACTCAGCCATAAAGAATGATAAAATTATGGCATTTGCAGGCAAATGGATGAAATTGGAGAATATCATGCTAAGTGAGATAAGCCAATCTCAAAAAGCCAAAGGACGAATGATATCGCTAATAAGTGGAGGATGACACATAATGGGGGATGTGAAGGGTTAGTGTTAGGGTTAGAGTTAGGGTTAGGGAGGGGGTCAAGTATGGAGGAAGGAAGTACTGTACAGAGGGTAAAGAGGGGTGGGAGGGGTGGGGGGAAGGGAAAAATAACAGAATGAATCAAACAACATTACTCTATGTAAATTTATGATTACACAAATGGAATGCCTTTATGCCATGTACAGAGAAAAAACATGTATCCCATTTGTTTACAATAAAAAATAAATAAATAAAAAAAAATTAAAAAAACAAAAAAAACCAAAAAAAAAAAACAAAGAGGTGCGCTCATGAGTGGAATTCATGAAGGAGCAAAATAGTCATCTGGAAATGTGAGTTAAGTAGAAAACTGTAGCAAGATTGCCAGGCAGTGTGGAAGGCAAGCTGAATTACTTCAGCAATGGAGACCGATGTGGATCATCCTGACTTCTTCCTGAAGCTTTATATATTCAGTGAATATTTTGTGTAAAGAAGTTCTGCCACTATGGTACATTTGTGATCAGACACATGTCTCACCTGATGAAAGATCTCTTAATAAGTACACTCAGTTGACCAAGAAATGTTTGCTCTTGGCTCGGGGAATTGCATGTTTGTTTTCTTTCCCAATCTGTAAACGGGCAGCTTTTGAAAAGGGTTGATGATGAGGCCCATCTCCCCAGGCTGTCAGCTTCCCTCCATGGAAACCCATGACCTGGACTGAAGTAAGTGTTGGAGAAGCAGTGTTCATGTGCACACAGATGGCCACTGGTCTATTAAGTGAAGAGTTTCCATTATTTTCTCAGGATAGACAGCCAAAGTGGAACCCTGGGAAGCTTCTTCATTTTTTCCTGTCACAAAGAATTGGTGATTCAGTAGTCACAGGAGTTTGTAATAAATAACCCACATTGATTTCTCTGTTCCAGAATGATCTTGCTTCCCTTTTTCCCAGAACCCTGACACTTGTCCCAGAGGCAGTGTTAGATAATCATTTACAAAGTGGCACAGACTCCTGTTCTATTGCGGATATAAATCCAGGTCGGATAGAGCAGGCCTGAGGTGAGGGACCTAGGACTTCTAGTTCTTGAGCTTTCTGACAAACACTTTTCTAAGGGGGTGAATCCAGACTCTAGAAGCACTGGCAGCAGGGAATGACCATGGAGAAGCTGCTGTGGTGTTTTCTGGTGTGGATCAGCTTCTCTAATGCTTTTGGCCAGAAAGGTAGGGGTTATCACAGGCTATATCGGAGATTTGATCAGAGGGATAGGGGTGGGATGGGGCCTAAGATCTTGAAAATGAAATTCAGAGAAACATTCAGCATGGAAGAGAGGGTGGGGACTGGGGAGAGCAGAGCTGGAGAAATGATCAATCTGTTTCTTGATCCCAAACTGTATTTGTAAGAGAGGGACAGATCTTTGTGATCTGAGAAACTTCTCATCTCTAATTTCTTTTCTTTTCTTAATCTCACAGACATGTCTAAGAAGGCCTTTGTATTTCCCAAAGAGTCGGATAATTCCTACGTATCCTTGAAAGCAGAGTTAAAGAAGCCACTGAAAGCCTTTACCTTGTGCTTCCACATCTACACTGAACTGGCCAAGACACGAGGATACAGTATTTTCTCTTATGCTACCAAGAAACAATTTAATGATATCCTTATATTTTGGTCTTTTGGTAGAGGATATCTTATTTCAGTGGGTGGGCCTGAAATAGTTTTCAATGTTCCTGAAGTGACTATGACTCCGGTACACATTTGTGTTAGCTGGGAGTCCATCACAGGGATCGTAGAGCTCTGGGTGGATGGGAAGCCCAGGGTGAGGAAGAGTCTGAATAAGGGATACTCAGTGGGGACAGAGGCAATCATCATCCTGGGACAGGATCAAGATTCATTTGGTGGAGGCTTTGATGCAAACCAGTCTTTGGTGGGAGACCTTGGAGATGTGAACATGTGGGACTTTGTGCTGACTCCAGATCAGATCAATATGGTGTATGTTGGTGGGACCTTCAGTCCCAATGTCCTGGACTGGCGAGAGCTGAAATATGAAGCACATGGTGAGGTGTTCATCAAGCCCCAGCTGTGGCCATGAGGCCCTGCCATGAGTTCTGAATGTAGATCCTGGGGACCACACCTCATGGGCCCCCTGTTTGTTGCTATGAATCTTTGTCCCCCATCCATGCTGAAGGTCTGCTCTGTGTCTGCTCTTTTAACATTTAAACATTCCCTGCTTTGTCTTCCTCAGCACCAGAGGGCAGAATTTAATTGTCTGGCTTAGGAACTTATTACCCACATTGGGGAACTTTGTCCAGAAGAATCACGATTGTAGATGTTTTTGTTTGTATATTTATTTTTTAAGTAAAAGGATTTTAGAGATCATCTCTTACCCTCACATTGATGAGAAAATTGACATCCAGAAAGGAGAAGTGAATTTGTAAAAAGTCACAGGGCAAGTACATCTCTGAGATGGGAATTGTGTGCTGATCTTCTAATCTAATTGCCTACCCAGAGTCCCCCAGAAAGTAGGAGGTACTTTCCCACATTCACAGGGCTCTTCTATCTCAGAGCTAGGACATTGGCTGAGGTTTTCTGGATTCAGTGTTCAGAATGCTCATCACTGTATCATGGGTCTAGATCTTCTGAAGTGGAAAACCCATCAGTACTGTGCATTTCCTCCACTTCCTCAAAGTACTCTGTAAAGGCAGTACTTTGATTGTCATGGCAGAGAAAACTTGGCTTCTTTCCTGGACAAAATGAGACATACAGGTATAGTTATTTCAGTTATTACTGCCTAGGACTTATGTAACAATAGTTTTATTTGCTTATAATATCTTCTTGATTTTATGTCTTTTCTGGGAAATTTTTTTTCTACTTCATGTGTAGAGCTACACCAACCCCCATTACCAACATAGCCAGAATGGGCTTGTGACCTAAGCTGTCCTATCAGAGTATCAATGACTCACTTTCCTTGGGTGTGTGGGGGGTTGTTTTTGGTTGCTTCGAAGTTCCAAAAAGGACAAATTATAATCCTTCCTATGATTGTAAGAGTTGAGAGGCTTATAGAATAATGCAGAATTGACTATATCAAGTCTCTAAATCAATTTTTTTTCTGGAAAAGAATTTGCACCTGGATTTCCCAGGTTCATTGGTAAATAAAGCCCCTGTTTACTCCGATGAATTTGACTTGTTTTGTGGTTGCATTGGAAGCTGGAACTAACTTTTCTAATGCATTTCTGAAACCAAGGCCTTCTGTGAGTTCAGATTTACAATTACTGTCTTGTGAGAACATATATATGGTACTCTAACCTCTGACAAGTGTGGCCTTTCTTTTGAGATAGCTGGTCATTCATGTGGGGTCAGTTGTGGGGATTTGAATACTTCCACTCTATCACTGTTCCAGTTTGAGAACCAAAAACTAAAGATCATTGAGATTCAGCAATCTGCTCTCAGGTTCAGTGCAGAAATGCATTCACCCAATCTTGCTCTTCTAACAGTTTCTTGTTATTATTATTATTAGTCTATTTTGTATTATATGCCTAAACATTATATACCACAAAAGTACAACATGGTACAACTTGTCTGTGTTGGCAGCAATAAGGTGTCTGATTTGCTAAGAATTAAGTTCAGAACATTAGGAGGATGAACAGAAAATCTTTGAAGTAATTATTTATGAGTATTGATTTCCCTAATTGACGTTTGATAACCATTTAGAAGCACAGAAGTTAATGAGATACATTCTTGGGCAAAAATGTGAGTGTAGCTCTTCTCTGTTGTCCAATAAGAACAGATCCATATATCCTGACACATCAGCTAAGCAGAAGAAAGGGCTGACACTCTTTTCCAGTTACAGAATCCAGTCAAGAGATATGTCTTAATTATAGAAGGCCATCTCAGCTCCCCAGGGATGTGGGCTGAGCTAATATTTTCTTCAGAATTCAATTATGGGTACGTTGCTACATATGGTCTAGTGGACAGCCTCTGGCCCTAATAATTTTAGCCAGGAAAATTTTAATAGCTGGTATTTGCATTCAGTGAACATCAGAAAATCTTAATAAAGCATTCCTACAATGTTTAAATTTAAGCAATTTAGTTTACTGGTGGATACGTGAATGTAATCTTGTTGGAAAATGTATCCCTAGGTAACTGGTAAGTTGTCATATAATAGAGTTGTTACGTGTAATCCAATTAAAAATTAGATGACATCTGCCAAAGAGGATGATTTTGGTTTGAGATGTTGGTGGTCTTCTTTAAAGAAGGGTTTAGTGCAGCTAGACTCAGGGTATCACAGTGACCCTCTTCTGTTGCATTCAGTGGGGTCTCTGCTATCTTTGGTTCACACAGTCAAGTGATCTTATGAGATCTCATCATGGTCCCAAGGATGAGAATTGCCTAATCACCCAGGGCAGATCACATACAATCCTTTTTATTTATTTATTTATTTTTTGGTACTAGGGATTTGACCCAGAGGTGCTTAACCAATGAGCCACAATCCCAGTCATTTATGTTTTTTATTTTGAGATAGGGTCTCACTAAATTGCTTAGGGCCTCGCTAAACTGCTGAGGCTAGCTTTGAGCTTGCAGTCCTCCTGTCCCAGCCTCTTGAGCCACTGGAATTACTGGTGTATGCCACTACACCCAGCACACGCATAATCTTAATACCCTACACTTACTGAACTCTTACCCTGTGCCACTCACTATTCTACATTCTTTATACATATTTTCTTGTTTGGCAACCCTATGAAGTAGGGTTGTTTTATAATTCTTATTTTACAGGTGAGGAAAGTTAGGTCTGGAGAGATTCATTGACTTACTCAGCTATGATTTGAACTTGAGGCAGTCTGACCACAGAGCCTGACACTTCTAACCATTTTGTTTACTGCCACATGCAGCAAAAGTTCATCCCCTGTACTTAGCTGCAGTTGAGGGAGAGTGTGGGATGTGTGTGTTTCCTTACAAGGAGGCCATTGCAGGATGTCATATATCCAGAAAGTTAACTGACATGACTGGTGCACTGACAATCATCCTACTTAAAATTTGGTCCTTATGTTTAGTAGCATGACTCACACGTAGAGATCTTACTTGACCTCAGCATTATCATAAGATTAGACTGCCTGTACCACGCTGCACTGCCAAGTTCTGTTTTTTACCTGGACTCGTTCAACTCTTCCCCAGGCTTGTATACCTAGACGTAATTTCATGGGAAGCATTCACCAAAGGCGTGGGATCACATTAGGATTCCTGGTGGGCCAGTGATCCTCAACTTTAGATGCTAATTAGAATTACCTGGAGAGCTTTCAAAAAACCCCATGGCCTGAGCTTTACCTCAAATCATCACACCAGGTTCATTGGTGGAGAAACCTATTGAGAGTGTCTCTAAAGCTTCTCAGCTGATTACAGTGTGCAGCTGAGTCTCCAGCAGTGGAGGATGGTGTGCCACAGTTCCAGGTTGAGTGGTAGCTTTGAAAAGATGCAGGTCACAGCTGTCATCCCTGACAGTTCATGTGGTTGTTTCTGACCGACGTGCCCCTTGCAACCTCCTTTCCCTGCGTTGTAGTGGCTTTGGTTTGAATGTAGGGAGTGTGCCCAGCTGCCTGTTTCAGCATTGGAGTTGAGTCTTAAGCTGCTCCAGGATTAAATCAAGTCAAAGGACAGCCCTGTATTTACTGTGCTATTTATTCAATAAAGCCGTGCTGTGATAACAACATTCTGTGTGTCTAGCCATGTTTTTCTTTTTTCCCTATGATTGTTACTTTGGATCTGGGAAATTTGGGGAGTTTGTCTGATCTACTGGGGTTTTAACAGGGAGGAACCATAGTGCCAACATATCTAGAAAGGCTGGATCCTTAAATATTTTTTTAAATATATATTTTTTGGTTGTCAATGGACCTTTATTTTGATTTATTTACTTATATGTGGTGCTGAGAATTGAACCCAGTGCCTCACACATGCTAGGCAAGTGCTCTACCACTGACTCACAACCCCAGCCTCCTTAAGTATTTTTATTGGAGCATCACAAGCAAAGAGAGTGGCCTCTCATGCAACCTACCTGAGGGAAGGGTGAGGTCACATTGTAAGCTGATTTATGACACCTAGTACTCTGCAGTTGATGTGAGAAGTTACAGGATGGTGTTGGCAGATTGCTGGAACCAGGGGTGGGTTCAGAAGGAAGATCTCTCAAATTCTTTCTCTCTCACTCTTGCTTTAGTTCTCCTTCCCTGGGCTCCCTCTCTCCTTCTCTGTTTTAAGAGTTGCTCAGTATGTCCATTTGGGATATAGCTCTAATAATGCAGTGGGATCCATGAAGTCAATAAAAATTCCAGTGTCCACCCATCATCTTGTTTTCCATGTTCTTTTGAATCACCTGGGGAACCCAGACATTAACAAGAAGTTAATTTTGGTATTGAGAAAACATTGTCTTCTTTCTTCTAATATTTTCACCTGTTTAAATTATGAATCTATATTTAAAGGATAAGTGGTTATATTGAGAGGACAGAAGCTTTTTAAAGCCAGTTTTATATTTTTAAATCAGATGAGAGAAGTTTGGGAAAGGATGATTCAAAAATTTAACCATAGGGCTAGGGGTGGTGCCCATGCCTGTAATCTCAGCAACCTGGGAGGCTGAGGCAGGAAGACTGCAAGTTCAAGGCAGCTTCAGCAACTTAGCAAGACTCTGTCTCAAAATTAAAAAAAAAAAAGTGCTGGAGATGTGCCTCAGTGATAGTGGTAGCGCTCCCCTGGGTTTAATCCCTGGTACCAAAAAACAAAAACAAGATTTAATTATGCATTATTAAATATCAAACCATCCTAGAAACACACTCCTTTTTTTTTTTTTTTTTTTGGTACCAGGGATTGAACCCAGGGCCACTTAACCACTGAGCCACATCCCCAACCCTTCTAAAATATTTTATTTAGAGACAGGGTCTCACTGAGTTACTTGGGGCCTCCCTAAGTTGCTGAGGCTGGCTTTGAACTTGTGATCCTCCTGCTTCAGTCTCCCAAGCTGCTGGAATTACAGATGTATGCCACCGCGCCCAGGCATATTCATATTTTAATAGTCCTTTTTCTTTGTGTGTTTATAATATTCTACCTACATCTGAGTTGATTCTTCTAGTCAGTGGAGAAATAATCTCTATTATTAATTTCTCATTGAATATCAATAGGAAAATGAATATCTCATGAGATCACAATGAATAAACTTGAGATTCTTTTTACATAAAATTATAATGTTTTACATAGGAATTTATATGTTACAAAATGCTTTGTACATATATATCTTAATATACCTAACTGATACTGTACCTTTGTTTTAGTTCTTCTGGGCATAAAGCCAAATAGCCACATTCTGACCTGGCGTCCTATTCATAACAGGAAATAGTAGCTTTTGGTGCTTCAAGGACTACTGATCTTCATTTCCTTTTTTTCTTGTTTCTTAATTAAATGCACATACATGCACACACATACACATACACATACACATACACACTTCATTTTAGAAGCCATCCAACTACATTATGGAAATGTTGCAGGGGACATTTCTGTATGATTCCTCTACAATGACAAGAGCACATGGTTTGGAAGAATTATAGTTTTTTTTTTTCTTTTAAATATAGGGTATATACAATTCTTTTATTTTTGCTTTTCTATAATCAGAAGCCTTTTTACATGTTATCACATAAAAAGTTCACAGCTAACTTTTTAAATGGCTATCCATACTGGTTAGTGGATGGAGATATATACAGTTTACTTAAACATACTCAATTTTCCAATTTTTCAGTATACTAAGTAATGTTAAACGGTTTTCTTTATGAAAAAGTCTCCCTTCTGTCTCTCATATTTTACATAATTTTCCAGGTTGTGATGCTCCTAATTTACCAGACCATGCCACATAGAGCTGTTGGAGCACCAGCCGGCACTGTGGAGTCTCTAATAAATAACCCATATTGATCTCTCATTTTGTGATTTATCTTGCTCTCTTTGCTCTTAGAGCTTTGATTCATGGCTCCAAGGGACAATTTTGGAAAATCATTTACCAGCTGAGACACCTGACTGCAGCACATTTAAGGTCAAGGTGGAGCAGACCTGAGACGGAGGGATCTCAAATGTCCAAACCCAGAATCTCAGCCACTGATACTTTTTCCAGGAGGATAATTCAAATTCTGTTCATACCAATAGCAGGGAGGGAGCATAGAGTTTCCCAGACTTGGAGCATGAAGTTGCCTGTTATTCTGGTCTTCGTCAGTCTCCCCAGGGCTTTTTCCCAGGCAGGTACTGCTTCAGATGGGAGCTGGGACCTCATTCTCAGATGCGGTTGTGATTATCTTTTTTCTTCTTTTTATCCCACGAACATGAACACAAAGGCCTTTGTGTTGACCAGTGTTTCATGATTCCTTTGTGACTCTGACTATGGTCTAAAGGATCCATTGGAAACCTTCCCCACGTGTCTCAGCATCCACACTGACTTGTTGCCTGGAATGCCAGGAATGTTGCCTGTTCTGTCAATACTAGATAATGAGACCCACTTCTTTAAGCAAAAGACTGGAGTGTTGGGAGAAATCCTTGTTCTTGGCTCACAGCAGTTAATGTCTCAAGTGTGTAAACTTGAAGGGAACGCTCCTCCCACGTAGGAAAGTAAACAACTGCCCCAAGTTGACCTAGTGTTACCAAGGGAAACCGTATAGGAGCCTGGTGGTCTGATCCCCTGTGACACATTGTTATTGGGCAAGAAACTTATAAAATGTATACCTGTTCCCACTATAAATGAGTTTGCAGGCTGCTCGCCACAAGCCTGCTTCACCCAATTCCCAGAGTCTGGGGGTCTTGACTCCATGGCCCTTACCTGCGCCTGAGCTAGCCTGGCACCCCTACGCTGGAGGATGCAGCATATCCCTGGGTGGATTCCCCTAAGAATTCTCCTGAACTATTGCCCTTCTGTGTTAGTTGGGTGCACACCTCAGGGATTGCAGAGATCTAGGTGGATAGGAAGACCATGGTGAGGAGGATGCTCAATAAGGGATATTTGGTGGGGACAGAGGCAAACATCATCCTGGGACAGGATCAAGATTCTTTTGGTGGAGACTTTGATACAGACCAGTCTTTGATGGGAGAACTTGGAGATGTGAACATCTGGAAATTTGTGCTGGTTTCAGGTCGGATCAACCTGTTGTTAATGGGACCTTCAGTCCCCATGTCCTGGACTGGCGAGCACTGACATGTTAAGCACATGGTGAGGTGTTCATCAAGCCCCAGCTGTGGCCATGAGGCCCTGCTATGAGTCCTGAATGTAGATCCTGGGGACCACACCTCAGGGGCCCCCTTGTTTGTTGCTATGAATCTTTGTCCCCCATCATGCTGAAGGTCTGCTCTGTGAATATAAACATTTACTTCCCTTCTTTGTCTTCCTCAGCACCACAAGGTCCTGCTGTGGGTCCTGAAGGTTCATTTTGGGGACTACTCCTTACCCTTATCTCTGGATCTGATCTTTTTGGTCCACATGTAGGGCTCCTGTGCCCAGCCACAGGTGTTGTATTTCACCTCTTCTGCATCTACTCTATTTCCATAAGCTCAGCACACAGTACAACACTTACAGCTGCACCTTAAAATCACCAGGTAACAAACAGGCCAATTAAGTATGATTTTCTGGATGTGAGTCCCAAGCATCCGTGTTTTTTAAAGCTCTCCAAGTGATTCAAAAGTTTGGACAAGGCTGGGAGCATTGAATTTATGTGTGTTTAAGAGCACAAGAGCCAAACTTTTCTTCTAAAAGATTGCATGCCTCTAACTATAGTCCTGCCAAAATTTTCATTTGTCTTTATAGATACACTCACCCCAATTTATTGTGCTTTATTGCATTAACTAAAGGATAGGGGAATATAAATTTTCCATCACTGAACCCCACCATCAGGATGTGATCATTATAAATTGGAATCATTTTACTTCTTTAGTCTTTTGAATTTGAAGATCCAAAAATTTAAGAAATGTTTTGTTATTTGTTTAATTCATTCTATTTTTTTCTTTCAGGATGGCCAAATTTAATTATCTGAAATTTCCATTGTTTTTCCTTTTCATTTAACAACACTTAGATCACATTTATCTCTGTTCTTTATCCTTATGTCTTGAAATTTGTTTTTCAAAATTGTCCTCCATATTACTGGTTTTTCACTTTGCAGAGTGGGATTCTTACTATTTCTAATGCCACTTGAATTCTGCAATGCTTTTTGAGTTGCCTTAAATTCTTTTTAGATTTGGTATTTTTTTTTTCAACTCTCATCTTTCATCAAGTCTCTTTTTGCTTCAATTTGCTTGTGAGATTAATGAATGCAATTGCTGTCTAAAGTTTTCTAAAATTTCCTGTGATTAATCTTTTTAAGTAAATTTTTTTTCAATTGATTTAAATGCTTATATATTCTAGTACTTTTTGATCTTGCTATTTGTTTAGATATAGTGAGTGCCCCTTCCTGCCTACCTGATCACTTTTAGGTTGTCTGTAAACCTTAGCTAGCTTGCTGATGGATTTTGGCTACACTCAGATTGCTGATTATTCAGCTCCAGGACTGACTAAAGGACCCTTCACCTCTGCCAATTTCTGTCAATTGTCCTTGATTCTCTTAGATTCTCTTCAGATATGTGAGTCTTCATATCTCTTGAAGGGATGACTCAGAGTACTCGGGAGGACACCCTTAATAACAGCAGTATAATTGGGCAAGACTAAGTCTTAGGTTCTTTTGAGAGGGGGATGGGCTGGGGAAACTTTCCTGTCCCATAGACTGGCTCCTGCCCTTGGGACTGGTCCCATGTCCCAAGTCTTGTCCATAGCCAAAAGGCCCAAGGGCACACACATATGACAACTCTCTCTGGGACTTGTGGATCCTTCTCTCTCCACCAGGTGCAAAGTAGATGGAGAGTCTTGTAGTTTTGTCCTGAAGTCTTGAAGTTTTGACAAGGAGGGGGAAAGTTTTAGAAAGGTCATTCTTCAAATCCAGTTTTGTTGACTATGAGGCCGATGCTGTGATCCTCGAGTGTCTATTTCTCAGTTCATTCTATATAGGGGAAATAGTAAAATTGTCCCCTCAAAGTCCTAATAGTACCATGGAGAGAGAGATGGAGGCTCCTCTGTTAAGAGGTTCTTCACCTGCAAGCAGCCAGAGTGGGTCCTGAGTGGGACTTCAGACTTGTAAGACCAGTAACAGCATGGTGGGTAAACTACCCCCATAGGTCATGCAAAGGGTTGATGGTCATTGGGAATGTAGTTGATCTTACAGCCAGGGCAGGTTATCCTGTAGTTTCAAATCAAAAGGTCGTGGAGTTCTGCAGGAGCTGGGGCAGGCTCATCTCAAGGCAAGCTGGGCTCTGATTCCCAGTCTTTGAACTTTGTCTTTTTGATGTCAAAGACTGAAAGGTAGAACTAGATCCCATTCTTCTCAAGATATTTTTTATCATGTTCAGAGTCAAAGAGGGACTAGTGAAGGTCTACACTGTACATTTGTACAGCTCATTTATTGTTTCTTAAAACATTCCTTTTAAAATAACAAACTTGTTTTTTGAGTTCCTTCCTTAATGCCATCTCTTAATGGCAATTTTACCTTAGGTAAAACTACTTACAAGCTATATTCTTCGGGTTTCCTTATCTTTTTTTTTTTTTTTTATTGTAAACAAATGGGATACATCTTGTTTCTCTGTTTGTACATAAAGTAGAGGCATACCATTTGTGTAATCATACATTTACATAGGGTAATGGTGTTTAATTCATTCTGTTATTTTTTACTCCCCCCACCCTTCCCACACCTCTTTTCCCTCTATACAGTCCCTCCTTCCTCCATTCTTGCCTCTCTCCCCTCCCCCCCCCCCCCCATTATGTATCATCATCCGCTTATCAGCGAGATCAAGTCCTTTGGATTTTTGAGATTGGCTTTTCTCACTTAGCATGATATTCTCCAATTTCATCCATTTGCCTGCAAATGCCATAATTTTATTCTTCTTTATGGCTGAGTAATATTCCATTGTGTATATATACCACAGTTTCTTTATCTATTCATCAATTGAAGGGCATCTAGGTTTGTTCCACAATCTAGCTATTGTGAATTGAGCAGCTATGAACATTGATGTGACTGCATCACTGTAGTATGCTGATTTTAAGTCCTTTGGGTATAGGCCAAGGAGCGGGATGACTGGGTCAAATGGTGGTTCCATTTCAAGTTTTCTAAGGAATCTCCACACTGCTTTCCAGAGTGGCGACACTAATTTGCAGCCCCACCAGCAATATATGTACCTTTGTCCCCACATCCTCTCCAACACCTATTGTTGCTTGCATTCTTGATAATCGCCATTCTAATTGGGGTGAGATGGAATGTTAGGGTAGTTTTGATTTGCATTTCTCTTATTACATTGAACATTTTTTAATATATCTGTTGATTGCTTGTAGATCTTCTGTGAAATGTCTGTTCATTTCCTTAGCCCATTTGTTGGTTGGATTATTTGTATTCTTGGTGTAGAGTTTTTTGAGTTCTTTAACTATTCTGGAAATTAGTGCTCCATCTGAAGTATGAGTGGCAAAGATTTTCTCCCACTCTGTAGGCTCTCTCTTCACATTGCTGATAGTTTCCTTTGCTGAGAGAAAACTTTTTAGTTTGAATCTATCCCAGTTATTCATTCTTGCTTTATTTCTTGTGCTATGGGAGTCCTGTTAAGGAAGTCTGATCCTAAGCTGACATGTTGAAGATTTAGACCTACTTTTTCTTCTATAAGATGCAGGGTCTCTGGTCTGATTCTGAGGTCCTTGATCCATTTTGAGTTGAGTTTTGTGCAGGGTGAGAGATAGGGGTTTAGTTTCATTCTGCTGCATATGGACTTCCAGTTTTCCCAGCACCATTTTTTGAAGAAGCTATCTTTTCTCCATTGCATATTTTTGGCACCTTTGTCTAGTATGAGAAAATTGTATTTATTTGGGTTTGTGTCTGTGTCCTCTATTCTGTACCATTGATCTATCTTTCTATTTTGGTGCCAATACCATGCTGTTTTTGTTACTATTGCTTTGTAGTAGAGTTGAAGATCTGGTATTGCAATATCCCCTGTTTCACTCTTCCTGCTAAGGATTGCTTTAGCTAATCTGGGTTTCTTATTTTTCCAGATGAATTTCATGATTGCTTGCTCTATTTCTGTGAGGTACGTCATTGGGATTTTAATTGGAATTGCAGTGAATCTGTATAGCACTTTTGGTAGTATGGCCATTTTGACAATATTAATTCTGCCTATCCAAGAACATGGAAGATCTTTCCATCTTCTAAGGTGCTCTTTAATTTCTTTCTTTAGTTTTCTGTAGTTCTCATTGTAGAGGTCTTTCACCTATTTTGTGAGATTGATTCCCAAGTATTTTATTTTTTTCGAGGCTATTGTGAATGGGGTAGTTTTCCTAACTTCTCTTCTGAAGATTCATCACTTATGTGTAAAAATGCATTAGATTTATGAGCATTGATCTTATATCCTGCTACTTTATTGAATTCACTTATGAGTTCTAAAAGTTTTCTGGTGGAATTTCCAGGTTCCTCTAAATATATAATCATGTCATCAGCAAATAGGGATAGTTTGAGTTCTTCTTTTCCTATTCGTATCCCTTTATTTTCTTTGGTCTGTCTAATTGCTCTGGCTACAGTTTCAAGGACAATGTTGTATAGAAGTAGTGAAAGAGGGCATCCCTGCCTTGTTCCAGTTTTTAGGGGGATGCTTTCAGTTTTTCAACATTTAGAATGATATTGGCCATGGGCTTAGCATAAATTTTCTTTACAATGTTAAGGAATGTTCCCACTATCCCTATTTTTTCTAGTGTTTTGAGCATGAAGGGATGCTGTATTTTATCAAATGCTTTTTCTGTGTCTTTTGAAATAATCATGTGATTCTTGATTTTAAGTCTGTTGATATGGTGAATGACATTTATTGGTTTCTGAATGTTGAACCAACCTTGCATCCCTTGATAAAACCCACTTGATCATGGTGCACTATCTTTTCAATATATTTTTGTATGTGATTTGCTAAGATTTTGTGGAGAATTTTTGCGTCAATGTTCATTAAGGATATGGATCTAAAGTTTTCTTTCCTCAATGTGTCTCTGTCTGGTTTAGATATCAGGGTGATATTGGATTCATAGAATGAGTTTGGAAGGGATCCCTCCTCTTCTATTTCATGGAATACTTGAGGAGTATTGGAATAAGCTCTTCTTTAAAGGTTTTGTAGAA
Organism: Sciurus vulgaris; assembly: GCF_902686455.1. Taxonomy (NCBI): domain Eukaryota; kingdom Metazoa; phylum Chordata; class Mammalia; order Rodentia; family Sciuridae; genus Sciurus; species Sciurus vulgaris. The sequence goes on along the minus strand of NC_136461.1, from coordinate 120,862,149 downwards.
CTCAGCTGAGAACCCATCTGGTCCTGGACTTCTCTTTGTTGGTAGGCTTTTGATGACTTCTTCTATTTCATTACTTGAAATGGATCTATTTAAATTGTGTATATCCTCCTGGTTCAGTTTAGGTAATTCATGTCTCTAGAAACCTGTTGATGTCTTCAAAATTTTCTATTTTGTTGGAGTATAGATTTTCAAAATATCTCCTAATTATGTGCATGGTATGTTTTTTTCCTATCCTTTCACCTTTAGTGTATGGGTATCTCTTTCTATGAGATGAGTCTCTTGCAGGCAGCATATTGTTGTATCTTTCTTTTTAATCCAATCTGCCAGTCTGTGTCTTTTGATTGGTGAGTTCAGGCCATTAACATTCAGGGTTATTATTGAGATATGATTTGTATTCCTAGTCATTTGTATTTCGATCATGTCTGTTGTGATATTTCCTTGTTCATTCCGAATTTTAGTAATTTGAGTTCTCGCTCCTTTCTTTGTTAGTGTGGCTAGGGATTATCAATTTAGTTTATTTTTTCAAAGAACCAACTTTTTATTTTTTCAATTGTTTCTTTTGTTTCAATTTCATTGATTGAGCTCTGATTGTAACTATTTCCTGTCTTCTACTACTTTTGGTGTTGATCTGTTCTTCTTTTACTAGGGTTTTGAGCAGTAGTGTTAGGTCTTTTATTTGTTGATTTTTTTCTTCTTTTATTGAATGCCCTCCATGAAATAAATTTTCCTCTAAGTACTGCTTTCATAGTGTTCCAGAGATTTTGATATGATGTATCTTTGTTCTCATTTACCTCTAAGAATTTTTTTATTTTCCCCTGTTATCCATTCATCATACAATAGCGTATTATTTATTCTCCAGGTGTTGGAGAAGTTTCTGTTTTTTATTCTGTCATTTATTTCTAATTTCAATTCATTATGATCTGATAGAATACAAGGTAGTATCTCTATCTTCTTGTATTTGCTAACAGTAGCTTTATGGCATAATATATGGTCCATTTTAGAGAAGGATCCATGTGCTGCTGAGAAGAAAGTGTATTCGCCCTTTGTTGGATGGTATATTCTATATATGTCTGTTAAGTCTAAATTATTGATTGATTGTTATTAAGATCTATGGTTTCTTTGGTCAATTTTTGTTTGGAAGATCTGTCCAGTGGGGAGAGAGGTATGTTAAAATCACCTAGTATTATTGTGTTGTGGTCTATTCGATTCTTAGAATTGAGAAGGATTTGTTTGACGTACATGGATGAGCCACTGTTTGGGGCATAGATATTTATGATTGTTATGTCTTGCTGATTTATGCTTCCCTTAAGCAGTATGAAATGTCCTTCTTTATCCCTTCTAACTAACTTCGGCTTGAAGTCCACATTATCTGATATAAGGATGGATACTCTGGCTTTTTTGCTGTGTCCATGTGCATGGTATGTTTTTTCCCATCCTTTCACCTTTAGTGTATGGGTATCTCTTTCTATGAGATGAGTCTCTTGCAGGCAGCATATTGTTGTATCTTTTTTTTTTAATCCAATCTGCCAGTCTGTGTCTTTTGATTGATGAATTCAGGCCATTAACATTCAGGGTTATTATTGAGATATGATTTGTATTCCCAGTCATTTGGCTCATTTTTTTTTTTTTTTACACGACTTGGTTTCTCCTTTAATTGGCTATTCCTTTAGGCTAGTTCCTCCCTTTGTTGATTTACATTGTTGTTTTTCATCTCTTCCTCATGGAATATTTTGCTGAGAATGTTCTGTAGTGCCCGTTTTATTTTTGTAAATTCTTTTAGCTTTTGTTTTTCACGGAAGGATTTTATTTCGTCGTCAAATCTGAAGGCAAGTTTTGCTGGGTATAAGATTCTTGGTTGGCATTCATTTTCTTTCAGAGCTTGAAAAATGCTGTTCCAGCCCCTTCTAGCTTTTAGGGTTTGGGTTGAAAAAAATCTGCTGATATTCTTATTGGTTTCCCCCTGAATGTAATTTGATTCTTTTCTCTCAGCCTTTAAAATTCTGTCTTTATTTTATATGTTAGGTATTTTCATTATAATGTGCCTTGGTGTGGGTCTGTTGTAATTTTGTATATTTGGAGTCCTATAAGCCTCTTGTACTTGATTTTCCATTTCATTCTTCAGATGTGGGAAATTTTCTGATATTATTTCATTGAATAGATTGTTCATTCCTTGGTTTGTTTCTCTAAGCCTTCCTCAATCCCAATAATTCTTAAATTTGGCCTTTTCATGATATCCCATAATTCTTATAGATTCTGTTCATAATTTCTTACCATCTCCTCTGTTTGGTCAACTTTGTTTCCCTGATTAAATAGTTTGTCTTCAATGTCTGAGGTTCTGTCTTCCAGGTGTTCTATCCTACTGGTTATGCTTTCTATGGAGTTTTTAAATTGGTTTATTGTTTCCTTCATTTCAAGGATTTCTGTTTGTTTTTTTTTTTCAGTATCTCTAACCCTTTATTGAAATGATCTCGTTTCCTGCATTTGCTCTTTTAACTGCTGATTGATGCAATCATTTGAAGTCTGTATTTGCTCTTTCATCTCATCGTTTGCTTCTGTGATCATTTTAATTATGTACTTTCTGAACTCACTTTCTGACATTTCTTCTGCCATGCTGTCATTGGATATTATTGCTCCATCTAGGTTTGTTTGGGCCATTTTCTTCCCTTGTTTTCTCATATTGGTAGGTATCTACCTCTCTAGTATTGAAACTCTGAGATATTGCCGGTTTCCTCTATTGATTTATAGTCTCCCTGTAGATTCCCAATAACTCACCTCTTAGCCTTCAGTAGCCTGAAGTCTTGGAGGAACTAATGTAGAGCTCCACAAGGAAACTGCCCATATAGGGGTGGTGGCCTTCAGGTGGGGTATATTCCCTGCTAGTGGGCAGAGGCGCCTCCACTTTTTGACCGATGGTCAGCCAAAGGGGGACTAGACTGCCTGCTGGGGCATGGCTGGTCTGGGCCTGTGTCTCTGGTTCTGCCACCCTGGTGGGAAAGCCTCGCCCATCGGAGAAGACTCACCTGGTGGAGAAGTTTTGCTGGCCAGCTCTCCTCTGAGAAGTTCCTTTCGGTCCAGAATTACCACCTGGGCTGGGCAGCCTTCCTCTGTGATGTTACCAGGGGTCCAGACCTACCTTCTGGGCCAGGGAAGCTTCCTGTGCTGAAGCCTCTTGCTGGGCAACCCTCCTCCAAGAAGCTGTCTGCAGTCTGGTCCTGCCACCAGGGCCTGGGACCCTCGCTCTGCCCCGAAGCCTCTTGCTGGGCAGCCCCCTCCTTATCTTTTAAATGGGGATAATATAGGGCCTACTTCACTGGCACAAGCAAGTGCTTAACACATGTTATCTATGATTTACTATTGTTAGGAGAAAATCTTTATACAAATTAAATTCAACAGTTTAGCTGAGCAGAGAATAATTTGCAAATTGGGCAGCCCTCAGGACCAGAGCAGGTTCAGAGAAACTCCACTCTGCATTGTGTCAAGAGAGCATTTATGGACAGAAAATGGAAGCTCAGTTGGTTACAGCTCCCAGTTTACCTTATTTGAACTTCAACAGTTGGCCACCTGTAATTGGCTAGAGCTTGGCTGCTGTCATTGGCTGAGACTCAGCTATTTGTGACAAAAAATATGCTAAATTAAGCTTTTAGTGAGTTTATGGACTCAGGTTATAGTTTGTTATGTAAGGACCAAAGTACATAAGGCATCCTCAGGTCAAACTTAATTTAACACTAATAACATTATCATTAGCTTGACCAGGACTGTGGATTTCAAAGACTCACGGCTGTAGGTCAGACTCAGTGGGGTAAAGGAATTCATCAAAGAATAGATATAGAAGAAGGGATACTTGACTCTACAGGGGCTGTTAGCTTGTGGTGGAAAAAAAATCATAGAAATTATCACAAACTTAAGGCAGAGGGGAAAATTCAAAAGGCCTGTACCTGGAACACTGTGGTCTCTGGAAACAACTTTGCTCAGAGGCAGATGGAAGACTCCAGAGAGAGGGTGAGGAAGCTTCTGAATTTGGCATGAGGTCAGAAAACTCATTACAACTTTTAGGAGAACATCAGAAACTCAGGAAGGCTAAAATCCACTTAAAAGACAGGCTTCATTTTACAGTCAAAACACTGTTTGGAGCTGACTGACCCTCTGCTGGGAAGCCAGGCTCAAAGAAGAAGCACCTCTGCACCACACAGGCTCCCCTTTCCCACTAAGCAAAGAGAATGCTTTTACCCATCTTAAATAAGATCAAGTCTCCTGATGATAACCTGCAAACGTTTCCCATTGCACTTAGTGTAAATGCCAAACCTTTTCTCTGGTCTTTGAGACCCTGTGTTTCCTGACCTCTGCTCCTTCTGTCACTGTCTCACATCTCCCTCTCATTCTCTGAAGTCCAGTCCCTCTGTCTGATTATTTCCTCCATAAAAATACATGCAATACTTGTAACATGACAAGCACTAGCTTCAGGTGCTTGGGATAAGCAGTGAAACCATAGAAATAGCAACAGCTCTCTCACCCTCTACAAAATCATGGTCACCTGGAACTTATATTAAAATAACTTAAAATATACTTCATCCATTTCCATCTAGGCTGGCCCCAAACTTTCGATCCTCCTGCCTCAACCTCCCAAGTAGCTAGGATTACATGCCCAGCTAATCCCATGTATTCTTAATAATCTTTCCCCCCCCATTTTCCTACCCCCATGGCATTTGCTCTTCTCTGTTGCCTAAAATGCTCTCTTTAGATACTCACGTGGCAGGCTGGCTGTGCATAATTCTGTCTCAAATCAGATTCTGCAACTTAGAGAGGACTTCCCTAGTCATTTTCATTATATGTTATTGTTTTCGAAGCAAATATAATTATCTGAAATTTTTTTTATTGTTGTTTCTTTGTGGCTTGCCTCCGCCACTAGACTAAATCCCATAGAGCAGAGACATTATTCCCTATTGTAGCTGCAGTTTTTAGAATGGTATGGACTTATAGTATGTTCTCAATAAATATTTGTTGAATTAATTAATTTCAGAAAAAGCTGCAGCAGCTATGTAGTGCTTTGGATCTGGCTGAGGATGGAGCAATACTTAGAGAGCAGGACATTGTTAGTCCATAATTCTACTTACACCATGAGTTCTTATGTGTGGTAGCTTACTCCTTAGAGAAAGGAGAGAATGTACAGGAATAGAGACCACATTTGATTTAGCATTACCCTTCTGGGAATAAAGCAGGTAGGGAAATAGAAAATAAAAAGCTATTAAGAATACATGGGATTAGCGGTGTGCAGTGGTTCACAACTGTAATTTTAGCTACTAGGGAGGCTGAGGCAGGAGGATCACAATTCTGAGGCCAGCCTGGGCAACCTAAAGAGAGTTTGTCTCAAAAATAAAATTAAAAAGGTTGGGGTATAGTTTAGGGGTTCAAGTCTAGCCCCCCCAAAAAAAGTGTTTGGGGTTTAACTGATGTTTCTAATGATTAGATTCAATTTCTGAATTTTTGAAGAGATAGTAAGGGGATCTGGTAGCTTCAGGAGAGTTCTCACAATTGTAGACTACTAAAAATCTCTAAATTTTCCAAAGAGACCAAAGTATTCCAAATGCTAGTCTCCATAACTGGAAGCCATATTAGTCACCTTTTGTTGCTGTGATCCAAGTACCCAACAGTAACAACTTAAAGGAGGAAAGATTTATTTTGGCTCATGGTTTTCAAGGTTTCAGTCCATATACAATTGACTCAAGGCAGAAGCATTATGGCAAAAGGGCATGACAGAGGAAAGCTTCTCAATTCATGGTAGCCAGGGAGCAGAGTGAGAGGAAGGGATCAGGGTCAAGATGTAGTCTCTGCGTTCCCAGTGACCTGTTTTCCTCACATACACACACAAGATACAATTTTCCCAATCAAAGAGAACCATTATTTTGACTTTTAACTCCACAGATTATTTGTATCTGTTTAATATAAAAGCTTTTTATGAACCACTCTAAAATAAGATGTTGACATGGTGCTCCATTAGACTCAAATACTTTAGTGTGCGATTCATAGAAACAAGGATATTCTCCTACCTGACCACAATACAAGCATCTAAATTTGGAAATTAACACTGCTATATCAGGATTGTCTAACTTATAGATCCCATTTAATTTTCATCAATTGTCCATATCACACTCTTTATAGCAAATGGGTCCACTCTAAGATCACTTGCTGAATTTAGTTTTCATGTTTTTTTAGTCTCCTTAGATATTTGGAGCATTTTCTCATTCATTCTGGTCTTTTTAAAACACTAATAAACTTGTGTATTAAAAGTTACAGGCTAGAACGTTTCTAAGTTGGGGTTATTTGATGTCTACTAATGAATAGATTCAGCTTATGATTTTTTGGAAGAAATATCACAGCACTGAGGCTGTAGTCTTTTCTTTGCATTTTATCAAGAGGAACACAATTTTGATATGTCCCATTATTTGATCATTTGACTATAGAGGTTTCATTTGCTTTTCTCCATTTAAAGTTACTCTTTTCTCTTTGGAATTAGTGAATATGCTGTGAGGAGACACTTCAAGACTGTATAAACATACTGTGCCCTATCACATTTCATTTACTAGCTTTAGTACCCATTGACATTTCTTGGCTAGATTCATTATTACTATGATAGCTTATCAAATGGTGATTTTCTAATTCCATCACTCCCTCTCCTTTATTAATGACATTGTACTGTAAAGGAAAAACTTTCTCTCCTCTCATTTATTCCTCCATTTTTCTTCTCAGTGTGGACTCACAGGTGATTTTTCGTTCCATTCTATTGTTCAGCACCATCACGCAAATGAAAATGGAAATTGTGTACATCCATTTCTTGTTCCTAATCTCAAGGGAGAATGTTTTTAATAATTTGCATTTGAGCATGATGTTTTCTCCTTGCATCTCCTTTTGGAGAGGGAAAGTTCAGCTTTGCAAGTGGGCACTTCTGAGAATGGCAATCTCAGGCAGCTCTATTTCCTTTTTTCTGTGCAAGCACATATACCTTTGGAACCATCACCTACCTTGTCAGATTGTATGTGCCTTGATGAAGAGACAAGATATTGTGCTCTGGCTTTTATTCCTCTGGGTGAGTTTGGGATTGGAAATGGAATACAAGCCAGGGTGGAGAGTTTCTAGTGTTGGATTGTGGTCTCAGCATTTTCTGTGTATTTCATTTCCCTCCATCAGGTAACTTCATCCTTTAGGACCCCCTAATACTTCTGCACTGAGCTTTTCTGGTTTCCGAAGAATATCTCCGCTGTTGTGATTGATTCTTCCACAAGATGAGATAAAGGGAGGAGGGTGGAGAAGAGAATGCTCAGTTGTTGACCAGACTATGTGTACCTCTTATAACTGGTGTTTTACCCCAGCTAGAGTCTCCCTGCTACGTCAGGCTGGTGGCGGGACTGGGGAGGCTGTTTTTTCATTAAGCGACTGTGGCGGAATGGTCATAGTGCTGCCAGGGCGATGTGGGGAAGAAATAAAGGATCCAACTAGAATATCATTTCCCCATCTCTCCCCAGTCATGGGCCCTGGATTCCTTTTGCTTTGACCTTCTTTCCTGTCATACTGGGGTTTAGTCATCTCGTGCTTTTTTGAAGTATTTTTCCCATTTAAAAACTCCTGAGATCCAGCAACCTCCCTCTCACTGTTGTAGCTCTTCTAGAGTTTGGTTCTAGGGAGGATCCATGAGCTCCTGTTAGTTTGTCATATTCTATAGAACTGTTGCTCTTAAGGAATAAAGAAAGTTATGAGAGAAGTTGCAAAATTCATATGAAGGAAAAGTAAAATGTCATTAAAGGCTAAAATAGAAATAAATTGGAGGGATATGTGATCTTCTTGGAGGTGAGACTTCATATTATAAAATCTCCATCATTCCAAGAATGTCATTCTTAAATTAATATATAAATTTAATATAATTTGAATAAGAATTCTACCTTATTTTAATGAAAAAATCTGAACTTGGCCTTTAAGAATAAATATGTGATAAATGTCAAGAAATTTTTGAAAATAAAAAAAAAATAGTAAGGGGAGTTTGTTTTTTAGATAGTAAGGGGAGTTTGTTTTTAAGAGTTACCAGAACTTAATATCTATAAAGCTACTTAAATCAAATGGATATGGCATTTGAAAAGGGTTTGACAATAGACCAGCAAAACACAAATAAGAATTCAGAGATTCAGGGACATATGTAGTAGTGAAATACATTTCAGTGAAGTAAAGGATGGTTCAGACAATAATTGGCGTTGAAAGTATTGTTTGTCAAGTTGAAATAAAGTTAAATCTTAATTTTGTACAACATACCAAATTAAAAGTTGGAACTTTAAATCTTTACATATAAAACAACAAGTATTAAAATTTTAGGAAAATATCTGTAAAATCTCAGTCACAAATAGCATTCTAAGTAATACCAGAAGCCTACAGCTACATAAAAACTTTGCCATGGAAAAAGTTGGTATAAACAACCACAAACAGCAAATGACAAATAGGGAGAAAACTTCCTCTGCTCTGTGTGTGTGTGTGTGTGTATGTGTGTGTGTGTATTTGTGTGAACTGGTCAAAGGTCTAATATCTTTAATATACTAAAAAATACTTACAAATTGATGTGAAAGAGAAATGTCAAAGGGCACTTTTTTTAAAATTTATTTTTATTGTAATCAAATGGGATACATGTTGTTTCTCTATTTGTACATGGAGTAAAGGCATACCATTTGTGTAATCATACATTTACATAGGGTAATGGTGTTTGATTTATTCTGTTATTTTTTCCATTCCCCCCACCCCTCCCACCCCTCTTTCCCCTCTATACAGTCCCTCCTTCCTCCATTCTTGCCCCCTCCCACCCCCATTATGTGTCATCATCTGCTTATCAGCGAGATCATTCATCCTTTGGTTTTTTGAGATTGGCTTATCTCACTTAGCATGATATTCTCCAATTTCATCCATTTGCCTACAAATGCCATAATTTTATTCCACAATCTGGCTATTGTGAATTGAGCAGCTATGGACATTGATGTGGCTGTATCTCTGTAGTGTGCTGATTTTAAGTCCTTTGGGTATAGGCCAAGAAGTGGGATAGGTGGGTCAAATGGTGGTTTATTCCAAGCTTTCTGAGGAATCTCCATACTGCTTTCCAGAGTGGCTGCACTAATTTGCAGCCCCACCAGCAATGTATGAGTGTACCTTTTTCCCCACATCTTCTCCAACACCTATTGTGTTAATAATCGCCATTCTAATTGGGGTGAGATGGAATCTTAGGGTAGTTTTGATTTGCATTTCTCTTATTACTACAGATGTTGAACATTTTTTCATATATCTATTGATTTCTTGTAGATCTTCTTCTGTGAAGTATCTGTTCATTTCCTTAGCCCATTTGTTGATTGGATTATTTGTATTCTTGGTGTAGAGTTTTTTGAGTTCTTTATATATTCTGGAAATTAGTGCTCTATCTGAAGTATGAGTGGCAAAGATTTTCTCCCACTCTGTAGGCTCTCTCTTCACATTACTGATAGTTTCCTTTGCTGAGAGAAAACTTTTTAGTTTGAATCTACCCTAGTTATTGATTCTTGCTTTTATTTCTTGTGCTATGGGAATCCTGTTAAGGAAGTCTGATCCTAGGCAACATGTTGAAGATTTGGACCTACTTTTTCTTCTATAAGATGCAAGGTCTCTGGTCTGATTCCAAGGTCCTTGATCCATTTTGAGTTGTTTTGTGCAGGGTGAGAGATAGGTGTTTAGTTTCATTCTGTTGCATATGGATTTCCAGTTTTCCCAGCACCATTTTTTGAAGAGGCTATCTTTTCTCCATTGCATATTTTTGGCACCTTTGTCTAGTATGAGAAAATTGTATTTATTTGGGTTTGTGTCTGTGTCCTCTATTCTGTCCCATTGATCTATCTTTCTATTTTGGTACCGATACCATGCCGTTTTTGTTACTATTGCTTTCAAAGGGCACCTGTGAAAGGACAATCACAGCAAATAAATTGCAGGTGACCAGTAAGCATCTGAAACGATACTTAATTTTACTTGAAATCTAAGCAAAGCAATTTAAAGACAACATCACATTATTTTTTGTGCTATTAAGCCGGTTTAAAAAAAGGTGTTAATATCCTGTTATCACTAAGTTATAGGGAAATATGCAGTTTCATACATGTGTGGTAGAATGTAAATTTGCAGAAGCTTATTAGAATTAAATTTGATAGTATCTATTAAAATTTTGAAATGATCATGTTCCTTGACCCAGTAACTCTGCTTACAGAAATCCATTCTATAGCAATAATGCCAAAGTCTATAAGAAGATATGTAAAAAGATATTATGTGTTCTAATTGTGAACATTTGAAAAAACAACGTGTTCATAAGAGGGGAATTCTTGAATAAGGTTGAATAAATTGTTTTACAACCATATTATTGGAATATTGTGCAGCTTTTAAAAATAATGGGGGTAGATCTTTTTGTGCCATTCAGAAAATATACTCAGGGGTTGGGCAACAGTACATCATAGATCAGAATGTGCAGCCTAATTCTATTTTGCAAAACATGAGCATTTTTATGGGCATGGACAGACAGCTAGTAGGTAGAAAAGCAGAGAGATATAAGATGCAGATCTATAATAGGCAAGATTAATAGAAAAGATTCTGTGTTAAATAGGCAGAGATGGGAACTCTCTATTATTTCTTTATTGTAAAAAAATTGAAATGATTAGATATGTTAACCAGTGTTTCAAGTACAGATGAGAAACTATTTTAAATATTGTAAGAGGGAAAATTAATGGATGAACTGAAAAAGTAGGCCTTTGGCTGGCTGCTATGAATGAAGTAAAGGACTCAGAACAATTAAGCAGTGACACACAGGAATCCCACTTTTAAGAACACAATTCCATAGCTGCCACTCAGTAAGCATCAGCAGTAGCGTTAGAATCAGAGACAGTGGCAGCTGTGCTAACCATGTAGGGTATTAGAGAACAAATACGAGAACATTGCAAAAAGGAAATCTCTGTCTCCATGAACTTGTGAATCAACAAAAACCACCTGAAGAGAAGAGAAATGGTACTTCTACTTCCATCTTTTAGATTCATCTTTCCAATTTTATATAAATTCACTGAATTGGAAGAACCTAATTTACATCAAGTCAGAGCTGCAAGGGAGCTTGGGAACTGTCCTAACAGCTTTATTTCAACAGAGAAAGTTAGGATAAAGATTGAGGGGAGCAATCATAGGATCCACCATGAGGATTACACATAAGGTTTATTTTGTTGTGTCTTTGAATACTTTGACATGGATATATGTCCATGAGACATTTTAAGGAAAAAGAATGGATATCGATACTCATATTTTCCCACTTTTTTTTTTTTTTTTTAATAGGGAAAGCATATGTATCTGTATGGGCTTAGAAAAAATACTAAAGGGAGTAAAATTAAGATATTTAGAGTGGTTTTCTGGGAGGAAAGGGATAACAGGGAGTTTAAAAAAAGTCATTGGCTTTTTCTGTAATATATCTTGCTTTTTAAAAAATTGAACATTTTTTTTTTTATCAGTCTTAAGTCCATGGCAAAATTGAGCAGAAAGTACAGAGAGTTCCTAGATACCTCCATTCCTTCCTACATAACTTCTCATACCATTCCTATCTCTCACCTGAGTGATACATTTGTGATGATCCATGAACCAATGTTGACATATCATTGTCAATTACATATACACTAAAAATATTATGCATAAGATATTCCTAGAAATAGAAATTTGGAAAAGACGAGATGAAATGAATACAAAATAGTTCTAATTTTCTTCCTGCCTGAACACAGGGCTGACTTTACAGGTGTGCCACACGTTTGGTGGCACACAGAAGGGTACCATGCTGGATTCAGTGCCCAGCTCCGAGAAATTAAATTCTTAAATATTTGGAACAAATGGTCTTGGATTTTCATTGTACACAGGTCCTACAAATTATGTATTTGGTCTGGCATGAAGGGGTCAACTTACCTCTCCAAGTTGTGCTCACTCCTTTTTGGAGAGCTTCACTCTGGAGGATCAGTCAGTTCAAATCCTGAGGCATTGTCCTTAGAAAACGTTTTCATGACTTTGTGTCTGTTTTCTCCATCCTCTTCACTTCTTCCTTCTACTTTACGCTTCAGATATACAGAGCTATTTGCTCTTCCCAAACATGTCATCCAGCCTCATAACTTTGCTTTTGCATGGAGTGTTTCTCATATGTGAACGCATGTCTCTGCCTTAAGCAGTGGGAAAACTCCTATTCATCTTGAAAACTGGCTCCAATGTCACCACTGCAGGACTACTTGCTAGGTTATAAGTAGAGAGCTCCATAGCTAATTAATCAGTAAGTGAGGTTATTTCTTTTAAAGTGCAAAACCCAGTCCTCTATATATGGGTTCCTCTGTGCTTGCTGAATTAATAGAGTGCTAGGCAGAGCTCTTTCGTGGTTTTGTTTATTTTGTTAGGAGGCAACCTAATGGAAATCATCATAAGAAACCAGGACTCTGTTGTTTCAGGAAGCTAGATTGCCAAGAGAAGAAGGCATGGCCAGGATGCTGCTGGGATGCTCTCATCTTTGTTTTTCTGTTCATCCTCTCATGCCTGGTTCTTCTACATGGCTGGAAACGGTTGCAGGCAGTTCCAGGTTCACATCTCATATCTTTGTTTTAGAATGTTTGAGTTGTGTGGGAGCAGAAGGGAGGAAACAGGATTTCACAAATCCAGGCATGTGTAGGAGATTCCTGCACAGTCCTTTTTTTTTCTATTCCTCTCTATTTTTCTTTCTCTCACACACAATTTCCACAATTTACTTCAAATTCCTGCCGCAACTGCATTCAAACATTTATTAATGTTTACTTTGTATAGTTTCAATAACACAAAACTGCATTTCTGAATTTCACCAATTAACTGTCATTATTAATTTATCTTTTTAACCTATGGACATTGAGAAACTATTTATAAGTGAGAATACGGATCTGTTTTAGTGAAGACAGGTTGCAGTGCAAGCTTGAAGTCACAAGTAGGATTTTCAGGGAAATGCAAAAATGTGGTCATCAGTGAAGCATCAGTTACACAAAACTACCCTTTGTCATTAATAATTGGCAGTAATAGCATTCGAATTAAAAGGTTTAGAGGGTTAGAAGCCTAACTAAATGTAGGTTTCATTATGTTTGAATGTGAATGAGCATAAAATGATTTTTCTCACATTAAAAAAACTATATATTTGTGTTCTCACTTTCGGAAACTTCATATGCATGAGCGCTTATTTCTCAAAACATATTCTTTTCCATAAAATTTTTCAACCATTTTGATTTGGAAATTATTTAAATAACTTGTTTAATTTAGGGTTGGTTAAAACTTTTGCCCAATCATTTTTTATATTTGGGAAATTTCTTAAAGGGAGAAGTTCTCTCCTTAAGTAATTAAAAAAAAAATTTTTTTTTTAAAGTTTCAGTTTTTAGGAAAGTTGTTTTACAGAAGAATTTTATTATGGACAGTGAAGTGGTTTCAAAATTTTTTTTCAGCCATATGCATTCTTTCTGAATTAGTTGGAAATGTTAGAATTTACAAATTAAAGATTGATTTATTGTTTAACTATAAAGGAAAAAAGTTGTCTTCGGAAAACATAAACACTTACATAGGGTGAATTGATTAAATTCTTATCTTAATAACGGAGAGAGGGACCACAAATTTGACTGACTTAGCAACTTGAAAGAGCCCGAATATTCTCAATAAATAACTGTAAGGCAAACACTATTAAAGTTTCCATGGCATATAACAAACATGCTGAAATGAAGATGACGTTTCAGAATTGATTAAAGAAAGTTGATTGTGGAGACGATGAGTCATTTGGAATTCTTTATTCATGTGGATGTGATGAAAATTATAACTTTGGTGGTAAAGTGAAGAATAACATCATTACCATCTTTCTTTGCTGAAAATCAATTCCTTCAGCAAGTATTTTCTTAAAACAGTAAAATAAACTGACCAGTGGATCAGCATTTTCGTCCAACAAATGTCAGAAGCTACTTGATTTCTCAGTAAGAAAATATACTGATCAAAATTTCCACCAAGTACAATTTGAAAATGCTGTCATTCATTGGCAGTAGTCTGGTTTTTCACCTAGGTGATTACTTTGATGTGAAAATATAACATAAAAATAAACAAACAAGCAGCCTTTTTTCCCACAAAGCATAAAGCCACCATCGCCAAAAACTGATTCTATTTGTATCTACATGAGTAAGCCTAGACTCTTGAAATATTATGATACCAAGACAGACAAGAGCAATTGCCTGACTGTTGAATTTGATTTATCAAGTGTCAGTTCAGTTCTACTCAGTCCAGATCTCGAAAGTGACACACTTTGTACCTCATCCTCAGCCTCTTACCAGCAGGGTGGTAAGATAGGTGGGACACAGTTGGGTCACTTAATATGATTTTGAATAATTTTAAACCTAAATGAAAAAAAAATCAATATATTAGAAATCATAATGCAAAATATGCATTCTGATTAAAAATATGTTTTAGGATAAAATGCAAAACTGGTAAAACTTTTCATGTTTGTAGCATTTGCTTCATGATATGACCCTTGGTCTCCTGAGAGATATATTGTTCACTCTTCTATTTTGAGGTGTGTGTGTGTAAGCAAAATGCTCTAGGTTGAATGTTCCAAAGTCAAATCTGAGAAAAGAAGTCAGAGGCAAGTCAACAATCAAGGAGCAAGGTACCCAACAGGAAGTTAGAAGAAAAGGAAAATAGATTACCAAAGTTCCTGGGAGTGGGAAGCATGGCGCAGGTGTTGGCAGTATAAGAAAAATATCCAAAAAATTGGAGAATATCATGCTAAGTGAGATAAGCCAATCTCAAAAAGCCAAAGGACGAATGATATCGTTAATAAGTGGAGGTTGACACATAATGGGGGGGGGAGGGAAGGGTTAGTGTTAGGGTTAGAGTTAGGGTTAGGGAGGGGGGCAAGTATGGAGGAAGGAAGTACTGTATAGAGGGTAAAGAGGGGTGGGAGGGGTGAGGAGAAGGGAAAAAATAACAGAATGAATCAAACAACATTACTCTATGTAAATTTATGATTACACAAATGGTATGCCTTTACTTCATGTACAAACAGAGAAACAACATGTATCCCATTTGTTTACAATAAAAAAAAAAAAAAAAAAGAAAAATATCCTCTTACCTACTAACTGTATGGTTTTCTTTTGCCCAGCTCTGAGCTCATAGGTAAGGCTGAACAGAAAAGTAGAATGCTGATTTTCATATGGTGCCAAGCTTAGAGTTCATCTTTCTGGGAAGAGGATGATCTTAATTGACTGCAAGGTGGAGCTGAGCAGGAAGGAGAGGGAACTCATTCCTATTTTAGGTCTTGCTTATGTGGGTATAAACTTGGGAGAGAAATGGTTCAGGATTTTCCTGGGCTCTTGCTTTAGGCTTCCATTGAGTTAAGAGAATAGTAGACTAAGGTGATCTGAGGAGAAAAAGCCAAAATCAGTGGGCTTCAAGAACTGTCAAATCCAGGAACCAGACAGGGTGGTATACATCTGTAATCCCAGAAACTAAGGAAGCTCTGAGGCAGGATGATTACAAGTTCAAGGTCAGCCTAGGCAACAGTGAGATTGTGTCAAAAAAAAAAAAAAAAAAAAGAAAAGAAAAAAAAGTAAAAAGGGCTGGGGATGTATCTAATGCTCAGTGGTAGGAAAAACAAAACAAAACAAAACAAAAAAAACAACAAAAAACCAAAAAACAAAAACTAAACAAACAAACAAAAAAACTAGTCATATCCAGGGCAGTGGGTCTAAATTTCTCCATGGGTTTAAAAACATTCTTTTTTTAGTGATGTTCTTATTAACTGTAACTGTATGGAGAATTATGGAGAATTGAGGCTTATTTCCATTTGGGGGGTTCATTTAAAATGAGGTGGTATTAGAAAGAACCCTTGAGAATGTAAATCTCAGGGAACCAGAGCTGGAGCTGCCAAATATAGTTGAACTGTCATGGTTTCAGATAGTCCTTCACTTTAAGGGATTTGAAGAGGTGAGAAGCTTGATAGACTCACAGAATGGCCTGGCATGTCATGGAAAAAGTACTAGGAAGGAGGTTTCAAGATGGCGGCCTAGAGGGTGGCTGCATTTCATGTTGCTCCAGGACTCAGGATTCAAAAGAGGAGATATCGAGACACTTGGGACCAACTCAAAGCGGCCGGGTGAGTCTCTCCCATTGGGGAGGCGTCCCGGATGGGACAGTGGTCCCGGAACGCAGGAAACTTTGTGAAGTAGAGCTGCCAGTGAGACGCCCCTCCCCCCGCTGGAGCAGTGAACTCGGACAACTAGGAGCGCCGAAAAGGAGGCTGCTCGGCACAGCGCTGGGACTCGGAGCAACCACTGGGGATCCGGCGGCTGCCCAGGGGAGGAGTGGCGAGGAGAGCTGTGTGGACTCAGGACACCGGGGCCTGCCCTGAGGAGGAGGAGGAGGAGCGTGGCCACTTGGATTCGGAGTGACTGCACCAGAGCTACAGGCGGTTGCCAGAAGAGAAACTCCGCGGCGAGCTGTTTGGACTCAGAACGACGCTTCTGAACCCCGGGGCCTGCCCTGAGGACGAGGAGGAGGAAGAGAAACGCGGCCGCTTGGATTCGGGGTGACTACACCAGAGCTTCAGGCGGTTGCCAGAGGAGAGGCTGCGTGGCGAGCTGTTTGGACTCAGACCACTTCTGAACCCCGGGGCCTGCTCGGAGGAGGAGGAGAAGCGCGGCGGGTCCTTTGGACTCGCAGTGACTGCATTAGCGCTCCAGGCGGCTGCTCAGAGGAGAAGGCGAGTGGTGAGTTGTTTGGACTTAAAGGGACAGCGCCTGAACACAGGGGGGCTGCCTGGAGAGGAAGCGTGGTGGGTCGCTTGGTCTTGAGTGGCCGCACCAAGAGCTCCGGGCGGTTGCCCAGAGGACGCGTGCAGCGGGTCACGTGGATTCAGAGCCACCCAGAGCGACCACTCCTGAACACTCGGGGGGTTATCTGGAGGAGGAGGAGGAACGGGGAGGGTCACTTCGACTCGGAGTGATTGATTGCCCAGGGCTACGGGTGGTTGGTGGGAGGTGGAGGCACGCAGTGAGTTTCTTGGACTCCTAGTGACCGCACCGGAATACTGGGCAGCTGTCTGGAGGAAGAGGCGTGTGGCGGGTCTCTGGGACTCAGAGAGATTGTACGGGGCCCCAGGTGGCTGCTCAGAGGAGGGGCCGCATAGCCAGGCAATTAGGGGCAGAGCAGGGTCAC
This sequence comes from Sciurus vulgaris, assembly GCF_902686455.1. NCBI lineage: Eukaryota > Metazoa > Chordata > Mammalia > Rodentia > Sciuridae > Sciurus > Sciurus vulgaris. The sequence goes on along the minus strand of NC_136461.1, from coordinate 120,844,899 downwards.
AGGATCTAGGAGGCTTCTTGGTGGAAGAGCCGCACAGAGACAGGCTTAGGGCGGAGCAAAGGTTCCAGGCCTGAGGGCATATTCTCTGAGGAGGGGCAGCCTAAGGAGATTCATCTGCGAAGGGTGAGGCTCCCAGGCCCAGGAGGTAGGGCCGGGCCCCTGAGAACTTTGCAGAGGAAGGCAGCCCAGCCCAGGCGGTAGCTGTAATTGAGGGGAACCTCTAGGAGGGTACTGACCAGCGAGACCTCCCCACCGGGTGAGTCTTCCCTGCCGGGTGAGGTTTCCCCACAAGGACGGTAAAACCAGAGACTCAGGCCCAAACAGGCCTTGCCTCAGCCCGCAGCCTAGGTCCCCTTTGGATGACCATTGGTCAACAAGTGGAGGCACCTCTGCCCACTAGCAGGGATTATACCCCTCCTGAAGGCCACCACTCCTAGAGAGGCAGCTTCCTTGTGGAGCTCCGCATTATCAACTTCCTCCAAGACTTCAGCCTACTGAAGGCTAAGGGGGGATATATATAGAAATCTTCAGGGACATTGTAAGTCAATAGAGGAAATCTGCAATATCTCAGCGGTCAACTGATACCTGAACAATATGAGAAAACAAGGAAAGAAAATGCTGCAAACAAACCTAGATGTTACATCAATAAAACCCAATGACAGCATGGCAGAAGAAATGACAGAAAAGGAGTTCAGAATGTACATAATTAAAATGATCAGAGAAGCAAACGATGAGATGAAAGAGCAAATGCAAGCATTGAATGATCGCACCAATCGACAGTTAAAAGAGCAAATACAGGAAGCAAAAGATCATTTCAATAAAGAGTTAGAGATATTGAAAAAAAACCAAACAGAAATCCTTGACATGAAAGAAACAATAAACCAAATTAAGAACTCCATAGAAAGCATATCCAATAGGATAGAACACCTGGAAGACAGAACCTCAGACATTGAAGACAAAATATTTAACCTTGAAAACAAAGTTGAACAAACAGAGAAGATGGTAAGAAATCATGAACAGAATCTACAAGAACTATGGGATATCATGAAAAGGCCAAATTTAAGAATTATTGGGATTGAGGAAGGCCTAGAGAAACAAACCAAAGGAATGAACAATTTATTCAATGAAATAATATCAGAAAATTTTACAATCTGAAGAATGAAATGGAAAATCAAGTTCAAGAGGCTTATAGGACTCCAAATACACAAAATTACAACAGACCCACATCAAGGCACATTATAATGAAAATACCTAACATACAAAATAAAGACAGAATTTTAAAAGCTGTGAGAGAAAAGAACCAAATTACATTCAGGGGGAAACCAATACGGATATCAGCAGACTTTTCAATCCAGACCCTAAAAGCTAGAAGGGCCTGGAACAACATTTTTCAAGCCCTGAAAGAAAATGGATGCCAACCAAGAATCTTATACCCAGCAAAACTTACCTTCAAATTTGACGATGAAATAAAATCCTTCCATGATAAACAAAAGCTAAAAGAATTTACAAAAAGAAAGCCAGCATTACAAAACATTCTCAGCAAAATATTCCATGAGGAAGAGATGAAAAACAAAGCAGCAAATCAGCAAAGGGAGGAATTATCCTAAAGGAATTGTCAAATAAAGGAGGAAACAAGTTGTGTCAAAGAAATAAATAAATAGAATTTAAAAAATGAACCAAATGACCGGGAAACCAAATCATATCTCTATAATAACCCTGAATGTTAATGGCCTGAATTCATCAATCAAAAGACATAGACTGGCAGATTGGATTAAAAAGAAAGATCCAACAATATGTTGCCTGCAAGAGACTCACCTCATAGAAAAAGATACCCATAGACTAAAGGTGAAAGGATGGGGAAAAACATACCATGCGCATGGACTCAGCAAAAAAGCTGGAGTATCCATTCTCATTTCCGATAGTGTGGACTTCAAGCCAAAGTTAGTCAGAAGGGATAAAGAAGGTCATTTCATACTGCTTAAGGGAAGCATAAATCAGCAAGATATAACAATCATAAACATCTATGCCCCAAACAGTGGCTCATCCATGTATGTCAAACAAATCCTTCTCAATTTCAGAAACCAAATAGACCATAACACAATAATACTAGGTGATTTTAACACGCCTCTCTCACCACTGGACAGATCTTCCAGACAAAAATTGAACAAAGAAACCATAGATCTCAATAACACAATCAATAATTTAGACTTAACGGACATTTATAGAATATACCATCCAACCAAGAGCGAATACACTTTCTTCTCAGCAGCACATGGATCCTTCTCTAAAATAGACCATATATTATGCCATAAAGCTAATGTTAGCAAATACAAGAAGATAGAGACACTAGCATGTATTCTATCAGATCATAATGGATTGAAGTTAGAAATAAATGAAAGAGTAAAACACAGAAACTATTCCAACATCTGGAGATTAAACAATATGCTATTATATGATGAATGGATAACAGAAGATATTAGGAAGGAAATTAAAAAATTCTTAGAGGTAAATGAGAACAAAGAAACATCATATCAAAATCTCTGGGACACTATGAAAGCAGTACTTAGAGGGAAATTTATTTCATGGAGCGCATTTAATAAAAGAAGTAAAACTCAACAAATAAACGACCTAACGCTACAGCTCAAAGCCCTAGAAAAAGAAGAACAGACCAACACCAAAAGTAGTAGAAGACAGGAAATAGTTAAACTCAGAGCCCAAATCAATGAAATTGAAACAAAAGAAACAATACAAAAAATTGACAAAATAAATAGTTGGTTCTTCGAAAAAATAAACAAAATTGATAAACCTTTAGCCACACTAACAAAGAGAAGACGAGAGAAAACCCAAATCACTAAAATTCGGAATGAACAAGGAAATATCACAACAGACAGGATTGAAATACAAAACATAATTAGAAGCTATTTTGAAAATCTATACTCCAACAAAATAGAAAATTTCGAAGACATCAACAGGTTTCTAGAGACATATGAATTGCCTAAACTGAACGAAGAGGACATAAACAATTTAAATAGACCAATTTCAAGTACTGAAATAGAAGAAGTCATCAAAAGCCTTCCAACAAAGAAAAGTCCGGGACCAGATGGGTTCTCAGCCGAGTTCTACAAAACCTTTAAAGAAGAGCTCATTCCAATACTTCTCAAAGTATTCCATAAAATAGAAGAGGAGGGAACCCTCCCAAACTCATTCTATGAAGCCAATATCACACTGATACCTAAACCAGACAGAGACTCATCAAGGAAAGAAAATTTCAGACCAATATCCTTAATGAACATCGACGCAAAAATTCTCAACAAAATTTTAGCAAATCGCATACAAAAACATATTAAAAAGATAGTGCACCATGATCAAGTGGGCTTCATCCCAGGTATGCAAGGTTGGTTCAACATCAGGAAATCAATAAACGTAATTCACCATATTAATAGACTTAAAGTCAAGAATCACATGATTATTTCAATCGATGCAGAAAAAGCATTTGATAAAATACAGCACCCCTTCATGCTCAAAACACTAGAAAAAATAGGGATAGTGGGAACATTCCTTAACATTGTAAAGGCCATCTATGCTAAGCCCATGGCTAATATCATTCTAAATGGTGAAAAACTGAAAGCATTCCCCCTAAAAACTGGAACAAGGCAGGGATGCCCTCTTTCACCACTTCTATTCAACATCGTTCTTGAGACTCTGGCCAGAGCAATTAGACAAACCAAAGAAATTAAAGGGATACGAATTGGAAAAGAAGAACTCAAACTATCCCTGTTCGCTGATGACATGATTATATATTTAGAGGAACCTGGAAATTCCACCAGAAAACTCTTAGAACTCATAAGTGAATTCAGTAAAGTAGCAGGTTACAAGATCAATGCCCATAAATCCAACGCATTTTTATACATAAGTGATGAATCTTCGGAAAGAGAAATTAGGAAAACTACCCCATTCACTATAGCCTCGAAAAAAATAAAATACTTGGGAATCAATCTCACAAAAGAGGTGAAAGACCTCTACAATGAGAACTATACAACACTAAAGAAAGAAATTAAAGAACACCTTAGAAGATGGAAAGATCTTCCATGTTCTTGGATAGGAAGAATTAATATTGTCAAAATGGCCATACTACCTAAAGTGCTATACAAATTCAATGCAATTCCAATTAAAATCCCAATGACATACCTTACAGAAATAGAGCAAGCAATCATGAAATTCATCTGGAAGAATAAGAAACCCAGAATAGCTAAAGCAATCCTTAGCAGGAAGAGTGAAACAGGGGGTATTGCAATACCAGATCTTCAACTCTACTACAAAGCAATAGTAACAAAAACGGCATGGTATTGGTACCAAAATAGAAAGGTAGATCAATGGTACAGAATAGAGGACACGGACACAAACCCAAATAAATACAATTTTCTCATACTAGACAAAGGGGCCAAAAATATGCAATGGAGAAAAGATAGCCTCTTCAACAAATGGTGCTGGGAGAATTGGAAATCCATATGCAACAGAATGAAACTAAACCCATATCTCTCACCATGCACGAAACTAAACTCAAAATGGATTAAGGACCTCGGAATCAGACCAGAGACCCTGCATCTTATAGAAGAAAAAGTAGGTCCAAATCTTCACCTTGTTGGTCTAGGATCAGACTTCCTTAACAGGACTCCCATAGCACAAGAAATAAAAGCTAGAATCAACCACTGGGATAGATTGAAACTAAAAAGCTTTCTCTCAGCAAAGGAAACTATCAGCAATGCGAAGAAAGAGCCTACAGAGTGGGAGAATATCTTTGCCAATCATACTTCAGATAGAGCGCTAATCTCCAGAATCTATAAAGAACTCAAAAAACTCTACACGAAGAATACAAATAACCCAATCAACAAATGGGCTAAGGAAATGAATAGACACTTCACAGAAGAAGATCTACAGGCAATCAACAAACATATGGAAAAATGTTCAACATCTCTAGTAATAAGAGAAATGCAAATCAAAACTACCCTAAGATTCCATCTCACCCCAATTAGAATGGCGATTATCAAGAATACAAGCAACAACAGGTGTTGGCGAGGATGTGGGGAGAAAGGTACACTCTTACATTGCTGGTGGGGCTGCAAATTAGTGCAGCCACTCTGGAAAGCAGTGTGGAGATTCCTTAGAAAACTCGGAATGGACCCTCCATTTGACCCAGCTATCCCACTCCTTGGCCTATACCCAAAGGACTTAAAATCAGCATACTACAGAGATACAGCCACATCAATGTTCATAGCTGCTCAATTCACAATAGCCAGACTGTGGAACCAACCTAGATGCCCTTCAATTGATGAGTGGATAAAGAAACTGTGGTATATATATACAATGGAATATTACTCAGCCATAAAGAATGATAAAATTATGGCATTTGCAGGCAAATGGATGAAATTGAAGAATATCATGCTAAGTGAGATAAGCCAATCTCAAAAAGCCAAGGGACGAATGATATCGCTAATAAGTGGAGGATGACACATAATGGGGGGGAGGGAAGGGTTAGTGTTAGGGTTAGAGTTAGGGTCAGGGAGGGGGGCAAGTATGGAGGAAGGAAGGACTGTATAGAGGGTAAAGAGGGGTGGGAGGGGTGGGGGGAAGGGAAAAAATAACAGAATGAATCAAACAACATTACTCTATGTAAATTTATGATTACACAAATGGTATGCCTTTAAGACATGTACAAACAGAGAAACAACATGTATCCCATTTGTTTACAATAAAAAAAAAAAAAAAAAAAAAAAAAAAAAAAAAGTACTAGGAAGAAGCAACCAAAGACTGAAAGATTCTTGGGGAGTTACTTATTTATTACTTATTTCTTAATTCTTTTCCTTTCCTTTTGCTTAGGCAAAAACTAACAGGGGTGCCTTTCATGTAATGGGGTCCAATTCATGCTTATCCTGCTACTTGACCACCAAGGGCTTATTTCAAAATTGACATTCGTTTCTTTTCTTTTCTCCCTCTTCCCCTCTCCAACCATGGGGGAAATAAGATTAACATTCTTCCTGTCCTAAGTTGAGTAATCTATCCTTCCACTCACTGTCCACAAGAATAAAGAAACTAAAAAAAAAAAAAAAAAAAAAAAAAGAATAAAGAAACTCTTGGGGCAGGAGGGGGTGGGGAAGGAAAGATAGTAGACTGAGACAGATAGTATGACCCTATGTACATGTATGATTTCATGAATGGTGTGAATCTGCATTGTGTACAACCAAAGAAATGAAGAGTTGTACCCCATTTGTGTACAATGAATCAAAATGCAGTCTGTAAAAATAAAAATTAAAAAAATGAAAACATGAAAAAAAGAATAAAGAAACTCTGGATTTGGAGCCTGGAACAACAGCTCTTTCAAGGCTATAAATCAAACATTAATTAGATCTACTGAAAATAATACTTGGGAAATAGTCCTCGTGTCTCCTTTTTTAAAGTCCTCAGTTGCCCCTGTCAGTTAGAATGGCAGCCTCTGTGAGGTGAGTTTGTTGCTCTTCTCCTTTGCTAGCAAATCAAGACAAGTTCTTTTTCCTTTTTCTTAAAACCGTCCTCATTATTGGATCAGCACTAGGAACAAGGACTGAACGTTCTGTTTCCAATTCAGTCATTTAATGTCTCTTGAGATAGAGAACTGGTAAGTGGGGCTCAGAACAGTGCCTGGCACAAAATGAAATAAGATCTTTATTGAATACATGAATTAATGAAAGAAGGAAGAGGGTGCAGCCCCAGTCCTTGCAACCCATGGGTGGGTAGACATACACAAGCAATTATATTCCAACTAGAAATGTGTTGTAACAGGTTAGTGAATAATGACCTATACGAGTAAAAACTAATAGAGCAATTTGTTTTACCTTTGAAATGAGGGCAGGGAAGATTGTGGAAGGAAGAGGAGTCAAAGAATTATTCATAGGTGGTGAGATTTTGAATGCAACTTGAGATAATATATTTTTTCCTGCTGGGAAATATTGAAGAAAAAGTTACAATTAGCAGGACATGACTTCAGATAAATGAGTTGGTGGTTTGTGCTCAATTTATAATGAATTATGATCAGTTTATGATCAATTTCTGGGCTCTGAGATGTAATTTTTAGATCACTCCATGGTGCTCAATTGTGCATAGAGGACAATATAAGGGAAATGCTCTTATAATCAGCTACAGCTTCAGAATTTTCTATTGGACGGGTTGAAGAGAGAAAGTCACATTTGTTCTGCAAATCTTTATTCCCCCTTTTCCATAATGCTCTGCAAATCTTATCTAAAGCTCTATGTAAATCTCAGGGATCCTGGTTGTCAGAGAAGACATCTTGCTTTTGTGTCTGTGGTTTTAAAATAGGCAGGGATAGACGGTCAAGACTGAGGAGATCAAAACAAGTAGTCTACTATAAAATTAGAGCCAATTATAGCCTTGTGTATCCAGCAGAAACCAGAAAACAGGACTATGACATGTCTGATAATATAGAAGAGAACCAGGAGGAGTTAATTTGCCCAAGGAACTTTTTATCCTCGACTAGAGATGGCATTTGTTTGGGACATCTGGGAAAAACTGGAGACAGGAGGATAGCTTAGTGTGTATCTCAGATTGGTTTTTCTCCTGCTTAATCCCTGTGGACACATTTTTGAGACATTGGAGATTTGGGGGCTACAAAAAAGCTGTATTTTTAAAGAACTCAGCCATATGGTGGCGAGTGTGGAAAGTAAGGCAGTTTTGGTGCTGCACTGAGTGGGGAAAAGATTAGTTTCCCCTGCTTCATGGAAAACAGAGCAAAACTTCCTCACTACCTTGTGGCTGAAGGAGAGCATCCAGCCTTGACACACACTGAGGGTGTTTAGGGGAGCTCTAGAGATAACAACCCTGGAATGAACATTAGGTTTCTTTCTCACAGAGGGCAGGGGTGGAGTGAGAGTATGTGACGACACCCAAGATTTCGTGAACTTCAGAAAAGTGGACGACAATAATAAAAGCCCAAGAGGGGACAAAACTCTGAGCATGTCTAGGGATGCCCAGAAGTAACAGATCTAAACTGGATAAGAAGTGCATGCCTGTAATTCCAGTGACTTGGGAGGGCTGAGGCAGGAAGATCACAAGTTCAAAGCCAGCCTCAGCAACTTAGAGAGAACCTGTCTCAAAAAACTCAAAACAAACAAAACAAAAAAATGCTGGGGGATAAAGCTCAGTGGTAAAGTGCCCCTGGTTTAAATCCCCAGGGGTGGGGGATGTAGCCCTGGTGGTTAGGGAAGGAGCATGAAGGAATTCTGTTAATGAGTCAATTCTCTTTTCCAGTTTGATGAGGGATAGAAAATGTCAGATGTTCCAGAAAAATCAGGAGACTGCTTTGATTTGAAAATGTCCCCCAAAGTTCATGTGTTGACAAGCCAATCCCCAATGTAACAGTGCTGAGAAGTGGGGCCTCTGAGAACTGAGTAGGTCATGAGGACTCTACTGTCATGAATGGATTAATGTGGCTATTGTGGGAGTGGGTTGGTTGTTATGAGAGTGGGTTCCTGATAAAAGGATGAATTTATGACCTTCCTTTTTGAGTTCTCTTGTCCCTCGTCCCTCCACTATGGGCTGTTGCAGTAAGAATACTCTTAACACAGGCAAGCTCTTTCACTTTTGACTTTCCAGCCTCCAGAAATGTAAGAAATACAAGTTTGCTCTTTACAAATTATGTATTCTGCGGAACTCTGTTACAGCTTCCCATAAAGGACTAAGACAGAGACCTAGTACTGTGAACCTTATTTTGAACAGGTGCATAAGCACATAATGAAGCCTGATTATTGAGTCATCAAAGCAAAGTAGATCAAATTGTATGGGATTTTGTAATATCAGGGGATTTAGGAAATGGCATTAACATGTGACCAGGACAGACACTGGTTTACTTATCTTAACTGGGATTAAGAATACTCCCTTTTTTTCAGTGAGTTGGAACAGAGGAGGCAAATCATGACACATAGTTTGACCCAAAAAGTCAAGTAATTATGATTGCACAGGTACAATAAACACATTGTTCTCATTATAGAATGTGAGTGCAGTAACTCTCAATGGATCCATTTGCTATTTTTCTAAAGATTTTTATAAAGATCTTTCAGGTATTCTTGTATTGATAGACCTTGACTGAATGGATCCAGATTTTTAGGCTAAAAATAAGGCTGTCTAGAGAAAATAAAACCAGGTAATGAACACCATTTATGGAACTTTGTCATTGTGAGGCTTATTTCTCTCTGGGTATGCCAGTGTTAGTTTGAATGACTGCTTATTATTTCATCCATCATATGGCTGTGGCATAAATCACTAAGCCATCCATTTATGTAGTGAATATAAATCTTATTCAATAAACTCAGGTGAGCAAGAAATGTCACATCTTTATTTGCTTTAAATCAAATTAAATAAGTCTCTGGACTTTTGTCCTATATACAGTTGCTGAAAATTTCTAATTTAGTCATCATTGGGATTTCCTATCTGTGACCTCAAAGTCATGTAAAGGTCCCAGGGAGTCTTAGATTAATACTCAAGTGTCAGAGAGGCCCACTAGATGCTGATGAGATGACCATTGTCCAAGCTCATATGGACCCTTGAAGTCTGCAACTCTACTACTTCAGTCATAGATCACAGGCATTTTAGTCCAGATTGTGAGCCTGTGATAGTCAGTTTTTTAATATCTGACAAGAACAATTTAGAGGAGGAAATGTTTATTTGGGGCTCATGGTTTCAGAGTTTCAGTCCATAGCCAGCTGACTCAGTTGCTCTGGGCCTAAGGTGAGGTGGAACATCACGTCAGAAGGGCATGGCAAAGGCAAGCTGCTTACCTCATGGTTGCCAGGAAGGAGAGAGAGGGGAGGGGAGGAGAGAGGATAGAAGGGGAGTAGAGAAAAAGGTCATCTAGGAGCGAAGCACAAGATATAATCCTCAAAGCCATGTCCCTAGTGACCTACTTCCTCTATCCATGCCCCACCTGCCTGTAGTTGTTATTTAACAACCTATTCACATTATTAATCTAACAAATGGATTAATCCGCTGATGAGGTTACAACCTTCATGATCAAGTCATTACCTGAAATTCTCACCTTATCCTTGCTGTACTGAGGAGCATGCTTTCAAAACATGAACTTTTGGGGGACCCTTCCAGATCCAAATCATAACAGAGCCCAGAGATTCGAGGTACACCTTGCAGCAATCTTCTCAGAGATTCTTGGTCTTTCCCAGAGTGGCCGACTGAGAGTGGAGCCAAGATCTCTAATATACATTGCACCTGCCAGCCTCTGCCCCTCTCCCAGCCTAGTTCTCTTCATTCTTCCTGGATATCTCCATATGTCTGCCTTCTTCAGTTTAATCTCTGAAAGAGCTCAGACTTTTGGAGAACAAATGTTTAATGGAGGATTATCTCCAACAGCTTTGGTTGCTTGCAATTACAGACTTGAGACATGGAAGCTCAATGCTATTTGCTTAGAATAGGATATAATACAATATATTCAGGAATAATAATAAAAATTACTACCCCAGTGAGTATCCCTGCCTTGTTTATTCAACAAGAAGTGATTACCCCTAGCTCTTTGACAGACTCCAGACCAGGCACTCAGAACACAATAGTAAACATGGCAGGTCCTGATTCCATCTTCAAGTACTTTGTCATAGTGACAATCTGCACATACAACAGCCATTGACAACACAGTCAATAAGTTAGCGGGGGCCAACTAGTCTAGGTTTGTGATGTGAAGAAATCATTCCCAGAGGATGTGTCCTGAAAGATGAGAAAGGAAAATATAGAAGTTAGCTGGTCAAAGGAGGATGTGAGCCAGTATAAACAACATGTGCAGACATTTGGAGTAAGTAAGATTCTGACATGTTTTAAGAATTGAAAATAATCAGGTTGTGACACTGAGGTTCCAGGTTGGCATGAGGAGAAATGAAGTTAGAGGATTAAACAAGGTCCCAGTTACCAAGCAGCTCGAACGCATGCTAAGTTCCCTAGAGTTAAGAGGGTTGGACCTCTTAACTCCCTTTCCAATCTTATTTTTCTTGACTGACTTTTCTATGATGAATGAGAAGTTGAAATGCTCAATTTCCAGTTCTCCCTTGTAGTTAGAAGGGGCTCTGTGACCCAGTTCTGGACATTTGTTAGTGAGGAAAAGTCTGTAGTTGCTGCTGCTTTATTCCTCTAGTCTTCTACATGAAGGTCCCAATGACTGGAGGTCATCACTACCGACAGCAGAGCAGACTAAAGAATTCTGCTGGGGCTGGGGAGATAGCTCAGCTGGTAGAGTGCTTGGCTCGCAAGCACAAGGCCCTGAGTTAGTTCGATCCCCAGTACCGCAAAAAAAAAAAAAAAAAAAAAAAAAAAAGAATTCTGCTCCCTGATGGCCCAGCAGGGCCATTGTATCAGTGCTGAACTCCATCACTCAGACTGCTATGGTGTGAGGTTTATAAATGGCATTGGATTAGGCCACCTCGAGTGGGTTTCATACAGATGGTGGCAAATCCTTACACAGGAACCTTTGAAATATTTAAAGTGTGAGAGTCGATAATTGTATTTTAGAATATTTGCTCCAGCTGCTTTGTGTAAACTGGTATGGAAGGGGACAGGGTGGCTGTGGGGACACCAAATAAGAGGTGTGTCAGAAGTCCAGGTAGGAGACAAAATAGGTCTAAGGCAGCTGTGTTAAATTTGAGAAATGCTTATGGGGGTTGGGGTTAAATGAAAGTTAGGAAGACAAAAAGGTTGAGAGCTGGCTTGAATCAGTGGGCAGAATGAGTATGTGTTTTATTTCTAATTGATTACCTCTCTAAATAATTTTGGGTTAAAAAAAGCTCTTTCATATTTTGAATAATTTCTGTAAAATGGTGAATGGAATAAAATTTTCCCAGGGTTTCCATCATGACTACAGGGATTTGGAATCTGCAAGTATTTTAGATCTCTAATAAAGAATTTGCAGTAATTTCCCTGACTGGGAATGACCCTGCCTTTCTTGTCCCCAAAACAAAGTCTTTAGAAAAAGCAGTTTTGGAAAATGATTCACATTATTAGCTATTATCTGGAGTCAAGGGCTTCTAAGACATCTGTGTCCTGACAACTCAGCTGCTAAGATCCTCACTCCAGAGCACAGAAGGAGAAAGAGAGGATCTGGCACTGATCTTATATACTTCCCTTTTGCCACATGAGGTAGAAGATTCACTGGTTTCAGAAATTAGAGCATACATAGCCACTTAGTGTGTGCATTCATTTTATAGAATTTATACCTGAGACCTTAATGGAAAATTAAAACAAAACAAAACAAAACAACAAACTCCTCTCCTCTCAGCAGCCTACACTGCTGGTCCATGTTTTTTTTTTTTTTTTTTTTTGCTACTGGGGATTGAACTCAGGGCCTTGTGCTTGCAAGGCAAGCACTCTACCAGCTGAGCTATCTCCCCAGCCCCCCTATTTTGTATTTATTCAGAGATAAGGTGTCACTGAGTTGCTTAGTGCCTCACTGCTGCTGAGGCTGACTTTGAACTCATGATCCTCCTGTCTCAGCCTCCTGAGCTGCTGCCACATGTTGTTTTTATATGAATGGTTGGGTTAACTCTATGCCAGGGTGCATGGGGGAGGTAGCAGTCCTGATGAGTTCCTACTCCAATTTTTCCAGTCTCTTTCCATGCTTTCATATTAAAAAAGCTGGCTCATGGAATTTAGGACATGCACTGACTACGCTCCTAACAGGACCAAATCATACCACCTTCCAACTCTGCCCCTGAGGAGTCCCTTCTGTTCAGCTCATACATGATAGGCTTTTTTCTCTTCTTTTATTGATAGCATTTCAACAAGCCTCTTCCTGTTCCATTCGGTTGGTATCTGTGTACATCTACATCCCAGTCACAGCTCCTATCCTTTGTATGTGGAATGCTTACATTTTGCTCCACAGCCCCATGAGCTTCAATCACATTTAAAAGGGCAAGACATTTTGGTTCTGAGTTTTATAAATTCTCTATGGCAATGTTACCTTTCTATGCCACTATTACAAAGAAACTTTAATCAGCCCTGCCCTGAATAGGTGTTTCTCTAGACCAGCACTGACCAGTAGGATTTTCCGTGATGAAGAAAATGTTTTATACTGCTCTGTTTTATACATTTTCATTTTCTTAGGGAAACAATCTGAGTCTGTGCTATCTAAAATAGTAGCCAGTAGCCACCTGTGGCTATTTAAAATCACTTTGGCTATTCAAAATTGTAGCCACTAGCCCTGTGTGGCTACTGAGCACTTGAAATATGGATAATGCCACTGAAGAACTGCATTTAAATTTTATGTAATTTTAATTAAAATTTAAGTAGCCACAGTTGGCTGGTGCCTATTGTATTGGATAGCACATACCTAGGATGTTTCACTGAGACAATGAAAACCAAAGATGTAGGAAAGTGTTCTTCATCATAGAAACTTATAATAAAGAGAACAAAGAAAGTGAAAGTCTCTATGGAATAAAAGGAAAACAGAATTTGGGGAGGTTTAAAAATTGCCTATTGGGAGGGGGTGATAATTTGGGGAGGTTTAAAAATTGCCTATTGGGAGGGGGTGATAATTTTCTCTTATTTCTACTAATGCACAATAATTTGTTAACAAATTAAGGTATTCTGGGGGAACTCCTTAGAAGTACTATATACTTTCTGGTTTTATTCATGCTTTTGTGCAATGTTTTTCTTAGGACTCATTTTTTTCCTGTATTGTTCTTATTCTCTTTCCTGAATAGAAGAAGTAAGTTCATCCATAGTCGCTATTTATTAAACAAACAAACAAAAACCAGTGTGTACAGAGTATGTCATTTGCTGCTCTTGCTGTGCATGAGCAGTAAGAGCACACTCCTGTTCTTTCTTCTGGCATGAGGCTCCGTGTATCCAAGGCACTCAGAAGCACTTTGTTGGCTGTGGCATGTTGTGTGTTGGCAGTTCAAAATTGTGCTCCTAATCATTTTATTTTAAGGATCGGAGATGTATAGAGACCTTATACTTCAAGAAAAAGAAAATACAGTGAATATTTCACAGAAAAATATTCAAAATTACATTGGAATATGGGTCTAAGGTATTTAACAATAAGAATCATGGTTTGTCTCCTGGGGATTAAAGAGTGGTTCTCACTCAGAGGCAAGGAGTATGCAAAGGTCAAGATCTAGAGAGGGTGGGGAAGGTCAGGCTACAGAGCAAGTCCTGGGACTAAAAGAAGGAATCCTGGATGAAGCAGCCAAAGGGGGCGTTGGAGGAAAGGGGAACCCAAGGGGAGCAGTCCTCTTCCTCAGCTTTTAAAGTAGCAATGGCAGAATCATATGCCAGCTGTCAGCAAGGCAGGGTAACCTGCGGTCAGTGTCACCCAGTCGGAGTTGAACTATGGTCAAGCTGTAGGAAGAAAGAGAATAGAGACGGAAAAGAGAAGGACAAAAAAGAAGAAAGAAAGAAAACGATGGGGGAAAATACTAAGTTGAAGGATGCTTAGGGCCGTTTTCACTCAATCTACCATGAAATGTGCTGGGGCACTGAAATCAGGACAAAGGAAAGGAAGTAGTTCCTAGAGGTATCCCTACAAGACAGGAGAGGATACTGACAATGTAAGGTTTTCCTTGACATTTGTAGTACAGAGGAGATAAGCAGCTGCCTGCAAGAGATTACTGTGGTGGGAATCCCCATTGTAAATGTGTCCTGAGACACAATTCTGTAATCCTGCAAACCCAGTACAAAAGGACTTGTAAGTTACAGATAAATAATAGGATATATGTGTCTATGAGGAAATACAAAGAATGAGAGCAATGAATGAATGAAAACTATGATACTTTTGTGAAAATTTCAGAAAATCCTTCATTCTTTCACTCGACTATTGATCTAATGCATTTTAACTGAAAGTCTACTGAGTCAAATCCTATGGATAAAACCATGAACGAGACAGTCCCTGCTCTTTGATAACTCTCAGACTAGCCATGAGAAGAACCCTATAAACCTATAGTTATACTCCCATGATAAAACTACTGTTATGCATGTGTGAGTAAAAAATGGTGGGAGTCATTTATTCTAGAAAAGAGGGAAGTGAAGATGGCAAGAGACAAACTGCCATGGAATTCTTCACAGGGGCAGTAAGATTTTAGTAAAATTCAGAAGTCAAATATAATTTTGCCTATTTTGCAGAACTTTTAGAATAAAATTCTATGTATAAGAAACAGTGTGAGTGAGGCACTGACATCTAAATAAGGTATGCGTTGACTGCTTGATTGCAGACATTTAATAACATGTTTGCAGTGGCTACAGAAAGTAAAAGGTCTATCTACCAGGTGCCTCACATATTCATTGCTTTGATGTCTGCACAGAATCAACAAGAGAGGGAAACCAGGCAACATTCTGGACCATTGGGATAATTCCTAAATATTTAAGTGGTTACAAAAGAATGCAGAGCATACATATGTCTTCTTTGTTCATTACCAGTTAACTGTTAAGAAAGTACATTCTACTCCATATGAATGTTACAAACCTGGGGCTACTAAAGGATGACAAGTATATTCTTGGAAGGAGTTTTAGAAACTACCTAGACCCATGCATAGATTCTGCTCTTATCAAATTCATTCATTTATAGCATCCTCTTCATTATCTTGACATGAAATCTATAGTAATATAACCTATCAGTCACATAACTTGAGCTTATCAATAGAATGCTTAAACAGCAATATAAAATATAAGGAAATCAGCTTATGATAAAATATTATGTATTTCAACATGAAAATGTTGGAGCATGACTTCAGTAGGTGATATAGTGGATTGGATGCTTATGTCTCTATGTAGATTCACCATGAATTCAATAACCACAAATGTGGCCTTCTACATGTGGGAAGATTTGTTATAACAGTTTTGCTATTGGTCACATAATTTTCTGAACTGCTGAACAATTCTTGGTGAAATTAAGAAGGAAGCAAAATAAACTCTTCTGTTGCATTCCTGGAAAATCCAGCTAAAGTTAAAATAGTGTAAAATATATTCAATGATCACGGTAAAACAAATAGGAGTAGTAGGCTTGTGTTATGATGACTATTATTTTTTTAAAAACTGTGAAAGTTTGGAAAGACATTTGAAAGTCATAAGAGACAATTTGGTCGTGCAGACTATCCCAAGGATTGGAGGTATAGAGTATTTTGGCTCTGCACTCTAATGTCAACAGATCCCCTAATCTTTGTGACAATCAAAAATGCCCCACAAAGGTTCACCATGCCTGTGGGAGGATGGTGTCCCTGGCTTGTAAGATCAGCTGACCTAGAGCAGCCCTCTCACTTGGCAGAAGTCTTAACTGAGGTGGAGGCAGGAGGATTGATTTTCTAAAAATTGTGAGTCAGATTCAGATGTGAGGCTTAAATTCAGTCTTCTGAGATCCTATTCAGTGCTTTTTTTTTTTCCTTTCTTTTTTTCTTTTTCTTTTTTTCCTTCTTCCTTATCTTGACTCACCAACACTTAGGGAATGGAAAGAACAGCTTTGTTTTTTATTTTTATTTTTTGATACCAGGGATTGAATTTAGGGGCACTTAACCACATCTCCAGCCCTTCTTTTGGTATTTTATTTAGAGACAGAGTCTCACTGAGTTGCTTAGGGTCCTGCTAAATTGCTGAGGCTGGCTTTGAACTCACAATCCTTCTGCCTCAGCCTCCTGAGCTGCTGGGATTACAGGCATGTGCCGCTGTGCCTGGTGAACAGCCTTATTTTTGAGTTGCTAAGAAATTTTATACATTCTTCAACTCGTTCTTTTTTTTTTTTTTTTTTTTTTTGGCGGTGCTAGGGATCAAACCCATGGCCTTGTGCTTGCAAGGCAAGCACTCTACTGACTGAGCCATTTCCCCAGCCCTTCATTCATTCTTTTTATTGAGAACCTCAAAGAAAATGTTATTGATTTTTAGTTAATTTTAAGAAATCTTCTTATTTATTGATCCCTTTCATATTTCCCACATCTACTTCAAATCTTCAGTGTCATCAATATATGAAGTAACACCTCTTTAGGTATTTTGCAAATTGTGTTTATATTTTATCCAACTAATAGATGCTTATAATAATAAAAAGATGCTTTTTAATAAAAAGATGAAGATTTGGGATGTAGCCCCATGGCAGACTGCTTGTTTCACATGTACAAGGCCCTGGGTTTTATCCTCAGCACTTCAAAAAGCAAAAACAAAAAATAAAAATATCTGAACCCAAACAAAAAAAAACCGAAACAATGAAATATTGCAGAAGTGTTTTAAAGAAAAGTAATGGTCTCTTGCTGCACATTCTATCTCCCAGTCCTACTTCATGGAGGCAATTACTTTGAACTTCTAAAATTATTTGTTTTTATAGAGGTAGCCTTCACTTTTCTAAGAAAAAGTTCTGCCTTCTTTTCTTTCTATTACTATTATTATTATTATCATCATTATCATTACTCTTACTATTATTTGTAGTACTTAAATCCAGGGGTGTTTGATCACTGAGCTACATCCTCATCCCTTTTTATTTTTATTTTGCGATGGGGTCTCACTAAGTTGCCCAGGTTAGCTTGGAACTTGCGAATCTTGTGTCTCCGCCTCCTGAGTTTCTGGGATTACAGGACTGTGATGTCATACCCAGCTTGTTATTTCTTATTTTATCCATTTTAAACACCACTGTCTATAGACTTCCTATTTTAACAGAAAAGGAGTGAATCCATCTTTTACCACTTTTCCCGAGTGAACTTCTACCACCATTTCAATAATTCCACTGTAACCTTCAACTCCAAACAGCAGAGACCCTACAGACAACACCTGTCTTTTCACTTTACAGTTATAGGCTAAAAAAGTTAACATTTTACAACTTTCTTTTACTTCTTTCCTCTCCTTTTCAATTCCCTCTTGTTTGCTTTAGATTTTTACTTCTTTATTTTTTATTTTATTAGTCTCAAATATCAGTAAAACTTTATTCATTTCTCTTGTTTTGCCATTAACAGAAAACTGGAAAAAGCAAAAATGTTTGTGTTTACAGAAATAAATGGTGCTTTCTATTTTTAAATCACCAGATTCAATAGATTTTGCGATTGATTCTTAACATAGTAAGAATTATGAGCTTTGTCTATAGAGTGATTCTAAAAGCTGAGCTGGGTGTGGTAGCGCATGTCTCCCAAACCAGAGGCTTGGGACCCTGAGGCAAGAGGATAGTGCAAGTTTGAAGCCAGCCTCTGCAACTTGGCAAGACCCAAGCAACTTAGGAGACACTGTCTCAAAACAAAAAAATGGTCTGAATCTACATCGTGCACAACTATAGAAAAGTTGTACCCCATTTGTGTACAATGAATCAAAATGCAGTCTGTAAAAATAAAAAATAATAACAAAAATAGCCTAGATATTAGGGGTGAACAGTTAAGTGATGAAGTGAATAATTCTGGAAGCATATTACAAAGTTTTCTGGATTGGTAATAATGATTACTTTAAAAAATACATCAGATAGCAAGCTGTGAAGCTATGAAAAAGTTTTATAGGTGAATGAAAAAAATGTAGATTCAGTGAGTTCATTTCTTCTTTTTTTTCCTGAATATAAATGTGAACAGCATATAAAAAGGAAAAAGAATTAAGAAAAGAGATTTTCTCCCTTTTGCTGTCTTTTTATTAGTTGAAAAAAATTAAAAACTCCAAACAAAAAACAAAATATAAATTAAAAAGGGCTGGGGATGTGTCTCAGTGTTTTATCACCTCTGGGTTCAATCCCCCGTACCTATATACATATAAAAACTGAAACTGAGGAGTATTTAAAATGATTCTGTTAGCATCAATATCCTTCACTGCAGAGCCAAGTGATATGGTATGATCACATTGCCTTTCTAGCTCTTTCTGTGGTTGTTCCTTGGAGTTTCTAATCTCCTTTATTTATTTTTTCTTAGATGGCTGTTATAAAGATCTGACCAAATTAAAGGCATTCCTTTACTTCCCTTCTTTCCCCAACCAATTGATACCTTATTTTTGGAGCCAACTGAACTGTCCTAATCTGGACTGGTTGTTATTTAGGTTGGCCTAACAGATGTCATTTTGAGTCTTTTCCATTACTCTCCTATGTTGGAGTCCCAGTTTCTTTGATCTTGTGTCTCTGTCATTTCTGGTTTCACTCAGCTTTGCAGGAGTGCGTTAAAGTAATTTCCAAGAAAGGGTATAATACACAGGCATCATTTGGGTCCTTGCACATCTGAAAATGTCTGTTCTGTTCTCACACTGGATTAATAATGAAATGGCTATCAAATTCTAAGCTGAAAATTATTTTTTCTTCCTATATTACTGTGGAGGATATTCTCTTTTAAAATTTATGTTGATTTTCCAAGTCTGATATTAACTTGTTTATCATAATTGACTGAAGTGCTTTTTCCTCTCAATAAATTTTTAGGGTTTTTCCTTTATTTTTGGTGTTCTGACATTTCAAGAAATTGGGACTAGATGTGAATATTTCTATTTGTTGTTTTGGGCATTTGATGGAGGATCTCAGTCTGAAAAATTATTTGCCAAATCTTAATGATTTCTTTCTTCTTCTTCTACTTTTGGCACCAGGGATTGAACCCAGGGGTGCTTAACCACTGAGCCATGTTCCAGCCCTTTTTCTATTTTATTTTGAGACAGGGTCTTGCTAAGTTGCTTAGGGCCTTGCTAAGTTGCTGAAGCTGGCCTTGAACTTGTGGTCTTTCTGCCTCAGTCTCCCAGGTTGCTGGGATTACAGGAGTGGGACACCATACCTGGCTTTAATAATTTCCTCTATTATTTTTTTTTCACGATTATCCAATATGTGTTTTCTCTTTCTGGAATTCATATTGGTTGAATATTTGAACTTCTGGATTGGTTTTCCTATGAGTTCATTTTCTGTCTTTTTATCATTGGGTCCTATTTCTTGAGAATTTTTTTTTTCATTTTGTATTTTCATTATTTACTAATAATGTTTAATTTGATGATTACATGCTTTTATTTTTAAGTGCCTTGTTTTTTGGTTCTCTGATCCTTTTTTATACTACCCCTATCGTATATGAGATTATGATCTCTGAAAATTATTGGAATTATTTCTGAATTCTCTCTTTTTCCTTGAATAATCTGTACTGCCTCCAGTTACTTTTCTTCTGTCTTATTTCAGTTGTATACTGAGAATACTATATTCTTACCCCAATTTGTATACATAATGATGCATAGTGATTTTTGTTATGCATCATATTTAAAAAAAAGACTATTGAAAATGTCCAGAATGTGTGTGTGCGTGTATATGTGTGCTTATGTGTGCATTGCTGGGTTTGACTTTGAATAATTATGTGGGGAGTCAGTCTTTGGACTGGGGATCCTTAAGTTACCCAATCTGAAGGACTCCCTACACCTTTTGATCCAAATACTATCATTAGTTCCCTTTGTTTTCTTTAGTTTGTTCTTTTTCCTTAGGAAAGTGCCCTTTTTTGTAGGCATTTATTTTTGGCATGGAACCAAAACACTTATTTACTAATCATTCTGCCAGAGGATTAGAGGAGAGTGTGAGAACTGATGCTGTTAATTTTCAGGGTCTTGTTTTTATTGTCTGTGGTTCTGGGTCTTAGAGGTGCGCTGGGGTCTCTCTGGGTTGTCCTGTGTTTCTCCTCCTTGGCTAAGGGCCCCTCTGCTCCCTCGTATATTCCAGGCTATTTAATCTCCCTTGCCCAGCCTCAGAATCTCTCATCTACTATTTTATCTTGCAGAATTGTTTAGAAATATTCCACTTGATTAGAGCTTCTCTTCTATTCACATCATTGTTGTGGGTTTATATAAATTTTATTCTCTTAGCATCTTTTTAAATGTGATCTCAAGAAACAGCACAAATAAATATTTTTGCTCCTTATGCAATTTCAAACTAGAAAATCCTCTGTATTTTTCTCTACTAGATATTTAAACATTTTTTGGTTAATCATATAGGTAATATATATATTATACATATATATTACTATATGTATTACATATTATCATATATAAACATTATATGTAACATATATATATAACAAATATATATAATAAATATATACATAAAACAAAATTCAAGAAAGCCAAAAGGATTTACAGTAAAATTTAAGTCTCTCTCCCATCTTTGTTCCTAGGCACCCAGTTTATTGTGTATCCTTCCAGAAATATTCTATGCAAACATATATTCTTTTTACATTTTTAAAAATGAAAAATCAGCTTATAAACACATTGTTTCACACCTTTCTTCTTATACATACCAAGGATCATTCCATATTGGTACAGAACAGAGTTTTCTAACAAGTATTTTTAAATTTCCGCAGTGTTTCACTAATGAATACATTGTATTTTTTTAAAACATGCACTAATTGGTGAGTTTATAATTTCCCCTTCAATCTTCTGCTTTAATAAAAAATACAGTGAATTTCCTTTTAAACACAGTGTTTCACATAGATATGAGTATCTCTCTCAGATAAATTCCAAGAAATGAAATTGTTGGTTAATTGCTAACTTTCTTGGGAACTGTATCAATTAACACTCCCTCCAATAATGTGAGATTGCCTGTGTTTCCACACCTTTGACCACTGTACTGTCAAGATCCAATCAGAAGCCATACCAACCATTTCTACAGTTTTATATAATGAATTGTTAACTAGGCATAAGGTTGTTAAGAAGAGAATTAAAGACAAGAAGAGAAGAATACTGAAGCATCCTTAGGGAGGTGTAGTTACAGAAAGCAGTCATCATCTCTAGGGCTCGGGGAACAGGTGAAGAGGTTGAAATTATTAAAATTTAGAAGTTTGGAGGAGGGTCATCACAGCATTGAAACTCAGACCTCTGAGGAGGGATATGGTTTAGATGGTGCCATGAGCCTGCAGAGGGACCCCGTGGGGCTGGGACCAGACTTCTAGCAGGGAGCATTGGTTTGATCATGATGGTTCTCTGAGAGGGTAATGATCAAGCTGAATCTCCAAGTGTTGGAAAAGGTGAAAACTGGATTTGGTTGTTGCAATGGCCAAGTGCTGATGTGTTGCATGTGAAAAAATTTCTGTGGTGATGCTAACAGGACAGGAAGCAGACAATGAAGAGGAACTTTTCTTTCTCTTGTAGCCTTCTACTCTCCTATTACTCCTGTTGGAGTCTGACAAGGAGCCTGGTGGCAAAGCAGAATGAGGGTGGTGGGGTAGAATTCCAGTGCTGACAACACGGAGTGCAGAAGGGTGGGGTTGGAGTCCGATGACAATAACTCGAAAAGTTGCAGGACAACCTAGTGAGTTCTCAAACCTTTTGCTCTTAGGTAATGCACTAGGTGAAAAGTCATAGTTTGTTGTAGTTTTTGTCGTTTGTTGTTGTTTGTTTTTGAGACATGGATCTTTCCATGTTTCCCAGGCTGGCCTTGAACTCTCGGGCTCAAGCAATTTTGCCTCAGACTCCTGAGTATGGGACTACAGGCTGTGTCCTGTCTGGCTTCTTGTAGTTTTAATTAGCCTGCCTGCTTTGCTTTGGTTTCCTTTGCCTTGCCTGCAAATTGCCTGCCTGCCTTCCCCTCTCTCTCTCTCTCTCTCTCTCTCTCTCTCTCTCTCTCTCTCTCCTTTCTCTCTCTCTTTCTTATTAAGGCTAAAATTGAATATCTCTTCTTTTTAGAATTGTTTGATATTCTTTTCTATGAACTATATTTGCTATCTTTTGTTTTGCTAATTTTCCTATGGGTCCTTGATTTTGTTTCTTATTCATTAAAGAAATTGGGCCTTTAAATATAATATGAGCTGCAAATACTTTCCCCCAGTTTGTCATTTATCTTCTGATTTATGACAGATTTTTCATATATTCATCTTTTGTTTTTATAGAGTTGAACTTATCAGTATTTTCTTTTGTTATGTCAGTCTTTTTCTTCATATGTAGAAATACCTTTCCAGTTTGGAGATAATAAAAAGATCTTTCTTTTTAAATCTGCTTTTATGGCTCCAGTTTTAATATGTAGGTATTAGCTAGTTGTCTGTCTCTTGGGCACTTCTCACCCATTTTGCAGATTGCATTTGTTTACCTCAAGATGAGCATCCCTGTGGGATGTTGTTGTTTTTGTTTATCCCATCTGTTCTCAAACTGGGGTGCACTGGTAGTGAATGAAGGCATTTCAAAGAGTGACAGTAAAAGTGTCTAGGTGCCAACAAAGGTGGCATCTTAAAGGACTGGTGCTGGTGTTGAGGGCACGACTGTAATGATCTGTAATGAATCCTTTTGCAACTCAGGTGGTTCCAAGTTTTTGCTTTCATTAAAACTGGAGGAAGACTGTTAGTGGATAGAAATTAATTTTTTGTTGATTGATAACTGTGCTTTGTTGTATATTATTTGAAAAGAATTAAAGGGAAATGAAGGACATTACTATAATAAAGCTTTTTGCATCTGTGTCTACTTATATATATGAATAGTTGTCTCAGTGTTTACATTAAAAAGGGAATAAAATTGATGATAAATCTCACTCTCATAATGAAGAATGTTCATCCATGTATGTATAAATTAATTTTAAAAAGTCTCATCTATCTTATTAAGAAATGTATTTCCTGCCCAAACATATTTTTTATATTTAAAATTACTTATCAAAACCACATATAAATACAAATTGAAATGATAACTTAATCCAGAAGAACTTCTTTACCATTTAGATTCTTACAGCTATTGGAACTTAAATAAAAATGCATTTTCACTTATTCATTTATTTATCTTTGTTACAGGGAATTATGATAAGGTGATCAGTAACATACTTTCAAGCATAAAATTTACATTATGATCAAATTCTATGAGGGGAAGTAGAATGGAAATGTGAGCCCAAGAAGGAAAAGGAATGCTGTGAGTTTTGACTGTTAAAAAGAACTTGTTTATATATATTTAAGTGAGTGAAGTGTATGACATTTCAATTTCTATGGAATATATATAACAAATGATATATATTTTCATCTTAGAATGTAAATATTTATAATATGCAGAAGTTATATATTTTGCAATTATTTAAACTTGAGATGAAAAATTTTAATTGCCAAATTAAAAATGTATGAGAAGGCATATACATCTTCTAAACTCTTTTACAAGATTCTCAAGCAAACAGAAACAAAAACAAATAGAACACTTTTTTTTTCCATTCATCTCTTGACAGACACGTAGTCTGGTTCCATAATTTGGATATTGTGAATTTTGATGCTATAAACAGGGGTATGTATGTATCACTGTAGTCTGATGATTCTAATTCTTTTGGATAAATACCAAGGAGTATGATAGCTGGGTCATATGGTGGTCCCATTCCTCGTCTTTTGAAGAATCTCCATAATGCTTTCCGGAGAGGCAGGAAAATGGATGGAACTAGAGAACAGAGTTAGTGAAATAAGCCAGACTCAGAAAGTCAAGGGTCATATGTTTTTTTCTTATATGTGGAAGCAAGAGAGTAAAAAAAGGGGGGAAAGGGAAATATCATGGAAATAGAAGAAAGAACAGTAGAGTAGAGGATGGGAATCAGGGAAAGGGAAGAGGGGAGGGCAGGGAAAAATACTGGGGAATGAAATTATCCAAATTATGCTATGTGCATGTACAAATGTATCTCAATGAATCCCACTATTATGCATAATCACAGAAAACTAAAAAAAAATTTAAACAAAATGCCCAAAACCAACCATAAGCAACAAAAAAATCAAAGTAGGCATTTACTTAAAATTAAAATTTAGGGCCATTGCCTCTCAAACCTTAAGACTAAGAAAATTAATTAATGAATTTACAGGGAAGGTAAACAGACCCAGATAATTGCTGTTTTAGAATTGTGGGCATACACGACTACATGGGCACCCTACTGAACTGGTCTTTGCTTTTGATCTACACAGGGTTGACCCTAGGGCTCACATTAAAGTACCCTTCCCTTACTCTCCTCAATTGGAGTCCCTTTGAACCTAACCCCCCTTTTTTGTGGTATTGGGGATTGAACCCATGGACACTCTACCACTGAACCACATCCCCAGCCTTTCATTTTTTAAATTTTGATAGAGGGTCTTGCTAAGTTGCTGAGGTTGACTTTGAACTTGTGATCTTTCTGCCTCAGCCTCTCAAGTTGCTGGGATTACAGGCATGTGCCACTGCAGCAAGCCTATTCTTTTTAAAAGCAGAAAGATATTGAACAATTTCACTCTTCTTAGGTGAAACCCCAAGTTCTGCTGCTTGTGAAATCTGGCCTATTCATTAGGATAACAGTGGTACTGCTCATGTCCTTTGGGAAGATGAAATCTACCTCTACCCAAAGGCAACAGAACATAGTTCACAGACATCAGTATGTTTGATGCCATCTGGGTTATTTTGTCTTAAATAACATCACATATGGAACAATAACAGTCCAGTGGGGGCAATAGTCCAGCCATCTTTTTCACACTCTCTTCTCCAGTGATGGAATGTTAAGTCTGAACATCTTTTATGGCCGTTTTCCCACTCTCTTCTTTGTTGCATAAGGACTTGAATAATAACACACCGACCTTCCAAGAATCAGCAAGAAAATCTCATACAGGGAAGATAAATTTACCAATTAGAATACAATCTGCGGGGATAAAGATATGTTAAATGGCACATGCAATTTATATCAGTTAACGGAACACAACCTGCTCAGCTGAAACATTTTATATTTGATTATTTCAATATCTTTTCCAAGTTCAATGGGAGAGCTTAAAAGACACCAGAAAATTAAAAAGACCTTCAAGTGATTTTTGCCCTAGAACAAAGGGTGGCCTTTCCTAAAAAGTCAGTTGCTTCCTGAAAGTATTTGAAGGGATCACAACTTCTGGCTGTTCCCATTTTCTTATCTTTTCAATTTATCAAACTAGAGGACACAAGAGTTGCCAGTTGGAGTTTTTCTTTGGAGTTTCTGTGGGATTTTAACCCACAAGTACAGATTCTTCTAAGAATCTTCAAGAACAAGAATAAGATGCAGAGTAAGGACATGAGTGGTGCTTCTGCTCTCTTGATTATGGGCTTGCTTTCTTTGGGGGTGGGCCTGGCAAGAATGCAGGCTTTTTAAAATATTTAATTAATTAAGGGTGTAAAAAATGATACATGAATATATTCTCATTGTAAACAATTCAAACTTCACAGATCAAGATAAAATCAAATAAGAGAAAAAATCCGTAATCACCCCTACTAATATCACTGACCACCCTAAAGGAAATAATAATATTTTGTTTTTTAAATTAAGTTAATTACTTTTATTGTGGTACTGGGGATTGAACCATATCCCCAGTCCTTTCTATTTTGAGATAGGATCTCTCAAAGTTGCAGAGGCTGACCTTGAAGTTGCAATCCTTCTGCCTCAGTCTCCTAAATTGCTGGGATTATAGGTATGGGCCACTGCCCCTGGCTTCTTATTAGTTTTGTATATATCCTTCCAGATGTTTTTTCTCTCTCCCTCTACTCCTTCTTAAAGACATGTAAGAGTCTAGGTATTTTTCAGAAACTTTTTTTTTTTAAACTCACTACCAATGTATCTTGGAGATCTTCTGTGCTTGTGAATGTTGCTACCTCATTTTAAAAATTACCACATGGGGGTTGGGGATATAGCTCAGTTGGTAGAGTCCTTGCCTGACAAGCACAAGACCCTGGGTTCACTCCCCAGCACGGCAAAAAAAAAAAAAAAAAAAAAAAAAAATTAACTAATTTAAAATAAAAAAACACATGTTATGAATATTCTGTAATATCAATGATGGTTTATTTATAAATTCACCTCTCAAAACACTTTTTACCTTTCAATATTTTTGTTGGTTCCAGTTTTTCACAATTCTGCAACTCTCTTTGCACATACATATAAAGCTTTCCTCTATTTCTTTCCTTTTTTTCTGCTTGCCTTTTGATTCCTAATTCTGAGAAATATCCTTTAGAATTTAGGTATTAATTCATCATCAGTTGTAGACTTTGCAAATATTTTCTCATCTGTATCTTGTCTTGCAAAGTTTTAATGAAGTCTGCAGTCTTGCAGAAGTTAAAATTTTGAAGTAGCCAAATATATCAATGCTTTGCTTTCATTGTTTTTGATTCTTGTTCAAGTCTTTTATACTCAAGTCATACAATATATTCTCATATATATTTCCTATACTTTTAAGTTTCTGTTTTCACATTTATATGTGAATATTTATAATTTATTTTTGAGAATGTTATGGTGCTGTTTCTGAATTGATACTGATTGTGTCACTACTATTTATTGAACAAATGTTCTTCCTCTACAAAATGTCATCTTTACCATTCATTAAATTATATTGTTCATTGATCTCTATTGAGTTCCTTTCTTTTACTTGTCTATTATAGCCCCAGTAATATGCTGTGCTAGATAATATACTTTTAAAATTTGATACCTGTTGGCATGAGTTCCTGAGTTTAATTTTCATGGTTTCTTTTTGTTATTATTAAAAATCTTGCTGTTTCCTATAATGTTTTAATGATTTATTGCTTTTGTAAAAGAAAATTATTAATTTTTGTTTCCTGATCATGTATTTGGTCACTTTCTTTTTTTTACTTATTTATTTATTTATTTTTTATTGTAAAAAAATGGGATACATGTTGTTTCTCTGTTTGTACATGGCGTAAAGGCATACCATTTGTGTAATCATAAATTTACATAGAACAATGTTGTTTGATTCATTCTGTTATTTTTCCCCTTCCCCCCACCCCTCCCACCCCTCTTTTCCCTCTATACAGTGCTTCCTTCCTCCATACTTGCCCCCCTCCCTAACCCTAACTCTAACCCTAACACTAACCTTTCCCTCCCCCCCATTATGTGTCATCATCCACTTATTAGCGATATCATTCGTCCTTTGGCTTTTTGAGATTGGCTTATCTCACTTAGCATGATATTCTCCAATTTCATCCATTTGCCTGCAAATGCCATAATTTTATCATTCTTTATGGCTGAGTAATATTCCATTGTGTGTGTATATATATATATATATATATATATATATACACCACAGTTTCTTTATCCACTCATCAATTGAAGGGCATCTAGGTTGGTTCCACAGTCTGGCTATTGTGAATTGAGCAGCTATGAACATTGATGTGGCTGTATCTCTGTAGTATGCTGATTTTAAGTCCTTTGGGTATAGGCCAAGGAGTGGGATAGCTGGGTCAAATGGTGGGTCCATTCCGAGTTTTCTAAGGAATCTCCACACTGCTTTCCAGAGTGGCTGCACTAATTTGCATCCCCACCAGCAATGTATGAGTGTACCTTTCTCCCCACATCCTCGCCAACACCTGTTGTTGCTCGTATTCTTGATAATCGCCATTCTAATTGTGGTGAGATGGAATCTTAGGGTGGTTTTGATTTGCATTTCTCTTATTACTAGAGATGTTGAACATTTTTCCATATATTTGTTGATTGCTTGTAGATCTTCTTCTGTGAAGTGTCTATTCATTTCCTTAGCCCATTTGTCGACTGGATTATTTGAATTCTTGGAGTAGAGTTTTTTGAGTTCTTTATAGATTCTGGAGATTAGTGCTCTATGTGAAGTATGATTGGCAAAGATATTCTCCCACTCTGTAGGCTCTTTCTTCACATTGCTGATAGTTTCCTTTGCTGAGAGAAAGCTTTTTAGTTTGAATCTATCCCAGTTGTTGATTCTTGCTTTTATTTCTTGTGCTATGGGAGTCCTGTTAAGGAAGTCTGATCCTAAGCCGACATGTTGAAGATCTGGACCTACTTTTTCTTCTATAATCTGCAGGGTCTCTGGTCTGATTCCGAGGTCCTTAATCCATTTTGAGTTTAGTTTCATGCATGGTGAGAGATACGGGTTTAGTTTCATTCTGTTGCATATGGATTTCCAATTCTCCCAGCACCATTTGTTGAAGAGGCTATCTTTTCTCCATTGCATATTTTTGGCCCCTTTGTCTAGTATGAGAAAATTGTATTTATTTGGGTTTGTGTCCATGTCCTCTATTCTGTACCATTGATCTATCTTTCTATTTTGATACCAATACCATGCTGTTTTGGTTACTATTGCTTTGTAGTAGAGCTGAAGATCTGGTATTGCAATACCCCCTGTTTCACTCTTCCTGCTAAGGATTGCTTTAGCTATTCTGGGTTTCTTATTCTTCCAGATGAATTTCATAATTGCTTGCTCTATTTCTGTAAGGTACGTCATTGGGATTTTAATTGGAATTGCATTGAATTTGTATAGCACTTTCGGTAGTATGGCCATTTTGACAATATTAATTCTTCCTATCCAAGAACATGGAAGATCTTTCCATCTTCTAAGGTGTTCTTTAATTTCTTTCTTTAGTGTTGTATAGTTCTCATTGTAGAGGTCTTTCACCTCTTTTGTGAGATTGATTCCCAAGTATTTTATTTTTTTCGAGGCTATTGTGAATGGGATAGTTTTCCTAATTTCTCTTTCTGAAGATTCATCACTTATGTATAAAAATGCGTTGGATTTATGGGCATTGATCTTGTAACCTGCTACTTTACTGAATTCACTTATGAGTTCTAAGAGTTTTCTGGTGGAATTTCCAGGTTCCTCTAAATATATAATCATGTCATCAGCGAACAGGGATAGTTTGAGTTCTTCTTTTCCAATTCGCATCCCTTTAGTTTCTTTGGTTTGTCTAATTGCTCTGGCCAGAGTCTCAAGAACGATGTTGAATAGAAGTGGTGAAAGAGGGCATCCCTGCCTTGTTCCCGTGTTTAGGGGGAATGCTTTCAGTTTTTCACCATTTAGAATGATATTAGCCATGGGCTTAGCATAAATGGCCTTTACAATGTTAAGGAATGTTCCCACTATCCCTATTTTTTCTAGTGTTTTGAGCATGA
Organism: Sciurus vulgaris; assembly: GCF_902686455.1. Taxonomy (NCBI): domain Eukaryota; kingdom Metazoa; phylum Chordata; class Mammalia; order Rodentia; family Sciuridae; genus Sciurus; species Sciurus vulgaris. Next base: position 120,815,129 of record NC_136461.1, on the reverse strand, counting down.
AGGGGTGCTGTATTTTATCAAATGCTTTTTTCTGCATCTATTGAAATAATCATGTGATTCTTGACTTTAAGTCTATTGATATGGTGAATTATATTTATTGATTTCCTGATGTTGAACCAACCTTGCATCCCTGGGATGAAACCCACTTGATCATGGTGCATTATTGGTCACTTTCTTATTAGTCCTAATTTCAGTTATTGTTTTGGATTTTCTAAATAAGCAATTCTATTGTTGGTTAGCTATTGTAGTTTTATATCTTTTTTCCCCCAATATTTATGCTTTAAAAATAGTATTATTACCTTTTGCGAAAACTTCTGGAAAATTTGAATAGTGGGTATGACAGAAGCATATATTTTATTCCCAAACTGTAATATTTGAAATATTTCAGTGTTAAATATAATATCTGTAAGTTTGCTGTTAAATGTTTCTTAAAGAGGAAAATTCTTGCATATTACTAACTTATAATTATATATAAAAATGACTTTAAATTTATAAAACTATATTCATAGTATTTATATGATATAATTTTTCTCTCAGTTAATGAGATAAAGTAATTGGATAGATATTTTTTTTCTTCTAAACCATTTTTGCAGTCTTGGGATGAATACTCCTTGGTTGTAATTAGTAAATGTATTCTCCATTAAATATACTGACATTCTTCATAGAACTAGAAAAAAACAATCATGAAACTCATTTGGAAAAATAAGAGACCCACTATAGCCAAAGCAATCCTTAGTAAGAAAAGTGAAGCAGGAGGCATCACAATACCAGACCTCAAACTATACTCCAGAACTATAGTAATAAAAACAGCATGATATTGGCACCAAAATATACATGTAGACCAATGGGTACAGAGTAGAAGACACAGAGAGAAACCCACATAAATAAAATTATCTCATATAGACAAAGGTGCCAAAAACATTCACTGGAGAAAAGACAGCCTATTCAACAAATGGTGCTGGGAATAATGGAAAATCACATATAACAAAATGAAATTAGACCTTTAACTCTCACCCTGCACAAAAGTCAACTCAAGTGGATCGAAGACTTAGGCACTAGAACAGAGACCCTGCACCTACTTAGAAGAAAAAGTAGACCCAAATCTTTACCATGTTGGCCTAGGATCTGACTTCCTTAACAAAACCCCAAAAGCACAAGAAGTAAATCAATACATGGGATGGATTCAAACTAAAAAGCTTCTTCTTAGCAAAGGAAACAATCAATAATGTGAAGAGAGAGCCTAGAGATTGGGAGAAAATCTTTACCACATACACCTCAGATAAAGCATTAATCTCTAGGATATATAAAGAACTCAGAAAAACTTAACACCAAAAACCAAATAACCCAATCAATAAATGAGCTAAGGAACTTAACAGACACTTCAAAGAAGAAATACAATCAATCAACAAATATGTGAAAAAATATTCAACATCTCTAGCAATTAAAGAAATGCAAATCAAAACTACTGTAATATTTCATCTCACTCCAGTCAGAATGGCAATGATCAAGATGGCGATATATGGGGGTGGGGGTGGGTGGGGAGTGAGAGAAGAATGGAGAAACTGTAGATTATGTAGAAGAAAATGAGAAGGGGATGGGGAATGAGACAGACATCATTACCCTATGTACATGTATGATTACATGAATGGTATGAATCTACATGGTGTACAACCATAGAAATGAATATTGTACTTTATTTGTGTACAATGAATCAAAATGCAGTCTGTAAAAATAAAAAAATAAATAATTTAAAAAAAAGAATACAAGCAACAGTAAATATTGGTGAGGATGTGGGAAAAAAGATCTACTCACACATTGCTGATGGGAATGCAAATTGGCACAAACATTATGGAAAGCAGTATGGAGATTCCTCAGAAAACTTGGAATGGAACCACCATTTGACCCAACTACCCCACCCCTCAGTTTATACCAAAAGGAATTAAAATCAGCATACTTCAGTGATGCAGCCACATCAATGTTTATAGCAGCTCGACTAACAATAACTAAACTATGGAACCAACCTAGGTGTCCTTCAACAGATGAATGGATAAAGAAAATGTGGTATACAAATATGATGGGATATTACTCAGCTTTAAAGAAGAAAGAAATTATGGCATTTGCCAGTAAATGGATGGAGCTGGAGAATATCATGCTAAGCAAAGTAAGCCAAACCCAAAAAACCAAATGCTAAATGTTTTCTCTGATATGTGGATGCTAATTCACAATAAGGGGAGGGGGCACTAGGGAAGAATAGAGTTACTTTAGATTAGGTAGAGGGAGTGAAGGGGTCTGGGGGTAGGAAGGGTAGTAGAGTGAAACAGACATTATTACTTCATGTACACATATGACTGCATGACTGATGTGATTCGACAACATCTACAATCAGAAAAATGAGAAATTACATGTAATTTATGTATGATTTATCAAAATGCATAAATGCATTCTACGGTCTTGTATAACTAATTAGAACAAATAAAAAAACTAATTAAAAATACACTGGCTAATTTGATTTGTTAATATTTATATAATTTTTATTTGCAATCTTAAATAAGATTAGTATATAGTTTTCTTATATTATTTTGTCCAGAATTTGTAACACTATCATGTTAGCAATACAAAATGAGTTGTTTGGATTTTTATCTTTTTCTATGTTCTGAAACAATTGTATATGCTGGGAATGTTCTATTTCTTAATTATTAGCAGAACTTACCCATGTCCCATGTGGGACCAGTTCATTAAGGAGAAATGGATCTTTTTGAATAATTTTCCCTATTATTTAAGTTATTAAAAATTCATTCCTGGTCTTCCTCAAATTTTGTGAATTCATATTTTCCTAGAAATTTTCCAATTCATTTAGGTTTTGTTTGTTTCCATAAACTTATTTGTAATGTTCTTTCTATAGTGTAGGCTTTTTTCTATCTTATTATTATTTATTTATATCTTCTTTCTCTGATCAAACATATGATCTACTAGTCTTTTTCTATAACCAGCTTTGATTTTAATATTTATATCTACTAATATTTCCTTAATAATAATATCTACTAATATTTCTTCTTTATATTTTAATAATTTTAGCTATCATCTTCATTCTTTTGTGCCATTTGTTTTAGATTGTATATTCTTAGTTCTTTGAATTAAAAGGCAGCATATTTATTTTAAATTTTAATAATTTTAAATGAGTATATTTATAACTTCAAATTTTTTGTGTGTTCTTTGCCCATTTTCATAGTATTGCTACATATTATTCCAATACATCATAAGTTTAAAATACCATTTTAATTTTAATGCTTCAAATTTATCTTTTAATTGACAAGTAAAAATTGTATATATTTATGGTTTATGATATGATGTTTTAGAATATGTATACATTTTGGAATGGCTACATCATATTAATTTGTATAGGCAATTACCTCATATCCTCATCTTTTTTGTGGTGAAAAATACTTCAAATTTACTCTTAGCAATTTCTTCTTCAAAGAATGCAAAGTTTCTGTTAAATCAGAGGAATAAGTTCAAGAGTTTATTGTAAAACATGTGACTATAGTTAATAATAATGCATTATATACTTAAAATCACTGAGGAATCTTTTTTTGTCAAGAAGTAGGGGAAGAAATTTATTTATAATTTATTTATTAGTTTTTAATTGCCAATTCAATTGTATTATAGTCAGTCACTGTAACACAGTTGATGCCAGTTTACTGGACCATGTTGAAATTACTTTTTGGCTAACATATGGTCAAATATATGTCTATCTCATGTAAACTATCACCTATTCACAGATTACATACAAGCATATGGTATGTGTCTGTATGTATAGCATTAATATTGTTAAATGTTTGAACTCTTCTATGTCTTTTTTAAAAAGTTTTTTTTTGTTTTTTTGGTTTTTTTTTGTGAATCGAGCTGCTATAAACATTGATGTGGCTGTGTTACTGTAGTATGCTAATTTTAAGTCCTTTGGGTATAAATCGAGGAGTGGGATAACTGGGTCAAAGGTGGGTCCATTCCAAGTTTTCTGAGGATTCTCCACACTGCTTTCCAGAGCGACTGCATCAATTTGCAACTCCACAAGCAAAGTGTGCCTTTTCCCCCACATCCACACCAACATCTATTATTGTTTGTCTTCTTGATAATAGCCATTCTAATTGGAGTAAGAGAAAATCTTAGAGTTTTTTAAATTTGCATTTCACTAATTACTAGAGATGATGAGCACTTTTTCATATATTTATTAATCACCTGTATATCTTCTTCTGTAAAGTGTTTGTCTAGCTCCTTGGTCCATTTATTGACTGGGTTCTTTGTATTTTTGGTGTAAAGTTTTGTAAGATCTTTATAAATTTTTTGATCTGTTTTCAGAGAGCTGTTTCATAGTGCTATGATTTTCCACTTGTTCATTTCTTCTTGTGGTTCATTTTATCTCCCTACTTTATCTCAAAGCTATATTGCTTGTTACACGTGACATTATCACTAATGTTTATGATTTTAAATAAATATATTAGGATATAATATTATTCATATTAATACAAATTACAATTTGTATTAATACAAATTTGCTTTTTATTAATATACTTTTTTATTAATATCAATCATTCCTGATTCTTTTACAAGTATTTAGTCTTGAATTTTATTTCATCGGGTCTCAAGACTGTTTTTCCAATTTCATTTGTTTTGTGATTTGTCTGGTACTTCCATTTCCTATTCTGATATTGTTTTCTTTATCATGTCATTCTGTTTTCAGTGTCTCTTGTAAACAGCATATGGTTTTACTAAATAAACACAATCAGAGAAATGATAATATCTGATAGGTTAGATTTACCTAATCAATGTGATTACTGACAAGTTTGGACTTATTCCTTTGTTTTCTATTTAATATTTTGTATAATTTTCTTCTCCTCTCCATGCATTGCTTTGACTTGACCAAATTTTATTTATTTTAATGATTACCTTTCAATAACTCAGATATTGCAAATGCAGAATTTGCATTATCGCATCAATCAACAGTTAAAAGAGCAAATGCGAGAGGCAAGAGATCATTTCAATAGGGTTATAGATACTGAAAAAAAAAAAAACAAAAATCCTTGAAATGAAGGAAACAATAAACCAACTTAAAAACTGCATAGAAAGTATAACCAATAGCATAGAACACCTAGAAGACAGAACCTCAGACACTGAAGACAAAACATTTAATCTTGAAAACAAAGTTGACCAAACAGAGAAGATGGTAAGAAATCATGAACAGAATCTATAAGAATTATGGGATATCATGGAAAGGCCAAATTTAAGAATTATTGGGATTGAGGAAGGCACAGAGAAAAAAAACCAAAGGAATGAACAATCTATTCAATGAAATAATATCAGAAAATTTCCCACATCTGAAGAATGAAATGGAAAACCAGGTACAAGAGGCTTATAGGACTCCAAATATACAAAATTACAACAGATCCACACCAAGGCACATTATAATGAAAATACCTAACATACAAAATACAGAATTTTAAAGGCTGCAAGAGAAAAGAATCAAATTACATTCAGGGGGAAACCAATAAGAATATCAGCAGATTTTTTTCAACCCAAACCCTAAAAGCTAGAAGGGCCTGGAACAACATTTTTCAAGCTCTGAAAGAAAATGAATGCCAACCAAGAATCTTATACCCAGCAAAACTTGCCTTCAGATTTGACGATGAAATAAAATCCTTCCATGAAAAACAAAAGCTAAAAGAATTTACAAAAAGAAAACGGGCACTACATAACATTCTCAGCAAAATATTCCATGAGGAAGAGATGAAAAACAACAATGTAAATCAACAAGTTCTACAAGCAATCGACAGATATATGAAAACATGTTCTACATCTTTAGTAATAAGAGAAATGCAAATCAAAACTACCCTAAGATTCCATCTCACCACAATTAGAATGGTGATTATCAAGAATACAAGCAACAATAGGTGTTGGCGAGGATGTGGGAAAAAGGTACACTCATACATTGCTGGTGGGGTTGCAAATTAGTGTAGCCACTCTGGAAAGCAGTGTGGAGATTCCTTAGAAAACTTGAAATGGAACCACTATTGGACGCAGCTATCCCACTCCTTGGCCTATACCCAAAGGACTTGAAATCAGCATACTACAGAGATACAGCCACATCAATGTTCATAGCTGCTTAATTCACAATAGCCAGATTGTGGAACCAACCTAGATGCCCTTCAATTGATGAATGGATAAATGGTATATATATACAATGGAATATTACTCAGCCATAAAGAATAATAAAGTTATGGCATTTGCAGGCAAATGGTTGAAATTGGAGAATATCATGCAAAGTAAGATAAGCCAATCTCAAAAAACCAAAGGATGAATGTTCTTGTTGATAAGCGGATGATGATACATAATGGGGGGTGTAGGGAAGCCATAATGGAGGAAGGAGGGATTGTATAGAGGGAAAAGAGGTGTGGGAAGGGTGGTGGGGGAGTAAAAAATAACAGAATGAATCAAACACCATTATCCTATGTAAATGTATGATTACACACATGGTATACCTCTACTTCATGTACAGAAAAACAAGATGTACCCCATTTGTTTACAATAAAAAAAGGCATAACTAAGATATTAAGTATTCTAGTCTATTTCTCAAATGGTTATATACTAATCATTATATAGTGTAATATTTAAATATATTTATTTGCTAATTCTTTGAATTATCCAAGCAAATTATCTAGATTTTCATTCCCTATGAATTCCATCCACTATAGCTTTATTGCTATTTTTTAAATTTTTAAATTATTATTATTTTTTTTACTGACTGCCTTTTGATTCATTGTACACAAATAAGGTACATCATTTCATTTCTATGGATGTACACAATGTGAGTTTTATTATTATTATGAAAACATTTAGTTAAAATAACTTTTAAATTATTCAGTCTCCAACAAAATAGAGTTAGAAGGCTAAGAAATCTTTTCCAAAGCAGCTATGGATCTTGATAAACTTGTCAAAAATGATTATTTTAGTTCTTTGAAAATTCAGTAAAAGCATACCTCAAACTCAGAAACTGTGTGTGTGTGTGTGTGTGTGTGTGTGTGTGTGTGTGTGTGTGTGTGTGGTTGGGGATTGAACACAGGGTCTGTGCATATCAGGCAAACACTCTACCACTGAGCTACATTCCCAGCCTGAGGTTGGAAATGACTGAACTATGTCTGAGAACAGCGTGAGTTGGGGGTGTTCTTGCCTGGGGATTTTTTCATGCTTGGCTTCCAGGTCTGTTGGCCTCTTGTGAGACAAGACATGAAGCCAGGAGCTTGGTTGCCACAGCAAAAGAGTCTCACTCCAGAGTCCCTTAAGGAGCTGATCTCAGTGGCAGGTAAAAGGGGAGGACCAAGGTCCCCACTAGCCTGAGGCTATGCTGCTGTTTGAATCAACAGCTGTGAATTTAAAGAGAAATACCAGAAAATGAGACTGCCATGAAGGATTGGAGTTTTCATACCTTTCGGTTTGACTGGAAACTTTGTGCTTGTGCAGCTGACACTGGAGTGGTCCAGGTATCACAGATATCTCTGGTCAAAAGAGCGTGCATTTTAATCCCTAATATCACACACACACACACACACACACACACACCCCACACCTGTGCATACAAGAGTCTTAGTCTTTATCGGGGCTCTGTAAAAGTCTGAGAAAGTTGAGACAGTCTGATGTTTAGACACATTCCTTAGCCCACATAAAATCCATCAGCAAGTTCTAGTGGCTCTAGGCATTTGAACACAACCCCTGTACAATACTCGTCTGTTTAGACACAAGTGTAACACAAGGGTAACTTCTAGGAATTCAGTTTAAAAATAAGAATAAGGAAAAAATTTACATGCAAATATAAAAAGGGCCACACACTGCCAGGTAGACAGCCTTCACAGATTTTTTTTTCAGACAAGTCACCAAACAAAACAATAATAGCAAGCCTTAGGGAAAATGTCAGAATTCAGTATTGCTTCAATGTATTATCTAAAACATGAAGTATTCAACAAGAAATTATGAAACATGCAAAAAAAAAAAAAAAAAAAAAAAACCCATAAAAGAGTGTCTCATATACAGGAAAAAAGTAGTCAATAGACTCTCTACCTCTGAGTGTCCCCAGAAGTTGGATTTAGCAGACAAATATGTCAAAAGTGGTACCATAAATATGATCAAATAACTAAAGGAAGGCATTTTTAAAGAATTAAAGAATGATGAAGATGACTCAATGAATGGAGAATTCCAATAAAGAGTTAGAGAATATGTTTTAATAAGAACCAAGTTATATTCTGGAGTTGAAAAATATGATAAATAAAAGGAAAAATTCACCCCAGGGTCACCACAGCAGATTTGTGATGGCAGGAAAAGAATCCATGAGCTCTAAGACACATAAATAGAAATCACAAAATCTGAATAATGGGAGAAAAGGGTTGAAAAAATTAAAAATGCTTCTGAGACCTGTGAGACAAGATTGAATTGACCAACATATTTGATGAAAGTCTCAGACGGAGAGGAGAGAAAGAAAGGAAGAGAAAAATAACTTGAATCAATAGGCAGAAACTATTTCAAGAACAGCTAAAAATGTCCCATCTTTAGAGAAAAATTAATCTTAGCATCAAAGTCAACATGTAGGGAACATACAAGGAGATGCAGATACACTGTAATTACACTGTTGAAGACCAAAAATACAGAAATCTTTGGTGCTGTGTCTGCACAGCTGGGATCAGTGGCACAGTTGGATGGTATAGGCGTCACCACTGGGCTCACTTGTTGGAGACAACCCAAGGACATATTCACTTGCTGCAAGTCAATGTGATGTCATCTGCCACCACACTCTTGCATTTAACCTCATCAGGAGATACTGTTACTTCTTTTGTTTGTTATATACCTCAGGTAGAAGCTAAGATTTGATGTTACAGCTCACTTTGGTTTTTGTGGTTGTGTCTGATTTATTATTTAGCCTATACATTTTGGAGTATTATATTTCAATAACTAAGGTTTAAATTTCCATGATCTTGGTTGATTTTTTTATGAGTGCAATATAATCTCTCACCTCTTGAGGATGTCATACTCTGTCTCATTAAATTCCTGTTATTCTTACTAATATCTCTATTACCTGGCGTCTAAGTGCTACTGTTTATTGAGTTTGGTGTTTGTCTTCTGTGTGCTGGCTTCGGCAAATATTCAGAGGTTATTTGTTGGCTCATCTTTGTAATTGAGGCGCCTTTTATGTGGCCTTTTAGACTCATTTTGCTATGTCATTATGAAGAGGTAGCACCCGCTGCTCAGTGAAAGAGTCAGAGTTCAGTAGGTGCTATTAAGTGCTGCATTGACCCTTCCAGGAGTCAAGAATTGCTATCTTTTAAAATTAAAGTATTGTCAGGTGCCTGGGATACTTTCCCTGTCTCTCTACTCCAAGACCTCATCCTTGCTGCTCCCTGCAAACAAGAATGGAGGAGTCCATTTATCTGATAATTCCTGTTGCTACTTCAACTAATGGCTCCCAAGTTGTCCTAGGATGTCCTTCTGTTTACTCCAACCCTGGCACACTTTGATGCCTTCCCCACCTCATGGAGAAGTATTATTTTGTATATAGTGTGACTTCTGGTTTTCTTCACACAGCCCAATTTTGTCTGTTTATCACCTTTTTTTTTTTTTTTTTTTAATAGAGTCTTAAAAGAAACTCTGGGACATCTGAGAGGTTCCTTTCTTTACTACTGCACAGTGGTACGGTGAGAAAGGGAAAGACAATAGAATCTAACTCCTGGAAAACTGTTCTGGAATTGTCTCTAAAAAATTTACACTATAAATTCAGCAACATGTTTTAATTATTCTTCTATTTTTCTTTTTAATCATTTTTAGAAAATTCAAGTAAATTAGAGACTTCTTGTAAAATATATTAAAAATACATGAGTATTTACCACAAAGAGCAGAAATCCTTTCTAATCTTCTCCCTCATATTTGTTTTGCTGTTCTCCAAAACTGCCTGAGGGTACATCTATTTCTATTTTCTCTCAGGACTTAAAAAATGTGTGCATGTATGTGTGCACATGCACATATACATATGCACACACACACACACACACACACAAAATAGGAAGGTACACATCTGTGACTGACTTCTTCACTTAACATTTTGTCATTTCTTCCCATGTTATGGAATATAAATCTTATCTTTTTCAAAGATGAAATAGTGTTTCTATAAGTAAATTATGATTTGTTTTTTATTTGTTCTTTTTAGATACACATGACAGTAGAGTGTATTTTGACATATTATGCATACATTGAGTAAAACTTATTCTAATTTGGATCCCATTCTTGTGGTTGTACATGATATGAAGTTACACTGGTCATGTATTCATATATAAGGATATAAAGTTTATGTATGATTTATTCTTTCCTATTCTTACCCCCCCTTCCTTTTATTCCCCTTTGTCTAATTCAAATTCTATTCCTACCCTCTCTTGTTGTGGATTAGCAGCCACATATTGGAGAGAACATTTGACCTTTGGTTTTCTGGGATTGACTTATTTCACTTAGCATGATAGTCTCCAGTTTCATCCATTTACTGGCAAATGCCATAATTTTATTCTTCTTTATTACTGAGTAATATTCCATTGTGTATATGTGTCACATTTTCCTTATCCATTCATCTGTTGAAGAGCACCTTTGTTGGTTTCATAGCTTAGCTATTGTGAATTGAGCTGCTATAAACATTGATGTGGCTGTGTCACTGTAATATGCTCATTTTAAGTCCTTTGGGTATAAAATGGAGGAGTGGGACAACTGGGTCAAATGGTGGTTCCATTCCAAGTTTTCTAAGGGATCTCCATATTGCTTTCCAGAGTGGTTGCATCAATTTGCAGTCTCACCAGCAATGTATGAGTGAACCTTTTCCCCCACATCCTTGCCAGCATTTATTGTTACTTGTATTCTTGATCATTGCCATTCTGACTGGAGTGAGATGGAATATTTATGGTAGTTTTGTGTTATTTATTCATTTTTAGCAGTTCAACAAATAGTTCCCATTGCTACATTAACTCATATCCCCCATGCTGTCCTCGAACATGGGAAATCCTCAAATTTCAGCTCTATTACTTGCTTGCTGTATCATTTTCAGCTTGCTGTATAAAACATGAAAGCTCTCATTTTCACATTTATAAAAATAACTATTATTCCTCTTATAGAGGAATAAAGTGTTAATATATACACTTAGCAAAATAGCACATGCTAAACTCTCAATAATTATTAACTAATACAAGTATGTGTATGTATTAGGGGCTGTGTAACTTTTTGGGATGGTAGTGAACCAAAAAACCTCAGAACCATAGTGTAGTGGAATGGTTTGAATAATATAGGACACTAACAACAAAATAACACCCAGTCATATTATTAGAGACCATGATAATTGATACGAAGAATAAATAAGTTTTGAAAACTGTGATGATGAAAGTCAAAAAGAGGAGGCCAATTTATGTTGGGGTCATTTAGTTTAGGAAAGCTGTCTCTAAGAAAATCGCATCTAAAAAAAAGACTGGTCAGATTATTGAGCGTTATCAAGGAAAAGTATAGTGAAAAGGAGTAGGAAGTGCCTTCTAGCAGAAGATCTGGAACTGAACAGTTTGCTATAACCTGAAATGTGTCCCTCCTCTCTACCCTCTCTTATGTGTTGAAGTCCTAACCCCAAATACCTCTATGAGCTTATTTGGAGATAGGGCCTTTCAAAAGGCCCTGATAGAATAATATCAGTCTCCATCTAAGAAAAGATTAGGATACGAACATGCACAGGAAAGACCACATCAGCAGATAGGGAGAAGATGGCCATTGACAAGCCAAGGAGAGAGGCCTCCAAAGGAAACCCTGCTGATACCCTGATCTCAGACTTCCAGTTTCCAGAACTGGAATCCAGAACTGGGAGGAAATAAATACATTTCTGTTTAAGCTACCCAGTGTGTAGTGCTTTGTTTTGGCAGCCCTCGCAGCCGGACACAGTGGTCAAATTCATTATCTAGGCGCCCTTTTAGTATTCAAATGGTCTCTTGGCAATTCTTTCAATTCTCTACTCTCCATTCTTAATCCACTGCTTAAAGTAACCATTTTGTTTTCATGGTCGCAGCAATTTTACTGGCTAATGGATTTTCCATTTGAACTTGAAGGCTGTGTTTATTTCCTTTTTCAGATTTGTTTTCTCTCGTACAAATTCTATCAGACCCAGGTTACTGCTCCCCTAGTCAACATTGTGCTACCAGGCAGCAGCCGGCCTGCCTCACAAGAGCTCTCTGGGACTGCCGTTCCCATGCATATTTCCAACTTGTCACCCTTGGATTTTAAGGTGCCTTTAATTATATCCAATGTATGTGTGTTATGTCTCTCAGTTTTTTAAACTGTTACTTATAACACAAAATATATCATTCCTTGGTGTCTATCAGGGATTGATTTCAGAATCAACACACAGATGCCAAAATCTATGAAGGCTCAAGGTCCTTACGTTAAACTGGTGTAGTATTCACATATAATATGCCCATCTTCCCATATACTTTAAAATATTTCTAGATTACTTATAATACCTAATTCAATGTATCTGCTCTATGAAGAGTTGTTATACTATATTAGTTAGGGATTAATGGCAAGAAAAAAATCTATACATGTTAAGTACAGATCCATGAATATGGATTCATGAATCCATGATGTGAAACTCTCAGCTGTGGAAGGTCAATGTCCTGTTAAGCATGTATATATGTCTATTTCTTTTTTAATTTATCTTTTAATTTTTTACAGACTGCATTTTGATCCATTGTACACAAATAGGGTATATCATTTCATTTCTATGGTTATACGCGATGCAGATTCACACCATTTGTGTAATCATACATGTACATAGGGCAATGATGTCTGTCCCATTCCACCATTTTCATACCACCTCCCTCTCATTTTCTTCTACATAAAGTTCCCACTTTCTTCTCTCACTTCCCACCCCCCCACACCCATTATATATCATTCTCCACTTATCAAGTAAAACATTTGGCCTTTGGATTTTTTGGGCTTGGCTTATTTCACTTAGCATGATATTTTCCAATTCCATTCATTTATTTGCAAATGCAATAATATTATTCTTCTTTATGGCTGAATAATATTCCATTGTGTATATATGCTACAGTTTCTTTATCCATTCATCTGCTGAAGGGCATCTAGGTTGGTTCCACAATCTAGCTATTGTGAACTGAGCTGCTATAAACATTGACGTGGCTGTGTTACTGTAGTTGGGTGATTTTAAGTCCTTTGGGTATAAACCGAGGAGTGGGATAACTGGGTCAAAAGGTGGGTCCATTCCAAGTTTTCTGAGGATTCTCCACACTGCTTTCCAGAGTGGCTGCACTAATTTGCAACTCCACCAGCAATGTAAAAGTGTGCCTTTTTCCCCACATCCACGCCAACATCTATTATTGTTTGTGCTCTTGATAATAGCCATTGTAATTGGAGTAAGATGAAATCTTATAGTTGTTGTAATTTGCATTTCTCTAATTACTAGGATGTTGAACACTTTTTCATATATTTATTAATTGCCTGTATGTATTCTTCTGTAAAGCATCTGTCCAGTTCCTTGGCCCATTTATTGATTGGGTTCTTTGTAATTTTGGTGTGAAGTTTTGTAAGTTCTTTATAAATTTTGGAGATAAGTGCTCTATCTGAAGTGTGTGTGGAAAAGATTTTCTCCCACTCTGTAGGCTCTCTCTTCCCATTCTTGATTGTATAATTTGCTGAGAAAAAGCTTTTCAGTTTGAGTCCTTCCCATTTATTGATTCTTGCTTTGATTTCTTGTGCTTTGGGAGTCTTGTTGAGGAAATTTGATCTTAAGTCAACATGATGAAGATTTGGGCCTACTTTGTCTTCTATTAGGTGCAGGGTCTCTGGTCTAATTCCTATATCCTTGATCCATTTTGAGTTGAGTTTTGCGCAGGTTGAGAGATAGAGGTTTAGTTTTATTTTACTGCATATGGATTTCCAGTTTTGCCGGCACCATTTCTTAAACAGGCTATCTTTTCTCCATTGTATGTTTTTGACTCCTTTGTCTTGTATGAGGTGACTGTATTTGTGTGGTTTTGTCTCTGTGTCTTCTATTCTGTACCATTGGTCTGCCTGTCTATTTTTGTGCCAATACCATGCTGTTTTTGTTACTATTTCTTTGTAGTATAGTTTAATGTCTGGTATTGTGATACCTCCTGTTTCATTTTTTCTACTCAGGATTGTTTTGGCTATTCAAGGTCTCTTGTTCTTCCAGATGAAGTTCATGATTGCTTTCTCTATTTCTATGAGGAATGTCATTGGGATTTTAATTGGAATTGCATTGAATCTATATAGCGCCTTTGGTAGAATGCCCATTTTGACAAGGTTAATTCTGCCTATCCAAGAACATGGGAGATCTTTCCATCTTTGAAGGTTTTCTTCAATTTCTTTCTTTAATGTTCTGTAGTTTTCATTGTAGAGGTCTTTCACCTCTTTTGTTAGATTAATTCCCAAGTATTTTATTTTATTTTTTTGATGCTATTGTGAACGGAGTGATTTCTCTTTCAGAGGATTCATCACTTATGAATAGAAATGCATTAGATTTATGTGTACTGATTTTATATCCTGCTAGTTTGCTGAATTCATTTATTAGTTCTAGAAGTTTTCTAGTGGAGTTTTTTGGATCTTCTAAATATAGGGTCATGTCATCAGCAAATAGCTACAGCTTTAGTTCATCTTTTCCTATTTGTATCCCTTTAATTTCTTTGGTCTGTCTAATTGCTCTGGCAAATGTTTCAAGGACGATGTTGAATAGAAGTGGTGAAAGAGGGCATCCCTGTCTTGTTCCAGTTTTTAGAGGGAATGCTTTCAGTTTTTCTCCATTAAGAATGATGTTGGCTGTGGGCTTAGCATAGATAGCCTTTACAATGTTGAGGTGTGTTCCTACTATCCCTATTTTTTCTAGTGTTTTAAGCATGAAGGGGTGCTGTATTTTATCAAACACTTTCTCAGCATCTGTTGAAATAATCATGTGATTCTTAACTTTAAGCCTATTGATGTGATGAA
Organism: Sciurus vulgaris; assembly: GCF_902686455.1. Lineage (NCBI taxonomy): Eukaryota > Metazoa > Chordata > Mammalia > Rodentia > Sciuridae > Sciurus > Sciurus vulgaris. The sequence continues at coordinate 120,800,060 of NC_136461.1, read as the reverse complement.
TTACATTTATTGATTTCCAGATGTTGAACCAACCTTGCATCCCTGGGATAAACCCCACTTGATCATGGTGCACTATCTTTTTAATATATTTTTGTATGTGATTTGCCAGTATTTTGTTAAGGATTTTTGCATCTATGTTCATCAGGGATATTGGTCTAAAGTTTTCTTTCCTTGATGTGTCTTCATCTGGTTTTGGTATCAGAGTGATACTAACCTCATAGAATGAATTTGGAAGGGTTCCCTTCTTTTCTATTTCTTGAAATACTTTGAGGAGTATTGGTATCAGTTTTTCTTTAAAGGTATTGTAGAATTCAGCTGAAAATCCATCTGGTCCTGGGCTTTTCTTGGTTGGTAGGCTTTTGATGGCTTTTTCTATTTTGGTGCTTGAAATTGATCTGTTTAGATTGTGTTCAGTTTGGGAGGATCATATGCCTCTAAAAATTTGTCAATGTCTTCAATATTTTCTATTTATTTGGAGTATAGATTTTCTAAGTAGCTTCTAATTATGTTATGTATTTCAATGGTGTCTGTCGTGATCTTTCCTTTTTCATCACGAATTCTATTAATTTGGGTTTTCTCTCTCCTTCTCTTCATTAGTGTGGTTAGGGGTTTATCAATTTTGTTTATTTTTTCAAAGAACCAACTTTTTGTTATGTCAATTTTTGAATTGTTGCTCTGGTTTTAATTTCATTGATTTCAGCTCTGATTTTAATTATTTCCTGTCTTCTACTATTTTTGGTATTGATCTGTTCTTTTTCTAGGGCTTTGAGATGTAATGTTAGGTTATTTAGTTGTTGATTTTTTTTTTTAATGTATGAGCTCAATGTAAAGAACTTTCCCCTTAGTACTGCTTTCATAGTGTCCCAGAGATGTTGATATGTTGTGTCATTGTTCTCATTTACTTCTAAGAATTTTCTTATTTCTTCCCTGATGTCTTCTGTTAGCATTGCTTCATTCAGTAGCATATTATTTAGTCTCCAGGTATATGAGTAGTTTTTGTTTGTTATTTTATCATTCATTTCTAATTGCATTCCATTATGGTCTGATAGGATACAGGGTAGGATCTCTATTTTTTATTTACAAATAGCTTCTTTGTGGCATGGTATATGGTCTATTTTGAAGAAGGATCCATGAACTGCTGAGAAGAAAATATATTTGCTCGATGATGGATGAAATACTCTGTAAATATCCATTAAGTCTATATCATTGATTATATTATTTAGTTCTATAGTTTCTTTTTTCAGTTTTTGTTTGGAGGATCTATCCAGTGGTGAGAGCGGTGTGTTAAAGTCCCCCACTATTAATGTGTTTTGGTTTTTTTGATTCTTAAAATTGAGAAGGGTTTGTTTGATATATGTAGATGCTCCATTGTTTGAGGCATAAATATTTAAAATTGTTATATCTCGCTGTTTTATGCTTCCCTTAAGCAGTATGAATTGTCCTTCTTTATCCCTTCTGACTAACTTTGGTTCGAAGTTCACTTTATCTGATATGAGGATGGAGACCCCTGTTTTTTTTACTGGGTCCATGTGCATGGTATGTTTTCCCCCATCCTTTCACCTGTAGTCTGTGGATGTCTTTTTCTATGAGATGAGTCTCTTGAAGGCAGCATATTGTTGGGTCTTTCTTTTTAATACAATCTGCCAGTCTATGTCTTTTTATTATTGAGTTTAGGCCATAAACATTCAAGGTTATTATTGAGATATGATTTGTATTCCTGGTCATTTTGGCTTATTTTTGGCTTTTACCTTGACTTGGTGTCTCCTTTGATTGGCTTTTCCTTTAGGGTACTTCCTCCCTATGTGACTTGTATTGTTGCTTTTCACGTCCTCCTCACAAAATATTTTGCTGAGAATGTTCTGTAGGGCAGGCTTTCTATTTGTAAATTCTTTTAACTTTTGTTTATCATGGAAAGATTTTATTTCATCATCAAATCTGAAGGTTAGTTTGGCTGGGTATAGGATTCTTGGTTGGTATCTGTGTTCTTTCAGAGCTTGAAATATACTGTGCCAGGACCTTCTTGCTTTTAGATTCTGGGCTGAGAAATCTGCTGATATCCATATTGGTTTCCCCTTATATGTAACTTGACACTTTTCTCTCGCAACCTTTAAAATCCTATCTTTATTTTGTATGTGAGGTATTTTCATTATAATGTGTCTTGGTGTGGATCTATTGTAATTTTGTGCACCTGGTGTTCTGTAAGCCTCTTGTATTTGATTTTCCATTTCATTTTTCAGGTTTGGGAAATTTTCTGATATTATTTCATTGAACATGTTGTTCATGCCTTTGGTTTGTATCTCTGTGCCTTCCTCAATCCCAATAATTCTTAAATTTGGTCTTTTCATGATATACCATAATTCTCAGAGTTTCTTTTCATGACTTCTTAACATCTTCTCAGTTTGTTCAACTTTATTTTCAAGATTAAATATTATGTCTTCATTGTCTGAGATACTGTCTTCCATGAGATCTATTCTGTTGGCGATGCTTTCTATTGAGTTTTTAATTTGGTTTGTCCTTTCTTTCATTTCAAGTATTTCTGTTCCTTTTTCTTCAGAATCTCTATCTCTTTATTGAAGTGTTCTTTTGCTTCCTGCATTTGCTCTTTTAACTGTTTACTGGAATGGTCATGCATTGCCTGAATTTGCTCTCTTATCTTGTCTTTTGCTTCACGGATCATTTTAAGTATGCAGATTCTAAACTCTTTTTCTGTCATTTCTACTGCCATGCTGTCATTGGATTCTATCACAATAGCATCTTGGTTTGTTAGGGACACTTTCTTCCCCTGTTTTTTCATATTGTTTCTATATATTCTCCTCTAGCAGTGAAGATCAGAGATACTGAAGTTCCCCTCTTGCAGGCTTATTATGACCCTGCAGTTTTCCACTACCTCTCCTTTGAAGGGGAGATCAATACCAGTAGCATCCAATACAGAGAAAATGCAGCCCTGAACCAGTTAGCCCCTGTAAAGACTTTAACATTATTGTAATGAACAGGATTAGTTTGATTACTATTTACAGTATTTCTAGTTGTGAACAAGAGGATGGGGAAGGGTGTAGGATGTAAGTGAGTATATAGAGGTGCCTGTCAAAGGGCCTCCAGTCTCCTGTAGGTGTCTCCAGAAGGGAGCTGCCCTTCCAATGATGATGACCATGCCCTCAGGAATAATTCAAAATGCCTGCACCATCCTCCAAAGAAGCTGGGGAGCCCCCGAGTGTGTGCTGAGTCAGCATGGAGGCAGGTGCAGTGTCCCTCAGCAGTAGGGGGCAGGCGGGCAGGCTCAGCTACTGGCCTCTGTCCTTGGTTTGGGGGCAGGTTGTGGCATCCAACCTCGGGGTGGGGGGGCGGGCAGCCTCAGTGACAGCATCAGACCTCAGTCTGTATGTCTATTTCTTCATGGCAGATACATGGAGATGAAATTGGTAGATTTTACTAGATATGCTCAATTGCCATTTATTAATGCTGTAAAAAATTGACAGTGCCACCAAATGGGAATATAAGTGATTTTTTTTTTCATTTCCAGTATTTTTCATCTGATATTTTCAGACTTTACAGATTTTCTCAACATTATGGATAAACAATATTCCTCCCTCAGGTATTAAAATGTCTATAACACTTAGTTATTCATCCTTATTTTTTCTTTATCCAGATTGCCTTATTAACTTACTTTTGAACTAATGTTCTCTTCATTTTTTCAATTCATCTCAAATCCTCTTTAGAATTAGTCAAGATAAGTGTAAACAGTCAGAGATACCTGTCCCACCTCCTTGCGTTGGCTGTCAGATGTGACAGATGTGTGAGATGTGAGGGAATGTTCACTTGGTTACTGCTGCTCAGAGCTTCATGGCACTCTGTAAAACACCAACCCAGCCTGTGTCTCAGAGCTGGACCCAGGGTGGAAATTCCAGTCTTTTCTATCCTGGATAGTTCACAGTTATATCCCAAGAATGTTGAGTGTTATTGGTTAAGTATCTGATAAGTTATTTAATGGTTTCTGGTTTTCTTTTGTAACTGAAACAGTTTTGGTACCTGTGAATATAGATCCAATGAACGTACTTTGTGGCTAATGGCAATCAGATGAATGTATTAAGAAAAAGCCTGCTTTATGGTTTTGATCATTATACTGTTTTAAATAATTTTATTCATAGTTGCATATTATTTAATTTATACCCATAATGGGCTATTGATAAATACAAGAAACATAATGAAGCTTGATGCTGAAATATAAGTTAATGACAATAATTCAGTCAATTCACCTCAAGTTGATCTTACGAAATCTTTAAGTGGCATTCAGCTAATCAAAACTCTAATGCAGCACATTAAGCATTCTCTGTATTAAGGGAGAAAACTCATCATGATGATATCCAATAATGCATTATTTGCAGAGCACTCCATTTGGGTTCCAAATCAAACATGATATAATATCAATTTTTATAATACAGTAAGATATTCAAATGTACCTTAAAGCAAATTAAATAGCATGTCACTAGTTAAATGTGAAAATGTCTTTTTATAGCATGAATTATTAAAGGTATTATAAAATAAATTTTAAATGCGATATTTGATATAGTGATTAAATTTTAACTTATAATCATTTACTTACCATATTTTATACAAAATGAAAAATTAACTTTAGAAATACATGCAGGAGTCATAAGATAGATGTATATATACATATACATGTAGATATATGTGTACACACACACACACACACACACACACCTTTTTATATGGAAAAGTCTTTCATAGGTCAAAACAATTAGAAAATAATTTGGTTAGTTCCTGCGTTAGGCACCCAATTCACTTTCATTGTGAAATGTTTTCTTTTGTCAAGGTCACCATTGGTGTAGAGGTGGTGCTAACAGATATGTGAATAGGGAAACAACTCTAAATCCCTAGTTGTTCATCTTGAGGATCAATCACTACTATATTCATGATAGAGAATTTCTCCTAGAGAATTGGGAGTTCAGTGTTGTAATAACCATGTGGGACCTGGTGATTGGAAGTTCATGGTCTTGGGGGTCCATCATATCCTCTATCCTGGCTGTTATGGCCTAATGGTTTATTGGTCCATTTAGCAAGGAGAAGGTGTACAGAGAAAGAGGGTGATTGACAAGAACAGCATAACTCTCTGATTATTAAGAATCTTGTCTGCCATGAGGAATTTCAATGAGAATGTACAGACAACGCAGATGCGTTTTGGCTCTAGGCTCTTTCTGAATGGGCTACTCTGAAATGACAGATCCTTCTCTATTTTGTGGACCTCATCATGTACTGAAACATGGAAAGCATTTGCTACTTCTTATTTCCAGGTTCTATCAGCATGACATTATCAATACAGTGAGGTTCTGAGGGATGATGAAATGGTTAAGGCCCCTGTAGATTAAAATGTGTCAAATGGTTTTGTCAAGGTGAAAATAATCATATTTCCTGGACAGGAACAAGTGACAAATTACTTCCACACTCTCTGTGTACTAACACTGAAAAGAATGCACCAAGTAGAAGTTAGAGTTCAGTGGTAGAGGCCTTGTCTGCCATGTGCAAGGCCCTGCATTTTATCTCCCCATTGCAAAAAAAGGAAAAAAAAATTCTCTCTGAGCATAAAATTAGTTGTAATCAACACAATTTCATCTTTCAAATCTTTGATAGTGGTGCTAACAGTTTCAACTTCATCTAAATGCAACTGGCCTTTAGCTGACTATTAGAGCAGGCAAAACTTTCTATACCAAGAGGTTTCCTACCAAAAGTGCCAAACAAAATGGTTACAAAAACTATTCCTTCATGACCCCAAGGTTCCATTGCAGTACATTCACACTCATTCCAGGGTCTCAGGAGCAACACTTCAATGTACTGGCTAGAGTCAGTTTTCTCTCCATTTGTCCTTAGAGTACTTTTTCTTCTGGTTTTTGGATTATGCAAATCAACTGAGGTCTTATCTACTGATTTATTTATTAGAACTTCATGGAAAAAGAGAAAGAGAAAATTCTCTTTGTAAGCACTCTCAAAGCACCCTCATCACTGTACAAACTTATGCCCAATTTACTTCAAGTGGTCCTGTGCTACCATCTGGTCCAACTCTCCTCCCAGAATTCTCCCCATCCCATTTTGATTTCAACTGTTCCTCAAATTCTTGCACATCAGGAAAAAAAAAGTCATAAAATCATCCAGGAGAACTCCTTTTCAATATTCAGTGTTTTCCTTGCTAATCTTGTCCTAAAGTTAATTTTATGTTATGTATATATGAACACACATGTGTGTCACAATGATCAGAGAAGTTTATTTTATATTACCCTTATGCACACACACACACACACATATGTATCACAATGAAAGGATTGTTGAAATGAGGAGGATTCATTTAATAGACATAATCTGTTAGTCCTATCTTCTGCACTCTTCTGCTATATTTAGCCCTTGCTTTCTGGGCTTAGTGATGCCTGAGCCACTGCTGGGTCCAGGTTTCCAGTAACCAATCCAGAGCATTTCAGAACTATGTGTTTTCAGAACTCTATGAATGCCTTATCTAATACTTTGAGTGCATGTATGAGAAATTAGCAATATGTCTGTAATCCCTTCTGGTTGAGGCAACTTTCTTCTCTAATCTGATTCTGTGGATCACCTTTCTGTGATCCTGTGGATCACAATTCTATTCTGTTGCAGAATAATAATGAAGGGCAGTCTATGCTGGAACTTGCTATATTACTTCAAAGATACAGCAGGAAGCAGCAAGGCATGTGGAATTGGAATTGTTTTATTGGGTTGTAGTCAACATTCTCTAGTTTCTGGTACTTCAGATTGTCCATATCCTATGGGTCAATAACCCACTTTTCATCAATGCCATAATTTTTACATAAGAAATATAGAGAGGTTATGATCTCAACAGGTATTTTAATTTGTCAGTCTGCAGAATTAATTCTCAAAGTGGTTTTCAGTGATCTCACCTTAGTGAATACAAGCAGTAAGAGTCATTTACCACAGTCATAAAATACTCATCCTTTTCACTCCATATTTGAGCCAAACCCTGGGGTATCTCATTTGTCTTTTTCTCACTCTAAATTATCTAGTGTCATTGGCAGCAAATATTTCAGTCTGTAGTTCTGAGTTTCTCCATTACAGCCATAGCTCCGGAGTCCTCAAGCTCTGCACTTTCTTGATTGTCTAGCCCCTCCCTCAGGCTTGACAGGGGTTGTTTTTATTTCAATTATATTTTCCTTAGCTTTGTTTATGTTTTTGGCATTTTCAGAGAATGAACTCTGAGTTTTACCAAAATTAACTATTTTTCTTTTATTAAATTTATGCATTCCTTTTTTTTACTTTTTTGATTGACATTTTACAGTTTTTTTTTTAAAACTTCTGAATTTCATTTTTAATTCACTCATATTTGAAATACATTTAAGGCCATCCAATATCTTCTGATTTCCTTCTGACCTCATCTCACAGATTTTTGAAATGCAGTGCTATTGTTGCACTTAATCATTTCTAAAGAGTCTGTGATTTTACTTACACTTCTGATATTTTTAAACCTAAGATGTGTTTAAAAAATAAACTTTCTCAATGGATAATTATTTTAATTTTTTTTAAAAAATTTTTTGGTGCTGGAGATTGAACCCAGGGCCTTGTGCATGTGAGGCAAACACTCTACCAACTGAGCTATACCCCTGGCCCCTAAAAATTTTTTTAGTGCTAGTTTTGTGCTATTTTCGTTGATCACAAAACTATCCTAAGCAGCTGGGCTAATTAATTGCTTATTATCCAATGGCAGTGAGATAAACTATTCACCCCAGGACTTTGGTCAATGTTCTTCTTCCTTCAAAATAAGTCTTTTTATTTAAAAAAGCAAAAATGTCCAGCTTAACTGAACTGTGTGCTGTGTGACAGAACTGGTCTACGTTCTGTCGTGTTCTTCTACCTCCTACAGCCCGGCAAGTTTGTAGACCCACACTATCTTTCAGCTGCACTTCCCTAAAATACTGAGACCTTCCTTGGGATCACTTAGTCTATTTTACAAATATTTCAATGGAATTTAAGAAAATGTGTATTCTCTGTGCAGTACCAAAATACCATAAATCTAGTAACTTGGATTTTCTTATCATGTTTTCCAATACTCTGTATTCTTGAATTCTTTTTTCTAGTTGATGTGTAAGTTTCCGTAGAAGGAATATTGAAGTCTTTCCTACCATCGTGGACTTGACAATTTCTCTTCATATTCCTAATACATAGCAGTATTACTCTGTTTATTGTCTATAACTCTTAAATGTTGGTGAATTGTAATCATTATAAAAATGATATAATTTTACTTTATTGAACTTTTACATTAAATTTTATTTTGTCTCACTTCTATATTGCTAGTTTTGTTTTCTCTTGGTAGAATTTACCCAAAATATTTTTATTTGCTATTTTAGTTTTTAACTTTCTTGCATGTTGTTTAAGTTGGTCTTTTACAAATAGCATATATCTGGATTAAAATTTTTTTATTTAACCTAATTTTAGAGTCTGAATCCAGCCACATTTATTATGATTATGAATATATTTGTACTTGGTCTTGCCACTCTACTTATTTTTTTATGTTTTTTGTAGCCACTCTACATTTCTTCTTTTTGTTAGATTTATTAAGGAATATTTGTTTTGTTTTGCTTTGCTTTTTTTGTCCCTTTTTTTTGGTCCATTTCCTCTTTAATATGGGTTATAGAATTCTAGTGTACATAGTTAAAATCACCCAGAGTACTTCTTAAAGGCAGATGCCTAGACTCTTACTTCAGAGATCCTGAGTCTATACATTTGAGGGTATGGTCCCTGAAATCTATATTTTAAACTTATATCACAAGGAGTTGTGTAGAAGATGGTTTTAAGATTAAAGATTAAAAAATTAATGCTCTAATTCAAAAGTCATACTTCACATTACTATTATTCAAGGTATTATTTTAAATAATCTAAATTTAGATACACACACACACACATACACAAATCAGTCAAGAAATTACCTGTTTTTATAATCTCCTGCATCAGAACAAGTTTTTAAAAAAAGTATCCATTTACTTTCCCTTTCAACTTCCAGTTTTGAATTCATTTAACTTCTACATTATTTATTTATTTTTCTATTTTTTAAATATTTTTACAGACTGCATTTTGATTTATTGTACACAAATGGAGTACATCATTTATTTTACTGACATCCTTTTATATAATTCATGGCTGTATCTCAACAATTATGCAAAAGTGCCTATAGGTTTAATAGGTTTATTTCTCTTCATTACTTCTATTTCTTTTTATAATGGTACATTATAATTATACATAATAGTGGAATTAATTGTTACATATTTATACATGCACACAGTGTAATAATAAAATTTGGTCAATTTCATTCCCCAGAATCTTCTTCTTCCCTCCCTTCCTTCCTCTCTTTGTTCTCCTTCCTCTATTCTACTGGTCTCCTTTTTATGTTCATGAATTTCCTCCCACCTGTGTTTCATGAGATTGCCCTGTACCTACATACATTTTTTTTCTTTTTAACTTCCATATACGAGAGAAAACATTTGACTCTTGACTTTCTGAGTATGGTTTGCTTATTTCACACAATATGATGATTCATCCATTTTCCTATAATTGACATAATTTCATTCTTCTTTGTGGTTGAGTAAAACTCCCTTGTGTATACATGCCACATTTTCTTAATCTATTCATCTGTTGACAGACACTTAGACTGGTTCCATAATTTGGCTACGGTGGATTGCCCTGCTATAAACATGGGTATGTGTGTATTACTTAGTATTCTAAGTCTCATTGGGACAAATGTTGAGGAGAGGTGTAGCTAGATCATATGGTGCTTCCATTCCTTGTCTTTTGAGGAATCTCCATTTGATTTTCATGTACAATTTTATAATTCTACCAACAATGTATTACTTTTACTTTTCAAAGACTTTTAAAAATTACAAAAATACAGCAAAAATCATTAACCAGACCACGAGGGTATTTCTAGCAACCCCCAAACCTGCTGATGTGTCTCTTGCCAATCACAACCTTCTCTGTTCCCTGTAAACAAGAATCACTCCTTGATTTGTCTGGAAATCATTTCCTGGCTTTACAGTTTTTCTGTCTTAGTACACATCACAAATGTTAAAGAGTTCACTTAGTTTTGCTTATGTTTGGACTTTTATGAATGAAATTGCATAGTATATATTATTTTATGTCTGACTTATTTTGTCCAACATTTTGTCTTTTAGATTAACCATTTTTTGGTGATTTATATTTGTGATTTATACATACTTCCTACAATTTATCAATTATACCATTGGATATTTGGGTTGTTTTTGTTTCATAGAAGCTCTATAAACACACTTGTGCATGTCTACCAGTGTGCAGGCATATTCCAACATCAGTTCTGTGAAATTGTCTGAATGTCCTACAATTCAATTCAATTTTGACACTAACTTCCCAGAGGTAGTGCAGACCCCATGAGATATGGACAAATTTCTTCATAAGACTGCCCCGCTTCAGACACCATTCACAGATCTTTTGTCTGGCCAGCTACAAGCTTCAAAATGCTGTTTCTATTTCAGTTATGGTGGACTGCAATACAGTTCTGATGCTAAGCACCTGGAGTCAGCATCAGATCCCACAAGACGCTCAGTCCTACACAAAATTAGCCCCACTTCAGATGCCAACTGCGATCTTAGTGGGTGTCTGCATTTCTGTCTGTGAATTCAGGAGTTCTCATGTCCCACTCAGATTTGATAATTCACTAGATTAACTCACAGAAATCACTGAAAGTGCTACAGTTATGATTTTAGTTTACATATCAGGAACAGCCAAATGAAGACATGCATAGGGCAATATATGGGTGGGCAGGCAACTGCAGCACTTCCATGACTTCTTTGGAATCTGGGTGCATCATCCTTTCAGCACATCAATCTGAAAGCTCCCCTGATTCCCTCTATCCAGGGTTTTCATTGGGGGTTTCTTTACCCAGGCATAACTGGTTGAACAGTTAATCTTATGATTGAACTCATTCTCCAGCCCCCATCCTTTACCTGGAGTTTGGGGGGCTCAAAATTCTACCTCTAATAATGTGCTTGTTCTTCTTGGTGATCAACTCACATCCTGAAATTATCCAAGGGCTCACCATGAATCACCTCATTAGCATAATGAAGACCTCATTCAGAAAATGCAAGGATTTTCGAAGCTTTGTATCAGTCACCAGGTACAAAGATGATATTTTTGTTATACCACAACAGGTTAGTAATTTTTTGGTGGGACTGCTGGATCACAGTAAATGTGTATCTTCAACTGTGCTAGAAAATGTCAAACTACCTTGCAAGGTAGTGATATTAATTTATATTCTCATTAGTAAAATATTTGAGAGCTCAAATTTGTCAATACTTATGAATGTGAATGCATTATCAAAGTTTTAATTCTGCCAAGTTGATAGGTGCATACAGACATCTCATGTTTTCCTTGTAATAATCTTTCTCCTTCATTCTTAAAACTTTTCACTGGATGTGGTATTTTAGATTGGAAGTTAGTTTTTCCTTGACAACATTGAAACACCATTCCACTATCTTCTACCTTCATTGCTTCTATTATGAAATCACCTTTCAATTCTGTTGTTCTTTTAATGATCTTTTTTAAAACAAGTGTTTATAAAGCATTTTGTGTTTGTGTGTGTGTGTATGTGTGTGTATCTCCAGATCTGAGATTCCCTGGACATGCAGTGCTGCAAACCCTGATGGCAAGATTGTACAAATGATGATTTATTCTCTTCACCCTTATCCTAAGGATGTAATTCTTTAGGGTCTCATCTTATTGGGGAGAGAGGTTTATTGTTAGATTCCTCATCTTATACAGATTCTAGGTGTTGGTTATGATTTTCCTTTCCTTTGAGATTACCAAAAAGAAATTTGAGGGCTGTGGATATAGCTCAGCAGTAGAATTCTTGCTTAGCATTCACAAGGCCCTGCGTTCAATTCCCAGCACAATAAACAACAAATAAACAAAACAGCAAAACACAACAAAAGAAGAAAATTCAAATAGACTAGAATTGGGAAGTATCTTTACAGCTGAAGTAATTTCTATGGTAACTTTTCTCTTTGGGTTTCTAGCTCTTTTCAGTTTTGACTTTGTTTTTTCTGTTTAATATTATTTTATTTTTCTTTCCTTCCTTCCTTCATCCCTCCCTTTCTCCTTCTCTCATTCCCTCCCTCCTTTTTCATCTCTCTCTCTTTTTTTCTTTTTTTGTTGTAAACAAATAGGGTACAACTTGTTTCTCTGGTTGTACATGAAGTAAGAGGCATACCACTTGTGTAATCATACATTTACATAGGGTAATGGTGTTTGATTCATTCTGTTATTTTTCCTTCCCCCCACCCCTCCCACCCCTATGTTTTTGCTATACAGTCTTTTCTTCCTCCATTCTTGCCTCCTCCCACCCCCATTATGTATCATCATCCACTTATCAGCAAGATCATTTGTCCTTTGGATTTTTGGGATTGGCTTATCTCACTTCACATGATATTCTCCAATTTCAACCATTTGCCTGCAAATGCCATAACTTTATTATTCTTTATGGTTGAGTAATGTTCCATTGTGTGTGTGTGTGTGTGTGTGTGTGCGTGTGTGTATGTGTGTGTGTGTGTATCACAGTTTCTTTATCCATTCATCAACTGAAGGGCATGTAGGTTGGTTCCACAATCTGGCTATTGTGAATTCAGCAGCTATGAACATTGATGTGGCTGCGTCACTGTAATATGCTGATTTTAAGTCCTTTGGGTATAGACCAAGGAGTGGGATAGCTGGGTCCAATGGTGGTTCCATCTCAAATTTTCTAAGGAATCTCCACGCTGCTTTCCAGAGTGGCTACACTAATTTGCAACCCACCAGCAATGTATGAGTGTACCTTTTTCCTCACATCCTCACCAACACCTATTGTTGCCTGTATTCTTGATAATCGCCATTCTAGTTGGGGTGAGATGGAATCTTAGGGTAGTTTTGATTTGCATTTCTGTTATTACTAAAGATGTTGAACATTTTTTCATATATCTGTTGATTGTTTATAGATCTTCTTCTGTGACGTCTTTTCATTTCCTTAGCCCATTTGTTGATTGAGTTATTTGTATTCTTGGTATGAAGTTTGAGTTCTTTATATATTCTGGAGATTAGTGCTCTATCTGAAGTATGTGTGGCAAAGATTTTCTCCCACTCTGTGTAGGCTCTCTCTTTGCATTCTATCCCTCACAGAAATAGAGCAAGCAATCATGAAATTCATTTGGAAAAATAAGAGACCCAGAATAGCTAAAGCAATCCTTAGCAGGAAGAGTGAAGCAGGGGATATCGCAATACCAGAACTTCAACTATATTACAGAGCAATAGTAACAAAAATGGCATGGTATTGGCACCAAAATAGACAGGTAGATCAATGGTACAGAATAGAGGACACGGATACAAACCCAAATAAATACAATTTTCTCATACTAGAAAAAGGTGCCAAAAATACACAACAGAGAAAAGATAACCTCTTCAACAAATGATGCCGGGAAAACTGAAAATCCATATTCAACAAAATGAAACTAAACCTCTATCTCTCACCCTGCACAAAACTCAACTCAAAATGGGTCAAGGACCTCAGAATCAGAAAAGAGACCCTGCACTTTATAGAAGAAAAAGTTGGTCCAAATCTTTATCATGTTGGCTTAGGATCAGACTTCTTTAACAGGACTCCCATAGCACAAGAAATAAAAGCAAGAATCAATAACTGGGATAGATTCAATCTCTCTGTTTATATCTTAGATTAAAATAATGTTTTATGTAGCTGTTTTTCAAATGCATCTGTCATTACTGGGGTAACAGGAAGTATATTATTTCTTGCATACTTTCTTTTGTTTTGCTAAAAAAATCTAGAATGTTTCTTTTTCTTCCAAAAGAAATCGTACATGAGCAGTTAATGTTTTAAGTTTTTGCATATACAAAAACCTTACTTTTTCTTTACCTCTGGTTGATAATTTGGTTGGATATAGTATTCTAGGTTTGAAATTATTTTTTTTCTTAGCACTTGTAGCCCTGGAGGAATTTTCTGGTCTGAATTCCCTTTGAAGTGCCCTTCTCCAAGTTGTCCCCTCCAAATGGCAGGTCTTACTATAGCCAAGAGATGGGAATCCACATGGTGCATTTGGGCAGGGGGAGGACAGCAACTGAGGACCCACCCTGCTGACCACGTAAGGAAATATTTACATTAGTTTGAAGAATAATGTATTTCTATCCTGAATATGACTGGCTGTCCTGTAGAGAATATCTTGCCTAGTGAGGAAGTCAGTAGTTACTTCAGGTTGTCTTCTGCTTTTCTCATCCCAAGTTTCTAAGATAGGAGTCCTGTGAATGCAAAACCTCCACTTGGTTAGAGAACAGATCTAGGGATTTTATCCCCATGATTAATGCCAAAGCACTAAACAGCTGTGCATTATTAGAGGAGCAGGGGAATCATTACTGCACAGCTGTTCTATATGAGATACTTTAGTTAATTAATTTGCATGCTCTTATTTTTTTTTTTCTGGCTTGATCATACTGTCTAGGACTACAGGTCTTGCCTAGTTCCTGTTTTAAGATAATGAACTTTAGATTACATAGAGGGAAATGAGAGAGAGCAGGGGGTATGAAAAATGGTGGAATGAGACAGACATCATTACCCTATGTACAAATATGAGTACATGAAAGGTATGAATCTACATTGTGCACAACCTTAGAAACCAAATGATGTATCCCATTTGTGTACAATGAATCAAAATGCAGTCTGTAAAAATGAAAAAAAAAAAGATAATGAAAATTATAAGAGCTCATTTCCCCCCTCTTTTTCAGGAACTGGTATTTATTGTCAGTCATTTTTGATGTTGGTCAGATACACAGCTACAAGGAAAAGCATTGCACATGTTGCAATCTCAATGCACATAATTAAATGGAACCCCATTATTATAAAAGTAATTCAAATTAACTCCTTCAAACAACTGAGCTTTTAACATATCTTTATGCATTCAATCAACAAATTAAAATGGTTAACAAAAATTACAAATGCAGAGGTCTGGTATTGATGTTTTAAAAAGGCAACTGCTTAAGCATTTCTATTAATTGGAATATCAATCTATCTGCCACTCAACTTCTTGCCATCATCATCCTGCAGGCTCTCTCAACTACCTCTGCTGGCTCAAAC
The DNA here is from genome assembly GCF_902686455.1 of Sciurus vulgaris. Classification (NCBI taxonomy): domain Eukaryota; kingdom Metazoa; phylum Chordata; class Mammalia; order Rodentia; family Sciuridae; genus Sciurus; species Sciurus vulgaris. Next base: position 120,784,873 of record NC_136461.1, on the reverse strand, counting down.
TTAACCATATTGTATCTCTTGGACCTTCCTGTTCTCCATATTGATGTCAAACAAGAGCACATGGCCACATTTGTTGATTTTGTCCTTCAGCACCTTCTAGGTAAAATCAAAAGGGAGATTTCTCCCAAATATTTGTGAAGCCTTCCTGTACACTCCATGCCTCCAATTCTGCCAAAGGAACCTTTGAAGATTCCTCCAGAGTTGCCATGCTCCATCTCTATGGTGTTTTCAAAGCTGGCAACGTCCCCATGACCCATGGCCAGGCCCATTAAGTACCCAGGGCTGGGTCAATGCTCTTTAGACTCTATGCTCTGATTCACTCCGGGCCTGTGTGCTCCAGGTTGTTGGTTCCCAGGCACACTTAGGTTTTAATGTAAATTTAGGTAAAGAGAAAAATGCTTTTTGAAGTAAAGAAGTAGGTCTGAAGCTTCTGTGTACAGTTAAGACCCTTGATAGCTGCATCATCAGGGAAAGGAGAACTAGGGAAAAACTACATTCCTTGCTAAAACAAGGGATGATAATAAAATGAGAGTAGAACTAGGCTCTATGTGAAAAAAATGGCACCCCTAAAGATGGACTCCCCAGTCCTGTGGTAGTTACAGTAGTTTTCAGTGTGAATTTAATGCATCCACAGGATGTGATAACTCCCAAGCAAAGTCATTAAATCAATAAAAATTGCCTTTTTGTGATACTTTGGTATCTTGAAAATATGTTTGTATCTCAATGTCTGTCTGGATGCTGAACTGGTCCTCTGCAATATATTTGACATCCTTAAAGAGACTTTCAATTTGAAGATGGTAGCATAATATTGATATTTTCCTTCTCTCCTTAGGAATGAGAATTGAAATGCAAAGTCTATATTTGGAAAAATTAGGAACCAGCCAAAATGTCAAACTACAAAATATGTGGCTTCTGAAAGGCGATAAAATCAGGCAGGGGTGTATCCAAAAGGAGCCAGGGAGATTGCCAGCGAAGTGCACTCAAAAATTTAAGATTACACAATAAAGTACTCTACGAGACAACTCTGAGAAAAGATCCAAGCCTACATGGCAGGATATTTAGAAATTTAATAACAATGTTAGAAGTATACCTTGTGGAATACTTCTACAGCAGTGCTCAGAAAAGTATTAATAATCTCAAAATATATATTAATAAAAAGAATGAAAACAAATATTTTAATCAACTATCTCAACAAGTTATTTTAAACCCCAATAAAATGATCCTGTGGAAAGCAGAATGAAGGAATTAAGAAGGATAAAAGCAAAAAATTAATGATTTAAAAAATAGGGAAATGAGAAATAATTATTAATAAATGAAAAGCTGTCCTTTTGAAAAATTAATGGAACAGAAAAACTAATAGTTAATCTATATCAGTCAGTGTTCAACTAGGGAAACATAATGGCTATGTGATTGTGGGGCTGCCTAGGGAAGTCAGAAATCCATGGGGCAGGTCATCAGGAAGGGCAGACTCAGCTTGAGCTAAAGCTGCAGTATGTAACAGAATTTCTTGTGAGATTCATTTTGTTCCTAAAACCTTCCAACAGATTGAGTTGCACTGTTTTTAGTCAGTTTTTATTGCTGCTGTGACTAAAGGACCCGACCACAACAATTTTAGAGGAGGAAAAGTTTATTTAATGGTTCAGGTTTTCAGAGGTCTCAATTCATGGACAGCTGGCTCCATTCCTCAGGGCTTAGGTGAGGCTGAACATCATGGCAGAAGAGGGTGGTGGAGGGAAACCACTCACATCATGGTAATTAGGAAGCAGAGAGAGAGACTCTACTTGTTAGATACAAAATATATACCCCATAGCCCTGGCCCCAATGAACCACTTCCTCCAGCCACACCCCACCTGCCTCCAGTTACCACTCACTTAATCACATCAGGAAGTAATTAACTGATTAGGTTAAAGCTGTAACCCAATCACCTCTCTTACAAACCTTCTTGCACTGTCTCACATGTGAACTTTTGGGGGACAACTCACATCCAAACCATAACATGCCTACTCATATTATCTAGGAAAATTTTCCATGCTTAGATACTGATATAAGTCTACATCTGCGAGATACCTTCATGGCAGCACCTAAATTAGTGCTTCATTGAATAACTGGGGACCACAGTTGACCATGTCCTAATCTAGTCAAGAAAACATGAAGATAGCAAAACTTCCTCACTTAATGAAAAATGATTGAGTAAATAGTAATAAATTAAAAGAGAATTAGAAGAATCATAACAGATGAATTTTTAACCCTACTCAAATAAGTTTGAAAACATTGACTAAATGAATAATTTTCTAATAATGTATAAATTTGCAAAATTAATTCCAGAAAGTGTAGAAAAATCAGAACACTAATTTCTATCCAAGATATACATTTTCCCAGGTGCTATTCTTTCAGAGCATCATTAAAGAAGAGATGATCTGGTTGCCTTTTAGATTCTATAGAATCACTATAAATTAGAAATTTGTGTGGTTATAGAAATGTTTTAACTTCCTCTTTTTATTGTAAACAAATGGGATACATGTTGTTTCTCTGTACATGGAGTCAAGGCATACCATTTGTGTAATCATAAATTTACATAGGGTAATGTTGTTTGATTCATTCTGTTATTTTTTTCCCTTCCCCACCACCCCTCCCACCCCTCTTTTCCCTTCCTTCCTCCATTCTTACCACCCTCCTTAACCCGAACCCTAAACCTAACCCTAACCCTAACGCTAACCCCTCCCACCCCCCATTATATGTCCTCATCCGCTTATCAGCGAGATCATTCGTCCTTTAGTTTTTTGAGATTGGCTTATCTCACTTAGCATGATATTCTCCAATTTCATCCATTTGCCTGCAAATGCCATAATTTTATCATTCTTTAGTGCAGCCACTCTGGAAAGTAATATGGAGATTCCTCAGAAAGCTTGGAATGGAGCCACCATTTGACCCAGCTATCCCACTCCTTGTCCTATACCCAAAGGACTTAAAATCAGCATACTACAGAGATACAGCCACATCAATGTTCATTGCTGCTCTATTCACCATAGCCAGATTGTGGAACCAACCTAGATGTCCTTCAATTGATGAATGGATAAAGAAATGTTTTAACTTCCTTGACCAGTGTTACTTAATGCAGGTCTGGAAGCTCATTCTGTAGAAAACACAAAGTCTGAGAGACAAGTATTGGGGAGAAAGAAAACTTCATGTAGTCATCAAAGATTGGAAAAGTGAGAGCCTATATTTCAAGTCAACTTCTCAACTCCAGGGAGTTCAAAGATTACAGACATAGAATAGGAATAATAAGAGAAAGGGGTAGGCTAATAAAGACAGGCAATATTAATGTCTTTTCTAGGAATAGGTGTGGATTTTCCAGGAACTCAGATATCTCTTTTCACTTCTTTCATGGTCTGGTATTTCCAGTCAAGATGGCTCGTACTTGTCTTTGAACTTAAAGAGAGTGGAAAGAGGTTAACCTTGTATTACAGTTTCAGAAAAACATTTCTCTAATGTTCACTATGTCTACAGGCACAGTAGAAATCAGACCCAAAGTTTTAGGCAGTAAGACAGACAGACACGATAGGAAGGCAGAGATGCCAAGCCTTTTCCCCCTGTTCCAGTCATTCACTGAACATCTGTAGGCCTGAGTGAAGAGTCAGTGTTTTCAGCAAAAGCAGCCTTCAAGTCCCTGAAAAGTAACCTAGGCAACCGTTATCATCATAATCCACCTGTCAGAGGTGTTATCTACAGCGAAGTTAGTGGGAGTCTAATAATGTATTGCCCAGCTGTGTGACCTCTGAAATTAGTGATTTTTAGGTCAACTAAGAGCAAGTGAAGCTAGAGAATTTATTTAGATCTTTCTTCAGTAACAGTCAGACAGGTGGTCACTGAGCACTTAAATGCTAAGGGCCTGAATTTTAATTTTAATTCATTTTAATTAATTTAAGGTTAAATAGCCACATGTTGCTGTTGGTTACTATATTGGATAGTGCTGTTCTAATGTATAGAAAAGAATTTGTGCTTCCAAATGCTTTTAGGAAGTAAGCATAAGTATAATAGAGATTGAGTTTAAAAATGTCATTTAGGATATTTGCATCAACAGCATTTATAATAATTGATGCAAACATCCTAAATAAAATGATCAAATAGAAGTTAGTAACACTTTAAAAGCATAATATATAAGACTATGTGGGGTTCATTCTAAGCATTAAAAATGGTACAGTATATGTAAGGTCCTGGGTTCAGTCTTCAGCAACATAAAACAAAAAAGTTCAGAAAGAGATTTGTTGATATAATTTATCATACTAAGGAACTGTCTTAGTCAGTTGAGGGCCTTCTATAACAGAATAACCTAGAGTGGATAACTTAAACAACAAACATTTATTTCTCAGTGTTCTGAAGATTGGAATTCCAAGATCAGGGTGCCACTGTGACTGGATTCTGGAGAGGGCCCTCTTCCTGGTTTACAGATAGCTGTTTTCTCATTATATCCTCAGACAGTGGAAATGGGGCTATTTCTCTCTCCCTCTTCTTGTAAGGAACCTAATCCCATATAACTTTCATTACCTAATTATTTTCCCCAAACCTTATGTCTTAATGCCATCTGTATTAGGGTTCTCCAGAGAAACAAAACCAACAGACTACATTCATAGAAAAAGGGATTTACTTGATTGGCTCACACAATCATAGAGGTTCAAAAGTTTCACAATGACTCACTGTAAGTCTGAGAGGCAAGGACAGTCAGAAGCAGGTCAGTCTGAAGAGCAAGAAGTGTCAAAATAAGAGACAGAATAATGATATGCCAAAGGCAAGAGAATTTCCCATCTCTCTGAGAGTTGCTGGTTCAAGTCGAGTCCAAAGGCCAAAGAACTTCATGTGTGATGGTGTGATGTCCCAAGGATGGCAGCAACAGAAAATGCACTTGGTCAGGAAAAAAAAGTGAGGATTGGAGGAGGGAAAGAGAGAGTAAGAGAAAAAGAGAAAGAGAGAGTCTCTCCCTTCTGCACTTTCAGTTCCTCTGGGCCTCCAACCAATTGGATGGTGCCACTCATTTCAGGACTGGTCTCCCCACTCAGTTTGCTGATCCACATGACAATCTCCTCTGGAAACATTTTCACAATCTGAAATTTGCTTTACCAATTCTCCAGACATCCCTTAATCCAGTGAAGTTGACACCCAAAATTAACCATCACAACATCTTATTGGGGGATAGTTTCAATCTATGAATTTTGAGGGGACACAAACAGGAAGTTCCATAACAGAAATCGAAAGCAAAAACAAACCCAGAGTATTTCTACCATCATAAAAACCTTTGAGCATTGTTCTAAAGATAGCAGCTATCATCAATAAGAGAGAAGAAGAGAGGGTGAGAGAAAGTGAAGGAGAGGGAATTTGGATTATTTTCTGGGAAAATCCAAAGAATCAACTGAGAATTTATTCAGTTGCTAAGAAAATTAGAAAGGTGTTGATACATAAACTTATATAAAGAAAGCAATAGCCTTCATATATTCAAATAACAACTTAAAAGAGGCTACAATGGAAAGGAATCCAATTATCATAGCCACAACAGGGACAGGTAACATTTCTAATAATCGAAAGAAATGTGCAAAATATAGTGGAAGAAAACTTGACAACCTCCTCAGGGACATAAGGAAGGCTTGAATGAATGGAAAAGGATATTATGTTCTTGGATAAAATAATGCAAGCTAATCTATGAATTTAGTGTCATTTTATTAAGTCTTCAGTAGGACTTTTTTTTTCAATAAAATAAGCTGATTCTAAAGTTCATATAGAAAAATTAGAAGAATGGCAAGGGAAATTTCTACCGTTAAACATAAAGTTGTACAAGTTAAAATAGGATTGTATTAACAAATAAGAACTAATGTGGGAGATCCAAGATGGCGGACTAGAGGGTGACTGCATCTCCCGTCGCTCCAGAACTCAGGATTCAAGAAGGGGAGGTATTGAGAGACTCGGACCAACATAGAGCCACAGGGTGAGTCTCTCCCACTGGGTGAAGCTTGGCCGAGGCGGCAGGCTGGGACAGGGGCAGCTTCTCTGAGCAGGGCAGGGCAGCAAGAGATTTCCCCAAGCAGCCCTGCTCTCAAGGCGGCAGGCTCAATCCTCAGCCAGCTTCTCAGAGCAGGCCCGCCCAGTGAGAGCTTTTTTGCACAAGCCAACCCAAGCCCCAGACCCAGCAGCAGGCCTGCAGGTGTCTTCTGGGGACAGGACAGGGCAGGGCAGCGAGAGACTTCCCCAAGCAGCTCTGCTCACGGCAGGCCTGGTCCACACCAGGTTCTCAGAGCAGGCCTGCCCAGAGGGAGCTTTTCTGCACAGAGCCAACCCCAAGCCCTGAACCCAGCTGTGTGACCCAGCCCACAGGCAGCTTCTGGGACCAGGGCAGGACAAGGAGAGGCTTTCCCCGAGCAGCCTGGTTCCCTCAGGTGGGGGCAGGCCCTGTCTATAGCCAGCTTCTAGGAGCAGGACCACCCAGTGAGAGGATTTCCACGCAGAACCAGCCCCCAGCCCTGGACCCAGTAGTGGGCTAGGGGCAGCATTCTTTGGAAACACTGCATTATCAAGTTACTCCAAGACTTCAGGCTGCAGAAGGCTGGGAGGAGATATACTGGAAATCTACAGGGACACTATAAGCCAATAGAGGAAATCTGCAATATCTCAAAGTCCCACTGATATCTGACCGATATGAGAAAACAAGGGAAGAAAATGTCCCAAACAAACCTAGATACTATATCAAGAAAATCCAATGACAGCACAGCAGAAGGAATGTCAGAAAGGAAGTTCAGAATGTACATAATTAAAACAATCAGGGAAGCAAACGAGGAGATGAAAGAGCTAATGCAGGCATTGAAGGAAGAGATGAAAGAGCAAATGCAGGCGTTAAATGATTGCACCAATCAACAGTTAAAAGAGCAAATACGGGAAGCAAGAGATCATTTCAATAAAGAGTTAGAGATACTGAAAAAAAAAAAACCAACAGAAATCCTTGAAATGAAGGAAACAATAAACTAAGTTAAAAACTCCATAGAAAGCATAAACAATAGGATAGAACACCTGGAAGACAGAACCGCAGACATTGAAGACAAAGTATTTAATCTTGAAAAACAAAATTGACCAAACAGAGAAGATGGTAAGAAATCATGAACAGAATCTACAAGAATTATGGGATATCATGAAAAGGCCAAATTTAAGAATTATTGGGATGAGGAAGGCAAGAGAAACAAACCAAATGAATGAACAATCTATTCAATGAAATAATATCAGAAAATTTCCCTAATCTGAAGAATGAAATGGAAATCCAGGTACAAGAGGTTCATAGGACTCCAAATATACAAAATTACAACAGACCCACACCAAGGCACATTATTATGAAAATACTGAACATACAAAATAAAGACAGAATTTTAAAGGCTGCAAGAGAAAAGAATCAAATTACATTCAGGGGGAAACCAATAAGAATATCAGCAGACTTTTCAATCCAGACCCTAAAAGCTAGAAGGGCCTGGAAAAACATTTACCAAGCCCTGAAAGAAAATAGATGCCAACCAAGAATCTTATACCCAGCAAAACTTACTTTCAGATTTGATGATGAAATAAAATACTTCCATGATAAACAAAAGCTAAAAGAATTTACAAAAAGAAAGCTGGCACTACAGAACATTCTCAGCAAAATATTCCATGAGGAAGAGATGAAAAAGAACAATGTAAATCAGCAATGGGAGGAACTAGCCTAAAGGAATAGCCAAATAAAGGAGAAACCAAATCATGTCAAAAAACAAAAATGAGTCAAATGACTGGGAATACAAATCATATCACAATAATAACACTGAATGTTAATGGCCTGAACTCATCAATCAAAAGACATAGACTGGCAGATTGGATTAAAAAGAAAAATCCAACAATATGCTGCCTGCAAGAGACTCATCTCATAGAAAGAGATTCCCATAGACTAAAGGTGAAAGGATGGGAAAAAACATACCATGCACATGGACACAGCAAAAAAGCTGGAGTATCCATCCTCATATCAGATAATGTGGACTTCAAGCCAAAACTAGTCAGAAGGGATAAAGAAGGACATTACATACTGCTGAAGGGAAGCATAAATCAGCAAGACATAACAATCATAAATATCTATGCCCCAAACATTGGCTCATCCTTGTACGTCAAACAAATCCTTCTCAATTCCAGAAATCAAATAGATCACAACACAATAATACTAGGCGATTTTAACACACCTCTCTCACCGCTGGATAGATCGTCCAAACAAAAATTGAATAAAGAAACCATAGATTTCAATAACACAATCAACAATTCAGACTTAACCGACTTATATAGAATATACCATCCAACAAAGAATGAATACACTTTCTTCTCAGCAGCACATGGATCCTTCTCTAAAATAGACAATATTTTATGCCACAAAGCTACTGTTAGCAAATACAAGAAGATAGAGATACTACTTTGTATTCTATCAGATCATAATGGATTGAAATTAGAAATAAATGACAGACAAAAAACAGAAACTTCTCCAATTCCTGGAGATTAAACAATACACTATTATACGATGAATGGATAACAGAAGACATCAGGAGGGAAATTTAAAAATTCTTAGAAGTAAATGAGAACAAAGATACATCATATCAAAATCTCTGGGTACTATGAAAGCAGTACTTAGAGGAACATTTATTTCATGGAGCGCTTTCAACAAAAGAAGTAGACAAATAAACGACAACACTACAGCTCAAAGCCCTAGAAAAAGAAGAGCAGACCAACACCAAAAGTAGTAGAAGACAGGAAATAGTTAAAATCAGAGCTGAAATCATCAAAATTGAAACAAAAGAAACAATTGAAAAAACTTAACAAAATAAAGAGTTGGTTCTTTGAAAAAGTAAACAAAATTGATAAACCCTTAGCCACACTAACAGAGAGAGAGAAAATTCAAATTACTAAAATTCGGAATGAGCAGGGAAATATCACTACAGATATGAGTGAAATATAAAACATAATTAGAAGCTATTTTGAAAATCTATATTCTGACAAAACAGAAAACGTCGAAGACATCAACAAGTTTCTAGAAACATGTGAATTACCTAAACTGAACCAGGAGGACATACACAACTTAAATAAATCAATTTCAAGCAATGAAATAGAAGAGATCATCAAAAGCCTACCAACAAAGAAAAGTCCAGGACCAGATGGGTTCTCAGCTGAGTTCTACAAACCTTTAAAGAAGAGCTCATTCCAATACTCCTCATAGTAGTCCATGAAATAGAAGAGGAGGTAACCCTTCTAAACACATTCTATGAAGCCAATATCACCCTGATACCTAAACCAGATAGAGACACATTGAGGAAAGAAAATTTCAGACCACTATCCTTAACGAACATTGACGCAAAAATTCTCAACAAAATTTCAGCAAATCGCATACAAAAATATATTAAAAAGATAGTGCACCACAATCAAGTGGGTTTTATCCCAGGGATGCAAGGTTGGTTCAATATCTGGAAATCAATAAATGTCATTCACCATATCAACAGACTTAAAGTTAGGAATCACATGATTATTTCAATAGATGCAGAAAAAGCATTCAATAAAATACAGCACCCCTTCATGCTCAAAAACTAGAAAAAATAGGGATAGTGGGAACATTCCTTAACATTGTAAAGGCCATCTATGCTAAGCCCCTGGCCAATATCATTCTAAATGGTGAAAAACTGAAAGCATTCCCTCTAAAAATGGAACAAGGCAGGGATGCCCTCTTTCACCACTTCTATTCAACATCATCCTTGAAACTCTAGCGAGAGCAATTAGACAGACCAAAGAAATTAAAGGGATACAAATAGGAAAAGAAGAACTCCAACTATCTCTGTTTGTTGACGACATGATTATATATTTAGAGGAACGTGGAAATTCCACCAGAAAACTTTTAGAACTCATAAATGAATTCAGTAAAGTAGCAGGTTACAAGATCAATGCTCATAAATCCAATGCATTTTTATACCTAAGTGATGAATCTTCAGAAAGAGAAGTTAGGAAAACTATCCCATTCACAATAGCCTCGAAAAAAATAAAATACTTGGGAATCAATCTAACAAAAGAGGTGAAAGACCTCTACAATGAGAGCTACAGAACACTAAAGAAAGAAATTAAAGAAAACCTTAGAAGATGGAAAGATCTTCTATGTTCTTGGATAGGCAGAATTAATATTGTCAAAATGGCCATACTGACAAAAGTGCTATACAGATTCACTGCAATTCCAATTAAAATCCCAATGACGTACCTTACAGAAATAGAGCAAGCAATTATGAAAGAATAGGAAACCCAGAATAGCTAAAGCAATCCTTAGCAGAAAGAGCAAAACAGGGGGTATCACAATACCAGATCTTCAACTCTACTACAAAGTAATAGTAACAAAAACGGCATGGTATTGGCATCAAAATAGAAAGGTAGATCAATGGTACAGAGTAGAGGACATGGACACAAACCCAAATAAATACAATTTTCTCATACTAGACAAAGGGGCCAAAAATATTCAATGGAAAAAAGAGAGCCTCTTCAACAAATGGTGCTGGGAAAACTGGAAATCCATATTCAACAGATTGAAACTAAACCCCTATCTCTCACCCTGCACAAAACTCAACTCAAAATGGATCAAGAACCTTGGAATCAGACCAGAGACCCTTCATCTTATAGAAGAAAAAGTAGGTCCAAATCTTCAACATGTCAGCTTATGATCAGACTTCCTTAGCAGGTCTCCCATAGCACAAGAAATAAAAGCAATAATCAACAACTGGGATAGATTCAAACTAAAAAGCTTTCAGCAAAGGAAACTATCAGCAATGTGAATAGCGAGCCTACAGAGTGGGAGAATATCTTTGCTACTCATACTTCAGATGGAGCACTAATTTCCAGAATCTATAAAGAACTCAAAAAACTCTACACCAAGAATACAAATAACCCAATCAACAAATGGGCTAAGGAAATGAAAAGACACTTCACAGAAGAAGTTCTACAAGCAATTGACAGATATATGAAAACATGTTTTACATCTTTAGTAATAAGAGAAATGGAAATCAAAACTACCCTAACATTCCATCTCACCCCAATTAAAACAGTGATTATCAAGAATACAGGCACCAATAGTTGTTGGCAAGGATGTGGGAAAAAAGGTACACTCATACATTGCTGGTGGGGCTGCAAATTAGTGCAGCCACTCTGGAAAGCAGTGTGGAGATTCCTTAGAAAACTTGAAATGGAACCACTATTGGACCCAGCTATCCCACTCCTTGGCCTATACCCAAAGGACTTGAAATCAGCATACTACAGAGATACAGCCACATCAATGTTCATAGCTGCTTAATTCACAATAGCCAGATTGTGGAACCAACCTAGATGCCCTTCAATTGATGAATGGATAAATAAACAGTGGTATATATATATACAATGGAATATTACTCAGCCATAAAGAATGATAAAGTTATGGCAGTTGCAGGCAAATGGATGAAGTTGGAGAATCATGCTAAGTGAGATAAGCCAATCTCAAAAAACCAAAGGATGAATGATCTTGCTGATAAGCGGATGATGACACATAATGGGGTGTGGGAGGGGTTAGTGTTAGGGTTAGGGTAGGGTTAGGGTGGGTTAAAAAAAAAAAGCAAAAAAACTAATGCATCAGAATAGAAAGTCCAAATATGGACTGAAATGCATATGGAAATTTAGACTTTAATAAAGACATCATTTTAATACAGTAGTGAAAAGGAAGAATACTCACTCAAGCATCTGGAATGACATCTGGAAAAGTACCACCAACAAAAACGTTGCATGGTGCATCCTTAACATCTAGGACCAAATGGCTTCCAAGTGATTAAAGATTAAGTGCAAGGGGAATGATTAGGAAAATCGAGTCTTTAAGAATAATTCTGTTTAAGAGAGCCTAACTACACATGCCATAAAATATGACAGTCATGAAAATATTGAAAACTTCAATTATATTAAACATCCTTTATGACAGAGGCAAAGACAAAAGATAAATGATCTAGAAAAAATATTTACAAGGCATATTACAAAGGATTGAATTCTGTACTATGTGAGTAGCTTTTATAGGTTGTTTGGGAACAGACCAATATCCCACTAGAAATCTAGGCAAAAGGCATGAATAAATAGTTCATAAAAAAGGACATACCAGTAGCTCATAAACTCATGAAAAGATGTGCAACTTCCTTTATAATTGGAAAAATGCAAATTAAACTTCACCGTGATGCTAATTTTCATCAATCAGACAAAGATCAAAAGATGGAAAACACAGTGGGCTGGCAAGAATGTGGAGAAAAGGACACACGTTCATTGCTGTAGGAAAGTAAATTGCTACACTCTTGGTGGACACTGGGTTTGTGGCCTGCAATTTCAGTAGGATGGTTGGAGGGGAATCCAGATTTCAGGATATAAAGAAGATAAGACTTCTGTGACTATGAGTCAACACAATGCTACCTTTTATACTAATATTATAATGTGATAGTAAAAGCATACAATGGAGTACGTTATGGTTTAGATATGAGGGGTCCTGCTAAAAGCTCACCTTTTAGACAATGCAAGAATGTTCAGAGGTGAAAAGATTGGATTACGTGAGTTGCAGCCTGATCCTAACTGACATGGTGATAACTGTAGGCAGGTAGGATGTGACTGCAGGAAGTAGGTCACTGGAGGCAAGTTTTTGAGGTTTATATCTTGTGGCTGGTGAGTGAAGCTTTCTCTTTGCTTCTTGTTTGCCATGTTTTGAGCTACTTCCCTCTAGCACACCCTCACCTCAGGCCCAAAGCTGTGGAGTTGGCTGGCTGTAGCCTGAATCTCTGAAATCATGAACCAAAATAAACTTTTTCTCATCTAAGTTGTTCTTATCATGTCTTTTGGTCACACAGCACAAAGCTGAGTAAAACAGAGTATAAGTCCACATCACATAATAGTGATCTAAAATTGCATATTAAAACTTGTACCCTTGGCTTTGGATTCTCTTAGTCCCTGTGAAAGTTTGTTCATTCATTCATTAATTCATATGACAAATATTTACCTTATGTTATGTACTGGGGACTCTTCTATTCTGTACCTGGACCCTAATTCTTGCCTCAGGTATAGCTATTTTTGACCTCCATAGTGTAGGTCCAATGACTTGGCTTCACACACTTTCATGTTGATTTTGCTCTTCTACCTCTGGCCCTATGAACCATGGCACTGGGTTAGTATCCGATTTTTTTCTTTTTTTTTTTTTTTAACATTCTGTCCCTGTGGGAACTACCGGCTGGACTTACTGTTCACTATGTCTTCAGTGCAACAGTATAGTGACATTATGCCTAAGACATAGGCATAATTATATGCCTGATATCTGCCATCCCAACCACAGAATGTTAATTCAAAAACAAATATGAATTGATTGCCTACTAAGGCAGAGAGCTGGAGATACAGCAGTTAACAAAAGAGAGAACTTTCTATTCTGATGGAATTCAAGTATAAATATTCAACAGGAGAACAACTGCCCAGGGAGCATGGAGCCCGCTGCCTGGCAGGAATCTTCCATTTATGACAGAAAGGGACAGACCAATTAGAAATATGGCTAAGCGTGCCCTTGAGTAAGGAATGCATTTAGTAAAGTGAAGCAGACACACCCGTCTGGATTGGAAAATCCCCCACGTAAAAGAAGGAGGAAGTGTAACCAGGGAGGCAAATGAGTTCTTATCTAAAATGAAGCTGTAAAAAAATGGGCATGGCTGAGGTGGATGATAACTGCCCAAATAAGAGGATGAAACAGAAGGAAATTCTCCCCAGAGTTCTGCAGAATGACCTTGGACAACTTCAATGATTAAACCAGGTGAGGATTGTAACCTATGATACCTAAATAAGGAGGCCCAAACTTAATGCCTGGCAGAATAGAGAGACCTAGAGTGTGTGGAGATCCTTCTCTTTGTCAAAAAGTAAAAAAGGCTTGCTCATGGGAGCAGGACTTCTATTATAATTTGTAATTAAATGGGTCTTAATTATTCATTGGGTGATAAGTGTTAGTTGATATGAATTAGAGAACAGGAAAAAGTCTCTTTGTATGGATAAGTGTGTCCCAAAAGACTAAAAATTAAAGAACTATTTAAGACTAGGATTCCCTCTCTATAGAAAATGAGGAAACAGCAGAAGAGTTGTTTTAGCTTTAAGAAAAGAGGCTATATGGATATACCCTTCACCCCCATTCCCAATGGAATAATCATTCCAACAGCTTTCCTCTGGGCAGCTTTTCCTCCCACTACACATTTTCTTGGATACAGGATATTGATAAAGGAATCATAGATCCACTACTAAAAATCCGTATTGTCGTGCCCATTATTTTATTCATATAACTAATACTTATTAGGTTTCTGGTATGTCAGTCACTGTGTTTAGTGCTTTACAAGCATCAGCTATTTCTAAATAATGTTTAAAATGGAGCAATTATACACATATACCAATGCACGCAAATCAGAGGTGCGTGGCTTGATGCATTATCATGAAGTGAACAGACCCATGTCACCCCACTTGGGTAAAAATTACAGTAAAGCACTCTCAGTACCTCAGAAGAATTCTGGTCTCCTCCCAAGACTACCCTTTAATTTCTCTGTATGTAATTTGTCACTATCCTAACTTCTTTTTTTTCTTAAAAAAAATTTTTTTTTTTGGTACCAGGGATTAACCACTGAGCAACATCCCCAGTTCTTTTTATTTTTTATTTTGAGATAGGGTCATGCTAAATTGCTGAGGCTAGTTTTGGATTTGGGATCCTCCTGCCTCAGCCTCCCAAGCTGCTGGGGTTATAGGCATGCACTGCTGCTCCTGACACCACTACCCTGATTTCTAACTTCATGGGTTGATTATGCTGATTTTTGAACTCTACATAAAATAGAATCCATTTGCATTGTTTTATGTCTTTCTTTTCCTCAAGAGGATGTTTGTGAGGTTTATTCATACTGTTCCATTTAGTAATTTATTCATTCTCATTGCACATTCTGATGTGTAATTCCAGCACAATTTATCCACTCCACTGTTAATTCACATTAACAGTAAGTTTCCATTATTTGGCTAATGGGATGATTATTTAAATGATTATTATACACATTTTTGGAAAAATATGTATGCATTTTGGGTTATACCTAAAAATAAAATTGCTGGGCCATAGAATATATACATATTCACAGTTAGTAGAAACTACCACATCATTTCCCAAAGTCATTGTATACCATTTTCCATTTTTGCTAGCAGGGCTTAAGAATCCCAGGTACTCCACCTCTGGGTATTGCCAGCTTTTGAAATTTTCAACTATTTTGGCAAGTATGTGGTAATATTTAATTATGGTTAAAATTTGATTTCCTTGCTCACTACTAAGGTGAACACATTTTTACATGTTTATTTGCTATTTGGATATCTTTTTATGTGAAGTGCTTATCCAGGTCTCCTTTTTTTAAATTTTTTATTGAATTTTAGAAGTTCTTTACATATATTGGCTATAAAGTTTTTGTCATTTTCCCCAAATTAATTCCCAGTTTCAATGGAATACCATTAAAAATTCTAATAGTTTATTTTGTGGAAATTAACTGATTCTAAAATTTTTATAAAATGCAGAAGACCAAGAAGAACTACAAAAGTTCTTAAGAAAAAAGAGGATTATTCTCTCAGATTTCAATGCTTTTTTAAAATTATTTTTTAATATGTTTACAGATTGCATTTTGATTCCTTGTACACAAATGGGGTATATCTTTTTGTTTCTATGGTTGTGCATGATGTAGATTCATACCATTCTTGCAATCATACAGGTACATAGAGGGTAATGATGTCTATCTCATTCCACCATTTTTCATAATCCCCTTCTCCCTCTCATTTCCCTCTATGTAATCTGAAGTTCCTAAAGTAATGGTAATTAAGACATATGGTATTGACATATGGATAGGTAGATCAATGAAACAGAATAGAGATTAGTAAGAGACATATAATAAATGTATGAATATTTGATTTATGATAAAGTGACATTGAAAAATAGTAGGAAATAAGTTCCCTAATAAGTTCTCCTGTATCAATTATCCAACTAGAAAAATATGATACCCAATCCTGACCTTAGATTATACTTAAAAGTAAAATTCAGGCATGCTGTAAAAGTAAACATATATGAGAAAATGATAAATCTTGGAAGTTCACATAGGAGAATATCTTCATGACCTTGGTGGCAAGGTGGTGGTGGTGAGGCTTAAACAGGATACTGGAAGCACTAACAGTAAAGAAAAGACTGAACAATTGGACGACATTAAAAAAAAATTCATCAATAGACACTGCTGTTAGGAAAGTAAAAAGGCAAACTGCAGAGTGGGAGGATGTGTTGCTGGTGGAGTTTGCCAGGCTCCTGTGTCAGCTAGCTTTAGACAATGGAAGTTTGGAGGGTAGAGGGAAGAGAGAAGTGAAAGTGTTCATTTCTCTCATTCAGCCTTGGGTAGCATCTCCAGCAGCAGCTGTTTCTGTTTTGTGAATCCTATTCTAATCCCAGCATTCATTGGGTGGTCCCAACCTATGGGTTCTGAGAACACTTCTGTATCAGACTGCATTAGTGCCCTAATTCACATGATTTTCAGCCCAGTCTTTGATTTCAGCTCAGCTGTGGTGGACAGTTCTAGACGATTTCAACTTGCCTCAGGCTCGCAGGTTCTCAGCCCAAGCATTAGTACATCTCCCACTTTCTGCCCTGGAATTTCTACCACACTATAGAGGTTTCTGAAAACCTGTTTGCAAACAACCATGTGCATCTAGAAAAGCAGAACATCAACCTCCCGAAGGTGACCCTTCACAAATGAGGAATGGAAGCTGATGAAAAAATACTTCCCACATGTGGTCCTTAGTTAGAAGTCCTCCACTTAGTCCCGAGTCTTCTATTTGTTCCTCAAAAGATTCTGGGTAGGAATGAGCCTCAGAGGTCCAAAGCAGTAATTCAACAACATGTCCTTACCCTGGATTTGTCTCCTACTCCCATTCTCCCAGGTACCTCACTATGAAAATCCATGAAACCTCTTTCTAAATAAACTACTTGCATATAAGCTGTGGTCTCAGGCTTTGGTTTGCAGTAGGGTCTGGCAGGGAGTTGGGAAACTAAGCTAAGACATTGCTTTTTCTGTCCATCTAATATGAGGTATTAATAGATTCTTGATGTTGTTAATCACTGGGCTGATCCTATTGATATTCTCAGAATTTCTATTACTTGGTTAGCCAATTTCCTATATTAGCTTACCTCTGTTTTACATACATAGGTTGGACTTTGTTTTCCTATCAGAATGATAATCCATTCTGGCCTCCGCCTCCACTATATTACCTTGTTTACTTTTCCCAATTCTGGTCCTTTTCTCTCCTCAAAGCCATGAATCTACATGGACTCTTGATATTCTTTGTTCTACATTTTTATTTTGTTATAAGAGATCATTTGGTCTTGGTCATTTATCATTTCTTTTTGTAAGATCAAGAACACACAAGATAACCTGGTAGTCAAGTTGAACTTGTGTAGACTGACTGCCTTGTGTGATGTGCACAAGTCCTTATCCTCTTCCTGTTTCATTCCTCACTTGCAAGATGAGAACTATAATAACATAAGTGAGTTTATTTTTGTAAAGCACTTAGAACAACCTCAATAGATAAAAAGCTCTAAGAAAATGTTAGTTTTTACTGTGACTCCAAAAATCTACATTTTAAATTTTGTTTTCTTCCTTTAGTGGTAACTGTATGTCCTGATTCATCATGAATATTTCCCTTAAAAATCTTCATGCATTAATTAATTTCATTTACTCACTTAGGATATACTTGCTGAATGTCTATTATATTCCTCATTTCCAGTTGTAGGTCTCTTTGTCATCTAAACATTTTGGAAACCAAAATTCTTTTTTTAAAAAAATTTTTTTAGTTGTCAATGGGCCTTTATTTTATTTATATGTGGTGCTGAGAATCGAACCCAGTGTCTCACATATGCTAGGCATTTGCTCTGCCACTGAGCCACAACTCCAGCTCCCCAAATTCTTTATCTACTCTTTCTATCAGTAACTCTCTACCCTCCCTAAAGATAAGATTTTATTCCTAACATATCTAACATTTTTGATAGTGTTAATCATTTTACTAATTCCCTAGTAATAGTTGCAATAATAATAACTATAATAAATTGTGGGGTAGCTTATATTTTATAAGGTATTTCCGCATATGCAATACTAAACTACAAATGTGTTCAAGGTAGGATTAGTGTCTATATTGTATATTCTCAGTAGTATGATTTATAGCAAATAATCAAGAAATACTTGTTAAGTAAGTTATTTTATATCTTAATTTCTTGAAACATAGCAAGGAATATTATCTTCAGTTTGCACATGAGAAGGAAAATCTAAGAAGTTGGGTTGACCATTCCCTGTTCAACTCCTTGTCCTTATAATAAACACAGTATCCAGATGACTGAGTAAAGACATCCATTAGTTTTGAACATTTGCAGTTATTTTTAATTCATTTATATCCTTCATCATCTTTGCTTATGAATTCTTTGAATTGTATTACTACTCTGGATTTTGACACACCATTTTAATCTATATTCGCCAATCACAGCTATTGTCCTTCCCTGTTTTACAGGCTTTCAATATTCTAATCCACTGTTCCCAGGAGCTCAGGTCAACCTGAAGAGAGTGCTGTGGTGGATGGAAGTCAGGGCATCTGGGTGACAATATGGAGCTTGCTAAAAGCAAGCTTTCTGACCTTGACTACATCACATAACCACTCTAGGTCTCAGTTTCCTTATACATAGAACAAAGTGAAGGTACAGTTACAGGATCTGCATGATTATTTGTAATGGAAACATTCTAGTTATATGATACTCCTCTTCTTCTCTACCTGTCTGCCACTGCCTTTCTACTACATCTTAAAGCCCCTCAAGACCTAACTTTACCTGTGATGATGACCTCATCTTGTCTGGATTCCTTCTTCTCCATCTGGCAAGTCTCTACTCAGGTGTATGAGCACAATTGGCTCATTACCTATGTGTGTCTTGTGAGGGTTTGTGTACAAGGGGTAGGTGGGATCACCAAGGCCTCTTTCCTTCAAATAATCAGAACCATACTTTTCATTTCTTTGTACTTTCCTGCCTTTTTTTGCATGCCTTTGTTTAATGGGCCAGGGCCCTATGTGCATATATTTTTATTTGTGTCAAGTCATATCACAGTCAATGTTAAGGTCAGTCTTCAAAAAATAGCAAATCACATCAAAACTCAAAGCATTATCACTAAAGAAAAAACATTCTTTTCTTTGCCTTTGAAGACATTCTTGTCTTTAGTGATAGTGGGTTAGGGTGGGCTCGAAAGTGATTTTGTGTGTGCATATGATTCTCATTTTTATTATAGCATTAGTTAACCTAGTCACAACCTCTTTACAATCCTGTAGATATGCACATTTCTTTGAGGTCTAAAAGTACTTTTTAATTAGGAAGATGACTTTAGGAAAATTCTAACATTCAGTATTAAGCAAGTCTGAAAAATATATGCAAAAACAGTATGATGATACAAACTGAAAACACCACAGGGAAGAAAACTCAATAGGTGTGAAAGACAGTGGAAATATTCTTATTTGTCAAAGAATTAAGACAGCAAATGATGTGTATATGAAGGCAAAGCACTTAGAGAAGAAAATGGGAAACTAAAGTGGGAGGTGGACTACGTCATGGCAGCCTGAGACTGCAAAGGAACAGGATATTTATACATAAGCTCTAGGCCTGGAGGGACTCTTGCTTGGTAGAGAAATTCAAATAGGTGATACAGGTAATCTTCTGTAAATATGATTTATGTGTAAATGATTCTGCGGTAAAAATAACCTGTGGCCACTTCTCCTGAGGTCTTTGAAGACAAATAAGTTCTAAGATGCTAGCAATGGATTAAGTAATCTCTTAAGTAATTTATGATAATCAGACATTTAAAAAAGTGTGCGATTTGAAAAACAAAACAAAGCATAAAACTCTCCAAACTCAACTTGCCTACAGGGTAGTCAGTGTTTCCAGGAAAAGAATAAAAAAGTCTGTGCTTTTGTTTTTTTTATTTGGTAAGGTACATCTGTGCTATTTATCAGGCACCAGCTTCCAAGGCAGCCTAACTTTAAGGGCATCCTATCCTGGCCTGCTGGACCATGTCAGTATTCACATGGACATCAGTCTATGGGGTAATACTCAGCCATGTGTTAAAGCAAAATAAGCAGGAGGCCATTAACCTGGAATTGTTTCTGTATCTGGAAACCTTACACAGAAAATTGAAACTCAGAAGCATTCCTTATAATGGATTAATTTTTAAGAGCATTTTTTATTGGTGCATTATAATTGTACATTATAGTGTGCTTTGTTGTTACATATTCATACTTACACATGACATAACTTGGTCAATTTCCTTTCCAGTACCTCCCTTTTTCCTCCCCTCTTCTCTCCCCCTGGTCTCCTTCCTTTATTCTATTGGTCTCCCTCCTTTATTCTATCGGTCTCCCTTCTATCTTCACAAGAGCCCCCTCTTTTTATTCTTTTTTTCTCTAACTTCCACATATAAGAGAAAACACAAGATTCTTGACATTCTGAGGTGGGCTTATTTTGTATAACATATGCTTTCAAGTTCTACTGATTTTCCTGTAAATGACATGATTTTATTCTTTTTTTCATGATTGAATAAAACTCCATTGTGTGTGTGTGTGTGTGTGTGTGTGTGTGTGTGTGTGTGTGTGTATGCATTCACTGATGGACACCTAGTCTGGTTCCATAGTTTGGCTATTGTGAGTTGTGCTCTGCTATAAACATGGGTATGTGTGGGTCATTGTTATATGCTGACTTAGCCGACTTAGGTTCTTTTGGATAAATACTGAGGAATAGTTTAGCTTGGTTTTATGTTAGATCCATTCCTAGTCTTTTGAGGAACCTCTATACTGATTTTCATAGTGGTGTAACTGATTAATTTTGACTCAAATTTCAGCCTATCACAGACAGCCACCTAAACTAAACTAGTGAGAAACTTGGGGACCTCCCACCAAACCATACCCAAATAAGTCAAATGCCAATTAAGTAATTACTTTGCTCTCATTTTCAGCATATAAAAGCTTGCTACTCACACTGCTGGAGTGAAGTTCTCTGAACTTCTTCCAGTTTTGAGTGTTGTTGAATTCTTTGTTGAATAAACTCTGTTAAATTTATTTTTTCTAATTGAGACAGAAAAGGGGAGTTTCAGCAGGGGAAATGCTCAGTCTTCCTGCTTTGTTCAGACTCATCTCACTGGGGAAGTCATTGCTTCCCTGAAGGTGGGCTCGAATTTCCTTACAGATTTTTGACCCTAGCATGGATTCCCAGGCTCATCTGGACCTGAGGCTAAGAAGCGAAGCAGGGTTTCTTTGCCTGTCTTTCTCCACATCAGGACCCACGGTTCTGGTTGTATGGTACCTCTTCTTTGACTATCTTTTTTGTTCATGGTGTCCTTGTGCAGGGCGTTTTTGTTTTTGTTTTGTTTTGTTTTTTTTTTGGCCTTGATATCCCATCTTTTTAATTGATTTTTTATTTTTTTATTTGTTCTTTTTATATATTCATGACAGTAGAGTCTATTTTTGACGTATTTATATAGACATGTAGTATATCTTATTTTAATTAGGACCCCAGTCTTGTGAATGTATGCTGTGGATTCACTGTGGCATATTCATATACGTATATAGGAAAGTAATGTCAGATTCATTCCACTGTCTTTTCTATTTTTGATGTCACATCTTAACATGCTCTTTTATTTTTGTTAAAATTTTGTTTTATCACAATTGCTCTTCCTCCATCTTTCTTATAATTTCAACAATTCCTTTAAGAAACCCCTCTTTCTTTCCTACCTTACCATATTTTTCTTTGCTACGCTTCTGTTTTGGTCCCAGGGTATCATAGATATGACTCTATTATAATATTTGCCAATATCAAACTATTTAAGTCACTCACTGAATTGCGAACTCCTTGGAGGATGTTTCAGAAAACCGCAGGCAGCAACATTTAAGCTAATTAATTAATGAGTGCACTTTCTGTTTGAGTGACCTATTTCACCCTATTGCAAGCATAAAAACTGGGCTCCCATCTTGCTCTTGCCATTTAGTATCCCTCTTTTTTGGGGGGTGGGCAGGACTTGAGTTCAGGGACGCTTGACCACTGAGCCACATCCCCAGCCCTTGTATTTATTTAGAGACAGGGTGTCACTGAGTTGCCTAGGGCCTCACTAAATTGCTGAGGCTAGTTTGAACTGGCCTTCTGCCTCAGCCTCCAAGCCACTGGTCATGCACCACCATGCCCAGTGCTAGTATTCCTCATTGATGACCAAAGCAGATATACCAAGCTTTAGTCTGTAATTTCCTATCTGAAATAAGCATTTGCTTGTCTTTTGGTATATAATCTGATGCCTTCAACTCATGTCACCAGTGAAATAAGACCAAAATATACTGTACTATTAATTACATTTTTTTCCAGGCATGTTTAACTTTGTTTTTGGTATCAGCAGCTGTTCCTCGGTACTTTACTGGCTCTTATGGATGGGTGTAGAGCAGTGTTTCTCAAAGTATACTTCTCAGGAACCTTGATAAAAGATACCTGAGGTTCTTATTAAAACTGAAAACCCCAGGTTCTTCTCTAGAACTCAAGACTGGCTTCACAGGCATATGACTTGTGGGTTGCTCAGGACCCTGGGTTTAGAATGGCTTTGTACTTGGTTTAATGTACATTTTAATAATTTTAAACAAGGAGCTCTGCATTTGACTTTGTCCTGAACTCCCAAAATCATGTCACTGGGCTTATCTTGAATGAGTGTGCATGTGTGTGTGTGTGTTTGTGCACATGTGCATGCACATGTCTGGGTATAAGGGTAGTGTTATAACTATCCATTTTGAAGAAACAAGCATTCCCTGGTTTTCTTCAAAAATCTTCCATGAAACTGGGTGCAGTGGTGGACAACCTAGAACCTCAGTTACCCAGGAGGCCAAGGCAGGAGGGCTTGCAAATTCAAGGCAATTTAGCAAGACCCTGTCTCAAATGAAGAAAGAAAGGCTGGGTGGGGTTGTAACTCAGTGGTAAAGCACCATAGGTTCAATATCCAGTACTGCCAAAAAAGGAAAGAAAAACAAAAAGCAAAAACAATACCTCCATACTCTACTACAAAGACTTTTAAAAAGTTAATTCTTAATTTGGTGAGGATATGAAGAAAAGAGCAGTCCCACTTATTACCTGTGGTAATGTAATTTTCCTAGAGGGGCATACACACACATATGAACTCACACACACATATATATACACAAGCTTAAAAAGTTCTCTTGAATTTGAAATTCAAAATCTAAATGCATTACTTTCCATGTCTTTGCCCTTAGGGCTATTTATTTAGTTCTGACTTTTATTGCTTTTCTTTCCAAATTTTATTCTTATTAAGGTTATGCACACCATAGTTTAAAAATCAAACAATACTAAAATGCTTGTAATGAAAAACAGCACTTTCCCACTTTATCCCTCCTCTCTCCTAAGCCCTACTTCCTAGAGGCCATTCTTTAGGCTTTGTATTCTGGTATTTACTTCTCTATTTCTATGTTACTTCTCTTCTTGATTTATCAAATTCAAGTAATCCATTAACTTCCTATTGTAATACAATGATTTAGTTTCCTCATACCTTCCCACATTTTATTCTACTTAATATGTGTTTATTTTGCACATATTCTTAAAGATGTATTGACATGCCTCCATTGTCTGGTTAATGGAATTACGTTTTATATTTAATTGTACCTTACATTTTTTTCACTGGGCCCTGTGTGTTTAGGATTCTTCTGTGTTGTTTTGCACTTGCACATATATGGGCTAGTATGTGAAGTTTATTCACTTCAGTGTTGCTGGTAATAGAAAAAGATCAATGCCAAACTCTTAACAGGGGATGGATTAAATTAATAAAACACACAGTTCAAAGCATGAGCTGGAACTTGTTGCAGGAGAGGTGCAGGTGGATCAAAAGTTCCTTGCTAGATGAACACTGGGAGATCACTTGGCCTGAACCCCTGCATGGGGCATGTGAAGTTTTCACTCTTCTGGAGGTTAGTGGCCAACTGGTAAGATGCCCAGGCTCACCAAGGTGCTGAAACAACACCCCTCCCTTTCCGTGATTCTTTAGACCAGCTGGGCATCACTTCCTGGGCATCAATTCCTCTTTTGGATCATGTTTCTTCTCTGGGTCCCATGTTGTCAAGCCTTTCACTATTCCTTGTCTTTTTCCTACCTCCTGCCTGACTTTCACATCTTTTTATCTCATTGGGAAGAACTCTAATAACCTGTTAAAACAGAAGCCAAGTCATTAATAGTAGAAAGAAGAAATATTTTTATTCTTTATAGGCCTATTCTTCTATTACAAAAAAGAAAAAAATGGCTGAATATACATATATGTAGTTAAATAATTGTATATGATCATATTTTGCTTATCTTCATGCTCTTTTCTCCTTCTCTATATTCCTTTTCCCAGAGGGGAAGAAAGTTTGGGGAGAATCATTATAGAAAAAGAGTCAAGAAGATAAACTAGCCCATAAATTAGGGATAGCATACATCTCCAAATGAAGACTGGTCACATTGTAATTGGTGTGAACTGGATGTTAATACCTGGGTCTGGGGCCTTCAATTGGTATCTCACTACTTCGGCTACATTAGAACTAACCTATAATATCTTCTAAATTTAGAAGTTCAAGTTGCTTCTTACTGTGAATGTCAATTAAGTCATATAGGAAGATCTCAAACCACTCTCTCACCAATATTTAAAAAGTACCAAGGATGCGGCCTCTCTACTGGGTGCAGGGAAGATGTCGGCCTTGGGTGAAACCTGGAGAAAGTCATTTTGCTCCTCTAGTGATGGATCTAACACTTAAATCAGGTCCAGTGCTGACATACCTACAGGCTTTGGAACTGGATTTTGTAAGTTTTCTCAGAGGTAGAGGGATTGGAGAGTATTCCCAGATGTTTCAAGGTGCTGAGAAAGGGACTAGTATTAGGTTGGGGGTAAGACATGTTTAAAAAAATGGGAAAGTTGTATCAGATATGAAACCTGGGTCAATGATCTATTCTTCTCCTTATCATACAGGTACCTGAGAAGGAACAGGTTTTAGTAATCATACAAGTTTTTACATTTCCTCAATGATTCCCACTTTCCTACAAATCTGACTGGGTGTGTCTTTTCTTGTCTAAATAAGAACAAAACATTCTTGCATGCTTAGGAAAAGTTGTAAAAAAAACCCAATGCTATATGGTTTGGATATGAAATGTCCCCTAATAAGTTCATGTGATAGACTATGCAGGAATGTTCTGAGGTAAAAGGATTCAATTATGCTAACTGTAACCCAATCATTTGATGGATTATTAATTTGAGATAAATCACTGGGTAAGCAGGTGGGACCTAGCGGGAGGAAGCAGGTCACTGGGAATAAGCCCTTTATACACTTTATCCCTGACTTCTCTCTTACTCTGCTTCATGGCAGCCATGAACTGAGCAGTGCTCCTCTGTTACACCCTCTGCCATAATATTTTGCCTCACTTCAGGTCTGGAATAATGGAGTCTGCTAACCATAGACTGAAACCTCTAAAACTGTGAGTCCAAATAAACTTTTCCACCTTTAAATTTTTTTTTTTTTTTTTTTTTTTTTTTTTTTTTTTTTTTTTTTGGTATCAGGAATTGAACCCAGGGCTTTGAACTTGCAATCCTCCTACCTCAGCCTCCTGAGCTGCTGGGATTACAGGTGTGCACCACCACGCCCAGCCAATGTTCTTGTCTGGTATTTTGGTCACAATGATGAAAAGCTGATAACACAGTTGAGATCCTCATTCATAGCTTACCCCTATTCTTTTCTGCCAACCCCCAATGTCTTCCATGCAGTTGATCTCACTTGACAAATGTTTATTGAGCACCTGTAAAATGGCAGAACAGTCCCCTACATTGTGATTAACACAGTTTTGAAAACGTGTGTATATCTCTAACTTTTGAAGGTTGAACAAAATCCTTATATGTTACTATATGAACTCCATTGAGAGTTAAACAATTTGACAAATCCTATTTCTGTAATCAGCTTATTGATCACTTTTAACACAGTTGGATGGATATAAACAGTTTGATTTTTTTTCTCCAACTTCTGTTTCCAACTAGGCTCTGTGGAATTTAGAATTTCTATTTCCTGTGTCTTAGTGCTATTTTCAACAGATTCCATAATGTTTTTCTCTCTTTTAATTATTAAAAGTTGAGGTTCCCTTCTAACTTTCTCTGCCAGCCTTGGCAATGGCTAAACTTGTGCCTTGCAGGGTATGAAGACCAATGGGGGTGCTGGGGGTACAGCTCAGTCGGTAGAGTGCTTGCCTTGCAAGCACAAGGTCCTGGGTTCAATCCCCAGCCCCGCAAAAAAAAAAAAAAAAAAAAAAAAAATTGCTGGAAGACCAATGGGAACAATGGCATGTTCTTTTGATGTTCCTCCTTCTTCAGCTGTTTGTATTGAAAGCAGTAAGGAAAAGATGAGAGTCTACTGTTTATCTTCTTCAGCAACTTGGAGATTGGCATCTGGTCTGGCATTGAAATTTCTGGAGATTGATCACTGGTCTGGCATTGAAATTTCTCTATTGCTTCATAACTTAGCTCCTCAAAGTATTGAAGTGAGGAAGGAAAGGGATAGAGAAAAATTTCTGTTAATTTAATTGATAGCCTTTTTTGCAGTCTCCTAGGAATGGTTGTTATGGCTTCTTTTGCTGTCATT
Organism: Sciurus vulgaris; assembly: GCF_902686455.1. Taxonomy (NCBI): domain Eukaryota; kingdom Metazoa; phylum Chordata; class Mammalia; order Rodentia; family Sciuridae; genus Sciurus; species Sciurus vulgaris. The sequence continues at coordinate 120,758,071 of NC_136461.1, read as the reverse complement.
GACCCTCTGATGCTGTCAGACTCATACACAGACACTGTCATTGACACATTGATATTGTGATGTTTGTGTGAGGCAGACATCTAAATGCCAGCCCTGGCACATGCCTGGGTTCTGTGGAGGACCCTACCACATCTTCCAGACAGTTACTTGATATGGGAGTACAGAGTCTTGCCCTTTTCATGCCCTGCCTTCAGAAGACACACATAACCTTGTTGCTAGTCTCATTTGCCTAAGTGGTCCAGGTAGCCCAAGAACTACTAGATGGGGAGAACCTTTCCCACTGGGTGGTAGGCATATCTGGCAAGAGCAAGATAACTCATGGCTAGGCTTTTGGGACCCTGTGAGGCTCACAGATGCAAGGTAGCACATGAAATTTCAGTTCTAACAAAACATCCTGCCATGTCACTGATTCCTTTCCTATTTGCCTTCTAGGTACTGAGTCAGATTGTTTAGTTTCCTGCACAAGAAGACATCCATAAAGGAAACAGGATGTTAGTAAACGATTTTCCAGCTTGTGAAAAATTAAAGAATGGGAATGGATGGAGATATCTTATCACCACAGCATTATACTATTTCCATTACTATATCAGAAATACCTGAGATAATCAACTTAAAAGGAGGGAAGGTTTATTTTGGTTCACAGCTTTAGAGGTTTCAGTTCATGGTCAGTTGTCCCCTTGTTTTAGAGCTCTGATAAGGATAGCCTATGATAGAGTATACTGCTCACCCCCTGGTTGCCAGGAAGTAAAAAAAATAAAGAGGAGGGCCAAGGACATACCCCCATAACACCAGAAAATTTCTAACTTGTTAAAGGTTCCACCACCTCCCAATATCACCATGGGCTAGGACAAAGCCTTCAACACCTGGACCTTTGGGGGACACTTATCCAAACCTTAGCATGCTTCCAGTCCCTAATCTGGCCCTTTGTTTCACTGAGGTGGGATGTGATGTGTGACTAGAAGGATGAGAAATTTGTGGTTTGATTGAGAGTAGAAAGGCTGCTTCTAGGGTCCCTTAACAAACTCTGAAGAAGATAGCAGGCCAAAAATGTTAGCGACCATCTGTTTTAGTCAGTTTTTGCATTACTGTGATCAAAATATCCAACATGAACAACTTAGAGGGAGAAAAGTTTATTTAGGGCTCATGGTTCAGAGATTCAGTCCATGGTGGACTGACCCCATTGCTCTGGGTCTAAAGTGTAACAGGACATAATGGCAAAAGGGCATGGTGGAGGAACACTCCTTTGTTCTTGGTGGCCAGGAAGCGAGAGAGAGAAGGAAATGTCCTCAAGGAAGATGCTGCTTTCCAGAAAACATCCCCAGTGACCTATCTCCATCAGCCATGCCCCACCTGCCTACAGTTACTACCCAGTCAGTCCATTCAAACTAGAGTGAGCTGATTAGGTTGCAGCATTCACAGTTTGATCATTTCACCTCTGAATATTCCTTCATTAACACAGAAAGTTTTGTGGACACCTCATATCCAAATCATAACACCATCTTCAGAATGTGTCTTCTTTTCAGATAGGGCATTGATTCTGGGACATCAAGAACTTCACAAAATATAATTCCACACATGTTCCTTGAAGTTGTGGCTTCCTTCTAACAGGCTATCTCTAAAGGCAACTGGACCCAGCAGTGGGGAGGCCACTGATGGCCTTGTTACTTTGAGGATTAACATATTACCTCTCCTTTACTACCCACTTAACCATATTTCCAGCATCTCCACAGGAATTGGATTAGAAGATGAGAATGTTTTGTGTTTAAACTTCTGTACTGAGATACCCTGGATACTGGTATAGGGTTGTGATATAGGATATTGGTCAGAACATCATTTGACTCATGGGTTGACCATCAACTCATGCCCCCTTCCCTTGAGTGTTAATATGAGTCTTTCAGTCTAGTCACAGATCTTCTAGAACATCCTGCTGTTTTTCCTCTGTTCCTTTGTTACCATCTCCCAATTTGGAGGGAACATTCTAAGGATGCTGGCAGCTGGGAGAAGAGACAGCAGCCTTCTGGAATGGGTAGAGGTCTCCAGCAACTCTGATTTGAATTCTCTGTGGTCCCAGGGCATGAAAGATAAGAAAACAGAGGGTCAGAGGAAGAGTAGAACATTCTGCACATTCCTCTTCTGCACAATAGCTACTGGATCTCAGATCCAATTACAGTTAAATCTGAGGGTCTTAACATCCCCATTCCCTCTCCTATCTACCAGGGGACATTAGCACCTCTCTATCATTAAAGACCTTGGAACCTGGTGCAGAGAGCCCCTCTTCTTCCCTTATCTTGCTCTCCTGATGGCTCAGGAGAGTACTTTAGTACTTCCCTCAGATCCACGCACAGTATCCTATCTCATTAGCTGCTCCTCAGCATTCTATCCTAGGTGCACTTTTTTTTTCTGCACATTTTTCCATGAGAAAACTCATTTATTCCCACTTTAAACATTCCCATTTACATATTTATGATTCTTAAATACATCTCTAGCTCAGAACACTCCTGAATTCCAGGTCTGTGATTATTTCCTAGATAGCTCCATCTGAATATTTTGCAGGCTCTTCAACTGTACATGCCCCAAATGCAACTTATTGTCTCCTTTATTCCCCAGTTCCTTCTCTGTCACCATTCCTTGTATTGGATAACCGTCCACTCAGTTGCCTATGCCAGACATTGGCTAACCAAAAAAATATTAATTTTAACCCCCTACAAATTTCGCAGATCAGTCAATTTCTCTAATCAACAGTTCTTCCATTCCAGCCTGGTCTACCATGGCCTGTCTCTTTAGTCTCCCAGTAGCTTGCAAACCAGTCTCCCCCATTTATAATCTGTTTTCCCCTCTGGTAGGAAGGTGAGTTTTCTGGATGAGAAGTAAAACCATGTCATTGCTCTTACTTAATGATGTACAAATGGTCTTCTTCATTGCCTTTACAATATGCCCTCTCTGGTGTGGCTGTAAACTCATTTATTATGTGATTATTACCATCTCTCTACTTGCTGTCCTGTCTATGACCCATTTCCTTAAACTTTTTGTAATTTAAATGTTTTTCTCACTTACTTTTGCAATTGCTGTGTCTCCTGCCTGGAATATACTTTTGATTGTCTTTTCCCACACTCTTTTTGCAGAGTTTCATCCAATGGACTGTTACTGAATCTTCAGACTTTAAGTTTAAACTCTACTTCTGGTAATTCTTCCCCAAATCCTTTATTTTGTTAGAACCCACCAATGTGTGTTCCTATATTATCACATATTTATCCCATCATAAGATTTATCACACTTTATTGTAACTACTTGATTCAGTTTTGAACTCCTCTGCTTCTCTAGAAGGCAGGGGTTGTGATTCCTTAATTACCACTCTAGCCTCAGTGTCTAGCAAGGTGTCTGCATGCAGTATACTTTTGATACATGGACTAATGATAATATGTAGGCATTTGTGTAGAGCCATGTAGATGTACATATATCTGTGTATACATATACCTACATCCCTGTGGGGATATGTGTCTTTCCTGGATTCTGTGACATAGTAGAAATACAGGGTTTGATGTTAGGCTGGCAGCTATACTACTTACTAACTACACAGCAGTTTACTTAACCTTTCTAAACCCTATAATGATGGGAAGAATGACATCTACCTCCCTAGATTCTGTCATTACCCTGTTTTACAATTCTGGAAATAGATGCATGGAGAAGATAGAACATCTAGTGAGTGGCAGAGTCAAAATTAGAACACTGGGAGTCTGTAGTCTTGACCCGTATGCAATATTCTCTGTCTCTCTTTCTCTGGTGCTACTTAACAGACAATTCTATATGTATATAGGTAGTTCTATATTTTCATCTGCTTTACTTACTCAATCAGTTTGGAAATGGCACATGAGAAAGAAAAATTTTTGCTATAGTTCTGCATACTAACAGCTTAGTGATATGACAGATTATATCACAAAAACAAGAAGACAAAAAGATCATGAAAGGGAAACATGAAATTTCTGAAGTAGGAATGTCTATGAGCTTTTTTAAAAAGGGGCAAAACCTGCCATCTTAGGACTTGGGTGCTTCACAGGACAGGACAGCAATGGACACTCATTGTCAACCCACAGAGCCATCAAGAAGCATTTACAAATGCGCTCATTATGCCTTTCAATTTTATATTTAACAAATAACTTGCTGGGGTATGTCTTATGTCAAGATCTGTCTAGGCACTAGGGTTACAGAAGCAGTCTTTCTCCTGAAGGTTGTACTGTGTGACAAGGGAGGCAGACTAGGGAATGGCGATTTGGATACATTGCCAAGGCAGAGACAAACTTAGAATGTGGGAGTTAATAGGAGAAGTATCAATAACTTATTTAGGAAAGACTTTTTAAAAAATTTCTGGTACTAGGGACTAAACCCAGGGGAGCTCTACCACTAACTATATCCCATCCCTTTTTATTTTTTATTTCATTTTGATACAGGGTCTTGCTAAGTTGTCCAGGCTGGCCTTAAACTTGATATCTTCCTGCCTCAGCCTCCCCAGCAGCTGGGATTATAGGAGTGCAATACCACAAATGAAGGAAGACTTTTTGGTGGAAAGAATGTCCAGGATGAGATCAGATGACTCAAAATGGGGAGAATATGTCTTTCAGGAAGATTAAGGATGAGAGATGGTGATGGTATAGTGAAAAGCATATATAGTTTGAATTAGCTGGTCCATCTTGGTATCAATTCCTGTCAATTACTGTTGTGTAACTTGAAGCAAATCAGTTAACCTTTCTGCCATTAACCTCAAAAGCATGGATGTAAATGCATACTTTGCAAGGTTACTTGAAGGATCAAGTAGGGGCATTATATTTGAAGACTGTTTTAAATTGCCACACAGTATGAAATTGAAGTATTAAGTGAAATAATGCACATGACTACCACTTAGCATAGTGCTTACCTATAGTAAATCCTCAATAAATGTAACTGCCTTCTTTACACTATATTGCTATGCTGCTTTGGAATTCCTGTTCTCTTCAAAGATGAGTTTCTAAAAAGCTGGAACCATCTGACATCTACCATTTATCTATTCTTCAGACTCATCTGCTTCTTTCCCTCTTTTCTCATTTTTCAAGTCTAGGTGCTCTGCTCAATCAAGATTTTTATTTTGCTGGGGGTTGGTGTTTTCATGTCCATTTTCTTGTTCAGTCACTGTCTTTCTTGTAAGAGAAAAAGGGGTTGGGAAATTAGGGGGTCAGAAATTTAAGTATTTGGGCCCCAACAACAAAATAGGCTGAACTTTTTTGCTGTAGTATAATTTAAAATCTAAAAATTGTAGAAGGATTTTTCTAGCTTTATAATGGGCTTGTTTTTCATTTAGCCAACAGTGTAATTAGGAAATGTTCTGATTCTTGTTGTCTTATCACTCTATTTTAAAAAATCGTTTATTTTAAGTAAGTTTCAAAGATTATATCCTAGTATGGATAGGAATAATTTTCCTGCTAACTCCATGACCTTTTGTTAAAAGCTCTATTGCTTCTGGGTTTGGGTTGCTAAGGGATTAATCAGTGCAAGTGATGAAATCAACACTGGGGATGAGAGAGGTTTTAAAACAACCGAGATGTTGGCTTGCAGAAAATCCAGTGTAGGTGGAAAAACAGACCCACATGATCCTTCCACTGTGGACCTGCTTAAGACTATGCTTGTCTTGAGGTAAGGACAGAATGCCAAGGACAGGAACAACAGTAGGAGCTATGACTTGAATGTCTCATGACCCCTCCAAAATTCAAGTTGCAAATTAAATTCTAATGTGGTAGTATTACAAAGTCAGCCTCTTAGGAGGTAATTAGGTCCTGAGGGCAGAACTCTCAAAATGGAATTAGCAGCCTTATAGAAGGGCTAGAGGAACAAGACAGGGCCCCTTTTGTTCTCCCATTTCTTCTGATACATGAAGATCCACTATTTGTCCCTTTGGGAGTGTCTAGCAATAAGGTACCATCCTCAAAGCAGAAGTTGAGCTCTCACTGTACACTGAACCTGCCTGTTCCTTGATTTTGGATTTTACAACCTCCAGAACTATGAGAAAAATAAATTACTGTTGTTTTAAATTACTCAGTCCCAGATATTTTGTTACAGTGTCGTGACTGATCTAAGACAGCAAGTGTATCTAACTGATCAAAACATAGGAGGAAAATCCAAGCGTAGAGCATTGTACATAGTAGGTTTTCAACCATAAAGGGAAGAATTATTTAGCACCCATTTTACAGAGCAAGGTGAATAATAATGAGAAAAACAAGTTTCTACTCCTACAAAGCTTGTGACCCCAGTGACAGAAACAAGTGATGAGAGCACAATGAGAAAAACCTTATATTAATATAATTTCCCACAGAGAACTTTAAGAACACATATGAAAGAGCAACAAATTGTCCGGGTCGAAATGGGGAGGGTTGATGCTTCTGAAAGCAATGTAAATGGCATTTTTCACTCAATAACGGTCTGCACAAAATAAATAAATAAGGGGATCAAAACTACTTTTTTTGGCCAGTGAAGTGGAATTTAAAAAAATTATATTTATTAATGGGTACAGTACACTCAGTGCCTTCTAACTCCAAGTCCTCTACCTTTCCACCACATGATGCCACATTTTATTATTTAAAAATATAAAAGCACAAGTATTTATTTAAAAATTGTACACAGACTCGGACCACTGTAGGGAACAGAACTGGAGGAGATGTTTCTCCTTTAGTTTATGACTCATCTTTTCTGCAGCTCTTCTTCTTGGGCTCAGCTCTGATATTTAACTTCTGATTGCACAAGTGGGCTGTGGTTGCCTGCTTTCAAGGGAATTTAGATTGAGGAAGAATGTGGGAGAAACCTTTTGTCTCTGACCCCAGAACTGATGGAAGAGTAGTTGCATGGAGAAGAAGAAAGGGAAGGAGTGGACACTGGTGGTAACAGCTACCAATACTGAAATAGGTTAAAGGAGGTCTGATTACTCTCCACCTTCTCAGCATTGCTGCATTTTCCTGCTCAGAACAGCCCTGCCTGTTCTACTCCCTCTGACCCTCTGCAAAGGACAGGTCTGAAGATATGCAAGTAGTTACTAATGGCGGGGGGGGGGGGGGGGGGGTTCATTTTGGTTGTCAACTTGACAGGTTGAGGGATGCCTGGAAAATTGGTAAAGCATATATCCTCCTATGCCTATAAGGGTGTTTACAGAGAAGATTGACATTTCAGAGAACTGAGTGGGAAAGACCAACGCTCCAATGTGAGCGTCACTATCTAACAGGCTGGGAACCCAGATGGAACAAAAAAGCAGAAGAGGAAATTCCTTCTTTTCTCTCTTTTTCTTCTTGAGAAGGTTCATTTTTTCCTGCTGCTGCCCTTGGACATCAGACTCCCAGTACTTTGGCCTTTGGATTCAGACTGCATCATTGGCCTTATTTCTCATTCTTAGGTTTTCAGCTTCTTGGCTTGAGCAGATTCAGGCTTCCCTGACTCTCCAACCTACAGACAACCATCATGGGACTATTCAGTCTCTGTGAGCCAAACTAATAAATCTCTTTTTATAATCATATATATATATATATGTGTGTGTGTGTGTGTGTGTGTGTGTGTGTGTGTGTGTGTGTCTGTTTCTTTGGAAACCAGACTAATACACTAGTCCAGAGATTATTGAGGGAGTGGGTTACACCTAAAAGTTGCAGCATAGGTGGTCTGATGGCAGTGGGAGGGGGCTCTTTCATACTCAAGAGAGAGACTTTCCTTCTGGAGGAAGGCATGTCCGTAGTCATCAGAGAATGCCCTTATTAGGCACAGGGTATGAATCCCTCATGACCTGACTCTGAAAGCACCATCAGAGAAAAGTTCACACCTGTCCAGGAATTCTATACCCAGCCTTGACCTCTCAAAAGCTTCTTTAAGAAGTCTTGTTTCATTGCAGAAATTGCAAAGATACAGGACAGAAATAAGAAAGAGATAGCCAGTTCTTAAAAGAAATCTGGTCTTCCCCCAGCCTAGAATTTCAGAAGTCTGCAAAGATATCCCTGGCTCCAGATGATCTCTTTGGAATAGTGGAGAGAACCGGATGATGGTTTGGTGCTGAAAAATGGCACCACACACATGGAGTAAAATTCAGAATGAGGAAGAAAAGACACAAAGCCCCATCCTGCCCTGCGTTCCTCCTTGTAAGCACACGGTTTGTTGGAAATTTGATGAGGGATTCTGTTTGCCACCACCTATCAGATGGTGGTTTAAACCATCTACTTAAACAATAGAATAAAGTCAGAGAACTTTAGCACTTTTAAAAAACTGCCACTAGGGATTTAGCAAATATTTAAATCTGGGAAACACAACTTAGGAAACACTGTGAGTGTTTTGGAAAAGACTTCATCTTAGAAAATAAGGAAGCAAACACCCAAGTAAAATCCAACATGTCACTTATAATTAAAGTAGTTTTTATTAAAAGATCACAGAGATAGCAATCAGATAGACAAACATTAAAGAGAGTGATAGTGCAACTCTAAGTTATAGTCTAGAAAGGATGGGTTAGAACTAAACAGTTATAACCACTTAAATTAAATGAATATGAGTAACATTAAAAATTCTGTTCATCTGTCACACTAGTCATATTTCACAGGGAATAGTCATGCTGTGGTAACTGTAGATTTGTGGGGCATGGCTGATGGAAGTGGGTCACTGGAAGTGTTTGTCTTTGCTGTGGTCCCTTCTCCTTGCTCTCTCTGCTTTCTGGCCACCATAAGCGGAGTAGCACTCCTCTGCCATGCCCTTCCACCATGATGTTCTGTCTCACCTTCGGCCTCAAACAATAGAGTTGACTGACCATGAACTGAACCTCTCTGGAACTTAGCCAAAATAAACTTTTCCTCCTCTATTATTCTTGTCAGAATTTTGGGTTACAACAAAGAAAAGTTGACTAACACAGTGGGCCAGGTACATAAACCCAGGAAGAAAACTGGGAAAAGAATTTAGCTTATTGCCTATGATGCACATTTGGATTAGATTCAAAGGGCAATGGGAGCAGAAGTAGCCCTTACCGATCAATGTTCTTTTCCTATTGTTTTGTATTTACAGTCATGCCTTATTTAAAAATGGGGGCACATTTGGAGAAGGGTATTTTTAGGTGATGTTATTGTGTGAACATTATAGTGTGTACTTGTGCAAACTATATTATGTCACTAGGGGATGTAATCTTCTGCAACCTCTGGTATCTATATGCTCTGTTGTTGACCAGAAATTATGCATAATTGTGGGGGAGCTATCATTTCTCCTTTCCAAGAAGCATGAGGGAAAACCCATTTCTCCATTTAGCCCCTCCCATCCAAAAAGGAAAATAAATAAAAGCCCTGTAGTAATTGGGATTTGTCCTTCACAAAGTATACTTCAGTGACCATCTATACCACACAGAGTAGGTATCATTTGCTTACAATTTTTCCAATGTTCTTCTCAATTCTCCCCAACCATGTTACTCAACCTGAGAGGAGTTCTAACCTAAATTTTCCTCCACTTGATTACATACCTGGAGATTTTTTAGAGTCCCTCATCAATTAAGAGCAACTACCTAGTTGTCTCACTTTTCAACTCTTCTCTTTCTGGGGTGCAGAAGCAATCCCAAACTGTTAGTGTGGAGGAACTCATGACTCAGATGGAAAGTACAAGGCTGTTACTGTTCTAAGAAGTGAGAGAAGTCCTAGTGAGAGGGATGGGTTTATGGGAGGTGGGAGTAAATTCTACTGCTAGTTTTTCTTGGCCTTTGGGTAGCTCAACACAGAAGAAAACAGGTAACAATGAGCACCAATGTTCACCTTGGGAAGGGAGGAAAGGTCACAAAGGGCACTGTGCAACCAAATAACTGTCAGTTCTACCAGTGGAATTTGGCTGGGATGAGTTCTCAGCAGCTGGAACGTGTATCAGTGAATATAACAACTGTTTTAGCCCCAGAAGACCAACCCTTTATTTATTTAATTATTTATTTATTTTTTACCTACTGGTTGCTATTTGAGTCTCTACCCAGTCAGAAGTGAGTACAGCTGAGCACAGTAACAGCAGCCCTTCTGCCACCCAAGACTGGGCCTTCTCTGTGACTGAGCCCTAGGGGCATTTCTGTGTAAGGAACACACCAGTAGATAATCTCAAAAGCACGGCATAGAACAGAAAGGAGCCTTCAAAATGATTTATACATTCCAGAAGGATAAAAACCCTGTGGGAGAGTAAGAACACTGAAATGTGCTCATGCATCAAAATCTTAGTCATGAAGCCAATATTCCTAGCAGAGAAAAAAAGAAAAATAAGTGGAGGGGGAAACACAATTTGAGGGTGAAAAGGAAATACCATTTGCAAAGGGAAGAAATCATTATAGAAACCATGGACATGCCAAAACATTTCAATCTTTTTATATGCAACGTTTTTGCCTAGAAACAAAATCTGTATGTTAAAAGAATTAAAATATTCAAGGTAGGCTAAGTCTCTGTAATTAAATTTTGTGTGTAAAGGAATTGTGCAGCTAAAGAAATAATGATGGTGCCTTGTTATCAGAATTTCCACTCCTCTCCTCTCCTCCCTCCTCTTCTTTCCCCTCTTCGTTCTCCTTCCTTTCCTCCCCTCCCTGATCTTCCCCTCCTTTTTCCTCTCCTCTCCCCTTTTTTCCCTTTTAAATAAAACAAATCTAAGAAACTATGGATGGAGGGGTCAACTTAGTAAGAAACTGATGATTACATGAACTATTTCAATAAATAAAAGAATGATTTTCCTTTGGGACAGAGCCTCCTCAGACTAAAAAATGCCCACCCATTTTCTTGAGTGTGTGGAATCTGTCTGTGCTTTTTTGTATTTTAGAACAAATCAAACAATTACAAAAGACTTCTGTAATGCCATGAAACCTGATTGTCAGTTTTTGCTAAAAGACAAGTTCAGCCTTATTAGGTTCTAGGCTAGCCTTCAGAGATTATGAGGTCACTTATATTCCACTAGACTCTGGCTGGGACCCTAAGTGCTAATCACACTGAGCCCTTCTGGTCCTGTTTGCTTTGCCTTTAGAAGACCTGCTTCCTAAACTCCATGATTAGGAAGGGACTCTCAGAGGAGTTCTGTTGTGTAACTCTTGGCTTCTGAGTTAATTTTCTAGGCGACTTACTGTGCATCCTGTGGGTCTGCATGGAATCAGAACCCAGAAATAAGCCAGGGGATCTCATTACAAGTGGGGTACACAGGAATACTGGGCAAGCTTTGATCCCACATGGCTGATACTTGAATCTTCTTCCAGTAAAAAATAACTCAACCTTAGTTGAAGGTGTATGGAATGTCACTTAGCACTATTTGTTCTTTTGAATCCTTGCTAGTGTTTTGTTCTTGGTTAGTTATGGGTGAAAATGCTCCTATATAAAGTCAAAGATGATTCTTCTCTTTGTATATAGAAAGAGCTTATCTTGTTTCTTGTATTAGAAGGGACATGCATGGATTTTTTTAGGTAGGGACTAGATTTAGGAACAGAGACTGAAAATGGAGCTTGAATGTTGCTTTTACTTGTAGGACTCTACCAAAATATTAAGGCAAGAGACTTAAAAGTTTTAGGGAGTCATTCTCATTATCATCACACCTAACAATTACTGATCATTTGCAGTGTGGCAGAACATGTACTGAGTGGGTCTTTGTATGATAATCACATCTAATCCTCCCAAGAATCCCATGAAGCTATCCAGAGAAGCTGCTGTATCTGTAAGAGCTCTGGGTGAAGTGTTTTGCATTTACCTTTGGCCTCTCACTCTAGACACAGTTGTACAACTATGGGCCTCATCAGAAAAATGCAAATTAAAACCATGAGTTATTTAGAATGGCCATCATTAAAAAGACAAGAAATAAATGCTGGAGAGAAAAGAGAACCCTTAGTTACTCCTGGGAATGTAAATTAGTATAGTCATTATGGAAAACAGCATGGTGATTCCTCAAGAAACTAAAACTAAAACTACCATATGACCCAATAATTCCGCAATTGTATATATACCCAAAGGAGTTGAACTCTATACCAAAAAGATACTTACTTGTACCTCTGTGTTCGTTACAGCATGATTCACAATAAACCAAACTGTGGGACTCACCCAAGCACCCTCCAACAGATGAGTGGATAAAGAAAACATGATATATTCACGCAGGGGTGTACCACTTGTCCATAAAGAAAAATGAAATTCTGTCATTTGCTGGAACACGGATTCAACTGGAGAATATTTTGATGAGTGAACCGTGAAACAGACACTGAAAAACAAATACCACATGTTCTCACTATTTTAAGGAAACAATAAGTGAAACTTGTAGAAATATGGAATGGAATAATAGATACTAGAGATGGAGAAAGGTGAGGGGAGGAACTGAAAGAAATTAGGAGGACTGGGAAAGGTGTTGGGGGAGGGGCTTGAGAGTGGAAGAAGGGCGACTGGACATGGTTGATACAATATGTACACATGGATGGAAATATCACAGAAAACTCATCAGTTTGTACAATTAGTATGTATTAATAAATAAAATAATAACGAAAAAGAAAAGACAATGAGAAAAAGAAAGAATAAACTATGCCTCTACCTCAGATGGAGTTGGGAGGGGAAGTAGGAGGTTATCAACCTGTGATAGAAGCAAATCCTAGAGATGTGAGGGATGGATTACAGCACAGGCTGGTTACTGTTAGGGAAATCCATTTTTAGACGACACAGACTTATTAGAATATAAACTCCAAAAAAAGGCAAGCACCACGATTATTTCACCCAATATAATATTTTCAGTGCCTGGCATAGTTCCTGGAATAGAATAGTGGCTCAATAAATAATTGAACAAATGGATGCTACTATTGAGTATACTGGCTTCATTCCTGAAATTTGTTTTAGGTTCCTTGGCAGAGGGGATTGTTGAACTAAAACATCCTACTGTTGAATGCTTATACAATGTTAGGGCAAGCAACATGTTCACATGTTCTTGATGCAAACATGTTATGCAAGAATAGATGGTCTTTCTAGTACTCACAATGCACATTTGTGGAAAGAAAGGTAATTAGTCTTAAGAAACATAAAGCAAACTTTAGCTTATGGAATGGCAATTAGAAACTAATAATTTCCTGTATTGCTGAAGTTCCTGTCTAACTAAGTCCATGTTCTGAATACCAAATATTCCCAGGTTCTACCTGTTCCTCTGTGTCCTGATCCCATTCTAGAAGTCCCCAGATCCTCCCCTACTTTCTTGGTCTGTTGCCTGCCTCTTTGTCCATTTCAGACGAATGGCCTTAGGATTTGAAGTGACCACTGCTTATCATTTGTAAGCTGCCCTGGATTTTATTTTTTTGATTTCCCTTGGCTTCATCTCTATTATGTGTAAGTAAGGACTGTCTTTTTGCCCTTATGAAGTCGAACTTCCTCCAAGGTCTTTGCTTCTCTGGGAAGGCAACTCATATCTTTTGAGAATGTGCCAGACATTCTCCATCCTGTGCTCCATCCTTTTTATAATCACAAAATAATTACTACTAACATCATCTGACAATTATTTTGGAGTGTTATAATTAATATGCTACTTGTTGGACTGAGTCGTATCTGAAATGTACACAGAAATGTGAGCAGCCCAGGAAATGGAGGGTAGAGTCACCTTAAGAGGTTTAAATTACATCCTGTGAGAAGTAGGGATGGGTGGAAGGATTTGAAATGGAGGATTCATGTGAGCAATGTTCGTAGTATAATTTGTTCTTGATCATATCAGTGCAGCATTATGAAAAGCAAGCCCTGCATAATACCACTGGGGTTTTTGAGACAGAAAGGCACGTTTGTCTTTACACAAAATGATCCCGGTTTCTTTTGCATTTTTAGTTTTCATTCCTATTCTAGTTCTTCTCCTCTAGCTCATTACTCGCTGTCAAGTTCTCAACTATTGCTTACTTACCTCTTTATACTTGTCTCCCTGTAGCAACCTCAGACCTCTTTTCTATTGATTGGTAGTTGGAAAAACAAATACAAAGATTTCTATTACAATTCTATACATATTTTGAATTGCTATTAAAATAATTATTGGTAGTTTGTAAATGTTGCCTCTTCTTCCCTAAACCCCCACCCTGGCTCACTGAGTGCTCTGGCTTTGTGTTGTATCTTCCTAGTTACTTAAAGCTTTCTCTCTCCATACCTTACAACTTGATTTTTCTGGATGATGAAATGGCAGTTACCAAAGACTCTGACAAGCACTAGACAAATGCAAGTGGCATAATACATTTTTTTTATTAGACAAATATGTAGATAGGAAATTCAAAGAAGAAAGAGCTACAGGTATAGGGTCAGGCCCACACCAGGGGCTTGATGACAACATAACCATTTACTTCGAAGTTCAGAGCCCTCCAGTCCAGGATATTAGAATTGAGAGAGGAACCCTGATACACAAACTGGATCTCTTCTGGAGACAGCACAGAGTCCCACATGTACAAATCTCCGATCTCACCCACAAAGGACTGGCTCCTATCAAAACCGCCTCCATAGGAATCCTGCTCCTGTCCCAGGACAATCTTGGGGTGAGGTTCCACGGAGTATCCCTGCCTCAGACCCTTTTTCACCAAAGGTTTCCCATTGATCCAAAATTCAGCAATGCCTGAGGAGGACTCCCAGCTGGTACAGATGTGTACTGGGGCAGGGAAGTCTTCAAAAACTTTGGCTGTGACTTTGCTCCGTCCAATATATAGACTATACTGTCCAACTTTTTCTTTATAAATTAGTAGTTCATTATCCTTGCCCTGAGCGTTGTAGGAGAAGAGGCTGTAGGGGCGGGAAAGGTCACTATAGGCTCGCAAACACAAGGTCAAGTTCTGCAGAGGCTCCTTCAGCTGTGTGATCAAATTCACATAATCACTAGAAGATTCTCTAGGGAACACAAATACCTTTCCACTGAGGTCTGTGAGATAAAATAAGAAATACAATGACTTTCACCATAAATTCAGGGGAAAATTATCCCAGATTCAACTTCTTTTCTCATCTCAGGCTCCTTGAACAATTCCCCTTGACCTCCCTACCTGTCTGAGCGAAGGCTCCCAGGAGGTTGGTGAGGACAGAGACACAAAATAACAGCTTGTCCATGTCCTTGGCCTGAAGTGGGGCAGCAGCTGCAGTGACAAAGGTAGCAGAGAGCACGGTGGCTGTCCACTTAGCTCCTGAGACTCACATTCCTCTACCGCAGGCTTTATGTGCACTTCGGGTGACAATGGGGAGCACCAATGATGTGTGAGTGACTTTCCAGGCCCTCCTCCTGGTGCAGGCAATCAGAGATGCTGATGGAAAGGAAGGGTGAGGCCCTGGCCTGGAAAATCAATGGGAGTTACTTATTAAACACAGGTAACTGCCAGAGCACTAACCCCTGTGACCCAGATTTTGTTGCTGGGAAGAGGTTGAATGTGGAGCTTCAGGGTTATGGATGAGATTAGGGGCTGGGCTGGCCACATCAGAAGGCTCTAACTCTGCTCCCTAGAGGCCCCTTCTTCTGATGGCCTGGTGCTGTGACAGGAGCTCCTGAGCCTTTTATAGTTCTGTGAAACAATCTTCATTTGTAGGTCATTCTGGGATTCTGTTTTCTCCTGAAGACTCCAAATAGCCCTTTACTCTTGATTAACTCAATATTGAGTAATATATCTAGGCTTGTGAAAGGGAAAGAGACAGTTGGAGTACAGACTTTTGTCCCCTCGTAGCTTAGTATTTTTCTACTGTTACTTGGCTCTTTTTCTTCTTTTGTGTATCATGGCACTTTCTTATCCTATATTTTCTCATTTCTCATTTTGACCTTTTTCTGGTGACATAATACCTGCAGAGATGTCAGCATCTCTTCCAGTTTTTTCCTCTTTTGAGTTCTTGGCCTCTGAGGGTGTATTTAATTGATCTTTGGTGATGACTCCATGAATATATTACACTCATATTTATTCACTAATTCCCAGGCACTACATTGGGTGCCGGGAAGTCAGTGGTGACTGACCCTTGCACAATCCCTGTGACCTTCATCTCCATTCTCTCTGCTACTACTTACGTAGCCACACTTTATTAGCTGCTGCTCAAACCTGCTTTTCCTGTAAGATATCAAACAGGTTTTCCTTTTCATCTGTACTACTTTTCTTCTCTCTCATCACTAAATTTTATGGAATCTGCGTTGTCTATCTTCTAATTCATTCTCTGTTCTCTTAGCTCACTACAGGCCTTCTGATCAACGTTTTCAATGGCACAATAACTGCCACCAGTAATTAACTTTCTCTACTATTGTTCAGATTATCCTTATCTCTGGGAAGTTTCCATTATCTTCTTTTTTTTTTTTTTTTTCTGGTTGAATTACGGTTGTGAAGATTTATCTGACTTGTGGCACAGTAAGGGTAGGTATTGGAGTTGGAGTTACACAGCCTGTTACATCCTGAATTAAATACTAATCCTTCTGCTTAGAAGCCCATGCTGTTTCCCATCTTGTTCCAGCTTGGCTGTAAACTCTGAATCAAATCCTATTCTTCAGTCTAACACCTCTAATTGTTGTTCTTCATAGATGCCTGGCTTTCATGGTTTTGTTACTTCTAGTTATTTCTTTAATTGTCTTGCATTTCTCTCTTATCTTTCTCTGTTTCTTGAAATTCTAACTGTTCTTCAAAATTAATCTTGAGAGTAATCTGCTTCATGTAGCCTCTTATGGCTTGGTTGTGAGGTTTCTCCTAAAAGGTTATGTGTGAGCCAATGCAAGAAGGTGCAGAGAGGAAATGATTGGGTTATGAGAGCCTTAAATCAATCAGTGAATTAATCACTTGATGGGATTAATTGAGTGGTAGCTGAAGGCAGGTGGAGTGTGGCTGGAGGAAGTGGGGTATCAGGGGCATGGCTTTGGGATATATATTTGTATCTGGTGAGCAGAGTCTCTCTCTCTCTTTCTACTTTCTGAACATCATGTGAGTAGCTTTCTTCTGCCACATTCTTTCGCATGTTGTTCTGCTTCACCTTGAGACCTGAGGAATAAAGCCAGCTGTCTATGAATTGAGAGTTCTGAAACCATGAGCCCTTAAATGAACTTTTCCTCCTCTACAGTTGTTCTGGTTGGGCCATTTCAGTAGCAGCAGTGCAGACGCTAACTAAAACAAAGACTTTGTTGATGACCCAACAGGACATTAATTTTGCCTCTTTTGGACTCCTCAGAAGGTCTTAACCAAAGGCTTGGCGTAGGATTCCAGTGTCTCCATTTATTAATGGTTGACTATCATCCAAGCCATTAAAGCTCTCTGAACCTCAGATTCCTTCTTTGCAAAACAAAGATAGAACTATCTACCTTACAGTACTTTGGGGGAGGATAAATGAAAAAGTATGATATGCATAAAGTGCATAGAACATTATCTTGTTGGCTACTATTATCAGTTTGAAGCCTTTTTTGTCTATTGCCATGGACTGCCTTGAATTGAAAATATTAGCATATTTGTCTCTTATCTCCTTTAGGCAAAAGATGGTTACTTGGTCTTATTCATATTTACATCACTCATATGATATTTTTTAACATGTGAAAGGAACCTTAGATATGTTTGTGCAATCAAAGGGCACAGGTAGGGTAAGGACTTTTTACATGCAAAAGTTTAGTAGCAATGCAAAATAAGATAAAATATGAGCAGGTGACACTATAAATAGGAGCGGGGAGGTAACCTTTATTGTGAACCCTGGGAATATGCAGTTCCTGGTCCCAGATGTTGATTAATGAGTGTCATAAAATTCACAGAACAGGGTTCACCAGCTGCTTCTAGTTTTCATCATAAATTAACAAATTTTCATTCTGTCAACAAAAAGTGGTTTAGATATTAATATAGAAGATTTTTTTTTTTTTTTTTTGATATGAGATGAATCCATGGAGCTGGACTGGGGGATGAGAGACTAGAGGTAAGGAGGTTTGTACTGCTGTTGGGGTCAAGCACCGGGGCTGATAGTTGCCCATGAAAGTGTGTTGAGACACTGTGAAGAAGCAATCTTGGTTGAAAAGCAGGGTTCATTGTAGGATGGGAAAGAAGGAGAAAAAATGGGGCCTGATTATTTCCTTCTCTGGAATATATTTTTCAGGCTTTGTAAGAGAATTGACTGTGCTTCAACAGTCATCGAGTTGGAAACCAAGGATTATTTCTCTATACAATGTCAGCATATAGGGAAATAAATCCTGGGTCTTCAGAACTGAGTGGTGTTCTCAAGGTGAACCAAAACCTGCTATTGCCATGAGGCTCCTGGGTGCCTTCCTGCCTGTGAACATGCAGATATAGGTGGGTTCCTGTCTGATGGTTCCAGAAGGGTTGAGCGTAAGAGAGGAAAGACGACAGGATGCTGAAGAGAAGCAGGGCCACCTGTGTGCCTCAAGCAGAGTTGTCCTGGGTCAGTCAGTTGGCATAAACTTGAGTTTGACCTCAGAAAAAAAAGGGAAAGAAGGCATTGGCAACACCAGAAAGGGGACCTGACTGGGAGCTGCAAGAAGGCAGGGAGTGAGGTATGACAAAAGTTCACTGGAAGGATTAAAGAATACCTTAAAGATATCTTCTAAGGTCTGAGGTGTTTATGGATGAAAAGAAGTCACAACAGCTATTAAAAGTGCTGGACAGGAAGAAAGAGACTGAAGTAAAATGTAAAGTTCTTAGTACTAAGAACTTTAGTACTAAGAGTTATTTTTTGTATGTTCTGTTAGCTAAAGTTTACTTATAAGCATTTTAGAGGCATTGGAGGAATTCGGAATAGTGATTATTACCCTGAAATGGAGTTGTACAAAATCAAAGCTACACAATTTCATTCTGATGGAAGAGTGTTATAGAAAAGGAAAAGATGAGAATTTAAAAATAAAAATATGTAGAATATAGAACCTAACTAAATTTTACTCCAAAATTTTGACTGCATATTATCTTAATCCATTTTCTGTTGCTATAACTGATTACCACAGACTGGCTAACTTATAAATAATAAAAGTTTATTTAGCTTACATTTCTGGAGGCTGGGGAGTCCAAGAACATGGTACCAACACCTGATGAGAGCCTTCTCTCCACATGATAAAATGGAAAAAGAGATCATGTAGTGAGACACAGCAAGCATGCCAGAGAGAGCCTGCTTTTATAACAAAGATAAGCTTTTAATCCATTAACCCATGAGTGACCCGTCACCTCCTAAAGCTTCCATCTCTCAAAACACTGAATGTTATTTTGGGGATTAAGTTTCCAAAACATAAAATTTGGGGGCATATTCAAACCGCAGCACATATAATTTTTAAAAGTATGATGCTACTAGTGCAGTTAGGATCATAGAGAGTGGGTTAATTTGGAGGAGATGGAAGATAGGTGATAAGTTCAATTCCCAAAATGCTGAACATTTGCATTCATTGGTTGGAGGTGGGACAAGAGTTGGGGCTTGGCAGAAGGGGAAGGACCCTGTGCAGTGCCATGGAAACCAACTTAGCACACGTTTCCAGGAAGCAGTGTCCTGTGCCATTAAATGCATCAGAGAGATCTAAGTAGTACAGATGCTGGATTTTGCAATAAAAATTTCATTGGTGACCTTTGAAAGAGCAGTTTTTGTAAAGTGGGCATGGCAGAATTCAAGTTTCAGGGGATAATGGGGGTGGGGAAAAGAAGGGAGTCTATTTCCTAAGGTTCAGTGGTTTTGACAAGAAACAAAAGGAAAGAAAACCAGATTCTCCTTAGGAAACTCAGAGTCCAATGTGTATTTTTTTCCCTGGCACAGATCATAGATTGTCTCTCTTTGACAGATTGGTTATTTTGTCTCTGTTTCTCACTCCATAATATGTCCTCCAACAATGGAGGAAAATCAGTATCCACCTGAGATTATGACTGACCTTTCTACCCAAGTAGCTTTTTCAAACTCTAAATGCCAGGCTCCAGGCTGCTGGCAGACTTCTACTTCTGCTTCTCAACTCTGGAATCTTCACAAATTGGCCTGTCACTTTTCAGGTGCTGTTGACACACCTCTTTGAGGTGAATAGATCTAACCTCATAGATGAATCAATGTCACTATTGTGAGAGTGGGCTTTGTATAAAAGTGAGTTTGTCCACCTCTTGCTCTCTCTGCTGTGCTCACCCACTACTGAAACCTTCAGCCATTTTTTTTAAATTTATTTTTATTGTAAACAAATGGGATACATCTTGTTTCTCTGTTTGTACATGAAGTAGAGGCATACTGTTTGTGTAATCATACATTTACATAGGGTAATGGTGTTTGATTCATTCTGTTATTTTTTCCTTCCCCCCACCCCTCCCACCCCTCTTTTCCCTCTATACAGTCCCTCCTTCCTACATTCTTGCCTCCCCCCCCCCATTATGTGTCATCATCCGCTTATTGGCGAGATCATTTGTCCTTTGGCTTTTTGAGATTGGCTTATCTCACTTAGCATGTTATTCTCCAATTTCATCCATTTGCCTGCAAATGCCATAATTTTATTATTCTTTAGGGATAAGTAATATTCCATTGCGTATGTATACCACCGTTTCTTTATCCATTCTTCAGCCATTTTTTTTTTTTTTTTTTTTTTTTTGTGGTGCTGAGGATCGAACCCAGGGCCTTGTGCTTACAAGGCAAGCACTCCACCGATTGAGCTATCTCCCCAGCCCATTCAGTCATCTTTTAATGCAGCAAAGATGTCCTTCCCAGATGTGACCCCTTGATCTGGGACTTCCCACCCTCCAGAACCATGAGTCAAATATATTGCTATTATTTATAAATTATCCAGTTCTGTGGTATTCTGTTATAACAGCACAAAGTGGAGTAAGGCAGAAAACTGATCCTGAGAAGTGAGGCTGTTGCTATAGCAAATACCTGAAAATATAGAAGCAGCTTTGGAACGGAATAATGGCTGGAGGTTGGAAGAATCTGCAGGAGCAGGCTAGAAAGAGCCTACACTTCCACAATAGAGGATGAAGAACCATTCTGGTGAGGGCTCAGAAGTAAAGAACTTGAGGGAAAGTCTAGAATTTAGAGATTATGTGAGTGGTTGTGACGAAAATACTGACAAAAATATTGACGGTGAATGACATTTGATGAGATCTCAGATGGAACTGAGGAACAAGGAATTGAACACTAGAGTCAAGGCCATCCTTGTCATACAGTTGCAAAAAAATGATGGGATTGTGTCTGTGTTCTAGGGCTTTAAGGAAGTCAGAATTTAAAAGCAATGGACTTTTAGCATAAGTTCATAAATGGACATTTAGCATAAGACATATCTACGCATGCAAGTACTTTATGTCTCCTTTTGACTGCTTACAGAAAAAACAAAAGGGGAGAGAAATAATTTAAAGATGAATCTGTAATTAAAGGGGAAACATAGGTTTTGATTTCATAGGCTAGAGGGGAATTTGCCTCAGGATGTGTACTTGACTTTGAACTTTTTAGATGGCACAGGAACTAGTTAAGACTCAGTGTTAGTGGAATAAAATGAACGTATTTTGCATGTGAGAAGGACATGCATTTTGGGTGCCCAGGTGAAATGCCATGGTTTGAATGGATCCCTCAGAGTTTATGTGCCAAGATCTTACCGTGATGCAACAGTGTTGAGAAGTGGAGTCTTGAAGAAAGAGATTAAGATTAGGTCATGAGGACTCTGGATTAATGTCATTCCTCTAAGAGTGGGTGTGTTGTAAAAGCAAGTTTGGCTCCTTCTTGCTGTTTTGCAGGTGATGCCTTCTATGGTGTTAGAACACAGCAAGAAGGCTCTCACCACATGCAGCCCCTCGATCTTGGACTTTCCAGCCTTCAGAATCATGATCCTAATAAACTTTTAGTATTTACAAATTACCTGGTCTCTGCTTTTCTGTTATAGCAGCGCACAATGGACCAAGACAATGCCTGAGATTGTGACTGACTTCTACTGCAGTACCTTTTTCAGATTCTAAATGCCAGGCTCCAGGCTACTTAGGAGACTTCTACTTCCCTTTCTCAATTCTGGTATCTTCACAAATTG
The DNA here is from genome assembly GCF_902686455.1 of Sciurus vulgaris. Lineage (NCBI taxonomy): Eukaryota > Metazoa > Chordata > Mammalia > Rodentia > Sciuridae > Sciurus > Sciurus vulgaris. The sequence goes on along the minus strand of NC_136461.1, from coordinate 120,736,156 downwards.
GCTTGTCACTCTCCAGACCCTGCTGATACATGGGAGTCTTTTCTTGATCTCAGTTCTCTGTTCCTAATTTCAGGCTTCGTTTATAAAAGAAAATGCCTGCTAACTTTGTTATTTTCTTCTTTTGGATTCAATGAAACATCTAGACTAAGTGACCTCACCAAGATCTCATTTTAAATTCAGAATTCAACTGAACCTACTCTCTGGGATAGCACAATGTCTCTTTCTAATTTTCTGTCCTTTACATTCCTATATTACTTCCTTTTGAGCCACTTATTTTCTGTAGTCTTTATAAAATTTAGCTTTTGTTACTGAAATAGTTTTTTAAAAAATATTTTTGGTTATAGATGGACACAATAACTTTATTTTAGTTATTTATTTTTATGTGGTGCTGAAGATTGAACCCAGTGTCTCACACATACTAGACCAGTGCTTTACCACTGAGCTACAGTCCCAGTCCCAGAAATGCATTTTTTATCCATCTTTTTATTTTTATTTTTAAAAATATTTTTTGTTATAAATGGACACAATACCTTTATTTTATTTTATTTTATTTTATTTTTATATGGTGCTGAGGATTGAACCCAGTGCCCCACCCATGCTAGGCAAGTGCTCTGCCACTAAGCTACAGCTCCAGTCTTTATACATCTTCTTTTTTAGTGTAATTTTTTTTTTTTATAAAATTTGCCTTTCATTAGAGCCCACTGTCACAACCATATCCTTGCTGTTCATGATCCTTTCATGACACCAGCATCTGAGAGTGAGATGTGCAAAAGAGAAAAATATAATGACAGGGACTCAGTGTAACTCTGTACCTGGAGTATGTTGATGGGAAAATTTCCCTTACTTGGATGTAGGAATATATTTCTCAGTCTACAGTGACAGGGAAAACATGATTGATGAAACAGGGACAGATTTCTTATATGTGTGGCTTAGAGGTGTTGTCTAGAGCCGTCTTGCTTTGCTCTTATCATTTTACCTTTTCTTATGCCATGTTTGGGTGCAAACCCATGACTTACAGTTCATGTCAGAACAAGAGTTTTTCCATATTGACCCATTTCACTGACAGCCTTAAACCTTCAGAATAAGAGAAAGTGCCTCACAGAAGCTGACAGAGTTCACCTTCCTGGGCAGCTCCAGCTTCTGTGAATGTTGTCTTCTGTATCTGCATTTGGAAAAGTCATCAATGGCTCTTGCCCACCTTGACCACATCATTTTTCCTGAGCATGCTGGCTAGTTCAGAGACATATTCATTGGTTACTGTGCCACACAGCCTCACAGGTCAGAATCAAGCAATCTTCTTCGTATTTGTCAAGTGTTAGGTGGTTGTCTGGAAATTCCTAGGGTAGCGTCTTTGTGAACACAAGTATGCGTCCCAGTGGTGCATGCTGCCTTTCACATTGGTCTGATGATAGAAGTTGTCCACATGATATCTTGTTCCACTTGCACTTCTGTGACACTGCAATAACCCACTTCTTGATATCCTTTTTTACTATGAAACTTTCCTGTTCTAATGACACAGTCCATGAAGTAAACAGTATTTTATTCACCACATCTATGTTCATGGACTTGGTCTGTATTTCCTACATTAAAATCCTTATCACCTTCACCATGCTTGGAGCTGCCTCAGCTTGGGACCTGGGGACCTCAAGATGGTCATTGTTCTGTACAGCTGTCACTATTGCCCATCTCCCATCCAAGTACTAATCAGACCTGGTCTTTCTTAACTCCCATGATCAGATGGGATTGGGTATATTTGGGGTGGTATGGCCATAGACTACTAGTGCCCATAAACAATTGGATGAATTAAATACAAAAGAGGCCACCTATCAGAGACCTACACTATCATTCCTCTGCTGTGGAACTCTGCTGTTTACAGTCTCAGTACATAGAGGCCAAGGACACCCTGTATACAACTGTGGACAGAAGAATTTCTTCACAGGTTGACTCATTTCATCAGGAGACCTTTAGTCTAGGGCAATGTTTTTCCTGCTCACAAACATTTTCTATCCCACAAGTGGACCAAATAGAAAGCTTTGTTGTGAATTGGCTCAAACACGTAGACTGCTCTTCCACTTAAGCTCTAAAAGGAAGGCAGAGGCTAGGATTTCCGCTCAGGGTGCTCATTACCTGGAGGCGGCGGCGCGCCAGGCGTACTTTGATGACTTTTTCTTATGTGTGAGCATTTTGATTGAAAGTCCTCCTGACTCCCACTTCACCTGGCCATTCGGTTCTTGACTTTTGTCTGAGTGGACCAGAACTAGTGATGATGATGGCAGAAATAACTTCAGTGAAAGAATCCCAGGGACCACCTGAGACTCTCCCTAGTCCCATGATTTGAGTAATATGGCCCTTAATAGGCATTTCAAAAAGGCTTCCTTACCATTTGCTGATTGAAAAGTAAATAGTTTCAGCAGAGAGGTCCTTTTTCCAGGAATCCAACCCTACTGGCCACTTAAATAGTATATATTTAGGTGGAGTACCCATTACTTATGTAGGAGAAAACAGATTTTTTTTTTTTAAAACCACATTATTCTTGCAGCCTTGGAAGCTGAGCAGAGGAAGAACAGATGGGTGGCTTTTCTCAAAGAATGGTGCCTTCGTTTTTGATGTCCTCTTCTTAACTATTTATTTTCTTCTTCCTTGAAAGCTTTTGAGAATTGCTCATTCTGTAGTGGCCACATGGTAACTATTTAGGTTGGTGGTGGCTAATTCTGAGCAAGTGGCTTTGATTGCTCTCCTCTTAAGTGAAAACTGCAGTTTTCAATGAATCAGGTTCCCCAAATGCCTTTTACTCTTCTGCTGGGTGGGTAGGGTGGAGTGAAGCAGACCAAGGTTATTTTTGCCATGTGTCTTTTCCCACTGGAATTTTTCTTCCGAAGAGCACTTCTCTGCCCTTATCACACATTTTTTTTTCCCCTTGGATGGGTAGTTATGTATGTAATTAAGAAAAATTTCATGTATATCCATCGTGAGACATAGCTAGAAAATACACTGCAAAACCCTCAGTATAGCAGCATCTATTTTCATACACTCCTATATTTTGGGAATAAGTGACTCATTATTTTAGCCCCAAGGTCAGTTCTTTCCATTTTTCTGTCTTATTCTTTTGTCATAGTTTTTAAAGCACAGAAGCAGGCCTGAGGCACATTTTTGGTCACCTGTAATTTTCTCTTCCTCCAACAGACTTCTGGAGTTCATGGGTCCCAGGCACAGTGGGTGTCTTCTCCTTGAATCTCCCATATCTCTCATTTGAAAGACCAGGCACATTAATAGGTGATATGAACATCTCAGTGATGATCAGTGTCTGACACACATTTAGGGGTAACTCTGAAGCTGAGGCTCCTATTTCCCTAGGGGTTCTGAAATGTGTTTGAAAATTCTCTGAAATTGTGTGCAAAATAATGTGCATGCAGGCACATGTGCATATTCTGATCAGATTTTCAAAAGATGTCTCTGAATTACCAGAGGTGAAAATCTATTGCTCTAGAATAGGGTTTTGCAAAACTTTATTTGGTTGAGAATTTAGAATGAACTAAATTTTGTATTGCAGTGCTGTATGTATATATGCATATACATACATATAAATATATCTTAATCAAAATGATCATAAAACAGTACAAAGGCTTATGTCAGGAAAATTCCGAACTGTTTGAGAAATGAGAGGTAGTCATGTGGGACTAGAGAGGAGTGAATATAAAAGAGAATGATAGGAAATATATTTGAAGATGTGGGCTCCATAGGTGATGTCAAATGTAGAGGTTGCCTTCATCATCTTTACCACCATCATCATCATCATCTACAATGCTTTCTGCTCTTCTACTCTCTAACTCCCCCAGGCAAAGTTGGTTGCTCCTTCATTTCTTCTTCTATAGCACTTTGCAATTACATATAATATTTTGTACTTATCACAGCATAATTTCCAATTTAAAATGTGTATCTTTTAAAATTTTATTTTGTTGGTTTTTCTTAGTTTTACAAGGCAATATAATCTATTTTGATAAAACCATACAAGCATAAGATGTATCTTATTCTAATTAGGACCCTATTCTTGTGGGTGGGCATGATGGTGGGGCTTACTTAGGTATTTTCATATGTGTACATAGGAAAATTATGTTAGATTCATTCTACTCTCTTTCTTATTCCTCTCTCCATTCCCTTTCTTTCCTTCCCCTTTGTCTAATCTACTGAACTTCTCTTCTTCCCCTCCCCCACTTTATTGTGGGTTAGCTTCCACATGTCGGCAGAAACATTTAACCTTTGGTTTTTTGGGGGAATTGGCTTATTTCACTTAGCATGATAGTCTCCAGATCCATCCATTTACTTGCTAATGTCATAGTCATTTTTCTTTATGGTGGAGTAATATTCCATTATGTATGTATACCACCTTTTCTTTATCTACTAGAGAAATTTTACTAAAAATATAAATGCTGAGTATTTATAATGTACCAATCATGGTACTAAGCTAGATAGAACCTGTAACAAATACATAACCTGTAAGGAACCCTAAGACACACAGGGTCTCAAGAGAGAGATGAAAATTCAAAAATGAGACTAACATTCCAGAAGCTGAAAGAGGGCATACCTAAGGATGTGGGGGAGCTATTAAGGGAGCACTTGTTCACAAGACTCAGTTCTACATGGGATCATAAGAAAAGAGGATGGCACTAGATGGAGATGTGTGTTCTACAGATGAAGTGAATTGCATAGATGGCCAAAGGGAATGGTCTGACCAGCACAGAAACTTGAAAAAGCAGGTTTGATGAAAAGGATGCATACTGGCATCCTTCCCTGCAAGTCTGGTACCTGGCATAAGGTACCCGCAAGTTGTAGGATCTTAATACACTTAAGGTGATGAATGTACTGGTGAACACACTGGGCAAAGAACAAGACCTTCTATCTGTGCTTCCTAGCATTAGAAGCACCAGGACACATTTCTTCTGCCTCCCTTGCCATGTCTTTTTATCTCAGGGTGAAAAAAAATGAGGGGGAATAAAACAGGTTAGGAAAGAAAATCCCATGGGCTCTTTTCCCTCTCTCTGTAGTTTAGGCTACCTTCTCATCCTACTCTCACTTCTCAACCTATAATAAAACTGGTTATGGAATAAAATAGCTGCAGCAAACTCAAAAATAAGGTAAGGGTGAAAGTGCCTTTGGCAGAAGAGAGAAATGAGGTTGTGGAACAGGTGAGCCTGAGCTGAAGACCAATGCATGATCCCCAGCACAAGACCCAGGTCTTTAGAAAAGAAATTTGAAAGGTACTAGACCTCAATTCAGTCAGCTTCTGCGGAAGGGGGTGTGTGTGTGTGTGTGTGTGTGTGTGTGTGTGTTAGAGGTGGGGATGTAAGTGATCCTGGTAGTATTGTGGGGAGGGAACTAATCTGCAGGAAATTCTGAGGTTCGTGGGAAGTGTTGCCTCTGTATTAAATGCCCAGAATGCAAGGAAATATTTTTTGGTATGATTTTTAAAAGGAATTTTTTGAGGTAGACTTTACATACCAAAAATATTCACTGGATTTTAATGTCTTTGCAGAACTGTGCTACCATTATCGGAATCTAATTTTCTAACATTTTCATCACCCTCAAAATAAATACTGTACCTAGTAGAAATCCATTCTTGCTTCCCTCTAATCCCAGACCACAGCAACTACTATTCTACTCTCTGTATTAATGGATTTGCCTTTCCTGAACACTTCATATTACGTGGGAATCAACCAATATGTGGTCTTTTGTGTGACTTTCACTTTGCATTGTGTTTTCAAGGTCCATTCAGTGTTGTAGTCTCTGTCAGTACTTCATTTCTTTTAATGGTTGAAAAATATTCCATGGTATGGTTATAATTGTTTAATTGCTTTTTTTTAATGTTAATCCAATCTCACACTCAGGGGGTGATTCCCACTTGGTCCTGGTATATATTGTTGTGGATTCAGTTTGTTATTATTTTGTTGAGGATTTTTACATCTATATTCAGAGAAGATATGGTCTTTTCTGAGGATGTCTTTGGTTTTGATATCAAGGTAATATCTGATCTCACAAAAATGAGACAGGCACACTGTTGCCAGGATAATACTTTCACTAAGATTTTCCCAATGGCTACTTCTTACATAATTATACAAAGTACAAAGTCAAAACTAGAAATGTGAGACTGTGTGTGTACCTGTGCACATCTGTGCATGCATAGTTCTATGTCATTTTAGTCATTTTAGGACATGTGTAGATTTGTGTGACTGTGACTAGTGTCCCTTTCCCTCCCTATTCATAATATATGTCTTAAATAATTACCTACCTACATTGAAAACTATGTTGAGCAATGTTATAATTTTTGCTTCAACTTTCAAACATAATGGAGGAAACTCAGAAGAAGAGAAAAGTCTATTTTATTCACTTATATTTTTGCTTACTGTGTTTTTTCTTCCTTCCTGGATGTTCCAAGGAGTCCTCCTTTTTTTTTCTTTTTTCCTGTGAATTTAGAGAATTTTCTTTAGCTATTCCTTTTTGATAGGTCACAAAAATCTCTTAGTATTTCTTTCTCTGACTATTTATTAATATGTCTTTCAATCTTGAGGACTATTTTCATTACATGTAGAATTCTGGTTGGCAGTTTGTTTCTTTCAGCATTCAAAAAATATTGTGCAACTTCCTCCATTCCTCCATGATTTCTGAAGTGATCCACTGTCATTCAGATTCTTTCGACATTTCTTTTTGACTGATTTCAAATTTTTTTCAGAAGTTTGACTATAACATAATTAGTGTGGATATTTCTTGATTTATTCTAGTTATGACTTGCTCAGGTTCATGAGTCTATAGATTTATGTTTTTTGACAAATTTGAGTAACATTAAATCATATGTGTTCTAACTTCTTTTTAGTTTCACCTCATTCTTCTCTCTCTGGGACTCTGATAACATGAATATTAGGCCTGATGTCATAGCCCTACCTGTCCCATAGCCTCTCTTCATTTCCTGATTTTATATATATATATATATATATGGATAGATACACACACACACACACATATGAATAGATACGCACACACACATATGGATAGATACACACACACACACACACATAAATATATATATTTAATTTGGTTATTGTATCTTTTTTGTTTGTCTGTTTTTCCAGTGCTGGGGATCAAACCCAGGAACCGCACCATGAAATCTGTCACCAAGCTACCTTCTTTACAAAGGCAGTTTTGGTGAATTCAGGATTCATGATTGACATGTGTTTTGGGTTTTTTTCTTTCAGGATGAGACTACTGGCTTCTGCCTCTGATGAGAAGTCAGCTGTTAATCTGATTGGGATTCCATCGTAGCTATATACTGAGTTGTTTTTCCTCTTGCTGCTTTCAAGATTTTCTTTTCTATCTTTGACTTTTAACATTTGACAGTGATGTATTTGGGCATGAGTCTCTTTGCATTTATCCTACTGGAAGTTTGTTGAGATTCTTGGCTGTGCAGATTAACGGTTTTCCTCAAATTTGAGAAATGCATGACCACATTTTTTGATGCTGCAATTATGCACACACTAGTCTGCTTAATAGTGTCCTACAATTCCTAGTGGCTATGTTCATTTTTACTTATTCTTTTTTCTTTCTTGTTTTCAGATGCATGATTATCTTGGTATAGCTTCAAATTTGCTAATTATTTATTAAACCAGCTCAAATCTATTCTTTAGTTCTGTTTATAAAATGATCTCTCTTCATTTTTTTAAAATTTATTTTTATTGTAAACAAATGGGATACATATTGTTTCTGTTTGTACATGGAGTAACAGCATACCATTTGCATATTCATAAATTTACATAGAGTAATGATGTTTAATTCATTCCATTATTTTTTTCCTTCCCCCCCACCCCTCCCACCTCTCTTTTCCCTCTATACAGTCCCTCCTTCCTCCATTCTGTCCCACTCCCATCCCCCATTATGTGTCATCATCCGCTTATCAGTGAGATCATTCCTCTTTTGGATTTTTGAGATTGGCTTATCTCACTTAACATGATATTCTCCAATTTCATCCATTTGCCTGCAAATGCCATAATTTTATTATTCTTTATAGCTGAGTAATATTCCATTGTATATATATATACCACAGTTTCTTTATCCATTCATCAATCGAAGGACATCTAGGTAGGTTTCATAGTCTGGCTATTGTGAATTGAGCCACTAAGAACATTGATGTGGCTGTATCTCTGTAGCGTGCTGTTTTTAAGTCCTTTGGGTATAGGCCGAGGAGTGGGATAGCTGGGTCAAATGGTAGGTCCATTCCAAGTTTTCTAAGGAATCTCCACACTGCTTTCCAGAGTGGCTGCACTAATTTGCAGTCCCACCAGTAATGTATGAGTGTACCTTTTTCCCCACATCCTCACCAACACCTATTGTTGCTTGTATTCTTGATAATCGCCATTCTAATTGGGGTGAGATGGAATCTTAGTGTAGTTTTGATTTGTATTTCTCTTATTACTACAGATGTTGAACATTTTTTCATATATCTGTTGATTGCTTGTACATCTTCTTCTGTGAAGTGTCTGTTCATTTCCTTAGTCCATTTGTTGATTGGATTATTTGTATTCTTAGTGTAGAGTTTTTTGAGTTCTTTATAGATTCTGGAAATTAGTGCTCCATCTGAAGTATGAGTGGCAAAGATATTCTCCCACTCTGTAGGCTCTCTCTTCACATTGCTGATAGTTTCCTTTGCTGAGAGAAAGCTATTTAGTTTGAATCTATCCCAGTTGTTGATTCTTGCTTTTATTGCTTGTGCTATGGGAGTCCTGTTAAAGAAGTCTGATCCTAAGCCAACAAGGTGAAGATTTGGACCTACTTTTTCTTCTATAAGATGCAGGGTCTCTGGTCTGATTCCAAGGTCCTTGATCCATTGTGAGTTGAGTTTTGTGCAGGGTGAGAGATAGGGGTTTAGTTTCATTCTGTTGCATATGGATTTCCAGTTTTCCCAGCGCCATTTGTTGAAGAGGCTATCTTTTCTCCATTGCATATTTTTGGCACCTTTGTCTAGTATGAGAAAATTGTATTTATTTGGGTTTGTGTCCATGTCCTCTATTCTGTACCATTGATCTACCTTTCTATTTTGGTGCCAATACCATGCCGTTTTTGTTACTATTGCTTTGTAGTATAGTTGAAGTTCTGGTATTGCCATACCCCCTGTTTCATTCTTCCTGCTAAGGATTGCTTTAGCTATTCTGGGTTTCTTATTCTTCCAGATGAATTTCATAATTGCTTGCTCTATTTCTGTGAGGTACATCATTGGGATTTTAATTGGAATTGCAGTGAATCTGTATAGCACTTTTGGTAGTATGGCCATTTTGACAATATTAATTCTTCCTATCCAAGAACATGGGAGATCTTTCCATCTTCTAAGGTCTTCCTTAATTTCTTTCTTCAGTGTTTTGTAGTTTTCATTGTAGAGATCTTTTACCTCTTTGGTTAGATTGATACCCAAGTATTTTATTTTATTTTTGAGGCTATTGCAAATGGAGTTGTTTTCCTCATTTCCCTTTCAGCTGTTTCATCCTTTGTGTATAAAAATGCTGTAGATTTATGCGTGTTGATTTTATAGCCTGCTATTTTGCTGAATTCATTGATGAGGTCTAGAAGTTTTCTGGAGGAGGTTTTTGGATCCTCTAAATATAGAATCATGTCATCCGCACATAGTGACAGCTTAAGTTCCTCTTTTCCTATTCGTATCCCTTTAATTTCTTTAGTCTGCCTAATTGCTCTGGCTGGAGTTTCGAGGACAATGTTGAATAGAAGTGGTGAAAGAGTACATCCCTGTCTTGTTCCCGTTTTTAAAGGGAATGGTTTCAGTTTTTCTCCATTAAGAATGATGTTGGCCATGGGCTTAGCATAAATAGCCTTTACAATGTTGAGGTATGTTCCTACTATCCCTATTTTTTCTAGTGTTTTCAGCATGAAGGGGTGTTGTATATTGTCAAATGCTTTTTCTGCATCAATTGAAATAACCATATGATTCTTATCCTTAAGTCTATTGACATGATGGATTACGTTGATTGATTTATGGGTGTTAAACCATCCTTGCATTCCAGGAATGAACCCCACTTGATTGTGATGCACAATTTTCTTAATATGTTTTTGGATACGGTTTGCCAATATTTTGTTAAGGATCTTAGCATCTATATTCATCAAGGATATTGGTCTAAAATTTTCTTTCCTTGATGTGTCTTTTCCTGGTTTGGGTATGAGGGTGATATTAGCTTCATAGAATGAGTTCGGTAGGGTACCCTCCTTTTCTATTTCCTGGAATACTTTGAGAAGTATTGGAATGAGTTCTTCTTTGAAGGTCGTGTAGAACTTGGCTGAGAATCAGTCTGGTCCTGGTAGATTTTTAATGGCTTCTTCTATTTCATTGCTTGATACTGATCTGTTTAAATCATGTATGTCCTCCTGGTTCAGTTTGGGAGGAGCGTATGTCTCTAGAAATTTGTCAATGTCTTCGGTACTTTCTATTTTGTTGGACTACAGATTTTCAAAGTAGCTTCTCATTATGTTCTGTATCTCAGTGTTGTCTGTTGTGATATTTCCTTTTGCATCATGTATTTTAGTAATTTGAATCTTCTCTCTCCTTCCCTTTGCTAGTGTGGCTAAGGGTTTATCTATTTTGTTTACTTTCTCAAAGAACCAACTTTTTGTTATGTAAATTTTTTGAATAGTTTCTTTTGTTTCAATTTCATTGATTTCAGCTCTGATTTTAATTATTTCCTGTCTCCTACTACTTTTGCTGTTATTCTGTTCTTCTTTTTCTAGGGCTTTGAGCTGTAATGTTAGGTCATTTAATTGTTGACTCTTCATTCTTTTCTGGAATGCGCTCCATGCAATGAATTTTCCTCTTAGTACTGCTTTCATAGTGTCCCAGAGATTTTGATATGTTGTATCATCATTCTCATTGACCTCTAAGAATTTTTTAATGTCCTCCCTGATGTTTTTTGTTATCCGTGTTTCATTCAATAGCATATTATTTAGTCTCCAAGTGTTGGAGTAATTTCCTTTTTTTACTTTGTCATTGATTTCTACTCTCAGTCCATTATGATCTGATAGAACACAAGGCAGTATCTCTATTTTTTTGCATTTCCTAAGGGCTGCTTTGTGGCATAACATATGGTCTATTTTCAAGAAGTTTCCATGTGCTGCTGAGAAGAAAGTGTATCTGCTCATTGATGGATGGAATATTCTATATATGTCTTTTAAGTCTAGGTTATTGATTGTGTTATTGAGTTCTATGGTTTCTTTGGTTAGATTTTGTTTGGAAGATTTATCTAGTGGTGACAGCGGTGCGTTAAAGTCGCCCAGAATTATTGTGTTGTGGTCTATGTGATTCTTGAAATTGAGAAGGATTTGTTTGATGTACAGGGATGCACCATTGTTTGGGGCATAAATATTTACTATGGTTATGTCTTCCTGATTTATGGTTCCCTTAAGCATATGAAATGTCCTTCTTTATCCCTTCTGACTAACTTTGGCTTGAAGTCCACTTTATCTGATATAAGGATGGAAATCCCCGCTTTTTTACTGGGTCCATGTGCGTGGCAGGTTTTTTCCCATCCTTTCACCTTTAGTCTGCGGATGTCTTTTTCTATGAGATGAGTCTCTTGCAGGCAGCATATTGTTGGGTCTTTCTTTTTAATCCATTCTGCCAGTCTATGTCTTTTGATTGATGAGTTTAGGCCATTAACGTTCAGGGTTATTATTGAGAAATGATTTGTATTCCCAGTCATTTGGCTTATTTTTGGTTTTTAAGTTGGCTTGGTTTCTCCTTTGAGTGGTTTTTCTCTAAGGTAGTTCCTCCCTTTGCTGACCTACATTGTTGTTTTTCATTTCCTCCTCATGGAATATTTTGTTGAGAACATTCTGTAGTGCAGGCTTTATATTTGTAAATTCTTTTAACTTTTGTTTATCATGGAAGGATTTTATTTCATCTTCAAATCTGAAGGTTAGTTTTGCTGGATATTGGATTCTTGGTTGGCAACCATGTTCTTTCAGAGCTTGAAATATGTTGGTCCAGGCCCTTCTAGCTTTTAGAGTCTGGGTTGAGAAGTCTGCTGCTATCCGTATTGGTCTCCCCCTATATGCAATCTGATGCTTTTCTCTCGTGGCCTTCAAAATCCTATCTTTATTTTGAATGTTAGGCATTTTCATTATAATGTGCCTTGGTGTGGATCTGTTGTGATTCTGTGCATTTGGTGTTCTGTAAGCCTCTTGTATTTGATTTTCCATTTCATTCTTCAGGTTTGGGAAATTTTCTGAAATTATTTCATTGAATAGGTTGTTCATTCCTTTGGTTTGTATCTCTGTGCCTTCCTCAATCCCAATAATTCTTAAATTTGGTCTTTTCATGATGTCCCATAGTTCTTGGAGATTTTGTTCATGATTTGTTACCATCTTCTCTGTTTGGGCGACTTTATTTTCAAGATTAAATATTTTGTCTTCATTGTCTGAGGTTCTATCTTCCAAGTGGTCTAGTCTGTTGGTGATGCTTTCCATAGAGTTTTTTATTTGGTTTATTGTCTCCTTCATTTCAAGGATTTCCATTTGTTTTTTTTTTTTTTTGAGAATCTCTATCTCTTTTTTGAAATGATCTTTTGCTTCCTGCAGGTGCTGTTTCAGCTTATTGGTATTATCATTCATTGCCTGCATTTGCTCTCTTATCTCATCCTTTGCTCGCAAATCATCTTAATCATGTATAATCTGAAGTCCTTTTCTGACATTTCTTCTAACATACTGTCATTGGATTCTATTACTATAGAATCTAGATTTGTTTGGATCATTTTCTTCCCTTGTTTTTTCATGTTGTTCATGTATCTTCTCCTCTAGCGCTGCAGATCTGGGGTATTGCAGATTTCCCCCTATAGGCTTATAGTGGCCCTATAGGTGTCCAAAACCCTTTCTTTAAGGGGAGATCAATATTAGCAGTACCCAAATCAGACACTATGCAATCCTAGACCAACTAGCCCCTATGGGGACAATAACATCATGTAAATAAGGGAGAAAGTGACTCTGAGGGAACAGGTAAACAGAAGGAAAAGAAAGCAAGAAATGTAAAGAAATAAAAACTTAAATATTTTTTTTAAAAAGGAGAAAAAAGAAAATCTACTGTATAACAGTCATATACTAATGAAACCTCCTGATGTATGAGAGGTACCTGACAATGGGCTTCAAGCCTCCAGCAGGCGTCTCAGGATGGGATTTGCCCCACCCAAAGATCGGAGCTACGGCTTCCAGGATTATCCAAGATGGCTGCTCTGGCTTCCAAATGTGTTGGCAAATGGGGAGCTGCAGCTCAGGGGTGGATGTGGTCAGCTGGAGGTCCTGGAGACAGGATGCAGTTGGTCCAGCAGTGGTCCTGGAGGTCGGGTGTGTTTGGTGTGGTTGTGGGATCCAGGAGGCTGGGTGCAATCAGTTGGTCTGGGTTCCCAGTGATAGGGCACAGTCAGTTGGTCTGGGGGTCCTGGCGGCAGGGAGCAGTCAGTTGATGTGAGGGCCCCAGAGGCAGGGAGTGATTGGTCGGGCTGAGGGATCCTGGAGACGGGACTCAGTCAGTCCGGCCAGGGGTCCTACAGGGCCTGGCTGTTGTCTCAAAATGGCAGCAGCCACGTGTAATCAAACCTGCAGGTACTGTAACAGTGAACTTCCAGGCAGCAGCAGGCAGCTGGTTCTCCACTGGCAGTCTGGGGTCAATCTGCTGGCAGCTGTTGGATGATTGGGAGGTGAACCTCCAGTGTTGGGTGATGGATAGGGGCAAGGCAGGCGATGGGCAGGCGAGAGGCAGGCAAATGGCGATCTCTCTTCATTAATATTTTGTTGAGTCATTCTTGTCATATTTTCCTTTAACTCTTCAAGATTTTTTTTTCCAGTTCTTTGGACACATCAATAACAACTGCTCTAAAGTAATTATCTGCTAAGATCAACATTAGGCTCTCCTCAATAGCAGTTTCTATTGTTTCATTTCTTTTTCTGTGTATGTGTGACACTTTCTTGATAATTTACATCTCATATTTTTATTGAAATATTTTAGATAAAATATTGTAAAACCTCTGGGTACTTACTTCCTTTTCAGAACTTATTATTATTTTTTATCATATATTTTATTTGTCCTTATTAGTTATACATGATAATGTGAAGAGAGAGCCTACAGATTGGGAGAAAACCTTTACCACATGCACCTAAGATAAAGCATTAATCTCTAGGGTATATAAAAAACTCAAAACTTAACACCAAAAAAACAAAAACAAAACAAAACAAAACAAAAACCAATCAATAAGTGGGCTAAGGAGTTAAACAGACACTTCACAGAAGAAGAAACATAATTGATCAACAAATATATGAAAAATGTTTAACATCTCTAGCAAATAGAGAAATGCAAATCAAAACTACTCTAAGATTTCATCTCACTCCAATCAGAATGGCAATTATCAAGAATATAAGCAACAACAGGTGTTGACGAGGATGTGGGGGAAAGGTGCACTCATACATTGCTGGTGGGGCTGTATTTATACCCAAAGGACTTAAAATCAACATACTACAGTGATACAGCCACATCAATGTTTATAGCAGCTGAATTCACAATAGCTGAACTGTGGAACCAACATAGATGCCCTTCAAAAGATGAATGAATAAAGAAAATGTGGTATATATATACAATGGAATAATAATCAGCTTTAAAGTAAAATGTATTTTGACATATTATAAATATATGGAATATAACTTCTCATTCTTGATTGTACATTTATTGTGTAATCATATATGCACAGGGGAGTAATGTCTGATTCATTTTATCTTTCCTATTCCCATTCCGCCTCCTTTTCATTCATTCCCCTTTGTCTGATCCAAAGTACCTCTGCTCTTCCTTATCCCCCTTACTGTGAGATAGTGTCTGCATATCAGAGAAAACATTTGGCCTTTGGTATTTTGGGATTGGCTTATTTCACTTTGCATGATAGTCTCCAGTTCAATCTATTTACCTGTAAATGCCATAGTTTCATTCTTCTTTAAGGCTGAGTAATATTCCATTGTGTATATGTACCACATTTTCTTTATCCATTCATCTGTTGAAGGACACAGAAGTTGACTCCATAGTTTGTTTAGCTGCTATAAGCTAAAGAAGCTACAAACTTCTTCTTGTGACTTTGCTGGACTAATACTGTGAAACCTCTTTCCTGAATAGTACAAAATCTCTGATATCTCTGCCCAGATTAAAAAAAAAAAAAACTTACTTGTGTTCTTAGAGGTTACCCTTTGTTCAGCAAAGATGATTGGCCAGAATCTGTGTTGGTACTTAGGTGGCACTTCTGTGTACAGAGCAGGAGTGGGATGGATGGGATGGCTTGTTCTTTATGAGTTGACCTACCTGGAACTTTTCTGTGGAGCAAGAATTGGAATGGGGGGAATGGGCACTGCTGCTACTCTCCTAGATTAGGTCCTGTGCAGAACTGAGCTGGTGGAGCAGAAATCTTCTGACTTTCATCAGCTGCCCAATCCACCTAGAATAACTCTCCCCATGCCCAGAGCTGAGAGAGGCATGAGTGCAGACCTATCTCAAATGTCACAGTTGCCTACTTTTTTAACCAATTCATTCTTATCAAGTTTGCAGAGATTTTGCTGAATAAATGATTCTTAATTTAGTGTAAACCCTTTGGTCAATTACTAGAAGTTTTAAATGATTATCTTTGATAATTTTGACCAGTTTAATAGATGTTTGTTCAATGAAGATTTTTGCTGAGCTCCTCACAGTGTCATTCCCCGAGTGTTTGTGAGATTTTGCTAAAGTCCTTTTTACCATAATCATTTGTTTCAACAAATGCATCTTGCTCACTCTGAGTTCAGGCACTGGGCCCAGCACTAGGGAGTCAGAGATAAATCATCTTCAGTTTTACTTGGAGAAATTGCAATCTGTTGTCTCCTGACATGATATAATAGAGATAGTAAAGGGTATATCACAGGATGTTGGAAATAGAGCTGAAGAAGGGCCATAACTATCGCTATGGAGAAAGGTGAGTTGGTTTGAGGTGGGCGTTGTACAGGAGGAAATATTTGATGTGATCTAGAAATTTGAATAAAAATGTGCTTTGGAGAAGAAAGGACATTGTAGATAGTTGAAGAGTACAGAAAGTCTGTGTAAGGCAAGTGTGTTTAATACTGTGCATAAGATGCAAAAATAGAGAGTATTTTAGACCATATGAAGCACTTTGGATTTGATACTTGTTGGTATATGGAGACATTTTTGAATAGGTTTATGCACAGGTGAGAGATGCAGATAAAATAACTGTGGACAGAATAAGTAAAAGTCAGTAAATAGTAAGCGTATTATAACTTAAAAGGTGTCAATCCCCCCACAAATCGTCTCATATACTCTTGGCTCATGCACTTATTCCCAGAGCATGTCATGAGCACGTACACCTTTGTACTCTTCATATTCTATTTTCTCTGTCAAAATCTGTAAGTGAAGGACAGGGAGGATGATTGCAGGTTTCTGTTTTGGGCAACCAAATGGCCAGTAAATGGAAAGAGAATGTCTCTGGGAAAGTACTATTTAAGTTGAGATGTTTAAAATAGAAATAAGCAAGAGATTTCTGACACTTTAAGAAGCAGAAGTTTGCTTAGGGACCAGCCACCATGACTTTTCCAAAAGCAGTCTCATGGCAACAACAGAAGGAGATCAGATGGTAGGGGAAGAGGAAGGAAGGAAGAAGAGCAGTGTTTTACAAAGCCTATACTATTTAGTTTTGCTAGAGCAATTTTCATAAATTTGTCACACACTCCAATTAGTATGTCAGTTGAATGTATCTTTACATTTAAAAAATTTACAAAGAAGTAAATAATTTCAGAACTCTAAGAAATTTATATTTGCTTAACACACTTATTGATCATCTACTTTGTGCAAGTAAGTCTCTGTTTTAGGCATCTTTGAGTTTTACTTTGCAAAAAGCAAAGAAAGGAACAAGATTTAAATGCTTGAGAACAGAAAGTACCAGTGTATTAGTTATGGATAATTGTTGCTGCAGTAATAGACTGAACTACAGAATCTCATGATTTAGCATTGTGGGAACTGATTTTTCTGGCTCAGATAAAATACAACTGAAAGCTTCTGATTGCAAAGAGGGTCTACTCCAAGTCATGATTCAGGATCTTCAATCATATGGCCCTGCTATTTCCAGGGTTATATAGTCCAATGATGGATGTCTGCCTCCAGGTAAAGATGAGAGATGGACAAACAAAAAAACTCACCTACTTCTTTACCATGGTGGTTTGGGTGTGGTACATGCCAATTCTTCATACACTGCCTTAGCAAGAGCTATTACCATGGTCATCCTTAGAAGCAAATGGTCTGAGGAATGTAATTATCAGCTGTTCACCTGCTTCTCAGTGGTGATGCTATACTTTGACTTAGAAAGTGGGCATAAATAGTTGGTGGAGGGCTAGTCAGCCATTTGTTATTAGTATCTTGGTCAGGAGGAGGGACACCTCTGTCTTAGGATTAAAGTAGAAAGAGAGGAGGATATTTTCGAGTAAGAGGAGATAAGTTGAAAGTTCATTTTAGGTAGACTGACCTTCTAGGAACTCAGAAGTGAGATCAACTGTCAATAATGTTGGGTGAGATGGGAGCTTACAGATAAGGAAAAAGTAAAGATCAAAACGGATTTGTGAAAAACATGATGTAGGGCTGGTAATGAAAGTTTGGATGGAACACAGGCATATAAGAAATACGTAACAGCCACATGTAGGAATCAACTGGCACTTGGCACATTGAAGGTGCATCCTGATTACACTTTTCTCATTTTGGATATCTGTATCCAAGATACTTGAGGATCTGGTGTACTTTGTGTTTTCAGGATCATGACTTACATGTGCTTCAGTGAGAACATACAGCAGATGTTGATATAAAAAAGATCCTAGCCCAAATAGAATGTTGTAGCTCTCCAGGAAGTCAAGGGAGGATCCTGGGACCTCTGATGATAAAGGTGGGTGGGTTGGGGGAGGGACAAAGTGCATGACATGAATTTCAAGAAAAAGGAGACTGCTTAGTAATGGAGGCAAATTTTTTGTTGTTTCTGATGCAAGAAATTAATTTCCACATTTCCAGTTAGGGCAGTATATTGTGGAAATAAAGATCATGGAACACCAACCCCCACCAGTCTGCTGGCTTCCAATCCTATATTTGTTACTCTCTGGGAGAGTGACTTCTATAGGTTATTTAACTTCCTAGTGCCTCAAGTACATATCTGTGGTCATGGGATAATTATAGAACTTATCTCATTGGGTTGACATGGCATTTAAATAAATTAATTTTGCCTGTGGAATCCAGAAGAGTACCTGGAACACAGTAAATACTTTTAAAAGTGCCACCTATCATTATTATTTATAGTTCCCTCTGTACTTGCCAGTTCCAGTAGAAAAGATGACTCCTTAAAAAAATAAAAAAGCAGTATAGATAGAGAACAAATTAAGAAATGAATAAACGAAGGGTTCTTTTCATGATCTAAGAATTTTTAAAACATGAATGAATGTTAAATTTTATTACTTTTCAAAATTTCTTAGATAATCATATATATTTTTAATTAATAGTTTCATTTTTTGGAATAGTTTTCAGTTCCTGGATAAATCAAGCAGATGGTACAGAGCACTCCCCGGCAAAGTTTCCTCTATTATTAACTCCTTGCATTACTGTGATGCATTTATTACAATTGATAAAGTGATATCACTGCATCATTATTCACTGAAGAGCATAGAGACATTAGGTTACATTCTTTGTGTTGTGCACTTCTGTAGGTTTGACAAATGCACAGTGTCATGTATCTACTATTATAATATCACACGGAATACTTTTGCTACCTTAAATATTCCCTGTTTCATCTGTTCATTTCTCTCTCTTTGCCCTTACATGTCCTTGCAACCACGGATCTTTTTAGTCAGGGTTCCCTATAACAGTAGAACCAAAAGTAACCATACACATACCCACACACATACATCCATTTTGTGTACGTGCGTGTGTGTGTGTATGTGTATGTGTGTGTATATACATATAAACAGTATGTAGACTTTTCAGGCTGCCTTATTTTACTTGGCAATATGCATTTAAGTTCCTTCATATCTTTTCATGGAGTGATGGATTTTTTTCTGTCTTTTGCTGAATAGTATTCCATTGTATAAATACACTACAGTTTGTTTCACCCATTGATGATCACCTTGGTTGCTCCTATTTGTTGGCAACTATAAATAGTTATATAAATATTCACATGCAGGTTTTTGTATGGTCATGTTTCCAACTTATTTGGTTAAATGCCTATGAACATGAGTCTTCTTTTATAGGAAGTTTGTGCTAAAGTGGCTGTACCATTGTGCACTCCCACCTGCGATGACAGAGCATTTTGCTACATTTTGTTTTTATAGTCAACCATTTAAATAGGTGTGTAGTGGTATCACATTATTGTTTTAATTTGCAATTTCCTAGTATGATGTGATATTGAACATCTTCTCATATGCATATTTGTCAAATAAGTATTTCTTTCCTGAAGTGTTCAGAACTTTTGTCCATTTTTTATTGGATTGTTTGTTTTCTTATTGTTGAGTTTTAAGAGTGTTCTTTGTATACTTTGGATGAAAGTCTTTCATCAGATATATATAAGATGAAAACTCTTTCATCTTAACCTGTGGTTTTACAGAGCAGAGGTTTTTAGTTTATTAATAAATTCTATAATTTATCAGCTTTTTTCAATGGATGGTGCATTTGGTATTAGTTGTAGCTAAAGTCATTGCTAAATGCAAGGTGACTTAGATTTCTTATATATTATGCTCTAGAAGTTTTACAGTTTGTATTATTAGGTCTATAGTCTGCTTGAGTTAATTTTTTAAAGTTTATACTCTGTGTCTAGATTCACATTTAAGCATGTGGGTATCCAGTGGTTTCAGCACCATTTGTTGATAAGATGATCTGTTTTCCATTCAAATACCTTTGTTCTTTTGTCAAAGATCAAATGGACTATATTTGTGTGGGTCTGTTTATTCTGTTCCATTAATCTGCATGCATATTTTCTCCCATTGCTACATCATTTTTGTTGTTGTTGGTTCATAGTGAGTCTTGGAGTTGACTTTCTGTGACTTTCTTGTTTTCCTTAAGTGTTGGGTTGGCTATTCTGGGTCTTTTTCCTTACCACATAAACTTTACTATCAGTAGGTCAATAGCCACAAAAAAGTTGGTAGGAATTTGATTGAGATTTCCTTAAATCTTTAGGTCAATTTGGAAAGAATAATATACCTTTGTTTATTTAGGTCCTTGATTTCTATCAAAAGCTTTGATTTCTACCAAAACCTTTGTATGTAATCTCTTAGTTTATACCCATTTCAACTTTTTTTGGTAATAATGTAAATGATGCTGTGATTTTTATTTCAAATTCAAACTTCTTCTTGTTTGTTGCTGTTATACAGGAAAGCAAATGACTTTTTTTGTTAATTTATCATATACTTTTGTTTAGTATTCAGTTATCTTATTGTAATTGCTTATTAATTTCAGTAATGTCCTTTTGTTGGCAAATGACAATCTCATCTGCTAACAAATACATTTACATTTTTCTCCGTGTGTGTGTATGTATATATTTATTTATTTATTTTCTTTCCATATTGCATTCACTAGACTTTCAATACAATACCTCATAGGAATGATGAAATGGGATGCTATTGCTCTTCTCAGTTTTAGGAGGAAAGCATCATCATTTTCTAGTTTCTCATCATTACATAGGATCATATTTGTAAGTTTTAAAAAGATGTTCTTTATCAAGTCAAGAATGATTTCCTTTATCCCTAGTTGATACTTTCAAAAAAATCACGAAGGGGTGCTGAATTTTTCAAATAATTTTTATGCATCCATTGATATTATAGTGTGGTTTTCTTTTTATAGGCTACATTAATTAATTTTTGATTGTTGAACCAGTCTTATATACCTGATATAAGTCTCACTTGGTCAGGATATGTAATTCTTTTCATTGTTGGGTTTTGATTTGTTGGTGTAGAGAATTTTTAAAACCAGTTTTAGAAATATTGTTCTTTAGCTTTTTTTTTTTGTAATATTTTTACATGGTTTTGGTGTTAGGGTAAGCTGACCTCAAGGATTGAATAGGGAATGTTCTCTGTTGTATTTTCTAAAGCAGATTGTAGATAATTAGTATAATTTCTTTCTTAAATTTACCAATGAAACCACTGGGCTTGGGGCTTTCTTTTTTGGAAGGTGATAATTATTGATTCAATTTTTTTAAATGCATAGACCTATTCACACACACCATATGTGAATTTTGTTAGACTGCCTCTCAAAGATTTGTTCATTTCTTTCAAGTAGTCAAATTGGGAGGCATAGAGTCATTTATAATATTTCCTTATCATTTTAATATCCATGTGATCAGTACTGATAGTCTCTCTTTCACTTTTAATGTTTTCTTTTCATATGTTTATTTTAGGTTTATATTGGTTTTTAGTTTTCTGAGGTTGAAGTTTGTATTATTGACTTTGGATCTTTCTCCTATGTTGATGTATGTGTTCAATGCTACACATATACCCCTCAGCACAGTTTTTGCTGTACCCACAAACTCTGGAAAGTCATATTTCTGTGTAGTTCAAATTTTAAAAAAAGTTTCTTTGGAGACATTGTCTTTGATCCATGTTTTATTTCTAACTACGTTGTTATTCTTTGCATAATTAGAATTTTTTTCTGCTCTATTCTGTTGTTTTTTACTAACTTAATTTCATTGTGGTCTGAGAGCTTACTTTGTACAATTTTTATTATTTTAAATCTGTTAACTTGTGTTTTATGGTAATGTGGTCTGTCTTGGTGAATGTTCCACATGAACTTGAGAAGAATGTGTATTCTGGTGTTGTTAGGGGAAGTATTCTACAAGTGTCAATCAGATCCTAATAATTGAGGGTACTATTTTTCAACTTTAGCTTTATTGATTTTTTGCCTGCTGAATCTGTCAATTATTTGTGGGAAAGGGGTGATGCAAACTGTAACCATGCTTGTGGATTTGTTTATATTTCCTGTAGTTCTCTCAGTTTTTTCTTTCCTGTCTTTCAGTGCTGTTAGTAGGCAAACTGAAACTATCTACAAAATATGCTAGGCTTCTGATGGAAAAACAGACAACTTGCACGAACAGATGGCTAATGTAAGGAAAGAGATGGAAACTCTAAAAAATATCAAAAAGAGGTATTGGAAATAAAAAAAATAACAAAAATGACAAATTCTTTGGATGTATTTATCAGTAGTCCTGATAAAGAAACAATCAACCTCTTACATTAGAAATTTTAGCATATTAATCACAGTTATTTTAAATTCCCTGTCTTCTGATAATTCTAAAACCTCCATCACATCTATGTCTGGTTCTTATGCTTATGTTGTCACTTCAGACTTCCTTCTCCTGTCTTCCGAACACCTTCTACTTCTTTGATCGGACAGACATGATATATTAGGTAATAAGAACTGAGGAAAATAGATTTTAGAGGTATGAGCTTGTAGACATGTTTATCTGGCTAAGTATTAGACTGTGTTTATTGTTTGAATTAGCTGTACGTGTCAAAGACTTCAATTTCCTCTAGTGTCCTTTGTTTTATCTCCTTACTTTATGTGGTTTCCCTAGAAATTCTTCTTAAATAGAATTCATGTCTCGAAGCTCTCTTGCTTATAATCCACTATTGTACTAGACCTCTTTTTACTAGTATAAATGAAAAGAGAGGAAAAGCATTATATAATGTTATAATTAAATCTCTGTTTTGTTTTTTTCTTTTTAAGTGGAACAAAGACCTTGGCCTTCAGAGAAGTTTTAAAATGTCTTTTTTTCCCATGAGACAGGATGGCCAGAAAGGCTCAATTATCCAATTGTCTTATCCTTTAATAGTTGTATGCTTTCTTTCAAAAGTTGGGAAGTATTCTTTAAATACTTATTTTTTTAATCTTTAGAAAAACAGTTTTATTATTTGTTGCAAAATATAATTTCAGACACTCTGTGCTTAAAGGACTGGAAATACAAAACACTGTATTTAACTGCTACTTAAAATAGCAGTATAATGTTAAGTTTGGATTCATCATATAACTTTTGATATTTAATTGTTTGAACTTTTTCACTAATTATATGTTTACAGAAATTAGTTATATTAAATAATGTTAAAATGTAGGCTTATATTGCAAATTTTACTTTAAAAACAAGTATCAGTTAATCTGAAGCAGAGTGACCTGGAAAATCTGGTTACTCACTGAGAGATGTTTCTTTGTTGGAATAATAAGGATGTCCTTTAATTTTTGTGGAATTGAGATCATTAATGCAAAGTATCAGTCTAGAATGTAGACTAAGTCATTATCGGTTACTTGCATTATAGTTTGAAAATTAATTAATATTTACTGATAATATTCTATTATTCCAAAGTCCTTTGCATATATTATATAGGCTCTTTAGGTCACACAATGATTAAAGAATTAAAATGACATTTTAACCATCATAATAGATAAGCCAAATTTCAGGGACCTAACATTACTTTCTTTTTTTTTTATTAAAAATCATAAATTTACATAGGGCAATGTTGTTTTATTCATTCTGTTATTGTTTTTCCTTCCCCCCACCCCTCCCAACCCTCTTCTCCCTCTATACAGTCTTTCCTTCCTCCATTCTTACCACCCTCCTTATCCCTAACCCTAAACCTAACCCTAACCCTAACGCTAACCCCTCCCACCCCCCATTATATGTCCTCATCCGCTTATCAGCGAGATCATTTGTCCTTTAGTTTTTTGAGACTGGCTTATCTCACTTAGCATGATATTCTCCAATTTCATCCATTTGCCTGCAAATGCCATAATTTTATCATTCTTCATGGCAGAGTAATATTCCATTGTATATATATGCCACAGTTTCTTTATCCATTCATCAACTGAAGGGCATCTAGGTTGGTTCCACAATCTGCTATGGTGAATTGAGAGCAGCAATGAACATTGATGTGGCTGTATCGCTGTAGTATGCTGATTTTAAGTCCTTTGGTTATAGGCCAAGGAGCGGGATAGCTGGGTCAAATGGTGGTTCCATTCCAAGCTTTCTGAGAAATCTCCATACTGCTTTCCAGAGTGGCTGCACTAATTTGTAGTCCCACCAGCAATGTATGAGTGTACCTTTTTCCCCACATCCTCACCAACACCTATTGTTGCTTGTGTTCTTGATAATCGCCATTCTAATTGGGGTGAGATGAAGTCTTAGGGTAGTTTTGATTTGCATTTCTCTTATTACTACAGATGTTGAACATTTTTTCATATATCTGTTGATTGCTTGTACATCTTCTTCTGTGAAGTGTCTGTTCATTTCCTTAGTCCATTTGTTGATTGGATTATTTGTATTCTTGGTGTAGAGTTTTTTGAGTTCTTTATAGATTCTGGAAATTAGCGCTCTATCTGAAGTATGAGTGGCAAAGATATTCTCCCACTCTGTAGGCTCTTTCTTCACATTGCTGATAGTTTCCTTTGCTGAGAGAAAACTTTTAAGTTTGAATCTATCCCAGTTGTTGATTCTAGCTTTTATTTCTTGTGCTATGGGAGTCCTGTTAAAGAAGTCTGATCCTAAGCCAACAAGTTGAAGGTTTGGACCTACTTTTTCTTCTATAATCTGCAGGGTCTCTGGTCTGATTCCGAGGTCTTTGATCCATTTTGAGTTGAGTTTTGTGCAGGGTGAGAGATAGGGGTTTAATTTCATTCTGTTGCATATGGATTTCCAGTTTTCCCAGCAGCATTTGTTGAAGAGGCTATCTTTTCTCCATTGCATATTTTTGGCACCTTTGTCTAGTATGAGAAAATTGTATTTATTTGGGTTTGTGTCCATGTCCTCTATTCTGTACCATTGATCTACCTTTCTATTTTGGTGCCAATACCATGCCGTTTTTGTTACTATTGCTTTGTAGTAGAGTTGAAGATCTGGTATTGCAATACCCCCTGTTTCACTCTTCCTGCTAAGGATTGCTTTAGCTATTCTTGGTTTCTTATTCTTCCAGATGAATTTCATAATTGCTTGCTCTATTTCTGTAAGGCACGTCATTGGGATTTTAATTGGAATTGCAGTGAATCTGTATAGCACTTTAGGTAGTATGGCCATTTTGACAATATTAATTCTGCCTATCCAAGAACATGGGAGATCTTTCCATCTTCTAAGGTTTTCTTTAATTTCTTTCTTTAGTGATCTGTAGTTCTCATCATAGAGGTCTTTCACCTCTTTTGTGAGATCGATTCCCAAGTATTTTATTTTTTTGATGCTATTGTGAATGGGATAGTTTTCCTAACTTCTCTTTCTGAAGATTCATCACTTAGGTATAAAAATGCATTGGATTTATGAGCATTGATCTTGTAACCTGCTACTTTACTGAATTCACTTATGAGTTCTAAGAGTTTTCTGGTGGAATTTCCAGGTTCCTCTAAATATATAATCATGTCATCAACAAACAGAGATAGTTGGAGTTCTTCTTTTCCTATTCGTATCCCTTTAATTTCCTTGATCTGTCTAATTGCTCTGGTTAGAGTTTCAAGGACAATGTTGAATAGAAGAAGTGAAAGAGGGCATCCCTGCCTTGTTCCAGTTTTTAGGGGGGATGCTTTCAGTTTTTCACCATTTAGAATGATATTGGCCATGGGCTTAGCGTAGATGGCCTTTACAATGTTAAGGAATGTTCCTACTACCCCGATTTTTTCTAGTGTTTTGAGCATGAAGGGGTGCTGTATTTTATCAAATGCTTTTTCTGCATCGATTGAAATAATCATGTGATTCTTGATTTTAAGTCTGTTGATATGGTGAATTACGTTTATTGGTTTCTGAATGTTGAACCAACCTTGCATCCCTTGATAAAACCCACTTGATCATGGTGCACTATCTTTTTAATATATTTTTGTATGCAGTTTGCTAAAATTTTGTTGAGAATTTTTCCATCGATGTTCATTAAGGATATTGGTCTGAAATTTTCTTTCCTTGATGTGTCTCTGTCTGGTTTAGGTATCACGGTGATATTGGCTTCATAGAATGAGATTGGGAGGGTTCCCTCCTCTTCTATTTTATGGAATACTTTGAGAAGTATTGGAATGAGCTCTTCTTTAAAGGTTTTGTAGAACTCAGCTGAGAACCCATCTGGTCCCGGACTTTTCTTTGTTGGTAGGCTTTTCATGACCTCTTCTGTTTCATTGCTTGAAATGGATTTATTTAAGTTGTGTATGTCCTCCTGGTTCAGTTTAGGGAACTGATATGTCTCTAGAAACTTGTTGATGTTTTTGAGGTTTTCTGTTTTGTTGGAGTATAGATTTTCAAAATAGCTTCTAATTATGTTTTGTATTTCACTCGTGTCTGTTCTGATATTTCCTTGTTCATTCCGAATTTTAGTAATTTGAGTTTTCTCCCTCTTTCTCTTTGTTAGTGTGGCTAAGGGTTTATCAATTTTGTTTATTTTTTCAAAGAACCAACAATTTATTTTGTTAATTTTTCTGATTGTTTCTTTTGTTTCAATTCGTTGATTTCGTCTCTGATTTTAACTATTTCCTGTCTTCTACTACTTTTGGTGTTGGTCTGCTTTTCTTTTTCTAGGGCTTTGAGCTGTAGTGTTAGGTCGTTTATTTGTTGATTTCTACTTCTTTTGTTGAATGCGTCCCATGAAATAAATCTTCCTCTAAGTACTGCTTTCATAGTGTCCCAGAGGTTTAGATATGATGTGTCTTTGTTCTCGTTTACTTCTAAGAATTTTTAAATTTCCCTCTTGATGTCTTCTGTTATCCATTCATCATATAATAGTGTATTATTTAATCTCCAGGTATTGGAGATGTTTCTGTTTTTTAATTCTGTAATTTATTTCTAATTTCAATCCATTATGATCTGATAGAGTACAAGGTAGTATCTCTATCTTCTTGTATTTGCTAACAGTAGCTTTGTGGCATAAGACATGGTCTATTTTAGAGAAGGATCCATGTGCTGCTGAGAAGAAAGTGTATTCGTTCTTTGTTGGATGGTATATTCTATATAAGTCGGTTAAGTCTGAATTGTTGATTGTGTTATTGAGATCTATGGTTTCTTTATTCAATTTTTGTTTGGACGATCTGTCCAGCGGTGAGAGAGGTGTGTTAAAATCGCCTAGTATTATTGTGTTGTGATCTATTTGATTTCTGGAATTGAGTAGGATTTGTTTGACGTACATGGATGAGCCAATGTTGGGGGCATAGATATTTATGATTGTTATGTCTTGTGATTGATTCTTACCTTCAGCAGTATGTAATGTCCTTCTTTATCCCTTCTGACTAGTTTTGGCTTGAAGTCCACATTATCTGAAATGAGGATGGATACTCCAGCTTTTTTGCTGTGTCCATGTGCATGGTATGTTTTTTCCCATCCTTTCACTTTTAGTCTATGGGTATCTCTATGAGATGAGTCTCTTGCAGGCAGCATATTGTTGGATTTTTCTTTTTAATCCAATCTGCCAGTCTATGTCTTTTGATTGATGAGTTCAGGCCATTAACATTCAGGGTTATTTTTTGATATGATTTATATTCCCAGCTTTTGACTACTTTTTGTTTTTTTGACATGATTTGGTTTCTCCTTTATTTGGCTATTCCTTTAGGTTAGTTCCTCCCGTTGCCTATTTGCACCGTTGTTTTTCATCTCTTCCTCATGGAATATTTTGCTGAGAATGTGCTGTAATGCCTGCTTTCTTTTTGTAAATTCCTTTAGCTTTTGTTTATCATGGAAGGATCTTATTTCATCATCAAATCTGAAAATAAGTTTTGCTGGGTATAAGATTCTTGGTTGGCATCTGTTTTCTTTCAGGGCTTGGTAAATGTTGTTCCAGGCCCTTCTAGCTTTTAGGGTCTGGATTGAAAAATATGCTGATATTCTTATTGGTTTGCCCTGAATGTAATTTGATTCTTTTCTCTCGCAGCCTTTAGAACTCTGTCTTTATTTTGTATGTTAGTTATTTTCATAATAATGTGCCTTGGTGTGGGTCTGTTGTAATTTTGTATATTTGGAGTCCTATAAGCCTCTTGTACCTGGTTTTCCATTTCATTCTTCAGATTAGGGAAATTTTCTGATATTATTTCATTGAATAGATTGTTCATTCCTTTGGTTTGTTTCTCTAAGCCTTCCTCAATCCCAATAATTCTTAAATTTGTCCTTTTCATGATATCCCATAATTCTTGTAGATTCTGTTCATGATTTCTTATCATCTTCTCTGTTTGGTCAACTTTTTTTTCAAGATTAAATATTTTGTCTTCAATGTCTGTGGTTCTGTCCTCCAGGTGTTCTATCCTATTGGTTATGCTTTCTATGGAGTTTTTAACTTGGTTTATTGTTTCCTTCATTTCAAGGATTTCTGTTTGTTTTTTTTTTTTCAGTATCTCTAACTCTTTATTGAAATGATCTCTTGCTTCCCATATTTGCTCTTTTTACTGTTGATTGGTACGATCATTTAATGCCTGCATTTGGTATTTCATCTCCTCATTTGCTTCCCTGATTGTTTTAATTATGTATTCTGAACTCCCTTTCTGACATTTCTTCTTCTGTGCTGTCATTGAGTTTTCTTGATATAGTATCTAGGTTTGTTTGGGACATTTTCTTCCCTTGTTTTCTCATATTGGTCAGATGTCAGTGGGACTCTGTGATATTGCAGATTTCCTCTATTGGCTTATAGTGTCCCTGTAGATTTCCAGTGTATCACCTCCCAGCCTTCAGTAGCCTGAAGTCTTGGAATAACTTGATAATGCAGTGTTTCCGAAGAAACCTGTCCCTAGCCTGCTACGGTTCCAGGGCTTGGATCTGGCTTTGTGTGGAAAGGCTCTCACTGGGGGGCCTGCTCCGAGAAGCTGGCTGTGTGGGGGAGCCCACCGCTAGAGTGCCCAGGGCTGCCTTCAGAAGACTCTAGCTGCCCTACCCTACTCTAATAATCTGCCCAAATCCGGGTCTGCCACCCGGGCTGAGCTTCACCATATGGGGGAGACTCACCCCATGGTTCTATTTTAGTTCGAGTCTCTCAATGCCTCCCCTTCTTGAATCCTGGGTTCTGGAGCGACTGGAGATGCAGTCACCCTCTAGTCTGCCATCTTGGATCGCCCCATGGAAAAAGCCTGCAGCCCGAGGGGGCAGGACTGCCTGGAGAGGTCTGTGGCTGCCCTGTCCTGGTCCCAGAGGTGTTTGCGGGTCGGAGGTCTCCGTTGGCTTGGGGACTTGTGGCTGGCTCTGTGTAGAAAGGCTCTCACTGGGCTGTCTGCTCTGAGAAGCTAGCCTAGAAAGGCATTTCCCGCCGGAGGTAGCTGGGCTGCTTGGGGAAATCCCTGGCTGTCCTGTTCTGGTCTCTGAAGCAACCTGTGGGCGAGCCGGAACTCGCTGGTTGCTGGCTCAGGGAATTGGAGCTGGTTGTGTGCAGAAAGGCTCTCACTGGGGGGCCTGCTCTGAGAAGCTGGAGAATCTGGCCCTGTTGGGGGAGCCCACTGCCGGAGTGCTCAGGGCTGCCTGGGGGAGACTCTAGCTGCTCTGCCCTACTCTAATAAGCCGCCCGAATCCGGGCCTGCCACCTGGGCCGAGCTTCACCGGGTGGGGGAGACTCACCCTGTGGTTCTATTTTAGTCCAAGTCTCTCAATGCCTCCCCTTTTTGAATCCTGGGTTCTGGAGTGACTGGAGATGCAGTCACCCTCTAGTCTGCCACCTTGGATTGCCTTGTGGAAAAAGCCTAAATACTTATTAAATATTAATTTAGAGGAAAATTTAGGCACTACTGGGAGGGAAGAGGAGGGAAAACTTCTTGCAATGTTCTGAAAATTTCATTGTTGGCTGTAAAATTTTGTGGTAAATTTATCAAACACTATTTATTTAACCAAATTCACCTTTGGTTGGAGGCAGTTGTGGTCTTAAATGCCCGTGAATTGTGAATTCTTTGCTGCTTCTCCCTTCAGGAGATGTGAACTACTTCCTTTTCCCTTGAGAGTGGACTGGAATTAATGAATTGTTTAATGAATAAAACAATGTGGAAGACCATTTATGACCAGAAATGGGTTATGAAAAGCACTGTGGCTTCCTGCTTGCTCTCTCATAGTCTCTTGGATTACTTATGTCATGAGGACACCCAGTAACTGGGGAAGAACTTAAGTTTATGCTAAGAAATGGCAAGGAATGAAGGCTTCTGGCAACAACTGTGTGACTGTGTCATCTCAGAAGTGGATCTGCCAGTGTCAATCAGGCTTCAAGATGACTGCCCTTCTCGGACTAGAAACCACCCAGCTAAGCTGCTCTTGGGTTCCTGACTCCTGAAATATATTAAATATAAAAGTTTGTGTTTTAGACTACACCCAAATAACTATTTAAGAATATCTATTATGATTTAATCATGTTTAATGGCAGCCTTACCTTCCTAAGCATCACACAGGTACACACACACACACACACACACACACACAAATACATGCACATACATATCTATCTATTGACTTTAAAGAGATTCCTCAAATCTAACTTCTTAAATATAATGTTATCTATTTCAATACATTTTAGTAACTATTTAGATTTGTCAATTTGGACAATTGCCTTGGTAATCCATTCCTTAATCTGCCTCTGTGTGGGGTAGTAGAACATTACAATGTTGTTTTAGCAGTGGGATTTAAGATTTTAATCACTAAGGTTCGAGGCTGACTGAGAGGTGGTAAATCTCAGAACCAGGAAATGAGCACCTGTGAATCCTGGAGTCAGCCACAATGTTTGCTTTCTTCAGTACTCTTATACTTTCAACCAGAGGGAATCTAGAGCAAACTTTGTATATCTTGAGGCTGGGCATGACACAAGGACCCAACTTGAACCTGAAAAACAGACAAATTCACTATTACAATCATCACCCCTCCTCCCAGCAATAACTGGCAGAGTTAACAGACAGAAAATCAGTATAGATATAGTTGAACTTCAAAATCACCATCAATTAAACCATCTAGAAGTGAGTGAGGGTAGCATGAATTCCAATGATTTTGACTTGGTGATAGATGTGATGTGGGGTGTGTTTTCTGAGGTGTCAGTATACATCCATTAATTCAACAGGTATTTATTAAATATATATTATGACTTAGACATTATTTTAGGTGCTGGACACAAAATATTAAGTACACAAATGTCCGGCCCTAGAGAGCTCCTGTTCTGGTGGCTTTAAGGTTCAGATCAGGTCCTTGTATCACGGACCAGTCACAATTGACCCCCGCTGACACACAGTAGCAGCAAAGAATCTCTGTACATCTCCTTATCTATTTTTAAGAGTGATTCTGTGAGAGGAGAAATTCATAAATTCAAACAAATTGTGTTTTATAGAGAAAAAAACTTCCAAAAATGATTATAAATTCTGAAGGGCAAATATCCCGGGATGTATTCATGCATCAGAGTGTGAGTCCTGAGATCATTTTACAGAATAGAAAGAAAAGAAAAATAAAGAGAACAGGAAACTGAGATCTTAGGATGCACAAGAAGTGTCATTTGTTCAGGGAAGAAATAATGTCAGAGCCATGGACACTTATAAAGATTCAGATCTTTGTGATTAAAGCTGTGCCTGGAAAGTAAATATGTGCTCTCTTGTGCAGGCTCAGGGAAGCTGAGGAAATTAGTTCTTGTTAGTTTCTTCTTGACAAGCTTGGGTAGAGGCTGAGGCCCTGCAGAGCTTGCTTTCCACCTCACTACCTGTGGCAAAACAGTAGACGTGTGCATCACTGAGAGCCCTACTGCAGGAAGCAGAAACCATGCTCGCTAATATAAACAGAAAGATATTTAAGATATGTAATTAAGGGTTTGCAAAACCTACCAAAGACTGCACAAGTAAGCTGAAGGCAGTGTCTTCAGGAACAGCTCACAGAATAGGAGAATGGAATTAGCCCATTTGGATTATTTCTTTTTCTGCTAAAGTCAGGGGAGGGATCTGGATGCCACTTGGGGCCCACAGCATTCATAAACATCCCACTCTAATTGTGATTCAGGGCCCAGGAAGCCAATGATGCTTCTGAGGCAACAGAGCCTCTAAGCTGCAGTGCAGCTAGTGGCCAGATTCTGGAACACAGTTTTTTCACTACCATTAATACTACAACACCTCCTAGACCCATGAATCCTGTTACTGGATACTGAAATGTGCTTCAGAGAAATTGCCATTGCCACATTCTTCCTAGCATGAAACACCTACTACCCCAGCATCGTATCATATAGGTGTCCATGCGACAGTTCACAGTATGTATCAGATGTACCAGATTTCTTCATGGAGTGGAGTGAGGTGGCAGGTTTCTAGGATTTGCTTTTCTGTAAAAAAAGGTATTTCCTGCCTTTAGTGTGAACATGAGAACTAGAGCTGCTGTAGCTACTTTGAGTTTAGAATACACATGTTGTCAAAGGAAATATTTAAATGCATCATTCTGGACCACCTACTCTGAACTTCTTGATGTGAGAGACAGAAAAAAAAAAAAAATTGTGACTTTAAGCTATCCTTAGCAGAAGGGTTCAATATTGGAAACCAAAAGCTTTACAAATGGATATATCATCCTTTACTTACCTACCTATACATTCCTTTCTCTTTTTTCTTCTTCATTTCCTCCTTCCTCTTCCTTCTTCCCCTTCTTATATTTCTTCCATCTTCTTCTCCCTCCCGCCTCCTTTCTTTTGTCTATGCATGTTTATGGGCTGGAGGATGATATCCAAGAGCCATGTGGAAGTTAGACATTGGTGAAGCACATTCTCTTTCCATTGGAGGACATATATCTCCTCTTGCAACATATCATCTGGAATGTATCAGCCAACCCTGACTCCTATAGTTGTATTTTTCCATGTATAAATGCTGTGTTGCTTCACCTGTGAGGTTGTCGCTCAGGGAATCTATTAGGTTGAACCACATGTAATAGCTGAGATTTGAGCATTAAGACAACAAACAGTATTAAATTTAAACAGTATTAAAATTAAAACAGTATTAACTTTATGTGATATAACTACTATTAATAGCATTAGAA
Organism: Sciurus vulgaris; assembly: GCF_902686455.1. Lineage (NCBI taxonomy): Eukaryota > Metazoa > Chordata > Mammalia > Rodentia > Sciuridae > Sciurus > Sciurus vulgaris. The sequence goes on along the minus strand of NC_136461.1, from coordinate 120,703,145 downwards.
GGTAATGGAAAACTCTTAAGCCCAAATTAAGACAATTTATAACCTGAGAGCTTTCTCAGGTCAGTGATTCCAGTAAACCAGATCTGGTTTCTCGTTCCATGTCAGTGTGGGGACATCTTTGGACCATCTGAAAAGTTTACTCTCACACTCTAAAACTGCAGCACTTCCAGGACAGATCTTTCCTCCTATTTTCATCCCAATTCAATCTGAAGTTGAATTGTACTATAAGCTCAGGTAGATTACTATTCACTCTACCCTCAAGGATCAACACTGAATTTCTCTAAGTAAATTGTGGGACTTGGTGGTAAAGGGCAGACTATCACCACATGCTTTTGTTCTGGTAATTCCTTAGAAGATGGCATAGGAGGACGTTCTCTCAGTAGCCACTGACACAGGAAGAATATTGCTCCATGAGTATGACAGGTGATCAAAAAAGGGGGGCGGGCTTTGATGTTAGTGATTACTGCTCTGCCCGCGTGCCCGCGGGGCATTTGTTCTGGGACACTGAGTATCCATTGTGCTCAAGGTCTTCACCCTAGAACAGTGCTTTAGTTAGCTTTTTCACTGCTGTGACCATAAGACTTGACAACAATTAGAGGAGGAGAAGTTTATTTTGGGACTTACAGTTTCAGAGGTTTTAGTCCATAGAGGAGCAACTCCATTCCTTGGGGCCCAAGGTGAGGTAGAACATCAAGGCAGAAGAGTGTGGAGGAAGAAAGCGGCTCAGAACATCACACCAGGAAGCACAGAGAGATTCAGTTCTCCAGAGACAAAATTTGTACTCCAAAGGCAAACCCCCAAAGACCCACTTCCTCCAGCCATACCCTACCTGCCTACAGTTACCATCCAGTTGATTCCTACTGGGGGATTAGTGCCCTAATTAGGTTAAGGTTTTCATAACCCAGTCATTTCAAATCTTAACTTCCTTGCTTTGTCTCACATTTGAGCTTTTGATGGGCACCTGATATCTAAACCATAACGCTCACCTTGGCCCCCAAAAGTTTATGTTCATCTCACAATGCAAAATACATTTAGTCCATTTTCAGAATTTTCCATAATCTCAGCTGTTCCAGGATTACCCAAAAGTCTAAGTCTAAAGTCTCTTCTGAGACTCAAGGCAAACTCTCAGTTTAAGCCCCTGATAAAAACAAAAAATGTTATATATGTCCAATATACAAAGGCACAGAGTAAAAATTTCCATTTCAAAATTAAGAAATAGGGGCTTAGAAAGAAAGGAAGGAAACAAAGCAAGACTGAAATCCAGCTGGGAAAACAAGTCCTGTAGCTTCACATTCATCATCTGGGGCACATGGCATAGCGATGTTCTCTTCAAAGGGCTTGTGTAGCTCCACCCCTATGACTTTATGGTTACAGTCCACACGGTCTCTCTCTTGACTTGTTTCTGCTCAATTCCTGTACCTTTACTTGGCAGACAACCCATGTTACTGGCATTTCTTAACCTTGAAGGTCTGTACTGCATCTTTGGCTTCCTTGTCTTATCTCCATTCTTTCTGATCCCCTAACTTCAGCATCCTGCAATCTTGCAAAACAAGCATCATGTGATTGACACCAAGGTTTGCTGCCATCTGGAGCAGTAGCCAAGCCTCCTGGGACCATAGCTGCAGCAGCCTCTGAGTACTCAGTGGCTGAGCATAGTGAAACAGCTTCCTAGTCACACCCCCTCCTCTGCAGGGCCCCCTGCAAGCAGGATGCCCCACTGATCTCTTTTTAAAAGAATTGTACTTATATACCCTGGAACCTGAGATGGGTGTGGGCTTGCCAATTCCTGAGATGCCTTCAAGCCATCTTTACTTTGTTTCTTGGTACAGTATTTAGCATTTCATTAGTGGGTCTAATGTTTTTGACATCCATACCTTCCTTAGCACTAGCTTTACTCACAGTTTTCTGGCCAAACTGCAAATTTTTATAATCTTTCTGCTTTGCTTTCTGCTTCTCATTATCTCAACAAACTTGGTTAAAAAGCTGCCAGCAATTTCCATGCCACCACCTGAATGCTATTCTGCCTAGAAATTTCTTCCACCAGATTAAAATCCATTACCTTTAAATCAAGCCTCACAGAAAGTCTCAGGCCATGGGCAAAATGCAGATAACTTCTTAACCAGAAGCCCCTTGAGCCCAGTCTTTACTGTTTGCAGGCTTACTGGCATTTTGGTCTTCTCAGCTCCCACCAGAATCACCCATTACACTCTGCTTACATCAATCTGAAGCTTTTCAAGCTTGCTCCACTAAGTTTTTAAAAAAAATTCTTCCCTTAAATTTCCAAATAACTTTGAAAGCTTCTGAACCACCTGGGGAGCTTAGTCACAGCAATGACTCCTCCACTTTTTGGTAACAATTTCTGTTTTAGTTAGTTTTTTCACTGCTATGACCAAAAGATCTGACAAGAACAATTAGAGGAAGAAAAGTTTATTTTTGGGTTCAAAGTATACCCAAAGGACTTAAAATCAGCATACTACAGAGATACAGCCACATCAATGTTCATTGCTGCTCAATTCACCATAGCCAGATTGTGGAACAAACCTAGATGTCCTTTAATTGATGAATGGATAAAGAAACTGTGGCATATATATACAATGGAATATTACTCCGCCATAAAGAATGATAAAATTATGGCATTTGCAGGCAAATGGATGAAATTGGAGAATATCATGCTAAGTGAGATAAGCCAATCTCAAAAATCTAAAGGACGAATGATCTTGCTGATAAGCCGATGATGACATATAATGGGGGGTGGGAGGGGTTAGTGTTAGGGTTAGGGTTAGGTTTAGAATTAGGGTTAAGGAGGGTGGTAAGGATGGAGGAAGGAAGGACTGTATAGAGGGAAAAGAGGGGTGGAAGGGGTCGGGGGGGGAGGGAAAAAAAACAACAGAATGTATCAAACACATTACCCTATGTAAATTTGTGATTACACAAATGGTATGCCTTGACTCCATGTACAAATAGAGAAACAACATGTATCCCATTTGTTTACAATAAAAAAAAAAAGTTTCAGAGGTCTTAGTCCATAAAGTGCCAACTCCATTCCTTGGGGCCTGCAGTGAGGTAGAACATCATGGCAGAAAAGTATGGTGGAGAAAAGTGGCTCAGAACATCACACCAGGAAGCAGAGAGAGTTTCAGTTCTCCAGAGACAAAACATGTACTCCAAAGATGCATCCCCAGAGACCTACTCCCTCCAGCCACATCCTACCTGCCTATAGTTAGCACCCAGTTGATTCCTACTGGGGATTAGTGCACTAATTAGGTTAAGGTTTTCATAACCCAACACTTCACTTCTTAACTTTCTTGCATTGTCTCACACTTGAGCTTTTGGTGAATATCTTATATCATATATATCTTATGATATTTGGTGAATATTTTATATCATAACAGACAGTTAGAAAGATCAGAAATTATCATGATCTCTGACCTTGATTTCTTTCCCCGGTTATGCTTCTGAACCTGTATGCTGTCTAGAGCCTTCCTTTTTTTTTTTCTTGGTAGGTTTTAATGGCCAAGTTTTTTTTTCTCCTCTAGTTAGGAATTTTCCCTTCTTTGTTCCTACTGCCAATGTATCTGACAGCTACAAAAAGTACCCAGGGAATGTAACCCAAGTTCCATTTCAATTAACATTACTAGATTGCTGAGGAAAACTTGCTATAACTATTATAACTTGTAGACATTCTCAATGGGAATTAACACTTCTGAAAAAGATTTACTTCTCCAGAAAGAGAGGTTGGGGGGAAAATTATAGCATTAACTAAAGTCTGGAGAAAAGTAAGAATTCAGCAACCCTTAAGAATATTGGTTAACTATTGACTTGGGGGCATTTATTCCAGGAACAAAACTCCTTGGGCAGAGATTCTGTATGTTTTGCTCATCCTTTTATTGCTTGTGCCTATTATAGATCTGATGCATAGCCAATGTGAAATAAATATTAGTCATTAAATAAGAGAATGAATAAATAAAACAATTATGTGATATTATAGTTCTATGACCCAGTTCCAAGAACTTCTCCATGTTTTACAGCAGAGGGGTCTTTACAACACTAAGAACATCCTTTTCAACATGTATCTCCACCAGTTTCCAGAGGGAAACTGTGTATTGGGGATAAGTGTCTGACCTTCTCCTTCGTAGGTAATGGGGGCGGGTGTTTGACACTTGGTATGTACTGATGATTTAAGCCATCCATTTAGATCTTAGCCAGTGTCTCTGGTTTATCTCCTTCCTCTATACTTCCAAAGGATAGTGACTGGGTGTAGAAAATGTCACTGAAAATTCCTCAGTTCCTCTTGATGTCCTCATAACATCAACTTTTGAGGGACAGATGGGACAAATTTCCCCATGACTTTCATTCTTTGTCCCTAATCTTGCATTCAGTAGATAGACCCTAGGAAGGGTTATGTGTCAGTAATGACGAAGATAGGTTCTCAGGCCTCACGTAATATAGTATACATCCAGGGCAAGCCGTTGTGGGGCTCTGATGTTCACCACCAATTCAGGGAGCTAGGCTGATGGTAGGGCCACCTGGAGGATCCCATAAAAAGACTTACTGACTTTTTTCCCACCTGCTCTCTGCCTGTCTATCAAAGTCTGGAAAACCGCTGGGTTTCACCTTCCCTATTGAGAAACACATCACAAGTTAAGCTTGCTTGCTTTCTAGGCCTTTCTCCATAACCAAGTTGAAATTCCAAATTCACTTTGATGAGTCGCTTTCTAGATTGATGTAGGCAAGGGACAGGGCACACACTTGTAACTAATTCCCTATTCTCTCTTCAGTTTGTCTTTTTTCTTCCTATAACCTTTGAGGAACAGATGGGACAAATTTTCCCATGACTTTCATTCTCTGTCCCTAATCTAGCATTCAGTAGATAGATTAGGCATGATTCTCTTTCAGTAATAAATTGAAGCTGGATTCTTGGTGGCACAACATAATATAGTACATTCCAGTGCAAGCTGTTGTGGGGCTCCGCTGTTCACCACTAATTTAGGAGTCAGAGCTGATGGAGGGACCACTCGACCTGTAGCTGCAACCAGAATGGATTATATAGTCTTTCCTCGGGTGGGGATACAGAGCATGTGGTGCTGTCACACATGCTTGGGTATTCAAAAAGGGGCTCTTCTCACAGGCACTGAACTAGTATCAGGGCCTTGATTTTTTACAAACATTTTTATTTGTTCTTTTTAGTTATCCATGACACTAGAATGTATTTTAACATATCATGCATACATGGAGTATAACTTCCCATTTTTGTGGTTGTACATGATGTGAAGTTACAATGGTCATTTATTCATTTATGAACATAGAAACATTATGTCTGATTCATTATACTGTCTTTCCCATTCCCATCCCCCTTCCCGTTTCCCCTCTCCTCCTTGTTCAGTTGGATGAAACTTCACTCCTTCCTCCCCTCAGCCTATTGTGAATCAGCATCCAAATATCAGACAGAACATTCAGTTTTGGGATTGGCTTACTTCACTTAGTATGATAGTCTCCAAGTTCATCCATTCATTGGTTAAAGCCATCATTTCATTCTTCTTTATGACTGAGTAATATTCCATTGTGTATATGTACCACACTTTCTTTATCCATTTATCTGTTGAAGGGCACGTAGGTTGGTTTCCATAGCTTAGCTATTGTGAATTGAACTGCTATGAAAATTGATGTGGCTGTATCACTATAGTATACTGATTTTAGTCCTTTGTGTATATGCTGAGGAGTGGGATAAATGGGTCAAATGGTGGTTCTATTCCAAGTTTTCTAGGAATCTTTGTACTGCTTTCCAGAGTGGTTGCACTAATTTGTATTCCCACCAGTAATAAATGTGTGCCTTTTTCCTCATATCCTTGCCGACATTTATCGTTACTTGTATTCTTGATAATTGCCATTCTGATTAGAGTGAGATGAAATCTCAGTGTAGTTTTAATTTACATTTCTCTAATTACTAGTTCTGTCGAACATTTTTTCATATATTTGTTGACTGATCATATTTCTTCTTCTGTGAAGTGTCTATTCAGTTCTTTGCAAGGACCTTGATTTAATGTGGGAGGGTTTATGTCTCATCCATAGCCCAGTTGTGTCAGGAGAGTGGGTTAATTTGCAGGAAAGTAATTAAAAAAAAGTGCCCAAAGACAGCATGGGAGATATGATTGATTGGGGAAAGTGTACAAGAGATCAGGGACTGCAGTAGGAAGGGTTCAGTGGTGATAGGCTGAATGCATGGCTCCTTCATCTCTCATGGTACTGTGCCTCCTCTCCCTCATGCTGTCTGTCCAGTGATGGCTGGCTGGACAAGTGATACTTACCCTCTTCACTGTCTCTCAGTTCCACAACCTTCTCCACTCAGAGAGGGATATTACTTGTTAGTCAGCAGAAGCAGTGACATCATTGGCATTACTTGCTCATGTGACCAGCCTCCCAAGGAGTAATTGTCCTGGTGTACTTGCAAGAAATTAGCTTTTTAAAGATAATACTAACTTGTTGAAGTTTCCAGTATGTATAAAAGAAAGTAGCTGTCTTTCAAGATAAAATGTATTTGGACGTTTCAATTCAGGCTTGATCTTATTTCCTTCACTTGGCTAGGTTTTTGGGAACAGAAAAGGGACATTCAAGGGCGTGGAGTTTTACTGTCCCACTTTGCTTTAGGGACAATACAGCTTAGAAGTGTGATCTTTCACATGCCAATCAGGAGTAAGCATAAGATATTTATGAGCACTGGTATTACCTTCCACAGTTTTGTTGAAGGTAATTTTCATCTGCTCAATAATTTTTTTCCTACTAAAGTGTACTTATCCTGAAAAATATGTATGACATAGCTTAGTTTCAGTGTGGAAAACTGAATAAGGGAGAAATCTTAAAGGACAAACTAAAATGCATTAATTTATTGTTTGTCAAAACATTATGTCCATTATATTTGTCAAATAAAATAGGATTGTGTCTGTCCTCCTTTTTAGTATTCAAAATATAAAATTATGGGAAGATGTATCATAAACAAGATATGTGGATAAGTCAAGAGATGGGAAATGGAAGCTAATCTTTCCCATTTCAAAGGAATACCTACCTGAAGATCTTGGTCCATTCATTCCCTTACCACTTGGTGGGGACTTGGAATAAGCACATGCAATGATTTTTCCTCAGCATTTAGGAAATCTCTGAAGACTCAAATGACAACTTCAGCTCCATTTCTGGAGTCTCCTATTCACTTTATACACATTTTCTTGTCTTGTAAGTGTTCTCTTTGGTTGATTTCAACTATTTTGGTTAAAACCCTGGAGTCATTCTAAATTCTAACTTTCTGATCTTGGACTCCATTCTCAGTAAACCAGGGCTGAGAATAACTATGTGCCATAGTTATCCAGGATTAAACTCATCACACTTTTTGTTCTTTTCTGTGGGAAAGGAGTTAAAAAGTCCTTTTTTGGTGTTAAACTTTTTTTGAGTTCTTTGTATATTCTGGGTATTAATCCTCTGCCAGAAGAATAACTTGTAAAGATTTTCTCCCATTCGGTAGGCTCTTTTCATGCTCTTAATTGTTTCTTTTGCTGTGCAGAAGCTTTTTAATTTAATGCCATCCCACTCATTGATTCTTGGTTTCACTTCTCATGCTTTGGGGGTCTTATTAAGGAAGTCAACGCCTGTGCCAATATGTTGGAGTGTTGATCTTCTTTTTTTCCTATCACTTGTACTGCTTCTGATTTAATTTCTAGGTCTTTGATCCACTTTCAATCAAATTATACAATATGCATATTTGAATATATCACAATGAATTCAACTTTTATGTAAAATTATAATACATCAATGGAAATATATATATATATATATATATATATATATACACATAAATAAATGAAAGAACAGAAGAACAGAGGAAGAGGGGGAGGGAAAAGGTAAGTCCTGGGGAATGTATTGGAGCAAATTATGTCACGTGCCTATATGAATATGTCACAACAAACTTCACTACTATGTATAATTACAATACACTAAAAACAGAATAAAAGGGAAGTCTTTAAAAAAATCTACTCTCGTTAAGTTAGGATGGTGCGCCACATGCTATACATAAAAACAATAACAGAATTAATGTTGTTTTCACCTTTATGTAGAAAGTACCAATCAATAATAAATAAAAAAATGAGCAAAAATTGATGTATCAAGTAATGTAAATAATATGAATGTACTGATTACTGATATGCTAATATTACTACTGTTTATATATATTAATATTATTACTTGATAACATATTTTTATTGTAATATTATTACATGCCAGTCCATGGGCTGAACATTATTTTATATGTAGGTCTTGGGACAGGTAATCAAGTCCTTCAGTGCCCTGTATCCTACGGTATCATACACATGGTGCTGGTTCTATAGGGATGCAGGATGCTGGAGTTAGAGGGTCATGGAAGCTTCCATTGAGATTTCAAAGGAAGGCCTAGGAGATCAGGCAAAGTGTAGAAGCATCAGAAGGCACGCTGCCCTTGAGAGAACAATTTGAAAAACTGATAGTAAAGCTGTAGCTAGAACGGAGACCACTGAAATTAAGAGATTCTAGTAACATGAAACATTTGCCAAAGAAAGCCACTGGTTGTGAACAGAGCCAGCCTAAAAGAGAGGTCATATGGGTTACAACTGGCAAGGCCAAAGCCCTTTGTAGATCACATCTTTCCCCAGTGTGACCCAGATACTGGACATGAAACTCTAGGATTTGTTTGTCCATCTGGATTTTGGTCCCATTCCTTCTCTCTCTGCTCCTGTTTCTTCCTTTTGTAATGTAAATGTTTATACTGTGCTATTGTGCCATTATATATTGGAATAATGTAATTTGTTTTTGATTTTTATAGGGGATATACAACCAACAGTTTGCCTTGAATCTCAGAAGAGACTTTGGACTTGAACTTTTCACAATGCTGGAACTGTTAAAACTATGTTGACGTCTGGTGATGTACTAAACACAGTTTGCATCATGAGATGCACATGAGCTCTTGGAAGCCAGGAGTGGAATGTTATGATTTGGATATGTGTTTTCTCCCAAAGCCCATGTGTGGGAAAATGCAGGAACTTTCAGAGGCAAAATGATTAGATTATAAGATGATAAGCTAATTAGTGCATCGATCCATTTGTTGGAATAGTAATCTAAAGGAACCAAAGTACTAGGTGACTAGGTGGTAACTATAGGCAGGTACAGTGTGGCTAGCGGTCACTGGGGGCATGCTCTTGAGGAATGTATCTTGTCCTACTGGCTCCTCCCTTTTTCTCTTTGCTTCCTGGATGCCATGAAGTGAGCAGCTATTCTCCACCATGATCTTCCAACATTGTGTTCTGCCTCATATTGGGCTCACAGCAATGAAGCTGGATGACCATGAACTGGACCTCTGAAATCATGAGCCAAAATAACCTTTTTCTCCTTTAAGTTATTCTTGTCAGGTATTTTGATCACCATGATAAAGAGCTAACATGACCATGCAGTTTCAGACAGTCCTGCTTCCCTGGGTTCTGTGTTTGTGTTTTATTAGATCAGCTCTGGATTGTGCCACACAGAGAGAAGTACAACAGTTCCAGAATTGTTCTTTCTATTTGTTTAGCTGTGACCTGAAAGTCCAACCTGGCAGCCTTCAATTGAATTCCACAGAAATAAATAGTTGTGAATAAAATGGGAATAAATTCCAATAAATGGAAAATTTAAATGCTACTTCTACTAATCAAGTGTTGTTTTTATTATGTCTGGTCATTCTCTCTTTTATGAATAATAGTAAAACTAAAAAGCAGGACCCCTGAAGGAGAGATGTTTTAGACAATAAGAAATATCGAACAAATGCTGGGAGAGAGCATGCTTTTGTTGTAAATTAAACAGCTCAGTAGATTGGAAATTCAAAGGAAATAGCAATTGCCACAGGACACAAAGTGTTACTGTCTTCAAAGCTGGTCTTTCCAGTTAGTGACTTCCTTCCCAGTAACTTTGTCCTGCTGGAGTAGAACTTCAACTACACAAATGGACCTTGGTGACCACATAACCCTTCATCTCATAGCTTAATGTCCATCAGTCAATCCAGATATTGGGTTTGATGCAGATGCCCTGATGCAGGCATTGGATCTCTTTTGGGTGCAGCACAGATTCCTACATGAGTCCTCTCTCACTCTCATGATGGACTGGATACTATTGAAACAGACTGAATTTGGGAGTACCCCTCTCTGAAATTGGGGAATAACTTCTTTAGATTGAGAGTGTAGACTGGGGAGTGGGGGAGAGTTGTGACAGGTGCCAAAGAGGGTGGGAGCAGAGACTGCCCATTCAGTTCTGTGTGAGACAGGATAACGAAATGTGAGTGTGTGTTTCAGGCCTTTTGTTCCATTTTGCCTCTCTTCAGCCAACTAAATCTACATATGTATATCACCTGGCTTTTGTTTCTATAAATTTTAACTATTTCAGTAGGACCAGTAAAGAGAAGTAATTTAGCTACTTCTCTTCAGTTTAATCAAATTGCATTAAGTTCACAGTTAAGTTTTTTATCTTTTGTCTACTTCTTATGAGGTCCAGACAGGGTCCCTGAGCTAGATTGCCAGTAACATTATGAAACTTACCCTCATAAGAATCCTGTTTCTGCCCCAGGACAATCTTGGGATGAACTCCCTCACAGGGAGGGACCTTTCCTCACCAAAGACTTCTCATTGACTCCCTAATTCAGCAATGCCTGAGGAGAGCTCCTAACTGAAACAGGGAACTTCTTATAGACCTTAGAGGAAATCTTGTCACACCAAACGATAAACTTACGCCATTCAGTTTTGACTTAAAAATCATAGCCTCATTGCTCTTGGTCTGGATGCCAAAGGAGAAGAGAATATAGCCACCAGAGAGGTCAATGTAAGTACGAATGCTCCCAGTGAAGCTCTGTAGAGGTTTCTCCAGCAGTGTGATCAAGTTCTTGCGAGCATTACAGGAAAAATAAAGACCTTCCCACCCACGTTTATGAGAGAAAGAAGCTAATAAGAAAATGATCACCTAAAATTTGAGCAGAAAAATCACATGCAATTTTGTTTTCAGTAATTTCTGGTCATTTTTTCTTACATTCTATCCTGACCTCACCCACTTACCTGAATCACGAACATTCATATACTCCTGACCTCCCTACCTGTCCAAGTCTTCCAGGAGGCTTGTGAGGACAAAGACCCAAAGCAGCAGCTTGTCCCACGTCCTGGACCTGAAACTGACCAGAGGAGCACAGCAGATGGTAGCGGCAATGTCTACTTATCCTTTAACTCAGTTATATAGAGACTTACACTCTAAGACTTCAGGGTACTCAGCTCTGTATGCATCTTGGGCGACAATAGGGAATGGAGAGCACCAATGATGTGTGAGTGACTTTCTAGGCCCTCCTCCTGGTGCAGGCAATCAGAGATGCTGATGGGAAGGAAGGGTGAGGCCCTGGCCTGGGAAATCAACGGGAGTTACTTACTAAACACAAGCGACTGCCAGAGCACTAACCCCTGTGACCCAGATTTTGTTGCCGGAAGAGTGGTTGTGGAACTTTGCATTCATGGATGGGATGAGTGGTTGTACTGACTATATCAGGAGGGCCTTGCTCGACTCTCCCGGGGACCTTTTTTGATAGCCTCGTGATCTTCCAAAACCTCCTGAGCCATGAAGAAGCTAAGGGACAAGGCCTTTTTCTTTTTTCTCCTCTTACCAGAGTCTTATGTCAGAGGCCTGGGTCTGTGGGTTCAACAAACTAGATACAGCCACTTGTCCCAATAACCAAACACAAACTGTAAAGGTGAAAAGCAGGAAAGAAACTTCAATCAGTATAGCCACAGTGAGAGTGTGAAATGAGATAAAGCATCTTGGCTCTGTATTTGGGGCCCGTGCCATGAGTTTTAGGTTTATTAGAGGAGGAATTGGTTCAGTGGGTTAGAGATGGTCATATTCAATCAGTCTTTGTCAAACTGTGGTCGGCTTTATCATTATCTCAGTCCTGGTTCTGTGAGGTGGCTCTGGGAGAAGTCCTTATCACTTGAGGGGGCAGTTTTCACTTGTAGTTCAGAATGTTTATCTATCAAACCTGCAATCTTGGAAGAGGAAAACTCAGTTACTGTGAGGTGATTGCTCCTGCTTGTGGGGACAGTCTCATTTTGGAGTGATCTGCTTGCAAGGCTCAGCTGTTCTGGGAAGGCATATGGCAATAGTTGGAGATTTCTATGCACCATTTCGGGGTCTGAAGTGGGATACTATGCATGTTCCTGAAAATCTTTCAGTCTTGAAGGGGGACAAGATAAATTAGGTAAATTTAGCGTTAATAAACCTTATATTACCAGTTTTTGGATGAATACTACTTAAATGATTAATACGCTATGTACAGAGCTAAGCTGGTCACAGAGTTTTAGGAAATAAAGGAAACATAAAATTCAGGCAGAGATGCCCAACTTTGTCCTGCTTCTAGTTACCCATTGGTTATCTTCAGGTTTATCTAAGTAAAGAGTTACTGCTTTTTGCAAATTCAACCTCTCTAACTTCCTGTTATGCCCCCAGCCATTTAAGGCAAAGTCCAACATCCACATTCCATGTGGTGATGCACGGGTTCATAAAACAGCACTTCCATGTGATTATTCTCTTGACCACTCTCCTTTTTTTTTTTTTTTTTTTTGGCCAGGACATCACCACATCACCCCCTTTTCTTCATTTTACTTCCTAGTAAAACGAATTTTTTAGTAAATTATTCTTCTTGAATGGAATTTCCTAATTCAGGACCTGCCACTCATAATTTTGCCCCATTTAAATCATCAAGGTTGATCTAACTGCCACTTTCTCAAAGTATTTCCCCATACTGTCATTCAGCTAAAAGTATGAATGAGGTTTAGAGTTTTGGATGATCACTTAGACTTCCTTTTGTATCCTGAACAAAATGATGACTTGTTATCCTGGAATCTAAAACCATTTGAAAATTTTTGCAATCTTTACAAACCCCATCATGCAAATTCTTACATGTGGATCCTTATACCTGCCTTGGGATTCTCCTCTTAAGTACTTTGATACATTGTCTTCTTTATAACTGAGGTAGTTTTCAGACATATCTTTCCTTCTCAAAACTCCAGTGGTTCTTAAAAGTTTATCTCATACACCATCTGCTTCTCTTCCAATCTCCTAAGATGGGATGCTTCCATCTTCTGAATGTGATGGTGTTCAAAGGTTTTGGAATCAGACAAATCTGGATTCCAAAGCTAGCTCTCTCATCTTCTTAATATGCAAACTGAAGCAAGCATTCAAACTTTCTGAACCTATTGTTTATTATGTATAAAACAGGAATACAACTACCCTCATTTGTAGGTTTTAGTGTCTAGTAAATACACACTAAAAACTTAGCACAGTGCTTTATGCACAGTAAGTGCTTGAAATCATTGGTATTACCATGACATTTTCTGATAATTATAGTGTTTCTCTCATACTATAGGTATTTGTATATAAGCACCCTTTTATTTGTATGTTTAAAGGGTGTTATTTAAACAACCTGAAAAAATTCTTGAAATATTTTATCCTTCTCTTCTTTATTCTATCCATTACCTAGAATTTTACCTCATCGTAGGGACTAATAAATATTTTATTGAATTAGATAAGCAGTAATGCAAATATGTGTTGATATTTTTTAAAGTAAAGAATAATTACGGGAAAAGAAAGAAAAACACTCACTCTGAGTCAAGCAATTTAGAGTGCTCATTTTCTTGGGTTAATAGTTATTTTTAAAAAGTATGATATATATACTTAGCATGAGATTTACCCTCTTGACAAAATTTTAAGTACTGAATAGAGTACTGTTTACTATGGACATGGGTGGCATATCTCTAGAATTTGTTAGTCTTGCATAACTGTTGAACATCAGTTCCCCATTTTTCCTGTCCCTAGCCCCTGGTCACCACCATTTTACTATTCCTATGAATATAACTATTTTATGTACCTCATAAGATTGGAGTCACGACTGCTTTACTTTGCTTAACATAATGTTCTCAGGTTTATCCACATCTTTCACATGTGGCAGGATTTTCTTTTTCAAGGGTGAATAATATTCCACTGTATGTATGTATCACATTTTCTTTATTCATTCATCCTTGAGGGACATTGAGGTTGTTTTCATATCTTAACTACTATGAGTAATGTTGCTATTAACAAGGTTATGGGGCTATCTCTTCAATATCCTAATTTAAATTCTTTTGGTTGTATACCCAGAAGTAAGATTGCTGGATTATATAGTAATTTCATTTTTCAGTTTTTGAGGAAACTTAATAGTGTTTTTCAAAGTGGCCATAGTATTTCACATTCACATCAACGGTGTACAAGCATTCCAATTTTTTCCCATTCTTACCAATGCTTGTTATTTTTAATAACTATTATAACAGTTGCAACATGATACCCCATTAGTTTTGATCTTCATTTCCCTGATGACTAGTGATAATTTTGATCTGTCAAAAGGACATCAGAGAGAGCTAAAAGGGGATCCCAGTGACCAAAGTGGGAATAATTTGACTTCAATGAGAGTAATTATGATCCATTGAATAAAACACCAAACCATGAGTCTGTAATGATACAGATGAATAAATAATGAGAAAAGGTGTGATGGAGAAAATGATATTTTCATAGTTTCAAACTACCTTATTTCAAAATATTAATTCAAAAGGGAAAAAGACTGCCTTTAAAATATAGGATCTTGGGTTATACTTTCTCAATAAAGTGGTTAAACATCATTAGAAATAGGATAATTCAGAGGGGTGAGGGAATGGTGAACTGAGACAGACATCCTTACCTTATGTACATATATGATTACATGAATGGTGTGACCCTACATTGTATACAACCAGAGAAATGGAAAGTTATACCTCATTTGTGTACAATGAATCAAAATAAATAAATAAATAAACAATAAAAAAGAAATAGGATAATTCAGGATCATGTGCCTGTTAAAAGCATGGAGTGAAAAAATAGCACCACTTCTGTCCTACCAACAACCCAAAACATGGATCTAATCATGATTAAACACCAGACCAACTAAAATTTAAGCACGCTCAACAAAATGACTGGATCGTAATCTTTGGAAATATCCAGATAATGAAGAACAAGAAAAAACTCAAAAACTTCTCCAGATTAAGGAGGTTAACAACAACCACAAAACCAATATAAAGCTTGATTCTGAGTTTGATTCTTTTGTTATGAAGAATGAGATTAACATCTGGGAAAACATTGACTGGGATTTGAGGTTTAGGTGATAGTAATGAATTCATGTTAACTCCCTGATTTTGATGATTGCTTTGTGGTCATATAGGAGATGTACTTGTTTGTATGAAATACTGAAATATTCGATGTTAATGACCCCTGTATGTAAGCTATTTACTCTCAAATGTTTCAAGAGTTAATTTTTCTCTAAGTTTGAGAAAAAATAACAAAATAATAGAGGAAAAAAATAACACATTATTTTGCCTGGGAAGATAGATGAGCCATGGTCCAGGAAAAAGTAAGATAAATTATTCAGGTCATGGAAAAAATTGGAGATGAACATTTGTAGGGTTTCTAAATGAACATTCATAGTGGGTGATCCGTCACTCTGAAAACACTAACCTCCTTAGAATCAACGTTCTTGACTAGGAGGGAGAAGGGGAGGTGATAATGATTAGGAAGGGGCCCCACTTCTCCTCCTCATCTTTCTTTTATGGAGTAAGTCATTCTTTCACAAGTTTTGGGGGAGAAATCAATAGCAGAGTCATCAGGAATCAGAGAAGAAGCAGGGTTCTTTCCATTTCAGAAGGGGAAGTGTTGGGATTGTGATGTGAAAATTAAACTCTAGGTCTTAATTTCTGTTTCCTGCCAGTAAGTGCATAGGCAAGATAGTGTTTGTTGACTCAGTATCTTTAAAATTTTATTAGCATTTCCTTTTTCTTAGGAAGCACTCACTGAAATATGTAAGAATAAAGGGGTGCAGTGCCTCCAACTTACTCCAAGGTAATTTTGAGTTAGAGACAAAGGGTGCAAAATGTAAACAGTTGGTGAATCCAGGGAAGGGTTATGCAGCAGTTCCTTGTTATTCTTGCAACTCTTCCATGTTAAAATAAAAATGTGAATAAATGTTGGAGGAATAGGAACCATTGATGGTATCAACTCTATTAGGAGAGCTGCTAGAAGCCTATTCTATGAGCAAAACGAAGGTTGGTATTTTAGATAACTTCCAAGGTTTTAAGGGTTATGTGAAAGAACACAGTCACTATGAACTTATGAAAAGTCTGAATTATAAGGTTACTGGATTGGAAATATGAGGTGAAACCGAATTTGGGGTGACTCAATAATCCTTTAGTCTGACTTCCATTGCAATGTTATGGAGATTTAAGGACATGTACCTACTTGGGATGGATATATGTTCCATAGCTGATATAACTATTTGATTATGATCCTGGTGTGTGTGTGTGTGTGTGTGTGTGTGTGCATAAGTATGTATATATATACTAAATAAAAAGTGAATCATTCTAGGAGAGGGAATAAACAGGAATAAAAATTACGTTAAAAATCTTCATACCATTCCATAACTTACATGTGTAAAAGAACAATAAACATAGGTTGAATGGAAAAATTAAAATGTCACTTCTCTAATTTCACAAGAGCCTTGTGAAATATGCTGGGGAAAGTCACCTGCATCAATCAAGGGGAATTCGGGGAACTTGGTGCTGTGCAAAGACAGGGAACATTAGATGCCAGGACTTGACAGATCCATTGGAAAGTCTCTTAGAAGGAGTCTACTGATATTCAAGCTATGATGTGCTAAGAGAATCTATCTTGTTGAATTGAATTTATTAACAATAGGATGTCCTTGAGAAACACCAAATTTTACTCACTCAATTTTCCCTCTAGTTTGGAAATACTAAAGTCTAACCTGTTATCCTCTAAAGACATTTCTTGATCCGTAAACATGACACCTCCTCCAATAAAGTCCAGGATAAGAGAAAGAGAAAGCATCTAAGAGAACCGCTCCAGGAATCACAAAGCACCAACTGCTAGGGAAATAAAAAGTTCCTAGTTTTTATTGGTTCTTTTCAGTTATACATGACAGTACAGTTCATTTTGACATAATTATAAAAGCATGGAATAAATCTTGTTCTAATTCAGTCCCCAGTACCTCTCCTTCCTCTTCCCTCCCCTCATCCACTCTTCCCTTCCCTCAATAGTTCTTTCTACCATTTACCCATCCTTACTTTTTGAAATTAATTTCTTGTGAATGCACACAACAGTGAGATTCATTGTGGTGTATTCATATAGGTACGTAGGAAAAATTCCTATTTTTAACAAAATCCCTTGGCATCAGTTTGGAGTCTGACTCCACTGGTTCCCTTGAGATACTCAGGAAATTTTTAGGAAAGGAGACTCAGGAGAGCAGAAGTAGACAACAAGGCTTTTCCTCTGAGAGTAGCCACCTGATCTCTGAGTTCATAGGAGTTGCTTCTCATCCTTCTATTGGCGTAATTTTCAGAGCCAGGGGACCAGTGGGCATGTCATGTGTCACTCTCTCTAAGCTGCAGTCTTATCTGGAGAGACGTAAGTGATTATAAGATTACATATCCTTGAAGAGGCACGAGGTTTTGGTAGATCCTACCAGAGTAGATTTGAGAGGTGTGGGAAATATCTGTATATCCTTAAGTTAGGCAGACACGAGTCCCACTTGTTCTTGCCCCATGCTAGGCCAGGATCCAGACTTCTAGAAGGGAAATATCACCAACCGGTCTACTGGGCTCAAGTCCTAAAGGAACAGCCTTGCAGATTCTTTCCCACATTCATCTTCTGATCAAGTGATTTTCCTTCCTCCCACATTCATCTTCTGATCAAGTGATTTCCTTCCTCTGGATTCTTCAGATATCTATAATAATCACAGATTTTTAAAAAGGTCACTTTATCCATCCTTGGCATCTTGGAATTGGCTTATGTTTCAAGGTCTCTGGAGAAGAGGTCATAGAATTTTGTTTGTTTTCTGCAAGACTCATTTATACGTAAAATTAATATTCAGGAGATGGGCATAAACTGCAGATTTTAAATACTTTCTCTCACAGGTTCATGCAGATTTAATTATCAGATATATGATTTCTTATAATATCAATATACTCTGTAGTAGTGTCTTTCCATCTCTTTTCACGGTAAACTTTTTCTCCTGAGGTCTGTACTATTACTACCCTGTTTATACATGAGATTGAGGGTTGGTAAGACAAGTTTCTCAAGGTTTCACACTTAGGTGTTAGGAACGGGAACTTGATTCAAGAACTAATGAGCTTGAAATCTATACAACCCCTGGAAGAAGAGAGGACCCAGGAGTGATGATCATGTGGTTACAGAAGGTGCTTTGCTAACGATATGCCTATACTTTAATTTGAACAGTTGGACACATTTACCACCTGACAGAGAAAGGAGTTGAAAGGTCAATTAATAAGGATCTGACACTTATTGACAACTCTGAAACTAGTCTCTGTTAAGTTCTTAGATTATTGGTCACTAAATCAAAACTAGATGAACTGACCTCTTTCCATGCAACATTTTTTTTTTCTCTTAAGTTTGCTTTAAGCTCTCACTGTTCTCCATGTCTCTATGGAAAAATGTGAAGAAGAACTGAGAAGAAAAACAGTGCAATTTGCCTCACAATACTGTAGAGAAGCATCTTTCATTGTTTGGGTCCCATTATTTTCAGGGGTAGCCAGTTCAGTCCTCTTGGCAAATTGCTTCAATTACATTGCCGTGGAAATTTCAGATTCTCCATACTCTTCCATCAGCTAGTACTTACTGAGGGCTTCTCTGAGTGCATTTTGTGGAGGATTCAGAAAATACAGACGTCTTGGCACACATTTTTTCACAGTTTACATTTTAATTTGGGGCTTGGAATGGACATAAAGAAGAAAATAGACAATAATGCAAGACAATAAAGGCGGTATAATACTGTATATGGTACTGGGATAAAGGCAATGGTTTTTAGGTAAATGTTTAACAACCCACTCTCATGAAGGAAAAAAAAGTCTTGATTTTTAGTGTCTGTTAACTTCTGAGTTAAAACTATTTCTTTTTATCAATTTTTGAAATTTGTTCTTTTTGGTTATATATGACAGTAGAGTATATCTTGACATATTTATACAAACTATTCATAAAAGATTTCAGTCTATCAACTTGGATTGTTGACTATGATGCTGGGAAGTGATGTGGGTGATCTGCTCTGGTGAGTTGGTGTGAAGAGTTGCCAGCACTGCACTGGGCACAGGCTTTATGAAAGTTATGGAAGTGAGGAGTGGGGTTGTTATGAGAAGTTTTCATGGAGTGGTAGGCAATGAACTGTCTTGAAATACTGCTAAGAAATGATTTTTGAAAATTAAAAATAGACCCATTCTTGTTTAATAGATTTAAAAATTTCCATGTAAGCCAAGAATGAGAATATAATATTTCTAGCAGCTATATTTCAAGACTGTATTGGGAGCTGTGGGGATGTGCTTCCAGGCACTGAGGACTTATAATTTGGGTGGGTACCAGGGAGTGAATGACAGCATAGGGAACCCACTCAAAGAACCGTAAGTCTAGCAGTAACAGATTTGCAGAGATCAATCTAACTCATGGCCAAATGAGAATCCTATTAGAAATCAACTTTGATGATGTATAATATAAAACAGTACAATGAAATATGTTATAGTACAATTTGATATGATACAATGTAACACAATATAATGCAATGTAAATAAGACAGCAAAATTTGCCGATTTTAAGTAAAAATTTAGGTGAGTTTTGACAAATTTATGCACATGTATTACCATCTCCTCAATTCAAAAATTGTCCTTCACCTCAATAAGTTCCCTTGTGATCTTTCCCAATCAATTTCCAAGCAATTGTGGCAAATGCTGATCTTTTTAAATTTGTATATTCTAAGGTTTCATATTATAGAGTTATGCTGCATTACCTCTTTAGGGTCTGATTTCTTTGATTTAGCATAATATTTCTGAGATCCAGCTATGTTGCTGTTTGCATTAGTGATTTATTCTTTTTATTGCTGAGTCATATTTTATTGTATGAATTCATTATAATTTGGACCTTTAGGTTGTTGGCAGTTTTTGGCTTTTAGAAAGAGAGATGCTATCTCTCTTTCTAAATATCTCTATGTGAACAAGTTTTCATTCCTTTTGTGTAAATACATAGGAAAATTTCTGAAACATAGATTAAGTATAGATCTAACTTTCTAAAAAACTGCAACATTGTTCTCCAAATTGGTTATACCACTTTACTTCCCCTCTAGCAATATGAAAGACTTCCAATTCCCTCATTTTGTTACAAACCTTAGGTGTTAGGCCTTTTAATTTTAGTTGTTCGAGTGGGCTTGTAGATGTGTCTCATGTTTCATTGTGGTTTTATTTTACATGTCTTTGATGACTAATGATGTTGAACATCTTTCATGTTGATAATTTATTTCTATAAATTATTTTGTGAAATGTCTGTCTAAATATTTTGCCAATTTACCAACGTGTCTTATTACTGATTTGCAAGAATTCTTCATATGTTCTGGATGCAATTTTTTGATTTGTTTGTGATGAATATTTTTTTTCTATTCTGTGGCTTATCTTTTTGTTTTTCTAACAATCTTTTGAAAAGTCGAAGCTTTTAGTTTTGATAAAGTTCAATTTGTGATCTTGTTCTTTATGAATTATGCTTTTGTTATCTAAGGACTCTTTGCTTATTTTAAGGTCATGATGATTTCATCCTTTATTTTTGTCTAGACCTTTTGTAGCTTTATCTTTTATACATTTCTATGATTCATTTTGGGTTATCTTGTGTCTTGTGTAAAATTTGTGCTTGTTTTTTTTTTCCATGTGGATATTTACTTGTTCTAGCAACATTTACTGAAAATTCCATCCTTGAGATACCTTAGAACCTTATAAAAAATTAGTTGATCATATAAATCTGGTTCTATTTTGGGACTCTACATTTTGTTTCATTGTCTGTCCTTGCACTGATACCACACTGTCTTGATTACTAGACTCTTTCAATGAAGTAGGGCAAGTCTTCTCATTTTGTCCTTATTTTTAAAAATCATTTTGTTATTCTTAATTCTCTGTATAGCCATATGCATTTTAAAATGTGAACATGTTTTATTATCCTGACTAGAAGATTGGGCTCCCTAATCTCAAGTGGGTCATTGTGGATGTAGGAATTTGGACAGAAAGGAGATCTACTCTAAGGAAGAAGTCCACTGAATGTGATGCTGAAGTAAATGTGGCTCCAAACTGCTGCCACTGACCAACTGGAATGCTGGTGAAGTCATTGAGGGAGACACAAAGCCTGAGAAGAGTTGAGGTTTAGTTCGTTTTCAAAAGTATAAACCTTATTATGATTGCAAGACACACAAATAGAAAAGCCAAGAGAGAGGTAGGTTGGAGATATGGGGAAAAGATTGGCGATGGAAATAGAGAGTTGAGCAATTAACATAGAAATAACAGGGAAAACAATGAGAGGGATAGTATGGAGACAAAAAAAAAAAAAAAAAAAAAGCAAGGGCCGAGGATCAACCAGAGGACAGCATATGGTAATTATGCTGTGAGTGAAATGAGCATATTGGTGGAAGGCAACTGAGTGAGTGCTGGGAAGACAGACAAAAAGTGTGGCATCATGGAAACCAAGGTCAGAGAATGTTTCCACAAGGCATGGGTCAGAAATGTCAAAGGATGCAGAGAAGGATGAAAAAGCAAGGTCTGACAATTTTAGGAGTGGACACATCTGCAGCAACATGTGAGCAAACAATTTCATGAGCATGATCATGTTGACACCAACTTCAAAAAAATTAATGGAGGATGGGGGAGGAAGCCTATTTCAGTAGTTCTGAAAATGAAATCAATGAATGGTCTTTGTAGAGAGCTGCAGGATCAGCTGCATGTTCTCCATATAAGTTATATGTGCTCCATTTTTTTTTTTTTTTTTGGTATTGGGGAATGAACCCAGGGTCCCAGTGGCACTGAACTGCATGCCCAGGCCTTCTTATTTTTAATTTTGACACAGGGTCTGTGTAAGTTGCCCAGGCTGGTCTCGAATTTGTGATCTTCTTGCCTCAGCCTCCCAAATGGAGGGTATATGTGCTCACTTTCAAACAAAAGGGACTAGTTTGCTGTGCTTCCTATAATTAGATCAATTGTCTGTTCATCAAATTTTTAAAAATAGATGTCAGTTGGGCTCCAAACTGCTGACAGAATCTGTCCTCCTCTCAACTGTGGAATTTATATTCCCTTATCTATGTTTCAAGTTGTCCTACAGTGAAAACTAAACAATATTTTCTTAATTCTCAATCATAACTCTGTCTTCCTGACTCACTCAAAAGAACTACTGAAATCAAAAATGAAAATTTTTCGATGGGACTGGAGTGATCAATTTTGGTGGACTGATCATTGAAGAAGTTGTTTTGTCATTGTTCTGCTTTGAGGGTCTGATGACAGACACATCTGGACCATATTACCTTTCTGAAATCAAGAATTCAACCTAAGCACTGTGGAAAAGGTCCTTGGGAATCTTATCACCAAATTCAACAACCACTTTGCAAAGTCTGCCCATCTTGCATACTGTATATTGCTATATCATTTTGTTCCCAAACACTCATATTTATGGCTTTCTTGACATGCACTGTAGTGGTATTAGTTCTTGTTAAGAGGGTTTATGTGGTTTATATTGTCATGGAGTGGAACAGAACCTGACTTTCTCCTTGCTGTTTCCCTTCCCTTTCTGACATTAGAAGTGTCTGTGAGATGATCGTGTTCTCAGAAATCTTCCCGGTGCAGAAAATTTGCTCTGTGGTGATAACATTCACATGTACACATCTGAAAGAAGCATAATTTTTTTGTCTCTGCACATGGACCCTACACATGAACTCAGTGGTCACAAAAGGGGGAAAAGATCACTCTCTCAGTTTAGCTAGCTTTGTCCTTTGTTTTAAAGTTCAGTTGCTGATGAGAAGTTTCCCCTTGATGATTGGTTTTATTGCTTTCAGACACTGATATAGAAGAATGAAGAGAAAGAACTTCACAGAAGTGACAGAATTCATCTTCCTGGGATTCTCTAGCTTTGGAAAACATCAAACGACCCTCTTTGTGGTTTTCCTAACCATCTACATTTTAACTCTGGCTGGAAACATCATCATTGTGACTATCACCTGTGTTGACCATCACCTCCACACTCCCATGTACTTCTTCCTGAGCATGCTGGCTAGTTCAGAGACGGTATACACACTGGTCATTGTCCCACGGATGCTTTTCAGTCTTATTTTTCATAACCAGCCTATCTCCTTGCCAGATTGTGCAACTCAAATGTTCTTTTTCGTCACCTTGGCAACTAATAATTGCTTCCTTCTCACAGCAATGGGCTATGACCGCTATGTGGCTATCTGTGAGCCCCTGAGGTACATGGTCATCATGAGCAAAGGAATGTGTGCCAGGTTGGTATGTGGGTCCTTTGGCACTGGTCTGGTTATGGCGATTCTCCATGTGACAGCCATGTTTAACTTGCCCTTCTGTGGCACAGTGGTGGATCACTTCTTCTGTGACATTTATCCAGTCATGAAACTTTCTTGTGTTGATACCACTATCAATGAAATAATTAATTATGGTGTAAGTTCATTTGTGATTCTTGTGCCTATAGGCCTCATATCCATCTCCTATGTTCTAATCATTTATTCCATCCTCAAAATTGCCTCCACGGAGGGTCGGAAGAAGGCCTTTGCCACCTGTGCCTCCCACCTGACTGTGGTCGTTGTCCACTATGGTTGTGCCTCCATTGCCTACCTCAAGCCCAAGTCAGAAAGTTCTGTAGAAAAAGACCTTCTTCTCTCCATGACCTACACCATCATCACTCCCCTGCTGAACCCCGTTGTTTACAGTCTGAGGAACAAGGAGGTCAAGGATGCCCTACGCAGAGCTGTGGGTAGAAGCATTTCTTAACAGATTTAAATAATATTTTGTCAGGAGACTTTTAACCCAGTGTAATGTGTATCTCCTTACAAATAAGCCACAACACAAATGTTCATCACATATAATATCTGGCTAGAATAATGTCAGGGAGTAGAAGTCCTTTTCTTTTTCATGTTCTGGGATGGCTGAAAACAGGGTTTCTGCTTTCTGATGTTTGTTACCAGGTTCAAGAATCATTCCAAGCTGGATTAAACCTACTTGTTTTTGTGTCTGAAGTTTTGAGTTTTGAGAACTCTTTTGGCTCCAACTCTATATGAAGCCTCTGACGGTTAAATCCTTGATCAGTTCTGCTAAAGGGCTATGGACAACAGGCAATTGGAATGCAGGTGGTAGGGAGGTTAGGAAAATAGCAGCTTTCACTTCCCTCTTGACATATGTGAGAAAAAGCTTTCCTTGTCAGAAGTTAAAAAATGCTCTCTGTAGCAGTCATTTTAGAAAAGATTTTCTTAATTCTTCTTGATTAAAAAATGAAGAACTTTCCAAAAGAAGAAAAGGTCTCTTTTATTATCCAGCAATATTAGCTCTTTAAATAGTATCCATTTCTGTGTGTTTTTCTTCCTTCTGTGCAGTTGAGGCAAAAATCTCTGCCGTTCCCTAGAGGCTAAGCAAGAAGAGAACATTTTGGTGGATTGTCTCCATAACTAAATTTTAAAACTTCATATACATTTTCCATAAAGACTCTTCTCCTTTTAACTTATGGGAACTTTAATTTTTTAAAATTTTTATATAGCACCTGCAATGCCATTGTCTTAGGTATGGATCATGCTAATTCCAGAGTTCAAGTTAAATGCTATTAATTTTCATTCATTCAGTAAATAATGCAAACTTTATACTTCTCCAGGAACTTATTTAGATTAAAATAAGCATAACCATGCTATATTATTTTATATTCCAAATGGGGTAGATTGTGGGAATATTTTGTTTTGTGATATTCCCTCTAGAGTTTATCTCTGAGACAGAATGGAAAGATATTTTCTTAAGTGACACAGGTATGGAAACAAAAGTTTTCACACACTCATGGAACCCATTGCTATCCCATTGCCAAGTCAGTTCCTATTCCTTACCTTACAGTTTTATTTTTATATTTTGAGTCATAGAAATAGAACTGAGCATCTTCCGGGTGACCTGTTCTCTTCTGTCCTGTAGATCTCTATGTGAGGAGGCCAAAAGCTGGTAGTCCAGGATCCTCTGCAAATGTCCCTTTGTGGCAAGCTGTGCCAGTTGAGTGATAAAATGTCCCTGAACTAAATCTTGATATACTTCTAGAAGAGGTGTCTCAATTTGAGGCTCATTGTTACCTTGGGGTGCTTGGGCAAGTGTTAGAGGGTTTTAAACTCTTGAAATTTTCACTAAATTTTGAATATAAATATGAATGTACTCTTCCTACCATATATAATATTTTTTTATTTATTTTTCTCAAAGTATTTTTTTCTTCAAATCCAAATGGAAATGTGAGACCAGATGCAACTTCTCTTCATAGACTTTGTTTCCACATTTCCTTAAACTCTCTCAAAGAAGCATCCTTTGACCTTGTCTATGTTTCCTCCTTTGGTGGTACTGGGGATTGAACCGAGGGACATCCTACCACTGAGCTACATCCCTAGCTATTTTTTATTTTTCAGTTTGAGACAGGGTCTCACTAAGTGACTCAGGCTGGCCCCAAACTTGTAATTCTCCTGCCTCAGCTTTCTGAGTCACAGGGACTACATGCCTGTGTCCCTGTGCCTAACTACCTGTTCATTTTTACCTACATGGGCACTGCTATTTTTTTACTAAGTTGGAGAACATGAGAAAATGTGGGTGGTCCCAGGTGGGAAGTTGAGGGATCAGAGGGCAAATATGATCTTTATTGAGCATATCCCATCTCTTTCTCCTCATTCCCTAAGTGTTTAAACACCATTTCTGCCTCTTCCTGCAGGAATGGATGAGTGAGTAGCCCACTAGTGTTAGTTGTTCACATACTTTGCATGGCTTTGGACTCACAGGAGGAGGTAACTGGGATCTACGAGTGGGTAGGTCTCAGTGATCACAGGCCCTCCCAGAAGGATGAGTCAGGAACAGTGAGTCACTTTGGTGTTGCCTCCTATAATGTATTCATAATACCTGTGTTGCTGACTGATGTGGGGCTATTTTTATTATCTTTGTTGATTTTTATCATCTTCTTCTTCCAATATTCATGTTCCTTTTCTTCCTTTGCATATTACAAATACTTCTATTCACTTAGTACTTCTTTCTTTGTTCAGCTCTTTTGTTCATCTGGAAATAATAATTCCTATAATAATTTATTTATTCACCCTGTGTCAGTCTATGTACATTTCTTAGGCACTATGTGTCAAACAATTCACTAGCTCTGAAGTTAGGATGATGAGTAATGTAGAAACTCTGTTTCAATGTTATTCACGGTTCAATGGGGAAGGCAGACAAAAGAAGTTGCACAAAAAATTTGCTTTAGGTGCATGTACAGGACCGTTGTGTGGAGTTAAGAGTATAGTTAAAAAAAAAAACAAAAACAAAAACAAATAAACAAAAAAAAACTAGTCAAATCTGTTTGAAAGATCAGGAAAAAAAAATTCAAAGTGACTGGATGTGTAATTAACTTTGTGTGGCATTGAGTTAATTGATGTCTAGGGTGGGTGAGGGAGAGTGATCAGGGGAGTGGGAAGAGACTGAGCAGAAGCACACAAGCCAGAAAAAGCCAAAAGTGTTGGGAGGGCAGGGAGTTATTCACCCCTGTCTGCCTATTACTATGTTGAGTATTGACTTGGCAAAAATATGTGCTAAATTTACCTTTAGATGGATGAACATGCAAAGACCTATTAAGTATCAGGTCTTGTCCAAGGATCTCAAGGCTTATTTTTTGAAAGATATATCTTATTGTATTTCCTCTGCCTTATAGAATTCCTTCATCTAAAGTCAGCTAACAGAGGATAACAGAGTAGAGGTGACAATCTTCCACTATAGAACTAAGCATTGCTCCCTTGCTCCATGAGCTCAGTTGACTGTTTATCAAATATTTATGATAATCAGATACTTAAAACTGCACTAGGAAAAGTACCCCCCCCCCACTTCTTTGTTTTGAAGTGCTGAGGATTGAACCAATGGCTTCAAGCACACCAGGCAAGTACTCTACCACTGAGAGACATCTCCAGTCCTAAAGTCACTCTTTTGAAGGAAACTGTACTAACACTGGATTAATGTTTTAAGCCATAACTAGGGCAATAATTTTGACAGACTTAAAATTGACCACTTGATAGCTAGACATATAAAAATCAAGAGTTATTTCAAAATTTATTTTTTAGAAAAAAATGATTTAAAAGACTATTATGGATATTAAAACTTCTGCCATAATTTTCTAAGTGATGACTTTGTAGCTTCTTTAGAGCAAAGCAAGTTTTACTTGATATTTTTTCACATTTTCTGATTGCAACCCATGATGGATTAGAGGAGAAAATAGCTGCAATACTCCCAATGTTAAATAGAATAAAATATTTTATTAATGGGGACACATGCTTCTGGGGAAAAAAGAAAGGAGGGAAGTGGGCAGGAGAGATAAAATTAGTCCCAAGTCATATAGCTAGCAGGTGGCACACAGAACTTAACTTTTAAGAAGACATATTTAAAGGGAGTACAAATTATGTCAGTTTTGTTGCTGCTGCTGAGGTGTGTACGTGTGTGTGTGTGTGTGTGTGTGTGTGTGAGCAAGTGTGTACATGCACATGTGTGTTTCTGTGGGAAGGGAGCTAAACTTTGGGAGTTTTATATGTGATGGGCATTATGGTAAGAAATGCTTTATTTGAATTATTTCATCCCTGGTATTATTTCTATAGCTCTTTGCAGTTTACAAATTTCCTTCATATTTACGACCTCATTTGATTCTCATAGCACTCCTGAAGGTAAGTATCAGTGTCCTATTTTTAGATAAGTCCACAGAGAGTGAATAGTTTAAATAATTTTCCTCAGCTTGTATGGATCTTTAGAGATAGAATTAGGATGAAAATAGAAGTGAGCCTCAATTACAAATTTGTTCATCCTAAACTCCATGCTTTTTGTTACTTCATTCATATCCATGAACACACATAATTTATTAATTCTCCTCAGGGAGTAACTATGATGAATAAGTAAACTTTGCTTTTTAGATCTTAAGTCTCTATTTTGATCAGTACTGACAGACTTTTTCTGAAATGTCATAATTCCTTTTCTGTCTCTGTAATAAAGTCTATTCATGATGATGAATATAGTCTTCATATTTTTATCATGGGCACTTGATGTACTAAGTTGGAACTGAGTTTATATTAATTTCTTCTTAATTAAATGATCCACATATTTCAGTATTCTATGAAATCTGTGTTAGCATTGTATGATTTCTGACTCCTTTAATTATTTAGCTAGTTCATTCAACAAATATAACATGCATGCCCACTCTGTGTGTCAGGCACTGGGTTAGGCCCTAGAGATACAGAGATAAATAAGACCTGAGTCTTCCTTGGAGTAGCTAACAATCTACTTGGAACTCATTTTAATACAGTATGATTATTGTTAAGCACAGGGTGCCGAAGAACCCCAGAAAAGAGAATAGCCTACCTTAGGATTGGTGAGTTTCATCCTTGCATGTATTGTAGAAGAAGGTCAAAGTGAATTGCTCCAGTCTGTCCAAGCACTGTGTGGAGGTGAGGCTCCCTAATTCCAAGCTTACTCAGAGACACAAGTGCATCAAGCAAGGTTAATGAATCCAGAATCTCTGATTTACCTATGGTGTTTAGCATAAAAATTAGTGCTTAATGCACAGAAAATTGTGACCCAGAGTCAAAGGAAAAGTAGTCTATATGACTACTCATGGGTCCCATAAGTAATTGATTAGAAGTCAGAAACTTTAAAGTGGTGATCATAGGTACAAGAACTTCCAGAAAAATATGCTTATAATGAGTAAGCATGTGGAATTTCAGTTGAGAATCTAGACATACAAATTAAAATATTTGAAATGAAAAAATTACTAATATGCTTAACAATAGATGAGTTAGCAGAATAAAATGAACAGACTTAAAAACAGACCAATAGAAATTATTAAATCTAAAAACAGATTAAAAATGAATGGGAAAAAAATGAACATAGACTCAATGACCCATATAACAAATGAGAAATCCAATATTCATGAACTTGGAGTCTCAATAAAGAGAATATAGAATTTAACCACAGAAACATTTGTAGACACATCAGCTGAAATATTCCCAAATTAGTGAAAAATATGAGCTTACAGATTCAAGAATATCAGTGAATCCCATGTATTATAAAAAAAATAGCATCAACTTTAAGTACATTAGAGTTAAATCTTTAAAATCAAAGATAAAGATAAAATCTTGAAAGTCATCAGATTAAGGTAGCATATTACATATCAGAGAAAAATAATAATTTTACTTGACTTTTTAATCAAAAATGATGGAGGCCAGAAGAAAACTGAACATCTTGGCATTGAACCACACATGTATATCTAGCAAAAATATTATTAAAAAATGAAAGGAAGTAAAGACACTTTCAGATAAGTAAAAATAGATAATTTATGCAGTATTAAAAATGCTCATGAAAGATTTTCAGGCTGACAGGAAATAGGACCAGATGCAAACTTTAAATTTACAGAAAGAAATGAAGATCACCGGAAATGTTAAGTATGTGGGTAAATATAAAATAATATATTTTTCTTCTATTAATTGATTTTAAAAATGTATCACCTGGTAAGAATAATATTATGACATGTTATTGTAAAATTTATAGTGTGCATAGATGTATAGTGTGTATAGATGTCACATACATGGCAATTATAGCACAAAGAAAGAGGTAAATGTAAAGATACTATTAGGAAATGCTTTAGTTTAACAATAAATGGTAACATTTCTACTCTGGGAAAGACTGTGATGTTGTGCAAGCAGTGAGAGGAGGCTGGTGGGCATCTAGAGAGCTCGCTTCACTCAGTGCAGTTGCTTTAGTGTCTGGGTACACATTCCTTGGTGGGAAGTTTTGGTGGAAGATTTACAACTGTGTACTTGGATCTGTGATGCAGGGTACTTCCTCAGGGAGACTTGGCCTTCTTTTCAATCTAGAGGCTCAGAGTCTCTGAATTATCATAGGGCTGGAAATCAGTCAAGAGTCTCTGATACTTCATTGTGTTGTCTCATTAAGTCAAGTGATAGATGAAGTGTTATTTCAGGTCTGATAATTTGGTTCAAGGACTTATCCTGTGGTTATTTCCCCAATTCCTGAATGTGTAACTAGAATATACGTATTGTCATGTATATCTTAACAGAACAAGAACAACAACAGCAACAAAAGAATAGACATAAAAAGTAATGAGCAGAATAGTCAAAGTGACTGACTGCCCCCGAGGAGGAGGGCCATTATGATCGGAAGCCCCTGGAGCTGGTGCTCTTATCAGGATTGTAAATGAGAAGCAATACTGCATTACTTTGAGAACATCCATTTAATTCTTATAGTTTGGTCTGTGAAGAAGCTCAGATATAAATGGAGAAAAACTGCAAACTACTATAAATTTAATCAGCTCATGACATTAACTGCAGTTGTTGACCCAGATAAAGAACCTTTACAGGAGCAAATGAAGATAGCACCTAGCACTTGGTGGTAACTTTGTTTCCATATCAATTGTAAGAATGACTAGAAATGGTGGCTTTTACCTGGTAGAGCCAGTAGTATACTTTCACAGTCTTGCCTTTGGACTATGATATTTCTGCTTCTTTCTGACATAATACAGAGCACAAAAATCTCGCTTGTCATAACACTTCATAAAACATCAAGCTCATCAACTATCTTGAGGAAATATGTGTAAATAGGATCTGTGGATCAGAGGATAACAAGTACTTTAGATGTCTTAGTGAGAATAAATTCTATGTCAGTCAGGGCCCAATTAGGAGACAAAAAGCCACACAGTAATTAGAACAGAGAGTTTAATATAATGAATTGTTAATTATAAGAGGGGATTGGAATAATGAGTAATTTGATAGCAATTAGTGAAGGTAATTATAAACAACGTAGAAAGAGCAGATACCAGTAACAGTCACCATTCCTAGGGCTAAAATAATGTGAGAAAACAAATTTTCCTGGATTTTTTAGTATTCCTATAAAAACCTCAGTCTCTTGAGCCATGAAGTGTACATACTATAATAACAGAGAATGCTTGCTTTCATTTTTTCTTATAAATATTTTTTTACATACACTGAGGATTCAATTTGTTGCTATTTTACCCTAATGGTGGAGTTAATTGTTTCTATACAGTAAACCTTCTTTTATCTCCCCAAGAGTCAAATTTTTACATTTTGGGTTAAGCACCTAAGTTAAAGCATTATCTCCCTGTGTTTAAATTTCAAAAGAGGAGAAACCTGGGGCCATGCAGAAATTTCTAGTTTGTAAAAGGCATAAATGTTGGCTTTCTCTTCTCCCTAGATAAATTCATTTATATACTGAAGTGTTAGAATAAAGATTCTTTTCATCCTGTTCCAAAGAATTGCTCTCAAAAAAGAAGGGAGGAAAAGAGTCTCTTTCCCATTTTTAAAAGGAAAACATTCATATTTCTTCAACCCTTGCATGCAGGGTAATTTTGCCACTTGTGTGAGGTATTTTTCTAAATGATTCTTATGTCACTCTGCTGGGTATTGGGTGTGAGATGCTGCAATGTTATGCTGGGTATTGATTGTGCTGTGATCATATTAAGAAATCTGCTTTGATCTAGAAATCTTATGTGTGCATTTAGGAAAATTTAATAAATATGAATACTAAAGATGTGACAAGCACCTAAGGGAAAGACAAACCTTCTTGCACAAAGGTTGTCCAGACCTTATTAAAGAGGGTACAACATTGGCACAATGAATGTCAGAGATGTTGCAGGGTGTCATTCTAGGAAAACTTTCTGGAAATTCACTCTGTTTTTGATACTGGGGACTTAATAAAGGGGCATTCTGTCACTGAGTTTCATTCCCGTTGTTTTCTAAAAAATTGAGACAGAGTCTTACTAAGTTGCCTAGGTTGGTCTCAAACTTGAGATCCTCCTGCTCCAACCTCACTGAGATGGCAGACAGATGCCAGCACACCTGGATGAAAATGCATACCTTAGAGTATGCCAGAAATCCACCTTCTGGTGTGTTAGAGAAAGCTATTCAGAGAAAGGTGTCTTGTGAAGAAAGGTGTTCCGCTATACAAAGAGAGATGTTGAAGAAAACTGGTGTGATTGCACCGTACTTCAGCTGGATCCTGGCGAAGCTGCCCATGTTTCAGGAATTTGGTGTTGGTGAAGTCAATCCATCCCAAAAAGAGATGTCCAAGTGGATTAGTCTGGAAGTAGGAGGGGAAGTCCCTCATATTGCCATGTTTCTATAGCAGTTGGTATTAAAAATGCTTAACATTGGGCTAGGTGTCAAGAGCCCAACTCCATTCTTTCCAGAGTGAGGAATGAAAGGAAATTTGAAGCTGAAGGGAAGTAAATTGATGGTATACAAAAGAGGTGTAAAATCAATTATATACTGTTACTCCTGGCAGGAGGGAATACCTATTATTTAATTAGTCCCTTCAAAAATAGGTATGTTTAATGGGGAAACATATGAATTGACTCTTTTCAGCTTTAGGACAATAGGCACTGAAAGACTGTGATTCTTAAAAGAAGAAAAATACAAAAAATTAAGCTGCACAATTGCTTTTTTGCCTAAAGACACTTTATAAAATATAGCACAGGGAAATGGAGTCTAAGCAGAACACAAGGTTTTGCTGAGCTAAGGAGACAAAAACTGAAGTCCAGAGCTGGCAGTGTAAGCTGAGAATTATGAGGAAGGGTATAAGAAAAGAGGAATATGCACAAAATAAGAACTCTAGAAATATGCATAAGCATCCCCTGAGTCTTTAACAAAATACTAGGCTATGCACACATTTGACAAGACATCATGGGTGGGGACATCCCCTGGGGATTATGTTTTGTCCCTGAGTCTTCCCTTAACCCCTTGGGGATTATGTTTTGTCCCTGAGTCTTTCCTCCACCCTGCTCCTTCCTGGCTGCTATGACCTTACAGCTTTCTTCTGTCACACCATTCTGCCATGATAGTCTGCTTCATCTCAGACCCAAAGCAATGGAGTTGGCAATTGAGTGAATCCTCCATAATTATAAGCCCCAAATTAAATTTTCCTTCCCTTGAAGTTGTTCTTGTCAGGTTTTTTATCACAGTGAAGAAAAGCTGACTATCACAAATGTCACCTATGTTCACAAGAGAAATCACTCACCATAAGGAGACAGAAATGAAACTGATGATGGAATTAGCAGACAAGGATGTTAAAACAATTACAAATGTGTTCAAAGATTAAGAGAAAACAGGGGTGGAATTAAGAGAGAAGTGGAAGATATAAAAGAAACAAATGTAACTTCTAGAATTAGAAGAAATAAAATACTACAATGAAAATTTCTCTGGATAAGATCAATCATAGGCTAGAAATTGCAGAAGAAGAGATCATGAGAGAACTTGAAGACACAAGGATAGAAATTATCCAAAAAGGAACAAAGAGAAATAAATAATTGGAAACAATAAACTGAACTTCATCTACTTGTGGAAAAGATCAAACAGTCTAACATAAAAGTAATTGGAGTCTGAGGAAAAAAATAGAGAGGGACAGTTAGAGTAAAAAATATTTGGATAAACAATGGCAATGCAATTTTAAAATTTGATAGAAAATTAAGAATTTACTATGCTTCTTTATTATAACAAAATAGCTGAATGTGGGTAATTTGTTAAGAAAATGTATTAAGACATTTATTTAACTTAGAGTTCTAGAATTCCAAGAGTAGGGTGGGAGCATCCACTTGGCTTGGAGAGGGCCTCATGGCAGATGGCATCATATGGTGGATGAAATCATGGTGGGGCTCATATGAGAAGGAGACAGGAAGCAAGAGTTGGGGGAGGGCCATACTCACTCTTTTTAAAAAAAAATTATTTTTGTGGTAATTCGTAGAGTCCCATGAAATCTGCTCAATCCCTTCCAAGGGTGGTACTCCATGACCTAATTACCTTCCTTGAAGACTTACTTCTTAAAAGTTCCACCTCTTCATACTCCAGTGTTGATCAAGCTTCCTGCATAGGCAACTTCAGAGGGTACACTCAAACTGCATCCAAACAATAGCACTGCCAGAACCAGAAACTCAATAAAATGTAAGTGAGAGAAACACACTCATGTACATACCCCACCCCACACTCATGTAGATACCCAACCCCACACCAAAGCATATAAAAATACCATTGCTAAAACCAGTGATGAAGAGAAAACTATTTTAAAAGTTACCCAATGAAAAATACTGTATATTTATCCAGGACTATAAAAAGCAATCAGACTTCTTGTTAACAATAATGCAAGTCAGAAGATAATGGAACAATATCTTTAAAGTGCTAAAAGATAACATTTGTACACTTGGAACTTTGCATTCAGAAAAAATATTATTCAACTATAAGTCCAAATAAATATTTTTCAAACAAAAACTAAGGGAATTTATTGCTAACAGACCTGTATCACAATAAGTATTGAAAGTTATTTAAATGGAAGAAAAGTATCACCAAACAAGAATGCAGATATATAGAAAGGGATGAAGAAAGTAAAAAAATAATAATATATGAGTGAACCTAAGCCATACTTTAAAAAATTCATTTTAAAATTCCTTTAAAAGACTTGTAGTACAGTCTCAACAATATAGAAATAAAATAGAAGAGAAAGATAGAACATGAATAGAAGAAGGGAATGAAAGTACATTGTGTAATCTTACCTTGCATGTGAGGTGGTATCATGTTTTCTGATGACAAGTTAAAGATGAATAGTTAAACCCCTGTACAGAAACTTAAAATTGAACAAATATGTATTGCTAATAATCCAATATTGATGATCAGATAGAATCATAAAACATACACAATCCAAATAAAGCAGGGTAAGGTGGGGCGATGGAATAAGAAAGAAGTGAAGCAGATAGAATAAATAGCAAAATGATAGATTAAGCCCAAGCTTATTAATATTTATATAAAATCTAAATGCTGTGAAGACTTCAGTCAAAATGGAGAGATTGTCAGAACAAAAGTAAGACAACTATATGCCTTCTACGTGAAGCACACTTCAAATGTAAAGGAAAAACTTAGAGTGAAAGGATGGAACATTACATACCACACAAACAGTACAAATAAGAATACTACAGTGACTACATTAATATCATATCTATTAGGCTTCATTAAAGAAATATCACTGGAAATAAAAAGGCATTTCATAATGATAAAAAGGGCAATCAATCTGTCAAGAAGATGAAGCATTCTAAATCTGCACATACCAAATAACAGAGTTTCAAAACACATGATACAAAAACTGACAAAGCTGAAAGAAGACACAAATCCATAATTATAATTGGAGATTTCAACAGTTCTTTCTAAATAATCTATGTAACAAGTAGACAGAAAATAAGTGTGAAAATATAAAAAATTTTCGAATCATTTACAGAACATTCTATCTACTAATAGGATACACGTTCTTTTCAAGTATCCAAGAAACATTCACCAGGAAAGACCATTTTCCGAACTTTAAAACAAACATCAATACATTTAAAATGGTTAAAGTGATCCAAAATATTTTCTAAATAGTGAAATAGAATCAAATTAGAAATCAACGACAGAAATATATATGGAAAATCCACAAATACTTAGTTATTAAACAACACTCTTAAATATCCCACAGCTCCAAGAAGAAATCACAATAAGTGGAACATATTTTGAACTGAATGAAAATGGAAACACAAGATATGAAAACTTGTGTGATGGAATTAAGGAAGTGCTTAGAGAAAATTTTGTAGCTTTGAATGTTAATATTGGTATAGAAGAAAGGTCCATATTACCTAAAAATCTATTTTGCTCCATTGTCTCAGATGTGGAACATTTATAAAAACTTTAAAATACAATATAGTAAAATTATATTGAATAATGAAATAGTCATAATAATTAAATTATAATAAATATAATTATATTATGCTACTAATCAGTATATAGTCTACATAAGCTTTACATTATGATTTCCAATCTATTTCAATGTACCTGTGTCAATTTTGTTGAAATGTTTGCAGAATGAAAACTTGAGGCTTAATGGGTTATGAATCTGAAAAAGTAGAGTAAATTTAAATCCAAATTAGATAGAAGAAAATCAATAATAAATTGAGAGCTGAAATAAACGAATAAAAAAAACCAACAAAAAGTCAATGAAATTGAATTTTTTAAATAAATACATTTGATACATTTTTAGATAGATGAACTGAAAAAGAAAGGAAGAAACAAGGAGGAATTTTACTATATAGATCCCATACATATAAAAAGATTAAGAAATATTATGAGAAACTTGTGCCACTAAATTAAACTACTTCCATGAAGTGGACAAATTCTTTGAAAGTCACAGGTGATCAAATTTAACTCAAGAAGAAATGGAAAATTGGAATGACCGTACACAATTAATTAAACTAAAATTTTCACAAAGAATGCACCGGCTCTCAAAGGCATCCCTGGTGAATTCTATCAAAGATTTAAGGAAACATTTGAAACATAGATGCAAAACTCCTTTACAACATGTTGTTAATAAAATTCAACAATACATTAAATAGATCATAGGCCATGGACAAGTAAGGTTTTTCCAAGTAATGAAAGATCGGTTTAACATTTGAAAATCAATTAATGAGTCTACCATATAACCATAAAGGAGTAAAGTTATATGATTAACTCAAAATTGACTCAGAAAAATGGGCAACATTTAGTCCTTATTTGTGAAAGACTCATGGCAATGTACTAATTGAATAGAATTTTCTCAACTGCCAGCTATCACAACTCATAGTCAAAGAGAATGTATGGTCTCCCAGAACAGGAGCAAAATAAGGGTGCCATCTTTTGTCATTTACATTCAATATTGCCCCACTGTTTTTAACCAATGCAATGGGCAAGAAACAGAAATTAAAGGCATTAAGATAGTAAAA
This sequence comes from Sciurus vulgaris, assembly GCF_902686455.1. Taxonomy (NCBI): domain Eukaryota; kingdom Metazoa; phylum Chordata; class Mammalia; order Rodentia; family Sciuridae; genus Sciurus; species Sciurus vulgaris. The sequence goes on along the minus strand of NC_136461.1, from coordinate 120,666,146 downwards.
TAATAAGTATAAATTTCTTTATTCACATAAGATTTTGTTGTGTGTGTAAAAAATTGATAAATGATGTACTAGGATTAGTAAATAAATTTAGTAAGCTTTTAGAATAAAAGACCAATATATAGAAATCAATTGTATTTCTAAATATGAGCAACGATCAAAAAACTATGTAACATATCATTAAATTTCATTAAAAACAGTAAAAAAGAGTGAGAACTTTCACAAGTATATGAAGACCTCCACACAGAAAACTATGAAATGTTGCTGAGAGAAATGAGACGTGAAAAACTGGATATAAATATTATGCACACAGACTGGAAGATTATTATTAGGATGTCAATTTTCCCTAAGTTAGTGTATAAATTCAAACAATCTCAATCAAAATGCCAACAGCTTTTGGAAAATAGGAATTGAAATACCAATTTAGAATGTATATGGAAATATAAAATACTTGGAACAACCAAAACAAAGTTTTAAAGGAAAAAGTAGAATATTAGGGTTGCTGTAAATCTACATAGTCGAGACAGTGAGGCTATAAAATAATAACACATATAAATCGGTGTAATAAACTGAAGAATACAGAATTAAATCTGTGTGTATATAGCAAACTCTTTGTCAGTCATCGGGTCAAAGTATTTTAATGTGAAAATATTTTAATGAAACTTATATTAGGTTATTTGTCTTCTTGTTGTTGAGCTGTAAGGGTCCTTTATATATTCTGGATACTAGACATTGGTTCAATATATAATCTATATTTTTTCCCTATTGAGTAGATGCTTTTCAATTTCTTGATACTGTCCTTTGAAGCATGAAAGTTTGAATTTTTGGAAAGTCCAATTTATTTTTCTTTGCTTGAGTGTTAGATGTCATATCTAAAAAATCATTATCTAATCCAAGATCACAGAACTTTATATCAAAGTTTTTTCTAAACATTTTTGTTTTAGCTCCTATGTTTAAGGTATTGATGTATTTTGAACTTTTGTTTATGGTATGACTGGAGAGCAGCTTTGTTTTTCTGTGTGTGGATATCCAGTTGCCCCAAATACCAAGTGTTGAACAGACACTTCCCTAACTGAGTTGTCTAGTCACTTCTGTTGAAATTAGTGGTGAAAAGGTGGATGGTATACAACCATAAGAATGGGATCCTAATTAGAATAAATTATATTCCATATGTGTATAATATGTCAAAATGTACTCTACTGTCATGTATATCTAAAAAGAACAAATAAGACAAAAAAGGTATATGGGTTTATTTCTGTACTGTCAATTCAATTGCATTGACCTATATGTCTACTTTATTTTTTATTTATTTTTGGTTCTTTTTAGTTATGCATGCCAGTAGAATCCATTATAATGTGATTATACAAGAATAAAATTTATCTTATTATAATTAGGACCCCATTCTTGTGGGTATACATGATGAATCCACTTAAGTATTTTCATATATGCACATAGGAAAATTATACTAGATTCATTCTACTGTTTTTCCTATTACTACCCCCACTTTCCTTCCTTTCATTCCCCTTTGTCTAATCTACTATGGATCTGGAGACTACATGCATACTTTATATCTATAGTACACAGTCTTGATTACTGTAGCTTTGTAGGAAGATTTTGAAATTGAGAAATGCTAGTCTGCCAACTTTGTGTTTTATCTAGATTATTTTGGTTATACATTAACTTTTTTTTAAAAAAGATAACCAATTGTGAAAAGCTTAAACAAGTCAAAATGATGTCTCAATTAATCAAGAAGCTATCACATCTTAAAAATCTGCACACCTAATTTCTGAGTTTCAAAATGAATGAATCCAATTGACAGAACTAAAAGAAAAAATAGACAAGCCCATAATTATACTGTGCTATATTAAATATTTCAATTCATCTCTCTATAATTGATGCAACAAATAGACACAAAATCAGTGCAAATAGAGAAGAAAAAGGAACTATGGGAGAAATAGAGGAGAAAAAATATTAAGGAATAAAAAAGGAGCTACAGTTTCAACTAACTTGTCACAGTTCCAATAACTAATTGTCACAAAACACTTTATTTTAAAATAGCAGCATATACATTCTTTTCAGGTATTCATGGGGCATTCACCAAAACAGACTATTTTCTAGAATTTAAAATAAGCCCTATGTACATTTAAAAGAATTAAAATGGCACAGAATATCTGGTATTGCTATAATGGAATTTAGTTAGAAATGAACAACAGAAAGTTATGTAGAAAATACCTGAAAATTAAACACCACACTTCTAAGTAACCCATGGGTCAAAGAAGAAATCACAAGGAAAATTGGAACATATTTTGAATTGAATAAAAATGAAAACAAAACACATCAGGATTTGTGTGATGCTGCTAAAGCAGAGCTCAGGGATAACACATAACATTAAATTTTTATAGAAGACTAGAGAAATGAGGTAAAAATCAATGATCTATCATTCCATCTTAAAAAGGTAGATAATGAAGAATAAACCCAATACTTAGAACTGTCTAAGTGATTGCATATGTAAGCAGTGTGTTCCTTTCTATCACTGGGTAAGAATCCCTAGTATGGATATATTTTTTGCACATTTTAATTGGATTGTTTATTTTCTTACTGTTGTATTTTGAGAATTAAAAAAAAGTTCCCCAAGAATCTACTGCAGCTACTTTCCAAATTTTCACCAATAATATAGATTTTAGTGATAGCTACTGGAAGGAACTTAGATGTCATGAGAAGAGGAAAAAGCAATAATCTCTAAGTAAGAACCATTGTGGCCTTGGTAATACAACTATATTAATGATGATGTATTTTAGTTTTAGATGTCAAAAGTTTTTGTTGACAAAGAAGCAAAATGTAGCCACACTTAGGAAATAACTATTAAGAAATTTTTTGAACACTAACCATAGGCAAATTTGCGCTAGGCACCAAGAAACTTTTGTTGGTTTATTAATAGTAAGATCTTAAACTTGACAACCGAAGAGAACTTGATTAAATTTAAGCTATTAAAGTTAAGATTATAGAGAATAATATTTTCTGAAGCAGCAGCTTACTGAGCGTATTCTTCCCCTTAACACGATACCGACTCCACAGCTTCTTTTATGAAATATCAGCAGTTTCCACAGCCTCCACATAATACACCCCATGTTGTGGAAATTATTTGTGGTGTTGTTTATCCTTACCTCTAGGTTTAGGGAAATTGTAGGGACACATTTTCTCCAGAGAAAACTCAGTCAGAAAAGGAAGGTTAAGGTCTGGGGCTTTGGGTTCTGAGTAACAAGACCCCTTAGATCTCTATAAAATTTGGAGGTCTGATGAGGTTGTTAAATAAGTTTGGGCCCAAACATGGAAGAGACAGGGAAAGACTGGTGGATGATACAAGGGAGGCAAGATATGCAGGAAAAAAAAAATGAGTCAAAGGGTGCATAAAGCATAATAAAGACAGGGTAAGTCCTGGTCTCTCCCAGCACTGGTGATGTGGGAAAGAGACCAATTTCCATTTCCACCCTGAGCATCCAGTGAACCCCCAGCGTCACAGTTTACATGTGGATGAATCAGTCACAGCCAATGAAACTATGATGAGTCAGGCAAAGAGAAAGACTCTGACTCACTCTGAGTCAGATGTCCTAGCCCTTAGAAAAGACAGATGGGGTCCTGAATGTCTATAGACTGTGATGAAGAATGGAGGTCACAGTAGAAACGTCAATTGAGAATTTAGAGTGAACTGTGACAATGCAGATAAATTACAAGTTTCTGGAGACCAGACTGTGTTGTGTGTTTTCTTCATATTCACCTCTGCTTCTAGGAATGTTTAGATCACAGGTACCCAAAAAGTGGAAGGAAGGAAGGAAGGAAGGAAGGAAGGAAGGGAGGGAGGGAGGAAAGGGGGCAGGAAGGAAGGAGGGAAGATGGAGGACCTTGTTGAGGAAGGACTGTTCTAAGCAGGATGAAGAAGCAAGCATGCCTGTCAAGGTCAGAGTCAGGGATACCAGCCCATGGCTAATGAAAGCCTGGCAGTGACAATGGTAAGGACAAGCAGAGTTAAGCTTTGAGAAAGAAAACAAGGACCTCCAGGCTTGGGTCCTGTAGCCATATCCATCTTTACTCTGGCCCCTCCCTAACATGAATGCTTTCAAACGATTCTCTGTCTTCTCATTACTAGAATCTGCGACACAAAGGTGGAAATGCAAGCAGTAATGGTGCTGTTAATAATTAACTAAAATTGATTTCTCAGGCAAAGGTTATTCCCTTCCTACCTTTCAGAATCTCAGATTCATGGCATCTGTGTACAGAAGTGAAAAATGGTTAACAAATTATTGAACTTGGAAGCCCCTCCACTTCCCATCCATGTAGGCAGAAGCAGCAGGATTTGAGTTCTGAGACAGAAGCTGCTGCGAACTAGTGACACACTTAGCAACTCACTGGGATACTGGGATACTGGGTCACCTGTACCCACTAGGACACTGGTCTTGGACTTTGCTCAGACAGGAAGGAGAGGTAGTGATGTGGCCTGAAGAATATGTGGCAAAGGAATGAATGAAAATGCGAATGAAAAGGCACAATCTTTTTTTTTTTGATTCTCTTTAGTTATACATGACAGTAGAATTTATTTTAATATAATTATACAAGCATGGAATCTATTTTATCTCATTTGGACATCTTTCTTATGGATGTACATGATGGTAGAATTCACTGTGGTGTATTATTTTATGTATATTATACATGTGGTGTAAAATTATGTCAGCTTAATTCTATTGTCCTTTGTTTTTCTATCCCTTCTCCCTTCCCTTTATTCTCCTTTGTCTAATCTACTGAATTTCTATTCTCTCTCCCCTTCTATTGTAGGTTACCTTCCACATATCAGTGAAAACATTCAACTATTGTCTTTTTGGGACTGGTTTATTTCACTTACCATAATAATCTCCAGATCCATCCACTTAGAGGCAAATTCTTTTTGTGGCTGAGTAATACTCCACTGTGTATATATACCACATTTTCTTTATCTAGTCATCTGTTGAAGGACACTAAGGTTGGCTCCATAGCTTAGCTATTGTGAATTGAGATGCTATAAACATTGATGTGGTTATGTCACTGTCCTATTCTAATTTTAAAATCCTTGGGATGGAAGTGGAATGGCTGGGTCAAATGGTGGTTCCATTCCCAGGTTTTGGAAGAATCTCTATATAACTTTCCAGTTTGCAGCTTGAACCAGTTTGCCATCCCACCAACAGTGCATGAGTATACCTTTTTCCCCCACATCTTTGCCAACATTTATTGTTACTGTATTTGTGATAATTGCCATTCTGACTGCAGTGATATGAAATCTCTGTGTAGTTTTAATTTGCATTTCTCTAATTGCTAGAGATGTTGAAAATTTTTTTATAAGTATATTGACTATTTGTATTTCCTCTTTTGAGAAGTGTCCGTTCAATTTCTTTGCCCATTTATTGATTGGATATTTTTGGTGTTAAGTTTTTTTTTTTTTTAACATTATAAATGTTATATAACATGAACTCAAGGCCAACATCATTCTGAATGGAGAACAATTGAAAGCAATTTCTCTAAAAAGAGGAATGAGACAGGGAAGCCCACTTTCACCACTTCTATTCAACATAGTCCTTGAAACTCTAGCCAGAACAATTAAGCAAAGAAAGAAATTAAAGGGATACAAATAGGAAAAGAAGTACTCAAACCCTGTTTTTGCCAATGACATGATTCTATTTTCAGAAGACCCAAAACTCTACCAGAAAACTTATAGAACTCATATATGAATTCAGCAAAGTAGCAGGATACTAAATTAAAATGCATAAATCAGTTGCATTCCTACACTCCAAAAATGAATCAGCTGAAACAGAAATTAGGAAAATCATCCCATTCATAATAGCAACAAAAATGAAAATACTTGTGACTCAATCTAACAAAAGAAGCCAAGAACCTTTATAAAGTGAGCTACAGAACACTAAAGAAAGAAATTGAAGAAGACCTTAGGAGATGGAAAAATCTCTCATGTTCTTAAATAGGCATAATCAATGTTGTCAAAATGGTCATACTACTAAAAGTGCTAAACACATTCAATGCAATTCCCATCAGGATTCCAATGATGTTCTTCATAGAACATCATGAAATTCATGAAAATTCATGAAATTCATAGGCAGTTATGCAATTCATCTGGAAAAATAAGAGACCCAGAGTAGTCAATCCTTAGCAAGAAAAGTGAAGCAGGACGCATCACAATACTAGACCTTAAATTATACTACAGAGTTATAGTAACAAAAACAGCATGGTTTTGGCACCAAAACAGGCAAGAAGACCAATAGGACAGAATAGATGACAGAGAGACAAACCCACATAAATAATTACCTTGCATTAAACAGAGGCAACAAAAACACCCTTAGGAGAAAAGATAGCCTCTTCAACAAATGCTGCTGGGAAAACTGGAAATCCATAGGTAGTAGAATGAAAGTTAACCTGTATTTCTAACCCTGTACAAAACTCAACTCAAAGTGAATCAAAGACCTAGACATTGGACCAGAGACCTTAAACATACTAGAAGAAAATGTAGGCCCAATACTTCAACATATTACCTCAGGAAATGACTTCTTTAACAAGACTCCTAAAGTGCTAGAAGTAAAATAAAAAATCCATAAATGGGATGGCATCAAACTAAAAAGCTTCTTTACAGCAAAGGAAACAATCAAGTGTGTGAAGAGAGAGCCTACAGAATGAGAGAAAATCTTTGCCATCTGCACCTTAGGTCAGGGCTTAAACTTCTAGGCTATATGAAGAACTGCTTTTTTGTTTTCTTACCTGACATTCTGTTGGATAAATACTTTTCCACTTTTCTTTTTTTCAGACATACACAAGAAAGAATTTTTGTTCCCTGGCAAATCTACTGTTTACTATGTGAGTTTGGCTGTATAACTGGGGAAACCTTTGCAGAAATTTATAATTTGTTGTTGAAGTTTTCATTGACTTCTTTCTTACCTGTAGCCTTCTTTTCTCTGGTACCAAGTACAAGGACAGTGAATTAGTTCTCGTTAGGCCCAGAATTGGAGAATACAGGTTGTACAATGGGGAAAAATAAGAGACCCAGAATAGTCAATCCTGAACAAGAAAAGTGAAGCAAGAGGCATCACAATGCTGGACCTTAAATTATACTACAGAGCTATGGTAACAAAAACAGTAGGTTTCCCCATCATCAAAGAGCCTTAGCCAATGCTCTTGAGTGCCGGCCTTAGGAGTCCTCCTGGGACATTACTGGGCTCTGGGTCAGTGGAAGGGCCTGGTGAGGAAAGGTGAAGAGGCAGAGTTTGTAGGGGCTTGCTTATCCCAGACTATCCTGGGGTTGGGTGTAGATTCCTATGAAAATGAGTTCCATAGGGACCAGCTCTTTCTAGAATTAAATTTGTGGAAGTAATTTGCTATCTGAGATTCTGTGTCATGTGCATCTGTGAGATACATCTCCAGTCCTGATGTTTTAAGATAGGAGAAAAGAGTTCCCTTCTGAAATCTGAAATGAAATGTTTTATGTCTCAAAGCCACATCCAAAACTGGGAAATGCATTTGAATGGCATCATTATTGGAATTTCTTCCTTTTATTTTTGGTACTTCTGTTGAAGTCAGTTAATTTTTAAATGTCTTGTTGAGCTTGTGAAAATATTAAAAATAAACAGAGGGCTTCGTGTATAGTTATTAAACTCTTCATTAATCAGCTCTTTATTACCCCAAGAAGTAGAGAATTGAGAAGAGAGCCGAAATGTATTTGAATATCCAAAATGATGTCACAAAATAAATCTATGCTTCACAATGCATTTTCTGCAGTTAGTTTGCTAAGAGTTTCATCATGAATGGATTCTGAATTTCTCAAAAGGCTTTTTCTTGATCTGTTGAGATGATGATATGGTTTTCTTTTTTATTTCTGTAATTGTGGTAAATTACATTGATTTTACAGTGTTAACCCCAATTTTTATTCCTGGAATAAGTCCAACATGATTGTGATGCATTAGCACGTTCAAGTACTGCTGCTGTCCTTGTCAGATTTTGCTATTAGGTTATGCCCTTAACAAATAAATGGGGAAAAGTTCCCTCATTTTTATTCTCTGAGGAGGTTTTTGTAAGATTGGTATTTTAACAGTGATCATCTGGGCCTGATATGTCCTTTGTAGAAAGATTTTAACTTATAGTAGCCCTCCTTACCTGTGGGGGAGAGTTTTCAAGACTTCCAGAGGGTACCTGAAACCTCCAATAGTATCAAGCTTATTTTTTCCCTACATATAAATACCTATAATAAAGTTTAATTTATGAATTAGGTATGTTAAGAGATATTAATAACTAATATTAAAATAGAACAATTATAACAATATTCTGTAATAATATTTATGTGAATGCAGTCTCTCTCAAAATATCTTATTGTTCTTTTACCTTCTCAAAGGAAGCACTGTTTGGCATATCTGAATTGCCATCATCACTACCCTGAGCTTTTGGGCCATTATCATTATCAAGTAAAATAAGGGTTATATGAACACAAACACTGTGATACTGTGATAATTGATGTGATAACCAGGTTGGCTGCTAAAAGCCTCCCAAGAAGATAGCATACACAGTGTGGATTCTCTAGACAGATGATTCATGGCCTGGGTGGGATGGAACGTGAGGGTGAAAGGTTTCATCATGTTACTTAGTATGGTGTTGAATTTACAACATATAAATTGTTTATTTCTGGGATTTCCCATTTACTGTTTTTGGACCACAATCTACCTCAGGTAACTGAAAAATGGAAAACTAAAGGGTAGCTAAGGAGGAGCATTCAATTTCTTTAAAAAAATTGTTCAGATTTTCTATATTTTTGTGGTAGATTTTGTGAGTTCTACTTTTCTAAGTTTATATTATTTAAAATTTCCATTTTTTCATATCAAATTGTCTATAAATATCTTCTTGTGATTTCTCATATGTTCATAAGATCATGATGGAATTTGTGTGTGTGTGTGTGTGTTCTTGCTTTCTTTGTTTCCTGATCTATCCAGGTAGGGGCTTATCAACTTGATTATTTTCCTAAAGAGCAAAATTTTGACTTTGTTGATCTCTATTTTGTTTGTGTGCTGTTTTTTCTAATATTTGCATTCATTTTATTATTTCACTTATTTAATTTTCTTCAGGTTTAAATTATTTTTTTAAATTTTTGATTTATAGATCCTAACTAGATCCAAGTTACAAATGCGTAATTGATTTGTTTCAGTCTTTTTTTCCAACATATGGATTTAAGGCTTTAAATTCCCTATAATCATAACTGTGACTTTATCTGATAAACTTTATATGTACTATTTTTGTCATTTGGAATACTATTTTATAATTTCCACTGGGATTTATTTTTCATTTATTATTATTTTTTTTTAGAACTTGGTTTTACTGGTAAATGTAAGGCTTTGAAATATAAACACACCTTCTAACACAAAGAGTTCCTTAAGGATGGGGGCCTTATTTAAAGGAAAACCATTATTTGTTTATTATTTATTTATTTTTATGATTTTCATCTTTTTATGGTGTATTTATTTATATTATAAGCCTAACAGGTAAAGATGATCACTTATTCGTTGTTAACAAATATATTTCTTAATTTCAAAGCATATTGCAGTTTCTAGATGAGTTTCTTTGTAAACCAGAGAATACACACTATATATGTTTAATGTTTTTACTTACTTCATAGCCCAGCACATGGTCAATTTTGGAAAATGTATTGGGTGCACTTAAAAAGAAGGTATGTTCTGAAATTCTGTGACTGTGGGATATTTGTATCTTTATGTGCATGTAAATAAGATTAACAAGATTGCTAATGAGTTTTTAAAACTTTATTCTATATTCATACTGATTCTTTTGATCTGTTTCATCAGTTTCTGAAAGAAATGTGACAAAATCTGCTATGATTTGATATCCCAGATGTGGTGTGGAAGCAAGAGAACTATTGGGTGTCTGAAGTACAAAGCTGATAAAGAAAACGAATATCCTTGGGTTGACAACCTATGTGGATGGATGACCCATTTCCTAGGGGTTCATTCCTGCACAAGCTCTAGAATATTCATAAAAGCCACAGTGGAGGGAAGAAAAGGGGAATCACAGGTAAAGCAAGGTTATCATTTCCCAAAGTTCTATTAGATGGGGGCTTGGGAAAAAGAAATCCAAATATAGAAAAGGAAAAATTTTACTGTACTTTATATTCATAGACAGAGATTCATATCTGCTATCCAGGGATATAAGAGAAAACATGATAGATTTTAAGGTGTAACTTATCAGTTAAAAGAAATAAATTTGTATATTTAAAGAAAAATAATTGTGCAAATAAATACCAAGCACCGGATAAGAGAAAAAAAAAATTAGAAGAAGTGCTTATAGCAAATAATAAGTAATCAAATAAAAAACATTATGAGGCCTTTACACATGTGCATAGCAGGGAATCTGAAGAAACTCAAGACAATTCTGTCGTTAAAAAGTTTGCATTCTATAGACTAAAAGCCTGTAAAAACGTCTCCTTCAAGCCCAAATGATCATGTCAGCTTTGTTTTTCTCTCTGTGACCTTTAATAGATAACTGAGTAAGGCCCTCCTGGAAACTGCTTGTTCTCTGCTGCTCTCCTCAAGCTCAGTGGTTGGTGCAAACACTGGTATTTGTCAAGTTTTATGTGACTGAGGAAAAGAAGAAAAAAGGACAATATGGTGAATTTTTTAAGTAATGCTGAATTTATTTAAGAAAAACATTAAATGATCGTCCTGAGACTATGCCTTGGTAGTTTTGTGGTATAAAAAAATTATGTACATAGGTATATATTTATCTATGTATATATTTTATATATATAAATATATGTATATAAATATATATGTATGTGTGTGTATATATATATTTTGGGGGGGGAGGGGGGACTAAGAGTTGAACTCAGAGGAGTTTAACCACTGAGTCATATCCCTAACCCTTCTTATGTTTTTAAAATTTTGAGACAGGGTCTTGATAAGCTGCTCAGAGCCTCACTAAGCTGCTGAGACTGGCTTTGAACTCATGATCCTCTCCCCTTAGCCTCCCAAGTCACTGGGATTACAAGCTTTACCGCTGCACTTGGCTAAAAATAATTTTTAATTTAACAAAGAGGTAATGATAATAATATTTGTGTGTGTGTGTACGTGTGTGCATGTGGTACTAGGGATTGAACTCGGGTGCTCTACCACTAAGCTACATCCCTAGTTCTTTTAATTTTGTATTTTGAGATGCGTCTCACTAAGTTGCCCAGGCTAACCCAGAACTTGTGATCTTTCTGCTTCAACCTCCTGAGTCGCTGAGATTACAAGCATGTGTCATCATGCCTGGCTTATAATATTATTCTTTAAAACATATATTTACTTGGCTAAATAAAAAAGATGATGAATTTTGCTAATTACTGAAAGAAAGTTACATTTCACTGCCCTAGGGAGTCTTTCAGAGTTACAGTAGGTTCCCTTTAAAGGCTTCTTTATGGGTGAATTGGTTGATCTATTCCAGTGCTGGTCCTGAGGGTCTCCAACAAGAAAGGAATAACCACCCCTCCCAAGAAGAGAAGTTTTCTTTGGGAGTTGAAGCTAAACTGGAGAGATGTGGTCAGGAAATAGAAATAAGGAATGACCTTTTATAAGAAAAATCCCAGGGCCTAAAAGATTGTATAGAAGCTGGAACCATCAGGATTGCCATCATTCTTCCCAAGAAATCATTGATGGATAGAGTTATTTCACTGGTAATGCAGCCAATTCCATAAAGGTAAGAAGAATGTCTTTTTCTCATATTTGATTTCACCATTATTTCTAAGAAAAATAGCATTTATTGTCAATAAATGTGATTACTTTAACTTGTCAAAAGGAAAGAGCTGGGCCTATACTAGAGGGACACTGAACTAGAATCAGGAAACTCACACATATTTTTTTTTTTTTTTTTTTTTTTTGATTCTATGGGTTCCTCTCCTCCAAAGCCCAAAATGACTAAGCAGAGAAGTTGAGTGCTCTGAATTTATAAGATTGAAGAAAGATGTGAAAACTGTTGTGGTGAGTGATGGTATTTTTTGAGATAGAAGATTAAATTATTCTTGAATAGTTAGCTGCTTGCAAGGGTAAAGTACAGAGAACAGGTCATGGTTTGAGTTTTTATCCTTACATCCCCTCCCTTGTAATTTCCTTCTGACATTTGTCTGATTTGGGGGGAAGGATCTTCATGCCTCATACTGCAGTCTGTGTTTTTGCCTTAATGGATGCTGGGACCATGGGGTGGACTCACTCCTCTGTCTCAGAAAAGTAAAGGCCCTAATTTCCTTGAATTTCAGAAGCCTTCACACCTGGAGCAAGCAGAAAACTGGTAGTTCCAGTGAAAGAGGCTGGAGGCACGATGAGGTCTACAAAGATTCTGGAGAAAGTAAAACTTCAAAGCATCAAAATATCTCATGCAAAATTCTCCTGTTCCTGGAAAGAACTCTGGGAGATTCAGGAGGGTTGTGGTCTAGTGATGCTCTGTGTTACGGTTTGGATGTGAGGTGTCCCCCAGAAGTTCACGTGTGAGACAACGTAAGGAGGTTCAGAGGAGAAATGATTGGATTGTTAGAATCTTAACCCAATCAGTGAATTAATCCCAGGGTAGGGATTAACTGAGTGGTAACTGGAGTGGTAGGGTATGGCTGGAGGAGGTGGGAACTGGGGTTGTGGCTTTGGGGTATATATTTTTATCTGGCAAGTGGAGACCTCTGTCTCTGCTTCCTGATCACCACATGAGCTGCTTCCTCAGGCACACTCCTCCATCATGATGCTCTACCTCACCTGGAGCCCTGAGGAATGGAGCTGGCCTTCTGTGGACTAAGACCTCTGAAACTTATTTAATAAACTTTTCTTTCCCTGAAATTGTTCTGATTGGGTCTTTTAGTTGCAGCAGTGAAAAAACTGACGAAAACACCCTGGGAAAGAAATGCAGTTCTACTCTGGCTTAGAGGGCAGTACTGGGCAGCAGTGTTCCCAGAGAGCCTCTGTGGAGCACCACTCCAGCAAAGTACCCTTCCCCCAGGAGGTGCCATTGAGCTCATGCAGTGCAGAGCTCATGTGCAAAGACCCTCCAAGGAAAAAGGGATTTGCTATACTTGGTATCAAATTCAAAGGGAGTTCTCCAGTACAGGCTGCCCAGCCCCTCCCTTTGAGTGATCTCTTCTTTGTACCCTTTATCTCAACTCAGGAACTGAGATTTCTTTGCTCACTCAACGTGAAACATCATCTTATTTACTCTTCTTATGGTGCATGACTGTTTTCTTCCTATTTTTCTTTTTTTTTTTTTCTAGTGTCTCTACTTCACTATTTATTACTACTCTTAGGAAAATAAAACTTGTGTCCTAACCATTTTCCTTGTTGAAGAGAGCTGGCAGTTTTATGACAAAACTCTTATTATACTCCTAATAGAGGCTGGGGTGAGTCAGGTGCAGTGGCCTGCAAACATGTTTAACACTGGAGATTTTCTTTGACATTTTTCTCTTATCTCTTAAATAGTTATATATTCATTTATTTTTAAGTTATGCAGTTTATTGAACTAATATATGAATTTTAAAACACAGAAAATAGGACATTTAAACATTTAAAATTTGAAATACACAACATTTAAAAATACCTTATCAATGATGATGATTAACTACTTTTATTAGCTAATGTCTTAAAGTACTATGTATTCATCATTAATAAAAATAGAAATAAATGTGCATTATAATTGTTGCAGCTCTCAGTGTGGCTGATAAAGAGATTGTACCAGCTATAAAAGTGACAGGACTTCTACTTTTTGGTGTTGTGCTTGTTTTATGAGGATTCTCTTCAATCTGCACTTTATTTGTAGGGATCTTTTTCATCTCTTTTGTGTTATTTCGTGGAATAAAAACTAAACCAGATCATCTGAAATCCACACAGACAGACACATGTACATCTTTTTCTCGTCTTGAAAGTCAATGTGCCCAAGGTGCATAATGAGTGAGGTCCCCACTGCCGATGGCTCTGGGCTGTAGATTCATACTCAGGACATCACCTACTGCATATGACTTGGGACCATCTGACATAGGTACTAAGTGAGGGTGTCACTGCCAACTTACATGTTAGAGTTTATATTAGTAAAATGTTTATTATTATTATATTAGGGGTAAAAATAAATGTAAGAAAATATTATAAAATATTATGTTAAATATTTTCCTTTTCAGTCCAATGAATTACCTTGCACACTCACTAGGGTGTAAACAGCCTTGGTGTGTGGGAACCACCACTAGTTTAGTGGATATGTCAGAGATTTCTAGTGATCCACTTGGAAACCCAAAATTAAGACAATGCTTCCTGGAGTGAGATGTCACTAAATGACCACATTCTAGCCCCTGGGTCCTTACAGATGGAAGTGACATGTGAACTGCCAGGTCTCTGCCCTTATCTCTTAAATAGTTATATATTCATTTGGTTGCCTCTTTACCCTTCGTTTTGACTGGAAAGTTCTTAAGATGAATGGGGGTGAAGCATTCATAGCCGGCCTCATTAGAGACTGGCTAGAGAAAAAAACCCAGAAGGAACCAGGGTCCCCAAAGGATTGCAGAGTTGCCACACAGCATTAGACCTTCTACCTGGAGAAACTGAAATTCTGTCTTCTTCAATCCATTATTATTTGGAGAACTCTGCTCTAAGAGTGAAATACATTGTAACTAATGCAGTGAACTCTGTTCATAGCACACCAGACACTTATTCTTCCCATTTCTTCACAATAGAAATCTCATTTTTTTCTGGCATATACCTCTCCCACATACATATGCATGCCTAGAGATTATTCCACAAAAGGGCCCGATTAGTCTGGAAGTGATTTTATTGTCCTCATTCATGACATTTACTGGTTCAGACTTGGGCAATGACCAACCTTGATCAATGGATTGTAAGGGGTGGTGGGTGGGAAGGCTGTCTGGAAGAGCTAAGGTCATTTTACCAGCCCACTGGGTAAAGAGGGGGGTCACCTCTATCCCTCTGCCAAGGGTCCTTTTTATAGTAAGTTAAAGCAGTGCTTTGCTTTGTTTTGAAATTTCATTCTACAAGGAGTTGTCACTGGCTCCTGGATTTTGGAAATAGGATTTTCCTCTATCTATCCCTCTTTTACATCCCCATACCAAAAGATACCACTTAAGTATATACATATATTTTTTTTCCTTCATCATATTCTCCTATCTGTGGGAGGAACAATTTAGCTTGAACTCTGATGCCCCTACCACACTTGCCATCCAATTTTTCCTTGTGACGTTTACCTTAGAACTGGTGAGGACAAGAGTGAAGGGGTAATTCAAAGCAAGCCTGAAAGGGCCACCCTTTCATGGATTCCTGATGGCTGACTTGGTACTGAAAGCTGTTGTTAATTAATCAGATTTAAAGTTTTTCTTGAATCAGATTAGATTCTAACTAGTCAATGACATTTTCCCTCTCTCATTAATTCTGACAAAACACAAACTTCTGATTATCTGATTTGGTGTTGGAATGCATTATAAAAGTCTTATAAGCTGTATCTTCACACGGATATAGCTGGACTTTCTGCCTTCATTCAGAGTGCCTGCTCACAGGACTCCTGCTAAGCAGGCTTCCATGTGTCCCTGACCCATCAGTCCAGGAATTGGTACCCATCTTTTTCAGCTTTCACAATTCCCCTGGAACATACTCTTGCTCTCCAGAGATCCTTCCGCCAGTGGAGCATTCTCAGATCAAACTGATGAGAGCCTGGTGTTGTAGTGTAGTGTGTGACAAAGTACTTACAATGAATAATGAACCACCAAAGCCTCTGAGACAGAAACCTTCAGAAGCCATGCTTATCCCATATTGGGAAACATATGTCCATATATCTTCATAGAGGTGACACAGTCCAGCTTCTCCAAAGCAATTTGTCACCTTAAAGAATGTTTTAGAATGCTCCTCCAAAGTTCTTCTGAATATAATTATATAATCTACATATGAGAGCACTATTAAAAAGTTTACATCTCAAAATACCTCCATCTGTTTGTGAAAAGTGTTGGGACTCTAGAGATGAAGCACACTTTTTAAATGAAAATTTAAATCGGGACAAATAATCCGATGGTTGTTTTATTTTCTCTCTCTCTCTCTTTTATTTTAGCATGTGTATCTGGTCATACTCTCTTTTTAAATTTGTTCTAATTAGTTATACATGACAGTAGAATGTACTTTGACACACCATACATAAATGGAGTATAATTTCTCATTCTTTTGGTTGTACATGATGTGGAATCACACAGGTTGTGTAGTCATATATGCATGCAGGGTACTAATGTCCAATTCATTCTACTATCCTTCCTATACCCACATCCCCTTCCCTCCCTTCACTCCCCTCTGCCTAATCCAAAGTACCTTTATTCTTCCCTAGCCACCCCTCCCTTTATTGTGAATTAGCATTCACATATCAGAGGAAAGTCTTGGGTTTTTTTGGGATTGGCTTATTTCATTTAGTATGATATTCTACAGCTTTATCCATTTACCAGGAAATGCCATCCTTTCATACTTCTTTAAGACTGAGTAATAGTTCATGGTGTATATATACCACATTTTCTTTATCCATTCATCTGTTGAAGGACACCTAGGTTGGTTCCGTAGTTTAGCTATTTTGAGTTGAACTGCTATAAACATCGGTGTGGCTGTGCCACTGTAGTATGCTGATTTTAAGTCCTTTGAGTATAAACCAAGGAGTGGGATAGCTGGGTCACATTCCAAGTTTTCTGAGGAATCTCCATAACACTTTGCATAATGGTTGCACCAATTTGCAGTCCCACCAGCAATGTATGAGTGCACCTTTTCTCCCATGTCCTTGGCAACATTTATTGTTGCTTGTATTCTTTATACTTGCCATTCTGATTGGAGAGAGATGAAATCTTAGAGAAGTTTTGATTTGCATTTCTCCAATTGCTAGAGATGTTGAATATTTTTTTCATATATTTGTTGATCAGTTATATTTCTTATTCTGTGAAGTGTCTGTTCAGTTCCTTAGCCCATTTATTTATTGGGTTATTTATTTTTTCGGTGTTAAGCTTTTTGAGTTCTTTATATATCCTGGAGATTAGTGCTCTATCTGAGGTGCATGTGGTAAAAAATTTCTTCCATTCTGTAGGCTTTCTCTCTTCACATTATTGATATTTACCTTTGCTAAGAAGAACGACATTCTTCATGGAACTAGAAAAGCAGTCATGAAATTCGTTTGGCAAAATAAGAGACACAGAATAGCCAAAGCAATCCTTAGCAAGAAGAGTGAAGCAGGAGACAACACAATAACAGACCTTAAACTATAGTACAGAGCCATAGTAACAAAAACAGCATGGTACTGGCACCAAAATACATAGACCAATGGTACAGAATAAAAGACACAGAGACAAACCCACATAAATACAGTTATCTCATACTAGACAAAGGTGCCAAAATCATTCACTGGAGAAAAGATAGCTTATTCAACAAATGGTGCCGAAAAAATTGGAAATTCATATGTAACAAAATGAAAATAAACCACTGTCTCTCACCATGCATGAAACTCAACTCAAAGTTGAGTAGATCAAAGACTTAGGCACTAGAACAGAGACCCTGCACCTAATAGAGGAAAAAGTAGGCCCAAATCTTCACAATATTGGCTTAGGATTTGATTTTCTTTTTTTTTCGCGGTACTAGGGATCAAACTCAGGGTCTTGTGCTTGCGAGGCAAGCACTCTACCAGCTGAGCTATCTCCCAGCCCAGGATATGATTTTCTTAACAAGACTCCTAAAGGACAAGAAGTAAAATCTAGAATCAATAAATGGGATGGATTCAAACTAAAAGGTTTTTTTTTTTTTTCTCATACTCACTCTTTAAGTCTAACTTTGAAAACTACTGACTCTCCACCAAGTTGCCCTGAGTTATTCTGCTCTTGAGATGTGATGTATGAGCCATTATTGTCAATTTTTTTGGTCTCATATAAATACAGTTACACTCCAAATTTTCCAGATTGCTCATTATCACTCCAATTGCAAATATACTAGGGCCTCCAGACTCAAACTCATTGTTAAGAGATATTTAATATCTCCTATTACATCACTTGTGCTTGATCTAGTACTACTCTTTGTAAACTCTTCCTTAAAGCATTCATCTATTCATCCAGTGCATGTAAGAATAATGGTCTTTCTTTTTGGGAAAGTCTCCTTTAATTGTATTTCAATTTCTTATGCACTGGTAAATCACTAAATATGAAGTTGTCTAAATTACTTCCTCAGAATCCTGCCCCAAACCCCAATTCTGTCTTTCCCTTGTTTCTTCCTTTGTTTCTCTTTTCCTCATTGAGCATATTGACATATGCTCCAGAAATTCCTTGTTTACTACCATATACCCCAGGTTTAAGTAGGCCTTTGTAGTTGAGTCCTAGAGGCCTATTCTATTAGGTCATTTTATGTAAGGGACCTGCATGCCTTTCATGTAATACATGAAAGATAAAGGTGATTTGTGACCTTCTGTCCAGGAACTTGGCATAGATTTTCATTTATTTGTGCTGATAGTTTCCCTGGCAGCCACACCAGTGTGAAGTTGCTAAAAAACCATTCTTGCTGGCTGGACTTACAGTGGTCACTTGAGGATGAGCTTGCAATTTCAGATAGCACAGATGGTTCTGAATTAGGACTCTAACAGCAGTGCTATGCTACACAAAAATTCCAGGAGCACAATTCAGTGAATGTAATGGCAACTTAGAGGACTGATTAATAGCATAGATGCTATAGCCAGGCTGCTATAGCCAGGCTGCCTGCATTTGTATTCTGGCTCAGCTGCTTATAACTGT
Source organism: Sciurus vulgaris (assembly GCF_902686455.1). NCBI lineage: Eukaryota > Metazoa > Chordata > Mammalia > Rodentia > Sciuridae > Sciurus > Sciurus vulgaris. The sequence goes on along the minus strand of NC_136461.1, from coordinate 120,647,329 downwards.
GTGACTTTTGGCAAGGTTTTAGATTTCCATGTACCTCAGTTTCTTCAACTTGGGAATGGTATTAGTATTTATTTTATAGGATTATTGTAAGGATTAAATGAATTATTATACATAGTTGTTTACAAAAGTACACAGTGAGCATAATACAACTGTTTCTCTTCTGTTATGGTAGGATTAAGTCCTTCACCTCATTGGCATGTGGATCCATCTGGGATAGGGAGGAATATAAATACTACTGAGGAATGTAAAGAGGAAAACTCAACAATATTTGGTTTCTGATGTGATAGGATGATGCAAAGTTGAGTAACTTTGTAAGCTAGAACGAATTGTGCTAAGAACGAATTTACTAAATTCTGTTAGAAGCACCCACATACACATCTCACATGCCAACTATCAGCCTTGGAGAATAGTAAATTTTAAAAATTTCCCATAGTGTAGAGAAGAAGCTATTTCTGCCTTTAATATCTGTTCTTTGAGGGTTGATTTTTGATATAAAAAACAGAGAAGTCAGAGGAAGTAAAAAAAGATTCTGCTCCCTTTCTATTCCAGGGGCAGGAATAACACTCTAGAAATGGAGGAGAACCTGGCATTCAATGTGGGGTATTGAATTTAGTATGCATGAGAGAAGCATTTGAAAGTAAGAGCAGTGTCAAGGACAGCCACGCCCTCCGAGGACCTGATTTAAAATCCCAGGTTTCTGATGTGCAAGAGTCTCCAGGACAAGATTAGGCAGCCCAGCCTAAATAAAAGAACAGAGCAGTGTGGTCAGATAGAAAGAAGGTATTCAGGGCACTTCTAAGTCATGGGAATCCAGAAGATTCATGGTAAGGAAAGTCAACCCTACATTGAGGATGGAGTGCTGGAGAGGATTGCCCAACCAGAGGCCTGGATGAGGATGCTGTTCACACTCAAAGATGGGTGTCCAGCTGAGCTCAGGAAAAGGTAGCTAATGATTCATGGAGGAATGACTCAAATCAAGAGAGTATCTGTTTACTAGCTACAGACCACAGACTGCAGTACATATATGTGTATATAATCTCCATGTTTAGATAAAAAATAGAAGACAGGTGGTCCAGGGAGGTAGCTATCACTCCCTTTCTGTCCACCTATACTTGTCTGTCTATTTATCCATCTATCCACTTATCCATCAATTTATTTTGAGGAATTGGCTAATACTGGGAAGAATGGCAAGTTTAAAGTCTGCAGAGTAAGCCAGCAGTCTGGAGACTGGAGAAGAGTTGTCAAAGTTGGTTTGCTTCTTCCAGGGAGGGCCATCTTCTTCTATTAAGACCTCCAGCTGATTGTATGAGTCCATCCATACTCTGGAGAGGAATCTACTCTACTCAAAATCTACTGATTTAAGTGTTAATCCCATCTAAAAATACTCTTACAGTACTCTTACAGAATAATTTTTAAACTAATATCTGAGTCCCATGGAATAGCCAACTTGACCCATACAGTGATTCATCACATCCAGACAGCAGGAGTGAGGTAGAACAGAATGAACAAGAAGTAGAAGGGAGCCATAAAGGAATGACAAGGAAATAGGATTCTACTTCAGAAATTCTGTATACTTTTTTAGTTCTTTGCCTCCCTAAGCCAGTCTCTCTCTTCTAGCCCTGTTACTCCCAAATTCCTATGAATTCACCTGTGCACTGTTAATTAAAGCCCCCAAAAGTCGATTAAGTAAAGAGAGATATAATATTTTTGAGAAGCTTAGAGTTTAGGAAACTTTCCATTACCATCTATTGATCAGATAATGAAAACCTCTCTACCTTGAGAATCCTGAGCCTGACCAGACCACCATAAACCACCTTATATAATATATATATACACACGCATATATATATATATATATATATACTTTTCCATACCCATCCTCACCAACTTTTCTTTGAAACAGCTAAAAACCTCAAAACGTATCTCTAAATCTCAAGATGGCCTGCATTCTCACTTGAGTGTATATCTACTTTCCTTAATAAACTTTCCTGTGCCTCTGACTGGCATGTACTGAAATTTCTTTTCCATAATATATGGCAAGGACCTTACTGGTTCTGAGTTAAATTCAATGGAGACACCTCTTCCCCCATGAAAGAAGGACAATAGGGTGGACAAGAGAGGCCTAGAAACCAGTGAGTACAACACAGAGACAGGAAGATCCATTCCTCTTTCTCTCCCGCCTCTCACTGCCACCCTCTTGTCACCTTGGGAAGGTTATCTGAGTGACTGATACTTTTCTCTGAATAAGGGGTTACTACCTAAGCAAACCATTCAAATCACAAGACTGAACTATGTAATGTATTGATGGCTAATCTTTAAGTAAAGAGATTCTTTCTGAAAGGTAAATCATAGACAAAATTTAAAAAATTATATTTTCTCTGCATATCTGAATTTGTAGTGTGAGTGAACTTAGTGACTCCTCAGTACAAGTTGAATCAAGAGTTCAAACTTTTGTCTCCTTTTCTGTTTCCCTAGAAAATCATCAGATCTTGATATCTGGCAGCATGTAACATGGGATGTATCACTCACCTTGGTGTTAGTTGAAGACTATCAGCCCAGATCTCCTAGGCAGCCACTGGGAACCATCTCCACCATATCCATCTTCCTATTTCAGAAGAAATTTAACTTAATTTTAAAAGACTGTGTTGGTAGACTTAGATATATTTTTAAAATACCCCCCAATAAATGGTTATGAAGGAGGAAATAATAAACAGGTGGAGCATAGGTGATTTTTGAGGCAATGAAACTATTTTGTATGATACTATAATGGTGGATACATATTATAAATTTGTCAAAGCTCACAGTATTATAAAACACAAAGAGGAATACTAATGTAAACTGTAGACTTTGGTTGATAATGCTGTGAATTTGTCAACCTTAGTTCATGGTTTGTGACAGGCATGCCATGCTGGCACTTTCCTTGACTAATGGGGAAGGCTATGTGTGGGATGTGGAGAGGGTATATGGGAGCCCTGTGCTTTCTGCTGAACACTGCTGTTAACGTAAAATTGCCCTAATTAATGAAGTTTGTTTATTCAACTCAATTGAAAAAGAAAAAATAACCACCCTCTTTTGCAAGTGTTGTGAAGAACAAAAGAATGGCCAGTATTCCCAAATATGTGGGGGGAAAAAGCTCACCATATCTAACAGGGAATGGAAGTCAAAACATCATTGGGATACTAATTTCACTTCAAATTGCAGAAGTTTAGCCCTCTTCTACCATATTGAGAATGGGTAAATGGGAACTCTTATACAATGGTGGTATAACTGTGAAAGGCTAGAAACCTTTAGCTTACCTGAAACATTATTATAAAATAAAAAAAATACTCATTTGACTCATAAATCACTGAGGAATAAGGTCTAAAGATATGTTGGTACTAGTGTGTTATTGTACTATTTATACGTGCATATATTTATTAATTACACCATTATTATATAACACACACGTGTGTGTGTGTGTGTGTGTGTGTGTGTGTGTGTGTGTATTCTTTGCAGTGCTGATGATCAAACCCAAGGCTTGCACATATTAGATCTACTAATGAGCTATACTCTCAGCCCAGCCCTATTTTCAATCATAAACACTGGAAACAACCATTAACAGAATAGTTAAATAAACTGTTGTTGATCCATTCTATAGAATATCATACAACTACATAAAACCATGAATTCGATCTATTGGTAATCATGTGAAATGATGCCTATAATATATTTTAAGGGAAAATGTATATTTCAGACTAATTCATGTGGTATAGTCTAGGGGAAAATAAAAGAAAGGAAACTACATATTTTTGTATTTGTGAATGCATATAGAAGGAGGTAAAAGGATACAGAACACACTGTTAACATTGATTACCTTGGGAATGAGGAAGAAAGGGGAAATTGCTGGCTTTTTCTTTATGTGCTGGTAGTTGTTTTGTTTTTATTGTTGCAACAAGTAGGTGCTACTTTTGTAGCTTGAAAGGAAAATTCAATAAATTTTAGTAGAGATAAAACAAAACAAAAGAGAAGCAGGATGATATGGCCTCAGGGTCAAACATCTATAGACAATCAGACCTTTTATACTGCCAAGAGTGACTGCCTCTTAGTATAGCTTTTGTGTATTACTATCCTAAGAAATCTGTTTCTTTTCTATGCTTCTAGGGATGCTATAAAAAATAAACCTTCTGCTGTCTAAGCCCAGTTCATGGCTTGCTTCAGGATAAGATGTCTGTTAGTGAAGGCTCAGTAAAAGGGAGAAGAGAAAGATGTCTACTCCAACCTCATCTCCATCCTGTCCTAAATTAGTACGCCTCCAGCTTAAGAGGGGTGCAGAAGTAATGCCTCAAAAAGGAAGTTAAGGGAATGAATAAAATTTCTATTAAAAAATATGTGCATCCAATCTAACATTAAACCTTGAACATAATACATTAGCCATCTATTGATACTAAAACTTACCATCTCAAAACAATAATGAATATTTAGTTTCTAATATAGTTTCTGTGGGTCAGGACATTGGGAGTGATTTTGCTGGGTGATTCTGGCTCAGAGTCTCTCATAAGGTCAAGGTTTTGCCTGGGCTTATCTGACAGTTTAAGTAGGGTTGAGACTTCACTTCCAAGGTGGATCACCAGCATGGCTGTTGAGTTAGAGCTGGTCATCGTCCAGGTCCCTTAATTCCTCCCAGGTATGCCTCTTCCTAGGGTGGCTCAGCGTCCTCATGACATTAGAGTTGATTTCCCCAGAGGTAGCAATCCAAGAAAGCAAACAAGGAGAAAGTCAAACGCCTTTTATGACCTAGTCTTGAAAGTTACATGCCACCACTTTTGCATGTTCTATTTATGTAGAGCAAGTCATTAAGTAAAGGGAAGGGGCATAGTTCTCACCTTTTGAAGGAAGGAGTATCAGAGTTAGTTAATATAAAGTTATAGCCACCACATGGTACTCACTCTGCTCTATTACTTTCTATATTTCAGGAATTTCTGAAAATTTCATGTCCACCAATGCCACTTTTTCCCCTTCCAATATTTGTGAATTTTTTTCTCCTTTTATTTTTTTCATTCAATTTTTTTTTTTTTTTTTTGGGTACTGGAAAAAACCCAGGAATGTTTTACCATCAAGCTATATCCTCAATCCTTTTTATTTTTTTATTTTAAAACAGAGCCTTACTAAGTTGCTGAGGGTCTTGCTAAGTTGCTGAGGCTAGCCTCGAACTTGCAATCCTCCTGTCTCAGTCTCTTGAGTCTCTGGAATAACAGGTGTGCACCGCTGTGCCCAGATGAAAGTCTTTTTCATTTTTCTTAATATTTTTTTTTAACTTCATAGGATTTTGGTGATCCTAGTTCTTCATTCCCTTTTCAAGGACCTATACTTAATCTCATTTATCAGAACTCCACGGACTTTTGTAAAAATCTGTACTCTTACCTTTTCCCCAGAAATTCATCAATATAGTCATCTCCAAAGTCCATTGGAACTAATTTCATCATGGCCCATATCCCTGTCCTCATCAAGCACCATAATACAATTGTCCTTTTGGATCCACAGGGGATTGGTTCCAAGACTCCAGTGAATACCAAAATTCTCAGATGTTCAAATCCCTTGTATACAATGGCATAGCATTTGCATATAACCTCTGTGCATCTTTCTGTATATGTAAATCATCTCTAGATTACTTATAATACTGAATACAATGTAAATGCTATATAAATAGTATTTTTAGGGAATAATGATGAGAATAAAGTTTGCATATGTTCAGTGCAGATGCAGTCATCATAGACCTAAGAACATAGAAGATGAACAAAATTCAAGGCAAACAATGCTCAAACAAGGAGTGCTGGAAAGAGACTGAGGATTTGTGAAATGGCAGGAGGCTTCCCACCCATCATTTCATTTGTGTGTACTCCATACATGCTTAGTGCATGGCAAATTCTACCTTTGCATTTTGGAACTTTCTGGAATTTTTTCAAGTATTTTAATCTATGGTTGGTTGCATCAGCAAATGTGGAACTTCTAGAAATGGAAGACAATTTGTGGCTAATGAGAGCTGACACTTCCTGAGCACTTACTCTCTACCAGGCACTATTTGAAACACTGTATTCTCATTCAATATACCAAGTTATTGCTTCTGGTTCAGATCTTCTTTCACAATCTAACTTGCTCTCCAACACCTCTCAGTCCCCCAATCCTTTCTCTAGGGAATCTATGGTCCTATACTAGCAAGATCTCCAAAATGTCTTTAAGTTCTTCACTTGAAGGTTCCCTTCACCTTTGTGCTCACACCGAATCCCAACCTCCCTTGAGACTGTTTTCTTTGTAGCCTTCTCATAGAAAAGACATTGTCTCTTTATTCCTGTGTATAAATTGACTTGAGGATAAGGTAGTTATTTGCTCCCCACTGTTGCTTCCAGTCCACTCTCTCTCCTTTCTTAAAAACCTTTCTACTTTGAAGCTCCTGCTATCACTGCTTGAAACTTAATTCTTTTGTAGTCACTTGTAGATATCCTTGGTTGCTCTCTTCCATTTCTTGAATATTTTAACTCCTAGATTACTATCACCAGTAAGGCAATGCTGGTGACATAATTCTTAGTGATTTTAGTAAACATATACAGCATGCTTATCAAAGGAGCCAAACTCTGGCACCTTCTTTTGTCTTATCTCCTAATAATTGTTTTCATTCTACCACAACCACATGCTTCTATAATCAGACACTTGATCATTCCGTTATTAATTACTATATCTCCTCTGAAAGCTCTATGACCACCACTGAATGACTGAATGTCCTTCCAGTGTGTTCTCTTTCTCTCTCTCTCTCTCTCTCTCTCTCTCTCTCTCTCTCTCTCTCTCTCTCTCTCTCTCTCTCTCTCTCTCTCCATTCTCCCAGGAAAGGACTTCTTGACACAAAATCACCTGGGTTCATTGATCCTAACACTGTTCCTAACACTGTTTCTACTCCCTTCTTGTCCTACACTCTCCTTATCCAGCTTAGATTCCATGGTCCCTCATAAAAATAACTCTCTTATGTAGTCTCAATTCACCTGTATCTCTTTCTTTTGCACTCACCTGGCAAACCTTTAACCAAGGCTAACTTCAAATTTCTACCTACTTTGCATCTGAGATAGACAGCAGAACTGGCTAGAGAACAACCACAGACACTGATCTCACTCTGTGCTAAACATACTGATCCTCGGTGGGCTCAAGTACAGTTAGGAAAACCTACCACATTTTCCTAGTTGAAATTTCTTGCAGTCTAATTTCCTGGGGAGCTGTTTAAATAATTTTGATGTCCTGGCCCTCGTTTCCAAACCAGTTCAATCACAATAGCAAGTAGATGGATCTAGACATTAGTTAAAAAGAAATTCCCTAGATGCTTCTAACGTGCAGCCACACTTGAGAGCCACTGTGCTACTCCATTCACTCCTCCACTCCTTTGAGATGACTCAGTTCCACCCCCAGGAACTTCTTTGCTGTTCCTCCTGTATGCTAAGCACAGTCCTGCCATAAGTCTTTGAAACAATTCTTTGTTTCTTCCAGAATGTTCTTCGCTCATTCTGCATGGTTGGCTCCTTCATTCCTTGATATTTCTGCTGTAAAGTGTTTTAATTGAAATGCCTTCTTGAACTATCCTATATAAAATACGAATCCCCCTCTTAGCACTCTTTACTGCCTTTGCCTTAATTTGTTTTTCTGTTTTTTTTTTTCCATCTGAAATACTATATATTTGTCTGTTGAATATTTATTTTCTGTCTCTACCTATGAAAATAGTAGCAAGAACTTTGTCCATTTTGTTCTTTGCTTATAATAAATATGCCCAGTAAATTTATTTACAAACAGATCAATAAATAGCCAATAAATATTTTTAAAGGGCTAGGCAGTAGTAACTGCTCAGTATCTTATTGTCATCTATTTTCTGTGTTCAAGACAAGTGTTATTTTATGAAAAAAAAATGCATTTTGTAATCTAGTCAAAGACTGGGGTTGGATTTGGGTCTGGAAGTTTGAGATCTTAGATCCATTGAAAGTTCCAGAATTCCAAAGCCATAAAAATGTGACCTGCTAGGATGATGGGAAGAGAAGACAACAGAAATAAAAGGGAATGGGAGATGTCATGGTTTTAAGTCTGCAGTGTTGTGTTTCCAGCAACCAGAAGAAGGTCACCAGCTAGAAAACCAGAGGGACTCAGCTAGTGATCAGAGTGACCCGTGCTCACCACTGCAACCTACAGATCTATAAGCTGTGAAGCTGATCTGGTAAGCTGATGGTGAGGAGAGAGAGTCTGGAGAACCTGAAGTGGCAGTAATTACAAGAGGACAGCTCCATCTATTGCAATTGGTTTGGATATAAGTGGGATTTTTATTTCTCAGTTGGTAGCTGAGTAAGTATATGTTCTTTTAGAAGATCTAAAACCAAAGAAAAGAGAATTTATAGAGTAATGCTAGATCACTTTTTAAAAGCTATGGGCAGATAATGTGGAGTTTTACTCTTTTTTTCCATTAAGTATAATGGAAAATCATTACACAAGATTAAAGATGAGAGTGTTAATCAGTTTTTCATTGCTGTAAGCAAAGTACCTGACAAGAACAACTTAGAGGAGAAAGAGTTTATTTTGGGATCATGGTTTCAGAAGTTTGTGTGGTGAAGGAAAGCTTTTAGCTCATGGCAGCTAGGAAGAGAGGCAGGGTTGGGGGAGAGAGAAAATGGCCAGGGACAGATATAATCCAAGATCACACCCCCAGTGACCTATCTCCTCTAGCCACATCCACCTGTCTATAGTTACCATCCAATAGTCAGTTGGAATTATAAATCTATCAAATGGATTAATCCACTGATGAGGTTACAGCTCTCATAATTCAATCTTTTCACCTGTGAACCTTGATGCATTGCCTAACACATGAGCTTTTCTTTTCTTTTTTTTTTTGTATATGCCAATAATTTAATAGTTTATATTAGTTTCTTTTTCTCCAGGACATGGGAAATCTTTGGCAGACAACTCAAAATTGTGTGTTGCAAGAAAGACAGAAAAATCATTATCCTATCAGCAGGCTTCAGAATGCTCTATAGGTCGATAGTATCCAGGAAATTCTGAGTGTTAAAACTAAGTATGGAATTTGCAGGCTGCTAACATCTTCATTAAGAAAGCATTTTTCTTAGTAGAACAATTTAAATCAAGAATTACTTATTCTTTTTTTCAGTTTTTTTTATTTTAATTAAAAATCATAAATTTACATAGGGTAATGTTGTTTGATTCATTCTGTTATTTTTTCCCTTCCCCTCCACCCCTCCCACCCCTCTTTTCCCTCTATACAGTCCTTCCATCCTCCATTCTTACCACCCTCCTTATCCCTAATCCTAAACCTAACCCTAACCCTAACGCTAACCCCTCCTACCCCCCCTTATATGTCCTCATCCGCTTATCAGTGAGATCATTTGTCCTTTAGTTTTTTGAGATTGGCTTATCTCACTTAGCATGATATCCTCCAATTTCATCCATTTGCCTGTTAATGCCATAATTTTATCATTCTTCATGGTGGAGTAATATTCCATTGTATATATATGCCACAGTTTCTTTATCCATTCATCAACTGAAGGGCATCTAGGTTGGTTCCACAATCTAGCTATAGTGAATTGAGCAGCTATGAACATTGATGTGGCTGTATCTCTGTATTATGCTGATTTTAAGTCCTTTGGGTCAAGGAGTGGGATAGCTGGGTCAAATGGTGGTTCCATTACAAGCTTTCTGAGGAATCTCCATACTGCTTTCCAGAGTGCCTGCACTAATTTGCAACCCCACCAGCAATGTATGAGTGTACCTTTTTCCCCACATCCTCGCCAACACCTATTGTTGCTTGTGTTCTTGATAATCGCTATGCTAATTGGGGTGAGTTGAAATCTTAGGGTAGTTTTGATTTGCATTTCTCTTATTACTAGAGATGTTGAACATTTTTAGCATTCCTAAATCTAAGCCATAACAATGGGTCTTTAGTAGATGTTATTCAAATTGTCTCAAGCTTTATTTTTGAGTTCCTCAAAGCATTGATTCTCCACATGCAATAATACTAGGTTTGAATCAATTCACAAATCTGTTGGGACAACAAATGTCATATTTCTTTTTCTTTCCAAGTCAAATTAACTCTGTCACCAGGTTCCCATTCATCAAAGACCATGATAAGTCCAGTTCAGTGTTAGTTCCTTTATCTCTATTAGATTATATTGGGACCCTGAGTTTATGCAACTCAGGAAAATACGGGCATTTAAATTATAGAAAGTGATGATGTTTCATGTGTAGACTTGAGGATTAACTTGAAATCACTCAATTTCTGTGCCAGGTGAGACATGGAATGTTGTATTGGTTAGTGCTGGAGAACTTTTATAATCTCATGAATTTAGAAGATCAAGGTACTCTTTTTTAAAGAAGGGAATTTGAATGCATAGGTTCTATTTCTGTTTTTTAAGGGGAAGCAAGAGACCTCCCAAGATATTCAAAAGTTTCTCTGGAGTTTCTTATTACACATTGCTCCTAGCATATCCCTTCATTAAGTTCTCAAGTGCAATGTAATCACCATGAGATGTTGCTATCATGTGGGAAGCATATAAAACATATATTGTTCATTTTATCTATAAAATATACATTATAGGAAATAGAATTTTTCACTAAAGTTGCAAATGAGCCAATCAACTGTGTGTTAATCTAGTTGTGCGTCAATGGTACTGCTCCTTTTTAGAGATAGAGAAGGAAGGAAAAGTTCATGCCCCATGGTCTACTTATTCAACCACAAATAAAGATATGCCCTTACAGATTATAACTACAGTAGAATACAAAAGTACTCCTTTTTACAGAGTTTAGTATCCACAGGCACTCATACAACTGCTTTCTCTCTGAGTTCTTTTTTCTTATGGGGTGTTGTGGAAGAAGAGTATGCAGATCTCTGTGATGTGGAGCCGTTTGTCCAATTCTCTCCTGTTTCTTTTCTAAGGGATTATAGAGGCTGGAGGTTGACACCTGCTTCTTTCTTTGAAGCTGTTGTCTCCAAATCATTCCTGTGGTGGTCTTAATAATTCTGCAACTTTTGAAGAAAACACTATTTACTTCTCTTCTTCAGTTGAAGGTCTTACAGAGTAGAAACATTTTTTAGGATGAGGGGTGTAGTGTAGGAGAATGTAGTATATTTGTTGGTGTTGGCAAGGAAGGGAAAAAGAAGATGTTTTATATTTTCCCTGATGAGACCATAGCAAGAAAAAAAAAGAGAAAAAAAAAACCCTATTAATTTCTCAGTAAATCTTTACCCAACAAATTAAAAAATAATATTAAACGTAAGAATAATATTTACTTTCAATGGCCTGTTCCTCAACAGTCCAACCCAAGTACAAGCTCCTTAAGGCCAAATGCTTTCTCTTCTTCCTATCCTCAGCAGGTGCTTCTCACTTGAAATTTAGGTGTTAAGTAACAGCTAAATGATCAAAACAGAATCATGTGACTCCTACTTCTTAACCTTCTCATGTGGACATTGTAGTTTAAAAAATCCAGACTATTATTAAGATTTCATTCTCTAATTTAAAAATTCTTCATATTAATTTATATTGCAAATATTGCAGTATATCCCTGTGGCCACTATAGTAATTTACCACAAATCAGCAATCGAGCAGCAGAAATATATTCTCTCACAGTTCTGAAGGTCAGAAGTCTGAAATCAAGATATGCACAGGATTGGTCAATTCCACACCTCTCCTTTCTTCTGGTGGCTGCCGGCAATTCTTGGTGCATTTTGGTTCATAGATGTATCATCACCCCAGTCCTTGCCTCTGTCTCCACTTTGACTTCTCCTTTGTATGACTTCCCTATTTTTCTTTAGAAGTCACTTGCCATTGAATTTAAGGTCCCTTCTAATCCAGGATGGTCTGATCTTAAGATAATTAATCACATCTGCAAACACTCTTCATCAAATTAAGGTCACAGTCCCACGTTACGTGTGACTGTATCTTTGGGAGACCAGTATTACTCCTACTACAATTATCATAGACGTTTCAATTTGAGGATTATCTTCTTCTTTTTGATTTTTAAATTTTTTTTATTTTTACAGATTGCATTTTGATTCATTGTACACAAATGGGATACAACTTTTTGTTTCCCTGGTTGTACACAATGTAGATTTACACCATTCATGTAATCATATATGTACATAGGGTCATGATGTCTGTCTCATTCCACCGTCTTTCCTCCCTCAGCCCCCTCCCTCCTCTCATTTCCCTCTACGTAATCCAAAGTTCCTCCATTCTTCTCTTACCTTTTGATTTTACTGCACAAACCTTACTATCCTCACTGCCTCTTGATCTAAGGATGCAATAAACTATCATAATAGAAATAAAGGGACCTGGGTTTTTATTTGCATTTTTCGGTTTTCATTATCAGACAATGCGATCTTGGATAAATTTAATCACTTTGAGTCTTATTTTTCATATTGGTTGCAAATATAGAAACCAGCTAGGTTTAGCTCAAGGAAAAGGAAAAACTAATTGTGAAGTTATAGAATAATCCTGTAAAACTGAAGGACAAGGATGTAGCCAGACCTATGAAGAAAGTAGATGGAAAGTCATGGAATTGGGAGGAATAAGCATTTTTTCTCAAATTTTTACCTTTTTTTTCCCTGTAATCTATCTAACTCTGTTTTTTTTTTTTTTTTTTTCCCATCCCGATGGCTATTTAGTGTCACAATTCGTCCACGTGGATAACTTCATCTTTTCCAAGCACTTCCTGTTTCTCCTATCTCATTTTCTCCTCTTTATTTACAATCCCCAAATCTCTATTTCTGTTCAAGTTCTGGGTTCCTAAAGGAGGGACACAGAATGATCCCATTGGAATCAGATCAATTTTCTTTATTCAACCAACTCTGACCAAAGACAGAGTTGCATTACGGAAAAATGGTTTTGAGGATCAAACAATGCGGATTGGGGGAAAGGCAGTTAATAGTGATGAAAAAATCTGGAGTTCGACAGACTCCCCAGAATGTGTTCCACATTTCTCTTCTATAAGATGGAGTTAATAGTTCCTGCTCTGTTCACTTCACAGTGTTTTTTTTTAACATTTTTTTTTTTTTTTGAGGATGAGAGCAGACATCGTTCCTAAGAACACATTTCAAATTGTATATTATTACACTCTTCAAAGAACTATTTTAAAGTTCATAGTGCTCGATTTGGGTTCTGAAGAAGCAGGAGACTTGATCTTGATGAGAGAAAGAGGATCATCCATCCAATCGGGAAGTGGATAAAGATTTTCTAAGAGTCCATCACTATGACTCCTAAGGTTTTTATTGTCTCCACGATGACTTGAAATCGCAATTTCTGAAATAGGGATGGAGTTGTGTGAGTAAGGAGGAAACCAGAACTACAAGTTGTGAGTGGAGACAGCCCTTCAGTATTTATCCAGACAACCATGGCAAGAGAACTAGCTGGATTTGAATTCTGATGTACTTAGACATAGAAAATACTGGACTTTTAATGTAATATTTCTTAGTTATCTATTATGTGGCTATTTATTTTCTGACAGGTCATGAAAAGCAGGATAAATGCTTTCAATAGAAGAAACTATCAGCTTAAAATAAAACAAAAGGAGTTCTTAGGTTTCTTGGGAAGCTGTGATTGATTGTTGGCCTTGGGAAACAAGAAGAGGAGAAGCAGGTGTATCTTTCAACAGGTGGATCAAAGAGGTTGCATATTTTGTCGTAAAGGTCTTTGGAATTATTCCTGATTTTACTCTCTTATTTCCAATGGGGCTGGAGCAGTAATAGTACCTACATCCTCTGACTTCAGAGCACCCCTGTACCAGGAAAGGCCAACAATCTTGGAAAGAAATAGGAGAAAGAAAGCCCAGAGTGAGCTCCTTGGATCAATCTACTCTGGGCCTTAGGGAGACTTATATTCTTATATTTAAGATCATCTTTTTGTCCCTCCTTTTACTATTTCATTAACAATTCAAAACTAAAATAAGAAAAACAAAACCCAAAAACTCCAGGTGTTCAAATGCCTGGAGAAGATCTGACAGAAAAAATTAAAGAGGTCTTGCTAAGGCTTTAAGTCTCAACTTCCCTTGGACTGACTGAAGGATATCTCGGTCTGCACATGTCAACGAGCCCTGGCCACTGAAGTAAAACATTGTACTTCATTTGGGGACAAATTTGTACATTTTCCTGGATTGTCACCTATGCGGAATATGCCCTATTTAAGAATCTATAGCTGGAGACAGCTGGCTGAAGATTTGGGGTCCTGGCTATCCTTCTATTATCAGTGCTAACACCAGGCACATAACCAGGTGCTCACTAAATGATGAATTAATGAACACTCTACTGAACATGTCCTTTGGCAATATGGCACTGAGATTCATCTGTCTTATTTTATGAAGCATCAGCAGTTTCTGATTCATACTCTGTGAAAATGGCAGTGTTCCCCGGAGGCAGAAATGCATAATTTTTTCTTGGCAGTTGAGAACACTACTACATTGCTTGTCTTCAGTTACAAATGGAAAGATTAGTGTTGGCCATGAAAGCAGACTCTTCTTCCCCAAAGAGAGGGTCACAGGCTAAGAGGGGGCAATAAGGATACAGAGAGATATATTTAGGCTAAGGGAAGAGATGTGAAGGAATCCATGTTCAAAATGTCTAGATAGTTCTGATTGGGTAGGATACTGGGTCACTAGAAAAGAATAGAATGAACAGAACTAAAGTTGGTGATTTATAGACACAACTGTGGTGAATCTGGGGGAAAGTAAAAAATATATTCTCTTAGTCTATTCACATACTTATGTCTATATCTCATATATTTTTTGCTGTATTCAACTCTCTACTCACATGCCACCCTCTTAAAGCTTTGTAAGCCCAATATTTTGTTGCTGGGACAAATACCGAGGAGAACAACTTTAAAAATGAAAGGTTTGTTTTGCCTCATGTTTTCAAAGGTTTCAGTCCGTGGTCAGGTGGCTTCAAGGCAAAAACATCAGGGTGGAAGATGTGGGTGAGACAGTTGTCACATCAAGGCAGTCAAGAAGCAGAGAGGGAGAGATCGGGACCTGGAACAAGACGTACCCTTCTAGCGCATGTCCCCACTGTCCTACTTCCTCCAACTAAGTCCCACCTCCCACAGCCTCTACCACCTCCCAATAGTCCATTCAGCTGTCAATACAGACATGCCTGCATGATCCAATCACTTACCCAAAGCCCCACCTCTGAACATTGCTGCATTGGAGATCAAGCCTTCCACACACGAGCCTTTGGGAGACAATCCAGATCCAAATTACAACACCAAGTCCATCAATAATAACACTGTTATTACCTACCATCCTTTTGTGTTATTCAATTAGAACAAATGTTTTAACATTATATTTTTATATGTATGAGTTTATTTATGCTTTTCTCCACGCAAAGAATAAAATTCATGAACAATTTTATTTGGGTTCTTCAGAAAACAGATTCTGACTTGGAGAAAGAATGCGAACCACTTAACACTTTGCTCTACTTAGCACAACTATGAAAGGTGATAGTGAGAAATAAGGCTGATGAGATTGAGTCTTCTGTTCATGGTATAGGTCTGACGACGTCCCTACTATCCCTATGGGAAGAACTGGAGAAATGAGTGCTTAGTAAAAAATCCAGTGGAAATGGATGGGACATTACATCGTGGTATTCTTTAGTCACCGACTCAGGGAGGGGAACACCTCAAGAGGGTGTCCTTGACTCAAAAGCCCAGGTGGACCTTAAGGAGTTAACAACTCAAAGTTCTTAGCTATCTATACTCAAATATAAGTAACAAATACTTTTTTGAATGGGGAATACGAGCAGGACATCTTCACGTTTTTCACAATCTATCCCTTATATCACATGGATTCACTTTCAATATATATTCAGTAACTCATATCTATTAAGCTGCTCTTCCTGAAGAAAAACTTGGAGGACAAAGGTTGGGGGGCAGAACATAGCCTTCATTATCCCAGTTGGGTTTGGGGCCACAACTGAAACTAATCATTTCCTGATTCATCTATTAATTCTAAATTACCCTCACCCTTAGCTATCACCTCTAAAGGTTTTGATGGCTTACCCAGGGTGATACCCAAACCCTCATTTCTGAGATGTCTGAGTCCCTAATCATCATATCCTTTGCATATAGGGATGCTGCACTTGTCCATTCACAATTGGAATTAGTCAAGGAATTACCAAGAGATATCTAAGTGATCACAAGGTAACACACATATTAATTCCTTCTTCCATTGAGTAAAACATCCCTACCTCTTCCTGCTGATCAGGGTTAATCAGTACAATCAAAATAATAACTCTCTTTATCACCTGTTGGTTCTTGTATGGAAGGAGTTAAAAATGCCCAATCTCACCTTTGATGTGTCCCTGCAAAATGTGCTTCTTTTAGGGACCATCACGTTCAACCATGCACAGCCCAGAATAAATAGACAGTAAGCACAATTTCCCCAAAGAGTTCCTGTGAATGATCGCAAGTGGGGTTTCTCCATGTATTTTTCCCTCTGGGCACAAAGTGCCATATAGAAGTATCTTATCCGGTGCACATACCGTCTTCTGGAGGAAAGGAATCCTGTACTTGGAAAGTGTTAATTTTGAACTTATACTTCAGTTTGTGCTTTAGCAGGCTATTTCAATACTCTATCAGACAGGCTGCTTCTAGATTGTACAGCACATGAAACCATCAGTAGATTCCACAGTGATCGGTCCACTCCTGCACCTACTAAGGTGGGTCCAATGGTTGAATGCTTTATTGAACAGGATTCTATGCTAGTAGATCTAGAACTCTGGAACTATACCCCAAGTAGTGGTAAAGCTTGAGACTCTGCAGATGGAAAAAGAAAATCCTTAGAGTAAATTTGTATTTCTGTGAGAATATGAGAACAAACCATTGACCCTTCCAGGAAGGTCAATGTAATCAACTTGCCAACAAATAACTGGTTAGTCTCTGCATTAGGTTTTTGTCGCTATGATTAAAATACCTGACAAAAAACACAAAGGAGAAAGGTTTTATTCTGGCTCACTGCTTCAAAGCTTTCATGACGTTCATAGTCAGCATTTCATTGCTTTGGGCCTGAGGTGAGGCAGAACCTCATGGCATAAGGGAGTGTTGGAGGAAAGCTTCTTAGCTCATGGCAGCCAGAAAGCAGAGGGATTGGGTGGGGAGAGAGAGAGAAAGAGGGAGCAAGAGAGAGAGAGAAAGGGGGCAGGGCTAAGATAGAGAGAGAGAGAGAGAGGGAGAGAGAGAGAGAGAGAGAGAGAGAGAGAGAGAGAGAGAGAGAGAGAGAGAGAGAGAGAGAGGGAGAGAGAAGGGAAAAGGGAGAGATAGGCCAGGGATGAGATGTAGCCCCCAGGGTCACAACCCCAGTATTCTACTTCATCCGACCACATCCTACCTGCCTACAGTTTCCTCATCCTCTCAGAAGTCTGTTTGAATTATTAATCTATCCAATGAATTAATCCATTGATGAGGTTAGAGCCTTCATGATGTAATCACTTCCCAAAAGTTCCACCTCTGCACATTGCTACATTAGGGACCATATCATTCTGAACTTCTGGGAGACATTCCAGATTCAAACCATAACAGTCTCCCTGATAAGTAGGGCTATATTGGGGGCTCATGTTTGGATGATCAGAAGCAGCAGTAGTTATAGAAGGCTTGGTAAGTGACAGCATTTGCCTTTGCAGTCATGCATAACCTATACTTTGCTGCTATGGCAGATGCACCCATAAAGCCAGGACCACTGACAAAGCCTGGCTTTATCAACCTCAGCAACTTAGCGAGCCCTAAACAACTTAGCTAGACCCTGTCTCAAAATAAAAATAAACAGGGCTAGGGATATAGCTCAGTGGTAAAGCAGTACCACTCCAATTTATTTCCCATGTTAAAAAAAAATATTAGTTATTAACTGGCTGAGTCATTTGGACTATTTGGTTTTTTTAGTGAATTTTTCATGATTGATAACTTTCTTGGTAGGCATATGGGTGTTGCAAATATCTTCACACTTTATGCACACTCTCTTATAACCATCCAAATACCTCTTCCCCAGAATTTCTTCTCTGCAATCTGCAGATCTTTTTTCCTTTTTAAGTCTCTGACTAACTAGTTATGTTATTCTAATGTTGGGATACTTCTCATTGAATACAAAGTGAAGAAACAGACATAATAACCACAATTTCACCAACTGGGAAAACTTTCTCTCCATTGTTTGAAGACCACCTCTGAGTGAGGTTATCATTCAGTTATCATCTATTTTTTACTTGTGCCCTCATATTGAACCAACTAATTTTGCAGACCAAGTTTGGTTTTTTTTTTCTTCTTTCTAATTGGCTATGCATAACTATCATAGAATCACTGGAATGAAGAGAGAAAGGGTGATGCTGATACCACCACAGGGATGACATTGGGATTCAGGCTACCTGATTATGCAGCTTGCTTGTGCCTTTTGGTCTTGCTTGTGCTCAATCTCTGATGCACAAATTTGGATCTTATGATGGATTGTTACTAGAGATAACTAACTTTATGACTCTGATGGTCCAATAGGATCGAACTCATGGAGAAAATTTCAAGGCACATGGTCACTTGGTACTCATTATTGTCAAATATTTTTATCTCTATTAGGGCTCAGTAGCATGCAAGGAGCTGATTATATAAAAATGTGTGATTCCTTTCTTTACATGGTAGGATTTTGCTCTAGAACCTCAGAAGCGTGTGTTGTGAATCACCCTCTGGAGTCTCTCATAAATATCTACACTGCAACTTTTTCTACCTTTGACACCTCCAATAAAACAGTCTGCTAAATCAAATAGCCCAAGTGACAGGGCTGATTGCACTGCATTCTGAATCTGCTGCAGAGCCCTTTATGTTCCAGGTCCTACTCAAAATTGAAAGTTGTTCACGTACTATAAAGGCCAGAGCATTATACCTAGATGTTTATTGCATTGCCTCCGGAACTCAAAAAGGCCACCTGGTGTTATGTTTCCTTTTTTATGTTAGGGGATGCAAGACACAGCAATTTGTTGTTTACTTTGGAGGGGATGTCAAGGCATACCATGTCAGACCACTGGTCTTCTAAAATTGAAATGAAAAATTTCTGAACGTTTAGAATTTCTTTTTATCTGTAGTACTTACACTCATGCTGTCTGAGCAGCATCGATAGAATCTATAAAGATGGATCAGTATGAGGTTCTGTGGGAATGGCTTGTGGAATGATTGAAAGAAAGTTCAGTATTTATCTTGCAAAACTGAATGATTGAAAGAACTCCTGTTTCTCCTACAACTAAGATGCATATTGCTCCACGATGTATACCATTAGGACCATCTTCAAGAATACACAAAATTTGAAAGTCCACCTACTTAAAAATATGTGACTGCTACTGCCTTTGCCTCCAGAGTCAAACTGCATTTGCTCTGATCTGCTCCAGCAACATGGATGCCCAGGGCTCTGCAATCTCTCACAAGCAGAGACTGGATGATGGCACTTCTGTTTAATCCTGCAGCTGAAAAACTTGTCTCTTGGTAACCTGTGCTTTCTGAGTAGAAATGACAAAAAAAAAAAAAAAAAAAAAAAAAAAAAAAAATTGCTGTGTCTGCCACATTCTCAGCCTCAAAATGTTCATCTGATTTACTCAAACTAATCACATTAAGAGCTCTAGTTTTTAGGGAGTCTAGGAAATACAGATTTTGGCTTTCTCTCAGCCTATCAGAAAGGCAAACTGGAAGAAGGGTAAAATGTTATTGGGCACGAACCCGCCATTTGTATCTCAATAATGATGTAGATTCATACCATTTGTGTAATCATACATGTACATAGGGTAATGATGTCTCTCATTCCACCATTTTTCATACCCCCTCCCTCTCATTTCCTTCTACATAATCTAAAGTTTCCCCATTCTTCTCTCACTTCCCACCCCCATTATATATCATTCTTCACTTATCAGGTAAAACATTCAGCCTTTCGTTTTTTGGGGATTGGCTTATTTCACTTAGCATGATATTCTCCAATTCCATTTATTTATTTGCAAATGCCATAATATTATTCTTCTTTATGGCTGAATAGTATTCCATTGTGTGTATATATATACCAGAGTTTCTTTATCCATTCATCTGTTGAAGGGCATCGAGGTTGGTTCCACAATCTAGCTATTGTGAACTGAGCAGCTATAAACATTGATATGCCTGTGTTACTGTAGTTTGCTGATTTTAAGTCCTTTGGGTATAAACCGAGGAGTGGGATAACTGGGTCAAAAGGTGGGTCCATTCCAAGTTTTCTGAGGATTCTCTACATTGCTTTTCAGAGTGGCTATATCAATTTGCAACTCCACCAGCAATGTATGAGTGTGTCTTTTTCCCCACATCCACGCCAACATCTAATATTGTTTGTGTTCTTGATAATAGTCATTCTAATTGGAGTTAGATGAAATCTTAAGAGTTTTTTAAATTTGCATTTCTCTAATTACTAGAGATGTTGAACACTTTTTCATATATTTATTAATTGCCTATGTGTCTTCTTCTGTAAAGTGTCTGTTCAGTTCCTTGGCCCATTTATTGATTGGGTTCTTCGTAATTTTGGTGTAAAATTTTGTAAGTTCTTTATAAATTTTGGAGATAAGTGCTCTATCTGAAGTACATTTGGAAAAGATTTTCTCCCACTGTGTAGGCTCTCTCTTCACATTCTAATTGTATCCTTTGCTGAGAAAATTTTTTTAGTTTGGGTCCGTCCCATTTATTGATTCTTGTTTCGATTTCTTGTGCTTTGGGAGTCTTGTTGAGGAAGTCTGATCCTAAGCCACCATGATGAAGATTTGGGCCTACTGCGATTTTCATTACAATTCTTTTCTTAGAATATTTTTTAGCTGTAGATTGACAAGATACCTTTATTTTATTTATTGATTTTTATGTAGCAGAGGATCAAACCCAGGGCCTCACACATGTGAGGCAAGCGCTGCACCACAGAGTTACGATGCCAGCTCACATTATGATTCTTTTGAACAGCACTGCCTTCAATAAAGAAAGAATAGCCAGGCACAGTGGTGCATACCTGTCGTGCCAACTACTCTGTAGGCTGAGGTAGAATTATCACAAGTTTAAGGTCAGTTTTGGCAACTTAGTGAGACCCTATCTCAAAATAAAAAATAAAAGGGACTAGTACCTAGCTCAGTGATAGAGTGCCAGAGGTTCAACCTCTGGTACTGGGTGGTGTGTGTGTGTAAAATTCTCCAAGGAATGAGCTAGGTAGATTTCTGGAACTACTCTCTGAATGCTACCTTCTAAATGTCTGTCTTCCCCTTGCAAATCTTCCTATCACAGCTTTAGTTCTCCTATCCCTCTGGTCTTTTTGGATTGTAGTATAGATGGAGAATTTTTAAAGCTTCCTTACAAATATTATGAGAAACCAAAAAGATCTCTGACTCCGATTAGCTTTTCCACCCTGTCCTCTAAGTTAGGAATCTCTGGAGCATTCTATTTTCTCCCTGCATTAACTTGAACACAGAACTCAGCACCTCTTTGGGTCTGCAAAATCATCCACAAGAGCACAAGCGAGTAATGCAAATGCATTCTAAGAACTCTCTTAGGGAAAACAGAGGAAGGGATTTCTGTTGCACACTCAAAGCAAATATCCTAAACACCCCTCCAATTAGGTATTTCAAATCTTTTCTTGAATCATTTTCTGTCATTCAATCAATGGGGGTTCTCTATTCCTCCTCCTACTCCCCACCACACTCGTGATCTTCTTGCCTCGCTGGCCTCTTTTTCCCGCTACAAGATTCTCTCTTGTTAAAACTCCTTATTCTTTCATTAGGCGGAACAATTTAATTGCTGTATTGTGTTACTCGAGCATTTCCTTAGGGTCTCATACTCCAAAGAAAGTCATTTCTTTTGAATAAATACAAAGTCTCCCTAAGAGAAATTTTGGGGAATATGATTTTCTTCATTTCATTACACAGAATAAATTGGATAAGGTTTAAAAGTAAAGGTTTTCAATGCTAAGAAATTTGGTAAATATAATAAGGAGCTTTACCAAATCCCATGTCTACTTAGTACCAGAAAGCCACCCTCTAACTACATTTGGGCTGATACAGCCAACCTGAAATTTGTTCCTTTCTAAAGCTCAATTCTAATAGATAGTTTCCATCTTGTTTTATTTTACTAAGAGCAGTTATCAGTTCCAAGACAAGGGCCAACTCATTTTTCATACTAATGTCTCACTAACCCTCACAGGGATCCTTAATAATAGTCCCTCTTGAAAACAAGTTTTTTTTTTTTTTTTTTTTTTTTTTTTTTTTTACTATAAGGTAAAAAGTAAATTATAGATCATTTGTGGAATGTACTAATTAACCCCTTGAATTTTGAAATATAAGCTTATTCTGTCAGCTCATGTTATCAACTCTTTCCTGCTTTTCCAATTCTCTGAAATTTATCTGTAGTATGTGCTATTTTCTAGGATAATGGTTTCATAAAACAATAACCAATGTAATAGTACCATACTACCATAAATATACTGAAAGTACAGCATACGAGAAAAATAGTAATGAAAATAGGTTCCATTTGTTAGTGAAGTACAGCTCTAAGTGCTTTATATGCAATTAGTGCCTTATAATTCTCATAACTACAGAAGAGGTAAGCATTATTATTTTCATATTATGTACAGGAAACAGGCTCAAAAATTGAATAAGTTTCCCCAAGTCACACAACACTCTAATCCTATCAATGTGACCTCAATGTCTATAACCCATACCTTTCCTCACTGCCCTGAAGTCTCTGAGAGCCATCATACAGCACAGGTTCTTGGAATTGAAAGGACTGAGATATCATCTAATCCCCTGTCTTTACTTTGCAGCTTTATAAATTGATTGCAGATGTTCCAACTAATTATAACCAGTCTGACTCCAAGCAAGAGTTGCTAGGTAGTACCTTACACATTCAGAGGCTTATGTCAATAATCTGGCTCACCAAAATGTTTGAAACTTCTTATTCCTTAATGACTGTCCAAATGAAGGCAATGGGCATTCTGGGATGAGTACTCTCAGGGAGGGGCAGCACATGCACTGACTTACTACCACTTTTTATTTACATGATCAGTGTATTAGCAACAACTTACAGTAGTAGATTAGATGTATAAGAAATGAACCTCAAGATAACTAAACTTTAGATGGAAAAGATGGTTAGGAACTGGATAATTGTCTTGCTTATTTTTGTTCACTCAGTCTGCTATTACAAAATACCTTATACTGGGTAATTTATAAAGAACAAATTTATTACCCAGAGTTCAGGAGATCAAGAAATCCAAAATCAAGGTGCTAGCAGATTAGGTGTTTGATGAGGGCTCATTCCTAATTGTTATGGTTTGGATCTAGGAATGTTCCCTGAAAAGCTTATGTGTTAGGCAAGGCAGCAAGATGAAAAGATTAGAATATGAGATCTGTAACTTTATCCATGGATTAATCCATTTGATGGATTAGTAATTTGAACAGACTACTGGGTGGTAGGCAGGTGGGGCATAACTGGAGGAGACAGGTGACTGGAGGCATGGCCTTTATGACTATATCTGTCCCTGAGTTCTTCCTCTCTCTGTCCCTTCTCTCTTCCCTCTTTTTGGCTGCCAGGAACTGAACAGTGTTCCTTTACCATGCTCTTCCATCATGATGTTCTACCTTACCTCAAGCCCAGAGCAATGGAGTTGACCAGTTATGGTCTGAGAACTCTGAAATCATGAGGTCAAAATGAACTTCACCTCTATTAAGTTGTTCTTGTCAGGTATTTTGGTCACAATGACAAAAATCTGATGAACATTCCATTGTATGGGGAGCAACTTAAGAACGAACTGATCACCACTGAGAAGTCCAAATTTGAAAGTCTTTATTAAGCTGGCCAGCTGACTGTCTCACACAATGCCCCAGAAAATGGCTATTGGGAGAACAGCCCTGACCACAGGGTTGTAGGGCTCTTATACCAAAAATCACATTAATCATAAGTGTCTGTTGCTATGATTAGAAATTACACATTAACATCATAAGATAATCGACAGAGAGGGAAGTGGGTCAAAATGACCCTTACCTAGGTACAAACTAAAGAATGGTTGCTAACATCCACACAATTACTGTTTACATGGTACATTGTTTAGGAGCAATAGGAATCAAAAGAGAGCAATTCTTTACTACATAGGAGTTGCCATTGTATATTATTAAACATGTCACACCAAGTAACTGATGATGGGCACAGAGGTGGGGTGTTCCCATGGGAGAAGCTTATTTCCTACATAACATGGAGTCTCAGAGCAAAATGGAATCTGTTTAGTCATTTCCCTTAGAGTCTGGCCTAGAACATTCTCATGGAGTCAGATCTGTCAGCCCATCACAATCCACAGGGTGGTTCATCTATGACCTCCCATGACAGAAAGGGCAAGAGAGTTCATTCAAGCTTCTTTATAAGGGCACTAATCCAATTCAAGAGAGTGGAGTCCTCATGACAAAATCCCTTCTTGAAGGGCCCACCTCCTAATATTATCATATTGAGTATTTGATTCCTGCCCAGGAATTTTGAGGAGCACCAACTCTCAGACCATGGCTGCTTTAAAATGAGTGTCTTGAAAACACCAGGATTAGTCAACAGGAAGACATGTGATCACATCAGTAGAAGGGGTGGATGCTGTAAAGAGAAAAGCAAAGTTGCTCAGCTAGCAAGAAAAACTGCATACCTTGAAGTGTTTTCTAGAACCAGCCCAGAACAAACATCTCTCCTCATGGAAACCCCCCCCAGATGATTTTGCCTGGTTGTTACAAATAGATTGTGATATGACACTGCCAATTATATTGGTATATCATCCATCCACTCTTCAAGTGTATACTCTCTTATCCCAAAGATTTTAAGGTTTTCCTGAGGGTGGTCAGAGACCCTTCTCTATTGATTATAAAATAGATCTGCAGAATTGAGCTAAACATCCTTTGTTCTTTCCTATGGTCAGACATTCTTTTATTGTTAGAAAGGATTATATGAAGGCAATTTGCATTCTGGGATGAGTATTCTCAGGGAGGAACAGCACACATATACTCTAATGGAAAGTCTTGAGTTTTGCAGTAATAAACATCAAAAGTTCCATCATGCATTCTTTTCCTGAAAAATTATCAAGAGATTATTCTGTTAGTAGCTTGAAGCTGTTGTTATGCTTAGACTGTTATGGTCCCTTGGAATGCATATTCTAGAGAGAGGAGTTAGATAATAATCAAATAGAAGCTCCAGGGACACAGTTAGTGCACTGTACTTATACAAATAAATTAATTCATAAGTTATATACATGTTATAAGGAAAATAATACAGGATGATGTGGTTTGTTCTGAGGAGACAGTTCAGATTGGGTAGTCAGAGAAGGCTTCTCTTTGGCGGTGGCAATTTAGATGAAAACCTTGTATGAACAACAAGGTAGAGACAGACTATAAGCTAAGTCAAACTTTTCTACTGCAAAACTTTTTTTCAAAAGACCAGGTAGTAAATGCTTTGAGATTTGCAGCTCATGTTGTATCTGTCTTAACTATTTAGTCCTGCCATTGTAGTGCAAAAGCAGCCATAACTAATATATAAAGGATTGGAGGTTGCTGTGTACCAAAAAAACCCTTTATTTACCTAAATAGGCAGGGGTCAGGGCATCACATTTGGCCTACAGGTCATGATTGGCCATCCTCTGATATAGGGGAAAGCTTGGGAGGAATGGTGGAATGACAAGTTGAAAGGCCACCGCTGGGTTATGCTTTGTGTTCTTGGAGCAGAAGAAAGGTGTGTGGCTGGAGGGTAGCAAGTGAAAATGGGAGTAAGAGGGTGTGAGATTGGAGATAGATGTACAGGCCAGGCCAGGCATGGGAAAAGTTTGACATTTTATTTTCAGTGCAAGAGAAACCACCAGAATGGTTCAATCAGAGGATGATGATACAGTTTGATATACATTTATGAAGGTTGTTTACTGAGTAGTGACAGTTTTGAGGAGAGTAAGAGGAAGAACAAGGAGATCTCTCAGGAAGTGGTCACATTAATTCAAGAAGAATATGATCATGAAGAGAGGGAGAATTGTAGGGGTAACATTTGAATCTATCTCCCTGTGGCTTGCTAACTACATATGAACTTCAAGCTTCATTTCTTTCATAGGTTAGGCATGGATAAAATTCCCATTTTATAAAATAAGGCATATAGTCTTACTTCATCCTAACACAGGGCAAACTATCAAATTACGTTGTTCTTTTTTCCTTTTTGTCCATAGCTCAAACACTTTATCCTCCCTTCCTCCTTCCTCTTTTCCTTCTTTCCAGGAATGTTCTTCTCCTTCTATAGTTAGTAGTGAACAGGTGTGTGCAAAAGTACAGTACTTGGTAATTAATCACACTGGGACACAGATATTTTGTTTTAAAACATTTATTGATTTGAGCACGGTGGTGCATGCCTGCAATGCTGGCAATTTCGGAGGCTGAGGTAGGAGGATCACAAGTTCTAGGCCAACCTCACCAACATAATCATGAATCAAAAAACAAAAACAAAACAAAACAAAAAAGGTGTGGGTTAGGGACGTAACTCAGTGGCAAAAGGCCCCTGGAGTTTAATCTCTAGTATCAAAAAATAAAGGAAATAAAAAATAAGCATTTATTGATTTGTGTAGTCGAGTGCCCCCCAATCTGAACCTAGTATTTTCACTTTTATTTTTTCTTTTGGTATGATAGATTACTATTTTGAAGTCTTATGTGTACTGATAGGGTCTTTAGGCTTGGGAAGAATCACCTAATCATTAATTATGAAAACACATTGAGAGTTTCATCTGTGTCGTGAAGATTTTGATGGCCTGACATAGACTTGTCAGCACACTGCCTGTGTAAATATGCAGCACTAGAAGATTTCTGAGGAGGATAAGGTTATCAGAATGTTTGAAAAGGTCTCAACTGAGGTCATCTGGTAAGACAGTTTGAAAGATCCCTTCTCTCCTTCCCTCCCTGACGGGACAAATTGCCATGGCTGGAGTAGGGTAAATGAATCTGGAAGCAGACTTACCTTTTTCCTCTTGCTTTGTCTTTTTCATGACTTTGCATTTGTCATTTCAAAACAATTTTAAAATTAAAACCTAAAGTCATCCCATTTTTTCCCACTGAATTATTTAGCCTCCCAAGGGAAACACATTTTTAGCTAAATTTTGATTATCCATCTTTATTATGCAATGTAGTATTTTGGAAAATATGTTAATTTTAAATCAGCCACGAACTAGCTATCTGCATGATGCTGGATAGGGTCCCATAAAATTTGTAAGACTTGGTGACCTCATTTATAAAATGATACATTTGTGCTATGTCCAGTGATTTCACAAAAGGGCCAAACTGCATATCTATACCCAGAAATTTGGAAGTCAAGAGACATAAAGGAAGCAAAAACAGAACTTTGGTAAGGCAGAGAAGCAGTTCTTTGTAGAGGAGAATCTACAGCTTTGTTTTGAAGCCATGTTATTCTCAGATTACTTTTAAAAAAATTGTCTTATTGAAAAAAATTTTATGAACTATTGGTCAACAAAATTTTAGCCCATAATAATAACTCTCTGCCTTGGATTCTATATATTTCAGCCTCAGTGTGAACATTTCATTAGATGCAAGTCCTAGACTCACTGATGTGATACTTAACTATCATAAAGATACATTTTCTTCTCTCATCACTATGCTGCATGCCTGTAAATAATCAAAACCCACTGAACTTTATGGCAGCAATGATTGAAAGTAATTAGAATGATTTTTTTAAAGAGAAAGAGAATACAGTTATTAGAAGAGAGATTTGGGGTTAATACACTGAAGGAGAAGGATTAACTCCAAGTTTGTATTCATTATCCACAAAAAAGTTATTGGACTGTTTTTGTGCACCATGGGAATTTCACATGCAGAACTGGGCATATTACAATCTAGCAATACATCACCATTTTGCATTTAACTGAAATTGATGTTCATATTTAATCTGTTTCACATGAGGATGAATAAAAATGAATTATTTAAAAAAATTAGACTCTACAATTTTCTACAAAAATACTTTTTGTACTGAAGAAAAATTAGATGGTAATCCAAATATCAAAACTTGTGAATGACAAAATAAATATTAGACATAAGTATGAAGAAATATTTTGTATGCTTTAAATATGCTTACAAAAAGTCTGTAATATTATTAAAAACTCATATTCAAAAGGAAAAATCAAAACAGGACTTTGAAAATAAGATATAACCTTGATAATGTAAGAAAAAAAATGACTATAGGAAATGTACTTACTATATTGTGCAGTGAGTTGGATTTTGAATCATTTCCATTTATTTCCTTATACATTTCTTATATTATCCTAATTTTTCCAGTATGAAATTCTATTCTTCTGGCTTTCTCAGGCCACATATAGCAGAAAGTATTTGCTTTCTTATTCAAGAAGATAAAGCAATGCAAGGCCAGTAGTAATCCTACCTCAGCAGAGCAAGTAAATACACAGAAACAAAAACAATGGCAAACAAAACAAATATCTAAAAATCCCTACATTAAAGCAAAAATTAATTTAATGCCTGGAGTAAAAGTAGGTGCTTTGCCTCTTTTCAATTAGCCTTTTAAAATTTATATTACTATTGTTCCCTCCTGGTCTTTAGTCAACCACTTGAGTTCTACTTATTAATTTTAAGGTTCCACCCTCAGTCTTTGCTTCTCTCTCTTTCCAATCTCCTTCTTAAAGACATCACTTGTTTTCATAGCTTTATTTTCCCCCTTATTTTAAAGTTCCATATTTTATACTCTAGGTGGATCTCACTAATATTTCCTACTTTCTGTTGAGTATTTCTTGCTTAAAGTCTTAACAATTTTACAGATAGAAGATTCAGTCTTACCAGACGTCTTAGTAGATGATCTTTATGATCTTTATTCTTTCCTCATTTATTCAAGAACTTGTAACTTTTTGCATAAAGGAAGCACATTATAGCTCCTCTTTGGCATATTGGAATTATTATAATCACTACTTTTGCACTTTGGGATCATTATCAATTAAACTAAAGATTACTTGAACAAAGTACAGCAATACCACAAAAAGTGATCTGATAACTGAAGTGGCTACTAAGTAATTAATGGGTGGGTAGTGTACCCAGCATGGATACACTGGACTCAAGTCCCATGTAGAACAGAGAAGGATATCACAAGACTTCACCAAGTTACTTGGAACAGTGTGCAATTTAAAACTTATGAACTGTTTATTTCTGTAATTTTCTATTTAATATTTTCAGATTGTGATTGACTCCAGATAATTAACTGACTTTGGTTCAGGTTCCAGTCACCTCATTATTGGTAAAATACTTGAAAAATGGAAACATTCTGAGTGTACTATGGGGTGTCAGCTTGCAGCTAAGTAATGCTTGCACTGGGGTTCAGATTTGTTAAGGTAAGAGACACAGAAATGCATTTGCAACACATAATTTGTATGTGAAAGAATTCCTGTAAAGGATTCCTATCGGGGGGTTGCAGGAAGGAATGAGTTAGAGAAACACAGCTTACTTTCTGTTTGAAATTGTGGCATCAAGAAGAGGGGCCACAGGACAAACTGGTTTCATGTCAGGCATAAGTACATGTGTTTCTGCTCCTACATAATGTAACAAAGAGCCATTAAGCTTGGGCAAGTTTTTCTACTCTTTTGAAAAAACTACCAAGGCACGTGGAAGTCAGCATTGTTAATATTCCTAGAAATAAGTGAACCAAAAGAAGACAAAATGAAGCAATACAAAGATATGAGGGCTGTCTTGAAAGAGGCATATCATACTCCTGATAGATAATATTAAATTTTATCCAAATATATACAATTGATTTTTATGGAAGGGCACAATTTAACTGAGAAAGAATAATATGTTCAGCAAGGATGTTGTAACAAGTGAATATCCATTTGTTAAAAAAAAAAAAAAAGAACCTTGACCTAAACATCATCTTATCCAAATATAAAACCTAAAACTATAAATTTTTGGTACAAAATTTTCCTGAAGTTTGTTAAAGAGTTTTCAGACATAATGACAATCACAAATATAAAAGAAAAAATGATAAATTGAACATCAGAATTGCAAACTTTTGCTTCATTAAAGCAACTATAAAGAGAATGAAAAAACAAGTGGGATAGTGGACTAAAATATTTTAAAATAACATCTGATGATAGACTTATATACAAAATCTATTTTTAAATCTCCAGGTTCAAAATCACAATTGAAAATTTCAAATTTTAAAATCTCTAAATTCAAAAGCAGAAAAATAATCCAGTTAAAGATTACTAAATGTTTGAACAGATATTTCACTAAAGAGATCCTCTTCCCTAAAAATATCAGAAAGAGCCAACTAACCCATAATATTTGATCAGATGCCAAGTCTCTCAACGTAATACAAAATTTTCCATATTTCAATAAAGAATCATTCATCTTACCAAGAATGGGAAGATTTCAAACTGAATGTTGAAAGATAATCAATAAATGCCAATAATGAGATTACACAAATGTTAAAACTATCTGATAAAAATTTTAAAGTAGCCATCATAAAAATATTCATGAGTGATTATGAACATGTTTGAAGTAAATGAAAGAACAGTTAGCTTCAGCAGAGACATGAAAGTTTCAGCCATAAAATGAAAGATAAAAGGCAGAACCAAGTGGAAATTTTAGAATCGGAAAAACTTCAATGTAAGGGACCAACACTAGAATGAAGGGGACAAAGGAAATAATCGGTGAACTGGAAAATAGAAATTATCCAATATGAACAGCAGAGAAAATAGACTGAACATAAAGAGTTGAACCTCAGGGATCTGGGGAACTATCACAAAAGAGCTACCATTGTGTAACTGGACTCCTACAACTAAAGAAGAAAGAGGACAGGGGTCAAAAGTACTAGGAGTTGAAAACTCCTCCAACTTGTCAAGAGACATAAACATACATATTCAAGGGGCTGAAATAATCCAAAAGAAGATAAACAGAAATTTATACCCAGACCCATTATAGTCAAACTTTTGAAAACTATAAACAAAGGGAAAGCATTATAAGCAGTTAGAATCAACAAGTTGCCTATAGAGGAAAGAAAACTCAGAGAAGATTTCTCACCTCAAGCACAGAGACTAGAAATAAGCAAAACAAATTTTTCAAGGACTGAAAGAAAACAACTCAGAATTCTATATCCAGCAAAAATATCCCCCAGTAAGGAAAGGGGAAGTTCTATATTCTCAGATGAAGGAAGACAAAGGGAATTTGTTGCCAGCAGACCCACCCTAAAAGGATAGCTAAAAATGTTCTTTCAGACAGGAAATAGTACAGGGAGAGAGGAAGAAGAAAGAACGTTGGAAAATGAAAATAAGGGTGAATTAATTACACTTCTCTTTTCTCGAGTTTTCTAAATTATGTTTGACGAGTTGAAGCAAAAATTGTAATTGCTATATAAGGATTGATTTGGTTCTACATCTGCATAGAGGAAATATTAAGATAATTATAAAAGAAGAAGGATAAAGAGACATAAAGGGAGACAAGATTTCTACTCTTTTACTCAAACTGGTAAAATGATGACATCTATAGCCTATGAATACATTATGCATATATACCAAGAGCAGTCATTTAAAAAATTGTCCTAAAAGTACCAGTATGCCAAATGTTAAGACTATATATATACAAAAACGTACTGTGAGGCATCAGTAGAAGTACAGACAAACAGAACAATGAAATTTAATAGAGAACCAAAAAACATACACAAAAATACCCTGCTTCTTTGTGACCAAAGTTAAGAAGCAATTCAGTGGAGAAAAGATAGTCATTTCAAAAATGGTGCTGGTTCATTTGGAGACTCCTAGTGGGGAAAAATGGAACTTTGATCTAAGTTTCATATCTTAAAATGAAAATTAAGTCAAAGTGGATCATGATCTAAATGTAAATGTAAAATGTAAATGATCTAAATTTAGATATAAAACTTCCCGAACAAAACATGGGAAAGAATCTTTAGGGTCTAGGGTTAAACAGAGTGAACACTAAAATACTGAACACTGAATATATGGTCTCAAAAAGGAAAAATTAATAAATTAGACTTCTAAATAAAGACTTTTGCTGTATAAAAACCATGTTAAGTGGATTAAAAGACAATTTTCAGATTGTCTCAATACTCTAGAGAAGTCTCAAAGGACATTTAAACACATAGCACACTTAGGACTAGTATCTAAACCTTATAAAGAACTATCAAAACTTGACAGTAAAGAAATCCAATTAGAATCTGTCTCAAAGACTTCAGTAATGAACATTTCACTGAAGACAATATGCAGATGGCAAATAAACACAGAAAATGATGTTGGACTTTATCAATTATTAGGAAAATGCAAATAAAATAAAAATGAGATATCATTATATACCCATCGGAATAGAAAATACTGACAACACTGAAGGCTGATGGGGTGGAAAATTGAATAACTTATACATTGGTGATGTGGATGTAAAATTGGGAAAACATTGGATGGTTTCTTGAAAAACTAAAAACATAATTAGCATATGACCTAGCATGTTCATTCCTGGGGCATTTTCCAGAGAAATGAAAACTTATTTTCATACAAAAATCTATACATAAATTTGTGTAGTAGCTTTATTCATAATAGAACATCTGGATTCAGCCCAGATGTTCTTCAGTAATAGGTGAATATTTAAACAAACTGGTACATCCAAAGACTGGACTCTTAGAATGAAAAGGAGCAAACTATTGGCTACTTGTGGTGAGCTGAATGAAGTTTTAGCAAATGATACTGTGAAAACAATTCTAAAAGCTCCATAGTGCATATTTCATTTATATAACATTCTTGAAGGATAAAATTATGGAAAAGGGGAATATACAAATGGTTGCAGGGGTCAAAAATGGTGTGGGGTGGGAAGACGATGGATGTAGCTATAAAAGTACAACATGAGGGATCCTCGTGGTGATAGATACATTTGTATTTTGCCTGTATCAATGGCACCATCTCTAGTAGCTAGGTGCTCCTGTTGGGGGAAGTGGGCAAAGCATACATAGGATCTGTCTATATTATTTATTTCAATGGTATGTGAAGCTGTGATTCTCTCAATAAAAGTTTAATTTTAAAAAATCATCTGAACTTGTACTTTATCCCAGCTATAAGATACCTTGGATTTTTATGCACATATATACATACTAGATTTTTTTAGAATAAATGCGAGAAAATTAGTAAAGTATGTTTTCCATATCAAGTCAACAATTACTCGTAAATTTTTTTAGCAACAGCAAAGAGTTCATATGATTTTTCTTCATTAGCTTATTGATTTAATAAATTACTTTTGCTTGATTTCAAATTCTGAATTGGTCTGGAATGCCTGGAATACTCTGACAGTTGTTTGTGGGACACATCCACACACAAACACACACACTTTGCTCATATTTTTTTGATGTCAGTGTCAGGTTTTGGTTTTAAGGTAACACTGACCTCATGGAATCACTTGGAAAGTGTTCTCTCTGCTTCTACTTTCTAGAAAAAATTGTGATATTTTCTTCAGTAATGCTTTAACACAATTTATCAGTGGAAGCTTTTGAAACATGTACCTTATTTCTTGTAGGTTATTTGATTAACTTTATATATATGTGTGTGTGTGTGTGTGTGTGTGTGTGTGTGTGTGTGTGTGCTTAAAATATATACATACTTTAAATTTTATTGACTTGTGCTCTAATATTTATTTATTTTTGTTCTGCTTGCTTTAGTCTTAATTTGTTCTTCTTTCTTTTGTTTTCTAAGACGATTAGATTAATAAAGCTAGATTTCTTCTTTCCTAATTATGCTATTAAGACTATAAGTTTTATTTCAGTCACTGTTTTCCCTGCATTCCAAAATTCTGATAAGCCATATTTCCATTTTCATTCAGTTCAAATAAATTTTAAAAAATTTCTTTTTGGATATATTCTTTAACCCATGAATTATTAGGAAATTTCCAAATATTTGGGGATTTTGCAGCTATCTTTGTGTTATTGATTTCTGATTTAATTATGGTCTGAGAACACACAATATGTGATTTCTAGGCTCTGAAATTTGTTAATGTGTGGTTTGTGTCCCAGAACGTTTATCTTGGTGAATGTGTCACTCAAACTTGAGAAGAATGTTTATTCCACTGTTATTGGATGGATTAGACTACAAATGTCAATTAGATAAAGTGATTGATAGTTCTGTTCGCTTTCTTTACATCCTTACTGACATTCTGCCTATTTAATCTATCATTTACTGACGAAAAAGCATTGAAGTGTTCAACTATAATGGATTTGTCTCTTTACCCTTTCAGCTCTAACAGTTTTGCCTCATATATTTTGATGACCTTTTGTTAGGAATATGCACATTTAGTAATTTTTATATTCTTATGGAATTGCCACCATTTCCATTATGTAATACCCTTCTTTATCCTTTATAATCTTCTTAGTTCTGAATTTGACTTTGTCTAAAATTTATATGGTTGCTTCAACTTTTTTTGTATTACTGTTAACATGGTATGTCTTTATCTCCTTACTTTTAAGCTGTCTGAATGAGTTTCTATTTAAATAAAACATGTAGGTGAGTCCTAATTTTTATCCACTCTGTTAATCTTTTAACTGATATTTTTAGACCCCTCATGTTTAAGGTGGGTTGATATACTTGGGTTAATATGTGCCATATTTTAACTGTTTTCTATTTATTGCATTTTCCATTTTCTTTTATGTGTGTTTTGTGACATTTAAAGAATTTTATACACTTACATTTTTTTCACTTCTTTTAACATACCTTTTTTCTTATTTTAAAAACTATTAGTAGTTACCCTGGAGTTTTGAATATTTTAAATTAATCCAAGTCCACTCTCAAAAAACACTATTCTGCTTCAGATATAATACATACATTTTATCATAGATTCTTCCATCCTCTTCCTTTTGACATTGCACTTATTCATTTCACTGACCTAGTACATGCTACTATTATTGTTTTATAAACAATTGTCTTTTAGGCTCATTAAGAATAAGAAAGATAAAAACTTTTATTTATGTCTACTTATTTCTTCTCTATTTTTTCTTTATGCTGATCCAAGCTTCGGACCCATATGATTTTCCTTCTTCATGAATAAACTCTTTTAACATTTCTTCAATGGCAGGTCTGTTGGCAATAAATCCTTCAGGGTTGGTTTGATTTTTTTCACTTTTGAAGAATAACCTTGCTCTATATGGAATTCTTGGTGGGTAGATTTTCCTTTGAACACTTTAAATATTTCACTCCACCTCCTTCTTGCTTACATGACAAGAAGTCTGTTTTAATTCTTATCTCTGCTTCTCTATGGGTAAGGTGATATTTTTTATGTGACTTCTTTAAACTTTATCTTGTCCTTGGTTTTCTGTACTTAAGTATGCTTTCTGTTGTTATGGTTGTTTTGTTTTTGCTACATGGGAGCATTTATCCCATTTTTTTCCCTAAGATTGCTGGATTAGTGGTTTCATGTCGGTCATTAATATTTGAAATTTCTTAGTCGTTATTCCTCAAATATCTCCTGTTTCATTTTCCTGTTATTCTATTCCTGTTTTTCTGATTTCACATGTGCCATATCTTTTGCTATTATCTCCCAGCTTATTCTTTTTCTTTTTCTTTCTTTTTTTTTTTTTTTTTATATTCTTGATGCTGTGTTTTCTTTTTCTTTCTTTCTTTTTTTTTTTTTTTTTGCCATTCAGTTTGGGAAGTTCCTGTTGAGATATTTTTGAGCTCACTGACTCCTCTTTTGGCCATGTTGAAATTAATGGAAAGCATTCTTTATTTCTGTTACTTTGATTTTAATTTCTAGCATTTATTCTTATTTCTTAGCCTTCCTATCTTTCTACTGAGATTATCTATCCATTTTTATAAGTTGTCTACATTTTACTCTAGAGCCCTTGACATGTCCTTAAAATTCTTATGTTATTAAATTTCCCTGTTAATTCCAACATCTGTGATATATCTGAACCTGCTTTGATGTTTGTTTTGTCTTTTCAGACTCTTCTTTTCTTTGCTTTTATTCCTCACAATTTTTTTGCTAAAAGCCACACATGCTATCTTGGTAATATGAAGTAATATAAATGGGCCTTTAATATGATGATTTATGTTAATCTACTCAGAGGTTTCAAATTCCCAGGATGTTCTTGTTTTTGTCTCCCCTCTTGACTTCGGGTTTCCCTAAGTACTCTTCTCCAGAGTGTCTGCATCTTGCCACCTTCCTGGCTGGAATATATACTGGGAGGAATGAGAAGAGGGAGTGTTCTATCATCTTCTTCCTATTTCTCAATCTTTCAGTTGGCCTGTGTCTCAGGGTTGTGACCTTCATGTGTATTTCTCTGGGATAGTTATCTTCTCCAGGTTATCTACTCTTTTTCCTGCCTGCATAATTTCTCATTTGTTTATTTGCTGTTCCAGCCCTTGTTGACTATCCCTTCCCCCCAATCTCTAGATGAGATGGGAAGGCTAGAGATGACTGGGTGTTGGAGAAATTCCCTTCCCCTGGGCTAAGATTAGGTTCTGGCAAAGTTATTTTCTATAAAGGTAGGACTTTGTTGGAGAAGAATACGGTTATATTTGACATTGATTAATTTTCCCTCTCTGCTACAAGAACCATGAGGAAATTCTTCCTGAACCTTTACCATGGTAGACTGTTGGGGTTCTTGGATGTAAGACCCATGAAACTGTGGAAGCTCCAATAAAACTGCAGCCCTCAGAAGTGTCTGACTCAAGCTAGTCCACTCTGTGCCTCAGACAGGGTCTTCCTGAGCGACCCAGGCTGGCCTCATAATTATGATCCTCCTATTTCAGCCTCCCAAGTTGCTGTTTTTAATTCTTTTGTGTAAGAATGGGATGACAACTTCTAGTTCTTTTTCCACTGATTAAATCTTCAATAGAATTTATGTAGAATGAATACTATCTATAGTATCTATTCATTTCTATTTGATTAGAAATAAAAACAGTTACCTAAAAATTGTTCAGTAAGAGAAAGTCTCAGATCTAAATTGTTCTGTGGTATAGGAATACTAAATCAAAAAGTTGTAAAATAAGGGAAAGTCTAGAGAAATAAATCAGAACAATATTTCAGTATTCTCTCCTTCCAACCTATGTCATATTTTATTCTCATGTTAAAAGCCTTTCCTTTCTCTACCTCTTACCTCTAGTGCTTAGAGTTAAACTTCAGCCAATCAATTCCTCCAACTTCTTTGAATAAAAGTATTAAAGACCTAGAAATAAAAATATGGAATATTTTGACCTCTAAGTTCCCAAAGGTACAGGATAAAAAGATTTGCATGCATACTTGGAGAGCATGCTTTCTAAAGTTCTAAACTAGATAAATCTTTTGGGACTAGTTTAGGTCAAAAGGAACAACTATGCAGTGAAATTAGCAATAAAACACTGATCAATCTTGTCTGAACAAGGTGGGGGTCTTCCTGAGAATTCAGAATCAAGATGATAGATGTCCTTTTTGTTTCTCTTTCACAAGGGTTATTGACAGCAGTCAGCTGGGAGTTCATTGACTTCCAGAAATGGTTTAGCAATTCTCCCACATCTGTGTAGACAGTTCCTTACAAAAGATCAAAGACAACCATTAGTCCTCTAGAATAGGAGAACAAGCTGTAGAAGAAGAAAAAATATATATAGGCAAGTCAGAAGTAGATGGAAAAGGGAACCTTTATACTTAGGCCATCTGGAACATTATGGAATCAGCTAGCAAACTCCCCTCTCCCTAGCCACAATGGTGGAACAACATATCCTGAATCAAGACATGTCTTTCTGTCATTTTTAAGGAAAGAAGAAACTAAATACAGAAAGGTTGGCTTGTCAGGATGGAGGTATGTTGGAGATACTCCGTTGCTACATAATAAATGAAAGGAACATCTTCCAAGCAAAGAAGAACAGAGAAGAGGGTGGATAGAGGGCAACTAACTAGGTTTAAATAGCTGAAGGTTGGCAACCTTCAGCTGTTGGACTTTGACTACCAATTACAAGCTATCTATCTCCTCTCAGCCTCAGTAGCCTAAGAGGTGCTATTCTCTGCTAACATCATAGACCTTTTGTTAGGATCAAATGCAGTACTTTATAACCATGCAGGTGCTGCTAATTTGTTCCATGAAGGAACACGATCTATAACGGCTAGAGTAAGCTCATCCCCAGGGGCAAGCATGAGGGTGCTGCTGAGGCTGAAGGTTGAGAGAGGAAAATATGAGAGGGCCTGGAGATGGTAAGTGAGTGTGCAGAAAGGAAAGCCCAGACTGTGGTGAGAGCACAGGCCATCCTGCAGTCACCCTGAGGATCCACAGAAACCTCTAGGACGACATCTAGAAACCACAGCACACAGCTTCCAGTCTTTGGTATGAAACTCAATTCTAACACCAAAGAAAAATATACTTCTTCTGTTTTCCTAACCCCACTAAGCAGATCTTTCTATTTACTTTGCCAAATCTGCTTCCTTTAAGAGTTCTTTTTTGTAATTCCTGGGAACCCAGAACAGACTTTGGTTAGGAGCCCATTTTTTGCTAGTTATGCATTGCAGCTGCAGAATGAGGAAGGGGAAGACTCAGTTGATAGACCAGATTCAAGCTCTGGTTCTCTTGCTTAT
Organism: Sciurus vulgaris; assembly: GCF_902686455.1. Classification (NCBI taxonomy): domain Eukaryota; kingdom Metazoa; phylum Chordata; class Mammalia; order Rodentia; family Sciuridae; genus Sciurus; species Sciurus vulgaris. The sequence continues at coordinate 120,608,739 of NC_136461.1, read as the reverse complement.
TAGCTCTCTGTTCTTTGCTTTTTGATTCTCAGTTCCTTGAGGTCATATAGCTGAACCATTAACTACTATCCCAGTTCAGAGGCCTTGTGATTATTTGTTCTGGGTCCTCCATAGCCCAGCACAAGGGCACAGCCTTCCCCTATGGCTTACAGATGTCTCATAGATACAGGTTTATGGGTTGTGGAAAGGAGATTTTCAGCCAGGATGTTGCAAGGGCATTTGACGCATCTAGACCTTACACCATTGGGCAATCAGGGAGTGAGGTGCTCATGTTCTCTAAAATTTCAGGTAACTCCTGAAGAAATAAGAGTCCACAGCTTAAGTTGCAAAAAGTTTTCTTCCAAAGAGAAGTTAGGGACCACCACAGAGACCTCAAATCTCTGCTATGTCATCTCACTCTAACTGCTACTAACCGTATCTGTAACCCTAACCCCACTAGAGGTTGGTATATGATTGAGAAGAGGTGAATTGGGAGACTGGATGAGAACTTGAATTGACCCTTCTTTATTTATAATTTAAATACATTATTTGAAACAAATTATTCTTCCTTCTATGCTCCCATTACTTCTTTAGAGATCCAGTTTAGCACTCATCATCTAACAAAATTTAGCATAATCTATATATGCACATCTCTTTCTTTCTGCCTCTCCAGTGGTTAGACAATAAGCACAATTCATCATTGTGTGTTCAGCTTCTAGCACTGGACTTAACAACTCAGTGTCTATTGAATTAAATCTATTTCTATAAAGACCACGTGGGTTTGTGAGACTCTGCTTTTCTATGATTTGCTTTAATAACTGAGAAGGTGGAAACTCATGAACAGTCTTAGCTGGTTCTGCATGAATAAGACTTCACAGCCTGAGCAGTGCTGGAGATGATGCTTCTCCTCTTGGATCTCCATGGGCTAGAGTAAGGATCCCAGTTTCCTCTCTCTTGGAAAAGGCTCAAGATGAGATTTTTTGTTTTATCTGGGAGAGTTGAAGTCCTGGAAAATTTAAATTTTTTTTTAAACTTGATTGTTCAGTTACAACTGTGAGTTGTCCTTGGGTGATAATACACTCTGGGTAAACAGAAAGAGTCACACTGCAAATTCAAGTTTGGCCTTTGCCCTTTGTTTTATCTTACTATCTATATAAAGGAGAGTCTTAGTCCTGCCTTTCTCAGGATTGTTCTGAGTAACCAGTGAGATAATAGTTTGGAAGGTGTCTTGGGCAAGGGATTACAGTATGGAAAGGTATTTGCTCCCATAAGTGAAACTGGGCATGAATAGAGGCCAAAATGATTCCAAAGAAGGGGAGAAATTCCTATCAGTTATTTGAATGAGCCAAATATTCTGTGAGAGGCTGAAACTATTCCACAGATGAGAAAAAGTTTTGTGGCTGGTATCTCCATGGGGTGAGAAAAGGTATCAAAAGGATTTGATTCTACAATGTCTGACTGCCAAGTTATTCTGTTCAAACAAGTTATCTGAAAAACACAGGTGATTAATGTTCTAGAAGTCCATGGTAATAAAATGTTCTAAGTGATGTCTGTCAGGAGCCACATAGCCCTGGGCCCCAGGAGACAGACTGGCACAAAGAGCAAGACAGTCCTATTGTCCAGGTAACAGGTATTTATTTCACTGAACTCCAGCATGCAAAGCCCATTCTCAGCTTGATGAGATTTTGCTTTATATAGATTGGGAAAAAATATCCCAAGGCTTACATCTTTGTCATTAAATATTAAACATACTTTGTCAATTTCTCTATTGCATTGCATTATAGTGAGTTTTGCATAGTTCTATCTCCCCTGAAAGACTGGGAATTCCTCTATTTAGGGGACAGTGCAGGGTTTATTTCAACATTTTCCATGTGTAGCACAGCATGTGGCATATAGTAAGGATTCCTTGAATGTTTATTGAATGATGGTCAAAATCTTTACTTGCAAATCTTTGCTTTTAATTATTCAGGTTTTCTTTTCTTTCCTAGTTAATGACTTCTCTTTGTTACTTTGATAGCCACCTATTATGTTCTTAGAAAACTCTAGGTATGGTTTGATTTTTTTATCATTGCCTCTGTGAATTTTGAGAGCGGGCCTGGCAAGTCATATTCTGGAGTGCAGATCTCTGTATTATGTGGGTCTCTGTATTTTTTGAAGGTTTTTCTGATTAATGGACGTGAAAGTTGTGTCCTGATGTGTCCCGAGGCCTGCAGTTCAGCCTAGCCACTAACATGCCAGCAAGTCCTTCTTTGCTGGGTGCTCATCTTTATCTTAAACCACAAACCTACATGATACCCTCTGATCAACCTCTGTTTCATGCTATCTCTTATTCTTATTCAGCTTCAGTTTAAGTTCATGAGATTCCAGTCTTTCCTGTTATTGTCTTGGTTTGTAATCTGTAGCTCTGCAGTACACAGCTACTCAGATGTCTCAGTGGAGCTAAGTAAGAACAACAAGGATGTCAAAAATCCAAATAGATGCCTCATAATCTGAATCTTAGTTTTCCTGAGTCATGGGTGATTCTCATTCTCTAAATGTAAAAAAAAAAAAAAAATCCTCTCAGTGGCAAACGAAGCCTTCATAATTTGCCCAGGATCTACCTTCGGTTGTATCTCCTTCGATTTCCTCTTCTCACACCCTGGAGTCAACACACTGAATTATTTTTCACTCCTTGAACACTGCTTTTACTTTCTTATCTGTAACTGTATTGTTTCTTCTCTTTGGAAGCCTTTTTCTGCAACTTCAGACAATCACCAGCCAATCTCTTATCAGTATTTATTTTTTTAATTTTTATTTTACTTATTTTGCAATATAATCTAAAATTTTTTATTTGTTCTACTTTGTTGTGCATGAAAGTAGAATACATTTATACATTTTGATAGATCATACATAAATGGAGTTTAATCTCTCATTTTTCTGATTATACATATTGTAGGATCACGTTGGTCATGCAGTCATATATGTACATGAGGTAATAATGTCTGTTTCACTCTAGTATCATTCCTACCCCCATACCCTGATCCCCCCTTCACTCCCCTCTACCTAATATAAAGTAACTCTATTCTTCCCTATCTCACCCCACCTTACTATGAATTAACATCTGCATATCAGAGAAAATATTAGACCTTTGGTTTTGGGGGTTTCACTTATTTCATTTAGCATGATATTCTCCAACTCCATTCATTTACTAACAAATGCCATAATTTCATTCTTCTTTAAAACTGAGTAATATTCCATAGTGCATATATTACATACATGTATACACACACACACACACACACACATATACACGTACCACATTTATCCATTCATCTGTTGAAGGGCATCTAGGTTTGTTTCATATTTTAGCTATGGTGAATTGAGCTGCTATAAACATTGATGTGACTGCATCACTGTAGTATGTTGATTTTAAGTCCTTTGGGTATAAACCAAGGAGTGGGATAACTGGGTCAAATGGTAGTTCCATTCCAAGTTTTCTGAGGACTCTCCATACTGCTTTTCATAATGGTTGCACCATTTTGCATTCCCACCAGCAATGTATGAGTGTACTTTTTCCCCACATCCTGGCCCAAATTTATTGTTGCTTGTATTCTTGATAATTGCCATTCTGATTGGAGTAAGATGAAATCTTAGTTTATCAGTGTTTTTTTTTAAATGTTTTAGTTGTAGATGGACACAATACCTTTATTTTATTTTTTCATTTTTAATGTGGTTCTGAGAATCGAACTCAGTGCCCCACACATGCTAAGCAAGCACTCTATCACTGAGCCACATTCCCAGCCCAGTTTTATCAATGTTTTAAAGTCAATTCAGTCCCACTCCTTGGTCTATACCCAAAGGACTTAAAATCAGCATACTACAGAGATACAGCCACATCAATGTTCAAAGCTGCTCAATTCACCATAGCCAGATTGTGGAAACAACCTAGATGCCCTTCAGTTGATGAATGGATAAAGAAACTATGGCATATATATACAATGGAATATTACTCCGCCATAAAGAATGATAAAATTATGGCATTTGCAGGCAAATGGATGAAATTGGAGAATATCATGCTAAGTGAGATAAGCCAATCTCAAAAAACTAAAGGACGAATGATCTCGCTGATAAGCGGATGAGGACATATAATGGGGGGTGGGATGGGTTAGTGTTAGGGTTAGGTTTAGGTTTAGAATTAGGGTTAAGGAGGGTGGTAAGAATGGAGGAAGGAAGGACTGTATAGAGGGAAAAGAGGGGTGAGAGGGGTGGGGGGAAGGGAAAAAATAACAGAATGAATCAAACAACATTACCCTATGTGAATTTATGATTACACAAATGGTATGCCTTGACTCCATGTACAAACAGAGAAACAACATGTATCCCATTTGTTTACAATAAAAAAAGAAACAAATAAAGAAATAAATAAAGCCAATTCAGACAATAGGAAACGTCCTCTCCCAAGACTTCCTGATGTCTCCAATAGTCTTATTCTCTTCTCTTCCCTTCTCTCTCCCCTTCCTTTTCTCCTTTCTTTCCTCCTAACCAATAGCTCTCTTAGTTTTCTTTTAATTTTTTGTGTATATCATGTAAGACAAAGTATTGAAACCATGCTTTTATATATATCTTTGCCACTAGAATTTAGCTTCTTGGATCCAGGCAATAGGGCTTTTTCCTCTTTATTTCCCCTAGATGCAGTACACAGCCTCGTTCATCATTCTTGCCCATTATATGCTTTGTGTAATAATGGCAGCTGAACTGACCCAGGAGGATCTTGGATTGTGCCCTCAAAAGACTATCATTATGGCTGATGAGATAGGTACTTGGCTAGGATCTCTAATTAAACTGTCCCTAGTCACTGACTTCAATAAGCCATACTAGAACCTGGGAAGAATTAATGCAGCTAGGACAGGAAATCCATTTAATCTAGGCTTTGCCATCCTGAGGTTATCCTCCCTGCCTGCCCTGTGGCTTACTACTTGGTATGTCATGTATAAATGGGTTCCAACATGGATTCCTGTCTGAGAAATCCTTATGATCTTAAGAAGGAAAAGACTGTATGAAACAATTTAAAGTGAGTCTGGGTTCTGTTTTTTTGCCTTTGTTAGGTGGAAATTCACAAGGAAATCAAAAGGTCAAAACCCTCAACCCTTATTCCTTCCTGATCTTTTCTTCAGGTTGATCTTATCTTTCTTTATCTATTTATCCACAAAGCAGGCCCATGCTTTATTTGGGGGCTTTATTTGAAGGTTTTCAAATTCCCACTTGCATGATTCTGCTATTTTCCTTGGTTCCTGTCATAGGGGCAGGTCTCTAGGGGTCAAGTGTATGTGACACTCATCCTCATATTCCCACCTGGAGTGGATGTCAAGAGCCTTGGGAGAACTCTTCATAAGTTGTCAGGAGAGTTTCCTGCAGATAGCCCTGTACAGAGCATCCTTGACCTCTTTGTTCCTCAGGGTGTAGACCACTGGGTTCAGGAGGGGCGTGATGACAGTGTAGGTCACAGAGATGAGCTGGTCTTCATCCCTGGTGTTCTCTGACTTGGGCTTGAGGTAGGCAATAGAGGCACAGCCATAGTGGACAATGACCACTGTGAGGTGGGAGGCACAGGTGGCAAAGGCCTTCTTCCGGCCCTCAGCTGAAGCAATCTTGAGGATGGTGGAGATGATGAGGACATAGGAGATGAAGACCAGGCCCATAGGTACAACAAGCACCAAAACACTGATGATTAAAGTCAGGATCTCATTAACAGTGGTGTCAATGCAGGAGAGCTTCATTACAGGTCGGATGTCACAGAAGAAGTGGGCCACCTTAGAGGCACAGAAGGGCAGTCTGAACACAGCTGACACCTGTGTCATTGCTACAACTAGGCCAATGCTGCAGGCCCCTCCCACCAGCTGGAAGCACACCCTCTTGCTCATGATGATTGTGTATCTCAGGGGATTGCAGATGGCCACATAGCGGTCGTACCCCATTGCTGTGAGCAGGAAGCAGTTAGTAATTCCAAAGGTTACAAAAAAGAACATCTGTGTGGCACAACCTGCCAATGATATGAATTGACTCATACCCACAAGACTGGATAGCATCCTTGGGAGAATAACCAATGTATATATGGTCTCTGAAGTGGATAGCATGCTCAGGAAGAAGTACATCGGTGTGTGAAGATGACGATCAGTTTGTATGATGGTCACAATGATGACATTGCCTGCTAGAGTTAAGATGTATAGCATAAGGAACACCACAAAAAGAGTGATCTGGTGCTCATGGAAACTGGAGAAACCTTGGAAAGTAAACTCAGTGATGAGAGTGTAGTTTTCTCTCTTCATTGAGTAGTCAAAATCTGAAGTGCAAAGAATAAAAGTTATATAGTTCCAGTAAAGTAGTTTAAGCACATTTCTGAAATTGATTGAATTTAGTTCTCAGCTGTAAATCTGGGGACACATTTCATAGTGGATTCAAGTTAATTTCTGAATTTACTTAACATTTTTTGCTCTGTGGTCCTCTGTTTTGATTTCCTACACATTCGAGGATTGGATAAACTCTTTTCTCAAGGTATAGCAGTGCATGTTCCTACTTCTCTCTTACTCTTCCTCCCTCACATATGGAAGGCCTTCCTCCATTTACATAATTCTTCTCCATTCTTCATAGATCAATGTAAATTTTCAGTCCTCCCTAAAATCCAATGTTCTCATGTTTATTTGGATTATTTTATACCCGCATCCTTGCAGTGTCTTCTCATGTAAAGATTTTATAATACCTCTTACGTCTTTTCGTATCTCACTAGCTCAGAATTATGCATGAATTAGATGATTGGAAACGATTATTTAGGGATGGACTAGAAAGTTCTTTCCTTTTGAGACTATGAATCATCCCTCTTGCAAATCCACATCCTTTAGGAAATAGAGGCAAAGAAAATGCAGGAAGGTTCATCTTGTTTTCAAGAAGAAAAAGGCAAATCTTAACCAACCACCAACCTCTCCCAGCTGCTGTCTGAATGATGGAAGTCTGCTGACAGTTCACAGCACTGATTCATGTATGTTATAAACTATGCTACATCTTTACCTTCCCTAAACTAAAAAGCAAATTTACAGCCAATACAACTTTGGGAGTAGAATACACCTACTCTGCAGAGGTAAACAATTGTATCAGGAAAGATGCAGCAAATTCAAGTGTCCCTCACCCAAAGTAAAAGCAGCCTCTGAATGCAAAAAAAAAAAAAAAAAAAAAAAAAAAAAAAAAAACTACAATAAGAATACATCATTTTGTTGAAGGATAGGGATCAGTGCAATTTATGTAATATTTTGTATTTTTGTCTCTTTTAACAGTAACCTCCTGTAGGGTATTTAAATTATATTCTGATTTGCTTATGCATATTCAGAAAGTGACTTTTTACATAAAGTAAATCATATCAGCGATGAAGGTTAGGAGGCATGGAGACTTTCTTCAAGTTTATAAAAACCTATTTAACAGGAGTTGATGACCAGCTGTTTATCATTTACACTAAGAATGTTAAAAGAGAGTAAAGTTGTAGTAGAAAATATTTTCCAAAAGAGAAAATCACTTGACACTAAAATATGTGGAATAGGACAGTTTATCTTCTGTGAGGTCTCTGAGCAGAAATTAGGCAGTAGTCCCGCTGTGGAGTGGTATGCCACTTTTTCAGTGATATCAGAAATGCCTGGTAGAGCTTTGATTGTTATGATGATCCACAAGGGTGCTACTGGCAATCAGTGATGCTAAATGTCCTGCAGTACATGCAATTGTCCTTCCCAAGGAAGAATTTTTCTATCCCAAATACCAGTAGAGATCCTATTGAGAGATGCTTGGGTTAGATTATCTGATTTGGCTGAAGTCTATCTTGAGGTAGAAGAATGGCTACCATGGCATGATTAGCATCCTCTCCCCCTTGAAAGCCTATGCTTCTTCAAAGGAGATCAAGGGTAGGAACACATCCTAAGTCAACTCATGAGTAACAAACTTTATTTCATCCCCTTTTTTTAAGAGCACTTACATGACTCTGCCCAGTCCTGAAGCACAAAAGGAGAGCTGGCTGGAGGAGGCCAAGGAGGAAAGATTGAAATGTTGGGCTCCCTTAGTCACAGTGTGAAGGTGCAGGGAAGAGCAGGGTGAGCAAGAGGACTATGATGGGTTTGAGGCCAGGCAGGCAGGGGAGAAACACACTCTCATAGGAGTGTGGTTAGGCTTGGTAATCAGGCATTCTTGTGTGGAAGAGTCTTTGAAGCCAGGAAAGATGCTCTCTAAGGATCAGCAGTTGACCTTCTGGGAGTCACTCCCTAAAGACATTGCGAGAGCCACCCTGAGTCTGGGAGGATGCAAGCAGCAGGTATCTGGAGGTCTCATTATGTGTAAGGCTCATTTACCCAATTGTCAAGTTAGTGCTTTGAGAGCCTAGAAGTTTTTGCTTCAAGTAGAAATAAACAGTTGAAGAAAACTGGTTAATTTGTTCAAGTTTTACTCACTTGAATAAGCACATTGGGTTTTTTTTTCTTTTTTTCCGATAGGCCTTGGAAATCCATAATGACAAATCTATGCAGCTTAAGCCTACAGCTATAGTGTCTTGGATCTCAGGAAGCTTAGGACCTTCTACTTCTAGGCAGGAATTCTATGCATTATAATTAACTTTGGAATAAAAGTAGTCAAATACATTCATGGTCCTATGGAGGACAGTTCCCACTACTTGTGTTTTCCTCTGTCATTCAGGATTGAAAGTGCAGTCTAGGCCCAGAGATTCTCTCTTTGGGGCCAGGAAACAGAGATGAGCCTTTGAACACTATTCTCTTTACCCAGCATTCTCTTCTTCCCTCCATTAGGTAAACTTCTACTAGTCTGTCAAGACCCAGCTCCAAATTTACTTTCCATTGAAAACTCTCCATGAGTTAGTTTATTCCTTCCTTAGCAAGCACCTTAACATGAGGTGCTTATCTGTGCCCATCCATTCTTTAGGAATTATCATATGCCAGACCCTGTGCAAGTTGTTGGACATACAGGAGTGAATAAGATGTTGCACCAACTTTTAAGAAGCTCACAGTTTAGTTGCAGGTAATAGAAAACCATAATAAACTGATATGAATGCTACAGTTAGTCCTTGATTAGACTCAGACTGATCATGGGAAATTACATTGTGTAAGTAAAGTGAGATGAGGTTACAAAGCTTTTTAAGAGTTTTTGGATCTTACCACTTATAAGGACCTCTCAAGTGATTCTCACTTATCCCTTCTGTTCATGGACTTCAGTTTCCTTAGAAATTGATCTCTTAAAGGAGTGAACTTCTACACTACACTCACCCTGTGGCCTCTTCCTATCTGTCCAGTGATTTTCCTTCCTTCCTTGAAAAAGACATACCCAGCACTGAGTTGGTAGATTGATCTGGCAGCAGTGTGCAAATGGATTTGAGATTGGTGAGAAGAGGCAGGGAAACCAGCTAGGTGGCTGATGTAACAGAGATAATTGGGATTGATCTAGAGGGGTGGCAGTCATCCCAGAGAGAAGGGATGGATGTGAGAGACATTTGAAGAAGATCAATAGAGCTTGTACCTGAATCAATCTGTGGATCAAGAGAGAGCAAAGAACCAATCATTTTATAAACTACTCTTATCAGGTTCATTCAGTCAACTCCCTGATTATTTGCAAATATACATAACTTCCTATTGTAACAGATGAATCAAAAATTATTTCTGTATTAATAATATATCATTAGAAGATTGGTAGCCATGGGATCTCAGCAGGAAAGGAGTAGGGCTGGGCAAAACAGCTAAATGCTTTATGATGTTATTGCTTTGGAGCAATTGGAAAGATTTTGAAATGGGGAACTGGGTTGATGATATAAAAAAGTGGTGCCTGATGAAAAGGAAAGGTATTTAGCTTCAACAGCTACTAAATTTATTGAATATTTTCACATATTTTGTCTCAATCCTCCAAATGACCCTGTGAAGTTGGTAGTATTGTTTTAAATTGCGCATGAGAGATACATGAGAAGCCCTGCCATCAACCATAAATATATCGGGATTTGGTGCTAGAAAGAAATGAAAACACACACACACACACACACACACACACACATACAGTGACTATGGAAACAAAACTTGCAAAAAAATGAAAAGAACCTGCTATAACCTCTTCTAGTTCCACATATCACTTTATTTGGGGACCAGATTCCAGTAATTATTATAGTGTTTATTCATGATATCCAATTTAGCTTAGGATTCCAGGCATAAAATTCCCAATGATACTTTGGAATTGTCAATGAGAGACTTTCAAGGCCCTGAATGGCACTCACAACAAATCTGAGATTCCTAAAGTCATGTCCCCTCCTGCACTGTGTCCCACCCTATTCCTGTAGCTTGGAGCTAGTGTGTCCGAGTTTTCTGCATGTGAAAACTTCTTTTTAATTTCAAAATATTTCATGGACCTTCAATGCAATAATAACTGGATAATAACAGTTACACTATGTATACCTATTGAAAGAAAAAACAAAATCTGAAAAAGAAAATTATGGATTTAGTAACTGGTCCTTTCAAATGAATTAAAGTTACATTTGAAAATCATTGCATATGCTTTTGTAAGGATTCGTTCATCTGCATAAGAGGAATGTTGCAAGCAGGAATCCTGGCACTACTCACAGTGACTCTGAGGCAAATAGTAGAGAAGAAGAAATAATATGAGAATTATCTGGTAAGCTAGTAGTAAGTAAAGTACAGGAGATAAGAATCTGGAGGTGAAATGCAGACAGGTGGTGGCTGACTGGTTTATTAACATGGCAGGTGTATCTAGGAAGTATTTCTTAGAAGACCTTGGAAGAACAGTTTGCTTTAAATGGAACATGGATCAGGGACCATAGAAGAAGCCTATTTACAAAGTACTGAGGGAATTCACTAATTCTACCTTGTTAAAACTGGGGCTTTTCCATTAATTGCATGCCAAGGATGACTTAATGTTGATCTCAGAATGACCTAGAGCAATGTGCATGTGTGTGTGTGTGTTGTGTGTGTTGAGGGTGGTTATGGATATTAACAGCTCGGAATGTGCTAGGAAATATTATTTCATAACATTACTGGCTCCTCTCAGTAACCCTATGAGGTTTATATGTCAGCCTTATTGTGCAGCTAGGACAAAAATGCCATGCAGTTTAAGTCACTCTTCTTAGGACACATGTGTGTGATGATGGACCTACAATTTGGGAGGCATGTCTCTCTGGATCCAAAGCCTGTGCTCTGTATACAATATAACACTGCTTAAGTATGTTCTACTCAAGGTTATTAGTTCTTGGAAGAGTTAGTGTAAACAATAACTATGGGAAAAGATAGGTATATAGGTTAGTAATCTGACAGATCCTGAGCCCTATCATTTCCCCAATGACCTTTGATCCACTTCAGACTCCTTTTCCTTCTTTCTTCTTTGTGATTTGTCTGGGTGGAGAGAGGATGCACAAAAATATTCAAGGAAGAAAAGGATACTATGATATACAATTTCTGAATGTCCAGACTGATTTCTGGTACCCAAGAACATCCCTAATAAGATTTTATATATATATATATATATATATATATATATATATATATATATGTGTGTGTGTGTGTGTGTGTGTGTGTGTGTGTGTGTGTGTGTGTGTGTGTATACTTAGTTTGGGGATCTCTTCTTCTAGAAGTATAAAATAGCATAATTTGGTTATTTATTGTAAAGGAGAAGTCTGGTTTAAAATAATCATTGTGTGCTTATAATGCAACTACAGACTCTGGGATCACACTGCTTGTGCTTAAATTCTGATTCTACCACACACATGCATTGAGTCACCTTTAGGAATTTACTTAATCTCATCAGGTCTCAGTTTTTTCACCTGTTGAAATAAGAATATAAACTACCTACCCCTTAGATTTAAGGTGAGGATTAAATGAATATAGTGCTTAAAATGATGCCTACTGCCAACTTTGACCAAGTGTACCAAAACAGGGTACCAAAACAGGATTCACAAAGGGGAACAAATAGACTGAAAGTATTAAAATAATGAAAGTAAAAGAGGAAGGGCTGTCTGCCAGTTCTCATTGTATTTTAGCTTCCCACAACTATCTTTCTTTCTTCTTTCTTCTCATAAATATTTATGTCCCAGGCTCTGTTAAAGGTGCAACAGATGCAAAGAGAACACTCGTAGCGAAGCCTGAGTCATCACCCTGTGTATACAGATGCCATCTTGCTGAGGTGGGGTTCTCTAGAACCAGAACCTGAGACTAGGACTTGGGTACAAGGGGTTGATTCAGGGAGTGGCTTCAGAGAAAAAAAGGAGAAACAACAGAGAGGGACAAGGAAGACCTCAGCAAGGATGTGGTCTCAACTGGAGTCTGACTTGAACCTGGTGTAATAGAGGTTTCTCACATTGACCACTAAAATTGGTTTCATCTTGAGGCAAGTCAGGTGGATTTTTCTACCTTCTAAATCCCTCAGGCATTCGTCATGGGCTGCCCTTTGTAGAGGTGGGGTTTGTATGGTCTTCTCTACCTTTCAGGCAAGGTCAAGACTTCATAGAAGAGGGAAGGTGTGGGCAATTAACATTTAAGAATCATGTTGACTGAGAAGGGGTGTCCCCAGCCCTGCAAAGGGGCTCTGGGCAGAATATCAATAGAGTCCATTGTACTACTCAGAGTATCTGGGGAATGAAATATAGGGGTTCTTCTTTTTTAATTGTCAAAGATGAAGGAAACATTTTTATGGTTTTTGCTCAAGCTGCTTAAAATTCAACCTTTTAACCAGCTTGTAAACTAGAAAGCTTTCACCTGACAGCAGTATAGGGTTCATACCCAGAGTAAGAGGCACAAGGTAAATAATGAGTGAATTTGTTGTTAACTATAAAGTGTAGCATTGGAGGTGTCATGCATAAACAACGGAGAACCTTTCATTTTAGTGCCCTGATTTTCACACAGAGGCAGGTTCCATTTACATAAGTTCCTGTGATAAGATGCTACACATTTTCCCTACCCTCCCTATTGGTTTATCATGCTCTGTGCCAAGAATAACAGGAATAATGCTTACTATTTTCAATACATAGACATGCTTTATCTCATTTGATTTTCATCAAGCTTGGTAAACCCATCTATCCAGCTTAGGCAGATCCCTCTAGCTCTTCATTCATTAATATTTTCCTTCTTTGTTTTGCTCTATCCTGTTCATTCCTAGATGCTTCCCAGACAGGCACTTGGTGCCCTCATGTTATCTTTTTTCTTTTTTCCAACTGACTCCCTCACTGTGACACCTCACTAAACTCTTTGCATTTTATTACTATATTGAGATTGATCAGCACCTAAGAAGGGGGCTTTCTTCCCAAAGCTCTGCGTAAAGCATCCTTGACCTCCTTGTTCCTCAGGCTGTATACAACAGGGTTCAGCAGTGGGGTGATAACAGTGTATGTCACAGAGATGAGTCTGTCCTGCAGAGAATTCTGGGATTTGGGTTTCAGGTAGATGAAGGAGGTACAGCCATAGTGAACAATAACCACTGTGAGGTGTGAGGCACAAGTGGCAAAAGCCTTTTTCTGGCCCTCAGCTGATGCCATCTTGAGGATGGTGGTGACAATCAGGACATAGGAGATGAAGATCAAGACCATGGGCAAAACAAGGACACAGAGACCAATGAGCAAAGTGATAAATTCTTTGATGGTGGTGTCAGCACAGGCAAGCTTCATTAGGGGCCGGACGTCACAAAAGAAGTGGGAAATGATGTTGGCATCACAGAAGGGAAGGCTGAAGACAGAAGACACCTGAATGATAGCCGTGCTCAGGCCAATGGTCCAGGATCTACTTGCCAATTGTATACATGCTCTTTTGCCCATGATGACAGAATACCTCAGGGGGTTGCAGATGGCCACATATCGGTCATACCCCATGGCTGTGAGCAGGAAGCAGTTGTTGACACCAAAAGTGAGATAGAAGAAGAGCTGGGTGGCACAGCCTTGGATGGAGATGGTTTGTTGGGGCATGAGAAGACCAGACAGCATTCGGGGGATGATGGCCACAGTGTAACATGTCTCAGACATGGACAATACACTCAGGAAGAAGTACATGGGTGTGTGAAGTTGATGACTGATGTAGATAACTGTCAAGATGACAGCATTACTGGTAAGAGTCAGCAGGTACAAGACCAAAAGTACCACGAAGAAGATGAGTCTGTGATGCCACCCAAAAATGGAAAAACCTTCAAAAATAAACTCTGTTACAACTGTGAAATTGGGTCTTGACATTGAAGAGGATCTGGGTCTGAAAGAGATAAAGTAGGAAGCCTGAGAGTCCAGGTTGGAAGCAGTAGGCTGGTCCAGGGTCATCAGCCATGTGCAGTAACTCCTAAAGAATGTACCTCTGGGTTTCAGAAGTACTGAACGTCAGATACTGGCCAAGCACTCAAGGATCTTTAAAGTTTCTCAGGGTCCTAGGACTGGAGCAACATTCAGTAGAGAGCTGAGGAAAGAGTAAAAATGTAAAAGGGGTACTAGAAACCCTTAATTAACTTGGCTAGAAGTAGATGGGAATTGGAGAAGGAACTAGAATGAGTGTGCACAGCCATGGATCTCCACCCAAACTCATCTGGTTTGGACCAGCAGCGTCTCAGAGGCCCACAGCAGAAAGACACATTTAAAGAGTGAGTGCAAGCCAGGGACAAATCATATGTGAGGCACACTCCTGGTAAGCAAAAGACCCCTCCAACTTTGTTCCAAAGGGCTTTCATTTGGTAAATCAAGATGTGAAACACTGCCTCCTCTCACATTAAAAATCAAAATATATTAATATCTGTAGTAAGGCAGTGAGAGGAGATACTGCGTCTTTTTCCCTCTTGAAGAGAGTACAATGTGTGGACCCAGAACATTCTGTGGTCCACAATCAACTCCCTTTTCAATCTTGCTTCTGACCTATGGTTTCCAGACATCACGTTTTTTTTTTGTTTTTGTTTTTTTTTTTTTAATAAAGCAATCACAATTTTTAATTTGTTTGAATGCATAGGAAGAAAGACTTTTCCTATATATTATATATCAGCACTGCACAATAGAAATATGGTGTAAGCCACATATGTAATTTCAAATTTTCTAATATCCACATTAAAGATAAAAAAAAACTAAAATTCATTTTAACAATATGCTCTAACCCAATTCATATAAACTATTATTTCAATATGTAATCAATGTAAAGACTATTGATAGGATATTTTGCACTCTTCTTTTCAAGTTAAGTCTTTGAAATATGGTACGCATTTTATGCTTACAGCCCATAACATTTCAGACTATCCACATTTCAAGTGCTCTGTAACTACAACTGATTATTGGCTAATGTATTGGGCTGTGTACTTCAAGAACATGAGTGATTCTGTTTTCATCTTTTCTTCTTTTCTACATGTTCTACTTTTGTCTTCAGAGGAAAATCAGTATTTTAAATAAATAATTGGAGTAGAACAAGGAAAAGTATGGGTTTTGGGAATCAGAGACCTGGATTTGGTGGGTTATGATTCTATTATTTTTCTAATTTATTTGATGTTCTTTGAATAGCTGTGGTTCAACAGGACAAATGTAAACATTTTGTAGAGATAAGAGAGAGTTGTCTGCCACAAGGGATAATGGTGATATCAAAAGATGTTTTACTCCTGAGCCAGTGGGATTATGTGAACCAGTTTAGCACTGTCTAATTTATGTCTATTACGTATATGCTGAATGCAATAGTTAAAAGAGTAAAACTTAACCCCAGAAAGAGTTGTTTTGTTACTTTTAAGCAGTTTTACAGTTGCCAACCATATTATATAAGGCAAAAAAAAAAAAAACTGTACAAATTAGTGACTAAGTTCCATAAATATATTAGTATCACACTTCACCAATTTCTAGAGAGATGAAGTCCTTATATTTAAGTCCATCTTCATACCATTAAATTTATTTAAGACTTTATAACTGCATGCATATTTATTCTTCTTTGGGGGTGTTGATTGGTTAGTTGGTGTTTGGGAACCTTGATGCAAAGATTTGAGTTAATCATACTCTACAATTATAGCATCTTATCCTTATCACCATACCAGACTCTTTTCTTTTTAAATATTTTTTATTATTTGTTCTTTTTAGATATACATGACAATAGAGTGCATTTTGACATATTATACATACATGGAATATAACTTATTCTAATTAGGATCCTGTTCTTGAGGTTGTACATGATGCATCACTTGTTTTAATACCTCAGACTCCTCTCTATGTGAAGGGGAGTTTCTGCTTCTACTTTCTAATCTCCAATTAAGCACAATAAAGGCTCTGAAACTTTGAAATACTAGCGACTATAAGACAACAGTGATTAAAAACAACAAAATATTTAAGTTTATAGTAACCTCTAGCTTTAATCCCAGTGTAAATAGGAAGATGCCTTATTTTCTTTGCTCAATTCATTTGTCTCCAGTTGCTCACCTATAAAATAGAATAATAATACATATTCCATACGGTTGCTATGGAGATTATGTGAATTACTGTGTGTAAATTGCCAAGCTCAGTTCTTATACAGGAAAACAATACATTACATTTCTTCCCCCTCTTCACCTGTCTTCCTCATCCCCAACTCCTCACAGCTCTGGAATCTGCTTGAGTGTGTCTTATTTTCTGTCTCTCTCTCTCTTTCATGTTCATGGATGGCCGTTCTTATTAATTTCTCTAATCCCTAGCAGATGAAAAGTCTAATCCTTACTTTCTCATCCATCTCCCATCCAACTCTGAAATTCTGATCAGATTCTGAATATGTAAGAATGGGAGTTATCTGGAATTGAATCAACCTACAGCTATTTCACATGTGACTTTGGAAATGTTTCCTGATAGTTATGTCACATAGGAACTTGGAAATGTTTAGTCCTCAGTTTTCTCACCTGTGAGATGAAAGCATTACTGATATCTACCAGAGAGGGTTAATGTGAGAATCCCATGAGAATATGCCTATATAAGCCATTTAGCAGAGACTGGCTTGGAGATGCTATTAATAAATGGTATCCAGGACATTACAAAATCTGAATGTTTTAGGCCATTGTTTTATCTTCTATATTTTACATGGAATGATAAATTGATACTTTTACCTCAAGCCTGGCTTTCAGGGGTAAAAGGTAGTCTTCATCCAGCTAATGCTGGTGTGGCAACTTGCCATTTAGAGGAAGTTTTCCCATCCTTTACAGACATGAGGAGAAGGAGATGGTAGGGAAAGAAAGACAACTTAAAGGAGAGAATCCCAAGAATTGGGGGAAGGATCTGGATGTTGATTGGCATAGTTAAGTCATTCTAGCATTCCCTCCAGCCCCACAGAAATTCTACATGAATCCCTGTGTCCAGGATCTCCCACTTCAACACTGCGCTTATACACTGATACATCAGTTCGCTGACCTGTCTTCTTGACTTCTTGTTAATGTATGGGACAGGAAATGGAGAAAATTGAGGGAATGTCTATGCTCAGAGAAAATACCCTTTCCATAAAAAGTGGGAAATTGAGGTTCATTTAACCAGAGTCAGATATTCTACTACCTGCCTCCAGGCCCATTTATTAGGCATGAGATAGTGTGGGGACAGATCTAGATGTTTCCAATTCCCCTGGATCACTCAAAGCTACATCAGGAAGATAATATTCTGGGGTAAATTGACCAATTAAGCCACTCAAAAGCTGTCTGAGATTCTCTAAGACTACACCTTTTCTATGTGATTTTTTTTTTAGTATTTATGTTTTTTGATGTCTAAATTTTGAAGTACAACTGTATAGTCATTATCCTCACTTGTCAATATTCTCAGGAAAGAAAAGAAAAAGAAAAGGTGATACATCATGAGTCAGGGGTCATAAGGCCACATCCAGGTACAGAACAAGAATCCTTGCTTCGTAAAGTCATCGAATGGGACTTACAGCTCACTGGGCAGGGCTGAGACTCCTTCCAGATCCAGGAGAATAAGGTTCAAACCCATTATTTCCTGAAGTCCTATTGTACCATGGTGGGTATAACACACAGGGAGTCTTTCAAAGAGAAGGACTAGAAGAAAAATATGGAACTCACCAGGGTCTTTCAGTTAATTGCTTGCCCCTATTAGTCAGGTCTAGGAATAACAAACACAGGGAAAGCACACTGAGCTCTCCTGTGCTTCCTAAGAGCCCTGTTTAAGTCTGGATTGCAGACTGTCAGAGAGGACCTCTGGGGTTCCTTCCTCAAGTCACAGTGATGGTCCCCAAGGCAGAAATAGCAACATCCAGACACCATGATGTCTGGGGATCTCATTATAAAGGGACTCATCAACCCAGAGATTCTGAGGTTTCCCAAAGGAACAAAGCTTTTGCATCATGACATGGTCCTGCCCTGTTCAGGGTCTGAAGAGGACCTCTTGCCTATTATAGACAGAGCCTCCAAACCCAACCATGTGTAAGTATACAGCCTCATTAGGCAAGTCTCTCACACTACAATGCCTCTCTGTCCCAAGGACTGAGGATCTATCTCAGTTCTCTTCAATTTGAATATTCTAAGAACTATGACTCATTCACTTATTTATTCCTCAACAAACACTCATTGATCAGGTCTCACATGCCAACTACATGGAACGTAAATGAAACTAGGGATACGGCCTCTATACGGCATGCCAGTTCTGCTGGCTTTGTAGAATCTGGATATGACTGGGTACTACCTTGGAACAGCTGAGTCCCTGACTCTGAGGAGAATCAGAAGGGCAGCCTCCACTGGAGTCATTCCTGAAGCCCTGTGTTTCTCTCCCAGCCTTGAGTCACTCAGCGGACGCAGCCTTACATAAGGTGAACCCAACACAGAGCTTTCCAAACCTGGGGGGAGAATCAGATATCAAACCCACCAGGTTCCCCTGGGATTTGGGCTCTTCGGTAGTTCTGGAGTTCTGGTGCCCAGTTTATGACTTTCTCTTAGAGACTCAAAAAGCAGGAAAAATTCCCTTTCTAAATCCCAGTGTTCTGGGAAATAGAGACATGAAAGTGAGACAGTTCATTGTGGTATCCTGACAAGTCAAGTACACTGAGAGAATGAGGAGCATGGCGTGGTAGCTGACATTCAGTCCACTCCACATACTGTCTTTCAAGGTCCTCAAACATTTACCCTGAGAAATTGGAAGTATTAATGGCTAATATGCCATTAAGAGTCAGAGTCCCACAGCTGAGAGATGACTCCATAGTATATTTATCACTGTTTGAGAAGGGCCAGTAGTAACCTCAGTAGAACCATTTGCAATCCCTCAGGGAGCAGCCGAAGGAAGGTGTAAAGTGGGCAGCAGGTCTTAGCAAGACCTTGAAATAATCCACTAATCTTGGGCCTCATTTGTCAACTGGTCCTTCTCACAGTTATTTTTTTCTTTATATAAATATGCAAAATATTGAAATTTGAGATAGAATGAAGTAGAAATCCATAAGAAGGGGAAGAAAACCGTGATAGGGGAATTGTGAACTGCAAAATGGTTGATTATTTGTTAAAAATGTGATTATTATTTTTATATGTTTTTCTGAAACAGGATGAATTTTGTCTGAAATAGACTGAAAACTCTGGAGTGCAGAGAGCTTTTTTCTGAAGAGGAGAAAATAAATTGATGATTACATCGTCTGTACATTTTGACAGTTATGTTTCTTCCTTTCTGATTTTTACACCTCTTATTTATTTTGACTTCCTTCATTTGCTGGTGAAGTATAATATTGAATACTAGCAGTTATGGAGGTATTTTTTTCTTTTCCCGGATTTTCATTTAAATGCCTCTCACATTTCATTCATCATTAGCTGTGGTGCTTGTTATAGATCTCTGGCAGATAACTTTTATCAGATGAAGGAAGTTCCTTTCTGTTCCTAGCTTGTTTGCAAGTTTATCATGAATGAGCTGTTAAATTTTCAGCTAGTTCCTTTTCTGCATCCATTGATATAATTGTATGCTTTTTATTCTTTAATTGGTTAGGGGGGAATTACATTAATAGATCTTTCTAATGTTGGCGCCTTCATATGTTTTTAAGACTAACCCTAGCTAGTTGGTCTTTTTATACACTGTTGAATTCAGTTTGCTATTTTTTCATCTATCCATTATTGGTTGATAATTATCTTTTCCCACTTTATCTATTTTTGGTACCTGAGGTTCGCAATTAGCAACCTCTTTAAATACCAGGGAAATATCACACCTTTTCTATGCTCTGCTTCTTAAGTTGTTTTCACTACTACCATTTCCATTTTTTAGGGTCATCATTCTAATAAATTTCCTATTTCTTCCTAGTGTAATTATATATATATGTATATGATTTATATTTATATACCGATATATAGTTATATACATACATGTAAAAATATATGTCATATGTGTCCTACAAATATTTTATACTTTTTCAAATAGGTTAGTATAAAATTGCTTAAGGGATTGATTTTTTTTTTTTGTTATTTTGTTTAGAGACAGGATCTCACTGAGTTGCTTAGCACCTTGCCATTGCTGAGGCTGGCTTTGAACTCACAATCCTCCTGTCTTAGCCTCCTGAGACACTGGGATTTCAAGCGTGCACCACTGTGCCTTGCTCAAGGGTTGCTTTTATAGATGTTTTATCTATATCTGTTCTTTTATCCTTTTTCCTACTTTTTTTTTGCTTGTTGTGGTCTTCTGATTTTTGTTGATCATAAGTGTTAAAGATTTCATTTATACACTAATCTCTTCAAAGATACAAACTTTAAAAGATAACATTTCTATTGTTTTAGTTTTTTTATACTTTCACATTTTAATTAGTTTTCTCTTATTATTATTGAGTGCTACTTTTCCTGGGTTTATTAATTAATTCCCAGCTTCTTGAATTAAAATCTTCATTTGTTATTTTTCAGTAAATACATACTTTTTTTTCTGAAAACTTCTTTGGATGTCCCTCTTTAGTTTTGATATGTGCTTAAGATCTAAAACACATTTTTATTTTTTTTCTTTTACACACAGTTTATTTAGATATGTATATTAAGAGAATAAGTTTAATATAGGAATCAAGTGCTCAGACCCTGGATTCACAGTCCTTGGGTTTGTACCACTCAATTATCAGCTATATAACTTTGGAAAAATTGCCCAATTTTTTTGTACCCCAAATTTCCTTATTTGTAAAATGTAAGGAATAACAGCACTACCTCAAACAATTGTTATAAAGATTGAATGAGTAAATACTTGGAAGTTCTTAGAATAATGGCTAACATATAGTAAGTTCTATATAAATGTTTTTTAGATAAATAACCACATCCATGAAGAATGGAGGAGGGTTTGTCTACTTTTCTCTTTTGATTAATTTCTTACTTTATTGCAGTGTGATACATGAATATATATTTTCAATGCTGAGGTATCTTTTTGAGGTCAAAGGAATAAACATTTTCCTTACAAAGGGTAGAGTTCAAGTCAAGCTTATCATTATTATGATACATGTAAGCTCTATTTGTCCTTCGATTACTTGATTAGTCAGTTTCCAAAAGAAATGTTTTAATGTCTCCTTTTGTGATTGTTTGCCAATTTCTCTTGGTAGTTTTATCATTTTTTTTTTTCGCATAGTCCAGTTTGAAGCTATGCTGTTAGACCTTATAAATTTATGAATGGAAAATCTTCCTGGTGAACTATTTAATCAGTATTATAAGTCCCTTAGTGGTTTTCACTTTGAATATCTTTTATGCTATTAGTGATATATATTAGCCTTCTTTTCTCCGCATTTGCCTTAATACTATTTCAATTTCTCTGATTTTAACCGTTCTGTGTCACATTATTTTCATATGCATTTTAAAATAGTGAATTGAATTAAAAGATTATTAATATTCAGTCTGAGAGCTTCTTCATTTTAATTATCTAGCTTAATCCATTCATAGTTATTATAATTAGATAAATTGTTAGATGTTGCTGTCCTCACATTTTATATCCTGTTTGTTAAGATGTGCTAATTTTTATTTGTTTCCTAGTCAGACTTTTGTTTGATTAATATATTTGTTTACATTTTGTCTAGAAATTTATAAATGCACCATTTTTGTTCTTTTTACAGTCATACTTGTTATAATTTAATTATATTTTTGATAAATAATCTAGATGTAGAATTAAAAATGTGAAATTTTCTATATAATTTTACATATTAGTTATCTATCTTGCTTCCTAGAATATCCACTTCCAACTCTTTTAACTGTTTCTCATGTTATGCACCTTCATATTTCTGCTACTTTATCGATAATATGCATATAATGGCATTTCTTGATTCCTAAATGTTAGACATTCTCTCTTGACTTCCCAGCTCATTTATATCCTCATTTGCATGCACATGAACACAAACACACCCACATACTTCCCCTCCTGTCATCCTCTCAGTAAAAATTAAATCTATTTTCAGAACATACATTATTATGATATGCAAATATTATTCATAACTGAGCCACACAGCTTACTATAAGTGCACAACTCTTCCTGAGCAATTTTTTTCTTACTGAATTTTTATAATTGAATGTTTTTATTTGATTAGCTTTCAATTATCTATAATTAATCAACACTTAAACTTCCACTGGAACTATAAAGCTTTTTTTCTCCATAGAGTTAGATATAAACATCAGGTAATTGCCCCAAGTCATATTTAGTTATTTATATAGCCTGCTAGTTATTTAACTCCTTTTTGTTTTAAGACTACCATTCTGGAATTCTTGTCTCTCCTTCTCCAATCTGAATTGGGTTCCTCTCTAGGATACTACAGCACTATACTCCTGGATGGAGCTTTTCTTTACTAGTGTTCTTGAATTTCATTGTCCTTTCCTGTTGTAGTTTGGATCTGGAATGTCCACCACTTCAGGAAATGATTAGATCATGAGGTCTCTAACCTCATCAATGGATTAAACCATGGATGGTTTTATAATTTGAGCAGACTATTGGGATGTGGTAGGACCCTGCCCTGGGACCTAGTTGAAGGGAGTGGGCCCCTGAAGGCTATATCTTGTCTCTGGCCCTCTCCCCGCTCCACTTTGCTTTGCAGCTGCCATGAGGTAGGCAACTTTGCCCCATAATACACCCCAGCCATGATGCTCTGCCTCATCTCAGACAAAGCAGTGGACCCAGCAGACTTTGGACCAAAACCTCTGAAACATGAACCAAAAATAAATCTTTCCTCTTTTAAGCTATTTTTCTCAGTTATTTCGTAACAGTGATTGATGAAAGCTTACCTGCTACTTAACCTATTTTCTGGATCCCTCATTTTGACTATACATTTCTTTTTTAAAATTTAAAAAAAAATTTTTACAGACTGCATTTTGACTCATTGTAGAAAAATGGGGTATATCTTTTTGTTTCTATGGTTGTGCATGATGTAGATTCATACATTCCTGTAATCATACATGTACATAGAGTAATGATGTCTGTATCATTCCACCATTTTTCATACTCCCCTCCCTCTCATTTCCCTCTATATAATCTAAAGTTTCTCCATTCTTCTCTCAACCCCCCACCTGCCCACCCCCATTAAATATCATCATCCACTTATCAGGGAAAACATTCAGCCTTTGGCTTTTTGGGATTGGCTTATTTCTCTTAGCATAATATTCTCTAATTCCATCCATTTATCTGCAAATGCCATAATTTCATTCTTCTTTATGACTGAGTAATAGTCCATTGTGTATATATACCACAGTTTCTTTAACCATTCATCGTTGAAGGGCATCTAGGTTGTTTCCACAATCTAGCTATTGTGAATTGAGCTGCTGTAAATATTGATGTGGCTGTGTTACCATAGTATGCTAATTTTAAGTCCTTTGGGTATAAACCGAGGGGTGGGATAACTGGGTCAAAAGGTGAGTCATTCCAAGTTTTCTGAGGATTCTCCACACTGCTTTCCAGAGTGGCTGCACCAATTTGCAACTCCACCAGTAATTCTTTAGTAACTTTCTAAGAACAAAAACACAGGATATTCTCTAAAAATACATTCATTGTATCCACCTATGTTGTGAAGAGCTTGATTAAGTACTGATGCAGTATAGAAATAATTTCCCCTCCTAATTATGAAATCATTGTCTATTTTCTAACTTTTAGTGTAATTTTTTAAAAGTCTAATTTCATTTGAAACTTCTCTCTTGGAAATATGTGTTTTTCTCTCTTCTTTGGAAGATTTTAACATTTTCCTTTATCCCCAGAGTTTTCACATCACATGATGATGGCTTTCAGTGTATGTTCTTTTCTTATGTTTTTCCCTCAATATGCTAATAACTCAATCTTAAAATTTATATTCTCTGGAATTTTGAAATATTCTTTTCATTGATGTTGTGCCTCCTCTATTATTTTTATTTGCATGTTCTAGAATACATGCTTGTTGGACATTACACCTATTCTATGAATCCTCACATTATCTATTCTGTTCGCTATTTTCTAACATTTTTTTTCTTTTTTACTACACTCTCTGGAAGACTTCCCCCAATTTCTTTCCCAGATTGTGAATTAAATAATTAATTTTGGTACTGGGGATTGTACCCAGAGGGCTTTACCACCGAGTTATATCCCAATCCCTTTTTATTTTGAAACAGATCTCACTAAGTGGTTAGGGCCTCACTAAGTTGTTGAGACTGGCCTCAAACTCGTGATTCTCCTGCCTCTCAGTCTCCTTTGTCATTGAGATTGCAGATGTGTGCTACAATGCCTGGTATTTCAAATAGTGAATTTATTGATGGAAGACATAGTCCTGTTTTCTGAATTTTATTCTTTTAGAAGCCTGATTTTATTTCATATACAGTCTTTTATCTCTTTGAGGATATTGAATATGTTTACACATTTTAAAAAATTCTCTTTTATAGTGTTTATTTTTCTGGTGTGGTCTTCTATGGTAGAAAACACCTTGGCTGCCCTATTGTATCTAAGAAAGAAACTCTAATAATTGGATGTTTACAGGGAAATAAAGTGACAAGTCGTTTTCAGTGCGAAGTACCCAGATGTCAGTGCCTATGGGCATATTCTCTCAGGAATCTTCATTTCCCCAGGAAGAATTTCTCTAATGTTCTTTCTGATGACTGCAAACTTTCTTAACAGGATTATGGGAATTAAAGGAAAAGGAGATTGGAGGTGAAGGGTGGGATGGGGAATCTTTCAACTTTGTGCAATTTTTCTGAATTCCCTTATTTTTTTGTACATTTCTTCTCCACCTTGCAAATTTCTTTGGAAAATGTAAATCTCCACTATTTTACTTGAATTGGGAGTTGTATTCCCCTTACAATGAGTTGTAATAGAAAAGTGGAACCCTGTACTTACAGAACTTGAATCTGCATGATGTACTGCAAGCCGCCCTGCTCTCTACTCCAAAGGGAGATGCCGTCTCTGTCTTCCAAGGGTTTTTGCTATAAAATATCCTTGAAATAATCATCTGGAACAAAGGTGGTTAGTGCCTCTGTTCCAAAATGTACAGCTATGTAAAGGACCCAAGGAGAATTGTTACAATCAGTTCAAATATGTACAGTAAAAGCTAAAAGGGAAGGAAGACATGCTGTGTGTGGCAGTGAGTGGGGGTAAATATTGGTCTCTATAGTATACTGTAGAAGCATTGAGCATCACCAGAAGGAGAAAAACTCTATAACTTTTATAAAAAAGAGACACAATCTTCAAGAGGCCATTTGACCCACTTGCTACTTAAAGGAAAAATATATTTTCAGTTTCAAAAAACATTGGAAAACTCTATTTCCAACATTATTAAAAACTGAAGAAACTTTATCATGGAGAGATTAGAGATAGGAAATGAGTATAAAGATAAATTCTTGTTTGTTTTGATGGAAATGTATAGATTCTTCAAATTTTGTGAAGATATGAAGTCAATGGAAATAAATGGTTGGGATTTCTTCGCAGCTGGCAGGAAAAGGCAGGCAAGTTTCCATGATAAAATACAAAATTATGCATCCGAAAAAGAAGACATATAGTGTACTTAAAGTGTTCTGAGTTATTAATGAAAAAAAAGTGGGATTTAAAGTCACATACTAAGTCTAAACAACTTTTTTTAAGGATATGGATTTAATGAGGAAGCAGGGAAAACAATAGTAAGATCTCTCATGCAAATCCTTGGTCACCTTCATGCTGTGCAGATGAATTTCTCATTGGTACAAAAGCAGGTTGAAAGCAGAGCTGGGAGAATGTTCTAGTGAGAGCGGCAAGGGCTCCCATGTGCAAGTAGTCTGATAAGAAGAGAGTGTGAAGTCTGCAGTGGCAGAAGCAGAGAAGGGATGTGATTCACTTCAATATAATTATGCATGGTATGAACAGAACAAATAGAGGCTCACTCAACTCACATCACACAATTCTAGGAAGTACATGATGACATATTCTATTCAATCAAATTCAATGGTTGTTTTTTTGAAAATCCCACACACCAAGGCACTTTTCAACTCCACGTTCACAACTAGGTCTCTCTTCATAGCGGGTCCCACAGCCCTAGATCCATTCAGAACCACCTTTTATTCCCTAACCAGGACACAGTCTTCCCTAATAATGACAATAAAAATCATGATCAACATTTTTTGATATGTTACGATGGGTCAGTTACTTTGCTCCTTGATTTCTGCATTTTGATTCTCAAATATTCTTATGAAATAAATTTAATATTAGTAATTTTATAGACAAAGAAATTATGTTGCAGAGTGATTTGAACCTTATCCAAAGTGAAGTAAAAATCAGTAGTGACTCTTTTGCTCCAGAGTCTCCATATTTAACCCCTGAGCTGAAGTTATTCTCTTCCTGATTAATCTGGATCTGAAAAAATTAGACCCTCTAAGTTGATGACCTTGGAGGTGCATGCATCATTTGTTTACCTTTCCCTTATTGTATTAGATAATACCTTCTTTATAGTGTTCTCTGACCTTAAGACATAGTTAAGTCCCCCTCCTTTCTTCTTTCATGCTGTGTTAATTGTAGTTTTTATTCAGCTTTTACTTTGTTTCTGCAATGGTTTGCCTTAATTTGTTGTTGTGACTGCTGCTTGCTCTTGTCTTTCTTTCTGGTACTGGAGATTGAGGCTGACACTTTGAGCATGTTGTGGCGGATACTCTGCCGATGAGCCACATTCCCAGGCCAGCTAAGAGAAATCACACCTTATACCATCCATGACCTAGCTCTGCTTGACCTTGGTGGAATCTTCAACTTAAAGATGAGGAGAGTGTATCTTCTTTTCCACATCCTTGTCAACATTTATTATTGCATTTATTCTTGACAATTGCCATTCTGAATGGAGAAAAATGAAATCAGAGTAGCTTTGATTTGCATTTCTCTAATTGCTAGAGATATTGAACATTTTTTCAGGTATTTGTTTATCAATCTTATTTATTCTTCTGTGAAGTGTCTGTTCAGTTCCTTAGCCCATTTATTGATTGGATTATTTGGCTTTTTTTGGTGATAAATTTTTTGCGTTCTTTATATATCCAGGAAATTAATGCTGTATCTGAGCATTAATTAATTAATGCTGTCTCTGAGGTGCATTTGATAAAGATTTTCTCCCATTCTGTAGGCTCTCTCTTCACATTATTGATTGTTTCCTTTGCTGTGAAGAACTATTTTAGTTGAATCCATCCCATTTATTGATTCTTGATTTTACTTCTTGTGCTGTAGGAGTCTTGTTAAGGAAGACAAGTCATAAACTGACATGGTGGAGATTTGGGCCTACTTCTTCTTCTATTAGGCACAGGGTCTCTGTTCTAGTGTGTCTTTGATCCACTTGAGTTGAGTTTCATGCAGAATGAGAGAGATTTAATTTCATTTTGATACATATGGATTTCCAGTTTCACCAGAACCATTTGTTGAAGAGGCTATCTTTTCTCCAGTGAATTTTTTGGCACATTTGTCTAGCATGAGATAACTGTATTTATGTGGGTTTGTCTCTGTGCCTTCTATTCTGTACCATTGGTCTATGTATCTGTTTTGGTGCCAGTACCATGACATTTTGTTGCTATGACTCTGTAGTATAGTTTAAGACTTTGTGATGCCTCCTGCTTCACTTTTCTTGCTAAGGATTGGTTTGACTGTTCTGGGTCTCTTATTTTTCCAAATGAATTTCACAATTGCTTTTTCTAGTTCTGTGAAGAATGTCATTGGGATTCTCAAAGGAACTGCATTAAATTGGTTCACTTGGTAGTATGGCCATTTTGACAATATTTTTTTAAGCATGGGAGATATTTCCATTGGCTGAGGTCTTCTTCAATTTCTTTCTTTAGAGTTCTGTAGCTTTCATTGTAGAGGTCTTTCACTTTTTCTGTTAGATTAATTCCCAAGTATTTTATTTATTTTTTTTTGAAGCTATTATGAATGGGGTAGCTTTCCTTATTTCTCTTTCAGTGGATTCATCACTGATGTATAGGAACACATTTGATTTTTGGGAAAACTTGTAATGGAACCACCATTTGATCCATCTTTATACCCAAAGGACTTAAAAATCAATATACTACAGTGATGCAGCCACATCAATGTGTATAGCAGTTCAATTCACAATATTCAAACCATAGAACCAACCTAGATGTCCTTCAACAGATGAATGGATAAAGAAAATGGCATATATATACACAGTGGACTATTTCTCAGCTTTAAAGAAGAATGAAATTATGGTACTTGCTGGTAAATGAATGGAGCTGGAGAATATCATGCTAAGTGAAATAAGGAAATCCCCAAAAACCGAAGCCTGAATGTTTTCTCTGATATGCAAATGCTAATTCACAGTAAGTGGGCGGGGCTTGGGAAGAATAGATGTACTTGGGAATAGGGGAGAGTGAAGGGAGGGGATGGGATATGGGGGTAGGAAGGATAGTAGAATGAATTGAACATTTTTACCTCTTTGCATATATGATTACATGACCAGTTTGATTCCACATCGAGTACAACCAGAAGAGTGAGAAGTCATACTCCATTTATGATGTATTAAAATGGATTCTACTGTCATCTGCAACTAATTAGAACAAATGGAAAAATAAAGATTAGGAGAGGAAAAAAATCCCAAGTCAACAATCTAGCCACAAGTAGCACAGCTTGTTGGGGGGTGGTATGAAACCCCACCTGGAAATTCATCCTCATCATAGTAACAACAGAGAGAAATAATACAAAAGTTGTGGACACTACAGCTCTATGCAAATCTGGCACAAGGCCATCCTCATATCCTTTCAGATATATTGCTGACAAGAATGGAGACTAACCACAGAAAATGTACCCCATAAATTCCTATCCACAACACAGCCGTCTGAACGACCAGAGGGACCCCACTCTTACAAGACCCACTGAGAAAGTTTCCAACACAATACATGCTGTGTCAAAAACTACTAATCATAACCAAAGAAACTATAGGGAAACTATTATAAAGTTAAGTTGTAATTAAATTCAACATTACACAACAAATCAATATACCAAGGCACATCGTCAAGAGAGGACTGTTCCCTAAGAAGACCCTCACAAAAAAGTGGAAGTCATATGTGCAAATCTCAACATAGAAACTCAAGGAAACCCAAGAAATATGAAAAAACTAGGCAACATGATACCTCTAAAAGTTGCTCATTCTCTAGTAGTTGATTCCAAAGATACTGAAATGCATGAAATGCCAGACAGATAATTCAAAAGAATGATTTGAAAATGTCAGCAAATTCAAAGAGGATACATGTCAACAGTTGAATGAATTAAGGAAGACAATGCAGAATGAAAGAGAAATACAAAACAGAGATAAAGGTTCTAAAAAATAAACAGTAGATGTTTTTAAAAATGAAAACCACAGTTTGTCAAGTAAAAACCTCAGGTGAAAACCTCATCAATATATTTATCAAGCTGAAGAAAGAATAATAGGGGTTAAAAACAAGGTTGATGAACTAGCACATTTAGTCAGGAATAAAAAATGATATACACACAAGAATATGAATAGAACATACAAGATGTGTGGGATACCATTAAAAGACCAAATGTATGTTTAATTGAAATAGACCAGGTTAAAGAGCTACAGGCTAAAGATTTGGAAAACCTAATCAGTGAAATAATAAAAGATTTGACATTATTTGGAAAAATATGAACATCCAGGTATAGAAGGCCTTTATGACCCCAAATGAACATAACCAGAAGAGAACCTGTCCATGACACATTGTACATGCCAAAGTACAGAACAAAGAAAGAGTATTAAAAACTGCAAGAAAGAGGTGCCAAGTCACATAAGGCAAACAGGTCAGAAAACCAGTATATTTCTCAGCAGAAACTCTAAAGTCTAGGTAGGAGAGAATTCTAGTTCCTTCTCCAATTCCCATCCATTATTAATTCAGAAAACCACTAATCTTCTAAGTGCACAGGAGGGAAAGAAATGAACATGAATTATTTTAGAACAATTAGAAGATAAAACAAAAAAAAAGATGAGAACTAGCACAAGCATTTAGATAATAAATCTGAATATAAGTGGTCTTAATTCTCTAATTAAAAGTGTATTGCACTGATGAATTTTCATATTGAACCATTCTTGCATTCCAGAAACAACTTCCACTTGGTCATGGTGTACGGTCCTTTTAATGTGGCACTAAATTCAGTTCTCTAGTACTATATTGAGGATTTTTGTACCAATGTTGTCAAGGAATGTTGTTCTCTAGTTTTCTTTTTGTAGAGTATGCATCTGTCTTTGCTAGCAGAGTAAAGTTGGCCTCATAGAAGGAGTTTGAAAGAAATTTCTCCTCTTCAAAAAAACCTTGTTCGGAAAATGTGTGAAAGATTGGTGTCAGTTCTTTAAATTTATCAGTCACGTCTCAAATATAGAGCTTTTCTTTGTTTGGAGGTCTTTGATTATTGCTTCAATCTCCTTATTGTTATAAGGTGTATAAAGATTCACTATTTATTCCTGGTTTAGTTTTGTTAGGTTTTGTGTTTGAAGGAATTTATCCATTTCATCTAGCTTACATACTATGGTAGCATACAATTGTTTATAGTACTCTTAATCCTGTAAAATTAGGAGTAATGTCCTCAAGTTCCTTTATGATTTTAGTAATTTGAATCTTCCATCTGTTTTTCTAAGTCCACCTAAGCATGTCAAATTCATTAGTTTTTTTTTTTTTTTCAAAGAACTAACTTTTTGTTTCACTGATTTTCTCTTTTTTTTTTTTTTGTTTCATTGGTTTCTTCTCTAATCTTTATTATTATCTTCCTCTGTTAGTTTTGGGTTAAATTTGTTCTTTTTTTTTCTAGTTCCTTAAGTGGTAAAGTTAGGTTATTGGTTGAGTTTTTTTGTAATCATTTTTTTAATGTAAATGTTGATAGATCATAAATTTTCCTGTCAGCACTGTTATGTTTTTTTATTTTCCATTATTTCTATTTATTTTCTAATTTTCTTTGTTATATCTTTTTAAATTCATTGGTTGCTTTAAAACATTTGCTTTAATTTCCACAAGTGTGTGAATTTTACAGTTTTACTTTCCTTCCTTCATCCATTCTTGCCCCCCTCCCTAACCCTAACACTAACACTAACCCCTCCCACCCCTCATTATGTGTCATCATCCACTTATCAGCGAGATCATTCATCCTTTAGTTTTTTGAGATTGGCTTGTCTCACTTAGCATGATATTCTCCAATTTCATCCATTTGCTGGCAAATGCCATAATTTTATGATTCTTTATGGCTAAGTAATATTCCATTGTGTATATATATATACACCACTATTTCTGTATCCATTCATCAATTGAAGAACATCATCTAGGTTGGTTCCATAGTCTGGCTATTGTGAATTGAGCAGCAATGAACATTGATGTGGCTGTATCTCTGTAGTATGCTGATTTTAAGTCCTTTGGGTATGGGCCAAGGAGTGAGATAGCTGGGTCAAATGGTGGTTCCATTCCAAGCTTTCTGAGGAATCTCCACACTGCTTTTCAGAGTGGCTACACTAATTTGCAACCCACCAGCAATGTATGAGTGTACCTTTTTCCCCACATCCTCTCCAACACCTATTGTTGCTTGTGTTCTTCATAATCGCCATTCTAATTGGGGTGAGATGGAATCGTAGGGTAATTTTGATTTGCATTTCTCGTATTACTAGAGATGTTGAACATTTTTTCATATATCTGTTGATTGCTTGTACATCTTCTTCTGTGAAGTGTCTGTTCATTTCCTTAGCCCATTTGTTGATTGGATTATTTATATTCTTCGTATAGAGTTTTTGAGTTCTTTATAGATTCTGGAAATTAGTGCTCTATCTGAAGTATGAGTGGCAAAGATTTCCTCCCACTCTGTAGGCTCTCTCTTCACAGTACTGATAGTTTCCTTTGTTGAGAGAAAGCTTTTTAGTTTGAATCTATCCCAGTTGTTGATTCTTGCTTTTATTTCTTGTGCTATGGGAGTCCTGTTAAGGAAGTCTGATCCTAAGCCAACAAGTTGAAGATTTGGACCTACTTTTTCTTCTATTAGATGAAGGGTTTCTGGTCTGAATCTGAGGTCCTTGATCCATTTTGAGTTGAGTTTTGTGCAGGGTGAGAGATAGGGGTTTAATTTCATTCTGCTGCATATGGATTTCCAGTTTTCCCAGCACCATTTGTTGAAGAGGCTATCTTTTCTCCATTGCATATTTTTGGCACCTTTGTCTAATATGAGAAAATTGTATTTATTTGGGTTTGTGTCCATGTCCTCTACTCTGTACCATTGATCTACCTGTCTATTTTGGTACCAATACCATGCCGTTTTTGTTACTATTGCTTTGTAATAGAGTTGAAGATCTGGTAACGTGATACCCCCTGCTTCACTCTTTCTGCGAAGGATTGCTTTAGCTATTGTGGGTTTCTTGTTCGTCCAGATGAATTTCATGATTGCTTGCTCTATTTCTGTAAGGTACATCATTGGGATTTTAATTTGAATTGCATTGAATCTGTATAGCACTTTTGGTAGTATGGCCATTTTGACAATATTAATTCTGCCTATCCAAGAACATGGGAGATCTTTCCATCTTCTAAGGTTTTCTTTAATTTCTTTCTTTAGTGTTCTGTAGTTCTCATTGTAGAGGTCTTTCACCTCTTTTGTGAGATTGATTCCCAAGTATTTTATTTTTTTCGATGCTATTGTGAATGGGGTAGTTTTCCAAATTTCTCTTTCTGAAGATTCATCACTTATGTATAAAAATGGATTGGATTTATGAGCATTGATCTTGTAACCTGCTACTTTACTGAATTCACTTATGAGTTCTAAGAGTTTTCTAGTGGAATTTCCAGGTTCCTCTACATATATAATCATGTCATCAGCGAACAGGGATAGTTTGAGTTCTTCTTTTCCAATTAGTATCCCTTTAATTTCTTTGGTTTGTCTAATTGCTCTGGCTAGAGTCTCAAGAACTATATTGAGTAGAAGTGGTGAAAGAGGGCATCCCTGCCTTGTTCCAGTTTTTAGGGGGAATGCTTTCAGTTTTTCACCATTTAGAATGATATTGGCCATGGGCTTAGTGTAGATGGCCTTTACAATGTTAAGGAATGTTCCTACTACCCCGATTTTTTCTAGTGTTTTCAGCATGAAGGGATGCTGTATTTTATCAAATGCTTTTTCTGCATCTATTGAAATAATCATGTGATTCTTAACTTTAAGTCTGTTGATATGGTGACTGACATTTATTGATTTTCGGATGTTGAGCCAACCTTGCAATCCTGGGATAAAACCCACTTGATTGTGGTGCACTATCTTTTTAATGTTCTTTTGGATGCAATTTGCTGAAATGTTGTTTAGAATTTTTGCGTCAATGTTCATTAAGGATATTGGTCTGAAATTTTCTTTCCTCAATGTGTCTCTGTCTGGTTTAGGTATCAGGGTGATATTGGCTACACAGAATGAGTTTGGGAGGGTTCCCTCCTCTTCTATTTCATGGAATACTTTGAGAAGTATTGGAATGAGCTCTTCTTTAAAGGTTTTGTAGAACTCAGCTGAGAACCCATCTGGTCCCGGACTTTTCTTTGTTGGTAGGCTTTTGATGACCTCTTCTATTTCATTGCTTGAAATTGATTTATTTAAGTTGTGTATATCCTCCTCATTCAGTTTAGGCAATTCATATGTCTCTAGAAACTTGTTGATGTCTTTGAGGTTTTCTGTTTTGTTGGAGTATAGATTGGCTGTGTGGCATAGAATATGGTCTGTTTTAGAGAAGGATCCATGTGCTGCTGAGAAGAAAGTGTATTCATTCTTTGTTGGATGGTATATTGTATATATGTCCATTAAGTCTAAATTATTGATTGTGTTTGAGGTCTGTGGTTTCTTTGTTCAATTTTTTGGAAGATCTGTCCAGTGGTGACAGAGGTGTGTTAAAATTGCCTAGTATTATTGTCTTGAGGTCTATTTGATTTCTGGAATTGAGAAGGATTTGTTTGATGTACATGAATGAGCCACTCTTGGGGCATAGATATATATGATTGTTATGTCTTGCTGATTTATGCTTCCCTTAATCGGTATGAAATGTCCTTTTTTATCCCTTCTGACTAGTTTTGGCTTGAAGTCCACATTATCTGAAATGAGGATGGCTACTCCAGCTTTTTTGCTGAGTCCGTGTGCATGGTATGTTTATTTCCCATCCTTTCACCTTTAGTCTGTGGGTATCTCTTTCTATGAGATGAGTCTCTTGCAGGCAGCATATTGTTGGATCTTTCTTTTTAATTCATTCTGTCAGTCTATGTCTTTTGATTGACAAGTTCAGGCCATTAACATTCAGGGTTATTATTGAGATATGATTTGTATTCCCAGGCATTTGACTCATTTTTGTTTTTTGACATGATTTGGTTTCTCCTTTATTTGGCTATTCCTTTACGCTAGTTCCTCCCTTTGATTATTTACATCATTGCATTTCATCTCCTCCTCATAGAATATTTTGCTGAGAATGTTCTGTAGTGCCAGTTTTCTTTTTGTAAATTCTTTTAGCTTTTGTTTATCATGGAAGTATTTTATTTCATCGTCAAATCTGAAAGTAAGTTTTGCTGGGTATAAGATTCTTGGTTGGCATCTATTTTCTTTCAGGGCTTGGTAAATGTTGTTCCAGGCCCTTCTAGCTTTTAGGGTCTGGATTGAAAAGTCTGCTGATATTCTTATTGGTTTCCCCCTGAATGTAATTTGATTCTTTTCTCTTGCAGCCTTTAAAATTCTGTCTTTATTTTGTATGTTCGGTATTTTCATAATAATGTGCCTCGGTGTGGGTCTGTTGTAATTTTGCATATTTGGAGTCCTATAAGCCTCTTGTACTTGGTTTCCATTTCATTCTTTAGATTTGGGAAATTTTCTGATATTATTTCATTGAATAGATTGTTCATTCCTTTGGTTTGTTTCTCTTGCCTTCCTCAATCCCAATAATTCTTAAATTTGTCCTTTTCATGATATCCCATAATTCTTGTAGATTCTGTTCATGATTTCTTACCATCTTCTCTGTTTGGTCAATTTTGTTTTTCAAGATTAAATACTTTATCTCAATGTCTGAAGTTCTGTCTTCCAGGTGTTCTATCCTATTGTTTATGCTTTCTATGGAGTTTTTAACTTGGTTTATTGTTTCCTTCATTTCAAGGATTTCTGTTGGTTTTTTTTTTTTTTCAGTATCTCTAACTCTTTATTGCAATGATCTCTTGCTTCCCGTATTTGCTCTTTTAACTGTTGATTGGTGCAATCATTTAATGCCTGCATTTGCTCTTTCATCTCCTCCCTCAATGCCTGCATTTGCTCTTTCATCTCCTCGTTTGCTTCCCTGATTGTTTTAATTATGTACATTCTGAATTTCCTTTCTGACATTTCTTCTGCTGTGCTGTCATTGGGTTTTCTTGATATAGTATCTAGGTTTGTTTGGGACATTTTCTTCCCTTGTTTTCTCATATTGGTCAGATATCAGTGGGACTCTGAGATATTGCAGATTTCCTCTATTGGCTTATAGTGTCCCTGTAGATTTCCAGTATATCTCCTCCCAGCCTTCAGTAGCCTGAAGTCTTGGAGGAACTTGATAATGCAGTGCTTCTGAAGAAAGCTGCCCCTAGCCTGCTACTGGTTCCAGGGCTTGAAGCTGGTTCTGCATGGAAATCCTCTTACTGGGCGGTCCTGCTCCTAGATGCTCGCTATAGACAGGCCTGTCCCTGCCTGAGGGAGCCGGGCTGCTCGGGGAAAGCCTTTCTCTGTCCTGCCTTGGTCTCAGAAGTCACCTGCGGGCCGGAGTCCTCCACTGGGTCTGGGGCTTGGGGTTGGCTCTGTGCGGAAAAGCTTTCACTGGGCAGGCCTGCTATGAGAACCTGGCTATGGACCGGGCCTCCTGTGGGAGGGAGCAGGGCTGCCTGGGGAAGTCTCTCGCGGCCCTGCCCTGGTCTCAGAAGCCCCCTGCAGGCTGGTGTCCGCCACTGGGTTCAGGACTTGGGGTTGGCTCTGTGCAGAAAAGCTCTCACTGGGCGGGCCTACTCCTAGAAGCTGGCTGTGGATTGCACCTTGTGCCAGAAGGAGCAGGGCTGCTTGGGGAAGTGTCTTGCTGCCCTGCCCTGCTCTGAGAAGCTGCCCACTGTCTGGGCCTGCCACCCAGGCCGAGCTTCACCTGGTGGGAGAGACTCACTCTGCGGCTCTATGTTTGTCCGAGTCTCTCAATACCTCCCCTTCTTGAATCCTGAGTTCTGGAGTGACAGGTGATGCAGTCACCTTCTAGTCTGCCATCTTGGATCTCCTGACCTCTGGTTTCCGACAAGAAATCTGATAATAATTTTGTTGAGAATAACTTGTCTAATAGTCCCCATTATCTGCAGATGATACATTGCAATATCCCCAGTGAACATCTGAAATTATAGGTAGCACCAAACCTTCTACATACTATGTCTTCTCTAATATATACATACATAAATTTAATCTTTCCTATTTTAACTAAGCTTTATCACTTGCTGTCTAGTAACTTCTGCACTTTGATGTATGACAGCAAAAGTAACATAGATTTCTCTTTCTTTCTTCACAATTTAATAGATAAAAGATTTGTTCTTACAGTAGTTCTTAACAACTTCAGGTTCTTATTAGGTCAAAAACTTTCAATTTTTCACAAACGGAATGCACTTTTCAGCTTTTTTTAAAACATAGTCTAATGGACAGAATCACTACTTTTGTGCTTTAGGACAATTACTAAAGGAACACAGCTGTGATGCTCTGAAGTTGATCTGGCAATTGAGATGGTTGCTAAATGACTGCTACTGTTTGGATATAGTCTGAGTATCTTCCAAAGGTCCATGGACTGGAAGCTTGGTCTTCAGTGTGGCAATGTTGATGTGGAGCCTTTAAGAGGTGAGAGCCAGTGCAAGGTGATTAGGTCACAGGAGCACAGCCTCAGAAAAGTCAATGCTGGTCTCACTGAGTAAGTTAATTCTTGTGAGAATGAGTTGTTATAAAAGCAAGGCCACTCTATATGCTTGGTCCCATCTGAATACAGCCAGTTCCCCTCCTGTTCCTCTGCTATGTTGTGATGCAGTAGATAAGGCACCCAATCATAGACATTCAACCTCCAAAACTGTGAGATAGATAAACCCTTTTTATTTATAAAGTACCCAGCCTCAGGTATTCTGTGATGGCAACACAAAATGGACTAAAATAGTGACTAACATGGGTACCTAGCATGGATAAAGGGATGGTTCATGTCCCAGATGGGAAGGAGCAGGATGCTACTGAGAACAGCATGCAATTCAAAACTTTTGACTTATTTCTGGAATTTTCCATTTAAGATTTTTAGATAGACAGGCATGGTGACACATGCCTATTAGAATTCTAGTGTCTTCATATGAGTCTCCTTAAGCTCATTTTACTTGGAACTGTTGAACTTCCTGATGTGTATATTCATATCTTTAATAAAATTTGGGAAAATTTCAGTCATTATTACTAGAATATTCTCTTTACCCTTTCTCTTTTTCTTCTCCTTCTGGAGCTCTTACAATGCATATGCTGGTCTACTTGATGGTGTTCCATGGTTCTTGTAGGTTTTGTTCACCTTTCTTAGCTTTTTTCATTCTATTTTTCAGTTCAGTAATTTTTTCTTCAAGTTTGTTGATACCTCTTCCTGATCATATCTGGCTTTGAATATCACAAGTGAATTTTTCCTTTCAGTGTTTTTACTTTATAGCTCCAAGATTTCTTTTTTCTATTTTTTTCTCTCTCTTCATTAATATTTCAATTTTTTTATGTTTTCTTAGCTTTGCCCACTCTTTTTTCTTTTTTTGAAGGGGGAGGTGTTTATTGTCTTTTTTTCTTTATTTTTAATTTTAATTAAAAATCATAAATTTACATAGGGCAATGTTGTTTGATTCATTTTGTTATTTTTTCCCCTTCCCCCCTCCCCTCCCACCCGTCTTTTCCCTCTATACATTCCTTTCTTCCTCATTCTTACCACCCTCCTTATCCCTAACCCTAAACCTAACCCTAACCCTAACACTAACCCCTTCTACCCTCCACCCCCGTATGTCCTCATCCGCTTATCAGCGAGATCATTCGTCCTTTAGTTTTTTGAGATTGGCTTATCTCACTTAGCATGATACCCTCCAATTTCATCCATTTGCCTGCGAATGTCATTCCTCATTGGCGGAGTAATATTCCATTGTATATATATGCCACAGTTTCTTTATCCATTCATCAACTGAAGGGCATCTGGGTTGGTTCCACAATCTGGCTATAGTGAATTGAGCAGCTATGAACATTGATGTGGCTGTATCTCTGTAGTATGCTGATTTTAAGTCCTTTGGGTATAGGCCAAGGAGTGGGATAGCTGGGTCAAATGGTGGGTCCATTCCAAGCTTTCTGAAGATTCTCCATACTGCTTTCCAGAGTGGCTGCACTAGTTTGCAACCCCACCAGCAATGTATGAGTGTACCTTTTTCCCCACATCCTCGCCAACACCTATTGTTGCTTATGTTCTTGATAATCGCCATTCTAATTGGGGTGAGATGAAATCTTAGGGTAGTTTTGATTTGCATTTCTCTTATTACTAGAGATGTTGAACATTTTTTCATATATCTGTTGATTGCTTGTACATCTTCTTCTGTGAAGTGTCTGTTCATTTCCTTAGCCCATTTGTTGATTGGATTATTTGTATTCTTGGTGTAGAGTTTTTTGAGTTCTTTATAGATTCGGGATATTAGTGCTCTATCTGAAGTATGAGTGGCAAAGATATTCTCCCACTCTGTAGGCTCTCTCTTCACATTACTGATCGTTTCCTTTGCTGAGAGAAAGCTTTTTAGTTTGAATCTATCCCAGTTGTTGATTCTTGCTTTTATTTCTTGTGCTATGGGAGTCCTGTTAAAGAAGTCTGCTCCTAAGCCAACAAGTTGAAGGTTTGGGCCTACTTTTTCTTCTATAAGATGCAGGGTCTCTGGTCTGATTCCGAGTTCCTTGATCCATTGTGAGTTGAGTTTTGTGCAGGGTGAGAGATAAGGGTTTAATTTCATTCTGTGGCATATGGTTTTCCAGTTTTCCCAGCACCATTTGTTGAAGAGGCTATCTTTTCTCCATTGCATATTTTTAGCCCCTTTGTCTAGTATAAGAAAATTGTATTTATTTAGGTTTGTGTCCGTGTCCTCTATTCTGTACCATTGATCTACCTGTCTATTTTGGTACCAATACCATGCCGTTTTTGTTACTATTGCTTTGTAATAGAGTTGAAGATCTGGTATTGCGATACCACCTGCTTCACTCTTTCTACTGAGGATTGCTTTAGCTATTCTGGGTTTCTTATTCTTCCAGATGAATTTCATAATTGCTTGCTCTATTTCTGTAAGGTACATCATTGGGATTTTAATTTGAATTCATTGAATCTATATAGCACTTTTGGTAGTATGGCCATTTTGACAATATTAATTCTTCCTATCCATGAACATGGGAGGTCTTTCCATCTTCTAAGGTTTTCTTTAATTTCGTTCTTTAGTGTTCTGTAGTTCTCATTGTAGAGCTCTTTCACCTCTTTTGTGAGATTGATTCCCAAGTATTTTATTTTTTTTGATGCTATTGTGAATGGGGTAGTTTCCTAATTTCTCTTTCTGAAGATTCATCACTTATGTATAAAAATGCATTGGATTTATGAACATTGATCTTGTAACCTGCTACTTTACTGAATTCACTTATGAGTTCTAAGAGTTTTCTAGTGGAATTTCCAGGTCCCTCTAAATATATAATCATGTCATCAGCAAACAGGGATAGTTTGAGTTCCTCTTTTCCAATTCGTATCCCTTTAATTTCTTTGGTTTGTCTAATTGCTCTGGCTAGAGTCGCAAGAACAATGTTGAATAGAAGTGGTGAAAGAGGGCATCCCTGCCTTTTTCCAGTTTTTAGGGGGAATGCTTTCAGTTTTTCACCATTTAGAATGATATTGGCCATGAGCTTAGCATAGATGGCCTTCACAATGTTAAGGAATGATCCCACTACCCCAATTTTTTCTAGTGTTTTGAGTATGAAGGGATGCTGTATTTTATCAAATGCTTTTTCTGCATCTATTGAAATAATCATGTGATTCTTAACTTTTAGTCTGTTGATATGGTGAATGACATTTATTGATTTCTGGATGTTGAACCAACCTTGCATCCCTGGGATAAAACCCACTTGATCGTGATGCACTATCTTTTTAATATATTTTTGTATGTGATTTGCTAAAATTTTGTTGAGAATTTTTGTGTCGATGTTCATTAAGGATATTGGCCTGAAATTTTCTTTCCTCGATGTATCTCTGTCTGGTTTAGGTATCAGGGTGATATTGGCTTCATAGAATGAGTTTGGGAGGGTTCCCTCCTCTTCTATTTTATGGAATACTTTGAGAAGTATTGGAATGAGCTCTTCTTTAAAGGGTTTGTAGAACTCGACTGAGAACCCATCTGGTCCCGGACTTTTCTTTGTTGGTAGGCTTTTGATGACCTCTTCTATTTCATTGCTTGAAATTGATTTATTTAAGTTGTGTATATCCTCCTCATTCAGTTTAGGCAATTCATATGTCTCTAGAAACTTGTTGATGTCTTTGAGGTTTTCTGTTTTGTTGGAGTATAGATTGGCTGTGTGGCATAGAATATGGTCTGTTTTAGAGAAGGATCCATGTGCTGCTGAGAAGAAAGTGTATTCATTCTTTGTTGGATGGTATATTGTATATATGTCCATTAAGTCTAAATTATTGATTGTGTTTGAGGTCTGTGGTTTCTTTGTTCAATTTTTTGGAAGATCTGTCCAGTGGTGACAGAGGTGTGTTAAAATTGCCTAGTATTATTGTCTTGAGGTCTATTTGATTTCTGGAATTGAGAAGGATTTGTTTGATGTACATGAATGAGCCACTCTTGGGGCATAGATATATATGATTGTTATGTCTTGCTGATTTATGCTTCCCTTAATCGGTATGAAATGTCCTTTTTTATCCCTTCTGACTAGTTTTGGCTTGAAGTCCACATTATCTGAAATGAGGATGGCTACTCCAGCTTTTTTGCTGAGTCCGTGTGCATGGTATGTTTATTTCCCATCCTTTCACCTTTAGTCTGTGGGTATCTCTTTCTATGAGATGAGTCTCTTGCAGGCAGCATATTGTTGGATCTTTCTTTTTAATTCATTCTGTCAGTCTATGTCTTTTGATTGACAAGTTCAGGCCATTAACATTCAGGGTTATTATTGAGATATGATTTGTATTCCCAGGCATTTGACTCATTTTTGTTTTTTGACATGATTTGGTTTCTCCTTTATTTGGCTATTCCTTTACGCTAGTTCCTCCCTTTGATTATTTACATCATTGCATTTCATCTCCTCCTCATAGAATATTTTGCTGAGAATGTTCTGTAGTGCCAGTTTTCTTTTTGTAAATTCTTTTAGCTTTTGTTTATCATGGAAGTATTTTATTTCATCGTCAAATCTGAAAGTAAGTTTTGCTGGGTATAAGATTCTTGGTTGGCATCTATTTTCTTTCAGGGCTTGGTAAATGTTGTTCCAGGCCCTTCTAGCTTTTAGGGTCTGGATTGAAAAGTCTGCTGATATTCTTATTGGTTTCCCCCTGAATGTAATTTGATTCTTTTCTCTTGCAGCCTTTAAAATTCTGTCTTTATTTTGTATGTTCGGTATTTTCATAATAATGTGCCTCGGTGTGGGTCTGTTGTAATTTTGCATATTTGGAGTCCTATAAGCCTCTTGTACTTGGTTTCCATTTCATTCTTTAGATTTGGGAAATTTTCTGATATTATTTCATTGAATAGATTGTTCATTCCTTTGGTTTGTTTCTCTTGCCTTCCTCAATCCCAATAATTCTTAAATTTGTCCTTTTCATGATATCCCATAATTCTTGTAGATTCTGTTCATGATTTCTTACCATCTTCTCTGTTTGGTCAATTTTGTTTTTCAAGATTAAATACTTTATCTCAATGTCTGAAGTTCTGTCTTCCAGGTGTTCTATCCTATTGTTTATGCTTTCTATGGAGTTTTTAACTTGGTTTATTGTTTCCTTCATTTCAAGGATTTCTGTTGGTTTTTTTTTTTTTTCAGTATCTCTAACTCTTTATTGCAATGATCTCTTGCTTCCCGTATTTGCTCTTTTAACTGTTGATTGGTGCAATCATTTAATGCCTGCATTTGCTCTTTCATCTCCTCCCTCAATGCCTGCATTTGCTCTTTCATCTCCTCGTTTGCTTCCCTGATTGTTTTAATTATGTACATTCTGAATTTCCTTTCTGACATTTCTTCTGCTGTGCTGTCATTGGGTTTTCTTGATATAGTATCTAGGTTTGTTTGGGACATTTTCTTCCCTTGTTTTCTCATATTGGTCAGATATCAGTGGGACTCTGAGATATTGCAGATTTCCTCTATTGGCTTATAGTGTCCCTGTAGATTTCCAGTATATCTCCTCCCAGCCTTCAGTAGCCTGAAGTCTTGGAGGAACTTGATAATGCAGTGCTTCTGAAGAAAGCTGCCCCTAGCCTGCTACTGGTTCCAGGGCTTGAAGCTGGTTCTGCATGGAAATCCTCTTACTGG
This sequence comes from Sciurus vulgaris, assembly GCF_902686455.1. Lineage (NCBI taxonomy): Eukaryota > Metazoa > Chordata > Mammalia > Rodentia > Sciuridae > Sciurus > Sciurus vulgaris. Next base: position 120,565,883 of record NC_136461.1, on the reverse strand, counting down.
GCGGTCCTGCTCCTAGATGCTCGCTATAGACAGGCCTGTCCCTGCCTGAGGGAGCCGGGCTGCTCGGGGAAAGCCTTTCTCTGTCCTGCCTTGGTCTCAGAAGTCACCTGCGGGCCGGAGTCCTCCACTGGGTCTGGGGCTTGGGGTTGGCTCTGTGCGGAAAAGCTTTCACTGGGCAGGCCTGCTATGAGAACCTGGCTATGGACCGGGCCTCCTGTGGGAGGGAGCAGGGCTGCCTGGGGAAGTCTCTCGCGGCCCTGCCCTGGTCTCAGAAGCCCCCTGCAGGCTGGTGTCCGCCACTGGGTTCAGGACTTGGGGTTGGCTCTGTGCAGAAAAGCTCTCACTGGGCGGGCCTACTCCTAGAAGCTGGCTGTGGATTGCACCTTGTGCCAGAAGGAGCAGGGCTGCTTGGGGAAGTGTCTTGCTGCCCTGCCCTGCTCTGAGAAGCTGCCCACTGTCTGGGCCTGCCACCCAGGCCGAGCTTCACCTGGTGGGAGAGACTCACTCTGCGGCTCTATGTTTGTCCGAGTCTCTCAATACCTCCCCTTCTTGAATCCTGAGTTCTGGAGTGACAGGTGATGCAGTCACCTTCTAGTCTGCCATCTTGGATCTCCTGACCTCTGGTTTCCGACAAGAAATCTGATAATAATTTTGTTGAGAATAACTTGTCTAATAGTCCCCATTATCTGCAGATGATACATTGCAATATCCCCAGTGAACATCTGAAATTATAGGTAGCACCAAACCTTCTACATACTATGTCTTCTCTAATATATACATACATAAATTTAATCTTTCCTATTTTAACTAAGCTTTATCACTTGCTGTCTAGTAACTTCTGCACTTTGATGTATGACAGCAAAAGTAACATAGATTTCTCTTTCTTTCTTCACAATTTAATAGATAAAAGATTTGTTCTTACAGTAGTTCTTAACAACTTCAGGTTCTTATTAGGTCAAAAACTTTCAATTTTTCACAAACGGAATGCACTTTTCAGCTTTTTTTAAAACATAGTCTAATGGACAGAATCACTACTTTTGTGCTTTAGGACAATTACTAAAGGAACACAGCTGTGATGCTCTGAAGTTGATCTGGCAATTGAGATGGTTGCTAAATGACTGCTACTGTTTGGATATAGTCTGAGTATCTTCCAAAGGTCCATGGACTGGAAGCTTGGTCTTCAGTGTGGCAATGTTGATGTGGAGCCTTTAAGAGGTGAGAGCCAGTGCAAGGTGATTAGGTCACAGGAGCACAGCCTCAGAAAAGTCAATGCTGGTCTCACTGAGTAAGTTAATTCTTGTGAGAATGAGTTGTTATAAAAGCAAGGCCACTCTATATGCTTGGTCCCATCTGAATACAGCCAGTTCCCCTCCTGTTCCTCTGCTATGTTGTGATGCAGTAGATAAGGCACCCAATCATAGACATTCAACCTCCAAAACTGTGAGATAGATAAACCCTTTTTATTTATAAAGTACCCAGCCTCAGGTATTCTGTGATGGCAACACAAAATGGACTAAAATAGTGACTAACATGGGTACCTAGCATGGATAAAGGGATGGTTCATGTCCCAGATGGGAAGGAGCAGGATGCTACTGAGAACAGCATGCAATTCAAAACTTTTGACTTATTTCTGGAATTTTCCATTTAAGATTTTTAGATAGACAGGCATGGTGACACATGCCTATTAGAATTCTAGTGTCTTCATATGAGTCTCCTTAAGCTCATTTTACTTGGAACTGTTGAACTTCCTGATGTGTATATTCATATCTTTAATAAAATTTGGGAAAATTTCAGTCATTATTACTAGAATATTCTCTTTACCCTTTCTCTTTTTCTTCTCCTTCTGGAGCTCTTACAATGCATATGCTGGTCTACTTGATGGTGTTCCATGGTTCTTGTAGGTTTTGTTCACCTTTCTTAGCTTTTTTCATTCTATTTTTCAGTTCAGTAATTTTTTCTTCAAGTTTGTTGATACCTCTTCCTGATCATATCTGGCTTTGAATATCACAAGTGAATTTTTCCTTTCAGTGTTTTTACTTTATAGCTCCAAGATTTCTTTTTTCTATTTTTTTCTCTCTCTTCATTAATATTTCAATTTTTTTATGTTTTCTTAGCTTTGCCCACTCTTTTTTCTTTTTTTGAAGGGGGAGGTGTTTATTGTCTTTTTTTCTTTATTTTTAATTTTAATTAAAAATCATAAATTTACATAGGGCAATGTTGTTTGATTCATTTTGTTATTTTTTCCCCTTCCCCCCTCCCCTCCCACCCGTCTTTTCCCTCTATACATTCCTTTCTTCCTCATTCTTACCACCCTCCTTATCCCTAACCCTAAACCTAACCCTAACCCTAACACTAACCCCTTCTACCCTCCACCCCCGTATGTCCTCATCCGCTTATCAGCGAGATCATTCGTCCTTTAGTTTTTTGAGATTGGCTTATCTCACTTAGCATGATACCCTCCAATTTCATCCATTTGCCTGCGAATGTCATTCCTCATTGGCGGAGTAATATTCCATTGTATATATATGCCACAGTTTCTTTATCCATTCATCAACTGAAGGGCATCTGGGTTGGTTCCACAATCTGGCTATAGTGAATTGAGCAGCTATGAACATTGATGTGGCTGTATCTCTGTAGTATGCTGATTTTAAGTCCTTTGGGTATAGGCCAAGGAGTGGGATAGCTGGGTCAAATGGTGGGTCCATTCCAAGCTTTCTGAAGATTCTCCATACTGCTTTCCAGAGTGGCTGCACTAGTTTGCAACCCCACCAGCAATGTATGAGTGTACCTTTTTCCCCACATCCTCGCCAACACCTATTGTTGCTTATGTTCTTGATAATCGCCATTCTAATTGGGGTGAGATGAAATCTTAGGGTAGTTTTGATTTGCATTTCTCTTATTACTAGAGATGTTGAACATTTTTTCATATATCTGTTGATTGCTTGTACATCTTCTTCTGTGAAGTGTCTGTTCATTTCCTTAGCCCATTTGTTGATTGGATTATTTGTATTCTTGGTGTAGAGTTTTTTGAGTTCTTTATAGATTCGGGATATTAGTGCTCTATCTGAAGTATGAGTGGCAAAGATATTCTCCCACTCTGTAGGCTCTCTCTTCACATTACTGATCGTTTCCTTTGCTGAGAGAAAGCTTTTTAGTTTGAATCTATCCCAGTTGTTGATTCTTGCTTTTATTTCTTGTGCTATGGGAGTCCTGTTAAAGAAGTCTGCTCCTAAGCCAACAAGTTGAAGGTTTGGGCCTACTTTTTCTTCTATAAGATGCAGGGTCTCTGGTCTGATTCCGAGTTCCTTGATCCATTGTGAGTTGAGTTTTGTGCAGGGTGAGAGATAAGGGTTTAATTTCATTCTGTGGCATATGGTTTTCCAGTTTTCCCAGCACCATTTGTTGAAGAGGCTATCTTTTCTCCATTGCATATTTTTAGCCCCTTTGTCTAGTATAAGAAAATTGTATTTATTTAGGTTTGTGTCCGTGTCCTCTATTCTGTACCATTGATCTACCTGTCTATTTTGGTACCAATACCATGCCGTTTTTGTTACTATTGCTTTGTAATAGAGTTGAAGATCTGGTATTGCGATACCACCTGCTTCACTCTTTCTACTGAGGATTGCTTTAGCTATTCTGGGTTTCTTATTCTTCCAGATGAATTTCATAATTGCTTGCTCTATTTCTGTAAGGTACATCATTGGGATTTTAATTTGAATTCATTGAATCTATATAGCACTTTTGGTAGTATGGCCATTTTGACAATATTAATTCTTCCTATCCATGAACATGGGAGGTCTTTCCATCTTCTAAGGTTTTCTTTAATTTCGTTCTTTAGTGTTCTGTAGTTCTCATTGTAGAGCTCTTTCACCTCTTTTGTGAGATTGATTCCCAAGTATTTTATTTTTTTTGATGCTATTGTGAATGGGGTAGTTTCCTAATTTCTCTTTCTGAAGATTCATCACTTATGTATAAAAATGCATTGGATTTATGAACATTGATCTTGTAACCTGCTACTTTACTGAATTCACTTATGAGTTCTAAGAGTTTTCTAGTGGAATTTCCAGGTCCCTCTAAATATATAATCATGTCATCAGCAAACAGGGATAGTTTGAGTTCCTCTTTTCCAATTCGTATCCCTTTAATTTCTTTGGTTTGTCTAATTGCTCTGGCTAGAGTCGCAAGAACAATGTTGAATAGAAGTGGTGAAAGAGGGCATCCCTGCCTTTTTCCAGTTTTTAGGGGGAATGCTTTCAGTTTTTCACCATTTAGAATGATATTGGCCATGAGCTTAGCATAGATGGCCTTCACAATGTTAAGGAATGATCCCACTACCCCAATTTTTTCTAGTGTTTTGAGTATGAAGGGATGCTGTATTTTATCAAATGCTTTTTCTGCATCTATTGAAATAATCATGTGATTCTTAACTTTTAGTCTGTTGATATGGTGAATGACATTTATTGATTTCTGGATGTTGAACCAACCTTGCATCCCTGGGATAAAACCCACTTGATCGTGATGCACTATCTTTTTAATATATTTTTGTATGTGATTTGCTAAAATTTTGTTGAGAATTTTTGTGTCGATGTTCATTAAGGATATTGGCCTGAAATTTTCTTTCCTCGATGTATCTCTGTCTGGTTTAGGTATCAGGGTGATATTGGCTTCATAGAATGAGTTTGGGAGGGTTCCCTCCTCTTCTATTTTATGGAATACTTTGAGAAGTATTGGAATGAGCTCTTCTTTAAAGGGTTTGTAGAACTCGGCTGAGAACCCATCTGGTCCCGGACTTTTCTTTGTTGGTAGGCTTTTGATGACCTCTTCTATTTCATTGCTTGAAATTGTTTTATTTAAGTTGTGTATATCCTCCTCGTTCAGTTTAGGTAATTCATATGTTTCTAGAAACTTGTTGATGTCTTTGAGGTTTTCTGTTTTGTTGGAGTATAGATTTTCAAAATAGCTTCTAATTATGTTTTGTATTTCACTCATGTCTGTTGTGATATTTCCTTGTTCATTCCGAATTTTAGTAATTTGAGTTTTCTCCCTTTTTCTCTTTGTTAGCATGGCTAAGGGTTTATCAATTTTGTTTATTTTTTCAAAGAACCAACTATTTATTTTGTTAATTTTTCCGATTGTTTCTTTTGTTTCAATTTCGTTGATTTCAGCTCTGATTTTAACTATTTCCTGTCTTCTACTGCTTTTCGTGTTGGTCTGCTCTTCTTTTTCTAGGGCTTTGAGCTGTAGTGTTAAGTCATTTATTTGTTGATTCCTACTTCTTTTGTTGAATGTGCCCCATGAAATAAATCTTCCTCTCAGTACTGCTTTCATAGTGTCTCAGAGATTTTGATATGATGTGTCTTTGTTCTCATTTACTTCTAAGAATTTTTTAATTTCCCTCCTGATGTCTTCTGTTATCCATTCATCATATAATAGTGTATTATTTAATCTCCAAGTATTGGAGAAGTTTCTGTTTTTTATTCTGTCATGTATTTCTAATTTCAGTCCATTATTATCTGATAGAGTACAAGGTAGTATCTCTATCTTCTTGTATTTGCTAACAGTAGCTTTGTGGCATAAAACATGGTCTATTTTAGAGAAGGATCTATGTGCTGCTGAGAAGAAAGTGTATTCGTTCTTTGTTGGATGGTATATTCTATATATGTCCATTAAGTCTAAATTATTGATTGTGTTTGAGGTCTGTGGTTTCTTTGTTCAATTTTTTGGAAGATCTGTCCAGTGGTGACAGAGGTGTGTTAAAATTGCCTAGTATTATTGTCTTGAGGTCTATTTGATTTCTGGAATTGAGAAGGATTTGTTTGATGTACATGAATGAGCCACTCTTGGGGCATAGATATATATGATTGTTATGTCTTGCTGATTTATGCTTCCCTTAATCGGTATGAAATGTCCTTTTTATCCCTTCTGACTAGTTTTGGCTTGAAGTCCACATTATCTGAAATGAGGATGGCTACTCCAGCTTTTTGCTGAGTCCGTGTGCATGGTATGTTTATTTCCCATCCTTTCACCTTTAGTCTGTGGGTATCTCTTTCTATGAGATGGGTCTCTTGTAGGCAGCATATTGTTGGATTTTTCTTTTTAATCCAATCTGTCAGTCTATGTCTTTTGATTGACAAGTTCAGGCCATTAACATTCAGGGTTATTATTGAGATATGATTTGTATTCCCAGGCATTTGACTCATTTTTGTTTTTTGACATGATTTGGTTTCTCCTTTATTTGGCTATTCCTTTAGGCTAGTTCCTCCTGTTGCTGATTTACATCGTTGTTTTTCATCTCTTCCTCATGGAATATTTTGCTGAGAATGTTCTGTAATGCCGGCTTTCTTTTAGTAAATTCCTTTAGCTTTTCTTTATCGTGGAAGGATTTTATCTCATCGTCAAATCTGAAAGTAAGTTTTGCTGGGTATAAAATTCTTGGTTGGCATCCATTTTCTTTCAGGGCTTGGTAAATGTTGTTCCAGGCCCTTCTAGCTTTTAGGGTCTGGACTGAAAAATCTGCTGATATTCTTATTGGTTTTCCCCTGAATGTAATCTGATTCTTTTCTCTCGCGGCCTTTAAAATTCTTTCTTTATTTTGAATGTTAGGTATTTTCATAATAATGTGCCTTGGTGTAGGTCTGTTGTAATTTTGCATATTTGGAGTCCTATAAGCCTCTTGTACTTGGTTTCCATTTCATTCTTTAGATTTGGGAAATTTTCTGATATTATTTCATTGAATAGATTGTTCATTCCTTTGGTTTGTTTCTCTAGTCCTTCCTCAATCCCAATTATTCTTAAATTTGGCCTCTTCATGATATCCCATAATTCTTGTAGATTCTGTTCATGATTTCTTACCATCTTCTCTGTTTGGTCAACCTTGTTTTCAAGATTAAATATTTTGTCTTCAATATCTGAAGTTCTGTCTTCCAGGTGATCTATTCTATTGTTTATGCTTTCTATGGCGTTTTTAACTTGGTTTATTGTTTCCTTCATTTCAAGGATTTCCGTTTGGTTTTTTTCAGTATCTCTAACTCTTTATTCAAATGCTCTTTTGCTTCTGTTATTTGCTCTTTCAACTGTTGATTAGTGCGTTCATTTAATGCCTGCATTTGTTCTTTCATCTCCTCGTTTGTTTCCCTGATTGTTTTAATTATGTACATTCTGAACTCCCTTTTGGACATTTCTTCTGCTGTGCTGTCATTGGGTTTTATTGATATAGTATCTAGGTTTGTTTCGGACATTTTCTTCCCTTGTTTTCTCATATTGGTCAGATGTCAATGGGACTCTGTGATATTGTAGATTTCCTCTACTTATAGTGACCCTGTAGATTTCCAGTGTATCACCTACCAGCCTTCAGTAGCCAGAAGTCTTGGATTAATTTGATAATGCAGTGCTTCCGAAGAATGCTGCCCCTAGCCGCTACCGGTTCCAGGGAGAGAGACCTGGAGAGGTCTCTTGTTGCACAGCCCTGGTTCCAGAGGCTGGTTGTAGGTTGGAGATCTCCACTGTCTTAGGGTCTTGTGGCTGGCTCTGTGTAGACAGGCTCTCACTGGGTGATTTGCCCCGAGAAGCTAGCCTAGAGAGGCGCTTCCTGCTGGAGGGGGCTGGGCTGCTTGGGGAAGTCCCTGGCGCCCTGTGCTGGTCACTGAAGCAACCTGTGGGCGGGCTGTAGCTGGTAGTGGGGCGGGCTGGAGCTGGCTGGGGCGGGCTGGAGCTGGCCGAGCTGCTTCTGTGCAGAAGGGCTCTCACTTGGGGGCCTGTTCCAAGAGGCTGGAGGATCTGTCCCTGTGGGCGGAGCCACCGCCAGACTGCACCGAGCTGCCTGGGGGAGATGCTATCTGCCCTGTCCCACTCTACTAAGCCACTCAAATCCGGGCCTGCCACCCAGCTGAGCTTCACTGGGTGGGGGAGACTCACCCCGTGGTTCTATCTTAGTCCTAGTCTCTCAATGCCTCCCCTTCTTGAATTCTGCGTTCTGGGGCAACTGGAGATGCAGTCACCCTCTAGTCTGCCATCTTGGATCGCCCCGTGGAAAAAGCCTGCAGCTGGAGGGGGACAATGCTGCCTGGAGAGGTCTTTGGCTGCCCAGCCCTGGTCCCAGAAGCCACTTGCGTGTCGAATATCTCCACTGGCTTGGGGACTTGTGGCTGGCTCTGCGTCGAGAGGCTCTCACTGGGTGGTCTGCCCTGGGAAGCTAGCCTAGATAGGCGCTTCCTGCCGGAGGGGGCTGGGCTGCTTGGGGGAGTCCCTGGCGCCCTGTGCTGGTCACTCTGTTTATTGTCTTAAAGTCTTAATCTGAAAAATCTGCCATAATATCCCTTTCAAGGATAGTGAATTTATTTTTGTCCTTTGATTGGAATATACTATTCCATTTTTTTTTTAAATTGATTCACTGAACATAGGTAACTGTCATCATTCTGGAAACCAGATTCTTCTCATTCTCCAGTTTTCTGCTTTTTTCATCTTTATTTTTTTGTTGTAGAATCTGTGCCAAAGGTCAGACTGAGTATGCATCTTTCCTTGGAAAAGAATGGTAATTTTCTAATTTTCCTTGTATGTGCAATTGCTTTTGAATGCTCAAATCTTCAATGTCTTATTTCCAAAAAGGAAAAAAAAAAGATAAATAAAATGGGTAAAGGGGGGTTGAACTTTTAAATTCCCAGGAAGCCATGTCAGCTGGAAGGTCAAGGCCCTTGCAACCACAGGAGAGAGATGAGGCAACAATGACTGTTCACTTCTTTGTTAGCATGTGTATGATCACAAGCAGCGATAAGTGATCAGAGCACAGATCCTTCATATTTAGAGGGCAGGGTCACCCTGGCTTCTGAAAACGGTGTGCAGTTTCTTCCAGCAACATGTGCATAGCTCTCTCTGGGTTGCTGGCAGAGAGGAATGGCTAGCTGCTAGTGTGCTAAGAGTTGATATTGATGGGAACTGACTGCAATTTACAGTCATGACTTCCCCTGGAAGTTGCAAGTCTTCAATAGACTCTGGGGTTCCAGAGAAATTACATCAGGCAGATTCTGTTGTTTAGGTCAGGAGACAGGTTCTAGTGCTCCTTAATCTTCCAACTTCACCTCACTCTGTCTCTGCTAATGCATTTTTAATTTGTAAAGTATCTTCATACATCTCAGAACTTGACTTTTATATAGCACTCTACTTTTATTTCACTGATATTATCTTGACATCCTTCTGAGAATGTGAAATGTATGTTTTTTTGACAGACTTTAATAGACACCCTGCACTGTATCTGATTCTTCTATGTTGTTTTTCCTTTGTTATTTTTTATTATATTGATATTTCCTTTTATGTTAGTGACTTCAAATTTTTGGTGATCCCTATAAGTTGAATCATAACTAAGAGTGGTTCTGTAACAAGCTCTTTGGAAGCTCTGTGTGCATGTGTGTGTGTGTGTGTGTGTGTGTGTGTGTGTGTGTGTGTGTGTGTCTGGGGTGTAGAGTGTGGATGTTCTTTACTAGAGTGATAAAACTTGGCAATGTGATAAAACTAGTTTTTTAAGGATAAACTTGTTTTTTTTCCCAACATAGGGCATTGAACCCTCTAGACCTGTAAGTCTTTTCTCTCAAAATGCTAAGTTCCATAGGGGAAAAATTCTGTATTCTCTGATTGAGAATTATAAGCCTTATTGGGAGTTTTACTGATATCCTTTTACCCACCCCCCCCACCTTTTAAAATAGTTATTGGTCCTAATCAATCTAACAACATTAATAATGAAAAAACAAGTCATTTGGACTTATAATAATATTTGAACACACATTTTCAAATGTAATTAGTCATTCTATCTGTGGTTTTGACTAAATTAGCTTTATCTACTTTTATATTGAAATTTTATCAATTTAAATATACATTGTATTTATTGTAAGAGTAAAATTCAAGAATAATTAATAAATTATTAGATTGTTAACTTTTTGGACAAATTTAAGAGTTTTAAATAGTTAAATAGGAAATAAATACTTCATGGTAATATTAAAGAAGAATATGTTGGCTATTGGATAGGTTTAGAAAAAACATCTTTGTAAAGCACTCAGAAATATTAAAGTTTTTTCAAGTACTGTGTTATTTTTAATTTCTTAATTCCATTTAAGCAATGAATCTTTTATAGATGAATTCACCGCCTGATTTTAATTTTACATCCCAAATCATACAGAACAATATCCACTGTGAATTATTTTTTTTACTGTGAATTATTTTAATCTACATATAATAAAGAATATGAAGCAAAGAAGAAAGTGCTAAAGAATGATGAAATATTTACCCAAGATATTCTGTTTCTCCACCAACCTCAGTTTCTCTGTTGAAAAATGAGCATCTACCTAATAATGGAAATGCATATTTTAGTGACTGCTGGAATGATTTAGAAGCTGACAATCATGTTTTAAACATCTTTCTTCTAAAATGTCAACTGTTTCAGCATGATGATAAATGTTTAATAGTAAAAATCCGTTTTTCTAAAGTAACATTTTAAAATTTCATTGTAGTATCTCAGAAATAGTCTTTTTATACTGGACTTTAGTATTAACTTCAGTTGAAAACAGAGTTTAACTCTCAACTATTGAGCGAATAGTCAAAATGTGTAGTAGGTATGTCTCTATTCATAAAAAATTATTTAAATAAAATGAAATAGAAGGAAACATAATAGACTTGAATGAAAAACATGAAAATATGCTGCATGAGTTAAGGTTGACTACTGTTCTGTGACTGTTGTGCTTCAGTTTGTACATGTGTACACACACACAGATGAATACATATGTATTTGGTTGTTATAACATGCATTTTGTATTGGAGACCATGAGTCATGATAAAGAGTTTGAAATTCTTAAAGTACAAAGGGGAAAGTGCTTGATGTAGAGCAGGAAGACAGGCATTAACTACCGGGATTGTTAACAACACAAAAATGTAAGGTTTTGGAAATATTATTTTTGTAAGAGACCAAAAATATATGACCTACAGAGTTAATGACAGAGTGGAATAACAATTAGGACTTAAAAGTACATGGGAGGAAGATAAGAGTCAAAAGAGATCAGTAAAATAATATAAAATGGCTAGAAAAATTTGGAGATATAAGAGTGTGGGGATTTTGTTAGCTAATACTAGTGATGAAAGCAATAATAATACATTGTAGTTCTGAATACTTCCTGCAGTTCTCACAGCTGTTCCTGCTGTGTTTAGTCTAGTGTTGTTGATTCATACAACAATTCAATGGGGAAAACAGAGCAGGGATTGGTACCCCATTTTGCAGATAAGGGAAGATGAATTTATGGGAAATATAGCTATTTTCTCATTCTAACAAGAATAAAGGATATTTGTCTTTTATTTCTCATTTCCAAAGGACTTTTGTGTTTGAGAAGAAACTTTGCATATAGGTTTCACATATGAGGAAACTGAGGTTCAGAGAAATTTAAAGATTCATTGAAATGTATATGGTGAATAAGAAGTAGAGTACAAAATTAAATCTTTTTATTTCAATGTTTGTGTTATTTCCACTTACTTCTGCCAACCTTTAAAAACTGCTACCTACCATTTTAGTAACAAAGTTTGTAAATATAGACTTATTACTGAGAAGGTTTGAAGGTACAGGGCAGCATTTTCAAGGCTACCAAAAACAAAAATAAAACATATTTATTTATTGAGTGAAAGTAAATGTAACCATTGGAAATACAGGGTAACCCCAGTTTGGGTTCTCTTGGATTTTACCAGAAATTTTCCAAAGTAAGTAGTTGAATCTATGTAAGACTAAACCTTAATGGGTTATTTAAAATTTTAAATATTCAGATGTAGCATTAGCTTTTGCAATTAACATAAAGGAGGATGTGTCCTGTGAAAAATACATCACCTGGTACAAGTGGGCAGAATTGTCCTTTCAGCTGACTCTGGGGGATTATTCACTGCTCATTTCACCCTGTCATCCATAAAGAGCATGTGAGATGTTCACTATAGTTGTATGTATGACTTGTGTTCATTAGTAGATTATATCACTCTGCCCGGATCTCTGAAGCCAATCACAATGATCCAGAACTTGTCTATACCCTTTCCTCTCCCTAAAAATAATTCCTTACATAGAGTATCATCAATAATATTTTGCATGTTCTTACAACATAAATGAAGTTATGATTATATTTCTATCTCTTTAAATAGATTTCCAAGGAATTTTAATCACATTCCAAAAATATTCTCTTATATGATCTTGAAAACACCTATGGAAAATAGGTATTTTCCTATCTGTCAACCTAGAACTTATACAAAAAAGATCCAAACTTTTGCTGCTGAGTTTTATAGATGCTTATCTCTGTAATCACTTGATTTATGGCATCTAAGATGCAAAAAAAAAAAAAAAAAAAAAAAAAAACCTATAATTGTCCATAAAGAAATTACTTCAGTTAGCTTTTAAACCTACGTGCCTCCAAATGGGTAAGGAGAAACTCCATGTCCAAAAAAAAAAAAAAAAAAAAGTGTTACATATTTAAAACTTACCCCTGCTTCAGATCAGTCTCCCCTCATTAGTTCTTTCTACAGCCCTGATTTCATTCAATTCCTGGCTCTCCAGATAGCCATCACACTCCCAATGCCAGTGAGTTCTTATCTTTGTTCTTGGTGAGATGCAGGCTTGTTTGATCTTTGGAGAGCTGCCTTCCATTCTCAAGTGTCTGGATTTGTAGTGTCTTTGTTCTCTCCTCTTCTCACCAAACCACAGCTTAATGGACTCCAGAATTTTAACTCTAGTGACTGTGGGCACTGCTCCACTTTTATGGCCTGGAGAATCTTGCAAGACTCTGTTTGAAACAGGACCATCCTGTCAGGAGAGTTTTTTGGCCAATAGCCCTGCACAGAGCATTCTTGACCTCTTTGTTTCTCAGGGTTGTAGATCACTGGGTTTCAGGAGGGGCGTGATGACAGTGTAGGTCACAGAGATGAGCTGGTCCTCATCCCTGGTGTTCTCTGACTTGGGCTTAAGGTAGGCAATGGAAGCACAGCCATAATGGACGATGACCACCGTGATATGAGAAGCACAGGTGGCAAAGGCCTTCTTTCTGCCCTCAGCAGAGGCTATCTTGAGTATGGTGGAGATGATGAGGATGTAGGAAATGAAAACCAAGCCCATGGGAATCAAGATCACCAGCACACTGATGATTAAAGTCAGGATCTCATTAACAGTGGTGTCAATGCAGGAGAGCTTCATTACAGGTCGGATGTCACAGAAGAAGTGGGCCACCTTAGAGGCACAGAAGGGCAGTCTGAACACAGCTGACACCTGTGTCATTGCTACAATTAGGCCAATGCTGCAGGCCCCTCCCACCAGCTGGAAGCACACCCTCTTGCTCATGATGATTGTGTATCTCAGGGGATTGCAGATGGCCACATAGCGGTCGTACCCCATTGCTGTGAGCAGGAAGCAGTTGTTAATTGCCAAAGTGATGAAAAAGAACATTTGAGTGGCACAGCCAGCCAGGGAGATGGGCTGACGTGCACCCCTGAGGTTACAGAGCATCCTTGGTATAATGACAAGTGTGTACACTGTCTCTGAAGCTGACAGCATACAGAGGAGAAGTACATGGGGGTGTGGAGGTGACGATCAAGGCTGATTATAGTCACAATGATGACATTGCCTGCCAGGGTTAATATATACAGTGCAAGGAACACAACAAAGAGTGTAAGCTGGTGTTCATGGAAGCTGGAGAACCCTTGAAAAACAAACTCACTCACCAATGTGTGATTCTCTTTCTTCATTACATTATGTATGGTATCTAAGAAAGAAAAAGGTACATAAAGATCCTGGATGGGTGGTTTCTGTCAAACAGTAGGCTGGGCAAACACTTATGGTTAATTCAACACAGGTTCCTGCTTATTTATATTCACATTCATACTTACTTCTTTGGGGAGTGGAGAGTGGAGACATGTTATCTTTTATTTTTTCTCAGTGAGACAAAAGTACATGGCCCTCAGATGGCAACTGTTGTAAACTCATTTCCTTCTTCTCTCATGTGCTATCTTATCTTGGGCAAGGATTGAACATCTCTAAGCCCAGTTTCCTCATCTTTATGTGGATGTAGTGATGATACAATCATAGAATTGTTGATAGAAGAATTTATGCTGTTAAAATTAAAATTTATATTTGAAATTAAAATTGAATACATTCAAGTTCAGAGGTGTCATGCTAAATTCCAGGTTCTGTAGGTACATACTAACTCCTGAACTTCTAGTGTTTGGGTAGAGCTTTTGCTTCTTTGGCAGAGAAACTGCTTTTTCATTCCAATCTTTTGACTGCTCCTCTCAACTCTGTCCTACATTCCTCTTCCCTAGATACCACTCATTTTACAAAGCCAAAACCAAGTCCTTTTTAATTTTTTTTTCTCCTTACCTTCCCACCTCTCTCTCAGACCTACATGTCTGTGCACATTCAGTTAGCATAGAACTCTTTACTGACTTTTAGCATTATAAGCCCCTGATAGAACATTTACAGTTATAAAACATATTCACATACATTATTTAATTTTATTAACACCCAATGGAGCAGGGAAAATAAGGCTTAATTTTTCTTCAGACTTGGGAACTGAAGTCATCTCTTCTTAGGGAATTGCCCTTGGACTTACAGGTGTCAAAGAATCAAACCAGGACCAGAACTCATATCTTCTGATCCCTTGTACTTGTTCCTCCCACCCCACAAAACTATAGCATAACACAAAAATTACCCCCAGTACAACTAGAAAGGGACCATGCATTCCTAATCCTTATGGTCACACAGTGACCACTACAATGTAGAATACAAATTATATACAGGTCGGATCATTACAAATCATTTCTCCATCACACAAACTAGCCACCATGAAGCAAAAATGCTGGAGCATCACAGTGAAATTTCTTTTCAAAGAACCAAAGGCAAAAATGTTTTAACCTTTGTCTCGTTTCCTGATGGCTATGCCTATGACAGCACGATGAAATAATTGGGTTATATTTTAACATTGGAATTATAACATTATAACAGGAGAAAAGCACACCATTATTAACATATAATTGGCAAATATAGTCCAACTTCTCCAGTAGCCTTTACCCTCTTAGGAGCCAGCATACAATTATATATAGGTTAGTTGTAAAAAATCCAAATTCAGTAATAGAAGGATGTAGTTGCTTCAAAAGTGCATTTTGCTAGAAGTAAAGCAAATAAATCACATTATACAATGGTGTGCTATTGGCAGATTTCAAAGGTAAGCTTATTTTGCACTTTTAAAATTACATTTAATTTATCTATTTTTCAGAAATGCACCACTTTCTATAAAAAAAAAAATCTACAAAAAGGTATTTACAAGGGATCAGCATACAGTTGTGCTTCAACACCTCAGAGCATTTCAGAGGAAATTAGATGGGGTTTGCCAAAAATAAATTTTATGTTAGATGCCAGACACTACTTCTTGATAGGAAAAGTTGTTTGACCCTGATGTGTGGTTAGTAACTGTAAACATGCTTTATGAAGCTTTATAAACTTCTCAGTGGACTATGAATTTGTCTGAAGACAAGAATATAGACAAGGGAGCATAGCTTGTATGTAGCAGAGTCACATTGTTTATCACCATATCAGTTGAGATACCCTTTAATCCTGGGAGCCATGATTTATTGGGATTAACAGAAGATCTCTGTAAGTAATAAATAAAGGAAAAGAAGAACAGATATTCACAGACATTAGGATCATTTCTAGCTTAACATAATTTGACCCTTTCATAACAACAAAAGTCATACATGTATCTTATTCCTCACCATGGCACCTCTGTTCACTACTAAAATCTTCCCCATATCTCACTTACTCTCTTCCTGTGAATCTGTGATTCACAGAAAAATTGAGGTAGAGGTCAGAGAGGTGGCCCATGGATCACCAATGTTCACAAACCTGGGTCATGAAGAAAAGTCAGCTGAATGTGGGTCATTTCACTTCCAAAAAGGATGGAGGTGGAAGGAAAGATAAAGGGGGCTCTCTGTACGCTACATATACTCTTTGGCTGGTGGAAGAGCTTCTGACACCAAGGAAAGGCCTCTCTGAGGAGCAGTTTCCAGGGTCTCTAGGTGCTATTCACCAAGCACCTACAGAGTCACTGGGGGACTAGGAAGCCAACAGTTTATGCCAGGGGACCTTGTTACATGAGGGGCACATTCACTAGATTGTGCTCTGGGAATCTTGAGGCAGTTTTCACTGCAAGTAGAAACAGCAGTGGCTTAGTCGTCAGGTTTATTTTTTTAAAATAAATATTCTATTTTTATACAGCGGAGCCTTGGAAAAACCATGGTTACAAAGCCCAAGTGAGCTCCAGCTAAGAATCACTGTGTAGGATTCCAGGAAACCATGCAACTCTCCCTGCTGTATGCTAGAAGATTTTTGTTGGGTTAGTTGGTTTCTCTCTCCCCTTAACTGAAAAGTCAATTTGGGCATTTTTTTTGTCCTGTAGCAATCAGAAGCGGGGAGGAGATACATGCAGTTCAAGGCCAGTCTTAACAACTTAACGAGGCCCTGTTTCAAAATGAAAAATGAAAAGGGCTGGGAGAAAGTAGTAGAAGTAGTTAGGTGGCCCTGTGTTAAATCCCCAGTACAAAAAAAAAGGAGATCCAAACTCAAAAGTCAATAGAAGCTTTAGAAAGCCAAAAGGGCGCTGAATATTCAGACTGAGCCAGGGCTTCATCCTCAGGGACCATCAGGTAAATGATTCTAAACACACTAGTTTTCAAGACCCCAGGTTTTTGTTTTTGTTTTTGATTTTTCCCTCACTACTCCAGGTGCTATATTTTTCCTGAGAGCATTTTATTCTAATTTTCCTTTCATATCCATCTCCCCACCAGATCCTGCCAGTTCTCCCCAAAGTTAATTTTCACATGCTTGGCAAAAAATCAAGTGCCTGAATTCATATCATGATGAACTTGAAAAATGCCCCTTGGGCTCATCCTTTTTGTTTGCTTTTTGTATTAACTATTCTTCTTCTCTACAGAATTTGTGGTGACTGTTAAATTTAGAAAATTATACAAGGAAAAAAGTTTATGGCAAATATAAAAATGTTAATAACATTTGCTCTTATCTCTATAAGTTTCAGCAACATAAAAAAATAAAGTAGTAGCCAAACTAGAGTTTCTTTAGAAGACTCAAACATTTTAATTAAATTATCGTTGACAGAGTTGGTATCCTGACTTCTTCTTGTTTGCAGCTCAGTAGTATCTTCATATGCACTGTAACCTGCAATTGGGGTAAGAGTATGATGGACAGTTTCCTGCTTATGTGCCACTGTTGATTAAATATAAGCTTTTCCACTGAGCATGGTGGCATATACCTGTAATCCTAGCAATGCAGAAGGCTAAGGCAGGAAGATTGTAAATTTGAGGCCAGCCTCAGCAACTTAGTGAGATCCTAAGCAAGTTAACAAGACCCTGTCTCGAAGTAAAAAATAAAAAGGGCTGGGGATATGGCTCAGCACTTTTTTCTGAGGAGTCTTTTTTCCCCACTGATCTACAATTGTTATCTCTGTCATATATTGTAATTCCATATGTATAAGCATAGATCAGTCTGAACACTTTCTATTCTGTCTCTGGTTAATTTAACTCCCTGTACCCAAGCCACACTGCCTCAATAATCAGAATTTCATAATAAGTCTTAATTAGCAAGAAGACAAACTTTCCTTATTTTATTTATTTGCTTGTTTATTTATTTATTTATTTATTTATTTTTGTGGTAATAGGGATTGAACTCCAGCCCACCCTATCCCTGAACTATATTCCCAGCTCTTTTTATTTTTTATTTTGAGACAGGGTCTCACCATGTTACCAAGACTGGTATAGAATTTGCAATCCTCCTGCCTCAGCCTACAGAGTTGCTGGGATTATAGGTGTGTGCCACCAAATCCAGATGTACCTTGTTTTATTCTTTAGTAGTTGAAACTTCACTTTTTCATACAAACTTTAGAAACAGTTTTTTTTTTTTTTTTCAGTTGCTTTAAATTAAAAGCTCACTTGGGATGAATTGATAAGGGTTCTCCAGTTATTTAAATCTTAATGTTTTATACATCAAAAGATAATACACTATGATTAAGTGTGTTTCATCTCAGAGATACAAGGTAGGTTCAACACAGGCACATCAACAAATATAATTCACCAAATATATAGAATTAAGGATAAGAATCATATTATCATCTCAATTGATGCATAAAAGGCCTTGATATAATCCAGCACCCATTCATTTTAAAAATTCTGGAGAAACTGGAGATTAAAAACCTCAACATTATAAAGACTGTATATGACAACCCCAAAGCCAATATACTAAATAGAGAAAAACTGAAAACATGTTCTCTAAAATAAGAAACAAGTCAAAGATGTACTCTCATCATCCTATTCAAAATAGTTCTTGAAACTCTAGCCAGAGCAATCAGACAAGAGAAGGAAATTAAGGGAATACAAATAGAAGAAGAATTAAAAATTATCTGTTTGTTGATGACATGATCCTATGTCTCAAAGATCCAAAATATTCCACTAGAAGACCTCCAGAGCTGATAAACGAATTCATCAAAGTAGCAAGATATAAGCTGATCTTGGTTATGGTTTAGATGTGAGGTGTACCCCAAATGCTCATGTGTGAGACAATGCAAGAAAGTTTAGATATGAAATGATTGGGTTACAAAAGCCTTAACCTAATCAGTATGTTAATCCATTGGTAGAAATTAGCTGAATGGTGACTCTAGTCAGGTAGGGTATAGCTGGAGGAAGAGAGTCCCTAGGGGTGTGAATTTGGGGTATATGCTTTTTCTTGCTGAGCAGAGCTCCCTCTCTCTCTGCTTCTAGGTGCCACATCCTCAGCTGCTTCCCTCTGCTACACATTTTGGTCATGATGTTCTGCCTTGCCTCAAGCCCTGCGTAATGGCCAGCTGTCTATGGAGTGACGCCTCTGAAACTGTGAGCCCCCCCCAAAAGCTTTTTCCTCCTTTAAAATTGTTCTTATCAGGTCTTTTGTTCACAGCAGTGGAAAAGATGATTAAAAAACACTGATATATCAAAATAATTTTCCTATATTCCGATAATGAATCTGCTGAGAAAGAACTTGAGAAAATTACCCAACTCATAATAATCTTCAGAGAGAGAGAGAGAGAGAGAGAGAGACACAGAGAGAGAGAGAGAGAGACAGAGACTTGGGAATAAATCGAACTAAGAATGTGAAAGATCTCTATGATGAAAACTATAGGACACTGAGGAAAGGAATTGAAGAAGATCCCAGAAGACTGAAAGATCTCCCATGTTCTTGGATAGGTAAACTTAATATTATCAAAATGGCCATATCACCAAAAGTGTAATATAGATTCAATGTACCAAAATACCAATGACATTCTTCACAGAATTAGAAAACTATTCAAATTCATTTGGAATAACAGAAGACCCAGAATAGCCAAAGCAATACTGATCAAAAGGGTGATGCTGATGCATCACAATCACTAATCTCAAATGATAATATAGAAGCAAGACAGCATGGTATTGGCATCAAATTAGATATGAAGAGCAATGGAATAGAAGACACAGAGAAAAATACACATAGTTACACTTACCCGATAGTTGACAAAAGTGCCAAAAATATATATTGGAGAAAAGAGCATTTTTGACAAATGGTGCTGGGTTGGATATTCATATATACAAGAATGAAACAAGATTCCTATTTCTTACCCTCCACAAAGTCAGCTCAGTGTTGATCAAAGATCTAGGAAGTATACCAGATATTTTGCAACTGCTAGAAGAAAAGATAGGTTCAACAGTCCAACATATTGGCCCAGGCACTGACTGCCTTAACAAGACTCCTAAAGTACCAAAAATAAAATCAAGAATCAATAAGTGGGATGGCATCTAATTTAAAAACCTTCTTCATAGCAAAGGAAACAAAAGCATGAAGAGAGAGAAAATTGTTGCCCGCTACTTTTTCAACAGGGGATTAATATTCAGAATGTATGAAGAACTAAAAAAACTTAACACACACACAAACACACAAAAGCCAAACAAATAATCCAGTCATTGAATGGACAAAAGAACTGAAGAGACATTTCTCAAAAGAAATGGCCAACAAATAAATTTAAAAATGTTTAACATTCCTAACAATTAAGGAAATGCAATCTCAATCCAGTTGTAATGGCAATCATCAAAAATACAATAATAATGATAAATGCTGGTGAGGATGTGGGTGGAAAGACACAATTAAACACTGTTGGTGCGACTGTAAATTAGTATAACTACTTTAAAAAGCAGTATGGAGAGTCTCAAAGACTAGGAATAGAACCATCATATTATCCAGCTAGCTCACTCCTCAGTTTTTTATCCAAAAGAACTAAAATCATTATACTACTGTATAGAGGGTAAAGAGGGGTGGGAGGGGTGGGGGGAAGGGAAAAAAATAACAGAATGAATCAAACAACATTACTCTATGTAAATATATGATTACACAAATGATATGCCTTTACGCCATGTACAAACAGAGAAACAACATGTATCCCATTTGTTTACAATTAAAAAAAAAAATCATTGTACTATAGTGATACAGGCATATCAATGTTTGTAGACGCACAATTCATAATAGCCAAATTATGGAACCAGCCTTGGTGCCTGTCAATAAATGGGTGGATTAAGAAAATGTGACATATACACACAAATGAAGTTTTACTTAGTCATAAGAAGAAATAAAATTATGGCATTTGCTGGTAAACGGATGGAACTGGAGAGCATCATGCTAAATGAAATATGTCAGACTTAAAAAGTCAAATATTGACTATTTTCTCTCATATGCAGAAGGTAGAGGGGAAAAAAAAATGGGTGGGGGCAGATCCCATGAAAATAGAGGAAAGATCATGGCGTTGAGGAAAGAGATGGGAAAAGGGAAGAAAATAGAGAATGAAATTGAAAAAAATTAAGCTATCTACATATATAAATATACCATAGTGGATTCCACCTTTATGTGTATCTATGAAGCTCAACCAAAACACCAATTCATAAATGGAAGGAAAACCAGTAGAGTAGAGGAAAGGGAAGAGGGTGAGAGAGATTCCCTTTATATATAAGTTATTTGTAGGATGAAATAGATTAATATCTTACTCATCATCAAATTTTACCCTCTAGTTTTTGAATTCCTTAATAACTTTCTACAACATTCCTTCAATAGGTTCTTGACAATTGGTTGGCATTCAACTATAAAGAAGAGATGGAAAAGAGGGGTGGGGGGTGGAGGGCAAGGGAAAAAAATAACAGAATGAATCAAACAATATTGCCCTATGTAAATTTATGATTTTTAATTAAAATAAATAAATAATTAAAAAATTTCAATTTAGAGCTAAAAAAAAAGAATAGATGTTTACATGTTAGTAGATTTAGGTATTATCAATACTATGAACATTATGTATATTGATGTGTAAATCACCACAAAATTGGCCAGTGGAAATTGCTTCGGCCTGTTCCCTACATTCTTTTGACATGACTTCTTATTGTTTGAGCATTTGTTTATTTTTCATACCAGCAAGAATTCCAGGTTCCTCTTGTACTTCCCCTGTCCTGGTCTTGGACTTGGCTATTTTTCCAAGAAGTTCTAGCAGAGATGATATTTAGAAAGCAAGATCTGGGTGCCAGTTTCCCTCATTGCTACTGTTGTATAATTACTTTTAGACTCATTCAGTGAAAACAAAACAAAACAAACTAATGGAAAAAATGGTCTGTCTGTGTGTTTTAACATCTGTATCTTAAAAACCATGAGTTGATATAGTGGGATCTCCAATTCCAAACTCCTGTCTCAGAGCATACATTAGTGCTCTTGCTTTCTAAATTCTTTTCTAAGTTTCTAACCCCAGCTGTATAAAATGACAACTCACTAAACAGAATTTAGAATTATTACATGCACACATCTCTACAGGTAACTGTGTGTGCATGTGTGCCCTCATATTCTGTAATTCAAATTGACTGCATTCTCTATACTGTTATCCTACCTGCTTTTTCACATAACAGTACTTTCTGGGTGAATTCACAAATTAGTACGTGAAGATTTATCATACCAAAGCTTGTTATGGGGTACAAATAGAACTCAATTTATCTGGCCTACCTAAGTTTCAATGAATGTTCAAGATGTTTGTAGTTTTGGCATTTATTAGGTGTATAGTAAAGAGATTCATTTTTCATATATAATTGTGCCCTTCTGGGAGTATGTGTCTATAGGATACATTCTTGAAAGTAAAATTCTTTGGTCAGTGATTCATTCATTTAAAAACATAATAGGTATTGCCAAACTTAAACTGAAATAGAATGTATCCTTTAAATCCTCTCCGACACTGTTTGATGCTTCCTCATTCCTACTTCCATCAATCACAAGCATCACTACCTCTTTAAAAATCTGACAAGCTGATAGGTAAAAATGGTGTGTTATTTTTCTTTGAAATGTTATTCCTTTAATTATGAATGAGGCTGTGTATCTTTTTATATGCTTATTAGCCTTTGTACATCATTTGCTGTGAATGTCCATTTACATATCTTGCTCATTTTTCAAACTATTATTTTGTCCTTTTCTTATTATAAGAATTCTATGATAAGAAAATATGCCCATTATTATACATGTTGCAAATATTTTTCTAAATTTATCATTTTTACTGGTTTTGTGGATTTGATATTTTGCCAGTATTATATTTATGCATTTATCTCTTGATATCAGACTTTATTGCATTTGCATTTTGATTAGTGCTTGAAAGGACCTTCCTAACTCCAAGATTATTTTTAAAAGTACCCATGATGTCTTCTATACTTCTTATGCTTCAATGTTTGATTCATCTGAAATTTAATTTTGTGAGAAATGAAATGGACTATCTTTCTTAACTTGAGTATAACTTTTTTAATCCCAATAATTAGCTTATTGTCTCAACAACATGTACAGAATAGTAAAAATATCTCATAATGCTAATACCTTATTCTACCATTGCTAGATTTCTGCCACATTATTCTACTTTGGAAGAATGATTTCTCATTGTATTCATAGAATTTTAGGGAGATTCACCATCTTTAGGTCTTTGCAAAATGGAAGATTTCTATGCAAAGTTAATATTTAAAAGACATGCTTAATTTTTTTATATGTTCTAATAAAGGTTTAAAGTATTATCCATACAGAAAATGCACATTCCTTGTTCCTATGTATTTGATCTATTTTATTTAGAAATGGAGCACCTTTTTATATTTTCTAAAGAGTTATTGTCTCTGTCTCTTATCTCTTCAGCTCATTCCCTTAACCCAAATATTTTCTCATTTGTGATCTCTTATCCTGCCATCTTGATGATATTACCTTTATTTTTTATGTAAATTCATACTTTTTCTTTGTTTTATTTAGTATTTTGTCTGGTATACTGTTTATCATCCCTTGTTTTTAACTTATCTTTTGTTTCAAATTGTGATTAAATGCACTAAAAAAACATAAAACTATGCCTTCTAATGGAGAATGACATTGGTGGGTATCACCAATAAGTGGAGGTGGTCAGGGAAGGAATCTCTAAGGATTACTTCTCTTTTCAGTTGAACCTCAAATGATAAACAATGAATGGGAATGAATGAACGAACAAGAATCTGGAGAAGGAAATCACCTTAAATGGAAGGAATAATAAACATAAAGATACTTCATTGGAATAACTTAGTAAGTTGGTAGTTACTGAAGTCATCAGTAGGGGGTTAGTTATCAGAGATGAGGTCAGTTTTAATGGCATGATTGGTGAGGACAGGAAGGGCTATACAGCCATTATGAGGAAAAGCGGACTTTATTCCAAGTACAATGGGAATCCACTAGAGAGTTTTAATTAGGGAAGGGCTTGATTTGATTTCATATTTAAGAGATAGCTTTGTGATCGTAAAACATTGGAAAAGAACAGAAAGTAAACAGGCGAGGATAGTGGGGAAAAGTTATTTTCTGGCAAGGATAGTCTTAGCAGAAATGGAAGGAAATGAGGCAATTCACGGTCCATTTTGTATGTGGAGTTGACAACACTTGTCAAGAGGTACCAGTACCCAAACTTGTTCTTTCTCTTTTTTCAGTACTTTGGAGAAAATCTAAGCGGTCCTAAGTTTCTTCAGTGGCACAATAAGCTGCTACTGGCTTTGAGATCTTAATGCTCCCTTTTTCTAACAATACTGCTTTAACCAGGAAGCACCTATTGTTACATAATCACTTGGGTGTCCCCTGCTCCTTTTATAAATATGCATTGTTATGCTATAATCTGTCCATGTATGCAGAACCTAAACTGAAGATTAATGAGAGTCTGGGGAATCTGGCACACTTTGACACTTCTCTGAAGATTATGCTAATATAATCTTATTTTTTTTTATACTCTGTGGTGCTAGTAGTACTTGCATCTTTTTGTTCCTTTTTTACAATTATAATGCACTGATAGAGTGAAGGGTGGAAAAGGGAGAGAGAAAATCTCTCAAAAAGACTCACTGGCTTTCCATGGGAGCAACTGGGCAGGAAGAGTGTCATTAGATTCCTAGATTGAGGAATGTCCCTGGTCCAGTAAGTCCTTTTGCTGAAATCCTCCTCCCTTACCAGAAACAGTTGTGCAAAGGGGTGGTACCAGCAAGAGAGACCCCACCAAAAAACCCTGCTCTGGAGGCTTCTTTTGCCCCATGGAACTGACGCTTCTCTCCCCTATCCAGAGACACAGGGCCATGATGGGGATGGGGGCACTAGCAGGGTGATGACAGCACAAATGCCGGACCCAGGTAAGTCTCAGCATTCTCTACAGGCGGAGGGCATATGACCCTAACAGACACCTGGCCCAAGAAGGATCTTTGTCCTTCAGGCTGAGACTTGCCTCCAGTTAGCAACGCAGCAACCTATTTATTCCCTTAGGCAGTACCAGCAGGGGACACTGGGAGTCCCAACAGCACCAGAAAAAACCAAGCAAACCAAAATCACATTGAAAGTGCTGCAAAAATTAAACAGTGACTGGAGCCACAGCTTACAAAAGTAGGCCAGAAAACTGGGTGAAACACTGCTAAAATAAATGACTTAAATAGAATCCAGAGTCTTCTAACATATTGACAAAAAGTCTAGGACACAAATTATAAACCAATAACAAAAGACAATAGGGAAACCTTTAAACACAGGAAAAACAAACAACATGCTTTTTAAAAAATCCACTGGTCAGTGTGCATGTACAAATATGTAACAACAAATTCCATCATTATCTACAAACTA
This sequence comes from Sciurus vulgaris, assembly GCF_902686455.1. NCBI lineage: Eukaryota > Metazoa > Chordata > Mammalia > Rodentia > Sciuridae > Sciurus > Sciurus vulgaris. The sequence continues at coordinate 120,540,661 of NC_136461.1, read as the reverse complement.
TAATGTGCCAACAAAAAAAAAAAATGTGAAAAAAATCCATAGGTCAAGGACAAAGTCTCAAAAAAATAAAAAATGCATAGGAAAGAATTGAAAATGAAACATCCAACATACATATTACAATATGTAAATATACCTAAAGTCATGCTAAAAGAAATTCATATCACGGAATTAGTGTATTATTAGCAAATATCTCAAATCAGTAATCTAAGCTCCCACTTTTAGAAACTAGAGATACAGTAGAACATAATTCCAAACAAGCAAAAGGAGAAAAATAATAAAGATAAAAGTAAAAGAACTAGAAAATATAGACAAAGTCAATGTAATAGAGCAAGTTCTTCACAAAAACTCAATAAAATTGATGTCTAATAAGACTGACATAATAAAAAAAAGAAAATCATCAGAAATGAAATAGGAAATACCCTACAGATTACGTAGTTATTAAAAAGATAATATGGAAATAACATGAGCAACACTGTGCTTGTAAATTCAACAACTTGAAAGAAATGAAACTAATTTCTCAAATAATTCAAACCACCCAAAGTCAACCAGATAAACTGCATAATTGTATAATTGTTAGATAGATTATCAGAGTAGTCCAATAACTATTAAAAAATCTAATTTACAATTTAAAAGCTCTGAAAAGGAAATCTCTAGGGCCTGATGGTTTCACTGAATGTTTAAGGAAGAATTAACAAGGTTAAAAAATCTCTTCTAGAAAATATAAGAGAGGAGAAAACCTATTGACACTTTAAGAAGCCAGTGTTACCCTGATACTCAAAATAGACAAAGGTAGATCAAACAAATTATAGACCCATATCTCTCTTGACTTAGATGAAAAACATCTTCAACAAAACATCTACAAAAAGTATTACAAACGCAACCATATAAAAAGAACTATACACCTTGAGCGAATTGGGTTATTATGGAAATGCAAAGCTAGATCAATATTTTAAAAAATCAAATAATAGTATCCACCCTAACAGGTTAAATGAGACCACATGATTATATAACTGACATTGAGAAAACATTTGACAAAAACATACCCTTTTATAACAATAACTCAGCAAGTTAAGAATATATAGAAATAAACTCAGTTTTGATAAAAAGCATATCACAAAAGGCTATAGCTAGCGTCATACATGTTTCATGTAGAGATGGAAGTTCTAGACACTAAGATAAGGCAATCAAAGGAAATAAAAGGCACAGATTAGAAAAAAGAAATAAAACTATCCCTGTTTGCAGATACCCTCATATTTTTCCATGTAGGGAATCATATTGTCTGCAAATAGAGAAAAACTCCTAGAATAAATAAATGAGTTAAACAAGGTCATAACATACAATATCAACATAAGAAATCAATTGCATTTCCACTTTTCAACAATGAGCATGAGAAATCTGTCAGTAAAACACAGTTTTAAGATTTCTCGAAAGAAAATGAAAACTTAGGTGTATACTTAACAAAATATGTACAAAGTTTGTGTGCTGAAAATTATAAAATGCTGATAAAAAAGGCCTTAATGATAATATATTAATGAACTGGTAGATACAAAATGGCAAAGATGTCAATTATTTTCAAATTGATCTTTAGATTTAGTGCAATTCCCAAATTCTAGCAAAATTTTTAAAAGACAGAAAAGTTTATTCTAAAATTTATAGAAAAACAGATCTTAAAATAACTAAAGAAATTTTGACAAAGAAGAATAAAGAGAAGTAAAGCAAGGGGATTTACTTCACTTACACTTACTACATAGCTACATTAGTTAAGACAGTAGAATCAATTAAACAATAGGCACCTAAATCACTGGAACAAAATAGAAACCCAGAAATGGATTCATAGAAAAATGCTCAAATGACATTTGACAGAGATGCAAATTGATCAATGAAGGATGACAATCTTTTTTATCCCACATTTTTAATTGGTGCATTATAGTTTTATCTATTGATGGAATTTGTTGTTATATATTCATACATGTACACAATATAAAATGTAACAATAAAATTTGGCCAATATCATTCTCCAGCAATTTCTCCCTCCCTCCCCACCTCCCACCCCTTGGTCCCTTTCATCTATTGATCTCCCCTTTTTTAATTTATAGTTTTTATTTAAAATTTTTTATTTGTTCTAATTTGTTGTACATGACAGTAGAGTGCACTTATACATTTTGGTAGATCATACATAAATGGAGTATAATCTCTCATTTTTCTGATATATTTTCATGAGATCTACCTCCATCTTTTTTTCCTTTTCCTTTCTAACTTCCACATATGAAAGAGAACATATGACCCTTGACCTTCTGAGTTTGACTTATTTCGCTGAACATAATGGTCTTGAGTTCCATCCATTTTCTTGAAAATGACATAATTTCATTTTTCTTTATGTCTGAATAAAACTCCATTGTGTATATATACCACATTTTCTTTACCCATTCAAAGGATGACAATCTTTATAAAAGATTGGCCTAAAGCAACTGAACTTCTACAGGAGAAAAATAAAATCTTGACCTAAGGCTCACAGCTTACACAAACTAATTAAAAATCTTAAATGTAAAAAACATAAAACCATGAAAAAATGTTTAAAATTTCATGGAAGGATACAAAATTCTTGATCCAAAAGGAGACTCAAACCAACAGAAGATTAATGCTGTTTTTTTATTAGGGAGATTCAAAAATCATTTAGATGTCAATTTTCCATGAATTAATTTATAAATACAATGGGATTCCAATAAACTACCACTGGAGTTTGGTTTGCTTGCAAGTATGACTGTGTTGCAAAAGGGAGCAGATTAGACAAGCTGCTTCTAAAAATCATATGAAAAATGTTAACAACAACAACAAATCCAAAAATATTCTGAAGAGGAATAATGACAGACAACTAACTCTATTAGATGATAAAACATTAAAAATTATGATAATTAATGTGCTTGACACATGGAATAGATATTTAAATGTAACAGAATAGATACTCTATGAATAGACCAAAATTCCCAGGAGAATGTAATATATGATATTACCAGCATTTTAATTTGAAGTGGAAACAAATGTTAAAAAAATCACAGGAAAAAAATGCCATCTTCAAAAAAGGTTTGAGTGTTGAGAAATACTCATATTTAGAGGCAAATAGGGGGAACTACAATGAAAAATTAACTGAGATAAATCTACATTTAAAAATTAAAAACCAGGCATGGTGGCACATGCCTGTAATCCCAGCAGCTTGGAAGGCTAAGGTAGGAGGATTGCAAGTTCAAGCCCAGCCTCAGCAACTTAGCAAGACCCTGAACAACTCAGTGAGACCCTGTATCGAATGAAATATAAAAAGGACTGGGGATGTGGCTTGGTGATTAGCATCCCTGGGTTCAATCCTAGTACCTGCCCCCTAAAAAAATTTTAAAAAGTGCTGAGCATGGTGGCACACACCTGTGATCCCAGCTACCTGGGAGGTAGGAGACTTTGATGTATGACAGCAAAAGTAACATAGATTTCTCTTTCTTTCTTCACAATTTAATAGATAAAAGATTTGTTCTTACAGTAGTTCTTAACAACTTCAGGTTCTTATTAGGTAAAAACTTTCAATTTTTCACAAACGGAATGCACTTTTCAGCTTTTTTTAAAACATAGTCTAATGGACAGAATCACTACTTTTGTGCTTAGGAATTACTAAAGGAACACAGCTGTGATGCTCTGAAGTTGATCTGGCAATTGAGATGGTTGCTAAATGACTGCTACTGTTTGGATATAGTCTGAGTATCTTCCAAAGGTCCATGGACTGGAAGCTTGGTCTTCAGTGTGGCAATGTTGATGTGGGCCTTTAAGAGGTGAGAGCCAGTGCAAGGTGATTAGGTCACAGGAGCACAGCCTCAGAAAAGTCAATGCTGGTCTCACTGAGTAAGTTAATTCTTGTGAGAATGAGTTGTTATAAAAGCAAGGCCACTCTATATGCTTGGTCCCATCTGAATACAGCCAGTTCCCCTCCTGTTCCTCTGCTATGTTGTGATGCAGTAGATAAGGCACACCAATCATTAGACATTCAACCTCCAAAACTGTGAGATAGATAAACCCTTTTTATTTATAAAGTACCCAGCCTCAGGTATTCTGTGATGGCAACACAAAATGGACTAAAATAGTGACTAACATGGGTACCTAGCATGGATAAAGGGATGGTTCATGTCCCAGATGGGAAGGAGCAGGATGCTACTGAGAACAGCATGCAATTCAAAACTTTTGACTTATTTCTGGAATTTTCCATTAAGATTTTTAGATAGACAGGCATGGTGACACATGCCTATTAGAATTCTAGTGTCTTCATATGAGTCTCCTTAAGCTCATTTTACTTGGAACTGTTGAACTTCCTGATGTGTATATTCATATCTTTAATAAAATTTGGGAAAATTTCAGTCATTATTACTAGAATATTCTCTTTACCCTTTCTTTTTTCTTCTCCTTCTGGAGCTCTACAATGCATATGCTGGTCTACTTGATGGTGTTCCATGGTTCTTGTAGGTTTTGTTCACCTTTCTTAGCTTTTTTCATTCTATTTTCAGTTCAGTAATTTTTTCTTCAAGTTTGTTGATACCTCTTCCTGATCATATCTGGCTTGAATATCACAAGTGAATTTTTCCTTTCAGTGTTTTTACTTTATAGCTCCAAGATTTCTTTTTTCTATTTTTTTCTCTTCTTCATTAATATTTCAATTTTTTTATGTTTTCTTAGCTTTGCCCACTCTTTTTTCTTTTTTGAAGGGGGAGGTGTTTATTGTCTTTTTTCTTTATTTTTAATTTTAAATTTAAAAATCATAAATTTACATAGGGCAATGTTGTTTGATTCATTTGTTTTTTTTCCCTTCCCCCCTCCCCTCCCACCCGTCTTTTCCCTATATACATTCCTTTCTTCCTCATTCTTACCACCCTCCTTATCCCTAACCCTAAACCTAACCCTAACCCTAACACTAACCCCTTCTACCCTCCACCCCCGTATGTCCTCATCCGCTTATCAGCGAGATCATTCGTCCTTTAGTTTTGAGATTGGCTTATCTCACTTAGCATGATACCCTCCAATTTCATCCATTTGCCTGCGAATGTCATTCCTCATTGGCGGAGTAATATTCCATTGTATATATGCACAGTTCTTTATCCATTCATCAACTGAAGGGCATCTGGGTTGTTCCACAATCTGGCTATAGTGAATTGAGCAGCTATGAACATTGATGTGGCTGTATCTGTAGTATGCGTTTAAGTCCTTTGGGTATAGGCCAAGGAGTGGGATAGCTGGGTCAAATGGTGGGTCCATTCCAAGCTTTCTGAAGATTCTCCATACTGCTTTCCAGAGTGGCTGCACTAGTTTGCAACCCACCAGCAATGTATGAGTGTACCTTTTTCCCCACATCCTCGCCAACACCTATTGTTGCTTATGTTCTTGATAATCGCCATTCTAATTGGGGTGAGATGAAATCTTAGGGTAGTTTTGATTTGCATTTCTCTTATTACTAGAGATGTTGAACATTTTTTCATATATCTGTTGATTGCTTGTACATCTTCTTCTGTGAGTGTCTGTTCATTTCCTTAGCCCATTTGTTGATTGGATTATTGTATTCTTGGTGTAGAGTTTTTTGAGTTCTTATAGATTCGGGATATTAGTGCTCTATCTGAAGTATGAGTGGCAAAGATATTCTCCCACTCGTAGGCTCTCTCTTCACATTACTGATCGTTTCCTTTGCTGAGAGAAAGCTTTTAGTTTGAATCTATCCCAGTTGTGATTCTTGCTTTTATTTCTTGTGCTATGGGAGTCCTGTTAAAGTCTGCTCCTAAGCCAACAAGTTGAAGGTTTGGGCCTACTTTTTCTTCTATAAGATGCAGGGTCTCTGGTCTGATTCCGAGTTCCTTGATCCATTGTGAGTTGAGTTTTGTGCAGGGTGAAGGGTTGAGAGATAAGGGTTTAATTTCATTCTGTGGCATATGGTTTTCCAGTTTCCCAGCACCATTTGTTGAAGAGGCTATATTTTCTCCATTGCATATTTTAGCCCTTTGTCTAGTATAAGAAAATTGTATTTATTTAGGTTTGTGTCCGTGTCCTCTATTCTGTACCATTGATCTACCTGTCTATTTTGGTACTACAATACCATGCCGTTTTTGTACTATTGCTTTGTAATAGAGTGAAGATCTGGTATTGCGATACCACCTGCTTCACTCTTTCTACTGAGGATTGCTTTAGCTATTCTGGGTTCTTATTCTCCAGATGAATTTCATAATTGCTTGCTCTATTTCTGTAAGGTACATCATTGGGATTTTAATTTGAATTCATTGAATCTATATAGCACTTTTGGTAGTATGGCCATTTGACAATATTAATTCTTCCTATCCATGAACATGGGAGGTCTTTCCATCTTCTAAGGTTTTCTTTAATTTCGTTCTTTAGTGTTCTGTAGTTCTCATTGTAGAGCTCTTTCACTCTTTTGTGAGATTGATTCCCAAGTATTTTTTTTTTTGATGCTATTGTGAATGGGGTAGTTTCCTAATTTCTCTTCTGAAGATTCATCACTTATGTATAAAAATGCATTGGATTTATGAACATTGATCTTGTAACCTGCTACTTTACTGAATTCACTTATGAGTTCTAAGAGTTTCTAGTGGAATTTCCAGGTCCCTCTAAATATATAATCATGTCATCAGCAAACAGGGATAGTTTGAGTTCCTCTTTTCCAATTCGTATCCTTTAATTTCTTTGGTTTGTCTAATTGCTCTGGCTAGAGTCGCAAGAACAATGTTGAATAGAAGTGGTGAAAGAGGGCATCCCTGCCTTTTTCCAGTTTTTAGGGGGGGAATGCTTTCAGTTTTTCACATTTAGAATGATATTGGCCATGAGCTTAGCATAGATGGCCTTCACAATGTTAAGGAATGATCCCACTACCCCAATTTTTTCTAGTGTTTTGAGTATGAAGGGATGCTGTATTTTATCAAATGCTTTTTCTGATATTGAAAATAATCATGTGATTCTTAACTTTTAGTCTGTTGATATGGTGATGACATTTATTGATTTCTGGATGTTGAACCAACCTTGCATCCCTGGGATAAAACCCACTTGATCGTGATGCACTCTCTTTTAATATATTTTTGTATGTGATTTGCTAAATTTTGATGATGAGAATTTTTGTGTCGATGTTCATTAAGGATATTGGCCTGAAATTTTCTTTCCTCGATGTATCTCTGTCTGGTTTAGGTATCAGGGTGATATTGGCTTCATAGAATGAGTTTGGGAGCGTTCCCTCCTCTTCTATTTTATGGAATACTTTGAGAAGTATTGGAATGAGCTCTTCTTTAAAGGGTTGTAGAACTCGACTGAGAACCCATCTGGTCCCGGACTTTTCTTTGTTGGTAGGCTTTTGATGACCTCTTCTATTTCATTGCTTGAAATTGATTTATTTAAGTTGTGTATATCCTCCTCATTCAGTTTAGGCAATTCATATGTCTCTAGAAACTTGTTGATGTCTTTGAGGTTTTCTGTTTTGTTGGAGTATAGATGGCTGTGTGTGGCATAGAATATGGTCTGTTTTAGAGAAGGATCCATGTGCTGCTGAGAAGAAAGTATTCATTCTTTGTTGGATGGTATATTGTATATATGTCCATTAAGTCTAAATTATTGATGTGTTGAGGTCTGTGGTTTCTTTGTTCAATTTTTTGGAAGATCTGTCCAGTGGTGACGAGGTGTGTTAAAATTGCCTAGTATTATATTGATCTCTGAGGTCTATTTGATTTCTGGAATTGAGAAGGATTTGTTTGATGTACATGAATGAGCCACTCTTGGGGCTAGATATAATGATTGTTATGTCTTTGATTTATGCTTCCCTTAATCGGTATGAAATGTCCTTTTTATCCCTTCTGACTAGTTTTGGCTTGAAGTCCACATTATCTGAAATGAGGATGGTACTCCAGTTTTTGCTGAGTCCGTGTGCATGGTATGTTTATTTCCCATCCTTTCACCTTTAGTCTGTGGGTATCTCTTTCTATGAGATGAGTCTCTTGCAGGCAGCATATTGTTGGATCTTTCTTTTAATTCATTCTGTCAGTCTATGTCTTTTGATTGACAAGTTCAGGCCATTAACATTCAGGGTTATTATTGAGATATGATTTGTATTCCCAGGCATTTGACTCATTTTTGTTTTTTGACATGATTTGGTTTCTCCTTTATTTGGCTATTCCTTTACGCTAGTTCCTCCCTTTGATTATTTACATCATTGCATTTCATCTCCTCCTCATAGAATATTTTGCTGAGAATGTTCTGTAGTGCCAGTTTTCTTTTTGTAAATTCTTTTAGCTTTTGTTATCATGGAAGTATTTATTTCATCGTCAAATCTGAAAGTAAGTTTGCTGGGTATAAGATTCTTGGTTGGCATCTATTTTCTTTCAGGGCTTGGTAAATGTTGTTCCAGGCCCTTCTAGCTTTTAGGGTCTGGATTGAAAAGTCTGCTGATATTCTTATTGGTTTCCCCCTGAATGTAATTGATTCTTTTCTCTGCAGCCTTTAAAATTCTGTCTTTATTTGTATGTTCGGTATTTTCATAATAATGTGCCTCGTGTGGGGTCTGTTGTAATTTTGCATATTTGGAGTCCTATAAGCCTCTTGTACTTGGTTTCCATTTCATTCTTTAGATTTGGGAAATTTTCTGATATTATTTCATTGAATAGATTGTTCATTCCTTTGGTTGTTTCTCTTGCCTTCCTCAATCCCAATAATTCTTAAATTTGTCCTTTTCATGATATCCCATAATTCTTGTAGATTCTGTTCATGATTTCTTACCATCTTCTTCTGTTTGGTCAATTTTGTTTTTCAAGATTAAATACTTTATCTCAATGTCTGAAGTTCTGTCTTCCAGGTGTTCTATCCTATTGTTTATGCTTTCTATGGAGTTTTTAACTTGGTTATTGTTTCCTTCATTTCAAGGATTTCTGTTGGTTTTTTTTTTTTCAGTATCTCTAACTCTTTATTGCAATGATCTCTTGCTTCCCGTATTTGCTCTTTTAAACTGTTGATTGGTGCAAATCATTTAATGCCTGCATTTGCTCTTTCATCTCCTCCCTCAATGCCTGCATTTGCTCTTTCATCTCCTCGTTTGCTTCCCTGATTGTTTTAATTATGTACATTCTGAATTTCCTTTCTGACATTTCTTCTGCTGTGCTGTCATTGGGTTTTCTTGATATAGTATCTAGGTTTGTTTGGGACATTTTCTTCCCTTGTTTTCTCATATTGGTCAGATATCAGTGGGACTCTGAGATATTGCAGATTTCCTCTATTGGCTTATAGTGTCCCTGTAGATTTCCAGTATATCTCCTCCCAGCCTTCAGTAGCCTGAAGTCTTGGAGGAACTTGATAATGCAGTGCTTCTGAAGAAAGCTGCCCCTAGCCTGCTACTGGTTCCAGGGCTTGAAGCTGGTTCTGCATGGAAATCCTCTTACTGGGCGGTCCTGCTCCTAGATGCTCGCTATAGACAGGCCTGTCCCTGCCTGAGGGAGCCGGGCTGCTCGGGGAAAGCCTTTCTCTGTCCTGCCTTGGTCTCAGAAGTCACCTGCGGGCCGGAGTCCTCCACTGGGTCTGGGGCTTGGGGTTGGCTCTGTGCGGAAAAGCTTTCACTGGGCAGGCCTGCTATGAGAACCTGGCTATGGACCGGGCCTCCTGTGGGAGGGAGCAGGGCTGCCTGGGGAAGTCTCTCGCGGCCCTGCCCTGGTCTCAGAAGCCCCCTGCAGGCTGGTGTCCGCCACTGGGTTCAGGACTTGGGGTTGGCTCTGTGCAGAAAAGCTCTCACTGGGCGGGCCTACTCCTAGAAGCTGGCTGTGGATTGCACCTTGTGCCAGAAGGAGCAGGGCTGCTTGGGGAAGTGTCTTGCTGCCCTGCCCTGCTCTGAGAAGCTGCCCACTGTCTGGGCCTGCCACCCAGGCCGAGCTTCACCTGGTGGGAGAGACTCACTCTGCGGCTCTATGTTTGTCCGAGTCTCTCAATACCTCCCCTTCTTGAATCCTGAGTTCTGGAGTGACAGGTGATGCAGTCACCTTCTAGTCTGCCATCTTGGATCTCCTGACCTCTGGTTTCCGACAAGAAATCTGATAATAATTTTGTTGAGAATAACTTGTCTAATAGTCCCCATTATCTGCAGATGATACATTGCAATATCCCCAGTGAACATCTGAAATTATAGGTAGCACCAAACCTTCTACATACTATGTCTTCTCTAATATATACATACATAAATTTAATCTTTCCTATTTTAACTAAGCTTTATCACTTGCTGTCTAGTAACTTCTGCACTTTGATGTATGACAGCAAAAGTAACATAGATTTCTCTTTCTTTCTTCACAATTTAATAGATAAAAGATTTGTTCTTACAGTAGTTCTTAACAACTTCAGGTTCTTATTAGGTCAAAAACTTTCAATTTTTCACAAACGGAATGCACTTTTCAGCTTTTTTTAAAACATAGTCTAATGGACAGAATCACTACTTTGTGCTTTAGGACAATTACTAAAGGAACACAGCTGTGATGCTCTGAAGTTGATCTGGCAATTGAGATGGTTGCTAAATGACTGCTACTGTTTGGATATAGTCTGAGTATCTTCCAAAGGTCCATGGACTGGAAGCTTGGTCTTCAGTGTGGCAATGTTGATGTGGAGCCTTTAAGAGGTGAGAGCCAGTGCAAGGTGATTAGGTCACAGGAGCACAGCCTCAGAAAAGTCAATGCTGGTCTCACTGAGTAAGTTAATTCTTGTGAGAATGAGTTGTTATAAAAGCAAGGCCACTCTATATGCTTGGTCCCATCTGAATACAGCCAGTTCCCCTCCTGTTCCTCTGCTATGTTGTGATGCAGTAGATAAGGCACCCAATCATAGACATTCAACCTCCAAAACTGTGAGATAGATAAACCCTTTTTATTTATAAAGTACCCAGCCTCAGGTATTCTGTGATGGCAACACAAAATGGACTAAAATAGTGACTAACATGGGTACCTAGCATGGATAAAGGGATGGTTCATGTCCCAGATGGGAAGGAGCAGGATGCTACTGAGAACAGCATGCAATTCAAAACTTTTGACTTATTTCTGGAATTTTCCATTTAAGATTTTTAGATAGACAGGCATGGTGACACATGCCTATTAGAATTCTAGTGTCTTCATATGAGTCTCCTTAAGCTCATTTTACTTGGAACTGTTGAACTTCCTGATGTGTATATTCATATCTTTAATAAAATTTGGGAAAATTTCAGTCATTATTACTAGAATATTCTCTTTACCCTTTCTCTTTTTCTTCTCCTTCTGGAGCTCTTACAATGCATATGCTGGTCTACTTGATGGTGTTCCATGGTTCTTGTAGGTTTTGTTCACCTTTCTTAGCTTTTTTCATTCTATTTTTCAGTTCAGTAATTTTTTCTTCAAGTTTGTTGATACCTCTTCCTGATCATATCTGGCTTTGAATATCACAAGTGAATTTTTCCTTTCAGTGTTTTTACTTTATAGCTCCAAGATTCTTTTTTCTATTTTTTCTCTCTCTTCATTAATATTTCAATTTTTTTATGTTTTCTTAGCTTTGCCCACTCTTTTTTCTTTTTTTGAAGGGGGAGGTGTTTATTGTCTTTTTTTCTTTATTTTTAATTTTAATTAAAAATCATAAATTTACATAGGGCAATGTTGTTTGATTCATTTTGTTATTTTTTCCCCTTCCCCCCTCCCCTCCCACCCGTCTTTTCCCTCTATACATTCCTTTCTTCCTCATTCTTACCACCCTCCTTATCCCTAACCCTAAACCTAACCCTAACCCTAACACTAACCCCTTCTACCCTCCACCCCCGTATGTCCTCATCCGCTTATCAGCGAGATCATTCGTCCTTTAGTTTTTTGAGATTGGCTTATCTCACTTAGCATGATACCCTCCAATTTCATCCATTTGCCTGCGAATGTCATTCCTCATTGGCGGAGTAATATTCCATTGTATATATATGCCACAGTTTCTTTATCCATTCATCAACTGAAGGGCATCTGGGTTGGTTCCACAATCTGGCTATAGTGAATTGAGCAGCTATGAACATTGATGTGGCTGTATCTCTGTAGTATGCTGATTTTAAGTCCTTTGGGTATAGGCCAAGGAGTGGGATAGCTGGGTCAAATGGTGGGTCCATTCCAAGCTTTCTGAAGATTCTCCATACTGCTTTCCAGAGTGGCTGCACTAGTTTGCAACCCCACCAGCAATGTATGAGTGTACCTTTTTCCCCACATCCTCGCCAACACCTATTGTTGCTTATGTTCTTGATAATCGCCATTCTAATTGGGGTGAGATGAAATCTTAGGGTAGTTTTGATTTGCATTTCTCTTATTACTAGAGATGTTGAACATTTTTTCATATATCTGTTGATTGCTTGTACATCTTCTTCTGTGAAGTGTCTGTTCATTTCCTTAGCCCATTTGTTGATTGGATTATTTGTATTCTTGGTGTAGAGTTTTTTGAGTTCTTTATAGATTCGGGATATTAGTGCTCTATCTGAAGTATGAGTGGCAAAGATATTCTCCCACTCTGTAGGCTCTCTCTTCACATTACTGATCGTTTCCTTTGCTGAGAGAAAGCTTTTTAGTTTGAATCTATCCCAGTTGTTGATTCTTGCTTTTATTTCTTGTGCTATGGGAGTCCTGTTAAAGAAGTCTGCTCCTAAGCCAACAAGTTGAAGGTTTGGGCCTACTTTTTCTTCTATAAGATGCAGGGTCTCTGGTCTGATTCCGAGTTCCTTGATCCATTGTGAGTTGAGTTTTGTGCAGGGTGAGAGATAAGGGTTTAATTTCATTCTGTGGCATATGGTTTTCCAGTTTTCCCAGCACCATTTGTTGAAGAGGCTATCTTTTCTCCATTGCATATTTTAGCCCTTTGTCTAGTATAAGAAAATTGTATTTATTTAGGTTTGTGTCCGTGTCCTCTATTCTGTACCATTGATCTACCTGTCTATTTTGGTACCAATACCATGCCGTTTTTGTTTACTATTGCTTTGTAATAGAGTTGAAGATCTGGTATTGCGATACCACCTGCTTCACCTCTTTTCTACTGAGGATTGCTTTAGCTATTCTGGTTTCTTATTCTTCCAGATGAATTTCATAATTGCTTGCTCTATTTCTGTAAGGTACATCATTGGGATTTTTAATTTGAATTCATTGAATCTATATAGCACTTTTGGTAGTATGGCCATTTTGACAATATTAATTCTTCCTATCCATGAACATGGGAGGTCTTTCCATCTTCTAAGGTTTTCTTTAATTTCGTTCTTTAGTGTTCTGTAGTGTCTCATTGTAGAGCTCTTTCACCTCTTTGTTGAGATTGATTCCCAAGATTTATTTTTTGATGCTATTGTGAATGGGGTAGTTTCCTAATTTCTCTTTCTGAGATTCATACTTATGTCTAAAAATGCATTGGATTTATGAACATTGATCTTGTAACCTGCTACTTTACTGAATTCACTTATGAGTTCTAAGAGTTTTCTAGTGGAATTTCCAGGTCCCTCTAAATATATAATCATGTCATCAGCAACAGGGATAGTTTGAGTTCCTCTTTTCCAATCGTATCCCTTTAATTGTCTTTGGTTTGTCTAATTGCTCTGGCTAGAGTCGCAAGAAACAATGTTGAATAGAAGTGGTGAAGAGGGCATCCCTGCCTTTTCCCGTTTTTAGGGGGAATGCTTTCAGTTTTTCACACTTTAGAATGATATTGGCCATGAGCTTAGCATAGATGGCCTTCACAATGTTAAGGAATGATCCCACTACCCCAATTTTTTTCTAGTGTTTTGAGTATGAGGGATGCTGTATTTTATCAAATGCTTTTTCTGCATCTATTGAAATAATCATGTGAGTCTTAACTTTTAGTCTGTTGATATGGTGAATGACATTTATTGATTTCTGGATGTTGAACCAACCTTGCATCCCTGGGATAAAACCCACTTGATCGTGATGCACTATCTTTTTAATATATTTTTGTATGTGATTTGCTAAAATTTTGTTTGAGAATTTTGTGTCGATGTTCATTAAGGATATTGGCCTGAAATTTCTTTCCTCGATGTATCTCTGTTCTGGTTTTAGGTATCAGGGTGATATTGGCTCATAGAATGAGTTTGGGAGGGTTCCTCTCTTCTATTTTATGGAATACTTTGAGAAAGTATTGGAATGAGCTCTTCTTTAAAGGGTTTGTAGAACTCGGCTGAGAACCCATCTGGTCCCGGACTTTTCTTTGTTGGTAGGGCTTTTGATGACCTCTTCTATTTCATTGCTTGAAATTGTTTTTATTTAAGTTGTGTATATCCTCCTCGTTCAGTTTAGGTAATTCATATGTTTCTAGAAACTGTTGATGTCTTTGAGGTTTCTGTTTGTGGGAGTATAGATTTTCAAAATAGCTTCTAATTATGTTTTGTATTTCACTCATGTCTGTTGTGATTTTCCTTGTTCATTCGAATTTTAGTAATTTGAGTTTTCTCCCTTTTCTCTTTGTTAGCATGGCTAAGGTTTATCAATTTTGTTTATTTTTCAAAGAACCAACTATTTATTTTGTTAATTTTTCCGATTGTTTCTTTTGTTTCAATTTCGTTGATTTCAGCTCTGATTTTTAACTATTCCTGTCTTCTACTGCTTTTCGTGTTGGTCTGCTCTTCTTTTTCTAGGGCTTTGAGCTGTAGTGTTAAGTCATTTATTTGTTGATTTCCTACTTCTTTTGTTGAATGTGCCCCATGAAATAAATCTTCCTCTCAGTACTGCTTTCATATGTCTCAGAGATTTTGAATGATGTGTCTTTGTTCTCATTTACTTCTAAGAATTTTTAATTTCCCTCCTGATGTCTTCTGTTATCCATTCATCATATAATAGTGTATTATTTAATCTCCAAGTATTGGAGAAGTTTCTGTTTTTTATTCTGTCATGTATTTCTAATTTCAGTCCATTATTATCTGATAGAGTACAAGGTAGTATCTCTATCTTCTTGTATTTGCTAACAGTAGCTTTGTGGCATAAAACATGGTCTATTTTAGAGAAGGATCTATGTGCTGCTGAGAAGAAAGTGTTCGTTCTTGTTGGATGGTATATTCTATATAAGTTGGTTAAGTCTAAATTGTTGATTGTGTTATTGAGATCTATGTTTCTTTTATTCAATTTTGTTTGGATGATCTATCCAGCGGTGAGAGAGGTGTGTTAAAATTGCCTAGTATTATTGTGTTGTGGTCTATTTGATTTCTGGATTTGAGAAGGATTTGTTTGACGTACATGGATGAGCCAATGTTGGGGGCATAGATATTTGTGATTGTTATGTCTTGCTGATTTATGCTTCCCTTAAGCAGTATGTAATGTCCTTCTTTATCCCTTCTGACTAGTTTTGGCTTAAAGTCCACATTATCTGAAATGAGGATGGATACTCCAGCTTTTTTGCTGTGTCCGTGTGCATGGTATGTTTTTTCCCATCCTTTCACCTTCAGTCTATGGGTATCTCTTTCTATGAGATGGTGAGATGGGTCTCTGTAGCAGCATATTGTTGGATTTTTCTTTTTAATCCAATCTGTCAGTCCTATGTCCTTTATTGACAAGTTCAGGCCATTAACAATTCAGGGTTATTATTGAGATATGATTTGTATTCCCAGGCATTTGACTCATTTTTGTTTTTTGACATGATTTGGTTTCTCCTTTATTTGGCTATTCCTTTAGGCTAGTTTCCTCCTGTTGCTGATTTACATCGTTGTTTTCATCTCTTCCTCATGGATATTTGCTGAGAATGTTCTGTAATGCCGGCTTTCTTTTAGTAAATTCCTTTAGCTTTTCTTTATCGTGGAAGGATTTTATCTCATCGTCAAATCTGAAAGTAAGTTTTGCTGGGTATAAAATTCTTGGTTGGCATCCATTTTCTTTCAGGGCTTGGTAAATGTTGTTCCAGGCCCTTCTAGCTTTTAGGGTCTGGACTGAAAAATCTGCTGATATTCTTATTGGTTTTCCCCTGAATGTAATCTGATTCTTTTCTCTCGCGGCCTTTAAAATTCTTTCTTTATTTTGAATGTTAGGTATTTTCATAATAATGTGCCTTGGTGTAGGTCTGTTGTAATTTTGCATATTTGGAGTCCTATAAGCCTCTTGTACTTGGTTTCCATTTCATTCTTTAGATTTGGGAAATTTTCTGATATTATTTCATTGAATAGATTGTTCATTCCTTTGGTTTGTTTCTCTAGTCCTTCCTCAATCCCAATTATTCTTAAATTTGGCCTCTTCATGATATCCCATAATTCTTGTAGATTCTGTTCATGATTTCTTACCATCTTCTCTGTTTGGTCAACCTTGTTTTCAAGATTAAATATTTTGTCTTCAATATCTGAAGTTCTGTCTTCCAGGTGATCTATTCTATTGTTTATGCTTTCTATGGCGTTTTTAACTTGGTTTATTGTTTCCTTCATTTCAAGGATTTCCGTTTGGTTTTTTTCAGTATCTCTAACTCTTTATTCAAATGCTCTTTTGCTTCTGTTATTTGCTCTTTCAACTGTTGATTAGTGCGTTCATTTAATGCCTGCATTTGTTCTTTCATCTCCTCGTTTGTTTCCCTGATTGTTTTAATTATGTACATTCTGAACTCCCTTTTGGACATTTCTTCTGCTGTGCTGTCATTGGGTTTTATTGATATAGTATCTAGGTTTGTTTCGGACATTTTCTTCCCTTGTTTTCTCATATTGGTCAGATGTCAATGGGACTCTGTGATATTGTAGATTTCCTCTACTTATAGTGACCCTGTAGATTTCCAGTGTATCACCTACCAGCCTTCAGTAGCCAGAAGTCTTGGATTAATTTGATAATGCAGTGCTTCCGAAGAATGCTGCCCCTAGCCCGCTACCGGTTCCAGGGAGAGAGACCTGGAGAGGTCTCTTGTTGCACAGCCCTGGTTCCAGAGGCTGGTTGTAGGTTGGAGATCTCCACTGTCTTAGGGTCTTGTGGCTGGCTCTGTGTAGACAGGCTCTCACTGGGTGATTTGCCCCGAGAAGCTAGCCTAGAGAGGCGCTTCCTGCTGGAGGGGGGCTGGGCTGCTTGGGGAAGTCCCTGGCGCCCTGTGCTGGTCACTGAAGCAACCTGTGGGCGGGCTGTAGCTGGTAGTGGGGCGGGCTGGAGCTGGCTGGGGCGGGCTGGAGCTGGCCGAGCTGCTTCTGTGCAGAAGGGCTCTCACTTGGGGGCCTGTTCCAAGAGGCTGGAGGATCTGTCCCTGTGGGCGGAGCCCACCGCCAGACTGCACCGAGCTGCCTGGGGGAGATGCTATCTGCCCTGTCCCACTCTACTAAGCCACTCAAATCCGGGCCTGCCACCCAGCTGAGCTTCACTGGGTGGGGGAGACTCACCCCGTGGTTCTATCTTAGTCCTAGTCTCTCAATGCCTCCCCTTCTTGAATTCTGCGTTCTGGGGCAACTGGAGATGCAGTCACCCTCTAGTCTGCCATCTTGGATCGCCCCGTGGAAAAAGCCTGCAGCTGGAGGGGGACAATGCTGCCTGGAGAGGTCTTTGGCTGCCCAGCCCTGGTCCCAGAAGCCACTTGCGTGTCGAATATCTCCACTGGCTTGGGGACTTGTGGCTGGCTCTGCGTCGAGAGGCTCTCACTGGGTGGTCTGCCCTGGGAAGCTAGCCTAGATAGGCGCTTCCTGCCGGAGGGGGCTGGGCTGCTTGGGGGAGTCCCTGGCGCCCTGTGCTGGTCACTCTGTTTATTGTCTTAAAGTCTTAATCTGAAAAATCTGCCATAATATCCCTTTCAAGGATAGTGAATTTATTTTTGTCCTTTGATTGGAATATACTATTCCATTTTTTTTTTAAATTGATTCACTGAACATAGGTAACTGTCATCATTCTGGAAACCAGATTCTTCTCATTCTCCAGTTTTCTGCTTTTTTCATCTTTATTTTTTTGTTGTAGAATCTGTGCCAAAGGTCAGACTGAGTATGCATCTTTCCTTGGAAAAGAATGGTAATTTTCTAATTTTCCTTGTATGTGCAATTGCTTTTGAATGCTCAAATCTTCAATGTCTTATTTCCAAAAAGGAAAAAAAAAAAGATAAATAAAATGGGTAAAGGGGGGTTGAACTTTTAAATTCCCAGGAAGCCATGTCAGCTGGAAGGTCAAGGCCCTTGCAACCACAGGAGAGAGATGAGGCAACAATGACTGTTCACTTCTTTGTTAGCATGTGTATGATCACAAGCAGCGATAAGTGATCAGAGCACAGATCCTTCATATTTAGAGGGCAGGGTCACCCTGGCTTCTGAAAACGGTGTGCAGTTTCTTCCAGCAACATGTGCATAGCTCTCTCTGGGTTGCTGGCAGAGAGGAATGGCTAGCTGCTAGTGTGCTAAGAGTTGATATTGATGGGAACTGACTGCAATTTACAGTCATGACTTCCCCTGGAAGTTGCAAGTCTTCAATAGACTCTGGGGTTCCAGAGAAATTACATCAGGCAGATTCTGTTGTTTAGGTCAGGAGACAGGTTCTAGTGCTCCTTAATCTTCCAACTTCACCTCACTCTGTCTCTGCTAATGCATTTTTAATTTGTAAAGTATCTTCATACATCTCAGAACTTGACTTTTATATAGCACTCTACTTTTATTTCACTGATATTATCTTGACATCCTTCTGAGAATGTGAAATGTATGTTTTTTGACAGACTTTAATAGACACCCTGCACTGTATCTGATTCTTCTATGTTGTTTTTCCTTTGTTATTTTTTATTATATTGATATTTCCTTTTATGTTAGTGACTTCAAATTTTTGGTGATCCCTATAAGTTGAATCATAACTAAGAGTGGTTCTGTAACAAGCTCTTTGGAAGCTCTGTGTGCATGTGTGTGTGTGTGTGTGTGTGTGTGTGTGTGTGTGTGTGTGTGTGTCTGGGGTGTAGAGTGTGGATGTTCTTTACTAGAGTGATAAAACTTGGCAATGTGATAAAACTAGTTTTTTAAGGATAAACTTGTTTTTTTTCCCAACATAGGGCATTGAACCCTCTAGACCTGTAAGTCTTTTCTCTCAAAATGCTAAGTTCCATAGGGGAAAATTCTGTATTCTCTGATTGAGAATTATAAGCCTTATTGGGAGTTTTACTGATATCCTTTTACCCACCCCCCCCACCTTTTAAAATAGTTATTGGTCCTAATCAATCTAACAACATTAATAATGAAAAAACAAGTCATTTGGACTTATAATAATATTTGAACACACATTTTCAAATGTAATTAGTCATTCTATCTGTGGTTTTGACTAAATTAGCTTTATCTACTTTTTATATTGAAATTTTATCAATTTAAATATACATTGTATTTATTGTAAGAGTAAAATTCAAGAATAATTTAATAAATTATTAGATTGTTAACTTTTTGGACAAATTTAAGAGTTTTAAATAGTTAAATAGGAAATAAATACTTCATGGTAATATTAAAGAAGAATATGTTGGCTATTGGATAGGTTTAGAAAAAACATCTTTGTAAAGCACTCAGAAATATTAAAGTTTTTTCAAGTACTGTGTTATTTTTAATTTCTTAATTCCATTTAAGCAATGAATCTTTTATAGATGAATTCACCGCCTGATTTTAATTTTACATCCCAAATCATACAGAACAATATCCACTGTGAATTATTTTTTTTACTGTGAATTATTTTTAATCTACATATAATAAAGAATATGAAGCAAAGAAGAAAGTGCTAAAGAATGATGAAATATTTTACCCAAGATATTCTGTTTCTCCACCAACCTCAGTTTCTCTGTTGAAAAATGAGCATCTACCTAATAATGGAAATGCATATTTTAGTGACTGCTGGAATGATTTAGAAGCTGACAATCATGTTTAAACATCTTTCTTCTAAAATGTCAACTGTTTCAGCATGATGAATAAATGTTTAATAGTAAAAATCCGTTTTTCTAAAGTAACATTTTAAATTTCATTGTAGTATCTCAGAAATAGTCTTTTTATACTGGACTTTAGTATTAACTTCAGTTGAAAACAGAGTTTAACTCTCAACTATTGAGCGAATAGTCAAAATGTGTAGTAGGTATGTCTCTATTCATAAAAAATTATTTAAATAAAATGAAATAGAAGGAAACATAATAGACTTGAATGAAAAACATGAAAATATGCTGCATGAGTTAAGGTTGACTACTGTTCTGTGACTGTTGTGCTTCAGTTTGTACATGTGTACACACACACAGATGAATACATATGTATTTGGTTGTTATAACATGCATTTTGTATTGGAGACCATGAGTCATGATAAAGAGTTTGAAATTCTTAAAGTACAAAGGGGAAAGTGCTTGATGTAGAGCAGGAAGACAGGCATTAACTACCGGGATTGTTAACAACACAAAAATGTAAGGTTTTGGAAATATTATTTTTGTAAGAGACCAAAAATATATGACCTACAGAGTTAATGACAGAGTGGAATAACAATTAGGACTTAAAAGTACATGGGAGGAAGATAAGAGTCAAAAGAGATCAGTAAAATAATATAAAATGGCTAGAAAAATTTGGAGATATAAGAGTGTGGGGATTTTGTTAGCTAATACTAGTGATGAAAGCAATAATAATACATTGTAGTTCTGAATACTTCCTGCAGTTCTCACAGCTGTTCCTGCTGTGTTTAGTCTAGTGTTGTTGATTCATACAACAATTCAATGGGGAAAACAGAGCAGGGATTGGTAACCCCATTTTGCAGATAAGGGAAGATGAATTTATGGGAAATATAGCTATTTTCTCATTCTAACAAGAATAAAGGATATTTGTCTTTTATTTCTCATTTCCAAAGGACTTTTGTGTTTGAGAAGAAACTTTGCATATAGGTTTCACATATGAGGAAACTGAGGTTCAGAGAAATTTAAAGATTCATTGAAATGTATATGGTGAATAAGAAGTAGAGTACAAAATTAAATCTTTTTATTTCAATGTTTGTGTTATTTCCACTTACTTCTGCCAACCTTTAAAAACTGCTACCTACCATTTTAGTAACAAAGTTTGTAAATATAGACTTATTACTGAGAAGGTTGAAGGTACAGGGCAGCATTTTCAAGGCTACCAAAAAACAAAAATAAAACATATTTATTTATTGAGTGAAAGTAAATGTAACCATTGGAAAATACAGGGTAACCCCAGTTTGGGGTTCTCTTGGATTTTACCAGAAATTTTCCAAAGTAAGTAGTTGAATCTATGTAAGACTAAACCTTAATGGGTTATTTAAAAATTTTAAATATTCAGATGTAGCATTAGCTTTTGCAATTAACATAAAGGAGGATGTGTCCTGTGAAAAATACATCACCTGGTACAAGTGGGCAGAATTGTCCTTTCAGCTGACTCTGGGGGATTATTCACTGCTCATTTCACCCTGTCATCCATAAAGAGCATGTGAGATGTTCACTATAGTTGTATGTATGACTTGTGTTCATTAGTAGATTATATTCACTCTGCCCGGATCTCTGAAGCCAATCACAATGATCCAGAACTTGTCTATACCCTTTCCTCTCCCTAAAAATAATTCCTTACATAGAGTATCATCAATAATATTTGCATGTTCTTACAACATAAATGAAGTTATGATTATATTTCTATCTCTTTAAATAGATTTCCAAGGAATTTTAATCACATTCCAAAAATATTTCTCTTATATGATCTTGAAAACACCTATGGAAAATAGGTATTTTCCTATCTGTCAACCTAGAACTTATACAAAAAAGATCCAAACTTTTTGCTGCTGAGTTTTATAGATGCTTATCTCTGTAATCACTTGATTTATGGCATCTAAGATGCAAAAAAAAAAAAAAAAAAAAAAAAAAAAAACCTATAATTGTCCATAAAGAAATTACTTCAGTTAGCTTTTAAACCTACGTGCCTCCAAATGGGTAAGGAGAAACTCCATGTCCAAAAAAAAAAAAAAAAAAAAGTGTTACATATTTAAAACTTTACCCCTGCTTCAGATCAGTCTCCCCTCATTAGTTCTTTCTACAGCCCTGATTTCATTCAATTCCTGGCTCTCCAGATAGCCATCCACCTCCCAATGCCAGTGAGTTCTTTATCTTTGTTCTTGTGAGATGCAGGCTTGTTTGATCTTTGGAGAGCTGCCTTCCATTCTCAAGTGTCTGGATTTGTAGTGTCTTTGTTCTCTCCTCTTCTCACCAAACCACAGCTTAATGGACTCCAGAATTTTAACTCTAGTGACTGTGGGCACTGCTCCACTTTTATGGCCTGGAGAATCTTGCAAGACTCTGTTTGAAACAGGACCATCCTGTCAGGAGAGTTTTTGGCCAATAGCCCTGCACAGAGCATTCTTGACCTCTTTGTTTCTCAGGGTGTAGATCACTGGGTTCAGGAGGGGCGTGATGACAGTGTAGGTCACAGAGATGAGCTGGTCCTCATCCCTGGTGTTCTCTGACTTGGGCTTAAGGTAGGCAATGGAAGCACAGCCATAATGGACGATGACCACCGTGATATGAGAAGCACAGGTGGCAAAGGCCTTCTTTCTGCCCTCAGCAGAGGCTATCTTGAGTATGGTGGAGATGATGAGGATGTAGGAAATGAAAACCAAGCCCATGGGAATCAAGATCACCAGCACACTGATGATTAAAGTCAGGATCTCATTAACAGTGGTGTCAATGCAGGAGAGCTTCATTACAGGTCGGATGTCACAGAAGAAGTGGGCCACCTTAGAGGCACAGAAGGGCAGTCTGAACACAGCTGACACCTGTGTCATTGCTACAATTAGGCCAATGCTGCAGGCCCCTCCCACCAGCTGGAAGCACACCCTCTTGCTCATGATGATTGTGTATCTCAGGGGATTGCAGATGGCCACATAGCGGTCGTACCCCATTGCTGTGAGCAGGAAGCAGTTGTTAATTGCCAAAGTGATGAAAAAGAACATTTGAGTGGCACAGCCAGCCAGGGAGATGGGCTGACGTGCACCCCTGAGGTTACAGAGCATCCTTGGTATAATGACAAGTGTGTACACTGTCTCTGAAGCTGACAGCATACAGAGGAAGAAGTACATGGGGGTGTGGAGGTGACGATCAAGGCTGATTATAGTCACAATGATGACATTGCCTGCCAGGGTTAATATATACAGTGCAAGGAACACAACAAAGAGTGTAAGCTGGTGTTCATGGAAGCTGGAGAACCCTTGAAAAACAAACTCACTCACCAATGTGTGATTCTCTTTCTTCATTACATTATGTATGGTATCTAAGAAAGAAAAAGGTACATAAAGATCCTGGATGGGTGGTTTCTGTCAAACAGTAGGCTGGGCAAACACTTATGGTTAATTCAACACAGGTTCCTGCTTATTTATATTCACATTCATACTTACTTCTTTGGGGAGTGGAGAGTGGAGACATGTTATCTTTTATTTTTTCTCAGTGAGACAAAAGTACATGGCCCTCAGAGGCAACTGTTGTAAACTCATTTCCTTCTTCTCTCATGTGCTATCTTATCTTGGGCAAGGATTGAACATCTCTAAGCCCAGTTTCCTCATCTTTATGTGGATGTAGTGATGATACAATCATAGAATTGTTGATAGAAGAATTTTATGCTGTTAAAATTAAAATTTATATTTGAAATTAAAAATTGAATACATTCAAGTTCAGAGGTGTCATGCTAAATTCCAGGTTCTGTAGGTACATACTAACTCCTGAACTTCTAGTGTTTGGGTAGAGCTTTTGCTTCTTTGGCAGAGAAACTGCTTTTTCATTCCAATCTTTTGACTGCTCCTCTCAACTCTGTCCTACATTCCTCTTCCCTAGATACCACTCATTTTACAAAGCCAAAACCAAGTCCTTTTTAATTTTTTTTTCTCCTTACCTCCCACCTCTCTCTCAGACCTACATGTCTGTGCACATTCAGTTAGCATAGAACTCTTTACTGACTTTTTAGCATTATAAGCCCCTGATAGAACATTTACAGTTATAAAACATATTCACATACATTATTTAATTTTATTAACACCCAATGGAGCAGGGAAAATAAGGCTTAATTTTTCTTCAGACTTGGGAACTGAAGTCATCTCTTCTTAGGGAATTGCCCTTGGACTTACAGGTGTCAAAGAACTAAACCAGGACCAGAACTCATATCTTCTGATCCCTTGTACTTGTTCCTCCCACCCCACAAAACTATAGCATAAACACAAAAATTACCCCAGTACAACTAGAAAGGGACCATGCATTCCTAATCCTTATGGTCACACAGTGACCACTACAATGTAGAATACAAATATATACAGGTCGGATCATTACAAATCATTTCTCCATCACACAAACTAGCCACCATGAAGCAAAAATGCTGGAGCATCACAGTGAAATTTCTTTTCAAAGAACCAAAGGCAAAAATGTTTTAACCTTTGTCTCGTTTTCCTGATGGCTATGCCTATGACAGCAACGATGAAATAATTGGGTTATATTTTAACATTGGAATTATAACATTATAACAGGAGAAAAGCACACCATTATTAACATATAATTGGCAAATATAGTCCAACTTCTCCAGTAGCCTTTACCCTCTTAGGAGCCAGCATACAATTATATAATAGGTTAGTTGTAAAAAATCCAAATTCAGTAATAGAAGGATGGAGTTGCTTCAAAAGTGCATTTTGCTAGAAGTAAAGCAAATAAATCACATTATACAATGGTTTGCTATTGGGCAGATTTCAAAGGTAAGCTTATTTTGCACTTTTAAAATTACATTTAATTTATCTATTTTTCAGAAATGCACCACTTTCTATAAAAAAAAAATCTACAAAAAGGTATTTACAAGGGATCAGCATACAGTTGTGCTTCAACACCTCAGAGCATTTCAGAGGAAATTAGATGGGGTTGCAAAAAATAAATTTTATGTTAGATGCCAGACACTACTTCTTGATAGGAAAAGTTGTTTGACCCTGATGTGTGGTTAGTAACTGTAAACATGCTTTATGAAGCTTTATAAACTTTCTCAGTGGACTATGAATTGTCTGAAGACAAGAATATAGACAAGGGAGCATAGCTTGTATGTAGCAGAGTCACATTGTTTATCACCATATCAGTTGAGATACCCTTTAATCCTGGGAAGCCATGATTTATTGGGATTAACAGAAGATCTCTGTAAGTAATAAATAAAGGAAAAAGAAGAACAGATATTCACAGACATTAGGATCATTTCTAGCTTAACATAATTTGACCCTTTCATAACAACAAAAGTCATACATGTATCTTATTCCTCACATGGCACCTCTGTTCACTACTAAAATCTTTCCCCATATCTCACTTACTTCTCTTCCTGTGAATCTGTGATTCAACAGAAAAATTGAGGTAGAGGTCAGAGAGGTGGCCCATGGATCACCAATGTTCACAAACCTGGGTCATGAAGAAAAGTCAGCTGAATGTGGTCATTTCACTTCCAAAAAGGATGGAGGTGGAAGGAAAGATAAAGGGGGCTCTCTGTACGCTACATATACTCTTTGGCTGGTGGAAGAGCTTCTGACACCAAGGAAAGGCTCTCTGAGGAGCAGTTTCCAGGGTCTCTAGGTGCTATTCACCAAGCACCTACAGAGTCACTGGGGGACTAGGAAGCCAACAGTTTATGCCAGGGGACCTTGTTACATGAGGGGCACATTCACTAGATTGTGCTCTGGGAATCTTGAGGCAGTTTTCACTGCAAGTAGAAACAGCAGTGGCTTAGTCGTCAGGTTTTATTTTTTAATAAATATTCTATTTTTATACAGCGAGGCCTTGGAAACCATGGTTACAAAGCCCAAGTGAGCTCCAGCTAAGAATCACTGTGTAGGATTCCAGGAAACCATGCAACTCTCCCTGCTGTATGCTAGAAGATTTTTGTTGGGTTAGTTGGTTTCTCTCTCCCTTAACTGAAAAGTCAATTTGGGCATTTTTTTGTCCTGTAGCAATCAGAAGCGGGAGATACATGCAAGTTCAAGGCCAGTCTTAACAACTTAACGAGGCCCTGTTTCAAAATGAAAAAATGAAAAGGGCTGGGAGAAGTAGTTAGGTGGCCCTGTGTTAAATCCCCAGTACAAAAAAAAAAGGAGATCCAAACTCAAAAGTCAATAGAAGCTTTAGAAAGCCAAAAGGGCGCTGAATATTCAGACTGAGCCAGGGCTTCATCCTCAGGGACCATCAGGTAAATGATTCTAAACACACTAGTTTTCAAGACCCCAGGTTTTTTGTTTTTGTTTTTGATTTTTCCCTCACTACTCCAGGTGCTATATTTTTCCTGAGAGCATTTTATTCTAATTTTCCTTTCATATCCATCTCCCCACCAGATCCTGCCAGTTCTCCCCAAAGTTAATTTTCACATGCTTGGCAAAAAATCAAGTGCCTGAATTCATATCATGATGAACTTGAAAAATGCCCCTTGGGCTCATCCTTTTTGTTTGCTTTTTGTATTAACTATTCTTCTTCTCTACAGAATTTGTGGTGACTGTTAAATTTAGAAAATTATACAAGGAAAAAAGTTTATGGCAATATAAAAATGTTAATAACATTTGCTCTTATCTCTATAAGTTTCAGCAACATAAAAAATAAAGTAGTAGCCAACTAGAGTTTCTTTAGAAGACTCAAACATTTTAATTAAATTATCGTTGACAGAGTTGGTATCCTGACTTCTTCTTGTTTGCAGCTCAGTAGTATCTTCATATGCACTGTAACCTGCAATTGGGGTAAGAGTATGATGGACAGTTTCCTGCTTATGTGCCACTGTTGATTAAATATAAGCTTTTCCACTGAGCATGGTGGCATATACCTGTAATCCTAGCAATGCAGAAGGCTAAGGCAGGAAGATTGTAAATTTGAGGCCAGCCTCAGCAACTTAGTGAGATCCTAAGCAAGTTAACAAGACCCTGTCTCGAAGTAAAAAATAAAAAGGGCTGGGGATATGGCTCAGCACTTTTTCTGAGGAGTCTTTTTTCCCCACTGATCTACAATTGTTATCTCTGTCATATATGTAATTCCATATGTATAAGCATAGATCAGTCTGAACACTTTCTATTCTGTCTCTGGTAATTTAACTCCCTGTACCCAAGCCACACTGCCTCAATAATCAGAATTTCATAATAAGTCTTAATTAGCAAGAAGACAAACTTTCCTTATTTTATTTATTTGCTTGTTTATTTATTTATTTATTTATTTATTTTTGTGGTAATAGGGATTGAACTCCAGCCCACCCTATCCCTGAACTATATTCCCAGCTCTTTTTATTTTTTATTTTGAGACAGGGTCTCACCATGTTACCAAGACTGGTATAGAATTTGCAATCCTCCTGCCTCAGCCTACAGAGTTGCTGGGATTATAGGTGTGTGCCACCAAATCCAGATGTACCTTGTTTTATTCTTTAGTAGTTGAAACTTCACTTTTTCATACAAACTTTAGAAACAGTTTTTTTTTTTTTTTCAGTTGCTTTAAATTAAAAGCTCACTTGGGATGAATTGATAAGGGTTCTCCAGTTATTTAAATCTTAATGTTTTATACATCAAAAAGATAATACACTATGATTAAGTGTGTTTCATCTCAGAGATACAAGGTAGGTTCAACACAGGCACATCAACAAATATAATTCACCAAATATATAGAATTAAGGATAAGAATCATATTATCATCTCAATTGATGCATAAAAGGCCTTGATATAATCCAGCACCCATTCATTTAAAAATTCTGGAGAAACTGGAGATTAAAAACCTCAACATTATAAAGACTGTATATGACAACCCCAAAGCCAATATACTAAATAGAGAAAAACTGAAAACATGTTCTCTAAAATAAGAAACAAGTCAAAGATGTACTCTCATCATCCTATTCAAAATAGTTCTTGAAACTCTAGCCAGAGCAATCAGACAAGAGAAGGAAATTAAGGGAATACAAATAGAAGAAGAATTAAAAATTATCTGTTTGTTGATGACATGATCCTATGTCTCAAAGATCCAAAATATTCCACTAGAAGACCTCCAGAGCTGATAAACGAATTCATCAAAGTAGCAAGATATAAGCTGATCTTGGTTATGGTTTAGATGTGAGGTGTACCCCAAATGCTCATGTGTGAGACAATGCAAGAAAGTTTAGATATGAAATGATTGGGTTACAAAAGCCTTAACCTAATCAGTATGTTAATCCATTGGTAGAAATTAGCTGAATGGTGACTCTAGTCAGGTAGGGTATAGCTGGAGGAAGAGAGTCCCTAGGGGTGTGAATTTGGGGTATATGCTTTTTCTTGCTGAGCAGAGCTCCCTCTCTCTCTGCTTCTAGGTGCCACATCCTCAGCTGCTTCCCTCTGCTACACATTTTGGTCATGATGTTCTGCCTTGCCTCAAGCCCTGCGTAATGGCCAGCTGTCTATGGAGTGACGCCTCTGAAACTGTGAGCCCCCCCAAAAGCTTTTCCTCCTTTAAAATTGTTCTTATCAGGTCTTTTGTTCACAGCAGTGGAAAAGATGATTAAAAAAACACTGATATATCAAAATAATTTTCCTATATTCCGATAATGAATCTGCTGAGAAAGAACTTGAGAAAATTACCCAACTCATAATAATCTTCAGAGAGAGAGAGAGAGAGAGAGAGAGACACAGAGAGAGAGAGAGAGAGACAGAGACTTGGGAATAAATCGAACTAAGAATGTGAAAGATCTCTATGATGAAAACTATAGGACACTGAGGAAAGGAATTGAAGAAGATCCCAGAAGACTGAAAGATCTCCCATGTTCTTGGATAGGTAAACTTAATATTATCAAAATGGCCATATCACCAAAAGTGTAATATAGATTCAATGTACCAAAATACCAATGACATTCTTCACAGAATTAGAAAACTATTCAAATTCATTTGGAATAACAGAAGACCCAGAATAGCCAAAGCAATACTGATCAAAAAGGGTGATGCTGATGCATCACAATCACTAATCTCAAATGATAATATAGAAGCAAGACAGCATGGTATTGGCATCAAATTAGATATGAAGAGCAATGGAATAGAAGACACAGAGAAAAATACACATAGTTACACTTACCCGATAGTTGACAAAAGTGCCAAAAATATATATTGGAGAAAAGAGCATTTTTGACAAATGGTGCTGGGTTGGATATTCATATATACAAGAATGAAACAAGATTCCTATTTCTTACCCTCCACAAAAGTCAGCTCAGTGTTGATCAAAGATCTAGGAAGTATACCAGATATTTTGCAACTGCTAGAAGAAAAGATAGGTTCAACAGTCCAACATATTGGCCCAGGCACTGACTGCCTTAACAAGACTCCTAAAGTACCAAAAATAAAATCAAGAATCAATAAGTGGGATGGCATCTAATTTAAAACCTTCTTCATAGCAAAGGAAACAAAAGCATGAAGAGAGAGAAAATTGTTGCCCGCTACTTTTTCAACAGGGGATTAATATTCAGAATGTATGAAGAACTAAAAAAACTTAACACACACACAAACACACAAAAGCCAAACAAATAATCCAGTCATTGAATGGACAAAAGAACTGAAGAGACATTTCTCAAAAGAAATGGCCAACAAATAAATTTAAAAAATGTTTAACATTCCTAACAATTAAGG
Source organism: Sciurus vulgaris (assembly GCF_902686455.1). Lineage (NCBI taxonomy): Eukaryota > Metazoa > Chordata > Mammalia > Rodentia > Sciuridae > Sciurus > Sciurus vulgaris. Next base: position 120,511,109 of record NC_136461.1, on the reverse strand, counting down.
AAATGCAATCTCAATCCAGTTGTAATGGCAATCATCAAAAATACAAATAATAATGATAAATGCTGGTGAGGATGTGGGTGGAAAGACACAATTAAACACTGTTGGTGCGACTGTAAATTAGTATAACTACTTTAAAAAGCAGTATGGAGAGTCTCAAAAGACTAGGAATAGAACCATCATATTATCCAGCTAGCTCACTCCTCAGTTTTTATCCAAAAGAACTAAAATCATTATACTACTGTATAGAGGGTAAAGAGGGGTGGGAGGGGTGGGGGGAAGGGAAAAAATAACAGAATGAATCAAACAACATTACTCTATGTAAATATATGATTACACAAATGATATGCCTTTACGCCATGTACAAACAGAGAAACAACATGTATCCCATTTGTTTACAATTAAAAAAAAAATCATTGTACTATAGTGATACAGGCATATCAATGTTTGTAGACGCACAATTCATAATAGCCAAATTATGGAACCAGCCTTGGTGCCTGTCAATAAATGGGTGGATTAAGAAAATGTGACATATACACACAAATGAAGTTTTACTTAGTCATAAGAAGAAATAAAATTATGGCATTTGCTGGTAAACGGATGGAACTGGAGAGCATCATGCTAAATGAAATATGTCAGACTTAAAAAGTCAAATATTGACTATTTTCTCTCATATGCAGAAGGTAGAGGGGAAAAAAAATGGGTGGGGGCAGATCCCATGAAAATAGAGGAAAGATCATGGCGTTGAGGAAAGAGATGGGAAAAGGGAAGAAAATAGAGAATGAAATTGAAAAAAATTAAGCTATCTACATATATAAATATACCATAGTGGATTCCACCTTTATGTGTATCTATGAAGCTCAACCAAAACACCAATTCATAAATGGAAGGAAAACCAGTAGAGTAGAGGAAAGGGAAGAGGGTGAGAGAGATTCCCTTTATATATAAGTTATTTGTAGGATGAAATAGATTAATATCTTACTCATCATCAAATTTTACCCTCTAGTTTTTGAATTCCTTAATAACTTTCTACAACATTCCTTCAATAGGTTCTTGACAATTGGTTGGCATTCAACTATAAAGAAGAGATGGAAAAGAGGGGTGGGGGGTGGAGGGCAAGGGAAAAAAATAACAGAATGAATCAAACAATATTGCCCTATGTAAATTTATGATTTTTAATTAAAATAAATAAATAATTAAAAAATTTCAATTTAGAGCTAAAAAAAAAGAATAGATGTTTACATGTTAGTAGATTTAGGTATTATCAATACTATGAACATTATGTATATTGATGTGTAAATCACCACAAAATTGGCCAGTGGAAATTGCTTCGGCCTGTTCCCTACATTCTTTTGACATGACTTCTTATTGTTTGAGCATTTGTTTATTTTTCATACCAGCAAGAATTCCAGGTTCCTCTTGTACTTCCCCTGTCCTGGTCTTGGACTTGGCTATTTTTCCAAGAAGTTCTAGCAGAGATGATATTTAGAAAGCAAGATCTGGGTGCCAGTTTCCCTCATTGCTACTGTTGTATAATTACTTTTAGACTCATTCAGTGAAAACAAAACAAAACAAACTAATGGAAAAAATGGTCTGTCTGTGTGTTTTAACATCTGTATCTTAAAAACCATGAGTTGATATAGTGGGATCTCCAATTCCAAACTCCTGTCTCAGAGCATACATTAGTGCTCTTGCTTTCTAAATTCTTTTCTAAGTTTCTAACCCCAGCTGTATAAAATGACAACTCACTAAACAGAATTTAGAATTATTACATGCACACATCTCTACAGGTAACTGTGTGTGCATGTGTGCCCTCATATTCTGTAATTCAAATTGACTGCATTCTCTATACTGTTATCCTACCTGCTTTTTCACATAACAGTACTTTCTGGGTGAATTCACAAATTAGTACGTGAAGATTTATCATACCAAAGCTTGTTATGGGGTACAAATAGAACTCAATTTATCTGGCCTACCTAAGTTTCAATGAATGTTCAAGATGTTTGTAGTTTTGGCATTTATTAGGTGTATAGTAAAGAGATTCATTTTTCATATATAATTGTGCCCTTCTGGGAGTATGTGTCTATAGGATACATTCTTGAAAGTAAAATTCTTTGGTCAGTGATTCATTCATTTAAAAACATAATAGGTATTGCCAAACTTAAACTGAAATAGAATGTATCCTTTAAATCCTCTCCGACACTGTTTGATGCTTCCTCATTCCTACTTCCATCAATCACAAGCATCACTACCTCTTTAAAAATCTGACAAGCTGATAGGTAAAAATGGTGTGTTATTTTTCTTTGAAATGTTATTCCTTTAATTATGAATGAGGCTGTGTATCTTTTTATATGCTTATTAGCCTTTGTACATCATTTGCTGTGAATGTCCATTTACATATCTTGCTCATTTTTCAAACTATTATTTTGTCCTTTTCTTATTATAAGAATTCTATGATAAGAAAATATGCCCATTATTATACATGTTGCAAATATTTTTCTAAATTTATCATTTTTACTGGTTTTGTGGATTTGATATTTTGCCAGTATTATATTTATGCATTTATCTCTTGATATCAGACTTTATTGCATTTGCATTTTGATTAGTGCTTGAAAGGACCTTCCTAACTCCAAGATTATTTTTTAAAAGTACCCATGATGTCTTCTATACTTCTTATGCTTCAATGTTTGATTCATCTGAAATTTAATTTTGTGAGAAATGAAATGGACTATCTTTCTTAACTTGAGTATAACTTTTTTAATCCCAATAATTAGCTTATTGTCTCAACAACATGTACAGAATAGTAAAAATATCTCATAATGCTAATACCTTATTCTACCATTGCTAGATTTCTGCCACATTATTCTACTTTGGAAGAATGATTTCTCATTGTATTCATAGAATTTTAGGGAGATTCACCATCTTTAGTCTTTGCAAAATGGAAGATTTCTATGCAAAGTTAATATTTAAAAGACATGCTTAATTTTTTTATATGTTCTAATAAAGGTTTAAAGTATTATCCATACAGAAAATGCACATTCCTTGTTCCTATGTATTTGATCTATTTTATTTAGAAATGGAGCACCTTTTTATATTTTCTAAAGAGTTATTGTCTCTGTCTCTTATCTCTTCAGCTCATTCCCTTAACCCAAATATTTTCTCATTTGTGATCTCTTATCCTGCCATCTTGATGATATTACCTTTATTTTTTATGTAAATTCATACTTTTTCTTTGTTTTATTTAGTATTTTGTCTGGTATACTGTTTATCATCCCTTGTTTTTAACTTATCTTTTGTTTCAAATTGTGATTAAATGCACTAAAAAAACATAAAACTATGCCTTCTAATGGAGAATGACATTGGTGGGTATCACCAATAAGTGGAGGTGGTCAGGGAAGGAATCTCTAAGGATTACTTCTCTTTTCAGTTGAACCTCAAATGATAAACAATGAATGGGAATGAATGAACGAACAAGAATCTGGAGAAGGAAATCACCTTAAATGGAAGGAATAATAAACATAAAGATACTTCATTGGAATAAACTTAGTAAGTTGGTAGTTACTGAAGTCATCAGTAGGGGGTTAGTTATCAGAGATGAGGTCAGTTTTAATGGCATGATTGGTGAGGACAGGAAGGGCTATACAAGCCATTATGAGGAAAGCGGACTTTATTCCAAGTACAATGGGAATCCACTAGAGAGTTTTAATTAGGGAAGGGCTTGATTTGATTTCATATTTAAGAGATAGCTTTGTGATGTAAAACATTGGAAAAGAACAGAAAGTAAACAAGGCGAGGATAGTGGGGAAAAGTTATTTTCTGGCAAGGATAGTCTTAGCAGAAATGGAAGGAAATGAGGCAATTCACGGTCCATTTTGTATGTGGAGTTGACAACACTTGTCAAGAGGTACCAGTACCCAAACTTGTTCTTTCTCTTTTTTCAGTACTTTGGAGAAAATCTAAGCGGTCCTAAGTTTCTTCAGTGGCACAATAAGCTGCTACTGGCTTTGAGATCTTAATGCTCCCTTTTTCTAACAATACTGCTTTAACCAGGAAGCACCTATTGTTACATAATCACTTGGGTGTCCCCTGCTCCTTTTATAAATATGCCATTGTTATGCTATAATCTGTCCATGTATGCAGAACCTAAACTGAAGATTAATGAGAGTCTGGGGAATCTGGCACACTTTGACACTTCTCTGAAGATTATGCTAATATAATCTTATTTTTTTTTATACTCTGTGGTGCTAGTAGTACTTGCATCTTTTTGTTCCTTTTTTACAATTATAATGCACTGATAGAGTGAAGGGTGGAAAAGGGAGAGAGAAAATCTCTCAAAAAGACTCACTGGCTTTCCATGGGAGCAACTGGGCAGGAAGAGTGTCATTAGATTCCTAGATTGAGGAATGTCCCTGGTCCAGTAAGTCCTTTTGCTGAAATCCTCCTCCCTTACCAGAAACAGTTGTGCAAAGGGGTGGTACCAGCAAGAGAGACCCCACCAAAAAACCCTGCTCTGGAGGCTTCTTTTGCCCCATGGAACTGACGCTTCTCTCCCCTATCCAGAGACACAGGGCCATGATGGGGATGGGGGCACTAGCAGGGTGATGACAGCACAAATGCCGGACCCAGGTAAGTCTCAGCATTCTCTACAGGCGGAGGGCATATGACCCTAACAGACACCTGGCCCAAGAAGGATCTTTGTCCCTTCAGGCTGAGACTTGCCTCCAGTTAGCAACGCAGCAACCTATTTATTCCCTTAGGCAGTACCAGCAGGGGACACTGGGAGTCCCAACAGCACCAGAAAAACCAAGCAAACCAAAATCACATTGAAAGTGCTGCAAAAATTAAACAGTGACTGGAGCCACAGCTTACAAAAGTAGGCCAGAAAAACTGGGTGAAACACTGCTAAAATAAATGACTTAAATAGAATCCAGAGTCTTCTAACATATTGACAAAAAGTCTAGGACACAAATTATAAACCAATAACAAAAGACAATAGGGAAACCTTTAAACACAGGAAAAACAAACAACATGCTTTTTAAAAAATCCACTGGTCAGTGTGCATGTACAAATATGTAACAACAAATTCCATCATTATCTACAACTATAATGTGCCAACAAAAAAAAAAAATGTGAAAAAAATCCATAGGTCAAGGACAAAGTCTCAAAAAAATAAAAAATGCATAGGAAAGAATTGAAAATGAACATCCAACATACATATTACAATATGTAAATATACCTAAAGTCATGCTAAAAGAAATTCATATCACGGAATTAGTGTATTATTAGCAAATATCTCAAATCAGTAATCTAAGCTCCCACTTTTAGAAACTAGAGATACAGTAGAAACATAATTCCAAACAAGCAAAAGGAGAAAAATAATAAAGATAAAAGTAAAAGAAACTAGAAAATATAGACAAAGTCAATGTAATAGAGCAAGTTCTTCACAAAAACTCAATAAAATTGATGTCTAATAAGACTGACAATAATAAAAAAAGAAAATCATCAGAAATGAAATAGGAAATACCCTACAGATTACGTAGTTATTAAAAAGATAATATGGAAATAACATGAGCAACACTGTGCTTGTAAATTCAACAACTTGAAAGAAATGAACTAATTTCTCAAATAAATTCAAACCACCCAAAGTCAACCAGATAAACTGCATAATTGTATAATTGTTAGATAGATTATCAGAGTAGTCCAATAACTATTAAAAAATCTAATTTACAATTTAAAAGCTCTGAAAAGGAAATCTCTAGGGCCTGATGGTTTCACTGAATGTTTAAGGAAGAATTAACAAGGTTAAAATCTCTTCTAGAAAATATAAGAGAGGAGAAAACCTATTGACACTTTAAGAAGCCAGTGTTACCCTGATACTCAAAATAGACAAAGGTAGATCAAACAAATTATAGACCCATATCTCTCTTGACTTAGATGAAAAACATCTTCAACAAAACATCTACAAAAAGTATTACAAACGCAACCATATAAAAAGAACTATACACCTTGAGCGAATTGGGTTTATTATGGAAATGCAAAGCTAGATCAATATTTAAAAAATCAAATAATAGTATCCACCCTAACAGGTTAAATGAGACCACATGATTATATAACTGACATTGAGAAAACATTTGACAAAAACCATACCCTTTTATAACAATAACTCAGCAAGTTAAGAATATATAGAAATAAACTCAGTTTGATAAAAAGCATATCACAAAAGGCTATAGCTAGCGTCATACATGTTTCATGTAGAGATGGAAGTTCTAGACACTAAGATAAGGCAATCAAAGGAAATAAAAGGCACAGATTAGAAAAAAAGAAATAAAACTATCCCTGTTTGCAGATACCCTCATATTTTTCCATGTAGGGAATCATATTGTCTGCAAATAGAGAAAAACTCCTAGAATAAATAAATGAGTTAAACAAGGTCATAACATACAATATCAACATAAGAAATCAATTGCATTTCCACTTTTCAACAATGAGCATGAGAAATCTGTCAGTAAAACACAGTTTTAAGATTTCTCGAAAGAAAATGAAAACTTAGGTGTATACTTAACAAAATATGTACAAAGTTTGTGTGCTGAAAATTATAAAATGCTGATAAAAAAGGCCTTAATGATAATATATTAATGAACTGGTAGATACAAAATGGCAAAGATGTCAATTATTTTCAAATTGATCTTTAGATTTAGTGCAATTCCCAAATTCTAGCAAAATTTTTAAAAGACAGAAAAGTTTATTCTAAAATTTATAGAAAAACAGATCTTAAAATAACTAAAGAAATTTTGACAAAGAAGAATAAAGAGAAGTAAAGCAAGGGGATTTACTTCACTTACACTTACTACATAGCTACATTAGTTAAGACAGTAGAATCAATTAAACAATAGGCACCTAAATCACTGGAACAAAATAGAAAACCCAGAAATGGATTCATAGAAAAATGCTCAAATGACATTTGACAGAGATGCAAATTGATCAATGAAGGATGACAATCTTTTTTATCCCACATTTTTAATTGGTGCATTATAGTTTTATCTATTGATGGAATTTGTTGTTATATATTCATACATGTACACAATATAAAATGTAACAATAAAATTTGGCCAATATCATTCTCCAGCAATTTCTCCCTCCCTCCCCACCTCCCACCCCTTGGTCCCTTTCATCTATTGATCTCCCCTTTTTTAATTTATAGTTTTTATTTAAAATTTTTTATTTGTTCTAATTTGTTGTACATGACAGTAGAGTGCACTTATACATTTTGGTAGATCATACATAAATGGAGTATAATCTCTCATTTTTCTGATTATATATTTTCATGAGATCTACCTCCATCTTTTTTTCCTTTTCCTTTCTAACTTCCACATATGAAAGAGAACATATGACCCTTGACCTTCTGAGTTTGACTTATTTCGCTGAACATAATGGTCTTGAGTTCCATCCATTTTCTTGAAAATGACATAATTTCATTTTTCTTTATGTCTGAATAAAACTCCATTGTGTATATATACCACATTTTCTTTACCCATTCAAAGGATGACAATCTTTATAAAAGATTGGCCTAAAGCAACTGAACTTCTACAGGAGAAAAATAAAATCTTGACCTAAGGCTCACAGCTTACACAAACTAATTAAAAATCTTAAATGTAAAAAACATAAAACCATGAAAAAATGTTTAAAATTTCATGGAAGGATACAAAATTCTTGATCCAAAAGGAGACTCAAACCAACAGAAGATTAATGCTGTTTTTTTATTAGGGAGATTCAAAAATCATTTAGATGTCAATTTTCCATGAATTAATTTATAAATACAATGGGATTCCAATAAACTACCACTGGAGTTTGGTTTGCTTGCAAGTATGACTGTGTTGCAAAAGGGAGCAGATTAGACAAGCTGCTTCTAAAAATCATATGAAAAATGTTAACAACAACAACAAATCCAAAAATATTCTGAAGAGGAATAATGACAGACAACTAACTCTATTAGATGATAAAACATTAAAAATTATGATAATTAATGTGCTTGACACATGGAATAGATATTTAAATGTAACAGAATAGATACTCTATGAATAGACCAAAATTCCCAGGAGAATGTAATATATGATATTACCAGCATTTTAATTTGAAGTGGAAACAAATGTTAAAAAAATCACAGGAAAAAAATGCCATCTTCAAAAAAGGTTTGAGTGTTGAGAAATACTCATATTTAGAGGCAAATAGGGGGAACTACAATGAAAAATTAACTGAGATAAATCTACATTTAAAAATTAAAAACCAGGCATGGTGGCACATGCCTGTAATCCCAGCAGCTTGGAAGGCTAAGGTAGGAGGATTGCAAGTTCAAGCCCAGCCTCAGCAACTTAGCAAGACCCTGAACAACTCAGTGAGACCCTGTATCGAATGAAATATAAAAAAGGACTGGGGATGTGGCTTGGTGATTAGCATCCCTGGGTTCAATCCCTAGTACCTGCCCCCTAAAAAAATTTTAAAAAGTGCTGAGCATGGTGGCACACACCTGTGATCCCAGCTACCTGGGAGGTAGGAGAATTGTAAGTTGAGGCCAGCCGCAGCAACTTAGGGAGACCCTGTCTCAAAAATAAACAAATTTTGAAAAGGTTTGAGAATATAGTTCAGTGGTAAAGTACTCCAGGGTTCAATCTCCAGTACCACCAAAAATAAAAAATAAATAATAATTAAAAGCTGTACAGAGTGTTTTCAATTATTTGAATACAAAGAAGATTTCATAGATAGAAGGAGAGGACAAATGAAATCTCTAAGTTTGCTTGTGTACTTACATTGCCCATTTATAGAAGAGGTAGGAACCAAGGACTAGATTACTTTAAATGTGCCTGTTTTTTATTTGGGTTTCTAAACTAAGCCCTTGGGGAAGATGAAGATATTCCAAATGTACAGATTCAGGGCCATAAGACCTAAAAACGAGTTATCCTTTCAAGAGGCACAGCAATTAATTTGCCTCTACATATGGTCTAGGACAGGTGTGCAGAGAGAGCTAATAGAACGAATAGAAGGGAGCACTTTAGGGAGGCCCCTGGGCACCTCCTGCTTCTTTTAACCAGGACTTTTGCTTACTTCTTCAGTCTGTAAACATCATAGGAATCTCATTCTACCCCATGGCTCTATCGGCTACTCTGAGGAGCTGGACCAGTGCAAGAAGAGGAAAAGCACCCTCCACCCAGGAGGAGGTGAACATTGCACCCTACGTGTAGGATGTAGATGCCGGTGGCAGACATAAGTGACATTCAGTCTAGGGAGGCAACAACTCCATCCTGATGAACACGTCCTCATTATTGGGAGACTGTATTTTTAAAATAGAATTTTCTATTCTGGGGAAAAGAATTTATGATAGAGGTTTTTTTTTTCTTGAAGATCTCAAATAACAAGTAAATGTTTTCTGAATTTCCACAAAAACATACTCTAAGGAGAAATACTGTGGAGAGTAATCCAATGTTTCCCCTCTTTTAAAAATTATTATTATTGTTCCACATTATTCCAGGAGACATTCATTTGCCCCCCGGGAAGGATGGACTCAAAGGAATCCAGAATTTTTAAAAAGCCAATTGAATTTCAAAAAGCCTTTTTAAAAAGAAATAATAACTGAAACATTTGTATTGAAAGCTGAAATCATTTTTTAAGGTTAGTGAACTTTTCTAGAGAGGAAAGCCTCTTTTCATTTACAAAGAATGATTTTGAATATCAAAAGCCTCGGTGCTAACTGTACACTGTATATGAAATGTATAAAACAGACTATAGAGTTGGGAAGAACTGAAGTTTCCTGTCAAAGTAAAATAACAGTTTTCAGACTTTGGAGGAGACAATATCATAGCTGGTTGGATATTGTGGAGGACCCACTCTTGCTCCCATCCTAACTAAACCCTGACAGGGGGCGAGGGAAAGGACTTGATAAAAGCAGAAGGGATGTGAGACCTGGTGGATCAGAAGTACATTAGCAAAGCACCAGGTGTGAAATTCAGTGAAATCACATGGAGTCCTGGTGACATGATAGGACTAAATGTGCAACTGAACGCCCAGGTGCCTCAGGAAGTGGCTGGCAGAGTACCAGGGGACCTGAGGGGTCTGAAGATCACTAGCAAGATGTGAAGTGCAGGGACCACACTGATTAAGAATAATGGAAATGCCAGAGTCCTCCTGATGGATGGCAACCAGAGTGGCCATTGGTGGGTATGTAGCTCTACACAGTACAACATGGGGAGGTAGAAATGACCATGAACCAATTACACCCAAAGTAAGAAAACAGGACATCTTGACCAGAACTTGCTTCACTCCAAGATTAGTGGGGGAAAGTGGAAGGAAGGAGAGGAGCAGAACTTTGAATGTTACTGTTTTTACTCATGTTGTGACTTATTAACCATTAACCATTAATTGCCAGAGTTTACAAAAAGAAGCCCAGATGACCTTTTCTCCACCAAGTGGATTAGAAACTCAGAATTATGGAAGTAGAGAGAATGGTGAAACTTGCTTAGATTTTATGCACCTGCATATGTACCCTATAAAATTCATAATTGGTTCATGCATTTTAGGTATTTTGAAAATATTTTACAAAGAGAATGCTATGTACTCATATTTCTTGTGCATCTTTTTATAAATTTCTGATTTGCTCAATAATTAAAACTGTTAATCTCCATAGGTTTATTTTTCACCTATTTGGTCTTACAAATTGAATCTGAAATTTACCCTCAATCTTTTTTCTTTTTGTCTTTTGAGGTGAGGAACAGTAAATAATCTCCTATTATTCCATTTCTACCTTGGTTGATTTAATTTTTTGGAAGTTTTTATGTCAAAATCTCTAACTATTTACTTTGTTCAGTTTTTCAAGAGTCATGAAATTATCTAATTTTTTAGAAAGGCATTGTGTTGACTCTTCCATATTTCTATTTAATTCTCTTCTCTTGCCTTTATGACTTGGCTTACAAAGGGAAGGAGAGGATATAATCTGAAGGACTTTTTCTAAATTCTTGTTCCTACTCTTAACCCTTATCTTTCTGCCTTTCACTTCTCCTGCTCATCTATCACTGAAAGCTACAATTTGGATGTTTCTAATTTTTCCTTCTTCTTAGCCAAATTCATAGCATCTTTCAGCAGTCTTCTCCCTGAGAGTTTCTCCTTTCTTCCTGGAGCTGTTGCTCTTGTCCTTGAAGAAGGCATTTTTTTTCCCCAAACTCACAAGACCTTCTCCTTCATATTGCTTCTCTTTAGCTAGAAGCAAAGAATCAGACTTGTCACTTGAGCTCTGCTCACATGGCCAGTGTCCTGTGGCTGTCATATGCTGATTAGAAATCTTCTCCAATCAACTTCCCTTCACTCCCTACCCCTATACCCTAGTTCCCTTTCACTTGGAGTTCCACAGCTGGCTGATAGAAATGTACAGAGTGTTGCTTGGAAATATTCTCTCTAGAAAGTTTTTAACTTGTTCCAAACCCAATTCTTAAAAATCATCTGTATTTTTTCTTTGCTTATCTTATTAAAACACAAGACAATTAGGCTTCTACACATATCCTCCTAGCAACTACTTATTAAAACATCCAAGAAGTTGTGTTGGGTAGTGTTTTTAATGTGGTTTATACTTCAGCAAAGTGGACTGGTCCCTTTAAATTTAAGCTTGAAAGGAACATCAGATCACACTTTGACCTTGTAATCATCTTCTGGAGTAGGGCTAATGCTGTCTGAGTACAGATCTGTCCAGTGAACTGTATTTTTATTATGTTAACCAAAAAGTTGAGGAAGTGAGAATTGAGAGGGTAGTTCCCCTGTCCCTGAATGGGATGTTTGAGATTTCACTAATCACATGAAACCCTGGCTCTGTAACTTTACCTATGAGACTCCCTCTGGAAAACTTACAAGGTCATATGAAAAGAGATGATCGTCTTAGGAAAGGGATTTCCTACCCACCACTCTGCGCAGAGCGTCCTGGACTTCTTTGTTCCGCAGACTGTACACAACTGGGTTTAGTAAAGGGGTAATGACAGTGTAGGTCACTGAGATCAGCTGGTCCTGATCCTTGGTATTCTCTGACTTGGGTTTGAAATAAGCAATGGAGGCACAGCCATAGTGGACAATGACCACAGTCAGGTGTGAGGCACACGTGGCAAAGGCCTTCTTCTGGCCTTCAGCTGAGGCAATCTTGAGAATGGTGGAAATAATGAGAACATAGGAGACAAACAGGAAAGTGGCAGGGACTGTGATGGCCAGGAGGCTGATAATTAAGGTCAGTATATCGTTGATGATCAGGGTAGCACAGGCCAGGTCCAAAACAGGTCGAACATCACAGAAGAAATGCTCAATCAGTGTGCTGCAGAAGGACAATCTGAAAATGGCCACAGTCTGAACCAGAGAGAACAAGAAGCCTGTGGCACAGACTGAAGATGTTAGCATGGCACAGACTCTCCAGTTCATGACAGTGGAGTAGTGAAGAGGGTTGCAGATGGCCATGTAGCGATCATACCCCATTACTGCCAGCAAGAGACAGTTGGTGATGGCAAAACCAAGGAAGAAAAAGAGCTGAGTCCCACAGCACTCCAGTGAGATGGACTGGTTCAGGCCCACCAGGCTTGAAAGCATGCGTGGGATAATGACCAGAGAGTAGAAAGTCTCTGAAGTGGAGAGGACACTTAAGAAGAAGTACATGGGGGTATGGAGATGGTGGTCAATACAGATAATGGTCACAATGATGACATTGCCAGCCAGAGTTAGCATGTACAGGGCAAGAAAGACCACAAAGAGTGTGAACTGATGTTCTTGGAAATTGGAAAAACCTTGGAAAACAAATTCTTTTACCTCTGTGCTGTTGGCTCTCTTCATTGAGGACATCAAGTCTGAAACATAAAGAGAAAGTCAAAACCAATTATTAACATCAGAAGCTGCCTTGACCTCAAATACATGCACAGAGCAAAGATGCAATACACAAAAATCCAGTTCAAAACTGGATGGATCAGCTTCCTTCTTCAGCAACATGGCAGACCAGACTCTTGGGCTGGAAACAAAGATACACAAAATTTAAGCAACATTATTTAAAAGTTGGATGTACAACATTCTTTCCAAGTACACCTGCATCTTTAGAAACATGATCACCTACGGCCCATGAAATTGGTCTCAATAATTTCTTAAAAATAGATATTCTTAAAAGATAACCCACCTCTTTAGACCATAATGTGATTGTTAGAAATTTCAAAAAGCATGGAAACTTGGGAAGTTGTAAATATCTGGTAATCTAACCCATTGTCAGAAGAGGGACTTATAATGATAATTGGAAAATATCTCAAACTAATAAAATCATATACCAAATCATGCACAATGTGTAATTAAACATTATTAGAGGTAAATGTGTAGTTTAAAATGCTTGCTTGTTGGAAAAGACAAAGCTGAAAAGTTAGTAAGTTGAGCATCCATTCTAGGAAGTATAAAAACAAGATCACAAAGAAAGTAGAAGAAAAAATAATAATGATAAAATAGATGTATAAAAGAAGGATAAAATAGAGAATATCAGCAAAGGTAAAAATTTGTAAACTTAAGATTAAACTACAAGGGAAACTGACCAAAAAAAAGAAAACAAGATATAAATAAACTACATTATGAGTTAATAAAGGGATATGGTCACAGCAACTTCAGAGAAAAGATGAAAAATAATGTTATGAGCAACTTTATCTCAATAAAATTTTAGTAATGAAATAGATATATTTATAGAAAAATATTCCCTACCAATATTGAATCAAGAATTAGAAAACCTAAAAATCCCTTGAGTGTTTAAAGAAATAAAGATGATTGTTCAAAATTATAAATAAACCTCTGGGCCAAGACAATTTTACCAAAAGTGTTATAAAACATTCAAGGATAAACTAATTCCAATATTACACAAACTATTTTAGGTAAAAGAAAAAAGAAAAAATTATTCTCCACTTCATTTTATGAAACTAGAATTATCTTGATACCAAGCTTTGAACAATCTCATTCACAAATAACAGATGTTAAATTCTTGAACAAAATATTTTCAAATAAAATCTAGCAATGTATAAAACAAGCACAAGACAGGTTTTATTTCAGAATGGAAAACTGTTTAAAATTAAAACAGCCCAGTTATATATTTCTTCAAATAAACTATTTAAAGGAAAAAAAGCCATATGATTATTTCAAAAGCTGTTCAAAAAAGCTTTTTAAAAATTCAATGTCTGCTTTAAGAAGAACCCTTAGAAAATGGAGAATAAAAGATTCTCTTTAAGCACATAAAGTCTGTATACAGCAATTCTACAGCCAACATCATATTCAGTGGTAAGATACTGAAGGATTCTGTTTAAGATTAAGGACAAGATAAGGGTGAATGCTTCATCCACTTCGCTTCAATCTTGTATTGAATATTCTAGCCAGCCCAGGAAGGCAAGAGAAAGGAAAAAAAGATATAAGAATTGAGAAGGAAGAAATAAAACTGACATTCTTTAAAGATAGTGGTCATAGAAAATTCAAAAGAAACTATTGGTAAATTATCAGAATTATTAAGAGTTTAGCAACCTTCTAGTACAAAACTCATACATAAAAATCCATTGCCTAGCTGTACTTCAACAAACTGATAGCGGATTATACTTAGAGTTATCACTTATAATAGCTTCAAAATACAAAGTAGTCATTACAAATATCATAATGAAGGTCACTAAAAAAGGCTGAAATAAATAATTATATTCTTGAATTGGAAGATAATAGTTTGAAGAGTTCAATTAATCCAAAATTGATTTGTGATTCAATGCAATTTGATCAGAATCCCAAATGGGTTATTTTGGATTTGTTTGTTGGATTGATGGTGCTAAAATTTAGATGGAAGTTCTAAGTTCTGAGAATAGCCAAAACACTCTTAAATAAGAAAAACAAAAGGAGAGGATTTGCCTTTCAAATGTCATTTCTCATTATAAGGCTATATTAAAAGGCTACAGTAATTAAGAAAATGTGGTATCAGCATAGGAAGAAGCAATCACATTACTGAAAGAAAATAGAGTTCTGAAAAATAATGAGTATATATTGTTTATGTAGTGGGGTGGAGAATAGCTTCATTTTTGTCTTCTCTCTCTTTTAAGGCTATCCTCACTACTGTCTTCACATCTATACATCCCTC
Organism: Sciurus vulgaris; assembly: GCF_902686455.1. NCBI lineage: Eukaryota > Metazoa > Chordata > Mammalia > Rodentia > Sciuridae > Sciurus > Sciurus vulgaris. Next base: position 120,495,970 of record NC_136461.1, on the reverse strand, counting down.
TCATCTTGGTTCTTTTGGATTCTTTCTTTGATAGCACTTGTCATATTCAATTGAAATTATTTGTTAGCTGACTTTGTTTTTTGATGGTAGAGTTCACACCAGAAGTCCCCAGAGTCCTGCCCAATTTTTGCCTTTTAGGCTTTTGATAAGTATGTGTTAAAGGAACCAATGAATGAGGTACTTCTAGTCTAAAGGAGGAGACTCACACCTCCGCCAGACACACACAGAAGCACTTAGGCACACAGAAACCAGGACAAAGAACTTAAGTGAGAATCTAGACTTCAAAGATCCCAGGCAGTGAGAGGTAGAGAACATGGTTTCTTTTTTAGGGAGATTGCAGGCATGTGGAGCATATGAAGCACCCAAAGAAAAGACAGAAAAACTGGCATACAGATAAACAGGAAAGGATAAAATCTACGGAGCTCATTAAGTTGCAGAAGCTGAGAGCTGCTAGAGAAAATAGACCTGAAAGACAGTATAGGAAAAGATGGATAGATGAACTAAATGTCGCTCTGCCATTATCATTAAGAAGGGACATATGCGATTAATCTTGAGTTAGTTTTCCAATCCTCCATCTGCATCTTGGTAAACAGCTCTTTTTCCAGGAAAGCCAGTAGAATGTTATGTGAATCTTTTTTGCATATATCAGCTTCCTTTATTCCTCAAAGTAATAATGCTCATACTATTCAAAAATAGCTATGATAGAAATGTGAAGAAACTTAATTCCAAAAAGGATTAAAGAGTAGCCTAATATCACACATAGAGTTCATGACAGAACTAACTTAGAAAACCAGTTATCTTGACACTAAACTTGAGTCCTTTTCTACTGAAAAAAATCTCAATTCTGGAAGAAGAAATTCAATTTCAGCTGAGGCACTAATGGATGTAACACTGATACAAGGAAGTGAATGAAGCCTGGAATTTGGGAAGACATTAAAAAATAGAAGAGTTCATTGGATCTTGTTTAGGGTTGGTTTTGATGTCTCTGTAAAGAGACAGGGGAAATGGGTTAATGTAACACAATTTTGTTTAGCTCTTGACATAGCTACTAACACCTGGTGGGAGGGTGGGGCTCAGGAAAGAATGGTGTTCTTGCTTTGTTTGTTTGTTTGCTTAATTTTTTCCTTTTTATCTCTGTTGCTGCAATTCTAGCATCTGTATAGAATCCCCAGCTTCAATATAACTCATATGCACATCACACACACACACACACACACACACACACACACACACACAAATGCATGCACACATTATGACAAGTACATATTTCTGGAAGTTGTGATCCTGATGCTCTATGTTACCTTTCTGAAAAAGGTCAGGACAAGTCACCTAACTATGCTAATAAAATAAATAAGGTAAAGTCAAAATAGCCTATAGATGTCGAAAACTGATGGAATCATGAAGTTGACCCTGAGACTCTCAAATGCTGAGGTAGTTAGGAAATAAAATGCAGATAGTAACATTTGGTTAAAATATACTATATCCTCTCCTATTTAGACAGGCTACATAATTTAAAGTTGAGTAATAACTCTGCAAGGAAATAAAATACTCCTATTTTATTGATGGAAAACTCGAGACTCAGTGGGATAAGCTACTTGTCAGATTCACATGTCTACTAATCAGCAAGACCAGATGTGAAACAGGTATGTCTGACTACTAATCTCATGTATGCCCACTGAATCAAAATCCTATTGAATGAATATTCAGGCAAGGTGTTCAAGTTAGAGGGGGAAAGAATAGCTGTAGGAACAATGTCTACTTCTCAGCCTTGCTGACTCTAAAGATCCCTGGGACATCAGGAGTGGATAACAGCTCTGGGATTATAAAGGTTGCCTTATTTACTCTCTTACCCACAACTTACAGCAAATTCTTTCACTGTTCAAAAAGGAAAATTAGAGAATGTTGTATTTCACTTTATAAGCATGAGATCTCAATCAGCCATTGTGCAAGCTACAAGGAAAGTATGAAATTCTAATGTTAAGAATATCATTAGGAAACCAGAATGGGAAAAGGTAGAATATCAGAAAATTTATAAGCAATTCTCCTCCTCTTTGTTTCTACCGCCAACCATTTACTTCTTGCAAACCTGGCAGAGGAAATAAGAGAAATTCTCTTAGGAGCTGGTGTATCTGAACTTGAAAAGAAAAACAAGAACTGAGATGGACTCTCTCCAAGAGATCTGTTATGGGAGAAATTGAAAACCTCAAGCCGAGAAGGTCAGCATTTTCTGAGTGTCAGAGAAAGCTCCTAGTGGCTAATTCAAGGCTAGTACTTACACTTCTCTTGCCTCAGTGTCTTCCTGTGGGGTTGAAACCTTGGGAAACCCTACATCCCGGCACTCCGTCTATTTACTCCCGAAAGAGAAGCAGATTCACTCTCTCTAGGACACCAAAGACTTCCCCTCAAGCATCACTCCCAGGCACAGGAGTAACCAGAGAGTTTGAGTCTGTACCCTAGGGGCCTCATTAGACATTTAGGCAATTAGTAGAACAAAACTCTTTGCCTTTGGTTACTAATTTGTAGAAGTAGCTTGCATCCTGTAAACTGCAATGTGTTCTGTTAAAAATCCAGAAGAAGCGTGCTAAGTAAAATCATTCACTATTTTTCTATATCTGAGAATGATTTCTTCATCTATTGAATTAACAAGTGTTAATGAACATCTTCTTATGTGCCAGGCAGTAAGCTGAGTTGCTGGGGATATCATCAGGACGAACTTAGCCATGGTATTTGTTCTTACAGAACTGTAGAGGAGGGATACATATAGAGCTGTAACTGATCCATAGTATCTTTATGCAGATTTGAGAAGGGAGCCTCTTCTGGATAGATTCAGTCCATGTACACACTGCTTGGTAAACAGACAATGTATTTATGTAAAATGGCTTACCTTTCTATAACCAGATGGAGCTGTGTACCAAGATTTATGGCTTGTCAATAGACATTGGGCTGAATTTTGTTAACTACACTCCTTGATTAGGTGTCTTTGTGCAGTGTGCAGCCTACTCAACAAGGTATATTTCAAACAAATAATTTCACAAATACGTTGTTACAAATAAAAATGAACATACAAGGAAAAAGGTAGGATAGTATGAAAGCATATAAAATAGGAGAAGTTTGTCTATTGGTCTTGATTTTTCTAAGGAACGATGTTTGAGCTGGAAGGTTTAAGATAAATGGGAGTCGACCAAGTATAGTTAGGAGAAAATTTAAGATAGAGAATAAAACATGAGTGAAAGATTTGATGAACTATTGGCAACAACTCATTCCAAAAAGTGGAAGAAAGCCAAGTTGTGCACAGAGAACTTGAGGGAGAGATCATGTTAGAAGGTGAAAAGGAACGAGGACGTTCAGGACTTTGTACGACTTCAAGCTTATTGTCGGGCTGATGTGGAGCCAACAAAGCTTTTAAGGAAGTGAATAGCTCGATCAGATGTGCATTTCGAAAGGTCTAATTGAAATGTGGAAAATGAATTGGAGAAGAGCAAGTTCGGCAGCAGAAAAGTCAATTAAGGGGCTACATTATGTTCCCGGTGTAAACATAATGGGAGCTGGAACTAGGGTAGAAGACACAGAGACAACTTCGGCTTGTTGGGACATAAAACCAATTCATGATAGGCATCTTAGGGTACCTATCACATTAACAGACCTGCCTTTACTAAGCAGTGACTCAAAAGTCAATTCTCAGATGTTTCTCTAAAGAAAAACAGCCTGACATTTTTGCAGAAACCTGAAGGTTTTCTGCACTGCGATCTTCTTATTGCAGCTTGACAGGATACGGACTCAATTCATGATAATGGAGAATTGTCATAGCCTTTCTCCCAGTAGGTCAACTAGAATGCTTGAATAAAGGATTCACCATATTCCCATGAGAATAGATCTTGATATTGCCACAAATATATATTATAAACACACATACATATCTAGCATATAAAAAGGAATTCTGAATACACTGGATCTACTAGTTTATAAACCTTTAATGGTAGAGCTGTTTACACTTATTCTGTATTAACTTCAGAGCCTTCTATTATTCTTGGTCTTAGCTGGAAATGAATATCATGGGTTACTCTGGAAATTGGCTGAAGTAGCAGATGTGTGATATATTGCCATGTGTCTATCTCAAATAATACATTTGGAAATTGGAAAATAAACCAAGGTGTGTTTGGGACTCCCCGGGTCCACTCTAAGCTAAAATCAAGTCAAAATTCCATTTTTAATTTGACTTTCATGATCTTTCATTGTGAGATGTATTTGGTATCCAGGCATAAGTGTTACTTCAGAGGCACAATCTGGTAATAATCCTAAAGGATGTATGTATATATATTTATAATTCGTCACCCTCATGAATGAATGCAAGTTCCTTTAGGGAAGGTTACCAAAGAATTACAATGCTTATAAGACATCTTTCCCCAGTGTCAAGGGAGTTATCTTTAAGGAGATTTGGCTATTCATGAAGGTCTGGAAATAATAACTGCCTTTAGTGTGAGAATTGGGTGAGAATTCATAATGCTCCATTATGATAACTCAAGTTAGGATTGTGTTTATCATCCTAGAGATTTTTAAAACATATTACTATTATAGAGATCCATTTTTCACTCTCATTTAGTTTTAGGAATACCATGATCAATTAAAAAATGCCAAGGAGCTCTGCAAACAAATAATTCTAATTAAACAGCTAGCCATTTCATGAACCACATCTACTCTTGACTCTGATAGGTGCATGATGCCACTTGGCTCTTGATGCATTGGGATCTCATTTTTCCTATTGAAATCAGGGAGTCATTCAATGGCAACATCTCACCTATTCAACCACGATCTGTAGGGAATTAACTTTACCACTGTTGAGTCCACATTTCAGTTAATCAACTAAGCAAACTATAAGAGCTGCTCTAATCTTGAGCAGACACATTGAAATTGGAATCTCTGGTTAAGTACACACATCAATTCATGCTGCCTATCTGAACATTATGTTTCTTCCTTCTCTGTGCAACAAAGTCAGAATCAATTACTATGCACATGTTCTGGGTTCCTAATGCTATGAATTAGGGATCTTTTGGGATCTGATACTATTTGTGGATTAGGAGGCAATGAGAGGGGGTGGAACAGAGAGAACTTCCATTACTGCTGACAAGTAGATGGTAACAACTTCCTTTTGCAAAAGAAAAAGCAAGTGTAAAATTGAATTAGATTATCATAAGCAACCATTTAAGACACTGGAAGTTGTCTAAAGGCAAGAAATAAACTGAGAAACAATTATGCTAAAAAATTACCTAGAGTTTCAGGTTAGAAGCAAGAATCTGCAGCCATTTAGTGTGGAGAAGCTCCCATGGTCCTTTTCATCCCCACAGTTCAGTGGGCAGGACCTCTAGTTCTAACTGCTTGGTGTTAGCTGTACAAAACAACAGCTCTCCTCTCCCAGGGGTCAGTCTACATTTGGGGTGGAAAATTGGCAGATTTCCTAGCTCAATGTGGCAAACTCATTTAGGAATGGATAAGGGAAAGCCACAGCTCTGCTAACTGATGTGCGGTCTTGGTTCTGGGCAAGGAGCAAATAAGCCATAAATTTAACGTTAAGATCCTGGAAATAAGAGAGTCATAGATGGGTTAAAATAAATACCTCACACATCCCTGGATGCAAAGAAACAATGAATACACAGTGGAGACCTGGGAAATCATGACTAAAAGTGATATCAAACTGATACCCAAGAAGTGGCTGCAACTTTGAGTGCCATGATCTTCCACTTTTGGCAGAAGATGGCAAATTCCAGGCTCTAGGTGTTTGTGCACAATCTCTGACCAAACCATTGGCTAACTGCTAAACTAGGTAGTCACAGGGAAAGCCTGGGAGGCTAAAGCTAAATGATACCAATAACACCATCATCAATAATAATAATATGACAGAATCAGCTCCAAGTCCCAAAGCCAGCGGCGAGCTCCGGCCCACAGGCAGTTTCAGGGACCAGGGCAGGGCAGCCAGAGACTTCTCTAGGAGGCCCTGCCCCCTCCGGCCATAGGCTCTTTCCACGGGGTGATCCAAGAAGGCAGACTAGAGGGTGACTGCATCTCCAGTTGCTCCAGAACCCAGGATTCAAGAAGGGGAGGCATTGAGAGACTTGGACTAAAATAGAGCTACGGGGTGAGTCTCCATCACCGGGGGAAGCTCGACCTGGGCAGCAGGCCCGGATAGGGGCGGCTTATCAAAGCAGGGCAGGGAAGCTAGAGTCTTCCCCAGGTAGCCCTACTCACTCCGGCAGCGGGGTACTCCCATATGGCCAGCTTCTCGGAGCAGGCCACCCAGTGAGAGCCTTTCTGCACAGAACCAGCTCCAAGTCCTGCCAGCAGCAAGCTCCAGCCCACAGGCTTCAGGGACCAGGACAGGGCAGCCAGGGACTTCCACAACCAGCCCGACTCCCTCCGGTGGGAGGCGCCTTTCAAGGCCAGCTTCTCGGAGCAGACTGCCCAGTGAGAGTCTTTCTGCACAGAGCCAGCTCCAAGCCCTGGAACCAGTAGCGGGCTAAGGGCAACTTTATTCAGAAGCACTGCATTATCAAGTTACTCCAAGACTTCAGGCTACTGAAGGCTGGGAGGTGATACACTGGAAATCTACAGGGACACTATAAGCCAATAGAGGAAATCTGCAATATCTCAGAGACCCACTGATATCTGACTAATATGAGAAAACAAGGGAAGAAAATGTCCCAAAGAAACCTAGATACTATATCAATAAAACCCAATGACAGCACAGCAGAAGAAATGTCAGAAAGAAAGTTCAGAATGTACATAATTAAAACAATCAGGGAAGCAAACAAGGAGATGAAAGAGCAAATGCAGGCATTAAATGATCACACCAATCAACCGTTAAAAGAGCAAATATGGGAAGCAAGAGATCATTTCAATAAAGAGATAAAGATACTGAAAAACAAGCCAACAGAAATCCTTGAAATGAAGGAAACAATAAACCAAGTTAAAAACGCCATAGAAAGCAAAACCAATAGGATAGAACACCTAGAAGATAGAACCTCAGACATTGAAGACAAAATATTTAATCTTGAAACCAAAGTTGACCAAACAGAGAAGATGGTAAAAAATCATGAACAGAATCTACAAGAATTATGGGATATCATGAAAAGGCCAAATTTAAGAATTATTGGGATTGAGGACGGCTTAGAGAAACAAACCAAAGGAAGAAAAATCTATTCAATGAAATAATATCAGAAAATTTCGCAAATCTGAAGAATGAAATGGAAAACCAAGAACAAGATGCTTACAGGACTCCAAATATACAAAATTAAAACAGACCCACACCAAGGCACATTATTATGAAAATACCTAACATACAAAATGAAGACAGAATTTTAAAGGCCGTGAGAGAAAAGAATCAAATTGCATTCAGGGGGAAACCAATAAGAATATCAGCAGATTTTTCAATCCAGACCCTAAAAGCTAGAAGGGCCTGGAACAACATTTACCAAGCCCCGAAAAAAAAAAAAAAAAAAAAAAAAAAACGGATGCCAACCAAGAATCTTGTACCCAGCAAAACTTACTTTCAGATTTGATGACAAAATAAGACCCTTCCATGATAAACAAAAGCTAAAGGAATTTACAAAAAGAAAGCCGGCATTACAGAACATTCTCAGCAAAATATTCCATGAGAAAGAGATGAAAAACAACGATGCAAATCAGCAATGGGAGGAACTAGCCTAAAGGAATAGCCAAATAAAGGAGAAACCAAATCATGTCAAAAAACAAAAATGAGTCAAATGACTGGGAATACAAATCATATCTCAATAATAACTGTGAATCTTAATGGCCTGAACTCATCAATCAAAAGACATAGACTGGAAGATTGGATTAAAAAGAAAAATCCAACAATATGCTGCCTGCAAGAGACTCATCTCATAGAAAGAGATACCCATAGACTAAAGGTGAAAGGATGGGAAAAAACATACCACGCACGTGGACACAGCAAAAAAGCTGGAGTATCCATCCTCATTTCAGATAATGTGGACTTCAAGCCAAAACTAGTCAGAAGGGAAAAAGAAGGACATTACATACTGCTTAACGGAAGCATAAATCAGCAAGATATAACAATCATAAATATCTATGCCCCGAACATTGGCTCATCCATTTATGTTAAACAAATCCTTCTCAATTCCAAAAATCAAATAGACCACAACACAATAATACTAGGCGATTTTAACACACCTCTCTCACCACTGGACAGATGTTCCAAACAAAAATTGAATAAAGAAACCATAGATCTCAAAAACACAATCAACAATTTAGACTTAAAGACATATACAGAATATACCATCTAACAAAGAATGAATACACTTTCTTCTCAGCAGCACTTGGATCCTTCTCTAAAATAGACCATATTTTAGGCCACAAAGCTACTGTTAGCAAATACAAGAAGATAGAGAACTACCTTGTACTCTATCAGATAATAATGGATTGAAATAAGAAATAAATGACAGAATAAAAAACAGAAGCTTCTCCAATACCAGGAGATTAAATAATACACTATTATATGATGAATGGATAACAGAAGACATCAGGAGGGAAATTAAAAAATTCTTAGAAGTAAACGAGAAAAAAGACACATCATATCAAAATCTCTGGGACACTATGAAAGCAGTACTTAGAGGAAGATTTGTTTCATGGGGCGCATTCAACAAAAGAAGTAGAAATCAACAAATAAACGACCTAACACTACAGCTCAAAGCCCTAGAAAAAGAAAAGCAGACCAACATGAAAAGTAGTAGAAGACAGGAAATAGTTAAAATCAGACCTGAAATCAACGAAATTGAAACAAAAGAAACAATCAGAAAAATTAACAAAATAAATCGTTGGTTCTTTGAAAAAATAAACAAAATTGATAAACCCTTAGCCACACTAACAAAGAGAAAGAGTGAGAAAACTCAAATTACTAAAATTCGGAATGAAAAAGGAAATATCACAACAGACATGAGTGAAATACAAAACATAATTAGAAGCTATTCTGATAATCTATACTCCAACAAAACAGAAAACCTCAAAGACATCAACAAGTTTCTAGAGACATATGAATTACCTAAACTGAACGAGGAGGATATACACAACTTAAATAAATCAATTTCAAGCAATGAAACAGAAGAGGTCATCAAAAGCCTACCAACAAAGAAAAGTCCGGGACCAGATGGGTTCTCAGCCCAGTTCTACAAAACCTTTAAAGAAGAGCTCATTCCAATACTTCTCAAAGTATTCCATGAAATAGAAGAGGAAGGAACCCTCCCAATCTCATTCTATGAAGCCAATATCACCTGATACCTAAACCAGACAGAGACACATTGAAGAAAGAAAATTTCAGACCAATATCCTTAATGAACATTGACGCAAAAATTCTAAACAAAATTTTAGCAAATCGCATACAAAAATACATTAAAAAGATAGTGCACCACGGTCAAGTGGGTTTTATCCCAGGGATGCAAGGTTGGTTCAACATCCAAAAATCAATAAATGTTATTCACCATATTAACAGACTTAAAGTTAAGAATCACATGATTATTTCAATAGACACAGAAAAAGCATTTGATAAAATACAGCATTCCTTCATGCTCAAAACACTAGAAAAAATAGGGGTCGTGGGAACATTCCTTAATATTGTAAAGGCCATCTACGCTAAGCCCATGGCCAATATCATTCTAAATGGTGAAAGACTGAAAGCATTCCCCCTAAAAACTGGAACAAGGCAGGGATGCCCTCTTTCACCACTTCTATTCAACATCATTCTTGAGACTCTAGCCAGAGCAATTAGACAAACCAATGAAATTAAAGGGATACGAATAGGAAAAGAACAACTCAAACTATCCCTGTTCGCTGATGACATGATTATATATTTAGAGGAACCTGGAAATTCCACCAGAAAACTTTTAGAACTCATAAGTGAATTCAGTAAAGTAGCAGGTTACAAGATCAATGCTCATAAATCCAATGCATTTTTATACCTAAGTGATGAATCTTCAGAAAGAGAAATTAGGAAAACCACCCCATTCACAATAGCAGCGAAAAAATAAAATACTTGGGAATCAGTCTCACAAAAGAGGTGAGAGACCTCTACAATGAGAACTACAGAACACTAAAGAAAGAAATTAAAGAAAACCTTAGAAGATGGAAAGATCTCCCATGTTCTTGGATAGGAAGAATTAATATTGTCAAAATGGCCATACTACCAAAAGTGCTATACAAATTCAATGCAATTCCAATTAAAATCCCAATGATGTGCCTTACAGAAATAGAGCAAGCAATTATGAAATTCATCTGGAAGAATAAGAAACCCAGAATTGCTAAAGCAATCCTTAGTAGATAGAGTGAAGCAGGGGGCATCGCAATATCAGAATTCAACTCTACTACAAAGCAATAGTAACAAAAACGGCATGGTATTGGTACCAAAATAGACAGGTAGATCAATGGTACAGAATAGAGGACATGGACACAAACCTAAATATATATAATTTTCTCATACTAGAAAAGGGGCCAAAAATATGCAATGGAGAAAAGATAGCCTCTTCAACAAATGGTGCTGGGAAAAATGGAAAACCATACGCAACAGAATGAAATTAAACTCCTATCTCTCACCCTGCACAATACTCAACTCAAAATGGATCAAAGACGTCGGAATCAGACCAGACACCCTGCATCTTATAGAAGAAAAAGTAGGTCCAAATCTTCAACTTGTTGGCTTAGGATCAGACTTCCTTAACAGGACTCCCATAGCACAAGAAATAAAAGCAAGAATCAACAACTGGGATAGATTCAAACTAAAAAGCTTTCTCTCAGCAAAGGAAACTATCAGTAAAGTGAAGAGAGAGCCTACAGAATGGGAGAATATCTTTGCCACTCATACTTCAGATAGAGCACTAATTTCCAGAATCTATAAGGAACTCAAAAAACTCTACAACAAGAATACAAATAATCCAATCACCAAATGGGCTAAAGAAATGAACAGACACTTCACAGAAGAAGATGTACAAGCAATCAACAGATATATGAAAAAATGTTCAACATCTTTAGTAATAAGAGAAAAGCAAATCAAAACTACCTTAAGATTTCATCTCACCCCAATTAGAATGGCAATTGTCAAGAACACAAGCAACAATAGGTGTTGGGGGGGATGTGGGGAAAGAGGTACACTCATACATTGCTGGTGGGGTTGCAAATTAGTGCAGCCACTCTGGAAAGCAGTATGGAGATTCCTCAGAAAGCTTGGAATGGAACCACCATTTGAACCAGCTATCCCACTCCTTGGCCTATACCCAAAAACTTAAAATCAGCATACTACAGAGATACAACCACAACAATGTTCATTGCTGCTCAATTCACAATAGCCCGATTGTGTAACCAACCTAGATGCCCTGCAGTTGATGAATGGATAAAGAAACTGTGGCATATATATACAATGGAATATTACTCTGCCATGAACAATGATAAAATTATGGCTTTTGCAGGCAAATGGATGAAATTGGAGAATATCATGCTAAGTGAGATAAGCCAATCTCAAAAAACTAAAGGACAAATGATCTCGCTGATAAGCGGATGAGGACATATAATGGGGGTCGGAGGGGTTAGCGTTAGCATTAGGGTTAGGGGTAGTTTTAAGGTTAGGGATAAGGAAGGTGGTAAGAATGGAGGAAGGAAGGACTGTATAGAGGGAAAAGAGGGGTGGGAGTGGTGGGGGGAAGGGAAAAAAATAACAGAATGAATCAAACAACATTACCCTATGTAAATTTATGATTACACAAATGGTATGCCTTGACTCCATGTACAAACAGAGAAACAACATGTATCCCATTTGTTTTAAATTAAAAAAAGAAAAAAAACCAATAATAATATGATTCGTATAATCATACTTGTACACAGGTAATGTCTGTCTCCTTCCAACCATTTTTCTTCCCCCCCCCTCTCATTTCCCTCTATGTAATCTAAAGTTCCTCCATTCTTCTCTCATTCCCTGCCTGCCCACCCCCATTATATATCATCATCCACTTATCAGGGAAAACATTCAGCCTTTGGCTTTTTGGGATTGGCTTATTTCACTTACATGATATTCTCCAATTCCATCCATTTATCTGCAAGTGCCATAATATTATTCTTCCTTATGGCTGAATAATATTCCATTGTGTGTATATACCACAGTTTCTTAACCATTCATCTGTTGAAGGGTATCTAGGTTGGTTCCACAATCTAGCTATTGTGAGTGGAGCTGCTATAAATATTTATGTGGCTGTGTTACTGTAGTATGTTAATTTTAAGTCCCCTGAGTATAAACCAAACAATGGGATAACTGGTTCAAAAGGTGCATCTATTCCAAGTTTGCTGAGGATTCTCCACACTGCTCTCCGTAGTGGCTGCACCAATTTGCAACATCGTGTACAAGCATAGAAAGGAAATGATATACCCTGTTTGTGTACAAGGAATCAAAATGCAGTCTGTAAAAATTTAAAAAATTTAAAAAAAAGAAGACATCAACACAAATGACTAGATATGTGTGTGTATGTATGTGTACGCATGCACACCTGTTTATGTTTCTGGGAATCAGAGCCTTGTATGTCTAAAATGGGAAGTTATACTCCATATATACATAATATGCCAAAATACTTTCTACTGTCATGTATATCTAAAAAGAACAAATAAAATTAAAAAACAATAATAATAATCTGAGAATACATAAGCATTTTCATAAAGCAGTTTTTGCATTTAAGTTGAAGAAGAAACTAAAAAGGAAACAACATTTGAAAATAATTAACAAAATCCAGAGTTACTGAAGCATATTCAGTTTTTAACCAAATATTTCATGTAATGAAATAGAAAACTGTGCCCAAACTAAAGGGGAAAAAGCAGTCAATAGAAATCTGATTCTGAACGGGAACTTAGATTTAGCAAACTAAGAAATGAATATACATCTTATAAATATGTTCATAGAATTAAGTAAAACTATTTTCAATGTAAGCTTTCTAAATGTAAATATTTATATCATATAAATATGTATTTTTATTACATAATACATTTATACTACATATATTTATACTACATATTTATATATTATTAGCATATTAGTTGTATTTGTGTACAATAAGTATTAATTTACAGTTCCTTATGAGTTTCTTTTTTTTTCTTAGGAGTTTCTTTTATGTTACTTTTAATATATTTTCATTATTTTTCATTACTGTTTCCTCTAAGGATATATTTTCCTTCTATATAACAAACTCCAAACTCCTGTTCACGTTTCTCTTAATTCATGTCTGCTGATGATACTTTCTCTCTCTCTCTCTCTCTCACACACACACACGCCTGCACACACATGAAGCCATTTTTGCTCTGTTTTCCTTCTTAAAGGTCATTTTCTCTGAGTGTAGAATTCTAGGTTGGCAGTTACTTTCTTTAAGCTCTTTGAAGATGTAATTCCATTGATGGCTATTCTCTATTACTGCTATTAAAAGAAAAATTAATAACCTTGTTTTAATTCCATGGAAATAATGTAGCTTTTTTCTCTATCTTTGCTTTTAGAATTTTTTAATCTATTTTTTTCTATTTTCCTAGATATGCCTACATGCATTGTGTGTGTGTATTTATCTGCTTGTAATTCAGAGTGATTATTAAATCTATATCTTGATGTTTTCCTCAAACTTGGAAAATTCATAGCTATAATTTTTCATATATTACTTCAGATACATTCTATCTCTCCTATCAATCTTGTACTCCAATTAAATATATACTTATATGTTTACACGGGGGTTCTATATGCTTCTGTGCTCTTTTATACATATCATTTTATGCTTCAGTCGGGACATTTTCTTCTCATGTCTTCTAATTCACTGAATTTTATTCCAATGATTTCTAATGTGCTATTAAAACATTCTACTAAGTTCATAGTTCCAGTTAGTGTACTTTTTACTTCTAGTGTTTTCACTTAATTTTATTTAATGTTTTTAAACTTTCTGCTGTGATTTCACATCTATTTTCTTAACCTAATAATTATTAGTAGTTTTCTACTGATGCATAACAAATGCTATGAGTTCAGTAGCTTAAAGCAACATATATTTATTATCTTGCCCTTTTCTGGGCAGGTGTCTGGGTGTGGCATAACAGAGTCCTCTGTTCAGATTCTCACATACCTGTAATAAAAGTTTCAGGAGTATTTTCCTTCCTGCAGCTTGGCATCAACTTCCAAACTCAGGTCATTGTTCAGAGAATTTAGTTCCTTGTGATTTTAGAGGCTGTTTTAGAGTTTGTTTCCTTTTTCTTGCTGTCAACCATAACTGCTCTCAGTTCCTAGAGGTTGCCCACATTTTTTTTTTTTTTTTTTTTTTTTTTTTTTTTTTTTTTTGCACAAGCCTCTTAAGTCCTCTTCTTAAAGCAACTTACTTCTTCAGAGCCAGCAAGGAAATATCTCTCCCTTGGATACATCTTACTACATAAGAATACAGCTGAGCATCATTGCTGAGATGGACTCATGTAACATAACGTAAGGGGGTGATGTCTCATTGTCTTCTCAATCTTCTGTTGGATAGAGGTAAGTCACAGTTCTGGCCACACTCAAAGGAAGGGGACGATATATGACTGATTCATTGTGGATCATTTTAGGAAAAATCTGTCACAATTACAATCACCTTAGTTGTGTCTTATAAATGCATTATATTTATATGGGTCTATTTCTACTTAGTACTTTTAAAAACTATTTCTTGATTTTTAATCCTTTGGTGGTTTCTCTTATATGCCTAGTGTAAATTAATGCATCTTGAAAACTGTATATCAGGAGTCCTTAAATGTTTTAGAAAAGGGTCAGAAAATCAGTCACTTAGATTTTTTAGATCATCTCTCATTTAGATCACCTCTGTTGTAACTATTAAATCTTGTCACAGTAGTATGAAAGCAACCATATATAATACATAAGTGAAGAAATGTGGTTATGTTGTAAAAGAAGACTTGAGATTTGGATACCAAAATTTTGAATTTCATAAAATTTTTACATTTCACAAAATGTTATCTTCTTTTGAATTGCTTTTAATCACTTAAAAATGTAAAAGCCATTACACAGCTTGCAGGCCGCACAAAAACAGGTGGTGGGCTCATGAGCTGAAGGGCTGTAGGTTGTGCCTCCCTGTTATAAATGAAAAAAAATATAAAGACAAATTGAGGCTCTGGATTATATTATCTTCCTCAGTAAAGATTTTATTTTACTTCCTGGCAGGTAGTTAGACTAGGGACACAATCATATTTATCTAACTAGAGACTAAACTAATTTGAAGTGAGTTTCAGTCTCTGTGAGGGTTAATTTATTTCTCATTTACCTCTTTGAGTAGGATGTATCCCTAAGCATATGGAGAATGTCAGCCGATCTGCTCAGTTTGTTAGTTCTTTTGACCAAAAACCACAAAGAACAATTTATACTTCCTCAAGGAAACTACAAAGCAATGAATATCCGGCTAACATTTCTGCATACCCCCTCTGGAATCTGGACCTCTCAAATACTTTCTGCCTTTGTAGACAAATTCACGTATTACAGTCATTATAGTACCATTCTAGGAATAAAGGATACCTAATTCCCTTCTTTGGTTTTTTAGCAACATGAAGAATAGCAGGATGGAAAGAACTCTAGTAAGTACTTACTTATTTTCTTTCTTTTGTATGGCCTTGGTTTAAAATTTGTAGAGACACATATACATGCACTTTACCATGTTATTGGAAGGTGATATATTGGGATGCAAAATCTAGCAAACCTTCTCCTCCTCATCACAACCACCACATTATCATCATATCACTCACAAAAGAATGAAAAAGGCCCAGATAAGAAAATTTCCATCTAAACACTCATGAAGTTAGCAGCAAATATGAAATTAAGTTCAGGGTAAATCATGTCACTAGTCTAAATTTTTTGACCATTACCAAAGCAGCTCCACAGGGTGTTACCACTAGCAGGACAACCATTAAACAAAATTTCAATTTGCTTTCAGGCTTACCAATACACACAACTTATATAGCTGGGTGTCCTGCATTTTATCCTGTTTTTCCATTTTTCAACTCAGTGTCCTGTGGAAAATAATATCTGTTATACCTGTTTTATCTTCTGAGAAACAAGTGTAATTATACTGCCTCAAGTTTATTGTTAGGTAAAATGAATGAATATATGTATATTCCACAGCTTTGTACCTACCATATGATAACATAGAATGAGTATAGCAATTATTGTTTAGAATGCCCAGCTCTAGGTACAATGAGAGAACAACAGATGAATGAGAGAGTCTACCTAAATGTGCTCATAACTGAGTTAGGAATATAATAAGATCAATACTAAGAAATGATTAAAAAGTGTGATGATTGAGTGCCAACTTTTACATACTTTGAGACTATAGACATATTACAATCTATTTGAGCTATAGAAAATGAGATGGATTTTGTATATGGAGGATGACCTGTCATGACTGAGACCTGGAGCCAAACTGAACTCAAAACTCCAAAATAAATGTAAGGGGTGTGGTAATCAAAGCAAAATGAGAAATATCAGTTTAAAAGTCTAAAAACTCATACAACAGAATTCAGAAACAGAACTGATGAATCTACCCAGAAACTTTAAATTGGTTTCAAGTGTCAAAGCACCTAAAGGTCAGCCCTGTATGTACCCGGTAGTAGGAATCCATACTTAACCCCACTGGGCAATTGTCACTTCTCTTGTCTCAAAATGAAGAGTCATTCCACAAGGCCTTAAGTTCCCCTTCCCTTGGCACAGGAGAAATGGAAAGAAAACATGACATGGATCCTAATAGGACCAACTTAGAGCAAAGACGAGCCTTTTCACCCCAGAGATTGGTTCTAATAGCTTAGCTAATTCCATTCTCCTAAGTGGTGTTCTCTGGATTGGGAAATGAGCTGCCTTGGTAATGAGGTCTCCAGGCATTCTGCTGTTTGGATTGAGGCTTCTGCCATTGAATCACTTGAGAGTAATAACTGCTTTTTGGAGAGAGAGAGACCCAGAATTTGAGACAGAAGATCAGTACATTATGAAGAACTTCCAATCAGGGCTACTACTTTGTAACCCAAAGACAAGCTTCTTTCAGTGGGTGGGGCTATGAAAATCTGGAGAAACTGTGACATTTTTTGTCCTTCACTTTGGTCTCAAACACAGGAAGACTGAGATAGACCTTATTTCCTTCTTCTCTAAACAGTTGTTTTTAGTTGTGACATTTTGGGTGGTGCCTAGAGATTTGCCAGCAAAGGGGGAATTTTTCTAAAACCGTCACTCTGCTCAGTAAGACTACTAACCCTGTCATAAGAAAACTTATAGATGATTCAGTAAAATAGCATAGCTCCACAAAGTGTTCTAAAGCTAAGTAAGAACTGGGTTTTAAATAATTTTATGAAGGACATTGACAAAAATTTTGGAAATATTTTATCACCCTAGTAAAAATATGTATAATCTATTGTTTTAAGTAGTCAAATTTCCAGAATGGTAGATGTGACTCAGACATGAGCATAAGTCTCTAGAAGACCCAAGAATCAGGCTACCTGGTGAGTATCATTTCCTTGGGTACCAGGATGGGGAATGTTTATTAAAGCATAAACTTGGTTGTCACATAGCAGTGACAGTTTATAGGGGAAAACATGATGTCTCCTGGGGAAGATTTTGGAAATTCAGTGAATAGTGTAATGTAGAGAAAAGGGACATAAAACACTTGAAAGGTCTTTAATTGGGTCTTATACCAAAAGTTGTTCAAGAGTCTAAGCCCCAAGGGAGCAAGCACCATCTTGCTGGTTTTTCCTTTCTTAGCACTAGCATAGTACTTACGCTTTGTGACCACTGAACACATTGATCTGCTGGAAGAAATGATTTTGATTAGTAAAATCAAGTCAAATAGTGGTTTAAGTAAATAAAAACTACACAGTAAGTCGTATGTTTTGTTTTTGCTTTTTGTTTTGAGGTCTGTTTGATGGTTTGCAGTCCTGGGGATTGAACACAGGGATGCTCTATCAGTGAGTGACGTTCCCAGTTCTTTTTATTTTAGATTTGAGACAGGCTCTCACTAAATTCCTGAGGTTGATCTCAGCCTCCCAAGTCACTGAGATTATAGGTGTGCACTACTTGTACCCAGTGCACAGTGGATTTTTAAAAATTCAGAAAACAACAGGATAAGATTTATTCTCTGGGGAAACATAATAAACAGTATATTCAGTTAGGATTTGGTCAAGGACCAGCCTTGTGTGACTTTTCTTTTATTTGAAAGACAGGAAAGGCAATAAAATTGCCGAAGTCAAAGACAGTATCCGAATGTGGTTATTTCTGTCCATCTGAACCTTCCCTACAATTTCTTCCTCTTATCTTTCACTTCTTTCCTATATTTCCTAGATCCTAGATAAGTAATCCTTCTTTTTCTAATTCTTGGATCATACCACCCCATTTTGCACCCCTTTACTGATTGTTGTATCTGCTGGATTCTCACATATTGGTGCTGATGGAGTTTCAGAGGTATTAGGAACTTAGAGTTGACTAATAGTCTGGCAGTAGAGGGAATCAGAAATACTTCAGGCCACAAGTATGTGTGAGGTCTGCTTGACATGAGGAATCTTCTAGTGAAGAGTCACAGGTCTCCTAGTGAAGAGGAATCACATGGTAAGATTTCTGTGCATGAATTTAAATGTCTACAAATATAATGGAAACTGTGAGTTAACATTGATAGACTCTGAACTATCAATTACAAGATAACAAGTGATCTGGATATCACTTTAGGTCATTCCTACATATATTGGTTGGATGGGCTATTCTGATCCATGGGAAAAGTAAAATACTAGTTATTATCCAGAGGGGATTAGAGACAAAACTGAAAATTGCATTCTTCCTAATCCATGGCTATGTTAAAAATGTGTGTGTAGCAGTATATTAATCCAATCAATGTACTTCAGAGGTTTTTAAAAGGAAAAAATCCATATGAGCAAGTGGAAGGTAAATGATGAAATTTATAAAACCAAGGCTCAAGTAATCAAAGGACTGTTTACAATCTAGGAGTGTTAAAATGAATCCCTTAACTCCACTTCTGTTCTTCTCCTATTACAAACTTCAACTGGATCATTTGTGAAAAATAAAAAGGCATAACCACTCATAAAACTTACTATTTTATAAGGACTTCCAACATGTTCAGCACTAGGTCAAATTCTTTAACACATTGACCTATTTAATTCTCTTAGCAACTCTGTATTTTATTACTATAATCAATTTACAAATGAGTTTGAATATTGTGCTTAAAATTTTGAAGAGCTATTGAAAAAACTCACTCAGGGGAGGTCCATGTGCTGAGTTTTTCTGAAAGATTACAATGACAACAGTTGGTAGAAACATACCCAAAGTGACAAGTGTGAGTTAGGGGACCATCACATTATCATAGGGTATGATGATGGTCATCAGAAGTTGGGTGTTGGTAGATAGTACAGAAAGAAGGGGACAGAGAGGAGAGAGTTTCAGGAGGGACTGCCACTGAGGGGTTTGGAAAAGAGAAGGGAGGTAATTCCACTGACTCTCAACCTTCTGAATGGTGAAACCTGGTTAAGGGTCAAGGTGAAACCTGACCTAGTACATTCGTCCTGTTAGGTTCACTTGGGGTAAGACAAAATGTAGATGTGCCAATTCATTTCTATCCTCACCATAGCTTGGAATTGTAGTAAAACATAGGGCATCTGGACCTTGTCTGGTTAAATGAATTTATCTTTGCTGTCACACTAGGAAAGTCTATTTTCCTACTTGAGGGGACATCTTCAGGTTCACTCTGCTCCTTTTCCCTCTTTTGATTAGAATTCAAGGAGATAAGTTACATTTCTACAGTGCCTTATAAAATAATTTTTCATGGCCTTAGAGGATATTGGTTGCAGGATCTATGGGAAGACTAGTCAGCTCCCTTTTCTAGTTTTCCAGGATCACAGGGGATGTAGGTGCAGGGCTCAGGGAAGTGAAAATTAGGACTAGACTAGGGCTCTGGGAAAGTAGTCATTGTGGGGACCTTGCAGGGCACATGGTAGTGAATGCTGCAGACACTGTTGAAAAAATATCAGTCCCAGGAATCATTTGTCTTTCACTAGGTCACTGTTCTTTGGCTCCTTGGGGAACTAATTTAGGGGGGTTGAGGAGGAGCTAAAAAGCTGGGTGCAGTCTACATCTCATTGGCTTCTCCCTTCACCAAAGGCCAGTTCTTAAATGGCAAAAAGTCTGTTTCTTTCTTTTTAAGCAGCTTTATTGAAGCACAATTGATATTCAATAAGTTGAACATATTTAATGTATTTGATGAGTTTGAACCCATGAAATCCACCAGTACAATCAAAGAACAAACATTACCTTCAAATCCTGCATCACTTGATTTTCTGTTTCATTTGTGTCATAATAAGACACTTAACATGAAATCTACCCTCCAAACAGATTTTTAAGTTTACAGCTCCTTAGTTCCTTTATCCTGGATCCTGGTAAATACAA
The DNA here is from genome assembly GCF_902686455.1 of Sciurus vulgaris. Taxonomy (NCBI): domain Eukaryota; kingdom Metazoa; phylum Chordata; class Mammalia; order Rodentia; family Sciuridae; genus Sciurus; species Sciurus vulgaris. The sequence continues at coordinate 120,475,488 of NC_136461.1, read as the reverse complement.
GTTTCTGCTTTTATCAGTTTGACTAGTTTAGGTACCTTACATAAATGAAGTCATGCAACTTTTGCTCTTCTGTGACTGGTTTACTTCACTTAGCATAATATTGTCTAGTTTATCATGTTGTTGCAAATGGAAGATTTCTTCCTTTTTAAAGCTGAATAATATTCCATTCTATTTATGTACCACATTTTTATTCACTAATTAATTCATACTAATTCATTAGTTTGTCTCTTGACAACTTGTTTCCATAAGTTGTCTATTGTGCAGAGTGCTGCAATAAACATGGGTGTACAAATATCTTTGATGTTCTGATTGCAACTCAGGTAACTGAAAAACTGATTAACATCACTAATCACTGGGAACTGCAAATCGAAACCACAATATCACCTCCCAACAATTGTCATGGATAATATTTTTAAAAACTCCCCAAAACTATTCTCAATAGATAACAAGAGTTAGAAAGAATTTGTAGATATTGAAATCCTTTTACACCTGTAGTGGGAATGTAAAATGGTGCAGCCACCATGGAACATAGTAGGAAAGTTCCTCAAATACTTAAAAATAGAACTACTGTATAATCCAGGAATCCAACTTCTGGGTGTATAGTCAAGAAATTGAAATCAGGTAACTGTTGCTACAAATCTATTTTATTTTATTTTATTATTTTATTTTTCTGTCTTTCCTATCACCTCTGTCTCTGCTCTTAATCCCAAGGCAGTAGGGGAAACCCGTCTATAGTATCAAGGAAGAAGGTGGGCAAAGAGGCAGACTGAACAGTTGGTCAATAGGTGAACATTGATGACCTCTGGGGTCTGAGGCTTTGCCCAAAGGCTGGGCACACTTTACTAAAGGCTTGGGCTCAGCCAACTCTGTTTCGTGGTTCACTCATCACACCTTACTTTCCTTTACCCAGCTCTTTCTGACCTAGGCCTGCCTGAATGCCAAAGCCAAATTCTACTTTTGTGACTGAATTTCTCTTTGAAGGCTTCTCCAGCTTTGGGTGGCAGCACAGGCTTATCTTCTTTATTGTTTTTCTAACCTTGTACCTGCTGACTCTGTCTGGCAATGTGATTATCGTGACCATTATTCACCTGGACCGTCACCTCCGTATACCAATGTACTTCTTCCTGAGCATGCTCTCTGTCTCTGAGACCTGCTACACTGTGGCCATCATTCCCCGTATGCTTTCTGGCCTCCTGAATCCTCATCAGACCATAGACATCCAAAGCTGTGCCACCCAGCTCTTCTTCTATCTCACCTTTGGCATCAACAATTGCTTCCTGCTCACAGCCATGGGATATGACCGCTATGTGGCCATCTGCAACCCCCTGAGGTATTCAGTCATCATGGGTAAGAGGACCTGTGTCCAGTTGTCATCTGCGTCACTGGGAATTGGTCTGGGCATGGCCATTGTCCAGGTAACATCTGTGTTTGACCTGCCCTTCTGTGATGCCTTTGTTATTTCCCACTTCTTCTGTGATGTGAGACCCCTTCTGAAGCTTGCCTGTATAGACACCACTCTCAATGAGATAGTCAACTTTATTGTCAGCGTCTGTGTCCTTGTCCTACCGATGGGCCTGGTCTTCATCTCCTATGTCCTCATCATCTCCACCATTCTTAAGATTGCTTCTGCAGAGGGTCGGAAGAAGGCTTTTGCCACCTGTGCCTCCCACCTCACAGTGGTCATCATCCACTATGGCTGTGCCTCCATCATCTACCTCAAACCTAAGTCCCAGAGCTCCCTGGGGCAGGACAGACTCATCTCAGTGACGTACACGGTCATCACCCCCCTGCTGAACCCTGTGGTGTACAGCCTGAGGAATAAGGAAGTCAAAGATGCTCTCCGCAGAGCCATAGGGAGAAAGCCCATCTCCCCTTAAGCAGGACAGATTGTGAAAGCTTTTTTGTCTTTTTGTTTTCTTTTCGTGTATAATGTACTACTTTTTATTCTATTTCATACATATCCATACATATAGGATCAAAAAGAGTTGAACTAAGAGTTGGGCTAAGCTGAACTAAGTCAAATTGGGTGCTAAAACTGGGGTAGTCTTGCTTTTCCATGTCCTGCTTTATAGGATGAGAAAATGACTTGGCAGACAGGTAAGAATAGAGTAGGAAGATCTATATGCCTGTGTCACTCATACCCAGGTGCATCCATGCACACTTGCACATAGCAACACACATCCTGAGAATATTTTTGGTTACTTATACAAATCCAGTTAGACACAAAGTTCTGCAGGGTCCTAAAAAACTGATGAATAAATAGTTTGGAAACCGCCTCAGAAACAGTTCTTTGTTGTTTTTTGGTGTTGTTTAGAGTTTCAGAGTAATTTTTGCAGTCATCAAAAAGAGTAATTTGGAGAGGGGTAGGGAGGAATGAAGGAACTTTGTGCAGAGAGAAGTGAGGGGAGGGGTGGGGCAGTGAGGATGGAAGAACAGTAGAGTGAGACAGACATTATTACCCTATATACATGTATGATTACACCAGTGGTGTGACTCAGCTCCATGTACAGCTAGAGGAATGAGAAGTTATGCGCCATCTGTGTACAATGTGTTGAAACGCATTCTACTGTCATGTATAACTAATTAGAACAAACAAAAATGAAAAAAAAAGTAAATGAGGAAACACACCTCTTTGTTAAAGGCTTTCTCCTGTTTTGTTTTTGCTACCTGCTAATATTCCATCACAACGTAGGAAATCTTCAAAGATTGGAGACATATCTGTCTTAACTGACCTGGGAATAAGGAGTGCCAAACTATCAGCTACAGATGACACAGACGGTAGCCGTTCCCAGTCCTGAGATGCCCAGATGAGAAAACTCAGACTGAAAAGGAGGCCATGCTGAAAAGTTTAACGTTTTTCTTTCTTTCAACACACAAATAAAGAGGATAGAGTTCAAAAGAAGCTAAGCAAAAGTAGAGTTCCCTTTGCATGGTAGACCTAAACTCTCTGAAATAGTGTTAAAAACACAAGCACTTTAACTACTACTATGGAAAATATTTATTAAGGAATATAAATCTTAAGTTTGACTTAAAACATTTTTACAGGAAGCTCTTGAACCTAATGCAGTTAATTTTTCACGAGTCTCTTCTTGAATACTCTCAACTTTAAACCTGAGTTCCCAGGGTTTCAAGTCACAGGTGAAAGCGAGATGACCTGGTGCAAGAAAGGATCCTCTATCTCATCCTTCCACTCAGCTCTGGCCTTCATAGTGCATTGAAGGTTTGCACAGTAGCACAGTAGAAGTGCGACAGCAGAGCAAATATACCCTAAGTTTCTAATACTATTCCTGTAACATCCAAAATCCATCTGATCTTGAGGCATGACCCTGCAGAGGCAACCTATCACTTGTGAAAGTGTTTTCAGATCTTCTGGTGCTGAGAATGGGGCACGTTGGTAGAAATGAACCCATTCCTTAACTCAAATGAACATAGGTCTCTCTGCAAAAAGCCCTGCACATGAAGTCTGACTGGGGATACAAGATAATCTTTGCTTTTGTGTCCAGATTCCGAGAACTGATAGAGTGAGTTCATTCCTGTGAGATTAATCAAAACATAATTCAAAAATTTTGCTTTGTAATTCTGTTTAATCTGGTCAAACCTACTGAGTCTGTTGGTCAGTGTAACACTGTCTCCTTTCTGAAGTTGAGTTTGGTGGATATTGTGGTATGATGCCCAGATTGCATCCATCAGGACCTACACATCCCACACATACATTATCATATCACCCCAGGTTCTGGGAGAACCATGGACTGAGGGAACTCGGTGAGTCCCTCTTCAGGAAATGTCTTTGCAAAGGAGCTGCCTCCTACAAATTCATACTACCTTGTAGGGATATATTGCTACCAGTGATTTGCCTGGTTCCGACTATTGCATCTCCTTGAGACAATTAAGAAGAACACCCCCAACTCCCAACTCCAGAGTTCTCATCTGCAAAATGGTCTGAGCGTTTTGCAGTGCTCACATGACATCTTAGCTTCTCCTCTTTTTACATCCTGCTTCCTTCACTCCCACACAGGTATAGCTGCTGAGAATGCAGTCTAATAAACTTGCTGAATTTAAATCTCTGTCTGAGAGTCTGTTTCCTGGGGTTGCCAACCTGCAATATTTTAGGATCACATTTCTAGATCAGTCATTGACATGAGGTGAGAGCTCAAATTCTTAGCCATTATATATTCTAGTGAAGGCAGAGGTCAGTAATGCCTATATTTGGATATATGTAAAATGATTGCATCATGTTTATTGAACTATATTTACTGTGACTCAATTTAGTTGTCAGCAGTGCAGTATTATGTTCTTAGAAACTGGTTAAAAATAAAAATCTGAATTTTTCTCCAAATCCACAAGGAGTCATTTTATTTTTGTCTCCCCAAAATTCTTTATGAGCAATTTCATTTTCTTTGCAGCCCAGGGCCTCTACTTTCCAGTAAGATCACTGCTGCTTTGAGAGGTGTGATGAAAATCAACAACAACAGAAAAGACTAAAAGTGGACCTCTGCCTTTCCAATTTTTAAAAAAGATTGTGGGTTCTGTAGGGGATGTAACTAGTGAAGCTGAAGTGATCCTGGGTAATTTGTAGAGTAGAGGTTTTTTGGTGTGAATATCATGGAAGTTGATGAAATACCAGATGGGGACATGAACTTGGTAAGTAACTGCACAGAGCTAGGCTGATAATCCAGGGCTGGAAGATTGCTCCACTCTCTGAGGTCATGAAGGGACCTGGGCTGTCAGGTGCCTCTGCCTACCACGACAGGAAGCTTCACCTTCAGTTTCAAAGAGAGGCACCTACTCTCTTCACCCACCTAGTGGAAAGAGGGAAGAACACAGATTTTCCTCAAAGATTCAGTTCTGCAACATACTAACCTGGTAGATCTTTCATATGAATCCCTATCCAGGAGGCAGCCTATAGAATTTGTCTTCCATTGGCCACAAGATAAGAGTTGCTGCCTTGATTTTCAGAAAACCAATCCTAACTGGGAATTCATGATGATGTGTGGTGGCCTATCATGAGAGAACAAATGTGGTATGTTTTTACCTAGACTCATTTGGTAAGAGATCAGAGGTGACAAGAGGATACCGCAAGGGCAAATTTGGGATGAATTCTTCTAAACATCTGTATTACATACTTCTTCTCTGGCATTGAGAGAAAATATTTTATATGTATTAAAATGAGAAGACCTCTTGGCAAATGGTGTGTTTTGTAAATCCACATGATATTCAAGTTCTAACTCTATGCTTCACATTCCTTTTGGAAAATGAAAGTATTAGTATGACGAAGAAAATGGGAAGAAAGAGATGATAAACACAGGTCTGAAACAGGAATTTATATACATGGAAGAGCCAGTGAAAGAAATGACCAAAGTGAGGAGCATCAATCTCAACAGCATATTCTAATTGCTTGCTCATACTTACAATGGTCAAGAGAGAACTTTTAAATCTATATTTTTATGGTTCTTGATTCTGGAAGAAAACAAACAAGCAAATGAACAAGAATCCCTAGAAGCATCATGTTACATAGTTTCATAATTATTCTATTCAAATTGTACTTCTCTTTTATAAATGCTGTAAATGAATATACTTATTATTCCAATTATTTAAATAATATTTATTGAGCACTTAACTATTACATGCCAACCAGTTGCAGTTGGTTTAATGAAATAATTCTGAAAATCCTCAAACATAGACTTACATGTACATTGTAAGTTGTGTCTGACAATTGAGAAACAATTGCTGATGCAGTAAAATATTGCTGTTGCAAATTGTCTCCTAAGCAATGACATCAATTCTTTTCAGGGTCTGGCTTAGGAAGTGGGTTCCCAAGTTCGCTGCCTTTTTCAGCTTCCTTAATCTTCAAGAGAAGTTTAAACTGCTGCTCCATGGAGAAAAACAGTCCTGTGTCTACAGCAAACAAAGTCACCACCAAAAATGGGATAATAATTTGCAGCCACATATACTTGGTTTGGTGAGCTGTATATAACACAAATGCAACAAGAAACATATTAGATTCAGGTTAGAACTTGAAAAATCATGTTCAGAGTTTTGCTTCCTTATCATCTTTAGCATAATATGGTACTAAGGAACAGAGAAAAAGCACTTGGGGGATTAAGTTCCACAGACTATACTCCCTGGAAACTTAAAGAGGGCTAAATATTTGCTAAGAATCCCTGTCTAGCCATTCCTCTAGCCAGTGTGACCAATGAGAAGATCATTGGAAAAATGACCTCTTTCTTGGATCTGACATGACCAGCATCCACATATGATTTGGAAGTAGGAAGGAGAGAATGAAACTAGGGTTCATCAGTGCCTGATTTCTTAATCAATAAACCATGGTTTCTTGCATGGGTAAAACAGAGATACTGGAGTGGTCATAATGCCTTCCAATTCTACTATTTCTTAACTTTGTGATTTTATTTACACAATACTGATTTTGTGGTTATTCTGGAATTTTAAAGCTGCAAAATATTATAGCTAGAAATTACTTGGAGATCACCTAGACCAGTGGTTCTCAATGCTAGCTACACATAATTAATACCTGAAAGAACTTTTAAAACTACTGACGCCCAGGCCTCACACAAAACCAGTCCTACCAGAATCTTAAAAAGGTAAGACAGGGACACCAGTCTCTCTTTAAATTCTTCAAGTGATTTCAGTGGAGTCTAGACCAACCCCACAACTTACACATGAGGATAATGGAAGTCCAGGGAAATTGGACAACACTTTGCTCTTACGTTAGCAGAGAACTGCCACTAGGATTTAATTCTGACCTTTGGCCTCATTTTTTTTGGACATAATTATGAACATGCCAAGGGGGGGAAAAATCTAATTTCCACCTTTCAAGGAGAATATTTTAGTTTCCTCCTGGTGTATAAAGTCTGGAAAGGGCTGTTTTTCTTACAGGCATGAAGACAGCTCAGCTGCCAGCTCTGTGTCCCTCAAGCCTTTCCCTCTAGGGTACAGGCACAGGCACAATGTTAAGTCGCGGGGTAAGTTGTTGTGAGCCAGGATACAGGCATACCGACGGGTGGTTTCATTTCCTAGACCTTGTAAGCTAGAATCAACTCCTCCATTTTTCGCATCCTTTGTTTCTTCCTTCAAACTGGAACTCTCTTTCAATTTGGAATATTTAAAACTGAAATATTTAAAATCCCAATCTTAAATATAAGTTCTTTCCTCAGGAGCAACAAATCGATTTGAGATCAAAATAATCTTCACAACCTGTTAGGTCTGCCTTATTTCTTAATCAATAACCTATCATTTCTTGCATGACCTCTGGATAAAATAAAGATTTGGAGTAGTTCTATGGCCATTAGACAGCACTTCGGTCCCATGTTTAACAGGTGACTGCCATCAGAACTTAATTCTGACTTTTGACATTTTTAGACATAATTATGATTATGCCAAAGACAACAACAAAATAAAAATCTAAACAGCAAATTCCAGGTTACAAAGTTGTTGTTTTTTTTTTTTTTTTTTTTTTTTTTTACGAAGTCTTTTAACAAATATGACCACATTATTCATAAAAATCCCATGGTGGGGGCAGTTATCACTAATGAATCTGTGACTGAGATGCATGCCATGTCTCATGTCTCCTCGTGGCAAATCTAGTAGCCTTTCTTACCTATCACAGCTGATCCCATTCTAAAAGCTACAGACACTTCAGGCTCAGATGTTCTCTCTTCCTTCCCTGCTGTGGACTATTTCTTTTTCCTTTACCAACTCACCTTTTATTACAGTAATTTGAAGGGACTCAGAGACACAGAGCTGCTTCTGAAGTAGGCCCTTACAGAGATAGCTGCCACTGTCGTTAAGTGAAGCATTTGTAATGGAGTACTCGCGGTTCTCGTAGAAGTACTTGAGGGCCGTGTCATCCTTGTAGTAGATCACCTTTCTGATCTTCCAGTTTTTCCAACCATGGCACCTGAGGAAGAGGGACTCCCCTTCTACCACCACCTCAGCAGAGGCCTGAAGGAGCATCCAGTCTGAAAAACATTCATTATCTTATTTATTTAAAAGTGAATGGAAGAAAGGGAATTCGGATTGGGGGACAGAGATGTAGACAGAGAGAGATAACAGGGGTCATGCATAGAGTGTATGTCAGAAACCATGGATTATCATTAATCCATTTCTTGACTTGTAAGATCAGTGAAAGTAACCAGAAAATAATGTTTACATACTGTTTTCTAAACTTTTTTCTCCTGAATAGTCAGACCGAAGCTGTAGTCATACCTTTCTGCTGAACTCTTACATGGAAGGACTGAAACCCAGAATCCCTTCAGATCTATTACAGGCAATTCTATAGAGAAAAGGGAAACTAAACACACTCTTCCCAGAAAATTGTAGCTTAGGAGACTCTATTTTGTCCTCTCTAACCTTATAGAGGCTTCCCAGTTTGTTGCTATCAGAGTTGGCCTCAAAACTTCCTTAAAACATGTATAACAATTTTAATGAATTATTTGCATAATTCTATATTTAATGTTCTTTTCCCCATTTAGCTCTGTTTTTGGAGGTCAGCCACCATGTCTGGTTTTATTTTCTATCCCCATTGCCTGACAGTGCCGTGCCTTGGAGTTGGAGAGTAATCAACAAATATTTGTCAACAATGAGTCAGTAGAAGACAAGAGTCAGGTTCTATGACTAATGTCATCATAAGAATTTAAAAGCATTCATGAAAGAATTTCAAATGGGAATATGGTTAACTAGTACAAGTATATTTTATTTAGGATAAATCTTTGAGGTCTTCTCTAGAATCTTTTTTTTTCTTCTTACTAACTGGGGATTGAACCCAGGACCTCACACATGCCAGACACACACTGTACCACTGAACTACATCCACAGTCCACTTCCTAGAATCTATTACAAGGAAATAAGCTATTCCACACTGTTTTTAGCTTGTATTTCAAATTTGCATATATATGTTAAAATATCTCTTTTCACTCCAGAGAAAAATATAAACTATAACAATAACTTATCTACCCAAAGGAAATCATTACTTCATTCATCCAACACTTACTGATTAACCCGCATATGCCTAAGTATGTTGTGTGCTAATTCTTGGCAGGAGGAGAGTGATAAAGATGAAACAAACACAAGAATTATTTTTGAGTAACAACAGAAGACATGAGGAACACATGCAGATACCTTTCATAATAAATCTAATATTCAGACAATGGCACATGCATTATTCAGGGAAAATCTTTAAATCAAACTTTCTGATCCTATTCCAGATACAGATCTCCTTGTAATGTCTATATATTCATCATGCCAATTGCCAACATAATATACATCTGTGTCTAGGTACTAAACACAGAGGAAAATCGAGTAGAGGAATAATATTGTGAAAAGATCAGAATACTGAAAGAGGGTAGAAGGGTGGGCATAAGGAAGCAGGGTAGAAGAGAAATGGAGCAGTCTTGAATAAGAAGCCCAGGTTCCATTCTTCCCAACTTCATTCCTCACATGGGAGATGTCTATTCCTGAATCCTTAGAACTTACCACTGATCACTTCCAAGTACACAGGTTTACTCTTGTAAAAATTTTGTTTCTTACACGTGTATTTCCCACTGTTTTGATAGGTGGCATTCACAATGTTCAAGTATGAAGTTGTCACTACCAAAATGGTGCCATTATGGGTCCACATAGTGCGGCTGTCCTCAAGAGAATTGTTCCCTTTACATTGAAGAGTAACATTCTCCCCTCTAAAAATTCTATTCCATGGGGGGTTCAAGGTCAGCATAGATTTTTGAGTGCCTTCAAGAAGATAAAATTATGGAAAGAGATACAGAAGGAAAAAACAATCAGGTTCAAAACACAAACATGTCAACAGTCAATCAATTGTCAGCATATCCTTGTATTACTGGTGGTAAGACTGTCCCAATCCCTGGAAGTGCTAGAAAATGGAGGAAACACTATAAAGATCTCAGGGAACTCCCAACCTAGGGGGACAGGACACAAGAGATTTAAAAACAAAAAACAAACAAGCTTTTTTTACTATATGACTTGGGATAACTCACTCTAATTCTCTTAAATTGAACTTCAGTATCTACAAATGAAAATTGCTATCTCTTTTCATACTTGACCATTGCTCAGCACAATGGTTGCTACATAGTCAGTGTTCATTAGATATTTATTGAGTGAATGAATGTAGGAATAATGGATGTACAAACATATTAGAGCCAGGCATGGTGATGCATGCCTGTAATCCCAGTGGCTCAGGAGGCTGAGACAGGAAGATTGAAAGTTCAAAGCCTGTCTCAGCCACTTAGCAAGGCCCTAAACAACTTAGACTCTGTCTCAAAATAAAAACCAAAAGGGCTGGGGATGTGGCTCAGTGGTTAAGTGTCCCTGGGTTCAATTTCCAGTACAAAAATAAAACAAATCAACAACAAAAATTATATTAGAGTAGATGAAATATAAGGTCTTTCCAAGCTCCAACTTTTTATGGCTATTTAATTGCTAGTGTATATAGAGTGCAAAAACTAGGTCAATATTGGAAGGCAGTGAGAGTCACCAAGACAATTAGTCTTAAATATCTTCCAGGAGCAAAGGGATGTGATGCAAATTTGAACAGAGGCTAAGGAAGTAGCTAGATGGTATTGACAAAAGGGTGATATAGTCAAAGAAGTGAACATGAACCCAAAGGATGTGAGATCCAGTCCTCTGTTAGCTGTGTAACCTCTGGCAAGTCACTTAACCTGAGTTTCAGCATTCTCAATTATAAAAAAAGCAATAATAATAATAATAATAAAATAAAGTAAAATTTGAATGAGTGTATGCAAAAAGACCTAGAAGAGAGGTTGAGACATGTAGATGTGCAACTGACATGGGGTTTGGCTTAAAAAGAGGACATGACTTGAGAGAATAAGGAGCTTTTACAGGAGAGAGAAAAAGGAAAATATAAGGTAGAGCTGGGAAGTGGGTTGGCCAAGGAGTGGCAGATTCACACCCATTAGCAAAAGTGAAGGGATGCAGGCAAACAGTGAGGGGAGAGTGATACCCAGACACACTGGAATGCTGAGGGAACAGGACAAAGGACTCACCTGTTAGTGTGCCAGTCAGAGCTGCAAAAGTCCAGAAAGGACAAGTTAGCATCTATTCCCAGTCTTCTGGGACTCCACAATGCTGGGATCTGGGCGTGAGGATGAGATCTACATCTATGGAGGGCTAAACATCTCAGGAATCTGAGCCATGGGGAGAAGGAACTCTTCTCTTTCCTTTATTTCCTTCCTTTGGTAGAAATCTTGTAGTCTGGGAGATGCCTGAATGATTGCAAGGAACTAGGCTCTTAATTTGGTTTCCCCTCAGGGGTTGCTCAGCCAGTTTCCTATGCTTTCTAGCTTTTCTACTACAGTGTCCTGGGAAATGTCTCATGGTTTATACATGTCCTTGAAAAGGTCACTACCACCAAAATAGTCAAAGTTCCCCTCTCCTCCCCGCTGCTTCCTAGATCCATTTGGGTCCCTCCAGGTGGGGTAACTGAACCTCTACTTACAGAAGAATAGCAATGCTATGCACAGTGAGGCACACCCTCCCATAGTAGCCGCCATCTCCTCTACGCCTCCAGGTGCCGGCTGGGCTGGCAAGAACTATGGTTTCAGAAATAGGCTTGAAACCAAAAAGGAGAAGGAAATGTTTTCTGCATCATATCTAGTTAACTCATCAAAGATGCCTGGGCTTGTCTCTTTCTCCAGAGATAATATTCAGGGTTGTTCTGAACTGAGAAATTTTATATTTACCCCTTTATTCCACTCCCCATAAACCTCCATAAGCACATTTGGAATTTGGTGGGAGACAGGCATAGGTAGAGTCACAGAACTTCCTTAAACTATCAATCAATACCTAACAATTTTGTTTGCAACTTTGGTAAGTGGGGTGCAGGGGAGAACAGAATCAAGCAACAATTACTGAATACTTAATATATGCCAGGCACTATCTAAACGCATCTGGTATTTCATCTATTTCTCACAGAAGTTTATGAGTTAAGTCCTACTACTATCTACATTGCATAGATAGGAAAAATAGCTCTTAGAAAGCTTTAGCAACTAACTTGTTTTAGGCTGTCACCTAGGAAATGGATAATTTGGGGTTCAAACACATAAAATCTAACTCCAGAGTCAAGCTGTAAATCATTATAATATACTGCTTGAGCATATTTCATTGTTTGACCAGGAATTGCTGAAATTCTTTTGGGGGTTCATCTTGTTACTTAATTTCCTGATGATATATATTTTCATCTGATTCACTGATTATCTCCTAACTGACCAATCAAACCAGAGATATTTTCAAAGAATTTTCTACTGAGTCCTGTTCTGGCCTATAACACAGGGAGGAAGATGCTAACCATCACTTATAGGGTTCTAAGCATTTAAGTTTATTTTATTTTCTTCCCTAGACTTGGTCAATTTTTAACTTTATAATCATCCATCCAGTATGAACACCATTTGTCTTTTAAATCCTCATCAGTTCTTTTCCTCTTCATGATCCCTCTGACCAATTCTTTGACATTTCAGCTCCAGGTCAGTGTTGGTCACCTTCTTCTTGGATCTGGAATTGATACTGGAGGTGATAATGGCACAAATATCTACTGTGGATTGTCATTTACAAAGGTTTTTTTTTTTTTTTTCACATGCAGCATTAATTTGATATTTGCCAAAATTCTGAAGTAGGCAGTAACAGTGTGCTTAAACCCTTTCCTTAGCTGAAGTCAATGAGGCACCATTCAGTTATGCCATGTGCTTCCTCAGAGGCTGTAGAATTAAGCCTTTGAATTAAACCCAAAGTCACTTTAGTCACATAGAGATCTATGCAAAACTTTCAACTTTCTGTGGAATGAGAGAATATAGGGCTAAAAATATTCATAAATAGAGTGTGTCAGATAAGAAAGATTGGTGTCCCTGGTGCAGGACATGCGATGTTTTAGTGACAAATCTGAAACAGAGCAGAAAGTTATTTTGAAAAGTACAAATTGTGGGTGTTTCAAGAGCCAAAATCAAATGCTCTTAACATTTACATAACTGACATTTAATTGTAAAATAGGGACAACACTGGTATCTAGATTATGGCTTTATTATGAGATTTAATGAGATAATAAGGATGTAAAATGCATCACATAGCATCTGACATGAAAATGATGTTTAATAAATACATCTTATTATTACTTGGTAAGGACTCAGGATAAATATGAATTTTGACTGGGTTAGGGAAATCAGAAACCTACTTTTTTTATACCTTGATGATAATCAGTATCTTATGCCAGTTTAATTTATCTAAGTAATCTCAATCCTCTCTGTAGCTATGAAGAAAATAGCAGGATCAGGAAGGAATACAGGATGGAAAGTTCGATGGAAAGACACAAGGGGGAAGTGAGAAATACAGAGGTTTGAGGTGCTATCAGAGGGCGATGTTTCATTGGACAGATCCTGTATTACCACAATGATAAGGATTTTCCCAGGGTTTTGGGTTTCCTTTTTCTTAGTACAGTGGTCTTACAATAAAAATGTCCTTCAGAGGCAGTTACTTTTCTATGACTCAGTCTATTTAAAGGCTTTCTCTGAAGTCTGCACACTGTCCAAGAAGCTCCTCCTTAGATGGAGTTGAAGTGAGCTCAGTACTAGTACTAGTTCTAGTGTAAGATTTAAGAGTTAGATCTAGTATAAGATTTAAGAGTTAGCACTGAAGTGTTTTGGAAGCAGTAACAGCAAGGACTTAACAGGCTCAGCAAAAGCAGTTCATTAAAGCTTTGAAAACAAATTGTATCACTCACCTGTTCAACACTAAAGAAAAATCAACAACATGAAGCTGAGAAAGAAAAAGTCCTACCCTAATTCCCAAAGCATAAAACTCCTACCATAAACAGAAGTTCCTCTTCTCCTTTTGGGTTTCAAGCTTATTTTTTAAGCCAAAGGAACAAAACAAGAATTAAGAAGGAGCACATGAACACTAAGACTAAACAGGAGTTCCACAGAACCCTGGCAGAACAAGTTGATGCACCTGCTGTTTTTTTTTTTTTTTTATCTTATATATGCATAAAAGATATTGCTTAAATTTTATTTCCACTATCTGGGTGGAGTGAGCTTCTGGTTTCTTGTCTACATCAAGAACACGTGCTCCATGGAATCAGCAGGGTAACTCAATCTCATTTCTTACTACAGGCTTTTGAATCGGGTACACATTACTCAATACATATCAGCATCATTGTGCCCCAGTTTTGACCTTCTGGTTCTCAGAAGTCTTTATACATTTCAGTTTGTAACAAGGGAGAAATAAAATTCAAATGACCATATAGGAACTATAGGGCCTGTGGACTATGAGATGTCCTCAGCTTGTTTCTAAGTGAGATGCTTTTGACAAGGACTTGTGTGTTTTGGAACATGGCTGGCAGAGGAGGGATCAGGGTTCAGCCTCTACAAGTGGCTTGGCCTTTGTGCCCTCCAAAATTAGAAAGCAGAAGGGTCCATATGCTAGCTTCTTCCTATCTTCTATAAAACCAATATAAAAAGATGAAAGATGTCTGCTCATAGTGTATATGTACCTAATAGATACTGATCTCTTTCTAAAGACCAAGTTCAAGGCTAAGTGTGCAATAGCTCTTATCTCCTTTGCTCCTCCTACCAACTCTGTGTGGTTAGGAAGGAAGAAACTAAATCATAAAGAAGTTAAGTACTTTATTAAAAGACATGTAGTTGCTAGAAGAGTTAGGATTTGAACTCAGGCAAGCTAGTTAAAAGAGCTCAAACTCAGGACCAGAGAAACAGATAAATTAGATAAAAACAGAGGTGGGGGGAATTTTTATTCATTGGATCTATACATTGAGATTGAAATGCATGTGAATTCATAATACTCATGCAAAAACTCCTTTGATTCCCAGGAGTCCATAATCCACATAGGAAATCATTAATCTAATTAGTCTACCTTCCTGTTCTATAAATTTCTTTCTTCAATTCAGGGGACAACTTCTCAACCCATAATCACACAGTATTGTTGGTACTGGTGGCACATTAATTGCTTGCATTTTACAAATATTTCCAGAAATAAGAGAGAAGAGAGAAAAGTCTTTGCCTTTTTCTTCTAGAATTTTAGGGCCAAGAGAGTGTCAGCTCTGTCCTTTTCCTTCTGTCACCTTGAACAGGAGTCAGCTAGGAACGAGCACTCAATAGCAGGTGCTAACTGCCTGGTGGATTTTCACATTAAAGTCAGTGGGTTTAATACTTTTTACTTCTGTCTTGACCTGAACAGTTACCCACTTTGGGTCCAAAAGAAATAAATCTAAAAGAAAGAAATGGAAACTCCCAGGACTCCCAAAGTAAATGTCACTCAGAAAGAGATGAAGACAGGGATTATACAAGTTGCATCCTTGGGTACGGATAGACATTCTTTTCCCAGGTACAGAAAAATGAGACTTCAAGAAATAATGCCAGCAGTGATCCTTTCCCTTCTATTTTTAGACACTAAGTTCTCTCTCACGTGGAGGGGAGAACCAGGTGGAATTTTACACATGTATAGTATTTCATGGAAACTAGTTGTAAAATATATTTCAAGACCTTGATTTTCATAATAAAATAATGCTATATCACTGAAATCTAAAGGTGGCCATACTATTCTGAGAATACAGATTGATATAAGTGAAACTAAGACACTATGGACTGTTTGTAGGCAGGTTTTACCAGATATACCAGATGAAATTTGTCATTGGAGGCCAAGAGATTAGAGAATCAGATACTTACGGTCATTTTCTGAATGAACATGAAACTCAATAGACTAGGAAAATGTTTTCTATCTAGTGTTATAACTCTTGAGTACCCCCTAAACTATAAAACACAGAAAAATACTTCTGTAGTTTCCCTGAAATTTCTCAGCACTGACCACTGTCTGAGCATAATCTATTTTATATCATAATCTATTTTACAGTATGTAGGTGTGATGTAAGTGTGACCATCTGTGAAATCAAGCTGCTGTCTTCAGGATAT
Source organism: Sciurus vulgaris (assembly GCF_902686455.1). NCBI lineage: Eukaryota > Metazoa > Chordata > Mammalia > Rodentia > Sciuridae > Sciurus > Sciurus vulgaris. The sequence goes on along the minus strand of NC_136461.1, from coordinate 120,459,529 downwards.
ATAATAAGCCACTCAGACTTTGCAAATGAGACCTCTTTGTGCTTATAGTTAAGGGAGGAGTATAAACCATAAAAGTAAGCTCAAGTAAATTGACTGTGACCTTTGCCTTGTAAACACCATGTTCCATCCAAGACCTAGAGAGCTTCATACTTGCCTTTGTCTTCCAACAGACACAGACATTAAGTGAGCTAATCTTTCCATCAGAATGGGAAAACTATATGATAAACCTGCTGAGGAAGATTCACAAGGGACATGGTGGTGCAGTGAAGTATTTTTTTTTAATGCCAGAATATTTTTTAAATTTTTTTAAATTAAAAAAATAAGCAAATTATTAGTCATGCATATTTCACAGAAATTAAATGTAAAATTAACAAAGAGTCCAGGTTATGTGCATACACTTGAGTTTGATTCTTAGCTCAGACCACTCCTTGGTTACTGGTTCATGCACATCACGAAACCTCTCTGTCTCAACCTCCTCACTTATAAAATGGAGATATTACTAATACTTGTCTTAAGGGTGCTTGTAAGTATCAAGTGGGTTAATATGGTGAAGTGCTTAGAACAGAGCATGGCACATGGGGCATGCTCTATACATTACTGATAGAGTGATTATTATGTAAGGGCGTGGGTTAGACTGTGACAAAGAGAATCCTTCCTGATCCTCCTGCCAGTGAGTCAGACAGACCCATCCTCACAAACACAGGCCTTCAAGGTATAAGTAGAGCAGGAAGATCATTTCCAGGTATGATTCTAGACAGAACATTCTACTTTTGCAGTCAGTCCTCGGGCCAAATGTAGTGTAGGCTAGGTTTATTTTATGCTTCCTTACAGAATTACACAGTTGAAAAATGGAAACAACTTTCTCTTAAAGGAATCCCTCTAGGCTGTTAGCAGATAAGGACAAGAGGTCTTAGCCCAGTCTGGAATATTTGCATTTTAATAGGTAACTTGTGAAGCCCTTATTTTTCAGGACCCTGGCTAAACAGGACCATGACTGGTATATTTCTAGGGGGCAAAGATTGGTCTGAGTTGGAGCTGAGGAAATGGGGAGAAGCAGGGAGTCATTCTGAATCTTTCTGATCTTCATATTCCCTGAGAGTGTGAGTGCCTGCACACGATCTTTAGGAAGTGTGAGTGTGTGAGTGTGTGTGTGTGTGTGTGTGTGTGTGTGTGTGTGTGTGTGTGTGTGTGTTGGGGGGTTGTTTGGTTGTTTGTCTCAATGATGGGTATGCAGGAGACATTTTTAGCAATAGTAAGCAATCAAATGCTCTGCAGTACCCAGGCAGCCTTGTGTATTCAAGAACTGTCCTGCTTCTGCACATCTTTTGAATGTCCACTTGGATGTCTTATAATTATATGAGCCTTGTACCTGACTGTGATAAATGGTTTTAATATATACCAAATTTCACAGAAATAAACTATCATGTACATCAAGGGAAGATTATTCTTTGCTTTTCCTGGAACAAAATCCTTGAATTGTTCAGTGTTTCAGAAGATCAGATAAAAAAATATCTACAAGACTCGTGACACTTGTGTCAGCCTCACATCAGGCTGCAATGGTAACATTTACTCATCCTGGACAGTTTTTCATGTTATAAAGTTTTCTCATTTTATTACTTCTTTATAGTAGAACAGTGAAATGTATTGATTTTAAAAACCTTCTATGTGTAGGTAACGTTGAGATGGATCCTACTTCAGGACCTAACTTACACAAACTTAGGGAGCACTTCTTAAGAAATCAAATAGAAAATTACAGATCCAATCTTAGGTATGAGACACTCTTGTTTAGAACCAGAAAATGAATCACAACAAATTATAAGGGACAAAAACTGGCAAAAGACATGAACATTATAAAATCTAGAAAAAAATAACAATTTTCTGCTTAGACATTCCATGATAACACTTTTGTTTTGCTACATACTATTTGGTTTCCTTTTATCAGGCAGAAATCCTCTATTACCATTCTTATAGACAAACTACAAAATAATTCATTTCTCTAGCATCATTGATCAGCATTTATTTTCTACTATTGGTAGCTGGAGCACATAGAAAATGCAGTTTCATGCACAACAGTGTCACTGTTTGTAGTAGTGCTACAGGTTTGTGCCTCACAAACACAGGCATTCTGATGAATTCTACAGTGCTTGGCCCTCCTCACAAAAGGCAAAAACATTGTGGTGTGTTTCATTTTGTGTTCTGCATTACTGAGTAGATTTCTAATAGAAGAAAATTTCATTTCCATTAGACATGGAAACAAAGCAAATATTCTGCTAACAACTTTACACATATCTGGTAATTGGAAAATTTTTTGATAAGATTAGCTCTGACTCCAGATATTTCATCCTTGGTTTTCCTTCTCTGCTCACAGATCCCCAGTGCCTGGCACTGGAAGAAGTAGTCATGCTACAGCATGACCTTACACGGTCCACCTCTGTGTTGTGAACCAGGCACTGGCTCTTTGATGAAGGAGTTTTCCTGAAACCCATGCCTGAACTAGGATGGCTTGTGGTATATTACTATACCTGGAAGTGCCTGAGAACCACATGCATCTGTTGCACTGAAAAGGAGTTGAATTAAGCTAAAATGCTCCTTAGCTAGAACCCAAAGTTGCCTACAATTGTTCTCAGGCCACTAATAAAGGAAGGGTAATGGGGAAAAACTAAGTGAGAAAAATTAGTGTTTTTACCCAAATGTGACTAAAATATTGCTATGATTTGGGTGAGTATCGTCTAAAGACCCTTATGTTAAAGACTTGTTCCCTCGGCCTGTGGTGCTAGTAGGAGGTAGTGGAGCCTTCAAGAGGTGGGATCCCTGGGAAGTCTCATGTCATTGGGGCTGTGCCAATGAAGACAATAATGGCACTCTGCCCTTCCTCTTCTTCTTCTTCTTTTTTTTTTTTTTTTTTAATTTTCTAAACATCATGAGGTGAGCACCTTCCTCTACTTACACAGTCTTACCATGATGTGCTGCCCTATCGTAGGACCAAAAGCAACAGGGCCAATTATGGACTACAATCTCCAAAACTGTAAGCCAAAATAAAACTTTCATTTTTTTAAAGTTTATTATCTCAGATATTTTGTTACAGTAACAGATATCTGACTAAGACAAATATCTTCTGTAAATTTTACAAAAATGTTGGACTCATTCAGGGTCTTGGAGGGGCCCTTGCAATAGAGGAGACTCGAAGTCTTTCATTAACCTTACCTTACCATAATTTCATGTCTGCTATGTCAGTTCATAATCTATCATGGTAACAAAGAGAGAGCTATAAAATGTATGACATCAAATGCGGTCTGATAGGGTTGAAAACCACTGGTCTAGATTTTAAAAAAGGGAAAAGGGCCGAAGGAAGGCAAGATGGGGGCCTGAAAGACAGTTTCTAGTGATATTCATCAAATTTTCCTTTCCCTCCTCCAAAATAGGCAACACCTGCAGATTTCTAGAGGTTTAAGAAAAGAAATGAGCTGGATGCAGGGACCCGCACCTATAATCCCAGGGGGTCAGGAGGCTGAGGCAGGAGGATCTCGAGTTCAAAGTTAGCCTCAGCCAAGCAACTCAGTGAGACCCTATCTCTAAATAAAATACAAAATAGGACTGGGAATGTGGCTCAGTGGTCGAGTGCACCTGAGTTTAATCTCCAGTATAAAAAATACTACAACAACAAAAAATGAACATTGAGGGTCTAACCTAAAATTAAAACTCATGGTCTAATGTGGAGCAATGCCAAAAAATTTAGGACATTTTGGTGGCCATTCCTACAGGCCAGTGTTTATCATAATCAAGGACTTGCAAAATTTTTTAATGACAAAATATGCCATTTTATTGTAATAATATAAATTAACATAAATATTATAAATAGTTCAGATGACCAGTTCACAACCAAAAATTGTTACTTGATTTTAGCACCTACATTTGCATTTTTTGTTTACAATTTACAACTGCATCCAGTAACTGTCAAAGAATCTTGTTGTACTGTGAATGTGAATTTCAGGTTGTTCAAGTCAATAAAATTGGAGAATAAACCAACACAAAGCCCGCCATATAATAGGCTGCCAAAACAAAACAGCCTTCTTTATTATAGCAAATACCAGAGTCATGCTGCAGAAAGATCCAGGAAGAAAATCCTCTCTTCATATGACTCAAGGGGTAACAGTTAATTAGAAGAAATGTATAATAGTAAATACGAAATAAATAATTTTGATAGCCTCAATTCCTAAATTGGATTTGTGCTAATTTACTATGCAGTTCAATAATGTCATGGTGCTAATCTTAAGAGAAAAAGAGAACTATACAGAATTTCGAAGGGCTACCTTATTAAAATTAGCACTGTTGATAGAGTTTTGGCTAATAATATATTCTGACTTCCCCAAATGAACAAACTAAGCCTTGAATTTCATTAGTGCCATTTTTACAACATATTTTCCAAACAGGCAGTTTTGAACTTGAATTATCATGGCCAGTGATAGGAATGGCTTAAATATAGATATAGACCTGATACCCTTGCTACCATTAAACCCAACACAAATTTAATATCAGCACAAGAAATATATATCTGGTATATATGTGCCAAGCTCTCTGATAATTGCTATTTACTGATGATCCAAAAAAGAAAAACATATACAAGATATTTTCCATTCTGTAAGCCTTCTGTTGAAGAAGATAGACAATAAATAAGGAAATAGTAACAGCTTATAGCTAAAGTTTGTAAAAACATAAATCATGTTGCTGTACAGAAGTAGAGGGATAATGTATTTTAAATAGGGTGGACTTTAGATGAAAATGACATTTAGGAAGTTAAAGCATGAAGATGGGTAAAGACAAAGTCTGGGAAGTTCAAAGTCCCCATAATGAGAAAGTCTTTGGAGAGTTCTAGGGATTGAGAGAACAGTAGCAAGACTGAAGTATAATGAACAAGGGAGACAGTGGCATAAATTGGTAAAGTGAGAGTGAGAATGTGTATAGGAGCCAGAAAGTGAAAGTGTGGTAGAATCTGATAAAGTATCAGGCTTTTATTTGAAGAGTAATGAATAGTTATCAAACTATTTTAAGCTAGGGAACATACACACACACACACACACACTCGTATACACATATGCACACACAAATGTGTATATATACATACATATATATATAGATAGGTAACACATATACATATGTATATGTATACACACACATATATATACACATATATAGGCAATGAAACAATTTGTTTTAAAGAGTTGGAGGGCTTTTCATATACATGAGTGTTATGTGTATACTCACACACATGCACGCATGTATATAGATAGGTACATCTACAAGTATCTACAGTCATGTGGGATATAGATTTTTTTGAGAAGGTATTGGGACATGGTCAAAATATGTTTTATAATAAAAATGTTAATGATTTCAGGTTCATGCCTCATAAGTGAAGATTCCTTTCAGAGCAGTTGTGTCTATGAAGTGAGACGTTAGGAGGGCACGTGCCCTCAGGTCCACTGCAGACCTGGCATCTAAGCATTGTCCAGCAATGAGGAGTGCAAGTTCAGAAGGACAACAGCTAGTTACTTGAACAATATGGTCCTGTGGTGATTCTCAAAGAGCAGTGACCCCTGCAGCCCAGTAGATGAGTCCCTCCTTCTCCTATCTTGCCTGCCAGGTTGACAGTTCAGGATATAGAGAAACCTTGCCTCCCGTGCCTCTGTCTCAAAACTGGCAGAGGTAAAAAGAAAAAAGCAGCAGGAGGCAGTAATAGATTTGAAAATGGAAGTTGAAGGTTGAAAGCAGAATAGTAGCAGGGTGGCAGGACTGATGCAATGATGGGACAGTTATTAGAAATGACTTGTGGGGACAGATGTTGTTTCCATTTTCCTAATCATGATTTTCTATCATTAGTCCCAAAGTATAGAAAAAAATATTATAAAATGTTAGAATGAAAAAGGCCCTTAGATACAATCAGTTTAAATCCCTTTATTTTGGGGACTGAGAAGCCTGAACCCCACAGTGTGGTCTGTGTGAGTTATGTTTCTAAGCAATTCTTCACTGGCAAATACGGAACTAAATTATGAGGCTCCTGTTGTCATGGTAGTGGTGGTGGCAGTTGTGTTTGCTGCCACTTTGGTTGAAGATTTAGGACTGAGGAAAGAACAAGGGACCAAGTGCTCTTAAGAACTATGTAGTCCCATGTGGGAAGAAGGACGAAAAAGTGGAAAAATCAATGAGTAAACTATACGAGATAGTAACAAGCAGGCAATTAAATCAGACCGACGTTCTAGAGTGAGTGGTGGCTAATTTACATGTTTAGGCTAATTATGTACTGATCTGATAGTGCAAAGAAGCTCTCTTGACCATCCTAAATGTATTGAATCACCAGATTAAATGACAGTCACTGTTCCCTCTGCAAATCACACTATTTGCTAAATGACCACACTTGATAAGCTCTTCCCTAGTAAAAACATTTGGTGATGGCGTTGACATACAACCCTGACTACAGTTTCAAGATGGGACGTGATTTAATTGTTTTTGAATGCATAAGTTATCATGTAGGAAACAAAACAAGAACAGCCAATGAATTTGTCATTAGAAAAGTCTTGGTATGAACTCACTGATCAGGGTCTTTTATCCACCGTGCAAGCCCCTGGTCTCAATGGTTAACTCACTGGAGCTGACCTGTGTCTGAGGCATTAATCACAGTTAGAATAACTCAGAATGTTAATACATTCATTTTTAGTGTTGAATATACAGACCAGTCATCTCCCTATGACTTTTATTTTCTGCTGGATAAGCAGTTAGAATACCAAAATTCATACCAGAAGATTAGTTATTATTCCCATAATACTTCATTCTGATAGTAGCATGTGTCACCATATATGAAAATTGCATCTTTTCTTTCTTCTTCTTTTTTTTCTTTTTTCAGTACTGGGGACTGAACCCAGGAGCACTTTACCACGGAGATACATTCCCAGTTCTATTTAATATTTTTATTTTGAGACAGTCTAAGTTTCTCAGGCTGACTTAGAATTTGCAGTTCTCCTCCCTCAGACTCCTGAGTCACTTGGGTTACAGGCGTGCACTCTGAAAATTCCGTCTTTTCCTGTCTGGCCTCTCATCACCAACTCAAGAAGTCAGTGATTATGTACGTTTGACTCACTGCTATTTTTGCTTGGTGCTTAGAACAGTGAACATAATGTTTAGCCCTTCAATAGATAATTATTAGAGGAATAAATGAGCAATTAACTCATTGAGCATTCTGTCAAGATATTGCAATCTAATCAATGCCCCTTTCCTTCATTACATGCAAATATATATACATATATAAAGACACACACACACACACACACACACACACACACACATGCTCTACAGAATGCTGGACAGCTCTTTCTCTTCATGTGTTTATCCTTAGTGAGAATCACTAATCTTGTCTTTGCCTCTGCGCTTAGGAAAATCAGCCCCTTAGATATATTATTTAGTTAATGGCAATAGTAATTAATATTATAGAGTACTTTCTTTCATGACTGATGGCCTACCATTCCTCTTTACAATATGTAAAGTACATGAAAGATATGACTTTGTAATCCTCTTTCCACTCTTCTAACTACAGGATATTTCTCTACAAACAGAAATAACTGGAAATCTAGCACAATAAAAAGGAATATGAAATTCCTTGTGCTCCCAAATTCTAGTCAGTAGGTGCTCTTCCCCTCAGTCATGTGACTGAAGAGGAACCTCATTTGCTGTATCCTTCCCAACATCTTTGTGAAAAAAAAAAAACAAAACAAAACCCAAATTCTTCCAGAAACCCCAAACAATTTCATTCTATATACAGGGCACACCCATGGCTATGCATTGTGGCCAGAATGAAAGAAAATCATAGATTCTTTAACTGTACCTCATTTTTTTCTGTTCTGGGCACCATCATTTAACCCTTACTTCTAGAGTCTTAATATTTTCTGCTTAGGGGATACTTATAAATTAGCTGTAGTTGGTAGATACTCCTACTTTCTAAGGGATATTCCTGCTAACATCCACTTCCCAGGATTATGATAATTTGCAGTCATGTATCATTAACGAATCAAAGGTGAATAGTTTTATTTCACTGAGTATAATAATGTGGGACTAGATTCATTAGTCTATTTTGACTAGACTCAGAATTAGAGGACTAAGGTTTGAATTCCATTTCTACTCATTCCTAGCTTACAGTCCTGAGACCTACTTAATGAATCTCCTATACCAAAGAATTCCACTGAATAAATATAGAAGGACTATTTTGTAACCCCTAACAAAAATTGATTCAGACAAAGGTTATCAATAGATTAAATGATAAAACATTGATGGGATCAAGTTGAATAAGGATCAAGTTGAAACAATTATCAATAAACTTTTTTGTGAAATTTTATTTTTGAAATGAACAAACAATAATTGTTATATTTATGGGGTACAAGGTGATTCTCTCTCTTTTTTTTTTTTTGGTTTATTTTTATTTATCTATTTATTTTTGATACTAGGGATTGAACTCAGGGACACTGAGCCACTGAGCCACATCCCCAGCCCTTTTTTGTATTTTATTTAGAGACAGGGTCTCACTGTGTTGCTTGGTGCCACATCGCTGTTGCTGAGACTGGCTTTGAACTCACAGTCCTCCTGCCTCAGCCTCCCAAGTTGCTGGAATTACAGGCCTGCGCCACTGCACATGGTCAAGGTGATGTTTTGAAATTAGCTTTGCTTAGAGTAGGACAACCAGATAATATGTGCCTCCTAATTGAGGCTGCCAGATAAAACACAGGATGCCTGATTAAATTTGAAGTACAGGTAAATAATTCATAATATTTAATAAGTGTATTTACCATTCAATATTTGAGATATCCTTATCAATTATCATTTATTTAAAATCAGAAATTTATAGTTAACTGGGTATTTTGTACTTTTATTTGTTAAATTTGACAACATACTTGGTTTTAATATTTACAATTGATATATATGCCAAATTTTATGTACAGTTGCTTAATGACATACATTGCTTAATGACAGCAATATATTCTGAAAGGTGTGTCTTTGGATGATTTTTGTCATTATACAAGCATCATAGAATACTCATACAAATTAAGATGGCTAAGTGTTCCTAGGAAATACAACCTTATGGGACCAATATTTTGTATGTGACCAAAACAGTGTCATGCAACATGTAACTGTCTATTTTATTTATAGTTAACATAGCCAACAGTTTAATATACTACACTACAGTTTATAGCACATCTATTTTAGTATATTTTAGTAAGTTTAACCTGAATCTAATTAAGACTTTGGGATTAATGTATAACTTATAAGAAATATAGGTATAGAATAATTTTAATGACACAAGGAAAAATGATATCCAAAAATTGAGAATTTGATTTTGTTTTTAATGGATCAATGATATAAAAAAATAAAGGAGTGGTCAAATACTCTTCAGGGGAATTTGGTAACATTTAAAGATATTTTCTATTTCCTCTAATGCAGTGGGGAAAGGAGGAAGGATGCTACTGACATCCAATACATACTGAGAATGGTCACATGTCTTACTGAACACCTTACAATACACAAAACAGTCTCCACCCATTGGGGATGCCCATCCCCATTGACCTAATACAGACACCAAGAATTATCAGTCCCAGAATGTCAACAGTACCACTGTTGAAACACCCTGGTTTAAACTAAAAGAGACTTTAAAGACTTAAAAATTAATTGTAGTGAGGGTGCTCATTTGAATCTTCACTCAAACAAACAATACTATAAGAAAAAGCATTCCTGTAATAGAAGGCAAGGCAGATATTTTAGATTATAATGTAGAAAAATGTTTCTTGATATGGGAATGGCTCACAATACATTAAGAGAAAAACTAAACTGAACATGAAGAAGTTTGTATAAGCATAATCTTTAAAGAAGAGAGATTACTGTTTTACACCCATTCTTTATTGCTATAACAAACTACCAAACTACTACAGACTAGATAATCTAGAAAGAATAGAGGTTTATTTAGTTCATGGTTCTGGAGGCTAAGACCAAGAGCATCACCAATATTTGGTGAGGACCTTCTTACTACTTAGTAACATGGCACAGCCAGATGTGGAGAGAACAGGCATGCTGTCCCAGAACTCCTTTTCTCTTCTTACAAAGGACTGATGTCATCATGACTGAATCTAACGCTAACTCCCAAAGTTCTCACCTCTAAATACAAATATGGCAATTAAGTTTTCAACACATGAAGTTTGAGGGATGCCATCAAACTACAGCAGTTACAAAAATAATAACCAACTCAGTTTTTCCATAAATATATGTGCTTATAAACAGATACACATAGATGAATGCATAAGAAAAGATTTTAAAACTATTCACCAAAATGTTAGTGCTGTTGATTTCTGAGTTGGGGTTACAGGTGATATATGTGATCCTATATCCTTTTCTGTGTTTTCTATGATGAGTGTGCATTATTGTTGTAATCAGAGGGGAAATAGGGTTGTTCAGAAGCAAAACTCTTAGCCTGGACTGAAGACCTTCATGGCAAATCCATGAAAAACAGGATAGGGTTGGAATGGCTCCTTACACCCCTCCCATAAGTACAGAGATCCTCTTGGTGGGATGGCCAGGCTGACACAGAAACTGAATTTCTTGGAGATCCACTGCTGTTTCATTTTCTCTCCTGTAAGATCAGAGATTAACCAAAGGGAGTATCTTCTGCCCTTTCCAAGTATGGGCAGTAGATGTCTCTAAAGGGGACAGTCAAGCTGAGATGTTTATCAATGAGATGAGGAAATTGGCTATAGGCTGAAGTTGGGCCAGAAAAATCTCTGGCCCCTCTAATCCTCTGTTTGTCCCGATCCATTTATTTGAGTAAGTTTCAAGACGCTAGGTGCTTGCTAATACTGAGAACCTCAACTTCAGGATCTTCCCTCTGTAAGTTTATCCAGTATTCTTGTGGTTTACTTAACTAGAATAAAATGCAGCATTAGTATCTGAAACCCAAACAACACCCAAGATAAGAGAACAAATGAAACATCTCCTCCCTTAGCTACCAAGTTCCTAATGAAGCCTTTGAGACCAGCTCTCAGGATCTCCCTTACCTCTTGGTATCCCAGAGGAATTCTCAACAGATGATTGCAGGAAATTTTCACATAGGGATTTGCTCCTTTTTGGAGAAAATAAACATTTAAAACTCCTGAAATCTGCAGTGTAAGAGACTGCATTGTTCTCCCTGGGCCACTTCCCAGGCCAAATGAGTGTCCCTAGCCTCAATGAACATTGAGGAATATTTTGAGGTTCTTTTGATACTGGGAAGAGCTGGCTTGTTCTCACTTTGGGGGTTTTCACTTCCACTGTAAATGCCTCTTGAACACAGGGTTTTTTTCACCAGTGTCCTGTGACTAACTCAGCCCCTTTAATGTCATTTAAAGATCATGGTCTGGAAAGTGCCTTCATCTTCCTATTACCAAGGTCAGAAGCGATGAATGGTTATTGGCAGAAGTAAATGAAAATTGAATACCATGTTCAGTTTTCAAGTTTATACTATTTTCACTCTATGGTTTTCAGTACTTAGTTGGTTATATTGACTCTCATGTCCATTAATGTTTTGTCATGCCCATCTTGCTATAGTCATGGATTCGAGGACATGAAATTTAACAGCGACATGAAAATAATCTTCCATATATGAAATACTATCAGGTGAAGAGGAAATGGAAGGTGGAATGATGTGGGAGGTGGTAAGTTGCAAGAGGAGAGTGTTGAGTCAATAGAAAGTAAATATTTCTAAGGACTAAGGGTAATACATAATAGAATTAATGAAAATAGATCTATATGGGTCTATATCATGGAAGATATAGTATGCAAGACTGAGATAGATTTGCAGTATTGTAATGGAAAGAACTCAGGATGTAATCTTCAATGAAAAAAGATGTGAGTTGGTATGTGCCACCTAATTCCATTTGTGTAAAATTAAAATGATATGGAAATGTGCATGGTTATATGTAGAAAATTTTGACCCAGAAATAAACAAAGAACAAGAATCATGATTACCTGTTGACCAGAATATATTGAGGCAAAACTAACTTTTCTGTTTATAACTTTCTGTACTGATAGGCCCAACCATGAACATTTTTATATTTTAAAAAAAAAATCAGTTTTATTTTTTAAAGTAAACTGAGTTTCTTACCAAAAAAAAATTGAATACTAACTTACATGAATTTCCAATAACTGGAGGTGCTAAAGCAGAATTTGGGGGTGGTGTTGGGAGTGCTGTGCTTTTAAAATTGCCTCCTCACTCTCCGGTCCTATGATTCAGTTATATTTGAGGGACTCAAAAGTAGCTAACACATTAGTTTTTTCAGCTTGTTTCCAATTGGAAAGACTCAAATAATGAAATGAATAAGATAAACCTCTTGTCCAGAATTGGTTGTCAAATCCAGCAAAACACACACACACACACACACACACACACACACACACACAAATTTCTCTAGAAGGAAATGTTTAGAATTCCTTCAAAGGTAGAGAAATAGTTTTGACCAAACAACCAGAATCTAAGGGAAGAGAAATTGGAGTGAAACATTGCTTTTCTCAGTGACATGATTCCCTAGGAGGAAGCCAACACCTCCTGTTTGGCTACCATGATCTTTCCATCCCACTGCTGACACTCAGTTGGACTTTTCATCTTGAGTCCTATCCCTGAGGAATGGTGAGAGAAGGGGTGAAGTACAGGAAAGCACAGGCTCAATTTGATCTTTTCTGTTATATAACCCAAGATATTTTTTCACTGTGCTTAGTATAGCTAGGATTGACTTTCCAGTTACATACACATTTGTTTTACCTTATTGCATAATACGCCAGGAATCCCAGTTGCATAGGAGTGGTTAGGGAGAAACTATGCCCCATCCCTAGGGAAAGTTAGCCACGTATTTGGCTTTATACTTTCCTTGATATTTTGAAACAATTTTATATTTATCTCTTCTTCAAAAATCTTTAGTAAGAAAATCCCCAAATCTGCTTCATTCATCTGTTTGTATCCACTGAGGTAATAGCATTATCCTGTCTTATGACATTTAATCATAAATTTTTGCATTAATTTTTAGTTTTTAAAATACTGCCTTAAAATCCCATTCATTTGGATTCCTGAGGTTTTTTGTTTGTTTGTTTGTTTTGGTGTTTCCTTAAATTTTGCACCTGTGATAAAATGGCTTACCACCTTCTACTGCCAATGCTGTTCACAAAGTTTTTTTTTTTTTTTAAACTAACTATAAACTTTAAAAATTGAAGATAATATTCTCTGGATTTGGCCCTTGGGCACTCAAGTTTTTATAAAATGTCTGGTTAGGGACTTTAAATTGGCCATGCGTTGTACTATCTATCTTCTCCAAGGTAAATTAACCCTTTTTCTTTTTAATTATCTGTCAAACCTCATGATGTATTTCCATTTGGGGAAGACATTTAGTGATTTTGTTTTTGTTTTTATAAGAAAATAACAGTATAAAAATCTGGATTATGTAGAAAGTGGGGGAAAATAATTCTCTCCACAAATTATCCAGAAAAAACATTATTTTTAGCTTTTGGTATATTTATGTTTTTAATAGCATTTGTGTCATTGAATGTGTTTCCTTTCTTTGTTCTTTCCTTCCTTTCTTTGTTTCTTTTATTTTTAGTTTCACAAAATTGTAGACTGTCATCTGTCTATCAAGCATATTTTTCCATGTCAGCACTTTTTAGGTTTATAATAGCTGCATAATTCCCGTCGGATGAATATGTCATAATGAATTTAATTATTCCTTTATTGATTTGCATTGTTTCTGATCTTCACAACTATAAATAATATCATGAAAAGTTCTTCATATGCACACCTGATACATATCTCTGATCATTTCCTTAAAATAAATAATATGAAGTGGAAATATTAAGCCAAAGAGAATGGGCATATGTTGTCACTAATATACTAATATCAAGTTATCTAGATAATACTTTCCGAAAAATTTCCAGTTTTCCCAATTTTTTTCCATATTTGTCAATGTAATTTTTATGCCAGAGTAGGAAAGATGCCTTAGTTCTTTCCCAAAAAACAACAAAAATTGTCTTCCCCTGCATTTGTTCTATGGTCATGATGTTTCTTTGGTAGGACAAATAACCCTCACCTTAGAATTAAAATACTTAGTTATTTTGGATAAAGCATGCGATTCTGGGTGTCATAGTTTTCCCATCTGCAATATGGGACATAATAATTATCTAATATATATAGGTTGTTATGCTGTTACATAGTATACAGAAAAATTCTTTATGAAAACTAAGAAGTGTCAGGGAACTACTTATTACTAATTTGTTAATCTCTTTTGGAAATGAAAGGCTTTTGATCCCACATAACCTCTCAGAGAAGAAAAGTAGAAATGTTTGGTTTTCACAAAGTTACCCCATTTACAATTTTGAAGAAATTAGAAAAGATAATTTAGTCAAGTATTGAGGCAGTAAGCACAAGCTCAAAAAAGCTGAAAATGCCCAAGTTATTGGGCAATACTTAGGAACACTACAAGGAGCTTGTTGTGGCCAAAGTGATTAAAAAAAAACTCTATTCTATTTAGTTCTGCTTAGTACCAAGAAGACTTTCTGAGGAAGAGGAGGAAGTATTTAAAAAGTTGTTTTAAAAAAGTGTGGAGTACAGTCAGATTTGAAGAAGTTGAATGACTTGTGAAAAAACTCATGAAAAATACAAAGGGAACAGAAGACACACACGGGTGTTATGTTGGAACAAAAAAATGTCACCCCATTGGGCAACCCAGAGAAAAGTTATTTAAGAAGATGATGAAAACTCTAGTTTAAACAAATTTTACATAACAAAATCTGAAGTTATAAGAAAATTCTTTTCAGGTTTAATGGTGAATTTTCCTATTTCATTAACTTGGTTTTCTCCTAACACCTGTGTTCTAACTCACCAGGAAATCTTTTCCAAGCTGGCCCCAGGTACCTTTCCTTCTGCTCTATCCCATCCCTATTTATTCTTCCACAACTTTGTGCATAAACTGCCACACATGAAATTGTTTCCTGATTGTGTTTTTCTATCCTTTACTGACAGATGAACAGTTGAGACACTAACTTGGCATCCATCCAGGGGCAGAATCCTTAACACCTCTTCCTCTGAGGATTCTCCAGTTCAAAGCAGTGGGCACTAAGGAATTATGACTGATTGACCTAAGTCTCTACCTTTTGATCTGGAATTTGTTCAATGAAAAGGGAAAACCACACAGTGGTGAGTGAGTTTATTTTCGAGGGTTTCTCCAGCTTCCATGAACACCAGTTTACCCTCTTTGTGGCATTTCTTAGTTTGTACCTTTTAACCTTGGCTGGCAATGTCACCATTGTGACAATTATCAGCATTGATCGTCACCTTCACACACCTATGTACTTCTTCCTTGGTATGCTTTCCATGTCAGAGACTGTGTACACATTGGTCATCATACCACGGATGCTCTCCAGCCTCATAGGTCTAAGCCAACCCATCTCCCTGGCTGGCTGTGCTACCCAGATGTTCTTTTTTATCACTTTGGCCATCAACAACTGCTTTCTACTCACTGCAATGGGGTATGACCGCTATGTAGCCATCTGTAATCCTTTGAGGTACACAGTCATCATGAACAAGAAAGTATGTGCCCAGCTGGCATGGGGAGCCTGCAGCATTGGGCTGCTTGTGGCTATAATTCAGATTTCATCTGTGTTCAGGCTGCCTTTTTGTGATAGAGAGGTAGCCCATTATTTCTGTGACATCCGCCCGGTTATGAAACTCTCCTGTGCTGATACCACCCTACATGACATAATTAATTTTATCATCAGTTCACTGGTTATTGTGGTACCCATGGGTTTGGTCTTCATCTCTTACATTCTCATCATTTCTACCATCCTCAAAATTGCTTCTGCTGAAGGACGGAAGAAAGCTTTTGCAACTTGTGCTTCCCACCTCACTGTGGTCATCGTCCACTATGGCTGTGCCTCCATTGCCTACCTCAAGCCTAAGTCAGAGAACACCAGGGATCAGGACCAGCTGATCTCCGTGACTTACACTGTTTTCACTCCACTCCTCAACCCTGTTGTGTATACTTTAAGGAATAAAGAGGTCAAGGATGCCCTTCACCGTGCTATTGGCAAGAAACCTCCTGCCTAGGATCTTTGGCAGTTTGACATACAGTAGTACCCCCTTATGTGTAGTTTCAGTTACCCATTGTCAACTGTAATCTCAAAATATTAAAAGTAAAATTTGAGAAATAAAGAATTCATAAGTTTTAAGCTCATGCAATCTTGCGCCATCCCACTTGAGACATGGATCAAATATTTGTCCACTGTATCCATGTTATACATGTTACCCATCCATTAGTGTGTACAATATAATATCTTGAAAGAGAGAATAAGACCATAGTTGTATAACATTTATTACAATATATTGTTATAATTATTCTATGATTAGTTATTATTGTTAATCTCTAACTTTGCCTAATCTATAAATTAAACTTTATCATAGGGATGTATACGTGGGGCTCAGTACTACCCTCAATTGTAGGTATCTACTTGGGGTCTTGGAATGTATTCCCTACAGTAGAAGGGGCTACTGTATAATCTGTCATAGTCTGGGTATTTTTGTAAGCACCTAAAGTTTGATTCTATCATTCATTCTTAACCCAGAGAAGGTTGAAAAATTTTGTGGTTAAGTTTGCTTTAAAGAATCAAAAGTTCTGCTGTCTTGAGTTTTGCTTTTACAAATTTTAAAATTTGTTTTCATTATTTTTGCTGTGCTGGTGATTGAAGCACATGCTAGGCAAATGCTCTACCACTGAGCTGTACTCCCAGCCCTCATATTTGTCATCCTATACCCTGTATTAATCTCACAGGTTACTGCCATGGTCAGATGCTTCTTGGGAGATGGGAAGCTGGTAGGAATCATAAGCAAGGGGATGGCTGATTGCTGTTAGTTTTGTTGATGGCATAGAAGTGGTTCACATAATGCCTATTTGAAGTGAGGGGTGGAAAGATCAACCTAAATGTCAGATAAACATTGGGCTCAAAAACTTCAAAGAAGATGTGGTTGGTGTACAGGATGCATTGGAGACAGTCAAAACTGTCTTTCCCACTTATCATTACTTTTTCCTTCGGGCAGTGACAGGAGTAACAGATCCTGACATTCCAGAAGAAATACTGTCAGCTCTAAACATTCTCACTTGCCTTAGAGACACATAAAATATTTTTTTCCCAATTTTGTTGAGGCTCACATTAGAACTATTCCCTCAGTGAGTCTTGGGTATGTTCAATATTAGGAAGTAACTTGGTCATCTTGGGTTTCTGAATTTTACTACACTATGTGCTTTCTGTGGGTTAAAACATACATTATACTGTATTCACAACTATAGAGATATCTAGAGATCTTTTTTGAAGTTGAATTTATTAATGCCACCTTTCAACTGTTTTTATTGCAGATCTGGAAATCAGCCCAAGATTTGTAAACTTCTCTAGGTAGAACATTACCTGGGGTCCATGTCTCCCCTTTACCCTCTTCCTGGTCTGTCCTTCACCTTGATGATCTTCTCTTCTGTGAATTGTTGGGTGTCTAGTTTAAAATCTAAATTTAGACACTTTTCTAAACAGTAGTCTGGCAATTTCTAAGCTCCTCTTGTTATCATCTTCTAAAGGGGAAGGTTATCTTAATTTGTGAGAGTTTAGAATTATTTGGTCTGAAGAAAACAGAAGCAGAATTTTCCAAGAGTCTTCTGCTTTATAAAGAGCATATGTTGAAAAAGAATTAACCTGTATCTGCCACCTACATGACTCTCTTAGTGTCCTCATAGAAAATGTGTTCAAAGTACACTGCTTGTCAAACAAAGGGCCTGAGAGTCTCTACTGGTAGGAGGGCAAAGAAGGGAAAATCTGCGTGTTTATGGAACCTAAGAGAATAAAAGATTCACCTCCTCAGAACAGCTACTTCCAAGACAGCAAACTGAGAGTGAGTATGAAGAGGGACCCAGGGCAGTTTATCTTTGCTTTTATCTAGATTTCCTTAAGGACACCCCTGAATCCTTTCTGGGGTAGGTGCCATGAAAGCACTTTCAAAACCTTGCTCTGAGAAACTCCCTTCTGAAACTCTCTTTGGAGGTTCTGCTCAATAAACTAGTCAATTTCTATAAGCTTTGCCCAATAGATACATCATTTTTAAAAATGAATGTTTTATGTTTATTTTTAGCAGTACTGGGGATCAAACCCAGTGGCATTCAACCACAAACTACATCAATGCCCTTTTTAAATTTTTTTTTATTTTAAAACAGGGTCTTGCTAGGTTGCCCAGGGAGTACTTGAACTTGCAATTCTCCTACCTCAGACTCCCAAGTGGCTGGGATTGCAGGTGTGCCCCACCACACTTGGCATGAGACATCACATAATTAGGCTGCGGAACTGAGATCACAGAGCCCCCACAGGACCTCCCATAACTGTAGAGGATTCTATAAGATTGGTACCTGGTACTGAAAGTAGTTGGTTCCCCTGAGTTCCTATGATTTGATGTTGCAGAAAATTACAGTACCATCCAAAGTAATTTCTGCAACAATAAATAATATATATTGAAGACCTATCTAGACTTCGTGGGTTTCTTTTCAATGTAGTTTACCCCAGAAAAAAAATCAATGAATTTAATTTCAAAGAGATGTGATACAAATCATACTGGAAAGAATGAGGCTTATGGCCACACCTTGGGCTTAGTCACCACATTGTCACTATCTCCATGAATCAGGGCCTGCCAATTCTGGATATTGCCCTGGTAACACCAGTCACACATCTCCTTTAGGGGAAGTATACGGTCCTATAAAGATACCTCCCATATCTGTCTAATATCTAATAAAGATTTGTTTTCCATCAAAATGTCCCCCAAAGGATTCAGGAATCCTGCTCTTGTCCCAGGATAATCTTTACCTCAACCCCCAGAGGGTACCCCTTTCTCTAACCTTTCCTTCCCATGGGCTTCTTATCAACACAGAGTTCAGCAATCCCAGAGGTGAACTCCCAGTTCACACACAAAAGAGTTGGGGAATAAGGAAATTTTGGGGGCCTTGAAAGTGGCTTCGGCATTCCCAATGTACAGTGTGTTCTCTTCTATTTTGTCAACAAAGAGAAGCAGCTCATTGTCCTGGTCCCGAGTGTTGAAGAAGAAGAGGCTGTAAGAACAGGTGAGGTCTCTAAAGACACAGAGTGAAGTCCTGCAGTGGCTTCTTCACCTGGGGGATCATGGACACATAGGCCATAGCTGATTCTTGAGGGAAAATAAACACCTTCCCTCTCATGTCTGTGGAGAAAAGACAATGAAACAAAACTCCGTCAACTTTCCTGTTTGATTTGCTCTCATGGTGAGCCCTTGGTGGCCTCCTGACAGACTTTATACAGCATGCTGAAGTTTGTGGAGTTCCCGCAAGAGCATTGTTTCTGTGACAATAAGCAAATGTCAGTGTTAAAAGGCAGGTTTTTGGTTCAGCTGTCCTGTCACGAAAGGAAATTAAAGATGTCCTATATCAACCCTACACATCTTTGTTACAGATTTCATCTGGAAAAAAGAGAAAACACTAGTCACAGAAAAGAACACACAGATGACTCGCTGACTTGCTGAGCATAATGGATAAAGCATGTCACACTCCATATTCTTTCACCACAGATGAGGTTCTGAGATTTCTCCCATGGGATACCTGTGGTTGGGGTTAGATATAATTTTAGTGGCGTGTCACAACACTTGATTTGGCTATGATGGACCAACACTTGTGGTTAGGGCAAAGTCTGAGGTATAGAATAGTATGCAAATAACATGGCCCAAACTTAGTAATACTCTTAACAACCCCTCCATTTCCTTGGGCAGTTCTTGTGTGTCAGTGCAGGACCAGTTTTCTACAATTTCTCAAGGCTGCAACACCAGGATCATGGAATGGCTTATTGTTGATTTTTTTTTTTCCTTTTATGACTCACAAGAATAGTATGATTATTACAAATTCTTTTTTCTTTTTTGGAAAAGTAAATTTAACAAAAACTATGGTCTGGAAAATAATTAGAGAACAGTGTCTAACTGAATCAAGGCAGACAGCCTAGAAATAATATGATATCTTGAATTGAGTTAGCTTTGCTTCATAGTAGGAAATGAAAAAATCTTGAATTCCTATTTCCAGAGATATGAGAGATTTTTAAGAAATGACAATGTTAGACGAACAATAGGAACAGAATACTTAGGAAGCTAGGAAAGATAGGAAGAGATTATAGGTAAGAGAAAGAGAGACAGTGACACAGATGGAGACAGAGAAAGAAGGAAAATTTCAAACTTCTGTCAATAAAATGGGAACTGGGAGAACAAGAAAGGAAATCAGAAAATCATGCATTTATACCCTTGATCTGATTCTTTCCCTGTTTGTGATATGTAGTCTTGTCAGTGCCACAGACCAAGGGCCCATGGCTGGGCCAAGGCTTCGATAACCATCCTTGGTTACTTATACCTGGGATCACTGAAAGACTTCAGACATGTTGCTAAGAGTAACAGACCTGAGGTCATTAGAGGGAATAGGAAAATGGAAAAGGGGACACTGTCAAGGGGACCCTTCTCTTCTCAGAGAAGGATGACTCACCTCTCCTGTCTTCCAGTTTTACTTGGGGTCCCAGGGAAGCTTCCACAAATTCCTGTCCATGTCCACCTGTTGACTTTTGATTGACAGCAGGATTGCTTCAAATTTTCAAGTCCTTACTGTGCTTGCTTTTGCGCGTGTAGGGAGATTTACTACTACAATGACATGCTAAAGATTCAAGGTCATTCTGGGTTGCTTTGGCCCATACTGACTTGTTATAATTGAAATTTATTCTTACAGATCTTATGGTTAGGGAACTTGCTTCTAATGATCATATCTCCCTGAGTTCTGGAATCTGGTCTGTGTAAAGGTCACAAAAGCCCCATCCCCTTCAGGGTAACTTATAGTCTTCTTGTGAGCAGGGAGGGAGAACCCTTTCAGGCCTGCATTTCTCTTGCAGATAAAAGGTTGTTTGCTGAGGAATGTATCATATCCCATTGACTCAAGCTGGGCAGGGCTGAAGGTAAATTGATTCTTAAAAGACAACAGGTAGGAGACAGCTGCCCCTGTTTATAGAATTATCTCCTTAACCTCGTGTTCCCACCACCCATATCTGTTTGTTACCTATCACTGGTATATAAACCTGGAGCAAAATATCATGGTTAACCAGAAAATGAAATTTTGAATAACTTATTACTGATAGTAATACATTAGAGAAATAAATGTCTCAAACTTGAGATGAGGTTGTTCTTAGTGGCAATAATAGAAAGGGGTAAAAAGATGTTGAAATACTAAAGCTTTATTACAGCTAATAAAAAACTAATATTTTATAACATCTACACATCACAAAGTGCATGTTGCCTTTAAATGCTCTCACACACTCTTCATAACAATTCTTTGTCATGTAGATGTCATTTGTACTTGCCATTGTATTGATGAAGACACTGAGACTCAGAGTTCAATAATGTCACAAAGGCCATTCAGGTATTAGGGAAAACTGATCCTCTGATTTAAAGTCCAAGCTACTTTCAGGAGTTCCTGTTCCCTCTCAGCATTTACTCAGACTAAATGCTTATTTTAGTTTTGCATCAATTTGACCAAAAGACCTGACAAGAACAACTTAGAGGAAGAAAAGTTTATTTGGTGCATGGTTGGCTGACTCCATGTCTCTAAGCCTGAGGTGAGGCTGAACATCATGGCGGTAGGCAAAAGGGCGTGACAGGAAATCAGCACAAAACATGGCAACCAGGAAATAGAAAGAGCTCCATTCACCAGGAGCAAAATATAAACCACAAAGGGATGCCCCCAAGGATGATCTTCCTCTAGCCACATGCTATGTTCTATAGTCACCACCCATGAATCCATTCAAGTGAATTAATTCACCGATTGAGTTACAGCTCTCATAACCTAATCATTTCCCTCTGAATGTTCTTGCATTGTCTCACATTTGAGCCTTGGGGAGGCAGCTCATTTTCAAACCATAACAATGCTTGAAAAGGATCAGGGAGTCAAAACCCACCCCTTTTCCAACTTCTCTTTTTCTAGCAAAAATCACACATTCCTTCTTATTCTCTTAGGTGAATGGTAGTGGTGTTCCCATGTAGCAAGGTAGGCTGATTATCCTTTCTCCAACCCTGGAACTGCCTTTTGCCAGGCATATCCTTATTCATTAGCATCAGTGGTGGTTTTAAAAATATGTCCTAAAATAATTCTCCTCCCATCAGGTATGAGCTGACTCACTGTAATGAATAAGAAACAGCAGGAGTGAGGTACATGATTTCTAAGATTAGATTATGAAAAGGCTGGCACTTTCGCATTTGGCACTTTGTCTCCATGTGTCAGATCACTCACTATTGGAGTAGCCCGTTGCATATTGTGGGCTGCTCTACAGAAACCCAGGGGATCAAGGAATGAAAAGGGGCCTGTGGCCAATAGGGAGAAACTGAGGCCCTCAACTCCACCTCCTGTAAAGTTCTGAACCCTGACCACCCTGCAAGATCCTCCCCTAGTGAAGCCCTCAGAGGAGACTCCAGCCCTGACTGATTGACTACAAACTCACCAGAGACCTTGCATAAGAATCACTAGCTAATCCACTCTCTGTTTTCTGCTCCACAGGAAATATGAGATAATAAATGCTTTCTGTCTCATGCTGCTAGGTCTAAAGGTAAATTCTTAGATGGCAATAGGTAACTTACACACCATCTTTCTTTCATACTCTCTCAAAACAGCAGCAATAGAAAAAGGTGTTATGCCCTGAATACCCTAGGACTTGGAGGAACTTCCAAGCAAGGCTGAGGACCTATCTGACTGTGTCACACCTCCTGAGAGAATAGAGAGAAGCAGGATGCCTGAAGGAGTTTCCCCATCATGCTCTCCTTGGGTCTTCAGGGATAGTGGGAGGAATAACACAGTCTTCTCACTGTTTGGCTTCTTATATTGTGCTGACAAGGGCAAGGCCTTTGTTCCAGCAACAAAAAGCAAAGTTATAAATGGTAAATATTGACTGAACAAAGATAATGGTTAAAAACTAATCTGTTTATCTTTTGAGCTGTCATGCCTTTGCTTTCTTTTTGAATTATCCTATTCCTTCTGAACTGCCCCGTTCATTTCCCCACTACCCACCCCTGACCCCATGAGGCTGAATGTCCTCCTGAAGGGACATGTATTACCTTATGTGATAAGAATGTCATGGCAGTCTACCACAGTCTGGATCTTAAATGTGCATCATGTTTTGTCCCTCAGTTTAGCATCATTGGAAGGTGGTGAAAACCTTTAAAAGGTGGGGCCTGGTCAGAAGTTTTCTGTCACTGTGGTATGCCCTTGAGGGGAACTGCAGGATGTCAGTCTCTTCCTCTCTCTCCATTCTTCCCAGCAAACATTAGTGTAGCAGCTTACTCCATCATGTGCTCTCTGGCATGATGTATTGTTACCATGGGCTGAAAAGTAATGGGGTCTGCTGGTCATGGACTGAAACTATGAGCCAAATTAAACCTTTCCTCTTTTTAACTCAATTATCTCAGGTATTTTGTTGTACACGAAAAATTGACTTACATGCAGTCTATTGTTAAAACTATAAAATGAGCATACTTGTGGAGCTGTTGGAGGAACCACTCTCTACTCAGATTAAGGGCTGAGTTATCACCAGGAGAAGGACACTCACTGATTCAGGTGGCTGTGTAATTCAACAGGGTTGTAGGATGGAAACACCTTGGTTTGTGGCAGAGTAGAGATCTAGCTGTGGAGTCACAATAATAAAGTTGCCAAGTTCTCTCTGAAGGAACTCCTGGATGTTAGGCATTAAGATTATGCCCTCTACCTGATTCAGGACACCATCAGGAAACTGGGGGCTCAAGTGAGGTATCCATGAATTTGGATATATTGAGCTCATCTCAGGAAGGCATAGATCAATGCTTAGATTCTAGGAACAATCCAATTATGCATGACCTAAATCCATGATTCATAAGCCTGACTATGTATGTTTTATCTTAGTATTTATTTCTTTGTCTTCAACAAAAATCTGTTGAAAGGTTGCTTTATTGGTTTCAGCTTTCTTTCATCGCACATTATAAGACTTTAAAATCCAAGAACATACAGGTGTGTTTTCCCCCCCACAGCTCAATCTCCTGCACCCATTACTGTGATTAAACTTATAGTAAGAATTTTAAGGCTATTTATAGAACAAATTGTTCCATAGTTCCCAGGTTAATGAAAAGTAAAGGATATTGTATGAATTAAGGTTCTCAGTTGCGAACAACAAAAACCACTAAAGTTGTGGTATTTTTACTTAATTATGCTCTGTGACAAACCACATTTAAACTCAGCTTTTAAACATACATTTATTTAGTTGATGAGTCTGTGGGTTGGTGATATAGGCTTAGTGATTCTTTTGGTCTCCAACAAGGTGATTAGTAGCAAGTGAGCTAGTTGTTGGACAATAATAGCATATGAGTCAGAAATGGGGTGACTGGAATTCAGACATGTTAAGATCCTTGTCTTGTTTATTTAATTTCAGCTTGATCTAATCACTTCCTTTTTCTCTTTTTTAACTCTGAAACTACAGCTATAGCACCATATAACAAGACTCCCCAGAATTTTTAAAATAACTTTTTATAGTGTATTTTTGCACAATACAAAATAAACAAGTTTTTGTCTAAAAATATGATACTGTGTCAAGATATACAATTAAAGATTACCTTTGTAACTTAGTTTTATGGATCTTAATAATATTCAAAGTACATATCTAATGCCAGGTATAGTGGTACACACCTGTAATCTCAAAAATTTGGGAGGCTGAGGCAGGAGGATTACAAGTTCAAGGACAGTCTGAGTAATTTTGTGAGCTTCTATCTCAAAATGAAAAATAAAAAGTTCTGAGGATTTACCTCAGGGGTAAAGACCCCCAGGGTTTGAACCCCAGCACCAAATAATAATAATAATAATAATAATAAATATAAAAAGAAAAATTTAAGTGCTTCATATTACTAAATTAACTTTAATTATTAAAGAAAACAACTTATGGATAGATTCAAAGTAATGTTTTATATATCACATTTAGCTTGGGGATTAAAAATTCATTAAAATAAAAATTGAAATTTAACTACTTTTTGCTATATCAGAAACGTGTACAAACATTTCTTTCATTATTTTGATTTTTGTTTCTGACATTTAGAGACTAAAAATGATTTTTAAATAATATACTTAGTTCCCAAGTATTTACTTTTGAAGGATTTAATTAAGTCCCAAAGACATTTTGATATACTATGGAATATTTATTAGATTAGGATATTTCTGAAGTAAGTGTGAATAAATTTCAAAAATTAGGAAGCATATATAAACCTAAAATAATATTCTCTCTATATGTGTGTATGTGTGTGTATTTATATATATGTGTATATATATAATTATATATAAGTATGTATACATAAACATATATATATACACACACACACAAACATGCAAATGAAAAAATCCACATATTCAGTACAGTGGTACACTTAGGAAGGAGGAAGTAAGGAAGGGGAA
The DNA here is from genome assembly GCF_902686455.1 of Sciurus vulgaris. NCBI lineage: Eukaryota > Metazoa > Chordata > Mammalia > Rodentia > Sciuridae > Sciurus > Sciurus vulgaris. Next base: position 120,433,955 of record NC_136461.1, on the reverse strand, counting down.
AGAACAGGAGTAAATTTCTAAGATATCCACAAATGTTACTCTCTACAAACAATAGATAAAAAAAATTATGAGAAATGTGATGTGATAAATACATGGTATCTAATTTTAAATTCTGTAACTTTGTCTACATTTTGTAGATTTGAGTATTATCTTTCATTTTAAAGGTAATCTACATGTGAGTTTTCTGAATGATCATGGTGTTTTGTTCCTTATTGTCACATTTCAGTATGAATGCTTCTTATGTTTCATAAGTTTAACCAATAATTCACTATGGTTATATATGAAACAAATATATGACTTAGAATAAAAGCCATGTAGAAAAGTATAATGGGTGAAAGCAGCTCCTCATTTTGCAATAATAAACTCCCTGAGTGACCGAATCATGAACAGGCACTTCTGATCTCCATTAACAGATCTGCTCAACTGACACCCACTTAGAAGTCTCCAGTAGGTTCCATTGTAAAGGAATGAATAAGGTCAAGAAACAGCCTCTGGCTGGGTGCGGTGACTCAGGCCTGTAATCCTAGTGCCTTGGGAGGCTGAGGCAGGAGGATTCCAAATTCAAGGCCAGCCTTAGCAATTTATCAAGACCCTGTCTCAAACTAAAAATTACAAAAAGGGTTGGGGATGAGACTCAGTGATTAAGCATCTCCAGATTCAATCCCCAGTCCTGAAAAAAAATAAAAAAAAAACAAACAAAAAAAAGGGGGGAAGGGGAGAAAAATAAAAAAGAATCAACCCACTGCTTGCTTCCATTTCAAAGCCTGCAGCCAACCTAAGCAGTGAATGATATCGGTTTTCTGGCGAAAGTTCAGTACTTCATTTATTCACTTTGTCCCAAGAACTGGAAACACAGATTAGAAATATGTACTCTAAAGACACAGAATCCCTTTCCTGGTTTGATATGTTATGGTCTCTCAAGAGAAATTAGGAAATGGGAAGTGGAACAGTCACCCATCCTGAAAAAGTGCTCAGGGAGAAAAAAGCATCATGAAAATAGAAGGGAGATCAGTAGAGTAGAGTAAAGGGCCAGGGGGGTAGTGAGGATTACTGGGGAATGATATTGGCCAAACTATATTGCTATATTATGTGCCTGTACTAACACATAACAACAAATCCCACCATTACATAACATTATAATACACTAATAAAATTGGAGGGAAAAGAGAAAAAAATTTTATTCATTTCTATTCATACTTATCATTTAAACTTGATCCCTATCACCAGGACCAAGACCTTGTTTTTCCAAGAAGAGTATAGGAGCCAGATGGTGAGTGTGCCTGCTCGCTTGGACTGCCATAGTGCCTAAGCGTGCGCTCATCTCTCAATAGTCAATACTCATTTCAAAGGCCCAGGTAGGAAGAAGTTCAGTCAGTGAGGCTCTCCCAACCTGGAAAACTAGAGTGGAGGTACATGAGAAGGTTTCACAAGGAGGAAGCAACAGAGAGTGGGGATGGAGAAGGGAAGTGGAAAAATAGAAGAGATGATTTTTTTGAGCAGCAGGCACCCCAAAGACCAGAGAAAACAGCCAGTTAAGAGGGTATGTGCAGGGAGAAAGGTACACTCATACATTGCTGGTGGGACTGCAAATTAGTGCAGCCACTCTGGAAAGCAGTGTGGAGATTCCTTAGAAAACTTGGAATGGACCCTCCATTTGACCCAGCTATCCCACTCCTTGGCCTATACCCAAAGGACTTAAAATCAGCATACTACAGAGATACAGCCACATCAATGTTTATAGCTGCTCAATTCACAATAGCCAGACTGTGGAACCAACCTAGATGCCCTTCAATTGATGAGTGGATAAAGAAACTGTGGTATATATATACAATGGAATATTACTCAGCCATAAAGAATGATAAAATTATGGCATTTGCAGGCAAATGGATGAAATTGGAGAATATCATGCTAAGTGAGATAAGCCAATCTCAAAAAGCCAAAGGTCGAATGATTTCGCTAATAAGTGGAGGATGACACATAATGGGGGGGAGGGAAGGGTTAGTGTTAGGGTTAGAGTTAGGGTTAGGGAGGGGGGCAAGTATGGAGGAAGGAAGTACTGTATAGAGGGTAAAGAGGGGTGGGAGGGGTGGGGGGAAGGGAAAAAATAACAGAAAAAAAGAAAGAGGGTATGTGGGTAAATCATTATTTTTAGTTTGAAAGAATAAATGCCAGGCATGGTGTCTACTCACAAGACTGAGGCAGGAGGACTGCAAATTCAAGGTAACCCTGGGCAACTTACCAAGACCCTGTATCAAAATTAAAAATAAAAAGAAAAAATGGCTAGTGTTATGGTTTGAATCTAGAAATGTTCCTTGAAAAGCTCATGTTGTGAAAGCATTATCTCCAGGGCAAGAAGATTCAGATGGGGCTTTCAGTTAGTGGTGAGAGATAACCTTACTGGTAGATTAATTCATGTAATTGATAATCTGAATAGACCACTGGGTGGTAACTGTAGGCAGGTGGGACAAGTGTGGAGGAAGCAGATTACTAGAAGTATGTCCCTGGCACTTAGATGCTCTCTATTTCTTGGCTTCCATGACCTGAGTTCCTTTCCTCTGCCATGATCTTCCACCATGATGTTCTGCCTCACTTCTGGCCCTGAACCTCTGAAACCATGAGCCCAACATAAACTTTTCTTCCTCCAAGTTGTTCTTCTCAGATATTTTGGTCACAGAGATGTAAAGTTAACTAACACAGCTGAGGATGTACCTCAGTGGTAGGATGTCCCTGGGTTTCAACCTTAGTACAGCAAAAAAGAAAAGAGAAAGAGGGAGAGAGAGGGCGGGAGGGAGGGAGGGAGGGAGGGAGGGTGGGAGAGAGGGAGAGAGAGAGAGGGAGAGAGAGAGGGGTGCTGCAAGGCACACAGTCTTGGTTAGGCCCGTTCTAACTGTATGACCTTCAGGAAGTTTACACATTTCCGTGAAACTGATTCCTCATTTGTAAAATGAGAATTATAAAAACCCAGTTACCTTTAATCTCTTATACATTTAGGATGCAATGTTAATGATCAGAAATAGACTTAGTCAAAACAAACATAAGACAGGTCTTCAAATGACAGTGTGACTTTTCTATGTCAGATATAATGTATAAGAGAGCACTTACTGGTTAATTTGCCTGTAAACCTAGATAAACTTGCATTTTATAAACTTTTACATAACACTTATACAAGATTCAGATACAGTTCTCAGATGTATACTTATATCTAGTCACATACACTTAGGGTGCCAACTCAGTTGTTGTAACCTACAATAATAGTTGTTTATCTCTCCCCCTCCCTAATCTCTTCTCCTCCCTAATCTGTGAGGGGTAGGGCAGGGAAACAGGATTACCTTTCTTCCTCATCCTAGGCAGTTATCTGTCCCTGAGTACACACCCACCATAGGAACAAAGTAATCCAGACTTTGGGGATGGTACCAGAAGATCTCAGAAATGACTACTTCCCAAATTAACAAGTGAATTACAACTCCAACAGAGGAATGTGGCCTTTGAATCACCTCTTTCAAAGCCCCCTGTTCCAGCTGATAGGCATAGCCTCTGGGAGAGAGTCCCCTGTGTTCCCCCTTTGCTAGCAAAGCAATAAACCTTTTTTTTTTTTTTATTCTTTTCCTCAAAACAAAACAAAACCCAGCTACCTCATTGAATTTCCATAAATATTGTATGAGATTAATTATGAGGTTAAACATTTAAAATGATATAAAAATATTAGTAGTTAAAAAATTTAAAAACTTAAAATTTGTTCAGAAATAAACTACTTTCTTCCCTAATCATAGATTTCTCAAAACACACACACACACACACACACACACACACACACAAACCATGTTTTCTGGCTTTCTTTCAAATGTGAGTTCAGATCAAAGGACAAACTCTACAGAGGAATAATTAACATAGAAAACATAGTAACATAGAAAAATAATTTTTAAAATTCTATTTATGACTTTGGGAGATGAAAGAAGACCTGACTTCCTTTTTATGTGAAGAATATTCTTAAGAATCTTATGAATGATGATGGGAATACTGGATAACCACTTATAGAAAGATAAAACTAGAATCTTACCTTACACTATACACAAAAATCAACTTGAAGTAGCTTACAGATATGAAGGTAAGAGCTAGACCTGACACCATCAAACTCCTGGGTGGCAGCACATAAGGAAAAAGCCCCTTAATATTGGCCTTGGCAGTTACTTTTTTTCTTTTTCTTTTTGGATATTGCCTTGACAGGTAATAAAAGCAAAACTAAGCAAGTGGGCTTACCACAGAATAAAAAGCTAAAAAGCTGCTGCCAGCAAAGGAAAAACTCAGCAAAATAAAAAAGTAAACTACAGGGTAAAAGAAAATATTTGCAAACCATATATCTGATAAAAGTCTAAAACCCAAAATATATGCGAAACTTGATAGAAGGAAACAACCTAATTAAAAACTGGGCAAAGATACTACCCAAAGCATTATACAGATTTAAGGCAATTCCAATTAAAATCCCAATGATGTTCCTTATAGAAATAGAAAAAGCAAACATGAAATTCTTTAGGAAAAATAGAAGACCCAGAAGAGTCAGAGCAATCCTCAGTGAGAAGAGTGAATCAGGAGGCATAGCAATACCAGAACTTAAATCATACTACTGAGCCATAGTAAAAAAAACAGCATGGTATTGGCACCAAAATAGAAATGTAAACCAATGGTACAAAATAGAGGACACAGAAACAAACCCACATAAATACAGTTATCACATACTAGACAAAGATGCCAAAAACATACAATGGAGAAAAGATAGCCTCTTCAACAACTGGTATTGGGAAAACTGGAAATTCATATGTAGCAAAATGAAATTAAACCCCTATCTCTCACCCTGCATAAAACTCAACTCGAAATTGACCAAGGATCTAGGAATTAGACCAAAGAACCTGCACCAAATAGAAGAAAAAGTAGGCCCAAATCTTTATCATATTGGCTTAGGATCAGACTTCCTTAACATGACTCCCAAAGCACAAGAAATAAAAGAAAGAATCAATAAATAGGATGGTTTCAAACTAAAACGTTTTTTCTCAGTAAAGGAAACAATAAAGTGAAGAGAGAGACTACAGAATGGGAGAAAATCTTCACTACATGCATATCAGATACAGCATTAATCTCCAGAATTTTATAAAGAACTCAAAAAACTTAACACCAAAAATACAAACAACTCAATCAATAAATGGCTAAGGAACTGGGCAGGCATTTCACAGAAGAAGATATACAATTGTTTCCTGTAATACTAGAGAATGGGAGAAAACCTTTGCCACACGCATATCAGATACAGCACTAATTTCCAGGATATTAAAGAACTCAAAGCACTTAATGCAAAAAAAAAAAAAATCAATAATAATCCAATCAATAAATGGGCTAAGGAACTGAACAGATGCTTCACAGACTATATATATATTCAATTAACAAATATATGAAAAAATGTTCAACATCTCTAGCAATTAGAGAAATGCAAATCAAAACTACTCTAAGATTTCATCTTACTCCAGTCAGAATGACAATTATCAAGAACATAAGCAACAATAAATGTTGGTGAGAATGTGGGGAAAAAATACACTCATACATTGCTGGTGCTGATTGCAAATTGGTGCAATCACTCTGGAAAGCAGTATGGAGATTCCTTGGAAAACTTGGAATTGAGCCACCATTTGACCCCCCTAGTCCACTCCTCCTATACCCAAAGGACTTAAAATCATCCTACTATAGTGATACATTGAATATAATTCAATATTTATAGCAGCTCAATTCACAATAGCTAAACCTTGGAATCAAACTAGATGACCTGCAACAGATGAAAGAATAAAGAAACTGTGCTATATAGACACAATGGAATATTACTCAGTCTTAAAGAAAATAAAATTGTGGCATTTGTAGTTAAATGGATGGAATTGGAGAAAGTCATGCAAGTGAAGTAAGCCAATCCCTCAAAAAACAGAGACCGAATGTTTTCTCTGATAAGTAGATGCTGATCCATAACTGGGGGTGGGCAAAGGAAGAATGAATGAACTTTGGAAAGGGTAGAGGGGAGAAAGGGGAGGGAAGGGTATATGGAGGTGGGAAAGATGGTGGAATGAGAGAACATTATTACCCTATGTATGTGCATGATTGCACAAAATGGTGTGACTCTGCATTGTGTACAACTAGGGAAATAAAAAGTTTTGCTCCACTTGTGTACAATGAGTCAAAATGCATTCTACTATCATGTATAACTAATTAGAACAAATAAAAAATAAAAATATAAAACTGGGCAAAGGATTTGAATAAACATTGTTTCCAAAAATGACATAAAAATGGGTGACATATATAAAAAAGGTTCTCAACATCACTAATCATTAGAGATGATTACACAATGAAATATTACTTCTCACCTATTACGATGACTGTTAAAAACAAAAAAGATAAAAGTGTTGGTGAAGTTGTAAAAAAAAGGGAGCCCTTGTGCACCATTGGTGGGAATACAAAATAGATAGACACTATGGAAAACAGGGTGGCGTTTCCTCAAACAATTAAAAATAGAAATATCCAGCATATTTTTGGTTATACATCCAAGGGAAATGAAATCAACACCTAAGAGGGATATCTGCACTCTCATGTTCAATGCAATATTATACACAGTCGAGATACGCAAAAAGTCTAGGTGGTCTGTTAACAGACGAATAATAAAGAAATTGTGAGATATATATGGGAATATTAATCAGACTTGAAAAAGGAGACATTACCATACGTAGTGGTGGTAGATTAATTTGTGGCACATTATGCTAAGAAAAATAAGCTTGATACAGAAAGAAAATTACTGCATGACCTCACTTATATTTGCAATCTTAAGAAAACAGGTTAACACATAGAAACAAAAAGAAAGGTGGTTACCAGGGAAGGAAAAAGGGAAGGGAATGAGGATATGTAAGTCAAAAGAGAATTAAATTGTAGTCATATAGATAAATTAAGTCTAGAGATCTGTTATGCAACGGGAAGACTATAATTAGTATGTTGCTTATTGAAAATTTGCAAAGAGAATAGATTTTATGTGCTCCTACCACTTAACAAACACAAAAAGGCAGAACTTGGGAAGATGATGAATATGTTAAATTGTTTGCCTGCAGAAATTAATTCACTACGTATAAAACAGAGCCCCTTTAAAATTAAAAGTGACTTCCTGATAACTGCTTTTCTGCATCCCTTATTTCCTCATGCTGAGAATAAAAACTTCCTCATGCTGAGGACAGATGCCAAGAAAAATTTTAAATATTCTCCAGCTAAGCCCATCCTAGCTAAAATCTACATATGTATATGACCTGGCTCTTGTTTCTATAAATTTTAACCACTTCTGTAGGACCTGCAGAGAACTAGTCTGTTTCTCCCTAGTTTTATCAAACTGCACAAAACCTGTTTTTCTTTCTTCCATCATTCGTCCCTTATATGGGCAGGCCACCAAATCCTATAGGCTCTCTGGTTTGCCTGTTGAAAACTTGTATATGTTTCTAAAAACATCATTTTGTACACCTTAAATTTCTCAAGCAGAGATGATAATTGCATACCCTTCTATTACTAGCATTTTATGTCCAGTCCTGCCACTGACTTACACCGTGACTTTGAGTGAGTTATTTCACATCTGTGTGTCAATTTTCTCCTTTGCAAAATAGGAGAATAAATACTGTGTTATGTTTCTCTCTCTCTCTCTCTCTCTCTCTCTTCTTGGCACCCCATACCCCTCAAAAACCATTACTGTGATCATATCATTTTAGGGAAAAGTAGATCTCACAGGATACACATCATTTGGAAGGTAATGTTTGGATTTAGTAAATTATAGATAAATGTGAACTGTTGGATATACCTGGCTACTTATCTCCTAAACAAAATCTAGCAATGAATGCATCACAGTTCATCCCCACCTCTGCCCTGAAAGGGTGTCAGTTGTTGAGAACTGAGCCTCAGCATATGAGATGACAACTTTGGGGATACTGAGCCAATGGAGTTAGGACCTTACGAATAGTGACTAGTAGGGATTGAAGAGGATAGAACATGCACAAAAGTAGTCTTTATATCAGTCCATTCAAGTTTCTACTTCTTATCTGAAGAGGAATGAAAAAGAACCAATTCATAGCCAAACTGAAATAATTAACACCCCATTCATTCATCGTTAGCTGCATTCAACTCTCCAGGGGGATTTTTCTAACTTGAGGGTGAATTAGCCAGTGACTAAGTGTGAGAGAAAAAATAGATGGGGCTCCCACAAACTTTGTTCATTATAGTCAACCTTTTTTAAGTTCCTGGAATTGAGTTGATAGAACCAATAGAACCAAACAAGGAAGTTAAGAAGAATTTACTTTGTAAGACCTATAATTCCTCTATCACATGGAAATAAGATGACATATAATTGTAAACTCTACATAAACTCCAATATGCAGTACAGTTTATGCAGAGGTAATCTGACCTTAAAATATGGTCAATATAAAGTTAGCAGGATAATTTTTATCTTTTCTCTGTACATATTATGTGTCTTGATTCTAAGGAAATTTTATGCATCAACCTCACATGTAGCTAATGCCTCAACATCACATGTAGCTAATGCCTCAAGTTTACACCTTTGCATCTGCATACTATTGAGCAGTAGTCTATCTATTGGGTGTAGAGAGGGTACTCTCAAGCCACTATAATATACCCTTGCCTTAATCCACGTGTGCCAACCCCTACGTAGAGTACAAGAGAAGCTCCAGGTGAAAAAGGGATGCTGTACTGAACAGGAGTTCCTGAACTTAGATCCTCCTGCCTCAGCCTCCTGAGTTGCTGGGACTACAGGTATACACCACAGTGCCTAGTTTATGTAATATTTTTGAAGAATTGCCAAACAATTTTTCACATTCTCTGCTTCATTTTACTTACAACTAATACACAAGGGTTCTTCCACATTCTCATCAACACTTATTTGTTATTGTTAAAATAAGAACCACTCCTAATGGGTGTGAAGTATTATTTAATTGTGGTTTTGATTTGGTTCCTGATATTAGTGAAGTTGAACATCTTCTTGTGTGTTTATACTGGTTCTTTGTGAATTTTCTTTTGAGAACTATTTTTTTCAAATTCTTAGCTCACCTTCCAATTGCTTTTGTTTTTAGTTGTAGGAGGTGTTTTATATATTATGACTATTAACCCCATATCAAATAGTAAGAAAAATGATTTAAAAATATTTCCCCATTCTGTATGTTATCTTTTAATGCTCAAAATGTTTTAATCTTGATGAAGTCTAATTCATCCATTTTTTTCTTTTGTTGCCAATGCTTTGGGTACCTATCCAAGAAATAATTGCCAAATACAAGGTTGTGAAAATTTTTCCTATGAACAGAAGAATTGTACAGTTTTTACAGTTGAGTTCTTGATCCATTCTGAGTTAAATTTTGGATGTGGTTGTCTTAGTCTGTTTTCTATTGCTATGATTGAATACCACAGACTAAGTTTCAAGAATAGAGATTTATTTAACTGTGACTGGAAGTGGAGAGATCCAAGAGCATGATGTGGGCACCCACCATCATCTGGTGAGGGCATTCTTTTTTTTTTATTTATTGTAAACAAATGGGATACATGTTGTTTCTCTGTTTGTACATGGAGTCAAGGCATACCATTTGTGTAATCATAAATTTACATAGGGTAATGTTGTTTGATTCATTCTGTTATTTTTTTCCTTCCCCCCCACCCCTCCCACCCCTCTATTCCCCTCTATACAGTCCTTCCTTCCTCCATTCTTGCCCCCCTCCTTAACCCTAACCCTAACCTAACCCTAACCCTAAACCTAACCCTAACCCTAACGCTAACACCTCCCACACCCCATTATACATCATCACCCGCTTATCAGCAAGATCATTCGTCCTTTAGTTTTTTGAGATTGGCTTATCTCACTTAGCATGATATTCTCCAGTTTCATCCATTTGCCTGCAAATGCCATAATTTTATCATTGTTTATGGTGGAGTAATATTCCATTGTATATATATGCCACAGTTTCTTTATCCAGTCATCAACTGAAGGACATCTATGTTGGTTCCACAATCTGGCTATGATGAATTGAGCGGCAATGAACATTGATGTGGCTGTATCTCTGTAGTATGCTGATTTTAAGTACTTTGGGTATAGGCCAAAGAGTGGGATAGCTGGATCAAATGGTGGTTCCATTTCAAACTTTCTAAGGAATCTCCATACTGCTGTCCAGAGTGGCTGCACTAATTTGGAACATCACCAGCAATGTATGAGTGTACCTTTTTCCCCACATCCTCGCCAACACCTATTGTTGCTTGTGTTCTTGATAATTGCCATTCTAATTGGGGTGAGATGGAATATTAGGGTAGTTTTGATTTGCATTTCTCTTATTACCAGAGATGTTGAACATTTTTTCATATATCTGTTGATTGCTTGTACCTCTTCTGTGAAGTGTCTGTTCATTTTCTTAGCCCATTTGTTGATTGGGTTATTTGTATTCTGGGTGTACAGTTTTTTGAGTTCTTTATAGATTCTGGAAATTAGCGCTCTATCTGAAGTATGAGTGGCAAAAATTTTCTCCCACTCTGTAGGCTCTCTCTTCACATTACTGATAATTTCCTTTGCTGAGAGAAAGCTTTTTAGTTTGAATCTATCCCAGTTGTTGATTCTTGCTTTTATTTCTTGTGCTATGGGAGTCCTGTTAAGGAAGTCTGATGCTAAGCCAACAAGTTGAAGATTTGGACCTACTTTTTCTTCTATAAGACGCAGGGTATCTGGTCTGATTCCGAGGTCCTTGATCCATTTTGAGTTGAGTATTGTGCAGGGTGAGAGATAGGGGTTTAATTTCACTCTGTTGCATATGGTTCTCCAGTTTTCCCAGCACCATTTGTTGAAGAGGCTATCTTTTCTCCATTGCATATTTTTGGAACCTTTGTCTAGTATGAGAAAATTGTATTTATTTGGGTTTGTGTCCGTGTCCTCTATTCTGTACCATTGATCTACCTGTCTATTTTGGTACCAATACCATGCCGTTTTTGATACTATTGCTTTGTAGTAGAGTTGAAGATCTGGTATTGCAATACCCTCTGTTTCACTCTTCCTGCTAAGGATTGCTTTAGCTATTCTGGGTTTCTTATTCTTCCAGATGAATTTCATAATTGCTTGCTCTATTTCTGTAAGGTACATCATTGGGATTTTAATTTGAATTGCATGGAATTTGTATAGCACTTTTGGTAGTATGGCCATTTTGACAATATTAATTCTGCCTATCCAAGAACATGGGAGATCTTTCCATCTTCTAAGGTTTTCTTTAATTTCTTTCTTTAGTCTTCTGTAGTTCTCATTGTAGAGGTCTTTCACCTCTTTTGTGAGATTGATTCCCAAGTATTTTATTTTTTTCGATGCTATTGTGAATGGGGTAGTTTTCCAAATTTCTCTTTCTGAAGATTCATCACTTAGGTATAAAAATGCATAGGATTTATGAGCATTAATCTTGTAACCTGCTACTTAACTGAATTCACTTATGAGTTCTAAAAGTTTTCTGGTGGAATTTCCAGGTCCTCTAAATATATAATCATGGCATCAGTGAACAGGGATAGTTTGAGTTGTTCTTTTCCTATTCGTATCCCTTTAATTTCATTGGTTTGTCTAATTGCTCTGGTTAGAGTTTCAAGGACGATGTTGAATAGAAGTGGTGAAAGAGGGCATCTCTGCCTTGTTCCAGTTTTTAGGGGGAATGCTTTCAGTTTTTCACCATTTAGAATGATATTGGCCATGGGCTTAGTGTAGATGGCCTTTACAATGTTAAGGAATGTTCCCACTACCCCAATTTTTTCTAGTGTTTTGAGCATGAAAGGATGCTGTATTTTATCGAATGCTTTTTCTGCATCTATTGAAATAATAATGGGATTCTTAACTTTAAGTCTGTTGATATTGTGAATGACATTTATTGATTTTTGGATGTTGAACCAACCTTGCATCCCTTTATAAAACCCACTTGATCATGGTGCACTATCTTTTTGATATATTTTTGTATGCGATTTGATAAAATTTTGTTGAGAATTTTTGCGTTGATGTTCACTAAGGATATTGGTCTGAAATTTTCTTTCCTCGATGTGTCTCTGTCTGGTTTAGATATCAGGGTGATATTGGCTTCATAGAATGAGTTTGGGAGGATTCCCTCCTCTTCTATTTCATGGAATACTTTGAGGAGTATTGGAATGAGCTCTTCTTTAAAGGTTTTGTAGAACTCAGCTGAGAACCCATCTGGTCCCAGACTTTTCTTTGTTGGTAGGCTTTTGATGACCTCTTCTATTTCATTGCTTGAAATTGATTTATTTAAGTTGTGTATGTCCTCCTCGTTCAGTTTAGGTAATTCATATGTCTCTAGAAACGTGTTGATGTCTTCGAATTTTTCTGTTTTGTTGGAGTATAGATTTTCAAAATAGCTTCTAATTATGTTTTGTATTTCACTCGTGTCTGTTGTGGTATTTCCTTGTTCATTCCGAATTTTAGTAATTTGAGTTTTCTCCCTCTTTCTCTTTGTTAGTGTGGCTAAGGGTTTATGAATTTTGTTTATTTTTTCAAAAAACCAACTATTTATTTTGTTAATTTTTCCGATTGTTTCTTTTGTTTCAATTTCTTTGATTTTGGCTCTGATTTTAACTATTTCCTGTCTTCTACTGCTTTTGGTGTTGGTCTGCTCTTCTTTTTCTAGGGCTTTGAGCTGTAGTGTTAAGTCGTTTATTTGTTGATTTCTACTTCTTTTGTTGAATGCGCCCCATGAAATAAATCTTCCTCTAAGTACTGCTTTCACAGTGTCCCAGAGATTTTGATATGATGTGTCTTTTTTCTCGTTTACTTCTAAGAATTTTTTAATTTCCCTCCTGATGTCTTCTGTTATCCATTCATCATATAATAGTGTATTATTTAATCTCCAGGTATTGGAGAAGTTTCTGTTTTTTATTTTGTCATTTATTTCTAATTTCAATCCATTATGATCTGATAGAATACAAGGTAGTATCTCTATCTTCTTGTATTTGCTAACAGTAGCTTTGTGGCATAGAATATCGTCTATTTTAGAGAAGGATCCATGTGCTGCTGAGAAGAAAGTGTATTTGTTCTTTGTTGGATGGTATATTCTATATATGTCCATTAAGTCTAAATTGTTTATTGTGTTATTGAGATCTATGGTTTCTTTATCCAATTTTTGTTTGGAAGATCTGTCCAGTGGTGAGAGAGGTGTGTTAAAATTGCCTAGTATTATTGTGTTGTGGTCTATTTGATTTCTGGAATTGAGAAGGCTTTGTTTGATGTACATGGATGAGCCAATATTCGGGGCATAGATATATATGATTGTTATGTCTTCCTGATTTATGCTTCCCTTAAGCAGTATGTAATGTCCTTCTTTATCCCTTCTGACTAGTTTTGGCTTGAAGTCCACATTATCTGAAATGAGGATGGATACTCCAGCTTTTTTGCTGTGTCCACGTGCGTGGTATGTTTTTTCCCATCCTTTCACCTTTAGTCTATGGGTATCTCTTTCTATGAGATGAATCTCTTGCAGGCAGCATATTGTTGGATTTTTCTTTTTAATCCAATCTTCCAGTCTATGTCTTTTGATTGATGAGTTCAGGCCATTAATATTCAGGGTTATTATTGAGATATGATTTGTATTCCCAGTCATTTGACTCATTTTTGTTTTTTGACATGATTTGGTTTCTCCTTTATTTCGCTATTCCTTTTGGCTAATTCCTCCCGTTGCTGATTTGCATTGTTGTTTTTCATCTCTGTCTCATGGAATATTTTGCTGAGAATGTTCTGTAATGCCAGCTTTCTTTTTGTAAATTCCTTTAGCTTTTGTTCATCATGGAAGAATCTTATTTCGTCGTCAAATCTGAAAGTAATTTTGCTGGGTACAAGATTCTTGGTTGGCATCCATTTTCTTTCAGGTCTTGGTAAATGTTGTTCCAGGCCCTTCTAGCTTTTAGGGTCTGGATTGAAAAATCTGCTGATATTCTTATTGCTTTCCCCCTGAATGTAATTTGATTCTTTTCTCTCATGGCCTTTAAAATTCTGTCTTTATTTTGTATGTTAGGTATTTTCATAATAATGTGCCTTTGTGTGGGTCTGGTGTAATTTTGTATATTTGGAGTCCTATAAGCCTCTTGTACTTGGTTTTCCATTTCATTCTTCAGATTTGGGAAATTTTCTGATATTATTTCATTGAATAGATTGTTCATTCCTTTGGTTTGTTTCTCTGTGCCTTCCTTAATCCCAATAATTCTTAAATTTGGCCTTTTCATGATATCCCATAATTCTTGTAGATTCTGTTCATGATTTCTTACCATCTTCTCTGTTTGGTTAACTTTGTTTTCAAGGTTAAATATTTTTTCATCAGTGTCTGAGGTTCTGTCTTCCAGATGTTGTACCCTATTGGTTATGCTTTCTATGGAGGTTTTAACTTGGTTTATTGTTTCCTTCCTTTCAAGGATTTCGGTTTGTTTGTTTTTTAGTATCTCTAACTCTTCATTGGAATGATCTCTTGCTTCCCATATTTGCTCCTTTAACTGTTGATTGGTGTGATCATTAATGCCTGCATGTGCTCTTTCTTCTCCTCGTTTGCTTCCCTGATTGTTTTAATTATGTACATTCTGACATTTCTGACATTTCCGACATTTCTGACATTTCTTTCTGACATTTCTTCTGCTGTGCTGTCATTGGGTTTTATTGATATAGTATCTAGGTTTGTTTGGGACATTTTCTTCCCTTGTTTTCTCATATTGGTCAGATATCAGTGGGACTCTGAGATATTGCAGAATTCCTCTATTGACTTATAGTGTCCCTGTAGATTTCCAGTTTATCACCTCCCATCCTTCAGTAGCCTGAAGTCTTGGAGGAACTTGATAATGCAGTGCTTCCAAAGAAAGCTGCCCGTAGTCCACTACTGGTTCCAGGGTTGGAGCTGGCTCTGTGCGGAAAGACTCTCACTGGGCTGTCTCCTCCAAGAAGCTGGCCATGGAAGGAGCCTGCTGCCAGAGTGAGCAGGGCTGCTTGGAGAAGTCTCTGGCTCCCCTGCCCTGGTCCCAGAAGCTGCCTGTGGGCAGGAGCTCATCGCTGGCTCCGGGACTTGGAGCTGGCTCTGTGCAGAAAGGCTCTCACTGGGCGGCCTGCTCCGAGAAGCTGGCCATGGAAGGAACCCAGTGCCAGAGGGAGCAGGGCTGCCTGGGGAAGAGTCTAGCTGCCCTGCCCTGTTCTGAGAAGCCTCCCCTACCTGGGCCGAGCTTCACCCGGTGGGGGAGACTCACCCCATGGTTCTATGTTAGTCTGAGTCTCTCAATGCCTCCCCTTCTTGAATCCTTGGTTCTGGAGCAACAGGAGATGCAGTCACCCTCTAGTTCACCATCTTGGATCCACCCAGGGCCTTCTTATTACTGGTTCAGGGCATGGAAGACATCATTTGAGAAGACAGAACAAGCAAGTCCTAGAGAATTCATTTTATTTGACGCCATTGCCTCTAAACCTGTTACTCCATCAATCTGTTATCATTGGGGTGTCCATTTGGGGTCAAGGTCCTTGGTGTTCCAAAGAATTGAGCAAGACACACAGAAGAAATAGGCAAGGTACAGATTTATTGACAGTGAAGGTGGAAGTAGCACTCTGTCAGGTAGAGCTAAGTGGGCTGAGTGAGGGAGAGAAGCTCAAGGCCCCCATGTCTGGAAATTAATGTCTCATATGCTGTTCTGTGAGGTATTATCTTCCTTATAGGAACTGAATTGAAGACCTTACTTTAAGTGCTCCCATTGGTCACCTTATAATACCTGATTAGAATAGTGTACAGTTTCACCCCATTGATTGCTTTAGAAAACCTGATTAGAATACTGTTCACTTTACTCCCCACTGATCATTTTAGAATACCAAACCTGTCATGGGAGTTACCATGGGCAATAAGTCCGCAGTAGTGGAAGTTGTCATGGTAATGGTAGTAGGGGACAAACAGATGAGGATGGTGGGAACCCCAGGTTAAGAGAATAGTTCTATAAAATTGGCCTACTATGTTGAGTCCCACGTGCTTTCTTTTCTAAGAAGCAATTTACCTGCAACCCTGCCTGACCTAAGTTGACAGGATATGTCACATTCCTAGCAAACTATCTGTTATCTGCAGGAGAAATGCAGGCCCCAGATAATGTCAACAGGAAGAACCCAGACTTTGGTTCTCATACTCTGAAACTCAGGAAGATAAGGATAATTCCTCCTTAGAATAAAATCTGTGAGAATATATGGTTAAAAATCCAATTAGAATTGGTCAGCATGGGCCAAGACAACCTAGAATTGCCATAGCAATGATTACTTGAAGGTCTGATGTCTCCCTTCTGTTAGTCAAAATCAAGAGGTAGACTTGGGTGGGACTCTCTGGAAACTTCTCTGGGATCCCCAATAAAACTGGAGTGAAGGAGAGGCACATTATTCCTTTCCTCTCTGAGAAGACCCACTCTCTCCCTTGAGAGTCTCCCCTTTCTTTTTTCCTGTCTCTTCCATAAACTTATTTCTGTCACTCTGAGAAACATGTCTAAAATCTTTCTGACTTGATCACTAGAATTAGGGTTTAAAGGGTGGGTCTTCACAAGAGCTGCCTCAGTTTCTTGGAAGGTCCCAGATCTGTAAAAATAGGACATCATAAATTGTTACATGATGACTCATCTCCCTGTCTTGTCCTCCAGGGGCATTTTTCTTGTGCCCTGACTCTGCCATCTTGGTGTCCATGAACTCCTACCTAACAAATCTATAGGTTGACCCCAAATACTGTGCCTTTGATGTACCATCAGCATATCCCTTTGGGGAGGGAGTTTCAACCGTGAATTTCACAGGACACTTTCAAACTATGGCAAATGTAAGTCTACGACCTGGTTATTTTCTTTGTAGATATCCAGTATTCCCTGCTCCTTTTATTGAAAACACTGTCCTTTCCCCATTGTCTTGGCACCCTTGTTGAAAATGAATTAACCAAGTATGCAAGGATTTATTTGTGGGCTCTTTGTTCTTTTCCACTGATGTATGTGTGTGTCCTTAGACTTCATATACTTTGCACCTAGAGTTACCAGATGTTAATATTTTACCATGTTTGCTTATATCCCTCCTTTCTTTTATTCTCACTGTCTCTCTATCTCCACTTCCTTTTTCCCCCTCCACAACCCCTCTACACACGCACATGCACACACCCATGTGCACACGTGCAGAATTTTTGTGCATTTTTTGCACTAGTAGAGGTAGTTGCAGACATGATCATCCTTAACCCCTACATACTTCAGCATGCTTTCATAAAAGCAGGGATAGGTATTCTCTTATATCATGTATTTTCAATAGGGATGATATTAACCCTCAGGGAACAAAAAATGGTTCTAAGAATAAAAAAATTTCAAATGTCACAATGGCCTATGACCCTCCAGAGCTCAACCCTACCCAATAAAATCTTATTTCTCAGTATTTAATTTCTCTTCTTAGGGAGAAATCAATTTCATATTAAAAGAATGCAATTAATTAATTTAATTTATTTCCTTGGAGAGACAATAATGAAAAAAAAATTGGGAAGCATTGTCTTATATAATCATGCAACAATTATCAAAATCAGGAAATTAACATTGAAACAATAGTCTAATACAATGTACAGACTTTTTCCTCCTTACATTTTACCAGTTATTCAAAAGAAAGAAATAAAAAAATGTCCCAGCTTTTCCATTGCATGCCATTACCATGCTTCTTTAGTCTTTTTTCATCCAGAACAGTTATTTGGTTTTCTGTTATAGACGCAGGCCAGGTTTTTAGAATATTTATTATCTTAAATTTATCTGGTGCATCCTCATGATCATATTCAAGCTATGCAATTTTGGCAGGAATTGTGTTTTGGGCAGTGCAGTTTTTTCCATCCTCCCTCTCTCAGAGTGAAACACCATTCCAGGTACTGAGAATTAGCAGAACACATAAAGCCTCTGCCCACGTGGAGCTGACATTCTAAGTCAGAGCTTGCAAGGGACCAAACAACAACAACAACAACAACAAAACTGGTCATAGAAGAAAGAATTTAGGGATAATACTAAAAAAGAGCTAGCTTTATTTTTTACAGCCCCAGTAGGTTGAGCCAAGTCTGTTGATAAACAAATTTAATACCAATGTAAAGAAGTCTCTGTCTTGCAGAGAACTGGAGATAAAATAGGTTTCCCAGGGAGATGCTGAGTTTCTTGCTAATCAAAAGGAATGTTGTGTAATGCTCAACAGTTGACCTCTGTCATTACAGATCACTTTTGTTGGGAGCTAATCCAGTCTCTATACCCTTGGGAAAATAAACCCCATGTGCTTCCACGTCCTTATCTGTAAAGTGGAGAATAAAGTACATATATCAGAGTTATTGTAAAAACTAAATGTGGTAATGTATAAAAAGTTGTTAACTCAGTGCCTAGCACTTACTAAGAACTTAATAAATCTTGATTTTTATTATAATTTTTAAGAGAAATAGTACTTCATTTATTATTATTCAAGAATATTTTTTTGGGCTGGGGAGATAGCTCAGCTGGTAGAGTGCTTGCCTCACAAGCATAAGGCCCTGAGTTCGATGCCCAGTACCACAAAAAAAAAAAAAAAAAAAGGAGATTTTTTTTTACAACACAATTCTTTTTTAAAAGGAAGTTTAACTCAATGATTATATTCTTGCTTCACTTGTGAAAGGTTCTGGGTTCAATCCCCAGTACCACACTACATATAAACATAAATAAATAAATAAAAGATAAAATAAAGTAAAAGCAAAGTCATGATGGGAAAAAAGTTTGCATTGGTATTACCTTCATTCTAATCTATTATCTTTTTTAAATTAGTGAATATCAAAGTTGCAAAACTGTTTTCTGTGAGATGGACAGAAACCAGAACAAGGGACACAATGGCAGACAAATTCTCCAGCCTTAATTCTGAATCTGTTACCCAGAAAATCCTCACTCTCAACTCTGGTAAACTCCCTGACTCTTAAGAAGTATAAAATATGCCATTTCTTATGCTCCTATTTTTAAATCAACCATAAACACCAGGTGCAGGACATGCCAAGAGCTACTGCAAGAGTATTTTCCACAAGAAAGAAACTCATTAAAGAAATTCTCATGCTAAGTTAAATAAGCCAAACCCCAAAAACCAAAGGCTGAATGTTTTCTCTGATATAAGGAAGCTAATTCACAATATGGTCGGGGGTGGGATAGGGAAGAATAGAGTCACTTTATATTAGGTAGAGGGGAAGGCAGGGGCAGGGGTATGGGGAAAGGAATGATAGTAGAGTGAAACAGACATTATCACCTCACGTACGTGTAAGACTACATGACTAATGTGATCCTGCAATATGTATAATCAGAAAAATGAGAGATTATACTCCATTTATGTATGATCTATCAAAATGTATAAATGCATTTTACTGTCATGTACAACTAATTAGAACAAATAAAATAAAAAGTTGGAAAGAAAAGAAAGAAATTATAAGATCATGCACTCTTCCTGCCCTAGCAGCTTAATGAAAGGCTGGGCCATTCTTTTGTCCCTGGCACTTTTTTTTTTTTTTTTTTTTTTTTTGTCACTTTCTCTGTTATGGCTGTCCCCTCCACCTGGAGGTGAAGCCCCCTTCCCCTTATTCTCCCTACTTCCCATTTGCATTAAAGCTTTGCCTGGATATTTGTGCTCACTTGACTTGGAATTTGTTTTTGTCAACACTAACTCAAAAGTTCCTGTCTCCAGTCATCATAAATATAACAGGGTATCTGAATAGTTGGGGATAGTCCAGTTTAGAAGATGGCTTCTTTCTATTGTAATTAAGTTTGTGTACCTGGCTTGGATGAACTTGGAAGAGCTTATAGTTTCTCTCATTTGTGCAGAGCTTTTGTAAGAAATCACCTTTTTTTTTTTTTTTTCCATTCTAAGCATTTATTTTCATGTATTCAAAACTTGAATCCACCCCTTGTTAGGTGTCTGTACAGAGAACTGAAATCAAATTTTGGTCTGCCTATTTTACTTGATGAGAAAAAATTCTGGCTTTAGAATCTCATCTCAGACTCTTGTCTCAGAATTTTATGATGTGACATATAGCAAATAAAACATAATGGCATGAAAACAATGCCATTTAAAGCAATTTCTCCAACCACTTGTTCTTTCTGGAGCAATAGGCTTTTCTATAACAAAATCACAATGTTGGACATACCCCAGGTCATTGTTTGTAAAAGGATAGATAAACAAAGACATTTTAAACTCCTCTGCATAAAAAATAACCTGGATTATGGTGTTCCTCTGCAATAGAGAAGAGAGGAGGAAGTGTACAGAGAGTTTGGGTACTAAGGAATATATGATGACCGAGGGAGAAATGTAGAACAATGAACAATTTTGATAAAGGGAGTTGACTGAAGAATTTTAAGAATTATTATCAGAAGTTAATGATGAAACTGTTCGTATTGTGGGCTGCAATGTAAGTTTTCTCATTCCCTCCTACTACAAATTCTGTTATTAAAACAAGTATCTGGCTGACTGCTACTATGTGACAAACAAAGGAAATGGGCTGGGTTTCTTTTATATGTTGGTGTGAGATGAGAAAAGATAATAGTTGCAGGAAGCAGGGGAAAAGGAGATGAAAAGGAATCAAGACATTGAAATTAGAAGAAGGCACAGAAATAAAAATTCTAGATATTTTGCAAAAAAAAAATTATAGGAGTGCTTTAGACTCCCCCATCGGACAATGAATAGTAGGATTAAACCAACTTTCATCAATTATGTATATAAAAGGACAGGTTGATCCCAACTGACATCTGGCCTCACTATTTATGTGAAAGAATCAGCAGACATTTGGCAACCAGAATGTTTAATAAATGTTGAGATTATTTTCCCTGAGGTATTGGACGGAAAGCCAATGACCATTAGAGGGAGAAGTTGATGATCCTCAAACCATGTGTGCCCACATTTGTTCCCCTTAGGAAAGACAAAAAGGGGCCCACAGAGTGGAGAAACAGAAGTGGTAATGGAAGGTGTGCCATGCTGTTACCATCTAGGGGCCTTGGGTTTGGTATCTCCACTCAGCAAAGAATTAAAGAACAGGACACAGGGATAACAAGTAAGCAGCAGGTGTACTGCAAAAGTGATAGTAACAGACTTCTTCAAAGAGAAGGGGCCCCAGACCCAGGAGTCCAGTGGGGACATTTGGGATTGTTCTGGAATTTCCTCCTTTCCCTCTCTCCTCCCCTGTCCATACTTTCCTCACAATTGCTCATTGTCGACGCCCTCCCCCGCGCCCCCCCCCCACCAAGCATCTCTTTTAGTTTTCCTATTGGACTCCCCACTTAGGCACATGCATACAGAAGTGTCCCTCTGATTGGGTCCCCTACTTGTGTCCACAAGCACTTTCATCAGCCAGGAAGCTGACCTCACTGAAGGGCCCTCTCAATGCTTCTTTGTTCTGCCCTTCCCCTGACCTCACAGGCCATCTTGCCGTGGCTCCCTACATCCTTCTACATGTCCCTCAATGCTAACAGCTGGGGCCTTTGGTTCAGGTGCCACCTCTTCAACAATTCCACTCAATTTCCAGCAAGCAAGTAGTGCATTTTAAAAAGTCTTTACACACAACCCATTCAAACTACTATCTCTCAAATGCTAACTGGCATTTTAGGACTGGGTCCTCCATTACTCTTTTCTACGGACATCATTTTTGTTTCATTTAGTTTGACTTTGGACAGGTGATCCATTATTTCTCAATCATTAAGTGGTTCTGATCATAGCTATGGCTTATTGATTGCATATAATACCCTGTAATCTATTGTCATTCACAAAGTATTGTCTTTTTTTTTTTTTCCTTCCCCTAAAAAATGTTCTTTGATTACCTCAGTATGACTTTTTACTCTATCTAGACAGAATATTCATTCTGCAGGGTCTTCCTGATTTTTCTTCCTAATTAATTCTTAAGCAGAAATTTCTGTTGCCACCAACTTCCATTGGCTGAGAGGTGTACTAAGCTTCGGAGATGATAATTTCTCTGAAATATCCAGAAACTCTTCCCTCAGTTTCAAAAGACTTCATTAGGGGCTGGGGACATAGCTCAGTTGTTAGAGTACTTGCCTCACATACACAAGGCCCTGGGTTCAATCCCCAGCATCACACACACACACACACACACACACACACACACACACACACAAAAGGGTCCATTAGCCATTAGCTTTGGTAGGGTAAAGGGGAGTAGTGAGCATCAGAGTCTATCCAAAATGAGGTAGATGTAGGCTAGCCACTGTTGACGGCTTCCCATCTGTAAGAACAAAACTTACAAAAATTTCTGATCAGACAAACATTTCCCATTCAGGTTTACAGTTAAAATAAAGTGGCTCCCATTGTTTCAGGTGATTTTATTTTAGTTGGAATTTCCTTCTGTTTGTTTATGTTGATAAGAGTTTGGTGTTAAGAACTAGTCGTAAAACACAGATGACATGCTTATCAGACAGGATCTAAAGTTTATCACCTTTGAAAAAGAGTTATTTTTATTATTTCCTCTTGGAATCACATATCTTTAAAGGTTTTGATTTTTTTCAAATGAATTATTTTCTTAATGCCTCATTTTTTAAAAAAAGAAGTTTCTGACAAGTGCTATCAAACTTAATTGAAGTAATTCTAAGCAAAAGCAATGAAAGTTGCCTACGGTTAGCCTATGTTTCTTACAGAATATAAAAACACAATTTCTTTTAGTACATTTGATAAATAACAAATAAAGCAGTGGTCTTCACCAGGAAAAACCTCTGGGCACTAGGTCAGACCCATAACTTAGAATGATTACTATAGTGGTCTAAATGGTGTTTGGCTAAAAAAATAGGTCCATTCAGAACTTCGGAATGTGCATTCTTTGGCATATAGGTATTTGCAGGTATAATTAAGGTAAGGATCTCAGAATGAGATATATCCTGCATTAAGAAGAGCACTAAATCTAATGGCAAGTGCCCTTATAAGAAAAAAAAAAAAAAAAAAAAAAAAAGAAAGCCCACAAAAGAAGGCTCTGTGACAGCAGACGTAGAGTGATATTGTGATGCCACTGGTCAAGGAGTACCAGAGGCGTGAAAAGAAGGCGCCTCCTGTGGTGCCTTCAATGGGAGCAAGAAATTGCAGACACCTTAACTTCAAACTTCAAGCCTCCACAACAATTAGCAAATAAATTTCTATTGTGTTAAGCCTTTATACTGTGATAATTTGTTATGACAAATTTAGAAAACTAATAGAATTTCCTTTCTGGAATATTCTAGCAACACCGTTACTGGTTAAGGAATGGAACACAATTGAATAAAAGATTCAGAATTCAATTGGTAATTTTAGGTTGACTGGGGTAATTTTAGATTAATTTCACACATACAGGCTCAGGTGAGTTTCTTTTTCCTGTATGATGCTCACAGGGGCCAGTTGACTGAGGTCGTTTTTCCTGCGTCATGACACTTTCCATACCTCTCTCAGAACAAGTGAGAGACATCAGTCAAAGTCAGAAGATTCCATGCAGAAATTTCTGAAAAAATTCTAACTCATAGTATTAGCAATTATGAGGTTTTGCATAAGATAAATGTGTCTACAGAATCTGTGTGTGCCCCACATATATTGATCTTACCCAAATTCGGCTGCTTACACTCTGATGTTCCTTCCTCTCAACAAGAACACCAACCCTCCTTGATCATTTGATACAATTCCATTTTATCTCTTCTCTTAGAATATCAATTATGTTTCTTCTAAAAATATATATTTTTTTTTTTTGTTGTTGTTGTTGTTTTTTTGTTTTTTTTTTTTTTGCAGGGCTAGGGATCAACCCAGGGTCTCATGTATGCTAAGCAAGAGTTCTAATGCTGAGCCCCAGCCTCAAACTTCTTTAAAAATTTTTAATTGTTGGCAATAAAGTTTGCAACTTACATTTTTATTAATCTGATTTCACCTGCAAATAACACTATACCACTTCACATATAGTTTGGTACCTTATTTCCAATTTCTTTTTCCCATCTCTTAGGCATTACTTTCATTTGTTTCAGTAATATACTATAATCACCCAATACATTACTAGTATTATTATTTAAAGAGTAATCTTTTAGATAATTTTTAAAATGATGGAAAATAAAAGATTTTATTTTAAACTTAAATTTGGTTATTCCATTTCAGATGTTCTTCATTTCTTTATGTACATCCCATAGTTTCCTTTATATTAAAAGAACGACTACAATTATTTTAATTAAAAAATGTATTTAAATTTTACAGACTGCATTTTGATTCATTATACTCAAATGGGGTACAACTTTTCATTTCTATGGTTGTACATAATGTAGATTCACACCATTTGTGTAATCGTACATGTAAAAGGGATAACGATGTCTGTCTCAATGCACTCTCATTCCTTTTCCCACCCCTTCCCCCCCCTCATTTCCCTCTACACAATTCAAAGTTCCTCCATACCCAAAGTCTTTTTTTATTATTATTAATTTTTTTAAGGCCAATCTCTTGGCAATGAATTCCCTCAGTTTTCTTTTGTTTGAAAAAGTTTATTTCTCCTTCACCTTTAAAGCATATTTTTCACTTAATTCAGAATTCTAGATAGGTGACTTTTTTCTTCCCAAAATTGAAATACCATTTCACTCTCTTCTTGCTTTCTGATGGCTTATGATAAGATGTCTGTGTAATTCTTATCATGTTGCTCGGTAGGTGGTTTCCCTACACACTGGCTTTTCCAAGATTTTTTCTTTGTCTTTGGTTTTCTTCAACTTCAATGATACATCTGTCTGGGAAAAAGACATTTGGTTTATCCTTCTTGGTGTTCTCTGAGCTTACTAAATCAGTATTTAGGAGTGTGACATTAATTTTGGAAAATTCTTTCTATTATTACTTCAAATATTTTTTCTGACCTCTTTTTTTCTCCAATTATACATATGTTATACTGTTTGAAATTGTCACATAGTTCTTAGATATTCTGTTCTGTTTTTTCTTTTATCTCTTTTTAATTTTTGTGCTTTTTGTAACTAATAACCAATACCAGGTATCGTCCAAGCTCACTGTTTTTTTTTTCATGTCCAGTCTAATGATGAGACATTTATTATCTTGGTTCTAGTGTATGTTTGTTGTTGTCTTGTTTTGTTTTGTTTTAATCTAAGGTATCTTATTGTGTCTTACAATTTCCATCTGCATTTACATTCCCCATTTATTTGAATGTTGTCTGACTTTTGTGTTAGAGTGCTTAAATGCATCAATCAGTTCTTTTAATTCCTTCTATTAATTCCAAAATCTTATTTTTTTTCTTGTCTTTTGGCATTCTTTTTTGTTATTCTAAAAAGCTTGACACAATGTAGTGAATAATAGAAACTGAGGTAAAGAGCCATTTAATGTAAGATTTTCTGTTACTCTGGCTAGGAATTGGACTGTGTTTGATATTTTCTCTGTAGGGACCAGAGACATCAAATTCCTCTAGTGTCCTTGCAATTCTTTCAAGTGTGACCCACTATTACACTGGAGCCTTGTTGATATGGTGGAAAGGTGTGGAGGTAGGGAGCCATATCTAATTTTATGATTAAATTTCTTTCTTTTAGTGAGCCTGTGTTCCTAAGGTGTGACCTTCACAAGCGTTTTCTTCTCTTCCCATTCCAGGGTGAGAAAGGAAAACTAGAGAGATCTAAAGTGAAAGAAATGCTCTTCCTCCAGGCAGAATGAAGTTCTAGTAAATCTTTAATTTTGGAGAATACGGCTTCACTATAGAGAAAGCCCAGATTGCAGTTCACAAATTACTCTTTTCTCCATCTACCAGAACCAGGATAATTAATGTCCCAGTCCTTCACCATAAGAATCCTGTGTGGGACCTTGAGGTAAAACCCATAAAATGTGGGGGCTGCCTGAGGTTGTAGCCCCTTGGACTTTCTTACTCTCAGTATTGTCCTCACTCAACTTCATGAAATTCCAGTTAGTATTCCAGTTTATGATTCTAGGACTACCCTAGCAATAAGTCAATCTATCTTTATCAAGATTCACCTATCTAAATTTGGGGATGGCAGTTTTGTCAAGCAATCTCAGTTCTCTTATGAATCCAGAAAAAGTCATTGTGTTTACCTCTTTTGTGGTCGTTGTCACATGGGAGTAATGACTTCTAACACGTAATTTACATGCTGTTGGGGTCAAGTAGAAATAAAGCAAGGGGGTGTAGTCACAGTGAACAGTGCATAAGCCTTTGTGGCATCTCTGCGAGTAGTGGTATCAGAGGGACAGCCAACAGCATAGCCCACATGTAAAACTGAGCTGCTCACTCCCACAAGGAATCATTAGTTCTACTGGGTTTCGGACCCTAGGCAGCCAACCTTCAGGACCAGACTCAGATTCTAACCCAAGGCACCATCAAAGGAGAGAGATGCTTGTCACAACATAATTTGGCAAAGAGCAAAGAATTGTACTGTTATACAAAAGAGCTTAAATAGTACTTGGCACAGTCTTAAAGCCTATTCAACACCCCATCTAGTGAGAGAGCTAATCATCACAGCACATTTCAGCAAGGAGCAGGAGATATTTTTGCCACACTCAGATTCTATCCATTCCAAACAATAACTCTACCTAATGTCAGGTTAAAGCCTGTAACCTTATTAACTGAAGATCTTAACACCACCTGACCAAAGAATACATCCTTTGACTGGTTCAATTGTAGGTAATTGTGGTGCCTATTCAGCAGATTTGACTGATTACAAAGCTCAGTCAGTGGTCTTACCTGATAGGAGAGCCCAGACAGCAACCCCACCTAAAAGCAGAGAAAGGGAGGCAGCTTAGTTATCTAAAGAACTTGAAAGCAAGATATCTGCATTCGTGGGGTCAATACTACCTGGACCATGTAGAATCACAAGTTAGACTAAGTAGGGAATGTTTGTCCCTACCAAAGAATACCTAAAATAGCCAGAAGTGGTGGCTAACTCCTCAAATGTACAGACAATAAAGGAAAACACAAGACTTACAAAGAATCAGGAAGCATGACACCTCAAAAAAACAAACAAAAAACAAAACTAACAAGGCTCAACAGAAGACCATATAGAAATAAAAATCTATGAAATAATAAAGAATTCAAAATTCTCCTTTTCAAGAAGTTCAGGGGACTATAAGAACATAGAGATTAAAAAATTGGGTGAGATTTGGAAAGTTAAATATGACAAAAACTAGAAGTTTGACAAAGAAATAGAAACAAACTGGGCATGGTGGCGCATGCCTGTAATCCCAGGGACTTTGGAGGCTGAGACAGGAGGATCATGAGTTCAAAGCCAGCCTCAACAAAAGCAAGGTGCTAAGCAAACTCAGTGAGACCCTGTCTCTAAATAAAATACAAAATAGGGTTGGGGATATGGATCAGTGGTAGAGCACCCCGAGTTCAATCCCCAGTACCCCTCCCAAAAAAGAAATAGAAACAATTTTTTTTTTAAATCTTGGAGATGAAGAATACACTGAATACATTTTCCAATTGAAAAATAAAGCAGAAATCTTCAATAGCAGACTTAAGCAAAAGAATCAGTGAGTTCAAAGACAGAATATTTGAAATTATTCAGTAAAAGGAGGAAAAAGAGAAAATGAAAAAAATAAAGGAAGTCTGTGGGAATTATGGAATACCATCAAGAGACTTAACCTATGCATTATAGGAATCTAAGGAAAAGAAGGAGAAAAAAGACACTAACATTTAGGTGCAGAAAGCACAGAAATCTCCAATCAAATTCAACCCAAAGAAGAATCTACCAATACACATAATAATCAAACATGAAAAATCAAAGTCAAAGAAAAAATTCTGAAAGCACAAGAGATAATAAACATATTTACAGAGAACAGTCTTTGTTCAATACAGTTTTTATTTGTTCTTTGTAGTCATATGTAACAGTAGAATGTATTTTGACATGTCATACATATATGAAATATAACTTCCCATGAGAAAGGAGTCTTGATTACTATCATGGATTTCTCAGCATAAATATTCCTAATCAGAAAATAGCACAATACGTTCAATGTGCTAAAAGAAAATAATTGACAACTAAGAATACTCAGCTAAGTCATCCTCCAGAAATAGGGAGTTCCAAATTATAATAAGATATACTCCATGTTTGTATAAATATGTCATAATATACTCTACTCTCATGTATACCTAAAAAGAACAAATTAGAAGAAAAAGAAATAGGGGAGTTCATCATGACTAGGCCACCTTACAGGAATTTCTAAAGGGAATTCTTTAAAATGTAAATAAAGGCTATTGTTGTAGTCAGCAATAACCTGACAAGAACAAAGTAGAGAAGAAAAAGTTTATGTGGGGCTCCCGGTTTCAGAGGTCTCAGTCTATAGATGGTTGACTCCATTGCTCTGGGTCTAAAGTGAGGCAGAATATCATTGAGTAAGGAGGAAGGAAAGCAGCTCAGGACATGGCAACAGAAAACAGAGAGAGAGGACAGAAAATATAACCCCAAAAGCATACCCCCAGTGACCAACCTCCTTCACCCACACCCCACTGGTCTACAGTTACTGTCCAGTTAATCTATACCAGTGGATTAATGAACTGACTAGGTTAAGACTCTCAACTCAGTCATTTCACCTCTATATTTTCTTGCATTGTCTCACACATGAGCTTTTGAGGGACACTTCATATCTAAAGAACAGTAGTTATTAATTAATTACATAAAACATATAAAAGTTCACAAATCAGTGGCATAAGTAATACAGAGACATGCCAGAATACTCTGGACTGAAATCGTGGTATGTACTTTACCTCTATTACAATATCTTATAGATAAATCTGTTAATGTGACTACATCTAAAATTAGTAGTCAAGAGGTATGAATCAAAAGATAATGTAAAAACAGCATGTTTCAAGGAAGATACTACAGAGCAATAGTAACAGAAACGGCATGGTATTGGCACCAAAATAGACAGGTAGACCAATGGTACAGAATAGAGGACTCAGAGACAAACCCACATAAATACAGTTATCTCATACTACACAAAGATGCCAAAAACATACAATGGACAAAAGATAGCCTCTTCAATAAATGGTGCTAGGAAAACTGGAAATTCACATGCAGTAAAATGAAACTAAACCTCTCTCTCTCACCCTGCACAAAACTCAACTCAAAATGAATCAAGAATCTAGCAGTTACACCATAGAATCTGCACCCAACAGAAAAAAAGTAGGCCCAAATCTTCATCACGTTGACTGAGGACCAGACTTCTTAACAAGATTCCCAGAGTGCAAGAAATGAGAGCAAGAATCAATAAATGGGATGGATTCAAACTAAAGAGCTTTTTCTCAGCCTAGGAAATAATCGATAATGTGAAAAGAGAACCTACAGAGTGGGAGAAAATCTTTTTCACACATCCTTCAGATAGAGTACTAATCTCCATAATTTAAAAAACTTTACGCCAAAATTACAAAGAATCCAATCAATAAATCAGCTAAGGAACTGGGCAGACATTTCCCAACATTTTTTAAAAATTATTTATTTTTATTTTTACAGACTGCATTTTGATTCATTGTATACAAATGGGGTACAACTTTTCATTTCTATGGTTGTACACAATGTAGTGTCACACTGTTTGTGTTGGTAAGACTGGCCTTGAACTTGAGATCCTCCTGTCCCAACCTCCCTAGTAACTGGAATTACAGGTATGTATCACCACACCCAGCAAGAGTTGGTCTTTTGGAAAGATAAAATTAACAAACCATTTGCTAGACTAAGAAAGAAAAATAATAATAAATAAAAGATATAAGAAATTTTCCAAAAGCTCAAGCAAAAAAAACCCCCAAAATTGTGAAATGGTATTATATCAAACTAAAAATCATCTGCACAGAAAATGAGACAAATTAACAGGTGAAGAGGCAACCTACAGAATTGGAGTTGGTATTTGCAAGTATCCAAATAATATTCAAAATATAAAAGGAACTAAACTCAAAAACAAAGCAATTAGCTATGTTTAAAAAATGGGCAAAGGTCTTTAATAAATGTTTCTCAAAAGAAGACATAACTGTCAATAGAGGCAAGAAGATTGCTCAACTGCACTAATCATTAGGGAAATTCAAATTAAAATCACATAAGATATCACTTCACATCTGTTGAAATACTGTTATCAAAATAATAAAAGATAAGTGTTGGCAAAGGTGGGAGAAAAGGGAAACTCGTATACTATTGATGGGAATGTAAACCAGTACAACAATTATGGAAAACTGTACATTACCTCAAAAAACTAACAGTTACCTATAATCCACATGTCTGTGTGTACATCTAGAGAATTTTAAAGCTGTATATTGAAGAAATATATACTCAATAGACAGGACAGACAGATGGTAAAACAGGGATAGGCAGTTAAGGCAATGGGGGTCCCCAAAAGGGCCTTCTCTAAATGTACAGTATACCCCATAAAAATTAAGCTTCCAAACACTCCAGCCAACTTCTTTGTCCCAGGTGGGAAAAAGGAAAGCAGGGCAGACCTGCGTAAAGGCTATCGAAACATTTCAAATTTAAGGGCTGAAAGAGCACAACCAATCCAAATGTCATGGGCCTAACCAATAGCCTTTGTTCCAAAACCTGATTCACATAGATATTGATAAATGTCTCTACCCAGCAGTTATTTAAGCCCCTAGACAAATACACTTAATTGGCAATCCACTGTCAGGTCCCCTCTCACTTTGTGAGAGCTTTGTTTCTTTTCTTCTCACTTGAAAAAATCCTGTCTTTCAGGCTTACTTTCTGTTGTCCATGTATTTAATTCTTCAAATTCATGAGAAAAGAACTTGGAAGGAAGTTGCTGGCTAGTTGTTGGGGTCTGTTGCAATACTAGCAATCATAGCCGGCTACACAGAGCTGCAACGCCTCTGAAGAATTCAGTCCTGTCTGCTAAGATCAGCCCCTAATGCTGACCTGCAGCCCCTGCTGTGAATAGCCACTAACTCTAGAGAACATACTCTGTTCTCAGCAATTACATCATAACCCTGCCAGCAATTACAGCAGCAGAGGTGGAGAATCTGGTTTTGACTCTTAATCCAGTACCTATGTCATCCAATGTTTATTATAGCACTATTCATAACAGCCACATCATGAAATGGACCAATGAATGGATAAAGAAAATTTGACATATGAAATGGAATGCTACTGAATTTATTTATTTATTTATTTATTTAGGGTACCAGAAATTGAATTCAGGGATGCTTAATCATTGAGCTACATTCCCAGTTCCCCACCCCCCAATTTTATTATTTTGAGGCAGCATCTCCCTAAGTTGCTTATGGCTTTGCTAAGTTGCTCAGACTGACTTTGAACTTGTGATCCTCCTGCCTCAGCCTCCTGAGCTACTGAGATTACAGGCGTGCACCACCAGGCCCAGATGAACCTTTTAAAAGAAAGAAATTGTTATTGGCAACAATATCAATAACATGGAAGATAATATGCTAAGTGAAATAAGGCAAGCACAGAGAGACAAATACTACCTGTTTTCACTTATATGTGGGAGTTAAAAAATATCAAACACAGAAACAGATAGCTGAATAGTGGTTACCAGAGGCTGGGGAATGAGGAAATGGAAAGATATTGGAACAATGTTTTAGTTAGGAGGAATAAATGATAAATATTCTAGGTGATGGATATTTGAATTAGATCAATTCAATTATTCTACATTGTATACATCTATGGTAGCATCACTTTATACCTTAAAAATATATATAGTTGTCAATATTCAATAAAAATTTGTAAACAGATTTAATGAGCACTCCCTATTGGCTAGGCATTTGGAAAGGCTTTGGGATAAAGGGAGTAAAACAGTTACAATGCACCAGATTTACAGCCAGAAGAGAGATAAGTTAAGAGGTAATATGTAACACATAGAACTTAATCCAGTCTAAGGGAACAAGAAAGGCTTTTGGTAGGAAGTAATACACCAAATGAAAAGCAAATCAAAGAAGAAAATGATCAGCAAAGCAAGCATAAGTCTTTGTTACAAGCCAAAGGAATGATATAAATAAAATCCTAGAAAGATACCACTGTTTTGGAAAACAAAAAGTAGTATGTAATAGCAGTAGTAGTAGCAGAGTACAGAGCATAGGTTGGTGACCAGGGGGAGTGATCACCAGAAATATAGAAAAAAATGTCTTCAAGATAAACAGGGTCCAACTTATTCATGTCAGCAAGTGTGAACTTTATCCTAGTTGCCTGTTGAGGGAAGACACTGGAGGCTTTCAACCATGGAAATGACATGATGCTATTGGCATTTTGTAAATATCACACTACTAACAGCTGGAAGAAGAGGATTAACCCATGACACAGAGTGACTGGTTATTGAGCTGTTCCAATAATCCAAGTTAGAGATGATGAGGTGATAAGAAAGAGGAAAACAGAAAGAAGGGGGAAATGTTTAGGAAATGCATTGCTCAGGTCAGGGCTGTATATATAATGAAGAGTGAGAGGGGACTGGTTAACCTTTTGATGATACCCCTTCTCAATTAATTCTCAAGATTGTAGGATTCGGGGTACAAAACATAGCAGCAATGAGTAAGGAACTCCTCAGAAGGAAGCTGTTGTGTCATGCTGAGGACCTACGTGGACTTCTGAATAGTCCCTGACTCCTGGCACTTGATAGTGAGAAGGATCCAGAAGATGTCAGAAAAAATTCTGCAGAGCCTTCTCTGCACCAAGAGCAAGCAAGGGCTTTAATACATGCACAAGTAAGAGTTTTTCTGAAGGTGGAAGGGCCAGCAGAAGAGGAGTGGTCTCCAGTTAACGTTTAGCTTTCCCACAAATGGTATGAATGAGTCAGGGAGACCTCTATTCTCCAAAATGACTGTCAGAGGGCAGTTGTTCCTTCATTGAGAATAAGTTGGTAAATTGAGGCAATTAACTTTCTCTCCTCACCAGAATTCTAATCTCTAGCAGTTCCCTGGAAAGAACTGAGAGGTACACTGCTCTCCAAGACAAGGACAGCCTAACACTTGAGTAGGCACCCTCCATGTACTGGTCCATGAAAGCCGTTTTTCAAATGCACAATAGTACTTCCATTCTGTCTTTGTTCATTCTTCTGTGCAAGGAGATTTCCTTCTAAATACAGCCATGTTGCTAGTCTGATTCTGAATAGCTACAACACCCACCACCAGCAACCATGCCGTTATGCTCAGACCCTGATGGGTCACAGGCCTACATTGTTTGTGCTATAATGAAATTATTTCTGGTGAAACAAGGGGGAAAAGAAAATCATACAGTTACTTAAAACATTAGCTGCCTTCTAAGGAGTAGCAGAAGATAAATATTGTAAAAAACTAATCTCAGGATTCTGCTAGTCTTTGGTGCCACTAATGTAGTAACTTGCCCCTTTGTCAAACACCTTACTGGATTTTGGTGCAGCCAAAGTAAACTTGGACCTAAGTTTTGGGGTAAGGACTAGAAATAGTTTTGTTCTATATCTGTGGAATGGTAGTAGAGGATATGGGAGAGAGATGGTTAGTTAAGGAAAATATGATCAGAATGATGGGAAGTAAAGGACACAATAAGACAGTGAGAAGCCTGCAGGATCCATCTAGGTGTTAGAAATTTGAAACACTTTTCATGGGAGTGTAGCTACAATGTCTTAGAGCAAGGAGAACAACATTTATTCAATTGTAATGAATTTTTGTTTCTACAATGACTCTGCATCCCATGCCCCTCACCATGACCATGTAAAACTTTTAATAAAGTCTGATGTATATCATACGTAGAAAATTTTAAGCAGAGGAAATGTGGATTCCACACCAAGGTGAACACACAAGTGTAGAAGTATGCTTGCATATGAAGCAGCCTATAAACTGAACCAGATGTAAGTATGAGAATATAAACCTCTAAGAATTTCAAAGATCATGGGGCAGGCTTTGGACTTTCCACATGTTCTGAAATGGTTGAGGATTTTTTGGAAGAATGGTCACTTCAACTAAACACTTGGTTATGCCAACCATGATTGAACCTAACATGTGAGCTATAGGAAGAACACAACTGGATATTTGTATAAATATAAAAAAGTTGTAAATCAAGTGAAAAAATGGTAAATAAAATATGTTCTAAAATCTTACCTAGCCAAATATATCTTTAGAAGATCAAAACTAAAAATTACGTATAAAGATATGGTTTTAATATGACCAAAAGCTGGCAAAACATCAAAGATGCCTGAAATTACTGTTGCATATGTCTGAGCATTCTTTTTATGGACTGGCTATGTTTGGATTAGGATAAAATAGATATATAATTCTTAAAATATATGTTTATTCCAAGAAATTTATTTTTCTTGCATTCATTCCAGAAAAATCCCTAATTATGTTCTTTTAATCAATATTTTCACATAATATTTGTCTTAATGAGAGCAATGCCAAATTAGACTATTTTTCTTGAATGATTGTGGTCTTCCCATAATTTTTGTTAATTTCAATTTGTAGAAAATTTGCTTTTCTGAGGCAGAAGCAATTGAAGCTGAGAAGAAAATGTTCAAAGTAATATTTAGAGTTGGAAATGAGACATAAATTTTATGTATTATGTTCAAACATTGTAATGGAGTTGATATAATAAATTATCTTTATTACAGAATATTATAAAATTTAAAAATCATATCATATAAATTGCTACCACTTATGTCAATTATTTACTATCTCTAGAAGCAATATTTAGATCTACATAATATTGCTGAAGTTCATTCAAAACTTCAATGCTGGAATATTATTTAAAAAAATAAGGTTGGCAATGTTTGGTTATCTTTCTCTCTAAACAGCATATTGTTATCTCTAACAGGCTTACAAATAACTTGAGTAGAAATTCATACCAGAATTTTTATACATGAAAATCTTTTCCTTTGGAGTTATGGAAACTCTCTTGAGTCCTTCTTAAATTCTTTTTTTTTTTTTTTTTTTTTTTTGGTGGTGCTGGGGATTGAACCCAGGGCCTTGTGTATGCTAGGCAAGCACTCTACCAACTGAGCTATATCCCCAGCTCCCTTAAATTCTTTTTATGTTATTGAAGTATCATTTTTGTTACGTTTCACCTATAATTTCTTTTATTTAGGGAAAAAAACAATTTCTCAAAATTTGAGAAGTATTTCTTTACCCTTTTAAAGAACTATTTGTATGGTGTTGGTGATGTTGTTCACAACTTTTTGTTAATGTTAGTAACACAAGCAACATTTCTTATGAGATGACTGTGAATAATACAAATTAAACTTAGTTCTATTTTCAGCTACCAACTATGATTCACTATTTATGTAAGGATATTCTCTTATTTCTCTTACCATGTTTAAACAAAATTTAATTGTTTTTTAAAAGCACTTGGTTGGCATTTCCACTAGATGTCTAACTATGGTTGTAAGGTCAAATTCAATATGCCTTAATCAAAATATTCCAACTTTGGTAGATACAGAAAATATTGTACATAATCTTCAAATTCTTTCAAAGAATGTCATATCTACTGACACACCTGACCATATCTTCTAGTGACACATTCAAAGTAGGCAAATGTATATGGCAACAACAACAAAAAATCTGCTGAATTTTTGACTGGATTTCTGACATAGATATATTCATTTGAACTAAATGCTGTTTTCCTCAAATATTCATATAAATGTCCAAATGACAAAACAGTCATTTTCTCAAATCTTCATCTTAAAACACTCAAGAAGTCTAGTCTTACTTAGATATGAAATTTGCCCATTTGGGGAATGTGACTTTCTTCCTCTTAATACAGGCAGGTCAAAATTGCAGTTGATGTTTCCAAATTATAAGTTTGACTTGAATATTTCTCTTTTTCATTCTCATTTTTTATTAATAAGTAAATTCTTATTTAGTAAAGGATAGGAAGTTGTAGACTTTTCCTTTCATCTGTTTAAATTGCAGGATTTGATAATAATTTTCTTGTTTATATGCATCATTTTCATAAATCCTCATGAAATAATTTTTAATGTTTTAATTATGATTTTTATGTAGGTCTTATGGTCAGAACTATGTTCACTTTCATTGTTCAAAGTCCTAAAAAGTTCATTCCTTTTATCTTTTCTTTTTCCAACTTTTTTAGGAGCTCAAATTTTTAAAAATTTTTCTATTACTTTCTTACTTATATTCATTCTCATTGACCTAAAGAATTTTAAAATTGTCTTCTTTCAAAGTGTAT
Organism: Sciurus vulgaris; assembly: GCF_902686455.1. Lineage (NCBI taxonomy): Eukaryota > Metazoa > Chordata > Mammalia > Rodentia > Sciuridae > Sciurus > Sciurus vulgaris. The sequence goes on along the minus strand of NC_136461.1, from coordinate 120,397,796 downwards.
AATATTTGAATATACTTTATTAAAAATTAAGTTTATATAAAAAATATTTTATGAATAAAATAATTTTGTTTTTAAGAAAGTTTTATAATGCTTAACTATTCAAATCAAAAAATAAATATGAGTTATATTAAATGTCAAATTTTTAATTCAAATTTTAAGCTGAAGTTTTATGTAATATTTAAATTTTTACTTGTACTATCTTAAACATCTTTACAAAATTTTTATTCACAATTATAGAGGTCAATTATGTATTCACCAATATAAAGTAGTAGTGCTATGCTTTTTGAAAAGTTTGTATATTATGTTGGCTACAAATATCTAAGCTTAAGAGTAATATGAATGTTTAACTTTGTAAAACATTTCTCATCTGCCATGTGCAACCTGTGCTAGTTGGTGAGTCTCTGTGGGACTACTAATTGGAATGCGAAGAGAAGCAGGAAAATGGACAATTGACACTACTGGGAAATGATAATCCTTTATACAAGAGCTCACTGCATTCATGTTATCTGAGAGGACAAATTTGACAAGTTAATTAATTTGTTTTTTTTTCTGTTAAGAGCTTCTGTCATTCAAACCTTTTCTCCTGCTAGGGAATATCCATCTTACAATGCCACAACCCACCAACTTGATTGTATTTGGACATAAATGCTTTTAATTTTGAGGACAAAGGGCAAGAGACATGGAAAAATATTTCTCTAGGGTAGTGAAGGTTAGCGAAAGTTCTTACTAGAGCAGATGTTAGTGTTTTGTGTCAGCACTGGACACTGGATCCTGAGGGTAGAAGCATCTCTGATTTTTAATAAATTGATTTTTGGCTCCATTTATGATATGTGGCACCTATGGCAAAAATCCTTGGCCCAAATTAAAAAGCATTACTGACACTAACAATTGTCTAAAATATTTTTATGGCAATAAAATCTCATAAATTTAGTTTGTTAGCATATGTATTTGTAATGAGAAGACACAACAAATTTTGGGTTTATCTTACTGGTATCTCTAACATTTATGAACAGATTGATAATATATCTTGAATTTCAACCTCATTTTCAATTGTAGACATCATTGGCTATTTCTTTCCTTTTCCTCCATTTCTCTTTAAGAAAAGAAAAAAGAAAATAAAGGAAAGGAAGAAGAAAAAAATATTTTTTCTTGTAACTGTACCTCCCCAATTCCTAACTGTGTTTAGGGGGAAGGAATTTTCTGATTGTTCATTATCTATTCATGCCAGTCATGGGAGAGATGGGGTCCCTGCTGGTCATGTGATACATGATGTCCTTCAGAGTTACCTTTCTCACCCTAGAAGAGATGATTAGCTCAGAGGTGGGAACATGGTCCCAGCAAGGACAGAGTTGTCTGGGGATTATGAGATCTTTGAGATTTCTCTACTTCAAAATGGTCAACACTAAAAACCATGCAGGCCTAGAGATACCAAAGACTATTTTTGCCACAAACTTAGGAAATGCCTACTTGAGGGAGGAAAACAAATTAAGAGAAAGAGATCTGAGGATGTCATTTAAGTCCCTGGATCCAACCTTATCTTGCTGAGTTATATGAATAATGTTTTCATCAGCTTTTTTGCTGATGTGACCAAAAGACCTGACAAGAACAACACAGGGGAGAAAAACATTTGGTGCTCACAGTTTCAGAAGTCTCAATCTATAGGCGCCCAACTCCATTGCTTTGGGCCCAAGGTAAGGCAGAATATCATGGCAGAAAGGTGTGGAGGAGGAAAGCAGCAACAAGGAAGCAGAGAGCTCTATTCACCAGGGACAGAATACAAAGTCAAGCCCCCAGTGACCTACCACCTCTGGTCATACTCTGTCAATGGACTTTTCCACTGGTTAGGTTACAACTCTCATAATTTAATCATTTCACCTTTTAATAATCTTGCATTGTCTCACACATGAACTTTTGGGGGACACCTCATATCTAAACCGTAACAAGTAATTACATTATTTGATTCTTCTCACTCTCTCTCTCTCATCTAATTTAGTTATATTTTTGTCACTTATAATCAAAATATTCCAAATAACACATAACCTTCCTCCCACCTGCCTTTTGGTCTTGTTATTTCATGTACTTCAGCATTTTCAACATGACTTCCCCATTCAAGTCCCTGTGATATTGAGTTAGAGAGAATGAAGTTGACAATGGCTTGCTGTTTTTTCCCACATATAGAAGCATTCATCACATCCTATCATTTATTTCTTTGATATGTGTATTATTATCTTCACAGTTACAAATGAGGAAATACCTGCTCATAAAGTTCAAGAGCCTTGCCCAATATCAATAGATAGAAGGCAACTGAGGCAGGATTCAGAGCCTGGACTGACTATCTCCAAAACCTGAACTTTCTAACCTCCTGTCACTGAATCACCAGTTTAAAAAAAAAAAAAAAAAAAACGTTGTTTGTTGGTTGAATTGTTGTTTGCTTTATATACCCTAGATTAAGTTTTCTCTCAGTTACTTTTCTCTTCATGGTTCCTGGATTCTTTTTGTCCACCACATCTTCCCATTTACTCCTCTCAAAGAGATCATTGATCTTTCCCTAGTGTCTAAAAATCAACTAGTGGCTCTCAATTTGCTTTTCAGATTTCTTCTTAGCGTTTTTTAGGATTCTTCAATATTCCCAGCACCAAGCACAGACCCCGACATGTGATAGGTGACAGGCCTGTGGTCACAGGTTGGAGAATTCTCTGAGCTGTTGATTATATGCTTCTTCACTACTTAAAGATAACTACTGTGTTTGCCTTGAGTCTTTTCTATAGTAAACTTCTCCAGTCCTTTCAATTCCTCTGGATAAACATGTTCCAGTTGAGGAGGGTTTAAGTTATTATAGTCTTTCGGAGTATGAAGATACTGTCCCTTAGGAAAATCAATTTGATACTCACAGGATATCAAGATGCAAAAAGACCATTACAGGAACAATCAATGAACTTGTCACCACCTTTATTAATGTGTGATAATTATTCATTGGCTTATCTCTACTATTAGATTATAATCTTCATGAGAGTGGAGACTCTATTTATCTTATTTTTTTAAATGTCCAATACAAAACACATGACTTCACACCTGGTGTGAAGCATATAGGCTTCACAGTCAGACTACTTGGGTTCAAATCCAGAATGACTTCAGTAAGCCACATAATTTGTATAAAATCTGATTTCTTTACCTTTAAATAGGGGTAACTGTCATTCCTGTCTCAAATAGTCATTGTGAACATTAGATAGTCCATCAAGTGTTTAGCAGGATGACTGACACACATTAAGCACTCAGAAATGTCTACTGTTGTTGTTACTATTATTAAATTCTCAATAAATATTTATAAGTGAATTAGTTAAAAGTTCTACATCTTTAGTGTTCCTGTCCTTAAACTCCCTACATGTCATTTTGATAATATTCTGTACATTCCAATGACATATTAAATGTGATGTGATGAATGAAATGTCACAAAGGCAAGCCATCTCCCTTTTGTAAGGTTAGCATTCTCATCTAATTGGAAGTTGAGTCATATTGTGTTGGCTAGACCTCTCAAGCTTTCTCATATGTGTGTCCTTTATCAACTTGCCCAGGGAAATCCTGGGGTAGAAATCAAGAACTCATCAGATTGGAATCCAGCAATTACGGTGATAGCTTTGGCTTCACATTGAGGTGTGGACCTGAGGACAAACAAAAAGGACATTGTCTCCTCAATGACCCAGGAAAGCAAAGAGCTCTGGAAACTGGCCTGGATGGGAAGACAACAAAAGCTAAAACTGGGAAGCAGGATGGAGATGATGATAAAGATATGCTTTATGTATCAGCAAATGCCAAGCTGAAGAAATAAAACTGTACTTAAAATTATTCACCCAGATATAGTTTGTATCCGGAGAGCTTTCTTTGCATATTACAATAAGGTGACTTTGTCCTCTGAAACAGCTATGGGGGAGGGGTAGAGCCAAAGAAGTGAAGGGAAAGTAAGTGCGTCCCGGGTGTGATCTATGGAGGAAAGACGGGATCACCTTATGGGATGGTAGTGGAAATGTGCTTCGTGGCAAAAGTTGTCCAAGAGCCTTCTGTCGGGAGATGCTCCAGGCGCCTGCTTCATCACATGTTCATGGAAAGCAGGTGCTTTTACCAGCCCAGATGGACACCGCCTGTTTCTGTGCCAACATCCTAAACTTTTGGGCACTGAACAGTAGCCAAAGGGTTATGTCCTGACTAAATCATTGCTGTGGGCCTGGGCCCCATCACTGAACTAAAAGCATTTCTCCATGTCCTTGACTCTTCCCTCTCCATGTGGATATAGGCCTGCAGCTCAGGTACTCATGGGCAAAAATCATACCTCCCCTCTCTGACATATCCTGGACTGAGCCAGAATAGCTTCTAGTCCAGAAAATGGGCTTGCTCTTCTTTTGACTAAATCCTTCTCTATGACTCGTATCTTGAAAATTCTTAGTGATTTGCTTAAAGAGTTGATTTGTTGATTAATTAAAATGCTTCTTCTGAAGTTAATTGTGGCTTCTGTAAGAAAAATTCAGTCCCATATTTAGTTAAACCCACTCAAAGATTAGTTTTTTTTTTTTTTCTCCCAAAGTCAAGAGGCCTTGAGAAAATATACTACAATAAATCCTGAAGCCCTGTGTGACCAGCTTGCATTTAAAGGCACTTTAAAACTAGAGGAAAATAGTGTGATCATTTTTATTTGGTTCTCTCAAAGAACATTTATGGGAAGTCCCATTCAAAATCCATATTTCTGACTCAGGTCCAACATTCCATAAAAAATAATTTTGCCCATGCTATTATTATTTTCCATTTATTATTGCTTTATTTTAATACCCCTCCCAAATTTTCACCTCCACAGGGACTCTGTCCCAGCACCCTAAATTCTTTTCACAAAAACTCAAGCACACATCTTATCTGAATCACACAGAAAGTCATTATCAGCTGGGGACTCAGCTTAAATTAGCTTATCAGATTGACTTCAGCTACTTAACAGAGACCAAAGCAACAGAACCTTGGAACCTAGTCATAAGTAGAAGTTTTAAAAGTGTCTTACACCCCAAAGTGAAGTACATTCAAAGGGTGTAAGTAAAGGTGTAAGTAAGGGTATAAGGGGTATAAGTGGCTCAAATTTCCTAATCTAAAAACAGTTATATCCTTTGAAGGACTACACAGAAAAACAGCAAGCCATTCAGTGAAGTTTCTTCTTATATATTTGGAGGAAGTTGTGAATGTGAGAAGATATGTTCTTAGACATCCCATGTCACAGGGCAAGTGACATAACACAAACATAAGGCTCTACTTTGTTATATTCTCCAAGAAGCATTACAAATCAAGAGTGTAGGTATCTAAAACTGACTTAGAGAAGCAGTTTCATAATTGAGAAATATACCTTGACAGGAGAAGGTCAATTCCTAAATCAACAGAAACTTTATAGCACTTAGCTTTTCAAAACATCCCTCTCTTTTAATTCTAAGTTCTACAAAAATAAAACAAAAATCACTTAATAGTTTTCAGTTCCCTCCTTGACCAATTGTTGAACTGAGTCAAGTTACTTAAGCTTCTAGGGTATATCTTTAAAAATATGATGAAAAATCTGTGCTAGAGAATCACCAAGTTTCTTTTAAGTGCTAAAAATCTGTGTAATTATATTGTTTTTAATCATAGTTCCTGTGCAGAACAACCCACCAATTAGTGACTATAAGAGAACTTCTTCCAATTTTTAAGGTTTGTGTAATGTACACATTTTACTACTTAACTGTTCCTGCCTCTATTTACCTTTACTCTGGACCAAAGAGTATATTTCATTGGAGCAGTATTATTATTCACAGTAAATACCATGTTACAGTTTATAAAGTGCTGTTGTGCTGAAAGAGAGGCAAGAGGGCAGACAGTACAGGCTCAGGCATCATAAAGCTTGGATTTGGTCCTTTCTCCACTACTTAAAGCCTCATGACTTGGATGATTACGGGTACTCTGGTGTTGCCTTCTACCGTAAGAATTAAATGAATTAATACAGTGAGGAGTTTCAGAAAACTGCACAACCAACTCATGTCTAAGAATTTTCACAGGAATAAAGAGGAATTTCCAATGACCCTTCCAATGAAGTAACAGGAAATGAGTTGTGCTGACTGGCAAAGATCACCCAATTAAGAAGAATCCTGTGCTGAAAGTGGACCCCAGGTATTCTAATTTCTAATCTAGTGATCTTGCCACACACTGTGCTCCCCCTGTGAGCTGGGTTTGACCACTGACTGGTCTGATGAACTTCACTCCAGCAGAACTCTGCCTACCAGATTAGCACACACCCAGCACCTGGCCAGCCATCTTCACGTCTTCTGCTTAAGGATCTGAAAACAGGGCTAAGAACTACACAAGTTTCTTGTGGAGCACAAGCTTGTATCATATCTCCCAAAGACATCTGCCTTTACTACTGTTTTTTCACTAGAAGTAATTAATCTCTCTTCTTGACAGCTATATCACTTTCTCTATATCTCTTAGAGCATTTTATAATTCCCAACAATTTTGAGGCACACTGCAAACTTACCATCTACTCTGCTACACTGTTCACTCCTCAGTTGATGTCTATTGGTTTTGCTCCTGATTACATATGCTATTAACTTTTGTTAGTAGAAGGGAAGAATGAATGAGTGAACGATTAAATGATTGCATACTTGAAGTTTTGGAATCAGAATTAAGCCTCTGAAGAAAGACAGAATATAATATGGCTCAAGTAAATTTTGAGTGGTAAAAACATACCTTGCACTTTACTAGATATTATTGAGAATTTGAAGTATATATCATAGTCTCTTAAAAATTTCTGGACAAGCAAACCTTATATTCAGAAATACCTGAGGGAGAAATAAAGAAATGATGTAAGAGAGTAGTGGCAGTCCCCAATTAGGATGCTTCTCTGAAAATTCATTTTAAGATAGTTGTTTGGAAGTTTGAAGCACATCTACCTATGGAAACATTGTCATAAATTTCATATTCTGTTTTCAGTATTGGTCTATAGTATTTTCCAGAAAAGTCAAAGATAGAAACAGCTTTAGGATTTATCCAGTCAAATCTCATTTTATAGAAGGTGTGACTTTCTCAGGATCACACAGTAAGTGAACTGAGATTAGATGTCTCATTTTTAAAACCTTTAGTGCTAATGATAAAAAAAAATCATCATGACAGTGACCTGTTCTTATGTACTTCTCACATGCCCATATGTGGCAAAAGCTCTGCGTGTGCATTTGTGTGTGTGTGTGTGTGTATGTGTGTGTGTGTGTGTATTGTGTGTGTGATCCTGGGGATTGAACTCAGAGGTGCTCCACCGCTAATCTATATCCTCAGCCCTTTTTATTTAATTTTAATTTTACTTTTATTTTGAGAGAGGGTCTCACCAAGTTGTACAAGCTGGCTTTGAATTTGTGATCCTCCTGCCTCAGCCTCAAGGATAGCTGAAATTACAGATGTTCTGTAAAAATGCTTTTTCACCCAAGCTACAAACTCTTGCTTGCTGCATCTCCCCCTCTGCTGCATCTCCCCCTCTGCTGCTCTCCTGGTTACATCCTGCTGGTTTTACTACCTAGATACTCCTTTGACCCATCCCTTCCCCATCCCTCCCATCACTTCCCTAGTTCAAGCCATTTTACCTCTTGTTTGGCCCATTACAGCAGCTTCCTAATTTGCTCCCTCAAGCCCTTTATCTCTAAAATATCCAAGTTGATTTATCTAATATACCTTTTTTAAAAAATTAAATTAAGTTAAACTTTGGTCATCTCATTTCTCTGCTAAAAACCTAATGATAAGTCCATATAGCCTACTGGATAAAAATACATGCTCCCTAACTTATTCTACACAGTTCTCCCTGGTCTATTTTATTAAAGATTAGTAACACTGATATCCATTTCCCTCTGTCTCCAGGTTGCTTCAGTCCATCCTCTGAAAATTGATTTTTGAACTCTTTACCCTCTGGATGGTGATAGAAGAAAGATCAAAACAATGTTTCCATGATGTTATTAAGTGATCAAGAATTTTCTGAAGTTATCACATGTCAGGGAGTATTACTTGGATGAGTCAAATTAGAGAATCTCCAAAATAACTGGACTCATTGCATTAACTTAAGAATTGCTGATTAGAAGGGTGGGCATGGTCCTGATGATATAGCCCATCCCATAGGGCGCTGACTTTGCAAGCGGAGAGGCCAGGGTTCAAAACCCTGCACCAAGTGTTTGTGTAAAATACAAGAAGGGTGGGCATGTAGGTCAGTGGTATAGCACTTGCTTAGCTTGTGCAAGGTCCTGGGTTCGATCCTCAACACAGAGAGAGAGGGAGAGAGAGAAAGAGAGAGAGAGAGAGAGAGAGAAAGAGAGAGAGAGAGAGAATATTACTGATGAAATCTCTGAGGCAGAAACCAGACTGCATACAATAATTCTGAAATGACTCTGAGTTCCCAGAGAATAGGAGTGGTCAGGGGTTCAGAGTGGACTGCTTAGCTGCCACTCAGAAGCTTATCCCCAGAAGGCTCTGCTGGAATGACCTTTACTGCAGGCACCACTCCCAGGAAGCCTGCTCCCTTGTCCACTGGACTTGGCCTGTCCTAACCCAGTTCTAGCTCTGTAAATAGCTGCCTCAGGGACTCAGTCAGGACCCTGAAGCATTTTCCCTCCTGTGACTTCCTGAATTCCTCTCCTTCTTCCCTCAGACCTTTCCCAATGAAGACTGATTCTACTCCTCTTATAAATAAAGTGTTGCCAGATGTTGGCCCCAAAGCCTATTTACAGGTTATTGTCTGGGCCTTTCAGAGATTTACAGACAATGAAGCAATTTTCTCTATCCATTTAAACACAAATACTGATCATCTTCCCGGTGAGGGGAAGTAAGCCTTCATTTTGCATACCAATATTATTTCTCTAAGAAAAAGGAAATTGAATGGTATTTATGTAGAATAGAGCATTATTGCTTAACTTTAAGGCTAAATTCAGCCTTACCACTGACAGAAGCTACCCTGACAAGCAGTACTTCCCCCATTCTCTTCCGGATGAACTAGGTGCCTTTACTCTGTGTTCTGTGATAGGCACGGCAATATCTGCAACACCAACCAACCTCACCACACTGTGTTGCAATGACCTGTTTTATGCCTATTTTCACCATATCTATGAATTTTCTTGAGAGCAGAGACTATCCTGTTTATCTTTTTATGTTTTAGTCTGACAATACTCTCTGACACATAATAGATGCTCAACAAATTATTGTTTTACTGTATTTCCCCCTTTGATGTTTGGAATAAATCAGAAGGGAGACCTTTGCCCTCAAGGAAGTTACATTCAATTGTATGTATATTATTATGACTGCAAATAGCCATCCTTTTCTAATGTGAAGAAAGATGAAACACCAGAAATCATTCTACAGATGGAAAATACATAAAAACAGATCTAACAAACCAACAACCAACAGCTCAGATGAGGTTGAGTGGCCAGCCAGAGGTGAGATGATATAGCATCACTCAGAGGCTTGTAATAAGAACTCTACCAGGAACCCAGTTATTTTACATTCTTCCCAGGGTTCTGAATAAGGAATATACTTTGTAAGGGTGTGTGGTAGGTACCCCGATCCACCATGCATACAGTCAGAAGCCAAAGAGGTCTTTAATAGATACTTCTTTCAAAGCAGTTTAATGTTTAAAAATAATAATCCTACAGTCTGGATAACAGTTGATTTAAAAGATTATGATATTCTCATGGAGTCTGAGGCATATATGAAGGATATTTAACAGAGGATGTCCTCATAGGAAACTTCATTCTTACAGAGGAGATGAGGCAGGCTCATGTGCAGTTGGTACACAGATATCTCTCTAATCTCTTTTCTCTGAATTGCAAAAATTGGCAGAGAGGCAAGATCTAGTGGTGATGAGGGACTTCAACTAGCAGGACATCTGCTGGAAGTCTCATGCAGAACATCTGATGAATTCTTGCCTGGTCTTGCTGACAACTTTATCTCTCTGTAGGTAGAAAAGCAATGAGGGAGAACTGATTCTCAAGACTTAATTATGACTAATAAAGAAGACCTAGATAAGATGTGTACGTGTTAGGAAACTGGGAGAAAATTGCCTCTATCATTTCAAAAACCTATGATAAATGATAGAGTACCCCCTGATTATAATAAAATATGGCAACCCTCTTAATACCTTTTTGGAAATAGGAAATATATGAATAAATTAAGTAAAATATTCAGATCAGTGTACCCCAGACAATGGGGGAGTATATTTCTAAATGTTCAGAACAGAGGATTACAGTCTTGTGACCTGTGATGCAAAATAATAATGGAGCTCCATTCTAATGGGTCGGGCACTTCTAAGAAATGAAATTCAAATAAAATAATCATGAGTTATTCTGATAAAAAAAGGAGAAGGCAGCTAACAAAACCCATGGGGATTCATAAAGAGCTCTTCAATGAGCTCAAATTGAATAAAGATGTGCACAAAAGATATAAAGAGGAGAGCGTAACTCAGAACAAATTTGGAAGGCCCACATGGCCCTATAAAGACAATGATAATATTAATATTAATGTTTGGTATTTACTGAGGATTTTACCAGGTGCTGTTCTCAGCACTTTTACACATATTAACTCATTGATTCCTTAGAAAAACATGATGAAGTAAGTTTAATATTTATCTTCTTATTACGAACAAAGGATCTAAGAAATAAAGTGGTTAAGTTAGTGGCCCAAGATCAAACAACCAATAAGCAGCAAGAGTTGAAATTTGAATCCAAATAAACTGATCTGAGATTTGATACCCTTAATCCTGACGTTCTGCTTCTTTTTACTTCTTGATATTTCTCAGGACACTGTGTGGCAGGTTAGAGCAGAATGCATAGGTTTTTGACAAACTAATATTCTATGAAAAATGAAAAAGAAATAATTGGGAAAAAGGAAGGAGGTAATATGAAAACAGATGTCAAAGAAAAGGCAACCCTGTTAAACTTGTTTTGTTGTTACATTTTCCAAAGAGAAGGTTTTACAGTTGGTAAAGTAGATTAAACATTGCTGCAGTCTTGAGGTCATCATAAGAAGAACCAAGCTTCTCATTGCTTCAGAACATGAGCTGTCCTGGGATTTGGTGGAGGTAGGGGAGGGTGCTGCTAACTGATCAGAAAGAAAACACAATCCATTTGTGCTGAAATCCATGCATAAGAGTAGATGGTCTGAGTTAGAAGGTATAAAGGTTAATTAGTAGTCATTCAACTCAAGACTGAAAAGACCTTCCAATCCAGTTCTTTGTCCCATTTTATTTATGTAATCAACTAGATCTGAAGATTATGATCAATTCTGGGTGAACTATTATGTGGGGAGTATTGACAAATCATATTCCATCCATGTTCAGAAAAGTAAAAAACGACAATGCAGAATAGATAGCATGCAGTATAAAGATGTCTCAAAGGACATGGCTGTCTCTCAGAGATAGGTATAACATTTGCAGGTGACTTCACCATTCACAAAATGAAGTAAAATGAAGGTGGCAAAATGCATTAGGATCACTTGCATTATGATCCTTGATCCCTACCACATTTTTCAGTGGTACATGTTCCTAGTCAATTTAGCAGAAGTTTAGAGGAGAAAACAAACATGATAGCAGAAATAGAACTGAGTCTAATCCAAAGGCTGTGCCCTCTATACCAAGTTCCCTCATGTTTGTATTCTTCCCAGACCTGAAGGACAATCAAGCACAAGAGGGTTTAGAGTGGTTTGCTTAGCTCTGTCTGAGTTCTCAGACGCACAGAATTTCCAGCATCTGGGTTCAAACCTAGTCAAAGGGATGACAATATAAGGTTACTCTTCTTATGGGAGCATTAATTTGTTAGAGCAGTGGTACTCTCATTTTTAAATTTCATGAACAAAACAACAACTATAATAAATGGAGGACTCATGTAGGATTAATAATTTTACCACCTGCTTTTCATCAGCTCTTTTGAAAAGGGAAACTGAACATCAGAGAAGAATAGTCTACCACTATATCCTTTCTGCTTTCTGTTTTTACATGTTACTACACGTTGGTTAAAAAAAATGTCACAAATTGGCAACAATCCACAGACCATTATTTTGAGAAACATTGGATTCAAGAATTTTTAAGTTTTTGTCCCCAATTTAAAAAATTGTACAACTCTAAATCACATATTTTAGTACTTAATTAAGCCTTTCTTGTATTTTATCTCACATCTTGAAAACTTATTCGGTGCCAAAGTAATGTGTTAAGTTCTTTACATGTTAGTCAATTTAATCCTCCAAATAATTCAATGTAATAGACACTAGCTGGTCCACTTTCAGTGGAAACTGACCCAGAGAGATTCTGCAACTTATCCCAAGTCACTCAGCTGGGAATTGAGCTCTGACTTCAGTGCCTTTGCTCTCAATGACAGCTACAAACTGAATATCTGTATCCCAACCAAATTTGTATATTGAAATTCTATCTCCCAATATGAGGGTTAGGAGGTAGGGGCTTTGGGAGGTAATTAGGTCATGAAGGCTTAGGTTCAGTTCATTTATAAAAGAGACGGCAGAGAACTAGTCCCTTCTGCCACATGAGGATGCAGCAAACAGTTGTTTATGAAACAGGAAACTGGTCCTTACCTCACTGAATCTAGAGCTTCCATGGTTCAGGCTCCCTTCCAGTTACTGCCACACCCTGCACCATTAAAAGGCTATTGGAGTTAGGCACAGTGGTGGACACCTAGGATACCCACGGGAAGGCTAGGGAGGGCTGGGGTTGTAACTCTGTGGTAGAGTGCCCTGGGTTCAATTTCCAACACCAAAGAAAGGAAAAAAGAAAGAAAGAGCTGTTGGGAAGAACTTATTTGGAGCTGAATAATAGGGGGGAAAAACTGATTCTCCAAGGTGAGCAGATTTGGGGTAATATAGTTATGAGGAAAAGACTCCAAAGAGACTAGAAGCCTGAGGTTTGACTTCATAACTTACATTCATATAATGCTCATGGTCCACCCACAGTCCAGTGTGCCAGAAGAGTGTTTTGTGCTGCTCTTCCACCTTTGCAGTGAAAGGCACAGTAACCTTCTGAGGACACCCAATTGGTGTAGTTGTTACAGCTGCCACAAAGGTTTGGACTCAAGCTTGGCTGCAGGCTGTCACCTCTTGGAGGCGCTCACGTTCCTGGCTCCTTCCAGCAGTGCCCTCCCCACGACAGTCACACACATCATGCATCCAGAACCAGGGCTCAGGCACTGTGGGCGGGTGAGAAGGAAAAGTGAGAAGAGTAAAATCTATCCATGACAACCCGAAGGTGGCAATAATCACATTTACTTGAAAATTGCCTGAGAATGAACTACATGTTCCTGTGTGGATATGCAAACATATGCAAATGTATGTAAATGTGAGACCCTCTTAACCATTTTCTCCATCTGGATGTGGCCCCTTGTGGTGAGGCCAGAAGGAAGTGATGGATTCTGTTCAAGTTCTCCCTTCAGGCCCAGGGGTTAGCTAGAGAAATATTTCTTCTGTTCTCCCGGCCATTCTCCTCTCGTAACTGTGGGGGTGCCTAAGGAACCTAGGTAGGCTCTGGTTTGATTCTATTTTCTCTAATGTGGAGAAGTCAAGTTGTCTGATGCCTTTTCCTTTTCATTCTCAATGTCTACAATCGCATCCTGGCCTAACCCGAGATGTCTAGGATTGCCTTCCACTTCCCTGAGCCTCGGCCATCTTCTGTAAGGCAAGAAGGCTGAACTTAAGTGACTTTAAAGTTCCTTTTAGAAGGTCAGATCTGAATGTCTTGAATTTATGATGTGAAATATAGCAACATGTGCTATTATGACTCACCACCAGCTGCAATTAGGAAAAAGAAAGAGCAAGGGCTTTGAAGTGTTTCTGAAACACAGACCTGGGTTCAGATCTCAGCTTTTTATGGTTCCTAGGAAAAGTTGCATAACTTCTAATTGGAGGGCCACATTTTTCTCTTCTATAAGAAGAATATATTAGTCTGCAAAGGCCTATCCTCTATCCTTGATGTATGCATTAACATATATAACAGATATTTAAATGCACACTATGTATCCAGCACTAGACTAATTTCTAGAAATCCAAACATAAGAAAGCCATAGACTCTGTCCTTAAGAAATTTAGCCTCATGAGAGCAATATACAAGGGTAGAAGTTACATAATGATGCTCAAGATGCTTTTGGAGCACAGAGCAGGCACACCTAACTCAACAACCCAGCCTGCAGGGCACAGATGATGGTTGCAGGATGATGGTCAAGGGACATCTAAGCTAACTCTTGAAAAACAAGTAGGCATTGGTCACACAAAGGGGGAATTATTGAGAGCTTTCTAAAGAGAAGCCCCATTCGAAGACACAAAAAACCCAGAATAGTCTTGGAGGGAGTACCTTTTGCTCTTGTGTGGAACTTAGCATGATTGACAAGACTGTGAAGGTAGGTTTAGGAAAAGTAGGGTGGACCTTAGGTACCATGGTAGTGCTGGGCTTTACTCTAGGATGATGAAGAGCCAATGACATTCAGAGGAGGGAGGCAGATAAATTGGCATGTTTTAGGAATCTCTTTGGCTGCAGGTGGAATTGTTTGAGGGTGAGTCAGGCTGGAGCCTGGGAGGCTCTTCAGGAGGCTGGAAAAGCTAGCTCCCCCATCTGCACCAGAGAAGCTACTGTATGCTCCAAGCCAGCCTCCTACACCATGGCCCAGAGCTGCTCTCTGCACAGTTAGGAGGCTGGTAAAGTCTGTCTTTGGTTTCTGCTCTTTCATTTGGCTTCTTATCTCTCCTCAGCTGCCTAATCTTCTCCCATTGCTCTTGACCCTCCTCCCAGTAACATTTCTAATGCATTACCTTGTATGCAATGTCTATTTAATTCATTTTCCATGTTAGAGACAGTTGTAAATGAAAAGATAAACATAGGAGAAGACAATGTTTACCAATGAGAGAGAGAGAGGTATCAAATGGCAGACACTTCAGGCATCCCTGCTGTGTGTGGAGTGGGGATTCAGCTGTGATGGTTCTGTACCACCAAATGCACACCAGACCTGGCCACTGGAAATGGCACAGCGTGGCCTCTACCTTGAAGGATGTGGTGCCCAGAGGCAGGGTTCAGAAGCTGTGGCTGTCCATGTGGCTGTGCACACCCTGTGTAAGCATACTTGGTTGTTCCTGTGTCTGTGGGTACAGGGTGTGGGACTCTGTGTGTGGTGACCCCCCGTGGCCTCCTGAAACTTACGGAAGCACTAGTTTTCCACCCTGTGGCCGGCTCTGCAGTGTTCACCCTGACCCTGCTATTCCTTCACCCCCAATGCACGGACCCTTTTGTGCAGTCACCTTTCCTGGAGGTCCCTCCCACCCAGAGCAGGAGAAAGAAAGAAAAGTAAGAAGGATGTATTCCCCATTGCCACATAGCCCTCAGACACATGTCATTTAGTGCGCGAAGGTTTGAGGAAGGTCTACATTTCTGGAACAGAGGGAGCCTAGGCAAGAATGGAGGATGTGACTTTTTGCCACTGTTTCGAAAACATGGGAACTGTTTGAGCGGGACCTGCCCCCACTGCATGGCAACTCTTGAATTTTGAGGTGGAGTCTAGAAGGCTCAGAGACTAGGGAAAGGACCTATCTACTGAAGCTGGGCAGGGGGTGAGAGATGGAAGACCCTGGATGAAGACAAAGGCCATATTGAATATTCAGCAAAATGTGGAATTCTCCTTAAACTTCAATGTGTGGACTAATCACCTAGGATCTTGGTCAAGTGCAGATTCTGATTCAGAAGAAGGTCTGGGGTGGGGCCCAGAGTTTACATTTCCTACAAACTCCCATGTGATAGCGATATTGTGATCCATAGTCCACACTTTTGAGTGGCATTATAATATATGACCTTTGCATAATTTCCTTGAGTTGGGGGAAGCTGAGCAGACAGATTCTCACAGTGACTCCACCCTCCCATAACAAGGAGCTTCCAAATGATATCATATTCCAAGGAATGGAAACCGTAGGAGAGGATTGTGAGAAGAGCTGGGATGTGGTTTTTTCAGGGTCCTCAAAATAAGGTTAGGTATGATCAAGGATACTGCAGAGGGACCAATACAGTCCATGAGCACTTAATGATCTTCCGTAAATAATACCATAGTGCAGCATAAGCCAGCCCAAATGCCAGCAAAATGCCTCCCACTACCATCTTTCCCTCTCACCTCCACATTGGCCTCTCGTTTAAAGGACTGCTTCCTGAGAGCTTCCTAATAAACACTGCTCATGCAGATTCTGTTAGCCCTTTGGATGCTAGGCTGAATGGAGACCCAGGGACAGAGGTGGAAGGGTAATTCCCACAGTCCAGTTCCCACATGCTCCTGCCTTTGGAAAAACTTATCTTTAGGTGGAATGGCCCCAAAAGGCAAGGGACATTTTCCCAATTGGCTGCAGGGCAAACTGTTCATTAATACTAATAGCAATGTATTTCCTCCCAGCTGTAATTCATTTTACAGCTTCCACATCTGTCAGCTCATTTAATCTGTACTTAAGACCTGTGAGTTAAATAGGACAAGTGTTATTATGTGCTTTTTCACAGATAAGAACACTAAGACTCAGAAAGCTGGTTAAGCAATGTAGCACAGAATGCAAGACCCAGGTCTTCCAACTCAACCCAGCGCTCTAGCCAACCACCCAAAACTGATACATTACATATTTTCTCAAGGAAAAAAAATGACTCTGGGAATCAATAATCAATGACCTGGTATCTTGGGGAAACCCTATCTGCTTAGTAAAAGTTGTGTATACCTCAACCTTCTTCTTTAAATTTAGATCATCCAAGACAAGGAAAAAAAAAAAAAAAAGGACAGGGTGAATTTGGAAAGAAATTTTTGAGGTCTGCCACTTCTATTTTTTAACGTGGATTCTAGGGAAGAATTTTCTAGAACATGTGTTAAACTCCTTTGCTTTCTTTTCATAGTATCTCTTCATTCCTCTTAGAGCCAGCCCCCTTCAGCAAATTCTCTGGCCAAACCTGGGTCTGGAAGCAAAGTGGGGGCTGAAGTGACAACTTCTGACCACTAGAGGGACCCCAGGCACCGGCTACATTTCCCGCAGTAATTGGTGCGGCGCAATGGTACCCACCTCTTGGAAAAATTCAGGTCAGGTGCATATCTGGCTAAGAATTCCTTCATTGTTCTATAAACCAGGTCCTGACGAGACCAAAGTATTCAAGCTTTAAATCAGAGGCATTTAATTCCAGAATCCAAACAAAGAGATTAAAATCATCATAAGGGAGACCCAGACACCAGAATCAATGAATATGCATTTTTATCCAGCTCTTTCATTTAATATATTATCATAGGGCTTCAGAGTGTCTGGGACCCAATATTCTGATTCAGAGTATCTTGGGTTTGGTAAAAGACTATTGAAAAACTCTCTCCAGGTGGTTCTGATGCACTGCCATTTGGGAGAAAGCCACTGGACTGGTCCCAGCTCTGTCCCAATGCAGGGTGTCCTCTACTACATTCTAATGATCTGCTACTATGGTCTCAGGTTGAATCTGTTCTGAAACTGTGAACTCATTGCTCAAATTATTTCCACACTTGAATTTTCTTCTTGTTCATAGTCACACCATTTCTCTTCTAACAACATTTCTAATGTGTGTGTGTGTGTGTATGTTTTGGTGTTTAATCTGCATTTTATGTTGGTCTCTAAATTCCACAAGGGCAAGACTCACACACCTTATGTTCACCACTGTAAAACAAGAACACAGATCAGTGTAGAACACATGCTGTTCTTATATGCATTATCTAGCTACCTATCTGTTCTTCCTTCCTCCCTTTCTGCTTCCCTCCTTCCCTTCTTTCCTCCCTCCCTTTCTTCCATTAACAAGAATGTGATAGTCCGTCCTTGTGGCACAGATTCAATTGTGAAAAGCTTTTTCTAACATTCAGCCAAAACAAATTTCCTTGTTATTTCTTTTCATCTAGTGATCCTAGTTCTGAAATACACATGTCTAATGCTTCTTCCAAATCACAAGCATTCAGCTATTTAAAGAAAGCTAAATACTTCTTACACTCTTCCAAGTGTAAGTCTCCACACCCCACTCACACACTCTGGCTCCTTCATCCCCTCCTTAGAGCAATAGCAGGGCTCTATTTCATTATCATTTTGGCCTCTGCCTATTAAGAGTTCTAATTTGTTAGTGGCCCTTTGAATACATGGGTCCCAGAGCTGAGCTCTCCATTCTAAACATGACCAGTCCAGGGCAGGGTTGGTATTGCCCTCCCTTGTCCTGTATGCTGTGTCTTAATGCAGGTTGAATTTGCATCGACTTTTTGGCTGCTATACACACTACTGAATCATCGTTAGCCTGTAGCCAAGTGAAACCTCTAAGTCTCTCTCTCCTACAAGAACTTCTGTTGAGCCAGGCCTTTTCCATTCCACTTAGTGCAATTGATTTTTTAAAACGTAGGTTTTGCATTAATCTCTATTAAGTTTTATTTAATTTCTTCAGTTTTTGCTATCTCAGTGACCTTCCCCCACTTGCTCCTTTCATATTCCCCAAAACTTTGCATAGCTCACCCCTGCCAATCAACCAAGTCTATGAAAGAGTAGCCTTGTTCTAGAGCTTGAAGAGGACAATGGTGTGGAGAAGAAGCATGGTTGTGTTGTTGGAAGCTTCCAGGTTGATAACAGAGATAGTCTACTTCTTTCTCAGCTCTTTCTCAAATCACAGACAGGAGTAAACCAACCAATTATCTATCTATCTATCTATCTATCTATCTATCTATCTATCTATCTATCTATCTACCTATCTATCCATCCTTTCATCCATTCTTCCTTCCTTCCCTTCTTTCCTTCCTTCCTTCCATTATCAAGAATGTGACAACCCATCCTTGGGGCACAGATTCAATTTTGAAAAGCTTTTCTTAACATTCAACCAAAACCAGTCTCCCTGTTATTTCTTTCCATTGGGTGTCCCTAAATTCTGAACACTGGTTGAAGAGAACTTTCTACTCTAATGTTCCACATCTATTCTCTCTCCACCCAGTAATTTTTTTTTCAGCATATCTGTATCCAGAATATCTAGCACAAACACCTTGGAAATTCCCCTTACACTTGCATCATCTCTGCATCTGCACATAAAGAACATTCCTAGAAAAATAAATTCTCTAACTGGGCACAGTGGAGAAGCCTGTAATCCTAGTTACTCCTGTGACTGAGGCAGGAAGATAGCAAGTTCAAAGCAAGGGTAGGTGAGACGCTGCCACAATATAAATTTGGAACCACTGGGGATATAGCTCAGTGCTAGAGCTCTCCTAGGTTCAATCTCCATTACCGCAGAGGTCAGGAAAGAATATTCCTGAACATGGCAGCAAAATAGGGACTGACTAGGGGCTTGGGATTACCCATGAAGTAAAAGACTCATCTGAGGGCTTTGGGGTTCTCTTTCATGTCCCGGGCTCCACATATGTTCAGGGTTGTTCAGGAGAAAAAAATTGGGAAATCCTGAGAACCGAGGAAAGAAGGGAGGGGTTGGAGGGCACCAGATAGGTTCAGGGAGGTGCTGATGTCTTGAGTTGTGTCTGACTTATCTCTACCTCTTTCAGTACCTCTCACAAAATGTGCAATAAATGTGCAATAAATTTGCACTTAATGTGCACTAAACTTACTGTGCAATAAATTCTGTAAATGAAATGAAGTATATCCCCCCTAAAGTGCCTTAAAGGGTTAATCAAGTACCCAGAATCGCAGAAAGATAAGTTGCCACAGGGGGGTGACAGAGGCCAGAAGGTGAACCTAGGGGACTGGGTTCAGAGGTAAGGAAGGGGTTAGGCTAACAAAAGGAAAGAAATCAACATGAAGACTGAAATGACCTTTAGTTTCAAGGGAGTGTGGTTCTCTTTTTCAGTGTGATGAAATCCGAGGAGGCGGTTGGACTCTGAATTTGATTCTGAGCCAATGAAAGTCTCCTGGAATTTGGGCAAGTGTCCTGTGACTCATTTTTCTTTAAGTACAGATGAAACATGACAGCCCTTCCCAGGATTCCCCTGCTGTCCTGAGCCAGTATCCCAAAGGAGAGAAAGAACTGTTCCTGCAACACATGCTCAGGAACTGTGCTGAAGACCCCCTGGATCTGCCAGCCATAAATTGACACCAAAAGCAGGTTCACAGACCAGAAACCTTGTCCTGACAGTCCTTCAGGCTCTTCTGCCCTAAACGACTGAATGACATGAGAGATGCCCCCGAAGACTTAGGGCAGGAAAGTCATTTTGCAACATTTTTCTGCACCAGTTATTTGCTTGCTTGTTCCTGTTTCCCACTAGAATGTGACCCTTCTAGCATGTGAAGCCATGCTTTATTCATAGGAAATTAGTTAATTAATGTATTTATTCCATGTTTACTGAACTCTGTGTACAAGAGAAGATGGTCTTGTTCTCATGCAGCTTATGTTCTAGTGGTGAAAGAAAGAGGTGGACCAGCTGTAAATCAGTAATCCCATAAGCAAATGAACAAGGCGAATTCTAGCATGAGTACATGCTACAATGGAAACAGCCCAAGCGAAGTGGCAGAGAATAAGTGGGTGCACAAGGTGGCTGGGGCTATGCTCCATGAGATGCCAAGGAAGGTCAGTCTTATGGAGCTGATATTTGCACTGAGACACCAAAGATAAGAAGATGCTAGTCACAAAAGAGCACAGGAAAGAGAGTTCTGGACTGAAGAGTCAAGGGCAAAGGCTCTTAGAATAGAGAACAAATTTGTCCATTTGTAGGACCAAATGTACACCACCAGGTGTACAGCGAGGTGAGCAAAGGCCATGGACTGTTCATGGAAGTCTCACAAGAGAGAGCAAAGCACTTGCGATTACCCCTAAGTATAGGGAGGAACTAAGTGCCAAATTTAGAGTATATTTTCTTAAAGAGAAACTTTTACAAGATTTTCTTTTTCTTTTCTTTCTTTTCCTTCTCTCTCTCTCTCTCTCTCTCTCTCTCTCTCTCTCTCTCTCTCTCTCTCTCTCTCTCTCTCTCTCTCTGTTCTCTGTTATTGGAGTTTGAATCCAGGGATGCTCTATCAGTGGGCTATATCCCCAGCCTATTTTTAATTTGTTTTTTTATTTTATTTTAACACAGGGCCTTACTAAGTTCCTGAGGCTGGCCTTGAACTTGCACTCCTCCTGCCTCAGCCTCCAGAGTCACTGTATTACAGGCATGTACCACCACATCTGACAACTATTACCAGATTTTCTAAGAGGTGTATAATCCTCTCTTCTTCCTGTAACATTAGTAATACTTGAGTAATAGAGAGAAGACAAGATCCATGCTATTAGAAAAACTAGAAAGACCAAAGATGCAGTTTGGAACCACATGGGATGTAATCTTCCAGAACACTGAGGAAAAGTACTATTATCCTTGGGGTGGGAGGAACTTGAGACATTATCATAGAAATCTTAAGGAACAGATGACTTTAAGTGCCCCCAGATATGGGAGGGGAGAAATGGCAGGATGGGAAAGTGCAGATGCTAATGCTAGAAATCACATTTGCAAATGACCAGACAGTGAATTATAGGCATTTGAGAATGATAAGGATTTAGTATTCTCATTTATAAAAGTGTGTCTAAAAGATGTCCTAAATCTAAGTGTGATACAAGGATGCCTGAAATACCCCCTAACGCATTGGCACCAAATTCTTCTAAATCAGTTATCCAGAGGCCACCCCTTGGAGAGTACCTCTTTCCTTCCTCAGATTCTTAGAGGAAAGATGACAGCTAGCAACCACTTTTGCTGAACTGATTTCTAAATACTCCTTACCCCACTGTGTGCCCCTCACCCCTCCTGCCCAAATCACCTAGATGTCTGGAGATGATTTGGAAGGACTTGGACTTGTTAATTAACCTAAACAGTCACATTCATCTGCAAGGTGCATTATTGTTAATTAAAACTGCGATTCTCCTTGTGCCCAGACGGCGGGCTGCGGTTGTCAGAATAATTAGATAGCATACTATGGTTTTCATGCAAATCCCTGGCAATTAGAGTTGGCGATGAATTGGGTTTGAAATCCCAGTGAAGTTCTCAGTCAGAATTCCTCTGGGAGTGGCTACAGGAAGACAGCGAAGATGGGAATGGAGGGTAGGGAAAAGGAGATGGATAAAAAGGTGTGAGGACAAGGCATTTGTTTCCTAGATCCTCTGGGAGTGGCCTCAGCCTGAAATGCATGAATTATGAGCCTCGACATGATTTTCAAACTTCCCTCAAGACATACGTCTCTCTCCTTAATGTAAATTGTCCCTCCCCAGGGTTTTGTGTGCTCCCCAGAGCTGCCTCCACGGCTCTCATCTTTCTGAGAGGATTTTTTGCTTAGCCAGGAGGCCCAATAACTCATACACAGTTAAAGTCCCTGCCAACCCTCAGATTAAATTCTTAAGGGTTCTAAGGAAACAGGATTTGTATTCCTGAAGAGTCTCAGAAAAGATGCCAGGTTCAGAACAATTTTAGAGTGGTTGGTGGCATGCAGTGAGTTAAATGGGCAGGTCCCTGTGGAAAGCTTTAAAGAAATGGCTGAGGTCAGAGTTAGGTATAGGAAAGAACTGTCCAGAAGAATAGATAATGGCAGGGAAAGGGCAGCCCCTGAAGGACCAGGGCAAGGCCAGCAGGGGTGGGAATGAGGGGAAGATAACCGTGGGGATGCTAGTCTCCAGCCCACTCTGACCTCTTATCAGCTGCCAGCTTCTGCCTCTGCCTTTCTTTCGTGATGGATACGATAGCTGACAAGCTATTACCCAAGAGTCTGGGTTGTCTCTACCTGGACCAGTGAGAAGGGACTTCTGTCTGTAGGCACTGGTGCGGGGTAGATAAGACAACCCTAGTGGTCTTAAACTGAGCCTTCCTCACATCAGGTTAATGCCGGAAGCTTCTGGGAATCAAAACAGCCTCTCCTTCCCCTCAACTAGGTCAGCCTCTAAATCCAGTCCCTTGTCAGGGAGGAGGGCAACATCTGGCAGGACTGAGAGAGTGGTCAGGGGTTAGAGGGGGATTTTGAAAGGAGCCTGGAAAGGGAATAGGAGAAAACAAAAACACTAGAACATATTTACCAACTGTGGTGAGAGACCTGAGTATAATTTCGATTTGTAAATTATTTCCTTTTTCTTCATTTTTCCTCTCTTTTTGTTTCAGAATGTCTCCCGCATCTCAATCGGTCCCCAAATCCCGCCTTTCAATTTGTGTTGCACCAATCAGGAACTAAACCTGGTGGTTGCTAAGAGACAGGAGGTGGAAGATTTAGAGGCCTTGTCACAGCACCCACCCAGGAAAATTCTCTGAACCTTTTGGACCCTCCTGCCTAAGATGTCTTCAGTCATCTCTGCCTCCCTCCCATACTTCCTATTTATCCCCAAGCCCAGAGTCAAGCAGAAACATTTTGAGGGAACAAGCTGGGTAAGGCAAGTCCTGGAAAAAAAATGGAAAGACTTTAACGAGACTCAGACAGATGTGAGGTGCCTGCTCAAGTGTTCCCAGCCTTTTGTTGGATCATGGGAGGAGATTTTTGAGGACTTTCTTGGTCGAGGGTGAGTTTGTTGGCAGTAGAGGTTGTGCCCCACATGAAAAGGAACTTGCTACCCTCCAACCATCACCTAACGTGGCTGGATAGGCATGAGATAAAGCTTCCAAGGTCATGATTACACAGCAGGAGAATCAGGGGCATATCTGGGAAAGAGAGGGCTTAGCATATTGGAGTATTGTGCAGAAAGCAGAAGGAGAGGGTGAGACAGAGGGTTTATTTAAGAACTGGAGTTTAAAAGGGAGATTTAGGGGATTCCAAACAGAAGATGAATCATATTAGGGTCTCCCCATTTAAGTTTGTCCATCCTTCATGACTTCTTGATTTTTCTTCTCTATACATAGAAAAAAACTGGGCAACTCATTTGATTAAGGAGGAAATCCTTAAATCTGCTTCTGACCCTGAGAATTGGGATGGGCACGGAAGTAAGTGGAGAGAGGGACCCTGCAAGAAGTCTGTGCACACACACCGGCACAGGCAGTCCAGATACTGACCCAAGCAAGCATGTGCAAAGAACTGTGTTATTACATACATGCATCATCTCACATGCATTTATGTTCTAACAGATGGAGAAACAGAGGCACACACACACACACACACACACAGTGGAATCAAGGTCATGTTAAAGAATAAGCCTCAGAGAGGACTTCTAGAAAGTGACTTTAACCTGATCTTGGTATACACTCTGGACTGAAAAATGTTTGAGGATGCTGCTTCCTCCTTCCCCACCACCACTCTGGTAGTTAAACAAAGCCAGAGAGGAGATAAAATACAGAGGGGGAGTCTAGACACAGTAAACAGGGAAGGGGAAATACACCTGTGACTTCATTGTTGCTTCTCTCTTTTCTCTTTCTCCAGTTTCTTTTCTTTTTCTTTTTTTTTTTGAACCCAGGGACTCTTTACCACTACTGGGCTACAGCCCATTCCTTTTCAGTTTTTAGATTTTTTTTTTTTTTTTTTTTTAGACAAGATCTCACTAAGTTGAAGAGGCTGGCTGGCCTCAAACTGCAGTCCTCTTGCCTCAGCCTCCCTAGTAGATAGGTTTCAGGCATAGGCCACTGTTCCAGGCTTTTCCAGTTTTTCTTCCTATCTCATTTGCTCTATGCAAGAGCTTCTCTTATTTATTTACCTATTAAGCATGTCTTCTAGTTTTCAAGGCTCATCTGCTCCCATCATGCTCCAGTTTCTCCTCTCTTCCCCTTGGAGAAGGCAGTAACCGCATACCTCAAGAAAACATGTGTGTGTCCTGAGGATGTTTATACATCATTCACTTTCTCCCCAGGCCAGCTAGAGAAACAGATGCTGGCAGGAAAATCTGGCAGGAAATGTCTTCCTCTCTCTCCATTCTCCTTCCTCTCCTCTTCATCCCCAGACAAAACAAGAAACTACTCACTTCAAAAAAGCAGTGTAAACTTTAATTCAGGTTGACAAGTGGGAAGAAAGTGAAGATTTGCCTTCAAAAGTGTCCGGATGAGAAGATCGTCTTGCAGGAAGGGGCAGGGAGGGCAAGGAGGCATGGGTGGCCTGGTGGCAGAACAGGGCCACGAGCAGGGGAGACACCACACAGTGCAATATGGCCAGGGCTTCTGCCAGGTGCAGCATCAGGTCCAGAATCTGCTGGGCCAGACATGTTGGCAACAGCAAAACCTTGGCCCTCACTAGAGAGTCAAACCCCAGAACCATCCCATGAGGCCACCAGAAAAGGAACCAGACCCACAGGACATTAATGCAGGGACCTGGTCCCCTGTCCAATGCCTTCTTGAGCCCCTTGGCTCCCAACAAACCCAGGGGCAGCAAGATAAAGATGCAAAAGCAGACTGCAGCATGTGTGGAATGCAAAGCCCCAAGGCCCCTGCTGTATGCCAGGGTGCAGAGACCATAAGAAGTGTCTGTGGCCAGGGTGACTGGCAACCCTAACAGAAGAGCCACTCCCCAAACCCCCACAGTGAGTCCCAGAGTGAGGCCCCGGATCTGGCCTGTACCCAGTTTGGGACCCAGGCAGGCATGGCACCCTATCAGTAGAGCCTGGGCAAAGGCTGAGCTGTACCAGACCTCATATCCCAGGCTGCACAGGGTGGTGCTATGGGTGTTGTTTAGCCCTGGGGCCAGAATGGGCACCACGATGCTGAAGAGGGTGCTTCCCACAGCCAGCTGTGCCAGGATAGGCCAACTGGGGCAGAGCTGCCAGTGGAAGAGAGATCTGAAAAGTGCATAGAGGACAGCACCACTAGCCAGGATACCCAGGACACTGGCCAGGATGAAGAAGGGTAGCGAGGAGTCATCCAGAAGGTTACAGGAGTGGCAGGGGGCAGCGGAGTCCGGAATGTGGTAGTCTTCGAGGAATTTGTAGGAATCTTCATCGTAGGAATAATTCCAAGCATAGTTTTCAGGAGACAAGTGACTTCTGTTCTTGTCCAGTGAGAAGGAGGACTCCACCTGGAGGACATACCCAGAGGAGGAAGTCAGCGTCCAGTCACCCCAACCAAGAGCCTCCCGGAACCTTGGGGACTTGGGAAGGGAGGACAAAGGGAAGCCTGACTTGGGAGGAAGAGGGAGCTGTGGGAATTGGAGGCAGCAGGGATGATGGAAGAAGACAGTGGAGGGACAGAGAGATGGAAAAGCAATAGGGAGATGGAAAAGCCAGGGAAGGGGTAGGACCAGAGGAACAGAGTCAGAGCAGGGCAATAAAGGACCTGCAAGGAACTGGCTAAAAGGTGAAGGGAAAGGAGAAGGATGGGGTGGGAGGCTGGGATAAGGAGGAAGGGAAAACAGATTTTTAAGAGAGAACAAAATGAGGGGAGGGATAAAAGATGAGCAGAAAAGGCGAGACCTGAGGAGCACACCGAAGGGCACTGGGGGCAAAGGGGCCCCCACACTCACCGGGCGCAGGCAGTTCCCCATAGCACTGTGGGCTCAGCGCTGGCAGAGAGAAGGGCTGGGACACTCTACAGCAGCTGTGGTTCCCAGATAAGTGCTGAGGTCTAATGAAGGCCCTCAGGTTCTGGGCAGGGCCATGGGGGCAGCACTCAGGAAACTTTGCCCCACGCCTACTGCCTGCCTGAGCCCGAGGTCCACATGGGGCACTGGCCGGGGCTTCCTGTTTTGAGTTTGGGTTTGACAGGTCAGGACAGTCTCAGGAAAAGAACAAGGCGAGGACCAGGAAGGGGGCATTTTCCCGAAGATGGAAAGGAAGAAACCAGGGGGCTTTCCAGCAAGTGGAGATTCTTCAAGCACAAGGAAGGAAGAGGGGCCAGAGGTGACTTGTGAGGCAGAGATAAGAGAGGAGCTGGGAAGTTGTAGTGCAATGGCAGCGGATGACTCTCACTGCTGCCCATCCCCTTGGGTGGGATCCAAGGACAGTGTTCAACAGCCATGTGTTTGTGGTTGGATCTGTTCAGTCTTGTGGGGGGGATACATTTTGGTGGGGACTCTGTATCAGGGTGAGTAGAATTTGCCTGTTTACCTGTGTGTGTGTGTGTTATGTATCAGTGTGTGCACATCCGAGTGTTGGGTGTTGGCAGCGTCCAGGAGTGTGTGGTGTTTCAGTGTGAGAGGGAGGGTGGACTGAAGGAGCTGTCAAGGCTGCATCATGACCCTACTCAGGAAGTGACTGGGCATTTGCTTCAGCCCTGTAAGTGTATCTCCCACACCCAAGCAGAACACATGGTCTGGCATATTAAAGCAAGGCTCTTGGGGACAATGGGACACCATATTTTTACCCCACGTTGCCCATGGGGTAATCTCTATTCATATTTCTGTTGGGGACATAGAGGTTCTGGAATTACTTCATTGTACTGACATCTCAGCAATAAGTCAAGTTTCTTCTGGGGGATTGGGGGTGGTGGTGGACTGGAACTGCTAGTTCTCTGGCTGGCAGAAACAAAAGGCATCTTCCCTATAGGCAGATTCTCCCAAGTCAACGCCTCTTCTCCTTGGTAGCCTCTCCTTCAGCTGCTTTCCCGGGTTCTCTGCTATTTCGTCACTCGTCTCTGCATTTCATTTCTTCAGTGTGGGAGTTGTAGCCTGGATTTTGGGAGTGGTGGGTCATAGAGTGTCCAAGTCAGAACAGTGAGAGAGAGCAGGATAGGGGACACTTGGATTCACTTTTCAAGAAAGCATGGAACGTTTTAACCCCCGTTCTGTCAAGGACTTTTTCTCAGTCACGTAGAGGGGTACCTGGGGGCAGAGCACCTCAGACCTTGTAGAAATGACTCCTTTGTCTCCCAGGATACCAGTTTCCTGTTGAACATTAGGAGGGCTGGAAAGTAAGTTTGGTAACGATCTGGTCAGTCTCCTTCCTGGACAGTGTTGAGGGTGTCTCCAAGTGGTTCCCAAGTGCAAGACAGAGGGCTGGAGAAGCAGTCGGATGATGCCCCACCCCAAACCCTCTCTGGAAAGCAAGGACCTGGCAAAAGGGGGTGAAGACACTTGTCTCCTTTGTTTCCATACACAGATGCTCTTGAGAGAACATGGCAAGGACACGACACCCCCTTGAGATGGCAGGTGCCAGGTGCAGGCGATACCAAAACAGCCCTTAGCTACACGCAGCCCTGCAGTAGTGAGAGCCGCAGAAAGGAGGCAGCTGGACGACACGGGTAATCCAGATATATTGAGGGTGACCCCTCTGAGATTAGCACAGGAGAGTTAGAAAGATTATAAAGATACACGATCCCCTCCCTGCTCCCTTCCCCCACCCACCCACCCGTGGACAGACACACACAGCACAAAGGCCCTGCTCCCCCCGCCCCCCGTACAAATATGGCTTCTGTGTAATATGGACAGAGTGGTTCAGCTCAAAGAGAAAAAATCATTTTTCCCAAAAGCGGGTGCCGGGAGACAGGAAGCCCAAGAGACCTGGGGTCCAAGGCTCCCTTGTTGCTGTAAGAGGAGGGGGCCCTGGCTTAGGTGAGGGGGTTGCCTGCTGTGCCCAGGACCCGAACCAGGGGCTGGAAGATTCACAAAGGTATTACCTGAACTGAAGGAGTGGGCAAACCTGCTGGATCACAGGTGTCCCCATTTTGCACGCCCATTATCAGAGCAGGGAGGACATGCTGGAGAGGGGAGGGCAATGCCAAGAGCATCTGGGGTCTGAGGTGGGGCAGGCCTGCCAGCACAGGGAGGGTGAGCAGCCTCATCTCCACAGCAACCAGCTGGGCCACAAGGAGGAAAACAAAACCAAAAGCAGGGGTGAGGACCCAGACCTATGGGTTACACACAGTTGGAAATCCAGGGTCAATGCCAGGGAGAGGCCTGTGGGGTGCATAGCAAAGGCTGTGGCACTGACTCCAAGGCTTGGAGATGGGATGCTGAGGGAGGGGCTGGATGCTGTGTGTTTCAGGGAGAGATGAGATGCACAGCTGGGCAATGACACATCCTGGGACTCCTTTCTCTAAAACACGAGGGCATTGGGGGTGGCATGGAAAAGACCAGGATGGAGCAGCATCCCAGGTGAGGTACAAACCCTGACTAGGAATCCCCCACTCCCAAAGCCATCCTTTATGAGCTCTACACCCGTCTACCTGCCCAGGACCCCTGTCCTCCACCCTCCTCCTCAATCCCTCTCTTCTTCTCATGCACACAGACACACAGGCACATACAGCACATACACACCCACACATGTTTACACACAATTACACACACGCATGCGCACAGAGTTCACATTATTCCCTTAGTTTGGGCAGGAAACAGCTCAGTGCAGTGAAGCTCCTTTTAGTATTTTTGTTGTTATGTCTGCCTGGCTGCTGAGGGAGGAAGGAACGAAGGCTGGTATAGGGGACAGGAAGGGGCACAAGGTGGCACAAGATGTTGGAGGAGTTGCTGAGCAATGCCATGAGAGGAGCGGTTGCCGTGCAACAGTCCAGGGTGGTAGGTAAGAGTGAGGGACACCTTGGCGGGGAAGCAGATGCAGTTCAGGCCCCAGAGCAGCGCCTCTCCCACAGCTGCTGGGACTAGGAAGGGCAGCTGAGCTCTGCTGTCCCCCAAGGCCTGCTTTCATTCATCGTGAGGAGGGGTGGACAGGGCTTTCTCCACCATCAGTCCTTTCTCTCCAAATCTACCCTCTTTACAGGGACCCGTGTCCTCCCAGTGTTAAAGCCCTGGGTCCCCACATGGCTCCAGGTCACATCTCCCAGACAACTTTTCCGCTCTGCTTCAGGGTGGCACCTGTCTCCCTATCCATGACTCACAGTGCATGGCTCCCAGAGGAAAAGCCACCACCAGCCCCTGCTCACAACCTTCCTGTTCCTGGGTCTCTGAAGTCTGGGAACCTCCTCTGCTGGGAGAAGAGAGGGAAGAGGTCTGGGGAGAGCCCCTACCTCCAAACCAGCCCTGTTCCTTACCCATTTCCTACCCCTCCACCTTCATTCTCCTCGAGCATTCCAGGTTTTCTTTTCTTTTCTTTCTTTTTTTTTTTTTTTTTTTTTTTTTTTTTTTGTTTTTTCGTTTTTTGTTTTTGTTTTTTTTGTTTTGTTTTTCTTTTTTTCTTTCTTTTTTTTTTCTTTCCTCACCCCAGGAGCCCTGCCTCTCCAGCCTGGAGACGGATTTGATTTGGGATTGTTACAAAAATAATAATAACCCAAACGCAGAGAAGCCACGGAAAGGGCTGAGGGTAACCCTCCCCTCCCCCCCGCCCTCCTCCCTCCCCATTCCAAACCGAGTACAAAACCGCACCCAAAGCAGACATTCTGTACAGGGGGGTGGGTGGGCTGGGGAGCAAGCGGGAGGGGCGGCCCTGGGGTCGCTCTGTACAAGTCCAGGTTGGTGACGGCCCCAGCAGTCCCCACGGGGCCCCTGGGGGGCGCAGGAGGTGAGCAGTTGCCCCTAGATGAAATATTCCTTCTTGTCATCCCCTCCTGACTGCCCGCCTTCTGCGTTGATGATGGCGGTGTCCGCATCTGGGGCATCATCGGAACCCTTGGCCTCGTGCGTCAGGTAGGTTCCTGTGTGGAGAGAGAGGCTCCTCTTTTCAGAAGCAGTTTCTATGCTGCCACCGTCCACCCTGCCCACTTCCACTTTCCTGCCCACCCACTTGCACAATGCTTATGTAACTTTTCTCTCTTGCCGAGAGCTTTCTTCCACACTACCTTACCTCCTTTGCATTTTGCTGGCAGCATCCCTCACCTGACCACATCCATCTGAATACTGAATCCTGCCCTTATTATTAGAATCTTCTCTATAATATAATACAGACAAGAAATAAAAAGAGAAAGAAGTGTGTATGTGTGTGCGTGCACGAGTGCATATATATATGTGTGTGTGTTTATATATATATATATGTACGTATACACATATATATGTGCAGGTACAAACTAGGATGAGGAATTGCTATGTCAACATTATGAGTAGCTTTTGCTTTTATTTATTTATTTATTTATTTTCATACTGAAGATTGAACTCATGGGTGCTTTACCACTAAGCTATATCCCTAGCCCTGTTAGATGTCATTTTGAGACAGGTCTCATGAAGTTGATTAGGGCCTGGCAACATTACAAGGCTGATTGCAAACTTGTAATCTTCCTGCCTCAGCCTCCGGAGTTACAGGGATTCCAGGTGTACCACTACACCTTGGCTGTGAGCAGTTTCATGAGCAATGTAGTTGAGAGCTGGCTCACATATGAGCAGCCCATGCAGCTAGGCTGCTGGCTGGAACAATATCAAGGCAGGAGGTCTGGGAAGGAATGAAAAGGTGTCATGGATGTAGGAGGGAAAATAAAAACTTTAACAACAGCAAATGTGGGGAGCAAAGAGATAGGGTGAGGACGAGGAGTGAGGAGATCAAGAAGGAAGAGGCTAAACCAACAGAAAGGATGACAGTACAGGAAAAAATGGGATAGAGACTCATTTCAGGAGCTCTCAGTCTTACACAGCAGAGACCCTGGAGGCAGAGCAGCCTGGAGCAGCTGACTGAGTGGGAAGGTTTGATTTTACTTGGATGATTACCAAGCAATCAGGTTTTACTGTGGAGCTGGGGGGCTCAGTGATCACAGGGTTGACACTTAAAGGGGTTGGATGCATATTTTTCCCCCTCAAACTCTCCAAGGGGACGACTGAGTATCTGCAGGCCCTTCTTGCAGCCTTCTTCTTCCTGCCTGCCCCGACTGATCTCCCCAGCCCATCCAAATTCTCATAATGCTTCTGACCTTTGTGCCGGATCAAGTAGTGGCCGAGGAAGATGAGCAGGATGAGCAGCAGGAAGACGATGAAAGCCACAATCCCGCCGATGATAGCATGGTAGGTGCTGGTGGACGAGGGCACTGGACTGGGGTCTGGAGAGAAGTGGGAGGCACACAGTCAGATCTGGGGGAACCATTATCTCAGCATTCGAACTTGGCCCTGGGTAGTCTAACTCAGCAGAGAAAAGGCACTAACATAAGGAGAATGGAGCAGTGGTATTCAGCAAAGGGGATCTGACACAGTGTGTTCTCAAGATTGCTTCACCAAGCCTGGAACATAGCATTGTTAAAAAAAAAAAAAAAATTGACATATTCGAGAATAAGTAAAATCTGCTCACATTCCACCATCCAAGTTGATTTCTTGGCACCAAAACTTGACCTTGATCAAAGATCACTGCTTTAATGCCTGTTACCAACCTCTCTCTCTTTTACTTATGGGTGATCAGTTGTTCCTTCCTTATGTCCCATGCCCTCTTAACCTCCTGTCTGACTGGTATTTGAAACTGGTTCCTCTAGGGGGCTTCTCAGTCTATTTTCCTGCTGTCCTGATATCAGATAGGGAAAGAGCAGTGAAAAGCTATTGCAGCCAAGAATAAAGCACTTCACCCAGGTCCGGTGGCCCACACCTGTAATACCATGATTTGGGAGACTGAAGTAGGAAGATCACAAGTTTGAGGTCAGCCTTGGCAACTTAGCAAGACCCTGTCTCAAAATAAAAACTAAAAAGGATTGGGCATATAGCTCAGTGGGATAGCACTTGACTTGCATATGGAAGCCTCAGGTTCAATCCCCCAGCACCACATGCACACAAATTAACAATAGCGACAATGAAATATCTGGATAGCATAAAGAACAGTGTATTTTCTTGGCAGGAAATCTTAACACTCCAGTAAAACTTCAGCTTTCTGGTCTGTCTGAACAAGGAGGCTTGGGATTCCATTTCACTGACCACCATCCCAAGGCTCAAGGGACAAGGACTGACTTGCTTTTTTCATGACAGTGGTGTCTCTGCCATTAGATCCCCATAGCAACAGGGGATAGGTGTGGCAAGAACAGCCCCAGCCATAATCAGGAACTCAAATATCCACAGACAACCGCACAGGCCCAGGGTATGGTTCTGAGATATCCAAAATTACATTAGCCATAGCTGTATTTCTCTCACCCATGGGAGAGCTACTGTCTTGCTTTTAGACTCAGCTTGAGTCTGGGATGCCTCATTGTCCATTTCCATACTCAAAAAAAAAAAAAAAAAAAAAAAACCTTTCCTTTCTTATATCTCCTCAGGCTTGACCAGGCCTGCTTTTGACTTCCTTGCCTGTCTATACCTTATTTGAAAAGGAAACATTTGTGCTTTTTTTTTTTTTCTTCACATCTTTCATTTTTGGTACTGGGGATTGAATCCAGGGCTGTTGAACCACATCCTCAGTCCTTTATTCATTTATTTATTTATTTTGAGATAGGGTCTCTCTAAGTTGCTTAGGGCCTTGCTAAGTTGCTGAGGCTGGCCTTGAACTTGTGATCCTCCTGCCCAAGCCTCCCAAGTCACAGGAATTACAAAGGTGTGTCACCATTCCTGACTTGTGCACTAGTTTTTCATACCCTGCTTGAGAGGAAGGGACAAGACGGGCCCCTGTGCTCCACGACAGGATGGGGTGGATGTGATGGTGTAGAAGGGGTTTAACATACTATCTTCCTCCCAGGAGTATATAAGACAAAGTACGCATTGAAAATTAATCTTGGATAATTATTCCAGAAACTATGGATGTGGAAATGCCTTAGAAAAAGCACAAGCTTCCACTGCCAAATGACCTCTGTAGAGCCCCTGTCTCTACATTTAATTTCATTCCTGGCAGGTTTTCACTTAGGATGTTCCTGGAAGCAGATGCAGTAACTCTCTTGGCCACCAGGCGTCAGCACTGGCAGCACATGAATCACACAGGACTCCCTCAGCCTTTTAAGCACAGGGCAATGGGAGATCAGCAAGATACCAACTACAGGGCACAGGAACTTTCTCTCACTGCCAATCATAATCAGACTTGGTCTGGAGTGATCTGGGGGCAGAGACCAGTCCTCAGTGCTTTGTCTTTGCTCCTGGCATCTTACAATAGCCCTGTTTGTTGTGCTGAGGCAGCTCCCACATGCTGTGGTTGGCTCCTGGAGTTGGAATCACCAATCTAGACATTATGGTCTCAAGAACTCAGACCTCTTATCTCCTGGAGCTTGGCTGTTATCCCCCCAGACCCCGAACACACACACACATACACACACACACACACACACACACACACACACACACTGTATTAATGGGCATTTCAAGTTAGGGAGCCTCTGAAATTTCTGTGACAATGTGTTTTCCCTATTCTGCAGAAAGGGTTGCAAGACTTCCTAGCAAGACCCTGCTGCCATTGGGAACTTTAAAAAAAATTTCTTTGCAAACTGTCCCTGAAAGGGACTCTTTAGTGCATTTGGTGATCACAGTTTTGAGAAGAACTTCAGAGAAGAAGCATCCACTGGTCCCTTTAAAAGACACAGTATCTGAGAAAAGATTCTAACTATCTCTCCACACATATAAGTTTATCTCTTTTTTTTTTTTTTTTTCTGCCTGGGCCTACTAGAGTATGCCTAACATCTTCCTAAAAGGAAAGGACAGTAGCAACCTGCGTCCATAGTTACTCCTAGAAGGAGGAACTCTACTTGTTGGTATGGGAAATGTACATATGCTTGAATCTGATAGGCTCCAGGGACTCTAGATGGAGAATTATTATCCTTATTGCCAGGTGAGTACAGAGGTCGAAAGATGGTACGAGGAGAGCCAGAGTTTCTAGACAAAGGCAGTTGAGATCCCACCCCTTCATTGATTTTCCCTTATTACACATTCCAGAGTAGACCTAGAGCCTAAGTCCTCAGTCTTCCAATGAGGGAGCTATTTTTCCTCAACTCCATTCCTAGTCAAGGTGAGGGGGAAAGCTATCAGGAAGTGGGAAGAAGAAGAGTGTGAGATGTACAGAGAAGGGAGATGCTGGGAAAGGGGTTTAGGAAACTCACCGTTGACATTGAGAGTGAAGTAGGCCGTGTAGCTGCCCATGTTGCTGATGGCAGTGCAGCCGTAGATACCACTGTCGCTCTTGTTGAGGAAGGGGAAGATGAGTGCGCTCTCCTGGGTCGTCTTCAGAGGTGGATCGCTACCCTCCTTCATC
The DNA here is from genome assembly GCF_902686455.1 of Sciurus vulgaris. NCBI lineage: Eukaryota > Metazoa > Chordata > Mammalia > Rodentia > Sciuridae > Sciurus > Sciurus vulgaris. Next base: position 120,362,929 of record NC_136461.1, on the reverse strand, counting down.
CAAAGGTACTTCTGGGGGCTGTTGAGGTAGAAAAATCAGAAATGTTAAGGAAAACATAAGCCAGGAAGCTGAAGGAAGAAAAATAAATGTGGAGTGGAAAAGTAAAAAACCGATCAGGCTCAAAAAGCTATAGGACTCAGATTTCCAGAGACAGGGGGAAGGTGGCCTCTTGGGTTAATTCTAGAGAAGAGGAGATTTCCTAACTTTATCTTACTGTAACTTTGTTCCTTAGGACAGGCTAGGGTGCTAAGCTAGAGAGGTGATCCCACCTACTCCTGATGCTTTTCAGAAGAAACAATCAAAGGATGGATGCTGGACAGTGTCAGAGGGTAGGAGGCTCGGCTCAGACAGTACAGGGGAGAAGGGAAGAAGACATTCAGTGAAGATGACAGTCGGAGAGTGCGAAGGTACAAGAGGCCAACAAGTAGATCTTACACAGGGTTGCCACGACCCTCACAGTGTAGCGACAGCTTCTGGCCTTCACGGGGATGTGGAGGGTCCGGTCTAATCATTGCAGTCGGTGTGTCTGTGAAGAAGGAAATGTTGTCAACACAAAATTGCCCATACCTACTTAGGAGATCTCCCAAATCTTGAAACCACCCCATTATGTACTATGGCTTCTACCCCTAAATGTCTCAAAATCCCAAGAGGCTATGAACAAAGGCCTTCCTCCCCCAGCATTTGTGATTAAAGACTAAGCACCTAGAGATAGGGTTTCAGGAGGTCTGTCCTTACTGGGGTGGACTTCATGGAGGTCTTCACGGAGCTAAGAAGGGGAATAAGTGATTTATCCATGCTTAGCCAACTGCCTGGCACACAGATAGGACTTAATGCATATTTTTAACAGAACAAAGACACCTGAACTTGACACTGATGGAGTTCACAACCTCTTAGTTCTGTGTACTCTGCAAGGGAGCTTAGAACCAGCAGCAATGTTTGAACACAAAACAGCACTTCGAGTGGTCAGTCCAAACACAAAATGAGAACTTTGAAACAGCAAGAGATGGGGGTCATATTTTGGCTGCCAAAAAGGACTGCCACAATATAGATGAGCTCTGGGAAGGAATAATGGCATCTGCCATTGACGCCAAAGGGCTGCTTAAGAGGCTAGGTCCAGATGGTGGCTTAGAACAATGCAACCAGATGCTGGTTTAGAACAGCAGATAAAGAGACTGTGCTTCCCCTAAGGATAGAGCCAACCTTAACAACGAGTTAATGAACGTGTTCCAGTCAAATGAACAGGCCGAAGAGAGTCAGGCCAGGTGAGAGAATGGGTGTCCTGGGGCCCCACAGCCACAAAAACCTCTAGCACAGTGCCTGGAGTACAACATTTGTTGACTGATTGCTGATCACACTTGGGCCAAAAGATCCCTGGACAGTTATTGCCAGATGGTCCAGTATCTAACAGAGGAGATCAGACAGGAAAGGACCTTCTTTACCTGGCCAGAGACTAGGCTCAGAGCAAATGCCCAAGGCCAGGAGACTCACACTCAGAGCTGGTGATTACAGGGCACTTTGAAGTTTATAGAGTTCTTTCCTATGTATGGTTTTATTTATCCTCAGGATAACTCAGTGAAGCAAGCAGGAGACACAGAGAGATTAAGCTTTGGTCAAAGTAACACGGCTAGTAATCTTAATCTCTTTGTGGGAAACTCAGGTAGATCATGCTTCTTAACTTCAATGTCACTGATAGTGATGGTGGCCATCTCAGCTCAGCAGACCAAGAAAATTCATGGATCTAGTGCAAACAGAAGACTGCTCAGTTGGAAAAAGATCTGGGAATAGGGGGTGGTGCCAGGAAGACTGTATTTTCATTGCATTCATACTTTTCTGAAGTCATGGAATGTTGGCCCCAAAAGAAACCTTAGTGATCCCTTGTTCATCTGTCTTGTTTCACAAAGGATCAAGCTCAGCGGGGTAAAGTAATCTTAACATCACAAAGCTAGTAGGTGGAGGACAGACTAGAGACTATATCCTGGGATTTCTGATTTGCTTCACTTACCACTGTAATTTGCAATCTAATTATATACAATGCACTGGCTTAACTCAGGGGTTGGTAAACTGACCCTTGGACCAAATCCTGCCAGTTGCACATTTTTGTAAATAAAGTTTTAATGGAACACAGCCCAGCTCATTTGTTTGCATACTGTCTGTTTCTGTTCCTCTGCAGCAGAGGCAGAGTTAAGTAGTGGAGAGAGAGACTGTGTGACTCGCCAAGGCTACAATATTTATTACTGGGCACTTTACAGAAAGAGCTCACCAGCCTTTAGCCAGGCACTGCTACCTCTTGGCTCATTTTTATGTATTCACTTCTCTGTGGGTTTCACGTACATCAGGCACACTTTCCTTTACCAATCCTTATCTCATACCTGGTCCTTCTTCACCCCCAAGCCCATGACATACATAAAACTTCAATGTGTTGAGAGGTGGATCTGTCAGCTCCCTTTAGAGATTCATGGTTCACTGAGCACACGATGTCTGCTCCATCATCCTCCCGGGTAACCTGTAATGTCACTGAGCTGCTCACTGTGAAGGTTTTTCCATTGGAATCTTCCTGTATTCGGGTTGGTTCTCCTAAAAAGCAGAAACAGGCGCACACACACGAACACACAAATACACACACGTGAGTGCTAACATACAGATGTCACATGGGCCCCACTGTAGACACAGATGGTTAGTCTCAACTTAGACAAACTTAAGATAGGTGTGACTTGTAATCTCAGTTACTCAGGAGAATGTGGCAGAAGGATCGCAAGTTTAAGGCCAGCCTCAGCAACTTGGCCAGGCCCTTCTCAAAATAAAAAATAAAAAGGTCTGGGGATGTAGCTCAGTAACAAAGCACCCTTGGATTCAACTCCCAGTGCCAGTTGACAAATGGATATGTATACACAAGGAAATACATACCTGGGTTTACACAAAATATTAATCATTCCCTTTCTATTCCATACTTTATGTACCAATACGTAGACATATACCCAACTTCATAGCACCTGGGGCTCTTCCAATAGCCCCAAGGCGGAAGGTACTCACCATGGAGTTCTTGGTCACCCTTCCTCCAGGTAAGCTGGGCTGCAGGTTTGCTCCCAGAAGAGTGACAGTTTAGCGTCATTGTATCCTTTTCTCGTAATGATGATTTGTAACCCGTGATGATGGGCTTCTGTGGGATTCCTGCCATGGATAGGGGATGGCCAGGATAGGAAGGAGAGGCACCATGAGGTCACACTGCAGCTCTCCCTGTGGAGATAGCCTCTCTAGGGGTCAGTACATCTGGGTTCTACTTTGATTTAGAAAGATGAGTTGAAGACTAGAGATCATCTTTCTCTTTGATCTCCTTCCTGAGAACCAGAAAGGAAGACATAGGAGAAGAGGTGGGGTAGCAGATAGATTACCATGCCTGAGAAAACACTATCTGACTGGACACCCCAGAGTATAACCAAGTGGCCACAGAAATACTGTGAGGCTCAGGGAAGAGAAGAAGCAAATCAAAACACAGTATGAAGATGATAGTCTATAAACCACTGAGAGATTTGTCTTCGAAATGATAATTAACAATGCATGCACATCTCATGTTTTCCTCACACAATTTTGGGAGATAGGTGGTATAAACATGATTATTCCAGGTTAAAAGTTGGGGAATGCCTGCTTAAAGGAAATAAGAAGTCTGTCCCAGATCAAACAGTTAACCACAACAGTAAGGATTAGAACTTAGGTTTCCATTGCAAGGGAAGCACCCATTAAATTTTCAAACTTCCAGGAGGTCAGCCTGGCTCTGGACTGCTGCAGGGGCCCATTTATGGAGCGTTGTTTGCAAAGAAGCATGCTAGGGGCCCTCACCGAGCACAGTGACGAGGGACTTGGCTGTCCGCACAGGCATAGTGAAGATGGAACAGGTGTATTCGCCCTCATCTGCCAGGGCCACATTGCTGATGCTGATGCTGAGCTCATGGGGTGTAGAGCTAACCAGCTGAATCCGATTATCTCGAAGGGCTGGAAAGATGGGGAAAATTGGAAGCCAGTTTTTTATTGGCATCTTTCATGTTATTTATCTTGCAATCCCAGGTCTGCTATCTTTGGTGGGGTAGGGATAGCAGACAAAAATCTCCTCCTGAGTTTGAGCCATCTTTGGCTCATTCAGTGACTCTTTTGGGCCACTGGGTACAGTAGCCTAAGGGATACTCAGAAAAGTGGGTTGGATCTTGCGTGCTTATTTTTGAAATACCTGGTACAACACTGCCATCAGCTGCCTGGTAGGGCTCCTCTGGGCTGATGCTCCTCTAGGACCCTATAAGACCATGCATGGTCAAGGTCAGAGCTACAGAACTGAAGTTTCTCTGGAAACAGTTGAGGATCCCATAGTTTGCTGCGTTTCCAAATAGCACATCCTGCATTACTTAGTCTCTGGACTACAGGGACAATACCCTTCTGGCTTAGCAGTCCCCTTCCCCAGTCTATGGTTCCCGAGGAGAGAGATAATTCATGGCATCGTACTACCTCTCTTCTCCCCAAAGTAGAGCGTCTGCTGGGCCGGATTAGACCACTGCAAGGAGGAGTCCTCATGATCTTTCACTTGGCACTTGAGCACCACTGTGCCGCCAGCCACCACTGTTTCATCAGATGTCCAGGGCTGACTATCTGCAAGAGTAGAGTTGGATTAGTATCCTGAGGAACCTTTAGAACTTCTACCCATTTCTGGGTCAAAGTCCATTTCATCTAATTCAGACTATCCAAGGCTTTGGTGCACAAGAGCTCTGTGTACTCTTTTAAGACTTCATAAGGGAAGGAAGAGAGGTGACGGTGGTGGTGGAGGGGAGATAAATCCTATTTTCTCTTCATTTGAATACATCAAAAAACAGTCACTCGCTGAGTGTTTTCTGAATGAATTGACAGGGCCATAAACATTGAGAGGAATAAGGGTACCCCGAATCTGCACATTCTACATGGCACACGTGTCTCTCTGACAGGTTCTACCATTCATCTTTGAGACCATACATACATGTCTGTCATCCTACGTTTTGCCTCCCTGCCACCACCTACATGTAAGAGCAAAAACAGGAGAAGCAGCTGTGACTCATAATCCCAAAACTAAAACAGGGAAGAGGCCAAACTAGTCCTCGGGTTGTACATTCATTTATGTAACAGCTAATAAAACTGCAAAACAAACAAACAAAATATAAAAAATAAAGACTGACACATTTTGACATATTTTTCAATATTTCTAACAAAAATTTTCTTCCAACAAGTCCCTTAACACATTTCCTTTAATAGAAGTACTTCCCACCTCCCAACATACAAACCCAAACTACCATCCTGGTATCATTTTATAGAGTTGAAGGACTAAGTAATTACAGGGCATGGTGGTACATGCCTGTGATCCCAGAGACCCAGGAGGCTGAGGCATGAGGATCACAAGTTCCAGGTCAGCCTGGGCAACTTAGTGAGACCCTGTCTCAAAATAAAAAATAAAAATAAAGGCTCAGTGGTAAAGTGCTGCTGAGTTTGACCCCCTGTAAAAAAACGAAAACAAAAAACAAACAAAAACAAACTTGAAGTTTTCTTTTCAATATGATGAAAGCACATTTTCTAATCTCTCTGTCCTGAGCTAAGTTTAAAAAATGAAACAAAAAAGAACTAATGAGTAATCTTATGGATGAGCCATTTAACCCCAAATGTGCCTTGGAGTCGGGCTTAGCTGGGAGCCCCTGAGATTACAACACATGCTTCCTCTACCCAATATTTTTCCATGTCCCCCACAGTATGGATTCTGATTCCTAGTATTGATTCCCTCATCTCCAGAATGACTTTCTATGACCCAACCACACTGACCTTCATAGAACTAATCTAAAATAAACACCTTCCAGCTCTGATTCTGAAATGCTACAAAATATGCTCTATGGCATTAAATTACTCAATCAGCATTGTTCCTGTCTGGATTGGAAACCAAGAAACTTACTTCCTATATTCCTCTGTTAAGCACTTTAAAAACAATTGCACTCTCCCTTTGCCACTGACCTTCCCCATCCCCAGTCCTTCCTCTCTTAGTCACCAGAACCTCCTCTTCCAAGAAACATAAACTAAGTGCCCCTGTCAGAGAGGAGGTCCTGAGCAGTGAAGGTGTGTGTGCTGGAGTTGATACCAAGCATCCACCATTCAGGGTGGCTGTTTCCAAATCATAATACAAAGCCTGGTGGTTAGTTTTACTGTTTAGAATGGTTAAAACAAAAGAACAACAATGAGGAAGACTTTAAGAATCATGGAATCTATGAAATCTAATTACTTCACTTTTTAGGCAGTGAGGCAATGGAGGTGAAATGACTTTCTAAGGTCATTTTAATTCTAGATAGGACTAGAACTCCGTCTCTCAGTGTGGTGCTCTTTTAGTTGGAATGCTTCTCAAAGTAATTATCTAACTTGAGAATTAAAACTATGATTTTGAGATTAGCTTGCCAGTGACTGAGCTGGCTGAGTAAATTTGAAAGTGATATATTCTTAAAATCTCTCAGTGAAAGGTTTGGGAAACCTTTGATTTACCATAGCCATAGAACAATTTTTAGCTAGTAATCCCTTTGTCTCTGGCTCCTTTTGATCATCCTTGATTGGATCTTTCCAGCACCTCTATTCTGAGTAACCTATTTCTCTGGAATCATTTTATTTTTGGAAAGAGGTGTAGGGGTACAGAGGTCTTTGTACTGGAGTGAGGAAGAAGGAGTAGATATAAGTGAAATTGGTGGTGCAGAACTAACAACTAAATGTCAAATGGGAAGGAGAAAAAGTTGTGTGGTAATGAGGGGGGTGAGGACATGGTGTGCAGGCAAGATGAGTGGCAGATGATGTGAGGATGAGTGAGGGATCCGAGGGACATTGAGATGAGAGGCCTGGATTCTCACCTTGACTGGCCAGCATGTCAGGGCTGCTCCAGACTGTGGAGCTGATGGGCTCGTCGAGTGGAGCCAGAGTTCCCAGCTCCAAATCCTGCTCCTGCCAGTAGCCTGGGGAGAGAATCTCCATCAAGGATGAGCCCTGCATATACTGCTACAGTTTGGGTCTACACTTTCATTGTGGGGGTGCGGGAGAAGCTAGGCCCCTATGGAAAGTAGGTTCATCAGGATACCTAAGAGAAAGGAGAGACATTAACTAGAGTCCTGAAAAAAGGAAGTGATTTCTCCTTTGATGGGGTAAATTAAAGGAGGATGCTATGTTTAGTACATGTTAGAGACAAAGAGAACTTAGGGATCATTGGGTCCATCCATTTCTCCCATTTCACAGATAAGGACAGTGAAGCCCATAGGACTCTAAGTGGATTGGTGGAGGGCACTACAGAAACATGATAACCAGAGATTTTTCATTCCTTATCCAGAATTCCTTCTGCTACACCATATTATCTACCAAAATAACTACAGGTTTAATAATTAGAAAATATTTTCACAATTAATCCTTTTACTAAATCTGTAAAACAAGTGCGCTGGCATTATTCCTATCTTGGAAGCAGAACAAATGATTTGCCTAAGGTCATACAAATAGAACAAAGAGTAGAGATTAAACATCTGATTCCAAATACAAAGCTCTATTTGTTTCAAAGTGAGACTCATTATCGAAGAGTGCAAGGTCAGGGTTCAAAACCCCCGACAACCTTCCCAGATTGTTACCTTCCGTGGAGTGCTCAGATTAAGGTTTCCGTTTGGACCTTCAGTCCCTCTCTCTCACTGACTATGCTCCTTGCTCAGGTACGATAAAACTCCTTTCTTCTTCATCCCGGGCCTGAGTCACCCTCTTCTTCCTAATTGTTAGTTCCTAAACCTTTCTGTCAAGTACAGTAGTGTCAAGGGCCTGATTCTCCAACTCAAGCTAAAAAGGCAGAGGGACAAAGAAACTGGCCCCGCGAAATCTTTTCAGGATCTCCCGCCCAAGAGCCACGAAGTAGCCAATCACGTGCCTAAAACTCAGTGAGGTCATTGGCTGCTGAGCACTGCCTGGGGCTGCTACTCGTCCCGGGCCCAGCAGTCCCCCGGAGAACTTCACCAGTGGTCCCTGCGCGCTGCTGAGCCTGCGGGGGACAGGCGGCTGGGGGCGAGGAAGTGGGGGTCGGGCAGAAAGGACGAGAAAGGGGCGCTGGGACCTAAGCAGGGCAGGTGGATGGGTCGAGACTAATGTAAGAAGTGGGGCTTTGGGTTCACGGGAAAGAAAGAGGACCGGGACCAGGGAGAGAATTGTTGAATCAGAAGAAAAGGGAAAGAGGAGAGAGGGAGGACAAGGGGTAGTGGAGAACGCGAGGGGAAGGAGAGGAAAGGAGAGAGGAAGAAAAAGAGGGAGAAGGGATAAGGGAAGCGGGTAGGAGTCGGGAAGGAAGGGTGAGTACCAGAGATTCTTGCATCAGAAAGGGCTCTGAGAGAGCTTTAGAGGTTCACTGGCCTCCGTGGAGGCAGCTCCCCTTTCCTCTGTTTCTCCCGGACATCTCCCAGGAAATTTGAGAAATTGCTCTGTTCTTCCCAAATGGGGAGAGAGAGTAAAGCAGAGAAGCCTGCTTACAGGCTTAACTCTGTTAGCAGGTAACAAGTAGCCAGAAGTAGACAGGGGAGGGGGATGAGAGCTGCCGTCCAGAGAGGCCAGATCGGTGAGGATGAAAGAAGGAAAAGGGGACAGAGAAAGGTCCAGGGCTGTCAAATCCCACAGAGAGGCAGTCCCTGGGTGCCCAGCCCTTGCATGCTTTTTTCTCTGGACATCAAGAATGGAGGAAACTTCTAATTGGTGAGTGTTTCCTATTATTTTCCAGGTTGTGTGTCTGGGTGTGCTGTACCAACGCACAGTAGAAAAATCAAATGGGTTGTACAAAGGTATGGAATGGTGGAGGGACATGGGGTGCCTGGGGAGGTGGTTGTCTATGCTCAGTCCCACAGTATTGGTACCTAGTGCAGAAAGTCAGCACCAAATAGTGTGCTTGCTCAAATGAAGAGAGGAAATAGCCATCTTACAGAACTTTCAGTTTGCAGAGTGGACATTCAACCATGGATTCAGTTAATCTTAAAACAATTCTAGAGATAGGTGGCCATTTTTAAGATGAAGTCCAGAGAGGATTAATGACTTACCTAAAGCCACCCAAGTAGCATACCTCTTATGAATCCTTTCTCTGGTGGCCCTCCCCCCAAATGCTTTTTGAACAACTCCTGTTTCAGCACATTGCATTGCGATTTACTTATTTAGTTACCAGTCTCCTCGCCTAAAGTTTGAGCTGGTTAAGAGCAGGAGCCTCACCTTTTTCACCTTTGTATCTTTAGTACTTAGCCCATAGTGGGCTGCCAGTACATTTAATTGGCTTTGGTAATTCATTCAGCTACACTTGGTCTTGTGCTAGGTATACTGTTAATCAGGCAGAGCATGTACTCTGTCCTACATCAAGTCTGCAGTCTTCACTCTTCTGCTGCTTCTTTCATTTGTGCTTTTTTCAGCATTCTCCTTAGTTGCATTTCTCCTTGCTTATATTTCTTTCATCCCTCCCCTCCTCCTGCATTTTGCTGTCATTGGTTTCTTCTGCATAGGAAGAATAAGTGAAATGGTGATATATGTCAAACCAAACTGAATTGTCCAGATGAGGGAACTGGTAGCAAATACCTCCAATAAATGGTGTATTTGAGATATTCATGATATGTTGCCTCTGTAGGTTTGTAGAAAACTCACCTGTTTTAAGGAATTGTTCAAGAGATGGCTGGGATTTTTTTTTTTTTTGACCCCCTAGGGGTGACATTTCTCTCTCTAGTACTGAAAGGTACTTATGATCTCATGCCTCCTCTTGAGAGTTGTCTGTTTTTGTGTCTGAAAGCTTCCTTGCTGTTTTTATAATATAGTAGACCTGTAGTGATAAATTCTGAATGGCCACTCCCCTGGGAGTGTTGAGTGATTATAATACCATCAACAGAAGCATGGATAAGTAGCAGAAATTAAAAGCTGGTTTATGAAAGGCTTGCATCTTCTTTGGTTTCAGATTTTACAAATAATTTATGACATCATCATAATTTCCCTCAAAGAATGGTCTGGAAAGGGAAGGGAAACCAGGAGAGTTCTGAAAGGGAGCAATGGACTTTAAAGTGGAATTAGTAAGAATTTTACTCAAGGACCTTGGAAGGAGCTTCTGCCACATAGGTCAGACATTCAAGACCACCAGTCATTACTCAAGGAAGGCTCTTGCTGTTTGAGTAGAGTAATGGATGAATGAAAAGACTGGTTAAAAGCAGGAGCCTTACCTTCAGTCATATTGGTCACATTATATATCCTTAGAAACCTCCACTGACTCTCCCTCATCTACAGATAATATCAGATTTGTTAAGCTGGCCTTCAAGATTCTTTACAGTCTGAGGCCAGCTGCCTTTCAATTTTGTCTTTTTCTCCACTAAACTCATCCCATATTCCAGATATATGAGCTATTTAGAATTTCATTTGCTCACCTGTATTCATTCCCCTTTCAGTAATAACTTGGTTGATAATGCTCTGCACTCATCTTCACATGTCTAAACTCTGTCTCTCCTTAAAGCCTACTATTTGTAAGCACCTCTTTCAAGAAGTTGTCCCTGTTGGTTGCATATGAGAATAATGTCACATTTCTCTGGGTTACACCATTTTATCTGCTTGTCTTAAATGATGAATCATTTTTCACTTTTTGCTGCGCATTTAGCTTCCCTCCTAAATTAAAGAGATCCATAAGCAGGGTTGATATCTGATTCATCTTTGTATCCGATACTGGCCCCATACATACAGCATATTGCACATAGCAGGTGCTCAATAAATATTTAATTATTAAATGAATCAGATGCTGAACATCTTCTATTATGAGACCTAGGCTCAAAATCTGCCCAAACCCAACAGAATTGGAAGTAACAGGCCAAGGATAGGGTAGACCTCCTAGAAATAGAAGCTCTAGAAATCCACAAGACTGAGGGACTTGATATTTATCAGTACTTTCTGTATGTCAAGATTCCAATAAGGTACTTTATATGCATTATTCCAGACATTATTTTTTTGATGTGTGTGTGGTACTAGGAATTGAATCCAGGGGTGAGTTACAACTGTGCTACATACATCCCCAGTCTTCTTTAGTTTTTATTTTGAGACATGGTCTCACTAAGTTGCCCAGACTGGCCTCGAACTTGCAATCCTTCTGCCTCTGCTTCCCAAGTAGCTGGGATCAGAGGCATGTACTAGCATACATGCTTTTAAGAAGTATTATTATGTGCACATGTTTGAGCTCAGTTAAGGAACTTGTCCATATAATCCATCTAATAAGTGTTAGGATGGGACAGACTTGGAACTTAGTCCTCTTTAACCACAAAGCCCAGGCTTTCTGCATCTTTTCACTAAAATCCCTTCTTGTACTGCCTTCCAAGAATGACTCCCCTAAACAGTATTCATGATGCTCACCTCAGTATGATAAGAACAGTGTAGCAAGTTAGAAAGGACTACTTCTGCTGGTGGTGATACTATGATTGATGCCCACTGAATTACATTTTCAACTGGATTTCTGATTGTTCATCTATACGTTTGGTCCTATTTCTTATACTTCTGAGCTCCTGAGTGCCTCACAATGTGGGGCTTTAGTTAATCAACCACCAGACATGTTTAATTAAAACTAAAAAAATCTTCTCATGTTGTCGTAGCAATCTAGCATTTAGGCTAAAAACTAAAAGATTATCTTCTTGTTTGCCTTCGATGGCTTTGGGGCTTCCTTGATTCTTTTCCTGTTTACCCATGGGTTCTGATATGTTTAGGATTCTCAACATTTTAAAGGACAAAGTAGCTCTTTTGCCCACTGATTTTTTTCTGATTGATTGTTCATATTAAGAGTAGCAGAGGTGGGAACTGGAGACTCACTAATGTGCCTCTCTAAAGCATACAGTGACACCTATGATTCAGCTTTTCACTGTAAGCATAGGACCTCACACATAGTAAGTGCTCAATAAATATTTATTGAATAAATAAATGAGTGACTCAAATGAATAAAAATGTATTATGTCTGCAATTTAAGTGACTCTAGGAGGGAAGTCTATGATAGTCTGCCAGTATAATATCCTTGATTGCTTGGTTTATATATCTTTCCTGCCCTGTTTTGGGAGCTACAGTGCATTGGCCATAGGGCTGTAAACAGGGTGCACAATTTGGGATGGCAGGACAAGGGGGCAAGAGCCATCCTGCATAATTGCTGATGGTCTTACCAGTGCTTGGGTCCAGAACCCCACTTCCCTGAGGGCAGAGAAAACCTGAGTGGGAGTGGATGGTGATGAGGATGATGATGGTGATGACTCAGCATTTCTCTAGCTCCAGAGTTAAAAATACTACTCCTCCCAGCCTACTTGTTATTCCTCACGACTACCATGACAGGTGGGTGGAGGAGTGTTATCTCCAAGGCAAAAACATATTGGGGGCTGTGGCCCAGAATACTGAAGGAACCCACTTTTAGAAGGGTGTATCCACCATTAGGAAGTTCACTGCTAGGCTCCTTGACCAGAAGATCCCACTCCTAATTTCTCCCCCACTCTAGCATCTTAGTGAATTCTTATGTATATTTGGGTTGCACACAGAAGGGAATGGCCACGGCAAAATCAGACTTCCAACTTGACCGCTGGGGCTTTTCTTTATGCCACAGCTTTCTTTCTTGGACAGAGAATGGCTGATTGTACATTTGGAGGAAATCGGACCAGTTTCCATCTGAAAGCCTGATTTGATGATAACTCCAAGATTTGGGGGAGTCATTTGGACTTTTAAGCAACCCCCGCAAAACAAAAAAACAAACCAGCCAACCAACAAACACACACACAAAAACAACCTTTATCACAAAGGACTGTCTTTACACTTCATTTCTTATAGTTACTCTGTGTAGCCATGATTACATCACATTTACTGAAGTCTGCTAAAGTCACTATCTAATCACCAGTCTTGGACTTGGCTGACCTGTGTTCCAAAATATTCTCTTTCTTCCTTCCCTCCATTCCTTTCTAACTTTGCCTGCCCTCCCCTAAATTCGCTTTTCACTAATATCTGTGATATTCCAGCATCATCAGGTGGAAGGTAGGCCATAAGAGGTGGCCCAGGATGTCTTCAGGGACCTCTCCTTTCAGGTATATGTTCCTTCTTTCTCTGTTGCTCCTCAGGGATGAGCCTTTGTCGCCCCACAGGCAGCAGGATGTCCTCAAGGATCTCCTTCCCTTAGCTTTGATGCACTCCAGCTAACATACACTTCAGAACTTCAGAGCTCAGTCACGCTTCAGGTGCCTATCTCCCTGATCTAGGCCTCCGTGGTCCTTGCTCCCTGCCACTCTTTCTGACTAGGCTACCACACTGCTCCTTGTTCCTTCCTCTGTCACTTCTGTTGCTGTCTGGTTTCTCCACCTGGAGCCTTGTTTATCAAGGAGCCTCTTGGGCCCCATGTCACTGCTGCCTCCCAGCTTTGCTGTGCTCTCCTAGGAGTTATGCCAGATAGAAGTGGAAATAGGTGGCAAATGGGGGAGGGGACAGAATCTTCACTCTAGGAAGTTTCTAACATGCCGATTAACTCCCCAGCTTGGTAAAGCTCAGACCAGACGTCTAGGATTTATAGACCCAGAGGTCTCATACCATTAGGTTATCCAGGAGATTTAGGGTTTGGAAGGACTCAATCTGGGCTCAAACAGGTTTTACAGCACATCTTACAGAAATCTTTTGGTTCCAGCCCCTGCAGGTTGAAAATGAAAGGTTTTTATTTCCTGGATTTGGAATGGTGTGTGATTGAGTGGGGATTGGGGTAGTTTGGTTAGGTTGTCTGTGGTGGGTGTGAGGGGTGGGGTTAAAATGAAAAACATCTTTCTGTTAACTCTTCATTCTTACACACACACACACGCATAATATATATATATATATGTAACACACAGACACATACATACACACACATACATACATGGCTGGGGATACAGCTCTGGTTTCCCTAGTACTGGAAAAAAAAAAAACGAAAACAAATATAAAAACAAAAAAAAAAAAAACAAAAACAAAAACAAAAAGACAAAAGAACCCCCCAAACCCACCAGTTATTCAAAAATTTTCCATAGCCAAATGTTAAGAAAAAAGTATCAAACTTTAAGATGTCATTAAAAAATATATAGTGCCCTACAGTCATTTCGTATATCTGGTCATTTTCTACTGACTCCTAATGGCCAGAGATGGTTATTCTTATGATCTTTGATTGTATCAAAGAGGATGAAACTAATGCCCTTTCTGACTCTTTATTGCCCAAATTCAATAATTCTTTCCTCTTTCTGTTACACCCCATTCTGCCTAAAATAGTTTTCCCTCTATGATTTTTTAGAAGTATAGGCTTTTAGAGTTGATAAGATCCTAAGTGGTATTCACTCCTAACCTCTCCAGTGTGTGTGCCCATGTGTGCATGTGCGTGTGTTTGGGTTTTTGCAGTGCTGGGGATTGAAACCAGGGCTTTGCACATACTACCACTGAACCACATCCCCAGTCCAACCTTCTCATTTTAAAAGTGAGGAACTAAGAGGCTCAGAGAAGTTTAGGAGCTCAAGCATGGTCACACCAGCAGTTGGTGGGAACTATGGTTATACCCCAGTCTCCTGTACTTGTTGTCATTTTATAGCCGTCCTTGTGGACTAGCTTATTTAAAGCTTATGTTACTGATGAGTGTGATTTCACACTTAGGGACATCCACCCTCCCTACTTCCCCGTCTCCCCTTATATGGTAGTGAAGAACCCTAGGACCCCAGACCTCAAGGAAACTAAGTCTACTAAAGTATGAGGTAGGCTGGAGGAGCTTGGAGAAGATGAGAACGAAGTTCCTGAAGATGCAACAGATGGAATCTTCACAAACTACAGGCCTTACTGACATGTTCTAGTTCCAGAAAAAGAGGAGGCTGAAGGGCAGAAGCTACTGACATGTCCTTAAGAACTAAAAAGAGTAAGTCTGAGGATAGGTTGTGTGTGTGTTTGTGTGTGTGTGGTGTATGTGGTGTATTTACCTGTGCACATATCTACTGGCATGTACACTGTAGAGCACGGTGGACATGCAAATTAAAGTGGGAGACAGGGGCTAAAAGAGATGAGAGAAAAAAGCAGAGGAACATGTCCTATTCTTGAGCTAAAGAGAAAAAAAAAATCTGGAGGCAGAAGTGGGCTTGTGGTAGGCTGAGGGGGGCCCTCAGAGACTTAGTTAAGATTCCGAGGAGCAGAGGCTGGCAAGTGGGTGGCAGGGAAGGAGGTGGGGACAGCTGTTGCTTTGATTTGCTATTGAGTCAGTGTTCTCGGTGCATTAGCACCCAGAGGGAGCCCTGGGCTGGCCCCCAACCAATACAAGCCCCTCTGCAGCCAAATGGGGGTCCTAACAAGGAGAACTGCAGTCAGGAGGCAGAGGAGGGGGATCCGATCCCCCGAAAACCCCTTCCTTGGCTCAGCTCCTTCCCTCTAGGACTGGGCTGTGTTGTAGAGAAGCATCTAGCATTCTGCACTGAGAGGCTGCGAAGGCGGGAGGGGGCAAAACACAAGGGAGGGCTGAGCGAACACTTCTGGAGAGCTGGTTCTGTGCAGGTACTGACTCTTGTTGGGAAGATGACAGCTTTGAACCATTTTAGGAGTGTCTGTTTACCCCATCTCCTCATTTCCTTCCCACCGTGATCACATACTTCAGAAATCAGGATGGGTCTGACTTGGGCTCTGCATTCAAATACAACAGCGTCAAGAGGCTGGACTTGGTCTGAGTTCTTAGATATCCTGTTAAACTGAATGGAGGGGGGATTTTATACCCTTTCTCTGAATTTACCATGCTGCTTTCACACATATGTAATAGAACTGGGGGGGGGGGATTCCCCCATTTTAAGAAAGTACTTGGGAAAAGAAACATAACAGAGTTAAATGTAGGATTCACTTAACTCAGTTGAAGGGTCTGGGAAGATAGATAGGGAGTGAGAATGGGCAGGAAATCTCAGATAATCAGGGGGAAGTGAAAAACAGAATCTCCAAGGATGGGAGATCTCAGCCCAGCTTCCCATCCTTGCTCTTACTCTCCATCTCCCAGTGCCTCAGTACCTGTTTGAATACATGAATGGATTCCTGTTCTGAACAGGCTCCATCTCACTCTCCTTTGCTCTTTATACTCTGCTGTAGATATTTCAGGATGATGGCTTGGTGTGGTGGGATAACAATGCTTTGAAAAAGTTTAATTTGTTAGAAGGCAGGCAAGAAAGCATTTATCTCTGCTGGTTCTGATTTTCCTGACTTGTTTTTACTGTTTGCCTTCATTGGATGATCAGAGTCAGGGTGCGGATGACAGGTTCAGGGCAATGGTTAGGAGCATTACATGAAGAAAAATGTGTTCCGCTTTGCACACCCACACGACTCAGGTTCCCCTGATTCCCCCAAGCCTAACTGAGATTTAGTCTCTCCCCTTCATTCTTTCCACTTAAAAAAAAATCTTTATTTTTAAAAGAGTGGCACATCATTCACATGAGACTTACTTTGAGCCTTCCTGGGAATTTAACTCTTCCCTGAAACAGACACATTCCTCCAAGTCTACAGATCTCACAATCCCCAAAATGGCAAATAATACTGTTTTGACAGAAATATATCTTCTGCTCTTCTTAAACCTTCATTGAGTGTCTCATCTTTGATGTGGATATACACTCATTTTTGTTCTCTAAGATGCCTGTGTTCTCCAACCTGGTTACTCTTTTCCTTTCCTTGTGTGTCCTCCAACACACACACTGTGATTCTCATTATTCATATCCCCGTTTTTAATTCTTTTTCTGACATAAACACACAGCTTTTATTATGACCCAGATACACAGCCCTTTTCACATGCCCATATTAATCAGAACCCCTTACTTCCAGAAAACCATATGGCTTAAACTCAGAGATTCTCCCCAAAGCAGAATTTAGGCTCTTTCTTCTGTTCAAACTCCCCAGGAGAGGGCCAAATCCTCTCCTCCCCAGGGCTGAGGCTCAGTCCATCTGTCACTGACATTGGACTCCAGGGCTTGGAAACCAAAAAAGAGTTGGCATTAAACAGCAGTTGAGGATAAATGAAAATATGAGAGGCCTAGGGGCTTAGTGATGGTGTTTTTCTTATATTTGTGTGAGATTATAGGATAGAGATTGAAGAGGAAACGTATAATGTATGTTTGGAAAGATTTCATTCTTAAGAAATAAAAGAACTAGTGAGTGCCACTGTCCCACTGTAAATTTTTGCATTTGCTGGGTGACAAATGGTTAGGAGCAGATGGTAAAACTGGCCCCTCATTTTATAATAACGGAAGAACTTGGCCTCAGGCTCTTTCAGGACTGAGCACGATGATAGATCCCAAGCTACCTGTCATTGATGTACTTATTAGAGTCTTGCTGGGTTTCCAAGAAGTATCAGGTACTTAAGTCAGAGACTCAATAAACTAGTTCACCTTCAGGAGCTTTTCACCCTGTCTGAGGCTTTGGCTGGAATTCTAGAATCAGAATTGGAAGCAAAGATCCAGGGCATAGAAGATGAAAAATAAACATGTGAAACAAGAAACTGCATATTCCCAGTGAAATCCAATATTGGAAGCACTGTTCTCCTTGCCAATATTTGGGAGTATATGAAGAAAAGGGGAGAGACAAGTAATGACCTAGAGATGAATGGCATCAGCCTTCATTTCTTTTTCTTTTTTCTTTTCCCTAGGGCAAGGTGATGCACCTGATCTTCTTGACCCTGAACTGGAAGTAAATGAGCTAAAGGTGCTTATAATTAGCAATCAATACACAATTAGTATAAGTCTAGCTGGGGCAAGGGAAAATAAATCCTTAGAGCATATGACATTTTAATTCTTTTAAATATTATTTAGCTTCTTCTTATTCTCTTGTAGACCCCCAGGAGACAGAAAGAGAGAAAGAGAGATGAGAGGGTTAAAGAATCCCAGAGATAAGAGTTCACACAGTGGGATGATGTACACATTGAAAAATATGTTGAACTCCCTACATTCAAGTCTTTCCTGAAACATGTCTGTTCTTTGTGAGAACTGGGTCTTAGGGAGATGAGTAGATGCCAGATACTCCAGCTGTTACTGTAACCCCAATTCTGTCTTCCTGAAGGCTTACTCATAGAGATAAATCACTCCCATTACCTGTCCTTGAGGACTGGAACTTCTCCTTGTTTCAAATGAGGAAAGAAAGCAGGGGCCTAGAAATTTATTCTGGAAGCCTGCTCCCTTACCTAGACTTTGCTGTAGGTCATTCTTCAGTATAACTACTATATTAACTACCATGCAGAAATTGATATGGGTCAGTTAGCATTTAGGGAAGGAGTAGCTTGTAGAATTCTGATGTGATGTGGGGAAAAGACTGGCTGGTCTAAGACTCACAGGGGCTGAGCATTCTCGGCTCCTTGCCATACGTTACGTCATTGGCTTACTGGCAGATGCTCTCAGAGAGTAACAAAGTCCAGTTTAAAGATGTGTCTACTGAAAGCTGGGTGTGGTGGTGCATGCCTGTAATCTCGTGGCTAGGGAGACTGAGGCAGGAGGATCACATGTTCAAAGCCAGACTCAGTAACTTAGAGAGGCCCTAAGCAACTTAGCAAGACCCTGTCTCAAAGACAAACAAACATACAAACAAAACCAGGTTGGGGATGTGGCTCAGTGGTTAAGTGCCCCTGGGTCCAATCCCCAGTACCAAAAAGAAAAAAAGAAAGAAAATGTGTCAACTGAGATACCACCAAAGACCTAGACTTTGGGATGGAATACTTAAGGCTATTTAGTTCTATGCCGGATGGTTGTAAAAGTGGGGGAAGTGAGTCAGGGTTTTGATATTTGTTTTCTGTGCCTCTCATATATTGGATTCCTCTATTATCTATTCTGAAAACCTATTATTACATATTGTCTTTGCATTTGCTAAGGTTGAGGGAAAAGGGAAAATAAGCACCATGTCAGAACACAGTGTGATTGTCAGGCTCAGAGTGCTGGTGAGAGGTGCATGCTTATGAACCCAGTAGGACTCATTTTACATTCCACATCTGTGGTGCATATATGCTTATCATGTATGAGAAATACTGTTTCAATATAAAACATGGCTGTAGTTCTGTTTTTAATCTATGAGTCCAGATATAGTAAAATATCTAGTTGTTTGGAGGCCATCTGAGGTCATTATTGACCTGTTTCCTGAACATCTCAAATCAAAATACACTTTTTTAAACATGAGAACTACATGCTCTTTTATAGCCTCCTACAGTTGATTAAATGGTCATAAGGACTCACTAGATCTTTATCTCAGGGTCTGGTTCCCCTTCGAGCAGCTCAGCAACCTCAACTAAGATCAGGTGTGATCAAATGGTCACAAGAACTCACCAGATCTGTATCTCAGGGTTTTTTCCCCTTGGAGCAGCTCAGGGACCACAGTCAAGATCATGAGTGTGTCTGTGGTCCGGGTGAGAGGGAGATTCTAGCCCTGTTCTAAGGGCTGCACTGTGGAGAGTAAAGAGATTATGAAGCTTGGAGGTAGAGCAGGACCATGGAGAGCAACAAGAAGAGCCTGAAGTGTCACTGTCAGTGGCTAGCACCGTGGAGAGCTCAAAGCACAGGTAGTTTGTTCCACAGAGAACAGAGGAACTGGGATCATAGGTTAGGGCAGCTAGCTGTCATGCACGCAGACCTTGAACAGACATCAGGGATTCTGTGGGGATCATGCTACACCACTGCTTGTTCTCAAAGGCCTCCCGAAATACTCTATTTGAACCTGCCAGATATATATCCAAGAGATTGTATATTAACTATATTAACTACAAGAGAGTTATACTCTTGTACTATATTTAGTACAAGAGATTGTACTAAAATGTGAGAAATACCACCAGACTTAGTTTATGAACACATATCAACTC
Organism: Sciurus vulgaris; assembly: GCF_902686455.1. Taxonomy (NCBI): domain Eukaryota; kingdom Metazoa; phylum Chordata; class Mammalia; order Rodentia; family Sciuridae; genus Sciurus; species Sciurus vulgaris. The sequence continues at coordinate 120,343,068 of NC_136461.1, read as the reverse complement.
TACAATTATGTCAAATACCTAGGTATTAGTAATGATAGTGGGGGTTTTAATTTACAAGAACTTATAATGAATAAAGTTTGGCTTATCTTCTAATGAAGGAGCACAGTCCAGAGAGCCTGTGCCCTCATCAGAGAACTAGGATATGAGGAAGCCAAAAATGTGTATTTTCATTGGGAGGTTATGAGATGTTATAAGAATGCCCTGGCACCCCAAACTGCTATAAATAGCCCAGACTTGATATGCATGGAGAAGAGGTATGGGATCATGCCTCTTAAGAAGGGTATTGTCCTCAGGACTTACAGACCTCCATGTTATTTGGGAAATTTGGTCACTTTCAGCATTAAGGGAAATTTTGTTAAAGGAATAGTGTTTCTTTCTTCAATAGTTGCTGCTTCAGTGAGGAATATGCAGCTTTACTGAGCTTCTATTTTGTGAAACTCAGTAGCTTCATATGGTCACGACTCTTGAGAGTTTGGCTTCTCATTACTAGAAGGGATGGGCTTCTTTGTTATGTATAATAAAATTGGATTGGATTTTTACTTGCATAGTTATGAGCCCTGAGTATCAGCTGGTCTGACCTTGTAAGGAATCACCACTACTGATGATCTTAGAGGCAGAGACAAGTCTATGGGCCTGGAGAGTTATTCTTCTTTGCTTTACAATGACATGGATATTTATTATTAATCTGACTGAACTTTTAAAGACCTGAATCTTTTCCTAATGGCTTGCTTCTCTAGGCTTTCTTTTTGATGGGTTTGCTTTTTTGGTTTTGGTTTGCTTTTTTGGATGGGTTTGGTTTTTTTGATGGGAGAGCTCTTATGAGCATTCCCTTGGGGATTGCTATTCTCAGAGCTTATGGGTGGACCTCTAGGATATGACCCCATACAGGAAACAAAATGTTCCAGTATCCTGGCCTATAACCAATGGTCAAACAGGAAATATTAAATTCCAACATGAAAAATAAAAGAAGATATAATTACCCAATGTTTCTAATGCCCTGGATTTTTCATTCAGTTGTCAGTAAGGAGCTGGTTCAGTCCACAGCTTGCTTTCAAAGAGAATCTGGAACCTAGATTACCATCCTTAGATAAGGTTCCACTTACTGAGAATTAAGTAACAAAAAGGGGATTGTTGAGCTAGTAGATAGTGCCACTGGAATAAGACATAATGAAGAATGTGACAAGGCACAGCACCAGGGTTTTATTTCTCTGGTGATAATTGTGAAGATAGTTTTCCTAGCAGGTGATTTAAGGAAAAGCAGCTTTTGATCCCATTCTACAGAAAGTATAGTGACAGCAAGGAGTACCAAAATAAAAATCTATAAAGATTTATGGAGCAATGGCACGACTACAGTCTTCTGTTTCAAAGTGACCAGAACACCAAAAAGATGCCATCTGTGGAATTTTATGGCTGCAGAACTATGAGTCACCCTCTCTAAGTGAATACTGAATATCCCAAACAAGACACTCTTGAAATTAGATCTGGACCTCCTTTCTTCCACAGTTGGGAGAGGAAAGGGAGAAAGCCGAAGGGTCTGAACTGGCTCCTACTCTCAGCCTCAGGCAGAGGATTTTGAATTGAATAGTAGAACCCAGGTTGTGTCTTGAGAATTTTAGGAGGGCAGGAAGCCAAGAAGAAGAGAGCAAGGGCTACAGGTCTTACTTCTCTATTTCAACAAGAATAGTTCTCCTTTGATCTGTTTTGCTTGTTCGAAAAGGGGTTTCACTGAAATAACCACTGCCCTAGAGGAAACTACTAAAACCAACCATGCAGTCAGACCCAAGGAGAGTCGAGGACACAACATTTGGCATAACTGATGGGGAGGTAGTTGACATTCCATAGATTGGGCACCACATCAGACAGACTGGTTCTTCAAGCAAGTAACTAAACTGTACTCTACTAATTTCTCTGTGATGGTCTCAACTTTCCTGTGCCAGAAGATGTGTGTCTTAAGGGAGTGCATATCCTTTCTAATAGCTGCCACTGGGAAGAGAACAGGAGCAGAAACAGAAGAATTACCACTGCAACTAGACCAGAAACTGGAAGGAGTAGGTCTGCCAAGCAGATCCGTGGGCAGCAGTGGAGTGAATGCCTGCTGGACTTCTCTAGCACGTTGGGCATGATCTTCACACTGGGCAGCTGGCCAGGGGGCTAGAGAATAGATGGCAGTGGACAGAAGGTCATTGGGAAGGAAAAGATATTCATATATGGGACAGTGAAACACAAGGTTAAATTGCTGTATCCTGATCTGAAACAAAACAAGGCCTTCCATCCATCTGTCTCTACACTAGGTCAAATCAGAGTGCTGAAAATACTGGGGAAGGAAGAATTCAAAGGAGTTAAATGTCAAGCTGAGCACCAGGGATGACCACAGGGTACAATTAGTTTATAGGCCTTACATCCCTCAAACTTGGAGTTACCAACTTCTGCCAATACTAGTGGAGAAATATAAGAAGAAAGGACAGGTAGCAAAATCCTAAGTGTTTAGCCAGAGCACTAAATGGCCAGGTTCAGATATCAGTTCCTTGCCTTTTTCCAGACCTTTAATCCCTCTTTCACCTTATGAAGCTTAAGGAATTTATATCCCAGCAGTACATGAATTTTGTTTTCCTTATTCTAAATGGAAATAGCCACCCTCCCACAACACCCTTGACCATTCAAGCATTATCATATTAGGACATTTTATCCTTAAACCTTCATAACCATATCTCTCCTAGTTTGGGTCAAACATTGTCTATCAAGATATGTACTACCTTATTCCATGCCCAGGGGCTCCAGGACAACTTAGAGGTATGAGATACACCTCCTACATGATACTGGTCAGAGTGACCTTCAGGACTGCTATCTGTGAGCAATAAATCCATGCACCTACCTCCCACCATCAGAGCTGGCCTTCTTAGATCCAGTACCTCAGGGGCAGAATTACTTTAAGATAGAAGATCTTGTGGTTATGTCTCATACATCAGTATATCCTGAAATACTGCACCCTAGACAGATGCCTACTTTCTGCAGACATGATGCTCTACAAGCAAAACCTTGCACAACGTGACTTTTCTTTGGAAAGGGACCTTATCTCTCATCTCCCTACCTCCCACCTCTTCTCTTGAAATTCCCCATTCAGAAGTTTCTGCCTTCCTCTCTTTTTCTCAAGCCACTGCTCTGAGACTTATTTCTAAATATGAGAATCGAGCATTTCTTTCTCTCAACTTTAAGCCTGAGTAGGGGCTGGGCTCCCAATTTGAGTACCAGGAAAGAATTGTGCAGTTGGTGAAGGAAGACTTGTCTAGTACACAGAGTTACTCTAGTCTCTAACTCCATATACCCTGGAGTAGAAGAGTTTGAGGCTTTTGGGAGGACATCTTTTCAGGACCCAGCCTGGCACCATCAGTTCCCACTGCCAAACAGTTTGGGTGAACTTGCCCCCTTTAGTTCAGAAAGCAGGAAGGGAAAGCCAGGGGCTGCAGCTGAAAGTCAAGGCCCAGTAGGACGGTCATTATTGAGGCACACACAGTCAAGCAGCCTCTCTTTGCCTTGCACTTATCCTGCTCTTCTCCATGACCCTGCTCACCTCCTCTGTGAATAGGGTCATCTGAACAGTTCTCTGGAGAAGGGGATTCCATGTAGGGGAGAGGTGGGGCTTCTGTCTCTGTGGTGACTGGGCAGGAACTCCACTTGCGGAGTCTGATGAGTAGAGGGTGGAAGAAGTCAGCCAGTCTACTGTAGGCAGGGGATCCCCAGGGTCCCTACACCAGGGGAATCACTTTCACCACGATGGAGACAGGACTGGGGGAGGAGGTCAGGCAAGGTGGAGCTATAATTCTTCCAGCACCCTGGCTCTTCGCCTGTTTTCCTCCGATGAAATTCTCTACATCATCCTTCCCAGTTTCAATCCCTCCCCTCTCCACCCCGCCCCGCCCTGTGCCCATCCCTGCTGGCCACTGGGTCCATCGCCCAGGAGCCGCCTCCCCTTTTCTCCTCCCCTGCGGTTCTTCTGTTTTTCGTTGGCATCTGGCCGGGCATAGCTGCCACCCTCCCCCTAGCTCGTCTCACTTCCCTTTGCTCCGCAGAGGTCCTGTTCCCTCTTCCCCCTCCCCCACCAGCCCACCTCTGACTGAGGCTGAGGGAGAGTGGAGGAGGATACATTCCTGTAGTCCCTTCACAGCCCGCCCTCCCTCCTCTGGGGACTTGAAGCTCTGAGCTGAGGCTCCCTTCCTGCTCTCCCTATAAAGTGCCCCCATGCCACCCCATTAACCATCAGCAGCCTTTAAGAAGGCTGAGGTGCCCCCACAGCGCTGACCTACATAGCCTGGCCCTGGGCGGGAGGGGCTCTTCCCCAAGTCCCCTCACCCCTGGCCCCGCCTCTTTTCTCCCCCGACTCCCTTCCTTAATCCCTCTACCATTACAAACCAAAGAAGGTTTGAGTTGTAGACTTGGGTAAAGGGGCGAGGTACGCTACCCCACCCCAAATTTGGGAAAATCAATGTTCAGTCCAGGAAAGCTTTAGATTTTCCATGTGTCTTCCTCCCCAAACATCTTGATCCTTCCTTCTCCCCAACCACCCCTCCACCTTCTTCCTCCTCTCCTGTCTGGGTTTCTTTTCCCAGATTCTGCCACCGCTAGGGATACAGCCAAGCTGGGACCCCCTCCTCCCTGTGTTGTTGTTTTGCTCCAAGGAGAAGCCCCCCTTATTTGCCCACGCCCCCCTCACCAGCCTCACCCAGGCCCCCTTCCCTGCCCACTCGGAGCTCGCCCGCGGGTTGGGGGACAGGCGGGGGAGAAGAAATGTTTGCATACAGCAGTTTGGGGGATGGCTCTGGTCACCCAACCCCTACAGACATACATACACAAACACCCGACACACGCCCTGACTGAAACAGCGACAAATCTCACTCCGCCCCCAACACACACTGACACAGACATACACACAGATACTGACACAGAAACGCAAAACCAGACACCAACACAGACGCGCACATCCAGACACACACACGGACATCAACACATCCAGACCCCGGGCTGCTCATAATAGACATCAACCCCGAGGTTCAAACCCCGGGCGCACACGCAGACACCCACTCGACGGTGTACACAGGAGGGTGCACACGCCGGCACACCCCACGGTCCTCAGAGACAGGGATGCTCAGAGACAGACACAAGGGTATTAGAGCGGCTGGCGACTTTAACCCCCCGGTTCCAAACAAAGCCAACAGGCTCCCCCGGCCTGACTCCCAATCCGAACCCTCTCCTCGGGTCAGTCCCCACCTCCCCTGGCGCCGCCCCCTCCCTCACTCACCGTCCTGGGAGAGGTTGGCCCCGCCGGGCGCCCAGCAGCAGGCGAAAAGCAGGAGCAGGGGCAGGGCGGAAGGGGCCCCCATCGCGCTTCCCGGCCGGCTCCCTGGCTGGGCGCTGGCGATCCTGGGTCTCCAGGGACTGGGGCTGGGGAGGGGGCAGACAACGTCGCTGGCCGAAAGGGCGCCCCCGAGCAGCTTCCAAGCCCGGGGCCGAGGCGGGGACCGGGAGGGAGCCGGCGCTGCTGCAGTCGCGGGGATTAAATAGGGCGCTCGGAGCAAACCATTCTGTTGGAGGTGGAGGGGGGGTGACGGGGGGCTGGGCTGGTCGCGGGGGGGGCCAGGCTGCCGCATTCCCCATTCCCCCCGCCTCCCACACCCCCTCAGCGCATTGATGGTGCCTTCCATCTTCTCCCCCGGGAGCTCCGCCAGCCCTGCTCGGGTGTGGAGCAGAGGGAGGGGAGCTGGCTCAGCAGTGGGACCCCACGCACGCACCCCTCTTAGTCTTGGGGTGGAGGGAGGGGAGCCAGGGCAGGGCGGTGGGCCAGCTGGCGGGAGCGGCCACTGCAGGCCTGGGCAAGGGCGTGCCCACTAGCCTGAGGTCCTCCAGCCCCGCCTTCTCCTTTCGCAAATGGGGATCCCCCCAAATCCCGGGCTCCCCCTATCCATAATTTGCCCAGAGTTAACTCTCCTCAGTGGGTAACTAGTTACCATCACCATTCTCCTAATCACAAACATCTCTAGTTCTTCTTACCCAAAAGCTCCTACTTATGTGTCCAGCAACAATTTGTGGCCCCAGCTCAGAAAAGAATCTTCCAGGCCATGGGAACCAATGTCTCCCCCAATCCCTAGTCAATGAAATTGCCTTCCAAAGAACACGATTTCACCTCAGATTGTCATCTAACCAAGCAGCATACAAAACCAACTCAGTATTTTCTCCCTTAATTCTGTTATACCCCTTCACTCCCAGTCCTTGTCCTCAATTTTTTTTTTTTTTTTTCTTGTTTCTTAATCTTTCAGAAGATCTTATCGTTCCTTCTCAAGTTTTAGTTAGTGAGATGCCTGGGTGAATGGCTGATCCACAGACCCTCTTAAGGACCAGTGCATTTGTGACTAATGCAACTCTTGTTCCCTAGGCCAGAGACAAGATGAATGAGAGAGACAGGGTGTTTGCTCTTGCTCATGCTCAAGAGTCCCAAGTCCCTGGTGTTTGCTGTTCTTTGTGATTGAGGATCTCTAGAAGAGTTTTGGTACATCTCAGAAAAAGAATCTGTCTGAGTTAGTTTTGTTGAAACTTACCTTTTGGGAGTAAATTTCTTAAGTTTTAGAATCCTGGAATCAAATAATTTCAGGTATATTAATAGTTCTTAGAAAATATCTAATCTAACTCCTTAATTATACTGGTACAACAGAGACCCAAAGGAGGTAACTGACCTATGCAAAGTTACACTGAGAGTTAATAAAAGATGCAGGTGCTGGCTAGGATATGGAACAATATGATATCACAGTGTCTTCCAATCCTGTGAGGCCAGTATTTTGGCCCTAGGTGAGGGATTTGAGTGCCTGTTTTCTAACTCCTGATTCAGTTCTTTCAGGGCTGATCACTATGCCTCCTTGTGCTAATCTTTAATGTTTGAATCATATTTTCTTTTTAAAGATAAGGTATTTTGACTTTCTCTGATGTAGTTAATACCTCTGTCATCCCAGAATTCAAGGACAAGGATGTGGAAAGCACTTCGTAACCAGTAAAGTCCAATCTATATAAATGACTGTCAATGATGGAGAAGCACAGAGAGAATATTCTCTGGATGGTCAGGATGCAGCTCCACTGTCTTTCTCTTTCTGTTTCTATAGTTTATGGTTTCTGGGGAAGATTTCTGCCTGCCTCTTCAATATTTCTTGAGTGATTAGGTAGTTATTATTATTTCTTGCAGGATAAACTTGCCTGACTGGACTTACTCAGTTTCTTCAAGCTATTCTGCCTCCCTGGGTTTCTGGGTCACATTGGAGTCTCTGAGAAATGAAGATGGAGGTGGTATAGTAGAGGGATGTAGAGACCTGGGTTCAAGAGAAAGAGGCTAGGAGTGGGGCTTGGGGAGAGATAAGGGGAAGATCAGATTTTCTGACAGAGGTGGGAACAGGTTGGCATGAGGTTAGTCATTCAGACAGAGGAAGGAGTGTGTGTGGGGTGGTGGGAGAGGCGGTGGGTATCAAAGGGATCAGCTTCAGTAGGAAAGGATCAGGCTTTTCTAGTTAAAGGGTCTCTATGGATAGAGAATATTGTCTTTGGAGCTAGAAGAAAACTTAGAGATCATCTAAGTGGGCTTAAGAGAGGACAGGGTAATGGGGAGGGGGATGAGAGTGGAGATGGGTGAGATGGAGAGTGGAGGATGTGGAATTAAGCCCTGGATTCCTCTGATTAGTTGTCTTTTCCATCTGCTGCTCCTCTGTGATCTACTTCTGCCTGTCCCTCCTTAATTCACTGGTTATTGCTGGTCGGGTCCCGCCCTTTACTGTAAAGGCATGGGATGAGTACCAAGGGTGGGAGAAAAAGAAGGAAGCCGTTTTTGGAGAGACAGTATTAAGGTTAGCAAATGAGACTCTGGAATGCTCTTTTCCTACTGGCTCCTCTTCCCTTTTCTGCATCATCAGCATCAGTTTGGCAGCAGTTAAGGTCTTGGGAATAGGAAGAAGTCATTGGCTTTTAGAATTATAGAGTAAAAGAATCCTAGAGTTGTAAAGGACCTTAAAGATTATCAAATTAATAACAGTTCTTGTTGAATGGATGAGGAAAATGAAACTCAGAAGCTAAATGACTTTCTGTGTTCATACAGCTAAATAGTTAAGGAGTTACCAGTATTGGCTAGGGGGCAGGTAGTAGTACCCTTGAGGGACAAGGAGGATAAGGAGAATCATTCCCAGTATTTCAGAGCAAGGTCCAATTTGAGGAATTCCTCACTCCTGCACATCTCAGAATGGAAAGTAGTTTCTCCATGAGTTACTCCTCATTTGGAGTAACTCCTTGCCTGTAATCATTTTAATGCCCTTGTACAGGTGCCCCCAATATACTGCAGGCACTTCCTTCACTTAAAAATAGGTTCTTACTCCCTCCTTGTGAATAAAGATTGACCTACAAGGATTATTCCCATCATGAAAATAGGTAAAATAAAAGTATCCATGTTGAATTGTGATCTCTATGGTTACTCTCTGCTCTAAAATGCTATGACATGCAATATGCGTTTCCCAGAGACTTGCACAAAGTCTGGAGTAGGTTGTCTGTGGGATTTTAGAACTGGCAGCTACAGTGAAAATTATGGGGAGCAGAAAAGGGGAGTGGAAAGAAGGCGGGTTTGGCCTCCTGGGTGCCCCTGTCCACTCAGCAACAGCCTGGGTAGCTGGGGGAGTGGAATGTGGTGTTGGCACCAGTGCTGGGCTGGACACAGCTGTGTGGGCCCTGGGCATTCCTTTCCCCATGCTGCTTCTGCTCAGGAGAGAAGAAGGAAGGAACTCAGCCTGCGTGGGGGGGGAAATTTACATATTCGCCTGGGAGAGGGGATGATAGCACCTGTAGGGGGAAATCTCAGAGGACTTGGCTCAATATCCATTCAGATTCTGCATTACACCGGCTCTGATTTTCCATTATCAGTAAATTCTACATAGGTTTCCACATTGCTTTCTTCTTCAGCTTTCCACCCAACTAATCCAGTACTCCTCATGCTGCTTCTCACTTCTATTATCCAGTTTTAATTAACACCATCCTTAATAATAACCTCCGTATGCATTTTAATTCTAACCTTAATTGAATTCTAATTTCAATCCTAACCTTAATCTATTACAGACTTTAACTACTCATCTGAATATCAACCCCAATTTAATTGCCAGTTTTAACCAGCATCTTAATTCTAACCAGCCTTAAGCCAGCAACCAGGACAGCAAGTTGTACCTAATAAAAATTATCACAGATTCCATTTCTTGAGAACCTATTATGTGCAGGTCTTTGTGCTGGGTACTTTACATGCACAGTATCTCATTTAAGTACCACAAAGTACGCTGATGCAGTTGTGATTCTTACTTCCCTTCCCAATACAAGGAAACAAAGGAATAACAAGATTATATAATTTGTAAATAGTGAATCTAGATCCAGTCCTGCTTGACTGGAGCATTCGTACTCACTCTCTTTCTGCTATAAAATACTTTTCTTATTGATTTGGCTATTTTTTCATTTTTATTGGTACATTATGATTATAAATAATCATGGGAATCACTGTGTCATATATGTACATGAGCACCACATAATTTGTTTAATTTTATTCCCCTGTACCTCTTGCCCTTCCCTGTTGAATACTTTTTGACCGACCTTCCCCTAAAATCCTTGGTAATACTGACCGGAATGACTTCTAAAATTCTGAGTTTCTTAAAAGCTTATGATTAGCTTAGTTCTTTTTTATTTATTTATTTATTTTTTTAAAGATAAATAGTAGCACAAAATAGAAACCCGAAAAACAAACTGGTCCCAAATCTCCCTGCCCAGAGACCCTATTGACACTTTAAAACATTAAGGTAATTTATTGATAAAGTTAAAATATTCAAACTATAGAAAGAAGCAAACTGCAGAGAAAAGCCTCCTCTCCTTCCCAGAGTAGCCATATTGCACAACCCCAGGGGGCGTCGTTCTAATTGGAGTTGTGGCACAGCAGCAGTGCCTCCCACAGCTTTCCAGAAAAGCAGATAAAGTCAAGGTAAATATCTACCAAATTAAATCACCCCGTGTGTGTATATGATTTAGGCATGGAAATCACTAGACTCTTTGAATTTATAATTAGCAAAAACTATTAAGGGCCAGACTCGCTACAAAGCCCTTTACATTGATTACAATATGCACAAGCCCTCTCTGTGGTATTCATTATCCCTGTTAGGAGGACAGTGAGGCTCAGAGAAGTGAAATGACTGGCACAGGAGCACAAAGATGAGGAATGAGAGACCTGGGTTTCAAATGCAGATTTCTTTGAAACATCCTTAACCTCTAAATCCTTAACCTTTACACCTACTGAGGAAGGCTATTATTGGGAGGAGGCCATTTGGGCTTGGTTCTGAAATCAAGAAGGGGAGTTCCTTGATATTAGACAAGAGAATGACCTATAAGACTGTAGCTGGACTCAGATCATATAGGAGTCAACACAAGGAGAGAGGGATCTGGATAACTACATTTTGTAGGGAAATGAGGAAAAGGTGAGACAGTAAGAGTAGAACAGAATAAATATGAGCGGAGACCAGGGAAATATTTTGCGATAACTTCAAGCAAAAATAAAATCATGTAATAAATGTGTGTGTCACTATTGCTCCAGCTACAGGCTGATTGATGTATTATGGAAAGACAGTAGACACATATAATCATCTGCAAACAAAAATGCGCATTTTCAGTTACATGGGAATCCGTAACCTCTTCAATAAAATGTCTCCATGTTTCTCAACTTGCATTCTGTGCTCCAGCAATAGCAAATGGCTTGTAATTTCCCAAACACACTGTGTTGTTTCATGCCTCAGTGTCTTTGCACATACTATTTCCTATACCTGGATTGCCCATCTCATTAGACTGGATGAAAATTGTGCTTGTGTTTATCCATCCAAATTTTGATTAGCTGTTGCTGTCTCTGTGAAGCCTTCTACCTAGAGGCAATCACTTCTTGCTAAGTGCTACCATTGTATTGAATATGCATCTCCACTCTTACACTTTTTTGTGTGTTGCAATGGCCTGTCCACGTTTTTCTTCTCTAACTGGGCGCTCTTTGAGGTCAGGAATGATATTTCATGAATCTCATTATTCCCAGTGCTTAGTGTAGACAGTAAAAAAAAAAAAAAAAGAAAAGAAAAGAAAGAAATAGCAGATTCTCAGTTAATTCTGAATTAAGATGAAATGTTTATAAAGGTTTAATCAACTTTTTTTTTCATAAACACATACATGCATGTGTGTAACCATACTTCATTGGTATACTCCCTGCAGGTATGTATGCATTTGATCACTGGGATACTCAACATCTAAGATAAAGTGATTGATTCTAATACACATATGCAGTATTTTCATCCACTTAACTACAGATACATTTTCTAATTCTTGGAATTGACCTGAGTGTGTCACAGCCTTTTATATCACTTCACTTTGTGGACAACTTTTATCCTTTGAAAATAGCTTTTAATTTTGAAAATAGCCAAATATCTTTCAAATCCGAGCTTGATGGATAAAGTTAGTAGTTCATACTGGGTAATACAAAAATAAGATTTTTCTGTAAAGTGATAGTAAGTGGCTTATACTTGGACTTAGATATTGGTTCTTACGGCAGTTCCTGAGGAGGTGTTCTAGAAAACATTCTGGTAGAAACATTCTGGTCTATTTGTAAATATAAATGAAGTTAAACAAGAATTTCCTCATTTTATGATCACACCTGGTGAACAAACTTGGTGTGTATAAGAACAGAGCTCCCTAATCATTCATTCGTTTATGGTTTACTGAGTTTCTATGCATCATGCACAATGCTAGTTGAAATTGATTGGTGGTTTGACCTGATTGTTTTGTTGCAGCATATAAAAGATATTTTATTAACTTTCAGATTTTCATTTTTTAAAATTGCAAAATAAAACACTCAATGGACTCTCTTATCCCATCACTAATTCCCATACCATTTTGGGGCCTCGTTTTATCTCTGAGGGTTATTGATAGGATAATATTCAAGGATGCAAATACTTGATAATTAAAACCAATCTGATAGCAATGCTTTGCCTTTCAGAAAAATAAAGTGGGAGTGGATGTTAAAAATGCTATGAGAAATTTTCCATGTCTGGTGCTAGTCACTTGAGAGTACAAAGATGAGTAAGTAATGAAACTTACCTGCAAGGAACTCATAGTCCAGTGGGGAAGATAGGCTTGCGAGCACAGAATTACTATACCATGTGAAAAATGCTACCGTAAAATTATACATAGGGCACAGTGGGAGCAGAGAAAAGATAGCAATTAAATTTATGGAAAACCTTAAGATTAGGAGTTGTCCAGGTATAAAAGGAATGAAAGACTTTGTGAAAGAGGGACCAGCATATGCAGAAACAGCAGAAAAGGAAACAACATAGTTGTGGCTGGACTGAAGGGAATTCATGCTGGAGATTGCTCTTTATTCTGCAGACAAGGAGGCATTGAAGGGTTTAAGCAGAGAAATGTCAGTGCCAGATTTGCATTTTAGAGCGATAACTCTGGCAGTGGTGGATGGATGGATAGGAGGATACACACCATTTGATGCAGAAGCCTGACCCTTCTGGGGACCACAAATTCAGCACCATGATATTGAATAGGACCCACTGAGTGTGGTCCTGTCTTGGATTCTATGGGTAAGGTAGAGATAACACACAGGATAATGATTTAGGACCCAGACATCAATACATAATGTAGACAGTGCTGTAGGGTACACAGACACTGGCACACAGCAACCTAAGTTTTGTAAGTAAGGGGTTTGGTATGGTGGCCATCTGTCCCAGTTTTCCAAGGACTGAGGTGTTTTCCAGGATTTCTAGTGCTGTAATTGACAAAGCCCCTGACTAACTGGGATGTTTAGTCATCTAAGGAAGCTCCTGACAAAAAGTCTTCCCTCAGTAGTACCTGTTACCCAGGCCATCTCCCAGGTAGGGTTATCTCCAGGGTGAGCTGGAGTGGGAGGAGAGCTGGCAAGTTATTTTCTGTTTTAAGGAAGAACAGAGGTGACAAGGGGCAGAGGGTAGTGAATCAGAATGGTTAGTCAGTAGAATGGGAGTAGAGAGAAAAAAGTCTAAATAAGAGACAGACGATGGATGGAGGTTCACTTTCTGGTCCAGGACTCCACCTCCACTCTTTTGAGTTCTTGGACTCTCTGGTGATAAGGAGCATTGCAGGCTCAAACAACAAGTAATGCAAACAGCGAAATATGTGTGTGTATAAAATGTTTCATTCACGTATAAGTTTCATATATTTGTGCATGTATTTATTCATCCAGCATTTATAGGGTGCCTACTATGTGTCTGGCACTTTGTATATGCTGTATTACTTAGCATTTATGAAGGGACCTGCAGCTTGCAGGTAGTATCATAGATGAGAAAAATGAAACTGGGGAAGTTTGGTAGCTTCCTTTAAGTCAGTATGAACTGGTGAAGCTGAGATCTTAATTTAAGTGTGTCTCTAAACTCTCTGGTCCTTCCCATCTGTGCTTGATAAAAAGAGTAACCTAGGGGTACCTGTTAAAAAGAACACAGATACCTAGAATATTTCTGTTTCATATGCTAATAATGATGATTCCTGATCTGAATGCCAGCAAGTGCTCCCAAGTGATTCCTACACACTGAGGATCTCAAAAAACAACTCAACCTCACCCTGCATTTTCTGACCAAGAGCTCATGGAGGGAACCATATATGTAAATACTCATTGCAACACAGTTGTGTTAAGTTTCCAAATTAAAAAAATACCACTGATTCATTCAAAATTTTTTCTTGACTATTCCTCTCCGATGATTGTTAACCTTGTAAAATCCTGCTCAGTTTGGCCCTTGTCTCTCTCTGATTTCATGTAACCTCATGGCCATGCTTTCCTTTTTTTAAATTTTTTTTAAATTTTAAATATCTCTAGCATGCCATGTTCTTGTCCACCCCAACTTGTGCACTGTCTGATCTGAGTTGGAATCCTCCTCCTTTGCCCTGTGCTGAGCTAGTTGTTCTTGCTTTTGCATATCAGCTTAAACATCCCTTCCTCAGAGAGCCCTGCCCATTCCCTTGCAAGTATTTTCTTAATATATTCCTTTTTCTAGTAAATGTAAGCTCCACAGGAAAAGAAACTGTCAATTTTGATCAAAGGTGTATTGCCAGAAACTTAAAGGATAGTGCACATTAAAAAATGCCTGCCACATAACAGGTGCTTATTAAATACTGGTTGAATGGATGCATGAAAGAATCCGTTCACTCATCAACATCTTTGGAGAAGAGTCTTCAAATTCTTTGATTTTTACAGTTTGATTTTACAATTGAGAAGTCTTGTCTAAGGCCCAAAGTAAACCTCCGACTGCCATTTAAGGCTTTTCCCTCTGGTTCATGAAAGAAGACATCCCATTCTCTTTACTAGCCACTATATAATGTCCCTCTAGAGGCTTTCAGACTGTTATTAAATTGTCCCTCAACCTCTTGTACATTAGGTGAAATGTCCCAATTCTTAACCTTCTGCCAGTTCCTTTATCATTTCGGTACCTCTTGTCTGATCCTTTTCTTTTAGATAGTTGGGTTCAGAACAGGTCCTAGTAGATAAGTAAGGCCAAGGTTGATGGTTATAAGTTGAATACAAGATACTATTCCATTCCCTCTTGTTTGTTCCTTGCTATTCTTTATTTTTAAATTGTCCCCTTTGGCTAACTTATGTTCATGTAATAGTCCATTTTATTCCTAAGATCTCTTTGGGACTCCAAACTCCAGCGCTTGCTACTTGTAGAATAGTTAATTCCCTCATCAGGTGATGGCTATTGAAGTTTTTCACTAGCTTCCAGTCCCAGGACTTCCTTGTGCACTGGTGTCTCTATGCACCTGTCAGGATAATTATTCCTGTTATTCCTACAATTAAACCAGAAATGGAAGGGAATATATTTAAGGTGTTCTTGCTGCATTTATATGAAACTAGTAGCTATCTGTGGACCATGAGACCTAAAAATGACTATATGTCCAGCTCTAAAAACGTTCTGGGTCCATTAATAGACACTTCTGACTCATTGGAGAAGCATGGATTTGGATGTTGAACTCACCTGAGACTTAACACCAGCTGTGCCATTTTGAGATCAGTCATTTCATTAGTGAAGCATTAGATTTTAATTATTGCCTATCTTTGAGACTTGTTATGAAGAAGATTAAATGGGGAGACTTATGTAAAACCCCTAGCATCCAGAACTCACTACATGCTAGTTACCTTTCTCGGTACCTACTTCTTGGAGATGTGCCATCAACTCTTGTCCTGTGCTCATTGTCTGCAGGTAAAGTACTACTTTGGATCCAGATTTTCAGTTTCATTAACTTCTTCACATTAACCCAGGTCTCTTCTTTTTAGCCTGCTCTCTGCTACCCTCGTGTGGCCACCCTGACCCCTTGTCATTCCTGATCCTCTGCCCCCTCATTGCGGTGGCTTTGCTGTAATGCAGCACCTTCCCCAGCCTCTTGGTAGACCCAGTCCCAGCTCCTCCGAGTTTGGAAGGCATACCTGAAACACTGTTCAGTTTAATTTGTCTCCTCTCAGGTAGTGTTACCTCAGTTCTTTTGACCTTCCCTCATACATTTCTACTGTGTACCTTGTCTGTCAGAGATGCTGCATGAAACACATCCTGCATCCTGCTAGTTTGGACCCAGTTAATTATCTTCAGGTTTCCTAGTATCTGTTGCCTTGTATGATACCAGTTTGTCTCACCCATGAAGACTGAAAAGATCGGTCAATTTTTATAGTTATGTAGTTAGTTGTATATAAAGCCCTTCTTTTCCTTCTTCAAATCAGATCTCTTTTAAGTTAATGAGGAAAACACACCTATTCTTGCCTGGTGTCTAATGATGTTGAAGAGTGGACCCAGAATGTCAGTGCTTCAGAATGAGTGTGGATGAAGGATAGATCTGCTCTCTCCCTCTCAGAATTGTACATTATTTCTAACATAGGGAATGGAGGATTATTTAGTCTAGAGTAGGTACACTAGTTAGATTGAAGAAAACTTTGTGAGTAACAAAGGGAAATAAAATTGGTGAGGGGAGCTTTAAGTCAGACATGGGAGGGTGAGATTTGACAACCTGGCCTTGAAAATATTTTTTTTCTTCTTTTTTTTAAATGCTGTGCTGGGGATTGAACACAGTGCCTCCCACGTGCTATGCAAATGCTTTACCACTGAGCTATATCCCCAGCCCTTGCAAAGCTTTATCTTTAATCCAACATCAGTTGAAAAAAAATGAATATTATGTGAGTTGATTACTTTCAAATATGAATCCTCATATTCAGTATGGTTAAGCTGTATTAATTTTTAATTTGTAAATTCAGTGCAACACTATGTTAAATTTTAGTAAGATGTTTTGTGAAACTTGACCAGAGAATTCTAACATTCCCTTGGAAGAGAGAACCAAGAATAGACAAGATTTTATTAAACACGTGGGGATAAAGGGAAAAAGGGTTTCCCACCTAGCCAAAGTTACTTTATATCAGTTATTGAGAAGAGAGAGCGTAGTTACAAACCAACTGATGGATTTAGAGTATGAAGAAGAGTGCTCTTTCCCTCATGTAATACACTTCTAATCAGTGAGCAAGCAATGGACTGGTTGATGTCTTTGGAATCATTGGTCATATGTTTGTCAGTTGGGGTGGTGTAGCTCTAGCTTCTCTTAATTCCATATGCAACAACATATTTCAGAAGGACATGTGCTAACAATACTAACGTTTTTTAAACTACATAAAAATAGTTAATCTTGGAGTGGGGCAGGTCTTCTTAAGCAAGGCACAAACACCAGAATCCATAAAGGAAAGAACTGCCAAGATTTACTTCATGAGTTTTTTACTGACATCATTGTAAACACCATAGACAAAATTTAAAAATGTTACAGACTGGGAAAATTTTATTTATAACACATATACCAAAATATTAAAGTTTATAATAAAACAAAGTATTCAGTACTTTGACATGAAAGAGCAACAAGCAGTAGAAAATTGGGCAGAGGATAGGAGTAAGAATTATCAGAAAAAATATATAATTGTCCAATAAACATCTAAAAAGATGATCAACTGCATTTAGACTTTAGGAAATACAAGTTAAAGCACCAAAGAGTCCGTAGGTTGTTAAAAAGTAACAAAAAGACCCATCAGATTGTTAAAAATTAAAATAGCATACAGTGTTGGCAATTGCTTGGGGAATATGCACCTTCATACATTATGAGAGAGAATGTATATCGGCAAAACTTTTGGGAGATATTTTGGCAAAATGTATCAAAATTAAAAATGGAAATACCAGAGGTGCTATTTCTACAAATTGTGTTATAGATCTATTCACACATGAATGCCATGATTTATGTACAGAGGTGTGCATCACATCATTTTTTCCAGTAGTGAGAAATTGAAAACAACCCAGATATCCATCAATAGTGAATTGGTGAAATAAATAATGCTATATCATACTTTGTAATAACAGGTTACAGTTAAAAAGAATGAGGTAAATTTATGTGTACCAAGGTGGAAAAATACCCAAGATGTATTATTGTTAAGTGAAAATACAAAGACATACACATAGTATTACACCTTTGGTGTAAAATAGGAAAAAGCCTAAAACAATATAGGTATATATGTTATATTTCATGTACATGCAAACATGTATTAAAGTAAATGAATGACTGCCTATTGACTGTGTGACCTCAGGCAAGATACTTAGGCCCCTTAATATTTTATTTTCCTTGTATAGATGACAGAGACAGGAATTTTACATATGCCCTTATGGGTGTATGATATGTGAGGATTATAGAATCTATTTAATATTATTTGAATAGTGCCTGACACACAGTAGGCCCTTGGTCAGTGTTCCTATTATTAGCTGCATCTTAAATTCTGATAATTATTATTTATAGAGTAGGAGTTTTAAGTCATCAAGGGAATGTAATTTTTTAATATTATATGCTTAATACTTTTGCAATGATCATGTGCTTAGATATCAAAAATCAAAAACCTTGTTCTCAAAAGATCAGCTAAAAGGTGATTACAGAAATCCCAAGTCAAGGTAAAACAGCCTTCAGGTGGAGCAGCAGTGCTGGGAATGTTTGGGGTTGGTTATGGGAAGTAAGCAAGAGGGAGAAATCAGACAGCTCCCAGCTTTGGCATATGAGTGACTTGAAAATGCTGAGCCATGGAAAGACACAGTGGAGTCAGGAGAAGATTTTTGTGGGGTGTAGTATTTTGGGATGAAGGAAAATTTGTGTCTTCGTTCAGACTGCTGTAACAGAATACAGCAGTAGACTGGGTAGTGTAAACATAAGACATTCATTTCTCACAGTTTCGGAGGCTAGAAGTCCAAGATAAAAGGGTTGGCTCATTCAGTGCCTGGTGTGCTCTGTCTTCCTGTTTGCAGACGACCACCTTCTCAGTGTGTCCTGGAAGACTGAAGAAAAAAATCATCTCTCTTGTGTTTCTGAGAGTTCCACTCTCATGACCCAATTATATCTCAGAGAGCCACCTCCAAACACCATTGCACTGGGGATTAAGGTTCAACCTATGAACTTGGGAGATATATGAGCATTCAATTTATAGCAGTTAGCTTTGTTTGAGTCATGCTGATAGGCATGTTTGTTTGAGTTTAAGCAGATAAGACCCCATCTAATAGGAAATATTCAGTAGACTGGATATAAAAACTGAAGCTCTGGAAAAAATGGAATGTTGTGCTATATTTGAGTGGAACAGTAGAAAGTTCATGAAGTTCTCAGGTCTCATTTCATGACTTCTCAATTATTATTTCCATTATAAAAATTAAGAACTGTAGTATTATGGAATGATCTCAGGGAGAGGACAGAGACCTGTTTCAGTGGTTTTGGTTGTCAATCAGTTTATTTTTTCAGTAAACATATATTGAACAACCACCATGTGCCAAGCACTGCTCAGACTAAGAGCAGAAAGAACTCAAGTTGCTTACTATCTGTTATGAGACAGATATGCACAAATTAATTATATAATGCACTGTGTTCAGGACTTCCATAGCCATATGCACTGGTTGCAGTAATGGTGTGCAGATGGGTGGGATCCAATCTGCTTGGGGTTTTAGTGGATGTCAGGGAGGATGTGATTAGCTGAGTCCTCAAGGAGGAAGAGCAGTCTTTCAAGCAGATGTGAGGGTGGGGAGAAAAGAAGGGCATTCCAGAAAGAGGAAACCTTTCAGCATACCAAAGGCATATTAATAAGGAACTAGAACCCTTATTTTTTTTTCTCATTTAGGGAACTGCAAGTGCTTTGACTTTGCACAACCAAAGCACTTGGTTGAGATAATATATTGAGATAATATAAACAAAGTTGAAAAGATGGACAAGAATCTGATGATAGATGACCATTAGGCTTATCTCTAGGTGATAGATAAATGAGAAATATTAAGTTTTGCCTTCCAGAAAAATCACAGTCACTCTGCTGGTGTTATGGCAGATGGGTGGAAGATGAGCAAGGATGGTTGCACATAGACAGCGAGGAGTTCTTAAAATCTTAAAAGAGTCCTTGTCACAGAGGATGAACCGTGTGAAGCAAGTCAGAGGCAGTGGAAAGGCAAAGTGAGGGACAGATTGGAGAGCCATGCAAAATGGATAGACCTTAGCAGTTGATTAAATTTAGAGGATAAGGATGGGTAGAAGAGTCTTCTCAGACTTCAGGACTTTGGCTTAAAGGACTAGATGGCTAGTTTTGTCTCCCCAGTTCTGCTTTGATCAAATCAATCTTCTTTCTATTTACTGTTGTGTAGCCAGTTCTATTACTGTGGTTGCAATCTCTATTATAACTTACCTTGGCTACTGCAAAAGCCTCCTCCGTGCCCTTCTGAAATTGTCCACCCCACAGCTGCCAGACTACTCAATCTAAAATGCAAATCAAATCCTAGTTCTCCCTTACTTAAAACCCTTCACTGCCTTTGCATCTCCTATGGGATTAAAATCGAAAGCCTTTAACATGATGTAGGAGGAGTTCCATGACCTGATCTCTGCAGCCATCCACTCTGTCACTTCATGCCCTTGAACTTCAGCAACATCTCATTTCTTGTAGTTTGTCACCCAGATGTTTTTTGGCTTAATTTTATTCGTGCTATCCTTTATTCCTCAGTTTCCCTAACACACACACACACACACACACACACACACACACACACACACACACATAATCTCTTTCCCAACTCCACTGTCTTTTTTTCTTTGTAAACTGGTTAACAGCTGTTCTTAATTTAAATCTCGGTTTAGGTCTGTAGCTTTAGAAAACAGACTCCTCAGACTGGATTGTTTTACCCATTTTTATTTTTGCAGCATGCTGGATATATCTCTACAGTTATACAAATTTGTTTTATGATTCTGTTTATTTTTATGTTTGTGACTTTATTAAGGTCAGATATGACATTGTCTTTATCTTTATCTTCAATGTATAACACATTTTTGGGCATATAATAGGTGTTTATAGGTTTGTGGAATAAACAAACTAATAAATTATTAGGTGGACAGTGCTACCATTAACTAAGTTAGTGGATTATGAAAGGGATACTTATGGGGGCATATGAGTACAGATGTGTGCTTTCTGCAGTTGAGATGGCTGGGAGTCATAGAGAGATGATAATCTATGGGCAGTTGAGTTTGCCAATCTGGATTTCATGTGAGATGTCTGGTTTTAAGATACGGATATGGAGGTTTTCAGTTAGCTGATAGTATGTGCTATATAGTATGTGCCATTGAAACTCCTCTGGGGAGAAAATATAAAAGAAGAGAACCAAGGAATATTTTAGTGCAGTATTTTTGACCACAGACCACAAAAAACTTTATATAGATTTTGTTATTCTCCAGAACACACATGGTTCTTGGATGTTGAATGTTCCCCAGAGGTACGTGTGCTAAATACTTGGTCCCTAGATTTTTGGGAGCCAGGGCCTGGGGGATTCTTTAGGTCATTCAGGGTGTGTCCTTGAGGGGATTATGGGACCTTGTCCTCTGCCCATTTTCCCTTTTCCCCCTGGCTCATGCTACAAGCAATTTTGATGTGCCATCATCTCCCTACCGTTGCCATCCTGTACATCTACCAGAGGCCCAAAGCATTAGGCCCACCTGATCTTGGACTGGAACCTCCAGAGCTGTGAACCAAATGAAACTTTTCTCTTTATAAGCTAATTATCTCAGGAATTTTGTTGCAGTGATAGAAAGCTGACTAACATGCGTGCTCATATATATTCATGTGTGTGTAACTAAAGTATAAATAAGATTATGAAACAAAACATGGTATATTAGAGGACGATGTCCTCTGGTATTTTCTTTTTCATTCTGTCCTGTCCTACCCTATCCTATCTAATCTATCATTTCTTTCCTCTTTTATTTAATGCTATAAAAATGCAACCAACATTCTATCTCGTAGTCTGATAAACACTGCTCTTTGGAAAGCTAATACTTAAGAAGAAAGAGGAGGGTCTGGTGAAGGAATTTGGAAAGAAGGAATTGAGAAATTAAAAAACCCAGTAAGAAGAGCATAGCGTGTTCCGTGGAAACCAGAAGACTATTTTTTAAGAATGAAGCTGTGGTCACAAGTGTGAAATGCTACAGGAAGGTGAAGTGAGACTATTGAATTTGACAATTAGGAAGCTATTAGTAACTTTAGCGAGGACACTTTAGCAGTAGCTGGATTGAAATCAATTGAGGAGTGAGTGAGGGGAAGGAAAAAGAATCTGAGCATATGCTATTTTAAAAACAGGCTGTCAGGCACAAGTCTGCTAAGGATTTTCTTACCTTTATCTCATTTGTTTCTTATTATGACCTTACAAAGCAGACATTGCTATTTGTGTGGATTTTTAAAGGTAAAGGTGTAATCTGAGTCTCAGAGAAGTTCATTCAGGTGCTCAAATTGTCCGTCATCACACAGTAAGTCTCAGAATTGTGAATCAAACCCTGCTTACCACAACTTTAAAGTCTGTAGTTTTCCAATTGGACCATAATGCTTAGTGTATTTTTGTAGTATTGTATAAGTAATTTACTTTTTATGGGCCTGAGTTTACTAATCTATGTAATTACAGATGGAGAGGGTGGACAAAAATTACAGACTACAGAAATATAGAAAGTAAAGAGCAAACATTCACACACTTAGCATTTTCAATTTAATCTTCAGACTGGTTTTTTTAAATTTTTAGAGTAATAAGAGCATATGCCAACATTTCAACTGATGCATAAGGTCAAACAAAGCTTAATTATTTTAAAATCCTCCTCTATTTTTGAGTATTCTGTAATTCTAGGCAGAGATTATTCTAGCCTTTTAATTTCCTAGTTTATCATTTAAGACTGAATATAGAGCATTTTGCTCTTCTTCCCCTCTCCTTCTCTCCACATTCTGTGTGCAGAGACTACCTTGGAGATCAGTGGCACTATAGTGAAATAAAAAGAGAACTGAATTAGTAGTCAGAAAACCTGGAACTGAGACCAGCTATGTAAATGAACAGCTGATTGACTTGGAGCAAATCGCATATTCATTCAACTGGACATCAGTTTCTTATGTTTTGACTTTAGGTAATTGGGAAAGAAATGGGCTGCCAAACAAGAGACCATACAGAGTTCATTTACCTGATGCTGCTTGTTCTGTCTTTCAAGTATAGCAACAATTTACCCACCTTCTGGCCATTCCCAGGCCTGCCTGGCCCTCCTGTCCTGTCTTACGGCACCAATCTTTGATAGCAAAGATGGGAAAGAAATCTAGGGAGAAAGGTCTCAGAAGCCTGCTTCCTGGGACTAATTTTAAGGGGAATCATCCGTGCTTTTCTGCAGATACCTTTCCTGGAGGCTGGCTGGAGTGGACAGAGGTCGGGTGCTGCACTGTTGCAGAGTGATTAGGAAAACTTCCTAATGACTTTGATCAAGGTGGTTCCTTTGTAGAAGAAGAAAATGATAATATTCTTCCCCAGTCTAGGATAGTTCTGATGATAAAATGAGATAAAGAATTCAGAACACTTTTGTCATCATTATTTGCTTGTACTTTCTTTTCTTTTCCCAGTACTAGGAATCGAACCATGGACCTCATTCACACAAGGCAAGTGCTGTACCACTGAGTTGTATCCAGCATCCCCAGCTACTATCATCATTATTAGTACTGTCTCATGATCATAGGCAGATGAAATGAAAAAGGACCTTAGGAATTCAACTCCCATCTTTTTAAAATTTTTTTTTCCGTACTGGGAATTGAATCCAAGATCACTGTACCACTGAGCCACATCCCCAGCTCTTTTTATTTTTTTTATCTTTATATAGGGTCTCACTAAGTTGCCCAGGTTGGCCTTGAACTTGTAGTCCTACTGCCTCAGTCTCCTAAATCAATGAGATTATAAGTATGTGCCACCATGCCTGGTTTAACTCCCACCTTCTAAAAGAACCTGAACCTGAAGGAGATGAGCTGATTTACCCTGGATAGAACACTTCCTCTTGTCCCTGTCATAAGTATAGAAGTGGAATGTTCTTTAGGGACAGATTTTAGAGGGCTGCTCCTCACTAGGTAATGATCAACTATTATATAAGGAAGAAACATGTTTGACCCTATGTGATTTGTCAGACCTAATATTCCTGTGGAAAGACAAGTTTAGTCTCTGAGACCGTTTAGACTCTGAAACTTCCATGGTAATATTTTTTTCCCAATTTGGCGGTAGGGGAATTGAACCTAGACATGCTCTACCATTGAGCCACCACCCTCCATCCTTTATTTTGAGAAAGGATCTTGTTAGGTTGGTAAGGCTAGTCTCACACTTGCAATCCTCCTGGCTCAGCCTCCTGAGTCACTGGGATTACAGGCATGCACCACCATGCCCAGTTATCATGTTTAATTTAACTGACACAATGTGAAAGAGGAGCATCTTTCTTTTCTTGCTATTGTGGAGTCTATGTTACTATGTTCACCTCAAGTTTCCTTCCAGGATGAATGTCATCTATAGCAAGCAAATGACAGAGAAAGCCCAGTTCACTTATAATATTAGGCAAAACCAATGCTTTTTTGAATCTCTGTAAAATTATTAACTCTTGAAGCATCTGTCTTCTAGTTCTTTGGACTCTGACCTAGAGTATCTGATCTTTAAGGACTAGGTTCCACAGTAACTGTGAAGACCAAGGAGACTGGTTTCTAGTCCATCCCCATGGAAACTCAATGCCATTTGTATTAGCAGAGCCCTATTCAGGGCATTTCAGTTTTAAAGCCTGTGATGCATAGAGTCCTAGGCAAAGAAATAAAGAGGGACAGGTGTGTTGTAGAACCCCAGGTATCTGAAGAATGGAAGGGAAAAACTTGGAAGGACCAACAAGTCATTCTGAACCAGCCTCAGGAAGCTGGCACCATGTGGACTGGGTAGAAAGAGATTCAGAACAGGCAGTGTAGATTGAAGACTTAAGGAGAAGTCTCTCTTTGGTTAAGAAGGACAAGGAACCTAGCAGGAGAGGAGACCACTACTAAATGGATGATGGGTAAGTAAAGAAGTCTGAGGAATGAAATCCGGAGAAAGGAAAAAAAGGGCCTGAGGCTGAAGGCCTGATGGTAACTCAGATCTGGTAGCAACAGAGCATAATGAGAGAAGAGTGTGGAGGCTAGGGAAACTCAGGGAGCCTTAAGGATGTGACTAAGGGGGACAGAGATAGAAAAGGGCAGCGGTCTGAGGCTGGGAGAGACCAGGAACCATGAGTTTAGACAAAAACATTTGGAGTAGATGAGAACGGAGTGTGGCTTGGCCAAGAAATTGAACTTTACAGAGAGTGACAGGATGGTAAAAGGATTAGGGAATGCCAGCTACAGAATGTGGGAAGAAGTGCAATGGACATGAATCATGAGAGGTGTGGATGGAGGGAAAGGGACATTTTAAAGTGAAGTTACTAAGGGTTATGTATAGTGAGGAAGAAGGAGAAATTGATGGGATGGCAAAGGGAAACTGTAAGATGACAGGACTGGGGACACAAGAAAGTGATAGATTGGAAGTTAGAAACAGGATAGAGAGCCCACATGCTAAAGATGAAAAAAGGGGTTGATGTGGAGAGTTAGCACCAGAAATTAATTCATTTGTGGGAGGGTCTGGGTAAACTAGAAAGTTTTCTTTGAAATTCCCATAAAGATACGGTGGAACCTGACAGCCATTTGTCCTTTCACCCATCAAAACTGTTGGCTCCCTCAGCCTTTCTGTGTGGAAGTCACTGTGACCTGGACTAGCTCCTGAGATGCAGCACATTGTCAAGCTAGATTGGTCTGGGTCTACTTTCTGGAATGCTTGGGAAGACTGAGCTAACCTGGAATGATTTCTGAAAGTTGGAGAAGATGAGTAAGGAAAATTTGTTCTGCATTTGTCTTTCTTTAGTTTGATTCTCAGGTTTAATAATTGCCTGGATTATCTCCTTTCTTCTCAGAAAAGAGCAAAGAGGATACAGAGGAGGCAAACAATTTGCAGGAGGCTTTGGGAACCTAGATGCTTCATCACAATGAGTTAGGAACACACAGGATAGGAATAGGCAAATGAACATGGAACAAGATTCCAAAGGATGAAAGAATTGAAGGACTTTGTGTTATAGGTATGTCCACTTTATCCTTCTTTAAGGCATAGGGAGTTGAGATCTGAACATCTGCAGATTCTGCAGAGTAAGCCTAGCACCAGAGGCTCAACATTGCCAACCACCTTTTTCAGCCTTCCTGGGAGATGCTCACAGGAGTAATGAGGTGGTCAATTCCCAAGGGGGAGCTAGTAGGAGGGAGCTGATCAAAGGTGGAAGATGGTATATAGAAACCATTTCTAGAGGGAGTGCCCAGACTAGATTGAACAAATAGGGTTTGTGATGTTGTAGGGACTGGGGGATGAAAATAAATTGTCTGAGGGGATGCTATCCAAATAACTGTCTCTTTGTCTTACTCTGATAATATCCCTTAGCTTTTAAAATATGGACTGGTAATAGGTTTCTTTAGGAAAGCCCTAAGACCATGTAAAATGTGGGAATTGATTGTTTTTTCTTTTTTCTGGACCAAAGAGCAAAATAATTTTTTTTTATATTTGTCATATGTATCCCAGCAACACTTTATGAATGAAATAATGCATGAGCATCACAGTTTGTCTGTAGGGTCACTAAGTGGTATTCAATTAGAGGCATGAGTAATGTTTGAGTCACAGATCTTTGGAGAATTAAATCAGTTCGCCTGTTTTATTTTTTTTATGGGAAATATACTTATCTTCTTAAGGGTTTACATAATCGCAAATGGCACATACCTGGTTTAAAAGAATAAAAAATGTACTGTCCTTAACCATTTCGAGTGGCTTAGCTTCATCTTTCCTGCCTCTTTAAACATCCAGTTTTATTTGATTGTTCCCCTCCTTATTTTTAAATTGAAAACCTAGTCAGGAGACATTATTCACACTGTTGAGAAGCTTGTCTGACTTATGGATGATAAAACAAAAGATGTCAGAGAGACGAAGTCCAGTATTTTTGTTGATACTAGATTCTAAGTACAAAGAGTCCCTGAAAAAAGTTTTTTTTTTTTTTTTTTTTTTTTGTTTTTTTTTTTCCTGGAATAGAGAGATTTCTGTGGGATAGTGAGAGGATGTTGAAGGAGGGATAATTCAAGGGAAGGAACAGATCCAGGCAACAGGGTTTCTGTGTGGACTTGGAAACTTGACTCCTTATTTGGTGTACAACAGAATGATTCCCTTCTCTTCTGCCATACATCATTAGAGTCTTAGGCACATTGGAATTGACCTACAGGGTCTTTGAGGGTGGGATCATACCATAACTTACTTTCACTGTCCCATCCCCAGCAACCAGTGAGAACATTGCAAATGAATGAAGTTCCTGGAGGGAACTACTTAGAGGTTGTGGAGAATACATGCTCTAAGAGGCAGGGAAACTTTGGGCTTAACTAGGGACTGACAGATTCTTGGGTATAGGACAGTATCTTTACGGAGAGCAAAGGTTGTGGTGTGTGTGTGTGTGTGTGTGTGTGTGTGTGTGTGTGTCTAAGAGAACATGGAGCCTTGGCAGGAAGTGTCCTCAGAAGCTGACCTTGCGTTCTCTTTACATGTGAGCAGGGCCTTTGTGACTGAGCTTCCCTTTACAGACACATGAGCCTCTGAACTGATCCCTGGCCAGCACCTTGTTCATGGCTACTTGGAATACTACAGTCTCTGGCTGGTGTTCAGTTTTGTGTGACATGTTCTTGAACTAGTCTAGGGTAAATGTATTAAGAAGGACCTATTCTTTGCCCCCTTGTTTTATGTTTATAATATGCATCTACTTCACATTTCTGTCTGGAAGTCATATGTGGAAGGCCATCTTGCTTGAAGTTAGCTATTTTTCCCTGGTGGTAGAGTCTTCTGCTTTCATCCCTGCCCTGAATCACCTTGGTGGTGTTTCCTACCAGGTCTCATCTTTGGGGTGATAAGGATGGGTAGGGAAGTGTGCGTTCAAGTGCTGTCTTGGAATTTGGACAATCCTTAAAGTTCTTCCTATTTGAGCAGTTATGTTGGTCCTTTATTTGCTCAATACCTAGTGTGACAGGTTAGGACTATATTGGGTTATAATTGGAGTCTATGGACACACCATGAGAGAGGAGGAGAGGAGTCTGAGTCTGCTCTCTGCTTTTACTGTAACCTTTTGAGTGGGAGTGGGGTGGTAAACACTTGAATCAAATCTTTAAATCAATGCATTATCATTGGAAGCTTAGAGGTCAATTATCTCAATGTGTCTGGGAACCATATAGGAGAAAATAAGTTGAAGGTGAGATAAGAAGGACTTGGATTAGACATTCAAAAGAACTGGCACCGAGGAAATTATAAACAACAGTGATTATGGAGTTGTCTTCTCTGGGAGGTTTTTAAAAATAGGAAATGATTTCTTAGATCTGGACTGGGTTTGGGAAGTTTTTATATATGGTTATGGAGAGCTGGTCAGTTTAATCATACTTGGATGCCTCTAGCAAACTCAGACAGCTGAGAAATCCTCCCTTCTTAAATTAGGAAAATTCATTCCCTGGGAGGAAAGATCTGCAGGGACTTAGGGATAGGGTGGGTGGGGGGAAGGGACACAGGTTTTTAAAGACTATGTCCCTTGACTGAGAGACCAACCTGTATTTCATTAGAGAAATGCCATTCTTACCCTCTCTCCCCACGTGTACACACGCAAACTCTTAATTTCTGTCTCTGTCACACACACACACACACACACACACACACACACACACACACACACACACACTACACTGCTCCGTTTCTACTCTAGTCCTTAATTCTAGTGAAGATGCTGAGGAACATCAGATCAGTCTTCTGGTACCTCTTCTCTGGGCTCGACAGATACAATTCTGACAGCTGAGGAACGGACCAGATTCCTGGAGCCCAGCTTTCCTGCCATTCTCTGCCGCCATTCAGTGTTTCTTCACAGAAGCAGCTCCTTTGTTTCTGGGATCCAGGGTTTTCCCTGAATCCTCCAGCTTTGCCCAGCCCCAGCCTGAAAATAGCTGGACCGGGATGAAACCACAGTGAAGGAATGGGGGTGGAGGTAGAGATGGCTTCTGCCTTCTCTGCCAGGCTGGGTGCACTTGACTTCATTAGCATGAGAATAGAGAGACTTCCCCGTATCCTCTCTTAGGGA
The DNA here is from genome assembly GCF_902686455.1 of Sciurus vulgaris. NCBI lineage: Eukaryota > Metazoa > Chordata > Mammalia > Rodentia > Sciuridae > Sciurus > Sciurus vulgaris. Next base: position 120,314,427 of record NC_136461.1, on the reverse strand, counting down.
TGGAGAGGAAAGGAGAGCAAAGACTCTAGCTCTGTCCTACCCTATCAGGGATTCTGAGACTGGGAAAATGACCACTGTCACATTCCTCCAATCCTCTGAGGATCCTAGGACCCACGATATTGAAAAAAGCTTTGATGGAGCCGGCTGGTGGATCTCCACTCCAGATTTTCCAGCTGTCCCTGTCCCCCCACCGCTCAGAGAGCAGGATGCTGAGATGGCTCGGTGATGCAGAAGGTATGTGCTTTTTCAGTTCTGGTGCTGATGCTGTGTGTGTGGTGAGGTCTCTGTGGCGCAATGGACGAGCGCGCTGGACTTCTAATCCAGAGGTTCCGGGTTCGAGTCCCGGCAGAGATGGTCACCTGGCAGGTGCCTCTTTTGTTTCGAATGCTGTAATGCTAGGTTGATAATTATATTTATTCCTCCCTGGAGGCTTTGGGGAGAGAAAGGAAAGCCTTTTCCTTGGGAATCCCAGACCTCCTTTCCTTTTATATTTCCTCCCTTTTTATTTTTTCTCTGTTTCTCCCTTCCTGATTTTCATTGTCTAGTGGAGGCTCAGATGTCTGCTGCATCTCTGCTCAATTTGACCCACACAGCCTTTGAATCCTTGCTTCATAATGGGATAATTGATACATTGCGACCAGGAAGCCAGCTCACAGGTTCTGGAACCACTACGGTTCTCATCCTTTTTAACCTCTGAGAACACAAAAAGGCAGATTGACTCATATGCAAAGGAGGAAATGTCCAGCTGTCCTCTAAGGTAATACCCACCTTGACTGAGGTATTCTTTTTTGGGCCAGCAGATGGTAGGGGTCATGTAGAGAATAATTTCTCGCACTTTGTCAGCTATACTTTTGTATTCGTAGGGCTTTGGGGGCTAAAGCTGATAACTTCCTTCCTCTTACATTTCAAAGGTGAAATGTAATCATTACTCTTTGTCTCAGTGGAATAAACCACACAGCAACACACTAATTACCAGGGGTAAGTTGGATGCGCTTGTTCCCAGAAAGTTAAGTTCTTATGCTCAAATGCTTTCACTGTGTGGTTTGCTGTACCCTTTCTGTTTGCAGGACAAGGTTTGAGGGTTGTGTTGTGATTTTTTTTTTTTCTCCAACAAGCTGATTCTCACCTCTTCTCTCATCCTGTATTCACTTCTGTTCCCTGTCTCATCTAATGGGCCACATTCAGGCAAATTGGGAGCCTGGTCACATCAGGATGTAGCTCCAAGTTTCTATTTTGAGCTGGCCTGGCTTTCTCCCTTGCACATTGCTGCTCGGGCCAAGGGATGGCCCAGGCCAAGGACTGACCTTCACCTCAAGTGAACCCAAGAAACCTGAGAGGACAGCTTCCTCTGCCTGGTGGAGAGTCAGCATCCCTTCCACATGGTACACTGGATGGAGTACCAGAGAACACAACCATGGACTTAGACTCTGAGGAAGTTGGGATGGGAGAAGCGGAGTATCCAAATAACCAGTTTAACCAAACCATGCCAGGGGTTGGGGGAAAGATGGGGCAGATGAGGACTCTGGATGGGGCTTGGTACCTTTTCCTTTGACATGTGTGTATCTGCAGCAAGTTAAAACTCCTGAAATTCTTTTGAAGTGGTAGTCTTTTAAAGAAACTTAAAATTCTTGTCCTAAGAGCCAATATAACTTTACGTTTCTGCATTACCCTGAGGAATGCCAACCTCAGCTGTTAAGTTATTACCCAACAGCCCTGTGGATATGTACTTTGGAGGATACTGGTATGAACCAGAAATTCCTTAAAACTTCCTCCTGGATCTTTTTGTTTATTGTTAACTAATTTTATTTTTGATATTTTTGGTTTATGCCCTGACCTGAGAGGAAAAATTACTGTGCTGGAGGGGGTGGGGAGGGAAAGTGGGGAGGGAGTTTAGAAAAGGGATGTTATATTTTCAACAATAATCCAAACATTATGTTTTTCCCCTCCCCGCCCCACCTCAGTACTGGGAATTGAACCCAGGGGTGCTCTAACACTGAACTATATTCCCTTCCCTTTTAAATTTTATGTTGAAAAAAGATCTCTCTGAGTTGTACAGACTGGTCTTAAACTTGCAATCTTCCTGCCTCAGCCTCCAGAGTAGCTGGCATGTACCACTGTGCCTGGTTTCATACAGTCTTTTGAGATCCCCCTGTCTCATGCTATTGTAATGGGGTGGCTCAACAGTAAGACATCTGAGAGAAAGGAGATTGTTGTCATATGCACTGTTTAAAGTCAGGGCAAGGGTGCAGGTTCATTATGGCCTACTCGAGGATATGTTCAAGCCTGGAAGCTTTCTGGGAATAATAATCAGACTTCATGGAATTGTGGGGTCAGTGGACAGGGGTGGGAACAGGGAGAGGGTATGTACCCAGCTAGTCACTGAGTTGGGATTTGTTCACGTTTGATCAGCATGTGAGGTAGCCAGCTCCTTATGTGAGATCTATGCCAGTGACAATTAAAACCCATAGAGTTCCCCAAGCCTGATTTTAGCCTGTCATTTCTATTTCCTAATTTGGAATCAGAGGGCTTTGGTATAAATCATAGCTTTGCCAATTTGCTCAATCTCTGAACTTTAATTCACTTATTTGTAGAAATGAGGTCATACTATCTTTCATACACATGTGAAAATGGATGAGAAAGCCCATGGTACAGCTCTGTACATATATGTGGACTACATTAATTTTCTGGTTGCTTTCATCTCACTCTTCAGCATGTGAGAAAGGTGACTGGCCACAAAGTGGGGAGGTGAGAGGGTCTGAATGATTAACTCTGACCTGGAGCATCCTGGGTGACTTTGTGCCATTAACTAGGGCTGGTGCTGGCACAGGACAGGACAAGAAAGGATGGAGTGGATACTTCTAGCTGGTGTGGTCCTCCAGAGGATGACTGGTCCCTCTGCACCTCAGGGGACCTCATCTCAGCTAGATAGGTAGAAAAGTCCACCCCACTGAGTGGAATGAGAAGCTTCCATAGTCTTAACCATCAGCCAGCTTTTGGTTATCTGCATCTGTCTCTGAGGGGTGATGCTTTGGGACTCAAAGAGGATATCATCAGGACTGCAGGAAGCTTTTCTGCATTGGTGAAATCCTTCCGTATGCCATAGCAATTTTCTTCTTAATACAGGAGGTATAACTCCCAATTTATGACTTTCATAATTATTATATTTTTAAAATACTCAGAATACAAAATAGAAATAGTTATTTTTTAAAGTCAGTCACTTTACCACAGGACTCAAATGCTTCAGAGGTGCTGGAGCTGATCATTAATTGCAAAGTATGTGGGCAGATATGTCTTATTTATTATTGTATTCTCAGTATCTGAAATATGGTAGGCATTTGATGGATATATTTGAAAGAATTAACGCTGACTTAGATTGGCTATAAATTATGTAGATAGGAAAAAGAAAGAGATTTCTCTTAGCTCCTCGGCAGCAAGAAAACAGGCAATAGCTTCATGCATTAATTCATTTACTTAACAAATATTCATCATTTTGTGTCACTTTCCATTGTTCCAGACAGTAGCATCCAAAATAGCAACCCCCATCACCCTCAGGAGTGCATATTCTTATGACCAAGACATGAAAGGTTAAAGTGTGTGTGTGTGTGTGTTTTACTAAGGGATTGAACTCGGGCACTTTACAACTGAACTACATCCCCAGCCCTTTTTATTATGTTTTAAATTTTGAGGCAGGGTCTCACTAAATTTCCCAGACTGATCTCAAACTTGTGATCCTCCTGCCTGGGCCTCCCGAGTTGCTGGGATTACAGGCATGCACTATCATGCCTGGATAGATAGCTAAATGTTAAAATAGAATTTTAGGTGGAATTAGGTACTGTGGGGGAATTTGAATGATGGGATAGAGAGTGATATGAGTGGTGGTTTTGGGGGCCCTCTTGTAGGGAGTGAGGACCTAAAAGAAGAGGGGTTGGGTGAGATCCAGAAGATTGGTACTTCATGCAAAGAAACACCAAGAGTGGACACCCTGAGGTTTGGACCAATTTGAAGGGAAGCCCAAAGGTCAGTGTAGTGGGTGGAGAGGTGATAGAGAGAGTTTAAGGGTCAGAGTTTAATACTGGGTATGCCACCAAGAGCAGTGCTAATCCTGTCACATCCAACTCTGCCTGATTAAGTCAAGTATTTACTTAAGACTCCTTTATTCTCCTACAATTAAATCCAGAGGTAACATAACCTTCCTACTCAAATTAATTAAAACAAATCAATATGATAGAGTAATTGTAATATATGAGAGAAATAAAAGGAAATAAATTTATAATAAATAGTATGCATTTTAGTATGTAAATGCTACATTAGCACTTTTCTTTCTTTATGAAGAATGGTCTTGAATACAGGAGCTTCACAGGGAAACCAAGGCAGGCATTGCTGCATTGCTGACTTAAATATCATGAGAGAGAGCTGGGGGTGTACCTTAGTGGTAGAGCACTTGCCCGACATGTGTGAAACCCTGGGTTCAATCCCCAGTACTGTGATAGATAGATAGATAGATAAATAAATACTATATATTTTTTAAAAAAGGGACATCATCCATTAGCAGTGTCATTTCCAAATCTGGTGAAGACTTTTTGTTAAATTTTTTATCAGAACAAAGTAAATCTTCTTGCAAAATACACAGTACACAATACTTTGCATTTCTGGGAGCTTTAGGAAGTTTTAAAACCATGCATAAAACTCTTTTGTCTTCATATATGTAAAAATGAGTTAGACTTCAGACTCAGATACCAGCGAATAGGTTTTTAGTAGGTGATTCAAAAAAAGTACGTAACATGGGCAATTCTTCGCATGAGATGTTCCTGCTTGTCATTAGATAAATAAATCCCAGATACCCTTCCTCTCTATAGTTAGTGGGGGTCTCCAGTCATTTTGACAAAAAAAACTGCTCTACCAAATTTTCATACCACTTCAGAGGGGTGATGGCTGCCCCTTCAGCAACATGGACATGGGGCTTGTAGGTCAGACTTTCCTGCATGTTGGTGAGGACTGCTGGTGGGTTTTGAGGAAGGCTGACAAGTTTAAAGGCTGTTGGCAGAGAACATACTGGGTTGGAGATGCAGGCAGGTTTGTAGTTCTGCTAGGCCCCCAGCCTTGCAGAAGCAACAGGGGGTGGCACTGTGATTTCCAAGGGTTGGTTCTGCTGTCACCAGTGATGGGGAGTTTTATAATAGTGTCCATCTACAAAAGTGATTTATTAACTCTGGAGAGCAGACCTGGCACACATCACTTACATTTTGTCTGGGAACTGGTTATTTTTACTTATTGTCATTACCATAGTTGTCACCTACCAGTGAACATGTTCATTTTGCTTGTATTTAAAATCCGTAGCAAATAGAGCATACTCCCTAAAACAGTATTGCAGTGTTTATGTCCATAGTAGCTCCCATAAATTATCATGGAACAGAGTGTCTTTAAACTTCCCTAGTCCTCCTCAGAGGTTAGATGAATTTTTTTCCCCTGTGATAGAAATACTGTTGTGCAGTGTCCTTTTGAGAGAATAAATAGTGAGACGTGGAGTATTATAAGGGAAGCTGAAAACCATCAGCATGGTAGAAGGAGCAATTTCATGGGAATGATCCAGACCTGGGTCCAAATCTGGGGTCTGTTTACTTGTGTGATTGAGGCACACATTAGGTCTCTCTGAACCTTGAATTCCTCACCTAGAAAATGATCCACATCTTCTCCAGAATTAACTAAAGGAAGATGTAAATCAGTGTCTGGATTAGATAGAGACTGTATCTGGATACCCAGTAAGAGCTAATGCAAATGCTGGCTTCCTTTGTTTATGGATGATTCTTTCAATCCATCTTCTCCAGATTGCATGTATTGAGCTGGTTTCTTAGAGACCATGCTTGAACATTGGGGGGACTTAGCCTTGAATGGCATGTTTTCATCCCTTGAAAATGCTTGGGCTGAGTGGAGGCCTAGTGGAGGTAAACAAATGCATAAAGTACTTTAGATAGTGGTTCGCTCCAAGAGCACTTCTCCCCACTGTGATCACTTTGGGAGCCCTGGATTTCTCTCTGGAGCTTTGAGCAGAGAAACCCTGAAGCAATCCTTAGTCTAGGTCTGGAAGCAAGGTTTCCTAGGCTCTGTGGAGAGGGTCACAGGACACCTTTTCTGTGTGCAGCAATGCAGGGATTTATAGCCAGGTATGCTGGCATCTGTCTGGAGAAGGCAGGTAAGTGTCTTAAGGGATGGAAGTAGGCTCAGAACAAATGCCTGGGAGCTGGGAGGAGATTGGAGACCAGAGCTTGGCTGCTGCATTCCTGGACAGATCCCTTTCTGGGAGAATTCCCTTCTTGGATTCAGCTCAGTCTGACTCTCAGGGGACTATCTTCTGGGAATCACTTAACAACCCCTAAAAATCTTTTCTTTTTTTTTTTTTTTTTTTTTTTTTTTTTTTTGCTGCATCAATAGATCACTTTTCAGGAGGGAAACATACCATCTAAAATAGCAGACGATTCAGAACCAGTTGTATTTATTTTAAGAGAACACGAAACATTTTCCTTTCTAATTATGGCCGAACTTCTGACAGTGCTTTCTTCCCCTCTCTTTCTTTCAGTGTGTTCCTGATGGCAGAAGAGAGTGATTGCTTGCTCCTGGGTTTCAGGACACGGTCCAAAGTGGCCTGTGTCAAGCACATTTCTCTGGAGTCTTACATTTTATGTTATATTCTAGTACACATTTTGGGCTCTCATTGTATTGGGCACATTTGAGGTATGAAAATTATTTGCTGGCTTTAAATCTTAGAGGAAGAGTGATGCCTGGCATGACCATATATGGACGCCTGGCATTCCCTAGTTATTAAAGCACAGAACTATATTAATATTAAAAGTGAGTTTGTGACACCTGAGTATCTTTCCTGAGATGAAACGGCAGGTAGTCTAGAAACAGGTTAAGTAGATAGAAACCCATAAGTTCAAATGAACAAACATTAATTCATTTACTCTTTTTACAAAGATTAATTTAGTACCTACTATGTACTAAACCCTGGAATAGGTACAATAATCAGCAAAAAGAGACAGATTATCACACAGACATATGAAAAATTTTAAGTGTGAATGGGAGAGAGCTCTATGGAGCAGGAAAGGTCTATGGCTGGGGGAGTGGGTTCTTTCAAGGAGGTCAAGCCAACTTCCTCCAGGATGTGGCTCTTGACTGCATCTAAATGGTAAGTAGAAAAAAAATCTGGGCAAAGAGTATAGAAAAGAGCTTGGTAGATAGAGGTAAAGCATAGGCTGAAGTGTTGTGGGAAGGGAAACACCATGTATGAAGAACTGAAAAGCAAGTTTCGTTTGACTACAAAGAGCAAGGGAGAAGCGTGGCATGATGTCAAGTTGGATGGAGAAGCAGGAGGAAGGCCCCAGAAGGCCTTGTAGTCCCTGTAAGGGGTTTTGTCCTTATCCCCCAAACAGTGGGAGATCACTGAAGGGATTTAAGCCAAAGAATAACATGATCAGATTTGCATTTTGGAAAAATGACTCCAGCTGCTGCTCAGAGAAAAGGTGGAAGGCCGCCAGATAGATACTGGAGCTGAACCAGAAGTTTACACCAAGAGTCGTTGCGAAAAGCAAAGTTAGGTTGGGTTAAGGTAACAATGGCAGTGGTGGTAATGGCAAATAGAGAAGGCGATGATTTTAGAGATATCTGTGAGCTAAACTGTGCAAGATTTGCTGATGGATTGGAAGTGGTAGATGGAGGGAGGAGTTAACCAGGCTGGATTGTGTTTTGCATACCATCACCAGGATGGGAAACAATGGAAGCAGGCCAGATTTGAGAAAGAAAAGAGTGAGTTCAATCTTGAGCTTCTAAATTTGAGGTGCAGTTGAGAGACGCAAGAGGGGCTGTCACGTTTATAGGCAGTTGAGAGCTGGGCCAGGGTCCGAACTAATTTAATTTTGGAATTCATCTGCATATTGGAGGAATTTGAAGCCAAATTCTGAAAGCACTTAGGACAAAGTATTTGGAGGGGAAGAAGGAGGGCCTAAGAATGAGCTAAGAGGAACACCAACATCTAATAGCAAAGAAGAGGGGAGTTATATCAGAATATTATAACTTCTGAAGATAGGGAAGAGAAGGGAGTGTCTAAGAAGGGATTTGATGGGCATCACATACTGCAGAGAAGTCAAAAAAGACAATAGCTAAAATATGTCCATCTTAGTAAGTGACATGGAGGAGAGTTGTTTTGGTTTCTGTGGAATATTGGGTTAGAAAACCAGGTTGGAGGGCATAGGAGGTAAGGATATTGAGGCAATGCATGCTGCTAAACTTGGAAGTTTGGATGAGAGGAAGGTGATGAGCTGGAAGGGATGAGGGGTTTAACAAGATTCTTTTGTTTTTCTTGCTTTAACTGTTTGATATCAATTTCACAAATAAATGAAAGTAGACAGAATAGTTTTACAAACCCTGGTACCCACCACTGAGTTTCAATAATGATATGCTTAGGGCCAAACTTATCTATAGCTCCACCTATTTTTATTTCTTCATGGAACAGACATGACTTTATTCACAAAATCATTAGGAATCAGAGTCATGAATATTCAAAATCAGATGAAAAACCATTGGCAGCCCAGATTTCTGAGAAAGTAAGGGGGGCAAAAGATTCAGACTACAGGTGAAGGGATTCACTTTAAGTAAACAGAGGACCAGCTCTTCTGTTGCTATCAGGAAGAAAGAGGGTAGATGTGAAGATGTAGACTTGCATGTTCTATGCAAGAAAATTTCATCCAGTGGTGGTGGTGGTGGCACCTACCTTCCTAAGAGGGTGCTCATCAGGTCAAAGAGAAATTGAGATTGGAACTTGGAAAATACTATTCTTGTTATTGGCTTGAGGTAGAATAGGATGGAATTTAGAGCTGCCAGAACACTGGAAGTAGAGCAAGAAATCCCAGGAAGGAGGGAGGCTAGGGTGGAATTTTATCCAGTGGTGTCCTGGCAGCTCCTCTTCCTGTTCCTTCTTTCATAGCAATTAGCTATGTCATGGTAGAGAACTGGGACAAAGGGAGGGAGCTAGATATTTGAGAGCACAGAAATGTGGACTAGTTATTGTGGAGAGTGAGAGGATAATAATATAGCTGAGAGATGCAGAGTATTTACTAGGCAATATTAAGGACTCATTTGGAGGGGTTAAATGGACTCTGAAAAGCAGATTCAACTCACATATAGTACGTGTCCTCCTGTATGTCCAGCTTGTCAGTGTTAACCTTAATAACATAGTGCTCTTGTTACTCTGTTCCCTAGTGGAGGAATATTTCTGTGTGCATATAAAAGTGCATGTTTTACACAGGGTGTGGATTCCACAGTCTTCTGAGTTTGTGGTCAGAATATTTATGTCACAAAAGGGAGGTGGTTTTAATCCTTAGAGCATAGGTGTGTTGAGTCCATTGTCACTTGTTTCTCATTAATTGGTTCAGGGCGCCACCTGCTGGAATGCTTGCTCATATTTACCAACCGAGGCTTACCGTTGCAGCATCTAAATTCTGTATTCTTGGAAGTCAGTGTTTTCACCTTCAGCATCCTCCCCTGTGAATTGTGAGTTTCATATTTTGCTATCTATATTTGTGGGTCAAAGGAGTAACATTAAAACGTGTTTTTTTTCTGACCAGATTTTTCTCATTCAGTCAAATACCACATTTACCTTGTTTAAATTCTTTTGTTGTCTATAAAGTTTATCTGCAGTCTATTATATGCAAGAAGAGAAATAAAGGGCCATTATCTGAAATGGTATGAATAAGAAATAGGTTATCAGGTAAAGATATATGAAGTACCAATGGTACAGAAAACAACCTTGCAAAGATTAAGTAATGTTTTATTTAGCAATCTCTCAAATTTGGATTTGGTTGTCCATTTGATTTTTACCCCCGATTTTTCTCCTACAGGTTCCTTAACTACAATGTGCTTTTTCAGTTTCCAAGCTGACCCTTAGTAAACTAGTCTGCTATAAATGTGTTTTTAATAGTCTATATTAACCTGAATGCAGTGCTATTAAAACCTTTTCTCACAGGTCTTTAGGCCACACTACTAGCTCTCTCGACTTCTAGATGTTCACTAAGTCATTTCTTTCCTTCTAATTTACTCATACTATAAGAACAGGGAGAGATCATTCTAGCTGCTTCCTCTCTGGTAATTCAGTTAATAACTCGTAATTATGATCATCTTACATATACAAATTCAGTCACGATTCATACTGAATTTAGAGGCATACCAGTACAAAGTCTACTGAATCATTCTCTAAGAAAAAGAGCATTAGTTCATTTACCCACTCAGTCTTTACAAAGTGCCTGCTGTGGGTCAGGAGCTTTGAGAAGCTCCAGGTACCCAGGGCGAACAAGAGGAGCATGACCCTGGTGCTTACTGGGGTTCTGTATGGTGTGGGAGTCAGGTGTTGATGAAGTTGTCCTGATACATTAGGGCAAACTCACTGTTAAAGGAAGTATTGGGGGTCCTCCTGGAGAAGTGGCATTAAACCATGAAGGGAGGAGAGAACGAAGACATGCCTGGCTGGCTCTGAGACTAAAGCCTAATGCCAAGAGCTAGATAGGGTGGGGTGGGGTGGGGGCAAAGGCTAATAAATCTTTTTAAGGAGTTTGGATTTTACCCTAAGAACAAATATCAATGAATGATTTTAAGTGGGTGCATGCAGGAATGATGGGGGTGTCCAAATCAGACTTCTAGCTTAGAAAGATTGTTCCAGCTGGAATTGAGAGAGGGGCTGGAGGAAATCCAGTGTGGGGACTTGTGCAGTCTGGCATTGGCACATATTAGGTAAGTGGAGAGGGAGAAAGGGAATGAATGAGAGATGTTTAAGATGTTGATTGAAGACTCCCTGGAAACTGCAGTGAGAGGTGAAGGGAAGGACAGAGTGCAAGATGATTCCTAGCTCTCTGGGGCTTGAGCAAATGGGAATTGCTCTTTGATGAGACAAGGAATACCGCAAAAGAAATAGATTTTCAAAATGGTCAGGAAGGATGAATATTTTCACTTTGGACATATTGCATCTGAGGTTTTTAAGATGTGTGAGTAGATATAGCTCATAGGCAGCTGAATAGATGAGCTTGGAACTCTGAAGAGGAATCTAGTCCAAAGGTACAAGTTAGGAATGATAAGTCTGTTGAGGGTAAATTGATGTTTTGGGAGTGGTCAATATCTCATAGAATCTAGGGTGAGAAGAGAAGAATGGCTAAGAAGGAACCCTGTGGAACCCGTCATTTAAGAAATTGTTAGAGGAGGCAGAAGCCAGGAATTGAGACTGGCCAGGGAGACAAAAAGAAAACCAGAGTGCTGGTGCTACAGCCAATGAGAAGCTTTTCTCATTTCTGTTGCATGTGCAATAGAATCAAATATTGCTGATAAAGGACTATGTGCTCTTTTGAATTTAGTATTGTTAGTATTATGTGGCTTGTCAAGGTATATCACAGTGGAGTGACAGAGTAGATTTCAGTGAGTTCACAAGAGAGTGGGAGATGAGGAAGTTGGAGGTATAAAATTAAAATGTTTGTCATGAAATGGAATTTGGGGGTAAGGTAGGGAATGGAGGGAACAGTATGTTTAAGTAATATTTTTTCCTTTATTTTTTGCATAGGGAGTGGTTTGGAATGCTTAAATGCTCATGGAAATTATCCCATAAAGAAAAAAAAAAATGCTGAAGGAACAAGAGAGCAGATAGTCAACAGTTTAGTCCCTAAGAAGGCAGGCAGAGATGGTGATAATAATGATGATGATGATGATGATGATAATGATGATAATGATGATATTAATGAATTATTATGTCCTCCTTTGTGCTGGTACCATTTTAAGAGCATTATCTTGAATCATTCTTACACAACCTTCTGAGAGGGGAGCTACTGTTATCCTGTTGTTTGAAAAGTGGGAATAAGCCCAGATGGATATAAGAAGAACCAACACTAGACAGAGTGGGGAATTAGGATTTGCACCCAGACTGTCTAGAATGAGCCTTACACTATTAGCCATGGTAATTACTGTGGGATCCACAGCCTAGTTGGAGACTGAAATTGGAGGTATTCCCTTTTGCTACTGCCGCTGTTAGAAGGTTGACAGGGCAGATATGGATATAGATAAGTGACAGCTTGGCTAGTTTTATTAACTTCATAGGAATGCCATAATAAATTGTGGTTCAAAAATAACAGAAATGAGCTGAACCCAGTGGCACATGCCTGTAATCCTTGTGACTTGGGAGGCTGAGACAGGAAGATTGCGAGTTCAAAGCTAGCTCTAGCAACCATGAGGTGCTAAGCAACTCAGTGAGACCCTGTCTCTAAATAAAAAACAAAATAGGGCTGGGGTTGTGGCTCGGTGGTTGAGTGCTTCTGAGTTCAGTCCCCAGTACCTTCCCCTTACCAAAAATAACAGAAATATATTTTCTCAGAGATTTTGAGTACAGAAATCCACAATGAAGATCAAGGTATAAGCAGGGTCTCATTCTCTCTGAACAGGTTCCGTGTTTGGGACTGCAAACCTTCAGTCTTTGTGTACATCTTTACATGTCTCTTCTGTTTCTCAGATCTCCTTCTGCCTTTCTTCTATAAGGACACCTGCCATTCAATTTCAGGCCCACCTTAAGTCCTTCCATTCCCTATCTTACCTCCCTGGCCAGTCTCATCTTTAGATCCTTGAGGAAATCACATTTGCAAAGATACTTTTTCCAAGGTTTTTCCAGCTTTCAAGGATTAGAACTTTGTTGGGGCCCACTATGCAACACACTGTAGTTAGGAGACTAGGGAAGTTTCTGTCTAGTGGAGTCTGTTTTTTGAAGTAAGAATTTGAGTAGTTTTCTAACAGTGAGTCCAGATGTAGAGAGAGCGAATGTATGAAGAAAACGAAGAAATCTTGAAGTAATCACTGTTGAAATCGGGAGAGTCAGCTGACTCGGAAACATAGTTTGTGGATTAATGTGGAGAAACCAGATGAAGAGTGTAATCATGAATTTATAGTTGAGTGATTTTCTGCACAGCGATTAGCAGCTTGGGTGCAAACAGAGAAAGCTGAAGGTTAAAGGGCTTGGGACCATGGAGGAGGAGGTGTGAGTGGGAAGGAATGACAAAGGCAGAGGAGGTTTAGGACACTGGCAGCTTTTTTCTATGGAAGGCCAAGAAGTGAAGCTAAGTGGCCATGAAAGTCAAGTCAGGAGCCAAATAGCAGTGAAAACAGCGAGAGTAACTTAGTAAGCTAGCTGTAATGATACAAGACTACTCTCTAAGTATGGAATATTTGATTATATTATTTTAAACAAAAAAATCTGGATTAGTGATTGCCGTAGAGACAAAGAGAAGTTTAATGGAGTTGGAAGAGTTGAAGAAAAGAGAAAGCAGGATTATGGACAGGCCAGCCATGTGATGCAGTCATACAGAGAAATGGCAGGACTTGGGATGGAGAAAGCTGCTAATGGTGTGTGTGTGTGTGTTTATTATACACACACTATACATATGTACACATATATACACACACATATATAATATATATATGAGAGAGATTTATGATTTATTATAAGGAATTGGCTCATGTGATTATGGAAGCTAACCAAGTCCAGATCCGAGAAAGCTGGTGATATAGTTCTGATCTGAGCCTGAAGCCTTGAGAACTAGAAGAGCTGATGGTATAAGTTCTAGCCCAAATCTGAGTCTGAAGATGAGAGCATACCACTGTCTTATCTTAAGGGCAGTCAGGCAGAGAGAAAGAATTCTTCCTTATTAATCCCTTTTCCATTCAGGTTTCCAGCAGACTGAGGAAAGCAATGTGTTTTTCTTATCCTGAAGTACCCTCAAGGACAAACCCATAAATAATGTATGACCTGGGCACCTTGTTTCTGAGGCGAATTGAAACCAAAAGTTAACCATCACATGCATTTCAATTACACATATGGTCTTAACATATTAATATTGTCTCAATTATAAAATGAAGGGGTGAACCACATTATTTCTGAAGATCTTCCTGATTTTTTTTCTGTTTACTTATTTATTGCTTGTAGTACTGGGGGTTGAACCCAGGGGTGCTTAACTACCATTTTTATTTTTTATTTTGAGACAGGATCTCACTAGGTTGCTTAGGGCCTCACTAAATTGCTGAGGATGGCTTCAAACTTGTGATCCTCCTGCCCCACTCTTCTGAGTTGCAGGGATTACAGGCATGCACCACCAAGCCCAGCATTGGTAGAGCAACTTTTAACAGCCCATGAAAAGAATGCTGCTGTTGCTTGAAATAGATATGTTGTAAAGGTGGGTTGCATATGTTTTGTAATGTAGAGTGCTCCAAATAAATAGTCAGTACTTTTGGAGGTAGAGGGTGGGGAGGAGGTGATGTGTGGAGGTATGGCATGTCTATCTAGCTTTGGGTTAAGGAATGAAAAGTGTGAATAGAGCAGCAAATGGAGCCTTGGTTTAAACACTTCTGGTTGGAGGAATTAGGTAGAGGGAAGTCTCGAGGATGAAGATCTTTTTAGATTTGCACATTACAGCTTCTTGGATTTTCACACTGTTTTCACTCTGCTTGGAGTGCGCTTCTTCTGTTTCCTCATTAGTAACACCCTGTGTGACATCAGCTCCTCTGGGTAGCCCTTCTTGACTTAGTCCACCCACCCTATCTAGATCAGGAATCCACCAGTCCACCCATGACATTCTTTGTGGCCCTCTGCCTCGGCACTCACCATACTGTGTTACTTGACTACTATTTCTGTCTCATCAACATAGTGGTTGGCACAGAAGAAGTGACAAATTCATTTATAAGAAATCATTATTTTATTGCAAGTTTATGATAAATTTGTTATTGTCTTGCTCCTATCACCATATTTAGCAGCTGTTTTATTCCAGGCACAATCCCTAGAAACGAGGACATCACGATACAAAGTCTTGACTCTCTTGAGGCACCTGCTCTAATAGGAGAGATGGGATGAAAAGGAGAGCAATAGAATAAATAAGTGAATGGATGAAGTGTTTGCAAGTGGTTTGTTATGGAGTGAACAGAGGCGATTGCAATGGAGACAGATAGCTTTGGTGGGATAGACAAAAAGTTTCTTTTGACTGGTGATGTGGGAGGGAAATAATACCATGAGTGAGGAAAATATTACTGTCTTGGAATAATCAAGTAGCAATGAATCTAGAAGAATGTGGATTGGAGATATGTGTTAAGATACATATTGATCAGATTCATTGATGATTTGGATATGGGTAGTGAAGAGAAGAAAAGAATCATGAATATTTCACTGAAGTAATGAATTCCCCAGAACTGATCTGGAGAAGTTTGGAAGAGGAAGAAAAAAACAGTCTTGAGAAAAAGTTCAGAGTTCCATTTGTATTTGGGATGTGTATAAATTATTCAAGAGAAGGTTCCAGATGCACAGTCGGATATGCATTTCAAGTTCAGCTCAGAGGTTCCAGATATAAACAAAAGAGATCTCCAAAGATTATGCATAAATCTCTGAGATTGATGGATCATTTAGGAAAAGAATGTAGGGAGGAGGGCTCAGAGTCACCTCTTTGGATATCTGATATTTGGCATCTAGGTAAAGGAGAAGGAGCAATTAAAGAAAACTGCAGAGAATCATTCAGTAGGAGGGAGATTTGGGAAGCAAAAAAGCAAAAAAGAAGGTTCCAAATTAGAGAGAACGCTATTGTTCACAGGTTTAGGAAGATGAAGATAGAGAACTTTACATGGCATGGAAGTCAGTAGGTGCTCTGGCATGCAGTTTCAGGGAGTGGTGGAGTATGCAGTCAGATTACGGTCTGATGAGGGTCAGAGTACAGGAAGTAGACACAGGACATGTGAAGAACTGTGCTTATAAATGAGAATAGAGAAATGAACTCCTGGTTTTGCAGAGCTGTGAGTCAGTGAAAGATTGTTACTGTTGTTATATTCTTCTTGGAAATAGCAGATTAAGCTGTGGCTCATGAAGATAATTCAGGAAAGGGATGATGTAAGTGTTGAAATCCGTAGAATTTTAAGAAAAGGTGAAATCCAGAACCAGAGGGGGAGGATGAGCTTTTGGTGGGAAAGTTTCCCTTTCCTTCTCGTCACAGAGGGAGGAAGCAAAAGTTGAGTGGATACAAGGAGGTTAGTTTGCAGGTAAGAAGCTGTGGGGTTTTACATGCAGGGCCTTCTATATGCTCACTGAAACACAAGGTGGAATCATTAACTTAGAATAGGTGAACAAATTATGGGATCTACTCTTCTGATGACAATGAAACTAGTTTTTTTTTTATTACTAAGATAGTCAATACCCATGTTTTTGTCTGTACTCCTTGAATTTTTTACTCCTGTTTAGTATGGATGGATTTCTATTCTATGCTTTTTTCTTTCTAAAAGTAGTTTGTTGTGGTCGTCAATAGTTTTTTTTTTTTTTTTTTTTTTTTTTTTTTTGATGAGGTTCAAAATGCTTCATCTTTTTTGTGGCAATAAATCTCACAAACCATGCTTTTAGGACAAGAGCTGGTCAGAACAGTTGAGGAGGTAAGCTGGGAACGGTTGATAATTCTAGTTTATAGAGGGGCCTTTAAGAGGCTTTGGAAGAGATGGATATTTGAGAAACAGAGTATTTTTAAAAGCAGTGTAGAAAGAAAGGAAGGATGTAGGTGACATAATGGAAAAGTTCAGGTTTTCTATGCCTTTCAATATGAAATACTCATTTCCGTTTTCAAAAAACTTTGAATGAAATTTATGTTACTAGTTGTCTTCATCTATTTTGACTGCTGTAAACCAAGTACTATAGACTGTTGGCTTATGAACAACAGAAATTTGTTCCTCAGGGTTCTGGAGGCTAGGACACCCAAGGTCTAGATTTAGTGTCTAGTGAGGTCTTGCTTCATGGCTCATAGATGGCACATTCTGGTTCTATCTTCAGATAGTAGAAGTGGGAACAACTCTTTCCTCTCTCTTTCATAGGAGTCCTGGTCCCACTAGCAATCCCAACAGAAAATGGAGTTACTGAGTCATGAGTTACAGTTCTGCTCAGCTTTACAAGGGTATGCTTTATTGCTTTCTAAAATGATTCTATCGATTTTGTATTTTCATTACTACAAATACCAGAGATTTTGCTTCCCCAAAATCTCCAGTCTCCGAATAACACCAATTTGTGGGTTAGGATTTCAACATATGAATTCCAGGAAGGCATAAACATTCAGACCACAGCATTCATTGAGGCCGACCCTTGTGATGTTACTTGACTTCGGGGGAGTCAGAGCAGATGCTAACCATGGGGCTCCATGCATATTTGCTTTACATTTTTTTCAACTGTGAAATAGATTATAAAGACCCAGGGGTGTATATAATGCATATGAACAGTTTAAAAATATAATTACAACCACAAAATGAGCACTGCAGGTCCTACAACCAGCTTAAAATGAGAACATTTTCCTTTCCTTTTAAGACTGTTGGGCGAAGCTCCTCAGTGGCAAATGTCTCTCAGTTCTCAGGGCTAACTAGTAATTCCCAGGATTAACTAGTTTTATCTTACCTATACCTATCCCCAAATAATATGCCACTTCTTTTTGCTTTTTATTTTATCTCTTGTGGTACTGGTGATTGAACTCAGGGGTGCTCTACCACTGAGCTACATTTCTGGTTTATTTTGAGAGAGGATCTCACTAAATTGTCCAAGGTTGGCCTGTGAACTTGTGATCCTCCCGCCTTTAAACTTTAAATAAAGGGAAACGTATTCTTGCATGAGTTGTTTCTGCTCCCTTCACCATTATATTTTTAAGAGTTATACGTTGTATCAGGTGCACTGCAGTTTGTGTTCATTGATGTATAGTGATCCAAGGTAGGAGTTTACCACAATTTATTAATGCATTCTGCCTTTGGTCGACCAGTGTTTTGTTTTCAGGTATTTTTTTTCTATTATGAACAATGCTGCTGGAATGTATTTGTATCTCCTAGAGCAACTTATTTCAGGGTATATACCTGGGAATAGGATTGCTGAGTCATAGATTATATTCCTGCTCTGCTTCACCAGGTATGTTTTATTGCTTTCTAAAGTGATTCTGCCAATTTCAGGTGTTATTTTCATTACTGATAATACCAGATACTTCACAGACTGGAGGTAGAGCTGTTCCCTAGTAGCTCCTGTGGAGATAGGCAGTGAAATTTTGGTAGTGCATTTTCCTCTTGGTTTTCTTTCCTCCTTCTCTGACTTATTTTCAGTTGGGATATATATTTTGTCACATGAATGTGTCCAGGAAGCTTCAAGGAAACTGATAATGTCAAAACCCAGAAAATTCAAAGTTAGAGACAGAAAAGAAGGGGTTATTCCCTGGCACCCATTTTTTTGTTTGTTTGTTTTTGAGGGTCTAGAATGCCCATCAAGCAATGGAGGGGCAGGGGTTTACTTGCAAAATTCTTAGCCCCAGAGTTGAAATGCTTTTTGTGGTCAGGAATTCCCATAGTCACAGTAGAATTGATTGTGAGAACTGCATGTTTTCTACTGTTTTTTCCAAAAGGCTATGGAAATAAGGATGTAATTCTGCCAGAAATTCTGGTGTCTTGACACTCAGGTTGGTCCTGACCTTCTGTTTCCCAAAATAAGAGATCTCTACACCTTTTTATCTTGCCTCTTTCCCTCTGGAGGGTCAGCCATGATCCATTCCCATTAGAAAATGAGTCTCTAATGCTCACAAGACCCTGGAAAAGTAGATATTATTCCAACATTAGAAATGAACCAACTGGGGTTTAGAGAGGTGAGTGACACAGCTTCTGGGTTATAGATTTGAGAACCAAAGCCATGCCTGTCTGATTCCATCTGTGCTTTCTCTGTGGATTGCTCCCTGACCCCTCTGTTCTTTGTAATGTCATATATAATCATGTGATCCTGAACCAGGGTTTTATTCTGTCTGAGCTTTTGGAAGATAACAATTCTCATACTTTTTTCCACTTTTCCTTTTTATTCTTTCTTATTGGTGCATTATGACACATAATAATGGAATTCATTATGCCATATTAATACAAGTAAATAACAATATGATCAGTCTTATTCCCCATTACCTTCCAGTTCACATAGTTTTAATAAATGTTTGTTAAACAATAAAAGTCACTATGTGAATTTCTTATATCCTAGTAGGAACACTGTCGTTGGCCTACAAAGGTCTTCCTCCTTGATGTTATTATTGTTTTTATATGTGTCTCCTAAATCTATCCTCATAGCTTCTGGTTAAGCGTGAGTGTTATTATTCTGTACCCAGTATATATCTGCAATTAGGTGGGTCTTGGCCATAAATCTTGCTTCAGTATATTGTTTATCTTTTACTTTGCTTTCACCTGTTCTGCTGGCAGAAAGCATACTTCCTCTCATAATGGTCAGAGTTTTTAGTGGAGGCTTTCACAGTGTATGCTGTTACCAACTCATTGCGTACTCTGGCTCTGATATTTGTCCCTGAGATGCAGTCAGGCTTGGCGGCACAACCAGCATGCCAATACCCTGCTCCCCGGGGAGGCTGCTATCACTGCCTCCCAGGCTGTTTACCTCTCCAGTCACACCTCACCCTGCTAACAGGGGAGTCAGAAGCAGATAGAAGGTGGTGTTCCAATGTGCGAAAAATAATAAAACCAGTTTCTAACTTGGTGTGGCTTGGGAGGATCCATTACCACCACCTAAGATGCATCCAGAAGGTAAAGTTTTCAGACCTTTCTCCTGCACACCTTCTTGCAATTTCACATGCCATCAGCACCTAACCTGACTCCATTTTCTCCTGCACTGAGGAAACAGGTGTGCTGGCTGTCAGTGGAACACTGATACACAAAGAATATAAAGGCCGTGGTCTGAGGAGTTGTTCTTTGTGACCCCCAATATTTTACCCTTAAATAAGGAACTGGAACAAAAGGTGGTGTCATACCACCTGAAGAAATGTGTTAGGGCCTTCGGCTCCAGTTCTTCTTTGTAGTTGGTTGCAATCTTGTTCTATCCTTTAAGTTAGTTAACTGGGGAGAAATTTTCAAAGAATAATGAAGATTACTGAGGATGGCCATAAGAGATCAGAGGTAGGGTCATAGCCTAGAAGAGGGACTGGAAAACTTTTTCCATAAAGGACCTACAAGCTTTTTGGGCCCTCTTTCTGTGCAGA
This sequence comes from Sciurus vulgaris, assembly GCF_902686455.1. Classification (NCBI taxonomy): domain Eukaryota; kingdom Metazoa; phylum Chordata; class Mammalia; order Rodentia; family Sciuridae; genus Sciurus; species Sciurus vulgaris. Next base: position 120,294,355 of record NC_136461.1, on the reverse strand, counting down.
CTATTATTCTTTGTTTGATTTGTAATCCTTTAAAAATGTAAGAACCATTCTCAGCTCAGATCCTTGCAGAACTAGGCCACAGGCTAGATTTGGTGTATAGTTTCCAGTTCCATAATCTCATCCTTGATTTTACAGGAAAAAAAAAAAAAAAAAACACTTAATATGGTAAGTTTTGAGAGGAAGCAATGAGCAAGCATGAATAATTAGGAAAGAATTTCTGGAGGACAAAATGAGCTAAGAAAAATATAGGAAGGATGGAGACTATGAGAAAATTGTTGGGAGGAACTAGGGACAGAAGAAAGGAAGATATGATAGGGGCTAAGATCTGCACAGTATCTTGAATAAAGAGAGTCTGTGAAAATGGAGAAAACAAGTTAGCTTTCCTCCTAAGCAGAGCTAGTGGCAAATACTCCCCAGCCCTGCTGTAGAGCAGAGCAGAGTCAAATGGGCTTTGAGAGGGAATTTACTCCCATCTTTTGAGTCATAAGGACAGCCCTCTATAAACTCACATGACAAGTCATAGCCCTTCACTTGCCTTCCTGTCACCTTCCAATGCTGTGGCTTAGTGCTTGTTCCATCAGTTCTCACGATTGGAAATAAAAGGTGGGTAAGATGAAAGCTACCTTTCTGCAGCTTGGCCATGGTGGGTGTGAAGGAGAGCAGCAACAGCTGTGGAAAACTTCCTGTGGGCTGGGAAGTACATGCAATAATATCAGCCATGCCAACTTCAGTCAAAATGTGATCTTTTGCCCTCCAGATAACCCACCTTCAGAAACAGGCAAGGTGGTAAAAGAGGAAAAGCTGAACATGGATTGGGAGGTAATAGACCTCAAAGGGAAAAGAAGGAAAAGAATCTCAAACATGAAATCAGGTTAGAGCACAGATAAATAGGCTACTGTTTAGCTTGAAGATACTTGAAAAACAGAAACTTCTAAATTTCTTCACCCAGTAAGTCCCAAATTTTCAGTGCTGTGACTATTTGAGTGAAATCATCACAGGTGCATTCAAATAGATTGGAAATCATAATTTAGAGTTCCATGTAAAATTTGTAATCATTTACATCATCATAAATTTGATCACCAACATGATTCTATAATTTATTATCATTAATAGTATCATACATATTTTCACTAATCTTTCACCTATTACTTTTCTCAAAAGAGTAGAACTCTAAAATCTTATCGATTTATTTTAAAGTTACTGCAAGTGATATATTTGTTGCTCAATTTAAGCTTCTTAGGTGTCCCATAAATGGGACAATGGGACATATGGGTTAGAAAATATTAGGTATCACAAGAAAGGACCAATTTCCCCCAGAATTAGGAGAAAGCACTGGATTAGGAGTCAGTGTATCTTGGTTTCAGTCTCTAGCCTCTTCTTGACTAGCCTTGTTCTTTCAGGAAAGTAACTATCTAGCCTCAGTTTCCTCATGAGGAAAATACAGATGGTACACTCTTCCTATTTAATAATGATGTTTTTATTTGTATGTGGATATTAAGGGGCTTTGTAAGCTATAAATAACTGTGATAATGACAGAGACTTTATTTGTGTTAGTATTTCCTCAGTGGGATGACTTTACTTGTGCGTAGCAGGCAGCTACCTATCTGCTGTGATCCGAGGAGTACCTAAAGGATCAGCTGCCTGTCAAATTTCTTCTAAATTGGACTGTGATAAAATGACTCACTCATCTTCATAAGGTCCAAAGTTTTTACTCAGGTAATTAAATTAGGAACACAACATGCAGATGTTATTGAAGACAGGGCTCAACTCAGATGTGGACATCCTAGCTCTTGATTAGCCTGATTCCTGGGAACGTCCTGAGAGAATGGAGCAGAATTGCCATCAAATACAGGACTTGAGGAACTCGGGGTGACCTTGAGAACATGTGAGGGGAGAAAGCCATAAGAAAGAGGAAAGGCCTTTTGTAAATGACTTCATGGTTTTGACTCAGGCTGGTCTGTTCTGCACAGATCCAGGCAGCCTGTGAATTTTTACCTTTGAATTCCTTCCCAGCGCCATTTTTTTTTTTTGCCCCCAAACAAACAGCTCTCAGGATAGTATCCTGACTAGTTCTCCTAGAGCTCTTGTGTATAGACAGCTAACTTTACACAACAAGTCATGTTTCCCTTTCAGGAAACAACCCCTCATTCCAGCCTCCCCAGTCTGCAGTTAGGACTAGACACCTGGCATGGTGGGCATGATGTGTGTCTCTTATGGGCCACGTTGGTTACAACACAAATGTGCAATGTGCTTTCTCCACTTTCTTTTTTCTTTTTGACTTTCTGGATATTGATGCCAGTGCTAATGCTGGCAACCAAATCTTGGAGATAGAACGGCCATATGAGTGGAAGGAACTGGCATTGAGTCACTGCGTGGAGTGACGCCACCAGACCAGGAACACTTACGTCTGACTGGTATGTGAACAAAAAATCATTTTTCGTTTTAGTGTTTTGCCGCTGGGATTTTTGAATTTTCTGGAACTGCAGTAGAGTGTCGCTTGGATTAATACAGTGACTGATGTTTGCAGATTTTCTTCTGGATTTTTCTGTTCCCTACCAACTCTGATCTGCTAGCCTTTTTTCTTGAGGTGTCACCCTTATCCTTTATCCTCTCTCCCGACATTCATCCTATTTTCTTTTAGATCACATTTTCAAATGAATAATAAAATCAACAAAAAGCAAAGAAAATAGAGGAATAATGACAATTATATTATTATTTTTTTCTTGCTTCACTTGACTGCATGGTAGTACCTCAAGAGCCTGGCAAAAGTCCAGAACAGATGCTCAAAGGTACTTGGCTTAAACTTCTGTGCTGGATATAAAAAAGGTATAGACACTGAAGACCATAAGCTTTAATGGCATGATTTTTAAATTGAGAGCCAAGAAGAGAGCTTTCTCCAATACTTCACTTCCACAAAATTTGTTTCATTTTCACTTCTTACTCTCCAGTTGGCAGAGTGCCCTTGAAATGTGGACTTTGTTAGCAGAGCACCCTGCAGTCATTACCTGATTTAGAAAATTGGCAGAGGGAGCTGAGAGAGTTGTTTCTACCTAAAACCAAACTGAGGGGCTGGGACTCAGGTTGAGATGCTTGGACAGGAGGGAAAACTGAGAGCCCTGGATTTGAAAAAAAGACAAAGTAAGTTAAATATCTTAAATAAGTAAGCAAGCAAAAACCTAGACAACAGCAACAAAAATTTTAAGTGCTTACAAAAGCATACTGAATGGATGTCTGAGATCTCATAATTTTCCCATTTCTATAGATTGTTTTCACAGATACACTAAAACTATGATTCACAGAGTTTGTACAGTTGCCACCATATATTATTTGAAAAGTGGTATTGGGAAAGACTGTGGTTTCTTAACAAGAAAATTACACCACACTCAACTGGTTTGAGGACTCCCTCAGTAGTTTCTGTAGGCAATACAGAAGCTCACTTGTCTTGCATAATTCTTTAACTTTCCACAGCCAAAGTCTTGGCTCTTGAGAAAGAGTTTCCTATGATGTAATGGATTCTGGCTAAGAATCTCTGGGTTTGAATCCTAGCTCTGCAACTTTCTCTAAAGACTTTGGGTAAGTCACAAAACTTTTCCTTGCCTCAGTTTCTCCATTGTAAAGTGAAAATAGGAATAGGATCTACCACATAGACTTTACAGAGGGATTAAACTTCTGCATATGTTATCTGCCCTTTCTGGTTGTTGTTGTTATTGTTGTTGTTGTTGTGAGATACATGCATTTCCTTTCCTTTGAACTTTTGCCTGAATGGAAATACCCTCAAGCATTTAAAGGTGGCACCATCTTTTGGTGGCATATCTTCCTTCCTTCCTTCCTTCCTTCCCCCCTTCCCTCCCTCCCTCCCTCCTTCCTTCCTTCCCCCCCTCCCTCCTTCCCTCCCTCCTTCCCTCCCTCCTTCCTTCCTTCCTTCCTTCCTTCCTTCCTTCCTTCCTTCCTTCCTTCCTGTACCAGGAATTGAGCCTACCACTCAGGGGTGCTCTACCACTGAGCCACATCCCTAGCTCTTTTAGTTTTTACTTTGAGACAGGGATCTCACTAAGTTGCCCAGTCTGGCTTTGAACTTGGGATCCTTCTGCTTCAGTCTCCTGAGTTGCTGGGACTGTAGGCATGCACCATTTCACCCAGCTTGGCAGATTTTCTGACCCACATCTTCCTCCCTTAGGGATGCAAAGTGACAAGAGAATAAAGTAGAATACTGTTGGTCACCATGACAGGGGAAAAGGAAGGTGCTACAAAACACGCCACAAGTCTGCTCAAGTTTCACAGGCCCAAGAAAGTTATGTCACCATACCCAAATTTAGGAAATAGCTTTCTCTTCTGGTCTAGACCAGGGTTAAAGTACACTTCCTCCTTTTACTGATTTTGTGGTTTGTTTTGTCCAATGCAGTGTGGGTGGAAGTGTCAGCATTCTGACCCAAGCAGAGGTTTTAACAGACATTCCATGCTTTCACTCTCTCTTTTGCACTCTCTGCTATCCAGTAAGAGAACAGCAGCCTCCTGGGAGCCATTGCTTCTTTTTTCAGAGGTGTGGTTTGAGAGACATGTCTGATACAGACAGAGCCAAGCAGAGCTATAACTGGGCCATCAAAATCAAAGACCTGTAAGCAAGAAGTGTTTGTTATTACAAGCCACTAAGATTTTGGATTGTTTGTTGCTGAAGCAAAAGCTGACTAATTCACTCATCATATACTTAGAAAAAAACAAAACAAATTGGAACAGAGTATGGGTGAATAGCCCAAGTAACTACCACATTGCTTTATTTTCCCATTTAAAAAAATTAAACAACATATAATGTCTGCAGATATCTATAGAATACAGTACACTAATTTGAGACAAGTGTATAATGTGTAATGATCATAGTAGGGTAATTAGCATTTCCATCTCCTCAAACATTTATCATTTCTACAGTGTCTGTGTGTGTGTGGTGCGGGGTGGTGGGGGCTAGGTATTGAACCCAGAGACACTTTACTACTGAGCTACATGCCCAGCTTCTTTAATTTTTTATTTTGAGATAGGGTCTTGCAAAGTGACCCAAGTTAGCCTTGAACTTGCCATCCTCCTGCCTCTGTACCCTGAGTTGCTGGGATTACAAGAGCGCACCCTCATGCCTGCTACACATTGTCATTTAAAGAAAGAACTCTTATATTGCAGAAGATTGCCAGCTAAAGAATGTGGAAGGAATAATACCAGTAAAAATTGCCATTTTGTCATCCTAAAATAATTGATTACAGCAAGAATTATCAATGAATTTTGGAATCATTAGATGAAAGGTTGTTATAAAATATGTTTGGAGGAGGCCCAACACCCTACAGATTATTTGCTCTTTGCCAAGAGTGAAGTGTCCTTTGATATAGAGAAGTGTCGTCAAGTCATGCCAAAGTGACCGTGAATGTCTTGGCGTTGCGTGCTTGCTGAGTAATACCAAGGAATAGTACTACCTTTGATCTACCTTACCTAAAATGTTTCATCTGTGTTTAATCAAGACCTTAGTTCAGCTGGGCATAGTGGTGCACACCTGTAATCTCAGCAACTTGGGAGACTGAGGTGGGAGGATCCCAAGTTCAAGCCAACTTGGGTAACTTAGTGAGACCTTGTCTCAAAATTAAAAACTTAAAAGTCTGAGGATGTGGCTTAGTGGTAGAGTACCTCTGGATTAAATCCCCAGTACCACATTACATTGAAAGATTTTTATTTTTTGGTACCAGGGATTAAACTCAGGGGTACTGAGCCACATCCTATTTTGTATTTTATTTAGAGACAGGGTCTCACTGAGTTGCTTTGGGCCTTGCTAATTTGCTGAGGCCGACTTTGAACTTGCATCCTCCTGCCTCAACCTCCCAAGCCTCTGGGATTACAGGCATGTGCCACCACACCTGGCCACATTAAAGATCTTACAGGAGACACAGGTACATGTTAAATAATACATTGAGAAACAGTAATGCCCATGTAATGGGGGGGGGGTCAAAGAACAATATGTGGTTTGTTCTGTTGTATTAAAAATTAACAAAAGAAGCAAAGCAATTAAATGCAGTGCAAGGTTCTTGATTGGATTCTAGTTCGGAAGAGTCAACTAGGAAAGGATTTGTTGCTTAATTTGGGATATGTAGCCTGGATATTGGAAGATATGAGGGTATTTTTGATATTTCTGGGTATGATGAAGGTATCAAAGCTAAACTGATTATTCGTAGTTTAGGAAATGTGTGCTGACATACTTTGTGTTAAGTATCATGATATCTAATCTAGTTTCAAATGGTTCATAAATAAATTTATACAGACACAAACATATATATATTTGTGATTAAAGCAAAGTATTCACTTTTTTTAACCTAAGGGAAGGATACATGCATGTTCATTATGTCTTCAAATTTCATTGTGAAATTTTTCATAATAAGAAAGTTTGAAACAAAATGAAGGAAAACATTGGATGAAGTGGGGGAGGGTATACATTTGAAATTCAAAATGTCATTCTGATCCAGAAGTCTAGCAAGATGAATATGACCTCAATTTGTTTTCCTTCTTCTGAGCTGTTTTATTTCAGGGTTCTGAACCTGGATGGTTGCTCTCAACAGTCTACATCCTTCATATTATTTCCCTGTACAAAGAACGATCCATAGATTTAGGGAAGGAGATCATTAATCACACTTTATTTTACAGGGTCCACCTGCAAAAACTATAACTGATCAGATAGCCTAATGGTTCTCAGTTTGAGAAACAGATGTTATCTATACAAAATGTGCTTATTGAACTTGACATGTTATGTTTCCTATATTTCTACCTCTTCTGCCTGAGTGTGTGTTTCTTCTTTTCCCTAAGGTTATTTTCATCTTTTCTTTAGACCTCATCCTTTCTGGATGCCTCCTGAATCTTTATCTGATCTTCTCTTAGCTTCACCCTTCCTGTGATTTCTGGTGACTCTTCAACCTACTGCACACTCCCTCTGATGTGTTCATGCACACTCAAACATGCATTTCTGTCACCTTCATTTAAAAAGCAACTTCTTTTTCTGCCACCCACTCAACCTCCCAAGATGTGTTGGCCTACCTGTGTTCTTCCCTTGACAGCTAAATTTCTGTTAACTACAGTCTACGCAAGCTATTGCCATTTTCTGGCCACTTGCTCATTATTCTAATTTATTCCTGAAACAACTCTCATGAAAGTCACAAAAAAAGCAACTTGAAAAAGTCAAATCCAATTTCTATTTTCTTTACTCATCTATCTCTTTCTCTTTCTGCAGTTTTTAAAGAACACTCCATACTTCTTCCTTTTTAAAGTTTCTCCCTGTAGCATCCAGGGAACATTTGTTTCTTAAGAGTACCTCCTAATATGTTTGGGTCTTTTTTTTTTTTTTTGGTACTAGAGATTGAACACAGGGACACTTAACCACTAAGCCACATTCCTAGCCGTCTTATATTTTATTTAGAGACAGAGTCTTGCTGAGTTGCTTAGTGTTTTGCTAAGTTGCTGAGGCTGACTTTGAACTCAAAATCCTCCTGCCTCAACCTCCCAAGTGCTGAGATTACAGGCATGGGCCACTGCAACTGGCTAATACCTTTGAGTCCAGAAGAGTTGAGGTGTTCAGGCCTTCTCTCAGCAGAACTGGTCCAACTGGTATTGAACCCTTTCCTACCAAACCCAAGGCCACAATGGTTCTAGTAACCCAGGCTGCTGCCTTCTTCCAGCCTCAATTTCCTTCCTCCATTTTAAACCCTTTATGCTCATGTATTTTTCTCTTCTACTGACTGATACTTGCACTCAGCATAGTCTCTCACAGTGACCATCTGTTTGGGATGTTTTCTTAGCTTTAACTTGATTTCCCATTACACAGTTGTTATTCCCTCTTATCCATAAGGATATTTGCTAAGACCCCTGAGTGTATGCCTGAAATTGCACATAATACTGAACCCTACAAATACTATGTTTTTTCCTATATTTGCACAGCTATGATAAAGTTTAATTTATAAATTAGGTACGGTAAGAGATTAACCATAATAACTGTTATGATTTAGATATGAGGTGTCCCCTAAAAGCTCCTGTGTTGATGCAGGAATATTTAGAGGTGAAATGATTCAATTGGGAAGCCTGTAACCGGATCAGTCTATCCTCCTTTGAATGAACTGGGTGGTACCTATAGGCAGGTGGAGTGTAACTGGAGAAGTAGGTCACTGGGGATGTTCCCTAGAAGGGTACATCTTCCCTGTGGCCCCTTTTCGCTTCTCTCTCTCTGCTTCCTGGCTGCCATGAGATGAGCATCTTTCCTCTGCCATACCCTTCCACCATGATATTCTGCCTCTCCTGGGGCCCAGAGTAATGAACTCAGCCATCTGTGGACTCAGACCTCTGAAACCATGAGCACCAAATAAACTTTTCCTCCTCTAAGTTGTTCTTGTCAGGCATTTTGGTCACACTGCTACAAAGCTAACTAAAACAATAGCTAGTAATAAAATAGAATAATCATAACAATATATTATAATCAGGGTTATGTGAATGGGGACTCTTCTCAGAATTTCTGGTTGTACTGTACTCGCCTATCTTCTGGGGTAGATAGAAGATAATGGTTGACTGAAGGTGACTGAAACTAGAAGAGCAAGGCTACAGATAAGGGGAACACTGCATTCTCTTTTTTCCACTACTCTAAATGCCAAACTCCTTTGAAATATGGGATATTGTGTTAGTTAGTTTTTTTTTTTTTTTTTTTAATTGCATGACCAAAAGACCTGACAAGAACAAAATAGAGGAGAAAAAGTTTATTTGGCTCATGGTTTCAGAGATTCAGTTCATGATCAGATGGCTCTATACCTCTGAGCCCAAGATGAGGCAGAACATCATGGTGGAATGGCATGGAGGAGGAAAGTAGCTCAGGATATGGTAATCAGCAAAGAGAGCTTCACTCACAAAGGTGAGTCCCCAGTGACCTACCTCCTCCAACCACTGTATATGCCTACAGTTATGGCCCAGTTGATCCAAATCATTGGATGAAACCACTGATTAGGTTACAACTCTAATAATCTAATCAATTCACCTCTGAACATATTGTATTGTCTTGTACATGAGAATTTGGGGGACACCTCATACCTAAACCATAACAGATACAATATAAAATAAGAACTTTTGGCTTTCACTTCCCTCTACTCTCTTTGGCCAAGATCAAGTTATTAGAAAAATTGCTCAGGCTTGTGTGGAAAAGGAAACAGAAAGTAATGAACTTTGTTGGGTGGAGTTTTAAAATCCTGTAACAATTGGGCCCTCTCTTTCCCAGTGCTTGGCACCCAGCTGAATAAGTGCTGTCAAGCTTCCATGTGAAAGTAGCCAATGGCACTTTTTCCTTATAATCTATCAAAACCTCTCATGAGGGCCCGCCATTAATTAGTGAAGAGCTCTATATGATGTACATTTCTACTGTGTAAGACACCTACTCATCTCTGAAACTCTGACTTAAGGACTGAGCTGCTATGCAAAGAGATCCCAGAGAGGTAAGGAAAACTTCTAGAGAAGTTTTCTAGAAAAAGTTCTGGGTACTAGCTGCTAATCAGTCAATTGTGAGGAAATAGTACTTATGGATTTCTGTGGTGGAAAGACTATTGACTATATTCCAGAAAAGAGAAAGCTGTAGGCAGTCAGATTCTAAACCTTCAGTTGACTAAAAGAACAGAAGTCATCTTTTATTTTACTGAAACTGAGACCTTAACAAAAGGAAATGCATTTGGCTGTGGTAGGAATTAAAATACATTGTTCAGAGGGTTGACCCAGACCAAGTCTAAAAGGAATTCTGATTTTCTGGGTGTGTCAGTCTGCAGGTGTCTTATTGATAGGACTTTATATTTAGAAGAGAGCTTTTGATTTCTGACTGAAGGACAGAGAAACTTAGGAGTTGGAGAGCTGTTCCTAGATGAAAGATAAGAACAATGGCATGACAAAATACCTATGATATAACATTAGGTTAAAAACATCAGAGTACAAAACGCTATTATGCAGTATTCTGTAGTTTAAAAAAAAGCCTAGTAGGTAAAATTTCATCCCCAAATTTAGATATTCAAGTGATATATCTTTTACATTTTTTTTCTATTACATATTTTAATTTATATTTCTTTCAATTGATTACATGTCAGAAAATATATTTCAGTTCATTCAACATTGGATCCCACTATTCCCGTAGCCATAGCTAAATTTCCTAAGGTTAAGAGAACAAATTAGATTCATAGTTAAATGTTCTTTGAAGTTTGTTGAGATATCTTTTATATACCTATTAAATACAGTAAAATTATTTTTAAGTATTCCATTTGGTCAGAATTGATAATTGTGTTGTTCAACTTTGCTATGTTTTTGCTACATTTTTTTAGCTGTTTGAATCATAAGTTATTGAAAGAAGCATGCTATAAGCTCTTCACTATCATGGTAGATTTGTCAATTTGTTCATACAGATCCATCTATTTTTATTTATATCTGTTGAGTCTATTTAATGAGGTGCATACATGTTTAGAATTGTTATTTTGTTTTGGTGACTTTAACATTTAATCATTGTATAGCAACTCTGTCCTTAATGACGCTATTTGTCTTAAAGTCCTCTTTGACTAATATTGATATAGCTATGCTAGCTCTTTTCAGTTATCATCTGACTGATATAATGTATTGTCACATTTTTTCCTTTTCAGCTCTGCAATATTTTCACGATTTAGTATGTCTTTCTTAAAAAGCACAAAAACTGCAGTGTGTTTTAATGCAGTCTGACATCCTGTTTTGACTGATGAGTTTAGTTTATATGCACTGGGTTAATTGATACATTTGGATTTTGTGTTACCATGTTGCTTATTTTTATGTTGTATTTATTTTTCCGTGTTCCGTTTCTTCTTTTTAAAATATTTTAGTAGTAATCTTTTTAAATGGTTTTTATTGGTGCATTATAATTATATGTAATAGTAGGATTTATTGTGATGTATTCATACATGCATATGCATATGTATAATTTATGTATTTAAATTTAAAATTTTGTATTTTATAATACACACACACACACACACACACACACACACACACACAAATATATATAGACACACCCCTGATCTTTCTTTCATAAATCCTATGTCATGAATTTTGTGGGGACATGTCATTTTCTGAAAGCAAGAAAATTTCTTTCAGGTGTAACACTTTTTAAATAAATGGTTAAGAGTAAGTGCTCTATTTAACTGACGTGAATTAATATAACAAAACTAACCACTTCAGAGTGAACAATTCTGTGGCACTTAGTACATTCAGTGTTGTATAACTACCACCTGTATCTAGCTCCAAAACACAGCAAGGTCTCTTTTCTTTGTTCTGTAATGTATCTTGTTGGGCCCTGGGCCAGGGCCCAATAATAAGTTGTTTTGATTGCTTCAAAAAGGAGAATTCTCTTCCAGCCACCATCTTCCAGAGGAGATCTGGACTGTCCTTGGCCTTATTTCCTGCCTACTTTTCTATTAGAATGATCATCAGTCCCACCTGACATTGAAGAGCAGAGTAATGTGCCCAGTTGTACCTGAGCTCACTAAGGGGATGGTTGTGAGCTTACGTTTGATGAGCGTGGCTTTGTTGCTTACTGGGATGCGCCTTGTCCTGCTGTTTATTGTAGATGCCAACTACTAGATTACAAGAGAACCATCCCCAGCGAGAGTTGTTGTCAAAGCTCTACCTGCTTCTCCCACTGCCTGGAGCACTTTGTGGTGAGGATGTCTAATTCCCTAGATGGAAACTGAATGTGATTGCAAGGGTCTGCTACCCTCCCAACCCCCAACTCTTCCCCAGTGCTTTCTAGATGCTTTCTGGATTTTTGAACCTGTTTGAGAAGGAGAAGCACGGTTAACAGGTGATGCTTTCTCCACAGAAAAAGCAATATATGTCTGGTGAAGGGCTTTATCATAGTTTTCCTCTTGGTACAGGCTCCATTTCTATAATCTGGAGGGGCAGGAATTGGAGGAGAGACACGGTGTCCTTTTAACTTTTTTATTTTAGGTGAACAGGTTTTGGGCAACAGAGCTGATTAAGGTAACAGATTACTCTTAAGCAGCTTCTCACAGTCTGGCCATAAGTTGACTAGTGCTGTTAGCTATTCTTTACATTTATCTTTATCATCCTAGATAATTCACTTCAAAGTTGGAAACAGCTGCATCTGAAGTTAGTAGCTGGGCTACATTTTAAGCTGGAAATATGCATAGTTTTTAAAATGGTATTTCAGATCCAACAGAGCTTGGTATATAGCAAGAGCACAGTGAAAGGGACTAAGGGAAAAAAGAATTTGAACCTTTTTTGCATAAATGGTGTTTCTAATATAAATATGAATATAGCTATACACTCAAGTCTGGTGGCAGCTCAGATTCTTGTTCTCAGAGTAAGATGCCATAGAATAGCTCCTGAGATAGAGAGTTCATGTGGAAGTAGGATCATGGTCTTAGTTTCAGTCACTTGCTCAGAGATCAGGGAAGAGGCTGAAGGGAGGGTCCTAGGTTCTGTGTTTACCTTTTTCCTAGAAGCTGGTCACTGACAGGTCCCATGGCTTAGCAAGGTTACCTGCCCTCCTGGACAAGTACCTAAAGGACTCTCCTCTTCATAACTCCTACAAAACAATTTTTCCCCACCCCATGGGCAATTTAGAGTAGTAGATCTCAGTGAATTTTCTTGAGTCTTTGGAGGTCTGTTTGAGGCAAGTTGGTAAAACATTAAGAAAACTGTCAGTTTATATGACCTAAATTCAATTTCCGACTCCATCATTTATGTCTTAGTTGTTTTCCCTGTCTTTCTTTTCTCATTGATATTATCATCACTGGACCTATATTTTTGTTTATTTTTCCCACTAGACTCTAAGTCCCATTCAAACATGCAGTTTATTTGCCCTTTCTGGACTGTATCTCGTTGCCTATCTCAATACTGGCAAGTTGTCTTTAATTATTTATTGCATTAGGACTGTTTTCTTTTAATTTTTCTATAATAAATAATTCTGAAGTAAACATTTCATATTTTCTTTATACTTCACTGTAATGTGAACATCTTCTCTATTTCACAAGCTATATCCCTTGAGTGCAATTATTATGTCAAAATTATAACTATTCATTATGATTCGATATGGCATAAAAATGGCTTTCCAGGATGTCCTGCAAGTTATCAGAATCTATTTGTTGTTTTTAACTTTGCTAAAACAATGACAGTCAAATTTAATTAATTTCAAGGTCTTTAATAATGTTTCTTGATGGCATTATCTGTGCTTCATCTAAATTACTCTTAATCTGTCATAGAGGAGGAACAGTGTTGCTCCCATTTCTCTGCACTTGATGGCTTTAGAAGCATTAGGTATTACGGACCTTCATACCTTTATGCCTAAAAGATATTTGACTGCTGAAGAAAAGAACTTCATGGGCATCCCATTAAAAGGGAGAACCAAAAAACAAAATGGGTACTTACTTATGCATGATGCCTTGCTGCTTTTCTGTGTTGTCTTTCATGTATCTTTCTTCTGAAGTCTAAGCAAGATGACTCAAGCCTAAGTAGGGAGAATTTTTGTTGGTGGTTCTTTTCACCACAAAAAGCATAACCTTCTGCAGGTTCTTAACCAATTCCAGAGGATGTAACACTTTCCAGAAAGAAAAGGGTTAAGGAGCTTCTTAGAGGTGGGAGGAACCTGACTAAAACCTAGAGTTCAAAGGCAATGCTGTTCTTCCTGCCGTTCTTCCTGCCGTGTCAGGACGAGTGGGGGGTGGAAAGCAAGGCTGAAGGTGACCCCTGGCAGTTTCAACTTGAATTCATTAGACAGTAACAGTCTTGAGTGAACAAGAAACAACAAAAACAGTGACCTAAACAGTCATTTGATCTAATGTTTTATCTTTCTTATGTTTAAAATATCCAGGATTAGTACAATAGCTTTGCAAAATTTTGTTGACCCCAGGGTACTTCTGTCTACTCGGTAATACTTGGTGTGTGCTTCACAGCCCTGGAGCATAAAGTGGCTCTCTCAATGTCCTCCTTGGGTTCTCTTCAAAGCAGTAGAAGTAGATAAGCAAAAGTAGATGAAGGATGATTTCTGTGCCTCCACCTCACCTTTTATAAGCTTTCCCATAAGATCCTTTTTGCAGCTCTTGCTCAGTTAGTGTGTTGCATGGTGTTCCTCCTTATCGGGAAACCTGAGGAATACAGGAACTGCTTAGCTTTATTTTTCCTCTATGTTTGCTTGGCACCTTGAGACCACATAGGATGTTTTAGAAAAGGAAAGTGAAAATTAATATGGAGTTGTATTTTGTGATACTGAACTGTCACAGAATCCAAATCAGAAGCTTGTCAGCTCTGCAATCCACATCACTGTGTAAAAGTAAGAGAGAGGGAAGGCAAGGATTAGAATGAACATTAAAATGCAATGGGAGTTGGGAGTGATGAGATGTCCTGGGAATAAACAGTAATGGTGGACCCACAGAATTGTGAATATGGCATGTTTAGTGCTGCCAACGTTTAAATAATATTATGTGATATATAAATTTTGTGTGGTATATATCCGGCCCCAGTTAAAGATCTGTGGTCATTTCTCCCATTCCTCTTCTGAAGAACTGAAGAGTATTCTCTTCTTGGATGTTGCTGCTGGTTTATCCCTCCTTGATTTCATGAGCCAACAAGTTGACCAAATATCACGCATGGTCTGCTCCACCCATATGTTGAGTAAACCTGGCATACAACCTGTAGGGTAGGAAAAGTAGAGACTTTCGGAATCTAGATCAGGAGAATTATCAAGGAATTACTGACTTCTAAAAAATATCTAAACTCTACCCAGATTCATCCATAGTGCACACTGCTTTCTTGCATGTAACCCTTTCTTAAGGATTTTTCTGTCTGACCACTTGGCAGTTTCTGAATATAAATTGACTAGGTGTGACTTCCCATTTGCTTCAAAGTTAAAACCTGAAGCCAGACAGGGTCTTACTCTTACTCTTACTCTTCTGCAACCAGAAGAGGTTCTCTATGGTTCCTTGAACTCCTGGGTGTGCACCTGCCCAGAGTTTTTACATAAGTTGTTTTCTATTTCTGTAATGCTCTTTCCAGATACCTCCATAATCAGTTCCTACATATCTTTGCTTAAACATTACCTTCTCAATGAAGCAGAGTCTGTATACCTAATTTAAGTCAAGTCATTCACTTTCCCCTACATCCTAATCCCCCTTATCCTCTCCAGTGTTTATTTCAGTAATCTACTCTGCCATATATATTTATTGAATGAATGAGTTTAAGGACAAGTGGAAAATTTACATAATTTTTGACCCATTTCCTCAAAGACTTGCCAAGTCTCTGGCGAGGTGTAAAGATCTGAAATGTTAATAGCCTATGGTAATTTTACTAGTTTATCCTTCAAGTGGATATCTTTTGCATTTTTATTTTCCAAAGTAGTATCAGAATTTTTATAGCATAGAATTTCAATATTTTATTATAAGACCATGTATTATCTTTTCAATGCTGTAGTCAAACTAAGAAGAACAACTTAGAGAAGGAAAAGTTTATTTGGGCTCATAGTTTCAGAGGTTCAGTGGGAGGGCATGGTGGAGGAAAGTTACACAGCTAGTGGCAGCCAGAAGCGGGGGTGGGGGGGGT
The DNA here is from genome assembly GCF_902686455.1 of Sciurus vulgaris. Lineage (NCBI taxonomy): Eukaryota > Metazoa > Chordata > Mammalia > Rodentia > Sciuridae > Sciurus > Sciurus vulgaris. Next base: position 120,278,746 of record NC_136461.1, on the reverse strand, counting down.
GGGGGGGGTGGGGGGTGGGAGCTCCCAAGGAACCAGCACAAAATAAAAGACTCAAGATCATACCCCCCAGTGCAGTAACCTCCTCTAGCCATACCCTACCTGCCCCAGTTACCACCCAATTAGTCTATTCAAATTAATAATCAATTAAATGGATTAATCTACTGACAATATTACAGCTTTCATACTCTAATCATTTCACCTTCTGCATTAACATCGAGCTTTGGGAGAGATCTCATATCCAAACAATAATAGACCAATTTAGGGGAAATTTAGGCTAATATAAAAATGGATGACTTGACTGAAATTATAAAATCCCAGAGAAACAGCAGTATGTTTTGTCTGAGAGGAAAGCTAATCCTACAATGGTTCTAAAAGTAGAAGGCATTGATGTTGGCAGACTGCTATGTAGTTTCCAGAGCTCTCTCTATCCCACTACCTTATTTAATTTGCCTGATAGAGCTTTCTCTTATTTCTATTTAATTGTTGGGGGAAGAGAACCCCAAGATACTAATGACTTTCAGTGGCAGAGCAACTTTTTACACTTCTGGTCAGTGCTGCATTTTTACTAATGTTCCTTTCTAAATAAATTTGGAGTACTTCTTCAATAGCTGTGCCTTTTGGAATCCTGGAAGAAGTATTGATGTGATAGAAAGACTTTTGACCCACAGGATGTGAGATGATGTCACTGGAGTCCTAATACATAGCTGGACACCCTGGAAGCAAGGCTTAGGCATTTTTCACCCAGATCCAAATGGACATTTGGTACAAACCTTCCATAAGAAAGAGAAGTATTTTGTTGTTGTTGTTATTGTTGTTGTTTGGTTTTGGTACTGGGGATTGAACCCAGGGGTGCTTATCCACCGAGCCCCCCCCCCCTTTTTACATTTTATTTAGAGACAGGATCTTGCTAAGTTTCTTAGGGTTTCACTAACCTTGTTGAGACAGGCTTTGTACTTGAGATCCTCCTGCCTCAGCCTCTTGAGCCACTGGGGTTACAGGTGTGTGCCACCATGCCCAGATGGAAAAGTTCTTTCTTTTTGACATAGCACTGTCTCTTCTAGCATCTTGCTGTCCCCACGCCATGACAACTATGAACAAAATAATAGTAGCATACAATGAGGGCACTAGGTATGATGGATAATTCTTGAATTACATACAATAGTTATAATTTGCTTATACTTCACATTAATTCTGTGTAGTAGATACTATTAGGTAATTTCTTTATAACAGGCCAAGAAAATATTTTTCAGCTTGTATCATAGATAGAAATTGGTGAGATTGTGAACCCATGTAGTTCATGTTCTGAAAAAGTACTATTCAACAGAAATATATATGAGTACACAGGCAATTGCATATTTTCTAGTAAATACATTAAAAAGTAAAAAGAAACAAAGTCAACTTAAAATTTTTGATTAAGCTCAATATATCTAGACTATTGTCACTTCAATAGGCAATTACTATAAAATTATTAATAATTTCAGCTGCACATTTAGAGTGCTTGAGAGCCATGTCTGGCTATGGCTACTATTGGGGGCAGTGTAGCAGTGGAGTCCATGCCCGTAAACATGGTGCCATATTACTTCAGTTGCTTTTGTCACTGTAACTCTGCTGGGATAATTTCTTTCCATCTTCTCCTCATAGACTTTTCAGATCATCTGACATGCAGACAATAATATTGGCAGTTCATCCTCCCAATGCATTAACATTTAAATACCCCAACCCACACAGATACTAACCCCTACTTGGAGAAGGGTGAAAAGCTTTGCAAAACAAAACAGGTAGGGATTCCCTGTCAGCTCAGCTTAATAAATACAAAAATTCAGGATGAGAATAGAGCTATATGTTACCAATCCTGGGGGGAAATAGTAGCCAGAACAGATTTTATGCCAGACCTCATTGCTTAATGAGATTCCAAAATAGCTTCTGCAATTATTTTTGAAATCCTCTCACGTCCTCCTTTTGTTGGTGTGGGCGAATTTGAGAGAGAGAAATGATTTGTAAGAAATTCAAAGGAGAAAAATACACCTACAATTTCTTTTAATGCTTCAAGTTTGTTCTTTAGAGAGACTATCGAAGAGCAAATAAGAAGAGGCGTGACATCTGCGAGATAGTGAAAGAGGTTCTGGAGGGAGTTGTTCTTCTGCAGAAGAGCTGCAAGAGCTGTAGGAAGTTCTCTGCCAAGAGGGTCATGGAGCATATTCCAGCCAGGACATTTGGGGACTGGTTGTTAATTTGAGCAGACACCAACCCAACAGATAGGTGTGGTTGTGATCCTGCACTCAGTTCAAGCATGTGACCTGAAAGAAGAGATGCTGTTCCTAGAACTGGGCACAGAGTGGCATGATGGGTCTGGTAGTCTGACCCTCAGAGGAAAAACGTCAACAGTCAGGCAGGTCTGTGACAACCTTGTGGGAAGCGATCTGAGTTGTGCGTCACAGAGTGAGTCAGAGCCTCACATCCTGGGGGTGTACACCTTCCTTGCCTTTCACTGATGTAACATTTTGTCCACCATGTTCTATAGCCACTTTCAGAATTTTTTTTTTAATGTGAACAATCAAATTTGGACATTTTACTCTGACCGTATCCTACCTGCCTCTCCGACTCTCCCTCCAGTCCTGTCATCCAGTTCTCTGTCCTTCACCTCCTTCTGCCTCATTGAGATCTGCAGTTTGAGTTCTATTTTTTCAGTGTGTATTAGCCCAACTTGCCTTCACTGCTTTTCTGTTACACTTGGATTCCATGGTCCAGAACTTCAACAACCCCTCCCTGCATCTTTAATTCTGTGGTTCAACCATCCTTCTGTTGCAAGACTTCGACTGTCTGCCTGTTTTGAACCTTCTCCAGGGTTACTGAGCACTGATGGGGAAAATCACAGAGCCATGAAGCTCCTGTCATTATATATTTATGATTCCCAAACTCAACTGAGTTCTGACTTTCAAGCAAGCTGAAGTAGTCTCTCTTTGTCACCTGTTCTTTTCTTCCATAGCACTCATCATAACCACAAATCATCTTAAGAGAGTGTGCTTATTATCTTCCTCTGTTGAGGATCTATGAGGAAGATCCTCTATGAGACTCTCTGCTTATATTATTCTTCTGTATTTTCAGGACATGGCATATAGCAGGTGGTACCTGGTAAGTGCTCAGAAGATATTTGTTAGACAAACAAGTCTCAGGTCAGACTACTGCTTACTGCCTGACTCACATAGAAGCCAGTACTATGACACTGGGTTTTTGCCAAAATAAAGAGCTTTATTAAAGGTCTACTTCTAGTTAGAATGGCAAATATCAAGAATGCAAATAATAAATGTTGGTGAGGATGCTGGGGGGAAAAGAACATTTAAGCAGTGTTTAAGGGATTGTAAATGAGTATGACCGCTGTGGAGATCAGTATGGAGGTTCCTTAAAAGAATAGGAATGGAACCAATATATGACCCAGTTATGTCACTCCTCAGTATTTATCCAGAGGAACTGAAGTCATTATACTACAGAGATACATGCATGGCAATGTTTATAGCAGTACAATTCTAGTAACCAAGTTATAGAACCAGCCCAGGTGTGTGGCACAGATGAATGGATAAAGAAAATGTGGTATATGTCCACAATGGAGTTATTCAGTAATGAAAAAGAATGAAATTATGTCATTTGCTGGTAAATGAATGGAAAGGGAGAACATCATGTTAAGTGAAGTAAGCCAGACTCAGAAAGTCAAGGATTGTATATTTTCTTTCATATGGGGAAGCTAGAGATAAAAAGGGATTTCATGAAAATAGAAGGGAGACTAGTAGAGTAGAGGAAGAGGACTAGGGAAGGGAGGAGGAGAAAAGGAAGGTACTAGGGAATGAAATTAACAAACACATTATGTGCTTGTATGAATATATCACAATGAATCACACTTTTTTTGTATAATTACTATCTCACAAGGAGACAGGAGGCATGCTCATATCTGTCTTCCCAGTTGACTAATGGCAAAGGAATTTAAGCTCCCAGGGTAAGAGGAAGCAGAAGACTCTTTGAATGTAACCAGAAGTCTGGGTAGAACAATCCACACCCAGTACGCCTGTACTGGTAGAACTTGTGAATAATTCTGGTTGTCTTACGGTTGTTGACAGCAACACTCACCTCTAAACTTAATCCTGGAGGTCTTATTCTCATTTTCCAGGTTCTGCTGCTCATGAACTTTTGTTTCTCCCAGGCACCCAAGGTCATTTTAGGTCAGGTCTTAGAGTTCCATGCCTGCCTTCTGAAAACAGCTTGCACAATTTTTGCAACAGGGAAGTTGCCATTTTACATCTTGGTTTCAATATCACTAAGAAAATTTCCCTCTCTCCCTCTTGAGTTTGTATTAGAGGTTTTTCTTTTGGCATCCTGTGTTTCTCCATCATAACATATTCACACTGCAGTGGTTTGAATAAGTGTTTTTCCAAAAGTTCATGTGTAAAGGGCTTGGTTACCAGCCTGTGGCAACTGTTGGTAGGTGATGGAACCTTTAAGGGGGGGTGCAGTGGAAGGAAGTTAAGTCACTGGGGGTGTGCCCTTGTAGGTGATATTGGTACCACTGCTTCTTCCTCTCTCTTTTACTTCTAGCCGCCATGAAGCAAACGAGCTTACGCTACCACATGTTCTTGCTATGATATAATTTGCTGCCACAAGCCCAAAGCAGTGGGGTCAGTTAATCGTGGACTAAAACCTCCAAAACTGTGAGCCAAAATAAACCTTTCCTTCTTATAATGTGATCATCTTAGACATTTTGTTACAGTAATAGAAAGCTAACTCACATGCCATGTTCTCATTATCTGTTTATTTACTTTTGTCTTTCTCTAGGTTGACAATAACCAATAGAAATTTGTATAGTGTTAGAGCTCTCCCTTCTCTGTACTGTCTAATATAATAGTAACTAGGAACTTAAAACTATCAAACACTGAAAATGTGGATTGTATGAATGAGGAAAATGTTTATTTTTATTTAATTATAATGAGTTTTAAATTTAAATAGTCACATATGGTTAGTAGTGACTGTATTGAAAAGCACACAATTCTCATTTTTAAGTTCTGTGATGGAACGGTCTGTGTCTGTACAGTTTAAATTGTTATTTCTCAGGTCCAGCACTGTGCCTGGCATTTGATAGGCATCCAGTATAAAGAAAGTTGGGCACATAATCTATAGATGGTATGCCTCTTAGAAGTTGATCTTTTCTGTGTTAATATGGAGGTTGAATGTGAGAAAATTCTCCTTCAGAAGGATTTGGATGTCTATGTTTAACAGATTTAAATTATTATTTTGGGGTGTGTGAAAGGTCTTAAATATGAGCTAGCAATAGATGATTGGCTTAAGGTAGCTGAATTAGCAATTGAAATTGCTTATTCTGCCTCAAGTATGAGCTATATCATAGAGATTTTTTAAAAATGAATTTTTTAAATTGTCTGAAAATCTACAAAATGAGAAAAATGACAGTGATCCCTGCTGGGAATGAAACACTACTTCAGGATGGAGTGGGTATTTGTATTTCTCTTTTGTGGCTAAGTGGTTGCAGTGCCTGCAATTCTCGAGTGAGAAAGTTGGTTTTCCAAAACTATGCTATGTGCATGTATGACTGTATCACAATGAATCCCACTTTGATGTATGTTTATGATGCATCAATTAAAAAATGAACAGAAGGGAGACCAGTAAAGTAGAGAAAAGGGAACAAGTGGAGGGAGGAGGGTAAGAAAAGGGGAGAGAAACTCAGGAATGTAATGGAACATTTATGAATATTATGGGCTCTTGTGAACATATTATAATGAACTCCACCATTATGTTTAATTATAATGCATTAATAAAAAACATAAGAATAAAAAAAGCAAGTTCGTGATATGAGGTAACTTACACTTGTAGTTTACGCCATACAACAAGCATTATCTAAATGTTCTATACACATTAACTTGTGTGGTTCCTCCCAACAACTTTATGATTTGAGTACTGATATTATCTCCATCTGACAGATCAGGAAACTTAAACGTAGAAGGAAAAGTGTCTTCCCACAGTTACTTAGCTAAGTGGAAAAATGAGGATTTGAACCCAAGCATTCTGGTTCCAAAGTCCATGTTTACTTGTATCGTCTCTTGTGTAATCACACTTAACTATTTCTGTGTGCCCATCATAACTCTAAACTTGTTTGCTGTGGTCGTCAAATTGTATATCTACTTGAGGTGGGTGTTTTCTGAAGATGATGGTTTTGAGATGCAGACCAGGAGGTCAGGTGACTGGAATAAATAAAGAGTGGGATGAAGTAGCTATAGCCCAGTGGAAAAGAACTCACCATGGAATTAGAAACCTCTACTTTCTGACTTATGAAATTTGAGGAGATATCGTGTACCTCATTTGGCTACTAAAATGACATAAAATATGTATGCAAAAGGATTTTATAAAATATAAAGGGCTTCATCCTAAGTAGGGGTGGGTGTCTGCCTTATACTCTAATGTATTGGAACAGTGGCCATTAAGGACTGTCACACCTTAGAGGCTTCACATTTATAGTACAGTGGTTTGCCTGAGATTGAGGGAGAAATTCTGACTTTTCTCTCTCCTGAAGTTTTAGGGATTCATCCTGTAGGATGAAAAGAGAAGCCTAGGGACTTCCTACTTCTAACTTGATTTTCTTTCTGATACTCCCAAGATTTTCTGTGCCTTTGAATTGTCTCAGTCCCAGAGTAACCCAGTGTCTAGGAAATCACCCAGATCAGAAGCAGGTGAGAGATTTAAGGTTGAAAGTTCTTTTTTTTTTTTTTTTTTTTTTTGTCACTAAAGCCATTTCAGTTTCTATGTAGCTCACCTATCCCAATGCCCTAGAAATGAGCATTTCCTCCAAGCCACAAGGTAACCCAGATTATACTTCTGCTTTCACGACTACTAAAACTATGAATAATCTCAGCTCCTTGGTTGGCTCCAGTTTTGACTCTGTGTGGACAAGCCATGGTGTGTCCAAGATCAGCGCTTGCTGCTCTTGTTGTGATCCTAACATGTGGAAGAGCTAATGGGCCAGAGGATTATGAAACATTAAGAGAGGTAGTTTTGCCTCTCTGTGAATTTAAAATGTGTCCTAAAACTGGAAAAGGAGACTGTGGGAAAGTATCATCAAAATTCATAAAAACTTTGAGGAGGAAATAACCAGCACTTCATATATGTAGATTATTATTTCCCTGTCATACATGGCTCGACTGACAATCATTCAGCTCAGACCACTAGCTTGCCAGTGTGCAAGGTGATATTCACGTTATCCTATTTCTCTTCACGACATTCCTGCAAGGTAGGCATTATGTCTTTATTTTTCAGACAGGAGTAAGAGTATCCAAGTAATGTGCCCAAGACCAAGTAGCTAGTGAATATAAGAACCAAGATTTAAAGATGTATACAAATTGTAAAGTCCCCGTACCAAGTTGCCCTCTTGAAGCACAAATGAGAAGGCTTGGACAATTAATTAAAGGAGAATCTTTTGAGCATGCAGTAGCAATGGGGATGGATCAGAGTTATGTAAAAAGTTTCAAAAAAGTTTATGTTGTTTCAGGAATCCATAACCTTCCTTTTGGTAATGGAGCCTTCCTAGAGCCCAGACCTACTCTACTGAGACAATTTACAAGTTACAATTGGGCTTGTAGTAACTGGGGAGAGTTTATAAAAATGGACATGTGTGATGTGATGCCTCATATTTTATTGTGATTTAATATATGAGCTGCCGATCCAATTCCATACTTTGTAATTTCTTCTCAGTTTGGTTCCCTCTTCTCGCCGCCGTCATAGAACTTACATAAAATGAGCATCTGTAGTACTGAGTGGAGGCATGGATGCTTTCCTTTTCCAGGTTCTTCCTAGGGAATTCTGGCTAGTATACAGTGTACAGTATTGCCAATTAAGTCATTAAAATTTCAAATGCTACTGGCCATTACAGATTTCCTGGCATCCATTACGATATTTTAAGGGTAAGTTTTCCACTTCCAGGCAAGCTTGGTGCCTTAAATATCTCCAGTTATAACAAGCTTTCAGCATTGATCAGAGTAATCTAGGTACCTTTCAAAATAGGCTACAAAGGACAGAAACAAAAAGAAAAGTGCAGAATATAGTAGTGAGTATCCTAGAGCACATAGCCAGAGAACTAGAGGTATCAGAGGAAGGTCACATAAGCAGAGGCCCTGGAGACTGGGATGGCAGATGCAGGAGGCAGGTCCTGAGCGTTCCTATCCTGTTTCCATCTCCTGTAACCTCCACACCACCGAGAACTCACAGCTCAGGTGCATTTTCATAAAGTGCCTCAAAACAGATCTCATGCAACCAAATCAGCAATTGATTGGAATTGACACTTATAACAAAACTCCATCTAGGCTCTATTTTTTTCCTGCCTTGGGGTACCCACTGAATTATTTTACAAATCCATTATGATACAGAGAAAATGAGAAGGTGGACTTAAAATTTTTCTTTCTTTTGATTTAGATTGACTAAATAAATTGTGGTAGATGATAGAACATGCATTACAAAAATAACCACACTTTCTATAATTATATATGTAATATATACATATAATGTTTTATTATATATATTTTTACTTTTTATTTTCATAATGGTGGGATTCATTATGCCATGATTGTTCTTACACAACATTTGATCAATCTCATTTCTGAGAAAGATTCCCTTTTCTCCTCCTTTCCCTGATCCTCTTACTTTACTAATATCCCTTCTATTATTATTATTATTTTATTACTTTAATTAGTATACTATAATGATATATATAGGCAGGGATCATTATGATATATTTCTACATGGACATAGCATAATTTAGTAGATTTCATTCCTGGTACTTCTCCACAATTAACTCAGACAAGAATAAAGATCATCTTTTCAGATTTTTACATTTTGAATAGTGGGGTTATTAGTGTTGTTGTCTTTTTTCTACTAGGACTATGTTTTCTGTTTCACTCTTTTCCAATAATGATTTAAATTGCTTTTGTAACAACAACAACAAAAGCAAAAACAAATGACCTTAATAAAAGAAATAGCAGAATAATTTTTGAGACTTCTTTTTTTACCTATTTTACTAGCATAAGTAACCTTGACAAGAATAACTAGCTGCAAATAAATTACAGATATAAACACTAAAATTTACTAATGTAAAAATATTCCTCAGTTTTGGAAAATTGATTTTAAAAATGGAAACATTCAAAACAGTGGCAAAAGAGCTGAACAACATCCAAGTTAGTAAGTAATGTAATTTTTAAAATTTAATCTGCAGCCTGTATTTTAAGCTTTTATTTCTCTTTCTCCTGGTTTTTTAGTGGTTTGCTCTTTCTAGTGGTGTTTATAGACATGGAGGGAGCTGCCCTACACTTCGAGCTGATCCGTTCTGCTCCGATTTGAAAATTACAAAATAGTAAATTTCACGTAATGTGTCCTTCATATTTTGTTGAGAACATAATATGCTATGCAACAGATATGCAGAAATGTTCAGTTCCCTCTTCATTTACTCAAATATAATTTCAAAAGGAAAATTTTAAATTTTGTAAAATTCGTGTTTTTGGATTTTTATCAGTTACCTTTCTTTTTAAAGGTGGTTGTCTACTTGCGACAGCATTTTGACAGGTAAGCTAAAGTGATTTTATTTGTGATTTATCTGTTTGTGGTTAATACAAAAAGTTAGATGCCTCAGTAGAGCATTTTCAGCATATTGGCAACATTTGGAATGAAAATATTAAAATTAATTCTTAGTATGAGACCAAAAAATGAGAAGGGTGCTGATATCGTGATGGTGATATCATGAAATGCCAAACACATAAATTTATAAATTGAAAATTTGTTATTTTACTTATTCATTTGTAGTACCCAGCAATTTGTGTCAACCAAAAGTGGCAGTGGCTACCTCTGCCTGTTAGAGCGGCACAGGTTACATACGTTTTCGTTCATTGCCAGAGTCAATGTTGGGGAATGTTTAGGTTTTTGAACATAGGTGAGGTATTTCTGCTTTTTTTCCCCATCTTAAAATTGGTGTACAATTTACTAATTAGGAAAAAGTCATGGTTATTTGAAAAGGAAGTAACTTAAAAATGATAGCCAATCCTTTTCTTTTATGCTGAAAACACTGAAGAAAATTTTGCCAAATAGAAAAATTACCTATAATTCTCACCATCCTAATGCACTGATTTCCAAAGTTTGATTTTTATAATACTGTTTTTTCCTTTTTTTGTTTTGTTTTGTTTAGATAATTAGTCTCAAGTCACCTATACTGCTTTACTTTTTTTAAAAATCTGGTACTGGGGATTAAACACAGGGGGGCTCCACCACTGAGCTATGCTCACACCCCTTTTTAGTTTTCATTTTGATTCAGGGAGTCACTGAAGTTGCCCAGGATGACCTCGAGCTTGCAGTCCTCCTGCCTCAGACTCCTGTATAGCTGAGATTAGTGTGGCCACTGTGTCTGGCAGGCACCTCTACTTTCTGTATTGACAATTTTTGTTTGATATTATCTATTTGTATTTAGGTTTGATAAAGATGGTTGTAATCCTATTACTACCTCCTCATAATTTGTTTAAACCATTTTCATCTGACAAAATACTTGAGTTGTTTTGGTTTTATGAGGATAAATTCTTGGAGTGGGTTTATTCAGTGAAATTATTTGACTTTCATGGTTATGTTGCCTTATTGCACTCCTAGAATTGTAACACCTCACAGTGTCCCATTTGTGTTGGGAGTTTTATATGTTGTTATTTAATAAGAGAGAAATCAAAGTTTCCCTAAATTGCTTTTGTGTGATTTACCTGCGTACTTCATACATTTATGTAAATAAATATCTTAATGGTTTCTTAAAAAAAAAAAACAAAAAAAAAAAAAAACAGCTGAACAACATGCCAAATTACCAATATTAAAAAAATCAGGACCGGGCTTGTAGCACGGTGGCAGAGCACTTGCCTACATGTGTGAGGCACTATGTTTGATTCTCAACACTGCATATAAATAAATAAATAAATAAATAAATAAATAAATAAATATCCATTGACAAATAAGAATATTTTAAAATATCTTCCTTCATAGAGAATGTTTGACTTCCTAAATTTGTTGAAAATCACATGGCTACACAAAAAAATATCAGTAAGCACATTTGTAAGATGTGGGACTGTAGCAGCCTTTCAAATAGCTATGTACTGCCCACCTAATTTATGAAATGAAATCATGTCCATACTTCAAAAACTTTGAGAGTTCACTGGTCTCGTCTACTTTCCACCCCATTAAAATGCCTACCTAATATTCTGGGTTGTCACTCTGCTGTTAAGTTTTGTGTCAATGAACAATGTTATTTAATTTTTTTACATATTTTATACTTAGAGAATTGAATCATATTATGCATATTCTTCTGTAAGTGATTGAGATTCATGGATATTGTTGTATCTAGTTCATTTTCACAGTTGTATCACATACCACTACATGAATAAACCATTATTCATTTGCCCATTTTACAGTTTCTTTCTCTCAGCTTTAACAATCAGTGCTATTAAAAATTTCCCCAGGGGATTCCCAGCTCTGGGGCCCTTTCTCTTCAGAGAAGTCTATCTGTATCTATCTTTTACAATAAACCTAATCCTTGCTTGCTTAAAAAAAATATTCCACAAAACTGAAAGTTCTGTGTATCTTCAAAATTAATAGAGATTACCACGTTTTTATATCAAACAAGTTGTATCTCTTTGTACTACTAGCAGTGAATAAGATTTAGTTGACTTGTAGTAAATAGTAATCATTTCCCTCACAAAATTCAATGTGTTCTGGCTACATCATTCCATTGACCCTGGGAAAATTCAGATGCCTTTTCACATGATATAGAAAGGAGGAGGAATTAAAGTAGCATGCTAAACCTTGTAAAATTATATGTGCCATCACCAATATTTTTTCCTTTAGTAAACATCATGAAATTTTGTGTGCATCTGTATGAGTTAATCTCCTTTTACTATTTATTTATGCAGAAGCTAATTGGTGCGTTGTTAAGATTTCAGACCCTGGAGTCAAATTACCAGGGTTCAAATCCCCTCTCTGTTTCTTATGTCTCAGTAACCTATTCCCTTTTCACCTGGGTTTCTCTGTCTGAATATGGGTACACAATTTTCTAGGGTTTCTGTTGGGTCTGGAGAACACGGGGGGCAGGATTTGCCTTTTCACCCTCAGCTTCCTGACATGGGGCCGTCTGTGTCTTCATTCACTATGTTCTCCCCTTTCCCAGAGGAGACAGTCTGATGATATAGTATTGGGCAGAGACTGGGAGAGTCTTTATTCTGTGAAATTGTGGGGTGGGATCTGGGGACTTAGTGCCTCAACTACTATCTGCTATTGCAAACTCCTAATGCTCTGTAGTCATGAAGTTCAGGTCATCTTGTGCATAGTATGTAGTAACTTAACTGTTTTCAGTTAAGTTGCAATAATTTTCTGTGTCATTTTGATGATTGACTTCATAGTTTTGCATCTCCAACTAATATTTGTATATTTTCCTTTTAGACTTTTGTGAAGATTTACAATCATCTATTTAAATCTGAGTTCATATCTCTATTTCTTTCCCCTTTTTTATTTGTTCTTTTTAGATATATGTGACAGTAGAGTGTATTATGACATATTATACATATATGGAGCCTAACTTCCCATTTCTTTGTCTGCACACGATGTGGCGTTACACTGGTTGTGTATTCATAAATGTTATGTATGATTCATTCTACTGTCTCTCCTATTCCCATTTCGCCTCCCTTCCTCTCATTCCCCTTCAAATCCAATGAACTTCTATTTCCACCCCCACCATTGTGTGTTAGTATCTGCATATCGAAGAGAACACTTGGCTTTTGGTTTTTGAGGATTGGCTTATTTCACTTAGAATGATATTCTTGAATTACATGCATTACCAGCAAATGGCATGATTTCATTCTTTCTGGTTGAGTAATAGTCCATTGTGTATATCATATCTCTATTTTTATGGTAAACACAAAGAAGTGGAATTGCTAGGTTATGATAATTCACTTTCTTTTTCCAAGAATTTTTCACTGTAAGATTATTGATCTAGTGGGACATGGTGACACACACCCGTAATTCCATCTACTCAGGAGACTGAGGCAGGAGTATTGCAAGTTTGAAGCCAATTTGGCGACCTCCTGTCTCAAAAATTTTTAAAAAGTGGGAAGCTGGGATGAAGCTCAGTGGTAATGTACCCCTGGGTTCAATTTCCAGTACCACAGAAAAGGACTAATTTAAGCATCTATTTTAATCATTTCTTTTCTTAATTCGAATACCAGAAATACAGCTGTCTCAGGGGATGTGTGTTCTTGGATCATCATCCTCTCTGCTTCCTGTGGACCTGACATATCCCATAAGCCCAGGGATAGTTTATCCTCTATTCTAGGTGCTCTTGAAGACTGCTTCATGACAGAACATTTTGATACATGATGTCAGTTTCAGTGTCCATGCTCTAAAGATGACCTTTGCAATGGAGAGAGACAAAGGTGCCTAATTTACTTTGACAATGGCAGGCGTTTTGATGAACACAGATGCAGATACACACTTACTCCCTCTCTTCTCTCTGTCCTTCTCACCATTAGTTAGCACTTCTTTTACACGTCAGCTTCCTGAGTTCCTCTCCAAAAAAAGGGCAGCCATAGAGGCAGACCTTGAGCTGATTGCCTTGATCCGTCCTAGTTTAAAGGGCTCTCAATACAGAGATGATGGGCACCTCTGTAATGATTGTATTTTATAAGTATATAATTTTATTCATCATCATTAGTTACATGCTTTCTGTCCTCAAGAATATAAGATGGGGTTCTTTGCCCATTTATTGATTGGGTTGTTTGTTTGTTTGTTTGGTGTTAAGCTTTTTGAGTTCTTTGAATATTCTGGATATTAACACCCTCTGAGATGCAGGTGGCAAAGATTTTCTACCATTCTGTAGGCTTTCTCTTCACACTCTTGATTGTTTCTTTTGCTGTGAAGAAGCTTTTTAGTTTGATGCCATCCTGTTTATTGATCTTTGATTTTATTTCTTGTGCTTCAGGAAGTCAGTTCCTGTGCCAATATGTTGAAGTGTTGGGCCTACCTTTCCTTCTAGTAGGTGCAGGGTTTTGGGTCTGTTTCCTAGGTCTTTGATCCACTTAGAGTTGATTTTTGTGCAAAGCATAAAGGGTTAACTTTGATTTAACTACATATGGATTTCTAGTTTTCCCAGCACCAATTGTTGAAGAAGCTGTCTTTTCTCCAGTGTGTGCTATTGGTGCCTTTGTCTAGTATGAGATAACTGTATTTTTATAGATTTGTCTTTCTGTCTTCTATTCTGTTCCATTGGTCTTCTTTTTAGCTGTTTTTGTTACTATAACTTTGTAGTATAATTTAACATCTGGTATCATGATGTCTCCTGCTTCATATTTCCCACTAAGGATTGTTTTAGGTATTCTGGGTCTCTTATTTTTTCAAATGAATTTCATGACTGCTTCCTTTTTTCTATGAAGAACATCATTGGAATTTTGATGGGAATTGCATTGAATTTGTATAGTGTTTTTGGTAGTATTCCATTTTGACAATATTGATTCTGCCTCTCCAAGAATATGAGAGATCTTTCCATCTTCCAAGGTCTTTTTCAATTTCTTTATTTAGTGTTCTATAGTTTTCATTGTAGAGATCCTTTACCTCTTTTGTTAAAGTGATTCCTAAGACATAGGAATGATCAACAAATATATGAAAAAATGTTCATCATTTCTAGCAATTAGAGAAATGCAAATTAAAACTACACTGAGATTCCATCTTACTTCAGTCAGAAGTAATTATCAGGCAATTATCAAGAAAATAAGTACCAAAAAAATCTCGGTGAGGATATTGGAAAAAGGGAATGCTTATACATTATTGGTGGTAGCACAAATTGGTGCAAACCCTCTGGATAGCAGTATGGAGATTCCTCAGAAAAACTTGGAGTGGAATCACCATTTGACCCAGTTATCCCACTCCTCAGTTTATACCCAAAGGATTTAAAATCACCATACTACAGTGTCATCAATGTTTATAGCAGCACAATTCACAATAGCTAAACTTTGGAACCAACCTAGGTTCCAACCTAAACTTTGGAACCATCAACAGATGAATGGATAAAGAAATTGTGGTATATATACACAACAGAATATTACTCAGCCATAAAGAAGCATGACTTTATGACATTTGCCAGTAAATGAATGGATCTGAAGACATGAAATAAGATAATCCCCCCAAAACAAAATTCAAATATCTTGACTGATATGTGGAAGTTAAACCATTAATACAGGTGGGTAGGGGAAGAAGAGAAGTTCAGTAGATTAGATAAAGGGAAACAAAAGGAAGAGAGGGGGAACAGGAATAGGAAAGACAGTAGAATGAATCTAACATAATTTTCCTATGTATACATATGAAAATACCTAAGTGAATCCCCATTGTAACCATCCACAAAAATGGGGTCCTAATTAGAATAAAATATATTTCGTGCTTGTATAATTTTATCAAAATGGATTCTACTGTCATGTACAACTTAAAAGAACCCCTAAATATAAATAAAGAGGAAATTTCAGGCATAGTATAATAATGTGTACTCTGATATCTAAAAAATAAACTACCTCCAAATGTAAAATAAACATATATAGGGTAGTTTTGTGAGTTGTGGAACTTCAGGAATCACATGATGTTATCTTCGCCTTCCCTGATGGGAGTAGGTGGAAGGAACTCAGACTGTGAGAAGCAAAAAGAAAGGCAGAGCCTACCACCGCACCTCATGACAAAGTGTCCGTGTGCACTGACTCTGCTCAGCTGTCTTCAAGATCATAAAGCCACACGTAGTATGAAGGTATTAACAGACTGAAGAAAAGCCTCTGTCCTCTGTACCTGTGAAACCAAGAACAACTGAATGTAGAAAATCTAACCTTGATCACACCATTCTGTTTCTTGTTTAATTAACCTTGTTAAGTAATTTTTTTCTTTTAAAAAAATCTACTGGTGCCTGTTAATTATATAAGTAATGGGTTTCATTGTGGCATATTTGTACATGCACGTAACATAATGTGATCTATTTCACTACCCAGTACCTCCCCTTAATTGAGTCACTTTTCGTTACTTTTATGATTTTTACCTTGCTTATGACCATACAAACCAAGTCCTATAAATCTGATGTTGAGATTGAGGTTTTTCATTTAGCTATTCATCTTTTTGTTTTACAGACTGTATCTTTATTCTAATGTTTCCATCCCAAGAAGAAACTGAAAGGGAGGGAAGGTCAATGGGAATTTACTTGGGAAAAGGGTTCACAGGAAACAGTATTAGTGCTGAAAGCAAGGAGGTGGTTTTAGTCAGTCTTTGAGATTGAGGTGCTTCATGCTCATGTGGTTAGTCAGAGTGAGTTTTCCCAGTGAAAGTTTTTAGCATTGCTTTAAGAGAGGCTTACCCCAAAGGGAAACCAAAAATTTATGTCCTAACAGTTTCCCAGAGTTGAACTACGACTTTCAATATGTTTGATCCTGGATCTGTCTCTAGACACCATAACTAGATGAGCAGCTCAAGTTAATGCAAAAAACAAAAGTAACCTTCAAATGCAACATCCTATAAAGACAGCAAGAGTTTTTACTCTGAAGATTTAAGGTGAAATCTTCGACTGTCTGAGGTGGTCAGTAACTGATCAAACCTCTTTATTTAGAGATTAAAAACAAATCCTAAAATGAAGGGCAAGGCATTTAAGTAACACAGTGACCATCAACAATGACATTATGAAATTGTGAAGTGAACACAGACTTCTGGCAGCATACGAGAAGGGCTGATTCATAGATTTCTCAATTCATATATTATTTTTACCTTCTGGGACGTATCTGAACTTTATATCCATGCGCCTTCTGGTGTATATCCTTACAGTGCATTCTTGCACTTTAGTTAAAATGACAGTGTTTATGAATATGGTCGAGAGTTGAGTGTTATCTTAGGTTAAGTTCCCAAGAAACAGACCTGAGATTTGCCTGCAGGCGTATTGGAGGGTGCACTCAGGAACACCTATGGAGGAGAGAGGGAAACCGGGCTGGGCGGAAGAAAAGTTGAACCACAGTGCACTCATAATGGGGCCTAGAGTCAATCCCCTGGACACTGAGAGCTTGGATGGCTCCAATTCTCCCTCATTAAGGCAAAAAGGCTGTGACCTTGAACGTGGCCCTTGAATTCCTTGAATTCAGGCTGCCTATAGGGAGAGGTGTAACCTTGGACCAGAAGTTCCTTCAGCACAGTGCAACTCTGGGAGACAGACTCAGCTCTAGGCAGCCTATACTCCTGGAAGCTGGCAGAAGCAGTGCTTTGCCTGTGGGGTCAGAGGATCTGGATGGTAACAGTCGAGCTACTGTAAGTAAATAGTTCAGTAACTAGAGTAAAAGCCAGTGGAATTGGTAAGGCACAGATGAAAGACCAGTGATTTATGGGAAACCTTGAAGAATAAATTCATAGTAGGAAATGATAGGTATGTTGTGTGATTTTTGTGCTTTGGGGCCTCAGGGGCCATGTCTTTGAATGGCCACTTTTGTTTGGACTGATACATAATTTAAAGAACTCAGCAGAGCATTCTAGTTTTGTTTTCATTCTGCTAACTGGAGAATAAATTAATGAAATTAAGAGAACTTCCTAAGGAAGAACCAGATAGTGGGGAGGAGCAGGGAAGACGATGTGGATTGTACAAACAATCCAACAGAACAGCCTCTATCAGCAAGGCATGCACTTGGTATCTACCTCCTGTTCTTTGTGCTGATCCACTTGGTTTTCATCCTTTTGATTACAGAGTTGAGCTTCTTCATTTGGCCACTGGGGGGCAATGTTTAAGAGTGTACTCTGACTTCACAAGGCTGAGAGGTTCAAACACTATTTTTTCCTGTCATTATTTGTATCATCTTGGGCCTTTCATGTAACATACGTATACCTCTATTTGCTTATCGATATAATGGAGATAGTAATGGTGCTTACTTTGGAGGTTTGTTAGGAATACTAAATTCAAGTTATGCTTGTTAAGCACTTAAATCAGTGTCTCAATGACAGCTGGTATCCCAGGCAAGAAAAGGCCTTCCACATCTCATTATATGTGACAACTCAATCCTGGCTTTCTTAGGAAGGATTCTGTGTTATCTTTGAATGAAGGTCAAAGGAAGGAAGATACATGTGGTGGGATGGACGATGGACTAAAATGAAGTGTGAGAATAGAGATATACATTAAAAAGTTGCTTTTAACCATCAATACATAGAAAAAAAAAGCTTAGTTAATATTTGGACACCTCAGTTTCACTGACATTGAAAGTTGGACCTGGAACATCTTTCACCATTGTGAAAGTGCATATTGATATTTAATTGGGAAAACCAGGCTGAAACTGTAGGTCATGACCTTGATTCATGAGCCAAAAAACGTCAAGTTCAACTGACTGATGAGGCTTCTAGTGTCTGGAACTCCTTCATCCTATGGCTCTGGGGCATGTTTATTGATAAAGCATCATGGTCAGCATTCAGGAAGATGATGGATCCAGGTGTCAGAGACACAGCTTTTGTGTCTCACATATACACACATCATTCCATTCTCCAGAGCCAGCTCATCACCCCTGGGACCTCAGCTAAACCTGAAAACATCAGAACAATCCTGTGCCTCTTTATACTTCTTCTCCCTCTTTCTGCTCACTTGATTTTCCAATTAGGATGGCTACCTGACTTATCACCAGTTGCATTAATTCTTCTCATCATTTTGCAATTTCCCCTCATCTACTTTGGTAAATGAGGAATCAGAACAAAGCAAGAGTAAACTAGAAATTTTCTAATTATGTAGAAAACATTAGAGGTCAAAAGACCACTTTGGCACTTACTGCAAAAATCTACCCCACTGTGCTACTTATCACCATTAAATTCAAAAATAGACTTGCCAGAATGAAGGAAAAGCTTAGAGTTGCCTTTTATTAACATGCAAAGAGCATGATAGATTATTATCATTAAAAGTTCATTAATAAATGATTAATATAAATGTTGGGATATAAATTAAAAAAGAAAACCTTTTCTTGTCATCAGGTACCCTTTTTCAGGTCAGCACAGGAATGGTTCCTTCAGCCAGCCTTCCCATTGATATTTAAAGGTTAACTGAGTCTTGGGTGTGATGGATCATTTTTATTTTATTGTAAACTCACCTGACTGCCATCACTGCTAACACCCCTGAATCAGGCTTGTCACTTGTATTATCAATATGAGTGACATTGAACAGACATGGTCAAGGAAGAGGGAAGAATTGCAGGCTATGAAGCCAGGTCATTTTTAAAGTTGTGGTTCTATTAACAGTAAAAGGGAAGTCTAGATGAGAGGGTACTTAGAATCCTCTGACAACTGCTGATTTAGGGTGTGTTGACTGACCTCTTCATTATACATCTGGATAGAAATGCATAGCATGTAGTTTTGAATGCACACCTTGAGTGGTAGGTTTGTGGGTTGAGATTGAGTCTTTGATTTGCGTTTAACGAACATGAATTTAGGTCTTACTGTGTTTCAGTTTCTGACGATATTTTTCTTTCATTCATAAACATGATACAGTTTCTGCCCCTGTGGCATTTGCATTTAAAAAAAAGGCAGAGATGATACTGAACAATGTCATGAAACAATAAGATGATGGTGATAGTATTAATAATAGGCCATACTTACTGAGTGCTTTCCATCTTTCAATTACTTGTTTAGTGTTTTAACTGCAAAATTTTTTTTTAGTTTTCATAACACCCCTGTGGATTAGGTACTATCAGGGTCTATTAGTAGCTATCAAGAAATAGATTGAAGGGACTTCAATAGGTTAAGGGACTTGCCTAAGACCACACAAATCGATGGAGCAGGTATTTTAGCTTGTATGGAATGGAATCCTATCTTGTGCACTTCCTTGCCATGACAGGAAGCTCTGAGTATCCTGGGAATAAGCAGTAGGAACACTAAATTCAGGCTCATGCAGAGAGGGTTTAAAATGACTTTGGAGAAAGTGAAATATAAAGGGAGACCTGGATGTGAATAGTAATTAACCAAAGGAAGAAGGAAAATGAAATGAATGACAAGATCTTTTGGGGCAGGTGTAGCTTAGTGTGTGGGAAAGGACTGACAACAGACAGATAGATGAGATCATAGCAGGAGACCAGAGACCACCACACACACCAGTCAGATCACCTGTGTTCATGAGATGGAAAGAGGAGGAACTTATGACAATGTGGGCAAAGACACAGAACTCAGAAGCTGGAGAGGATGTGCTCGCAGGAATGTTCTTTTGCCTCCCTCTTGTTGCCTTTTCACTTACTTCCTGTTTCAGTACATCAGGGCCCCCTATGAGCATAGCAAACCAGACTAAAAGTCTTGGAGTGAGGGGTAAAATCTGGAGGAAATGAATAATTAATTATCTGCAGTGTGTTCCTAGATCTGAGATAGAATTTACAACATCTGAACTCCATCTCCTCCCCCCAGCTTTATTGAGATACAACTGTATATACTGACAGGGTAGACGATATTTCCATGTAGTACATCTTGTACGTGCTTACTATAATCAAGCTAATTTACTTACAGAGCTCACATAGCTCTCCTTTGGCTGTGTGCATGGTGAGAACATTTGAGATCTGTTCTCTGAGCCATTTTCGCGTCTATACTGTATTATTGATTCCCCATCCTCCTTGAAGTACTCTCTATCTTGCCTTCCAAAACTCCACCAGCTCTCGCTTCCCTTCTCTAGTGCTCTGACCTTTCTTTGTAAGTCTCCCTTTCCCTCTTTCTTCTCTTCCTCACTACTGACTTGTCTGAACTCTGCGTGGCTCCAAGGCTGCCTTCTTATCACTCAACATGCCTTCTCCTGACAGTCTCATCCTATTCACAGCATCAGTTGCTGTCTGTATTCTGATGCCGAACACATTATTGTCTGGAGTTCTGACCTTTCATCTGAGCTCCAGGCTCATATATTCAATTAAACACCTCCATTTACATATCTCATGAGTGCCTCAAACTCAGCACTTCCCACACTCACCCACAATCTTCTCACCTACTCTGACCTCCTCCTCCTCCTCCAGTGTCCCCTGTCTCTGTAATGATACCATCAGTCACCTACTTTCCTGGCCCAGAAATCTGGGAGTAATTGAATCCTCATCTTTTTTGAATGGAGTTCTAGTGGACATATGTCATATTTGGGGCTTTCCAGCATTTTAAAATAATTCGCATGCAGTGGATTTCACCTTCCAATCTACTTGTGCAGTCTCAGTTTCTCTTGCAGGACAGATGAATGCCCTGGCCTGGACTTAACCTGTCTGACACTTCCAAGTGAGGCTTCAATTGGAGGTCCTCAATGTGAGATCCAGGCATCCCTGGGGCTTCTATCTTGCTGATACAGCTGGCTTCAGAGGAATTGCTGTTCATGGCAACAGCAGCAATTGAAAAGTAGAATTCCTGACACAGAAGTGGCATGAGCGCTGCAGATACAGCGACTGCAGTGCAACCATGTCTCCACATCCTGTGTTTGGTTGCAGAAACAGTGAACTTAAATCATTCAGAAGAGTTCTGATGTGTGGTCTGTGGTGTGTGTAAGTGGATGCATGAGGAGGTGTGGGAGCATGTGTGGTGGGGGAGGAGGTGTGGGAAGCATGGTGTGTGTGGTGGGGAGGAGGTGTGGGGAGCATGGTGTGTGTGCTGAGGGAGGAGGTGTGGGGAGCATGGTGTGTGTGGTGGGGGAGGAGGTGTGGGGAGCATGGTGTGTGTGGTGGGGGAGGAGGTGTGGGGAGCATGGTGTGTGTGGTGGGGAGGAGGTGTGGGGAACATGGTGTGTGTGGAGGGGAGAAGGTGTGGGGAGCATGGTGTTTGTGCTGAGGGAGGAGGTGTGGGGAGCATGGTGTGTGTGGTGGGGGAGGAGGTGTGGGGAGCATGGTGTGTGTGGTGGGGAGGAGATGTGGGGAGCATGGTGTGTGTGGTGGGGGAGGAGGTGTGGGGAGCATGGTGTGTGTGGTGGGGGAGGAGGTGTGGGGAGCATGGTGTGTGTGGTGGGGGAGGAGGTGTGGGGAGCATGGTGTGTGTGGTGGGGAGGAGGTGTGGGGAGCATGGTGTGTGTGGTGGGGAGGAGGTGTGGGGAGCATGGTGTGTGTGGTGGGGAGGAGGTGTGGGGAACATGGTGTGTGTGGAGGGGAGAAGGTGTGGGGAGCATGGTGTGTGTGCTGAGGGAGGAGGTGTGGGGAGCATGGTGTGTGTGGTGGGGGAGGAGGTGTGGGGAGCATGGTGTGTGTGGTGGGGAGGAGATGTGGGGAGCATGGTGTGTGTGCTGAGGGAGGAGGTGTGGGGAGCATGGTGTGTGTGGTGGGGAGGAGGTGTGGGGAACATGGTGTGTGTGGTGGGGGAGGAGGTGTGGGGAGCATGGTGTGTGTGGTGGGGGAGGAGGTGTGGGGAGCATGGTGTGTGTGGTGGGAGGAGGTGTGGGGAGCATGGTGTGTGTGGTGGGGAGGAGGTGTGGGGAGCACGGTGTGTGTGGTGGGAGGAGGTGTGGGAAGCATGGTGTGTGTGGTGGGGGAGGAGGTGTGGGGAGCATGGTGTGTGTGGTGGGGGAGGAGGTGTGGGGAGCATGGTGTGTGTGGTGGGGAGGAGATGTGGGGAGCATGGTGTGTGTGCTGAGGGAGGAGGTGTGGGGAGCATGGTGTGTGTGGTGGGGAGGAGGTGTGGGGAACATGGTGTGTGTGGTGGGGGAGGAGGTGTGGGGAGCATGGTGTGTGTGGTGGGGGAGGAGGTGTGGGGAGCATGGTGTGTGTGGTGGGAGGAGGTGTGGGGAGCATGGTGTGTGTGCTGAGGGAGGAGGTGTGGGGAGCATGGTGTGTGTGGTGGGGAGGAGGTGTGGGGAGCATGGTGTGTGTGGTGGGGAGGAGGTGTGGGGAGCATGGTGGTAGACTTTTTGTGAGTTTGCACCTATCTCTGTTCATTCCACATTTCTAGTGATCTCTGAGTTCATATTTTAATAAAATCTCCTTTTCCTTAAACTAGCAGGAGTAGATTTTGTTGTTTGTAGTAAGAATCTTTACCCATTCAATATTATTGATTTCTGGTAGATAGACTATGTTTTGAGGTATGCTCTGGTATAGGGAAGGATGTGGTGAGTAAGAACTAGAAATGGGTTTGTCTGGAGGAGTTCCGGGGCTGTCCTTCTAGATTTTGTTTATTTGTTGTATTTGTATTCCTTTGAAAAGGGTTTCTGTATATTGAACATTCAATTCATGTCCAAATATTTTAAGAAGTCAGAGCAGAGCAATGGAAAAAACATTATCTTTTCTTAGATATCTGTTTTTTTTTTTATTTTTTGTAATTAGTTATACTTGGCAGTAGATGCTTTTTGACACATCATACATAAAAACTTCTCATTCATCTGATTGTATATGATGTAGAGTTACACAGGTCATGTAATCATATATGCCCATAGGGTAATAATGTCTGATTCATTCTACTATAATTCCTAACCCCTTCCTACTCTCCCCACTGTCTAGTCCATATTACCTCTATTCTTATTGTGAATTATCATCCATATATCAGAGAAAACATTCAGCCTTTGTTTCTTTGGTATTGGCTTATTTCACTTAGCAGGATATTCTTCAGTTCCGTCCATTAACCTGAAAAATGCTTTAAGACTGAGTAATATTCCCTGGTGTATATATACCACATTTTCTTTATCCATTCATCTGTTGAAGGACATCTAGGTAGGTTCCATAGTTTAGTTATTGTGAATTGAGTTACTATAAACACTAATGTGGCTTTGTCACAGTAGTATGCTGATTTTAAGTCCTTTGGGTATAAACCCAGGAGTGGGATGACTGGGTAAAATGGTGGTTCCATTCCAAGTTTTCTGAGGTATCTCCATACTATTTTCCATAATGGTTGCACCAATTTGCTGTCCCACCAGCAATTTATGAGTGTACCTTTTTTTCTACATGCTCACCGACATTTATTATTATGGAATTCTTGATGATTGCCATTCTGAGTGGCGTGAGATGGAATTTTAGTGTAGTTTTGATTTACATTTCTCTAATTACTAGAGATGTTGAGCATTATTTCAGATGTTTGTTGATCAACTGTAGTCTTCTGTGAAGTGTTTGTTCAGTTCCTTAGCCCATTTATTGATTGGGTTGGTTTTTTTGTTTGTTTGTTTGTTTTTTGGTGTTAAGTTTTTTGAGTTCTTTATGTATTCTGGAGATAATACTGTATCTGAGGGGCATATGGTAAAGATTTATAACAAATGTGTATCTTAACAGAAAGCAGTAGGGTTAAAGTTCTGATTAAACCACAAATCATGAAAAAGTGACTTGACATCTCTAAGTGCCAGCAACAACAACAACAACAACAACAACAAAATATATATATATATATATGCATGCATGAGATGAGGTGCTGGAATGCTCTATCACTGAGCTATACCCCAGCCCTTTTTATTTTTTAGTTTATGACATGGTCTTGCTAAGTTGCTTAGGTTTCTCATATTTGTAATCCTTCAGCTTCAGCCTCCCAATCACTTGGAACACAGGTGTAAGGAATTCCCAGCTTCCCCCACCACCTGTCAATCTGTGTTAGCCCACCTCTCACGTTACAGGAATTTCCGGCTTAGGTTGCTGTAATCTTCCTGCCTCCAGCATTGGTCCCTCAGTCAGTCTTTAAGAATTCTCCTCCGCGATTGGTTCCTCTCAGCCCGCGAAATTCCTATGTCTGAGAGGAAGAGGAACCGTGCACCATCTTTCTTCTTTTCTTTACTTTTTCCCCCTTCCCCCTGCAGACATGAATTCATCTGCGCAAAATAAAGGGTTCCTTGTATGAGACCTGTATCTGTGGAGCGTTTCTGGGAGCTAGCGTCGAACCATAACTGCGCCCCCTCTTTTTCACCTAACAACAGATGTGTGCTACCATGTCTGGTGAGCACCCTCATTTATGAGCTGTGGTTAATATATTTGCCATACAGAGATGCTGTGAAGTTCCTTGAAGTAATCTGTGAAAGGGTACTAGCCCTTAGTGGCTGAGTGATAAAGATGCTCTTTGTGCCACAGGCAATCGGGGACTGTAGAAAATGGTCCAGGTGTTGACTACATGTCCTTGATTTGTGAAATATCAACCTCTCCATTGTATTGTCCTAATAATCCACATTTTATATTCTCACTTAATAAAGATCAGATTCTGAAAGGACCAGTCCAAGTACCTTTTATTCCCTAAGGGATCCTTCTCAGTTTCATTTAGCTGGAAGTATTTAATTCCACTTCTGAAATTTATTTTGTATGTCACATTTGGAATTAGTGGTATAGTACATAGATCCTTAGGAAAAAAGAACAAAAAGTTACTTCAGTGAGCATTAAGCACAGCCCTTTAAATTTTGTCTAATCTTTATTTTTGGCAAATTAATATATTATTATTGATTAAAATTCAAACAGTATTAAGGATGACAATAAAGAGTAGCTCCCAGCCCCAGACCTCCTTACTCCCAAATCCCACTCACCAGCAGCAGCTCCTTTTAGCCTTTTCTAATATTATGATGTTAATAATAGTGAAAATTGGTTTTCAATTTTAGTTATTATGTATTGGTTTTCCTCAATAGATAATGAAATTGTATTTTCTTACAACTGTCATTTCTTATGTTGCAAGACATTTGCATCTCCTAAGTATGTGTGATTCTCTCTTCCCATTTTCCCAGTATATTCATTTCACAATTTTTAGTTAAATCAATGTTTGGTGTTTTATATTTCTGTAACCATGCAAATATAACCTACAGTTAAGTCCTGTAGTATGTTTATGTTGTAGTATGTTGCTCACAGATACCACACATCCCCCCCCCCCCCTTTGGAAATACTCCTTCTTGAATTTTCTGTACTCCTGTTTCAACTTGTATAACTTGCTCTGTATCCATATACAACTCAGGGTTCAGGGGCTTCTCATCACTGTCATTCTGGGGTGTTATGGACTAATGTTTGTGCTTTCCCAAAGCTCATGTTGAAATCTTAACCACCTGTGTGATGGTATTAGGAAGTGAGACTTTTGAGAGGTAGTTAGATCTTATCCTAATAGAAAGGCCCCAGAATGCCCACTTTTACATTCTGTCATGTAACAATGCCAGAAGAGGAGCATCTATGAATCAGGATTCAAGTTTGCACCAGATACTGAATCTGCTCACAGCCTGGTTTCAGGTTTCTCAGCCTCTAGAACTTGGAGAAATAAATGTTTGTGTCTTAAGACCTCTAAGACACAAATGGACGCTCAAATGGACTAAGACATGGGAATTTCTGAAAAATGTTGTTGCTTCCTTACATCTACAGGTAATTAATTACCACCTAGTTATGTAACACCAGGCTGAAAATTGTTTTCCCTCAAATGCCAAAATAATTGTTCCACTTTTACTGCTTCCAGTGCTGCTGTCAAGAAGGCCAATGCCATCTTTAATCCTTATCCTTAAATGCAATATCTTCTTTTTAAGAAATGTTTTAGGATTTTCAGTCTCTTTAGTGTTTGGTAATTTAAAAGATTTACCTGGAACAGAAGAACGATCTAAAATCAATCATCCCCCAAATGATTCTATTATTAGAAAACTGGAAAAAGAAGAACAAACTAAGTCCATAGTAATTAAACAGAAGGAAAGAAATAGTACAAACCAGAGTTGAAATCAATGAAATTGAAAACAGAAAATCAGCAGAGCAAGTCAATTGAAACCAAAAGCTAGTTTTTTGAAAAGATCAATAAAATTGATAAACTAATGCAGGCTAGCTAAAAGAAGAGAGAACACCAATAACCAATATGAAATGTGAAATAAGGGATATCACTACAGGTCCCGTAGACATTGAAAGGGTTATAAGTGGATAGGATCACAAATTCATGTCCACAGACTTGATAACCTAGATTAAATGAACCAATTCCTTCCAAAACACAGTCTGCCAAAACTCACACAGGAAGGAAAAAAGAATCCTACTAGATCTTTATTAATTAAAGAAATTGAATCAGTATTTAATAACCTTTCATAACAGAAAGCACCAGGTTCACTGGTGAAGTTTGATAAACACTGATGGAGGAAATTATACAAAGTTTCTACAATCTCTTTCAGAAGATAGAAGCAAAGAGAATACTATTACTTTTAAGTTATTTTATGAAGGTAGAATTATCCTGATGCCCACACCAAACAAAGACATTACATGGAAAGAAAATTATAGGCCACTCTTTCTCAAGAATATATATACCAAAATCCTCAGCAAAATATTAGCAAATTGAACCTAACAACATATAAAAACAATGAAAAACCGTGACCAAGTTGGAATTTCCTATATGAAAGGGACCAACATCAGAAAATCAGATAATGTGATCTCTTCCATCAACAGGTTAAAGAAGAAAGATCACATTATCATGAGAATAGATGCAGAAAAAGCATTTGATAAAATACAGCAACTACTCATGAGAATGTAGTAAATTAGGGATGGGGAAATTTCTTCAGTTTGATAAAAATTGTCTACAAAGAAATCCTATAGTTAATGGAGAAAAAACTGAAAGCTTTCCTGATAAGCTCAAGAACAAGGCAAGAGCCCTCTTACTACTTCTTTTGAACATACATGAAGTCCTAGCTAAGGTAATAATGCAAGAAAAGGAAATAAAAAGAGTATAGATTAGAAAGGAAGAAATAAACTGCCTTTGCACATGATATGGTCATCTAAGAAGAAAATCTGAACACAAAAATTGGAACTAACAAGTGATTATAATGGTAAGGACACAAGATTAATACACAAGTGCATATTTATTTGGCCAAGTTTGGAACACTGACAACACCAAATGAATAGCAAGCATGTGGAACATCAGGAACTCAATTTTGCTGCTAGTGGAAATGCAATATGGTAGACATTCTGGAAGACCATTTTGTGGTTTCTTATAGAACTAAACATACTTTTACTTTGTAATACGGGAGTAACACTCCTTGGTATTTACACAAAGGAACTGAAAACTTAGGTTTATATAAAAATCAGCACATGGACATTTATGGCAGCTTTATTCATGATTGTTCAAACTTGGAAGCATCCAAAATATCCTTCAGTAAGAGAACATATAAACAAACTGTTGTGTGTCCAAATGATGGAATATTATTCAGCACTAAAAATGAAAGAGATATCAAATCATAAACAGACGTGGAGGAAACTTAAACATATATTACTGAATGAAAAAACCCAACCTAAAAAGCCTGCATGGTATATGATGCCAACTACAGTACATTCTGGAAAAGGCAAACCAATTGAGACAGTAAAAGATCAGTGGTTGTTGCCAGGGGTTGGCGGGGGCAAGCATGACTAGGCAGAGAGCACTGTTCATGTTGCTGTGATGGAAGCTTTAGTATTATTCATTTTCCCAAACCTAGAGAATGCACACCACCAAGTGATCCCTACGGCAAACTGTGGACATTGAGCAATGCTAACGTATTCATGTAGGTTCATCAATGGTAAAAACAATGGAACTCAAGGGTAACAAACATTCCACTCTGACAGGAAGTTGACAAGGAGGAGGCTGTGCTGTGCGGGGTAAGGGGAGTATGAGAAATCTCTGTACCTTCTGCTCAGTTTTGCTGTGAACCTAAAGTTGATGTTAAAAATAAAGTCTGTTAAAAAAAAAAAACAAACTAAGAAATAGGGACTGGGGCTGTGGCTCAGTGGCAGAGCACTGGCATGTGTGAGGCCCTGGGTTCGATCCTTAGCACCACATAAAAATAAACAAATAAAATAAAGGCATTCTATCCATTAAAACAAAGAAGTATTAAAAAAAAAAAAACAAAAAACTAAGAAAGTGATGCACCTTTCTATGTGTTATCCCATAGTTTACTAAATGAGATAGTATTTCCTAGATAACTTTCTTTTCTCCATTTTCTCAGTTCACTCTTCCTTGAACACTTGTTAGCTAATTATTCATTCTGACACAAACCTTTATTTTTTTTACCTTTTCTTTCTCTTTCTCCCCATCCCAATTGTCTTCTAGTTATAATTTTACAAAGAGATCTTCAACTTCATCTACTACCACTCTATTAACTATGATTTTTCTGCTACCACATTTATAAAGTAGATCTCTAAAAATCTCTTTTGTCACTGTTTCATGTTCACATTTATTAGCCCTTCTTTTTTGATTCATTGATGCAATGCCTTTTCTTATTTCTGTGATGACTATTTTTTCTTCTACCCTGTACTCTGTCCCTATTTCTTTTAAGTTCCTTTCTCCCCTGGACACCTTTTAAATAAGAGACTTTTCTGAATGTGATTATCTGTTTACTCATATTTCACACACACACACACACACACACACACTAATTAGAGTTCTTGATGTGTGAATCAGGTTTATTTATCAATTAGTTTCATTATAGGGTTAGTAGGAAAGTGTCTGGCTGTTTGTCTTGGGGACCCAAAATGCCAGTTAGCCAAGGAGTTTTTCTCTCTTGGGTCAGTCATGGCAGGTAGCGGGGGTGGGATGATGAGGCTTCTGCTTATTGTCCTAACCTGCCTGTTAGCACTCCAGGAGTCAGTGAGAAGAGGGCTTGGGGATCCCACTTTTCTCTGTATGGACTTTTACTTGAACCTCCATTCCCAGCATGTTGCCTCGGCTCCACACTTCTGCACCCAGTGTCCTCCGGGGTGCCACAGTGCACCTGATCCTCACAGAAGCCTTTAATAACTGTGCTTCCTTCCAGTCATTTAGCCCACTGTTATAGAACCTGAATCTTTAAACCACTCCATCTCTTTGGGGTTGTGTAGTATGAGTATAATTATTTTATTCTGGGCTCTCCCTCAGTGGGGAGCCTTTTCATGTTCACTCAGTTGGTTTTGCTGCATCCATCCATTTTTCACCTTCTAGAAATGTGTTGTTCATCCTTCTCGTTGCTGTCCTTTTTGGCATTCTGTACTCTTCTGTGATTCACTCATTCGTTCAACGCATATTGTTTAGGCACCTTCTATGTGCCTGGTGCTGGGTTGGGTGAAGTGGGTACAGTGAGAAATCCCTGCCCTCGTGGGGCTTCCATTTTAGGAACAGGAGTCAGAAAGAAGACAGATAAAAT
Organism: Sciurus vulgaris; assembly: GCF_902686455.1. Classification (NCBI taxonomy): domain Eukaryota; kingdom Metazoa; phylum Chordata; class Mammalia; order Rodentia; family Sciuridae; genus Sciurus; species Sciurus vulgaris. The sequence continues at coordinate 120,248,682 of NC_136461.1, read as the reverse complement.
GGACAGTGTGTCAGATAGTGGTCAGTGCCAATGTAGGGAGTGGGTAGAGAACATGCTGGTCACAGAGGCCTCAGTGATAAGGTGCTTCTGGCAGAAGTGTGGCAATAGGCCTTGCTGCGGAGATGAAGCAGTCCCTGCAGCTCTTGACTGATCACTGGTATGGTCAGATGCTCTTCCTGTGCTCTCAGCATCTGGAGCATGCTTTAGTAGAACCGTTTCCAAAATGTGCTATTGTCATTATTAAAGTACATGTCTATTCCCCTGACTTGACACAGCCACTCAACATCTGGAATCTTGTCTGACTTACTTTTTTAGTCCTAGAATCTCATACATCAATTAAGTGTTCAGAATGTCATTGTCGAGTCAATGAATAGGAGATGAGATCCTTATTCAACAGTGGACGAGAGTCAAGCCCCAGGACTCCAGCAAGGCTGACTTGCACAGGACCATTTCTTCGACATCTGTCACTCTAGCCCTTTCCTCCCAACCACAGAAGCCTCTCCTTCCAGCGGTGCTCCTCCACCTTTCCCATACTCTTCTTCATCTGTCCTTTTAAAATCCTTTTCTCAGTCTCAAATACAGGTCATCACCTCCCATTCTGGGTAAAACTGTTATAAAATATTACTGTATTTCTATCACTTTTTATAGTGATTTTGAATGATCATTCTTTGTATAGCTCTGTTGTAAGTTCTTGACTGACTGGTTTGGAATCACTCTATTCTGACAGTAGTCCTTTAGTGGACTCATTTTATACTTGAGAATATGGGCACATTAGAAGGTTCTAATTTACCAGATATCACAGTTAGTCAATGACCAAGCCAGGATCTCTGTCTGACTGTACAACTGTCAACTATAGGCAGCAAGTCAACACAGTTGGGAATCCTTGAGGCATTCAGAAACACTGGTATGGGGAAAGTAGGCGTTGTTCCTTCAAAGCAGACGTCAAATGCAGGACATGTGGGTGGTCTTCCTTTGTTTCATAAGGTATGTCTCAATAGTAATCATTTTTAAGTTTAATTTGTGTAAGCAATTTTCCTTTCGCTCCACACCGCCAATTTTCCTTCTCTCCTAGATCATTCTTATCCATGTGACACAGTCAGTCATTCCTCCCATATTAGAAAAACAAGCAAGAAGACAAAACAAAAAAGCAAAAAAAAAAAACCCAAAACAAAAAACCTTCTCAATCTTATACCTTCCTTTACCCTCCATCACATTTCTTTAGCTCTTTTATAGCAAAGAGTAAGGTTTTACTTTCTTCCTTTTTTCTCCATATACTTGACTTAAACCTTTTTTTTTTTTTTCCCCCATCATTTGCCATCAAAATTAGTATTGTCACCAGGCATGGTGGGGCACACCTGTAATCCCAGTGGCTCGGGAAGCTGAGGAAGGAGGGTTGCAAGTTCAAAGCCAGCTTCAGCAACTTAGCATGGCCCTAAGCAACTTAGTAAGACCCTGTCTCTAAATAAAAAATAAAAAAGGGCTGGGGATGTGGCTCAGTGGCTAAGTGCCCCTGGGTTCAGTCCCTGGTACCAATAAAAAAATTTAAAAAATGAAATAAAATAACAACAACAACAACAACAACAAACTAGTATTGTCAATGTCATCAGTGACCCCACATTGCTAATTCTGTGTCATTTCTGTGGTCCTTATCCTACCTAGCATCTCAGAAACATGTGACATATTTGATCTCTATCTTTCCTAACACTACATTTCCTATTTTCTTTGTCTCTCAGCACACACTCTCTGAAAATCTCTAAGGCTGGCCATCCTTCATCCCCATGTGATAGGTATTAGAATGCCCAGAGGAATAACTTGGATTTCTCATTTCTCTCTGCATTTCTCCTTTAGTGAAGTCACTAATCCTTATGGCTTTAACTACTACTTCCTTTATGTAAATGACTCTCAGATTTCCATCTCTGGACTAGGACTCTCTCCTGAACTATATCTGAATACCTGAAGTCCACTCGAAACTCTTAAGAGGTGTCTCCAACTTAACGTGTCCAAATTCATACTTCTTGTATTTCCCCTAACATATCTCAAATCTGCCCTTAGACATTCTTCCCAATATCAGTAGCAACTTGATATGGGTAAGCAGCTTGCTTACTTAGTCCAAAAATCTAAGTGTTTTACTTAACCTTTTTTTTTTTTTTTGGCACTCCACACCTGCTCTATCAGTTAATTCCATTGGCTATAGCATAAACACATATGACATTAATTATATACTTTGAGTACAATCTCTCCTTGTATCTCCCTTGCTGCTCTCCCAGACCAGGGCACATTGGCCTCTCTGCTGATTAGTGCAGTAGCCTCCTAACTGACCTTCTCACTTCCATCGTGTTACCACCAGGCACAAAGAATGACGTAAAAAACAGAAGCATATCTTGCACTTCTCAGCTCAGAAACCTCTTGTTTCAATCAAGTTATAGCAGATTGCTTTCCAGATGAATTATGAACAAGTTTAATCCTTCCTCTCTGACTTCATCTCCAGCTGCTCTTCCTTCCTGACCATTCTCCAGCCACATGGATTTCTCTGACTTCCTTGAGTGTGCCAAGCACACCGATGTTTGAGAACCCTGGCACTGTGGGTCTTCTCTTCCTAGAGACCTCTCCACTCAAACAGGTGATCTACCACCTCCTTACAACTCTGTTTACATTTTATCTTTTCGTTTTCTGATCTGTCATCTCTGATAACTCTTTATTTCTTTTCGTTTTGTATTTTTATTAAGCACATTAATTATACAGAGTAGCGGGTTTCATTGTGGCATTTCTGAACATACTTATAACACACTTTGATTATATCCCTCCTCTACCTTTCCCTCTCCTGATTCCCTTCCTTTTCTCTAGTAGGCTCCCTTTTACTTTTCACATTACTTCTTTTTCCTCCATAGATTATACATAAGAGAAAAACATGTTAACTTGTCTTTCTGAGTTTGCCTTATTTTGTTTAGCATGATGATCTCCAGTTCCGTCCATCTTCCTGCAAATGACACAGTATCACTCTTTTTGACTGAATAATGCTCTTCTGTGTATATATATTCATGTTCTTTGTTCTTTGTGCCTAGGCTGATCCCATAACATATCTATTGTGAATTGTGCTGTGATAAACATGGGTATGTAGATATGCTGAATACGGTATGCTGACTAATTCCTTTGGGGGTATATGGAGGAGTGGGAAGCTGGATCGTATGGTAGTTCCATTCTTAGTTTTTGGAGGAACTTCTACTCTAATTTCCACAGTAGTTGTATTAATTTATATTCCTGCCAACAGTATATTAAATTTCCTTTTTTCCCTCATCTTCTCCAGTATTTATTGTTTTTTTGTATCCTTAATGGTAGTCATACTGCCTAGGGTAAGATGGAATCTCAATGCAGTTTTGATTTGCATTTCCCTGATGTCTAAAGATGTTGAAATTTTTACATATATTTATTTATCATTTGTACTTCTTTTCAGAAGTATTTGATCAGTTCATTTGCCCATTTGTTGGTTAGGTTATTTGCTTGAATGTTTTGAGTACTTTATATGTTCTCAAAATTAGTCCTGTCAGAAGAATAGCTGGCAATTATTTTTTTCTACTCTGTAGTCTCTCTGTTCACTCTTGTTGTTGTTGTTTTCCGTGCAGAAGCTTTTTAATTTGACGCAATCGAATTTGTTGATTTTTGCTATTATAACCTGAAACTTTAGAGTTCTATTCAGGAAGTCATTGCCTGTGCCTGTATCTTGAAATGTTTCCCTATGTCCTCTTCCATCAATGTCAAAGTTTCAGGTCTTACATTAAGGCCTTTGATCCATTTTGAGTTGAGTTTTGCACAGAACAAGAGATAAGGACCTAGTTTTAATCTTATACATATGGCTATCCAGTTTTTCCAGTACCATTAGCTAACATGTTTTTGGCATCTTGTCAAGAATCATATGGCTATGACTATGTGGGTTTATTTCTCTATCTTCTATTTCATTGGTCTATGTGTCTTTTTTTTTTTTTTTATGTAGTTACTATGCTGGTTTTGTTACTGTGGCTCTGTGGTATATTTTGAAATTCAGTGTGATGATACTTCCAGCATTGCTCTTTTTGTTCATGATTGCTTTGGCTACTGTGAATTTCTGGTTCTGTGAAGAATGGCATTGGTATTTTGGTTGCTATTGCATTGAATATGTAGATTGCTTTGAGTGACGTGGACATTAACAATGTTAATTCTTCCAATCCATGAACGTGGAAACTCTTTGAATTTTTCAGTGTCTTTAATTTCTTTTTTTCAATAGTTTATGATTTTCATTGTAGAGGTCTTTCACCTGTTAAGTTTATTCCTAGCTATATTTTTTGATGCTATTGTGAATGAGATTGCTTTCTTGATTTCTTTCAGTGAGTACATTATTGATGCAGAGAAAAGCTACTAATATTTTTGCTATTCTAGTTATATATTTTTTCTTTTTATTGGTTCTTTTTAGTTACACATAACATTAAGATTTATTCTGACAAAATTATAAAATCATGGACTGCAACTTGTTCTGATTCAGTCCCCAGTACTTCCCCTTTCCTTTCCTTCCTCCCTTCCCCTGTCCCCTTCTCTCTATTTTTCTGATCTTTCTGTTGTTTACTTAGAGATTGTTTTTAAATTAGCATATTGCTGCTGATTTTTGAACATTGATTTTTATATGCTCATACTTTACTAAATTTGTTTACCAGTTTTCAGAATGTTTTGGTGAAGTCTTTGGAGTCTTCTAAGTATGGAATCAAGTCATTAGTCAACAGGGATAATTTGACTTTCTCTTTCCTATTTGTATAATTTTTTCTTTTTTTCTTTTACCTAATTGTTGTGGCTAGAATTTCTAATGAATAAGAGTGGTAAGAGTGGATACTCTTTCCTTGTTCTCCATCTTAGAGGAGACGCTTTCAGTTTCTTCCCATTCAGTATGATGTTGATTGTGGTTTTGTCATAGATAGCCTTTACTAGGTTGAGAAGTGATCCTTCTATACCTAATTTATTCAGGGCTTTTATCATGAAGGGATGGTGAATTTTATCAAAGACTTTGCATCTTTCAGGAGAATAATGTGATACTTATCCTTCCTTGTATTTACTTGATGTATGTATGAATTGCACATGCTGAGCAATCCTCCTATCCTTAGAATGAAGCCAACTTGATATGGCAAATGATTATCTTTATATGTATTGAATTATATTTTTGCAAGTATTTTATGGAGAATATTTGCCACACATTTTCATTAGGGATATTGTCTACCATTTTTTTGGTGTTGTGTTCTTATCAGTTTTTTTTATTGTTTTATTTAGTTATACATGACAGCAGACTGCATTTTGACTCATTGTGCATGAATGAAATGCAACTTTTCATTTCTCTAGTTGTACACAATGTAGAGTCACACCATTCATGTAATCACACATGTACATAGGGTAATGACGTCTATCTCATTCCACCATCTTTCCCAACCCCCTCCCCCTCCCCTCATTTCCCTCTGTACAATCCAAAGTTTCTCCATTCTTCCCTTACCTCCCTGCACCCCCCACTTATCAGAGAAAACACTTGGTCTTTGTTTTGGGGGGATTGGCTTTTCTCACTTAGCATGATATTCTCCATTTCCATCCATTTACCAACAAATGCCATAATTTCATTCCTCTTTAAGGCTGAATAATATTCCATTGGGTATATATACCACAGTTTCTTTATCCATTCATCTATTGAAGGGCATCTAAGTTGATTCCACAATCTAGCTATTGTGAATTGAGCGGCTATACACATTGATGTGGCGGTGTCACTGTAGTATGGTGATTTTAAGTCTTTTGGGTAGAGACCGAGGAGTAGGATAGCTGGGTCAAATGGTGGTTCCATTCCAAGTTTTCTTAGGAATCTCCAATACTGCTTTCTAGAGTGGTTGCACCAATTTGTAGTCCCACCAGCAATGTAAGAGTGTACCTTTCCCCCCACATCCTCACCAACAATTATTGTTGCTTGTATTCTTGATAATTGCCATTCTAAAAGGAGTGAGATAAAATCTTAGAATAGTTTTGATTTGCATTTTTTCATATGTTTGTTGATTGATTAATTATCTTCTTCTGTGAAGTGTCTGCTTAGTTTCTTAGTCCAGTTATTTATTGGGTTACTTGATTTTTTGGTTTTAAGTTTTTTTGAGTTCTTTATAGATCCTGGAGATTAATACTCTATCAGATGTGTGTGGTAAAGATTTTCTCCCATTCTGTGGGCTCTCTCTTTATGTTACTGATTGTTTCCTTTGCTGAAAAGAAGTTTTTTAGTTTAAGTCCATCCCATTTATTGATTCTTAATTTTACTTCTTGTGCATTTAGGAGTCTTGTTAAGGAAGTCAGGTCCTAAGCCGACAGAATGAAGATTTAGGCCTACTTTTTATTCTATTAGGCCAGAGGGTCTCTGGTCTAATTCCTAGGTCCTTGATCCACTTTGAGTTGAGTTTTGTGCAGGGTGAGAGATAGGGGTTTAATTTCACTTTGCTGTATATGGATTTCCAGTTTTCCCAGCACTATTTGTTGAAGAGGCTCTCTTTTCTCCAAAGTATGTTTTTTGTGCCTTCTTCTAGTTTTGATAGCAGGGTAATACAAGATTCATAGAATGAGTTTGGAAGAGTTTCTTCCCTTTCTAATTTGTGGAATAGTTTGAGAAGCATTGTTATTAGTTTTTTTTTTTTTTTTTTTTTTTTTTTTTAAGTCTCATGAAATTCATCAGAGAATCCATCAGTCTGGACTTTTCTTTGTTGAGAGGCTTTTTATTACTGTTTCAGTATCTTTATGAGCTATTACTTTATGCTTTAGATATTCTATTGGTTTAATTTTGATAGATCACGTGAGCCCAGACATTTGTCAATTTCTTCATTTTCTAATTTATTGGCATGCAGCTTTTCTAAATATTCCCTGTTGATTCTTTGAATTTCAGTGATATCTTTTGTAATGTCTCCTTTTGTACCTCTAGTTTTATTTATTTGGCCTTCTCTTTCATTAGTTTGATTAGTTTAGCTAAAGATTTGTCAATGTCATTTATCTTTTCAAAGAAAAAACTCTTCATTTCTTTGATCTTCTGTACCATTTTTTAAGTCTCTGTTGTATTTATTTCTGTTCTCATCTTTATTATTTATTTCCTTCTACTGATTTGGGGTTTGGTTGTTCTTGTTTTCTTTAGACTGAAGTGCATCATTGGCAATTTATTTGAGATCTCTCTCTCTCTCTCTGATGTAAACACTCATCGTTATAAATTTGCCTCAGTACTGCTTTTGCTATATCTCACAGGATCTGGTATGCTTTTTCCATTTTCTTTTGTTTTTTAGGAATTTTTAAATCCCCCACTCCTGAATTTTTCAGTGACCCACTGTTTATTCAAAAGTGATCTCCATGTGCATGGATAATGTGCTTCTCTTGCTGTTGATTTCCAGTTTCATTCTGTTGTGATGAGATAGTACACAATAAATTTTTGTGTGATCTCCTCTGTGATCTATTTTGGAAAAAGTTCCCTGTGCTGATGAAAATAATATGTATTCTATAGTCATTGAATAAAATAATCTGTAGACATATAGTGTAAATTTATTTGGATACTTATTTGTTGACTTTTTTTTTTTTTTTTTTTTTTTTTTGGTGTGGATGATCTAATGAGAGTCTGGTGTTGAAGTCACACTCTTATTGTATGTTGGGGGTCTATCTCTCCTTTCATGTCCAGTGGTGTTTGTTTCGTAGAATTTGGTGTTCTGATGTTCAGTGCATATATATATTTGTAATCATTATATTTTCTTGATGAATCATTCACTCATAAAATATAGTGATAATCTTTGTCTGATCTAATTAATTTTGTCCTGAAGTCTAATTTTGGATATTTGTATAGCTGTTCCTTCTTGCATTTGGATTCCATTTGTTTGGAATATAATTATTCATCATTTCACTTTTAGTCTGTATGTTTTACGTATGGGTGAGGTGGGTTTCTTGTAGGAAGCATACTGTTGTGTATTATTTTGAAATCCATTCATGCCTGGCTTATTTTATTACATAATTATCTCCAGTTTCATCCATGTTGTTGTAAGGGGTAGGTTCTCATTTATCTTATAGTGGAATAATATCCCATTGTGTGTATAGACATTTTCTTTATCTTTTTTGTTAGCTGTAACTTAGCTCGTTTCCAATTATTGGACATTGTGAATAAAGCTGTAGTTAACATGAACATATACCCAACACTGGAATCATTTCCTCTGAACATATACCCAACACTAGAATCACTGAATCACTCTAACCTTTTGAGGAACCTCCACACTGTTTCTATAATGGGTATACTAATTTATGTTCCCATAGACGGTGTGCCAGAGCTCCTTTCTTTGCACATCTGTGCTAGCACTTTTTTATCTCAGTGTTTTTGTTAATAGTCATTATTGTTGGAGTGAGGCTTTGATTTGCATGTCCCTAATGATTGGTGATGTTGAACATTTTTTTCATATACCTGTTGGCTATTTGTATGTTTTTTTTTTTTAAATGTCTATTTTGGTCTATCATCCATTGATAAATCGTTTAATTTTTGCTATTGATTTTTTTGAGTTCTTTACATATTCTGGATACTAACTTCTTGTTAGATGTGTATTTTGCAAATATTTTCTCCCATTCTGTAGGTTGTGTCTTCACTCTGTTGTCTTCTTTGATGAGCAGAAGATATTCTAGTTTTGTGTAATCACATTTGTGATTTTCACCTGTTCCCTGTGCTTTTAAGGTCTTTCCCCAAATATCCTGGTACATTCTAATGTCCTAAAGTGTATCCCCTATGGTTTTCTTCTAGTAGTTTCATAGTTTTAAGTCCTATGCCTAAATCTGTAATCTATTTGGTGTTTTTTTTTTTTTTCCATACAGTGATAAATACAGGTCCAATTTATTCTTCTGCATGTGGATATCCAGTTTTCTCAGCATCATACATTGAAAAGACTGCCCTTTCTCTACTGCATGCTCTTAGTACCATTGTAAAAAATCAATTGGTGTACATGTGTGGGTTCACTTCTGGGCTCTGTGTTTTGATACACTTTTCTGTGTCTGTTTTTATGCCAATACTTTGCTATTTTGACTATTACAACTTTGTAGTATATTTTGAAATTCAAATAGTGTGATGACCCTGCTTTGTTCTTTTTGTTCAATACTGCTTTGTCTATTCAGAGGATTTTTTGTGGTTCCACAAAAATTTTAGCATTTTTTTCTAATTCCATGAAGAATGTCTTATATTTTGAAAGGAATTGCACCAAATCAGTAAATCACTTTGGGTGATATGAATGTTTTTACAACATTGATTCTTCCAATCCTTAATTATGGTGTGTCTTTTTACTTTGCATGTGTGTGTGTGTGTTTGTGTGTCCTCTTCAATTTCTTTCATCCTTTTTTCTATGATTTTCATTCTAATGAACTTCCATATCTTTGGTTAAATTTATTCTTTTTTCGCTATTGTAAATAGAATTGTTTTCTCAATTTCTAATTCAGATAGCCCACTATTGCATACAATAATGCTAGTGAGTTTTGCATATTCATTTTATATTCTGTAGCTTTTCTGAATTCATCTATTAGTTCCAAAAGTCTTTTGGTGGAATCTTCAGGATTTTTGTAAATAAGATCATGTCCTCTTTAAACAGTGACAGTTTGACTTTCTCTTTTCCAATTTGGATGCGATTTATTTTTTACTCTTGCCTGATTGTTCTGACTAGGACTTCTAGAACTATGTTGAATAGAAGTAGTGAATTTGGGCATTCTTGTCTTATTCCATATCTTATAAAATGTTCCTCATTTTTTCCACTGACTATGATGTTAGCTGTTTATTACAAAAGGTCCTTCTTATATTGAAGTACATTCCTTCTATACTTAATTTGTCCAGAAATCTTATCATGAAGTGTTAATTAAATCTCATCAAATAACTTTTCTACATTTATTGAGATGACTGTTTTGTCATATATTCTATTGAAATGTTGTTCTATATTTTTCGACTTACATATATTGAACCATCCTTCCATCTTTGGGATGAATCTCACTTGATCATGGTCAATAATCTTTTTAATGTTATATTGGACACAATTTGCTAGTATTTTGAAGATTTTTGTTCAGCATGGATATTGGCTTATGAATTTTTTTTTATATGTCCTTATCTGGTTTGGGTATCAAAGTAATGCTGGCATCAAGAATGAGGTTGGAGGACTTCTCTTCAGTTTTCTGGAAGAATTTAAGAAGAATTGGTATTAATCCTTCTTTAAATGTTTGAAAAACTCAGCAACGGAGACATCTGTTCCTGGACTTTTATTGATGAAAAACTTTTTATTACTGATTCAGTCTCATTTATTGTTGTTCTGTGCAGCTTTTCTGCTTTTTCATGATTCAGTCTTGGTAAGGTATGTTTTTCCAGAAATTTGCCTATTTCTTCTAGATCATCAAATTTGTAGTCATAGAGTTTTTTCCAATACTCTCTAATGACGTTTTATATTTATGTGGTATCAGTTATAATGACTCCATTTTCATCAATGACTATTTTTTATCTCTCTTTTTCTTACTCTAGCTAAGAGTTTATCTATTTTGTTTGAAGAAACAGCTCTTCATTTCTTTGCTTTGTAATGTTTCCATTTCATTAATTTCTGCACTGATCTTTATTACTTCTTTCATTCTACCAATTTAAATTTTTTGTTCGTCTTTTTAAATAAAAAAAAAATTCCTTGCAGGTATTTTGTGTTCATTTGAAATCTTTCTGCTTTTTTGAAGTAATTGTTGTTTGCTGTCACCGTCTCTCCTAGTACTGCTTTTGTTGTATCTTACAGGTTTGGCATACTGTTTCCGTTTTCATCTGTTTCAAGAAATCTTTTAACGTTTTTCTCGATTTCTGCCTTGATACATTGGTTGTTCAAGAGTAAGTAATTTAATTCACATGTATTTGTATAGTTTCCAAAGTTTTTCTTGTTATTGATTTCTGGATTTATTACATTGTGATCAGAAAAAATAACAGTATAATTTCAATTTTCTCAAATTTTGAGACTCCTTTTTTGGACTGTAATGTGGTCTATATTGGAGAATGTTCAGTGTACTCTGAAGAAGAATGTGTATCTACAGTTGTTGGATGGAATGCTTCCTTAGGTACGTTTGGTCTGGAATACCATTTAACTCTTGGGTTTCTTTGTTGATATTTCTGTCTGAATCATCTGTCCATTGCTGAAAGTATGTTGTTAAAGTCCTTTGTTGTATTTGTATTAGAGTCTGTCTCTCCCTTTAGGTCTATTAATATTTCCTTGTATATTTGGATGCTCTGATATTGAGTGCTTATACATTTAGAATTGTTCTTTTGTCTTATTAAATTGACCCTTTTTTCAATGGTCTATCTTGTCTCTTAGATTTAAAGTCTATTTTATCTGATGTAACTATGACTACTCCTGTTTTCTTCTGGGTTTTATTTCCACTCAACATTTTATTCCATTCCTTTACTTTCAGTCTATGCATGTCCTCAGAGGTTTCTTATAAACAACTTATGGTTAGGTCTTAATTTTTTTTTATCCATTCAGTGGTGAGTCTTCTAATTGGGGAATTTAATTCATTCAAGGCAATTTTTGGTAGATAAGTTCTTACTATATCCATTTTTTAACTTGTTTTGTGTTCCTTTTTTTTTAGCTCCCTTTTTTCCTCATTCTCTTATGGTCTGCTTTTGTGGTTAGGTGATTTACTCTACTAGTGTGTTTTGATTACTTGTGTATTATTTTGTGTTTATTATAGATTTTTGCTGTGTGGTTTTCATGAGGGTTACAAAAACATCTTTTGATTATGACAAACTTTTAAAAATTATAGCATTATAATATGGTCATAAAGATAAGAAAAGTTAAGAGAGAAAATACACTAATTAAAAAGTCAACAAATACATTCCATTCCTTCATACATTTTGAATTTTTGTTATTCAATTATTTATCTTTCTATTTTATCTCAAAATTAATGTAGTTATTATTTTTAATTATTTTTCTCTTTATTCTTCAGATTACATATATGAATGACTTATACACCATGCTAATAATATTAGAACATTGTATAATTATTCTTATCAGTGAGTTTTATACCTTACTTTGTTGTCTTCCTACTCATGGGCCTTTCTCTCTCTCTTTCTCTCTCTTAAATTGGAGAGCTCCCTTTATCATTTCTTATAGGACATGTCTGGTGAAAATATATTTTCTCAGTTTTTGTTTGGGAGTATCTTTGTTTCTTCTTCATTTCTAAAGGCTCTTGGGTGCTGTTTTATCAGTTGATAATTTGTCCTTCTGTACTGTAAGTCTCTTGCCACTCTCCTGGTCTATAAAATTTCTCTTTCCAGGTGAATTGGGAGAATCTTGCTTTTATATGTTTCTTTTCTCTTGCTGCTTGAGGCTCTTTTACCTTTAGACTTTGGTGGCTTGGTTACTATATGTGTTGTTATGGACTTGGTTGAATTAAATTTGACAGGTCATCTTTGATCTTCTGGTTCCTAGGTTTTTGTTTTCTTATCTTGCCTACTATGATTTCTTTGAATGTTTTCTCCTTTGGCATTCTCAAGTTCCTTTTGAAGCCCAATTACCCAAATATTAACTTTCTTAAAGTTCCTATAAACTTTCTTCATTCCTCCTCATTCTTTATTCCTTTCTTCTCCAACTGTATCCTTTCAAATAGCTTGTCTTTGAGCTTACTGTTTCTTTCTTGTGTTTGATCCATTCAGTTACTGATGCCTTCTGTTGTATTTTTTATTTTGATTAGAGTATTTTTCAGCTTAAGGATTTGATTTTCAAAATTACTTCCATCTTTCTGTTAAGTTTCTATGTTATATTATTGAATCATTTCTCTGCACTCTCTTGAAGCTAATTGAATTTCCTTAAAATCGCTGTTTTAAACAACCCATACAGGAATTTGCCCATACTGCTTACATTCTGGTCTCTTTATTCCAGTTTATTTTGAATATTAAGTGAGGTCATAGTTTACTGAAAGTTTTTGATGCTTGTTGAAATATGATGTTGTCTGAACACTGAAGGATAAGTGCTTGCTCCAGTCTTCCCAATCTGACTTTGTGCTTGTCTTTGCAGACATTCTAATTGCTTATTTTCTCTGTGCCTATAGTCACATTCACTATTTTAGCACTTTATGTCCATCCAGGTTTGCCAGGAGTCAGCTATTTTTTTTTTTATCAGCATCACCCTTTATTAATTTTATGATTAAATGTAGATTGCTTACTGGAAAACAATTATGATTAGTAATTATTATTATGTGGATAATAATAAACATTAACAGTGTCTTATTTTTTCTTCTGGATTTAGAATATGCTTATGTATAAATTGAGCATTAAAGTAAAACTTTGGAACATTGGGTGGTTCATTTGGTTTTTATGTTTTTTAAAATTTGTTCTATTTAATTATACATGACAGCAGGATGCATTTTGATTCATTGTACACAAATGTAGCACAACTTTACAATTCCCTGGTTGTACAGAATACAGAGTCACACCATTCGTGCAATCATACTGTACACAGGGTAATGACATCAGCCTCATTCCACCATCTTTCCCACTACCCTCTCCTCGCCTCATTCCCCTCTGCCCAATCCAAAGTTCTCCCAGTCTTTCCTTACCACCCACTGCCCCACTGTTATGTAAGGAGTGAGCTATTAACGTGTTGTAACTGTTTTGGCACCAGACAATGATCCAATTCCATGTTATCCCAAATCAGCAGTTACTGTATTGCTCAGCATGAAGTAGGGTAGTAGCTAAAAAGGCAGACCATCCATCCCCTCAAGTCTCTCTCTGAAGCTGGGATAGGCCCAGACATCTCATTCACAGTACCCAGCCTGAGGTCAGTTATTTCACAGCCCTGAGCAAAACGCCATGGAAAGACCCACCCCAGGCTGCTATGCCATGCCTCTTGGCCACCAGTGCCACCAAACTATGTCATACCCTGAGATCACAGCCCAAAAGGACCAGTGCAGCACTAAGAAGGAACATGGCCCATGTTGATATGGGTTTCCTTGTGTTCTTGGGGCCCCAAACTGCTGCAGCCAGCCACAGGTGATGCTAAATGGAATACAGTTATGATAGACAAGGACTGTGTATTTCTGCCCTGTAACAGGGCTGTTCCAGAGGCTGCATTTGCAGGTGCTGATCTGGGGATGGGGACCATTAGGACCTGCCCCATGTTAGGTTTCTCCAGCCCATCCCTGAGTTCCAAGGCAAATTCCTATGCTTGTTACCTGGTCCTACCTTCACTGAATGGAGTCTTACTCTGTCGCAACCTGTGCAATGTTTCCCCAGTTTCCCAAAATAGGCCAGGTGAGAGGATTAGAAATAAAGATTTACAAACACACAAATACAGGAGAGTAGGACCCGGTGTGAAAGCCAAGCCCTGATGAGGCTTGACCGACACCAGAGCAGGCTCTGCAAGTTTATTATATAGGTTCAAACATCCAAAGGATTTACTGTGAGAAAGCTTCTTCAAGATAAACAAAAATGGAATTGTGAACAGGAATAGCCAATTATTAGCTTATCAGCTTGTGCCCACATCTCTACTCCCTCCTGGCAACTGGCATCTCAAGGCTACTGAGCATGCCCATATGGCTTCTATTTCCGGGCAGCTGGCCTTTGAACTCAGGGCTATTTGAACCAATGAATTCTGTGAGGCACAGAACCCCCTTTGAACAGGGCGTCACCAGTGACTGAGCAGTCTCAATTGGCATGTTTCCACTCAGAGTTCTCAGAAGGGCATCGCCTCTGCCTTGGGATGGTTGAAAGAAACCTGTAATTCCTTTGCTGCTCCTGACGTTACTCCATGTTGTTCTGACTAAGGTGGGATTAGGTTGGTGAAGGTGCAGCAATTTGACCACCAAGGCTGATACCAACCGGGGTACCTCTGAAGGACTGCTCAGTCTTAAGGGTATACTTAGCCTCACAGCACAACTGGCAGGGACACAGGCCAAAGCACCAGTCCAGCCCCCTGGGGCATAAGTCTCTGCCCAATACCAGAGCAGGTCTGGATGCTCCATTTGTGAGCACTGACCTGATGATAGCTATGTTACCCAAGGTTAGGGGACAGGTAGTGGAATGGCCCCTTGATCACAAAGGGTGGTATTAGACTGGGTCACACCAGAATCTCATGACCACAGGGACTCATGCAGTCTCAGGGTGACAAGGGTGTACCTAAGCCCACTCTGAGGCTGTTAATGATATAGGCCAAACTTGTGTCTACCAGCATACAGGTAGCTGTCTGAAGTCTGGCAGGTCTAGAAGCTTTGTCTGTGATCTCTAGGAGAGGTAGAGACACCTTTGGTTTCTTCCTAATACCAAATATCATGCCAACACACTGGGCTCTGAGCTCAAAGACAAAGTCTTATGCTGAATTTCATGCCCTGATCGCCAATGGGTAGAGCATGGCTGCCTGTTTTGTGGCCCTAAGTTGGGAGAGGTCTGGTGGAGGTAGTCAGTGGCCTGACTACACAAGTTTTTGGTGTCTGAATCCAGCCTGCAGGCAGGAATTCTGGGGCTCTGCTGGGCACTGGGTTCACCATGGCAGGCCTGGCACTGGGTTTCAGGTTTAAGTCCTGGTCTTAAGTCCTTCTCCTTACAGATGGAGGCATCTCTCTCCGTATTACTTGGCACTGGGGGGAGAAGTAATATGGGTGACTCTTTTCTCCTTGCATCCTTCAATGTGTCTTTTCTTCTGGTTATACTAAAACTAGGCACTCTGGTGTCTCACCTGGCTTCTTAGCTCTTGACAAGTTAGTTGGGTGTGTGAATCGTTGTTCACGTTGGTGTGTCTGTGGGGAGAGGATCGCTGGAGGTTCTTATCTACTTTCTTGTGAAAAGGGGTAAATGGTTTAGGCAAAGAAAATAATTGCCAATTATTATAATAATATTATCGGAGTTATAAGAGGGTTAGATATTTATTGAGTAGGTACCTTCCAAATCACAGCCAATAACACCAGTGTTTTTTTCTTTTAAGTGTTATCGCACATTCTCTGAACAATAAGAAGGCAGTTGGCAAAAGAAAGAGCAAACAGTCTGCATTCAAAAGATTTGAGTTCACATCTTCTTATTGCCTTTTACTAGCACTGAGGCCTCAGGTAAGCCATTCCATCTTGAAAAGCTAATTTAGCCTGTAATAATTGAGAGATTATAATAAATTGAAATGTATTTTTCAGACACATCATGCTGAGTACTTATACCTAGGGGTAGGAATTATCCCATTTCAGAGATAAATTGGCACAACCTAAATATTTCCTTTGTACCATCCAGATTCCATGTGAAAACACTTCCTAAATTGCAAAACAGTCCAGTGATCGGTTATTATGTGTGATTCTTTATCATGATTCTCAAACCACAGTGTGTGAACTTTTGGGGTCATGAAGCCACCAAGTAGATCTGAATGCATTTGATTTGCACATAAATTTTACATTATAACAAATACCTTATTGTTTTTCATTTTATTTTTTGTGGTGCAGGAGGTCAAACTCAGGACCTTGTGCATGCTAGGCAAGCACTCCATCAGGGACCTATATCTGTATTCCAAGTACTTTAAAACAATTTTTTTAAAAAGTGGACAGATACTACGGAGTAAAATGCTAATTTTACATTCATAAGATAAAAACAAAACTTCAGAGAAATAGCTCTTAATTTTCTCATTAAAATGTGATTATGTTATTATATAAGAGGGTTCTAGCAAGATTAATGTCATATACACAAGTAAGAAGCATGCTGAGTTGACTCTCTATCACATTGTGGATACTTAACCAAAGTTAGCTTCCTTACTGCTTTCATTAGTAGGACTGGGACATTTGAACAGATTGATTGTCCCAGATAGTTCAAGGGCATTCTTTATTTTGAAAATGGTACTGAAAGTAGTTTTGGTTTTCACTTATTAAATCTACATATGCAAGTATAGTTTCTCCAGCCCTTGCCTATAGAAAAAACAATAAGGACATTTTAACCATAAAAATTCAGACTTAATTAACATTGTCTCTATGGATGGAGGTCCTCAGGCTTCTGAAATTCACCATTCATTACTTTCTACTAATAAACATCATCTTTTGTTCTTCACCTTATTTTTTTCACCTCATATGTTGCACTCTGGAAGTCAGTAATTACTAATAATGTCAAACATCTTTTTTTAATGTTTACTAGACATTTGAGAAAATTGTTTATTTATATATTTTGTCCACTTTTCAGATAGACCATTTGTTTTCTTATTGGTATGTGGTTCTCCATGTATTTGGAAAGCAAATCTTCTATTAGTTACACACATTACAGATACTATATTCCTAGTTTTTGCTTTTTATTTTCATTTTACTGTGTGTGAGTGTTTCCTACAGAGAGTTTTAGAATGTGCATGCACTCAAATTTGACTTTAAATTTTCCTTTCTGGCATGTCCTTTTTGTGCCTTATATAAGAAATGGCTTTGCCTCAATATGATGAGAAGTCTTGCATTTTCTTCAACAGTATCACTATCCCTTTTGCAGGTACTTACTCTAACTAAATATGTACTTTGTGTGTGATATGATATAAAGATTCAATATTATAATTTCTCATACATTTGTCTGAACACTTTTTATAACTGATCATCCTTTCCTTGTGATTTATAATGGCACTTTGATCAGATACCATGTTTTATCTGTTTCCATACTCTATTAGCTAATTTTTCTCTGTGGCA
The DNA here is from genome assembly GCF_902686455.1 of Sciurus vulgaris. Classification (NCBI taxonomy): domain Eukaryota; kingdom Metazoa; phylum Chordata; class Mammalia; order Rodentia; family Sciuridae; genus Sciurus; species Sciurus vulgaris. The sequence continues at coordinate 120,231,018 of NC_136461.1, read as the reverse complement.
CTATTATATTAATTATTATAATTACACACATAATAAATTAATTACATATACTACATATATAATAAGTTCATTATATATATTTAATATGAAGGATAGTTATCTTGTTAGAATAGTGCTTCCTAATAAACATTTTAAACTTATTATGCAGATTTTAGGATCATCCTGTTAATTTCTGTGGAAAGCCCTTTGAAATTTTGCTTGGAGTTTATGGACTAATTTGGCAAAACTGCCATCTTCATTTTATTGAATTCTTCTATTCAAAATATCATACATATCCCCAATTAATGAGGTATTTTAAGTCTATCATTAAAGTTGTAATGCTCTTTAAAGCATTGCATGTTTTTATTACATATTCTAAGAACTTTGTAGTTTGTTATTATTAGAAATTATACTATTTTATTCAATGTTTTTCCCTTTGGATTATTACGGAAATAAAGAAATGTGGTTTTAGCGTATGTTAATCTTACATTTAGAATCATTGTTAATTATTATTTCTAATATTTCGTGTATTATTTTTGATACCATACATAGAGAATCATATTACTATAATATTGTATTGGCATAAAAATCAATAAATCAATGGAACAAAGAATTAAAAACTGGACCAAATCATATATGAACAACTGATTTTTGACAAAAGGTGCAAAGATCAATGAGTGGAGAAAGAATATAATTAGGAGAAAACGTATCCATGTGAAAAACAGGAACTTTGAATCAGACTTGCACCATATACAAAATGACTCAAAAGAGGTCGTAGATGTGAGTACCAAAAAGGCCAAACTATAAAATACCTAGAGGAAAACAGGAAAAAGTCTTCTGATCTTGTTTGGAAAAAATTTCCTGGACATGACACCAAAAAAATGTTCCATGAAAGAGCAAATTAATAAATTGGATTTTGTTTACTGTATATATACATCAAAATTTTCACATTGTATGCTTGAAATAAATGCACTGTGTTGTGTGTTAGTTTGCTTAAACAACTCTTTTAAAAGTCACAGAATGCATCTTGTTCTCTAAGATTTCCAGATGCATTGTACCACTGCTGAAGATGTCTTTCCCAGTAGTAGTGACCATCTTGCTTAGGAAGTTAAGACTTGTTCTTCACCCAAATCTCCTTTACTGTACTGCAGACATTTTACTCTCCCTTTCAGATGATAGTAATCTCTAGCTAAGGTGGAGCATACCTGTGATCCCAGTGAATAGGAAGGGTGAGGCAGGAGGATTGCAAGTTTGAGGCCAACCTTAGCAACTTAGTGAGACCCTGTCTCAAAATAAAACATAAAAAGGGCTGGGGATGTAGCTCAGTAGTAGAACCCAGGGGTCCAATTCCCAGTACCTAAGAGAGAGAGAGAGAGATAGAGAGAGGAGATGCAGAGACCGAGACAGAGAAAGGGAGGTATTAACCACTCTCCTTGTTTATTTTGAATGTAAAACAACTTTTGGTGGTATAACTTTATGTGTTTTGGGTTTCTTATAGGCTGACCCGAAAGTTGGGAGATGGAGAGTAAATATAGAGAAATGCTGTTACTAACAGGCCTGGATAACATCACTGATGAGGAACTGGATAGGTTTAAGTTCTTCCTTCCAGATGAATTCAAGATTGCCAAGAGCAAACTACAGACCGCAAATAGGACAGAGTTAGCCGACTTGCTGATTCAAAGTGCTGGTGTGGTGTCAGCAGTGATGAAGACCATACGTGTCTTCCAGAAGCTGAATTATATGCATGTGGCAAAAAGTCTTCAGGAAGAGAAGGCAAAAGGTACATGGCATACCCTACATCAGCATCAGAGGGAGAAGACCCCAGGGCACGTTGGGATCTGTTTACCAACTCAGCTGTCCATTTGACCCCTTTTACTGTGAATTGCTAGAAATGCATTTTAGACATTCTACAGACGCAGCCCAGCAGGACTCTGCCCCCCTGGTTCCAGCCTCAGGGCTGCCACTCACCGTTTCCTCATCTCCTCTTTGTATGTCTTTGCCTCCACTCCATTTGCAGTGACCGTGCACACAGGGTGGATAGCATTAGTGCTCCAAACTCCATCACACCGTCTGGAATGCTCTCACACTTTACTGAAGAAAATTGGAGCACTGGCAAGTCATAAACTGGGGTATCAGGCACCTGTGCCTCTCCTCCCAGACACCTCTTCTCCCCTAGGCCAGCCTGCCAGGGTCCGAGACTGCCTGTCTTTCTTCAAGAAAGACCCTATCCTTTTAGTTCAGGGATTCTGTCTCCTCTTTATCTCTAATGACAAGATAAATTTCTCAGGGCACAGTGGTTTATTTTATTCAATAAACTATTGATCAGTGTCCAAGAAATATCTCCTTTTTGTTTAAGCTCCTGATTGTTGCTTAAGAACAACTGATACATCCTGGCTTTATTGACAGAATGACTTAAAAAAAAAAAAGTCCAACAAAAGAGCATTTTACCCAAGGACACCCCAAAATGAGAAACTCTAAATGCTGTAATTTTAGAATTCTAATATATTGTTTGTGCGTATAATACGAACAAGGTAGTTTCTGAAACGTAATTTCTATGAAGGCTAAATGAGGACATTTAAGTGATGATATAAATGTACAGATATGAACTGTTACCTAAGCACTTTAAAAAAAGGACTGGTTGTGTGGCCACGCCTTCTATTTTCCTTCGATTGCTGAAATTAGGAAGTGTACTTCTTAAATAAGGACACCAGGTGGCAGTAACAGCACATAGTTGCTCCATGTAACCAACTGCCCTGCATTTTGAGTGTGGGCAAACATAGCCTGTATGTTTCCATCCCCTCCCCACCCGACTCCAGTGAAGAATTCATTCTTGTCTGGCATGGTGGCACATACCTGTAATCCACCTACTTGGGAGGCTGAAGAAGGAGGATTCAATTTTGAGGCCACCCTGGGCAGCTTAGTGAGACCCTCAGGAACTTTGACTCTGTCTCAAAAATAATAAAAAGGGCTAAGGATTTAGGTTAGATGTACAGCACCTCCCTCCTCCAAACCCTCAGAACCCTTTGGCTAAGGTAACATCAAATTTCTCTAACTGCATTCTGTATTCCATTTTGTGTTCTAATGATCCTGAGGTTTGATTACCACAATTAGCTAAAAATGATTCATATTGGGACCAGGCTAGAAATTCAGGAGTGACTGGCAGCTCTGGATGTTGTATGAGAAATCAGTTAATTTCCTTTATAAGTCAAAATTCTATCTTTGGTTGTCTTTAGGCCTACTTTAAATGTACCAAATTTATTGTACCCCCATGTTGCCTCTATTATGATTGGGAATCAGAGGTTTTTTTTTGTTGGTATTTTTTACTTTTTCTTTGTAAGTCTCATTCTTTTTTGAGTGTTCTTTTTTGAGTGTTCTTTGTTGAATGTTCTGCCTAAGGTCTGCATGCTTCTGCTTATGACTTGGAAGGGAGGGGATATTTGAAGGATTATTATTTTATGTGTTGGGGGGAAGTACTGGGGATTGAACCCAGGAACACTCTGCTATCCCCAGTCCTTTTTGTTTTTAATTTTGAAACAAGGTCTTGCTAAGTTGCTGAGGCTGACCTCAAATTTGTGATCCTCCAGCCTCAGCCTCCTGAGTAGCTGGGATTACAGGTGTGCACCACTGTACCTGACTTGCCAAAAGAATCTTTAATGACTCCAAGTCAATAATTAGTAGATAGAGAGGTTTTGTGGGAAGAAAGACAAAGATTAAAAGGATACTTAAGCATGATAAAAGGAAGTTGAGAGAACGTGATCAAAGTCTGTGAAATTCATATAAGATTAAAATAGAAGGTTGAAAATGGTAAATCAAATAGATGAAAATGTGAACCTGATTATTAAGGAATATGAGATGGATAGTGGGCAGATATACTCTTCCACAAACATTTCCTTGGTCCCACTATGTATGAGATAAAAGATGGCTGATGTGATAGGGCAGGAGGACATGCTGAGCCCTCAACCTCCCTGAGTCTTTTCTCTCCTATATTGTCCACTTTGAAAGGGGGACTTTCATCTGTGTACCTCTCTGAAACCAGTTTCATGGAACTCACTTACCATTGGAAGGTCAGTTCCACTTCTGGAGCAGAGCTCCCTCTGTAATCTCCCTGTCAGAGGGTCAGGTTCTTTCTGCTGTTTGAAATGTAGTGACAGAGAATCTACTGCAACAGAGGACAGTTCGTTCTGCTCTTAGCACTCATCATTAAACCATTCTTCTTTCTCATAAAATCAAAGTGATCTTGTTACTTCAGCCTAGAGCTGCTCAAGTTCTGTCAGAAACACCATCCGGTAATTTCTCATGCCCTCTTCTGTCTGAGAGTGCCTCAAATAATTGAACATAACCATATTGATATATGGTTATTTTAAAACCAGAGTCCAAAGTTGCCTGAGTAAAATATAACCTTACCCTAGACCTGGGGCACCCAAGCCAGACCCTATGTCTGCATTATGGTGACACTGTGAGGAGCTAGCATGCCATTCTCCTGTCCATCCATTCACCCTTTCACTAATATTGGTTGAATTTCTGGTAGGCACCAAGAACCCTTCTGGATCTGGTGATAAAGCAGAGAATAAAAAGTAAATGAGAAGTTTGGTTGTGCTATTATTTATGATGTTGCTGAATTCCCACACATTTCTGAGTGCCTTAAAATTTTTTTCCTGTTTTTGATTTCTGGTTTTAGGCTATCATGATTAGGAAAGAGTCTCACTATAATTTTAATCTTCTTATCTTTAAGACTTGTTTTGTGGCCTCAGGTGATCACTCCTGGAGAAAGTTCTACATACATTTGAGAAGAATGTGTGAATTATGTTGTTGGATGGAATATTCTTTATGTCTTTTAGATCCATTTCCTCCATAGATTAAGTTCAATGTTTTCTTATTTACTTGCTGTCTATGTAATATGTCCATCGTTGAAAGAGGATATTGAAGTCTCCCACTGTTATCATATTGAAGTCAGTTTTTTCCCTTTACATAATTACACACACACACACACACACACACACACACACACACACACACACCAGAGAAGATAGATATACATACATATATAGTATATGTATATCTATATGTACCATCTTGATACATGGAGAAATAAATATATATGCCTAGATGGTCAGTTCTGCTGTTTTTCTGCTTGAAATCTATATTCGGGCAGATCCACAGGCTGGGTTCTGAGGCTGAGAAAGTGGGGAAAGTTGTTGTGGTTGCTTTTGGGTCACTCTGACTGGGAAGGTCAGAAGCCGTGCTCCACAGATATATGAGGTCTCGGTCTTGCTTCCCTGCCTGGGCCCAGGCAGAACTTCAGATTGTGCTTCAAAGCTAGGTGGCATTACTTCTCAACCATTAGGACTGAAGAGGCCAAATGTTCTCCTCTGCAGATGTGCAGGGATATGGGCTTGCCTTTCAACCTGGAGAAGCAGACAGGCTGTTAGGTGGGGTCAGTTGCTCCACAGCTTGTGTCTGGCAAGGCCAGATACTCCCCTTCAGAGGTCTCTGTGTCTCAGAGGCTTGTGTCTCAGTCTGGTGAAGCATTATGCTGAGGTCTGAGGTTGGATGGGGTGAGGCAGCTCTAGGTGTTTCCCTCTGCAGATGTGCATAGACATGCCCTTACCTATCAGTGTGGGGAAGGCTTAGCCAGAGGACCATGGCTGGGTGGGAGGCTGGTTAGGGAATTGAAAACCCACAGACCAGCTGGGCACTGTGGTGTACACCTCTAATCCCTGCCACTCAGGAGGCAAGGCAGGAAGACCATTAAGTTCCAGGCCAGAATGGGCAACTTTTTGAGACCCCCATCTCAAAGTAAAAAAAAAAACATAAAAAGGATTGGGGATGTAGTTCAGTGAGAAAGCACCCCTGGGTTCAATCCCCAGCACCTCAACCAAAAAAACAAAACAAAATAAAAACCCAAAAGACCTATTGACCATACTTCCTGCAGAACAATGCTGTTGGATTCTGTCTCTGGTTTGGAGCCCCCATTGTCCAGAATGTAGATCCCCCAAGATCCATGTATCCATCACTGTGATACCCACCCGCTTCTTTCTTTCTAACTGGGCCCCAGGAGGTCTATCACTGCCAATGCCTCCAGTGTTCCTTAAGACATAAGTGAGTCTCCTGCAAAGCATCCCAGGGTGATGGGGAATCAAATGCTCACCACACCTCTCTTTTCTCATTGTAGAACCTGTGGGTCTAGGGGAATTGTCTCTGAGTGGTGCTGGGCCAGTGTTGGGGAGGGGTGGCATGTAACAGTGAAACCATTCCTTTTCCTCCTGGAGGAGCTTTTCTCTGCTCTATGGTCCTAGAATGTGTCTTGGCTGCACTCTGGGGTGGTTGCAAATGCCATGTTGTCCATGAAGTGGGCTTCTGTGAGGCGGTTGGATCTGGGAAGCTCTTGTTCTGCCCTCCTGCTGGTGTCATTCTTCTCATTTGTTCTTGAGAGGTAATGATATTTACATTTCTCAGCCAACCTTTGTCCCTGTCTTCTGGTTATGTGTCCTTTTTTTTTTCTTCTCCTAAATAGTTGATGATAAGTACAAGGGAAATAAAAAGACAAAGGGAGCAAGCCTCACAAAAAGGAAAAGTCAAACTGAAATGAGTCCTGTGGTCTCTGCAGTCAGCAGAAAGGATGCCATCCAGCCCCGTGTGCCACCAGCAGCCTCTCCTCATGTTAAGGTAGGATGCAGTGAGCAGAGTGACCTTCATCCTTATGAGAGCATCCTCAAGTCGCTGTCCCTGTCCTTCCCCACATGAGGACCTCTGTTCTTTATCTCACAGCTTGCAATTAAAGAAAGGAAGACTATCATATGAAAATTGTGCTTCATTTACAAAAAGAAAACTGAACTCAAAATACTTATTGAGCTCCTAATCTCTAACATGCTCTGGACATTTTAGCACAGTGTATCAGAAGAAAACTCAGACGGTCATTTTCAGGAAGTATATTTTAGAGTGCTTTCAGTGTTCATGTCCATGAGTAGTAAAAGAAATAGAGAGGGGACAATTTCAAGTTCAGTGCATTCATGACAAAGGTCTCAGCCCATCCCACAGAGCACTCAGGAGCTGAGGATGCCCCTAGGGTTGTCACCATCTAGATGGGGTGGGGAAACAGCATGTATGCCTGCAGTGACACCAAGGCGAAGTGGCTCTCTTAGCTGAGAGAGTAAGACTTGTGGAGTGTCAGCCTCTGTAAGATTGGTTGCCTTAGTCCTGAGGACTAAGCTGAGAGCCATAGCTGATAGCCCCACCACAGAGTCCACAGACAGTTATGTATGATTACAATACACCAGTGAAAGCCAGATGAAATTAAAAAAAATTCAATTTCTGGCATATTCAAGACAAAGAAAGTGCTTAAAGGAAAAAAAAAAATCCTTCAAATGTGCAATTTCACTTCCTGTGGTGTAGGTATCATGCAGTTTTACAGTTGTGTGAGCTACAGAAATTAATCATATGTTTTCCATTCTCTTTGTGTAGAGCAGCCACTTCCTCTGGGCTTGGCCTAGAAACTTCTGAAGTTTTCAGGGAAACCATAGGCAGACATAAGTGGTGAATTTCACAAATTGGTCATGAAAATATGCATTATTTAGTCTGGAAGACCTAACTAAAGATAACTGGACCAAAGATGAGAAATTTTGTAGTGGGCCTCAGGCAAGCTGATGTTTTCCTGCACTGGTCCAAATTGAGTCTATGAGTATGTCCCTCAGTCCCCTTTTGGACTCATGCCAGGTCCCATCAGAGATCTAATTCAGAAACATTAGCACTTGGTCTTACATGCCTTCCCCCCTCCACCTTTTCCTGCATTTTCCTTTGACTTTGGAGAGCAAATTACTTTTTAAAAGTAACATTTGCTTCTAAAACAGACACAAAACCTCTCACATCTCTGTTAATTTCAAAAAACATAGAGATGAAAATAAAATTACTTAAAATCTTGTCATCTAGAGAGACCCATATTTGATGTTGGCAAATATGTCTGCGGCATGTTAGTACTATTTAATTGTTGATTTAGCCAACAAGAAACACATTGTACATTCTTTTTCAGACCTTGTCCTTTATTAAGTCAATTGTATCCATTTATCATATTTCTCTAGCATTTTTAATATTTGCATAGTAATCTATTTTATGACTAAACATTCTTATTTAATCAAATTCCTTTTTATGGCATTTATTTTTATTTTTTAAAATGCATTGTGATTGTTTATTATTTACAGGGCAATAAATAATAAGATACCCAAAGATCACATTCTCTTCAGTATTACTGCTTTTCTGAAATGCTTAAGGTTTTAGTATAGTAAAAATAAACAACACTGTGCAGTCCTGTGCCACTTCACAACAGGGACATGTTCTGAGAGACATGTCTTTCTTTAGTTAATTTTATCATTGTTTGAACACCACGAAGTGTACTTACACAAAAATAGATGGTATGTGCCAGTCTTTTTTGTTTTATTTTTATTTTAAGTGATTTCAAAATTTTATAATTAAAAAAACAATAAAAATTTTAATGTAAACTGTAATGTATCATTCAGTATTTCTAGGGGTTAATCATACAGGTAGACTTGATTCTTTAATTAGCCTTTAATTTATTTGTAGGATCTGTGCCCTAGGTCTCTCTCTTTATTCACATTTAATTTAATGTGTACTTTTATTCTGCCCAGGACTATCCCTAGGAATTTGGGGAGACTTGTCAGGTCACTGAGCTCTGTCACCTTCATATTAGAGTAAAATGAGTATTCAGGACCCTATTGGATAGAGCACAAGGGTACCTTATGCCCTAATGTAATCAATAGAAGAAGACAAGATCAGATTTACTCTTTTGTCTTGGCAATTCTGCAGAAACCTGATGCACTCTTCACTCCCAGTGGGTGAAAAAGCAGAGGATTCAGATTCAGGCAATCTATCTCCAAAGCTTGTTACACTGGCCCATTGTACACAGGACTTGAAATCTTTCTTTTGTATTCTCTTTCCTATCCAGATAATTCTAAGTTCAGTTTTCTTCCTAGCCGCCCCCTCTCTCATTTCCTTTGGTTGCACCTCTCTTGGGCTGGCTTCCTAAGGTTTAACACTGAGGCCCCTCTTTCACCTCCTCTTTATTCACGGCTCATGTTTTTCTTCTGTGATCTTTAGCCTAAGCAGAAGCAGGTGGTGGCCCAGCCAGAATCTGTCAGAAAAGAAGAGTTGCAGAAAAGCCACATAACAGTCATGGTGCTGAAAGCAATGAAGCCCTTTGAGTTTGATACCCAGGATGGAAGAAAGGAAGAGATGTTTCATGCTACTGTGGCCACGGAGAAGGAATTCTTTTTTGTAAAAGTTTTTAATACGCAGCTAAAAGATAAATTCACCCCAAAGAGAATAATTAACATATCAAATTATTATTGGTGTGGTGGTTTTCTGGAGGTGAATAGTGCCTCACTTGTATTTGATGCTGAATCTGACCAAGAGATCAATGTACCAAAGCATATTATCAGGAAAGCTGGTAAAACACCAAAGATAAATAAGCTTCAGACTCAACCTCTTGGAACAATAGTGAATGGGGTGTTTGTAATTCAGAAGGTAAGTTCCTATGTATAGTTTGATATAATTGATTAGAAAGAATAAGGTATTCTCCACTCTGAGCTTTAAATAGACTTTAGAAACTATTCAATTCCATGTTTTCTCTATCAACAGAAATCTAAACAAATAGACCCCAAAGTACTAAACAGTTGCAGAGTTAAAATGCAATCCCCTCCCCCAAATATTTTTATTCTCAAGAGGCCATCACAATCCCGTTTCAACTTCTTTTTATCTTCTTAGCTTCTGGAAAATGGCTACAATAATTTTTACCTTTTGTGATATTTTTCTGCTTTATATGTACCATTGGTATTTTAAGTGATGATTTTATTAATGCAAAATAAGCCATTGAGCAATAAACTGAATTAACTAACCTGGAAGACCCATAAGTAGGGCAGGATTAAAGAATCCTGACCAAATGAAGAAAATACAAAAAAAGAAAAAGAAAAAAGTGTGCAGAGACATATTGAAGTGAGAAATCGTGAAGTATTGTGTGCCAAGCCTCAGGGAACTCATCTGTGTGGCCACTTTTTCTGGTGTAGGACAGGACCTGACCAAACAGCGAGGGAAGCTATGACCTGGCATCCAGGGGCCAACCTCTGCTGTCCTGGGTGAGCTGCAGAGGAGCTGATAGGAGGAATCTGTCCTGGACAATTTAAGCATGAAATGACCTCAGATAGGAAACCCATGTTCTTTCTTTCAGTTTTGAGCTTTCAGTCTGGTCAACCATCCACTACTATATTCTCATTGAGCCCATAAAATTAAATCTCAAATACTATCAGTCTCCTGAGTGACTGATCAACATCATATTTCCTTTTGATCTAGACTTCATGGTGGATGATTTCTTGTCCTTGTCCTTGGTTTCTTACTCTGAATTAGACGTTTTTACTAGGTCCTGCATCATTGGCTCATACCTTTCCTGGATTTGTTACTAAAAATGAGTCTTCTACAACACCAGGATCTTCCTTTCCCCTTACTGTCCTGGCTACTGGCCTTGGAGCTGCCCCAACTTTCCACTCATAAGTTTTTCCTCTGTGATTCATCCTTGGCCTCCCAAAGGAAGAGGACTTTGGACTAGAAAAACGGGTGCAGAGGCAACGTGCTTCATTGAGTCATGTCTGCCTCCTTTGTCTGAACTTTTTAGCATGTTAGATATAAACTCACTAATTTTGAAGGTGGAATTTTCCCATATATTTCTTTCTGCCAGAACCTTCTGGTTGTCTGATATCTAATTAATGTGGCATCCCTTAATCAGCTTATCACACTGGGTGTTGGTTTTCTTTTTACAGAAAACAGAAAAAAAGGATCATGTACTATTTGACATCAGTGACAAAACAGGGAACATGGAAGTATTGGTGCTCACAAAACAGAACCAAATAAACTGCGAGGAAGGAGATAAGCTTAAACTTACATTCTTTGAGCTGTCAAAAAGTGGAAAAAAGTTACAGCTGAAATTTGGAGTTCATAGCTTCTTTACGGTAGGAACTACTTTGAGGAAAGTTAATGGAATGGGTTGAACAGGGTATGATGTGGATATTTAGCCTATCTATATCTCATGGAACTGAGGAGCCTCCCTTCTAGAAAATACACATCCTAGACACAATTTAAAAGTCTTGGGGGACCCGGGTTGTGGCTCAGTGGTAGAGCGCTTGCCTCGCGTGCGTTCGCGTGCGTGAGGCACCGGGTTCGATTCTCTGCACCACATATGCATAGATGAATAAAATAAAGGTCCATCAACAACTAAAAAAGTAAAAATTAACAATTAAAAAGTCATGGGCTTCTCAAGGAAGAGACACCATGGTTCCACAGAGGCCCACACAGAGTTCCTTGATAACACTGTGAGTCAAATGCAGACAGCTTGCCCACAGTTGTACAAATCATCCTGGCAAATGTAGATGAAAGAAGACACAGACAATAAATACCTTGAAGGCAGATGTCCGAGTCAGTCCCACCATCCCTGCATTCTCCAGCTGAGTCAGTGTCATGTCTCTACTCCTGTTGTGTCATCACAACCTCATCCCCATCCTACGGCCTCCACTTTGCTCTCTTCTCCGGGGCTCAGTATCATTTGCACTGACTGCTGTCTCTCTTTGTAAGGGATGGACTGAAGCCTTGACAAAACGGAATGCATGCCCTTGTTAAGGAGAATGTAGATCTCAGAATAGGTACACAGCAGGAGGGCAGTCCAGGAATGGATAATGCATTAGGAGGGAGGGAAGGAGAAAGTTACCTATAGGAGGACTTAGTCACTGTGAAGAGAAGAGAGGTAACCGATCACTGCATCTCAATCTATTTAATTTTTCTCCACCCAGGTTATTAAGGCAAAAAAATAAAAATAAATGAAAGGATCAATTGAACTCACTTTGTCTAAGCAACATTGAATTGAAGAATCCCTGATACACACTTTGACCTGCTTGTGATTATGAGCTACCTGGGAACGCCAGTTCACAGGCTCCTTCCTACATCAAATTAGTCAGGATGTGATGATTGCTGGATAAACAACTCCAAAATATCAACATGTCATCATAATAAAAGATTTTCTCATTAGTTAGAGTCCTGGTTTGGTTTGGGGAAGGGATAGGATTCTGCTATGTACATATATTCAAGGATATTGCTATTCAATAAATATCTGTTGAATGAATAAAATTATTAATAAGAATTTTTACTACCTATAGTTGTATAAGTCAATATGGATTTTATATATATATGAACTAAATATGTAAATTATTAAATTTATAAGAGAACAAATATGAAAGTTTTATAAACATGAAAATTGTTAACTTTACAAATAATTTGAGAAATATAATTACATAATTGCTAAGTAAGACTCTGCTTCCACTTAATATGTAGAGAGTTGGAAAAAGAATTGTTTCCACTTTTACAACAACAAGAAAAAAATAAGGTCAGATAATCTGCAACATCACAAGGTTTTCTGAATCCACGAGAGAGTTTAGGTTGCAAAACAAGCATCTAATAAAAAAAATCTAAGGAAAGACAGATACTTCCAGGGAGAGAGGACATAGAAAAATTCTTTCAACCTAAGGCAGAGAGTGGACACAAGACACTCCAAATAGAAGAATTTAGCTAAAATTTGTAATAAATGGAGGTTGATCAAAGTTGATTTTGGACTGGCATGAGAGTATGGAACTCCTGGGAAATGCAATCTTGAGAATTTGCACTCGCTGAAACTTCATGTATCTCACTGGATGGTCATGAGAAAGATTAGGGAGAGGTCTAGGGGAGGCAAAGGTAAGCCATTGTGGGAAAGATGTGAAAGCTTGACTGGATCCTTCCATACAGAACAAAAATACCTCTTGGGGAAAAGAATCAAACTCTACCATCTTTAGAGCACAAATGAAGACTCTTTGAAATAGAAGAAGTTGTTCTCTTGGAGAAAAGAAAGAAATAGATTCTGGGTGTAGAATATTAAAGGTCTCCAACCTCCAATATGGAGGACATTTAGAATAAGAGGTGAAAATCCTACCCCTAAGATTCAGGGACCCAGTGTCTGCCAAAGACCAAGACTGAACAGGACAATAGCTTGCTCTGCCATCACTCCCCACAGCATGCAATTTACCACCAGACAAAATCATCAGGCCACAGGTAACTAGAGCTAGATGGTAGGGGGTGATGAAGGACATGTAAAGAGAAATTCCCTTAGGTTTGGGTGTAAAGGGAAGACACGAAGCTGAGCTAAGGTAGATTCTGAGACACTGACACGCATAACTCTAGAAGAATTTTACTCATGTGGGGTGTGACCAACAATCGCAAACGTGGCCTCACTCCCAATTAGACTTACTCAGAATCCATGGTAAAGTCATAGCAAAAGAAAATCCAGGTATGATATGTGGTATTGAAACTAGCAAAGTATTTAAAATCCATGGGCAGCAGACATCATCAGATAGGCAATATCAGAAGCAAAATGAAAACTATGAGAAAGAATGAAATGAAAATGCTGGAAATGGGAAGAAAAGATAAAAACAACAGTTACAGAGACACAGAATGCCTTCAGCAGGATCATCAGTCAATTTGATGTGGCAGAGGAATAAACTGATGAACCAAATATAGATCAATAAAAATTATTCAAGTTAGAACACAAAGATAAATAAGTGAAAAATTAAAAGCAGATTATGAGCCAGGCACGATGGTGCACACCTGTGATCCCAGCGTCTTGGGAGACTGAGGCGGGAGGGTTTCGAGTTCAAAGCCAGACTCAGCAAAGGTGTTAAGGAACTCAGTGAGACCCTGTCTCTAAATAAAATACAAAACAGGGCTGGGGAATGTGGCTCAGTGGTTGAGTGCCCCTGGGTTCAATCCCGTACTCCCCACAAAAAAAAAATAAAAATAAAAAAATAAACAAGGAATAAAACAGATTATGTCAACCAAATGACCTGGGAATGTCTCGACCAGTGCAGCCAAACTCTCGGTTCCAGTGAGGGGCAAAGGGGGACTGGAAAATAAAGATTCACCAACAAATTTTGAAGATTAAGCTGGGATCAGGTGGAACTCTGCTCTCTGATGGAGATGCAGATCTAAAGAGTTATGCCAACAATCTTTATTTATATAGGTCTCATTACCAGGTTACATACTATGCAACCATTATTCTTTGTATTCAGGAAAGTTACCGAAAACAGGACATCTATGTAGCTTTTCTGCAGTTCCAATCTACAGTTGCAAAGTGCAATATTAGGAGCATTGTGTAGCTCTCAAGGGGATATAGCTCAGTTATTAGAGCGCTTGCCTTGCAAGCAAAGGCCCTGGGTTAAATCCCTAGCACTGAAAAAAAAAAAAAAAAAAAAAAAAAGAAAGAAAGAAAGAAAGTCAATTGCTAAAAGTTATTGTAAAGCAGGCAGGAACAGGAAAAGTGGAGCTGGTGAAACCTTATGGTTACCTAGCATAAAAATTCCTTCCTTTCCAGGAGCTTTGTGCAAGAACAAGGTCAGAGCTGATAAGACTCTTGCACAGAGCTCCTCATGCAGGGCAAGGCCACAGCAGCTAAGCATCCTGTGCCCTTGCACAGAAACATTCCCAGGCACCAGGCATGCCACAGCCATGAGGGCATCAGAAATCCCCAATCTCAGTCACTGTTCTCCCATCCTCTGTCACCACTCTCCATATGGGATAGCATCACACAGGTTAACATAACTGCATTTGGAGTCCCAGAAAGAAAACCAAGAAAAGATGAGGCATAAGTAATATTTGAAAGGAGATGAAAGTTGAACAACTTTCAAAACTATATAACAGACACCCTAATCAATACAAATCCAAAAATCTTAGAGAACATCTAGCAGAATAAGTAATAATAATAATAATGATACACAATAGCAATAATAAACCATTATATATGTATATATAGCATGTATATATCATATTTGAACTCATAAAAGGCAGATAGAGCAAAAACCTTTTTTTTTTTTTTTTTTTTTTTATACCAGGGATTGAACCCAGGGGTTCTTAATCACTGAGCCAAATCCCCAGTTTTGTTTTTCAATTTTTTTTCGAGACAGGGTTTCACTAAGTTGCTTAGGTCTTCCCTAAATTCCTGAGGCTAGCCTCAAACTTGGGATCCTCATGCCTCAGCCTCCTGAGCCCCTAGGATTATAGGCATGTGCCACTGCACCAGACTAAAGCAAAAATCTTAAAGACAGTCAGTAAAAATGTCACACATACACATATACAGATGTAAAAACTATAGCAGACTTCTTGTCTGCAACTATGTAAGACAAAAAATTATGGATCAACATCTTTAAAGTTCTGTCAAACCAGAATTATAATCCCTGTAAAGTATTAAAACATTCAAATAGAAGTAAAGAGTTTTTCAGACAGATATAGACCACTTATTTATAGTGAAAAGTAAAACACATATGTTAAGTGTTTTAGGCAAATGAACAGTAATACAGAAACTTGGATGTACACTGACACGTGGCATAAATGAAGCGAATATAAGAATTCACTTATTCTTGTTATTTTTAAATGCCCTAAAAGAAGACTGATGTTCAGAAAGCAGGGCATGACCTTTTATGTCTATTAAACTGTGCAAGTCATATGGCCTACTCTACAGCTGCTTAGGTCTGCACTGGCTACAAAAGCCATAGATAATATTTAAATAAATGAGCATATCAGTTTTCCAACAAAACTTTATTTATAGACACTAATGTTTGAAATTTATATAATTTTCTTATGTCACACAGTATTATCCTTTCCATCTTTTCTAAACATTTTAAATGTAAAAATATTTTTTAGCTTGTAGGCTGTTTGAAAACAGACAATGAGCCAGACTTGGACCATGGGTCATAGTTTGCTAATTACTGATCTCAAGCTAAAATACTAGCAATGTATTATGTATTTATAGAATATCTACAAATATTCTTATATAATAATATGGCAAGAATAGCACAAAATATGAGAGGGAAGAATTATCAGTGTACTGTTACAAGCTCCTTATACTATGTAAAACAGCAATATTATTTGAATTGGACCCTATAATTAAAGATATATATTGTCTATCTTAAGACAATGACTGAAAATATTTTAAGAGAAATTTAAATAGAAAAATGACTGTGATATGGGAGGAAGGATAGGCATATAGAACAATGGAAAATAAAATAGACCTTCACATATACAGTCTGTTGAATTTCCTACAAAAGTACAAAAACAGCCATGGAGAGAGGATATTTTTTCCCCAAAATTGTAGTGGAACAATTTGATATCCCAGTTAAAAAAACAATGAATCTGATAAATACCTCACTTTCAATATAAAGTTAACTAAAAATAGAACATTAGCTCAAGTGTAAAAACCTAATACTATAAGCTTTCAGAAGAAACACAAGACAAAACTCTTTGACACTGATTTAAACAAAGATTTTTTAATGTGTGACACCAAAAGCATAATCTATACAAAGACTATTTTTAACAATGTGAAATTTATCAAAATGAAGAGTTACTCTTCAAAAAATACCATTAAAAGCATTGAAAAGGAAGCCCTAGATTAGGGCTGAATATTTGTTAGTCCTGTAGCTGCTCAAGACTTTGCATGTAGAATTTATTAAGACCTCTCAAAATTCAGTAATATGACAAAAACCAGTTACATTTTTTAATGAGCAATTCATGATACACATAAAAAGATGCTCAATATAATTCATTTTTAGAGAAATGCAAATTAAAAGTAAGGTGAGATGCCACTATACAATTATTAGAATGATTAAAATTTAAATTGATAACAGCAAATGCCAACAAGGATGTGGTGGAACTGGAATTGTTCTAAAATCTGGTGGGGTTTTCAAATGGTACAATCACTTTGCAAAGGAGTTTTTAAGAAGTTAATATACATCTACAATGCTAAGCTCTGAGGAGAATGAAATGGATTTGAAACTCTCATTTATGGAGGAAATGGAAAATGTTATTGTCAGTTTAGGTAATAGCTTGACAATTCCTTACAAACTTGAACGTGCACTCAAAATAGGACCTAGCAATCTCGCTCCAAGTTTTTACATACATGAAATGATGTATGTTCAGACAAATATCTGTATGTGAATATTTATGAAAGTTTTACTTGTAATTATGCAGAAATTTAAAGACCACTGACCCTCAAGAAATGGATAAATGAACTTGTGGTTCATTCACACTATTGAAGTGTATTCAGCAATAAAAAGGAATAAATTACTGCCAAACACAAGTTCATGGGATAAATATGAAATGTATTTTAGTAAATGAAAGAAACCAGATTCAAAATTTCATATACTTTTGGGTTCCATTTTAGGATATTCTGTAAAAGTAATAAATGTAAGTAAACACTAGGTCAGAGGTTGCCTGAAGTATGGACATGAGGAAAAGTTAAAGTAGATCTTAGCTTTTGTTAGAATAGTATCTTGATTGATGTGATGGTTTGATGACTACCTGCATTTAGAAGATCTCGTAGGAATTTCCATTATTGTCAATTTTACTGTATGCATTTTATATCAAAATAAACAGGAAATATGTATCAAGTTGGAAGATAGAATTGTGGATTTTTTAAATATTCATTTGATTTTTTTAAACATTTCTCTAAAATAAGTTCCCATTGCCTAATAATAAATAAGATGAAACTTTTTTTAAAGACCCATAAAGACTAGATCAGGGTTTTTTTAAACAATGAATAGTTCTTATCTATAAGGTTATTGATTCCCAGGTCTGTAAATATGTCAGTGATTTATGATTATTAAAAACAATGTCTCCAGAAGTATTAATTGGTACTTCATCTTATATATTTGCACTTCATCAATATTAGCACTTATATATCGTATTGTTTGATTTAGAAATTCTACTTATATATCTAATCTGTTGGTTTATGAGCTTTGAATAATTATGTGTGTGTGTGTGTGTGTGTGTGTTGGAGGTGGAATCCAGGGTCTGACTCATGGTAGGAAAGCGCTGTACTACTGAACCTCCAGCTCTTGAAATTATTTGAGATTAGAAATATAAATCACCTGGAGTGATGAATGACAGTTAAATAAATTATAATAAATTTGTTATTAAAATAGTTTAGAAGTATAATTTACACGGACATGTTTTGATACAAAAATATTTCCAAGACAATTGTTAAATAAATGCAAGTTATAAACTAATTACAGTGGCTTTCTTAATTGTTTAATAGATGGTAGCCAATTGCTAAATACTTTATCTAGAATGCTTAATGGCCAAGTCAGCTGTAACTATGATGTAAATTCTGCTATTAGCCTATTTTAACAAAGGAGAAAACTGAGGCAAGCAGTTCGGTGTGCCTGTTCTAATCATTGTCACACTGGGATACCCCAAAAATCTTCACAATGACATTTCTCTGTCTCTTGGACACCTTAAAACCGCTTGGTACCACCCACTCTGTAAGATGTTTATGGTTACAGATGAGCATCTCTGTGAGTTGTCCTGACCTATTTGGCTTCAAATCTAGCAGCAGCTCTGGATTCTGGCTTCTTAGTTTATTTTTATCCCAAAGAGGAGCTCTGATAAATGGTATGGCCCACAGATATAAGCTAGAGAGGGACTGTGGAATTAGACAATGAAGCTTTTTAAATGAAAACAAAACAAAGAAGCAAACTCTTGTGTAGAATGTGATTTTTTTTATTATCTCAGTTGGAGACACAGTTCTTACAAGTTCAAAAGGGAATTAGGATGAAGGAAAGCAGAGCCGGGACACTGGGCAAGTCACCTGTGACTCAGTCTTTAAATTGCCATTTTCTAAGACTCAAGAATAGCAAATTACAGGAAGTTTACATAAAGTATACAAACATCATTTGTGTATGAAGCAGTCTTTTTCCTTAATGTCCATAAGTCAAGTTTGAATTTAGAATAAGTTTACCAGGCTAACATCCTTGGATGATCTCTGTTCCTAATTAGCTGAGAAACTGATTTGGAAACTTCATTAAATATCTTTGAACTTCGCATTTTTAACTGTAGATGAGTATACTCATGAAATACATAACCTTACAAGTACAAGTGCGGTTATATGACTATAAAAGTTTATAACAGTATGTGTATATGTGTATATATATATGTATATGTATGTATGTTATTAGAGTAGTATTAGGCAAGAAAATGCCTGATTAGCATCTGAGTCAACTATAAGAAAAGAACAATCAGAAAGGAGGCCATCTATGGCAAAACAATACAATGTTATTCCTCAGGCCTTGGGCCCCAGAGCCTAATGGTAGAACTTCTAAGGAAACCTTAGACAAATTGGACCTTTATTGTAGTAAACATCCCCATGCTCTCCCAATTTCCAACTGAGTTCCAGACTCTTCCCCATCACACTCCCCACACTGGAGAAGCTCCCTGGATTCTTAATCAAGCTCTCTACTTTCCCATCCAGGTGTCATTAGGAGAGTGATTTTGCCTGTCTGTTGCTTGTCTGCCACATATGACACAGAGGACGATGGAGGAAACTATCCATCCACCTTCTAGGACTAAAATGAAGATTAAATGACACAAAACAATCACAAAACACCAGGTACCAATATGTGACCAATAAAAATAAAATGGTACAATTTCTTTGCAGATATCTGCTTTCTGCTATTCTAAAGAAAATCAGTTCTCTTTGGTGTTTGCCTAATGCAGATGTGCCCGGGACAACTTTTTGATGGATCCACACATGCAGAATGTGAGAAGGAGGACTGTGAGTGGATAGCCACTGAGGACTGTTGGTACTTGAGTAAATGAATGGAACTGCATAGTTCAGAAACAGCAAACAGGTCAGAGCGGGCCAAAAATTCTTTTAACATACTAGTGTGTTCATGCAAATCACCAGAAGACTGCTCCACATGGATTTGGCAGATAAGGTCCCCAATTATGGTCTCTCTAGGAGACAGATACTCAAAAATATTCCCTCTTCTGGGCTAAAGCAACCCCTCCCAGTACACAGGGCTTTGCAATTACAGCCCATGCTAAATTTCATCTTCTACCTCCTTTTTTTTTTTTTTTTTTTTGAGCAGGTTATAGCCTATTTAATTGTGACTAGAGCCTAATATTTCTCTTGAAAAATATTATTAATTTAAAAACAATTATAGAAGTTATAGATGCAAAATATGGAATTTAGAAAATGTAAAAAAGTAGAGGACAAAAACACTTGTAATTCCCATTTAGAATTGAGTGCTATTTTTGTTTTTATTCATTTATTACTCCTATTTATTTTTATGGTACTGGGGATTGAACTCACAGCCTCATGCTTGCAAGGAAAGCACTGTAACACTGAACTATATCCTCAGCACAAAAGCTGGATTTTATATGTATATTTCATATATATATGTATATACATGTATCTTTTTTCAGTACTTGAATCTTATCTCTATGAACATTGTTATCAATGGTGTACTGGCGTTTAGGGGGATTCCTGTGAAGAGTCCCTATATGAGTCAGCATTGAGTGGTCCTGTCTTGAATTTCCTGGCCTTGATAACCTTGAAGAAGAAAGTAAGAGGTTGAAATGCAGCTGGTCACACATTTCTTTCTTCACCCACATTGTCTTCCCCCACAAACATCATCTCTTTTCTTACTCCTACTTATTTATTATAACCAATTACTGTGGTTGCAGTCACTTCTTCTCACTTACTCAGGACTAGGAAATCAGCTATTGGCTTTTATCCAGCATGACTGCAGGTGATGTGAGGGAACAACAGAAGAGAAGAGCTGGTATACCCAATGGCAAAATTGAGTGGGAAGTGTTCATTGGGCAGGAGGGAGGGAGGAAGTTATAAAGGCATTCCTAGTGCAACTGCTGTGAGGAATGTTTGACTGATGATACTGAGGATCAGAGAGATCTCAGAGCAAGTGCATTTCTGTGTGCTTGAACAGGTCAGCCTTTTTATTTGATTTGCTTGCACTCCAGTATCAGCCTTTTGCAATGTTCCATGACTTGCACATGAACCTGTGCATTAGTGTGACAGAGCACAGACTCCATCATGTACCATTTCTCTACAGGCCAGTACTTGTGTTTCGATTTGCTCAGGACATCATTGGTAACTTAGGTCTGTTATGACCTCTGTTGATGACCCTTTGTGGTAGAAAACATTTCCCCCATTTTATAGATGATGACTCAGAAGTTCCTCATCTTTTAAATCTTTAGTCAATTAGAAAATCACTGAGCCAGAATTTTAAACGTATCTGCCTTAATTGAACCCAAATTTCTCATTAAATTATTTCCTTGCCTTGATCAATTCAAAAAATCTTCATTATTTAGCTTAGTATATAAAGAATTTTAAGGCTCTCTGAGTTTACTTTCTTACTATGATTAGTTTTTTTAAAGGGTGGAAAAAGTTTATATGCACTAATGGGCAGAGCTTAGTTTTCATTCCACCTGTTGAACTCTCTGTATAACTCCAGTTACTTAGTTTTCTTAAAGTATAGCATAAAAAATAGTTGTCTGAATATTGATGTGGCTGCATCACTGATTTTAAGTCCTTTGGATATATGCTGAGGAATGGGATATTTGGGTCAAATGGTGGTTCCCTTCCAAGTAGGAATGGGAAAGACAGTAGAATGAATCAGACATAACTTTCCTATGCTCATATATGGATACAGGACCAGTATAACTCCTATCACATAGAACCACAAAAATGGAAAGTTATACTCCATGTATGATATGTCAAAACACATTCTACTGTCATGTATAACTAAAAAGAACAAATAAAAAATTTAAGAAAACTAGTAGCCCTTTGGAAGAAAGACATTCCCTTAGAATACCCACCTTGATGTAACTGTGCTTTACAGACCTCAGCTGCCACTTATCTTCATTGAAGGCCAATTCAAAACAGAAGAGTTTAAGTTTATCTCCTTCCTCACAGTTGATATAGATCAGCCGTCCATGCACCACGACTTCCATCTTCCCTGTATTATCTTGTATTTCATAATAAGTACAATCTTCCCTCACATTTTTCTGCAAAAGATAATTAACACTCATATTCTGATAAATTTATCAAGAACTCTTAGATCTATGAAAAATAAAGGGTATAAATGAAAATGTTCATCTATGACAAGGTAAATAGAGCTGTACGTTCTGAACCAGAGGTATCAAATAGCTTAAGATATTTTCAACCAAATGCTCAAGTTTTCCTTATTTAATGTCTCCATCTGTTAGATTTTGTTAGAAGACTTTGTTAGCTCCCTAATTTTTACTGTTTCCACACTGGCATAGTTGAGATGTCAAGGAGCTGAATAGAGAGAAATCTGATTACCTTGGTAGGTTTCTTTGATACCTCCACAAGAGAAGAGGAGAAGAAAGGCCATTTATGGCTCACTGGGAGCCTGAGAAAGACTATCACAAGTCCTCATTAAGTAGATTATATTATCTCAATATACAACTTCTTTCTCTATCTTCTCCATTGATTTGCTCTGCTCTAAATATTAAATACAGATCATCTAGTCCCATTGTCTTTGGTTTGTATTTCACTATATTAATGAATTCTACAGTCACATATATATGTACGATTGTTTAAACAGAGTTTACAGGAAATAGCACAGGTAAAAGAAAAAGTCACCCCCATCTGGGTGGTGTTATAATCCCATCTGCTCTAGAGGCTAAATCCAAATGATCAGAAATTCAATACCAGCTTGGTCAACTTGATAGATAGATAGATAGATAAAACTATGAAGGTAACTCAATGGTTAACCAACCCTGGTTTCACTCCCCACTACCAAAATGAAAAAAGAAATACCATCCTCAAAGGCATATATAGCAGATTAATGCACTTCCAACAAGCAGTTAAGTCAGCTAAGGCTACTATTTACGTGGTGCATTGGGACTGAAAGACCCTAAGTCTAAGAATTCACCAAGTTTCTTTGCATTTCACTGTCCTTTGTAAATTAAGAGATTAAACTATAGGTCTCTGGTCTTTCAACTTCTATGCTTCTCTTATGGTTTAATGCAGAAGTCAATTGCTCAAAAATCTCTTGTTGAAAAGTAATGAATGGGAAAAGGTGAGAGCATTCTAAAAGGTCAGAGTTCAGCTGATCAGAATCTGGGCTTATTGTTAGATATCCATCCTAGGCAGAGTAATCTATTTGGTTTCTTATTCTGGTCATCACAACCAGATCTAGATTTTGGGGGGGGGGGGTCAACTCTTCATTTACAATTAATTTGTCACTGATACAGATGGGGAAACTCAAGCAAAATCCTCAGGATGTATGTATTGAAATGAACTAGATACTGTTGTAGACCAGGGTGGGTATTAATGTATCAGAATAGCTGTTAGAATGCCAAAGATTCTTGGTGAATCTCTTTCTTTCATGGTGATATCCTGAAAAGAGAGATGCACTGAGACTTACTATGCCCTTCTCTGAAGTGGGAAGTCTCTACTTCCCTATCCCTGATCAGTGAGACCTTGATTTCCTGTGTTCAGTAAGTTGACCCAACTCTAGTTGGCAAGTTAAGACTTTTAAAATCTAGGTTTGCAGAAGAAATTTTATGAAATAGTGCTGTGACTTACCTTATACACTGTGTACACCCCATTCACGTATTTTACTGTACATTGTGAGCAAAGATACTCAATTTTAGGAGTCCCATTGGCAATTTGAACCAGCCTGTATGAGATCTCCATCTTTCTGTTAGCGCTCACATCAGAGACACTTGAAGCACTGTATATCTCCAGGAACCCATTGCGACCAATATAATCTGATATGGCAATAACCTTCCTTGGGATGAATTTGTCCTTCAAGCTGATGTCAAAAACTTTCACTCGAAAGAATTGACTCTCAGTAGCCACTGTAGCATGAAACATTCTTTTCTCACATTCTTTGAACTCATATGTAAATGATTCTGTTGCTTTCAACACCATCACTTCTTTGGGGCCCTTCTGGTAGCCACATTCTTTGGAAGCTTCTTTAGGTATAGTTGTCAATCTTCGATTCTATTTAGAAAGTGCACAGCAAAAACATAGTTAAGACAGGAAATCCAGGGTCACTGTCCAGTGAGAGTCCTCCCAGGTTCAGTGTTGATTCTCAAGGAACCTCAAGAAGATTCTGAATGTTGATCCTCAAAGAAACATTAATTGGGCAGAGCTGGGGAAAATCTGGACAACAATGGCAGACACAGTATAATCTAGGTAGTGAAAAAATGAAAAGATTTAGGTAGTAATTTCAACTGGTACTCATCCTAATAGGGGCACTTAGAAGACCCAAATCACAAAGCCCTTTCCAAGAAATCAGTGATGTATTGCAAACGAGTTCATAAGGCAGACAATGAAAGAACACCTAGAACTTTCCTAGACTGAACAGTTCTAGGCTGTGTTGTTCAGTTTGAATGATAGCAGGCATTCAGGGGAATCAGAATTGGAATTTAATCATGAAGGAACTTATTTTGACCACATTTCTCTACAGTGCCCTGCACTCTTTCTGAGTTTCAGGAGAGCACTTTGAATTGAAGGGATCTGTGGATCTGGAAGTAGTGCAGGCTTCTTCATGGAAGCAACCATGGGAATTCTTCATGGATATTCTTCAAAGACCAGCAGTGCTCGTTGAGATCTGACCTCGAAAGTTCTACAGAATATGACATATGAGGGATGGGGTTTCACTTTGCCTTCTCACCAATGTGGTCAAATACTTTCCTACATCAGGAAATCCATTCCCAGGATCCCTTAAGCATAACAAAGAACCTCCTGATTTTGACAATAATACCTGACAAAAAGTGTACAGAACTTGAAAAAGAAATTATATAATTTCTGCAGGTGATAAAGAAGAACTGAGGGATACATGTTCTTATGTTTAGGGAATACTAAAAGTAACATAAAACCAGATAATATGAAATTATTTTCATAATGCATAAACAATCATGGAATTTTTCACATACAATAAAATTATTGAAGTCTATACTGGTTGATTGAATAGCACTTCAAGATATATTTAAAAAGAGTTTTGAAAGCCAAGGTTATATAAGAATACATGCAACATGATCCAACCTGGGAGAAAATGATATTTCATATATATATATGACAAAAGATAGAGAAGACTGTACACTGAAATTGATATGTGATAGAGAAAATATTCCAGATAAATTTTAATTATTTTTGTCCATGTATTTATATTTCACAAATTTTCTAAGATGTCATTTGTGTACTAAAAAATAAAGAAAAGGAATTGCCATAGATTCCAGTAGGCTCTGTATTTGTACACACTATTTTACCCTATGACACCATTTACACACTGCAGTGAGGAAAAAACAAAAATGTAAACCAAAACACAAATATAAAATCAAGTAAACTAATGTCTCGTTTTACTGCTTATGGAATAGGGAAGATTATGTGTTCATTAAAAGTCATAGATTATCCTAATGGAGTAGAGCATTATGTGAATTAGAATTCAAATTTAGGATAGGATCTCTAAATATATCCAATAAAAATTGGTGAACTAAATAAATGTGTGAGTAGCTCCTCCACATTTCTGTTAATCCCTGTTATACTGTAAGAACAGGAAATTTTTACCATGAGTAAGCAACTGCTGAATGATGTTGGAGACACTGAAGGAGTCTGGAGACTGGTAGATGATACTGCTGGATGCACTTGTGGAGTCTGGATTTTGCTGGATGATGCTGGAGATAAATGAGGAGTTTGCATTCTGCTGGATGACGTTAAAGATGATATTATCTTTACGTGTGGCATCTGGATTTCTCTGGATGATGTTGGAGATAAATCTATAGTGTGGGTTCTTCCAGATGGTGCTGTTGGAGGCATCTGAGGAGTCTGGAGACTGCCAGATGGTTTTCTGGGAGACGTCTCCAAAGTGTGGAACATACTCACAGATGTTTGTGTGCTAACTTCTGACAGTTCTGAGAGTTGATGCTGTCCCTGAGATTCCTGTACCTTCATGTTATCATGTGTTTGGTTGTTTGTGTCATCCATTTCCTGAAGGAAAATAGATTTCTGTTCTTTTTTTTCTGTTTAATGTTTTTAAAAATCAGATGAAATTCATATTTCATTTTAATTTTTTTCTCTTTTACATAGTGCCTACACCTGCCAATTTTCTCCAGGGTTACAGGAGGAACAATAGCACACATTCAGATATCTCACCTCCTCCTACCCCAGTCCTCCTTTTAAATGTTAAAATCCCAAAGGATTGGAATTTCAGTGGTCTGAGATGTAACACTGGTTCTAACCTGTCAAACTGAACTAAATCATTTGCTTACATACAATACTTAGGGTTATTTTTTGCGGGGAGGAGGCAAAACTGGGTATTTCTTAACTAAGCCTTATCAATCAAGTAAATACATGCACCAGTTCCTGTCCTGTGCTCTTTGACATATAGGAAATACAGGTCTCCATCCTTTCAGGTGTCTGATCATAACTGCAACAGAACAGGTTCATCAAATTCACAGTTCCTCAGGGATCCTGCTACCTTTATAGTGTGGAACAGGAGCCAGAATCTTTCTGAGTTCCTAGTTGCATTCACAGCAGTTCAACATACTACCTAAAGCATTACCTTTAGCTTCATTGTTAGACAATTTCAAGTAATAATGGGAAATCTCTCTAAAATCATATGGTGTTGCAACCTTGGATCACACTAATGGAAGTCCATTAAACATCATCATAATCGGGTCAGCGTGACCCAGAACTGACCAGTTTTGACAGGATTGACAGCATTCAGTAATCTGACTTTTGAAGCGCCAGTTACTAGATGTGAGAGAACTGCTTGAAGGGCCCTCATGGGTAGCACAGCTTCTTAGAACAGCTTCTGCCCACCCCAGGCACTTGGGCAACAGTAAAAACCCAAAACAGCACGGTCCATTCAAAAGTGTTTAAAACTAAATTGGAGACATTTTAACATCTGCATACTTGCCCTACATTTGATCTATGACCATTAAACATTCAAATTTTAAAGTTCAAAGATGGTTGGATTTAAATCCTGGCTCTAATATCTACTACCTGTGTGACTTTGTAGAAGATTTTAACCTCTATGCATCTCCATTTTCTCATATGTGCAATGAGACTAACAAGACCATTTTCATATGGTATTATAAAGAATAAGTGAGATAATGTACATGAACCTGGGTTCTACATCTATTGCCAAATGACTTAAAACAACTTAATCAAGCACAGTTTTTAGGTGTATGTTTGGGTAAGCAAGCCTCCTGGGCTATAAGGGAGGAAATTTCAAATCAAAGTCAGCTGTGGTTATGAATTTGGTTTATTGACTAAATCTTACCATTAAGAAAATGCACAAATTTTTTCCCTGACACCTGTTCTACAGGTTCCTGAAAAAAAAAAAAAATGAACAGTCCTCTCCCACATTTTTTTATTTCTATGAATTTTCAGGAGAGATTTGGGGAAATATGTGTTCTTGGAACTAATAACAATAGTAACAACAGAGACTGGGCATGGTGGTACACGACTTTAATACCAGTAACTCAGGAAGCTGAGATAGGAGGATCACAAGTTCAAAACTAACCTCAGCAACTTAACAAGGCCCTAAGCAACTTAGCAAGACCCTGTCTCAAATTGAAAATACAAAGATCCAGGGATGTGGTTAAGTGCCCCTGAGTTCAGTTCCTCATAGCAATGACTGACTGAATGAATGAAGAAGAAAGAAAGAAATAAGAAAGAAAGAAACAAAGAAACAAAGAAAGAAACAAAGAAAGAAAGAAAGAAAGAAAGAAAGAAAGAAGAAAACAAAGCCAACAATCAAAGGTCTCTCTCTATAGGAAGTCTGTCTTCAACATCAGTATGTGGCTCTAGGGTGCAGCTGTAGCCTAGATCAAAGTGCAGACTGGGTCTTGAGTTAGAAACTCTGATAGAGAAGACTGACTTAACCTGTGCTCTTACCTGACCCTCCTGAAGACTTGAAAAATTGTTTTCTTCCTCATTCACGAAAGATACAGACTTCTTACGCTTGGGTACCTGGTAACCACAGGAAACACATTGAGGCAGAATAAAAAGGGCAAAACAAAAAGCAGATTATGATGGAGTTGATATAGGTGTGAATTCACTTTTCCACCTTTGTGTTTTTTCCCCTCTGTAGGTACAGTTACCTATCATATGAGCTTATCATCTAGTAGAGAAGAAAGACATTGATGTATTACAGTAGGATACAAGCTATAATAGAAAAGCATAGGGCCAGTATCTGCTCTTTTGTGAGGGGGACTTTCCGTGATTTCTTGTCTGAGAAACAAATTATGCTGGTACCAAATGGGTGAATATATCTGGCCAGTGAGGAGACAGTGACAAGGAATTCCAAAGCAGGAAGGAGCATAGGCCTAAAACCTGGCATGGAGTAGCCTAGACTGCTGAAAATTAACTCAGAAGTTTGGACAGGGAGCAAACAGGAAAGTGTTGAAAAGAAACTGCAATATAGAATGAGCACACTTGTATCCATCTTTATCTGTTTGGCCACCCTCCTACCCACACCCATGTTCTCCTGGACCAACACAAGAAGTAACACTGTGGAGATCAGGAATTATTTCATCAATGTGGGTCTTGTAAATAGAACTGAGATCTTGATATATGCACTTGATAAATAAATGTCTGATTTAATTATAGGAAGAAATGGTGTATGTACAGTAGGGGATTAGGGAAGCTCCTTCAGGTTACACTGACCCCTGGAATATGGTGTGGGGAAGAAGTATTCAGGAAGAGGTACCTTGATTGGAGGACTGCTGAATGGTGTTGGTGGATGTCCATGAGGAGTCTGGGGACAGCCCTCAGTTTTCTGTTTGCTGGTTCCTGAAGGTGCTAGAGACTGACTCTGCTCCCGGGGAAGCTGCATTCTCTCAGGGTCTTCAGATTTCTTGATTTTATTTTCCTGAAAGAAGTTTTTTCCCCCCTTTTTGTCTTGGTAAAGGTAGTTTTTCCTTTTTGGTGCTGGGAGTTGAACCAGGGTCTTGTGCATGCTAATTAGGTGGTCTACCACTGAGCCACACTCCCAGCCTTGGGTAATGGAGTTTAATGTTAGTCGAAGTTCAACATCTTTAGACAAGAAGTCCTTTTCTATAAACAGATTCTAATTATACTGATACTGTTGGAAACTCCAGGACCTTATAGTTCATCCTCTGATAAGATGCCCAGAGTACTGGGCATATATGACTGCTTCATAGAAAGAGCAGAAAAAAATTATGTGCATGTCAGCCCTGTGCTCATTTCCTGCAGAAGAGCAGGAGACTTGGATTTGGAAAATCTACATTTGAACTCAGTGTCTTTCAATAGGCTTTGGCAAGTCATTGCCCTGAACTGACTTCTCTTTGAGTACATATCTTACAAAAGGGTAATGACTTCATATTTCTGTTAAGGGGGATTATAATACCTATGTTGAGGTGCACAGCAGTACTCAAACAAAATGGGAGACCAATAAGTATGAGTTTGTTGACTCTGAACCTCATTTTCTCTATGTTCTTGGACTAGATAGAGACTGGAGTGTTCATTAAAAGGCAAGAGGTGGAAGAGCAGGAGTGGACACTTTTTCAGTGGGAGCGCAGCTGTCCTACCTTCAATGAAGGGATCTCTTCCTTTGATTCTGGTTCCGAATCTGGTTTTGTTGCGGATGTAGAAGGGGCAGTAGTAGGTTCATCCTGCTGACCTTTTTTCACTGTAGATTTTCTTTCCCCTTTGGATTTCCTTTTAACTGATGAAGTAAAAGAAAGCACAAGAAACTCAGGGCTCTGGTTAAAGACGGGGAAGCAGTTTTAGTGCTGTTTCCTATCTGTTCCTGCTTTTGTGTCTAACTATGGGTGTCCACCTCTGTGCTATCAGTTCAGCCTGGCAGTAGCCACCCAGGCACAGTCTCTGCCTCGGAGGTTTCCTTAGCCTTCCTGTCCTGGGGACTTCCTGTGTGCAGTGAGCACAGCCTTCCTATCCTGGGACTTTCCTGGACATGGATCAATCCCTTTCCTAACCTCTTAGTCTACATTTACCTTATAAGCATCTAAAATTTACATAATATTAAGGATAGGTCATCTTTGTAGAAGACTTCTCCAAATTAAAGAGAGGAAGAAACTTCATTTGCTTTGTGACATGACAAAATGGTTATGTTGGAGTTTGAGTTTTTACACGTGCCCTTTAACCCAGTATTTTTTAAGAGTGAAGTTCTTTACATCACTGAGAGGCAGACTTTTATTTAAATACCACTTCATTTTTGTTGCCAGAGAAGATATTAATGATGGCACAAGTATTGTAATAGAGCAGTAATAGTAATTGATTTAAATATTTTTAAGATGCACTTTTTTTTCCTAATTTTACCTTGACATTTTCTATGGTAATGTATTGAAAACTCTAGTGTTTCAATGACTCCTTCTGAGTTGTCTTCTTTATCTCCTGTCTCAAAAGACATACCCCCTCCTGCCAGAATACACTAGAACCCTTGGATGGAAAGGAGTTTTCTAAGTTGTCCAATTGTTGGCATCTCAAGAACCACTGTTGCTATGGTAACTGAGGTTTAGACTGGGAAAGGGATGTATCAATTGTGAGCAGGTCAGGCTTCTAGTAAAGGTTGGGGAGAATACAGAAAGGATGGGAGTCAGGGGTGCTTCCTGGTTACCTTTCAACCTCCGTTTTTCAAGAGTTTCGGCGAGGTCTGCAAGTGCTGGTATGTCTCTGCACACTGCTATCAGTTTTCTCAGTCCAGCATCATTTTGGAACTTCTCTTCCATCAAGTCAGCAATCCTAATTCTGTCATAATCATCTTGCATATTTCTAGTCAGCTTTAAATCTTTGGCCAATAAGGACTTAATTAGTCTAAAGTGATAATCATTGATGGCCTCTAACCCTATCAGCAGAACTATTTTCTTATATTCGTTCACCATCTCTCAAGTTATGGATGAGCCTAAAAGAGAGAAACAGCTTACAGTCTGACACTTGTATACTGACACATTCCAAGTGAATCAAAATGCAGTCTGTTAAAAAAAAAAAAAAAAAAGGATGTGTGTATGTGAGTGAATGACCCCTGTCCAAGTGTTGTCCACAGGTGTGTGTGTGATGAAGAGGGTCTACTTACCAGAGGTGTAGCTGTGCAAATGGGTAGAGAGATGCTGCTGTAAACATTTCTAAGAAATTCTTCCCTGTGAGTGATCATAGCTGAGTGGATTCAGTGGTGGGTGTGGTCAAAGGAGGTCTGGAAATAGGCAGTCATGGCAGGACTTAGACTGAGGGCTGGGCTGGGTCAGAGTTCCTGGCTCCCCTTTCCTTCTCTCTTGGACCTGGTGCCTATCCCTGGCTATCCTTTGTTCTGACTCTCTGCTGGGCTGTTATGCAT
Organism: Sciurus vulgaris; assembly: GCF_902686455.1. NCBI lineage: Eukaryota > Metazoa > Chordata > Mammalia > Rodentia > Sciuridae > Sciurus > Sciurus vulgaris. The sequence continues at coordinate 120,199,816 of NC_136461.1, read as the reverse complement.
GAAGTGGCTGCTCTGCCAATGGGTGCAGCCTCTCACCTACCAAGGTATGACCATCTGCTCCTGCATTCCACTTCCAGGCTCAGTTCCTGACCCTTGTCCACTTGGCTGCTCCCTAACCAGTTCTCATTAGCACTGTGTCTCTCTGGTGTTGGAGCATGCATTCTGTGTCCTATGTGCCCCACTGCTGTTACTTGGCTGAATATCTACAAGCTTTATTTGTAGGGTCACAGTATTTATTGGTACAATTATTTCAACGGTTGTTTGATTTTTCTCCTTTCAGGCTTAATTTCCTTAGATTTTTCATAGAGTCAATTTTTCTCTATTACCCCCAGCACAATACTGCTGAAATTCTTTAATAGTTCCTTAATTTCTTTTAAAAAATATTCCTGTCTCCTTCAATTATCTGGAAGACCTTGAGTGATCTGCATCTTACTTCTGTTTTCTTCTATGCATTCATCATATCATGTGCTTCTGAAATAAACAACACACCTTGTCTGTCCATGCTTTATGACTGCTAATTCCCTTTTCATTGCCTGAAAAGCCTCTCCTGTATTTCCTTCTCTGATTTCCTCCCACTGCAATCTTTAAGACTGAACTGAAGTTTTGTCTTCTGAAAGCCCAGAGTTCCCACAAGGATGAGTGTCACACCTCTGAACCTTGGTAGCCTCTTGTGGTCTTCCTTAGTGACACTGGGTACATGGTATGGATTCCAATTTTCTGCTTAACTTACAAGTCTTTTAAGTGTAGGATTCTTTTCTTTGTACACCTTTGTATGTGGGCTGTCCAAATTTCTGGGGATGTTAATTGCTTTCTCCTTGAGGGAACAGGAATATTCTGAAATTGAAGAGGCCCATAAAATGAAGAGAAAATTCACACAAAGAACATTATAGTGAAGGTGAAGAATTTTAAAACCAAAATAAATATGTTGTAAGTTTTTAGAAATAAAGAATAATGCTTATAAAGAGTCAGATTGAAACTGATTTTCAACAGCAAGACTGCCTACAGTAAGACAATTGAATAATGTTCATATAATATTGGTTGAAAATCCCTTATCTATTACATAATCCAAAAGTTTTAAATTAGAAAGCTTTGAGAGTGTGACAACACAATTTATTTGTAAAAATATAACTAAATATGAGATGTCAAGAGGATATGTGTAATCCTTATTCTTCCCACTTAAATCTTGATATTTTTCTGTGTTTTGTTCTTGAAATAGTATTGCTTTTGGTACTGGAGTAATGGTTCAAATTTCAGTGGAGTTTCTAGTAGTACAGTACTTAGAACAAATGTATCAATAATCTTTTGTGAACTCCAAATACTGAATTTCAAAACATTTCTAGCTGTTCAGATACAGAAGAGGGTGCTCTCAACCTGGTTTTTGTGAGAAAATAATTTTGGAAATGCAATTTTAACCTACAAAAAGTGATATTTAAGCAGGAAAGACTCAACAACTACTCTTTTATTTTCAAGGTAATTTTGAAAGACAACAATGCACATGGAAATATCTATTGGATGTAGTAGTTCATAAGAATACAATAGATTAAGAAATAATTCAGGAGTCTGACCTGGTGGCACACACCTGTAATCCCAGCAGCTTGGGAGGTTGAGGCAGTAGGATGGCAAGTTCAAAGCCAACCTCAGCAACAGTGAGACACTAAGCAACTCAGTGAGACCCTGTCTCTAAATAAAATACATAAAAGGGGCTGGGGATATGGCTCAGTTTTTGAGTACTCCTGTGTTCAATCCTCAGTACCAAAAAAAAAAAAAAAAAAAAAAGAGAGAGAGAGAAAGAAAGAAATACTTCAGGCCAAAAGATCAGGAGAATGAAAACAAACTTGATGAAATAAGACTAAGTCTTAAAAATAAAGACATGATGGAAGAAAAGCAAAACAGGAAGTCCACCAACATGTGACTGTAGGGGGGAAACAGAAAGTAAGAAAGTTACAGTTTCCTGATGTATTTTTCTTAAGGTTAAAATACAGAAATAAGTTAAAAAAAAAAAAAAAAGAGGAGAATAAAGAAGTGTGGTAGATTGGAGTGAAGAGAGCAAAAACAAGATAAAATACTTGTTACCAGTGTATACATAAAGGGTCTAACTAGTTAAGTGAAAATTCTTGTCCAAATTAATTGAAGATATTTATCTCAATGTTATTAACAAAATATCAAAGGTGGAAAAATTAGAAACAAATCATTATGCAACAAGTAATAAAGGAAAAAGCGAATTTCTCTCTATCATTGTGGATTTAAGTAGACTTTAAGGTAAATGCATTATCAGATACCATCTTATAATTCAATATTCAAATCCTAGGAAAACTCAGCAATTAGAATTATGAATTTTTCTAATAACAATATATTATAACTCTATGAATCAAATGGTACCACAAGGAGTATTATGGTACATATTTTTCTTTATATACACATATTTGCACATACATATATATCTGATACACATGTATGTGTGACTGACAAAGCATATATGGATTGCAAAGAACTACAAGAAAAAAAAGACAATTTTATAGTTCATATGGCAGTATATCTCTAAAATACTGAATGAACAAGGTAAAAATTATGAAAATACTTAGAAAATCTGACCAACATATTTGACAAACTTAACACCATTATTCTAATATATAAAAAATCTGAAATAAACATTTAAGATCTCATATTCTATTTAAGTGCACATGAAATATTGACTGGGCTATACAGAAAGTTTTAAAAATTCTAAAAGTAGGTGATAGAAATCTGTTTCTAATTTACTTTCCTTCCTCTCCCCTACCTTTTACCAAGCTGGCAAAGCTATCCTAAAGTGACTGAAATCTACCTCTACTACCTATTTTAGATTGAAGTTAAAGAAAAATTGAACATATTTATGAAGATAAGATATGTATTTGAATAAGTATGTTTGTGAATCTGACATTTTCTACTATGCCTTTGCATTTGTTCTGACATTTTATAAAATTGTGATAATGCTACACAATACAGCTTCACATCCAGTTGTGTCTTTTACTTAACATTATTTTACACTTTTTCTTCATGTCTCATTCTTGTCTTTTCCTGAGGCCCCTCACTATAGTCACCAAGTTTTTTATACTCTCGCCAACCAAGAAAAACCAAAGTCCTCTTCTGCATATGAACTCATGCCAGTTCCTTCTTAGAATTTACTTTAAAATCTGCTATAGTCAAAATGCACTTCCCTTTATTCAGGCCTCAGTGTTGGAGAATAAAGATGTCTGTTATCCTTCTAAGTGAATCGATCTTGCTACTGCAGTTGTCACTGTTCCCAGCACAGCTGATGCCAGCCCTACTCCCCTCACTCCACCAACCAGAAGACCCAACACTGATTTTCCCTGGTGAGCTTGTGATTTGGGGGAGGTATCCAGATTTTCTCTACAGAAAGCACTGAAAGGACTCACCCAGCTGGAAAGTTCTTCAACAGTAGTTCAGGTCTTGAGAACTTCAATAACATAGGAAGCAATATTTCCTTGTTCGAGTTAGGAAAATAAGTCAGCAAATCTCTCAGAGCCTGAAGAGCAGGATATTGGGTTCTGAAATGCTAAAAAAAAAGAAAAAAGAAGAAGTATTTCCAAAGGTAACAGGGGAATAGTGCACTGGTGAGAGTCACTTACTAACTTGAGCAATGCTGAGTGTCTCACACTGCTTGCAGCCACTAGGAGAAGAAACAGAGAGGAAGGAAGAAATAGAGCAATACTCCTCCTATCAATGCTTCTAGCTTTCAATTTCCTCAGTCAGAAATACTGAGCAGTGTCCTTCCTGTAAACATATTAATGAGCATGAAAAGTTAGAGCTCAGCAGTACTTACATGTTTTTCTTACAAATCTTAATAGATTAAAGAAGGTCGATAGAACTTTGCAAGTACTTTCATATACAACACTTAGAAACCTATATTCCTTTGAATGAAGTGAAATATCAAAGGGAAAAGGTGCACCTCCTAGCAACTTATAATACATACCTTTAATACATAGTCTAATAGTTTAATACATACATACAACTTATAATACATAGTCTTTCATTCAATGAGAAGAAAAGAGGTACCATTAATTTCGTCTTCACAGCATTACACAATGGGGAATGTTTGAATAGATGAATGAATGAAGTTTCCAGTTCACCCAAGATACTGTTCTCTGACCCTCAGTATTATGGACAAGGTAAGATTTGCCTACTGTCTTAGTCTGCTTTATGTTGCTATAACAGAATACCACATACTGGGTAATTTATAAAGAACAGAAGTTTATCTTTCATAGTTCCAGAGGCTGGAAAGTCAAAAATCAAGACTCTGGCATTTGGGAAGAACTTTTTATTGCATGCTCATATGATAGAAGAACAAAAGAGAGCAAAATCACTCTCACAAACATTTTTGTAGTGACACTAGTTAATTCATTTATTAGGGTAGAGCCCTCAGTCACCATCAGCTATTTTCAGCTCATAAAAACCCTCTCTTGTTCTTGGCTTAGGTCTCCCATCACTTTTGTTGCTTCTCTGGAAGGTACTAATCACTAGCACTGATGAACATCTACTCATATATCTATTGGACATTGGAATAAAGTGGTTATTATCTTTTGCCCATTTTTTCAAGTGGGACATTTAAATGTTAGAATGTGTGGTGCTCCATATATTCTGCATACAAACTCTATTAATTATATTACATATTGTAGATATGTTTTCCCAGTGTTTGGTATGTGTTTGCCCTCTAATATCCTATCTTATTTGTAAAGAAACCTAGAATTTGCATGCGATGGAATTCAATTTTTCTGGCTTGTACTTCTTGTGCTTTAAGATATTTTTCCCTTCCTCAATGTAATGAAATTTTCCTATTTTTTAAAAATGATATCACTGGTCACATTAGTCCTTTTTTTTTTTTTTATTGTAAACAAATGGGATACATGTTGTTTCTCTGTTTGTACATGGCGTAAAGGCATACCATTTGTGTAATCATAACTTTACATAGAGTAATGTTGTTTGATTCATTCTGTTATTTTTTCCCTTCCCCCCACCCCTCCCACCCCTCTTTACCCTCTATACAGTACTTCCTTCCTCCATACTTGCCCCCCTCCCTAACCCTAACTCTAACCCTAACACTAACCCTTCCCTCCCCCCCATTATGTGTCATCCTCCACTTATTAGTGATATCATTCGTCCTTTCGCTTTTTGAGATTGGCTTATCTCACTTAGCATGATATTCTCCAATTTCATCCATTTGCCTGCAAATGCCATAATTTTATCATTCTTTATGGCTGAGTAATATTCCATTGTATATATATACCACAGTTTCTTTATCCACTCATCAATTGAAGGGCATCTAGGTTGGTTCCACAGTCTGGCTATTGTGAATTGAGCAGCTATGAACATTGATGTGGCTGTATCTCTGTAGTATGCAGATTTTAAGTCCTTTAATCTCTCATAATATGTAATTTTTGTGTGATGTGAGATACAAATCCAATGCCCTGAATTTCATTTATGGAGATTTCCCATTGGTTCAACGCTTTTCACATTTGGTCCTTCTGTCTCTGTGATGTAATACATGTTTTCACATATAAGTGGTTCTATCTTCATACTATCTATTTACTGTGTTTTCTGTGTTCCACTATCATACACCTTAATTATCATGGCTTTATAACAGATAGTGGTTCCTAGTAAAGCTGAACTTCCTAAACGAACAATTTGGTTTGAGTATTTTTACCCTTACTCTTTTCTATGGGTTTTAGGTTTATCTCAACAGATTATTCATTAATATCTTTGATATTTTTTAAAAAAATTAATCTATACTTTTATACTTTTTTAATTTGTTCATTATTAATACATACATAATATTGGAGTTCATTTTGACATAATTATATAAGCATGGAATACAATTTATTCCCATTCAGTCCCCTATACCTCCCCTTTCCTTCCCCTTCCCCACCTCCTGTTTCCTTTCCTCTACTATCTTTCTTCTATTTATTTATAGTTTTTAAAATAGTGTATTGTGGATAAGTATAAAGGTGAAATTCACTGTGGTACATTCATATTTGTACACAGAAAAGTTGAATAATCTATATTTTTGGAGAAGTTTTAGGTTACAAGAAAATAAAATAGAAAGCACCGGGCGTTCTCATGTACTTCCTTCCCACACATGTACCCTTGACCCCAGTATTGACATCCTGCACCACAGGGGTGTGTCTGCAACAATCAATCTTTGAGGTTTTTGTATGGAGTTTACAGGTTAGTGTGAAAAGAATTGTCCTGTTCATGTTATCGAATCTTCAAATTAAAAAAATCATATATATTTTTATTTATTTGTCTTCTTTTAAAACATTCAGTAAAGTTTTATAATTTTCTCTGTAATGGTTTTATATATCTTTTGCTAGATTTTATGAAGTACAGTGTAGTTTTGTCACTTTAATCAGTATGTTTTTTATTGATATACTTGTAAGATAAAAAATGCAGGTTTTGGGGCTGGGGTTGTGGCTCAGTGATAGAGCGTTTGTCTAGCATGTGTGAGGCACTGGGTTTGATTCTCAGTACCATATATAAATAAATGAATAAAATAAAGGTCTATCGACATCTTAAAAACGCAGGTTTTTATACTGATCTTAAAGCTAGAATTATTGATAAATGATTTCTGATATTTTGTGCATTATTTTGAATATGATATATAAGCAATATTTCAACGTAGTGTTAGTCAAAAGATAGAGAAGTAAACTGATGGTGCAGAATAAAGAATCCAGAAATGATACACTCATATATAAACAATTGATTTTTGCAAAGATGCAAAGTCAAGTGAGTGGAGAAAGAATGGTCTTTTAAGCAAATTTTAATAAGAAAATTCATAGTCATGTGAAAAATTTCTATATTCATGTTGTAGTTTTGATATGAAGTATAACCCCAAAATTCATGTGTTAAAGGCTTTTAGGCCCCAGTGCTGCAATATTCAAAGGTGGGACATTTAGGAATTGACTGAATCATGAGGTCACTTAACCTCATCAAGGGATTGATCCAACACAGCTGAATGGACTATGGGGGAGTGATACAAACTGTAGGAGGTGGGAACGAGAGGGAAGAAGTGGGTCCGGGGGATGTGCCCTGGAAGGGTTTATCTTGTCCCTACCTGTCCCCACATCCCTGCACTGCTGTACTCATTGCTTCCATGAGCTGAGCAACTTCTCTCTGACATTACCTTCTGCAAAGTTGGGAAATAGAGAGGAAATATAAAGAAATGCTCTTACTAAAGGGCTTGGATAGCATCACTGATAAGGAACTGGATCAATTTAAGTTATTTCTTCAGATGAATTCAAGATTACCAAGGGCAAACTACAGGCTGAAAACAGGACAGAGTTAGCCAACTTTCTGATTCAAAATGTTGTTATCTGTGTTGGTGAAGGCCATTATCTTCCAGAAGTCAAATTATATGAATGTGGCAAAAAATTCTTCAGAAAGAAAGGAAAGATATATAGGATATCCCTCAAGTGTAAGTAAGCTTTTCATTGATGTGGTCAAAAAACCTGACAAAAACAACCTAGTGATAGGAAGTAGAGGGTGAGTGCAAGGAGCCAGGGACAAAATATAAACCCTAAGGACTTGCTTCCTGTGACCTACTTCCTCCAGCCACACCCTACCTGCCTACAGTTATAATGCAGAACAATAATCCTTTCAATGCATTAATCCATCAAATGAACTAATTCACTGATTAGGGTACAGCTCTCATAATGTTATCTTTTTATCTTATAATATTGTTATATTATTTCACACATAAGCTTTTTTTTTTATTGTAAACAAATGGGATACATGTTGTTTCTCTGTTTGTACATGGCGTAAAGGCATACCATTTGTGTCATCATAAATTTACATAGGGTAATGTTGTTTGATACATTCTGTTATTTTTTTTCCCTTCCCCCCACCCTCCCACCCTTCTTTACCCTCTATACAGTACTTCCTTCTTCCATACTTGCCCCCCTCCCTAACCCTAACTCTAACCCTAACACTAACCCTTCCCTCCCCCCCATTATGTGTCATCCTCCACTTATTAGCGATATCATTCGTCCTTTGGCTTTTTGAGATTGGCTTATCTCACTTAGCATGACATTCTCCAATTTCATCCATTTGCCTGCAAATGCCATAATTTTATCATTCTTTATGGCTGAGTAATATTCCATTGTGTATATATACCACAGTTTCTTTATCCACTCATCAATTGAAGGGCATCTAGGTTGGTTCCACAGTCTGGCTATTGTGAATTGAGCAGCTTTGAACATTGATGTGGCTGTATCTCTGTCGTATGCTGATTTTAAGTCCTTTGGGTATAGGCCAAGGAGTGGGATAGCTGGGTCAAATGGAAGGTCCATTCCAAGTTTTCTAAGGAATCTCCACACTGCTTTCCAGAGTGGCTGCACTAATTTGCAGCCCCACCAGCAATGTATGAGTGTACCTTTCTCCCCACATCCTCGCCAACACCTGTTGTTGCTCGTATTCTTTTTTTTTTTTTTTTGTTTTTATTTCTTTTTTTTTTTTTTTTATTGTAAACAAATGGGATACATGTTGTTTCTCTGTTTGTACATGGCGTAAAGGCATACCATTTGTGTAATCATAAATTTACATAGAGCAATGTTGTTTGATTCATTCTGTTATTTTTTCCCTTCCCCCCACCCCTCCCACCCCTCTTTACCCTCTATACAGTAGTTCCTTCCTCCATACTTGCCCCCCTCCCTAACCCTAACACTAACCCTTCCCTCCCCCCCAATATGTGTCATCCTCCACTTATCAGCGATATCATTCGTCCTTTGGCTTTTTGAGATCGGCCTATCTCACTTAGCATAATATTCTCCAATTTCATCCATTTGCCTGCAAATGTCATAATTTTATCATTCTTTATGGCTGAGTAATATTCCATTGTATATATATACCACAGTTTCTTTATCCACTCATCGATTGAAGGGCATCTAGGTTGGTTCCACAGTCTGGCTATTGTGAATTGAGCAGCTATGAACATTGATGTGGCTGTATCTCTGTAGTATGCAGATTTTAAGTCCTTTGGGTATAGGCCAAGGAGTGGGATAGCTGGGTCAAATGGTGGTTCCATTCCAAGTTTTCTAAGGAATCTCCACACTGCTTTCCATAGTGGCTGCACTAATTTGCAGCCCCACCAGCAGTGTATGAGTGTACCTTTCTCCCCACATCCTCGCCAACACCTGTTGTTGCTCGTATTCTTGATAATCGCCATTCTAATTGGGGTGAGATGGAATCTTAGGGTGGTTTTGATTTGCATTTCTCTTATTACTAGAGATGTTGAACATTTTTCCATATTATTGTTGATTGCTTGTAGATCTTCTTCTGTGAAGTGTCTATTCATTTCCTTAGCCCATTTGTTGACTGGACTATTTGAATTCTTAGAGTAGAGTTTTTTGAGTTCTTTATAGATTCTGGAGATTAGTGCTCTATCTGAAGTATGATTGGCAAAGATATTCTCCCACTCTGTAGGCTCTTTCTTCGCATTGCTGATAGTTTCCTTTGCTGAGAGAAAGCTTTTTAGTTTGAATCTATCCCAGTGGTTGATTCTAGCTTTTATTTCTTGTGCTATGGGAGTCCTGTTAAGGAAGTCTGATCCTAGACCAACAAGGTGAAAATTTGGACCTACTTTTTCTTCTATAATCTGCAGGGTCTCTGGTCTGATTCCGAGGTCCTTAATCCATTTTGAGTTTAGTTTCGTGCATGGTGAGAGATATGGGTTTAGTTTCATTCTGTTGCATATGGATGACACACACTTCATATACAAACCATGACATTGCACGCTGGTCCCAAAAGCACATATTCATCTCACAATGAAAAATGCATTTAGTCAATCACCAAGAGTCCCTACATTCTCAACAGTTCTTGTAACAGGGGTTCACTAGATGCTTTGACATATCCCTTGTTGCTTTGAAACTTACATGTTTGTATTGTTTTACCCAACCCTTTCCCTGATCTTCTTGTCCCTTCATGATCTCTCCTCCCTAATCTCACTTTCTCCAAATCACTTCTTAAAATCCCCTGTTACCCATAATGGGCAGAATCAGAGCCTTTGGAACAGGAGTCCTTTTCTAGCAAAGCAATAAAACTTCTTTTTCCTTTATCTCAAAACCGTGTCCTTGGTATTAAATTGGCATTGGGGACAAGGGCCGAGCTTTGGGCAACATTCTGGCATTGTTCAGAAGTTCAAATCTCCTCTGAGATTAAACTCTTATTTGTAAGCACCTGTAAAAATAAAAATTAAGTACATATATGCAATATATAATGGCACAGAGCAAACATTTCCATTCCACTGGGGAGAAATACTGGTATAGAAAGAAGAAATTACTCAGACAATGAAGACAAAATATTTAATCTTGAAAATAAAGTGTACCACATAGGGAAGATGGTAAGAAAGCATGAAGAGAACCTCCAAGAATTATGGGATAGCATGAAAAGACCAACTTTAAGAATTAATGGGATTGAGGAAGTCACAGAAGTATAAACCAAAGGAATGAACAATCTATTCAATGAAATAATATCAGAAAATTTCCTAAACCTGAAGAATGAAATGGGAAATCAAATACAAGAGGCTTACAGGACATCAAATGTACAAAACTACAACAGATCCACACTAAGGTACATTATAATAAAAATGCCCAGCACACAAAATAAAGATAGACTTTTAAGACCGCAAGAGTAAAGTATCAGATTACATATAGTGGGAAACCAATTTGGATATCAGCAGATTTCTCAGTCTAGACCCTAAAATCTAGGAAGTCCTGGAACAACATGTACCAAGCTCAGAAAGAACATGGATGCCAAAGAAGAATCTTTTTTTTTTATTGTAAACAAATGGGATACATATTGTTTCTGTTTGTACATGGAGTAACAGCATACCATTTGCATATTCATAAATTTACATAGAGTAATGATGTTTGATTCATTCCATTATTTTTTTCCTTCCCTCCTACCCCTCCCACCTCTCTTTTCCCTCTATACAGTCCCTCCTTCCTCCATTCTTGTCCCACTCCCACCCCCCATAAGTGTCATCATCCACTTATCAATGAAATCATTCCTCCCTTGGATTTTTGAGATTGGCTTATCTCACTTAACATGATATTCTCCAATTTCATCCATTTGCCTGCAAATGCCATAATTTTATTATTCTTCATAGCTGAGTAATATTCCATTGTATATATATACCACAGTTTCTTTATCCATTCATCAATTGAAGGGCATCTAGGTTGGTTCCACAGTCTGGCTATTGTGAATTGAGCAGCCATGAACATTGATGTGGCTGTATCTCTGTATGCTGATTTTAAGTCCTTTGGGTATAGGCCGAGGAGTGGGATAGCTGGGTCTAATGGTAGGTCCATTCCAAGTTTTCTAAGGAATCTCCACACTGCTTTCCAGAGTGGCTACACTAGTTTGCAGTCCCACCAGCAATGGATGAGTGTACCTTTTTCCCCACATCCTCTCCACCACCTATTGTTGCTTGTGTTCTTGATAATCGCCATTCTAATTGGGGTGAGATGGAATCTTAGTGTACTTTTGATTTGCATTTCTCTTATTACTAAAGATGTTGAACATTTTTTCATATATCTGTTGATTGCTTGTACATCTTCTTCTGTGAAGTGTCTGTTCATTTCCTTAGCCCATTTGTTGATTGAGTTATTTGTATTCTTAGTGTAGAGTTTTTTGAGTTCTTTATATATTCTGGAAATTAGTGCTGTATCTGAAGTATGAGAGGCAAAGATATTCTCCCACTCTGTAGGCTCTCTCTTCGCATTGCTGATAGTTTCCTTTGCTGAGAGAAAGCTATTTAGTTTGAATCTATCCCAGTTATTGATTCTTGCTTTTATTTCTTGTGCTATGGGAGTCCTGTTAAGGAAATCTGATCCTAAGCCAACAAGGTGAAGATTTGGACCTACTTTTTCTTCTATAAGATGCAGGGTCTCTGGTCTGATTTCAAGGTCCTTGATCCATTGTGAGTTGATTTTTGTGCAGGGTGAGAGATAGGGGTTTAGTTTCATTCTGTTGCATATGGATTTCCAGTTTTCCCAGCACCATTTGTTGAAGAGGCTATCTTTTCTTCATTGCATATTTTTGGCACCTTTGTCTAGTATTAGAAAGTTGTATTTATTTGGGTTCGTGTCCGTGTCCTCTATTCTGTACCATTGATCTACCTGTCTATTTTGGTGCCAATACCATGCTGTTTTTGTTACTATTGCTTTGTAGTATAGTTGAAGTTCTGATATTGCGATACCCCCTGTTTCATTCTTCCTGCTAAGGATTGCTTTCGCTATTCTGGGTTTCTTATTCTTCCAGATGAATTTCATGATTCCTTGCTCTATTTCTGTGCAAAGAATAATCTTAAATCCAGCAAAACTAACCTTCAGATTTGATGATGAAATAAAGACCTTCCATGATTAAAAAAAAGTTGAAATAATTTATAAATAGAAAACCTGCACTATAGAACATTCTCAGCAGAATATTCCATGAGGAAGAAATGAAAACAACAATGCAAGTCAGAAAAGGGAGGAACTACACTAAAGGAAAAGTCAATCAAAGGAGAAACCAAACCAGGTTAAAAACCAAAAATGAGCAAAAATGACTAGGGACACAAATCACATCTCAATAATAACCCTGGATGTTAATGGCCTAAACCCATCAATCTAAAGACATAGACTGGCAGATAAGATTAAAAAAAAGACACAACAATATGTTGCCTTCAAGACACTCATCTCCTAGGAAAAAAACATCCACAGACTGAAGGCGAAGGGATGGGAAAAAACATAACACACACACAGACTCAGTAAAAAAGTGGGGATTTCCATCCTCATATCAGATAAAGTGGATGTCAAGCCAAGTTAGAAGGGATAAAGGAGGACATTAAATAATATTTAAGGGAATCATAAATCAACAAGAAATAACAATCATAAATATTTGTGCCCCAACAAAGGAACATCTATTTACTTCAAACAAACCCAATTCTCAATTTTAGGAATCAAATAGACAACAACACAGTAATACTCGGTGACTTTAATACAACTCTCTCACTACTGGCTAGATCTTCCAAACAAAAGCTGAACAAAAAAATAATAGACTTAATGATATAATCAATAATTTAGACTTAAAGACATATATAGAATATTCTACCTGTCAGTGAGCAAATATACTTTCTTCTCAGCAGCACATGGATCCTTCTCTAAAATAGACCAAATGTTATGCCACAAAGCAACTGTCAGCAAATACAAAAAATTACTCTGCATTCTATTAGATTATAATGCAATTAAATTAGAAATCAATGATAAAATAAAAATAAAAACTTCTCCAACACCTGGAGACTAAATAATATGCTCTTGAATGATACATGGATAGAAGAAGACATTAGGGAGGAGAGAAAAAATTCTCAATGGTAAATGAAAACACTGACACACACATCAAAATCTCCAGGATACTATGAAAGCAGTACTAAGAGGAAAGTTCATTGCACTGAGCTCATTCAATAAAAGAATAAAAAGTCAACAACTAAATGACCTACATTACATCTCAAAGCCCTAGAAAAAGAAGAACAGATCAACACCAAAAGTAGGAGAAGACAGGACATAATTAATATCAGAGCTAAAATCAATGAAATTGAAACAAAAGAAAAAAATTGACAAAACGAAAATGTTGGATATTTGAAAAAATAAACAAAATTGATAAACACTTAGCCACACTAATGAATAGAAGGAAAGAGAAAACTCAAATTACTAAACTTTGTGATGAAAAAGGAAATATCACAACAGACACTAGTGAAATACAAAACATAATTGGAAGCTACTTTGAAAATCTATACTCCAACAAAATAGAAAATCTTGAAGACATCAACAGGTTTCTAGAGACATATGATCCACCCAAACTGAATCAGGAGGACATACACAATTAAAACAGTCCAATTTTAAGCAATAAAATTGAAGATGCCATCAAAAACCTACCAATCAAGAAAAACCTGGGACCAGATGGATTCTCAGCCTAGTTCTACAAGAACTTTACAAAAGAACTAATACCAATACTTCTCAAAGTATTCCATGAAATAGAATAGAAGAGAACCCTTCCAAACTCATTCTATGAGACTAGTATCACCCTGATACGAAAATCAGACAAAGACACATCAAAGAAAGAAAAGTTCAGACCAATATTCATGTGGAACATAGATGCAAAATTTTTTTTTAAAAATTCTGTTAGATCCCATAACAAAACATATTAAAAAGAGAGTGCACCACGATCAAGTGTAGGTTGATCCCAGGGATGTAAAGTTCAACATCTGGAAATGAATAAATGTAATTCATCACATCAATAGACTTAAAGTTAAGAATCATATGATTATCTCAATTGGTGCAGAAAAAGCATTTGATAAAATACAGCACCATTTCATGTTCAAAACACGAGAAAAAATAGGGATAGTAGGAACATACCTTAACATTGTAAATGCTACGTATGCTGAGCCAAAGGCCTATATCATTCTAAATGGAGAAAAATTGAAGGCATTCACCCTAAAAACTGGAGTAAGACAGAGATGGCCTCTGTCACCCCTTCTATTCAACATTGTCCTGGAAACTCTAGCCAGAGCAATTATATACATGAAAGAAATTAAAGGGATATGAACAGGAAAGAAGAACTCAAACTATCATTTGCCGATGACATGACTCTGTATTTGAAGGATCCAAAAAATTCCACCAGAAAACTTCTAGAGCTCATAAATTAATTTGGCAAAGTAGCAGGATATAAAATCAACATTCATAAATCTAATGTATTTCTATTTGTAAGTGGTGAATCCTCTGAAAGAGAAATTAGGAAAACTACCCCTTTTACTATAGCCTAAAAAAAAATATATATATACAATTACTTGGGAATTAGTCTAACAAAAGAGGTGAAAAGGCCTCTACAATGAAAACTATATAACACTAAAGAAATAAATTAAAGAAAATCTTAGAAGACAGAAAGATCTCCCACGTTCTTAGATAGGCAGGATTAATATCGTCAAAATGGCCATACTACCAAGAGGTAGTATGCAGGTTCAATGCAATTCCAATGAAAATCCCAATGATGTACCTCATAGAAATAGAGAAAGAAATCATGAAATTCATTTGGAAAAATACAAAATCCAGAATAGTCAAAGCAATTCTTAGCAGGAAGAGCGAAGCAAAAGGTATCACAATACCAGATCATAAACTATACTACAGAGTAATTGTAGCGAAAATGGCATGGTATTGGCACCAAAATAGACATGTAAACCAATGATACAGAATAGAAGACAGAGACAAACCCACATAAATAGAGTTTTCTCATGCTAGACAAAGGTGCCAAAAACATACAATGAAGAAAAGATAGCCTCTTCAACAAATGGTGCTGGGAATACAGGAAATCCACATGTAACAAAATGAAATTAAGTCCATATCTCTCACCTTGCACAAAACTCAACTCAAAATGGATCAAAGATCTAGGAATTAGACCACAGACCCTGCACCAAATAGAAGAAAAAGTAGGCCCAAATCTTCATCATGACGGCTTAGGACCAAACATCCTTAACATGACTCCTAGAGTGCAAGAAATAAAATCAAGAATCAATAAATGGGATGAACTCAAACTAAAAAGCTTTTTCTCAGCAAAGGAAATAATCAATCACATGAAGAGAGAGTCTACAAAGTGGGGGAAAATCTTCCACATGCACCTCAGATAGCGCACTAACCTCCAGAATTTATAAAGAACTCAGAAAGTTTTAACACCAAAAAATACAAATAACCCAGTCAATAAATGGGCTAAGGAACTGAGCTGACACTTCACAGAAAAAGATATATAATCAATCAACAAACACATGTAAAAAAAGTTTAAAATATCTAGTAATTAGAGAAGTGCAAAATAAAACAACTCTAAGATTTTATTTCACTCCAATTTGAGTGGCAATTATCAAGAATACAAGCAACTATAGGCACTGACATGGTTGTAGAGAGAAAGTTACACTGAGATGTCACTGGTGGGACTGCAAATTAGTGCAGCCACTCTGGAAACCAGTATGGAGAGTTCTTAGAAAACTTGGAATGGAACCATCATTTGACCCAGTTATCCCACTCCTCAGTCTATACACAAAGGACTTAAAATCAGCATACTCCAGTGATGCAGCCACATCAATGTTCATAGCTGCTCGATTCACAATAGCTAGATTGTGGAACCAACCTAGATGCCCTTCAGTATATGAATGAATAAAGAAACTGTGGTATATATACCCAATGGAATATTATTCAGCCTTAAAGAGGAATGAAATTATGGCATTTGTTGGTAAATGGATGGAGTTGGAGAATGTTGTGATAAGTGAGATAAGGTAACCCCTTGAAAATAAAGATCAAATGTTTTCTCTGATAAGTGGATGCTGATATATAACTGGGGGTGGGGGCATAAAGGGAGGTAAGGGAAAAATGGAGGAACTTTAAATTGTGCAGAGGGAAATGAGGGAAGGGGGAGGAGGGTGGGAAAGATGATGCAATGAGACAGACGTCATTACCCTATGCACATGTGCGATTCGTGTGACTCTACATTGTGTATAACCCCAGAAATGAAAAGTTGCACTCCATTCATTTTCAGTAAGTCAAAATGCTTTCTGCTGTCATGAATAACTAAATAGAACAAACAATAAAAAAGAGAGAGAGAGAGATTAATACAAAAACATGACTGAAATTCAATTGGGCAAATGAGTTCTGTAACTCCATATCTGGGGCACATGATGGCAAGATATGTTCTCTACAGGGCTTGTGCTGTCTTGTCTCTATGGCCTTGCTGATTGCAGCCCACAGGGCCTCTCTTAGGCTGGTTCTGTCTGCAGTCAACAGTTTACCTGGGCCTATGTTTCTCGTCACTCCTATCTCTTAATTCCAGGAGTTTCCACTCTAGCTTTGGCTTCCTTCTCACACGTTCTTGCATCACCATCTCAGGGGCTACCCACAGAAATTCTGATCCTGCTAACTCTGCCTGAACTGAATTTAATTCTTGGTGGAAGTCTTCATGAATTCCTAATTCTAAACATTCTGCATTCCTGCAGAACCAGCACTGTGTGGACAATGCCAAGGTCATGTGGCAGCTAGAGCAGTAACTGGGATTCTTTGGATCATGGATGCAGCAGCATCTGAGTACCTTGGTGACTGATTGTGGTGAAACAAATGCTAGACCTAGAGCATTCTAGGTACCCCTGTGTGAGCAAGTTGTCCCCAATTCCTCTTCTCAAAAGAGTTTACATTTTTACACCTTTTCACCTGCTATGGGATGATCTTGCAGATTCCTGATATATGCTCAAGACATTTTTCCTATTGTCTGTGCAGAGGAATTAACTTCTCTTTAATGGGGATAATCTCTTTAGTAGTATGTGCTTTTTTTGGCCAAACTGCAAGTTTACAATATCCTTCTCCTCTGCATTTGTTCCTGATTTTCATAGTCAACCTGGCTAAAACTGCTAGCACTACCCATGCCACTGCCTGAATGCTGTTACCTTGAAACTTTCTCTGCCCAATTAACTATTCTATCATTTTAAAATTCAGCCTCACACAAACTTTCAGCGCATGGAGAAAATGTAGACAAGTTCTTTGTCAGATTGTAATGTGGATGATTTCTAGTACAATTCCCAACACAGTCCTTGTTACTAACACGTCATGAACACAATCTTTACTGTCTACTTTCCAATCAGCATTTTGGTGTTACTCACACCAGAAACAGTCATTAAACTCTGCCTATAGCCAGGTGCAGTGATGTATACTTGTAATCCCAGTAGCTCAGGAGTCTGAGGCAGGAGAATCACAAGTTCAAAGCCAGCCTCAGCAAAAGTGTGGTGCTAAGAAACTCAGTGAGACCCTGTCTCTAAATAAAATACAAAACAGGGCTAGGGATGTGACTCAGTGGTCAAGTATTCCTGAAGTCCAATAATTCCTGGTACCCCACCTCCCCCCAAAATGAAAGCAACAAGAACAAAACAAAACAAAACAAAACAAAATGACAACAACAAAAAACACTGCCTAACGCATTCTAAAATTTCTCCAGTCTTCATCTCCAAAATTTTTCAAACTCTTCCCACAAACCAGTTCCAGAGACTTCTGAACCACATGGTCAGATTACTCACAACAATGATCCCACTTTTTGATACCAATTTTTGTGTGAGTCAACTTTTCATTGATGTGACCAAAATACCTGACAAGAAAAATTTAAAGGAGGAAACATTTTTTTGGGGCTCATGGTTTGATGAGGTCTCAGTTCATGGTTGACCAGTTCCTTTGCTCTGGGCTTGTGGTAAGGCAGAACATAAAGGCAGATAGACTTGGTGTAGGAAAGCTGCTCATCTCCTGGTGGCAAGAAGCAGAGTGAGCAAGGTGCCAGGGATAAAATAAAAACATGGGGACTTGCCCCTGGTGACCTACTTCCTTCAGCCACACTCTATTTGCCTATACCTATCACCCAGAGCAGGAGTCCTTTAAAATTATTAATCCATCAAGTGAATTAACTGATTATACTATAGTTCTCAATCTGATGGGTTCATCGCTGCATAACTCATACATAACTTTTGAGAGGCACCTTATATCCAAACCACAATACAACTTTTCATGGCATCAGAGGAATATTTCCTCCAGAAAATATTATTAGGATTTGTTTACTAATTTAGTTGTTCTTTTGACTGCCTTTTTGAGAATACCTAATAATTGTTTTTTAAAAAATATTTTTAGAAATTCTTCAGTTCCATCCTAGCATTATTCTGTCACCTCTGGTTCTAACACTTAGGGCTGTCACTTTCCATTTCCTCATCTTCCCTTTGTCCATCCAGTCCACTTGCCATGACCATGCACCATGATGGATATCAATCTTAATGCTCAAAGCACCATTAACACAGTTTAAAATGTTCTCACACTTTGCTGAAGGCTTTAAGAAAGCCAAAAGAAATTAGAGCATTGAAAAATCATAAACTTGGTTATGAGACACCTTTTCTTCTCCTCACAGGCTGTCCATTTCTCCCCTGGGTCAGCTGCCATGGTCCCAGACTGTCTGCCCTCTGTAAGGGCAGACCCTGTGAAAGCACCCAGAAACCACTCCAGATGCAGGAACTCACACAAGAGATTTTATTAAGCAGACAGGCAGAGTGTCTCCCTGCAGAGTGAGAGAGAGAGTGAAAGCCAGGAGAAGAGAGAGAGAAAATGGCAGGGGAGCTATTAAGTAGTGGAATTTCATGGGTTAATAACAGCGGACCAATGGTTGGCGAGGAGGTTTGTGGGCTAACAATCTGGACCAATTAATGGCTAGGAAGTTCACAGGCTAACAATCTGGGTTGTAAAGTGGCGTGGGGGAGGCAGAATAATGGCAGCAGCAAAATAGCAGATCTGATGTCAACATTCCTCCCTTTTTGTTTTTATAGATATGGGGGGGGGGACAGTGGTTTTTCTTCTGTAGCTTCTTCCTGCTGATTAGGGGTAAAGAGTCTCATTCCTGTAAAAAAGGGGATTAGGGAGGGCTTTAGGTGGGAGCAGAGTTTTTGGAGGTGGAGGTGTCAATGGTGAATTGCAGGTCTCGGCTTTGGGTGTCAGGGGCTGGTAGTCTTGAAGGAGAAGCGGTTGATTGGCCCATTGGTTGGTGAAATTGTTTGTGTCCACCAGCTCCAGAACTTGTGTATCTGATCTTGTAGGAACTTCTGTAGGCAATTTAGCAGGCATGATCCTGTTTAGGAAAATCTGTAGATGTTAAAATGACCAAAAATTTCCGACTCTGGCAGTTTCTCTTGATGGTTGTCAAGCATTTCTGCCTAAGAATCTCTTTAGTAGCCTCCAGGTTTACTTATTCTTAGGGCTAATGTAAGTGTATATCTTAAGTTATATTTAACTATTGCTTCTTCCTTTAAATGCCCAGAAATGGCTAGGTTTTGGTTTTAACTGTTTTGTTAGGCATTCAAGATCAAGTTGGTCAAATTGACCTTGTTCCCATCTATTGTTAAGAGTCAGCTGAGTTCCCATAGGGGTTACTCGTGGAGAACTTGAGAGCAGCTTCTTAGCTCCTTTAGTGCCATTTGCTAGGTAGGGTCTGCTGATGAGGTGGCTTCCTTTGGAAGCATCAGGGATGTCTCCGTTTTTCAATGACCCTCCTCTTTGCAGCAGGTGCACTGGTTGGCTTTTCATCCTCTAGTGGTCTCATTAATCTCCCTGATTGAGAGGTCATGTGGCCCAGAATTGCAAAGCTCCTAGAGAAGCTCTCCCATTCCCTGGGTTCAGGCTGACTCAGAGGGCAAGAGCCAAATACTGGTTTACTTGGCCCTTTTGTGTTAATCTTGATTTTAAACATCCAGCAAGCCTGTCTCACCAGTCATCAAGTAAGAGTACTGGGTTTTAACTTTAATGTTTATGACTTTACAGTTATTTACCTGCTTTTATTTAATTGGGGTCTATATTGTCTGTTCTATAGGTAATGGCTTATTATCTCAAGTTAACCTGGGTTATGTATTCTTGAAGCAGTACCTCTGCAAAACATTAACAGGTAACAGTTTTACAAAATAAAATTAGCAAGAGTAAAAATATAGCTTGTGTAATTGCTATCTTGAATTTTGACTGAACTATATATTATATCCCCTGTTTGAGATCACAGTAATTCTACACCAAAAATCAATCTTGATTATAACTTTAAATAAGCTGAAGTCTGGCTTATTTTGAAGCCATTTTGACATGCAGCAGGGTGGGGGGCAGAGCCTTATCTCAGGTAAGGCAGGGCTCTTTACAAATCTTAGGTAAAGTGTTCTAATTCTGATGTTGATCTTTGCCTCTTTCTTAAAATTTTAAGAAGTTTACATATATTGTTCCCTGAGTCTATATGAACATTAGTTAACACAATTTAACATTATATCTAAAACATGAATCAAAGAAAGCCTGAGAGAACTTTTAACATTCCTTTCGTGTGACAAAGTGGCAAAATGTTTTTAAGTTTCATGATATTGACCTTTAAACAAATCATGCTCTCTAACTTTTAGAAATACATTAATATTTAAAAATTTTTATCTTAGGCTTGTTCACCTGGAAGATATGAACACATTTAATATACAAATAATGACCATTCCACAATTACCTTGATACTTTTATATTAACCAAATTTAGTTTTTAAAGAAAAATTCAGACTCTATAACATAGTACAATACTCTTAACAGTTGTTGTTTAACCGTAATTGTATAAACCCCAATTTTTAAGACTAATTGTTCTAAAGAATAAAATTAACAGACATAATGTTAAGAGTAAATTAGTGTTTTTAAGAAATCCTTGTCATTTTAACATATAAATTAAACTCTAGTTTATATCAATGCATTAGTATTTGATCTCAGGAAAACTTTAAATAAACTTAACTGATTGTCTCACATACACATAACCAACTTAGTTACAAGCAAACGTGTTGAAATTTGCCCTTTACTTACACACAATTTCCTTAGCTCTTACTTAAACCCTCATGTATTTCATTACATAAGTACTTTCTTACCTAGAAACATTTTTTTCCTTCTATTAAATATTTTTCCACACCTAGAACCTTTATTTTCTCTTTCCTACCTGTTGACCCCTTTTGTTCACATTCTGAAACAACTCATAAAATTTCTGAATTTAGATAAATTACTCCATTTTAATAATATGAAATGCTCTATGTTATATGCAGTACTCTAATTGAAACACAGTTGAGATTTTTGGAATCTTTTGTATATAGAATTGTACCTGTTAGGACTTAACTCTTAGTAACCTTGTTTTAGTGATGACACAAAGCAATTTTAAACCCTTTTTATTTACCAATCTATGAAAACACCAGTAATGTTTAAGTATGTTACCCATGGA
Source organism: Sciurus vulgaris (assembly GCF_902686455.1). NCBI lineage: Eukaryota > Metazoa > Chordata > Mammalia > Rodentia > Sciuridae > Sciurus > Sciurus vulgaris. Next base: position 120,177,971 of record NC_136461.1, on the reverse strand, counting down.
ATATAAGGAGTTAAGAGTACTCAATGTTGTTTAACAATTAGCATTTTAACTTTGTAAGTTAATCAGATGTCTCTAACAAACACATTTGAGTAATCCCATACATTTCAAATCTACTGATTTTACTGTAAAAAACAAGATATCAGACAAGTATATTGAATAGTATCTGCCGTCTCTTTCCTGTGGAAGAAAAGTCCTAAAAACAATTGACATTAGATATTGTGTAGATATTAATTTGACCACCTAGAGCCTTGCAGGTAATTTCAAAGACATTTTACTTTCATTTGTTTATTCAATTTACATTGAACCTTTTAAATCACATGAATTAAAGGTATCTGGATCCATTTTTTAAATTTTAATTTTATGAGTGATATATTTGGATGCACATATATAGACAGACAACATGATATCAGACAACAGGATATACACACATAACACAAAAGCAAAGACCTTGTAGTTTTTATCTCCATTGCAATGTAACAGATGTTCAAAAATAACTCTAGAGTTGCATAAAAATAGATCTGATCAAAAAAATCATTAACCTAGGTATGTAGGACCAAAATTGTGAGCTTGAAAAATATAGCATTTAAGAAAAACAAAATAAGAGTCCTAGAATAAAAAATGATAATGACCATGGATTATAGCATGAGAGAGTGAGAAAGAGAAAGGCAGAGAGAAAGGGTGAGAGGAAGAGAGAGAGATATGGAGAGTTAGTTCTGTGTTGCAGCCCAGGAGAGGTTTAAAATGGTCACGTTTTTTTCTTCAGTCTCAGGTTGGTGCTTCACTGAGCCTGCTGCAGTCTACATTCCAATGCAGGCTTCAGGAAGGCTAAGCAGGAGAAGTTACCTAGGGCTTTTTTTCATCCTTTTTCCTGGTTGGTAATCGGGTCAGGTTTGGATGCAGAAAATTATGAAACATTATCTCCCACTACTCTTTTTTATTTCACTTTTTAAAAATACTTTATTGGTTCACATATAAACACTTTGATTATACTATTTGTCTTTAATGCCTTTAATTTAATTTTTAAATAGGGTTCCTTTCCTTCTGCTTTTGAGTCACAATATACATAGCTATACCAATTACAGTTATTCTGACTATTCTTATTTTCTTAGTTTCAAAAGTATGTATGGAATTCTGTAATATTCCAAAGTTTGTCATTTTGAGAAGTGTTTATTTATATAAAAAGATTAGAAAGAAGAAATTGACTCTTTTTTAATATCTTAATAACTTTTTCCCCTCATACATCTTGGGATCCTCTACAGGAAAACTACCTCCAGTTTGTCAATCATACCCATTGTTGGACCTTAAATTTATTGCATTTAGATGGCTCGTAATTTCAATACAACCACTTTTACAAATTTCTGATTGGTGATTTCTATTGCAGTGTTCATTATCCCCACATTTAGAATAATATCACATTCTAATTCATTATAAGTAATTCTGTAGCTTCATAAGGACATTATTACATCCTACAAAATGGGATTAAGCTATAAGATCCTTTTTCTGTCTCATTACTGATAAATGTTCATTGATTTTCTTTATCATCTTTCAGTATAAAAAATTTACAAAATTTACAAAAAAAAAAAAAAGTGTATTCCCACTACTCTTGAGGAATGAGGCTGCTACATCTTACTCCTTATGGGGACATGCCACTGGCTGTTGGGCTGGTTAGGGTTACTTCCTCCACACCAACCACCTCCCATAGTGTGCCTGGAATATGTGCATGGGACCTTTTGACAGGAGGACGGGGTGGCTGGGCAGGGGAACAGAAGCAGAAACAGAACCACGCAAAGGAGATGGAGGAGCAGGGGCTGGAGGGGCCTCTGCTGCAGCAGACCCGTATGGGGGTGGTTTGTTAGCTGAGTTGGAATCAGAGTCGGAGGAGGGATTAAGAGGAGGAGAAGAAGCCAAAGGAGGTTTTTGCAGGAAGAGCAAAGAGGCACAAGAAAGAAAAGACTTGAAAAGTAAAGAATCCCTTTCCATCTGCCCACTTCCTCAAAGAAGTTGTATGCCATTACATGGCCATTTTGGATTGATTATCTAAAGGATAAGTTTTCTAGTAGGCACCCCAGGGGTGAATCTGCCAGAATAGAAGACCTAGATCCCATGGTGGAGACTGATACAACTGAGCCAGTGTCCAGGGCGTCCTAAGGTCAGAGATTAGTTGGTTAGAGACCAGAAGGAAGCACTGTGATGGGGTCATCACCCAAACATCAGTGGTTGCCAGGCAAAAGCCAAGAGAGTTGAGGACCCAAAGTCAGGATTTTCAAGAGTGAGTGTGAAGAGGAGCCTCAACCCTGAGAGAGAATCTTCACCATAAAGATTGGGGACCTACCTGTCAGATTAGGTCAACTAAGGGGGCCAGCCCTAACTATAAAAGTTGGGGCTGGGGGAACCCCCACTTCTCAACCACCTGGAGGGCGCTGGACAATCAAGGGTTGTGTCTCACGTTAGCAGAGGAGTGTTTAAGACAACCTGGGGAAAACTCACCAATCTGAAGTTGGTGTCTGGATGTGGAGGACAGCATCCAGGCGAATGGAAGGTGAGACCAGCATCTCCGGGTCTGGACTGACAGATGGAATCCCACTCACCTAAGTGGCAGTAGAAGAGCCCATCTGAGTCACAGCACCAATGAAGGCACCCAGAAACCACACTCCAGATGTGGGAACTCACGCAAGAGATTTTATTAAGCAGACAGGCAGAGTGTCTGCCTTCAGGATGAGAGAGAGAGAGAGAGAGAGAGAGAGAGAGAGAGAGAGAGAGAGAGAGAGAGAGAGAGAGAGCAAGAATAAGGAGGAGAGAGTGAGTGAAAGCATGGAGGAGAGAGAGAAAATGGTGGGGGAGTTATGCTTAAGAAATGGAATTTCACGGGCTAATAACAACGGACCAATGGTAGGCGAGGAGGTTTGCGGCTAACAATCTGGACCAATTACTGGCTAGGAAGTTCACGGGCTAACAATCTGGGTTGTAAAGTGGTGTGGGGGAGGCAAAATAATTGTGGCAGCGAAATAGCAGATCTGATGTCAACACCCCGTCCTTCTAGCCTCTATCTCAGGGATTTTTTTTTTCTTTTTAACTTTTTCTTAAATGTATGAAATATAAATTACCTACATCTCAAAGATTGCTTTTACATAACAAATTGTTTCCACTGGAAGTGTGAGCATTTTGTCTAACTCCAGATCTTCCCCCTAAGAACAATTGATAACTCTCCCCCACCCTTTTTTAAAATCTCTGAATGATAAAAATGGTCAACAGAGAAGCATATCACTGGGGCACTCCCTAAAATGAGAGTCCCCAAATGTAACAATTTCAAGATTTTAAGTTCAACTCTCACTAATAGCAAAACAACAAACAAACAAAAAAAAGTCAGCTTTTCGTAGTATTTGTGTGTGTGTGTGTGTGTGTGTGTGTGTATACAAGGTGGATAATGGTTTCTTTTATGATTTTCCTAAAGTTAAAGGGTACCATTCATTTAGTTGATGATATAAATTGCTAGTTTTCCTTAGATATGAACTGTAAGGAGGTATCTAAAGCATTTTAAAAAGAAACTGTCACACTTCATTTTCCTTGGATAGCTGAATTTAGAAGGTGTAGTTCTTAGAGATGACCACCAGGTGACAGTAAGCATATGTTGCACCAAAGTAACATTGCTCTAAGTTCAATTACAGTTCTAAAATTCCATTACAGTTCACTCCTAGTCCTCCTTTGGATGTAGATAGTTTATTTGTGTCCCATGCTACCCCATATTATTGTTATTTGCCTAATTTTTATAGGAAATTACTTTTAATTTTATTTTGTGTTATCTTTTATTCCCTGTTGAGAGTTCTTCTGGTATAATCTTTGCATGGGTGCACACATGGTTTATACTATTCTATTCACAACCTCACCTCATGGAAGGTAGAGGAGATCTAGAGAAATGTATCATGATACATAAAAATTACCAGATGGAAGATAGTAGATGGAACAAGAGATGACAAAATACAAAGACACTTAAGCCTTGGGAAGAGGAAGCTCGATGTGATCAAAGTCTACAAAAGTTCCATAAGATTAAAATAGGTTAAAAAGAGAAAATAAAATAATAGTGGAAAATCTGTATCTGATCAGTAGGAAAATGAGAAATTTATGGTGGGCAGATACACTTTTCAACATTTTTTGATTCCACTGTGTAGGAGATCAAAGTTGGCTGATGTGACGGGGCAGGAGGACATGTTGATTCCTGCAGACTCCCTTGACTATTTTCTATATTCTACTGTCAACATAGAAGGGGGACATTCATCTGCATACCTCTCTGAAACCAGTTTCATGGAACTAAGTTACCATTGCAAGGTTAATTCAATTTCTTCCTGAAACAGAGATTTCTATTAATCTCCCTGACAGAGATTCACCCATTTTTTATGATTTAAAAGGTAGTGATAGTGAACTCACTACCTAATAAGAATTTCACTCTAGTCTGAGATAGTTCGAAGAAGTAAATTAATGCAATAATTAAATTATTTTTCTTTCTATATATATTTTCTTCAACATATATTGTGCGTGGGGGATATAATTTAAGCCATTACTGCATTCAATGGGGAAAGAGTAGTCATGATGAAATGGTAGTAAGATAACTAGAGAGTAACCTGCATGCAAATGAATCAAGTAGTTCCATTATCACACACCATATACAAAAATTGACCCCAAATGGATCAAAATCCTAACTGTAAGAACTAAAATTATAAACTCTCCGAGTTTATTATAAACTCTCCCCCAGACATTAGATTCGGCAATGGTCAAAAGCATGAGAAAAAAATTAAAAATACAAATAATTGAAATATAATTGGTTAGGAATAGAATTCTGATTCTACCTATGATCCTAGTTAAGCACAATTCTTTGGGTCATGCTTTGGTAGATACCCCTCGTAAGTTATAAAATTGGACTCAATTATAAAACGTCGGGCTCATTGATGGGTGTTTATTTCCTAAGCCTTTGTCATCAAGCAAATACACACAGGTTCCTGTCACCTGCTGCTCAGGAAACACAGTGCAGGTATTCTTGGTTTCTGGTATTTGTTTGCCAGTTAATGCATAATTGGGCAAGTCAAGATTTAAAATTTGGGAGTCAGACTAGCTATGAAACTTCCTTCCTGGCTTGCCCAGGGTTGGTGCTTACCAGGCTCAAACAGCCATCCATCTGCAGGGTCAGGGGCATGCATTGAACTTGCAGTAATAACTCCAGAAGAGATGGTTGTGCACTTGTGTTTCCTTCTATAGGGTAGCATTGAACAGCTGGTCTTATTCTCATTAATGAGAATATCTATTCATTTGAATAGATAATACGTAAATATGCTAGAATCACATTAACATATAAAGATGCAGAAATCATATAAAGATATAGAAACATTCCTGTTTTCTTCCTAGTCTTCTAGTTCTGCTCTCTAGAGACATACCTGGTTTTAGCTCCTCCTGTACTCATGCAGATTTATTTCATATATAAAAAACATATGTTCATACTATTTGTTGAAAGAAACAGTAGTGTGGTTGTCTGAATTCCATGATGTCCCCTGAAGCTCCTGTTCCCTAGTGCACGTGCCCTATATCATCCTCTCTTGAGTGTGGGAGGACCAGGGGAAATGGTGAGCTATCGCTACCGTGATTAGGTTGGGCTAGATATGCCTCCACCGTAGCCACTGGCTCTGAAGACAAAATAAACTGCCATGTTGTCAGAGAGTCCCATGCTGGGACCTGGGGGTGATCCATGTGAACGGAGAGAGACCCCTGGCTTAGGGTCAGCAAGGAACTGACTTCTGCCAACAACCTGAATAAACTTGGAAGAGAAATCTGAATGTCAGATGAGTGTAGTCCAAGTGGACACCTTGATATCAGTCTGCTGAGATACTAAGTGGACCCATATCCAGATGCCTGACTTAAGGAAACTCTGAAATTATACAGTTATGTTGTTTTAAGCTACTATATTTGTGGTAATATTTTATGCTGCAATTGAAAACTAATACAAGCGTGGTCTTGTGTTGCATAACAATATTTCAATGATGGACCACATATATGATGGTTGTCCCATGAGATCATGTTGCCTAGTGACATCATGCCCATTTTAGTTTGTGTAAATACATCCTATGATGTTTACATAATCACAGAATCACATAATAACTAATTTCTCAGGATGTATCCCCTTTGCTGTGATCCATGCATGACTGTAGTATTAGAAAAGCACTTATTTTTCTGTTTAGTTTATCACTTTTCCTCCACTTAAAACACTATTAAGAAGTCTCTGTTTGATCCTTTTGCCCATTTACTAATTGTGCTATTTTTTTGTTGTTGTTTTGTTTTGTTTTATTTTTTTGGTGTTGAGCTTTTAGAGTTCTTGGAATGTTCTGGATATTGCTCTCTTCTCAGAGGAATGGCTGGTGGGAATTTTCTCCCTTTTTGTAGGCTCTCTCTTCATGCCAGCTTTATGTATATGTATAAAGCAATAATGAAAAATAACACAAAAGAATATATTTCTGTGTAATAGCTTTAGCAGAATTACTATGCTAAAAGTGCTAAAGGTGTTTTTCCTCTTTGTTCTTCCCTTTTTCATGTAAAATTCTTTCACTCTATAGCAAATGACAAAAGCATTATTATTTTCTAAGTATTATGCCTATCTTCATACTATCAACCTATTTAATATTTTTTCTGATAATATCTAACTTCCTAAAATACATAACTTGTTGATATAGGCTACAACAATGTAAAATGTTAATTATTATCACTTGTCCTATAAATCATGTCAACTAAGAGCTAAATTTAAGGTTTAATATTTAACATTTATTAATGGTAAAAAAATAGGAGACACATAAGCATGCTGTACCTACCAAAAATAGCCAAAATGCATTATCATCTCAGGTTATCAGTTAAAACTCACTAAATGGGAGTCTGGGTCTGGGAAAAATATTTTAGACTAAGTAAAAAAAAAATAATAATAATAATAAATAAATAAATAAATAATAAGCTGGGCAAGGTGGCACACGCCTGTAATCGGGAGGCTGAGGCAAGAGGATTGCGAGTTCAAAGCCAGCCTCAGCAAAAGTGAGCAACTCAGTGAGACCCTGTCTCCAAATAAAATACAAAATAGGGCTGAGGATGTGGCTCAGTGGTCTCGTGCCCCTGAGTTCAATCCCAGGTACCAAAACATTATATAAATAAACAAATAAATAAATAAACAAACAAGTAGAAGGAAAAAAAAAATGGGGGTCTTAGGAGAGAGCTAAACAAAAATGTGAGCATTTGCTTTATGTAAGTTGAAGAGTTCACTCAGTATTGTTGCTTGCTTGTGAAGGAAGTCGACCTTTAAGTACTGTTTATTGTTTAATAAACTCATAAGAGAAAATAAGCTTTCAGCAATGTTAAAAGAACAATGAAAATGAAAATAGCAAGAAAAATCTTGAACAGCACTGAAGATTGACACTGGTGACCACCACAAACCACAGCCACATGGTGTTTTCAGTTATGACTATTGTACACTGGGTTATTTTGGGAGCCCAACTCATTATGCCGGTTCCCAAGAAAAAACACTGTTAGAAGTGAGAAAGACATGTGCTAGTAAACCTCCTCAAGTTCCTGAATTTTAAGTAGTCATGGGGTATTCTCATTTAAAAAAGTGACCTTCAACATGAATAGACAGCACTTAAAAATGCCCAGGAACTGGGAACCATCAGAAGTCTGGAAGCAGGTTTGCTTAACTACATCCTCTTTTCTCCTGTGTCCCAGGATCATTATAAGTTGCAGCAGAACATGTTTTAAAGAGAAAACCGCTAATGCCTAGGAAGAAGGGTTAAAGAAAAAGATGAGCTCTGGGCTTTAAGCGACAGAAAATGGAACAAAAGAGGAACAAAAGAAAGTATTTAAAGATAAAGTGTCCTGAGAGCTTGTGATTACTAACGAGGTCCCGAGATCTTTCTCTACAGACAACCTCACAGATATTTACTTACTGGAAGTGCATCCACAGTAGTGTAGACTTAAGATCTGCTTGGGAACTGCAGGAATCACTGTTTGTCTTATAACCAGCAAGGCACATTAATAATCCCCTCCAGAGCCTGAACTGCAGGATGTCGAGCAAGGCTAAGAAAATGAAATGGTTTGAAAAATAAATTTAAAAAAAACAGCACAAGTTTGGGTCACTTGAATCTTTGATTCATGCCAGCTGCTTCATGCTGTGCTTAGCTCTCTCCCTCATTTGATCTCCTCCCAGGGAAAGAGAAGTTATGAGGCAATTCTGAGACTCCACCCATTGATTTTCAAAGCTTTCTATTTCATTAGGCAGGGAAACAGAATTTCTTCCCATAAATATCATACTGAAAATGAAGAACAGTGGTGGACTTGTCCTCTTGCTCTTTTGCATTGTGTTCAAGTTCCATCATTAGCACTTTCTTATACAGCAGATGGGTCCCTAGAAAACAAAGCCCCCTGTATGAGTGTCCAATGGGAAAGGTGAGGTGCTCAAAGACTTCCTCCTTTGCTCTTCACAGAGTGTCAGTGATGGGAGCTGATATTGGTAGAGGTGTTTATCTTTATCGATTCTTTACTGCACCTCTTGAATAGAAGGAGATCAGCTTTGAAGTTGCTCGTAAATTCCATAGGATGTGACATTTTAGTTATTGCTAGCTGACATAATAAGAGTATGAACTCAATATAATTATGTGAATTCTTCCTAGAATATCCATAAATGAATTTTGCCCTAGTTGCTCTTACCTGTAACGAGGATCCATGACTTCAATGATTAAATTCCTTTCTGAACTGAGAGAAACTACTAGTGAGTCATGGACTCATAATACCACAGGAGTGAGGCCTTTAAATCCTGAAAGAGCATTGAAACTTTAAAGGACTTAAAGACCTGATATGTAGATTTGGTGGGCCACTTTTATTTAACATCAAATATATTAAATATACTGTGGAGAATTGCATTTGAAATGTCCCAAAAATGGAGTCAACGAACAAATACAAAATATAGGGCAAATCAGGCAGAACATTGTGTGACTCCCACAGTTTACTCTGAGTTTTCATGATAGTTTATTACAGACTTGGGTTTGCTGCTTCTGTGATGCATTGAGCCCATCTTATTAAGGTCAAGGATAGAGAGGCAGAAGAGGGAGGTCAGAGAGAATCCCCACCCAGAATACACAGAAGAGAAACATGGTCATGACTTCTAAATCTTCTTTACTTTTTATAAGAAAACAAAGCATGTGCAGTGTGCCCTCTGAAGTTTCTTCCAGCAGATGACCCATAACTTAATGACCCTAATTTTAAAAATTCAGAAAATGCTCTCAAATCTGTACTCCGCAGTTAGAAGTTCACTGGATGAACTGATATGTACTTTTCCTAAGCCTTAGGCAGTGGCCAACACACAAGAAGTTCACAAGTGGTTCTGTGATTGGGTCTGCCTGGATCAGCCTGGAGCCTGAGTTCTTGGACACTGGCCTAATGCCAGACTGGGCATAAAGCTTGAGTCCACAGGGACAAGTGTGGGTCCCGGGTCCACAGGGAATAACCTGGAGCTTGGGTGTGTAGAAGTGGTACCAGAGGATCCGTGTGCAAGGGCCAGCCTAGCAGCTGAGTCCACTGAGGTAGGCCTGGACCATGGGGACGACCTGGTGCAGAGTGGACATGGAACATGTATCATTAGGTCCTGCCTGGAGTCCAAGATTGTACTTTCTAGTCTGATGCAAGTAGATATGAGGCCTTACCTGGGTCTTGGGACCACGGGTTGGCCTGGAACTTGGGTCCATAGGGGTGGTTGTGGAGCTTGGGCCTAAGGGGAAACCAATTCAGTGCTGGGTCTACTGGAATAGATCTAGACCCAGTGTCTTCTGGAGCAGGCCCGTGTCCTGAGTGTGCTGGATCATAGACCTGCAGTGACCAGTCTGGAGGGTAGGGCTCCAGGGACTGGTCTGGCCTATGTGCCTGTCTGCCAACCTGGTGACTCAAGCTATGGGTACCAACGTGACACTGGGATGGGTTTGAAGCCCGTGTCCATGGGGCCAACCTGGCTCTGGACTTGTCTGAAACATAATGTGAGCTTAAAGCCTGGGCTGTTCTCTGTGGCTTGGCAGTGAGATTGCCTAGAGTCTATATCTACAGAGGTTGGTCTGCAGGCTGTATCTGTGCCAGTCTGATCACTGTGGCTCAGGGGCCAGCTTCATTCTGTGATGGGTCAGAAGCTTGGAGGTGTGGGGACCCCTGTAGTGTCAGGGGCTGTCTAGGGCCTAATGCTTTAGTTCATGGATATTGACCTGAACTCTGGGGCTGTGGGCACCTGGCCAGTGTGGTTTGATTAGACAGGGCTGGCATTGAGGTCTGAAATATAGTCCAGCGCTCACGTTCTTCCCCTTCCCCTAAGTGGAGGGTATATCTCTCCATACTATGGTGCCTGAGAACAGGGAGGAATGATTCAGGGAAATGTCAAAAAGCCAAACAGTCCTCCCTACTCTCTTTAGTAAATCTTTTCTTATTTCTGTGCTACACCTGGGTGCTGTAATCTCTCACCTTACCTCTTGGAACAAATTATTCTAATTGATATTTCAGAAAAACATATTCTGCTGTCTTACTGTCATTCAGATTTTCTACACTTGAGTTTTTAATGTTGAACTTGTGTCTTTCCATAAATCTAATTTTTTTCATATAGTCATGTGATCATTTTTTTTTTGTATAGTACTGGGTTTAATTTGTTAGTATTTTATTAGGTATTTGGCATTAGTCTTCATTAGGAAAGTTAGTCATTCCTTTTTTTTAATTTTAATTTATTTTTATTGTAAACAAATGGGATAAATGTTGTTTCTGTTTGTACATGGAGTAACAGCATACCATTTGTGTAATCACACATTTACATAGGGTAATAATGTTTGATTCATCCTGTTATTTTTTCCTTCCCCCCACCCCTCCCACCCCTCCCACCCCTCTTTTCCCTCTATGAAGTCCCTCCTTCCTCCATTCATGCTCCCCTCTCATCCCCCATTATGTGTCATCATCCGCTTATCAGTGAGATCATTCGCCTTTTGGATTTTTGAGTTGGCTTATCTCACTTAGCATATTCTCCAATTTCATCCATTTTCCTGCAAATGCCATAATTTTATCATTCTTTATAGCTGAGTAATATTCCATTGTGTGTGTATATATATATATATATATATATACCACAGTTTCTTTATCCATTCATCAATTGAAGGACATCTAGGTTGGTTCCACAGTCTGGCTATTGTGAATTGAGCAGCTATGAACATTGATGTGGCTGTTATCTCTGAAGTATGCTGATTTTAAGTCCTTTGTGTATAGGCCGAGGAGTGGGATAGATGGGTCAAATGGTGGGTCCATTCCAAGTTTTCTAAGGAATCTCCACACTCCTTTCCAGAGTGGCTGCACTAATGCAGCCCCACCAGCAATGTGTGAGTGTACCTTTTCCCCACATCCTTGCCAACACCTGTTGTTGCTTGTATTCTTGATAATCGCCATTCTACTTGGGGTGAGATGGAATCTTAGTGTACTTTTGATTTGCATTTCTCTTATTACTAAAGATGGTGAACATTTTTTCATATGTTTGTTGATTGCTTGTAGATCTTCTTCTGTGAAGCATCTGTTCATATCCTTAGCCCATTTGTTGATTGGGTTATTTGTATTCTTGGTGTAGAGTATTTTGAATTCTTTATATATTCTGGACATTAGAGCTTTATCTGAAGTATGAGTGGCAAAGATATTCTCCCACTCTGTAGGCTCTCTCTTCCCATTACTGATAGTTTCCTTTGCTGAGAGAAAGCTATTTAGTTTGAATCTATCCCAGTTGTTGATTCTTGCTTTTAATTCTTGTGCTATGGGAGTCCTGTTAAGGAAGTCTGATCCTAAGCCAACAAGGTGAAAATTTGGACCTACATTTTCTTCTATAAAATGCAGGGTCTCTGGTCTGATTTCGGGGTCCTTGATCCATTGTGAGTTGATTTTTGTGCAGGGTGAGAGATAGGGGTTTAGTTTCATTCTGTTGTATATGGATTTCCAGTTTTCCTATCACCATTTGTTGAAGAGGCTATCTTTTCTCCATTGCATATTTTTGGCACCTTTGTCTAGTATGACAAAGTCCATTCCTCTATTCTGTACCATTGATCTACCTGTCTATTTTGGTGCCAATACCATGCAGTTTTTGTTACTATTGCTTTGTAGTATAGTTGAAGTTCTGGTATTTCGATACCCCCTGCTTCATTCTTCCTGCTAAGGATTGCTTTAGCTATTCTGGGCTTCTTATTCTTCCAGATGAATTTCATGATTGCTTGCTCTATTTCTGTAAGGTACATCATTGTGATTTTAATTGGAATTGCATTGAATCTCTATAGCACTTTTGGTAGTATGGCCATTTTAACAATATTAATTCTGCCTATCCAAGAACACGGGAGATCTTTCCATCTTCTAAGGTCTTCCTCAATTTCTTTCTTCAATGTTTTGTAGTTTTCATTGTAGAGATCTTTTACCTCTTTGGTTAGATTGATTTCCAAGTATTTTATTTTATTTTTTTTTGAGGCTATTGCAAATGGAGTTGTTTTCCTCATTTCCCTTTCAGCTATTTCGTCGCTTGCGTATAAAAATGCTTTAGATTTATGCGCGTTGATATTATAGCCTGCTATTTTGCTGAATTCATTGATGAGGCCTAGAAGTTTTCTGGAGGAGTTTTTTTGATCCTCTAAATATAGAATCATGTCATCAGCAAATAGTGACAGCTTAAGTTCCTCTTTTCCTATTTGTATCCCTTTAATTTTTTTAGTCTGCCTAATTGCTCTGGCTAGAGTTTCCAGGACAATGTTGAATAGATGTGGTGAACGAGGACATCCCTGTCTTGTTCCCATTTTTTAAAGGGAATGGTTTCAGTTTTTCTCCATTAAGAATGATGTTGGCCATGGGCTTAGCATTAATAGCCTTTACATTGTTCAGGTATGTTCCTACTGTCCCTATTTTTTCTAGTGTTTTGAGCATGAAGGGGTATTGTATTTTGTCAAATGCTTTTTCTGCGTCAATTGAAATAACCATATGATTCTTATCCTTAAGTCTATTGACATGATGGATTATGTTTATTAATTTATGGGTGTTAAACCATCCTTGCATTGCAGGGATGAACCCCACTTGATCGTGGTGCACAATTTTCTTAATATGCTTTCGGATACGGTTTGCCAATATTTTGTTAAGGATCTTTGCATCTATATTCATCAAGGATATTGGTCTAAAATATTCTTTCCTTGATGTGTCTTTTCCTGGTTTGGGTATGAGAGTGATATTAGCTTCATAGAAAGAGTTTGGTAGGGTACCCTCCTTTTCTTTTCCTGGAATACTTTGAGAAGTATTGGAATGAGATCTTCTTTGAAAGTCTTGTAGAACTCGGCTGAGAATCCGTCTGGTCCTGGGCTTTTCTTGGATGGTAGGTTTTTAATGGCTTCTTCTATTTCATTGCTTGATATTGATCTGTTTAAATTGTGTATATCCTCCTGGTCCAGTTTGGGAGGAGCATATGTCTCTAGAAATTTGTGAATGTCTTCGGTACTTTTTATTTTGTTGAATACAGATTTTCAAAGTAGCTTCTAATTATGTTATGTATCTCAGTGATGTCTGTCATGATATTTCCTTTTTCATCACAAGTTTTAGTAATTTAAGTTTTCTCTCTCTTCTTTGTTAGTGTGGCTAAGGGTTTGTCTATTTTGTTTACTTTCTCAAAGAACCAACTTTTTGTTATGTCAATTTTTTGAATAGATTCTTTTGTTTCAATTTCATTGATTTCAGCTCTGATTTTAATTATTTCCTGTCTTCTACTACTTTTGCTGTTCTTCTGTTCTTCTTTTTCTAGGGCTTTGAGCTGTAATATTAGGTCATTTAGTTGTTGACTTTTCATTCTTTTCTGGAATGCATTTTGAATGCATTTTCCTCTTAGTACCACTTTCATAGTGTTCCAGAGATTTTGATATGTTGTATCATCATTCTCATTGACCTCTAACAATTTTTTTGTCTCCTCCCTGAGAATTTTTGTTATCCATGTTTCATTCAATAGCATATTATTTAGTCTCCAGGTGTTGGAGTAATTTCTGTTTTTTATTTTGTCATTGATTTCTACTCTCAGTCCATTATGATCTGATAGAACACAAGGCAGTATCTCTATTTTTTTGCATTTCCTAAGGGCTGCTTTGTGGCATAACATATGGTCTATTTTCGGGAAGGTTCCATGTGCTGCTGAGAAGAAAGTGAATTTGCCTGTTGATGGATGGAATATTCCATATATGTCTATTAAGTCTAGGTTATTGATTGTGTTATTGAATTCTATGGTTTCTTTGTTCAGTTTTTGTTTGGAAGATCTATCTAGTGGTGACAGTGGTGTGTTATAGTCACCCAGAATTATTGTTTTGTGGTCTATGTGATTCCTGAAATTAAGAAGGGTTTGTTTGATGTACAGGGATGCACCATTGTTTGGGGCATAAATATTTACTATCATTATGTCTTCCTGATTTATGGTTCCCTTAAGCAGTATGAAATGTCCTTCTTTATTCCTTCTGACTAGCTTTGGCTTGAAGTCCACTTTATCTGATAGAAGGACAGAAACCCCGCTTTTTTACTGAGTCATGTGCGTGGTAGTTTTTTTCCCATCCTTTCACTTTTAGTCTGTGGATGTCTTTTTCTATGAGATGAGTCTCTTGCAGGCAGTATATTGTTGGGTCTTTCTTTTTAATCCATTCTGCCAGTCTATGTCTTTTGATTGAGGAGTTTAGGCCATCAACGTTCAGGGTTATTATTGAGATATGATTTGTATTTCCAGTCATTTGGCTTATTTTTTGTTTTTAAGTGGCTTGGTTTCTCCTTTGAGTGGTTTTTCTCTAAGGTAGTTCCTCCATTTGCTGACCTCCATTGTTGTTTTTCATTTCCTCCTCATGGAATATTTTGTTGAGAACATTCTGTAGTGCAGGCTTTCTATTTGTAAATCTTTTAACTTTTGTTTATCATGGAAAGATTTTATTTTATCTTCAAATCTGAAGGTTAGTTTTGCTGGGTATAGGATTCTTGGTTGGCAACCATGTTCTTTCAGAGCTTGAAATATGTTGGTCCAGGCCCTTCTAGCTTTTAGAGTCTGGGTTGAGAAGTCGGCTGCTATCCATATTGGTCTCCCTCTATATGTAATCTGATGCTTTTCTCTTGTGTCCTTCAAAATCCGATCTTTATTTTGAATGTTAGGCATTTTCATTATAATGTGCCTTGGTGTGGATCTGTTGTGATTTTGTGCATTTGGTGTTCTGTAAGCCTCTCATATTTGATTTTCCATTTCATTCTTCAGGCTTGGGAAATTTTCTGATATTATTAACTGAATAGGTTGTTCATTCCTTTGGTTTATATCTCTGTGCCTTCCTCAATCCCAATAATTCTTAAATTTGGTTTTTTCATGATGTCCCATAGTTCTTGGAGATTCTGTTCATGATTTCTTATCATCTTCTGTGTTTGGGCAACTTTATTTTCAAGATTAAATATTTTGTCTTCATTGTCTGAGGTTCGTCTTCCAAGTGGTCTAGTCTCTTGGTGATGCATTCCATGGAGTTTTTTATTTGGTTTATTGTTTCCTTCATTTCAACATTTCAAGGATTTCCATTTGGGTTTTTTTTTTTTTTTTTTTTTTTTTTTTTTTTTAGAATCTCTATCTCTTTTTTGAAGTGATCTTTCAGCTTATTGGTATTATCATTCATTGCCTGCATTTGGTCTCTTATCTCATCCTTTGCTTCGTGAATCATCTTAATCATGTATAATCTGAAGTCCTTTTCTGACATTTCTTCTAACATACTGTCATTGGATTCTATTCATATAGAACCTAGATTTGTTTGGATCATTTTTTCCCCTTGTTTTTTCATGTTGTTCATGTAGCTTCCCCTCCAGCAGTGCAGATCTGGGGAATTGCAGATTTCCCCCTTTAGGCTTATAGTGGCCCTATAGGTTTCCAAAACCCTTTCTTTAAGGGGAGATCAATATTAGCAGTGCCCAATTGAGACCCTATGTAATCCTAGACCAAATAGCCCCTATGAGGACAATAACAAAATTGTCATAATAAACAGAATGAGTTCAATTATTATCTTCAGTAAAAGAAACAGATTTGCCATAAGGTCTGCAGTTTCAAATGGAGGACAAAGAGGATGCAGAGGGATGTAGAATGTGGCTGTTAATGGGATAAGAAAAGAATATACAGAAGTTCTAGATAATAGAAAGGGTAAGAGTGTAATCAAAAGAAATTGGATGTTAGCATGCAAAAAAGAGAGAAAAAGACTCTGAGGGAACAGGTAAACAAAAGGAAAAGAGAGCAAGAAAAGTAAAGAAATAAAAACTTAAATTTTTTCCATAAAGAGAAAAAAGAATATCTACAGTATAACTGTCATATAGTAATGAAACCTCACAGTAGCTTGATGCATGAGAGGTACCTGACAATGAACTTCAAACCTCCAGTAGTCTCAGGATGGGATTTGCCCCACCTAAAGATCAGAGCTATGACTTCCAGGATTATCCAAGATGGCCCCTCTGGCTTCGAAATGTGTTAGCAAATGGGGAGCTGCAGCTCAGGGTGAGGACATGGTCAGCTGGAGGTTCTGGCGGCCGTATGCGGTTGTTCAGGCAGGGGTCCTGGAGGTCTGGTGTGTTTGGTGTGGTTGTGGGATCCTGGAGGCTGGGTTCAATCAGTCAGTCTGGGTCCTGGTGATAGGGCGTAGTCAGTTGGTCTGGGGGTCCTGGCGGCAGGGAGCAGTCAGTCGATGTGAGGGCCCCAGAGGCAGGGAGTGATCAGGCGGGCTGAGGGATCCTGGAGACAGGGCTCAATCAGTCCGGCCAGAGGTCATATGCGGCCTGGCTGTTGTCTCAAAATGGTGGCAGACACATATAATCAAACATGCAGGTACTGTGACAGGGAACTTCCAGGCAAGAGCAGGCAGCTGGTGCTCCACTGGCGGTTGGCGATCAGTTTGTGACTGTTGTCGGATGATCAGGAAGTGAACCTTGTGCACTGGGTGATGGATAGGTGTAAGGCAGGCGATGGACCAGCCAGAGGCAGTCAAATGGCAGATGATAGGCACCTGACAGTGAGCAATCTGCACTCAAAAAAGGCGTCGATATGCTGGCAGACTGCAGGTCATCACAGCAGACAAACGGGGTAAACACCAGAGAATTGATATGCAGCAAAAACTGCCTCACCAAGAAACAGATATCCTCTGCTTGAAACCAGAGTTACGGAGTGACAAGGAACGCAGCCTCCCTCTAGTCCGCCATCTTGGATCCCGCCTCCTTTTCTTTTAATATTTTATTTAACTTTGATATCAAGGTAACACTATATATTATTTTATCTTTTATTTCTTGAACAGGATATTAAGATTTTTTGGATAGATTCACGAATGAAACCATCTAGATAAAGAGTTACCTTAGTGAAATCTTTTTGTTTATTGGAAGCATTCTACTTAATAGGCCTGAGACCATTCAGATATTCAAATTCTTCTTGTGGCAATTTTGTAATTGTGTTCTGTAACTTGTGTTTTAGAAGAAATTTGCTTGTTTATCTTAGTTTTCAAATTTACTGGTATAGTTTCTCAGAATATTATTTCATTGTTGTTTTAATATTTGTAGCTACCATAGTGATATTTTGTTTTTCACTACTCAATTTATTTTTATTAATCTTTGTTGGAGTTTATTTTATTAATTGTTGTAGGAACTAAGTTTGTCTTTGTTGATTTGTTCTATTTTTGACTGATTTTTGGTGAATGTTACTCTCATCTATTTAATTCTTTTTTCACTTAATGTTTACTTGGCTCTCCTTTTTAACTTAACATTTGAAGATGGCAGTTAATAGAATTAGCTTGACTCCTCTTTTCCTTCCTAACAGAAAGACTTGAAGCAAAATTATTTCCTACCAGACGCTGTTTTTCCTGGTGTTTCACATGCTTAGATAACGCTTCATCTTTCTGTTCAATATGTTTTCTAATTTCCCTTGGAATTTCTTGTTTGATCTATGAGTTATTTTAAAATACATATTATAATTTCTTCATATTTGGAGATTTTCTAGGTATTGTTAATGGTTATTAATTTAGTTCTGATTGGTCATAACACATACTGTGTAAGATTTCAGCCTTGTGAAGCTTACTGAGTCTTATATTCCAACAGTATCCCTCTCTAGACCCTCTAAATATTTTCACTGTGCCTTTGTTTTCAACAGTTTGACTGTTATTCCAATGCATTATACTTTATTTATAATTTTTTTGTATTTTGACTGTTTAGAATTGGTTGATTCCCTTCCAAAAGTCAATGTTTTAAACATGAGTAACTTTTTTGCAGTATCTTTTGAGATGTTTATTCCTCTATCTTTTTTATGCTCTTCTCTGGCTGGGACTTATATTACTTACAAAAGAGGTCTTGCTAATTATTGTATAAGTGTTCTCTTAGATTGGTTCACTTACCTTCAGCTGTCTTTCTCTCTGCACTTCAGAGTACACAGTATTATGATTTTAATTTTTCTTCTGTGATCTTCGATTTGCTTTCTAGTTAATCCAGTGAAGTTTTAAATTCTAGTTATTAAAAATGTTCAGTTCTTGAATTTCTATTTATTGATTTATTTTTATTGGTTCTTTTTAGTCATACATGATAGTAGGACCCATTTAGACATATAAAAGCATGGTATATGTCTTGTTCTAATGAATTCCCAGGACCTTTACTTCCATGCCCCTCCCCCACCATCTGTTCCCTTCCCTTTACTGATCTTTCCACCATTTACCTATGCTTTTTTTTTTTTTTTTTTTTTTTTTAACAATTCTTTTGGATGGACACAATGGTGAGATTCTCGATGGTATATTTATATATGCATACAGGAAAGTTATGTCAGATTCATTGCCTTGTCTTTCCTTTTCCCATCCCCCTCTTTCCCTTCATTCCCCATTGTCTAGTCCACTGAACTTCTATTTTTTTTCCATCTTCCATCTGCTTATTATAGATTAGCTTCCCTACACAGAAAACATTGAACCTTTGTTTTGGGGGATTGATTAATTTCACTTAGCATGATAGTCCTCAGACCCATCCATTACTGGCAAATGTCATCAAGTAATTCTTTTTCATGGCTGAGAAATACTCCATTGTGTATATATACCACATTTTCATTATCCATTCATCTTTTGAGGGACACCTAGGTTGGTTCTATAGCTTAGCTATTGTGAATTATATTGCCATAAACTTTGATGTGGTGATGTCACTGTAGTATGCTGATTTTAAATCCTTTGAATATATACCAAGGAGTGGGTTACCTGGGTCCAATGGTAGTTCCATTCCTAGTTTTTTTGAGGAATTTTTTACTGCTTTCCATAAAGGTTGCACCAGTTTGCAGTCCCATCAACAATGTGAGTGTACTCTTTTCCCCACAACCTCACCAACATTTATTCTTGATAAATTGCCATTCTGACTAGAATGAGATGAAATCTCAGTGCAGGTCGTTGTTTTGTTTTTTTGTTTTTGTTTTGTTCTTTTTTTTTTTGCAAGGTTATACATTTTATTTTTTAATGAAACGTTTTTAAAAATTTGTTCTAATTAGTTTTACATGTCAGTAGCATGCATTTAGACACATTGTACACAGATGGAGCATGACTTCTCCTTCCTCTGGATTAACATGGGTGCAGAGTCACATCGGTATTGTATTCATACATGTATATAGGGTAATAATCTTCATCTCATTCCACTGTCCTTCCCATCCCCCCTTACCCACCCCTCCACTCATTGCCCTCTGCACAATACAAAGTCCCTTCATTTCCTCTGCCCTCATTATGGATCAGCTTATCAGAGAAATATTCAGCCTTTGGTTGTTTGGGTTTGGCTTATTGCACAATATCTTCCAGCTCCATCCATAATTTCATTCTTCTTTAAGGCTGAGTAATATTTCATTGTGTATAGGAACCACATTTTTTTTTATCCATTCATCTGTTGAAGGGTATCTAGGTTGGTTCCATAGTTTAGCTATTGTGAATTGAGCTGCTATAAACATTGATGTGACTGTGTCACTGTAGTATGCTGATTTTAAATGCTTTGGGTGTAAACTGAGGAGTGGGATGACTGGGTCAAATGGTGATTCCATTCCAAGTTTTCTGAGGAATCTCCATACTGCTTTCCAGAGTGGTTGCACCAATTTGCAGTGCCACTAGCAATTCATGAGGGTACCTTTTTCCCCACATCCTCAATAACACTTACTGTTGCTTGGCTTCTTGATAATTGTCACTTTTAATGGAGTGAGATGAAATCTTAGTGTAGTTTTGATTTGCGTTTCTCTAATTACTAGGACTGATGAACATTTTTTCATGTTTGTTGATTGGTTATATTTCTTCTTCTGTGAAGTGTCTGTTAGTTCCTTAGCCCATTTATTGATTGAGTTATTTGTTTTTTGGTGTTAAGTTTTTTTGAGTTCTTATATATCCTGGAGATTAGTGCTCTATCTCAGGTACATGTAGTAAAGAATAAACCTGCTGATGTCTTTGAGATTTTCTATTTTGTTGGAGTATAGATTTTCAAAGTAGCTTCTAATTATGTTATGTATTTCAATTGTGCCTGTCATGATATTTCCTTTTCCATCACAAATTTTAGTAATTTGAGTTTTTTCTCTCCTCTTCATTAGTGTGCCTAAGGGTTTATCGATTTTGTTTATTTTTTCAAAGAACCAACTTTTCCTTCTGTCAATTTTTTGAATTGTTTCTTTTGTTTCAATTTCATTATTTTCAGATCTGATTTTAATTATTTCCTGTCTTCTACTGTTTTGGTGTTGATTGGTTCTTGTTTTTCTAGGGCTTTGAAATATAATGTTAGGTCGTTTATTTGTTGGCTTTTCATTCTTTAAACGAATGAGCTCAATGCATTGAACTTTCCTCTTAGCACTGCCTTCATAGTATCCCAGAGATTTTGATATGCTGTATTGGTGTTCTCTCTCTGTATTTTTTAATTCCCTCCCTGATTTACACTGCTATCCCTTCATCATTCAGTAGCATGTTATTTAGTCTTTAGGCTTTGGAGTTGCCTCTAATTTTTATTTTATCATTGATTTCTAGTTTCAGTCCATTATGATCTGATAGAATTCAGGGTAGTATTTCTATTTTTTTTTTTGTTTGTTTGTATTTGCTAAAAGTTGCTTTGTGGCATAACATATAGTCTATTTTAGAGAAGAATCCATGTGTTGCTGAGAAGAAAGTATAAACCCTCAATGATAGATGAAATATTCTATATACATCCATTAAGTCTAAATTATTGATTGTAATACTATAGTTTTTTTTTTAGTTTTTGTTTGGAAGATCTATGCAGTGGTGAGAGAGGTGTGTTAAAGTCACCCAGTGTCATTGTGTTGAGGTCTATTTGATTCTTGAAGTTAAGAAAGGTTTGATTTATGTATGTAGATGCTCCATTGTTAGGGTGTATATATTTATGATTGTTATGTCTTGTTGATGTATGGTTCCCTTAAGCAGTATGAAATGACCTTCTTTATCTCTTCTGACAAACTTTGGTTGAAGCCCACTTTATCTGACATGAGGATAGAAACATCTGCTTGTTTACAAAGTTCATGTGAGTGGTATGTTTTTTCCCAACCCTTTACCTTTAGTTTGTGAATGTCTTTTCCTAGGAGTTGAGTCTCATATCGTTGGGTCTTTTTTCCTAATCCAATCTGCCAGTGTATGTCTTTTGATTGATTAGTTAGGGCATTAACATTCAGGGTTATTACTGAGATATGATTTGTTTTTCTTTTTGTTTATTTTTGGCTTTTAACTTGACTTAGTTTCTCCTTTGAATGACTTTTTCTTTAATGTATTTCCTCCCTTTACTTGTTTTCATTTTTTTTCCTTTTCCTCCTCACGGAATATTTTGTTGAGAATGTTCCGTAATGCAGGTTTTCTATTTGTGAATTCTTCAAATTTTCTTCATGAAGGTGTTTATTTCATCTTCAAATATGAAGCTTAGTTTTGATGGATATAAAATTATCAGTTGGCATCCGTTTTCTTTCAGAGCTTGATATATGTGGTTCCAGGATCTTCTGGCATTGAGAATCTGGGTTGAGAAATCAGCTGAAATCTGAATTGGCTTCCCCCTATATGTAATTTTGATTTTTTTTTAAATCTCGCAGTCTTTAAAATTCTACCCTTATTCTGTATGTTAGTCATTCTCATTATAATGTGCCTCGATTTGGATCTGTTGTAATTTTGTACGTTTGGTGTCCTATAAGCCTCTTGTAGTTGATTTTCCACTTCATTCTTTAGATTTGGGGAATTTTCTGATACTATGTCATTGAAAAGATTATGCATTCCATGCCTTAGTCTATTCTGATAGATCTCAAGTTTGGTCTTTTCATGTTATTCCATATCTCTTGGAAGTTCTGCTCATGGTTTCTTACCATCTCTTCTATGCAATCAACTTTAATTTCAAGAGTATATATTTAGTCTTCATTGTCTGAGGTTCTGTCTTCCAAGTGGTATAGTCTGTTGGTGATGCTTTCTACTGAATTTATCATTTGGTTTATTGATTCCTCCATTGTGATGATTTCTGCTTATTTTTTTTCCCACAATCTCTAAATAACTGTTTATGAAGTGATCTTTTGCTTGCTGTATTTTCTCTTTGATTTCACTCCTTATACCTTCCTTTCCTACAATATGAACAGTAAGTTTACTAAAACAGGTTACTGTTTAAATGATGGAAAAAGAGGGAACAGAGGTAGTGTAGGATGTGATGTTTATGAGGGAGAGGGAAAAGGAGAGAATACAGGGGTAAAATTTTATAGTAAGAGTGAAGGAGGAATTAACAGAGATTGGCTATAAGCATGAGAGAAGTGAGAAAGAGAATCCATGGAGAGAGATAAGTGAGAGAAAAAATATATACAGATTTAAAGATATGTAAAAATATAAAAATTTGCAACCAAACTATACTATTCAGACTTCCCACTCTTCAATAAACTGATGCATGAAAAATATTTGGGTTCAAAGATGGTAGAGAAATGAGAGAGGGGGAAATAAAGGACAGTCTCTATGGAGAATTGATTGCTTCCGCTGGCTTTCAAAAATTTTATCAGCTTCCCTTATCTGTGGGTAGGTGGGGTTATTTGAAGTTTGATAGCAGCTTCAGTCTGGTGGGTGCTGGACTGGTTGACAGGGTGAGCATATAGCAAGATGCCCTCTTGCCCTCTTCCAGTCTTCCCACCCCTTGTAGTTGACACCTTCCATCCCCACACCCTTCAGCAGTCACTGAGCTGGAGAGAGCACAGTTTTCTACAGTTTCTCCAACCTGTGCTCCTACAGTTACTCCAACCTGTGCTCCCCCAATGAACTGCCTCTAGTCTCCAGCTTTCCACAGGCTTGCCAGACCCAGACTGGCCCACACAAACCCAGTTGCAATCTGAAGGACATGGGCTTCAGATTCTCCAGGCTCTGCCTTGCAGGAGTCCTAAGATCTCTATGACATTCCAATTTGTAGAGAAACACCAGGGATGTGCTCACACAAAGAAGTGATCCTGCAAAGAGGACAGCAGATGGCGTCCATTAGCACTGGGTGTAACCAGACTTGCAGGTAACTGGATATATATTTGTAGGCCCTGTCCATTGTACCCAGACTAAGGCAGCTCTGTAAGTACAAAAGGACAGGAAGCAGACCTCAGTGGATTCAGAGAAGCCTTTATTCATTCATGGACTCAGGTACCTCTGGGGCCCATTTTCTGGATGGGAAAATGGCCGTCAGTTACAGAGGAGATTTTGGTTTTATAGGGTACAATGATATAATTATTGGAGTCTGTGTCCATGCAGTTTTGACTGTCAAGAGCTAGTTGAACAAGTTAAAACTTTAATTTAGGAGGGTAGCTGTAAAAAGGTTGAAACTCATTGTTGTATGGGGAGATAAGAGTCCAGACCCCTAGGGATGAGGACTCAAATCTTGCCCATTGATATTTGCTGTATCTTCATTTAGGACTAATTTTCCATGGGGGAAGGTAATGGTTTAGGACCCAGAATTCAGTATCTACCCTTTTCCCCCAAGACTCATTGTTCCTTGGCTAGTTTCCCCTCCCACCTCCCAAGCTGCACCTCTCTCCATTTTTCTTCTGGGGCTATCTTGCAGAAATATTATGTTATATAACCCTTCAAGCTGCACCCTGAGATGGTGAGGGTAGCTGCAGCAATCCTGCAGGCCCCTTGGCCCTGGACTCCCAGACCCTGGCTGATGTCCCAAGATGGTAGTGACTGTGTGCAGCCAAACCTGTGGATACCCTGACAATGGACTTCCAGGTAGCAATCAGCAGTGGGTACTTCTGTGGGCAGACCATAGGTAGTCTGCAGGAAAACAGTAGGGTGTCAGCAGGTGACATGCAGGATCAGGATAAAGGTGGGGATGTACAATCAAAAAGTCAACAAATGGGTACTTGGTGGGCACCACAGATGTCAGCCAGTGATCTACACACAAAAAGTGGGTAATGTACTGGCAGAGGGCTGGTAATCATGGCAAACAAATGAGTGCCAGACAGAGGAACAGTGGGCAGCGAGGGTTGTCTCCCAAAGAAACAGAATTTCCTCTGCTTGAGTCCCTGGTCACTGAGCAACAAGGAACACAACCTTCCCCTAGTTCACCATCTTGGATCCCTCAAGTGTAGTTTTAATTTGAATTTCTCTAATTGTTTAGCGGTGTTGAACATTTTTTCATATATTTATTGACCATTCATATTTCCTCTTTTGGGAAGTGTCTGCTCAGTTCCTTTGTTCATTTATTGACTGGGTTATTTGGGGATTTTTTTTGGTGTTACATTTTTTTGAGCTTTCTGTATATCCTGAAAATTAGTGACCTATCTGAGGAGCAGTTGGCAAAGATTTTTCTCCCATTCTGAAGGCTTACTCTTCACACTCTTGATTGTTAACTTTGCTGTGAAGAAGCTTTTTAGTTTGCTTCCATCTTATAAGTTGATTTTTGAATTTACTTCTTGTCCTTTAGGAGTCTTAAGGAAGTCAGTTCCTGAGCCAACATGTTGGAGTGTTAGCCTACAGTTTCTTCTCACAGGTTCAGGGTTTCTGTTGTAATTCCTAGGACTTCGATTCACTTCAAATTGAGTTTTGGCAGGGTGACAGATACAGGTTAACTTTCAATCTATTCCATATGAATTTCCAGTTTTCCAAGCACTATTTGTTAAAGAGGCTTTTTTCCAACACAGGTTTTTGGCATCTTTGTCTAGTATGAGATAACTGTATTTATATGGATTTGTCTCTGTGTCTTCTATTCTCTTCCATTGGTCTTCACACCTATTTTGGTTCCACTTCCATGCTATTTTTGTTACTATAGCTCTGTAGTATAATGGTATTGTGATGCTTCCTGCTTCACTTTTCTTTCTAAGGATTCCTTTGGCCTTTCTGGGCTTCATATTTTTCAAAATGAATTTCATGACAGAATTTTCTATTTCTATGAAGAGCATCATTGGGATTTTGATGGGAATTGCTTTGAATCTGTATAGCATCTTGGTACTAGGTTCATTTTGACAATATTAATTCTGCCTATTGAAGAACATGGGAGGTCTTTCCATCTTCTAAGGTCTTCAATTTCTCTCTTTAGTGTTATGCAGTTTTTGTTGTAGTGGTCCTTCACCTATTCTGTTAGATTGATTCTCAAATATTTTATTTTGTTGTGAGTATTGTGAATGGAAAGTTTTCCTGATTTTCAGCAGATTCATCATTGAAATATAGGAATGTGATTGACTTATGGGTGTTGATTTTGTATTTGACTTTGCTGAATTCATTTAGGAACTCTAGATGTTTTCTTGTGGAACTTTTTGGGGCTTGTAAATATAGGCTCTTGTTATAGGAAAACAGAGATAGTTTGAGCTCATCTTTCCTGTACATATCTTTTAATTTCTTTCTCTTGCTTAATTCCTCTGACTACATTTTCAGGACTATGTTGAATAGGAGTAATGACAGTGGGCATTCCTGTGTGGCTCCTGTCTGTATGTTTTTAGAGAAAATGCTTTCAATTTTTCTCCATTCAGAACAATGTTGGACTTGGGATTGTTGTATAAAGCCTTTACAATGTTGAGGTATGTTTCTATTATCCTTAGTTTTACTAGTGTTTTAATCATGCATTGGTGCTGTATTTTCTCAAATGCCTTTTCTGCACCTACTGAGATAATCATAAGATTCTTGTCTTTAAGTCATTTTATGTTTGGCATTATTTATTGATTTCCATATGATTAATGGACCTTCCATTCCTGGGATGAACCCCACTTGAACCTGAAGCATTACCTTTTTAATGTGTTTTTGTATGTGGTTTGCTAGGAGTTTATTAAGAATTGTTGCCTGTTGTTCATCAAGGATATTGGTCTTGAAGTTTTCTTTTCTTGATGTCTTGATGTGTCTTTGTCTGGTTTTGGTATCAAGGTAATACTGGCTTCACAGAGTGATTTTGGAATATTTCTCTCTTTTTCTGTTTCATAGAATAATTTGAGGAGGATTGGTATTAGTTATTTCTGAAGTGTCTGTCCAAATTTGGCTGAAAGTCCATCCAGTCCCAGGATTGTTTTGTTGGTAAACTTTTGATGGCTTCTTCAATTTTTTTCCTTGAAATAGGAACAGGTTGAAGGTACAATGTTGGCTATTGGGTTAATAATTATCGTTCAACTTAAGGAGTTATGTATATGATCAGAGTTGACATGTGAGATGTTTATAGTATACCATGTCCAGGTGGAGAAAATAGGGTTGAATCTTGTCTGCGGATCTTTCCTGAGTTGTAGGGGCACAGGAGTCAAAATGCCAGCACTTTCCGATTTGTCCTCTCAGGGGCCTCTGGCTGACTCCTCAGAGGGTGCAATGTTGTGAATTTGGTGCTCCTATGGATAGCAGTAGTTCAGGATGCAGGCTCTGGAGGGTCCCCATATTTGTTGTGGGTCACTGTGTACTTGTTCCCCTCAATTGGATTCTTTTCACAGTAGTGAAGTTCCTGACGGCTGTCTGTAAGTGCAGGAGCTCTGCTTGTGGTTTTTCCAGAGGTCATCTCTGGTGTAGAAGTACTCCCCCAGCTGACTCTGCTTTCTGAGTTACAGTAGTGAAAGGTCTCCAGAGGTTCACAAGACTCTTCTAATCATTTTCATAATGTGATACCCTAGAGATCTTCACAATGATGATTCTCTGTCTCTTGGACACCTTAAAACAGCTTGGTACCACCCAGTCTATAAGATGTTTATGGTTACAGATGAGCATCTCTGTGAGCTGTCTTGACCTATTTGGCTTCAAATCTAGCAGCAGCTCTGAATTCTGGCTTCTTACTTAGTTTATTTTAATCCCAAGGAGGAGCTCTGATAAGTGGTATGGCCCATGGATACAAGCTAGAGAGGGACTATGGAATTAGAGGATGAAGCTATGTAAATGAAAACAAAACAAAGAAGCAAACTCTTGTGTAGAATGTGATCTTTTTTTTTTTATCTCAGTTGGAGACACAGTTCTTATAAGTTCAAAGGGGAAACAGCATGAAGGAAAGCAGAGCAGGGACACTGCACAAGTCACCTGTGACTCAGTCTTTAAATTGCCATTTTCTAAGACTCAAGAACAGCAAATTACAGGAAGTTTGCATAAAGTATACAAACATCATTTGTGTATGAAGCAGTCTTTTTCCTTAGTGTCCATAAGTCAGTTTGAATTTAGAATAAGTTTACCAGGCTAACATCCCTGGATGATCTCTGTTCCTAATTAGCTGAGAAACTGATTTGGACACTTTATTAAATATCTTTGAACTTCAGATTTTTAACTGTAGATGAGTATACCCATGAAATACATAACCTTGCAAGTATAAGTGCGGTTATATGACTATAAAAGTTTATAACAGTATGTGTATATATATATACAGATACACACACACATATATATGTATGTATGTTATTAGAGTAGTATTAGGCAAGAAAATGCCTGATTAGCATCTGAGTCAACTATAAGAAAAGAACAATCAGAAAGGAGGCCATCTATGGCAAAACAATACAATGTTATTCCTCAGGCCTTGGGCCCCAGAGCCTAATGGTAGAACTTCTAAGGAGACCTTAGACAAATTGGACCTTTATTGTAGTAAACATCCCCATGCTCTCCCAATTTCCAACTGAGCTCCAGACTCTTCCCCATCACACTCCCCACACTGGAGACGCTCCCTGGATTCTTAATCAAGCTCTCTACTTTCCCATCCAGGTGTCATTAGGAGAGTGATTTTGCCTGTCTGTTGCTTGTCTGCCACATATGACACAGAGGACGATGGAGGAAACTATCCATCCACCTTCTAGGACTAAAATGAAGATTAAATGACACAAAACAATCACAAAACATCAGGTACCAATATGTGACCAATAAAAATAAAATGGTACAATTTCTTTGCAGATATCTGCTTTCTGCTATTCTAAAGAAATTCAGTTCTCTTTGGTGTTTGCCTAATGCAGATGTGCCTGGGACAACTTTTTGATGGATCCACACATGCAGAATGTGAGAAGGAGGACTGTGAGTGGATAGCCACTGAGGACTGTTGGTACTTGAGTAAATGAATGGAACTGCATAGTTCAGAAACAGCAAACATATCAGAGCAGGCCAGAAATTCTTTTAACATACTAGTGTGTTCATGCAAATCACCAGAAGACTGCTCCACATGGATTTGGCAGACAAAGTCTCCAATTCTGGTCTCTCTAGGAGACAGATACTCAAAAATATTCCCTTTTCTGGGTTAAAGAACCCCACCCCCTCCCTTTACAGAGGGCTTGGCAATTACAACCCAAGCTAAGTTTCATCTTCTACCTCCTTTTTTTTTTTTTTTTTTGAGCAGGTCATAGCCTGTGCAACAGAGCCTAATATTGCCCTTGCCCTAGAAAAACATTATTAGTTTAAAAACAATGATAGGAATTATAGATGCAAAATATGGAATTTAGAAATACAAATAAGTAGAAAGTAGAAGGCACTTCTAATTCCCATTTTCTACAGTTAATAAATATCATATTTGTTTTCATTTATTTATTGTTTATTTCATTTTTTTTTTTGTGGTGCTGGGGATTGAACTAGGGCCTCATGCTTGCTAGGTAAGCACAGTATCACTTAGCTACAGCCCCCACACAAAGATGATTTTTATTTGTATTATATTTTGAATATATAAACATATATACATTTTTTTTTCTGTACTTGGGTCTTATTTCCATGACCATTATTATCAATGGCATCCTGGCTTTTAGGAGGATTCTTGTGAAGTGTCAATATATGAATTGGGATTTAATGGTTCTCTTTTGTTTTTTCTGGTCTTGATAACCTTGAAGAAGAAAGCTATAAGTTAAGATGCAGTTGGTCACACATTTCTCCCTCCACTCATGCTGTGTCCTCACCATGGACCACATCTCTTTTCTCACTCCTACCTATCTTCTTTAACTGATTCCTGTCTTTGGAATCACCTCTTCCCACTTGCTTAGGACTAGGAAATCAGTTATTCACTTTTGCCAAACATGAATGCAGGTGGCAGAGCAACAGAAGAAGAGGAAGAGCTGGTGTACACAATGGCAAGAGCTGAGTGGAAGGTTCTCATTGGGGCAGGATGGAGCAGGAGGGGTACAAAAAGCTTTTCCAGTACAACTGCTGTGAGGGGATGTTTGGAAGGTTTGATTGAGGACCAGAGAAGTCTCAGAGCAGGTGCACTTCTGTGTGCCTGAACAGGTCAGCCCTTGTGTGTGATCTGTTTGCATTCCACTATCTGCCTTTTGTAGTATTCCATGAATACTGCATGAATGTGTGTATCAGCATGACAAAGAGCAAGAACTCTGTCATCTACCATTTCTCTAAAGGCAACTACTGTGTTCTGATTTGCTCAGGGCATCATTGGTCTCTTACGGGTTCCATTGATGACCCTTTATGTTAAAGAAATATTTCCCCCATTGTATAGATGATGACCCAACATACCCTATGTTTTAAATCTTTAGTCAAAAGATTTAGATTTAGTCACAGAATCAGAATTTGAAACAAGTCTTCCTTAATAGAACCCTAATTTCTCATTAAATTATTCCTTTGCTTTGATCAATTCAACAAATCTTCATTATTTAGTTTAGGGTAGAGTGAATCTTGAAAGTCTCTCTCAATTCACTTTCTTTACCATGATTAAAATATAATGAGCTTTAATAAATGATGGCAAAATGCTCATATATACTAATCGGCAGAGCTTAGTTTTCTTCCCACGTGTTGAATACTCTAACAGCATAGAGAGTTTAATTTTCAGAAAGTACAATATAAAAAAAAAAAATAGTTGCCATTTAGAAGAATGACATTCCCATAGAATACCCACCTTGATGTAACTGTGAAATACAGATCTCAGCTGCCACTTATCTGCATTGAAGGCCAATTCAAAACAGAACAGCTTAAGTTTATCTCCTTCCTCACAGTTGATATAGGTCAGCCGTCCATACACCACAACTTCCATCCTCCCTGTATTATCTTGTATTTCATAGTAAGTACAATCTTCCCTCACATTTTTCTGCAAAAGATAATTAACACTCATCTTCTGAGAAATGTATCAGGAATTCTCACATATTTGACAAATATAGGGTATAAAGGAAAATGTTAATCACAAGATAAATGGATCTGAAGTTTCTGAATCACAGGTATCAAAAGCTTAAGATATTTTCAGCCAGATATTTCTCCGTCTTTTCTAATTTAATGTCTGCATCTGTAAGGTTTTTCTAGAAGACCTTATTATCTTCCTAATTTGTACTGTTGCCACATTGGCATAGTTGCTGAATAGAGAGAAATCTGATTACCTTGGTAGGTTTCTTTGATACCTCCACAAGAGAAGAGGAGAAGAAAGGCCATTTATGGCTCACTGGGAGCCTGAGAAAGACTATCACAAGTCCTCATTAAGTAGATTATATTATCTCAATATACAACTTCTTTCTCTATCTTCTCCATTGATTTGCTCTGCTCTAAATATTAAATCCAGATCATCTAGTCCCATTGTCTTTGGTTTGTATTTCACTATATTAATGAATTCTACAGTCACATATATATGTACGATTGTTTAAACAGAGTTTACAGGAAATAGCACAGGTAAAAGAAAAAGTCACCCCCATCTGGGTGGTGTTATAATCCCATCTGCTCTAGAGGCTAAATCCAAATGATCAGAAATTCAATACCAGCTTGGTCAACTTGATAGATAGATAGATAGATAAAACTATGAAGGTAACTCAATGGTTAACCAACCCTGGTTTCACTCCCCACTACCAAAATGAAAAAAGAAATACCATCCTCAAAGGCATATATAGCAGATTAATGCACTTCCAACAAGCAGTTAAGTCAGCTAAGGCTACTATTTACGTGGTGCATTGGGACTGAAAGACCCTAAGTCTAAGAATTCACCAAGTTTCTTTGCATTTCACTGTCCTTTGTAAATTAAGAGATTAAACTATAGGTCTCTGGTCTTTCAACTTCTATGCTTCTCTTATGGTTTAATGCAGAAGTCAATTGCTCAAAAATCTCTTGTTGAAAAGTAATGAATGGGAAAAGGTGAGAGCATTCTAAAAGGTCAGAGTTCAGCTGATCAGAATCTGGGCTTATTGTTAGATATCACCACATCCTAGGCAGAGTAATCTATTTGGTTTCTTATTCTGGTCATCACAACCAGATCTAGATTTGGGGGGGGGGGTCAACTCTTCATTTACAATTAATTTGTCACTGATACAGATGGGGAAACTCAAGCAAAATCCTCAGGATGTATGTATTGAAATGAACTAGATACTGTTGTAGACCAGGGTGGGTATTAATGTATCAGAATAGCTGTTAGAATGCCAAAGATTCTTGGTGAATCTCTTTCTTTCATGGTGATATCCTGAAAAGAGAGATGCACTGAGACTTACTATGCCCTTCTCTGAAGTGGGAAGTCTCTACTTCCCTATCCCTGATCAGTGAGACCTTGATTTCCTGTGTTCAGTAAGTTGACCCAACTCTAGTTGGCAAGTTAAGACTTTTAAAATCTAGGTTTGCAGAAGAAATTTTATGAAATAGTGCTGTGACTTACCTTATACACTGTGTACACCCCATTCACGTATTTTACTGTACATTGTGAGCAAAGATACTCAATTTTAGGAGTCCCATTGGCAATTTGAACCAGCCTGTATGAGATCTCCATCTTTCTGTTAGCGCTCACATCAGAGACACTTGAAGCACTGTATATCTCCAGGAACCCATTGCGACCAATATAATCTGATATGGCAATAACCTTCCTTGGGATGAATTTGTCCTTCAAGCTGATGTCAAAAACTTTCACTCGAAAGAATTGACTCTCAGTAGCCACTGTAGCATGAAACATTCTTTTCTCACATTCTTTGAACTCATATGTAAATGATTCTGTTGCTTTCAACACCATCACTTCTTTGGGGCCCTTCTGGTAGCCACATTCTTTGGAAGCTTCTTTAGGTATAGTTGTCAATCTTCGATTCTATTTAGAAAGTGCAAAAACATAGTTAAGACAGGAAATCCAGGGTCACTGTCCAGTGAGAGCCCTCTCAGGTTCAGTGTTGATTGTCAAGGAACCTCAAGAAGATTCTCAATGTTGATCCTTAAGGAAACATTAATTGGGCAAAGCTGGGGAAAATCTGTACAACAATGGCAGACACAGTATAATTTAGGTAGTGAAAAAATGAAAAGATTTAGGTAGTAATTTCAACTGGTACTATCTTTATAGATTAGTAAACTAATGTCTAATTTAACTCATTATGGAACAGGGAAGATTAAGTGTTCACTAGTAATCATATATTACTCTGATGAAATGGAGCATTATATGAATTAGAATTCAAATGTATCATAGAATCTCAAAATATGCTCAATAAAAATGAGCAGTTGAACAAATTAAATGTATGAGGAGCTCTTCCAAGTTTGTAATGTCTGTCATTATTTATGGGAACAGGAAACTTTTACCATGGGTAAGCAACTGCTGAAAGGTGTTGGAGTCTTCTGAGGAGTCTGCAGACTGGTAGATGGTATTGCTGGACACACCTGTGGATTCTGGATTACGTTGGATGGTTCTTTTGGAGGCATCTGAGGAGTCTGGAAACTGCTGGATGATGTCGGATGTATGTGAGGAGTCTGGACTCTGTTGGATGATGCTGGACTCTGGATTTCTCTGGATGATGTTGGAGAAAAATGAGGAGTCTGGATTCTGCCTGTTGGTTTTGTGGCAGACATATGAGGGTTCTGGATTCTGCTGGATAGTGTTAGAGATAAGTGAGGAACCTGGATATCTCTGGTTGATGATGGAGATAAGTGTGGATTGTGGGTTATGCCAGATGATGCTGTTGGAGGGATCTGAGGAGTCTGGAGACTGCTGGGTGGTGCTGTTGGAGGGATCTGAGGAGTCTGGAGACTGCTGGGTGGTGCTGTTGGAGGTGTCTGAGGAGTCTGGAGACTGCTGGGTGGTTCTGTTGGGGGCGTCTGAGGAGTCTGGAGACTGCTGGGTGGTGCTGTTGGGGGCGTCTGAGGAGTCTGGAGACTGCTGGGTGGTTCTGTTGGGGGCGTCTGAGGAGTCTGGAGACTGCTGGGTGGTGCTGTTGGGGGCGTCTGAGGAGTCTGGAGACTGCTGGGTGGTTCTGTTGGGGGCGTCTGAGGAGTCTGGAGACTGCTGGGTGGTGCTGTTGGAGGCGTCTGAGGAGTCTGGAGACTGCTGGGTGGTGCTGTTGGAGGCGTCTGAGGAGTCTGGAGACTGCTGGGTGGTGCTGTTGGAGGCGTCTGAGGAGTCTGGAGACTGCTGGATGGTGCTGTTGGGGGCATCTGAGGAGTTTGGAGACTGTTGGATGATGTTGGAGGTAAGAAAGGACTCTGGATTTCTTTGGATGATGTTGTAGAAAAATGAGGAGTCTGGATTCTGCCTGATGGTTTTGTGGGAGACAGGTAAGGGGTCTGAACTCTGCTGCATGATGTTAGAGATAAGCAAGGAGCCTGGATTTCTCTGGGTGATGTTAGAGATAAGGGTGTATTGTGTAGTATAAGGGTTCTGACAGATGGTGCTGTTGGAGGCAGCTGAGGAGTCTGGAGACTGCTGGGTGGTGCTGTTGGAGGCATCTGAGAAGTGTGGAAAATATACTGAGATTGTTTTATGCCCATTTCTGATAGTCCTTGAAGTTGACACTGTCCCTGAGGTTCCTGTACCTTCATGTTATTTGTTTTGTTATTTGTAGCTTCCATTTCCTGAAGGAAAATAGGTTTCTTTACTCTTTTTTGGTTTGTTTAATGGTTTTAAAAGTCAAATGAAATGAACCTTTTATTTTCAGTTTTTCTTTGTAAAATCCGACAGATTTTCTCCTGAGTCACAGGAGGAATAATAGCACATATTCAGATACCTCCAACACCTCTTCTTCTCCTACCCCAATCCTCTTTTTAAAATTTAAAATCTGAAAGGATTGAAATTTCGTTGACCTGGGATGTGATACTCATTCTACAGTCCTATAAAACTGGCCTAAAATATTTGGTTAGATAAAACTTAGGGTTATTTTTTTAGGTGGGTTGGCAAGGCAGGATAACACTTATGGGAATTTTGTAACTAAGTCTATCCAATGAAACAAATACAGGCACCAGTCCCTGTCCTGTGCTTTTTGTAATATAGGAAACACAGGACTCCATCTTTTCAGGGTTCTGATCATAACTTCAACAGAACAGGTCCCTCAAATTCACAGTTTCTCTGCAAGATTCGTCTACCTCTATAGAATGGATCAAGAAGCCAGAATGTTTCTGGTTTTGCAGCTGCATTCACAAGTCAACATACTACCTAAAGCATTTCCTTTCAAGTAATAATGGGAAATCTCTCTAAAATCATTGCATTGCAACCTTAGATCACACTAATGGAAGTCCATTAAACATCATCATAATCGGGTCAGAGTGACACAGAACTGACCAGTTTTGACAGGATTGACAGCATTCAGTAATCTGACTTTTGAAGTGCCAGTTACTAGATGTGAGAGAACTGCTTGAAGAGCCCTCACGGGTAGCACAGGTCCTTAGAACAGCTTCTGCCCATCCCAGGCACTTGTGAAACAGTAAAAACCCAAAACAGCAAAAACCCAAAACAGCAAGATCCATTCAAAAGTGTTTAAAACTAAATTGGAGACATTTTAACATCTGCATACTTACCCTACATTTGATCCATGACCATTAAACATTCAAATTTTAAAGTTCAAAGATGGTTGGATTTAAATCCTGGCTCTAATATCTACTACCTGTGTGACTTTGTAGAAGATTTTAACCTCTATGCATCTCCATTTTCTCATACCAAGACCATTTTCATATGGTATTAAAAAGAATAAATGAGATAATGTACATGAACCTGGGTTCTACATCTATTGCTAACTGATTAAAACAACTTGATCAAACACATTTTTAGGTGTATGTTTGGGTAAACAAGCCTCCTGGGTTATAAGGGAGGAAATTTCAGATCAAAGTCAGCTGTGGTTATGAATTTGGTTTATTGATTAAAACTTTCCATTAAGGAAATGCACCTGTTCCTATTCTCCAGGTTCCTGAGAAACAATCAAACAAAAAAATCAGAGGTCTTGATTTCTATGACTTGTCAGGATAGATTATTGGGTGAAATATGGATTTTTGGAACTAATAACAATAATAACAATAAAAGCCCGGCATGGTGGTGCACACTTGTAATACCAGTCACTCTGGAGGCTGAGACAGGAGGATCATTAGTTCAAAGCCAGCCTCAGCCACTTAATGAGGCCCTAAGCAACTAAGCAAGACCCTCTCTCAAAATCAAAAATAAAAAGGACTGAGGATTGACTTACTGGTTCAGTTAAATCCCGTAAGCCCATGGACAAATGAATAAATATAAAAATACAACAAAAAAAAACAAGCCCAAAATCATAAGCCTCTCTATAAGAAGACTGTCTTCGATGTCAGTATGTGGATTGGTGGTGAAGTGATAGCCTGTGTCAAAGTGCAGTTTGGGTCTTGAGTTATAAACTATGATAGAGAAGACTGACTTAACTTAGGCTCTTACCTGCCCCTTCTGAAGACTTGATGAAAATTTTTCTCGCTTATTCACCAAAGATACAGAATTTTTAATCTTGGATCGCTGGTAACCACAGAAAGTAAACCAAGGCAAAAAAAAAAAAAAAAAAAAAAAGGACAAAACAAAAAGCAGATTATGATGGAGTGATGATGCAGGTGTGAATTCACTTTTCCACCTTTGTGTTTTTTCCCCTCTGTAGGTACAGTTACCTATCATGTGAGCTTATCATCTAGTAGAGAAGAAAGACATTGATGTATTACAGTAGGATACAAGCTATAATAGAAAAGCATAGGGCCAGTATCTGCTCTTTTGTGAGGGGAACTTTCCGTGATTTCTTGTCTGAGGAACAAATTATGCTGGTACCTAATGGGTGAATATATCTGGCCAGTGAGGAGACAGTGATAAGGAATTCCAAAGCAGGAAGGAGCATAGGCCTAAAACCTGGCATGGAGTAGCCTAGACTGCTGAAAATTAACTCAGAAGTTTGGACAGGGAGCAAACAGGAAAGTGTTGAAAAGAAACTGCAATATAGAATGAGCACACTTGTATCCATCTTTATCTGTCTGGCCACCCTCCTACCCACACCCATGTTCTCCTGGACCAACACAAGAAGTAACACTGTGGAGATCAGGAATTATTTCATCAATGTGGGTCTTGTACATAGAACTGAGAATTGATATGTGCACCTGATAAATGAATGTCTGATTTAATTGTAGGAAGAAATGGTGTATGTACAGTAGGGGATTAGGGAAGCTCCTTCAGGTTACACTGACCCCTGGAATATGGTGTGAGGAAGAAGTATTCAGGAAGAGGTACCTTGATTGGAGGACTGCTGAATGGTGTTGGTGGATGTCCATGAGGAGTCTGGGGACAGCCCTCAGTTTTCTGTTTGCTGGTTGCTGAAGGTGCTAGAGACTGACTCTGCTCCCGGGAAAGCTGCATTCTCTCAGGGTCTTCAGATTTCTTGATTTTATTTTCCTGAAAGAAGTTTTTTTCCCCCCTTTTTGTCTTGGTAAAGGTAGTTTTTCCTTTTTGGTGCTGGGAATTGAACCAGGGTCTTGTGCATGCTAATTAGGTGGTCTACCACTGAGCCACACTCCCAGCCTTAATGGAGCTTAATGTTAATTGAAGCACAACACCTTTAGATAAAAAGGTTATTTTGTATAAACAGATTCTAATTATACTGATACCATTGGAAACTCCAGGACCTTACAGTTCATCCTCTGATAAGATGCCCAGAGTACTGGGCATATATGACTGCTTCATAGAAAGAGCAGAAAAAAATTATGTGCATGTCATCCCTGTGCTCATTTCCTGCAGAAGAGCAGGAGACTTGGATTTGGAAAATCTACATTTGAACTCAGTGTCTTTCAATAGGCTTTGGCAAGTCATTGCCCTGAACTGACTTCTCTTTGAGTACATATCTTACAAAAGGGTAATGACTTCATATTTCTGTTAAGGGGGATTATAATACCTATGTTGAGGTGCACAGCAGTACTCAAACAAAATGGGAGACCAATAAGTATGAGTTTGTTGACTCTGAACCTCATTTTCTCTATGTTCTTGGACTAGATAGAGACTGGAGTGTTCATTAAAAGGCAAGAGGTGGAAGAGCAGGAGTGGACACTTTTTCAGTGGGAGCTCAGCTGTCCTACCTTCAATGAAGGGATCTCTTCCTTTGATTCTGGTTCCGAATCTGGTTTTGTTGGGGATGTAGAAGGGGCAGTAGTAGGTTCATCCTGCTGACCTTTTTTCACTGTAGATTTTCTTTCCCCTTTGGAGTTCCTTTTAACTGATGAAGTAAAAGAAAGCACAAGAAACTCAGGGCTCTGGTTAAAGACGGGGAAGCAGTTTTAGTGCTGTTTCCTATCTGTTCCTGCTTTTGTGTCTAACTATGGGTGTCCACCTCTGTGCTATCAGTTCAGCCTGGCAGTAGCCACCCAGGCACAGTCTCCGCCTCGGAGGTTTCCTTAGCCTTCCTGTCCTGGGGACTTCCTGTGTGCAGTGAGCACAGCCTTCCTATCCTGGGACTTTCCTGGACATGGATCAATCCCTTTCCTAACCTCTTAGTCTACATTTACCTTATAGGCATCTAAAATTTACATAATATTAAGGATAGGTCATCTTTGTAGAAGACGTCTCCAAATTAGAGAAAAGAGAGGAAGAAACTTCATTTGCTTTGTGACATGACAAAATGGTTATGTTGGAGTTTGAGTTCTTACACGTGCCCTTTAACCCAGTATTTTTTTAAGAGTGAAGTTCTTTACATCACTGAGAGGCAGACTTTTATTTAAATACCACTTCATTTTTGTTGCCAGAGAAGATATTAATGATGGCACAAGTATTGTAATAGAGCAGTAATAGTAATTGATTTAAATATTTTTAAGATGTACTTTTTTTTCCTAATTTTACCTTGACATTTTCTATGGTAATGTATTGAAAACTCTAGTGTTTCAATGACTCCTTCTGAGTTGTCTTCTTTATCTCCTGTCTCAAAAGACATACCCCCTCCTGCCAAAATACACTAGAACCCTTGGATGGAAAGGAGTTTTCTAAGTTGTCCAATTGTTGGCATCTCAAGAACCACTGTTGCTATGGTTACTGAGGTATAGACTGGGAAAGGGATGTATCAATTGTGAGCAGGTCAGGCTTCTAGTAAAGGTTGGGGAGAATGCAGAAAGGATGGGAGTCAGGGGTGCTTCCTGGTTACCTTTCAACCTCCGTTTTTCAAGAGTTTCGGCGAGGTCTGCAAGTGCTGGTATGTCTCTGCACAGTGCTATCAGTTTTCTCAGCCCAGCATCATTTTGGAACTTCTCTTCCATCAAGTCAGCAATCCTAATTCTGTCATAATCATCTTGCATTTTTCTAGTCAGCTTTAAATCTTTGGTCAATAAGGACTTAATCAATCTAAATTCATAATCTTGAATGGCCTCTAATCCATTCAGCAGAACAATTTTCTTATATTCGTTCACCATCTCTGAAGTTATGGATGAGCCTAGAAGAGAGAAACAGCTTACAGTCTGACACTTGTATAATGACACATTCAAAATGAATCAAAATGCAGTCTGTAAAAATAAAAAAAAAAATTTAAAAAATGGGATGTGTGTATGTGAGTGAATGACCCCTGTCCAAGTGTTGTCCACAGGTGTGTGTGTGTGTGTGTGTGTGTGTGTGTGTGTGTGTGTGTGTGTGTAATGAAGAGGGTCTACTTACCAGAGGTGTAGCTGTGGAGAATGGGTGCAGAGATGCTGCTGTAAACATTTCTAAGAAATTCTTCCCTGTGAGTGATCATAGCTGAGTGGATTCAGTGGTGGGTGTGGTCAAAGGAGGTCTGGAAATAGGCAGTCATGGCAGGACTTAGACTGAGGGCTGGGCTGGGTCAGAGTTCCTGGCTCCCCTTTTCCTTCTCTCTTGGAACTGGAGCCTGTCCCTGGCTGTCCTTTGTTCTGACTCTCTGCTGGGCTGTTATGCATGAAGTGGCTGCTCTGCCAATGGATGCAGCCTCTCACCTACCAAGGTATGACCATCTGCTCCTGCATTCCACTTCCAGGCTCAGTTCCTGACCCTTGTCCACTTGGCTGCTCCCTAACCAGTTCTCATTAGCACTGTGTCTCTCTGGTGTTGGAGCATGCATTCTGTGTCCTCTGTGCCCCATTGCTGTTACTTGGCTGAATATCTACAAGCTTTATTTGTAGGGTCACAGTATTTATTGGTACAATTATTTCAACGGTTGCTTGATTTTTCTCCTTTCAGGCTTAATTTCCTTAGATTTTTCATAGAGTCAATTTTTCTCTATTACCCCCAGCACAATACTGCTGAAATTCTTTAATAGTTCCTTAATTTCTTTTAAAAAAATATTCCTGTCTCCTTCAATTATCTGGAAGACCTTGAGTGATCTGCATCTTACTTCTGTTTTCTTCTGTGCATTCATTATATCACGTGCTTCTGAAAGAAACAACACACCTTGTCTGTCCTTGCTTTATGATTGCTAATTCCCTTTTCATTGCCTGAAAAGCCTCTCCTGTATTTCCTTCTCTGATTTCCTCCCACTGCCATATTTAAGACTGAACTGAAGTTTTGTTTTCTGGAAGCCCCAGAGTTCCAACATGAATGAGTATCACACCTGTGAACCATGGTAGCCTCTTTTGCTTTTCCCTAGTGACACTGGGTACATGGTATGGATTCCAATTTTCTGCTTACTACAAGTCTTTTTAGTTTAGGAATCATTTATTTGCACATCTTTTGTGTAAATGGAATGTTCAAATTTCTGGGGTTCTTAATTGCTTTTCCTTAATGGATTATGAATGTCCTCAGATTGAAAAGACCCATAGAATGTATGAAAAATCCACACATAGAATATTATAGTGAAGCTCAGTAATCTTAAAAGCAAAATGAATTCTCTGTCTCTAGAAATGAAGACTGTAATATACAAATTGTAAGGAGTCAGATCGAAACTGATTTTCAACAGCTAAACTGCTTATAGCAAGACCATGTAATAATGTTTCAAAATCCCTTATATATCGCAGAACCCCAAATGTTTTAAGATGGAAAACTTTGAGAGTGTGACAACACAGTTTATTTGTAAAATATAACCATATGTGAGATGATAGGAGGTATGTGTAATTCTTATTGTGTCCACTTAATTTGAATATTCTTCTATGTTGTCTTGTTGAAATATTATTGCTTTTGGTATTAAAGATCCAGATTCCAGTGGAGTTTGTAGTAGTGCAGAATTTACAACAGATGTTTCAAATAGTTTTCTGAGAACTCCAAATACTGAATTTCATAATATAGGCAACCCAGGCACAGCATAGGCATTGCTTGCTCGGATCTCCAGGGCCTCCCAGGCCCAGCCCATGGATCTCCAGCAACTTGCCCGCAGGCTCCCCATCTATCAAACCGCAGGGTCACCGCTTCTCGCTATCATGGATTATTCCTGACTTGGACATCACCATTGTTAGCTGGGGCAGCTCCTGTCCTGAGACGGCATTATTAAGTATCTCTCATGCATCAGGCTACTGAAGACTGGGAGGTGTTAAGTGATATATTACAGTTTTATTGTAGATTTTTTTTATTAGTAGCATTATTACTATTATTCCTACTTTTCTTTTTTTAATTATTTTTCTCACTGTCTCTATTTTCCTTTTCTCTATATGTTTCCATGGAGTTTCTTTCTCTCTTTTCTCATGCTAACAACCAATTTCTTTTGATTGCACTTTCACTTTTCCTATTATCTAGTACTCACTTCTTATTTCATTAACATTACGT
Organism: Sciurus vulgaris; assembly: GCF_902686455.1. Taxonomy (NCBI): domain Eukaryota; kingdom Metazoa; phylum Chordata; class Mammalia; order Rodentia; family Sciuridae; genus Sciurus; species Sciurus vulgaris. The sequence goes on along the minus strand of NC_136461.1, from coordinate 120,136,673 downwards.
CCTACATCCCTCCCCATCCTCTTTGTCCATCATTAGGAGTTGTGGACCTTATTTCAAACCTATTGTTTATGCTTTAGATAATAATTGAACTCATCATCTCTGTTTATTAGGACAGTACTGTTAATATCTTAATAGGGGCTATTTGGGTTAAGGCTGCATATTGTTTGTATTGTGTGCTGCCAATATTCATCTCCCACTTTAAGGTGAGGTATTGGACACTATAAGCCTACAGGGAGCAACTGAAATACCTGCACTACTAGAGGGGAAGATACAGGAACAATATGAAGAAACAGGGGAAGAAAGTATCCCAAATAAACCAAGATGCTATATTAATAGAATTCAATGACAGCATGGTAGAATAAACTTCAGAAAAAGAGTTCAGAATGTACATAATTAAAATGATCCAAGAAGCAAAGGCTAAGAGAGCAAATACAGGCAATGATTGATCACTCCAATAAACAGTTAAAAGAACAAATGCAGGAAGTAAAAGATCATTTTGATAATGAGATAAATAATCTGAAATAAAACAAACAGAATTACTTGAAATGAAGGAAACAATAAACCATATTAAAAACTCAATAGAAAGCATCACCAACAAACTAGATCACTTGGAAGACAGACTTCAGACAATAAAGACAAATTATTTAATCTTGAAAATAAAATTGACCACACAGAGAAGATGGTAAGAAATCATGAACAGAATCACCAAGGATTATGGGATGTCATGAAAAGACCAAATTTAAGAATTACTGGGATTGAGGAAAGCACAGAGATACAAACCAAAAGAATGAACAATCTATTCAATGAAATAATATCTGAAAATTTCTCCAACCTGAAGAATGAAATGGAAAATCAAATACAAGAGGCCAATAGAACACAAAATATGCAAAATTACAACAGATGCACACCAAAGCACATATAATTAAAATACTTAACATACAAAATAAAAATAGACTTTTAAGGACTGTGAGAGAAAAGCATTAGATTATATGTAGTGAAACCAATATGGATATCAGCGGATTTCTCAGCCCAGACTTTAAAAGCTTGAAGGGCTTGGAACAACATATTTCAAGCTCTGAAAGAAAATGGATGCCAACCAAGAATCTTATACCCAACAAAACTAACCTTCATATTTGATGGTGAAATAAAATTCTTCCATGAAAAACAAAGTTAAAAGAATTTACAAATGGAAAGTTTGCACTACACAACATTCTCAGCAAAATATTCCATGAGGAGGAAATGAAAAAAAAAAAAAATGAAAACCAGCAAAGGAAGGAAATATACTAAAGAAAATGTCTATCAAAGGAGAAACTAAGTCAGGTTAAAAACCAACACTAAACCAAAATGACCAGGAATACAAATTTTATTTCAATAATAACCCTGAATGTTAATGGCCTAAATTCATCAATCAAAAGACATAGACTGGCAGACAGGATTGAAAAAAAAAAAAAACCCAACAATATGCTGCCTTCAAGAGACTTATAGAAAAACACATGAACAGACTAAGGGTAAAAGGATGGGGAAAACATACCATGCACACAAACTCAGTAAAAAATTGAGGGTTTTCATCCTCATATCAGATAAAGTGGTCTTCAAGCCAAAATTAATCAGAAGGAATAAGGAAGGACATTTCATACTGTGTAAGGGATACATAAATCAGGAAGACATAACGATCATAAATATTTATGCACCAAGCAATGATGCACCCATGTATGTCAAACAAATCCACCTCAATTCCAGGCACCAAATAAACCACAACACAATAATACTGGGTGAATTTAACACATGTCTCTCACCACTGGATAGATCTTACAAACAAAAATTGAATAAAGAAAGCATAGAACTCAATAACATAATCAATAATTTGGATTTAACAGACATCTATGGAATATTCCATCCATCAATGAGCAAATACACTTTCTTCTCAGCAGCACATGGATCCTTCTCTAAAATACACCATATGTTATGCTACAAAGCAGTCTTAGTAAATACAAAAAAATAGAGTACTACCTTGTATTCTATCACATTATAATGGAATAAAGTTAAAAAGCAATGATAGAATAAACAACAGAAACTACTCTAATACCTGGAGACTAAATATTATGCTATTGAATGATGCATGGATAGCCGAAGACATCAGGAAGGAGCTAAAGAAAATTCTTAGAGGTAAACGAGAACATCGGTAGAGCATATAAAATTCTCTGGGATACTATGAAAGCAGTAGTAAGAGGAAAATTCATTGCATAGAATGCTTTCAATAAAAGAAGAAAAGGTATACAGGTAAATCACCGAACATTACAGCTCAAAGTCGTAGAAAAAGAAGAACAGATCAAGACCTGAAGTAGAAGAAGACAGGAAATAATTAAAATCAAAATTGAAATCAATGAAATTGAAACAAAAGGAACAACTGAAAAAACTGACAAAACAAAAAGTTGGTTCTTTGAAAAAATAAACAAAACTGATAAGCCCTTAGCCACACTAACAAAGAGAAGGAGAGAGAAACCCCAAATTACTAAAATTTGTGATGAAAAAGAAAATGTCATGACAGGCACTATTGAAATACAAAACATAATTAGAAACTATTTTGAAAGTGTATACTCCAACAAAATAGAAAATCTTGAAGACATCAACAGGTTTCTAGAGAAATATGATCCACCCAAACTGAATCAGAAAGACATACACAATTTAAACAGATCAATTTCAACCAATGAAATAGAAAAAGTCATAAAAAAACTTACAAACCAAGAAAAGCCAAGGACCAAACAGATTCTCAGCCAAGTTCTACAAGACCTTCAAAGAAGAACTAATTCCAATACTCCTCAAAATACTCCATGAAATAGAGAAGGAAGAAACCCTTCCAAACTCATTTTATGAAACTAGAATCACCCTGATATCAAAATCAGACAAAGACACATCAAGGAAAGAAAACTTCAGACCAATATCCCTGTTGAACATAGATGCAAAAATTCTTTTAAAAATTCTAGGAAATCACATACAAAAACATATTAAAAAGATAGTGCACCATGATCAAGTGGGTTTCATCCTAGGGATGCAAGGTTGGTTCAACATCTGGAAATCAATAAATATAATTCATCACCTTAATAGACTTAAAGTTATGGTTATTTCAATAGATGCAGAAAAAACCATTTGATAAAATATAGCACCCCTTCATTCTCAAAACAGTAGGAAAAAGAGGAATAGTAGGAACATATCTCAACATTATAAAGGCTATCTATGCTAAGCCCATGGTCAACATCATTCTAAATGGAGAAAACCTGAAAGCATTCCCTCTAAAAACTGGAATAAGACGTGGATGCCCTCTTTTGCCACTTCTATTCAACATAATTCTTGAAACTCTAGCCAGAGCAATTAGACACACCAAAGAAATTAAAGAGATAATAGAAAAAGAAGAACTCAAACTATCACTATTTGCCAATGACACGATACTTTATTTAGAGGATCCAAAAAATTCTATCAGATAACTTCCAGTAAAAGAATTCAGCAAAGTAGCAGGATATAGAATCAACACTCATAAATCTAATGCATTTCTATTAATAAGTGATGAATCTTCTAAAAGAGAAATTAGGAAAACTATCCCATTCACGATAGCCTCAAAAAATAAAATAAGAACTGGGGATATAGCTCAGTTGGTAGAGTGCCTGCCTTGCAAGCACAAGGCCCTGAGTTCAAATCCCCAGCACCGCAAAAATAAATAAATAAATAAAGTAAAATAAAATACTTGGGAATCAATCTAACAAAAGAGGTGAAAAAACCTCTACAAGGAAAACTACAGAACACTAAAGAAAGAAATTAAAGAAAACCTTAGCAGATGGAGAGATCTCCCATGTTCTTAGATAGGCAGAATTAATATTGTCAAAATGGTCATACTACCAAAAGTGCTATACAAATTCCAATTAAAAATGCAATTCCAATTAAAATTCCAATGATGTACCTCACAGAAATAGAGAAAGCAATCATGAAATTCATTTGGAAGAGTAAGAGACTCCAAAGTAATCCTGAGCAGGAAGAGCGAAGCAGGAGCTATCACAAAACCAGACCTTCAACTATACTACAGAGAAATAGTAACAAAAACAGCATGATATTGGCACCAAAATAGGCACGTAGACCAATGGTACAGAATAGAGGACATAGAGACAAACCCACATAAATATAGTTATCTCATACTAGACAAGGGTGCCAAAAACGTACAATGGAGAAAAGATAGCCTGTTCAACAAACAGTGCTGGGAAAACTGGAAATTCATATGCAGCAAAATGAAATTAAATCCCTATCTGTCACCTTGCACAAAATTCAACTCAAAATGGATCAAGGACCTAGGAATTAAACCAGAGATACTGTACCAAATACAATAAAAAGTAGGCCCAAATCTTTATCATCTCATCTGAGGACCAGACTTCCTTAGTGAGACTCCCAAAGCACAAGAAATAAAAGTAGGAATCAATAAATAGGATAGATTTAAACTAAAAAAGCCTTTTCTCAGCCAAGGAAACCATCAAAAATGTGAAGAGAGAGTCTACAGAATGGGAGAAAATCTTTGCCACACACACTTCAGATAGAGCAAAAATCTCCAGAATTTATAAAAAACTCAAAAACTTTACACCAAGAATGCAAATATCCCAATCAATAAATGGGCTAAGGAAATGAGCAGATACTTCCCAGAAGATATACAAGCAATCAACAGATACATGAAAAAATGTTCAACATCTCTAGTAGTTAGAGAAACGCAAGTCAAAACTAACCTAAGAGTTCATCTCACCCCAATTAGAATGGCTATTATCAAGAATACAAGCAACAATAGGTGTTGACAAGGTTGTGGGGAAAAGGTACACTTATACATTGCTGATGGTGTTGCAAATTGGTGCAGTCACTCTGGAAAGCAACATGGAGATTCCTTGGAAAACTTGGAATAGAATCACTATTTGACCCAGCTATCCCACTCCTTGGCTTATACCCAAAGGACTTAAAATCAGCATACTACACTGGTGCAACCACATCAATGTTTATAGTAACTCAGTTCACAATAGCTAGATTGTGGAACCAACCTAGATGCACTTCAATAGATGAATGGATAAAGAAACTGTGGAACATATACACAGTGGAATGTTACTCATCCTTAAAGAAGAATAAAATTATGATATTTATTGGTAAATGGGTGGAGTTGGAGAATATCATGCTAAATAAAATAAGCCAATCCCAAAAAACCAAAGACCAAATGTTTTCTCTGATAAGTGGATGATGATACATCACGGGGATGGGGTGGGTAAGGGAAGAATGGAGGAAGAATGGATTGTGTAGAGGGAAATGAGGGGTGAGGAGGGGGCGGGAGGAAGGAAAGATAATGAAATAGGCAAACATCATTACCCTACGTACCTGTATGATTACACAAACGGTGTGACTCTACTTCGTGTACAACCAGATAAATGGAAGTTTGTGTACAATGAACCAAAAAATTACTTAAAATATTAAAAAAAAAACATACCTAGCACTTCTGATATAGAAAAGGGTGTTTTCAAACTGGTTTTAGTGAAAAAATAATCTTAGAAATGTAATTTTAACCTAGACAAAATGACATTTAATTAGGAAAGCCTCAACAAGTACTCTCTGGCTCCTAAGGCCTAGGGAGGTTTGAAAGAAAAAGACCCACATGGAAATATCTATGAAAGTAGTAATCAATAAGAAAACAATGGATTAAGAAATACTTCAGGCCAAAATATCTGGAGAATAAAAACAAACTTGATTACGTATGACTATGTTTTAAAAATAAAGACAGGATGGAAGAGAAGTGAAACAGGGAGTTCATCAACATGGTGAAGGTAGGGGGAACAGAAAGTAACAGATGTATTTGTCTTAAAGGTTAAAACAGAGCAATACATTAAAAAAAAGAGGATAAAAAAGAAGTCATAGATTAAAGTGAAGATCGCAAATACGAGACAGAATGCTTGCTTCCAGCACATACATAAAGGCCTAACCTGTTAAGTGAAAATTCTTGTCAAAATTAATTGAAGACAAGTATCTAAATGTCATTAACAAAACAATACTTAAAGGTGGAAAAAAAGACAAACATAACAAATCATTATGTGACAAGTAACTAAAGGAAAGTAATTTTCTGTATATTAGTGTAGATTTAAGTAGACTTGAAGGTAAATCCATTATCAGATTCCACTTTGTAATAAAACATTCAACTTCTAGGAAGAACTGGAAGTTTTAATTATGGATGTTTCTAATAACAGTATATCATAACTTTATGTTCCTTATGGTACCATAAATAATATTATGGAATATATTTTTCTCCATACACACACACAGGTACACAGATGTATACATCATATACATGTATGTGTATGTGTGAGTGCCCACACATACATATTTGGACTTTAAGGATCTACAAGGAAAAAGTGACAACTTAACAGTTGGTATGGCAGTATATTTCTCAATTACTGAATGAGCAAAGTAAAAGATATGTAAATATTTAGAATATCTGAGCAACATACCTGATAATAATATTTTTCTAACACATAAAAACATGTGATATCAACATTTTAAATTCATATTCTATTCAAGTGCATGTGAAATATTGAACTTGGCTATACAGAGAGTCTTAAAAATTCTAAAATACATGATTTCTTTCTACTTGACTTTTCTTCTTTTCTCCTACCTCTTACCACCAAAACATATATATATGTGTGTGTATACACATATATAAAATATAAAATGAACTATTTATATATATAATGAATTCTCGGATTGGCAGAGCTATACAAAAGTGACTGAAATCTGCCTCTACCACTGTTTCTGAATGGAGTTAAAGTTAAAAATAATTCAGAAAATATTAAGATCATATATTTTAATAATTGTGTTTATGAATCTAAAATTTTCTACAATGCTTTTGCATTTGTTCTCACATTTTGAAAAATTGGAATAATGCTACAAAATACAAATTTCATGTTCAGATGTATTTTTTTACATAATATTATATGTTTTTTTCTTTGTCTTATTCTTGTCTTTTCCTGAGGCCCCTCACTATAGTCACCAAGTTTTTTATACTCTCTCCAACCAAGAAAACCAAAGTCCTCTTCTGCATATGAACCCATGCCAGTTCCTACTCAGAATTTACTTTAAAATCTGCTATAGTCAAAATGCACTTCCCTTTATTCAGGCCTCAGTGTTGGAGAATAAAGATGTCTGTTATCTTTCAAGTGAATCAGTCTTGCTACTGCAGTTGTCACTATTTCTAGCACAACTGATGCCAGCCCTACTCCCCTGACTCCACCAACCAGAAGACCCAACACTGATTTCCCCTGGTGACCTTGTGATTTCTGGTGTCCAGATCTTCTCCACAGAAAGCACTGATAGGACTCACCTCCCTGGAAATTTCTTCAATAGTAGTCCAGAACTTGAGATTTTCAGTAATGCAAGAAGCAGGGATTTTTTTTGTTTTGAGTTAGGAAAATAAGTCAGCAAAGCTCTCAGACTCAACAGCAGAATATTGTGTTCTTAAATGCTGGAAAAATGAAGCAGCTTTCAAAGATAACAGGGGAAAGGAGCACTGGTGAGTCACTTACTTACTATGCTGGGTGACTCACACTGTACTCATAGCTCTGGAAGAAAGGAAACAAATCACGAAGAGTAAGTCCCCTCCTATCAGTGAGCTAGGTTTCAATTTCCTCAGCCAGAAGAACTGGAGTGTCCTTCCTGTAACATCTTAGTAACTATGTTAGAGCTCAGCAGTACTGAGATGTTTTTCTTACGAATCTCAATAGATAAAGAAGTTCCAACATTAGGACTTCCATACCCAGCACTTAGGAACTTATATTCCTTTGAATGAAGCTAAAGTATCAAAAGGGAGAGGTAAGCCTTCCAGTCTCTTGAAATGCACACCTCCCTAGTCTTCCATACAATGAGAATAAAAGGGAAAAGAGCATCATTAATCTCATCTTCACAGGATGATCAACAAGGAGTCTTTGAATAGATGAATGAATGAAGTTTCCAGTTCATCCAAGATACTGTTCTCTGACCTTCACTGTCAGGGACAAGGTAGATTTTTCTAGGATCCTAGTCTGTTCGAACTTCCCTGAAAGTCACCATCAGCTGTTTTCAGCTCATAGATATCCTCTTGGCTTAAGTCCTCTATCACTTATGTTGTTGCTCTGAAAAGCACTCATCACTAGCACTGATGAACATCTACTGATTGAACATTGGAATGAAGTGGTTATTCTTTTATCTATTTTTTCAAGTGGAATGTTTAAATGGTATAATGTGTGGTTCTCTATATCTTCTGCATACAAACTCTCTATTAATCATATTATATGTTTTCCCAGTATTTGGTGTGTATTTGCACTCTAATACTCTGTCTTATTTGTAAAGAAACAGAATTTGCTGCCTGCAATCAAATTTATTAAAGTTTTCCTTTCTGGCTTGTACTTTTTGTGCTTTAAGATATTTTTCCCTTCCTCAATGTAATGAAATTTTCCTATGTTTCTTTATATGATATCACTGGTCACATTTGTCCTTTAATCTCTCATGATATGTAATTTTTCTGTGATGTGAGATACGTCACACAATGTATGTGAGATACGGCACACACCATGCTGTGAATTTCATCGATGGAGATTTCCCTCCTGTTGGTCCAACACTTTTCACATATGGGCTTTCTGTCGTTGGCAATATACAATTTGTCACATATACGTGCTTCTACCCTCATGCTACCTATTAACTTATATTTCATACTGCTTTAATTATTAGGGCTTCAATAGATATTGGTTCCTAGGAGAACTGGTGCCTCCGAAACCATTACTTTGGTCTGGGTTTTGCCCTTATACTTTTATACAGGTTTTAGGCTTATCTCAACAAGTTATTTAGAAGTGTCTTTTAGTTTTTTTTAAAAATTGAATAATCTGTATTTTTATAGTTCTTTTTCATTAGTTCATTGCAAACATACATAATATTGGAGTTCATTTTGTCACAACTCTATGAGTATAAAATAGAATTTTCTTAAATTCAGTCCCCAGGTCTTTCCCTTTCACACCCTTACGTCTACTCCTCTTTTCTTTCCCCTACTCTACAGATCTTTCTTCTATTTATTTATAGTTTTTTTAATTAGTGCATTACGGATGTGCATAAAGGTGAGATTCAATGTGTTATATTCATATATATATGTATATATATATATATATATGCTGAATAATCTCTAATTTTAGAGCAGTTTGAGGTTATAGGAAAATCAATAGAAAATATAGGGTGTTCTCATATACTTCCTTCACACACATGCACAACTTCTCCTACTATTGACACCCGACACCAAAAGGGGTGTGTATGCAACAGTCTTGAGGTTTTATATGGTGTTTATAGGTTCGTGTGAAAAGAATTGTCCTATTCATGTTATTGAGTTTTCAAATAAAAAATCATATATATTCCTGTTTGTCTTCTTTGCAATCATTCAGTAAATTTTTATAATTTTTTTCTATAATGGTTTTATATGTCTTTTGCTAGATATTCCTAGTACATTATAATTTTTTAAATTTTTCGCAATTTGTTTTCTATTGGAATATTTGTTAAATAAAAAATGCAGATTTTTATACTGATCTTATGCCTAGAAATATTGGTAAACAATTTCTGATATTTTCTGCATTATTTTGTGTATTACATATAAGCAATTTTAAATGTCATAGTAGCATTAAAATAGAGAAGGAAACTAATGGAACAGAAAAAAAAAAAAGTCCAGAAACTGACACACATGTAGAAAGAACTGATTTTTAAATTTTGAAATGATAGACATGAAATGTATGCACTGTGTTGTATGACAGTATACCTCAATAAACCTGTTTTAAAAATAAGAAGAAAGGACCCTGTTCTCTAAGAATTTCAGAGACATTATATGAACTGTGAAGATTTATTATTTCAGCAATGATGAACATCTCTCTTGGGAAACTTTTGTTTACTTTTTGTCCAAATCTCCTTCACTGTACGATAGTCATTTTATTTTTCATTGAAAATGACATTTACGACTCTCCTTGTTTATTTGAATGTAGAATCTCCTTTACTGGTGTAATCTAATGTGTTTTGGGTCCCTTATAGGGTGACCCCAATGTTGGGAGATAGAGAATAGACATAAAGAAATGCTGTTACTAGCAGGCCTGCATAACATCATTGATGAGGAACTGAACTAGTATTAGCTATTTCTTTCAGATGAATTCAAGATCACCAAAGGCAAACTGCAGGTTGCAGACAGGACAGTTAGCCAACTTGCTGATTCAGAAGGCTGGTGTGGTGTGTGCAGTTTGAAGGCCATTTGTATCTTCTGGAAGTTGAATTACATGCATGTGATAAAAGTCTTCAGGAAGAGTAGAAAGTCAGCCCTGCATTGATGTGATCAAAAAACCTGACAAGAAAAACTTAGAGGAGGAAAAGTTTATTTTGGGCTCTGGGTTTCAGAAGTGTGTCAATAGTCAGCCAACTCCATTGCTCTGGGCCTGTGTGTTTTTTAATTTGTTCCAATTAGTAGAATGCATTTATACATTTTGATAGATCATACATAAATGGAGTGTAATTTCTCATTTTTCTTATATATATTGTAGTTCAAAGAAGATTTTTAACCTCTGTGTATTTCGATCTTTTTTTGTGTGAAGTGGGACAGAGAATTACATTCTCATTACTGTGTTATGAAGAGTGAACCAGATAACCTACATGAAGAAAACAGATTTTGGAACCAGCATCTAGTAACTGCTCAAAAAAGTATAAATATAATTATTGAAATATAATTATTATCATTGTTAGTCCATATTCTATTCTGAGTTTTGAATGTTTGCTCTGTTCTACAAATGTATCATGTAGTATGCAGACCCTGTTAAGGGAAACTCCATATCAAGGAGATATGAAAGATACTTTATAAAATATGCCTCTCTATTGATGTCTGTGAATTATAGGAGTTTACTCTCATCCAGTGGAAGTCCTATGAATTGAAAGAATAAGAGAAGCCATCAATTCTGCAAGACTTGGATCAACAAGGATTTTGATGTCTGAATTTTGAAAACCATCTGCATACTACCACTAAAGCAAGAGTAAGTCAGGAGAAATCACAGAGGAACTGGAGTAAAGACCACAAATACCTGTGGCGTTTGTGATCATATATTACATAATTAAGTGCTGCTTACATGGATGTATTTAGCTGGTCTTAAGTTAAAGCGTAGTGAGGCTATTTACAATCAACTCATGCATTGTGTTTATAAACATGACCTCTGTATGAGACCATACAGAATGTTAGCCAGGGTGAAATAACAGGAATATATGGGGAGGCAAATATAAGAGGATCATGCTGTTAGTCATGGGAGATGTCAGTGGACATGATGGCATCATGGTAAAAGTTTTATAGAATAGTTTAGTGTGAATAGAATAGTTTTATAGGAAGAGTTTTATAGGTGGAAGTGGAGAGGAAATGAGCTTTGGGCTTTAAATTATAGGAAATGGAGCAAAAGAGGAACAAAAGAAAGTATTTAAAGATAAAATGTCCTGAGAGCTTGTGATTACTAATGAGGTCCCGAGATCTTTCTCTACAGACAACCTCACAGATATTTACTTACTGGAAGTGCATCCACAGTAGTGTAGACTTAAGACCTGCTGGGAACTTCAGGAATCACTGTTTGTCTTATAACTAGCAAGGCGCATTAGTAATCCTCTCCAGAGCCTGAACTGCAGGATGTCGAGCAAGGCTAAGAAAATGAAATGGTTTGAAAATAATTTTAAAAAATGCACAAGTTTGGGTCACTTGAATCTTTGATTCATGCAGCTGCTCATGCTGTGCTTAGCTCTCTCCCTCATTTGATCTCCTCCCAGGGAAAGAGAAGTTATGAGGCAATTCTGAGACTCCACCCATTGATTTTCAAAGCTTTCTATTTCATTAGGCAGGGAAACAGAATTTCTTCCCATAAATATCATACTGAAAATGAAGAACAGTGGTGGACTTGTCCTCTTGCTCTTTTGCATTGTGTTCAAGTTCCATCATTAGCACTTTCTTATACAGCAGATGGGTCCCTGGAAAACAAAGCCCCCTGTATGAGTGTCGAATGGGAAAGGCAAGGTGCTCAATGACTTCCTCCTTTGCTCTTCACAGAGTGTCAGTGATGGGAGGTGATATTTATAGAGGTATCTATCTTTACCAATTCTTTACTGCACCTCTGTTACGCCACCTGCAATTCCTCTCAGTGCTTGACAAGAATTCTGCTGAGTAATAAAGGTGTGTCTCATCTCGTTGGGAATTCAGTTGCGGGCTTTCCTTCCTTGCTTGCTTAATATGTGTAGGTTTACTATTAATATTTTATGTGTTTTCCCTGAAAATAGGGATCTTAACAGAACCAGGGTTTAGAACATAAAAACCAGACTTCTAATGAAACAGTGATTTCAGATTTACTCATTTTGCTATGAAACTCTGAGTAACCAAGATTGCTATGAGAAAACACAAAACAGATTCTAGCTGCCGATCCCCTGTTGACTACTCTCAGATGACCTGAAACACATAGGCAAATAATTCCAACACCATCAGGAAGGATTAACAGGAACAGAAGAAATAAAGGGTTCCTCGATGTTAAGTTCACACAGTGTAAGATGATATCATATATTTGTTAGCTAAAATGTCTAGCATTTATTAACTACAGCAGTAGTCACAGGACTATTGTTTATTCAACCCTACTGAACTTACTTTAACCTTTATGATTAGGTAAATATTAATATGACTTATTATTTAATTATAGGTTATCACAAGTAAACAATTACTAGAATAATTAGAATACTTCATTGTCTAGTCTAGTAATGATTATACAAAATATTTTTGTTTTTCTCCTTTTGACCTTTTCCTGTTCTGAAAAAACATGCCTACCTTTTAATGTATAAAAATCTGGCTGGGAAAAATAAAATTTAGAACTTAGCATCCATTCCTTGAGTTTGTGTTGCTTTGTTCTCCATGCCTACTCCCTCACCTGAGACCACTACGACCCCTGCTAGGGCTGGGACCCTGGCACACCTCTTGAATAGAAGGAGATCAGCTTTGAAGTTGCTCGTAAATTCCATACAATGTGACATTTTAAAGTTATTGCTAGCTGACATAATAGGAGTATGAACTCAATATAATTATGTGAATTCTTCCTAGAATATCTGTAAATGAATTTTGCCCTAGTTGCTCTTACCTGTAACTAGGATCCATGACTTCAATGATTAAATTCCTTTCTTTTTTTTTTTTTTTTTTAATTGTAAACAAATGGGATACATGTTGTTCTCTGTTTGTACATGGCCGTAAAGGCATACCATTTGTGTAATCATAAATTTACATAGAGTAATGTTGTTTGATTCATTCTGTTATTTTTGTCCCTTCCCCCCACCCCTCCCACCCCTCTTTACCCTCTATACAGTCCTTCCTTCCTCCATACTTGCCCCCCTCCCTAACCCTAACTCTAACCCTAACACTAACCCTTCCCTCTCCCCCATTATGTGTCATCCTCTACTTATTAGCGATATCATTCGTCTTTGGCTTTTTGAGATTGGCTTATCTCACTTAGCATGATATTCTCCAATTTCATCCATTTGCCTGCAAATGCCATAATTTTATCATTCTTTATGGCTGAGTAATATTCCATTGTATATGTATACCACAGTTTCTTTATCCACTCATCAATTGAAGGGCATCTAGGTTGGTTCCACAGTCTGGCTATTGTGAATTGAGCAGCTATGAACATTGATGTGGCTGTGTCTCTGTAGTATGCTGATTTTAAGTCCTTTGGTTATAGGCCAAGGAGTGGGATAGCTGGGTCAAATGGCGGGTCCATTCCAAGTTTTCTAAGGAATCTCCACACTGCTTTCCAGAGTGGCTGCACTAATTTGCAGCCCCACCAGCAGTGTATGAGTGTACCTTTCTCCCCACATCCTCGCCAACACCTGTTGTTGCTCATATTCTGATAATCGCCATTCTAATTGGGGTGAGATGGAATCTTAGGGTGGTTTTGATTTGCATTTCTCTTATTACTAGAGATGTTGAACATTTTTCCATATGTTTGTTGATTGCTTGTAGATCTTCTTCTGTGAAGTGTCTATTCATTTCCTTAGCCCATTTGTCGACTGGATTATTTGAATTCTTGGAGTAAAGTTTTTTGAGTTCTTTATAGATTCTGGAGATTAGTGTTCTATCTGAAGTATGATTGGCAAAGATATTCTCCCATTCTGTAGGCTCTTTCTTCGCATTGTTGATAGTTTCCTTTGCTGAGAGAAAGCTTTTTAGTTTGAATCTATCCCAGTGGTTGATTCTAGCTTTTATTTCTTGTGCTATGGGAGTCCTGTTAAGGAAGTCTGATCCTAGACCAACAAGGTGAAAATTGGACCTACTTTTTCTTCTATAATCTGCAGGGTCTCTGGTCTGATTCCGAGGTCCTTAATCCATTTTGAGTTTAGTTTCGTGCATGGTGAGAGATATGGGTTTAGTTTCATTCTGTTGCATATGGATTTCCAATTCTCTCAGCACCATTTGTTGAAGAGGCTATCTTTTCTCCATTGCATATTTTTGGCACCTTTGTCTAGTATGAGAAAATTGTATTTATTTGGGTTTGTGTCCGTGTCCTCTATTCTATACCATTGATCTACCTTTCTATTTTGGTACCAATACCATGCCGTTTTTGTTACTATTGCTTTGTAGTAGAGTTGAAGATCTGGTATTGCAATACCCCCTGTTTCACTCTTCTGCTAAGTATTGCTTTAGCTATTCTGGGTTTCTTATTCTTCCAGATGAATTTCATAATTGCTTGCTCTATTTCTGTAAGGTACATCATTGGATTTTATTGGAATTGCATTGAATTTGTATAGCACTTTAGGTAGTATGGCCATTTTGACAATATTAATTCTTCCCTATCCAAGAACATGGAAGATCTTTCCATCTTCTAAGGTGTTCTTTATTTCTTTCTTTAGTGCTGTATAGTTCTCATTGTAGAGGTCTTTCACCTCTTTTGTGAGATTGATTCCCACGTATTTTATTTTTTTCGAGGCTATTGTGAATGGGGTAGCTTTCTTAATTCTCTTTCTGAAGATTCATCACTTATGTATAAAATGCGTTGGATTTATGGGCATTGATCTTGTAACCTGCTACTTACTGAATTCACTTATGAGTTCTAAGAGTTTTCTGGTGGAATTTCCAGGTTCCTCTAAATATATAATCATGTCATCAGCGAATAGGGATAGTTTGAGTTCTTCTTCCCAATTCGTATAACAGAAGATATTAGGAAGGAAATTAAAAAAATTCTTAGAGGTAAATGAGAACAAAGAAACATCATATCAAAATCTCTGGGACACTATGAAAGCAGTACTTAGAGGGAAATTTATTTCATGGAGCGCATTAATAAAAGAAGTAAAACTCAACAAATAAACGACCTAACACTACAGCTCAAAGCCCTAGAAAAAGAAGAACAGAACAGCACCAAAAGTAGTAGAAGACAGGAAATAGTTAAACTCAGAGCTGAAATCAATGAAATTGAAACAAAAGAAACAATACAAAAAATTGACAAATAAATAGTTGGTTCTTCGAAAAAATAAACAAAATTGATAAACCTTTAGCCACACTAACAAAGAGAAGACGAGAGAAAACCCAAATCACTAAAATTCGGAATGAACAAGGAAATATCACAACAGACAGGATTGAAATACAAAACATAATTAGAAGCTATTTGAAAATCTATACTCCAACAAAATAGAAAATTTCGAAGGCATCAACAGGTTTCTAGAGATATATGAATTGCCTAAACTGAACGAGGAGGACATAAACAATTTAATAGACCAATTTCAAGTACTGAAATAGAAGAAGTCATCAAAAGCCTACCAACAAAGAAAAGTCCGGGACCAGATGGGTTCTCAGCTGAGTTCTACAAAATCTTTAAAGAAGAGCTCATTCCAATACTTCTCAAAGTATTCCATAAATAGAAGAGGAGGGAACCCTCCAAACTCATTCTATGAAGCCAATATCACACTGATACCTAAACCAGACAGAGACACATCGAGGAAAGAAAATTTCAGACCAATATCCTTAATGAACATCAATGCAAAAATTCTCAACAAAATCTTAGCAACTCGCATACAAAAACATATTAAAAAGATAGTGCACCATGATCAACTGGGTTTCATCCCAGGGATGCAGGGTTTGTTCAACATCAGGAAATCAATAAATGTCATTCACCATATCAATAGACTGAAAGTCAAGAATCACATGATTATTTCCATAGATGCAGAAAAAGCATTTGATAAAATACAGCACCCCTTCATGCTCAAAACACTAGAAAAAATAGGGATAGTGGGAACATTCCTTAACATTGTAAAGGCCATTTATGCTAAGCCCATGGCTAATATCATTCTAAATGGTTGAAAAACTGAAAGCATTCCCCCTAAAAAACTGGAGCAAGGCAGGGATGCCCTCTTTCACCACTTCTATTCAACATCGTTCTTGAGACTCTGGCCAGAGCAATTAGACAACCAAAGAGATTAAAGGGATAATTCCTTTCTGAACTGAGAGAAACTACTAGTGAGTCATGAACTCATAACACCACAGGAATAAGGCCTTTAAATTCTGAAAGAGCATTGAAACTTAAAGGACTTAAAGAACTGATATGTACTTTTGGTGGATCATTTTTATTAAACATCAATATATTAAATATTCTGTGGAGAATTGCATTTGAAATGTCCCAAAAATGGAGTCAACGAACAAATACAAAATATAGGGCAAATCAGGTAGAACATTGTGTGACTCCCACAGTTTACTCTGAATTTTCATGATAGTTTATTACAGACTTGGGTTTGCTGCTTCTGTGATGCATTGAGCCCATCTTATTAAGGTCAAGGATAGAGAGGCAGAAGAGGGAGGTCAGAGAGAATCCCCACCCAGAATACACAGAAGAGAAACATGGTCATGACTTCTAAATCTTCTTTACTTTTTATAAGAAAACAAAGCATGCGCAGTGTGCCCTCTGAAGTTTCTTCCACCAGATGACCCATAACTTAATGACCCTAATTTTAAAAATTCAGAAAATGCTCTCAAATCTGTACTCTGCAGTTAGAAGTTCACTAGATGAACCAATATGTACTTTTCCTAAGCCTTAGGCAGTGGCCAACACACAAGAAGCTCACAAGTGGTTCTGTGATTGGGTCTGCCTGATCAGCCTGGAGCCTGAGTTCTGGACACTGGCCTAATGCCTGAATGGGACAAGTGTGGGTCCCGGGTCCACGGGGGAATAACCTGGAGCTTGGGTGTGTAGAAGTGGTTCCGGAGGATCTGTGTGCAAAGGCCAGCCTAGCAGCTGAGTCCCACTGGGGTAGGCCTGACCATGGGGTGACCTGGTGCAGAGGTGAACATGGAGCAGTGTCATTAGGTTCCTGCCTAGAGTCCAAGATTGTACTTTCTAGTCTGGTGCAAGTAGATATGAGGCCTTACCTGGGTCTTGAGACTATGGGGTTGGCCTGGGAAACTGAATCCATAGAGGTGATCCTGGAGCTTGGGCCTATGGGGGAACCAATCCAGTGCTGCGTCTACTGGAATAGATCTAGACCCAGTGTCTTCTGGAGAAGGCCTGTGTCCTGAGTGTGCTGGATCATAGACCTGCAGTGACCAGTCTGGAGGGTAGGGCTCCAGGGACTGGTCTGGCCTATATGCTTGTCTGCCAGCCTGGTACCTTAAGCTATGGATACCAAACTGATGCTGGGATGGGTCTGAAGCCTGTGTCTATGGCCCAGCGTGGCTCTGGATTGGTCTGGAACCTGTTGTGGACTTAAAGGCTGGGTCTGCAGTTTCTGGTGGGACACTAAGAATGCCTAGAGTCTACATCTACAGAGGTTGACCTCGAGGCTCTATATGTGGGTACCAGCCTATGACTATGGCGCAAGGGGCCAGCCTGATGCTTGGATGGTTGTGGGGTTTGGGGACCCTGGTAGTGCCAGGTGCTGTCCAGAGCCTAGTGTTTTAGTTCATGGGTACGAGTCTGAATTCTAGGGCAGTGGGCCCCTGGCCAATGTGTTTCGTTGGACAGGCCTGGCACTGAGGTCTGAAACATACTCCACTGCTCATGTTCTTCCCTTCCCTTATGTCGAGGGTATATATCTCCATATGTGGTGCCTGAGAACAGGGAGGAATGATGCAGGGAAATTTAAACAGTCAAACAGCCCCTCCTATTCTCTTCAGTGAATCTTTCCTTATTTGTTCTACGCTGTGTGCTTAATATTTGGGGATTTTCTAATTATTGTTATTGTTTATTGATTAATTTCTCTTTGGTCATAAAGCATACCACATAAGATTTCATTCTTGTGAAGTTTACCAAGTCTTATTATTTTGCTAGTATCCTTTTCTGACTACTCTAAATATTTTTTCTGTCACT
The DNA here is from genome assembly GCF_902686455.1 of Sciurus vulgaris. Taxonomy (NCBI): domain Eukaryota; kingdom Metazoa; phylum Chordata; class Mammalia; order Rodentia; family Sciuridae; genus Sciurus; species Sciurus vulgaris. The sequence continues at coordinate 120,118,269 of NC_136461.1, read as the reverse complement.
GTTTCCAGGAGTTTGGCTGTGATGCTAATAGGCTTTTTTTTTTTTTTTTTTTTTTTTTTTAATTTTTTGACTGCTTAGAGTTGGTTGATTCCCTTTTTTTAGTATGAATGTACACAATCGTGGGATTCATTGTGGTGTATTCATATGTGTACACAGGAAAATTAAGTCAGATTCTTTCCACTATCTTTCCTTTTCCTATCTCCCATCCCTTCCCTTCATTGCCTTTTGTCTCTCCAGAACTTTATTCTTCTCCTCTTGCTTTGTGTCGTGGGTTGGCTTCCACATACCAGCAAAATTATTCAACCTTTGGATTTTGGGGATTGACTTATTTAACTTAGCATGATAGTCTTCAGATCCTTCTATATACTAGCAAATGTCATAAAGTCATTCTTCTTAGTGGCTGAGTAATATTCCATTGTGTGTGTGTGGTGTGTGTACACCACATTTTCTTTATCTATTCCTCTGTTGAAGGGCAGGTAGGTTGGCTCCATAGCTTAGCTCTTGTAAACATTGATGTGGCTGTGGCACTCTTAAGGTGTAACTTTTCTGTTTTGTTAGTTTGACACCCAGGTTTTACAGGGTGTGTCACATTCCAGGAACATCCTGTACTCTCAGCACTGTTTTCTCATTAACCTTTCTGTTCTGTTCTCAACCAAAGCAGATGTTCTCTGTAGACATCACATTTTCTCATCCCTAGATGTGCAACTCAGACTCAGCTAATAGGTGGGAACTGTCTCTGTATTTCTTCCTTTTCTTAGATGCCAGCTCTTAAGTGTCATGGGAAGTGGTATTTTTCTCCTAGGCCCAGTGGGACTGCCACACTTTCCCCAGTGCACACTAGCCTGCAAGCAGAAATTCTTCCCAGGCATCTGGGACAGTTGTGGAGCTTGCTTTGTGTTCTCCTAGGGGGCCTCTTATCTTTAAGCTGTATATTGTTTCAAAGCATGGAACTGTCAATTCATGTTATTTTATTGAATTACATTATTGCTTATGGTGAATGTGATCGTTGGATGTGAGGTGTTCCCCAAAAGTTCATGTGTGAGAAAATGCAGGAAGGTTTAGAGGTGAAATGATTGTGTTATGAGAGCCTTAAGACAATCAGTGTGTTAATTCCTGATAGGGATTAACCAAATGGCAACTTTAGGCTGGTAGGGTATGGTGGAGGAGGTGGGTCATTGGGTCAGGTCATTGGGGTATATATTTGGTGAGACTGAGCTTAGTCTTCTCTTTATACTGCTTCTACCACTCTTCTGCCATGATGTTCTGCCTCACCTCGTGCCTCAAGGAAAAGAGCTGGCTGTCTAAGGACTGAAACTCTGAAACAGTGAGCCCCTAAATATGTTTTCCCTCCTTAAAGTTTGTTCTTGTCAGGTCTTTAGTCACAGCAGCAAAAAAGCTGATATAATAGTGGAATAATACACTTTATCACCAGAAAAAGACAATAGCTATATTTTAAACATTGACTTTATACATTTACTTTTTATAGACAAGTACTTACTGTCATGTAGAGTTAGATTTAATTGTGAACCTAAATTCTATCTTTGATCAACAGAATACTTTCTCAGGGTACAATCTTGCCTACTTACATAAACTAGGAATAGCCCTGAAAATCACCAATCAGAAGGCAGATCCCAATGCTGATAACCTGTGTTCCACCCTGCTGCCTTACAGCACACAATCAACCACACTCAAGCAATGCACTTTGATTAAAGAGAATATTTCTGGCACTTTTGGGGAAAGATATCCTTTTAAAGATTTTTTTATTTAAAATTTTACATTATGAGTATTTTAAATGAAAATAGTAATTTTAGACAAAGGAGAATAGTAAGCAGTTTTATAAAAGAAAGTAACATAATTCAAATGTAAAACTTTTTAGTATGCTTAGGTATAACTACTGAAGCTATTGTTTACATGAAAGTCTCAACTTTAATCTTATCACTGCTGAAGACACTGAATTGAGTTATTGGGAGTTCTGTACTTCAATGTCCAGGCTTAAATTAGCATTGCATGGTTTCTGTTCTTTATGGCCTTGGTGACCTTGAAGAGAGATAAAAGAAGCCACATGAGATTCCATCAATTGAGATAAAGTCCTGTATTTCTGTTGCCCATCAATGTCTGTTCATCTCATAAGCCACTTCAGTCTCTTCCTTTCTCTCAAAGGCTGTTCATTTTTGCTCAATTATCTTCTTTACTGTATTATTCAGTTTAAGTGAACCCTTCCCCATCATCTGGAGCCTGCAAAGATATACTTCCTCATGCCCATCATGGGTATATTTGAATAGGGCCGGAGTTCCTCAAGGAAAGTGCTACTCTAATCAGTTTGAAGCACTGATTGGATCAGAAAATCAGAATTGTTTCCTCAGGGCTATCCTCTGGATTAGCAGGTAGAGGTAGAATACACGAATTCTTGCATTAAGGTATATCTGTGTCAGATTCTATCAATATTTCTACTTGGACTGTTTACATGTAAGTTTAGCTTTGATTAGTTTTATCAAGAATCCCATGGTAGAACTTCGTGTGGGTTGGTTTGTAGGAGTGTGTTTGTCTGGGTCTGAGACAGACAGCCTGATATCAAGTGGAGTCAACCATGTATTTTGCTATGGGCTGAGATATTATTTCACTAAAAGATGACACCTTTTGCTTTAAGATGGAGTTATTCCAAGGTCCTGGGATCCCCTTGGTCATTCGTGTCTGGCATGAGCTATGTTGACCTTCCTCCTCTTTAAACTTGTTTGTATTGCCTATTTTCAATATTTCCATTTCACCTTTGACCTCTTTTTCATTTTTTCATTCTCATTGGTAGCATCTGAAGGGTTACGGAAAATAAGATTCCTGCAACATAGCCCCCACAAGAAAATGGAGAGAGGCGGGTCTTGAGAGGAGGAAGGGAAAACTAGCCAAGGAACAATGGGTCCTGGGGGAAAGGGGCAGATACTGAATTCTGGGCCCTAAACCATTACCTTCCCCCATTGAAAATTAGTCCTAAATGTAAGCACAGCAAATACCAATAGGCAAGATTTGAGTCCTCATCCCTAGGGGTCTGGACTCTTATCTCCCCATACAACAATGAGTTTCATCCTTTTGACACCTGCCCTCCTAAATTAAAGTTTTAATCTGTTCAACTAGCCCCTGACTGTCAAAATTGCAGTACACAGCTCCCAGTGATTACATCATTGTTGCCTATAAAACCAAAATCCCCTCTGTAACTGATGGTCATTTTCTCATCTAGAAAGTGGACCCGATGACACCTGAGACCAGGAAGGAATAAAGGCTTCTCTGAATCTGTTGATGTCTATTTCCTGTCTTTTTGTGCTTACAGCATCCTTTATCTTCAGCTGCTCCTGTCTTTTCTATGATTCCACCTTCACTGTCTGATATTCTCATTCATCTTTCCTAAGAATCTGCTTCTAGAACCAGATAGCCTAGGCTGGATCTCAGTTCCTCCACTTATCAGCTATGTCAGGGCATATTACAGTTTCTGAGTATCAGTATCTACCTCTATGAAATGGGTACAATTACTATAGCTCCATCATGTTTTCGAATCTGAGCATAGAGTATTCAATATTTTCTATTAATATGAATAGAATGTTAGTAATATCATTTAATTTAGCTAGTATTATCCAAACCCACGATTTTAATATGTATTTCTAAACTCAAGAATGTATACATCTCTTGCACAAAATTACTGTTTGGTTCCAGAGCTGTACATCAAGATCTATAGATCTCCTTATTGATGAATAGATACTTCTTGGATATCAATAGGCAGCTCAAATTCAACACACTTTCTTTCCCTAAGACATGTTCTTCCCCGGCATTTTCAACGTTAGTGAATTGTAGCACCATTTATCATTATCTTTGAATCATCCTCGAATATTGAATCTTTTCTTTCTCACCATCAGCACTTAGTCATCTCATAATCTTCCTGCAGACACTCTTTTTTTTTCTATTAGTCTAAACCTTATTTGTCTTTCTCTTTTTTGTGAGCAGTTGTAAATCATTGGCTTGAACTCTGTGAAACCCTGGGTGGTGCTGCTTCTGGGAACCCTGTGGTGCCTAAGTGCCAGGGGAATGCCCACTGCAGGATGATTCCTGGTGATAGGGGGAATTCCATGCTTGTCATGGAAGTCTCTAGTCCAGAAAACCATGATTTTAAATCCCAGCTACCCAGAGATGGGTTTAATCTATGAAGCCCCAAACATATTCCCCCCATTTCATTCTGTTTATCTCAAGAAGTTCTTCACACGGAGACCCTTTGATTTTCCTAACTATAAAATAAAATCGTAGGCTTTCATTCCTTTGTTAGAGTCAGTTTCTACCAGAACTGGCCCCACCATGCCCCCACTCTTCACTTATAAACGAGTCTTTGTCTTATTTTTATAATTTCTGATTATTTTTCTCAATCCCACTCACCACTATGCAGGTTCTTGGAGGACCCCTTCTTAAACAGAATTCTAAAATATTCTCCTGCAGTGTCTTGGTAAACAAGCTGCCTGCTTTTTAAAAGCCCTGATGTATGTGTGCAGACTTTGTTGGTGTGAATACGTCTGCCATTGCTAATTACAAAATGCCAAAGATGTAATAAACAGCTTATAAAATTCAAAAATAACTGCTATAGTAGCAGATAATAGAAGTCACTTTCTGATATTGTAACTGATCCACTTCACCTTTTGAATATAGGCCTCCTGGATCTGAGGAGACAAGTTTTCCTTTTCCTCTTCTCCCCCTCACTAACCTGGGGGCAGGGAACTCCATTACCTTAAATTATCTGTGCTCCACAGGAAGGAGGCATCTGCCAGAGGATCTCGGAAGTGAATATCTCCCAAATTAACAAGTGAATCCTAACATACCATCAGGGTGTCCTGGGACACCCTGTCAGGGCACACCTGGAATTCAGCCTTTGAATAGCTTCTTTAAAATCTCCCCCTCCTTCTGAGGGCAGAATCACAGCCCCTGGTGCAAGAGTCCCCTGTTCCTGTTTTGCTAGCAAAGCAATGTATCTTCTTTTTCCTTTTTCTAAAAAACCTTGTCCAGGACAAGGACTGAGGACAATACCTCTCTCCAAACCTAATATCTCTTAATGTGTCTTTCCAAGATAGGTACCAGAATACTTTTTTTTTTTTTTTCAGAACCAAAGTCTTCAGGCTGTTTTGTTCCAGAATGGTACATCAGATCTATATAGCTCCATATTGGAGGAGGTAGGAAGAATCAGGTATTCTTCATAAAATCTTATACCTTTCAGCAATTTTCACAATGAATTTCCCATTTTATATTTCTAACAAAAAAAGTACATTTACCTAGCTTTTTTTTTTTTAAATTCTTTGGCCACATCTTCCTATGGTGTTCCACATCTACTGAGTTTCAGCTCTACAGAATTATAGAATTAGTTTACACTTTAGAGTATTTGCCTTAGTCATTTTCACCTGGTTTAGAAAAATTGTATCTATGTACACTAATTTGCATCATGCCCTAGCAGTGAGATAAAAATATATATTCATGTTCTCCTGTACTGTTTAAAACAACTCAAGAGAGTGGAGAGTTCCATCATTTTAGCAGACCAATTACACTATTTCCCCCAAATCAGTCCACTAGCGAGTACTGAAGGCAGGATTCAAATCAGATGTGTCTTATTCAAAACCCTTGTTCTTGATCATTATTGAAAATGACTTCTTAATTTCATTAGATATTTATTATCAGCACAAGTATAATATTCTTTTGAAACCCATATGAATGTCTTTTCCTTATTATATGTATATATATATATTTTTCTTTCAATTTTGGTACTGGGATAGGACCTAGGGGCACTCTACAACTGAACCACAACCCCAGGCCTTTATTTTTATTTTGAGACAGGGTCTCACCAAGTTGCCAAGGCTGGCCTTAAACTTGTGATCCTTCTGCCTTAGCCTCCCAAGTTTCAGTGATTATAGGTATGAATCACTGCACCTGTCTCCATTTTCTTAATTTGTAAAAACACAAAATAAAACAAGAAAAATCTTCTACTCAGATATGAGGGCAAGGACATTATTTAATCCTTGCACTACTGAACTGTTCATGTAACACCCTAGAAAGATAGTTTCCCAAATCCTAAAAAAAAAAAAAACAAATGATTTCCCTCTTGGCAAATTAATGCTCTGTCTAGTTCCCACCTTAATGAAACTGTGACTTCCACACACCAGCGTCAACTTCTTGTCAATGTTCTCAGCTGGAAGCAGAAGAGTCGAAGTTTATCTCCTTCGTTACACTTGATATGTGCCATTTTCCATTCCCTATCACATCTATCTTTCCTGTATTATCTTGTATTTCATAGATTGTGTTCTTCTTATTCACTTTTTTCTGCAAAATGAAAATTCAGTTTCAGAAGAGTAACTGTCATATGTTTAAGAAAGACTTTTGAGACCAAGTCAATACAAAATGTAAGAGGTCAATTATAGGCATAGATCTACATGTAGCTTGGCAAGGTCTTCTCAAAGAAACTTGCTTTTCTTTGCCTGTTTCCTAATTTTTGCTTTCCTTCTAGGCATTTTCTGCCTGACAATTATAGAACAATGAATTTTCTTCCTGGTCTCAACTGCTTCCTCTCAGGAACAGATTTGATTCCTTTCAGAGAACCTGAAATCGGTAGGATCAGTGAACTTCTATGACTCTTCTGTTTATTAAGATATGAATGGACATTTGTTACCACTGTTCATTCATTCAATAGAATAAGGGGATCTATATAACAAGTAACTATATAACAAGTTAACTTATAGTTAAGTTCTAGTGACTTCCTAATGCTTCTGTAAAACCTTCTCCATTGATTTATTCTTTTCCAATAACATTATCCCAGTAACCTATGTTCCCCACTTCATACTGTATAGAGTCTCACTCATTAAGCTATTATTTATCAATTCTATAATTGCATATATACGGATAGTCTCTTAAAAAGGGTGTAATAATCAATATAAAACAAAGAGGCAATCCTAAAAGACAGGTATATACAGTCATAAAAGGAGCTAATTTTATAAGATGTTAGTTGAGTTCACAAAAGTTTATAAATTTTGTTATTGATCAAAGGCATAATACTAATGCCCTGAATTTGAGCATTGATATCTCAATGAAATGTTCATATTTTATTTAGATGAGTTAACTTGTCTTTCAATATCATGTCATACAATGATTCTAAGTTGTTCAATAAACTCCGAATTATTAATGAAATGAGTAAAATACAACAGATATCACTGAATGGTTAGATCATTGCCTATTAAATGTTTTTGCATTCAGGAGAATATAATCAACTCATTTATTCCTGAGAATGCATGTTAAAACCAGAATTCATCCTTATTAGGGCAATCCATTCTTCCTACAAAAGAAAGAAAAAAAAAAAAAAAAAAAAAAACAAAGCAAAGAAGGAAATAAGTAAAGATTTATATAGTTGCAATAGAGTTCAAAGGAATAAGACTACAAGAATAAGTCTACCTATCTGTGCCATGCATTGTCCTTGCTCACTGTGACTGTGGATAGGTAATGATAACTAGTAAAATGAGGCCTCTTAGGGAGATTTTTGCAAAGAATTTTCTTGGAGGAATTTGGGGAATAGAATGTTAAAAGGTTACCTAGTCTTATTTCCTATCTGTTTCTCTATAGTCAGGGGTAGGGAAGCTCTTCAGGTTACACTGACCCCTGGAATATGGTGTGAGGAAGAAGTATCAGGAAGAGTACCTTGGAGGACTGCTGAATGGTGTTGGTGGATGTCCATGAGGAGTCTGGGGACAGCCCTCAGTTTTCTGTTTGCTGGTTGCTGAAGGTGCTAGAGACTGACTCTGCTCCCGGGGAAGCTGCATTCTCTCAGGGTCTTCAGATTTCTTGATTTTATTTTCCTGAAAGAAGTTTTTTCCCCCCTTTTTGTCTTGGTAAAGGTAGTTTTTCCTTTTGGTGCTGGGAATTGAACCAGGGTCTTGTGCATGCTAATTAGGTGGTCTACCACTGAGCCACACTCCCAGCCTTAATGGAGCTTAATGTTAATTGAAGCACAACACCTTTAGATAAAAAGGTTATTTTGTATAAACAGATTCTAATTATACTGATACATTGGAAACTCCAGGACCTTACAGTTCATCCTCTGATAAGATGCCCAGAGTACTGGGCATATATGACTGCTTCATAGAAAGAGCAGAAAAAATTATGTGCATGTCAGCCCTGTGCTCATTTCCTGCAGAAGAGCAGGAGACTTGGATTTGGAAAATCTACATTTGAACTCAGTGTCTTTCAATAGGCTTTGGCAAGTCATTGCCCTGAACTGACTTCTCTTTGAGTACATATCTTACAAAAGGGTAATGACTTCATATTTCTGTTAAGGGGGATTATAATACCTATGTTGAGGTGCACAGCAGTACTCAAACAAAATGGGAGACCAATAAGTATGAGTTTGTTGACTCTGAACCTCATTTTCTCTATGTTCTTGGACTAGATAGAGACTGGAGTGTTCATTAAAAGGCAAGAGGTGGAAGAGCAGGAGTGGACACTTTTTCAGTGGGAGCTCAGCTGTCCTACCTTCAATGAAGGGATCTCTTCCTTTGATTCTGGTTCCGAATCTGGTTTTGTTGGGATGTAGAAGGGGCAGTAGTAGGTTCATCCTGCTGACCTTTTTTCACTGTAGATTTTCTTTCCCCTTTGGATTTCCTTTTAACTGATGAAGTAAAAGAAAGCACAAGAAACTCAGGGCTCTGGTTAAAGACGGGGAAGCAGTTTTAGTGCTGTTTCCTATCTGTTCCTGCTTTTGTGTCTAACTATGGGTGTCCACCTCTGTGCTATCAGTTCAGCCTGGCAGTAGCCACCCAGGCACAGTCTCCGCCTCGGAGGTTTCCTTAGCCTTCCTGTCCTGGGGACTTCCTGTGTGCAGTGAGCACAGCCTTCCTATCCTGGGACTTTCCTGGACATGGATCAATCCCTTTCCTAACCTCTTAGTCTACATTTACCTTATAGCATCTAAAATTTACATAATATTAAGGATAGGTCATCTTTGTAGAAGACTTCTCCAAATTAAAGAGAGGAAGAAACTTCATTTGCTTTGTGACATGACAAAATGGTTATGTTGGAGTTTGAGTTTTACACGTGCCCTTTAACCCAGTATTTTTTAAGAGTGAAGTTCTTTACATCACTGAGAGGCAGACTTTTATTTAAATACCACTTCATTTTTGTTGCCAGAGAAGATATTAATGATGGCACAAGTATTGTAATAGAGCAGTAATAGTAATTGATTTAAATATTTTTAAGATGTACTTTTTTTTCCTAATTTTACCTTGACATTTTCTATGGTAATGTATTGAAAACTCTAGTGTTTCAATGACTCCTTCTGAGTTGTCTTCTTTATCTCCTGTCTCAAAAGACATACCCCCTCCTGCCAAAATACACTAGAACCCTTGGATGGAAAGGAGTTTTCTAAGTTGTCCAATTGTTGGCATCTCAAGAACCACTGTTGCTATGGTTACTGAGGTATAGACTGGGAAAGGGATGTATCAATTGTGAGCAGGTCAGGCTTCTAGTAAAGGTTGGGGAGAATGCAGAAAGGATGGGAGTCAGGGGTGCTTCCTGGTTACCTTTCAACCTCCGTTTTTCAAGAGTTTCGGCGAGGTCTGCAAGTGCTGGTATGTCTCTGCACATGCTATCAGTTTTCTCAGCCCAGCATCATTTTGGAACTCTCTTCCATCAAGTCAGCAATCCTAATTCTGTCATAATCATCTTGCATTTTCTAGTCAGCTTTAAATCTTTGGTCAATAAGGACTTAATCAATCTAAATTCATAATCATTGAATGGCCTCTAATCCATTCAGCAGAACAATTTTCTTATATTCGTTCACCATCTCTGAAGTTATGGATGAGCCTAGAAGAGAGAAACAGCTTACAGTCTGACACTTGTATAATGACACATTCAAAATGAATCAAAATGCAGTCTGTAAAAAAAAAAAAAAATTTAAAAAGGATGTGTGTATGTGAGTGAATGACCCCTGTCCAAGTGTTGTCCACAGGTGTGTGTGTGTGTGTGTGTGTGTGTGTGTGTGTGTGTGTAATGAAGAGGGTCTACTTACCAGAGGTGTAGCTGTGGAGAATGGGTGCAGAGATGCTGCTGTAAACATTTCTAAGAAATTCTTCCCTGTGAGTGATCATAGCTGAGTGGATTCAGTGGTGGGTGTGGTCAAAGGAGGTCTGGAAATAGGCAGTCATGGCAGGACTTAGACTGAGGGCTGGGCTGGGTCAGAGTTCCTGGCTCCCCTTTCCTTCTCTCTTGGAACTGGAGCCTGTCCCTGGCTGTCCTTTGTTCTGACTCTCTGCTGGGCTGTTATGCATGAAGTGGCTGCTCTGCCAATGGATGCAGCCTCTCACCTACCAAGGTATGACCATCTGCTCCTGCATTCCACTTCCAGGCTCAGTTCCTGACCCTTGTCCACTTGGCTGCTCCCTAACCAGTTCTCATTAGCACTGTGTCTCTCTGGTGTTGGAGCATGCATTCTGTGTCCTCTGTGCCCCATTGCTGTTACTTGGCTGAATATCTACAAGCTTTATTTGTAGGGTCACAGTATTTATTGGTACAATTATTTCAACGGTTGCTTGATTTTTCTCCTTTCAGGCTTAATTTCCTTAGATTTTTCATAGAGTCAATTTTTCTCTATTACCCCCAGCACAATACTGCTGAAATTCTTTAATAGTTCCTTAATTTCTTTTAAAAAATATTCCTGTCTCCTTCAATTATCTGGAAGACCTTGAGTGATCTGCATCTTACTTCTGTTTTCTTCTGTGCATTCATTATATCACGTGCTTCTGAAAGAAAAACACACCTTGTCTGTCCTTGCTTTATGATTGCTAATTCCCTTTTCATTGCCTGAAAAGCCTCTCCTGTATTTCCTTCTCTGATTTCCTCCCACTGCCATATTTAAGACTGAACTGAAGTTTTGTTTTCTGGAAGCCCCAGAGTTCCAACATGAATGAGTATCACACCTGTGAACCATGGTAGCCTCTTTTGCTTTTCCCTAGTGACACTGGGTACATGGTATGGATTCCAATTTTCTGCTTACTACAAGTCTTTTTAGTTTAGGAATCATTTATTTGCACATCTTTTGTGTAAATGGAATGTTCAAATTTCTGGGGTTCTTAATTGCTTTTCCTTAATGGATTATGAATGTCCTCAGATTGAAAAGACCCATAGAATGTATGAAAAATCCACACATAGAATATTATAGTGAAGCTCAGTAATCTTAAAAGCAAAATGAATTCTCTGTCTCTAGAAATGAAGACTGTAATATACAAATTGTAAGGAGTCAGATCGAAACTGATTTTCAACAGCTAAACTGCTTATAGCAAGACCATGTAATAATGTTTCAAAATCCCTTATATATCGCAGAACCCCAAATGTTTTAAGATGGAAAACTTTGAGAGTGTGACAACACAGTTTATTTGTAAAATATAACCATATGTGAGATGATAGGAGGTATGTGTAATTCTTATTGTGTCCACTTAATTTGAATATTCTTCTATGTTGTCTTGTTGAAATATTATTGCTTTTGGTATTAAAGATCCAGATTCCAGTGGAGTTTGTAGTAGTGCAGAATTTACAACAGATGTTTCAAATAGTTTTCTGAGAACTCCAAATACTGAATTTCATAATATAGGCAACCCAGGCACAGCATAGGCATTGCTTGCTCGGATCTCCAGGGCCTCCCAGGCCCAGCCCATGGATCTCCAGCAACTTGCCCGCAGGCTCCCCATCTATCAAACCGCAGGGTCACCGCTTCTCGCTATCATGGATTATTCCTGACTTGGACATCACCATTGTTAGCTGGGGCAGCTCCTGTCCTGAGACGGCATTATTAAGTATCTCTCATGCATCAGGCTACTGAAGACTGGGAGGTGTTAAGTGATATATTACAGTTTTATTGTAGATTTTTTTTATTAGTAGCATTATTACTATTATTCCTACTTTTCTTTTTTAATTATTTTTCTCACTGTCTCTATTTTCCTTTCTCTATATGTTTCCATGGAGTTTCTTTCTCTCTTTTCTCATGCTAACAACCAATTTCTTTTGATTGCACTTTCACTTTTCCTATTATCTAGTACTCACTTCTTATTTCATTAACATTACGTCCTACATCCCTCCCCATCCTCTTTGTCCATCATTAGGAGTTGTGGACCTTATTTCAAACCTATTGTTTATGCTTTAGATAATAATTGAACTCATCATCTCTGTTTATTAGGACAGTACTGTTAATATCTTAATAGGGGCTATTTGGGTTAAGGCTGCATATTGTTTGTATTGTGTGCTGCCAATATTCATCTCCCACTTTAAGGTGAGGTATTGGACACTATAAGCCTACAGGGAGCAACTGAAATACCTGCACTACTAGAGGGGAAGATACAGGAACAATATGAAGAAACAGGGGAAGAAAGTATCCCAAATAAACCAAGATGCTATATTAATAGAATTCAATGACAGCATGGTAGAATAAACTTCAGAAAAAGAGTTCAGAATGTACATAATTAAAATGATCCAAGAAGCAAAGGCTAAGAGAGCAAATACAGGCAATGATTGATCACTCCAATAAACAGTTAAAAGAACAAATGCAGGAAGTAAAAGATCATTTTGATAATGAGATAAATAATCTGAAATAAAACAAACAGAATTACTTGAAATGAAGGAAACAATAAACCATATTAAAAACTCAATAGAAAGCATCACCAACAAACTAGATCACTTGGAAGACAGACTTCAGACAATAAAGACAAATTATTTAATCTTGAAAATAAAATTGACCACACAGAGAAGATGGTAAGAAATCATGAACAGAATCACCAAGGATTATGGGATGTCATGAAAAGACCAAATTTAAGAATTACTGGGATTGAGGAAAGCACAGAGATACAAACCAAAAGAATGAACAATCTATTCAATGAAATAATATCTGAAAATTTCTCCAACCTGAAGAATGAAATGGAAAATCAAATACAAGAGGCCAATAGAACACAAAATATGCAAAATTACAACAGATGCACACCAAAGCACATATAATTAAAATACTTAACATACAAAATAAAAATAGACTTTTAAGGACTGTGAGAGAAAAGCATTAGATTATATGTAGTGAAACCAATATGGATATCAGCGGATTTCTCAGCCCAGACTTTAAAAGCTTGAAGGGCTTGGAACAACATATTTCAAGCTCTGAAAGAAAATGGATGCCAACCAAGAATCTTATACCCAACAAAACTAACCTTCATATTTGATGGTGAAATAAAATTCTTCCATGAAAAACAAAGTTAAAAGAATTTACAAATGGAAAGTTTGCACTACACAACATTCTCAGCAAAATATTCCATGAGGAGGAAATGAAAAAAAAAAAAATGAAAACCAGCAAAGGAAGGAAATATACTAAAGAAAATGTCTATCAAAGGAGAAACTAAGTCAGGTTAAAAACCAACACTAAACCAAAATGACCAGGAATACAAATTTTATTTCAATAATAACCCTGAATGTTAATGGCCTAAATTCATCAATCAAAAGACATAGACTGGCAGACAGGATTGAAAAAAAAAAAAAACCCAACAATATGCTGCCTTCAAGAGACTTATAGAAAAACACATGAACAGACTAAGGGTAAAAGGATGGGGAAAACATACCATGCACACAAACTCAGTAAAAAATTGAGGGTTTTCATCCTCATATCAGATAAAGTGGTCTTCAAGCCAAAATTAATCAGAAGGATAAGGAAGGACATTTCATACTGTGTAAGGGATACATAAATCAGGAAGACATAACGATCATAAATATTTATGCACCAAGCAATGATGCACCCATGTATGTCAAACAAATCCACCTCAATTCCAGGCACCAAATAAACCACAACACAATAATACTGGGTGAATTTAACACATGTCTCTCACCACTGGATAGATCTTACAAACAAAAATTGAATAAAGAAAGCATAGAACTCAATAACATAATCAATAATTTGGATTTAACAGACATCTATGGAATATTCCATCCATCAATGAGCAAATACACTTTCTTCTCAGCAGCACATGGATCCTTCTCTAAAATACACCATATGTTATGCTACAAAGCAGTCTTAGTAAATACAAAAAAATAGAGTACTACCTTGTATTCTATCACATTATAATGGAATAAAGTTAAAAAGCAATGATAGAATAAACAACAGAAACTACTCTAATACCTGGAGACTAAATATTATGCTATTGAATGATGCATGGATAGCCGAAGACATCAGGAAGGAGCTAAAGAAAATTCTTAGAGGTAAACGAGAACATCGGTAGAGCATATAAAATTCTCTGGGATACTATGAAAGCAGTAGTAAGAGGAAAATTCATTGCATAGAATGCTTTCAAAAAGAAGAAAAGGTATACAGGTAAATCACCGAACATTACAGCTCAAAGTCGTAGAAAAAGAAGAACAGATCAAGACCTGAAGTAGAAGAAGACAGGAAATAATTAAAATCAAAATTGAAATCAATGAAATTGAAACAAAAGGAACAACTGAAAAAACTGACAAAACAAAAAGTTGGTTCTTTGAAAAAATAAACAAAACTGATAAGCCCTTAGCCACACTAACAAAGAGAAGGAGAGAGAAACCCCCAAATTACTAAAATTTGTGATGAAAAAGAAAATGTCATGACAGGCACTATTGAATACAAAACATAATTAGAAACTATTTTGAAAGTGTATACTCCAACAAATAGAAAATCTTGAAGACATTCAACAGGTTTCTAGAGAAATATGATCCACCCAAACTGAATCAGAAAGACATACACAATTTAAACAGATCAATTTCAACCAATGAAATAGAAAAAGTCATAAAAAAACTTACAAACCCAGAAAAGCCAAGGACCAAACAGATTCTCAGCCAAGTTCTACAAGACCTTCAAGAAGAACTAATTCCAATACTCCTCAAAATACTCCATGAAATAGAGAAGGAAGAAACCCTTCCAAACTCATTTTATGAAACTAGAATCACCCTGATATCAAAATCAGACAAAGACACATCAAGGAAAGAAAACTTCAGACCAATATCCCTGTTGAACATAGATGCAAAAATTCTTTTAAAAATTCTAGGAAATCACATACAAAAAACATATTAAAAAGATAGTGCACCATGATCAAGTGGGTTTCATCCTAGGGATGCAAGGTTGGTTCAACATCTGGAAATCAATAAATATAATTCATCACCTTAATAGACTTAAAGTTATGGTTATTTCAATAGATGCAGAAAAAAACCATTTGATAAAATATAGCACCCCTTCATTCTCAAAACAGTAGGAAAAAGAGGAATAGTAGGAACATATCTCAACATTGTAAAGGCTATCTATGCTAAGCCCATGGTCAACATCATTCTAAATGGAGAAAACCTGAAAGCATTCCCTCTAAAAACTGGAATAAGACGTGGATGCCCTCTTTTGCCACTTCTATTCAACATAATTCTTGAAACTCTAGCCAGAGCAATTAGACACACCAAAGAAATTAAGAGATAATAGAAAAAGAAGAACTCAAACTATCACTATTTGCCAATGACACGATACTTTATTTAGAGGATCCAAAAAATTCTATCAGATAACTTCCAGTAAAAGAATTCAGCAAAGTAGCAGGATATAGAATCAACACTCATAAATCTAATGCATTTCTATTAATAAGTGATGAATCTTCTAAAAGAGAAATTAGGAAAACTATCCCATTCACGATAGCCTCAAAAATAAAATAAGAACTGGGGATATAGCTCAGTTGGTAGAGTGCCTGCCTTGCAAGCACAAGGCCCTGAGTTCAAATCCCCAGCACCGCAAAAATAAATAAATAAATAAAGTAAAATAAAATACTTGGGAATCAATCTAACAAAAGAGGTGAAAAAACCTCTACAAGGAAAACTACAGAACACTAAAGAAAGAAATTAAAGAAAACCTTAGCAGATGGAGAGATCTCCCATGTTCTTAGATAGGCAGAATTAATATTGTCAAAATGGTCATACTACCAAAAGTGCTATACAAATTCCAATTAAAAATGCAATTCCAATTAAAATTCCAATGATGTACCTCACAGAAATAGAGAAAGCAATCATGAAATTCATTTGGAAGAGTAAGAGACTCCAAAGTAATCCTGAGCAGAAGAGCGAAGCAGGAGCTATCACAAAACCAGACCTTCAACTATACTTCAGAGAAATAGTAACAAAAACAGCATGATATTGGCACCAAAATAGGCACGTAGACCAATGGTACAGAATAGAGGACATAGAGACAAACCCACATAAATATAGTTATCTCATACTAGACAAGGGTGCCAAAAACGTACAATGGAGAAAAGATAGCCTGTTCAACAAACAGTGCTGGGAAAACTGGAAATTCATATGCAGCAAAATGAAATTAAATCCCTATCTGTCACCTTGCACAAAATTCAACTCAAAATGGATCAAGGACCTAGGAATTAAACCAGAGATACTGTACCAAATACAATAAAAAGTAGGCCCAAATCTTTATCATCTCATCTGAGGACCAGACTTCCTTAGTGAGACTCCCAAAGCACAAGAAATAAAAGTAGGAATCAATAAATAGGATAGATTTAAACTAAAAAAGCCTTTTCTCAGCCAAGGAAACCATCAAAAATGTGAAGAGAGAGTCTACAGAATGGGAGAAAATCTTTGCCACACACACTTCAGATAGAGCAAAAATCTCCAGAATTTATAAAAAACTCAAAAACTTTACACCAAGAATGCAAATATCCCAAACAATAAATGGGCTAAGGAAATGAGCAGATACTTCCCAGAAGATATACAAGCAATCAACAGATACATGAAAAAATGTTCAACATCTCTAGTAGTTAGAGAAACGCAAGTCAAAACTAACCTAAGAGTTCATCTCACCCCAATTAGAATGGCTATTATCAAGAATACAAGCAACAATAGGTGTTGACAAGGTTGTGGGGAAAAGGTACACTTATACATTGCTGATGGTGTTGCAAATTGGTGCAGTCACTCTGGAAAGCAACATGGAGATTCCTTGGAAAACTTGGAATAGAATCACTATTTGACCCAGCTATCCCACTCCTTGGCTTATACCCAAAGGACTTAAAATCAGCATACTACACTGGTGCAACCACATCAATGTTTATAGTAACTCAGTTCACAATAGCTAGATTGTGGAACCAACCTAGATGCACTTCAATAGATGAATGGATAAAGAAACTGTGGAACATATACACAGTGGAATGTTACTCATCCTTAAAGAAGAATAAAATTATGATATTTATTGGTAAATGGGTGGAGTTGGAGAATATCATGCTAAATAAATAAGCCAATCCCAAAAAACCAAAGACCAAATGTTTTCTCTGATAAGTGGATGATGATACATCACGGGGATGGGGTGGGTAAGGGAAGAATGGAGGAAGAATGGATTGTGTAGAGGGAAATGAGGGGTGAGGAGGGGGCGGGAGGAAGGAAAGATAATGAAATAGGCAAACATCATTACCCTACGTACCTGTATGATTACACAAACGGTGTGACTCTACTTCGTGTACAACCAGATAAATGGAAGTTTGTGTACAATGAACCAAAAAATTACTTAAAATATTAAAAAAAAAACATACCTAGCACTTCTGATATAGAAAAGGGTGTTTTCAAACTGGTTTTAGTGAAAAAATAATCTTAGAAATGTAATTTTAACCTAGACAAAATGACATTTAATTAGGAAAGCCTCAACAAGTACTCTCTGGCTCCTAAGGCCTAGGGAGGTTTGAAAGAAAAAGACCCACATGGAAATATCTATGAAAGTAGTAATCAATAAGAAAACAATGGATTAAGAAATACTTCAGGCCAAAATATCTGGAGAATAAAAACAAACTTGATTACGTATGACTATGTTTTAAAAATAAAGACAGGATGGAAGAGAAGTGAAACAGGGAGTTCATCAACATGGTGAAGGTAGGGGGAACAGAAAGTAACAGATGTATTTGTCTTAAAGGTTAAAACAGAGCAATACATTAAAAAAAAGAGGATAAAAAGAAGTCATAGATTAAAGTGAAGATCGCAAATACGAGACAGAATGCTTGCTTCCAGCACATACATAAAGGCCTAACCTGTTAAGTGAAAATTCTTGTCAAAATTAATTGAAGACAAGTATCTAAATGTCATTAACAAAACAATACTTAAAGGTGGAAAAAAAGACAAACATAACAAATCATTATGTGACAAGTAACTAAAGGAAAGTAATTTTCTGTATATTAGTGTAGATTTAAGTAGACTTGAAGGTAAATCCATTATCAGATTCCACTTTGTAATAAAACATTCAACTTCTAGGAAGAACTGGAAGTTTTAATTATGGATGTTTCTAATAACAGTATATCATAACTTTATGTTCCTTATGGTACCATAAATAATATTATGGAATATATTTTTCTCCATACACACACACAGGTACACAGATGTATACATCATATACATGTATGTGTATGTGTGAGTGCCCACACATACATATTTGGACTTTAAGGATCTACAAGGAAAAAGTGACAACTTAACAGTTGGTATGGCAGTATATTTCTCAATTACTGAATGAGCAAAGTAAAAGATATGTAAATATTTAGAATATCTGAGCAACATACCTGATAATAATATTTTTCTAACACATAAAAACATGTGATATCAACATTTTAAATTCATATTCTATTCAAGTGCATGTGAAATATTGAACTTGGCTATACAGAGAGTCTTAAAAATTCTAAAATACATGATTTCTTTCTACTTGACTTTTCTTCTTTTCTCCTACCTCTTACCACCAAAACATATATATATGTGTGTGTATACACATATATAAAATATAAAATGAACTATTTATATATATAATGAATTCTCGGATTGGCAGAGCTATACAAAAGTGACTGAAATCTGCCTCTACCACTGTTTCTGAATGGAGTTAAAGTTAAAAATAATTCAGAAAATATTAAGATCATATATTTTAATAATTGTGTTTATGAATCTAAAATTTTCTACAATGCTTTTGCATTTGTTCTCACATTTTGAAAAATTGGAATAATGCTACAAAATACAAATTTCATGTTCAGATGTATTTTTTTACATAATATTATATGTTTTTTTCTTTGTCTTATTCTTGTCTTTTCCTGAGGCCCCTCACTATAGTCACCAAGTTTTTTATACTCTCTCCAACCAAGAAAACCAAAGTCCTCTTCTGCATATGAACCCATGCCAGTTCCTACTCAGAATTTACTTTAAAATCTGCTATAGTCAAAATGCACTTCCCTTTATTCAGGCCTCAGTGTTGGAGAATAAAGATGTCTGTTATCTTTCAAGTGAATCAGTCTTGCTACTGCAGTTGTCACTATTTCTAGCACAACTGATGCCAGCCCTACTCCCCTGACTCCACCAACCAGAAGACCCAACACTGATTTCCCCTGGTGACCTTGTGATTTCTGGTGTCCAGATCTTCTCCACAGAAAGCACTGATAGGACTCACCTCCCTGGAAATTTCTTCAATAGTAGTCCAGAACTTGAGATTTTCAGTAATGCAAGAAGCAGGGATTTTTTTGTTTTGAGTTAGGAAAATAAGTCAGCAAAGCTCTCAGACTCAACAGCAGAATATTGTGTTCTTAAATGCTGGAAAAATGAAGCAGCTTTCAAAGATAACAGGGGAAAGGAGCACTGGTGAGTCACTTACTTACTATGCTGGGTGACTCACACTGTACTCATAGCTCTGGAAGAAAGGAAACAAATCACGAAGAGTAAGTCCCCTCCTATCAGTGAGCTAGGTTTCAATTTCCTCAGCCAGAAGAACTGGAGTGTCCTTCCTGTAACATCTTAGTAACTATGTTAGAGCTCAGCAGTACTGAGATGTTTTTCTTACGAATCTCAATAGATAAAGAAGTTCCAACATTAGGACTTCCATACCCAGCACTTAGGAACTTATATTCCTTTGAATGAAGCTAAAGTATCAAAAGGGAGAGGTAAGCCTTCCAGTCTCTTGAAATGCACACCTCCCTAGTCTTCCATACAATGAGAATAAAAGGGAAAAGAGCATCATTAATCTCATCTTCACAGGATGATCAACAAGGAGTCTTTGAATAGATGAATGAATGAAGTTTCCAGTTCATCCAAGATACTGTTCTCTGACCTTCACTGTCAGGGACAAGGTAGATTTTTCTAGGATCCTAGTCTGTTCGAACTTCCCTGAAAGTCACCATCAGCTGTTTTCAGCTCATAGATATCCTCTTGGCTTAAGTCCTCTATCACTTATGTTGTTGCTCTGAAAAGCACTCATCACTAGCACTGATGAACATCTACTGATTGAACATTGGAATGAAGTGGTTATTCTTTTATCTATTTTTTCAAGTGGAATGTTTAAATGGTATAATGTGTGGTTCTCTATATCTTCTGCATACAAACTCTCTATTAATCATATTATATGTTTTCCCAGTATTTGGTGTGTATTTGCACTCTAATACTCTGTCTTATTTGTAAAGAAACAGAATTTGCTGCCTGCAATCAAATTTATTAAAGTTTTCCTTTCTGGCTTGTACTTTTTGTGCTTTAAGATATTTTTCCCTTCCTCAATGTAATGAAATTTTCCTATGTTTTCTTTATATGATATCACTGGTCACATTTGTCCTTTAATCTCTCATGATATGTAATTTTTCTGTGATGTGAGATACGTCACACAATGTATGTGAGATACGGCACACACCATGCTGTGAATTTCATCGATGGAGATTTCCCTCCTGTTGGTCCAACACTTTTCACATATGGGCTTTCTGTCGTTGGCAATATACAATTTGTCACATATACGTGCTTCTACCCTCATGCTACCTATTAACTTATATTTCATACTGCTTTAATTATTAGGGCTTCAATAGATATTGGTTCCTAGGAGAACTGGTGCCTCCGAAACCATTACTTTGGTCTGGGTTTTGCCCTTATACTTTTATACAGGTTTTAGGCTTATCTCAACAAGTTATTTAGAAGTGTCTTTTAGTTTTTTTTAAAAATTGAATAATCTGTATTTTTATAGTTCTTTTTCATTAGTTCATTGCAAACATACATAATATTGGAGTTCATTTTGTCACAACTCTATGAGTATAAAATAGAATTTTCTTAAATTCAGTCCCCAGGTCTTTCCCTTTCACACCCTTACGTCTACTCCTCTTTTCTTTCCCCTACTCTACAGATCTTTCTTCTATTTATTTATAGTTTTTTTAATTAGTGCATTACGGATGTGCATAAAGGTGAGATTCAATGTGTTATATTCATATATATATGTATATATATATATATATATATGCTGAATAATCTCTAATTTTAGAGCAGTTTGAGGTTATAGGAAAATCAATAGAAAATATAGGGTGTTCTCATATACTTCCTTCACACACATGCACAACTTCTCCTACTATTGACACCCGACACCAAAAGGGGTGTGTATGCAACAGTCTTTGAGGTTTTATATGGTGTTTATAGGTTCGTGTGAAAAGAATTGTCCTATTCATGTTATTGAGTTTTCAAATAAAAAATCATATATATTCCTGTTTGTCTTCTTTGCAATCATTCAGTAAATTTTTATAATTTTTTTCTATAATGGTTTTATATGTCTTTTGCTAGATATTCCTAGTACATTATAATTTTTTAAATTTTTCGCAATTTGTTTTCTATTGGAATATTTGTTAAATAAAAAATGCAGATTTTTATACTGATCTTATGCCTAGAAATATTGGTAAACAATTTCTGATATTTTCTGCATTATTTTGTGTATTACATATAAGCAATTTTAAATGTCATAGTAGCATTAAAATAGAGAAGGAAACTAATGGAACAGAAAAAAAAAAAAGTCCAGAAACTGACACACATGTAGAAAGAACTGATTTTTAAATTTTGAAATGATAGACATGAAATGTATGCACTGTGTTGTATGACAGTATACCTCAATAAACCTGTTTTAAAAATAAGAAGAAAGGACCCTGTTCTCTAAGAATTTCAGAGACATTATATGAACTGTGAAGATTTATTATTTCAGCAATGATGAACATCTCTCTTGGGAAACTTTTGTTTACTTTTTGTCCAAATCTCCTTCACTGTACGATAGTCATTTTATTTTTCATTGAAAATGACATTTACGACTCTCCTTGTTTATTTGAATGTAGAATCTCCTTTACTGGTGTAATCTAATGTGTTTTGGGTCCCTTATAGGGTGACCCCAATGTTGGGAGATAGAGAATAGACATAAAGAAATGCTGTTACTAGCAGGCCTGCATAACATCATTGATGAGGAACTGAACTAGTATTAGCTATTTCTTTCAGATGAATTCAAGATCACCAAAGGCAAACTGCAGGTTGCAGACAGGACAGTTAGCCAACTTGCTGATTCAGAAGGCTGGTGTGGTGTGTGCAGTTTGAAGGCCATTTGTATCTTCTGGAAGTTGAATTACATGCATGTGATAAAAGTCTTCAGGAAGAGTAGAAAGTCAGCCCTGCATTGATGTGATCAAAAAACCTGACAAGAAAAACTTAGAGGAGGAAAAGTTTATTTTGGGCTCTGGGTTTCAGAAGTGTGTCAATAGTCAGCCAACTCCATTGCTCTGGGCCTGTGTGTTTTTTAATTTGTTCCAATTAGTAGAATGCATTTATACATTTTGATAGATCATACATAAATGGAGTGTAATTTCTCATTTTTCTTATATATATTGTAGTTCAAAGAAGATTTTTAACCTCTGTGTATTTCGATCTTTTTTTGTGTGAAGTGGGACAGAGAATTACATTCTCATTACTGTGTTATGAAGAGTGAACCAGATAACCTACATGAAGAAAACAGATTTTGGAACCAGCATCTAGTAACTGCTCAAAAAAGTATAAATATAATTATTGAAATATAATTATTATCATTGTTAGTCCATATTCTATTCTGAGTTTTGAATGTTTGCTCTGTTCTACAAATGTATCATGTAGTATGCAGACCCTGTTAAGGGAAACTCCATATCAAGGAGATATGAAAGATACTTTATAAAATATGCCTCTCTATTGATGTCTGTGAATTATAGGAGTTTACTCTCATCCAGTGGAAGTCCTATGAATTGAAAGAATAAGAGAAGCCATCAATTCTGCAAGACTTGGATCAACAAGGATTTTGATGTCTGAATTTTGAAAACCATCTGCATACTACCACTAAAGCAAGAGTAAGTCAGGAGAAATCACAGAGGAACTGGAGTAAAGACCACAAATACCTGTGGCGTTTGTGATCATATATTACATAATTAAGTGCTGCTTACATGGATGTATTTAGCTGGTCTTAAGTTAAAGCGTAGTGAGGCTATTTACAATCAACTCATGCATTGTGTTTATAAACATGACCTCTGTATGAGACCATACAGAATGTTAGCCAGGGTGAAATAACAGGAATATATGGGGAGGCAAATATAAGAGGATCATGCTGTTAGTCATGGGAGATGTCAGTGGACATGATGGCATCATGGTAAAAGTTTTATAGAATAGTTTAGTGTGAATAGAATAGTTTTATAGGAAGAGTTTTATAGGTGGAAGTGGAGAGGAAATGAGCTTTGGGCTTTAAATTATAGGAAATGGAGCAAAAGAGGAACAAAAGAAAGTATTTAAAGATAAAATGTCCTGAGAGCTTGTGATTACTAATGAGGTCCCGAGATCTTTCTCTACAGACAACCTCACAGATATTTACTTACTGGAAGTGCATCCACAGTAGTGTAGACTTAAGACCTGCTTGGGAACTTCAGGAATCACTGTTTGTCTTATAACTAGCAAGGCGCATTAGTAATCCTCTCCAGAGCCTGAACTGCAGGATGTCGAGCAAGGCTAAGAAAATGAAATGGTTTGAAAAATAATTTTAAAAAATGCACAAGTTTGGGTCACTTGAATCTTTGATTCATGCCAGCTGCTTCATGCTGTGCTTAGCTCTCTCCCTCATTTGATCTCCTCCCAGGGAAAGAGAAGTTATGAGGCAATTCTGAGACTCCACCCATTGATTTTCAAAGCTTTCTATTTCATTAGGCAGGGAAACAGAATTTCTTCCCATAAATATCATACTGAAAATGAAGAACAGTGGTGGACTTGTCCTCTTGCTCTTTTGCATTGTGTTCAAGTTCCATCATTAGCACTTTCTTATACAGCAGATGGGTCCCTGGAAAACAAAGCCCCCTGTATGAGTGTCGAATGGGAAAGGCAAGGTGCTCAATGACTTCCTCCTTTGCTCTTCACAGAGTGTCAGTGATGGGAGGTGATATTTATAGAGGTATCTATCTTTACCAATTCTTTACTGCACCTCTGTTACGCCACCTGCAATTCCTCTCAGTGCTTGACAAGAATTCTGCTGAGTAATAAAGGTGTGTCTCATCTCGTTGGGAATTCAGTTGCGGGCTTTCCTTCCTTGCTTGCTTAATATGTGTAGGTTTACTATTAATATTTTATGTGTTTTCCCTGAAAATAGGGATCTTAACAGAACCAGGGTTAGAACATAAAAACCAGACTTCTAATGAAACAGTGATTTCAGATTTACTCATTTGCTATGAAACTCTGAGTAACCAAGATTGCTATGAGAAAACACAAAACAGATTCTAGCTGCCGATCCCCTGTTGACTACTCTCAGATGACCTGAAACACATAGGCAAATAATTCCAACACCATCAGGAAGGATTAACAGGAACAGAAGAAATAAAGGGTTCCTCGATGTTAAGTTCACACAGTGTAAGATGATATCATATATTTGTTAGCTAAAAATGTCTAGCATTTATTAACTACAGCAGTAGTCACAGGACTATTGTTTATTCAACCCTACTGAACTTACTTTAACCTTTATGATTAGGTAAATATTAGTATGTCTTATTGTTTAGTTATAGGTTATCACAAGTAAACAATTACTAGAATAATTAGAATACTTCATTGTCTAGTCTAGTAATGATTATACAAAATATTTTTGTTTTTCTCCTTGTGAACTTTTCCTGTTCTGAAAAAAACATGTGTAACTGCCTACCTTTTAATGTATAAAAAGCTGGCTGGGGAAAATAAAATTTAGAACTTAGCATCCATTCCTTGAGTTTGTGTTGCTTTGTTCTCGATGCCTACTCCCTCACCTGAGACCACTACGACCCCTGCTAGGGCTGGACCCTGGCACACCTCTTGAATAGAAGGAGATCAGCTTTGAAGTTGCTCGTAAATTCCATACAATGTGACATTTTAAAGTTATTGCTAGCTGACATAATAGGAGTATGAACTCAATATAATTATGTGAATTCTTCCTAGAATATCTGTAAATGAATTTTGCCCTAGTTGCTCTTACCTGTAACTAGGATCCATGACTTCAATGATTAAATTCCTTTCTTTTTTTTTTTTTTTTTAATTGTAAACAAATGGGATACATGTTGTTTCTCTGTTTGTACATGGCGTAAAGGCATACCATTTGTGTAATCATAAATTTACATAGAGTAATGTTGTTTGATTCATTCTGTTATTTTTTCCCTTCCCCCCACCCCTCCCACCCCTCTTTACCCTCTATACAGTCCTTCCTTCCTCCATACTTGCCCCCCTCCCTAACCCTAACTCTAACCCTAACACTAACCCTTCCCTCCCCCCCATTATGTGTCATCCTCCACTTATTAGCGATATCATTCGTCCTTTGGCTTTTTGAGATTGGCTTATCTCACTTAGCATGATATTCTCCAATTTCATCCATTTGCCTGCAAATGCCATAATTTTATCATTCTTTATGGCTGAGTAATATTCCATTGTATATGTATACCACAGTTTCTTTATCCACTCATCAATTGAAGGGCATCTAGGTTGGTTCCACAGTCTGGCTATTGTGAATTGAGCAGCTATGAACATTGATGTGGCTGTGTCTCTGTAGTATGCTGATTTTAAGTCCTTTGGGTATAGGCCAAGGAGTGGGATAGCTGGGTCAAATGGCGGGTCCATTCCAAGTTTTCTAAGGAATCTCCACACTGCTTTCCAGAGTGGCTGCACTAATTTGCAGCCCCACCAGCAGTGTATGAGTGTACCTTTCTCCCCACATCCTCGCCAACACCTGTTGTTGCTCATATTCTTGATAATCGCCATTCTAATTGGGGTGAGATGGAATCTTAGGGTGGTTTTGATTTGCATTTCTCTTATTACTAGAGATGTTGAACATTTTTCCATATGTTTGTTGATTGCTTGTAGATCTTCTTCTGTGAAGTGTCTATTCATTTCCTTAGCCCATTTGTCGACTGGATTATTTGAATTCTTGGAGTAAAGTTTTTTGAGTTCTTTATAGATTCTGGAGATTAGTGTTCTATCTGAAGTATGATTGGCAAAGATATTCTCCCATTCTGTAGGCTCTTTCTTCGCATTGCTGATAGTTTCCTTTGCTGAGAGAAAGCTTTTTAGTTTGAATCTATCCCAGTGGTTGATTCTAGCTTTTATTTCTTGTGCTATGGGAGTCCCGTTAAGGAAGTCTGATCCTAGACCAACAAGGTGAAAATTTGGACCTACTTTTTCTTCTATAATCTGCAGGGTCTCTGGTCTGATTCCGAGGTCCTTAATCCATTTTGAGTTTAGTTTCGTGCATGGTGAGAGATATGGGTTTAGTTTCATTCTGTTGCATATGGATTTCCAATTCTCTCAGCACCATTTGTTGAAGAGGCTATCTTTTCTCCATTGCATATTTTTGGCACCTTTGTCTAGTATGAGAAAATTGTATTTATTTGGGTTTGTGTCCGTGTCCTCTATTCTATACCATTGATCTACCTTTCTATTTTGGTACCAATACCATGCCGTTTTTGTTACTATTGCTTTGTAGTAGAGTTGAAGATCTGGTATTGCAATACCCCCTGTTTCACTCTTCCTGCTAAGTATTGCTTTAGCTATTCTGGGTTTCTTATTCTTCCAGATGAATTTCATAATTGCTTGCTCTATTTCTGTAAGGTACATCATTGGGATTTTAATTGGAATTGCATTGAATTTGTATAGCACTTTAGGTAGTATGGCCATTTTGACAATATTAATTCTTCCTATCCAAGAACATGGAAGATCTTTCCATCTTCTAAGGTGTTCTTTAATTTCTTTCTTTAGTGCTGTATAGTTCTCATTGTAGAGGTCTTTCACCTCTTTTGTGAGATTGATTCCCAAGTATTTTATTTTTTTCGAGGCTATTGTGAATGGGGTAGCTTTCTTAATTTCTCTTTCTGAAGATTCATCACTTATGTATAAAAATGCGTTGGATTTATGGGCATTGATCTTGTAACCTGCTACTTTACTGAATTCACTTATGAGTTCTAAGAGTTTTCTGGTGGAATTTCCAGGTTCCTCTAAATATATAATCATGTCATCAGCGAATAGGGATAGTTTGAGTTCTTCTTTCCCAATTCGTATAACAGAAGATATTAGGAAGGAAATTAAAAAATTCTTAGAGGTAAATGAGAACAAAGAAACATCATATCAAAATCTCTGGGACACTATGAAAGCAGTACTTAGAGGGAAATTTATTTCATGGAGCGCATTTAATAAAAGAAGTAAAACTCAACAAATAAACGACCTAACACTACAGCTCAAAGCCCTAGAAAAAGAAGAACAGAACAGCACCAAAAGTAGTAGAAGACAGGAAATAGTTAAACTCAGAGCTGAAATCAATGAAATTGAAACAAAAGAAACAATACAAAAAATTGACAAAATAAATAGTTGGTTCTTCGAAAAAATAAACAAAATTGATAAACCTTTAGCCACACTAACAAAGAGAAGACGAGAGAAAACCCAAATCACTAAAATTCGGAATGAACAAGGAAATATCACAACAGACAGGATTGAAATACAAAACATAATTAGAAGCTATTTTGAAAATCTATACTCCAACAAAATAGAAAATTTCGAAGGCATCAACAGGTTTCTAGAGATATATGAATTGCCTAAACTGAACGAGGAGGACATAAACAATTTAAATAGACCAATTTCAAGTACTGAAATAGAAGAAGTCATCAAAAGCCTACCAACAAAGAAAAGTCCGGGACCAGATGGGTTCTCAGCTGAGTTCTACAAAATCTTTAAAGAAGAGCTCATTCCAATACTTCTCAAAGTATTCCATAAAATAGAAGAGGAGGGAACCCTCCCAAACTCATTCTATGAAGCCAATATCACCCTGATACCTAAACCAGACAGAGACTCATCAAGGAAAGAAAATTTCAGACCAATATCCTTAATGAACATCGATGCAAAAATTCTCAACAAAATTTTAGCAAATCGCATACAAAAACATATTAAAAAGATAGTGCACCATGATCAACTGGGTTTCATCCCAGGGATGCAAGGTTGGTTCAACATCAGGAAATCAATAAACGTAATTCACCACATTAATAGACTTAAAGTCAAGAATCACATGATTATTTCCATAGATGCAGAAAAAGCATTTGATAAAATACAGCACCCCTTCATGCTCAAAACACTAGAAAAAATAGGGATAGTGGGAACATTCCTTAACATTGTAAAGGCCATTTATGCTAAGCCCATGGCTAATATCATTCTAAATGGTGAAAAACTGAAAGCATTCCCCCTAAAAACTGGAGCAAGGCAGGGATGCCCTCTTTCACCACTTCTATTCAACATCGTTCTTGAGACTCTGGCCAGAGCAATTAGACAAACCAAAGAGATTAAAGGGATAAATTCCTTTCTGAACTGAGAGAAACTACTAGTGAGTCATGAACTCATAACACCACAGGAATAAGGCCTTTAAATTCTGAAAGAGCATTGAAACTTTAAAGGACTTAAAGAACTGATATGTACTTTTGGTGGATCATTTTTATTAAACATCAAATATATTAAATATTCTGTGGAGAATTGCATTTGAAATGTCCCAAAAATGGAGTCAACGAACAAATACAAAATATAGGGCAAATCAGGTAGAACATTGTGTGACTCCCACAGTTTACTCTGAATTTTCATGATAGTTTATTACAGACTTGGGTTTGCTGCTTCTGTGATGCATTGAGCCCATCTTATTAAGGTCAAGGATAGAGAGGCAGAAGAGGGAGGTCAGAGAGAATCCCCACCCAGAATACACAGAAGAGAAACATGGTCATGACTTCTAAATCTTCTTTACTTTTTATAAGAAAACAAAGCATGCGCAGTGTGCCCTCTGAAGTTTCTTCCACCAGATGACCCATAACTTAATGACCCTAATTTTAAAAATTCAGAAAATGCTCTCAAATCTGTACTCTGCAGTTAGAAGTTCACTAGATGAACCAATATGTACTTTTCCTAAGCCTTAGGCAGTGGCCAACACACAAGAAGCTCACAAGTGGTTCTGTGATTGGGTCTGCCTGGATCAGCCTGGAGCCTGAGTTCTTGGACACTGGCCTAATGCCTGACTGGGACAAGTGTGGGTCCCGGGTCCACGGGGAATAACCTGGAGCTTGGGTGTGTAGAAGTGGTTCCGGAGGATCTGTGTGCAAAGGCCAGCCTAGCAGCTGAGTCCACTGGGGTAGGCCTGGACCATGGGGTGACCTGGTGCAGAGGTGAACATGGAGCAGTGTCATTAGGTTCCTGCCTAGAGTCCAAGATTGTACTTTCTAGTCTGGTGCAAGTAGATATGAGGCCTTACCTGGGTCTTGAGACTATGGGGTTGGCCTGGAAACTGAATCCATAGAGGTGATCCTGGAGCTTGGGCCTATGGGGGAACCAATCCAGTGCTGCGTCTACTGGAATAGATCTAGACCCAGTGTCTTCTGGAGAAGGCCTGTGTCCTGAGTGTGCTGGATCATAGACCTGCAGTGACCAGTCTGGAGGGTAGGGCTCCAGGGACTGGTCTGGCCTATATGCTTGTCTGCCAGCCTGGTACCTTAAGCTATGGATACCAAACTGATGCTGGGATGGGTCTGAAGCCTGTGTCTATGGGCCCAGCGTGGCTCTGGATTGGTCGGGAACCTGTTGTGGACTTAAAGGCTGGGTCTGCAGTTTCTGGTGGGACACTAAGAATGCCTAGAGTCTACATCTACAGAGGTTGACCTCGAGGCTCTATATGTGGGTACCAGCCTATGACTATGGCGCAAGGGGCCAGCCTGATGCTTGGATGGTTGTGGGGTTTGGGGACCCTGGTAGTGCCAGGTGCTGTCCAGAGCCTAGTGTTTTAGTTCATGGGTACGAGTCTGAATTCTAGGGCAGTGGGCCCCTGGCCAATGTGTTTCGTTGGACAGGCCTGGCACTGAGGTCTGAAACATACTCCACTGCTCATGTTCTTCCCTTCCCTTATGTCGAGGGTATATATCTCCATACTGTGGTGCCTGAGAACAGGGAGGAATGATGCAGGGAAATTTAAAACAGTCAAACAGCCCCTCCTATTCTCTTCAGTGAATCTTTCCTTATTTGTTCTACGCTGTGTGCTTAATATTTGGGGATTTTCTAATTATTGTTATTGTTTATTGATTAATTTCTCTTTGGTCATAAAGCATACCACATAAGATTTCATTCTTGTGAAGTTTACCAAGTCTTATTATTTTGCTAGTATCCTTTTCTGACTACTCTAAATATTTTTTCTGTCACTGTTTCCAGGAGTTTGGCTGTGATGCTAATAGGCTTTTTTTTTTTTTTTTAATTTTGACTGCTTAGAGTTGGTTGATTCCCTTTTTTTAGTATGAATGTACACAATCGTGGGATTCATTGTGGTGTATTCATATGTGTACACAGGAAAATTAAGTCAGATTCTTTCCACTATCTTTCCTTTTCCTATCTCCCATCCCTTCCCTTCATTGCCTTTTGTCTCTCCAGAACTTTTATTCTTCTCCTCTTGCTTTGTGTCGTGGGTTGGCTTCCACATACCAGCAAAATTATTCAACCTTTGGATTTTGGGGATTGACTTATTTAACTTAGCATGATAGTCTTCAGATCCTTCTATATACTAGCAAATGTCATAAAGTCATTCTTCTTAGTGGCTGAGTAATATTCCATTGTGTGTGTGTGGTGTGTGTACACCACATTTTCTTTATCTATTCCTCTGTTGAAGGGCAGGTAGGTTGGCTCCATAGCTTAGCTCTTGTAAACATTGATGTGGCTGTGGCACTCTTAAGGTGTAACTTTTCTGTTTTGTTAGTTTGACACCCAGGTTTTACAGGGTGTGTCACATTCCAGGAACATCCTGTACTCTCAGCACTGTTTTCTCATTAACCTTTCTGTTCTGTTCTCAACCCAAAGCAGATGTTCTCTGTAGACATCACATTTTCTCATCCCTAGATGTGCAACTCAGAACTCAGCTAATAGGTGGGAACTGTCTCTGTATTTCTTCCTTTTCTTAAGATGCCAGCTCTTAAGTGTCATGGGAAGTGGTATTTTTCTCCTAGGCCCAGTGGGACTGCCACACTTTCCCCAGTGCACACTAGCCTGCAAGCAGAAATTCTTCCCAGGCATCTGGGACAGTTGTGGAGCTTGCTTTGTGTCTCCTAGGGGGCCTCTTATCTTTAAGCTGTATATTGTTCAAAGCATGGAAACTGTCAATTCATGTTATTTTATTGAATTACATTATTGCTTATGGTGAATGTGATCGTTTGGATGTGAGGTGTTCCCCAAAAGTTCATGTGTGAGAAAATGCAGGAAGGTTTAGAGGTGAAATGATTGTGTTATGAGAGCCTTAAGACAATCAGTGTGTTAATTCCTGATAGGGATTAACCAAATGGCAACTTTAGGCTGGTAGGGTATGGTTGGAGGAGGTGGGTCATTGGGGTCAGGTCATTGGGGTATATATTTGGTGAGCTGAGCTTAGTCTTCTCTTTATACTGCTTTCTACCACTCTTCTGCCATGATGTTCTGCCTCACCTCGTGCCTCAAGGAAAAGAGCTGGCTGTCTAAGGACTGAAACTCTGAAACAGTGAGCCCCTAAATAATGTTTTCCTCCTTAAAGTTGTTCTTGTCAGGTCTTTAGTCACAGCAGCAAAAAAGCTGAATATAATAGTGGATATAATACACTTTTATCACCAGAAAAAGACAATAGCTATATTTTAAACATTGACTTTATACATTTAATTTTTATAGACAATACTTACTGTCATGTAGAGTAGATTTAATTGTGAAACCTAAATTCTATTCTTTGATCAACAGAATACTTTCTCAGGGTACAATCTTGCCTAACTTACATAAACTTAGGAATAGCCCTGAAAATCACAATCAGAATGCAGATCCCAATGCTGATAACCTGTGTTCCACCCTGCGTGCCTTACAGCACACAAATCAACCACACTCAAGCAATGCACTTTTGCATTAAAGAGAATATTTCTGGCACTTTTGGGGAAAGATATCCTTTTAAAGATTTTTTTATTTAAAATTTTACATTATGAGTATTTTAAATGAAAATAGTAATTTTAGACAAAGGAGAATAGTAAGCAAGTTTTATAAAAGAAAGTAACATAATTCAAATGTAAAACTTTTTAGTATGCTTAGGTATAACTACTGAAGCTATTGTTTACATGAAAGTCTCAACTTTAATCTTATCACTGCTGAAGACACTGAATTGATTTATTGGGAGGTTCTGTACTTCAATGTCCAGGCTTAAATTAGCATTGCATGGTTTCTTGTTCTTTATGGCCTTGGTGACCTTGAAGAGAGATAAAGAAGACACATGAGATTCCATCAATTGAGATAAAGTCCTGTATTTCTGTTGCCCATCAATGTCTGTTCATCTCATAAGCCACTTCAGTCTCTTCCTTTCTCTCAAAGGCTGTTCATTTTTGCTCACTTATCTTCTTTACTGTATTATTCAGTTTTAAGTGAACCCTTCCCCATCATCTGGAGCCTGCAAAGATATACTTCCTCATGCCCATCATGGGTATATTTGAATAGGGCCGGAGTTCCTCAAGGAAAGTGCTACTCTAATCAGTTTGAAGCACTGATTGGATCAGAAAATCAGAATTGTTTCCTCAGGGCTATCCTCTGGATTAGCAGGTAGAGGTAGAATACACGAATTCTTGCATTAAGGTATATCTGTGTCAGATTCTATCAATATTTCTACTTGGACTGTTTACATGTAAGTTTAGCTTTGATTAGTTTTATCAAGAATCCCATGGTAGAACTTCGTGTGGGTTGGTTTGTAGGAGTGTGTTTGTCTGGGTCTGAGACAGACAGCCTGATATCAAGTGGAGTCAACCATGTATTTTGCTATGGGCTGAGATATTATTTCACTAAAAGATGACACCTTTTGCTTTAAGATGGAGTTATTCCAAGGTCCTGGGATCCCCTTGGTCATTCGTGTCTGGCATGAGCTATGTTGACCTTCCTCCTCTTTAAACTTGTTTGTATTGCCTATTTTCAATATTTTCCATTTCACCTTTGACCTCTTTTTCATTTTTTCATTCTCATTGGTAGCATCTGAAGGGTTACGGAAAATAAGATTCCTGCAACATAGCCCCCACAAGAAAATGGAGAGAGGCGGGTCTTGAGAGGAGGAAGGGAAAACTAGCCAAGGAACAATGGGTCCTGGGGGAAAGGGGCAGATACTGAATTCTGGGCCCTAAACCATTACCTTCCCCCATTGAAAATTAGTCCTAAATGTAAGCACAGCAAATACCAATAGGCAAGATTTGAGTCCTCATCCCTAGGGGTCTGGACTCTTATCTCCCCATACAACAATGAGTTTCATCCTTTTGACACCTGCCCTCCTAAATTAAAGTTTTAATCTGTTCAACTAGCCCCTGACTGTCAAAATTGCAGTACACAGCTCCCAGTGATTACATCATTGTTGCCTATAAAACCAAAATCCCCTCTGTAACTGATGGTCATTTTCTCATCTAGAAAGTGGACCCGATGACACCTGAGACCAGGAAGGAATAAAGGCTTCTCTGAATCTGTTGATGTCTATTTCCTGTCTTTTTGTGCTTACAGCATCCTTTATCTTCAGCTGCTCCTGTCTTTTCTATGATTCCACCTTCACTGTCTGATATTCTCATTCATCTTTCCTAAGAATCTGCTTCTAGAACCAGATAGCCTAGGCTGGATCTCAGTTCCTCCACTTATCAGCTATGTCAGGGCATATTACAGTTTCTGAGTATCAGTATCTACCTCTATGAAATGGGTACAATTACTATAGCTCCATCATGTTTTCGAATCTGAGCATAGAGTATTCAATATTTTCTATTAATATGAATAGAATGTTAGTATAATATCATTTAATTTAGCTAGTATTATCCAAACCCACGATTTTAATATGTATTTCTAAACTCAAGAATGTATACATCTCTTGCACAAAATTACTGTTTGGTTCCAGAGCTGTACATCAAGATCTATAGATCTCCTTATTGATGAATAGATACTTCTTGGATATCAATAGGCAGCTCAAATTCAACACACTTTCTTTCCCTAAGACATGTTCTTCCCCGGCATTTTCAACGTTAGTGAATTGTAGCACCATTTATCATTATCTTTGAATCATCCTCGAATATTCTTTGAATCTTTTCTTTCTCACCATCAGCACTTAGTCATCTCATAATCTTCCTGCAGACACTCTTTTTTTTTTCTATTAGTCTAAACCTTATTTGTCTTTCTCTTTTTTGTGAGCAGTTTGTAAATCATTGGCTTGAACTCTGTGAAACCCTGGGTGGTGCTGCTTCTGGGAACCCTGTGGTGCCTAAGTGCCAGGGGAATGCCCACTGCAGGATGATTCCTGGTGATAGGGGGAATTCCATGCTTGTCATGGAAGTCTCTAGTCCAGAAAACCATGATTTTAAATCCCAGCTACCCAGAGATGGGTTTAATCTATGAAGCCCCAAACATATTTCCCCCCATTTCATTCTGTTTATCTCAAGAAGTTCTTCACACGGAGACCCTTTGATTTTCCTAACTATAAAATAAAATCGTAGGCTTTCATTCCTTTGTTAGAGTCAGTTTCTACCAGAACTGGTCACCCACCATGCCCCCACTCTTCACTTATAAACGAGTCTTTGTCTTATTTTTATAATTTCTGATTATTTTTCTCAATCCCACTCACCACTATGCAGGTTCTTGGAGGACCCCTTCTTAAACAGAATTCTAAAATATTCTCCTGCAGTGTCTTGGTAAACAAGCTGCCTGCTTTTTAAAAGCCCTGATGTATAGTGTGTGCAGACTTTGTTGGTGTGAATACGTCTGCCATTGCTAATTACAAAATGCCAAAGATGTAATAAACAGCTTATAAAATTCAAAAATAACTGCTATAGTAGCAGATAATAGAAGTCACTTTCTGATATTGTAACTGATCCACTTCACCTTTTGAATATAGGCCTCCTGGATCTGAGGAGACAAGTTTTCCTTTTCCTCTTCTCCCCCTCACTAACCTGGGGGCAGGGAACTCCATTACCTTAAATTATCTGTGCTCCACAGGAAGGAGGCATCTGCCAGAGGATCTCGGAAGTGAATATCTCCCAAATTAACAAGTGAATCCTAACATACCATCAGGGTGTCCTGGGACACCCTGTCAGGGCACACCTGGAATTCAGCCTTTGAATAGCTTCTTTAAAATCTCCCCCTCCTTCTGAGGGCAGAATCACAGCCCCTGGTGCAAGAGTCCCCTGTTCCTGTTTTGCTAGCAAAGCAATGTATCTTCTTTTTCCTTTTTCTAAAAAACCTTGTCCAGGACAAGGACTGAGGACAATACCTCTCTCCAAACCTAATATCTCTTTAATGTGTCTTTCCAAGATAGGTACCAGAATACTTTTTTTTTTTTTTTTCAGAACCAAAGTCTTCAGGCTGTTTTGTTCCAGAATGGTACATCAGATCTATATAGCTCCATATTGGAGGAGGTAGGAAGAATCAGGTATTCTTCATAAAATCTTATACCTTTCAGCAATTTTCACAATGAATTTCCCATTTTATATTTCTAACAAAAAAAGTACATTTACCTAGCTTTTTTTTTTTTTAAATTCTTTGGCCACATCTTCCTATGGTGTTCCACATCTACTGAGTTTCAGCTCTACAGAATTTATAGAATTAGTTTACACTTTAGAGTATTTGCCTTAGTCATTTTCACCTGGTTTAGAAAAATTGTATCTATGTACACTAATTTTGCATCATGCCCTAGCAGTGAGATAAATAATATATATTCATGTTCTCCTGTACTGTTTAAAACAACTCAAGAGAGTGGAGAGTTCCATCATTTTAGCAGACCAATTACACTATTTCCCCCAAATCAGTCCACTAGCGAGTACTGAAGGCAGGATTCAAATCAGATGTGTCTTATTCAAAACCCTTGTTCTTGATCATTATTGAAAATGACTTCTTAATTTCATTAGATATTTTATTATCAGCACAAGTATAATATTCTTTTGAAACCCATATGAATGTCTTTTCCTTATTATATGTATATATATATATATTTTTTCTTTCAATTTTTGGTACTGGGATAGGACCTAGGGGCACTCTACAACTGAACCACAACCCCAGGCCTTTCTATTTTTTATTTTGAGACAGGGTCTCACCAAGTTGCCAAGGCTGGCCTTAAACTTGTGATCCTTCTGCCTTAGCCTCCCAAGTTTCAGTGATTATAGGTATGAATCACTGCACCTGTCTCCATTTTCTTAATTTGTAAAAACACAAAATAAAACAAGAAAAATCTTCTACTCAGATATGAGGGCAAGGACATTATTTAATCCTTGCACCTACTGAACTGTTCATGTAACACCCTAGAAAGATAGTTTCCCAAATCCTAAAAAAAAAAAAAACAAATGATTTCCCTCTTGGCAAATTAATGCTCTGTCTAGTTCCCACCTTAATGAAACTGTGACTTCCACACACCAGCGTCAACTTCTTGTCAATTGTTCTCAGCTGGAAGCAGAAGAGTCGAAGTTTATCTCCTTCGTTACACTTGATATTGTGCCATTTTCCATTCCCTATCACATCTATCTTTCCTGTATTATCTTGTATTTCATAGATTGTGTTCTTCTTATTCACTTTTTTCTGCAAAATGAAAATTCAGTTTCAGAAGAGTAACTGTCATATGTTTAAGAAAGACTTTTGAGACCAAGTCAATACAAAATGTAAGAGGTCAATTATAGGCATAGATCTACATGTAGCTTGGCAAGGTCTTCTCAAAGAAACTTGCTTTTCTTTGCCTGTTTCCTAATTTTTGCTTTCCTTCTAGGCATTTTCTGCCTGACAATTATAGAACAATGAATTTTCTTCCTGGTCTCAACTGCTTCCTCCTCAGGAACAGATTTGATTCCTTTCAGAGAACCTGAAATCGGTAGGATCAGTGAACTTCTATGACTCTTCTGTTTATTAAGATATGAATGGACATTTGTTACCACTGTTCATTCATTCAATAGAATATAGGGGATCTATATAACAAGTAACTATATAACAAGTTAACTTATAGTTAAGTTCTAGTGACTTCCTAATGCTTCTGTAAAACCTTCTCCATTGATTTATTCTTTTCCAATAACATTATCCCAGTTAACCTATGTTCCCCACTTCATACTGTATAGAGTCTCACTCATTAAGCTATTATTTATCAATTCTATAATTGCATATATACGGATAGTCTCTTAAAAAGGGTGTAATAATCAATATAAAACAAAGAGGCAATCCTAAAAGACAGGTATATACAGTCATAAAAGGAGCTAATTTTATAAGATGTTAGTTGAGTTCACAAAAGTTTATAAATTTTGTTATTGATCAAAGGCATAATACTAATGCCCTGAATTTGAGCATTGATATCTCAATGAAATGTTCATATTTTATTTAGATGAGTTAACTTGTCTTTCAAATATCATGTCATACAATGATTCTAAGTTGTTCAATAAACTCCGAATTATTAATGAAATGAGTAAAATACAACAGATATCACTGAATGGTTAGATCATTGCCTATTAAATGTTTTTGCATTCAGGAGAATATAATCAACTCATTTATTCCTGAGAATGCATGTTAAAACCAGAATTCATCCTTATTAGGGCAATCCATTCTTCCTACAAAAGAAAGAAAAAAAAAACAAAAAAAAAAAAACAAAGCAAAGAAGGAAATAAGTAAAGATTTATATAGTTGCAATAGAGTTCAAAGGAATAAGACTACAAGAATAAGTCTACCTATCTGTGCCATGCATTGTCCTTGCTCACTGTGACTGTGGATAGGTAATGATAACTAGTAAAATGAGGCCTCTTAGGGAGATTTTTGCAAAGAATTTTCTTGGAGGAATTTGGGGAAATAGAATGTTAAAAGGTTACCTAGTCTTATTTCCTATTCTGTTCTCTATAGTCAGGGTAGAATCCTTAGTTTCAACATTCAGTCAGTAAGCAAAATTTAGTTTCAGGAGTTGATGGAGAAAAGTAAAAAATGATTTTAAGGAATTACCTTTTGTAGCATAAACAACCCATACACTAATGTTCCTGGTGCTTGCTTATGAAGATGATCAATCTTGGGAGTTTCATTTGCTCTCTTGATCACACTGTTGGGGACCTGGATCTTTTGGTCAAGACCAACTTCGGACACAAA
This sequence comes from Sciurus vulgaris, assembly GCF_902686455.1. Classification (NCBI taxonomy): domain Eukaryota; kingdom Metazoa; phylum Chordata; class Mammalia; order Rodentia; family Sciuridae; genus Sciurus; species Sciurus vulgaris. Next base: position 120,079,827 of record NC_136461.1, on the reverse strand, counting down.
TGATGCTTCATTTACCTCCAGGATTCCTTTGCACTCAAAGTAATCAGAGATAGTGATAACCTTATTTTTTGTAAATTTCTCTTTCAGGTTGGTGCTGAAAACCTTCACGTGGAAAAACTGAGTCTCGGTAGCCACTGTAGCATGGAACATTTTGCTTTTTCCCTCTTCCTCAGACTCATATTCAAACAGGTCTGTTGCTTTCAGCACCATCACTGTCATTGGGTCCTTGTGGAGGATGTTTCTTCTGGAAGCTGAATGACATTGGGCCTGAGTTTTCTGATTCTAGGTTGAGCAGACACAGGGAAATAAACTTACAAGTTTAGGAGGGAATACAAAAAAACCATTCCATGAGAAAAATCTCAATCCCAACATTGGACCCAGCAACTTTCATGAAAAATTAGAACTAGTACTAGAACTATGTTAGAGAGAAAGGAAAGGCTAATGAAGAGGTATAGTTTATCTAGAAGAAGTATAACACAGCTGACAACAGGCATGGAAGTCAGGATTCTACCACTGAAACAAAGTAATCTTTCCAAAGCAAAGCATGACCTTAAGCATGAACATTATAGGGTGAGAGATGATGAAAGCATTTTTATGAAGCATTGAATTATAAATTGCAATATAACAAACAACAAATTCAAGTATATTCTTTACCTACTTAAGTGACATCTCCCCCCCCCAAAAAAAAGAAAAATAAAAAATGAAATTGAATAGTGTTGAAAATGGAGAAGGATGATTATCATAAATTATAGGAATGTCAAAACTTTTTGGTTACCACTAGAATATCCAGGACCATTTTGAGGGTTCAAATTGTAATAGCTCTTCCCAAGAAATAATGGTCTATTATAAGTAATGAGAAAGGCACTGGCTGACTTAAAATTTCCTATTTTAAATAAGCTTGGGTAGAGGTATTCCATTCAGAGTCATATCCTTAAACCATGGTAGATAGCTTTCTCAAAATCAAGGACAGACTCCAATCTCTTTTCTCCATGGTGGTCTGGGCTCATTGAATTTCAGCAGAGTACTTTAATGGAGAGAAAGTTGCCTGATCTATAAGAGAAATTGTGTGAGGAAATAAGAGACTATGAACTTCAGAGGTTCAAGTACATAGAGATTTAGTTGTCAATGCTCTGCCCTGGTACACTATGCACAGTAGTCACCTGTGGGTGACTGGACTTGGATATGACTTTTTATTAGTGTAACCAGTTACCCTAACACAAGGAACACTTTTTCCAAAGCAACATTGTTAGTAGTATTGACTCAGACATAAGAAAAGCATTACTAACAAGATTCAAATTGACAAGAAAATTATAGTGTATATATAAAAGAAATGATTTGACTACTCTAAAGGAAATAAAGGACCTCCGATGGACACAGGTACAAGCATGTTCATGGGAGAGGCATTGGGATTGGGATAGTGGAATGCCAATCTACCAAATTTTTTTAAAGATAAATTACATTGTATTTATGTATGTCAACATTATATAGTCATTAAATAATCATTTATATTTTTATTTAAGGACTTAGAAAGATATTCCTGATATGTTAAATGAATAACGCAAGTAACTAAATACTAATCATTATAGGATACTCTACTGGAAAAACTTACTCTATAGTTATGAAGAAAAATATCTGATAGAATACAAAGAAAAAGTTTGGTAGGATGATACTAATGAAAAATCACGCATCTGTTTTTGCTTGACTGATTTGGCTGTAAGCACTTCATTAATTTCTAAAGCAATCGTGTGTTATTTGTGTAGAAAAAATAAGAAAGAGAGAACGTTGATGGTGTTGCGACTTTCCTTCTGTTAGCCATAATCTTTTTCCTTCAATGCATACTCTGGAAAAAATACTCCCTCTCTTTAGAATAAAAATAGATTTTTCATGTGTTATTTGAACTGACATTGATGCCAGACATTGTAAAACACGAACGAGACTGATTTGGAAGTGGTATGACTTAATAAGAATGAACGTGCCATTACAAATTGCAGTTCATATCCTTTCCTTTCCAGGTCTTGGTGTGTGGTTTTCCCTTTGTCTGGATTTTTCCAAATCCCTCAACTTCCCATGCTGAGCAAATGCTTCACCTGTTTGCTTTTGTATCCTTTAGGCCTCACGAAATCTATCACTCCTTAACCAGATTAGATAACCCTCATTTTGCCCAATCAGTTGTGCTGATTTACATTTCACTACTTCCAGGGCCTCACAGGAAGTTCTGGTTTACAGGGATTTACTGAACCAACAAGGTTGCTGTAATCTTACAATACACAGAAAGGTAGGAAGACAAATATTAATTAGTTATAATGGTCATAACGGGCAAGGGAAAAAAATGAGATCCTATTCAAGTGAGCCCCATAATTTTTTTTCTTGGTCTGGTTGGAGTCTCAGGCAGGCTTTCTCAAGGACAGGATATCAATATTGGGATTCAGAGGGTGAATAGGTTTGGGCACCTAAGGATTTTACAGGAGGAGGAATACATGGTGTGTAAAAATTCTGAAGAAGAAGGAAACTTGGTGTGTGTTGAAGAAAAATTAACAGATTATTCAACTAAGAGAAGAAATGTGAAAGAGACTGAAGCAGGAGAAAGTGAACCTACTGATGCATGTGCCTAACTCTGCTGGGCTGTACACTTCTCCCACCCTGAGATCAGCACAGGACAGAAAACCTGCTTCAGTAATTGTGTTGTTTGTCAAGTATCCCTGTGGGAGCAAAAGGTCAAGATGCAGTAAATTGTCTCTCTCTCTCATATATATGTATGTGTGTGTGCGTATTCAAGTTGTGGATCTATTTAGGTATTGGTGTTATTTCCAAGTCGAGGTTGCAATCAGATTTTTGAGGTCTGATGACTACATTTAGGTTGGGGAAAAGAAAGGAAAAGTGGAACAGGAAGATTGTACCTCTGTTGAGGAAGCTCTGGATGGAGTTGATGCCAGCATCTGGGCAGGTGGAAAATGGTCCATGATCGTGGACATGCTGGCTTCTGCAGGACAGGAAGGATGAATCTGCTCTTCAGACTTCTTACTCCTTTTGATTCCAGAAATCTTATTCTTTTTAGTTTCAGTCTTTTCTAAGCTTGTGGTTTTTCTTTTCTGTAAAGAGTTTAATTTTCTTTCCTGTTAATGATTCTCAATAGCAAATGAAATATAGCACATCTTCACTATTAGGTAACAGGTTGATTATAAATAAAAATTTTTTGTGGAAACTTGAGAGAGTGCTTTCCATCCCCTGGCCAGTTGTAAGATGGGGGCATAAGGGGTCTCATCAAAGGGAGAGGAAAGAGTTGTAAACACGATTCCTCTAGTTACCTCTGTGGTAGAATGGGACTGACTTGGAATTAGAAAAAAATATTTTTTTTTTGTAAACACAGGCTAAACATTTTTCACCTGATTTCAAGTTAACACACCTCTTTAGTAGGAGTAAAGATATATTTATGTCATGTGATCAATAATTATGCAGATGGTAAATTTAAAACCTTGACAGGAAACTAATGAATAACTGTTTAATGGAGAGACTGAGTGGAAAAGCCATGGCACTTTCTTTTGTGGGACTTGGAGTACACTTACCTGAGCTTCAGGAGTCTTCACTGTGCTGCCTGAGATTGATGTCGGTGTTGCAGGACCTACTTCTTGCTTCTTTTTCACTGGGGTTTTTTGTTTTACTGGGATAGAATTAATTCTTATCACAACAAATGCATTAAAAAGGAACACATATAAACCCAGAGCAGATGGGGTAGAATGGCTGAAGCACTTTCCATACTATTTCCTCTCAGTTCTTGCTGTGGGTCTAGGTATACTTATGTCTATCTCCACTGCATTAGCTCAGCTGGGCTCAAGGACACCAGCACTCATAAATCAGGCATCACCTCCTGCTCCTCAATGCTTTTGTAACTCATCCCCTGTGCAATGTGTTGATCCTTCCTGTCCTCTGATCTCCACATACCTCAGTCAAATCTTCCCCAATCCTGTCCTCCTATTATCTTCTTTGAAAAAGTCATGGTGTTCATGATGCTGACTGGTTGACTCTATTTTTCATATAATACACTGAAATTACAGAAACCAGTGAAAGGAAATATGGTATAGATGTTTGAAGTGGGATATGGTGATTATGAATTTTGACTTTTTTGTGTTTATTTAATTCAGTAATTTTACAAGACAAAAAGTTCATGTCTCTTTGTGGTCAGTCTTCATTAAAAGTGTTGCCTTATCTTTGTTACTGGAGAGAAAAATGATGATGGTATAGTATTAATGAATTGGTTGCAATAATTGGTTAATGGATATATTTAAAATCTACACCATGATTTTTATACTTTTGTTATTTTTTCTAACTGCTGTCAGGTAGTGTGCCTGAAACCTCTGTCTTTCATTAACAATTTTTTCTTTTGATTTTTATTCATAACCGAAATATACATTCTCTTCTAAATACACTAACCGACTGGACAGAGAAGGCCTTGGGTTGTCAACTTGCTGACATCTGAAATACCAGTGTTGCCGTGGCCTCTGAGCCATAAACTGGGAAAGGGATGTACCAACTTAGACTAAAGTGGGTTTTTCCAAGGTCAGGGAAGGTGAGCACAAGTAGGACAGTGTCAGTGAGAAAGTGTTGTTTCCAAATACCTTTCATCTTCTCTCTTTTCAAGTCTTCAGCAAGTTCTTCAAGTGTTGGTATGTCTTTGAACACCGTGATCAGTTTGCTCACTCCAGCATCACTTTGGAATTTGTCTTCCAACAAGTCAGCAAACTTAATTCTGTTGTATTCATCTTGCATTTTTCTAGTCAGTTTTAATTCTTTGGCCAGTAAGGACTTAAGCATGCTAAATTGATAATCATTGATGACCTCTAATCCTTTCAGCAGAACAATTTTTTTGTATTGATTCACCATTTCTCAAATTATGGGTGAGACTACAAGAGAAAATCAGCACAACAGTGTTACACATAAAAGAGAAATTTAAAAAATGAGCTATGCCCATGTTGTGAATGACCATAGGTGTGTTCAGAACAAAAAAGAATTATAATCACCAGTTATATCATTTGGGATATTGGTTGAGACTTGCTGCACTAGATAATCTGAAAAAATTCTTTCCTATCAATGGTGATAGTTGAGTTAGGTCAAGAGTAGTTGTGGTGAAAGGATATCTTGAAATGACAATTGTTGTAAAGCTTAGAGTACAGGATGTATAGTGTCAGCCTCAGGCTCAGTTAAAGAACCAAGCTAGGTGTCTGTCTGTCGATGGATGAATGGATAAACTAATATATATATATATATATATATATATATATATGATATACATGTATATGTCACATTTCATACATAGACACATAAGTGGAGTCATAATTATAAAGAATGAAATTATGTCATTTCCTTGTAAATGAATGGAATTGGAGAATATCACGCTAAGTGAAATAGGCCAGACTCAGTCAGTCAGGGGTCAAATATTTTCTTTCATATGCATAAATAAGAGAGCAAAAAGGGTTAATAGAAAAATGGATCTCATGAAAACAGAAGGGTAGAGTAAGGGGATCAAGGCAGAAGAGGGAGCACAAGGAAGGTAGTGTGGAATGAAATTGACCAAATCATTCTGTGTGCATGTGTGAACATGTCATAATGATTCTTACTTTTATGTACAATTATAATGTAACAAATTTTAAAAACATAAATGATGTTAGCAACTGATAAATTAAAACATGTTTCTGGAATTTTTTTTTTGTTGTTGTTGTTATTCAATACCTTCTTTTTTGTGTATTTAAAGTTATTTAAAATAAGGAGAACAAAGAGACAAAAATCAGACAAAAACAAACAAAAAAAAATGCATGAAAAATTTTTAATGGTGTTTTCCCCCAAATCCCATATTTGGGGACTTTTTAAAACATCAGAAAAATGTGAAACCTGAAGTTGTAAATATGTGAGTTTATTAAATACAAAAACAAAACAAAACAAAACTTGAAAAACTTCGGCATCAGATGTGAAGTGGAAAACATCAATGTGTAATGTTGTAAAATTCAACTATAGCACAATAAGCATATGTCTAGCTGCAAAATCAGTTCACTTTATGTGAGAGTCATGTCTTGCACATACTACTAGGCCGTCGGCATAAAACCCTATGTACAGTGTGTGCATTAAGTACATTTTCTTAAGTATTTCAATTTTGGAATTTCATAGTGACCCTAAGGGTTTCAGAGAGGTGCTGCCAATCTAACTTGAAGAAAAAATAATTTTGAAATTATAACATGTATAGGTAGCCAAAATGGAATTTTGACTGACTTTGAATAAAACAGTTAACAATTGGAAGATTGGCAACACAAGAACACCTATCAAGCACAGTTTTGGAATAAGTATCTAAGAAGGTAAGTAAATGAGGCCAAAAAAAAAAAAAAAAAATGCAGTCAAATATGCAGATGCTAGAGAAAAATAAGGAAAGCGAGGGGAATCCCATGAAAATAGAAGGGAAATCAGTGGAGTAGAGGAAGGGGACTGGGGGCAGGGAGCAGGGACTGGAAAAAGGAGGAACTAGAAAATGTAACTGACCACATTATGCTATGTACACATATGAACACACCACAGTGAATTTCACCTTTATGTATTTTCTATAAAGTACCAATTAAAAAAAAAAAAAAAAAACTACAAATAAATAGAAGAAAGACCAGGAGAGTAGAGGAAGGGGAACAGGGAGGGAGTAATAGGAGGAAAGGAAGTACTGGGGGGCTGAAGTGGAACAAATTATATTCTATGTATGTATGATTAAGTTGAAATGAACCCTGGTATTATGTATGAATATAATGCAGTAATAGGAACATAAAAAATAAATGTTGCAGTCTTAAAAATAAAGAGTACAAAACTAACTTGATTAGGTCTTTAGTGTGTAAAAATAAGACTGAACAAAGAGAAAGAGGAAATAGATCAAAATGGTGGATTGAAATTAGTGTGAAATGAAGATCCGAATGTTCACTAAGTAATGTAAGGAAAATGCAGATATAAATTTTAAAATATGGACAAAAGGAGAAGGAAGCATAGAAAAAGTGTTACAATTTGAAATAATGGTGGCTGACTAGCCAGTCAAAATACACCATTTAAATTAATGCACATTAAATGTTAAACCCATTAAGAGTTTTCAAAACTTGAATGAAAAAAACCTATCTATAGATTGTTGACAGAAGATCATTTAAAAAATTTAAAAATATTGGAAGAAGTTTCATGATGCAAATAGTATTTCTGAAGAAAGCAATACATCTCTTCATGTAGTTATAAATGGGCCTTGATTGTAAGAACAGAAATTTCACTGATAAAAGAAAAATCAAGCTAAAGAAAAAATCAAAGAATTCTAATCATGTATTTACCTAGTCACTGTATGTTTCTTCTTATGACTATAAAAAGTAATACACAGCATAGTTCTCTCTCTTTTTTTCACTATCTATTCACATACATGAAGTGAAAAATAGAAATTTAAGCTGAATGTGATGACCCATGACTGTAGTCCCAAGTGACTGGGAAGGCTGAGTTAGGAGGATCACAAATTCAAAGTCAGCCCGGGCAACTTCGTAAGATCCTGTCTCACAGTGAAAAATAAAAAGGGCTGGGGCTGTAGCTCAGAGGTAGAGTGTACTTAGGATTAATCAACAGTACGAAAAAAAAAAAATTAGAAAACTATACAAAAATGATAAATCATAATTGCAGTTTGATATTTTAGCTTATCTTTATTACTGAAAAGAGTAAAAAGCTAGAAAAAATTAGAAAAAGTGATTAACACAGTTAAAAACTTAAATAAAAAGTTTCATCTAATGTTTATAAAATTCTGAAACCAATGTTAAGACTTCTAAAATACATGAATTGTTTGTATAGCAGGATCTGCAAAAAGATAGTGCTTTCCAAAAGGCATATGTAAATTAAAAAAAAAAACTTTTTTGATACATAAAAAAATTAATGGATTTCCACCACCTCTTTCGTATGAACTCTCACAATTGAAGTTCACCTCTGACTTTGAAGAAAGCAGGGAGAAGTCCAAATATGACTAAAGTACTAACATTAATACCTGGTATAAGAGTAGAGATATAATAAAAGTTAAATATTTTTATTAATATTAAGATAGTATGCACTTGGATAACTGTTTATGAAATGGAGGCATTTTCTTCTATCCATGTGTTTGTTTCTTATGTTTTGTAAAAGTGGGATAATACCATATAATACAACTTTATGTTGAGATGTGTTTTTCACTTAAAATCATTTCGTAGTAAATTTTCATGCCACTGTTTTGTCTTGCCACTGCCAAGACAATCAAAGTCCTCTTTTAATTATCAACTTATGCCAACAAATACTTAGAAAATATATCTTACAATCTGCAATAGTCAAATGCCCTTGCCTTTGTTCAGGCCTAAGTGTTGGAGGAATAAAGATGTCTGTTATGCTTCTAAATGAAGCATGAGAACCAAGCTAGCTACTGCAGTTGTCACTGTTCTCAATGCAGCTGATGCCAGTCCCACTCCCCTCACCCCACTACCCGGAAGAGCCCAAACTGATTTCCTCTGCTAATCTTGTGATTTGGGGGAGGTGTCCATATCGTCTCTACGGAAAGCTCTGACAGGACTCACCTCCCTGGAACTGTCTTCAACAATAGTCCAGGTCTTCAGACCTTCAGCAAGCAGCTGTTGTTTTGCTTGAAAAAAAAGATCTCCTAAATGCTAAGAAAATAAGATGTTTTCAAAGGTTACAGGAAAGAGCACTAGCTAGAGTCACTTAATAACTTGAGCAATTGTGAGTGTCTCACACTGTGCTCACAGCCCAGGAGAGAAGAGATGAAGCAGAACAAGACTCCTCCTACCAATGCTCATAGCTTTCGATTTCCTCAGTCAGAGAAACTGAACTGTGCCCTTCCTGTAACAGCTTAGTAATCACAGACCGTTAGATCTCAGCTATGTTTATTTAAAAAAAAAAAAAAAAAAAAAAAGAAGAACATTTATAGAGACATAAATTGCACCAAGCAGAGCAATTGTAATGTCACAGAAAAAACCGGGAGGGGAAATTTTGGGGGGTGTAATTGAACCAAACTCTTCTGTCTGCTCTTTGCTAAAGCCCAGAACAAAATCTGTTAGTATGTGAGCCTGAACTGCCCAAGTTGATGTGTGCATTCACCAAGTTATCTTTTATAAAAATCAACACTGGGACATATTTATTTTCTTTGTATTTTTGTCAGATATTCTATGTATAGAATTTTTTCCCAGCTTTATTTGAAAACACTATTATTGTTTTCTTTGCTTTCTTTTTTTAACATTATAAGATGTAAAGTTACAGCAGTTTTATTACTCTTCTCTTCTTTTAGTATAGATACTTAATGATTTTTCTTGTTGACACTGTTCTTCCCTAAGCGCCCTAAGTTTTATGGGATGTGTATTTATTGTCCTTAATATTCCTTGTCATGTATTTTTTAACTCACAGCTGATTTTAAAATGTGTTATATAATTTCAAGATACATGAGAATTTTCTAAATATTTAGTCTTAACTCCTTATTCAGTCATATAATTATGCAATCAATGCTAAAATTGTAAATGCGAACTTTACTGAAACACATTTTCCCATTTCACTTTGATGTGCATTCTGTATACTCTGGTAGAGAACATTTTATCCCCAGCTTTCTTTCTTTCTTTTTTTTTTTGGAACTGGGAATTGAACCTAGGGTGCTTAACCACTGGGCCAAACCCACAGACCTTTTTTTATATTTTATTTAGAGACAGGATCTGGCTGAGTTGCTTAAGGTCCTGCTAAATTTCTGAAACTGACTTTGAACTCTTGCTCCCCCTGCCTCAGCCTCCTGAGCTGATGGGATTACAGGCGGGCACTACTGCATCTGGTGTCCCAACTATTTTTATAGTGTTCCTCAAATGATAGGCAGGACATATATTTTGAAGATGGTGTGAAGATTTTTTAGTCTTCTTTCTGATTCTTCTTACTCCATCTATCAATATTGAATTACAGGTTTTAAATATCTAACTGTGATTATTGATTTGTGTTTTACTCCATCTAATGTTATTTGGTTTGGTTTTGTAATTGGGAAACCCCATCCTTCAGTACATTTATGAATTATTAGGACCTGGCAACAAATTAGCCAGGGCATTTCCTTTGTGGCATCGGTTTAAATCTAACCGTTCTCTGACTCATGTCAGAACTGATTTGAGGCCTTGTTAAGGAGGATTTATAAATCCCAAGTTTTCGTATTCTCACTTATTTACAAGACTCAAGCTCTGACTCGTGGTAGAGACAGGTTTTAGGCTTTGCTCTCATGATAGTCTCCACTTAATGGCTTGGCCCTACTTCTACCAAGCACTCTGGCATGCCACTGGATATGGAGGTGCTATGTGTGTGTATCTACTCTAGCAAGCTCCACTGTACCCCAGCACTGTTTGCCCTCTGGTTCCTGTGTTGTTTTCTCAACTCCACAGCTCCTGTTGTTTCTCTCACATAGGAGCAACCCAGGATCCAACGTGCAGTGAATGGGCCCCCCCTGCTAGCTCCCTTCTATTCAGGTATCTGCAAAGTGGAGCTCTCTATATTTTCATGTGTATATTCCAAGTGCAAAAGAAAGAATGCTAAGCAGATCCAATCACATTTGTCTGCTATTATAGTCTTCTTTTTCTTTTCCTTCCTTCCTTCCTTCCTTCCTTCCTTCCTTCCTTCCTTCCTTCCTTCCTTCCTTCCTTCCTTCCTTCCTCTTTCTTTCTTCCTTCCTTCCTTTTTCTTTCTTTCTTTCTTTCTTTCTTTCTTTCTTTCTTTCTTTCTTTCTTTCTTTCTTTCTTTCTTTTCTTTCTTTCTTTCTCTCTCTTTCTTTCTTTCTCTTTCTTTCTTTCTTTCTTTCTTTTTCTTTTTCCTTTCTTTTTTCTTTCCTTTCTCTTTCTCTCGTTCTTTCTTTCTTTCTTTCTTTTTCTTTTTCCTTTCTTTTTTCTTTCCTTTCTCTCTCTCTCTCTCTCTTTCTTTCTTTCTTTCTTTTTCTTTCTTCTTCCCCCCCTCCCCCTTTGTTTTTTTGGGGTTGGCTTATTTCACTTAGCATGATATTCTCCAGTTCCATCCATTTACCTGAAAATGCCATAATTTCATTCTTCTTTAAGGCTGAGTACTATTCCATTGTGTATATATACCACGTTTTGTTTATCTGTTTTTCTGTTGAAGGGCATCTAGGTTGGTTCCACAGTTCAGCAATTGTGAATTGAGCTGCAATAAACATTGATGTGGCAGAGCCACTGTAAGTCCTTTGAGTATAAACCGAGGAGTGGGATAGCTAGGTCAAATGGTGGTTCCATTCCAAGTTTTCTGAGGTGTCTCCATAATGCTCTCCAGAGTCATTGCACCAATTTTCAGTCCCACCAGCAATGTATGAGTGTTCATGTTCCCCCACATCCTCGTCAACACTTACTGTCGCTAATATTCTTGATGACTGCCACTCTGACTACAGTGAGATGAAATCTTAGTTTTGATTTGCATTTCTCTAATTGCTAGAGATGCTGAATATTTTTCAGAGGTTGTTGATTGATTGTATTTCTTCTCCTGTGAAGTGTCTGTTCAGTTCGTTAGCCCATTTATTGATTGGGTTATTTGTTTTTTTGGTGTCAAGTTTATTGAGTTCTGTATATATTCTGGAGATTAGTGCTGTATCTGATATGTGTGTGTGGTAAAGAATTTCTCCCATTCCATAGGCTCTATCATCAAGACTGATTGTTTCCTTTGCTGAGTTTTTTAGTTTGAATCCATCCATTTGTCGATTTTTTATTTTATTTCTTGTGCTTTAGGAGTCTTGTTAAGGAAGTCAGGTTCTAAGCTGTCATGGCCTATATTTGGGCCTACTTTTTCTTCTATTACGCACAGGATCTCTGGTTTAATTCTAAGGTCCTTGATCTGCTTTGAGTTGAGTTTTGTGCAGGGTGAGAGATAGGGGTTTAATTTCATTTTACTGCATATGGATTTCCAGTTTTCCCAGCACCATTTATTGAGCAGGCTACCTTTTCTCCAATGAATGTTTTTGGCACCTTCCTCTAACATGAGATAACTGTATTTACACGAGCTTGTCTCTGTGTCTTCTCTTCTGTATTATTTTCTATGACATTTTCTATTTTGTTGGAGCATAAATTTTCAAAATAGTTTTGAATTATCTTCTGTATTTCCATAGTGTCTGTCATGGTATTTCCTTTTTCATCATGAATTTTAGTAATTTGAGTTTTCTCTCCTTTTTGTTAGGATGGCTAAGGGTTTATCAATTTTTAAAATTTTCCTTTCTCTTTCTCGTTCACAGACTGTCAGTGGCCAGAAGAGAGGCTTCTATTTCTACCAGTACTTAAACATTATAGACGCCTTTCAAGATGTCAGCACTCCAGGATGGGGATTTTTATCTCCAGTACTCTTCCCCTGCACCTCCCCACCAAGAGCAGTCACACTGAGAATGAGTACTCCTGTCCTTTAAACTTCACATTGGGCTCAGGATAAAAGTTCACATAGGTATAAGTTCTCTGGTCTCAGAAAAGAAAATGGAAGAAAAGGGTGTTTTTTAATATTCAAATGAAATATCTTTCTGTGCTTCCCTATCAATAAGATCCAGAACAGATTAGCTAAGATGTCTATTGATGCTTCCTGTGGTCTTCAATTATATGACCAATATTCCTCTTTAGTGTTTTCTTCACAATAAAATCCATTTAATTTTTTTTTCTTGTGCATCTATAGTTGTTATCTGGAAGTATGAGCAAGACCATGCTTCATTCGAGTTATGTTTTTATTCTTTTTAAATTAGTTTCTTTTTTCCAACTGAATATTAAACTGATGTGTAAAATGCAAAAATTAAATATATTTGGGGAATACTATATCTTTATTTTCCTTAAAAAGTGCTTAACTTTTTATTTTGAAATGATTTTGAGTGTATAGAAAACTAAGAATAATGCTAAGAAATTCAAACTATTTTTCACTAAGATTTGCAAATTAATATTTTGCCACAGTTGCTTTAGCAGTCTCTGTGCATTATTATTATTTTTCTTACATATTTCAAAGTCAACTGCAGATATTTTGCTCCATTATCCCTCAATACCTCATTCTGTATTTTCAAAGAATATATTATCAAAATGATCCAAATGTACATTGATTAAAATCAGGAAATTCAACTTTGATATTACATTATTACATAATTTATAGTTCATATTTAAATTTTTCCAGTTGCCCTCGTATCATCTTGCATAATATTCTATCTTATTTAGAAACATGTATATATTGTACATGTATATATTCAACATTTTGAAATCAGGTTAAGCATGCCAAGTTCCTCAAACACTTACCATTTCTTTATTGTGAATTCATTTTTAACTAAAACTTGTACTGTCCCTCGGATCTATTTTTAATTTTCTTTCTTTTTTTAATCAAGTCTCACTTCTGCAAGTTTTTTCAAAAACTATTTTTTTAAGATAACATCCCCATGTTAGTTTCCTGTTGCTGCTGTTAACAAATTAGCACAAATTTCACAGCGTCCACAAGAGAAGTTTGTTCTCTCACAGTTGTTGAGGCCCCAAGTCCAAAATCAGTATTACTATGCATTAATATAAATATGCATATTTCCAGCTTTTGTAAGCTTGCTGCTTTAACATCTACCCCATATGCGTATGCTAGATACACTTTGTTCAGTACAACCTGATAAGATCACTGACCAAGTCACCGTTTCTTGGCTTTCTGTCTCCCTGTTCTCTCTGTCAAAGTCCTCCTGCCAAGGGTGCATTTTTCAAATACAAACTAATGAATGAAGAATTCATACATCTAACCACTTCCTTTACTGAGCATTCACACTGGCCCACTGTACTCCTGCTTTAATCACCCTAAAATCAGATGCCAGACAATAAAGGTCAGCTCATGCCACAGAGCCTCACTGAAATTATTCAAACTAACCAATCCACAGCCTCTGCCTGAACCAGTCTTGCCTGTACATTTTTGTTGGAACCACAACAAACATTCTTGCCTGCAGTTTCTTCTTTCTCCCTTGATCTCGTGACCTACCTCAGTACTTTTCCATGTGCTTCTGTGTGGTGTAGTCCATCCTCTACTCTTGTGAACTATAACCAACAAACTATCTTTTGAGTGGCATTTGTTTCCTGATCTGTTGGTCTTACTTTGTCTCAAATTTCTATGAATACATAGATCTTAAGTCGCATTATGCTTTTTATTAGGGGTAGGCTCATTTTGAAGGTCATAGGGAAGAACCAGTTCCTTGCCTCTTTCATCTTCTCATGATCATTGGCATTCCATGATTTATGGTCACATCACTCCAGTCTTGAAAGCCAGAGTGTCAGATTTTCCTCCTCTGTGCCTTTACTTCACTTTCTCTTCTAGTTGTGAGTCAGTCTCTCCCTGACTCTCTTTTATATGGGTATTTGTGATGGCATGTAGGGTCCTCTTAAATTGTTTTTCTATTTCAAGGCTTCTTTACATCTACAAAGATCCTTCATACAAATAAGATAACATTCATAGGTTCAAGGGTTTAGTACATGGACTTGTCTTTGAGAACCATTTTAACCTATCACAGATCCCATCCCTAAATTTGAGAGGGAAAATATTCCATGGTCTCAACCATCTCCTACTACCTTTCTCTATGGATTCCACATGTTATTTATTTATCAAAAACTTCTTACCATCCTCAGGTTATGCAATGGTGACAGAATCAAAATGAGAAGAAATATGATTATGGGGATGAAGAATGGAATGATGTGTTCATAAAGAATGCCAGCACCCACAAAAAATTGAAGATGAGGAATGATTTTGCTCTGGGATTTCCAATGAGAACATGGTCCTGCTGACATCTTGATTTTGGACTTTGGGGCTAAGTCTAACAAAATATATACAATACCTACATAAAGAGAACCAAAAACTGTGATGGAAGAAATCATAAAAGAAGTAAATAAATAAATAAATAGCAAGGTGTCCCATGTTCATTAACAGAAAGAATCAAGTTGATAGTGTACCCTTCCTTTCTAACTTGATATGTTTATCCAGTGCAATCCCAATCAAATATCAGTAAGTTATTTTGTTTATGTCAATATTTTTCAAATTTTTTATTCAGTAAACTTAAGGAGTACAATGATATTTTGATGTATTCATAGTTAAGTAATTATATAATCAAACAATTAACATCTCCATCATGTCATATTGTTACTTTTTAAAACTTTTTGGTAAAATGCCTTATAGTGTTATAAATGACAACAGTATAACAGGAAGAAATATGAATATCCTTGGGTATGATTACTTTTTAACTATACCTTGAAAGGAGTGATCCATTAAAGAAATAATTAAGTGGGACTTGATGAAAACTGAAAACTTCTACTCCACAAAGGATACTGACAAGAGAATGAGAAGATAAGCCATAAACTGGGGAAAATATTTGCAATAGTGAATCTAATAAAGGATTATTATACAAAATATGCAAAGAAACATTAAGAATTAGCAATAAGAAAATGATAATAATAAGTTAAATTAAAATAATAATAAAATAATAAGTTAAATTAAAATAATAAGTTAAATTAAAATAATAAAATAATAAGTTAATTAACAAATGGGGAAAATTCTGAATGGACTCCCCACCAAAGAAGATATACAATGAATTACCATTTTACCATTGAACCTCATCAATGGAATACAAATAGAAGTCTTGGACATCTAGAATTTAAGACATTAGGTTACATCTTTCCTGTTGTAAATTGAGTAGGCAGCAATCCATCTTCTACCATTTCCATGATGTTCATCCTGCCTAGACTGTATGGCTTGGGAAACTAATTTATGGAGGCTTGAGGATTCTTCTGATATCATGTAATCTAAGCATGATTTCTGTATTCTGTGGTATTTATAACACAAAACCAAAGAAGTAGAATATGCAACAGACACTATATGTGGTCTGTATAACCCCAAATTCTTACTGTATTTCACAGAAAAACTTTGCAGATCTATGCCTTAGGGTATAACAGACCAAAAACAAAGAAGGAATCTGTCTCTTGATGTCCACTTAAAAGGAAAAGCAGAATTCCTTTGCTCATCTGGACACCTTATTAGTTGAATTCATGAAATAGAAATCAACTGAGAGAGGCCCCATTAAACGAGAAAGAACTATATAATTGACAGCTGACTTCTCACAAGAGTATGAACAAGACAGCAATGAGACATCTTTGATGAGAGGTAAAAATTCAATTAGATTTGTTTATTCAAGGTACAAATTCTTCCTAAATGAAAGTGAAACAAAGACATTTTCAGACAAGCTGTTCAGCAACTCTCTAATACAAGTGTAGTGTTCAAGAAGCAATGCAAACTGAATGGAAATAATACCAGATAAAACCATGAGTTTTTCAGAAAATAATAAAGAATCCCATGAGGGTAAATATTTAGATAAATATAAAATATATTTATTATTATTAATATTTATAGTTTAAAATTTTATTTAAAAAATACTGCTAAATATAAAATAGCAATGTGTTGTAGGTATTATGACATTTATTGAAGAAAAATATTAAAAAATAAGAATAAAAGACAGTCTGTAATGAAAAAAACCCAAAGATATACAGCCAGGCCTGGTGGAGAACACCTATAATCCAAGCTACCTGGGATGCTGAGGCAGGAGATTCTCAAGTTTGAGGTCAAACTCAACAATTTAGCAAGACCCTAAGCAACTTAGCAAGACCCTGTCTCAAAATAGAAAATGAAAAGAGTTGAATATATCACTCTACTCACTGGGTTCAATTCCTGGTATCAAAAAATTTTTAAAAATTAAAAACTAAAAAATCAAAAAATAGAGAAAAAAAGAAGACATACAGGTGACAGATGAATGTGTAAAGATGCAACATAATATGTCAATAGGCAATTGCAAATTAAAACAATGAAATATCACTACATACAAAATGGAATGCCTTAAATCCAAAACACAACATCACCAAATGCTCCTGAGGGTATAGAGCAGTAGGAACTCTCGTGCAATGTTGGTGAAAATGTAAAACTGGTATATCCTCTTTGAGATAGTATAGCAATTTCTTATAGAATTAAACATACTATTATCATATTCCAGAAATTGTGCTCCTTCATTTTACCCAAAGAAATTGAAAACTTATGCCCACATTTAAAAACCTGTAAACAAATTACTATTGCAGCTTTTTTTGATTTTCAGAATTTAGAAGCAATCAAAATATCCTTCAGTTGGTAAAAGGGTAAGTAAACTGTAGTTTACTAGTCAGAATGGCAATTATTAAGAATACAAGTAACAATAAATGTTGGCAAGGATGCGGGGGAAAAGGTATATTCATACATTGCTGGTGGGACTGCAAATTGGTGCAACCATTATGGAAAGCAGTATGGAGATTCCTCGAAAAACTAGGAATGGAAGCACCATTTGTCCAGCTATCCCACTACTTGGTATATACACAAATGATTTAAATTGTTTGTGACACAGGCACTTCAATTTTATCATAACATGACAGATAAGCTATGGAGCTAAATAGGTGCCCTTCAACAGATAAAAGGACAAAGAAAATGTGGTGTGTATATATATATATATATATATATATATATATAATGGAGTATTACTCAGCCATTAAGAATGACTTTTGCCAGTATATGGATGGATCTGGAGACTATCATGCTAAGTGAAATAAGTTAATCACCCAAATCCAAAGGTCAAATTTTTTTTCTGATATGTGGAAGCTAACCCACAATAAGGGTGGTGGAGGGGAGGAATAGAAGAAGTTAAATGGATTAGACAAAGGAGAATGAAGGGAAAGAAGGGAGATAGGAAAAAGAAACAGTGGAATGAATCTGATATAACTTTTCTATGTAAATATATGAATATACCACGGTGAATCTCACCATCTTGTGTACCCACAAGACTGGGGTCCAAAGTAGAATAAGATATATTTTAAGCTTGTATAATTATATATTTCATGCTTGCATAATTATATCCAAATGGATCTACTATCATGTATAATTAAAAAAATAAAAATACAAATTTTTAAATGCACTAAATTTTACAATTGATTATTTACAGAATGGGAATTAAAATCTAAGGTTTTTGACTGAGCAAGTGTAATATTATACAAACACTAAAAATTGCATTTGTAGTTTTAAATTTTTGGTATCATTTGAGAGTCATGAGAAATGATATTATGTGTGTACATAGGGAAGTAGAAATATACAGACAGGCAAAGGATAAGAACTACTTTTTTATTTTCTAAAAAGAAATTAGAGCTTTACTTTCCTAAAAAATGACCGTTTATAACGTGTTCTAAAGAGCAAACAACCATGACAATATCTTCCCTTGTTTGAATTTCCCATGGTTTACAACCCTGTTTGTGTGTGTGGTTTTCTCTCTTTCTTTCTTTCCCAGGTATCAGACATTCTTGATGCTGTTACCCTGATATTAAAATGTACTTATTTTAGTCAAAATCATATTCTATTCCGCATTATTTTCATGGTACAAAAATGTGCAGTTCAAAGAAACCAGAGAATTCATAAAGTCCAATCTCTTTATTTTACATATTAAAAAGAAAGCGACCAAATTTTGCTCTGGGCCTCTGTGAATATAGCACAGTGAATCCCATTTGTATGTACAATTATAATGAACCAATATGAGAAGAAAAACAAACATAAGGAAGAAGTAAAATTAGAGGAAAGAGAATAGGGAAGGAGGAGAGGGGAGTAAGGAAGCATATTGGGGAATGAAATGAAGCAAATCATGTTATGTGCAAGTATGAAGGTGTCACAAAGAACCCCACCATTATGCATAATTTCAATGCATTAATAAAAACACAATTTTTTTTTTTTTTTTAAAGTTGAGGTCAGGGAAATTAGGGAAGGATATGACCCATTCTACCAGAGCTGGTTAGTGGCAGAACCTAGATTGAAACTCAGGCCTCCCATGAATATGGGAAATAAACATTTGATTCAGGCAAATTCTCCGGACCAGGCCTGGTGAAGCGATCCTGTAACAATTACATCTAGAGCAGCTTCTTTCCCATCTTGGTCTGTGTCCCCATGTTCCCAATTAACACTAATTGAAGGAGGCAAGAGGGGAAACTAGGTCCTCTCCAATGCTCCCCACTCCGCAACTCATGGAGAGGGTGGTCTCTAAAGAGAAAATGCTGGTAATTACTGAAGTTGAGGCTGTGCATCATTAGAGGGTACTAGCTCCCTCTTGGGAACAGTTCCCTTGCCTCTCTCCCTGGCTTCCCCAGCGTACTTAAGCAACTTGTTTGCCTTCTCATTAGCAAACTTGTTAGCTCATCGCCCTGTTCCCCAGAGTTGCTCAGAAGAAAAGTTTTGTGGGAGGATTTCCTCAGCTGTGTAGGTCTGGCTCTCGTGCTTCCTCTTGAGACAGGAGGTATCCAGGTCTTCCAAACAAGCTATTTGTGACAGTGACAGTTCAGTAATGAAGCCAATGCTTTCTCTTCATGACCCAAAGGAAATAGAAATGAAAGTCTGGGCTGGCTAAGGAAACAGAAGTTCAATGCAACTGCCTGAGTTTAACTGAGAAGGATAAAAGTGTGTTTTGGAGACACAAAGCTTTCCAGGCTCATTGCATGCTGTTGGACCTTTGAGTAGAGGTGACCATGCCTTCTGGTCTCTCCTCCCTAGCAATAGAATTTCTACAGACTCTATATAATATAGCACAGTATTTTAGTACTCACCAAAAACTCTCATATTTTAATGATATCTCTTCACTGAAGAAAGAAAGGACAAAGTGCATGTTTTTGTTCCTCATTTTTCAAATAGAAACTTGTGACTTTAGAATTACCTAGAACAGAGACTGACAGTAGGGAAGTAGTACTTCTCAATTGAGATCAGGTGAAATGACTCTCAGAAATTTCCAGTCTTTCACACTATTCACACCAACCAACCAACCATCAGTAATTGAATTCAACATATGTAGTCTCCATAAACAACATTACAGTAATAGCAGTAATACCACTTACTGAGTGGTCACTAAAGTGGGAATATGAATCAGGAAGCTGAGATTCAGGCAAGTATCACAGAGAAAATGACGGCCCTTCTCAAGCCTAGATGATGGGAGTGGGAAGAAGACTCTGCACAAGGAATATAGAAAAGGTAGAAAATGGGTTCATAACAGTGATAGTTCAGAGTGAAGAAGGTATAGAAGGCACAATAAACGGGAGACTCAAAGATACCATGTTCAGAAAATGTCAGAATTCCATCATCACCCTGGTTTTACTCTCCCTGATGTATCCAGATCTACTAAAGGACCTTCCATCCTTAGACTGCTGAAGTACTTAGTTTCTGAGTCAAACGCTGTAAAAAAGATAGTCTAGCACTCTTCCCCAATTTCTCTATTCTTTGCCCCTTTCCATTAGAAGGAGTTGGGAAGTTTTGAGTTTGAACCAGTCCTGGGCTCCTGGCACTCAGCCCAGCTGCCTGAGGCCCTACTTGTGTTGACTCTTTCCATGGGGCACTAGATTGCATTTTCCTTTCAGAATGGAACCACATCTATGTCTACCACAAGTAGATTGATCTCCTACTTTCTTTCTTCACATTGGTCTAGCTTTATTGCATAACCCAGCAAGACCCAAATTTCTTTCAAAAAGATCAAAACTACCCTGGAAATCATCTGATCTTATATTTTCAATAAACGAACAACATTAAAAGAATAATATTTACAGTAGATAAGTGCAAAGCAGAAAATAGAAATAGAAAGTATAAATGGGGACATAAAGCCCTAGCAATTTCTGTGTCTTCTTTGCTTTCCTGGCTTTCCCATTGGTTTCTCTATTGAGGTGATTTAATACAACTCACTCCCTTTTCTGAGGAGTAAACTGAGAATCCAGGAGGTAACATGATCTACCAAAAGATGAACAGCACACTAGTGGTTAAGAAAAACCAGAACATGGCAGAGACAGATCACTGAATGAATTTTGACTACCACTGATAAAACTGTCTTTTAAATATTCATTTATTGGCTCAATAATTCATTTTTCCTTTTTATATTTCTGGTTTGTGCCAATTGCATTAAACTCCTTTAATGTCCTTATAATTCTTTATGCCTTTATAATCTTTATACCTATTTACCTTTATAATTGTTATGCATATTTGTAACTTTTTGACCTTTACCCTTCTTTATGAGAGGAACCATCTAAAATTGCACACAATGAATATTTCTAGTCTTGCTGTACAGACATGGATTCAACTGAAAATTCATTCCAGATGGCTAGATGATCTCTGCAAGACTTTGTAAGTCTCATTTCCTGTCCACAAAATGAGCCCACACATCTCCAGCTCAGAGTCTTGGTCTATGATTGCAACGCTTCTCAAAGTGCAGAACTAGGCCCAGATGGATAAGACCTGAATCTCCCAAATGGAGAGAATATGTTGGTCCAAATCCAAGTTTTCACCCTTTTTGATAATATGATTCTGAGCAGAAGCTTAAATTCTCTTTCACCATCTGCTTTCTTCTATTTAAAAAGGTCATCATGAACTCCATGGTCCTACAGAAACGAAAGGAAACAAAACATGCAACATGCCTGATTCTGCTCCTAACACCAGGGCTCCTAAATAGTAGTAAGCTTTTTTTTTTTACTCCAGGGGAATGACACTCTATTGGTTAGAAAAGGAACTTTCAAGCCTGTCTCCTTGGTTCAATCATTACCCCTATCACTTTCTTGCTGTAAGACCTTGGGATAGTCACTTACCTTTCTGCTTAGTTTCCTCATGTGTGAACTAAAGGCAATGGAATCATTTTCAGAGAATTCTCATGGGATTTAAATTAGTTTATACAAGTAAAGCACATAAAACAGTAAGTATTCCATATAAGATACACATTACTTGAAAATTTTCCATTTGAATTTCTACAATGGAAATGAATGCTTTGTGAATTTTTGTCATGTACAGTCAGGAGACTTGATAATAATCCAAATAAAAATCCCCCTTGTACCAAGGTGTTCAAAGTCACCCTGCAATACCCTGTGTGTTTTTCCCTGCCTTTGTGAAATTGATATTTTCCCTTCATGTGTAGATTTTGGGCCCCCCATTCACCTCTTACTCTTTCTGTCCTCCTACCCTGCAGTTTGTTGAACCTGTCTTTCTGTATGTGTGGTTGTGGGGACAACAAAATATGACTTGACTAACACATTTTTCGATGACAGTCCAAAGAAACCACTGGCAAGAGCTCGAGTCATATGAATCAATACTGAGAACTGTATACTATAGGGTGAGCTTGCAGAATTTAACAATCCTTCTGTAAAGACATACCTAACAACTCAAGGTAACATATATGTTATGGTTTGGATCTGGGGTGTCACATGTGTTAAAGGTCTGGTCCTAAAAGCAGCAGCTTTTGGGGAACTGATGGAATCATGAGACCTCTGACCTCATCTGTGGGTTATCTATTTATAGCTGAAGGAACTACTTGTAGGTGAAACAAGCTATAGATAGTAGGGCATGGTTGGAGGAAGTACGTCCCTGGTGGTGTAACCTGGAAAGATATTTCTTTCACCTGGTCTACTCCTCTTTCTTTCTCTTTCCCTCTCTCTGCTTTCTGGCTGCCATGAGCTAATCAGTTTTCTTCCTCCTCACCCTTCCACCATGATGTTCTGCCTCACTCAGACAACAGAAATCTCTGAAACCATGAATTTTTCCACCTGTAATTTGTTTTGCTCAGATATTTTTTTTTTTTAATTGGGAATTGAACCCAGGGGCACTTAATCACTGAGCTAAATCCCCAGTCTTTTCCATGTTGCTTATGGCCTCACTAAGTTTCTGAAGTTTCACCTCAAACTTGTGATCCTCCTCCCTCAGCCTCCCATACTATTGGGATTACAAGTATGTTCCACTGTGTCCAGCTTTTCTCAGATATTTGTCACAGAAATGAAAAGCTGACAAACACAATATCCTCACCATTGATTTCTAGTACAATGTCCAGTTTATTCTCTCATTTATGAATGAATGGAATCCAGGATTACACAGAGACAAATAGAGACAGAGTCTAGACAAGCAGGGCCAGAGACTAAGCACCCTTCTTGTAACCCCAACAGAAGTCATTCCCCTTCTTACACTTCTGTAAACCCAAAACATCTCCTTTTTACTTTGTGCTCTTTTATTCTCTGCAAACTTCTGAGGCCCATTTTTTCAAATCTTCCTTAGGCCAGAACTTCCCAACAAATACACATGTTAAGTTGCTGAAGTAGTGATCTCCCTGCACTTTCCCCTTTGAGTGACTGTTCCAGAGCCTGAGGGAAGGAAAAGCCCTCAGGCAGATTACATTTGTAAACAAGCAGCGCTTCTCTTCACCTCAGTGTGCCACACAAATATCATCGTCTTGTTTTATCTGTTATGGTGAAAAGAAGTGGGAAGCAATGCATCCGTGTGCCAGTGTATGACACTGACTGAATGCTTATGTCTCCCCCAAATCCATCTGTTGAAACCTAGCCTCTCATGTGATGATATTTGGAGGTGGGTCTTTGGGAGGTGACAAGGCTGTGAGGCTGAGCCATTAAAAATGGGATTATTGCTTCTACGAGGAGATGCCAGAGAGCTCCCCTGCATGTGATTACAGCAAGAAGACAGCCATCTGTGAATGATGAAAGGCCCCTGCTAGACGCTGATTCTGATGGCACCTTGATCTTAGATTTAATAGCCTCCAGGAATAAATGTCTGCTGTTTATAAGGTATTCCATCTGTGGTAGTCCATTACAGCAGCTTGAATAGACTAAGATAGGATAGATGCCTCCGGTCCAACTCTATGACTTTCCTTCTTCCATGTTGATATCAGATTTATCACTCCTGAAAAGGAGAAACTACGTGTGTGTGTGTGTATATAATTATACATACATACGACACATATTTAAATCATAAACTCTACAGTAGCATCAAAGTAATATTCTTGCATTATATTTTTTTTCATATAGTGTACCAACCAAGTAAAACCCAAATTTTGGGGGCACAGTCTGGGGATTAAACTCAGGGGTACTCAGCCACTGAGCCATCTCCCAAGTCCTACTTTGTATTTTTACTTGGAGACAGGGTTTCACTGAGTAACTCACCATCCTCCTGCCTCAGCCACCTGAGCCTCTGGGATTATAGCCTTATGCCACCATGCCTGGCAAACCCAAATATTTTTAAGGCTGATAAAGGAGGCGTTAATAATTATCCTAGAACAATAGGCATTGATCAGAACTGTCTTCAGAAAACCACAAGTCTCTTATGAAAGGCAACAGTCTTGTTGCAGAGTGGAGAAAAGTTGAAAAGTCACTTGAGAAATAACAGTTGGTTTGCTTCGATTCCATGGGTTCCACTTCCTGCCCCAGAGGGACACTCATTGAGAGCAAGTCACACTCTGC
This sequence comes from Sciurus vulgaris, assembly GCF_902686455.1. NCBI lineage: Eukaryota > Metazoa > Chordata > Mammalia > Rodentia > Sciuridae > Sciurus > Sciurus vulgaris. The sequence goes on along the minus strand of NC_136461.1, from coordinate 120,055,510 downwards.
AACTCTATGGACCTTTTGGGAACCTTTGGGAAGTGAGCATTTTCAAGAGGATGAAATATAAATAGGCAGGGAAAAAAAGGATGGCAAGGAGAATGTCACAAGTCCAGAGGCCCCCTGATGTTCAGTTAATGGGCAAGGTGGGTGCAGAAGAGATGAGAGCAGCTGAAGAAAACTAGGGGACGGCTTTGGATTGTGCAGGGTGAGCCTTGTTAGGGAGTGGGAGGGAAATTCAAGAGACATTGGTGTTGACACTACCCTAAAGCCAAAAAATCACTTTTTAGTTACCTAAAAGATCACTAATTTATCTGTGTTGTGCCTGGTGTAGTAGCTCACACCTATAATCCCAGGCACTCAGGAAGCTGAGGCAGGAGGGTTTTAAGTTCAAGACCCGCCTGGGCAATTTAGGGGGCTGGAGATGTAGCACAGTGGTAAAGCACCCCGGAAGAAGAAATGATTTGTGTTGTAAGAGTTTTTAAAAGAACTGATTAAATCTTTTTTGTTTTGTTTTGGAGAAGAGGAAGCTGAGGTTAAGTGAGAAGTTCCTTAACGCATGTGTATTGCTAGTTAGTGTCAGAAATTTCATGCGGCTAATCCCCAATTTTGGAGAAGGATCTTTCTTGTTTGGGGCTTCTAACTCATGTTTTTTTCTTTGAAAATTTCTGGTCATTTGGAGGTCACCTTTTAGAAGGTACAGTGTGACTGCTGGGTGAATAATCATGAGAGGCCATGGACATGAGGTTTTAAGAATCATACTCAGAGCTTCTGAAAAATCTTTCATTTCCTTTATCTTCTAGTCTTTACCAAAATAGTCTATACACTCCAGACAGGCTTCCTGAAAGAGGCCTCCACAGTCACTTTTAGATGACTTTTCTCCCCTCACTGAGCCCAATATTGCAGGTTAGTTTATCACTGGAACTATGGGAGGGATAACTGTAGAAGTTTCCTCGCTTTCCTTTGATTTCATAGTGATGTAGGGGAGAAATACAGTTACTTAAATCTCTGAAGCAAACATCATAGCACAGAAAGGAGAACCAGGGATCAGGAGGCTTTGTGTCCATTTCCAACCCTGGCACCCTCAGACATGATGAAATTGGACAAGCATGTCTGCCGCTGGGCTGCAGTTCCTCTATTGCAAAGGGATGACTTTATTGGATAATTTCCAAGTGTTTTCAAGTACCCACAATTGTCCTGGGCACTAGGAATATTTTCTGAAGAGAGGGAGAAGCTTGAAGTCATTCATCTTTACCCCTCATTCCTAGGAATCATGGATTGTGTCAATCACACCTGGACCCAGACTTTCATCCTTGCTGGCTTTACTACCACTGGGATACTACGACCTCTAGCCTTCTTGGGGACCTTGTGCATCTATCTCCTCACTCTTGCAGGGAACTTGTTCATCATTGTCTTGGTTCACACAGATTCTGGACTGTCCACACCCATGTACTTCTTCATCAGTGTCCTCTCTTTCCTGGAACTCTGGTATGTCAGCACCACTGTGCCCACACTGCTGCACACCCTGCTGCAGGGGCGTTCACCCATCCCATCGGTTGCGTGCTTCATCCAGCTGTACGTCTTCCATTCCTTGGGCATGACTGAGTGTTACTTGTTGGGAGTCATGGCACTGGACCGCTACCTAGCCATCTGCCGCCCACTGCACTACCATGCACTCATGAGCAGACAGGTACAGGTGTGGCTAGCAGGGGCCACTTGGGTGGCTGGCTTCTCAGCTGCACTGGTGCCGGCTAGCCTCACTGGCACTCTGCCCTACTGCCTGAAGGAGGTAGCCCATTACTTTTGTGACCTGGCACCACTAATGCGGTTGGCGTGTGTGGACACAAGCTGGCATGCTCGGATCCATGGGGCAGTGATTGGTGTGGCCACCGGATGCAACTTTGTGCTCATTTTAGGACTCTATGTGGGAATCCTTAGAGCTGTTCTGAAGCTGCCCTCAGCTGCCAGTCGTGCCAAGGCCTTCTCCACGTGTTCTTCTCACATGACAGTAGTGGCACTGTTCTACGCTTCTGCCTTCACAGTATACGTGGGCTCCCCTGGGAGTCGCCCTGAGGGAACCGACAAGCTTATTGCTTTAGTCTATGCCCTCCTTACTCCTTTCCTCAATCCCATCATCTACACACTCCGCAACAAAGAGGTGAAGGAGGCTATGAGGAGGCTCACTGACAGGGTCAAGACTAATTTAAGGGGACCCTGATGATCTCATTTGGCATAACCCACATTCTGGTTCACTGTGTGAATCAGCTATTTGGTTAGTCAATAATTTGGTCTGAGTCAGTAAACAATGATAAAATAAGCAATCAGATTTTTAGTAAAAACATGCTGCAAACACCCACTCGGGGACTGATCTAAGGCAGCACACATGGTCTCTGATTCCTTCTAATTGAATGGGGGAAGAAATGCCACAAAGAGGAAAAAACGGGGTCCTGGAACAAAGGTTTAATGCTGAATTATTGACTTAGAGGGTCAGTACAGTTCTGAAAGAAGGAAGAACAGCTGAAACAAGGAGCTGCAAGTTTAGTCAAGACAAGAGTTCTAGAGGAAGATAAAGGGATCAAAACAAAAAGGAGACTAAACTTTTAACTTGTTTGAAATTTTAGGTGTGGAGTGTCAAGCCATGGGAGGAAGCCATTCAACTGGTGGAGTTCAGTGATCTAGAGACATCGGGTGACCAGAGTCAGCTTCCTGGGGGACAGAGCTATCTGGACAGGTGGTTAGAAGCTAGAGATAACTTGCTGTGTTGTGGGGCAAGGGTAGAGAACTGGAGACTGTTGTCTGCGTTCTCTTTCAAAATCATGAAGTACACATTAAAACAGGATTTGGAGCCATATTTTAAAACCAGCAGTGAACAAACAAAAAGCTCTGTGAGTTTTACATATGAATAAAAAGCTTAAATACAAAGCAGAAATAAGGACCTGATTCTCAGATCACACTCCACTTTTTGTTCCCCCAAATTCCCCAACTGTCTTTTACTGAGCAGAGTTTGAAAATTACTGATTAAATTCAACCTTTATACTTTAATAATGTGTGAATTCAAGGCCACCAAATACCTGCTTAAAGGATGCTCAGACAATTAATGAGAAAAGCAGAACCGAACCTTGGCAGAGACTAGGTATTGTATGGGTCTTGAATACTGCTCATTTTTCTCATTCTTATTTATCTCACTGCTTTAAAAAAATCAATTCTTCTTTTAATGTCTGCCCTGAGCCAGAAACTATAATTGTTGCTTCAAATACATTTTAATTTAATCTTCAGACTATCCTTCTGAAGAAAGAAGAAACATCCCAATGTTTACATCATGAAACTAGAAATATTACTAGAATTGCTGTAAAGAGATGCAGATTCTACCCTAAATCTACTCCAGATGGCTGAGTGACCCTGGCAAGCCTTCCTCAGCCTCTTTCTGTCTGCAACATGAGTGACTGTCTGTGGATGATTGCTCATAATTCTTCCAGCCTAGAAATTTTCTATTCTCTGATTGCAATATTTATTAAAGAAAGCAGGGTGAGAAAGATGGATGAAAATTGAGTATTCATAACAAGAGAGGATTTGTTGTTTTGAAACCAAGTACTACCATTATTTTACCTATATGATGCTGGCTGGACAAACAAAATATAACAAGAAAATAAAACTTCCCTTTGATCTTAGTTTTGTTTTCCTTAAACACATTGATGACAAAATGTTGTAAAATTATTTGAAATAGTGCATACTGTTTGGTAAATATAGTAGCCATATTTTTTCACAGAGTGGTATGGTGGTTAGAGGAGAGAGGTTGAAGCCTTTCTGCCTGGGTTCAGACCTTAATTATACCAGTTCCTCTGTGATCTTAAGCAACACACTTAACTTCCCTATACCTCAGTTTCCTTATCTGTAAAATGGGCACAAATATAGAATTTTAAGCACTCTATAAATATCAATCATTATTCCTTCAGAGTTTTCCCAAGAATGTTTCTGTGGTGGGGATCTATTTCCTTAAGAATGCATAGTTTTACACACATCCTACTTTTGTGTTATGTTTGAGGCTGGCAGACTTGATCGTACTCCAAACACAGTCTCTCCTTTTGACCTAAGCTTTACATGATCTCAGGTCTCCTCCTGCTTTCATGGAGTCTCTGCCACTTCTCTGATGCCAGGTCCAATTCTCCATCTGTTGCCTTCTAAACCTAGCTCTTTGGGCTTCTGTTATGGCTCTCCTGCACCACACGTTACTCAAACTACATTTTTTAAGGAGCGCTGTGAGCACAACAGGAACTCTGTGGTTTCCTGTGGTAGTAGCACTAGAGAATGGCTGGAAACTGCTTGCCCTTGCAATGGCTTGGTCACACTAATCAGTAACTCTGTGGGCCCCATCTCTGAGGAGTCTGTACTGTGTGGCAAGCCTGGGGCACATTCCTCCTATTGTAGAGACATAAGCGTCACGCAGCAACTCAAGGTGTATGTACCACAGCGTTGGTGTCTAGCACAGTGCTGAGGGTTCACTCAAATCTGAACAAATGAATGAATGAATGGACACACTCTGACCAGCAGAATGAGTATGGCAGATATTAAGTTCTCCTATAACTTCTGTGAGGAAAAGATCTCTTTTATAAATCCATTCATAACCCCAAAGTCCCCTTGCCTTTCATTCTATAATCTTTCTCTCTTACAACCTTCTTAGGTCTTTCCCTTTGGAATAGAAAGTTTAGGTCATTCTTAGCACAGAGATTCTCAAGATACATAAATAGCATGTCTGCAGGGTTGCTACTTCACCCATGGCGACATCCACATTGTGACTCTAGTAGGTCAGAAAACAGGAAGCTGGAACTGAAAGGTGGCACCATCACATCATTCCCTCTGGACTGGCATTAAGGCTGACATTGTAATGTAGGGTGTTTAAATCATTGTGGTCTAAATTCCAGTACATCAGAGAGCAAGAGGAGGGCACTATTAATGAGTGCCCTGGACGACGGGATGACAGGCCAGGCCTGAGCTGTCTTGCACAACGACATATGGCCATAATACATTACTTCACTTACATAGTCTTTTACACACACACACACACACACACGCAATTTATTTGTTTAAGTAATTATGTGCCTAAAGGGTTCCCACACCAAAGCATTCTAGAAGTATTTACAAAAATGAGTCTTGCTCCATCTCTCAGATCTATCGGCTCCTTTGTATCCCCACCTAACCATGATAGAGATCACCTTTAGTAGTTTCTCTGTATGATTACTCTTTTTCTTTTGCAAAACTAAGAAGAGATGAATTTTTTATTATCCTCCATTCTTAGGCATAGGCCCCTTACCATATAATTTTTTTGAGCCTCAGTTTTCCATTTCTTAATAAGAAATCTCAAAGGTATTTCCTATTTTTCAGAGAGTACACTCTCACATGAAAATAAAAACATAGTTCCATAGAATTCCATTGTGCTTAATTTAACTAGTACTCTATGTGAGGAGTCTTGTGTTGCTTCATGTCTTTGGTTATTAAAAACAACATTGTATGAATATTTCTTGTATGTATATCATTTCATACATACATCCATAGAAATTTCTAGAAGAGGGATCTGTGAACTACAGAGTCAGTGCACATATAATTTCGGTAAATTTTCCTCAAAAGGAATTACATCATTTAGTTCTTCCATTAAAAGTGGATGAAAAATGATATATCTCGTTGTTTTTTTAAATTGCACATGTATCTTATTATGTATGAGGTAGAAATTATGTGTTGTGTTGAAAAAAAAAAAAACCCTGTATTGTTGTATGATTGACTTATTTGAGGATCTGCCTCGCCCCCTCTGCATGGCAATACAGTAAATATCAGAGTAAATGCTGAGTTAAGTACTCTTTATTCATAGGCAAGATATGAGAGAAACCAACAATTTTTTCTACTATACCAGGAGCACACATGAAAGTCTCATTCATTTAATATATATTTTTGTACTAACAGATTCTGGAAAATGTCTATGATTCTATGATCAGGAATTTGTGTTAGATTGGGAGCCTTCAGAGAGATATAGCATGTGGGCATCATAGCCTAATCAGTTAATAACAAACCATCCAAATGTACAAAAGGAGAATTATATCCAGATATACAAGTGGTATGGAAAGTCTGTCTCAGACTTTCACATCAGAGAAAGTAGAATTACAGAAGTTTATGGAGGAATAAAAGGAGTATTAATGTGACTTCTCTGAGCACAGCCCAGCTATTCATTTGTAGACTCTAGAAAAATATCTAACCTGTATGTAGTCATGAAATAAGGATGAAAGCAAGAGGTGTCTTGGTGTTTGGGACTGTGGGAGATGCATTCATGTAGTGAATGGTCCTTGCAAGTATCTATCCCAGAGAATGGTCAGGTATTTCAGAGGGAGTGGAGTACAGGTTTAATGCTGATTAAGACTGAATGAGACCAAGATTGTTCAAACACTTGACAAACTCTTTCCATTCTGAAGTTTCCTTGGCACTTTCACAAGCAAATAACTTCCTTTCTTTTGACTCAAAAATCACCCTTCACAGGAAGCTTTTCCAATTTAATCTAAGAACATTCAATATTTTCATTCCATTAATACAATCTGCTTGTTAATCTTCTATAATTACCTTCTTGCCTTAAATGTATTCAGTAAAATTGACTGATCCCCATATGTCTCTAAAGAATTTTTAAAAAATTTGGATCTGTTCTGTGAAAGATTCAAATACCTTACTTCTAATAGATAAATACCTTTATTCTATCATTTACTTTTACTTCATATTCATTCAAGTACATATTCAAAGATGGTACACAGCCATGATCAAAGCTCAAAAGTTAATATCAGAATTCTTGATGAAAATACTAGAGAATATGGATATTGAAAAAAGTGATTATGAAACAGTAGATTAGTCTCTTGAGAATTTCCAGGATAAAAATAATGGTGGTAGTGGAAAAAGTCATGATAGCAATCTTGCTGATAGAGACATAACACTGTACTTAGAACTGTGTTTTAGCTATGCAATAAGCAATGATCAGAAGGATGAATAAGTGATGTGAACACAGTGGAGGTAGGGTACTGATAAGAAAATGAAGTAGAGATGATCACCAAAAAAATTGATGGTGACACCTAAGGGTATTGTGCAAAAAGATTAGTAGCAATGGCTGAGAAACTTCCTTGCAAAGAAAAATTTTAGGAAGATAAAATCCATTTTTGGGGTGTCCAAGGTGTTATTTTCCATATATGCACATGGATACCAACTTGGATTCCCTCTTTGATGAAAAGCTCTATGATAATTGCAAAGCTTTTAGTGGCCCAGAAGAAGCCATGTCCCTGGAATTGAATTCCACAATCCAAAAGTGAAAAGTGCAAGGCCAAAACAAGTCATTTGAGAAACAGAGTTTATCTTTTTCACTTCCCTGTGCCCAACTTCCTGCCCCAGAGGGACCCATACTGAGAGGTAGTCTTAGCAACTCCAGGGAGCCCCTGGGAGACCCACATTTCCAGGAACATGCAATATAATGAGGAAAGCATCTTGGGGCAGAAAGAATACTACAGAGGATGAAATGAGTTATATTGTCATCAAAACAGTCAGGTAATGGGCAATGGTGGTGTAGATGACATGAGCATAGCTGAAGAAGAGAACTAGGGGATGGTTTTGACCGTTTCCAAATAAGGTCAAAAAAGTGTGGGAGTAAAACTGCAGAGATACTGATGTAGACCACACATTTCCATGCTAACCTGACAAGCATCTTTCAAGACTTCAGAGAATTACAAACTAATAGGTTATAATGGTTTTATAAATACATATTTAAATTTGCTCATTTTAAAGGAAAGGAAGTTGAGTAAAGAGGGGAGAAACAGTAAAGCCCAATATCATTTTGAATTAGTGGCAAACAGGTTTGAAAAGTTAGCTCCCAAAAGAATGCTTGCTTTGTTACAGCCCTTCTTGGCTATACCATATGGGTCTTTAGAATTTCGGATGCATGTGTCATTTGAGATCCTTCCTTAAAATATACCTGGTCTACTCATTGATTCATCCTGTTCTGCAGATCTGAACTTGGAATGAAGTCAGAGAGCCCCATTTCTTTCTTTCCCATCTCCTCCTCCTTCAACCTTTAATGAGAACATTGTTGAGTTCCACAGAGATTCCCCTAAAAAAGCCTTACAAAGCCTCCTTGCAATGTCTCCTTCCCCCAGTTTAGTATGGTCATTTGTTGGGTAGAGCATATGGAATGGATGAATATCTTTAAGAATCTTGGAAATTTTCATTAGAGTCTGTAGGATGATAAGCAAGAGAATTTTTGTCTCTCCCCCAGCCCCTCTTTTTCTTGGCAGAGAATGTGTGAAAAAATCCTGGGCCCAGAGACTCTGGGCTACTCAACAGGACAAGTGCTGGACTGTGTGAATCAAGGGACCTGAACTCCACTCATACTGTTAGCAAGAGATATTAAGTAAGTCATTTCTACTTCTAGTATTCAGTTCCTCTTTTATAAACGAAGGAAATTGGTTTGACTATATATATATATATATATATATATACACATTCTGTTTTTGAGGTTCTAAAGAAATTTCTCAAAAGGAAGAATCCTGAAGTCATATAACTTCTGCATCTATCCCTCATTCCTAGAATCATGGATCACCTCAACCTGACTTGGACCCAGACTTTCATCCTTGCTGGCTTTACTACCACTGGGATACTACGACCTCTAGCCTTCTTGGGAACCTTGTGCACCTATCTCCTCACTCTTGCAGGGAACTTGTTCATCATTGTCTTGGTTCACACAGATTCTGGACTGTCCACACCCATGTACTTCTTCATCAGTGTCCTCTCTTTCCTGGAACTCTGGTATGTCAGCACCACTGTGCCCACACTGCTGCACACCCTACTGCAGGGGCGTTCACCCATCCCATCGGTTGCGTGCTTCATCCAGCTGTACGTCTTCCATTCCTTGGGCATGACTGAGTGTTACTTGTTGGGAGTCATGGCACTGGACCGCTACCTAGCCATCTGCCGCCCACTGCACTACCATGCACTCATGAGCAGACAGGTACAGGTGTGGCTAGCAGGGGCCACTTGGGTGGCTGGCTTCTCAGCTGCACTAGTGCCCGCCAGCCTCACTGGCACTCTGCCCTACTGCCTGAAGGAGGTAGCCCATTACTTTTGTGACCTGGCACCACTAATGCGGTTGGCGTGTGTGGACACAAGCTGGCATGCTCGGGTCTATATTACAGTGATTGGCATGATCAACACCTGCAATCTTATCATCATTTTAGGACTCTATGTGGGAATCCTTAGAGCTGTTCTGAAGCTGCCCTCAGCTGCCAGTCGTGCCAAGGCCTTCTCCACCTGTTCCTCCCATATAATTGTGGTAACACTATTCTTTGGATCTGCCTTCATTGTATATGTTGGGCCACCTGAGATCCGAGCTGAGGGAAGAGACAAACTTATTGCCTTGGTGTACACTTTTCTTACCCCTTTTCTTAACCCTATCATTTATACTCTTCGTAACAAGGAGGTGAAAGAGGCTGTTAGGAGAGTCATCCAGAAGATGAGTACTGTATTGAAGACACCCTGAGGTCCTTTAAGGTTATAATCCATCCACTTGGTGACTATAGGATTTAATTGATTAGCCAAGGAAAGCAACTTGTTATTCAAATAATCTGTGAAATATACCATTAAAATGGATTGATTCTTGAATTTGGACAAATTGAGATATGTACAAGGAGGTGAAACATGGTCCCTGGATCTACTAATATGGGAGAAAGGCCACATAAGTGAAGAAATAGAAAAAAAAAATAATAATACTAATTATAAAGAAATGCAAATTTTTAGGTAGACTTAGAATTTGGAATTATGTTGAGAAAATCTGAAGAACCAATTTGGCTATGGGGTTGTAATCAAGTCTGGATACTTAGAGAAGGATCAAGAAGGTTTTAACTGAGATTAGATGAAAGACAAATATAAGGATACCTGGGACAAATGTTTAGAAATGGATTGAAAATGAAAAGAGTGCCCACAAGAGTATGAAGTTGAGTGTTCTTGGGTGATCCTACAGGAAAAGACATTTGAAGGTGGAGGAGAGAATTGCTGTCTAATAGGGAAGAACAGGACAATGAAGACAAAGATGCTCAGTATATTGATGGTCTGGACTAAACTAAAGCTATATCAACCCATCCTGTACATCATTGATGGAGTCCCCTGTGTGCAAAAATTGCTCAGGGAACCAAGAGTGTATATTTAAAATGGGCACAATTTCTGTTTTCAAGGAGATTATTATCATTTTGTTTTAAGGAGTCAGCTCTCTCATTCTTTCTCTCTCCTGTCTCCCTCTTTCTTCCCTACACACACACACACACATACCAGCAAGCAATAGTGGCAACATGTTTCTTAACACCAGGAAACAAATTTAAATTTTACTCTATGTGTTTCTGGAATAACAGAAAGTCATGGTAGGAATGAGCATGAATGAGCATATTTATTGACAGGAAAGGAAAAAGGGAAGAAAAATAGAGTCTCACTGTTTACATAGATATTTTCCCCAAGTCTCAAATTGTGGAATCCTCATACCCTAAGCATCCAGGTGATACTTCTCTGAAGGGTCTTCTCAGACCAGAGGTAGAACTGTAGGCTCTTCCTATGATTGTCCCTGTTTCTGGATAACACGACTATAATCCTACTGAAAATACAAAAAGAAAATTCATTTCAAGTAAAAATTATATAGTACTTTTTTCCTTTATTTTTCCCCCTTTTTATTATTATTTTCATTTCTACAGACTGCATTTTTATTCTAGCCAATCCACCCTTTTCTAGTGATAAGGTGAGTAGGTTTCCTATTTCTAAATGAGCTCTCCAATTTGAGGTTTTTCTGTAACAATGTGGCCTAAAGGAAAACATACCTAACCATCTAATCTAGATCTGGACTATGTTTTCTGGTTGGTGGGTCCTTTATAAAGTGAAGCAAATTTTAATATTATAAAAAAATAAAAACCAATCTTTTAGAGAGGTTGTTGAGTGCGGTGACAGGATGGGAGAACAGTTACTGAGATCAAGGGTATCTGATGCCCTCATGGCTGTGGCATGCCCGGTTCCTGGGAGTGTTTCTGTGCAAGGGCACAGGATGCCTAGCTTCCGTAGTAATGCCCTGCATGAGGAGGCTCTGTGCAAGTCCTTTCGGCTCTGTCCTTGATCTCAGGCACACAGCTCCCTGGACGGTAGAAACTTTTATGCTAGATAACCACGGTGTTTCACCAGCTCCATTTCTCCAGTTCCTGCCTGCCTTATAGTAACTTTTAACAATGGACTTTCTTGAGAGCTACATAAAACTCTTAACATTGCACTTTGCAATTGTGGATTGGGAGTATGGAAAAGCTACATAGATGTCCTATGAAAGTTATAGAAACTTTCCTGAATACAAAGAATAATTGCATAATAATTGCAAAGAATAATTGCATAGTCTAACCTGATAATGAGACATATATAAATAAAGATTGTTGGCGTAATTCTTTAGACCTGCATCTCCATCAGAAAGCAGGCTCCACCTGATCCCAGGCCAATCTTCAAGTTCTGTGTCTGTCAGTCTTTATTTTTCCAATCCCCTTTCATCCCTCACCGGACCCCAGAGTTTGCCAGCTGGTTGCCACAGTTGGTGGCCCATACAGATGCAGACGCAGGGGAACTTTCTTCAACCATTAGAAGAGGAGACATTCCTGAAGGCGCACCATGTAAGCTAAAAAATCTTCAAAGGTAAGGAGGTCAGAGGAGTGAGTAGGAGTCAGGTGTAAAATGTGGGATATACAGGATCCAAAGAAAGGGATCATTATGTGTCTGTCCTTAGAGATATGCTCAGGAAGAGTGGTAGTTCTGTTAGAAGAGCACATTTGGTAGAATTTATAAACTGTATTACTAAACCTTTTCCCTGGTTTTCTACAGAAGGAGTGGTAAATATAAAGACATGTGCGACTGGCACCCTCCTTAAAGTTAGGCTGGTAGCTTGAGGAAAGAAAAAGAAAAAAAAAAAAAAAAAAAAAAAGCGGGGGGCGGGGGCTCTCCAGAGAAAATACATGAGTGCCACCAGGAAGTTATCGAATCATTGACTTTTATTTAGACAGCATTTCAGATGCTGACTCATGTAATCATCTGATTCAAACTTCATCATTACATGATAGAAAACAAAGGTAAGAGGTAGGAAGTAACCACAGGTCCTGAGCGATTTAGGAACACACTGGGAATAGAATCAAAACAAGGTTCTACCCCCTTTCATTTGTTATGGTTTGGATATCAGGTGTGCCTCAAAAAGTTCATTTTAGGCAATGTAGAAATGTCCAGAGGCAAAATAACTACATTATTAGAGCTGCAATCCCATCAATGAATTCATTCATTTGCTGGATTAATGATGTGAATGGATTGCTGGGTGGGGTAATTGTAGGAAGGTTGGGCACGGTGGAGGAAGCAGGCAAATGAGGGCAAGTCCTAGGGGATTTTATTTTGTATTTTTTCTTTTTTTGGGGGGAGGGGGCAGGGATTATATTTTGTCTCTAGCTTCCCTTTCTTCCCTTCCCTCCCTCCCCTCCCTCCCTCCCTCCCTCCCCCCCTCCCTCCCTCCCTCTCTCTCTCTCTCTCTCTCTTTCTTTCTTTCTTTCTTTCTCTGCATCTTGATTGCCATGAGGTAAGCAGTTTTTCCACCATACACTTCCACCATGATGTGCTGCTTCACCTCAGGCCCAGAGCAATGGAGTCAGCAGGCCATGGACCAAAACTCTGAAGTGGTGAGCCCCAAATAAACTTTTCCTCCTCTATTTTGCTCTTCTTAAGTATTTTAGTCACATTAAAAAAAAAAAAAAAAAAAAAAAAAAGAACTAACACACCATTCTACCACTATAATAGTCAGTCTCATTTGTTTTTTCTTAGTTCTTCCACCAGAGGAAGAAAGCTTGTGATACTGAGCACCGCACAGCAGAAATGGGAGGTATGTAGATTCCACAAGTCAGAGACTTCCCCTGGGTGCCTACAGAGCACCCTCCATAGAGTGACCCTTATCTCTGTGTTGAATGTGGCCTGTCCTGGAATTTTCCAAGGGTTGCCTTGTCACCTGTCTACTATCAGCCCCCTACATCACTATTTCCTTTCTGGAAATAGGACTTGTCTCCTTACTTCACAGAATCATCCCCTATTTTTGCCTAATTTTATGATGCCTGATTACACAGGGATCCATGACTACATAGGCAGACCATTTATAATTTAATATTATGTGTTCGGTTTCTTATTAAATCTCCTACAGTGGGAAAATGGACAAATGACTTTGCAAAATCAGTTAGTAGGTAGACACTGAACTCATCCCAAAATTTTAACTCTACTGAGAAAGAGGAAATAAGGAGAGCATTTTTTAAAACCAGAGGCTCTAATCATGCTGAGTCTTGACCCTCCTTACCATCCCTGACAAGTGTGGGTTTTACAGAACTTATAGGAATCTGGAAATCACAACACATCTCTTTCACTTAAATAATCTTTTACTTAAATGTAGGCTACTAGAGAAAATTCCTTTCAACATAATTTATCTGAGCCCATGGAATAATTATTGAAAAGGTATTTTTCTGTCTATAGTTATGAAAGTCTAAAATTAATGCCAATGTTTTATAGATCATTGATTTAATTCTTTAACTCACTATTAAACAACTTGTGAACCTTTCTTAAACTTTCTCCAAACATGAGGACATTGATTAGTTGTGGAATAAATAAGGCCCAACAAATCACCTGAAATCTTCTCAGTTACAACTTAACCATAAACAAAGTTTTATTTTTTATTTTTTATTTTAAGGAGAATGCGCAATTCAGATTTGCTAAATTAGAAACTTTCAATATGTTTACTATTATTGTTATTATTAATGGGGGCGGGGGTTGGACCCAGGGGTGCTTTTCCACTGAGTTACATCTCCAGTCTATTTTAGTCTTTATTTTTGTGGTAAGGTCTCACTAAATTGTTGAGTCTGGTCTTGACTTGTAATTCTCCTGGCTCAACCTCCCAAGTAGCTGGGATTACAGGTGTGTGCCAACCACGCTCAGCTAGCAATCTGTGATTAAATGTGCTTTGAAACGATTTGGATGCAAGTTAAAAATCGTGAACCAGGCTGGGGATACACCTAATCCTATGGGTGAGATTGGAAGAAGAAACAGCGCATGCGCGGCCCAAGCCACCTGCTTGTGCTACTCCCTTCTGCCACACAGGAGAGGGTCTTTGGTTTTCAGTGCTGCATACTAATTGGATAGAAGAAACAAAAGGAAATTAACACACCCACTCTCATAGTAATGTTCGAAATACCTCCACTGAATAGTTAAAATATGAGGCAGATAAATCATAAGTAGAAAGATAAATTATTTGAGGGTACTGTTTAACCAGACCACCTAATGGATATATACAGAATACAGATCTACATGAAGCACATGTGAAATTAAGTGCTAGGCCACAAGACGAGTCTCAACTGAGTCAAGAGAATTAATAATATTAATTTTATGTAGATCCTTGCTTCAAATAATGACATAATTAAATTAGGACTAAATAACTAAATGATAAATTTAATATGTCTATTCTTTCGATATTAAAAAAATCTCAGTTCCTGGAAATAAGAAAGTTCTTACAATACTAATAAAAATAAAAGGGAGAGAGGAGTAAAACAATTTTAAACAGATTAAGAATGAAAAACTGGTATAATTAGAGCTGCAGCAAAGTTTGAAATTATAAGATGATGTTATTAGCAATGTTGCAAATTAATTAAAATTTTTAATCGACTAAATTCATTTCAATAAAAATTGAAAATTAGTGATATCGACTTTAGGAGAAATACAAAAATCTTATAATATTGAAGTGGAAGTTAAAAATATAACTAGAAAGAATCAAGTCCAGATCATGTAACAAGTGAGTTCTACAAATATTAAAGAAAGACAGTTTGTAGTTTTACACAAATTCTGCAGGGAGCAGAACTACAACTCAATATGTGTTTTATAAAGCTAGTTTGACACTGATTTCAAAATGAACAAAACCAGAAACATGAAAAAAGAATTAGAGGGTAATCTCATTCACTAACATGCAAAAAATTCTTCCTCCAAATACTATATTCCTAACCAATTAAAATAATTTGAATTAAATGATTATGATTGTTTGATTTATCTCAGGAATGTAAGGTTGATTCAACAAAAAGTGAATAATTTAATTTATAACACAAACAAATTAACAGGAAAAAAATAATCTCATTTGATGCAGGAATAAGAAAGCATTCAATATCCATTCATAATTGAAAAATAAGAAACCACAACAAAACTACAAATAGAAATTCTTTATTCTGATAAAGGGCATCTTTTAAATCATGTAGAAGACCAAGGGAAAAATGTGAAAAAATCTTCCTTGAAGATCAAGAACAGAACAAGATTAATGGCTAATATAACTTCTATTTAATATTGTGCAGGAAATATTGACTAGTGTAGCAAATATACAAAAAGAAAAAAAAAGAAGTATAAATTTCAGAAAGAAAAAAATTAATTATGAATGTTGTTTTCATTTCTATTGAAACATAGATAACCACAAACAAACTAGAATTAAGAATGGTGGGCAAAAATGATACAATACAATAGGAAAAAAAAATGAAGCTAATTGTATTATTGTATAACAGTAACAATTAGAAAATGCAAATGAAGATAAAGCACTTGTAATGGAAACAAAAAGATATATTATACCTAATAAGAGAATTTCAAGATTCTTTGGGAAGTCATAAATTTTTATTTAAAGTTATTGCCACTTTCATAAATGGTATGATAAAGCACATTCATGGGTGGGGGAATTTATATCAGAAAAGAATTTATTTTATCTAAATTAACCTATAGATGAAATAAAATCTTACATGAAATTCCAAAAATGTATTTGAGGTAATTTGATAAACTTTGTCCAAGATCAAGCATATTCATGATATATAAGAAGAAAAAACAAAGGAGAAAAGGTTGTATATGGTGGTGATGAGTATTTCCACCAGCCCTCAACTGATTGAGGCTTATAAGATTATTTTAGCTATTCTCCGTGGTACATGAAGGTGATAATATAAGAGGAAATTATAAATTAAGCTTTGGTTTATATGATACAACGCTAATTTGAATCTGAAGCTTTCCTCTAATAGCATTTCAGGAAATGCATTATAATGGGCCATGTGGAAGGGTATTGAACCCATATGAGAAGTTTGAAAGTATTCAGTATTTGAATATTTGAGCAGAAGGTTATAGGGTGCCCGTCACAGTTAATTAATAGCTCCACATTGGGTTCAGCTTAAAAATTGTCAGGAGCATTTTAAATTTTTTTCAAGGTTGCTACAAAGTCGAGTTGAAGGAAACCAATAAAATGTAACCACAGATTTCAAAATGTAAGCTGTTTTGAAGGTTTATAATTTTTCTCTTGTAAAACAAAGAGAAAATTGTTTTACAATTTTCTTGTAAATTGTTTTTCTTTGATAGGAAGTATCAAATTCAGATACATCTGAAATGATTAATCATAAATACATGGTATGAACCATTCTAAATCTTTCATACTGGAATGCTTTATAAATAGTGTTTACAGTTCATGACAAACATGAAGGTTATATTTTACATGTATAACAAAAGCCTAACAGTGATATTCTTTACTGGAATGCATAGAAACAAAACCTGAGTTTTGAGGTTAGGACAGACCAGCAGGCAGAGATAATGTTAATCTCATTTAATAACTTTGCATCAATTTAGTTAGTGCACACAATTGTCTAGTTTACAGATTCTTAAATAATTATATTTTATGCCTCTCCTATCAATAGTAATCAAAATATTTATGAAAGTTTCTGAATAAACTGATATTCAAATGATGTTTTACAAAAGATTTTCTTTCATTTATAGCTCATTTCCTTCCTCATTGATGGATACTCTTATTTTTAGTTTTCCTTCTTCAAAGGAAGTTTATCTGACATTTCTTCTGTCATCAGTGCGTCTCCAGGTTTGCTGGAGTTAACTCTTCTTAGCCCATTCACCTAAAGGACAGTGCCTAATGTTCTAAGTGCCAGGATGAATAGATACAGGGCTCCAGAGGTGTATATTGTAAAACCACACTGAAGCCCAAATAAGAGAAAACTTATATGAGAATATGCATTTTCTCCTTATGCACTTGGAATTTTTTGATGAATACCTTCTGGAGGAGGGAGGGATATGTTTTCAGGGATCATATCAAATGGGAGAATTTTCAAAATACTAAAATTAGAGACATTATTCAAAATAAAATGTGTTTGTGTGTGTGTGTGTGTGTGTGTGTGTGTGTGTGTATGCATGTAGTGGGTTACCAAATTATGACCCTGGATCTAACTCTGGCCTGTGGACCAAATAAAATCTGCTGTCTGTTTTTGTAAATAAAAAGTTCTATGAGAGCACAATCACATCCATTCCTTTACATATAGGCAGTGACTACATGTGTGCTACAAAGGCAGAGTTATATAGATATGACAGAAACTGCACGGCTTGCAAGGTCTAACATTTATTTTCTGCCCCTTTAAGAAAAAATTTGCCCACAGTTGCCCTAAAGTATGTACATGATAATCTGTAAGTATAGGCTGGTATACTTTGTATTCATTAAATTTTTATCTTGGCCATTTACACTTTTACTCTAATTATACTAAAAAAATACTATTTTTATTTTAAAGTTTAGTTTCCAGTCTTAGATATTTTAAAATCTTAGAACAAATTATAATCTCAGGACAAATTAGTAAGTGGTCACATGCCAACTGCATGCTGATTTCCTATTTGACATCTCTCCACTGGTGATTCTGAATTCTGAGATGACTTCTTTAGATATTTTATATCATGCCTTTCCTAGCTCTGCTTAATTATTACCAGGGATCATTACCTTTCATTTCATTCTGCCTTCATGATCCCAGTCCTATGGACATATTCTGGATACACTAGAGGGAGAAAAGAAAAAAATATTGGTTGGATGAGAGTACTGTTATGAGAGTATACCAGCTGGATGAATAACGTATTCTAATGAATGTTTATTTCATGACTTTAAAGAAAAGGATGTACAGGTCTACCACAGTGGACTCTGCTGAATCAACAGTGATAACTAAAAGTTTCACTAATAACAGATGAGAAGCTAAGTAGTACACTTGTCAAATTTGTAATTAACTTAAAGTGAATAGAAGGCACAAGAAGGGAAATGACAGAATCAAAATCTAAAAATACCTTCAAGCATTGGGAAAACAGACTGAATCCTACAAGATGAATTTTAATGGAGGCAGAAAATGTTCTTGTGTTTGGTACGGAAACAAAAACAACAAGTACAATGACTATACCAAAACTTTCTAATTAAGTACCGATAGGAAAAGCAATGTTGACTACAGTCATTTATTAGTGTATTTAATGCCTTCTTTATGCCAGACATTGTGCCGTGATACGGTGTTGAACAAATATGGAACAGACAAAAATGGTTTCTGTACTTATGATTCAGTTTGAAATAATGATATTGAATGAATTGTTAGAAATGGGATGAATTCAGAAATAGAGAGTGCTCTGCAAAACTTAACCTGGAGACTGTGGCCTAACCTGGGTGTAAATGGTGTGTGTATGTGTGTGTGGAGTGGACTGGGGAGTCAGACAGCCTTTCCTTGATTCATCCAACAAATAGTTATTGAATGTGCCAGGAACAATACCAGGTACTGAATGATGGTGTTGAAAAAACTTGGTCCCTGATCTCACTGACTCTTTGATGTTTTTGTGAGGGAAACATATAACTATGTAATTAAAATTATGGTTGGGGCTATAGAAAGAATAACCAGGATGCAAACAATAGAATAAGGATTGGGGAACAAAATACATACACAGTGTGGTTAAGTGAGACTTCCTTGAAGAGGTAACCTTAAGGTGAATAACAGAAGGACAAGGGAAATTTACCTTGGTAAAAAGAATCTGTTGTGGTTTCCATGTGAGGTGTCCTCCAAAAGCTTATGTATGAGATAGTGCAAGTGAATTAACCCCTGATGGGATTAGCTGAGTGGTAACTGGAGGCAGGTGGGGTGTGGCTGGAGGAAGTAGTTCATTCCAGATATATATTTATATCTGGAGAATGGAGTCTCTCTTCCTGCTTCCTGATCATTATGTGCGCACTACTAGGTACAGAATGATGGTGTTGAAAAAACTTCCTTCTTCCACACACTTCCACCATGATGTTCAGCCTCACCTGGAGCCCCAGAGAATGGAACCAGCCTTCTATGGACTGAGAACTCTGAATCTGTGAGCCCCTAAATAAACTTCTCCTCCTCTACAATTGTTCTGGTCCCATCTTTCAGTTGCAGCAGCAAAAAAGCTGACTGAGACAGGATCCTAGAACAGGAACTGGATTTTGTTCTAGGAGGATTCCAGGTAGAGGGGAGGGTAATTTAAAAGCTTAGGCAGCTTAGCTGATTTCTATTTTTATGTGAAATGTCTGTAGCCTTGTTCCTCATTTCAGGGATCAAGACAGTGATAAACCAAAGTCAATCTGAGAAAGAGTGACCAGTAGGTCAAGGGGACTCCAATATACATATAGGTCAGTTGAAGGCTATTCTGTAGAAGAAGAGGGAGGAAGACAGGGCAGGAAACTGTGTTCCAGTGTTTGCAGTTCTTCCTTAGCTTACATTCCCACCAGAAATGTATAAGTGTTCCTTTTTCTCCACATCCTCGCAAGCATTTATTGTTATTTGTATTTTTGATGATTGCCTGCCATTCTGATTGAGCTGAGTTAGAATTGCAAGATAGTACTCTGCCCTGCCCTCCTCCTCACTTTAGTATTTGTAATTGAACCCAGGGGTGCTCAGTTACTCTCCCAAGCCCACCCTTTCCACCATTTTTTTTTTTTTTTTCCGGTATGTTGGTATGGGGATTGAACTCAGGGGTAGATCTCCAGATCTTTTCCATATTTTATTTAGAGACAGGGTCTGCTCAGTTGCTTAGGGTCTCACTAAATTGCTGAGGCTAGCTTTAAACTCATAATCCTAAACTACTGGAATTACAGTGTGTGCAACCATGCCCAACCTCCAGTCCTTTTTAATATATATATATACATATTCTAGGAGACAGGTTGTCCTAAGTTGCCCAGGATGCCTTCAGGCTGTCTGTCTCAGTCTCCTGAGTTTTTAGAATTACAGATGTGAACCACCACATCCAGCTCAATGTAGTTTTTAATTTGCATTTCCCAAAATGACTACAGATGTTGAACCTTTTTTTTTTTTTCCATACAATTTATGGCCGTTAGTACTTCTTTTAAGAAGTATGGGAGCTGAAGAAATAGCTTGCTTTGGAGAGCGCTCGCCTAGCTTGCGCAAGAACCACAGTTCGAATCCTGGGCCCTCAGGTGGGAAAAAGTAAAAAAAAGAAAGAAGTATGTTTAGTTTATATGCTTTTTCATTTGGGGTTCTATTTTTGTGTGTTTTTTGAGTTTTTTACATACTCTGGATGTTAATCTTCTGTTAGAAGATCAATTAGAGAAAGTGACAAGGAGATGGGTTTAATTCATGAAAACTAAATTTTAAGCAATTCGAAGTTACACATTTATTTAAGTTATTTTATAACATAGTGAACTCAAGGAAGGGAGTTATCAGTTAATGTTGGAAACCCTAAAAACTAAAATAAAGTAAAATGAGTTGGAGAGAAACTTAAAGTTTATGGATCATCGATTATGGACCAAACTTTATATTTTGGTATTTATGGATTTTATCTGAGAAAGGGAAAGGCATTCAAAGCGTCAGTCTACCTCCTAGATATGATTCAGTCCCTGGTAACTAACTGAACACAATTCACAGCAACATTGCTTCCTTGAATCCTCCCCAAATGACCTGACACAAATCCACATCCTGTAATAATCCTTTCCCAATGCCCTTTTACTGAAATGCTTCACAATTCTGATGGTGTGTGATCCTCTTCATTGAAAAAGTCAATAAACCTAATTTTATCAAACTATAGGTATGCTCCTTCTCTTTAAGGCATTGACATGTTGTTTGATTCTCAAAGTAACTGAAATGTGCCCCTTTCCAATGTTGAGAAAATAAAACCATGAGACATTAATTTGCTTACACTAAGTTATTTGGAGGAACATGACAAATATTGCACTTAATAAGTGAAGCAAGAAATATAGAATAACATTTTAAAGCTGATATAATTTTTATCACATTTAACTCTTACAACACACACTTAAACATGATAAAGTATACATTGAAGAAATAAGTGACTACCTCAAGGTGCACAGGTAATCTGTAGTGGTCAAGAGCACGGACCAGGAGAAAAGTTCAACTTTGTACCTCTCTGGCCTTGGTTATGTTCCTTTGACCACTATCAGTGCTTCTGGAGGCAATGACAGAGGTGATGACCACAGGCCGAGTCAGAGTGCATTAGACTATAATACTGACAGAGGCACATGTGTGATCTGTGGGCAAGTTATTAAATGCTCCGTGCTTAATTTCCTCAGATGTAAAATGGGACTGCAATCATCCCAACCCCACAGAGTAATAATGAAGATTGTATCAGTTAACATGTGCGTTGTGCTTAGGACACCATACGTCACCTACCAAAAGTTCAGTAAGTGGGTGTTGTATTGGAACCACAAATCAAAATGGAGACTCCATTACCCATACTTATTTATTTATTTATATATTTCAGAAGAGGCAGCTACTATCAAAGAGTCTTCTGAAAGGGAACATTAGGCTTCTATCCTAAGAAGTCACTAGAGATGTAGGGGTGAGGTTTGCAGGCGGGGTAATGGGATAGCATGACATATATTCCCTGATCCCAGTTCCTCGGCTTAGTCTGCCTCCAAGGGACCTCCCAGAAGCACACCCCTGAGCCTGATTCTCACCTGCCTCTGGGACTGGGGTCTCTCCCTTCCCTGTGTCCCTGGTGGCCTAAAACTGTTGGTGTTGACTCTATCAACACCAGGGATACGAATCACTTACCTGCCGGGATAAGAATCACTGAGGAGAAAAGACTCCTAGATCTAGTCTTGATCTCCCCCACATATACGAAGCCAGAGGAGACCGAAGCAGATGATGCTCAGTGGTAGGTGAGCTGGGGCCCATGTGTTGGTCAGGAATCTGAGAGTGAAATGGCTAAGGGATTGGAAAACAGATATTATTTTGAAATCAGAGAATTGGTTTAGTGGAAGAATAACAGATCTTAGAGCATCAGAGCTAGAAGAGACTTTAAAGCCCATCTTCCTTACCATTTGATAATTCAATCTGTAATTAAGGGATTGGCTAATACCTATGTTAAAAATGTTGGAAAACAAAATGTTGCCCCAAGTGTTGCCACAGAATGATTAGGTTCTAGCACAGATGGTAGAGAGTAGAAGTTTCTGTAAAAAAAAAAAAAAAAAAAAAAAAAAAATCATGCATAACATAGGAGCTGTGACTAAGAGCTAAAGAAATCCACAATGTGAAAGAAGGGAAGGGATACTGTCAGGAGAGACTTCTGTTAGAGAAGGCGCTACCCAGGTTCTGCATTTGAGGGGTTAAAGAGACTTGACGGTACAAGAATTTATGATTGAGAGATCTTCAGAGTGCTCCTGAAATTATTCCATAGTTGTTAGACCTTTCTCGTTTTACCCATACAGTTGGCTTCAGACGAGCTCATTTTTAGAAAGAGGAAGCATCATCGATAACAATCCCTTGTGCAGAAAAGATGATCAAGCATATTGCCTTAATTCCTGTGGGTTGGTGGAAGTCAATAATGGGTCCTTAAACAGGAATAGGGGAAGTGAGAATAGACCAAATTTGAGGTGCTAAATTCATTTGAATGTATTGAGAATGCTGGCAGGACAAGGATATGTTCAAGTGCAGTTGGGAAATGTACCTTAAATTGACATTAGAAAAATAATTCAAGTACATTTAAGAAACCTGAATTGAGTTCAAAATTCTATGTTTATCTAAGCATGGGAATATGCAGTAATTAATGAAGTGTCATATTTCTCTCAATTACCTTACTCATTTGTGAAGAAAACAGATTTGATATAAAGATAACACTATGCTAAAGTAGACAGTATAAATGTTAGGAGGCTACAGAAGACAGAATAAGTAACTTTTTTTCTGTGTCAGGAAAGCATCGTTAACATTTGACATTTGATCTGATTTTGAAGGATGAGAAGTGGTTTCCATACGGGCAAGAAGGAAGAGAGTTAAACCAGAAACAGATGGTCAGGAGTGGTAACAGTGAGGAAGCATGGATTGCTACTTTAACATATGTTTTCCACCTTTGGAGAGATGAATGCACAGTCTATTTGGAATAGAAGTGATTTAACAGGAATTCCTAAAAATTCTAATTGCTCTGAGTGAATTTAACATTTAAAAGTATCAAACCCATAATTTTATCATTTTTTTTTCTTTTGTGGTAGTAGGGATTAAACTCAGGGGTGCTTTACTACTCAACTACATTCCCAACCCTTTTTATTTTCAGGCAGGATCTTACTAAATTGCCCAGACTGGCCTCAAACTTGTGATCCCCCAGCCTCAGTGTTCTGCATTGCTCTAATTACAGGTGTGCACCACTGTGCCTGGCTCTCAAGGGCTTGCTTCATCTGCAAAGCCCCTTCAGTCACCTGGGTACTTTGCAGTGTTCTGAGCTTCACAGGTTATATAGAGATGACTGATGGATGCGCCAGCCTAGGTTGTAAGATTTCTGGTGGCAGAGATGATGCCTTCTTGAATTTTGAATTTTTTATGCCTGGCACATATTTGTTCAATTTTTATAAAAGTGAACTGAACAGTGAGAAAACCTGGCTATGATATTAATCTCATGGACAAAATTCAACCTTTAACCTTGACTAAAGGAAAACTATGACCTGGGGAGAGGGGATATTTGGCAAACTCACATAGTATAAACAGCAGGGAGTTAAAGTGCATAAATTCAAAATTTTTTCTTAAGAAATAGTGTCTATAGAAAGTGGAAAAGAGTCACAATCCTGCCATCCTCTCTATTCCTGAGTTTTCCATCTGTAAAATAAGCATAACATTGGTATTTATCTCATGAATATATTTAGAATAAATACTATTATTATTTTAGGATGGTATTAATAAAATAGCAATAACAATAGCCATTAAAGTGCTACCTTTGGATTTTAAGAGCCAGACACAGGAAGAAATTAAATTTTGACTTAGACTTGATAGTCTGCTTAATCCAGTTCTTTCTTCTTCTTTCCTGGTCGACCTCAGTCTCCCATGGAGCAACACAATCACTCAGGCCTCAATGAATTTGTACTCCTCGGCTTCCCCAATGTGGGGCCTGTCAGGGGCTGGCTCTTTGTGCTGCTGCTGTTGGCATATCTGTTCACCATTTGTGGTAATGCACTCATCTTCTTAGTCATACGACTGGATAGAGCCCTACACAAGCCCATGTATCACTTTGTGAGTGTTCTCTCCTTTTTGGAATTGTGGTACACAGCCACTACCATCCCCAAGATGCTAGCTAATCTTCTCAGTGAGAAGAAGACCATCTCTTTTGCAGGATGCCTCCTTCAGACCTACTTCTTCCATTCCTTAGGAGCCTCTGAATGTTACCTTCTTACAGCCATGGCCTATGACCGTTACCTGGCCATTTGCAGGCCCCTCCACTATCCTGCCATTATGACCACAGCACTCTGTGCCAAGATGGCTGCTGGTTGTTGGACTTGTGGCTTCCTATGTCCCATTTCTGAAGTCATCCTGGTCTCCCAGCTCCCCTTCTGCAACTACAATGAAATCCAACACATCTTCTGTGACTTTCCACCCCTTTTGAGCCTGGCTTGCAAGGATACATCCACTAATGTTCTGGTGGACTTTGCTGTCAATGCATTCATTATCCTTATCACCTTTCTCTTTATCATGGTTTCTTATGGGAGAATTATTGGAGCTGTGCTGAAGATAAAAACAGCAGCAGGAAGGAGGAAGGCCTTCTCTACGTGTGCCTCACATCTCATTGTGGTCCTCATCTTCTTTGGGAGCATCATCTTCATGTATGTGCGGCTAAGGAAGAGCTATTCACTGACTCTTGACCGAACACTTGCTGTAGTCTACTCTGTATTGACACCACTAGCCAATCCAATTATCTACAGTCTTCGTAACAAGGAACTCATTAAGGCCATCAAGAGGACTATCTTCAGGAAAGAGGGGAAAGCTAGTCCTACTCAACACTGACTTTTTACCAAGGTCCTTCTCTTACCTCAGTGTTCAGCTCATGTGCCTTCTGCCTGACCTTGAATAATTGTCCCTTTGTTACACACACTATGGATTCGTCTCCTCTCACCTTCTCAAAGAGTTTTTTCTACTTCCTGCATCTTTACCTTTCTATTTTTTACTTGATCAATGCTTTCAGCATTTAAGAACACCTAAGTGTTTCCATTTTTTTTTAAGAGTACACAATTTCTTTGCCATATATTTCCATTCAACTGGAGGTCAATATCCTGCTCCCTTCTCTACTCAAACTTCTCAGCCTATCTCCTCCTCCTCCTCCTCTTCAATTCCTATTCACTTTTCAACCCATTTCAATCTGATTTTGTCTGAGACCTTTCAACCAATATTGCCATTAAGGTCATTAATGATATCTATATGATGCCAAATCCATTAGATCTTTCTTGCCCTTCTCTTTCTTGAAATCTTAGGGTGCATGACTAGTCTTCACTTCTTAATGATTTTCTTTTCCTAATTTTCAATAGCACTATTATCTCTCATTTTTTTCATCTAATATTCTTTATCTTGTAGACCTATTTCCCTTGATATTCAGACTTATTCTATGGCTTCAAATACCATCCCTATCAATGCCAAGGGCTTATAGATTTTCCAAGCCAGAACTCTCTTTTGAGTTGTAGACCAACATATATCAGGAGACCACTGAATAACTATCTGGATGTCTCCCAGAAATTTAGACCAAAATATGTCAAATATGAAATCTTCAAATTTCCAACCCTGAAAACTTGATGTTTTTATTTCCCTGTGTTTTTGCCAGAAAATTTTAGTTATTCTACTCTGCTTCCTCTTCTTCAATCCCTACTTCCAGTTCATTACTAATATATGTCAATCTTCCTCAAAATATAGTCCTAAATCTGTTTAGCTTTTATTCTCTTTAGTGTTGCTACCCTAGTGTGAATCACCAACATCTCTTTTTTTATATTTTTTATTTGTTCTAATTTGTTGTACATGACAGTAGAATGCATTTATGCATTTGGATCGATCATATATAAATGTAGTATAATTTCTCATTTTTCTGATTATACAAATTATAGGATCACATCGATCATACAGTCATATATGTACATGAGGTAATAATGTCTGTTTCACTCTATTATCATTCTGAATTAATACAATAATATTCTACCCATTACCTGCTCTTGTTGCTCCAAATATTATTCTGTTATATTTTTTCCACACAAAATCCAAAGTCACATATTTTAAACCTAAATTGGATACGTCTTTCCTAAAACTAGAAAAGGTACCCAATTTTGCACTTAGATAAACGCATATGCCTCCCCATACTTTATAAGGCTAAAAAAATTCCTTCCTGCCTTCCTCCCCCATTGACTCCATATCTTTTTCCTTAGCTCATTTTCCCTTGCCACATCATCATTTTCAGGTTCTTCAAATAGATTAACATCTTTTTGACTTTAGGATGTTTTTAACTTTTTATTTCTGTAGTCAAAGTGCCTAAAAAGGATAACTTAATGGAGGAAAAGTTGAGTTGGGGCTCTAGTTTCAGAGGTGCAACCCATGGTGGGCCAATTCCATTGCTCTGGGCTTGAGGTGAGGCAGAACATCATGACAGAGGGTGTAGAAGAAAAAAGATCCGCTCACGGCAGTCAGGAAGCAGAAAGAGAGAGGAGGGAAAGGACCAAGAACAGACACAGGCCAAGACTAGGCCCCCACTGACCTATTTACTCCAGACACATTCCATCTGCCTAGAGTTACCACCCAGCTGTCCATTCAAATTATTCATCCATCAAATGGATTAATCCACTGATAAGTTTACTGCTCTCATTCATTTCACCTCTGAACACTGCTGCACTGTATATAATGTTGCAAACACACAAGTTTTTGTGGGAACACTTCATATCCAAACACTAACAAGGAACGTCACACTGTTTTAGTTCCCCCAAAAGTTCATTTGGCTCACTCCTCCTATTTGTATAAGTTTCTGTTCAAATATTCCTTTCAAATGACACTATAAGAGAACTTTGAGCAACAAGCCTCCTTTATGTTATTCATTTTTTCCTTTAAGTTACATTTCATTTTCCTTCAAAGTGTGTTTATATATATACATATATACAAATATATATGTGCATTTTTATATATGTAGCTGTACATAGAGTTCATCATTTTTTTTCTATAAACTATATTTGGTTGAAAATCTTTTCAATTTTGCTACTTGTCATCTGTTCAGAATCCAGCAGAGTGTCTAAACATGTTAAGCGTTCAATAAAAGTGCAATGAATGAAAAATATAAATCTTCCCCATCAATAATAAATCACTCCCATCAATATCATGTTTAGTCCTTACTGATTCCTTTCTGATTCTAATCACTAAGGAACCCACTCTTCATTTCAGTACTTTGGTCTACACTTGCCTCTTTCTTCTACAAAACCAGTCTCAACACACCCACATCTGCCTTTTGAATTTCTTTGAATAGTACTGATAACTTGCCCTAGCCATTGTGTGTATCACACTCATTAATCTTTTCTGGATGTATATTTCTTTATTCATAAAACTTCAGTGAGTAGGTAAGCCATCTCTAGATGGTGTTCATTGCTAACATTATATGGGTTTTAAGAATACATTCAACCCTTTATTTGCGTGTATGTTCTTTGCAACCCTTGAATTCCAAGACGAACAACTTGTCATAAAAATGAGGTTTTTTTTCACTGAGTCACATATTTCCCTGAATTTTTGAATATTCCTGGAATGTCTATCAGATTTTCTGTATATTCAAATAATTATTTCAAATATAAGACTTTTCTTAGTGATGCAGACAGATTAGTAGGATATTTGAAAATATTTTTCTTGTGTATGGTATTTATGTATTTGGAGTTGCAAAAATTGTATACATTCACAAACATCCACACACACACACATACACACACATATATGCAACTAAAAGGATAGAACCCATGATCCTTATTTATGGATGAAAATATTCCAGTATTTTTAAAACTATATTTCAATTTCTTTCCTTTTTTCTGTATACATTTCTCTCTCATGTATATTATTATGTATAATAATTAGTATGAACTCTCCTTATGATTCTTAGAGGTAAGTGAAGAGCAGAAAGCTTCTGCATTATCCTTTCCTATTTCCTCTGCCTTACATTTATTCTGTTGTCTGTTTTAATGCAGCAGAACCTAAATTTTCACAGAAAACTGAAAGAAAAGTAATCCCAAAATCATAGGAAAAAAGACTATTTTAGCCTGCTTCATAGTTTCTTTTAAATTCAATTCTTCTTTTTTTTTAATCACCACACTCCTGGTAAACTGTGTACCGTGTGCCAATTGCTGCTCCAGGCACTGAAACTT
This sequence comes from Sciurus vulgaris, assembly GCF_902686455.1. NCBI lineage: Eukaryota > Metazoa > Chordata > Mammalia > Rodentia > Sciuridae > Sciurus > Sciurus vulgaris. Next base: position 120,027,003 of record NC_136461.1, on the reverse strand, counting down.
TTTTGTTGTTGTTAAATGTGGAACATATAGTTTGTCAAAGGAAGGCAAAGAGTGCAATCTAGATGGTAAGTCATCAGTTTTTTAAATTATGGAATATAACACATACAAAGGACAATAACTAACATAGACGTGCAACTCAATGAATTTTCACAGATTAAAATGTAACCTCTGTTATGTAATGAGCATTCAGAACAGAACATTTCAAGTATCCCAAATGGTCTCTCTTACATCTTACATTCAGCACACTCCTCTCCCCCTCAGGTATAACCAGGAGCCTGACATTTAATGATGTAGCTTGACCAGTTTTGATATTTTATTTAAGCTGATTCACACAATATTCACTCTTTAGTGTCTGATTTTTATTTTTTGGTACTGGGTATTGAACCCAGGTATGCTTTACCACTGAGTTATGCCTCCAGTTCTTTTTATTTTTTATTTTGAGACAGGGTCACAATAAGTTGCCCAAACTGGCCTCTAACTTGTGATCCTCCTGCCTCAGTCTCCTGAGTCTCTGAAATTACAGGGGTGCATTCTTTCATATGACATTGTTTATGAGATTCACCCCTTCCATTTCACATAATTGTAACTCCTTCCTTCTCGTTGATTATAGAAATCAGTTATGGGGGTATAGCAGCATTTATTTGTATATTTTGCCAAGCACTTTAGTGATTTCCAATTTGGGGCTATTATAGCACTATTATGAGCACAATTGCACATAATATTCAATGAACATTTGTTCATTTTTCATTTGGATATGTTTCTAGAAGTAGATTTGTCAAGTCATTGATCATGTATATGTTCATCTTTACTGACACTGGGAAGTACTTTAAAAGTGATTGTGCCAGTTTACACTCTTATTACCAGGGAAGATCAATGTATTGGGTGTGGATGGGGGAGGGCCAGGAGAAATCATTAGTAGTTTGAGAAATGAGGAAAATTTCAAGGAAGAGATAGGAAGTCAATTGAGTCAAAGTAGAAGTTTTATAACAAAAAATAAAAAGTAACTAAGTAAAATAAAAAAATCTATAAAGGCATAAAGGCAAGAATATATTTTGGGGATGTGTCAAGTAGTATGCTTTTTTTTGCTTTCACATTTTTATGATTTATGCTTTTGGTATTATAGCTAAAAAACTGCATAACTTAAGATCATAAAGATTTACTATTTTCTTATATGTATTTTGTAGTTTTTGTTTTTATAAATAAGTTTATGATCCATTTGAGTTAACATTTTTGTAGATTGTGAAGGATATCTCAAAGTTCATTTATCGCAAACCTTTATTTTGAAAAATTTTCAGATTTACAGAAATTTCAAATACAATACAGAGTTTCTATGTAAGTTTCACTGACTTCATCTAATGATAACTTTTTGCAAAATCAGAATTCACTTTTAAAGCCAGGAAATCTATGTTGATATGATACTATTAATATAAGAAAAATTTAGGTTCCTTTTCACTGATATACCTCCAGTCGTTATCATCATTTATTGAGCAGACTATTTTTTTATTGAATTTCCTTTGCCTGTGTGTTGAAAATCAATTGATTTCACATGTCTGGGTCTATTCTCATGTATTCCTAAACCGTACTGTCTTCAATACTGTAAGTTTATGCTACAAGTCCAAGTCCATCCCAGTCTGAACCCAAGTCCGTGTTCTCCAAGTTTGTTAATTCAAAAATTTTGGACTATTCACATCCCTTTGCTGTTTTGTGGAAATTTTGGGTCAGCATTCTAATTCCTAAAAAAGTTAAGAATGCATTTGTAGGTCGGTTTGAGAGAACTGAAACTCTTAATAATAGTCTTAATTTATAAGCATGATGTGTTTCTTCACTCACTTTTCTTTGATTCCATCAGTGTTTTGTAGGTTTTTTCCATGCAGTTTGTGTACATTTTTTGTAGGACATAGAATTTTCACATTATTGTAAATAAATATTTTTTAAAATAGATGGGAGATCCATGGAGTAAAGGAAGGGGATAGAAGAGGAGGAAGGAAGGTACAGGGACAAAAAAATGGAAGGAACTGTGAAACAAAATGGACCAAATTATACTATGTACTGTACATTAATATATCACATTGCATTTCATCTTTATGTATAATCTATAAAATGTTAATAAAAATAACAATAAATAAATAGAGGGAAGATTCAGTAGAAAGGAAAGAGAACAGGGGAGGAAGGTGAGGAGGGAAATAGTGTTGGGGACTGGAATGGAAAAATTACATTTAAAAAGATAAATATTAATAAAGAAAAGAGAACAGATTTGTATTGTTATCTTGAAACCATAGAATCGGTTTTTAGAATTTTTAAAAATACTCTTACTGTAAATACAACCTTCAGAGCCATGCATAAAGCACTGGTCATCAAAGACAAGGCAAGCAGGATGCTGCTGGCTCATCCAGACCTGCCTGAGTCTCTCACCAGTCACAGCCCACCCTCTCTTCTGAGGGGTCAACATCTATGAATTTTGTGATGTTGCTTCTATGTTTCCCTTTATATTTTTATAATCATTATATGTATCCCAATAATGTAGGTTAGTTTTGCCTGTGCTCTCAAATTCTATGTGAATGGAATCATACAGTATGAATTTTTGCTTTTGGTCCATCATTAAATTTTTAGATCCACACATGTTATTGTGTGTTCTTAGTCTGTTCTTTTCTGGTACTGTGTGGTATTTCACTGTGTGATAACAATGGGTAGCCATTCCATTCTTAATGGGCATTTTGATTAATATGTGTAAGTCATTTAAAATAAATAGATATATGAAAAAATATAATTTTCAGTTGTTTTGTATAAACATTTATAAGTGTAATTTTTGTACATTGGTCATATAATCTGCAAGTGTAATTTATTAGATTTAGCACCTTTTTTTTTTTTTTTCTTATTGTACTGAGGATTAAACCCTGGGGTGTTCTAGGAATGAGCTACATCCCTAGTCGTCGTCCTAGTCGTCTCCTTCTCCTTCCTTCTCCTTCTCCTCCTCCTCCTCCTCCTTCTCCTCCTCCTCCTCCTCCTTCTTCTTTTTTTAATTTTGAGACAGATACCACCTAAATTTCTGGGATTACAGGTGTGTGCCACTGCACCTGACAGTTTTAAGAACTTTTTAATAGAAAGATTCATTGGGATTTTCCACAGAGTTGGCCTTGCCATTTGTGAAGAGAGATGGTTCTATTTTGTTTTTCTTTTCCAATCAATCTTTTGATTTCATTTTCTATCTTTATTGCACTAGTGAGGTCCTATGATATAATATTCAATAGGAGTGATGAAAGCAGACCCATTTTTCCTCTTTTTCTCCAAACTTCAGGAGATAACATTCTGTTATTATTAAGTACAGTATTAGTGTGGGCTTTTTGTAGAAATCCTTCCGCAGAAAGAGGATGTTCATTTATATTGCTAACATTGAATTTTTAAAAAAAATTATTAACAAATGTTTAATTTTGTCAGTCTTTTTCTGCATGTGTTGAAAGGATCATACATTTAAAAATATTTTGATATGGTAATATATAGGATTGATTTTCAAAGATTGAACCATTTTTTGCACTTTCATGATAAATCCTCCTTTGTCATGACACATCATAATTTTTGTTATTGTATTTCTGATATTTTGGTGAGGGTTTTTGAATCTTTGCTTTTGAAGGATTGTGGACTGTAGTTTATCTTTTCCTGTAATGTCTTTGATTTTAGTAGGGTTTATACTGGTTCCATTTAATGGATTAAGAATTGTTCCCTTTTCTTCCACACTCTGTAAAACTTTATGTAATTATTATTTCTTCCTCAAATGCTAGTAGAATTTTACAATAAAGCAACCTAAATGTGGAGATTTTAGTTGTTAGAAATTTAAATTATAAATTATTTATAGATATGAATCTTCCTATTAAGTGTTTTTTATTCTGTGAGATTTGCAATTTGTGTCATTCAAGAAATTTCATGACTGAGCACAGTGGCATACACCTACCTGTAACCCCAGCAACTGGAAACTGAGGCAGGAAGATCACAAATTCAAGACCATCCCTGGCAATTAAGCAAGACCCTGTCTTAAACTAAAAAATAAAAAGGACTAGAGATGTAGCTCAGTGGTAAAGGGTCCTTGGTTCATACCCAACATCAGAAATATTTTTCCCCATTTCATTTATGTTGTTGAATTTATGCCAGGGTTGTTTTACTTATTTATTTTTATTGACTGATCTGTAGTATTATTTGGTCCTTTTAATTGTGTTTTGTCTCTATCGCTGGTATTTTTTATTTACTTAATCCCCCCATGCGCGCCTTGGTCAGTCTCATTAGGGTACTGCCAATTTTGTTAATTTTGTTCCTAAAGAACTAGCTTTGGTTGCATTGGTTCTCTTTATTGTATTTTGTTCTCTGTATTACTTATTTCTGCTCATATCATTATACTTGTCTACTTTAGATTGCTTAGAGTTTAATATATGCTCTTTTCTTTCTAAAATTTTTGGAACTACAGATTAAATCCAGAGATGTTTTACCATGGGGCTGCATCTCAAGTTCTTTTTATTATTATTATTTTTTTTATTTTGGGAAGGGTCTCACTAGGTTGCTGAGGTTGCCCTTCAAGTTGTGATCTTCCTGCCTCAGCCTTCCAAAGCACTGGAATCACAGGTGTGTATTCCTATTACTGACAATACATTCCTCTTTTATAGTTTATGAGGTGAATACATTTTTTATGTATCTGTAAACTCTTCATTTATGTCATTTAATTCCATTTGATCTTCCTAAACACTGCTTTATCTTGTTGTGCCCAGATCATGAATCCCCAAAGACAACCAGGGAGCTGTCTCCGATGCAAAAGCAAAAGGGTCTTTATTGCAAGCTGAGCTCAGGCTCACAGCGTCACTGACACAGCAGGTCCTGGCTGAGAGTCCCGAGTCTCGATTCAGTGGGATTTTTATGAGCTCCACAGTAGAGTGGGAAATTTGAACAAAGCAGAGTACACAATTGGCTGATTTTTTCAGCAAGTGTGGTTTGACATGCTTCCATTGGTTTAGGGTACCCAGGTCTTAACATTTTGACATATATGGTTTGGAATGTTAGGCATTGGCTTGTTAGCTCCCGATAGAAACCTAAGCCTGAAATATTTCATACCCTAAACGCAGCCTGTCATGGCCGCAGTTCAGCTCCCTTTTCAATCTCACAGATTTCAATAAATTGTACTTTAATTTCACCAAAAGGTATTGTAATTTTTAATATGATTTCCTTTTATAACCCATAAGTTCTTTAGAGATGTGGAACTGTTTTTTGTTTTTTAAACACATGGATACTCTAAATGTCAATTCCTTAAATTCTGGTTTAATTTTGTTATATTCTAAGAGCATACTATATTTGATTTCAAGTCTTTAAAACCTGTTATTATTTAAGTTGAGACACTTTAAAATGTGTATATTCGGACGTGGTTGAGTGCATTAATATGTAAAATTCAAGTAGGTTAAATGGGTTAATAGAACTCTTTACATCTTCATCATCCCTATTTGTTAGGTCGGGACTTAAATGGCTACGTGGGAGGGAACAAAACGACAGAGGAAGTGGGCAGCATGCCAAAGAGTGACCAATCAAACATGGACAGATAAACTCCACTGACCCTTACTTCCACCTATTACTCAGCAGGACCCCTTGCCTATTCTGCCTATAAAGACCCTGGTCACCAGGGCCACCCGTGATTTTCTCCGGCTCTCCTCCCTGACCTGTACCCAGGGGGACTGGGAATTTCGCCCAAGAGCCAAATTCCAATAGAGCTTGCTTTGGCCCCGTTTGTTTGGTCACCAGCCCTGGCCCTCGAGCTTATACTACTGTTCAATGTCCTTCTACTTCTCTTTTTTTTTTTTAATTTTATTTTATTTTATTTTATTTTTTTATTTTTATTTTTTTTTATTGTAAACAAATGGGATACATGTTGTTTCTCTGTTTGTACATGGCGTAAAGGCATACCATTTGTGTAATCATAAATTTACATAGAGTAATGTTGTTTGATTCATTCTGTTATTTTTTCCCTTTCCCCCACCCCTCCCACCTCTCTTTACCCTCTATACAGTACTTCCTTCATCGTCAAATTTGAAGGTAAGTTTTGCTGGGTATAAGATTCTTGGTTGGCATCCATTTTCTTTCAGGGCTTGAAAAATGTTGTTCCAGGCCCTTCTAGCTTTTAGGGTCTGGATTGAAAAATCTGCTGATATCCGTATTGGTTTCCCCCTGAATGTAATTTGGTTCTTTTCTCTCACAGCCTTTAAAATTCTGTCTTTATTTTGTATGTTCGGTATTTTCATTATAATGTGCCTTGGTGTGGGTCTGTTGTAATTTTGTGTATTTGGAGTCCTATAAGCCTCTTGAACTTGATTTTCCATTTCATTCTTCAGATTTGGGAAATTTTCTGATATTATTTCATTGAATAGGTTGTTCATTCCTTTGGCTTGTTTCTCTAGGCCTTCCTCAATCCCAATAATTCTTAAATTTGGCCTTTTCATGATATCCCATAGTTCTTGTAGATTCTGTTCATGATTTCTTACCATCTTCTCTGTTTGTTCAGCTTTGTTTTCAAGGTTAAATATTTTGTCTTCAATGTCTGAGGTTCTGTCTTCCAGGTGTTCTATCCTATTGGATATGCTTTCTGTGGAGTTCTTAATTTGGTTTATTGTTTCCTTCATGTCAAGGATTTCTGTTTGGTTTTTTTTCAATATCTCTAACTCTTTATTGAAATGATCTTTTGCTTCCTGTATTTGCTCTTTTAACTGTCGATTGGTGCGATCAATCAATGCTTGCATTTGCTCTTTCATCTCATCATTCAGTGCATGCATTTGCTCTTTCATCTCATCGTTTGCTTCTCTGATCATTTTAATTATGTAAATTCTGAACTCCTTTTCTGTCATTTCTTCTGCCATGCTGTCACTGGGTTTTATTGATGTAACATCTAGATTTGTTTGCAGCATTTTCTTTCCTTGTTTTCTCATATTGTTCAGGTATCAGAGGACCGCTGAGATATTGCAGATTTCCTCTATTGACTTACAATGTCCCTGAAGATTTCTATATATATCCCCCCTTAGCCTTCAGTAGGCTGAAGTCTTGGAGGAAGTTGATAATGCGGTGCTCCACAAGGAAGCTGCCTCTCTAGGAGTGGTGGCCTTCAGGTGGGGTATAATCCCTGCTAGTGGGCAGAGGTGCCTCCACTTGTTGACCAATGGTCATCCAAAAGGGACCTAGGCTGTGGGCTGAGGCAAGGCCTGTTTGGGCCTGAGTCTCTGGTTTTACCGTCCTTGTGGGGAAACCTCACCCAGCAGGGAAGACTCACCCGGTGGGGAGGTCTCGCTGGTCAGTTCCCTCCTAGAGGTTCCCCTCAATTTACAGCTACCGCCTGGGCTGGGCTGCCTTCCTCTGAAAAGTTCCCAGGGGCCCGGCCCTACCTCCTGGGCCTGGGAGCCTCACCCTTTGCAGATGACTCTCCTTAGGCTGCCCTTCCTCAGAGAATCTGCCCGCAGGCCTGGGACCTTCGCTCCGCCCTAAGCCTGTCTCTGTGCGGCTCTTCCACCAAGAAGCCTCCTAGATCCTGGGACCCTGCTCTGCACCTAATCGCCTGGCTATGCGGCCCCTCCTCTGAGCAGCCTCTTGGGGCCCTGTACAATCGCTCTGAATCCCAGAGACCCGCCACACGCCTCTTCCTCCGGACAGCCGCCCAGTATTCCGGTGGGGTCACTAGGAGTCCAAGAAACTCACTGCGTGCCTCCACCTCCACCAACCACCCGTAGCCCTGGGCAATCAATCACTCCGAGTCGAAGTGACCCTCCCCGTTCCTCCTCCTTCTCCAGATAACCCCCGGGGTGTTCAGGAGCGGTCGCTCTGAGTGGCTCTGAGTTCACGTGAGCCGCAACACGGGTCCTCTGGGCAACCGCCCGGAGCTCTGGTGCGGCCACTCAAGACCAAGCGTCCCACCACGCTTCTCCTCCAGGCAGCCCCCCTGTCTTCAGGAGCTGTCCCGTTAAGTCCAAACAACTCACCACTCGCCTTCTCCTCTGAGCAGCTGCCTGGAGTGCTAATGCAGTCACTGCGAGTCCACACGACCCGCCGCGCTCCTCCTCCTCCTCCTCCTACTCCTCCGGGCAGGCCCCGGGGTTCAGAAGTGGTCTGAGTCCAAACAGCTCGCCACGCAGCCCCTTCTCTGGCAACCGCCTGTAGCTCTGGTGTAGTCACCCCAAATCCAAGCGGCGGTGCTCCTCTTCCTCCTCCTCGTCCTCAGGGCAGGCCCCGGGGTTCAGAAGCGTCGTTCTGAGTCCAAACAGCTCGCCGCGCAGCTTCTCCTCTGGCAACCGCCTGTAGCTCTGGTGCAGTCACTCCGAATCCAAGTGGCCACGCTCCTCCTCCTCCTCCTCAGGGTAGGCCCCGGTGTCCTGAGTCCACACAGCTCTCCTCGCCACTCTTCCCCTGGGCAGCCGCTGGAGCCCCAGTGGTTGCTCCGAGTCCCAGCGCTGTGCCGAGCGGCCTCCTTTACGGCGCTCCCAGCTGTCCGAGTTCACTGCTCTAGCGGGGGGAGGGGCGTCTCGCCGGCAGTTCTACTTCACAAAGTTTCCTGCGTTCCGGGACCACGGTCCCATCCGGGATGCCTCCCCAGGGGGTGAGAGTCACCCGGCTGCTTTGAGTTGGTCCCAAGCGTCTCAATATCTCCTCTTTTGAATCCTGAGTCCAGGAGCAACATGAAATGCAGCCACCCTCTAGGCCGCCATCTTGAAACCCCCCTCCTTCTACTTCTCTTGATTGACAAAAAAACATTGTAAATTTCTCCAAATGTAATTGTGAAAGAATGGACATTTTTTTTAAGCTGTCTATTTTATCTCAACTCCCTAAGGTCTCCCTCCCAGTGATGGGAACAAAGCCCTTAAAGCTGTTCCAGGAAACAGCCCCAAACAGAGAGTAAAAGAGTAATTGGAGCAAGATAGTATTCAGGCAGTTAAGACACCAGAATCTACACCCTGTTGTAAAACATTGTGAAACATGTTGTATGTTATCAGCAAACCCAGACCCCCTTTGAAATTTCCGGCAGCTTTGTTCCCCTTTTCCGTTTCATGTGCGACCCCTCCCGATGTGTGATCTCTGCCTTTATAAACCTACAAGATTTTCTGCTAGGGACTCGACTCCTCGAGTTGGGTCCCAGTGCGCTGGAATAAACACCTCTTGCGGTTTGCATCAAGTGACGTCTCCTGTGGTTGATTGGGGTTTCCGTCCATCCATGGGACAGAGTTGGGGTTTCCTTTTTGGGGGCCTTACATTTGGGGGCTCGTCCGGGATAAGACGGCCCCCCCTCATCCGCGGAGTCGACCTTGGAGGTAAGAAGGGGTACCCCGAAGTTGTCTGTCTTTGTCTTGTGTTTTGTTAGTTGGTCTGGTTCTGTGAGCGCGTTTTCGGTTTTGGTTTGGCAACCGTTCAGTGACTCGTGAGAGTGGCCGAACAGTGTCGGTAGACGTGCCTGGAGGGCCACAGGTTGCAGCCCTGGGGGACGCCCTAAGGGTGGAGGAGAGCCAGGGACGCCTGGTAGTCTCCATCGGTAAGGGCGCTGATGGGGTTAAGATCGCCCCCGTCTGATTCTGTTGTGTGTTTGTGGCGGACAAGGTGGAGGAAGGGTTGGAATAACTGTGGGGTTCTCGGCCGGGGCTACTCTTGGGTGGACCCCAAAGGTTCCTTCTCCGGACTCCCCCTCCCGACAGCCCTGAAGGGTAACTTAGCAAAGTAGCTTCAGTCTCAAAAGTAATGGAAAATAAGGTCTCATAATTTTCTTTAACATCCAACCTGTCTTGATGAGATGGCTAAAATGCCTTAGACACAGAGTTTCTGTTAAAACCTGTTAGATCCTTCCAGATCTCAGTCAAGGCTTGCATTGGAATATAAATAAAAGAAGCCTAAAGGCTCAGTAGGAGGCCGGTCTCAAACCCAAAAAAAAAAAAAAAAAAAAAGAGTAAAAACAGTCTTTAAAACTCCAGCAAAGTAAATTTTATGATACTTTACTAAAGTTATTAACTGCCATATCATTTTTCTAGGACTCTTGTTTTTTTAATTATATGTTTTTTTGAGCTCATGATTTTGTGATCAGTTCTATTTTTATTCAACTACAGTTTTTGAACATCTGTTACATTGCAATGGAGATTCACCTATAAAGTTACAAGGCCTTGATTTTGTGTTATTTGTATGTTGTGCTGTCTGATGTCATGTTTTGTCTGTATCAAAACTGAGCGCTCCTAAAATTAAAATTTAAAAATGGATCCAGATACTTTTAATTCACGTGATTTAAAAAGGTTCAAATTGGGTAAACTAATAAAAGTAAAATGTCTTTGAAAATAACTCGCAAGTCTCTAGGTGGTCAAGCTAATAAAATATTGATGTTAATAAAGTGTCTAATATCAATTGTTTCTAGGACTTTTCTTCAACAGGAAAGAGACAGCAAATACTGTACAGGACACTTGTCTGATATCTTGGTTTTTACAGAATAAGTGAATTAGAGTTAACATGTATGGGATTACTCAAATGTATTTGTAGAGACATCTGAATAATTTACAAAGTTAAAATGCTAATTGTTAAGTAACATCGAGTACTTTTAACTCCTTAAATTCCATGGGGTATCATACTTAAACATTATTGGTGTTTTCATAGGTTGATAAATAAAAGGGTTTAAACTTGCTTTGTGTCATCACTAAACTAAAAACAAGGTTACTAAGAGTTATGTCCTAACAAGTGCAATTCTATATACAAAGAGTCCCAAAAGTTTCAACTGTGTTTCAATTAGAGTACTATAAACAACAGAATATTTAATCTTATTAAAATAGAGTAATTTATCTAAATTCAGAAATTTCATAAGAGTTGTTTCAAAATGTGAACAAAAAGGGGTCAACAAATAGGAAAGATAAAATAAAAGGTTTGGGTATGGAAATATATTTAGTAAAAGGAAAAAGGAAATGTTTCTGGTTAAGAAAGTGCTTGTGTGATGAAATACATGAGGGTCTAAGTAAGTGCTAAGAAAGTCTGTATAAGTAAAGGGCAAGTTTCAACAAGTTTGTGTGTAACTGAGTTGGTTTTATGTATGTGAGACAGCTAAAACTATTGAAGGTTTTTCCTAAGGTGAAATACTAATGTTCTGATATAAACCAAAGTTTAATCTATATGGTAGAATGACATGATAAAATGACAAGGATTTGAAACACTAATTTACTCTTAACTTTGTGTCTATTAAGTTTTATTCTTTAGAACAATTAGTCTTAAAAATTGGGGTGTATACAATTATGGTTAAACAACTGTTATAGAGTATTGTACTATGTTACAGAGTCTACATTTTTCTTTAAAAACTAAATTTGGTAAGATAAAAGTGTCAAGGTAATTGTGAAATGGTCACTAGTTGTATATTAAATGTGTTCATATTTTTCAGGACCACAAGTTTTTAAAGCAAGGAATTTATTAAGCTCTGCTATTCTCTAGATTAAACTTGTCTGTAATGGTAATCTTAAACTTATAAAGAGTGAATTTTAATTGGGGATTTATTTCTAGCATTTAATGTTTTATTATAGGACCTGCTATCAATAGGGTATGTGTAAAATTTGTCACTTTTTACACTGAGATAAAGAATTTCAAATGTAAATGTATTTCTAAACATTAGAGTCTGATTTGTTTAAAGGTTAATATTGTGAAACATGAAAGAAACATGAAAACATTTTGCCACTTAATCACACAAAAGGAAAGTTAAAAGCTCTCTCAGCCTTTCTTTGATTCATGTTTTAGATATAATGTTAAATTGTGTTAATTATAAAGTTTATATGGACTCAGGAAACAGTATATGTAAACTACTTAATGATGTTTAAGAAAGAAGCAAAGATCAACATCAGAATTAGAACTCTTAAGATCTGTAAAGAGCCACGCCTTACCTGAGATAAGGCTCTGCCTCCCACCTTCCTGCATGTTAGAGTGACTCCAAAATAAGTCAGACTTTGGCTTATTTAAAGTTATAGTCAAAAAATTGGTTCTTCTTGTAAAAGTACTGTGATCTCAAATAGGGGATAGAATGTAGTTCTCAATCAAAATTCATGATAGCCATTATACAAGCTGAATATATTTTTACTCTTGCTAATTTCATTTTGTAAAACTGTTACCTGTTAATGTTTTGCAGAAGTAGCTGCTTCAAGAACACACAACCTAGGTAACTTGTGATAATAAGCCATCACCTATAGAATAGATAGTGGTAACTTCCAGTACTAATACAGACTCCAGTTAGATAGAAGGGTAAATAACTGTAAAGTTATGGACATTAAAGTTAAAGCCCAGTACTCTTACTTTATGACTGGTGAGACTGGCTTGCTGGATGATTAAGATCAAACTTAGAGATTGGAGTTAAATACAGAGGTCAAGAAAAGTCCATATTTGGGCCTTGCCCTCAAAGTCAGCCTGAACCCAGGGAATAAGAGGACTTCTCTAAGGAGCGTTGCAACTCTGGGTCACACAACCTCCTGATCAAGGAGATTGTTGAGACTAGAGGATGAAAAATCACTCAGTGCATCTGCTGCAGAGGAGGGTCATGGAAAAAGTGAAACATCCCTTAATGCTTCCAAAGGAAGTCACCTCATCAAGAGACGCTGCTTAACCAAAGTCACTGGTGGAACTAGGAAGCCGCTCTTAAGTTCTCTATGAGTGACCCCTGTGGGGACTCAGCTGACTCTTTAACAAGACAGGAACCAGGTCAATTTGACCAGCTTGATCTTAGACACCCAGCAAAATAGTTAAAACCAAAATATAGCCATTCTTGGGCATTTAAAGGAAATAATAGTTAAATGTAACTTAAGATGTACACTTGTATTAGCCCACTAGAATAAAGACTGGAAGCTACAAATGAGAGAAAGAATCTTCAGCAAATGTGCCTGATAACTATCAAGAGAAACTGCCAGAGTCAGAAGTTTTTAGTCAGTTTAAGGCCTGCAGATGTTCCTAAGCTACACAGGTAGACTTAATCTATGTTTGCTAGTATGATTATCTATTTCTGAGTAACAGAAGTATAGAGATCTCTACTAAACACAGGTTATACCAATAAAGGGATATTTTACAAAATCAGATGACATTAAGTAGCTTAACTATATTTTCTGGGGAGATCTATGACATTAAGAGTTAAATGTTGTGTTTACATTCCTGATAACCTGGACAATGTTAAAGTCCCCAAATAAAGGCCTTGTCCTCTCCAGCCTTTGCTAGGCCTAGTTATGGGAACAATTTCTCAGTTCTTCCACTTTCTAGTGAGAGATTGACTTCTGTCATTTTCATGTTACTCAGTGGCATGTTTCAGATGCTGCAACATTTACTTTGTACTAATCTCATTTCAGTACTCATGTCTTTTTGTTCTTCTATCATAGAAGCACCCACCCCCAGATGACTTTACAACCTGCTTTTCCCCAACCAGGCTTCTTCCTGGGACCTGATTTTTTTAAAAAAAGGAACTCCAAACTGCTTGCCCCTTGCTGCACCCATTCAGGTTCGAAGCAGCCGAACGACCGACGCCCCTTTTCATTTCCTTAACAAGCAGTTAGGGGTTCCTAAAGCTAAAGAGGGGAATGAAGCCAGAATTGGGAACAGGTAGTTAGTGTAGAAATTGGGGATTGGGTCAAATCGAGGAAGTGGAGGCCATAAAGTCATCTGCCTCTGCAAGTTGGAGACTGCCCCTGGAAGAATGGAATGTCAAGGATCTCCAGAGGCCATTGATTACCAAATTTACCTGCCTTTATCAAGGACTGTTTATCAAGGACTGCAAACAAGGGGCTGCTAATTGGTGCCCCCTGGGCCCTTGCCTGCCTGAAAAGTCGATGGCATCGCCGCCTGGATTCACACTTCGCATGTCAAGCCTGCACCACCACCAGACCCAACGTGGAAAGTGGAAAAATTGGACAACCCCCTCAAGCTCCGCATCCACCGTGTTCCTGCTCCTGTTGACGCACCTCCCGCCGATAAGTAGTCCCAACCCTCATGCTCCCCAACGACTAACATGGCAGGTCCTCTCCCAGACTGGAGATATAATATGGAGAACCACCAGGGAGAAACCCCTTTGGGCTTGGTGGCCGTCCCTAATCCTAGATACCTGCACCTTAGTAGCTGGGTTAAATAATTGGGACATCCCTACCCTGACTTCTCAGGAGGCCCATAGACATTGGCCAACATCACCCAGGCCTTTTGGGGGAACAGAATACCACCTAGTTGAAGGGTACAACTCAGGATGTACCCACGCTCCGGTGACAATCTAAAACAGACCCCTTTCTATGTCTGCCCCGGGATGGGAGGTCACAGAATATGGCAAGGACGTGTGGAGGTGTAGACCATTATTATTGCTCCACATGGGGGTATGAGACTACTGGCAATCTCCTTCACAGAGTCACCTTCATCAGGGAGAGAGTAAGTGCTGTACAGGTACTAATGCTCAGGCAACAATACCAGTCCCTCTGCCAAGGAAATAGCTTTGGAGAAGAGTATATAGAGACAGAAGTTCCATGATTAGAACTTACCAAAAGAGAAAATGGGGAAATGAAAGAATGGACATTTTTTTAAAGCTGTCTATTTTATCTCAACTCCCTAAGGTCTCCCTCCCAGTGATGGGAACAAAGCCCTTAAAGCTGTTCCAGGAAACAGCCCCAAACAGAGAGTAAAAGAGTAATTGGAGCAAGATAGTATTCAGGCAGTTAAGACACCAGAATCTACATCCTGTTGTAAAACATTGTGAAACATGTTGTATGTTATCAGCAAACCCAGACCCCCTTTGAAATTTCCGGCAGCTTTGTTCCCCTTTTCCGTTTCATGTGCGACCCCTCCCGATGTGTGGTCTCTGCCTTTATAAACCTACAAGATTTTTTGCTCGGGACTTGACTCCTCGACTCCTGTGTGAGTCACGAGTTGGGTCCCAGCGCGCTGGAATAAACACCTCTTGTGGTTTGCATCAAGTGACGCCTCCTGCGGTTGATTGGGGTTGCCGTCCATCCATGGGACAGAGTTGGGGTTTTCTTTTGGGAGCCTTACAATTGATAGTTTTTCACTTTTCTATTCTATTTGTTTCTACTTTATGTACTTCTGGGACATGTTATTAATTTCATTGGTGAAGTGACCACTTCATCATTGTGTAATGTCATTTCAAAAACAATTTTGGGGGCTGTTTCTTCTCTCTGAAGTCTACTTTGTTTTATGTTAATGTAACAACTCTAACTTTTTTTTATTAGTGTTTGCATGGTACCTTTTTATCCTTACACTTTTAATTCATCTGTCTTTCTAGTTAAAGTAGATTTAAAAAGTCAACATAGAATATATTCTGTTTCCATTCAATTTGAAAAATCTCAACAAGATACCATGGTGCACTCCTGTAATTTCAGTGACTCAGAAGACTGAGAAAGGAGGATCACAAGTTCAAGGACCACCTCAGTAACTTAGTGAGACCCTGTCTCAAAATACAACTTAAAGAGGGGTACGGATGTAGCTCAGTGGTAGAACACCCCTGGGTTCAATTCCCATGTTGAGGGGAGGGGAAGAAAGAAAGAAACAATAGAAAAAAAAAAAAAGGAAAATATGGAAACAAAAATCTCTTTTAAAATGTTTTTTGTTTTAACTATTTTTATTTAATGTATTTGAAACATAAGATAGACAGGTAGTAAAATAGAGGCAAGCAGGTGAGGGATATGGACCCCATGAAGTCTTCTTTAAATGCAAAGTCCACTCTATGAATTTAACCTGTTAAAACATTCAAAACATTCCAGACAACTTTTGTCTTAGAGCAGCAGGAAAAAGGAAGAGGATAGACCTGAGTGAAGGATACAGACTCAAAGGCTAAAAGGAAACAACCAATCAGAAGGTCCCGGGCCAAACCAATAACCTTGGCATTTTTCTCAACACCTGACTGACACAGATGTTGATCAATGCTCTTACCCAGTAGCTGTATTTGATACCGCTGTTTACTTATGACGAGTTCTGAAGTTTGAACATTAGAGAAGCACACCAAGGCAAGCATATTAAGCAGATTTTATTTAAAAATAGTAAAAATACAGACTTATCTGGAGAAGGAGAAAGGGGCCATGGCTGATGTTCTAGAATCTCAAGAAGTGAGCACGCCATACATCTTTTATAGGTTAAGTTCTCCAGTTCTTTCCCCACTTATCTCTCCTTCCTGCCTATGTGACTAGGCTCTGACTAGGCCTGGTTTTGCAGGTGAGATGGGCAGAGGGAGGGCCAAAGTGATTCAGTCAGGCAAGAGCCCAGGGGGCATTAATTAGCAGCTCCCTGCTTGTAGTCCCTGACAAGCACAGGTAAATTTGGTAGTCAGTGGGCTCCTGAGATCCCTGACATTCCATCCTCCCAGGGGCAGTCTCCAACTTCCAGAGGCAGATGGCTTACAAGGCTTCCATTTCCTCGATTTGACCTGATCCCCTATCTCTACACTAACTGCCTATCCCCAATTCTGGCTTCATATTGACCTCTAGACTAGTACACTTAGGTTGCAACCTCTATTGAGTCCCTCTCCCGCCCCAGGAGAGCTCTTTCTTCTTATTTAAATAAATCCCATTCTTTTACTCTCACTGATCATTTGAATTCTCATACAAGAACCCAGAAAGAAGTCACTGGCAGGAGGCTGGGGTTTGCTGCAACACTAAGCAGGTATCTCCTGCTGCTGAGAGCTGCTTCCCAATTAAATCCTGCAGTCCACTGTGGAAGAATTTGATAGTAAGACCAGCCACTAATGCTGGGAAGTAACCCCTGCTGTCAGTAACCCCTGACCTCCAGCAATTATAGGAGCCTAGATGGAGAATCCAGTTTTCCTTCTAAATCCAGTTTCATAAATATTAATATAATTAGACTAATATCAACCATCTAGTTATTTGCCTCCTCCTCCTTGTTCTGTAACAGTGCTCCACTTGCCCTTCTGAATACAGCTGTGAGGCTTATTTTTTAAAAGGACCTGTTTTCCTTTTTCTCTTCTTCCTCCCCCCCTCCCTAACCTCTGAGCTATCTGTGCTCCACAGGAAGGGGATATCTGTTAGAGAATTTAGGAAGTGGATATCTCCCAAATTAACAAGTGAATGTTAACACACCATCAGGGCTCCCTAGGACCCCCTGCCAGTGCACACCTGGAACATGGCCTTTGAATAACTCCTTTAAAACCTCCCTGTTCCTCCTGAGGGGCAGAATCACAGGCCTCTGTGCTTCTTCTTTGCTAGCAAAGCAATAAAACTTCTTTTTTCCTTTTTCTGAAAACCCTGCCTTCATTATTAAATTGGCATGTGTAAGAATCCAGAAAACCACACTGGACATGGGAATTGACATAAAAGGGTTTATTAAGCAAACAGAGTATCTCCCTGCAGGGTAAGAGAGAAAATGAGAGGAAAAGAGAAGGGGCACATACAAGAGAGAGTGTGAAAAGCAAGGAGGAGAGAGAAATAAAGTGAATAGGAGAGAGAAAGCATGAATGTGAAGAAGAAAGAGAGAAAATGGCGGGGAGCTGTCCTTGAGCAGTCAAATTCTGCAGGTTAAGGGAACCAATAATGGAGAAGGATACTTGCAAGCTGACTGATGAACCAATAGCTAGCTGGGATGTTCACAGACTGACAAGTAGTTGGGAGGCGGGGAAATGACTGCAGCGGAAAGGGCGGGGATGCAGCTTTATATTATAGCATGAACTGGCATTGAGGACAAGGATCGAGATTTTCATTATGACTCCACTATGTAGATTTGTCTTGTCTTTTTTTCCTGAGTATTGAAAGCTTGCTCCCTTTTGTCCAAAACAAAAATCCACCAGTTAGCTCAGAAGGTTGAAATATGGGAAGGGGCATATCCACTAAAATGGGGGAAAAAATTCAAGGAAGGAGAAAGTGTTTGGAGAAAAACCCCATCTGGTACTCCAGCTGGTTTTATGCTTGATGTTTATGATACCCCAACCTGCAAGTACTTAACAAATGGGAAGCATTTAATATTTCTAAACTGGTTTTCTTGTGTGCTAATCTTGGGTCTTTGTTTAATAGTTTGACTTTAAAAACTGGCTGTCGCTGGCTCTTTGCAGTACAAAATCCATGGATATTTGTCACTGCCTGCAGCAACAACTTGCACGGGTCTTATGGGTGGTGGAGTAGAAACTGAGCTACTTCTATCTTTCTCTTTAGTGCACTGCTTTCTTGTATGTTCATGGAGGATAGAGGAAATGAGGCTTACTTGCTTTGAGAGGAGAGAGAGAGACTTTGCTTATCAGAGAGAAAGAGAGACTTTGCTTAAGAGAGAGAAACTTGGAGAGAAGGACAGGCTTTGCTTAGAGGAAGAGAGACTTGCTACGCCTCACTTAAGTTCTGCTGCTTCCTGGTGCGCCCTGCATCCTGTGAACTAAGGGTGTGTCTACCTAAGGTGTCCTAGTGATGCGTCTCAGTTCTCTGCTCTGCGATCTGCCTTCTGCCGCTTTTCTTTCTTCTTGCCATTTCTTTTGCTAGCTGCTGTGTGTCCCTACTAGCTGCTGTGTTCTTCTTTCTTCTGGCTGCTGCCACCGCTTTTCCCTACTAGCTGCTGCCCCGTGTTTTTCCCTCTGGCTGCTGCTGCGCGTGTGTCTAGCTGCTTCCGTGCGTGAGTCTTCTTCTACTGCTTTTCTGCTAATGGCTGCTGTAGCGTGTTTTTCCCTCTGGCTGCTGCCGAGCGTGTGTCTTCGTCTACTGCTTTTTTGCTAATGGCTGCTGTGTCTGTCTCGCTCCGCCTACGCTTATATCACCTCCAGGAGGCGGAGAGCAGGGCCACGCCTCTTACGCAAAGATTAGGCGAGACACTCCGAGCAGGCAATTAGTGCTCGAGGACACATGCGCATACATTGTGTGCGTGGACGAGAAAATCACCTGAGTGTGCTTATGTCAATTAACCTCCTCGCTGCCGATGTGATCAGGCGCCATCCCGGCACCGCCAACATGGCACAGCCCCCAACAACTGGCAAATGATGAATCCAAATGGAAGCTATAACATCCTTGTTTTCAGTTTGTTTCATGTATGTTTGTGTGTGTGTGTGTTGGATATTGTCTATATGGTACCATTTTGACCTAAAAATAAATAAGCGCTAATAAAGTAAAAAGACATAAACCCGAATGCCTTTTAGTTTGTGTGATTTAACAGAAATCCTTGACACATAATTTCAATTTTTTTTAGTGAGACAGAAGTAAAGATGTCTTTAGAATTATCAACACACTTTTTTTTTTTTTTTTTGCCTATGTCACAAGTCAATCAGGACTGTATTTATCTCTGTTGAGATATTTAAAGTACAATGTCCAATGGTTTTGAGGTTCTTCTTTGGTAGGCTTAAAATATTAACTCTGTTTCTCTGATATCTTGGTTTTTGTAAGTAATCAATGTAAGCTGGGAGCAAGGCTAGTGGCCAAATGAAATCAGACAGAAAGCAGCCGACCGAAGCAAGCTTTATCGGAATTTGGCTCTCAGGTGAAATTCCCAGCCCCCTGGGGTACAGGTCAGGGTAGGGAGCCCAAGAAAATCACACATGGCCCTGGCTGCCCAGGGTCTTTATAGACCAGAATGGGTGGGGGTTCTGCTGAGTGATAGGTGGAGGTAAGGGGTCAGTGGAGTTTTCCTGCCTGTTTGATTGGTCACTGTGTGGTGCGTGTCAAAGGCGATACCCCGCCCTTTCAGGTGCAGCCATTATTTCCCTGCTTCCCAACCACTTGTCAATCTGTGATAAAGTTGCTCCGCCTGCCTCTTACTTTACAGGAATTTCGGGCCTACGCTATAGCCATTTCCTGCTTCCCAGGTTACATCATAGCTTGTCAGTCTGAACATGCTAGCTAGCTATTGGTTCATCAGTCAGCTTGCAAGTATTCTCCTCCGCTATTGGTTCCTTCCAGCCCAGGAGATTCCAATATCTGGGAGAAGCATCCACACCATCTTTCTCTTTCCCCTTCTTTTCAACCCCAGAGCGGAGGAGCTAGTCATCTGCATAATAAAGTCTCTTGCGTGAGGTCCTGTGTCCATCGTGGATTTCTGGGAGCTATAGTTGAGCCGCAACTGAGACAGGGCATACGGAGCTGGAACTACGTGGGTCCCGAGCTGAGCTGCATTTTTACAGTGCGCTGCCCTTTGCCTCAGTTGCTCCACTTTCCATAATCTAGTCACCCAAATTCTGACCTAACAATCTAAAAGTAGCTGTTAAAGTGGATAAATTAGGTTTGATATAAATGGGATGAATATTTATAAATGCATTAGTGAGAGAGAACATTGAGTTATTTGTAGGTCAAACTACTGAAATATCAATTGCCAAATATTATAAATTCAAGTGCTATTGCTTGACCTCTTAAATTCATATACAGACACAAACATGCACATATATAAACATATGAATTACTGGCATAAGGGAAAAACCGTTTCAAGATTGTTTTGTTTGGGGACTTCACTGAAAAGCAAGGTTACTAAGAGTTAAAATTTTGATGAATATGTGATTCTATATGTGAAGAATGTAAGGGGACAAACAGATGAGGATGCTGGAAACATGAGGTTCAGGGATTTCATAAATTAAGCCCACTGTACTGATTTCCCATTTGCTTCCTTTGCCAAACAGCAATCTGCCTTCAGCCCCACCTGGTCTGAGGGGATAGCAAATGTCACATTCCTCAACAAAGGGAGGCAGTGGGTGAAAGGCCTGGTAGTTAGTGTACATAATGAATGATAGGGGTGAAAAGAGGATGACCCCCATCATTGTTATCACTGGGTTGCTAACAGCTAACCTCAGGGATCAAACATTCCAGTTCAAGGGGTCACTAATACCTCAGGGGATCACACTTCCCTAGGCTGCTCCTTCCTGCCCTTAGGCACCTATAGGAGAACAAGAGTAGATGGGTGACTCCTGGGGATCCATAAAAGAACAAGACACACCCATGCCTGCAGGCACCTATCTCTGGGACCGCTTCTCTCTGAAGGAGTGTACCTCTACTTCTGTCCCTCTCTTAAATAAAACTTGCTGTCTGTGCTCACCTTGGTGTTTCTCAGGTGTTTAATCCTCAACACCGGGGGGAATAAGCACCTGTTCCTGATCTTCAAGACTGGTATCAAGAATACAATAAGAAAAAAAAAAAGAAAAACAAGAAACTGTTTTGATTGAAAAAATACTGAGAGAATCATATAGTATTTTATTTTATTGAGGAAAAAGGAATATTTCGTCTAAATTGGGAAACTGTATAAGGATTGTTTTACATTGTAAACTTAAAGAAAGAAAAAAGGACAAAAAGAATCAGCAAGTGAGACAGCGAAGCCAGAATTGGGGACAGGCAGTTAGTGTAGAAACAGGGGATCGGATCCGGTCAGATCAAGGAAATGGAAGACATGAAAGTCATCTGCCTCTGGAAGTTGGAGACTGCCCTGGGAGAATGGAATGTCAAGGATCTCAGGAGCCCATTGCTTACCAAATTTACCTGTCCTTGTCAGGGACTACAAATGAGAAAATGCTAATGGATGCTCCCTGGGCCCTTATGCCTGAATCACTTTGGTCCTCTCCCTGCCCATCTGCTTCTCACTTTATGCATCTCACCTGCAAAACCGGGCCTAGTCACTTAGGCAGGAAAGAAAGAGATAGGGGGAAAGAATGGGAGAATAAAATCTATAAAAAGGGCAAGATTTGCTCATCCTATGGAATCCACCTTTGGAGAAGTCTGCTTTTACTTTTCTTTAATAAAGCTTCTTACTTTCTACTCTATGCTTGCCTCGGTGTGCTTTTCTGGTGTTATGCTTCAGCACCTGAGGAAACAGGACTTATCACCAGTAAATGGCAGTATCAACGGGGTGCTGGGAATTTTAGGTAGTTCAGGAAAGAAAGACAAGGCCTAAGGAGAAAATCGACTATGAGCAAGGGTGATGTGAGTTAGGAGGGGTTGAGAGGAAATTAGCTAACCACTGTTATTGAAGCTAAAAAATAGTAGATGTGTAGCAAGGGAGGGAGAAGATGAATAAATGGTTGAGAACAGGGAAACTGATTAATGTTTGTATTCTTTTTAAGCAAAATTAGAAAGAAAACTGCTGTTGGTTATATTGTCCAGAAGGAAAAACAATAAATTTTCAGTGTTTTTGCTTTTGGGTATAGGAAAGGTGTGCATGGGGCTGCAACAAGGGGGTACTTATTGATGAGGCAGGCCTTATGTATTGCGCCCTGGGAGCGCTAACACTGGCAACCATGGGAAGGACTCAGACTGCACATGGAGTTCCGAGGAAAAGAGCTTTATTCGGGAGAAATTGGAGCACTTGTCACAGAGGAAGCTGCTTGTCTTTACTGCATGTAACACTGTCTTTTATAGGCTTGCAGTTAAGCTAGACACACATCTTTAAGGTCAATCCTTGCGTAAGCAGTTACTATCTTATTTGGCAGATTATCAGTTGGTAACAGAAAGTAAAAAACAACCATGTGAGACACAGAAGGTGACAGTTTCACAGACCACAGAAGAACATCCTGTTCACAACACAGGAGAAGAGGATGGACCTAATCCCCAAAGATCCTGGTTAGCACCTCTGTCTTGTGACAGAATGCCATGTAGGCCTCCTTCTACAGGAGAGGGTCCACAGAAAGGGAGTAAAAGACAATGATTAATGGAGGATAGAAGTTCTCACAGCTATAAGGCAAGCTGCACCCATACTACGGGATTTGGTCTCTGAAAGTCCCTCCTCTCCAGAGGAGTCTGTTTTTTATTGCTTTCTTAAATAAAACTTGCTATCCTTGCTTGCCTATCTGTTAATGGTTTCATTCTTTGACTCCATGGAACACGAACTTAGTCCCAATCACCAATAAGACCAGTATCATAAGCAGGAGAAAGATGTATAAGAAGGTTATGAGTATGAGTCATATTTTTGGAGATTGCTTCTGGATTAAAAAAAGGACTTAGTACGGTAAAGTAAGATTTTTCTTCTAAAATTAAAGATGGATTAAAGAGATAAGGACAAATCTAAGTATGTAAACAAATTGCACTGTCTAAATAAGTTGCAAAAGGTTTGTAGAAGATAAATGTAATAAAAATTTTTGTACACTGGGCCTGGGTGGCACATGCCGGTAATCCCAGCTACTTGGGATGCTGAAGTGGGAGGTCGCAGGTTCTAGGCCAGCCTGGGCAAATTAGTGATACCCTAATCTATTTAGTGAGACACTATTGTTACAGAGCTGGGGCCTTCCAAGAAACTGAGGCAACTTGAAGACACCCTTCCAGTCCCGATTCTTGCAACCAAGTCAGAAAGACTTCAGCATATTGCTCAGAGTAAGAGGAATGGGTTTATTGAAGGGATAGGAAAGGGGTAAGGGGACAGTCCCAAGAGAGAGAGTGAAGTGGTTCCTCCAGAGAGGGGAATGACAATGTGTCTCTCCTGCACTCCACTTTTTTTGGGGATCCCAGAGAGGTTTCCAGAGAGTCCCACCCAGATCCACCTCTTGATTTTTGACTGACAGCAGGGTGACATCAGACTTTCAAGTCCCACTGCCATCCATGGTAACACTCGGTCACGTTGGCCCATGCTGACTGGTTCTAGCTGGATTCTTAGCTATACATTCTTAAATATTTTATGGTTAGGAGGGAACTAACCTTATCTTCCAGAATCTGGTATGTGAAAATGGTCACAAACAGTCTCTCTCTTCAAAGTTACTTGGGTGCCTCTTATTAATGTTGTTCCCTGCCTGAATTTCATTGCAGATAACATGTAGTTTGTAGAATGTGACGTATCCTGTCCACTTAGGCCAGGCAGGGCTGCAAACAAATTGCTTTTTGGCAAAGAAGGCATGTAGGGGTTAGCACAGTGGGCCCATTTTAAGAATTGTTTTCTTAACCTCTTGTTTCCACCATTCTCATCTATCTGTCTCCTAACACAATCTTTAAACTGAAAATTAAAAGGGGGAGTTGTAGCAGTGGTAGAGTGTCCCAGGGTTAGGAAAAAATGTGTTATTGAGATGATTATAATTTAAAGTGTTATTTAAAAGATTTTCTAAGAAAAGGTAATATACTTATATAAAACCAGAATCAAATTTTTTATTTTAAAGCAACAAGATTTTTCCTAAAAATTTAATTTTCTCTTAGCAACATTCAGAAGAACTTTGTTCAGAAGAACAAAGGTATGATTTATCAAGATAATTTCTTGTGGTTTTCTTTTTCTGTCAATTTTTCATTATTTAGGGAAACTAAGTCTTAAAAGAATTAAGGATTTAGTATTTGTTTTAAAGTGTTTTAAAAGATTTACCTTACAACTCTGGCTAAATCAACAACTAATATTTTAGCTTATTATAGTATATTTTGCATCATAGATATTTAATCTGTTACTAGAGATATTTATACATCATAACACTAATTTTTTTTTGTCTGAGATTTGTCTAATTGTATGTGAGTTCTCTTGCCAGCTACTCTTTCTTACTGAAGGAAACAATCGCCATGAGAGATGTTCTGTTGAAATAGAGCTCCCAAACTTCCTCATGTTGAGAATATAAATTTCCTAATGCTGAGGAGTTGCACTAAGAAAATTAAACCTGACATATTCTCTTTAGCCTAGCTAAATCTACGTATGTGATCACCTGGCTTTTTTTTTTATAATGTTTTAATTTTATTTTTTTTTACAATTCTATAAATTGTAATCACTTCTGAAGAACTGTGGGAGAAAAGATCTAGCTGATTTTGATCAAACTGTGTAAATTAATATTTTTCACTTTTATGTCATTTGCTTATTTTTTTAATGCTGACTTTGCTTTATTTTATTTATTTATTTTTTTAGTTCCTTGACTTGGTTGCTAACAACTATCTCAACTTGGATGGGTAGTTGTTTCTCTAGTGAACTAAGTTGATGAAGGACTACTGGCTAATGAACTTCTTGCATGTCAGTACCCTTCCTGAGAGAGCACTTTAGCAACCCCAGGAGGTCTATTGGAAGGCCCAGGGGCTTCTGCCCAATCAGGAATGTAGGTCATGGGAGAAGAATGTTTTATGGTTTAACTTCCCCCACAGGTTCCATCATAGGGCTGAACTTTACCTCCTCTAGGCCCCAAGAGTGGCTGGATGTCATATTATAGGAGAAGCAGGAAGTGAGAAGGGAGCTCTTTTCCTACTGCAAACGCTGAGCAGTGGCTGGGGTCCCAGATTCAAGCCTTACCAAAGTCTTCATCACTATTAAATGGTGAGTAAGGATTTTGCCAGGCAGACATTTTTATCATTTTATCTCCCTAGTCTGAGAACTAAGAAGAGATCCAGAACATCCAAACATAGGGAAAGGTCTTGAATAATTAGGGGCTCTGGACATATCATTCAGAACATAAAAACTATTTTTTAATAAACAGATATTCTGTTTTCTAATTGCTGTAATGAAGAATCCGTTCCCTGAATTAGCAAACTGGCTGTATTTTTAAGCCACTGTGTGACCTTGAGCAAGGATTTTCCCTTTTCTGGAACCCAGTTTCCCATCTTGCAAAATGAAGATACTGAGTGAGATGATCTCTTAAATTGCATCCCCCTCCTAAACCATAGCTTATTGACCCTATGCTCAAATAAATACAGGCTATGAGTAAGGCAGCTGTGGTAACTAGAGAACAGAATGCAAGGGATTACTTCTAAAAACTTCCTGTAGTGAGTGGAATGAAACATGATTACGAAAGGCCTAATGAAAATAAAATCTAATTTGACTGGATGTTGTGGTCCATGCATGTAATCCCAGTTATTCTGGAGGCTGAGGCAGAAGGATCACAAGTTCAAGGCCAGCCTGAACAACTTAGTGAGATCCTGCATCAAAATACAAATAAAAAAAGACTGAGATGTAGTAGTAGAGTGCCCCAGGTTCAATACCCAGTACTAAAAACATATTTTAATTTTTTCCATAGGACTTATGATCTTCTCTAAAAACATATTTTAAAAGGGGAAGGCAAATGCTACTTGGTACAGGTGTTAGGATTTATAAGAGCACCAACTCTAGTGTCAGGAGACTAATTGAAGAAGATGAGTAACTGATGAGGGATGAAGAAGCTATGCAAGTCATCTTAATCATTGTCATCTTGTTCATCAGTCACCACAGCTGTAATACATCAGACATTGTGGTAAACACCCTGGGAGATTTATTTATTAACTTCAAAAGGCTCACAGCATTGCTTTGGGATGATAATATGTACGAATAAAGATAGTTGCAATACTTGACCAGATGTAGAGGGACAGTGAGGAAGTACTACTGAGAATTTAGAGACAAGAAAGATCAGTATTTGGCTGGGCATAGTGGTATATGCCTGCAATCCCAGCTCCTCCTGAAGCTGAGACAAAAAGATCACAAGTTTAAGACCAACCTCAGCAACTTAGGACCCTGTCTCTAAATAAAAAATAAAAAGGATTGGGGGTATAGCTCAGTGGTAGAGTACCCCTGGATTCTATGCCCACTAACACACACACACACACACACACATGAGAGAAAGAAGCAAAGAAAGATCATTGTTCACCTCGGAAAGAAAATGGTGGGCTTGACCTAGAAAGTGATTGAAGTGTTTTCAGGTTCACTTAGGATACAGTATATTTCTGGTAAGGATAGCTACGAGGGAGTCAAGACTAAATACAGGGACTCATTTAACAAACAGTAAAGTTTATATACTAAAGACAAAAATAATGTTTAAAAGCATGACTCTGGACCAAACTAGTAAGGTATTCTATAGAACAAAACTAAAAAGAGTGAGTGAAATCAGATTTTGCATCAACAGGAGAAAGAGTTTTATCAAACAAGCATTTCAACAATGGAGAGGACTGTTTTTATGGGGCAGAAGCTTCTGGCACTATTGGTTCTGGCAGGGGTTTGGTGCCTATCTCTGGGGGTACCCAGGGTATAGACTGCTTCATGAATAAGGAGTTGCAAGATTTTCATGATCTGAGTCAAAATGAGAAAGATAAGAACAATATATTTGGTGTCGATGATTTATCTTGTTATTTTAGCTTTCCTTCTTCCTCCTCCTTCTCCTCCTCCTCCTCCTTTTTTTTTTTTTTTTTTTGTTGGCTGTACTAGAGATTGAAACCAGGGACACTATATTACAGAGCTATATCCCCAGCCCTTTATGTTTAATTTAATTTATTTTTTAATTTTGAGGCGGAATCTTGCTAAGTTGCCCAGGCTGGCCTTGAACCTGTGATCCTCCTGCCTCAGTCTCCTGAGTAGCTTCCATTACAAGTGTGTATCACTATACCCAGGGATATGTTTAAAATTCTCTAACATTCCAATAAAATTAAAAATTATGGGGTTACTGGCAAGTGATAGTTCCTAAAACTTCTTTCAACACTGATTTAATGTTTATTGGTGCTGGAAATTATCATAGTAATTAAGTATCATGAAAGAATAAATTTATAAAAAGCATGTAAGGGAAAAATTATAAATATCTTTTGCCATATTGGGTGGGATATAAAGGAGAAAAGGGAGAGGTCAAAATCTCTGGAGTTGATGGAGTATAGGGTGCTGGTTTTCACTGGGAAATCATGCTTGAACTCATCCTGATAGCTCCTCATGATTTCCCAGGCAGAGTATCCAGGGAGTGAACAACTGTGGGTGCTTAGTGAGGAATGATACAATGCACAGAGTGTGAATAAATCCATGGGATTATGTGGAAACTTTATCTTCTGAGAAGTCAAGACATTGACTTCCAATATTCAACCTTGTGACCAATCCATTCCCTATCCTCCCACCCGCTGTAGATCTAAGAATTACAGGGGTTAAGGGTTTTAGACAAACTCATCTGTGAGTGAGGGATGGAGACCAGGAATGCAGAGGGGCAGCCTCAGAATGTACTTTATGTTTATATTGGGAAGAAAAGGAATGTAATACAGGTAAGGGAAAAAAGTTTTCATTTGGATAGAAATTTAGAAATAATCTTTTATAGAAAGAAGGTATGTCCATAGATGTGAGTAGAAGACAAAATTGGACAGTGGACAGGTTGAATTTGAAGAGAGGAAAACCAAGACAGAGGGAGAGCTTGAATTGAAATGGTTCTACTGAAGCAAGATTATCCATATAAGTGTTCTTCCCAGAAAAAGTTCTCTGCCATGTAGGTAAAACATCCTGCCTTAAGTCTCAGGTTGAGAAAAGCTTAAGTTGTGATGGATGAGGTGACCCATGACTGTAATCTCAGTGACTTGGGAGCTTGAGGCAGAAGGATCTCAAGTTCAAACCCAGCCTGGGCAATTTAGTAAAACTATGACTCAAAAATAAAATAAAATAAAATAAAAAGAACTGGGGACATAGGTCAGTAATAGAATGCCTCTGGACCTGGGTTCAATTCCAAGTACTGAAAAAAAAAAAAAAGAATAATTTTTGTTATAAGGGGTGGACATACAGTCTGGGTTAAAATGAAAGTATATGGCTGAGAAAACAGTAAGCAGTAAAGTTAGTTTAGAACAGAGTAAAGGATCCTGGAGAGGGAAGAAGTGATAAACTTGAAGGACAGAAAGGCAATACTGAGTGTCTTGTCTTTCATAACTCTTTTCCATAGTGCAAGTACTTCTCTGTATTGTAGATACCTTAATTTTTCCATCTGACAAATTATGATGTTTTATTTTAAATCAAATTATGTCTAGGAGGTCTTCCTGATCTCCACATCCAGCCTGTGTTTCATTTACTATTCTTCCAACCCCTACTGTATATTAAAATTAACATTTATCTTACTGAATTTTTAAATTCATTTAATGAATATTTACTGAGTTCTTATTAATGTTTCAGACATGGCTCTAAGAACTTAAGATACACCCATGAACAAAATAGGAAAAAAAAAAAAAAAAAGCTCCTTTTCTCATTTTCTCAAAGAGGATAAAAACAATAATAGGAATATTAAGTAAGCACATTTTACATGCTAGAAGATCATAAGTCCTATGGAAAAAAATTAAAAGATGAGTAGCGACAGGTGATGGCAATCCAAGATATGGATGTTGGGATGAGGGAGACTACAGTCTTGCATTGGGTGACCAGTTAAGGCCTGTGAGATGCTGAGATTTGAACAAAGACTTTAAATAAATGAAGGGGCTATCTAAGTGGATATTTGGTGAAAAACAATTCTTTCAGAAAGAAAGAAAGAACAAAAGAAAGAAAGAAAGAAAGAAAGAAAGAAAGAAAGAAAGAAAGAAAGAAAGAAAGAAAGAAAGAAAGAAAGAAACAGCTACAACGAAGTTATAAAATGCTGTTTCTGAAAAAACTTGAACAGTGAGGATGACCTAATTTAAAATTTAAAAAGATCACTGTGGTTACTATTTCAAGATCAAGTCACAGGAGTCAAACATAGGAACAGAAGTTAGAAATGACAGTGACTCAAACCAAGGTGGTGAGAAACCATCAGATCCTAGATATACGAAAGAAAGAAAAACGATGACTTGGAGAATTTGGGCCCATCAACTGAAAGATTGTAATTGCCATCATTTGAGATGGACAAGCTCTGGGTGAAGCACACACAGGTGAAGTTTCAAGATAGGCTCTTCGACACCAGTGGAGAAAAGGCTGAGCCCCCAAATATATGACTTTGAAATAGGGGGAGAGAATGTTGACTGAGAAATGAAGTCAGAATTCTGCAGCACATTTAGGTACTTAAACCTTGCCATTGGATGATATTGACAAGGAGGTTAAGGAGGAAAAAGAACAAACCCTGTCCTTTGGTAACTGTAAGTTTAAAAAGGTAGAGCACTAGAAGCGAGACCAAAGGTGGACCAAGGAGGGGCAAGAAAGGGAGGTACTGAGGAATTCAAGTGGCCAAATGATGTTATGAGCATGTATGAATAGGTCACAGTGAATCTTATTTATGGTTTTAATGCACCAATAAAAGCTATAAAAAATAGGATGAAGAGGAAGAGCCAAAAGAGGAGAAGGGGTGACCAGTAATGTGGGAAGAAACAGAAAGTGTAGTATCCTGAGAATTAAGAGAAGATAGGGGTGTTAAGAGGCTCAAAGGATAGATCAACTTTTTCAAAAACTACTGGTGGCCCAAGTATGCTGACGAATGAAAAGTGATCAATGAATTTAGCCAATTTTAGATGACTAGTATCTACAAGAAGGGATGTTTTGATGGAGAGTATTGGTGAAAGTCTAATTAGAATGTGTTTAAGAAGAAAATGCAAGAGAGAGACTAGAGGCAATGCATATAGGCAATTTATGGAGGGATTTTGGGTTTTGTTTTGGGATGGAGGAAGAACTTCAACTTCGGCCGTGACCTAAAAGGGAATGAACAGGAAGAATGTGGGTACTTTTTTTTTTTTTTTCTGTTTGTTTAATAAGTGAAAGTAATACCATATTTCTCTATTGATGGTATATTCCAGTAAAGTGCTGCCTAAGAATTGGTTATTTCTCCATTTTTCTCTAGTAGAGTATTAGTTTTCTTTGTATAGTTCTGTGACTATAGTTAATAACAACACATTGTAGTTTTGAAAAATGCTAAGAGAATCAATGTTAAATGTTCTCACCACAAAAAAGATAACTGTATGGTAATGCATATGTTAATTAGATAGATGCGGTCATTCATCAACACATAAATAGTCCAAAAATCATGATAAATAATGTAATGATCATGATGTAAAATTGTGCATAAGAAATATACACAATTTTGTGTGTCAATTAAAAATGATAAAAAATTTTAAAAACCAGGAATAGTGGTTTCTTACCATCAGGCGCCATATTTTAATTTGTTTAATCTGTATTCTAAGTTTAATATCAAGAAAATGTTTAATAGGTTTTTGTTCCATTAACCTCAACATAGTAGAATATAAATATTTTTCATTTGCAATCAAACAGTGCATTTGAGTTTGGTGGATTTAGTTATTTATTATTTTGTACTTTGGGTGTTGAACCCAGAGGTGTTCTATCACTGAGATAGATCCCCAGTGCTTTTTATTTTTTCAGACAGTCTTGCTGTGTTACTCAGACTGACCTTGTACTTGTGATCCTCTTCTCTCAGGCTCCAGAGTCGTGCGTCATAGGGATTATAGGCTTGTGCCAACTCACCCACCCTGCAGGAAGAGGCCAGTTTAGAGTAGCAATGCTGAGGGACAGATTTACCTCCTGTCTTTCTGGATCTCTTTTATTTTCTCAAACTCCCTTAGACTCAACTAAATTTTCACCAGTGTCCAAAAGAGTTCTAAACCTCTGATCTACACATTCCTAAAAGATGATGTTTGATATGAGTTTCCATGACAAAATGAGAGGCAGCAAGCGATACAAGAATTGACTCTTCAGTAGTCAGAAAGTTTAAGAAGAAAATAAGTTGGAACTAGAAATCAGGACATGTAATTTATATTATGTATCCTTGATCTAAGTATGTTAGTGATATTTTATCATTACAAGTGATGACTTATACCTTGGACAAGGAATATGTATAAATGGTAATGTGTATTTTAGAAAAGGAATACTGAAATTTCTAAAACTTATTTTGATTCCACTAAACAAAACGATTTGGTCATAGGATGAAATATAGGGCCCAAACTGGTCTGTATCATTCACAAAAGGCAGTTTAAATCTAAACGTAAGGGTGGATACTCTGGGAGGAGGCTGTTGGCTGTAAGAGTAAGGAGCTATGGAACAGAAATGCTGGATTCTTAAAGCATTTACTGGGAGGACTTTACTCTGGAGGTGGGAAAATGGTACCTTCAGAGAGTCCTTGCTAAGACTTCTGTGATTTAATTTTCTTCTTCATCCTTATATATTTCACATTATAGGGACATGAATGGTGAACAATGGGTACTGGAAACTGGAGCCAGGTCACAGAATTCATCATCCTGGGCTTCCCTAATCTCCAGGGTGTCCAGACTTACCTCTTTTTCTTGTTACTTGTCATTTATCTCACTACTATACTAGGAAACCTACTGATATTCCTGGTGGTCCGCCTGGACTCCCGGCTCCACACACCCATGTACCATTTTGTCAGCATTCTCTCCTTTCTAGAACTGGGCTATACAGCTGCCACTATCCCTAAGATGCTGTCAAACTTGCTCAGTGAGAAGAAGACCATTTCATTCTCTGGATGCCTCCTACAAATCTATTTCTTTCACTCCCTTGGAGCTACTGAGTGCTATCTCTTGACAGCTATGGCTTATGATAGGTACTTGGCCATATGCAAGCCCCTCCACTATCCTACCCTCATGACCCCAGCACTGTGCACCAAGATTGCTGTTGGCTGTTGGTTGGGAGGCTTGGCTGGGCCAGTGCCCGAAATTTCCTTGGTTTCTCGCCTCCCCTTCTGTGGTCCCAATCACATTCAACATATCTTCTGTGATTTTCCTCCTGTGCTGAGTTTGGCTTGTACTGACACATCTATCAATGTCCTAGTGGATTTTGTTATAAACTCCTGCAAGATCCTAGCCACTTTCCTGCTGATCCTCAGCTCCTATGTACAGATAATCTGCACAGTGCTCAGGATTCCCTCAGCTGCTGGTAAGAGGAAGGCCTTCTCTACGTGTGCCTCCCACCTCACTGTGGTTCTCATCTTCTATGGGAGCATTCTCTTCATGTATGTGCGGCTAAAGAAGAGCTACTCTTTGGACTATGACAGGGCTCTGGCAGTGCTCTACTCAGTGATTACTCCCTTCCTCAACCCTTTCATCTACAGTTTGCGCAACAAGGAGATCAAGGAGGCTATGAAGAGGCAGATGAAGAGAATAGGGAAATTGAGGTGAAGGGAGAGTTGGAGAAGATCAAGATTGGTGTTAATGGTTTGGATCTAAAAATGTTCCTTGAAAAGCTCATGTGTTAGCAATGTAGCAATGTTCAGAGGTGAAAAGATTAGATTATGAGGGCTGTAAACTAATCAGTGGATTAATTCATTTGATGGATTAATTATTTGCATGGACTACTGGGTGGCAACCATAGCCAGACCAAGTGTGGCTCAAGAAAGCAGGTCACTGGGGGCATTCTCTTGGGGACTATATCTTGTACCTGGCTCTTCTCTTTTTCTCTGCTTCCTGGCTGCCACAAGCTGAATGGCTTTCCTCTGCCACTCTGTTCCACCATGATGTGCTGCTTTATCTTAGGTCCAGAGCTATGATTTTGGCTGACCATGGCCTGAGCCCCAAATAAACTTCTTCTTCTCTAAGTTGTATTGTCAGGTATTTTGATCATAGCAACAAAAAATTGACTAACATAGCTAGGAAAGAGGATATGGTGACCATAGGAATCATCAGCAGACAGAATTGAAATAATTGCACATTCCATCCTTTTCTACATGGGAGAATAGAGCTGGAATAAGAGTTGCCTAATTTTCAGTGTTACAGCCAACATTATACTATCTACTGGAACCACATTCAGCACTCTGTCTGAAAATTGTGTCTTAAAGGATTCACTTTTTCCCAACTTGATATAGTGCAGTGATTTTCAAATCTCACACGTTTGTGTATGATATTCAAAATTTTTGTCAAATTTGTTTCTCTATGTAGATACAAACATACATACATACACATATATATAATTGAATCCACATTCAAATATATAATAGTTACATTATTTGACTTAATATATTCAAACAGAATATATTCAAATTTATTTTATGTATTATGTATAATATTTAAATGTATGATATAAAAATTGGCATGACTTAGTAGTAGAGTGAAACAGATATTATTACCTCATGTACATGTGTGACTGCATGACCAATGTGATTCTGCAATATGTGCAGACAGAAAAAAGAGATTACATGCTATTTGTGTATGATCTATCAAAGTGTATAAATGCATTCTATCGTCATGTACAACTAACTTGAACAAATAAAATTAAAAAATTAAAAAAGACAAAATATAATTAGACCGGGGACGGCGCCATCACTGGTTGGTCGCAGTCACGGAGTGAGCTGGCACATGAGTCAGGCTGCCTGCATCATGGAGGTAGCAGGCGGGCACCCAACCCACGTTGAGGAGCTAGACGGCGGCAGCCAACCTGCCCAACCATCAGGCCAAGGAGAGATGCCATCACTGAGCGACCACACCTGACCCCTGCACCTGGGATAGTACCATCACTGGCTGGTCGCAGTCGAGGATTGAGCCAGCAGGTGAGTCAAGCCGCCTGCACCGCGGAGCTAACTAGAGGCTTCTTTATAGGCTGCTGCAGGCATTTTGAATTACTCCTGGGTGTGTCACCATCATCATTGGAAGGGCAGCTCCTTTCCTGAGACACCTACAGGAAACTAGAGGACCTTTGACAAGACCCAGGAATCAAGAAGAGGAGGTATTGAGAGACTCAGGACCAACTCAGAGCCACTGGGTGAGTCCCTCCCACTGGTCGGGCTCCCTGGATAGGGCAGTAGTCCCGAAATGCAGGGAACTTCATGGAGTAGAGTGGCCCAGTGAGACTTACCTGCTGGAGCCAAGAACCCAGTCAACCAGGAGCATTGCAGAGGAGGGCACACAGTGAGAGGCTTCGTTGCAGAGTGAGGGTCCGAGGCCCAGGCGGTAGCTCCGGTCCCCAGGGAACATAGCAGAGGGCTGCTCAGAGAGGAAGTCCTCACAGGGACAAGTTCCCCGGCCCAGGTGGTAGGTCAAGACTCCTGGGAACATCACAGAGGAGGGCTTCCAAGTCCAGGTGGTAGTTCTGGACCAAAGGGAACTGCTCAGAGGAGAATTGCCCAGTGGAACTTCCCCACCTGGTGAGTCTTCCCCACTGGGCGAGGCTTTCCCACCAGGACAGTAGAACCAGAGACATAGACCCAGATCAGATATACCCCAATCTGAAATCTGCAATATCCCAGAGTTTCACTACTAGAGGGGTAGATACCTGAGCAATATGAGAAAACATGGGAAGAAAATGTCCCAAACAAACCTAGACGGTATAGCAATAAAATCCAATGACAGCATGGCAGATGAAATGTCAGAAAGGGAGTTCAGAATGGGATCAGGGAAAATGATCAGGGAAGCAAACGAGGAAATGAAAAAGCAAATGCAGGCATTGAATGATGAGATTAAAGAGCAAATGCAGGCATTGAATGATCTCACCAATCAACAGTTAAAAGAGCAAATACAGGAAGCAAAAGATCATTTTAATAAAGAGTTAGAGTTATCAAAAAAAAAAAAAAAAAACAAAACAGAAATCACAGAACTGAAGGAAAAAATAAACCAAATTAAAAACTCCATAGAAAGCATAACCAATAGGATAGAATACCTGGAAGACAGAACCTCAGATATTGAAGAAAAAACAATTAATCTTGAAAACAAAGTTGACCAAACAGAGAAGATGGTAAGAAATCATGAACAGAATCTACAAGAATTATGGGATATCATGAAAAGGCCAAATTTAAGAATTATTGGGATTGAGGTAGGCTTAGAAAAACAATGCAAAGGAATGAACAATCTATTCAATGAAATAATATCAGAAAATTTCCCAAATCTGAAGAATGAAATGGAAAATCAAGTACAAGAGGCTTATAGGACTCCAAATACACAAAATTACAACCGACCCACACCAAGGCACATTATAATGAAAATACCTAACATACAAAATAAAGACAGAATTTTAATGGCTGCGAGAGAAAAGAATCAAACTATATTCAGGGGGAAACCAATACAGATATCAGCAGATTTTTCAATCCAGATCCTAAAAGCTAGAAGGGCCTGGAACAACTTTTTTCAAGCTCTGAAAGAAAATGGATGCCAACCATGAATCTTATACCCAGGAAAACTTACCTTCAGATTTGACGATAAAATAAAATCCTTCCACGATAAACAAAAGCTAAAAGAATTTACAAAAAGAAAGCCAGCATTACAGAACATTCTCAGCAAAATATTCCATGAGGAAGAGATGAGAAACAATGATATAAATCAGCAAACGGAGGAGCTACCCTAAAGGAACAGCCATATTAAGGAGAAGCCAAGTTGTGTCAAAAAAAAAAAAAAAAAAAAAAAAAAAGTGAGCAAATGATCAGGAATACAAATCATATCTCAATAATAACCCTGAATGTTAATGGTCTGAACTCATCAATCAAAAGACATAGACTGGCAGATTGGATTAAAAAGAAAGATCCAACAATTTGCTGCCTGCGAGAGATTCATCTCATAGAAAGAGATTCCCACAGATTAAAGGTGAAAGGATGGGAAAAAACATACCATGCACATGGACACAGCAAAAAAACCGGAGTATTCATCCTCACATCAAATAATGTGGACTTCAAGCCAAAGTTAGTCAGAAGTGATAAAGAAGGACATTTCGTACTGCTTAAGGGAAGCATAAATCAGCAAGACATAACAATCCTAAATATCTATGCCCCAAACAGTGGCTTATCCATGTACGTCAAACAAATCCTTCTCAATTCCAGAAATCGAATAGACCACAACACAATAATACTAGTGATTTTAACAAACCTCTCTCACCACTGGATAGGTCCTCCAAACAAAAATTGAGCAAAGAAACCATAGATCTCAATAACACAATCAATAATTTAGACTTAACGGACATTTATAGAAAATACCATCCAACAAAGAGCAAATACTCATCTCATCAGCACATGGATCCTTCTCTAAAATAGACCATATTCTATGCCACAAAGCTAATGTTAGCAAGTACAAGAAGATAGAGATACTACCTTGTATTCTATCAGATCATAAAACTAGAATCTACTCCGACACCTAGAGGTTAAATAATATGCCATTGTATGATGAATGGATAACAAAAGACATCAGGAAGGAAATTAAAAAAATTCTTAGAGGTAAATGAGAACAAAGAAACATCATATCAAAATCTCTGGGACACTATGAAAGCAGTACTTAGAGGAAACATTATTTCATGGACCACATTTAATAAAAGAAGAAAAAAATCAACAAATAAATGACCTAACACTACAGCTCAAAGTCCTAGAAAAAGAAGAACAGAGCAAACCAAAAGTAGTAGAAGACAAGAAATAGTTAAAATCAGAGGTGAAATCAACGAAATTGAAACAAAAGAAACAATGGAAAAAATTGACAAAATAAATAGTTGGTTCTTTGAAAAAATAAACAAAATTGATAAACCCTTAGCCACACTAAAAGAGAAGGAGAGAGAAAACCCAAATTACTAAAATTTGGAATGAACAAGGAAATATCACAAAAGCCACAATTGAAATACAAAACATAATTAAAAGTTATTTTGAAAATCTATAGCAACAAAATAGAAAATCTCCAAGACATCAACAGGTTTCTAGAGACATATGAATGACCTAAACTGAACCAGGAGGACATACACAATTTAAATAGATCAATTTCAAGTAATGAAATGGAAGTAGTCATCAAAAGCCTACCAACAAAGAAAAGTCCGGGACCAGATGGGTTCTCAGTCGAGTTCTACAAAACCTTTAAAGAAGAGCTCATTCCAATACTTCTCAAAGTATTTCATGAAATAGAAGAGGAGGGACCCTCCCAAACTCATTCTGTGAAGCCAATATCACCCTGATACCTAAACCAGACAGAGACACATCGAGGAAAGAATATTCCAGACCAATATCCTTAATGAACATTGATGCAAAAATTATCAACAATATCTTAGGAAATCGCATACAAAAATATATTAAAAAGCTAGTTAACCATGATCAAGTGGGTTTTATCCCAGGGATGCAAGGTTGGTTCAACTTTCGGATATCAATAAACTTAATTCATCATATCAACAGACTTAAAGTCAAGAATCACATGATTATTTCGATAGATGCAGAAAAAGCATTTGATAAAATACAGCATCTCTTCATGCTCAAAACACTAGAAAATATAGGGATAGTGGGAACATTCCTTAACATTGTGAAGGCCATCTATGTTAAGCCCATGACCAGTATCATTCTAAATGGTGAAAAACTGAAAGCATTCCCCCTAAAAACTGGAACAAGGCAGGGATGCCCTGTTTCACCACTTCTATTCAACATTGTCCTTGAACCTCTAGCCAGAGCAATTAGAGAGACCAAAGAAATTAAAAGGATATGAATAGGAAAAGGAACTCAAACTATCCCTATTTGCTGATGACATGATTATATATTTAGAGGAACTGGGAAATTCAACCAGAAAACTTTTAGAACTCATAAGTGAATTCAGTAAAGTAGCAGGTTATAAGATCAATGCTCATAAAGCCAATGTATTTTTATACATAAGTGATGAATCTTCAGAAAGAGAAGTTAGGAAAACTACCCCATTCACAAT
This sequence comes from Sciurus vulgaris, assembly GCF_902686455.1. Classification (NCBI taxonomy): domain Eukaryota; kingdom Metazoa; phylum Chordata; class Mammalia; order Rodentia; family Sciuridae; genus Sciurus; species Sciurus vulgaris. The sequence continues at coordinate 119,988,925 of NC_136461.1, read as the reverse complement.
AGCCTCAAAAAAAAAAAAATACTTGGGAATCAATCTAACAAAAGAGGTGAAAGAGCTCTACAATGAGAACTACAGAACACTAAAGAAAGAAATTAAAGAAAACCTGAAAAGATGGAAAGATCTCCTATGTTCTTGAATAGGCAGAACTAATATTGTCAAAATGGCCATACTACCAAAAGTGCTATACAGATTCAATGCAATTCCAATTAAAATCCCAATGATATACCTTACAGAAATAGAGCAAGCAATCATGAAATTCATCTGGAAGAATAAGAAACCCAGAATAGCTAAAGCAATCCTCAGTAGAAAAGCGAAGCAGGTGGTATTACAATACCAGAACTTCAACTATACTACAAAGCAATAGTAACAAAAACGGCATGGTATTGGCACCTAAATAGACAGGTAGATCAATGGTACAGAATAGAGGACATGGACGCAAACACAAATAAATACAATTTTCTCATACTAGACAAAGATGCCAAAAATATGCAATGGAGAAAAGATAGCCTGTTCAGCAAATGGTGCTAGGAAAACTGGAAATCCATATGCAGCAGAATGAAATTATACCCCTATCTCTCACCCTGCACAAAACTCAACTCAAAATGGAATAAGGACCTTGGAATCAGACCAGAGACCCTGCATCTCATAGAAGAAAAAGTAGGTCCAAATCTTCAACATGTTGGCTTAGGATCAGACTTCCTTAACGGGACTCCCATAGATCAGGAAATAAAAGCAAGAATCAATAACTGGGATATATTCAAACTAAATAGCTTTCTCTCAGCAAAGAAAACTATTAGCAATGCAAAGAGAGAGCCTACAGAATGGGAGAAAATCTTTGCCACTCATACTTCAGATAGAGCACTAATTTCCAGAATATATAAAGAACTCAAAATATTGTACACCAAGAATACAAATAACCCAATTGACAAATGGGCTAAGAATATGAACAGTCACTGAAGAAGATCTACAAGCAATCAACAGATATATGAAAAAATGTTCAACATCTCTAGTAATAAGAGAAATGCAAATCAAAACTACCCTACGATTCCATCTCACCCAATTAGAATGGCGATCAAGAATACTAGCAACAATAGGTGTTGGCAAGGATGTGGGGGAAAAGATACACTCATACATTACTGGTGGGGCTGCAAATTAGTACAGCCACTCTGGAAAGCAGTGTGGAGATTCCTTAGAAAAGTTGGAATGGAACCACCATACCCAAAGGACTTAAAATCAGCATACCACAGAGATACAGCCACATCAAGGTTCATAGCCACTTAATTCACAATAGCCAGATTGTGGAACCAACCTAAATGCCCTTCAATTGATGAATGGCTAAAGAAACTGTGATATATATATATATATATATATATATATATATATATATATATCACAATGATATATATATATATATATATATACATACACAATGGAATATTACTCAGCCATAAAGAATAATAAAATTATGGCATTTGCAGGCAAATGGATGAAATTGGAGAATATCATGCTAAGTGAGATAAGCCAATATCAAAAAAAAATAAGGACGAATGATCTCGCTGATAAGCAGATGGTAACTCATAATGGGGGGTGGGAGGAGGGCAAGAATGGAGGGAGGAGGGCAAGAATGGAGGAAGGAGAGACTGTATAGAGGGATAAGAGGAGTGGAAGGGGTGGGGGGAAGAAAAAAAATAACAGAAGAAATCATATATTATTACCCTAGGTAAATGTATGATTACAAAAACAGTATGCCTCTACTTCATGTACAAACAGAGAAACAAGATGTATCCCATTTGTTTACAGTAAAAATGAGTAAAAAAGAATTAAATACACTATGTAATAAATGGACTTAAAAGAACTCTACAGAAGATTAAATCTGAATAAAACTAAAAAAAGAAAAAATATTATTACATATTTAAACTTATAATATATGTCTTCAAATTATTGTGGTTTAATTTAAATCCACATAGTCATGTCTTAATGTTTGTTAAATAAAATTTAGATTAAAAAATAAATGGGTTTTCATGTACCACTTCAAATTATTTCATACACAAAACACTGACATAGTAAAGTATATTTTTAAAAATCATATATATATGAGTTAGATTTTAGTTCAGTGATTATCAATTACTTGAAATCTAGAAGATAAATCAACCTGAGGCTTAATTTCATCATTTGATAGTGATTTTCCTTGCTATTCATTTTATGATAAATAATAAGATCAGTGGAGACCAGTATACAATGTCTGGCATATAGCTTTTAGTAAAAACAAACAAATGAAAAGTTCCCCTTATCTTTATTTCTTTTATTCTGCCCACAGCTCTTACTTTTTTCTGAATATTAGAGCACTATCCAATAAAATATAAATAAACAAAAGTACTTCCTAGGTACTTACTCCCCGAGGAAAGGATCAAACCAGCCAGAGAGAATGCTTTGAGAGGAGTGTCAGTTGGGCATAATCTGTTCTGGTGAGTTGAATGTGTCATTCTTAGTCTCCCCAGTATGTAGGCCCTTGATCAAACATGAAAGTGTAGGAGTTGAAACAGTGGCAGGAAATAGGATTACTTTTTACACTAGATCACTTTTTAAATTTAATTTTTTTTTGCTAATTAATTCCTATAATACATGAAAAATTCAGCATATCAGAATCTGAGGGTTTAATTATTTGGTAGTAGTAAAGAGAATTTATGCATGGGAATATTATTTGTGAGCAGAGGATCACAGCTGGACTATAAGAAGACTTAATTCTATTGATCTTTCAATAAGGTCTCCAAATAAATTAATTTCTTCTGCCTTAAACATATCTATCGATTCATTCTTCCTTTCCTTCAATCCAACTTCAATTCAACATGTTTATTTAAATTTATGTATTTCAGTTACAGTGCTGAGCCCTAAACAAGGTAATGAGCAAAAGAAATACTCTACAACTGCCCTTAGGGTATCTTAAATAGTAGAGGATGTAGACTTTAAAATGACAATTAATTTATAATTAGTTATGCTTAATTACTTATACAATGGTGGTAATTGGTAACATGATAAACACACATTTTATTCTTGAGGAATCTACATTTACACTGAAAACTGAAGGATATAGCAATTAATTATTTAGGAAAGCAAGCATAGTAATTATTACAGCTATATCACCAAGTTGGAAATGTAGACCTAGATGAGTCTCCCTTAGAGGGGAGGAGAGGTGTGAAGGAGGAGAAAGGGAAGAGAAAGAAAGAGAAAGGGAAAGAGAAAGATGCTTGAGAAAATCTCTGGATGAAGAGGTTTAAGTCTGGTTCAGGAAGATGCCAAGCAGTTCTGATTACTGTACTTTTACAGAGAGGTGGAGGGATAACATCAGAAGCATGCTGCAAGTGCTGAGGCTGGCCTCAATCTTGTGATCCTCTTGGCTCAGCCTCCTGAGTTGCTAGTGTGTACCACCGCGTTGGGGTCCACTTCAGGTGAAAACTTTCAATTGTTCCCATTTCCTCAATGGAATGAGCACAAACTGCAAGGCTCAAGTCAACATTTTAGGAAAGGGCTAGGTATTCATATTTCTGAAAATCTCCCAAGAAAATTCTGATGATGAGGAATATTTGGGAACAACTAGATCAGATGATCACTAAGATCATTTCTAGTCCTAGTACTTATTAATATTCATAATAATGAAAGATTTTCTTTAACAATATCTGAGCCTGTGCTAAGGAATTGGCAGGCATTCTCCTATATATTATCACAACAATCTCATAAAATAAATATTAACTTCTTTTTTTTTCAAATGAGAAACAGAAATCACAGAATTTCAATAATTAGATCGAATATACAGCACTAATTATTAGGAATTCAAGATAGAAACTCAACTATGTCTGAGCCCAGAGCCAGGTAATTACTGACTATGATCATTTGCCTATTTTACAAAACTTGCATTCAGATCACTAAACCTAAGAAGCGTTCCAAAGGAAATATGGTATTCAATGAATAAATGTTATGAATACTAATTATTATAATTAAAGTGATGAGGTATCTTACTTCTCCAATCGTTAGCATTTATTAATATAGTAACTCTATATCAGTCACTCAAGTGTAGAAAACTCATTTGGCAGGTATCATACAAGTAGTCTTAGCCTTTGGAGGCATCAAAATCCAATGAATCATCATTGCTATTTATAAGAATATCATTGTCCATCAAATTGACTGGTTTTCTGGTCATGAGATGTTATGGTCCTTATAAATTATTTCCAATTCTTCTAATTTGTACCCCTTTCTATGCTTGCTTGTCTTTCAAAACATATGGGAGCGAAGGAAACAGAGAGAAAATGGGTCAATGTATAATGTCAGTAAAGAAGTATGGTTTTGCAAATATTATCCCCTGTTTTATAAATTTTTTCTCTTTCTCTTTCCAGAGAAAGGACCCAAGACACCTGGTTAAGTAGAATAAATATAAAATTATTTTGTGAAGTTTCATTTTGGCATGACCTTTTTCTACTTCTGTTTGGCTCTTTTATTTCCTTCACTAGTGGTAGTTCTTTATATGTTGTTTTTCATTTCTAAAAATTAGTTCATAGTAATTGCTTGAGCAAGAACTCGAAAATCCCTAACAGGTTCTTGTCATGCCATATTAGGTTAGTTTACATTCAGTCTTTTTATGAATGATATGTCATCCATTTCAACATTTTGATGTTTTATCTTGAAAAATGCAAAAAAAAAAAAAGGTTAAAAATTGAAAAATATTAACATTAAAAAAAGAAATGTGAATGTCTGGGCTTCACCCTTTAGATTTTTTCTATCATAAATTCTGATGATCAATTAGATTGGGAACTCATTGATCTAATCCGAACACAAAATTACAGAATGGGAATCTGAAGGCCAGAGGATTAAGTAGACAATTTAAAATGGCACAATTTATTGGCAGAAAGGGTATAAATTGTGGTCTTTGAATACCCTAGTTTGATAATCTTTCCATGATCTACAGTCACCTGGGATCTGGGAACTCCACAGTGAAAAGAACCATTGACTCTCAGGACTCACTGAGAACTTACCAGGTTTTGTAGAAATTTTTTGGGGAAAAATTTTGTATAATTTGATTTCTTGAACATCAAGTAGATTAAATGAAACCATATGTTTATTGGGAAACTAGTAGAAGAGATAAGATTAAAACCCCACCTCTCTCACCAAATACCTGGATGACCTTAGGCAAAGATCATTAAATGTTTTTTAGTTTTATTTTCCACATTTAAATAATGACAATTATTCAGTGTATTTTAAATTGCAAGACTTTTCATATAGATGAAAATATTTTAATTAGTAATGTGAAATACCAAGAAATAGAATAGACTATGTTTGTCACTAGTGTTTGTAAACCTCTTCAGACCTAAAATTGTGTAACACATCATGAAGGTGATCAGTATGTGGTTGCTGAATTGAACTTGTGGATTAAATAAGATCAAAGTAGATAACCTTCTCTTGTGTGTCAAGAAGCTTTATGTGGGATGCTGAGTGATGGGGATTCATTGCTGGAAAGGCAAAAGAGGGAAAGTTAGCAGGAGCAATTTTCAGATCTATCATGTCTGGTATCTTTTCTAGTCTGCATCCTGATCTTTCCAGCATGTGGAATGACAGATAAGAAGGGTGGGTTTCTGGCTGGTAGAATATGAGGAAGAGGTCAACTTGTGCTATAAAGCATAAGAACCCACAGATAAACCTTCAGCTACCATAAGCCTGGTGTGCATTGATGTACACAGCTGCCCCCAATGACCTGGTTCATTGTTTCTATTAATAATAACAGAACAAGTCCCTGTGGCAATAGAAAAAGAACACAACCATGGACCAGACAAGGAATAACAAAATTCTGAACTAGGAGAGTTTTCAGAGTCTCCAGGCTCTAGCTCTATCTCCCAGCCACATCAGCTTTCTTTGTGACAGTGGAAAATCCTCCTAATAGCATCTTTCATGTCCTTATTTCTCAGACTATAAATAATGGGATTGAGGAAGGGGGCAAGGATAACAAAAGTGACAGCAATTGTTGTGTCCCAGAACACTGAGTAGGTGGCTGAGAATCGCAAGTACATGACAGCCACACTGCCAAAAAACAGCAAGAACACAGCGAGGTGGGCGGCACAGGTGGAGAAGGCCTTGTGACGACCCTCAGCTGAGGGCATTCTCAGAATCACCACAATGATCCGGACATAGGACAGGGCAATGACCAAGAAGGAGGCCAGGATCTCCACAGCATGGATGGTGTCCACAATGACCACCAGAGATGTATCTGTGCAGGCCAAGCTTAGCACAGGTGTGAAGTCACAGAAGATCTGATGGATCTGGTTGGAGCCACAGAAAGGGAGTGTAGCAATCCATGCAATTTCAGGAAGCACAAGGAGAAAGCCACAGAGAGAGGACCCAGCTGTCAGTTGGATACAGAGTCTGGGCGTCATGATGGTTGGGTACTGGAGAGGATAGCAGATAGCTATGTACCTGTCAATGGCCATTGCTGTCAGGACACAGCCTTCTGTGATGCCTAATGAGTGGAAGAAGTACATCTGCATGAGGCAGCCAGCCAGGGAGATGGTCTTCTGCTCACTGACTAGGTTGGAGAGCATCTTGGGGATGGTGGTTGTGGTATACCAGATCTCCAGGAAGGAAAGGACACTGATGAAGAAGTACATGGGGGTATGCAGGGTGATGTCCAATTGGATAACAATGAATATTACTAGATTTCCAGTTATGATAAATACATAGACGATAAGTAAGGCAATAAAGAACAAGAGGCCACCTTCATACAGATGTGGAAAATTAGAGAAGAGGAACTCTGTGACCATTGTTTGATTTTCACTGATCATCCACTGTGTCATCTGTGAAGGGAAAACAAGAAATAAGGAAACTTTTAGAATTGGAAAGTTGATTACCCATTGTAAATTAGTATAACCACTATGGAGATCAGTATAGAGATTCTTCGAAAGACTAGGAATGGAATCACCATATGATCCAGCTATTCCACCCCTTGGTATTTACCCCAAAGAATTAAAGTCAGCATATTATTTATACCCATGATTATAGCAGCACAATTCACAATAACCAAGTTACGGAATGAACCTAGTTTCTATAATGGATGAATGGATAAAGAAAAAATATGGTATACACACACAATATAGTTTAATTCAACCATAAAGAATAATGAAATTATGTGATGTGCAGGTAAGCAGATGGAATTCTAGAGCATTAAGTAAAATAAGCCAGCCTCAGAAAGTCAAAGTTGGTATGTTTTCTCTCATGTGTGGAAACAAGAGAAAAAAAAAAGGAAGCAAAACAGGGTAGGGAATGGATCTCATGAAAACAAAAAGAAGACCAGTAGAGCAGAGAAAGGGGAGCAAGGAAAGGGAGGAAGGACGAGAAAGGGAAGGAGCTGGGGGATAAAAGAGACCAAATTGTGTGCATGTATGAATAGGTTACAGTGAATCCCACTGTTATGTATAATTGTAATACATCAATAAAGTTAATTTGAAAAGAAAAGTCACTTCACTCCTTTATGTAATATGCTTATTAAACTGATAATAGGATACTAAAGAAGCCAGTTAGAAATCTCTCAAGCTAAAGCCTTATGCCATAAACATCTGAAATATTTACAATTGGATCTCTAAATGACCTTTTGGTAAACATTTTCAAATGATGTGATGAAAACATAAAGCAACACAGAAATTTTATTTTCTGCCTCAAATTCACTCACTTTAATTTCAAAGTTGTTTCCTTTATTTTAGTATGAAAAAATTTATGCCTTTATTTTCAAATATTCTCTACTCTTCTTCTTTAGGAAAAAAATCTGGGCATGGTGACAACTGTAACCTCAGTGACTCAGGAAGCTGAGGTAGGAGGATCTATGGTTGAAGCCAGCTTGGGCAACTTACTGAGATCCTACATCAAAATGAAAAGTAAAAAGGATTGGGGATATTGCTCAGTGGCGGAGTGCCCTGGGTTCAATCCCCAGCACTGAAAAAATATATTTATTCGTGTATGTATGGGTATAAAGAAAAATTTTTAAAAATTAAAAAATACAGCCACTACCAGGAGCCCTTCTCCCAGTAGTTCTCTATTCACTTCACCCATCATTCCTGGCATTGATATCTAGCCTCGTACAGGCTAAAATGCTCATCTTTATTCCTCTGACTGCCTTTTTCCCATTGGTTTCATGTTAGCATGTCTGTTTCTCATCAGATCTGTGACTTTCCCTTCTCCTGGTTATTATGACAATTGCTCCAGTAAGGATGCTCTCCAGAATCACCTGGAACCTGACTCTGTGGCCATTTCTGGATATGCACTTAACTCTGCCCCACACATCCCTTCTTTCCTTCAAAAACCATATCTAAGAAATAAAAAAAAAAAAAAGTAAATCATTCATTCTGAATAAAAAAAACTCACTTCTATCACGATGACTGTCTTGGGGTGGGGGGTGGAAAGTGTCACAAAAATCGATTGTAATGGAAATCAGACCAACATCTACTCTTGGGGAGAAAGAACAACTAAACTTTTTGCAAAGCTAACTAGAGTTAGTGATAGCAGTGTGTATTGCCTTTTACCTTGACTATTTTAATGTTTTTTTCACTGGTATTTTTACCTCTAAGAAGTCATTCTTCAAAATGTATTTTCCTAAGCATGACTTTTCATTCCCCATTTCTTTTCAAAATATTCAGAAATAAAACTTAGAACTCTTATCCTGATAATCTCTAATGTGGTTCCAAAAAATTTCAGAGTCAAATACTCTCCTACATACTTAATGACTTGGCTGAATAGGACCAATACCCTGCATTTCAGTTTTTTCTGATGTCATTAATTTCTTCTATTTTCTTGTGATCTCCTGTTGGAATCCTAACTGCTAATGTATACTAAATATTCCCATCATCATGGAAGTCTTACTCACATTCACTGCCAGGAGTGATAATTCTCTCCTTTAATCTTAAGAGTGCCTCTTTTTTCTCTTTTATTAAATTTAGTATATCCTTTCTTGAATTTCAATTATTCACATATCAGCATTATCTCATCCAAGTATACTGAAAACTCATTAAGGGGAATACACAGGAGAAATGAAATGGGGTTATCTAAGAGTTCTCATGGAATGATGCTAGGCAGTTTATATTTTACTTAAAGATTTTATCTCATTTATTTCTATGACAGAAAGTATTACAACTGTGTTTACAGATAGAGAATTTGAGAACCAGAGAGGAGAAATAACTCGTCCAAATTCACAAAGCTAGGATTCAAAACAATAATTTAAAAGCCAGATGCATTTATATCTGAAGTCCCCTACCATTTTTTTATGCCACAGTGGTGCATACAGGTTAGGATTCATCCATCATTCTGTTGGTTTCCTACTCTGAGTAATTCTGCATATTTAGGACTGTCTTGGGTATGAAGAGAGAGCTGATATGGTTTCTTCAAGAGGTCAAGAGTAAAGTCACATAAATACATTGTGGATTAAGGAAACTCATTTATAGAAGATACCTCTTGCTTAGTCCCTCAAGATTTGAAGAAGATGGAGAGACAAAATTTGAAAAGGAATAAGCAACAGTGCTCAACAAAAGGGCTGAATGTGAAAGCAAAATGGCATGAGACTAGAAGGGTCCTCTGCCTGATGCATTCACTTCTCTATCCTAACTTTTGTTCAGCCCAAAACTCCAGAGAATGACCACACTGAGTAGTTATTATAGAAAGCATAAATGCACAGAGCAGAATGCTACAGAGGTATGAGTAAAGGGTAAAAATTCCAGTAACAAGTAGCTCATAAAGGCCAAAGTGACTACTTTGCTTCTCTAAGTTTGGGTCCCTTCTTGCTAGTAAGGTTGCATCTTTATTCATCATTCATACATTTATCCACCTAACACTCATATATTGATTGATCTTCTGCTATGTGCCCATCACTAGCATAGGTTCAAGGTCTGTGTAAAGGTATATAAACATTATTCTCCTGAAACACATAAAGGACATAAAATATTTTCTACAATGATAGAAATTTAGTAGTCCCAAGGAGCTCAGCTTTCAAATATTTCTTGCATAATGAAGAGACTTGACTTAGATTTTAATCATAGGAAAAATGCAGTAACTTGCTCTGTGACTCCCCAGACACCTATAATTCTTTGAAACGTCCACAGAATTTTAGTGCCTAAAGAGATTAAATATCAGTATCTTTTTATGTTAGCTGAACATATTTCATGTCTCAATATTCTAATTTTAATTGCTCATATAATAGAGTTCTGAAAATTTGAGGTTTTATCATACAGGGCAGCAGCTAGGATGTAAGGAAAGCACTGGGCAGGCACGGAAGGAGTAGAGGCAGGCTAGGTTTGATGTTGCTCTCTCAGTAACACTCTGCAGCACTTACCCTGCCTGGGACCATGAGAATGCTTCTCAGAATCTCTGCAACCACTAGTCCCTTCTAGTTTGTTGATGAGGATATAGCTGTTTTGGAAGCCTCTTCAAGAACTTTTAGAATGGAAAGATAATCCTTCCTGGAAGTTTCTCCTTAGATGATGCAATATCTGAAAGAAAACAGTGCATCTTACTCTTCCCTCTAAGGGACACATTAAGGGAAAGTGTCAGGCAGTGATTATATATTCCCCAGGGTCAAGTCTCCAAAGCTTCCTGGGATACAAAGCTCATGGCTGAGCATTAAGCTAGGTACCAGTACCATGGATAGCTGAGGAGTTCAGAACAGAATTTAGACAGGATCTTGATTCTCTGCAATGCACACTAGTAAACATTGCCTCCTTCTGTTTTTCACTATGATTTCCATTTCCATTGATGAGTATGTGTACATATACATATATATGAAATATATATGAAAATAAATGTATTTTTAGAAGTTTTTAAACACATCTCATTTGACCCTTTAAAAATCATTTTGTATGCTTAAAAATCATTAATTTTTAAGCATACAAAATATGCTTAAGCATACAAGCATTTTTTGTTATTTTCTTCATAAAATTTTTATAAAAAGATTTGTATGAGTTATGTATGCAATACAGGAGCAATTCCCATTTAAGTAATGAGGGCTTTTGTTTAGATTATGGAGGGTAAAAGAATAAAAGTATTCTGAAAAAATTCTAAACTCCAAATAATTTCAATGGTGCATTAAAAATCTTTCAAAGTACAAATCCTTGATAAGACTAATTGATATTATTCACCATATTATTAATTATTATTTACCATGATTAAAGGCAAAACTGTAAAGTTGTGTTAATAAATATAGAGAAAATATTTCATGTACTTTAGCCTCCATTTGTGCTTTAAAAGAAAAAATATTCACACACTACCAATAGGAGAAAATTATTTCTAACACTAAGAAGTCAAATATTTAAAAAGTTATAAAATTATACTTAATGATGAAATGGTTTTATTGTTCACTTTAAAATAAGGAATAAGATGTGAATGCCCTATCAGAAAAAATAAAAATAAAATACAATTTTGTTTGGAAATAATAAAACACAAATAAATACAAAGCAGTAAGATTATTTAAAAAATGGCATTATTCAAAGATGGTATGGAATTTTATATAGAATCTTCCAGAAGAATGTAAAAAAAAAAATTAAGAGATTTAGAAAGTAGATAGATACAAACTAGTATATTTAATAATTGCAACTATAATATGCTTTTATAGTCAATAAAATGGTAATAAAAAGAATACCACTTGAAATATTAGCAAGGCATTGAAGTAACACCTAAATAAATGGAGAGAGATGCTGTTTTAAAACAGAATGTCTCAGTAACATAACTATGCCAATCATATAAAATTTATCTTTAACTTCCTGCATTTTCAATCAACCCCCATTTTGGATAGGGAGGTATGAAACAGGGCATTATGAGGGTGTTAAGACATACTGAGGAGATTAAAATGGTGAGTATTTTCCAACTGTATATCAAAGATCATTATAAAGTGATATTATAAAATACCAATAGGAGAAAATAAGTAATGGAAATCAAAAAATAAACTGATGGAATATGAAATTTAACCTATGGTAGAACAGATAGAGCAGATCACTGGGGAAAAGATGGTCGTAGAGGAACAACAGGTCTGTAGGGAAAGAGAGCAAGCAGTGTTTAATAAATGCTGCTGGAATTTCTCTTTGACCATATAAGAAAAATAAAATAAAATAAAATCGTATCCTAACCTCATTACATTTCCACAAAATTGACTACAGATAGCTTAAGAATTTAACATTAAAGTAAATTTAGTAATTTAAAATAAAATTTAGGATACTTTAATCAATTAAAGTAGGACATAAGTTCTTAGTTCAATAGATATACAAACCATGAATTCAAAGGCTTTTAACGCAATTACATTAATATTGGCATCATTACTATCACCATTTACCAATGTCACTATAAAGTGAAGAGATAAGATAAACACTAGGAGTCTGCGTTTGTAACAATGTATACTTTGCAATGATTCCTATTCAGAATATATGAAGAGTTCCAACAAATTAATTAGAAAAAATAACCAATAATGAATAAAAAATATATATGGAAAATGTTCATCCTCATTGACAAGTGGGGAAATGTCGAAACAATGGCATATTGTTTTACAACAACCAATTAGCAATAAATATGACTATACAGGATGTTACAGAAGAATAGTAAGACTTTTTAAAAAATGCATGCAAAATGGATAACAGACACACCCTTGTGAATATTTGACAGTTGCTACTAAAAGATGAAGATGCAAATATGCTACAATAAAAAAGTTTATGGTTAATTAATGATTAAAATTTCAAACTTATGTAAGACAGCAGTGATATTCTTTTAAAGCTGCAGTAAAATGCATTGCCATGAATAATTTTCAAAAACATAATGTTGAGTAAATACCTCAGATTTGATACTATATGAAGGCAAATAGGCAAGGCTAAACAATACTTTGCTTTTTGCTATGGAAAATTTGCTTAATAAAATAATAAGCACAAAATTCAGGTTAATGGTAATATGTAATATGGGATAAAAGAAATAGATTGAAAAGGAGCATACGATGGACTTCAAAGTTACTAACAATAATGTTATGTCTCTTAAGCAATGGTCAAAGTTTTGAGCAAACAAAAGGGGGAAAATAGGGAAAAAAAGTAGAAATAAAAGAATAAATTACATTTTTGTAAAAAATAAGGAAAGGGAGAAGAAAGAATATAACAGCCTCAAGGTCACAATGAGTAGAGGAAGGGTTTATGATGGACATACATGAACATATCAACAAGCTTACTGTACAGACTAAGTACAGAGAACAAACTCAAGGATACATAGATAAGTGAGTAAAATAACTGAAGAAGCTGTATCTCTGTATAAGATGAGAATTGTTGTTTCAGGGCCCAAGGGAGGAATGTATCTTAAACAGATGGTGGCACATTTTGAGAGGAATCAGAGTGCAGAAGGCAAATGTGTACAGCTACAAATTGGCCTGTCTTTACATCACTACCTGAGTCTTAAACTTAGTTCACTCATTCATCAAATGTTTACTGAAGGTTTGTCTTTCAAAATCACTTAAAAAAAAAATCTTGTCATTCAGAGTCAAGTATCTCTGCTCTCACTCTTTTCTTTTTATTATACATATTTGCATTCTAAAAGTTTTTATTGTTCTTCTCAATTTAAAACATATTTTCAAATTCTATTTCCTTTCCATAGCCTCTGCTACTACTCCATTTGATATGTAATATTCATGCCTTTGTTTTTAAAAAGAAGAATAAATTTATGTGTTATGTGTTTTTCTTCTGACTTTACCCAGTTGAATTTAAATATCAGGTCCAATTTTTAAAAAGAAGAAACAAACAAACAAACAAACAAACCAGGAATGTATCCCTTTCCTTTACTTGTATTCTCTACCCTTTATAGGAAGGCCTTTTCCAATCCCAGGTGTCTCCAAGAGTTCATATCTGCTCAACAATACATCTTTCATGTAGCAGGAAGTCACTCTCAAATCCTTTCCTGACCTCAGTCCCTTGAGAACATCTGCTCTGAGACCACTGAGACCTATGAAATCTCATGGGAGCTCCTCACTACTGCCACTACTGCTAATTGCCCTGTGGCCCCTGGATCCTTCTGTAGTTTTACCAAGATGTGTCATGCTGAATCTTCTAGATCAGACCTTAAGGTTTTGCTGCGTTCTGGAGCTGTTTTAATGACAAATGGAGAAAATCCTTTGGCCTTTGAACCACATCTTGATTGATTCTTTTTCTTTCTTTTCCTTCCCCCATCTTTTTATATGACTCTTTGTAATAAAAACAATTTTTTTCATCCATTTGGTGTAAAGGAAAACCAAGTTATTTCTTTCCATCTGATTTCTAGCCTGACTTATGAAATAAGCTTCCAGAAGATGTGGGGACCTAATGAAGGGGGAGTGTGGCAAAAAGTATTCCCTGATTAAGCACATGGGGCCAGCATTGCTTCCCCCAGACACTGGGGAAGAATGCTTCAGAAGACAGCTTTTCTCCACTGGGCTCTCCCCAGAGGGACCGGGAGTTGTGGTTGTGGTTATAACCTCTCTACTTGTTGGACTGCAGAACAATCTAGATGAAGACATTGGGGAAGCAGGTTTCTGGAAGAGGTGGGTATGACATGAAAGGCGGGCTCTGAGCTTTGGGTTATGGTGAGCAGCTTTCTTTGCTATTCATTGAAGAGTTTCACAGATACTTACACATATGTACACACATATATTTAATTTTGAACTTAAATGAAGAAAGATTTGTAGGAACTATGTTAAGTTTACAAAAACACATTACTCAGGAGGAAATGCCAGAGCTCAGGGATGGGGGTGTAAGTTTGTAATATAGAACTAGAGAGAATCATAAAATAAATTCTGAGAGAAATTATCTATTAAATTTTTCTCTGGGTGACTAGCTCTATGGTTTTTTTTTTTTTTTTTTTTTTTTTTTTTTTTGCCTTTAATAATTTCTGGGTTAAATTCTAATGCAAGATGCTTGTATTTTGTATAGAGGAGTCAGGAAAGGTCCCTGAGAACAAAGGAATGCCAAACAACCAATGGGGTTTACTAGCTGAGATTCTGAGCTATCCATTTCCTCAGAAAATGAGAGTTCTGTTAGGTATATTTTTGTTCCCAAGTGTCTATATCAAATTGTATTCCTATATGCATCCTTTTTCCTTCATAAAGACTCAAGTCCCTAAAAATCTGTCAAGTTTTCCTTTTCCAAGGTTTCAATCTTCTAATGTCAAAGAGTACTTGGTATACAGCATGAAGTTAGTTTCCCTGTTTATTTCCCAACTGCCTCAGAAAAAGTAAAAAAGAAAGACTATAAGGCTATTATTGTCTGCCATAACAGGAAGATATATTGAGGTTAAACTTACCCCAAAATGTAATATACAGTCATATTATTTATCCTGCTTAGAAGTTCAGATTTGATTTGGAAATCTTTAGGGAGCCACTAACTGAATAAGGTTTTCAGACAGAGAATTGACAACCTCATGTTGAAGAAATATTACTCCAGTACCTGAGTGATGTGAACTGGAGTGAGGCAAGTCTGAAAACAGTGAGTCCAGGAAAGAGTAATTAAAACAATACACAATCAGAACATAAATTATTTTTTCTTATGAACCTCTATTTTTAAACTGGGAATTTTATTAAAGAAATACAAAGGGGAGCTGGTTGTGGTGAATCTGAAGCAGGAGTATCCCAAATTTTAGGTCATCTTTGGCAACTTAGCAAGACCCTGGGTCAAAATGAAAAATAAAAAGGGCTGAGAATGTAGCTCAGTGTTAAAGAACCCCTGGGTTCAGGTGCAATCCCCAAGAAAAAGAATGAAAGAAATAAACAAAGGAAGGAAATTTTGTCCTCATATGTCTCCTGTTTCAACATAAATTTATTATTTACTATATCTATAAAAAGCAAGAGGAAAAAAAGCTTTGGTTGACAAATGCCATCATGACTCACAATTTGGAAATAGTTGCTTATACTGTGGTTTCAAATAATTGTATCTATTTATTGTATTTATAGGCGGTTCATAATTGTCTGACTCTCTTTATTAGATATCCGTAGCTTTCTCTATTTAGAGGTTCCATCTTCAATAACCTCACTACCAAGGAGTTCAATACAACAAAGGCAAGACTTAGAACTCTGCCAGGAAAGCAATATATATTAGCAAATAGGCACCCAAAAACTACTATTGAGCTATTCTTAGAAGCTCATGGAATTTCCAACTCCCTATTTTGGGGCTTTCTGATTAGTATAATGAATGATGGTTTCTGTCAAAGACAAAAGGTAACAACCCTCTTACAGGTAGGCAAGCCAAATTTCTAGTGAGACGATGAATCCCCATTAAGGGAGGAACACAGGAAAGAATGAATCCTGTGCCGTTGCCCTCCTACAGACTTTAGCGGCTGCTTGGGCCTCATGCTCCTACACCCTCTCAGGCAATGGGCTACTCTACTTCCAGTTAATTAGTAGCTCTTGATCACAGGGGTTTTCATTTAAAAAAAGTTCGTATTATTTTCTAGTTGTTCTGCACTGCACACATCTCTCCTGCAGGGGTATTTAACAACTTGCAGAGCCATTTTGGTTGTCTTGACTAGGAGAGGGGATGATCTACTGACATTTACAGGGTTGAGATAGGGTACCACTAAGTGTATAATCCACAGGATGGCTTCCTCTCCTCTCCCAGCAAAGAATTATCTGGTTTAAATTATGAATAGAACTAAACTTGAAAAAAGGTGGTTTGTGTTAGGTTAGTTAACGAACTCTATAGTGTGCATACAGATAAGAATATTTGAAGCTTTTTGCCAAATCTGCCTCTGGATATGAACTGCTGATTAAAGTCTTTTAAATGTCCCCAAACTACTCTTAGAATGTGATTTCTAGTTTAGTGTACTTCAACCATTAACTAATCCCCCTTACACTGGATTAGACTAACTTGCACACTCAGATACTATCACATGGGTCTAGACTCTTGTTTTTTAAGGTAAGTTATATTCTAACTAATATCCCATTGAATATCTTTGTACATCACTTTGGATTTTTTTTTTTTTTTTTTTTTTTTTTTTTGTACAGGGAGTTGAATTCAGGTGTGCACAACCACTGAGCTACATCCCCAACCCTTTTTATTTTTTTTATTTTGAGACAGAGTTGTATCTCACTTTTATTTGTAATTTTTTTTTATGCTGGGAGCCAGCCCCAGCAACTTGTGGGTTCCCTGAAGGATGGGTGGAGTCAGCGCAGAGGAACGACAGGAACCCCTGGAGCAACTTGAGCTGCTCAGATTTATTTTAGCTCTTATTTTATAGTATTAAGTGAAGCAGGATTAAACAAGATGCAAGTTATAGAGAAATTATCACAAAATTTGTCATTAACCATACTTTCCAGCAGTTGTCTAACACATAGCAGGTACATTAAGGTCAACTTTCTATATTTACTTAAAGTTACTCGCATAAGCATATTACAGTGAAAGATATTTTCCTCTTTTCATCTTGCTGGCCTTTGTTTACCCTTTGGTGTTAGACCTATGGTCAGCATAATGTCTCTATTTTGCTTTAAACTAATTTTACCGGATGGCTAAGCAAAACATGTACTTAATCTTTAGCTCATATTATTATGTTTTTGATTTAACCTTAAAGGTCTACTCTATTACCTAAATAAGCTCAGTTAAGACTAATTTAGGTTATTTACTGCCAAACAATCAGTGTCAGTACCTAATTTTATCTTATTATTTTTTATGTCATTGATTATCCTCTACCTATTGTAATTCACATGTGAAACCTAAGCCAGCATACACTACTCATAACCAGTTAACATGCAATGAGGGCATTTGATCTTAAGATAATATTTTTCTAGTTCTTAGCATATGCTCTTTCTTTGTTCTTTAGTCCTACATTTCCAGGGTGGCCCTTGACATCCAAGCCTTTGAAGGAAGGACAAATATTGGACATTTGTCCATTTACCATTAATATTAATTAATCATTCCCATTTTCATTGTACACTCTTGTATAGGGAAGAGGTGGATCTGTGGGAGGTGGGTCCCTATACTTATTTGCTTGTTTTCCTCTAGGTGGATACCACAATTGTCCCCCAATCTTGTAGGCTAAGTAGGGCAGTCCTAGTACTGTGGGGACAATAAGTCTCCTGTTCTGTTTGTTAGGCTATTTGCTGGTAAAGCATTAACTGGGGCAGGTGTGGTCAGCATAGGAGCAAACAATTCCTGTAACTGTGGTTTTCTGAAGAACTCCTCAAACTCTGTACATTCAAACTTATGTTGATATAGTACATTTTTAAAAGCATTCCTCATCCTCCCCCAGGCTCCGCAGACTCATTGAGGCTAACATCTTATCACAACAATCCAGGGAATATGATTTGCAGTTGCACAGTTGTAAGCATGATAATTACAAGAAATCACCCAATTCCTAGGAGAGATGACAGCAGCAGTTTCCTGGAATGGTGACCTTGTCAAGCAGCATGGCGGAAAGGGTCCCCGCCATTTTTAGACTACACAGTGAAAGGCAGGCTCTAAAAGTCTTGCAATTAAAATTGCCAGTTGGCTATTCAGGGGTATTTATACCAATTTATTTGTCTAAATAGCAAACTATTGCTTAGCAAATAGTTGATAACATACAGTATAATTACTAGCATTTGCAAACTTGACAGGATTACATTATAACTTTTGCAAACAACTCATTACATAATTTACCTACTCAACCTAACTTCAGAGCTATTTAACTGTATAAAAGGATTTTCTATTTGTTCTTTGAATATACTTAGAATTCTGTTGTATTTTATTCCATCAGCCAACAAGTGAAATCACTGAAAATATGGATCAGGAGAATCAGACAATGGTGACTGAATTTTATTTCTCTGATTTCCCTCAGTTTGAGAAAGGCAGCCTTTTATTCTTCATCCCTTTGCTCTTTGTTTACATGTTTATTATTGTGGAAAATTTCACAATCTTCTTTGCTGTTCGACTAGATGTCCGTCTCCACAATCCCATGTACAATTTCGTCAGCATCTTCTCCTTCCTAGAGATTTGGTACACCACAGTGACTATTCCCAAAATGCTTTCCAACTTGGTCAGTGAACAGAAGACCATCTCTTTTGTTGGCTGCCTCCTGCAGATGTATTTTTTTCCATTCACTCGGTGTCACGGAAGGCCTAGTCCTCACAGTGATGGCCATTGACAGATATGTGGCCATCTGTAACCCTCTCCGCTATGCAGTCATTATGACTCCTAGGCTATGCATCCAGCTGGCCTCTGGGTCCTGCATCTTTGGCTTCCTTATGTTACTGCCAGAGATCGTGTGGATTTCTACTCTTCCCTTCTGTGGTCCCAACCACATCCATCAACTCTTCTGTGACTTTGAACCTGTGCTGCGCTTGGCTTGTACAGACACTTCCATGATTCTGGTTGAAGATGTGATCCATTCTATCTCCATCCTCACCTCTGTCTCTATCATCACCCTTTCCTATTTAAGAATTGTTACCGTGATCCTGAGGATTCCCTCTGGTGAGAGTCGTCAGAAGGCTTTCTCTACTTGTGCAGCCCACATTACTATTTTCTTGCTGTTTTCTGGCAGTGTGACACTCATGTACCTGCGCTTCTCTGTCACATTCCCACCACTACTGGACAAGGTCATTGCACTGATATTTGCTGTTCTTGCCCCATTTTTCAACCCAATAGTCTATAGTTTGAGGAACAAAGACATGAAGAAGCTATAGAAAAACTTTTCTGTTCTCAAAAGATGTTCAGTGTCTCTGGAAGCTAGTGGGAATTCACCCATGTCTGTTCAGAGAAATCATCTACATAAGTTCAAAAATGCTAGCAAATCAGTTTTTAAAATTACTTTAGAATTTTAGTTCATGCTTTGTTTTCATGTTGCTGATTGAGTGTTCTCTCCGATTTTCCAACTTAAGAACTATTGTTGGATCTAATAGAGGAAGTCTCCTGCAGATGCATCTATCCTTTTATCATTCACAGATTATAACGCCTATTTGCTCTGCTTTTCAACCTCAGATAGTGCAGTGTCATCTTCTCCAAATCAATCAAGGATCCTGGCCTCAGCAGTCATATTTATGATTTGCACACCTGAATGTTTCCCTTTTGCATTCTTCCATCCTGTTCACTGTTGCAAATATAGGTTATTTTTATTTCCTTTAAAAAATGTTATTGAGATGCACAGCAATTTTTTCTTGGGAAAGAAGTCTGGCTTTCTAACATTCAGTCCAGAAAGTGTCTTCTGAGATATTGCAATGAATACATGGTACTTGTAGTCATTCACTCTGTGATGTTTGCATCATGCCGTTATTATCAAGTCCTCGTGTGTTAATTTTCACATTGTTTTAAAGGTTCCAGAACAAATATTTTTGGACATTTCAAAATCAAACATACAAACACACACACATACTTGAGATCAAAAAACAAATATCAAGTTATACAAAGATGTACACTTATACTTTGATATTTTAAAATATTATTTTCAGTACTCTTCACAATCATGTTTTATGTTAAAATGTCATGCCAGTTTCATACTTCAATGTCTTTGCTCTCATTATATTTTAGCTTTGAAATGTTTGTTCCTTCCTTCTTTGCTTTGTAATCTATACTCATCTATTAAAGAAGTCACCCATGTTTAATTGTCGGGGATAAATGTGTCTGCCCTCCTCTCATGAAACTCCTCCAGTAGCTTTGGGAACTGAGTAAATTACCTAGCTCCTGTGGATAGAAGGACAAGGACTCAGGGCAATTTTCAGAGGTATCATAAAAAGTAGGGGTTAGCTAGAGCTGTGGGAAGAAGAAAGAGGTGTCAAGAATGGAAATATCAGTAGTATTTGACCCCAAAATGCCTCAATCTGCTTTAGTCAGTCAGGTAGATAAATCTTCGGACCCACCTAGGAGTACTAAAGTGGAAGAAAGACCTTACTCCCAATTTCAGGTTAATCTTAGACTCCCTTTTATGGTAGGCCTTGGGGACCTTATCTGCTCTTTTTCTCTTTCACTCCTGTAAAATCAAATTCCCTCCTACATCAGTATGGACTTTTGGGTACACATAAAGAAAATAATTTTATGATGAAAATTATATAAATTTCTTCTTATAAAATTTAAACTTTATAACAATTTATAACCTTTATAAAAGACGCCTGATCCAAAACCCTTTCCATGTTTAAATACCATGTTTAAGAATAGTAAGATTTCAACCTAAAGTAGCATTAAAGTGTACAGTTTTGACTATAAACTTGATCTCAATAAAGTTAGTTTTAAAAATTCTAAATTAAATTTCAAATATGAATCTAGAATTACAAAGTAGAAAGTTGGTATGGTGGTACATGCCTTTAATCTTAGTTACTCAGGAAGCTGAGGTAGGAAGATGACAGGTACTTAGACCCTGTCTCAAAATTAAAAAAAACAAAAACAAACAAACAAACAAACAAAAAACGAATGTAACTCAGTGATAAGGCATCCCAGGGTTCAATCCCCAGTACTGGGGGGAAAAAAATGACAAAGCAGATCTGGTCAAATTGTCTTAATTCTAAAATATAAATAATAAATTTAAATATCATTAAATATTTAAATACTAATATTAAATGTTAGCACTAATATTTCTGTAGTTAGCTCTAAAATCATGCTAAGTTTAAAAATTATTAACCCACTGAGAAAACAAATCATGTGGCTCATTTTTTAAATTCATGTGGAAGTATTTACTATGCCAGATATTATTTTAGGTGCTTGAAATACTACTGACAAGAAATGCCTTCCTTCTTTGTAACTGATATTTTAGGGAGGGGTGATATTTTAAAAAATACATATTAAGAATAAGCTAAAATATTAAAAGAATACCAATTGCATGGAACATATGTTCCGTAGGAAACAGAAAATGAGTAGAAGTAGGAAAATAGGGAATATTAAGGCAAATATAGCACAATGAGGATCTAGAGTGGGTAGGAGGAATCATAATTTTAAATGAATGGATCCAGTTGAATCTCATTTTGAAGGTCACATTTGAACAAAGATTTGAAAAGAAAGATAGTCATAAGGTTATGTGGAGGGAGAAAAATTCAGGCAACAATAAAAACTAGGTAAAAAAATTTCCTACGGTGGGCAGCACTTGGATTTTTAAGACAACAGTGTCCACTATGGATGAAATGGAATATGAAGAAGATGTGGGGAGGAAGGATATCAAAAGTTTAGTTTTGTATATTTTAAGTTTAGCTAGACTCTTAGACATCTAATAAAATTTCTTGTGGCCTATTTTATGAGTTCAATACTCAGAACTGAAGGTTGGTATGGAGATGTATGGGTGAATCAGGAGCACAATTAAGTATTACAGCCATGAGGCTGGATGAGATTAACAAGGTCTGGGGTACTCCGATACTATTGATTTGGGGAAAAGAGAAGAAATTGGAAATTATACTTCAACATGAGCGAATAATAAACTACAAAGACAAGCAAGTCTCCAAAAGCCAGGTGAATAAAATACATCAAGGGGGAGAAAGTGGTCAATTTTCTCAAATCCTGCTAACCATCAAGTAAGATAGCAAGTGAAAAGTGATCATTGTGTGTGGCCATCAGAGGTCATTGTTAAATTATTAAGAGAAGTCTGAGCAGAGTAATGGAGGCAAATCCTGATTGGAGTAGTTTAATAGAAGGCTAAAGGAAAATTGGAAATTTTAGGTATAAACAACTATTCCATAGAATTTTATTACAAATGAGAGCAAAGAACTGGGGTAATATGAAACAATCAGGATTACTAAAATACTTCACTATGATTCAAAATAAAAAATAAATTAAAATCATAATTTAGAATATAAAGGCATAGGTTTTCACATTCATATTTCTATTTATAATAAAAATACTTTTACAAAACAATACTTATACATACTTTATGTGATACTTTAAATCTTATCTATTGTTTCCTAATCTATTTTATTAAAAAAATTTTTGAAACTGATTTCACCACTTACTACTGGATTGTGACCCTCAATTTGTAAACAAAATTAAATTAGGTTTTTAACTCTAATTATCTTTGGATACAAATATAATGGTTTCTATTTTTAACTTTGTTTTCATCCAGGGTTTCTAATTTATCTATAATAAAATATTATATTTTATTAAAAGCCAATTTTTGGTTTTAAAAACATGATAATTTAGGGCTGGGGAGATAGCTCAGTTGGTAGAGTGCTTGCTTTGCAAGCACAAGTCCCTGGGTTCAATCCCCAGCACCACAAAAAAAAAAAAAAAAAAAAAAAAAGAAAATTTAAATGTGATGAAGATGATACATGCTCTCTGTAGAGCAAATGGCATGATATTCCAGTGGTATAATCCTTTCTAAGGCAATTTGGTAATATGAATCAAAAGAATTATATATGTGGATATACATTTAGAAGTGGTCAACAGAAACAATTTTTCAATGAAGTAAGTTGAAACCTGAAGATTAAGAAAATATTAGCCAGGAATACACGTAAGTAAGTCATGTTTGCAAATGTCTTGAGGTTGGAAACAGTTCAGTGCATTAGAGGAACCAGCTGCAGATTTGTGCAAATGAGGCTCAGGAAAAAGGAGTCCTAAAATGAGAACTAGAGGTAAAGTATGCAGAACTGTGTATATATTAGAGTTTAATTCAATCTACAAGTGAAGACATTGAGATTTAAGTAAGAAATTATATTTTTAGAATAACATTCTTGATGTGATAGGAATGGTAGATGGTATTATAACAACAGTGGAGGTAGAAAGGATAATTTCAGAGACCTTATCAACTTCTGCTATGGAACAAAGCACCCTAAAAATTTGTGACTGAAAACAGAAATTAAAAGACACACTTTTACATTGCTGGTGAAGTTGCAAATTGGTGCGACCACTCTGGAAAGCAGTATGGAGAATCCTAAGAAAACTTGGAATGGACCCACCTTTTGACCCAGTTATCCCACTCCTTGGTTTATACCCAAAGGACCTAAAATCAGCAAACAACAGTAACACAGCCATATCAATGTTTATAGCAGCTCAGTTCACAATAGCTAGATTGTGGAACCAACCTAGAGGCCCTTCGACAGATGAATGGATAAAGAAACTGTGGTACATATACACAATGGAATACTATTCAGCCATAAATAAGAATAATATTATGGCATTTGCAAATAAATGGATGGAATTGGAGAATATCATGCTAAGTGAAATAAGCCAAGCCCCAAAAACCAAAGGCCAAATGTTTTCCCTGGTAAGTGGAGAATAATATATAATGGGGTGGGGGCTGGGGAATGAGATAATAATGGGGGAACTTTAGAATATGTAGAAGAAAATGAGAGGGAGGGGGTATGAAAAATGGAATGAGACAGACATCATTACCCTATGTACATGTATGATTACATGAATGATATGAATCTACATTGTGTACAACCATAGAAATGAAATGATGTACCCCATTTGTGTACAATGAATCAAAATGCAGTCTGTAAAAATTTAAAAGCTAAAAAAAAAAACCAAAACAGAAATTGTCTCATAATTTCATGGGCTGGCAATTTGAGTTGGAACCAAATGGGTGTTTTTCCTAGTCCTTGATCACTAAGTTCTTGGATCATGAATCAGCAGCTGGTTAGAGCAGACTGGGCTAGGACAACATGAGCCAGGAAAATTACACTCTCCTTCATGTGATCTTTCACCTTCTAATAGGTGAATTAACTTTGATCACCTGATGACTGGTTAGGGTATTGAGTTTAAGTTGCAAGACCTCTCGAGGACTAGGCTCAGAACTAGCATAAGAACCCTTTAGCTACAGTGGCAAATTGAGAGGAGGGAAAGAGAGTCCATCCTCTCATGGGAAGAGGTGTCAAATCACTTTTCAAGGAGCATAGATACAGGGAAGAGTCTGTATTAGCTACTTTTTTGTAACAGAGATCGGTATCATCCCATTCTGTTAAAATCTACATTGGATCCACTAAAACTAATGTATGTGTGGGCTAAAACCTAGGCAGGGAAGTGATGTATATTTAGAATTTGTGATAAAGGAGTATGCTGAGCAAAGTAAACAAATTAATTATATCATTTCCTTTTACATAGTCACTTTTATTGCTATGAAAATTATGTCTTCTTCATGAAAACTGAACAGATCTTGAAAAATTTCCACAATCCTCTAAAAATTAAAAATAAATAAATATATCCCCAACTCTGTTAAAAGCCATTTTTCCTAAGCATGTGTGTGTATTCATATATGCTGTTGGTTAGAGCAAACATATCAATGGAGATGTGCACTTTACTAAGACTCTTGGAGTTCTTTAAGGAGAATTAATGAGAAGAATCAGAAGAGGTTACAATTAATTAGGCCCTGGGGAAATGAAGTTGCTGTTTTCCCTAGTTATCTTGGAGAAATACCTCGGTAGAAAAGTCTTCCCAAGAAACCTTTAGAAACAGATATAATAGTCTTTTCTGCTGAACTGAAGGGACTTTAAACTGAATAAACCCAGGAAAGGGAGTGTTCTTCATTTTCTGCTGGAGATAAGAAAAGAATACATATAGGTCCAAGATATAGACACATCATGTACCAAGGAGAAGGTAAATTGCCTACTAGTTAAAGAAGGACACTTGGATCGTGCTCCTTCTGATATTTTAAATGACAGTATTTGGGAGCATACTTAAGATTGCATGTAGTTGAATGGAATTGGCATCAAGGGAAGAACACAGGATTAGATATCAGAGATATATTTTGAGTGGTATGATAGATGGAATGATTAATACGTTTTTACTAATATGATATTTCTTTTTAAAATATTTAATTATTTAAAATATTTAATTATTTTATTTAACTTTTTCTAATTAATTGTACATGACAGTAGAATGAATTTAAACATTTTGGTAGATCATACATAAATGGACTGTAATTTCTCATTTTTCTGATTGTACATATTGTAGGAGCATATCAGTCATGCAGTTATACATGTACATGAGGTAATAATGTCTGCTTTACTCTACTGTCAAGCCTCCCCCCATCCCCCTTCCCTGCCCTTCACTCCCCTCTACCTAATATAAAGTAACTCTATTCTTCCCTATCCACCCCCACCTTATCGTGAATTAACATCTGCATATCAGAGAAAACATTTGGCCTTTGTTTTTTTCGGTTTGGTTTATTTCACATAGCATGATATTTTCTAACTCCATCCATTTACCAGAAAATGCCAGAATTAAAGCTGAATAATATTCCATCATATAGATCTATATATTTTTTCTTTATCCATTCATCTGTTGAAGGGCATGTAGGTTGGTTCCATAGTTTAGCTATTGTGAATTGAGCTGCTATAATCATTGATGTGACTGTATCTCTGTAGTATGCTGATTTTAAGTCTTTTGGATATAAACCGAGGAGTGGGATAGCTGGGTCAAATGGTGGTTCCATTCCAAGTTTTCTGAGGAATGTCCATACTGCTTTCCAGAGTGGTTGCACCAATTTGCATTCTCACCAGCAACGTATGGGTATACCTTTTCCCCCACATCCTTGCCAAAATTTATTGTTGCTTATATTCTTGATAATTGCCATTCTGACTGAAGTGAGATGAAATCTTAGTTTTGACTTGCATTTCTCTAATTGCTTGTTCCTCTACTTTCATACCCTTAGTGTTTTCTGAATTACATTATGATACAAGACACTTCATATCCTAGTTTCAGATTCCAGTCAAAAGAAAACCTGCAAGATCTGTACTGTAATAATTAGAGAATAGATATATCAGAGGAACTTATTACTACTGATAGGCACTGATCCAAACAAAATAATCCCTACCTGTAGATGATTTTTTTTTTTTATTCCTACCTTCCTTCTTCCCAGTGGGATCGTGTCAGTTTATATCTCTCCTTCCAGTGTTAAACAGATAAACTTCTAATTGGCATATTAATCTATATAGAGTAGAACATTGATTTTACATAGGCACTCCTGTTCCTTTAAAATGTTAAAACCAAGTACCTTGGGGAAATAAATAGAAAAGCCAGAAACACAGTAAGCCATAACTTTGACTGATTTAGAGATCCAAAATGTGTTAGTTCTCAGGAATTCTAGTAGTTGTATTTATACTGATTTGCAAATGGCCATGGTATAAATCTTCTTGGCCCCTTCTCTTAATCTCTTTGTGTATGTCTCCTAGGGACTCAGTAGAGTTGAAAGAGGGTATTGAACTGCTAGGGTTCGGAGCAGCCAGTTAAGGACACAGGAACCAAAAGGAAAGTTGACAGTGAAGTCTTTACTGCCATAGCCTGAGAAAGAGGCTAAAAACAGAGACAGGGCCACTCCACTCTCCTTTTCCGTGCACTGGTTCAGGGTCAGGCAGCACAGTACAACTTGGGGAGGTGTCTAACTGTTGAGAAAGCTCTAAACAAAAAGCTGGAGCAGTTTTAGGTGTCCTGTGGGGGTGGGAAATAGAAGATGAGGAATATTAAGAGCACTGAGTTGTGTTAAAGTGGGGAAAACTGTCTTCAATTTTTCCCTTCTTTCTTCCATAAGAATTGCTCACAGAGACACAAGGCTTCAGATTAAAAAGATTTAGGATGAGGCTCTGAGCCCAGGAATACAAATATGCAAAAAGCATGCCCAGCAAGGATGGTTGTATAAGTCCTTGACTACCACTCCTTTCAGAGATTACAGGGTAGTGGCCTTGCTTCAAGTTTTGAGTGGGGAGGGGAGCCTTCCTCCAGGGTCTGCCAGGTAAATCCCTTGCAATAGCCTCAGGTCAAGTCTGAAAAATCACACATAGGTTTGTAACCAAGGAGGTAGACTCCCCAGTCCTGACTTTTGATTTTTGGGGATCTGAGTGAGAAACATAGGCTACCCTATCATGGAACTGAGTAGGTCAGAATGAAGAACTGTTAACAAACCAGGTAATGAGCAGAGGTAACCATGGACCAAAGCCATGATCAAGATCATTTTAAACAAGATAATTAATTTGGCTGGAGGATTTCTCTCCCTCAGGTGAGAGAAAGAGACAGCATTGAGCTATCAGGAGGAGTTGATCAGAGCTACAACAATAAAATTAACAGTGAAGGCATTAATTTACTGCAATAGTATGAGTAAGAGGCTAAAATTAGAGAACTGATTCTCCCCAGTTTTATCTCCCCCATGAAATGAAATTTGAGGATCAGGTGGATCAGTACAGATGTGGGGTCCTCTCACTGTACAGAAAATGGTAGATGCAATGCATAAAATAATGAAACTACCAACAGAAATCAAAGTATATAATGAGTCTACTGCTTGCTGCTTCCTCCCCAAATTCTCTAATTGCACCCTTCAAAAATGATACTTCCTCTCATCCCATCCCTGGCAACCATTATCTGTTTCTGTCCTACGCATTTTCATTTTTCAGAATGTCAGATAAAGAGATTAAAGCAATATGTAGATTTTGATTTCGTGTACTTAACCTAATATGTGTGACTTTTGTTCCTGTTGTTCCGTATTTTTTCATTTTCATTCATATTTATTTTTGGATCATATTCTACTATATGAATGTATCAATTTATCTTTTTACCAACTGGCTGCCATTTAGATTATTTCCAGTTTTATAAATAAAGCCACTGTAAGTATTTTATTACAGGTTTTAAAGTTAACATAGATTTTCATTTCACTTGAGTAAATATCTTCGAGTGGGATTGCTTTATCAATAGTAAATGTATGTTTAACTTTGAAAGGAACCGTTAAACTTGTTTCCATGGTGCACTAACATTTTACATTCTCACCAAAAAAATACACCATATCCAGTTGCTCCATATTCTGCCAAGAATTTAGTATGATTGGGTGTTTTTTCTTGGCTAAAAAAGAAAATAAAAGTTACTCATTCTAATAAATGTATAATGATAATGTGTTTCTTTATGGCCTTAATGTACATTACCCTAATGACTAATGATTCTCTCAAGCATATTTTTATGGACTAATTTGATATCTATGTTTTCTTTGGTGAAATGTCTACTTAAATCCTTTACTAATTTCTAAAAAAAATGTTGTGAGGGCTTTCTTATTATAGGGTTTTAAATTCTTATGTATTCTAGATATATCTTCCATTAAATAGGTATTTTGTAAATATTTTCTCTATATGAATTTCTTGTGCTTTCTCTTAAAATTTAAGTTTGAAAAGCAAAAATTTTCAATTTTGATGAAGCTCAGTTTGACAGTTTTTTTTTTTTTAATTGACTTGCTTTAAGCATGTTTATGTCCAGTTGTTCCAGAACCACTTGTTGAAAGCCTTTTCTTTCTCTATTGAATTGCCTGGCTGTGAATGAAGGAATAGATTTCTGTACTCCCCAGTTGTTTCCATTTGATGTAGGAAAAATAACTATTTTTAAAGTTGTAAGTATGTTACCTGCATAAACTGACGTAATTCTCAATGTAACTTTGCAAGTGTTATCTTCATTTTCAGATAAGAAAACCGAGATAACAGAAAATTCACCCAACAGACCCAAAATTACAGAATTAAGAAAGGTTAGAGCTTTGATTTTTGACCCATTCAGGCTATATCCAAAGCCCCTGTGTTTAAATACTATCTTATTTTATTTCTTCATGCTGTACTGCTTTTGTTTTATGACCAAATCACATATTTATACGAATTAACCTATTCCCACGTGCCATCCTCCCTCATACTCCATTCAAATTTCTCTGGATAGGTTAGTGGTGATTTCCAAGTTGATTTATCTGGAAGGTTATTATATTTCCCTTCTGTATTACTTGAATGGTCTTCAGTATTTGAAACTGTCACCTGCTACTTTCTTCCTTCTTCTACCTTTCCAGTGTTCCTTTTCCAATTTGCTTTTTATGATTCTCTTACCTCATTTACTGTTATACACTAGTGTTTTCCCAGCCCTCAATTCTCTGCTGCACTTATAACCTTATTTATATTCTCTCCATGTAGACCTTTATCTATATTGTATGGTCATACTCCACTTAAATGTGGGAAACTCCTAAGTACATATCACCTGTGGGAACATCTTTTTGAATTTCAGGTTTTTCTGTTTATCTGCCTATTGGATACGCTCCTTAGGTCTCTTGATACTCCAGAGTCAACCACTCTAAACACATTTCTTCACCTTCTCCAAATTTGCCCCTCCTTCACAATTTTTCTTAATTAATTTTATTTTGTTATGGTAAAAGTACTTTTTGATTTTTGATGTTTTGATTATTTATTGCCAAAATCCAATAAATGCATGGCATGGTGGTGAATGCGTGTAATACCAGTGACAGGAGGCTGAGACAGAGGGCAGGGCAGCCTGAACAACTTAGTCTATTGGGTGTTTTTGTTTTTTGAACCAACGGGTGCTCTTTCACTGAGATCCATTCCCAGCCCATTTTATTTTTAAATTTTGAGACAGGGTCTTGCTATGTTGCTCAGGCTGGACTTGAACTTGTGATCCTTCTGCCTTAGTCTTCTGAGACACTGGGTTACAGGCATGTGCCACCTGTGCCTGGCTATGACATTTTTAATGTGTTATTTTATTTATATTCTTCATTAGAATACAAGTTTTGTGAAGGTGAGATTGTTTTCTCATTGCTGAATTCAACAAATGAACAGAAGCACTGGATACAAAATAGGGTCTATATAAATTGCTATTAATCCATGAATAAAGAGGAATACATGATTTACCTGTTTCCATGGTGCTGTAACATTTTAATTGACTTCTATATTAACCCATGCATATGACTTTTCAAAAATTTTATCTAGGAAGGGAGTTGTGTCTTTCTACCCACAGCAGTCAAGATTGTTGACCATGATGAGAAGTAACCAAACTGCTATGGTGACAGAGTTTTTCTTCTCTGGATTTCCCCAGTTTGAAGATGGTAGCCTCTTCTTCTTCATTCCTTTGTTCATCATCTATATATTCATCATTATTGGGAATCTCATTGTGTTTTTTGCAGTTAGGATGGACTCTCGTCTCCACAACCCCATGTATAATTTCATCAGCATTTTCTCCTTTCTGGAGATTTGGTACACAACTGCAACAATCCCCAAAATACTCTCCAATCTTATCAGTAAGCAGAGGACCATCTCCATGGTAGGCTGCCTCTTGCAGATGTACTTCTTTCATTCCCTGGGAAATTCAGAGGGGATTTTGCTGACCACCATGGCAATTGATAGGTATGTTGCCATTTGTAATCCTCTCCGTTACCCAATCATTATGACCCCTCGGCTGTGTGCCCAGCTCTCTGCAGGTTCCTGCATCTTTGGCTTTCTCGTATTGCTTCCTGAGATTGCATGGATTTCCACGCTGCCCTTCTGTGGCCCCAACCATATCCATCAGATCTTCTGTGACTTTGAACCTGTGCTGCGTTTGGCCTGTACAGACACGTCCATGATTTTGATTGAGGATGTGATCCATGCTGTGGCCATCATCTTCTCTGTCTTGATTATTGCCATTTCTTATATAAGAATCATCACTGTGATCCTGAGGATCCCTTCTGTTGAAGGTCGCCGGAAGGCTTTCTCTACCTGTGCCGCCCATCTGGGTGTCTTTCTGATGTTCTATGGCAGTGTGTCCCTCATGTACTTGCGTTTCTCAGCCACTTTCCCACCCATTTTGGACACAGCCATTGCACTCATGTTTGCAGTTCTTGCTCCTTTTTTCAACCCTATCATCTACAGTTTGAGAAATAAGGACATGAAAATAGCAATTAAGAAGCTTTTCTGCCCTTAGAAGATGTTTATTGCATTTGCAAGTTAATTGTAGCTCATAGGAACCTCTCACTGTCAATGTTACTATAACGAACCAAACCCGTAAAATGAGCAAATTACCATATTCACTGTCACACGAATATTTTTTGTCTTTTTATTCCAGTTTTCCTCCCCTTGTACATGTTTATTTGTTTATGCATGGTTCATGAAGACAGCATGTACTACCTTCTACTCTTACAGAGACAGACAAAATGTAAAAAGCAAATATGATGGTTAAGCATTAAGATGTCTTTATGAACATTTATTTTATTACTTTTATATAAACACTATTATCACTTAAGCATTATATTATATAGGCATTAATAATTAATAATGACCACAGATTTTAAAATAAAATTATTAAAGGATAAGATCTACAGAAGAGGTCAAGGTTCACATTTCAGTAGTACCACACAGTCACTTTGAGACCTTTAATAAGTTATTAAATTCCCTATATCTTAGTTTCATTGTCTATTGCCATAAAATTAATATATTTTTAAAATTGGGACTTCATATGTTTTATGAATATTAAATAAGTTATTTTATGCTAGACTTAGAACATTGCACAACACTAAGTACAAATGAATGTTAGCTATTATTTGCCACTAATTATTAGCATTTGTTTTTGATGTTGAAAAGATTGTTGTAATAAACAATGATATATTGAAAATAAAATCACATGCTTAGCAATAATTAGCTATGATTATTATTTATAGTTTTCAATGCTTATTTTTCTGAGGCTAAATAGAATCCAATCTTTATTTTTCTTTGATTATTTTGGTCAAATTTATCCAATTTAATTGAATTAAACTATTTGAAAACAGTCTCAAACATATTCAGTAGAGATAGATGATAGATAGGAATAGAGATAGAGATGTGACGTTTTCCACGTATTTTTGTATGAATCTTGCTTTCATTTTTGTGTCCTTTGAAATGCATTCTATGTATTTCCATCAGAAATTAACAGTTTTTTCTTAAAAGTTAAGATTTCATCAGGAAAAAGAAAAGGGCTAGGGTTTCACCTCCAGGTGAAGGGACAGCCTTGATTGAAAAGGAAGTCAAAACAGCCCATGAGTGGCCCAGCCTCTTAATGAGTGACAGGAGTGGAAGGGTCTGATGTTGGTAAGGCAAAAATTTTAAGGAACTTTTCTCTTGTACAAGATTCTTGCAGATGTCTTCTGACATTTACTTGCACCTGGTGTTTATAGTTTTTTTGGTTAAGAACAGAGGGCTGGGAAACTTGGCCTGTTGGCACAGGCCTGTAGTCTCAGCTACTTGGGAAGCTGAGCCAGGAGGATCAGATCACAAGTTCTAGATCAGTCTCTGAATCTTAGCAAGACCCTTTCTCAAAACAAAAACAAAAACAAAAACAAAAAAACCTATTAAAAGAGTTCTGGGCATGTAGCTCTGTGGTTGAGCGCTCCTGGGTCTAATCCCTAGTACTACACACAAATTAGTAAAATATTGATACAATATCAATGAGAAATTCACCAAAGAGATAGGGATTTTTTAAAAGGAACCAAACAGAAGTCTCAGAAATAAAGAGTTTTATATATCAAATAAAAAATATAGGTGAAAGCCTCAACAACAGAGTAGGCCAAGCAAAAAAAAGAATATCTGAACTCGAAGACAGGTCTTTTAAGTGCCCCAGTCAGACAAGAAAGTAGTAAAAAAAGGAAGATAGATAGTCAGGCAAAAAACATGAAGATAGTGTTCAAGACCTTCAGGATACCATTAAATGAAAAAATATACACATTTTTTAAGTATATGAAGGAGAATAAAAAGCTAAGGGCATAAAAATCTATTTAATCAAATAATAGCTTAAAACATCACTAATTGTGAGAAAGATAATGGGTATTCACATTAATGGCTGCCCAAAGACAAAGAAGAAGCTACTAAAAATGACAAGAGAAAAGTATCAAGTCATATTTAAATTTAACCCTACTAGACTAATAGCAGATTTCTCAGCAGAAACCTTACGACCTGAGAGGGAATAGAATTAAATACTTCAAGTCCTGAAAGAAAATAACTACCAACCAAGAATACTGTACTCAGAAACAAAGAGGAAATGAAAACCCTTCAAAACAACAAGAACAGGGCATTTACTACCACCAGAGGAACCTTATAAAGCACACCTAACAAAATTTTGGGGATGTAAGAAAAGCAGAACTCAAAGAAAGGTTTATAGCAATAAGCACACATATATTATATATGGTTATTATCATGTAATATTTCAAATAAATAATAACTTAACGATGTACCTTTTTATTGGGGGTGTACCAGGGATTGAACTCAGGGGCACTCAACCACTGAGCCACATCTCCAACCCTATTTTGTATTTTATTGAGAGGTAGGGTCTCACTGAGTTGCTTAGCACCTCTCTTGTTGAGGCTGGCTTTGAACTTGAGATCCTCCTGCCTCAGTCTCATGAGCCACTGGGATTATGGACTTCTACCAGTGTGCCTGGAAACAATGCATCTTAATGAATTATAAAAGCAAAGAAAAATCCAAACCTGAAATTAGTAGAAAGAAATAGGGAAGAAGAAGAAGAAATGGGGAAGAAGCTAAGCTTGCTGGCATAGTGCTGGTCCTCACCAGCCCTCTCCTCAGCAGCAGTGGAAAGCAGAGGAAGGTGACAGAAGATAAGAGCCTTCCCATCCAGGAGTGACTTTTTAAAAAATCCACCTCTCCTCACTCCCCATACCCACTCCCACCAGGTTGGGGGGTGCAGTGGAAGACCCACGTCTTGGGAAGCTCCAGACTTGGGTTGTTTGTAGTTTTTTGCCTTTTAGAGAAGAAGAAAAAAAAAAATCTTTCCACTATTTAGTTTTTGATTCTGATGACTCCTTTCTCTTCTACTCTCTGGTCCTGATTTTTATAAACTGTTTTCAAGTGTCCTATGGGCCAAGGCAGGGCCAGAGGTCTCCCTTCCTCGAGCCCCTCAGCTCCTTTCCAGGCATTGCCCAACCCCACTGGTTGCCAAACACTACACCTGCCACACTGCCTGCCCCACTGCTCACCTGGCCAGGACCATAGCACCTCCACCCAAGTTCCTGGGTTGGGGACAGGGAAGAAGGGAGGCCTAGGAAGGTCTCCCCTGATTTTTCATAAAAATCACCCCCACCCCCACCCAGAATTTGGGTTTTTGGTCTTTTCCTTTTTTTTTTTTTTTTTTTTTTTGACAAACGAGGGGGACTCTGGGCTCAGGCATGGGAAGGGGGCTGGCATATGGGCACCACAGCTCTAATGCCATGTTTTTGTACAGAATTTGATGGTTACTTCTTTGTTCTCTTGAAATAAACAGGAAAAGTACACTTCTCTTTTGCTACTCCTGGCCCTCTCCCTGGCATATGCGAGATCCTACCCCAACCCCTCTCTACTCTTCTTTTTCTTTATGGACTGTCCCTGGTGACAGAGGCCTGGGAGGAGCAGGAAGATGAGAAATGGGGTTTCCCAAGACTCAGCTGCACCCCGATTCCTATGGCTCTGCTGGGGAAGAGGTTTCGGAGAAAATATTGAAGATTCTTACCTTGCTGTAGAAGCTGCCTACAGTTCTCCAGACCCTCTGTGCTGCCGAGGACTTTCCAGAACGTGTATGTCAGAGGACACAGGCAGACCCTCCCTCGATTGGCACTCTGCTGCATTCTGTTGAGCCACAAGATGTCTTTTTTTCCTAAAAAAGAAAGGAAACAAGAATGGGTTGCTGGCCTTTCAAAACCAGATTTTCACATGGAAGTCTGGATTTCTGGCTTCTCTGAAAAAGAGAGCTGTCAGCCTGATGGTGCTGGGCCTGCACTTCTGGATGGTGGCAGATGGCTGGCACTGAATGGAGGAGATGTAAGCGTCTCATCACAGTCCCCAAGACTTGGCTGGGGGACTGCTATAGTGTATCATTGGACTCACACCATGTGTCTTGTTTTGATTTGTTTGTTTGTGTAGTGTTAAAAGGCAAATGAAATATTTTCTAGGTCTCTCTCTGACTTGGCTTCACACCTGGTCTATTTCCTACCCTTAGGTGACCTGTCTGGCTCTTGTGAGCGTTTACATTTGACCCTCGTTTTAGTCAGCCTTCCTGTATCCAGATCTTCACTGCATCCAGATCTTCTGCAGGATGACCATGGAAGCTTCAGCAGGCAGGGAGCTGGCATTTTCTGAGCACTTAATAGGTGCCAGGCTTGTGCATCACATGGATAAGCTTATTTGACTCTTATCCTTCCTAAAGAGGGGGCTCTTTGCAGATGAAGAAATAGGCTTAGCAGGGTGAATGGCAAAAATGGAGTTTGCATATGCAGTTCCTGACACCAAAGACCTTGTGTTTAACTGCTTCTGTGTGGTGGGACCTCTGTTTAGAAACTTGGTATAGGAAACACAGGAGCAGGGGTGCTTGGGTGAACTGCATGTCTAAATCTAATCTAATTCTTTAGTTGTACAGCCAACATAACTCAGCCCAGAGAAATTAAGTGACACACCCAAGATCATCCAGCTGGTGACAGAATGAGGAGCAGAGGCTCAGAATCATCCCATTTTCCAGGTCGGAATGCTTCCTGTCCCACTGCACAACAGCCATTTCCTCCAGATGCCCACGGGGATCATACCATATTCATTTCTGTACCTCCAGAACTGAGTACAGGACCTGACACACATGAAGCCTCAAAAGAGACCAATGGGACCCCACAACCCACACTGGTGTGAGCAAACGTTCTGCCAGCCACAGTGGCCCCCTGTATTGGTGTGATTTGTTTGGCCTGCACAGTGATTACATTTTTTTAAATCTGTTGCCCACTAATTTCACACTAACACACACACACACACACACACACACACACACACACACACAATGGATGTCCAGTTCTTGAAAAACCAGGAGTTTCTAGAGCTGCACTGTCCAATGTGGTAGCCATCAGTTACACATAACCAGTAAGCACTTGAAACGTGGCAAATCCAAAATGAGTTGTGCTATTAGCATAAGATACACATGGGTTTTCAAAACTCAGTGTAAATGAATATAAAATACCTCACTGACAATTTTTATATTGATTACCTGTTGAAATGATACTATTTTGGACATATTGGGTTGAATAAAATCTATTAAAATTAAAAAAAAAAAGACAGAAATAGAAAGGATCAGAGCATAAGTAAATGACATAGAGATTAAAACCGAAAATCAAAACCAAAACAAAACCAATGAACCAAAGAGCTGGACTTTTGAAAAGATAAATAAGATAGACAAGCCTTTGGCTAAATTAACCAAGAAAAAACAAAGAGAAGATTTAAAGTAGAGATGAAAAAGGAGACATTATAACCAATACCATAGAAATGTAAAGGATTATTAAAGACTATTATGAACGAGTTTATGTTAACAAATTGGAAAATCTAGACAAGAAGGATAAATTTCTGCACACATGTAAACTGCCAAAATTGAACTGCAAGGACATAAAAAACCTGAATATCAACAAGTAATGAGTTTGAATTATAACAGTTGTCCACTTTATGCTTTGATTATATCCCTTAGTGCTCTAAAACCGACGTATTTTTTTGTTTCCCAAACTTCTCCTCCCTGACCTTCTCTTCCCTGACCTTCTTCCTCTTGATCCTCTCCTCCCCGATCTTCTCCTTCCTAATCTCAGGAAACAGGATTTCTCTGAATCACCTCTTTAAAAACCTTCTGTGCCCCATTATGGGGAGAATCACAGACTCTGGGACAAGAGTCCCCAGTGTTTCTCCTTTGCTTACAAAGCAATAAAACTTCCTTCATTTTTCTCAAAACCTTGTCTTTGTTATTGAATTGGTTGTGAACGAGGACCAAGCTTTCAGTTACAGAATTAGTAATGAAAAGTCTCCCAACGAAGAAAAGCCCTGAACTAGATAGCTTCTCTGTTAGTGGGGCATGCATTCTCAGGTGGCTCTGGTGGGAATTTGGGGAGTAGGAACATCGGCAGTGACTGAATTAATCTTCTCTGTGTTCCCCCACCCAGGACAGTAGTCGTGTGTGTGTGTGTGTGTGTGTGTGTGTGTGTGTGTGTTTCCTTTACTTTTCATCTACATCCTGACTGTGATTGAAAACCTGACGATCTTCTTTGCAGTTAGTTTGGATGGACGTTTTCACAGTTCCATGTGTGCATGTTCTAGTTTTTTCTCACTCCCTTTCATTGGCCACCTCTTGCAGATGTTCTTTCTTCCATTCACTTGGAAACACTGAACACACCTTGTAAATTGTCGATGGCTATTGACAGCTGTGTTGCCAACTGCAACCTGCTCTGCCTCCTGACCATCACGACCCCCCAACTGTGTGCTCAGCACTCAGCAGGCTTGTATCTTCGGCTTCACAGTCCTTCTATCTCAGATTGTGTGGATTTCTACCCTATCTTTCTATGGCCCTAACCCAATCATAAGATCTGTGATTTCATCCCTTTATTGACTTCAGCCTGTTAGAGATGACTCTGGGATCCTATTGCAAGATGGGATCAGTGCTCTTTCCATTCTAATAACAAGTCAGATTATTTCTCTTCCTTACATCAGAATTATCATTGCTCTCCTGGGCATCTCTTCACTGAAGTGCTACTAAAAGTTATTCTCCACCTGGGCTGCCCATATTTCTGTTTTTGTGCTGTTTGTCAACAGCGAGGCCTTCAGGTATCTTAGGTTCTCTGCTACTTATACGCCATTCTGAGACACCACTGTTGCTCAGATATTCTCTGTCTTTGCTCCCTTTTTCAATCCCATTACTTATAGCCTGAGAAATAAGGACATAAAAGATGCAATTAATAAGCTCTTTTGCTTTCAAAGATGTTTAATATATTTGGCAGGTAATTTACTCTTTACCCTAATGAAATCCCTTTCCAAAATACTGATCTCAAAAATGACTAGGAGTTAAAAAATTATACAGTTAGTCCAACTCTCTCCCCCACTGAGTTGATGAATAGACTCAGAAAGTCCTCTGAGGGTTTACAGAGATTACAAAAATAACAATTCTATGCCTTACACTCTAAGGTCAGAGAAATGTTTTCTATCCCTCTAATTTTGTTTTCATTTGATTCTTTTTATTCTTTTTTTGGTACTAGGAGTTGAACCCAGGGGCACTTAACCACTGAGCCACATCCCCAGCCCTTTTTATATTTTATTTAGAGACAGGGTCTGGCTAAGTAGCTTAGGGCCTCGCTAAGTAGCTAAGGCTGGCATTGAACTCTTGATCCTCCTGCCTCAGCCTCCTTAGCCACTGGGATTACAGGCGTGTGCCACTGTACCTTATTTTATTCTTAATACAACAGAGAAGCATGTACTCCAAGAACTTTGATCATAGGCTATATTTGATATTGGGTTAACTGCTGTACAAAGCAATTGAGTAGGTCATATCTTTACCTTTGAAAATTTACTCAACTATATAAAATCAATGCAAAAGATGGTTAAGATATAATGAATGCATGTATTTACATCTATAATCAAATTCACTAATCCATGAATCTAAAATTATTTTGTCTCTTTTCCCTTCCATTGCAATGCTAATCTACATGATTTTACAGTAGTTTTCATATGATAAATACATGATTTTTGTCTTCTTCTTCTTCTTCTTCTTCTTCTTCTTTTTTGGAAACAGGGTCTCACTAAGTTACACAAGCTGACAAGCTGGCCTTGAACTTGAATCATCCTCCCTTAGCCTTCCCAGTAGCCAGCATTATAAGCATGTGCCATCATGCCTGACAATTTTATAATCCATATTTCTGTAAACTCGAAATTATATTCTGACTTACTTGTGATTCACACAGTATTTATAAACACTAGTTTAATCATAGTGACATGTCTCATTGATTGGACATACAAATTACCTCTCTACTTTGAACCTTTATATTGTTTTCTGCTTAACATCAGTCTTATAAATATTGCAAGAATCACATTCTTACATAAAGTTCTTTTGATTAGAATTGTTTCAAGATAAATTTCAGGAAATTGATTTATCAAAGAAAAACGTGAAAAAATGTTGTATAGCTCTTGATAAAAATATTGTTTTTATAAATATCCACACAAATAATACATTAATTTAATACTTTCAACACAATTTCAATAGTATGACAACTGGCATACAGATTAAATAAAGAACTGTAGTTATTTTGTGAAGCCCATCAATTCTTTTCACTGGCAAGTTAAAGTTGTAGCATTACTGTAACAGGAGATTGTGATAAATTGAGTTATAGGTCTCAATCCTTCATATTACTATGACAAATTTATAGATATGAAATCTTGCAATGAAAGGACTCATGATAGGTAATGTGTATTTTCAGGCCTCACAATATTGAATTGCCTCTTTTCTCCTTACTTGGCTATTGGGATGTTAATGGACATTGGGAGATTGAGTATGTTCTTTTGTATCTGGGTTTGTCCCCTGATAGCTGCTTCCCTTTCTGCCTTGAACCCATGTGAAGTTAGTGCCCCAGAGAATCATTCAATAGTTCACAGAATGAAAGACAGGAGGAGCTGACCTGAATTCAACCTGCTGAAAGGCCGGTGCCTGGGGCCCAGAACCCAGTTGTGAGCCTGCAGTTTAGCTTAACTACTTCCAATGCAACTGACCTACAAGAGCACAAAACCAAATGATTGTCATTTTTATGCCCATGTCCATGTGCACAATACTTGATGAATTATGACATTATACTGTATATGGGCTCTACCTGACCTGACCTTATACCATCCTAAGATGGTTTTAGTTAGTGCTTATTGTTAGACTCTTAAGACAAGGGTAAAATAAAAAAGCTCTAAAGGCAATGTGTATATAACAAATATCACAACGTATTGAAGGACTGTAGAATTTTCTACTCTTCTTATACCTGTTGCTTGCCATATGTACATACACAAAATGTTTAGTCCAGCATAGCACAAAATTCAGATGTATTCTATGTAATATTTTCTAACTGGAAATTGTTGCATTAGACAAATTGGTAAGTGTGTCTTCGTCCCCAATCATAATAGCATTTTTATTGCATATATATTTAGTTTTCAGCAGGGGTAGGAAGTGGTGAAAGAATCATTAAACTTGAAAATATTCTTTTAAACGTACAAGAAAATAGAGACAATTTAAAATAAAATTGGCAAGTAGTATGGTAAATAATTTAAAAGAAGATAAACTGAAAAGACTAATAACTACACAGAGAGATGCTTAAGCTCTTTATTAAGACCAATTGCTAGACAGAGTATGAAAGCAAATAAATGTACTTGAGAGCTGATACACTGGTATAGTCATTCTCCAAGGAAAACCTGGTAGAAATTAAATTGAACTCAGGAGTATCTTCTTTCCTAGTAATCCTGTTCCTAGAAATGTTTCCCAAAGACATTTTCATATATGTTTGTAAGTTGACATGTGTGGACACGTATTTGAGGATGAGGCAGTTTGGAGAAATCTAGGGTCTATTATAGAGAAAGTATGTACTCACATTTCAGAGGATCATAAAAGTGTTTGATCCTGTGAAACTGAAGAATGCAAAGAAATAAATAATTCCAGGGGGACACAGGGATATCCTGTGGTTTCTGGGATGATTGATGATTGCCTCCTATTCATACATTTTTCAGCCTTGAATGTGGAAAAAATGTATGATATTGAAGCCAGAATTGGGGACAGGCAATTAGTGTAGAAATAGGGGATCGGGTCAGATGGAGGAAATGGAGGCCATGAAAGCCATCTGCCTCTGGAAGTTGGAGACTGCCCCTGGGAGGATGGAATGTCAAGGATCTCCGGAGCCCATTGATTACCAAATTTACCTGCCCTTATCAAGGACTACAGGCAAGGAGCTGCTAATTAATGCCCCCTGAGCCCTTACCTGCCTGAATCAATTTGGGCCTCCCCCTGCTCATCTGCTTCTCACTTTATACATCTCACCTGTAAAACAGGGCCTAGTCAGGTAGCAGGAAGGAAAGAGATGGGGGAAAGAACAGGAGAATAAAACCTAAAAAAGGACAAGATTTGCTCAATCCTATGGATTCCACCTTTGAGTCCCCTTCTTCACCCGGGAGAGTCTGCTTTTACTTTTCTTTGATAAAGTTTCTTACTTTCTACTCTATGCTTGCCTCAGTGTGCTTCTCTGGTGTTATACCTCAACACCTGAGGAAGCAGGACTTGTTACCAGTAAACGGTGGTATCAATATTTTGAGTCCCATTTTTGAGTCATAAAGAAAAGTCCAAGAAAATCATTTGTTAATTAGGGTTCAAGTGAACTAAGAGTACTCTTACCTCACATAAATGTAAAACAAGATTTAAAACAATTAATAACAATTGTCTTTTCTAACACATTGTAAACATTAAGTTGAAGTTGCCAATATGAACATGTGATTTTTAGAAAAATAGGTTTCTATCTATGAAATGATACTCAAGGAAAAAATGTGCATTTTTCTAAAACCTACATTTGGGCTTCTATGTGCTGTTTTCAATAAAGGAACTAGAACTTTTTGAAGAAAAGTGCATTCTACATTAGAGGGCAAGAGAAATTCAAGGAGAGAATGGAATATCTCATAGCCTTAAAACAGGTTTACTTTCAAAATTTCTGGAGTAAAATACAAAAGTATAAATGAAAACTTTTAAAAATTTTGTCAATTAAATATAATCTTATAAAACCCATGTGGTCATAAAGAAACAAAAAGTAATTCATTTGGCTTTTCTCTTTAAATAATTAATATATGTGCTTTAAACTTATTCAAAAAAATATAATTCTTGGAAGTCAGTTTTGTGAAAGCCGAAAGTAGAATGGAATTGATCTTGATAGGATTGGCATATAACCCTGTTAATTTGCTTCAGTCTTTAAGAGACCTCCCTGCCTATCATTTCTTTTTCTGGAGAAGTTTCTGATCTTTATGCACAATGAAAGTAAAATAGGAGAAAATTAATATTATTTGCTAAAATATTAACCTAAGACTTCTGTATGAGATCAGTAGGCAAAACATGTGATTGTGTTTCCTAAATTAAACAATATCAAGTAGGACCAAGTAGTAAGCCTAGCTCCCTTCTTCCACTGCTGCATCTCTGTGGAACTCCTCCACTCTACATTATCAACATTGCCAAAATCTTTTTCTTGCATTTTCAGAATTTGATGCATCAAAAAGTCAATCTAACCAGAAGTACCCAGAAAGGGAAGGAAAAACAGATAAGAGGAAAAGTAACTTTATACCAATGCCTAGAGTCCTCAAGCTATCTCACTTGGGATTGAATTGGAGTTCCATGGGATTGGGGTTCTTCTGGTTACCAATCTGAGCTGTTTTTCTAATTGGAGCTATTATGGGGATATTTTTCTACTTATCTTGAGTCATTTGTGTAGAAATCCCAAGAGAGTCTTTATTCCCATTTCAGCATTCTGTGTATGTTCAGAAAAAGATATATATATAAATATATATTTATATATATAGAGAGAGAGAGAAAGAGAGAGAGGGATTTGGGGAAAGAGAGAGAGAAAGACTATACAGTGAGAGTCAAATCTATGTCTTACTGATGGACGAAGGAAATTCATTTTAGATGGAGGACTCAGGGAGAAAAAAGATAACAAAAGAGCAAAGGAAGTTTGTCTTGGTATATATAGGCCAGTGAATTCATTAATTTTGCAGAATGGGAGATATCCAGAGAAAGAACAACATACCTATTTAACAATAGACGGTTTCAATGAGCCTACAGATATGGTGAGTAGTCTTTGAGAAGGTTTTGAGATGTGGGGAAAGAGTGTTACAGGGCAAGTTAGTACAAAATGCAAAGGTCTTGAATACTAAATTTCTCCAGAAATGAG
Organism: Sciurus vulgaris; assembly: GCF_902686455.1. Lineage (NCBI taxonomy): Eukaryota > Metazoa > Chordata > Mammalia > Rodentia > Sciuridae > Sciurus > Sciurus vulgaris. The sequence goes on along the minus strand of NC_136461.1, from coordinate 119,945,575 downwards.
TGAGATGCAGGTAGGACCAGATTGGAAGGACTGCTTTAAAATTTCAAATGAGCTTTGTGATTGATTCCTAAAAGTTTCAGGAATAAGTGGTCCACGAATCAGATGAGATTTCCAGTTGGCTGTTGGGCAGTTAATGTCAGTGATATTTTCACTAGAGTTATCTTTACTGAAGTTTAGATAAGGATAGAGAAGGATTCAGTGGGCAAAGTTTAATACTTTTTCTTTTAGATTAAGATTTTCTTTATTCTTTCTTTGACTTAGTGATATTATTATTATTATTATTATTATTATTATTGATTCTGGGGATTGAATGCAGGGAAGCTTTGACACTGAGCTATATCCCTAGTTCTTTTTAGTATTTTTAAAAATTTTGAGACTCACCAAATTGCTTAGGGTCTCTTTAAGTTGCTGAGGCTGGCCTAGAACTTGCAATTCTCATACCTCAGTCTTCCAATTTGTTGGGATTGAAAGCATGCCCTTTACCTACCTTAATGATATCTCTTTAGTAAATTAGAGAGTTAGACCTGGATCTGCTTAGAAGGCACATTCCTGAAATAGTGCTTGTTTCAGTTTTTAGAACCTTGATCTGAAGGCCATAGTTAGGAGATGTACAGAAGATTGGTGGGGAAGTCAAGACTTCTGGGACAAAACAGCTATGTATATGAAAAAGAAACTAAAGGAAATATTTAAAAAAGAACAAATGAATGTATAATATGGAGACGTAGCTATAGATTTACACATTGTATGCCCACACCCATACACATACACTTATACCCACACCCACACACATACATAATAATCACAGGTATAGAACAGGAATGAGATTAGAAATTCGGCATATGAATTTGGGACCGGGACACAATTCAGTGCATATCAGACAGGGATAGAAAGTTGGACAAGGAGAGGTTTCTAAGTAGAAGAGTCCAGAATAAAATGTGGAGTTTAGGGAGAGATCCAAATCAAGAAATTTTGGCGCCACATTAACTAAGAAGACCAATAGACTGTACATACAAAGAGAGAGTCATTTAGAGGAAGAAAAATGAGAAATGAAAAAAATTCACCAGCAATATATTTCTCTTTATCATTATAATAATGAATTAAATCATATACCAAGAATCAGAAGAGCTGAAAGTTTGAGGAAATAATGTTAGAACAGTTGTTGGGAGATATCAGTAAGATTTAAACATGGAAAAGACCACTATCTTAATATCTTGCTATTCCTTCAGTAACTGGTTCTTTCTTTCTTTCTTTCTTTCTTTCTTTCTTTCTTTCTTTCTTTCTTTCTTTCTTTCTTTCTTTCATTTTTTACAGATTGCATTTTAATTCATTGTACACAATGGGGTACATCATTTCATTTCTATGATTGTACATGATGTAGATTCATACCATTCATGTACTCATACATGTACATAGGGTAGTGGTGTCTGTCTCATTCCATCATTTTACATACACTCCTCCCTCTCATTTCCCTCTATGTAATCTAAAGTTTCTCCATTCTTCTCTCACCCCCAGCCTCAATTATATATCATTATCCTCTTATCAGGGAAAACATTCGGCCTTTGTTTTTTTGGAATTGGCTTATTTCACTTAGCATGATATTACTCCAATTAGAATATCTATTATTAAGAACACAAACAATAATAACTGTTGGCATGGATGTGGAGAAAAAGGCACACTTTCACCTTGCTGGTGGAATTGCAAATTGGTGCAGCCACTCTGGAAAGCAGTGTGGAGAATTCTCAGAAAACTTGGAATGGACCCACCTTTTGATCTAGTTATCCCACTCATGGGTTTATATCCAAAGGACTTAAAATTAGCATACTACAGTCATACAGCCACATCAACATTTATAGCAGCTCAATTAACAATAGCTAGATTGTGGAACCAACCTAGATGCCTTTGAACTGATGAATGGAAAAAGAAACTGTGGTATATATACATACTGGAAAATTATTCAGCCATAAAGAAGAATAATATTATGGCATTTGCAAATAAATTGGAGAATATCATGCTAAGTGAAATAAGCCAATCCCAAACAACCAAAGGTTGAATGTTTTCTATGTTTCTTTAAACACAATAATTTTAAAATATTGTCTGGCCACCAGGATCAACATTGCCTGCAAGCTATTGGGTACTAAGTCAGTTCCATTGAATTAGAAGCTCTTGGGCTGGGGACAAACAATCTGAGTTTTAACAAGCTTCTAGCTGATTCTGATGCATACTAATATTTGAGAATCTCTGGTTCAAAATATTGGCTGTGCTTTTTGCATTGCATTTTTTTTTTTCCTTACTGCAATTGCAGAGTTGTAAGCAAGCATGGAATACAGACCCTTTCGTTTTTTAATTTTATTCTTCTATCCCCAATTCAGGGGTCTACCCAGAGGCTGGCTTTTGGTAAGTGAATTTTCTCTCAGAATAACAGCAGACACTATCTAGAAACCTTGGTGTACTAGGAGTTGAAACTCTCACCTTCCCCTTGAAGATGGAGACCCCCAATCTGACCACGGCTCAGGAGTTTATTTTCTCTGCCTTCCCTTATTCCTGGGGAGATTCTGTCATCTGCTTCGTTCCACTGCTCTTCATCTATGCTTTCATTGTTGTTGGCAATGTGGTTATCATCGCCGTGGTCCAGCTGAATCCTCACCTCCACACTCCCATGTACTTCTTTATCAGTGCCCTTTCTTTCCTGGAGATTTGGTATACCACAGCCACCATCCCAAAGATGCTCTCTAGTCTGCTCAGTGAGCGAAGGAGTATTTCCCTAAATGGCTGTCTCCTGCAGATGTATTTCTTCCACTCCACAGGCATCAGTGAGGTCTGCCTCTTGACAGCTATGGCCTTTGACCGCTACCTGGCCATCTGCAGCCCTCTTCATTATCCCACTATCATGACCCCCAAGCTGTGTGCCCAGTTGACTTTGGCTTGCTGTGTTTGCGGCTTTCTCACACCACTCCCTGAGATTGCCTGGATCTCCACGCTGCCGTTTTGTGGCTCCAATCACCTTGAGCATATCTTCTGTGACTTTCTCCCGGTGCTGCGCTTGGCCTGCACGAACACACAAGCCATCGTCATGATCCAGGTGGTGGATGTTGTCCATGCGGTAGAGATCATCACAGCGGTGATGCTCATCGTCACGTCCTACGTTGGTATCGTGGCTGTGATTCTCCGGATTCGATCAGCAGAAGGTCGCCGCAAAGCGTTTTCCACCTGTGTCTCCCACCTGACGGTCTTTTTGCTCTTCTTTGGTAGCGTGGCTCTCATGTATCTCCGCTTCTCTGCCACTTACTCCCTGTTCTGGGATACTGCCATTGCTCTGTCCTTTGCAGTTTTATCTCCCTTCTTCAATCCCATTATCTATAGCCTGAGGAATAAAGAGATAAAAGAAGCTATCAAAAAGCACATGGCACAAGCCAAGATCTTTTTTCCTAAGACCAGGGACCTCCAGTAGGAGCCTTCAGCTGTGAGTATATATAGCAGCTGGTTCCTTCTCATCCTCACCTCTCAGAAAAACGTCTTCTAGTAAAACTGGTTCCCTAAAGGTCCCTAATAAACAAAATTTGCTAACAGCTGAATTTGACAGCTTCTATTCAATCTTTGTCCAATTTAACCCATTTTGGGACCTAATTTTGTTTATTAAACTTAATGCCACTCAAGGTATCTGAGGTCAGCTCATTTTGGTGAAATGCTCTGGGTGAACACCTTTAATTCTAATACAATCAAAACATTTGTTTGTAAATTATGGTAACTGAAATTCAACTTCATAAGACTGTTTTTCTCCATGGTGCCAACAGTGGAAATAAAGAATGACCTTAACTTGTAAATGGAGTGTTCAAGTATTGCTCGAGAAGCAATCTAGCTTCAAATAAAATAATGCATCTAATAATCTCTTTCTTATGATAAATGAAAATTCTAATCTTTGTTTTCACTGTGATCAAATGCATTATACATATTAAATAATAAATCTGCTGAATGAATAAATCAACATCACCTTGCTAAATTTCGATTGTTTTCAGGCAATGAATGATTTATTGTATTGGACAACAAATCTTCATTTTTTTCAAGTTCCTTCATTCATGGACTTTTAGGATTCTGGATCTTTTTTTTTTTTTTTTTTTTTTTTTATCCTACCTTCTTAAGGACTCCCTTTTGCTGACCTTTTTTTTTTTTTTTTTTTTTTTTTTTCAATCATACAGGATTCATAGGAACCAATATCTTGGTTTGGATGTGAAAGAACTTGACAATAGTGCAAGTGCTGAGATTTTTAGGTGTCCCTAGCCCACCAACACAAATTCTATAGTTGTTGGCCTAGTTTTCTTGCTTCTATGGCATAGTCCTTCCCTCACCCTCACCATGGAATCACAGGTACTTGAAAACTGGATAGAAGTCAGAATGATCTTAATTTGTAAATGGAGTAATCCATTTACAAGGAGTAAAGGAGGGCATAGTTTTAAAAAGGCTAATGCCATCTAATAATGAACTGGGATGGAGCAGAGAAAGAAAATCAAAGAGAAGCTGTAGGTCTTGGGTGGAAGAGATCTAAACAGATGGAAGGCTTCAGAGAATACTTACTTTTAAAAATATGAGGAAAAGCAAGAAATACTGCTGAGTTTATATAGCATGTTTTTAATGTTCTTCAAAAGATATGAGAAATGGTATTACTGTACAGATTGGGTGACTATGCTAAATTTTCTGGTATTGTTAGAGAGTTAATATACATGACCATCCATTGGGTGAAAGTGCAATTCCCTTCTCTCTCTCTCTCTCTCTCTCGTATATATAATTCCTTCCTAGATGTACACGGATAGAGCACATGCTAGGCTCTGGGTTCAATAACCAGCACTGCAAAAAGAAAAAAAAAAAAACAAAACTGTAGGCATTGTTACATTATTATTATATTATCATGCTGTCTTGATAATGATGGTATGATGATGGTTAAAGAAATCAGAATATCCTTTTTTTTTTGAAAACTGTTACCATCATTTGGTTTACTCTAATGCCCTTGCTTCCTACCCAAGTGGCTTTTGTAACGAAAAGGCACATCTCTGGGCTAATTACTTAAAAAACCATAAAGCAGCACAAAATCTCTCCAAAGTCACCTTAAAATGCCTCTGAATGTCCTAATATTCTTCTGAAAACAACTGATCCAAGTGCCTTCTCATTTTAGGAAGAGCTCTTTATCCCTCTCAGCCTAAGTTATCTCTATTATTGGCAATGAAAGACAGTGAAGCATTCCTTAAAAGTGTCCCATTGTCTGTCCTTTGTGCCAAAAACTCTTAGTTTTTAGAATTCAGGTAGAAATTGCCACAGTTATGACCCCAGCCTCTTCACCATATATTATTTGTCTTCAAAATCATTTACATCCATGTTTACTGAATATTTACTAGTGAAACATCAAGTTTAAAACAGTCTAAAAATTAACTGGGGAAAGAGACATGCTATTGTAATATTAACCACAACATTTAAAGTAAAATCTTAATCGCCATGGGAATACTTAGGAGAGAAAAACTGAATCCCAGTAGAATCACTTCCAGGAATGTATTAGTCTACTCAGTCTGCCATAATAAAATGCTACAGTCTGGGTGGTTTAAACAACTGAAATTTGTTTTCTTACATTTCTGTAGGTTGGGAATTCCAAGATCAAGGTGCCAAGGTGACTTGACTTCCTGGTGGAACTCTGTTTTTGGCTTGCAGATGGCCACCTTCTCACTTTTTCCTCACGTGGTGGAGAGAGAGCTTCTGTCTCTTCCTCTGATAAGGGCATGAAACTTTTGGGATCAGAACCCACTTTTATGAACACATTTAATTATGTTTAATTATGAGCACCTACTCACCAGCTTAATTTCCCATACAGAGACACTGATTTAGGTTTTAGCTTGGAATTTTGTGGGGCCAGGACACAAATTTAAAGTCTGGAATTATGTGTGTTTGGGGGGCAGGGGTCATAATATTTGAGCTGAATCCTGATTTCTTCTTTTTCTGAGGAAAAAAATCACTGATATAGAGGAATCTAGGTGAAGGATATAAATTCTTTTTATTGGTTCTTTTTAGTTTTATGTGACAGAATTCATTTTGATAATTATACACGCATGGAATATCTCTTGTTCTAATTCAGACCCCAGTACCTCTCCTTCTTCTCCCCTCTTCCCACCTCCTATTCCCATCCCTCTATTGTTCTTTCTGCTATACCCACAATTATTTTTAAAACTAATTTCTTGTGGATGTACACGATAGAGTCACTGTGGTATAGCCACATATGTACATAGGAAAGGTATGTCAGATTCATAAATTCTTTTAAAACATAAAAGAAATGTAGGGAGCAAATAACCTCAGAGAACCTGAAGTGTTAAGAGTTAAAGTGGGTAGTGAACTACCAAAAACAAAACAACTTTTCATTTTTTAAATATCTCTACTCTCTTGATTCCTTTAGTAATCAAAACTGGAGAAATTTAAAAATGAACACTATTTCTGGAGAGACAAAAGTAAAATTTAAAAATAACAGATTAATGATGATGTCTATTACATGGGGGGAGGGATTAGTTTTACATTAAAGATAACATATTTGTCTTTGTTGATATATGAATCAAGGAAGTCAGACTCCACAAATTTCACAGTAAATGAAGGCATTAATTTTTGGAGTGTCTGAGGCCAGGAGAAGATCACTCACTTGGTTGTAATGTCTGAGCAGGGACAGTTGAAAGCTGTTCAGTGCAGATTACACTACTGTGAGAAGTTCAGATCTGCCCAGAGCTGATAACCATGGCCAAGTACAACAACCCTACAAATCACCCCCACCCTTTAAAAATTGTACACAGGAGTTCTCTTTTAAAAGTTTTCTCTTAAAACTTTCTCCATTTTTTGACTTCTAAGTGAGTCAGAACAGTAAATAATGCCATCTAAAAATTAAGTTTTTTTTTTTTTTTTTTTTTTTTTTTTTTTTTTTTTTGCACTTAATTGTCTTCACTTTAACTTCTTATTGCTCCAATTCCTTTAAGGTTATTTGTTCTTCAATTTTATTTTAAAATGTATGCAGACTTGCAAATTCGTAATTTTCTAAAAGAAGAAAAACAGAATTGCCTTCCTTTACTTTCTTTTAAGCTCTCTGTAATAAACTCCAATGTCTCCTGTAACCTCTCAAAATTTTTTGCTCATTGCATGGCACACAATTTTATGGATTTTTTTGTACATTTGTGTCTGCGTGGGATCTACTGTATATTCTTTCTTTAAATTTTTTTTAATTTTTTCTAATTAGTCATACATGACAACAATGCCTTCATGCATTTTGATTTATCATAACTGGAGTATAATTTCTCATTTTTCAGATTGTACATATTGTAGGATCACATTGGTCATGCAGTCATATATGTACATGGGGTAATAATGTCTGTTTTGCTCTACTACCCTTTCTACCCCTATACCCTTTTTCCCTTCCCTTATTCCTCCTCCCTAATCTAAGTAACTCTATTCTTCCTGAGTGCCCCCACTTATTGTGAATTAGCTTCTGCATATGAAAAGAATATTTGGTTTTGGGGTTTGGACTAAATTGCTTAGCATGGTATTCCTCAATTCCATCCATTTACCAGCAAGTAAGTTGGTTCTCATCAGGATTTCTATGTGATCAGAGCTGATGAGCATTCTCTTTTTATTTACATCTTTTATTGGTGCATTATAGTTGTACATAATGATGGGATTTGTTGTTACATATTTATTTGTAACAATATAGTTTGAGGAATTTCATTCCCTAGTACTTCCCTCCTTCTTCCCTGCCCCCTACCCCCTGGTCTCTTTCTTCTACCCATTTACCTTTGATTTTCATGAGCTCTGCCCCCACCTTTCTGTTCCTTTTTCCTATCAAACTTCCATTTATGAGAGAAAATGTATGACTCTTGACCTTCCATGTTTGACTTATTTTGCTCAACATAATGATCTCTAATTCCATCCATTTTCCTGAAAATGACATAATTTCATTTTTCTTTATGACTGAATTACACTCCATCGTGTATGTATACCACATTTTCTTTAGCCATTCACTCACTGATGAACACCTAATCGAGTTCCATAGTTTGGCTATTGTAAACTGTGGTACTCTTAACATGGTATGCATGTGTCATTGTAGTATGATGACTTTAAATACTGAGAGGTGGTAAAGATGGGTGGTTGAATGCCTAGTCTTTTGAGGAAACACCATGTTGATTTCCATAGTGGTGGTACTAATTTACAATTCCACCAATAGGATTAAAAATTTTCCTTTTATTCCACACCCTCTGCAGCACTCATTATTATTTGTATTCTTGATTACTGCCATTCTGATTGATGTGAGATGAAATCTGGGTTTAGTTTTGATTTGCATTTCCCTAATTACTAATTATATCAAATATTATTTCATATATTTGTTGGCCTATTGTATTTCTTCTTTTGATAAGTGTCTACTTGCCCATTTATTAATTGGGTTATTTGGTTTTTTTGTTGTAAATTTTTTTTTTGTTGTAAATATGTTCTAGGTATCAACCCTCTGTTAGAAGAGTAGCTAGCAAAGATTTTCTCCCATTCTGTAGGTTTATTCTTCACATTCCTAATTTTTTCCTTTGTTGTGCAGAAACTTTTTAATTTGATGTCATCCCATTTATTAACTATTGGTATTATTTCCCGAACTTTAAGGGGTCCTATTGGGAGGTCATTTCTTGTGTCTATATGTTAGAGGGTTGACTCTACATTTTCTTCTAGGAGTTGCATCATTTCTGTTGTAATTCCTAGGTTTTTGATCCATTTTGAATTGATTTTTATTCAGAAAGAAAGATAAGGGTCTAGTTTAATTCTTCTACATATGGATAACCAGTTTCCCAACACCTTTGGTTAAAAAGGCAGTCTTTTCTCCAATGCATGTTTTTGGCATCTTTGTCAAGTATCAGATGACTATAGGTATGTGGATTTGTCTCTGTGTCTTCTCTTCTATACCATTGATCTATGTATCTGCATTTATGCCAGTCCCATGCCATTTTTGTTATATGGACTGATGAGCATTCTTGGGAGGTGATAGGAATACAAGGAGAAGGTCAGTGGTCTAAGTGTTAAGCCATTAGGACATAAGTTTTACTCATCATGTCCCTCCATCCATCCCAAGGACATGCTGTGACACTACTAATAGTAGTAAACAATATTCAGAGATTGGAAATCTATACCATTTTCAAGAGAGTAGAAATACAGGGTAGACTGAATTTAAAGTCAACAGGGACCAGAATAACAGCCTAAGAGCTGTCAGCAACTTTTACAATGTATCCCTCCTGGCTGTAATGACTGAAAACCTAAAGACCTCATCTGTTTTGGTTACACAAACCTCTTTCCTGGACATTTCCTGTGGACTTCAGGAGTTTATATTGCTTCTTTTCTCTAAAGACTGGTTCTTATCAACTTATTAAAAATTGCACTAAAAACACTTAAAGTGAAATCTACCCAGTTAACAAAAAATTTTAAGTGCACCACACTGTATTATAAGCACTCTACCTCTGAGCTCCATCCCCAGTCCTTTATACAGTATTGCATGAAGACCCTTAAATGCTGTACATCAGATCTTCAGTTATTTTGAACATCTGAAACTACATCCATTGACTAGCAACCCCTCATTTCTCTTCCACTTGTCCCTGACAATAACCATTCTACTCTCTGCCTCTATGACTTCAACTTTTTCATGAACTCCAACTTATAAAGTTGTATCATTTGTCCTTCCCTGACGAGCTTAACTTCCTCAAGTTTCATCCATGTTTTCTACATGACAGAATTTCCTTCTTTTTAAAGACAATAATATTCCACCATATGTTAAGTATGTACTTAAGTTTTGTAGTGCTGAGAAATAAATACAAGGTCTCAAGCAAGCTAGCAAGCACTCTACCACTGAGTTCTTTATTTTGTTGTTTCTTTGTAGTTATACATGACAAGAGAATTAATTTTGACATAATTATAAAAACTTGGAATGTAATTTGTTATAATTCAGTTCCCAGTACTTCCCTTTCCTCCCTCTTCCTCCTGTTTCCTGTTCCCTTCCCTCTACTCTACTGATGTTTCTGCTATTTACTTTTAGTTTTTTCCCCCCATTTAATTACTGTCTTGTGCATGTTTGAGACAGAGTCTCACTAAGTTGGCCAGGTTGGCCTCAAACTTGCAATCCTCTTGCCTTGACATCCTGAGTCACTGATATTACAGGCTTGTGCACCATGCCTGGATTCCAATGTATTTATAGGTCACATTTTCTTTATCTATTCATCTGTCATAGACGTTTTGATTGTTTTCATATCATAGCTATGCACTGGAGTGTAAATATCTCTTAATGATTTCTATTATTTTGAATATGTACCCAGAAATGGAATTGCTGGATCATATGGTAGATCTTTAATTTTTTTGTAATTTCATACTGACTGCACCAATTTATATGTCCACCAATAGTGTAAAATGATTCCAATTTCTCCACATCTTTGGTTTAAACTTCTTTCTCTCTTTATATCTCTTTCTATGGCAATAGCCATACTAATAAGTATGAGATGATCTTCATTGTGGTTTTCATTTATATTTCCCCAATGATTGGTGACATGAAACACCTTTTTATGTACCTGTTGACCATTTGTATGTCTTCTTTGGAGAAATGTTTATTTGGGTCCTTTGCTCATTTTTTTTTTTTTTTTTCAATGCTGGGGTTTAAACCTAGGGCCTTAATGCTTGCTAGACAAGCACTCTATCTCTGAGTTCCATCCCCAATTCTGTTTGTTTGATTTTTTTAAAATTGGGTTCTTATTGCTGTGTTTGCTATTGAGCTGAAAGAATCCTTATGTTTTGGATAGTTTACCCTTTATCAAATAGATTAAATTATGTTCTTCTATTTTGTAGGTTGCGCTTTAATTTGCTGATTGATTCCTTCACAGAAGTTTTCTGGTTTGATCTAGTACCACTTGTCTACCTTTACTTTTGTTGCTTACACTTTTATTTCCATATCCAAGCTATTATTGCCAAGATCAATTTCATGAAGACTTCTTTCAGGTTTTCTTCTAGGAGGATAATATGATTTTATTCCATTTAAATTAAATTTGGCACTAAAGGTGGAACACAAGTTTAGTAAATGAATTATATCACATGTTCTAGGGAACCTCAGTCTGGAGTTGGTATGAGGAGGGGAAATTATCTTTATTTAAGAGATGAGAACAAGCATCCATTGCATATATACCGCACATACTGGTGTGATTCATTTACATAGTTTCTAATTTTTAAAAGATTCTGTAATGCAGGTATTATCATTCCTACTTTTTCATGATAAGGCAGTCTCTGGAATGTCATGTCTCATTCTGTAGTTATTTGGCTTATGAATATTCACGTAAGAAATCAAATTCATTTCAACATAACCATCGTGACATTCTTCTTTTCTTTATTTTTAGTCAAACTTCTCTTAGCACAGCATTTCTGGTTTCTTTCCCTGGTTTCTTTCATCTCACCAAGAGTGCAAAAAATGTAATAACATTATGGTCAAAGATACAGGATGACTCAATAAACAGAACTGATCATCATGAAATAAAATCGTCTCTTCAACACATGGTGTTGGGAAGATTGCATATTAATACACAACTGGACACTTAAATACCGTACCCCCCAAATCAGCTCAAATTGGACTATACACTTAAACATAAGCCCTGAAACTATAAAACTGCTAGAAGAAGACATGTGGAAAAACTTCATGCCATTGGTCTTGGCAATGATTTTGGGGACAAGAGAACAAAAGCTTAAGCAACAAAAGCAAATTGAAAGAAGTTTGGCTTGGATGGTTCCACTGCTTTGTAAAGAGATTTTAAAGCCATCCTGCAATTTTTCTTTATTGCTTGTTTATTCTTCTTTAGTAAGGTAAACTAAAGAGCTATGCCCTTGAAAATACTCCTTCCTCCTTTTCTCTTCATTAAAAACAATACGTAAAATAGTGTGACTTTTATCTCATATTTTAGGAGTCAGCCCTGTTTTCAAATGTTCTGTAATGCACAGTTTGTCAAATGTAGTCTCCAAATTAATAATTAATTTAGTTTAATTAAATGAAAAAATGAACATATCATATATCTTATCGGTTTTTCCTTCTATTTAAGTGTCAAGGGGACAAGTATATCAGATTTTCAAAAATCGAATCTAGGAGGCCATAGAGAAAATCATCTATATTTTTGGATTGAGCTTACAGCAAAAGTCGGGATAATTTGTTGACTTAAAGGCTGCTAAATGCCTAATGAAGTTGTTGAGTTGTAGAAATGGGTCAGAATAAGAACCTATGTATGGCTTGAGCTCTTACAATTCTGCATTACAGAGTCAAAAATGAACGACAGAAAATTCCTTCCTGATCCATGATTCTCAGCATTATCAAATCTAAAACTAATCAAAGAAACAAAACACATCTAAATGTAGTCTTTTGTCTTATGTCTCTGTCTTTACTTCCTACTCTTCATTTGGAAACTTTGCTTGCATTTTTTCTTTTCTTTTTTTTTTTTTTAAGTCCTGAGACACTGAGCACCATAGACTTCAAAAGTGATGAGTCACAACATTGTATCTGTGAAAGTTAGCAGCTGCCTCAGCTGGGTATGTCTCCTGAAGATAATGTTGATTGTCTCTGCAGGCGGGATTCTGAACTTTTTTTTTTTTTTTGCCACATTTGTAATGTTTCTGACATTCCTATTTGAATTAGAGTAGACAGTTCTATGCACCTCCTTTCTCTCTTTCTCTCTCATACATTTTATCTTGCCAAGTTCTAGACCTTTGGGAAAAATGGAACACTCTCCAATGGAAACCGTGAGTACAGAATTAAATTCTTAGTGCAATTTGTCACTAATATTAGGAACTCTGTCTCCTTTGAACTCTCTTATAATATCTTTAACAGGGTCATTAAGAATTGTTCTTATTTGACTTCTAGGATGTAGAGAATTTTAGCTCTCCTTTTCATGAGTGTTTCACTTAAATTTTTTAAAATTTAAATAATAAACTAGGACCTATGCCTATACAGCAACAACTTGTTAAAGTCATTTCACATAGAGGAAAAACCAGGTAACTTGAAAAAAATAATAAAGATTTGAGTCTCCATGCAATTTTACAGCTGCAATAGTAATTGTGACCTGCAAAGAAGCAATTGTATTTAGAAAGAATAAACAGAGAATGTTGTGGCTAAGGTAAGCTAGGGAACAGTGTTCAGATCTCTATGAGTGAAGGTGGACCCTGTGGAAAATTTGCTGGATATGGTCACACAGGTTGGATCCCTTTAAAGAAGAGGATTATTTTATGTTGTTTGTACAAGATTTTACATTACAAAAACAATTACTGAAATACTAACAATTAGAAATTTATGAAAAGTGGATAGAAGACAGGTTGAAGTTAAACTTTCAGTGTTTTTGAATAAAGCAAAGAATAAAGAACACATGATCTACATTTTTAGGTATGAAGAAACAAAAAATTTCCAGTATTGTATATAATTCATGAAGATAATTGAAAGTTAATTGCAAATAATTTCTAAATATTTAATCAACTTTCAGTGCCTTCTTTAGCTCTTAGAGTCCATAAAATATCATTTCTTTTTTATCCATCTGAAATTCTATGATTTTGTTAATTTAGACTTGCTCCAGTAGCCCACATTCATTCTTTCTATTGAAAAATAAATGTTGGTCCACATTTATGGGAAAAGTTGAGTGTTTTGGATGATTAAGAGTTCTATGGTTTAAGCTCTGCAGTACTTCAAACAATAAACATAAATAAGTTTAAAGGTATCTAAATATAGATCCAACATGAGTAAATAAAAGCCATGGGATATATAAGAAGGACAGCATGCTAAAGATATAAGAACTAGCAGCAGATAAAAGCATTTTTATTTTTATTATTTATTTTTAATTTTTTTTTTTTTTTTTACCTTGCAGATTATGGAGAGCAGTGGGCCAAAGGTTTTGGAAACAGCTGAAGAAATTCAGCAGAGGCGTCAGGAGGTGCTGAATCGGTACGAGCGGTTCAAGGAACGGGTTGCTGAGAGGGGCCAGAAGCTGGAAGAATCCTATTACTACCAGGTTTTCAGGCGAGATGCGGATGACCTGGAGAAGTGGATCATGGAGAAAGTTGAGATTGCATCAGATAAAAGCTATGAAGATCCCACAAACATACAGGTAACTCACCTCCATGGACTTTCCCAAGCAGACCCTAAGTTCTCTATGGAGGGAAACAGGTTTTTCATTCTGTGATTGTTGAAGTGCAGGTGTGAGTGCCATCTGATTCCATTTAGAGACAAAACGTAAATAAGTAAGCCAGTAGAGTGGGAAGTTCAAAAATTGAATTAAGGAAAAATCTAGAGATGCGTTTCCCATTCTAAATTTGGAGAGATGAGGCTGAGAAAAGGAAAATCAAACAAAAACAAACAAACAAACAACAACAACAACAACAAAAAAAAACAGTTGTTGACAGTAGAAATGTTTCTTATAATGAACGTACATTCATGATTTAAGTATCTAGCTGGTTAATAGTAGCAGAATGATGTAATAGAAAGATTAGACTATTACCAAGGACAGTAATTAAATCTCTAAAGGACATACGTTTTCAACTTCTTAACCTTCAGGATCTTATTTACAAAGGAAACTTATTCAAGATAGTATTTGAAATTAAACCATGGACAAAATGGTGACCAAAAGTTTAAGGAATCTCTGACATACCATGTGATTTCAATATTTTGTGACATGAAGCATAAAATCATGATAAGAAATCATAAATGCTTCGAAAGCAACTGCTCTCCATTCTTTTCAGAATCGAGGTTTTTCTTAGTTCTTCTCCAGATGCTGCTTGTGGTTCTTGTTAAGTTCAAATGAAAAATCCTGGGAGAAGAAGTTGGGTGGAGAATTCCACATCTATCTGTTGATGTAGTATTATAGCATGTGCTATCATCATGATCAGAAGAGGGGAGTTCACATGCCAAAAGGACAGGAGTACCTGGAACAAAATCTAAGTAATGTATGGTAAATAGATTAGTTTGCATAAGATAAGCACAGAGCCAGGATGTATGTTTAAAAATCCATTATTATAACTGTCATCTTCTTTGAGCTTTACACTCAACGGAACTTAGCTATTCTTTGAAGGAGACATCACATCTTTTAAATTTCAGAGGAGTCTATGGAGTCTTTAAAATAATAGGATATTTGCTAGAGTCCCCAAAGGTAGCAGGGGCAGGAAAAGACCCTCTCCATGGTCTCTGATGTTGACCCTGGGATCCTTTGAAAACCTACGTTTAGGGGCTTTACCCAGAGTGACTATTACTTTTAGGATAGGACTATTGCAACAATGGCCATGGCTTGTCATTGAATTCAGGTTATGGAGCAAATAATGCTGTCTGAAAGTAAGAGAAGAAGAGTAAAGATCATTTTATGATCAGGGAGACAATGATTCATTATCCATACACTCTGATTTCTAAACTTCAGGGGAAATATCAGAAGCATGAATCTTTTGTAGCAGAGGTGCAAGCAAAATCAAAGGTCCTTCCTGAACTGGAAGAAATCAGGAAAGTTCGATTTACTGAAGATCACTTTGCCCATGAGGACACCAAGGTAAATGTATGGTAGGGGTCTCAAAGAGAAGTTTCTCATTGTTAAATTTGTTATCAGGGTTTTAATCAATTATATCAGATATAAGCCTTAGAATAAGTGCTTCTGCCACTGGTGGTCTCCTGGGATTGAGGGAAAAGTGATGGGATGTCCTTGTTTTCCTTGGGGTAGGAAGAGAACTGTGATTGGTATATGTCATTGGATGGTACTTCATTTCTCTTTATGACACTGTAGGATTATTGGTTCATCAAAACCATGTCAACCTGCTCCACATTTCTCAGATAAAAGTTTTTCCCAGTGACTTTTCTATTTTTTTCTGACCTCATTCTCCTTGGCTCGTAAACTCTTTAAACAAATGATGTTTTCCCATTTGAATCTACTTTGAAATCTTGCCTCTTTGTCTATGAAAGTTTTTTTCTTTTCACGTCCCACATCTCATGACTAATATCTCTTTTCATATTCTCCTTTACTCTTACTACAAACATCCTAAAATTTCATCTTCAGAAAATGTTCTAGAAGTAAAGATAACATTTTCTAACTTAACCCATTCATTCTTCCAGATGTTTGTATTAATATAGTCATTTTTGATAATTTTTGCATTAGTGAACTTTTTACTGTTTATATACTTTTAAGTTACCAGAAATTCAGATTGCATGTTATAAAATTGGGGATTGTGTTTCTGTATGTAGCATAAAAATTCTATGCCTATAATCCCAGTGATCTGAAAAGCTGAGGTAGGAGGATCACGAGTTGGAGGCCAGCCTCATCAACTTAGGGAGATCCTATCTCAGTAGAAAGAACTGGAGATGTGATTCAGTGGAAAAGCTTATTCAATCCCAGTACCAAAAAACAAACAAACAAACAAACAAAAATGAACAAAAGACAAAAAACTAACCTATTTTACTATCAATAAAATATCATAAGACAACGTAGACTTCAACCAGTAAAGAATCTCATTAAAAAGAACTCACAGGAAAATTTCAAAATTCAGATACAATAGAAACAATTTTATATCACTCAGTAACTAATATTCTACATTTATTAAAACATTTGAGAAGTGATTAAAACATCTGCCATCTTTCAGTATCATTAGGGCTATCTCAGATAGCATCATGGTAAGATTCAGAAAGAAATTCAGTCCACAGTTTTGTTGCTACCTTGAGCAACAAAGTAGCTTAAAAACAATTCTTGTAGCTATGACAAGGACAGTAACTTCAGTTGCACAAGAAATGCATTACATGATGTTCTGAGCTAAGGCGATCAAAACCCTCTATATGGTCTCAAATTATATAGTCACAAAATACTCTTACTATTTTGGTGCTACTGATTTCCAGTAACCCAGCAAAATTATAGCTATTACACTTTCTGGCAAACAGTCCATGCTGTTTCTTTTCTAGCATTAACACAGTTATTTGCTGTTTTTAGAACATTTTCTACCTATACTCTACCTGTCAAAAATCTTTCTTTTCCTTAAGGCTCAGTTCAAATAAACAATCTTCCATGCATCCTTCTTCCTGCCTATCTTATTGCTTGTTGTTATTCCACCTTTAAAACCCCAAGGCATTTTTTGCAAAAATTTCTCCCATGCAAGATCATATTTGGCTTAATTCAATAACTATTTTCATATACATCCTATTCCTTTCTTTAGATATTTATTGAACAATTAATGCATGAATGAATGGGAGGGGGAATCATTATTCCAGCTCTTGTCCTGAACAATTCTCTGAATCAGTACCTGCTCCATAGCCTCTGTGAATGATTCTGCCTCTGTCCCCCAAAGGCCCATTTGGAGGAACTGCGTCGCCTATGGGACCTGCTGCTGGAGTTGATGCAGGAGAAAGGCAACCTGCTGTTGCAGATTCTGTATTTCCAGAAGTACTTACAGGAGTGTGAGGACATCTTGGAATGGATTGGTGACAAGGTAAAGGACAGAATGTGTACAGAACCTCCCTAACCTTGTCCCAGGAACTTCATAGCAACTCACTGCACACTGCTCACAAAGAAGTCAGAGTGTCTGTTCTTGGAATTGATTCCATGGAGAAAGGGGGATTCTGGCAAAGATTTAGAGGCATTTGGAGGTTACCACTGTAGGGTGTAAGCCTAAAGCTATGAATCCAAATATGGAGAAGACAAAGACTTACATGAAGAATAGGACTTGAAATGTGATCTGGGCTCATCCTTGTTCTACCTCCTATGATCTTTAGCTCCTTCTCCTAGATTTTTGTTCATACTCTGGGGCCTGGCTTAGAGTATGTCTGGCCCTTTCTCTAATCCCCTCTCAATTCCTATATCCATGGGGTTCATTTTTCTAAGTAGGGAATAATCTCACATTTATTGAAGATGTATACAAGCAAGTACTTAGTGCAATGCCTTTTTAAGATATTTGGTATTTACAAAAGGATGTTGGAGTAGAATCAGAATGAATGGACTCCTTATCTTCCAAAAACATAACAGGGTACTTCCAGAGGCTCTGGCCAACAGTGCACCTGATTTTACTGAAGATTTATTCTAGAGATCACTGGCCCCTTGGCAAGGTGCCGACTCAAGAAATGCACTCTGGTTTCTGGATTTTCCTGGGGATGGGGGCAGTTCTCCCAGGCTCCCCCAGGATTTGCATTGGAGTTATCCTGAGAATGCAGAGATTTTAGGCTTTTTACCTGCAGAAATTCCTAATGTTTATCAGTGGATCAGGAAACTTTTCTGTATCTACAGGAGGCTATAGTGACATCTGCAGAGCTGGGTGAGGACTGGGAGAGAACAGAAGTTTTGCATAAGAAGTTTGAAGAGTTCCAGAAAGAACTGGAAGCTCGAGAGGAGAGAGTGGATAAAGTGAACCAGTATGCCAATGAATGTGCAGAGGTAAGGTGGGAGTGAAAGTCATTTCTGGGAAAGGGTTCTGACCTCCAAGAATAATTTCTGGCTGTAAATAGGTGGGATATGAAGGCAGACAAACATTGTGAGAAAACAGAGGGTAGCATGTTCCTGTAGTAACATAACCTGAGCACTTTCTTCTCCCCTTTGAATCCATCCAGCCCTGGCCAGTTCATGGAAATGGAGGTGTGTGTGTGTGTGTGTGTGTGTGTGTGTGTGTGTGTGTGAAAATTCATAAGGAGCAATGAAGTTACTGTTATATCATGCAGTACATTAATTACTCATATTTACAGAGCACTCTTTGTTCATGAAAAGAAACAAGAATAAAGTAGTGAGGAATATAAAATAATATGTTATCTATTACACACACACACACACACACACACACACACACATATATATATATGCACAGAAACATATATACAACATACTCTATCATTATACATGAATTTTTAGGGGATGGAAAGGAGAAAGGAGGCAGCTTTATCATCATTTACTTAAGAAATAACTAAAATGAATTTGTAGTCTCTGAGTAGACAAAGGGTCTGTTTAGGAATAAATAACCTTAGTATATGCAAAAAAAAAAAAAAAAAGAAACCTTGGAAACCTGATTTTATGTGCAAACACACACACATATGTATATATAAGGAGAGAGAAAGTCATATAACAGACACACTTTCATATAACAGACACACGCACACACACATGCACACATATATAAAATCTCTAACAGTTGGCTATATTGTACTTATCCTCTTATAGTTTCATTATGATTGCAACCCAAAAGTAGGAATGTTAGTAGCTCTTTAAGAACAACCAAGAATTCAGAAGAATGGGTTCTGAAGAAGGGAAACCAGCATATGTCTGCTAATTTTTTTCCAGGCCACATTTCCAATACTCTGCATTTTTCCCCTCTCCCATTTTTCTCCTACTGTGGGAGGTTTCCAATATGTCTATTACTTCTTAATAAACCACCACAAAATTTAAAACAACAAACATGTCTTTCGTTCATGAGTCCATTGGTCAGATATTTGAGCTGCTGGACTGGGTCATTCTCCAAATCTCATCTGTTTCTCTTATGTGACTGAAGTTTTTTGGTGACTCCTCTTAGGGGTGAAGAACCTAAGATGGCTTCCACCATGTGTTTGGGGCCCTGGCAAAGAAGATGAAGGTTTTCTCAATGTGGTCTCTCATTCTTCAGTGGGCTACTCTTGTTTATATGCCAGTATCCCAAGAGAACAAAAGCAAATGACAACTTGAGACTTAGGTGCTGGAACTCATGGAAAATTACTTCTGTCACATTCTGTTGATAAGCAACTCAAAGGCGGACCCTGAGACAAGGCAAGAGGAAACAAATTCCATCTCTTAGAGGGAGAAGTGACAAAACGGCATGAATCCCACTCGTTCCAGCCTACCACAGAAAAAAGATGAATCCAATACAATTAGAGTGTATCTTCTGCCCCTTGAAGTGGGTCTATACCATTATAGTAGATAGGACCATATACTTAAGAAGGAGGATGTAGAAATTATGTCTGAACATCAAACTTGGGAATGGGAATGGGAATGGAAAGAAATGAGGATGGGAAGAGCTGAGGACTTGGACGTATGAGAACTCTTCAACACTGAGAAGTATCAAACCAGGATGGTGTTGCAAGCTGATTCCAACATTGATAGATCTTGTTGTTTCAGTTGGTTTTCAGAATACCTGAAATTTTCTACAAAACCATGTGTGTATGCCTGTATGTATAATTCTGGGAAGAGGAAAATAGCCTTCATTGGACTCTCAAAAATATCATGATCACAAAAAGTAAAGAACCAAAGTACTAGCATTTTGGGAAATTGTCATACTTCACAAAGGGGATTTTCTTTTCTTCTCCTTGGTTTCTAGTTTACAGGGGATTTGGAAGGCATCGAAATTGTGGAGCTCTGAAAATAACATTCGGACTGAGCATTCTAGTTCAGTGTTGTAGGCACAGGATAAAACGTCTGGCAGGTTGGTTTTCTGTGTTTTGGTGATGTGGATCAGGTGGGAGCCAGGGAGCAGGGCTATGGTGAAGTTCAGAGTTTGCTTCTGGTGGTCATTCTCTACTACTGACAAAGGATAAAAAGTATGGAAAAGTGTGTTTAAATGACATTTGATATGACCTCATCTTTGCATAACATCAATACTAATTTCCTTCCGTAGGAGAGCCATCCTCAGCTGCCTTTGATAAAGACCAAACAGGATGAAGTAAATGCTGCCTGGAAGCGTCTCTGTGATCTTGCTCACCAACGACGAGAAAACCTGTATAGTGCTGCAGACCTCCAGAGATTCAAAAGGTATGAATCTGGTCACTGTCTTTTAGAAAACTTTTAAAATAGCAACATGCTATTTGGCCTCTGTCACTCCTTTTAGCAATGAGTGGTCAATACCTCAAACCAAAGTGCATGATGTGCTTGTCTTTGAGACAGCAAAAGAATTAAGAAGACTGTGATCTGCTCTATAGCCATGCTGTGGAGGTGGGAGACCAAAGCAACAGCAACTACAGAAATAATAGTACTTGTGTATTAGTGATGGACGTTCTGCAGAAAAGTGATGAAGAAATAGATGGGGGGTGGAAGGTGGATTTGGGAAGAAAGTATTCATGAAGAGCTGACTCAGATATGTGTTGCATCTCTGGATGCTCAACCGTGACGAGGCATCTTTTCCTAACATCTCAATGGAAACAAATAACAAGAAAAATATCTTAAATTACTTTTTGCTAGTATGCAGGAAAGTAGGTAATTGCTACCTGGGAGAACTAGGCTGGCCCATGCTCTGTGCTGTGTTGTTCTGTTTGTCCTGCAATGCCTGCCATCTTGTTTTATTAGAGCTCATGTTAATGTCTGGTAGGGATATGACAGAAGCCATGCAGTGGATCAAGGAGAAGGAGCCTCTAGTCACCTCTGAAGACTATGGCAGAGATCTTGTTACGTCTGAGGCACTGTTTCACAATCATAAAGGACTTGAGAGAAATCTTGCAGTCATGGAGGACAAGGTAAGACACTGTTGAAGGAATGGCTGACCCCTGGAATTAGAAAAGGTATTTGGTGGACCTGTGGCTTAATACCATGCCTCCAAAGGACACACTAAATTTACTATTTTCAATGAATGAGAAATCACGTGGCACTTGAATATATTCCTTCATTGTAGTTCATGCTTGTTCTGGGATACTATATTTTATTCAAATTATTTTTATTTAAACATACATATATGCTTTATATTTTGTTATCTTTGTTATATATTTCAGAATATAAAAATAAAATGGTACCCCCAAGGATGTTTCTTTAATCCTCTTAGTAAGCTACCCTATGCCAGAATCTTTCATCTGTCCACATTTTCTTATTGCAGTTGAATCCTGCTTTTTTTGGTCCTTCACTCAGTATATCAGGGAAACATTTTCTTCTCATTCTATAGTAAACACTGAGACTCTTAAGGATTCCTAAATCCACCTTTAGGTTTCCTTCTGTAAGTTGAAAAACCCCAGTTCCTATGTCTAGAAGACTAGACACATAGATAGAACTTGGAGGAAGCCCACCTCCTTGAATGATTCTTGTCCTTTCTTTCTTTCCCTTACAACTTCAACCACAACTTAAGCCAATTACTACTGAGTGTCCACAGAGCAATCAACCCACAGATTCATACTTGCTGGTTTTTAGTTGTAGTCCTGT
The DNA here is from genome assembly GCF_902686455.1 of Sciurus vulgaris. Taxonomy (NCBI): domain Eukaryota; kingdom Metazoa; phylum Chordata; class Mammalia; order Rodentia; family Sciuridae; genus Sciurus; species Sciurus vulgaris. Next base: position 119,923,442 of record NC_136461.1, on the reverse strand, counting down.
CCCTGTGACCAGTTTTTACAAATATCCACCATGCTACTTTTTTCGTTCTTTCTCATTTGTTTTCTTGTTTTTGGTCTTTTTTGGTAATAATGAATAATTAAATCCTAGGATTTGATGAATAATTATAAAAAATGCCAAACCCTTTAAAATACCTGATTATATTAGAGTATGATGAGAGAATTAATGGTAACATGTGGAACGTCACCCATATTCGCATTTTGACATTGTAACCCTGTTCTTCAGGAATTGTGATCAAAATGGTGTAGTATTACTGGAATTTTCTTTGCCTTGTGGGTAGAAGTGTCTTTGTGACTTCCGCAATAAAATTTAGGGAAACAATATAAAAGCATAAACAAGAAACCTTATTTCTGAGCTGGATGAGGTGGTATATACCTGTAATCCCAGAGACTTGAGAAGCTGAAGCAGAAGGATTGCAAGCTCAAGGCCAGCCTCAGCAACTTAGTGAGACTGTTTCAAAATAAGAAAAAATGAAAAGGGTTGGGGATATGGCTCAGTGGGAAAGTACCCCTGGGTTCAATCCCCAGTACCAAAAATAGTTATAAAAAAACTAGAAATAAACCTTGATTTTGACACTGAGTTAGTTTAATTAAATAAAACACTTCATCTCCATTTTTCCATAAAAGGAGAATAAGAAGTTTCTACTTTATATTATTCAATGAAGAAAAAAATTAAGAAAAGACATACAAAGCACTGAACACAATGAGAGATAAAAAGTATTCAATAAATTTTACTAATGTCATGCATTTTTGTTTTTATTAGTACATTATAGCTATACATAATATTGTAGTTCATTTTGACATAATCATACAAGCATGAAATATAATTTGTTCCACTTCAGTCCCCCGTACTTCCTTTTTCCCTTCCCTGCTCCTTCTCCTGTTCCCCTTCTTCTACACTAATGGATTTTCTTCCATTTATTTATATTTATATATTTAAAAATTTTGTGCTTTATAGATATACATAAAGGTGAAATTCACTGTGGTATATTCATATACGTACATAGAATGGTTTGGTCAACTTCATTATGCAGTTCCTCCCTTTGCCCATCCTTTATATTTCCCCCTCAATCCCCTTCCTCTCTTCCTCTGCTCTGCTGATCACCCTTCTATTTTAATGGAATTTTTCTCCCCACACTTTTCCCCCATACTTTGGTAAAAGCTTCTGTATGTACTGTATGTAAGGGAAAACATTCAACTCTTGACTTTCTGAGTCTGACTTATTTCAGTTAGCAAGATATTTTCCAGTTCTATCCATTTATCAGCATATGTGATGACTTTGTTCCTCTTAAAACTGAGTAAAATTCTGTTGTATATGTATACTATACCTTCTTTATCCATTCACTGCACTTAGACTTACATGGGCACTTAGACCGGCTTCATAACTTGACTATTGTGAATAACATCACAAAAAACATCAAGGGGCCTGTATCACTATAGTATGTTGATTTAGTTCTTTTGGATAATAATGAGGAATGGGATAGCTGGGTAATGTGGTGGTTCTATTCCTAGTCTTTTGAGGAATCTCCAGACTGCTTTCCAGAATGACTATAATAATTGGTCATCCAACCAACAATATATGAGTGTACCCCCTGCCCCACATCCTTGTCAGCATTTATTATTGTTTGAATTCCTGGTGATTGCCATTTTAACTGAAGCAATGTAGTGTTGATTTTCACTTTTCTGATTGCTAGTGATATTGAACATTTTAAAAATATGTTTTTTGGAAACTTGTATTTCTTCTTTTGAGAATGTCTGTTTATTGATTGGTTTGTATGTCTCTTTGGTGTTGAGTTTTTTGAGTTCTTTATATATTGTGAATATTAATCTCATTGGAGGAGCAGCTGGCAAAGATCTTCTCCCATTCTGTGGGCTCTCTCTTTGTGCTCTTGTTTCCTGCACTGTGCATCAGTTTTTTGATTCGATGCCATTGCACTTATTGATTTTTGTCTTATTTCTTGTTCTTTGGGAGTCTTGTTAAGGAAGTCAGAGACTGTACCAATATGTTGGACTGTTGAGCTGCCCCTGCTTTCTTTTCCCTAGCAGTTGCAAAGTTTCTGGTCTAGTTTCTAGATCTTTGATCCACTTTGAGTTGACTTTTGTGCAGGGCAAGAGATAGGGAACCTAGCTTTATTCTTTAACATATAGATACTAATTTCCTAGCACCATTTGTTCAAAATGGTGTCTTTTCAACAAAGTAAGTTTTTGGCACCTTTGTTGAATATTGGATGACTATAACTTTATGGGTTTGTTTCTGTGTCTTCTAGTCTGGTCCATTGCTATTCACATCTGTTCTATGCAGGTACCATACTCTTTTTGTTACTACAGCTTTGTAGTATAATTTGAAATCAGGTATTGTGATGCCTTTAGTATCACTCATCTTGTTCAGGATTGCTTTGGCTATTCTGGGTTTCCTTTTCTTCCAAATGAATTTTAGAATTATTTTTTCCTAGTTCTGTGAAGAGTATCTGTGTTGGGAATTGCTTTGAATCTGTATGATGCTTTTGGTAGTATGATTATTTTGACAATATTAATTCTGCCTTCCAAGAACATTGTAGTTCTTAATTTTCTAAGGTCTTCTTTATTTCTTTAATGTTCTATAGCTTTCATTGTAGAAGTCTTTCACTTCCTTGGTTAGATTAATTCCCAGGTTTTTTATTTAGTCATGTATTTTTTATTGTGAATGGGATAGTTTTCCTGATTCTTGTTTAGCAGATTCATTATCAGAGTACAGGAAAATTATCAATATATTGTGTTTACTTTGTATCCTGCTACTTTTCTGATTTTATACCAGGTCTAGAAGTCTTCTGATGGGGTGTTTTGGGGACTTCTAGTTATAGGATCATGTCATCAGTAAAGAGAGAAAATTGGACTTCTTTCTTTTCTATTTGGATCACTTTAATTACATTTTCTTGCCCGAGTTTTCTGGCTGAGTTTTAAGAACTATATTAATAGGAGTGGTTAGAGTGTACATTCTTATCTTGCTCCTGACTTTCAAGGAAATACTTTCAGTCTTTCTCCATTCAGTATGATGTTGGTTTGGATTTGTCATTTATAGTCTTTACATTGTGGTGAGTTCTTCCTATTCCTAGTTCTCCAGTGGTTTTGTTTTTTTTTTAACATTGAATGGATGCTGGATTTTGTTGAATGCATTTTCTGCATCTATTGAGATGAGTTTGTGATTATTGTCTTCAACTCTGTGTGGCAAATTGCATTTATTGATTTGTACATGTTGAACCAATCTTGCATCCCTGCTGATGAAACTCACTAGATAGATCATGGTGTTCTATCCTCCTAATGTCTATTTTTGTGTCTATGTTCATCAGGAATATTGGTCTGATGTTTTTATTACTTGATGTGTCCTTGTCTGGTTTTGGTATCAGGGTGATATTGGCTTCACTGAATGAATTTGGGAGTATTTCTTTTTTTCTATTTCATGGAATGATTTGAGAATAATTGGTGTTAGTTCTTCTTTGGAATCTGATAGAACTCCACTGAGAATCCATCTGTTCCTGGGCTTTCCTTTGCTTTTCATCTGTTTCTGGGCTTTTGATTGCTGCTTCAATTTCATTGATTGACATTGTTCTGTTTAAGCTTTCTATATCCTCATGGTTCAATTTGAGCAGATCATATTCATCTTAAAAATTTGTCAATATTATCTAAATTTTCTAGTTTATTAGAATATAAAATTTCAAAGTAGATTCTAAAGATAGTATGGATTTCAGAAGTGTCAGGTGATATCTCATTTTTTTAATCTCTAAGTGTTTATTTGGGTCTTCTTTCTCTTTCTTTTGGCTAGTTTGACTAGGGGCTTGTCAATCTAGCTTATCTTTTCAAATAACTGATTCTTTTTTGCATCAATAATTTTTATTGTGTCTTATTCTCAATTTCAGTTCTGATCTTAATTATTTCCTGTCTTCTATTAATTTTTGGAATTGATTATTACTTTTTCTAAAGCCTTGAAGTATAACATTATCAATTATTTATTTGGGATATTTCTTTTTTTTTAAAGTAGGGACTTAATGCTACAAACTTTCTTCTTACAACTGCCTTCATATTGTCCCAGAGATTTTGATTGTTATATCACTATTCTCATTTTAAGAACTTTTAAATTTTTTCCTGATTTCTTGTATGATTTATTCTTCATTCAAAAATTCATTATTTTATTTCCAGGTATTAAAATAATTTCTGTTTTTTATCTTGTTGATTCCTAATTTCATACTATTATGATCTGATAGGATGCAAGGAATTATCTCTAATTTGTATTTTCTAAGTCTTGCTTTATACTGTAAAATATGATCTATTTTGAGAAGGTTTTATATGCTGCTGAGAACAAAATGAATTCAACTGCCAGTGAATGAAATATTAATTTGGGCTTATAGTCTACTTTGTCTGATATGGGAGTAGCTACTCTGTTTGCTTTTGGTCTTCATTTATATGGTGTATTTTTTTCCATTCTTTCACCTTCAGTCAATGAATGTCTTTGCCTATCAGGTGAGTCTCTTGTAAGCATTATATGGCTGGGTCTTGCATTTAAAGCTATTCTGCTCATTTATGTATTGATGGAAGAATTTAGGTCATCTATATTCAGTGTTAGTATATAAAGAGACTATTTCCTGACATTTTGATCTATTTCTGATGCTTAATTCAGACTTGATTTTCCTCTAATTCACTGTTATTAGTAGCAATATTCATCCCCATGTTGGCTTTGATTTTTATTTTCCCTTTCTTCTGCATGAAATATTGAGTATGTGTCATAGTACAGGCTTAGTGGTTATGAATTCTCTTATAGTTTGCTTATCATAGAAGGCTTTTATTTCAACTTCAATTCTGAAGGATGGTTTCGCTGTGTATATTAATTTTGGTCGGCAACTGTTTTCAATAAGAGCTTAGTATATATTATTCCAAGTCTTCTTGGATTTTAGGATCCAGGTTAAGAAATCCATTGAAATTCCCTTTGGCTTACCTCTAAAGGTGACCTGCTGTTCTTCTCTTGTGACTTTTAAGATCCTTTCCCAGTTTTGCATATTAGACATTTTAATTATGATCTGTCTTGGAGAGGATCTTTTCAAACTTGCCTATTTAGGGTTCTAAATATCTTTTGTATTTGAATTTCCCTCATTCCTGAGGTTTGGAAAGCTTTGGAAATTAATTTATTGAAAAGATTATGCATTCCTTTAGTTTGCATTTTGGTGTCTTCATTTATGATTTTTAGATCTATTCTCTTAATATTGTCCCAGATTTATCAAATATTCTGATCATAGTTGGTTAACATCTTTTCTTTTTTGTTAACTTTATTTTCAAGATTATATAAGTCTTTCTAACTTTCCCATGTTCATATGTGAATACACAACTAGTGTAATTCCACATCATGTACAACCACAAGAATGGGAAATTATACACCATGTATGTATGGTATGTCAAAGTACATTCTACTATCATGTATAACTAAAAAGAACAAATATTAAAAAAAAAGAAATCAAGAAAGAACCAATTAAAAAATTACATACATTCTCTTCAAGGCCTGAGAATATATCTTCAAAGTGGCCTAATCTATTGGTGATGCTTTCAATTGAATTTTAAATTTGATTTATTGAGCCTTTCATTTTCAGGGCTTATTTGGTTCTTTTCCAGAATCTCTATGTCCTTACTGAAATGATCTTTTACACCTTTGTTTTCTCTCAAAATTCACCCTTTACATCTTCTTTCAGCCCACTGGACATTTTAACATGAATTTTCTAAATTTTTTTCACTGACATTTCCTCTACTGTGGTGTCAGTGAGATCACTTTTTGAAATGCAGTGGGCTGTTTGGGGTAGTTTGCTTTTTTATATTGTTTGCATATCTACCCTTCTGCTGGGATGATTATTGCTTTTACTTTTATGCAAAGGACTTGTCCTAGGCTGGGCAAATATATAGGTATTGATTCTCCCACTCAATGTGCACCTTCTACTGTTTCCAGTATCAGCACCACTTTGAGAGAAGATACTAGGCAAAGAAAAAGATGGATGGGGGTGAATTTGAGGCAGTAGCTGGTAATGCAAGAGGAAAAAGAGGGACCAAGAGGAGCAAACCTGAACTTAGGAAAACAAAGAATGATTCCAGTTAAAATATTAGAAGAAATACAATCAATGGGTTGAGGGCACAATATTGACTACGAGGGGAATAACTATTAATTCAAAATGAAAAGTAATATATGTAAAATCAAAATTTATGTTAGATCTATTTATAATAATTCATGCCAAGTGGGGGAATTTCTCATTGAGTCTTCCTGGTTTGGATTTCATCAAGATTTGGGACCTTTAGAAGGTACTTATGACTCTTCAGCTTTACCTCCATGTTTCCCTGGTTATGGAGATAGCAATCATACCAACTCACCTCTAATACAGTTCTAGGACTCCCCCTCTGATCTTTGGTGTGTCTAGGTACCTACTAGCTTTCTGCTTGATCAGAGGAAATGCCCCCCACCAATTGTCTGTGACATAGTATCCCAGTTATTTCCTGTTAGGAGGTGTAGTCTTATATACCTTCCTGAAGAAAAGTCCCATGTATCCAGTGCTGTCAAATCCAGTGTGGACTGTCCCAGGTATATCTGAGTGTGGAGGTGTGACAGTCTCAGGTAGAGGTATTGTAGTCTATTTGATGCAGCACTGGAGAACCATGTGAGAGGGTGTAGTGCTCCTGTCCTCTCTGGAAGTGCATAGGTCACAGGTTGATGGGTTTTTATGTGGGCACACTGCATAGTGGCCGGTGACTATGGGGTGCACCTCTGTAAGCCCCTTTCTGGGGTATAGTGCAAGGTTCTCCTTGGCTGCTTGAGGTTATTCTCAGATTTTGCCCTATGTGGGTCTGCACATCTAGCTGAGAACTGAGTTAGCTAACTCTGGGACTGACAGCTGTGTTCCTACAGGTGCTGAGGCACTGGAGATATTTCCCAGGTTGCTGTGGATTTCTCATCAGTCAATTCTTGTTCTTCAGCTTAGGGGCCTGAACCTGCATGCTTGGATGGTGCTGTGCTGCATCTGCTGGCTGTTTCTGTTGAGTGTGGGAGCACAGAATGCAGGGCTCAGTGTTGTCATGCTGACTACTGTGGAATGTTCTGCCCCCACTTCCCTTCACAGGGCCTTCTTTAAAGTGGCATCGAGTCTTGTGACTTCTACAAGTGTGGGACCTGTAATTGCAGGCTATCTGTGAGTGGTTTGTGGTACAGAAACCACCACCGTGGCTGATGCAGTTCACCTGTGACTGGGATAGAAAGTCAGTTGACCTTCCTATATCTGAGGTCCTATTGCCTGCCGTTGTGAATTGTGGGTGCCCACTCCCTTTCACTGGGTCTTCTTTGGAGGGATGCTATCTAAGCTCTTGGTGGTTGTCTCCAAGTGTGCGGCCTGTGGGTGCAGGTTCTCAGTGGGTCATCTGTGGCACAGAAGCCTTCACTATGGTTGGTTTAGTTTACAGTGGTTTTACCTATCACTGTGAACTGTGGTGGGAGTAGTCTGTCTGTGGGCTGTCTGTGTCTGAGCTCCTGTGCAGACTGTCTGGTCAGCTGTTCTTTCACTGTTTCCTTTCTAGGCTGTGGAGAGGTTGAGGACTGCAGCCTAGATTCACTCCACCATCTTCTTCTATAATCTCTTAATATCCAAGTTAAAATATATCAACATAAATATATTTGTAAATTATTATTTTTCATATGATTTATTACACTTTTGCCACAAAACTTTGCCAGGAGTCAGAGTGCTTGATTTCTTACTTGATTTCTTTTTCATTCCAAAGGTAAAAGAGTTATGTGCCAAAGCAGACAAGCTGATGATTTCCCATCCTTCGGAGGAACCTCAGATCAAGCAGATGAAAGAGGATCTGCTCTCCAACTGGGAGCACCTCCGTGCCTTGGCTACTATCAGATATGCAAAACTACAGGCTTCTTATGGGTGGGATATCCCTCTTTCCTATTGCTCTGTTTACCTCCACAGGATTCAAGTGTAATGTCAAAAGAAGAAAATAGTGAGGGTCTTAGCTCTCCTGCCTATTTAGCAGGGGCAAATGAAGTTTTAATTTGTGGATGTGATACTCAGCATCACACCTCCACTCACCTGCCTCCTTGTCTTTATCTGTGTGTATCCTTGTAAGGTATTGTAAAGTGGCCCATAAAGCTGGAAAGCCAGATGATATAATATTCCAAAATCCTGGCTCCTGCTGCAGAACTTAAATTTCCAAGCTGAAGAGCATAGAAATAACTCCATAACTATTTTCTGACTTTATGTTAAAAGTTTGCAAAAACCAGGCATTGCTTTAGTAATTTTGTTAATTTTTGTGGTTAATAGTTAAATTTCCAGAAGATAGTATTTATCTTATTGATATGACTTCAAATCAAAAATTTTTGAATAATTAACCATTGTTTTGGTTTTTAAAATTACTTTTATTGGTACATTATTATCATACACAATAGTGGGATCCACTGTTAACTTTTTCACACATGCACACAATATAACAATATAATTTGGTCAATATTATTCCCTACTACCTACCCTGAAGTTCTTGCTTTTTAATTAATAGGGCTAAATGTGAGCTAAGATACAAGGAATCCTAATCTCAGTTCTGGCCCCTCTCCTACATGGTGCTTTCTGTTATTTACATGACATCTATTTATGTATTGGCTGTTTTGTATTTCATTCAAGTACTGCTAGGGTACTGTGACCTCAAGGTGATGGAGATCTAAAGCCTGTACATGGTATCCACATGACACCTACGAATATTGAGCCTGCTGTGAAGGACTTCCCACCTGCACCACTAAAGGATTCCTGATGCAAATAGCAGGAAGAACATCAGGGAGAGGGAAGGAAAGGATCAGGTTGAGGAAGAGCTCACATATCTTAACTCAGTCTGACCCTAACTCCCTTCAAAGTCCTTTGCCTTTTGTTTTCCCCTTCCTGTCCCTTACCTCACCCTTTCCACAGGTACCAGCGGTTCTTATCTGACTATGATGAGCTCTCAGGCTGGATGAATGAGAAGACTGCTCTGATCAATGCTGATGAGCTGCCTGCAGATGTGGCGGCTGGGGAAGCCCTACTGGACAGGCATCTGCAGCATGAGGTGGACGGGAAAGTTCTATCCAGTTGGAGGAGGGAGGAGGGAATTCGGTTCAGCACCAAGAACGTCAGAGGTTTTCTGAGACTTTGTTTTGTTTTGTGTGTGGCCACAGCACGAGATTGATTCTTATGATGACCGATTTCAAGCTGCTGAAATGACTGGTTGGGAGTTGCTGGATGGCAAGCATGAAGCCTCTGATGAAATTCGGGAAAAGGTGATCTAGTTTAACAGGCTTTGTGAAATCTGGATTGCATGTTCACTCCTCATTTGATCTCATAACACTACTGTAATCTTGGAAAGGGAATAGGATAGAAGTCATCCAAACAAGTTACTAATGGGAACTCGAGCTTCACCCTGTCCCCTTTTGCATATGCGGAGTCTCCTGACAGCATAAGGAGTGTTTGCTTACCTTTGAGTCTATTTCATCAACTCTCCGACTTCTGCCTAACTTAAATCCTTGTACTATTTTGCCTCATTGCATATGCTTCCCTTTTTTACATTCCCCTCCTCATATCTAGATTACAAATTCAAAGAAGTCTGTACCTTCTTAAAGTTCAAGTCCCCTGTAATGCCTAGCATGGTGCCTGGCATGTGGCTGGCCTCTGTACCTTTTCCTCTCTCCTTTTTACAATGTCAAATTTAGTTGATTTTCCTATCTCCTGTATACCTCAAAATTTTCAATGCAGAAGTCCACTGAATGAAGAAATCAGAATTGCCATCATTCTAACATGCTAGAACATGAGGACTTGTCTTAACTCCCTGACCCAGTCACAGAATCTGATCAGTCCTTGAGATGATAGTCACAATAAGATTTTCATGCCTCTTTTTATCCTACTAGACTCTAAGCATAGCCCCCAGCTCGTGTGATGGGTGAGGTTGAGATAAACATATTTTGAATTTCCCCAGAACTCTGTGGTAACATTATATTATGGATTTTATTCTTTGGCAGAACCCTAAATCCATGAAAACCTAGCCACGATCCTGGGATTCTGAAAATTTGTGCTGATTTTTGATGAAGTTAATAGTAGCAACTATAATAAACTAGAATTTCTTGGGTAGATGGTTGGTCAGAAACAAGGACTTTTTTTTTCTGTTTGAAAATGTGTTCTTTTTACTCTTTCTTTGATTGTTCTTTTTCAGAGTAAAATACCAGCTTCTCAGTCTGACATTTTAAGCACTCTCTGAACTTCAACTTCATGAGCTGTCTAGCCATTAATCTACCCACTGCATTTTCTTCTACAGCACATTCTATAACCTAATAATTAGTATCCCAATAATATCTACTTGTTCCCAGGGCTATGTCCTTCTACAATTCTGATACTACCTCTCTGCTCTTTAAATCTCCATTTTGTACAATACTTCTCATACTTTCCCTGACCTTTACTCCCTAATTAATCCAATCTGAATTATTCTTTTCTTCCTTCTTTACATATACAGTATATTGAATCTCTTTTGTGGTGTTTATCCCAGTTTTTCTACACTACAACTATTTGCTTAAGTGTTGGAACCTTAAGAGAAAAATCCCATTTTCTATTCATTTTTGTAAATTTCAAAAGGGTTTTTGCATTTATAAGCTGCATAGTAAATATAGGATAAAATAATTAAATGTCCTTCTGATACATTATCTTCTCCTTTCCAAAGATGACGACACTTTCTAACGAGTGGATTGCCCTGCGGAAATTGTGGTCCAAGCGTCAGCAACAATACCAGCAATGCCTGCACTTTCACCTCTTCTACCGAGACAGTGAGCAAGTAGACAGTTGGATGAGCAGACAAGAGGTAGCTGGAGGATTCCAGTCAATTTTAAATCACTTCCTTCACCCTTCCATTTACCACCATGCCTGTGATCAGCATCTCACAACCACTTCTTTGAGCTAGAACTTGTACTTGGGAACTAAAGGGTGATCCATGACAAAAAAGTAAAAATGAGCCCACTCTGTATGACTCTTTTAATCCTCTCCTGGGCAGATGCATAGAAAAATATTTAAAGGCAGCATATAGGCTGGATCATAACTGAATAGAAGGTTAAAGTAATGTCCATTTATTAAGGGGTTAGGTAGAAAAAATTGTGATGAGTCAAGCAATATTAATCAGACAAGATTTCTTGGAGGAGGTAAGTAGTCCTTTGGAGACAGTTTAAGAGCTCAGATAATACCTAGATTGGTTGAGAAAATTCCATATGGATAGACCCAGTGATAGAGGTGAGAAAATTGGAATCATTAGTAAGAAGTCTTAAGCTCCTGATATCTGAGGTTAATCCCTACATACCTTCCTGGTTTGCACTAAATCCCACATTGCTCTCCAACTCCCTTGGTTTCCTCCTTAGTGCTTATCTCAGGTATAGTCTAAGAGGAATATTTCTCACCAAAGAAGATATTGGGTATGTTTCTTTCTGTCTTCTGCAGGCCTTCTTGGAAAATGAAGATCTGGGAAATTCTCTGGGCAGTGTAAAAGCCCTTCTGCAGAAGCATGATGACTTTGAGGAAGCCTTTACTGCCCAAGAAGAGAAGATCACAGTAAGAAATGGGTCCTGATTGGGGCATTGGTTTCCTGTTGGCATACAATACTTCATCCAACATATGTCCCTAGATAAAATCACTCCTGTAACTCTCAGACATAGCTTGAAGATTATTGTGAATAAATTTCCATCCCTAAATTGAGAGCATTATGTTAAACAATATAAAACAAAACTCAGAAAGTCAAGGGTCATATGTTTTCTCTCATGTGGAAGCTAGAGAGGAAAAGGGGGGAAAGGGTTATAGGAAGGAACTCTCATGAAAATAGAAAGGAGATCAGTAGAATAAAAGAAAGAGACCAGAAGAAGAGAAGAGGGGAAAGAAAAAGAAGGTATTGAGGAAAAACTGACCAAAGAGTAGTGATATATTTTGTGCATGTACAAATATGTAATAACAAATTCCACTATTATGTACAATTAGTAAAAAGAAAATAAAAAAAGTTTCCATCCTTGTTTTGTTATTGGCAATATTTACTTATTTTTTAAAAACTCTTTGATTTCATATTATACACATGTAAAATTTTTTATGTAATTTGAAAGCTAGAACTTAATAAGCATTTACCTTTAGGAAAAAGGGAAAACATCCAGAAAAATAATCGCACATTATTTTTCCAATATATTTCTTCCCTACAAAACATATTTAGAAAGACTTTTAAGATCATAGGCAATTATTTTTCTGATGAAGCTAATGATGGGTATTTTTTATTATTTTTTATTATTAAAATATTTTTTATTTTTACGGGCTGCATTTTGATTCATTTTGCAGCCCATATTTAATATAGAATCATTACTTAAATATTTGAATCTGTTTTTGTTTCTCCATCCTAGTTATATCTTCCTATAATTTTCTCTTATAATATCTAGATATCTAAGTAATATCTGTTCTTTTCCTTTATGGTATATTTTTATTTTCTAATATGCTTTCATTTTTGTGTTTCTCATCTAATGCCAGTATAGAGATGTTTTGAGAACCAAAGGTAATAATGTTTCAGAAAATAGATAAAATATATAAGCAGGACTCATAAAGGTTTGAGGCAGACTATGTGTCCTTATACTATATACTATATGTCTTTTGCTGTCTCCTGGGATTATGTTGACCTTAATATTCTCTCTCTCTCTCTCTCTCTTTCTCTTTCGCACACACACACACACACACCATTGCCACCACTAGCATCAAAAATGACAAATTCTAAGTCTTCCCTTCTTTGAATGGAATAATTTTACTTAAATTTTTTAGATTAAAAATATTAGTACATTACAGTTATGCATAATATTGGGGTTCATTTTGACATAATTATGCAAACCTGGAAACCAGTCTCCAGTACTTCTCCTTTCCCTAATCTCCTCCTTTCCCTGTTCCCTTTCCTAATCAATATGGTGCTTAATATGGTCCCTTATTAATCCATATGCTTATTCTATTGATTCTCAAAGCCAAAAGTATATAATACTTTATTTTTATGCTGTTATCATTTGCTTTATATTATTTTCCTATTCCAATTAATCCATTCTAAACTCTAGCAATTTGGGGAGTATGAATGAATATGGCAAAAATTCATGCTTACAATTTCTGACTCCTCTTTCCTATGCAGCTGGAGATATAGATATATGTTATAGGTTAATGAGTGAAGTTGGGGGGATAGAAAGAGAGAGAAAGAGAGATAGATACTGGCCACTGGACTTGGTTTGTATAGAGAGTTATTTTTCTATGTGAATAAATCAAATATTTACCTTTTAGTAACATCTGCATTCATTCACTGTAGCCTGGATTGAAAAGGTATTGAGGTACACATGTATGAATATGTGACAACAAACACCACTATTTTGTATAATTATAATTGTCAATCAAAAATGTGACATAGAGAAGCTAATTGATACAGTTCAGGTATGTATTTTGAAATACAATTTATAACAGAAATAAGAACTGGGACCTAGATCTTCTGACCCTCAAACTTGTCTTCCCACATTGCTATGCCTCATCTTTATACAGTGATTCAAACTGTGACTGCTCACTCAGTGGTCTCTGAGTAAAAAAAAAAACACTCTGTTTTTTTTTTTTTCCAGACCTTAGACAATACTGCAACCAATCTGATTGACAACGACCATTATGATTCAGAGAACATTGATGCTATCCGTAATGAGGTATGTCCACCGGCACACAACTTCTAACTGCCTGTGCACTGGGATCAGGAAGAGTTGGGGCATGGTGTCCAAAGGTGAGCAATTCAGGCATCCATATGTGGTTTTGCTGACAGTAGTGAGTTTGCTCATGTTTTGCAGTTGTTGGCCCGCCGGGATGCCCTACGAGAAAGGGCTGCCACTCGGCGGAAATTGCTGGTGGATTCATTACTTCTGCAGCAACTGTATCAGGACTCTGATGACCTGAAAAACTGGATTAACAAGAAGAAGAAGTTGGCAGATGATGAAGATTACAAGGTAGGCAAGGTTTCCAGACCCCGAATATGCTTATCATCAGTTAGCTTCATGGGACTGAAGAGATGGCTGATGATCCCCATTTATAGATGAGGAAACAAGGTTTGGGGAAAAGGCAATGACTCACCTGAGGCTATACATATATATAGTTAAAAAACAAGAATCAAGATTCTGATTTTTAAATAGCTAGTTGCCCCTCACTCCTACCCTCTGGCAGAACATCTAGTAGTCCTTAACAGAATGGGGGAAGAGAGGAAAGGCTCCTTATTTATCTGCTTATTGTCCCTTTATCAACTCTTCTATTCCTTTGTGTACCATCCTTATAATAGGAAAATATTATTTCAAATCCCAGTGATACATTTCAAATTAAAAAAAATACCATCAACTAAAAAGTAACCTAAGAGTTTGACATAACATAGATTTATTCAGTTTTGCCACTGAGAGGGAACAATCACTTCTTTTATATACAAGGAAACTAGGGTCTAATTGGAAAAAGTCCCAAGTTATCTAGTTATTTAGAAGGTGGCATAACATACAGGGTCAAAGCCTGAGCTCTGGCAAAGGTGAACCCAGGTTTTAACTCTTGCCCTTTACTGTTGAAGTTTCTGTGACTATGAAATTGCTAAATTATCTCTGACCATTGATTTTTCTTCCTTTGAGTTGTGGCAAACACATATTTTGCACTCACAGACGTTATAATACACATTTACAGTCAGGGCTAGAATTAGTCTCTGAATTTCTAGTTCAGTATCTATTGACAATATTTACTTTTCCAGATATCATTTAGTCTGAAGTGGTTACATGTGATCCTTATGATTATTTATTTATTTACTTATTTATGTCAGTGGTTCAACCACTGAGCCATATTGACGGCTCATTTTTTATTTTTTATTTTTTTTATTTGAGACTCACTAGGTTACTTAAGGCCTCACTGTGGAGGCTGACTTTGAACTTGAAATCCTCCTGCCTCAGCCTCCTGAGCCACTAGGATTACAAGTGGTGCCTACCAAGCCCAGCTGATTCTTATATATTCATAGGTCTATGAATCTTGCTTGTACCTTTCATTCTGTGAAACTAGGTAGCAAGTGTGCCTTCTATATGGCTCCCAAATGTTCAGAATAAACAGATCTTTTTTTATGTGGGACAAGTGAATGGATGGATTATGTACTAAGAGAGAAATGGAAAGTAATTTTCATCCCTCATGATATCTCTGATTGATTGTTAATGCTTGCATTCCAAGTGATCTTCAGGCCCTATTCAGACTCCATAGAAATAAATGCTATATTGCTTAGCCATTCTGCCATGTGTGTGGAAGGAGGGATTGATTGCATGAGTCTCCCAAGCATTGGGCAAGGATTCTTCTCCCTTATCTTGTCTTAGTACAGTTAGATTTATATTGAGAATAATCCTTTGTCCTCAGTATTTCTGCCCCTCATTCTCCAGATAATTATTTCTTTTATTTGACATCTTCTCTCAGGATACACAGAACTTGAAGAGCAGGGTTCAAAAGCAGCAAGACTTTGAAAAGGAATTGGCAACTAATGAGATCATGCTCAATAACCTGGAGAAAACTGGCCAAAAGATGATTGAAGATGATCACTATGCCTCTGATAACGTGGCCGCTCGTTTGAATGAAGTTACCAGCCTCTGGAAGGAGTTAATGGAGGCAACTGCTCAGAAAGGTTAGAAGCAGAGGTTTTGTTGGAAGGCTAGTTCTTACATTCTGAAACATACCACTTTCACCTTTACAAGAATGAGTTTACCTGGTGACCTCTGAGTAGGGATGCTATCCATTTACTTCTTTATGTCTTCCTTTTGTTGGCCAATGATTTAAAATCCAACCTAAATTTTTCCCAATATATACCAACAAAATTTTATGTTTTCTTTACATTTGTAGGGTTTTTTAAAGCCAAAATACTTTTGATTTCTTCACTTATTCCCTTTGTTTTCTCTTTTCTCGAATAAATATTCATGAACCATGCATTCAGTATTGGTTCTGTATCTAAATCTAATGTACTTAAAGTAGGTTTTAGATGTTTTGGTTCTATAAACTAGACAGAATATTATGACCCACTTGTAACATTTTGAATGGGTCATATTAGACATTAAACATTACCATTAAGAGATTATACATGAATAGATTATTGCTATCATGTGATTTTCTACATGTTGTAAGCTCCTTAAAAAAATTCCCACATGTGTGCCTGAATAGTCTTACTGATATTTTACCTTAGCTCTTACTTTGGAGAATTAATCAGTTATCAATAATTAATTGCCTCAATTGCTCTGAACATTATCTGTAGATATTACTCTGTCCTGGTTACGGAAGAGATGTGTTACATGGACTCTTTGGCTGTCTTCTCATTTTTGGTTAGGACAAAAAATCCAACCTGGTTGTAATAACATGTCACTGCTATGCTCATTTAGCAATTGCTTTACTAAGAGAACATCTAGTAATTGCTTCACAGAAATAATGCAAATAATTGCTATATGATCATAAAGAATTCAGCCAAGAAGACTGTGAATAATCAAGACTTTTTTGGAAGAAAAAATTATGGGGCATGGTTTGTGATGGAGGACAGGCACTAAGGAGGGCATAGCAAAGTTCAAAGAAACTTCAAAATTTCAAACTGAACCAACCCCACATTTTATGCTTTTCAGAGAAAATGTGACATTTGGGTTTGAATCTCTTTGAAAGTAAGTTCTGAGTAGAATAATAAATAAAAATGAAAATACCCAAGAAGGTTTAAATCTGACACAGATTAATTTTATTTCACCAGGGGTTATTACTTATTGTTGATCTTGTTTTGAGAACGTTACTGTATTTCAAACCAAATACCATCAGAATTCTACGAATTTAAGGTGATTTTTTTATATAATGACATTCTCTTTGGAATATCAAAATGTTTGTTTCTCCTTTATGTTGAGGGAAGGTATATTATACTGTATAAAGGAACAATGTTCTTAATATTTTATGCCTAATGTCTTCTCCTAGGGACTCAACTGAATGAAGCTAACCAGCAGCTACAATTTGAAAATAATGCAGAAGACTTGAAGCACTGGCTGGAGGAAGTGGAGGGGCAGGTTGCCTCTGAGGATTATGGGAAAGGCCTTGCTGATGTTCAGAATCTACTCAGGAAACATGGCCTCCTGGAGTCGGCTGTGGTTTCTCGTCAGGTTTGTTGTTAGCTCTTTGGCTAACTGTAGGCAATTGGTATATATGCTCTGAGTATCTTCATTATTATTATTAAGTAATAAATAATTATTAAGTAATTATTATTAACGGTTATTATTATTATTAAGAAAGCAAGGAACCAAAGGTAAATTCGAATTCTAGTTAGTCAGAATTCCCAGTATTCCTCCAATTCAGTCATTCTCCTGAGTGCCTGTCTTTATTAACTTTTCTAAATATAACACAGTTTACTTATTCCAGAAGCCTAAGTATGTTAGACAATCAGTCACTTACTAGTTACATGATCTTTGGTAGGTCATCTCATCTTTTGCCTCTGTATCCACACCTGTAAATAAGGGTTTTGGATAAAATTTGGCTAAAATTTCCCATTCTGATATTCTATTATTTGAATTGAAAGTATAGTCAATCTTATCTTTTGTGTTAAGAAAATTAAAGTCCACATATATGTAAATTGATTTTCCCAAAGTCACAGAGAAAATTAACAACAGGGTAGGACTAAGTTCCTAATTTCAGGATTATTGGCCCTAACATTCCACTAGACTGTTATTTAGAAGAAATTTATCTAGTTAGTTTTCATAACATTTATATTGTGAGTTTTGGAAGAATTCAGTTACAGCTAATTCAATTTCTTATCCTAGGAATCTTAGCTTTTAATTTTAAAATGATCTTGCTCTTCCCTAGAAGGTCACATGAATCTGTACTCTTATAATATGCTTCTTAAAATTCTGTTCTTTGTCACTCTGACTTAAATGGGAAAACCAAAAAAATCTACAGAAAACAAAACAAAACAAAAACAACCCTTCAGTCATTTATATAACTCTAGGGATGACTCAAATGAAACTTTGAATAAAGTAAAAGGATAGAGATAGGAAAACCATTCAAAGATGATATTTTAGTCAGCTTTACTGTGTTCAAAAGATACGACAAGAACAAAATAAAGGAGGAAAAGTTTATTTTGGCTTACAGTTTCAAAGTTTCCATCCATGGTTGGCACCTCCATAGCTTTGGTCTCAGTGTGAGACAGAATATCATGGTGGAAGGGCATGGCAGAGGAAAGCATCTCAGGACATGGCAACAGGAACAGAGAGAGATTTGCTCACCAGGGAAAAAATATAAACTTCAAAGATTATTTCATCCAGTGACTTACTTCCTCCAGCCACACCCTACTCGCCCTGAATTACCTCTAGTTAATCCATACCAGAGAGTCAATTCAGGTCAAAGATTTCATCATTCAATCACTTCACCTCTAAAACTTCCTACATTGTCTTGCACAGGAGCTTTAGGGGTCACCTCATATCTAAACTATAACAGATGAATTTGAAATCTACACAGTGGTAGGGAGTTTGAAACAAATTTTTAAAGGGGAGAAGATAAGATTTGTTTACTTGTCCAAAAGTTTATCTTTTTGTTTAAAAGTAAATGAAAAAGGACAACTTGAAAATGGTGAGCATCATGTGTAAACACTTAAGAAATAGGTATCTGTCACATCATTTGGGAAAAATAAGAGTAACAAATCACTAGAAATTGGTTCTCCTAGTAGAAGCTAAGAAGTGATGCTTGCAAAATTCATTTTATTTATTCATTTATTTTTATAGTACTGGGGATTGAACCCAGGACCTCACACATTCTAGGCAAGTGTTCAACCACTGAGCTATATTCCCAGTTCTGCAAAGTTGATTTTGTTAAGTATAGAATGTTATAGTTATGAAATATGTTCAGTATTTCCTTTTCCAAAGTCTTCATTATATAGGTGAGGAAACAGATCAAAACAGGTGAACAAACTTTCCCATGATCAAATTGCAATTAACTCACCCCTAGGAATAGAAGGCAGGCCTCCCATCTCCCTACCTTTAGGGAATCTTACACTACATTAGAGAGTTTCAGAGTATGGTGGATTCATAGTATGATGATGATGATGTTTGAAAATCACTCTATTATACTATGAAGTTGTCCAAAGTGTCCCATGAAAATGAGAAAAATTATCTAAAGAGAGATTTTAATTTTAAATATTTATGGACCCTTATTTTTTACAGAGTAGTGAATTTACATTTTAAGAAACAATTGATAGTCAATGTTTTGTTCCAAATTGAAGAAAGAGATCAATTCCTGGATAGGCTGACCATTGGATGATAAAACACAATAATTAAAACCAATGCCTGCAATTCCTCTTTTCTCAAAGAATTTCTTTTATGTTACAAGCTTTCCTCCTCAACAACAACATCAAAAAATACAAACAAAAGAAGTAAACAAGCATGTGTACCATTTTTATACAAGACCAGCTATCGTTCTTCTCTCTAACAAACTTGAAATTCGTCTCTATTTTAACCTACAGGCATACAGCGAGAATTTTATTTCCAGGAAAATCATTCACAATCCTGTATCCATCCTTTTTCACATTTGGCCCAAATGGGGACAACTAGGTTGTCCTCAAGGCCAGTGCTGTTGCATCTGTCTTGCTGAGGTTCTGACCTTTGCTTTTGTAACACCACATTCCATTTTGTAGACTTTGTTCCTCTTATGCAACAAACTTAAGCCTCAGAAGTTCTCATTTTATATTGGAAAATATAGCTCATTTTAAAAGCAGAGAAAGCATGAAATGGAAACACAGATAGAAAAATATTCCTACTTCTTTCCTTGGGTTTCTAATTCATCAATATGCATAATTAAAACACTATAATTCCAATTTATAGGATTTCCTTGGAGCATTTTGTACTTTCTTTTCTCTCTCATTTTTTATTAGTGCATTATAGTTATACATAATATTGGGGTTTATTTCAACATTATCATACAAGCATGGAATATTATTTGATGCAATCCAATCCCCAGTATGTCCCCTTTCCCTTTTTTCCTTCCCTCCATCTTTCCCCATTCCCTTTCTTCTCCTCTACTAGTCTTCCTTCTATTTATTTATAGTTTTCTTTTAATTACTACTTTATGGACATGCTAAAGGTGAAATTCATTATGGTATATTCATAGATGTACATAGGATGGTTTTGTTAATTTCATTCAACAAGTCTTCCCTTTTCCCATCTTTCTTATAAAAGAGGTCTTAGCTTCATGAGGTAATCCTCAACGTAACAGTCCATCCTACTCCATTTTACTGATTTGATTGGAAATCTTAGCATGCCACATATGGAAAACTCTCCCATGGCCCCCCCTTATCACTTGGAAATCCAGTTCATTTTTCCTAAATGCTGGTATGTCCTGACACACTTTCTCTTTCTCCTTCAGGATCAGGTGGACACCCTCACAGATATGGCTGCACATTTTGAAGAAATAGGTCATCCTGATGCCGGGGACATGAGGGCCAGGCAGCAATCCTTGGTGTCCCGATTTGAAGCTCTGAAAGAGCCATTGGCCACCCGGAAGAAAAAGCTCATTGACCTACTTCGTCTGCAGCAGATTTGCAGAGACACAGAAGATGAGGAAGCCTGGATCCAAGAGACTGAACCTTCAGCAGCATCCACCCAGCTTGGTTAGTACAGCCTGAGAAGGTTGAGCCTTGGAGAGAGGACCAAGGGCTGCAGGTAGAGAGATCTGGGACAGAGTAGTGTTGGAGTAGAAAGTTTGCTCTTGGCTCCACTCACCTCCAGATTCATAATAATTTGTCCAGACCTCCATCTAAATAATGCCAACAGATTTACCTATTGAAACCACACATGAATGATGCTGTGAATTCAGTAGTTCTGGGAAGATCTAGAGTACTCAGCTTTTTACTGACTCTTCTAAAACTTAAGTTATTGTGACTATTCTTGACTGAAAAGTCATGGCTAATGTTTTAAGGTATCAAGTTAGATTTTGTCTGGGTTATGGGTGGCACCCTTTCTATGTAAAGTTAGCAGATAGAGTACAATTGTTTTGTCCTTTGTAAGGTATTAGTTCACAAGTGACTACACCAGGATACTTAGGTTCAAGTGCAGAAAAAAAGGGTATACAAATAAAGGGTGACTTTGTGCATATGTATTGGGAAGATCTATGAGGGACTGGACAGTACTATCAATAGAGGAGTTAATCTAGGCAATCTTTGTAGAAGAAATTGAGGTTAATTGTAAAAGCACAGAGTTTCTGGAGAGGTATTTTGAATAGGAAGTATGGGAAAGAAATTTTGAAGGGAAGAGAAGTAAAGAATGTTTAGGAGACAGGGAAAATGAAACAAGGAGTATGGATGGGGGGTCTCAAAAGAGGGAGGAAATTCACAGTAATTGTGTTTGTTGTGAAATATTAATGATAGGCAACAAGTGAGTCACATTTTGTAAGTTCCTTCCATACACTAGGATAATCCCAAACTTTAATTTTGTTTCTCTCTATAGGCAAGGACTTAGTTGCAGCCAAAAATCTTCTGAACAGGCACCAAGTCATCTTGGCAGACATTACCAGCCATGAGCCACGAATCCAAGTGATAACAGAGAGGGGAAACAAAATGGTAGAGGAAGGTATGTGTGATTCATATGGAGTTGACTGAAATATCACAGACCAGACCCGTGGGAAGAGACTTGTACAATCTTAGAGCTTCAAAGAAATTTAAAAATAACTGATCCATTTTCCCACTCGATGCAGAAATTCCTTTTAGAAATTTCTGACAGATGATATACAGCTTTGTTTGCATATTGCCAATATTAGAAATCTCCCAACCTCATCATCTGATCCCCTTTTTTTTAAAGTCAAAATTATCAAAATAAGATGCTTTTACCAAATCATCAGTATGCTTCTCTATAAGTTACAGAACTCAAAAATCTAAGTTCAAAACCGGTTATAGCATGTCAAGACCCTTTCCTATATAGGAGCTTCCAGTATTGTGGAGACTTAGGTTTCTAGTGTCTTATTATCTTAATGGTAAAGGTGACATTTCTTTGAACTTTTCACTTTATATAGCTTCAATGACTCTCCTCATTCTGATCTTCCATATTCAGAAACATCTGCTACTTTAATATAATGTTCATACTTGAATATCACAGGCCAAGCATAGAATAAACAATGCAGATTAAATTGAGATTTTCCTTTTGCTGTGTGAAGAATCCATTTTTGCCACCCAGTGTCCAGTTTTCAAAAAGTATAGGTTAAAATAAAGTCTGCTAAGACAAAGTTCAAATTCCAATTGAGTGATTAAAATTGATGAATTTTAGATTTGGGGTTTCTAGGTTACTATAGAAACTCACCTTTTGTTTCTCTAAATATCTGACTGTAATTGGGAACTTTGTAAATTTTTTCTTCTATAAGTTTGTTTTATGTATTTTGAAGCTCTGTTATCTTATACATATATATTTAGGATCATTATATCTTTCTGATTAATTTAAATCCTTACATTATAAAATATTCATCTTTATTCCTGCTGATATATCTTATTCTGAAATCTACTTAATGTGTTTTTAATATAGACACTTGAGCTGTCTTTTGATTAGTTTTAGTATGGTTTATACTTCTTGATCCCTTTGCTTAGTTAGGTCTTGCTTATTCTATAGAATCTGGTATTCTCTCCATTTTAATTGGTGTGTTTACAACATTCACACCTCACAATTATCATATGGTTGAGTTTAAATCTAGCATCTTGCCATTTTTTCCCCTCTTTGTCCATCAGTTCCTGTCTTCTTGGAATTATTTCTGTATTTATTATAAATTCTCTGTATCTCCATTTTGGTCTAGTAATTAACAGTTCTCTTTTGTGTGAGGATATGTTTATTTTAGTGCAGATGTTTTCCAGTTGTGGCTTGAGGTACTGGAGACTCTTTAAGAGAGTGCACATTGTCAGGATATTTTGGAAAAATGTTAGGATGTTATGTGTTCTTTTCTCACACTTCTTCTTTTATTGGCATATGTAAAGTTTCCAGAGAATACACAGGATGTGCAGTGATGTCATTGTCCAAGTGTCTACTAGAATACATGTTTGTGTATTTTTGAGTCTCAACATTTTCTATTTTGATTTCTCATATGGTAACTTTCAATAAGTTTGAGCATGAGCAAAAGTGGTTTAGTGTCCTCAGTAATTTTTAAAGTCATGCATGGATTCTGAGAGAAAGTATTTGAGAGCCATTGCTCTAGGATTTAAAATATAGATCTTTAATTTATGACAGCCTAACTTCAAATAGTATCACATCCGTTCATCTGCTGAAGGGCATCTAGGTAGGTTCCACAATCTAGCTATTGTGAATTGAGTTGCTATAAACATTGATGTGGCTGTGTTAATGTAGTTTGCTAATTTTAAGTCCTTTGGGTATAAACCCAGAAGTGAGATAACTGGGTTAAAAGATGGATGCATTCCAAGTTTTCTGAGGATTCTCCACACTGCTTTCCAGAGTGGCTGCATCAATTTGCAACTCCACCAGCAATGTATGAGTGTGCCTTTTTCTCCACATCCATGCCAACACCTATTATTTTTTGTGTTCTTGAAAATAGTCATTCTAATTGGAGTAAGATGAAATCTTAGAGTTGTCTCTAATTACTAGGGGGGTGTGGAGTGAGAGAAGATGAGAGGAAGTTTAGATTATGTAGAGGGAAATGAGAGGGAAGGGGGGGTATGAAAAATGGTGGAATGAGACAGACATCATTACCCGTACATGTATGATTACATGAATGGTGTGAATCTACATCATGTACAATCATAGAAATGAAATGATGTACCCCATTGTGTACAATGAATCAAAATGCAGTCTGTAAAAAATAAATAATAAAAAATTAAAAATAAATAAATAAAAAATAGTATCACATCATTTCATGTGTAATACAAGACCCTTAATGTGTACTCCCATTTTCCCATTTCATCCTTTGTGCTCCTGGTATTACACATTTTAAATTTTTGTATGTTATAAATCCTACATTGCTTGTCATTATGTTTGCTGTGATATGCCATTAGCTTAGAATAAGATTCAAAAGTGAACAAAATAACTAATGTATTTATCATTTCCAGCATATTCAGTCCTTGGTTTAGGTAAATATTTTCATGTGTATCATTTTCCTTCTGCTTTATGAACTTGTAGTGCAGGTGTGCTAACTATACAATCTCTTGGCTTTTGTTCATCTGCAGGTCTTTATTTTACCCTCATTTTGGAACATATTTTCACCACATAATAACATTCATCATTAATAATTTCTTTCTTTCAGTACTTTAAAGAGGCTGCCACATTTTTTCCTCTGACTTGTAGTTTCTGATGAGCAATCTGCTGTCATCATTATCTTTGCTCCTCTGTGTGCGATGCCCCATTTTTCCCCTAACTCTTTTAAGCTTTTCTTTTTATCACTCATTTTCATCAACTGGATTATCTTGTAAATTCATGTGGTCTTCTTTGTTTCCATGGCTTGGCAATCATTGAGCTTCTTGGATCTGCTTTGTTGTGGTTCTTCCAGGGAAGACTTTATTCTGTGACTAATTTACAGATTAGTCTAATACTAAGATATTACCCTTCTAAAGACTCAACTCATGTATTACAATATCTTTGTACTTTGCAGGTTTATAGTTTAGTTATTTCCTGCTTTATGTGAGCTCTAGGAGTTTTTGGGTTTTAAGTCATTCTTTCCCAACCCTTTAGGAACTTCCTTTCACATGTGTGTAAAAAAGTAGTCAGTCAGATACTTAAGGGACTTTTCTTCATAATTCCAAAACTCCATTTCTGTGCAGCATCCCTCTCTTTAGTGCTCTGCCTCACAAATTCTAGTTGTCTTGTCTTTCCCAGACTCCGACCTCTATCTTCCTAATTCAGTGTGACTGGGAGTTTCCAGTGGGGTTAGCTCTCCTACCAACTCCATCCCCAAAACTGCTGAGGGCATAACCTATAGCAATAGTAGTATATATTTTATTTTTTTCATTGTTTTATATCTTGCATGAAAATCATTGTATATAATATGTTTTCCCTATTTTCCAGTTGTTTAATGTGGAAGTACAATTCCTATAATAAATAGCTTATGAACAGAAATAGAAGTCTGTCGATTTTTCTGTTTAGACTAGAGAAGAGACACTTTTGATACTCAGAGTAAAAGCTACACATGGGTGTTTTCTTTTCAGATCTGTATTTCTTCGTTTATATCAACTCATTTATCACCACATACACACACAAGTTAGACCTAGCTGCTCATCTTACTTCAGATTTTCCAATTTTCAGAGAACTTATGAAAAGTATGACATTGACTATTTTCAGCACCATTGTCAGTCCTCCCCCTCTCTCCCACATCATGGGAAAGACTAGAGTACAGCAGACATTCTTGAAGGTCATCCTCACCTTTTCTATAACTACTCCACAGGACACTTTGCTGCGGAAGATATTGCCTCTAGGGTTGAGAGTTTGAACAAGAATATGGAATCTCTCAACGCTCGAGCTAAGAGGCGGCAGAATGATCTTGAGGCCAATGTCCAGTTCCAACAATACCTGGCTGATCTGCATGAAGCAGAGGCATGGATCAGAGAGAAGGAGCCTATTGTGGACAACACTAACTATGGAGCTGATGAAGAAGCCGCTGGGGTAAGGCAGGGGTTGGGTGAACATTGTCTAGTGAATATTCACCAAACGCTACCAAATTATTAATGTGGGTTTGTTGTTTTTTTTTTTTTTTTTCATACTGTGGGACAGATAAATGTTCTGCTTGATTATTTGGACTTTCCAAAGTTATCACCTTTGACTTCTATCTGCTGGGATACCCTCAGAGTTAGTAGGGATCCCAGAAGATACACTACATTTTTCTAATCCCACAGAGATTTATAGATTCTTTGGGGAGTTTCTAAATCTAAAAGATGTGAACAAAGATATATACTTATCTTGGTCCTATTCTGAAACTTCTCAGAATAACTAAACTTGAACTTTCATAAAGCAAACATGTTTTTCTGATATAGGCATCTTTATTTCTTTATTTAAATATAAAAAATCATGCAGGTATGTCAGGACAAGAAGAACTTCAAAGATCATAATAACTCTTTGTACCCATTTTCTTCATTGTCCTATGGGAAGCCAATATATTGTTTCACAAACCCTAGTCCTGAAAACTAATTGAAATATGAATTTAAAGTTATGCTGATGTTTATCCTACAAGATAAGATCATCATTAGCACTCTCTTTCAACTGTGGCGTGTTGGTTAAAACATGGGCAAATTTGAATTGACTTTAGCTTTAACAAATATATTGAAATTATTATTTATCAATTCCAATTTTCTTGAGTCTTGCCAATGGAGGGTTAAAAAGAACTTTGTAATAGATAGAAAGTGTCTCTTACCAAGCCTTAGGGATATCAGCATAATCGAAAACAATAGTAGTTAAAGTACCTTCCTGATGGGATTAGTGTTCCTGCTGTATTTGTTCTGATGATCTTCTTGTCAATAAATACAGGCTCTCCTCAAGAAGCATGAGGCCTTCTTGGTGGATCTCAATGCATTTGACAAGAGTATGCAAGCGCTACGGGATCAGGCAGAAGCCTGCCAGGTAAGAAGGACTTGGTGATGGGAAGAATTAATGTTACTCACCATGGAGGCAAAGAGATTTTCTTATCACTGATTTTACTTCCTACAACCCTCCCAGGGTTGCAAAGAAAATACTAAATTCTATAATCCTGTTAGGCAGGAAATGTAAAATCTACAGAGATTTAGTCCAAAAGAAGTTTTCAGTAAGCTATATTATGTGTTCATTGATATCTGGTTTTGACTTGCCTCATTCTTTTTATTTATACTCTTCCTTTCCTCCCTCCCTCCCTCCCTCCCTCTCTTCCTTCCTTCTTTCTTTGAATCCTTAACTCTTTACTTCCCTTCATTAATTTTTTTGTAACAATGCTTAATAAATGTTTACCATCTGGAAGTATGAACAAAAAGTGATACTGACGTGCAAGAAAATTGCACTTCATTAGGAGGCTGGAAATTTAAATAATTAAGTTCACGTAGTGCATGTAGAACCAAAAAAAATAAGAATATCAAAGAAAGGAGCCTTCTGTTTCCTGAAACAAGAGTGCTGGAAGACAGAAAATTTTCAAGGTGAGGGGAGCCATTTTATCTGAGTTTTTTGTTTGTTTGTTTTATAAAATGGGAGGTTTTCTGTGCAGACAAGAAGGAAAAGGATTTTTTCTTTTATGGAAATACAGTCCTAAAGTTGTTTAATCTATTTATTAGTGCATGGTATTTATACATAATTTTGGGGTTCATTTTAACATATTCATAAGTACACATAACATAATTTGCTCCATTTCAATCCCTAGTACTACCCCTTCCTCTTCCCTCTTCCCTTCCCGATCTGATCTCCTTCCTCTACTCTATTGGCCTTCCTTTCATTAATTATTTTTAAATTGGTGTATTATAATTATCTATAATAGTGGATTTCATTGTAATATATTCATAAACACACATATCAAATTTTGGTTAATTTCATTCTGAAGTTCTTCCCCTTTCCTGTCCTTCCTCCCTTTCCCTTGACCCCCTTTGCCCTATTCCACTATTCTCCTTTCTATTTTCATGAGATCCCTTTAAAAAAAAAAAAATTATTTCACTCTAGCTTCTCCATATGAGAGAAAATATTTGGCCTTTGACTTGCTGGATCTGGCTTATTTCACTTAGCATGATGTTCTCCAGTTCTATCCATTTACCAGCAAATGTCATAATTTGATTCTTTCTATAACTGAGTAAAACTCCAATGTAAATATGTACCATATTTTCTCAAAATATTCCTTTAGGTAATTTTTAAACTGATGAATTATGATTGTACATGAAGGTGGAATTCATTGCAACATATTTTTTTATGCATATAACATAAGTTTTTCAATTTTCTTTCTCAGTACCTCACCTTTCCTTTCCCTTCTTCCTCCCCTGGTTCTTCCTCTACTCATTTCCTGTCTGAGTTCATGAGATCCCTCCCCTACTTTTTTCACATAGGAGAAAAAACATATGGTCCTCAAATTCCACCCATTTTTCTATTAATGACATTAAGTTCATAAACCAGGAGTAGATGCACTGAGGTGCAAAACAATTAAGTGTATTTGGGAAGTAGAGATACAATTGGTTGAGAATGTGAGAACGGCTAGGGCATGAGGAGAAAGGCAGTGTGGTGAAGGGTGATCAATTCAGAATCCAGTGAATCATAGAATTAATGTTTCCTATAGGTGTTGGAAGGGAAAAAAATGAGCCATTTTTTTACATTCAAAGAATTCCTTCAAATGAGAGGCTCAGGATTCACACACTAGACCAGACAAAAGACAGATTCAGCACATCACAGCTCCTGTGTTCTGCCTTTGGCTGGATACACACAGTAGGTGCCTAGAAATTAACAAAGAGACTTATACACTGTGGTCATAAGGAAACCAGTGTTTGAAGGGACTTCATCAGGGGACTCTTTAAGGAGAGGTACATCTTCAGCTCCAATCTGAAGAACGGGTGAATTGTTATTAGGAAGAGGGGTTTTCTTGGACTCATTTTCTGAGATACGGTAATTTGCAGAAAATGGAACTCAGGAAAAAACCCTTCCTTGAAGAGCAGGCTGCTTGCTAAAGAGAAACAGAAGACATATTTAATATTATCAGTTTATGTTCTCAATATTTTAAATTCTGTAACCTTTGTGCTGTAGGTCACCCTAAGGTCCACAGTTCTGACTCAAACGTCAAGATAGTGGGGAAAGTTGTCAGCAGAGGCTGTAAAGGGGAGGTGATAATAGGGAGTGGGTTTTTAACTTTCTCAGACAGTTTTCTAAAATGTCAATGTGTATAATCCTTTTGGACCTTCAAGTCTGTCTACTCTTTAAATTGGTGCGTTACACTTATATAAAATAGTGGAATTCATTGTGATATGCATATGCAGATAACATAAAAGCATTTGGTCAGTTTTGTTGCCCAGTACCTCCTCTTTCCCTTCCATCCTCCCTTCCCCCATCCCCATCCTCTACTCCACTGGTCTCCTTAAGGAGCACATTAGGAACACTGACTTTCAGCATTTAACATTTCTGAGACGAGATGCTTTACTTGTTCACACTGAGTTCATATTTCCCGACCTGCTGGCCTCCTGATAAGTGTTACAGTATTTCTGAAAACCACATATTTTAATCTTTGACAGTCACATAAGACTTAGGCTCCTCCTGTGAGGCAGGTTCCACAGAGAGATGCTTCCAATACATGACTGATATCTGCTTCCTTTTTTTTTCCCCTCAGCAACAGCAGGCTGCACCCATGGAGGATGCTGCTCAAGAAGCAAGGGTTGTGGCTTTATATGACTTTGAGGCCCGTAGCCACCGAGAGGTCACCATGAAGAAGAATGATGTGCTAACTTTGCTCAGTTCCATCAACAAGGTGACTTGTCCTTTAATCTTTCCATCAAAGAAGTGCTGTTTTCACAGCCATCTCTCCTGACCTTGCCAGATAATCAGATAATCATATTTTTACCACTAGACTTTTTTCTTTTTCCAGTTCTGGGGATCAGGACCTTGTGTATGCTAGGCAAAAGCTCTACCACTGAGTACATTCCCATCACTTTTTCTTTTTCATATGGAGATAGGTTTCACTAAATTGTCTAGGCTCTCCTTGAACTTGTGACCCTCCCGCCTCAGCCTCCTGAGTCATCTGGATTACAGGCATGAACCAACATGAACAGCCTCAACATTTTTATTCATTTTGTCTTTTAAATAATTTATAACATACTAAGTAGTATCCTTTCTCCAGATATTGTGAATCACCCTATAAAACCTTCTGGACTTACAATCCTAATTTTTATCATGAAAGAAATGAAGAATCAAAAAAGTTAATAATTAACATAAAATATGTAAGGTATGTCAATTCTATAATGTATAACATTATAGGACTAAATTGTCCCTTTTTCCCATCTCTTTGCTTGTTTCCATTCTGTGACAGTATTCATATTGATGGGATAGGAATATCTAGGGCCAGGAGAGGTATGAGAAAAGATGAGTCTTTTGCTGGGTATAGTGGAGTGCACCTGTAAATCCCAGTTTGAGGCCAGACTGAGCAACACAGAAAGACCTATAAGAAGAAAAGAAGGAAAGAAGATTGAAAGAAGGATGGAAGGAAGGAAGGAGGGATGGAAAGAACGAAGGAGAGAGATTTTAAGATATTAGTTCATGTACTGGCAAGTTCAAAATGTGCAGGGTAGGTTGGCAGAAAAGAAAGAGGAAAAAAAAAGGAAGGAAGGAAGGAAGGAAGGAAGGGAGGGAGGAAAGAAGGAAGGAAGGAAGGAAGGGAGGGAGGGAGGAAAGAAGGAAGGAAGGAAGGAAGGGAGGGAGGGAGGAAAGAAGGAAGGAAGGAAGGAAGGAAGGAAGGAAGGAAGGGAGGGAGGAAAGAAGGAAGGAAGGAAGGAAGGAAGGAAGGAAGGGAGGGAGGAAAGAAGGAAGGAAGGAAGGAAGGAAGGAAGGAAGGAAGGAAGGAAGGAAGGAAGGAAGGAAGGAAGGGAGGGAGGGAGGGAGGGAGGGAGGGAGGGAGGGAGGGAATGATGAGTCTTTTATCTGCTTGATTTTCTTTATACTTTATGACCATAAAGACAATGAATGATAAAATAGTGGGCTGGGATTTTAAATACATTTATCATAAGAAGCCAAGTAATTCTTATATTCTAATACCTAATTAAGTTTCAAAAGGTTTTGATGAAAAAAAAAGAAGAGACCTTGGCATATTGTTACTCTATGTTTTTGGAGAGACAAAATGCTTCCTCATGAAAAGCACTGCACGCTTAGGCTGGGTTGAGGCTCAGGGGCAGTGCTTTGTCTAGCATGTGTGAGGCACTGGGTTGGATCCTAGGCATTGCTTAAAAATTAAAAAAAAGAAAAAAAAAAAAGAAAAGAAAAGCATGCCGTCCATCTACACCTACAAAAATCTTTTAAAAAACCCCCCAAAACAAAACCACCATGTACCAGCCCACCCACCTTCCTTTCTCTTTGCCTAGACCTCTTTATTTCACCACATTTTTCTATGAGAAAATGAACTACCAAAAGTTAGTACAATAATACTAACAAAAAAAGAAAAGAGTTTACATTAATGGATTTCTATAATTGACAATTGTTAGAACCTCTAGATGTGAGAAGACATTTTTGTGCAGTATTATCACACACATGACCACCCCCAAGACACTTTGTTGGATTTCTGGTGAACAAAAGTGCACCATCCATTGGAAGAGCCAGGTTTGATTTTTGAAACCCTTTCTACAGTTAGGGAAATGACATAAAATACCATATTATTTGATTTTAGGGGCTTACCTCTGCAATTTCTGAAATTTCACAATAACTTTTTTTTTTGGTAATCTGTGGAAATCACATACCCAACTGTAAGTGATGGTTAGTTTTTCTTGGCCACCAACTTGTGTCTGTGCCTAGAACCTTAGTTAGGAGAATCAAAATCTCTCTTGTCTGTGGGTCTTCCAAGGACTGAAGGAGTGGGAATCTGTTCTCCCTTCAGGACTGGTGGAAGGTTGAAGCGGATGATCACCAGGGCTTTGTGCCAGCTGTCTATGTCAGAAAACTGGCCCATGATGAGCTCCCCATGGTCCCAAAGCGGCGGCGAGAAGAGCCAGATGAAATTGCCCAGCGCCAGGAGCAGATTGAGGAACTGTAAGTTCTGGATGCTGGAGAAATGGACAGTGTTTCGCAAAATATTTCCTATTGAATGAAGGCACTCTTCTCATTGGTTAGAGATACATATTCAAAGATTTCAAGAACAGGAAAAATAAATCTTAGGATCCTCCAGACACTTGAATTTTTATATGAAGAGAGGGAATCCCAAAACCATTAAATGAATTGCCTGAGGTCTGACACTTAATACAGCATTGTCTGTGGAATCTCTGCTCATTCCTTTAAGGTTGATAAAATGTCTCCTGACAACCAATGTGGACTTGGTTTATTCTGTTTAATATTGGGGGCATCATGTAAGAATTTCAATTTGATAAAATAGGAAGGGATGTTGCCAGCCATACTCTCAGGTCACTGACATTTTTATTGTTATTAAATGTAATACTATGTTTAGCTCTCTGCTACTAATGCTTTATTTTGCTGCCATCTTTATTTCGCCCACTCCTTTACTGATCTTCTTTTGAAATTATTCTTCCTTCACTTTTTGTCTCTTTCACTCCCTGTTTTTTTTAATCCTGTCTCTACTCTTCTGAATCTTTTACATCTTTTATTCCATTTTTCCATCCTCATGACTTCCCCACCCAGGTACCGCTCTCTCTGTGATCGTGCAGAAGAACGCAGACGTTGCCTGCTACAACGTTATA
The DNA here is from genome assembly GCF_902686455.1 of Sciurus vulgaris. NCBI lineage: Eukaryota > Metazoa > Chordata > Mammalia > Rodentia > Sciuridae > Sciurus > Sciurus vulgaris. The sequence continues at coordinate 119,891,040 of NC_136461.1, read as the reverse complement.
ATGAATTTCTGCTGGCCTATGAGGCAGGAGACATGTTGGAGTGGATTCAAGAGAAAAAAGCAGAAAACACTGGAGTGGAACTTGATGATGTTTGGGAGCTGCAGAAAAAGTTTGATGAATTTCAAAGGGTAAGTAAGAGGAACTTTCACTGGGTACGGTGGCACACAACCGTAATCCCAGGGGCTTGGGAGGCTGAGGCAGGAAGATCGTGAGTTCAAAGCCAGCCTCAGCAACACCAAGGTGCTAAGCAACTCAGAGAGACCCTGTCTCTAAATAAAATACAAATAGGGTTGGGGATGTGGCTCAGTGGTCAAGTGCCCCTGGGTTCAGTCCCCAGTACCCGCCCGCCAAAAAAAAGGAAGAGGAGCTTTCTCTAGACACCCTTTGAGGCTTGTCATAGATTCTTTGTGTCCCATGTGTCCTCCTACATGACTCTTCAATTGATTTAATACTTACTATACTTATTAGATATTCTCTGCAATGCTACTGAAAACTCCACAAGTCAGGTCTTCCTCTGTTTATTGTAGTCGTTAATCACTGGTTAGGAAATGCAGAAGAAATTAACTACTGATTTCCCAGAATTCCTCAAAACTTGCCCTATATCATACTGTCTTTGTTTTTTTTTTTTTTTTTTTTTGGTATCAGAGATTGGTCTTGGAGGCACTTGACCACTGAGCCACATCCCCAGCCCTATTTTGTATTTTATTTAGAGACAAGGTCTCTCTGAGTTGCTTATCACCTTGGTGTTGCTGAGGCTGGCTTTGAACTCAGGATCCTCCTGCCTCAGCCTCCTGAGATGTTGAGATTATAGGCATATGTCACCACACCTGGCTTGTACTGTGTTGTTGATGCCCAGGTTGAGATGGGATTTTTTTTAAATTCATTTTTATTATGAACAAATGGGATACATCTTGTTTCTCTGTTTGTACATGAAGTAGAGGCATACCATTTGTGTAATCATACATTTACCTAGGGTAATAGTTTTTGATTCATTCTCTTATTTTTTTCTCCCCCCCCCACCCCTCCCACCCCTCTTATCACTCTATACAGTCCCTCTTTCCTCCATTCTTGCCACCCTCCCACCCCCCATTATGTGTCATCCGCTTATCAGCGAGATCATTCATCTCTTGGTTTTTTGAGATTGGCTTATCTCATTTAGCATGATATTCTCCAATTTCATCCATTTGCTTGCAAATGCCATAATTTTATTCTTCTTTATGGCCGAGTAATGTTCCATTGTATATATATACCACAATTTCTTTATCCATTCATCAATTGAAGGGCATCTAGGTTGGTTCCGCAATCTGGCTATTGTGAATTGAGCAGCTATGAACATTGTTGTGGCTGCATCTCTGTAGTATGTAGTCCTTTGGGTATAGGCCACGGAGTGGGATAGCTGGGTCAAATGGTGGTTCCATTCCAAGTTTTCTAAGGAATCTCTACACTGCTTTCCAGAGCGGCTGCACTAATTTGCAGCCCCACCAACAATGTATGAGTGTACCTTTTCCCCTACATCCTTGCCAACACCTATTGTTGCTAGTATTCTTGATAATCACCATTCTAATTGGGGTGAGATGGAATCTTAGGGTAGTTTTGATTTGCATTTCTCTAATTACTAAAGATGTTGAACATTTTTTCATATATCTGTTGATTGCTTGTAGATCTTCTGTGAAATGTCTGTTCATTTCCTTAGCCCATTTGTTGACTGTGTTCTTTGTATTCCTGGTGTAGAGCTTTTTGAGTTCTTTATATATTCTGGAAATTAGTGCTCTATCTGAAGTATGAGTGGCAAAGATTTTTTCCCATTCTGTAGCTTCTCTCTTCACATTGCTGATAGTTTCCTTTGCTGAGAGAAAGCTTTTTAGTTTGAATGTATCCCAGTTAGATTCTCAATTTTATTTCTTGTGCAATGGGAGTCCTGTTAAGGAAGTCTGATCCTAAGCTGACATGTTGAAGATTTGGACCTACTTTTTCTTCTATAATATGCAGGGTCTCTGGTCTGATTCCAAGGTCCTTGATCCATTTTGAGTTGATTTTTGTGCAGGTGAGAGATAGGATGTTGAGAGGGGACTCCGTGTAGAGTCTAATTCTGGGATAAAGATTGGGGTGGGAAGAGAAGAATAACCTGACTTTACAGTGAGAAAATGTCTAAGTATTTATCTACCTAACATCCTTTCATCATCTTTTTTTCCTCTTATTTTTATTCGATCATCTTATCTAGCACTGAATATAAGTTTCTTCCTTCCTTTTCCTTTTGCTATATCCCATTATGTGTGTATATGTATGTGTGTGTGTGTGTGTGTGTGTGTGTGTGTGTGTGTGCGTGCACATAGATAGTGTGTGTACTCCCTTGTGCTGATTTTTACAATATCCTTTTATACAGGAAAATCATAACTCAATGAAATTCTATAAAGATGGAGGTATTTATAAGGACAGAAAATAATATTACATAGCTCAGGTATAGATACCTCTGACAATAAAAGTCACTATAGGGAAATTTTTAATAAATCTAAGTAGATGGATATGCTTCATACTTTAGATGAATAATAGTTCTCTTGGCAAGGTTTGATAGTTACTGGGTGTCAGAGAGTTTAAGAGTATTTTCTCAGTGGCTGCTTAGAAGAAAGCAGTTTATGGGGCTGGGGGTATAGCTCAGTTGGTAGAGTGCCTGCCTCACAAGCACAAGGCCCTGTGTTCAATCCCCTGCACACCCCCCCCCCCAAAAAAAAAAGAAAGCAGTTTGTGTAATGCAAGTGAGGTTACCGATATGTTTTAATAATACTTACTGAATAGATGTGAAGATGCCCAGATAAATATGGAATTTTTTGAGAAGAGGGTTGACACTGCTTTGGACAAATTTTCTCATCCAGGATTTGAAGACCAATGAGCCTCGGCTAAGGGATATCAACAAGGTAGCTGATGATCTGCTATGGGAAAAACTTCTGACACCAGAAGGAGCTCACATCCGGCAGGTAACTGAGGCTCCTTCCATTCCTCCTCACCAGGAGGTTGGGCCTTGCAATCATCATTTTACTCTAATGTACTCCATCTCATAGTCAGCAGATCAGTTAGGATATACAGGAATTGACAGCAGTGTGAAACTGATTACAGGGAAGCCCAGCCATACAGGAGAAGCCAGACTATAGGAGTCCAGCCATTTTTATTGTCTAAATGAACTTAGTTAAATAATGTTTGTTTATTATAATTTATTGAGTGTCCTCTATGTTCTCACATAGTTTTTTTTTTGTTGTTGTTGTTGTTTTTTTTTTTTTTTTTTTTTTTTTTGGTGAAGGGAGGACAAAAGTATTGGGACCATAAATTCAGATTTAGTTTCAAGAAGCAGTTTTAGGAAGTTTACAAACTATTGCATTGGGCATCAGGAAAATTGAGCTTAAGTGCTGGCCCTATCCCTGTCTGTGTGTTCTTGGGCAACTCATTTCTTTGCTGAGATATTCAGTTTCCACATCTGAAAAGCAAGAATGCTAGATAGAAAAATCTCTAAATTTCCTTTTAATTTTCTGTGCTATGTTCCATAAGTTGAAAATAAAGTTTTGCCTTCTATCCCTACCCCAAAATGTAACTTTTGAATAAAAATTTTGCAATACATGCATTTGAACTGACATGAAATTTTTAAATTATAACAATCACTTCCCTTTTGTTACCATTCACATAAGAGATCCATTGCTCAAATACATGAATGCAAAGAAAGTGCAGATAAAGAAGCTATGATACTAGAAAGAGGATAATCAAGAAAGTTTACCGTAAGAGTTGGGTTCTGATAAACATAATAAAGAGGGAGAAGAGAGGGAATAGAGATGAGAGGGAGGAAATTCTGTGTCTAGAGCTATGACTCCATAAAAGACTAATGAACTTTAATGGAAAGTCTAGTCTGTGTGTTGTTATAAACTGGCAAAGATGAGGTCCATTCTTGCTTCTGTGGTGGTTGTCGAGGAAGAAGTAATGTGCATGAATAGGTATACTCCTAACAGAAAGTAAGGCTCTTAGAGATTACTAGGTCTATTCAATTCAGAATACAGAAAGGTATTATGTTTGCCCTGGAGAACTGTAGCAGATTCTAACTACCAAGGCAACAGTTTTTACTCATTTTTTCAGAGGTTATATATAATATGATCTGTGTGATAGCAAGCATCAATTATGACTCCAGGGTTGATGGATCTACTGGGAATCATCAGTTTGGAAGAGAAGAAATCCCTTTATCTGCTGCCCCAGCATAAGAGTGGACCAAGCTTAGCCTGTCCAAGAAAAAAGTAAAGCAAGACAATTTCTGAAGGAGATAACATGAAAGCAATAATTTAAGTCCCAGTTAGTCATAGATACCATTGAGCTATCTGGACCAGCTCCTTGTCCAAAGTCTGATGTATCTTTTCTTTTAGGAATTGAATACACGCTGGGATTCCTTGCAGAGGCTTGCTGATGAACAGCAGCAGCTGCTAGGCAGTGCACACGCTGTAGAGATGTTTCACAGGTAAGAATTAATTCTAAAATGCAGTCCTACTCTAGAACAACTCACATAACTCACAAGTCCAGTTATTATGCGTGTTAGTCAGCTTTTCATTGCTGTGACAAAAATATCTGACTAGAACAACTTAAAGGAGAAATGCGAGCTCACAGAAGACTCAGTTCATGATTGGTGATCTCCATTACTCTGGGCATGAGGTTAGACAGAACATCATGACACAAAGGCTTGAAGGAGGAAAACCACTTAGTTCAGAGCAGCAAGGAAGGAGAAAGAGAGAGGAAGGAACCAGATCTAGACTATGCTCTAGTGATCTCTTTCCTGTAAGCCATGCCCCACCTGCTTATGGTTACCAACCATTAAGTCCATTAATTATTAATCAATCAAGTGGATTAATCCACAGATGAAGTCAAAACTATCATAATTTATTTTTTCACTTCTGAACATTGATGCATTGCCTAATATGTGAGTTTTTTGGGGGACATTTCATTTCTAAACCATAACTCTATGGGAACCGTAGCTGTTAGTGTAACCCTTTTTCCTGAGATAGAGACAGTTTACAAATAGGAGATCAGGTTTTTCAGCAATAGATTCCTCATTTGGCAGGTTCAATACTCCAAGACAACCTACTTCAATTTATTTATTTATGTATTGAATGTATTACTATTTTATTTTTTTGTGGTACTAAATATTGAATTCAGGGGTATTTTCCCATTAAGCTACTTCCCTAGACCCTTACAACATTTTTTTTTTTTTTTTTAATTTTGAGACAGGATCTTCCTAAATTTCCCAGACTGAACTTGAACTTGCAATCTTTCTGCCTCAGCTTCCAGAGTAGCTGGGATTATAGGCATGCACTACCATGCTTAGCTCCAACTTTAGTTTTCTAATGCCTGCCTTGGGCTCTGGCACATAATTAACACTTTATGAATGCTTTCATGATAGTGTATCAGTTTGAGGTATAAACAAGTGGTGTAAATAATTATAGTCCTAGACTAGGAGCAGACAGACATCACATTGACTTTGTTCATTGAATACATTTTTTGTCTTTGATTACCAAATTCGTACTTGCATTAAGAAATATAACCACACATACAAGAATTAAACAAGTGAACAAAGCAGAAACCAGATACCTTCCTATGTATAAATGTGTCTTAAAGATGCAAGGAAGGAGAAAGCAGAGATTCAGGTAGGTATGATGGGAATAGCTTACAATAGAAAGCATGCGTGTAATTGTTAAACACTTAGCTCTGAGTTAGACCTCTTGTTTCAAACTGTAGGCTGCACTATCTGGCATTGGTGTTATTTTGGGAAACAGAGGTGGTGGTGGTGGTGGTGGTGATGGTAATGGTGGTGGTAGAGGTGATATGATGTTGGTGGTAGAGGCGGTAGAGGCAGTCATGGTGGTGTTGGTGGAAACGGTAGAGGTGGTGATGGTAGTTGTGGTATTAATGATGATAGTAATTGTGATGGTGTTAAAGTAGTGGTTGTGGTGGTAGTGGAATTGGTGAAGCTGGTGGTAGTGGTGATGGAGATGGAGGTGGTAGACGTGGTAATGTGGTGGTGGTGACTTCCTCCTGAGCCCAGTCAGTTTCCCTTTGTTACATATCATTACTTCTAAAATCTTTTATTCTCTTGTGTACCAGAGATGTAGATGACACAAAGGAACAGATTGAGAAGAAGTGCCAGGCCCTCAGAGCTGCTGACCCCGGCTCCGACCTGATCAGTGTTCAGGCGCTTCAGCGACAACATGAAGTCTTTGAGAGAGACCTCACCCCTCTGAGGGAAAAGGTGAGATATTTGCTTCTGAGCTTTCTCAACACCTTCCTATTTGCTATAATAACCATATCAATGCCCCCTACTTTGGTTCTCTTTTCCAGTCTCTTATTCTTTTGTTTCCTTATCTTGGACCATATTTGTTCTTGTCCTCTGTCCCCAAAGCAAGACCACTAAAAAGACTTAACCCCTAGATCATTAACATCAAGAAAAATACATTGAACTTCTACTATCTGAGTGAGTATTTAATGTCCCCCTGCCTGTTTAGTGGTTGTCAAGTGATCAGAAGTTGTGTCAAGTAGTTGCAGGACAGTGGCCTAGAAGAAATAGCAACTATGCATACCCAGGATGGCTAGGGCTATGCCTGAGCTTGGTGCTGTGTTTCTCAGCTAGGAGTTGAATAAGTTTACACCTACCCCAAAACACAAAAAGAAGATTAGAGCTTTCCAGATACCTTGAAGGCAAAATGCAGCTTGGTATTATCATGCAGAGCAAAAAGAAGCACAGAAAATATCTATATTGGAAATATCCTCACATAAAGAATAAGGACCTTTTTTATACCATGGTTCTGCCACTAACTGGAAGAAGCATTTAACTGTCCTTTTCTAAAACTTCTTACTTTTTTTTCAAAGAAGAATGGTTTCTGAAGTTTGAGCACTTCGAAAAGTTATCATGTGAACTAAAAGGTTGGTATTATTTTAATGAAGTAGTAAGATGTGATTGTACATTGCTGGCATCTATTTGGGGAGATTAATACCAGGACTCAGGACTCTTTATTTGCTAAGAATCGGGTGCTACGATAGTCTGATTGCCAGAGCTCTTGCACCTCCTCAGGTGACCGTACTCGGAGAGACAGCAGAGCGGCTCATTGATTCCCACCCAGATGCCATTGAGGACCTGCAGAGACGGCGAACAGAGCTGAATAATGCCTGGGATGACTTACAGGTGCTTACAGAGGACCGTAAAGAAAACCTAAATGAGGCCCAGAAATTCTATCTGTTCCTCAGCAAGGCCAGGTAAAGGTCAAATGTGGATTTTCATCTTGTGGGTGGGGAATTTTCATATTTGGACCTTAAGTACAGCCTGGAGGAGCAGTCTGGGTACTACAGGTGCTATCAACTCATGGATTTGAAAAGTACCACTCTGTCCAAATATTGAAACTGGTGAGGCACAAAAATGTCAAGTTCAATACTTCCAGCCATAAAAGATTGATATTTGAAGAAATGTGAGGCCATATGGATCAACTTAACAACCTTCTTCAAAGTGTATGGCCCATACAAGGTACTATATCAGGAGATGCAGGGCAAGGGGACTTTATTACCGCTGGACAGGCAGAGAAAAATATAGACAACTAAGGTAAAACATAACAAAACACACATCCTAGCAAACAGCAGTGAAAGTTCAGAGATACAGAGAACAGATTAGATTCCCTGTGCTGTAGCTGAAGTAGCATTTGATTACTTATCAGTCAGGATATTGGTAAAAGAGAATGTTATTCATACGGATGGGACTAGAAAAAGATATGAGGATAAGAAAGGTTGAGAATGTTCTTGAAGAAGGGGAAACTAGAGAATAGTATTTTTTATGTTGAGGGTGGTAAGGAGAAGTGATAAAGAGAAAAATTTTGAAATGTTGGAACCAAACCCTAGAGAATTTTCAGTGTTGTGGTACAATCAGAAAATTATCGCAAGATGAAATTCACCTCGAAAATACACACTATGCAGAATAACTCTGCCCCATCATATTAACCTGCTTGGAGGAGTATTTGGAATTGAAGGTCCAGGTGATAGCAACTCACAATGCAGTGCTTGAAGAAGAAAAGGGAGCAGATGAGCAAAACGATTGCAGTTGTTTTTGGTAACTCCTCCCCCAATTTACCACCTCTGGAAAGCTATAGTTTTTCACACACTGTAATTAGATAATATTCATACCCATTCTTCAAAATCATTTATTTCCATGTAATTACTAAGATTCCAGATTAAATGATGGCTCCTTCTTCTTATGAAATTTTATTCTTTGATATTTCAGAACTAAAGTCATATTTTAGCTTCTGAGAAACACTAATGTCTTATTTTATTCCTTTATAATACTTTTGATTTCAGTTTTTTAATAACTATGAGTGTCTATGATCCATATGCTTCCCCCACCCTCAATATAAACAAAGTATGAGCCCCTAGAAGGTGAAGATACATCTTTTTCACAATGTTTGGTACTTTATAAGCACTAAAGAAAACTTAGATGTTTGAATAAATGAATAAATTATTTTACAAAAATCAAAAGACCTATCTTGCACAGATCTAAGGATTCCTAGTTAGCCAACAAGACTAAATATGTTCTTAGAGATTATTATTTTAACCATCATGATAACTTTTAAGTTATCTCTTTGGAAGAATAACCTTAGCTTGCCTTGCTTAAGGTCTTGACTACTAAAACAATAGGAAACAAGCCTTGATTTAATCTATAATGTAGGAAATGCATGTACATTGTATGTATGTTTGTGTGGGTCTATATGTGTGTGCTGAGCAAAAACATGTATTAGATTTTTGGGAAAAAAGAGGAAAGAGGAAAGATATGTCTCCCCTAAGACTCTATAAGTTATATCATTAAACCCAGAAAAACTGTTGAAGGAACAGGAATCAACAGTAGTAATGGAATATGTTCAGTCCAGAATTCTAGAGGTCCGGGTTCTAGTCCGCATGTATTTTTAAAATTTTATTACATTAGCAGATTGCTTACCTTTTCCAGGCTGACTTCCTCATCTCCAAAAATGGTAATAAAAGAGTTCTCATAATTCTTTTTTTTTAAATTTTTTTATTTTTTATTTTTTTGCAGTGCTAGGGATTGAACCGAAGGCCTTGTGCTTGCAAGGCAAGCACTCTACCAACTGAGCTATATCCCCAGCCCTCTCATAATTCTTTACAAGATTATTTCGGGAATTAAAATAAATAAAGTGCATGATAAGATTTTCAAATGCAAGATAATGCTATCATTAACACAACAAGAACACCAAACATCATAGAAATATAAGAAGACAGATAGAAAATATTATTCTGGAAATATTTTCTAGAAAGTTTAATACGGATAGTCTGGTAGAAAGTTGCAGGTTTTTTTTTTTTTTTTTTTTTTTTTATGGATCCCAATATACCTGTTTCTCTAGGGACCTTGAGAATTGGATGAGTGGCATTGGAGGCATGGTGTCATCACAGGAGCTGGCTGAGGACTTAACTGGCACAGAGATCTTGATAGAGCGACACCAGGTATGGCTAGAAATCCACAACCACTAATCATTTGACCTGATAAACTCCCCTCATTTAAAAAAAATTCAAAAAGATTAGCCTTACCAGTCTATTTCCCTACTTTCCAACAGGAGCATCATGACGAGATGGAGGCAGAAGCCTCCACCTTCCAGGACTTAGAAAACTTTGGCACAGACCTTATAGACAGTGGGCACCGTAAAAGCCCTGAGATTGAAAATAAACTTCAAGATGTTAAACTAAAGAGAGATAATTTGGAGAAGGCTTGGGATCAACGCAAGAAGATGCTAGACCAATGCCTGAACTTGCAGGTACAGCCAAGTTCCAGTAGTTAAGCAGATTTAGCCCTGGTCTGTTCTTTGTAAGCAGTTTGGATATTATAGTCACTCAGGATACTAACTTCCCATGGTGTAAACACATGGCATCTCTTGATTGTGTAACGTTGTATTCTATAGTCTGATTACTGTTTTACCCACTGCTCTTATCCCTGTTAGAAGTGACAAACACACTGGTGATCAGTCCTGAATATGACAGGGAGGGATTGTCATTTATTGATTAATTAAGGGGTTTATGTAGGCCCTTGTGTCACAAAGATTAGTAAGATAATATTTATATTTTTAAGTAGTGAAATTAGACATAGTACAGATGATTCTAATGAAGGAAATCATTTCAAAAAACAAAATTCATGAACACTTTGAGAGTAAAGAGGAAGGAGTGATTACAGCTTTTGAGGGAAGAGTATAGGAACATCACAGGCCAACTCTATGGGTAACGTTTAGTAGAGTCTCAAAGAAAATAACCAGTCAGTATCTGCCAGTTGTAAGGTATAGGAAATAATGCCCTCAAATTGGGTAGAGCTTATGTAAACACATAAAATGTGTGCTCAGGAAAGAGTAGAAAACCCAATATAGGTAAGATTCATTATCTTAGTGTTTCTGGAAAGAAAGTAAACACTGCTTGCAGGATCCTTGGTGTCCGTGTCAGGGGAGAGAGGTAAGACCATTTCCTCTGTCCACTTACAAAAAATATTTAATACACTTCTAATTTCATTTCCTGTAGTTGTTCCAAGGTAAATGTGAACAGATTGAGAGCTGGATGGTGGCACGTGAGAATTCCCTGAGGTCAGATGACAAAGATTCCTTAAATAGCCTAGAGGCCCTGATGAAGAAACGTGATGATTTGGACAAAGCAATCGCTGCTCAGGTAGTAACAAGGAAAATAAGTATCCCGATAATAATGATTGTAATAATGACAGAAGTCTTATACATTTGTCTGGGATTATGATTTAGAAGTATTTTGATTGACATTTACTTCTTACAGACAAGTCTAAAGCAGGCACAGTCGATTGACAGTAGACACTGTCTTATCCAAATCATATGTGCAATTGAACTTGAAGTCTGCCATCCTAAAACACAAAGTTTAGGATTAAAATTGACTTTGTATTCTTAATATCTATTTCAACAACCCGTTCGGTGTAGGGTTCACTTTACAATAGCATGAGTAATGACTGCTCTCTAGGGAGGTCATTACCACATGTAGTTCACCTCAGTAAGATTGTTAGATATTTTTCCTCCTGTTGAGTTGAAATACACCTCCTTGTAAGGCATTTACCCTTTGGATCTGTCTCCTGAAGCCAAAAGGGTTATCTTTTTGTTTTTCCGTAGTAGGGAGTCTGAGATTGTACCAAGGACTAAGGTACCTAAGGAATCTGAACTCTTATTTTCCTTTATTTAGGAAGGAAAAATCAATGACCTAAAAGATTTTGCTGATCAGCTCATAAATGATGACCACTATGCCAAGGAAGAGATCACTGCTCGGCTCCAACAAGTGCTAAACAGGTCAGGCCCATGTTACAGGAAGATGTAGCAAAGTGACCTCTTTGCTAGCATTGTGATGGGGGTGACATTCTGAGATTTTGTCTTTTCTAGAGGCCTTAAACTATTTGACATCTTGGAAACTGTGTTACCTTTTCATCACCGTGACTAAAATACCTGAAACGAACAACTTAGACAAGGGAAAGTTTATTTGGGGCTCAGGGTTTCAGAGGTCTCAGTGCATTGTTGGCTGACTGTACTGCTCTGGGCCTGAGGTGAGGCAGAAAATCATGGCAGAATGGTGTGGTGGAAGAAAGCTGCTTAGAGAACCATGAGAGAGAGAGAGAGAGAGAGAGAGAGAGAGAGAGAGAGAGAAGGAGAAGCCAGGAACAAGATATAATCCAAGGTCACACCTTCAGGGACCTGTGTTCTTCAGCTACTTCAGCTACACCCCACCTGCCTACAGTTACAACCCAGGAGCCCATTCAGATTATTAATCCATTAAATGGAAACTCATAATTTCACTTCTGAACATTACTGCATTGCCTAACACATAGACTTTCAGAGGACATTAAAGATGCAAATGATAACATTGTCTGATCTAGACTTATGGATGAAAGACATAGAAAGTACTTTTGAAATTACCTGACCTAATCACTGCATTTTATGTCTGAAAACAGTGAGATAGGATGAGAGGAAAAAAGGGTAGGTTGCAAGATAGAAAAATTCATGTATTTGACATCAGAGTAAAGGCAAGGGTAAACAGAGTGATTTGGCCTCCTCCCATAGATGGGATGCTCTCAAAGCACTACTGATTGCTGAACAAACAAACTTGGAGACTATGCTGATCTGAAAAAATTCTACCGTGACCTTGAGGAGCTAGAAGAATGGATCAGTGAGATGATGCCCATAGCCTGTGATGAATCCTACAAAGACCCCACCAACATTCAGGCAAGTTCAAAATAGGAGTCTTGGAAAATTTAACCGTCTCACCTTGTTGGCCGAATGATCACCCCATAAACTGAACACTCATTTGCTTTTGAAGCCACTGCATCTACCCTCAGAAACGTTCTGATATGACAGAAATATTAACCTCCCATTTTAAACATCATTTTTCTTTATCTCACCTACCTGAGAGGGTAATTTAGTTTTTCTTTGCCTTCAGAGGAACTACCTGAAGCATCAGACCTTTGAAAATGAGGTCCATGGTCGAGCATGAGCAGGTAAGAAGAAGTCATCAACCTGGGGAAGGTCCCTGATTGAGCGGAAGGCATGTGATGGCAGTGAAGAGACCATGGAGGTAAAGGTCCTGTCGGGATGAGCTTGGGCTGCAAAGGTACAAGAAGAAAAATCTTTTACTTCTTATTGTTCTAAAGGTAGGGATCAAGCATGTGCTCTGTGGTCCCTCGGATTGTTGGACAAGGAAGGAAGAAAAGCAGTGATGCTTAGACCACCTCTCCCATCATACTTAACTCCTGAATCTCCAAGAAAGCTTTCACTGAATTCCCAAGTCTTCTCATGCTTGTTTTGCATTTCCTATCCTTTCTGCCAAGAATTTTTTTGGCATTTGGATGCTAGTCCATGCAATCAGTGCAGGATCCTGTTTAAAACTTCTCCTTTCATCCAACACTTCTTGTTTTCCCAGATTGAGCATCACTAGTTTGAAATGTATGATATTCAAGTAAGAGCAAATTTGGCTAATCCCTACATACAGAAACTCCCTACATTATCATCTCAAGTTGTCATAGCACTCAGAGTACCAAACACTATTTTAAAAAGTCCTCTCTTTCTTTGAGTTAGGAGCAACTGAAATTGCTAAAAGAACATTGGAAAAACCTCCTTGAGAGAACAATTGACAAGGACAGAAACTCGATGCGGCTAGTCGCCAGCAGAGGTTCAACACAAGTGTCCGGGATTTCGACTTCTGGCTTTCAGAGGTAATTGCCCCTGGAGGTGGTGGGAGCATGGTAACTTAAAGAACACTTTTTAAATAAATGAATTTATATAGAATGGCTTTCGTGAGCCTTCTTGGAAAAGGACTGTAGACTAGATGCTAAATTTTATTCTCCTTAAACACATTTTTCATCTATCAGCTTTATTACTTATTGCTTTGTCCCCAGGCGGAGACACTTCTGGCAATGAAAGATCAGGCCAAGGACCTGGCTTCTGCAGAAAAACCTGCTCAAGAAGCATCAGCTATTGGAAAAAGAGATGTCGGCTCGAGAGGTAAGTAGTATTGAAATCCTCTCGACAGAAGGAAACATTTCTGATTTTTCTCCCTTATTTTCTAGGAGACCATTTGAGAATGTAGCCTTGCAAACTGAGCATGGTGTACTCAACCAGCATGCATTTTTAACCAGGTCAAATCTACGGGCTACAGAGCCATTGGGACAGTCACTGTCAATTATCACTGAACTGTAGACTCTAAAACTCAGGAAGTGGATCTTAAAAGCTGCCTCGTTTATCTTTTCACCCATACATGTATATAAACTATTTTCTATAGTATATATTCAATCTAGCCTTTGAAAGAAAATACAACTTTATTTTACAGAATTATAGAGAGAAAAATAAAATCAGTTGGAACATGTACAATGAATTTAAATACAAATACACTCTAGAAAACCTGTGAAGAATTCCAGTTGCAACCTAATAGCAACCAAAAACTTGTCCTGGGAACAGTAATAAAAATGCTGGCAGATGTTCATTTCATAGAGAGAATTGTTTTACTACTTATTTTCTTTGGTAACAGAGTCACATGCAGAAAGGACAAGAAGTTGAACACTTTCTTGATTTGGGTCTTCAGTACTTGGCATCTCCTGTTACCATAGCTAGAAGGCTGTGTTAGAGTGGGCAGAGCCTGGGTGTGTTCATGGCCAACCCTAAGCATTCCACCAATAGAGTTGTTCTTGTTCAATATTTTGATCGATGAATCAGTGCTCTAAAGGAAGATAGTTCCTGTATGGTGAGATTGTTCACCAAGATCTAATTTTCTAGCTGTGGATACAGGTAAAACTCAGAAGGAGGAACAAGGACACATACAATAAATGTACAGTTTCAGTAACATAGTCATGCTATCTCTATCACTCTATGTCTGACCTTATTTATTCTGAACACAGAAAAATATGTATAAATACGTAATAGTGTAGACCATCAAATTCACTATCTTTTTTTTGTGCGTGTGAGTGTGTGTGTGTGTGTGTGTGTGTGTGTGTGTAGCATTGATGATTGAACCTAGAGGTGCTGATCTACCACTGAGCTATATCCAAGTCCCTTTTGATTTTTTATTGTAAGACAGAGTCTCACTAAGTTGCTGAGGGTGGCCTCAAACTTGTAGTCCTTCTGCTTTCAGCCTCCTAAGTTGCTGGAATTACAGGCATGAGTTATATGCCCAGCTAAATCAAGCTATCTTTTAAAGCAATCTATTTGAACTGGTCCTTTGATCCAGAACCAGTGATGATTGAGTCTGGGGCCTATACAATACCTATACTCTGCCATTCACAGACATATTGGGACTTTCTAGGATGCACTCAAGGACCTGAAAAAACTTGGCTACGGATCTGCTATCCAGTGGACTTTCAACATTGAGCAGATGTGGAGAAAAGGGATAGTATCAACTCGCGGTTTGAAAATGTTCGGAACTTGGCAACTGCACATCATGAGAAACTGAAGAAGGCCTATGCATTGTTCCAGTTCTTCCAAGATCTAGATGATGAGGAATCCTGGATAGAGTATGTACCCTTAACTCAATTCACAATTTGGGGTAATCCAAGAGATCTGACTGGAAAATCCACCCAATATGTTCCAACTTATATGAAATGAAATTTCAACGTAAAATTTGTATTATCATTTTAATCATGTTTGTCACTGCTTAAAGTTCACGTTGGCTTCATTTTTCCCAAATTTCCTCACTGGATTTAGACAGAAGAATAGAAGTGTGGAGGGAGTGGTGAGCAGTTCATATACATGTTAGGAACCAAATTTTGAAGTTCTATATGTTTGCTTTATATAGTTCATAGAATGTGTAGTATTCTCAGATATAGCTGGGCTTTATAGCTTACCCAGATAATATAATTGGCATTATTCTGTCTATATCCAGTGTTGGTAATAACACTGAACTGGATATAAACAAAGAATGTTACACTCTATCTACCACAATTTCATTACTAATTTTCCTTTTGTTGTAAAAAATATGATTGAGGAACTCTAAGCAAATCAGACTATTCTGCTTCCTATATAATTTGTTCCATCATACTTCTCTTCTGCAAATCTGCTGATTATTATGAGTAATGAATGAATTAGATGGAAGCATAGTACATAGGGCACCAAAGAGGATATCTTTAAAACTTTGTAGATGGTACAAAATAGCATTATCTTGTCTATATTTCATGATGATATTCAAATATTTTATACTTGGAGCCATTTAAATTGCATGACCCCTATAACACCAACTCTTTATAACTATTCTGTTTTTATTGATATTGAGAGACAAAAATAATAAAGGCCATAAAGGTCATATCTATTTTCACTTTTTTTTCCCCAAGAGTAGTATTAATGTATGTTCATGAGCAAAGAAACTACAAAAGTAGATAGGCAAAAAATTCATGGGAAGGCTTTTTACAGGTGTGCACATGGTGGACATCAGTATTTTAATTTGTACTAGCATGACTCAGTTGTTATCTTTTTCGCTATTGGCATCAGAATGTTCCAGAGCTTACCACCTCCCCTGACAATGCATTTAGAAAACTGTTGCTCTTGAGTGACCTCAATATCTAAACTTAGAATTTTTTATTGCTTTCTTTGTTCCAGGGAGAAACTGGCACGAGTAAGCTCCCAGGACTATGGGAGGGATCTGCAGGGTGTTCAGAACTTATTGAAGAGGCACAAACGCTGGAGGGGGAGCTGGTGGCACATGAACCTGCTATCCAGGTAGGAATAAAATTATCAGACCCAAGGAGATAAGATAATCTAACAGCTGTCTCTCATGTTATAGCCAATATTTTGGTGCTTCGAAATGTGAATGCAGAATGCCGAAGTCTCAGAGAGTTAGTCATACAGTTCACAAGTGTTCTTTTTTTGACCACATTGTATCTTCTCTGAATAGAAGGATTCTAGACAGGAGTTTGTGCCATTGCCTGGAAGGAACATTTTTAGCAGTGTTGGAAAGTCATTGACAATTGGTATGCAGGTTAGGACATCTGCTAAAGCTGTATGATAGCCATATGGGAAAAAGGATACTCTGGGTCTGACCTGGCAGCAGAGTCCATGTGTGACCATGTGCTTATAAAGCAGCTTTATAAGCAAAATGCAAACACTGAGATATTTTATTATAAGCAAAATGCAAACACTGAGATATTTGCCAAAATATTTGGAAGTTTAGCAGGGTAGACCTGGCTGCAGTTTCCTTCATGTTCCTAGGATTTCTAGGACTACCTCAAGTCCCATGGAGGTTATAAATGATCCAAAGGGTAGGAAGGACCAAATACTTATCTAGAGACTGTGACTGAATTGGGGAGAGAATATAGAGTAATGCAAAATGGATGGGTGTGTTCTTCAGAATGTGCTGGATATGGCAGAGAAGCTGGGAGACAAGGCTGCTGTGGGGCAAGAGGAAATCCAGGAGCGGCTAGCTCAGTTTGTTCAACACTGGGAGAAACTCAAAGAGTTGGCCAAGGACAGGTGAGTGGGAGGCCCAATTATCTTCCTATGGGCTTCATTTTTGAGACTGTTGTTGGGACGATAATTAAGTGTTGTCTCAGCTTTGACCACTCTCCCTGAGTGCCTATCTTATAAGGTCCTACTCAACTCTTCCATGAAGCTCTCCACCAATTACCCTAGACAGAAATGATCATTACTTCTGTTCTGAAAATGCCTTTCTTCCTGCACTTACATGCAGCTGTCTTTTATCAGTATTTTCCTATAAGTGGTGTTCTTCATATCGTGTTAGCAGCCACACATCTGGTTTACTTTATTGTCCCAGATACACCCCTTAGTCATGAAAGAGTGAGGGAGTACTTTTCTCTTTTGCAGCCTCCTAGACAATTGGAACAACATAGCTATATCACAAATATAACAATTTCTGACTGTAATCCCAACCTGTTGGTGGTAGGAAGACATTTCTTCCTAGGGAAAAAGGAAGCTTCTAGATCTGTGGTTCCTTAATCATGTACTGTAGAAAGAGACACTTAGCTCACTGTGGACAGTCTTCAACTATGAAACCTTAGCATTTTACTTTTGGGGACCATAGGGTTTCCTTTCTTTAGCAAATTTTCTAGAAAGTAGACCCAAAATGGACTTCTAGGGCAGGAGTCTGCTCCATTTCACAGGAGATCTGCACCCCTGACCAGTAGGCATGTAGCAGATTGTGCTCTGGCCCAGTTTAACTGTGGCTAACTTGTGGAGTATGAGCAGGTCTGCCTGGATGAGATCGTGCCGCCATGCTGTCATCCGTGGCTTACCATTCCTTCTTCTCATGTCTGGTTAACCACCCTGTCACAGAGGGCTTCGGTTGGAAGAGTCTCTACAATTCCTGCAATTCATGGAGAATGCAGAGGAAGAGGAAACGTGGATCAGTGAAAAGGCGGTGATGGTGGCCCGAGGGGATTCTGGAGACACACTGGCTGCTACTCAGGTGAGCAACAAGCAGAATGAAATCAATTTTTCTCTCTCTAATTCGGATCCTTAAGTAGTTAATGTCTTCACCTGTAAAATTAGAAACTTTTCCTAGGGAAGAAGGAGAGGAGGGAATTTTGGATAATTATACCAATTTTAAGCATGAAAATGTAAAGATCTGAAGGTATCAGTAAATTGTCCAAAGTAAAGGAAACCAATCAGACATGAAAATGGTCCTCAAATCTTAATCTGTAATCTGTGTCTATGATTCAAAAGACTTTATGTTTAAAATCCATTCCTGATAGGTTGGATTATTTACAGGGCATAAATTTTCTAAAGATTTCCTCCAACCCTAATGTTACAGTAATTTGACAAAAATTCCTCTTATGCCTGGATATTGGTTACGAATTCCAGAATACATAATTTTTAGGATACAAAGAATTTTAATATGCCTACTAGAAACAATCGTTCCACTTAAGAAATGCCCTTTTAAATGCAGGGCTGGGTTTCCCAATGAATAGAAAAATTAAGTTTACAGTGTGATGTTGAGTTAATATAGATTTTGACAGCTTTTGAGATACTGATTGTAAAACAGTAATGTTCTAGGGAACTTGAGAAATGTGCTTTCTAAAAATTGGGACTTTACCCAAAACTCTATGTGGAGATAATTCATTTTTATATGATGGCATAAAAAAAATTTAGACTTACCAAAGAAACCTTAAAAATCTAAGCAGCATATAGTTCAAATTACCGACTCCTATGGTTTGAAAAATCTTTTAGAATGTGTTCATGAGCACCACTTACCATGTTGAATCATTGACCACTCTCAGTAGTTTTAAAGTTTCATATCAAATATTCCAAGGTTCTTCTTTAAAAAAATAAGCTTTTTAATTTTGAGAATTATGAATTCACATGCATTAAAATAATAATGCAGAAAAATCCTATGTATCCTTTACCAGTTTTTTCCAATGGTAATGTCCAGAAAACCATAGTATAATATCATAGCCAGGATGTTGACACTGCCAAGAGTCAGAACATTAGTATCACCAGAGATATGTCTCAGGTTGCTCCTCTATGGCCACCACCTACTTTCTTCCTGCCCTGTCCCATTCTTAACAACTGGCAACCATTAATCCTCTTCTATATTTCTAAAAATTTTTGTCATTTCAAGGCTGTTATGTGCATGAAATAATACTCTCTGTCACTCTTGAAGATTGACTTTTTCACTCTGCATAAAACTCAGGTGATTAATTCAAGTTTTTGTGTTACAATAGCTCATTCCTTTTTATTGCTGAATAGTGTCATGGTATAAGTGTACACAGTTCAATCACTCACCTGTTGGAGGTCATTTGGGTTGTTGCTACTTTTGACTATTTTGGGAAAACTACTATAAATATTGATAGAAAGATTTCCAAACAAACATAAGTCTGTTTCTCAGGGACAAATGTTTATGAGTCTAATTGCTGTACTGTAGAGTAATCATCCATTTATTTATTTTTTTAAAGCCAAACTGTTTTCCATAGTATCTATATCATTTTATAGCCTTACTACCAATTTCACAAGTGATAAAGTTTCTCTATATCCTTGCCAACACTTTTTGTTTTTGCTATTTTATTTAACCATTCGGTTAGGTGTGTAGTGATAGCTCCTTGTGGTTTTAATATATATTACTTAATAGCTAATGATGTTTTATATTTTTCATGTTTGATATCTGTATATTTTGCTGCAGTGAAATATCTCTAGGTCATTTACCCATTTTCTAAGTGAATAATTTGGTTTGGTAATAACACCTAACATGAGATGTCATCTTAATAAATTTTAAGTGTACAACACATTGGTAACTACAAATACAATATTGTATCTATAGAGTAGAACTCTTGGACTTTTACTTGTTTCACTGAAATTCATGCCTAATTATATTCCATTACCCCTTTTCTTATCCCTTGGTAACTACCATTCCACTGCTTTTTTTGTGGTTCATTTCTTCCTTTTTTGGTTCTTTTTCATTATATATAACATTAGAAGTCATTTTGACACTTAAGTATAAAAATATGGAAATACATACATTTATTCTGATTCAGTTCCTGGTACTTCTCCCCAATTATTCTCCTCCTCTCCCTCCTCCTGTTCTCTTCTCTCTACTTATCTTTCTGCTGTTCAACTTTTAGTTTTTGTTTTCTTTTTCTTTAGTTAGTGTCCTGTGAATGTACATGATGGTGAGGTTCACTGTGGTATATTCATATATTTATATATGAAATTTAGGTCAGATTCATTTCACTGTTCTTACCCTTTCCCATCCTTCTTCCCTTCCCCTCAATCTCCTTCATCTAGTTCACTGATTTTTCTACTATTTTTATGAAGCCCACCCACCTTCTCTCTCTCTCTCTCTCTCTCTCTCTTTCTCTCTCTGTCTTCTGTCTCCCTCCTTATTTAGGACTAGCTTTCGCCTGTCAGAGAAAACATTCAGCCTTTGACTTTCTGAGTCTGTCTTACTTCACTTTTTATTCTATTCGCTTGCCTCACATAAGTAGAATCATGCTGTATTTCTTTTTGTAACTGACTTATTTCACTTGGCATAATGTCAAGTTTTATTTCTGTTGTAACATACTGCATAATTTCCTTCTTTTTTAAAGCTGAACAGTCTTTCCAGTATATGTATATACTACATTTGATTTATCCATTCATCTGTAAATGAACTCTTAGGGTTTTTTTGACGTCTTGGCTATTGTGAATAGTGCTGAACTGACCATAGGAATGCTAATATTTTGTCAAGATCCCGATTTTAATTCCTTTAGATAAATGCCCAGAATTAGGATTTCTGGATACATGTGGTAGTTCTGGTTTCAACTTACTGAGAAACATTCACACAGTTTTTTCATAACTGCACCATTTTGAATCCCCACCAACAGTGTACCAGGGACCCAATTTATCTAAGCCATCACTAACACTTGCCGTCTTTTGTTTTTTACTAATAAGCAGCCTGACAGGTATGAGGTTACTTCTCATTGGATTTAACTTACATTTTCTTCGTGATTAGTGACAGTGATTATTTTTTCATGTATCAGTGGGACATTTATATGTCTTCTTTAACAAAAATTTTACTCAAGTTCTTAGTTCATTTTTGATCAAGTTCTTATTTGTTTTTTTTAATTTGATTTATTTATTTATAGTAATGAGTTTGAGCAGTTCTTTTTTATAATTGGTTAATCAGTTCTTTATACATTTTGAATATTAACTTCTTATTGGAGAAATAGTTTGCATGAATTAACTCTTATTCTGTAGGTCGCCATTTCACTCTGTTGATTGTTTCCTCTGCTGTGCATAGTATTTTAGTTTGGCGAAGCCCCACTTGTTTATTTATTTATTTATTTTTTGTTGTTGCCTGTGCTTTTAGTGTCATATCTAGGCAATCACTGTCAAAACCAGAGCTGTGAAACTTTCTGCTTGTTTTCTTCCAGGAGTTTTATAGTTTCAGGTCTTAGCTTAAGTCTTTAGTCCATTTTGAGTTGATTTTGAGGTATTATGTAAGATAAAGGTCCAGTTTCCTCCTTCTGCAAACAAAGATTTTGTTTTTCCGGAACCATTTTTTAAAGAGACTGTCTATTCTCCATTGTGCATTTTTGATACTTGTTAGTTAGTATGTGCATGGATTTATTTATGTGCTCCATTGTCTGTATCTTTCTTTATGCCGTACCATACTGTTGTTTATAGCTTCATAATATATTTTGAAATCATGGTAAGTGTTCCCTCCAGTTTTGTTATTCTTTGTCAGCACTGGTTTGGGTATTATTTTTTTTTTTCTGGTTCTATATGAGTTTTTAGAATTTATTTGTTCTACTTCTATATGAAATGTGATTAGAATTTTGATAAGAATTATATTTTGAATCTGTGATTCTTTTGCATAGTATGGGCATTATGAGATGTATTTCCATTTGTGTATATCTTTCTTAAATTTCTTATATCAGCATTATGTAATTTTCAGTATACAAGTTTTTCACCTCCTTGGTTAAACTTATTTTGAAGTATTGCATTCTTTTTAATGTGATTATGAAAGGGACTGTCATCTTACTTTTGTTTGCAGATAGTTCATTGTTAGCATGTAGAAATGGAATTGAATTTTGTGTAACTTGTGTAATTTTGTGTAATTTTTTTTGGTTTATTGATTCTAACAGTTTTATATGGAGTCTTTAGTTTTTTTTTTTTTAAATATATTGAATCATGTCATTTGCAAATAGAGACAATTTACATCTTCCTTTCTGATTTAGATGCATTTCCTTCCTTCCTTCCTTTCTTTTTCTTTCCTAATTGCTCTGGCTAAACTTCTAGCACTGTGTTAAATAGACTAAGGAAAACTGCCTCTCTGCCTTGTTCCTGATCTTTAAGGAAAAGCTTTCAGTTTTTCACTATTGAGTATGATGTTCACTATGGGCTTTCTGTTTCTAGTTTGTTGATAACTTTTATTGTAAAAGGTCACTGAATTTTGTCAAATGCATTTTTCTGCATTGGTTGAAATGATCATGTGATTTTTAAACATCTTTTGTTCTTTCAATGTGGTGTACCACAGTTATTGATTTGCATGTTGAAATATCTTTGCATGCTAGGAATAAATCCCACTTGCTTATGGTATATATTCCTTTCAATGTGCTGTTGGATTTTGTTTCCTATTATTTTGTTGAGGATTTTTGTATTTATGTTCATTGAGAACATTAACTTATATTATTATTCTTTTCCTGTGGGTTCTTTGTCTGGCTGTATCAGGGTAATACGAGTTTCATAAATGTATTTGGAAATGTTCACTCGTCTTCAATTTTTACAGTATGATAAGGATCTGCATTAATTCCTTAAGTGCTTGACTGAATCCATCAGTGAAGCCATCTGGTCCTGGGACTTATTCTGTTGGGAGGTTTTTAATTTCTGATTCAATCTCATACTATTTATCAGGGTCTTCCTACTTTCTGTTTCTTCATGACTTAGTCTTGCTAGGTTGTTTCTAGGAATCCATCCATCTAGTCTCCATTAACAACTTCTGCAAAATGAAACAAAATATAATGAGGCCCATCTTGTTTTAAAAGGAGTGACCATCTTATAGCAATGCTTAAGATCATCATACATTGAAAATTCTTTTATTTTCAAATGGTGATTTTGAAAAGGTATATTTGTCATAGAAATTCCATTTCTTCCTTTAGCCTGGGTTACTGTTGTATAGGACAAAATATTAATGAGATGCTGTACGACAAGCAGAATGCAGAAAGGCAGCAGCGACGGTGGTGGTGGTGGTGATGGGTGAGGACTGGTAAAGATATTTCCTAGGAACATACAGCAAAAAGATGGAAAAGCAGTGCTTTGCATGCCTCATTCTCACTTCTCTGAAGGAAGGAAGGAAGGAAGGAAGGAGGGAGGAGAAGAAGGAAGGAAGGAAGGAAGGAGGGAGGAGGAGGAAGAAGGAAGGAAGGAAGGAAGGAGGGAGGGAGGAGGGAGGAAAGAAGGAAGGAAGAAGGAAGGAAGGAAGGAAGGAAGGAAGGAAGGAAGGGAGGGAGGAAAGAAGGAAGGAAGGAAGGAAGGGAGGGAGGAAGGAAGAAGGAAGGAAGGGGAAGGAAGGAAGGAAGGAAGGAGGAAGGAAGGAAGGAAGGAAGGGGGGAGGGAGGGAGGGAGGGAGGGAGGGAGGGAGGGAATGATGAGTCTTTTATCTGCTTGATTTTCTTTATACTTTATGACCATAAAGACAATGAATGATAAAATAGTGGGCTGGGATTTTAAATACATTTATCATAAGAAGCCAAGTAATTCTTATATTCTAATACCTAATTAAGTTTCAAAAGGTTTTGATGAAAAAAAAAGAAGAGACCTTGGCATATTGTTACTCTATGTTTTTGGAGAGACAAAATGCTTCCTCATGAAAAGCACTGCACGCTTAGGCTGGGTTGAGGCTCAGGGGCAGTGCTTTGTCTAGCATGTGTGAGGCACTGGGTTGGATCCTAGGCATTGCTTAAAAATTAAAAAAAAGAAAAAAAAAAAAGAAAAGAAAAGCATGCCGTCCATCTACACCTACAAAAATCTTTTAAAAAACCCCCCAAAACAAAACCACCATGTACCAGCCCACCCACCTTCCTTTCTCTTTGCCTAGACCTCTTTATTTCACCACATTTTTCTATGAGAAAATGAACTACCAAAAGTTAGTACAATAATACTAACAAAAAAAGAAAAGAGTTTACATTAATGGATTTCTATAATTGACAATTGTTAGAACCTCTAGATGTGAGAAGACATTTTTGTGCAGTATTATCACACACATGACCACCCCCAAGACACTTTGTTGGATTTCTGGTGAACAAAAGTGCACCATCCATTGGAAGAGCCAGGTTTGATTTTTGAAACCCTTTCTACAGTTAGGGAAATGACATAAAATACCATATTATTTGATTTTAGGGGCTTACCTCTGCAATTTCTGAAATTTCACAATAACTTTTTTTTTTGGTAATCTGTGGAAATCACATACCCAACTGTAAGTGATGGTTAGTTTTTCTTGGCCACCAACTTGTGTCTGTGCCTAGAACCTTAGTTAGGAGAATCAAAATCTTCTTGTCTGTGGGTCTTCCAAGGACTGAGGAGGAGTGGGAATCTGTTCTCCCTTCAGGACTGGTGGAAGGTTGAAGCGGATGATCACCAGGGCTTTGTGCCAGCTGTCTATGTCAGAAAACTGGCCCATGATGAGCTCCCCATGGTCCCAAAGCGGCGGCGAGAAGAGCCAGATGAAATTGCCCAGCGCCAGGAGCAGATTGAGGAACTGTAAGTTCTGGATGCTGGAGAAATGGACAGTGTTTCGCAAAATTTTCCTATTGAATGAAGGCACTCTTCTCATTGGTTAGAGATACATATTCAAAGATTTCAAGAACAGGAAAAATAAATCTTAGGATCCTCCAGACACTTGAATTTTTATATGAAGAGAGGGAATCCCAAAACCATTAAATGAATTGCCTGAGGTCTGACACTTAATACAGCATTGTCTGTGGAATCTCTGCTCATTCCTTTAAGGTTGATAAAATGTCTCCTGACAACCAATGTGGACTTGGTTTATTCTGTTTAATATTGGGGGCATCATGTAAGAATTTCAATTTGATAAAATAGGAAGGGATGTTGCCAGCCATACTCTCAGGTCACTGACATTTTTATTGTTATTAAATGTAATACTATGTTTAGCTCTCTGCTACTAATGCTTTATTTTGCTGCCATCTTTATTTCGCCCACTCCTTTACTGATCTTCTTTTGAAATTATTCTTCCTTCACTTTTTGTCTCTTTCACTCCCTGTTTTTTTTAATCCTGTCTCTACTCTTCTGAATCTTTTACATCTTTTATTCCATTTTTCCATCCTCATGACTTCCCCACCCAGGTACCGCTCTCTCTGTGATCGTGCAGAAGAACGCAGACGTTGCCTGCTACAACGTTATAATGAATTTCTGCTGGCCTATGAGGCAGGAGACATGTTGGAGTGGATTCAAGAGAAAAAAGCAGAAAACACTGGAGTGGAACTTGATGATGTTTGGGAGCTGCAGAAAAAGTTTGATGAATTTCAAAGGGTAAGTAAGAGGAACTTTCACTGGGTACGGTGGCACACAACCGTAATCCCAGGGGCTTGGGAGGCTGAGGCAGGAAGATCGTGAGTTCAAAGCCAGCCTCAGCAACACCAAGGTGCTAAGCAACTCAGAGAGACCCTGTCTCTAAATAAAATACAAAATAGGGTTGGGGATGTGGCTCAGTGGTCAAGTGCCCCTGGGTTCAGTCCCCAGTACCCGCCCGCCAAAAAAAGGAAGAGGAGCTTTCTCTAGACACCCTTTGAGGCTTGTCATAGATTCTTTGTGTCCCATGTGTCCTCCTACATGACTCTTCAATTGATTTAATACTTACTATACTTATTAGATATTCTCTGCAATGCTACTGAAAACTCCACAAGTCAGGTCTTCCTCTGTTTATTGTAGTCGTTAATCACTGGTTAGGAAATGCAGAAGAAATTAACTACTGATTTCCCAGAATTCCTCAAAACTTGCCCTATATCATACTGTCTTTGTTTTTTTTTTTTTTTTTTTTTGGTATCAGAGATTGGTCTTGGAGGCACTTGACCACTGAGCCACATCCCCAGCCCTATTTTGTTTTATTTAGAGACAAGGTCTCTCTGAGTTGCTTATCACCTTGGTGTTGCTGAGGCTGGCTTTGAACTCAGGATCCTCCTGCCTCAGCCTCCTGAGATGTTGAGATTATAGGCATATGTCACCACACCTGGCTTGTACTGTGTTGTTGATGCCCAGGTTGAGATGGGATTTTTTTTAAATTCATTTTTATTATGAACAAATGGGATACATCTTGTTTCTCTGTTTGTACATGAAGTAGAGGCATACCATTTGTGTAATCATACATTTACCTAGGGTAATAGTTTTTGATTCATTCTCTTATTTTTTTTCTCCCCCCCCACCCCTCCCACCCCTCTTATCACTCTATACAGTCCCTCTTTCCTCCATTCTTGCCACCCTCCCACCCCCCATTATGTGTCATCCGCTTATCAGCGAGATCATTCATCTCTTGGTTTTTTGAGATTGACTTATCTCATTTAGCATGATATTCTCCAATTTCATCCATTTGCTTGCAAATGCCATAATTTTATTCTTCTTTATGGCCGAGTAATGTTCCATTGTATATATATACCACAATTTCTTTATCCATTCATCAATTGAAGGGCATCTAGGTTGGTTCCGCAATCTGGCTATTGTGAATTGAGCAGCTATGAACATTGTTGTGGCTGCATCTCTGTAGTATGTAGTCCTTTGGGTATAGGCCACGGAGTGGGATAGCTGGGTCAAATGGTGGTTCCATTCCAAGTTTTCTAAGGAATCTCTACACTGCTTTCCAGAGCGGCTGCACTAATTTGCAGCCCCACCAACAATGTATGAGTGTACCTTTTCCCCTACATCCTTGCCAACACCTATTGTTGCTAGTATTCTTGATAATCACCATTCTAATTGGGGTGAGATGGAATCTTAGGGTAGTTTTGATTTGCATTTCTCTAATTACTAAAGATGTTGAACATTTTTTCATATATCTGTTGATTGCTTGTAGATCTTCTGTGAAATGTCTGTTCATTTCCTTAGCCCATTTGTTGACTGTGTTCTTTGTATTCCTGGTGTAGAGCTTTTTGAGTTCTTTATATATTCTGGAAATTAGTGCTCTATCTGAAGTATGAGTGGCAAAGATTTTTTCCCATTCTGTAGCTTCTCTCTTCACATTGCTGATAGTTTCCTTTGCTGAGAGAAAGCTTTTTAGTTTGAATGTATCCCAGTTAGATTCTCAATTTTATTTCTTGTGCAATGGGAGTCCTGTTAAGGAAGTCTGATCCTAAGCTGACATGTTGAAGATTTGGACCTACTTTTTCTTCTATAATATGCAGGGTCTCTGGTCTGATTCCAAGGTCCTTGATCCATTTTGAGTTGATTTTTGTGCAGGTGAGAGATAGGATGTTGAGAGGGGACTCCGTGTAGAGTCTAATTCTGGATAAAGATTGGGGTGGGAAGAGAAGAATAACCTGACTTTACAGTGAGAAAATGTCTAAGTATTATCTACCTAACATCCTTTCATCATCTTTTTTTCCTCTTATTTTTATTCGATCATCTTATCTAGCACTGAATATAAGTTTCTTCCTTCCTTTTCCTTTTGCTATATCCCATTATGTGTGTATATGTATGTGTGTGTGTGTGTGTGTGTGTGGTGTGTGTGTGTGCGTGCACATAGATAGTGTGTGTACTCCCTTGTGCTGATTTTTACAATATCCTTTTATACAGGAAAATCATAACTCAATGAAATTCTATAAAGATGGAGGTATTTATAAGGACAGAAAATAATATTACATAGCTCAGGTATAGATACCTCTGACACTAAAGCAACTATAGGGAAATTTTAATAAATCTAAGTAGATGGATATGCTTCATTACTTTAGATGAATAATAGTTCTCTTGGCAAGGTTTTGATAGTTACTGGGTGTAGAGCGTTTAAGAGTATTTTCCTCGTGGCTGCTTAGAAGAAAGCAGTTTATGGGGCTGGGGTATAGCTCAGTGGTAGGTGCCTGCCTCACAAGCACAAGGCCCTGTGTCAATCCCTGCACACCCCCCCCCACAAAAAAAAAGAAAGCAGTTTGTGTAATGCAAGTGAGGTTACCGATATGTTTTTAATAATACTTACTGAATAGATGTGAAGATGCCCAGATAATATGGAATTTTTTGAGAAGAGGGTTGACACTGCTTGGAC
Organism: Sciurus vulgaris; assembly: GCF_902686455.1. NCBI lineage: Eukaryota > Metazoa > Chordata > Mammalia > Rodentia > Sciuridae > Sciurus > Sciurus vulgaris. Next base: position 119,862,822 of record NC_136461.1, on the reverse strand, counting down.
AAATTTTCTCATCCAGGATTTGAAGACCAATGAGCCCGGTAAGGGATATCAACAAGGTTAGCTGATGATCTGCTATGGGAAAAAACTTCTGACACCAGAAGGAGCTCACATCCGGCAGGTAACTGAGGCTCCTTCCATTCCTCCTCACCAGGAGGTTGGGCCTTGCAATCATCATTTTACTCTAATGTACTCCATCTCATAGTCAGCAGATCAGTTAGGATATACAGGAATTGACAGCAGTGTGAAACTGATATACAGGGAAGCCCAGCCATACAGGAGAAGCCAGACTATAGGAGTCCAGCCATTTTTATTGTCTAAATGAACTTAGTTAAATAATGTTTGTTTATTATAATTTATTGAGTGTCCTCTATGTTCTCACATAGTTTTTTTTTTGTTGTTGTTGTTTTTTTTTTTTTTTTTTTTTTTTTTTTTGGTGAAGGGAGGACAAAAGTATTGGGACCATAAATTCAGATTTAGTTTCAAGAAGCAGTTTTAGGAAGTTTACAAACTATGCATTGGGCATCAGGAAAATTGAGCTTAAGTGCTGGCCCTATCCCTGTCTGTGTGTTCTTGGGCAACTCATTTCTTTGCTGAGATATTCAGTTTCCACATCTGAAAAGCAAGAATGCTAGATAGAAAAATCTCTAAATTTCCTTTTAATTTTCTGTGCTATGTTCCATAAGTTGAAAATAAAGTTTTTGCCTTCTATCCCTACCCCAAAATGTAACTTTGAATAAAAATTTTGCAATACATGCATTTGAACTGACATGAAATTTTTAAATTATAACAATCACTTCCCTTTTGTTACCATTCACATAAGAGATCCATTGCTCAAATACATGAATGCAAAGAAAGTGCAGATAAGAAGCTATGATACTAGAAAGCGGATAATCAAGAAAGTTACCGTAAGAGTTGGGTTCTGATAAACATAATAAAGAGGGAGAAGAGAGGGAATAGAGATGAGAGGGAGGAAATTCTGTGTCTAGAAGCTATGACTCCATAAAAGACTAATGAACTTAATGGAAGTCTAGTCTGTGTGTTGTTATAAACTGGCAAGATGAGGTCCATTCTTGCTTCTGTGGTGGTTGTCGAGGAAGAAGTAATGTGCATGAATAGGTATACTCCTAACAGAAAGTAAGGCTCTTAGAGATTACTAGGTCTATTCAATTCAGAATACAGAAAGGTATTATGTTTGCCCTGGAGAACTGTAGCAGATTCTAACTACCAAGGCAACAGTTTTACTCATTTTTTCAGAGGTTATATATAATATGATCTGTGTGATAGCAAGCATCAATTATGACTCCAGGGTTGATGGATCTACTGGGAATCATCAGTTTGGAAGAGAAGAAATCCCTTTATCTGCTGCCCCAGCATAAGAGTGGACCAAGCTTAGCCTGTCCAAGAAAAAAGTAAAGCAAGACAATTTCTGAAGGAGATAACATGAAAGCAATAATTTAAGTCCCAGTTAGTCATAGATACCATTGAGCTATCTGGACAGCTCCTTGTTCCAAAGTCTGATGTATCTTTTCTTTTTAGGAATTGAATACACGCTGGGATTCCTTGCAGAGGCTTGCTGATGAACAGCAGCAGCTGCTAGGCAGTGCACACGCTTGTAGAGATGTTTCACAGGTAAGAATTAATTCTAAAATGCAGTCCTACTCTAGAACACTCACATAACTCACAAGTCCAGTTATTATGCGTGTTAGTCAGCTTTTCATTGCTGTGAACAAAAATATCTGACCTAGAACAACTTAAAGGAGAAATGCGAGCTCACAGAAGACTCAGTTCATGATTGGTGATCTCCATTACTCTGGGCATGAGGTTAGACAGAACATCATGACACAAAGGCTTGAAGGAGGAAAACCACTTATTCAGAGCAGCAAGGAAGGAGAAAGAGAGAGGAAGGAACCAGATCTAGACTATGCTCTAGTGATCTCTTTCCTGTAAGCCATGCCCCACCTGCTTATGGTTACCAACCATTAAGTCCATTAATTATTAATCAATCAAGTGGATTAATCCACAGATGAAGTCAAAACTATCATAATTTATTTTTTCACTTCTGAACATTGATGCATTGCCTAATATGTGAGTTTTTTGGGGGGACATTCATTTCTAAACCATAACTCTATGGGAACCGTAGCTGTTAGTGTAACCCTTTTTCCTGAGATAGAGACAGTTTACAAATAGGAGATCAGGTTTTTCAGCAATAGATTCCTCATTTGGCAGGTTCAATACTCCAAGACAACCTACTTCAATTTATTTATTTATGTATTGAATGTATTACTATTTTATTTTTTTGTGGTACTAAATATTGAATTCAGGGGTATTTTCCCATTAAGCTACTTCCCTAGACCCTTACAACATTTTTTTTTTTTTTTTAATTTTGAGACAGGATCTTCCTAAATTTCCCAGACTGAACTTGAACTTGCAATCTTTCTGCCTCAGCTTCCAGAGTAGCTGGGATTATAGGCATGCACTACCATGCTTAGCTCCAACTTTAGTTTTCTAATGCCTGCCTTGGGCTCTGGCACATAATTAACACTTTATGAATGCTTTCATGATAGTGTATCAGTTTGAGGTATAAACAGTGGTGTAAATAATTATAGTCCTAGGACTAGGAGCAGACAGACATCACATTGACTTTGTTCATTGAATACATTTTTGTCTTTGATTACCAAATTCGTACTTGCATTAAGAAATATAAACCACACATACAAGAATTAAACAAGTGAACAAAGCAGAAGAAACCAGATACCTTCCTATGTATAAATGTGTCTTAAAGATGCAAGGAAGGAGGAAAGCAGAGATTCAGGTAGGTATGATGGGAATAGCTTACAATAGAAAGCATGCGTGTAATTGTTAAACACTTAGCTCTGAGTTAGACCTCTTGTTTCAAACTGTAGGCTGCACTATCTGGCATTGGTGTTATTTTGGGAAACAGAGGTGGTGGTGGTGGTGGTGGTGATGGTAATGGTGGTGGTAGAGGTGATATGATGTTGGTGGTAGAGGCGGTAGAGGCAGTCATGGTGGTGTTGGTGGAAGCGGTAGAGGTGGTGATGGTAGTTGTGGTATTAATGATGATAGTAATTGTGATGGTGTTAAAGTAGTGGTTGTGGTGGTAGTGGAATTGGTGAAGCTGGTGGTAGTGGTGATGGAGATGGAGGTGGTAGACGTGGTAATGTGGTGGTGGTGACTTCCTCCTGAGCCCAGTCAGTTTCCCTTTGTTACATATCATTACTTCTAAAATCTTTTATTCTCTTGTGTACCAGAGATGTAGATGACACAAAGGAACAGATTGAGAAGAAGTGCCAGGCCCTCAGAGCTGCTGACCCCGGCTCCGACCTGATCAGTGTTCAGGCGCTTCAGCGACAACATGAAGTCTTTGAGAGAGACCTCACCCCTCTGAGGGAAAAGGTGAGATATTTGCTTCTGGCTTTCTCAACACCTTCCTATTTGCTATAATAACCATATCAATGCCCCCTACTTTGGTTCTCTTTTCCAGTCTCTTATTCTTTTGTTTCCTTATCTTGGACCATATTTGTTCTTGTCCTCTGTCCCCAAAGCAAGACCACTAAAAGACTTAACCCCTAGATCATTAACATCAAGAAAAATACATTGAACTTCTACTATCTGAGTGAGTATTTAATGTCCCCCTGCCTGTTTAGTGGTTGTCAAGTGATCAGAAGTTGTGTCAAGTAGTTGCAGGACAGTGGCCTAGAAGAAATAGCAACTATGCATACCCAGGATGGCTAGGGCTATGCCTGAGCTTGGTGCTGTGTTTTCTCAGCTAGGAGTTGAATAAGTTTACACCTACCCCAAAACACAAAAAGAAGATTAGAGCTTTCCAGATACCTTGAAGGCAAAATGCAGCTTGGTATTATCATGCAGAGCAAAAAGAAGCACAGAAAATATCTATATTGGAAATATCCTCACATAAAGAATAAGGACCTTTTTTATACCATGGTTCTGCCACTAACTGGAAGAAGCATTTAACTGTCCTTTTCTAAAACTTCTTACTTTTTTTCAAAGAAGAATGGTTTCTGAAGTTGAGCACTTCGAAAAGTTATCATGTGAACTAAAGGTTGGTATTATTTTAATGAAGTAGTAAGATGTGATTGTACATTGCTGGCATCTATTTGGGGAGATTAATACCAGGACTCAGGACTCTTTATTTGCTAAGAATCGGGTGCTACGATAGTCTGATTGCCAGAGCTCTTGCACCTCCTCATGTGACCGTACTCGGAGAGACAGCAGAGCGGCTCATTGATTCCCACCCAGATGCCATTGAGGACCTGCAGAGACGGCGAACAGAGCTGAATAATGCTGGGATGACTTACAGGTGCTTACAGAGGACCGTAAAGAAAACCTAAATGAGGCCAGAAATTCTATCTGTTCCTCAGCAAGGCCAGGTAAAGGTCAAATGTGGATTTTCATCTTGTGGGTGGGAATTTCATATTTGGACCTTAAGTACAGCCTGGAGGAGCAGTCTGGGTACTACAGGTGCTATCAACTCATGGATTGAAAAGTACCACTCTGTCCAAATATTGAAACTGGTGAGGCACAAAAATGTCAAGTTCAATACTTCCAGCCATAAAAGATTGATATTTGAAGAAATGTGAGGCCATATGGATCAACTTAACAACCTTCTTCAAAGTGTATGGCCCATACAAGGTACTATATCAGGAGATGCAGGGCAAGGGGACTTTATTACCGCTGGACAGGCAGAGAAAAATATAGACAACTAAGGTAAAACATAACAAAACACACATCCTAGCAAACAGCAGTGAAAGTTCAGAGATACAGAGAACAGATTAGATTCCCTGTGCTGTAGCTGAAGTAGCATTTGATTACTTATCAGTCAGGATATTGGTAAAAGAGAATGTTATTCATACGGATGGGACTAGAAAAAGATATGAGGATAAGAAAGGTTGAGAATGTTCTTGAAGAAGGGGAAACTAGAGAATAGTATTTTTTATGTTGAGGGTGGTAAGGAGAAGTGATAAAGAGAAAAATTTTGAAATGTTGGAACCAAACCCTAGAGAATTTTCAGTGTTGTGGTACAATCAGAAAATTATCGCAAGATGAAATTCACCTCGAAAATACACACTATGCAGAATAACTCTGCCCCATCATATTAACCTGCTTGGAGGAGTATTTGGAATTGAAGGTCCAGGTGATAGCAACTCACAATGCAGTGCTTGAAGAAGAAAAGGGAGCAGATGAGCAAAACGATTGCAGTTGTTTTTGGTAACTCCTCCCCCAATTTACCACCTCTGGAAAGCTATAGTTTTTCACACACTGTAATTAGATAATATTCATACCCATTCTTCAAAATCATTTATTTCCATGTAATTACTAAGATTCCAGATTAAATGATGGCTCCTTCTTCTTATGAAATTTTATTCTTTGATATTTCAGAACTAAAGTCATATTTTAGCTTCTGAGAAACACTAATGTCTTATTTTATTCCTTTATAATACTTTTGATTTCAGTTTTTTAATAACTATGAGTGTCTATGATCCATATGCTTCCCCCACCCTCAATATAAACAAAGTATGAGCCCCTAGAAGGTGAAGATACATCTTTTTCACAATGTTTGGTACTTTATAAGCACTAAAGAAAACTTAGATGTTTGAATAAATGAATAAATTATTTTACAAAAATCAAAAGACCTATCTTGCACAGATCTAAGGATTCCTAGTTAGCCAACAAGACTAAATATGTTCTTAGAGATTATTATTTTAACCATCATGATAACTTTTAAGTTATCTCTTTGGAAGAATAAACCTTAGCTTGCCTTGCTTAAGGTCTTGACTACTAAAACAATAGGAAACAAGCCTTGATTTAATCTATAATGTAGGAAATGCATGTACATTGTATGTATGTTTGTGTGGGTCTATATGTGTGTGCTGAGCAAAAACATGTATTAGATTTTTGGGAAAAAAGAGGAAAGAGGAAAGATATGTCTCCCCTAAGACTCTATAAGTTATATCATTAAACCCCAGAAAACTGTTGAAGGAACAGGAATCAACAGTAGTAATGGAATATGTTCAGTCCAGAATTCTAGAGGTCCGGGTTCTAGTCCGCATGTATTTTTAAAATTTTATTACATTAGCAGATTGCTTACCTTTTCCAGGCTGACTTCCTCATCTCCAAAAAATGGTAATAAAAGAGTTCTCATAATTCTTTTTTTTAAATTTTTTTATTTTTTATTTTTTTGCAGTGCTAGGGATTGAACCGAAGGCCTTGTGCTTGCAAGGCAAGCACTCTACCAACTGAGCTATATCCCCAGCCCTCTCATAATTCTTTACAAGATTATTTCGGGAATTAAAATAAATAAAGTGCATGATAAGATTTTCAAATGCAAGATAATGCTATCATTAACACAACAAGAACACCAAACATCATAGAAATATAAGAAGACAGATAGAAAATATTATTCTGGAAATATTTCTAGAAAGTTTAATACGGATAGTCTGGTAGAATATTGCTGGTTTTTTTTTTTTTTTTTTTTTTTTTATGGATCCCAATATACCTGTTTCTCTAGGGACCTTGAGAATTGGATGAGTGGCATTGGAGGCATGGTGTCATCACAGGAGCTGGCTGAGGACTTAACTGGCACAGAGATCTTGATAGAGCGACACCAGGTATGGCTAGAAATCCACAACCACTAATCATTTGACCTGATAAACTCCCCTCATTTAAAAAAATTCAAAAAGATTAGCCTTACCAGTCTATTTCCCTACTTTCCAACAGGAGCATCATGACGAGATGGAGGCAGAAGCCTCCACCTTCCAGGACTTAGAAACTTTGGCACAGACCTTATAGACAGTGGGCACCGTAAAAGCCCTGAGATTGAAAATAAACTTCAAGATGTTAAACTAAAGAGAGATAATTTGGAGAAGGCTTGGGATCAACGCAAGAAGATGCTAGACCAATGCCTGAACTTGCAGGTACAGCCAAGTTCCAGTAGTTAAGCAGATTAGCCCTGGTCTGTTCTTTGTAAGCAGTTTGGATATTATAGTCACTCAGGATACTAACTTCCCATGGTGTAAACACATGGCATCTCTTGATTGTGTAACGTTGTATTCTATAGTCTGATTACTGTTTTACCCACTGCTCTTATCCCTGTTAGAAGTGACAAACACACTGGTGATCAGTCCTGAATATGACAGGGAGGGATTGTCATTTATTGATTAATTAAGGGGTTTATGTAGGCCCTTGTGTCACAAAGATTAGTAAGATAATATTTATATTTTTAAGTAGTGAAATTAGACATAGTACAGATGATTCTAATGAAGGAAATCATTTCAAAAAACAAAAATTCATGAACACTTTGAGAGTAAAGAGGAAGGAGTGATTACAGCTTTTGAGGGAAGAGTATAGGAACATCACAGGCCAACTCTATGGGTAACGTTTAGCAGAGTCTCAAAGAAAATAACCAGTCAGTATCTGCCAGTTGTAAGGTATAGGAAATAATGCCCTCAAATTGGGTAGAGCTTATGTAAACACATAAAATGTGTGCTCAGGAAAGAGTAGAAAACCCATATATGGTAAGATTCATTATCTTAGTGTTTCTGGAAAGAAAGTAAACACTGCTTGCAGGATCCTTGGTGTCCGTGTCAGGGGAGAGAGGTAAGACATTTCCTCTGTCCACTTACAAAAATATTTAATACACTTCTAATTTCATTTCCTGTAGTTGTTCCAAGGTAAATGTGAACAGATTGAGAGCTGGATGGTGGCACGTGAGAATTCCCTGAGGTCAGATGACAAAGATTCCTTAAATAGCCTAGAGGCCCTGATGAAGAAACGTGATGATTGGACAAAGCAATCGCTGCTCAGGTAGTAACAAGGAAATAAGTATCCCGATAATATGATTGTAATAATGACAGAAGTCTTATACATTTGTCTGGGATTATGATTTAGAAGTATTTTGATTGACATTTACTTCTTACAGACAAGTCTAAAGCAGGCACAGTCGATTGACAGTAGACACTGTCTTATCCAAATCATATGTGCAATTGAACTTGAAGTCTGCCATCCTAAAACACAAAGTTTAGGATTAAAATTGACTTTGTATTCTTAATATCTATTTCAACAACCCGTTCGGTGTAGGGTTCACTTTACAATAGCATGAGTAATGACTGCTCTCTAGGGAGGTCATTACCACATGTAGTTCACCTCAGTAAGATTGTTAGATATTTTTCCTCCTGTTGAGTTGAAATACACCTCCTTGTAAGGCATTTACCCTTTGGATCTGTCTCCTGAAGCCAAAAGGGTTATCTTTTTGTTTTCCGTAGTAGGGAGTCTGAGATTGTACCAAGGACTAAGGTACCTAAGGAATCTGAACTCTTATTTTCCTTTATTTAGGAAGGAAAAATCAATGACCTAAAAGATTTTGCTGATCAGCTCATAAATGATGACCACTATGCCAAGGAAGAGATCACTGCTCGGCTCCAACAAGTGCTAAACAGGTCAGGCCCATGTTACAGGAAGATGTAGCAAAGTGACCTCTTTGCTAGCATTGTGATGGGGGTGACATTCTGAGATTTTGTCTTTTCTAGAGGCCTTAAACTATTTGACATCTTGGAAACTGTGTTACCTTTTCATCACCGTGACTAAAATACCTGAAACGAACAACTTAGACAAGGGAAAGTTTATTTGGGGCTCAGGGTTTCAGAGGTCTCAGTGCATTGTTGGCTGACTGTACTGCTCTGGGCCTGAGGTGAGGCAGAAAATCATGGCAGAATGGTGTGGTGGAAGAAAGCTGCTTAGAGAACCATAAGAGAGAGAGAGAGAGAGAGAGAGAGAGAGAGAGAGAGAGAGAGAGAGAAGGAGAAGCCAGGAACAAGATATAATCCAAGGTCACACCTTCAGGGACCTGTGTTCTTCAGCTACTTCAGCTACACCCCACCTGCCTACAGTTACAACCCAGGAGCCCATTCAGATTATTAATCCATTAAATGGAAACTCATAATTTCACTTCTGAACATTACTGCATTGCCTAACACATAGACTTTCAGAGGACATTAAAGATGCAAATGATAACATTGTCTGATCTAGACTTATGGAATGAAAGACATAGAAAGTACTTTTGAAATTACCTGACCTAATCACTGCATTTTATGTCTGAAAACAGTGAGATAGGATGAGAGGAAAAAGGGTAGGTTGCAAGATAGAAAAAATTCATGTATTTGACATCAGAGTAAAAGGCAAGGGTAAACAGAGTGATTTGGCCTCCTCCCATAGATGGGATGCTCTCAAAGCACTACTGATTGCTGAACAAACAAAACTTGGAGACTATGCTGATCTGAAAAAATTCTACCGTGACCTTGAGGAGCTAGAAGAATGGATCAGTGAGATGATGCCCATAGCCTGTGATGAATCCTACAAAGACCCCACCAACATTCAGGCAAGTTCAAAATAGGAGTCTTGGAAAATTTAACCGTCTCACCTTGTTGGCCGAATGATCACCCCCATAAACTGAACACTCATTTGCTTTTGAAGCCACTGCATCTACCCTCAGAAACTTCTGATATGACAGAAATATTAACTCTCCCCTTTAAACATCATTTTCTTTATCTCACCTACCTGAGAGGGTAATTTAGTTTTTTCTTTGCCTTCAGAGGAAATACCTGAAGCATCAGACCTTTGAAAATGAGGTCCATGGTCGAGCTGAGCAGGTAGAAGAAGTCATCAACCTGGGGAAGTCCCTGATTGAGCGGAAGGCATGTGATGGCAGTGAAGAGACCATGGAGGTAAAGGTCCTGTTCGGGATGAGCTTTGGGCTGCAAAGGTACAAGAAGAAAAATCTTTTACTTCTTATTGTTCTAAAGGTAGGGATCAAGCATGTGCTCTGTGGTCCCTCGGATTGTTGGACAAGGAAGGAAGAAAGCAGTGATGCTTAGACCACCTCTCCCATCATACTTAACTCCTGAATCTCCAAGAAAGCTTTCAACTGAATTCCCAAGTCTTCTCATGCTTGTTTTGCATTTCCTATCCTTTCTGCCAAGAATTTTTTTGGCATTTGGATGCTAGTCCATGCAATCAGTGCAGGATCCTTGTTTAAAACTTCTCCTTTCATCCAAAACTTCTTGTTTTCCCAGATTGAGCATCACTAGTTTGAAATGTATGATATTCAAGTAAGAGCAAATTTTGGCTAATCCCTACATACAGAAACTCCCTACATTATCATCTCAAGTTGTCATAGCACTCAGAGTACCAAACACTATTTTAAAAAGTCCTCTCTTTCTTTGAGTTAGGAGCAACTGAAATTGCTAAAAGAACATTGGAAAAACCTCCTTGAGAGAACAATTGACAAAGGACAGAAACTCGATGAGGCTAGTCGCCAGCAGAGGTTCAACACAAGTGTCCGGGATTTCGACTTCTGGCTTTCAGAGGTAATTGCCCCTGGAGGTGGTGGGAGCATGGTAACTTAAAGAACACTTTTTAAATAAATGAATTTATATAGAATGGCTTTCGTGAGCCTTCTTGGAAAAAGACTGTAGACTAGATGCTAAATTTTATTCTCCTTAAACACATTTTTCATCTATCAGCTTTATTACTTATTGCTTTGTCCCCAGGCGGAGACACTTCTGGCAATGAAAGATCAGGCCAAGGACCTGGCTTCTGCAGAAAACCTGCTCAAGAAGCATCAGCTATTGGAAAAAGAGATGTCGGCTCGAGAGGTAAGTAGTATTGAAATCCTCTCGACAGAAGGAAAACATTTCTGATTTTTCTCCCTTATTTTCTAGGAGACCATTTGAGAATGTAGCCTTGCAAAACTGAGCATGGTGTACTCAACCAGCATGCATTTTTAACCAGGTCAAATCTACGGGCTACAGAGCCATTGGGACAGTCACTGTCAATTATCACTGAACTGTAGACTCTAAAACTCCAGGAAGTGGATCTTAAAAGCTGCCTCGTTTATCTTTTCACCCATACATGTATATAAACTATTTTCTATAGTTATATATTCAATCTAGCCTTTGAAAGAAAATACAACTTTATTTTACAGAATTATAGAGAGAAAAAATAAAATCAGTTGGAACATGTACAATGAATTTAAATACAAATACACTCTAGAAAACCTGTGAAGAATTCCAGTTGCAACCTAATAGCAACCAAAAACTTGTCCTGGGAACAGTAATAAAAATGCTGGCAGATGTTCATTTCATAGAGAGAATTGTTTACTATTATTTTTCTTTGGTAACAGAGTCACATGCAGAAAGGACAAGAAGTTGAACACTTTCTTGATTTGGGTCTTCAGTACTTGGCATCTCCTGTTACATAGCTAGAAGGCTGTGTTAGAGTGGGCAGAGCCTGGGTGTGTTCTATGGCCAACCCTAAGCATTCCACCAATAGAGTTGTTCTTGTTCAATATTTTGATCGATGAATCAGTGCTCTAAAGGAAGATAGTCCTGTATGGTGAGATTGTTCACCAAGATCTAATTTTCTAGCTGTGGATACAGGTAAAAATCAGAAGGAGGAACAAGGACACATACAATAAATGTACAGTTTCAGTAACATAGTCATGCTATCTCTATCACTCTATGTCTGACCCTTATTTATTCTGAACACAGAAAAATATGTATAAAATACGTAATAGTGTAGACCATCAAATTCACTATCTTTTTTTTGTGCGTGTGAGTGTGTGTGTGTGTGTGTGTGTGTGTGTGTGTAGCATTGATGATTGAACCTAGAGGTGCTGATCTACCACTGAGCTATATCCCAAGTCCCTTTTGATTTTTATTGTAAGACAGAGTCTCACTAAGTTGCTGAGGGTGGCCTCAAACTTGTAGTCCTTCTGCTTTCAGCCTCCTAAGTTGCTGGAATTACAGGCATGAGTTATATGCCCAGCTAAATTCAAGCTATCTTTTAAAGCAATCTATTTGAACTGGTCTTTGATCCAGAACCAGTGATGATTGAAGTCTGGGGCCTATACAATACCTATACTCTGCCATTCACAGACATATTGGGACTTTCTAGGATGCACTCAAGGACCTGAAAAACTTGGCTACGGATCTGCTATCCAGTGGAACTTTCAACATTGAGCAGATTGTGGAGAAAAGGGATAGTATCAACTCGCGGTTTGAAAATGTTCGGAACTTGGCAACTGCACATCATGAGAAACTGAAAGAGGCCTATGCCTTGTTCCAGTTCTTCCAAGATCTAGATGATGAGGAATCCTGGATAGAGTATGTACCCTTAACTCAATTCACAATTTGTGGGTAATCCAAGAGATCTGACTGGAAAATCCACCCAATATGTTCCAACTTATATGAAATGAAATTTCAACGTAAAATTTGTATTACATTTTAATCATGTTTGTCACTGCTTAAAGTTCACGTTGGCTTCATTTTTTCCCAAATTTCCTCACTGGATTTAGACAGAAGAATAGAAGTGTGGAGGGAGTGGTGAGCAGTTCATATACATGTTAGGAACCAAATTTTGAAGTTCTATATGTTTGCTTTATATAGTTCATAGAATGTGTAGTATTCTCAGATATAGCTGGGCTTTATAGCTTACCCAGATAATATAATTGGCATTATTCTGTCTATATCCAGTGTTGGTAATAACACTGAACTGGATATAAAACAAAGAATGTTACACTCTATCTACCACAATTTCATTACTAATTTTCCTTTTGTTGTAAAAAATATGATTGAGGAACTCTAAGCAAATCAGACTATTCTGCTTCCTATATAATTTGTTCCATCATACTTCTCTTCTGCAAATCTGCTGATTATTATGAGTAATGAATGAATTAGATGGAAGCATAGTACATAGGGCACCAAAGAGGATATCTTTAAAACTTTGTAGATGGTACAAAATAGCATTATCTTGTCTATATTTCATGATGATATTCAAATATTTTATACTTGGAGCCATTTAAATTGCATGACCCCTATAACACCAACTCTTTATAACTATTCTGTTTTTATTGATATTGAGAGACAAAAATAATAAAGGCCATAAAGGTCATATCTATTTTCACTTTTTTTCCCCAAGAGTAGTATTAATGTATGTTCATGAGCAAAGAAAATATACAAAAGTAGATAGGCAAAATAATTCATGGGAAGGCTTTTTACAGGTGTGCACATGGTGGACATCAGTATTTTAATTTGTACTAGCATGACTCAGTTGTTATCTTTTTCGCTATTGGCATCAGAATGTTCCAGAGCTTACCACCTCCCCTGACACATGCATTTAGAAAACTGTTGCTCTTGAGTGACCTCAATATCTAAACTTAGAATTTTTTATTGCTTTCTTGGTTCCAGGGAGAAACTGGCACGAGTAAGCTCCCAGGACTATGGGAGGGATCTGCAGGGTGTTCAGAACTTATTGAAGAGGCACAAACGCCTGGAGGGGGAGCTGGTGGCACATGAACCTGCTATCCAGGTAGGAATAAAATTATCAGACCCAAGGAGATAAGATAATCTAACAGCTGTCTCTCATGTTATAGCCAATATTTTGGTGCTTCGAAATGTGAATGCAGAATGCCGAAGTCTCAGAGAGTTAGTCATACAGTTCACAAGTGTTCTTTTTTTGACCACATTGTATCTTCTCTGAATAGAAGGATTCTAGACAGGAGTTTGTGCCATTGCCTGGAAGGAACATTTTTAGCAGTGTTGGAAAGTCATTGACAATTGGTATGCAGGTTAGGACATCTGCTAAAGCTGTATGATAGCCATATGGGAAAAAGGATACTCTGGGTCTGACCTGGCAGCAGAGTCCATGTGTGACCATGTGCTTATAAAGCAGCTTTATAAGCAAAATGCAAACACTGAGATATTTTATTATAAGCAAAATGCAAACACTGAGATATTTGCCAAAATATTGGAAGTTTAGCAGGGTAGACCTGGCTGCAGTTTCCTTCATGTTCCTAGGATTTCTAGGACTACCTCAAGTCCCATGGAGGTTATAAATGATCCAAAGGGTAGGAAGGACCAAATACTTATCTAGAGACTGTGACTGAATGGGGAGAGAATATAGAGTAATGCAAAATGGATGGGTGTGTTCTTCAGAATGTGCTGGATATGGCAGAGAAGCTGGGAGACAAGGCTGCTGTGGGGCAAGAGGAAATCCAGGAGCGGCTAGCTCAGTTTGTTCAACACTGGGAGAAACTCAAAGAGTTGGCCAAGGACAGGTGAGTGGGAGGCCCAATTATCTTCCTATGGGCTTCATTTTTGAGACTGTTGTTGGGACGATAATTAAGTGTTGTCTCAGCTTTGACCACTCTCCCTGAGTGCCTATCTTATAAGGTCCTACTCAACTCTTCCATGAAGCTCTCCACCAATTACCCTAGACAGAAATGATCATTACTTCTGTTCTGAAAATGCCTTTCTTCCTGCACTTACATGCAGCTGTCTTTTATCAGTATTTTCCTATAAGTGGTGTTCTTCATATCGTGTTAGCAGCCACACATCTGGTTTACTTTATTGTCCCAGATACACCCCTTAGTCATGAAAGAGTGAGGGAGTACTTTTCTCTTTTGCAGCCTCCTAGACAATTGGAACAACATAGCTATATCACAAATATAACAATTTCTGACTGTAATCCCAACCTGTTGGTGGTAGGAAGACATTTCTTCCTAGGGAAAAAGGAAGCTTCTAGATCTGTGGTTCCTTAATCATGTACTGTAGAAAGAGACACTTAGCTCACTGTGGACAGTCTTCAACTATGAAACCTTAGCATTTTACTTTTGGGGACCATAGGGTTTCCTTTCTTTAGCAAATTTTCTAGAAAGTAGACCCAAAATGGACTTCTAGGGCAGGAGTCTGCTCCATTTCACAGGAGATCTGCACCCCTGACCAGTAGGCATGTAGCAGATTGTGCTCTGGCCCAGTTTAACTGTGGCTAACTTGTGGAGTATGAGCAGGTCTGCCTGGATGAGATCGTGCCGCCATGCTGTCATCCGTGGCTTACCATTCCTTCTTCTCATGTCTGGTTAACCACCCTGTCACAGAGGGCTTCGGTTGGAAGAGTCTCTACAATTCCTGCAATTCATGGAGAATGCAGAGGAAGAGGAAACGTGGATCAGTGAAAAGGCGGTGATGGTGGCCCGAGGGGATTCTGGAGACACACTGGCTGCTACTCAGGTGAGCAACAAGCAGAATGAAATCAATTTTTCTCTCTCTAATTCGGATCCTTAAGTAGTTAATGTCTTCACCTGTAAAATTAGAAACTTTTCCTAGGGAAAGAAGGAGAGGAGGGAATTTTGGATAATTATACCAATTTTAAGCATGAAAATGTAAAGATCTGAAGGTATCAGTAAATTGTCCAAAGTAAAGGAACCAATCAGACATGAAAATGGTCCTCAAATCTTAATCTGTAATCTGTGTCTATGATTCAAAAAGACTTTATGTTTAAAATCCATTCCTGATAGGTTGGATTATTTACAGGGCATAAATTTTCTAAAGATTTCCTCCAACCCTAATGTTACAGTAATTTGACAAAAATTCCTCTTATGCCTGGATATTGGTTACGAATTCCAGAATACATAATTTTTAGGATACAAAGAATTTTAATATGCCTACTAGAAACAATAGTTCCACTTAAGAAATGCCCTTTTAAATGCAGGGCTGGGTTTCCCAATGAATAGAAAAATTAAGTTTACAGTGTGATGTTGAGTTAATATAGATTTTGACAGCTTTTGAGATACTGATTGTAAAACAGTAATGTTCTAGGGAACTTGAGAAATGTGCTTTCTAAAAATTGGGACTTTACCCAAAACTCTATGTGGAGATTAATTCATTTTTATATGATGGCATAAAAAAAAATTTAGACTTACCAAAGAAACCTTAAAAATCTAAGCAGCATATAGTTCAAATTACCGACTCCTATGGTTTGAAAAAATCTTTTAGAATGTGTTCATGAGCACCACTTACCATGTTGAATCATTGACCACTCTCAGTAGTTTTAAAGTTTCATATCAAATATTCCAAAGGTTCTTCTTTAAAAAAAATAAGCTTTTTAATTTTGAGAATTATGAATTCACATGCATTAAAATAATAATGCAGAAAAATCCTATGTATCCTTTACCAAGTTTTTTCCAATGGTAATGTCCAGAAAAACCATAGTATAATATCATAGCCAGGATGTTGACACTGCCAAGAGTCAGAACATTAGTATCACCAGAGATATGTCTCAGGTTGCTCCTCTATGGCCACACCTACTTTCTTCCTGCCCTGTCCCATTCTTAACAACTGGCAACCATTAATCTCTTCTATATTTCTAAAAATTTTTGTCATTTCAAGGCTGTTATGTGCATGAAATAATACTCTCTGTCACTCTTGAAGATTGACTTTTTCACTCTGCATAAAACTCAGGTGATTAATTCAAGTTTTTGTGTTACAATAGCTCATTCCTTTTTATTGCTGAATAGTGTCATGGTATAAGTGTACACAGTTCAATCACTCACCTGTTGGAGGTCATTTGGGTTGTTGCTACTTTTTGACTATTTTGGGAAAAACTACTATAAATATTGATAGAAAGATTTCCAAACAAACATAAGTCTGTTTCTCAGGGACAAATGTTTATGAGTCTAATTGCTGTACTGTAGAGTAATCATCCATTTATTTATTTTTTTAAAGCCAAACTGTTTTCCATAGTATCTATATCATTTTATAGCCTTACTACCAATTTCACAAGTGATAAAGTTTCTCTATATCCTTGCCAACACTTTTTGTTTTTGCTATTTTATTTTAACCATTCGGTTAGGTGTGTAGTGATAGCTCCTTGTGGTTTTAATATATATTACTTAATAGCTAATGATGTTTTATATTTTTCATGTTTGATATCTGTATATTTTCTGCAGTGAAATATCTCTAGGTCATTTACCCATTTTCTAAGTGAATAATTTGGTTTGGTAATAACACCTAACATGAGATGTCATCTTAATAAATTTTAAGTGTACAACACATTGGTAACTACAAATACAATATTGTATCTATAGAGTAGAACTCTTGGACTTTTACTTGTTTCACTGAAATTCATGCCTAATTAATATTCCATTTACCCCTTTTCTTATCCCTTGGTAACTACCATTCCACTGCTTTTTTTGTTGGTTCATTTCTTCCTTTTTTGGTTCTTTTTAATTATATATAACATTAGAATTCATTTTGACATAATTATAAAAATATGGAATATAATTTATTCTGATTCAGTTCCTGGTACTTCCCCAATTATTCTCCTCTTCCCTCCTCCTGTTCTCTTCTCTCTACTTATCTTTCTGCTGTTCAACTTTTAGTTTTTTGTTTTCTTTTTCTTTAGTTAGTGTCCTGTGAATGTACATGATGGTGAGGTTCACTGTGGTATATTCATATATTTATATATGAAATTTAGGTCAGATTCATTTCACTGTTCTTACCCTTTCCCATCCTTCTTCCCTTCCCCTCAATCTCCTTCATCTAGTTCACTGATTTTTCTACTATTTTTATGAAGCCCACCCACCTTCTCTCTCTCTCTCTCTCTCTCTCTCTCTTTCTCTCTCTGTCTTCTGTCTCCCTCCTTATTTAGGACTAGCTTTCGCCTGTCAGAGAAAACATTCAGCCTTTGACTTTCTGAGTCTGTCTTACTTCACTTTTTATTCTATTCGCTTGCCTCACATAAGTAGAATCATGCTGTATTTCTTTTTGTAACTGACTTATTTCACTTGGCATAATGTCAAGTTTTATTTCTGTTGTAACATACTGCATAATTTCCTTCTTTTTTAAAGCTGAACAGTCTTTCCAGTATATGTATATACTACATTTGATTTATCCATTCATCTGTAAATGAACTCTTAGGGTTTTTTGACGTCTTGGCTATTGTGAATAGTGCTGAACTGACCATAGGAATGCTAATATTTTGTCAAGATCCCGATTTTAATTCCTTTAGATAAATGCCCAGAATTAGGATTTCTGGATACATGTGGTAGTTCTGGTTTCAACTTACTGAGAAACATTCACACAGTTTTTTCATAACTGCACCATTTTGAATCCCCACCAACAGTGTACCAGGGACCCAATTTATCTAAGCCATCACTAACACTTGCCGTCTTTTGTTTTTTACTAATAAGCAGCCTGACAGGTATGAGGTTACTTCTCATTGGATTTAACTTACATTTTCTTCGTGATTAGTGACAGTGATTATTTTTTCATGTATCAGTGGGACATTTATATGTCTTCTTTAACAAAAATTTTACTCAAGTTCTTAGTTCATTTTGATCAAGTTCTTATTTGTTTTTTTAATTTGATTTATTTATTTATAGTAATGAGTTTGAGCAGTTCTTTTTTATAATTGGTTAATCAGTTCTTTATACATTTTGAATATTAACTTCTTATTGGAGAAATAGTTTGCATGAATTAACTCTTATTCTGTAGGTCGCCATTTCACTCTGTTGATTGTTTCCTCTGCTGTGCATAGTATTTTAGTTTGGCGAAGCCCCACTTGTTTATTTATTTATTTATTTTTTGTTGTTGCCTGTGCTTTTAGTGTCATATCTAGGCAATCACTGTCAAAACCAGAGCTGTGAAACTTTCTGCTTGTTTTCTTCCAGGAGTTTTATAGTTTCAGGTCTTAGCTTAAGTCTTTAGTCCATTTTGAGTTGATTTTGAGGTATTATGTAAGATAAAGGTCCAGTTTCCTCCTTCTGCAAACAAAGATTTTGTTTTTCCGGAACCATTTTTTAAAGAGACTGTCTATTCTCCATTGTGCATTTTTGATACTTGTTAGTTAGTATGTGCATGGATTTATTTATGTGCTCCATTGTCTGTATCTTTCTTTATGCCGTACCATACTGTTGTTTATAGCTTCATAATATATTTTGAAATCATGGTAAGTGTTCCCTCCAGTTTTGTTATTCTTTGTCAGCACTGGTTTGGGTATTATTTTTTTTTTTCTGGTTCTATATGAGTTTTTAGAATTTATTTGTTCTACTTCTATATGAAATGTGATTAGAATTTTGATAAGAATTATATTTTGAATCTGTGATTCTTTTGCATAGTATGGGCATTATGAGATGTATTTCCATTTGTGTATATCTTTCTTAAATTTCTTATATCAGCATTATGTAATTTTCAGTATACAAGTTTTTCACCTCCTTGGTTAAACTTATTTTGAAGTATTGCATTCTTTTTAATGTGATTATGAAAGGGACTGTCATCTTACTTTTGTTTGCAGATAGTTCATTGTTAGCATGTAGAAATGGAATTGAATTTTGTGTAACTTGTGTAATTTTGTGTAACTTTTTTTTGGTTTATTGATTCTAACAGTTTTATATGGAGTCTTTAGTTTTTTTTTTTTTTAATATATATTGAATCATGTCATTTGCAAATAGAGACAATTTACATCTTCCTTTCTGATTTAGATGCATTTCCTTCCTTCCTTCCTTTCTTTTTCTTTCCTAATTGCTCTGGCTAAACTTCTAGCACTGTGTTAAATAGACTAAGGAAAACTGCCTCTCTGCCTTGTTCCTGATCTTTAAGGAAAAGCTTTCAGTTTTTCACTATTGAGTATGATGTTCACTATGGGCTTTCTGTTTCTAGTTTGTTGATAACTTTTATTGTAAAAGGTCACTGAATTTTGTCAAATGCATTTTTCTGCATTGGTTGAAATGATCATGTGATTTTTAAACATCTTTTGTTCTTTCAATGTGGTGTACCACAGTTATTGATTTGCATGTTGAAATATCTTTGCATGCTAGGAATAAATCCCACTTGCTTATGGTATATATTCCTTTCAATGTGCTGTTGGATTTTGTTTCCTATTATTTTGTTGAGGATTTTTGTATTTATGTTCATTGAGAACATTAACTTATATTATTATTCTTTTCCTGTGGGTTCTTTGTCTGGCTGTATCAGGGTAATACGAGTTTCATAAATGTATTTGGAAATGTTCACTCGTCTTCAATTTTTACAGTATGATAAGGATCTGCATTAATTCCTTAAGTGCTTGACTGAATCCATCAGTGAAGCCATCTGGTCCTGGGACTTATTCTGTTGGGAGGTTTTTAATTTCTGATTCAATCTCATACTATTTATCAGGGTCTTCCTACTTTCTGTTTCTTCATGACTTAGTCTTGCTAGGTTGTTTCTAGGAATCCATCCATCTAGTCTCCATTAACAACTTCTGCAAAATGAAACAAAATATAATGAGGCCCATCTTGTTTTAAAAGGAGTGACCATCTTATAGCAATGCTTAAGATCATCATACATTGAAAATTCTTTTATTTTCAAATGGTGATTTTGAAAAGGTATATTTGTCATAGAAATTCCATTTCTTCCTTTAGCCTGGGTTACTGTGTTGTATAGGACAAAATATTAATGAGATGCTGTACGACAAGCAGAATGCAGAAAGGCAGCAGCGACGGTGGTGGTGGTGGTGATGGGTGAGGACTGGTAAAGATATTTCCTAGGAACATACAGCAAAAGATGGAAAAGCAGTGCTTTGCATGCCTCATTCTCACTTCTCTTTCCACTCTGCCAGCTATACAGATGTCATGCTTCCATTGAGCAGTCAGATATACAGAAGGTTTGCAGTCAACCCTTCTGCATATACAGATGTCATGCTTCCATTGAGCAGTCAGATATACAGAAGGTTTGCAGTCAACCCTTCTGCATATACAGATGTCATGCTTCCATTGAGCAGTCAGATATACAGAAGGTTTGCAGTCAACCCTTCTGTATATACAGATGTCATGCTTCCATTGAGCAGTCAGATATACAGAAGTGATATTCAAAGACAATTTCCTTAACCTTCTTTGCATACTTTTGGATAACTTCTTAGTTTAGGATACTCTTAAAGCTTACTGTTTGTCTGATATATACAACATTTTGTAGAATTTTATAATCTCCACACAGAGACATCTTTATATATCACCCTCATTAAAAAAATCCGAAAAAGGTAAAGGTCATATGATAAGTTAAAAAGAATGTCAGTTATATTCCAAGTTCTATTTTCCAAAGATACTGCCTTCCAGGGAAGAATCTTGAGAGGAATTTTGTAGTTTTCCAGAGGGAACAGACACTCACCCAGTCTGTGAGTTTAGCTGAACCAAACCTGGTGAATAATATCACAATGAGCCTGAATGTGGGTAGAGACAGATTTTTCATCCTTGGCTATTCTGAATTTCACTAATTTTATTTATGCAGAACTTTCTAAAGAAGCATGAAGCTTTGAATAATGACTTTGCTGTCCATGAGACCCGAGTGCAAAATGTGTGTGCACAAGGAGAAGACATCCTGAGTAAGGTGAGCTCACACAGAGAATCCAAGTCTAATTTTTATTTTGAGGAAGAAAGTGTCCCATAGTCATGTGTACCTTTGACCTTTCCTTAAATCCTTTGTTGACATTCTTGCTATTAAGATCTTGTCGCTGGCTTTGGCTATTAGAGTATTCTAAGAATCTGAAGAAATTTCTTTCTGATCCTTTAAGGAACAGAAACACACATAAACATCTTTGCAACTTGAGAATTGCTCTTTTGTTTAGGTATCATTTTTACAAAACCTTATTGATCTGAGTGCTATGTGGAGACCCCTAAACAGAAATGACTCCATACCTTCTGGAGGCTCATATCAACTAAGAAAATTATACTTATGTGTACAAACATGACAAGATCCTCAGACACTAGAGTGCAAATAACCTTCTTGGGCATGGATGAATAATGGAATGATATACTAGACTTATAAGACAGTAGTTATATATTTGGAATAAGAGAGATCAGGGTTTTGTTTTGTTTTTTTTTTTTTTCAGTTTCAGAAACTTTATTGGATTATATGGGACTGAATATTCGTTTCTTTTTTAAATTATTTTTTTTTATTTTTACAGACTGCATTTTGATTAACTGTACACAAATGGGATACATGTTTTCATTTCTGTGGTTGTGCATGATATAGATTCATATCATTCGTGTAATCATATGTGTACATAGGGTAATGATGTCTGTCTCATTCCACCATTTTTCATACCCCTGCCCCCTCCTCCATCATTTCCCTCTACATAATCTAAAGTTCCTCCATTCTTCTCTCACTCCCCACCCTCCCACCCCCATTATATATCATCATCCACTTATCAGGAAAAACATTTGGCATTTGGGTTTTTGGGATTGGCTTATTTCACTTAGCATGATATTCTCCAATTTCATCCATTTATCTGTAAATGCCATAATATTATTCTTCTTTATGACTGAATAATATTTCATTGTGTGTATATACCACAGTTTCTTTATCCATTCATCTGCTGAAGGGCATGTAGGTTGGTTCCACAATTTAGCTATTGTGAATTGAGCTGCTATAAACATTGAGATGAGAGCTTTTTAAGAGTGCTAATGAATTCATATTGCTAGGCCAGACACTCATTAATTTATATGTCTGTCTTCCTCTCCCCTCCACCTTGGTGTTGCAGGATGAAATTCAGAATAAGGAGAAGATTTCTGCAAAGATCCAGGTTCTGAATGAAAAGGTCCCTTCTCTGGCCAATGCGATAGCAGCTTGGAAGTTGCAATTGGAAGATGATTATGCCTTTCAGGAATTTAACTGGAAGGCTGATGTGGTAGAGTCCTGGATAGGTATGTGTCAAGTTTGGGATCCCTGATAAATTCCATGTTTAATATAGTCTCTGGGGATTTTTCTTTCACCATGAAGAAAGAGGCACTTCCTTTACTACCCACTCTTATCCATTCTGGACACGGTTATACCCATGTGTACACACACACACACACACACATACACATACGAAGTTAGGGAAACTGAGTGACATAATTTCAAAGAACAGATTTTTTTGTGGGGGGAATGTGTGATTTTCAGAAAGATAGGATCATCACAAAACATTGTAGGAAATATAAACTATAATGTATGATTGATGTACTTATAATCTATATCTAATTTTCAATTTTCCTTTTGTTCTATGAAACACTCAAAAGTTTTCTTAGCCCTAGATCTGTCTGTAATTTTTATCCTCTATCAGCTTAGAAAAACCATCCATTTTATACCCCTGATCCCATGAAATACATCCTTGGAGAATCAGGAGGTCTTCATGTAGTCTGTGGTAAAAAATTCATTCACAACCATAGAAACGAAATGATGTACCCCATTTGTGTACAATGAATCAAAATGCAGTCTGTAAAATTACCCAAATAAATAAATTTAAAAAAATTCATTTTCTGCCAAAAAGGGTTCCTACAAGACCAACATATTTTTTCTTTCTATGAATTGTCTTTCCTTTTTAGCTGAGAAGGAAATGAGCCTGGAGAACAAGTACAATGGTGCGGACCTCACTGCCTTTCTCACTCTCCTGGCAAAGCAGGTGAGGCCAGGCTACCATCTTGACAGGTGCCATGGGACCCCAAACCCACATCACACAGAAGCTCAGTCCTCTGGAGTTATTGCATTTCAAAAAATCGGGGTTTGACTGTCTGTAGCATCTATAGTATGTTCCCTTTTTCCTTCTCAGTATTGATAACTTGCTGCCTCACTCCCTCCATTTTCCCTTGCCCTCTCTCACATACTAGTTTTGCTGCTAGGTATTCAGCTTATACGGAATCAACATTGCTTTTTCTCTGTTTGTTTGTGCATTCCTTTGTGTTAACGACTTTGTGTTTTGGTTATAAAATGCAGGTTGACTTTATCAGGAGAAGAGGTTTATTTAAATTACAGTTTCAGGCTGGAAGTCCAAATAGCATAATGAAGGCCCCATGGTGGATGGTAGGGACATGTGCAAAAGAAGAGATCACAGCTAGAGACAGACAGCCAGAGAGAGTGGGGTTCAGCAGTACCTTCTGAGGATGCACTTCCAAGTGACCTATGTACCCATGTAACTACCTCCTAAAGGTCCCGCACTCATCACACAGAGGACTGAGCTTCCAACACATAAAACTTTGGGAAATACATTTGTTTCCAATCCATGGCAATAATTTTTATTTTTATTTTTATTTTGTTTTCTCTTAGAGCAACTTGATGCTCTTGTTTCTTTCTTAAATTTCTTAGATAATAAAAATTTAACCATTCTTCTTTTCTTATGTAAGCACATGAATTTAAGTATACGAATTTCCCCCTAAGAGAAGAATTTAGCTGTATTCCACAAATTTTGTCATTTTTATTACCTTTCAGTTACACTTTTATGCCATATCTAATTTAATTTATTTTTTTAACATACCCATTACTTGGTAGTATATTGTTTAATTTCTAAACAGTAGGGAATTTTCTCATTATCTTTTTTTGAGATTTATGTCTAGTTTAATTAATTATTGTGTTTTGAAAATATCCTCTATATTTTTTTCAGTGTTGATTTATATATAGTAAATATTCTGTTTTGGTTAATATTTCATGGACACTTGTAAAGATTATGCATTTTACAGTGGTTTATATTATAAACCAGATTATGGTCATTAATTATGTTTTTAAAATACTTTGTTATTTTTATATATTTTGATCTAGGTTAAAAGTTTAGGTAAAATCATGGAATCATCTTATGTGTTAATACTTTTGCTTATGAAATGCTTCTCTTTCTTTCTAATACCATTTCTTGACTTACATACCCTTTTTTCATCTAGTAATATACTACACTAATTTTTTAAAATATTGTAGTGTGTATCTATTTCCATCCTTTGGGTATTTTAAAAATTATTATATAATAAAATATTTGATGTGTCTCTTGTAAATATCACACATTTGGGTATTATTTTATCTTTCTAACTTGACAATATTTATTGAAAAAGTGAATTTATTTACATTTAAAGCAATTAATAAATTTTGGTTTAAAGTGGTAATTTAGTGACCCTTCTCCATCCAACCTCCTTATATTTTGGTCAGGAATTAAAGTGGTTCAAAACATAGTTTGAGCATTTATTTTATGCTTATTTTTTGAGGGTTTGAACACGTTGCTCTTACTCCTAAATCCTTTTAGAGATTTCCACTAACGTCCTATAATCAGGGCAGCTCCTTCCTGATGGGTCCTGAAGTCAGCATTGTAACACGACCAAAAGTTCTACTTAGCATTTTAGATCCTTAGCTGCTATTTCTGCTTGGCTTCTAGGAAGTATGTCCTATACAGTGTAGGAATCTAAACTTAAGAGGAAAGGGAGCCAAATATTGAACCAATTGTTCTACAGTTTTATTTTTGTGTCCCCTCCAATCCATGATTCCTCAGATTTTTTTTTTTTTACTTTTATCCAGCTGTTAAAATTGATCTCAAAGGGATAGTTGGTCTAATGCAAGCTAAGGTGTAAAGCTGGGAGTGAAATTCCTGAATTATGTGATTTTGGTACCAACGGTTCCACACAAAAAAATTAATTTGTGTAACTGACACCTGCATGAGGTCTTTTTTTTTTAGTTTGTGCACTTCCAAGGTCTTTAGTAGTGCACTGCTACTAATTTGAACCAAATGTAGTAAGAGATAAAAGAGAATCTGGGAAAGTGCATGCTAGAGAAAGGGTTTAATTTTGATGGGGAAAATCATCTTAACCCTTGCCTCGCCTTTATCTTTTCAATGATAAAAGTATGTGGAATCCAGTTATGAATGACTTCTCGGAATGTATGTTTTTCCTGCTCATGATCTCCCTACTTGTCTTTCTCAGGACACACTGGATGCCAGTCTTCAGAGCTTCCAGCAAGAGCAACTTGCTGAGATCACTGACCTGAAGGACCAACTGGTAGCCGCTCAGCACAGCCAGAGCAAAGCCATTGAGGAGCGCCATGATGCCCTGCAAAGGCGTTGGAAGCAGTTGCTGGAAGCCTCTGCAGCCCACAGAGAGAAATTGCTGGAAAAGCAGCTGCCTCTACAAAAGGTAAGGCAAAGAAAAGGAAAAGAGGGAAGCACAATTAGGTCTCTGCTACATGGATATTAACCATGGAATTCAGAAATAGATACTGGAAATCCTGTTTCGAAAAATCTACAGACAGTTTAGGGCATTGAAAAGGATCAAGAAGATATTCCGATTCAGTGAAAAGGAGTCAATTTTTTTCTTAGATTGAAAGGTGGGTTTTTTCAAATGGATTGATCAGTTATACAACTAACTTCAGATGGAATCCAGGAGCATGCAGGGAGTGGGAGAGGTGGTTGGAAGAAGAGGGTAGAAGGTCTTTACATACTTAAAACTAAAACTTGGCACAGAGGAGTGAAGACTGGCCTTGTGGTTTGGTCTAACTCAAATAAAAGGAGCACTGGACAGAAGACATAAAACCTGTTCTCAACTCATATCGCCATTTCCTAGGTGGGCAACCTTGTATGCGTCAGGTGACATTTCTGAAACTTACTTTTCCATTTAAGGAATAGAAAAATATTGCCAACCTCTCTTGATTTCCTCAGTTTTACTACTAAAGCAGATGGTGAATCTAAAAATGAAATCTAAACCACTAAATTCTATGTGGATATAAGTGATTTAAAAGTTCTTTCCAGTGGTAGCTGCTAAAGCATTGGATATTTATTCTTATAAGGTGTATCAATAATAAAAGAGGGTCAGTGAAATTTTTGAGCATCCCCAGACCATAAGAAGCATTGTACTTGGCAGAGTTAGAGAAATTGAGAAATAAACACACACATGAAAGTCAGTCTGGATCCCTAGTTAATTTCTACTCTACTGAACTGTTAGGTAGCAGTTAGACATAATCAGTGGGTCAGGGGTTGAAGAAAATACTTCGTACCGAGGAAACCAGACAGTCTCTGCCTTAGTGGAGTTGTAAGGTCTGACAAGACAGCTGTTTCAGAACACTTGCCTAACCTCAGCTTTATAAACTGTTCCTCTTGCAACAGGAGGAAGTGTAGATAAATTCAGGAGGTAAGAATCAAGGGTGAGTGTATGCTTCAAAAGGGCCTAATTCCTAAAATATCCTAAGCAAGACTCTGCTCAAATAGCACAGACCAAAGATTCCCAAACTTGGGAAAGTAGGACAATTAAGATCAGAGTACACTGACCATAAATCCTGCAAACCCAAGTTCTAACTAAATCCTGTCAGTGGGAGCAAGATGACCAAGAGTTGCCATTAGGGTGTTTAATCAATGTAGTCTGTCAGTAGAGAGCATGAAGGTGATACCTGGGTGAGACTTTCTAACAACTCCATCCTCCCACCCCACGCGCACAAAGAAGTATGTTATCACTTTCTTCCTCAAGATAACCCTCGCTCTCCCTTGGGTGCCTTTTTATTTAATAGACTTTGCTATGGTTTTACTATATTTTTTGCCTTGCTTGAAATCCTCTGCTGCAAGAACACAAGAACCAAGAACACAAAGCATATCTCTGTTAATAAAAGGACATAGAACTTATAGAAATAAATCTTAAATGAAAAGATAAATCAATTAAGTTTTCAACTGTGCAAATATATATATGAATTCTACATAGGAAGCTACTTCGTATTCTATTTTGCTTAACTTTAAAATTCAAGGGGTTTGCCTATTTTATTTTTAGATTACAAAATATTTTAAGTTATCCAGTCAATACATAATATTATGAAAATAATATAAAAAACTTTATAGTTTTTTTGTGTAGGTACCATATTAATTTTCTCTGAATTGATTTATTTTAGCATATATGTTGTTGAAATAAGTTAATAAGTAAGTTCACAGGATAAGAAGTAATGGCATAATACCTTTGTCCTTTTCCTTTTCCTTTAGATGAATTTTCTTTAAGTCTTTTTTTTTTTTTTTTGTAGGGGAGGAAACTAATTTTCATATTTTCTCAAGACGGATCTCTTTAGAAATACAATCTGCTGACCCAAAATCTAGGATGCATTTTAAGTCTAAAACTATTTTTGATCACCTGCTGCTTGTAATAATCCATGCTTTTTTGGAAAGACATTTTTAGTATTAAAGACAATTCAGTCTTTCAGACAATACATAGATTTCATGCTAAGGATGTAGGTCAAAGGGTAGGAAATGTTTTAAAGTAGTGGTTTGAAAAGCTTCAGGCATGAGATGAGACCTGAACAAGGATTAGGAAAATGACTTAGTGTACTCAGAAATGCCAGCAGGATGTGGTCTGCAGAAATTCGGAGGAAAAGAAGAGGAAGTGGATAATGAATGAAAGAGTTGTCTGATTTGTTTATCCAATGATTTTGCCATGTATTTGTTTATCATACATTTCTGCATGTCTTCCATGTGCCGGGTAGAACTTGAGCACATACTAGAATAAGAAATATAGTTGAAAACCACCCTTGCCACTTGTGAGCTCAGAGGTGAAATAACTTTCAAAGTCATTCACTTTTTCATTTAAAAATGAGGAAAGACTTGACTACTTTCACACAATGAGAAAATTCTCAGCTCAGGGCTGCTCCTCACATGCCCATTTATCTGATTGCAAGATCCTTTCTGGTTTTAGTTCCGCCTTTTGAAAGCGCTGGCTCCTTATTTTTATCCTCAATTTTCTCTTCTGCTGAGAGGCTTGATGAGGAAAGATGGATACGTCTTTGTTTTCCTTTGCAGGCTGAGGAGCTGTTCAGGGAGTTTGCACACAAGGCTTCAGTTTTCAACAACTGGTGTGAGAATGCCGAAGAGGACCTATCAGAGCCTGTTCACTGCGTGTCCCTGCAGGAGATCCGACAGCTGCACAAGGACCATGAAGCCTTCCTGGCCTCCTTGGCTGGGGCTCAAGAAGACTTCAACCATTTGCTGGAGCTAGATAAGCAGATTAAGGCCTTAGATGTGCCCTCCAGCCCTTATACCTGGCTGACAGTGGAGGTGCTGGAAAGGATCTGGAAGCAACTACCTGACATGATCAAGGTAATTTGAAACAGAAGAGTGACTTCAGTCTACAGTGAGCATGACCACTTAATTTGTCATCCTAGTTGGTGTCTTTCAAGAAACAAATAAACATTATTAATAATTAAATGGAGAAAGGAGCCACAAACTAACACTAAGAAATATTGGGAAATAGCAATATCTTTGTGTATGTGTGTCTCTGTGTGTGTGTATGCGTATGTATATGTATACGTATATATGTATTTAGAAGCCCTATCTATCCCATATCCAAGGTATTCTCTACTTCATACATACCTCCCAAACTAATTTTTACATGCTCATTTTTAATTTTTGTCATCTGTGATGATGGTCATTATTAGAACTATATGAAGTGAAAAAACCAAAAGGTTAACCAAAGAAATCTCATTATATCTCCATTTTTTAATGGCAACTCTTATTACTATCTTTCTATTTAAAGCTGATTATGTGTTTCTTTAATTTTACCCCCCCACACACACACACCAAAAAAAGAAAAAAAAAAAAAAAAAAAAAGAGAAGGGGAAAGTTTGTTTTATTATTTACTTGCTTGTTACTGTGATTGGTCCTAGATACTCCTCTAAGTACTTATGAGGAGTGACATGGGCCTTCTCCACATTTTGGAGGTGAGAAACAGTGGAGTAAGAAGAAATATGAACACATAGACTTGTGCCTGTGGAAGATAGGTCAGATTTGGGAGAGGGATGTACAACTGAGGCTGCAAAGACAGGTTGTCAACACGTCTTATTGTCTGTGGTTTGGGTTTTAGGAACGGGAGGAGGAGTTGCAAAAAGAAGAGGCGAGGCAGGTCAAGAACTTTGAGATGTGCCAAGAGTTTGAGCAGAATGCCAGTGCCTTCCTTCAGTGGATCCAGGAGACCAGGTAAGCTGGGCTCCCTCCAATCCCGCAACCCCTATGCCGCCCACGTTATTTGACAACATACATTGTGAATGGAATGGAGAGACACCCACAGCACGTACTGTGTTCCCAAATCACATATTGCCTGTGCTTTATATTTGGATATGATTCCTTTAATCCTTATAACTTCAAGAAACAAGAATTCATCCTGCCACCCATAAGCACCCTTATTTATTCTCTCCTTAGTATTCTTACTTTCTGTTGCCTATAATTGCAGTCCAAAATAATAGCAATTCTTATGTTTGTATGCCACATTGCACTTTACAAAGTACTTCCATGTCTATTATCTTATCTTTCAGAGCAACCTTGAAAAGTGCACAGAACAAATTGTATTACTTCCAAGTGTGTGAAGATGTTCAAATAGTAAATTCACTTGCTTAAGGTCACATATGTACTTACTGGCACAACCAAAATCACCAAAAATGAAGCTATTATTTTGCCTGTCTCCTAGAGTTGCAGTGAGAAATCAAGTGAGCTAATACAGGCTAACTGCGGTTTATTGGGCACAAAATGTTCTATGCATGAAGATAACATTTGTTACATCTCCTGGGGAAATGACCTGGAAAAGTGGAAACATAGAGGATACATTTGTTAGAACAAATGGTCCAAAATGGTAGATTGTATCTACTAGGAGGTGTTTTGATGGTTAAAGGGGTAGCTGGACAATCCATAACAGACTGCTCCTGTATACTCACTGAGATAATGAACAAAAAGAACTCTTGCATCATGTCTAAAAATACATCATTAGAACTCATAGGAAGCAGCACATCTTCCTCTGCCTCTATTTTTGGTTCCCTTATCAGTCCCTGGCAGCGTGTGCTTAACATTAAACATACCCCTTTACATCTGTGCTGAAGCAAGGAGCTTCAATGAAAAGCTCTGAGCTTCTCAGGTGGGAGAGATTAAGAAATAGTGTGGACAGCCTCATATTTTATGGCTGCAAATGATTTAGAATGATCTATAATGATTCACAGATCTGAAGAAACAGGATCATTGAAATAATCCATGTTAACATATGATTTCTCTCTCTCTCTTTTTTTTTTTTTTGTCTTCCAATTCATGTTCCGGTCCTTTGTATCCAGGGCTTATTTTCTGGATGGGTCAGTATTTCATGTTATCATGTTTGTTTTCTTATATTATTCTGGAAGAATTAGTTAAGGAGATCTTAGAATGGAGGCATCATGATCCCTTTACAATTGATAATGCATAAGTAAAAATGTAGGGTGAGAAAGCAGCTCATTTATTTTACTCTGACCCTATATTCCAGTAGGAGGAAACATGCTGACAAGGCTGAAGTGTGCAGTCAGCCCTCCATGTCCACGGTCTGCGTCTATGGATTCGACCAAACATGGATTGAAAATATTCATGAAAAATATTGTCCGTACTGAACAAATACAGACTTTTTTCTTCTTATTATCACCTGAACAGTATAACAACTATTTGCTTGATATTTACAGTGTATTAGGTATTATAAGTAATCTAGAGAAGATTTAAAGTGTATGGGAGGTGTGTGTGGGTTATATGCAAATATGTGCCATTTTATAAAAGGGACTTGAACATCATAATTTTGGTATCCATAGGGATCCTAAAACCAATCTCCATGGGTACCAAGGGATGACTGCATGTGGTAATAGAACCAGAAATATACATGCAAGTCTACTTCTACACAGAGAACTAGGCAGTCCTGTGTCCTGCTTACAATCTGAATGATTGCTACAAACAGAAGGTTTGGTTTGAAAATTTAGTTTTATGAAACCTCGTCTTATCAAAGCCGTATAACTTGGGAGAAGTAGAAGCAGAGATGTGTAGGGCCTTTAAGTTGTTATATCTGTATGAAATATTGTCCTCTGATATTATGAATAATGTTTTCTTTTTGTTCTTAACTAGATCTTTACTCAAAGAAACAGGAACTCTAGAATCCCAATTGGAAGCAAATAAAGTAAGTAATGATTGTTTATTCACTGAAAACATGGCCAGAATTAAAAAGAATTCAAGAGAAACTGCTTAATGGCAATGTGGTAATGTTTTTAGGTAATTATCACCCAAAATCCCAAAACTTAGAATGTAGTCCCTATCTTGCCGTCAAGTGGCATTCTAACCTCAGGTCACCAAGTTGTAAATGTGGACCTCAGTTTTGCATCTGTACAATGAGCTAATACCTACAGTACAGAGTTGCTGTAATAATTAAGTAAGGGAGCAAGATAGAAAGGTTCTTAGCTTACAACCTGGAATATCAGTGAATTTGTGCTGTTACTTTATGTGGAAAATGATATAAATGAATCTACATCATTTCCCAACAATTGAGTGAAACTAAGGGCATAGAATAGTGTTTCTCCATCTTATTTTTAGCTGCCTCTTCTCAAGAGGAAAAGTAACATACATTTGATTAAATTTAATTTCTTTATAACAACAGAAGAGTAAGGTGGCAGCTAGAGTTGATAGTTGAAGCCTTATGATGTCTAAATTTTCTCACACATTCCTCATCATCATATCCAATTCATTCCTCCTCTCCTTGGGGGACAATATTCCCTCATTGAGAAATCATAGTCAAGATGCAGAAATTTGTCATTTAAAGTGCTTGGGTGACAGCAGCAGCCCATGCATATCTATCTGCAGGCTGATGAAAGGGGCCCAGGAGTGAACACTTAGAGCTCAGCCATTTCACTAATGCAGATAATTCACATGTAATCACTGGGAGTTCATGATGCATGAGTCCCAGAAATTCTGCTCTTCTTTATCTGCAGAATATGGCTATTAACTCTTAACTTCACATTTTAAATAATAGAAAGGAGACTGGTAAGGTAGAAGAAGGGTATCAGGGGAAGATAGGAAGAGAGGATGAGGGAAGTGACTGGTGAATTAAATTGATCAAATTATGTTACGTGCATTTTGAATATGCCCCAATGAAAATAGCTATTCTGAATAATTATTATGCACCAATAAAAATTTTAAAAGAGAATACCAGAATGATAGATATCATCTCACCTAAACTTCCCACTATGTCATAAATGAGGACTACAGAAATGAAGTGATTTTCCTAAAAGAGGAGTGAGTCCCTGAAAATAATTGAAAAGGAGCAATTAAGTGAAACCCAAACTCATCAGCCTCCTCACTTCTCTCCTATTTCCAGATTTGGTGTTGGAAGTCTTACTGACTACCTCTCTTCTTTTTATCCAGAGGAAGCAGAAGGAGATTCAGGCCATGAAGCGTCAGTTGACCAAGATCGAGGACCTGGGAGACAACATGGAAGAGGCTCTGATCCTCGACATCAAATACAGCACCATTGGTCTGGCCCAGCAGTGGGACCAGCTCCATGAGCTGGGGATGCGGATGCAACACAATCTGGAGCAACAGATCCAAGCCAAGTATTGAGGATGGATAGCCAGGGCAGGGAGGGTGCAGAAACTTAACCAAGGGCTGGTGTTTGGGGTACTGGATGGAAGATCTGCTTCAGAAATAGTACGCTCACCTCCAGAGTCAATATTCTTTCTCATTTTCTCAGAGGGACGATTTCAGTTTATACTGGGGCCTGTCATGATGCCTTTCCCCCTGAGTCTACCCATCATCTGTCTGGATAAATGACTCTATCCAATTCTCAGAGTCCCTTCACCATCTTGTGTGATGTATTCAGAGAACATTCCCTTTTGCAAATGCCATTCAAAATATAATATCTAGAATGGAAGAAATATTCAAGTATAGCCTAATAGAGCAGAACAGTGAAATTTTATTTTAGATAAATTATCTCAAAGCAGCTTTTTAGGTCTCAATAGCTTTGGGGCAGTATTTTTATCTATATCATGGATTGGCAAACTTTTCCTCTAAAGGGCCTTATTATAAATGCTTTAGTCTTTGTGAGTCCAGTGATTCCAGTTTTAGCATTTCAATTTGTCTGATATAGTGGCAAGGCAGCCATAGATCATTCATATAGGAATGAGCATGTTCAAATATAATTTTATTTGTGGACACTAAAGTTTGAATTCTATATACATTCCAGGTTTCATAAAATATTCTTCTTTTGATTATCTTCAACCATATAAAATATGTAAACACCATTCTTGATGCATGGACTATGAAAACAGATGGCAGACTGAATTTGGCTCATGGAACACAGTTTGTCAATCTCTGAACTAGATGACCCAAACAGCATATTGTCCCTTAAAATCCCTCTCTTCCATGTGGTATGTCTTCTGCTGTTCTTGTTTTATTTCCTGGGTTGATTTCTGCTTTATTTTCAGGGATACCATAGGTGTGAGTGAGGAGACACTAAAGGAGTTTAGCACCACCTATAAGTGAGTACAACCTCATAATTGACTGGTGCTTTGTTTTCTAGATCATTCAGAATTAGTCAAAAACTAACTAATCCTTTTCTCCCTCTTATTTGATTTTCTTTCATCTTATAAGATTTGATGAGATCTTAAATGAAGATCTAAATATGCTAATTTGTTTCAGCCACAGCTTTTAACATAAAATGTCCATAAGATTCTTGAACTTTAAAAAATACATTTCACTTATGCTCAATTCTTTATGATTTTCCCTCTATTCATTAAGTTAAAAAAATCCAGAGATACAGACAGGCTCTCTACCCTGTTCTCTCATAACCTATGACATGTCAAAACAGCTGTAGCTGATGCAAACCAAGACCTATTCCTTTCTTGAGCTTGATAACATGTTTTTGTTCTTTAGACACTTTGATGAGAATTTGACAGGGCGCTTGACTCACAAAGAATTCCGGTCCTGCCTGAGAGGACTCAATTATTACTTGCCCATGGTGGAGGAGGATGAACCTGAGCCTAAGTTTGAGAAGTTCCTGGATGCTGTGGACCCAGGGAGGTAAGAAGAGGACCAAGAGTCAGATCGTCCTGGGAGTTGGGGTTTGGAGGGTGTTTTAGTCAGCTTTTTAGCTGCTGTGGCTAAAAGAGCTAATCAGAACAACTGTAGAGGAGGAAAAGTTTATTTGCTGGCTCATGTTTCAAAGGTCTTAGTACATAGAAGGCTGGCGCCATTCCTTGGGACTTGAGGTGAGCCAGAACATCATGGTAGAAGAGTGTGGCAGAGGGATGTGACTCACATAATGATCAGAAAGCAGAGAGAGAGAGGTGTCCACTTGCCAGATACAAATATACACCCCAAAGCCATGTCCTCAAAGTCCCACCTCCTCCAGCCACACTATTTGCTTTCAATTACCACTCAGTTAATCCTGTCAGGAGATTAATTCACTGATTGGGTTAAGGCTGTCAAACCGAATCATTTCCCCTCTAAACCCTCTCTCATTGTCTCACACAGGGAGCTTTTGGGGGACATCTCATTCAAAACATAGGGAGAAGCATAAAGAATAAAATGATCCATAACACATGAAATAACTTATTTGAAAATAAGAAGATCTAGACTCCATAAACAAATTGGGCAGCTCTTGATTTCTTTCATGAATAACCCAGAAGTAAATGGCACTAATCCCAACTCAACCCCTAGTTCTGCAATTTTCCCAGTTCACATTTTATGTTTGATTTATGAATTTCAGCTATTTCAGAGAATGGAACTTGAGAGAAGAATCCTTTCACATATATGAGATCTTAAGGAATGTTAGATGATTCAAGAGCTAACACTTGAGGGTAGAGGTGTGTGCACTTGTGAGAGTGGTGTAGTCAAAGACAGAATAAGTTACTGTTTGGGACCAATTCTTTCTTATACCAAAGACTAAAGAAGACAAGCCATTATTTAAATATGTGGGACTGGTGCTAATGGGGAATTCCAAAACTGTGTAAAGAGAGTGACAACCCATGTGGAACAGAGTCTGGAGCTTATCAACATTTATTTGTCTGTATGGTGGGGGAAATTATCAAAATAGAGAGTATAGCCCATAGTCTCAGAGAGCTTATTTGAAGGAGGAACTGGAGGTTTTCTCTGTCCTTGGGATACTACATAGCATGGAAAGGGAGCCTGCCTTCTTCTCTGACTTGCAAAGGTTCAGCTCCTCCTCCATTTCTCCCACAGAAAGGGCTATGTCTCACTGGAGGACTATACATCATTCCTGATTGACAAGGAGTCGGAGAACATCAAGACCAGTGATGAAATAGAGAATGCTTTCCATTCCCTGGCAGAGGGCAAGGCCTATATTACCAAAGAGGACTTGAAACAGGTTAGATTCCAGTTCTTTCTGTTACTATGCTTCTCTTACCATCTGGATTTTAGTTATCCCAGTTTTGTTTGCCTACTTTGAAAACCCCACCCACCTACCCATTATTTTTTATTTATTTATTTATTTTGCTTCACACCTCCTTTTTCACAATGTTATTTTGTTGGTCACTACATTTTGTCTTGATGAAACTCAAAAACCTACAGTGCTACTCTGTTGACTAAGAGTCAGTTCACCTAAAACCTGCAGCTCAGTTTTTAAGGCTAATTCATTTCCCTTCTATTTAACAAGTCAAAGTTAGGGAATGAGAGAGAGCAGTGAAAATGAGTAAGCTCTTTTCTTCAAGAAAGAGCCAAGCTGAAAATGTGAGTTGGTCATTTTTATTACACATCATAAAATTTTATTTTAATTTATTTTTATTGTAAACAAATGGGGTACATCTTTTTTCTCTGTTTATACATGGATATTGCAGATTTCCTCTATTGACTTATAGTGTCCCTGTAGATTTCCAATATCCCACCTCCTTCCCTTCAGTAGCCTGAAGTCTTGGAGGAACTTGATAATGCAGTGTTCCACCAGAAAGCTGCCCCTCTAGGGGTGGGGGCCTTCAGGTGGAGTATATTCCCTGGTAGTGGGCAGAGGCGCCTCCACTTGTTGATGGATGGTCAGCCAAAGGGGAATGAGACTGTGGGCTGGGGTATGGCTGGTCTGGGCCTGTGTCTCTGGTTCTACTGCCCTGGTGGCAAAGCCTTGCCCGGCAGGGAAGACTCACCCGGTGGGGAAGTCTCGCTGGGCAACTCCCCTCCGAGAAGTTCCCTTTGGTCCAGAACTACCACCTGGGCTGGGCAGCCCTCTCTGAACAGACCAACCTCCTGGGCCAGGGAGCCTCTCCCTGCGCCGAAGCATCTCACTGGGCGGCCCCTCCTCCAAGAAGCTGCCTGTGGTCCTGGGACCCTCACTTGGCTCCTAAGCCTCTCACTGAACGACCCTCCTCTACAATGCTCCCGGTTTTCTGGGCTTACCACTTCAGTGGAGTTTTCCCTGGGCAACTTTACTTCACAAAGTTCCCTGCGTTCTGGAACTACTGCCCCACGACCAATGGGAGAGACTCACCCAGTGGCTCTGAGTTGGTCCCAAGTCTCTCAATACCTCCTCTTCTTGAATCCTGAGTCCTGGAGCGACATGAAATGCAGTCACCCTCTAGTCTGCCATCTTGAAAACTCTATACATCATAAATTTATGAATAAAAGTTGTAATAGAAACAGAGCTTGTCCCTCCTTCCAGAAGCTCTCCATGTCCTGCATTTAGTGCATCTGAATGCCATGGGGAACCAGTTATTTCAAATCTCTATAACTGTGTCTTTCTCTTTTTATGCTTTTTAGGCCTTAACCCCAGAACAAGTGTCATTCTGCACCATACATATGCAGCAGTATATGGACCCACGGGGTCGAAGTCATCCTGCTGGCTATGATTATGTTGGCTTCACCAGTTCCTACTTTGGCAACTAATGAGCAGATTGTTGTGGATCATGGAAAATCTTGGTTTGGGGGACATATTTGGAAATGAAGGAAACAGGGAGGGTAGAGGGTGAAAATATTTGTGTGTGTGTGTGTGTGTGTGTGTGTGTGTGTGTGTGTGTGTTACATTTATTGCAGGATCTAAAAAATATATCAAGCTTGGGGGTGTATAAAAAACTAACAGAGTTGGAGGAGAGGAAGCTATGGGCTAATTTTGGAGGCAACTCGTCACTGCTGAGGAGTGCCAGTCTTTTTATTTGTTAGACTTCTGTATACCTTTATTATTTTATTGATTTTAGATTAGAAAATAAAATATTTTTTAAAGGGATAGATTAAATAAAATGTTTCTGACCCAATTGACCTTCTGTATTTCTGGAAAGCAAACCATTCTCAAAATATGGACAGCTAATTGTACTGTAAAGAATGGCCATAGTAGAGTCAATAAATAAAATTCAAGGTAACTTGCATTTCTTTTTAACTTTGGAATGTGTTTAAATTCTTACATTTGAAAATGAAGATATTTGATCTTCTGGGGAACTTCAGTATTTTTGTCTGTAAAATGGAACCATATGGAGATCAGCATGGAGACCTTTTTTTTCTTTTTAACTTGTTCCTTTTTCATACATCACCATTATAGTAGATGTTATCACTGTGAGAATGACATAAATTCCACTACAGCAGGGCTCCCCTCCTTGTACCCCAATCCCCTGAATTTCCTCTTAAGGTTTAACGTAGTAAAAAGAACATTTGTGATAGCAACTCAATTCACAATAGCTAGATTGTGGAACTAACCAAGATGCCCTTCAACAGATGAATAGATAAAGAAATTATGGTATATATACAAATGGGATATTATTCAGTCATAAAGAAAAATAAAATTATGGCATTTGCAGGTAAATTCATGGAATTGGAGAATATCATGCTAAGTGAAATAAGCCAATCCCCAAAAATCAAAGGCCAAATGTTTTCCCTAATAAGTGGATGATGATATATAATGGGGGTGGGGTGATTGGGTTGGGGTGAGAGAAGAATGGAGGAAATTTAGATTACATAGAGGGAAATGAAAGGAAGGAGGGGGCAGGGGTATGAAAAATGGTGGATTGAGACAGACATCATTACCCCATGTACATATATGATTACATGAATGGTATGATATAAGGGACACACCCTATAATGGCGGCTGCACCCTCATGGCAACCTCTTCCTCATACGTGGCACTGCCTGATCCACCAACAGTTTACCCGGACTTCTTTGCACTGCCACTCTCCCCTGGAAACTGAAAAGTGTGTTCTTACCCAGCAACCAGTTATATGTAACTTCCTGATTGGCCTGCTTATCTCCACCCTCTACTGTCAGGGATTGGTTAGCAGCAGTAGTTCCATGAACGTGATCAGCTCGTGCTTGCCATATAGTTCTATGGGACTCTCCCCTGCGTGAATCCCCATGCCCTGCTGACCTTTGAGCTAATTGGTTCCCACCTAGCCCCCACCCTACATAAAAGCTGTGTAACTTCCTCAATAAGTGCTTCGTGCACTGACAGACCTCCCGGCTAGTGTGTTTCCATTGCCCCGCTAACGCTCATCATCCTGCTCGGCTCCGTATTCTCCTCAGGCGGGCCCTGAGGAGATACATTGGACCTTGTTGCCGGACAGGGAGCAAGAGTATGAATCTACATCACGCACAACTATAGAAATGGAAACTGTACCCCATTTTTGTACAATGAATCAAAATGCAGTTCTATAAAAATAAAAAAAAAACCCTTTTAATCTTCAATTAAAATGTCAGTAGAATTTTAATAAAATTGCAAATTAAAGACAAAACAAGAGGCAGTGTTCTGTCCAGGAATTTTCAGGACAGGTTTGATCTGAACATTTTCAAATGTTTACATTCTGGTCTGACTTATAAAAGGTGATGGTGTCATTTGGTCATGAGAATTCTTAGGTTTTTTTTTTTACTTTGTGTAAAAGTCCTAATATCACACATAAATAATCCTCAGTCCTAAATATGCGAAAACTGCCACTTGATTACCATCTTGTCTCAATCACTTTCTCTACATGGGAATTAATCCTTTCTCCATTCAGGGAAGAATTCTATCACTTAAGAGAATTTTGGTTAAAGCTAATAAGTTATCTTTGCTGCAATAAATAAATACTTAAATAAGTACTTTACTGACTCTTGTACGAACAAATACTACGACAGAATATAATAAGAAAGCATTTTGAAAATAAATGTCTACAAATACCTAAATTAATCACAAGTAACAAAAAATTTTACAGTTGAAAAGAATGCAGTCCAATAGACCATCAATAATCAGTTTTGTGTAGTATCACACTTACCAGGTAAGGAGAGTCTAAGACCACAAATTGAAATAATCAAAGACAAAGATAATCATTGTTTTGCACATTCACCCCCAAATGAGGGAATAAGGCTAGAGCCTCATGCGTACTTAGGCAAGCACTCTACCACTGAGCTTCATCCTCAACCCTCCTGCCAAGAATCTCAAGACCTAGATCATATTTTAGGCATGTGGGGTGAAAAAGTATTTTTTATGGTCAAAGGCAATGAAAATGTTTTAAGATAAAATGGTCAGACATACATACAGTTCTTTAGGAAATCAGATCTGTGCAAAATAGTGTAATTTTTTAATCAGCATACATAATTTAGTAGGAAACTATAAATATTCAGTGCACAATATTATATTAGAACTTATATCAAATATCCTTCTTAGTCTCAAAGTTAATTTCTCCTATTAATATTCATCTTTTCTTGACCATTTGTTTACTTATTTTAAATTATAATCCTTCCCTTAACCTTTATTAATTATCTTCTTTATGATTTACAGATTACAGCCTGTTCCTGAACCCTAGCTCTTTGGATATATCCTTAAGTTTTTCTTTCTTAATACCTAATGCTTGATTGCATTTCCAAAATTGTACCTTTTCTAACACAACACCCCTCTTACTTCTTATGAATCTTTCTGATTCCATTCATCGATTCTTATTTCCATACTCTGCCTACATATAGCTTGACCTATTTCCCAGTATTTAATCCTCTCATGTCTTGGGATCTAGATCTTCTTCAGCCTGACATAGTGCTGGGTGACAGCACTTTGTCCAACTCTATTGTGATACATAAAATTCTGGACACTGCTGTCTCTGGCTTCTACCAACATCCACTTTCAAAAGATAAGGCCCCTTAAGGTGATACTGACTAGAAACTTCAAATAATAATAGAGGGTTGTATTGTGTACACGATGTGTATCAGGCTTTGTTCTAAAGACTTTATATTAATCTTCACCCCAAATCCCTATCAAATGGATATTGCTATCATTCCATTTCTCAATTGAGAAAATGAAGACACAAAATATTAAGACACTTTCTATAGGTCACATGGCTAAAAAGCATTTAGACTACTCTTAAAACTCACCAATCCTGAGTCCAGAGTCTCCTTAAAAAAGATGATGAGTTGGGCAGGTATGATATGTTCACATCAGGGAGACCTCCATTATTTCTCTCTCTCTTCTGTGTGTGTGTGTGTGTGTGTGTGTGTGTGTGTGTGTGTGTGTGTGGTGTGTGTGTGTGCGCACACATGTACCTAGAAGGAGTGTTTTCTCTTTTAAAGCACGTGGTCAAATCCTTAATTAAGAGAGGAAATTTTCAGAGACTATTACTGTTGTATCCAACCCAAGTCAATTATGTCAAGTTCTATAGACATGAACCTCAGAAATATCTAACACCCCCCCCCAAGTGACTCTTTTACCTTTCTGTACTTTTGACTACTTCATTTGTAAGCTAGACATACCTTTAAATATTGCTTAGTGATTCTTGGACATCTTTACTCACTATTGGCCTGTGGACATTTAGAGATTGTTATGCTGGGTTGTTGATAGGCTGTGGAAATAAATTTTCTCAAATCCCTTGGAGCAATGAGGTATGTTCCATCCTACACTGAAAAGGACTCTAGGGTGGATGGCCCTTCTCCTCTGACCCTGACCTTTCTGCTATCTAAATAACTCACCTACTCCTCTCTCTCTTGTTCTTTTCTCTAAGACCTAGGCCCCTTCTCCCAAATTAAAATTTCATCAAATTCTAATTATAAAATGTTTTTATT
Source organism: Sciurus vulgaris (assembly GCF_902686455.1). Taxonomy (NCBI): domain Eukaryota; kingdom Metazoa; phylum Chordata; class Mammalia; order Rodentia; family Sciuridae; genus Sciurus; species Sciurus vulgaris. The sequence continues at coordinate 119,821,458 of NC_136461.1, read as the reverse complement.
TCCTAAAAACAACAAAAAACATGGACACAATCTGAAAAAAATATTGTCACAGACTAAATTCTTCCTTGATTTCTGAAGCTGTTCCTCACTTCTGTCTCATGCCAAATCCTGTGGATTTGGATGTCACTCTTTCAAAATTCCTTACAATTATAGTTTTCTTTAAAGTACAATATTACACTCCCTATTCAGTCCTCTGGCTCTCTGGAAGATAATAGAAATAGATTGATTACTGGTCTCCTTGCCTCTGGTTTCTACCTGCTGAAATTCATCATCCTTCCTGACACTGGGTTAATCTGAAATCACATCACAGATGCCATTCTACTATCTGCTCCCAGGTTCAATGTGTCCTGTCTCCTACTGCCTAAAGGATCATGTCTGAAGCAAGGTATTCAAATTGCTGCCCACCCCCAACAAATAAGTCCTGACCTGAGTAAACTTCACAGTAATTTGTGAGATGTTTTCAGCTCTGTCCTGGACAACTAACTCACCAATGTCTGAAACAGTTCTCTCTTGTCTTACCACCCAGCCTGTGGTTATTTTGTTCTCCCTTCTGAGAGTGTCCTGAGTCAGTGCACTCAGGATTCACTAATTCTCTAGGAACAAGTTCAAGTCCTACCTTAGACATGAAGCCTTCTCTGATCTTCCTCCACCAGAATAACATCTCCCTAAACAGAAAGCCGACATCACTTTCCATAACACATTCATAACACCAACTGAAATTTATTAGAATATGACTATGACTAAATTATTTACATTCATGATCCTTTTTTTTCACCAAAACTATGAAGTTAAAACCATTTTTCAGACAAGGAATTTGAAATGGAGTAAATTTTAAGCCGCTTGCCCAGGGTTATAGAGTTAGGTTGAAGAGCTTACATTCAGGCTCCCACCTGACAGTCTGGGAATGCACTACACTTCTTCTTATCCCTAACCATGTCTGGTACCACATATAGAGCATTGTAGGTAGAAGGCAGTGTAGGCAGAATAGATAGTTCTACAACAGATTCAAAGGATAATATGCTGGTTAGGGAGCAAGGATGCTCCTTGACACCAAAGAGCACCACAAGTTATCAAGGAGAATAGGAAATAAATACATTTTCTGAAATAGAATTGCCCATCTTAGATAACCAATTAAAATGAAGCAGGTAAATTAATAATGAGTCAGAGATTGAAAGCTTTACTATATAAAAAGATGAAGATACCCAGTGAGAGGGAGAATAATTTACCTTTTCATTTTAGCAAGGTATTACTATGTCATACTGCTTTTCACTGATTTCTAAATCTTGGAAGAACATTGTAGGTTAAATGTTCTAATCAGGGCATGATTTCGGAAATCTCTATAGTGACCCTGCTAGGGTTTCTGCCGGCCATGTCTTGCACTTCAATACTCCACATTTCCCTCATTTTGTTCAGCTCAATTAAAAAAGAAATTGTCATGATTTTAATGAATTAAGAAAAGTCTTAATTACTTAATGGGTTTCAGTAATTAAGGGGGCATTTTTGAAGCTGAAAGTGAAAATTCATATTGTGAGCTAAGAGTTGAACACAGATAGTTGAGTCAGAAGCCCCCTCTCTGCTTTCCAGAGCAGCCTGGGCAGAAGAAAGAGGAGGCAGGATGGGGCTCTTTCAGTGGCTGCTGAGCAGGACAGCTTTGGCCTAAGGTCTGGTCTATGACCAGCTTACAAAGAGGAAAGAGTGTCATCTTTTACTCAGTAAGCTCCCTGGGAAAGCATTCCTCAGAGCTCTCTGTACAGCCCGATTCCTCAGACTATAAACAATAGGATTCAGAAGAGGGGTCACCACAGTGTAGGTGACAGCAATGAGCTGATCCCGCTCAAGAGAGTAGCTGGCTTTTGGCCTCAAGTACATGAAAGAGGCACAGCCGTAGTGAACGATGACCACCGTGAGGTGTGAGGCACAGGTGGAGAAAGCTTTCTTCCGTCCCTCAGCAGAGGGGATCCTCAGGATTGCTGCCAGGATATAGGCATAGGAGATGGTGATGAAGAAGAAGGAGGCCAACAGAACCAGCAGGCTGAGGATTAGGATCCCTAGCTCGTTCAGTCCTGTATCTCCACAGGCGAGGCTCAGCACTGGTGGTGTGTCACAAAAAAAGTGCTGGATCTCATGAGAGCTGCAGAATGATAGGTGGAAAATGACCAATGTCATTCCAAGCCCAAAGAGGTATCCACTCAGGAAGGAGGCACTAACTAGCTGGGCGCAGAGGGTAGGATGCATGCGGCTGGCATAGTGTAGTGGGGCGCAGATCGCCACATATCTGTCAAAGCCCATGACAGCCAGAAGGAAGCAATTGCTACAGGCCCATGAGGCAGAGAAGAACATCTGTGCAGCACAGCCCACGTAGGAGATAAACTGGCTCCCCATAACCAGACCAGAGAGCATCCTTGGGATGATGCCCAAAGTGTAGCAGGTCTCAGAGAATGACAGGAAGGAAAGGAATAGATACATGGGGGTGTGTAGATGCCTATCCAGCCTGATGATTATAATAATAAAGACATTGCTGGTCAGGGTGACAAGATACAGAGAGAAGAACAAGGCAAAGAGCAGGAGTTGCAGTTCACCAAAGCTGGAGAATCCAAGAAAAACAAAGCCTCCCCAGAAGGTCACATTCCTCAGCACCATTCTGAGGGATATTCCTGATGGGTTTGCCAATTCCTTACACTTTGCTAGTCGGTGCCTAGTTTCATCAAAAGGCAGCAGTTATGGATTCACTTTTCTTTGTGTCTGTAGTAACCTGAAAAGAAAGGATTGATTGAGACTGCAGTCAGGTTTCAGACAGGTATTTGTTATGTTAGGCACAAACATGTATGAATCCATTCTCACAGGCATGTATGTACATATACCTGCAAACAGACACACAGTCATCACAAAATTCATGTGCACACATTTGTACACAAACATATATGACTACATATGTGTAAGTACATACAAAGCACTCACATAATTATGCATATTTTGCACATTCAAAATTATATGTGATTGCATAATGACCATGTTCATAAATATATCAGGCATGCCCTCATATAACAAATGCATATGTATTTGGGTACATACAAATTTAAAGATACATGTGCCACATATATGTTCAGGTACCCTTATTTAGACACACACACATTGCTTATTAGATGTAGAGGTGAATGGCTTAATGGATATTATTTTATAGATCAGGCAACAAAAGTCAAGAAAGGTGAAGTCAATGAATAGACATTTTACAGAAGAAATACAAATGGTCAACAAACATATGAAAAAATGTTTAATATCACTAGCAATTAGAGAAATGCAAATTAAAACTACACTGAGATTTCATCTTACTCCAGTCAGAATGGCAATTTTCAAGAATATAAGCAACAATAAATGTTGGCAAGCATGTGGGGAGAAAGGTACACTCATATTGCTGGTGGGACTGCAAATTGGTACAACCACTCTGGAAAGCAGTATGAAGATTCCTCAGAAAACTTGGAATAAAACAACCATTTGACCCAGCTATCCCACTCTTCCGTTTATACCCAAAGAACTTAAAATCAGCATACTATAGTGACACAGTCACATCAATGTTTATAGGAGCTCAATTCACAGTAGCTAAGCTATGGAACAAACCTAGGTGCCCTCCAATACTTGAATGGTTAAAGAGAATGTGGTATATATACCCAAAGAAATATACTCAGCCATAAAGAAGAATGAAATTTTGGTATTTGCTGGTAAATAGATGGAACTGGAGGCTATCATGCTATGTGAAATAAGGCCAATCCATGAAAACCAAAGGCCAAATGTTTAAAATAGGCACAGAGGAAGGAGGGAGGAGTGGAGGTTTACCAAATTGGACAGGGGGAACCAGGAGAAGGGAGAGGGGATGGGAACGGGAAAGACAGTAGAATGAATCTGACATTACTTTCCTATGTTCACATCTGAATACACAACCAGTATAACTCCACATCATGTACAACCACAAGAATGGCAAGTTATACTCCATGTATGCATATGTCAAAATACATTCTACTGTAATATATAACTAAAAAGAACAAATTAACAACAAAAAAAAAAAAGGTGAAGTTAATTTCTTGAAGTCAGAATTAGGACTGGTGAACAAGGATGGTCAGTGCTAACCTAACATTATTTTCCCCTTAAAATGATTTCTCCTCAGACTCTGTGAGATACCGATAGTAATGTAGATTAAGAGATATCTTACTCAACATTAAACATTTGTGTCTATACAGCCACTCCCCATGTCATTTTATCCTTTCTAAATCCCTTGGGCAGAGTAGGGGAGGCTCCTTTTTCATGCTAAGACTATGGGAGTGCTGAAGGAAGAATGGGGCCCATGGCAGGTTGTACATAAGGCATCCCTTACTCCAAAGATCAGCCACCAGGCTCTGTGTTTACCCTCCAAAGCTTGGGAGAGATCTGACAAGGGAGGATGCTCCTCTCACCAACGAGGCTCACAGTGAGAGCAAGTCCTACCTTTCAACAGACATGCACCAGCCTGCCTCCCGGAGGCTAGTCTACGGAGGAAAGACCTGAGGTCCATCTTAGCAACACCTATTCTGAGCAGGATGATGTCTCCAAGTGATACCAGGAAGCCTCCTTCCACACCTGTAGCCTCAGGGGGTGAATCATATCTGCTTCCATCCAAACAACTTTTCCCTCTAATGATTCCCCAGTCCCAGTGGGTGCTGGTTTCAGGAAGCTGGTCTAATTGTGTTTCTTGTCATTAGTTGGAAACATCCTTTTGGGAAAAGCAGAAAAGGGAGTATGAACAAAGAGATGCTAAGAAAAATCATGATTAAAGTGATAATTTGTATATCTATTGTGTCCTAAATATTATATTATTTTGAACTGATAAATCTCAACAAACCTAACAACCTAGTGAAATAGCTACATTTTTTAGAAGAGCAAATTAAGTCTAATAGAGTTGACAACGAGTCCAAGATCACAGAACTCAGGACTTGTGCTTTAAATACACACCAAAAAGGTAAAAAAACAGGAATTCGCCTTGTCTCCTCTGCTCACTCAAGATGTTGATATGGCTATTTCATGTAAAGTCTGGTTTCAAAGTCATTCTGAAGGCTACACTTACCTCTTTCAAGATGATTTTTCCCCCTTTATTCTCATCTGTCTACTCTTCCTTTTTCAGTTGTTTTTTTCTTTTTTTTTTTTTTTTTTTTTTGATTTTTTTTTTTTTTTATTGTAAACAAATGGGATACATGTTGTTTCTCTGTTTGTACATGGCGTAAAGGCATACCATTTGTGTAATCATAAATTTACATAGAGCAATGTTGTTTGATTCATTCTGTTATTTTTTTCCCTTCCCCCCACCCCTCCCACCCCTCTTTACCCTCTATACAGTAGTTCCTTCCTCCATACTTGCCCCCCTCCCTAACCCTAACTCTAACCATTCCCTCCCCCCCATTATGTGTCAACCTCCACTTATTAGCGATATCATTCGTCCTTTGGCTTTTTGAGATTGGCTTATCTCACTTAGCATGATATTCTCCAATTTCATCCATTTGCCTGCAAATGTCATAATTTTATCATTCTTTATGGCTGAGTAATATTCCATAGTATATATATACCACAGTTTCTTTATCCACTCATCAATTGAAGGGCATCTAGGTTGGTTCCACAGTCTGGCTATTGTGAATTGAGCAGCTATGAACATTGATGTGGCTGTATTTCTGTAGTATGCAGATTTTAAGTCCTTTGGGTATAGGCCAAGGAGTGGGATAGCTGGGTCAAATGGTGGTTCCATTCCAAGTTTTCTAAGGAATCTCCACACTGCTTTCCATAGTGGCTGCACTAATTTGCAGCCCCACCAGCAGTGTATGAGTGTACCTTTCTCCTCACATCCTCGCCAACACCTGTTGTTGCTCGTATTCTTGATAATCGCCATTCTAATTGGGGTGAGATGGAACCTTAGGGTGGTTTTGATTTGCATTTCTCTTATTACTAGAGATGTTGAACATTTTTCCATATGTTTGTTGATTGCTTGTAGATCTTCTTCTGTGAAGTGTCTATTCATTTCCTTAGCCCATTTGTTGACTGGACTGTTTGAATTCTTGGAGTAGAGTTTTTTGAGTTCTTTATAGATTCTGGAGATTAGTGCTCTATCTGAAGTATGATTGGCAAAGATATTCTCCCACTCTGTAGGCTCTTTCTTCGCATTGCTGATAGTTTCCTTTGCTGAGAGAAAGCTTTTTAGTTTGAATCTATCCCAGTGGTTGATTCTAGCTTTTATTTCTTGTGCTATGGGAGTCCTGTTAAGGAAGTCTGGTCCTAGACCAACAAGGTGAAGATTTGGACCTACTTTTTCTTCTATAATCTGCAGGGTCTCTGGTCTGATTCCAAAGTCCTTAATCCATTTTGAGTTTAGTTTCGTGCATGGTGAGAGATATGGGTTTAGTTTCATTCTGTTGCATATGGATTTCCAATTCTCCCAGCACCATTTGTTGAAGAGGCTATCTTTTCTCCATTGCATATTTTTGGCCCCTTTGTCTAGTATGAGAAAATTGTATTTATTTGGGTTTGTGTCCGTGTCCTCTATTCTGTACCATTGATCTACCTTTCTATTTTGGTACCAATACCATGCCGTTTTTGTTACTATTGCTTTGTAGTAGAGTTGAAGATCTGGTATTGCAATACCCTCTGTTTCACTCTTCCTGCTAAGGATTGCTTTAGCTATTCTGGGTTTCTTATTCTTCCAGATGAATTTCATAATTGCCTGCTCTATTTCTGTAAGGTACGTCATTGGGATTTTAATTGGAATTGCATTGAATTTGTATAGCACTTTAGGTAGTATGGCCATTTTGACAATATTAATTCTTCCTATCCAAGAACATGGAAGATCTTTCCATCTTCTAAGGTGTTCTTTAATTTCTTTCTTTAGTGTTGTATAGTTCTCATTGTAGAGGTCTTTCACCTCTTTTGTGAGATTGATTCCCAAGTATTTTATTTTTTTCGAGGCTATTGTGAATGGGGTAGTTTTCCTAATTTCTCTTTCTGAAGATTCATCACTTATGTATAAAAATGCGTTGGATTTATGGGCATTGATCTTGTAACCTGCTACTTTACTGAATTCACTTATGAGTTCTAAGAGTTTTCTGGTGGAATTTCCAGGTTCCTCTAAATATATAATCATGTCATCAGCGAACAGGGATAGTTTGAGTTCCTCTTTTCCAATTCGTATCCCTTTAATTTCTTTGGTTTGTCTAATTGCTCTGGCCAGAGTCTCAAGAATGATGTTGAATAGAAGTGGTGAAAGAGGGCATCCCTGCCTTGTTCCAGTAGTTAGGGGGAATGCTTTCAGTTTTTCACCATTTAGAATGATATTAGCCATGGGCTTAGCATAAATGGCCTTTACAATGTTAAGGAATGTTCCCACTATCCCTATTTTTTCTAGTGTTTTGAGCATGAAGGGGTGCTGTATTTTATCAAATGCTTTTTCTGCATCTATTGAAATAATCATGTGATTCTTGACTTTAAGTCTATTAATATGGTGAATTACGTTTATTGATTTCCTGATGTTGAACCAACCTTGCATCCCTGGGATGAAACCCACTTGATCATGGTGCACTATCTTTTTAATATGTTTTTGTATGCGATTTGCTAAAATTTTGTTGAGAATTTTTGCGTCGATGTTCATTAAGGATATTGGTCTGAAATTTTCTTTCCTTGATGAGTCTCTGTCTGGTTTAGGTATCAGTGTGATATTGGCTTCATAGAATGAGTTTGGGAGGGTTCCCTCCTCTTCTATTTTATGGAATACTTTGAGAAGTATTGGAATGAGCTCTTCCTTAAAGGTTTTGTAGAACTCGGCTGAGAACCCATCTGGTCCCGGACTTTTCTTTGTTGGTAGGCTTTTGATGACTTCTTCTATTTCAGTACTTGAAATTGGTCTATTTAAATTGTTTATGTCCTCCTCGTTCAGTTTAGGCAATTCATATGTCTCTAGAAACCTGTTGATGTCTTTGAAATTTTCTATTTTGTTGGAGTATAGATTTTCAAAATAGCTTCTAATTATGTTTTGTATTTCCATCCTGTCTGTTGTGATATTTCCTTGTTCATTCCGAATTTTAGTGATTTGGGTTTTCTCTCGTCTTCTCTTTGTTAGTGTGGCTAAAGGTTTATCAATTTTGTTTATTTTTTCGAAGAACCAACTATTTATTTTGTCAATTTTTTGTATTGTTTCTTTTGTTTCAATTTCATTGATTTCAGCTCTGAGTTTAACTATTTCCTGTCTTCTACTACTTTTGGTGCTGTTCTGTTCTTCTTTTTCTAAGGCTTTGAGCTGTAGTGTTAGGTTGTTTATTTGTTGAGTTTTACTTCTTTTATTAAATGCGCTCCATGAAATAAATTTCCCTCTAAGTACTGCTTTCATAGTGTCCCAGAGATTTTGATATGATGTTTCTTTGTTCTCATTTACCTCTAAGAATTTTTTAATTTCCTTCCTAATATCTTCTGTTATCCATTCATCATATAATAGCATATTGTTTAATCTCCAGATGTTGGAATAGTTTCTGTGTTTTACTCTTTCATTTATTTCTAACTTCAATCCATTATGATCTGATAGAATACATGCTAGTGTCTCTATCTTCTTGTATTTGCTAACATTAGCTTTGTGGCATAATATATGGTCTATTTTAGAGAAGGATCCATGTGCTGCTGAGAAGAAAGTGTATTCACTCTTGGTTGGATGGAATATTCTATAAATGTCCGTTAAGTCTAAATTATTGATTGTGTTGTTGAGATCTATGGTTTCTTTGCTCAATTTTTGTCTGGAAGATCTGTCCAGTGGTGAGAGCGGCGTGTTAAAATCACCTAGTATTATTGTGTTGTGGTCTATTTGGTTTCTGAAATTGAGAAGGATTTGTTTGACATACATAGATGAGCCACTGTTTGGGGCATAGATGTTTATGATTGTTATATCTTGCTGATTTATGCTTCCCTTAAGCAGTATGAAATGACCTTCTTTATCCCTTCTGACTAACTTTGGCTTGAAGTCCACATTATCGGAAATGAGGATGAATACTCCAGCTTTTTTGCTGAGTCCATGTGCATGGTATGTTTTTCCCCATCCTTTCACCTTTAATCTATGGGTATCTTTTTCTATGAGGTGAGTCTCTTGCAGGCAACATATTGTTGGATCTTTCTTTTTAATCCAGTCTGCCAGTCTATGTCTTTTGATTGATGAATTCAGGCCATTAACATTCAGGGTTATTATAGAGAAATGATTTGGTTTCCCGGTCATTTGGTTCATTTTTAAAATTTTGTTTATTTATTTGTTTGACACAACTTGTTTCCTCCTTTATTTGACAATTCCTTTAGGATAATTCCTCCCTTTGCTGATTTGCTTCTTTGTTTTTCATCTCTTCCTCATGGAATATTTTGTTGAGAATGTTCTGTAATGCTGGCTTTCTTTTTGTAAATTCTTTTAGCTTTTGTTTATCATGGAAGGATTTTATTTCATCGTCAAATTTGAAGGTAAGTTTTGCTGGGTATAAGATTCTTGGTTGGCATCCATTTTCTTTCAGGGCTTGAAAAATGTTGTTCCCGGACCTTCTAGCTTTTAGGGTCTGGATTGAAAAATCTGCTGATATGCGTATTGGTTTCCCCCTGAATGTAATTTGGTTCTTTTCTCTCACAGCCTTTAAAATTCTGTCTTTATTTTGTATGTTAGGTATTTTCATTATAATGTGCCTTGGTGTGGGTCTGTTGTAATTTTGTGTATTTGGAGTCCTATAAGCCTCTTGAACTTGATTTTCCATTTCATTCTTCAGATTTGGGAAATTTTCTGATATTATTTCATTGAATAGGTTGTTCATTCCTTTGGCTTGTTTCTCTAGGCCTTCCTCAATCCCAATAATTCTTAAATTTGGCCTTTTCATGATATCCCATAGTTCTTGTAGATTCTGTTCATGATTTCTTACCATCTTCTCTGTTTGTTCAGCTTTGTTTTCAAGGTTAAATATTTTGTCTTCAATGTCTGAGGTTCTGTCTTCCAGGTGTTCTATCCTATTGGATATGCTTTCTATGGAGTTCTTAATTTGGCTTATTGTTTCCTTCATGTCAAGGATTTCTGTTTGGTTTTTTTTCAATATCTCTAACTCTTTATTGAAATGATCTTTTGCTTCCTGTATTTGCTCTTTTAACTGTCGATTGGTGTGATCAATCAATGCTTGCATTTGCTCTTTCATCTCATCATTCAATGCTTGCATTTGCTCTTTCATCTCCTCGTTTGCTTCTCTGATCATTTTAATTATGTACATTCTGAACTCCTTTTCTGTCATTTCTTCTGCCATGCTGTCATTGGGTTTTATTGATGTAACATCTAGATTTGTTTGCAGCATTTTCTTTCCTTGTTTTCTCATGTTGTTCAGATATCAGTGGACCGCTGAGATATTGCAGATTTCCTCTGTTGATTTACAATGACCCTGAAGATTTCTATATATATCCCCTCTTAGCCTTCAGTAGGCTGAAGTCTTGGAGGAGGTTGATAATGCGGTGCTCCACAAGGAAGCTGCCTCTCTAGGAGTGGTGGCCTTCAGGTGGGGTATATTCCCTGCTAGTGGGCAGAGGTGCCTCTACTTGTTGACCAATGGTCATCCAAAAGGGACCTAGGCTGTGGGCTGAGGCAAGGCCTGTTTGGGCCTGAGTCTCTGGTTTTACCGTCCTTGTGGGAAACCTCACCCAGCAGGGAAGACTCACCCGGTGGGGAGGTCTCGCTGGTCAGTTTCCTCCTAGAGGTTCCCCTCAATTTACAGCTACTGCCTGGGCTGGGCTGCCTTCCTCTGCAAAGTTTCCAGGGGCCCGGCCCTACCTCCTGGGCCTGGGAGCCTCACCCTTCGCAGATGAATCTCCTTAGGCTGCCCCTCCTCAGAGAATTTGCCCATAGGCCTGGAACCTTCGCTCCGCCCTAAGCCTGTCTCTGTGCGGCTCTTCCACCCAGAAGCCTCCTAGATCTTGGGACCCTGTTCTGCACCTAATCGCCTGGCTGCGTGGCCCCTCCTCTGAGCAGCCACCTGTGGCCCCGAACAATCCCTCTGAGTCCCAGAGACCCGCCACAGGCCTCTTCCTCCAGACAGCCGCCCAGTATGCCGATGCGGTCACTAGGAGTCCAAGAAACTCACTTCGTGCCTCCTCCTCCCACCAACCACCCGTAGCCCGGGGCAATCACTCCGAGTCGAAGTGACCCTGCCCGTTCCTCCTCCTTCTCCAGATAACCCCCCGGGTGTTCAGGAGCAGTCCCTCTGAGTGGCTCTGAATCCACGTGACCCGCTGCATGGGTCCTCTGGGCAACCGCCCGGAGCTCTGGTGTGGTCCCTCAAGACCAAGCGTCCCACCACGCTTCTCCTCCAGGCAGCCCCCCTGTGTTCAGGAGCTGTCACTTTAAGACCAAACAACTCACCACTCGCCTTCTCCTCTGAGCAGCCGCCTGGAGCGCTAATGCAGTCACTGCGAGTCCAAAGGACCCGCCGCGCTCCTTCTCCTCCTTCTCCTACTCCTCCGGGCAGGCCCCGGGGTTCAGAAGTGGTCAGAGTCCAAACAGCTCGCCATGCAGCCCCTTCTCTGGCAACTGCCTGTAGTTCCCGTATAGTCACCCGAATCCAAGCAGCTGCTCCTCTTCCTCCTTGTCCTCAGGGCAGGCCCCGGTGTTCAGAAGCGTCGTTCTGATTCCAAACAGCTCGCCGCGCGGCTTCTCCTCTGGCAACCGCCTGCAGCTCTGGCGCAGTCTCTCCGAATCCAAGTGGCCACGCTCCTCTCCTCCTCCTCAGGGCAGGCCCCGGTGTCCTGAGTCCACACAGTTCTCCCCGCCACTCCTCCCCCGGGCAGCCGCCGGAGCCCCAGTGGCTGCTCCGAGTCCCAGCGCTGTGCCGAGCGGCCTCCTCTATGGCGCTCCAGCAGGGGGAGGGGCGTCTCGCCGGCAGTTCTACTTCACAAAGTTTCCTGCGTTCCGGGACCCCCGTCCCATCCGGGATGCCCCCCCAGGGGGTGAGAGTCACCCGGCTACTTTGAGTTGGTCCCAAGCGTCTCAATATCTCCTCTCTTGAATCCTGAGTTCTGGAGCAACACGTAATGCAGCCACCCTCTAGGCCGCCATCTTGAAAACCTCTCAGGTGTTTTTTTCTTAACATAACTTTGCCTTATTTACATTCTCTTTCCTTTTTTGTCCTATGCTGCTGCAATATCTGAACCCAAATTTCTCATATACTCTCTACCCTTGGATTGTCCTGAAGCCTCAAAACATCCCCCAAATCAACCTAGATTAATCACTTTGCCTAACTCATCACTATCAAAGTGCATGTTTCTCAAATGTCTGCACCTGCAAGCTACATCTTCACTCGCTTACTGATTCAATAGAAATAGTAGCAATGATTGGTAAAATGAATTCATACCAGGCATTGACTAACTTCATCATGTGGATTTAACACAACATTTAGGGATTGTTATTATTTTCTTTATTTTTCAGACAGAGAACTGAGACATAGAAAAATTAAACATCCTATGATAACAAAGCTATTGGTGACACAGTGGCAAGTAAACCAAGAATCTTTTCTCCTAGCTACCATACTATTCCTCGTACCCTGAATCATTTAGAAAGAGTCAGAATATGAGCAAGATGTGGCCAGGAGTGGTGGCCCATGCCTATAATCCAGTAACTTGAGAAGTTCAGGCAGAATCGAATTCATGCCTAGCCTGGACAACTTGGAGAAATGCTGCTTCAAAATTAAAAATAAAAAATTAAATTAAATTAAATTAAATTAAAATAAAATAAAGGAATGGGGTTGTAGCACAGTTGTAGAGCCCCCTGGGTTCAATCCCCAGTACTCCCCACCAAAAAAAGGAAAGATGGGTGGGATTTAGAAGCAAGTATAAATACTAACTTATGTCAGTTTTTCTTGCCCTATCTTTTAGTGGTTGGTTTAGGGATAACAGCATGCATTTTTTACATAATCTACTTAAGCTTAAAATCGAAATACTTCCATTAAAATACCGAAAATATACAATGACAGTCCTATTTTATTTACATTTACATATTGATATGTTTTAAAACTGTCATATGCCATTATAAAGAAATTAAGAAAAAATTCTCTGTATGAATATTCTTTTACATTTAACAAATGTTGACCATTTTCAGTGCTCTTCTTCTTTTTTGTATATCCAGGGTACCGTGGGTTCCAATTTCCTTCAGTTTAAAGGACTGGCCTTATTACTTCTTATAGTGCAGATTTGTTGAAACACATTACCTGTATTTTTATTTATTTGAAAATGTCTTCCTTTTTTCCTTTAATTGTTAAAATATAGGTGACTTTTTGGTTTTTAATTGTAGATTTTATTTTTAATTAGTTTTGCTGGATATAAAATTCTGGGTCAACAATGGGTTTTCCTTTCATCTTTTAAATGTCCTTTTCAATGTCTCCATTATCCAGTTTCTGATGTGAATGTTGCCATGAATCGAATCATTATTCCACTTTGTCATGTGTCATTTTTCTCTTGCTTCAATAGTTTCTCTTTACTATCAGCAATTTGACTATAATGTACTTGGGTATACCTTATGCCTCTCTCTTATTTCTGGTTTGTTGAATATATTGGATTAATTGATTAGCATTTTTCACCAAAATTGGGAAGTTTCCAGCTATTATTTCTTCAAATATTTTTTCTCTTCTTCTTTTCTTTTATTTTCTTTTTCCTTTCCTTTTCTTTTTTTTTTCTTCCTGAGATTTTAATTACACAAATATGGAATACTTGATGGTATCTCAAAAACCTAAAATAATTTATTCATTTCACTGCTATTTTTCTCTAGATTTTTTAGATTAGGTGATTGCTATTGATTTACCTTTAAATTCACTTATTCTTTCTTCTATCATATCCAGTGTTTTATTATATCTCTATAGCTAAACTCTTTCTCACCTACTGCCTGCAGCATTGAATGTCTCTGATCAAACTGACTTCAAGAAGCTTCTTCTTTTCTTCTTTCCTTACTTTTTAGTCTGGTCTCGTCATGTCTACTATCCATGCGTATCTTAGCTGTCTGTATGTTTAATTTAGCTATAAGAAATATTTGTACAGAGTTTACTCTCAGATCTCCTCTGCTATCCCCTAACGTGGTGGTTGCTGTGACACTCCTGAGTTCTGCAGTCTGTCAACTCAAGCCAGTAAGGTGCCTGTTTTCAGACCTTCAAATCTGCATGGCAGTAGAGGTACACAGTCAGTCAAAAGTGTATCAACCTCACAAATATGACCAAGAGCCATTCAGTCTTTCAAGAATATGTTCTTCTCTCATTTTGTTTGTTTCATTGTTATTGTTTATATTTTTCTGTCTTTCACCGTACTCCCTGTGATGAGTCAGGGCTTTGAACACAGACAATATTCAGGTTTGGCATTTCAGCTTTTTCTGTAACACTCTCATTTACAAAATTCTCCCTTTAAAATTCCCAGTATTGCTTCTGCTTTAAACTCTGAACTTTTTCTTTGTATGTTAGGTGAGGTATGCTGAGGAACATATCTAAGCAAGAAAACTTCAAATTCACTGTTCTTACCTAATGTTATAAAATAGTATTATTTTAATAATTGTTTCTCAAATTTTTGGCTGCCTTTGGTCCCTTTTCAATGACTTCAAATAGGTGTTTTCAATGTTTTTAAAAGTTCATGGTTCATGTTTTTTTATTTTAATTTTTTCCCTATGGAATGAAACACTCGATTCCTTCACATCATCAACTGTCCCTTTTGCATCTATGTTCAATACTCCCACTCTCCCTGTTTCTCATCTTACCCTCTCAACCAACACATACTAATCCAAGGTCTGATATTAAGTGGGCTGCAGTGACTGGTACAAGTGGTGGACAAATGAATTAAGTTGAGCTAATACATTTCCCTCTCTCTCTCCCTCTCTTTCTCTCTCTCTCTCTTTAAACATAACTCATAGTCAAAGAATAATACATAAGTTTTAAAAGAAAATATTTCTACCTTAAATATATGCATAATGGAATATTATTCAGTCAGAAAGAAGAAAAATATTATGGTATTTGCAAATAAATGGATGGAATTGGAGAATATCATGCTAAGTGAAATAAGCCGATCCCCCAAAAGCAAAGGCTGAATGTTTTCCCTGATAAGTGGAGGATGACATATAATGGAGGTGGGGGGGCAGAGGAAGTGACAGAAAATTGGAGGAACTTTAGATTATGTAGAAGGAAATGAGAGGGAGGGGGTATGAAAAATGGTGGAATGAGACAGACATCATTACCCTATGTACATGTATGTTTACACGAATGGTATCAATCTATATCATGTACAGCCATAGTAATAAAATAATGTACCCTATTTGTGTTCAATGAATCAAATGCAGTCTGTAAAAAATAAAAAAAATAATTAAAAAATAAAATAATTGTTAATATTTATGAAATGCATCTAATATTGTTCAAAGACAAATTTATAGTTTTAAATTCTCATATTAGGAAAGATGAAAGAATTAAAACCATGACTGGTGCTTAAGAGAAAAAGCCAGCTTACCCCAAAAGTAGGGAGAAGAAAAATATACTAAATATATAAATAATAAACAATAAGACAGAAAGAAAAGAACAATAATAATACCAAAATCTGGTCTTTGAAGTTCTTAGGGAAATTGATAAATCCCTAACAAGACTGATCAGAATAAAGAGGGAGGAATTCAGAAAAGCAAAGATGAAAGAAGCAATTCCAGGCAATTGGGCAATTACAATAAGGACAGGCAATTACAATAAAGACATTTTGAACAAGTTAGTGTTAACATTGAGAACTTTAAAAACAAGCAAAATTCTTTTAAAAGAACAGCCTAGCAAAGGTAGCAGAAATAAACAGAAAATCTGAACAGCACAAAATGTTTTTTAAAAAAACACGAAAGTATCCAGAAAGAAAAACAAATCTATTTTATCACACACAGCGGGATTTAATTTGTTTTTGTGGCTGAATAGTATTCTCTTGTGTATGTATACACATTTTCTTTATCCATTCATTGTGATGAACACATGGGCAGATTCAATATTTATTGTGAATAGTGCTGCAATTTGTGGCAAAATAGATGGAACTGGAAAACATTATATCAAGTGAAATGAGTCAGACACAAAATGATAAATACTGCATATTCTCTCCACATGTGAGAGCTGTAAACTTTGACCTCACAGAAGTGAGTAAAATAGGGATTACTAGATACTGGGAAGGGTAGGGGAGTGGGAACAGAGTGAGGTTAGATAATGGGTACAAAATAAGTTAGATAGGAAGAATAAATTCTAGGGCTTCACTACATAGTACTGTGACTATGAGTTACAACAATCTGTTATATATTTTAAGAAGAACAGAAGAGGGGAATTTAACCCTAAACATGAAGAAATGATAAACAGATGAAAATACTAATTATGCTGATTTGATCACAATGCATTCTATGGATGTATTGAATTATCAGACAGTCCCCTTTAAATATGCAAAGATAAAGGTAAAAATAAAATTTTAAGAAAGAGAAAAAATTAAAACTACAGATTTGAATAGTTTCATTGGTCAATTCTATCAAATACTTAAGTGAAAAATAGGAACAAAGCTATACAAATTCTTTCAGGAAATAAAATGTTGGAGAACAATTCATATGAGACAAAACTTACAACTGAAACCTGACAAGCATATTTCAAGAAAACAAAATGACAGGCCATTGTAACACATTAACATGGTTTCAACATGGCCCTAAAGAAATTTCAGAATATACACTGCATCAATACATAAAGAGATTAATATTCCACGAAAAGGGGATTTTATTCCAAGGAGGCAAGACAGATTTTCTAACTAAATAATATTAACATAATTTACCACATTAATAAAAGGAATGGTAAAACATTGATTTATTCACTTCAACATCTGGCAAAAATATTTGTAAAAATCAGTGCTCATTCTTGGAAAAATTTGTTTCTCTGACGAGCTGAAAGTTAACATCATATTTTGCTGTAAAATATTGAACTTTTCCCCTAAGATGTCCACTCTACTAACTACATACGACATCGTACTGGAGGTTTAAACCAGTACAATAACACAAGAGAAAGACATTAAAAACATCATTATGTGAAAGGAATGACAAGACTTTCTTCATTTTCAGATGCTATCACGGCATACCTAAAAATTCCTCCTAAATATACACCAAGGGCCACTAGAAATAACAAATGTGATTAGTCAAGTCTCATGTTATGATGGATCAAATGAATTATTCTCATATTAGTAATAAAGGATAAGAAACAAATTGTTATTAGACCACTGTAATTACATATCATATTTGGGTTCATTTTTGACAAAATCACACATGCAAGGCATTTGATGTCAACCCCTGTTCCACTCCCTTTTCCTTTCCTCCTCCCTTCCCCATTCTCTCTCCTCTACTCTACTAAACATTCTTTCTTCTACATACACATAAAGGTATATTTACCGTTATAAATAAATATGACATGATTGTGTAACATTCATTCCATTTTTCTTCCCCTTTCCCTTCCTTTCTCCCTCATTCTTGTTCTCCTTCTACTCCACTATCTTCCTTATCTGATCTTTCTGTCTGATCCCCTTCCCAACTGCCTTCCTTCCCCTCATTTTTATCTAGCTTCCACATATGAGAGAAAATATTGACCCTTGATTTTTTTGTGTCTGGCTTATTTTTACTTAGCAGGATTTCCTCTATTTCAATTCATTTACAGTCAAATATCGTTATTTCATTTTTCTTTATGACCTTGTAAAACTCCATGGTGGTATAGACCACATAGTCCATTCATCTGTTGAAGGGCATCTGGGTTGATTCCATGATTTGGCTATTGTAAATTGTGCTGCTGTAAATACTGAAGGGGCTGTATTGCTATAGTGTATGCTATATATATGTATATGCTGCTTTTAGATCTTCAGGATGAATACCCAGGAGTGGTAACACTGGGTCATATGTTAGGTTCATTCCTAGTGTTTTGAGGAATCTCCACACTAAATTCCAGAGTGGTTGTAGTAATTTGCAGTCCTACCAACAATGTAAGAACCTTTGCCCTACATTCTTGTCACCATTTATTATTATTCATGTTCTTGATAATTACCATTCTGACTGAAGTGAGATGAATTTTTAGTGTAGTTTTTTCATGCTTTAATTCATTTTATTGCAGTATTCTTCTTTAAAATTTTCTTGTTTGTTCTAATCGGTTGTACATGACAATAGAATGCATTTATACATTTTGATAGATCATAAATGGTGTATAATCTCTCATTTTTCTGATTATACATATTGCAGGATCACATCAGTAATGCAGTCATATATGTACATGAGGTAATATTGTCTGTTTTATTTTACCATCATTCCTACCCCCATGTCCCTTCCCATCCCTTCACTCCCATCTACCTAATATAAAGTAATTCTATTCTTCCCTATTCATTCCCCACCTTATTGTGAATTAGCATACATGAAACCACCCCTTGACCCAGTTATCCCACTCCTCAGTTTATACCCAAAGGACTTAAAATCAGCATACTACAGTGATCCAGCCACATCAATGTTTATAGCAGCCCAATTCACCATAGCTAAAATATGGAATCAACCTAGATACCCTTCAACAGATGAATGTATAAAGAAAATGTGGCATATATATATGATTGAATATTATTCAGCTTTAAAGAAGATGAAATTATGTCACTTGTTGGTCAATGGATGGAGTTAGAGAATATCATACTAAGTGAAATAAGCCAAACCCAGAAAACCAAAGTCTGAATGTTTTCTCTGATATGCATATGCTAATTAGTGTATTTTTGATTTGTATTTTCCTAATTGCTAGAGATGCTGAACATTTTTTCATGTATTTTTTGGCCATTTATGTTTCTTCTTTTGAGAAGTTTTCTGTTTAACATTTTTTGCCTATTTATTTTTAAATGTCAATTTCAATAGCATAAAAAAGTAAACAATTAGAATTAAGTTTAACAAAAGATGGAGAAGTGTTCTATACTTAATACTATAAATTCAATGTGTAAAAATTAAGGAAAAAACATAAATGGAGATGTATGCCAGTTTGTGAATAAAAATAAAGAAAATAGTAAATATTCAAGTTTCTCAAATTACCTGTATAGTTAGTGCATTTTCGATAAAAATTCCAGCAGGCTTTGGTATAGAAATATACATTTTGATAGATCATACATAAATGGAGTATTATCTTTCTTTTTTTATTATACATATTGTAGGATCACATTGGTCATGCAGTCATATATGTACATGAAGTAATAAAGTCTGTTTCACTCTACTATCATTCCTACCCTCATAGTCCTCCCTATCCCTTCACTCCCCTCTACCTAATATAAAGTAACTCTGTTCTTCCCTATCTGCCCCCCTTATTGTGAATTAGCATTCCCATATCAGAGAAAACATTCAACCTCTTGTTTTTTGGGTTTGACTTATTTCACTTAGCATGATATTCCCTAATGCCATCCATTTACCAAGAAATGTCATAATTTCATTATTCTTTAAAAGTGATTAATATTCCATCATATATATATATGTCACATTTTCTTTATCCATTCATTTGTTGAAGGGCATCTAGATTGGTTCCATATCTTAGCTATGGTGAATTGAACTTCATAAACATTGATGTGATTGCATCACTGAGTATGCTGATTTTAAGCCCTTTGGATAAAAACTGAGGAGTGGGATAGCTGGGTCAAATGGTCATTCCATTTCAAGTTTTCTGAGGACTCTCCATACTGCTTTCCATAATGGTTGCATCATTGTGCATTCCACCAGCAACATATGAGTGTACCTTTTCCCCTGTACCTTGGAGGATCTAAACTTCTGATTTCAAAAATACTATAAAGCAACAATAATCAAAACAGTATGCTACTGGCAAAGCAGGAACACATTGAAGAAAAATAGAATTTGGAAATAGTCACATATTGAGTGAATTTGAGATCAGCAAAGGTGTCTGTATGCAACTGGGTAAAGCAAGAAAAATCTTGCCAGCAAATGGTACTGAAACAACTGCAGTTTGGAAAGGAAAAGAAAGAAAATGCATTTAAAAATCACTACTGTATTTTATGTACATATATTATATAAAAGAGTGCAGGCCTAATTGTAAAGGCCAAAGCATACAGCAACCAAAATCAAACAGGGGAATGTCTTTATTATCCTGAAAATATCTTTAGCACAGCATAAAATGCACAAGAAATTAATAAATCAAAGTATTACTAGAAAATCTCATCAAAGACAGAATGGCAAAACAAAATGAAATAACTATCCTGTAAGAAAGAACACAAATTTCTATTAATCTAAATGGACTTAGTATGTGTATTTCTACATCAAGATTTGTAGGAATGTCTTAGCATTTAATTTATAATAATAAGAATTAAAGAAAGATCAAATGTCCAAAAGCAGGTCAAAAAGTAAACAAGTTGTAGACTACTCATAAAATGAAACAATATCTAGCAGTAAAGAAGAAGTATGCACTAATAAAAACATGGAAAAGTCTTAAGAGTATTATTATGTTGAGCAAAAGAAGAAACAACAATACTCTCCCATTTATGAGTTCACAGAACAAGAAAATTTTCTGATGGTTATAGAATCATCTCATTGATTACTTTTGGGGCTTTGATTAGAAATACCCAGGAGGCAACTTTCTAGGTCCTACATTTTGTGTGATGGAAATTTTCTAGTCCTCACAGTCAGATTTGGTGACCTATGGATATACATCCAGCAGACTCCTTGAATTCTACACTCCTTGTCTATGCATTCTCTCTGTAAACAACACCTCAACTTTTAAGTAGATTTGTTTTATAATGTAAATTGCACATAATAAGGCTCAACAAATCTTAGATAATGGTTTTACATTGAAGAGAGAATGAAAATATATTTGGAGTTTAGAGAAAATGTACATTGTAAAATTACCTTGTCTTATGATGCTTTTTAAAAATGAAATGTGATGTTCATTTTTGGGATGAGTCATGTTTCTCTGTTTTTATTACTATCATAAACAAAGTCCTTATTTCTGTTTTATGGCGACTATGTAATTTAAATAAAATAAAATATTAGATATGGTAGTTCCTAAAATAAGACAGATTAAGATGAGTAAATTGCATATTATATTCTCAACTGTGTCTCACCTATGAGTTGGTATTTTTTTTTCTGATATTAAAAATTTGAGACGTGGTCAGAGTTAGATCATTTATAACTAAAATTTGAAGAATTAAATGATATAAAACTGAAGATGTTGATTTATCAGAGAATGTATGTTGTTTTATCATTATAGGTTAAGATATTTTTCTCTTGCTGCTTTCAAGGTTTATTATTATTATTTTATTTGTTTTTGATGTGTATTGGTGTGGATTTCTCTTTGTCCTATTTGTGTTCACTCAGGAAGGAAGTAGGAAATATCCACAAAGAAATAGAAAAAGTAAGGAAAAACTAAATGAAATATTTCTGATGTTCCTGTGTTGCTCATTGTCAGCTCTACGACTGGGACGTCTGCTGCAACAAGAAAATACAGAGAATTCATCACTGTAGTTTCCTTTTACTTTCAAATTTTCTAAATTCTTGGACTTCTTGCCCCCTTCTGAGATTATTTTTAATATATGCTTTTTGTGTAATGTCTCTAATTTTTAGTTATACTAATTGATAGAAATGGGGAAAATACTTTTTCTCCATCTTCCTAAAAGTAGAAGTCATGTCGCTGTCAGGTTTCAAGACAGTCTTCTAAAGGGAATGTGTAAATCCACACCTTTCAACATTTTCAGCTAGGTAAACAGAGAAATAAGTAGTTAAAATATGTAGTAGACTGAAAGATTTCATTAAAACTCTAGGTTTACTGGGCGCAGAGGTGCACACCAACCCTTCAGGGAGGCTGAGACAGGAGGATCTCCAGTGCAAAGCCAGCCTCAGCAATGGTGAGGTGCTAAGCAACTCAGTGAGACCCTGTCTCTGAATAAAATACAAAATAGGGCTGGGGATGTGGCTCAGTGGTCGAGTGCCCCTCAGTTCAATCCCTGGTACCAGGCCCCCCAAAGCACAAAAACAAACCTCTATGGCCAGAGGTGATTGAGAACAATGGTATTTTGATTTATATTTCTGAAAAGATAAAGCTAAGATTTTGCAATAGATGGATAGTTATAATTAACATCCATGTAATACTAATCAAAATAAAACTTTCGGAAACTGAAAATTTGTATCTAAATGCAATGCAATGACTGTCTTTTGCAAGGAAGTAGAAAAAGGAACAAGTAGAATTATTTTCTAAGAAATAATTTAAAATGATTTTTGATGATAGAGCATTTGACTGTAAACATGAGCACACAACTTGAAAGGAATTCAAAGAATTGAGTAGCACTGATATAAATACATTCTCCTTCAGTGTTTTTCTATATTTCTGTGACTAAAGGTATTTGGTGTTCCTATCTATAATCTAAAACATTTTGCAAGAAAATTGACCCTGAATTGTTTTGTTTTAGCAAAAATAAATGTTAGTCATGGATAGATAAGGTAATTTTTTAAAGTAATATTTTCATTCAGGAATAGTTTTACATTAAAATTTTAATTGATGGCACCTACACTGGTTCTGTAATTTGGCTTTTGTGAATTGTGCTTCTAATAGTAAACATGAGTATTTATGTACTGTGATAGAATGATGATGAAGTATTCCTATTTCTCTACAACCTCTCCAGTATTTATTATTATTTGTATTCTTGAAGACTGCAATTCTGACTGGTGTGTGATGAAATGTTAATGTAGTTTTATTTGTATTTAACAAATTGCTAAAGATGCTGAACATGTTTTTATTTATTTATCTGACCATTTGTATTTCTCTCTGAGAAGTGTTTGTTTAGTCCATTTGCCCCTTTATTAATTGGGTCATTTGCTTTCATGGTGTTACGATTTTTGAGTTCTTTGTATATTCTGGATATTAATCCTCTGTCAAAAGAGTATGTTGTGAAAAGATTTTCTCCCATTCTGTGGGTTTTCTCTTCACATTCTTGTCTGCTGTGCAGAAGTGTTTTAATTTTTTAATACCATCCTATTTATTAACTTGGCATTATTTCCTCAGCTTTAAGGGTCTGTTATGATTTAGATATTAGGTATCCTCCAAAAGCTCATGTGTGAGACAATGCAAGAACTTCAGTGGTGAAATGATTGGGTTGCTAGATCCTTAAGCCAATCAGTGAATTAATACCTTAATGGGGATTAACTGAATGGTAACTGAAGGCGGGTAGGGTATTGCTAGAAGAGGTGGGTATGAGGGGTGAACCTTTGGGTTACATATTGCGTCTGTAGTCACTATGTATTTGGAACTACTGTACTGCCACAAGATATTACCAGAAACTGGAATTCCAACTTTGCTTTTTTTTAAAAATCCTTCCCATCACCCCTCCACTGTTAACCCTGGTCCAGTGGTTCTCATTTTATCCTGTTTGATCATTGTTAAGTGCTCAGCATACTAAAGTGCAATTCGTTTTTCATGGATACTATCTTATTTCCCCCACGGAGGTAGAACCCTTTTGTAAGAAGACACCAATCCTTATGTTTTCCTTAGGACTCCCACAATAATTACTGCAGTCTTTAACACAACATTGGTCCTTAAATATCCAGGAAGGGAGTCAGTGATTAGAGAAAGTGTGTTTGTAGTGAGTGGTGTCGAAGAAAATCAGAACCATACAGTAATTAAAATAGCAAAATGGATTTTATTCATGATACATTTCAATAGGGAAAAAGATATCTCAGTTTAATACTGGACTTAATTTTGGGGTTGGGGGATCTTAGAAAGGAATTCAGGGATGCTTTCTTAGTCTCTGAGCTACATTCTCAGTCCTTTTTAAAAAATTTTCAGACAGGGTCTTGTTGCTGAGTTGCTGAGGGTCATGGGTCTTGCTAAATTGCTGAGGCTGCACCCCTCCTACCTCAGCCTCCTGAGTCACTAGAAATTATAGATATGCAGCATTACACCTGCCTTGGGCTTAATTTTTAATACACTATGGGGCAATGAGCACTGATAATCATGAAACAGAGTTGGGGAATATCAGGATAAAACATTACTAAGAGAAAACATTAGGGGTTAAGGGGCATTTGTACTGAAGAGATCCAACAGGATTCTTGCTGAAGGCAGCCTGGGATAATTAGACATCACTTGGGGAATGGCAGTGGATGTGGAATTTGCTCAGATATCAAGAGTTCTCCAGTGTCAAGAATGGGGATTTCTTCCAAACTAAACTTTCTATAACTGGTCAATATGGGTACAGCAAAGGAGGATGTTGTAACCCACGATCAAAGTCTAAATGAGAAGCAGGCTTAGAGGAGCCTGTCTGAAGTTTGGTCAAGGACAGCAACTTTATCAGTGAGAAAGTGAATAGAATGAACATTGGGGTCACAATTTCATTTGGTCTTCCTGCCTAAATAAAACTGCCAAAGTAGCAGGAAAACCTTGTTATGGGCAGAATGAATTCTGCAAGTTTTAAATCTCCAGAGATTTTTCGAAGCATTTAAAAGTCACATATTACACAGGGCCCTGTACCTAATGAGAGCAAATTACAAAGTTAGGTGAGAAAGTTTTTGCTCCATCTGATGAAAGAGAAGAATAATCCCCTGGGATCTCCTAACCAGAACCAACTCTCTAGGGCTAAAGGAACTTCAGCTCTGATAATAATCAGACAGGAACTCTAAACTGGTAGAAAGTAAGTTTCTACCTGTTGAAATTTAGTGGATGGTAAGGACTGATCACAGTACAAATGGCCAAGCCCCACGCCTCATATCACAAAACTCTGGAGCCATAGAAAACTGAAGCTTTCACAAACTCAGAATTCTCTCTCACTTCCCACCTGGGAAAACTCTAATTCAGCAGTTGCAGTGACTTTCCTATGGTCACTAAATAAGCAGAGATAAAAGTGAGAATTCAGTCTCTTTTTTTTTTTTTTTTGGTTGGCGGGGGCAGTTGGAGGGAACCAGAGATTGAACTCAGGGGCACTTGACCACTGAGCCACATCCCCAGCCCTACTTTATATTTTATTTAGAGACAGGATCTCACTGAGTTGTTTAGTGCCTCACTATTGCTGAGGCTGGGTTGGAACTCCCGATCCTCCTGTTTCAGCCTCCCAAACTGCTGGGATCACAGGCGTGCACAACCACACCGGGTAAGAGTCCAGACTCTTAAATTAGTGCTTCTCATATGAAGTCAATTTCTCTTTTTTGAGTGGAAAACAAAACCTGCTTCCATCCTCACTGTGAAGAGTATCTTTTGGAAGAATGTAACCGTGACCGTGAATTGGTGTTGGAGTTTAAGAAAATATATGAGGTAGGAAACTCTTCCAGATGGATTAATTTTCTTCTGGTTATAATCAATTGTGATGACTAAAAGAAAGAGAAGAAAAGACCTGTTTAGAATTTGTATTGACGATTCTTTGCATTTTCAAAACACTTCTGAATTTATCGATGGCTTTGAAAGCAATCACTGAAACCTGATTGTGTCAGAAGCGGTAGTTTATGCTGTGTGAAAGCAGACTGTTTTCACATAGTGTGTTAGAAAGATCATGGGTTTTTGTCCCAAGGACTTCAGCGATTAAAACAGCTCTTCATTTTGCCAATATATTCTATTTGTTCCTTTGATATACTTTAGTTTTTAGTTTAGAGTCCACATAATCACCTTTCTTACAGAGCTATTATATAGAGTCAAGCAAGATTTAGAGCTGTGGTGTGTGAAGGTTTCTACCCATGGGATGAGTTCTTCCCACAGTTCAGGAAAAATGGAAGGGACCTATTGGGACCTAATATTTCCAGGAGGGAAGGAATTCTTTTGAAACAGTCCTGAATGTTGCAGAAAACTAATAATCAGGGAAAATGCCAAAATATCTGCAAGGGGATCTGGAAGCCAGGAAGACTTAGATTAAATTTGGATACTAAGGAGGCTTATACTAAAAGTCCTCATGAGGAAGCCCAAAGTCCTATAGTATACCCTTAGGCTAAAGAAGAGAAAAACACTCTGACCCCCTCAGAGATGATTACACAGATACAGACAAGAGGGTGGGGATACAATATAAGAAAGGGAAACTGGAAGGAGAAATCGTTGATAGGAGATAAGAAAAAGTTAGGTCATATGACAGTGTTTAGACAGGTCAGAGAGAACAAAAGAATTAAAGGAACCTATAAGATACAGTTCATGGGGTTAGGGGTCATTCCTAATTGGGTCATTTATAATTTACACCATTTTCCTACACTGCTCTGGCTGTCAGTGATCAGCTAGATTCGCCATGAGAATGCTTCCTCTTAGCCCAAACCAAATCTCATTGAAATGGAAAGTGTATTCATCCACATACTCACAAATTACACGCTGAATAACAAAGAAAACCAGACATGGTTCACAGATGAAGCACTTTTAAAAATTATTACTCCATCCATATAACATTTACTAAGAATTATTATCTCCTTAGGATGGCTTATCACCTTGAGAAAAACAGAAACATAGAGTTTGGCCTCTTTTCTCAAGGAAAAAACACCAATGAATGGAAAAGAATATTCAATTAAAGACAAGCAGTCTGATTCTATTTACAAACATGACAAAGAAAAATAATTGCAGCTGCCCTACATATTTCATAGCTGTCTATGCACTTCATACTTATTCTGTGAAAAGCAAAATCAATAAACATTTGAAAGAATTTGGAAAAATAAAAACTCTATAAGTGCTAGTTATTAAATATGTTGTCAAGAGGGGCAGGAAAAAC
Organism: Sciurus vulgaris; assembly: GCF_902686455.1. Lineage (NCBI taxonomy): Eukaryota > Metazoa > Chordata > Mammalia > Rodentia > Sciuridae > Sciurus > Sciurus vulgaris. The sequence goes on along the minus strand of NC_136461.1, from coordinate 119,794,731 downwards.
AATAGCTCAATGGATGTGTAAGATATTAAGACAACTTGTTGCAGAAGTCACAAGAGGATGAGACTAAATCATATGTGGAGTTATTGAAGAGTTCATACAGTTGAAAATAGCCTTTATCATGTTTGGATGCTGATCTTGGCACTAAGGAAATGGACACAATCTCATTTGTCATCTGTACCACTCTTGCATAATGAGTCTGATTAGTAACACCATCACGTACTCTAATTAATCACTATTAATCCTTAGAGTCGTGATGTATCCTATCTTCTTTCCTTCTCTCTCCTTAGAGTAGCAGTATGGAAGCATGTTCTTTAATTTTCTTTAATATTTTAGGATTTAAATATCTTCAAAGAGGTATTGATGACTTTCGATTTCTCCAACAATTATAAACCATCATGCAAATTTAGTCCTAAAATGACTAGAAAATCAATTATTAATCTTTCCTCAGTAGATATGAACAGACCATGTATGATGTGGAAGTTGGTGTGTTGGAGCTTGACTCTATTAACCACTCATTGTTTTTTGTGGTGTTCAAAATCTTATCCAAATGCAGCTCTCCTAATGAATATCATTTGGAGTATTTTCTCCCTTACTATATGACCAAGAAGTAAAATTCTCTTAAAATAAGTCTGAGTATGCCTTTGTCCCATAAAAAGTTCTAAACAATTTGTTTCATAAAAGAACAAATACAGAATGAGGAAAACACATCACCTACATATGCACGTTTTTGCTACATAAAAAAGCAATTGGTAACTGTAGCTCTGATGATTTGCTTGATTCACATTACAGTTTTTATCTGCTGACATCAAAGAAGAATAGAGAATTAAATGCCTACTTTTTTTTTTTTTCCCCAATTTCAGACAATGAGGATTAATCAAACAGTCCTGAAGGAATTCATTCTGGTTGGCTTTTCTGCTTACCCACATGTACAGTCCCTCCTCTTTGTGATGATCTTTTGCCTCTACCTTCTCACCCTGGCAGGTAATCTGGCCATCATGGGACTAACTTGGGTGGATAAACTTCTCCACACCCCTATGTACCTCTTCCTAAGTGCACTCTCCTTCTCCGAGACCTGCTACACATTGGCTATCATCCCCAAGATGATGGTCGATCTACTGTCCAAGAGCAGAGGCATTTCAGTCCCAGGCTGTGGATTGCAAATGTGTTTCTTTTTGGGACTTGGTGGTACAAACTGTATCATTCTCACTTTGATGGGGTACGACCGCTTCCTGGCCATCTGCAACCCTCTCAGATATCCCCTCCTCATGACCAATGGTTCATGTGCCCGACGCGTGGCCTCCGCTTGGGCTGGAGGCTTCTTTGTCTCCCTGATAGAGACTGAACTGATATTCAGGGGTCCTTTCTGCTTACCAAACCTCATCAAACACTTCTTCTGCCATATGCGGGCAGTGGTGAGGCTGACCTGTAGAGACAGTGAGCTCACGGAGTTCATCGTAACCATGATCTCAGTGTCAGGCTTGCTGGGCACCTTCCTACTTATCATCTTGACCTATGTGCTCATCCTTTCCACTGTCCTCAGAATCCCCTCAGCAGAGGGCAAGCAGAAAGCCTTTTCCACCTGTGCCTCTCACCTCACAGTGGTCATCATCCACTTTGGCTTTGCATCTATTGTTTACCTGAAGCCAGAAGCCTCAGGGGGAGATGACTCACTCATCGCTGTCCCTTACACTATCATTACTCCTTTCCTCAGCCCCATCATATTCAGCCTCCGGAACAAGGACATGAAGCATGCTTTCAGAAAGATCATGAAAAAGACAGATGCCTTGAAAAAGTAATCTTGGGTCATTACTGCTGATTTAAAGTATGACTAATGTCCCCAAATGCACTGGAACATTTTCTGTGTGACCTCTATACCAAGTGCCAGAGGGTCCTATACTGTTTGCCCCTTTTCAGCCCGTGGGATTTGGGAAGCCAATGATTGAGAATGGGACTGACACCATCATGGGCACTTAGTTATAAAGGGAATTATCCACCCCTTCTACTTCCCACAATCAGAGGAAAAAAGCATCTGCTGATAAGAGGATCTGCCAGTCAACTTCTGGGTGTCCTGCACCATTCACAAGTGAGAAAAGGAAAGGATGCAAAAAGAAAAACATGACTACTGCACTGAGAGGCATCCTCAATATCTGAAAATATAAATGTTGGATTTTTCTGGGGGAAATTGTGATGCACTGGGTTGCACTTCCCAGAAGGTAAACCATTTCTGTCAAGAGATGTATAAAAACCATCAACTGGCTACTTGTACAAATCTGAATAGTGGCATGCACACATAGACATCAGATATATACACATGCACACACACACATATACACATTTGTTGAGTGTTCATGATATACTACTTACTAAATATTTTAAATAAGACTCTCTTCATGACTGTGGTCTTCCAATGTCTGCCAAATGGTAACTTCTAGGTATATGAGAAATCCTGAAGCAAGTTTCATCTGAGCCAGCAAGACACAATGCCTACAGGTTCAATGAATTAGGGAACCAGAGATGTGAGAAATGTGTCTTCATTTTGTCCACAGATATTCAAAAGCAAATGTTAATGAACTTCGTCAGGATATTGAGTTATTGTACAAAGTATTTGGGAATAATCTTATCAGGGTATAAGAAAAGGGGAAACCAGAAGATTACAGAATCCATTTTTCATGTTACCAGAAACAAAAACAGAAACACTGTGAAGTTTAAGTCACAGTAGAATAGTGAGTTATTGTACTGAAAATTCAGACATAAATGACTAGTGAATTTACCAAATCCTTTTTCAGTTATGCTGTTAACCAACTCTAGTTTTTATGAAAGTTATAAATTTTTGTACTGGGGCTTGGTAGATATAAAATTTATATGAAAGATATTGGAGTAATTTTTAACTCAACTATATGATGGGACTGTTATGAAGATCAATGAGATAATGGATGAAAATAGCTATGCATATTAACAGATTAAGGTTACTCCTGCTTTGACTCTTTTACCTGGGATATTTTTCGTGACACAGGTGCAGCTATTTTCAATCTGTGGTCACTGCCTTCAGGATCAGGAATGCTTCTTTTCCTTTGGCTCCACTCCTGACAATGTGTTATTCGATCTAGCAAAGATATAATCTTGAAAACAAATAATAACAATTCACTTTCTCATAGTGGGGGCAAAGAAAGTTAAGTCTAGATTCAAAACTGAAGGATGTTATTGTAAGTGACATAAGCCAGACATAAAAAGACAAAATATTGCCTTTTCTGTATCAAAAATGGAAGCTAACAATATTTATCTCAATGTAGAATTGTGATTACTGGAATCTGGGAAAGGGGGAGGGGAGGAGGAATAGAGGGAGGTTGGTGAGGGGTACTCAAACCAATTGGAAGGGCTGGGACTGTAGCTTAGTGGGACAGCACCTCCCTAGCATGCACAGGGCCCTAGATTTGACCTCCAGCACATCAAAAACTAAAATAGAACAAAAATAAAACTCAGAGGGAAGAAGTTCTAGTGTTCTACAGAACTGTGGGTTTACTACACAACAACCTGTTATATATTTTATGAATCTGTTATATATTTTAGGTTATATATTTATGTAAGAGAAGAGCTTGAAGTTTCCCAACATATAATAACCATAAATAGATCAAAACATTAACTGTTTTTATCAAGATACACTGTGCACATGTACTAAGATAAATACCCCCTAAATATGTAAAGTTATTTCATGTTAATTACATTTTTAAAAAATGTTTAAGGAAATGGAAATGTTTAGTCTCTTGGTTTGATATATTATATATGTGTGTTGAATTATCACATTGCACCCATAAAATGTATCATTAAAATTATAATACATAAATAAATAAATAAAGTCTAGACTTAGATTTCTGAACCTGAATTTAGGTAAATTAATCTGGTTTTGCCTGGTGTGTGGCAGGGATCTCTAATTACCTAATGTATATTAATACATTGATAAGCTGGAAATAAATAGTTACACAGATACTGGAAATATTGAAAGAGTTATTCATGTATGGGGATAGAATTACAAAACAGTTAGAAAAGTGAGACTTTTAGTAAGAGGTGCTAATAAAATATCATATACACATGGGGAAAAAATGTCCACAGAAAAAACAATTTCTGAGTATTAAAAACTTAACTCAAAAGCCCAAACAACAACTTTATTAAAAAACAGTCTACCTGGTGTGTGGTGATGCACACCTGTAATCTCAGCTCCTCTGGAAGGTGAGTCAGGAGGGTTGTAAGTTAGAGGCCAGCCTGGGCAGTTTAGTGAGATGCTGTATCAAAATACAAAGTAAAATAAAAATGACTGTGTTTGTAGCCCAGAGTTAGAACACCTGCTTAGAGGACCTGGGTTCAATTACTGTACTGAAAAAAAAAAAAATAAGTAAAAGACAATGTAAGAAGATGTCTTCACCACCTTCAAGCAGGAAATAGTGCTTAAACTTTCATTAAAAAGCTTAGCTAAAATTGAAAGATTATAAATCAAAATTGAAAAACTTTATTCATCAAAAAAGCATGACTGAGGGAGTGGGTGGACAAGCCACATAAAAAACCGTGAAGATACTGAAGGAATTAATTAGTATACATTTCAGGATAGTGTAGACTTTGAACAAGGACCAGTTGATGGCAGGACACATGAACAAACTTCTGGCTAAAAAGTTCTTCTTCTTTAAGATCTAGGTAGTGATTGGAATGTTTTTTGCTTCGTGAGAGAATCACCAAGCTAAGTATTTGTTTGGATGACTTTACGTATTTATGTTTTATTTAATAATATGAAGATTTAACAAAGCATTCCATAGAATGAAAGACAATGTATATACCACTAAGATCACTAAAAAGACTCTTCATAAAAAAAATATCCAAAAGTTCAATAAACATCTGAAAATGAGCTCAATCTCATTACTAAGCATAAACAATAAAATCACAATTTGGTACCATCACACACCCACTTGAAGGGCTAAAACTTGAAGGCTAGATTAGCTTGAAACTCTGGAAAAACAAATATCTCTGATGCTCACTATAAAGTGTATATTTGTTCAATCATTTAAGAAAATCATTTGGTATTATAAACTGATTCTGAAGATACTAATACCCTGTGGTCAAGTTTTTCTTCTGGTAAGGTCCTAGAGAGTCGTGTGAATATGTGAACCATAACCAGTCTATAAGGACTGTTCACAGAAGTATTATCTACAAAATGGCCAAAACTGGGAATTATTCAACTACTCATTCACAGAACATATGAATTAAGGCATATCTATATGTATCATCATACAGTAATAAAAGTGGATAAATTATGGCTATATCTTCAAGATACACATGAAACTCCTTTTTTCCCCTAATCATGTTTTTCTTCAATAATCTGGCAGAGCAGAGTTGGAGGACTTTGTGTTTGACCTAAACTCTCATTAGAATTTTCTATTTTTTTTCCAAGAAATTTCTTTAATGGGAAGCAAAGAAAGAAAATATTCCTTTGTGTCAATAAGCTATATGATAAGACATTAATGAAGGATCAAAAGAGAAGATAAATATCTGACTTCTGCTCTCAAGAAACTTAACATTCTACTTCTAGAGAAGCCAGGATATCATGACGTAGTATGGAATAAGGTTTATCCCAAGATTTAAGGGAGCATGGGAGAAGTACAGGACCCACTTGAGATCCTTACAGAGCTCAGCCAGGTTGTTGGTCACCACCCCATGATCAGATTATTCAACCTGTGTGCCTCAGGAGCATTTAAGAAGCCTTCTAAAGACAACCAGGGAGAGATTTGCTGTGGTTAAAACAAATCCCAGCTACTAACTTCAGTAACAATCCCTTTAAAGAAACCTGAATTTGATGGTACTATTCTACAGAAGTTTATGTTCTAGGGCATTTTTTACACAATCAAGTAATCAACAGGCTGTGTGTGTGTGTGGGGGGGGTGTGCTTAAATATTAGGTACATCAAGAATAGGACAGTTAATGTAAATACTGCTGAAAGTGTCATCCTTCTCGTGTGTCTGTGGGTATTACCCAAGTCTCTATCCCCTGAGAAACAGCATTAGAAACTTAACACTTCATAAATTTGGAAAAAGACAAATTTTGCTAAGGCAATGCAGCCAGTCACTAAACAAGTAAACAAGCAAGTGATAAAATCAAGACCTGGGGTTTCTTGTAGTGGGACTGGGAAGAGTATCTACAATATAAAAATGTCCAGTTACTAAGAAAATAATTATGTCATACTACAGAAAGTTTGACTAACTCATTTCCAGAAAAATCTAGGAGACAGAAATTGTCTGTGACACTGGCCAGAAGTTAAGTTCAAAATGAAAAGAACTTCAAAGTAGTCATTATGAATATATTCCAAATACCTTCCAATATCTGAAGAAAACCATGATTACAGAAATAAAGGTATCATGACAATGTCACGTCTGACATAGGATACTAATAAATCATAAATAAGAAGTTATAAATAAGAAATAAAATTATAAATTAGAATCAAATGGAAAACTCCAGAGTTGCATGTACAATCACTAAAATAAAAAAATGCACCACAGACAATAATAGATCTGAACTAGCAGAATAAAGAAACATTAAACCTGAGATTGATTCTTGTCTTGCCATGTGACCTCTTTCTCATACAACCACCCTGATGTCTACACCAGGCTGTAATGTAGCCAGAGGCCCTCATCAAAGGTCAAACATTTGGAAACATCCCATCTTGGACAAAACAGTGGGCCACATAAACCTCTGTTCTTTATAAAGTGCCCAGCATAATCCTGAAGTCCTAATAGCATGGCTCTAGTGATCCCTGCCAACTGTGGGCTGCTCAGCACTGCACTTCATGAAAGAGAAATAAAACTCTATCATACTTAAACCACTAAGTTTTTGGAGTCTTGATAGTTCAGATTGTAGGTGTATTGCTAACATAATTAAATGAGATGTTTATACCATTCTTAGGAAATTTTCCAGTATAACACATTGGGCCCTCCAGATCTATAGGTTCTGTGTCCATGGATTCAATCAGCCATGGATTGAAAATGTTCATAAAAATATCGGAAAGACAAAGATAGCAATTGCTGGTGAGTATGTGAAGGAAAGGGAATCTTTGAACACTACTGATAGTAATATGAATTAGAATAGCCTTTATGGAAAATAATGTGGAGATCTCTCAGAAAACTAAAACTACTTTATCCAACAATCCCACTATTGGGTATATATCCAAAGGAAATGAAATCATTATGTCAAAGAGACATCTGCCCTCCATGCTTATTGAATCATTATTCACAATAGTCAGGAAATGGGAATTTAAGTGACCATCCACTGATGAATGAATAAAGAAAATATGGTACATATACACAATGGAATATTATTCACTCCTAAAAAAGAATGAAATCTTGTTTTTCGTGACAATAGATGGAACTGGAAGATCATCATGTTAAGTAAAATAAGTCAGGCACAGAAAGACAAATACCACATGATCTCACTTGTCTGTTGAATCTAAAAAACACTGATTCCTTAGAAGTTGAGAGTAGAATGGTAGTTACTAGAGACCAGGGTAAAGAGGGATGGGGAAAGGTTGATCAATGGATACTAACTCATATATAGGAGTAAGAAGTTGGTATGCAGTTGCAGTGGGTGACCATAGATACTGATAATTCACCATATATTTCAAAAGGCGAGAAGTAATGATTTTCAGTTCAAAGAAATGATATGCTTGAGGAGACAGAAATGTTTTAATTGATCTAATCATTACACAATGTATGCATGAATCAAAGTATCACATGATACCCTAGCAAGAGGTGCAATTGTTACGTTTTTGTGTATCAGTTTAAAAATACATGTAAATCAAAAAGAAATAGACAAAAAAAAATAAAAATAACAAATACAATAAGAATTAAAATAATATAAATAAAAACAATACAGTGTGATACCTATTTTACATAGCATTTACATTGTATTAGTATTATAGTAATCTAGAGATGATATAAAGTATACAAGAGTATGTGTGTAGTTTACACGTGAATAATATACCATTTTATATAAGGGATTTGAGTATCTATAGATTTTTGATATCTCTGGGGTCCTGGAATGAAATCCCCCAGGGATTTCATGGGTCCATGGAGGAAATGCTCTGTAATTGGCAATTGTGCATTTTGGTTTTTCTCTGTACCCATAGGAGAAAGTGTAAAAGCAGCTCTTTTTGTTTCATTTCACTAATAAAAATACTTTAAAAACTTTTCTCACCACCCTCACCTTCCTGCAACTATCTAGTACCTTAACCTTTGGAACACTGTTTTCTTAGGATTCCTTTCTCAATTAGCTTTTGGTCCTTTTCTTTCCTTTTAATGCCAAAGGCCATTTCGCTTTTCTCTGTCTCTGCTCTCTGTCTCTCCCTCTCTCCCTCTCTCTCTGTCTCTCTGACCCTCCTAGAATCTGTTCCTCTGGCTAAATTAATCAAACATACTCCCATCACATTTGATAATTTTTGCTCCCAAGTTCAGAATCTAAAGACAGACCTGCTGTTCAGCCAACATTTCTAAGTTATTGCTGCATAAATCTGCCTCTTCCTTGAGCTTGGTATCTCATCCGTGGTTTACACATGTTGTTTCTCCTATGTTTTCTGAGAATTACCATCTTCTCATCACTTTAGGTTAAAATCTCAGATATAACTGCAATTCTCCAACTCTTTATGGTGCCAGCTAACTAATCTTTTGAAAAGTACTTACAATCCTGCATCGCTTAACAATGGGGCTGAACTCTGATAGATGCATCCTTAGGCTATTTTGATGTGTGGGAACATCATGGAGTGTACTTGCTTACACAAACATAGTTGATATGGATTAATCCCTCAACCTGGCCTCTTGATACGATTAAGAGACTTGGTAAAACATGAGATATGTGAGTTTGCTGCCTGCATAACATAGCCAACTGTTTACAGTAAACTCCTTTCTTTCTTTTTTACACATAGGAGTTCATTCTAAGGTACCAAAAAGTGGAGGCTGAGGATGTAGCTCAGTGGTAGAGCACATGCTTACCCTGGATGAGGTCCTGGAGTTATCACCAGCACTGGGAAAAAAAAAAAAAAAAACAACCAACCAAACAAACAAACAAACAAAACGAGAAAGTATGGAGAATTACACTGCTACAAGCATTAGGATACTGTAATATGCTGATTTCATGAAACCAGTTTAGGTGACCAACAGATGAATGGATAAAGAAAATGTGCTGCATATACACAATGGAGTTTTACTCAGCTATTAAGAAGAATGAAATTATGTCATTTGCAGGTAAATGGATGGAACTGGAAAACATCATGTTAAGTGAAATAAGCCAGTCCCAGAAAGTCAAAATCTCAATGTTGTCTTTCGCATGTAGAAGCCAGAGAGGAAAAAATAAATAAAAAGCAATAAAAAAGGATCTTTCCAGGTGAGTTGGTACAAGCCTTTAATGACAATAACTTGGGAGGCCAAGGCAGGAGGAGTGAGAGTTTGAGGCCAGCCTGGGCAACTCAGACAGACCCTGTCTCAGATAAAAATAGAAAGGACTGAGCACATAGCTCAGTGGTAGAGCACCCTGATTTTAATTCCCAGTACCAACAACAACAACAACAAAACCAAACAAACAAAAGTTATCTTAAGAAAGCAGAAAAGAGCCTGGATGTGGTGGCACATGCCTATAATCCCAACAACTCAGGAGGCTGAGGCAAGAGGATTGCAATTTCCAGGCCAGCCACAGCAACTTAGCAAGTCCCTAAGCATTCAATATCATTATTGCAAAATTTTCAAATATATGTAGAATCTCAATCTAAAATATTGAAAAAAGTATAGTATAATTAAAAAAGTCAATTAGTATAATTATCAAGCATTATATACTGTACATTTTCTTATGCATATATCTTTATAGAACTGGCCATGCAGTAAGTTTTTCACACTGGCATCACTGTGATGCCAGTGTACTGTGGTACATACTCACTAGGTGATGGGAATTTTTCAACTTTATTATAATCTTATGGGACTGCTGTAGTTTATGCAGTCTGTTGCTGATAGAAATGTCTTTCTGTGACACACAGCTGTATTTGTAACTCTATTATTCTGCTCTAACAATGAATTTTCATTATTGCAGAGAGGAGACAGCAAGGACTTTGAATGCACTCCTTCCTTAATATTGTATCTTAGGTCCTCCAGTCTCTGCGGGAACATTTCCAGCAGTGGGGAGCTTAGCGTGTAACCCTGCCAGGAGCCACTTCATTTGTGACAGCTTCAGTTGAACAAGAAGCAGAGCAGTAACCTGTGAAGGCAGTCAGGAAAATTAAAATTGTGAGAGAAAAAAAAACCCTCATCATTTTCAGAAATAGACTCAAATCTGAGCCAGGGATTGGCAAGCTATAATTACATTTCTGCCCATTCCCACTCCAAATATCTGGGGTCTTCCCTGTGTGCTTTCCTAGTCTTGTTTTATTTGTGAAGGGATGAAAAAAAACAGGTGAACAGGAAAAGATGCTTCCATGGTGGAGCTCGTAGACATTGGAAGGGGGATAAAGCATCTCGCCCTCACACGTAGACACAGACACGTGACATGATGCCAAGATAGACAGGGTTTGACAAACACCTTCCCCCCAAATTTAACAGTGTCAGGTAACATTTGTCTACCACTCTCTAACTTCATTGTTTTATTTCCTCAGTGGAATATTAGTCTCGAGTTATCATTTCTATCCACCTCTTCGGCACCTCTGAAAAAAGGTTTTGGGAACCACTACGTGGTTGGCATTCAAGCAGTGAATGCAAGGATTTTATTCTACGTCAGAGGAGACAGTGCACCCAACCTCCACGTTCAGTGTATCACCTGTGCCTAGGACAAATTGTCCCTGAGGTGACTTGGACACAGTCCTGTTGGGGGAGGCAGCTCTCCGTGACAATGGGTCCTAAAGGGTTATGTCCCTGATGAGGGACAGTCCTGATGATAAAGGCTGCTTGAAGCTGCCCCTGTTGGCTTCAGGACCCATCTGCTCAACCTCTGTCCTCTCATGCCACAAATGACTCAGAGACCATCATGAGGTATCAGCTTTCTTGAAACGTGCCTGAGGCAGACCATGCCTGCCCAGAAGGAACAGGTAACCAGCCATTGACAAATGTCCCAGGTCAGGGGAGAGTGAAAGTGGAGGGCAGGCAAGCAGGGAACTTGGGAAGGCTCTGTGGGAAGAGTCGCCCTAACACAGGATGGACACCCTCAGATCCTCCAGCATTCCCTGCGGTTTTCAGATCCCTCATAATCTTGGAGAACTTTAAATTTCCCCAGATGTTCAATGTTCAAATATGAAAAAATCCTAATGATCTAAACATCTCATAGTGAGTACCTGCTATTTAAATGTTGTAAGCATAAATTATGATTATGGATACTGTACCCTTAAAATACATTTGAAATGTTCACAGGTATAAGGGATGTTTTCATTTTTGTTCTTTTTAATGAACATGTTCTGATCTTTATTGGCTACAGTGTATTATTTCAATACATGTTTATAATGTGTGATGATAAAAGTAGGGTAACTCATATTTCCATCTCATCATATGTGTTTGGGGTCTTTAAGTTTCTCTCTTATACTTCTTCACAAAGGACAATAGGTTTTTGTAAACTGTAGTCTCTCACTGTTCTGTCAAACATTGGAACTTATTATTTCTGTCTAACTGTGTCTAGGTACCCATTATCCAACCCTCCTCTGTCTTTCCTTTCCTTTACACTTCCTGGTCTCTAGCTGTCTCTCATCTACTCTTTTCCACTTTGAGATCAACTTTTAGCTTCTACATATGAGAGAAAACATAAGGTATTTGTCATTTTGTGTCTGGTTTATTTTGCTTAACACAATGTCCTTCAGAAACATGCATCTTGCTGCAAATGAGAGAATTTCATTCTTTTTTTAAATAGCTAAATGATATCCCATTCTGTACGCATGTTTCCTTTATCCTTTCATGGTTTGATGGACACCTCAGCTGATTTCAAATCTTGGTGGATTGTGACTAGAGGTATAATAAACATGGGTGTGCAGGTATCTTTGATACATTGATTTCATTTCCTTTGACTATTTACTAAGAAGTGAAGTAGCTGGATCATGTAGTAGACAATTTTGTTTTTTTTGTTTGTTTGTTTTCAGAGGGGCCCCGTACTGTTGTTTATAATGACTGTGCTAATTTACATGCCCACCAACAGAGTTCCCTTTTCTCCGTATCCTTGCCAACATTTATTGTTTTGTGCTTTTTTGATAAAAGCCATATGACTGGTCCCAGATGATAGCTCCTTAAGGTTTTGATTTGCATTTCATAAGAGATATTTTTAAGTGAGACTATGGTAACATTTTGGAGATCTATAATGATGTTAAACAAGGCAGGAAATTATTTATGGGAAAGGGAAACCCAGAAAGCAAAGAGCAGTAGTAAGAGAAGCAGAAGTCAACCTCAAAATCTTTTGGGGATGGTGTCCCCTTTGCCCTAAGACCAGGCCCAGAGTCATACCTACCATATCTGTATTAACACAGACTGAATTCACATGCAATTTTAATAACTATGGATAGACTTTAACTGCCATACATACAGAAGTCAAACAAAGAAACTTAGTTTTACATAAGCACATCTGGCTATACCCAGGAACATATACTTCTTTCCATAGAACATATATAGGGTAGAGGTTAAGATTGCAGTCATAACTCCATGGATAATCTGCACTTATCCAAGTTTGACCATTTCCTAAATGTGTGACCTTGAGGAAAAAAACCACTCATCTTTGTTTCAATTACAAATAAAGGTGCTTAGACCCATTGGTCTGTTGTGAGGATTAAGTCAGCATGTGGAAAGCATTCAGTGACTGGTGCACCATAATGCATTCCATTTTACCTTCTTTAATGTCTTCTGGACACAGACTAAGATGACAATCAGAATTCCAGACAGTTCTCAGTAATTGATTCACTGAATTCTTAGCTAGGGCATTGAGATCTTCAATTTGTAGAGATCACAGGAAAAATTCAAGAGAAAAAAAAAATAAAAACAAAAGTTTCCTTCAAAACGGGGATGTGATAATGTACCGAGCTCTGTTAATGTGTTTCTGATGAAGGTCTGTGCTGCTTTCTGGGGGACACCACAGGAGGCCAGACAGTGGAGTGTTAAAGCTTCATTTATATAACATTCAGAACTTCAGGGCATTTTGCTGGTGTAAATAGCCAATTAAGTGATCCAAAAGACATTTGCAAGGTTTCAGGACCACAGACCTACGGAATCACCAATGTTTGCTAAAATAATGATCTATTTATTTCACCGCTTCCAAAAGGGAAGGCAGGTTTGAAGCAGGGCACAGAAAAAGGGAAGAGATGGTACCTGAAAGAAATTAGAGACCAAAATCGTCTTGGGTGGAGAAAAGTTTTGGCAATAGCAAGCCAATCTGAATCATAAACAGGATTCCATTTTCAACAACTGAGTTAAAAACCAATGACAATTAGGGTTAAGTTTAGGGTGGGGTTAAGGAGGGTGGCAAGAATGGAGGAAGGAAGGACTGTATAGAGGGAAAAGAGGGGTGGGACGGTGGCGGGGAAGGAAAAAAAAATAACAGAATGAATCAAACAACATTACCCTATGTAAATTTATGATTACACAAATGGTATGCCTTGACTCCATGTTCATACAGAGAAACAACATGTATCCCATTTGTTTACAATAAAAAAAAAGAATTAAAAAAAAAAAACAATGACAATGATAATGTGGAAAGTTACAGAGGAGTGGACGGGAAATTCAGGTTACAGGTACCTCTGGGTACAAGGGCTCCATTTACAGGCTGGCCTTTAAAGTGGCTACAGAGGAAGGTTAGCTTTAAACAAACTTGTGAAGCAGACAGTGAGTTTCCTAACCTGCTTCCCACTTTCCACTCCCATTTTCCAGGAACTTGCTTCTCTTGACCTTTAGGATTGACCCTGGTCAAGTTGGAATTTTAACTGTATTTCATGCTGCATTACAATTAGTATAGAACTCCAGTTTGTGTTTAGTTCAAATATCTGAATTTACCATATAAGTACCCCAATAAAGGAAATTATTTAAGATTCTATAAAATGGAAGTAAAATTCATGCTACCAACTGTTCTTTTTACTGAGAATAGTAAGTTAGTATCAGCATCAATGTCAGTACTGAAAAAGTGAAGGACAGATAAATGGATAACACATAACGCAAGGCAGCAGTTTCCAATCTGTTTCTTTCAACACAATTGAATTGGCTAAGTGAGTTGTCAGCTAATAGATCAACAAAAATAATTTTGATGATTGATTGCTGTAAAATTTCTGCACATAACTAACAAAAAGTTCAAATAATTTTATTTTATTTCTATAATGGAGGAACTTTCATTCCCAGAGTGATGGTACATCAATGTCACTTATTTATATGAAGTAGTTTTCTCAGAGTTTATATATCCAAAATGAAAAGTCAAAATGAAATTGATGCTGAAACCTTTCTCATTTGTGGTAATAAATAGTCATGAATGCACATAAGAATTGAAAAAAAGATCAATCCACATTATTAGAAGATGGTTTTCCCATAAATTTTTAATATTGTGTCTAACATAGTTTTTCAAAATTTATCATATACTTATGTTGTTTTGGCTAAATGTATGCTAATTACATAATATCTAAAGAAAAATATTTTATAAAGCATTTATAATCTCAAGAGTACAGAAAACAAAAAACAGATAGTTATAGAGATATCCATAAAAGACTTGCAATTATACAAAGACATTATATTACTATAAATTGTGACTGTGATGAGATAAATAATAAAAAAATTCCCATATTTTAAAGACACTTCTTTACATAATTTTTGAAATATGTATTAGTGGGTATCATGGCCTTGATATTTAGATTCCGTTGAATCTATAGAGAAGCCATATAGTAGTTTCATTTAGAAAGGTCAATATTACTGATGCAGTGGAGTTAGAGTCCCTTTAACTATATAAATGTTTGATTAAAAGAAGTTATCAAACTGGCATATTAATTTAAATGTTATTTATTTATTTATGGTACTAGAAATTGAACTCAGGCGTATTCTACTACTGAGCTATATCCCCAGTCCTTTTATTTTCTTATTTTAACAAAGGGTCTTGCTGAGTTGCCTGGTACCTCCCTGAATTGCTGAGGCTGGCCTTGAACCTGCCATCCTCCTGCCTCAGTCTCCTGAGTAGCTTGGGATTACAGGCATATGCCACAGGGCCCAGCCCTTTTAAATTTTTCTTGAAGGGAATAAATGTAAAGGGCTTAAGTTCTGACAAAACTAGAAATGACTAATGATATCTCACATATGACCTTAGGTCAAGTTAAATTTGCAGTTTTACCAGAGGTCCTCTGGAGATATCAGGTCACTGGCAAAATTGATAGGAGATGGGAAAGGCATAGCAGAGTGATTAGGGGAAAGATGATCACCTCTTTTCTTTTGCAGTCTTGACAAGTTCCTGTGGCTGCTGTAACAAATTGACACAAGTTTGATGGCTTAAAACAACAGAACTTTACTCTATTACAGTCATGCAGACCAGAAGTCAGAAATCTGTATCACTTGACTGAATTCAAGCTGTTGGCAGGGTCGTGCCTCCTCTGGAAGTTCCGTGGGTGGATTCCTGCTTTGTCTCATCTAGCTTCTTGTGGCTGCTGGCATTCTTACCTCGTGATCAAATCATTCCAACTTCTAGGGCCTGCAATCTCTTCTTCAAATCTCTGCTCCATGTTCACTTTGCTTTTCCTCTATATGTCTATTTCAAATTTCTCCCTTTTTTAAGGGCCCTTTGGTTACTTTTAAGGACCATCTAGATAATCCATAATAATCTTCCCATCCCCAAATTCTTAATTCAATCACATCCAAAAAGTCTTTATACCATCTATGAATTCCAGAACTTAGAACACACATACCTTTTTGTTTTTGTTTTTCATTTTTTATCCATGGTCTCACTATGTCGCCCACCCTTATCCCAAATTCCTGGGCTCAAGCAATTCTCCTGCCTCAGCCACCTGAGTAGCTGAAACTACAGTACACAGTATGCAGGATATTTTTTTAACCCAACACACCGGCCCAGAAATTATACAGTCTAACTCTGGCACAAAGAACGTACTGAAAAAGTAGATGTTAATGAATGGGGAAAATGTACTCTTTTCTGAAAAAGAGTTTCCTAATCTCTATTCTGAATTGTTTCTCTAGTTGTGAATGAACACTTTTCAAACCTTCTTTCTGCTATGTTGCTTTGTCTACAGCTCAAAAAATCTCTTAGAGCTACAACTTCTTCGTAAATTTTTTGTAAGAGATAAGCCCTCAACCTCCAGTTTGCTGTCAATTTCTTTGATACACTGGTTCTTTCAACAAATATGAGTGAAGATGCTATAGGGCTCAGGAGTGTGTTGGTATTACCGAGGGAGTGAGAGAAGAGCATGTCATGGATTAAAACAATAACAACAACAAGAATCAAAACACTGTAGTTAAGATTTCTAGTTAAGTTCAGTCATCAACCCTGAGGACCTTTGCCTGGAAATGAAAGATGAAACAGCAAAATGAAGGAAAAAAATGATAAAATAATAATTGATAGTATTTTATACCACAGACTTTCTTCAGTGGTTACAGTCTGTGAGGAGATGTTAGAGGTTTGAGCCACCTGTCTTTCAACCTTCTTCTCTCCCTGTTACCTTTTCAGGCACTCAAGGGGACAGAAATCATGAGAAATTTGAGTGGAGGCCATGTGGAAGAGTTTGTCTTGGTGGGTTTCCCCACATCTCCACCCCTCCAACTGTTGCTCTTTGTCTTCTTTTTTTCAATCTATCTGTTGACACTGTTGGAGAATGTGCTCATCATTTCTACCATCTGGCTCACTCCTAGCCTTCATCGCCCCATGTACTTCTTTCTTGGCCACCTCTCCTTCCTGGAGCTTTGGTATGTCAATGTTACCATTCCTCGCCTCTTGGGAGCCTTTCTTACCCAGGAAGGTAGAGTCTCCTTCGTGGGTTGCATGACTCAACTCTACTTCTTCATTGCTTTAGCCTGCACAGAATGTGTCCTGCTGGCCGTGATGGCCTATGACCGCTACCTGGCCATCTGTGATCCTCTCCGCTACCCTAGTCTCATGCCTTCCAGCCTTGCCACTCGTCTTGCTGCTGCCTCTTGGGGAAGCGGATTCTTCAGCTCCATGATGAAGCTTCTGTTCATTTCCCGACTCTACTACTGTGGACCTAACATCATCAATCACTTTTTCTGTGATATCTCCCCACTGCTTAACCTTACCTGCTCTGACAGGGAGCAAGCAGAGCTGGTGGACTTCTTGCTGGCGTTGGTGATGATTCTGCTCCCTCTGGTGGCTGTGATCTCATCTTATGCTGCCATCATTGCTGCCATCCTGAGGATCCCAACCGCCCAAGGACGTCACAAAGCTTTCTCCACTTGCGCCTCTCACCTGGCAGTGGTTGTCATCTACTACTCCTCCACTCTCTTCACCTATGCGCGGCCCCGAGCTATGTACACCTTCAACCACAACAAAATCATCTCTGTGCTCTACACTGTCATCGTGCCATTCCTCAACCCAGCCATCTACTGCCTGAGAAACAAGGAGGTGAAGGATGCCTTCCAAAAGTCAGTCCTGGGCAGATGCCACTATCCTAGGGATGGTCCAGACTGACGTGTGGCAGATCCAGGCAGGGAGAAAGTAACAGAGTGTTAATGGGACCTCATCAAGGAGTCGCAGAGTGGGCTAAAAGGGAATATAAGTATCAATAGTCTACAGTTTCTCTAAATACTGTCTAGGAATCGCCTAATAAGCTATTGATTTTGTACAGGAGTTTCCAAATTAAGTTCGGTTTAGCTTCTGGTTAAAATGAAGAATTCCAGAATACCAATGGAGAGTCTAATAGAGTATATCTGAGTTGTAACCCCACCAATAATAATTGTGTTCAACTTCCTAGGAAATCCTATTTAATAAATGGTTTCATTTTTCCTACTTCAAACCAAGTTCATTACTTTGTACATGAGAACACCTAATATGAAAAAAGACATTTTGAAAATTCATATTATTAAATCCAACTTTCATGAGAAAATGCAAAATTGCACAATCATCCCCAAAATTTCAGGTCATCTGATAAATACTTTTATCTCTGTAGACTTGATATCCCACTGAAAGTCAGCATAGCACTGCTTGGTATTAGTCATTTGTGTACCAATGAATATGGCTAAATACCCTCTTCATCTCTTTGGATCTGAGGGGATATGAAACCGGTTAACTGATTGGATATCAAATAGGTAATTGCTAAAGTGTGTTAGAAAGCTTTCAAAAAGATTCTTCTCCAGCCTTATAGGTTTCATCTGTTTTAACTAATTGGTGTCTGGGTCATACTGTTATCAAATGTTTAAAATTTGTCCCTGGACAAAAGATATGAACAGAGAGTGTCTCAATAAGAGAGAATATTTGAGAACCATAGAGAAGATGCAGATATCTCTGTGATGAATGAGATGAATCAGGTTCATAGCCTAAACTGTAGATATTCTACCAAGTTCCCTTGAGTTCTGCAAAATTGTTTGAATCATTCAGAGATATTATATCCAGATTCTAGATTCATTTACCCAAATTTCAACACACTGAAACAAATTCAATGGTTACTAAGATATGGGATACATAAAAAATGAAATAAATATGCAGTTGAGCAAATTCCAATAAATGCAGATTATTAGTGCACTGTTGCCTATTTTAGCCAGGCTTTGGAAGGAATAGAATACCACTTGATCAATAATAATTTTAGATTTGTAGTATCTAAAATAAAACAACCAAAATAATCTGTCATTCAAACAATGTAAGTTGCTTTATTTTCATAAACTTCTAGTCTTAGAAACTTCTCTGCGTATAACTCAGTTTACATCACATTCTCATTTTCCTTCATGGAGTTTTGATGGAGTTTATCAATATGAGTTCAGATCCTAGAAGCAACCAATTTCAGTTTGTTCCTGGATTTACCATGAAAAAGTTATACTGTCAGAGGCAAAGAACTTTACTTCTCTGCTCTGCATTTCTTCTTTTTATAATGAAAATAATATCTACCTCATGTACTCGAATATTAAATAAATAATATGGGTGTGAGCAAAAGGTTTTGAAACTCTTTTCTCTTTCTCTGTGAATAAATTTGAACTAGGTTTAACTTCTCACTTCTGATTCCCGGAAATGTTGCTAAGCAACATTGCTTATGATACAAATTACCTGTGACTCGTACATGTCCTCTGGACTGGGAAGAGAATACACACTTACATTATAAAAAAGTCCAATGAGAAGTAATAGCTCAACTATTTTTATAACTTGGCCTTTTTTGCAGGGAATTCCAGAAGCTATGGATGCCCTTGAAACTGTTGCAAGAGATGCTGGCTTTTATGGGGCTTGAGGATTCCAAGATAAGGTGGATTCTACCACCCTCCTTTGTGCAAATTTCACATTTTCACAGCTCAGCTGTGATCTTGAAAGACAGAATCTTGCGAATTGTCTGTTTTTAGGCCTTTTTCCCCTTAAGAGAAACTGCTAATTGCTGCCCTGAGGGGATGCAGTGCTTCCTACCCTATGTTTCTCGAAGTTGATTTGAATGCCAGGCATCAAATGCATGTGTTTGTCCAGTGAAGCTTAGGAAGACCTTCTGGGATATAATACATTTAGCATTCAATGAATTTAAAGCCCCATCATTACTATCATTTTGTCATTGCAGTATCATGTGCTTTCTGTATCAAGCATCCCTGGAACTATTTGGAGAGGATAACAAGCTGGTTAGAAAGTTAGCATTCTCAATTACATGATCTGATATTGTATTGAGGTGCCATTGGGTTGAGTCAGTGAAATCCTTCCTCTTTACCTCTTAACAAGGATCAGACTATATCACAAATCTTTGCTAGAATGTCAAATAATGGTCTTCATGCTTGCTTTAGCCATTTTAGCCTAGTTTTCATGTTTCTTATTCTTCTTATAGATATTTGCCTGCATATTACAGAAGTAAGAGCTGGACATTTGTAGCTATCCTCTACAAATGCTATTTGTACCACTCTTGTCATGTCATGGTCTCTTCGTTTTTTTTTGGTTTTTGTTTGTTTGTTTTTGGTACCAGGGGTTGAACCCAGGGGGTGCTTACTCACTAAGCAACATCCCCAGCCCTTTTAAAATATTTATATTTTTTGAGACAGGGTCTCCCTAAGTTGCTTAGGGCCTTGCTAAATTGGTCTCAAACTTGCTATTTTCCTGCCTCAGCCTCCAGAGTCACTGGAGTCACACGCGTGGGCCACCTGACCCGGCTCTGATTCAGTTTTGAATGTATACTCAGTGCAGCCAGCTTTTAACCAGAGAGCCATAAGGGAGGGTAGCATGCAGTCCAGCTCAGCATGACTTTTTAAATAAAATTAAACTTAAAATAGTAACACTGTCCATCACATTTGACTAAGAATGTACTTGCATTTAAAAAGGAAACAAATTATGTGAGTATTTTACTCACAAAACACTTTATAGAAATCATAGACATGGTTATCAGTCCCAAAATTTTTTAAGAGAGGAAATAGATAATACATGACTTTCAGAAATAATTATAAAATACTAACACAAAGGAAAAAATGAGTCTCTGCACTAAACTTCAACTTATTCAATTAAAATTTGCTCTGTCTTTTTCTTCACCAAAGGTACGTGTATATTCATACAGAATATTTACCTAGAGTCATGCTTTTTATGGTATTTATGCACTGTACTTTTTCAGACTCAACTCAAAGGTGTAGTATATAAGTTTTTTTCCCCAGTATAATCCTTTATTAACAATTATTTTCTTTTGTGTGAGGAAACAATAAAGAACAAACAAAATTCCCTTTCACTTTAAGTACTCAACTTTCTAGCTACTTTCTGTACCAAGTTAAATAGTTATAACAAGAAAAGACCACATTCCGTTGACATCAGTTCTTAGTTCATAATAGCAGTTTCTAAGACTTTTAAAAGACAAAATCTGAGCTACCAATTAGTTTTGTCCATAAATCTTCCCATGATAGTATTTAATCCATCAGGTTCTTCTGCTATTCCATATATTATTCTATATTAAAGATATACTTTATTATATCATATAAATAAAATAATATTTCTTCTTTGAATATATACCCTTGTTGCCTGCTAAGTACTATATACTGTATTAGAAAACAACAAATTGGGTACTGAGAACTCTTAGTCCAAGAGTTTTTAAATTAATTTTAAGGGATTCAACCTTCCTATGTTCCACCAAATTTTCCAAATTAAATAAACAGAACTTTCATTTAGGAATTTGCATACTGTGAGCTCCATGTTTAGTTTAAATAAAGACCGAAAAGATGAGAACTTCTCTTGATGGAGAAGAGAAGCCTGCTAACACAGGTCACTTAATGGAAAATAGCATCATTATTTTATTCAAATATATGAGAAATTTCCCAAATGCCAAGGATTCTTATGTTCATATGAAAGTATATTTCAGAGGAAATTAGAAATTAACTTTTCCCTGATGATCTTCTATTAGCTAGACATGATATTTATAAATAAGAGCTTTTATTCACATAGAAGGTGCTGTTCTAAACACCTTATATACATTAACCCATATGTTCATCACAAGAATTCTAAAAAAAAAAAAAAATTACTCATTATATTTTTTCAGTTAATAAAAAGAGAGCAGGGTATCTTGCCTAAAGTAGTACAGGTAGGACATTTCTGAGCCAGAAATTCGAACTTAGGACTATAGTGTCATAGTCCATTCTCTGAGCTATTTACTCAATACTAACTTTTGTGTTAATGTTAGTATATCCTTTTAAAGATGAAGAATATCATACTTGAAGAAGCAATTTGAGAATTCCAGATCTGGACAACAAGCAATAAAAATCCACATTTTTCTTCAAATTCATGTCCTTTTTGCATTTTACCTCTTTGAGTGGTATGTATCACACTTTCCTTCTCTATGTTAGGAAAATAGATTAAATTTCAATGATTAACCCTTGCTTCCTATTCATTTGTATTTGAATAACAGATAAGGTTGTGGTTCTTTTAACATTTTTATTTGTTCTAATTAGTTATACATGACAGTAAAATGCATTTATGCATTTTGATAAATCATACATAAATGGAGTATAATTTCTCATTTTTCTGATTGTACATATTGTAGGATTACATCAGTCATGCGGTCATATAAGTATATGAGGTAATGATGTCTGTTTCACTCTACTATCCTTCCTACCCCCATATCCCTTCCCCTTCCTTCACTCCCCTCTACCTAATATAAAGTAACTCTGTTCTTCTCTAGCAATGTATCATCAAATACCTACGCTACTGTGTGAAAGGATTAGTGACAAATGAATAGAACAGTTCCCAATACTTAGAAGACACTCAGTAAATGTTTATGGAATGAATGGCCAGGCCCCTACAGAATAACACTAAAGAATAATGAACTAGGAGTCTACTTAGGAAAGAAGAAAGATTATCCCAGTTCTCTGTGGGTGAAACTTCCTTTTGGAATTGTTAATCAAGTTGGAAAATAATGAGGAGTGATTGGAAGTTCCACCTATAAACATGTGTAGCCTGTCTACTGTAGTCTTGGATCTGCAGTTCTACAACTAAGATTCCTGGGTGTGCAGGCATTCTAACCCATGTGTGCAACACATATAAGATGTTATTGTCCACTCCCATGTCTTACCACCTTGTAGTGTTCCTCTTAATACCTTTGTATGCTTCTGAATGTGTACTATTTGTAGATAATAGAATATACATGTTCTTACTTCTTTTATGAATATACAGATATCATTTGAATGCACATTTATTTTTCACATCTACTGAGTTACTGATTCATGAGTTAGCTATGTAGAGTTGATGCTGGTAGGCACATATCTGAGTATTGGAAGTTTGTATACCTGTGTGCTCATGTACTTGAATCTCCAAAGAAAGATGGCTAAATACCATTTCTCTTTTCTGAATGACTTGGATTATAGTAATATTTTTTTCTCTCAGAGGACCTTATTATTTTTGAGACTTTTTACTCAGCAAGAGAAAGAGATACATGCGTGCGCGCGCGCGCACACACACACACACACACACACACTCCCCCCCACCACTTGCCTCTTCCCTAGAGTCTCCTGGGAAAGGAGGAGCAGTGTATTTTCAGTCTAAAGTCCCTCTTGCCTTGAGATTCAACTTGGCTTGCTTTTCTTCCTCCAGTATTCCCCCTAGGATGCCCTTGAGCCCTGAAAAGGCCAAATACTTTCCTGAAGGCTGTGTCCCCTGGGAGGTTTCCTTTGGGTGGAAGGGAGTTGGTTCCTTCTATTTCCAGAAGCTCCAAGGCAGGCAGAAGCACAAATGGCCCCATTTAGGTCTCCTTCAAGTTCAGCAGAGACAGACACCACACTTGACCAGCAACTCTCTTAGGCTAAGGAACAATGTCCTCTTCTTCCCAGTCTGTATGATTTCTTCTCCTTTCTCAGTGCAAGGAAGCTATTCCTGACAAGGCAGGGAAAAGTTTTATCACTAAGAAAATGGTGAGTGAAAAAAATATATATATAAAAACCTCAGATATTTCTAAAAGGAGATTTGGCCAATTTTTAATTATTTATTATTTTGAAGGGAAGCAAGGGGGAATTGAAAATCATTTTCATTTATTACTGATGCATCAGAATTTTCATTTCATAGATTTTTAAAAATAGTTTGTCTTCTATGAGCATATGATAAGCACTGTCACAAAGCAGTAGAGGGAGTGAGGGGACACAGCTATCTGGTTAATTTCAATTGCAGTGGAGATTTCTTTCTCACTTACATATATATAACCACATGAAGAAGGGAATTCAAATATATGGTGTGATATTAATTCTCATGCCATTTTAAGATTTTACTATAAGAGATCACTCTAGATGATACACCTGAATCTGAAAATTACCAGGAAGGCCTGTTCTCTGAAGATGTCTGGATTTAATGTGTCAGCTCAACTCCCTGTCTTGCAAGATGCAGAGTCCAAGTCTACTCTGACTTAAGAGATAGAAAAAGTGGCAGAGAGAGAGAATAGAATTAATGTGTGACAGCACACTAATGAATATGTGTTTATAAGGAGCACAGTACAATGCAGGTATGTGAGTATGCATATGAGTTTTTGTGTTAAGGGCAGTCACAAGCAAATACAGTGGCAATTGCAGAGATTTTAGTGACTTAAAACTTCTCAGAAGATAAGGATGATTTCAACAAGGAAGAAGGTAAGACCAGTTTTCCACTGTGAAATGAAATAAAAAAAAATTCATTGTGTGGATGTTTTTATCCTCAAATAGAGTGTGAGATACATTGAAAGATTGATCATGCTCAAAATGAAATCAGTATATTTAAGCCACTTTCCTCTAGATGGAAGGACAAATAATTGAAAAATAGATGGTTTTGGATAGTTATAAAAGGTGTAGAGGATCAGGAATATTGAATATAGACTTTTTTTTTTGCCCAAAGTCCTCAAATCCAACTCAACATAGAAACCAAGAAGTACAGAAGAGTTCAGTGGCTCAAACGTAGGAACTGCTATGAATTTCATCCTGAAGCATAATTGTTCCTAAGAGATCCTGGGAAAAGGAGGATGGACTAGAATTATATCCCTGTAAAAGTGAACAAAGTCAAACAAATTATGTCCATGTGCAAATGAATAGACAACAAAGAATCTCACATTATATATAAATATAATGCACTAATCTAAAAAATAATAATAGAAGGGAGACCAATAGAGTAGAGTAAGGGGATCAGGGAGAGGGAGAAGGGAAGGGAAAGGAAAGAGACTGGGAAATTAGATTGATCAAATTATGTTATGTGTATGTATGAATATGGCATAATGAATCCCACTATTATGTATAATTATAATAATTAAACGAACTAATAAAATATATAAAGAATAAAGCTTATTTAAAGGAGTAAGAATTCATTGCTTTCTTCTAAAAACATGCTTTGCCAATGACAATCCTAGACTGAAATATGCCCAGCTGTAACCAACCTAGACCTTCCTCTCACTTCCCTGCAGAAATTGAGAGAAGACTAGATTGGCCACAATTGATTGTTCTTTCACATCTTTCTCTGCCTATGTCCCAGTTTGGAGACTTCTGAGACCCTGGGTTTGACAAGCTCATTCTCCATAGAGCTCACAGAGTGATTTTTTAAATGTTTGCAGTGCCACAAATGTTTGCATCTACATAGAGATTCTTTGAAATGATCTTCATTTCTCCCCAAACAATAAAACAAATCCCCTCCCATGCTCATCATGGTCCAGGGCTCTTTGCTCCTTTCCTGTGGGGAAGACCAGCACCACCCTCCTAGAGAGTGAGAGGGAGAGCCCCTTGCTCCTCTCTAGTGGAAAGCTCAAGGGCATGAAGCTATTTTGTTCCTCAGTTTTCAGAATGAAACCAAGTCTTAGATCCCATGTGTGTTTTCAGAGCTTTGTAATCTTGCTTCCCACTCAATGTTCCAGTTAAACTGGAATTATTTAACAATGATCATAAACCTTAGGGAACTAACAATCTAATTATATAATCATATGGAAGTAGAGAGATTTAGTCTCAAGAAGGAATGAGATGATGAGGCAGGGGTGATGGGTAGGTTAGAGGTTAAATGAATCTGATCACCGATTTCAAGTAGTAAAATGTCATCCTTTGACAAAGCAATGAGTTACTCTGTGCAACTCCAGAAAACAGAACCAGGACTCATGATATATAGTAGCACGGGTTCTAGAAGAAACTCTATTGGTCACAGGTTTATTTTTTTCTAAGTGTCTTTGTAGATATTGAGTTTTCTGTCCCTGGGTCCAGAAAAGATTAGGTGAATACTTTGGTCCATGCATCAGAGACCCATAAATTTGCAAAGGAGTTATATCTAATGACTATCTTGTTCCTTGCAGCTCCACGATATCCCGTTTCTAGAGCTGAACATTTCCTTTCTACTTCTTTAGCTGTGTGTGTGTGTGTGTGTGTGTGTGTGTGTGTGTATGTGTGTTTGCAATTAATACAATGGACTATCAATTCTGAAAGCTAGTAGAATATACTTTTTCAAGAAAAAAAATGATTGTAACTTTTGTGATTATATCGAAATCAAGTAAAAATCAAGCTGTCTTTCTTGAGCTAATATTATTTAGGCCATAGAAGAAATATTAAAATGAATGGAGTACGGTAGCTATCCAGGGATTAAAACTGGCCAACATGTGATCATTAATAAATGGCTATTCTATTATTAGATAACTGTTTTAACTTTAGGAAAATCATTTAAACTTCTGGTGTTCTCTTATCTGGGGGAAAAATAAAAAAGTTTGAACTAAAATACCACTGTTTCAAAATGCTATTCTACTCTCAGGAGGCTGAGACAGGAGGGTTGTGAGTTTAAAGTTAACCTCAGCAAAAGTAAGGCACTAAGCAACTCACTGAGACCCTATCTCTAAATAAAATGCCAGAATATAAGACTGGGGATGTGACTCAATGGTTAAGTGCCCCTGAGTTCAATTCCCAGTACCTACCCCCCAAATGCTATTATTCTGGAATCTTGCCTTGTCTCTTGTCTCTCATTCTAGCACTTTGATTCCTCACTCTTTGAATTTATATTCCTCTTTATACAGAGGGTTCTTAAAATCGTTTCCAAAGGTACATCTTAAGGACCAAAATAAAATACAAAAAACCCACATTCAACTCATAGATCGTCTTCTACCTTCTCGTACGTAAACAGGAGTGGGTTATAAAACAGAAATTCAATAATTAATTTCAATTCTGTCATAAAGCAACTAGCTGTATAACCTTGATCTAAGTGTGTCATATGTTTGTACCAAGTGAGCATGATGACATTCATCCTAAGCTCCTGATTGTGAGAACCAGATGACAGAATGAATGTGCTTGCAGATGGGTGAGCCTGTGGCATCACTGTGCCGTGATCCTGCTGCTGTGCCTTCCGCACAGCTTCCTCTGGACCAGGTTGTGAAGAGCATCCAACGAAAGGAAGGTTGCTCACTGTGTGGGCCTGGCTCTCTTCCACACTCATCTGCCAGAAGGACTGTGTAGAAGCTACTAGAACGTGACTCAGACTAGGAAACTAGAGCCCTTAATATATCTACATTGTGCGCACCTTTTGGTGAAGTACTTTATCTGCTTATACATTCATTTCCCCCTTTATCACAAGATATGAATTTATAATATATGTACGTATGTACATATATACATATATACATACATATATTTAATAGAATTTAGAGAATTAAATGTGATCATTCTGCATTTCTGATTGTTCACTTGTTTTACTTGTACTCTAGGAGGCTCAAAGCTAAGTTCCAGGTTCAAATAATACAGCTCCTCAGTAAGATGTTCTGGATAAAATATGGTATACTCCCTTTTCCTTGTATTTTTTAATACTTTCTTTTCATGTTGCTTTATTTGTGGTTCTACACCTGGAATTTTAAAATTTCTGTTGGAAGTGGAGGAAATATGAATGGATGTTTCTGTGGCAATATCCCCACTTTATTTACTGATTCTTAGTGTTAGAAATAAATGAGATGTTTTCGTTTCCAACTTCAAGTTTGAGGCATATACCTGACTTTGTAAGGTATTGGGAGCATATTGCACTATTTTCTAAAGTCATTCTTGGAACTATATTTTCAGGCTATAATTTTTAGGGGCAAATGGGGGTATTTTCAGGAAGAAGAAACATTGAGTATAATCATTTGCCTGTCATTTTTTAGAATATAATATATTCAGGGACTGAGCCCAAGAACATGGCTGGAGAGACTTTTATCATTAGCATAGACCAAGAAAGTGGACCTCTAACAGTAAGTAGTACTACTCCTTGGTAGAAAGAAGCTTGTAATTTGGATGGAAACATGGTGAGAGTAAACCAGAATGTAGACTGGCCTAAAGTAATCATAAATAAATATTGAGTTTGTTTTAACTCTTGGACTCACAGATTAAACTTTGTCCCATTGTCTCAAATACTGAGCACCTATAAAAACTTAAATATAGCATATAATATGATGATGATTATTTCATCGTAATAAAATAATATTAATCAATATAACAATGAACAGGCTGTATATTATGATTTCTGATCAATTTTAAGGCACCTGTGTCAGTTTCATCAAAATATTTGTAGAATTGAAAACTTGGGACATAATGAGAAAGAATGAAAGAAAAACCAGAGAGAGTTCATAAATCTTTTCTTGTTTATAAACCTAAATGCTACACGAGCAAATGCCAGGCTATGATCAACAAGGTCGAGTTGTGAGTGTGTGTTTGTGTGTGAGCACGCACGTGCATGTGTGTTTAAAAACTGTATTCCAACAGGAAACAAAGCGATTTGTTGAATTTTCTCTACTGTAATTTTTGTTGTCTTTTTTGGTGATTCATCTGTTTTTCTAAACATGGAAAATTAGGAGTTAATTTTTGTGCTTTTCTTTCAGGATCATAAAGCTGAGATCTAAGTGGGAAGAGAGAAATGGATGGGGCAGGCAGTAATTTTCCAACTGTTCTCCCCATGACCACTTCCTTAAGGAAGAAAATAGCCCTCTCCTATAGTTATGCCACAAAAGTAAGGCTGTTGAGAAACAGGACAAGAATGATTTCAGCTCTGGAGAAAAGTAGAAGAGATATCAAGCAGTAAGACACAGGGAAAGGCTGGAAGTGGTAAAGTGTTTAGTGTCCAGTAGGTTCTGGAATGATTTTCAGACTGCCCAATAAAAAGACTAGAGATTTTGATGAATTCTTGGACAGGAATTCAGAAAGATCACTCATAAGAAGTATTGCTTTTTGTTTTTATTTTTATTTTTTTATATTACCTTCAAACAGTTTATGAGTTCTCTCATCTAACACCCTCGAAAAAAGTCACCTCCACCTTTCTCTTTAATAGTAACTGTCTGTTGAGTCACTCAGTTCCTTGTTGTTTGGGGTTCACTGAGTCCCTAGGGAGGGGCCTGTGCAAGGCAGAGTATGTATGCTTTTAAGGGAGGAGGTGCTTGCTGTGTGTGGGTAGATACCGTGGCCTGGAAAGGTGACAGCACATTGCCTGAGGAACTGAATTAAACTCGAAAACTCATTTGATGTTTACCAGATGTGAGCATTACCCTATTAGACTCACCTTAGAAATAATTAACTAATGCTGAAGGCTTATGTAATATATTCGCTTATATAGAGACAAGAGTGGAATTTGAATGTACTTGTTCAAATGCCTCATCAAGCATTCTATACAATGGATTGGATCAAAGAAAACAATACCCTTCAAATTATTCATTCAATTTCCTTCTCTGAGAAGTTGGTGAATATTCATATCAAATTTGTTTTTGCTCTAAATCCTGTGGGTGTGCTCACCTATTTGCTTCATTCAAACTTTGCAACCTTGACAGAGAAAAACAAGAGGATTATCTACATTTTACAGATTAGTGGGTCATGTAACCACTCCAGACTCACATAAATGATACAGAGAAAACGAGAAATTGGGTCTTCTGCTTTCTTAACACCTACAGTGGACTTCAACATTTTGCTTGTAGTAAAAGTGTGGTAGAGATGCCATTTTCCTATGCACAACAGTGATAGATGGACAAAGCACAGAACTGAGAATCAGAGATTCTAATTTCACTTCTATGTGACTGTGGTCAAGTGTCTCTTCTTGAACTAATTTGAAAAAAATTAAAATATAAACTTCCTGTGGTTAATCATTGCTTAAAAGTATTGTTTCTCATCACTATCTATGAAGAAATAAATAAAGGCAGGAAAGCTCCTATTGCGATAAATTTGCTGGTGGTGGGCTCTCAATGTAATTAACTATAGGCTGGTGGTTAGGACACAGAAGGAACTGACTTTGTCTATGTCCACAGCCAGTCATGATCACCCAAGTTCTGGAAGTAGATAATCTTACTGTGACAACATATTTCATTCTTCTGGGATTTCCAACTCGACCAGCTTTCCAGCTTCTCCTGTTCTCTGTTTTCCTGGCAACTTATCTGCTGACTCTTCTGGAGAACTTTCTTATCATCTTAGCCATTCGCTGTGATGGGCAGCTGCACAAGCCCATGTACTTCTTTCTGAGCCACCTCTCCTTCCTGGAGATGTGGTATGTAACAGTCATCAGTCCCAAGATGCTGGTGGACTTCCTCAGCCATGACAAGAGCATTTCCTTCAATGGCTGCATGACTCAACTTTACTTCTTTGTGACTTTTGTCTGCACTGAGTACATACTCCTTGCTGTCATGGCCTTTGACCGCTATGTAGCCATTTGTAATCCACTACGTTACCCAGTCATCATGACCAACCAACTTTGTGGTGCACTGGCTGGAGGATGCTGGCTGTGTGGACTCATGACTGCCATGATTAAGATGGTTTTCATAGCCCGACTCCACTACTGTGGCACACCTCACATCAATCACTACTTTTGTGATATCTCTCCACTCCTCAATGTCTCCTGTGAAGACTCCTCACAGGCTGAACTGGTGGACTTCTTCTTGGCACTCATGGTCATCGCTGTTCCCCTTTGTGTAGTGGTGGCATCTTATGCCACCATCCTCACCACCATCCTCAAGATCCCTTCCTCTCAGGGTCGCCAAAAGGCTTTTTCCACCTGTGCCTCTCACCTGACAGTTGTCACTCTCTTCTATTCCACAACCCTTTTCACCTACGCGCGTCCCAAGCTCATGTATGCCTACAATTCCAACAAGGTGGTATCTGTTCTCTACACTGTCATTGTTCCTCTTTTAAACCCCATCATTTACTGTCTGAGGAACCGTGAAGTAAAGGCAGCCCTCAAAAAGACCATACTTTGCAAAGGAAGCAGGTCAAGGGAAGAGGGGGATTGCAGTAGTTAAAAAATGCATAGGATACTTTCAGGCTTGAATAGGGAGAGGATTACAACACATTTTCAACCTCAGTCTCACCTTTATTTAACCATCAGCCTCCAGTACTTAAACACCATTCATCTGTGTATATGTGTAGGTACAGGTGGTAAAGATTTTCTCCTATTCTGTAGGCTCTCTTTTCATGATATCGATTGTTTCCTTTGCTGAGAAGAAGATTTTTAGTTTGAGTCCATCCCATTTATTGATTTTTTATTTTACTTATTGTGCTTTAGAGTCTGGATAATTAAGTCAGATCCTAAGCCAACATGATTTGTGCCTACTTTTTCATTAGTCACAGGGTCTCTATCCTAGTGTCTACGTCTTTGATCCACTTTGAGTTGATTGTTTTGCAGGGTAAGATATAGGGGATCAATTTCATTTCGCCACATATGGATTTCCAGTTTCCCAGCACCATTTAATGTTACTTTAAATTTATGTTTTTCAAGTTTATGGTTTATTTTAAAATTACTCATATTTTCCTCAAAGTTCTATAATAACAACATAATAGTTTTATAATCACTATACCATATAAAATATTAACTACATAGGGAAAAATTTTTGCTTGGCATTGATGTTCCCTTTGAACGCAATCTTATCATTTAAATAGCTTTAATATTAAAGACTGAGTGGGTTGTAATTCTTGATTATTATTAATAATATATTGAGGGTTATGCAAAATTCTCCATGTTTATCTCTTATCAAGTTTTTAACTCAATTGAGAAATAAGAAAACTAACATGCAAATAGAAATCAAAATATCATCTCTTACTAATTCTGACTAGGTTGGAAGAAGTGGTGTAGGAGTATAAAATAATTCAGTATAAAGTATTACTGAATCCTCCAATTATACAGACTTCTGCACTCAATCAACCAGAGTGGTCAGACATGTTCAGGTCTTCCCACTAATGTTTTAGTTTCCTATGACTTGCTAGTTCTTAAGCAGAAGGAAAAAGAATGGAAATGTGTATGTGCCCATCTTCCTTGATGAGTCAAGAGGACAGAGTGTGTGGGAAAATCTTGTGTTGTGTAAATCCAAGAAACTGGAGAGAAGTACTTTCTCTGTGCATAATCCACAGTAATACTTGCAGTGTGAAAGGAATAATTATGAAACTGTGTTGATAACCCTATTATGAATAAATATGTAACTTGTCTGACTATAGTAATACAAAGAGAATAAAAAAGAAATATATGAGAAAAGGTTTTATATACTATTGAAATTAAATTAGTCTTATTCCAAACAAGATAGTATGAATTAGGAGAGAGCAACCACTATGAGAATAACTAAAAATATTTGCAGTAAAAGAAATAACAAGAAATTTAAGTGTATACAGTAAAATAACTATTTAATGCAGAAAGTAGTAGCATATGAATTGAAAAACAAAAAAGTCATAAGACATAAAAAAGTGGAAAGATGTCATATTTAATGTATTAAATACTATAGTATGAAGGCAGAAATTAGCAGAATATACTTGATGTTGTGTTCTCAGTCATCCCCATAATCCTATGGTGGTAACACCCCCTCCACAAGATGTAAGTAAGAATGATACAAAAATTCAACTTTATCCTTCTGTAAGAGATGTATTTAGATTCAAAGATTTAAGTCAGAAGTAAAAAATAGGAAAAAGTTACACTATACAAAATGGTAACCAAAAGAGTCCAATTTTCTATGTCAGTATCAGACAAAATTGACTTTAAAACAATGTTGACTACTAGAGATGAGATAGGACACTTTAAAAAAGACATAATTCCTTGCTCTATTTCTATGAGGTATGTCATTGGGATTTTAATTGGAATTGCATTGAATCTGTATAGCACTTTTGGTAGTATGGCCATTTTGACAATATTAATTCTGCCTATCCAAGAACATGGGAGATCTTTCCATCTTCTAAGATTTTTTTTAATTTCTTTCTTTAGTGTTCTGTAGTTTTCATTGTAGAGGTCTTTCACCTTTTCTGTTAGATTAATTCCCAAGTTTTTTTTTTTTTTTTTTTTTTTTTTTTTTTTTTTTTTTTTGAGGCTATTGTGAATGGGGTAGTTTTCCTAAATTCTCTTTCAGTGGATTCACTTATGAAAAAAATGCGTTAGATTTATGAGCATTGATTTTATATCCTGCTATTTTACTGAATTCATTTATGAGTTCTAGAAGTTTTCTGGTGGAATTTTTCAGCTTCTCTAAATATAGAACCATGTCATTCGCAAATAGGGATAGTTTGAGTTCTTTTCTTATTCATGTCCCTTTAATTTCTTTGCTCTGTCTAATTGCTCTGGCTAGAATTTCAAGGACAATGTTGAAAAGAAGTGGTGAAAGAGGGTATCCCTGCCTTGTTTCAGTTTTTAGGGGGAATGCTTTCAGTTTTTCTCCCTTTAGAATGATATTGGCCATGGGCTTAGCATAGGTAGCCTTTAAAATGTTGAAGAATATTCCTATTATCCCTATTTTTTTCTAGAGTTTTGAGCATGAAAGGGTGCTGTATTTTATCAAATGCTTTTGCTGTATCTATTAAAATAATCATGTGATTCTTAACTTTAAGTCTGTTGATTTGGTGAATTACATTTATTGATTTCTGGATGTTTAACCAACCTTGCATCCCTAGGATGAAACCCATTTGATCATGGTGCTCTATCTTTTTAATATGTTTTTGTATGCAATTTGCTAAAATTTTGTTAAGAATTTTTGTATCTATATTCATTAGGGATATTGGTCTGAAATTTTCTTTCCTCGATGTGTCTCTGTCTGGTTTGGCCTATACACAAAGGACTTAAAATCAGCATACTACAGTGATGCAGCCACATCAATGTTCATAGCTTCTCAGTTCACAATAGCTTGATTGTGGAACCAACCTCGATGCCCTTCAATTGATGAATGGATAAAGAAACTGTGGTATATATACACAATGGAATATTACTCAGCCATAAAGAAGAATAAAATTATGGCATTTGCAGTCAAATGGATGAAATTGGAGAATATCATGCTAAGTGAGATAAGCCAATCCCCAAAAACCAAAGGCCAAATGATCTCTCTAATAAGCGGATGATGATACATAATGGAGGGTGGGAGGGAGGCAAGAATGGAGGAAGGATGGATTATATAGAAGAAAGAGGGGTGGAAGGGGTGGGGCG
Source organism: Sciurus vulgaris (assembly GCF_902686455.1). Lineage (NCBI taxonomy): Eukaryota > Metazoa > Chordata > Mammalia > Rodentia > Sciuridae > Sciurus > Sciurus vulgaris. The sequence goes on along the minus strand of NC_136461.1, from coordinate 119,760,768 downwards.
AAAGGAAAAATAACAAATTGAGACAAACATCATTACAGTACGTGTATGCTTACGGAAATGGTATGACTCTACTTCCAGAGAAATAAGTTTTACCCCATTTATCTACAATGAATCAAAATAAATAAATCTTTAAAAAAGAAATGATTCATCTTGAAGACATAGCAAATGTGAACATATTCACCAAACAATACAACCCTAAAACGTGTATCAAAAATTGATGAATTGGAAAGAGAAATAAATAATTCATCAGTAGTCTAAGGCTTCAGTATCTCACTTTCAATAATTGATAGAATAAGCAAATTGAAGCCCAGCAAGGACACCTAAAACTTAAACAATATTCTTAAATAAATTAACCACATATACAGACTACTCTGTCTGACAATCAGAAAACACATTTTTCTTAAATATACATAAAACATTCTTAAAGATAGACTATTTATTAGGACATAAATTAAATCTCAATAAGTTAAAAAGGATAGAAATCATGCAAGGTATGTTTTCTGACCCACACTAAAATAAAATTATTAAGTATCATTGTAGATTATGCACAGAAAATGCAGTAATTAAACTATAAGCTACTAAATAACTAATGGATCAAAAAAGAAATAAAACAAAAATTTAAAATACTTGGATATGAATGAAAATGAAAAAAAATCCAAAAAACATGACATGCAATTAATGGAGATGTTGGGGCAAATTTGTGGTGGTAAAGATCCACATTAAAAAAGGAATTTACTCTTCTTAAATTATGACATTACAAAAAGAAGAATAAATTAAACCCAAAGCAAGCAGAAGGAAGAAAATAATGAAGATTAGAGAGGAGACTAATGAAATAAAGAATAAAAAAGTAGACCCAAACCCAAAAATTGGTTATTTGAGAGAATATTCAAAATGGACAAGTCTTTAGGTAGACTAAATAACAAAAAAAAGAGAAACTCAAATTTTTCACAATAGTCTCAAAAAAAAAAAAAAAAAAAAAACCTTGGGAATCAACATAACAAAAAAGGTGAAAGACCTCTATAAGAAAAACTACAAAACAGTAAAGAAGGAAATTGAGGAAGAACTTAGAATATAGAAATATCTCCTGTGCTCTTGGATGGAGAGAATAATATTGTCGAAATGCCCATACTACCAAAGCTATTATACAGAGTTAATGCAATTCTCATTAAAATTCCAATGACATTCTTCATGGAACTAGACAAAGCAAAATTCATTTGGAAAAACAAGAGACCCAGAATTACCAAAACAATCCTTAGCAGGAAGAGTGAATCATGAGGCATCACAATACTAGATCTTAAACTATGCTACAGAGCAATAGTAACAGAAACAGCATGGCATTGGCATCAAAATAGACATGTAGACAGAATAGAACACACCAAGACAAACCAACATAAATACAGTTATCTCATACTAGACAAAGGTGCCAAAAATATACATTGGAGAAAAGATAGCTTATTCAACAGATGGTGCTAGGAAAACTGGAAATTCATATGTAGCAAAATGAAACTGAACCCCTATCTATCACCCTGCAAAAAAATCAACTCAAAGTGGATCAAAGACCTAGGCACAGAAACCCTGTGCTTAACAGAAGAAAGAGTGAGACCAAATTTCCATCGCGTCAACTTAGAAAATGACTTCCTTAACCAGACTCGTGAAGTTCCAGAAGTAAAAACAATCAATAGATGGAATGAATGTTGGGGTAAATTTGTGGTGATAAAGATCCACATTAAAAAAGGAAAGAGATCTCTACTTACTCTTCTTAAAAAAAAGTTTCTTCTCAGCAAAGGAAATAATCAATATCATGAAAAGAGAGCATACAGAATGGGACAAAATCTTTACTACATGCACCTCAGATAGAGCATTAATCTCCAGGATATATAAAGAACACAAAAAACTTAACACCAAAAAAAAAAAAAAAAAAAAAAAACCACCCAATCAATAAATGGGCTAAGAAACTGAACAGACAATTCATGGAAGAAGAAATAATACAATCCATCAACAAATATATAAAAAATGTTCAACATCTCTAGCAATTAGAGAAATACCAATCAGAACTACTCTTAAGATTTCATCTCACTCCAGCAAGAATGGCAATTTTCAAGAATATAAGCAACAGTAAATGTTGGCAAGCATGTGGGGGAAAGGGTGCACTCATACATTATTGGTAGGACTGCAAATTAGTGCGATGACTCTGGAAAGCAGTATACAGGTTCCTCAGAAAAGTTAGAATGGAACCACCTTTTGACCCAGTTATTCCACTCCTTGGAAGTTCTTTATACTCAAAGAACTTAAAATCAGCATACTACAGTGATGTAGCCACATCAATGTTTATAGCAGCTCAATTCAAATAGCTAAATATGGATCCAACCTAGATGTTCTTCATCAGCTGAATGGATAAGGAAAACACCATACATATACACAACGTAATATTACTTGGTCTTAAAGAAGAATGAAATTATGGTATTTGCAGGTAAACAGATGGACCTGGAGAATATCATGCTAAGTGAAATAAGTCAATCCCAAAAAAACAAAAGCTGAATGTTTTCTCTGATAAGCAGATGCTGATCCATAATGGGGGAATGAAGGAACTTTGGACTGTGCAGACAGGAGTGAGGCAAGGTGTGGAGGTGGGGGGATAGGAAGGACAGTGGAATGAGATGGACATTATTACCCTATGTACATGAATGAATACACTTACTGGTATAACTACACCATGTTCAGTCCGAGGAAGAAGAAGTTGTGCTCCATTTATGTACAATGTGTATAAATGCACCCCACTGCCATGTATAACTATTAGAACAAATAACAAAACTAAAAATTTTAACAAAAAAAGTTCTTATTTTAAAAAAAGAAAGAGGAGACATGACTCTTCATGTAGAGAAATAAAAAGGGATCATAATGGAATATTATAAATAATTTGTGTCAAAACTGGATACATCTATTATTGTTTGTGTTCTTGATAATACTCATTCTAATTGGAGTATAATGAAATCTTAGAGTTGCTTTAATTTGCATTTCTGTAATTACTAGAGATGTTGAACACATTTTCATATATTTATTAATCACCTATATATCTTCTGTAAAGTATGTGTTCAATTCCTTGGCTCATTTATTGATTGGTTTCTTTGTATTTTTGTTGTAAAGTTTTGTAAGTTCTTTATAAATTTTGGAGATAATTGCTCTATCTGAAGTGTGTGTGGAAAAGATTTTCTCCCACTCTGTAGGCTGTCTTTTCACATTGATTGCAACCTTTGCTTAGAAAAAGCTTTTTAGTTTGAATAAATCCTATTTATTGATTCTTGCTTTGATTTCTTGTGATTCTTGTTAAGGAAGTCCAATTCTCAGCTAACATGATGAAGATTTGGGCCTATTTTTTCTTCTGTTTGGTGCAGGGTCTCTGGTCTAATTCCTTGGTCCTTGGTACATTTTGAGTTGAGTTTTGTGGAGGGTGAAAGATAGAGGTTTAATTTCATTTTACTGCATATGAATTTTCAGTTTTCCCAGCACCATTTGTTGACCAGGCTATCTTTTCTGCATTGTAAGTTTTTGACACCTTTGTTTAGTATGAGGTAACTATATTTATGTGGGTTTGTCTCTGTGTCTTCTATTCTATACCTTTGGTCTGCCTGTCTATTTTAGTGCCAATACCATGCCATTTTTGTTACTATTTATCTGTAGTATAATTTAAGGTCTGGTATTGTGATATGTTCCACTTCACTTTTCCTGCACAGGATCGTTTTGGCTATTTGAGGTCCAGGCGTGGATGTGGGGAGAAAGGCACACTTTTACATTGCTGGTGGAGTTGCAAATTGGTCAGCCACTCTGGAAAGCAGTGTGGAGAATCACCAGAAAACTTGGAAAGGACCCATCTTTTGATACAGTTATCCCATTCCTTGGTTTATACCCAAAGGACTTAAAATTAGCATACTACAGTAATGCAGTCACATCAATCTTTATAACAGTTCAATTCACAATAGCTAGATTATGGAACCAACCTAGATGCCCTTCAACAGATGCATGGATAAAGAAACTGTGGTATATATACACACTGGAAAATTATTCAGCCATAAAGAAGAATATTACAGCATTTGCAAATAAATGGATGGAATTGGAGAATATCATGCTAAGTGAAATAAGCCAACCCCCAAAACCCAAAGGCTGAATGATTTCCCTGATAGGTGGATAATGATATATAATGGGGGTGGAGGGGTGGGGGAGAGAGAAGAATGTAGGAACTTTAGATTATATAGAGGGAGATGAGAGGGAGGGGGATATGAAAAATGGTGGAATGAGACAGACATCATTACCCTATGTACATGTATAACTACATGAATGGCATGAATCTACATCATGTACAAACACAGAAACAGAAATTTGACCTCATTTGTGTACAATGAATCAAAATGCAGTCTATAAAAACAAAAAAAATTTAAATTCAAAATGAGTAATATGTAAAAAGAAAACCTGGATAACATAGGAAAATAGACAAATTCTTAAAATACAAAAATGAAACTGATTCAAGAAGAAATATAAAATATGAATATGTATACAACCAGAAAAATATTGAAATAAAAACCAACAACCTACCCACAAAAAAATTACCCAAGTCAAGATGACCTCATGGGAAAGATTTAACAAGCATTTGAAGAAGAATTAGCATCAAACTTCCCAAAATTTTCAAAAAACAAAAGAGAAGGGAGTACTGTCCAATTGATTTCATGAGACCAGAATACTCTACACTGCTATGGTGCTGTGTATATCACTTTTAATTCTAGTACCAAAGTCAAAAGACAGATGAACTAAAAATAACTAAAGCAAGAATACATTGTTAATGCATACACAATATAGTAAGATGTAGTTATGACTAACTTCATAAAATGTGTAAGAGAGGTAATATTGCATAGTTTTTGCATGTGATAAAATTGAAGTCATCATTACCTTAGATTACAATGTTGTAACTAACACCCCCAGGTTGCTTCAGACCAGGACAGGGCAGCCAGGGACTTCCCCAAGCAGCCCGGCTCCCTCCAGCGGGAAGCGCCTTTCTAGGCTAGCTTCTTGGAGCAGACCACCCAGTGAGAGCCTTTCTACAAAGAGCCAACCACAAGTCCCCAAGCCAGCGGAAACCTCCGACCCGCAAACAGCCTCTGGGACCAGGATAGGGCAGCCAGAGACCTCTCCAGGTCTCTCTCCCTGGAACCAGTAGTGGGCTAGGGGCAGTGTACTTTGGAAGCACTGTATTATCAAGTTACTCCAAGACTTCAGGCTACTGAAGGCTGGGAGGTGATACACTGGAAATCTACAGGGACACTATAAACTAATAGAGGAAATCTGCAATATCACAGAGTCCCACTGACATCTAACCAATATGAAAAGCAAGGAAAGAAAATGTCCCAAACAAAACTAGATACTATATCAATAAAACCCAATGACAACACAGCAGAAAAAATGTCAGAAAGGGAGTTCAGAATGTATATAATTAAAACAATCAAGGAAGCAAACGAGGAGATGAAAGAGCAAATGCAGGCATTGAAGGAAGAGATGAAAGAGCAAATGCAGGCATTAAATGATTGCACCAATCAACAGTTAAAAGAGCAAACATGGGAAGCAAAAGATCATTTCAATAAAGAATTAGAGATACTGAAAAAAAAACAAACAGAAATCCTTGAAATGAAGGAAATAATAAACCAAGTTAAAAACTCCATAGAAAGAATAACCAATAGGATAGAACACCTGGAAGACAGAACCTCAGATATTGAAGACAAAATATTTAATCTTGAAATAAAGTTGACCAAACAGAGAAGATGGTAAGAAATCATGAACAGAATCTACAAGAATTATGGGATATCATGAAGAGGCCAAATTTAAGAATTATTGGGATTGAGGAAGGCTTAGAGAAACAAACCAAAGGAATGAACAATCTATTCAATGAAATGATATCAGAAAATTTCCCAAATCTGAAGAATGAAATGGAAAACCAAGAACAAGAGGCTTATAGGACGCCAAATATACAAAATTACAACAGACCCACAGCAAGACACATTCTTATGAAAATACCTAACATACAAAATAAAGACAGAATTTTAAAAGCTGCAAGAGAAAAGAATCAGATTACATTCAGGGGGAAACCAACAAGAATATCAGCAGATTTTTCAATCCAGACCCTAAAAGCTAGAAGGGCCCGGAACAACATTTACCTTACCAAGCCTTGAAAGGAAATGGATGCCAACCAAGAATCTTATACCCAGCAAAACTTACTTTCAGATTCGACGATGAAATAAGATCCTTCCATGATAAACAAATGTTAAAGGAATTTACAAAAACAAAGCCAGCAATACAGAACATTCTCACCAAAATATTCCATGAGGAAGAGATGAAAAACAACGATGCAAATCAGAAACAGGAGGAACTAGCCTAAAGGAATAGAGAAATAAAGGAGAAACCAAATCTTGTAAAAAAAAAAAAATGAGTCAAATGACTGGGAATACAAATCATATCACAATAATAACCCTGAATGTTAATGGCCTGAACTCATCAATCAAAAGACATAGACTGGCAGATTGGATTAAAAAGAAAAATCCCACAATATGCTGCTGCAAAAGACTCATCTCATAGAAGAGATACCCATAGACTAAAGGTCAAAGGATAGGAAAAAAACATACCATGCACATGGACAAACCAAAAAAGTTGGAGTATCCATCCTCATTTCAGATAATGTGGATTTCAGGCCAAAACTAGTCAGGAGGGATAAAGAAGGACATTACATACTGCTTAAGGGAAGCATAAATCAGCGAGACATAACAATCATAAATACCTATGCCCCGACCATTGGCTCATCCATGTACGTCAAACAAATCCTTCTTAATTCCATAATCAAACAGACCACAACACAATAATACTAGGCGATTTTAACACACCTCTCTCACCACGGAATAGATAAGCCAAACAAAAATTGAATAAAGAAACCATAGATCTCAATAACACAACCAACAATTTAGACTTATCCAACTTATATAGAATATAATATCCAACAAAGAAGGAATACACTGTCTTCTCAGCAGCACATGGATCCATCTCTAAAATAGACCATGTTTTATGCCACAAAGCTACTGTTAGCAGTTACAAGAAGATAGAGATACTACCTTGTACTCTATCAGATCATAATGGATTGAAATTAGAAATAAATGACAGAATAAAAAATAGAAACTTCTCCAATACTTGGAGATTAAATAATACACTATTATATGATGAATGGATAACAGAAGACATCAGGAGGGAAATTAAAAAATTCTTAGAAGTAAACGAGAATAAAGACACATCATATCAAAATCTCTGGGACACTATGAAAGCAGTACTTAGAGAAGATTTATTTCTTGGGGCGCATTCAACAAAAGAAGTACAAATCAACAAATAAATGACTTAACACTATAGCTCGAAGCCCTAGAAAAAGAAGAGCAGACCACCACCAAAAGTAGTAGAAGACAGGAAATAGTTAAAATCAGAGCCGAAATCAACGAAATTGAAAGAAAAGAAACAATCAGAAAAATTAACAAAATAAATAGTTGGTTCTTTAAAAAGATAAAAAACTGGTAAACCCTTAGCCACACTAACAAAGAGAAAGAGGGAGAAAACTCAAATTACTAAAATTCAGAATGAACAAGGAAATATCACAACAGACACGAGTGAAATACAAAACATAATTAGAAGCTATTTTGAAAATCTATACTCCAACAAAACAGAAAACCTCAAAGACATCAACAAGTTTCTAGAGACATATGAATTACCTAAACTGAACGAGGAGGACATACACAACTTAAATAAATCAATTTCAAGCAATGAAATAGAAGAGGTCATCAGAAGCCTACCAACAAAGAAAAGTCCAGGACCAGATGGGTTCTCAGCCGAGTTCTACAAACCCTTCATAGAAGAGCTCATTCCAATACTCCTCAAAGTATTTCATGAAATAGAAGAGGAGGGAACCCTCCCAAACTCATTCTATGAAGCCAATATCACCCTGATACCAAAACCAGACAGAGACACATTGACGAAAGAATATTTCAGACTAATATCCTTAATGAACATCGATGCAAAAATTCTCAACAAAATTTTCCCAAAACTCATACAAAAATATATTAAAAAGATAGTGCACCACAATCAAGTGGGTTTTATCCCAGGGATGCAAGGTTGGTTCAACATCCGGAAATCAATAAATGTCATTCACCATATCAACAGACTTAAAGTTAAGAATCACATGATTATTTTAATAGATGCAGAAAAAGCATTTGATAAAATACAGCATCCCTTCATGCTCAAAACACTAGAAAAAATTGGGGTAGTGGGAACATTTCTTATCATTGTGAAGACCATCTACGCTAAGCCCATGGCTAATATCATTCTAAATGGTAAAAAACTGAAAGCATTCCCCCTAAAAACTGGAACAAGGCAGGGATGTCCTCTTTCACCACTTCTATTCAACATCGTTCTTGAGACTCTAGCCAGAGCAATTAGAAAAACCAAAGAAATTAAAGGAATACGAATTGGAAAAGAAGAACTGAAACTATCCCTGTTTGCTGATGTCACAATTATATATTTGGAGGAACCAGGAAATTCCACCAGAAATCTCTTAGAACTCATAAGTGAGTTCAGTAAAGTAGCAGGTTACAAGATCAATGCTCATAAATCCAATGCATTTTGATACATAAGTGATGAATCTTCAGAAAGAGAAATTAGGAAAACTACCCCATTCACAATAGTATCGAAAAAATAAAATACTTGGGAATCAATCTCACAAAAGAGGTGAAAGACTTCTACAATGAGAACTACAGAACACTAAAGAAAGAAATTAAAGAAAACCTTAGAAGATGGAAAGATCTCCCATGTTCATGGATAGGCAGAATTAATATTGTCAAAATGGCCATACTACCAAAAGTGCTATACAGATTCAATGCAATTCCAATTCAAATCCCAATGATGTACCTTACAGAAATAGAGCAATCAACTATGAAATTCATCTGGAAGAATAAAAAACTCAGAATAGCTAAAGCAATCCTTAGCAGAATGACCGAAGCAGGGGGTGTTGCAATACCAGATCTTCAACTCTATTACAAAGCAATAGTAACAAAAACGGCATGGTATTGGTACCAAAATAGACAGGCAGATCAATGGTACAGAATAGAGGACATGGACACAAACCCAAATAAATACAATTTTCTCATATTAGACAAAGGGGCCAAAAATATGCAATGGAGAAAAGATAGCCTCTTCAACAAATGGTGCTGGGAAAACTGGAAAACCATATTCAACAGAAAGAAAGTAAATCCCTATCTCTCACCCTGCACAAAAATCAACTCAAAATGGATCAAGGACCTCGGAATCAGACCAGAGACCCTGCATCTTATAGACATCTTATAGAAGAAAACGTAGTTCCAATCCTTCAACTTGTTGGCTTAGGATCAGACTTCCTTAACAGGACTCCCATAGCACAAGAAATAAAAGCAAGAATCAACAACTGGGATAGATTCAAACTAAAAAACTTTCTCTCAGCAAAGGAAACTATCAGTAATGTGAAGAGAGAGCCTACAGAGTGGGAGAAAATCTTTGCCACTCATCCTTCAGATAGAGCACTAATTTCCAGAATATATAATGAACCCAAAAAACTCTACACCAAGAATACAAATCATCCAATCAACAAATGGGCTAAGGAAATGAACAGACCCTTCACAGAAGAAGATGTACAAGCAATCAACAGATATATGAAAAATGTTCAACATCTCTAGTAATAAGAGAAATGCAAATCAAAACTACCCTAATATTTCATCTCACCCCAATTAGAATGGCGATTATCAAGAACACAAGCAACAATAGGTGTTGGCGAGGATGTGGGGAAAAGGTGCACTCATACATTGCTGGTGGGGTTGCAAATTAGTGCAGCCACTCTGGAAAGCAGTATGGAGATTCCTCAGAAAGCTTGGAATGGAACCAGCATTTGACCCAGCTATCCCACTCTTTGGCCTATACCCAAAGGACTTAAAATCAGCATACTACAGAGATACAGCCACATCAATGTTCATAGCTGCTTAATTCACTATAGCCAGATTGTGGAACCAACCCAGATGCCCTTCAGTTGATGAATGGATAAAGAAACTGTGGCATATATATACAATGGAATATTACTCCGCCATGGAGAATGATAAAATTATGGCATTTGCAGGCAAATGGATGAAATTGGAGGATATCATGCTAAGTGAGGTAAGCCCATCTCAGAAAACCAAGGGACAAATGATCTCGCTGATAAGCAGATAAGGACATATAATGGGGGGTAGGAGGGGTTAGGGTTAGGGTTAGGGTTAGGTTTAGTGTTAGGGATAAGGAGGGTGGTAAGAATCGAGGAAGGAGGGAAAATAGGGGTGGGAGGAGTGGGGGGAAGGGAAAAAATAACAGAGTGAATCAAACAACATTGCCCTATAAATATATGATTTTAAAAAAAAAGTAAAAAAAAGAATGTGTTAATTAAACAATATTTCATGTAAAAAGCCATGGAAATGACAAAAAATAAAAATAAAAAAAATAAAAAACTCTAGTCTAATAACAAAAGATTAAGAAAAAGAGATTTGAAGAATACCACTTGAAAAAGTCAACAAATCACAAAGGAAAAACAAAAGAATGGAAAAAAGAAACTGGGGCTATCATTGGAATTACAACTAAACACTTAAAATGGCAGTATTAAATCTTCACCTATCACTATTTAAAATACAAGAGGATTAAATTCTCCAATCAAAGGGCACTGGGTAGATGCATAGTTAATGTAAAATTTAATAGTTTGCTGCTTATAAGAGACTTAATTTAGCCTTAAGGATATACACAGACTGAAAGTGAAGCGATGAAATAGATATTTCATGCAAACATACCAAAACCAGCTATACTTAGACAAAAGTAAGATTTTATTCAAAATCTGTCACATGAGACAAAGAAGGTCACAATAATAAAGGTATGAAATCATCTTGGACATATAACACCAATAACTATATATATATATATATATATATATATATATATATATATATATATATATAATGAACATTGGAGCACCTTAAATATATATAATGAACATTGGAGCACCTTAACATAGAAAATTAATAGTTTCAGAGTCAAAGGGAAAAATGGAATACAGTAATAGTAGTGAACTTCAATATCCCACTTTCAGTAACTAATAGATCATCCACAGAGAAAATCAGTAAGAAAACAGAAGAGTAGAATAATGTTTGTCAAATGGGCCTAACAAATATATATAGAATATTTTTTCCTCTTTGATCTATAGGCTGATGAAATTAACCCTGGGATCCTGGTTGCATGGGGTTGAAGATTTGTCACATGGCTATTTTTTGGTCTGCAATGAGTTCTGTGTTTGGTAGACAAGTTATCATGACCTCTAATGGGTGTTGACTCAGTCTGGTCCTTCAGCAAACTTATCTACCTTCAGGACGTCAGTGCTATAGCTTGGCACTGGAATGAGAGTCTGTCTCATGGTCCACCGATCAAAGCCTTATTATAAGGTTGATATATGGATATAGCTTCTTCTTACTCTCTGGGAGGGCTACTTATGGGTCATTGAATTTCTTTGGTGGTAGTACTGACCCTAGTCCCCAGCTGAAATGGTCTGAATATAAGTCATGCATTGAACTACAGCAAATAACAAGGTCTTTGAGGTCAGGGGTTGATGTGTCTCCTGGTAGATTCCCTCCCAGGAAGAACTCTTTTCACATCACACCTGAGAGGGCTGGAGCCAGATTGCAGGGCCATGTTAGGATCTGCTGTGAGACCAAAGGGCTGTAGGTCAGACTTTAGAGGTACAAACATATGTTTTCCTCCAGTTCCCAGAGTGGGCAAGGTGTCTAAGAGAGTCTGAAGCTGAGTGTCAGGTTTGTTTCAGGGTCTAAAGGTTGGCCCAGCTTTTGCAGGCTTTTCACCAAAAGCACCACTACTGTGTGACTCCTCCTGAGTCCATTGTCAGACAGTCTTGAAAATAGCACAAAAGAAACCCTGGGCCACTGCTGGTCCAGAGGGGTACAGAACTTGATCTGGGGCTGTGGTTGGCAAGTAGGCATCTGAATTGGGTCTTTATTCCCACGATGGTCCTCCTAGGTCTTGGTGTCCAGTGGGATTTCAGAGACCACTACTTGAATTCCATGTCTCCCATGAAGGGATTTTTGTCCATCAATGTCTCTTTTTGCCTCCCGCCACTTTTAAAATTTTCTTTTTGTCATTGGTTATCAACAATTGGATTTATATATACTTTGGTGTGATTTTAGTTTTTATTTTGCTTGAGTCATGTTGAGATTCTTACATCTATGGGTTTAAAACATTACCCTGAATTGGAAAAGTCTTAATCACCATTTCCTCAATTTTATTTATTTATTTATTTATTTTTTACTTCATTCTTTCTAGTCTTCTCTCCTGGAACCTTAATTACATAGAAGTTTGACACGTGAAGTTCCCACAACCAGTCCTCTTGTTCGTTTTCCCCCCATTTTCTTTCTGTATGGGCTATGTTGTGGGTAATTTCTACTGCTAGGTACTTAACATTAATTGAACTCTTCAAAAATATTTGCTGTTAGTGCTACCTGGTGTGTTTTTCACTTCAGAGAGTACATTATTCTTCATTTCCATGAATAATACTTGAAGGCTACTGGGAACATAAACTCTTGTGTGAGTTCTAGGAACCATTTGACCTAGTTTTCCAGCCGTTCCTTCCCCATCTCCTGACCGATGTGCAGATTAGTATTCTTTCGAAGACTTGAGGGTACCCTGTTGCAGATATGTGGAGTTCCCTCTGGTTATGATAACTCCTTCTTTCTAGTCTTCTATCTTGAAAACAATCTCTTTGCCCTCCCTATACTCGGGTCTCTATCTTCTCAACACAGTGACACTGCCTGATAAGTTTTGGGTCCCCTGTCTGTGAATAAATAAATACAAACGAACAAACCCTCAATGTCCAACTTTAATACTTTAAAATTTAACTTATTTTTCTTCCATGATGTCCACACAGTGGTGGTTTTGTGAAATTATTTATATCCACATCAAGGTATAACTCTTAAGAATAATACCAATTCCCTGGATGAACTTAGGATCTGAGAAACATTGCCCGTGTATTTTCCTGTCTACTTGATTTTCCTTAGAACAAATTTTAGTTAAAGTGAAGAAGAAGTGAAAGTGTTGACCAACGAAACATATAACATAAGCATCAAGAATAGTTATAACTGGCCTAATTGCTGCAGGATATGGCTACTACAAGGTAAATCATAAGCCGGGTGTGATAAGAGACAGGAGATACTTGAGAACAAAATCATAGCCTTTGTCTCTGTGACAACAAAACGGACTTTTCCGAGCACCTCGATATTTTTCAATTCTGTTTCTTGAGAATGTGTCCTACCTTCCCCCAGCTTCCTGCTTCTACCCCCTCTGATTACCATGAAGGTGCTTAGGTGCTCTTGCAGCGCAAGGAATTTATATGGCATCACAAAATAATCTGTTCTACTTTATCTACCAAGCTTATGTTCTTCCTAAGAATGTGCTTATTTGGTGACGGGGACGGTACTGGGGATCAAAACCAGGGAGTTTTATCTCTGAGCTACCTCTCCAGACCTTTTTATTTTTATTTATTTATTTTTATTTTAAGACAGGGTCTTGCTAAGTTGCCCAGGCTGACCTCAAACATTTTATCCTTCTGCCTCAGACTCCTGAATTCCTGGGATTACAGGTGCACACCATCCCAAGAATGTGCTTTTAAAAGGAGTTACTTACTGCTTTTTTATGTAACTATTTGAAGAAGAACATATTTCCAATGACTGCCATGATGTGATAGAGCAGAAGTCAAGCATAAAGTCTTTCCAAATGGAATTTCTAGAGATTCACTTATAGGTTATGTATTTTTTTTTTTTTAACTAAGACAAAGGTCAGAAGCATCTGACCATCTTACCATCACCGTCACATCAGTCAGTATTTAAACACACCTCCCTTTGCCATTGAGTATAAATGAGTATTGAAATTCATGCAGCCACTATAAACTATGCTTTCATGCAATAGAATACTGTTTACTATTTAAGCCTAGAAGAATTGTCAGAGAGGAGGAATAAGAAAAACTATTAGCAAATTGGACATTATAAATGGGATAAGAAAAATCCTGAATATTCTAGAATTATGAGCCAAATATCAAAGAAAGAAATTTAAGGGAACAAATGCCAAATCCAAAATTATTTTAAATAATAAAATTAAACTAAACTAGGAACAATGTTTTGTAATTATAATGTAGATATATAAGATCAAACCCCTAGTCTAAGTAACCATGCGTGGTAGATCTGACAGAGAAATGATGAAACTTAGGTTGTATTGAAATAAAACCAATTTCCAAACAAGGAAGGTGATCATTCTAAGTCACTTGGTGACACATTTTGAGAACACTCCTAACAAAATAGAAAGTATCTAAAAGAAACCAGAGGAAGAGTTCTGTGAACTCTAATTCATCATTAAGTTAACAACTGTACCCCCCTCAGCCCCCCCCCCAAAAAAAAAACCTTAGCTAGGTTAATCCTATTATAATGGAGACACATTATACATCTTCAAATATTTTAATTGTTTTTGTGTCAGTGAAATATTAGATACATCTATACATCTCTATAGATAATAGGAGCAAAAGAAGGAAGGTATATAAAAGTAGAACTTTACATCATTTAGAGATATTTAAAAGTGAAAGTCTCCCTACTTAGCAATGAACTCACACTGGATTGCTTCACATGAGACTCGTACAAGGACAGAGCAGTGGAAGTGATACCCTTGGGTCCTTTCCAAAGTAGGTCATAGTTAATCAATTTTTATTACATGCATCATATAATACTAATTAAAATCTTTCTAAACTGTGTAGATGCTGTGATAGTTGGAACTTCTATACAAATTGCCATTAACAATGTTTTACATATCCTTTAATAAACAGGCTAAAATCATCCCTTAAGTGTTCTAAGAAAGCAAAATACTTATTGGTGTAAATTTGAAAATGGTTGAGGTTTGGAATTGATTTTCAAGAAACCCAAATTTAATCTCATACCCCTCAAAGTTCATCAAAATAATACCACGGGAAGCATGCATTATGAGGAAAGTAAAGTTATAAATAAGTGAAAGGCAAGAGCATCATCAGTATTATAATTATTTCTGTGTCCTCAGAAAGGACGTTTCTATAGGTGCGAAATATTATTATAGAGCTTTAGGATAAAATCTCACTCTGCGAATCACTTTCCGAATGGCCATCTGAACATCTTTGTTCCTAAAGCTATACACCATGGGGTTCAACAATGGAGTCACAACTGTGTAGGTCACTGTCACTAGCCTGTCTTTGCTAGAGGAGTACTTAGCTGATGGTCGCAGATACACAAAGGAGGCACATCCATAGTGGACGATGACCACAGTGAGGTGGGAAGCACAGGTGGAGAAGGCTTTTCTCTTGCCTTCAGCTGATGGGATCCTCAGGATGGTGTGAACGATGAAGCCATAGGAGATGCAGATGAATGTCAGGGGACCCATAAGAGCTAGAACTCCCCCAGTGAAGATTATGAGTTCATTGATGGAGGTATCAGTACAGGCAAGTTGGATAACTGGTGAGATGTCGCAGAAGTAGTGGTCGATCTTGTTTGGGCCACAGAAAGGGAGTTCAAAGACTAGGAGAGAGCCTGTGAGTGAGAATAGAAAACCAATCCCAGCACAAGCTGCTGCCAATTGTCCACATACCTGCCAGCACATAAGAATGGGGTAGCGAAGCGGATGGCAGATAGCAACATAGCGATCGTAACCCATCACCCCTAGGAGCATGCAATTAGTGACAGCAAAACCAAGGAAGAAGAACATCTGAACAGCACAGTTAATAAATGAGATTGTTCTAAGCAGTGACAGCAGATTTATGAGCATCTTGGGCAGAATGACTAAGGTGTAGCAAGTCTCAGAGATGGAGAGGATCCCCAGGAAGAAGTACATAGGTATGTGGAGACTGGGATCCTGGCGGATGACAGAAACAATGGTGATGTTTCCACTTAGGATAAGCATATAAAGGCACAGGAAAATAGCAAAGAGGATAAGTTGGATTTTTCCAAGACTGGAGAATCCCAACAACAGGAACTCTGTGACAGAGGAGAAATTAGCTTGTTTGACATGGTCCCAGAGACTAACCTACAGAGGACAGAAATAGAAGAACAGATTGTGTACCCTGAATGTTACAGAGAGTTAGTTCCACTATGAATGGAGTAGCAATAAATCAGAGAAGGGATAAGGATTCAAGATGATAAATGCTATCTTGGTCACATCACTTCATAGTATTGTTTCAAAACATTCTGATTACATCTGTTCTCAGTGACATTTCTACATCTTTTATTGTAAGTTTAGGTATTTTTTCTCACATTGCCTAATTCAAATAGCAACTGAGGAATCAAAATAGAAATACTGTGTATAATGACCCTAGGTTTGCCATTCATTTAGTATCTGCTTAGTCCTCTGTGCCTGAGTTTCCTCATTTATAATATAAAAATGTTAATAATAGCTCTCCTAGAATTTTCACAAATATTCAAGCACTTAATGGGACTTGTGCATCTTCTAAGATTTTAATAAGTTTCTGCTATGTATGTTGTTTAATTTTAAAGATGTGACTGCTAGTTTTTCTTGTTTTATTTTGTGTGTTATTTAAATGTATATTTACCTAGAGGTTTTATTTTGTATTTTTTAAATCCTTTTACTTTATTTTAACCAAACTACTGGACCAACATCCAAACCCAATTCCTATTTGGGTACATTTTTAGTGGTAATAATATTGGACTGATATCACATTATCCTTTCCTCTAGTCACACAACCTACTTGACCCTCTTGATAGAGGGGAGTTGAAAGGACTTTGGCATAGTGAGTCTTTCATCATATTTAAATAGTTCTGGAGAAACAAAGCTCTCATGGTCACTCGGTCAGACACAGAGTGTCATTCTGTTAAGAAGATGGATCTGATTTAAAGTTCTGATAGAATTATAGTTTTAACTTAAAAAGGAATAAATCCAAACTATCAAGCCTCTCCTCAATGTGAGCCATTATACCTCTTCACATGTTTCCTGGATTTTCAAAAGAACCCACCATTGCATTGATCACTCCTGACCTTGAAGGGTTTCAACTCCTCCAATTTCACCTTGCTAAAGGGTAGTAAAATTCTTTTCCCCTTGATTCAACTAAAAAAAAAAAATAAATAAGGTGTTTTTTTTTTTGTTGGATTGATTTGTTTTTGGTACAGGGGTTTGAACCCAGGCACACTCTACCACAGACATACATCCCAATCCTTTATTTTTTAATTTTGAAACAGGGCCTTACTAACTTGTGCATGTTCTCCTCCAACTTGTGATCCTCCTGTCTCAGCCTCTGAGGCGCTGGGATTACAGTTGTGCACACCCATGCTGGGCTCAACTAAAATCAAATTGAATTTAATAAATTAATAATAAATCTTAAATAAAATGAAAGCACACATGTGAATTACAAGATGAAAATTATTTTATCAATGTAGTTCAACTCAGGAGAACAACTGGTAGCTGACCCTATGCGTTTGAGGTATGATTCTTTCACCAACATTTTCGAGTGTTTTCACTTTGATCTTCCTCACAGGAGAGGGTTTGGGCTAGACGCCTTGGTGCATGCCTGTGATCCCAGCAGCTGGAAAGTCTGAGGCAGAGCTCAAAGCCAGCCTCAGCAATGGTGAGGCCTAAGCAACTCAGTGAGACCCTGTCTCTAAATAAAATGCAAAATAGGGCTGGGGATGTGACTCAGTGGTTAAGTGCCCTTGAGTTCAAACCCTGGTACCACCCTTCCCCACCAAGAAAAGAAAGGGTTTGGAACAGAAATATCACTTGCTTTTCTATTCAAGTAAATTATAGTGACCAGTACGCTAACATGTAGAATTAATGTGTTTCCTGAGTAAAGTCACCACTTCTATAAATTTATTATTACTATATTCATTTAATTACTCTGTTCATTAAATTAAATTAATACATATACACATTTAATAAACATTTATTGCCTATATTACAAAAACTTCTTAAACTACCCAACATTCTTGGCAGAAATGATACTAAATCAATTTATCTTCTTTACAAACTCCTTTTCCCAAGTTCACCAATTAAAAAAAAAATAAAGTGGTTTTTCTGCAGTAAGACTATGTTTTGTTTTGTTTTGTTTTGTTTTTAAATCTAAGAACTTCTCTGCTTTTGATCCTCATTTTCCCTTCACCTAAAAAACTTTTATTACTTTTTATCCATTCCTAATCACCCAGGTGAAAATTGCTACCTGTGGCTACTCTGTTCTGCAAAGATAAGACTGATATCTCTCCTTTGAACTATTTAACAACTTGCTATTATATTCTGAAATATATTATGAAGAATAGTTGCCTTTACTCTCTTATACCAGAATGTAAATGCCTTGAGGATAAGTTTATATTCCCCAGAACAATGGAAAAACAAATTGCCACATAAAAGCTATTTGTTTAATCAACTGATTATTAAATATTTGATTAATATTTAATTAAATATTAATTATTTTAAAAACTGCATCTGTAAAAGATATTATTCAACCTCTCAAAAGAAATGGTGGTTATTTTTAATCTTGGAAGGAGATATAAGAGACCTGAGATTGGGTCTGCAGCCTATTAGATCACATTGCATAGTTATGATTGTACCACCACATCATAATCTGTCACACAACCAATGAGTTGTAAACATGAGCCAGATCCTCTGCTCATGAATCCCTCTACCATTGCTCTCTCCCCAACTCCTTTTGTTCACAATATTTCATACATCAAACAATGTATAACAAAACCAACACCACTGGGATCTTCCTTGAGGAATGCAATTTATTTACCTCCTCAGCTCCCATTTCTGAGATTTATGCAGTAGATTATTTGTCCACAGAATTCTAGAATAGTGAGGTTCAAGGAAACCGAAACGTCTGCAAAGAAAGGCAGCTCTGTTAGATACTCAGTTCTTTTACTCCTTCATTGCTAATAGATTTTTATAATACTCCTTTGTCAAAAGATAATATTTTCATGTGACATTTAAGAATGGAAGATCAATGTACTAAATGTTGAAAGTCCATTGTTAACGGAGAGCTATGGGTCTTTTCTTTTTCAATTATCCAGGGAAGACTTCCTAATGAATTCAGAAATGGGTGATGGAGAGGGAGTCAGCACCGTGGGCTCTGGAGAGCTTATTTTGTGGCATTTGGTTGAATCCCTCCCTGAGCTTATCCAGCTCCATTGGTGAAGCTCTACTTTATATCCCTCCTCAGTCCCACATCGCGTGTTTTCTATGTTTCCTAACTGGCAAAATCCAATGAAATTCAGTAGTATGACAAACATTTCTGTGTGGACTGCGTTCCTCTCTTTCCTGTGCTGACATCTGCATGCCTCAACCTGTATTCCTACCTCGTCTGCTGAGAATTCTGAGAATTACCCCCTGAAGCATCACTGAAAAACTTTTCTTCTTTTGTCTCTTATTAGCTATGGTCTCAATATGCTGGATGATATTTATACTTTTTAAAACTCCAGGGAGCCATTATTGTAACACTATTTTTGGAACAGTTCCATCTTTCTCACAATAAGTGAAAAAGATGCAGAAAACATCATGGATCCAAATCTCACAGGTCCAATAGGGGAAAAAGGAACAAGAAAAAAAATTGGCATTGGCCATTAGTTGGTTGTCTTTCCCAAACTTCCTGCTACCTCATTAGAAACTGAAGACTGATTCATATTAAGAAAGGAAAGTGAATATTGAAAATGCTGCGTTACAAAGGAAGTAATGCAGGGCTGTCTTTTCTGAGTTATTTTTTAAAAATATACTTTATATTCACATATTTATTACATATGTGTTACAAATAAATCTATTTTAAAAATATTTAAAACTACATCTCATTTTTTGAACTCTGGGTACATATCAGGTGTTCAGAGTTCAAGTTTTTGTTTGTATATAATTCATATTCAGATAATTAAAGCATCAGGCTAAACATGGTTATTCTTTTTTTAATTTGTTCTTATTAGTTATGCATGACAGTAGAATGTATTTTGACATATTAGACATATATAGAGTATAACTTCCCATTCTTCTGGTTGTACATGATGTGGAATTACGTTGGTCCTGTACTTCAGAAATACACATAGGATAGTATTGTCTTATTCATTCTATCATTCCTATTCTCATTCCCCCTTCCCTTCTTTCATTCCCCAGGTCTTTCTTGTAAAGGTGAAACTTTTTTCTTCCTTTGACTTCACCAGGACAAATAAAGCAATGGTTATCATTGCCAAAGAAGAAACAGATTTCTCCCATATAGTCTAGGTTTATTAGAAACCTGCAAATTCAGCTGCTGCACTGACAGGAGAATAGGATCACGGGATGAGGCATAGGAGAAAGAGGACTTTTACTGCCAAAATGGGAATATTGAAGAAGGACAGTAGAGCCTAGGTTTGCTTATGAAAGTTGTGGAATATTTGGATACAAATCACAGAGCTGATACTTTGCTTTCTCCTGACCTTCTTGAAATGGAAAGATATTACCTTTCAAGGGTCTATCTCAAGAGTAGGGAAAGGAGTAAAGAATGGTGGATAAAATATCTTAGATAGCTTGACTATTTTTTTTCCCATTATTCCTATTCTTTTCTGCGGGTCTCTGGTAGTCTGACTGAAGATAGATGAGTGGGGCTGTGAAGTTGGAGAAAGAACAATTAAGTGCCTATTTATAGTTCTGTGCTTCTATTTCCCTGCCCTGAATTTGAAATTAAGTTAAGCTATTGCTGGAGTCATGAAACAGTTTTTAGATCTTCAAATTTCTAGAAATTGTTAATCTTCTTCCTCTGTCAAAGAATATGAAAAAATTCACCTTCACTACTCTCCCTAAAGATCTCATGAGTGAATCACAAGAGGATGGCAGAGCGAATCGAAGGTCCACAGCCACAGCTCTTCCCCACTTGACTCTATTTGCTGCATGTGTCAGTGACTCCCAGTGGCTGCCCTCAGATCAGCAGAAATTGCCCAAATGAGATGATTCCTAACTCAGAGTCTTTTTTACTTCCAATTATATCAACCGCTGACATAAGCCACCAACAGAGATCCCACAACAGCAGCTGCTGCCTCCTGTAATTTTCAAATGTTTACAACAGTCTTTTCTAATAGCAGCTGAGTTTGTGGGTTTCTTGGACATCTGGTCTACTCAGGGAATCTTCCTAACAAACATATCATCACAGGATGCTGGCCAGGTCTCCAGCCTGGTACTGCATAACTCTTTAAAGAAACCTGTCCAGAGAATGCTAAGGTTTTGAACAGAGATAAATCTGGGAGAAAAAATACATACATATATATATGTATTAATCGCATTCACAGACACATGCGGGACCCCAAACCAGGAACTACCTCTTATCACATCCACACAAAAGTGAGGACACTTTTCCATGAAGTTAAATCAATCATTCCCCCCCCCCCACTGGAGTATAAACTTGAGTTTCTAATAAATTTGGTATGAAATATTCCATCTCAAGAATTCCAATATGGTTCATCCATTATCCCCACTGACTTCATCCCCTGAGCCATCAGGTCCGTACTACTGTAAAAAGGTTTTTTTTTTTGTTTTGTTTTGTTTTTTCCATGTAATCAGGAACCACTCCCAAATATGCCATATGAAAAGTATAAGTTTCAGTTGTATTTTCTAGCAATTGTTACAGGACATAAATTCTAATTTTGTAAGTTTCCTTATTTAGGATTCTAGGAGATAAGTGCTCTCAAGAATCTTTATTCCATTGCTTCTCTTTATCTACCTTAAAGCATGAAGAAGAGAAAAAAATTCAGAAATATTGCATTGTATTAAAGACAAAAGAAAAATCTAATAGGTGACTATAAAGATGGTGTATTTCAAAGATGGAGTTAAAATACTTTTAAAACATAAAATGTTAAATAAGAAAAAGCTATCTCTAAAAGTAATATTGAAAGATATTCTTTCACTAAAAATAAATGATTTGATATAGTAAAAGTAACTGATACTTAGGCATCAATATTGCTGTGATGATTAATTTTATGTGCCAACTTGCCTGAACTACAGAGAGCACAGTCACTTGTTTAAACTACTCTGTGCTTGTGAGTATTAACAATTAACATTTGAATCTACATCCTGAGCAAAACAGAGTGCCCTCCCATTGTAAGTGAGTCTCATCCAATCTATTGAAAGTTTTAATAGAACAAAAAGTCCCTGTTAGGATTACCCCAACTGCCTGTCTTTGGGCTATGATTATGGGCTCCTATTTTTTGAAATGAGACTTTAACTCTCACTATTGGCTTTCCAGGCTCTTACGCTTACTGACTGCAGATGGAACTTCTCAACCCCCATAATTACCTGGGCCAATTCTTTGTAATCTCTCTCTCCTCTCTAGTATATAGGTATGTGTGTGTGAACATATATATATATATACAAAAACACACACGTACACACGTGTATATATGTATACATATACATATTAGTGTGTATATATATTTTATATATATCATATATGAGATATATATATATATATATATGATTTGTAACTTTGGTTTTAAACATGAAAGTATGATATAACCTAGCACGAGCACAGGGAAAGCAAATGTATTTTCTTGGAAAGCTTGTAAATTCAAGACAGATAGCATTGGATATGTCTCCACTCAGAGATTTGTATCATTGTGCTCAATCTTGGTTCATAGATCAACCTCAGAGAAACACCCTCATTTACTATTTGCAAATTTTTCTTCTTAACACAATCACTAATCTTATTTTCCTGAACTGATCTCTATTTCTGTCTCCACAGATAATTTTTTCTCCCATATTTTGCTAAATGTTTTAGCCCCATGTCCTAGGATATTATCTGATGCATATAATGGGGAACAAAATCAAGGTCATTTTTCCTTTATCTTGCCTCTACAGAGAAGCAAAATAATAGAAACCTGATTGCTGACACTAAATTGTAGGAGTTACACAATAGTATCTGGTGACATCAAGACAGCTCCAATGTTTTCTTGACCTATGAATTGCAGTTGGTTGTTGCTCATTCCTGAAATCAATAATTCCACCAACTCTTTCAAACTTTCCAATAATTTGGAGGCATGTAATATTTTGAATTTAATTTCTTTTTAAAATACTTACAAAATTTATATTTTCTGCAATAACTTCCAACTGAATCAATGATTAAGAAGGATTAAGACATATAAAATGAAATAATATTTTATTAATATTATGGAGTTTAGCCATCAATAAAGAAATCAGGAATTAAAGGTGAACAGGAATAAAGCTTAGTAGCTCCTGAGTGGAAGTTTTGAAGATAAGGACTACACACAAGAAAAAAAAAAAAAAAAACACGTTGTACAGGCCCTTGAATTAGTACAAAAGCAGGCAGATTCTGGAATGTAACCAACATTTGAAAGACAATTAAGTACAGTATGCAGAATGGTTATCCACTTGATAACAGTTTTAATTTGAATGAAAGTCATAGTGCGTACTCTCTTTGAAAAAATTAAAACACAGAAAACCAGCAAACTTTCTGGCATAAAAAAAATAGGGGACAAAGTGTATAGAAACCAGAGCTGATGAACCATGAGGAGTATAAACCAGAGCTGCTGAGCCATGAGGAGAAAATCATGGAAATGAAAAAGCTAGAGAGAAAGGGAAAAAAAAGGAAGAAGAGAGAGAGATGAGAGAGAGAGAGAGAGAGACAGAGAGAGAGAGAGAGAGACTGAGAGAGAGAGAGAGACAGAGAGAGGGAAAGTTTCAACATCTGTTTATCAGTTAGGCCAAATATCTGACTGAACTGTGAACCATATATGTGTAGAATATATGCAAAGAAACCCAGAAGTATGAAAGTTAAATAGAAATAAATACCATTCAAGAAAACTAGATCTCAATTTGAGTCCAACCAAGTTCCTTGGCTACTAAAACTAAAAAAGACTAATAATTGCCAAGTTAATATAACAGAATCTTTACATAATATTCACCAGGACTTGACAAAGTCCCAAATTATTTCACATATGAGTAACCAGGAAAATATGGCCTATTCTAAATTAATGTAATATAACTCAGTGTGAACAATAGTAGACCATGATTTTAAAACAGCAGTGATAACTATGTCTACTCATCATCAGAGGTCCAAGGAGATCCCACAGAGGGTGCCTCTACTAAGAAAGAATGAGGTTCTTGGTTTGCAGGCATAGGCTGGTCAGGAACACAGACAAAGGTTTATTTAGGAAAGCAAAGGCATATGTAGGGGGGAACGTGTGCTATCTCAAGAGTGAGGGGTTAAGCAAGGAATACACTCTGAAGGGACAATGTGGGTGATCTCCAGAGGGAGAGTAGCAACCCTTGAGTGTGGAGTGCTGATATTTACAGAGGGACAATGGCCAGGTGCTGGACTAGAGGTGGAGCCAGGGAAGAATTACACAATTTGGCATGAGTTTTCCCTGAGCTTATGTTAGTTTTTGCTGTCAACAGCATGGGTCAAGGGTATGGGCCTAGGGCGTAGGCTTGGTTGCTCAAGAGTTAGAAGGGTTCATAGATGTTTTCTGCACTTCAATGGTTACTGGGTGCTTCTCTGGATACTCAGTCTGTCTTACTTTATCCTGTATCCCCAAATTCCTACCTCACAGTTATACAGAGGACAATATGCTTGCTAGCTGCACCAGCTAAAGTGAAGGGCTGATATGGGCAAAATGAAATTACTCTTCTTACACATTATTGCAGTTCTCACTCAGTTATGTTTTTTTCTGGATTCTGAACTTTTAATAAAGGAATTTTATCTCTACAAAAATCATAAATTATAATACTGTCAGTAGATTTCTCTGTAGAAACCACATAGCTGGGAGGGAGTAAGATGATATATTTTCAAAGTACTAAAAGTAAAAGAAAAAAAATAAGTCAACCAGAAAGCTGGAAAACAAAAAATACATGTTATGTGATTTTGTTAAACTAAGTTTTGGTGACTAAAAGCAAATCGTCGGTCTCTTGGGACTGGGTGTGGTATTGGAGACTAATTAGGATGGGGCATGAGGACGTATTTGAGTGACAGAAATATTCTGTATCTTGATCATAGTGTTGGTTACATGTATGCATATACTTGTCAAACCATATACTTAGAATGAATTCCTATTATTACATATAAATCATGTCTCAATAAATTTGCTTAAAAGATGAAACAATCATAAACATACCATACATAAGAGCTAATGCTATGAAGCTTCTAGAAGCAACTATAAAGGAATATTTCTTTAACCTTGGTTTAGGAAAATGTTTCTTAGGGAAGATAGATACTTGAGTTATATACATATATATGTAGATATATATATATACAGATATATATGTAGATTTTGATAGATGTGCATATATATAGATATACACATACATCTACAAATATTCTAAGTAAAACAAAACTATAAATTAAATTTAATCAATATTTAAAAGTGTATTTATATTAAAAGACGTATTGCTCCCAGGTACTCAGGAGTCTAAGGCAAGATGGTAAGTTAATGAGCAACCTGGGAAACAGAGAAACCCTTAAAACAAAACAAAACAAAACAAAAAACCAAAAAGCAGAAAAAAGACACTATTGAGAAAATAGAATTGCAAAGACATGTACTTGGAGAGAATGTTTGTAACACATATATTCAACTTGGTAAATATAAATTGCTGAGTTCAATAATTTAAAAATAATTTATTAAAATGGGCAGAACCAGGACAATTTCCTAAGAAAACGTATGAAGAACTAACAGGCAAATGAAAAAAAAATTTCGCTCAATGTAATTAGATATCAGTGTAATACAAATAAAACTAAATGATATACTACTACTATTTCCCTCTATAATGACTAATATGCTAAAAATACACAACAAAACTACCAGTATTGAAAGTTGAAGAGTCTATAAAGCAACTCGTAGGAGTGCATGAGGTGCACCCATCCTGGGAAACATTTGGGCAGCATATTATAGAGTTTACGTAGTGCGTAGCTATCTTATGACCCACAATGCTACTTCTGATAAGAATGAAAACAAATGTTTACAAAAGATTTGTTCAAAATGTAACAGGTCATGCAAGAGCACCTCCATCTTCATCTTTAACCAGTGTAACAAGTAGTCAAAGCAAGAAAGAGAAACAGTAAAAACAGATAGAAATTTGGCCAACATGCTTTTTGTTTTTTAACTGTCTCTAGATTTTGAAACCAAAAACTGAACTGAAATCATCTAAAGAGTTAAAATTTCAGTGATCTGCAATTTATTGCATCGTGGAAGATTATTTTTATCTTGTAAAGACTTTTTTTGTTTAATATATATTTTTTAAACATTTCACTAGTGATTGAATTCTACTTTTGCCATCTGAATTGACTTGAATGTCTTAAAACAGGTAAATATTGTAAAGTGTGTACCTTGATTTCTCACATGGAAAGAGATGTACAGGGAGAATTAAATTATTTTAACACACACACACACACACACACACACACACACACACACACACACACAAGTAACAGTTCTCCACTTGCCCTTTTGAATATAGCTCTGAGGCTTAGTTTTAAAAGGGACAAGTTTTCCTTTACCTACTCTCCCTTTCCCCCTCACTAACCTGGGGGCAAGGAACAAGATTAGCCTGCTCTATCTGCTCCACAGGAAGGAGATATCTGCTAGGGGATCTAGGAAGTGGATATCTCACAAATTAACAAGTGAATGTTAGCACAACATCCGGGCTCCCTGAGAGCCCCTGTCAGAACACATCTGGAACCTGACCTTCGAAGAGCTCCTTTAAAACCTCCCAGTTCCTCCTGATGGGCAGAATCTCAATCTCTGGGACTGGAGTCCCCTGTGCTGCTTCTTTGTTTGCAAAACAATTAATATTCTTTTTCCTTTTTTCTCAAAACAGCGTCCCGGTTATTGAATTGGCTTCGGGGACAAGGACTGAGCTTTCTGTTATAAAAATACGTTTGTAGCAAGTTTGTTCATACTAGCTAATAGGTAGCAACAAACAAAATGCCCCTCGACAGGTAAATGAATAAACATATTTTTGAATATTCATTCATGGCAGCACTATGCAGCAAAGGGAAGAACAATCTAGACACTGTAAGATGGATGACTTGTATCAGAATTACAATTTGTGAAGGAAGTTAGACACACCAGAATACATACTATATTATGGCATATGTATTTAATTAAATGAATGCAAACTCAACTACATTGATAAAGATTTTATATTGTGTTTTTCTAAATAAGAAATCAACTGGAAAGTAGCATAAAATAATTTTGGGGATGATAGAAATATTGCATTTGTTGCCTAAGAGGGTTTAATTATTTGTAAAATTTCAATTAGCATTATATTTAAAATAATTGAATTTTGGTTATATATTCCTTAACTTAAAAATAAGGAGAGAAATGTACTTAAAAGGTAAATTGTAAATCCCCCATAACCATATTAAAAAAAAAATCAAGAAAACATACTCAAGGAACTTAAAATATAGTATTAAAGTTGTGAAATGGAAAGTGGAAAGTGGAGGAAAAGACCAGCTTTTGATGGTCCTAACGTGACGGGCACAGCAAGAACAACAAAATCAATGGTCAAGGGTGATAACTTAAAAATTAGTTTGTAGAACTCTACATCATACAATGACAAGAATGGGATCCTAATTAGAATAAGTTATATTTTATGTACATGTAATATAGCAAGATACAGTCTACTGTCATGTATATCTAAAAAGAACAAATAAAAAAAATCAGTTGGCAGATATGAAAACATTCAAAATGAGTCAAGTAGAGAGGCTCCACTTCCAGTTCAACATTCCCATAACAACACAAGAGGGAGCTCCACAGCTACAAATCTAGATCTATTTTCACAGACCATCCTTCTCTTCTAATAGTAGAAGAAAACCAATCTCATATAAACATGAATTCTGAAAAAAGTCACGTACATATCCTTATGAAGTTATTATAACATAATCACAGTAGAGTATTTCTAGAAAATAACCGTGTCTGTGTAGTGGAAACTTTCATGTACAACCCAGACTCTCCTTCAGGCAAGGGACTTGTTACCCATTGATGGTAGCGTTATTAGTAGGAAGACTTTCACATTTTATCAAAACCAAAGACACCTTATCCAAAGGGAGCCCTTTTCCTGGAACAGACTGCACTGAAACGCAGACCGATGAGATCAATAAAGCTTCAGCTATGAAAGCATAGCTTGAGACTCCTCTGGTCATTCTAGCTACACAGTTCTCTGTTGACTGAACCAAGGCTGTCCCTAGGGTGCAATGAATTTGACTTCTCTCTCTGCTCAATATGCCCTACTCCATTCCACAGGTGTTAATCCTGTGCATTTATTAACATCCTACTTGCCAAGCTGCCTTAAAGTGTTCTTCCCACAGAATACAACCTGTAAGCACCTGGAAGATGTGTGAACAAAATAAAAGATGAAAACTTAAAGCAAACATTTCAAAATGAGCTAAAACAAACTAAAGTGATATAAACTAAGTAATGATAGCAAAGGTCAGAATTTAATTTAAAAGAACTTAGTTATGAGTGATTGGAGGAAGAAATGTTTTGAAAGTAGGTGCTAGATCAGGAAGCAGAAATGAAAAGAAAATAATTTCATAAATAAAGTCCAAACCTGGAGGAGCAGAATACTGAATAAATAGACTAGATAAGATCAAATCAGAAAAAAAAAAGCAGGATATAAAGTGAAAAAAAAAAAGCTACAAATAATACGAAATAATATATTCTGTATAGTTGTATTGTGACAGTTTGCATCATAAAAATACCAGGGCATGATATCAGATGCCATGAAAGTTGTTTCTGTTGGAGAAGAGAGTGAATAAAGGAAGTGTCTGTAATGTTCTGGTTTTTTGGCCTATTTATTGTTAACTTTGTGATAATCTGTTGATGTGTCAATCATGATCAGTATGCCTTTCTGTGTGTTTGTGTTTGGATTTAAAAAAGGTCTATGTGAATACTTTTCTTTTGTAGACTCAATATATATTATATGAGGATATTAATCATCTTGTTTTCTACTCTGAATTTTCTGTAATTCTCCTGAGAATTTTTTTCTTTCATGTTTATGCCTTTGGGTTTGATGTTCAAGGCTTTTCAAATGTCCAGAAACTCATGAATGTTCAAATATATTCAAGACCATGGCACTTAAAAAGCTTGTTTGAAGTTCTTTGTACATAAGAAATGCTTGTTGATTGGAAGGCTCCAGTGTAAAAGAGTCAGGCAAAACAATGCTACTCATCTCCCGGAGGTAACCCCTAACCTACATTGCTTGTTGCTAAACAGGTCCTTTAGCTTTCTTTTTTTTTTTTTTTTTTTTATTGTAAACAAATGGGATACATGTTGTTTCTCTGTTTGTGCGTGGCATAAAGGCATACCATTTGTGTAATCATAAATTTACATAGAGTAATGTTGTTTGATTCATTCTGTTATTTTTTCCCTTCCCCTGCCACCCCTCCCACCCCTCCTTTCCCTCTATACAGTCCTTCCTTCCATTCTTGCCCCCCTCCTTAACCATAACCCTAAACCTAACCCTAACCCTAATCCTAATGCTAACCCCTCCTACCCCCCATTATGTGTCATCATCTGCTTATCAGCGAGATCATTTGTCCTTTGGTTTTCTGAGATGGGCTTATCTCACTTAGCAAGATATTCTCCAATTTCATCCATTTGCCTGCAAATGCCATAATTTTATCATCCTTTATGGCCAAGTAATATTCCATTGTATATATATGCCACAGTTTCTTTATCCATTCATCAATTGAAGGGCATCTAGGTTGGTTCCACAATCTGGCTATGGGTGAATTGAGCAGGTATGAACACTGATGTAGCTGTATCTCTGTAGTGTGCTGATTTTAAGTCCTTTGGGTACAGGCCAAGGAGTGGGATAGCTGGGTCAAATGCTGGTTCCATTCGAAGCTCTCTGAGTAATCTCCATACTGCTTTCCAGAATGGCTGCACTAATTTGCAACCCCACCAGCAATGTATGAGTGTACCTCTTTCCCCACATCCTCGCCAACACCTATTGTTGCTTGTGTTCTTGATAATCACCATTCTAATTGGGGTGAGATGGAATCTTAGGGTAGTTTTGATTTGCATTTCTCTTATTACTAGAGATGTTGAACATTTTTTCATATATCTGTTGATTGCTTGTACATCTTCTTCTGTGAAGTGTCTGTTCATTTCCTTAGCCCATTTGTTGATTGGATTATTTGCATTCTTGGTGTAGAGTTTTTTGAGTTCTTCATACATTCTGGAAATTAGTGCTCTATCTGAAGTATGAGTGGCAAAGATTTTCTCCCACTCTGTAGGCTCTCTCTTCACATTACTGATAGTTTCCTTTGCTGAGAGAAAGCTATTTAGTTTGAATCTATCCCAGTTGTTGATTCTTGCTTTTATTTCTTGTGCTATGGGAGTCCTGTTAAGGAAGTTGATTCTAAGCCGACATGTTGAAGATTTGGACCTACTTTTTCTTCTATAAGATGCAGGATCTCTGGTCTGATTCTGAGGTCCTTGATCCATTGTGAGTCGATTTTTGTGCAGGGTGAGAGATAGGGGTTTAATTTCATTCTGTTACATATGGCTTTCCAGTTTTCCCAGCACCATTTGTTGAAGAGGCTATCTTTTCTCCATTGCATACTTTTGGCCCCTTTGTCTAGTATGAGAAAATTGTATTTATTTGGGTTTGTGTCCATGTCCTCTATTCTGTACCATTGATGTACCTATCTATTTTGGTACCAATACCATGCCATTTTTGTTACTATTGCTTTGTAGTAGAGTTGAAGATATGGTATTGCAATACCCACTGCTTCGCTCTTTCTACTGAGGATTGCTTTAGCTATTCTGGGTTTCTTATTCTTCCAGATGAATTTCATAATTGCTTGCTCTATTTCTGTAAGGTACATCATTGGGATTTGAATTGGAATTGCATTGAATCTGTATAGCACTTTTGGTAGTATGGCCATTTTGACAATATTAATTCTGCCTATCCAAGAACATGGGAGATCTTTCCATCTTCTCAGGTTTTCTTTAATTTCTTTCTTTAGTGTTCTGTAGTTCTCATTGTAGAGGTCTTTCACCTCTTTTGTGAGATTGATTCCGAAGTATTTTGTTTTTTTCAAGGCTATTGTGAATGGGGTAGTTTTCCTAACTTCTCTTCCTGAAGATTCATCACTCATGTATAAAAATGCATTGGATTTATGAGCATTGATCTTGTAACCTGCTACTTTACTGAATTCACTTATGAGTTCTAAGAGTTTTCTGGTGGAATTTCCAGGTTCCTCTAAATGTATAATCATGTCATCAGCGAACAGGGATAGTTTGAGTTCTTCTTTTCCTTCAGCTTTCTGACCGTGATGTTCATTCCATATGTTCACCTGTGTGGGGGAAAGAGCCTAGCGATGCTCCATGCTCTCAATGCACTCACAGTTTTTCTTTGGCTTTGAGTGTAGCCTCTCACTCATGCCTTTGTTCTGCTGTGTGTCTCTAGCCCCAGACTGCTCTGGTTTAAATGTCATAAAGGTAAACCTCTAGTTTTAACTGGTTTGAATGAGATATAGAACAATGCCACTCCAGTGGAATTGCTGTTCTCAGTCGATGAGCTTTCTGTTATTGGCCTGAGATGAGATTGGAATAGAAGTTGAATGCAAACAGGAAGCAACTTTTTTAGAATTTAATATTACAGAGATATACTGCATACAATCAGTGGACAAATCTTTTGGAACAGAGGACACAATAGTTCAAATTTTTCATTTTACTGGTAATTTGTTTTCATTTTCACTTATTTTAAAATTAACAGATAGCACTGTATGTAACATGTACATCAGAATATTTTCAAGTACATATAGAATGGGGAGTGATTAAATCCAGCATACACGTTACCTCAGTTATCATTTTGTGGCAAGACCATTTAATATCTGCTCTCTTGACTTTAAGCAATTTGTTTGTTTATTTTGTCATATTTTACTGAAACATTGGCTTTTTAGGATGTGGAAAAAGGAAACTGGTCCTTCACCGCAGTCAAAGTGAGATGCATGATTAGGAAGCCATGCTGCTTTATTCACGTATTACACTAATATTACTCTTCCCAGTGTCATCTGGGCAACTCAACTATGAAGCTGTTCTGTTCAGAGGTTGTGTGTGGTAAATTGGTCTACTTTTGTTTGGTGTCGCCTTTTTGCAGATGTATTTTCTGCTGTCTCTTCTGCTAAGAACCCTGCCAATCGTCATTTTTTTTCTCTTATAATTTTTGTTTATTTATTTTTTTATCTCCCATGTGCTGTCCTCCCTTCTTGACCTTCTTGAGTGTTTTCGTGTGTTTTTCGTGCCCTTACTATTACGCTAGTGTGTTTATAGGTAGAACATATATGTGAAATCACCAAAGTTCTGATTAACATTTTAAAAATAAAATGTCATAACATATCCACAAGTCAGTGGTGCTAGAAATATAATGAAAAAGCCAATAAACACAAAGAAGGAAAGTAGTTTAATTCAGCACTATGAATCCATGCATTTACATACATGCAAAATAAATAATGATGTAGTATAACTAAAAGAATTTGATTAAATTTAATTAATAAAATTAATCCATAATATAATAACATCCTTAGTACACATCCAAAAGTTTTAATCTAAGTGAAGTTTCTTCACTAGGCATAATTCAAAAACAACTGATAATAGAATTTGTTAAGTTATAAAAATAGAACTGTGTCAATCACATTGTATCATTAACACCTAACAAAGCTAGAAATAAATAGCAGAAGTTACTTAACTACCAGCAAGAAAAATATTCATGATAAATAAACATTCCACTCCTAGAAAATATTTGGCTAATCAAGAAGTCTACTGGGGGTAAAAAGTAATGGATGTGACCAACATTGTACTTATAGAGACATGTAGTGCTGGGATACCTAATTTAATTACTAAAGAATGAAAACAAATAAAACAACTTTACCTAACAATTGAAGAAAAGGAGACAAATATAGGAATAGTGGTAGTAATTTTTAAAACATAAGACTTATGATTTTATATACTTTAATTTGAAAACCTAAATACAATTAATGGGGAGGGTACAGTTTTATTAAACCTTGAAAAAGAAGTCACACATGAAATATGTGTTTCGGTTGCATTCATTGTGTTTTAAAAAGAATATTGGTAAACTGCAGCATCTCCAGACGACTAGACCCAAGATGGTCACTTGTCTGAAATTCAGGACTTGGGTAAAATAAACAGCCCAGGTTGTCATAACTATCTCAAACATCTGCACACCTGGATCATACTCACTCTGTAATTTAACACAGAATCTATGAAAACCACAGAGGCAAATATCAGCTCAAATGAGGGGTAAAGGAGCTGAGTACAACAGGAATATGCATTTTGTGGAGTCACTGATCTTCAGTCAGCATAAGCTGGTTTGTTTCCCAAAGAGAGACTCGTGAAGGAATTTCTATACAGGAGAGTTAGGACCAGAAAACCACAAAAATCTTTTTTTTTTTTTTTTTTTTCTAATGTTACATAGTCTGATGATAAATTTGAGACTGGGTAGTTCCCTTTTCTTAATAAATTCAGTGTGGTGGGCCATGTAGACATTTTAGCCTGAGATGGGACAGGGTGGTTGATCATTCTTATCCATTCATTTGTATGTTACAGAGTGGCTCAAAGGTCTAGTCAGAGAAGGCAGCCTGAAGTGACTTTTTAAAGAATCTGATTGAAATAGAATCCTAACGGAAATGAGCAAAGCCTTTAATATGAGCCTGACAGTCCATGCAGTTTTCTGTTTTATATATGCTTTCACATTATCTATTAGATGCCAACAAAACTCTTGTGAAACAGAAAAGAAAAATTACATTCCTGTATTTTCCAGTACTAAAATGCAGATTCAGAAGAATCATAGATTAAATCATGACCTAACCTAAATGAGCTGATTCTTAACTCATTTAATTACTGTAAGGTACTGTTGCTCCCTTTCACACCATACTATTAGACCAAAGTCATCTCCAGGTCTGGGAATCTCATTTTAAACTAAACATAACCTTAAGCAAAGACTACAATTGGAGATTTTAGATAAACACGACAATTATAGGGAAAAAGATAATGATTGTTAACATCTTTTTGAAAGCTATAAATCAAAGAGATGGAGAATGATAGTCTTTATTGTTACATATGAAAAAGTATCTCCTTTGATCTTTACCATAATGCTGAGAAGAAAAATTTCCTAATTTACATAGGAAAACATGAAGGCCCAAGATGTCAAACAACTCATTCAATGCTATGCATGATAGTATCTATCATGACTTAAAAAATTAGTAACACATTTGACCCAAATTTGTGTGTACCGTTGAAAATTATTCCTATCATAGTGTCTTAAGAGAAAAGCCAGTCTTTCTAATCACTTTCCGAATGGCTAGCTGTACATCTTTGTTCCGGAGACTATATACCATGGGGTTCAACAGCGGGGTGATAATAGTGTAAGTCACTGTCACCAGCCTGTCTTTGCCAGATGTATATTTTGCTGAGGGCCTCAAATAGACAAAGGAGGCACATCCATAGTGGACAATGACCACAATGAGATGGGAAGCACAGGTGGAAAAGGCTTTTCTCTTGCCTTCAGTTGATGGAATCTTCAGGATGGTGCGAACAATGAAACCATAAGAGATGCAGATGAAGATCAGGGGTCCAACCAGCACCAAGACTCCACAGATGAAAATGACCAGTTCATTGATGTAGGTTTCAGTACATGCAAGACTGATAACCGGTGAAATATCACAGAAGTAGTGGTTGACCTTGTTGGAACCACAGAAAGGGAGGATGAAGACCAAAGAAGTTCCCACCAGAGATATTAGGAATCCACTAACAATGCAAGTTGTGGCCAGTTGTCCACAAACTCTCCAGCTCATGAGAACGGGGTAGTGCAAGGGCTGGCAGATGGCAGCATAGCGATCATAACCCATCACTCCCAGAAGCAGGCAATTGGTGACAGCAAAACCAAGGAAGAAGAACATCTGGGTGGCACAACTCATGAAGGACAGTGTCCTAAGTACAGAGAGTAGGTTGATAAGCATCTTGGGCAGGATGACAATTGTATAGAAGATCTCAGAAGTAGAAAGGATGCCTAAAAAGAAATACATGGGCGTGTGGAGGCTGTGATCCAAGAAGATGACTGAAATGATGGTGATGTTTCCACTCAAAATGATCAGGTAGAGACAGAGGAAGACTGCAAAGAGGACAAGCTGCAATTCCCCAAGGCTGGAGAAACCCAGAAGTAGGAACTCTGTGACGGAGGAGGAGTTAGCCATGAAGAGTTGCTCTCATGGAATAAAACCAATATGATGAGGTCCAGAAACCTTTCAAATTGAGGAATGAGAGAAATTTACCCTCAAAAAGTAGTTAGGGCAGTCTTATTTGAACGAGAAACAATGTGGGAGAGGCAGAAGAAATTGTAAACCAGAAATTATTCTAAATACATACATTCTCTCTTAAGAGAAAACCCAGCTTTTCCAATCACTTTCCAAGGGCTAGCTATACACCTTTGTTCTGGAGACTGTATACCATGGGATTGAACAGTAGGTAGGGAGTGATAATAGTATAATGTGTATTTATATGTAAATTATATATAATCTATAAATATATATCATATATACCTATGTGTATGTATATAAATATATGAACCTGAGCTGTTATTTTTATGTCAATGATTTTAGCCGTACATCTGGGACATTTGTTTACATAAAATGTGTAGTCATTGGTTCAAATGAAGTCAGGTCCTTTCCTTGGAAACTTATGGAATTTCCACTCAATTTTTTTAGTGAATTAGTCCTCATAGAAAGTTTTAAAATATATTATTATTTTAGATAGTCAGATCTTTATCCTGATTACTGGTACTTATAGTAATAAGCAATAGTACTGACATCTCAGGATTCATTCACACCCCAACACACACACACACACACCTCCTTTTACTATATCCCCCATTTAGGGAAACAGGCCATGGATCTATCTTTGTATTGCTTACTTTTAAAAGAGCACAGTTTTTGTTCACAAATAATTATCTACCCTATTTCTATGCAGTCATCCCCTAAAATTAATTTGGTTTTGAACCACTGCTAGTGTCTTAGAATTGGCTTTACGATTGCTCTATAAACTCTTATCAGCTACTAGGCCTGATTTCTCCTTATAAAAACACACAGCTAGGATAATTTAGTGTTTCATCAGCATTCCCTTGTTGCCCATTTAGTTACATGGCTTACCTTTGATATATCTGAGATAGCAGGCCAACCCACTGCCAGTCCCAGGACCTGTCTCTGAATTTCTGAATAGAGTGTATAGGATGCTCCCCCTAATGCCTCTGACACAGTTATCATTGCTGGCATTAGCTTTTATGTATTTTAATAAAAATACTTTCTCTCTTTCACCTCCTGCTCAAATGTGTTTCTTTACCTAGATCCCATATCTCAATACAATGCTTCAAAATACTCTTAGTCATTCAAGCTGTAAATTTCTAAGAAATGTTTAAACTCACCATTTTCTCATCCTTCACGTCCAATCTATTTAAAAAATTCTTCTAAAATCCATTCATTATTTTCAAAAAGAAATTAGCTCTTGCTTGAACTATTACAAGAACATTATGAATGGATTCACTAGAGTCTCTCTTGTCATTTTGAACCATCTTCTACAATAGTGGAAGAATTGTCCATCTATAGGACAAATTGTATCATATTAACAAAACTAAATGACCCTCAATATTCTATAAGATATTCTAGGTCTTTCATACTCTTCCCAAATCATCTACCTTTCTACTCATTACTGCCAGTATGTATTCCTTCACAAGCACTTTAAGAAATTTTAGCAACCATGTCAATTTTCATATTACTTCTACCATGTAGAAATATTCAATGCTTTATTTTCATTAAATTTTGTAGCCTTCCTTTAATTTTCAGTTAAAAAGACTGTACTCATGGAATCTTTCCTGTGACTGGATATAAATATATTACCCCTGCCTCTGGGTTTCCTTGATAATCATCAGAATCTTATTTGCTTTACCACTGGTATTTTAAGTTTGTCTTTGACTCTGTAGATTATAATTTGCCAAACACCCAAAGCTGCCTCTTCAACTACACAATAGTGCCCAGTGAATAATATGTGTTTGGAAAGTTGTTAAAAAATTAGATGACCAATTTTTCATAATCATTTCAGAACTCCCAGATACATGGCATAATCGCTTCAGGAATTTCCCAAATTATTATCTTAATATTAATCTAGCATGCAATATTAACCTTATGTTTTAATATTTTTAGATGAAAAATCTGTCTGACATCATTTTACAAATGCAGAAGCAAAAGATCCATTAAAACCTTCAGCTACCTCATTATCATTTTTGATTATCAAGGGGTTCTCTCCAGTATCTCACTAAGTTGTTTTACTTGAATTTTAAAATACTTTACTTTCAAGTTTGAAGACCTTTGAAAATAAATAAACTGCCATTATTTTCTCTTTTTCTTAGCAAAGTTTTTACAAAATTTTGAAATTTGACTAGAACCATGGTTTCAATTGCCTTATTCTAAACTTTTAAATAAATAGGCATGCACACCATGCATTTAACTGTTCTTCCTGAAAAATCACCTCTACGTTTCCACTTTCTTGATCTCCTTTCCATTATTACTAACTAGGGAAAAAAAGAGAACTAGCTTATTGGAAAGCAATACTTTTAAAATTTGACACACATATAAATTACTCAACAGTCACTACTCTTTTCAATTAAGAAATTCAAAGTCCCTAAATAAAAATTAAAACATCGCATTCTTTCAAGTCAGAGTTTTAATGTTCTCTGGTGAGAAGGTTTCTTCATTCTTGGGTTTGTTAAAACAGACATCAATGTAACTGTCTCCTTTGATTTTTTTTCCCTACCCAGTGCCTCTACATTTTCATTCTCATGTTAGAGGAAAATATCTTTATTTCTTTTCACGTTTCCATTTCTGAAAGCTGGAAGAGGGACGAAAAAGATACAAAAACAAAACCAAAAACCAAAACAAAACAGAGGACAGAATATTAGAACCAGAGAGGTAGCATAAATCTTTCAACACCTAGGAAACAAGTTCATTTGTGTCTGGAATATAATATGAGTTGGGTAAATATTTGTTCAATAAATAAGAAAAGAAGCTTGAGTTCACAGAGAAAAATGTGATAGCACCCTGGTATAGATTTTAGCAGCTCTCTGCATATTTTAGGTTGCACATTAATTCTTTATGACAGCATGTCCAGACATTTGAGCTGGATATGGAGCAATGCTAGACACTCATTGATATCTTTCTCAGGGGCTCACATATACTGTCAGGGATGTTGCCTGTATGGAAAATTAGAAGAAAGCCCATGTTATTAATGAAGAAACGTTTTGTGTCTCCTTTTTTCCTTTAGTTCAAACAGAAATTAAGAGAATGGCTATATCTTTGAGAGTACTTTACTGAGAAGATTCATCCCTGGGCTATCACTTCTAGGTATGCAGAAGATACACCTTTTTCACACTTTTGACCTAGAGAAATGGTATTTATGCCCTGTTCCCTTGAAACTAGGCCAGCTGGGTAACTACATTGACCAAAGTGATGCTTTATCAGTTTATAAACCTTGCTGCATAGATTTTGTTAGCATCTACTTCCTGTTTCTTGAAGTATCCACTTTTGCTCCCTAGTCGCTGTATTCTGAGAAAGCCCTAACAATCCTTGACAAATCTCTGGCGTGAAACCAAGGCTTTGGCCAACATCCCCAGATGAACATACAAATAATAACAACATGAACCAATACGCCACATAATGAGTAATCTTAGAAGTTATCTTAGAACTTTTAACTCAGTTTAACTATCAAAGCTGACCCTATGTAGAATAGATACAAACAGATACTCTACTGAGTTCCTGCAAAATTGCAGATTTGTGTGAAAAATAAGTAAATATTGTTAATTTAAGCAACTAAGGTGGCATATAGTTTGTTAAGCAGCAATAAATGATGAGATCAGAATTTGGCATCCAAACACAAGGTGTGATTGTAGTCAAAACTTAGAGCATGGTTATATTGGGTTTGGAACTAATGCTATGGGAAATCTGCAAGGTTTTAAAGGAGTTTGTATTTGAAAGATGGAAGACCCCTGAGGAAACAGTTGGTAAAAGTTAAAAATGAAAGACTAAAATGTTATTAGAGTCTGTTAAAAAAGAAATGCTTATTATACATTATTGGGAAAGAAGGCAGTGTTCTCCCAAGCTGTAGCCTGGAAAATAGAACTTTTCATAAACTCACAGATTTTCTTAGGGAAATTTCTAGGGAGACAATAGAAAATGACACCAATGATGAAATACGAGTAGAAAGGGATGAATTAAAGAAGGTGCTTAGTTTTGATAAGAATTGAAAGGAAACATAAATAATCCAAAACCTACTGACTTTAGAAATGGACATGTTTCTCATATAAAATCTCCCTCAATAAAGACTCTCCAGGTGAGAAATGGTTTCAAAGAAAAGGTCAAATTTGCAATACTATCAGGAAACTCTTGCCTTAGAATAAAGATCTCAAAATATGGCTATACGATAACTTTATTAGAACTTTAAGAGTATAACTAGTGCCGGGCATGGTGACTCATGCCTGCAATCCCAGCTGCTCAGGAGACTGAGGCAGGAGGAGTGCAAATTCAACACCAGCCTCAGCAAAAGCAAGGCACTAAGCAACTCAGTGAGACCCTATTTCTAAATAAAATACAAAATAGGGCTGGGAATGTGGCTCAGTGGCTGAGTGCCCCTTCCTGGTACTCCCCCCACAAGAAAAGGAGTATGACTAGTAAGATTTCTCAGTATCTTAAGGGCCTAAGGGTACTCTTAGTTAATTAATATGTCTTTTTAAAAAATTTAAGAGAATTGCTATATCACAGCCTCACGGTTGACCCATAATTGAAAAAAAAAAAAGAGAAATGTGGATGTGACTGCCATGTGCCTCCTTCCTTCTTTTTAAAAAAGGAATGTGTATTGCACTTACCCTATGCTTTTATCAATTGTATTTTGGAATCAGGAACAGGAAATTCAGTACTTGTGAGCTTTTTTCAGTGCTGTGACTAAAAGACCTGACAAGAACAATTTTAAAAGAGGAAAAAATTTATTTGATAAGTCACAAGTTTCAGAGGTCTCAGTCCATAGAGAGCCGGCTCAGTGCTTAAGATGAGGCAGAACATCATGGTGGAAGTGTGGCATAAGGAAGCAGCTCACATGATGATCAGAAAGCAGAGAGAGATTCCACTAGCCGGATATAAAATATAAATCCCAAAGACATGCCTCCGGAGACCCACCTACCCCAGCCACACCCTATCCACCTTCTGTTACCACTCAGTTAATCCCTCAGGATTAATTCATGGATTGGGTTAAGGATCTTAAAACCCAATCATTTCTCATCTAAATCTTCTTGCATTGTCTCACACATGAACTTTTGGGGATACCTCACAGCCAAACCATAACAGTGGTGATATGCCTTAAGATACTAGAAGCTTCCATTTCTTGTATCTTGGAACATTTAATCTTTGAACCCAGTCACTATGCTGTGAGAAAATCCAAGGAACACCATAGAAAGTACTACATGGAGAGGAATTAAAACCTACAGCCTACAGCCTTAGCCAATCTCCTGGCCGTAAGTGGTACATATTGCCAGCCACATTAGTGAGACATCTTAGAAACAGGTCCTTTAACTAGTCAAGCAGTTCAGTTGACATTATATGGGCCAGAGTTAAGCCATCCTCATAAATTTTCCCCAAATTTATGATAAATGATTATTATAGTCTCAGACCACTGAGTTCTGGAGGACATAAATATTGTTTTACTTTCATTGTTCCACTTAGTGGGTGGAAGAGTCACTCATCAGTTGAAGAGACTTAGTAGTCATTGACGTATACTAATCTCTGTCAGGGACATAGATGATGATGGGATTAGGCAATGTATGATCAGGATAAAATACTTCTCACAATGCTAATGTCTGGTAGAGGAGAGGACATATGCACCTAATCACCTGAATAAGTCAGAGCTCAGGAAGAAGCCTAAGTGAGGCTAAATTACTACAGCGTTTTTCAAAATAGAAATCAGGAAATAACATGTACTTCATGAAATTGGTAAGAGGAAAAGAGAATTCCAATGTAGACTAGGTTATACATTGAACAACAGAAGATGATGTCCCTTTCAAATGACAAACTCTAGTTGCTGGTCCAGCTCAGGAACAGTCTCTATGAGGATCCTCCATGGTGCCCCCAGGAAAGGGTGTGATGTCCAGTGTGGCAAACTCAGGTATATTTTATACTACCTTTTGTCAGATTGATATTTGAAGTTTGATGGTGGCTGCTGGGGTCCGTCAATCATTGCTACCTATTTTCCTGTAGGAGTATTATCCTCCTAATTACTATTATGATTTATTTTTAAAGATAATTTGACTCTTCCATATTTCTACTGATAAAGAGACTCAGGAGATCCATATACCAAAAGGATAATAGCAAGTTAGGATACATAAAATCAATAGAAAATTTAAAATCTCATAAAAGTCAGAATTCTGCAGGAAATTCTCTGCACACTAGTATTGGACTCTGATCTTGAGCCACTTTTTATTAAAGTTGGTCAAGGTGTTGAGTGTAAAGTCCATTTCTGAAGCTTCTTAATTA
Organism: Sciurus vulgaris; assembly: GCF_902686455.1. NCBI lineage: Eukaryota > Metazoa > Chordata > Mammalia > Rodentia > Sciuridae > Sciurus > Sciurus vulgaris. The sequence continues at coordinate 119,719,028 of NC_136461.1, read as the reverse complement.
GTACACCTGTCTGTAGTATAGGATTTAGCTTCTTAATTTCTATGATATTCTGTATCCAGAGACCTAGATTCTAAAATACAGTAGCTCCTCCTAAGATTTTTTTTTAATGAATGAGATAAAATAGCACTACTCTAGTTAATTGTCTGCCCTATCCTAGCCAGGATAATTTCTGTTTAGCTCATAGTGATGTGTCAGAGATTTAATATTAAAGGGAAAGTTAAATGCAATAAAGAGATCTAGATAATGGTAGCTGAGATGCCAGTTGATTTCTCTCGTCATCATAATCAATTATAAAATACATAAAATCTGTGACAGGGCATAAATGATGTCTCAAACTGGTAAAAGGAAATGTTACAACAAAATGGTTTGTAAAAATGAAAAGATAAAATAGTAAAAATAGAATTAAATGGTTTAGGTGAGTTTGGTCAGGGAAAAGAATGCTAATGACTGGATCCCTGAGTGACTCTAGACACTCCAAAAACTCTTTAAATTATAAGCAGGATTCCCCCCCCCCCCATTTATGTGAATGAGGACAATTTTATGTATGGGATACATAGTTTTCAACAGATTCTCAAAGAATCCTGTATTGCAATATGTGATCTAGAGTGGTTAAGGTGATTAACCATAGTCATACCATTAGTCAGACCAACTATTGGACACTTTTTGCAAATAGTACCTTTCTGAAATTAACATTTACCAATAAATGCCATCATGATTCCTTATTCTACAGGAAAAGTAGGCAAGAGTGTTACATATTTCTTTAAAGGAGTTTTTCTATCTTACTTTCAAATGAGATGCCAAAGTTGAGGGAAAAAATGTATGAATTACTTTTAAAAATAAAACATGTTGAGTCAAAAAAGGTCAAATACAGTCTTACAAGGGCACTATTGGATTATTTAGTGTTTTATCTATTCCCCCATTCTCCTGATATTGCCAGAGTAGGGAATTACCTTGCTATGTACTTCCTGGAGATTAAAAAACAGAACTGAGTTCACCTGAGAAACTTGAAAGTAGGAATCTGTGGCTATTGGCCTGAAAGGCCAAGTCATCGAAAAAGATGTCTGTTCTTCTGCTCACTATGGGTGTCAGAAATGCTCAAACCTTAACTCTGGGTCAATGGTGAGAAAACTGGCAGAAGAAATCTTTCTGGAATCAATTAAATACTTATTTTTTTTTCAAACTATGTATTTTTTTAAATTTAGATTTTTGTTTTTACAGACTGCATTTTGATTCATTGTACACAAATGGGGTATAAATTTTCATTTCTTTACTTCATGTACAGAGAAACAACATGTATCCCATTTGTTTATAATAAAAATAAACTAAAATTTTTTTTTTATTTCTATGGTTGTGTACAATGTAGATTCACACCATTCATGTAATCATACATGTACACAGGGTAATGCTGTCTGTATCATTCTATCATCTTCCCTACCCCAGACCTTCCCACCCCATTTTTCTCTGCACCATCCAAAGTTCCTTCGTACTTCTCTTCACCCCCACCCCCCATTACCCCTTCCCCTTGTTACATATTGTCATCCACTTATCAGAGAAAACATTGAGTCTTTGTTTTTTTTGGGCATGACCTATTTTGCTTAGCATGATTCTCCAACTCCATTCAGTTACTAGCAAATGCCATAATTTCATTCTTATTTATGGCTGAGTAATATTTCATTGCATATATATACCACAGTTTCCTTATCAATTCATCAGTTGAAGGGAATCACCATTGGTTCCACAATCTAGCTATTGTGAATTGAGCATCTATGAACATTGATTTGGCTGCATCACTGTAGTATGCTGATTTTAAGTCCTTTGGGGAAAAACCGAGGAGTGGGATAACCGGGTCAAATGGTGGATCCATTCCAAGTGTTTTGAGGAATCTCATACTGTTTTCCAGAGTGGCTGCACCAGTTTACAACTCCACCAGCAATGTATGAGTGTGCTTTTTTCCCCATATCCATGCCAACACTTACTATTGCTTGTGTTCTTGATAATAGCCATTCTAATTGGAGTTAGATGAAATCTTAGGGTGGTTTTAATTTGCATTTCTCTAATTACTAGAGACGATGAACACTTCTTCATATATTTGTTGATCACTGGTATATCTTCTTCTGTGAAGTGTCTGCCCAGTTCCTTAGCCCTTTGATTGACTGAGTTCTTTGTATTTTTGGTTGTAAAGTTTCTTAAGTTCTTTATAAATTTTGGAGATTAGTGCTCTGTCTGAAGAGTGTATGGAAAAGATTTTCTCCCACTCTGTAGGCTCTCTTTTCATATAGATTGTTTCCTTTGCTGAGAAAAAGCTTTTTAGTTTGAATCTGTCCCATTTATTGATTCTTGCTTTTATTTCTAGTGCTATGGGGGTCTTGTTAAGAAAGTCTGGTCCTAAGTCAACATTAGAAGATGGAAAGATCTCCCATGTTCTTGGATAGGCAGAATTAATATTATCAAAATGGTCATTCTTCCAAAGGTGCTATACAGATTTAACACAATTCCAATTAAAATCCCAATGACATTTCTCATACAAAAATAGAGAAAGCAATCATGAATTCATCTGGATGAACAAAAGACCCAGAATAGCTAAAGCAATCCTGGGCAGGAAGAGTGATGCAGGAGGTATCACAATACCAGACTTTAAACTCTACTATAGAGCAATAGTAACAAAAACAGCATGGTATTGGCACCAAAATAGACAGTAGTCCAATGGTATAGGATAGAAGACACAGAGACATATCCACATAAGTACACTTATCTCGTGCTAGACAAAGTTGCCAAAAACATACAATGGAGAAAAGATAGCCTCTTCAACAAATGGTGCTGGCAAAACTGGAAATCCATATACAGTAAAATTAAATACTTCTTTGCCCAATAAATTCTCCAGAAGACATGTGACCCAGAAAGGTGGTGAGTCTTCTGAATTAAGAAGTAAATCCATACACTGTCACACAGAGCTGGCTTCAAGTGTATTACAAGAAATGTGGTAAAAATTTGAAGGAGGAAACTTCCAGAAACCGTGAAACCATTCCACAAGAGAAAGACTCAGTGTGCAACATGCAAGGCCCTGAAAGTACCTAAGAGCCAAAGGAGAAGTTTCCTCCCTGTTCCTTTCCCTCACCAGTGTTATCTTTGAGGAATCAGTCACCACAACAAGAGAGAGAAGTGGCAGCTGTGTGTATGTGCAATCGTGGGGATGGAACCTAGGGGTGCTAAGCCTCTGAGTAACATGCCCAACCCTTCTCTTTTATTTTGCTTTATCTTATTATTTTATTTTATTTTTTTAAAGACATAGTGGAATATTTATATAATGGATTTCTCAGCACTAAGAAAAAACTACAGACACATGAAACAACATGGATGACACTCAAAAATGTTGTGCTACCCGTATTGTGATTTCTGTGCTCATAGATTTAATTTTGCCTGTTCTTTAACTTTATTATTTTATTTTGTGACAGTTTCTTGATAAGTTTGCTTGAACTGGCCGCCTGCCTCTGCCTCCTGAGTCTCTGGGATTACAGGCATGTGCCACAACTTCCAGGTTAGATTTTAGTTATTACAGTGAACTGGGCATTTAAATTTAAGAAGCTTTCTGAGATTCCATCTGAGAAGTTTAAAAATCTTAGCCCACATGTTGGTTTTAAAGGGATGATGAGGAGCAAACCATTTTATGACATACATGTTAAAGAGTCTTATTACTTCAATGAACCTGTTAAAGATAGAATATACATGTAATAAAAGAAAGCGTTACTTATTAAGGAATCCAAAATATAATAATATTTCAATCAAATGGCTTTAGAGATCCTTTCTTGCCCAGTGCTTTTCTGATAGCAAGTTGAACATCCTTGTTTCTGAGGCTGTACACTATGGGGTTTAGTAATGGGGTGACAATGGTGTATGTCACAGTCACCAGCCTGTCCTTGTTGGAGACGTAGTCTGCTGTAGGCCTCAGGTAGATGAAGGAAGCACAGCCATAATGAACAACAACGACAGTGAGATGTGAGGCACAGGTGGAAAAGGCTTTCCGTTTGCCCTCAGCTGAGGGAATCTTCATGATGGTCCTCAGAATGCACAGGTAAGAGACACAGATAAAGAAGAAGGGAACCACAAGCACAAGAACCCCACAGATGAATATGACAAACTCGTGAACGTCTGTATTGGTACAAGCCAGGCGAATGACTGGTGAGATGTCACAGAAGTAATGGTTGACTCTGTTGGCGCTGCAGAAAGGGAGACTGAAGACTAAGTTGACTACTGTCAGTGAGGCCAAGAAGCCTGAAATCCCACAGCCAGCTGCCAGTTTCCCACATACTTGCCAACTCATAAGGATGGGGTAATGCAAAGGGTGACAGATGGCAGCATAGCGATCATAACCCATCACACCTAAGAGCAGGCAGTTGGTAATAGCAAAACCAAGGAAGAAGAACATTTGAATGGCACAGCAGGTGAAGGAGATGGTCCTGGCCACAGAAAGGAGATTGATGAGCATTTTGGGCAGGATGACAAAGGTGTAGAAGGTCTCAGATGTTGACAGGATGCCAAGGAAGAAGTACATGGGAGTGTGGAGACTTTGGTCCGAGCGGATGACACTGATGATGGTGGCATTGCCACTAAGAATGACAAGATACAGAAAGAGAAAGACCACAAAGAGAACAAGCTGAATTTCACCAAGGCTTGAAAAACCCACCAATAAGAACTCAGAGATCCCAGTGAAGTTTTCTGCCACAACCTGTAGCAAAGTGAGAAAGAAGTAAAACATACTCAGATACATCATGTAAAAACCTAGGGACGGTGTCACTTCCGGAAGATCGACTGATGTACGTGTATATATATAACTCTTAGGATTAAATAATAAGAGTAACACTCAGCTGAAGAATGTGGGCAAACAATTGTACAGACAATTTACCTGATGATATCAATGGGTAGGAAATGAACATTTGAAGAAACACACAGTATCACCAGTCATTAGGGGAATACAAATTAAGGCCACAATGAAATACACGAGCCAGCAGAACTATGACTAAAGAGATAAACAATAAAAGGTGCCCTTAAGGATGAAGCAAACTGAAATCTTCACACATTGATGGAGGACATGTAAAATAACACAGTCACTTTAGAAATGTCTGGTGCATTCATAAAATAGTAAAATTGACCCATCAATTTATTACATATCACAATTTATTACTTATCACAAATAATATTTTATTACATATTTTTATTTTATTGCACATCACAAATGATAGTTGTGTATATCTATAGTATAAAAGATGATATCATTTTAATACAGCAGAAAATGACTAAATCAAGCTAATTAACATAAGCATGATCTCAAATATTTAACATCTTGTGATGGAATCATTTGAAATTTAATTTCCTCAGCAATTTTGAAATGGAAGGAACTCAATTATAAGCTATATTACTATCCTGCAAAAGAGATCATAAAAAGAAATTATCCCTAGGAATCTACAAAAGAGAAATGACTATCCACCTAAGCCTTTTTTGTGAATGTTCATAGTAGTATTATTTATATTAGTAAAGAAAATGGATGGACATCCAAGATGGTGGACTAGAGGGTGACTGCATCTCCTGTCGCTCCAGAACTCAGGATTCAAGACGGGGAGGTATTGAGAGACTCAGACCAACATAGAGCCGAGGGGTGAGTCTCTCCCAATGGGTGAAGCTTGGCCTGAGCGGCAGGCCCGGACAGGGGCAGCTTCTCGGAGCAGGGCAGGGCAGCGAAAGTCTTCCCCAAACAGCCCTGTTTTCTCTGGTGGCAGGCTCATTCCACAGCCAGCTTCTTGGAGCAGGCCTGCCCAGTGAGAGCTTTTCCACAGAGAGCCAAACCCAAGCCCTGAACCCAGTGGTGGGCCCTGACCCACAGGCAGCTTCTGGGACCAAGGCAGGAGAGGGAGAGGCTTACCCTGAGCAGCCTGGCTTCCTCAGGTGGGGGCAGGTCCTGTCCATAGCCAGGTTCTAGGAGTAGGACCACCCAGTGAGAGGATTTCCACACAGAAGCAGCCCCCAGCCCTGGATCCAGTAGCGGGCTAGGGGCAGCTTTCTTTGGAAGCACTGCATTGTCAAGTTCCTCCAAGACATCAGGCTACTGAAGGCTGGAAGGTGATATATTGGAAATCTATAGGGACACTATAAGCCAATAGAGGAAATCTGCAATATCTCAGAGTCCCACTGATATCTGACCAATATGAGAAAACAAGGGAAGAAAATGTCCCAAACAAACCTAGATACTATATCAATAATACCCAATGACAGCACAGCAGAAGAAATGTCAGAAAGGGAGTTCAGAATGTACATAATTAAAACAATCAGGGAAGAAAATGAGGAGATGAAAGAGTAATGCTGGCATTGAAGGAACAGATGAAAGAGCAAATACAGGCATTAAATGATCGCACCAATCAACAGTTAAAAGAGCAAATACGGGAAGCAAAAGATCATTTCAATAAAGAGTTAGAGATACTGAAAAAAAAAAAAACCAAACAAACAGAAATCCTTGAAATGAAGGAAACAATAAACCAAATTAAAAACTCCACAGAAAGCATAACCAATAGGAGAGAACACCTGGAAGACAGAACCTCAGACATTGAAGAAAAAATATTTAATCTTGAAAACAAAGTTGACCAAACAGAGAAGATGGTAAGAAATCATGAACAGAATCTACAAGAATTAAGGGATATCATGAAAAGGCCAAATTTAAGAATTATTGGGATTAAGGAAAGCTTAGAGAAACAAACCAAAGGAATGAACAATTGATTCAATGAAATAATATCAGAAAATTTCCCAGATCTGAAGAATGAAATGGAAAACCAAGTACAAGAGGCTTATAGGACTCCAAATACACAAAATTAAAACAGACCCACACCAAGGCATATTATAATGAAAATACCTAACATACAAAATAAAGACAGAATTTTAAAGGCTGCAAGAGAAAAGAATCAGATTACGTTCAGGGGGAAACCAATAAGAATATCAGCAGTTTTTTCAATCCAGACACTAAAAGCTAGAAGGGCCTGGAACAACATTTTTCAAGCCCTGAAAGAAAACGGATGCCAACCAAGAATCTTATACCCAGGAAAACTTACTTTCAGATTTGACGATGAAATAAAATCCTTCCATGATAAACAAAAGCTAAAAGAATTTACAAAAACAAAGCCAGCATTACAGAACATTCTCAGCAAAATATTCCATGAGGAAGAGATGAAAAACAATGATGCAAATCAGCAACGGGAGGAACTAGCCTAAAGGAATAGCCAAATAAAGGAGAAACCAAATCATGAATTAAAAAAAAAAAAAATGAGTCAAATGACTGGGAATACAAATCATATCACAATAATAACCCTGAATATTAATGGCCTGAACTTGTTGGGACTAATGACACATTAACTAACTCAGGCTGACGCCTTACTCCCTGACTAGTGAGCAAGATCAAGGCTCAAAGGTGGTTTTGATAGTTAATGACGATAAATCGGACCACCGTCAGGGATTGGTTAACACTAGTTCTGTGAAGTTGATCAGAGCGTGCTTGCCATATAGTGCTATGGGACTCTCACCTGCGTGAACCCCCATGCCCTGCTGACCTTTAAGCTGTTTGGTTCCTGCCTAGCCTCCACCCTACATAAAAGCTGTGTGATTTCCTCAATAAACGAGATTCCTGCTGTGCCTCCTGCGCTGACAGACCTCCTGGCTCTGGTGTGTTTCCTTTGCTGCTGACACTCATCATCCTACTTGGCCCTGTATTCTCCTTAGGTGGGCCTGGAGGAGGTACATTGGACTTTGTTGCCAGACAGGGAGCAACATGAACTCATCAATCAAAAGACATAGATTGGCAGATTGGATCAAAAAGAAAATCCAACAATATGCTGCCTGCAAGAGACTCATCTCACAGAAAGAGATACCTACAGACTAAAGGTGAAAGGATGGGTAAAAAACATGCGATGTACACAGACACAGCAAAAAAGCTAGAGTATCCATCCTCATTTCAGATAATGTGGACTTTAAGCCAAAACTGGTCAGAAGGGATGAAGAAGGACATTACATACTGCTTAAGGAAAGCAAAACAATCATAACAATCATACATATCATAAAGACATAACCAGACATAACAATCATAAATATCTATGCCCCAAACATTGGCTCATCCATGTACATCAAACAAATCCTTCTCAATTCCAGAAATCAAATAGACCACAATACAATAATACTAGGCAATTTTAACACACCTCTCTCTCCACTGAATAGATCTTCCAAACGAAAATTGAATAAAGAAAACATAGATCTCAATAACATAATTAACAATTTAGATTTAATGGACATTTATAGAATATACCATCCAACAAAGAACGAATACACTTCTTCTCAGTAGCACATGGATCCTTCTCTAAAATAGACCATATTTTATGCCACAAAGCTACTGTTAGCTACTGTTACAAGAAGATAGAGATACTACCTTGTACTCGATCAGATCATAATGGATTGAAATTTGAAATAAATGACAGAATAAACAGGAGAAACTTCTCCAATACCTGGAAATATAATAACACATTATTATATGATGAATAGATAACAGAAGATATCAGGAGGGAAATTTCAAAATTCTTAGAAGTAAACAAGTACAAAGACACATCATATCAAAATCACTGGGACACTATGAAAGCAGTACTTAGAGGAAGATTTATTTCATGGAGCACATTCAACAAAAGAAGTAAAAATCAACAAATAAATGACTTAACACTATAGCTCAAAGCCCTAGAAAAAGAAGAGCAGACCACCACCAAAAGTAGTAGAAGACAGAAAATAGTTAAAATCAGAGCTGAAATCAACAAAATTGAAAGAAAAGAAACAATCAAAAAAATTAAGAAAAAAAAGAGTTGGTTCTTTGAAAAAATAAACAAAATTGATAGACCCTTAGCCACACTAACAAAGAGAAAGAGAGAGAAAACTCAAATTACTAAAATTCCGAATGAACAAGGAAATATCACTACAGACACAAGTGAAATACAAAACATAATTAGAAGTTATTTTGAAAATCTATACTCCAACAAAACAGAAAACCTCGAAGACATCAACAAGTTTCTAGGGACATATGAATTACCTAAACTGAACGAGGAGGACATACACAACTTAAATAAATGAATTTCAAGCAATGAAATAGAAGAGGTCATCAGAAGCCTACCAACAAAGAAAAGTCTGGGACCAGATGGGTTCTCAGCCGAGTTCTACAAACCCTTCAAAGAAGAGCTGATTCCAATACTCCTCAAAGTATTCCGTGAAATAGAAGAGGAGGGAACCCTCCCAAACTCATTCTATGAAGCCAATATCACCCTGATACCTAAACCAGACAGAGACACATTGAGAAAAGAAAATTTCATACCAATACCCATAATGAACATCGATGCAAAAATTCTCAACAAAATTTTAGCAAATCTCATACAAAAATATATTGAGAAGGTAGTGCACCACGATCAAGTGGGTTTTATCCCAGGGATGCAAGGTTGGTTCAACATCTGGAAATCAATAAATGTCATTCACCATATCTACAGACTTAAAGTTAAGAATCACATGATTATTTCTATAGATGCAGAAAAAGCATTCGATAAAATACAGCTTCCCTTCATGCTCAAAACACTAGAAATAATAGGGATAGCGGGAACATTCCTTAACATTGTAAAGGCCAACTCTACTAAGCCCATGGCTAATGTCATTCGAAATAGTGAAAAACTGAAAGCATTCCCCCTAAAAACTGGAACAAGGCAGGGATGCCCTCTTTCACCACTTCTATTCAACATCGTTCTTGAAAATCTAGCCAGAGCAATTAGACAAACCAAAGAAATTAAAAGAATACAAATAGGATAAGAAGAACTCAAACTATCCCTGTTCACTGATGACATAATTATATATTTAGAGGAACCAGGAAATTCCACCAGAAAACTTTTAGAACTCATCAGTGAATTCAGTAAAGTACCAGGTTACAAGATCAATGCTCTTAAATCCAATGCATTTTTATATATAAGTGATGAATCTTCAGAAAGAGAAGTTAGGCAAACTACCCCATTCATAATAGCCTCAAAAAAAAAAAAATACTTGGGAATCAATCTCATAAAACAGGAGAAAGACCTCTACAATGAGAACTACAGAACACTAAAGAAAAAAATTAAAGAAAACCTTAGAAGATGGAAGGATCTCCCATGTTCTTGGATAGGCAGAATTAATATTGTCAAAATGGCCATACTACCAAAAGTGCTATACAGATCAATGCAATTCCAGTTAAAATCCCAATGACGTACCTTACAGAAATAGAGCAAGCAATCATGAAATTCATCTGGAAGAATAAGAAACCCAGAATAGCTGAAGCAATGCTTAGCAGAAAGAGCGAAGCAGTGGGTATTGCAATACCATATCTTCAACTCTACTACAATGCAATAGTAACAAAAATGGCATGGTATTGGTACCAAAATAGATAGGTAGATCAATGGTACAGAATAGAGGACATGGACACAAACCCAAATAAATACAATTTTCTCATACTAGACAAAGGGGCCAAAAGTATGCAATGGAGAAAAGATAGCCTCTTCAACAAATGGTGCTGGGAAAACTGGAAAACCATATTCAACAGAAAGAAAGTAAATCCCTATCTCTCACCCTGCACAAAACTCAACTCAAAATGGATCAAGGACCTCGGAATCAGACCAGAGACCCTTCATCTTACAGAAGAAAAAGTATGTCCAAATATTCAACTTGTCAGCTTAGGATCAGACTTCCTTAACAGGACTCCCATAGCACAAGAAATAAAAGCAAGAATCAATAACTGGGATGGATTCAAACTAAATAGCTTTCTCTCAGCAAAGGAAACTATCAGTAATGTGAAGAGAGAGCCTACAGAGTGGGAGAAAATCTTTGCCACTCATACTTCAGATAGAGCACTAATTTCCAGAATGTATGAAGAACTCAAAAAACTCTACACCAAGAATGCAAATAACCCAATCAACAAATGGGCTAAGGAAATGAACAGGCACTTCACAGAAAAAGATCTATAAGCAGTCAACAGATATATGAAAAAATGTTCAATATCTTTAGTAATAAGAGAAATGAAAATCAAAACTACCCTAAGATTCCATCTCACCCCAATTAGAATGGCGATTATCAAGAACACAAGCAACAATAGGTGTTGGTGAGGATGTCGGGAAAAAGGTACGCTCCTACATTGCTGGTGGGTTGCAAATTAGTGCAGACATTCTGGAAAGCAGTGTGGAGATTCCTCAGAGAGCTTGGAATGGAACCAGCATTTGGCCCAGTTATCCCACTCCTGCCCTATACCCAAAGGACTTAAAATCAGCATACTACAGAGATACAGCAACATCAATGTTCATAGCTGCTCAATTCTCAATAGCCAGCTTGTGGAACCAACCTAGACGTCCTTCAGTTGATGAATGGATAAAAAAAACTGTGGTATATATATACAATGGAATATTACTCGGCCATAAATAATGATAATATTATGGCATTTGCAGGCAAATGGATGAAATTGGAGAATATCATGCTAAGTGAGATAAGCCAATCTCAAAAAACCAAAGGACGGATTATCTCGATAAGCGGATGATGACACATAATGGGGGTTGGGCGGTGTTAGTGTTAGGGTTAGGGTTAGGTTTAGGGTTAGGGCTAGGGAGCATGGCAAGAATGGACGAATAAGGACTTATAGATGGAAAAGATGGTTGGGTGCACTGGGGGGGGGAAGGGAAAAAATAACAGAATGAATCAAATAACATTATCCTATGTAAATTTATGATTACACAAATGGTATGCCTTACTCCGTGTACAGAGAAACAACATGTATCCCATTTGTTTACAATAAAAAAAAAGAAAAAAAATGAAATCATCCCAATATTTGTCAATTTATTAATGGATACACAAAATTTGTTATAACCAAAAATATGTATACTATTCAACAATAAAAATAAATTAACTACTGAAGCATACCACAACATAAATCATCTTCAAAAACATTAGGATAATTAAAGGTAGGCAAGTGCAAAATACCACACATTGCAAATTCTATTCATATGAAATGTCGAAAAAAGTATAATCTACATCAATCAAGAGCTAAAATATTGCAACTTTGGACTTCAGGGAGTGATATTGAACTGCAAACAGGCAGAAAATGTTTGGGGGAGTGATAAAATGATCTAAAACTGGATTGCAGGGATGCTTACACACATCTGTCAACTTGTAAAATCAAAATGGATTAGTTTTGTGGTAGGTAATGCTATTTTTAAAAGGTTATTTGTGGGAATTTTAGAGATCATTTTGATTATTTTTGTATATGTGTCTATTTTAAACTCTAGATGGAAGTCTTTGGTGCATTAGGATTCATTTAAAAATTACAACAGTTGTCTTTCTCTAGGAACTTTAAGCAATTCTGGAAAAAAATCACAGTTCTTCAAAAATTATTTGTAATAACAACTATAAGTTATTAATTATTTGCACTTTTAATCTGATAACATTTACCATGCTAGTGATGCCTGCTAATATTCTTAACCCCAAACTAAAGTAGACATAAATACACAGAAACAAAAATCATATCCCTGAACAGAGAATGATGGTAAAGTAACTTTGGGAAATCTGATAGGTCCTTTCAAATTCCATAAATACGGATTGAGGTAGATTATGAAGTACAACTTGCTCAACTTTTCCCCCTTTGAACAATGAAGTTTATCAACATTCAAGAAAAATAAGCAAACTAATTTTTGACTAATTTTCTGTATTTACATGTAGGATAATTATTTTCTTAGGTGTTCAAAATTGTCCCATCTCTTTTTCTACTTTCCCCATCATCCATCTGGGACATCATGTGCTTGGACTTCACCGTACCTAGAGCCAAACAGTATTGATCTGTTCCCAAGTCACTGAATGCTGTACACAAATTGAATTTGGAGAAAAACACGGTAAACGGGTCACCAGGGCATGAAAAGCAATGCAAAATGAGGTTAGGGACTTGAACTGATGTTTTCTGTAGAAAAAGTGCTAAGAAATATAAACTAGTTTTGATTTTTCTGGCATAAGAAAATAAAGATGAAGAATAATGTTTAGCCACAGAAAATTCCAATGAGTAAAATTACCTTATATCAAATTTGTTCTGCTTATTACACTTAATCCTACCCTCAAGTTCTAACAAGAAAGATTAACCATGACTTAGAGTCCTTTTTTAATTGATTCTTTTTAGTTATAAATGACAAAAGAATTCATTTTGACATAAATATGAAAGCATGGAATACAGCCTGTTCTAATTTCAGTCCCAAGTATATCCCTTCCCCTCCTTCACCTGGCTCCTGCTCCCCTCCCTCTACTCTACTGATCTTTCTGCCATTTACCCACAGTTAATACCTAAATTAATTTCATTCTTACAGAAGAACAAGTCATGATCTTAATATTTGCAATTTATAATTCAGGCCAGGAGCATTAAGTGAACAACAAAAACAGCAACAAAAGATATATTTAAGGCTGACAGTTACAATTCACAACTAAATTGATATCTCTATGTCCCAAGAGTACAGATGGAACCTTCATAAGAAAGTCACCATAAAAAAATGTACAGAGGAGAGAGGTGCACTAATTAATGGGTACTGGCAATACACCACTGTTCAAAGCAAATCAAGAGGAAAAATAAAAGAATTCAGGAAACCCGAAGAGCAAAATCAGTAAAACATATCTTCTAGATATGTATTAAACTTTATATTTTTAAACAACATGAAACATTTGTGATTGTTGACCACAACATGAAACTTCAACCATGTCACAAAGCAGAAGGATACAAACGATTTGCTAATTTAATACAATAGACCAACACTGGGTAATAATATAAGAAGGTTCTGCCACTAGAGAATTATAAAATGCCTGTTGGGTCAAAAGAGAAATAGTAGGTAAATTCAAATGAATTGCAGACAACAACGTCAACTACACTCCACAATTTATAATGTACAACTAAGTTTAAAGGAATGTTCAGAAGAAAATTTATACCTTAATATTTACATAAGCAAAAAATTTAGTGTGGTTTTCAAAATAAATCATCTCAATGTCATCTAAACTATTTCTGACATGCTATAGTAACTCACTTTTTGGGGATGGTACTGGGGATTGAACTCAGGGACATTTGACCACTGAGCTGCATCCCCAGCCATATCTTGTATTTTATTTAGAGACGGGTCTCACTGAGTAGCTTAGCACCTCACTTTTGCTGAGGCTGGTTTTGAACTCATCATCTTCCTGCCTAAACCTCCAGAGCTGTTGGGATTATAGGTGTGTTCCAACACACCTGACTCACTTTTAATTAAATATAAAAAATAAAATGCTCAACTCACATAATGTTAAAAATTATTTTATATGTTAATAACATGCAAAAATTCAAAGGATTTGAAAAAGTATCACTGAATAGAAAATCTAAAAATCTAAACTTAAATGTGATGAAATATGATTAGTAAATAAGGAACAATTTGACTATGAAATAGGACATTTGTTTGTAACAAAAGTACAATTTGCAATGTTAGAAAGCAAACAACAAAGGGAAAATTTCCAAAAATATTGTTATAAAGTTATTAACAAATAAGTTACAAACTGATGGGGAATGTAACTAAAGATGTAAAACTACAACTAAATATGAGCACACAGCTTGTAAAATATGAACCAAATGCATCCAACATAAAAATTCATTTCACTTCATTTAAAATCAAATTGAGAGCATGTATACTCATCAAATTCACAGCAGTGATTTGGGTTAAATAAAAACATTAACTAATAAGATTGTGAATCTGTTGTAAACTTGTGTAAAGAAATTCAGCAAGTTGGATGCAGTGGCCCACACCTGTAATCCAAGGTGCTTTGGAGACTGAAGCAGAAGGAACACAAGTTTGAGGTTAATTTAGCAAAGACCTCTCTCAAAATAAAAAAATAAAATAGGACAGTGGTTTAGTTCACTGGTATAACACTGTTGCTTTCCATCCCCAATACCAAAAAAATTTTAAAAAGGTGGGGGGTATGTCATCAAAGTATACTGTGCTTCTTGAATATATTCATCCAGTTCATTTATTCCAGAAATTTCATTTTATAAAATTTACCATATAATAACTAATTTACACAGAAGCTATATTTATTGTAAGAAAATTTGTAAGTCATAGTAAGGTAAAAGTATTGGGTGTAAGAGAGGCAGTAGTACTTATCCTGGATGAAGAGTATGGAACCAGAGGCAGGTAACTTTTATCTGGGTCCTGCTTCTTCTGTTGGGTGACTGTGTGACCCTGGAGAAGTCTTAACCTGTCTGATACAATTTTCCCATCTAGAAGGTGGGCTGTCCTGAGCATAAAATGCAAGAGAGCACAGGTAAAATGCAGAGAACAGAGCCAGCTATGCAGGCACCACTCTGTCAGTGACACACTACACTATTATTTATTTAAAGAGCATCTTTCTGAGTTTCTATATGCAGATGTGCACATGACTGCTAGGTGGCAATGAAGATACATTTATTACTTCATCTTTCAGATGAATCTGGACTATACAAACCAATGGGCTGAACAGCTATATCAGCCACATCTTAAGGGGGGATGAACTTTCTTTACCTCTTCTGGCTCCCTGGTTCCCATATCTAGTGTTTTTGTCATGAGCCATTCTTTTTTGGAGTCAGATCTATAGAATCTGAAGTGAATTAGTGTTTCTGAAAAAAAAAAAAAAAAACTAAAACTTTCATGACACACTATATTTTCAATACTTTTTTTTCTTTCTTCATTAATCCTCAGGGCTGAAGAGAGAATATTAGAAAGGACAAATTAAGGCAGGTTGCTACAGATATTTTTTAAACTTCCTCTCTTGTTGACCTGGGAAGTGCGATTAGAGGTTATTTCCAAAATTATTTGGGCAGCAGGGATATAAGAAGGCATGGTGTTGTGAACAAGGAACAGGTAAGAAGAGGTTTTGAAACTGTTCAGCTGAGAAGTGGCTAGGGACATTAAAAGGTACATTTAACCAAGCACCTTCTTTCTCAAATCCTAAAATCATCCATGAAAACTCTGTAAGTTTTCAAATAACACAGTTAAAAAAGAAAGAGAAAGGAAAAGGCTTCCTATGATATTCCATACTCTTCTCTTCCAGCTGCTAGATTGGACCCTGTGTTTTGATCCATGGAACCTCATATAGTTCCCTGAGCACGCAGAGAGCCATGTCATGAGGGTCATGTCTCTGTGCTTGGGCAGTCCTCAGATGGTTCAAATCATTTTCTCCCAAATCAGGTTCCAGAGAGTTCTTTAAAGTTCTTCAAAGATTCACTGGGCACACATTAAGCTCTATCTACTCTATGAGGTGTTTGGAACCCATCAAGAAACAAAACAATGTTTGCCCTCATGAAGCACATATTCTACAAACTCTTGCATTTTACATTATTCTAGACAATAATCTTTCTTGCTCAATGCTATTTGAGCTCTTATAAAGCAAAAATAAGGTTGCTGTTAATTAAACAAAAGTTCATGTGTAAGTACCATGAATTCATATACATCTCACTTAGCCCAGCAGCATCAGAGTTCCTGGTAAACAGCAAATATTCAAGTCTATGTGCTAAAATCAAGGAATAAACAAATTGGTACATAAGTAAATCATTGTACTGATATATAGGTATTTCTCATATAGTTGATAAAGGTACTGCCAGTGATCAGGGAAGAAAAATAAAGATTTGTATTCTGAAGAAAGCACTAGAGATGCAGGAAAAAGACATAAATTCACATTTTTGTCTCAACGTTTTCTTTGAGCAAATAATTTAATCTTCCTGAATCTTCAATTTTTTTCCTAAAATTTGAGGTATTATGAAGATTAATGGACAGCATAGATAAAAAAAAGGTAGTCCAGAATTATACATGAGACCCTAATTAAATATTTTTTTCCCTTACTTGCTGGCAAAACTATTAGAAAGCAAGGCACCTACGACTTTGTGAAGTATTTCCAATGTTTTTCTTTTATCCTAATCTGAAGACCTTTTTCTTGGCACTATCCAGCCATTCCTCCTATCATTACCCTGCAATCCTTCATTACCTATTCCATGACGGTGGACCCTAATTTTAAGAAGGTCTCATCAATTTTAGAATTGAACAAGTTAAGTAGTGTAGTTTGCTATCACCTTTGAGGTAGCATAAATGCTTCCTTAAGATTTTAAATCATTTACTTTCTTTGAGCCACTTATTAAATAAAAAAATTTTAAAAAAACACTAAATAACAAAATGAAAGAGTTTCAGAATCCCCAAAATATGGATCCTGTAGTTCAAAGATAATGCTGGTTTCTTGTTTCTTAATCATGGTCCAAGGTCTTCAAGGAGGTGTTTTAGTAATTTAGTATTTGCCGCAAGAAGCACATCTTCCTCCCTTTCTTTGAAAGGTTTCCACCCAACAAAAAGACTTACCACTTCACTCCTCAAAGTAGTGGTCATTGTGCTTCTCTGTATGGCCTTGCTAACTACAACTCCAATAATTATTCTTAATATGCTTTCTCTCCCCTGCCAATCATCATTAGCATCAAGGTCCTACTCCATTCTTTTACTTCCCAGCACTCTAGGGAGCCATTATTATATTGCTACTGGCACAAATTCTGCCTTCCCCCAATTAGAACTGTGAACCCAGGGGAAATGGACCTCAATTCTAATTTGGCAAATAATAAACCATACAGTTGTCTCAGAAAAGTAGCTGGTTTCCTGATTTGAACTCACTGGAGAGGTAACTTACTCTGTAGGGAGACTGCTGGACACTGTCAGCAGAAAAGTCCTGGTAATCTTCTCACATGGTCTTCTTCCTGTAGTTCCTGCATTTTATCTTTTGGTTAGCAAAAACATTGTCCTTGCTGTTCTATTTTTCTGCATTTTATTGGTTCTTTCAGTTACAGATAATATTAGGATTCATTTTGACATAATTATGAAAGCACAGAATATCACAATAAGCAGGGACAGGGAGTGGGCAGAATAAAATTTCACTGGATTAGATAAAGATGAATGAAGGGAAGGGAGGGAGGATGGGAATAGGAAAGACAGGAGGATGAAAAAGACCTAACTTTCCTATGTTCCCATATGAATACTCAACCAGTGTATCTCCACATCATGTACAACCATGAAAATGGGAAGGTATAGTTCATGTATGTATGACATATCAAAAGACATTCTACTGTCATGGATAACTGAAAACAACAAATAAAAAATTTTTAAAATAAAAGTTAAAAAATAAAAGCATGAAATGTAATTCTCTCTAATTCAGTCCCCAGTACGTTGCCTTTCCCTCTCTCGCCACACTGTTCCAGTGCCTGGCCGCTACTGATCTTTCTTCCACGTACCCACAGTTATTATTAAACTAATTTCATTCTAATGAAAGAACATGTCATGTTCTTAATATATGGCAATTTAGAATTCAGGCCAGGAGCACTAAGTGAACAGCAAAAACAACAAGAAGAAAGACTTTTAATTGCTGATTGTTGCACTTGTCAATTAACTTGATCTCTATGTTCCCACAACAGGTGCAACTTTCATAAGAAAGTCACCATACAAAATGTACAAAAGTGATGTGCTAATTAACTGCTAACGGAAATACATCACTGTTCAAAACATATCAAGAAGAAAAATATAACAAAAGATTCAGGAAACCTAAACAGCCAAATCAGTAAAGCATATATTTTAGGTATGTACTGAACGTTATTGTTTTAAAAAGAGTACTCACTTTGTTTTCAAAGGACACAAAACATGTGTGAATGATGACTATTAACTCACTTCAAAAGTTTCAATCACATCATAAAGGGGAAAGGATACAAACAATACCACCTAATCTTTTTTTTTGTTAATGTAAACAAATGGGATACATGTTGTTTCTCTGTTTGTACATGAAGTCAAGGCTTACCATTTCTGTAATCATAAAGTTTACTTAGGGTAATGTTGTTTGATTCATTCTGTTATTTTTTTCCTTCCTGCACCCCTCCCACCCCTCTTTTCCCTCTATAAAATCCTCCCTTCCTCCATTCTTGCCACCCTCCTTAAGCCTAACCCTAAACCTAACACTAACCCTAACCCTAATGCTAACCCCTCCCACCCCCCATTATATGTCATCATGCTTTATCAGTGAGATCATTCATCATTTAGTTTTTTGAGATTGGCTTATCTCACTTAGCATGATATACTCCAATTTCATCCATTTGCCTGCAAATGCTATAATTTTATCATTATTTATGGCCAAGTAATATTCCATTGTATATATATGCCACAGTTTCTTTATCCATTCATCAATTGAAGGACATCTAGGTTGGTTCCACAATCTGGTTGTGGTGAATTGAGCAGCAATGAAATTTGATGTGGCTATATCTCTGTAGTATGCTGATTTTAAGTCCTTTGGGTACAGGCCAAGGAGTGGGATAGCTGGGTCAAATATTGGTTCCATTCCAAGCTTTCTGAGGAATCTCCATACTGCTTTCCAGAGTGGCTGCACTAATTTGCAGCCCCATCAGCAATGTATGAGTGTACCTTTTTCCCCACATCCTCGCCAACACCTGTTGTTGCTTGTGTTCTTGATAATCGCCATTCTCATTGGGGTGAGATGGAATCTTAGGGTAGTTTTGATTTGCATTTCTCTTATTACTAGAGATGTTGAACATTTTTTCATATATCTGTTGATTGCTTGTACATCTTCTGTGAAGTGTCTGTTCATTTCCTTAGTCCATTTGTTGATTGGATTATTTGTATTCTTGGTGTAGAGTTTTTCCAGTTCTTCATACATTCTGGAAATTAGTGCTCTATCTGAAGTATGAGTGGCAAAGATTTTCTCCCACTCTGTAGGCTCTCTCTTCACATTACTGATAGTTTCCTTTGTTGAGAGAAAGCTTTTTAGTTTGAATCTATCCCAGTTGTTGATTCTTGCGTTTATTTCTTGTGCTATGGGAGTCCTGTTAAGGAAGTCTGATCCTAAGCTGACAAGTTGAATATTTGGACATACTTTTTCTCCTATAATTTGCAGGGTCTCTGGTCTGATTCTGAGGTCCTTGAACCATTTTGAGTTGATTTTTGTGCAGGGTAAGAGATAGGGGTTTAATCTCATTCTATTGCGTATGGTTTTCCAGTTTTCCCAGCATCATTTGTTGAAAAGGCTATCTGTTCTCCATTGCATATTTTTGGCACCTTTGTCTAGTATGAGAAAATTGTATTTATTTGGGTTTGTGTCCATGTCCTCTATGCTGTACCATTGATCTACCTGTGTATTTTGGTACCAATACCATGCCATTTTTGTTATTATTGCTTTGTAGTAGAGTTGAAGATCTGGTATTGCGATACCCACTGCTTCGCTCTTTCTACTGAGGATTGCTCTACCTATTCTGGGGTTTTTATTCTTCCAGATAATTTCATGATTGCTTGCTCTGTTTCTGTAAGGTACATCATTGGGATTTTAATTGGAATTACATTGAATCTGTGTAGCACTTTTGGTAGTATGGCCATTTTGACAATATTAATTCTGCCTATCCAAGAACATGGGAGATCTTTCCATCTTCTAAGGTTTTCTTTAATTTCTTTCTTTAGTGTTCTGTAGTTCTCATTGTAGAGGTCTTTCACCTCTTTTGTGAGATTGATTCCCAAGTATTTTATTTTTTTTGATGCTATTGTGAATGGGGTAGTTTTCCTAACTTCTCTTTCTGAAGAATCATCACTCATGTATAAAAATGCATTGGATTTATGAGCATTGATCTTGTAACCTGCTACTTTACTGAATTCACTTATGAGTTCTAAACGTTTTCTGGTGGAATTTCCTGGTTCCTCTAAATATATAATCATGTCATCAGTGAACAGGGATAGTTTGAGTTCCTCTTTTCCTATTCGTATCCCTTTAATTTCATTGGTTTGTCTAATTGCTCTGGCTAGAGTCTCAAGAATGATGTTGAATAGAAGTGGTGAAAGTGGTGAAACTGCCTTGTTCCAGTTTTTAGGGGGAATGCTTTCAGTTTTTCACCATTTAGAATGATATTGGCCATGGGCTTAGCGTAGATGGCCTTTACAATGTTAAGGAATGTTCCCACTACCCCGATTTTTTCTAGTTTTTGAGCATGAAGGGAAGCTGTATTTTATCGAATGCTTTTTTTGCATGTATTGAAATAATCATGTGATCCTTAACTTTAAGTCTGTTGATATGGTGAATGACATTTATTAATTTCTGGATGTTGAACCAACCTTGCATCCCTGGGATAAAACCCACTTGATCGTGGTGCACTATCTTTTTAATATATTTTTGTATGAGATTTGGGAAAATTTTGTTGAGAATTTTTGCATCGATGTTCATTAAGGATATTGGTCTGAAATTTTCTTCCCTCTATGTGTCTCTGTCTGGTTTAGGTATCAGGGTGATATTGGCTTCATAGGATGAGTTTGGGAGGGTTCCCTCCTCTTCTATTTCATGGAATACTTTGAGGAGTATTGGAATGAGCTCTTCTTTAAAGGTTTTGTAGAACTCGGCTGAGAACCCATCTGGTCCCGGACTTTTCTTTGTTGGTAGTCTTTTGATGACCTCTTCTATTTCACTGCTTGAAATTTATTTATTTAAGTTTTGTATGTCCTCCTGGTTCAGTTTAGGTAATTCGTATGTCTCTAGAAACTTGTTGATGTCTTCAACATTTTCTATTTTGTTGGAGTATAGATTTCAAAATAGCTCTGATTATGTTTTGTATTTCACGCGTGTCTGTAGTGATATTTCCTTTTTCATTCCGAATTTTAGTAATTTGAGTTTTCTCCCTCTTTCTCTTTGTTGGTGTGGCTAAGGGTTTATCAATTTTGTTCATTTTATCAAAGAACCAACTATTTATTTTGTTAATTTTTCTGATTGTTTCTTTTGTTTCAATTTCATTGATTTCGGCTCTGATTTTAACTATTTCCTGTCTTCTACTACCTTTGGTGTTGGTCTGCTCTTCTTTTTCTAGGGCTTTGAGCTGTAGTGTTAAGTCGTTTATTTGTTGATTTCTACTTCTTTTGTTGAATGCGCCCCATGAAATAAATCTTCTCTAAGTACTGCTTTCATAGTGTCCCAGAGATTTTGATATGATGTGTCTTTATTCTCGTTTACTCTAAGAATTTTTTAACTTCCCTCCTGAGGTCTTCTGTTATCCATTCATCATATAATAGTGTATTATTTAATCTCCAGGTATTGGAGAAGTGTCTGTTTTTTATTCTGTCACTTATTTCTAATTTCATTCCATTATGATCTGATAGAGTACAAGGTAGTATCTCTATCTTCTTGTATTTGCTAAGAGTAGCTTCATGGCATAAAGTATGGTCTATTTTAGAGAAGGATCCATGTGCTGCTGAGAAGAAAGTGTATTCGTTCTTTATTGGATATTATATTCTATATATGTCTGTTAAGTCTTAACTGTTGATTTTGTTATTGAGATCTATGGTTTCTATATTCATTTTTGTTATGAAGATCTATCCAGTGGTGAGAGAGGTGTGTTAAATTCGCCTAGTATTATAGTGTTGTGGTCTATTTGATTTCTGGAATTGAGAAGGATTTGTTTGACATACATGGATGAGCCAATGTTTGGGGCATAGATATTTAGGATTGTTATGTCTTGCTGATTTATGTTTCCCTTAAGCAGTATGTAATGTCCTTTTTCATCCCTTCTGACTAGTTTTGGCTTGAAGTCCACATTATCTGAAATGAGGATGGATACCCCAGCTTTTTTGCTGTGTCCATGTGCATGGTATGTTTTTTCTCATCCTTTCACCTTTAGTCTATAGGTATTTCTTTGTATGAGATGAGTCTCTTGCACACAACATATTGTTGGATATTTCTTTTTAATCCAATCTGCCAGTCTATGTCTTTTGATTGATGAGTTCAGGCCGTTAACATTCAGGCTTATTATTAAGATATGATTTGTATTCCCAGTCATTTGACTCTTTTTTTTGTTTTGTTTTTTGTTTTTTGACATGATTTGGTTTCCCCTTTATTTGGCTATTCCTTTAGGCTAGTTCCTCCCATTGCTGATTTGCATCATTGTTTTTCATCTCTTCCTCATGGAATATTTTGGTGAGAATGTTGTGTAATGCTGGCTTTCTTTTTGTAAATTCCTTTAGCTTTTGTTTATCATGGAAGGATCTTATTTCGTCGTCAAATCTGAAAGTAAGTTTTGCTGGGTATAAGATTCTTCATTGGCATCCATTTTCTTTCAGGGCTTGGTAAATGTTGTTCCAGGCCCTTTTAGCTTTTGGGGTCTGGATTGAAAAATATGCTGATATTCTTATTGGTTTCCCTCTGAATGTAATTGGATTCTTTTCTCTCGCAGCCTTTAAAATTCTGTTTTTATTTTGTATGTTCGGTATTTTCATAAGAATGTGCCTTGGTGTGGGTCTGTTGCAATTTTGAATATTTGGAGTACTATAAGCCTCTTGTACCTGGTTTTCCATTTCATTCTTCAGATCTGGGAAATTTTCTGATATTATTTCATTGAATAGATTGTTCATTCCTTTGGTTTGTATCTCTACGCCTTCCTCAATCCCAATAATTCTTAAATTTGGCCTTTTCATGATATCACATAATTCCTGTAGATTCTGTTCATGATTTCTTACCATCTTCTCTGTTTGGTCAACTTTGTATTCAAGATTAAATATTTTCTCTTCAATATCTGAGGTTCTGTCTTCCAGGTGTTCTATCCTATTGGTTATGCTTTCTATGGAGTTTTTAACTTGGTTTATTGTTTCCTTCATTTCAAGGGTTTCTACTTGTTTTTTTTTTTTCAGTATCTCTATCTCTTTTTTGAAATGATCTCTTGCTTCCCATATTTGCTCTTTTAACTGTTGATTGGTGTGATCATTTCATGCCTGCATTTGCTCTTTCATCTCCTCCTTCAATGCCTGCATTTGCTCTTTCATCTCCATGTTTGTTTCCCTGATTGTTTTAATTATGTACATTCTGAACTCCCTTTCTGACATTTCTTCTGCTGTGCTGTCATTGGGTTTTATTGATATAGTATCTAGGTTTGTTTGGGACATTTTCTTCCCTTGTTTTCTCATATTGGTCAGTTATCAGTGGGACTCTGAGATATTGCAGATTTCCTCTATTGGCTTATAGTGTCCCTGTAGATTTCCAGTATATCACCTCCCAGCCTTCAGTAGCCTGATGTCTTGGAGGAACTTGACAATTCAGTGCTTCCAAGGAATGCTGCCCCTAGCCCGCTACTGGTTCCAGGGCTTGGAGCTGGCTCTGTGTGGAAAGGCTCTCACTGGGCTCTCTGCTCCTAGAACTGGCCATGGAAGGAGCCTGCCGCCTGTGGGAGCAGGTCTCCTTGGGGAAGTCTCTGGCTGCCCTGCCCTGGTCCCAGAAACTGCCTGCATGCCGGAGCTCACTCCTGGGTCCATGACTTGGAGCTGGCTCTGTGAGGAAAGGCTCTCACTGGGCTCTCTGCTCCTAGAACTGGCCATGGAAGTAGCCCACCACCGGAGGGAGCAGGGCTGCTTGGGGAATTCTCTCACTGCCCTGCCCCGGTCCCTGAAGCCACCTGCGGGCCGGGCCCACTGCTGGGTCCGGGGCTTTGAGCTGGCTCTGTGGGGGAAAGACTCCGAGAAGCTGGCCGTGGAAGGAGCCCGCCGCCCGAGGGAGCAGGGCTGCTTGGAGAAGTCTCTGGCTGCCTTGTCCTGGTCCCAGATGGTGCCTGCGGGCCAGAGCTCACCGCTGGCTCTAGGACTTGGAGCTGGCTCTGTGCAGAAAGGCTCTACTGGGTGGCCTGCTCCAAGAAGCTGGCTGTGGAAGGATCCCGCTGCTGGAGGGAGCAGGGCTGCCTGGGGAAGACTCTAGCTGCCCTGCCTTGCTCTGAGAAGCCGCCCCTGTCCGGGCCTGCTGCCCGGGCCGAGCTTCACCCGATGGAGGAGACTCACCCTGTGGCTGTGTGTTAGTCTGAGTCTCTCAATGCCTCTCCTTCTTGAATCCTGGGTTCTGGAGTGACAGGAGATGCAGTCACCCTCTAGAACACCATCTTGGATCGCCCCCATCTAATCTTGATATGATAGATTATTACTGAGTAATACTATAAGACAGTTCTGCCACTAGAGTAGTGTAAAATGCCTGTTGGGTCAAAGGGAAAATGATAAGTAAAATAAAAAGAGTTGTAGAAAATAATGTCAATTATACTCCATAATTTATAATATATAGCTAAATTTAAAGGAATGATTTAGAATAAAATTTGTACCTTAATTTTTATGTAACATTTAGTAAATTTATCAAAATATCAATCCTCTCAAAGTCATCTAAAATATTTCTTACATACCATAGCAACTCATTTTAATAAACATAAAAAATCAAATATTCGACTCTATAATGTTAAAATTATTTTGTTACTAAATGTAAAAATTGAAAGGATATGAAAGCAACACTGAACAAGAAATCTGAAAATCCAAATTTAAATGTGAAATATGAATAGTTTATAATCAACAGTTTGACAAAATTTACTAGAACATTTATTGGCAACAAAAGCATAATCTGAAATGTTAGAAATCAAACAAGAAGTGGAAAATACCAAAAATATTGTTATAATATAAATAAAAATATATTACAAATTGATGGATTAGGATCCTCATATCAGAAAAAACATTCAGCTTCTGATTTTTTTGGGATTGGCTTATTTTGTTTAGCATGATATTCTTCAGTTCCATCCATTTACCTGCAAATGCCATAATTTCACTCTTCTTTAAGATGGAGTAATATTCCATAGGGTATATACATATCACATTTTTTAAACCATTCATCTGTTGAAGGGCACCTAGGTTGGTTCCATAGTTTAGTTATTGTGAATTGAGCTACTGTAAACATCGATGTGGCTGCATCCCTGTAGTATGCTGATTTTAAGACTTTTGGGTATAAACCAAGGAGTGGGGTAGCTGGGTCAAATGGTGGTTCCATTCCAAGTTTTCTGAGGAATTTCCATACTGCTTTGCATAATGGTTGTACCAATTTGTAGTCCCACCTGCATTGTATGAGTGTACCTTTCTCCCGGACATCCTCGCCAACATTTATTGTTACTTGTATTCTTGATAATTGCCATTCTGACTGGAGCGAGATGAAATCTTATAGTACTTTTGATTTGCCTTTCTCTAACTGCTAAATTGAACATTTTTTCATGTATTTGTTGATCGATTGTATTTCATCTTCTGTGAAGTGTATGTTCAGTTCCTTAGGCCATTTATTGATTGGGTTATTTGTTTTTTTGGTGTTCAGTTTTTGAGTTCTTTTTGTATCCTGGAAATTAATGCTCTATATAACGTGATGTGATAAAGCTTTTTTTTCTCATTCTGTAGGCTCTCTCTTCACTTTGTTGATTGTTTCCTTTTCTGAGAAGCATTTTTTTGTTTGAAGCCATCTCATTTATTGATTCTTGATTATACTTACTGAGCTTTATGATTCTTGTTAAGAAGTCAGATCCTAAGCCGACATGGTGAAGATTTGTGCCTACTTTTGTTCTTTTTCTGATACGCAGAAGCCAGTTCACAATGTGGGCAGTGCTAGGGAAGGATAGAGTTACTTTAGGTAGAGGGAAGTGAAGGGATAGGAGGGGTGTGGGATAGGGAAGAGAGTAGAATGGGTCAGACATTATTACCCCATGTACACGTATAACTATACAAGTGGTGGGATTTTACATCTTGTATGACCAGAAGAATGAGAAATTATACTCCATTATATATGATGTATCAAAGTCCATTCCACTGTCCTCTATAACTAATTAAAACAAATTAAAAATATTATAGCACAAAAAAACTGATTGAGAATCTAAAACTAAAACTGTACATAAATCCACAGCTTATAAAATATGAAGAGAGTGCACCCAACATAAACATTCATTTCATTTTATTTAAAATCAAACTGAGATCATGTACACTCATCAAATTAGCAGTAGTGATTTGGGTCAAATGACCAGCAACAAAAATATTAACTAACAAGAGTATAAGTTAGTTGCAAATTAGCACAATGAAATTCAATAAGCTGGATGCAGAGGCACACACCAGTAATTTCAGCTGCTTGGGAGGCTGAGGCAGGAGGATCACAAAGTTTGAGGCTATCTGGACAACATAGCAAGAATCTGTCTCAAAATAAAAAACAATATAAAGGACTGGTGGCTTAGCTTAGTGATAGGGTGGTGCTGGGTTCAGTCTTCAATAACCAAAAAGTGAGGAAAAATGTCATCAAAATATATTGAGCTCCTTCAGTATATTCATCAGATTTATCCCAGTAATGTTCACATTATAAAATTTACTCCACTATAACAAATTTACACACAAACATGTCCTTAAAGCAAGATAATTTCTAAGTCATAACACAAGATGAAAGCGTGGGGTTTAAGAGAGGCAGTCATATTTGTATGGAACCAGAGGCAGGTAACTTGCATTTGGTGAATGAGTGATCTTGGAGCAGTCTTAACCTCTCGGTTGTAATTTTCCCATCTAGAAGTTGGATTGTCATGAGCATTAAATGCATGAGCACAGGTTAAGTGCAGAGAACAGCACCAGCTGTGCAGGAACCACTCTCTCAGTGGTATCATTTTCTATACTAGTATTTTCCTCACAGATCTCTTCCATCCAAATCCTTCATTCCAAGACAGTGATGGTAAACCTTTATTGTCATCCCATCATAGGGTTATTGATACAACTTAGAGGTCCACATCATCAGTTTTAAAATCTAAATAGAGGTTGGAAGTTGCTTGTCTTTATCCTCACCATATTGCATAACATTTCCTGGGTCACAGGGATAACATGAGGTTCTTAATAGGTAGACTAATTTTATGTAATATTGAAAATTGTACATTTTATTCTACATGAGAACACATTTTATACATAGAATGTTTAAGTTATACATATATATATATATCAATACAATATAATAATCCTACTCCAGATAAAGATAAGCATACTTTAATCATATTGCCATGAATTCACTGGTTTTATTAAGTCCTTCAGAATTCCAGTATCCATGATAAAAAAAAAAAAAACTCTTCCTGTTTCCTTCAAACTCAAATTTCTGCATGTTCTCCTCAATCCACAAACCTAATCCTATGTTTTAATAGACTATTTCATTGATCTCAATTTTTTTACTTGTTCTAAGTAGATATGACAGTAGAATGCATTTTGACACGTTGTACACAAATAGAACACAACTTCTCATTCCTCTGGCTGTACACAGTGCAGAGTCACACTAGTAGTGTAATAATACATGTATATAGGGTAATAATGTCCTCATCCACTGTCCTTTCCATTGCCACATCCCTCCACTCCCCTCCTTTCACTCCTCACATATGGCTGAGGTCAATCCTCAAAGCCATATGTTTACAAGGGTGAAAGCAAGATCATTATTTAACTAAGCATTATCATTAGTCTTTTTAGATTTAATTTTAAAATACTTACAGACTCAGATTTGCCATAATGGAGTCCCATGGACCATCACTCAGTTTCCCTCATAGGGACATCTTATATAACTGTACTAAAACCAAGAAATTGACCTTGATACAACATTGTTTGTTAGATCTATTTCATTTTCACCATTCCTAAAGCATAGATTCATATGTGTGTAGGGGTTGGTTAGTAGGTGAAGTTCTATATAACTCTTGTACTAAAGATACAGGATTGTTTTATCAGTATGAACAAATACCTTCATACTATACCTTTATGTTCACACCCATTCTTTTGCCTTGACCTTGTCTACTAGAAACCACACATCTGTTTTCCATCTCTGTGATTTTATAGATTCAAGAACATTATATACCTGAAAAGATATGGCACGTGACTTTTTGGACTTACTTTTTTCATTCAGCAATATTATCTTAAGATCCAGTAAAGTTATCACATCTATGAGTATTCCATTCACTTTTACTAAATAGTAAGATACCATAGGCATGAATATTCTAAGATTTCTTTAACCATTCATGCACAGAAGGTCATTTATTTTCAACTTCTTGTTATTAATAATCAGTTTGCTATAAACATTGGTAGGATTTCATGTGAATGTATATTTTTATTTCTCTGGGAAAAACACTAGGTGTATAATTTCTGAGTCCTAAGACAAATGCATGTTCAATTGTTAATTTTATAAAACACCTCCAAAAAACATTCCAAAGTGATAGTAACATTTTACACAGCTACCAATAATGTATGAGAGATCCATTTTCTCTGCAACCTTATCAGCATTTGGTATTAGCACTGTTTTATTCTGGACATTCTACTGAGTATATCTCGTGAGGCTTTAATTTGCATTTCAATAATGCCTAATGATTTTGATAAATTGTCAGTTTTGGTTCAAGTGAATTTGTTGAATTATTATTTCTGATTTTCAGCATGTATCTTTTCATTATGTGAAACTCCTATTTCCCATACAAAAATAATCAAACTATTAATTAAGTAAAAAAACATAGAGAGTAGGTGAAAGAAGCAGAAGAGAACATCAGGGGAAAGAACATCTGATCTGACTAAACTTTATTTAAAGAGAATCTCCGTGTGTCTGTGTATGCAGATGTGCACATGAATGGTAGATGACAATTAAGATGTATTTATTATTTGTCTTGCAGATGGAGCTAAGGATCTAGAATATACAAATCAATGGGCTGAACAACTGAGTCAGCTACACCTTATTAGAGGATGAGCTTTCTTTACCTTCTCTGGCTCCCTGGATCCTGTTTGTGGTATTTTTGTCATGAGTGATTCTTCTCTAGGGACAGAACTATAGAATCTGAAAATAAAATTAAATATTTCATGACACACTTTATTTTCAATATTGTTTGCCTTTCCTCCTTAACTGACAGTTCTGAAGGGAGAAAATTAGAAAAGACAAATTAAGGCAGGAGCTATCAATATTTTAAAACCTCCTCTTGTGTTGACTGGGGCTGGGCAATGGAGATTATTTTCCAGAGTTATTTGGGCAGTAAGTACACAAAAAGGAATGGTATTGTGGACAAAGAACAGCTGAGAAGATGGCAGAGATAGAACATGTAGCAAGGTGGGTATTGAAAAATTTCAGCTGAGAAGTGGCAGTCCTGGAGATAGTGAAATGTACATTGAACCAAGCACCTTCTTACTCATAATCCTACAATGTTCCCTGAAAACCTTATAGGGCTCCAAATTCCACAGCAAGATAAGAAGAGAAAGGAAAAGTTTTCCTGTGATATTCCACATTCTTCTCTTCTAGCTGCTAGATTGGATCCCTATATTTTTATCCAAGGAACTTCATGTAGTTCACTGAGCACTCGGGGAACCATGTCATGATAGCCATGTCTCAGCCTGTGCTTGGGCAGATCTCTAATGGTTCAAATCATTTTCTCAAAATCAGGTTCCGAAGAGTTCTTCCAAGCTAACAAAGATTCATTGGGCACACATTAAGCTCTATCTACTCCATTAAGTGTTTGTATTTTGAACACATCAACAACAAAACAGAATGTTTGTCCTCATGAAGCATATATTCTACAAACTCTCATATTCTACATTATTGTAGATAATGATCTTTTTTACTCAATGTTTTTTGGACCTCTTATAAAGGAAAAACCAGGTTGCTGATCATCTGACAAAAGTTTATGTGAAAGTATCAGGTATTCATATATATCTCACTGAGCCCAGCAGCGTCAGACTTCATGCTAAATGGCAAATATCCAAATTATACCTGTAAAAATCAAGGAATAAACAAATGGATACATGAGGAGTAAATCATTGCATTGATTTGTAGGCATTTCTCATGTAGGTGTAAAGGTAATTCCCATGACCAGAGAAAATATAAAGATATATATTCTATAGGAATCCCTAGAGATGCAGGAAAAAGAAATAAATTCACATATTTATCTCACTATTTTCTTTGAGCAATGAATTTAATCTTCCTGGATCTTAGTTTTGTGTCTAGAATTTGAGGCATTATGAGGATTATCGGACAATTAATTTAAAAAATTTTAGCCGAGAATGATACATGAGAGACTCTAATTACATATTTCCTTTCTTCCTTCTTTCACTGAAATGTGGAAAATGGAGAAGCTCCTACAACCATTCTGCAGCATCACCGTGGTTGTTCTTTATCCTAACCTGAAGACCTTTTCCTGGGCACTATCCAGCTATCCTTCCTGTCACTGCCCTGCAATCCTTCACTCTCATGTGCTTGTGGGACCCAGCTTTAAGAAGAGCTTAACAATTTCCAAATTGAACATAAGTTGAAAGGTGCAGCTAGTCATCACCTCTAAGGTCCCATCAGTTCCCTACTCCATAATTTGAATACCCAACACCCTAGGGAGCCATTATCACAATGCTTCTCACACAAATTCCACCTCTCTGCAATTAGCAATTAAAAACCCAGGGGAAAGTGGATCTGAAGTCAAGTTTACCATTCGCAAGTGATAAACTATGAAGTAGATTGAGGAAATTAGTTGGTTTCCTGTTTTGGACTTGCTGGGCACTGTCAACAGAAAAGTACTGGCAATCCTTTTCCATGGCCTTCCTCCTAAGGTTCCTGCTTTTTTTCCTTTGGTTGAAGTCATGATGTCCTTGCTTTTCTACTGCTGCATTCTATATTGTATTTCAAGGGAAGTGGTAGGTTTGAGAAAAGACAGAGCCATGGATTGTAGGTACCTGTAAGTTCCAATGGGAGCAGCAAAGGGCAAATGTGGAGGTGCAACATCAGTTGGGAGCATTCAGCTTCAAGACCCAGAAACACTTTATCTTTTAATTTTGAGGCCTATATTTAGTGCCACTTTCTCTTTTGAATTGTATTCTGGGGATTGATATTCCCTACCTTAAGAAATATAAGCTCTGATGGACGAAGCAAGAGAAAGCATTGACTGCAGAATGACATGAGGGGGTTATAAGAGAGAGAATGCATCAACTCACTATGAGAGCAAATGAAAAACAATTATGAATTTGATTATTGAGGTTAATATCTTCTTGGAGAATGTTTTGCTTGGGTGAACCTTTGTCTGAATAGTGTGCAGACAGAACATAAGGAAATCATATTTCAGGAAAATGTAAGTAATGATTATGAGTCATGAAACAATGTGCCATTTGGAATAGCAAGCACTTCAGTAGAAATTGTGATGATAAAATTAAAATTTACCTTCAAGGTTTTCAAGATGGTGGACTAGAGGGGGCTGCATTTCATGTTGCTCCAGGACTCAGGATTAAAGAAGACGAGGATTTGAGAGACTTGGAACCAACTCAAAGCCGCCAGGTGAGTCTCTCCCATTTGGGAGGTATCCCGGATGGGGCAGTAGTCCTGGAACACAGGGATCTTTGTGAAGTAGGTTGCCCAATGAGACACCCCTGCCCCCACTGGAGCAGTGAACTCAGACAACTGAGAGCATCATAGAGGAGGGCTGCTCAGTACAACACTTGGACTCGGAAGGACTGCACCAGAACTCCAGGCAGCTGCTCGAAGGAGGAGGCTTGCAGCCAGACAATTTGGTGAAGACCATGGTCGCAGGACCTAGGTGGCTTCTTGGTGGAGGAGCCATACAGAGAGACCCTTAGGGACAGAGTGAAGGTTCTAGGACTGCGGGCAGCTTCTCTGAGGAGGGGAAGCCTAAGGAGACTCTTCAGCGCAGGGCGAGGCTCACAGGCACAGGAGGTAGGTCTGGGCCCCTGGGAACGTTGCAGAGGAAGGCTGCTCAGTCCAAGTGGTAGTTGTGGATTGAGGGGAACTTCTAGGAGGGGAGATGACCAGCGAGACATCCCCATGGGGTGAGTCTTCCTTGCTGGGCGAAGTTTTCTCACAAGGACAGTAAAACCAGAGACACGGGCCCAAACAGGCCTTGCCTCAGCCTGCAGCCTAGTTCCCCTTTGGATGACCATTGGTCAATAAGTGGAGGTGCCACTGCCCACTAGCAGGGTATATACCCCACCTAAAGGCCACCACCCTTAGAGAGGCAGCTTCCTTGTGGAGCACCGCATTATCAAGTTCCTCCAAGACTTCAGGCTACCGAAGGCTAAGAGGGGATATACTAGAAATCTTCAGGGACACTATAAGTCAATAGAGGAAATCTGCAATATCTCAGTGGTCCACTGATACCTTAACAATATGAGAAAACAAGGGAAGAAAATGCCCCAAACAAATCTAGATGTTACATCAATAAAATCCAATGAGAGCATGGCAGAAGAAATGACAGAAAAGGAGTTCAGAATGTACATAATTAAAATGATCAGGGAAGAAAATGAGGAGATGAAAGAGCAAATGCAGGCATTGAATGATGAGAAGGAAGGTCAAATGCATGCATTGAATGATCACACCAGTCGACAGTTAAAAGAACAAATACAGGAAGCAAAAGATCATTTCAATAGTTAGAGATATCTAAACAAACAAACAAACAAACAAACAGAAATCCTTGAAATGAAGGAAACAATAAACCAAATTAAAAACTCCATAGAAAGCATGACCAATAGGAGAGAACACCTGGAAGACATATATTGAGGACAAAATATTTAATCTTGAAAACAAAGTTGACCAAACATAGAAGATGGTAAGAAATCATGAACAGAATCTACAAGAATTATGGGATATCATGAAAAGGTCAAATTTAAGAATTATTGGGATTGAAGAAGGCTTAGATAAACAAACCAAAGGAATGAACAATCTATTCAATGAAATAATATGACAAAATTTCCCAAATCTGAAGAATGAAATGGAAAATCAGGTATAATAGGCTTAAAGGACTCCAAATATACAAAATTACAACAGAGCCACACCAAGGAACATTATAATGAAAATACCTAACATACAAAATAAAGACAGAATTTTAAAGGCTGTGAGAGAAAAGAACCAAATTACATTTGGGGGGAAACCAAATACGGATATCAGCAGATTTTTTAATCCAGACCCTAAAAGGTAGAAGGGCCTGGAATAACATTTTTCAAGCCCTGAAAGAAATGGGTGCCAACAAAAAATCATATACCCAGGAAAACTTACCTTCAGATTTGACGATGAAATAAAATCCTTTCATAATAAACAAAAACTAAAAGAATTTACAAAAAGAAAGTCAGCATTACAGAACATTCTCAGCAAAATATTCCATAGGAAGAGATGAAAAACAATGATGCAAATCAGCAAAGGGAGGAACTATCCTAAAGGAATAATCAAATAAAGGAGAAACCAAGTCATGTCAAAAAAAAGTTAGCCAAATGACTGGGAATACAAATCATATATCAATAATAACCCTGAATAATAATGGCCTGAACTCATCAATCAAAAAACATAGACTGACAGATTGGATTAAAAAGAAAGATCCAAAAATATGTTGCCTGCAAGAGACACACCTCATAGAAAGAGATACCCGCAGAAAGGTTGGGGGAAAACATACCATGCACATGGACACAGAAAAAAGCTGGGGTATCCATCCTCATTTCAGATAATGTGGACTTCAAGCCCAAGTTAGTCAGAAGGGATAAAGAAGAACATTACATACTGCTTAAGGGAAGCATAAATCAGCAAGATATAACAATCATAAATATCTATGCCCCAAACATTGGCTCTTCCATGTACATCAAACAAATCCTTCTCAATTTCAGAAACCAAATAGACCACAACACAATAATCCTAGGTGATTTTAGCACACGTCTCTCACCACTGGACAGATCTTCCAAACAAAAATTGAACAAAGAAACCATAGATCTCAATAACACAATCAATAATTTAGACTTAACGGGCATTTATACAATATACCATCCAACAAAGAACAAATACACTTTCCTCTCAGTAGTACATGGATCCTTCTCTAAAATAGACCATATATTAAGCCACAAAACTAATGTTAGCAAATACAGGAAGATAGAGATACTACCTTGTATTCTACCAGATCATAATGAATTGAAATTAGAAGTAAATGACAGACTAAAAAACAGAAACTACACCAACATCTTGAGATTAAATAATATGCTATTATATGATGAATGGATAACAAGATATTAGGAAGGAAATTAAAAAATTCTTAGAGGTAAGTGAGAACAAAGAAACATCATATCAAAACCTCTGGGACACTATGAAAACAGTACTTAGAGGAAAATTTACTTCATGGAGTGCATTCAATAAAAGAAGGAAAAAATCAACATATAAACGACCAAACATTATAGCTCAAAGCCCTAGAAAAAGAAGAACAGAGCAAAGCCAAAAGTAGTAGAAGACAGGAGACAGTTAAAATCAGAGCCGAAATCAACAAAATTGAAACAAACAAAAAAAAAAAAATAGAAAAAATTGACAAAATAAATAGTTGGTTCTTTGAAAAAATAAACAAAATTGATAAACCCTTAGCCACACTAATAAGGACAAAAAGAGAAAAAACTCAAATTACTAAAATTAGGAATGAACAGGGAAAAATACAACAGAGATGAGTGAAATACAAAACAAAATTAGAAGCTGTTTTGAAAATCTATACTCCAACAAAATAGAAAATCTCGAAGATATCAATAAGTTTCTAGAGACATATGAATTACCTAAACCGAATCAGGACATACACAATTTAAATAGACCAATTTCAAATAATGAAATAGAAGAGGTCATCAAAAGCCTACCAACAAAAAAAAGTCCGGGACCAGATGGGTTCTCAGCAGAGTTCTACAATCCCTTTAAAGAAGAGCTCATTCCAATACTTCTCAAAGTATTACATGAAATAGAAGAGGAGGGAACCCTCCCAAACTCATTCTATGAAGCCAATATCACCCTGATACCTAAATCAGACAGAGACACATTGAGGAAAGAAAATTTCAGACCATTATCCTTAATGAATATTGATGCAAAAATTCTCAACAAAATCTTAGCAAATTGCATACAAAAATATATTAAAAAGCTAGTTCACTACCATCAACTGGGTTTTATCCCAGGGATGCAAGGTTGGTTCAACATCTAGAAATCAATAAATGTAATTCACCATATCAACAGACTTAAAGTTAAGAATCACATGATTATTTCAATAAATGCAGAAAAGGCATTTGATAAAATACAGCATCCCTTCATGCTCAAAACATTAGAAAAAATAGGGATAGTGGGAACATTCCTTAACATTGTAAACACTAACTCTACTAAACTCCTGGCTATTTCATTCTAAATGGTGAAAAACTGAAAGCATTCCCCCTAAAAACTGGAACTAGGCAGGGATGCCCTCTTTCACCACTTCTATTCAACATTGTCCTTGAAACTCTAGCCAGAGCAATTAGAAAGACCAAAGAAATTAAAAGACTATGAATAGGAGAAGAAGAACTCAAACTATCCCTATTTGCTGATGACATGATTATATACTTAGAGGAACCAGGAAATTCCACCAGAAAACTTTTAGAACTCATAAGTGAATTCAATAAAGTAGCATGATATAAGATCAATGCTCATATGCATTCTTATACATAAGTGATAATTATTTGGAAAGAGAAATTAGGAAAATTACCCCATTCACAATAGCCTCAAAAAACATAAAATAATTGGGAATCAATCTTACAAAAGAAGTGAAAGACTTCTAGAATGAGAACTACAGAACACTAAAGAAAGAAATTAAAGAAAACCTTAGAAGATGGAAAGACCTTCCATGTTCTTGAATAGGCAGAATTAATTTTGTCAAAATGACCATACTACCAAAAGTGCTATACAGATTCAATGCAATTCCAATTAAAATCCCAATGACATACCTTAATAGAAATACAGCAAGCAATCATGAAATACATCTGGAAAAATTAGAAACCCAGAATAGCTAAAGCAATCCTTTGCAGGAAAAGTGAAGTAGGGGGTATCACAATACCAGAACTTCAACTATACTACAAAGTAACAGTAACAAAAATGGCATGAAATTGGCACAAAAATAGACAGGTAGATCAATGGTATAGAATAGAGGACATGGACACAAACCCAAATACATACAATTTTCTCATATTAGACAAAGGGACCAAAAATATGCAATGGAGAACAGATAGCCTTTTCAACAAATGGTGCTGGGAAAACTGGAAATCCATATGCAACAGAATGAAAGTAAACCCCTATCTCTCATCCTGCACAAAACTCAACTCAAAATGGATCAAGGACCTTGGAATCAGACTAGAGACCCTGCATATTATAGAAGAAAAAGTATGTCCAAATCTTCAACATGTCGGCGTAGGATCAGACTTCCTTAACAGGACTCCCATAGCACAAGAAATAAAAGCAAGAATCAATAACTGAGATAGATTCAAACTAAAAAGCTTTCTCTCAGCAAAGGAAACTATCAGCAATGCAAAGACAGAGCCTACAGAGTGGGAGAATATCTTTGCCACTCATACTTCAGATAGAGCACTAATTTCCAGAATATATAAAGAACTCAAAAAACTCTACACCAAGTATACAAAAAACCCCATCAACAAATAGGCTAAGGAAATGAACAGACACTTCACAGAAGAAGATCTACAAGCAACCAACAGATATATGAAAAAATGTTCAACATCTCTAGTAATAAGAGAAATGCAAATCAAAACTACCCTAAGATTCCATCTGACACCATTTAGAATGGCGAGTATCAAGAATACAAGCAACAACAGGTGTTTCCCTTTATTGCCAGGATGTAGGGAGAAAGGTACACTCATACATTGCTGGTGGGGCTGCAAAGAAGTGCAGCCATTCTGGAAAGGAGTGTGGAGATTCCTTAGAAAACTTGTAATGGAATCACCATTTGACCCAGCTATCCCACTCCTCAGCCTATACCCAAAGGACTTAAAATCAGCATACTACAGAGATGCAGCCACATCAATGTTCATAACTGCTCAATTCACCATAGCCAGATTGTGGAACCAACATAAATGTCCTTCAATTGATGAATGGATAAAGAAACTGTGGTGTCTATATACAATGGAATATTACTCAGCCATAAAAAATGATAAAATTATGGCATTTGCAGGCAAATGGATGAAAGTGGAGAATATCATGCTATGTGAGATAAGCCAATCTCAAAAATCCAAAGGCTGAATGATCTCCCTGATCAGTGGATGATGACACATCGTGGGGAGTGGGAAGGAGGTAAGAATGGAGGAAAGAGGAACTGTACAGAGGGCTAAGACGGGTGGGAGAGTTGTGGGGGAAAGAAAAATAACAGAATGAATCAAACACTACTATTCTATGTAAAAGTATGGCTACACAAAAGGTGTGCCTTTACTTCATGTACAAACAGAAAAGGTATGTATCCCATTTGTGTACAATAAAAATAAATTTTAAAAAATTTACCTTCATATCCAATAGGAGCTATTGAAGAGTTTATAATCTGGGGAATCATGTAACAATATTTTCATTTGAGAAAGATGATGATCATAACATGGAACCCTTAAATGTTGCTTACTCTATGAAGACACTGTTCTAAGTGCTCATCATGTATTATCTAATTCAACCTTCCCGACAACCTTAATACCTCCTTGGTCTCACTGAAAAGAGTACTTTAGTGACAACCAGACTCATTCTTGCAATAATGCAAAGACTACAGGATGATTCTGTAGAAGGAAAATGTGGTTAAAGAGATTTTCACCCTTAGAATCATCAGGAATTAATGGCTACTTTAATCTGTGGTATAAGAAATGAAAAAAGGAGTAGTGAAGACAGCTTCCACCTGTGAGGCTTGACTGTGTGGGTGGAGTTAACTTTCATTAAGATTGGGCACGAAGGTAGCAGAGCAAGCTCAAAGTTGGATGGGAAGTTCATTGATATGACTAGAATCACTGTCATGGCAGAAATTACACAAAAACCTAGATCATAGCAAGGTTGTGTTCTATATCCATACAGGAGTAAATTCAAATTTATTGTAGTAACAGTTAAGAAAAATAAAAAGCAGTTATGTCCCCAAAACACAAGTAACAAAACAAACATAGATACATGGGATTTTATCAAAATAAAAACCCTTTTGCATAGCAAAGTCAATAATCATCAAATGGAGAGAAAACCTATCAACTAGAACATGTATTTGTTTACCATACAAGCAATAAGAATTATTATTCAAAATACAGAAGGATTCAAAGGGCTCAATATTAAGGAAACAACCATATTAAAAATGGGAAAATTACCTGAACAGATATTTCTCAGAAGAAGACCTAAACATGGCAAACACATATATTTAAAAGAATAAGAGCGCAAACCATCATGGAAAGTCAAGTGCAAGCCTCACACGTGTTAGAGAGACTCTTATAAAAAATGAAACACGTGTTGAGCAGTGTGACTGAGCATCCTCCACAGGTTCATCTTCAGCTTGGTCCTCAGGATGCTCCTACAAGGAGGTGCTGGGGGTCCTTTAAGAGGTGGGGCCTGGTGGGATGCCCTTGGTGGATTTGAGGGAGCGCTCTCAGAAGGGGCTTTGGGATCCCAGTGTCCCTCTGGCTTCCTGTTTGCAGATGTGAGTTCTTCCTCCCACAGGTGTACTTATCATTGTCATGGCCACGATATGGCACAACCAAGAAGACCATCTCCCGAGCTGAGTTGATGGCAGCACCATGCCCTTGAGCTTCCAAGGGAATATTTTCTTTATTCAGTTAACCTGCCTGAATTATGTTCCTGTAGCAACACAAATCAGACTAATACAGAGACATTGTGGAGAAAAGGAAATGGTTACATACTATTGATGGGAATATGAATTAATATAGCACATATGGAATCAGGATGGGTGCTCTTTATTTAAATGTGATGTAATGCTTTCAAATTTTTAAAAATTTATTTGTTCTAATTAATTATACATGGCAGTAGAATGCATTTTGACATATATATAAATGGAGTATAATTTTTCTTTTTTCTGGTTGTATGTGACATAGAAACATATCAGTCATGTAATCATATATGCACATAGGGTAATATGTTCAATTCATTCTATTATCTTTCCTACCCCATACCCATTTTCCTCCCTTCACTTCCCTTTGCCTATACCAAAGTACCTTTATTTTTCCCTAGCTGTTCCCCTATTGTGAATTAAGATCCACATATAAAAAAAAATTCTACCTTTGGTTTTTGGGGATTGGGTTATTTCATTTAGTGTGCTCTTATACCAGTAAAAATAGAACTACCAAATGATCCAGCAATTATTCAAGTGGGTATATATTCAAAAGATATGAAATAAGTATGTTAAAGAGATATCTGTACTTTCATGTTCATTGTAACATTCTTCACAAGAGCTAAGATGTGAAATCAATCTATGTGTTCATCAATGTATTATAGATGAAATACGGTACATTTACATGTAATATAATACTATTCATCTAATTAAAAAGGAGGAAATCCTGTCATTTATGGGGACACAAATGAACCCAGAGGACATTATGCTAATTAAATGAGTCAGATACAGAAAGGAAAATTCCATATAATATAACAAATATATATAGAATTTTAAAAATAATAGAAACATAGAATTGAAAGATGGTTACTGGAGGGCTGTGGGTAGGGATAGAGGCTGGGTGGTTTGCAGAGATGCTAGTCAAAAAGTAACAAAAATTTGTTAGATGGGAAGAATACCTTAAAGAGATCTGTTGTACATCAAGCTAATAACAACAGATTGCATTCTTGAAAATTCTAAAAGCATATTTCAGGTGTTTTTAATCACACGTAAAAAATAAATATGAGGTAATACATATGCTAATTGTATTCATTTAACCATTACATAATATATACTTCGATTAAAGCAGCATATCATACACAATGAATATCCATCTTTTTAAATTTTCAATTACAAATATCTTAAATAAGAATTTATATTGACCTTCCTTGCTCACCTCTAAATCATCAAGATCTTTCTTGTTTCAGGGCTTATGGATACGTTGCCCTCGTCTGAAGGAATCTCCCCAGTGCGCCCATTTACTGATGACTCCCATTTACACTCAGAATATAGGTGCAGTGTCAGCCTCCAACAGGACAACAATAGAGCAGAGCAAGGGCACTGGGGGAGTGGGAGCACAGTGAAAGGGGGCACTGGGGATGGAAATGGACCAGATGATGTTGTGTGCATCTGTTAACAGGTCACAATGAATCCTATTATTATGTTTAATTTTAAAGCATCAATAAAAATTTAAAAAGACTATTCCTCTGGTAATCCAATCCCATATTCAATAAAAATAAAATTTCTTTTTGTCTTCCCTCTTGAGGTTCCTGCATGCACTCTCTACATCAACTAGATCTACACTGGTTCTAAAGTATTTTTCCTGACTTTATCTGCTTATTGGGATTGGTTTGAAACAGAGCATAAGGTTTATGATCAGAGATCCCGTATATTTTTTTCATCACATATTTCTAGTAGCTAAGATATCTGATGTACATTAAGGAAGTAATAGAAATTGTTTAAATGATAAGAAATGCCAAAATGTAGATCCTGCATGCCATGAATAGATAAAGAAAGTGGAGCATAATTCCAATACTTCGGTGCAGGGTGCAGCAGATGATAGGGAAGGTTTAGAAACAAAGGGATGGCTGAGAGTCTCTTGAAATATAAGATTGTATGTTCAAGTTAAGCAAGAGAAACTTCTCTGAAGTGAAGCAGCTGCATTTGAGAAAATACCATCATGTCTATTTGGGGCACAGAAAAGTTTGGTGAGCTTCAGAATGCACAACTAGGCACTTATGGAAAATGGATAATGAGAACTTCAGAAATAATAATGTTGGAGAGGTAGGCAGAGACAACATGATAAAGTCAGGCTCATGAAGGATGTTTGGTTTCATCTCATGTGATCAGAGAAGTTTTTGGAGGTGTTTTCGATGGATTTTCTGGTCATCCTGAGACTCCTGATCTTTCTCTGCATGAACATTAATTCAAAGTCTTTGTTTGGAATAACTTGAGAAATTTTAGTGACACATACAATGCTAGAAACTCCTTTGAAGAGAATAAATATGTTTGTTATTGAAGGAATATATGTGGGGGCTGCCAAGATTGGCCAGGAAGGATAAACGTATGAACAGAACCTGGATGGATTCTATCAGGATGTCCCAGTCTCAAAGGAAGGAAAACGTGAAGGTAAAAATAGTTGAATATGTAGTCTGAGGTGGTGAATGAGAGTGCAAAAATGTCACTAACGTTTGTTGCAGAATGGAAGGGGGCTATGTTGTGCATTTTCTTCCAAGAAGGGAGGAGGCAGCTAGATAACCTCCTTCTGTTTGGTGGAGCTAAACTAGATACCATCTTTGCTCTGCTCAATTGATCTTATCAGCTTGAATGTACATTTGCTCTCATTTGAATGACCAATATGTTGTGCAGTAAGGTGTGATTAATTTTTCCTGGAACTGGGTAAACCTTTTTCATATATTCTTAAACTTGTTAGAAGAAGCACACTTGGGAGAAAACCAGAATGTCTTAGCTTTATTGAATAATGTGTAAAATGTACTTTTCAAGTGAACATATTATGTTATAGTGTAGTGGGATAAGTAAATGAGAAAATAGGTTCAAGCACATATTTTTCTGGCACATGATAGCCATGAAGAATGTAAAATTGATTGTTTAGCTAAGAGGATATCTAGTCTTACTCATTGTTCTTCGAAGGGCTAATTTGAATTCCTTATTTCTCAGACTATAAATCATGGGATTGAACAATGGGGTGAGGATGGTGTAAGACACAGATATCAGGGTGTCTTGGCTTGAAGAGTAATTGGACTTGGGCCTTAAGTAGATGAAGGAGGCACAGCCATAGTGAACGGTTACCACAATGAGATGGGAGGCACAGGTGGAAAAGGCTTTGTACCTTCCAACAGTGGATGGGATCTTTAGAATGGCAGAGATGATGCGGACATAGGACACCAGGATAAGTAGCAGTGGAATAACTAAGACAAATACGCCCAGCGTGAAGATGACCAGCTGACTGAGGCGGGAGTGTTGAGATGCCAGTTTGAGGACAGGAGAGATGTCACAGAAGAAGTGATGCAGTTGGTTGGAGGAGTGGAAGGGCAGGTGAAATACCAGGGAGGTGGTGACCAGAGAGACAGTGAAGCCACAGGCAG
Organism: Sciurus vulgaris; assembly: GCF_902686455.1. Classification (NCBI taxonomy): domain Eukaryota; kingdom Metazoa; phylum Chordata; class Mammalia; order Rodentia; family Sciuridae; genus Sciurus; species Sciurus vulgaris. The sequence continues at coordinate 119,676,101 of NC_136461.1, read as the reverse complement.
AGGCAGCAGCCACTAGTCCCACGCACACTCTCTGTCCCATGAGCACAGTGTAGCGCAGAGGGTTGCAGATGGCCACATAGCGATCATAACCCATGGCTGCCAGCAGGAAGGAGTGAGAGCAGCCCAGGAAGAGGAAGGTGAACATCTGGATGGCACAGCCCAGGAACGAGATGGTCTTCTTCTCAGCCAGCAGGTCCACCAGCATCTTGGGCACAATGACGAAAGTGTAGCTGGTCTCAGAGCAGGAGAGGATTGAGAGGAAGAAGTACATGGGGGTATGAAGGGCTCTGTCCAGCACAATGGTGGAAATGATGATGGCATTGGTGCCCAGAGTGAAGAGGTAGAGGAGCAGGAAGACCACGAAGAGCAGCCTCTGGAGGCTGGCCAGAGCTGAGAAGCCCAGGAAGACAAATTCCCTCACCAAGGTCTCATTGACCCACTCCATAGACAGCAGTTCTATACAGGAGAGTCAGGGACACAGGCGTAGGCCAGGATCCATGAAGAAAACAGAATCGTGCAGGATCCTCAGCATGAAGTTTGCAGGTGATCTTTGCTTCTGAATATTTGGTAGAATTCCTTCATTCCCTATTTAAAATGTCTGCTAAAAGAAGAATTGGTGCTAAATATACCAAAGAATAACTGTCTCCAGTTGGGAGGCTTTTTGTAATATAAAAACATCTCATCATTTTAGCCAAGCATTATGCCAATGTCTAACAGATTTCCCTTTTTCTTTCATATGCATTATTTTTTTTGCTCACTATAAACCCAAAGTATCTAGCTCTCTGTAAGAAAACATTGTTAACTTGAACAATCAGATACTGATCAGAAGGCAGAATGGAAGAATTATGAAACTGATCAAATTGTGCTACATGAATTCAGGAATATATCAGAAGGAATTGCACTTTTTGTCTAACTGTGAGGCACAAATTTAAGTAAATGAATGAATGAATAAATAAATAAATAAACAAACAAGGAAACAAGCAGAAGGCAGACCAGTGGGTTAGAACAGGATGAAGGAAGAGAAGGCACTGGGAATGCTGGGATTGGAGGAGAACAAGTTGTTTTATGAATTCATGAACAGGCTGAGTTATGTTGTAAGGAAGTGACATACTTTATCTCAATATTTTACAATTATCACATTCCATAAAACAATAAAAAAGAAGAAATTAGCTTTATTTCCAAAGGACTGACTAATAGGAAGCCAATTGGAAACACTGCTTGAAGCTCCAGAAACTAGTACATCAAATCAAAGGTGGGGCAGACTATAACATTAAAGGCAATATTTTTTCTTATCCAGGAATGATAAGTCCCTTGATGGTAGAAAGAGACTAACTTTGTGACATTTTTCTGCACATGGCAGTTCATCCCTTCTGAGGTTCCACAGAGAAACTTATAGAAATCAAGTTTTTCAGAAGCAACTTAGATCTTGCCACACAACATGGAAGGGAGTATGGACAATTGCCATTTCACAGATTCCACTTCCCTCTCAGAAACCACCAGCTTTTCCAAAGTGGTAGGCCAATAAAAATTCTTTTGAATGTTTTACTACTAAAATCAGTTTGCAAAGTGCTAGAAATAATGATTTCTAATGTAATTTTTAGATGAGATATTTTTTCCATGTATGCATTTTCCAACTTCCTGACCTGATAATAAGATGGTCTTGGGAATAGAAAAATTATCCACTATGTATACAATGTCCATTTTTTTTTTATATCTGAGACTTTTGCATCATTTCATGCTGAGAAAATTTTCTCATTTTCTATCAGAATTTTTTTTGCATCTTTTCAACCAATATTTTTTTCTTGACTCTAAGTAAAATTATGAACATTTCTGAAACTCATTGCATCTATTCCTAGATTTATAGATAATATGTTTTTCTTCCTTACCAAAAACTCATCCTAAACCTAGTCTCTGACGTCTATCTATAATGACATAACCAAAACTTATTAGTTGCTATTATAATTTACTACTACTTGTTCACTTAATATTAACATCTATAATTATTAGAATTACATGTAATTATACAAAGTTCTGTGACATAACTTCAACTTACGCATGCGCATGAGAGAGTGAGTGTATGTGTGTGTGTGTGTAGTTTTATGTATTTTTTTAATAAAGAAAGCCAAAATGTTCCCCACATAACACCCACCCACTAGCCAATGGAGTTCTGTGAATTTCAAAACACTAAGGAAAATATAAATTTATGATCCTTGCTTATTCTTGCCTCACTGCTGTCCCAGAAGACCTTCATCTGCTCTCTTTAGCACTAATTCACATCTACTGACCACTATATCATGTGATAAATATGATGTAAAATGTAGAGAACAGAAGCTAAAATTCTCTGTTCTGAAGGAGTACCTGTATCTACCAATCCAAAGAAAATTCAGTTTGATTATTTGTTACTCAGGCTTATATGGTCAGCCGACACTAGTGACAAGGATTTTTACACAGTTATTAATATAACCCCATAGCTTGAATGAATTCTGTAATTGATTTATTGTCCCTTTTCATGATATATAGGAACCTAGCATCGCAGTTCATCTGAGCAGGCCCATCTGCTCAAGGTGATATCAGGGACTAGAAGAGTATTTCATCATCAGTACTATGATAGAAAGATACACAAGAATAAAAACTACAATTCTCTTCCAACCAAATAGATACAGATCATAAAGTAAACATAAGAAATTTCTCAATATAGAGTGTGAATAACTACATTTTTATATTTCTTTTTGTGTGACTCAAGAAGAGACACTTAACATAGATATTCAATCTCCTTGTTTTAGAGTTAAAGGGAAGCACACAAACAAGAACTGAAATAAAATGTTAGACTCATGGAAGGTACAAAGCAGTAGTCCAAGGTAATAGTTTGCAGAAATGTTTTGACATAGGGTAGTAGTTAAGTGTAGAAGGCCCTTGAGATTTTTTGATTCAGATAGGCTAAGATTTTGTGCTTAGATGCTCTCAAAATCCCCCTTGTAATCTAGTACACATGTATAGAATTCAGGTTATGATCCTTGCAGATGATACTTCCCTGTTTGTGTTTCCATCTCTCAGATATTCTATTGAGATTTTATATAATCTGGATTTAAATAAAAGATCAATACATATGGTGCTGGATATACTAAATAAGGGAGCAATCTGCTGAGCTGTCATATGTGAAAATTTTGAGAAATTCTAATATTTATCTTAGGGGAAAGCATCAAGTAATTAGCTAGGAGAAATTATGAGATAGCCTCCAAGAGTATGAAGTGGAATTTTTGTCTTTTAAGATACACATGAAAAAATTTAATTTCATGAAATTGCCTAATTAAAATGGAGTTTAAGAAGCATACTTCAATTATAGCTCAAAACATACGTCCTTGAGTAGATAGCAGAGAAAAGTGAAAAGAGAGGGGTGGGATAACTGTTCTATTTAATTCATGATTCTACTGGTTGAAAAAAAAAGGGGGGGGGGGAAAGAAAAGGAATGGAAAGAAAGGAAATCTAGCTGGGACCAAAAATGATCCAGTACAGTCATCTAGAAAAAAATCAGAAATGTACAGACCATTCCCAATCATTCATAGTATTGGGATGAAAAGTAGTCACTTTTTTTTTTTTTTTTTTTTTTTTTGCGGTGCTGGGGATCAAACCCAGGGCCTTGTGCATGCAAGGCAAGCACTCTACCAACTGAGCTATCCCCCCAGCCCTTGGTTTTCCTTTTCATTCCTGCCACTTACCAGAAACAACTATATGGGGTGGAGGAAGAGTGTTCTCATGTATGATCCAACACTCATATCCAGGCCCCACAAAGTCCCTCTAATATGGGAACATTGCTCAGCAGGGACCTGTATCATTCTCCTTCTTCCAATTCAAAGACAAGCAGCTGTTCAGTATCAGGGATTCTCTGGAAAGTAAAATTTAAACCACAGATCAGAGCCTAAGAGAAGAGCAGAAGAGAGGGAATTTGCTGCAGGACAGAGGCTCTCAATGCATCGATGGAGTGGGTCTCCTCTATCCATCAGGACTCTCAGCTTCTCCACATAAGTGACTGTTTTGAACAGCAAGGGTCATGGTTATTAGAGGCATATACTCTGATCACTGGACTCTTGAGGTTAGTTCTACTGCCCTGGAGACATTTTCTTGGGGTTAATTAGAAGTCAGGCTTATTTTTGGAAAAATAATGTCACCAGTTTCTCAAATGTGGCCTTAGTTGAAGAATTTGGGGAAAAGGAGCCAGGAGTAAAATTATTTGTGTATGCAATGGAAGTTGAGTCCATCTGTCAGGAATTCTAAAGGGGAGTCTACCACAGTTAAGACTGTAAGCCAGTTGACCAAGTAGAAAATACTCACTGAATTTTAAGTCAGGGGTTTTGTACATTTGTACAGTGGCTCTCAACTTTAGGGTTTACAAAAATTCGCAATAGACTTTATCACAAATTTATCATTTTGCTCCCAGAAGTTCTCATTGGATTTGGGTTATTCTTCAAAAACCTAAATCTTTATCAAATATCTAAAATCCGGTTGTGATCTATCATTAAATGCTTGTTTTTGTATGAATATATTTGCTCAGATAACTACCGTATAGTTGTCCACTAACATCCAAACTAATCTGTCAAGTTGATAGAATTCTATTTAAATCCCCAAATAAATTCTGAAGTCAAACAGCAATCATTTTTCTAAATTTTCATTTAAGACAACATCATTTAGAAAAAGGACAAGTGTTATAGGGACTACTTTTCCTGGTAGTACGGTATCTCAGTAACGAAAAGAGCTGGAAACTGGTGCAGGAAAAGGTCAATAGTGTAAAGGAGACAAAAAGGGGAACTCAGAAATTGCTCCATGTATGCATTCCAGCAGGAAACACAAAAGAGGAAATTGAGATTGGACCTCTGCTATTTCAGTCTACTTCGTTCTACTGCTACAGTAATCTACAGACAGCAGTACAGACGGCTCTCTCTCTCCTTTTCCAGATTCCCTTGCCAGAAGAGCTTTACAAATGGGGTCATGCCTGAGTCATTTGGATGATAGAAGAATAAGAAAGCCAGAGTTTTCTGGCAGCATGAAATGCCAGCACTTTCCCATGACAGATGCAGTTTTTGCCCTTGGTGTAAAGATTTCCCAAAATTCTCCCATCAGTGCTGCAACAGCTAAAACCATTTTTGGAAGTTTCCAAAATTCTGAAAGTCAAGAACATCCTTCCTGACATTGGTTCTGTTAGCATTCCAAACACATATACAAGTCTCTAATTCTTCCCTGAAACCTCCTATAACTATAAATACCTAGAGAGATTTCTGATTTACTTTCAGAAAGCAATTCTATTTTATCCTACCTCAAATTTTTCAGTAGATGCAGAAACTTTCTGTACTGTGTATATGTGCAAAAAATATCAATCCCATTTCATTAGATAATCCAGAATTTTATATTGTAAGCAACAAAATGAAATTGTTCTTTGATCAAAAGTTCACCATCTTTTCAGTATTATTCAGATAACATTTCAAATTATAACATGCATTATATTGGCAGTTTCCTCAAAGGCTATACAAATTTGTACATTCACTAATATTATATGAAGATGCTAATTTTTTCATGGCATATATAATGCTATTTTTAATCCATTATATTCCAGTACAAGAAGAATGATAAAAATTGTATATTGATTTCTTTTCCATGTCCTTATTAGGGAGAGAATATTTTAAGTAACTTTATCAGACATCTATCCTTTGGAAAGCTTCTATTTACATCATTTTTATTTTCTTTTTTACACTTTTTCTTTATAGATTTGCAAGACTACTTGATTCAAATATTGCATTTAGTCTTAGATTTAAAAAGGGTTTTTTTTGTCTTTGATTTTTAATAGAATAATTTTTGCATTTAAAATGAACATATGGATATTTAAATTACAAATTATACAATTTTCACAATTTAGATGTACTGTTAGCAAGGCTTGACAAATTCCAAGCAACACCTACCTCAATCAAGTCACGTAACATTGCTAGAACCCCCCTCCTATTCTTTTCTTCAATCCTACCCAGTCCTGTATCTAGAAAAAACCTAATCTGTTGTGTAAATATTTCTTGACTCTTTTCAGAATTTCATATACATAGATTCATATAGCACATTCATTTTTTGTTTGATTACTTTCACGTGGCACAATAGTTTTGATATTCACTCATCTTGTGTTAGTTATCTGTTCATTTTTTTATTGATTAGTTGTACTTCATCTTATGAATATACTAAAATTTATTCATCTGTTGAACTGCTGAAGAAGTTGAAGACTAAGTATGTTCAGCATTTTTTCATGTTCCTTTTCACTATATATGTATCTTGTATTGTGCAAATGTGTGATAATTAAGTGGCTTGCCTTTATTTTTGTAAGAGGTATTTTTTAAAAAGATTTACAGACTGTATTTTGATTTCTTATACACAAATGGGGTACAACTTTTCGTTTCTATGGTTGTGCACGATATAGATTATATCATTTGTGTAATCATACACATACATAGGGTAATGATGTCTGTGTCATTCCACCATCTTTCATACACCCTGTTAGAGGTATTTTTATATTCTAGATACAAAACCTTTATCAGAAACATTTTTGCAAATATGTTCTCATTGTGTAGATTACATTCTCATTTGATTATCAATCTTTTTGTAATTGTTTTATTGAATTTTAATTTGCATATTACAAAATTTACACTTTGAAAGTGCATAGTTCAATCTTGTTGTTTTTATGTTATTTTATTACTGTATAGTTGTATAAACATCAACATTGCCTAATTTTATCAGAAGTTTTTAATTTTAATATATTTCAATTTGTTAATTACTTTTCTTGTGGTCTGTATTTTCTATCCTCCCAAATATATTTGTGTCTACTACAAGTTGCAAAATTTTTCTCTTGTGTTTTCTTTAAAATTTGCATATTTTTGACTATTTTGAATCGTGTGTGTATACAATGTATAATTCTGCATATGGTGGGACATGAATCAGGATTTATATTTTTTCTTTCTTATTTATTTGTTATTCTCATATATATATGACAAGAGTGTATTTTGACATATTATAGATATATGCAGTATAACTTATTCTAATTAGGATCTTGTGATTTTACATGATGTGGAGCTTATTTGTATACAAACTGGTCCTATATTCATATACAAATGTAGGAAAGTGTCGGATTCATTCTACTATCTTTCTCATTTCCATTCCCACTCCCTTCCATTCATTCCACTTTGTTTAATCCGATGAACTTCTATTTTTACCTCACCAACCTCTTATCGTGTTTAGCATTCACATATCCGAGAAAATACTCAGCCTTTGTTTTTCGGGGGAACTGTCTTATTTCACTTAGCATGATTGTCTCCAGTTCCATTCGTTTATCAGCAAATGCCAATTTCATTCTTCTTTATGGCTGAATAATGTTGCTTTGTGAATATATAGCCTATTTTCTTTATCCATTCACTTGTTGAAAGGCATCTAGGTTGGTTCCACAGCTTGGCTACTGAGCTGCTATAAACATTGATATGGCTGTGTTACTGGAATATGCTGATTTTAAGTACTTTGGGTATAAAGCCAGGAGTGGAATAAATGGGTCAAATGGTGTTTCCATTCCAAATTTTCTGAGGAATCTCCATACTGCTTTCCATAGTGGTTGCACAAATTTGCAGTCCCACCAGAACTGTATGAGTTAAACTTTCCTCCCACATCCTCACTAACACGTATTGTTAATTTTATTCTTCTCTTTTCTTGTGGGGGGGGGAGGTTTCTAAGGATTGAACTCAGAGGCACTCAACCACTGAACCACATTCCCAGCCCTATTTTTTTTTTTTTTTTTTTTTTAATTTATGGACAGGGTATCACTGAGTTGCATAGCACCTTTCTGTTGCTGAGGTTGGCTTTGAACTCACTATCTTCCCGCCACAGCCTCCCCAGTCACTGGAATTACAGGCATGTGCCACCACACCCGGCTTGTTGCTTATATTATTGATAATTGCCATTCTGACAGGAGTGAGATGGAATCTCAGTGTAGTTTTAATTTGCATTTCTCTAATTATTAGAGATAGTGAACATTTTTTTTTTTCATATATCTGTTGATCATTTATATTTCTTCTTATGTGAAGTACCTGTCTCAGCTCCTTTGCCCATTTATTGTTTGGGTGTTTTTTTTTTTTAATTTTTATTTGTGTGTGTGTGTGTGTTTGTGTGTTAACTTTTTGAGTTCTTTATACATCCTGAAGATTAATGCTCCATCTGAGGTGCAAATGGCAAAGATTTTCTCCCATTCTGTAGGCTCTCTCTTCATATTCTTCATTGTTTCCTTTGCTGTGAAGAAGCTTTTTAGTTTGATACCAACTCATTTATTGATTCTTGATTTTATTTCTTGCACTTTCAGAGTCTTAGTGAGGAAGTCAGTTCCTAAGCTGACATGATGGAGATTTGGGCCTACTTTTTCTTCTAGTAGGCACAGGGTATCTGGTCTAATGTGTAGGTACTTGATCCACTGTGAGTTGAGTTTTGTGCAGGGTTAAAGATAGGGATAAAAGGTTCAATTTCAATCTACTACATATGGATTTTCAGTTTTCCCAGCATCACTTGTAGAAGAAGCTATCTTTTCTTCAATATATGTTATGGTGACTTTGTCTAGCATGAGAAAACTGTATTCATGTGGGTTTGTCTCTGTGTCTTCTATTCTGTTTTATTGGTCTTCATTTCTGTATTTGTGCCAATACCATGCTGTCTTTGTTACCATAGCTCTGTAGTATAATTTAAGGAATTGTGATGCCTCCTGCTTCATTCCTGTTTCACTTTTCTTACTAAGGATTGCTTTGGCTATTCTGGGACTCTTATTTTTCCAAATGAATTCCATAACTTCTTTTTCTATTTCTATGAAGAATGTCATGGGGATTTTAATAGGAATTGCATTAAATCTGTTTAGGGCTCTTGGTAGTTTACATATTTTGAGAATATTAATTCTTCCTAACCAAGAACATGAGAGATGTTTCCATTTTCTAAGGTCTTCTTCATTTTTTTTTCTTTAGTGTTCTATAGTTTCCTTTTCAGAGGTCCTGTAGCTCTTTTGTTAGATTGATTCCCAAGTATTTTATTTTTTTCAAGGCTATTTTGAATGGTGTAGTTTTCCTAATTTCTCTTTCAGTGTATTCATCATTAGTGTATAAGAACATAATTCATTTATGGGTGTTAATTTACATCCTGCTACTTTGCTTTATTTGCTTATGATTTCTACAAGTTTTGGTGGAATTTTGGGGGTCTTCTAAATATAGAATCATGTTGTTGGCCAATATGTGTAGTTTGAGTTTTTCTTTTCCTATTAGTATCCTTTTAATTTCTTTCTCTTGTCTAATTGTTCTGGCTAGATTTTCAAGGACTGTGTTGAATAAAAGGGGTGAAAAAGGGGATCCCTGTCTTGTTTCAGTTTTTAGAGGCAGTGCTTTCAATTTTTCTCCATTTAGAATGATGTTGGCCTTGTGTTTAGCATACATAGCTTTCACAATGTTGAGGTATGCTCCAACTATCTCTAGTTTTTCCAGTGTTTTGAACATGAATGGATGCTGAATTTTGTCAAATATTTTTTCTGCATCTATTGAGAAAATCATGTAATTCTTGTCTTTAAGTCTATTGATGTGGTGAATTACATTTATGACTTCCATATGTTGAATTGGCCTTGCATCCCTGGGATGAACCCCACTTGATCATGTTAGGCTATCATTTTAATATATTTTGGTATGCAATTAGCCAGTATTTTATTGAGAATTTTTGCATCTATGTTAATAAGGGATATTGGTCTGAAATTTTATTACTTTGATGTTTCTTTGTCTGATTTAAGAATTATGGTGATACTAGCTTCACAGAATGAGTTTGGAAAAGTTCCTTTCTTTTTTAGTTATATTTTTCATATGTATGTCTAATGTTACTGGCATTATATGTTAACAGTAAAGAACTCTACTTTTCTAACTAAAAGCGTTGGCCACAATTTGAAACTCAATTGACCATATATATATGTTTATATATGTGTGCGTGTGTGTGTATATATATATATATACACATACATACACATATACATTTACAAACATTAGATTATATATATATATAAAATCTAATGTGTTTATATGTGTCTATTTTACACTCTATACAGAGACCATTGGTGCATTAAAATGCATTTAAAAGTCACCACAGTTGTCTTTCTCTAGGAATATTTGTGGAAAAAAAAAATCACAGATTTTCAAAAATTATGTGTAAAAATAACTATAAGTTTTTAATTTTTGCACTTTTAATCTGACAACATTTACTATGCTAGAGAGGCCTGCTAATATTCCTAGCCCCCGATTGAAGTAGACATAGATATATACAAACAAAAGATCACATACCTGAACAGAGAATGATGGAAAACACTCACTTTGGGACATCTGATATGTCCTTTCGAATTCCATAAAAATAGATTTAGCTAGATTGTGAATCATGATTTGTTGAAGTTTTACCCATGTTGAACAATGAACTTTTTCAACATTCAAGAAAAATAAGAAAACTAATTTTTGACTAATTTTCTGTATTTCATATATGATAACTATTTTCAGTAGTTTTCAAAATTGTCCTGTCTCTTTCTCGTACACTTTCTTTTCCCAACTGACATCCTCTACCTCTAACTATAGATGCACTTCACCATAGCTAGAGCAAAACATGATGGATCTGTTCCAGAGTCACTAAATTATGTTACAGAAATGGAATCTAGAGAAAAACATTGTAAAGGACATGAAAAGCAATGCACACTGAGGTTGGAGTCTTGAAATGATGATGTTTTCTGTTAAAAAAGGGCAGGGAAATATAAACTAGTTTTGACTTACTAGCATAAGAAAATAAACATGATTGCTAGTGAAGAATAATTTTTAGCCACAGAGAATTTCAATGAGCAAAATTACCTTTTATCAAATGTGTTCTGCTTATTGCACTTAATCCTAGACTCAAGTTCTAACAGGTAGAAATTAGCCATCACTCAGTGTCTTTTATTTTTATCTTTTATTTTTGGGGGTACTAGGGATTGAACTCAGGGTCACTTGAGCCACATCTCCAGCCCTATAATGTATTGTCTTTAGAGATTTGGTCTCACCGAGTTCCTTAGCACCTCACTTTTGCTAAAGCTGGCTGTGAACTCATGATTTCCTGTATCAGCTTTTGAAGTCACTGGGAGGATTACAGGCATGCAACATGGTGCCAGGCTACAATTTTGTTTTTGTTCTTTTTTTAATTTATTTTTATTGTAAACAAATGGGATACATGTTGTTTCTGTTTGTACATGGAGTAACAGCATATCATTTGCATACTCATACATTTACATAGGGTAATGATGTTTGATTCATTCTATTATTTTTCCTTCCCCCCCACCCCTCCCACCTCTCTTTTCCTCTATACAGTCCCTCCTTCCTCCATTCTTGCCACCCTCCCACACCCCATTACGTATCATCATTGGCTTATCAGTGAGATCATTGGTCTTTTGGATTTTTGAGATTGGCTTATCTCACTTAACATGATATTCTCCAATTTCATCCATTTGCCTGCAAATGCCATAATTTTATCATTATTTATGGCTGAGTAATATTCCATTGTATATATATACCACAGTTTCTTTATCCATTCATCAATTGAAGGGCATCTAGGTTGGTTCCACAGTCTGGCTATTGTGAATTGAGCTGCTATGAACATTGATGTGGCTGTATCTCTGTAGTATGCTGATTTTAAGTTCTTTGGGTATAGGTTGAGGAGTGGGATAGCTGGGTCAAAGGGTGGTTCCATTACAAGTTTTCTAAGGAATCTCCACACTGCTTTCCAGAGCGGCTGCACTAATTTGCAGCCCCACCAGCAGTGTATGAGCGTACCTTTTACCCCACATCCTCGCCAACAACTATTGTTGCTTGTGTTCTAGATAATCGCCATTCTAATTGGGGTGAGATGGAATCTTACAGTAGTTTTGATTTGTATTTCTCTTATTACTAAAGATGGTGAATATATTTTCATATGCTTGTTGATTGCTTGTAGATCTTCTTCTGTGAAGCATCTGTACATATCCTTAGCCCATTTGTTGATTGGATTATTTGTATTCTTGGTGTAGAGTTTTTTGAGTTCTTTATATATTCTGGAAATTAGTGCTCTATCTGAACTATAAGTGGCAAAGATTTTCTCCCACTCTGTAAGCTCTCTCTTCGCATTGCTGATAGTTTCCTTTGCTGAGAGAAAGCTATTCAGCTTGAATCTATCCCAGTTATTGATTCTTGCTTTTATTTCTTGTGCTATGGAGTCCTGTTAAGGAAGTCTGATCCTAAGCCAACAAGGTGAAGATTTGGACCTATTTTTCCTTCTATAAGATGCAGGGTCTCTGGTCTCATTTCAAGGTCCTTGATCCATTGTGAGTTGATTTTTGTGCAGGATGAGAAATAGAGGTTTACTTTCATTCTGTTGCATATGGATTTCCAGTTTTCCCATCACCATTTGTTGAAGAGGCTATCTTTTCTCCATTGCATATTTTTGGCACCTTTGTCTAGTATGAGAAAATTGTATTTATTTGGGTTTGTGTCCGTGTCCTCTATTCTGTACCATTGATCTACCTGTCTATTTTGGTGCCAATACCAGGCTGTTTTTGTTCCTATTGCTTTGTAGTACAGTTGAAGTTCTGGTATTGCAATACCCCCTACTTCATTCTTCCTGCTAAGGATTGCTTTAGCTATTCTGGGTTTCTTATTCTTCCAGATGAATTTCATGACTGCTTGCTCTATTTCTATAAGGTATGTCATTGGGATTTTAATTGGAATTGCATTGAATCTGTATAGCACTTTTGGTAGTATGGCCATTTTGACAATATTAATTCTGCCTATCCAAGAACATGGGAGATCTTTCCATCTTCTAAGGTCTTCCTTAATTTCTTTCTTCAATGTTTTGTAGTGTTCATTGTAGAGATATTTTACCTCTTTAGATTTTAGATTGATTCCCAAGTATTTTATTTTTTTTTTGAGGCTATTGCAAATGAAGTTGTTTTCCTCATTTCCCTTTCTGCTATTTCGTCACTTGTGTATACAAATCTTTAGATTTATGCGTGTTGATTTTATAGCCTGCTATTTTGCTGAATTCATTGATGAGGTCTAGAAGTTTTCTGGAGGAGGTTTTTGGATCCTCTAAATATAGAATCATGTCATCTGCAAATAGTGACAGCTTAAGTTTCTCTTTTCCTATTCGTATCCCTTTGATTTCTTTAGTCTGCCTAATTGCTCTGGCTAGAGTTTTGAGGACAATGTTGAATAGAAGTGGTGAAAGAGTACATCCCTGTCTTGTTCCTGTTTTTAAAGGGAATGGTTTCAGTTTTTCTCCATTAAGAATGATGTTGGCCATGGCTTAGCATAAATAGCCTGTACAATGTTCAGGTATGTTCCTACTATCCCTATTTTTTTTTTTTCTAGTGTTTTGAGCATGAAGGGGTGTTGTATCTTGTCGACGCTTTTTCAGCGTCAATTGAAATAATCATTTGATTCTTATCCTTAAGTTTATTGATATGATGGATTATGTTTATTGATTTACGAATGTTGAACCATCCTTGCATTCCAGGGATGAACTCCACTTGATCGTGGTGCACAATTTTCTTAATATGTTTTTGGATACGGTTTGCCAATATTTTGTTAAGGATCTTTGCATTTATATTCATCAAGGATATTGGTCTAAAATTTTCTTTCCTTGATGTGTCTTTTCCTGGTTTGGGTATGAGGGTGATATTAGCTTCATAAAATGAGTTCAGTAGGGTACCCTCCTTTTCTACTTCTTGGAATACTTTGAGAAGTATTGGAATGAGTTCTTCTTTGAAGGTCTTGTAGAACTTGGCTGAGAATCCGTCAGGTCCTGGGCTTTTCTTGGATGGTAGATTTTTAATGGCTTCTTCTATTTCATTGCTTGATATTGATCTGTTTAAATTGTGTATATCCTCCTGGTTCAGTTTGGTAGGAGCATATGTCTCTAGAAATTTGTCAATGTCTTCGGTAGTTTCTATTTTGTTGGAATACAGATTTTCAAAGTAACTTCTCATTATGTTCTGTATCTCAGTGGTGTCTGTCGTGATACTTCTTTTTGCATTATGTATTTTAGTAATTTGAGTCTTCTCTCTCCTTCTCCTTCTCTTTGTTAGTGTGGCTAAGGGTTTGTCTATTTTGTTTACTTTCTCAAAGAACCAACTTTTTGTTTTGTCAATTTTTTGAATTGTTTCTTTTGTTTCAAGTTCATTGATTTCAGCTCTGATTTTAATTATTTCCTGTCTTCTACTACTTTTGCTGTTATTCTGTTCTTTTTCTAGGGCTTTGAGCTGTAATGTTAGGTCATTTAGTTGTTGACTTTTCATTCTTTTCTGGAATGCGCTCCATGCAATGAATTTTCCTCTTAATACCACTTTCATAGTGTCCCAGAGATTTTGATATGTTGTATCATTCTCATTGACCTCTAAGAATTTTTTTATTTCCTCCCTGATGTTTTCTGTTATCCATGTTTCATTCAATAGCATATTACTTAGTCTCCAGGTGTTGGAGTACTTTGTCTTTTTTATTTTGTCATTGATTTCTACTCTCAGTCCATTATGATCTGATAGAACACAAGGCAGTATCTCTATTTTGTTGCATTTCCTAAGGGCTGCTTTGTGGCATAACATATGGTCTATTTTCGAGAAGGTTCCATGTGCTGCTGAGAAGAAAGTGAATCCGCTTGTTGATGGATGGAATATTCTATATATGTCTATTAAGTCTGGGTTATTGATTGTGTTATTGAGTTCTATGGTTTCTTTGGTTGGTTTTTGTTTGGAGGATCTATCGAGTGGTGACAGCATTGCATTAAAGTCACCCAGAATTATTGTGTTGTGGTCAATGTGATTCCTGAAATTGAGAAGGATTTGTTTGATGTTCAGGGATGCACCATTGTTTGGGGCATAAATATTTACTATCATTATGTCTTCCTGATTTATGGTTCCCTTAAGCAGTATGAAATGTCCTTCTTTATCCCTTCTGACTAACTTTGGCTTGAAGTCCACTTTATCTGATATAAGGATGGAAACCCCCGCTTTTTTACTGAGTCCATGTGCATGGTAGGTTTTTTCCCATCCCTTCACCTTTAGCCTGTGGATGTCTTTTTCTATGAGATGAGTCTCTTGCAGGCAGCATATTGTTGGGTCTTTCTTTTAAAATCCATTCTGCCAGTCCATGTCTTTTGATTGACGGTTTAGGCCATTAATGTTCAGGGTTATTATCGAGATATGATTTGTATTCCCAGTCATTCGGCTTATTTTTGGTTTTTAAGTTGGCTTGGTTTCTCCTTTGAGTGGTTTTTCTCTAAGGTAGTTCCTCCCTTTGCTGACCTACATTGTTGTTTTTCATTTCCTCCTCATGGAATATTTTGTTGAAAACATTCTGTAGTGGAGGCTTTCTATTTGTAAATTCTCTTAACTTTTGTTTGTCATGGAAGGATTTTATTTCATCTTCAAATCTGAAGGTTAGTTTTGCTGGGTATAGGATTCTTGGTTGGCAACCATGTTCTTTCAGAGCTTGAGATATGTTGTTCCAGGCCCTTCTAGATTTTAGAATCTAGGTTGAGAAGTCAGCTGCTATCCGTATTGATCTTCCCCTATATGTAATCTGATGCTTTTCTCCTGCAGTCTTCAAAATCCTATCTTTTTTTTGAATGTTAGGCATTTTCATTATAATGTGCCTTGTTGTGGACCTGTTGTGATTCTGTACATTTGGTGTTCTGTAAGCCTCTTGTATTTGATTTTCCATTTCATTCTTCAGGTTTGGGAAATTTTCATTGAATAGGTTGTTCATTCCTTTGGTTTGTATCTCTGTGCCTTCCTCAATCCAATAATTCTTTAATTTGGTCTTTTCTTGATGTCCCATAGTTCTTGGAGATTCTGTTCATGATTTCTTACCATCTTCTCTGTTTGGGCAACTTTATTTTCAAGATTAAATATTTTGTCTTCATTGTCTGAGGTTCTGTCTTCCAAGTGGTCTAGTCTTTTGGTGATGCTTTCCATTGAGTTTTTTATTTGGTTTAGTTTTTCATGCATTTCAAGGATTTCTGTGTTTTTTTTTTTTTTTTTTTTTTTTTTTTGAGAATCTCTACCTCTTTGTCGAAATGATCTTTTGCTTCCTGCAGGTGCTCTTTTAGCTTATTGGTATTATCATTCATTGCCTGCATTTGCTCTCTTATGTCATCCTGTGCATCGCGAATCATCTTAATCATGTATAATCTGAAGTCCTTTTCTGACATTTCTTCTAACACACTGTCATTGGATTCTATTAATATAAAATCTAGATTTGTTTGGATCATTTTCTTCCCTTGTTTTTTCATGTCGTTCATGTATCTTCCCCTTTAGCAGTGCAGATCTGGAGTATTGCAGATTTCCCCCTATAGCCTTATAGTGGCTCTATAGGTTTCCAAAACCTTTCCTTTAAAGGGAGATCAGTATTAGCAGTGCCCAATTCAGCACTCTGCAATCCTAGACCAAATAGCCCCTATGAGAACAATAACAAAATTGTCATAATAAACAGAATGAGTTCAAATATTATCTTCAGTAAAAGAAACAGATTTGCAATAAGGTCTTCAGTTTCTAATGGAGGACAAAGAGGATGCAGAGGGATGTAGAATGTGCTGTTAATGGAATAAGAAAAGAATATATAGAAGTTCTAGATTAAAGAAAGGGTGAGAGTGTAATCAAAAGAAATTGGATATTAGCATGCAACAAAGGGAGTAAGAGACTCTGAGGGAACAGAGTCTCTTTCCTTTTATTAAAGGAAAGAGAGCAAGAAAAGTAAAGAAATAAAAACTTAAAATATTTTAATAGGGAGAAAAAAGAAAATCTACAGTATAACAGTCATATAGTAATAAAACCTTCCAGTCTTTAGTAGCCTGATGCAGGAGAGGTACCTGACATTGAGCTTCTGGTCTCCAGCAGGCTTCTCAGGATGGGATTTGCCCCACCTAAAGATCGGAGCTCCGGCTTCCAGGATAACCCAAGATGGCCGCTCTGGCTTCCAAATGTGTTGGCAACTGGGGAGCTGCAGATCAGGGTGTGGACGTGGTCAGCTGGAGGTCCTGGAGGTGGGGTGCGGTTGGTCAAGCAGGGGTCCTGTAGGTTGGGTGCGGTTGGTCAGACAGGGGTCCTGGAGGTCGGGTGTGTTTGGTGTGGTTGCGGGATCCTGAAGGCTGGGTGCAATTGGTCTGGGGTCCTGGTGATAGGGCACAGTCAGTTGGTCTGGGGGTCCTGGCGGCAGGGATAAGTCAGTTGATTTGAGGGCCCCAGAGGCAGGGAGTGATTGGTCGGGTTGAGGGATCCTGGAGACAGGGCTTAGTCAGTCCGGCAAGGGGTTCTACGGGGACTGGCTGTTGTCTCAAAATGACGGCAGCCATGTGTAATCAAACCTGCAGGTACTGTGACAAAGAACTTCCAGGCAACAGCAGGCAGCTGGTGCTCCACTGGCGGTCAGTGATCAGTTTGTTGACTGTTGTCGGACAATCGGGAGGTGAACCTCGTGTGGTGGGTGATGGATAAGTGTAAGGCAGGTGATGGACAGGCGAGAGGCAGGCAAATGGCGGATGATAGGTGCCTGACAGTAAGCAATCTGCACTCAAAAAAGGCGTCGATACTGGCAGACCGCAGGTCATCACAGCAGCCAAATGGCATAAACACCAGGGGATTGATAAGCAGCAAAAACTGCCTCATCAAGAACAGATATCCTCTGCTTGAAACCAGAGTTACGGAGCAACATGGAATGCAGCCTCCCTCTAGTCCATCATCTTGGATCCCCTATATCTGACTTTTAAAATAACACTTCATCTTTATCTGTTTTTGTTCTTTTAATTTTTTTTTTTTTTGGCTATAAATACAAAAGAATCTATTTTGATATTATTATAAAACATGGAATGTAGCCTGTTCTAATTTAGTCCCCAATACCTCCCCTTCCCCTCGCCTCACGGGGCAACTTCTTCCCTCCTCCCTCTACTCTATTAATCCTTGTGCCATTTACACACAGTCATTATTTAAATCAATTTCATTCTAAAATAAGAGCAAGTCATGTTATTCATATTTGGTAATTTATAATTCAGGCCAGGAACATTAAGTGAACAACAAAAACAATGACAAAGATATGTTTAAGGCTGATAGTTATAATTCACAATTAAATTGATATCTATGTCCCTACAATACTGGTGCAACCCTTATAAGAAGGATACCATACAAGATGCACAAAAGAAAGACATGCACTAATTAATGGGTAATGGCAATACACCACTGTTCAAAACGGATCAAGAGGAAAAGTAAAACAAATGATTCAGAAAATCTAGACAGTAGAATCAGTAATGTGCATCTTGGAGGTATGTACTGAAGTTTAAAAAGAAAAAACTTTTTTTTTTTAATAGTATATTCTCTATTCAGAAAACACACGAATCATTTGTGATTGTTGACCATTAACTCACAACAGAAACTTCAACTATGTCACAAAGTGGAAAAGATACAATTCCCTGATTTAATATAATAGATTAATACTGGGTAATAATATGAGAAGATTCTGACACTAGAGAATTGTAAAATACCTATTAGGTCAAAGGGGAAATAATAGACAAAATAAAATGTTTTCCAGAAAACAATGTCACTTGCAGTCCACAATTTATAACACACAGCTAAGTTTAAAGGAGTGATTTGAAGAAAATTTATGCTTTACTTTTTACATAAGCAAAAAATTTAGTGAAACATTTCAAAATATATCATCTCAATGCCATCTAAAATGTTTCTAACATTCTATAGTAACTCAGTTTTAATAAATATAAAAAAATCAAATGTTCAACTCACATAATGTTTAAAATTATTTTATAGGATATTGAAATGCAAAAATTGAAAGGATTTGATAAAGTATTTGAAATTATTTGAAAATCAAAAGTCAAATGTGATAAAATATCAAGAGTAGTAAATAAACAACAAATTGACTATATGAAATAGGACACTTATTTGTAACAAAAGTAAAATCTACAATGTTAGAAAACAAAGAATGAATGGAAAATTACCAAAATATTATAATGTTTTTTAAAATTGTTTATTTTTATAGACTGCATTTTGATTCATTGTACACAAATGGGGTACATCATTTCAGTTCTTTGGTAAATGGGGTACATAATTTCAATTCTTCGGTTGTGCGTGATGTAGATCCATACCACTCATGTAATCATGCATGTACCTAGGGTAATGATGTCTGTCTCATTCCATCATTTTTCATATGCCCCCCTCATTTCCCTCTTCAAAATCTAAAATTCCTCCATTCTTCTCTCACTCCCCACCCTCCCCCACTGTTAATAACAAATATATTAAAAACTGATGGAGAACATAACTAAGGACCTAAAACTAAAACTAGATGTAAGCACACAGCTTGTAAAATATGAATAAAATGCACCCAACACAAAAATTGTCCTCTGAAAACTTGGATTGGACCCACCTTTTGACCAAGTTATACTACTCCTTGGTTTATACCCAAAGGACTTAAAATTAGCATACTACATTAACACAGTCATATCAACGTTTAGAGCAGCTCAATTCACAATAGCTAGATTATGGAACCAACCTACATGCCCTTCAATAGATGAATGGATAAAGAAACTGTGGTGTATATACACAATGGAATATTATTCAACCATAAAGAAGAATTATATCATGGCATTTGCAGATAAATGGATGGACTTGGAGAATATCATGCTAAGTGAAATAAGCCAATCCCAAAAAACCAAAGCCCAAATGTTTTCCTTGATGAGTGGATGATGATATATAATGGGGTTGGTGAAGTGGAGAGTGAGAGAAGATTGAAGGAACTTTAGATTACATAGAGGGAAATGGTGGGGTTATAAAATGGTGGAATAAGACAGACATCATTACCCTATGTATATGTATGATTACATGAATGGTATGAATCTACATCATGCACAATCATAGAAATGAAATGATGTACCACATCTGTGTGCAATGAATCAAAATGCAGTCTGTAAAAATAAAAAAATAAAAAATAATAAAAAGTAAAAAAATAATGTACACTGATCAAATTAGCAGTAGTGCTTTGGGGTAATAACCAGCAACAAAAATGTGAACTAATAAGATTGTAAGTTTGCTGCAAATTTGCACAAAGAAATTTGCAAACTGGAGGCACAGGCACATACCTGTAATGTCAGCTGCTTGGGAGGCTGAGGCAGGAGAATCACAAGTTTGTGCCTACGTGGACAACTTAGCAAAAACCTGTCTCAAAATTTAAAAAAACTATAAAATATATTACACACACACACAACACACACACACACACACACACACACAGATAAAATGGTTAGTGGTTTTAGCTCAGTGATGAAGTGCCGCTAGGTTAAATTCCAAAAAACAAAAAAAAAAAAAAAAAAAAAAAGAAAGAAAGAAAATAAAAAGGCAGGGGGAAATGTCATCAAAATATATTGACCTCCTTGAATATATTCATCTAATTTATCCCAGTAATTTTCACATTATAAAATTTACCCCACTATAACAAATTTACTCACAAACATACTTAAAGCAAGGCAATTTGTAAGTCATAACAAAAGATGAAAGTATTGGGTTCAAAAAGCAGTTGTATTTGTACTGGATGAAGACTATAGAACCAGAGGCAGGTAAATTGCATTTGGGTCCTGGTTCTTCTATTGGGTGACTGTGTGAGCTTGCAGCATTCTTAACCTCTCTGTTACAATTCTCCCATCTAGAAGGTGGGCGGTTTTGAGCATAAAATGCAATAGCACAGGTAGAGTGCAGAGAGCAGCCTTAGCTATGCAGGAATCACTACAGTGTTATTTATTTAAATACGATCTTTCTGAGTTTCTATATGCAGATGTGCACATGACTGCTAGGTGGCAGTGAAGATGTATTTATCATTTTATCTTCCAAATGGAGCTATGGACCTGCAATATATAAATCAATGGGCTGAACAATTGAGTCAGCCACATCTTATTGCAGGATGAACTTTCCTTACCTCTTCTGGCTCCCTAATTCCCATATCTAGTGTTTTAGTAATGAGTAAGTTTTCTGTAAAGGTAGAACCATAGATTCTGAAGAGAATCAATGTTTCTCAAAAGAAACATAAATGTTTCATGACACTTTTTATTTACATTTTTTCCCCATTAATTATCAGGGTTGAATGGAGAACATTATAAGACACAAATTAAGGCAGGATGCTACATATGTTTTTTAAACTTCCTCACTTGTTTACCTGGAAAGGGTGATTGGAGATTATTATCCACAGTTACTTGGGCAGCATGGATACAAGAAGGTATAGTGTTGTGGACAAGGAGCAATTGAGAAGAGGTTTTTAAATCATTTAACTGATAAGTGGCAGTTCTATGGACATTAGCAGATACATTTAACCAAAACCAAAACCAAACCAAAGCAAAACAAAACAGAAAAACAAAGAAAAGAAAAATATTTCACATGACAATCTACACACTTGTCTTCCAGCTACCAGGTTGGATCCCTATGTTTTGATCCATGGAAATTCATGTAGTGCACTGAGCACCCAGTGAGCCATGTCATGACAGCCATGTCTTAGCCTGTGCTTGGGCAGATCCTCTGATGGCACAAATAATTTTATCCCAAATCAGGTTCTCAAGAATTCTTTCAAGTTAACAGAGATTCATTGGTCACACATTAAGCTCTGTCTTCTCGATTAGGTGTTCAGAACCTGACAAGAAACAAAACAGTAACTCTGCCTTCCTGAAGCACATATTCTACACTTTCATTTTACATTATTTTAGAAAATAATCTTTCTTGCTCAATGCTCTTTGAACACTTATAAAGCAAAAACCAGGTTGCTGTTCGTTATACAAAAGTTCGTGCGTAAGTACCAGGTATTCATATACATCTTACTTAGCCCAGCAGCATCAGAGTTTCCGGAAAACAATAAATATTCAAGTCTATGTGCAAAAATCAAGGAATAAACAGATCGATACATCAGTAAATCATTGCACTGATATGTAGGCATTCCTCATGTAGGTGGTCAAGGTACTTCTGGTGATCAGGGAAGGAAGGTAAAGATTTGTATTCTGAAGAAAACACTAGAGATAAATTCACTTTATAAAATAGATAAATAAAATAGAAAAATAAAATAAAATTTTCTTTATAAAATAGAAAAATAGATAAATTCACCTTTTTATCCCAGCATTTTCTTTGAGCAAATAATTTAATCTTCCTGAATCTTTGTTTTCTATCCTAAAGTTTGAAGTATTATGAGAATTAATGAACAGCATATGTAAAACAAAGGTGGTCCAGAATTATACATAAGAGACCCTAATAAAATATTTCCTCACTTCCTGGCAAAACGTATAAAAAGGATTACACCTATGACCATTCTGAAGTATGTTCATGTTTTTCTTTTATGCTAATCTGAAGACCTTTTTCTTGGCACTATCCAGCTCTTCTTCCTATCCCTATACTACAATCCTTCCCTATCATGTGTTTTTGGGGCTCAGTTTTAAGAAGGTCTCAACAATTTCAGAATAGAACCTAAGTTAAATGGTGTGGTTGCTATCACCTTTGAAGTAGCATAAAAGCTTTCTTATGTGATTTTAAATCATTTGCTTTCTTTAAGTCACTTATTAAATTTAAAAAAAATCTATATGTCAAAAGGGAAGATATTCAGAATCCCCAAAACATGTATCCTGTGGTTCAGGAGAATGCAGGCTTCCTGTTTCTTAATTATGGTCCAAGGCTTTCAAGGAGGTATCTTAGTATTTGCTGCAACTAGCACACTCTCAGTGTTTTACACATCTTCCTCCCTTTCATTGAAAATTTGTCAACGACAACAATAACAAAAAAAGACAAAAACACTTACTATTTCAAGCCTCAAAGGAGTGGTCTTTGTATTTCTTTGTATGGCCTGGTCAACTCCAACTCCAATAATTGTTCTTAATATTTTTTTTTCCAATCGGCATTAGTATCAAGGTACTACTCCTTTATTTTACTACCCAACACCCTAGGGAGTCATTATTATATTGCTACTGGCACAAATTCTGCCTACCACCCCCCAATTGGAACTGTGAACCCAGGGGAAATTGGGCATCAAGTCTAGTTTGGCAAATATTAAACTATATATTAGTCTCAGGGAATTAGTTGGTTTCCTGTTTTGAACTCACTGGAGAGGTAACTTACTGCCTAGTGAGACTGCTGGACATTGTCAGCAGAAAAATCTTGGTAATCTTCTCACATATTCTTCTTCCTGTAGTACTTGCATTTTATCTCTTGGTTAGAGACAATACAGTCCTTGCTCTCTTCTTTTTTCTATATTTTATTCTGTTTTTTTTTTTCAGTTATATATAGTATTAGGACTCACTTTTGACATAATTATGAAAAGCATGGAATGCCACAGTAAGTGGTGGTGAGAGATGGGTAAATAAAATTTCACTGGATTAGACAATGAGAAATGAAGGGAAGGGAGGGAGGATGGGAATGGGAAAGACAGAAGGATGAATCAGACCTAACATTCCTCTGTTCATATATGAATAGACAAACAGTGTAACTCCACATCATGTACAACCACGAAAATGGGAAGGTATACTCTGTGTATGTTTATGTCAAAATGCATTCTACTGTCATGGATAAATAAAATAAAAAAAAAACAAATGTAAGAATTTCTAAAAATAAAAAAAGATACAAAAACAAGAAATGTAATTTTCTCTAATTCAGTCCCCAGTACGTTGCCTTTCCCACCATCTCCCCAACTTTCCCACCAACTCGTTCATTCCCTCCAATCTAATGATCTTTTTCCTATTTACTGATAGTTTTTTTTTTTTAAATTCCTTTCTTGTGGATATTCATAAAGGTCCTATTCACTGAGGTATATTCATATATGTACATAAGAAATTTAGGTCAGATTCATTCCATTGTTCTTTGCTTTCCTTTCCCTCCTCCCTCCCCCTGAATTCCCTTCCTCTACTCCACAGATCTCTCTTCTGTTTGGATGGAATTTCACCTCCTTTTTTTCTATTATTATTATTTTTTTTCTTATTTTGGACTAGCTTCCCATACCAGAGAAAATGTTTGCCCATTGACTCTAGGTTTGGCTTATTTCACTTAGGATGATGGTTTCCAGTTTCATTTCATTAATTCAAATTATGCCCCAAATGCCATAATTTCATTTTTATTTATGGCCGAGAAACGTTTCATTTTGTGCATATGCCACATTTTCTTTATCATTTATGTTTTGAAGGGCACCTAGTTTGGTTCCATATCTTGGATATTGTAAATTTTGCTGCTATAAACATGGATGTGATTGTGTCCCTATAATACACTGATTTGAGATATTTTGAATATACACTGAGGAGTAGTAGAGCAAAATCCTTTGGTGGTTTCATTCCTAGTTTTTTGAAGTATCTCCATACCGTAGAGTGTTTGCAATACTTTTCAGTCCCAGTAACAATGTACTAGTGTTCATTTTCCCTCACATACCTGACCATATTTATTTGTGTTCTTGATCTGCCATTTTAACTGCAGTGACATGATCACAATCTAGTTTTGATTTTCATTTCCCTGATTGCTAGAGATCTTAAACATTTGTTCATATATTTATTGGCCCTTTGTATTTCTGTTTTTGGGTAGTGTCTGGTTCTTTTGTCCATTTATTAATTTTTTTTTTTTTTTTGGTGTGGTTGTTCTTTTTTTTTTTTAAGCTCTTTATATATATATATATATTTATATTAATCCCATGGGGTAGCAAAGATATTCTCCCATTCTGTAGGTTCTATCTTTGGGCTCTTTGTTTCCTTTGCCTTGAAGAAGGTTTTTAAATTGATGCTGTCCCACTTACTGGTTTTAAGTATTATTACTTAACTTTAGGAGTGAACTTTAGGAGTGAAGTTGATGCCTGTGCCCATATGTTGGAATATTGAGACTGCATTTTTTTCTAGTAGTTGCAGAGTTTTTGGTCTAATTCCTAGATCTTTGGTCCACTGTGAGTTGACTGATGTGCAGGGTGAGAGATAGTAGTCCATTTTCATTCTTCTACATAATGATTTTCAGTTTTCTCGGAGTCTTTTTTGAAACAGGTTATCTTTTCTCCAATGTATGTTTCTGGTATCTTTGTCTACTATCAGATGGCTGTATCTTCGTAGGCCTATCTCTGTCTTCTATTCCATTGCACTGGTCTTGGTGTCTATTTAGGTACCATGCTGTTTTTGTTGCTATGGCTCTCTAATATAATTTGGGGTCAGTATCGTGATGCCTCTAACATTGCTCTTCTTGTTCAGGTTTGCTTTGGCCTTTGTGGATATGTTATTTTTCCAAATAAATTTTACAACTGTTTTTTATTTTTCTAGTTCTGTGAAGAATTTCACTGGTGTTTTGATGAGGGTTGTTTTGAATCTGTATAGCACTTTTGGTAATGTGATCATTTTGACAATATTAATTCCACCTATCCAAGAATTTGGAAGGTCTTCCTACCTTCTAAGGTCTTCTTCAATGTCCTTCCTTAGAGTTCTATAGTTTTCATTGCAGATGTCCTTTGTCTCCTTCATTAGATTAACTCCCAAGTACTTTCCTTTTTTGAGAGTATTATGAATGGGATAGTTTTCGTAATTTTTTAAGCAAATTCCTTATGAAAGTATAGGGTGGTGATTGATTTATGTTTGTTGATCTTGTATCCTGTTACGATACTAAATTTCATATCACCTCTAGAATTTTGTTGGAGTTTTTCGAGTCTTCTAAATATAAGATCTTGTCATCACAAACAGACAAAATTTGACCTTCTCTTTCCCTATTCTTATCTTTTTAATTTCCTTCTCTTGCCTGATTGCTCAGGCTAGAGTTTCAAGGACTGTGTTGAATAGGAGTGGTGAAAAAGGCATCTTTGTCTTTTTCTTGTTTTTAGAGGAAACACAGTTTTTCTCTGCTCAACATGAAAGATGTTGGCTTGGGTTTGTTATATATATTCATACTATTGGACATTTATTCAAAGGATATGAAATAGGTATGATGAAGCGATATTTGTACTGCCTTGTTTGTCATAGCACTCTTCACAATAGCAAAGATATGTATTCAATCTATTTGTCCATCAACAGAGTAATATGTAAAGAAATGTGGTGCATATATACACAATATAAAACTATTCAACCTGAAAAACTAGGAAATTCCATAATTTCTAACAACGTGGATCAACCCAGGGAACACTATTCTAAGTGAAAGAAGCCTAGTACAGAAAGACCAATTCCACATGATCTGACATCTATATTGAATTTGAAAAGTAAAACAATAGAAGCAGAGAAAAAAATGATGATTACCATGAGTTGTGGGTAGGGAGAGAGAGGTTGGGTGAGTTGGAGAGATGTTGTTCAAAGGGTACAAAATTCTTCTAATGAGAGGAATGTGTTAAAGAGATCTTTTGTACATTATAGTGGCTATAGCTAATTACAGCATATCACACACTTGACAAATGCTAATAGACAATTTGAGATGTGTTCTTCAAATGCAAAAAAATATGAGTGAGGTAACACATAGGCGAATTGCATTCATTTAGTAATCATATATACTTAGATAAAATATCGTGTTATACACAATAAATATAAATATATATGTTAAAGACTTTTTTTACTTTAAATAATCCAGATATTTCTTGATTATGAATGTTTCCCCTGTTCAAACAGATCTTTCCTGAGATTTTTTTAAAAATTATTTATTTATTTTTTGATTTTTTACAGACTGCATTTTGATTCATTGTACACAAATGGGGTACATCTTTCCGTTTCTATGGTTGCACATGATGTAGATTCATACCATTCATTACCCTAATGATCTCTTTTACCGGGTGACTCCCACTTACACCTCAGGGTACAGGTGAAATGTCCGCTCCTCCTGGGAGAGCAGTTGAGCAGAGAAAGGGCTTCAGGGGACGTGAGAGTGAAGGGAAAGGAGGTCACAAAAGATTGAAATTGACCAAATTATGTTACTTGTATGCAATATTACATCACAATGAATTCCAGTATTATGTATAAATATGATACACTAGCAACTTTTTAAATGTCAGTTGCTCCAGAATACCAGCCCTATACCATTCTATATATGTTAGATTTCTTTTATTCTTCCCTCTCTTAAATCAGGTATGCACTATCCTTTATAAACTAGATTTACAGTGGTTCTAAAGTATTTTTCCTGACCATATCTGCTTACTGCGACTATTTTGAAGAAGACCATGAGGTTTATGTTGGCAAAGATCCCATGCATTTTCTTTATCAAATATTTTTAGGAACTAAGATAGTATCGGATGTATATTAAGTAAATAACACAAATTGTTGAAATGATAAGGAATACAAAGTAGTGGATCCTGCATGATATAAAATCATAAAGAAAGTGGAGCCTAATCCCATCACTGGGGTGCAGGGAGGTTTAGAAAGAAAGGGAAGACTAAAGATTGTCTTGAAATATAAGATTGTATGTGCAAGTTAAACAACGAGGACCTTTTCCAAACAGAAGAAGAATCTTTTGAGAATATAGTCATGTCAATTTGGGGCCCAGAAAAGTTTTGGTGAGCTTCAGAATGCACAAGTAAGCACTTAAGGGAAGTGGATAGTGATAACAACAAAATAATAATGTTGGAGAAGTAAACAGAGACTACAGGATTAATTCATGCTCATGAAGGATGCTTGGTTTCATCTCATTTGATCAGAGGTGTTATTGGAGGTGTTTTCCACTGGTTTTCTGGCCATTCTGGGACTCCAGGTCATTTTCTGCATTAATATTAATTCAAACTCTTCTCTTGGAATTACTTGAAAAATTTTAGCAATTGATGCAATATTAGTAGCAACATTGAAGAGAATAAATAAGTATGTAAGTCTTGAAATTATGTGACACTGACAAAGCAAGCACAGCATATATATATATATATATATATATATATATATATATATATATGCTGAACAGAACAGAAGGTGGATTCCATCAGGATGTTCCTGTCTCAAAGAACAAAAAGACCCATGTCTAGGTAAAGACAGGCCATGTGTAGTTTGAGGTGGTGAATGAGGGTCCAAAAGAGTCATTAAGGTTTGTTGCAGAATTGAAGAGGCAAATGTTGTGCATTTTCTTCAGGAAAGGAGGAGTCAGCTAGATAAC
This sequence comes from Sciurus vulgaris, assembly GCF_902686455.1. Lineage (NCBI taxonomy): Eukaryota > Metazoa > Chordata > Mammalia > Rodentia > Sciuridae > Sciurus > Sciurus vulgaris. Next base: position 119,647,954 of record NC_136461.1, on the reverse strand, counting down.
CTGCTCTCTGTTCAGTGGAGCTAGACAGTTTAGATACCATCTTTGCTCCAGTCATTTGCTCTTATCAGCTTGAATGCACATTTGCTCTCACATTAGTCTTTGAATGACAAATATGTAGTGCAGTAAGAAGTAATTAAATTTTTCCTGGAAGTGAGTAATACCTTTCCATATATTCTTAAACTTGCTTGAGAAGCACTAATGGGAGAATATCTTAGCTTCATGGAATAAGTTGTAAAATGTTCTTATGTTATAATGTATTTGGGTAATAAAATGAGAAGATAGGTGCAAACACACATTTTGACTACCAAAAAAAAAAAAAAAAGCCATGAAGAGTGTAAAATTGATTCCTTAGCTTAGAGGATACCAAGTCTTTCTCATTGTTCTTCGAAGGGCTGATTTGAATTCCTTATTTCTCAGACTATAAATCATGGGATTGAACAATGGGGTGAGGATGGTGTAAGAAACAGATATCAGGGTGTCTTGGCTTGAAGAGTAATTGGACTTGGGCCTTAAGTAGATGAAGGAGGCACAGCCATAGTGAACGGTTACCACAATGAGATGGGAGGCACAGGTGGAAAAGGCTTTATACCTTCCAACAGTGGATGGGATCTTTAGAATGGCAGAGATGATGCGGACATAGGACACCAGGATAAGTAGCAGTGGAATAACTAAGACAAATACGCCCAGCGTGAAGATGACCAGCTGACTGAGGCGGGAGTGTTGAGATGCCAGTTTGAGGACAGGAGAGATGTCACAGAAGAAGTGATGCAGTTGGTTGGAGGAGTGGAAGGGCAGGTGAAATACCAAAGATGTGATGATCTGAGCCACAGTGAAGCCACAGGCACTGGCAGCAGCCACTAGTCCCCCACACACTCTCTGTCCCATGAGCACAGTGTAGCGCAGTGGGTTGCAGATGGCCACATAGCGATCATAACCCATGGCTGCCAGCAGGAAGGAGTGAGAGCAGCCCAGGAAGAGAAAGGTGAACATCTGGATGGCACAGCCCAGGAACGAGATGGTCTTCTTCTCAGCCAGCAGGTCCACCAGCATCTTGGGCACAATGACGAAGGTGTAGCTGGTCTCGAAGCAGGAGAGGACCGAGAGGAAGAAGTACATGGGGGTATGAAGGGCTCTGTCCAGCACAATGGTGGAAATGATGATGGCATTGGTGCCCAGAGTGAAGAGGTAGAGGAGCAGGAAGACCACGAAGAGCAGCCTCTGGAGGCTGGCCAGAGCTGAGAAGCCCAGGAAGACAAATTCCCTCACCAAGGTCTCATTGACCCACTCCATAGACAGCAGTTCTATACAGGAGAGTCAGGGACACAGGTGAAGAAAAGCAGAAATGTACAGGATTCTCAGCACAAAGTTTGCAGATGACAGACATTTGTGGGTATTTGGTAGAATTCCTTCATTCACTCTTCAAAATTCCTCCTTAAAGAAGTATTGATGCTAAATGTACTGAAGAATAACTGTCTTTAGTTGGGAGGCTTTTTGTAAGTGAAAGAAAGATCATCTCTTTAGCCATGATATGCCAGTGCCAGTGTCTAACAGCTTTCCCTTTAATTTTTTATTTTTTTGTATGCTTTATTTTGTTCTCGCTCAATATGAACCCAAGGAAACTAACTTTCTAGAAGTGAAAAATCTTAACTTCAGCTACCTGAATATATTCAGAATATAAAATAAAGGAATAATAAAAGTGATCAAATTTATGCTATTTGAATATATGTACAGATCCTAGTGAATTTCACTTTTTCATAACTATATTGCTCCAGTTAGAAAAACCAATATAAAAACAGAAGGACGATCAGTAGATGTGAGCCAGAAGGGAAAAAGGAAGGCCATGTGGAGTGCAGGGGATTAAATATGCAATTATGAATATGTGAAAATGAACCCCACTGCTATGTGTAACTATAACGCACTAATATAAACTTTAAAAAATAAATACTGTTCAGACACAAATGTATGAAACTCAGTTTGCCCAGCCACATAATGGGAAGGGAAAGGAAGAATTACATGATATCTAAGTGAAAGTATGAATGGATTTATGATAACTGGGAAGGGAACTTTCATGTGGATATTGGTGGTATGGATTTCTCATGCCTTATCACAATCATCCATGACGATCACTTATGTTAGTACACAAATCAATTAAAAAATTCACATTTATTTCTGGCAGACATACTAAGAAACCAAATAGGAGCACCATTGGAGTTTCCACAAAGCAGTTCATAAATCAAAGGTGGGGCAGAAGATAACATTAAATCAAGAAAATATATTTTTTCTTATTCAGAAAGAGAACAGTCATCAGGTGGTAGAGAGATAGTCTAACTTGGTGACATTTTCTGTGGATGGCAGTTTGAGGTTCCACAGAGAAACTTGGGGTAATAGAGCTTTTCAGCTGTGGCTCACATCTTGCCATATAATGTGAAAGAGAGTAGGACAATTGCCATTTGACAGGTTTCACTTCCCTGCCAGAAACTGGTTTTTATGCAGTTGTAGGTCAATAAGAATTCTTTTGTAATTTTTACTGCTTGAACCAGTTTGTAAAGTGGTAGAAAGATATATCTCTATAGTAATTGTTAGGTCTTTGATGAGATTATTTTTCCCTAGGTGAGTTTTCCAGCTGCCTGACCTAATAATAAGAAGGTTTCTCTGAATTGAAAAATCATCCACTATATATTAGTTGTATACAGTCTTCATTTATTTACCTTTGAGGCTATTCCATCGTTTTATGCTGAGGACTTTTTTGTCCTACTCTACCAGATTTTAGTTTTGTTTCTGCATCCTCTTAGCCCATAATAACATGCACTTTTTCTAGACCCTAAGTTAAATTATGAACATTTATGAAATTCTTTGCTGCTACACCTTGAATTTGGAGATAACATTTCTTTCTTTCTTACTACTAAAAGTGAATTCTAAACATAGTTATGAACTCTATCTGTAACTACATCATTATACCTGTTATTATTTACTATTGCTGTTACCACCTGACATTATTAATATTTTAAGTTATCACTATTATAGATAAATATAAAAATCTGTGACATTCATAACTCCATTATAAGCCAGTGTATGTGTGTGTGTGTGTGTGTGTGTGTGTTTGTGTGTATGCTACTTACATATTTTTTATACCAATAAAACCAAAGTTTCCCCACAAAACACCCACCTCTGAGGACGATGGAATTCTGTCTATTTCAAAACACCAAAGGAAATTTAAATTTATGCTCACTGATTATTCTTTGCTCATTACTGTCCTGGAAGACTTTCATCTGGTTTCCACAGAATTAATTCACTTCTAATTCCCTCTATATCCCTGGAAGAATGAGATGTGAAAATGTGAAGTATAGAAACTGAAATTCTCTGGTTCTGAAGGAGTCTATCTACCAATACCAAAGAAAATTAAGTTTAATTGTTGTCACTCAGGCTCATACAGTCAGTTGATTCCAGTGACATGGATTTTTACATAGTAGTAATGTAAATCTATAGCTTGAATGAATTGTGTGACTGATTCATGGTCCTTTTCCACGATGTATAGATCTAGCATCGAAGTTCATCTGAGGGTTCAGCCCCAATCTGCTGAAGAGCACATCAGAGACAACACTCAGTATTTTATCATCTGTACTACAATAGAAAGATAGAGCAGAATGAAAATTAGAATTTTCTTTCAGTCAAGTATCTACAGTTAAAAAGTGAATAGGAAAGATCTCTCACCTAGGAGTAACAATGTCTAAATTTTTAGGTTTCTTTTTGTGTGCCTCTGGGAGAAGTATTTAACATAGATATTCAGTCTCTTTATTCTAAATTTAAAGTGGATGGTATAAGCAAGGACTGTAATAAACTGTTAGATATATAGGAGATACTTGAGTAATATTTTACAGAAGGAGTTTTGACCTAAGAAAATAGTTTAATACAATGGTCCTTAGGAGTTTCTAACTCAGAGAGTCAATGATTCTCTAGTTAGTTGGTGTCAAAAGTCCCCTTATGATATTCTACAATCCATGAGTTGAATTTAGGGTATGATCCTTGCAGATGATAATTCTCTGTCTTATGTTTCTACCCCCTCAGATGTTTCATCACGTTTTTATATAATCTAGATTTAAATGAATGCTCAGTATTTGAGGGAGCTTGATGTACTCAAAAAGCGAACAATCTACTGAGTTTTTACACGTGAAAATTTTGAGAAATTCTAATATTTTATCTTAGGGAAAGAATTAAATAGTTAGCTCAGAGAAAGTATACAGATAGCCTCAGAGAGTAATGAAGTAGAAAAATTATCTTTTTAGATGTCCATAAAATTTTTAAAATTTCTCCAAATTGCTTAATTAAAATGAAGTTTAAATACCATATTTTCAATTATATGTAAAAACTTCTATCCATGAGTCAAAAACGGGAGAGAAATAGAAAATGAAAAAGAGAAGTTGGGCACCTGTTCCATCTAATCCATGAGTCAACTAGTTGGGATAAAAAGAAAGAGGAAAGAAAAGAGGAGAGAAGGGAAGGGAAAGAAAGGGACCAAAGGAAATCTAGCTGAGAGTAAGAGTAATATAGTACAATCATCTAGAGGAACTCAGAGAACTACATAGACCATTCCCAAGCATTCTTAGTACGTGGGATGATGGGTAGTCCCTGATTCCCCTTTTTATCCCTGCCACTTACCAGAAACAACATCAGTGATCTCCATGAAGGGTGGAAGAAGAATGTTCGCAAGTACGACTCATCTTAGGTTTAGGTCCCACAAAGTTCCAGACTAAAGCAAAATTCTCACTGCTCAGCAGGGACCTACATCACTCTCCTTTTTACAATTCAGATACTAATAGCTATTAAGTATCAGGGATTCTTGGAAAAGTAGAATCTAAGCTACAGATCAGAGCATGAGAGAATAGCAGAACAGAGTGAATCTGCCTTAGGACAGAAGCTCATATGCATCAGTGGGTTGAGTCTTCTCCATCCACCAGGACTCTCACCTTCTCCAGGTAAGTCACTGTCTTCAGAGCTGGTGACCAGCAGCTGTCATGGTTATTAGAAGCATGCCCTGTGATCACTGGAGTCCTGAGGCTAGTTCTACCACCCTAGAGACATTGTCTTGGGGTTAATTAGAAGTCAAGTTTATTTAAAAAAAAAATAATGTCAGCAGTTTCTCAAAGGTGGCCTTAGTTGAAGAGCCTGGGGGAAAGGAGCCATGATTATAATTAGTCCATATATGCAAAGGAAGTTGAATCCATCTGTCAGGGATTCTAAAGGAGAGTCCACCACAGTTAAGAATGCAAAGCAGCTGACCAAGTAGAAAAAAATACTCATTGAATTATAAGCCAAGTGACTGTTACATTTGCACAGTGGCTCTCCAAGGCTAGTGTTTGTAAAAATCCGAAAGGTGTTTCATTACAAGTTTATATTTTAGTCTTCTTCTCACAGAAATTCTAATCATAATGATATATTTAGCAAAAATCTAAATCTTTATTAAATATCTCAATTCTAGTTGAAGTCTTTCATGAAATTGCTTGTTGTTGCATGATTGTATTTGCTAAGAAAACTACATACTATATAGTTTTCAGTACCATCCAAGCTAATCTGTAAAGTCAATATAAATGTATTAAAATCTCTTTCAAAATTGCGAAGTCAACCTGACAATCTTTTTTTTCTAAATTTGCTTGTAAGTACAACCCCATTTAGAAAAAGGACAAGTGATGCTGGGACTCCATGTCCTGGGTACTAAAATGCCTCAATAATAACCTCACTGAACCTGGTGCAGGGAAAGTTAAACAGTGTAAAGGAGACAAAAAGGAGAACTCAGAAATTGCTTCATGTATGCAAGGAAATTTGATTTTGCATGAGGTGACCTCACAAGTTGGATTAATGAGAAAAATCATGATTATTTAGTCAATAATGCTGGGAAACTTGACTCCTGTGGGTCCCAGAGGATAGCCTGGTAGAATGAGGAAACAGCTTATTTCATGAATAGCACCAGTTCTGCAGTAGTGCCTGAAGAAGTCCTGTTGTCTATCTGATGTAGTATGCTCTCTGAAACATCAGTCAATATTTGCCATTCATAGGAAGAATACAGAAGTGTGCACATCAGTGGGGGAGCTAACAATGGTTCCTTCTATTATGATCCCTAATGACTTATGTACCTAAGTTTAAGCTTTATGGTGGAAAGCTACAACAGCCCAAAGGAGTATTGATATCACCAGGAAATGCAAAAATGGAAAATGAGATTGCCTCTTGAACATTTCAGCCTACTTCAAAATCTATAGTCAGAAGGAGGTAATTACATTAGCCAGAGTATTTGACCCTCCCCCACTGCCACCCATTCCTTAAGGGAACAAGAACGTTGTTGCTACACTGGCAGGCCAGAGAAGAGTATATATGAAATCTAGATGTTTTAGGGCATCTCTTATTACTTCACATGAAAAAGCAAAACTTAATGTAAGATGAACATAGCTTAGTGTGGACAAAGTCACTAATGGCCCAAAACTTTAGAGAATGTTGAACCCCAGCTGAGTTCAAAGGAATGCTGAAAAGATGGAAGAAAAAAAAATCCACAAATATCAATTATATTCATGTGATTGCTTACATAAACAAGATTTGCAGCAGCTGTATTTTATTTTTTGCTTTCATTATGATGTATATACTTGTATTTGTTAACCATATCCCTGTTTTCTCTTAACCACTATTATATGAAAAGTGTGTTTTTGGTTGATAATAAACCTTATAATTCCTTCTTTTCAATAAAACTCTCAAAGATTGATCAGTTAACCTTTTTTTTTTTCTTTTGGAATTGGATGGGTGCATCTCATTGTAAGAGGCACATTTACATCACATTCACTGCTACAGTTTGGAAATGAAATGTGAACAAAGGTGTATATGGGTACTGGGTATCCAAAAAGGAAAACTGTACTCCCTATATAGTTTCTAAATTCCTTTTGGCGCTGCTCTGGAGGGATATGGATTCTGGTAATACTGGAGTCTCTGTCTCTCTTTTCCAGATTCCCTTGCCAGGAGAGTTTCACGAATGAGGGCATGCATGAGCCATTTGGATGACAGAAGAATAAGAAAGCCAGATTGTTCTGGCAGCATGGCATGCCAGCACTTGTCAGATGGCAGAGGTGGGTTTTTGCCCTTGGTGTGAGTATTTGACAGTCTCTCCCAACAGTGCTGCAACAGTCAAAACCTTCCTATGATCCCCCAAATTCTGAAAGTCAAGAACATCCTTTCTGACATTGATTCTTTTAGTATTCCAGGATATATCCAGCTCTAATTCTTCCCTGGAACCTCCTTTTACTGTAAATTCCTAAAGAGGATTCTGATTTGTTGTCAGAAAGCAACTCATTTTAGTCCTAACTCAAAGTTTTCAATAGAGTCTGGAGTTTTTTTTCTTTTGTTTTTTTTTTTTTTCTTTTGTTTTCTTTTTTGGTATCAGGGATTGAACCCATGGTCACTTAACCACTGAGCCACATTCACAGCCCTTTTTTCTTCTTTTATTTAGAGACAGGGTCTTACTAAGTTGCTTAGGGACTCTCTAATTTGCTGAGGCTGGCTTTCAACTTGTGATCCTCCTGCCTCAGGTTTCTGAGAAGCTGGGATTACAGGCTTACCACCCCTCCCAATGATTCAGGAACTTTCTATTTTGTTGTTTATATTTGATTTGCATCAACATTATAAATCCTTTTTCATTAGATATTTCAGGGTTTTGGTTTTGCTGAGTCAAAGTTTATTTTCATTTCAAATTTTAATATGTATTATATTGGCAAAAGTTTTCCTCAAAAGGTATATAAATTTATAGTCTCACTAATTTTATGCTGATTTCTCCATGACATATACTGTTTTACATCTTTTAAGTTCTAGCCAAGAAAAATGATAAAAATTATACATTGACTCCTTTTGGATTTTGATTATCAATAGGAGAAAATTTTACATAAGTTTATTGGACATTCTTACCTTTCCTTTGGCAATGTTCTATTTATATCATTTTTCTTTTTGTTTTATATTTTTAATGTATTGATTTGCAAGATTACATGGTTCATAAATTGTATAGGATTATGATCAAGAGAAGTGGTGAAAGAGGGCATTCTTGTCTTGTTCCACTTTTTGAGGAATTTTAAATCATTCTAAAATTTTCTCCATTTAGAATGATGCTGACCTTGGGTTTAGCATATATAGCTTTTATGATGTTGAGGTATGTTCTTACTCCCTAGTTTTCCTAGAGTTTTGAACACGAAGGGGTGCTGTATTTTGTCAAATGCTTTTTATGCATCTATTGAGATGATCATATGATTCTTGTTTTTAAGTGTATTGATCATCTTGAGACTCTAGCCAGAGCAATTAAACAGGAGAAGTAAATTAAAGTGATATAAATAGGAAAAGAAGAACTCAAACTGATGACATGATTCTATGTTTAAAAGAGCCAAAACTCTCCACCAGACAATTTCTAAAACTCATAAATGAATTCGTCAAAGTATCAGGTTATAAAATCAACACCCATAAATCAAACGTGGTCCTAATCATTAGTAACGAATCTACAGAAAGAAAAATTAGGAAAACTATCCCATTCACAATAGCTTAAAAATAAAAAACTTGGGATTCGATCTAATAAAAGAGGTAAAAGACCTCCACAGTGAAAATTACCTAACACTAAAGACAGATATTGAAGAAGGCCTAAGAAGATGGAAAGATCTTCCATGCTCCTGGATAGGCAGAATTAATATTGTCAAAATGGCCTTACTATGAAAAGAATTATACAGATTGAATGCAATTTCAATTAAAATCCCAATGACATTCTTCATAGTACTAGAAAAAGCAATCATGAAATTCATTTGCAAAAATACTGAACCGAAAATAGCCAAAGCAATCCTTAGCAAGAAGAGTGAAGCAGAAGGCATCACAATACCAGAACTTAAACTATACTACAGAGCCATAGTAACAAAAATGGCATGATACTGGCACCAAAGCAGACACTTAGACCAATGGTACAAAATAGAAAACAGAGACAAACCCACATAAATACAGTTATCTCATATTGGACCAAGGCACCAAAAATATTCACTGGAGAAAAGATAGCCTATTCAACAGATGGTGCTGGGAAAATTGGAAATCCACATGTAACAAAATAAAATTAAACCCCTATCTCTTACTCTGTATGGCACACAACTCAAACTGGATCAAAGACTTAGACATTAGACCAGAGGCCCTATGCCTAATAGAAGAAAAAGTAAGCCCAAATCTTCACCATGTCAGCTTAGGACTGATTTCCTTAACAAGATGCCTAAAGTGCAAGAAATACAATTAACAATCAATAAATGGGATGAATTCAAACTAAAAAGCTTTTCAGCAAAGGAAACAATCAAGAACATGAAGAAGAGCCTACAGAATGGGAGAAAATCTTTACCACCTGAACCTCAGATACAGCATTAATTTCCAGGATGTAGAAAACTCAAAACTTAAACACGAAAGAAACAAATAAGTCAATCAATAAATGGGCTAAGGAACTGAAGAGACACTTCACAGAAGAAATACAATGATCAACAAATATGTGAAAAAATGTTCAACATCTCTAGCAATTAGAGAAAGACAAATCAAAACTACTGTAAGGTTTCATCTCACTCCAGTCAGAATGGCCATTATCAAGAATACAAACAACAAAAAATGTTGATGAGAACGTCAGGAAAAAGTTACACTCATACATTGCTGGTGGGACTGCAAATTGGTGCAAACACTATGGAAATCAGCATTGAGAATCCTCAGAAATCATGGAATGGAATAACCATTTGATCATGCTATCCTGCTCCTGGGTTTACACCCAAAGGACTTAAAATCAGCATTTTATGGATGATGCAGCCACATCAATGTTTATAGCAGCTCAATTCACAATAGCTGAACCATGGAACCAACCTAGGTGCCCTTCAACAGATGAATGGAAAAAAAAATGTGATACATGTAATATGATGAATTATTACTCAGTCTCAAGGAAGAATGAAATTATGGCATTTTCAGGTAAATGGATGGAGCTGAAGATTATCATGCTGAGCAAAATAAGCCCATTCCAAAAAATTAATATAGGAATGTTTTCTCTGACATATGGATTCTAATTCACAATGGGGGTGGTGCTAGGGAAGAAAAGAATTACTGTAGCTTAGGTAGAGGTGAGTGAAGGGCAGGGAGGGGAAAGGGATTTTGGGTGTAGGAAGGTTAGTAGAATGAATGACTTTATTATCCTATGTACATATGTAACTATATGACCAGTGGGATTTGACATTATGTGTTACCAGAAAAATGAGAAATTATACTTCATTATATATGATGTATCAAAGTACATTCTACTGTCATGTTTAACTCATTGAAACAAATTAAAAAGTTAAAAAAGAGGTATAGGAACTTTGGATGGTGTAGAGGAAAATGGGGTGAGAAGGGGTGGAGGACAGAAAGATAGTAGAATGGGACAGTATTACCCTATGTATATGTATGATTACATGACTGGTGTGAATCTACATTGTGTACAACCATAGAGATGAAAAGTTGCACGCCATTTGTGTACAATGAATCAAAACGATCTGTAAACATAAAACAGATTTTAATAAAAATATGTGTAGGGCCCTAAAATTAAAAAATAAAAAATCTACTTTGTCTTGGTTTTGTTAGACTGTGTTTACATTTAAAGTGGGTGTTTAAATTACAAATCAGGCAACGTTCACACTTAAATGTTTAGCAAGGTTTGACAGACACATACATCCAGGGGACACCACCCCCATCAAGTTACAGATTATTGTTCTAACCCTTTGTAATCAATTCTACCCAGCCTGGACCCTGGAAGAACCATAGTTTGTATTCTGCAAATATTTCTGTAATATTTCCATACTTTCATATAAATAGAATTATAATTTTAGCCACATGGAATTTCATTTAGTAAAATTAAATCAAAATTTTTTTCTGTGCAATAAAACTTGATAGACTTCAGCAAATGACTATTCTATGACAAAATACAATAAAAAATATAACAAAAACAAAAATTGCCACAAACAAAAAACAAACCATGAGCTATACTGATCAACATTAATTAAATGAAATTAAACAAAATATAGAAATATACTTAAAAGTTTAGAAATAGATAGATACAGACAACACACAAAACAGATCCTACAAGTGCATTATTTTCTTTTATTATTTTTGATACCAGGTATTGAACTCAGGGGCACTCAACCACTGAGCCACATCACTAGCCCTATTTCATATTTTATTTAGAGTCAGGGTCTCACTGAGTTGCTTATCACCTCACTTTTGCTGAGACTGGCTTTGAACTTGCCATCCTCCTACCTTAGCCTCTGAGCTGCTGGGATTACAGGCATGTGCCACTGCTCCTGGCCTACGCATGCATGATTAACCTTCTTAAAAAATGATGCCAATATTAAAAACTAATGAGGGGGCCTCCCCTGAAAGGAAAGCAGACATGTGTCTCTATAATTAAACGATCCATCATTCTTTCATCTTTTTCATGTTTGTGACTGTTCAAATACTAATGAATCTTGACCAGTAATAGTCAAGTCAAAAGCATGTTCCAGTCAAACCATTTTATACATATATGTTGGCACCATTTTATGCATGTATATTGGCACCAGTGATTGAATCCAGGGGTGCTTAACAACTGAGCCACATTCCCAGTCCTTTTATATTTTATTTAGAAACAAGGTCTTTCTGAGTTTCTTACGGCTTCCTAAGTGGCTAAGTTTGGCTTTGAACTTGTGATCCTCCTGCCTCAGTCTCCAGATCCACTGAGATTACAAGCATTTGTCACCAAACCTGGCACAAAACATTATATTTTAACTGTGTATGTATACACATAACTGTGAGTAAAAATTCTGATCACTAACAATAAAAGAAAATCTTATTTCTTGTCATGAGAGTGTCAAGATCCTCAAGAAATTCAAGGAAGAAAAGTCCAACAAGGAATTGACCACAAAACATACTGTCCTCAGATGCCAAAGATACAGGAAAATATTTTAAACATGCTAACTCTCCAGGAATATTAAAACGTCTAGCTTTTCTTGGTGAATTCCCTAGATTAAATGTTCCCTTCAGAGAGATGTGTGCTGGGTAGTTTCATGAAAGGACTAGTGGGTGGTAGATCCATTTTTGAAAGAATATACATAATTGAATAAATAGAGCTACCTGTAGATTCAAGACTCAAATAAATGGAAATAAGAGTGAAGCACAGAACATAACTGTTATGTTCTTGACAAAGTAAAACATTTAAACAGCAAGGCAAGTGAGGAGAGAAATAACAAAGGTGAGCAAAACCTTCTTAATGCTGCACAAATAATCCATGGGACACAGCAGATGTCACTTAAAACAGATGAATGAAATAGCAAATGCATAAAGAAAAGGAATACAGAAGACAGAGCTATGCTCTCAAAACAGAGCATAACTCTATGCATTACCTAGGACATGTCTATAACAAAATGACTCAGAAAGGCTAAAAGATAAAAGAGGGGACACTTTACCAATTATAGACAACCTACAAAAAGAACAAGTTGTGTTCTTAATATTTGGAAATTTATAACTCATGCTAAGAGCATTGAGTAAAAAATATAACCAAGAACCAAACATACTTTAAAAGCTGTGGTTACAATTCAAAATTAAATTTATAGTCTATGTCTCCATAATACAGGTACAACTTTCATAAGAAAGATACCGTACAAAATGTACAAAAAAGGGAGTTGCATTAATTAATGGGTAATGGCAATACACTACTGTTCAAAACAGACCAAAAAGAAAAATATAACAAAGGATTCAGGAAACTTGAACAGCAAAATCAGTAACATAGCTTTTAGGTATGTATTGAATTTCGTATTTTTTTAATAGTGTACACTTGTTTTCAAAGGACATGAAACATTTGTGATTGTGAACTGCTCACAACAAAAATTTCAACCACATCACAGAATGGAAAGGATACAAACAATACTCCCTAATCTCAATATAATAAATTAATACTATGTAATGACATAAGAAGGTTCAGCCCTAGAGAATTGTAAATGTCTGTTTGGTCAAAGGAGAAACAATAATTAAAATGAAATGAGTTGTAGAAAATAATGTCAATTATACTCCACAATTTATAACATACAGCTAAATTTAAAGGAGTGATTAGAATAAAGTTTATACCTTAATTTATATATATATATATTTTTCAAAATATAAATCAGATCAATGCCATCTAAACTGTTTCTGACATACAATAGTAACTCATTTTAATAAACATAAAAAATCAAATGTTAAGCTCACATAATGTTAAAATGATTTTGTTATTAAAATACAAAATTCAAAGGATTTGAGAAAGTATCACTGATTAATAAAACTGAAAATCTAAATTTAAATGTGATGAAATATCATGAATAGTAAATAGACAACAATTTGACAATATTAACTAAAACATTTTAAAGTATATTTGGTTCTTGGTTATATTTTTCACTCAATGCTCTTAGCATTGAGTTTTCTTGGCAATGAAAACACCATTGAAAATGTTTGAAAGCAAAAAACAAATGGAAAATTACCAAAATTATTGTTATAATGTTAATAAAAATATGTTAAGAATTGATGGAGAAGATAACTAAGGATCTAAAACTAAAACTACATAAATCCACGGCTTGTAAAATATGAACAGAGAGCACCCAAAATAAACATTCATTTCACTTCATTTAAAATCATACTGAGATCATGTACATTGATCAAATTAGCAGTAGTGATTTGGGTTAAATAACCAGCAACAAAAATATAAACTAACAAAATTATAAAATGGTTTTCAATTTGCACAAAGAAATTCAGCATGCAGTATGGAGAAGCACACATCTGTAATCTCAGCTACTTGGGAGGCTGAGGCAAATCACAAATTTGAGGCTATCTGGAAAATTTAGCAAGAACCTGTCTCAAAATAAAAAACAATATAAAGGGCTGGTGGGTGGCTTAGTTTAGTGATAGAGTGCCTTTGGGTTCAATCACCAATAACAAACGGGGAAAAATGTCATCAAAATATATTGAGCTCCTTAGGGATATTCATCAAATTTATCCTGGTAATTTCACATTGTAAAATTTATCCCACTATAACAAATTTACACACAAGTATGTCCTTTTAGCAAGATAATTTGTAAATCATAACACAAGATGAAAGTATGAAATTTAAGAGAGGCAGTCATATTTGTACTGGATGAAGACTATGGAACCAGGGGCAGGTAACGTGCATTTGGGTCCTGGTTCTTCTATTGGGTGACTGTGTGACCCTGGAGCAGTCTTAACCTCTCTGTTGTAATTTTCCCATTTAGAAGTTGGGTTGCATGAGCATAAAATGCAATAGCACAGGTAAAGTGCAGAAAATAGCACAGCTATGCAGGAACAACTCTGTCAATTTTTTCACAGGTTTCTTCCATTGAGACAAATCCTTCATCCCAAGACAGTGATGGTCCTGCTTTATTGTTATCCCATAATGGGGTTATTGAATCAACCAAGTGATAAACATCAGCAGTTTTAAAATCTAAACAGAGAGCTGATAAAGGAAGCAGAAGAGAACATCAGGGGGAAGTACATCTGATTGGACTAACCTCTACTTAAAGAGAATCTTTCTGTGTTTGTGTATACAGATGTGCACATGAATGCTAGATGGTGATTAAGATGCATTAATAATTTTTCCTGCAGATAAAGCTACTTTTCTAGAAAATACAAATAAATGGACTGAATGAGCCAGCCACATCCTATTGGAGGATGAACTTTCTTTACCTCCTCTGGCTCTCTGGATCCCATATGTGTTATCATGAGTGATTCTTCTCTAGAGGCAGAACTGTAGAATCCAAAGAGAATCAATGTTTCTAAAAAGAAAAAATTCATGAAACACTTTATTAGAAATATTGTTTGCCTTTCCTCCTTAGACTTCAGGGATGAAGGGAGATGATTAGAAGAGACAAATTAAGGCAGGAAGCTACCAAGATGTTAAAACCTCTTCTTATGTTGACTTGGGAAGGGCAATTGGAGATTATTTTCCAGAGATATTTGGGTGGCAGATTCACTGGGCACACATTAAACTCTATCTACTCCATTAAGTGTTTATATTTTGAACACATCAAGAAACAAAACAGAATATTTGTCCTCTTGAAGCATATATTCTACAAACTCTCACATTATACATTATTGTAGATAATGATCTTTCTTACTTTTTTTTTTTTTTTTTTTTTTTTTTTTTTTTTTTTTTTTTTTTTTTTTACTTTTTATAAAGGAAAAACCAGGTTGCTGATCATCTGACAAAAGTTTATGTGAAAGTATCAGGTATTCATATATATCTCACTGAGCCCAGCAGCGTGAGACTTCATGCTAAATGGCAAATATCCAGATTATACCTACAAAAATCAAGG
The DNA here is from genome assembly GCF_902686455.1 of Sciurus vulgaris. Classification (NCBI taxonomy): domain Eukaryota; kingdom Metazoa; phylum Chordata; class Mammalia; order Rodentia; family Sciuridae; genus Sciurus; species Sciurus vulgaris. The sequence continues at coordinate 119,632,574 of NC_136461.1, read as the reverse complement.
AATAAACAAATGGATACATGAGGAGTAAATCATTGCACTGATTTGTAGGCATTTCTCATGTAGGTGTAAAGGTAATTCCCATGACCAGAGAAAATATAAAGATATATATTCTATAGGAATCCCTAGAGATGCAGGAAAAAGAAATAAATTCACATATTTATCTCACTATTTTCTTTGAGCAATGAATTTAGTCTTCCTGGATCTTAGTTTTGTGTCTAGAATTTGAGACATTATGAGGATTATCGGACAATTAATTTAAAAAATTATAGCCCAAAATGATACATGAGAGACTCTAATTACATATTTCCTTTCTTCCTTCTTTCACTGAAATGTGGAAAATGGAGAAGCTCCTACAACCATTCTGCAGCATCACCGTGGTTGTTCTTTATCCTAACCTGAAGACCTTTTCCTGGGCACTATCCAGCTATTCTTCCTGTCACTGCCCTGCAATCCTTCACTCTCATGTGCTTGTGGGACCCAGCTTTAAGAAGAGCTTAACAATTTCCAAATTGAACATAAGTTGAAAGGTGCAGCTAGTCATCACCTCTAAGGTCCCATCAGTTCCCTACTCCATAATTTGAATACCCAACACCCTAGGGAGCCATTATCACAATGCTTCTCACACAAATTCCACCTCTCTGCAATTAGCAATTAAAAACCCAGGGGAAAGTGGATCTGAAGTCAAGTTTACCATTCGCAAGTGATAAACTATGAAGTAGATTGAGGAAATTAGTTGGTTTCCTGTTTTGGACTTGCTGGGCACTGTCAACAGAAAAGTACTGGCAATCCTTTTCCATGGCCTTCCTCCTAAGGTTCCTGCTTTTTTTCCTTTGGTTGAAGTCATGATGTCCTTGCTTTTCTACTGCTGCATTCTATATTGTATTTCAAGGGAAGTGGTAGGTTTGAGAAAAGACAGAGCCATGGATTGTAGGTACCTGTAAGTTCCAATGGGAGCAGCAAAGGGCAAATGTGGAGGTGCAACATCACAGAGCAGCACTTTGCTACAGGACCTCAAAACACTTTTTTTATTTTTTTAATTTCAAAGCCTATATTTAGTGCCGGTTTCTCTTATGAATTGTGTTATATTCAGAAGATGAAATTTTATATAATTGAAAGTCCCTACCTTGAGATAGTTAACCTCTGATGAAATAGGAAAAATAAAGCTTTGACTGCAGAATGACCTGAGGGGGTTATAAGAGAGAAAAATGCATCAACTCACTATGACAGCAAACGAAAAATAATTATGAATTTGATTATTGAGGTTAGCAACTCCTTAGAGAATGTTTTGCTTGGGTGAACCTTTGTCTGAATAGTGTGCAGACAAAACATAAGGAAAACATATTTAAGGAAAATGTGGTAATGATTATGAGACATGAAACAACATGCCATCATTTGGAATAGCAAGCACTTTGGTAGGAGTTGTGATGATAAAAGTGAAAATTTACCTTCATATCTGATAGGAGCTATTGAAGAGTTTATAATCTGGGAAATTATCTAACAATATTTTCATTTGAGAAAGGCAATGATCATAACATGAAACCCTTAAATGTTGCTTACTCTACGAAGACACTGTTCTAAGTGTTCATCATGTATTATCTAATTCAATCTTCCCAACAACCTTAATGCTTCCTTGGTCTCAGTGAGAAGACTAGCTTAGGGAAAACCAGATTCATTTTGCAGTAATGCAAAGACTACAGGATGATTCTGTAGAAAGAAAATGTGGTTAAAGAGATTTTCACCCTTAGAATCATCAGGAATTAATGGCTACTTTAATTGTGGTATAAGAAATGAAAAAAGGAGTAGTGAAGACAGCTTCCACCTGTGAGGCTTGACTGTGTGGGTGGAGTTATCTTTCATTAAGATTGGGCACGAAGGTAGCAGAGCAAGCTCAAAGTTGGATGGGAAGTTCATTGATATGACTAGAATCACTGTCATGGCAGAAATTATGCAGGAATTATGCTCTGGATTATAACAATGTTGTATTCAATATCCGTACAGGAGTAAATTCAAATTTATTGTAGTAACAGTTAAGAAAAATAAAAGGCAGTTATGTCCCCAAAACACAAGTAACAAAGCAAACATAGATACATGGGATTTATCAAAATAAAAACCCTTTTGCATAGCAAAGTCAATAATCATCAAATGGAGAGAAAACCTATCAACTAGAATATGTATTTGTTTACCATACAAGCAATAAGAATTATTATTCAAAATACAGAAGGATTCAAAGGGCTCAATATTAAGGAAACAACCATATTAAAAATGGGAAAATTACCTGAACAGATATTTCTCAGAAGAAGACCTAAACATGGCAAACACATATATTTAAAAGAATAAGAGCACAAACCATCATGGAAAGTCAAGTGCAAGCCTCACACGTGTTAGAGAGACTCTTATAAAAAATGAAACACGTGTTGAGCAGTGTGACTGAGCATCCTCCACAGGTTCATCTTCAGCTTGGTCCTCAGGATGCTCCTACAAGGAGGTGCTGGGGGTCCTTTAAGAGGTGGGGCCTGGTGGGATGCCCTTGGTGGATTTGAGGGAGCGCTCTCAGAAGGGGCTTTGGGATCCCAGTGTCCCTCTGGCTTCCTGTTTGCAGATGTGAGTTCTTCCTCCCACAGGTGTACTTATCATTGTCATGGCCACAATATGGCACAACCAAGACCCTCTCCCGAGCTGTGTTGATGGCAGCACCATGCCCTTGAGCTTCCAAGGGAATATTTTCTTTATTCAGGTAACCTGCCTGAATTATGTTCATGTAGCAACACAAATCAGACTAATACAGAGAGATTGTGGAGAAAAGGAAATGGTTACATACTATTGATGGGAATATGAATTAATATAGTGCATATAGAAAGATAGATGCTCTTAAAACATGTAAAATAGAACTACCAAATGATTCAGGAATTATTCTACTCTATATCCAAAAGATATGAAATCTGTATGTTACAGAGGTATCTACTTTCATGTTTATTGAGACACTCTTCACAAGAGCTAAGATACGAAATCAATCTCTGTGGCCATAGATGGATTAATAGATTACATGGTGTATACATACATAATACAATGGTATTCATTTATTAAAGATGAGGGAAGTCCTGTTATTTATGGCAACATAGATGAACCCAGAGAACACTATGTTAAGCCAAATATTGAGGAACAGAAAAATAATTTACATGATCTAACATGTATTGGATTTTAAAGAGTTAAATAATAGAAACACAGAATAGAATGGTGGTTACCAGAAGGTTGTGGGTAGAGACAGAGGTTGGCTGGTTTGCAAAGATGTTGGTCAAAAAGTACAAAATTAGTGTAAGATGGGATGAATATGTTAAAGAGATCTGTTGTACATCATGGTTACTACAGATAATAACATTTTGCATACTTGAAAATCACTGTGTAGATTTCGAGTATTTTCATCACATGTAAAACACGAGTTAGTACATATGCTAATTGTATTCATTTGTCCATCATATAATATATATGTGGATCAAAACATCATGTCACACACAGAAAACATACCTTTTTAAATTTTCTATTTAATGTAAATTCGATTTTTTTAAGTCTTCTCTCTTCTAGATCCTGCATGCACTCTCCTTTATAAACTAGACTTACACTGATTCTAAAATGTTTTCCCTGCCTTTGTCTGCTTATTGGGACTGGTTTGAAACTGAGCATAAGGTTTATTATGGCAGACATCCCATATATTTCTTTCATCACACATTTTCAGTAGCTAAGATAGTATCTAGTATATATTAAGGAAATGATATAAATTGTTGAAAAAGATGAGAAATACAACAAACCAGATCTTGCATGTCATGAAACCATAAACTTTGGGATGCTGCAGGTAAAAGGGAGGGTTTAGAATGAAAGGGACAGCTGAAATTGTCTTGAAATATGAGATCATATGTTCATGTTAAACAAAGAAGAGGAGCTTTTCCAAAGGAAAGGAACAGCACGTTAGACTACACAGTCATGTCAATTTGGGGCCCAGAAAAGTTTGGCTGAGCTTCAAAATGTACAACTAGGCACTTATGGGATATGGATAATGATAACTTCAGAAATAATAATGTCGATGTAGGCAGAGACTGCATGATAAATTCAGGTTCGTGAAGGATGCTTGGTTTCATCTCATTTGATAAGGGAAATTATTGTAACTGTTTTTGATGGATTTTCTGACCATTCTGGACTCCTGAACTTTTTCTGCCTGATTATTAATTCAAAGCCCTTTGCTTGGAATTACTTGAGAAATTTTAGCAACTGATGCAATGCTAGTAGCTCCTCTGAAGAGAATAAATATTTGTTTTTTAGGGAATATATGTGGGGACTGACAAGGTAAGCCAGGAAAGATATACACATGAACAGAAGGGGGATTCCATCAGGATGTTCCAGTCTTAAAAAAAGGAAAATGTAAAAGTAAAAACAGGTCAATGTTAGTATGAGGTGGTAAATGAGAGTGCAAGAATGTCAGCAAGGTTTGTTGCAGAAATCATGGGGCCAAAGTTTTGTATTTTCTTCGAGAAAGGTAGGAGTCAGCTAGACAATCTCCTCAGTGGAGCTGAACAGTTGAGATACATGTTTTCTCTGCTTACTAACTCTCATCAGCTTGAATGTACATTTGCTCTAATATTAGTCTTTGAATGACCAGTATGTTGTGCACTTACATGTAATTAACTTTTTCCTGTAACTGAGGAAACCCTTTTCATGTATTATTAAACTTTTTAGAGAAGCATTAATGGGAGAAAACCAAAATGTCTTAGTTTTATTGAATAAAGTGTAAATGTTCCTTCCACATAGAGAATATTCTTATGTTATACTGAGTTTGGGTATTTAAATGAGAAAATAGATGCAAGCACATATTTTGCAGGCAAATAATAGCCATGAAGAGTATAAAATTGATACCTTAGCTAAGAGGATACCAAGTTTTGCTCATTGTTCTTCGAAGGGCTGATATGAATTCCTTATTTCTCAGACTATAAATCATGGGATTGAACAATGGGGTGAGGATGGTGTAAGACACAGATATCAGGGTGTCTTGGCTTGAAGAGTAATTGGACTTGGGCCTTAAGTAGATGAAGGAGGCACAGCCATAGTGAACAGTTACCACAATGAGATGGGAGGCACAGGTGGAAAAGGCTTTGTACCTTCCAACAGTGGATGGGATCTTTAGAATGGCAGAGATGATGCGGACATAGGACACCAGGATAAGTAGCAGTGGAATAACTAAGACAAATACGCCCAGCGTGAAGATGACCAGCTGACTGAGGCGGGAGTGTTGAGATGCCAGTTTGAGGACAGGAGAGATGTCACAGAAGAAGTGATGCAGTTGGTTGGAGGAGTGGAAGGGCAGGTGAAATATCAGACAGGTGGTGACCAGAGAGAAGGTAAAGCCACAGGCAGAGGCAGTAGCCACTAATCCCAAGCACACCCCGTGGCCCATGAGCACAGTGTAGCGCAGTGGGTTGCAGATGGCCACATAGCGATCATAACCCATGGCTGCCAGCAGGAAGGAGTGAGAGCAGCCCAGGAAGAGGAAGGTGAACATCTGGATGGCACAGCCCAGGAACGAGATGGTCTTCTTCTCAGCCATCAGATCCACCAGCATCTTGGGCACAATGACGAAAGTGTAGCTGGTCTCGAAGCAGGAGAGGACCGAGAGGAAGAAGTACATGGGGGTATGAAGGGCTCTGTCCAGCACAATGGTGGAAATGATGATGGCATTGGTGCCCAGAGTGAAGAGGTAGAGGAGCAGGAAGACCACGAAGAGCAGCCTCTGGAGGCTGGCCAGAGCTGAGAAGCCCAGGAAGACAAATTCCCTCACCAAGGTCTCATTGACCCACTCCATAGACAGCAGTTCTATACAGGAGAGTCAGGGACACAGGCGTAGGCCAGGATCCATGAAGAAAACAGAATCGTGCAGGATCCTCAGCAGGTGACATGTATTTTTTTTTCTTGTACTTGATAGAATTCCTTCATTTCCTCTTTAACACGTCTGCTAAAAGAAGAATTGATGGTAAACATACCAAGGAATAACTGACTCCAGTTGGGAGACTTTTTGTAGTGTAAAAAACAGCTCATCCTTTTAGCCATGTGTTATGCCAATGTCTAACAGATTTCCCCTTTTTCTTTTTTTAGGCATTATTTTTTCCTTGCTCAATATAAACACACAGAAACCAGCTCTCTCTAAGTGATGAAACATTGTTAACTTGAACAATCTGATCCTGATCAGAATGTAGAATGAAAGAATTATTAACCTGTACCAAATCATGGTACATGAATTATGCTATGAATATAGCACAAGGAATTACAATTTTGTCTATCTATATAACTCAAAAATTTTTATGAATGAATAAATAATGAAAAATAATTCTAAAAAATAAGCAGAAGGAATGTCAGACAGATAGAGCAGGAGGAAGGAAGAGAAGACTTTGGGAATGCTGAAGATTGAAAGGGAGCAAATTGTTATAGAATTTATGAATATGCTCAGATATGTGGTAAGGATATAACACACTTTATCACGATATTCATTACAATTATCTTAACACAGTACACAAAACCATAGTAAAAAGTAATTAGCTTATTTCAACAGACTGAGTAAAAAGAAGACAACTGTCAATTAGGAACACTGCTGAAGGTTCCAGAAACTAGTACCTTACATCAAAGGTGGGACAGAAGGTAATATTAAGGGCAGTATTTTTTCTCTTATCCAAGAAGAGAAAAGTCATCAGGTGGTAGAAAGAGATTGCAACTTTGTGACATTTTTCTGCACATGACAGTTTTTCTATTCTGAAGTTCCACAGAGAAACTTACAGGAACAGAACTTTCCAGAAGAGGCTCAGATCTTGCCACAGAATGTGAAAGAGAATAGGATAATTGCCACTTGACAGGTTCTGCCTCCCTGCTGGAAACCACCTGCTTTTATGTAGTGGTAGGCCAATAAGAATCCTTCTGAACATTTTGCTACTAAAACTAGTTTGCAAAGTGCTAGAAATTATTTTATTTCTACAGTAATTTTTAGGTTTTAGATGAGATGATTTTTTCCAATTGCCTGACCTAATAATAAGAAAGTTTTCTCTAAATATAAAAGTCATCCACTATATATTGTGTGAATATAATCTTAATTCATTTGCCTCTAAGTTTTTTACATCATTTTTTGCTGAGGAATTTTTGTCATCTTTTATCAGATTTTTTTTTCATCTTTTTAATCAACAGTAATACTTTGCTTTCTAGGCCCTAAGTTAAATTATGAACACTTCTGAAACTCATTGCATCTCAGCTTATAATTTAGAGATTATATATTGTTTTCATACTAAAAACTGATCTAAAACATGGTTATGAACTCTGTCTACAATGACCATAACTAAAACTTATTAGTTTCTTTTATCATTTACTATTACCCTTCTACTATTAGTATTAACACCTAGCATTATTAGTATTATATATAAATATAAATAGGTCTATGATATTTATAACTCCATTATAAGCATGTGTATGAGAGACAGAGTGAGTGAGTGAGTGTATGTGTATGTATAGTACTTTCGTCTTTTCTATACCAAGAAATTCCACAGGTTCCCCACATAACACTCACCTCCTAGCACAATGGATTTCTGTCCATTAAAACACCAAGGAAAACTGAAACTTATGATCCTTGCTTATTCTTGTCTCACTGTTGTCCCAGAAGACTTTTTCTTCTGGTCTTCTTAGAACTCATCCACTTCTAACCCCTAGTATGGCCTCCATTGAATATGATGTAAAAGTAGAGCAAAGAAACTGAAATTCTCTGGTTCTGAAGGAGTATCTGTATCTACCAAGACCAAAGAAAATCAAGGCTGATTATTTGTCACTCAGGCTTATACAGTCATCTGGTTCCATATAATTCTATAGGTGAAAAAGCTTTGTAATTTATTTATTGTCACTTTTCATGAAGTTTAGAGAACTAGCATCACAGTTCAACTGAGCAGTCAGCCCCACGTGCTAAAGCAGACATCAGGGAACACACAGAGCATTTAATCACCAGTACTAAGATAGAAAGGCATACAAGAATAAAAATTAGAATTCCCTTCCACCCAGGTTATAAAATAAATATGAAAGATCTCTCAATATAGAGTGAGAATACATAGATATTTAGATTTTTCTTTGTGTGACTCATGAAGAGGCACTTAACATAGATATTCAACTCCTTATTTTAAAGTTAAAGGGAACTACATAAGCAAGAACTGAAATAAAATAATAGATTCATGGAAGGTACAAGGAAGACAGTCAAAGAATAATAGTTTGCAGCAGAATTTTGAGTTAGGGTAGTAGTTAAATATATTATGACCCTTGAGATGTTTTGATTCAGACAGTCTAAGGTTCTGTGCTTAGATGCTCTCAAAATTCCTCTTATTATGATATTGTAGAACACATGCATAGAATTCAGGTTATGATCCTTGCAGATGATACTTCCCTGTTTGTGTTTCCAACTCCTCAGATGTTCCCTTGGGATTTTATATAATATGAATTTAAATAAAAGATCAATATTTGAGGATGCTGGGTGTCTTCAAAAAAGGAGTAATCTACCAAGTTTTCAGATGTAAAAATTTTGAGAAATTCTAATATTTATCTTAGGAAAGACATCAACTAATTAGCTAGGAGAAATTATGAGATAGCCTCTAAGATTACAAAGTGGAATTTTTGTCTTTTAAAATACACTTGAAAAAAATTAATTTCATTAAATTGCCTAATTAAAATGGAATTTAAGAAGCATACTTCAATTATAGCTAAAAACATACATACTTGAGTAGACAGCAGAGAAAAGTGAAAAGAGAGGCGTGGGGTACCTGTTTCATTTCATCCATGATTCTACCTGTTGAAAAGGAAAAGGAACGAAAAGAAGAGGAAGGGGAAGAATGGAAAATCTAGCTGGGAGCAAAAATGATCCAGTATAATCATCTAGAAAAAAATCAGAGAAATGTACAGATCATTCCCCATCATTCATAGTATTGGGATGAAAAGTAGGCACTGATTCTCCTTTTCATCCCTGCCACTTACCAGAAACTCCTATGTGGGGCGGAAAAAGAGTGTTCTCATGTATGACTCATCCCTCACGTCCAGGCCCCACAAAGTCCCTCCAGTGTTCCCTCTGCTCAGCAGGGACCCACATTGCTCTTCTTTTTCCAATTCAAAAACAAGCAGCTATTCAGTATCAGGGATTCTCTGGAAAGTAAAAATTTAATCACAGAATGGAGCCTGAGAGAAGAGCAGAAGAGAGGGAATCTGGACAGAGGCTCTTATGAATCAATGGAGTGAGGCTCCTCCATCCATCAGGACTCTCAGCTTCTCCACATCAGTCATCAGAGTTGGTGACCAGCACAGGTCATAGTTATAAGAGACAAGTACTATGATCACTGGACTCCTGAGGCTAGTTCTACTGCCCTGGAGACATTGTCTTGGGGTTAATTAGAAGTCAGGCTATTTTGAAAAAATAATGTCACCAGTTTCTCAAAGGTGGCCTGGGTCGAACAGCCTGGGGAAAAGGAGCCAGGAGTAAAATTATTCTGTCAGGGATTCTAAAGAAGAGTCCAGCAGAGTAAAGACTGCATACTCCAATAAAATAGAAAATCTCAAAGACATCAAGAGATTTTTAGAGACATATGATCCTCTGAAATTGAATCAAGAGGACACACACAATTTAAGTAGATCAACTTCAACCAATGAAATAGAAGAAGTCATCAAAAGCCTACCATCCAAGAAAAACCCGGACCAGAGGATTTCTCAGTTGAGTTCTAAAAGACCTTCAAAGAAGAATTTATACCAATACTCCTCAAAGTATTCCATGACATAGAGAAGGAGAGAACCCTTCCAAACTCATTCTATGAAACTAGAATCATCCTGTCACCAAAACCAGGCAAAGACACATCAAGGAAAGAAAATTTTAGACCAATATCCCTGATGAACATAGGCTATGTGTTATCATCGGTAAACACTGAAGGACAGAAGGACTGTGCTATATCTAAGATTTAGAATTAGCTATATATGAACTTTAAACTTTTTAAAAAGAAGTCTTATCTATATATATGATGGAATACTCCTCAGTTTTAAAGAAGAATGAAATTATGGCATTTGCTGGTAAATGGATGGAGTTGGAGAATATCATACTGAACTAACTAAGCCAAATCCCAAAAAACAAAGGTCAAATGTTTTCTCTGATATTCAGATGTTAATTCACCATAGAGTGGGGTGCTAGGGAATAATAGAGTTACTCTATATTAGGTAGCGGGGAGTGAAGGGAGGAGAAGGGGTATGGGGGTAGGAAGGATAGTAGAGTGAAACAGACATTTTACCTCATGTACATATATTGACTGCATGACCAATGTGATCCTGAAAAATAACAGATTATACTCCATTTATGCATGATCTATCAAAATGTATAAATGCATTCAACAGTCATGTACAACTAATTAGAACAAATAAATTAATATGAAAGAAAAAATAGGAAAAATCATTCTCATGTGAATTTCAATGGTTTCAAATCCTATCAACTCTAGGGAGTATTAGTCTTTTTGAATTATTACATTCCCCATTAGATTTCATTGTAATTTTAGTATGCATTTTCTTGAAGACTAAGCGTGTTTAGCGTTTTTTCATGTTCTGATTGTTGTATGTACATCTTGTGCTGTGAAGTGTGTGTTCAAAATTTTAACCTTGGTTTAACAAAATGGTTTGCCTTTATATTTGTAGGAGTTATTTTTATATTCCAGATACAAATCCTTTATCAGAAATATATTTTGCAAATATGCTGTCATTGTGTAGATTACATTTTCATTTGATTAATCATCCTTTTTAGAACTTCTTTTTTTAGAATGGTTTTATTGAATTATAATTTGTACATCGTAACATTTGCACTTTGAAGTATATAGTTCTATCTTGTTACATTTTTGTTTGTTTGTTTGTTTTTCATTTTTGTTTTTGTTTTGGTACTTGGGATTGAACCCAAGGGTATTGAACCACTGACCCACATCCTCAGTCCTTTTTTAATACATTTATACAAATGGTTTATTACATAAAATTTAAAAATAGATAAAAGAGTGAATAGTACAATATACCTGTCACCTAGATTCAACATCTGCTAATTATGCCACTTTTATTTTTTCTGTGTCCTACCCACTCCACAGCCAAGCCCCATTTTAATTACTTTTGGGTGAGTTCTGAAGGAAACATTGAATGTAACAAACACTAACTGTGCAGTTTTGACAAATACACACATAAAATGTTACTGCTTTTAAGCATAGAATATTTACACAAGAAATATTCTTGTGGATATTCACAGTCAAAATTGTCCTGCCCCAGAAGAATGTTATGATCATGATTTTTTTATTTTGATTCATTGTACACAAATGGCGTACAACTATTGTTTCTCTGGTTGTACATGAAGTAGACTCGCACTATTCGCATAATCATACATGTACATAGGGTAATGATGTTTTCTCTTTGTTATTTTTCCTTCCCCTCAACCCTCCCACACTTCTATTTTCGCTATGCAATCCATTCTTCCTCCATTCTTGCCTCCCTTCCACATCCCCGCCCCTGCCCCCCGTTATGTATCATCATCCATTTATCAGAGAAAAAATTTGGCCTTGGGTTTTTTGGGATTGGCTTATTTCGCTTAGCATGATATTCTCCAACTCCATCCATTTACCTGCAAATGCCATAATTTTACTCTTCTTTATGGCTGAATAATATTCCATTGTGTATATATACCACATTTTTTTTATCCATCTATTAAAGGGCATCTAGGTTGGTTCCACAATCTGGCTATTGTGAATTGAAATGCTATAAACATTGATATGGCTATATCACTGTAGTATTCTGATTTTAAGTCCTTTGGCTATAGGCCAAGGAATGGGACAGTTGGGTCAAATGGTGCTTTCATTCCAAGTTTCGTAAGGAATCTCCACACTGCTTTCCGGAGTGGCTGCACCAATTTGCAACCCCACCAGCAATGTATGAGTGTACTGTTTTCCCCACATCCTTGCCAACACCTATTGCTGCATGTATTCTTGATAATAAACATTCTAATTGGGGTGAGATGAAATTTTAGTTTTGATTTGCATTTCTGTCATTACTAGAAATGTTGAACATTTTTTCATATGTATTTGTTAATTGCTTGTAGGTCTTCTGTGAAGTGTCTGCTCATTTCCTTAGCCCATTTATTGATTGGGTTCTTTGTATTCTTGGTGTAAAGTTTTTTGAGTTCTTTATATATTCTGGAAATTAGTGCTTTATCTGAAGGGTGTGTGGCAAAGAATTTCCCCCACTCTAAAGGCTATCTCTTCAGATTGTTGACTATTTCCTTTGGTGAGAAAAATCTTTTTAGTTTGAATCTATCCCAATTATTGATTCCTGTTTTTATTTCTTGTGCTTTGGGAGTCTCGCTAAGGAAATCTGGTCCAAAGTTGATCTGATGAAGATTTGGACCTACATTTTTTTCTATTAGGTTCAGGGTCTCTGGTGTAATTCTTAGGTCCTTGATCCATTTGGAGTTGAGTTTTGCACAGGGTTTGAGATAGGGATTTATTTTCATTTTGCTGTACATGATTTTCCAGTTTTCCCAGGACCATTTGTTGAAGAGGCTATCTTTTCTCCATTATATGTTTTTGGCACCTTTGTCTAGCATGAGAAAACTGCATTCATGTGAGTTTGTCTCTGTCTATTCTGTGCCATTGGTCTACCTGTCTATTTTGGTGCCAATACCATGCTGTTTTGTTACTATTGCTCTGTAATATAGTTTAAGATCTGGTATTGTGATACCCCTGCCTCACTCTTCCTGCTAAGGATTTCTTTAGCTATCTGGGTCTCTTATTCTTCCAAATGAATTTCAGGATTACTTGGTCTATTTCTATGAGGTACGTTATTGGGATTTTAATTGGAATTGTGTTGAATCTGTATAGCACTTCTGGTAGTAGGACCATTTTGACAATATTAATTCTGCCTACCCAAGAGAATGGGAGATCTTTCCAACTTCTAAGGTTTTCTTTAATTTCTTTCTTTAGTGTTCTGTAGTTTTCTTTGTAGAGGTCTTTCACCTCTTTTGTTAGATTGATTTCCAAGTATTTTACTTTTTTGAGGCTATTGTGAATGGGATAGTTTTCCTAATTTCTCTGTCAGACAATTCATCACTTATGAATAAAAATGCATTAGATTTATAAACATTGATTTTATATCCTGCTACTTTACTTAATTCATTTATGAGTTCTATAAGTTTTCTGGTGGAATTTTTCAGCTCCTCTAAATATATAATCATGTCATCAGCAAATAGGAATAGTTTGAGTTCTTCTTTTCCTATTCGTATCCCTTTAATTTCCTTGGTCTGTCTAATTGCTCTGGCTACAGTTTCAAGGACGATTTTGAATAGAAGTGGTGAAAGAGGGCATCCCTGCCTTGTTCCAGTTTTTAGGGGGAATGCTTTCAGTTTTTCACCATTTAGAATGATATTGGCCATGGGCTTAGCATAGATGGCCTTTAAAATGTTAAGGAATGTTTCCATTATCCCTATTTTTTCTAGTGTTTTGAGCATGAAGAGGTGCTGTAATTTATCAAATGCTTTCTCTGCATCTACCAAAATAATCATGTGATTCTTAACTTGAAGCCTGTCGATGTGGTTAATTAAATTTATTGATTTCTGGTTGTTGAACCAACCTTGCATCCTTGGGATGAACCCCATTTGATCATGGAGCACTATCTTTTTAATACATTTTTGTATGCAATTTTCTAAAATTTTGTTAATGTTTGCATCTATGTTCATTAGGGATATTGGTTTGAAATATTCTTTCCTTGATGTGTCTTTGTCTGGTTTTTGTATCAGGGTGATATTAGCTTCAAAGAATGAGTTTGGAAGGGTTCTGTTGTCTTCCATTTCATGGGATACTTGAAGAGTATTGGAATGAGTTCTTCTTTGAAGGTCTTGTAGAACTCAGCTGAGAATCCATCTGCTACTGGACTTTTCTTGGTTGGTAGGATTTTGATGATTCTTATATTTTATTGCTTGAAATTCATCTATTTTAAATTGTGTATGTTCTCTTGATTCAGTTTCAGAGGGTAAAATGTCTCTAGTAACCTGTTGATGTCTTTAAGATTTTCTATATTGTTGCAGTATAGATTTTTAAAATAACTTCTAATTATGTTTTGTATTTCGATGGTGTCCATTTTGGTATTTCCATTTTCATCACAAATTTTAGTAATTTGAGTTTTCTCTCTCCTTCTCTTCATCAGTGAGGCTAAGGGTTTATCAGTTTTGTTTAGTTTTTCAAAGAACCAACTTTTTATTTTGTTAATTTTTTGAATTGTTTCAATTTCATTGATTTCAGCTCTGATTTTAATTATTTCCTGTGATCTACTACTTTTGGTGTTATCTGTTCTTTTTCTAGGGCTTTTAGCTATAATGTTAGGTCATGTATTTGTTGACTTTTCCTTCTTTTATTGATTGCACTCCATGCAGTACTTAGTACTGCTTTCACAGTGTCCCAGAGATTTTGATATGTTGTATCATTGTTCTTGCTTACCTCTAAGAATTTTTTTTATCTCCTCCCTGATGTCCTCTGTTATCCATGCATCATTCAATAGTGTATTATTTAGTCTCCAGGTGTTGGAGTTGTTTCTGTTTTTTACTTAATCATTGATTTCTAATTTTATTCCATTATTGTCTAATAGTGTACAAGGTAGAATCTCTACTTTTTTGTATTTGCTAAGAGTAGCTTTTTGGCATAACATATGGTCTATTTTAGAAAAGGATCCGTGTGCTGCTGAGAAGAAAGTGCATTCCCTCACTGATGGATGGAATATTGTATATTATTGATTATTTCATTGGGTTCTATGTTTTCTTTGTTCTATTTTTGTTTGGAAGATCTGTCCAATGATGAGAGAGCTGTATTAAAATCACCTAGTATTATTGTGTTGTAGTCTATTTGGTTTCTGGAATTGAGAAGGATATGTTTGATGTACATGGATGAGCCATTGTTTGGGGCATAAATATTTATGATTGTTATGTTGCTGATTTATGGTTCCCTTAAGCAGTATGAAATGTCCTTCTTTATCCCTTCTGACTAACTTTTGCTTGAAGTCCACATTATCTGATATGAGGATGGATACTCCGTTTTTTTTACTGAGTCCCTGTGTGCAGTATGTTAATTCCCATCCTTTCACCTTTAGTCTGTGGATATCATTTTCTATGAGATGAGTCTCTTGAAGGCAGCATATTGTTGGGTCTTTCTTTTTAATCCAATCTGCCAGTCTGTATTTTTTGATTGATGAGTTTAGGTCAATAACATTCAGTGTTATTATTGAGATAAGACTTGTATTCCTCTTCATTTTGACTTATTTCTTGTCTTTAACTTGACTTGGATTATCCTTTAATTGGCTATTCCTTTAGAGGAGTTCCTCCTTACTGACTTACATTGTTGTTTTTCATTTCTTCCTCGTGGAATATTTTGCTGAGAATGTTCTGTAGTATAGGCTTTCTATTTGTATATTCTTTTAGCTTTCGTTTATCATGGAAGGATCTTATTTCACTGTCAAATCTAAAGGTAAGTTTTGCTTGGTGTAAGATTCTTGGTTGGCAGTCATTTTCTTTCAGAGCTTGAAATATATTCTTCCAGGCCCTTCTAGCTTTTAGGATTTTAGCTGAGAAATCTACTGATATCTGTATTGGTTTCTCCCTGTATGTAATCTGATGCTTTTCTCTTGCAACCTTTAAAATTCTGTCTTTATTTTGTAGGTTAGGTATTTTCATTATAATGTGACTTTGTGTGGATTTGTTGTAATTTTGTACATTTGGTGTCCTCTTGTATTTGATTTTCCATTTTATTCTTCAGATTTGGGAAATTTTCTAATATTATTTCATTGAATAAATTATTCATTCCCTTTGTTTGCTAGTCCACTGGCTGGGGTCAGGCCTCCTTGGTGCGGGAGATGGTGGCTGGGCCTGGCAGCTGGGCTGGGCCTCCTTCTGATTATGAGTTTTTGGACCGTGTGTTCATTCTGTCATTTTTTGGTGCTCAGGAGCCAGGCCTGCTCCCCAGAGATCTTCAGCACCTGCACAGCAGAGAAACTTGAGACTTAAAAGTATGAACGTGAAGATTGGAGATAAATGCCTTGAGTCCTTTTTTATATTTTATTAGAAAGGGATATTGCTGAGTTGCTTATGACCTCCCTAAGTTGCACTAAGTTGCTGACATTGACATTGAACTCCTGATCCTCCTAGGTCAGCCTCCCAAGTCACGGGGATTACGTGCCACGGTGCCTGGCTTTTTTCTCTTTTTATTTTTATTATTTTTTTAAGTGTATAGTTATGTAAACATCATTTTTGTCTAATTTTAGCACGAGTTTTTAATGATCAAAATTGATCTACAGTTCAATTTGTCTCTTATTTTCTTTTTCTGGTCTGTGTTTCCTATTTCCTGCCACTTCAACATGCAAAGATGTTCCTCTTATGTTTTCTTTAAAATTTGCATATATTTGACCATTTTGAATTATGTGTGTATACAATGTGTAATTGTGAATATTGTGGGATGTGAGTCAAGATGTATATTTTTTCATTTTTTAAATTTTCTTTGTTATTCTTAGATACACATGAGAGTAGAGTGTGTCATGATATATTATATTCTTTTTTTTATTGTAAACAAATGGGATATATGTTGTTTCTCTGTTTGTACATGGCGTAAAGGCATACCATTTGTGTAATCATAAATTTACATACAGTAATGTTGTTTGATTCATTCTGTTATTTTTCTCTTCCCCCCACCCCTCCCACCCCTCTTTACCCTCTATATAGTACTTCCTTCCTCTATACGTGCCCCCCTCCCTAACCCTAACGCTAACCCTAACACTAACCCTTCCCTCCCCCCCATTATGTGTCATCCTCCACTTATTAGCAATATCATTCGTCCTTTGGTTTTTGAGATTGGCTTATCTCACTTAGCATGATATTCTCCAATTTCATCCATTTGCCTGCAAATGCCATAATTTTATCATTCTTTATGCCTGAGTAATATTCCATTGTATATATATATACCACAGTTTCTTTATCCACTCATCAATTGAAGGGCATCTAGGTTGGTTCCGCAGTCTGGCTATTGTGAATTGAGCAGCTATGAACATTGATGTGGCTGTATCTCTGTAGTATGCTGATTTTAAGTCCTTTGGGTATAGGCCAAGGAGTGGGATAGCGGGGTCAAATGGAGGGTCCATTCCAAGTTTTCTAAGGAATCTCCACACTGCTTTCCAGAGTGGCTGCACTAATTTGCAGCCCCACCAGCAATGTATGAGTGTACCTTTCTCCCCACATCCTCGCCAACACCTGTTGTTGCTCATATTCTTGATAATCGCCATTCTAATTGGGGTGAGATGGAATCTTAGGGTGGTTTTGATTTGCATTTCTCTTATTACTAGAGATGTTGAACATTTTTCCATATGTTTGTTGATTGCTTGTAGATCTTCTTCTGTGAAGTGTCTATTCATTTCCTTAGCCCATTTGTCCACTGGATTATTTGAATTCTTGGAGTAGAGTTTTTTGAGTTCTTTATAGATTCTGGAGATTAGTGCTCTATCTGAAGTATGATTGGCAAAGATTCTCCCACTCTGTAGGCTCTTTCTTCGCATTGCTGATGGTTTCCTTTGCTGAGAGAAAGCTTTTTAGTTTGAATCTATCCCAGTGGTTGATTCTAGCTTTTATTTCTTGTGCTATGGGAGTCCTGTTAAGTAAGTCTGATCCTAAGCCAACAAAGTGAAGATTTGGACCTACTTTTTCTTCTATAATCTGCAGGGTCTCTGGTCTGATTCCGAGGTCCTTAATCCATTTTGAGTTTAGTTTCGTGCATGGTGAGAGATATGGGTTTAGTTTCATTCTGTTGCATATGGATTTCCAATTCTCCCAGCACCATTTGTTGAAGAGGCTATCTTTTCTCCATTGCATATTTTTGGCCTCTTTGTCTAGTATGAGAAAATTGTATTTATTTGGGTTTGTGTCCATGTCCTCTATTCTGTACCATTGATCTACCTTTCTATTTTGGTACCAATACCATGCCGTTTTTGTTACCATTGCTTTGTAATAGAGTTGAAGATCTGGTATTGCGATACCCCCTGTTTCACTCTTCCTGCTAAGGATTGCTTTAGCTATTCTGGGTTTCTTATTCTTCCAGATGAATTTCATAATTGCTTGCTCTATTTCTGTAAGGTACATCATTGGGATTTTAATTGGAATTGCATTGAATTTGTATAGCACTTTAGGTAGTATGGCCATTTTGACAATATTAATTCTTCCTATCCAAGAACATGGGAGATCTCTCCATCTTCTAAGGTGTTCTTTAATTTCTTTCTTTAGTGTTGTATAGTTCTCATTGTAGAGGTCTTTCACCTCTTTCGTGAGATTGATTCCCAAGTATTTTATTTTTTTCGAGGCTATTGTGAATGGGGTAGTTTTCCTAATTTCTCTTTCTGAAGATTCATCACTTAGGTATAAAAATGCGTTGGATTTATGGGCATTGATCTTGTAACCTGCTACTTTACTGAATTCACTTATGAGTTCTAAGAGTTTTCTGGTGGAATTTCCAGGTTCCTCTAAATATATAATCATGTCATCAGCGAACAGGGATAGTTTCACTTCTTCTTTTCCAATTTGTATCCCTTTAATTTCTTTGGTTTGTCCAATTGCTCTGGCCAGAGTCTCAAGAACGATGTTGAACAGAAGTGGTGAAAGAGTGCATCCCTGCCTTGTTCCAGTTTTTAGGGGGAATGCTTTCAGTTTTTCACCACTTAGAATGATATTAGCCATGGGCTTAGCATAAATGGCCTTTACAATGTTAAGGAATGTTCCCACTATCCCTATTTTTTCTAGTGTTTTGAGCATGAAGGGGTGCTGTATTTTATCAAATGCTTTTTCTGCATCTATTGAAATAATCATGTGATTCTTGACTTTAAGTCTATTAATATGGTGAATTACGTTTATTGATTTCCTGATGTTGAACCTACCTTGCATCCCTGTGATGAAACCAACTTGATCATGGTGCACTGTCTTTTTAATATATTTTTGTATGCGTTTTGCTAAAATTTTGTTGAGAATTTTTGCGTCGATGTTCATTAAGGATATTGGTCTGAAATTTTCTTTCCTTGATGAGTCTCTGTCTGGTTTAGGTATCAGGGTGACATTGGCTTCATAGAATGAGTTTGGGAGGGTTCCCTACTCTTTTATTTTATGGAATACTTTGAGAAGTATTGGAACGAGCTCTTCTTTAAAGGTTTTGTAGAACTCGGCTGAGAACTCATCTGGTCCCGGACTTTTCTTTGTTGGTAGGCTTTTGATGACTTCTTCTATTTCAGTACTTGAAATTGGTCCATTTAAATTGTTTATTTCCTCCTCGTTCAGTTTAGGCAATTCATATGTCTCTAGAAACCTGTTGATGCCTTCGAAATTTTCTATTTTGTTGGAGTATAGATTTTCAAAATAACTTCTAATTATGTTTTGTATTTCAATCCTGTTTGTGGTAATATTTCCTTGTTCATTCCGAATTTTAGTTATTTGGGTTTTCTCTCGTCTTCTCTTTGTTAGTGTGGCTAAAGGTTTATCAATTTTGTTTATTTTTTCGAAGAACCAACTATTTATTTTGTCAATTTTTTGTATTGTTTCTTTTGTTTCAATTTCATTGATTTCAGCTCTGAGTTTTACTATTTCCTGTCTTCTACTACTTTTGGTGCTGGTCTGTTCTTCTTTTTCTAGGGCTTTGAGCTGTAGTGTTAGGTCGTTTATTTGTTGAGTTTTACTTCTTTTATTAAATACGCTCCATGAAATAAAGTTCCCTCTAAGTACTGCTTTCATAGTGTCCCAGAGATTTTGATATGATGTTTCTTTGTTCTCATTTACCTCTAAGAATTTTTTAATTTCCTTCCTAATATCTTCTGTTATCCATTCATCATATAATAGCATATTGTTTAATCTCCAGATGTTGGAATAGTTTCTGTGTTTTTCTCTTTCATTTATTTCTGACTTCAATCCATTATGATCTGGTAGAATACATGGTAGTGTCTCTATCTTCTTGTATTTGCTAACAGTAGCTTTGTGGCATAATATATGGTCTATTTTAGAGAAGGATCCATGTGCTGCTGAGAAGAAAGTGTATTCGCTCTTGGTTGGATGGTTTATTCTATAAATGTCCGTTAAGTCTAAATTATTGATTGTGTTATTGAGATCTATGGTTTCTTTGTTCAATTTTTGTCTGGAAGATCTGTCCAGTGGTGAGAGAGGCGTGTTAAAATCACCTAGTATTATTGTGTTTCGGTCTATTTGGTTTCTGAAATTGAGAAGGATTTGTTTGACATACATGGATGAGCCAGTATTTGGGGCATAGATGTTTATGATTGTTATATCTTGTTGATTTATGCTTCCCTTAAGCAGTATGAAATGACCTTCTTTATCCCTTCTGACTAACTTTGGCTTGAAGTCCACATTATTGGAAATGAGGATGGATACTCCAGCTTTTTTGCTGAGTCCATGTGCATGGTATGTTTTTCCCCATCCTTTCACCTTTAGTCTATGGGTATCTTTTTCTATGAGGTGAGTCTCTTGCAGGCAACATATTGTTGGATCTTTCTTTTTAATCCAGTCTGCCAGTCTATGTCTTTTGATTGATGAATTCAGGCCATTAACATTCAGGGTTATTATAGAGAAATGATTTGGTTTCCTGGTCATTTGGTTAATTTTTTAAATTTTATTTATTTATTTTTGTGACACAACTTGTTTCCTCCTTTATTTGACAATTCCTTTAGGATAATTTCTCCCTTTGCTGATTTGCTTCTTTGTTTTTCGTCTCTTCCTCATGGAGTATTTTGCTGAGAATATTCCGTAAAGCTGCCTTTCTTTTTATAAATTCTTTTTGCTTTTGTTTATCATGGAAGGATTTATTTCATCGTCAAATTTGAAGGTAAGTTTTGCTGGGTATAAGATTCTTGGTTGGCATCCATTTTCTTTCAGGGCTTGAAAAATGTTGTTCCAGGCCCTTCTAGCTTTTAGGGTCTGGATTGAAAAATCTGCTGATATCCGTATTTGTTTCCCCCTGAATGTAATTTCATTCTTTTCTCTCACAGCCTTTAAAATTCTGTCTTTATTTTGTATGTTAGGTATTTTCATTATAATGTGCCTTGGTGTGGGTCTGTTGTAATTTTGTGTATTTGGAGTCCTATAAGCCTCTTGAACTTGATTTTCCATTTCATTCTTCAGATTTGGGAAATTTTCTGATATTATTTCATTG
Organism: Sciurus vulgaris; assembly: GCF_902686455.1. Lineage (NCBI taxonomy): Eukaryota > Metazoa > Chordata > Mammalia > Rodentia > Sciuridae > Sciurus > Sciurus vulgaris. The sequence goes on along the minus strand of NC_136461.1, from coordinate 119,611,299 downwards.
AATAAATTGTTCATTCCTTTGGCTTGTTTCTCTAGGCCTTCCTCAATCCCAATAATTCTTAAATTTGGCCTTTTCATGATATCCCATAGTTCTTGTAGATTCTGTTCATGATTTCTTAGCATCTTCTCTGTTTGTTCAAGTTTGTTTTCAAGGTTAAATATTTTGTCTTCAATGTCTGAGGTTCTGTCTTCCAGGTGTTCTATCCTATTGGATATGCTTTCTATGGAGTTCTTAATTTGGTTTATTGTTTCCTTCATGTCAATGATTTCTGTTTGTTTTTTTTCAATATCTCTAACTCTTTATTGAAATGATCTTTTGCTTCCAGTATTTGCTCTTTTAACTGTCAATTGGTGCGATCATTCAATGCTTGCATTTGCTCTTTCATCTCATCGTTTGCTTCTCTGATCATTTTAATTATGTACATTCTGAACTCCTTTTCTGTCATTTCTTCTGCCATGCTGTCATTGGGTTTTATTGATGTAACATCTAGATTTGTTTGGGGCATTTTCTTCCCTTGTTTTCTCATATTGTTCAGGTATCAGTGGACCACCGGGATATTGCAGATTTCCTCTATTAACTTATAATGTCCCTGAAGATTTCTATATATATCCCCCCTTAGCCTTCAGTAGGCTGAAGTCTTGGAGGAAGTTGATAATGCGGTGCTCCACAAGGAAGCTGCCTCTCTAGGAGTGGTGGCCTTCAGGTGGGGTATAATCCCTGCTAGTGGGCAGAGGTGCCTGCACTTTTTGACCAATGGTCATCCAAAGGGGACCTAGGGTGTGGGCTGAGGCAAGGCCTGTTTGGGCCTGAGTCTCTGGTTTTACCGTCCTTGTGTGGAAACCTCACCCAGCAGGGAAGACTCACCCAGTGGGGAGGTGTCGCTGGTCAGTTCCCTCCTAGAGGTTCCCCTCAATTTACAGCTACTGCCTGGGCTGGGCTGCCTTCCTCTGCAAAGTTCTCAGGGGCCCGGCCCTACCTCCTGGACCTGGGAGCCTCACCCTTCGCAGATGAATCTCCTTAGGCTGCCCCTCCTCAGAGAATCTGCCCGCAGTCCTGGAACCTTCGCTGCACCCCTCAGCGGGTCTCTGTGGGGCTCTTCTACCAAGATGCCTCCTAGATCCTGGGACCCTGCTCTGCACCTAATCGCCTGGCTATGCGGCCCCTCCTCTGAGCAGCCACCTGGGGCCCCGTACAATCGCTCTGAGTCCCAGAGACCCGCCACACACCTCTTCCTCCAGACAGCCACCCAGTATTCCGGTGCGGTCACTAGGAGTCCAAGCAACTCACTGCATGCCTCCTCCCACCAACCACCCGTAGCCCTGGGCAATCAATCACTCCGAGTCGAAATGACCCTCCCCGTTCCTCCTCCTCCTCCTGGTAACCCCCCGGGTATTCAGGAGCGGTCGCTCTGAGTGGCTCTGAATCCACGTGACCCACTGCACGCGTCCTCTGGGCAACCGCCCGGAGCTCTGGTGCGGCCACTCGAGACCAAGCGACCCACCACGCTTCTCCTCCAGGCAGCCCCCCTGTGTTCAGGAGCTGTCACTTTAAGTCCAAACAACTCACCACTCACCTTCTCCTCTGAGCAGCCGCCTGGAGTGCTAATGCAGTCACTGCGAGTCCAAACGACCCACCACGTTCCTTGGCCCCGGTGTTCAGAAGTGGTCTGAGTCCAAACAGCTCACCACACAGCCCCTCCTCTGGCAACCGCCTGTAGCTCTGGTGTAGTCACTCTGAATCCAAGTGGCCGCGCTCCTCTTCCTCCTCCTCCTCCTCAGGGTAGGCCCCGGTGTTCTGAGTCCACACAGCTCTCCTCGCCACTCCTCCCCTGGGCAGCCGCCGGAGCCCCAGTGGTTGCTCCAAGTCCCAGCGCTGTGCCGAGCGGCCTCCTTTACGGCGCTCCCAGTTGTCCGAGTTCACTGCTTCAGCGGGGGGAGGGGTGTCTCGCCGGCAGCTCTACTTCACAAAGTTTCCTGCGTTCCGGGACCACCGTCCCATCCGGGATGCCTTCCCAATGGGTGAGAGTCACCCGGCTGCTTTGAGTTAGTCCCAAGTCTCTCAATATCTCCTCTTTTGAATCCTGAGTCCTGGAGCAACATGAAATGCAGCCACCCTCTAGGCCACCATCTTGAAACTTTCTAAATGTTTTGTAAGCCATGATATACTATATATACATGAAATATAACTTATTCTAATTAGGATCCTATTCTTGTGGTTGTACCTGATGTGGAATTTCAGTGGTTGTGTATTCATATAAAAATATAGGAATGTGACATCTGATTCATTCCACTCTTTCCTATTCCCATCCTAATTTCCTTCCCTTTATTCCAATTTGTCTAATTCACTGAACTCCAATGCTTTTTTTCCCACTCCTTATTGTCTGTTAGCAGGCACATATCAAAGAGAACATTTGGTCTTTTTATTTTGGAGACTGCTTATTTTACTTAGCATGATAGTCTCCAGTTCCATTTATTTACCAGCAAATTCCATAATTTTATTTTTCTTTTTGGCTGAGTAATATTCCATTGTGTACATGCAACATTTTCTTTATCCATTCATCTGTTGAAGGGCACCTGTGATGGTTTCATAGCTTAGCTATTTTGATTTGAGCAGCTATAAACATTGATGTGTCTGTTACTGAAGTATGCCGACTTTAAGTTCTTTGGGTATATACTGAGGAGTTGGATAATTGGGTTGAATGGTGGTTCCCTTTCATGTTTTCTGAGGAATCTCCACACTGCTTGCCAGAGTGGTTGCTCCAATTTTCAGTCCCACCAGCAATGTATGAGTGTATCTTTTTCCTGACATCCTCATCAGCATTTGTTGTTTGTTGTACTCTTGATAATTGCCATTCTGACGGGAGTGAGGTGAAATTTCATTGTTGATTTGATTTGTATTTTTCTAACTGCTAGAGAAGTTGAACATTTTTCCATATATTTGTTGACTATTTGTATTTCTTCTTCTGTGAAGTGTCTGTTTAGTTCCTTTGCCCATTTATTCATTTTTTCAGTTCTATATATATCCTGGAAATTAATGCAGGTGACAAAAATTTTCTCTCATTCTGTAGGTCTTTTGATGTAGTGCATTACATTTATTGATTTCCATATTTTTAATCAACTTTGCATACCTAGAATGAAACCCATTTGATCACAGAGCAGTATCTTTTTAATATGTTTTTGTATGTGATTTGCCAGTAGTTTGCTGAGAACTTTTGCATGTATACTCATCAGGGATAATATTCTGAAGTTTTATTTCCTTGATGTACCTTTTTCTGATTTTGGTATCAGGGTGATACTAGCTTCACAGATTGAGTTTGGAAGGGTTCCCTCCTCTTCTATTTATATTTTTTATATTTATATCTAATATTTCCATCACTATATGTTAGAAAATAGAAATGTATTTTTCTCACTAAAATACGTTGACTACCTTTTGAAAATTGATTAACCATATAAACCTGGGTCTATTTTTTATTTTATAGTCTGTTTCATTGGTCACATGTCTATCTTCATGCAAATGTCATGAAGTCAACATCATTCCACAGTATGTCTTGAAATCTGTCACACTAATGTTTTTTGAATGTTTTCACCTATCTCTAATTGATTTGGCTGTTTTATGTACTTTGAATGTTCATTTAAATCTTATAGTTACCTTGTCAACTTCTAGAGAAATACATGCTGGGATATGTATTTTAATGGGTTTAATTATAGTCCAAAGTGGGACTAATGAACAAATTAATGATTTTGTGTTGTTCAGTCTATAAACATGGTATACTTACTCATAGGCTTACTATTTTTAAAGTTTGTTTTCTGTTTTCAGTAAAATAATGGCTTTGAAGGCATTTAACAAAGTTTTCGAGGTTTCAAAGTTAGTATTTGTTTCTTAAAGCATTATGTTTGAAATATATCTTTATGCTAATCTATGTTATTTATTATTGAAATGTTTACCATTTACAGAACTCTACATCACTTCTAGGAGACCCAGATTTTTATCTCCAATTATTTTATTTCACTTAAATAACTTCCTTCTATATCATTTTAGTGAATTATAATGAGTAAAATTTTTCTCAGTTTTTATTTGTCTGAAAGAGCATTTATCACCCCTGAAATTTTACACCTTTATTTTTAAGGGATATTGTCACTAGATATCAAATTCTAAATATTTTTCTTTGCAAAGAAAACTTTCTCCTTTTTTCTAAAATGCTGAGGGTATTCGTTAACTGTATTCCTCTGCCTATAAGATGTATGTAAATGGAATAATACAGTACCTGTAATTTTTTTATCTAACTTCTTTCACTCAGCATGCAATTTTTCACTTTGTTTATATTTTTTGGTATGTTAACAGTTGAACCCTTTTATTGCTTAATGAATTATACTGTATGGATATCACACATTTTTCTTTTCTTTGATTTTTTGAAGAGCTAGGGATTGACCCAAGGTCTCACACATGTAGACAAGTAACTATACCACTAAGCCACATCCCCAGCCCTTTGGATATCATATACTATGTTTTCCCTAAGAAATTTGGGGGCTACATGCACAATTTCCATTAACATCTATAAATTTGGGCTACATGTACAATTTCCATTAACATCTATATGAAGTATTTCAATGGACACTTTTTTTACACTCCTGTTGGGTAAATAAATGGATTACGATGGCTGCCAAATCAGTGTTCTACAAGCTACTGTTAATATTAGGGCTGTGACATGAAAAATTGGTAGAAAGGAAAGCTTTCTATTAGTCCTCTAGTCCTCTGCTCTCTAAAATGACCCACTGAGATAAAGAACTCTTACTCCTAAACGTCTGTCTCTTTCTCTTCAGAAACCAAATTAACACTAGAATGATGAGACCCTGCTACACATGACATCAGACAGCTCTCAAATAAGATCCCTATATTTCTGAGAATGGGACAGGCCTATGGGGAGTTTGAGGAGAAGACTCTCCTGCCTTAATGTTGGTTAGGGGAACTGTGCTCCCTCCCAGTGACACTGTCATGCGCTGTGTGTGGGCCACCTTTGCATTTTGTAATTTTCCAGTTATTTCTCCATTTTTTCCTCTAAACATGAAAAAATAGGAATATGGGAAATATTAGTGAATGCAAGCATAGCTTAAATATATAAAATAGGAGAGTTAAAACAATATATAAATGAACTAACTACATGAGTTTTATTATGGAGCAAGAGAAAACTACATGAAACTTGACAAGGATGTCATTTATTTAATTCCTCAAAGTATTTCATCTATACACAGGATATGCAATGCTAATGACTGAGAAAGTGATAGTTCATTACAGTAAGTATAACCTTGATTCAAAATTAATTACACATGCAAAAAATTATAACATTCAAACTTATCCACCTTACGCAGATCAAATAAGCCAGATAGCTTATAGGTTTTTTTAATTGGGATTGAATATACATTTTTTAATGCCTAGATTTCAAAGAAGGACTTCCTTCCAAAGTCTCAATCCCCTGAGTGTTATTATAAGGCTGAGAGCTACTATAAGACTAGAGCATATGCCATGAGGGACAGCTGCTAAGAGAAGGGATGTCCAGTTAGTTCTAGCCCAGCAACTAGACAGAGCTATCTTTCATCTTCAAAGGCTTAAGTCCCTTAACTTTCCCTAATAAGATCTGAGAAAATTATTGCTTCATAATTTTGCTTATTTATCCCTCCTTTCTAAACTTTGATTGGATTTAGGAGAAAAAACCTGGGGTTGAGCTAAGACTGCTTGTGAATGTAAGTGTCTCCTTTGTATTAAAGTTATGTGGCCACTCTTTTGTGTTAGAAATCAGTCCTCTCTAAGAACACTCTGGATAAAAAAAGAGAGATTCAGAGGCAGAAGAACTGGCAGAAACCATGCATGTTAAGATGGGTCAAAGCATCAGGATCTAGATTGAAAGTTAGGGATGGAGTGCACATGAACAGAGCCCAGGTGGGCAGAATACTGGCCGTGTGAATGTGGGAAAGAAAGAAAGTTGGAGAAGGAGTAAAAGATGGTAAAACAGCAAAATACTCCTAAAATAGATCTAAACTAGGAGAAACTACCTGAATAGCAAAACAGCTATGTAGCTTAGGAAGAAAAGTGGATAATGAATTAAAGGTGGAAGAATAGGAGATAGGAGTAGACAGAGGGGGAAGCAGAAGCCTGCATGAGGTTTACTCATACTGAGTAAAGAAGACGCTACTCTGCTTCCTAAATTGCTGGTGAACAAACTAAAGTGCAAAAGAAAGATTAAAACTGAAACCTAGGTAATTCAGAAAACCAAGTCCTGAAAGAGACTTTAGGACGTTTGGGATATAGATTCCCCTCTGCTATTAAGTAAATTATGCGACCTAGATCTTCACATTTTACTTGTCTGTGCCTTAGTTTCTTCATTGTGTAACACACGAGGGGGTTAGACTGGATACTAACAGCTCACATTTATTGAATGCTTACTATCATTCAGGAGCTTCATTGTGGGTTTGGGTGTTTGGTACTGGAAAAGGTTTTCAGTTCACGTTATTATTTATTGCCCTTTCATGAATGAAAATAAGGAACAAATTCAAGACTTGATTTTCCCAAGCTCGTAAAGAAGCAAAGCCACAGGCACAACCTAGGCAGTCTGACTCCAGTGCCTGCATCCTCACTAACCTCTCCATGCTGCCATTCAAACAAAAGATCCCAGAACCAACCAATAGCTATATAAAGGACACAGTAATAAAAGCCTTTTAGGGGCTACTTAAGAAGCCTCTCAAAGGGGAAGTGGCAAGCTTCAGTTTTGTAGAAGAGATGAATATTAATTATGAGGGATGAAGAACTGTGGGAAAGTAAATATAATGCTATGCATAGAAGGAAAGAGGTAGAAGTTATTCGTGATGGCTTGTCTATAACTGAGGGACAGTCCCATGACTCAGGACTACATTACCAAAGGTGGTGTTTGAGATAGAGCAGTTTCCATAAATAATACCTTGGCTCACGTATGAAATCACTGAGAATGTTAGTCAGGAGTAAATGTGATTCATACAGGGATACGATGATTCATTGCAACAGCTAAAGGGCTGTCATTTATAAAAAGGAGTTACTTGTTGCAAGCATGTGCAGAGGACAAATAAAGAACACTGAGTGGATATTCCAAGGAAGGGCAAGAAGGTTCAGAGAACAACTCAGAGTAAGGAGGTTCTAGCTAAGCGAACTAACAAGAGAGCATCCTGTTTTGTAGTGAGTTTCTTATTACTTGAATATGACTATGGAGACTAGACAATACTTTCTAGATTGCTATATAAAGGTTCTCAGAATTGGATTAAAGTTTAGATCAGAGATTCCTGATCTGTTTTTCCATATAAAATAATGTCTTATTACCTAATCCTAGTAATTTTATTTACTTATTTATGTATATTGGCACTGGGGATTGAACCAAGGGGCACTTTACTACTGAGCTCCACCATGCCCAGTGTAAGACTGGTAATTTTAGCATTATGTGATCTTCAGACCAAACTATGTATCTCCCCAGAAATAATGGTAAGAGTCATTGAGAGTAATGAAAGTTAAGATAGGGGTCAGCAAGGTAAAGGTCTCAGTCCAATACTTAAAATATTCTGAAGGTAAATTGAGATTTAAGCAGGCTCTTTTTGTAGTTCATTATTTTTCCATATTTTATTTATATATTATACGTAACAGTGGTTATGTGTACATTGATGCATATTTGTATGTGCACAAAATCCAACACTGTAATTTGATCAACATTGTTCATTAAGTAGGTTCTAAGTCCCAGATCCCCTTGCGCTCATGACAAGAGAACCTCTAATACAGAAGCCATTCCAGAGACTTCACAACAACTGTGTGTAAATAGAACAAAACACTTTTGAATAAATAAAAATATTTAATTACATATGAACAAACAGTTTTAGTGAAGCATGAGAGTTTATGCCACTTTTCACTTGTTTTTGCATTAGTTTTCTGCATCAAATTTTAATAAGATGACTTTGAAGAGAAATGATGTCTAAGCAATGCTACATTAAAGTGGGCTAAGCAAGTCTTTAATCTCTTTGAGTCTCAATTTATTGTTCTATAAAATGTCAGAATTTAATAAGATTAGCTCTAAACCACTTCTTGATTTAACAATATGGACAATTTAAAATTTAATGGTATGAACCTTCAATGGACCTGTGAACATAAATAACAGAAAAAATATCAAAATAAAAATAAATCTCTTCAGTTGTTTAGAAACTGGGGTCTTATATGTATTGCTACCCATTTCTCCTGATCCCCCACTCCATGTTTTTAATGTGATTATTCATTATTTCAGATCATATTATCAGCTTTGTACAGATATGTAGACCTGGTTTCTTTGAGGGCATTTCACTTTTGTTGAATTCTCTCTGTTCTTAATTTCAGGTGTCTGAATCTGATCTCCATTGACTGATGAAGAGACAGAACCACAGCATGATCACTGAGTTCATCCTAATAGGCTTCTCAAACCTGGGGGACCTGCAGATCCTTCTTTTTTTTATCTTCTTAATAGTCTACCTGACTACTCTGATGGCCAATGCCACCATCACGACTGTCATCCGCCTAGACAGGACTTTGCACACTCCAATGTATTTTTTCCTCTTCGTCCTTTCTTGCTCTGAAACCTGCTATACCTTGGTCATTGTACCTAAAATGCTAAGCAATCTGCTCTCTACCATTCCCAGTATTTCCTTCTGTGGGTGTGCTGCCCAGCTTTATTTTTTTGTGGGCTTAGCTTGTACCAACTGTTTCCTCATTGCTGTGATGGGCTATGACCGTTATGTTGCCATCTGCAACCCTCTCAACTATACACTCATTGTGAGCCGAGCCACCTGCACGCAGCTGGTTCTGGCCTGCAGCTTTTGTGGTTTCCTGATCTCTGTGGTCGTCAACATCCTGGTGTTCAGCGTGCCCTTCTGTGCCTCCAATCGGATCAACCACTTTTTCTGTGACATCTTCCCCGTCATAAAACTGGGCTGCACAGACACCAACTTAAAGGAGATGGTGATCTTCTTCCTCAGCATTCTGGTGCTGCTTGTTCCCTTTGTCTTGATCTTCATCTCCTACGTCTTCATCGTGTCCACCATCCTCAAGATCTCCTCAGTGGAGGGACAGCGGAAAGCCTTTGCCACCTGTGCCTCTCACCTCACCGTGGTTGTTATCCACTACGGCTGTGCTTCCTTCATCTACTTGAGGCCCACGTCCCTGTACTCCTCAGACAAGGACTCACTTGTAGCCGTGACTTACACTGTCATCACCCCACTGCTCAACCCCCTCGTCTATACACTGAGAAATAAGGAAGTGAAGGCAGCCCTGAGGAAGGTTTTGAGTAGATACTCATTTCCCAAAACTGTGTGAGTGAGCTGATGAATCAGGAAACTGTATTCACCCAAGTGTCCTGGGTAGCACTTTCATGCTATAAATATACCTGCCCTTTTTTTTTTTTTTTTTCCCTAGGACTCTTTGTCCAAAAAAGAGAAATATAAGGACGTAGATAATCTTGATTCCTTTATTGGAAATTTCTTCTTCCTGGTCAACTGTCTCTGGTGTAGAAGTTATACCAGTCGATCTACAGAAACCTCAAAGAATGAAGCCAGGCTATTTTCAAGCATTGAAATGTCAGTTTTCCAGGATCCACACTGCAAATGCTGCACTATCTTTTTGTAAATGTACCTAGTGCTGATACCAAAAGAAACTGTAGAGAATGTTGTCTAAGTCTCTGGATTACTTTTGATAAATTATTTCTAGATGAAAAGAACATGAGTTCACTTTGGAAAAAAAGAGGCGGGGAGATTGAAGTTCTAAGAGGTTGAAAGTAGAGTAGAAAATATACACTTCAGACTTGCAAGAGCTGGGTTTGAATGTTGATTCAGAACGTTTCCTAGCTGAGTGTTTTGGGCCCAATTTAAGCACTTTTATTTTCAGGTAATTTTTTTTTTTTTAACATGGACCTTTAACACCTCCTCATGGGTCATTGTAACAACTAAATAGATTAATAGATGTGAAACTATTTCATGCTTGCCTAATAGAAGACATTCTTACACTGAGACATGAAGGAAGGGACTTCTCCCTTCACTATCTCTCTGTACTTAGTTCAATAATTTGCATCTTAGCAGATTCATGAGAACTCAGGACAGTTACCTATTCAAGTGTATCATATGCATTTGCCTGAATATATGGTGACTTTCGTTAAAGATGTGTTTTAATAAATCAGAATTAGATGGCAAAAATATAAGTATTCAGTTCTCAGCCTTTCACGTTAGTGACAGTTTAATCTTCTTTGGGAGAATCATAACCTGGATACCACAGTGAATCTTCTCACATTCTTGCATTGTAAACATAAACTAACAGCTTAAACATCATAATTTGGAAGTGATTAAAATATGTTTGTTGTAACCATTAAATGAGAAAACACCTAAGAGTATCTAGTACCTTGTTTTGAAACATAATGTGCATTTGACAAATTTAAATACAGATCCTGATGGGCTTCTCAAACCTGGGGAACCTGCAGATAGTATGACTGTTATACTTGTAATACTGAGAGGCTAAAAGAAGAGATGAGAGTACAGAATATAAAGAGATGAAAAGAGAAAGACATGCTAGGATTAGAAGAATAGGGAAAACTCCCAAAAAGAAAGTAATAAAAAAGTGACAGAAGGCTGAGTTGAATTTGCTTTCTGCCAGCGGCGATTTTCTTTTAATATCTGAAGTTCTATTTTTCAAAGGCTACACCCAATGGTTTGGCAACAAGTGTTCCTAGGATAAAGTTAGGCTGATAATTTATTCCCAGTTCATCAGAATAGTGTTCAATGCACCCTTAGAACATGTCTTCATTAAGGTGCTGAATGAGTCATGTACATATATTTTACATAAATATTATTTTGTTCCAGGTTTAAGGTGTATTTGTTGAGATAAAGTGGACACCACCTACCACTGAGAGGTGTTTGGGAGTTAGAGGTCATCTTCAGTGTTCTTCTCTGTGACCTCAGAATCTCCAGAACACCACTGTCCCCAACTCCATTTACTCAACACACATTTCCATCTATAAAAGGTATTTCCTCTGATTTGTATATGATTCACATACTTCTCTCCTTGCTGCAGAATAGAAAGGGTTCCCTGGATTTCCACTCTTTTCAAAGGCTGGCTGGACTTACACTGAATTGACACTTTGGGATGACCATGATGGACATGGTGATATCAGCAAAGATTAGACCTGGTATATATTTGACTTTTGAAATTTTTTTTAAATTTGTGAATGCTGATAAAGTTTGGACCATCTGAAGTCTTCTAATTTATCTGTAGTTAAAGATGATCATAATTTTTTTCTTCCAGATCTCCAGGGGGCCTGTTAATATTCATTTAACTAAGTATTGATTAAAGACGTTTTATATTCTCAATCCAGAATGTGTTTTTTACTTTCATGTATTCATCTAACAAATAATCACTTAGCATTCTTCACTCACTGGGCACAGAGACAGAGGTGAAATACAGTGCAGACACATTACAATACAGTATGATGAAAAGTTATTTGAGATGCATTGGGTATGTATAGTTTAAGGTCCTAACCAAATTTTGGAGAAATCAAGAAATATTTCCTAGAGTAAGTAATGTTTAAATTAAATCTTGAAAAATAAGTAAAATTAAGAAGGAGAAGAGTAGCAAAATCACCTAAGCCTTTTGCACAGGCTCAGAGAAATTAGAATAAGTTCTACTCAAGGTATGTCAAAATGCATACTATTGTCTTGTATCTCTAAAAGGAAAGCACAGCTTTGGTGACTGAATTTAAGTGTCCTATATGCCTATAAATAGACCTCTAGGGTGATAGACAGAAATCGGTAAAGATAAGGCAGAAAGCATAATCTCATTAAAAAAGGACTGTGTATTAAACAAGTCAGAATGAATCCAGCGCTATCAGCAAATGAGGTTTATTCAATTGTAGTTTAACTTATTTTAACTGACTTTTTTCTTTTATTATTAATGTATTAGACTTAAAGATATAATTGAGATTTATTTATTTTTTGAACTCAGGGACACTCAGTCACAGAGCCACGTTCCCAGCCCTATTTTGTATTTTATTTAGAGACAGGGTATCACTGAGTTGCTTGGTGTCTCACTGCTGCTGAGGCTGGTTTTGAACCCACCATCCCCCTGCCTGCCTCAGTCACCCAAGCCACTGGGATTACATGCAGGGGTCAAAGTGCCCTGCTATTGGGATTTATTTTGACATAATAATACAAACATTATATTTTATATTTCAAGACTATTGTTTCAGATAAAAAAGGTAGAGAGATACATAAAAAAAAATAGCAGATGGATACAGATCATAAACCACATACACACACACACACACACACACACATATTGAATATGTATTTCTTGAAGGATGAAGAAAAATTTATGTATTTTTTAATATGCTAATATAATGGGAAAAAATAAAAATAAACTTGTTTATTCATTCATTATACCTCAAGAAATTTTGGACACAGTGAAGGAAGCAATAAGGAATGTGAAGAATGTATAGAAGGGAGAAAATCTTTGCTAGCTACTCTTCTGACAGAGAATTAATATCTAGAATACATAAAGAACTCAAAAAAAATTATACTAAATAATCAAATAACCCAATTAATAAATGGGCAAATGAACTCAACAGGTATTTCTCAAAAGAAGAAATACAAATGAACAACAAATACATAAAAAAATGTTCAACATCATTAGCAATTATGGAAATTCAAATAAAAATAGTTCTTGCTTGTGTGTTGGCACATGGACTTAGGGTTGGCTGTTTAAGCTGGGTTTAGAATGAGAGCTCAGCTTCAAGCTGCTTCTCTTGGTTTGGCCCTTTTTGGTGAATTGTGGTCAGATCCATGTCAAGTATGTTCATTCTAGAGCCCAGGTTACAGGAACACAAAGTGACTTGGGGAAACCTCTTCTGACAGTGATGACAGAAAATCTATAGTTCTAGACTGAGGTTTGAAATTCATTATCACTTTGTCCTCATTTCCTTGGTTGATGTAACCCTAATAACAAACCCAAAGTGTTGGGCTTTGCTAAGCAAAGGACATAGAGAGGGATAAAGAGCTATGGCTAAAAACTCCATCTATGATTGTATGTTGTGACCCAGTAATTCCACCACTAATGGTGACCAGATAAAGGGAATCATGCTACCAAATGCACACATAAGTTTGGGCTTCCAGTACTTTTCATTATAGCCCAAACCTGGAAATAATCTATATTATCCATTTACAGTAGAACAAGTAAATTAACATGCATTGACATAATCTAATGTTATAAAGCAGTAACATTTACTATTACATTTATCTCACAAATATAATTTAAGTGAAAGGAGCCCAAACTGTATTTACTCTGCATTTCCAATCATAAATTCTGAGATATGGAAAGATCAATATATAGGCATAGAAGTCAGAACTGTGGCTCCTCAGGTAAGGGGTTGGGGAATATTCTGCCTCTAAATCTGCATATTTGTGTGTATGTTGTGAATTCAGCTGCACACTTTGACTCACATACTTTTATTACATATTAATAAAATGTGCTTAGAATTTAGGGAAGAAACAGGTTAGAACTCTAAGTTAAAAGGATAAGTACAAAGGAATAATGGATGGTCTATTAAATATCAATATAAATTCTTTATTAATGTAATGTATAAGATATTATGATTTACCCTTTATTTCCAACTCCATAAATACAATTCCATGAGACAAGGTCTATGTTTCATTAATCTTTATAACCCCAGAATGATTAGAAAAGGGAAAATCATAGTTATTAAGAAAATATATGTTTAGCAAACAATTTTAAAGTTAGCAAAATTCTCTATAGTAAATTTAATGAGTAAGTAAATATATTTCTACAATAATTTTGTTTTAATTAACAGACAATAATTGTACATCTTTAGATTTCCATCATCTGAAGGATTTATTATTATTTTGTGATGAGAACTTTTAAAATCCTCTCTTCTAGCTATTTCTGATTATGTGATATAATAGTGTTAACTACAGAACACCAACTTGTATTAATCCTATCTGGTGGTGACTATGAATCAGTTAGGCAAGCTCTCCCCAATTCTCCGTTCTCCTTATGCCTCCCTAGCCTCTGGTGAACACTCTTCTGCTCACTAGTTCTATGAGCTCAGATATTTCAGATTCCCCATTTTAGTCAAAACCTGTGGTATTTGTCTTCTGTGCCTGACTTATTCACTTAACATTGGCTCTTCAATTCCATCCATGTTGCTACAAAGGACAGGACTTTGTCCTTTTGTGACTGAACAATATTTCATTATGCATAAATAATTTTTTTATCCATCTATCCATTCCTGGACAACTTGATTGAGTACATATTTTGCAACTCTGATATCTTCATTGCATTTCCTTAGGATAAATTTCTGATAGTGGAAATGCTGAATCATGTGGTAGGTTTATTTCTTGTATTTATGAAATTTACTATTTTCCATAGTGGCTATAATAACTTACATTCCTATCAATAGTTTACAAGAATTACCCTTTCTCCACACCCTCACCAGTACTCAGTACTGGACCAGTACTGGACATTTTATCTCATCTTGATTATGTCATTATAATTTATCACTAAGTGTAAATGATATTTTGTTGTGGTTCTCATTTGCAATTCTCTGGTGATTCATGTTGTAGAACATTTTTATATATTGTTACCCATTTGTACATCTTCTTTTGAGAAATATGTATCCAGACCTTTTACCTTTGTTTTTTTAGTTTTTTTTTTTTTTTTTTTTTTTTTTTTGCAATGCTGGAGACTGAACCCAGGACCTTCTGCTTGCAAGGCAAGCACTCTACCAACTGAGCTTATATCCCCAGCCCTAATTAGATTGTTTGCTGTTTAGTTTTTTAACTTCCTTTTATATTCTGGATATTAATTTTTTCTTGGGTGAATAGTTTGCAAATATTTAATCCCATTGTCTCTTCACTTAATTACACAGATGTCTTTTAGTGTGATATAATCCCGTTTGTCTATTGCTTTTTGTTTGTTTTTACCTGTGGATTTACATTCCTCTCATGAAAATCCTTATAGAGTAATTTTATAGTTTTGGGTTTAATTTCAAAGTGTTTTGTTTGTTTTATACATGGATTGAACACAAGAGGGCTTTACCACTGAAATACATCCCTAGTCCTTTTTATTTTTTTATTTTGGGATAGGGTCTTGCTAAGTTGTTAACGCTGTCCTCAAACTCCCAAACCTCCTACCTCAGTTTCCCACATTGCTGGGATTACAGAAGGGCCTAGCTACATTTGTATTTAAGTTTTTAATCCATTTTGAATTGATGCTTTTTAATATGGTGAGTGGATTGAGGGATAGGAGTCTAGTTTAATTTTTCTAGGAGTGGACATTCAGTTTTCCTAGGAACATTTATTAAGGAGACTATCCTTGTCCACATGTGTGTTCTTGGTTCCTTTCTCAAAAATCAGTTGGCTATAACTTTGTGGGTTTATTTCTGTTCCATTTTCCATGCTGTTTTGGTTACTGAAACTTTGTAGTATATTTTGAATTCAGGTCACCATGGTGCCTCCAGATTTGTTCCTAATGCTCAAGATTGCTTTGGCTCTTCAGAGTCTCGTGTGGTTCCATACAAAATTTTAGGATTTTAAAATTTCAATATGAAATATGACAGCATCCACCTGAGCTTCAGGTGGGAGGCTTGCAAGTTTGATACCAGCAACTGAGATACAACATTAGCATTTTTTTAAGGATTGCAATACATATGTAGATTACTTGGTGAAGTATAGACATTTTAGCAATGAATCCATCCAATTGATAAACATAGGATGTCTTTCTATTTATCTCCTCTTCAATTTTCTTCGTCAACATTTTATAGTTTCCATTGTACAGGTCTTTTAACTTCTTAGTTCAACATATTCCTAGGTATTTTTGCAGGTACTATAAATGAGATTGTCTTCTTAATATCGGTTTTTTAGATATATTAGTGTTTTAGTCAACTAAAAGACTTGACAGAACAATTATCAAGGAAGAAAGGTTTATTTAGGGGCTCATGGTTTCTGAGGTCTCTATCCCCAGACAAGGAGGATTCATTCCTCAGGCCTCAAGGTGAGGTAGGACATCATGGTAGAAGGGTGTGACAGAGGGAACCAGTTCACATGGTGATTAGGAAGCAGGGGAAGAAAGAATCCACTCACCAGATACAAATATGTACCCCAAGGTTATGCCCCCAATGAAGCTTTTCCTTTAGCCACACCCCACCTGCCTCGAGATACCACTCAGTTAATCTCATCAAGATTAATTCACTAATTATGTTAAGACTATAACCCAATCTTTCTCCTCCAAACCTTCTTGCATTGTCTCACACGTGAGCTCTTGGGGGCCACCACATCTAAACCATAACAATTTCTAATGATGATTCTTTTTTTGTAACTTCCATGTGTCAGGTACTTCCTATTTTAAGAAGCTAATTTATATCACTACCCGTGTATGTGCTGTTTTTAGGCAGTTTTCCCCTGTTATCTTTTACTATCTGCCACCTAAAAACACACTGTGGTTCTGGGTGTAGCCCACCGTGGCTGTAACCCAGAGACAACCTAGAACTCAGAGGTCTGACACTAAGAATGAACTGCCACGCTGACTTCCTTCTCTTCCTTCCTTTAAACTTGTCCCATTTTAGACTGAGGTTAATTCTATGGAATACATAGGAGGAAGAATCTAGAGGATGGGGAAGGGGAACAACTAAGTACAGGGGGCACAGTTGACTTGTCCTTTCAGTTCTTCTTCTTGGGGAGATGCCTGTAGACCAAGGAAGTGACATATACATCTAAAATTCAGGCCATGAAAGGGAAGATACAGCAAAGATATGGAAGAATAGTGAGGAAAAAGTTCAAAGAAGGAACTATTGGGAAGACAAGGGAGAAGTAAGGTGGGTGATGTGGCAACAGTGGATGATTTTGAAATGTTCTCTGGAACAAGATCACTGAAATTGAAGTAGAATATCCAGAACCTTGAAGCTACCCTATTGTGTCTATTATATGGGATGGAGAAGAATTGTAAGTAAATGGTCTAAGTTGCTTCAGAAAGGGGCCAGATCAAATTCTCATGGCCTGTTTTTGTCATCTCGAATTCTCAAAGCCCCCAAAATGTTGTAGAGATGAAATTTTATTTGAGGATGGTCTGGACAATCTTATTCCAGTGTAGAAAATCATATAAATCAGAGAGCTGGGGGGGGGTAAGCATAAATAAATAAGCCTACACTTTTCTTTTAGACTGTAAGTCTGATGTTCTAAGGAATGACACAGTCACATTGTTTTACCGACACTTTGCCCAGATATTCAACAATCACCTAGAGATGCATTAATACAATCAGCACTTCTATATTGGAAACCGTATCACTAGTATATTTTATATCTGTGAACAACATGACTGTTAATTATTTATGTTGACTCTTTAAATAGCTAAACTTTGGTGCTTAAAGTTTAGCTTAAATTTAATGAAGATTTTGGGCCTCTTGCAATATATTAATATATCGTGGATTCAACTTGGTAATATAAAATTACTTTACCTTTCCTCTAATTCTTTAATATAATTATCTAATATGTTTACACTTGTCAATGGTATATCTTGTAAGTCATCTCAGATCCAACCTTAAGTGAGCTAGGCTCTTATCATTTAGAATTTCTTGGCCTGTGAATAACAGATAATTCAACTCAAACTCTCACTAGCAAAAACTGAATCTATTGACCTATGTAAGCTGAAAAGCCCAAGGGTACAATGGCTTCAGGTATAGCATGATCCAGAGTTCAAACAATTACCTGGAGGCATCTCAGATTTCTGCTTTTTCTGCCTTTGCGCCATTTTTAGTCTAAAAACATGGTAGTCTCTGACATCTTCAGCTCACCAAGTCCAGTTCAGAAGAACAAATTAATTTCTTTTGAAAGGAAATCAAATGTCACAAGAAATTTGAATCTTTTTGTACCTGATTGTCCAGAGCTGGATTGTATACACAAAAAATTCAAAGCACCAGAAAAAATTCAAAGCACTGACAACTTTATTGCATAGCACCTGGTGGATCCTGAAACTTGAGGGTGAGGGATTAGATGAGAGGAGTGAAAAAAAAAAAAAAAGAAATAAAATTGGGGTACTCAATGGGAGCAAAATATGGGCATAACCACCAACAAGCATGTTTAGCATATAGATTCAAATATGTTAAATGCCACTGTTCTGGTTTCTTACTTCTTCATGGGCATCATTTCTTGCTCCCAGTAGCTCCTTTTTTGCAAGGTGGGTACCGGGATTGAACTCGGGCACTTGACACTGAGCCACATCTCCAGCCCTATTTTGTAATTTATTTAGAGGCAGGGTCTCATTAAGTTGCTTAGCACCTTGCTTTTGCTGAGGCTGGCTTTGAACTCATGATCCTCCTGCCTCAGCCTGGCAAGCCACTGGATTACAGGAGTATGCCACCCGCCTGGCTCCAGTAGCTCTTTTGTTCTCAGTGTGATTATTTCTTCATTAATTCAATGATGAGTTCTTACTATCCATCAAATCACTCAGATGGTGACATGGGTCAGCTATCATTCTGACTAGTACCTGCACCTCAAAAAGCCACTGCTCAATCTACCCTGTCAGCCTGACAACAACCTACCACCCTACTGTAAGCACAGAAACCAATTTAAAGCTAAACAATTTTACAATGTACCTACTAAAATGAATTATCTGTGTAAATGTTCCCTTTTGTCCCTCTACCAGTATAATAAATTTAGAACTTCAATTTTATCAAGTTTTCTAAAATTGTTGCATCTGAGAATGGCTAAGAGCATTCTGCTCCCTAAGCCCTAATGCCTGGGCCCAATTTTCAGCAATTGGGTGTTTGGTAACTTACCTCTATTTTCCACAATCAACTCACCTGTTAATTAAACCCAGTGTGACATCTCCATGGTAATGGCGTTGGCATCAAGAGACCTACAGAAAAACTTCATGCTACCAATAAATAAAATGAAAGTGCCAATGGCATTATCGCCATTATTAACTGTGACTTGTGCAGTCTTTGGTCAATTGCCACAAAATGGCAGGGGGAGACTGATTACATTTACTTTGGTCTGGGTCTAAGACCCCAGACCATCATTCCATCTCTACCCCTGAGTAGGTATCAGCAGCCTCTGATCCATTTCAATTTTTCTCCTTTCAGTACTTCTACTTTAATTCTGTCTGATAGCCTCTGTCCCTGGCTTCTCTTAGGAAGAGAGAGAGGAAAATGGGAGCCCATTTATGAACAGCAGACAAACATGTTGGACTAGCACCTACTACACTGTGAAACCGGACCATAAACAGAAAATAAGAGTAAATACCCACTCAGCGGGACTTAGGTTTTCAAATCTCAGGTAAGAAACAGAGAAGGGTGATGGGTCCACGCTGATACAGTAACAATAACAAGAGAGCCACACTTAAAGATATGAAATCCAAGCAAGAATCGTTTAACTTTTAATGTGAATTTTTTGCAAAATGGTACATATAAATTTTATACATATTATAAATTAAATAACCCATTTCTTCTCCTAAACTTATATAGATGGTCTTGATTCTGACTTAATTCAACAAGGCATTCAATTATATTTTAATTACAAATCTTAAAAAATGACTTTTTTCAGAAAGAACCGTATTAGGTGCAATCTCAACAAAGTTATATGACCTAATACAGGGCTGAGTACTTAGTGATTACTTTGCAAATATAGTTGATGGATATAAAGACAAAAGAAACCCTGCCACGTGGGAACACAGAATCAGAAGCCAGCAAAACCAATAGCAAGATCAGACAGAACAGGTAGGTACAGGAAGAAACATAGTAGTGAGTGTTATGCAAAAAAAAATGTTATCTCAGAAGCAGCATCATGCCATCGAACCACATTCAGCTGAAAGATAAGAAATCTCTCTTCTGTTACTGAACATCCATCCACTCAGTTGCTTTCTGGTCTTGGATCTTCATAGTGTTCTCTGAGCCCAACTTTTTCCTCTGTCAAAGGAGAACGCTAGGTTAGATCTTTAAGACCATCTACAGCTGTAACATTTACCACATTGACCTTCTGGAGCTCCTCCTGGTAAGTGATGAGGACTAGCACACCATACCTTTCCGGTCCCACAAAGGGAAACCATCTTTATCTCATTAAATCCTTCCCAAAACGAGTGGTGATGCAGGTGATAATGTGATAGTCCTATTCTCAAAATCATCAGCCCTTCCAGCCCTTTTCAACTCTAAGTTGTCATTTCAGAACTAATGTCTGTGTTGACATTTAACCATTGTAAAAACATTGTCTCATTCATTTTAAAGAAACCTTGAAAGTTAAAACATAATGGAGCTGGGACTTGAACCCATAACAAATTGCAGTGGAAGTCTTGTCCGTAAAGTACTTTCGTGTGGAAGGAGGATGGCAGAATGCTTCTTTCTCTTTCCTGTGTACATGCACCTGTGTTTATACACACAGATTGTACCACAGTCTAGTACAGGTTCCACCAGCTATGGGTACCTAAAGGGAGTCTCCCATGTCTTTGATCGTTAAGTTTTTCATCTTCGTGATGGGTACACTGAAAGAAATAACTGCCTCATAAGGTCATTGAGAGGACCAATTAAGACAACATAAGGTGAAAACAGTATTTTCACCTTACCTAGAACATTAGCCTATGTTACTTTTCTACAAAATGAATCTGAATCCTGGTTATCCTTTTTTTTTTCTTTCTTGAAACATCAAAAACAATATCAATAGGCTGATAGGTTGGAATGATCTTCCTCAGAGAACTTGATTAAACTTACTTATGATTTGGTTTTGTTCATTTGCTTGTTGAGGTCTTTTTCTTCCTTTATTTAATAATAACAGATGAAACTGTTTGTATTTATCATGTGTAACATGATGTCCATAATTTTATCAAAATGCTTACAGGTGGTGTTAAAATATCACTTGCTCTTTAAAAAAATCTTCCCTGAAGTTTTCTCGTTTTTCCTCAAGATTCTCAGGACATTTTGTTTGTTTTGAACCATATTTAATGATGTTTGTGATAATCTTCTTATACCATGGACATCTGTTTGCTTCTGTTTTCCCTGCAAAATGAAAAATAATTTTTTTTTTCTATCCATAAAACATAGAACATAAGAGAAATCATAAAAATTTGAATTATTAGACCATCTGTTCCAGTCTTTAGGAGTTCAATAAACAGTTGAAGTTGATATCTATAAATGTAGATAAAACAAGCTTTATATCATATGCCTCCTTGATAATTATAGAACATCTATAAGAAGAAACTTTGATGTATGTGACCAAGATTACTTATAATTAGGCCTTCTGGGTTTTCTCCCATCCATTGTCCCCAAAATAGAAAATGGGAGACTTCCTTTGCCTTCTAACAGAGTTGAGATATCCTACATATATGACTCTATCTACAGAGCAACCAGGTACCAAAGTATTCGCGTGGTATTTCAAAGTTGGTAACACTTGCATCTTCCCAGGGCAGAATAGAACTTCATGGGAAACCAACTTACTTTCAGTCAGGGTGGAGAACCTCAGAAAAGGATCCCTCTTAAGTGTCCCTATCTGGGAAAGTACAGAAAACAACAATAAAGTAACGAAAGGACAGTATTTAGTAGGCACTTCCTGCTTATTGAACTAGTCTCTTTCATATACTTGATCTCAATGTATACCCCCCAATAGCCCTGGGGAGCAGAAATCGTTCTTCTCATCTTAAAAAGGAGAGAATGGGCCATGAAGAATGTGAGGTCTTACCTAGAACATGCCAGTCAGGATTAAAGCCTACATCTGTCTAAACTCAAAACCCATTGTATTCCTGCATTACCCTGCTTTTTAGGGGAATTTTCAGATTACATTAATAGAAACTCATTAGTAGTGCTGAGAGGGAATCTGCAATTAGAAAGATAACAGTGTGTCAGTGATAAATCTATGCACCTACTAGGCAATAAAAAAAATCTTAGGTTTTTAGCAAATAACCAGAGGAATAAGATGAAACAAGAGTATATTTGTCCCTTTCATAGGGTTGTGGAAGATTAAACATGATTATGGAAACAGAAACATCAGACAGCGGGCACCACTCCTTTAGGAGAAGCAATGGTGCTTGCCTGAATTGGTGTTTATATCTGGATTAAAATTCAGAGAAGCTCAATGGTACCCAGTCTTGTGATATTGTGTCAAAACATTATTTATTTCACTCTATCCATAACAGATGTAAAGAAACTCAGAAATAAGTAATAAATATTGATGTGCCTGCATC
Organism: Sciurus vulgaris; assembly: GCF_902686455.1. Classification (NCBI taxonomy): domain Eukaryota; kingdom Metazoa; phylum Chordata; class Mammalia; order Rodentia; family Sciuridae; genus Sciurus; species Sciurus vulgaris. The sequence goes on along the minus strand of NC_136461.1, from coordinate 119,589,051 downwards.
ACAATGAAATGGTGATTTTTGTTCTCTTGGGTAAATACCAATTAGTGGGATATTGGATCATTAGGTGGTTCCATTCCTGTTTTTTTGAGAACTCTTCATACTTTTTTTCAAAGTGGTTGTACAAATTTGTTGTACTAATTTGCAATGTGTGTGCTTATCTTTTCCCTCACACAGTCACCAGCATTTATTAGTATTTGTGTTCTTGATGACTGTTATTCTAACTTCAGAGAAATAAAATCTCAATGTAATTTTGTTTTGAATTTCCCTGATTGCTGAGCATAGGGATATTCAACATTTTTTCTTATATTTATTTGTCATTTTATGTCTTCTTTTTAGAAATATTTGAATATGTCAAAAGGAACACTGCTATTCTGTATAACTACAAATCACTAATAAAGATATTAAAAATTATTTTCCAAGGATGTATACAAGAGTTGTCTTCAGAGTACTCATATAATTCCAAATGCATATTGATCATGTAAATCACTATATTTTAAATAATAATCTTTTTTGAATATATCTGATCTTGATCCAAGAGCAACAGGAAGCCTTGGACTTGGAATTATTTATATATGTATCATTACCACATATAGCTCCTAGCACATGATTATAATCATACTGCGTAATATTCATTGTGTACTGTCTGATATTCTTGATTCAGTTGCTCTCTGTTAAGGTAGAACACATTGCCAATTTTATTATTATTATTATTATTATTGGGGCAATAATTAGTGATATTTCTAAATGGCACAAATCAAGGTTATTTCTATAATATTCCTCTAACTTATCTATATTTTGATATACTGTAGAGAACTGCAAATGTACTAGAAATTGGGAATAATATTAGGCATATGAACTTCCAATGACCAGCTATCCTATTCAGGTCTAATTTTCTATTCTAAACTGAGAATTTTCTTTAAGTCCATGTGGTACATAAATCCTTAAAAAATTTGGATTCTCAGCAATCTTCATTCTCAGGGTAGCATTGAGGATTCTCTCACTCCGTGAATCCTAAAAAACATGTGATGCTGTCAATGAAATCAGTAACAGCATAACAAGTTAGCCTTTTTATTTATCTAATAATTACTTGTGGAGAGGCTATTAAATACTAGTGAACAAATAGAAATAAGGTGAATACACATAAAATTCTCGTCTTTCCCTCAAGGATACAAAATCTAGTGGTGAAAAAAATTCAAATACTTCAAAATTAAGTGAATGTCTCATAAAATTGTCTTTTGATGTCTTATGTGAGTGCAGAGGAAGGAAGAAAGAACTCCTCTTATCAGAAGGTACCATGGAAGCTCCCACAAAATGTGAATTAACTGAGACTTCAGAATAGCCATATACTATCTACAGATAAAAATAGGTAGTGAGTGAATATGAGTGAGGAATGAAGGCAAAGGAGCCCAAAGCTTCTTTTCCTGATACTAATATATCCCATAATGGTACAGAAGAGCATTAGAAATAGAGTTTGGTTTCCCAGTTGAAAGACTTCGAAAAATTGTAGGGTTTGAACTTTATTCCATAGGAATGAATAAAATTTTTGAGGAGGGGAGCACAGTGACACAATGTGTATATCAGAAGGTTTACCTGGCATCAGGGGAAAGGTAAGTCAAAGAGATGTGAGTGGAAGTGGGAAGGATAACAATAATCAAATTTCAAGTAGTATTTAAGGAAAGTAATGGAAATGGATAAGAGTCCTGTAGAAAGACTGTGGTTCTGCAGCAGCAGAAAAGGCTGTCAGACCTGCAATGGAAGGTGTATGGACTGTTGCATTTTGGACTAGAGGCTCAGAAAGAAGTGAATGTTTTCCAGCTTTTGGAGCAGGATAAGGACACAGAAGCAATAGAAGGCATAAAGAGAATATGATAATGTAGAATTGATGATTCCTGCCAAGAAGTAAGGCAAGGAATGTAGGAGAGGATATGGAGAGACTAAATTTAAGAGTGGGAGTTTCGATATAAGGAAATACAAACAAAAAGACAATGAATATCATGATATATATATGTATATATTTTATATATCATAATTTCAGATGGTTTATTTTGTTTGCAACTGTGGGAAAGATTTCATTGAAACAGTGTACATGCAAAAATGCCAAATGAACAAGTGCTACATCTGAAAGTGATACGCAGAAATTGAAATATCAGCCTAATGATGGGAATGAAGAAAAAGGCATGGCAAGAACTTCTTGACAAAGGTGTTAGCATTACTACAGAGACCTAAAGGCTAATGTACACTTGCTTAATTTTAGATATTTTATTTCTTAAAAAAAATAGAAGGGAGGAGGAATGATGTGTTAGAACCCCAAATCAGAGAATACCTGCTCTGCCATGATGCATTTCCTGTGACTCTATTAATTTTCAGGGAACTCTGTTGCTACTCTCTCGTCCTCTCTCCTGGACTGTTTCCTGATGATGTACCCTCCATGGAGTGGACCAATGGTACTGTGGTGAGAGAGTTTGTCTTCCTGGGCTTCTCTGCTCTGACTGGGCTGCAGCAGCTACTCTTCGTGGTCTTCCTGCTCCTCTACCTCTTCACTCTGGGCACCAATGCCATCATCATTTCCACCATTGTGCTGGACAGAGCCCTTCATACTCCCATGTACTTCTTCCTCTCCGTCCTCTCCTGCTCTGAGACTTGCTATACCTTTGTTATTGTGCCCAAGATGCTGGTGGACCTGCTGGCTGAGAAGAAGACCATCTCCTTCCTGGGCTGTGCCATCCAGATGTTCACCTTCCTCTTCCTGGGCTGCTCTCACTCCTTCCTGCTGGCAGCCATGGGTTATGATCGCTATGTGGCCATCTGCAACCCTCTGCGCTACACTGTGCTCATGGGCCACGGGGTGTGTGTGGGACTAGTGGCTGCTGCCTGTGCCTGTGGCTTCACAGTGGCTCAGATCATCACATCTTTGGTATTTCACCTGCCCTTCCACTCCTCCAACCAACTGCATCACTTCTTCTGTGACATCTCTCCTGTCCTCAAACTGGCATCTTACCATACCTATTTCAGTCAGATTATCATCTTCATGCTCTGTGCATTGGTCTTGGTTGTTCCCCTGTTGATGATCTTGGTATCTTACATTCGTATCATCTCGGCCATCGTCCAGTTTCCTTCCACGCTGGGCAGGTACAAAGCTTTCTCCACCTGTGCTTCTCACCTCATTATTGTCATTGTTCACTATGGCTGTGCCTCTTTTATCTACCTAAGGCCTAAGTCCAACTACTCCTCAAGCCAGGATGCTCTGATATCCGTATCCTACACCATCCTAACTCCATTATTCAACCCAATGATTTATAGCTTAAGAAATAAAGAGTTCAAATCAGCTCTTCGTAGAGTTGTGGGAAGAACAATTTCTCTGCCACATTAATCTGGATCCTACCTTTCTAAACAGTGAAGTGCAAGGTATACAGGGGGAAATACTACTCAAAGTAAAAATGATCAAGCAATTGAGCACCATGTTCAGTAACAGAGAATATTACTCCCTTGTTTCCAAGTACAAAATTCTAAAAAACATATCTTCTTGACATGATCACATGAATTATTGCCCATCTGAAGGTTTTCTTCTCAATTTAATGAAAAATAATAAATGGAAATTATAGGAAAACATACATGTGTTCAGAATTCTAGGTCTTGCAAATACTGTCACAGTCTCAACCAAACTAGAAACTAACTCTGTTAAAGATAAACAGAAACCTAACTCTGCTCAAGAAACCAGGAAACCCCTGCTTTTCCCTTGCCTCTCTTTCTGAATATTTTCTAAATCTGTCTTTAAATGAGATAATATTTGTCAAATGCATGTTTGGTGCATAAGAAATATCCAATTAATTCTCAAGTAAGAAAATTATACCAGATGATATTTTTCTAATTTTTTGCACTGGAACATATCTAAATTTGGTCAGCATACCTTGAAGATATTCCTAGCAGCATATGTTAAATAGAAACATCTAAAATCACATAGTTTGGCCAGGAAAGGTAAGCTAAGCTTAAATCCATTTCTTTAGACATTCTCCAAATGAGAAACTGTGTGAAGAGCAGCCAGACTCTGTTCTCCATGCAACTTAGGAGTCTGCATGTGTGGTTGAGGACAGAACTTGAGTGAGACATTTTAATGAGCTCTCCTTCCTGCAGCAGTAAGAGCAAACAGGAAGCTCTGCAAGATATGCCTCCTCACATTACATTTCTTTTCAAGATCAACTTGTAAATAAAGGTCTCCTGATTGATTATTTTTGGTGCTCAGTGTTTTCCTTTACTTCCACAAATCTCATCAACAATGAAGCTAGGGGGAATAAAGTTGGACCTCTCATTCAGAAGCCCTGCTTTCATGCAATGCCAAGGATACCTGCCAATGAGGTTAGTCAAGTGCTTTTCTTTTATGTTTTTGAAGCTTGAGACTTGCTGAAGACAGGACTTGAAGATGATGAAAACTAAAGCAAAATCATTTATGTAGTCACCAAATACCCCTTTTTTTGGCTTTGTTGCTTATTTCAGGCCTTTAGCCTATCAAATGGTCTCATGTAAATGAAATCAACTGATAACCTCTAGTATGTATCAGTTGAATGTATTAATTGTTTGTTCCTGCACTATATGCTGTTATTTAAAAATGCTACTTCATTTACATTTTAGAGCAGTCTTGGGAAGTACATATTATGTTCCACATTTTGTACATGAGAAACTGAAATTCAGAAAATGAAAATGACCTTCCTGCTGAAAAATAGAAGTGATACTGAGCCCACATGAGTTGTTTCCTTAGTTAAGGCCTACAATACCTTCATATGACCTCTTGCAAAGACTGACTAATTAATAGAGAGTAGAACACGTAAGTATGCATCTTTAATAATACAAGACTAAGCCATGTGACATTGGTGGAAAAGGTATGATCTTAACATAAGACAAATGGCCTTCAAATCTTATTTCTTTTCCAGGGTTGTGGATGCTAACATTTTGGGGTCAAATGTCGGAGAACTGACAAGTGGGTAAAGTCACTGTGTGTTGAAAGGTCACAAATGTCAGAATGACTCTCCTGGCATTTTTATTCTTCCTCTTATTAATGCCATATGACTGAATAAAATAACTAAAATGACCTCAGACACACTCTCCTATTAGTTAAAACTGAACTTCTTACTCACTGTTCCTCTTTTCTTACTACACTAATGCATGTCTGTACATGCACACGTACACACACACACACACACACACACACACACATACACATACACACACACACTTTGGTTAACTTCATCTCCACTCTCTAAATGTAACCTGTAGAACAGTGATAAGATTTTGAGATTTGGAGTTGAATTTATCAAGAAACCAAAGTCCTTTAGGCCACATACTCTAGTCAAGTTCACAGATCAGTCTACCCTTGAATTTCAGGCATAAACTCAATCAATAATAATAAACTGGTAGTTTGATTTTCCATTCGTCATTGTCTATTATGTATTATCTCTTTTGAATGCATAATGGTAAAGAGGAAAGGTTAAACCAAGGCAGGATTATGAAAATGCTGTTACCTAGACCACAAAAACTATTAGCTTACCAGGCTGACTTCATGTATTAGGATAGATTTTCTAGGACAACCCTTTACATGAAGCAAATCAATCACAATTGAACTAAGGACACAGTTCTTCAACTGCCTGATGTACATTTCCCATACTTTGCATTAGCAAGTCCAACTTTTACCTAGGAGAAGGAAGCCCACACAGTAGCTCTTTCTAGCTCCTTGTTTAACCCAATATCTACACTATTAAGGTTTGGATACAAGGTAACCCCCTCCCCCCCCAAAGCTCCTGAGTTAATGCAGGAGTATTCAGAGGTGAGATGACTGGATTATGAGAACTATATCCCAAGCAGTCCATCCTTGTTTGAATGGACTTACTTGGTGGTAACTATAGACAGCAGGGCAAACCTGGAGGAGGTTGGTCACTGGCCACGTGCCCTGGAAAGACTGTTCTTCCCCATGGTCCCTTCCCTTTGCTCTATCTGCTTCTTGGCCACCAAGAGGTGAGCAGCACTCCTCCACTATGCCCTTCTGCCATGATGTTCTTGGGCCATAACATGTGTTATGGGCTATATAGTGTGAAGTTTCAATGCATGTATACATTGTAGAATGACTAAATCAAGGCAATTAGTATATCAATCACCTTTAACATTTGTCCTGTGTAGTGAAAATAATAGAATTGTAGGAAATATCTTGTATATTCTGAATCCTAGATTCTTATCAGAGATATGATTACAAATATTTTCTCCCATTTTGTGAATTGTCCTTTCATTTCTTAATAGTATCTGTTGAAGCATATAGTATTAATATTGTTTAATTTATCAATTTTCTCTTCAGTTCTCTTCAGTTGCATTTTATGAACCTGAGTTTTTCTTTTTTTTTTTTTTTTTTTTTTCAGTACTGGGGATTGAATATGGAGGGCACTCTATCACTAAGCTACATCCCCAGCCCTTCATAGTTCATTTTGAAAAAGGATCTCACTAAATTGCCTAGACTAGCAGGCCTAGAACTCGGGATCCTTCTGCCTCATCCTTCCCAGCTTTCCAGTAGCTGGGATTACAGGCATGCACCACACCTGGGTGAATGTAATTCTTTTAACACCTGTATAACACCCATAATGATAATAATAGGAGTAAGTGACCTACTTGGAGCACTTTTCATGAGGTACATCTTTTTTCCCCACATTATAACCCTTTTCTCTGGTGTTTCTATTACCTCTGTTTTATTAATATAGAAATGAAGGCACAGAGAAGTAAATTATCCATGATTAAACAATAGGAAGAAGTAGAGCCAATAATGAGATCAAAGGTATATTACTCCAAAGTTACTAAACAAATACACGAGTTGGTCATCTCACTCTTCAGGGGTATTCTGTCATTATAAACACAACAGCAATGAGGAAAATTTCGCATACGTATATTTGCATAAATTTACAAGCAAATATGTAGAATTAAATACTAGAACTAGAATTAATTAACACAAAAATATGATCATGTTTTAAACAACTAATGCCAAAATGATTTTTAAAAAGTATCAGTTTTACCCACTCCCAATAACATAAGGTATAGATTTCTCAGTCCCTGTGAAAAATAACAAATGATTGTTTATTTGTACCAATCAAAAAAGACACAAGTATCTTATTTTAGTTTATATTTCTAGTATACTTTTTCTTACACAAATTGTGCATAATACATAAGGTAAAAGAATATGCGTTCTATAACCTTTCTATCTGCATTAAAATCTAACTTAGCTGTGTGACATTGGACAAGTTACTTGATTTCTTTGCCCATCACTTTTATCATCATTTAAATTGTAATATAATAATGTAAATAATAAGCAAAAGTGAGGATGATAGTGACCTAATATTTGTACTGTAATTTGTGTGATAATAGTGCCTGGAATACAATAAAGTCTATGCAAATATATTAGTGTTATTCTATAAATCCTAGACATTTACCCTCAACATTTGAATTATTATCTCTGTTTTCATCAACTAATGTGAAATAAAATTTTTACCAGATTCTGTATTATCATGTATGTAGATCTCATGTCTTCATACAAGTAAGTCTTGAAGTAATTTTGAAATTTTCCCTAGGGATGTCAGATGTATATATTTTAAGATTTATTTCTATTTAAATGCTTTGGTAGTAGTGTATTTTACATTTATTCAAATTTCTTCTTGTGATATTTAGAAAAAATTTTTCTGATACAAAATTTTTATTTCTTTGACTTTTTAAAAAATCAACTTATAATGTGCCAGGACCGTAAGTAAAATATTGAAAAGAGGAGTATTAATGGGCTATTATTTATATCTCAAAGGGAAATCTCTTAATATTTTATGTTTAGTTGTTTAGTTTTAAAATTTGCTCCAGCTTCTTTGAAAGTGAATGTCATAAGATTAATAAAATAGCTTCTATTCTTGTTTGGTTAAAAAAAATATGAATGATCATGATTGTCTTTCTTAAATCAATTAAGGTAAGGAATTAGAGTAAAATTTTTATGCCAAACAAAGAATCACTTGCATTTGGGGAATTAAACTTAATTTACTCCATTTTCTATTATATTTTTAAAATATGAGCTAATATGTATTATGAGCTAATATTTGTGTGTTCTTATAAGTGAAAAGTGGTATGAAATTTTTCTCTCACAGTTCTTATTGAGTTTTGATCTTAAGGTTTTGCTGGATTCATAGAAAGAACAGATTTTTCCCTTTCTTTATGTCTCTGAATGAGTTATGAATCATTGAAAGTATACTATTTTTGAAGCCATTGGGATCTGTATATTTCTTTGCTGAATGATAGGATGGTAAAATGATTAAGGTGTTTATGTTTATATAAGTACTCGATTTCTTTCATAATGAATCAAGTTAAGGTTTATTTTACTAGGCATTCATTGACTGTCACCTAAATTGTGCATGTCTATTTGAATATTCTTCACAATATGTCCTTTTGAACTGGCATCTGTGGTTATAGTGATGGTATGAGTTAAACTTGATGAATTATTATATCCCTTTTATTGTGTTTGATGTTTATTGGGGTTCTTTCTCAAATCAGTATCATTGAAGATTAAACAATTTCATCAGTTTTTTTTTTTTATACCAAGTTTTGACTATGTTGATACTTGAAAGTTTCGTATCTACTCCAAGTCCTACCTTTACTACAACCTTTTTAATTTATATTTATTCGGGAATGGTGAAACCAACAGATCAGGAAAAGACTGCTATTGACAGATAACCATCTGTCACTATTACTCACAGTTACCACATGGGAAAGGGGAGCACACCACGCCACACAAGAAGCACCAGGGAGAGAACAGTGGAACACAGTTCTGTCAAAGGCAGAGAGAAGGAAGGGATACTGAGGTAAGACTGGCTTTTCAAGGAAATAATGAGCAAGGCAGTGTCAGCTGGTTGAGCAGGTTAGGACTGACTAGTTTGAATAATTTCAGTGGGCTCCAAGGTTACCCCTAGTTGTCCGATGCTGGCTCGGAGGTGATTAGGGCAGGGGGAATGTCTCTCCTTCTTAGAGCCTGAAAAAGAAGGCAGGCAGTTTGGAATATGGGTTCTGGATTCTAGTACATACAAAAAAAAAAAAGAAAAAAACTCATTTGTAACCTTTTCGTCAGAAAGTATCTTAACCGCACCCAACCTCCCCTGTTGCTAAAAGAATGATTATTTGCATTTTAAGTGTTTCATTTACACATGGAAAGGTTTTTTGTATTGCTTTGTTTTGCAATCTGAGTATCTCTTCTGATTGTAAATGAGATGTCCTTGTTCAAGTTTAGACATTAATTTCCACTTTTTTGAGCTCTCTTTAAATCTCAGGGGTCCCTAGTCCTTAGAATCCCAAAGGCTATAAATACTGTCCAATCCAATTATAGGATATGAATTGGCATATGAATGTAGAGTGGGCTATTTTCAGCTGCTTATTTAAAACATTAAGGTGTGGACATCTAAGCATTCAAATGAACCCTTTGAGATGTGTCAGTTCATGTTCTTCCAGTCATTTAACCTTTCAGGACTGATGTCACTGTTTTACTACTGGCTTTCTGATGCCTGTTTCAACATCCAAATTTCCTAGGAGACTCAGTCCTCAAATTCAAAGTCACATGTCAGCGTCCTCAATCTTTTAGACATAAGTGGGTAAGTGTATATTCTTTGTCAGTTACTACCTGAAGAAAGAAACATTTTTTCATAAGCTTTCAAATTTAAAAAAAATTTCACACATAGTTTTACTGTTATGAAAATATTCTGCACCAAGTTAAAACTTTATTTCCTCTTTTATTATAATGAAAGAAGCCTCTACTCTGAGTAGACATACACATTCACATACAGATACAGACAAATACACAAATCACACCTTAATATATCAAATTGGAAAACTGAGGAATAAGGAAAAGAAGAAAACAAGGGTGGAAAAGCTCTCAAGTATAGATTACTCTTTTTAATGAAAGATGATTTTGAGAAGAATAAAAAATTCAGGAATGATAAAGACCTATAGTAGAAAAGCAGAGAACACATTCCAGATAAAAATCACGTTAAGTGAGAAAACTCGTCAACACAAGGAGAATTAAGCCATGCCATCATTTAAATATGTAGAGTCTGTTAAGTCCCAGTACTGTTGTGTGTCCTACAGATCATTTATCTCCCCCCCAAAACAGTTTAGGTGGGGAAAACAGATGTCTATAGAGATAAGTTAATTATAAAGAAATACAAAGCAGTATCCACCCTACTCATCATATAAGTATGGTTTTAAGATCACTAAGTGTTGTGAAAAGGAAAGCATCCCTTCAGGCTCTGACAGTTAGGGAAGGTTTATTGGAGAACACAGGCTTGAAGGGGATTTGAATTTGGAAATTATATATATGAAACAGCATGAAGAAGGTATAAAAATAGAACTGCGATTGTGACCTGAAACAGGATGTTTTGCATATCACCAAATCCTTGTTAGAGTCACAAAAAAGTGAGATGATGATTTAGGATTATGTTGAATGCTGTTTGATTATGAAACGGTGATTGCAATTAAGCAGTATCCTCTTTGACTTCTTCATTTTTGAGTGTGTTCATCAACTCTATAGTTGTACCTATTTTCCTACTCCTTTGACCTGTTTTCTTATCTCCCTAATTTTTGGATAAGAGAAAGAAGCTTGTACGTGTATTATAAAATTTGATGATACCAAAAAAATTGGATCAAACACATAAGCCAGAAGTCAGCAATGTTAAGATTAGTTTTATCTGAACAAGCATTATGGAACCACATTTTAGTCCCTTAAAAAGGTATATGGCAGATAATCTTCTGGCAAGGTAAATAATCAGTGAAATAACAACCAGGTACAGTGGTGCACACCTGTAATCCCAGCCACTCAGGAGGCTGAGGCAAGAGGTCAAATGATCAAGGCTAGCCTGGGCAACTAAGTGAGACCCTGTCTCAAAATAATAATAGTAATCATAATAATAATATGTAGCTCAGTAGTAGATCATCTCTGGACTCAGTTCCAAGTATGAAAAAAAAAAAAAAAAAAAAAGACATACACATTTTGTTCCTGCACATAAGAAGCCTACACATTGTAGAAGAAGCCAAAAATATAAGGACGTGAATTCAATTTAACATATTAAGTAAAACAGTGAGGATGCTCTCAGGTTACCATTCTCAGGAGAGAGGACATAGTATACTTGACTTGCCTGAGAGATAAAGACAAAAACACTTGTGCCATCTACCAGGTTGTTTGGATCAAAACGAGGTACCTTACATGAGAGCATCTTTTTTCTGCAAAGTCTGATATAAGGAAAGGAGTATTTTAGCAGGTGTGGGGAACTTCTTAAGCAAACGAACCACACAGGGATGAAGAATATGAACACATTCAAGTATGTCGTGTCAAGCAGCTCTCTCCATTTCACATCCATGCATAGACTCATCACAAGATGCTCCATACACATACAATTTTATGTACCAGTTAACATAAAATTAAAACTTGAAAAAAATTAGATAATATAAAATAAATTAGCCAAAAAGTTTGGGGATGCTGAGTGGCACCAATACTATACCTGATCTCTCCTGAATCTCTTAACCTAATTGTGAAAGTAACAATGATTGAGACTTTGTGGGGTGGAAAGTCCTATCAGTAAGATAATAGAAGTTTTCTAAAAAAATCTCTTCTTGTTTTCTGTACCCTAACATTTTCTGGCTATTAATTGCCATAAATTCAAAGTGCATTCTTTTTCCTCTTCATGCATTATCCTAACCTAGGACTTCCTGCTCTGCCCCGATCCTGAAGATTCTCAATGCCTTTTGTTTCACAGGCAGGAATGTCAGATTAACCCATTAATCTCAAGTTTTCAATTCTGTATAGGAAGCTGGGACATATTGGGTTAAACTGGGAAATTGTTTTCATTTCATTGAATAGTTTTTAAAAAAATATTAAAGAACTCCTTTTAACCTTTCAGTATTTCTATTAGACAGGAATTGTTTCTTACTGTTCAGAGTAACAATTTCTTGTAAAGAATCATCCAAAAGGCTATATTTTTATCTAGAGAGGTTGAGAGAAAGAGTAATATTCCAAGTCTGGCAAAATACTTAATGTAAAAGCATTGGGAAAAAGTTTTTATTCTGATGACAGTTACTGTTGTCTCTCCTAAATTCATTCACAGAAAGAAATCATCCAGATGCAGGGTTTTAACACAACCACCGTGGTTACCCACTTTGTTCTGGTGGGCTTCTCCAGCCTCGGGGAGCTCCAGCTGCTGCTCTTTGCCATCTTCCTGCTCCTGTACTTAACCATCCTGGTGGCCAATGTGACCATCATGGCTGTCATCCGCTTCAGCCGGACTCTACACTCTCCCATGTATGGTTTCCTATTCATTCTTTCCTTTTCTGAATTCTGCTACACTTTGGTCATCATTCCTCAGCTGCTGGCCCACCTGCTCTCAGCCACCAAGACCATCTCCTTTGTGGCCTGTGCCACCCAGCTCTTCTTCTTTCTTGGCTTTGCCTGTACCAATTGCTTTCTCATCGCTGTGATGGGATATGATCGCTATGTGGCGATTTGTCACCCCCTGAGGTACACACTCATTATGAACAAAAGGCTAGGACTGGGGTTGGTTTCTCTATCAGGAGTAACAGGCTTTTTTATTGCTTTGGTGGCCACGAACCTCATTTGTGACATGCCTTTTTGTGGTCCCAACAAGGTCAACCACTATTTCTGTGACATGGCACCTGTTATCAAATTAGCCTGCACTGACACCCAGGTAAAAGAGCTGGCTCTCTTCAGCCTCAGCATCCTGGTGATCATGGTGCCTTTTCTGTTAATTCTCATATCCTATGGGTTCATAGTTAACACCATCCTCAAGATTCCCTCCGCTGAGGGCAAGAGAAAGGCCTTTGCCACCTGTGTGTCACATCTCACCGTGGTCTTTGTCCACTATGGCTGTGCATCCATCATCTACCTTCGGCCCAAGTCCAAGTCAGCCTCAGACAAGGATCAGCTGGTGGCCGTGAGCTACACCGTGGTTACTCCCTTGCTTAATCCTCTTGTCTACAGTCTGAGGAATCAGGAGGTAAAAAGTGCCCTGAAAAGAGTTTTGACAATGTCTAAAGCTACCAAGATGAGTCAACAAAGTAGTTTTTTAAATTAACTAGGAATGTCACAGAAAAATTCAAAGTTTTAAAATTTTTCTCTGAACTTTTAGACCCTAGTTGAATAGTTCTTCCCATTCTAGAAGAAAGCAAGTCTATATGCTACATTGTCTCATGCCTGGTTGTAAAGGGAAAAGAAAGAAAAGGAGTTCACACTTGGCACAACGAGAAAAGCATGAGATCTTTTTGAGGGAAGACACAACCCAAAATAAAACTCAAGCCAAGAATTACTTTTCTGGTTGGATAAAGAAAAAAAGGTCTGACATGGTTAATAGCATTGTCAGGATATGGACATTCATATAGTAAATTCACTCTGTACCAGGTTCCATGCAAAGAGAAAAAAATCCCTAAATTCTTTTAAAATTTTAATATTTATTTATTCATCAGTACTGAGGATCAGATCCAGGGCCTCATACATGCTAAGGCAAATGCTCTATCACTGAGCCACACCCCAGCCCCAAAGAGGAAAAATCAAGGTAAATAATTCCATAGTGGACAGGTACGGTGGCACATGGCTTATAATCCTAGTGGCTTGGGAGGCTGAGGCAGGAGCATTGTGAGTTCAAAGCCAGCCTCAGCAGCTTAGCATGACCCTAAGCTATCCAGCAAGATTCCAACTCTAAATAAAATATAAAAAAAGGGTTGGGGACATTGTTCAGCAGTTAAGAATCCCTGAGTTGAATCCCAATTATAAATGAATAAATAAATAAATAAATAAATAAATAAAATCCATAGATTTTGGTGGTGGAGGAGCAGGTAGGTTGAAAGATAAATAATGAAAAAATTATAATGCAAGATAATCTGATCTGTTAAAGGGAAAAAAATAGTTGTAAGAATCACGAAATGAAAAAAAATGAATCTTTATCCCTTCTGAAAGTTATAAAAGGCTAGGGGTAAGTGGGATGAAAAGAAGAGAAAATTTGAAGTGGAGTCTTAAAGGGAGAACAAGATTTCAATACTAAGAAAGTGAGTTTTTCCAGTGACAAAAACATTAGTCAGTATTACTAATTTTTAAACTTTACGTCAGATTTTTATTAGTATGCTAATTAGAAAGCAAACATTACATTTTTGCTTACAGTTGTGATTTGTTTTCCTAGAGCGGTATGTTTAAGTCTGTAAGAGGATGTAACTGTATTTAATAATGAACTAAAAACCATGGATCACCACACTCTGATACCTGCTGCTCAAATGAAGGCAGACACGGCCCCCTCTTCCACTGACCCTGACTGTGAGGGCAGTGATCAACACTCATGCCATTCTGACATTTTATTTTAATAATTTGGATTATAAACACTGAACTTAATCGATTTTAAGTCCTAACCCGATTGTTTTCAAGCTATGTGCTTTGGGACATGGTATTTAAAACTATTAAAATTGATGAGTCTTGAACTTTATCTGGGTTTCGTTCTGTTTGCTTCCTTTTCTTTTCAGAGACTGTGTAAATTACCTAGCTAACACAGAGCTCATCTTTTGTATATTTTTTCCAGCCCAGCAATCCAGTCATACCAGAATAAAAAAAACCCTGTGAATTGTTAAAATGACATTGCATCACACAAATGGAAAACTATATTATGTTTTGACTGTGTAATAGTGAAAATGACATATAAACAAGAAAATGTTTTACATAACAGATTCAGCAGCATGTTCTATTCCCTCTGTAAAGTGCTTGATTCCCACAGCATAATGAACACACATCAAATAGATTACTCAATAATATGCCTGCATAATTCACCTCTGACAAGTTAAGTCATATCATTTGTTCTCAAAATCCTTTATAGGGATGGTATTTATTATTCAATTTATTCTACTCATGAAATTTATTTTTTTTACTGTGCTTGCACAAAGATTATTTGTTACTTATTCAGTTAAGGCAAGTGTTTTGAAAACATGAAATCAGAGCAAAAAAATCAAATCATAAAAATCCAAAAGTGTGATCTATGTGAATTGTTTTGCAAATGTCTTGAAGTTCCTGCTTCTCTTTAAATCAATTCCCAGCACTGCTAAATAAATAAATTCACCAGAATTTAGGTAATACTTAGGGGTGGACTTAGGTAGGACTACCCTGAGCAACTCCAATCAAATAGTCCAATATTCAAAGTAAAAGTCTTATATTTAAATAAAAAAATCAATCAATATGTGTTAATATATGTGTACTTAAGACGTAGCAAAACATTTTCATTATACAAAAGTCATCTTTTTGATTTTCAGCTCAACCATTTTTTTTCAAATTAACCAACCAATTATCTGACTCTGTTAGATCAAATGACAGGGCTTCTATTGTATGTTTTCAACTATGTTTAAAAAAATTATTAAGGATGAGAAAAGAATATAATATACAAAAACAAAGTTAAATGTGCTAAAATGATGAGCAGTTGATTAATTTAATTAATTATTTAAGGTCTTATAATTTTGTGAATAGCTTTATCACTCAAGGTTGCACAAGCAGATGCAACTCTTGTTCTTCCAAGTTGTCACCCACCCAACCTGCCTTGTTGGCAAGAAATTGGCTGTTTGCTTCTGGAATCCTTCTATCCTGGATTTTTTCAGATATCCTGGGGATTGACTTATTTGAAGTCTTCAGAGTAGTCTCCACATCAAAGCAGAAAGAAGCCTGGTTATTCTGTGCTGCTGCTCCTTCCCCTCACTAGCAGGGCAGACCCTAGGGGGCTGGCAGGCAGTGTACTTCACCCACTCTCTACAGCAGTTCTTTGGAGGATGTTAACCTATTGCTTTCAGGGAAAAAAAAAAAAAAAATGAGACTCCCTTACACGTGCTCTCCTCAGATTGAAGCTCTGCTCCTCTTTAATTCTCATCCACAGCCCTGTCCTGAACCACCAGCAGCCTCAGGAATACTGAGTCAGATCTCGGGTTACCTCCCCTCTTTTCTCTATGGGACTACCTGACTTAGACAGGAGCTCTTCCTCTGAAACACTGAAAGATCTTACTTACCCCTTGTCCCCCATTCTTCTAAGGCAAAATACCCTTGCAACTCAAGGGCTTCCTCTCTGTACTTTTTTCAAGTGTGTCTACTTGAGAAAATTTCTTCCAGTGATGTGAAGATGATTTTCTCACTAGGAAAGGAGGCAAATCAAATAATTTTTTTTCTTTTGGTACCAGGGATTGGACCCAGGAGCACTCTTCTGCCACTGAACTACAGTCCCAGATCTTTTTGTTTTTTGAGACAGAGTCTCCTGAAGTTGCCTCTGCTACTCTTGAACTTGTGATTCTCCTTCCTCGTCCTCCTGAGTCACGGATTACGGGCTTGCACCACCACACCTGGCAAAATATTATTAAAAGTAAAAGTGTCAGTATAATTCTGGCAGGATTCTCCATACATCCTATTATGTTTTCAATTGGAAACAAACTGTAAGCTTAAAAAGGATGATTACTTGAAGTGTTCTATGTTACATTTTTTTTTTTTTTTCGTACCAGAGTTTGAAGGTAGGGGTACTTAACCCAGCTCTATTTATTTATTTATCTATTTTATTTTGAGGCATCATCTTGCTAAGTTCCTTAGGGCCTTGATAAATTGCTCAAGCTGACCTTGAACTTGCAATCCTCTTGCCTCAACCTCTGAGCCACTGACATT
Source organism: Sciurus vulgaris (assembly GCF_902686455.1). NCBI lineage: Eukaryota > Metazoa > Chordata > Mammalia > Rodentia > Sciuridae > Sciurus > Sciurus vulgaris. The sequence goes on along the minus strand of NC_136461.1, from coordinate 119,572,331 downwards.
ACAGGTATGTGCCATCACACCGGGCAACCTAGCCGATTCTTTTAAAAGAAACATCTTAAATTTGCTATCTCCAGTAAGTAACCTAAGGAAGTATCCATTACACATCTTCAGAAGGAAAGCTGTAGTTTTCTTTTGATTTGAAGTATATATCAGCTTTTCTTAAGAGAGAGGTTGTGAGGGTTTCAAATTTTATGTTTTTCCTGAAATCATATGTTAATACAAATATTAAATAATATTTTCATTAAAAATGTGGGTTTGTTTTCAGCAACATTTTGAGTGTAAATAATTCTTTTGAGTCCCAAAGTACATTTATTTTTACTTTTATAAAATATTCCCCTTTATATAGTAAAAATTAGTTAATTGTTTTTACAACTAATGAGTAAACAATCTAAATAATAATTTAAAAGCTCATACTACCTCACTGATGTCAAAATAAGATCAAGGCCCTTTTAACATGAGGTTTCTTTTATTAAGTAAAGAAACTCTGGTTTACTATGTTTTTGGTACAGATTAAATGGCTGAGGGAAATCATCAGAAATTTGATACATATATAACCACAAAACTGGGTGTCCTGGAGACCTTTCAGTCACTAATTGAGGGAAGTATATATGTGATTGGGATAAAAAGCCCAAACGCACAAATCATTATATGAGCACATAACTCACAGCTGAATGCACATTTTCTTAAATTATACTTCTACTCTTTTTTTCATTCTGCAACTGTGGTTTTAAAGGGGGTTCCCCATGATCACGTGACTGGGCAAGAAAACCCCATAGCCTGCTTCATGGATAGTTCTGCTTGATATATCAGTACCAAGAAATGGACTCCAATTGCTCAGAAAGGGACCCGAACCATCAGAGGACAGAACTTCAAACAGAATATGTTTTTCCACTTTTTTCAGATAAAGAATAGGGGAAACAGAAAGACAGGAAAATCCAGGAAAATTCCTCTGGTCTTGCCAAATTATCAAAAATCTGGGGGAAGAGTCAGACATTGGTAGCAAGGATATTTGAAAAAGAGGTAGAAAAACCTGTAAGAACAGTCCTTGAATATAAATCTAATTGTATCCACATACATGTTCAGTAGGACCTCAAAGCAAAAATGTGATTTTAATAATGCAGTAGTTATGATAACGCATTCTGAGAAAAATAGAGAAAAGTCAGACACAGTCTGTGGGCACATAGGTTAAGGGAATAATTCTAATAATTCTATGAACTGGGCTCACTGTGTTGACCCCCACCAACTTTAAAAAATAAAAAACAGCAATTTACCTTCAAACCTTCTTGACTTAAGCCGACAGAATATGTTAAAGTCCTCAGGAAACAACCTGTTATCTGCAGGAAAAATGCAGGCTGGAGCTACTGATGAAAAGAATACTAGTTTTCGTGAAGAGGGAAATTATGTGACTCTTACACAGACCAGATCCCACAACTCATGGAGATAAAGATAATCTTCCCTAACCATAAAATCTGTAAGAACAGGTTCTAATTATGACAGGTCAGCATGGACCAAAGTGACCTAGAATTGTCATGGCAGTGGGAACTTGAAAGTCTCATATTATCTTGTGTCAGTCAAAAGTCAAGAGGTGGACCTGGGCATGATTCTCTGAAAACTTTCCTGAGACCCTCCAATAAGACTGTAGAGTGAGAGGCACACCATCCCTCTCCTCTCTGAGAAGACTCTCTCCCTTGAGGGTGTACCCTTTTCCCTTTTCCCATTCTTCCTATAAAACTCATGCCTATTACTCTGAGCAACATATCTGAAATCTTTCCAGATAACTCAGCTTCATCTCAGTCTCTGCCCTGTAACAAAACTATCATTCTCTCGCTTTCCCAACCAACCTGGTGTATATTAAGCAGACTGATAGACAAGGTGGCCATGTTGTTTGTGACAGAAGCTCTCTATGACTCAGCAATACTTATGTTACCTCACAAATACCCACCTGCCTACTTACCGCTCACTACTAGATTCCAACTATATCTATTAATTCTGAATTTTTACTGTGTTTGTCTTTTAGTCCCAGTTCTGCCATACACTTTCTGAAATGACCTATAAAGAACTCAGTGTGATGGCAGTTTGAGAAAACAGAAAAGTGCCCTCTAGTGGAAGAAATACAGGGTCTGAAAGTGTAACTGCTACATGGTGGGTTTGTGGAAATTCTAGAAGATAGAGGGATCAACTCTGAACATCTAACCTCCAGGTTCAAACTACCGTCTTCCTGATATTTTATCACCATCTGGTCTGTCGGATTTGGGGTCCAAAGTAAGAGTACTTCTTCAATAATGGGATCAATGAGAGCAATTGACCACTTCAGGACACCAAAGAAGTAAGGTATTGCTCAGGGTTATCTGCATCACTGTCTGAGGGAAACGAGAGCAGGCATCTTAGGCACATCAGAAGATGTGATCAGATGCTGGGAATCTTTTATTTTTTTTCATGCCTTCTTGCACCAATATGCCTAGAAATAAAGACACTGACAATTTCATAAAGGTAGTTTCTCTAAGAGTTCTGATTTCTCAGGAATGAGAATTGTAATCAAATGTCATACAACTTCTGGGCTAAATAAAGCAAGAATCATGACAAACGCAAGTGAATCAATTAAATAAAAATAAATGGCAGTTATAATCAAGGACAGAACTGAGGATTTTATCTCCTAATGGTAATTCAAATTTTTTTTTTAAATTCCATTTTACTTGCATTCCATGTTTCTATTTTGTTTAACAATGTGATGGTGTGCTGTGATTTTTACACCTGATCCCATTACTTATAACATTAGAATGATACAATGACAAAACTAAAAGTGAAGTTCACCCAGAGGGTGTAATAAGTAACGTTTTTCTTTGACTTCATTTTATTGGATCCAATAGTCACTTCTCCATCCTTGTCTCACACTAGCCTAGATTACTACAACCTCCCCCTCACTTGTTCCCTTGCATACATCTTTGTCCCCATGGATTAGAATTCCCTAACTCCTCTGCTATGGTTCTCTGTTAGGATCACGTCATTTCTTTGTAATTTCTACAACAGGCATGCTGTAGACTTTGGGCCTTTGTACTGATTACTCAGTTTATATTTAAACCTCTTTTTCCATATAAGTGTGCCGCTACTAATCTCATTCATGTTCCTTTCATGCCTCATGGTTCATTCTTCAAGTCATGGTGAAGCCCCCTGGATGTCCTATTTAGAATTGTTTCTCCCTTCGTCTCTACTCCCGTTGACTTGCTCCACTTCCTTCCATATTACTTTCTAACATATTAGACATCATTTATTAATTCACTACGTTTTAGTCCCAGAGCCCACCTTTTTCTTCCCTCTTCTCTTTACTGGTATTCCTTCCACCCATTTATTTATTTATTTATTTTTAATTGGTGCTTTATTAATACACATAAAGGTGGAATTTGCTGTGGTATATTTATACATGTACGTAGTATAATTTTGTTAAATTCGTTCTGCTTTCTACCCTTTCCCATCCCTCCATCCTCCCCCTCATCTCCTTCTCCTACCCTGGTCTTTCCCTCTCTGATGTCTGACCTCCACCTTTTTCCCTTACTTTGTTCTAGCTTGCACATGAGAGAAAACATTTGCCCTTGATTTTCTGAATCTGGATGTCCTACTTTACTTACAAGGGGGATAGCTGGATCATATGGTGGTTCCATTCCTAGTCTTCTGAGTAACCTCCACACTGATTTCCAGAATGATTGTCCTAATTTGCAGTCCCACCCCAATATATGAGTATACCTTTCCCCCCAAATCCTGGAAAAGCAGGATTCTTTACTTTTTGTTCATTCACATTTACTTTGACTAGAAAAAGTGACTAATACGTTGTGGGCACTAATTAAGTAATATTTTATTAGATTAAGCATGGCCAACTTTGGAACCGTATAAAGGAAGATGTATTTCCGTATGTTGAAACATAGGTGCACATGATTTAAAACCTAACAATGAAATCTAGAGGAGACCTATTATTTTAATTTGTTCAGTATCCCTCTTTCAGAGAGAATTTTTTTCTCTGACTAAACCAATTCAGGGGAGTGAATTACAGGAACTTATCAACTTGACCACAGGTTCAGGTTTGCAACCCCAATGAGGCGAATAACTTTCTCTCACCCAGGATTTAAACTTTAGAGAAGAAACAGAGAGGACTGGAAACCATCCAACGTTAATTCCCTAAAGAGATCATTAACAAGATTCTACAGCTGAGATAACTTTGCAGTTGCTCTGTTTCTGTCACTCTTGGTTATGGCACTGTTTTTCAAGTACGTGAACCCTCCGGAAACCTTCTGAAAAGTATTGCTTGCTTACATAAATTCATCCTGTTTAGTGTCAAGAACTATAAAGAGTCTGAGGTTTTACATGTGTTGAAAGTTGAGAAGCTGGTCTGCTACAAGTTCATGCATGTTGGTAAAAGTCTCTAGAGTCAAAGTCAAAGGACAGCTTATTTCTTACGGTAATAGCAGTAGCTAGAGTATCAAAATATGTGTTGAGTCCCAATTCCTGCCTGGAAACATGAAGAGGTCTGAGTGACACTTGTAAATCCAATTGTGTGTGCTCAGGAGAGGAACACAGAGCTTGAGTGGCTATGACAGCCATAAGAGTTTCCTCAGCTAACCGGGCGTGGCAGTGCACGCCTGTAATCCCAGGAGGCTGAGGCAGAAGGATTGTGAGTTCAAAGTCAGCCTCAGCAAAAGTGAGGTGCTCAGCAACTCAGTGAGACCCTGTCTCTAAATAAATACAAATAGAACTGGGGATGGGGCTCAGTAACCCTTCCCCTGCTCACAAAAAAAAAAAAAAAAAAAAAAGAGTTCCCTCAGCTAGATTAAATGTGAGACAGGCTTCTTCCAGATTCTTGTCTTGCGAACTCCCTTTTCTCACCGTCTTCTTTTAAAAACTTGAAAATTATTTCTCTGTCTTTCTGAGACGCAAATCTTTCTAAATACCTCTTGTCAATATTAGAACTAAAAGGAGTCTTCTTCAAGGACCCTTTGAAATGTCATCAAGGAAGATAGTACCTTTATTTCTCATTGTCTCTGCCGGGGTAGAATCCTAAGTTGCAGTGGAGGGTTTGCTACCAGTAACAAAGCTACCTCCCATCATAAAGATATCACAAGTTTTTAAAAAAATTATTTATTTTTTAAAAAGTTTTTGCAGATTGCATTTTGATTCATTGTATACAAATGGGGTACATGATTTCATTTCTATGACTGTGCATGATGTAGACTCACACCATTCGTGTAATCATACATGTACATAGGGTAATGATGTCTGTCTCATTCCACCACTTTTCATAGCCCCCTCCCTGTCATTTTCTTCTACATAATCTTAAGTTCCCCCATTCTTCTCTCACTCCCCACACCCTCACCCCCATTACATATCATTCTCCACTTATCAGGGAAAACATTCAGCCTTTGGTTTTTTTGGGATTGGCTTATTTCACATAGCATGATATTTTCCAATGCCATCTATTTATTTGCAAATGCCATAATATCATTCTTCTTTACAGCTGAATAATATTCCATTGTGTATATATACCACAGTTTTTTAATCTATTAATCTGTTGAAGGGCATCTAGGTTGGTTCCACATTCTAGCTATTGTGAAATGAGCTGCTGTAAACATTGATGGGGCTGTGTTACTGTAGTATGCTGATTTTAAGTCCTTTGGGTATAAACCAAGGAGTGGGATAACAAAAGCTTATTATTATTATTGTTATTATTATTATTATTGCCAATTGGTAAAGAAAAATGGTCTGATGTCTTTCAGTACTTTCCAACTAGCTTACCCTTTAAAGACTTTTTGAGCTGAGCTTGGTGGTACATGCATATATTCCCAATGACTGAGGTGGCTGAAGCAGAAGAATGGCAAGTTCAAGTTCAGCCTGGGTAACTTAGAGACACCTTGACTCAAAATAAAAAATAAAAGGGTCTGGAGATGTAGCTCAGTTATAGAGCACCCCCAGGGTTCAATTCCCAGGACTGGGGTGGGGGTGGGGAGGTAGGAAGAAGAGAAGGAAGAAAGGAAGGAAGGAAGAAACTTTTTGACCTTGTTTGGCAGAGTTGCCTAATTCAGACAGTTCTGGTCTTTCCTCTATTGCAATACCTTTAAATAAAGCCTCCCTTTCCTGTTTAACATTGTCTAGCATAATTTTTCCTTCAACCCAGGCAGTCTGAAGTGTTCATAGGGACCATAAGCACACTTGTCTCTGTAAAGACAGTATCTTTTTTTTTTTTTCTCCCCCTAATGCTGATCACCATAGGAACATTATGAAGAGGATATTCTGGAACAAAGGTGCCTCTTCTCCCTAGGTGAGCAGAAAAGTGAAAGTCCATGGAGAATTGGCTCCCAACAGTTTGTTCTGTACCTTGTAACCAAGGAAACCTAACATCTTTTGTGAAAAATATTTTTCTATTATGTAATTAAAGTAATACCCTTTTATTGCCTTTAGAGAAGTAGATTGGTCTGGATAAAAATCTCTACAAAGAGTATTTTTGCCCTTGGAGACAAGATATTTCAAGGTTTTCCCTAAAGCAAGTATTGTGGGAATAAATTTAAATTCAAAGTCACTGCTTCTGACCAAACACCAAGTGAATGAAATAATTTATGTATTTCCATTATTAAGAAAGCAGTCTCTCTAGTCAGACAGGCAGGGTTTATTTTTTTTTTTAAATGTATTTGTTCTTTTTAGATATACATGGGTAGAGTGTATCTTGGTATATTATATATACATGTGGTATAACTTCCCATTCCTGTGGTTGTACATGATGTAGAGTTACACTGGTCATGTAATTCATATATGAACATAGGAAAGATATGTCTGGTTCATTCTATTGTCTTTCCTCTTCCCATCCATCCTCCCTTTCCTTCATTCCCCTTTTCTAATACAGTGAACTTTTATGCTTCCCCCTTATAGTGTGTTAGCATCTGCATATTAGAGGGAGCATTTGGCCTTTGGTTTTTTGGGGATGGAGTTATTTCACTTAGCATGATAGCCTTCAGTTCTATCCATTTACCAGAAAATGCCAAAATTTCATTCTTTATGGCTTAGTAATATTCCAATGTTTATATATCACATTTTCTTTATCCATTCATCTGTTGAAAGGTACTTAGGTTGCTTACATAGCTTAGCTACTGTGAATTGAGTTGCTATAAAAATTGATGTGGCTATGTCACTATTGTAAGCTGATTTTAAGTCCTTTGGATATAAAATGAGGAGTGAGATAACTGGATCAAATGATGGTTCTAGTCCAAGTTTTCTGAGGAATCTCCACACTGCTTTTCAGAGTGGTTGCACCAATTTGCAGTTCCACAGGCAAAGTATGAGTGTACCTTTTTCTCACATCCTTGCCTACATTTATGTTGCTTATATTCTTGGTAATTGCCATTCTGACTAGAGTGGGATGGAATCTTAGGTAATTTTAATTTGCATTTCTCTAATTTCTAGTGATGCTGAACATTTTTTCATTTATTTGTTGATTGTATTTCTTCTTCTGTGAAGTGTCTGTTCAGTTCCTTCACCCAATTATTGATTGGGTTATTTGGTTTTTTGGTATTAAATTGTTTGAATTTTTCATATATCCTGGAGATTAATGCTCTATCTGAGGTGCAGGTGGCAAAGATTTTCTCCCATTCTGTAGGCTCTCTCTGCATGTTCTTGCTTGTTTCCTGGGTTGTGAAGAATATTTTCAGCTTGATACCATCAAATTTGTTGATTGTTGATTTTACTTTTTGTGCTTCAGGAGTCTTATTAAGGAAGTCAGTTCCTAAGCTGACAGGATGGAAATTTGGGCCTACTTTTTCTTCTAGTAGGCACAGGGTCTCTGGTCTAATTTAAGTCTAGGTCCTTGATCCACTTTGAGTTGAGTTTTGTGCAGCTTCTATTTAAACTCTGCCTGTTTTTTATTTTATTTTTTTCTTGATTATGATCTTGTTTATCTTTTCGAACTCAGCATTTCCTCAAAACTGCAATGGAACAAAGTACCTATCTCCAAAGGTTATTAAACAAGAATGTGATAATGCACAAAATATACTTACTATAGCACAGAACACTAGTGTAAATAATCTTTAAATTGAGACTTTTTAATTGGCACATGAAAACCAGACGTACTGATGGGGTGACATGGAATACGTGTACAGTGTCTGATGTTCAATCTAAGTTAAGCATATCTATCTTCTCAAACTTTATTATTTTAGTTGTGAAAATATTCAGAATTCTTTCTTTTAGTTTTCTTGAAATATATGGTAGTACATTATTGTTCTTTCTACTCATATATTCACCCTGCTGTGTAATAGAACACCAGAACTTATGTCTCCTCTGACTTGGTACCTGTTTACCAACTTTTCCCCATCTGTCAATCAACCCCCTAATTTTCATTTATTTATTTACTCATTTTTTGGATCCTGGGGATTAAAACCAGGGATGCTTTAACACTAAGAGACATCTCCAGCCCTTTTTATTTTGAGACAAGTTTTCAAATTTTCATTAAGTTGCCCAGGCTGGCCTCAAATTTTCAATCCTCCTGTTTCAGCCTCCCAGAGTTGTTGGAATTACAGATGTGCACCAATGTGCTGGAATCCCAAACCCCTAAAATTTAAATTTTGATTTTAGCCATTTTACCATTTGTTGACAGATTGCCTAGTTTTGTTTATCTGTTTCAGTCAACAGTTGAGCTGTGTGTGGGTTTTTCCTACCACTATGACTGAGGCTACAAAAGGTATAGTTTATCACCCTGTGATTTCACTCTGGCTATTATAGATGTCCTAGAAAAATCAATCAGCAAACCCTGAAACTCATTCTATTGTTCCAGAGCAAGTGCTTTAGAATCACAGCAATGTCTAAACTGCTAGATGCATAGGCCCAAGGCCTGAAGAACTGTTGTATGCACCATTGTGTTTGGTACATTTTGACTGTGGTGACTGAAGTTTGGAGGGACAATTTCCTCCATTGTCAATCGGTGGCAAAATTGATTATTATGAAACATGGTCTTCATTTCCTATTTCTTATATCTTATCACAGAAAAAATATTAGAGATACTTAAGATTAATGCATGAAGGTATCTCGGACTTTATAAGTTTAAGTACAATCAAGGACCCTCGTCTTCTTTTGGCCTTGCTAATGAGTGATTTTTTTTTTTTTATTAGCTTAGCTTATTGAACTCATCTTGCTAGTCAAATTTGTCTGAATGATGTGTGTGTATGTGTGTGTGTGTGTGTGTGTGTGTGTGTGTGTAAACACTATATCTCAATTTCCAGAATATAAATTATATCATTTCCATGTAAGTGATCAATCAAACGTGCAATGAACGAGTGCTTTGCTTCACACAGACTGTATTCATTTCCTGGCACTGTCTTCTCAATTTTGTGACTATCAGAAATTTACTTAACTCTGCTGCTCCTCTCTTTAATTTAGAAAATGATGACACAGCACCTTCCTCAAAGGTTCCTGGAAAAATCACATAAAATCACTTATCTAAACAGCTGAAACTGTAGGATCTTAACAAATCTTTCTTCTCTAAGATTTTCCAAGGGGAATATATCACTCTGACTTCCAAAGAATTCATATCTCCTCTTTCTCAGAAAGTGGCAAGAGAATGAAAGAAAGTAGTAATGATGTAGCTTATAAGGGTTACTCACTCCATGATCTTTAAAATTTAAACTTACTCAGAAAAAGGTATAGAACAAAGGACAGGGGAAAACCAAAACTCACTGCAGTTGTTTAACACATAGCCTAGTTCCATCACATCCCATTGAAGACTTGATTCATAGACAAGCATCTCTATGTTCACTTTTTCTCCTACTCCCCAGTCCACATAGATTTAAGGTAGTTTCCTTACCATCACCTCCCCAACCACTGTGGCAGAGTTTTACAGAATTAGAGAACTTCATGTCCATATAATTATTATGAGATTGGATGAAGAAACACTGAGTGGTTTCTCAGGAATGTCCCTCAGCAGGCCCATGTTATCAGACAGAAAGAATTCCCAGAAAACTCAAGTATCTCTTGCCAAAAGTCAGGGTTCTCTCTACCATGGTTCTTTCTATTCACTAACAAGAGGCGTGAGGTGATACTCATCATGGTTTTGATTTGCATTTCCCTGATGATTTGTTGGTGTTGATCAGCTTTCACATAGCTGTCTATCATTTGTAGAACTTCTTCAGAAAATGTTTGTTCAACTCTTTTTTTGCCCACTTTTAGTTGGGTTATTGTTACTGGGTATTCATCCACCCCAAGAAAATAAAAACAATATCTCAAAGAGATATCAGTACCCCCATATTCATTGCAACATATTCACAATAGAAAAGATGAAGAAACCACCTAAGTGTTCATTAATGGATGAATGGATTAAAAATGTATATATACACCATGGAATGTTATTCAACCATTAAAGGAAGGAAATCCTGCCACTTGCAACTACATGGATGAACCTGGAGGACATGTTAGGTGAAAAAAGTCAGACACAGAGAGACAAATACTGTAGGATCTCACTTACATGTGTAATCTAAAAACCACGAACTCATGAAGCCAAGAATAGAAGATTCTTACCAGAATCTGGGAGATGGCAGAAATGGCGAGATGTTGGTTATAAAGCCCAAACATCCAGCTTAAAAATGAACAAGTTCTGGAAGCCTAGTACGCAGCATCATCTGATGGGTCTGTTAATTAATTTGGTCATACTCATCATTATGTAACATATATGTATATGGAGTCTTCACTTTGTACACCTTGAATATATTCCATCTTTATTTAACAACTAAACATTTGAAATTTGTTTTCTCTTTAGCTTCTCCAATGTGGACCGTAGTTATTAACTGCCATCCCCCACATCTAATCTTTGGACTTTTACATACTGTTCACTTCATTATGTTCTCTACCCATAAGCCCGGTGCACTAGGTCAGCATAGCCAAGTCCATCTCTTTCATCTATTTATATTAAGCACTAAAAAGTAATTTAACATCTCCAAGATCTATTGTACTCTTCAATGTTCAAACTTTTTACCTTGATCCTGCACATTACTTCAATTGTTGAAGAGTCCTATATAACTATGCAATTGTATGCAATTCAAACATTAAAGTACTAAATATTCCTGTCACTTACTATGCATAAATATATTTTTATTTCTGAATTTTATGAAAAGTTTATTTTCTCATAAGATTATAGGAAATATTTTTTAAAAACTTTTAAGAGCATAACAGTTCAAGAACATGTCCTAAAAACCCCCAGGTAAAAGTTGATATCATTGAAAGAAACAGTGTGAATCATTTGCTCCCTGTATGTATTACCATAAAGTGTCCACAGTAATGTAAAGTGAAAATTGAGAAGGATTCTATCCCAGAAAAGAGGTCAAAGAATTTCGTGTGTGTGTTTGCAATCCTGAGGATTCAGCTCAGGGGTGCTGTACCACTGAACTACGTCCCAGCCCTTTTTACTATTTTGTTTTATTTATTTTGAGACAGGGTCTGTCTTCATTACCAAGGCTGATCTTGAACTTAAAATCCTTCTGCTCCTGAATAGCTGGGATCACAGGCTTGTGTGTGGTCAGGTTTTTATTTTTTATTTTTTATGTTTTTAATTAGCACTTAAAGAATTACAGGGTTGATGGTTTTCTTGTGAGTTTTTTTTTTTTTTTTTTTTTTCCTTTTGGTAGCAGGGCATTGACTCAGGGCTGTTCCACCACTGAGTGACATCACAAACCCTTAAAAAAAATTTTTTTTTTTGAGACAAGGTCTTGCTAAACTGGCCAGGCTGGCCTTGAACTTGTGATCCTCCTGTCCCAGTCTCCTGAGTTGCTGGGATGACAAGCCTGATCACTGCACTTGGCTTCAGGGTATCTTGTTTGTTCATTGGTTTGTTTTTGTTTTTTTAATTATGATTCTGTTATAAAATTTATAGGCAATTATTCAATTATAAAAGTAGTCATTAAATTATAGTAGATATAACTATTAAGAAGATCAAAAAACAAAACAGTAAAATCATAATTTATACAGTGTAAAATAACTACATAAACTACAAGGAAGCCCCAGAAAGAAGGTATCAAAATGATATTGTTTCAAACAGACCTAGAATTCAGTTAGTATTGTCCAAACAATGATCCTGTTTTGTAGCAAAAATGACTGCATTCAAATTTATTCCCAAGGCTGGGAATGTAGCTCAGTGGCAGAGGGTTTGCATAGGATGTATGAGGCCCTAGGTTTATACCCCAGCATCATTAAAAAATAAGGATAAAACATTTTCTTCTCAAGTGGTACTAATGTAGAATTGCCAGTTGAAATACAAGATGCCTAGTTAGTTTTGGATCTAGGGAAACATACCTAATGTTTTATATAAGTGTGCTATAAATATTGTACAGGAAATAATAGTTGCTATTTGAAATGCAAAAATAATTGGACTTCTTCTATTCATATTTGTTAAATCTTATAACACAAAACCCAAGAGGAGGAAGTAGAAAGCTCAAATTCCCATGGCCCATTGTTTGTTTATATTCGAATAGCAAACAGTTGCTTTCTAAACTTAGATAACAATTAATTAGCCTGTGCGTTCTCTCACTGACAAGGGTGCTGTGGTTAATTTCCCTTTGTGTATCAGTGTGTAAATCTCAATTATGGAATCAGTTAGGCACTCCATGACTAGGACTCTAATACTAGATTCTACATATTATGATAGAGACCTAAGATACAAATAAGTCATAAGTCATTTTGTTTATGTAATTATTTTCTTGTTATTTATTTCAGTCTTTATTTGCATTACTGGAAATTGAACCCAAGGATACTCTACCATTGAGCTACATCCCCTGCTATTTTTATTTTTATTTTTTATTTTTAAACAGGGTCTCACTATGTTGCTGAAGCTAGTCTCAAACTTGCTGTCCTTCTGTCTTAGCCTTCCAAGTTGTTGGGATTACAGATGTGTCCACCCCATCTGGCTAAAAATAAGTCATTTCTGAGATCTTTCCACATAATTCTATTTCACCAGTAATTACTACTGTCATTGCAAATATAAATGCCCCAGCATATGAATTGTCTATTCAAATTTTGCTTTGTACATCATTCAGCCAGTGTCAGTTTCTTCATGCTAGGTATAAGGCCCCTAATCTAAGGTTGCAAGTTCTTTCATTCTTTAAGGCTGCCACAACTTTCCAATTACAGGTACCTTTTCAGAACTTAAAAGGAGCCTGGGGAACATCTTGTTAGCAGTCATTTGGGGCATTCAGCTTTCCTTTCCTGATTTAAAACACACACACACACACACACACACACACACACTCACTCCATTTACTCAGGGTTAAATACTAAGCAGTTTGTGGATGGTAATGCTACGTATTGAAACAGTCATTAGCTCTTGTGGAAATAGGCTGTAGGAAGGTGTGCACATCTTCATATTTTCTGTTGAATTTTCTATATTCCTTGGGAAAGTTTATGACTAAATTTACTCTGAAAAGGAAAAGAAAATGAAAATTATGCCAAGTATGTATCCACAATTGTTCATACCCTTTTTTTTTTTTCCCTTTGTACACGTCCCTTAACAAGATTTATGACTTGGAGTGCAGCATGGTAAAAGTCTTCATTCCACGAGTCTGATACGATGAATAATAAGCACTTCTAAAAACAGCTTTTGTACATGTGTCTTTTCTTAATTGTTTAAAAAAATGTACAATATGAGATCTACCTTTGACACTTTTATGTGGAGTACATTATTATTAAATATAAGCACAATGCTGTAGCAGATCTCTAGAATTTTTTCATCTTGCATAATTGAAATTTACACCCATGGAAGAGGAACTCCCTTTCCCCCTCCCACACCCGTGATAACTGCCATTCTACTCTATTTCTTGGAGTTTGACTACCTCAGTCCCCAACTGTGCTGTGCTTGTCCTTAGTCCACTGCTTTATTTCACTTTACACAAAATCCTCCAGAGTGATCCATGTTGATGAATGTGATCGGAGTTTCTTCTTCTATAGTTTAATAGTATTTCATTGTATATAAATTCCATGCTTTTTTACCCCCTCACCATTGACGGACATTTGGATTGCATCCGCACCTTGGCTATTGTAAATGCTAAGGCAACAATTCTGAATGTACTGACATCCTTTTGCTACCCGCTAGCCCATGAGTTTAGTATTTTCTTCAGAAAATTTTTCTTTGAATATGGTTGTTAGGAATTTAGGTATAGCATAGTACCCTGGGATAGGGTATCGTTTAACATTATAAAGCCCAGATTTGTGATGTTCTTCCCAGTCGGCTCTTTGTTTCTCTTTTTTATATTGTGAGATCTTTGTAGTATATCTCGTATCTTACAGAATGATTTCTTATTTTGTATCTTTTTAAAATGAAGTTTAAATTTGTCAATTATATACACACACAAATCCATATACACTAGTCACTTGACGTCTAGAGGAATTGTCACTGTTATAATATTTAACTCAATCATCCAAAAATATTGTTTTTTCCACTTAAGGTAGTCTTGTTTAACAATAATTATTTAATAATGGTTGTGAATGTTTTGATAAATTAAACTCTACATAATTTACAGTGTGTATTGGTGTTTTTAGTAATATTGATATTTGATTTTACTTTTTGGTTGGTATGTAAAATGCATATCATTTCTGTTGATTGATTAATTTAACAGCAAATTTGCCAAGTGATATTAGTCTAATCTTTTATTTCTTAATTATGTTTTTAAAATTTTCAATGATCAAACTGTCCAAAAATAATGAATATGTTATTTTTCTTCAGATCTTTACTTCTTATTTTAAATATTTGACAGGATTTCCAATAGCTTATTAGAGTCAATAACAAAATAAGAATCATCATTTTCTAATTCTTAATATTTAATGATAGACTTCTAGTGAATCTCCAGTAACTATGACATTTTTTATAAATTTTTTGTTTGTACCATTTATCAGTTTTAGGGAAATCCTATTTAATTTGAATTTGCCTATAGTTTTTTTTTTTTTTTTTCCATGCTGGGGATTGAACCCAGGGCCTTGTGCTTGCAAGGCAAGCACTCTACCAATTGAGCTATATCCCCAGCCCTATAGTTCTTCTTTCAATAGCTGTGTATTATGGAATAATTTTCCAGTTGGCTATAAATATCTCATTTCTCCTCTTTCTTCAAAAGGAAGAACCTCAATATTTAATTGATCTAATGATGAACCCAAATAAAGCTATTTCCCAGGAAGCCACGTGATATCTTGTAGAAGATAAGCAAACTATCACCAGAAAGTGTCTTCAATGGGAGGGCACAGTCTCATTTATCTTTTCCAGAGCCTCAATTAAGATATGATTGTGATGGCCAAAACACAGTGGTCTTCTTAAAACAAGACGGGGAGGTCACATGTGACATCTGTCATATGGTAAGTATCAGGAATCTATGTTCCTAAAAATAAAGAAGCTATGCCAACTCTCATGGATTTCCTCCTTCCGAATGGACTTTTTCATGAAAGAGAAATAAACATTTTTTTTGTTGTTGAAGTCAGTATATGTAAATTTTCTGTTATGGTTAAAGATTCTCTCAAGACAAATGTGACAATCTGGTAACCTCAAGGCTCAGTCAAACTTCTGGTCTGATAAAATGAACAATTTTTGTTATAAAGTAGGGTATTGAACAAAAGATGTACTAAGCTTGACACAGTATTTCTTAAAAATGTTTGGTTCCAGGATCCCCTAATTCTCCTGCATCATCCCCCAAATTTGAGCAGACATCTTTAAACATTCAGACATTGGAACACAAGTTATTTCACATATAAAAATTATTTTAGCCCGGCTCATTGGTACAATTCTGACATCTCAGCATCTCAGGAGACTTCAGCAGAAGTATCACAAGTTCAAGGGCAACCTCACCAAATTTAAGAGAACCTGTCTCAAAATAAAAAATACAAAGGACTGAGGATGTAGCTCAGTAGTAAAACACCCCTTGGTACATTCCCAACTACAAAAAAAAAAAAAATGTTATTTTTAAGGTACAAATTAATGAACTGCCTTCTATAGATTTAGGTAGCAAAATGTAAATTTCTTGTCATTACCAAATCTTCCTCTGGAATATGGACTTTTCAATAAGATATTTCAAAATGTTAACAAGTGCTGCTGATATTCCTAGTTAGAATGATTGAATTGGCAAATATCTGTCTTCAAGCTTTAGATGGAATTTAACTTGCAAATACAATATGCTATGCAAGGTATTTTAAAGTGAGTAACAGACAATTCTACACTAAATATGTCCAACAGATTATATGTAAGACATATAATAACCATATAACTTGATATTGCACAGCCATTAAATACAAAGGAAAAGTAAAACAACTAAAAATATTATACAGGGGATGATATATAACTTTTTCAGATGCATTTTTATTGTAAATCAACATTCATCTGTCCCTATCAAAATATTTAAAAATAAATATTGACCAAAAGAAAAGAAACTTTCCTTGACTTTGAAATTCAAATTTATTCTTTTGAGCTGATACAAGTAATACATAGAATTCATTCATTTTAAGTGTAAAGTTTGAACTTTGGCAAGTGTATACTATCTTTTAAATAACTCCTCATTCAAGATACAGAACCGTTGTTATTGATTTGGACCACTCGAGGCCGAGTAAATGCAATCACTCATGATATAGTCCTATGTCATCAAGCCAAAACTAAAGTTGTTTAATCTGACTTTCCAATAAATCTAGAGGGTTAGAGATAATAGCCACATCCTCAGGGAAGACAGCTTTAATTGGCATATTAAGGAGACCTCTTCTGCTGTCACTTTTATAAGAAAAATAACTGCAAAATGACAAATCTGCTTTTAGATCTCTCTATTTTCCTCAGGTCTTTTCTGTCTTAAAGCTAAATTCCTCTGCCAGTTAATGGACACCTCCTTGCATTGTATACAATGAGATGTTCAATTCTAAAATCACAAGTAAGGGTCAATTAAGATTTTTAGACTAAATTTGTTGTAATTTGTCTTTTGACAGTTCTACCATTTCAAAAGATCCCATGTACCCTTAGTATTTCCTCCCACAGGCGGTCCCATAAATTAATAATCTGCTGTCACAAGTCAGCCCTTTTCAGAACTTTATGTAAATGGAAATATAGAGTATACTATTTCTTGCAACTGAGTTATTTCATTTAACATAAAGCTTTGGTGATTAATCCATTTTTGTTGAGAATATTAATAGTTTGGTGAATTTTCCCCTTTTTATGGCTAAGTATTTTGTGATATGAATATGCTCTAACTTACTTATAAATTTTCCAGGAAGAAATTTGGATTTTCTTCAGGTTGCGGATTGATGAATGAAGTTTTAAGAATATTCTCCTACATTTCTTTGTACAAATGTTTTTTACATTTCAATTAATTAAGTAATGGGGAATGAGATTGCTGGGTCACATATTAAGTTTGTGTTTAATTTTATAAGATATACCAAACTCTTTCCAAAACATTTTTCAAAAAAGCTATACCATTTCGATAGGTCACATACAAGAGTTGCAATAGATCAAATGTTTGTGTCTTCCTGGAATTTGTATGTTGAAATTATCATAATCAATGTCATTGTATTAGGAGTGGGGCATTTGGCAGGAAATTAGGTCATAAGGGGGAGTCTTCATGAATGAGATTGTTCTTTGAAAATCTCCACACTGCTTTCCAGAGTGGCTGCACTAATTTGCAGTCCCACCAGCAATGTATGAGTGTACCTTTTTCCCCACATCCTCTCAACTCCTATTGTTGCTTGTATTCTTGATAATCGCCATTCTAATTGGGGTGAGATGGAATCTTAGGGTAGTTTTGATCTGCATTTCTCTTATTACTAGAACATTTTTTCATATATCTGTTGACTGCTTGTAGATCTTCTTCTGTGAAGTATCTGTTCATTTCCTTAGCCCATTTGTTGATTGGGTTATTTGTATTCTTGGTGTAGAGTTTTTTGAGTTCTTTATATATTCAGGAAATTAGTGCTCTATCTGAAGTATGGGTGGCAAAGATTTTCTCCCACTCTGTAGGCTCTCTCTTCGCATTGCTGATAGTTTCCTTTGCAGAGAGAAAGCTATTTAGTTTGAAACTATCCCAGGTATTGATTCTCGCTTTTATTTCTTGTGTTATGGAGTCCTGTTAAGGAAGTCTGATCCTAAGCCGACATGTTGAAGATTTGGACCTACTTTTTCTTCTATAAGATGAAGGGTCTCTGGTCTGATTCCAAGGTCCTTCATCCATTCTGAGTTGATTTTTGTGCAGGGTGAGAGATAGGGGTATAGTTTCATTCTGCTGCATATGGGTTTCCAGTTTTCCTAGAACCATTTGTGTTACTATTGCTTTGTAATAGAGTTGAAGATCTGGTATTGGGATACCCCCTGCTTCACTCTTTCTGCTAAGGATTGCTTTAGCTTTCTATTTCTTATTCTTATTTTTTCTTATTCTTCCAGATGAATTTCATGATAGCTTGTTCTATTTCTGTGAGGTACGTCATTGGGATTTTAATTGGAATTGCATTGAATCTGTGTAGCACTTTTGGTAGTATGGCCATTTTGACAATATTAATTCTGGCTATTCAAGAACATGGGAGATCTTTCCATCTTCTCAGGTTTTCTTTAATTTCGTTCTATAGTGTTCTGTAGTTCTCATTGTAGAGGTCTTTCATTGCTTTTATGAGATTGATTTCCAAGTATTTTAGTTTTTTTTTGAGGCTATTGTGAATGTGGTAATTTTCCTAAATTCTCTTTCTGAAGATTCATCACTTATGTATAAAAATGCATTGGATTTATGAGCATTGATCTTGTAACCTGCTACTTTACTGAATTCACTTATGAGTTCTAAAAGTTTTCTGGTGGAATTTCCAGGTTCCTCTAAATATATAATCATGTCATCAGAAAACAGTAATAGTTTGAGTTCTTCTTTTCCTATTCGTATCCCTTTAATTTCTTTGGTTTGTCTAATTGCTCTGGCTAGAGTTTCAAGGAAGATGTTGAATAGAAGTGGTGAAAGAGGGCATCCCTGCCTTGTTCCAGTTTTTAGGGGGAATGCTTTCAGTTTTTCACCATTTAGAATGATATTGGCAATGGGCTTAGCATAGATGGCCTTTACAATGTTAAGGAATATTCCCACTATCCCTATGTTTTCCAGTGTTTTGAGCACGAAGGCATGCTGTATTTTATCAAATGCTTTTTCTGCATCTATTGAAATAATCATATGATTCTTGACTTTAAGTCTATTGATATGGTGAATTACATTTATTGATTTCCAGATGTTGAACCAACCTTTCATCCCTGGGATAAAACCCACTTGATCATGGTGCACTATCTTTTTAATGTATTTTTGTATGCGATTTCCTAAGATTTTATTGAGATTTTTTGCATCAATGTTCATTAAGGATATTGGTCTGAAATTTTCTTTCCTCGATGTGTCTCTGTCTGGTTTAGGTATCAGGGTGATTTTGGCTTCATACAATGAGTTTGGGAGGATTCCCTCCTCTTCTATTTCATGTAATATTTTGAAGTTTTGAAATGAGCTCTTCTTTAAAGCTTTTATAGAACTTGACTGAGAACCCATCTGTTACCGGACTTTTCTTTGTTGGTAGGCTTTTGATAACTTCTTCTATTTCATTACTTGAAATTGATCTATTTAAATTGTGTATGTCCTCCTGGTTCAGTTTAGGTCATTCATATGTCTCTAGAAACCTGTTGATGTCTTCAATATTTTCTATTTTGTTGGATTGGAGTTTTTCAAAATAGCTTCTAATTATGTTTTGTATTTCACTCATGTCTGCTGTGATATTTCCTTGTTCATTCCAAATTTTAGTAATTTGAGTTTTCTCTCTCCTTTTCTTTGTTAGTGTGGCTAAGGGTTTATCAATTTTGTTTACTTATTCAAAGAACCAACTATTTATTTTGTCAATTTTTTCTATTGTTTCTTTTGTTTCAATTTCGTTGATTTCAGCTCTGATTTTAACTATTTCCTGTCTTCTACTACTTTTGGTGTTGCTCTGTTCTTCTTTTTGTAGGACTTTGAACTGTAGTATTAGGTCATTTATTGGTTGATTTTTTTCTTCTTTTATTGAATGCACTCCATGAAATAAATTTTCCTCTAAGAACTTCTTTCATAGTGTCCCAGAGATTTTCATGATGTATCTTTGTTCTCATTTACCTCTAAGAATTTTTAATTTTCCCTCTTGATGGCTTCTGTTATCCATTCATCATATAATAGCGTATTATTTAGTCTCCAGGTTTTGAAATAGTTTCTGTTTTTTACTGTCATTTATTTCTAATTTCAACCCATTATGATCTGTTAGAATACAACTTAATATCTCTATCTTCTTGTATTTACTAACAATAGCTTTGTGGCATAGAATATGGTCTATTTTAGAGAAGGATCCTTGTGCTACTGAGAAGAAAGTGTATTCACTCTTTGTTGGATGGTATATTCTATAAATGTCCATTAAGTCTAAATTATTGATTGTGTTATTGAGATCTATGGTTTCTTTGTTCAATTTTTGTTTGGAGGACCTGTCCAGTGGTGAGAGAGGTGTGTTAAAATCACCTAGTATTATTGTGTTGTGGTCTATTTGATTTCTGGAATTGAAAAGGATTTGTTTGATGTATATGGATGAGCCAATGTTTGGGGCATAGATATTTATGATTGTTATATCTTGCTGATTTATGCTTCCCTTAAGCAGTATGAAATGTCCTTCTTTATCCCTTCTGACGAACTTGGGCTTGAAGTCCACATTATCACATATGAGGCTGTTTACTCTGGCTTTTTCGCTGAGTCCGTGTGCATGGTATGTTTTTTCCCATCCTTTCATTTAATCTGTGGGTATCTCTTTCTATGAGATGAGTCTCTTGCAGGCAGCATATTGTTGGGTCTTTCTTTTTAATCCAATCCGCCAGTATGTCTTTTGATTGATGAGTTCAGGCCATTAACTTTCAGGGTTATTATTGAGATATGATTTTTATTCCCGGTCATTTGGTTCATTTTTGTTTTTTTACACGACTTGGTTTCTCATTTATTTGGGTGTTCCTTTAGGAACAGCCTCCTTTTGCTGATTGACATCATTGTTTTTCATCTCTTCCTCATGGAATAGTTTTCTGAGAATGCCAGCTTTCTTTTTGTGAATTCTTTTAGCTTTTGTTTATCATGGAAGGATTTTGTTTCATTGTCAAATCTTATGGTAAGGTTTGGTGGGTATAAGATTCTTGGTTGGCATCCGTTTTCTTTCAGAGCTTGAAAAATGTTGTTCCAGGCCCTTCTAGCTTTTAGGGTCTGGGTTGAAAAATCTGCTGATATTGTATTGGTTTCCCCAAATGTAATTTGATTGTTTTTCTCTCGCAGCCTTTAAAATCTGTCTTTATTTTGTATGTTAGGTATTTTCATTATAATGTGCCTTGGTGTGGGTCTATTGTAATTTGTATATGTCCTGTAAGCCTCTTATACTTGATTTTCCATTTCATTCTTCAGATTTGGGAATTTTTCTGGTATTATTTCATTGAATAGATTGTTTATTCCTTTGGTTTGTTTCTTTTTGCCTTCCTCACTCCAGATAATTCTTAAATATGGCCTTTCATAATGCCTCATAATTCTTGTAGATTCTTTTCATGATTTCTTACCATCTTTTCTGTTTGGTCAAGTTTGTTTTCAAGTTAAATATTTTGTCTTCAATATCTGAGGTTCTGTCTTCCAGTGTTCTATTCTATTGGTTATGCTTATCCTATGAGATAGTGTGGATTTCCTTTATTGACTGCTATCGTCTCTGTAGATTTCCAATAACTCACCTCCTAGCCTTCGGTAGCCTGAAGTCTTGGAGGAACTTGATAATGCGGTGCTCCACAAGGAAGCTGTCCCTCTAGGGGTGGTGGACTTGAGGTGGGGTATATTCCCTCTCAGTGGGCAGAGGCACCTCTACTTGTTGACTGATGTTCAGCCAAAGGGGGACTAGACTGCAGACTGGGGTACTTCTGTTCTGCGCCTGTTTCTCTGGTTCTACTGCCCCGGTGGGAAAGGCTCGCACAGCGGGGAAGACTCACATGGTGGGGAAATTTCGCTGGGCAACTCTCCTCTGAGAAGTTCCCTTCGGTCCAGAACTACCGTCTGAACTGGGCAGCCCTCCTCTGTGACATCCAGGCCTACCACCTGGGCTGGGGAGCCTACACCTGTGAGGGACTCCTTCGCTGAGCAGTCTTCCTTTGCTATGTTCCCTGGGGACCGGAGCCACAGTCTGGGCCAGGGAGCCTCACCCTGCAATGAAGCCTCTCGCTGTGAGGCCCTCCTCTGCAATGCTCCAGGTTGACTGGGTTCACGGCTCCAGCATGGGAGTCTCACTGGGCCACTGTACTCCATGAAGTTCCCTGCATTCCGGGACTACTGCCCCATCCAGGGAGCCTGCCTAGTGGGAGAGACTCACCTGGTGGCTCTGAGTTGGTCCCGAATCTCTCAATACTTCCTCTTCTTGACTCCTGGGTCCCATCAAAGGTCCTGCAGTCTCCTGCATGTATCTCAGGAAGGGAGTTGTCCTTCCAATGATGATGGCCCTGCCCTCAGAAATAATTCAAAATGACTGCACCAGCCTATAAAGAAGCTAGGGAGCCCCAGCGAGGGTGCACTGACGCACAGAGGCAAGTGCAGTGTCCCTCAGCAGTAGGGGGGCAGGCAGGCAGGCTCAGCAATGGCATCTGACCTCAGTGTGGGGGTTGGGCAGGCTGGTTCGACCAATGACTCACTTAGCAATTGCAACCGACCTTGGCGTGGTGATTGGGTGGGCTGGCTTGCCCGCCATCTAGCTGCAGGATGCAGGCGGGCTGACTCTCCCGGTTCACTCTGTGATTGAGACCAACCTCCTATTTTCTGTTTCTTAACAGTGTCCTTTGGAGATCAAATATTTTAAATATTGATAAATTCAAATTGATTACATTTTAAATGTCCTTATTCTTTGTGTCCTATCTAAAACACTTTGCCAAACTCAAAAATCACTAAAACTGTTTTCCTGCAGAATGTTCATGATTTTATACTTTATGATAAATCTATGATATATTTTAAGTTAATTTTCCC
Source organism: Sciurus vulgaris (assembly GCF_902686455.1). Classification (NCBI taxonomy): domain Eukaryota; kingdom Metazoa; phylum Chordata; class Mammalia; order Rodentia; family Sciuridae; genus Sciurus; species Sciurus vulgaris. Next base: position 119,549,322 of record NC_136461.1, on the reverse strand, counting down.
TCCTCTTTTTGACTTTTTAGAAGATGTTGTGAAGAATTGATATTAGTAGTAGTAGTAGTAATAGTAGTATGGATTGAACCAAGGGGTTCCTGACCACTGAGCAACATCCCAAACTCTTTTTATTTTTATTTAGAGACAGAGTCTTGCTAAGTTGTTTAGGGCCTCAATAAGTTGCTGAAGCTTGCTTCAAATTTGCAATCCTCCTGCTTCAGCCTCCCAAGTCACTGGAATTACAGGTGCACGCCACCACACACAGTGATATTATTTCTTTCTTAAATAGTGGTTCTCAATGTTCAAGTCATCTCAAGGATCCTGGAAGATGGCAGAATAAAGGAGATCACTTTCCTGGTTTCTTTGCGGCATGAAATGAAGAAACAGGGAGTTTCTCAGCATGGTGGATGAGAATTAATTCTGAACATTCAAAACCAGATCATGGACTCAGGAGATTGGCTATAATAAAATAAAGAAGAAATCCCCGGCACCACCATCAGTGACGCCTTCTTGATTGGTTTCCCACCCCACCATGAAAAAAGTAAAAAGGGAATTAAAGAAGCTTGCATTTTTAGGAGACCAGAGCAATGTCTCAGTACTTGAGATCAGAGATCAAAGACACTGCTCAACTAAACTGAAAGGCATGCTGCACAATATCCTTGTGTGAGAAAGAAGCCACATCACCCCTGTTGCCTCTGGAGGACAGAGGAAGGAACCATTTTGCAGCCACAGTGCAGGAGGCTAGCAGCTAGGGGAACTAATGGAATTCCTGGCAAATCAAGCTTGGCCCAAAATAGAATCCTGCTAAGCCCACACTTCATGACATAGAGTGTGCCTAAATGACCAGGAGAAAATCAAACATGGAGAGGGGTTTACACAGGGGAATGCAGGTGGTGGAAATTCCCTGGGTGCTCCCCTCACCCTAGAGTCCTGGGGCTCACAGGACCAGCTGGGAGAGACAAGTCCAGCTAGGAATTAAAAAAGGTAAGGATGGAAGAGTTTTGTTTGAGACTGAACCTTAGAGACCAGGAAATATGGGGTCTGTGGGTGATGGAGGGGACTAAGAATTGGCTTCTCAACAAAACATGAGGGAAACCCAGGGGAGATTCCCTGGGAGGAAGTCTTCCAGCATGGACCAGGAAGTGCTGGACCCTGGAGGTTCACTGATTTAAAATCTTCAGATCAATCACCATTCAACAAAGAACCTAAAATTTTGATGTAAAAGGAAATGTCATGACAGACACTAATGAAATACAGACAATAATCAGAAAATACGTTGAACATTTGTACTCTGATAAAAATAGGATATCTTGAAGACATTGACAAATTTCTGGAGACATATGACATACCCAAATTGAATCAGGAGAACATAGAAAATTTAAACAGATCAATTTCAAGCAATGAAATTAAAGACACCATCAAAAGCCTACCAAAAAAGTAAACCACAGAACCAAAGGGATTCTCAGCCAAGTCTACCAGACTTTCAAAGAAAAACTTACACTAATACTCCTCAAATTATTCCATGAAAGAGAACAGGAGGAAACCCTTCCAAACTCATTCCATGAAACTAGTATCATCCTGATACCAAAACCACACAAAGGCACATTAAGAAAAGAAAAGATGAGACCAATATCTCTGATGAACATAGATCCAAATATTAACAAAATACTGGAAAATTGCATACAAAACCATATTCCAAAGATAGTGCACCATGATCCAGTGGGGTTCATTCCAGGGATGCAAGGTTAGTTCAACATATGGAAATCAACAAACATAATTCACCATATCAATAGAATGAAATACAAGAATCACATGATTATTCCAATAGATGCAGAAAAAGTGTCTGATAAAATAGTATATCCATTCATGTTAGAAACACTAGAAAACCAGGGATAGCAGGAACACACCTCAAAATTGCAAAAGATATGTAAGTTAAACCCAAGACCAACATCATTCTAAACAGAAAAACTGAAAGCATTCTCTCTAAAAACTGGAACAAAACAGGGATGCCTTCTTTCACCACTTCTATTTAACATAGTCCTTGAAACTCTAGCCAGAGTAATTAGGTAAAAGAAAGAAATTAAAGGAATACACATAGGAATGAAGAGTACAAACTATCCCTGTTTGTGGACAACGTGATTCTATATGTAGAAGACCTAAAATACTTCACCAGAAAAATTCTAGAACTCATAAATGAATTCAGCAAAGGTTCAGGATATAAAATTAACACCCATGAATCAATTTATTTCCTATATACCAATGGTGAAGCAGCTGAAAGAGAAATTAGGAAAACTACCATATTCACAATAGTCTCAAAAATATTTGAAAATAAATCAAACAGAAGAGGTGAAAGGCCTCTACAATGAAAACTACAAAACATTAAAGAGAGAAATTGAAGAAGACCTTAGCGGATGGAAATTTCTCCCATGTTCTTGAATAGGAAGAATTAATACTGTCAAAATGGGCATACTACCAAAAGTGCTATTCAGATTTAATGCAATTCATATTAAAATTCCAATAATGTTCTTCATAGAAAAAGACAGTCATGAAATTCATATGGAAAAATAAGAAGCCCATAATAGTCAAAACTTTCTCTTAGTGAGAAAAGTGAAGTAGGAGGCTTCAAAATACCAGAATATAAATTGTACTACACAGTTATAGTAACAAAAACAGCATGATATTGTCACCAATACAGACATGAAGACCAATGGTACAGAACAGAAGACACAGAGACAAACCTGCATAAATACAGTTATCTCATATTAGAGAAAGGTGCAAAAACCTACATTGGAGAAAAGATAGCCTATTCAATGAATGATGTTACGAAAAACTGAAAATCCACATAGAGCAAAATGAAATAAACCCCCTATCTTTCACCCCGCATAAAACTCAGTTCAGAGTGGATCAAGGACCTATGTAACAGAAAAGAAACCCTGCACCTAATAGAGAAAAAAAGTAGGCCCAAATCTACATCATGTAAGCTTAGGAACTGACTTCCTTAACAAGACTCCTAAAGCACAAGAAGTAAAATAAAAACAGAATAGAGGACACGGACACAAACCCAAATAAATACAATTTTCTCATACTAGACAAAGGTGCCAAAAATATGCAATGGAGAAAAGATAGCCTCTTCAACAAATGGTGATGGGAAAACTGGAAATCCATATGCAACAGAATGAAATTAAACCCCTATCTCTCACCCTGCATAAAAATCAACTCACAATGGATCAAGGACCTTGAAATCAGACCAGAGACCCTGCATCTTATAGAAGAAAAAGTAGGTCCAAATCTTCACCTTTTTGGCTTAGGATCAGACTTCCTTAACAGGACTCCCATAGCACAAGAAATAAAAGCAAGAATTAATAACTGGGATAGATTCAAACTAAATAGCTTTCTCTCTGCAAAGGAAACTATCAGCAATGCGACGAGAGAGCCTACAGAGTGGGAGAATATCTTTGCCACTCATACTTCAGATAGAGCACTAATTTCCAGAATATATAAAGAACTCAAAAAACTCTACACCAAGAATACAAATAACCCAATCAACAAATGGGCTAAGGAAATGAACAGACACTTCACAGAAGAAGATCTACAAGCAATCAACAAATATATGAAAAAATGTTCACCATCTTTAGTAATAAAAGAAATGCAAATCAAAACCACCCTAAGATTCCATCTCACCCCAATTAGAATGGCAATTATCAAGAATACAAGCAACAATAGGTGTTGAAGAAGATGTGGGGAAAATGGTACACTCATACATTGCTGGTGGGACTGCAAATTAGTGCAGCCACTCTGGAAAGCAGTTTGAAGATTCCTTAGAAAACTTGGAATGGACATACCATTTGACCCAGCTATCCCACTCCTCGGCCTATACCCAAAGGACTTAAAATCAGCATACTACAGAGATACAGCCACATCAATGTTCATAGCTGCTCAATTCACAATAGCCAGACTATGGAACCAACCTAGATGCCCTTCAATTGATGAATGGATAAAGAAACTGTGGCATATATATGCAATAGAATATTACTCAGCTATAAAGAATAATAAAATTATGGCATTTGCAGGCAAATGGATGAATTGGAGAATATGCTAAGTGAGATAAGCCAATCTCAAAAATCCATAAGAGGAATGATCTCACTGATAAGCGGATGATGACACTTAATGGGGGATTGGAGGGGGACAAGAATGGAGGAGGGAGGGACTGTATAGAGGGAAAAGAGAGGTGGGAGTGGTGGGGGGAAGGAATAAAATAATGGAATGAATCAAACATCATTACTCTATGTAAATATATGAATATGCAAATGGTATGCTGTTACTCCATGTACAAACTGAAACAACATGTATCCCATTTGTTTACAATAAAAATAAATTTTAAAAAAACCAATAATAGGATGGAATCAAACTAAAAAGCTTTTTCACATCAAAGGAAACAATCAAGAACATGAAGAAGGGAGAAAATCTTTGCCACCAGCACCCGAGAGCATGAATATCCAGGATATATAAAGAACTGAAAAACTCAGAACCATAAAACCAAATAATGCAATGAATAAATGGGCAAAAAAACTGAACAGACACTTCACAGAAGAAGAAATACAAATGGTCAACAAGTATATGAAAAAATGTTCAACATCTCTAGCAATTAGAGAAATGCAAATCAAAACTACACTGGCATTTCATCTCACTCCAGTCAGAATGGCAGTTATCAAGATTACAACAAATAACTAATGCTGGTGAGGATGTGGGGAAAAAGGTACAGTCACACTGCTGGTGGAACTGCAAATTGGTGCAACCACTCTGAAAAGCAGTATGGAAATTACTCAGAAAACTTGAAAAGGAACCACCATTTTATCCCACTCCTCATTTTATACACAAAAAATTTTAAAGTCAATATTGGACAGTGATGTAGTTACATCAATGTTTATAGTAGCTCAATTCCAAGCTATGGAACCAATGTAGGTATCTTTCACCAGATAAATGAATAAAGAAAATATGATATATACATAATGAAATATTACCCAACCATAAAGAAAGAATGACTTTATGACTTTTGCTGGTAAATGGATGGATTTGGAAACTATCACGCTAAATGAATTAAGCCAATCCCATGAAACCAAAGGTTAAATGTTCTCTCTGATATGTGAATGCTAACACATAAGAGGGTCAAAGAGGGGAAGTATAGAATTTCATTGGATTAGACAAAGGGGAATGAAGGTAACGGAGGAGGGATGGGAAGAGAAAAGAGTAAAATGGATTGGACTTAAAAAACTGGTATATTCATATATGAACACACAAGCAGTGTAACTCCACATCATGTGCATCCACAAAAATGGGATCTTAATTAAAATAAGTTATACTCCATGTATGTATAATATATCAAAATACATTCTACTGTCATGTACATCTGAAAAGAACAAATAAAAAGTCATCACTACTTAAAATTATATTAGGTTAAGTATTTTAATAAGAACTTCAATAAGTTTATGTAAGCTATGCATAGTTTTTTGATGGAGCCTTGGTTGTTTCTGTGAAGGAGTTTATTATTTAATCTAGTTGCCCAAATTACTGGCATAAAGTCATTTATGTTATCCCTCTTAATATCTTTATGAAGCCTGAATGACAACATCCTCTTTTTCATTCCTGATATTAGAACTTTATGTGTGTTCTCTCTCTCTCTCTCTCTCTCTCTCTTTTTTTTTTTTTTTTTTGTGGTTATTTGGTACTATGGAATTGAACCCAAGGGTGTTTAACCACTGAGAAACATCTCCGGCCTTTTTATTTATTTGTTCATTTATTTTTATTTTGAGACAGGACCTTGCCAATTTGCTCAGACTGGCTTTGAATTTGAGATTCTTCTGCCTCAGCCTCCTGAGTTGATGGGATTACAAGCATGTGCCACCATTCCTGGCTCACTTTTTTAAAAAAAATTCTGACTGGAGATTTATCTATTTTATTTATCTATCGAAAGAGCTATCTTTTGAGTCAATTGATTCTAACATTTTTACATTCATTTATTTCCAATACTGTCTTTATTACTCTCTTCCTTTCACTGATTTTTAATTGAATATGTTCCAAGCTATGGAACGTATTCCATATGGGGCTGGAGGTATAGCTTGGTGGTAGTGTTCACCTGTCACATACAAGATTATCGGTTGAATCCCCAGAACTAAAAAAATAATACTAGCAATCATATGCTTTTATTTTTTTATAGTTCCTTAAAGTGACTGTTTAGCTTATTGTTTTTAGCTATATCTTTTTTCCCAATTATTTTAAAGTCTTAAATTTCTGTTTGTGTTGCGTTAACATTATCATACAAAATGAATATGTGGTTTTTCCAATGTTTACATTCCAAAATGCTTCCCACTTTCACTTTGCATTTTCTTTATCCCATGGGTTATTTGTAGTTTGAACTATATGAGAGTTTCCTGAAATTTTCTTTCATTTTCTTGTTTGCATTTTTCCTGTGATTTCAATCCTTTTAAAATAGATTAAGGCTTGTTTAATGACTCAGGATACTATCTTTGCTGGTGAATGTTCCTTGTGCTGTTGAAAAGTGTATGCTTTCCTTAATTTTTTGATGAACTAGGTCAAGGTGATTAAGTCATTCAGGTCTTCAGACCTCAAAGTTATCTTTTTGTCTCCTCTCTGTTATATTTTCACATCTTCTTGGCTACCTTCGTACTCAATTATAATTAATATGTAAATTATCTGAGCTTAACTCCAGCACCACCTAAATACCACATGCTCATAATGTCCTTATGTCAACTCTCAGAAAATTGAAAGATTCTTTATTTTTGTCTCTTTATTATAAAAAGATAATATCTTATGTGGTTTGTGTGCATGTAAATGTACGTGAACATGCACTTTGTGTGTGTATGTGTTTGTGTGTACACATACATGTGTTAATCTACAAAACATTTTCCTAACTTCTCTAGGTAGCCTTATTTTACAAATAAGTAAATAAAGAACTGTAGAGAGTTACAATATTTTCTAAAAAAGATCAAGTGAAGACAAATAAATGATTTTCTTTTAGGTAACCATCCTTTAAATAAAAAGTTAAAAATTCCCCCCCTAATTCCAAGTTAAGAAACCCTCAATGATGTTTCTGAAGTTTTTGGAGTAGAACAAACTTTCTATCCAAGTTCACATTTTGGTGTAGGTCATTTCAGACAAGAATTTCAGGCAAACATTCTTCCAGTTTCAGACAAAAATGTCTTCAGTTTCAAGATAACGAGTGACTTTCCATGAGTGAAAATTATTTTGGAAGAAAGCTCCATGAGGTTAATTAATTCAGACAGCAAAAGCTCTGGGTGAGAGGACTCACCAACTGGGTGAAAACCATTTTATAGATGTGAAGATAGCCTTCTTTCTCGGAAAAAAAAAAAAAAATGCAACTTTAACACGTCTTCATACTATTGACAAATATAAGCATTTCCATTTAATGTTAATTGCATTAACCAGACTTTTTTGTTGTTGTTGATTTTTGGTGTTTTATTTTTTTTTGTGTGTGTGTGTGGGGGGGGGGGGGTGGTGTTGTTGTTGTTTTTGAGACAGGGTCTTGCTACACTCTCCGGGCTGGCCTCAAACTTGCAATCCTGCCTCAGCTTTCCAGTAGCTGAGATTATAGGTGTGCTGCCACATCCATCTCAGTAACCAATTCTTGTCTGATGTTTTGTATTTTTTAAATTTCTATTTGAAAAACATGAAATATGTTAATTCTTTTCCATTTTCCCCTGACACACCTGTTCCTAACAATCCATTTATAGAATATTACCACTTTTCTTGCTAAACTATTTTTACTCTCCTTGAGAATAGGGACCATGATCTCTATCACAAGCAAGACTTAAATTGAAGTAACTGGAAAATTACTTTTAACACATAGCCAATGTCCTATTTCCCTCTTTATTTCCTTAATGGAAGCAAAGTTCCAAGTCATCTTTAACCTTTTGCTGTTTCTGTTGATAGTTTCAAAACTGTCATCCTAGGGTTCCTTCAGACACATTATTCTGCAGGAGTGCTGTTTCCATAAACAGACGCATAATTTACCATGGGCCCAAGTACACGCTCAGAGCCTTCCCTTGATTCCACCACAGTGACTTCTGTGGACATATGGCAACTATCAGGATGATTTCAATCAAATTTCAGGAATGAGAGAACATAAAGTTCATAGAAAATAAATTTTTTATCTTAATGTAATGTGACATTTTTTTCAATGATGTATCATTTAACTTCTAGAGTGCCCAGCATTTTAGATTATATAACCAGGATTTATCATCATTCTTTTTGAGTCCAGTACTTTCTCATTTTGCATCATGATTATTGTAAATGTCTCTTTATTGATACCCTTAAACCGACCCTCTCCATTACAGACTTGGCTATATTTCTAAAATTAAAACATTATAGCTTCCCTAGCAAAACCTTTCCATGTATCAAAAAATAAATCAAATATCACTAAAAAAAGAAAAGGGTGAACTGTGTCAATAGCATATTTGTGTATAGCTCAGGCAAGGAAAAAAATCCCCTGGCAAAGGCATGCTTAAAATCAGACCTTGTGTTCTTTCAGAACTCTGTTCAACCCAGATTCATGTTCGTTGCTGGGGAATAAAATGATGTTATTTCAATTTGAGACACATTTGCTTCTCTGTCTTTATTCAGTAATAACATTGCTCTGTGCTTTAGGCATTTCCAAATCCTTAGAATCCCAACATTCAAAATTGGAAAATTATCAATCTTTTTCATCATTAGTTAATTAGTTAAGTTTTAATGGTATTAGGGATTGACCCTGGGGTGCTCTACCACTGAGCAACATCCCCAGTCCATTTCATTTTTTATTTTGAGAAAGATTCTTGCTAAATTTCCCAGATTGGCATCAAACTTGAGATCCTCCTGCCTCAGCCTCCCAAGTATCTGGAATTACAGGTGTGGGGTACCACACCTGACCGCCATGCCTTTAATTCCTCCATTTGGAGTCCCATCATGAGTGAGCTTAGTTCATCAATCACCAGGTAACTCTCAGCTTATGTTGAAACTCTGAAGCCTGTTCTATAACACAACAGGAAGAAATGACCACCCCTTGTTCTAGGGTCTTTACCTATCCCGCAGTACCAAACACTTGCTCCTGACTAGCAATTCTAGCATTGCCTGCTGGTTATTTTTTATATGATTTACTCCACCATTTCAGTATAGTTCTAGAACTTGTTTTGGTTTGTTTGTTTATTTTCAAATAAGCATCTTCTGCATGAATGCTTCCAATTCTACACTGAAAATCAAGGACCTGCTTTATCTCTCCACTAGCTCAGAAACCTAATTCTGTTTCTGTTCCTTCCACCACTGAGTCTGTTCCTTCTACAGTGTTATCTCAGTTCATTGTAATTCCAAATAGATCCTGTTGCTCAGAAGAGAAACTTAGAGTCATTTCAAACTCTTCTTTTTTACCTAACATGGCAAATGAAATCTATCACCAAATTCTATGTACTATGGATTTTTTTTGTTTTTTGCTCTGCCTTTTTTTTTTTTTTGAGATGGGGTTTGTTATATTTTCCAGGTTGGTCCTTACACCTAGGATTCCCTAATAGCTGGAACTTTAGTGCACACCAGCATACCTGGCTGACTCTTAGTTTCAAAACACACACAGCTTAATCACTTTTCCCATCTCCACCTCTAGCTATGTGGTTTACTATTATCATCATCTTCTTGAATTATTAGAGTAAACTTGCTTCCACCCTTATTCTTGTTTCCAGGTCTACTCTTGACAAAGCAGTCAATGATCCTTTAAAAATCAAGGCAGACCAAATCTCTTCTCAGACCAAAACCTTCCAATAATTCCATCCTAGTCAAAGAAAAAGTCATGAAGTCTCAGAGTGACCTACAAGACCATAAATTACCTGGAGGCTCACATTTTTAGGACCTCATTCTGGTCCCTCCTCCTGAACAGAATGTTCAGGGGAGAAGAGGACATCAGAGGCAATGAGTTTGCATGTGTTTCAATTACTTCCTTGGATAGAATTTGAACCTGTTGATGTCTATGCTTATTGTCCAATGAAATTTTTGTGTATGGCTGAGAAAACTCACTAATATTTGTGAGTTTTCTTCATGTGATTTTTTTGTAACACATGAATAGGTCAAACTGAATTCCTTCAAACACCAAACACATTTCTTCTACATAGTTTTACAGAAAATACATGGCTAATAATAAAATGTAGAAAATAAATAGGTGAAATTAATGAAACACTAGAAAGGTCACTTCTAGAGGGAAATAAACTAGGAGTTTATGTCAATTTTATAGTATCCTAATATATTATGCTTATTTTATGTTATAAAATTTTATAATATGTTTTAATAAAATATTTTTTTTCATTTTCTCCCATGAGAACTATAGAAATTCTAGGAATAAAATTAATAAAGATTCAGCTGAGCATATTTGAGAATAAAATTCTAATTTTTGTCATGAACATTTAAAACTGTCTTCCATATCAGCTTTAATTCCCCAACCCTTCTAATTTTTTGAGATAGGTTCTCTCTATGTGGCCCAGACTGGTCTCCAACTTGCAATCCTATTGCTACAACTGGAATTACTGTTCCAGCTATCTTTGTCATTTTTCTTTCAACAGTGTCTGAGCTACTATAATTATGCTGTATTTACTTACTACTTTGTAAATTGCTAGTAAAATGTACACATAATAGTATTCATTATAGTTATTACACAAAAGTTCTTAGCATTTAATACAAATATTAAGGCCAAGTAAAATGTGTTTCTTCTTAGAATACGAAGATTTTAGTTTGTATAGTTATCCTTTTTAGAATATTTGACTAACTCATCATATTGGAATGCACATTGAACTTAATTTGGGCTTAGTTATTTTATGTAACTGTTGGGAAGGCAAGTTTATGCACATGAGCTTTCAGTCCACCCTGGGTCATTTAACAATGGGCCTGGAACAATTCTTTACTGATAAAGAGCAAACACAATCCCTGCCATGTTTACCATGTTTGGTGGAATTATCTTTACATATTTCAGGCTCACTGAGGCCTGACAGATTGCCTCCCCCTCTGAAAAGGAGATTAGTATGGATGGGCATAGTCCTCTGTGTTATTCATCAAGACAATGGGAGAATGATTCTAAAGGCTTTCGGGACTGCCTAGCTCATTGCAGACCAAGTATACTTGGTATTTGGGTGGAGACAGATTTTAAGACCCTACTCCACAGATCCAATGCAATGCTTCTCAACCAATTTAGCTATAGCACTAGCAAGGCCATGCATGGCTCATTCTGCCCCTTGAAAGAGTATAAGTGGTAAACCACAATAGCATCTATGTGCAGGATCACGGAGTGCAAGAGCTGTGGGGGCATGGATTCTTCCACCTAGATTTCAGGACCTGGGGCTCAGGCAGAGAACAGTCACAAGTACAGGGCCATTGCAAAGTCCTCACCAGGACAATGCCCAGTGAAACCATGGGGGCAAGCCTATCTCCAAGATCCCAGACTAGAAGAGTCACTACTGATCACCTTCAGCCTGGGAACACCATCCCTGATCCCTGGCATGTGACTCCAATCCATGGGAAATGCTGCCTGGGTGTCACCCACCAAAAGCCATTGGGGCATAGATTCCTGGAGCTTTGTAGTCCTTACACCCCTGCCCAGTACAGAAGATGGAAGATGTATTACCAAACTAGGACGATTTTGCTTGCTGTGCAATAAAATGAACAACAAAACTGCAATAGAGAAGGAGTTTATTTTACATGTTGTACAAATTGTGAGAAGACAGAACACCCAAGTCTCAAATCAGCCTTCCTGAGGATAGAATCAAAAGATATTCATGGCATTACAAAAAAAAGGATTGGGTGAGGTACAGAGAAAGGTGATTGTGGGTAATGAAAAGTAAAAAAATCAATGCTCTGTACATTAGTAATCAAACTTATTGTTCTACATAGGATACAAGTTCAAAAAAGTGGAGTGTTAACATGATCTGAGTCCATAGGGTTTGGGCCTCTGATATCAAATGGAAGCAAATTTTGTTATGTGCATATATGAATGTCACATTGAACCCCACAATGTATATAATTAAAAAGCATCAATAAATTTTTTTTTTAAAACAGATCACCTATCAGACATCAGCACAGGTTCAAGTGGTTTCAAGTGATTTTAGTTGTAGAAAAACAACCGAGACTGGTTAACATTGTGACACTCAAGTCAAAGTTGTTATTTATGATGCTGCTTAGCGAGATGACCTCTAACATTGGTGATAAAAGTAAGTAGCTAAAAGCTAGGAAAGCTAGAACATTTATTTGGGTTTTCCCTTGGTTTCACATGGAACCAAAAAAGATTACTCTCAATCTTTAAGATTCAGTATTATTTCTCTTGTTCTGTTTTGGATTTACTTGGAAACTATTATCTTTTTCTTCTTTCCTATTTCTTCTTTTGGAATGGGAATGTGTATCCTACACCTGTCCCACCATTGTATTTTGGAAGTCCAACACTTGTTTGATTTCACAGGTTCACAGACATAAAGAATTTTGCCTTGGGACTAATCATACCTGAAGTCACATCCATAACTGATTAAGATGATCTTTAGAGGCTTTGGTCTAGGGTTTTAAAGTTGATGATTGAATAAGCTAAGACTTTTGAGGCTATTGGGATGAAATGAAAGATTTTGCATGAATATGGAGGTATGGGAGGACATACCAGGGTCTAAATGTTTGTGTACCTCCAAAATTCATTTCTAACATGTTGCTGTTAAGAGGTGGAATCTTTGGGAGGAGACTCAGTTGTGAGGGTAGAATTCTGATGAATGGGATTAATGGCCTTATAAAAATAGCTTCTCCTTTTCACCATGCAAAGACACTATAGGAAACAGGGGTTCACCAAATGCCAGATTTGATCTTGAAATTCCAGCCTCCAAAACTGTGAGAAATAAATTTTGGTCATTTATAAATTACCCAGGTTAAGTTATTTTGCATGACATGAGCTAAAAGTTCAGAAATTCCAGGACCCAGCACAGAAATTTACAATTCCAAGGAGCCACTTTGGCAAGACATCAAAGAAGTATTCCAGATACAATAAGGCAAAAATTGTTAACATTGCACTCAATAAATAGAGAGGAAGACCAAAAACTAGAGGGCTTCTTTGGGTTCTGAAGACAGCATACACCCCACCTGTGCCTTCTCTTGGTCCCCACTGTCAAGGTGGCCTTCAAAGTCACCAATTTCAAATGGGACAGGCCTTAAAAGTCATTCAACAAGCACGGGACCTGGTAGGTCATAATAAGTATCAAAAATCATTCACTGAATATATCAATGGACTGGACGTGAATGTACACCTCAGATATTAAAATGGGCCAAGAACCAAGAAATGATCTTGGAAAATTCCAAGACTAACACCTTAGACCCTTTGGAGACTTTTATCCTGTGGAACTGTAGGTAGCTACAACCACCACACATGCTCATTGGAATCTGTGATGACAGGAAACCAATAGTGGTGTGCACTGGCCTCTAAGAATGAAAAAGTAGTTTGCCTAAGGTGATTACCAGAAACACCCTTTTCAAATATCAGCTCCTTGCTTGCCATTTAGCATGGTGGGGATTGAATATCTTATGGCCAGAGTAATTTTTCATTCACAAATACCACCAATAAAGTTGGATAAGCTCAGCAGAGCTCAGTCATCAAATGAATGGTAAATCTAAGATCAGATCTGTGAAATGAAATAGGTAAATCTAAGACCAGACCTGACCCCAGGAGACCAGTAGACCACATAAACAAATTCCCAGCCAATCAGAATAAATCAAGAAAAATATGGAGGATACTTTGGTCCCTCTTTTGAGTATCTGGAGTCCAATATTTAGTGGCATGCCTATTGATGACATAATTTACTGACTCCTCTGCAAAACTAAAGGAAGACAGGATCAGCTGGGCTGGGGACACCATCTGGTTAATAGATGTTATCTTTTAACAGATTATACATTGGACGTTTTACCCTGTGGGTCAAACTACAAGCTATGGTAATGACTATGCAGGTGACTCCTGACTACCATATTTTGCTACACTTTCACCAACATTTTCACTAAGCCTTTGCCAGTGGTCTAACTAACTGGTCAGGATGATAGCAACTAAATGAGTTAACTGTTAAGAGATTCTTTGTGTGAAGGCAAGGACTAAAGCAGCAGTTTGCTGCCTGGAAAAGACAAATACATAGTACTAATATGGATACTCATATAACAAAGATGTTTCTAAATTAAAATATACAAGACTTCTGCTGGTCAAGCTTATGCTGAAGAGGTAGCAACAATCACCCACTGGATACCTCAGTGAACTGGCTATATATAAAAATGAACCAAGACCCAAGAAATGTCTGGAAAAATGTTTAGATTAAGGATGCAAATAATTGTGATTCTTGACAATGGACCAAAATCATACAAAAAGAAGATGACTACACACTTTTTGAGGACTAGTACCTAAGTCTGACAGATTGACTACATCAGACTCCTGGTCCCTAGCCATGAGCCCTAAGGGTGTCTCATTCCCATTAATACCTTCTCCGGCTAAGGCATTGATATTTTAGTCAACCATGTGGTATATGGTGTTCTGATCAACAGGAACCAAGTATATTATAAATGATATGAATCCATTTTCAATTATTTTTTACTTGATTGTAAAATAAATAATACTAGAAAAAAGATCTCTTGTAAAGACCTCTCACGTTGTTGGATAGGCAGATTCAATATTGTGAAAATGGCGATACAAACAAGAGCAATATACAGATTCAATGTAATCCCCACAAAAATATCAATAGCGTTATTCACAAGCTATAAAAAAATTCCTAAAATCTATTTGGAAGAATAAGAGATGCAGAGTAGCCAAAGCAATACTGAGCAAGAAAAGTGATGTAGGAGGTATCAAAATAACCAATGTCAAATTATGTTAAAAAGCTATAGTAACATTTCTCTTATTACTAGAGATGTTGAACATTTTTTCATATATCTGTTGATTGCTTGTACATCTTCTTCTGTGAAGTGTCTGTTCATTTCCTTAGCCCATTTGTTGATTGGGTTATTTGTATTCTTGGTGTAGAGTTTTTTGATTTCTTTATATATTCTGGACATTAGCGCTCTATCTGTAGTATGAGGGGCAAAGATTTTCCCCAACTCTGGAGGCTCTCTCTTCACATTGCTGATAGTTTCCTCTGCTGAGAGAAAGCTTTTTAGTTTGAATCTATCCCAGTGGTTGATTCTTGCTTTTTTTTTTTTTTTTTTTTTATTGTAAACAAATGGGATACATGTTGTTTCTCTGTTTGTACATGGCGTAAAGGCATACCATTTGTGTAATCATAAATTTACATAGAGCAATGTTGTTTGATTCATTCTGTTATTTTTTTCCCTTCCCCCCACCCCTCCCACCCCTCTTTACCCTCTATACAGTAGTTCCTTCCTCTATACTTGCCCCCCTCCCTAACCCTAACTCTAACCCTTCCCTCCCCCCCATTATGTGTCAACCTCCACTTATTAGCGATATCATTCGTCCTTTGGCTTTTTGAGATTGGCTTATCTCACTTAGCATGATATTCTCCAATTTCATCCATTTGCCTGCAAATGTCATAATTTTATCATTCTTTATGGCTGAGTAATATTCCATAGTATATATATACCACAGTTTCTTTATCCACTCATCAATTGAAGGGCATCTAGGTTGGTTCCACAGTCTGGCTATTGTGAATTGAGCAGCTATGAACATTGATGTGGCTGTATTTCTGTAGTATGCTGATTTTAAGTCCTTTGGGTATAGGCCAAGGAGTGGGATAGCTGGGTCAAATGGTGGTTCCATTCCAAGTTTTCTAAGGAATCTCCACACTGCTTTCCATAGCGGCTGCACTAATTTGCAGCCCCACCAGCAGTGTATGAGTGTACCTTTCTCCCCACATCCTCGCCAACACCTGTTGTTGCTCGTATTCTTGATAATCGCCATTCTAATTGGGGTGAGATGGAACCTTAGGGTGGTTTTGATTTGCATTTCTCTTATTACTAGAGATGTTGAACATTTTTCCATATGTTTGTTGATTGCTTGTAGATCTTCTTCTGTGAAGTGTCTATTCATTTCCTTAGCCCATTTGTTGACTGGACTGTTTGAATTCTTGGAGTAGAGTTTTTTGAGTTCTTTATAGATTCTGGAGATTAGTGCTCTATCTGAAGTATGATTGGCAAAGATATTCTCCCACTCTGTAGGCTCTTTCTTCGCATTGCTGATGGTTTCCTTTGCTGAGAGAAAGCTTTTTAGTTTGAATCTATCCCAGTGGTTGATTCTAGCTTTTATTTCTTGTGCTATGGGAGTCCTGTTAAGGAAGTCTGGTCCTAGACCAACAAGATGAAGATTTGGACCTACTTTTTCTTCTATAATCTGCAGGGTCTCTGGTCTGATTCCGAGGTCCTTAATCCATTTTGAGTTTAGTTTCGTGCATGGTGAGAGATATGGGTTTAGTTTCATTCTGTTGCATATGGATTTCCAATTCTCCCAGCACCATTTGTTGAAGAGGCTATCTTTTCTCCATTGCATATTTTTGGCCCCTTTGTCTAGTATGAGAAAATTGTATTTATTTGGGTTTGTGTCCGTGTCCTCTATTCTGTACCATTGATCTACCTTTCTATTTTGGTACCAATACCATGCCGTTTTTGTTACTATTGCTTTGTAGTAGAGTTGAAGATCTGGTATTGCAATACCCCCTGTTTCACTCTTCCTGCTAAGGATTGCTTTAGCTATTCTGGGTTTCTTATTCTTCCAGATGAATTTCATAATTGCCTGCTCTATTTCTGTAAGGTACGTCATTGGGATTTTAATTGGAATTGCATTGAATTTGTATAGCACTTTAGGTAGTATGGCCATTTTGACAATATTAATTCTTCCTATCCAAGAACATGGAAGATCTTTCCATCTTCTAAGGTGTTCTTTAATTTCTTTCTTTAGTGTTGTATAGTTCTCATTGTAGAGGTCTTTCACCTCTTTTGTGAGATTGATTCCCAAGTATTTTATTTTTTTCGAGGCTATTGTGAATGGGGTAGTTTTCCTAATTTCTCTTTCTGAAGATTCATCACTTATGTATAAAAATGCGTTGGATTTATGGGCATTGATCTTGTAACCTGCTACTTTACTGAAATCACTTATGAGTTCTAAGAGTTTTCTGGTGGAATTTCCAGGTTCCTCTAAATATATAATCATGTCATCAGCGAACAGGGATAGTTTGAGTTCTTCTTTTCCAATTCGTATCCCTTTAATTTCTTTGGTTTGTCTAATTGCTCTGGCCAGAGTCTCAAGAACGATGTTGAATAGAAGTGGTGAAAGAGGGCATCCCTGCCTTGTTCCAGTTTTTAGGGGGAATGCTTTCAGCTTTTCACCATTTAGAATGATATTAGCCATGGGCTTAGCATAAATGGCCTTTACAATATTAAGGAATGTTCCCACTATCCCTATTTGTTCTAGTGTTTTGAGCATGAAGGGGTGCTGAATTTTATCAAATGCTTTTTCTGCGTCTATTGAAATAATCATGTGATTCTTGACTTTAAGTCTATTAATATGGTGAATTACGTTTATTGATTTCCTGATGTTGAACCAACCTTGCATCCCTGGGATGAAACCCACTTGATCATGGTGCACTATCTTTTTAATATGTTTTTGTATGCGATTTGCTAAAATTTTGTTGAGAATTTTTGCGTCGATGTTCATTAAGGATATTGGTCTGAAATTTTCTTTCCTTGATGAGTCTCTGTCTGGTTTAGGTATCAGTGTGATATTGGCTTCATAGAATGAGTTTGGGAGGGTTCCCTCCTCTTCTATTTTATGGAATACTTTGAGAAGTATTGGAATGAGCTCTTCCTTAAAGGTTTTGTAGAACTCGGCTGAGAACCCATCTGGTCCTGGACTTTTCTTTGTTGGTAGGCTTTTGATGACTTCTTCTATTTCAGTACTTGAAATTGGTCTATTTAAATTGTTTATGTCCTCCTCATTCAGTTTAGGCAATTCATATGTCTCTAGAAACCTGTTGATGTCTTCGAAATTTTCTATTTTGTTGGAGTATAGATTTTCAAAATAGCTTCTAATTATGTTTTGTATTTCCATCCTGTCTGTAGTGATATTTCCTTGTTCATTCCGAATTTTAGTGATTTGGGTTTTCTCTCGTCTTCTCTTTGTTAGTGTGGCTAAAGGTTTATCAATTTTGTTTATTTTTTCGAAGAACCAACTATTTATTTTGTCAATTTTTTGTATTGTTTCTTTTGTTTCAATTTCATTGATTTCAGCTCTGAGTTTAACAATTTCCTGTCTTCTACTACTTTTGGTGCTGTTCTGTTCTTCTTTTTCTAAGGCTTTGAGCTGTAGTGTTAGGTTGTTTATTTGTTGAGTTTTACTTCTTTTATTAAATGCGCTCCATGAAATAAATTTCCCTCTAAATACTGCTTTCATAGTGTCCCAGAGGTTTTGATATGATGTTTCTTTGTTCTCATTTACCTCTAAGAATTTTTTAATTTCCTTCTTAATATCTTCTGTTATCCATTCATCATATAATAGCATATTGTTTAACCTCCAGATGTTGGAATAGTTTCTGTGTTTTACTCTTTCATTTATTTCTAACTTCAATCCATTATGATCTGATAGAATACATGCTAGTGTCTCTATCTTCTTGTATTTGCTAACATTAGCTTTGTGGCATAATATATGGTCTATTTTAGAGAAGGATCCATGTGCTGCTGAGAAGAAAGTGTATTCACTCTTGGTTGGATGGAATATTCTATAAATGTCCGTTAAGTCTAAATTATTGATTGTGTTGTTGAGATCTATGGTTTCTTTGCTCAATTTTTGTCTGGAAGATCTGTCCAGTGGTGAGAGCGGCGTGTTAAAATCACCTAGTATTATTGTGTTGTGGTCTATTTGGTTTCTGAAATTGAGAAGGATTTGTTTGACATACATAGATGAGCCACTGTTTGGGGCATAGATGTTTATGATTGTTATATCTTGCTGATTTATGCTTCCCTTAAGCAGTATGAAATAACCTTCTTTATCCCTTCTGACTAACTTTGGCTTGAAGTCCACATTATCGGAAATGAGGATGGATACTCCAGCTTTTTTGCTGAGTCCATGTGCATGGTATGTTTTTCCCCATCCTTTCACCTTTAATCTATGGGTATCTTTTTCTATGAGGTGAGTCTCTTGCAGGCAACATATTGTTGGATCTTTCTTTTTAATCCAGTCTGCCAGTCTATGTCTTTTGATTGATGAATTCAGGCCATTAACGTTCAGGGTTATTATAGAGAAATGATTTGGTTTCCCGGTCATTTGGTTCATTTTTAAAATTTTGTTTATTTATTTGTTTGACACAACTTGTTTCCTCCTTTATTTGACAATTCCTTTAGGATAATTCCTCCCTTTGCTGATTTGCTTCTTTGTTTTTCATCTCTTCCTCATGGAATATTTTGTTGAGAATGTTCTGTAATGCTGGCTTTCTTTTTGTAAATTCTTTTAGCTTTTGTTTATCATGGAAGGATTTTATTTCATCGTCAAATTTGAAGGTAAGTTTTGCTGGGTATAAGATTCTTGGTTGGCATCCATTTTCTTTCAGGGCTTGAAAAATGTTGTTCCAGGACCTTCTAGCTTTTAGGGTCTGGATTGAAAAATCTGCTGATATGCGTATTGGTTTCCCCCTGAATGTAATTTGGTTCTTTTCTCTCACAGCCTTTAAAATTCTGTCTTTATTTTGTATGTTAGGTATTTTCATTATAATGTGCCTTGGTGTGGGTCTGTTGTAATTTTGTGTATTTGGAGTCCTGTAAGCCTCTTGAACTTGATTTTCCATTTCATTCTTCAGATTTGGGAAATTTTCTGATATTATTTCATTGAATAGGTTGTTCATTCCTTTGGCTTGTTTCTCTAGGCCTTCCTCAATCCCAATAATTCTTAAATTTGGCCTTTTCATGATATCCCATAGTTCTTGTAGATTCTGTTCATGATTTCTTACCATCTTCTCTGTTTGTTCAGCTTTGTTTTCAAGGTTAAATATTTTGTCTTCAATGTCTGAGGTTCTGTCTTCCAGGTGTTCTATCCTATTGGATATGCTTTCTATGGAGTTCTTAATTTGGTTTATTGTTTCCTTCATGTCAAGGATTTCTGTTTGGTTTTTTTTCAATATCTCTAACTCTTTATTGAAATGATCTTTTGCTTCCTGTATTTGCTCTTTTAACTGTCGATTGGTGCGATCAATCAATGCTTGCATTTGCTCTTTCATCTCATCATTCAATGCTTGCATTTGCTCTTTCATCTCCTCGTTTGCTTCTCTGATCATTTTAATTATGTACATTCTGAACTCCTTTTCTGTCATTTCTTCTGCCATGCTGTCATTGGGTTTTATTGATGTAACATCTAGATTTGTTTGCAGCATTTTCTTTCCTTGTTTTCTCATGTTGTTCAGATATCAGTGGACCGCTGAGATATTGCAGATTTCCTCTGTTGATTTACAATGACCCTGAAGATTTCTATATATATCCCCTCTTAGCCTTCAGTAGGCTGAAGTCTTGGAGGAGGTTGATAATGCGGTGCTCCACAAGGAAGCTGCCTCTCTAGGAGTAGTGGCCTTCAGGTGGGGTATATTCCCTGCTAGTGGGCAGAGGTGCCTCCACTTGTTGACCAATGGTCATCCAAAGGGGACCTAGGCTGTGGGCTGAGGCAAGGCCTGTTTGGGCCTGAGCCTCTGGTTTTACTGTCCTTGTGGGAAACCTCACCCAGCAGGGAAGACTCACCCGGTGGGGAGGTCTCGCTGGTCAGTTTCCTCCTAGAGGTTCCCCTCAATTTACATCTACTGCCTGGGCTGGGCTGCCTTCCTCTGCAAAGTTTCCAGGGGCCCGGCCCTACCTCCTGGGCCTGGGAGCCTCACCCTTCGCAGATGAATCTCCTTAGGCTGCCCCTCCTCAGAGAATTTGCCCATAGGCCTGGAACCTTCGCTCCGCCCTAAGCCTGTCTCTGTGCGGCTCTTCCACCCAGAAGCCTCCTAGATCCTGGGACCCTGTTCTGCACCTAATCGCCTGGCTGCGTGGCCCCTCCTCTGAGCAGCCACCTGTGGCCCCGAACAATCGCTCTGAGTCCCAGAGACCCGCCACAGGCCTCTTCCTCCAGACAGCTGCCCAGTATGCCGGTGCGGTCACTAGGAGTCCAAGAAACTCACTTCGTGCCTCCTCCTCCCACCAACCACCCGTAGCCCGGGGCAATCAATCACTCCGAGTCGAAGTGACCCTGCCCGTTCCTCCTCCTTCTCCAGATAACCCCCCGGGTGTTCAGGAGCAGTCCCTCTGAGTGGCTCTGAATCCACGTGACCCGCTGCACGGGTCCTCTGGGCCACCGCCCGGAGCTCTGGTGTGGTCCTTCAAGACCAAGCGTCCCACCACGCTTCTCCTCCAGGCAGCCCCCCTGTGTTCAGGAGCTGTCACTTTAAGACCAAATAACTCACCACTCGCCTTCTCCTCTGAGCAGCCGCCTGGAGCACTAATGCAGTCACTGTGAGTCCAAAGGACCCGCCGCGCTCCTTCTCCTCCTTCTCCTACTCCTCCGGGCAGGCCCCGGGGTTCAGAAGTGGTCAGGGTCCAAACAGCTCGCCACGCAGCCCCTTCTCTGGCAACCGCCTGTAGTTCCCGTATAGTCGCCCGAATCCAAGCGGCTGCTCCTCTTCCTCCTCGTCCTCAGGGCAGGCCCCGGGGTTCAGAAGCGTTGTTCTGATTCCAAACAGCTCGCCGCGTGGCTTCTCCTCTGGCAACCGCCTGCAGCTCTGGCGCAGTCTCTCTGAATCCAAGTGGCCACGCTCCTCTCCTCCTCCTCAGGGCAGGCCCTGGTGTCCTGAGTCCACACAGTTCTCCCCGCCTCTCCTCCCCCGGGCAGCCGCCGGAGCCCCAGTGGCTGTTCCGAGTCCCAGCGCTGTGCCGACCGGCCTCCTCTATGGCGCTCCAGCGGGGGGAGGGGCGTCTCGCCGGCAGTTCTACTTCACAAAGTTTCCTGCGTTCCGGGACCCCCGTCCCATCCGGGATGCCCCCCCAGGGGGTGAGAGTCACCCGGCTACTTTGAGTTGGTCCCAAGCGTCTCAATATCTCCTCTCTTGAATCCTGAGTTCTGGAGCAACACGTAATGCAGCCACCCTCTAGGCCGCCATCTTGAAAACCGATTCTTGCTTTTATTTCTTGTGCTATGGGAGTCCTGTTGAGGAAGTCTGATACTAAGCCGACCTGTTGAAGATTTGGACCTACTTTTTCTTCTATAAGATGCAGGGTCTCTGGTCTGATTCCGAGGTCCTTGATCCATTTTGAGTTGAGTTTTGTGCAGGGTGAGAGATAGGGGTTTAATTTCATTCTGTTGCATATGGTTTTCCAGTTTTCCCAGCATCATTTGTTGAAGAGGCTATCTTTTCTCCATTGCATATTTTTGGCCCCTTTGTCTAGTATGAGAAAATTGTATTTATTTGGGTTTATGCCCATGTCCTCTATTCTGTACCATTGATGTACCTATCTATTTTGGTACCAATACCATGCCATTTTTGTTACTATTGCTTTGTAGTAGAGTTGAAGATCTGGTATTGTGATACCCCCTGCTTCACTCTTTCTGCTAAGGATTGCTTTAGCTATTCTGGGTTTCTTATTCTTCCAGATGAATTTCATGATTGCTTGCTCTATTTCTGTGAGGTAGGTCATTGGGATTTTAATTGGAATTGCATTGAATCTGTATAGCACTTTTGGTAGTATGGCCATTTTGACAATATTAATTCTGGCTATCCAAGAACATGGGAGATCTTTCCATCTTCTCAGGTTTTCTTTAATTTCTTTCTTTAGTGTTCTGTAGTTCTCATTGTAGAGGTCTTTCACCTCTTTTGTGAGATTGATAGAATGGCTATTATCAAGAACACAAGCAACAATAGGTGTTGGTGAGGATGTGGGGAAAAAGGTACACTCATACATTGCTGGTGGGGTTGCAAATTAGTGCAACCACTCTGGAAAGCAGTATGGAGATTCCTCAGAAAGCTTGGAATGGAACCACCATTTGACCCAGCTATCCCACTCCTCGGCCTATACCCAAAGGACTTAAAATCAGCATACTACAGCGATACAGCTACATCAATGTTCATTGCTGCTCAATTCACCATAGCCAGATTGTGAAACCAACCTAGATGTCCTTCAATTGAATGGATATAGAAACTGTGGCATATATATATACAATGGAATATTACTCCGACATAAAGAATGATAAGATTATGGCATTTGCAGGCAAATGAATGAAATTGGAGAATATCATGCTAAGTGAGATAAGCCAATCTCAAAAAACCAAAGGACGAATGATCTTGCTGATAAGTGGATGATGACATATAATGGGGGGTGGAAGGGGTTAGCATTAGGGATAGGATTAAGTTTAGGGAAAGGTTAGGGAGGGGGGCAAGAATGGAGGAAGGAAGGACTGTATAGAGGGAAAAGAGGAGTGGGTGGGGGGGGGCGGGGGAAAAATGGCAGAGTGACTCAAACAACATTGCCCTGTGTAACTTTATGATTACACGAATGGTATGCCTTTACTCCATGTACAGAGAATCAAAATGTATCCCATTTGTTTACAATAAAGAAATAAATAAATAAAGTACCTAAAAAAGGTGCTTTTAAAATACTTAAAAAAAAAAAGCTATAGTAACAAAAACAGCATGGTATGGACATCAAAATAGACATGAAGACCAATGGAATAGAATAGATGACTCAGAGAAAAACCCACATACTTCAACCTTCTGATACTTGACTTCTGATACTTGACAAAGGTACCAAAAATACATGTTGGAGAAAAGATAGACTTTTAAACAAATGGTGCTAAGAAAACTGAACATCCGTATGTAGAAGAATGAAACTGTCACTCTGCACAAAAAATCAAATCAAAATGGATCAAAGACTTAGGATTAGACCAGGAACTTTGCATCTGCTAAAAGAAAACACAAGGTTGGCACTCCATCATATTGGTGCAGGTGTTAACTTCCTCAACAAGTAAAGGTCAAGAAATAAAACTGAGAATCAGTTAGTGGGGTGCCATCAAATTAAAAATTTCCACCTATCAAAGAAATGGTTAAGAAAATGAAGAAAGAGCCTACAGAATGGGAAAAAAAAAATCTTTGCCAGCTTCTCCTCTGACAGGGGATTGATATCCAAAACATATGAAGAATTCAAGAAACTTAACACAGATTTCATCTCAGTCCAGTTAGAATGGCAATTATCAAGAGTATTATACATAAAAAGTGCTGGTGAGGATGTGGGGGAGAGGCACATTTATGCATTGTTGGTGGGACTGCAAATTAGTTCAAGTACTCTGGAAAGTAGGATGGAGATGCCTCAGAAAACTAGGAATGGAACCATCACATGACCCAGCTATTCCACTCCTTGATATTTATCCAAAAGAACTTAAATCATCACACTATATCGATATAGTCACTTCGATGTTTATAACAGCACACTTCAAAATACCCAAATTTTGGAGTCAGCCCAAATGCCCATCAGTAAATGAACAAGTTAAGAAAATGTGGTATAGATACACAAAAGAGTTTTACTCAGTCTTAATGAAGAATAAAATTATGGCACTTGCTGCTAAATAAATAGAAATGGAGAACATCATTCCAAGTCATACACAGAAAATTAAGGGCCAAATATTTTCTTTCACATGTGGAAGCTGGAGCCAAATAAGGAAAAGAAAGCAGGAGGGGATACGATATCATAAAGCTAAAGAGAAGAGCAATGGAGCAGAAGAAGGAGGTTGAGAGGGAGGGAGAGGGATAAGAAAGGGGAGGAAACGTAGAATCAATTTAACAAAAATCACATTATGTGCATATATAAATATACTATAAAAATTAACTTTTATGTATATGTAGAAAGCATCGATCAAAAATAAATGAATGAAAGGAAGATTTTTAAGTAGAGAAAGGGGAATATAGGCAGAGGGGAGGGAAGAGAAGAGGGAAACTATAATGGAGTAAATTAAATTCCATGCATTTACAGTTTTATTGAAGTGCACCTAACTTCTGAGTATAACTAAAATTCTCTAATAAAAATGAATGAATAAATAGACAAATAGGAAAAAAATTCTCCTGTATTTGACTCAATATGTACTTTTTATGACTACTTGCCTTATTACACCCCTGTATAGCCTTGCCTGCTTACACAAACATACATATAAATGAACTTATAATTATAGAATGTTTTATGCAAAAATTCTATTAAAATTAATAAATATTTCTTGATATGGTGATACACATCTGAATTCCAGCCACTTGGGAGACCAAGGCAGGAGGATTGGCAGTTCAAGGTCAACATGGATGATCTAGCAAGACCAATAAATAAAAAGACTGTGGGTATAGCTCAGTGGTAGAGCCCAAGCCTAGCATGCACAAAGGCCTGGATTCAGTATCTAGCATAAAAAAAGGAAAAAAAGAAAAAGAAACAATAAAAGGCAATAAATATTAAACACATTCTATAATATTCTAACATTTTTCCATTTAAAAAAGTGTTTATTCTGTTTTCATTTTTTTGAGAATTGTTATTGTCCTTCATTTGAAAACTATTGGTAGTCTAAATACTTTCTTGACCCACACACACAAAATAATGGCACCAACTCTCTCCGGGAAAGGAATTTCTCCTTTTCCTTTAAATGTAAAATCTGAATGCTGGCATAATACATAGGTATCTTAGTGGCAAGCAAAGATGCCACTCCTAGTTTTTTTGAAAAAATTTTAAGAGTGAGGATTTGAAACTACTTTTTAGTTCTTTTAACAAATTGAGTTCAAATTGAGTCTAGGTAAATTCCATGTGATTTCTTACCATGATTTAACCAGCTAATTTGACCAGCCAACTGGCCTAAAGGAAAATTATTAAGAAATTCTTTATTTTATCCCAAGAGACAGGTGAGAATCAGAAGCTGATGTTATTGCACTCAGGAGACTTCAGATGACTAAAAACAAGCAAGGCAGCTCCTGGAACTGGTTTTCAAACTGAGGTTTGAACTGAGGAGTAATCCACAGTTCTCTCTATGAAGCATCCCTCCATAAAGGCACCTAAGAATTGCTCCAAAGTTTTGAAAGAAATATGTGGTAGCAACCCTGGATATAGATATCACTCTCTCACTGTGGAGAACAGCAACTGTAACCAGCACTGCAGGCAGCAGAGAGTTTGCAATTGGAAGTGTGGCTGGAGAGGAACACACAAAGCAGGTGCTGCTTGTAATTTGCTGAAAGGCTGACTTGTGGAGATATTTAGCAGTTCTGAATTTGTTCTGGTACAGACAAGGTGGTTGGGGGAGGGTCACAGTAATTTTGGTGTAGATATAATCATGCTCCTTTTGTAGTCACAGATGGTGACCCCAGGTGTGATACTTGTGTTTAAGAGTTCACTTTTTTTTAAACTACTATATTGAAGTATGATTGACATGAAAAACAAAACTGTACATCTTGTATAAGACTCAATGAATTTGAGAAGATATGCCCATGAAATAATCACCACCAAGGCCACACATATATCTATCACCTCCTAAAGTTTCTTACAATTTTGTGAGTTACAGACACTATGAGGTCTAGTACATGTCCAGAATAGGTTATTTATTCATAACTGAAACTGTACACCCTTTAACCATCACCCCTCCCCCCCAGAATTTCTTCTTCCCGGTAACTCCTGGAAACTGTGATTCTGCTCTCTACTTCCAAGAACTCATCTCCTTTGCTCTGCAACAATTTTCAATACCTGTGCAATGGCCTTTAAGATCCTTAAATGATCTGATTCCAACTCACCAGCCTCATCTGCTACCACGTTCCTCATCACTTGTACCGGTCTAGCTATTGTATTTCTCTTGGCTTTTAGAAAAGTCCCAGTATCATGACACTCTGATTCTAGTTCCTTTTTGTGGAATGCTCTTCCCCCAAATATTCACAGATTGCTTCTTGTTGTTCCTTGAGGTCTCTTCGCAAATGCTCCATTCTCTATGTGGCCCACCTGTTCATGATATTTAAAATGATGGCCCTTGTTTCTCTCTGTTCATCTCTTCAGTTCTCAAAGCACATCTCACTACCTTATATGTAATATTTTGGTTTACTTACTGTCTGTCTCCCAAACTCCCCCACTATCAATGAAAGCTCTGTAAAGATAGGGTATATTATTTGCCTCTGCTGTATTTCATTACCTGTAAAAGCATTGATCATATAACAGGTTTCTAATAAATATTTGTTGGATGTATAGAATAGTAGCAAAAGCAGAAATTTTAAAGAAATATTGTCTATAACACTTGGTAGTTATGTGACCTTTGTCTCCCCATCTATTATACAGCAATAATAGTGCCCACTCAAAATTATTAGAAGGACAACATGAATTAATATGAATAGGTATGCAAAGAGCATATGACCTACCAGGGACTCCATTCAAAGAAATTTTATTATTCCATCAGCCTTAACCAAAGAAGAGACACTTGCCATTTGCTTTAATAATTGAGTTCATGCTCAATATGTGATTAGTAATTTGAGTTACATTTTTGGTGGTGTTGTTCACACTTGGACCAGCATCATAAAGGGAATGAGAGATCAGACAACTTGTAAGAAGGCATTGGTGCTGGCTATTCAGGAAGAATGACAACACAATCCAAAGAAAGCTTTGATCTTGATAAACTAGTCCAACTCTGGGACTATTTGCAGAAGAAAGTGAGAATGGGAAAAGGGTAAAAAGATGATGAAGTGGTTTTCAGAAATTAAGGGTAAAGTCAAAGTTCCAGAAATCTCTAGGTACTTTCTGTGAGTAATATGAAGAAATAGTCCCATGCTTCAGCCATGCTGCTGCCTTTGAACACAGGCTCCAGGGCAGGTGCTGCATCCATATCTTTTCAAATCTGCAGATGGTGTTTTGAGAGGCCCAAGTTCCAGTTTCAGTTTATGATGTTCCTAAGCAGGTCTTCCACGTCCTCAGCTTAGCTCATTCATCAGGCAGAGAATATCACGCAGGCATCCTCCACCGCTCCGGTTCTCTGAGTGAATATGGCCACCATGCCTTTTTTGCTTTGGCCCCAGCATCTTCTGATTCTTCATGTTTTCCTGCAACCTCCTCTGACAACAATGCTACTTCAAGAGAAATTTACCAGCAAGAAAGAACGCTCCCCCAATCTCTTGTTCCCAAACTCAACATTTGTCATTTCTAGTATATTTGTGTTTGCAGTGGAACACAGTAAGATCTGGATTTGTACATTATCTTCTTGGTTTTATATTTGGTGGATGCAGAAACTGCTATCTTTCGTTCTTTTTAAAAAAAGTAGTTTCTGTGTTTGAGCCAGAATCATATAGTTTCCAATCCTAGATAGCACCTCTCTCCTAAGGTGATTTAGTGTCCTTTATAATTCAGTACAAACTTCTAAATCCTGAATTGGTGTTTTTTTTAATAGAAAAATCTGAAAATTTCTTCTCTATCTTTAGTTTTTTGTTACAATTTGTTTATTGAAAAACCAGTTTCTGTGTTATTTGAAATTCCACAGTTATGCTGATTGCATCCTCATGATGTAATCATTGAGTGAATGAACTTTCAAGGATACTTATTTTGAACTTGTGATGTTTAGGGAAGGAGGTCAGGAATCATATATGTTTATATATAATCTCAGTTTTTTAGAATATGTTTCATTATTTTAGTCTTTTTTTGTTCTTTTTAATTATACATGAGAGTAGAGTGAATTTTGACATATTTATACAAGCATGGCATATATCTCATTATAATTAGGATCCCAATCTTGCGGATGTACATGATGTGAAGTTCACTTTGATGTATCATATATGTTATAGAGAAGTTATGTAGATTCATTCCACTGTCTTTCCTATTCCTGTGCCCCCTCCCTTCTCTTCATTCCTCTTTGTCTAATCCACTGAACATCTATTTGTCCCCCTTGTTCTGTGTTAGCACTCATATCATAGAGAACATTAAATCTTTGGGTTTTGGGGATTGGCTTATTTCACTTAGCATGGTAGTCTCCAGATCCATCCATTTCCTCACAAATATCATAAAGTCACTCTGCCTTATGGCTGAGTAATATTCCATTGTGTATATATACCACATTCATCTGTTGAAGGACACATAGGTTGGTTCCATAGTTTGGTGATTGTGAATTGATACTATATATTATATAACTATAATATATAAATATTGATAATATAATACTATAAACATTGATGTGGCTGTGTCACTGAAATGTGCTGATTTTAACTCCTTTGGATATATATATATATAGGGAAGTGGTATAACTGGATCAAATGGTGATTTCATTCCTTGTTTGTTGAGGAACAACCAAACTGCTTTCCAGAGTGGTTATACCAATTTATAGTCCCATCTGCAATGTACCCTTTCCCCCACATCCTAAACAACATATATTGTTACTTATACTCTTGATAGTTGCCATTCTGATTAGAATTAGGTAAAACCTAAGTGGAGCTTTAACATCCATTTCTCTAATTGCTAGAGATGTTGAACATTTTTTTCACATATTTGTTGACTTTTCTTATTTCTTTTGAGAAGAGTCTGTTTTGTTCCTTTGTCCATTTATTGATTGGGTTGTTTGGATTTTTGGTGCTAAGCTTTTTACATTCTTTTTATGATGAAATTACTCAGTTTAAAGGTTTACATGGCAAGGATAGCATAAAATGTTTCTGACAATATCCCGAACTAATATTGAAAACTTCCCCAAATTATGTTGACTTGTTATTTTTTATGGAATGATTATATGTCCTCTGACTTTTTAAAAATTTATCTGTGTCAGTTTTATAAAAATTGAGAATGCACATATATAAGTAGCCCTCATCCATCTCCCCAAGAGGTATGTCTTGTGCTTCACTCAAATCTATGTCCACATCTCAACCATAGCACCTTCTCATAAAAAGAATCAGATTGCATTAAGTTATCATGTTCAAAGATCTAGAGTTTCCTGAGAATCAAAGCACACAACAGTCTTCTTTCCCTAGGAAATTCCCTGGGATTTACCAAAGTACAGCAAAAAGAAACCCAGAGTAGCACCTTATGGGTAACTACGCTTGCCAGTCTTAGGACAGAAGACTCAGATAAGATGCTCTGAGATTGCCTCCCTCTTTCCTAAGTCTACATTTATACATAAGCACACAGAAAGATAATAGCTGAAGGAAAGAGAGAACTTTGAGCATTTTTTCATCTTTAAACAATATAATGACCTACCTTTATCTTTAAGTGACACCAGAACTTTGGAAACTCCTGGAAATCTATCACTTATCAGATAAAGATCAGTGTCACTAAAAGCTCTTCTTGAAAGCCAACATTTAATATCATTTTCCAATTCAAATATATATTTATTATATATATATATAATATATATATATTATATATATTATATATATATATATATTGGCCCAATATGTCAAGCTATAATCTGATCAGGAGGCTACAAGCGTGATCAAGTCAGATGGAATTTAGGATGACATACTTCCTCTATTTTAAATGAAAAAGTCAATAAATACATAAAATGAGGTAATTACAACTAAATTAAATATTTAAAATAAACAGAGTATTGGAATAGGATATGACTGAGGTGGAGTGGGTTACTTAGACTAATCAGCAAATTTCTCTCTATACAAGTGACACTTGAACTGAGAAAAAGTTTGACATAATTGAGGGACAGAAAGAAATTAAGTGTCACAGAAACACAAGATGTGGTAGAGAAAAGATCAGGCATGGAACCATGGAAGTTGGCTTGCATCAGATGGGGACCTCAAAAATTATTGTGATGGCAATAATGGCAAAAATTATTTCAATGAGAAACATGGGAAAGATATTTTTCACTACACCCCTTGTGTCAGAATTGTACTTGAACCTCTTTATTTTGAAAGAGCTCACCCTTCTGGATTTAAACCATGGAGAGAACGCTTGACCGCCAACATTTGCTGCTCCAAACAACCCCTTAGAATTCTACTTTCCTCTCTGGTCTGGAGAGCGCTGCCCCTAGATAAGCTAACTGAACACATCATACAGAGGGTGATGGACTCTCACCTGTGGAAGGCAGCCTCATTGCTTCCTTCTTAGGTAAATACTATACCTGCATAAATGACCGTTGAACTTGAAAATGCTTCCCATGAAGTTATAAACTTGCACCAAGAAACCTCCATACTCTGTTCTATGATCTCATCCAAAGAAAGAAGTTGAATGGACATCTACATGAACTCTGCATTCTAATAGTTCCCTGCTTTCCAACAAGCTAATTCAAATGTACTGCAACTCAACTAGATAATTTAGTAATTTATATAAAAAGAAGAGAAACAAACTGTATAATGATGATGATGATGATGAAGATGATGATGATATGATGATGGACCAAAATAAAGTAGGCACAGAGCTAAACTGGCATCAAATCTTTCTTTCCAATCATTGCCTTTCCTCTGACTCTTCCCATTAAAATTGTCCTCAAATCCCATGTTGTCTTCCTAATTGCTCAAAATGTGACTTTTTTTCCCATAATATGCACATCAACAAAGACATACACATTCTCCTGGAAGTAAGAATGACAATTTGAACCCCTTCTTGCTTGACTGGTGATAGCTCACATGGTATTATTTAAATATCTTGAAGATGCATTAACACTAATCACAGTGTAGTCTGAGGCATTTACCTGCCTCCTTTACCTCTGGTCAGGTATAAAGGGAAAGAGGAACTGTTTTAATAAGCACACAGTCAAATGATGGAGAGATTTCAAAGAAGAAATGGGCTAAGACAATATTGCTTTATCTGAAAGTAAACACATTTTGGTCAGCATTTGTTGAAATACATTACATTTAGGCAGAAATAGAATCAAAATTTATGATGTTAGTGTGAAATAAAAATGCAATATTTCCTGGGATATTATGAAGCTTTAAACCAAGATGAGTCCTTTCAGGGCAGGGGACCATGTACTTACAAGTACACACACCTAAATCCTACTTTCAAACATCTTAAAAAAGAGAGAAGAGCAAAAAACCTAAGTAAAGACTGATCAGAGCAAGAAGAAATAAGTGTGTTCAGGAAGACCAGTCTAATCTGGGTAGTATAGGAGACCTTTCAATTGGGAGACCCTTGGAATCATCCATGAGAAGGAGGCACCTGAGTTACATCTCGAAGGATCAATGGTGATATACATATGAACAAAGCAAAACAGATATCACTGAAAGATAAAAAGCAAAGGTGTCCAAAGAGATCAATAGCTCTGCCAGAATAAGTTGTTTGAAGAAAATCGTATGTTCTTTAGAGATCATAAACCACATATAAGGAGTAGACAAGGAGTACGGAAAACCGTGCTCGCACAGCTCCTTGCTCTTTCGGCCCTACCAGCGGGACAAAAGACACGTACTCTTCAGAAGTTCATGAAGCAGCTTCCCCCTTTATTCAGATAATACCCTCAATATATAAGCAGTTTCATGCATAAGCAATGTAACCAGATATGTCCATCCAATCCTGTTAAAGGTCAAGTGATCACTTGTTCAAGCATACATGTAAAGTATATCTGTCCACGTGCTAGGTGGCTGAACTGATTATCATACAGCCAATTGTAAATGCTTCCTGCCTCTTTCCAGGCATAATCAGGACGCCGTTTGCTCTCTGCCAGTCGCCATCTTTAGATGCACGTGGCATAACCCTGGGCCCCGGGTTTTGCCCACCACAAAGGAGTTTACATGCAAGGTAAGCTAATGTAACCCTAGTTGGTTTAGACTTGTTTTCCATTTCAAAATTCTCATTTTGATCCATGATTCTGGTGTCAAGCGAAGCTGATGTGCTGGATTCCTGGGGTCCTGGGTTTTGGCTCCCCAGGGAAAGGCAGAGTTGGATAGACAAGGAGAGTGGATTTTCCAATTTGAGCTGTGAAAAAAGAAGAGGATTTTAATCTTCAAGAAGGGAATCACAGAGGAAGGGGAAAAGGGAAAAGATACAAGAAAGGAGAACAAGTTGACAGAGGATGAACAAAGAATAAGAAAAGGCCCACCTCTGCTTTCTATACCACGAGTGCAATACAATCAGCAGGACCAGGGTGACGATGGCAGTCAAACACATCAGAATGAGAAGGTTGAGGTATCCACCTGGTTGGGATAAAACAAGCAGAGGCATCCATGAAATCCTCCTGATCCACCACAGGTTAGGTTTCTGTCATGAGGGCAGGGGATTTCCTAGAGTTCTCAGCTGTGTTCTAGAGCCCATATTTTAATTCCTCTTGAATCTATGTCTGTCATGTACCCCCAACACTCTTCCACCAATTGATATTTTCCTCCTTCTTTTTTCTTTATTTCCTCTGATTTTGAATATTGAATTTCTTCAAATTTACTTGCTCTCATTCCCTACCCTTCTTTATGTGGATTTTTTCAGTTTTATGCTTCCCGTGCTTAGCATTCCTTCCTATTTTCCCAGCTCCTCACTCAAAATCTCTGGGACTATCTTCCATCATTCCCAGTAGGGTCCCAGTTCTCTCACCCCAGTGAATGATTATGTCATGGCTTCCCAGACTGCTGTGCTTCACCCTGCAGGCCAGTCCTGCTGCCTCCTCAGTTGCCACATTCAGGGTTACTCCAAGATACCACGTTCCATCTGCATTAGGTAAGGTGTCACCTCGCTGTGTGGCCCGTTGCTCCTGCTCACCCCGCATCCACATCACCCACACAGGCTTTGGGTAGAAGCCAGAGATGTGGCACACCAGCAGCAGACGTCCAGGTCCAGGACTAGGACCACTGGACAGCCAGACCTCGGGTTTTACTACACAGGAAAAAAGGGGAGAAATGAAAGTATGGTGAGCACTTTGGGCTAGAGTTCAGGTACTTGGGTGCCTTAGAAGTTTGAGTAATCACTTCTTTCTTTTCTCTGAAAAATAATCCTAAAGTCAGACATCTCTCCCTCTGACCTCATTGCTTGTTTCAACAAGATGATGAGAAAGATTAAATTCAAACACAAGAGTAAAAGCAATAGGAACAGGAGGGGAGGGAGGGTCAGGCTCACCTTGCCGTTCCAAATCTGACTTCCCTGCTTCAAGGAGGCCTCCCAGATATTGAGGACAAATGTCATCGAGAAGGCTCTGCACTATTTCCTTGATATCTTCATAGAGATTGAGCACCCTACAGACCTTCTGGGCCCGACTCCCTGCTCCTGGAGATGGCTCCCAGGAACTTCCTTGGAAACTCAGGAAATCTGATCCTTGATATGCTCCATTTAAGAAGCTCTCTGAGGCCTGCCCGGCATGCAGTCTACACCCTCCTGATATCTGGAGCTCAAAGGGGTCTGAAAGTAGACAGAAAAAAGATTCAGTATGAAAAGAGTGACAAGAAGGGAACTTAAAAAAAAAAAAAAAAACCAGAATGATGGGATTCATGTGAGAACATTGCTGGGGAATCATATAGAAAACTAGAATTGAGATGCAAAATGAAAGGTAAATTTGTGGGAAGAAAATTCGAAGACAATAAATGTATATTAGAATAATTGATAGGGAAGGGGTAGAAAGAAAGGCTGTCAGGAAGACAGGAGACTGATCTGGAAAAACTCACATAAGAGTGGTGAGGTACAGATCAGTCCATGTGAATCCTCAGGTCAAAGTTAGAGGGGCAGAACATGAGGGTGTATCCAAGGGTGTGAAGAGATTAGCTCATGCAGGCCCTGTTGTGTCTATGGCAGGGTGGGGGTGGTGAAGGGTGAAGCAGAGAAGTGAGTGTGAGCCAAAGGGAGACAGGGAGTAAGGTCAGGAAAGATGGAGAATGGTAGAAGCTGGTAAGCCAGCTTCCCCCTTTGAAGGGTCAGAGACCTCAGGCAGAAGATTAACTTGGAACATCAAACTCACATTCAAACTGGAACTGACTAGAAAAGGCCTGCACTACCCTGGTGAAACCATGGAAATACAGCTGGAACAGTGATTGAAGATTCTTCAATTCCTCCTTGCTGAAGTTTCCTTGGGACCAGGGCTTCAGATATTCGAAAGTGTTTACAACATTGTCCCAGCTAAGAATCTGCAGGTCATCCAGCCATCCTGAGGCCTGGGTGTTGGCCCAGCTGTGGTTGGCAAAGGAGGCGATGTGGAGTAGGTGGAAGGAGTGGGGCTCTTCTGCTGCTGCATGATGTGATCCAAGAGTCTGAGTAGCTGAAAGAGAGGAGAGTGACCATTGGAGAGAATATAAGGGATGATAGAAGAGATACTGCAGGAAGAAGAGGAATGGAAAGGAAGAATGGAGAGAGTTATAGTTTGCAAATATCCCAATAGCTGCTATTCCCTAATCCAGGTCCCCATCCCTAAAATCAGAAGACAGAAACAGTCGAGAAGCAAGAATCCTGTCTGAGGAAGTAGTCTGGAATGTAGACCCCAAGAGCATAGTGTAAGAGGATTGCCACCTTTGGGCAAGTACCCCAAGAGCTTTCTCTCCTGTGCCTGACCACAGATATCTTTCTACCTGAGCTCTTCTTACCAGTTGTGCTTTGCCCATGGCAGAGAAGTCCCTCGAAGAGGAGAAGGAGCAGGAATAGCATTTGGAGCTTTGATATCTTGGCCAGAAAACTCTCCTCAGAACTCAGATATATGCTGCCCTTCCTACACCTTCTCATGCTCTCATCTGTCTTTCTGTGTGGCACAGATTAACCTCTCCCTCTACCCACTTCCCTGTCAGAAAATCCTCAATTGCCTTGCTCAGCAGCAACCTCCCCCAGTGTCTCTCATTTCCCTCTACCTTTCCCACTGTTGGCTTTCAATTTTCTCTTCTCTTGCCTGCATTCTCCCGACTTCCCCTACTGCACCAACTGCACAAATCCTGGAGACTTGGATTTGGACAAAGAGTATAGTCTGTCATGTGGCTGAAAAAGATCAATGGCTTTTGGTCTTAGAGGAATCTAGCTCACATGTGAGTTCGTAATGTTCTCATCTGCAAAAAGAAGTGGCGGAAGTTGCTCAGATGGTGCACAGTTACCTTCCTGCAGTCTCCCCTTTTCTTGTCTATCTGTGGTCTTCTCCTGCTCCTCACCTTTTCTCCCTTTTATTGGTTCTCCCTATCTTTCTCTACTTAGCCATTATTTTTGCCTGAGTCTACTATTGTTCTGTATGATTATAACCCATGAATTTCTTTCTTAGAATGACCTGTTTGCTGGGGTGGTATCCTAACCTGAAAACAGGCACTGTGCTTCCAAGAGAAACTAAAACAGCAAAACCTCCAACAGAAACTCCTTAATTCTTGCTAGAAATTGAAGGAGCAAGTGCATCATATGCCAACAAGAGTGGGGCTTATTGTGAGTGACAGTTTCCTATTTGTACAGAAAATTCAGGTTGGTGTGACATATTTATTTTAAATAGCAGAAAAAGTTGAAGCATAGTATTCTACATATTTTTACTAAAGATATTGAAAGAGGTATATGTCATACAACATGATAAAAACAAATTAGAAAGCTGGTGTTAAAACAGATGGAAGACATAGAGGGATTTGCATGTAAGAAGTTAGTATTACAATTTAGGGAACAAAGAAAAGCAAAACAAGAGAAATGAGTAAGCCTCGATTATGAAAGATTATTCATGCAACACTGGGGAATTGTCTTTTGTTTTTTCAAGAAAGTGAAAGATGCCAAACACAAGAGTGAAGTGGCAAAATGCCATTTAGGAAAACTGCCTAGATCCCAATTGGATTTACTGGAGGACACATCAGAGTGATAATACAAAGATGGCGGATGATCACAGTGACCAGAATAAAGGCAGCAGCAGTGAGAACCAAGAGGAGTGCCCAAAAGAGGAAATGGCAAAGATAACATGGACTTCAGAATCGTGACTGTGGGGAGATAATATGGCAACACAAAGAGAGAGAACATAGTTGTTACATCTTCAAACTTCAGATGCACAGTTCAATGTGTCAGCATGGGCCACTTTGGGATTCAGGCTATATTTGAAGATCTCAGGAAGAACTGAGATGGTTCATGGTATGTGGGTTGTTGCAAGGGGGTGTTATGAACTACAACCTCCCACGCATATGGTGGCACAGAAAGAAGTGAAGACTTTTCCAACTTTTTCAAATCATATTTTAAACTTCCTTTTTATCATCTACACTTTGGGAAATATTAAATTATCTTGATGTGTGTTCATTTATTTATTCTTGAATCATTATAAATATTTATTCAGTGCTTACTCTGTGACAGGCATTTTACTTAGCACTGAAAATATATAATGGTAATTCAAATTAAGAGTGGGGAGAATATATAGTACTTGTCCGGGTAGAGTTCAACATGGAGAGAAGAAACCACACAAACAAATATATAACCATAATTGTGTAAGCACCTAATTGAGAAGTACACTGTACTTTCATAACAAATGATAAGAGGAATAGACTAGATCAAGGGACAATTTCCCAAACCAGTAACAGACCTGGGTCCAAGGGAAGATTAAAAGTTAACTCGGAAAAGAGAACACAGAGCAATCAAAACCTGTGTAAGTATAGGTAGGATCTCCCATCTGAGGAACTGAAAAAGTGATTCACATATATTTCACAACAAAATGTCTCAAATACTAAAATCTACTTCTCTGTTCTAATCATGTCTTTTCTTGAGAAGATGGGAAAAATATAATTTCAGATATGACCACTCATTGAATCTTATAGCATACCCTAGTAAAAGTTATATTAGTTTCTCATTTAAGTGACAAGCTCGGAAGACTTATCTTCTGATCTTGACATTATCCATGCACAGTAACCTGCCACGTCTGCAATTCTCCAACTCAGTAAAAGAAGTTTCAGAGCTCATTCTTCTATCCATTCATCAAGTTCTCAGTTTCCTTTGTTCTTGTCAACCATCACTTTCAGAGAGACGGCCTCTGGGGTAACCTCTGGGAGGCCTGGGTCTTCCTTCTCCCCACTACCATGTTAGGCAGAAATAAGCTAAACAGAGTACCTCACTTCTGCTACATCACCACCTCACTTCTGCTACATCACCACCTGGTGGGCCTCTGAGGTCCTTTTGAACATCCAACGAGACTCTTCTAAAGTTCTTTGATTCTGCGTGACCCTGAATCCTCACAGGAGTGAGAATATTCACAGGGCATGTTAAGACCATGCAGTTGAAGAGTTGTTGCTGTAATTTTACTGTGGGGAATTTCCAGAATGAGAGAGTAAAGAGCTTGGCTAATCATCTTCACCTAAAACAGTGATAAAACTGCACAACTGTGGTCAAACTATTCAAAACAATCATATTGTAAATCTGGAAAGGAACCGGAGGTATGGAACTAATTGAGAAGCGCTTATTCTAAACCACAACTGAACCTGGATAAGCACAATTGTAAGCACATCTTCTTCCCATATCCAGTAGCTTTGTACCAGTGCAGCCAAAAACAACAACAACAGAAAACAAAAAACAAAAAAAAAACCCCAGAAGCATCCTTGCTGGATGTGGCTAACATGATGAAGAGTAGGAGGAAAAACGAGAAACCCAACATTGTCATCAGAAACAATAACAAACCCCTTGGCAAACAAATGGGAAAAGTTTACTTCCCAGCCTGAGGATGTAACACTGAATGAGGTGAGCAGTATACCAGAAGATTAGCCAGAAAATCTTGAGACACATACTGTGAATAAGATAAGATTTGGAACCTAATTAGCCCCCTCATGTTCCTGGCAAACTGGAAGAAAACCTGCAGGTACACAGCTGCACACATGTTCAAAGAGATCAAAAATGACCATCCCTTGCTTTCTGTAAGTCCCTGCAGGAATGTGAGCCACCCCGCCCCCTTATTGTTTTTCCTCCTTGCACATCATGGGAGGAAACAAAAAAAAACAAGTGGAGCAGAAAGGAAAAGTCAGGACTGACTTGCAAAATTCCAGAGCTTGCAGTGAATTTCCTAGCCTCAGAGAAAATCCATTGGCAAAGGGTGGAAGCCTTAACAGCTCAAAATGCTGGAACAAAATCTCTGACCAATCACAAGGCAACCACTAAGCCATGTTGACCTCTAAGAAATTAGACTTAAAAGAAAAAAAAAAAAAAAAACTATTTCTACAACTCAAAAGGAAAAACAGCAGTGGCTATTGTTCTGAACAGCATTAGTGCAGGAGACATAGATCACACAATGCAGATCAGTGTCAATGACTATTGTAGAATCAGAATAAATACATAATCTGTAAATGCATTTTTCAAGAATAAAAAGTGTGTAAAAATGAAGAAGCACTGAAGCGGGGAAGAAGTCAATAGAAACATCTCTTGATGTTGCTTAGATGTGGAGCTTAGCACAAAGATTCTGAAGCTCCTATGAAATAGTATAACTGACCAAAGCCCATATTGAAGAATTATGCAAAGTAAGACAACAATAATGAGAATGATAGATAATATAATTAAAGAGACATAAATGATTTTTTAAAAGTAAATGGAAATTCTGCAGTCTAAAAATACAATAAATTTCTGGCAG
This sequence comes from Sciurus vulgaris, assembly GCF_902686455.1. Classification (NCBI taxonomy): domain Eukaryota; kingdom Metazoa; phylum Chordata; class Mammalia; order Rodentia; family Sciuridae; genus Sciurus; species Sciurus vulgaris. The sequence goes on along the minus strand of NC_136461.1, from coordinate 119,509,910 downwards.
GATGACAAGGTAAATATATAAAAGTGATAATATTTCTATATACTTAACATAAGTTTCGCAAATCTGAAGTGTGTGAAAATGATTTTATTCACTGAATTATCAGAATGAATAAAATATCTCTTATGATATTTAATCAAAGAAATGCAATTTTAATCAAAGAAATGCAAAGTAGGTACATTGTAAACTATAAAAATTGCTGAGACAAATTAAAGATTTAAATAAGTAGAGATAATTATTATGCATTCATAATGGCATGTAAAAGAATAAAATAAGAAATAAATCATGTAACACTTGTATTCATTGGCATATACATATATTGTAAACAACAACTCATCTTGTATTTCTGCCAATGAATTGATTTTCTTTTTGCTTGATACCATTTTAAATAAGTAAGGTTCAAAGAAAATTATACCTTATATTATTGCTGCATTTATTTAGCATGATTTTTAATTCTTTACTTTTTAATTTCTATTGTCTAACAGTTTCTGTAAGGGAAAATTCATGCTCATAAAATCTGCAATGAATGACCATCTTTCTTACACCATTTATTATTACTTACTCATTGGCAATAGCAGTAATACTTATCTTATTCCTAATTTTTATGTGAAATATTCCAAATTTTTATATTTAATTTTATTTGCTGCTTTTTGGCTCTAGTGACACCAAATCATATGATAAACTCCTTTTTTTCTTGGTTGATAAAGTGCTTTTCCCCATCAATTAATACTTAATTATATTGATGGTTTTATTAACCATGTGATTAAGAAATCAGGTGGCTTATTTTTTTCCTTTTAAATTAATTTTATATTCCATTTTGAATATTATGTAATAATCATACATATTTATGAGGTGTTGTGTGTATTCCGATAAATGTATGCAATGTATACTGACCAAAATCAAGATAATTAGCATTTACCTCTCCTTTCCATTTTTTAAATTCATTTTTATTGTAAACAAATGGGATATATCTTGTGTTTCTGTTTGTACATGAAGCGTGATGGACTGACAGATCTGACTCCAAGAGAATGTTATAGGCCAGACTCTAAGGGAAATGACTAAACAGACTCCATTTTGCCCTGAGACTCCATGTTATGTAGGAAATAAGCTTCTCCCATGGGAACACCCCGCCTCTGTGCCCATCATCAGTTACTTGGTGTGACATGTAATATCACATGTAATAATATACAATGGCAACTCCTATGTAGTAAAGAATTGCTCTCTTTTGATTCCTATTGCTCCTAAACAATGTACCATGTGAATGGTGATTGTGTGGATGTCAGCAACCATTCTTTAGTTTGTACCTAGGTAAGGGTCATTCTGACCCACTTCCCCTTCTGTCAATGATCTCATGATGTTAATGTGCAATTTCAAATCATAGAACAGACACTTATGACTAATGTGATATTTGATATAAGAACCCCTACAACCCTGTGGTCAGGGCTACTCTCCCAATAGCCATTTTTGGGGGCATTGTATGAGACAGTCAGCTGGTCAGCTTAATAAAGACTGTCAAATTGGACTTCTCAGTGGTGATCGGTCTGTTCTTAAGTTGCGCCCCATAACAGAGGTAGAGGCATATCACGTGTGTAATCATACATTTACTTAGGGTAATAGATTCTGATTCATTCTGTTATTTTTTTTCTTCCCCCCCGACCCCTACCAACCCTTTTTCCCTCTATACAGTCCCTCCTTCCTCCATTCTTGCCCCCCTCTATTATGTGTCATCATCCGCTGCTCAGCAAGATCATTTGTCTTTTGGATTTTTGAGATTGGTTTATCTCACTTAGCATGATATTCTCCAATTTCATCCATTTACCTGCAAATGCCATAATTTTATTATTCTTGTAGACTGAGTAATATTCCATTGTATGTGTGTGTGTGTGTGTGTGTGTGTGTGTGTGTATATATATAATCAATCACAGTTTCTTAATCCATTCATCAATTGAAGGGCATCTAGGTTGGTTCCATAATCTGGCTATTGTGAATTCAGCAGCTATGAACATTGATGTGGCTGTATCTCTGTAGTATGCTGATTTTAAGTCCTTTGGGTATAGGCCGAGGAGTGGGATAGCTGGGTCAAACGGTGGTTCCATTCCAAGTTTTCTAAGGAATCTCCACACTGCTTTCCAGAGTGGCTGCACTAATTTCACCCCACCAGCAATGTATGAGTGTACCTTTTTCCCCACATCCTCGCCAACACCTATTGTTGCTAGTATTCTTGATAATCGTCATTCTAATTGGGGTGAGATGGAATCTGAGGGTAATTTTGATTTGCATTTCTCTTATTACTAGAGATGTCAAACATTTTTTCATATATCTGCTGACAGCTTGTAGATCTTCTTCTGTGAAGTGTCTGTTCATTTCCTTAGCCCATTTGTTGATTGGGTTATTTGTATTCTTGGTGTAGAGCTTTTTGAGTTCTCTATAGATTCTGGATATTAGTGCTCTATCTGAAGTATGAGTGGCAAGATTTTCTCCCACTCTGTAGGTTCTCTCTTCACATTGCTGATAGGTTCCTTTGTTGAGAGAAACATTTTTAGTTTGAATCTATCCCAGTTATTAATTCTTGCTTTTATTTCTTGTGCTATGGGAGTCCTGTTAAGGAAATCTGATCCTAAGCCGACATGTTGAAGATTTGGACCTACTTTTTCTTCTATAAGATGAAGGGTCTCTGGTGTGATTCCAAGGTCCTTGATCCATTTTGAGTTGATTTTTGTACAGGGTGAGAGATAGGGATTTAGTTTCATTCTGTTGCATATGGATTTCCAGTTTCCCAGCACCATTTGTTGAAGAGGCTATCTTATCTCCATTGCATATTTATGGCACTTTTGTCTAGTATGAGAAAATTGTATTTATTTGGGTTTGTGTCCGTGTTCTCTATTCTGTACCATTGATCTACCTGTCTATTTTGGTGCATGGTATGTTTTTTTCCCATCCTTTCACCTTTAGTCTGTGGGAATCTCTTTATATAAGATGAGTCTCTTGCAGGTAGCAAATTGTTGGATCTTTCTTTTTAATTGAACCTGGTAGTCTATGGCTTTTGATTGATGAGTTCAGGCCATTAACATTTAGGGTTATTATTGAGATATGATTTGTATTCCCTGTCATTTGGTTCATTTTTGGTGTTTTTTTTTTTGTTGTTGTTGTTGTTGTTTGTGTGTGTGTGTTTTTTTTTTTTTTTTTTTTGACACAACTTGGTTTCTTCTTTATTTGGCTGTTCCTTTAGGCTAGTTCCTCCCTTTGCTGATTTACATCGTTGTTTTTCATCTCTTCCTCATGGAATATTTTGCTGAGAATGTTCTGTAATGCCGGCTTTCTTTTTGTAAATTCTTTTAGCTTTTGTTTATCATGGAAGGATTTTATTTCGCCATCAAATTTGAAGGTAATTTTTGCTGTTTATAAGATTCTTGGTTGGCATCCATTTTCTTTCAGAGCTTGTAAAATGTTGTTCCAGGCCCTTCTAGCTTTTAGGGTCTGGGTTGAAAAATCTGCTGATATCCATCTTGGTTTCCTCCTAAATGTAATTTGATTCTTTTCTCTTGCAGCCTTTAAAATTCTGTCTTTATTTTGTATGTTAGGTATTTTCATAATAATGTGCCTTGGTGTGGATCTGTTGTAATTTTGTGCATTTGGAGTCTTATAAGCCTCTTTTACCTGGTTTTCCATTTCATTCTTCAGATTTGGGAAATTTTCTGATATTATTTCATTGAATAGAATGTTCATTCCTTTGGTTTGTTTCTCTAAGCCTTCCTCAATCCCAATAATTCTTAAATTTGGCCTTTTCATGATATCCCATAGTTCTTGTAGATTCTGTTCATGATTTCTTACCATCTTCTCTGTTTGGTCAACTTTGTTTTCAAGATTAAATATTTTTCTTCAATATCTGAGGTTCTTTCTTCCAGGTGTTCTATCCTATTTGTTATGCTTTCTATGGAGTTTTTAATTTGGTTTATTGTTTCCTTCATTTCAAAGATTTATTTGTTTTTTTCAATATCTCTAACTCTTTATTGAAAAGATATTTTGCTTCCTGTATCTGCTCTATTAACTGTCGATTGGTGTGATCATTCAATGCCTGCATTTGCTCTTTCATCTCATCGTTTGCTTCCCTGATCATTTTAATTATGTACATTCTGAACTCCCTTACTGACATTTCTTCTGTCAAGGTCTCATTGGATTTTATTGCTATAATGTCTAGGTTTGTTTGGGACATTTTCTTCCCTTGTTTTCTCATATTGCTCAGGTATCTACCCCTCTAGTATTGAAACTCTGAGATATTGCAGATTTCCTCTATTGACTAATATTGTCTCTGTAAATTTCCAATAACTCACTTCCTAGCCTTCAGTAGCCTGAAGTCTTGGAGGAACTTGATAATGTGGTGCTCTACTAGGAAGTTTCCCCTCTAGGGGTGGTGGCCTTCAGGTGGGGTATATTCCCTGTCAGTGGGCAGAGGCACCTCCACTCATTGACTGATGGTCTGTCAAAGGGGGACTAGACTGCAGTCTGGGCACATCTGATCTTGGTTTGTGTCTGTGGTTCTACTGCCCTGGTTGGAAAGCCTCGCCCAGTGGGGTAGACTCACCCATAGGGGAAGTTTTGCTGGGCAGCTCTCCTCTGAGAATTTCCCTTTAGTCCAGAACTACCACCTGAACTGGGAAGCCCTCCTCTGCGATGTTCCCAGGGATCCTGACCTACCACCTGGACTGGGGATCCTATCCCTGCAAGGGACTCCCTCTCTGAGTGCCCCTGCTCTGCTATGTTCCTTGGGGTCCAGAGCTACTGCCCAGGCCTCAGACCCTCACTCTGCATCTAAGCCTCTAGCTGTGCAGCCCTCCTCTGCAATGCTCCAAGTTGACTGGGTTCTCGGCTCCAGCAGGGAAGTCTCACTGGGCCACTCTACTCCACGAAGTTCCCTGTGTTTTGGGACTACTGCCCCATCCAGGGAGCCCAACCAGTGGGAGAGACTCACCCGGTGGCTCTGAGTTGGTCCCAAGTCTCTCAATACCTCCTCTTCTTGACTTCTGGGTCTTGTCAAAGGTCCTCTAGCCTCCTGTAGGTGTTCAAATAGGGAGCTGCCCTTCCAATGATGATGGCCACGCCCTCAGTAATAATTCAAAATGCCTGCACCAGCTTGTAAAGAGGCCACTGGCTAGCTCCGGGATGCAGGCAGGCTGGCTCATCTGCCAGCTTGCTTCGTGATGGCAACAGACCTTGGTGTGATAGTCGGGCAGGTTCACTCAGTGATGGTGTCTGTCTTCGGCATGGTGGTTGGGTGGGTTGGCTGCCCACTGCCTAGCTCTGCAAGGCAGGTAGGTTGGGTGCCCACCTGCTACCTCCCCGGCGCAGGTGGCCTGAATCACCCACCAGTTCGCTCAACAACTGCAACCGACCAATGATGGTGCCATCCTAGGTGCAGGGGTCAGGTGGGGTTGGTATGTGGTGGCGTCTGTGTTTGGCCTGGTGATTGGGCAGGTTGGCTGCCTGCCACCTAGCTCTGCAAGACAGGCAGGTTGGGTGCCTGCCTGCTACCTGCGCGATGCAGGCGGCCTCTCCTTTCCATTTTATTATGTTGTGAGTCTTCAAGTTTCCTTGTTTTAGTTCTTCATAAAATCTGTAATGGCTCCTGTGAACCGAAGTCACTGTACTTTGCTATAGAATACTAGAACTTTATTCTCGTACCTAAGTTTTGGTGCCCATTGTTCTCCTTCCTGCCTTTCTCCCTCTTAAAGGTGATAGACTAGTTTGCTTGAAATCTCTTCAACTAAGATTAAAAAAAAAAAAAAAAAAAAAAACAGCATTCAGAGTGCAGCATGAATATTATGGGATACTTTTATCCAAATCTACAATAAAAATCAGGAGGCAAAGTTGTAGATTGGAAATATTTGAAAAATTCAGAGGACAGGAAAGGAGCATTTATTTGTAAAGGTACAAACAAGAAGGTTATAGTTGTTAGCAAACTGTCAATTTAAAAAAAAAAATGACAGACTGGGATTGTAGCTCAGTGGTAGAGCACTTTCCTACCATGCATAAGGCAGTGGGTTCGATTCTCAGTACCACATATAAATAAATAAAATAAAGGTCCATTGACAACAACAACAAAAACAAAAAATTAAATAAAATCCCAGTGCTTTGCATTAAGACAAAAGAAAATATGCCCTCATCTGAAAACCTGCAAGATTTCCTTGCCATGATAGCTGCATCAGAGACGGAGAAATATAAATTTGTTTCAAATACTCCAAGAAGGAATCATTTCAGGGAAGCACTCCACAATAACCTAGTGCCTCTGAATATGTTGAGATTTATTCTCCCATGCTCAACTAGTAAAAGACTAGGAGACCACTGCGATCATTGTTCAATGGCTGCCAGGTATAGCTCATGTCTGTGGCAGACCTTGGCATTACCCATGTGAGGCTGGTTTGGAAGACATACAGAAATTCAAGGCTTATGGAGTTATGTAGACTTCCACCAATATTTCAAGTCCTGAGAGTGGACCATAGGGTCAGGGTCCCCTAGGAAGCTCCTAGCTGGGCAATGTGTAATGGAGATTTAAAACCATGGAAGTTAAAGTTCACTGGGAACCCAAAGAAGGTCATGACACCCACAATGTGAAACTCCTGCCAAGGAAAAGTATAGGCAGCATGCAGAGCCAGTCCAGGAAACTGTCTATGTGCTGTAATAAGCAAGGCTATGGGGACAGGGCCATCCCAGACCTTGGTAGTCCACGTTCTACTCTAGTGTGCTGCAGATGTCAGACAGAGAGCTTTAGAATTGAATGGTTGCCCTGCTTGGTTTCAGTCTTGCTCTGGGATGATCCCTTCTTACTATTTTCTTATCCTCCCCTTTTAAACAAGAAATGTTTGATCTGTGCCTGCCTCACATTGTATCCTGGAAGTGTGGAACTTTTTTAAAAAACAGGGGCTCACATTAAATTTGCCTTGAATCTCAGAGCAGAGTTTGGACTTGAACTGTTGAGCAATGTGGGACAGTTTTCATTGGAACACTTAGTGATGGAATGAATGCATTTTGCTTTGTGAGATGTATAAACCTTGGGTATTAGAGGCAAAAAGCTATGACTTGAATATGGATGTTGTTCCCCAAAAGATCACATGGTAAAGGGAATTTCCCCAGATTGGCTCAATTTGCTCAATTAGAAGGTGCTCTGGGTCTTTCAGAGGTAGGGTTTTATAGGAGGTTCTTTATTAATTGAGGTGTGCCCCAAGGTTGATCAAGGTACCCAGACCCATCCTCTGTCTCTGTTCTTTCTCTTTTCCATGATGTAAAATGTCTGCTCTGACATGAACATGTCCTGTGGCATCCTCACAGTCTTACAGAAGTCAAAAGCAAAGGAGCTGCCCAATTTTGAGCTGGGGCCCTGAGAACTAGGAGCTAAATAACCTCTTTACCCATTAGGCATTTCACTTTAATGGTAGAAAACTGAATAACACAGTAATTAAATTAAAGATGATTACTTTCATTTTATTCTGATTTTCTATAAAGTATATGTGTTCAGTCCACAAACCAGCCAGACATCCCCCCACACCTGTATCCTCAAGACAGATTCTGTTCAGCTCAATCAGGAACCCATCACAACTGAATGATGACTGCAGAGTTTCTTTTAAGGACTCTGTGGGATGTATCACTACAACATACAGCTCTTCTCCATACACACTACCCACACTGTGATTTATTATATCCAATGACTAATGATTATTATTACTTCGTTCCTTGCACTATTAATGAGGTATAGGGTAGGATGGAGGGGCCATTGCAGAAGCTGGTTTCTCACTATCAGGAGTGCACTGTTCTGATCAACTCTAGGCAAAACAGGTGACACATTTAATAGGTTCAAGAAGCTACACAATGTGAAATATTTGAGTAATAGATTTTATACTGAATTAATTTCATCCCTTAAATATTTCATCCTAGTTAGTTCAACATGATGAATACTGATTTAAAATTTAAAATTTCCTTTCTAGTATTTCACTCCAGGATTTTTAAAATTTGCTTAGTTTTTACTTTAAATCATAGAAGCCTGTGACGTAGTTCATGTGGTACACACATCCCTGTTCTAACACTGTATGAAAAAGTCCTAAGTTTCTCCTTTTCCAAAATGTTATCAAAAAGTAAGAATTGAAACAAGAATAAAATAAGATGTGAGACAAGATGAATCCTAACCAATTTTATTGACTTTTAAAATATCCTGGAATTTTTACTTATGACAATGTTGGATTATATTATTTAGGGGAAGCTATCCTGATGAGTATAACTAGTAATAGATTTTGAAAAATTCTACCTATCTGATGACATCTGAGAGCTATTACCACAGTGAGGAATTAGAGGACCAGAGGCCAGGAAAGAAAAGAAGTCCTGAAAGGTAGAGCCCAGTGTCTGCAGCCATATGTCTCCACCTGCAGACATCTATGAATCCTAAAGGGAAAAGGGACTGAGCAAAGCATTTCACAGGCTATGGAACCAAGAAACAAAAATTAGGATATGGTGTCTGTATGGGAAGAGAAGTCCTGGAAAACACCATGGACTTTAGGGTGCAGTTCTAAAACCTACATCCTCAATTTCTATGCCCTAGGACCAAAGTGAATCATAAATAGGGAAAAAATATAGAGCAGTAATGGTTGAAATCCAGATCTGAATATTGTATTACTGATCTGATTAAGATCAACAACCTTTGTTGCTAGTCCAGAACCCTAAATGTGAAGTTGAGAAATGAAAAGGGTAAATAAATCAAAGTCAATATTACCATGTTGTGTTCAAAATTTATTTTGAATGTTTATTTACATGTGTTGTAAATTGAAAGACACAACAACTACAGAACACAGGAAGTGGATAAATGATAGGAAAATATTCCAAAGTCACTGAACAAGAAGAAAGTGGTAAAATATTAATTAATGTTAGGGTGTAATGTTTAGGATTAAGTGAAGGTTTAGAGGATAGCCAACAAAGAAATAGTAAAAGATCTTCAAACCAAGTTAATAATTGGGAAAGTAGTGTATATTAAAAAATATTTGATCTAAAGGAGGTAAAAAAATTTGATCTAAAGGAGGCAGGAAGAAAAGAAGCAATAGCAAGATAGCAGATTGAGCTGTAAACACAAATTCAGCAGTTAATTAAATTAAAATAAATAGCCTAAATGACTAAATGACAAAGACTCAAAGTGAGTAGGAAATGACTTACCTGTACTCTATTCACAGAGAACTATAAAAAATATATCTAAAGAGAAGGTTTAGAGTTTAAAAGATGCTATAAGAAAATACTAAATCCAATGACCCTGATAAGGCCCTACTAAGTCCTAAAAACATGACCTTACCAGAAAGGAAATATTAAAAGAAGAAATATATCACAAGGAAGAGTTAGCATTTGTAAATATTTAGGCATGTAATAGTACATTCTCTAAATTATGAAGCAAACAAAGTTATTTAAAAAAGGAGATATTAAAAATGTTCAATTTTGGTGGAGAATTTTATTAACATATCTGTGTGAATGATAGAAAAAGCATTGTACAAAAGCATCTGAATATGTATTAGATGCAAACAACATAATTAATGAAAGTGAACTAATGGATATATTTAGAATTCACATTTTTAACACCACAACCATAATTCTCTTCAAATAAACATAGAACATTTGTATTGAAAGTGATGCTTATCTATAAAACAATATGAACAAATTTCAAGAGTGAAAACACACAAAATATTTTTACTGACACAATGTAATTAAGTCAAAGCAATGATATTACTGGCAAATCCCTACCCTGCCTGGATGTTCAGAAACACTTTCTAAATAATTAACATGTCATGGTGAACAATTAGAAAATATACTGAACTGACAAAGACAATACAGTATATCAGATTTACTGACATGCACTGAAGCCCTGCTGCAATAAAATCCGTAGCCTTTAAATCAAGCAAATATGGGAGAATAGGTACTTAGGAATTTCCGTCAAGAAACTAGAACAATGAAAGCAAATTAATCCTGAAAGAAGTAGAAGGAAAAAACTGAAAATAAATTGCATGATTTGGATGACCTGTACAAAATATTTGAAACTTATCATATCTGACAAAAAAAAAAAAAAGAAAGAAAAAGAAAATTCTGAATACACAGTAAGAAACGTTAGAAATATTCTCAAAAACTGGCCACAAATCCCAGCTGGGGAGGCTAAGGCAGGAGGATCACAAGTTCAAAGCAAGCATCAGCAACTTAACGAAGCCCTAAGTAATTTAGGGAGACCCTGTCTCACAAAAGGGAGGGAGGGTGCTGGGGATGTGGCTCAGTGCTTAAGCACCCCTGGGTTTAATCCCTGGTGCAAAAACATAAAACCAACTGGCCATGAAATTTAATACTTTTCTATTTAAAAAAAAAAAACAAAAAACTTCCCAACACCTGACGACACTAGTGAATTCCACTAAATCTGCACACACACACACACACACACACACACACACACACACACACACAATGTAAATAAAAATAACTACATACAAATGCCACACACTGGAAAGAAAAAAACAACAACAACAACAACCATTTTTCATCTAATTTTATGTAGTCAAAAATTCTTAATATCAATACCTAATGAGGATATTGTTAGAATTAAATGAACATAGATGTAAAACCCAAAACAAAACATTTTAAAACTGAATTCACATGTATACATTGCATGCAAAACAGGGAAGTTAAGGACACATAATTTTGTTTTGCCTTTTTGAAATCATTAAAGTGCAAGTCACATATTTACTGGATAAAAAATATTTAAAACTCTCAAGAAACTCATAATATGTACTCGCAATGATGAAATCTGAGTGGGTACTACTTCTGACAGCATTTCAAAATAAATTCTCTGTTCGTAATTGTTTTTCTGATTGGATATAAATTATGATCTTTTTGCAATGTATGGGGAAAATGATTTGATCAACATGGATGATTACTTGATAAAATGTAACAGGATTGACTCCTGGGCTGACATCCTAAGTTTCTGGACTTCTTGGTACTTATTCCAAGTACCAAGACATGATGGGGGAGAAGACATGATGAGTGGTCACTGGATGTCCTGATATGACCTGTCAAGAAAGCCAGAACAAAAAGCCAGGTGTATTGAAGACATATGTGCACATCCACATTTGTAGCAGCACTATTCACAATGGCCAAAAGTGGAACTGATCAAAGATTCAGTAATGAATGCATGGCTAAAAAAGTGTGGTGTGTACACATGCCATGGAATATTATTCATCCTTAATAAGGAAGGAAATTCCGACATATGCTACGACAGGATTTACGTCACTGATGACAATTACTGTATGCTTTCGATTGCAAGAGTTACACAGGGTAGTCAAATTAGGAGACATGGAAAGTGGAATGGCCACCAGCCAGCAGGGAGGAAGGGAACAGAGAAGTGTTTTTAAGTGGAAAGTGAGTTTCCACTTTGCAAAATGGGAAAGACTTTAAGAGATGAATGATGGTGATGCATGCAAAGAAGGTGAACGTAGTAAACACACTTGATAATAATGGTAAAGATGTGAATCTTATGTGATCTTTACCATTGCTTTTAAAATTCCTTCTAAATGGGAAATAGGAGTTAAGAGGAAGTTTTGGTGGAAAGATGGAGGCTCTTGGGCTACAAAATAGATGAGAGGCAAAAAGAGAGGGAGTGAGACAGACAAGAAAGATTAAGAAAATAAAAATGCACCTGCGCCTCCAAAACCACAATGCAAGTCCCAGCAAAATGAGCACACAGGGCACTGTAATTGCCAAAATGATCAAGCCAATGGAGAGGGAGTGCCCTGTTGATTGAGAGAGAGAACAAGGAATAATGTCACTTCAAATCCCATACGTTCATCCCCTGGCCTTCTGTTGCAGAGCTACGTAGCCTTCATTCTCTAAAGTTCCTTTCTCCATTCTTTTCTCTCTCACTACACCTTCCATTTTCTTTCTCCCCTCAACCTTCTCCAATCTCTCCCTCTTTGCTTGAGTACCATCTACCCTCATCTCCAGCTGGGCCCCCTACCCTTTCTCACCCCAGTAGAGGACAAGGTCCTGCCCTCCAAGGCTGCTGTGCTTCACTCTGCAGGACAGGCCAGCTGCCTCCCCAGTTGCCACATCCAGGGTTGTTCGGATATACCATGTCCCATCAGCGTTGGGCAGGATATCACCTTGCTGAGTGTCTTCCTGCTCCTGCTCACCCTGCATCCACATTACCCACACGGGCTTTGGGTAGAATCCAGACACATGGCACACCAGCAGCACACGGTCAGGCCCAGGACTAGGACCACTTGACAGCCAGGCCTCAGGCTTCACTGGGACAGAAAAGGTAGGAAGGGTGTCGCATTATGACACTAACCCAGAGCACAGAGACTCAGAAACCCACTTCTATCATCCTTCTTTAGGAAGGAAGAAAGTTATCAATGAAGTCCCTCTTCTTTTTGGGGTACACTCCTATACTTGGGTTGAAGGAGGTAGTGGACAGTGAAACAGACTGGACCAACCTTGCTTCTGCAGATCTGCCTTCCCAGCTTCCAAGAGACTCAGGAGATATTGGGGGCAGGTTTCTAATAGCAGCTTCTCCACTGTTTCACAGATACCTTTGTACTTTGTGATTACCGTGCAGAATTTCTGTGCCCTGAGTTCACCTTCCGGGGAGGGCCAACCTGTCTTAAGGCTCAGAAAATCCAGTCCTTCTAAAGAACCCCTCAAGAAGCTCATGATGGCTCCCCCAGCGTATAGCTCACAGCCTGCTAAGCCCTGGATCTCAAATGGGTCTGTGCAGAAGGAAAACAGAAAGGTTATTCAATAGCAAACAAGAAAGAAAGGGTTGTGGGGAGGACCCAGGATGTTGATTCTGGGAGAGGAAAAAAATCTGGAAGGTGAAAAAATGAATCTGAATAATGACAGCATTTACTTTCAGAAAGAAATCACTGGAAAGGTATGAATATTGTGAACAGTAAGAACCTGTAAAAGTATACAGTGGGTATAGGGGAGAGGAAAGGTAGAGGATAAGGAAGAGTGCCATGCAGTTACCAACACAGCTTTCCAAAGGGAACCAGAGGTTCACATGGAGAGGAGAAGGTTGAATGGATGGAAGCGAGGAGGAGCCACACTTTAGGTCTTTCAGGAACAAGTAGGAAAGTAAGAAGCAAGTTTCACAGGAGACAAACCTGGAGCTGGTCATAGATCAGATCTATCAGATCTGGCAGAGACAGGTGCACATGTATCAAGATACGGAATATTTTGTGGAGGTGTGGAGTCTCAGAGAGGGAGTCTACTCCAGAGAAGTGTGTGCACACAGCTGGGTGAAGAAAGGAAGAGGGGGAAGGACCAAAGGGAGCAGTGCCCTGGAGCAGGAGAGAATAAGTCACTGACAAGCCCCCAGGTCTGAGGACTGGACTTACATTCCAACTCGAACTCATTGACATGATCCTGCACTTCACTGGTGAATACAAAGAAGTAGACTCGGAAGATCTCCTCCAGCATCAGAATGGTCTCACTGCTGAAGTTCCCCTTTGCCCATGGTTTTAGGAATATGGCAGTGCCTGTGTCACTATCCCAACCATGAATCTGCATATCATTCAACCAGCCTGAGCCACGATTCTGTGTCCAGGTGCTGTTGACAAAGGATGAGATTTGCATGACATGGAATGAGGTCGAACTCAGGGAGGCTGTAAAGAAAGGAAGGAAAGATAGTGAAGAGAAAGGGAAAAGCAGGAGGAAAATAGAACCTGTGCATACTGAAAAAGATGCAGGAAACAAGATCCCGGGGTCTGCAGAAACATAACGCCTGACACATCTGAGAGCCTGAGGACCTCAGCTGCAGCCCCACCTCCAGCATGATGGAAGACGGCTTGAGTCAAGAGGGGCAGGTCCTCAGAGGCCAGGTGCACCTGGGCAAGTGCAGCCTGCTTTCAGGGAGACCCTCTGCACCAGAGCAGGAGCTGGCTCAGCTAGGCTTACCTTCCTGATTGTCACCACCTGGGAAGAGGACTGCTAGCAATACAAGTAGCAGGAGCAGCATTCCACTGACAGAGGCCTTCTGACTCTCAGCTGGTGTTTGATCTCTCATTTCAGCAACACTTTCTCTCCACACTCTGTAGTGACTTCCTCTCTTCCAACTGACAAAACTCTTCCTCATACAAAGTGCATATTGGAGAAGAAATGTGCCTCCCACAGCCCTGGGTACTCCTACACCACCTCTCATTTCCCCTGTAGCCCTGGCTTCTAGACTTATTCTCACCTCCTTGGCTTTCAGCTTCTCTCCAGGTCTTCAGCTTCCTTGAGATGAGCTCAGAAAAATTCCTATGTGATTTCGAAGGGTCGCTTCTTCTCCCAAAGCCTTTATTTGTACGTCTGTAAATTGAGGGAGTAACACTAAGCAATTTCTCAGCTGCCGCTCTGCTGGGAAGGATGCTTCTGGTTTATCCACCCCAGTCAGCCTCTCCCATGTCCCTATCTTCTCTGGTCCTGTCATTCTCCTTCCCAAGGTTCTCAGTGTCTCCTTTATCCTGTGTCATCCCCCTTGTTTTGTCTCCCTAGTTCACCTTCTTATTTCTGATTTTCCATTTCATATCTTGACTGCAACTTTGTCAAAGCCTTTATATTTCCAACTGTAACTGTAAAATCAGCCAATCTATCAAAGTCCTGGGAGAAAAATAAATAGATACAATATAGACAATTAGATCAGACTACTCAAAAACTAAAGAAAAATATCTGTCTTATTTTACTTTCCCTTTTTTATTCGCCAAACAGAATACAAGGAAATGAACATGAAACCACTGATCTTGAAAGATTTTTCACTTCAGTCAAGAAAAAATATTATTAACACCTACAATGGAAACAGCAGGGTGCTGGGAGTTACAGCATATAGAACCACCAGACTGAAGCAAAACATAAAACACTACGAGGCTGCAGAGGCTTTCTCTGTTACAGTGCCCCTTAATGGTTTGTTGTTATTATTGTTTCCTTTTCCAACTCCATACACTTCGTGGTTGCTTGGGTTCTTTTTCTACCAACGCATTTTACTCTCAGTCCCCAGAACAGTACATGAAAACAGACGGACAATGCACAGAAAACATTTGAGGCAGAGCAGTAGGAAGAGTAGAAGGAAGAGAAAATAATGGATGAGACACAAGTACTGAGAGCCTCAATGCAGTTGGAATCCTTTGTTCTCTTCTATACTGGATCCTGCATTCTCTGTGTGTCTTCTTAAGAGAAATGTCTATTCAGATCATTTCCCATTTTAATTGAATTATTGGTGTTCTTGAGTTTTTGGAGTTTCATACATATTCGGGATATTAGTTCTTTTCAGACAAATAGTCGCAAAGGTTTTCTCCTATTCTGCAGGCTGTCTTTTCCCTCTGTTATTTCCTTTGCTGTGTAGAAACTTGTTAGTATGATAGAATCCTCTGTGTTGAGTTTGACTTTTGCTGAGTATGCTTTTGGGTTCCCATCCGAAAAAAGTATTGGCTACAGTAAAATCTTCATGTGTCCTCCCTATATTTTCTTCTAGCAGTTTCATATTTTCATGTATTATATTTAGGCTTTTGATGCATTTTGAGTTTTTTTTTTTTTTTTTTTTGTTTTTTTTTTTTTTTTTTTATTTACACAGGCAACTATACTCCATACCATGAGGACTCCTCTCTCAAAAGGGTCTTTTGTTTGACCCTTTTGTCAAACAAAATTTGAGTAGGAAAATATTTCAAAATTCAAATTCTTGGCTATCCTAGTCAAGGGTGTTCCCAGGACACGGGGCCATAACAAACTTTTGCACTAACAAAAAGTCATGTGAGAATAGAAATTAATAGTTGAAAATGGATCCCTCTTTTCTGAGTCCCCAGTAAAAAATATGTCAATACATATCGTAAAATCCTGCCCAAAAATCAAAGGAGATGATCATTTCCATTTATGTAGAAAGAGCATTTAACAAAGACCCAAATTTTGTCTTGATAGCAACTCTCTCAACTCTCTCAACAGTGAGACATAGAAGGGAATTTTCTCAACATAATAAAACATATGTATGAAAGTCTCACATAATCCACGTGGGAAAATTGAACACTTAGCTACAAGAGATTTAGTACAAGAAAGGATTTCCTCACTCATCACTTCCATCAAACACAGCACTAGAAATCCTAGCAAAAGCAATCAGGCAACAAATAAATAAATAAAAGTACCTAAATCTGAAGGGGAAGACTAAGATCATCATTGCTTTAAGATGATATGATCCTACAGATACAGGACTGTTAACACTTAGCTCAAATAAATAAATTCAGTAAAACTGAAGAATATAAAGTCAGCATAGAAAAAATGAGCATTTCTATACACAAATAACAATTGACACACACAAAACATGAAATAAAAAATCTCATGTAAAATAGTATTAAAAAATAAAATATTTAGGAAAAACAGGATGTGAAAGATATGCATGCTGAATACCATGAACACTAAGTGAAGAGGACACAAGCAAATGGAAAGGTATCCCTTGCTCATGGGCTTAAAGAAAATTGTTAAAATTTCCATATTACTCTAAGTGATCTATAGATTCCAAACAATACTTATCAAAAAATTACCTATAACAGAAAAAAAATTCTGGGAAAAAACAATCAGAGCCATCACCCCACCTGATTTTAAGTATTCGAGGAGATGGATGTGTTTTACCTGATTATACCATGTTTGAATGCATTTAAACATCACACAGTACTGCATTAACATGTAAACTTTTCTGCTTTTAATGTATCAGTGAAAAAATAAATACGATTTTTACATGAATAAATAAAATAATACATCAAATCTATATAGTAATCAAAACAGTGCAGTATTAGCATAAAAACAGGCACACACCAGGGTGACAGAATGATGAGTCCAGAAATTAATCCAAACATATTTGTTCAACTAATTTTCAACAAGGGTGCCGTGAGTGCATAATGGGGAAAGCATAATCTCTTTAATAAATGGTACTGAGAAAACTGTATTTCCACAGGCAAAATAGCTAACTGGATTCATATTTCACCATACACTAAAATCAATTCAAAATGGATAAAAGGAATCATGCCTGAAACCATAACATTCCTAGAGGAAAAGATAAGGGAAAACTGCTTGATATTGGCCTTGACAATGAGTTTTTTAATATCACCCCCAAAACTCAATCTCCAAGATCAAAAGATAAATGAACAAGTTTATATCAAACTGAAAACATTCTCCACAGCAAACAACCAAAAAAAACCTGTATAAACATAAAATACTTGCAAACTATATATGTAATAAGTTGTTAATACCCAAAATGTATAAAGAACTCACACAACTCAAATAGAGAAAAGCCAGTATCCTGATTTAAAAATGAACAAAGACTTGAATGTTATTTTTTTCAAAGAAAATATTGAAATGGCCGATAGATGTATGAAAAGATGCTCAAAATCACTAATCATCAGGGAAATGAAAATTGAAACCACAGGAGATATCACCTCAGACCTGTTAGATAGGCTATTATTGAAGGTGTGGGAAAATGGAGACCCCTGTACATGGTTGGCAGGAACATCTCGGTGCAGCCATTATGGAGTACAATACAGAGGTTCATAGATAAATTAAAAAGAGAATTACCATATGAACAGCAATCCCAGTTCCAAGTATATACCTAAAGGAGATAAAATTAGCATCTCTTGAAGTTATTCATTGCAACATTATTCACAGTAGCCAGATACAGAAATAACAAAACAAACACAGAAAACAAATGGCTAAAGAAACAAAGCAAATGGCTAAAGAAACGTGTTTGAATAGTGTGCGGCTTTTAAAAAAGAAAAAGAAGATGAAGAAGGAGACCTTGCCATTTGCCACCACATAGAATACACAAAGAGAATAGAAGAACAGTGACCAGGGAAGTGGGAAGGGGAGGAAAAGGGGAGAATTAGGTTTGATTCACTCTATGTCAAATATGCAGAATGAATAACTCCAGAGCTCCTATGTATGAGTATTTTCATCATATTATGCTATTACAATACTATAATATGGACTGTACTCAATATTATTAATATTGTTGTATTTAGAATATTTGCTAAAAGAACAGATTTTAGATACCCTTGCCAAAAATAAATAAATAAGTGAATGGTAATTGATTGTGAGATAATTGTTTAATTTCCTATGTAAACATTTCACTCTTCATATATATATATATATATATATATTAAAGCAATATGTTGTACACCTTAACTGTATATGATAAAAAAGTTTCTGAATACAAAACAAATTTAATAATCCATCTTCATTCAATACAAAATCTCTATTGTTTTCCGAAATATCAAACCTTGGTCAGAGTCTATGATTACCAAGTACAATGCCAATTTGAAACCAAACAATAAGGAGTGAATATTGATTTTTAATGAATAATTTCATATACACAAAGGGAGAGAAAGTAGTATAAAGAACTGACCTTTTCTACATAGGTTTGAAAATATCATCAACTCCTAATTGAAGGAAAATTCATATATCATGTTTCTTTCATGAAGTTTTCAAAAGGTATTTCTGAAACATAAAAATTATTTTCTTAACTGTAACAAAAATTACCATATGGTACCTAAAATTTAAAGTTTTCTCACTATCATTAAATAGATAATTACCACTCAAAATTCCCCCACTGTTTCATGAATTATATTTTTACAATTTATTTATGGAAGTAGAATAAAAGTAAGGCCATGCCTTGAAATTGGCTGATATGTCTCATGAATCTTTTTAACCTATCATTTTTCTTCTCTCATTTTTAAATAGGATAATATGATTTCAAAATTCCATTCCAAGACCTCTGTTGTTTGGTTTTCTTAGAACTTCTCAATGAAAAAGGAAAATGCTATGGTGTTTTCAGGTTAAATATCATCCTCAACTCATAGTTATACTTTCAACTCGAGATCAGAACAACAGGGTTTTACTCATCCATCTCACATCTACTTTTCTCCCACACAGAAAATCCTAGTTCCCAGTGAATTTACGTAATAACATATCATTACATGTTCACCACATCCCATAAATGCCCACATATCAGACATAAAGGCATAAACACTACCCCCAATGTCGTTACTGAAAACTGTTATTTGTTTTTTGACCCTAGAGTATATTCCCCTAGAACAGTAAAGTTAAATAGCTATACTTTAAATTTATTTCAAATAGTCCCTGGCTCTGTGGAATTTCATTAACTTGCATAGTGTTCTTGTTCAATTTATATTTTGCTTTCGATTTTTAGGAATTGATATTTTGTTCAGTAATTTTTACAAAATTTACATTTGGAACATGATTTCCAGAATGACAGGACAAAGAACAGACTATCATTTCCCCAAACTCAGTGACAACACAGGATAAAATTCTCAAAATAAAATATGTCCAAAACTGGAAATGAGTGAAGGCTATACAACAAATTGAGAAGACTTGCTCAAAAATAACTACCTGAGGTTACATAAGAACAGTGGGGGCTGTGGCAGCTTAACATGGTGAAGCTCCTGCCTTCTCATAGTCAGACAATAGATCGGGCTGAGGACCAGCAGTCTTGCTGCCACAACAAGAAGGGTAGACCCAATCTGGAACTCCACAAAAAAGGCCCCAAGCCCACAGAGCTTGTTGAAACAACAGCGACAGGTAGTAAAAACAAAACAAAACAAAACAAAAGAAAACCCCCCCAAAACAAAAACAAAACAAAACAACAACAACAAAAAAAAATAAAAAACAAAGGTCAGCATCACAGCTGCCAGAGGCTGTAGTACTGGAGGGAGAAAAAGACTAGGCAGGGTTTAGTAAAGATATCCTGGAGATAAGACAGGCATAGTGGACTCTGTTCAGTGCCCACTTGTTTCTAGGGGTCTGGAAGGCTGCACACATGTGAAGAGAGGCCAAAGATGGACAGATATCAACCTCTCCTGGTTACACATGAGGACTTGCACGAGGAGAAAGCACAACCCGAACAGATTTGCCAACTGCTCAGGTGGTATGTGTTTGCCCCAACCACCAGCAAAAGGTGGAAGATTTACTTGCTTAAGGTGTTAGGCACAGCCACTGACCAATCATTGCCTACCACAAGCTGCAGTGACCAAAGAGGTGTTCCTAGGAAACTGGGTTAAAAACTGCAAAAGTAAGTAAGAAAGGGAGGGAAGGAGATAGGGATTGAGGAAACAATTGTCGGACAAAACAAAACCAACAAAAAACACTGAGCAGAGACATCAGTGACTACAGACTGCAGGGCTGTAAGAATTTACAAAGTTAATCCAGGCTGGTAACTGAACAAAAACAAATAGAAGACACAAATAAGCAAAAGAAACGAAACCACAACAATGACTTGATTTAAAGAGAAACAACCAAAGTTTTCTTAAATGAGATGATGAATAATAAATATTCATACATGAAATTCCATTCAGCAATATAAAGGTACAGGTTCCTGATATAATTAGCAACATAGATTCTTTATATCCTTCAGATAAATGGAAAATAGAGAACCAGATATAAAAAATACCTACAATGTATTCCCACCTTAAATAGGTCAGGAAATATAGTTCTAAGCTCAACAGGCATGAAGTAGGAATAGGCCTACAAAAGGTCAGGTTGGGGTGGTTTTGAACAAAACCAATATAAGGAGTTATGGGATTCCGGATCCTGACTGTGGTGATATTTACCTGGGCAAATATACTTGTTAAAATAAATGGAACCATACACTTAAGATACATGCATCTTACTGAAAATTATACATTAATAAAGTTGATTCAATAAAAATTTTAAAGTAACAAAACCATAGACACAGTAAGAAGACATGGTCAGATGGAAAAAGCAAACATTCAGCTTCAGAGGGACACAGTCTCAACAAAGTTAACAAGCATTAAACAACAAGGGACAGAGACATCAATGACGCAAAAACTACAACAAAGTCTAGAAGGAATATAATGAGAAAAAAAAATGCCAACACAATAGATATCCTGACACAGACTGGTGAGGCTTTTGTATTTTCCACTGAGCAAATATTACATGCAAGAAGGGTACTTTGCCATGGTTCCTACACCTAGGAACTCAAAAATAAAAAGCACTGGGAAGACCCCAGTAACTGCGGCACAGGCAGGAAGTGAGGCAGGCATGCGATAGAGTCCAGTTGAAGCACTCTCTGGGCATAGAGGAGGGAAAAGCTGTTTTCCATTCAAGGGTCAAGAAAAATCAGGGATGCCTGATACTTGGCATCAGGGCTTTGAAGGCTGAGTTCTATGGTAAAAATGGTGAATCTAAGAATTCTATTCCAGAGTTACAGAAAATAGTTGGCCTTACAAGAGCAAGTGATTATTAGGTAGAAGGAGAAAAAAAAATAAATGGAGAGTAGAACAGAGGAAATTACTATGCTGTCCTAAGTTCCGAGGCTATCGGGTTCCCTCACATTGAGGGAGTCATGGTGAAGCATCACATGCGGTAAACTGCTATGAGCTGGGAAGGAATAGAAATGGGAGACACTTTAGATAAGCTGCGGAAGGTGACTGAGGATAAAGTAGAGTGATCAAGAGAGAAAAACTAATACAGGTGACAATGGAATGTAGAACAAGAAATTGGGAAGAGATAAGGAAATTTGAAAAACCCATGAGTACATCTACAAATTACAAGGACTATCAAAAGTATTAGGAGCACTATCACTGTCAAGAGGATGAAGTTCATGGAAAGGGGGTATCCTGTGGATACTGGAGACATACATGGATTTCATCTTAAACCCACTGCTGATTCAACTCTTTCCACTAATTTCCTTATTTAGCATGTACATTCTGGCTATGAGCCACATCAATCATCCTGTTACAGTCAGTTCATTTCTGCCCCTACCAAGGAAAGTTTTTTTGACTACCTCCAAATCTCATGGATCTATGTGTCCCTTGTGTCCCGCTCTTCCATTCCTGGAATTACCCATGTTCATTCCTTTCTCACAATTCTCATCTACATCAGACATCTCCAAACTTTCCTTTGTCCTATCCTGGGGATGAAGACCACCTACTCACATTTTCAACTCACATTTCCATGACCCTGGTAGAAGGTCATGTCCTGGCCTGCTGGACTGCTATGCCTCACTCTACAAGACAGGTCAGCTGCCACATCAGCTAATACACCCAGGATGACCAAAGACAGTTTTAGTCAGTTTTGTTTTCGCATGACCTAAATACAAGAGAAGAAAACTTAGAGGAGGGAAAATTTATTTCAGGCTCACAATTTCAGAGGTTTAGTCCATGCTTGACTGTACTGTTCTTGGTCCAAGGTGATACAGCAGCACATCATGGCGGAAGGGCCCAGTGGAGGGAAGCTACTCAGCTCATTGTGGAATCAAGAAGCAAATAGAGAGAAGAGAAAATGGGCTACAGGGAAGATGCACCCTTCCAGGACATGTCTCCAAAAACCCACCTCCTCCAGCTGTGCCCCTCCTGTCTGCAGTTACCACCCAGTCCCTTGCATTCAAACTAAGGTGGATCCATTAGGTTATAGCTCTCACGATCCAATCATTTTACCTTAGACTATTCCTACATTAACAGAGGAGATTTGGGGGTCATCTCATTTCCAAACCACAACAGAAACCATGTCCCATCAGCATTAGGAAGAATATCATTTTGTTTAATGCCCAGTTGGCGCTGCTCACCCCACATACACATTGCCCAAACAAGTTTTGGGTAAAAACCAGAGACATCGCAAATGAGCAGTAGTTAGTCACTTGAAGATTGGATGAAAGGACAACCAGGAATCTGGACTCACCGCGGACAGCACAAAAGAGATTCATATGTACTTATGTAGAGCTAAGGAAACATTATTCACATTAATAGAAAAAGTTATAGCTTTTCTTCTCTAGGAAACTATCACCTAGGCAAACTTCATTATGTCTTATTTAAAGAGTGTGATATAAAAGGGTCAAGACTTAAATCGAAATATCTTATGAGAAAGGGGCTGAATGGACTTGAAGTATCCTCCTGAGGCAACAGGGACGCCTGATACTTGCATTCTGATGAATGACACTAAGTAACATGTCAAGTTTCTGCTGAATGTGACCACCTTTCTTGAACTAAATAATTGAGTCTTAAAGGTCTGGTTCAAGCAATGAGACCAAAGGTTGCCTCCAGAGGTAAGGTCCCCAGGACTGGGTCAGAGGTTGGATTTGATATCTGGACATCTAGCAATCCAAGTAACAAAAAAGGACATACAAAAGCAAAAATATAGTCAGAAAATTAATAAGAATGAGAATTAGGGAGACCAGAGAAACAAAGAGACACTGAAAACCTTGGTAAGGGCTAATGACAATGCCAGAGAAAGCAGTTTAGTGGGAGGGAGAGAGGCTGAGTCGGGTGGATAAACCAAAAGAACCATTTCAGATTAAAGAAGACTGGAAGCTGATCAATGGTTCAGTATTCCCCTCTTATTGACAGATGGGTAAATAAAGGCTTAAGGACATGAAGTGACCATTTAAAATCATATAGGGACTTTTCTGAGCTCATCTCAAGGAAGTGAGGAGTTGCAGAAAAGCTGGCAACCTTGGAGGTGAGACAGTCTAAGAGATCAGGGCTGTGGAGGAAATAAGAGGTGGAGTAGGAGTTCCAGCTCTGTGGGAGGCACATTTCTTCTCTGACATGACTTGGTATGAGGAAAAAATCTGCCAGTTGAAAAGAGGAAGTCACTACAGAGTACTGAGAGAAAGTGTTGCTGAAATGAGAGATCAAACACCAGCTGAGAGTCAGAAGGCCTCTGTCAGTGGAATGCTGCTCCTGCTACTTGTATTGCTAGCAGTCCTCTTCCCAGGTGGTGACAATCAGGAAGGTAAGCCTAGCTGAGCCAGCTCCTGCTCTGGTGCAGAGGGTCTCCCTGAAAGCAGGCTGCACTTGCCCAGGTGCACCTGGCCTCTGAGGACCTGCGCCTCTTGACTCAAGCCGTCTTCCATCATGCTGGAGGTGGGGCTGCAGCTGAGGTCCTCAGGCTCTCAGATGTGTCAGGCGTTATGTTTCAGCAGACCCCGGGATCTTGTTTCCTGCATCTTTTCAATCTTTGTTTTTCTTATTTCCCTCTAGCTTCTCCCTTCAGTTAAGTCTTTTTTTCTTTTCTTCACAGCCTCCCAAGGGCCAACCTCATATCGTGTCATGCAAATCTCATCCTTTGCCAACAGCACCTGGACACAAAATCGTGGCTCGGGTTGGCTGGATGATCTGCAGATTCATGGCTGGAACAGCGACACAGGCACCGCCATATTCCTGAAGCCCTGGTCTAAGGGCAACCTCAGTGATGCGGAGGTCACAGAGCTGGAAGAGATCTTCCGGGTCTACTTCTTTGGATTCACAAAGGAAGTGCAGGAACGCATCAGTGACCTCCAGTTGGAATGTGAGTTCAGTCTTCAGAACTGGGGGGTCCTCTGTGACTTGCTTACTTACTCCTTTGATTCACTGCTCCCTCTGGTTCTCTCCCCACTTTCCTTCTTTACCTAACTGCCTGCACACAATTCTCTAGAGCTGGCTCCCTCTGTGGCTCCACTCCTCCACAAAGTGGACCTGATCTGGCTGCCTCCTCACTCATCTCTGATAGATGAAGGTATCTGCTCTATGATCAGCTCTTGGTGTGTCCCCTGTGAAACATTCTACTTATTTTCCTACTTGTGCCTAAGTGAACCAAAGTGCGGCTCCTTCTCTTATCCAAACTTTTCCCTGAGTTCTCCTCTCCCTGTGGACCTCTGGTTCTCTTGTGAAATTTGTGCTGGTGACTGCATGCCCTGTTCCTGCACCTCTGCCTCTCCTCTGCCCTGTAGTCACTGTCCTCTTTCCCACAGCATTGACACGTTCATGAGAGGCACATGTCCCCCCATTGCTCTACCTTGGAAAGTCTCTAAATGCTGCTATACTTATCATTTCACATTCTAGACTTTTTTTCCTCACCCAGATCTATATTCTAGGTCCTCCCCACATCCCTTTATTCTCATTTGATGTTTACTAACTTATTTTCTGTTTTTCTTCTGCACAGACCCTTTTGAGATCCAGGGCGTAGCAGGCTGTGAGCTACACTCTGGGGGAACCACTGAGAGTTTTTTGAAGGGAGCTATAGAAGGACTGGAATTCCTGAGCATCAATTATACATGTTGGCCTTCCCCAGGAGGAGGCAGCAGGGCAGAGAAGGTCTGTGAATTAGTCGCAAAGTACAAAGGTATCTTTGATACAATAGAGAACCTGCTTTATGAAACCTGTCCCCGGTATCTCTTGAGCGTCCTGGAAGCAGGGAAGGTGGATCTGCAGAGACAAGGTTAGTCCTGATATTTCACTTTCATTCCTCCTTAAACCTAAAAGTAGGAAAGCACCCAAGAAGGAGAAGGGCTTCATCAATAATCTATTTCATTCCCAAAGGAGAGAAGGGGGTCAATGTGCAAATCTGCCTGAGTCTGTGTGATCTGGGTTAGCATCAATATGTGACACCCTCCCTGTCCTTTGTCGCCCTAGTGAAGCCCAAGGTCTGGCTGTCCAGTGGTCCCAGTCCCAGACCTGGACATCTGCTGCTGGTGTGCCATGTCTCTGGCTTCTACCCAAAACATGTGTGGGTGATGTGGATGCGAGGTGAGCAGGTGCAGCTGGGCACTCAGCAAGGTGACTTCCTGCCCAACGTTGATGGGACGTGGTATCTCCGAGCAACCCTGGATGTGGCAGCTAAGGAGGCAGGTGGTCTGGCCTGCAGAGTGAAGCACAGCAGCCTAGGAGGGCAAGATCTTGTCCTCTACTGGGGTAAGAAAGGGTTGGGTCCCAGGCTGGAGATGGGAGGAGATGGTGCTCATGCATAAAGTGGGGAACTGTGAAGGATGGGGGAGGAGGAGGGAAGTAAAGATGGGTAAGGACGGTGGTCAAAGAGGGCAGGAAATTGAGAATGGACTTCTAGAAAATGAAGGATACATAGCTGGACAAACAAAGGCTAGGGAATGAATGCCTGAGTCAGTCTATGTCCTCCCTCCCAACTGGCAGGAAGCTCCATCTCTGTTGGCTTGATCATTTTGGCAGTTATAGTGCCCTGTTTGGTCTTTCTGATGGGTCTTGCATTGTGGTTCTGGAGGCGCTGGTGAGTTTTTATTTTCTTAATACTTCTTTTCTCTTCGCTCTCCTACTTTTCCTGCTTTTTGTCTGTTTACATTATATCAACCTCCAACTTTTCAAGAGAACTTTCTTCTTAACTCCCACCTCCCACAGAGCTCATATAAAAAATGTGGTAAGATACACATAATATGAATTTAATATCTTTACCTATTTGAAGTGTGTCAAATACATTTGCATTCTTTGTGTCCATCACCATCGTCCATCTCCCAAACCTTTTTCATCTTGCAAACTGGAAATTTACTTTCCATTTAAAAACACTTCTCTGTTCCCTTCCTCCCCAATGGTTGGTACTCCGTCCATTCCACTTTTTTTATTATGAACTTAACTACCCTATTCAACTGTTATAATTGGAATTGTGCACTACCTATCACTTTGTGACAGGTTTATCTTGTTTAGCAGTATGTCCTCAAGGTTTATTTACATTGCATCATATGTCAGAATTTCCTTCCATTTCGAGGCTGAGTAATATTCCACCGCATACAGACCACATGTTCTTTACCCATTTATCCACTCGTGGACTCCTGAGTTCTTCCACCTTACACTATTGTGAATTATGCTGCTGTGAATGTGAGTGTACACACATATTGTATATTGGGCTGTGTTTTGCTTGCTTTCTTGACAGGTCATATCAGGACATCTAGGAAGCATTCATTCCATCTTCCATCCCTAATAAATACCGGAAATCCCAGAAACTTATGATGTCAGTCCAACCTCAATCTCATTACATTTCATCAGATAATCACTGTTTCTATCGAATCAGAGTTTTAATAGTTTGCAAGAAAAAAATCACTATCTGTATAACAGCAGAGAAATAATTAAGAGCTGTGAATTTATTTTGAGATGGTATCAGTAGTATAAATCATCTATATTTCTTCATTTATTAGGTACATATTCTGCCTTATGGAGTTGAAAGTGTATTTTATCTTTTATTAAGGTAATGTTGTGACTTACACATAATGATTTTCAAATGGCAAAACAAAATTTTGTTTCTGTAACTTACCTGTTTTCTTGTGTAACACCAGCATACATATTGAAAATATTTTTTAAAATATTTTGTTTAGGGTTTTACATCTTTGCTCATTTAATTCTTACAATGTTGTTGCCAAATATTGGTATCAAGAATTTTTTGTTTATATAAAGGAAGCTATAAAATGTTTCTTTTTTTTTATTCTCCAGAATTTGAGACAGTTTGTATGTGTATTTTCATTTTTATTTTCATAAAGATTTGATAGACTTCACCAGTGAACCTTCAGGAAATTGTTTGATATAAAAGTTTTAAAATTTGTGGCCAGTTTAAAAAAAATAAATAAACCTAACTCTATTCAGAATATGTATTCAGATTTTTCTTTTTGTGTATTTGGTAAGCTTTAAATATTTTGTACAAGTCATCCAAATCACCCAGTTCATTGTAACATTTAGCTAATCCCTCCCTCTTACCATATTAAAATCTATAGGGTGTGTAGTTATGCATGTTTTATCCGATAAAAATCTTGACAAAGATTTATCAATTTGTGTAGGGTGTCAAAGATCTAACTTTTGACTTTGTTCATTCTTTCTAATGTCACATTTTCTTTGTATTTTTTTCTATTTCCTTTGGGTTTTATTTGCTTTCCTATTTCTAATTTCTTGGTGTAAATTCATACATAACTTATTTTCACAATCATTTTCTCATATTTGCTTTAAAAGCTAAATGTTTCCTTGAATCAGGGCTTTAATCTATATCAGAATATTTGGTGAACTTCATGGTCTTTGTCATTTTAATTTATTTTCTAATTGTCCATTTTTTTTCTTTCTTTCTTCTTTTTGTACTGGGGATTGAACCTAGAGGCGCTTTACCACTGAACCACATCCCCAGCCCCACACTCTCTTTAATTTTTTTGAGGGGAGTAGTACCGGGGATTGAACTCAGGGGCACTTGACCCCAGCCCTATTTTGTATTTTATTTAGAGACAGGTTCTCACTGAGTTGTTTAAGGCCTCACTTAGTTGCTGAGGCTGGCTTTGAACTTGAGATCCTCCTGCCTCAGCCTCCTGAGCCACTGGGATTACAGGCGTGTGCCACAACACCCAGCATTTTATAATACATTCATTATTTAATTTATATATTTCTGAATATCCAGACAAGGGAAAGTATTCTGCTTATGTTTTTAATCATTAGTACAATGATTAATAATCATTAATTCCACTGTGTCAGAAAAATACATCGTATTTTTTCAGCCTCTTGAAAGTTTTTCATATTGTTTTATGGACAAACTTCATTTTCATGTAAATGTTCCATGTTTACTTGAAGAGAATGTACATTTTTCTATTGTTAAAAAGTTGAATTCTAAATATATAATTAGGTCATTTTTATTTATTATGTAGTTTATACCTTATGCCTATTCAGTGATTTGCTTTCTGTATTATTCAGCAGGTATGTTTAAAAAATTCACCAAAGTTGTACATTCTTAATGTCTCATTTTTGCCATCTTTTTCTTTGTAATCTAGAAAACGCTCCTATTACATGCAGACCTGTTATATCTACATGTCCCTTCTTCCTTGTTTTGATCCTCCCTTTATCTGAATAATGTTTCCTTATCAACAGGATGACTGTCACAAGTCAGTGTGGCCATATCAGGTTCCTTGGGGTTCATGTTTTCACATTCTATCCTTCTCCCTCTCTCTTTAACTTCTAAACCATGAGTTACACTTGTGATTTCTCTCTTAAGAAAATAATATAGATAAGTTGTTTTTTATTCACTTGGAAAATGTCTCTCTTTTAATTATTTAGGCTACTTATTTTAATATAATTTACTGCTAACCTTATGTTTAGGCTATCATCTGCCATCAGACAATGGTTGCCTTTTATTCCTGCCTCCTCTCCCTTCTTGAGTCAAATACTTTGGTTTATACCATTTTTCCATTTATTATCTTTTTTGCTTCATGATCTTTTTCTATTCCTTTGTGGGTCGTCCTACAAACTTCCACATGATCATAAACATTAAATTTTAAGATGATTTAATGTTACCACTTTCTGAACTTTCTGCTAGCTGCTGGTTCAATCACCTTAAAACATTTTATGAAAGTTTATCTACTTCCTGACTATGTGCTCTGGTTGTTGGGCATTTTAAAAAATAGCTTACACAAATTTCAAATTCAAAATAGATTTTGAGCATTGTCCACGTGGTATGTATTTACTTCATTTCCCCTTTCAATTGCTCTACTTCACATTTGGGTTTGGAAACTAGCGAGGCTTCCTGATCCTAATCAGATCAGGAATTGCAAGTATTCAAATCTGGATTTTAATCACTTATAGGGCTGCTCTTTTTCACCCCATTTATGTTTCACTTTACTCTTAGTGCATAGGGATTGAGGAGGAAGAGTTTTAGGGTAATATCCAAAAGTGTGTTGTGTTGACCAGAGCTTCTCTTCCTATGTTGGCCTCAAATTCCAGATTTTCCCCCATCCCCCTAATCCTGCAGAATGTTCTGCTCAGCCTCTTGTGTCTTAGCCATAATTTTGGAATTTGCGGATGCTTTTAAGTGAAAGAAATGTGGCTCTGGCCCCTGAGCTCTGACTCTCAGGACTTCACCCCTTTTTCAGCTCATGGACCTCTAATTCTTCACTGTCTCGATAGCTCTCAGATGTCCTCAAATAGAGGGTGTTTTTCAAAATCTACCTCTAGTTGTACTCATCAAGATAGCTTCCCCTAAATAATATTGCCAGAAAGGAAATTCTAGTATTTTTAATGTTGTATGTTTTTAGTGTGTTATGGTTATACATAATATTGGGGTTCTTTTTGACATAACCATACATTCATGAAATATAACTTGCTCCATTTAGATCCCAGCACTTCCTCTTTGCCTCCCTTCTTCCTTCTCCCCCTTCCCCTTCCTCTACTCTACTAGTCTTCTTTCTATTTATTTGTAGATTCTTAAAATTAGTGCTTTATACATAAAGGTGAAATCTACTGTACTATATTCCTACATGTAAATACATGAGAATTTGGTAGTTTCATTCCACCATTCCTCCCTTTTCCTGTGCCTCCTCCAGTGATATTTTAAAAGGCAATAAAATTGGTTAGGATTCATGTTGAAACAAATGACAGAAGCTTCTTTGTAAAGACTGAGCAATGTCTTGCTGTGTATGCAGACCATGTGTTTTCTACCTGTTCTAATTAGTTATACAAGACAGCAGAATGCATTTTGACACATTATACACAAATGGAGCACAACTTCTCGTTTCTCTGACTGTACAGGATGCAGAGTCACACCAGTTGTGCAATCACACATATATATAGGGTAATAATGTCCATCTAATTCCGCCATCCTTCCCACCCCCAAACCCTTCCCTTCCTTCACTTGCCTCTGCTCAATCCAAAGTTCCTCCATTCTTCTAGCTCACCCCCATTACAGATCAGTATCCACATATCAGAGAAAATATTTGACCTTTGGTTTTTTGGGATTGGCTTATTTCACTTAGCATGATCTTCTCTAGCTCCATCCATTTACTTGCAAGTGCCATAATTTCATTCTTCTTTAAAGCTGAATAATGTTCCACTATGTGTATATACCACATTTTCTTTACCATTCATCTCTTGAAGGGCATCTAGGTTGGTTCCACAATCTGGATATTGTGAATTGAGCTGCTATGAACATTGATATGGTTGCATTACTGTAGTATGCTGATTTTAAGTCCTTTGGGTATAAACTGAGGAGAGAGATAGCTGGGTCAAATGGTGGTTTCATTCCAAGTTTTCTGAGGAATCTTCATTCTACTTTCCAGAGAGGTTGCACCAATTTTCAGTCCCACCAGCAAGTTATGAATGTACCTTTTTGCCACATCTTTGCCAGCACTTGTTGCTTATATTCTTGATAATTGCCATTCTGACTGGAGTGAGGTGAAATCTTTGCTGATGACATGATTCTGTATTTACAAGATCCAAAAACGTTCACCAGAAAACATCTAGATATAGTAAATTAATTCAGCAAAGTAACAGGGTATAAAAACAACACCCATAAATCAAATGCATTTCTTCTTTTTTATTTTTTAATTTTTATTGTAAACAAATGGGATACATGTTGTTTCTCTGTACACGGCATAAAGGCATACTATTTGTGAAATCATAAATTTACATAAGGTATTGTTGTTTGATTCATTCTGTTATTTTTCCCTTCCCCCCACCCCTCCCACCCCTCTTTTCCCTCTATACAGACCTTCCTTCCTCCATTCTTGCCTCCCTCCCTAACCCTAACTCTAACCCTAAAACTAACCCCACCCTCCCCCCATTATATGTCCTCATCCACTTATTAGCGATATCATTCGACCTTTGTTTTTTTGAGATTGGCTTATCTCACTTAGCATGATATTCTCCAATTTCATCCATTTGCCTGCAAATGCCATAATTTTATCATTCTTTATGGCTGAGTAATATTCCATTGTATATATATATACCACAGTTTCTTGATCCATTCATAAATTGAAGGACATCTAGGTTGGTTCTACAATCTGGCTATTGTGAATTGAGCAGCTATGAACATTGATGTGGCTGTATCTTTGTAGTATGCTGATTTTAAGTCCTTTGGGTATAGGCCAAGGAGTGGGATAGCTGGGTCAAATGGTGGTTCCATTCCAAGTTTTCTAAGGAATCTCCACACTGCTTTCCAGAGTGGCTGCACTAATTTGCAGCCCCACCAGCAATGTATGAGTGTACCTTTCTCCCCACATCCTCGCCAACACCTGTTGTTGCTTGTATTCTTGTTAATCGCCATTCTAATTGGGGTGAGATGGAATCTTAGGGTGGTTTTGATTTGCATTTCTCTTATTACTAGAGATGTTGAACATTTTTTCATATATCTGTTGATTGCTTGTAGATCTTCTTCTGTGAAGTGTCTATTCATTTCCTTAGCCCATTTGTCGATTGGATTATTTGCATTCTTGGTGTATGGTTTTTTGAGTTCTTTATATATTCTGGAGATTAGTGCTCTATCTGAAGTATGATTGGCAAAGATTTTCTCCCACTCTGTAGGTTCTTTCCTCACATTGCTGATAGTTTCCTTTGCTGAGAGAAAGCTATTTAGTTTGAATCTATCCCAGTTATTAATTCTTGCTTTTATTTCTTGTGCTACAGGAGTCCTGTTGAGGAAGTCTGGTCCTAAGCCGACATGTTGAAGATCTGGACCTACTTTTTCTTCTATTTTGCAGGGTCTCTGGTCTGATTCTGAGGTCCTTAATCCATTTTGAGTTGAGTTTTGTGCATGGTGAGAGATATAGGTTTAGTTTCATTCTGTTGCATATGGATTTCCAATTCCCCCAGCACCATTTGTTGAAGAGGCTATCTTTTCTCCATTGCATATTTTTGGCCCCTTTGTCTAGTATAAGAAAATTGTATTTATTTGGGTTTGTGTCCATGTCCTCTATTCTGTACCATTGATCTACCTTTCTATTTTGGTACCAATACCATGCTGTTTTTGTTACTATTGCTTTGTAGTAGAGTTGAAGATCTGGTATTGCAATACCCCCTGCTTCACTCTTCCTGCTAAGGATTGCTTTAGCTATTCTGGGTTTCTTACTCTTCCAGATGAATTTTATAATTGCTTGCTCTATTTCTGTAAGGTACGTCATTGGGATTTTAATTGGAATTGCATTGAATCTGTATAGCACTTTAGGTAGTATGGCCATTTTGACAATATTAATTCTTCCTATCCAAGAACATGGGAGATCTTTCCATCTTCTAAGGTTTTCTTTAATTTCTTTCTTTAGTGTACTGTAGTTCTCATTGTAGAGGTCTTTCACCTCTTTTGTGAGATTGATTCCCAAGTATTTTATTTTTTTCAAAGTTATTGTGAATGGGGTAGTTTTCCTGATTGTTCTTTCCAAAGATTCATCACTTATGTATAAAAATGCATTAGATTTATGTGCATTGATCTTATCTTATATCCTGCTACTTTACTGAATTCACTTATGAGTTCTATAAGTTTTCTGGTGGAATTTCCTGGTTCCTCTAAGTATATAATCTTATCATCAGCAAATAGGGATAGTTTGAGTTCTTCTTTCCTTTTTGTATCCCTTTAATTTCTTTTGTCTGTCTAATTGCTCTGGCTAGAGTTTCAAGGACGATATTGAATAGAAGTGGTGAAAGAGGGCATCCCTGCCTTGTTCCAGTTTTTAGGGGGAATGCTTTCAGTTTTTCACCATGGGCTTAGCATTAATGGCCTTTACAATTCAAATGCATTTCTATACATTTTATATATATATATTTTATATATATATATATATATATATATATATATATATATTTCAGTGACAAATCCTCTGAAACAGAAATTAGGAAAACTACCTCATTCACAAGAGCCTCAAAAAAAAAAAAAAACCTTGGGAATCAATCTAACAAAAAAGGTGGAAGACCTCTACAATTAAAACTACAAAACATTAAAAAAAGAATTTGAAAAGGACTTTAGAAGATGAAAAGATCTTGCATGCTCTTTGGTACGCAGAATTAATATTGTCAAAATGACCATACTGCCAAAAATATTATACAGATTTAATGAAATTCATATTAAAATCCCAATGACATTCTTCTTAGAACTAGAGAAGGCAATCATGAAATTCATTTTAAAAAATAAGAGACCCAGAATAACCAAAGAAATCCTTAGCAAGAAGGGTAAAGTAGCAGGCATCACAATACCAGACCTTAAACTATATTATGGAGCTATAGTAAGAAAAACAGCATGGTTCCAATGCACCAAAATAGACATATAGATCAATGGTACAGAATAGAAGAAAAAGAGACAAACCCACATAAATGCAGTTTTCTCATACAAGACAAAGGCACCAAATACATACATTGGAGAAAAGATAGCCTTTCTAACAAATGGGACTGAGGAAAGTGAAAATTCATATGTATTGAAATGAAATTAAACCCTTATCTCTCACCCTGCACAAACTCAACTCAAAAGGGATCAAGGACCTAGGAATTAGACCAAAGACCTTGTGCCTAATAGAAGAAAAGTCAGTTCAAATCTTCATCATGTTGACCTAGGACCTGACTTCCTTAACAAGACTTCTAAAGTGCAAGAAATAAAATCAAGAATCAACAACTGGGATGAATTCAAACTAAAAAACTTTTTCTCAGCAAAGGAAACCATTGATAACATGAAGAGAGAGCCTACAGAATGGGAAAAAGTCTTTACCACATCCAACACAGATAGAGTACGAATCCCCAGGATATATAAAAAAGTAAAAAGGCTTAACACCAAAAAACAACAACTACAAAAAAAAACCAATCAGTAAATGGGTTAAGGAACTGAACAGACACTTCACAGAAGAAGAAATACAATTGATAAACAAATATATGAAAAAATGTTCAATATCTCTAGCACTTAGAGAAATGCAAATCAAAACTAGCACACTTTTTAATTTTAAAATAAGTCATCCACAGTTACACTGCATGATACCACTTATAAGTGGAGTCTAAAAATCAAGCCTATGGGAGCAGTGTGCAGGGTCATGACTAAAAGAGACTGAGGAGGTTGGGTGATTGAAGCATGGGAACATATTGGCCATGGGTGCAAAGTTTGGAAGGGTCCACTCTTCTGAGTTTGCTGGGTTTCCAAGGACTCCCTGCCAAGAAGATAAGCTGACAACTTGTTCATTGTTGTCTGTGTCTTCAAACTTGATAAATGCATACATGCCCTTGAAAAATGGCTTGCAACTTATTGCAATTGACTATTGGCAGAGATAGCTAATGCTACTTCCTGAACTCTCCAAAACTAACAAAATTCAGTACTCTGATGTGTAACTGTAGAACATGCTGGCAGAAGAGGGTGGTATTTTATTAATACTAACATCTGTTGTTTTGTATTTAACAATAATTAAGAAACAAAGCTGAAGAAGATATGTGCTCAGGTCAGATGGTTGTCAGTTACACACTCATGGTTCTCCTAAGACTCATTTGTAGCCTCTTCAGTTGCCTTGTGCCAGGCACTTGGGGTCTCTGGATGAGGAGGATCCTCCAGGGAGGACTGCCTATCATCCTGAGTCTGGTTCTCCTTCTGACTCAGACTAAGTTACTTTCTTCAAATAAGAGAGGTTTTATGAGCAAACAGCATCCATACAAATTTTTTAGGGGTGTCTTAGGGCACAAATCTACCTCCAAATCCAGGTGGGTAGGGGTCCTACTGGATTTGATATGCTTAATCTGCTGCTTCAGTGGTCAGACTAGAGTTGGGGAAGGATCATTAGGAAAGAAAGTCTAGTATACATGGTACACACTTGGCCAATTAAGAATGAGTTTTGGCAATATGGAGAGTCTTCAAAAGACTAGGAATAGAACAATCGCATGATCCTGCTAATCCACTTCTTAGTCTTTATGCAAAGGAACAAAAACCAGCATACTGTAGTGGTACATGCACACCAATGTTTATAGCAGTGCAATCCACAATGGTCAAGTTATGATACCAAACTAGGTGCCTGCCAACAGATGAATGAATAATAAAGAAAGAAAATATAGCATATATATACAATTGCATTTCACTCTGCCATAAATAAGAATGAAATTATGTCATTTTCTGGTAAATGGGAGAACTTGAGACATACTAAATGAAATAAGCCAGACTAAGAAAGTCAAGGGCAAAATGTGTTCTCTCATATACAAAAGCAAGAAAGAAATCTGGAATAAAATAAGGGAATTCCATGAAAATAAAAAAGAGAACAGTGAAGTAGAGAAAGGAGATGGGTGGGGGAAAGGGAGGAGGGGTGGAAAAAGGAAGTAACTGCAGAATGAAATGGACCAAATTATTCTGTATGCATGAATGAATACAACAGAAAGAATGCTACTTTTATATATAACTATAATGCACTAACTAAAAACAATTCGAAATAGAAGGAACACCAGTAGAATATAGCAATCAGGGGGAGGAAGAAAGGGAAGTACTAGGAAATGAAAATGAGTAAATTACGTTATGTGCATTTATGATTTCATCAAAATGAACCCTGCTATTATGTGTACCTATAAAGCAATAATGAAAGCACTTTTTAGAATAATGATCTCTGGACCCAAAATACATTCTTTCCAAGAGATAAAGAGCTCTGCTATGGCCTAGATGTGAGATGACCCCCAAAACCTCATGTGTGAGACAATGCAAGAAGGTTCAGAAGAGAAATGATTGGGTTATGAAAGTCTTAACCCAATCAGTTAATTAATACCCTGGCAGGATTAGCTGAGTGGTAACTGAAAGCAGGGTGTGGCTGGAGCAGGTGTTCATTGGGGGCATGGCTTTGGAGTATATATTTTGTTTCTGGCAAGTGGAGTCTTTCTCTCGATACCGGATCATCATGTGAGCTGTTTCCCTCTGACATACTTTTCTGCAATGATGTCCTGCCTCCCCTCAAGCCCTGAGGAATGGAACAGGCTATCTATGGACTGAGACCCCTGAAACCATAAGCCCTCAAATAAACATTTTTTGTGTCAGGTCTTTTAGTTAGAGCAGTGATAAAAGTTGATTACATCAAGCTCATACTGCCTGTGCATGGCTTTTGGCTTTGTGTAGGTATGTCTTTTCAAATGTAAAACTCAGTGTGGGTTCCTTTCTTCTGTTTGAGCCTGTGTGTTGATGACTCTCGAGAGCATCTCCAGTTTTCAGTATTTCAGACCTCAAAGGGGAGAGACCCAGGGCCCTCTGCGGCATCACAAGAGGGGTGTGTGCCATCTGATTGCTGTGCCTTAGTTGCCAGGAGGGACCCACTGATCATGGGGGACTGACATATCTATTGAAGTTGACCTCATTTTGCCTCATTTATATCAATAAAATACTGTCTGATCCAATGTTTATGTTGTGTTTTTCTTGACAACCCTGACACCAAGATGCAGTACATAGAAATCTAGGACTTCCTCCTGTGGGGTTGGTACCAGTGGGTGTGTTCTGTTCAATAGGGACTCTCCATGATGATTAACTGTGGAATTTTTGGGGCTCACTTGATTATTATGTAGATAATCATTGTTGGTTAAGAACATCTTATTATTTTTTTCAAAGTATTCTTTATTTGTGATCACTTGGCTTATTACAAGACCCGTATTTATTCTTGCCTACTAACACACATGAATCTAAATGAACCTGAAATAATAGTATGATGTATGTATATAAAATTTCTATTTACTAAAATTGATAAAAATTAAACATGCACTCCTACATTCTAAATCCATATGCTTTGAAACTAAATACTTTAATTTCATATATTTAAAGTAATTGTTATTATTTGTTTGAAGACTTTTGGTAGCCTAAATTTTTTGACACATGAAATGGAACCAACGCTCTCTCCTAAAGAAATTTTTTCTCTTACCTTTGAAGGAAGAACCTGGGTGGTGGGGCACATGAATGCTATTTAGTGGCAGATAAAGGTGTATCTACTCATGTTTGGGGAATATTTTTAAGAATTAAAAATATTTTTAGATCTACTAAACATGCTTAGTTCAAATTGAGTTTACAGAAATCCTTTGCAAGTTGTGTGATTTCATTTATTGATATAAAGGAAGATGTTCAGCCAACTGAACTTGAAGAAAGAGAGGCAAGGAAATTCTTTATTGAATCTCAAGACACAAATGAGTCAAAAGTGAATGCTACTCTATTCAAGAAGCTCCAGGAGACTAAACACCAGCAAAACTGCTCTTTGAATTGCCATCAGATGAAGCAAAGGACTGAGGAGTAATACATACCCTGTGCCTCTCTATGGAATATCTTTACATTACAGCACCTAAGAACTGCTCAGGAGCATTGAGAGAAAGCAGTGGTAACAACCTCCAGTACAGATATCAACTTCTCACCATGCATACCATTGGCTAGGAGGCTGCTGTAAGGAGCATCGTGGACAGCAGAGAGTTGGCAAACAAAAGCATGCACTGGAGAGTAAAACACAATGCAGGTGTTACTTGTAACTCTTGCTGAAAGACTAGGATATGAGCACAAGTAAAATATTTAGTGCAGCTGAGTTTGTTCTAAAGCATATTAAGCAGATTGGGGTCACAGTAATTTTGGTGTAAATATGCCTCATTTTGAAGTCACAAATGGTGAGGCCAGGTGATACTGTGTTAAAGAACTCATCTTTTTTTTTTTTTTTTTTTTTTGATTGTATGTTGAGGTACCACTGACATGAGAAATTCTTGCACAACTTTTATATTACTCAGTTAGTTTGAGTACTTGTTTGAACCTGTGATATCATAACCACCATCAAGGTCATACAGGTATTCATTGCTTCCCAAAGTTTCTACCCTCCTCTTTAATTATTATTAGTGATACTATTTTGTGTCTGTACTTTTGTGTGTGGTAAGAACGAATAAGACTTACTCTCAGCAGATTTCAGTGTGCATTGCAGTCTTGAGTTACAGACCTTGTGATGTATCACATATGCCCAGAACTTGTCCCTTTGAACACTGTCTCCCCATTTCCTCCTCCAAATCCTGGAAACCACTATTCTGCTTTCTACCTCTAAGTACTCATCTCCTTTGCCACACACTTATCTGAGTCCTTCAATGACTGTCAATCCCTGCATTGACCTACAAACTTCCTAAAGACCTGTCAACTCACCAGCTTCATCTCCTACCATGTTCTGCATCACTTACTCAAAATCAGTTATTGTAATTTTCATGTTTTTAAGAAAAGTTCCAGTATAATGTCATTTCACTTCTAGTTCCTTAGTGTGGACACTAATAGCTTGTTTCTTATTCCAGACACTAATAGCTTGTTTCTTGCTCTTGCTTTGAGGTCTCTTGTCAAATGTCACCTTCTCAGAGTGGTTCGTCTGTCCACAATCTTTTCAATAATTTTTCTTTCTTCTCTGATTCAGCTCTTAACTATTGCCTATGTCATCACTTTACATATAATATTTTACTTATGTTTTCTTCCCCTTCCCCTCCACTATTAATGTAAGCTCTGTGAAGACAGAGTATATACCTCTCTTGAGTTTCCGCCATATTTCTTTGCCTATAATAGCCTCTGTAACTTGATAATTTGGATGTAGAATGTCCCCCAAAGGCCTATGTGTTAAAACCTTGGTCCTCAGCTTGGCACTCATGAAAGATGTGGGAAGCTTTAAAAGGTAGAATCTAATAAGAGATCATAGGTCACAGGGGACACACCCTAAAAGGGGATCATGGAATGCTGTTCTCTTCCTTTCTCTCTTTGCTTCCCAGCTACCATTAGATGAGCAAATTTTTGTACCATGTGCTCCTGGCATGACATTCTGCCTCGTCACAGGCCCAAAAGTAATGAAGTCAACAAATGATGAACTGAAATGTCAATAACTATGTGCCAAACCAAACCTTATCCCTTTGTGAGTTGGTTATCTCAACTATTTTCTTACACTACTAGGAAGCTGACTAATACAATAGCTTCCAATAATTTTTCTTGACTGAGTAGTACACTATTTCAAGCAGCAATTTTGGAACAATACCAGTTATATGATTGCCTCCTCATTTCTAAAATGGAATAAAGGTAAATTATTAGAATTCTTGTAAGGATTAGACCAGTTTATATATAAGATATGTAGAATTGTGTTTGGGTGTTTTAGTAGGCTTTTTTGCTGCTGTGAATAAAAGACCACCAGAATAATTTTAGAGGAGGAAAAGTTAATATAAGAGCTCACAGTTTCAGAGATCTCAGTTCATAAACAGTTAGCTCTATTCCTCAGGACTCCAGATGAGGTAGAACATCCTGGCCAAAGAGAGTGGAGGAACATGGCTAACCTGATGTTCAGGAAGCAAAGAGAGACTCTATTCATCAGATAGAAAATATGTACCTCAAAGCATGCCCCCAATAACCCACCTCCTCCAGCCACACCCTACCTGCCGTCAGTTACCACTCAGCTAATCCTGCCAGGGTATTAATTGACTTATTGTATTAAAGCTCTCATAACCCAATCATTTCTCTTCTGAACCTTCGTGTATTGTCTCACACATGAGGTTTTGGGGGGACACCTCACATCCAAACTATAACAATGGGCTACCGAGGTACCACTCAAATTACTTTTATTATTTAATCAGCTTTAATCATAAAAGAGGTACTTCTCTTATTTGGTTTAATAATTGAGTTGATGTTCATTATGTGATTATTACTATATTACTGATAAAGGAGTCAGTAATTTGAGTTACATTTTTGGCAGTGGTGTTTACACTCTGAATCATAAAGGGAATATGGATTTTTAAACCTTATTTTCTATTTTAAGAGAAGAAAGAATGCATGCATGTAGAATATGCAGATCCGTCTCCCTCAGGAGGTGTATTCTGCTTTGCCCAAACTATACCCAATTATCTACTGCAATATCTTGTCAGAGGCATTTTAGAATGCATTAAGTTATTTTGTTCAGGAACCTAAATGTTCCTCAAAATCACACAACACAACAATCATGTTTCCCTAGGAGATTCCCTGGGATTCATCAAAGTAGAGAGGTAGGGGACCCCAAAGTAGCATTTTATGTGAAATGAAGATAGCCACTTTTAGTACGGAGGACTTGGACAAAGTGCTGAGGGATCTTTCTCCTTCCTAAATTCATGTCTGTATTTTTGCATCTTGCCATATTACCGAAAGGTAATAACCCTGATAAAAAAAAGGGAACATGGAATGAACATTTTACCATCTTTAAACAATATCAATGCTCTATCTACATCTTCTGGTGACAGCATCACTTTGGAGACATAGCAGTACCTGAATTTCTAAGGCCCATCAGATAGAAGTTAGTGTTACTAAGAACTCTTTGATATAGCTTTTTTTTTTTTTTTTTTTTTTTTTTGTGTGTGTGTGTGTGTGTGTGGGACTGGGGATCAAACACAGAGCTTCATGTATGCCAGGAAAATGTTCTACCACTGAGCCTCCCCCGTCCCCAGCCCACTGAAAGCTCTTCTGGTAAGTAAAACTTTAATATTATTTTTTCATATAATTTTGTATTTATTTGTAATATACATATTCAATTTCCCAACATATTAGACTATAATCTAGGCAAGAGAATACAACTTTGACTAAGATGAAGAAAATTCAGGATACATTTAAATAGGAAAGGCAATAAATACATAAAATCAAGGTAATTTCTAGAAAATTAAGTATTCAAAATAAGAATATTGGAATTATATGTGAATGAGGTAGGGTCTACTGCATTACTTACTAATCAGGAAAGGGCTCTTTATGGAGGTGATACCCAAGCCAAGAAGAGGTTTAACATAATTGACAGACAGAAAGAAATCTGCATTCAGGAAGCATAATTTGCATTATAGGAAAAATTAGATATGGA
Source organism: Sciurus vulgaris (assembly GCF_902686455.1). Taxonomy (NCBI): domain Eukaryota; kingdom Metazoa; phylum Chordata; class Mammalia; order Rodentia; family Sciuridae; genus Sciurus; species Sciurus vulgaris. The sequence goes on along the minus strand of NC_136461.1, from coordinate 119,468,578 downwards.
GTGAGAGAATTTAATTTGAATCACATCAGGGGTTTGAGAATTTCTGTGACCAAAAATCTAAGTCAAGGGGAAAGTCCATTCAAATGTGAAACATGAGAAATACACCTTCACTAAATACACTGCACCAGAAACTGCAGGGACTATACTTGAACTTCTTTATTCTCACAGGGGTTGTTCCCTGTGGACTTGACTTTCAACACTTACTGAAAACCTGCCTTTCAACATTTATTGCTTCAAACAATTCCTTAAAATTTTACCTTCCCCTTGTCTATATAAATTTTTCAAAAGTAACTCAAATGCTATTCATCACTAAAATGGTCTAATAAAAAAAAAATTTCCACCTTCCTCTCTGGACTCTAATGGCCTCCCTCTAGATAAGCAGACTGTCATAGAGAAGGAGACAGAACCCAACAAAGGAAGGGCAGCCTCAGTGTCTTGTTTGAGGTAAGAGTTTTGGGTAAGTGATCACTGGATAAGTAATCACAGAACCCTGTGGGATAACTGGCAAATATAACTCCGTGTTCATAATGCGGAGTTATGAACTTTCACTAAGAAATCTGCTCAGTTTTCCTATCCAAGAAATGGGATTGGTTGAACTTCTCTATGAACTCAATATCTTAAGAGCATTCTCCAATGACATCTGTCAAATGTATTTGACTTAAGTAATTAGGTAATTTAATAAACCACATAAAAAACTAATGGTAACACAAACTCTAAACCTTAAAAAAATCAAGTAAAGTATCAAAGAAAATAAAATGCATAGCTTAAATGTTACTAATCACTTTTCATTCAATGTCCTAGATATAGCTATGATCATAAAAATTGTCCTAAAATCCTATGTTTTCTTCCTAATTGGTCAAAATATGAATGTCCTCCCTGACTTTGTTCATCCCAAAAGACTCATGTAGATATGCATTCTTTGGGAAGGGATGGCCAGTCTAACCCTGTTCTCACTTTGATAGTAGATATCCCATAGTTCAAGAGAATTTAACATATTGAACTTTCCCTGAAAAATATTAGTGCATAGGAATCTGCATATTTTTGCTAAAGAATACCAATAGGAGTATGTTCCATATCCCTTTTGTTTTGGGATTCAGGCTATACTCAGAATAATTTAAATAGTTCATGGCATAGGGGTGTTGCAAGAGAGAGCTATGAGTTCCAACCCCCTAAGCACATGGTGCCACAGAAAGTAATGTAGACTTCTAGTTCAAATTTTTGATGATTCTCCATACTGCTTACCAGAGTGGTTGCACCAATTTGCAGTGTCACCAGCAATTTATGAGTGTAGGAAATTGGTGCAACCACTCTGGAAAGCAGTACGAAGATTCCTCAAAAAATTTGGAATAGAACCACCATTTGACCCAGTTATCCCACTCCTCGGTATATATCCAAAGGATTTACAATCAGCATATTACAGTGACACAGCCACACATTAGTGTTTACAGCAGCTTAGCTCAATTCACAATGGCTAAGCTATGGGACCAACCAAAGTGCCCTCCAAATGATAAATGGATAAAGAAAATGTAGTATATGTACACAATGGAGTATTACCCATCCATAAAGAAAATGACTTTATGACATTTGCTAGCAAATGAATGGATCTGGATACTATCATGCTAAGTTAAGCAAGCCAATCACAAAACACCAAAGGTGGAATGTTTTCTCTAATATGTGGAAGCTAACCCACAATATGAGGGACAGGATGAAGGGAAAAAAAGAAGTACAGTAGATTAGAAAATGGGTAATGGAGGGAAGGGAGAGGGGATAAGCTAAGGAAAGATGGTAGAATAAATCCGACATAATTTTCGCTGTATGAAAACAACACAGTGAACCCCACCACCATGTACATCCATGAGAATGGTACTCTAACTAGAATAAGATATATTCCATGTTTGCATATTTAGATCAAAATGGAGTTTGAAATCATGTATAACTAAAAAGAATCAACAAATTAAAATAAATAAGTAAAATTTTAAAAATTAAAAACAATGAAAGAGAAAGAAATTCAGATTTTATAAATTTTTCCATCTCTTTTAAATTATATTTTTAACTCTAATAGTATTATTTGTGCTTTAGAAAATGTTCAAGTATCTTGTAATATGGTTATTTATTCATTATTTTAATCATTAAGTAAACATGTATTGAGCACTTACTATATGCCAGGCATTGTAATAAGAACTGAAAATATAATGGTAGTTCAAATTAAGAGTGGGGAGGTTCTGATAGAATCTAGCAGAGAAAGAGAAATATAAAAGAACATGTAAACAGAATTATCACAAATAATGAATTGAGAAGTACATATGTTATGATAACAAAAGAGAAAAGAAGTACATCAGATTGCATGGGTCAAGGAATTATTCCGAGAGCACAATAACAGACCTGGGTCCAAGGGCAAATTAAGAGTTAACCTAGAAAAGAAAACACAATTCAGGTAAAGCCCAGCAAACACAGGAGGCATCTTCCATCTTAGAAACTGAAAAGGACACAATTCACATATATTTCACATCAATGTTTCTCAACCGTTATTAAAATATGTTTTTGTTTTAGCTGTCTTTTGTTGAAAATTCTGAGCAAAAGATAAGTCTAGACATTATAATTCATTGAATCCCATAAAATATTCTACTAAAAGTTGCATTGTTTTTACATTAAGCAATGAGTTCAGGTTTGCCATCTACCCGTGGCAGCCTATAGCATCTTCGATTCTCAAACCCAGTAACATGTATCTTAATTTGTTGAGTGCTGGGGTCCTATGTGTTTGCCAACTGTCATATTTAGAGAAACAATCTCTTGGGTAACCTCTGAGTGGCAAGGGTCTTCCTCCCTACTACAGTATTAGACAGATATGGGATAAAGCTAAATACCTCATTTGTGCCAAAAAGTCCCTAAGTAGATCTCAAGGGCCATTTTGAGCATCCAAAGAGGCCTCTGATGAAGTTTTAGGATCTGGGCTTGACATTAAATTCTCAGGGAATACTTTTAGAAATATTCATAATGCATTTTGGGAACATGCAGACAAATCTGACCCTTTGACTTCCCTAGATGGGGAACTTCCAGACTGGCAGACTGAGGAACTTGGCTACCTTTCCCGAAATAGTGAAAAAACTAGACACAAAAGCAATCACACTGAGGCTCTGTAAAGGAATCAAAGTCATACAATAAATTGAGAATTTTTGTTTTTGGAAAACATTGAACCTGAGTAAGCACAATTATAAGAACATCTCCTGCAAGTTTGCAGTGGATTCTCCAACCAAAACAAAAATCTGCTGACAAATGGTGGAAGCCTTAGCAGCTCAAAGTGCTTCAGCACAACCTCTGACAAATTATAAGGGGACCACAAATCTATGTTGACATGTGCAGAAATGTTGATCTGAAAGAAATCAGGCTAAAAGGAAAAAAAGGAATCTCTTTTTAAATTAAGAGACAATAGCAACTTTAGATTGTGGAGGTGTCATCCTTATAAAACTTTAATGAAGGAGACACACAAAATACACACAAGGATGCACAGACCCATCAATATAACTATGGAGAGATCACATTATGTAATCCTAAATATATTTCTCAGCAACAATAAAAAAGGCGTTAAAAGAAAGAGGGAAGCAGGTAATATACAGGTAGAAGAAAAAGAAGTCAATAGAAACTGCCTTTGACATTGCCCAGAATGATGACAAAGCTCCTATGAAGTACATTCAAAAACAAAGCTCATGTTTAAGATTAAAGGACATTGTGAAAACGGTACATTTTAAAAAGAGCCAGAAGAAACCTTAGAAGATGGAAAGATCTCCCATGTTCTTGGATAGGCCGAATTAATATTGTCAAAATGGCCATACTACCAAAAGTGCTATACAGATTCAATGCAATCCCAATTAAAATCCCAATGACGTACCTTACAGAAACAGAGCAAGCAATCATGAAATTCATCTGGAAGAATAAGAAACCCAGAATAGCTAAAGCAATCCTTCACAGGAAAAATGAAGCAGGGGGTATCGCAATACCCGAACTTCAACTTTATTACAAAGCAATAGTAACAAAGACGGCATGGTACTGGTACCAAAATAGACAGGTAGATCAATGGTACAGAATAGAGGACACGGACACAAACCCAAATAAATACAACTTTCTAATACTAGACAAAGGCGCCAAAAATATGCAATGGAGAAAAGATAGCCTTTTCAACAAATGGTGCTGGGAGAATTGGAAATCCATATGCAACAGAATGAAACTAAACCCATATCTCTCACCCTGCACAAAACTCAACTCAAAATGGATTAAGGACCTTGGAATCACACCAGAGACTCTGCAGATTATAGAAGAAAAAGTAGGTCCCGATCTTCAACATGTCGGCCTAGGACCAGACTTCCTCAACAGGACTCCCATAGCACAAGAAATAAAAGCAAGAATCAATAACTGGGATAGATTCAAACTAAAAAGCTTTCTCTCAGCAAAGGAAACTATCAGTAATGTGAAGAGAGAGCCTACAGAGTGGGAGAATATCTTTGCCAATCATACTTCAGATAGAGCACTAATCTCCAGAATCTATAAAGAACTCAAAAAACTCTACACCAAGAATACAAATAATCCAATCGACAAATGGGCTAAGGAAATGAACAGACACTTCACAGAAGAAGATGTACAAGCAATCAATAAACATATGAAAAAATGTTCAACATCTCTAGTAATAAGAGAAATGCAAATCAAAACCACCCTAAGATTCCATCTCACCCCAATTAGAATGGCGATTATCAAAAATACAAGCAACAGGTGTTGGCGAGGATGTGGGGAGAAAGGTACACTCATACATTGCTGGTGGGGCTGCAAATTAGTGCAGCCACTCTGGAAAGCAGTGTGGAGATTCCTTAGAAAACTTGGAATGGACCCTCCATTTGACCCAGCTATCCCACTCCTTGGCCTATACCCAAAGGATCTAAAATCAGCATACTACAGAGATACAGCCACATCAATGTTCATAGCTGCTCAATTCACAATAGCCAGACTATGGAACCAACCTAGATGCCCTTCAATTGACGAGTGGATAAAGAAACTGTGGTATATATACACAATGGAATATTACTCAGCCATAAAGAATGACAAAATTATGGCATTTGCAGGCAAATGGATGAAATTGGAGAATATCATGCTAAGTGAGATAAGCCAATCTCAAAAAGACAAGGGACGAATGATATCGCTAATAAGTGGAGGATGACACATAATGGGGGGGAGGGAAGGGTTAGTGTTAGGGTTAGAGTTAGGGTTAGGGAGGGGGGCAAGTATGGAGGAAGAAAGTACTGTATAGAGGGTAAAGAGGGGTGGGAGGGGTGGGGGGAAGGGGAAAAAAAAATAACAGAATGAATCAAACAACATTACTGTATGTGGATTTATGATTACACAAATGGTATGCCTTTACGCCATGTACAAACAGAGAAACAACATGTATCCCATTTGTTTACAATAAAATAAAAAAAAAAAAAAAGAGCCAGAAGAGAAAAATTAGAAATTTCCCAAGACAAAGAAATGACAAAAATTTCAGGGTATGGTAAAACTAACTGCTTTGATTCGATTACACTTTTTGTACATGTAGCGAATTATCACACTATACCCCATAAATATGTACAGATATCTTATGTTAATAAAAAACAAACTAAATGGAAATTCTGAAGTGGGATGGTCCAATAACTTTCTTCCAGGATACAAGATAAATATTCCAAAATTAACTATATTCTTATCTAGTAACAATACATCTTTGCAAAATGAAATTAGGGAACTGATTTAATTCACATAAGCTTAAAAATAATAAAATGCATAAGAAGTTCAATGAAAAATATGTAAGATGTGTATGCTGAAAACTATAAAAGATAAATTAAAGATCTAAATAAGCAGAAAACATATCCTGTATTAATAATAGTAAGAGTTTTTAAGTAAATGAAAGGAACAAGTTAACAAAATTTAACACTTGTATTTATTTTATATCTTTATATATTATAAATAATTCATCATAAATTCACTTTCATTTTACAAGATTTTATGCCAATAAAGGTTTTTTGTTTTCTTCTTTTTGTTCCTTTAATTTTATTTTACTGCTGGATATCACTTTCAATAAATTGACTCAATGGGAAATTCTGCCATAGTGTTCCTATATTTATTTAGTATGTGAATTTTTTCTGTCTACCCACATGGCTAAATTCTTTCAGGTTTCCAGGGTTAATTTGTTGTATTAATAAATCATATTATCTTTAAATAATAATGATTTCTCCTTTCTTTATGCCCTTTATTATTATTTACTGACTGACAAGAACACTCCTATTTTCTTCCGTTAATCTTCATTTTAATAGTTAAGAATATTTACCATAATTTAGGTAAAGATATATAAGGAATATTCCTTTTATTCCAGAGAATTAAAGGAAGTTTCTCCATTAATAGGTTATTTCTATTGAGGACTTTATAAGTTATGTATGGAAATAATCAGATGGTTTATTTCTTCCTTTTAATTCTTTACATAGGCAACTATGTTAATGGATTTTTCTAATGTTCAATTATTCTTGCATATCTGCTTTTTACCAGAAGTATATGATACATCTGAATTTAATATACATAAATTCATAAATGAAATTAGATAATAGCTATTGGGTGTCAGATTTATTTGTTTGCTTGATCTTTATTTCTGTGCTTTGCTTATCTTCCAGTAGTTTTGTCAGGTTTTTGAATTTTCGTGTGAGATTGATTCTTGTCTCATACAGTGACTTCAACTATAGCATTCAACTCTCTGAAACTGTCCATCACAGAAGAACCTAGGATCTTTTGAATTAGTTATAACATTGACTTCAGGATCAATTTTTCGTAAACTACTATATTTAGGTTTCTTTCCTTCTTTGGGTATCATTTTCATCATTTTTAATTTTCAATAAAAATTTCATCTCATTTTGATTTCAAGTCACCAACATAAAGCTGTACAAAGTTATTTCATACATTACTCATTGCTGCATCCATTAAAAGTCACTTTTAAAATCTCAATGTATGAGCATTATATTTATCCATCCTTCTACAGTTTACGTTCATATTTTATTAACTTTTTTAAAAAATACAATTTATTTTACTGTATTTTATTGTAGAATAAAATTGTTTTTGAAGAATGAAATTGTGGCATTTGCGGGTAAATGGATGGAACTGGAGAAAATCGTGCTAAGTGAAACAAGCCAGTCCCCAAAATCCAAAGGCAAAATGTTCTCTCTGATATATGTATGCTAACCCATAACAAGGGAGAGAACGATTAGAAATTCATTGGACTAGACAAAGGGGAATGAAGGGAAGGGAGGGAGGATGGGAATAGGAAAGACAGTAGAATGAAACGGGCATATCTTTCCTATCCTTATAATATTGAATACATGACCAGTATACCTTCGCATCATATACAACCACAATAATGGAATCATAATTGGAACAAGTTATACTTTATATATATATATATATTATATGTCAAAATATACTCTACTGTCATGTGTATATAAAAAGAATAAGTTAAATAAATAAATACAACTTATGATAATTTGGTAGCTTCTGTTATATGATTAACTTTAATATCCATTCAAGTAATACTGCATTTATACTTGTTTTCTTTCTTCTATGATTTTTAATCTACTCCATGTTTCTTTTACTTTTGTTGAGGTGAGTGTCCAGATTATTTATGTGCAACATTTCTCATTTCCTACAAATTATTTTAAAATTTTAAATTGCTATCCAACTCTACCTTGATTGTATAAAACCATTATAATCTGTAGACATGACTAGATATTCAAGAGAATATATATACTAAACTACAAAAATGCAACATAGTAAAAATATTGAAATGACATAAACAAAACATCAACGCTACAAATAACTATAGTGATTTAAAAAATTAAGATCACTTACAAAATAAAACAAAAAAACTACAAGAAATTGTACTGTCATATGGGAGAAGATAGCCACCACTTGCTAGTTTTCAATTTTGAGGTTATAGAATTCACACTTTTATGCCAAGAACTAAGCAAAATAGAAAGAAATAATCTCTGCTAACAAACCAACAATAATTAACAAAATCATTGATGAGGTTTCTTCTTAACTAAAATCATGCAGAAGATAAATTCCAAAAGGAAAAATGTCTAACATTAACTTTCACTTTTGGAACATTACATGGTACAATTATTTCTTCCTTGTTTGGCCATATTGCATCATTGCCTACCCACATTTTTTATAACTATACTAGTGCGGAACAGAACATTTTCAAAACAAAATTCCCCCTCCTACCTATTCTTTGGGCCCTCCCAGTCTCCTTCACAGATCCCCTTGTGTTCCCCAAACTGGAAAATTCTCTAGAACCACATTTCAAGATGTGGCTTTGGACAGATCACTCTTCCTAAGTAAGGAAATAATGGAGGAAAAATCACTTACAATTGATTTAAAATAGTATATTTTAGTACATTTGTAAGAATGTAAGAAAATATTCTTTCTGATACTAACTTCTTCATGCAATTCTACTAAGATTTTTGTTTCTCTTTTGTCTTATTCCCATGAAAGATGAATATTTCTTAGGTACTTCTTTTCTGGTTTGTGTCTAGTTACATCCCTTTAATATTTATGCATATGTATTTTTTTTCCTTTTCAGCTTTAATGAGGTACATTTGGCAAATAAAATCAAATATAATTAATGTATACAGCATAATGTTTTGATATATGTATACACTATGAAATGATCACCACAACCACAGTAACTGACATTTCCAACACCTAACAGCTATCTATTATTCTTTTTTTTTGGAGATGAGAACATTTAAAATTTGCTGTATTAGTAAAGTTTAAGATATAGCATTGTCAATTATGCCAAACATTAGATACCCAGAACTTACCTTACATAACCAACATTTCTTAATCTTCACCTTCCCCCAACCCCTGGAATCCACCATGTTTCCTTGAGTTGGGCATTTTAGATTCCACATATAAGTGGGATCATGCAGTATTTTTGTGTTTCTGGATTGTTTCACTTTGCTTAATGCCCTTAAGGTTCATCTGAGTTGGTATAAATGGCACGATTTTCTTCTTTCTTAAGGCTGAAAAATATTCCATTCTATACAAGGGCATTAGGTATTTATGTATGTATAGCTCTCACACTTTCTATTTGTCCATTATTGAATGTTAAAACTACTTTTTAATCTTGACTTTTGTGAATAATCCAACAATGAGCATCAGAGTGCTGATATGTCTTTGAGATAGTGATTTTATTTCCTTCAGATATATATTCAGAAGTGGCACTTCTATTTTTACTTCTTTGAGAAAACTTCATACTGTTTTCCATAATGGTTGTACTAATTTACATTCTTAACAACAATGTACAAGTTTTCTCTCTTCCCCTCATAACCAACATCTTTATCTTTTTTGTCTTCTTGAAAATAGTGTTTGTTTTTTTCAGTACTAGGTATTGAGCCCCTGGGTGTGATACCACTGAGCTGCATCCTCACCCCATTTTTATTTTGTATTTGAGATCTCACTAATTTAAAACTGGCCTTCAACTTGCAATCCTTCTGTCTCAGACTCCTGAGACACTAGGATTACAGGAGTATCCCACCTTGCCAGGCTGATAATAGTCATCCTATTGGGCAGGGATGATATCTCATTAAATAAACAAATTCAGTGAGGATGCAGGATACAAAATCAGCATACAAAAATCAGTACTGTTTCTATATATAAAGAATGCACTATCCAAATAGGAAATTGAGAGAACAACTCCATTTATAGCCCCAACAAAAGTAACAAAATACCTAGGAATAAACTTAACTAAAGAAGGAGGACTGAAAATTATCAAACTTTGATGAAAACAATTCAGATGGACAATTGAAACAGCATCCCATGTTCATAAACTGAAAGAATTAATTTTGTTAAAATGTCCATGCTTTCCTAAGTGATCTACAGATTTAATGTAATAGAGAAACCAATAATGAGTTCACATATTTATGATTAGCTGATTTTTGACAAGAGTGCCAAAAATTTGCAATGGGAAAAGAGAATCATCTCCTCAACAAATGGTAATCAGAACACTGCACCTCTGTATGCAAAAGAAATAAATTCATCTCTTATTTCACACTAGATAAAAATGTCAATTCAAAATGGATTGAAGACTTAAGTGGAAAAACTAAAACAACAAAACTACCAGAATTAAACTTAGGGAAGAAATCTTTTACCAGTTACTGTTGAAAAGTACTGTCTTATGGTAGTGCTGTCTCATAGATCTACTTACATGATTGAAATGTCCTGTTCTGTGATGACCAGTACAGAATTGAATTGAATTGAATTGAACTGAAGTAAATTTAGGAAAAATACGTTTTCAGCATTTAAGCTCAAAATGGTAACTTTTTTTTTTTATTGTAAACAAATGGGATACATGTTGTTTGTACGTGGAGTAAAGGCATACCATTTGTGTAATCATAAATTTACATAGGGTAATATTGTTTGATTCATTCTGTTATTTTTAACCTTCCCCCCCACCCCTCCTACCCCTCTTTTCCCTCTGTTCAGTCCTTCCTTTCTACATTCTTGCCCCCCTCCCTAACCCTAATCCTAACACTAACCCCTCCCACCCCGCATTATGTGTCATCATCCGCTTATCAGTGAAATCATTCATCCTTTAGTTTTTTGAGATTGACTTATCTCACTTAGCATGATATTCTCCAATTTCATCCATTTGCATGCAAATGCCATAATTTTATCATTCTTTATGGCTGAGTAATATTCCATTGTATATATATGCCACAGTTTCTTTATCCATTCATCAATTGAAGGGCATCTAGGTTGGTTCCACAATCTGGCTATTGTGAATTGAGCAGCTATGAACATTGATGTGGCTGTATCTCTGTAGTATGCTGATTTTAGTCCTTTGGGTATAGGCCAAGGAGTGGGATAGCTGGGTCAAATGGTGGTTCCATTCCAAGTTTTCTGGGGAATCTCCATACTGCTTTCCAGAGTGGCTGCACTAATTTGCAGCCCCACCAGCAATGTATGAGTGTACCTTTTTCCCCAACATCCTCGCCAACACCTGTTGTTGCTTGTGTCCTTGATAATCGCCATTCTAATTGGGGTGATGGAATTTTAGGGTAGTTTTGATTTGCATTTCTCTTATTACTAGAGATGTTGAACATTTTTTCAAAGATCTGTTGATTGCTTGTAGATCTTCTTCTGTAAAATGTCTGTTCATTTCCTTAGCCCATTTGTTGATTGGATTATTTGTATTCTTGGTGTAGAGTTTTTTGAGTTCTTTATAGATTCTGGAAATTAGTGCTCTATCCGAAGTATGAGTGGCAAAGATTTTCTTCCACTCTGTAGGCTCTCTCTTCACATTACTGATAGTTTCCTTTGCTGAGAGAAAGCTTTTTAGTTTGAATCTATCCCAGTTGTTGATTCTTGCTTTTATTTCTTGTGCTATGGGAGTCCTGTTAAGGAAGTCTGATCCTAAGCTGACATGTTGAAGATTTGGACCTACTTTTTCTTCTATAAGACGAAGGGTCTTTTGCATTTTTATCCACATTGTCTTGGTTTATTATGATGCATATGCATCTGACCCACAAAGCAGCCAGGCCATCCCCTTATGTATAAATCTTCAAGATAGACACTGCTCAAGGAGGGGACCCAACACACCTGCACAGACTGCTTCATCTGAGAACTCTGAAGGGTCCATCACAATATCCTACTTTTCCATCCACACTACCTGCCCTGTGACACTTTATATTCAATGACTAAAGATTATAGTTCCTTTATTCCTTGCACTATTAGTGAAGTATACTAGAGGATGCAGTTGCTATCACATAAAACTGGCTTTTCATTACCATGAGTGACATTGCTCCAGTCAATTGTGCCAAGACAGGTGGCACAATTCAAAAGGTTCATGAAGCTACCCAGTGTGAAATATTTCAGTGACAGATTTACTACTGAATTTCAGCTTTTAAATTTCTCATACCTGGTTAATTGAACATGATGTACTTCTCTTTGTGGTTTAAATTTTCCTTTCTATTTCTTCCACTCCAGGGTTTTTATTTGCATTGTTCTGAATTTATATCTTAGAATACATCTCTGTAGCCTAAGTGCTGCTTCATGTGGCATGTAAGTGTGTTGGTCACATTATCAGTTAATATACATTAGAAATTCCTGACCTGAGATCTCTCTCTCTCTGTCTCTATATCTCTCTTCACTTTCTTCTCTCTTCTCTCCCCCCTCTCTTTTGTTTAGACTTACTACTTTTTAATTTCTTTAAATTTTAGACTGATTTTAGATTTCAAGAAATGGCATAAAGAGAATATATAGATTTGCCCTATACCTCTCACCAAGTTTCTGCTAAGATTATATCTCCAGTAACTGGTAAATCTGTTAAAACTAAGACATTAACATTAGCATCTGCTCAAAGTTTCCATTCAAGATCTCATACTACATTTAGTTTGTTTCTCTTTAGTTTTCTCTGATCTGAGTTTCTCCTCTTCAGTTTTCAGGACCTTGATAATTGCAAACAGTATTGGTCAGATGTTGTATAATGTCCATCGTTTTAGGTTAGTCTGATGTTTCTTTCACAATTGTCTTGGGGTGTGGAATGGAAGGGAGAATACCATATGCCTACTCTCTCATCTGTCACCTCATAAGCCCGTGACACCCATAAGACTTATCACTGGTGATGTTAAACTTGATCACTTGGTGAAGGTTCTAGATGCTAGGTTTATTCGCTATAAAGTTGTTATTTTTCCCTTTCCGTATTCTTCTTGATGGAAGTGGACACAAAAGCCAGCCCACATTAAACTTCATGTCCTGGGTTAGGGAGTATTCACATATAATATTTGGATTTCTGTAATAAGATTATAGTCTTCTTTTCTAATTATTAATGTATTCATAATTTATTTGTATTTGGGAGGACTAATGTGTATTTATTTTCTACTTTGGATTTTTCCTGGGTTTTATGAAATCTGTAAGTTACCTTTTCACCTTGCCCTATCAGTGACATCTCCAGGTTCTGTTTATCCATTTCCCTAACTTTCTCATGCACACTCCTTCCCCAAGTCTTGACCTGACTTCAAGCTCTACAGGCACTTCTATCCCTGTTTTAATATATGTGAGAAACTTTCTACAGGAATTAAAATAATATTAACTAAGTCATCTTGTCTATGTAGGTATAACTAGGACGGGAAGCCCAATTCCATGATTTTTTGCATCCACATCTGTGAAATGAAAACTTCACAGAGTCATTGTGATGATCAAGTGAGAAAATCAGTAAAAATCACAGAAAAAAAAAAAACATTTAATAAACACGAGCTCCTATATCACTAGAACTGCTACTATTCATCACAGATGAGATCAATAACTTGAGGAAACAATGATGTCAGCCTTGTAATATGTAATGTACCTGAAGGTGCTGATGTCATGCACTGATCAGTTTCATCAGCTTTTTGATGACTAAGTCTTTAAACTTTCAAAGTCTGGATCCTAACAAATTTTAGTTTTTGCAGGGTAACCCGCCAAATTTTACAAAAGTATTTTGTTTGAATTACATAACAGTTGTATTAATTATGGAGTACAATGAATCATTTCAATACATAAATGCATTTTGGAATTTTAAAATTACATTAATTAATTTGTTGATGGGCTGGGGTTGTAGCTCAATGGTGGAGCACTTGCTAATGAAGTACTGGGTTTGATCCTCAGCACCACATAAAAATAAATAAATAAAATAAAGGTATTGTATCAATCTACAATTAAAAATATTTTAAAAAGAAAAAAATTAATACATTTGTAATATATCCATTGCCTCACTCACATATGTGTAGGTTTTTTTTTTTTTTTTTTCCTTGATTTTTCTGTTCCCCATTGGGGATTGAACCCAGGGACATTTTTTTAGCCCTATGTTATTGACTTACAATAACACTTAAAATTTCGCATTTGGCCATGGTGATTAATATTATTTAGTGAAAACAATCTTGCTGAGTACAACTAGTAAAGATAGACTTTGAAAACTACAGTCTATTTAGAAATATCTGAGAGTCATCAAGACAGTGAGGTCCATGACCTAGGAAAGAAAAGGAGAGAAGTCCCGAGAGGTAAGCCTGGCATCTGGAATCACATTTCTTCATCTAAGGTGTCCAGATGCATAGCTCAGAGGGGAGAGACTGAGCAGAACATTCCACAGAGCCAGGGGGCCCAGGAGATAAACACTAGAATTTGGAGCCTATGTCTTGGAAGACACACAGTGGTAAATACCTCCAGTATGAGGTTGCATTCTCATACTGGATGTTTTAGACCCTAAAAACCTTACATCCTCAATCCCTATGCTCTAGGACTAAAGTGAATCATGAGTAGGAAAAATAAATACAGCAGACCTAATAAGTGATTAAAATCCAAATTTGAATAATTTCACTTCCTGATCTGATAAAACGCAACAAACATTGCGAGTCTCAAACCCCATAAGTATGAATAATTGAAAGGACAAATAAATCAAAATAAATATTTACTGTTTGCTGTATTTAAAATTTATTTATATTTTTAAATTCATGTACAACAAAAATTTGAATATCTAGTAACCATAACACATAGTCAGATGAAGGATAAATGGAATTAAATTGTTCTGTCATGAGCTAACAGGAAGTCAAGGAGCACTAGAATATTAATTTCTATTAAAATTTAATGTGTAGGATTATGTAAAACTTGCTAAGATGATCAATTAAAAAATGTTAAAAGATCATAAAATCAATAAACCAAGAAATGAGAAAATGCTGTAGTTGAAAATAATTAATCCAGTTGGGTATGTTGGAATACACCTGTAATCCCAGAGGTTGGGGGTCTGAGGCAGGAGGAACTCAATTTCAAAGCCAGCCTCAGCAATTTAGCAAGGCCCATAAGCAACTCAGCTCTCTAATAAAATACACAATAAGGGGCTGGGGATGTGGTTCAGTAGTTAAGTACCCCTGGGTTTAATTCCCAGTACCAAAAAAAAAAAAAAACAAAAGTTAAACCAAAATAGGCAGAACACAAGGGAGGGAGAAAAGGAACAGAAAAAGAGGGAAACAATCACAAAATGGTAGGTGGTAAGATAGTTAGTTTATTTATTTATACATGATGGGAATTGAACCCAAGGGCACTTAACCACTGACTCACATCCTTAGCCCCCTTATTTATTTATTTATTTATTTATTTATTTACTTGTTTAGACAGAGTCTCACTTTCACCAAGTTGCTTAAGTCCTTGCTAAGTTTCTGAGTCTGGTCTTGATCTTGCAATCATCCTGCCTCAGCCCCCTAGTCACTGTGACTACATGCGTGCAACCCCTTTAGACCAGAGTAGATAGTATATTTAAAATCAAATATATCAGTTCATGAATAGCCTAGATAATTAAAAGTCCAAAATTGTCAAAGTGACTAGAAAGCAATATACCTACATTAAACACATAATGAGAGTGAGATATATGCACAGTGAAATGTCACACATGTTATTAAACCAAAGATTTAGAAATTAAAGAGATGGAAAAATATATTCTACAAAAACACTAGGAACCTGGTATGGCAATACTAATTTTGGATAGTCATCTTATAGGCAAACAAACATTATTACACATGAACCAATAAATTCATCACAAGGAACATAGAACATTTCTAACATGTGGGCATGTGATGATGCATTCTCTAAGTTATAATGGAAAAATATGGTACATAAAGAGATATTTAAAATGCTCAATTTGGTGCAGAATTTTTGATATACTTCTGTGGACAACAAAAAATCACTAAGATTTAAACATTTTAATAAACAGGACCTAATGACACATTTAGAATTCAAAATTTTTAAAACAGAAAAATATACATTCTTGCATCAAAATCACAAGGCCCTGGGTTCAATCTCCAGCACCACAAAAAAAAAAAAAAATAAAATCAAGAAACAAACAACAAAAAAAATTCTTTTCAAGTAAATATGGAACATTCATTGTCAAAACAATGTTTGTGAAGCAACTTAAACTTCTGATATCTAAAAGCATTCGAAATGTTTCCACAACACAATCAAATTAAGTTAAAAACTAATGATTAAAAATGCAACCAGAAAATTCCCCCATCTAGAAATTCGGAAATACACATTTTGAATACCTAATGTGTCCAAAAGCAGACATTAGAAGACACTTGGAACTGACAAAGGTAGCACAGCACATGAAACTTTCCGATTTGCACTAAAGCCTTGCTTCAAGGAAATCTTTAGCATTAAAGCTCATATGAGAAAATAAAGGCTGAAAATAAGTAACTTAAGCAAGAGCATCAAGAAATTAGAAAAAAAAAAAAAAATACGAAAGCACATTAAACCCAAGGAACGTAGGAGAACGAAAATAACAAAGAAAATGATGAGATCATAGAAACAACCAACGATGCCGAAAGTTAGTTCTGTGAAAACTTTATGAGTTGATACACCCTTGTTCAGAATAAGAGAAAAAAAGAACAACAGTTACAGTTAGCTGGGAGTGTGACTCAGCAGTGGGTGCTTGCCCAGCGTGCACAAGGCTCTGAGTAGTTCAATTTCCAGAACCACAAACACACACACACACACACACACACACACATACAAATAGAGAATGAGAAAAAAAACTTCAATACCAGATAAAGGGTAAATAATTATTAATACAGTAATAATAAAAAGAGATGAACAAGCTGTTAGCAATAAATTAGGCACACTGAATAACTTGTACAAAATACTTGAAAAACACAATTTACCAAACTTACATAATTACAAGAAGTGTGAAATATATACCTAATAAATGATGAAATCTACCATTGATACCATCTTAAAATAGACAGTTTTGATTATTTTCAATTGTGATTATCTTTGAAGCTACAAGAACTATTATTTGTTTAAAATCAATGATTACTGGATGAAATATCACCAGACTGACTGCTGAGCTAACATCTGAAGTTTCTGACTTCTCAGGACTTTATTCCAAATGGGAGAGAAGACATGATGAGGGTTGACAGATTTCCTGGTAAGACCTGTCAAAAGAATGACCAAAAACTAGCTTTACATAAGTTATGGACATAGCCACATTCATTGTTCAAAATGACAGTTATTTTTTTTTTAAATTAAAACTTAAAATTTTATTTCAGAACATACGATGAATGTAAATGAAAATTGCAGATCTGAGAGCAGATTATTTGCAATGCATGCACAGCCAATGGTTTTTAACTAGAATATACAAAGAACTGCAAATCAATTTTTAAAAAGAAATAATTATATTTACTAAATAATATTATATTTTATTCACCCAGGGCTTCTCTAAATACCTGAATCAGAAGAAAATAATTTTTAGACTTTTAAATCCAGTAAAGATGTTTCTTAAACATCAGTTAATGTTAGTATCCAATTTTTAGAAACATTAAGAATCAATCTGACTGATAGAATATGGAAACTGAGTATCTTTTTATTGTGTTCAAATGTGAGAAAAATGTTTATTTTTATTGAAACAGACATACATCCTTCCTGCCAGAAGATTTATTGGGGACATAAACATATCTTACATATGTTGTGGCTAACTTAATTGAAAATGACAGTTATTTTTATATTGTTATTCACAAGAACAAAATGTGGAAGTAGTCCAACTATAAATAAATGGATAAACAAAATGTGGATTATTATACACACAATGAGATATCATTTCCTTCCTCAAGAAGGGAGGACACTCGACACCTACCACAGCATGGGTGAAACTTGAGGACATATTGCTAAGTGAAATGGACCAGGCACAAAAAGACAAGTATTGCAGGAAGCTGTGTACATGAGGCACAGAGAAAATACAGACTCACAGAGACAGAAGGTAGACTGGTTGCAGGGCTTTGAGAAGGGAGGGAATAGTGAGTTTTTGTTTTTTTGTTGATATTGTTTTGAAGAGAAGTGAGTTTCCATTTTGCAGGAGGAAAAGATCCTGGAGATGGCTACTGGTAATTGTGCAAGTGGACTTAAAAAAATGGTAGGGATGGTAAGTTTTATGTTATGTGAATATTACTACTTTTTTTTTAACTAGCTCCACACAGAAGATGAGAGGTAAGAGGAAAGTTCTGACAGAAAGATGGAGGCAAATGTGCTCTATATAGAGTAAATGGTGGAAAGAATGAGAGGGTGCAGGGAAAAGAAAAATGAAGAAAATAAAAACTTACCAACGCCGCAAAAACCATAATACAAGACCTGATGAAATGATCAAACAGAGCACTATAACTGCCAAAATGATCACAACAATGGATATGGAGCGTCCTGCCAGTTGAGAGAGGATATGGGATGTTAATTCAAAAGTCAGAACATCATCTCCTGGTTTTCCTTCACCCAACTACAGCTACCATGTACTTCTTCTCTGCATGTTCTTACCTCCTCCTCCTACTCCTACTCCTCTTCTCCCTCCCTTTCTATACCTCTTTCTCTTTCTCTTCTTCTTCCTCTCCCCCTCCCTCCCCATCACACCATCTTTCTCTACTGTCCCTCTATTCTTGAGAACCATCTCCCCTTATCTCCCATCTGGGACCCAACCCTTTCTCACCCCAATAGAGGATGAGGTCCTGCCCTCCTAGGCTGCTGTGCTTCACTCTGCAGGCCAGGCCAGCTGCCTCCCCAGCTGCCACATCCAGGGTTGCTTGGAGATACCACGTCCCATCAGCATTGGGCAGGAAGTCACCTCGCTGAGTGTCCTGCTGCTCCTGCTCACCCCGCATCCACATCACCCACATGGGCTTTGGGTAGAATCCAGACACATGACACACCAGCAGCAGACGGCCAGGCCCAGGACTGGAACCACTGGACAGCCAGGCCTTAGGCTTCACTGGGACAGGAAGGGGCAGGGATGGTGTCACATTATGACACTAACCCATAGCACAGTGACTGAGAAACCCACCAGTTTGAGCCTAGAAGAGGTGGTGGAAAATGAAACAAAAGAGACTAACCTTGTCTCTGCAGATCTGCCTTCCCCGCTTCCAGAACACCCAGGAGATACCGGGGGCAGGTTTCATACAGCAGCTTCTCCACAATTTGGAAGATGTCTCCATATGGTCTGAGCAGTGTGCATACTAGCTGTGCCCTGCTGCCACCTTCTGGGGCAGGCACACATGAAGAATTCCTGAAGCTCACAAAATCCTGTCCTCCTAAAGCACCCCTCAAGAAGCTCAGGATGGCTCCCCCAGAGTGCAGCTCACAGCCTGCTATGCCCTGGATCTCAAAGGGGTCTGTGCAGAAGGAAAACAGAGAAAAGTTACAATAACAACAATAAACAAGGAATAAAGAGAGGTGAGAAGCACCCAGGATTTGGGATTTGGGTGAGGATAAAAGTCTGCAATATGAAAACCTAAACATCAAAGGTCAAATGTTTTCTCTGCTCTGCAAATGCTGACCCAAAAGGGGGAAGTGGGGAATGAAGGGACTTTGGATTGTGCAGAGGGAAGTGAGGGGAAGGGAGGGGATGTGGGGATAGGAAGGATGGTGGAATCAGATGGACATTATTATCCTCTATACATGTATGATTACACTACCACTGGTGTGACTCCACATCATGTTCAGCCAGAGGAAGGAGAAGTTGTGCTCCATTTGTGTACAATGTGTCTAAATGCACTCTACTGCCAGGTATAATAATTAGAACAAATTTTATAAATTAATATAAAAGTCTGGAATATGATGAAATGAACCAAAATAGTTATACCATTTAGACATTTCCAGAAAGTAGAGCAATGGAGAGAGGGTTGCCTATCATAAATGGATCAAGAGTGTGGTAAAGTGCATGGTGGGTAAGAGGGTAAAGGTGAGGTACCGGACAAGGAAGGATGTAATGCAGTCACCAGCACAGCATTCCAGAGGGAATCAGAGGGCCATGTGGACAGAAGGCTGAAGGAATGGATAAAAGGAGGAGTCACACTTTAGGTTACTCAAGCACCTGGTAGCAAAGTAAGGATCAAGTTAAACCAGGGGCTGATCACAAAGCAGCCTTCAACTATGACAAATGCAGAAGCAGCCAGAGTTGGGGACACTTTGTGGATGCATGGAGTCACAGAGGGAGCCTACTCTACAGTAGTCTGTGCTCACATCTGGGTAAAGAAGGGGAAAGAAGAAAGGACCAGAGGGAGCATTTCTCTCACAAGAGAAAACTAGTAACTGAGAACCCCCGAGGTCTGAGGATTGGACTTACATTCCAACTGGAACTCACTGACATGGGCCTGCATTTCTCGAATGAACGAAAAGTCATAGACCCGAAATAGCTCCACCAAATCAGTTATCTCCGCATCACTGAAATTGCCCTTAGACCAGGGCTTCAGGAATATGGCGGTGCCTGTGTCACTGTTCCAACCATGAATCTGCAGATCATCCAGCCAGCCTGAGCCTCGATATCGTGTCCAGGTGCTGTTGGCAAAAGATGTGATTTGGATGATGTAGAATGAGGTCGGACGCTGGGAGGCTGTGAAAAACGGAAAGAAACATGGTGAAAAGATAGGGAGAAGCAGTAGGGAAAGAGAAATCATGCATATTGAAAAGATGCAGGAAACAAGATCCCAGGGTCTGCAGAAACATAACGCCTGACACATCTGAGAGCCTGAGGACCTCAGCTGCAGCCCCACCTCCAGCATGATGGAAGACGGCTAGAGTCAAGAGGGGCAGGTCCTCAGAGGCCAGGTGCACCTGGGCAAGTGCAGCCTGCTTTCAGGGAGGCCCTCTGCACCAGAGCAGGAGCTGGCTCAGCTAGGCTTACCTTCCTGATTGTCACCACCTGGGAAGAGGACTGCTAGCAATACAAGTAGCAGGAGCAGCATTCCACTGACAGAGGCCTTCTGACTCTCAGCTGGTGTTTGATCTCTCATTTCAGCAACACTTTCTCTCAGTACTCTGTAGTGACTTCCTCTCTTCCAACTGACAAATCTCTTCCTCATACAAATTATGTACCAGATAATTAAAGGTGCCTCCTACTGTCCTGGGGACTCATACTTCACTTCTTATTTCCCCTGAAACCCTGACTTCTAAACTTTCTCTTACCTCCCTGACTTCCTTTGTATAACCTCAAAAAAACCCCTGTGTGATTTTGAAAAAATCATTTAATCTCCCTGAACCTTATATACACGTTATTAAATAAGAGTGTAATACTAAATAATTGCTCAGTTTCCTATCTGTGAGGATTCCTTTAGTTCACCTACTCAGTTCATTCCCTTCCCTAACTCTCCTGTTTCTCTGACATTGCTGTTAACCCTTCTCAATATTCTCTGTGTCTCCCTTTTTTAACTGACCCTCACTGTTTGGTATCCTTGACCTCATATTCAAATCTGGTTCTGTCTCTGTGTGTGCATGTGTGTATGTATTCGTCTGTGTTGATATTCACCTATGTAAACTCAAAACATTTTAGACATTGCCTATATCCCAGAATCAAACATGATAAATGCTCCAATTTACAATCCAAACAAACTTATCTACTACATGCAATTTTTGAGGGTAAAAATGGCATTTGTTACTGATACTACTTTCTCCAAGTTCCCTCCTGACCTTTTGAGTAACAAACGTTCATGAGACAAGCAAAACTCTAGGATCTATGCTAGTCTCCCACTAAAGCTAACAATAACTTTTTTTGATAACATTCTATAAGCAGTAGAATCTTCCTCTTTTGCAGTAACTCACAATCTCTGTCTATATTTAACAGTTTCATATCACCATATAAGTCATTACTACAGGTAGAAATAACCAGTCACTTTTTCAACAATATATCTTACTTATTTGTTCTGAGATGTTAACTCCTATTTTCTCTTTGCAGGTCTTTGAAAAGTCTTGTCAATATGCTTAAAACATACTTCATTTAAGGATAATTTTTGGGATTTTCACCAAAAAAGGAAAAAAAAAAACAAATTTGCATATATTTTTGCATCATCTTGTAGAAATATGGTGATAAACAATTCCAAGAGTAAAGGGTTGTCTATTGCTAACTGATTTTTCTGTGCAAAATAAATCATAGAGCTTTCCCTGTTCCTGAAAATATAAGACTAACAAAAATAGAAAGAACAACTTTCATCCACAAATACCACTGCCTAATAGGAAGTCACAACTGCTTTCCAAATGTGACACTCAAATACATAACCTAATCTAATTCTCTATTTAGATAATAGACACAGACAACAGCATGGAGGTAACATCAGCTGTCTTTCATATAAGCATTATTGTTTTCTATGTAAGACTTTCATTTTGGGTAGAACACCCAGGGTTCAGCTTACTCCACATACTGCAGTTTTTCTTGCATGAGTAGAGCTTAGAAACACAGTGGTAAAACCTAAGAGGTGTGCAGACACAGGGAATAGACCCCTGCTTCTACACCACCACCATCCACTGACAGCCAAGAAGAAGCAGCAACACTTGACCCCAAGAGGATCCCTTGGGTATGAGCACTAGTGCGTGCAAGGTCTGTGCATACTCAGAGATGCACTGAGAAGCAAGAGGAACCAGAGACAGGGAGGTTCTCAGAGTTCTGTTCCCTGTATCAGGGAGCTGTTAGAATTCTCTTCATGGGCCAGCACTTGCCTGTCTAAGCCACTCTCATTCCACTGTTGCTTCACTGTGAATGTCCCAGTTTGACTTTAAACTTGGCTTGAGATACCAGGACCAGAATGATACCGGCCAAAGGAGCACTCAGCACTTCATTTTACACAGGCTACTACTGCACATGGTACATGAGGGCTCTTCTCTCCAAGAATGACCCTATTGCCAAACCAAACCCGAGTATGAACAAATATTTCAAAATTTTCACTCTTTACTCTCCTAATCAAGGGAGCCTAGGACATTGGGTAATACTTACATTAACACACACACAAAAATGTGAGAATAATAATTAAATGTGAAAAGTTATTGCTCTTTCCTCAGAATCTCCAACAATAAAGATCTTAAAATCCTGCTCTAGAAGAAGGAAAAATGCCTTGGATTCAAAGTAACTTATGCAGATCTGAAGCCAATAAAGGGCCTTCCATAGAATTTTAATGCAGATGCATAAGTGAGCTGGTATCTAATGGTGTCTGAGGTTCCCTCTCCAGACTGGGCAGTGACCATGGCATCTAAGAAAGCTAAATTAACAGCAAATGATTCAAGAGATAACATTTAAAAAAAATAGTTTATGAATTAAACCAAGTAATAATATTCAACAACATGACATGCATGCTTTCTATGCATGCTTTTAACATGTTAGTTTATGACAGGGATATTTTAGTCTCCTCATCCATTTATGTGCCAATTCATTTACTTATGAATTCAACTGAGATTTATTGAGTACCTTATATACACACCTGTACCAGTTCTGCAACACCCCTTCTGCATCTCATCTTAAACTTGGGAGTTCTCAAACTCTTTTTTTATTTCAAAAGCTCTTTGGTTTAATCTTTCAACAACTTTATTAAAGTAAAACTGATATATGAAGAACTGTACATGTTTAATGCATATAATTTGATGAGTTTAGACATAAAATTTCTCAAAAACCTCTTAGAGCTAATTGAACAAATACAGTAAAATCATAAAATGCAAAATCAATATACAATAATCAGTTACCTTTCTATATACCAATAAGAAATCAAGTGAAAAGGAAATTAAGAAAGTTATCCCATTTACAATAGCATGAAAAAGAATAAAATAATTAAGTATAAACTTAATCATTGAGGTGCAAGACTGGTACACTGAAAAATATAAGACATTGATGATGGAAATTAAAAGAGACATAGATAAGTGAAAAAAATGTCCCATGTTTCAGGATTGGAAAATCTGATATTGTTAAGATATACATACTACCCAAAGCAATTTTCAGATTTTTTTGTTAAATTGATTTTATCCCCACCAAAATTCCAATGGCATTTAAAAAATGAACTGGAATTGGAAAATATCCTAAAATTTTCCATGAAACCACAAAAGAATAACCAAAGTGCTGTGGAGAAGAAAGAATAAAATAGAGACCTCACATTTTCTGATTTCAAAATATAAAGATCCAGTAATTATAGGTACTGGATAAGTCAATGAGCCTAATTTAATCATTCTCAAATGTGTACATGCTGTACAGTTATATGATTATGTAAATGCATATAATTATTTTCAGTTGTAAATTAAAGATTAAAATTAAACAGTATGGCACTGGCATAAGAACAGATATACATATCCAAGGAACAGAAGAGTAAGTTCAGAAATAAACCTACATGTATACCATCAGCTGATCATTCACAAAAGAGTTCTTGGCTTGATGTTACCCAGCATCCAGGGATTTTACAAGTTGGAAGGAACTTAACAGGTTGTCAGTTATGGGCCCTGAATTCAGTGATAATGTACCTGCCTCCCATTTAATTGGACAGAGAGAGGTTTAAATATTTCTGACACAAACTAATTATCAAACCCAAAGTAGTCTGGACTGAAGGGCCATTGTTGCTGTTTTATAACGTGACCTCATTCTTGTAATTTACTTTCCTTTTAGCTGAATTTTATCCTTTTCAGGAGTTTACAATGAGATCCCTCTCTCTGAGTAATATGTATACTTGGATAACAGGTTACCCGGATTTCGAATTTTGGTGCTACTTTCTATTTTATAGTTTATAGAATCTACATTTGCTGATGAGGAAACTTCTGTAAATTGTTATTATTTTAAAGGCATTTTATTTTTCCTTAGTTCCCAAGACACATTTTGAAATAAATTTTATTGTGTATGTCTAAGGAATACAATGTGATATGATAGAACACATATAACAGTCAAAAGGATACTATAGTGAAGCAAATTAACATATCCATCATTTCAGTGTCCCACTTAGAAATAGCTAAAATTTACTCATTTATTATGAACCCATATACAGTACAATTTTATCATCTTTTACTCTGTGTGAGTTCATTTCAATATGTTTAGAAAATTTTATACATACTGCTTTGAGCAAAGTGTTTTCAATCTGTGTAATTGTAACTTTTTAAAATATAAATTAAAAATCACAAATATTATCTATCAAACAAATATTTTCTGCCTTCCATTCTTTTCTTATTGGATATTTATGGGTCAGATTCTGGAGCTTTACAATATAGTGTGTGTGTATATATATATATATATATATATATATATATATGCACACATATGTATAATAATTGTTTATCCATTTAAAAAAATTTTTACAGACTGCATTTTGATTCACTGTACACAAATGGGGTACATCATTTTGTTTCTATGGTTGTGCATGATGTAGATTCATACACTTTGTGTAATCATACATGTACATAGGGTAATGATGTCTGTCTCAGTCCACCATTCATACCCCCCTCCCTCTCATTTCCCTCTATGTAACCTAAAATTCCTCCATTCATTTTTAAAAATTATTTTCTCTCTATTTCTAATTGGTTCCACTTTAATACTCCTCAGTTCTCTATGTCCCTTTATTGTTACCAGGATAGAATACACCTTACCTATTGCATTTTCTTTTAATTTCAAGGGTTATATTTCCCATTCCCATGTCTTACACCAGTTATTTTTTTATATCAATTGAATTTTATTTTGTTTCCATCTACTTTTGTTCCACACATTTTCTTCTCTTACATACGAGGAAAAATATATTGCAGGTTCTATCACGTTTCCTAAAACTTAATATCTGAGAATCAGAGAAGTTAAACAAATAGAAATTGAATCTTTAATTTGAACTAATTTCATCCTATTTTTCCTTCTTCATCAAAAAACAATTACCAATCCTGTGCTTTGGCTTGGTCTCCTCCATGGCATCATTCAAAGCTGTGAGTCAGGCCCCGAGGCCTCCTCATGACAGCCTGAAGACAAAAGAGGTTCAGCAGGGGCGCCTTCCCTTCAGGCCGGGTGCTCAGGTCACGGCTTCTCTTCCGGGGCCCACTGTGACTAGCGGTCTACGGGAGTGCAGAGGGCCTGATCAAGGCGGAGCTGCCATAATGCAAGCCCCCTCTCTGAACCCCTGCCGCCCAGCTGGCAGAAACTCTGGTTGGCTTGCTTTCCAATCACTTTGGTTGTGTCGTTTTGAAAACTCCCAGCCTCCTCCCGTCTGGCCCCATCCTGAGAACTGACTGAAGCTGTGTGTTCTGGGATCAGGCCCGCTTGCATCCAAAGCCCTGGCGGCCCAGCAGGTACTGCGCCGGGGCTCGTAAGCTTCCCTGGACTTGGAGCAGGAGCAATTCCAGGGTCCGCCTGGACAGGTACGCAAGGCTGGTGCAGCAAACCATCCTGTGTTACCAGATATCCTTGCAGCTTTCTGCACAGAACCACCTCCAAGTCCCAGAGCCAGAGCAGCAGAGCTCTGGCCAGAAGGCAGCTTCAGGGACCAGGACAGGGTAGCTAGAGACTTGCCCAACCATCGTGGCCCCCTCCGGCGGGAGGCGCCTTGCAAGGCTAGCTTCTCTGAGCAGACCACCGACTTAGAGCCTTTGTACACAGAGCCAGCCACTAGTCCCAGAGCCAATGGAGAGCGCCAACCTGCAGGCAGCCTTTGGGACCAGGGCAGGGCAGCCAGAGACTTCTCCAGGCGGCCCTGGCCCCTCTGGCCACAAGCTCTTTTGACAGGGTGATCCAAGATGGCGGACTAGAGGGTGACTGCATCTCCAGTCTCCAGAACCCAGGATACAAGAAGGGGAGGCATTGAAGGACTCGGAGTAAAATAGTACCACGGGGTGAGTCTCCCCCACCGGGTGAAGCTCGGCCTGGGTGGCAGGCACGGATGGGGTGGCTTATCAGAGCAGAGCAGGGCAGCTAGAGTCTTCCCCAGGCAGCCCTAGCACTCCCTACGGTGGGCTCCTCCCACACGGCCAGCTTCTTGGAGCAGGCCCCCAGTGAGAGCCTTTGCACACAGAGCCAGCTCCAAGCCTTGGAACCAGTAGCGTGCTAGGGGGAGCTTTCTTCGGAATCACTGCAGTATCAAGTTACTCCAAGACTTCAGGCTTCAGAAGGCTGGGAGGTGATACACTGGAAATCTACAGGGACATTATAAGCCAATAGAGGAAATCTGCAATATCTCAGAGTCCCACTGATATCTGACCAGGATGAGAAAACAAGGGAAGAAAATGCCCCAAACAAACCTAGATACTATATCAATAAAACCCAATGACAGCACAGCAGAAGAAATGTCAGAAATGGAGTTCAGAATGTACATAATGAAAACAATCAGGGAAGCAAATGAGGAGATGAAAGAGCAAATGCAGGCATTGAAGGAAGAGATGAAAGAGCAAATGCAGACATTAAATGATCACACCAATCAACAGTTAAAAGAGCAAATATGGGAAGCAAGAGATCATTTCAATAAAGAGTTAGAGATACTGAAAAAAAACCAAATCAATCCTTGAAATGAAGGAAACAATAAACCAAATTAAAAACTCCATACAAAGCATAACCAATAGGATAGAACACCTGGAAGACAGAACCTCAGACACTGAAGAAAAAAAATATTTAATCTTGAAAACAAAGTTGACCAGAGAAGATGGTAAGAAATCATGAACAGAATCTACAAGAACTATGGGATATCATGAAAAGGCCAAATTTAAGAATTATTGGGATTGAGGAAGGCTAAGAGAAACAAACCAAAGGAATGAACAATCTATTCAATGAAATAATATCAGAAAATATCCCCAAGCTGAAGAGTGAAATGGAAAACCAAGTACAAGAGGCTTATAGGACTCCAAATACACAAAATTACAACAGAACCACACCAAGGCACATTATAATGAAAATAACTAACATACAAAATAAAGACAGACTTTTAAAGGCTGCAAGAGAAAGGAACCAAATTACATTCAGGAGGAAACCAGTAAGAATATCAGCAGATTTTTCAATCCAGACCCGAAAAGCTAGAAGGGCCTAGAACAACACTTACCAAGCCCTGAAAGAAAATAGATGCCAACCGAGAAACTTATACCCAGCAAAACTTACTTTCAGATTTGACAACGAAATAAGATCCTTTCATTATAAACAAAAGCTAAAGGAATTTACAAAAAGAAAGCCGGCATTATAGAACATTCTCAGCAAAATATTCCATGAGGAAGAGATGAAAAACAACGATGCAAGTAAACAATGGGAGGAAGTAGCCAAAAGGAACAGGCAAATAAAGGAGAAACCAAATCATGTCAAAAAACAAAAATGAGTCAAATGACTGGGAATACAAATCATATCACAATAATAACCAGGAATGTTAATGGCCTGAACTCATCAATCGAAAGACATAGACTGGCAGGTTGGATTAAAAAGAATAATCTAATAATATGCTGCCTGCAAGAGACTCATCTCATAGAAAGAGATACTCATAAACTAAAGGTGAAAGGATGGGAAAAAACATAGCATGCACACAGACACAGCAAATAAGCTGGAGTACCCATCTTCATTTCAGATAATGTGGACTTCAAGCCAAAACTAGTCAGAAGGGATAAAGAAGGACATTACATACTGCTTAAGGGAAGCATAAATCAGCAAGACATAACAATCATAAATATCTATGCCCCGAACATTGGCTCATCCATGTACATCAAACAAATCCTTCTCAATTCCAGAAATCAAATAGACCATAACACAATAATACTAGGCGATTTTAACACAACTCTCTCACCACTGGATAGATCTTCCAAACAAAAATTGAATAAAGAAACCATAGATCTCAATAACACAATCAACAATTTAGACTTAACAGACATATATAGAATATATCATCCAACAAAGAACAAATACACTTTCTTCTCAGCAGCACATGGATCCTTCTCTAAAATAGACCATATTTTATGCCACAAAGCTACTGTTAGCAAATACAAGAAGATAGAGATACTACCTTGAACTCTATCAGATCATAATGGATTGAAATTAGAAATAAATGACAGAATAAAAAACAGAAACTTCTCCAATACTTGGAGATTAAATAATACACTATTATATGATGAATGGATAACAAAAGACATCAGGAGGGAAATTAAAAATTCTCAGAAGTAAATGAGAACAAAGAAACATCATATCAAAATCTCTGGGACACTATGAAAGCAGTACTTAGAGGAAGATTTATTTCATGGGGCGCATTCAAGAAAAGAAGAAGAAATCAACAAATAAATGACTTAACACTACAGCTCAAAGCCCTAAAAAAGAAGAGCAGACCAACACCAAAAGTAGTAGAAGACAGGAAATAGTTAAAATCAGAACTGAAATCAATGAAATTGAAACAAAAGAGACAATCGAAAAAATTAACAAAATAAATTGTTGGTTCTTTGAAAAAATAAAATTGATAAGCCCTTAGCCACACTAACAATGACAAAGAGGGAGAAAACCCAAATTACTAAAATTTGAAATGAAGAAGGAAATATCACAACAGACAGGAGTGAAATACAAAACACAATTGGAAGCTATTTTGAAAATATATACTACAATAAAACAGAAAACCTCGAAGACATCAAGAAGCTTCTAGAAACTTATGAATTACCTAAACTGAACGAGGAAGACATACACAACTTAAATAAATCAATTTCAAGCAATGAAATAGAAGAGGTCATCAAAAGCCTACCAACAAAGAAGAGTCCAGGACCAGATGGGTTCTCAGCCGAGTTCTACAAAACCTTTAAAGAAGAGCTCATTCCAATATTCCTCAAAGGATTCCATGAAATAGAAGAGGAGGGAATCCTCCCAAACTCATTCTATGAATTTCACCCTGATACCTAAACCAGACAGAGACACATCAAGGAAAGAAAATTTCAGACCAATATCCTTAATGAACATCGATGCAAAAATTCTCAACAAAATTTTAGCAAATCGCATACAAAAATATATTAAAAAGATAGTGCACCACGATTAAGTGGGTTTTATCCCAGGGATGCAAGGTTGGTTCAACATCCAGAAATCAATAAATGTCATTCAGCATATCAAGAGACTTAAAGTTAAGAATCACATGATTATTTCAATAGATGCAGAAAAAGCATTTGATAAAATACAGCATTCCTTCATGCTCAAAACACTAGAAAAAATTGGGGTAGTGGGAACATTCCTGAACATTGTAAAGGCCATCTACACTAAGCCCATGGCCAATATCATTCTAAATGGTGAAAAACTGAAAGCATTCCCCCTAACAACTGGAACAAGGCAGGGATGCCCTCTTTTACCACTTCTATGCAACATCATCCTTGAAACGCTAGCCAGAGCAATTTTAGACAAAACAAAGAAAATAAGGGATACGAAGAGGAAAGAAGAACTCAAACTATCCCTATTTGCTGATGACATGATTATATATTTGGAGGAACCAGGAAATTCCACCAGAAAACTTTTAGAACTCATAAGTGAATTCAGTAAAGTAGCAGGTTACAAGATCAATGCTCACAAATCCAATACATTTTTATACATAAGTGATGAGTCTTCAGAAAGAGAAATTAGGAAAACTACCCCATTCACAATAGCAATGAACAAAAATAAAATACTTGGGAATCAATCTCACAAAAGAGGTGAAAGACCTCTACAATGAGAACTACAGAACACTAAAGAAAGAAATTAAGGAAAACCTTAGAAGATGGAAAGATCTCCCATGTTGTTGGATAGGCAGAATTAATATTGTCAAAATGGCCATACTAACAAAAGTGCTATACAGATTCAATACAATTCCTATTAAAATCCCAATGATGTACCCTACAGAAATAGAGCAAGCAATTATGAAATTCATCTGGAAGAATAAAAAACTCAGAATAGCTAAAGCAATCCTCAGTAGAAAGAGCAAAGCAGGGGATATCACAATACCAGAACTTCAACTCTATTACAAAGCAATAGTAACAAAAACGGCATGGTATTGGTAAAAAAAATAGACAGGTAGATCAATGGTACAGAATAGAGGACATGGACACAAACCCAAATAAATACGATTTTCTAATACTAGATAAAGGGGCCAAAAATATGCAATGGAGAAAAGATAACCTCTTCAACATATGGTGCTGGGAAAAATGGAAAACCATATGCAACAGAATGAAATTAAACTCCTATCTCTCACCATGCACACAACTGAACTCAAAATGGATCAAGGACCTCAGAATCAGACCAGAGACCCTGCAAATTATAGAAGAAAAAGTCGGTCCAAACCTTCAACTTGTTGGCTTAGGATCAGACTTCCTTAACAGGACTCCCATAGCACAAGAAATAAAAGCAAGAATCAATAACTGGGATAGATTCAAACTAAAAAGCTTTGTCTAAGCAAAGGAAACTATCAGTAATGTGAAGAGAGAGCCTACAGAGTGGGAGAAAACCTTTGCCACTCATACTTCAGATAGAGCACTAATTTCCAGAATGTATAAAGAACTCAAAAAACTCTACACCAAGAATACAAATAATCCAATCAACAAATGGGCTAAGGAAATGCACAGACACTTCACAGAAGAAGATGTACACACAATCAACAGATCTTTGAAAAAATGTTCAACATCTCTAGTAATAAGAGAAATGCAAATCGAAACTACACTGATTCCATCTCACCCCAATTAGAATGGCGATTATCAAGAACACAAGCAACAATAGGTGTTGGTGAGGATGTGGGGAAAAAGGTACACTCATACATTGCTGGTGGGGTTGGAAATTAGTGCAGCCACTCCGGAAAGCAGTGTGGAGATTCCTCAGAAAGCTTGGACTGGAACCACCATTTGACCCAGCTATCCCACTCCTTGGCCTATACCCAAAGGACTTAAAATCAGCATACTACAGAGATACAGCCACATCAAAGTTCATAGCTGCTCAATTCACAATAGCTAGATTATGGAACCAACCTAGATGTCCTTCAATTGATGAATGGATAAAGAAACTGTGGCATATATATACAATGAAATATTACCCCGCCATAAAGAATGATAAACTTATGGCATTTGCAGGCAAATGGATGAAATTGGAGACTATCATGCTAAGTGAGATAAGCCAATCTCAAAAAACTAAAGGATGAATGATCTCACTGATAAACAGATAAGGACATATAATGGGGGGTGGGCCTAAGATTCCATCTCACCCCAATTAGAATGGCGATTATCAAGAATACGAGCAACAACAGGTGTTGGCGAGGATGTGGGGAGAAAGGTACACTCATACATTGCTGGTGGAGCTGCAAATTAGTGCAGGCACTCTGGAAAGCAGTGTGGAGATTCCTTAGAAAACTTGGAATGGACCCTCCATTTGACCCAGCTATCCCACTCCTTGGCCTATACCCAAAGGACTTAAAATCAGCATACTACAGAGATACAGCCACATCAATGTTCATAGCTGCTCAATTCACAATAGCCAGACTGTGGAAACAACCTAGATGCCCTTCAATTGATGAGTGGATGAAGAAACTGTGGTATATATATACAATGGAATATTACTCAGCCATAAAGAATGATAAAATTATGGCATTTGCAGGCAAATGGATGAAATTGGAGAATATCATGCTAAGTGAGATAAGCCAATGTCAAAAAGCCAAAGGACGAATGATATCGCTAATAAGTGGATGATGACACATAATGGGGGGGAGGGCAGGGTTAGTGTTAGGGTTAGAGTTAGGGTTAGGGAGGGGGGCAAGTATGGAGGAAGGAAGTACTGTATAGAGGGTAAAGAGGGGTGGGAGGGGTGGGGGAAAGGGAAAAATAACAGAATGAATCAAACACCATTACCCTATGTAAATGTATGATTACACAAATGGTGTGCCTTGACTCCATGTACAGAGAAACAACATGTATCCCATTTGTTTACAAAAAAAAAAATGCTGTGAGTCAGTGTGTTCCAGGAATTTTTAAACAAACTCAAATGTCTGTCACAGGAAAAGGGGGAAATAAACTTTACACTTGTCGGCACTCAGCAGTGCTCACCACCAGAAGTCTTTCTCAGGGGTTGAAGAACTATTAGGAAATGAACACGCGCTTCCAAGAGATGCATAGAAGGATTAAAGTACAATATTCTCTACCCCAGTAATCTCATCAAACTCACTGAGTGTTCACTTCTGCCTTGCTGTCCACAAAACCAAAATATTCTCTTTATTTTACATACCATTATATATAAGGGAATTCTAAAAACAACTACAGTAATACAATGCAGACAATATAGAAATGTAACTTCTAATTCAAATAAACTTTCTCATGGTATGTCTTTCATGTCTGATAATAAAGTTCAAAAATTAAAGTGAGAAAAATATAAATTATAAAATAAAATCTTGAAATGAACCTCAATGGATTACAATTCAATCACATTATCTTGTATTTATGAATTATAACCCCATACAAAAATATTGAAGCTGCCTGTAATCCCAGCAGCTCCAGAAGCTGAGGCAAGAGGATCGCGATTTCAAAGTCAGCCTCAGCAATTTATCCAGGCCCTAAGCAACTTAGCAAGATCCTGTCTCTAAATAAAACATAAACATATTTTTAAAAAGTTTTCTTAAGTGTTGACCACAAATTAAAGAGCAAAAATCCAAAACCAAAACAAAACAAAAACCTAATATCTTTCCTCAACTTAATAATATGTTCATATTCTCAACTAATGTGTTCTCCAAGTTTGATTAGATTTGATCTCTTCAGAACCTGCCATCTATAGATTTTTCTATTGGGGGAGTTTTCAATTGAAATTAGAGAGTTATTCCAAAACCTTCAATGTCTAATTGAAATAAAGTAATCATGAGTGTTCCTCACTTTTTAAACTAATTCATTGAATCTGTATAGCACTTCTTGTAGTATGGCCAATATTAATTTTTCCTGTGCAAGTACATGGGAGATCTTTCCATCTTCTAAGGTTTTCTTTAATTTCTTTCTTTAGTGTTCTGTAGTTCTCATTGTAGAGGTCTTTCACCTCTTTTGTTAGATTGATTCTCAAGTATTTTATTTTTTGAGGCTATTGTGAATGGGGTAGTTTTCCTAACTTCTCTTTCTGAAGGATTCATCACTTATGAATAAAAATGGATTAGATTTATGAGCATTGATCTTGTAACCTGCTACTTTACTGAATTCACTTATGAGTTCTAAAAGTTTTCTGGTGGAACTTCCCGGTTCCTCGAAATATATAGTCATCATCAGCGAACAGGGATTGTTTGAGTTCTTCTTTTCCTATTTGTATCCTTTTAATTTCTTTGGTCTGTCTAATTGCTCTGGCTAGAGTTTCAAGGACGATGTTGAACAGAATTGGTGAAAGAGGGCATCCCTGCCTTGTTCCAGTTTTTAGGGGGAATGCTTCCACTTTTTCACCATTTAGAATGATATTAGCCATGGGCTTAGCGTAGATGGCCTTTACAATGTTAAGGAATGTTCCCACTATACCTATTTTTTATAGTGTTTTGAACATGAAGGGGTGCTGTATTTTATCAAATGCTTTTTCTGCATCTATCAAAAGAATGAAAAGACTATCACAACACTGGTCCCACACCCATCAAAATTTCAAACAAGTCTAAAATATGAAAACAATAATCTAGTCAAAATCATACTACCAGAAGAGAATATTTGGCATTGTTAAAGACCATGTCAGAAACTGAGTTGTGAGTTCTGTCTGGTGGTGAGGAACTCCCTGTCAGTCTGAATGTAGTGATTGCCAGAGGCTGGAAAGGGCAGGGTAAAACAATACATAGGTTTGGTAAACAGGTACCACATTGCCCAAAGTGAACAGCAGATTCAAAGAAATTCCTATTAAAATCCCAATGACATTCTTCATAGAAATATACAACATAATTTTAAAATTCTGGTGGAACCACAAAAGATACAGAATAACCAAAGCAATTCTAAGAAAGAAAAACAAAGTCAGAACCATCACATTTCTGAATTACAATTATACTACAAAGCTACAAATATCAAAGCAGTGTGATAATTGTGTAAATTCAGAATAGAAAGCCCAAAATCAACCCAACATATATGGTTAACTAATTTTTGTAATTGGAAGACAATGGGGAAAGCACAGTCTCTTTAATAAATAATGCTGGGGAAAAATTTGTCCACTTCAAATACCAAAACTTGCTGGGTCACTTTTACATGGTAGAAATATTTTGCCCGGTTATATATTGGCCAGTTGCTGTTCTTTGTTTATTCTGAATTCTGCACCTGCTTTAGACTAAGAATAAGTTAAATTTATGTACTAAGAGAATTAGGTATGGAGTTAGAAGAGGTCAGGATACTGAGGTTGCAACAGGTAAGAAACAGAAAAGTCAGTTTTTGCATGTAGAGAACAAAAGAAACTCCATTTTATGTATGATTATAAAAATGTATAAATGCATTCTACTATCATGTATAACAAATTTAAACAAATAAAAAAATTTAAAATAAAAGAATAAAATTTAATTATGCTCATTTAAAAAAAGAAACTCATGTAACATTCACTAAATATTGTTGGAAAATGTATATATAATTGAATAAAAATGCATTAATAATTGAATAATAAAAATTCATTTTAGTATAGTTTAATTGACAGTTGTGCATAGTTCAGAAGTACATTGTTGTGAAAACGATCTCCAGAATTTTATCTTGCAAATCTAAACTTTAAATTCATTATGCAACTCCTTACCCTGGGGGATTGAAAATTGACCACATATAAATCAACATCTGAATTGCTTATTAGTTTGTGTTTGCAAGATTTGAAGACGTAGTAAACATCAAGCTCCTAAAATTAGGGGGAGGCACAGAATTTTTCCCCTCCATTCCATCTCCACCTTGATTGTCATTAATAATTGAGTAGGCTTCAAATATCTATTAACTGGAAGAGTTTGTTATTTCATTTTTGAGCCAAAAGGAAGAAAAACATTTAAGCCATCAGAATTTAGTTTTGTATTTGTACTAAAGCAGGAAGGGAATAGATTTTCACAAGTTGTGTTTCCCTTGTTGTTAAAAATATCAACTGTCCTTAAATCTACTTGTAAATGTTGGAGAACTTGTATTGTTCTAAAAAAATGCAACCTAGTTTCACTTTCTTTTTATGTTAATAATATAATGATTAAAAATAAGATCTGTAATGAAAGAAGTCCTTACTTTAGAACAAGCAAAACAAAAAAATTCCACATTCATAATCACATTCATCATCTGCAAAAATCCTTTGAAGAGGAAACCATCAATAGCTTTGTTTTACAGTGATGAAACTGAGCTACCTAGGTGTCACAATTGAAAAGGGACAGAGGGAGATTCGGGCCTTGGTTGGTTTGTTGTACTATCATGTCTGTACTCCTAAACCCCAGGATGTGATGGCTAATAGTTGTACTTCTTCAAAACATTAAATTTAAGTAAATTACTTTTAAAATTTTATTTTGTGATGCTAAAATATGTTCCCCTAGAGACATGGAGTCAAATTGTAGTGCTTTAAATTCATTTCAAACAGTCCCTGTCTCTGTGCTATGTCACAAACTCAAGGAGAAGTGGTCATGCTCAATTTACATTCTGCTTACAAGATTTAGGAATTGATTTTTTGTTGATTTGATTCTAATTTTACAAAATATTCATGGAGTAGGACTTCCAGAATGGCAGAGGAAAGAACAGGTATCCTTTCTCAAAAACTCAGTGATAAAACAGGATACAATTCTCAAAATAAAACATCTCAGAATTTAGAAATGAGTGAGGGCATACAACAAATTGAGAAAAGCTTGCTTAAAAATAACTACCAGAGCCTTCATAAGAACAATGGTCACTTAACACAGTCACATCCCTTCCCTGACTGGATGATGGATACATCTAGCTGAGGACAAGCAGTCTTGCTACCACAGGAAGGACAGGCCCAATTTGGAACTACATAGAAAGGCCCCATGCTCAAAGAGCTTGTAGAAACAATAGCCACAGTGGTAAAAACCAAAGGTCAACATCACAGCTGCCAGAGGCTGCAGTACCGGAAAAGGAAAAGAATAGACCAGGCATCTGGTAAGATGCCAGGAAAAGAATGGACCAACGACATCTGGGAGATGAGACAAACAGTAGACTCTGATCAGCTCCAGCTCTGATCTTGTTTCTGGAGATCTGGAAGGCTGCACATATACAACCAAAAAGGAAGAGTCATTTGCCTTCCTGATCAAACAGAAAACCTTGCATGAAGAGAAAGCACAGTCCAGGTCAGATCTGTCAACTACTCAAGTGTTATGTGTCCTAACCACACAGTCTTCCTCAGCAAAAGGTAGAAGTCTTACTAGCTTAAGGTGTGAGGCACAGTCTCTGACAAATCATGACCTACCACTGAGCTGGGCAGAATTAGGAGTTGCTCCCAGGAGCCTAGGTTAATAACTGAAAAAAAAAAGAAGTAAGAATGGGGAAGAGGGAGGGAGAAATGAGTAAAGGAGGGATGAAAAAATTACATAGCTAAGAGAAAAAGACTGATTAGAGACATCAGTGTCTATCAACCACATAGCCAGAAGAATCTACAAGATTACTCCAAGCAAGTAACTTAGAAATAAAAATATATAAAACAAACGAACAAACAAGAACCAAACAAAAAACATGAAAAAGTATGAATTAGGCACTAGGATGGTTCCCCAAACACAGCAAAAAAAAATTTTTATATAAAAATAGAGAGAGAAGAAAAACCACCACAAAAAGTGACTTCTTCAAAGAATCTGTTACTAGAAAAGAAAAAAAAAATCATAAAAGAGCAGATGGATTAAAAAATTAAATGCATGGAGTTCTATTAGCATTTCCAAGGAATGGGTTATTGATATACTCAGTAACCAGAGTACCTATAACCATAAGCTCAATGGAAACAAATCTCATACAAAGTATGCTTACAATTTATTCACATCTGAAGAAACTTAGAAAATACAAATCTGAGCTTAAAATGCATAAAGCAGATCAGAAGTTGCAAATTGGTGGGTTCAGGATGGTTTTGATTACAAATGGGTGTGAGATGTTATAGAATTCCATATCTTATTTGCAGTCTTGTTTACATGGGCAACTACATTTGTCTAAATAAATAAAATTGTGCACTTAAAATACATGTCCACAGAGTGGACAATTGAGTGTCTCTGGCTTGTGGGTCACAGAGGAAATATATAACAAATGTATATTTGTTATATATATAACAAAACACAAGAAAAATATTCAAAAATAACAACAGTCTAGAAAATTTTAAAGAATCAATGTCTAGAATATCCCCAAAACATTTATGCATGCAGATCTTTATGGTGGAATGAGATAGTGTAAAATGGCCCTATTCATATGGACTTATAAGTTTACCAGAAATACAACAATCCTTGAAGAATTCCTTTGCTGTGTTGGATGAACTTACATTCGAAATGCAATTGACTAGCATGAGTTTGAATCTGCTGAGTTAAGCCAATGAAGTATTCATGAAGTAGCAGCTCCAGATTGACAAACTCCTCATTGCTGAAGTTGCCTTTGGACCAGGTGTGCAGGAAAATTATTGTGCCTGATTCACTGTCCCAGCCGTGAATCTGCAACTCGTCTAGCCAACCTGAGCCCAATGTTTTGCCCAGGATTGGCTAGTGAAGAATGAGATCTGAATGAGATGGAATGAGATGTGATCCTGGACCATTATGGTTAGAAGAATGCCAAATAGTATAAGGAAAACAGGAGTAGTGAGCAGGATAGGGAAAAGATGGAAAGTGGACTGTTCCCATAGAAAGCAGCTTAGCTATGACATTCTCCATATACAGGGCAACAGACCCTGTCACCGTCCTCCAAAAGAATAAACTGGGATACTCAGATTATAAGCATCCTAGTATTCTTAGGATCCATCTCAGGAAAGCCCACCAAACTCCACCCTGATGCCCCCAATTGGGTACCTGACAGTAGTGTTCATACCATCTGCATTGTCCCTGCCTAGGAGGAGAACAGCCAACAATGCAAAGTGCAGAAGCAGCGTTTCATCTGCAGGTGTTTCCTTCTCTCTCAACAAAACTAGTCTTTGATGGCTGATATCAACAAGCCTACCCTTCCGTACCACTCTTCTGGCTTTTTTCTTTCACCCGTCATTTTTACCACCAGTCACTGACGACAGCTAATAAAATTTGGAGTTTCCCTCAACGTTGAGCCTCCTACTCAATCTCTCATTTCCCCTCCAGTTCTGAACTACAGTTATTCTCTTCTCTCTGGATTCCAGCTGTTTTCCTTTTCAGTAAGCTCCATCCTATTTCCTTTCTCAACTACCCTTAAAGTATTATGTGACACCAAAAAGTCAGTTCAATGCTTTGAGTCTTGCATTCTGTCTGTAAAATAAAAAGAAGAACCTGCATGGTTTCCTGCTTGTTTTAACAGAACACAATTTTTCCAGTTTCTACACTGAGCTATGCTTCATGCTCTGTTCAGTCCCCTCTTCTGAGCACAGTCCCTACTTCTCTCCCCCTTTAGATTGTCCTCAGTGTTCTCTTTCCCATTTCACTCTTCATTCCTCCACAAATTTCATTTCTTGATTTTCACTGGTTCTTTTATAAATTGGAAAATTGTGTTCTCATGGCTCCTATGACTTCCCCATGCATTCTCCATTGTTTTTAGAGATAAAAATTGCAGCTCTGCAGAATATGTAAGACTATAAATAAGTTCTTCAATCACATTTAATTCATATATTCAGCCACTAAAAAGAGTTAGTCAATATATGGTTGAGTATGCCATCAATCACAGGCATGTGAACATACAGAGATTAACAATATAACTTTGTGTATCAAGGCACTTTAAACTACAGAAACACATTTAAATCAAGAACTAAAATGCATTTTGATGGTTTCAATTTCAATGCATAGAATTCCAGGCACAAACCTGATTCAAACAATATTTTC
This sequence comes from Sciurus vulgaris, assembly GCF_902686455.1. NCBI lineage: Eukaryota > Metazoa > Chordata > Mammalia > Rodentia > Sciuridae > Sciurus > Sciurus vulgaris. The sequence continues at coordinate 119,428,901 of NC_136461.1, read as the reverse complement.
TAAAGAAGCATTTACCTGTCTGAAGTGGCCATCATTTAAAATCCTGAAGAGCATCCTGCATTTCGACCTGAGGGCTAACTTCTGTGCAGTGTGTGATTGTGTTGGACAGGAGGCTAAATGCACAGGGAGACCATGGAAATCCATGTTTAAGTTTCATTTTACAATCTGACCAAAATACATTGTTAAAAAAAGACATTCTACTGTCATGTACAACTAATTAGAACAGATAAATTTAGAAAGGGAGTATCTGTCAATATTTGAATTTATTCAAGTTCTCATGAGAGGTACTTAATGATTTGTCAGTAATACTGACTGGTTTATGTGTGTGGACACATGAAAACAAAATCATTTTGAGATCCAGGTAACACAATTATTAGTATAGAGTCCTTAAGGCTATACAGGAAGCCGTTACTTAAAATGCCACTTGTAACATTGTTTCTTTTTCTCACAATGTATTTTATTGTATACGTTTATTTCGTAAAACATGATGTTTTCATACACATTATGTCTTCCTCAGATTTTCCAACACAAATAATGAGGTTGGCAGGCACTTTCATGAATTCTTCCTATTACGGCTACAGATATTTGCAGTTTCTCTGAGCTACAACCTCCTTTAAGAGCAATTTACGGTTTAAGACCTACCCAAATCCCTCACCAGTACCAGCTCTCTTGTCAGTGGCAAGTTCTGTGTGGTTTTGGGAATGATAACAGATAAAATGCCATGCATTTATCATGATTCTGTTCTCCATGGGCCTTCGGGAGAAGCACGATTCTCCTAATCCCTTATAATGGAGGTAGACTAGGAGACTGAGTAATGGGCAATGATGTGAGTAATGCCACTTCCAAGCCTGACCATTTGAAATATCCCATTTGATCATCTTGCCATGAAGTACCAGCTTCCAAATAGCAGAACTAAGAGAAGAAGAAGGGCTGCCTATACTACATGGAGTTTGCATAATGAGAAACAAACTTCACTGTGTTCATCCCCTAAGATTTGAGCTTCAACACAACTGAGCCAAACTGGCTGATGTTATAGAGCTCTGAAAGCAATATCCTTTCCTCCCTCCAGAATTTAGAACCAGGTGAGATAAAGAGAGCATGAGACAGATGCATCAAATTGCTACCTTTTACTTCTGATAGAGATCCTGAAAGATTTGCCTTAAATGTGTAACCCAAGCAATGTTACTTGTATTGAACCCTAAATGGAGTGGCCTTACTCCCTGTTATGGACTGGAAGCGTGCTCCCCAAAAAATGCCTGTGTTGAAGCCCTAACCCCCAGTGTGGTTATGGAAGTAATCAAGTTTAAATGAGATCCTAATGGTGGGACCTTGTCTAATATGATTAGTTCCCTTATAAGAAAAGACAAACACCAAAGAGCTAGTGCTCACTCACTGCCCGTGTGTGTGTAAGTGTATATGTGTGTGTATATGTGTGTGTGTGTGTGTGTGTATCCACCAAGGAAAGGTCTTATGTGCACACAGTAGGAAGGCAGCCATCTACAAGCCAGGAAGAGACCCTTACCAAAAATTGAGTCCAGAACCTTGATCTTAAACTTCTAGTTTCCCGAACTGTGAAAAATATAATTTCTTGTTTTTAAGCTACCTAACTGGTTACATTTGTAATAGCAGCCCATGAAGACTAACACACTCGGCTTTCGCAATGTTAGAAAATTCCTCAGTCTGTCCACCTGAGGGGCTATTTCTGTGTGTTTGAGAATGGAAACGGAGAATAAAATGAATACTCAGAGAGCACCTTGGATCCAGAGGTAAAGAGTAGAGAAAAGGTGCTGAAAGGTCTATATGCCCAGTTTCTCTCCTGGATTCACTCCAGGAGAGTAATTTACTCCATTTTCATAACAGTAAAGACTGAGAAAAGAAGCAACAAATAATGGGGAAAAATCCCCTCAAGGGAACAAGTAGGCTCAGTACCCACTTCACCCTCACAGGGCAATAACCATCCAGTTACACAGACACTTGACACCCTGCTTTCTTTGGAAATACCTCTCCTTTACTTCCCGCTGTCACCATGTCCTCTCTGTTCATTTCTAAACTTGGTTTTTCCTTTTTGAGCTCACTGAAACCCAGTTCTGCTCATATTAAGTGTGACATAGATGATTGCCTGTGTTACCTTAACTGAGCATCACAAATCTCTTCTATTCACTTCTCTGCTTTAGAGTTATTATGCGCAATTTGAACCTGATCACATCAATCTCATTCCTAAAATATTCAATTGTTTCCATGAAGAGATTCTAGAATCCTAAGCATATCAATTTTATACACAAAGACATTTATATACCAATTACCCCCGAAGGAGAGGGTTGGTATAAGAAGGGAAGCTGATAGACTCTTCGTGTTGGTGAATACTTATGATCCAGGCATCTGAAATGTATACAAAATTCATGGGTAGAGAAGAAAGTAGTTATGGAGGCTCTCTGGACACATGAAACCCTAAATGGATAATCTGGAAAGAGGGGAACACCCTTTGATTAGAACTCAGCCTAAACTGAGGGTCCCAGTTATCATGGGAGAGCTCAGCAAACTCCTCTGTCACAGCTTGCCCTGGCTCCTTCCTGTGTCCTGTTGGTGCTCAGGCCACAAGTGCCCTCCTGTTCCCCTTTGCCTGGTCTCTTAGGTGGCATCTCCCTAACTCTACACCAGTGGATGACCTTTGCCCCTGAGCAAAAGAGCCTCTCCTCATGACTCAGATGTCGTGACCTCACCCCTCACAGCCTCACATTCTGTTCTGTCATCCCTTCCTTCCCCAAAAACAGAAGCCTTGCCCTCTGCTCACTTCCCTACTAGAGAAACCACAATCGCATGCCCTTTCAGGGCCTTTGATTGTCCCTCAGTGCTTAAAGTTATTCTCTCCATTTCCTGGCTTCTGTCTCTAACTTCTGTCTTCTTTCTTCCTAGCTCTACAACAGTGTATAGGTCCCAGCCTGAGAGCTAGGATGTACTCCTGCCTGGACCACTTAATAGCAGAATTCATTCCCCACTAAAGGATGACTGAGTTGGAAGAACTCGATAATCTCTAATTTCATTTCAACTTTAACATGATTTTACTTGGTCTGTGTACCAATTCATTTCTGCTTACACAGTTTCTTTTTCTTCATTGTTTCCTTTTGCTCATTTCTTACTTTCCTGTGTTTTTGTATTGTTTTCAGTTTATCCTTTATCTGAGTTTCCTGGGTCTCCCTTTTACCTAACTTCCCTACCCACTCGAACTAAAACACTGTTTCCATTCTGGTTAAATTTGGAAATGTAAAGAATGGTCTTATCTCTTAATCATTAGATTTCTGTGTATAAGTATATGAACCCCAAGCAAGACAATTTTTATTGCAAGATAGAAGATAAGCAAACAAGTTTAAAGCTACAAAACATAGATACTACTGGGTAAGCTATAATTTTTAAAATTGTTTATACATGAATGCAATAAACTCACCAGATAAGAAAATATGCAAGAAAAAATACATTGAAAACCAGAAAGAGAAATAGAAAGCTGACTTTTGAGCTCCCCAAGACATTATTAAGAACTAATTCCTAGAATCTTTGTCTATAGTATCCACCTGATAAATGTGCAAGTTGATGGAGATCCTCTACTAGATCCTTGACAAAATTGGTTTAGGAAAAACCTGTCCAATTGGACAGAAAAATAACAAGGAACCATGTGGTTACCTTAATCTCTATTTTGAAATTTTTAAACTTGTCCTTTCAAAACTTTTTAATCATAGGGTAGTCCTTGAATGCTTTTGGAGCTTAAAAAACTAAATGTCTTAACTTTCCTACATACATATATGAATATGCTACAGTAAATCTCCATACCATGTACATTCACAATACTGCAGCTGGGGTAGCAATCACTACTGCCATTTCATTGCACATTTCACAATACTGGTATCCTAATTAGAATAAGATATACTCCATGTTTGTATAACTATGTCAAAATTGACTCTAATGTAAAGCATAACTGAAAAGAACAAATAGAAATAAACCAGTAAATAAAGAAATAATAACAGCAGCATAAATAAAAACAAAAAATTAGGACTTTTCTCTGTGCCAAAAACTTAAGCAAAAAATTATAGGATCAATAGTGTAAGTGAGAAAACCCAAGAATTGTGTCAAAATCCATGATTATTCAGAAAAAAAAGCCTACAAATTGATGCATGATACTTTTATGTTGTCTTTGTTCAGAATTTTGTACTGGATGTGTCCTATTTGGCATGATATGGGATCTGGTAAGACCGAAATTAGACAGGGGTAGAAGAATTAAATGAATGCTGGAATCCAAGGAACGTGGTTATGAGGAAAAGTCGTGGGAACCTATGGTTTGATCAAGGCACAAGTCCAAAAAAAGAAGCCAAGACAAGAAGCCAAGAAGAGTTATCTCAGAAAGCGGGTGAGATGCCCCGAAACCACAGCTGGGGTAGCAATCACTACTGCCATTTCATTACACAGGTTGACATCTTTTGCCTCAACCCCATTTTAAAGAGCCTGGAGTTGGTCTTACTCCCTTGGCAGCATGTTGGCGGCATTTTGGCTCAGGTTCTGCCTAGCACCTAACAAGAGCAAGGTCTCTAAATTTCTGCATCTGTTATAGTGTCAGAAATCACAAAATCACAAAAGGTCTCTCACTTCTCCTTCACATCAGAGGATCAATTTCTATGCTACTGGGGTACATTTTAAGAGTTTCAAATATTTTAAGGATCTGTTGTGCAACATGGATAAAGGGGGAAAATTCTCTGTGTGCTGTGCCTTTGTTGTGATATAAACTATCACCAAGTGAAATTTAATACCATAATGATCATGAGAAAGAACAAAGGCAAATTTCTAATTTTTTTCTTGAAAGAATTAAGAAATTGCTGAAACATGTATTGATGTCATTATTTTGCATATTTCCTGCAAAGGATTTGATGATACTTTATGGAAATAGGGTCACAATCTTATTTAACTTGAGGCAGATGAAATGTTTTGTTATTTTTCAAGTAAACAAGATTTCATTTTAAAAATTATTTTTTTATTTTGTCAATTTTTTGTATTGTTTCTTTTGTTTCAATTTCATTGATTTCAGCTCTGATTTTGACTATTTCCTGTCTTCTACTACTTTTGGTGCTGGTCTGTTCTTCTTTTTCTAGGGCTTTGAGCTGTAGTGTTAAGTCGTTTATTTGTTGAGTTTTATCTCTTTTATTAAATGTGCTCCATGAAATAAATTTCCCTCTAAGTACTGCTTTCATAGTGTCCCAGAGATTTTGATATGATGTTTCTTTGTTCTCATTTACCTCTAAGAATTTTTTAATTTCCTTCCTAATATCTTCTGTTATCCATTCATCATATAATAGCATATTGTTTAATCGCCAGATGTTGGAATAGCTTCTGTTTTTTACTCTTTCATTTATTTCTAACTTTAATCCATTATGATCTGATAGAATACAAGGTAGTGTCTCTATCTTCTTGTATTTGCTAACATTAGCTTTGTGGCATAATATATGGTCTATTTTAGAGAAGGATCCATGTGCTGCTGAGAAGAAAGTGTATTCGCTCTTGGTTGAATGGTATATTCTATAAATGTCCGTTAAGTCTAAATTATTGATTGTGTTATTGAGATCTATGGTTTCTTTGTTCAATTTTTGTTTGGAAGATCTGTCCAGTGGTGAGAGAGGTGTGTTAAAATCACCTAGTATTATTGTGTTATGGTCTATTTGGTTTCTGAAATTGAGAAGGATTTGTTTGACATACATGGATGAGCCACTGTTTGGGGCATAGATGTTTATGATTGTTATATCTTGCTGACTGATGCTTCCCTTAAGCAGTATGAAATGTCCTTCTTTATCCCTTCTGACTAACTTTGGCTTGAAGTCCACATTATCTGAAATGAGGATGGATACTCCAGCTTTTTTGCTGAGTCCATGTGCATGGTATGTTTTTCCCCATTCTTTCACCTTTAGTCTATGAGTATCTTTTTTTATGAGGTGAGTCTCTTGTAGGCAACATATTGTTGGATCTTTCTTTTTAATCCAATCTGCCAGTCTATGTCTTTTGATTGATGATTTCAGGCCATTAACATTCAGGGTTATTATTGAGATATGATTTGGTTTGCCTGTCATTTGGTTCATTTTTAAAATTTTATTTATTTATTTATTTGACACGACTTGGTTCCTCCTTTATTTGACAATTCCTTTAGGATAATTCCTCCCTTTGCTCATTTGCTTCTTTGTTTTTCATCTCTTCCTCATGGAATATTTTGCTGAGAATGTTCTGTAATGCTGGCTTTCATTTTGTAAATTCTTTTAGCTTTTCTTTATCATGGAAGGATTTTATTTCATCGTCAAATTTGAAGGTAAGTTTTGCTGTGTATAAGATTCTTGGTTGGCATCCATTTTCTTTCAGAGCTTGAAAAATGTTGTTCCAGGCCCTTCTAGCATTTAGGGTCTGGATTGAAAAATCTGCTGATATACCTATTGGTTTCCCCCTGAATGAAATTTGGTTCTTTTCTCTCACAGCCTTTAAAATTCTGTCTTTATTTTGTATGTTAGGTATTTTCATTATAATGTGCCTTGGTGTGGGTCTGTTGTCATTTTGTGTATTTGGAGTCCTATAGGCCTCTTGTACTTGATTTTCCATTTCATTCTTCAGATTTGGGAAATTTTCTGATATTATTTCATTGAATAGATTGTTCATTCCTTTAGTTTGTTTCTCTAAGCCTTCCTCAATCCCAATAATTCTTAAATTTGGCCTTTTCATGATGTCCCATAGTTCTTGTAGATTCTGTTCATGATTTCTTACCATCTTCTCTGTTTGTTCAACTTTGTTTTCAAGGTTAAATGTTTTGTCTTCAATGTCTGAGGTTCTGTCTTCCAGGTGTTCTATCCTATTGGATATGCTTTCTATGGAGTTCTTAATTTGGTTTATTGTTTCCTTCATTTCAAGGATTTCTGTTTGTTTTTTTTTTTTCAATATCTCTAACTCTTTATTGAAATGATCTTTTGCTTCCTGTATTTGCTCTTTTAACTGTCAATTGGTGCTATCATTCAATGCCTGAATTTGCTCTTTCATCTCATCGTTTGCTTTCTGATCATTTTAATTATGTACATTCTGAACTCCTTTTCTGTCATTTCTTCTGCCATGCTGTCATTGGGTTTTATTGATGTAACATCTAGATTTGTTTGGGGCATTTTCTTCCCTTGTTTTCTCATATTGTTCAGGTATCAGTGACCACTGGGATATTGCAGATTTCCTCTATTGACTTATAATGTCCCTGGAGATTTCTAGTATATCCCCTCTTAGCCTTCAGTGGGCTGAAGTCTTGGAGGAAGTTGATAGTGTGGTGCTCCACAAGGAAGCTGCCTCTCTAGGGGTGGTTCAGGTGGGTTATATTCCCTGCTAGTGGGCAGAGGTGCCTCCACTTGTTGACCAATGGTCATCCAAAGGGGAACTAGGCCGTGGGCTGAGGCAAGGCCTGTTTGGGCCTGAGTCTCTGGTTTTACCGTCCTTGTGGGGAAACCTCAGCTGGCAGAGAAGATTCACCTGGTGGGGAGGTCTCGCTGCTCAGTTCCCCTCCTATAGGTTCCCTTCAATCTATAGCTACCACCTGGGCTGGGCTGCCTTCCTCTGCAAAGTTCCCAGGGGTCCGGACCTACCTCCTGGGCCTGGGAGCCTCACCCTTTGCAGATGACTCTCCTTAGGCTGCCCCTCCTCAGAGAATCTGCCCGCAGTCCTGGAACCTTCCCTCCGCCCCTAAGCCTGTCTCTGTGCGGCTCTTCCACCAAGAAGCCTCCTAGATCCTGGGACCCTGCTCTGCACCTAATCACCTGGCTATGCGGCCCCTCCTCTGAGCAGCACCTGGAGCCCCATACAATTGCTCCGAGACCCAGCGACCTGCCGAATGCCTCTTCCTCCAGACAGCCGCCTGGTGTTCCTGTGCGATCACTAGGAGTCCAAGCAACTCACTGCGTGCCTCCTCCTCCCGCCAACCGCCCGTAGCCCTGGACAGTCATTCTGAGTCCAAGTGACCCGCCCCGTTCCTCCTCCTCCTCCAGGTAGCCCCCCGGGTGTTCAGGAGTGGTCACTCTGAGTCACTCTGAGTCCACGTGACCCGCTGCACGCCTCCTCCGGGCAGCCACCCAGAGCTCTGGTGCAGCCACTCCAGTCCAAGTGACCCACCGCGCTCCTCCTCCAGGCAGCCCCCCGGTGTTCAGGAACAGTTGCTTTGAGTCCAGACTACTCACCACTCGCCTCCTCCTCTGAGCAGCCGCCTGGAGCCCCAACGCAGTCACTGCAAGTCCGCACTCTTCCTCCTCCTCCTCCTCCAGGCAGGCCCCGGTGTTCAGGTACGGTCGCTTTGAGTCCAAACAGCTCGCCACACAGCTCCTCCTCTGGCAACCGCCCATAGCTCTGGTATAGTCACTCCAAATCCAAGCGGCCACGCTCCTCCTCCTCCTCCTCCTCCTCCTCCTCCTCTGGGCAGGTCCTGGTGTTCAGGGGTGGTCGCTCTGAGTCCAAACAGCTCTCCTCGCAGGCCCTCCTCTGGGCCGCTGCCCAGAGCCCCAGCGGTTGCTCAGAGTCCAAGCACTGTGCTGAGCGGCCTCCTCTACGATGCTCCCAGTTGTCCGAGTTCACTGCTCCAGCAGGGGGAGGGGTGTCTCGCCGGGCAGCTCTACTTCACAAAGTTCTCTGCGTTCCAGGACTACCACCCTATCTGGGACGCCTTCCCAACAGGAGAGACTCACCCGGCTGCTTTGAGTTGGTCCCAAGTCTCTCAATATCTCCTCTTTTGATTCCTGAGTCCTGGAGCAACATGAAATGCAGCCACCTTCTAGTCCACCATCTTGAAAACCCCCCCATTTTAAAAATTAGTGTCTTAAAATGCCCAGTCCAAGGTATTAGCAATTAGAAATGGTTCTATGCTGGTAATAGTATTGTGTCATTCATCAGAAGCAACCACAAAATGGATTTCTAAGGATCCACAATCAGTGCAATATTCTTTTTTCTTTATAGATGATCTTTGCTTTGCACAGTTTCATTGTACACAAATTTTGGTTGTCATGGCTTACTTCAATAAAATCAGTCCCCCCAACAATGTGGCAAATTTCAGTTGCCCCAGTAGGTAACTATTAGGAATAGCATAATGCACAAACTTTACTACTAGCTCTTTAGTCCATGAAAAATTATGGAATAAAACAAATGCACACATCACAGGGGACCACATACATCACTATTTCAAAGTTTGTGTGTGACTATTGTTTTGTTCTGTACAGAGATAGCAAATCATGTAGTTGTGTTGCCTCCTTGTATCTCAGTAGCAAATCTGTGTGACATCTTCCGTGAAAGGATGATACAATATGGGAATTGGGCAACCTAGATTAAACTGCAGAAAAGAAAAGTGAGTTCATAAAATATAAAAGAAGTGTAGAAACTTCTTAATATAAAAGTTTAGAAGAAATAGCTTACTATAGGAGTGCAGATACTGTCGCTGTTTGAGATATGAACAAGAGGATCTTAGTAAAAGCAAATACATAAACCTAAATGAGGAGAGTGTAAAGGTGCTCAGGCGAAGAGATGCTGACAGAGATCTTCACCTTAAAGGAACTCTTAGAGAGTCCCCAGCAAGAAAAAGTCAAAGCTTTAAGCTAATAAACTAATAGAAGCTGATTCCAACATAGAATGCAGCACAGTGTGACATTTTGAGAGAGAGACCATATTCACATAACTTTTATTATAGTATATTTATAATTGCTCTGTTTTATTATCAGTTGCTAATTTCTTATTATGCCTAATTTATAAGTTAAAATTTGCCATAGGTATGTGTATATAGGAAAAGACACAGTCTACACAGGGTTCTCTATTGTCTGCAGTTTCAGGCATCTGGAGGTCTTACAATGCACCCCCATTGTTAAAGGAGAATGGTTGCATCTTGAAATTTCAAAATCCGCATTGCAGAATAGCACAGATTGAATTCTGAGTAACATAATAATATTCACTTGACATCTTCATCACATATTCAACAATGGTTTTAATTTTATATTTATTTATATGTTTAAATAAAATCCAGTATTTTATGGAAACTGAAAAGTAATACTATTCCTGTATAATGCTTTTTAAAAACTATTTTGAGAAATATTTTTACAATCTTTTACCACCATTTTTTTTTAAATAAAGGGCCCAGATCAAAGAATGTAGAATGCCATAGAATTTTCTTAACCATTTCAGATGTTGTCATTATACTCTTCATGAGTGGTGACATTGTTTATCCCTGAATCCTCAAATCAGTTTTAACCATATTCATTACTTGTAACTTGCATATCAGTGATTTATTTCATCTTTCCCATTCATCTTACATGATGCAAAAAGCCAATATACAAAATGTTTCAATGTTGAAAGATAAGCATTTGGAAAAACACAAATTAATAATAAAGATTTGTTTTACTTGTCATAAATTTGAGTCTATATCAGCAGATTTTGGTGAAAATATTTGACATCTCTTACCTTATTTAAAATTATTTAATTCATCCTACCTGTCCTCATCCTAATTGTTTCATTTTGTCTAATATACCCTACATGTTATATGACCTGCTGTAAATGTTAGTCTACTATACAAATGCTCTGCCACAAAGTTATCATAAATTGCTGAGGTATTTGCTCAAAGAGGACAATAGTACATATTTTCTTGGATGAGGCTCTGAATGTTTGACCTTGTCCTAACAAAAACTGAATCACCCAGACTGTTTCCACTCTCTCATGTCAATATTCTCATATTGTTTATATACATAAAAATGCAGAAATAATTTGGGACCTAGAATGATGTTATCTTCCTCTGTATTCATTTAGGGTATTAGTAAGCCAGAATTACTTTATTAATTCCAGACATTAAGATAATTCAGAACCGTGCTGTAATTTCTGCAAAGGTTACTCTCCTGCTTTGCTGCTTTGCATTTATTCCTAAAACGTAAACCTTTCAGTTCTCAACTTACAATAAGGGCTCCAATTAGATTTGTAAAAATTTACAAGTCTGCTCAAACCTTTGCTTCTCAGTATCATAAGCTGCTTCTCATGGAATCTGCAGATAATCTCTAGGGGTAAAGTTGTCCCCAATACAGAGTTTATCTCCATGAGTTTCTTCTCCCTGACATAAGTTTAGTAATTCATCTCTCCTTTGTTGGTTCTTCAATGCCTTGAGGCAGATTTTATTTTATATTTTTGTTGCTTTTCCTAACTGTCCTTGATAAGACAGCTGGTTCAAAGTATACCATCTATTTCTGAAGGCAGAATCTTTCATTTCATTTTTGGTTGTTTATTAATAGAATTTATCACCATTCTATGTATGAAGCCACAATTTTTATCTCAGAAATCTAAGCAATAATGAAGCTAGTATAAGCAAATTGAGACTATCTTGTAGGACATCACTATTGAGCATCTGTGCAAGGCACATATATTCAAGGTTATTTTCTTCACAGGTCTCCTTCTTGACCCTAAAGTCAGTTCAAAATAGTATGAAAGAGAAACATATCTAGGACAAATCATCTAGATTGTGTATCTAGTCTGGAATAAACTTCATGTAAAAACTTGCACTAATTGTTTTGTTATTTAATGTTTTAAAAGAATCTATGTCTAAGAGATTTCTCGGCCCATTTTAGAATCTTTGCCTCAGCCATTTTTGCTGAGGCAGACTAGTTGAAGTTCATTGCTTATAGAATCTCACACATTTTGAAACACTTGTATTGGCCATGTGATCTGCTTTCAATTCTGACTCTATTTCTGAGGGCTTTGCATTTATTTAAGCAAGCCAATCTCTACTTCCTTCTGTAAGAACACTTTTGCTCTAGTGGATGCTGGGTTGCCATTTATATATCTGTTTCAAGACACACATGCTTGTTTCCCAAAGCTTCAAGGAATATTCACTGTTGCCTGTTCACAGTGTGCCCTCTGCAGCAACTGCCTTCTGTGGAATGAAGCTATTTTGCACAAGGAGACATCTTTGCCCTGGAGAGGGTTCACATTAAATGTGAAAACATAAGACTTTCACCTCATTTTCAGAAGTCTCTGGGGGCTCTGCTAGCTGCAGAACTCTCTGCAAGATGGGTTGAGTACTGTGCAGTGACTACCACACAGTTGAGTCTCTCCCTCTGCTTAGTCCTGCTTTCTTCTCACTTTTATTAGTGCTGCTGCTAAGAGAAATCCCCAACATTCTTGTGGATACCCATCTGAATCTGTTTTCCCAGACACTGTAAGTAAAAATAGCCACTTGACCCTGGATGCCACAAACCTGAGAAGTAGCCACCAGCCATGATGAAAACCTCCAAGAGCCATTAGATGAGAAATCCTCAAAAAAAAAAAAAAAAAAAAAAAAAAATCCTGCAACTGCCTGTTTGGGCTATGTCAGTAAAGAGACATATGCGTGTCTTGTCAGAGTCAATCATGAGAACCACAGAGGCCACTGCACAGCAAGAAGTTCAAGGATTCATGTGATCACACCCTAATATCCAAAGTCAAACCATTTAAACTGACTCCACCAACAAATGTTTCACTTTCCTTTATTCCACAAAGTTGTCATATAACAAAGGCCCAGTAGCCTCAGCTGCTTCTCTCCTCAATTGAACATATTCTGCTAAACTGCAGACTTTAGCCCTTTCATCATACTTGTCAAATTTATAGAAAATGCATGACAAAAATTTATTCCACCATTTATTGTAACTTATAAATCCTTCTTGGTTTCTGTTTTGTCACAACTCTTTCCTAGATGTAAAGTAGATGAAGTTACTTTCTTTACTTTGAATTTAACTCAGTGAAATGAGTTGTGAAATATTTTATTCTACCATTTTCCCAGAGTTCGCTGTGATTTCTAACATGCTTTTTATCATATAAATTTAAGAATGGCTCATTGCATTTTCCTTCCCTGACTTAGAAAATATAGACCTAAAAATGAACTCATGTACAGATGACTTGGGTGTGATTGCAACAATCTGCTTTTGCATTAGCAAAAAAATAAATATGACATGTCCGTTACTAGAATGAGAAAAAGAAAGAGTTGCAGGTGAACATTTCATAAATCAGAGTTATCAACATTTTTGTTATATAATGTTTTTTATTAGGAATTTTATACACAATTACAGAGTTCATTTTGACATATTAAAAAATGCCTGTAACACAGATTGCTCCATTTCAATACCCATACTTCCCAGTTCCCTACCCTTCTCCCTTCCCAGAACCCTTTTCTTTATTCTATTACTCTTCCTTCTATTTGTTTTTATTTTAATTGGTACATTATAGTTATGTATCAAAGCATAATGCATCCTGTTATATTCATTCATGCATATAGCAAACTTTGGTCAACTTCATTCTGTAGTTCTTCCCCTCTCCCTTCCTTCCTGCCTCCCCCATAGTCCCCTACCCCTATTCTACTGATCTCCCTTCTACTTTTATGAGATCCCCTTTTTATTTCTGTTTTCTTTTGTCCATGCAGACATCTTGTGTAGAATAATATCAACTGATTTGTATTGATGAATATTTTGTCTTATTTTATTTTTGTTCTGCAAAGGAATGTGCCTCTCCTTTTACTAAGTTTACAGTGGGAGTAATTGACCATCCACTTTGCAGTTAATTTGGTTTGGTTTTGCTTTCTTTCAATAGTCTTCAAGTTCCCCTATCACTGCTTAGTTTGTAGGTTGGTACTGGTTTGCCAGTGGTTTTATTTATTTTTTTTAAAATACATTCCCAACCCTCAGCTTTTGGTATTTCCTTTTTAAGGCACTGTTGAAAGAGTCTGTTTATCCATAGAGTTTGGGCTAATTGGTTGCTCTGATACTTCAACTCTCTGATGGATTCAAAACAATATTGTCATTTTGATTATCCAGCATTTAAAAATTGTAAACATGGGTATGGAGCTCTTTCCAACCTTCTGCACCCTAATCTTAATTTTTCCAAAAAATTATTCTTTACTAAATTTCTGTGAGATAATTTGTTTTTTTTATAAACCATAAAATAATGAATGGATACCCAAAGCACATTTATAAGGATCATACTCACGAATATTTAAAAGCTTAAAAATTTATAAACACAATGAAAGAGGAAAGTAAGCTGTCCAGGAGTGACTGGCTTAAGACAAGATAACCATTCAAGTAGGACCAATGACAACAGAATCCTGGATTTAAGATTTCAGGATACTTTATTAACTTTACTTCTCACGCGTTCTGTGGTTTCCTATTAGGAGCAATAGTAAATTTACAGCAGAATTGTGTATGTGAACTTCATGCTTTGTAACACATGTTTTTATTCTAAGTACATCTATATAGGATTCTCTGTTTATAAGATTGCAATTACCCGGGCCTAGAGGGTGGCTGCATTTCATGTTGCTCCAGGACTCAGGATTCAAAAGAGGAGATATTGAGACACTTGGGACCAACTCAAAGCAGCCGGGTGACTCTCACCCGTTGGGAAGGCGTCCCGGATGGGACGGTGGTCCCGGAACACAGGGAACTTTGTGAAGTAGAACTGCCGGCGAGACGCCCCTCCCCCCGCTGGAGCAGTGAACTCGGACAGCTGGGAGCGCCGTAAAGGAGGCCGCTCGCCACAGCGTTGGGACTCGGAGCAACCACTGGGCTCCGGCAGCTGCCCAGGGGAGGAGTGGCGAGGAGAGCTGTGTGGACTCAGGACACCGGGGCCTACCCCAAGGAGGAGGAGGAGGAGCGTGGCCGCTTGGATTTGGAGTGACTGCACCAGAGCTACAGGCGGTTGCCAGAGGAGAAGCCGAGCGGCGAGCAGTTTGAACTCGGAACGACTGCTTCTGAACACCGGGGCCTGCCCTGAGGACGAGAAGGAGGAGGAGCGTGGCCGCTTGGATTCAGAGTGACTACACCAGAGCTACAGGCGGTTGCCAGAGGAGGGGCTGCGTGGCGAGCTGTTTGGACTCAGACCACTTCTGAACCCTGGGGCCTGCCCGGAGGAGTAGGAGGAGGAGGAGGAGCGCAGTGGGTATTTGGACTCACAGTGACTGCATTAGCGCTCCAGGCGGCTGCTCAGAGGAGAAGGCGAGTGGTGAGTTGTTTGGACTTAAAATGACAGCTCCTGAACACAGGGGGGCTGCCTGGAGGGGAAGCACGGTGGGTAGCTTGGTCTTGAGTGGCCGCACCAGAGCTCCGGGCGGTTGCCCAGAGGACCCGTGCTGCGGGTCACGTGGATTCAGAGCCACTCAGAGCGACCGCTCCTGAACACCCGGGGGGTTATCTGGAGAAGGAGGAGGAACGGGGAGGGTCACTTCGATTCAGAGTGATTGATTGCCCAGGGCTACGGGTGGTTGGTGGGAGGAGGAGGCACGCAGTGAGTTTCTTGGACTCCTAGTGACCGCACCGGAATACTAGGCGGCAGTCTGGAGGAAGAGGCGTGTGGCGGGTCTCTGGGACTCAGAGCGATTGTACGGGGCCCCAGGTGGCTGCTCAGAGGAGGGGCCGCATAGCCAGGCGATTAGGTGCAGAGCAGGGTCCCAGGATCTAGGAGGCTTCTTGGTGGAAGAGCCGCACAGAGACAGGCTTAGGGCGGAGCAAAGGTTCCAGGCCTGCGGGCAGATTCTCTGAGAAGGGGCAGCCTAAGGAGATTCATCTGCGAAGGGTGAGGCTCCCAGGCCCAGGAGCCAGGGCCGGGCCCCTGGGATCTTTGCAGAGGAAGGCAGCCCAGCCCAGGCGGTAGCTGTAAATTGAGGG
Source organism: Sciurus vulgaris (assembly GCF_902686455.1). Classification (NCBI taxonomy): domain Eukaryota; kingdom Metazoa; phylum Chordata; class Mammalia; order Rodentia; family Sciuridae; genus Sciurus; species Sciurus vulgaris. The sequence goes on along the minus strand of NC_136461.1, from coordinate 119,413,215 downwards.
GAACCTCTAGGAGGGAACTGACCAGCAAGACCTCCCCACCGGGTGAGTCTTCCCTGCCGGGTGAGGTTTCCCCACAAGGACGGTAAAACCAGACTCAGGCCCAAACAGGCCTTGCCTCAGCCCGCAGCCTAGGTCCCCTTTGGATGACCATTGGTCAACAAGTGGAGGCACCTCTGCCCACTAGCAGGGATTATACCCCACCTGAAGGCCACCACTCCTAGAGAGGCAGCTTCTTTGTGGAGCACCACATTATCAACTTCCTCCAAGACTTCAGCCTACTGAAGGCTAAGGGGGGATATATATAGAAATCTTCAGGGACATTGTAAGTCAATAGAGGAAATCTGCAATATCTCAGCGGTCCACTGATACCTGAACAATATGAGAAAACAAAGAAAGAAAATGCTGCAAACAAATCTAGATGTTACATCAATAAAACCCAGTGACAGCATGGCAGAAGAAATGACAGAAAAGGAGTTCAGAATGTACATAATTAAAATGATCAGGGAAGCAAACGATGAGATGAAAGAGCAAATGCATGCACTGAATGATGAGATGAAAGAGCAAATGCAAGCATTGAATGATCGCACCAATCGACAATTAAAAGAGCAAATACAGGAAGCAAAAGATCATTTCAATAAAGAGTTAGAGATATTGAAAAAAAAAAACAAACAGAAATCCTTGACATGAAGGAAACAATAAACCAAATTAAGAACTCCATAGAAAGCATATCCAATAGAATAGAACACCTGGAAGACAGAACCTCAGACATTGAAGACAAAATATTTAACCTTGAAAACAAAGTTGACCAAACAGAGAAGATTGTAAGAAATCGTGAATAGAATCTACAAGAACTATGGGATATCATGAAAAGGCCAAATTTAAGAATTATTGGGATTGAGGAAGGCCTAGAGAAACAAGCCAAAGGAATGAACAATTTATTCAATGAAATAATATCAGAAAATTTCCCAAATCTGAAGAATGAAATGGAAAATCAAGTTCAAGAGGCTTATAGGACTCCAAATACACAAAATTACAACAGACCCACACCAAGGCACATTATAATGAAAATACCTAACATACAAAATAAAGACAGAATTTTAAAGGCTGTGAGAGAAAAGAACCGAATTTCATTCAGGGGGAAACCAATAGGTATATCAGCAGATTTTTCAATCCAGACCCTAAAAGCTAGAAGGGCCTGGAACAACATTTTTCAAGCTCTGAAAGAAAATGGATGCCAACCAAGAATCTTATACACAGCAAAACTTACCTTCAAATTTGCGATGAAATAAAATCCTTCCATGTTAAACAAAAGCTAAAAGAATTTACAAAAAGAAAGCCAGCATTACAGAACATTCTCAGCAAAATATTCCATGAAGAAGAGATGAAAAACAAAGAAGCAAATCAGCAAAGGGAGGAATTATCCTAAAGGAATTGTCAAATAAAGGAGGAACCAAGTCGTGTCAAATAAATAAATAAATAAAATTTAAAAAATGAACCAAATGACCGGGAAACCAAATCATATCTCTATAATAACCCTGAATGTTAATGGCCTGAAATCATCAATCAAAAGACATAGACTGGCAGATTGGATTAAAAAGAAAGATCCAACAATATGTTGCCTGCAAGAGACTCACCTCATAGAAAAAAATACCCATAGACTAAAAGTGAAAGGGTGGGGAAAAACATACCATGCACATGGACTCAGCAAAAAAGCTGGAGTATCCATCCTCCTTTTCGATAATGTGGACTTCAAGCCAAAGTTAGTCAGAAGGGATAAAGAAGGTCATTTCAACAAATGGTGCTGGGAGAATTGGAAATCCATATGCAACAGAATGAAACTAAACCCATATCTCTCACCATGCACGAAACTAAACTCAAAATGGATTAAGGACCTTGGAATCAGACCAGAGACCCTGCAGATTATAGAAGAAAAAGTAGGTCCAAATCTTCACCTTATTGGTCTAGGATCAGACTTCCTTAACAGGACTCCCATAGCACAAGAAATAAAAGCTAGAATCAACCACTGGGATAGATTCAAACTAAAAAGCTTTCTCTCAGCAAAGGAAACTATCACCAATGCGAAGAAAGAGCCTACAGAGTGGGAGAATATCTTTGCCAATCATACTTCAGATAGAGCACTAATCTCCAGAATCTATAAAGAACTCAAAAAACTCTCCTCCAAGAATTCAAATAATCCAGTCGATAAATGGGCTAAGGAAATGAATAGACACTTCACAGAAGAAGATCTACAAGCAATCAACAAACATATGGAAAAATGCTCAACATCTCTAGTAATAAGAGAAATGCAAATCAAAACCACCCTAAGATTCCATCTCACCCCAATTAGAATGGCGATTATCAAGAATACGAGCAACAACAGGTGTTGGCGAGGATGTGGGGAGAAAGGTACACTCATACATTGCTGGTGGAACTGCAAAGTAGTGCAGCCACTCTGGAAAGCATTGTGGAGATTCCTTAGAAAACTTGGAATGGACCCTCCATTTGACCCAGCTATCCCACTCCTTGGCCTATACCCAAAGGACTTAAAATCAGCATACTACAGAGATACAGCCACATCAATGTTCATAGCTGCTCAATTCACAATAGCCAGACTGTGGAACCAACCTAGATGCCCTTCAATTGATGAGTGGATAAAGAAACTGTGGTATATATATACAATGGAATATTACTCAGCCATAAAGAATGATAAAATTATGGCATTTGCAGGCAAATGGATGAAATTGGAGAATATCATGCTAAGTGAGATAAGCCAATCTCAAAAAGCCAAAGGACGAATGATATCACTAATAAATGGAGGATGACCCATAATGGGGGGGAGGGAAGGGTTAGTGTTATGGTTAGAGTTAGGGTTAGGGAGGGGGGCAAGTATGGAGGAAGGAAGTACTGTATAGAGGGTAAAGAAGGGTGGGACGGGTGGGGGGAAGGGAAAAAATAACAGAATGAATCAAACAACATTACTCTATGTAAATTTATGATTACACAAATGGTATGCCTTTATGCCATGTACAAGCAGAGAAAGAACATGTATCCCATTTGTTTACAATAAAAAAAAAAAGAAAAAAAAAGATTGCAATTACCCTTAAAAGTTTTATGTTTAAGATCTCCTTCATAATTAAAAGTAATGGTTAAATTCATGGACTAAATTCATCCATTCAACAAATATTTATCACTTTTTAAACTCTCTGTTTGGTGGGGATACAATATACTAACAATGTAGAACTTATGCCCCAAGTGAGTCACTGAAGTCAAAACTCAGATTGGGGAAACATCAGTTAAATACCATCACTTTGGAGAAAATATTATTTGAAGCAGATTTTTTTTTTTTTTTTTTTTTTTTTTTGGTCTAGCATCTATGCATCATAGTACTCAGCACACCAAGATTCATAGTTCTTTTATTTTATTTAATTTTTTGCGGTGCTGGGGATCGAACCCAGGGTCTTGTGCTTGCAAGGCAAGCACTCTACCGACTGAGCTATCTCCCCAGCCCAGATTCATAGTTTTTGATGTGTTTTTCTCCGAATGTAGACTGAACGCTCCTTTAATAAAGCAATTTCATTGTAAACCATTGTATACTCCTAAGTCTAGCAAGATGGCCTGTACTAAGTAACCATTTAATGAGTAAACAAATACCAATCAAAGCAAAAAAGAGAAAGATTTTCTTCATATGTGTTGATGTCCCTATGGTTTCTGTGATGGCTACTGTCTTTTCTCTAAGAACAATGGAGGATTGATGGTAGTTGATACCCTCATACAGGAAAATCAGAGTTGGTTTAAAAAAGTAAATAAAGCAGCCAGAAATGAGTCAGAGATGTGAATATGGTCAAATGGGGAAGAGGAAAAGTTGGGGAATAATTCAAAAGGGCAAGTAAATAGAGTAATAGAAAATATTCAGTAGAAAGTGTTCAATCTCCAGTGCTGAAAAAAAAAATGTCCTTGAATGTAAGATGACTTTCAATGCCCTGCAAGAATTGTTCCAAAGCAGTTGAAACAGGAGAAGATGAACAGGATGCACAAAGGCGACATTGATAGGAGCCAAAAGCCTTAGAGGAGTGTCAGAACAAGTGGGGAAATGGGAAACTGAGTCAGAGGCTTGGGGTTTTAGGAGGGGACACATTTTCTTTGTTGCAAACAGAGGAGGTCTGTCTGTTGATTGGAGAAGGAAGTCAAAAGAGAGGTCTGTGGGGTAGGTTTGTTTAGAACAAAAATCAAAGGTCAACTTTTCTGAGAGAAAGAAATAGCATCTGCAAGTGCCATGCTATGTCTGCTGCTTCCCTTGGCAGCTGCTCTTTTCCCAGGCAGTGACAGTGAAGCTGGTAAGAACTGGGGCAACTGACCAGTTGTGTGCAAGTGTGTGTGTGTGTGTGGTGATGGTAGTTTCCCATGTATATGTTTCGAAAGTAGAGTGCCATGCTGGTCCCATTCTGAGTGTCTCTGACTGAAGGGCCCTGATCTCTTCCAGAGGGTGTTGATAAAGCATGGGACCCTATGGCAAGCAAATGCCTGATCAGACAACTATGGCTCTTCTTTTCTCCAGATTCTGAGTCTCCTCACTCTGTCACTTTCCTTTCACAATTCCCTCTTCTCTAATTTCTCTTTCACTCCCTTTTTTTGTCTTTGCTCAGGATTCAAAAAGCCTATCTCCTCCCATGTCATCAAAAGCATAATCATTTACAACCATCCCTGCATAAAAAATGTGTGCTTAGGTTGGTTGAGTGAGGTGTGGACTCATAGCTGAAATAGCCAGGTTAATACCATCATTCCTCTGCATCCCTGGTCCACAGGGAACCTTGATAATGTGTTGATGGAACTGGAAAAGTTTTTCCAGGCATGCTTCATTATATTTGTTCAGGTTGTTCACATTGGTCAATTACTCTCTAAATGTTCAGTTCCCCTGTTTGGGAGTGAGGAGGTGTGGGGGTAAGGAGTGTCCCTCAATGAGTGATTCCTCTAGAAAAGAGCCTACTCTCTGTTCTGAAACTTACTCCACCCTCTCCACCATAAAACTGTAATCACACACTTCAGCAGGTTCTATAAATCAGACCCTGATTCGTCAAACACTGCAGTCTTCTGCTACTTATAAACTATCTTGTTGACTATGTTTTTTTTTTTTTAATCTTTCCTTAGAGATATCCTTTGGTCACCCTTTTCCAAGGTCTCTGCTCAGTTACCCTCAGCTTCTTCACTCTTCCACTGGATCCTTTCACCCTATCTTATTATATTCCCAGCCCTCTCACAAAATGCTTCCTCCCCAACACCATTCCTATCACCTCTGAACAATTTTTATCTTCCTTATGTTATTCAATTCTTCCTGTATTTCCAACTCCTACCAATTTTGGTTTCTAAATAAAAAATTCAAAAAAAAAAAAAAAAACAAAAAAAACACCTTTGCCCATTCCCTTAAACCTCCAAATTTTCTCCCTTACATTTTGATGGTCCTTTGCTTTCACTCATTCCATATTCTCTAGTTTTGCTCCCTTTTCCCTCTAATTCATTATTCTTCTTCCATTGAACCCATTGAGATACAGATGACAGCAGGTTGTGAATTGGGCTCTGGGAGGACTTCATAGGCTTCCTTCAAATAGCACTTCAAGGAACTGATTTCCTGAGCTTCAGAATGAATTATGGTTACCATCTCCAAAGAATGGAAGAAAGGCCTGGTGTTTCTGCAGACTACTCAGTCAGAACCAAGTCATAACACACATGGTATGTATGCTCCTCAGTGACACCTGTCCATGTTTCACTTTAGGTCTTCTTGATGTAGGGAAAGCTCATCTCCAGAAACCACATGAGTTCTACATTCTCTCTTCAAGAATTTTCTACTACAAAATCAAATCAAAAATAATAAGAGGGAGAAAAGTATAATGTGTGCCATTTCCAAAAGAGGGAAAGATATGTCTATCTAGGCTAATATGGAGTTCTGAACCCTTCAGTCTATATTAGGGTCCTTTCTGAATATCTTTTCTGTTCTTTGCAGTAAAACCTGAGGTCTGGCTTACCAGAAGTCCCAGTCCTGGGCCAGGCTATCTGCTGCTGGTGTGCCATGTCTCTGGATTCTACCCCAAACCTTTGTGGGTGATGTGCATGTGAGGTGAACATGAGCAACTGGGCACTCAGCAAGGCGACTTCCTGCCCAATGCTGATGGGACGTGGTATCTCTGAACAACCCTGGATGTGGCAGTTGAGCAGGTGGTTGTCCTGACCTGCAGAGTGAAGCACATCAGTCTGGGAGGGCAGGACCTCATCCTCTATTGGGTGGGAAAACCTGGGACCCAGCTGAATATGTGGGGAGGTGATCTTCTAGCAGAGCATGAGAGCCAGCTAAGAAATTTGAGGCTTCAGGGAATTCCAGACCCCAAAAGATAGAAATGCATTAATCCAAGGAATAGAAGTGAGGGATCTGCAGATGCAGAAGGATATTGTGGGATAGATGGATTCACCTCTGAAGAGGAATGAGAGGAAAAATAGGAAGAAAAGGGATTGTTGAGATGTTGTTCTTTAAACAAAAGAAGTCAAAGTTAATTCAGTAAAACAGAAAGAAGTTGGTAAAATGGGATGGATGTAAAGCATCCTTGGTGTCCACTTGAATCTGCAGAACATCACAGTTCCCTGGGCTTGATCTTGGCAGTGATGGTTGCTCTGGCTCTTCTGACAGGGCTTGGATTTTGATTTAGGAAGTCCTGGTGAGTTATTGGAATCAATCTTTCCTGTTGGTCTCTCCTCCCCATTGGTCTGTCAATCTTCTTTGTCTCTTTACTCACTTTTCCTTATCCTCCCAACCCCATTCCCACATTCTCCTCTGTTCTTGCCTCCCACTTAAGAAGTTCTATTATTTCTTTGTTCTCATTTGGTTCACTTAGGATACACTGTGAAGCCCCCTGCAATGCTCTCCTTCAAAATGAGGACCCAGCAGCCCAAGTGCTCATCACACACCTGAAAACGTGTGGTGATGGCATCCCTCAATTCTCCTTATGAAACGCTTGTAATTTATTTCTGTTTCCTAATCAGTTGTGGATATGTACACAGTGTCAGCTGGAAGGGCTTGTTCTGACCTGACTTCTGGAACTTTAAAATTCAAATTTTAACTCTGAGAGGGAATAGAATCCTAGTAAGCTCCACCTGGTTAGATATTAATGAATCGGTAGATGCATTGAAGATGTCACAACCTCCAGAGGCCCTTCCTTGATTCACAGCGGGAAGCACTTTATTCTCCATCTGAGATCTCCCGATGTTTCAACTGCATACCCCTTAGTCCCTACCGTCTGTGGCTGGATGCAGCAGGTTCCTTCCCCCTTTGAATTTGTTAAAACCTTGAGAGAAAACACATAATTTTTTTAAATATTTGTAACCCTGGTAAGTGGTCTATCCTCAATAAAAATCTGTGATGACTTTATGCCACATTTGTAGATTTTTATATTCTTTCCTTTCTGATACCTGTGTTGTAGTTGAGACATCTGATGCTTCTCTTTTTTAAAAATCTTCTCATTTGGCCAAAAGAACTCACACACTTTCCCGGTTCTATAGTTTCTTCTCTGAGCTCTGAAGACAAACACAATTTTGCTTCTTGCCACTTTTGTTATTCATATAGAGAACTATTTGAGTGAAACAAATCCTATGACTTTCAGGATTCTAAACTATAAAAATAAGCTTGACAAGATGAAGGCCTTTGATATTCAATACAGCTCAGAATCAAATACTACAGTTGCCACATCATTGCTTGTTACAAAAGTAGAATTTGTGAGGATTGATGTTACATTTACTGAATTATCACTTGCATTTTAGCAAAGTAAAATTATGAATGTAGGTTCACAGGTGCATTAAAATTTGTGAGGCAATTGAGGTAGGTGGTACCTGGAATGTGGTGCAAATGTGTCACTAAAGAGAAATGGATCAAATGTGGTTAATAAGAGCCTTGCTCTGGGCTGGGGATATAGCTCAGTTGGTAGAGGGCTTGCCTCACAAGTACAAAGCCCTGAGTTTAATCCCCAGCACTGCAAAAAAAAAAAAAAAAAAAAAAAAAAAAGAGAGTGTTGCTCCTCAGAATAGAAGTACTGTTGAGGAAAGAATGTGTAAACAAAACATTCTCATTTTTCACAGCAGTTATTTTACATACAGTTTGTTACGGTTTCGATCTGAGGTGTCTCCCAAAAGCTCAGGTGTGAGACAATGAAAAAATTTTCTGAGGTGAAATGCTTGGGTTATAAGAGCCTTAACATAATCAGTGCATTACTTCACTGATGGATTAACTGGGTGGTGACTGTAGGCAGGTAAGTGGTGGCTGCATGAGATAGGTCACTAGGACCTGTGTCTTTAGGTCTCTCTCCTCTCTCCCCTCCCCTCCTTCTCTCCCTCCCTCCTTCCTGATTGCTGTGTTCTGAGCTATTTTTCGTCCCACACCTTTCCACCATGATGTTCTGCCTCACTTTGGGTCCAGAGCATTGGAATCAGCCATCCATGGAATGAGACCTCTAAAACCATGAGTGCCAAATCTTTACCTCCTCTAAAATCTTCTTGTCAGGACTTTTGGTTACAGTGGCTAAATAAATAAATATGGACTAAAACACACTTACTGTAAATATTGACATGAGCCATGCTCCTAAAGGAATAGAGGGTCAGGTTCCAGTAAGTTCATATTCATAATAATTTTGATGACCAACAAATATATAAACATTTTATGTGTGTTTGGTTCAAAATTGTCATGTCAAATAACAACACTTTTTTTCTTGCTTTTTAATAGCTTCATCATAGTATTGTACATGTTATTTTGTTCAGTAGCTTCACCTATGAATTGGAAAATTTCTGTTTTCCCCAAGTTACTGTGTTATTGATTCATTGATATAGAACTCACAGCCATCAGCCTTACGGTCATAACAAAGCTTATCTAAAACTCTTTAAGGCACATCACAGGTTTTTGGAGTTTAAGAACATTTGATATCCCTTCAGCAGTATGTTTTGGGGTTATTTTAATTGGCAAAATAAGAAGCAAAGATCACGAAAATGTGGAAAACATGGCACTGAACATACAGAGATGCTCATCCTACAGAAAGGAGTGAAACCAGAAGGCAGGGTGTCCATTCTTGTGACTTTATTTTTTTAATTTAATTTTTAAAATTTTTATTTTTTCTAATTAGTTATACATGACAGTAGAATGCATTTATACATTTTGATAGATCATACATAAATAGAGTGTAATTTCTCATTTTTCTGATTATACATATTGCAGGATCATGTCAATCATGTAGTTTCACATGTATATGAGGTAATAATGTCCGTTTCACTATACTGTCATTCCTTCCCCCATATCCCTTTCCCTGCCTTCATTCCCTTCTACCTAATATAAAGTAATTCTATTCTACCCTCTCCACCCCCATTATGAATTAGCTTTTGCATATCAGAGAAAACACTCAGCCTTTGGTTTTTTGGGTTTGGCTTATTTCACTTATTCTCTGACCTCATCCATTTACAAGGAAATGCCATAATTTCATTCTTCTTTAAAGCTGAGTAATATTCCATCATATATGTATGTGTGTGTGTGTGTTTTATTTATCTGTACAGAGTGTGTCCTACATGTTATTCAATTGACACATCACTCTGCACAAATCTATGAATGACTGTGAAAGTACTGTGAATATTGATGTTGGATTAAAAATGAATTTTAGTGAAGAGTCAAATTAGCAAATACTGAAATCTTCATTATGGAGGTTGACCAGTGACCCCAAATGGTGGTGTGAGTCAAGATATCCATGATTTAGTTCAATTTCTTTTTTTTTAAATTTATTTGTACTGTAAACAAATGGGATACATTTTGTTTCTCTGTTTGTACATGAAGTAGAGGCACACCATTTCTGTAATCATACATTTACATAGGGTAATAGTTTTTGATTCATTTTGTTATTTTTCCCCTCCCCCCCCCCACTCCCTGTCCCTCCCATGCCTCTTTTCCTTCTATACAGCCCTCTATCCATTGGTGCCCTCTCCCACCCCGCATTATGTGTCATCATCCTCTTATCAGAGAGATGATTCCTTCTTAGGTTTTTTGAGATTGGCTTAACTCATTTAGCATGATATTCTCCAATTTCATCCATTTGCCTGCAAATACCATCATTTTATTATTCTTTATGGATGAGTAATATTCCATTGTATATATATATCACAGTTTATTTATCCATTCATCAATTGAAGGGCTTTGAGGTTATTCCGCAATCTGGCTATTGTGAATTGAGCAGCTATGAACATTGATGTGGCTGTATCTCTGCAGTATGCTGATTTTAAGTCCTTTGGGTATAGGCCAAGTAGAGGGATAGCTGGGTCAAATGGTGGTTCCATTCCAAGCTTTCTGAGGAATCTCCATACTGCTTTCCAGAGTGGCTGCACTAATTTGCAACCCCACCAGCAATGTACGAGTGTACTTTTTCCCCACATCCTCGCCAACACCTATTGTTGCTTGTGTCCTTGATAATCGCCATTCTAATTGGAGTGAGATGGAATCTTAGAGTAGTATTGATTGAATTTCTCTTATTACTAGAACATTTTTTCATATATCTGTTTATTGCTTGTAGATATTCTCTGAAGTGTCTGCTCATTCCCTTAGCCCATTTGTTGATTGGGTTCTTTGTGTTCTTGGTGTACTTTTTTGAATTCTTTATATATTCTAGAAATCAGTGCTCTTTCTGAAGCATAGAGACAAAGATTTTCTCCCACTCTCTAGGCTCTCTCTTCACATTGCTGGTAGTTTCTTTTGCTGAGAGAAACCTTTTAAGTTTGAATCTATCCCAGTTATTGATTCTTGCTTTTAATTCCTGTTCTATGGGAGTCCTGTTAAGGAAGTCTGATCCTAAGTCGACTTGTTGAACATTTGGACCTACTTTTTCTTCTATAAGATGAAGGGTCTCTGGTCTGATTCCAAGGTCCTTGATCCATGGTGAGTTGAGTTTTGTGCAGGGTGAGAGATAGGGGTTTAGTTTCATTCTGCTGCATATGGATTTCCAGTTTTCCCAGCACCATTTGTTGAAGAGGCTATCTTTTCTCTATTGCATATTTTTGGCACCTTTGTCTAATGTGAGAAAATTATGTTTATTTGGGTTTGTGTCCATGTCCTCTATTCTGTACCATTGATCTACCTGTCTATTTTGGTACCAATACCATGTCTTTTTTGTTACTATTGCTTTGTAGTAGTGTTGAAATTCTGGTATTGCAATACCCCCTGCTTCACTCTTCCTGCTAAGGATTGCTTTAGCTATTCTGGATTTCTTATTCTTCCAGATGAATTTCATGATTGCTTGCTCTATTTCTGTAAGGTATGTCATTGAGATTTTAATTGGAATTGTATTGAATCTGCATAGCACTGTTGGTAGTATGGCCATTTTGACAATATTAATTCTTCCTATCCAAGAACATGGGAGATCTTTCCATCTTCTAAGGTTTTCTTTAATTTCTTTCTAATACTAATTCTGTAGTTCTCATTGTAGAGGTCTTTCACCTCTTTTGTGAGATTGATTCCCAAGTATTTTACGTTTTTTGAGGCTATTGTGAATGGGGTAGATTTCCTAACTTCTAAAGATTCATCACTTATGTATAAATGTGGATTAGATTTATGAGCATTGATCTTATATCCTGCTACATTACTGACTTCACTTATAAGTTCTAGAAGTTTTCTGGTGGATTTTATCGGTTTCACTAAATATATAATCATGTCATCAGCAAATAGGGATAGTTTGAGTTCTTCTTTTCCTATTTGTATCCCTTTAATTTCTTTGGTCTGTATAATTGTTCTGACTAGAGTTTCAAGGAAAATGTTGAATAGAAGTGGTGAAAGAGGGCATCCCTGCCTTGTTCCAGTTTTTAGGGAGAATGCTTTCAGGTTTTTACCATTTAAAATGATATTGGCCATGGGCTTAGCATAGATGGCTTTTACAATATTAAGGAATGTTCCCACTATCCCTATTTTTTCTAGTGTTTTGAGCATAAAGAGGTGCTTATTTTATCAAATGCTTTTTCTGCATCTATCGCAATAATCATGTGATTCTTGACTGTTGATATGGTGAATTACATTTAGTGATTTCCGGATATTCAACCAACCTTGCATCCCTGGGATAAAACCCACTTGATCGTGGTGCACTATTTTTTAAATATATTTTTGTATGTGATTTGCTAAAATTTTGTTGAGAATTTTTACATCGATGTTCATTAAGGATATTGGTCTGAAATATTCTTCCTCAATGTGTCTCTGTCTGGTGTAGGTATCAAGGTGATATTGGCTTCATAGAATGAGTTTGGGAGGTTTGCCTCCTCTTCTATTTCATGGAATACTTTCATCCAATACTTGAGAAGTATTGGAAAGAGCTCTTCTTTAAAGGTTTTGTAGAACTCAGCTGAGAACCCATCTGGTCCCGGACTTTTCTTTTTTGGTAGGCTTTTGATGACTTCTATTTCATTACTTGAAATTGATCTATTTAAATTGTGTATGTACTGGTTCAGTTTAGGTTATTCATATGTCTCTAGAAACCTGTTGATGTCTTTGAGATTTTCTATTTCATTGGAGTACAGATTTTCAAAATAACTTCTAATTATGTTTTGTATTTCACTCGTCTCTGTTTTGATATTTCTTTGTTCATTCCAAGTTTTAGTAATTTGAGTTTCCTCTCTCTTTCTCTTTTTTAGTGTGGCTAAGGGTTTACCAATTTTGTTTATTTTTTCATAGAACCAACTATTTATTTTGTCAATTTTTTCTATTGTTTCTTTTCTTTCAATTTCATTGATTTCAGCCTTGATTTTAACTATTTCCTGTCTTCTACTACTTTTGTTGTTGCTCTGTTCTTCTTTTTCTAGGGATTTGAGCTGTAGTGTTAGGTCATTTATTTGTTGATATTTTCTTCTTTTGTGAAAGCACTCCATGAAATAAATTTTCCTCTAAATACTGCTTTTATAGTGTCCCAGAGATTTTGTTATAATGTATCTTTGTTCTCCTTCACCTGTAAGAAATTTTTTATTTCCCTACTGATGTCTTCTGTTATCCATTGATCATACAATAGTGTATTATTTAATCTCCAGGTGTTGGAGTAGTTTCTGTTTTTCATTTTGTCTTTTATTTCTAATTTCAATTCATTATGATCTGATAGAATACAAGGTAGTATCTCTGTCTTCTTGTATTTGCTAACATTAGCTTTGTGGTATAGAATAATGTCTATGTTAGAGAAGGATTCAAGTGCTGCCGAGAAGAAAGTATATTCACTCTTTGTTGGATGGTATATTCTATATATGTCAGATGTCTAAATTATTGATTGTTTTATTGAGATCCATGGTTTCTTTGTTCAATTTTTGTTTGGAAGATCTATCCAGTGGTGAGAGAGATGTGTTAAAATCACCTAGTATTAGTGTGTTGTGGTCTATTCGATTTCTGAAATTGAGAAGGATTTGTTTGACGTACATTGAAGAGCCATTGTTTGGGGCATAAATATATATGATTTTTGTGTCTCACTGATTTATGCTTCCCTTAAGCAATATGAAATGTCCTTCTTTATCCCTTATGACTAACTTTGGCTTGAAGTCCACATTATCTGAAATGAGGATGGATACTCTGGGTTTTTTACTGAGTCCATGTGCATGGTATGTTTTTTCCCATCCTTTCACCTTTAGTCTGTGGGTATCTCTTTCTATGAGATGAGTCTCTTGCAGGCAGCATATTGTTGGATTTTTCTTTTTAATCTAATCTGCCAGTCTATATCTTTCGATTGATGAGTTCAGGCCATTAACATTCAGGGTTATTATTGTGATATGATTTTTATTCCCAGTCATTTGGCTCATTTTTTTTTTTTTTTTTGACACGACTTGGTTTCTCCTTTGTTTGGCTATTCCTTTAGGCTAGTTCCTCCCTTTGCTGATTTACATCGTTGTTTTTTCACCTCTTCCTCATGGACTGTTTTGCTGAGAATGTTCTGTAGTGCCGGCTTTCTTTTTGTAAATTCTTTTACATTTCATTTATCATGGAAGGATTTTATTTCGTCATCAAATCTGAAGGTAAGTTTTGGTGGGTATAAGATTCTTAGTTGGCTACCGTTTTCTTTCAGGGCTTGGTAAATGTTGTTCCAGGCCCTCCTAGCTTTTAGGGTCTGGATTGAAAAATCTGCTGATATCCGTATTGGTTTCCCCCTGAATGTAATTTTTTTTTTTTTTCTCTCACAGCCTTTAAAATTCTGTCTTTATTTTGTATGTTAGTTATTTTCATTATAATGTGCCTTGGTGTGGGTCTGTTGTAATTTTGTGTATTTGGAGTCCTATAAGCCTCTTGTACTTGATTTTCCATTTCATTCTTCAGATTTGGGAAATTTTCTGATATTATTTCATTGAATAGGTTGTTTATTCCTTTGGGTTGTTTCTCTAAGCCTTCCTCAATCCCAATAATTCTTAAATTTGGCCTTTTCATGATATCCCATAATTTTTTTAGATTCTGTTCATGATTTCTTACCATCTTCTCTGTTTGGTCAACTTTGTTTACAAGATTAAATATTTTTTCTTTAATGTCTGAGGTTCTGCCTTCCAGGTATTATATCCTATTGGTTATGCTTTCTGTGGAGTTTTTAATTTGGTTTATTGTTTCCTTCATTTCAAGGATCTCTGTCTGGTATTTTTTTAAGTATCTCTAACTCTTTATTGAAACGTCTTTTGCTTCCCATATTAGCTCTTTTAACTGTTGATTGGTGTGATCATTGAAAGCCTGCATTTGCTCTTTTGTCTCTTCACTTGCCTTTCTGATCGTTTTAATTATGTATATCCTGAACTCCCTTTCTGACATTTCTTCTGCCATGCTGTCATTGGATTTTGTTGATGTGGCATCTAGGTTTGTTTGGGACATTTCTTCCCTTGTTTTCTCATATTGGTCAAGTGTCTATCCCTCTAGTAGTGAAACTCTGAGATATTGCAGATTTCCTTTATTGACTTATAGTGTCCCTGTAGATTTCCAATAACTCACCTCCTAGCCTTCAGTAGCCTGAAGTCTTGGAGGAAGTTTTAATGCAGTGATCCACAAGAAAGCTGCCCCTCTAGGGGTGGTGGCCTTCAGGTGGGGTATATTCCCTGCTAGTGGGCAGAGGCACCTCCACTTGTTGTTGGATGGTCATCCAAAGGGGCACTAGACTGTGGGCTGGGGCATGGCTGCTCTGTGCCTGGGTCTCTGGTTCTACTGCCCTTGTGGTAAAGCCTTGCCCGATGGAAAAGACTCACCTGGTGGGGACATCTTGCTGGGCAGTTCTCCTCTGAGAAGTTCCCTTCGGTCCAGAACTACCACCTGGGCTGGGCAGCCCTCCTCTGCAACTTTCCCTGGTGCTTGGAACTACCGCCTGGGCTGGGTGACCTGGCACTGTGAGGGACTCTTTCTCTGAGTGGCCCTCCTCTACGACGTTCCCTGGGGACTGGACCTACTACCCAGACCTGGGACTCTTGCTCTGCACCAAAGCCTCTTGCTTGGCAGTCCTCCTCTACAATGCTCCCTGTTGTCCAGGTTCACAGCTCTAGTGGGGGAGTATCACTGGGCAACTCTACTCCACAAAGTTCCCTGCATTCTGGGACTACTGACCCATCCAGGGAGCCTCACCCAGAGGGAGACACTCACCCTGTGGCTCTGAGTTGGTCCTGAGTCTCTCAATACCTCCTCTTCTTGAATTCTGAGTCCTGTCAAAGGGCCTCCAGTCTCCTGTAGTGTCTCAGGAAGGGAGCCCCTCTTCTGATGATGATGGCCACACCCTCAGGAATAATTCAAAATGTCTGCACCAGCTTCCAAAGAAGCTGTGGATCCCCAACGAGGGTGTGCTTAGTCAGCACAGAGGCAAGTGCAGGGTCCCTCAGCAGTAGGGGGGCAGGCAGGGAGGCAGGCTCAGCAATGGCATCCAGCCTCAGTTTGGGGGTCGGCAGGCTGGCTAGCTCTGTGTAATGGCATCCTATCTCCAAGTTCAATTTCTTTAAATTCATAAATTAATTCAATGGTTCTTAGGCACTTACTGTCTACTTGCTATGGAGCAGATATATACTGAGTATAAAGTAATGAAGAAATCACTGTGTTCTGAGCTTGAAATTTTTGTCTAATAATTTGATTCTGCACTTTAGTATTTTGTTTCTTTCTTAGTTTGCTGGTAGAACAACTTACTTAGAGAAAGGGACTTAGCCTCATTTTGCTTAAGGAAATGAGAAGAGGGGACCTAGGGCCAGGGGAACATCCAGATAAACCAGGCCATATAAGACATTTTCCCATGATATTTCTTCTGAAAACTTCATCCATTTATTCATTCACCACACATTCAACCTTTACTATTTGTATGGCAAACATATTAACTGAAAGTAGTTCCAAAATATAGGCAAACTTTTGGAAAATGAAGTTGTGATGAGAGAAGAGAAAAACATGAACAATATGGAATGAGAGTGAGCAAACAGTGGGATACTTCAGACTTTCTGTTCTGTTTGGATTAGATATGATTGATTCCAGCCTGTCTAGCTTCCAGACCTTTTTGCCACATTTGTCTGACTGCCATGTGGTTTGGTTAATTACACTCTCAACTGCAGTGATCAGCCTAAGGCAGTCATGAGAACACATCATTGAGAAAGTGATAGGCTAAGGAATGGACAGGCAACCTATAATTTAAGATAGTCATTGTATAATTATTACTTATGTTGTTCAGGGGATGAGTCTGGGTATGCACCTGTCCTAACATGGCTCAGTTTATAAGAAGCCAGATTCTTGTGTTTGTTGGAAAGGGGAAAAAGATGTCTTTCTTAGACTAGTTGTTATCATGTGATATATAAAGCTAGAAATAATTCTTTTTTCAGCACCAGAGGAGCAAGGCTGTTGTTGAAATCACATAGCCAAGAAGGCAGAGAAAACAGATTCACAAAAGAGTTCAGATTAAACTATATCAAATCATGAATGACCCCTGTACGTCTCAGTCATGCCAGCTAATCCATTTCCCTTATGTTTTTAGCTAACTAAGTATGTGTTCTCTGTGGATGACTGAAAGCAACCTTCTTGAGGTAAGCAGACATCAGGGACTCAGTTGATTTCTATTTTTAGTTGCATACCATTTTACTTCTCTCTTTCTCCTCCTTTCCCCCTTACATTGGTTTTTCCTGAAAATTGATTTTTTTTTCTCATAAGTGTCCTTGTCTTGTTAGACTTTTATACTGTTTTGATTTTATTCCTAGCATTCAGATAGGTCCCTCCCCTGCATTCTTCATAGGAATCTGTCAAACTACCTACCAGGAATCAAAGAGGGAGTTATGTTGCTGGATAAGTAAGTAATTTGGAAAAGTTCCTAGATTTTCATTCTTTTCTTTAGTATTTAACAATTTAGGAGGCAAAATATATATTCTCTCAAAATTTCATGAGAGTGAAAAGAATATCTAGCACCAGTATTAAATAAACCATGACATATCATGACAACGGTTACATAATCAATCTGTAAGACATTTTCCCAAGCATTTCCTCTGAACAAATTTCATTAATTCATTCTTCTGTCCATTCATTCATTCATCATGCATTCAGTTTTACTATTTTTGTGGCAAGCATAGTCACTGAGAGTAGTTCCAAAATGCAGGGAAAGCAGCCATAGCTCTAAGAAATTGAAAATATAAATGATAATTTCTAACTCCAAGCTTCTTTCATATTTGATGGTTAGATTTTATCACACAGTTAAATTTCATTAAGTTTTATTGTTTTTTTTCTGCCAGATTGTCCATTTACTAAGTCATATTCTATAAAGTCTCTAAAAAATTGTTTTTTCCCTGGTCTTTCACTGGGCTTTATCAACCTCAGCATTGATAAATAGATTGTAAATAATATTTCTCTGAATATTATATAATAGGGTAAATTATATAATGAGATAAATATACTATGTAATTATTATAATCAGATATATATTATACAGTACAATAAATATAGAGTCTAAATAATCTCTCTGATTATATTTTCATGTTGGTTTCCTAAGCAAGCTCTCTGCTTCAGCAACAGTGTGTTCATGTTGAGGGAACAGAAATATCCTAAAAAGAGAAAAAAGGATGGAAGCCCCCAGTGTAACATGTGAAGCAGGCTTGCCATGGCCAACATATAAACTTGCCAAAATTTCACAATTGGAAGGAGTTGGCTGTATAGTCTGAATTGCTGGACAGGACAAGGAAGTGGGGAAGTGAAGATTAAGCATTTTAATTTGTGAAAATATGCAAGGAGCTGGGTATTGTGCTCCACTCCTCCTTGTTCCATTCCCCGGATATTTGATGGAAAGTAACTTGAATCAGTTGAAAGATGATATTTAAAAATATGAAATTATGTTGAATAATAAGAGTGTGTTAGTATTTTATATTTTTCTAATTTATTGATTAATTAGGTTTTAATTTTGCTCTAAACTCTTTAATGAGATTAAGAAATTTCCTTGAAGGATATATAGATTGTGACTGGAAGGTTACAGTAGTACTTAGTTTGGAAATATGAAATTGAACAGATCATTGCATAGACAAAGGACACACTGAGCACTATGAAAAATGGGACCTCTAAGAAATGGATTTGGAATTGTAAAAATGAAATTCATAAATACACACACATTTATGGTATTTTTGTATATACATACAATATTTCATATATATGTATATATATACTTATATAATACAAACATTTTTACATTAATAGTAAAAAGAGAAAAGACCTAAAACATTACAAAATGAACAAAGCATGTGTGCAAGCCAGTCACAGATATAAACCCCAAAGCTAATAAGCATATGAATGATACTAGCAATTAAAGAAAATCAAATTAAAACAAGGTATTATTTTATTCTACTAATCAGCAAAATCAGAAAGTTGGAGCATCTGCAGGGAAGGGGCATAAGTGGGAATCACTATGAACTGATAGTAGTGACATGATTCTGGAGAGCTGTGGCAGTGTCTTATCTAAGTATGTATATGTTGATCTTGTGATTCCAATTCTGAACATATCTTCCAAAACCATTTACACAATTTCAACAAGGAACATACTGAATGATGTTTATCATGACAACTGAATGATACAAGGTATTGGAAGCACATTAGATGTTCACTCTTAAGGGAATGCATTCATAAAATGTAATAACTGCACACTCTGGGATCCTATGCAGAAGGTAGATACAAGTTAGATTTAGAGTGATATGGGAAGGTTTTAAAGGAGAGTCCTGAATGAAATGCATTGTGTAAAGTTGTACACAGAAAGCAACACTATATTTTAGAAGAACACATAGAGTAGAAAAAGATATATTAATGCATTAAAATATGGGAAAAATAAAATGGGGATAAATAAATTGACGAATCAAATAGTTTGATCAATCAAATACAGGAAGGTCTATCAAGCCAAATGATATCCATGAGCCACAAATAGAGGAGAAGGATTAGCTTAATAATCTGCACTTAAGGATTCCAAAGACAGAATATGACATAACAAAAATTAGAAAATAATTATACTTTACATAATAGAAACTGAAGTGGGAAAACAATTTTCACCATGGGTACATTCTCAGGAAACAATCATAAAAATGTATTACATCATATAAAATACTTAGATTTCTAAGTACAGAAAAGAAATATCTGCAGCATCAAACTCTTTGGTTGAAAATGTCAAGGTTTTACAATTATTATCAAAGGCTATAGAGCGGAACAAATTTCTACATTTTACCAACAGTGGTTATAGGGATTAAAGCAAAGTTTCAGCATCCTTGTTATTACATAAAAAAATGTTTAATATCAAGTGCTAAAATCATCAAGCTTAACAAATCTATCCTTCAAATCATAGTAACTTATACTTCTAAAAATAATTTTTAATTATATTAAAAAATGAATAAAATTTAAAATTATCAATAATAAAATAAGAACAGAATCCAGGAGAATATGAGACCAATAAAATAAAAAGCAAAAAAGGATCTGGGTACTCTATATGTTGGTTACTTGTGGATCACAAATTATTAGAGGACCATAAGATGAATAAGGCAAATTCAGCTACATAATCAGAGTATAGAAGAAACAGACAATGAGTTTCTCAGGAGAAATACAGCTTTCTGGTCCTGAGGCCACAAGGAAATTTCTAGCATCAGTTTTTATAGAGCAGAATCCATTTGATGCAGTGAACCATGTTCTTAGGGAAGTTATTTTGGTAAATTTTATGAGGTTTATAGACTTGTGTGTTACTGTTTCTTAAATAAGATGATTATATCAATCTGCAGTAAAAATTGGGAAAAGCAACTATGCAACACAAGCAGACCTGGTCTGGGGAGCAGCTCTCTCATGTTTTAGCAAGTTTAAGGATAGATTTTATGTTAGCTAACGGAATCTACAGACTACAAATCACCTATACAATTAATTTAAAATTTTTATGTTTTAACATATACACATTTATGTATACGTGTGTATTTAACATGTACATATTTTAGAAAGAAAAGTATTTAAAACAGGCATGAACCCCAGTGTGAGAATAAAGAATTCTGAAATAAAAAAAACAACTACCCAAAGATTTAGGTCTTTGAGCTATTATTTCCAAATTATTCATTCATGTGGAACTTCCTCCCAACTTTATACCTACTCACCTAAATGGATAGATGACTTAGTAAATGGGTTTATATGGCAGAGAACACTGGAATATTTTCCACTTGCTCTAGAATAAATCCTCCCCTCCCACTCTTATTAGCTGAGCAGAATAAAACTATACTTCTCACTTTACTCAAAGAAAGAAAGTCTCTCAGCTTACTTGGAGTCATATGACTGCAGTCTGACCCTTGGACTGTATAATTCTTGCAAATTGCTCTGAAGCTGTGGGAGGTGGGTGTGCTCAAAACATTTCTCCTTATCACTGGTTAAAGGGACTTTCTTGGAAGGAATTCTGGTAACCATCTCCAAGCATGAGACCTTCAGAATGAGGACCAAGCATGGTAAACTCTGAAGCAAAGCAAAACAATCGAAAAATAAAAATTCTCCTAAAACTAAAGGGGAAACTGGGACCCAAGTTCCTGAGATGATGTGATGCCCTAACAACTGTCTCTTGCCTGCTTCCAGTTATTTTTACATAAACTACATTTTTTACAAGATACCATTAGTTTGAATACTCTGTCATATGCAGCCAAACTCAATGCTAAAAAATCTAGATCATCATCTGAACATCAAAGAATGTTGATGGGAGGAGGAAAGATGGCAGAGTACAGGAAGGGTGCACTTTCTAGTTGCTTTGTGGCTCAGGATTCACACAGCATCAGTACTGCTTCTGCCGCATCTATTTCCTGCCACTCCAACATTTGACATGGCTCTGATGGAGTAGAGGACTCAACACCTGACACAGTTCTGTTGATCATCCTCCCTCTTTGGGGCCATAGGTGTGGCATGTCTCCATGTGTAATTACTTTTTAATATTAATAATCAATATATCATTAGAAACTTATTGGAAAAACATTGGGAAGGCTTTACTGTATTGGGACACAAAGTAGTACACAATAAAAATTTAGTAGTAATACATAGTTAAAATATATGAAAACAAAAAATTGTAGCTGTGCTCGAGTTAAAAGGAGCCTGTGATTGCTTTATAAAGTATAATAATAGATGGATAAAGAGGCATTCCTCTGAGTTTGGATGCAGTGTTTAGCCTTTGTTGCTTTCCTAGGTTTAATGGTTGATTCTAGAGATACTTTACATAATAAAAATATTTAGGTTAGTCATAAATATAATTTGTGTTTTTCCTATGTTTAGTCTAATTCTTTGAGAATCAGAATAAGATTGTAGTCTGCCATTATGTGAAATAGAATAGACTAAATATTAACTGTAGTTTGATTTCTTTGCCCTTTAATAATAGTAAAAACTTTTCACTGGTAAACACTGGAGTTCATGGTGGGGGTGGTTTCTCAGAATATCTAGTGATTTGTTTGTTCTGAAGCTTGAAGGCTGGCAGATCATGGTTGTTTTAATTTAGCTGGGAGACAAGGTTGTTTTAATTTAGCTGGGGAAATGAGGTTGTTTTAATCTAGCTGGGAAATAAGGTTGTTTTGGTCTGGGCTGTCATACCCCAAAGAATGTGTACTTGAGAAGAAGCATAGGTTGTACTTTTGAAGGTTTTTCTTATTTTAAACTAACCATAAAATGATATAATCATTACTAAATAAAAATATCTATAAAAGGCTGGCATATAAAATAAAGACAGATTCAGCCTCAGAACACTTGGTGTCTCTGTCTGCTGTTTCTCCACCATGCTGATGCCTCTGATCCACCAAGGACCCCCAACCCCTGCTAGGACTGGACCCCGGCATGCTTCCCAGTGAGGATGAGATAACAGAGAATTCCCTGAAAATTCACTATCAGAAATTTTCATGCTTTGTCATAATAATAGGAGAGAATGCCTTGAGAATTCAATCAGTAATGTCAGGGGTGCTGACTCACCACTGAGGGATGGGGTGACAGACAGAAAATGAAACTACTATGAAAAAAAGTGGGATGGGGGAACCCATGGAGCAGAGACCTTCTGATCTTAACTGATTCGGAGGCAGTACGCCAGGCCAGGATATGAAAAATGCTCACTGGTGAGCAGAGAACAGAGGTAGGAAGCATCTTGAAATGGCCTTGAGGTGACTTTCTGTTGTTGAAGCCTAGGAACTCATGACAAGCATTATCAGACTGTTCCTGCATGTGCCTGCTGTGGTAGGATGCAACTGAATTGGGCACAGAAAAGATTTTAGCCAAGGGGACTCAGGCCAGAGATATGAAGCAGAGTGTGACTCTCTTTCTCTTTGTGTCTGGCATTTCACAGGACTAGCCAGAGAGAGTCCAAAAGTTGGACAGGTTGGCACATTTGCACTCAGGTTCTGATCGTGAGAGGCCCACATTTGTGGGGAGTGAGTTATGTAAGACCTATGGAGATTTGCTCTCTTTGCTCTCAGAGTGGAATTCTCAGGAGGCTCCCAAGATCCAGACACCCATCAGGGATCCGCCTGAAAATAGGGTAGAGGGACCTATTCTCTGGAAAGCAGATACCATCCAACAAAACTCCAAAGGTTGATCAGAGCTTCACAACAGCTGCCAGAACTTCACGTTTAGAAGTTCACATCAGTCCTTCCCTGGGAGTACATCTTTCCAGTTTAAACAGGTGAAACTCCAATTATCACTGCTTCATATTCTGTCCTACCTTATATTGCTGAGAAGAAAAGCTGAGAGATATGACCACCAGCTTTGGTTTCAGGCTACTCCAGCTGGCAGCTTAGTGAGCAACCCAAAGAAGATGGGTTTAACAACCCTAGTCCTTGCTCTCCCTGAAGAGCATTTTGCCAAACCACAAAGATAAAGAAGGATAATATGGTATAGGTAGAAATACCTTCATTGTTCATTAGGATTTTGTTTCACTTTTTTCTTTTTTTTCCATTGAGTGTGTGTGTGTGTGTGTGTGTGTGTGTGTGTGTGGCTGTCTGTGCAGCCACATTCTTACTGCACTGATTAAAAAATATCAGTAAAGATAGATGAAGATATTCATCTTTTTGTCTTCATTGTTATTGTTTTATTTCCCTTTCTTCACCCATTTGTCATTTTGCCTCGTTCAACTTTAGATGGTCAGGGTTTTTTGTTGTTGTTGTTTTTGTTTGTTTGTTTATTTTATTTAAATTGTTTTGGTTTGAACTTTTGCACCTATTTTTATTTCTCTCATTACTCCTCTCCTTTCCTTCCCCTCCAATAGCCAAGTTCACTTGTTCAAACTCTCTTTCACCATTGTTTTATTTATTTTGGTTATTTTTAATCATTCTGCATGGTTATCACTTGATACTTCCCTCTCGTTCTACCTTTGTTTATTTTTTGAATATTTTAAATATTATTTTACCTTCAAACCCCATTTCTTTTCTCCTAATAAACTACTTTTTTCTCTTACAGATCTCTTCACTTTATATAATTTCTGCTCTCATTATTCATGTTGTTGCAATTATTAGTGCTATGGAGGATGTAGTTGACACCAGCAGTATACTTTAATGTTAGATCTAGTACATGGTTGTTTATCATTGAGGTTAATGTCAAATACTGACCCTGCTATTCCTCATATTGTGGCCACTAGTGTTGTACATATTGTAGTAGGCATCATACATTTATTTGAATGCTGTATATTGATTATTAATGTTGCTGTGTTGCTTGTTTTCCTTTTTCTGAAAGGGCTTGGAAGCACCTGGATCACAAGATCATAGGTAGAGACTCTGATGCTGAGCTACACTAATTACTCAGCCAAATGACAGTGAACCTTGCTTTGCTCCACACAAAAAGTAACCCTGCTCAAACTTCAGCAATATTTTAACACACTGAATAGGGAAGAGAAATCCACAAACCAATGATTGGACCCCAAGTAGAAACGACTTGAGGGGGATATCAGATCACATGCACAGACATCTACTCCTACTACAAAATCAGAGAATGTTTCCAAAAGAATGACTCAAGGGAGCCCACAGTGTTACAGATCCTCTCCAAGAGTAAATTGTGAGAAGTTCTGCAGTGGGAAAATGAAAGACATTGGTGGTTGAAACTAAAACTTGAATTACAATGAGCCTGCGTGTTGAAGCTAAGACATGCCAAAAATACAGGACTTATTTAAAGAGATAACTATACACCAAAAGACAGTTTTACAAAAGAAAAAGAGAAACCCATTTCAGCAGATGTGCAAGTCAAAGACCTCTGAAGTCATGAGAAAAAAGACAAAAAAGTCTCCAACCAAATGTCCACTCCCCCAACAAAGGAACACACAGACAGGGAGGGGAATAAATTTACAGAGAAGGAATTTTTAAAAATGATTAATGAGCTAAAAGAAAATCTAAGGAACAAATTAAGAGAGCAAATACAGGAAGCAAAAGACCATTTAAATACAGAGATAGACACTGTAGAAACAAAAGTAACCAATCAGATCTCCTGGAAAAGACCCAATGAATCAAATTAAAACTTAAATTAAAGGTATCACCAAATGATTATATTGCATAGAAAAAAAAAAGAAACTTATTTCAAAGATAGGGTATTTGAATTAAAACACTCAGTAGTCCATAAAGGGGAAAAAAAAGACTATGATCAGGATATTTATATATACAGAAACTCTGGGACTCTTAAGAGTTCTTATGACAGAATATGGAATAGAAATTATGGGCTAATGACATTAAGAACATTTACAGTGACAAAATAGCAAAGAAAATTTCTAAACCTTAGAAAGGGGATAGACATCCTCATACATTTGTCATACAGAACTCCAAATAAAAATAATCAAGACATGTCATAATCAAAAAATCTAACATAGAGAAAAAGTTAGAATAGCAATAGTTTCAGGAGAAGAACGTCAGATAACATTTAGAGAAACACCAAAAAGGTTCAATCCTAACTTCTCAACTCAGTCTCTAAAATATAGAAGGGCTTAGAATGAGATATTCCAAGCTCTTCAAAAATAATTGTCAGCAAAGCTATTCATTTAAGATTCAGGAAGAAAACAAAAAACTTTCCTAGATAAGGATAAACAAATATTCTTGATCACTAAACCAGCACTTCATGAAATATGTAAAGAAATACTACACGAGGAACTGCAAGACAAACTTCAGAGCTCTCATATGAATGAACAATTAAGAACAATTAAGTAAATGAAAATGAAAATTAACAACAAATAACATACATGAAAAAAACAGAATGACTGGAAATAATAAATATCTTTTCATAATAACTTCAAATGTAAATAGATTCATCCCAAGGATGCATCCCAAGGATGCAACGCTGGTTTGACATACATAAATTAATAAACATAATACACCATAAAAATAGAATCAAGAACAAAAAAATCTGATTATCTCAATAGATGCACAAAAAACCTTTGACTTTCATGTTGAAAACCCATTCATGTTGAAAATACTGAAGAGTGATAGAAGAAATTTACCTCACTATGATAAAGGCTGTATGTGACAAACCAAAACTGAAGGCTTTAGAAGATGTAAAGACGAAATATGTTCATAGAAAGTTAGCACTAGTATCCTCGAAATGGCCACAGTACCAAAAGCAATCTACAGATTTAACACAATCCCCATTAAAATGACAATGACATTCTAGACAAAGCTAAAAAATAAAAAAAAAAGTCCAAAAACCTATATGAAAGAATAAAAGACCCAGAATAGTCAAAATAATCCTGAGCTGAAAGAACAAGACTGGAGGCATCACAATAACTGATTTCAAATTATACTACAGAGGAACAGTAACAAAAATAGCATGGTATTGGCATAAAAACAGATATGAAAGTTAATGGAATACACTAGAATACAGAAAGACAAACCCACACAAAAACAGTCATCTGAACCTTGGCTATGGCACCAAAAATATGTTGGAGAAATACAGAATCTTTAACAAATGATACTGGGAAAACAGGATAACTATATTTAGAAGAATGAAATGATCCTTACTGCTCACTGATCACAAAAATCAACTCAAAGTAGATCAGAGACTGGGAAATTAGACCAGAAAAAATGAAAGTTCAAGAAAGAAACATAAGGGCAACACTCCAACTCATTGAGAACCTGCCTTCCTTAATAAAACTTCCAAGTATCAAGAAATAAAACTAAAAATTAACAAGTAAGATGGCATTAAATTAAAAAGCTTCTGCACAGCAAAGAAAACATTTAAAATCATGAAAAGAGAGCCTACAGAATGGGAGAAAATTTTTACCAAGTACTCTTCCAGCAGGAGATTAATAGCCAGAATATACAAAGAATTCAAAAGAATTAACACCAAACAAGTTAATGATCACCTTGATTAATGGGCAAAAGATCTAAATAGACATTTCTCAAAAGAAGAAATACAAATTGCCAACCAACATATGGAGTTCTCTGTTTTCCTCCTGTGCTAGCAAAACAATAAAACTTCTTTATCCTTCTCAAAACCATTATTATTGGATTGGCACTAGGGACAAGAACAGAATTTTTGGAATCATACATACTCTCATGAAAGCACATTTTGAGTCAGTGTAAAGGTTTACCTTATGTCCTTTGGAAAGTCCAAGAGCTGTTGTCAGAGCAATTATCTCAGCTTTCATGTCTAAAGTTGCCAGTAGTAAAGCTTCATCTGCCAGCACCTATTGCTCTGTGACTGCAGTTTATCTGGCTACCCATGGGCTACTATCCATGAAGTTATTCCCTTATGTGAAGAGGTCCCTTTCTGATTCTGTAATAGGCTGATCAGACAAATCCAACCTGATAAAATCATCATGATCTCTGAAGAGTCATGTTTGCATTGGCTCATTATCATCTGCTGACAACAGGGATGTGAGATATAAGGTGAACATAGTTTTAAGGTTATTAACATTGGACTATCCAGTGGAATGGCTTGGTATCACCTCTTATTTTTCAGTAATCAAATAATGGCAACCCTTCTGTTTCAGTAGAACTTCCTGAGACACATCACAGAAAATACCAAAACCTAAGGGTTGGGTGGACATTAAGAATGGAACACCAGCCCCAACCTACAAACTAAGTAGTGCTAGAGAAACTTGAAGACTTTTAAAAGAAAAGCAAAACACAAACCAAGTTAACTGTAGACTAGATTGCTCAAGCACCCACATTATGAGCTTAGCAAAAAACAAAAAACAAAAAACAAACAAACAAAAATTTATTTCCAGGCCAAAAATTAAGTCAGACACAATTTGCATTTATACAATTTAGTATTAAGACACAATTTGCATTGATACTAGTTATTATCCAACATGTCAGCATTTTGGCCAAAAATTACTAAAACATATACAAAAAAAGCAAACTCTGTCAAGAAACTAAAATCAGCATAGCTAAAATTAGAAATGCCCCATATGTTGGAAAAATCAGAGGCAATATTTTAAATACTTATGTTTAATAAGTATATTAATGAAAAAGAAACATTCAATAAACAGGAGGAGTTTTAGCAAACACATGGTAGTTTTTATTAAATGTTAAATAATAGTTATTTTTTTAAAAGAGTCATGATCCAACTATCAGCAGTACTCTGAACAGAAATCCTGCAGGCCAGGGGAGAGTAGGATGATATATGCAAAGTGCTGAGGGAAGAAAACTACTAACCAAAGACACTTTCACAAGAAAAGTTGTCTTTGAGAAATAAAGGAGAAAGAAACACCCTTCCAGACAAGTAAAAGTTAAGGGAGTTCATCATTACCAGGCTGCATTATAAAAAATGCTGGAGGAAATTCTTTGAACTAAAACATAAGGCTGCCAACTAATAACAAAAGACTGGAAAAGCACAAAGCCTAACAGTATAAATAATGCAGAATAATAATCTAAATACCCTAGGATGATCATGGTGAGGTGCAAAGTAATTTTACCCCTAGTACAAGGATTGAAGGACAAAATCATTCATAATAACTATACCTAAAATAAATTATCAAGGAATACGTACAGAAAAATTATGTAAATTCAGATGGCAAAAACTTCAGTGATGAGGAAAATGTGTAGTTTTTTTGTATGCTGTTGAAATTAAGCTGTTGTTAGCTTAAATTGGACTTTTGAAAGTGTAAGGTGTCCTCAGTAAGCATCATGGTAATAAAAAACCAAGTCTGTAGGAAAGACACAAAACAGCAATGATAACAAAAAGATTCAAAGTACCACCTAAGAAAATAATCAAACCACAAAGTAAAACAGTAAGAGAGAAGAAACAAAGCACAGAACACAAAGCGAAAGCACCAAATCAATGTCAGTAGTAACTGTTACCTGTCATTAATCACCTTGAATGTAAATGAATTAAATTTTCCAAAAAAGACATAGATGGAATAATTGAATAAAATAAGAAGGCCCAACTGCATGCTAAATATAAGAGAATGCATTCTTTCTTAAGGACACATGTAAACTGAAAGCAAAAGGACGGAAAAAGATAGCCAGTGAAAATGAAAACTGATACTAACATTTCAGTGCTTGACTCAGATGCTAATCCATTAATAAGACAAACAACAACAACAACAAAAATAGAGGTTTTATTGCTTTGCTATCAAAGGAGAAAGTTGATGAACTAACACTGCAGAGGCTGCCATTCTAACTGCTAGGGTGAACAGAGGAATATAAAGGGAACACCAGAGCATTGTTATCAATACATTTAATTACTTTTTAACTAATGTTCTTGAGAGAGATGTTTTTCCAGATTTCAGGTCCAGAGTTTCTTTATTCTTGTGGACAGCAAGCAAAAGGGCAGATAGCTTAGGACAAGAAGAATGTTAATCTTCCTGCCACTGTAATTGCCTAGGGGAAGAGGGAGAACTGGAAAGGAAAAAAATATTGGTTTTGGAATAAGCTCCCAGTGGTTAAGCAGCAAGTTTCTATTCAAAGCATAAAGTGGACCATGTTACATGAAAGGGATCCCTGCTACATTTTCCCCACTGGCAATTTCTAATTATTTTATTTCTGTGGAAAAATGTTTGATGACATCTCCAAACTGCTTCCTGCTGAGAATGGACAATGAAAGGGGTCCCTAGAATGGAAGTTTTTTAATCTGTTATTATTTTTTCTTCTGGATATTCACCTGGAAGAGATGGAGAGGTGTTTTCAATCCTAGTGTAACCTGCAAGAAGCATAGGCATGCTCAGCAATTAATATTTGACAGACTTATGTAATACTGTTTTAGTATAGCTCTTTCAACAATAATCAAACTTTTCTCTCTCCCCCAGAATACCCAGAAAAGTCTCCCATACACTAGTTTTATAAGGGGCTAATTTAAGCCCAATTTTGTATCTCCCCTATATGGAGGAAAGCAATTAGTAACCCTTTATCTCATTGCAGGTGGAGTTATTGGTAGAACACAGACACAATTTCTTTTCAAGGTAGTATTCATCCCTTCCATATTCCCTGAAGATTGGGGTCTCCAGGATCCATTAACTTATATTGTATATCCAATGCTTTGCTCACTTTTTAAGTCATATTTGCAGTCAAAGATGTTCTATTGTCACTCTGCTTTGAGGATCATCTCCTTCAAGAGGATTTGAGTTATTTCCAGAGCATTTTTCTTCTGGTGAGATAAGCTTCAACCCACCCTGAGAGAATATCTACCAGTACAAACAAATATCTGAAGTTTCCCATGGCCTGGGACATTTGGATGAAATCTATTTGCCAATCTTCAACAAGTTTTATTCCTTTTATGATAGACTGCTTTTCAGTCTTTGGATTGTTTCTGGCACAACATATACCCTCCTGAGTCACCTTCAGAATAGTTTGCTGGAGGCATAGTCCTCACAAGTGGGACCTGATGAAATTTATCAAGGCATCCCTCCCATAATGAATACTCTCAAGTAGTGCCAGACCACTTCTTCAGGCAGGAGGAAGAACACATGGAAATTCCACCTCCACTAGGCAGTGCTATACTAGGAGTCAAAACTCTACTCTTTGGCCTATGTATCATCCTTTATCACTGCCCATGGGATGTTCCTCAGTTTCCTGAACAGGGCAGGATGAGAGGATTGGAAATAAGACAAACACAAATATAGAGAAGATGGGACCCAGTGGATCAACCAGACTCCTGATAGAGGGACTGACCATAAGCAGACTCTGCATGTTTATATTACAGGTTTAAACATCAGAAGGACTTACTGTGAGAAAGCTTCTTCAAGATAAAAAAAAAAAAAAAGATTGTGAGTAAAAACAACCCAATTAAAACTCATCTGCTTGCACCCATATCTCTTCTTCGTCTGGACAGCTGGCATTTGAACTCAAGGCTATTGAACTGGTAAATTCTGTGACAGGCACAGATGTTTTCCTCTTACCAGGGGCCACCTCAAATGGGTAGTTTTCTTGGCACCTTAACACCAGAAATTCCCATGGAGGCGTCACCACTGTCCAGGACAGTTCAAAGCAATGATTCATTCAGAGCTCCTGACAATCCTCCTCAGTATAATGAAGTTTGTATTTGTCTGATTCAAAATGAGGTCTTACAATTGATCAACAAATATATGAAAAATGTTCAACATCTCTAGCAATCAGAGAAATGCAAATCAAAACTACTCTAAGGTGTCATCTCACTCCAATCAGAATGGCAATTATCAAGACTATAAGCAATAATAAATAGTGGTGAGGATGTGTGGGAAAAGGTGCACTCATACATTGCTGGTATGAATGCAAAATGGAGCAACCATTATGGAAAGCAATATAGAGTTTCTTCAGAAAACTTGGAACAGAACCTCCATTTAACCCAGTTATCCCACTCCCTGGATTATACCCAAAGGACTTAAAATCAGCATACTACAGTGACACAGCCACATCAATGTTTATAAGTAGCTTAACTCACAATAGCTAAACTATGGAACCAACCTAGGTGCCCTTCAACAAATGAATGGATAAAGAAAATTATATACATATACAATTATATATATATATATATATATATATATGGTGGAATATTACTCAGCTTTAAAGAAGAATGAAATTATGGTATTTGCTGGTAAATGAATAGAGTTGGAGAATATCATGCTAAGCAAAATCAGCCAAACCCAAAAAGCCAAGGACTGAATGTTTTCTCTGATGTGTGGATGCTAATTCACAATTGGGGTCAGGGGTGGGGGGCGGCTAGGGAAGAATAGAGTGATTTTATATTAGGTTGAGGGAGTGAAGGGAGGGGAAGGAGTTGGAAAGTGAAAGCTAGAACCTGGATGCCTCTTCCTGTGGCACTTGCAAATGGACTAATTGCTTTTAGGTGAAAAAGTTATTTAGCATTTATGTGCAAAACAAATCTCATCCCATGGAAAGAACTGGACAATCTGGCATATACATAAAGCTATGGGTTAATGTTTGCTTAACAATTTGGATTTAAAAGTTTGAAGCGACAGATGCTTCTGAGCCTGACCCATCACTACCACTGCCAGGGTGCTATTGCTTCAAAAGGTTAATTTAGAAATTAAAACAGAATAACTTGCACTAATGTCCATCAAAAACTCAATTTTTTCCTACTGTTCAGTTTTACTGGGATTCTATGTGGCTATTGGTATAGAAACATTCTCTAAAGAAACCTGGAGACTCCAACCCTGTCATTTGTCAGCTGAGCCTTGAATTTAGGAGGATTGACATGGTTCTGGGGGTCTTGGCTTGGCTTCCCTGGACAATTATTTTTCCAGTGTTTTTCCTTCTTACAGTAGTTGGTTATATATTTTTAATAAAACATGCCCTTCTTATTCTTGTATTAGGCTTTCTATAAGGTTCTCTTTGCAGGGGCTGCCAGTAAAACACTTGCTGGCTTTAGTTTTTATTCTTCCTGGGCATTATACACCTTAAAGACAATATCATCACCAAATGAGTTGTTTATGTCAATTTCCCCCTCCACCTGCTAAAGTTTTCTCCTTATGTCTGGGACACTTTGCACAATAAAGGTCATACTGACCATTCAGAGATTTTCAGTGACTCTCTGCAGAAATGATCAGGGCTAAGATGGGGGTTCCAGCACACACAGAGACTCTGAGAGACTCTTGCATCTCCTAAGCCTGGTGGGCAGAATGCACAGCTCCACCCAGAAGTATCCACACAGTGTCCTCTTCATAAGAGGCAGGCTGAGAGATAGTGCTCTCCAGAAAGCACTGAGTTGAAAGAATTTAAATCTTTTGTGCAATTTTTTCTTTCAATGTTCTGATATTTTTGCATACTGGTGAGTTTGCCTTTCTTTATACCATCAGTAGAGTTCATGGCCATTTGGACTCATTATCATGTAGCTGCATAAATGCCCACAAATATTATATATCCATTTACCTTACCTCTGACAGACCAATGCCAAGTCAGGATTGTATAATTTAAAATACTGTAGAATGACCATCTTTTAAAATATACATCAACCATAATGTTACAGTAAAACACCATTTTTCCTGTAGTCTTAGACTTACGACTTTACATGGCCCATTCAGCCAAGACCTTTCCTTTCTAAGAGACTACTGGCAGGACCTAACACTGTAATGCCTTGTCTTAAAGATCCAGTAAAAGACACAACAAAACACACAGACACCATAAAACAAGACAGACAGATTGGAAACCTTTAAAACAGACAGAACAAATGTGAGGTAAAACCCCTTGGTTTCACATTTTCATTTAACCATTATCCCTCCAGCAGCAGTGCCACAGATGTCCCCAGGAAGAGGGACCAGTTGTTTTCATGAAAGAGAACAGGATTCTAGAACCAGTGATCTCAGTGTGAATGCCAGCAGAGCGTACCAGATGGCCAGGTGCCACAGCTGTACTGTGTTCAGTTTCATGTTGATGAAAGTACTCCAAATGGTGGAGCAAACCATACCCACTCAGGGAGGGGAAGCAGGAGTTCCCTCAAAAATGAGCTTCAGTTGCAGTGTGATAGTTCCTAAGTCCTTCCTCTTTACTTACTGGAACATAATTCTCCATAGTTGACTCTCAACAAGTTCATACCAGAGTACCAGACCTGACCAAGAAGTTCAGAGCAGGGTTGCTCTCGGGTCCCATCTGGGGTGCCAAGTTTGGTACCAAAAGCTCAGTCCTTGTTCCCGATCCACTCCAAGAATGAAGACAAGTTTTAAAGAAAAGGGGTACAGCTTTTCTGCTTTTTAGCAAAGGAGAACATCAATAGACTCACATCAATGAGACTGCCATTCTAACTGCCAGAGGGAATGAAGGACTTTAAAAAAGGGAGGCACAAGGACCATTTTACAAGTATTATTATCAGTAGATCTTAGAATACTTACTGAAAGAGTTGTTGTTCCATTTTCCAGGTCTAGAGTTGTTTTATTCTTGTGGACAATGAGCAGACAGGAAGATAGCTCAATTAATCTTGCTTCCCCAATGCTTGGGGAAAGAAAAAAGGAGAAGAGGAAAGAAAAACAAAATGTCAGTTTTGAAATCAGTCCCTAGTGATCAAGCAGCAAGGTTTATACTCAATGTATGAAAAGAACCCCTGTTTCAAAACTACTGCTCACCAAAATGGTCAAGTATTCATGTGGCCTCACCTCATTTCCAAAGCCAAAGTCCACTTATATTGACTCCATCAACAAATCCATTACACATTATTTTATTCTGCATAATTGTCTTATAGCAAATGCCCAGTAGCTTTAGTTGCTTCTCTCCTTAAGTATTCCTCTAAACTCCGGACATAAATTAAAATTTATACTTAAAATTATAGAAAGTACATACCAAAAATTTGTTGCACCTATTTTTGTAGCTTATAAATCTTTCTTGCATTTTGTTTTAAGCTACAGTTTTTTTCTATATCCAATATAGATGAAGTTAATTCAGTGAAATGAGTTGTGAAATATTTCACTTCACCATTTTCCCAAAAGTTCACTGTGATTTCTAACATGCTTCTTTTCATATAAATTTAGAATGGCTAGTTGAATTTTTCTCCCCTTCCTTAGAAAATATAGAGATAAAATAAACTGAGGTACAGATAACTTGAGTGTGATTGTCAAAAATATGCTTTTGCCTTAACAAAAAATCAGTAGACCATGTAGGTCACAAGAGTGAGGAAAACAAAGAGTTGCAGGTGAACATTTCATAAAACCACAGCTGTCAAAAATTCTTGATGTTCAGATGACATTTGTATCTGCAAGCATCAAGTCTGACTGCATACAGTAGAACAATTAAACTAACAATAACTTCTAAAAGTTATAGTTATATTTCTTACTCTTAGAAAGACCAGAAGTAGGAAAGAAAGGGTTGTTGAACATTTTGTTTTCGAAGTTCGTGTTTTCTCACAAACTTAGTTCCCAGTTTCTTCTTTTAATCGGGGGAGTTTTTCTTGTTTTGTTATGCTCTGTTTTATTTCAAACTTTATCATGCTTGGTCCACATTCTGAAGGTCTTCTCATGATTGGAGATGGTTGCCAGAGTTTGTTCCAAGAAAATACCCTTTCAACCAGCAATAAGGAAGAACATGTTGAGCACACTCATCTCCCACAGCTTCAGAGCACTTTACAGGAGTTCTGTACCCCATTCCATGGGTCAGACTGCAGTCATGTGACCACAACCAGCTGAGAGCCTTTCTTTGAGTAAACTGAGAAGTGTAGTTTCATTCTGCTCAGCCAATAAGAGCGGGCAGGGAAGATTTATTTTAGAGCAAATGAAAACATTTCAGTGATCTCTGCCATATAATCCCATTTGCCAAGTCATCTATCCATCTAGGTGCATAGGTGTAAATTTGGAACCAAGTTTCACATGAATGTGCAATTTGGAAATAATGGTTCAAAGACTCATGGTTTGTTTTTTTTTTTTTCAGGACAGTTTATTCTCATACTTGGATTCATACCTGTTTTAAATATTTTCCTGTTAAACGCCATATATACATAAATATATATATGTTACCAAACATAAAGTACATATGTTACAAAAAAATTTAAATTAACCCTACACGTGATTTGGAGTTATATATTCCTTTAGCTAACATAAGATGTACCCTTAGATTTGCCAAAATACCATATAGCTCCACCTCTGATTGTGTTGTATAGTCAATTTTCCCAATTCTTAACTGCAGTTTGATATGATACATGAGCCTATGAACCTCATAAAATTTACTGAAACAATATATCTGAGAACATTTTTTACTATATCAAATAGTTTCTTCTTTATAAAAACTCATGTTAGAAATTTCCTTGTGACCTCAGGACCAGGAAGCTGTATTTCTCCTCAGCAACTTGTTGTTTGTATGCTCTAGACACTGATTATGTAACTGAACTTGCCTTGATCATCTATGGTCCTGTAATAATTTGTAACCCACATGTGACCATCATATAGGGTATCATGGTCGTTTGTTATACTTTTTTATTTTATTGGCCATATATTCTCTTGGATTCTCTTTTTATACTATCATTGATATATTTTTAATATTATGTGCACTTCTGTAAGTAATTTTAAATTACCTTTAGAACTATAAGTCATTGGAAATCCAAGCATGGATATGTAGGTTGAGTGATAACTTAAGGGCTTAAGACTTCAAATTTTTTAAATTATAACAAGGATGCTAAAACTTTGCTATAATCTCTACTGCCCCCACGTGGTAAAAAAAAAAATTATCCCACTCTACAGTCTTCAACAATAATCCTAAAAACCCTGACATTTCATGCAGTTTTGATGTTGCAGATATCTTTATTGAGTACATAAAATCTAAGTATTTAATACAGCATTACACATTTTTACCTGAAAAAGTACCCGTGGTGCAAATTGTTATCCCAATTCAGTGTCTATTCTACAGTGCATGATTATTTTCCAATATTTTTTCTATTATGATTCTTTTATTTGTTCTAACTAGTTATACATGGCAGTAGAATGTTTATGACACATCATACATAAATGGAGTATAAATTCTCATTCTTCTGGTTGTACATGATGTAGAGTTATATTGGTCATATAAATACATATGCACATAGGCAATGATGACTGATCCTTTATTGTATTGTGTTTTGTTTTTAGAATCTTAACTGCATATTGTTGAATTTATCATTCTTTTAGATCATCATCTGTGAATGGTTTGTTCACATACTTTACTTATTTTGCATTTTTTTAGGTATTGTCCTTTTTACTTATTAATCTGTGTTTGAATTGAATATGTATATAACATTGTGTGTGTACACATGCAAATATACCAAATATGTGTATATATACACATCTAATTTTTAGGATTCCTAATCCATTTCTCAAATTTCCATTTATTACAATATCCTGGTGTGTCCTTTTTTGTTACAATCATTTATTAAATCATCTATTATTTGCAAAGCCATCCAGTCACACAAGTGTATTTCTTTCTCATGCTAACAACCAAATTCACTTGATCCTGCTTTCACTCTTCCTATGTTCTAGTACCTCTATATACTCTCTTCTTAACCCACTAACAGTTACATCCTACACCCCTCCCCATACTCTTTGTCCACTCTTAGAAATTATAAACCTCATTGCAAACCTATTGGTTATACTGTAGATAATATTCAAAATCAACCTCTCTGTTTATTACAATACTTTTAACATCTTCATAGGGGCTGTTTGGTTTAAGGTTGCATACTGTTTGTATTGGGTGCTTCTAATCTTGATCGCCCCCTTAAAGGTGAAGTATTAGAAACCTGCAGGGACATTATAAACCTATAAGGGGGGAAACTGCAATACTTCAGATTTGTACTGCTATAAGGGAAGATACACAACCAACATGAACAAAACAAGGGAAGAAAGTGTCCCAAACAAACCAAGATGCTATATTAATAGAATCCAATGACAGTATAGTAGAAGAAAGGTCAGAAAAGGAATTCAGAATGTCCATAATTAAAATGATCTTTGAAGCAAAGGATGAGATAAGGGAGTAAATGCAGACAATGAATGATCACTCCAATAAATGGTTAACAGAGCAAATGCAGGAAGCAAAAGATCATTTCAATAGAGATAGATAGTCCGAAAAAAAAAAAAGAAAGAAATCCTTGAAATGAAGGAAACAATAAACCAAATTAAAACTCTATAGAAAGCATCACCAACAGAATAGATCACTTGAAAGACAGAACCTCAGACAAGGAAGAAAAAATATTTAATCTTGAAAATAAAGTTGACCAAACAGACATGGTGGTAACAGAGCCTCCAAGAATTATAGGATAACATGAAAAGATCAAACTAAGAATTATTGGGATTGAGGAAGGCACAGAGATACAAACCAAAGGAATAAAAAAAATCTATTCAATGAAATAATATCAGAAAATTTCCCAAACATAAATAATGAAATGGAAAATCAAATATAAGAGGATTACAGGACACCAGAGGTACAAAATTACAACAGATTCACACCAAGGCACATTATAATGAAAATAGTCAACATACAAAATAAAGATAGAATTTTAAAGACTGTGAGAGAAAAGTATCAAATAACATGTAGGGGGAAACCAATACAAATATTGGCAGATTTCTCAGCCCAGACCCTAAAAGCTAGGAGTGCGTGGGACAACATATTTCAAGCTCTGAAAGAAAATGAATGCCAAGCAAGAATCTCATACCCAGCAAAACCAACCTTCACATTTGATAACAACAACAACAACAAAATTCCCTCCATTATAAACAAAGGTTAAAAGAATTCACAAATAGAATGCCTGCACTAGAGAATATTATCAGCAAAATATTCCATGAGGAGGAAATGAAAAACAACAATGTAAGTCAGCAAAGGGAGGAAATAGCCTAAAAGAAAAGCCAATCAAAGGAGAAACCAAGACAATGTAAAATCAAAAATAAGCCAAAATGACAGAATACAAATCATATCTCAATAATAACCCTGAATATTAATGGCCTAAACTCATTAATCATAGACTGGCAGATTGGATTTAAAAAATAGACCCAACAATATGCTGCCTTCAAGAGACTTCTCTCATAGACAAAGGCAAACACAAACTAAAGGTGAAAGGATGGGGAAAAATATATCATGCACACAGACTCAGTAAAAAAGCAGAAGTTTCCATTTCCATCCTCATATAAGATAAAGTGGACTTCAAACCAAAGTTAGTCAGAAGGGATAAGGAAGGACATTTCACACTG
This sequence comes from Sciurus vulgaris, assembly GCF_902686455.1. Taxonomy (NCBI): domain Eukaryota; kingdom Metazoa; phylum Chordata; class Mammalia; order Rodentia; family Sciuridae; genus Sciurus; species Sciurus vulgaris. Next base: position 119,374,723 of record NC_136461.1, on the reverse strand, counting down.
CTTAAGGGAACCATAAATCAACAGGACATATGATCATAAATATTTATGCCCTAAACAATGGTGCATCCATGTACATCAAAAAAATCCTCAATTTCAAGAACCAAATATAGCACAAAACAATAATTCTGGGTGACTTAAACACACCACTCTCACTACTGGATATATCTTCCAAACAAAAACTGAAGAAAGAAACCATAGAACTCAATAACACAATCAATAATTTAGACTTAAAGACATATACAGAATATTCCATCCATCAATGAGTGAATATACTTTTTTCTCAGCAACACATGGGCCCTTCTCTAAAATAGATCATATGTTATACCACAAACAACTCTCAGTAAACACAGGAAAATAGAGATACTACCTTGTGTTCTATTAGATCATAATGGAATGAAATTAGAAATGAATCATAAAATTAAAAACAGAAACTACTCCAACTCCTAGAGACTAAGTAATATGCTATTGAGTGATTCATGGATAGCAGAAGACATCAGGGAGGAGATTCAAAAATTCTTGGAGGTAAACAAGAATAATGATGCAATATATCAAAATCTCTAGAACACTATGAAAGCAGTACTAAGAGGAAAATTCATTGCATGGAGCACATTCAATAAAAGAAGGAAAAGTCACTAAATAAATGAACTAACATTACATCTCAAAAGTCTAGAAAAAAGTAGAACTACTCTCAGTGAATATGTTTGCCATACAAATAGTAAAAGTTGAATCGCGATCAATGAATGAAGGGATGGATTAATTTTTCAGGAGAAAAAGCAGGGGAAAATGTTTTACATGGCATGTCTCTCTGAATGTTCCTCTTGCTGTGGATCCTCTCTTCTCAGTTGCCTAAGCAAAATGAGGCTAAGTTCTTTTCCCCAAGTTGAGCTGAAGTAATCTATGAAGAAACTAAGGAAGAAACAAAGTAATGAAGTGAAGAATCAAATTTATAAGAAAAAATTGTGAAGCCCAGAACACATTGATGATCTTTTTTTCCTCCATTGCTTTATACTCAATCTGTAGAAGCTGCATAGTAAGTACAGTAGATACCTAGGAATTGTTGAATTCATTTATAAATTCTTTTATTTATTTATTTATTTATTTTATTGTAAACAAATGGGATACATGTTGTTTCTCTATTTGTACATGGGGTCAAGGCATACCATTTGTGTAATCATAAATTTACATAGGGTAATGTTGTTTGATTCATTCTGTTATTTTTTCCCTTCCCTCCACCCCTCCCACCCCTCTTTTCCCTCTATACAGTCCTTCCTTCCTCCATTCATACCACCCTCCTTAACCTTAACCCTAACCCTAAACCTAACCCTAACGCTAACCCCTCCCACCCCCCATTATAGGTCCTCATCCGCTTATCAGCGAGATCATTCGTCCTTTAGTTTTTTGAGATTGGCTTATCTCACTTAGCATGATATTCTCCATTTTCATCCATTTGCCTGCAAATGCCATAATTTTATCATTCTTTATGGCAGAGTAATATTCCATTGTATATATATGCCACAGTTTCTTTATCCATTCATCAATTGAAGGACATCTAGGTTGGTTCCACAATCTGGCTATTCATTTATAAATTCTAAGGAAATTGAACTTAATCATGGATATCTTGACTCACACTGCCAAAGGGGTCATTAATCAACCTCCATATTCAAGATTTCTGTATTTGGTAATTTCTCTATTTACTGAAATTCACTTCTAACCCAAAATTAATACTCACCGTCATTCATGAATCTGTCCAGAGTTGTGGGACTTGAGTCACATGAAGGACATTCTCCCTGTAAACTTCACCGGAGGTGATGCCCTGCCTTCTGGTTTCATTCCTCCCTGCAGGACAAGCTTCTTTATGTGGTTTACTCACATATGCCATGTGTTTCAACATTTTTGTGTCTTTACTACTGGTTTTGTTAATTAAAATGCCCTCAAAACATACTCCTGAAGTGCTATCTAATGTTCTTGAACTTAAAAGGCTGTAATGTGTCTTAAAGAGTAAATAAGTGTGTTAGATAAACTTTGTTAGGGTACTGCTGGCTGTGAGTTCATTGTTAATGAATCAACAATGAGAACACAGGGGAAAAGAGGAAATTTTCTCATTTGTGAGGCTATTTTCTATAGTAACAGTAATATAATTATATGATTAAGCTACGAAAAAGCAGTGAAATTTATTTTTTCTTGAAATGAAAACTGATTTTTTAAGTGTAATAGAGAGCATTGTGGCAAGGCTGAAGTCAAAGAAATTTACAAAAACATTATTCAAGTCAGGAAATTGTTAAACACTTTTCAGGTAATGTCTTAATATAAAGAAAAACTGCATATAAATAATTATTTGTAAACATATATTAAATGAGTTTTTTTTAAAAACAAAGCTCACAATAACAAAGTCATGTATTCAATGGTTAACATTATAGACATATAACCCTCTATTTATCCTATAAATAAACTTCTAACTCTCTATTTACATAGCTCAGTGTTCAGTGATCTAGTATTTGCAGCAGCAACTGTATAGAACACAACTTTTGTTAATAATGACAACAATGTACTGTATATACATTACATACATGACCCCTATATCAATCCTGATCACTCTTTTTTCTTTTTTCATTCTTTTCTCTTCAGGGACCTACTTATACCACATTCCAAGTACCACCTACATCAGGTGCCTTTCAAGTTTTAATGCATCCAGTGAGTCTACTGTTGATTTTGCTACATGTAAAAGTAGGTGTGAGATCAGAACTCAGAGTCTATATTTCTACCAAGCTCCAATATGATCAATCTGCCACTTAACTATCAACAACACTGAATATTGAGGGCTTTCATCCTGCCATGCCCTTTCAATTTAGACTCCTTGGAACAATAGTTTCACTATAATAATTCTCTACAGTTGAATAAAAAAAGGGGAAAGATGCAAAATTGTGTTTCTTCTCAGAGGCTTAGAGAAGGTAAAACTAGGAATTGTCTTCTTGGCAAAGTAAGAAGACTTTTAACAAGAGGAGAATCAGATATCTCAACTACAACACCAGTGTTAGGAAAGGAGAAAATTTTAAAAGACTAAACATCTGGCTTAAATTCAATACTGCTTTTTCTTGAGAACATATTATGTGCAGGCAAGACACTTCTGCAGTGATACAGACATTAAAAAGACATGCATTTAGACTTCAAGTTTCTAAATATTAAAAGGGGAAAGGAACCTACCTACATAACTGCCAGAGAAACTATGGAGTGCGGGATATAGTAAGCAAAATACAGCTGAAATGCGGGGAGCATGGATGAGGGAAAGACTGCTTTCCACTGTGAATCAAGGACGGTCCTCTGAAGGATGCAACCTGTGAAGGTGTGCAGAATGCACCTAATGACCCATAATGTCTAACAAGGTGTTCCTTGCTAGGGCTTTATTTAATTCAGTTAAAATTTGAATTTTAAAGACCCAGAATCAAGGTCAGAACAACAAATCGCGCAAGTTTACATTGAGCATTTATTGGTTAACTGAACGTGAAGCAGAAATAAATTATAAAGGTTTCACAAGGAAAGTTGAAGTGATGTCATCACCACGTGGTATTCAGGTCTCTGATGAGCACCTAGGTTACTGGGTCCTCATTTCAAAGGGAAAGCACTGCAGAGGTTCAGAGTTCATCCTAAAGTGAACCAAATGAGAGCAGAGCAAATTACAGAACTTCAGAAGGTAGAAGTGAGAACTGAGGGGGAAAAAAAAAGAAGACTAGGAAGAAAAGTGAAAGTGAGGGAAAAGACAAAAAAACGACGGGAAGACCAGTGCGGAATGAGGGACCAACAGGAGAAATGGGTGCAAAGAACTCACCAGCGCTTCCTAAACAAAAATGCAAGACCTATCAGAAGAACCAGGGCCACCATCACTGCCAAGATCAAGCCGAGGAAACTGTGATGTTCTGCAGATTCAAATGGACACCAAGCATGTTGTTTCAAATCCATTCCCCGTTTTACCCCATTTACTTCCTGTTTTATTGTATTAACCTGGTCTTCTTTGACTTCTCTACCTCACCAATCTTTCTTCCTACTTTTTCTCACATCCCTTTTCAGAGAAGAATTATTGATCTACCCACAATATCCTCCTACACCTACTCATCAGTCATTTTATTTCTTCTATGCCTTGGATTAACTTACTTGTCATTTTTTGAGGTCTGGAATCCCCCAAATCCCAAATTCATAGCAGGCCCTGCTGCTCTGCTAGAGAATCACCACCCCCGTCTCCAGCCTGGGTTCCAGTTCTTACCGCCCCAGTAGAGGACAAGGTCCTGCCCTCCTAGGCTGCTGTGCTTCACCCTGCAGGCCAGACCAGCTGCCTCCTCAGCTGCCACATCCAAGGTTGCTCTGAGATACCATGTCCCATCTGCATTGGGCAAGAAGTCACCTCGCTGAGTGCCCAGCTGCTCCTGCTCACCCCGCATCCACATCACCCACAAGGGTTTGGGGTAGAAGCCAGAGACATGGCACACCAGCAGCAGATGGCCAGGTCCAGGACTGGGGCCACTGGACAGCCATGCATTGGGCTTCACTGTAAAGGAAAGAAAAAAGATTCAGACACGAACATAGCCTGAGGGGTTCCGATCACATTGCCTTTGATAGGTACATCATTCCCTCTTCTGAGCATGCCACTCACCCTCTTCTCCTTCTTGTCCCCTTGGTATTCTCAAATTGCTTTTAGAATACAAAGATTTTGGAGAAAGGGAATAGTACTGACCTTGTCGCTGGAGATGAGTCTTCCCTGCATCAAGAACACCCAAGGTGAAACGTGGGCAGGTGTCACTGAGGAGCCTTTGTACCACGTGTGTGAAGGCTTGGTTCAGATTGAGTAGTCTGCAGAAATGCTGGGCCTTTTTCCCACCCTTTGGAGAAGGCAACCATGTTTCATTCTGTAAACTCAGGAAATCAGTTCCTTGAATAGCTAACTGCACATAGCCTATGAAGTTCTTCCCAGAGTGCAGCTCACAGCCTGTTGCCATCTGTATATCAAAGGGATCTAGGGAAGAGGAATTAAACGGATTAAAGGACTAAGGGCATAAAAAAGGATAAAATGGAATGAGTAGATGCAAAACACAATAGAAGGAGAAAGGGGAGGTTTGGGGAGTTTACAAAGCATGGAACCAATTGTGGTTGGATAATAGGTTCACAGAAAAGGGAGTTGGTGGAAGTAGAAGTTAGAGAAAGAGATGAATGATTTGAAGAAGGGGGAAATTGTTCAAAGGTGAATGGACCTATGTGGAAGGAGAAAGACTTGTAATGAGTCAGGGATTGTAACAAGCTAGGGTGAGTGGATTCTGTGGTTGCAGTGACTATGTAGACAGGAAAGGCTGAAGAGATTAAACCAGAGAGAAGAAAATCACACTTTAAAGAGTCAACTGAAGAGTGAGGATACTGAGGGTACTTGATTGGAGACCCCGGAAAAGGGGTGCCAAAGATATATCTTTAAGGAAAGATCATAAAACACAGCCCAGCAGTCAATGAGAGAGCATTTCATACATAACAGAAGACTGAAGTGTTTGAAGAATCAGGATCTGGTTTATAGAGCTTGCCCAAGTGTGTGACTGCAATTTTATGATGGAGAGAATGGAGTAAGATTCAGAGCAGAGAGTAGGTAATATCCAAGAGAAATAAAAACTCATAGAGATACGCCAACCACCCACCACCCCCAATTGAGGGAACTGAACTCACATTCAAACTGCAATAGACCAGTGTGAACTGCCTGAGTAACCCTAATGAAGTACATTTGGAAAAATGTTTGCAGTTCACTCAATTCCTTGTTGCTGAAGTTGCCCCTGGACCAGGGATACAGGAAAATGAGAGTATCAGAGCTACTGTTCCAGCTGAGAATCTGCAGTTCACCCAGCGAAACTGAGCACATATCTTGTACCCAGGAATGGTTGTAAAAGTATGCGGTCTTGCTGATACGGATGGAGATAGGCTCTTCAAACCCTGTAGCCAAAGAACAGATACAAGGGGGAGAAATGAGATACTTGAAAGGAGAGAACTGGGAAAGAAAGGCACCAGAATGGGAAGGCTTAGAATGTGAAGAACAGAATCACATTTATCTTAGCTGACATTCGCTTGCCACAGGGTCCCACGCTTTCTTTACAAACACCCTCCAGAAGACTACAGGGAACTTGAATCAGCAGCATTCATAATAGCACCGGCATGGCAATCTTACTCACCAGGTATAAACTACCAACACACACACACACACACACACACACACACACACACACACACACACACACCCTGTTGCACCTAACTGGTCGGTTGTCCCAGTTCTTACCAACTTCACTGTCACCACCAGGGAAGAGAGCAGCTAGCAAGGGAAGTAGCAGATACAGCATGGCACTTGCAGTTGTTCTTTTTTTCTCTCTGAAATATTTTTCTTTGATTTCTATTCTAAACAAACCTACCCCCACAGACCTCTCTTCTTACTTCCTTCTCCAACCAGCAGCAAAACCTTTTCTGTCTGAAACAAGAAAATTCTGTTCCCTCCCCAAACCCTGAGCCTCCCACTCAGTTTCCCATTTCCCCTCTAGTTTTGGTTTTCTTCTCAGGATTCCTGCTTTTCTCACTGTCACCAGCTCCTATCCCATTCTTCTTCCCCTATTTTGACTGCTATAGAACAAGTCTTATATGGCACTGAAAAGTCACCTTACCACTAGGGACTTTTTTATGCTTTGTTTCATTTGTAGTGCTGAGGATTGAACCCAGCATCTTGAGCACATTCTGTTATTCTGTATACTTGTATACTTCTGTCTTGGGACAGCCTAAATGTGCAAAACAGGAAGGGAAGAGAGCACACATGGAGGAATAATTCAGAGGCAAGTATACAGAATAACAGAATGTGCTCTACACTTGGCCTATTTTTTGCTTTCAACTTTAGTCCCCAAAGCCCAAATCAATGCTGTCCCAATTACTGCCCCCCTCTTCTGCTGTAACAACTTGAAGCTTATATCTCTTGAGTAATTTTTCATTTGTTTCTTGGTTTTATCTGTTTGCTTTTGAAGGAGTATGGCTGGAGATCTACCAATGTGAGTCAAAGAGAACCCTAGAGAATGTGCATCATCTGTGTTTTGTTTGTGTAGAAGGAGCTCCTAGGCTCATGACAGAAAAACAGATTCCTAGGTTCCAGAGTTTTAAACATAACTACACTTTTAAAAACCTTTTCTACCTGACCTACCTAACCAGAGATAATTATAAGTGTTTCATTGTTGCTTCTCCCTTTTCTAACCAACATGGGCTTCCTCTCTTCTAGCCTCATGTTCTTATGCAGGATCCTCATGGTCTTTAAAAACATCCTCCTGGGAAGCCTGACAAATTCTGTGCCTTCTTCCTTGTATACAACAAAAGTCACCTGGAAGATGGTGGAACAAAGCAAGGTAGTTATCAACAACCCTCCGCGGCACAGAAAGGAGGCAGTGAAGGAACAGCTCACTGGAGAGATGAGTGACAGAATAAATGCTTAAGACCCAATATTAGACATGTGAGATCTGAAGAGACTTGTAGTTTAGTTATTAGAGTCAAAAATAAGGATAGAATTCCTTCACCTTAAACCCAGACCAGAGAACGGGAGGAAGATGGGCAACAGAAAAAGAAAGGAAGAGGAAAATTATAAGAGCTCAGTGCTTGAGCCATAGCTGGAAAAAAAAAAAAAAAAAAAAAAAAAAGCAGACCAAATTGCAAGTTGAAACACAAAAGGAGCAGCAGGATCATTGAGGAGGTCAAGCAGTTTAATACAAATTGTGAACAGTGCTATGCCAGATATGATGGCCATTTTGGCATAATAGCATTACCCCACCTTAAGAGAGCAACAAATAACAATCAGAGGGAGTACCTCTATAGTGGGATGTCTCAATAATCCATCTAGAAGGACCTTGTAGAGGGATCAATAATAACTGAAAGTGGTCAAAGCCCCTCCCCCCATTCCAAACAAGGGGAGTAGGGTGGGGCAGACCCAAGGGCAGAGAACTCCTGGGAGGTGTTTGGCTAACCCAGCACTCTGCACATCTTCCATGGAATCTGGGCAGAGATGAAACTAACTCCCATGAAATGAGATCTCAGAACGCAGATGGGAAGGCAAGCTCTGTGCCAGGCAGTAGAAGGGAGTGGTACCCATGATTCACAACCTTGGGCAGTGGGAACCAGAACCTAAGTGAATTGGTTGAGTCTCTTTCCTGGTAGCAGGGACAGTGCTCTGGCAATTTGTGTAGGTCAGGGAGATGCTTCTGCACCACACACCACCCATAGAGAACCACAACCACAGGTCTCACTCTTGTAGACAGTCATCAGCCTCTATGTCACTTTGAAGAGGACCCTGTGAAGAGGAACAGGTGTGTGATTACCTGCAGCAAACAGCCCAGAGCCCTGCATTCTGAGCTCCTGAAAGAGCCAGCAGATACAGCACCACATACTTGGAGCACCCAGACTCAGGTTCCTGGGCTCAGCTGAGAGCTGGATGGTGGTAAGTTCATAGCAACTAGGAGAGTGGCTCCTATGCCCCAGAATTTTGAGAGGAATTCAAATCTGAAGAGTGATATACACTTTCTAAGTTTCTCAGATGCTGATGAGTTCCAAACCAAGACTCAACAAGAATTCTCTTCATTTTGGCATGGTTTATCATGAAGAGCTCTAATGCCAACTCTGAACATATATCACTCTTCCTTTTCATTTGTTACCCTACTATTTGTTATTGTGCCCTCAACCCATTTGACTGTATTTCTTCTAATGCTTTAAAGCATTATTTTGAATCATTCTCTCCTTATTTTCCAAGCTCAGGTTTACACTTGCTTTTCTTAGCCCCTCGTTTCCCTTTTATGTTACCTGTTGTTGTCTCAATCCCCCCACACACACCAATCCACTTTTCTCTTCTTTTTACCTTGGTGACATTTTATGTTCTGTCTCATATTTTCTTTGTTCTCTCCTCCTTTGCCCAGTTTTCTGTCTTCCCTTTTCAACCCTTACATAATGTTTAACAATTTGACTATATTTGATGCCTGATTTTTCAGTCTATTCCAGAACTTTACAGCAAGTTTTTATCTTCATTAGAGATATTGTTGAGAATAGTATAAACAAGTTTTGGGGTTTTCCTAAGGTTGGAGAGTATGTGGATTTGCTCTCAAGTGATTACAGTAAATAGGGATCAGTGCCTTCTCTCAAAGTGGTGCTGAATTGGGAACCACAGAGGACACAAATTGAATGAAATTATGAATACCTGCATATTTACCTATCCCTGGGCTCTGAAGAGGAAGAAGTTAACTATATAATCCCTTGTGTAAAAAAAGGGGTAATCATCCCAGAAGATGGAGAGACATAAGAGCAGTATGGAAAATCAAGGGAACAAACCACACCACATGCCCCAGAACATTTCAACAACTGATCCCATTGACACAACAATGGAGGAAATGTCAGAGAAAGAATTTTGAAATCTCATATAGTTAAAATGTTCATCAAGTTAAAAGAAGATGTAAGGGATGAACATATAGAGAATACACAGAAAATTAAAGATTATTTCTATAAAGAGATAAAGATTCAGGAAAATAACCAAATGGAAATCGTGAAAATGAAAGATTCAATAAGTTAAATTAAAATTTCAAAGGAAAGCATCAAGAATAGATTAGATGACATTGAAGACTGATTCTCAGGACTTTAAGACAAAGTATATAATCTTGAAAATAAAGGTGACAGTAAAGAATAGATGTTGACACCATGAAAAAAATACTTAAGAAATCTGGGATAACATTAAGAGACCACATTTAAGAATCATTGAAGATTATCATGTAAGTGAAATAAGCCAGTTTCAGAAAGCCTGGGGTTAAATGTTTTCTCTAATAAGCAGAAGCTAGTCTAAAATAAAACAAAAAAGAAGGGAAAAGAGAATAGAGTGGTGGAATATTCCATCAACATAGAATAAATATCAATGGAATAGAGGAAGGGAATTGAAGGGGAGATAGTAGAGTCAGTATAATGGAAGGCAGCGGAACAAATCTGACCTAACTTTCCTATTGAAATATATGAGTATGCCACGGTGAATCTCACCTTTGTGTATATCCACAAGACACTAATAAAAAAATTATAAGTAGCAGAAAGATCAGTAGGCTAGAAGGAAGAGAACTGGGGAAGGGAGGAGAGGGGAAAGAGGAAGTACTGGAGATTGAACTATAACAAACTATATTCCATGATTCTACAATTATGTCAAAATGAATCCTATTGTCATGTATAACTAAAAATAACCAACAATTTTCTTTAAAAATCTTAGATCATTATACAAAAATAACATATAGAATTAACATAAATTTAGCTCTTAAAAGAAGAGAAAATGGACGCCAATCCTTGCTTTATTCACCAAAACTATCCCTCATAATTCAGAGTATAACTAAAACCCTCCATAATGAGCAAAATTTTAAAAATATATACATAACCACTAACTTTGCACTGTAACACATACTCAATGAAATATTTCAAGCTGAATAAATGGAAAATAAAAGTGAAAGCAGCATAGGGATGAATTTCATTAAAAATATGAAAGGAGAAATAAATCTGAATTAAACATTATAAATAAATCAAAATTGCATGAAATAAAAATCATCTCTCTATAATAGCATAAAATGTAAAGGGTCTAAACTCTCATATCAAAAGACAAAGATTAGCAGATTGGATTTTAAAAAGTCAGACCCATTCATATTTTTTATTTCTTTCTTGTATTTATAGATAACAGTAGAATCCATTTTGATACAGTTATACAAGCATGAAATATATCTTATTCTAATTAGGACCCATTCTTGTGAAAATACACAACGGTAAGATTCTCTGTAGTTTATTCACATATGTACATGGGAAAGTTGTCAGATTCATTACACTGTCTTTCTTTTTCCCATTCCCCATTCCTTCCCTTTATTTCCTTTTGTCTAATCCACTGAACTTCTATTCTTCCCCTCCCAACTCTTACTGTGGGTTAGCTTCCACACTTGGTTCTTTTGAGATTGGCTTATTTCACTTACCATAGTCTCCAGATTCATCCATTATTGGCAAATGCAATAAAGTCATTTTTCTTAATGTCTGAGTAAACTCCATTATTTCATACAAACCATATTTTCTTTGTCCATTCATCTGTTGAAAGGCACCTAGGTCAGTTCCACAGCTTAGTTATTGTGAACTCTGCTGCTATAAACATTAATGTGGCTGCATCACTGTAGCGTGCTGATTTTCAGTCCTTTGGATATATGCCAAGGAGTGGGCTAGCTTGGTCAAATGGTGGTTGCCATTCCTAGTTTCATTTTTGGTACTGGGGATTGAACCCAGGAGCACTCAACCACTGAACCACATTCCCAGCACTATTTTGTATTTTATTTAGAGAGAGGATCTCACACTACCCCACTCACAATAACCTCAAAAATAAATAAAATACTTGGGAATAAATCTAACAAAAGTGGTGAAAGACCTCTACAATGAAAACTACAGAATGCTAAAGAAAGAAATTGAAGAAGATCTTAGAAGACTGAAAGATCGCTCATGTTCTTGGATAGGCATAAATAATATTGTCAAAACGGCTATATTAACAAAAGTGTTATACAAATTTAATCCAATTTCCATTAAAATTCCAATGATGCTCTTCATAGAAATATAAATGGCAGGTATTAAATTCATTTGGAAAAATGAGAGACCCAGAAAAGTCAAAGCAATACTCAGCAAGAAAAGTGAAGTCTGAGGCATCACAATACCAGACCTTAAACTATACTCCAGAGCTATGGTATTGACACCAAAACAGATTACCAATAGTAGAGATTAGAAGACACAGAGACAAATTCACATAAATACAGATATCTCATACTAGACAAAGGCACCATAAACATAAACAAGAGAAAAGATTGCATTTCGAACAAATGGTGATGGAAAAACTGGAAATCCATATGCAGCAGAATGAAATTAAATTCCCATCTCTCACGTTGCACAAAACTCAACTCAAAGTGGATTAAGGAACTAGTCATTAGAACAGAGACCCTGTACTTACAAGAAGAAAAAATAGGCCCAAGTCTCCATCAGGTTGGCTTAGGTACTGAATTCCTCAAAAAGACACCCAAAGGGCAAGAAGTAAAATCTAGAATCAATAAATGGAATGGTATAAAACTAAAAATCTTCTTCAGAGCAAAAGAAACAATCAAGACCATCGAGAGAGAGCCTATAGATTTGGAGAAATTACTTGTTTGGCACTTGCACCTCAGGTCATTAATTTCCAGGATATACAAAGAACCCAACCATATGATATTTACAAGGAAATCACCTTACTGACTAAGACATTCACAGACTGAAGGTGAAAGGATGAGAAAAGACACAATGTAAAAGGAAACTGAAACCAAGCAAGCACAGATACTCTCAGGGATATTGGTCTGAAGTTTTCTTTCCTTGATGTGTGTCTTTGGTTTTGGTATCAGTGTGATATTGGCTTCATAGGATAAATTTGGCAGTTCCCTCCTTTTCTGTTTTGTAGGCTAATTTTTTCTTGTTTCCTTTTTGTTGTTCTTTTTAGATATACATGACAGTAGAGTATATTTTAACATATTGTACATACATGAGGTATAAATTATTCTAATTAGGATTCCATTCTTGAGGTTGTACATAGATGCAAAAATTCTTAGTAAAATATTGGCAAACTGTATTTAAAACATATTAAGAAGATAATACACCATGATCAAGTGGGTTTCATCACAAGGATGCAAGGTTACTTCAACACATGCAGATAAAGATATGCAACTCACCACATAAATAGAGTTAAAAATAAGAATAAAATGATTATCTCAATAAACACAGAAGAAGCATTTGACAAAGTCCAGCACTCATTCATGTTTAAAACACTAGAGAAACAAGGGATAAAAGAAACTTATCTCAACATTATCAAGGCTAGATATATTTTAAAAAAGACAATATCATACTGAACAGAGAAAAACAAAAAGCATTTCATCTAATAACAGGAACAAAGGAAGGACATCCTCTCTCACCACTCCTATTCAGCAAAGTCCCTGAAACTCTAACAAGAGCAATCAGGCCAGAAAAGGAAATTAAAGTGATACAAATAGAAAAAGGATGAGTAGAATTATCTCTGTTTGCTAATGGCATGATCCTATATTTAGAAAACTCAAAAAATCCCACCAGACTTATAAAGTTGATGAACAAATTTAGTGACGTAGCAGGCTGTAACAGTACTAGTGACAGGGCTGCTAACACCACTGTATTGGCTCTCCATCCTTTCCTGTTTTACCCTGTGTCACCCCTGGTATCATGCCCCCAAATAAAGTCTTACCCATAAAGCTCCTCATGTCACATAGATTATTTTGACTTTCTCTCCTTTCTCTCTTCTGGTCTGCTTTCTGGAAGAAACCCAAGGAAGATCCCTTACCCTCATAAAGAATATTTCTAGCACCCAGAAGTCTCCATTGACTGGAAAGTGTAATCACTTTCCAGTGATTACAGTGTAATCATTAACCTTTTAAAGGCAATCAATATTCTGATCCCTATCACACTAGATTAGTTTTGATTATTTTTTATTAGCTTTTGAACTGCACATTGCTAGAATCTTAGTGTTTAGTATTGTTTCATGTATCCCTTTTTTCATATAACATTATTTCTGTGAGATCTATCCATGTTGTGACATGCACCAATAGCTCAATCCTTTACATTGCTGTGTAGCGTTCCATTGTGGGACCACACAACAATTTATCCATTTTACTGTAGATGAATATTTGAATTGTCACCAGATTTTAGTTATTTTGAATAGTGATGCTTTGAGCATTTTTAGGCAAGTTTTTGTTTGCTTATTTGTTTGCTTGTTTGTTTTGTCAGTCCTGGGGATTGAACCCAGGGCTTCATGCACGCTAGGCAAGTGCTTTCACACTGAGTTACATTCACAGCCTTTTTAAAGTTTCATTTTGATGTAGGGTCTCACTAAGTTGCACAGGCTGGCTCCAAACCAGTGATTCTCCTGCTTCAGCATGACCACATCTGGTTTGTATGTATGCCATATTTTTAAATTCAATCACCTGTTGATGGGCACCTAGGCCAGCTGCAAATTTTAAGTACTGCAAATAGTGCTGCCTAAACTGGACATGTAGGTATCTTTTTGGTATGCTGATTTAATTTTCTTTGGATACATGCAATACACAGAAGTGGGAGAGATGAATCATGATGTTGATGAGGACAGGGGGAAAAAGTAATTTGGCCACTTTTAATTCCACAGTTCTTCCCTTCTCCCTCTCCCACTTCAAAGCCCCTTTCTCTATTCCACTGATCTCCCTTCAGTTTTCATGGGAGTCCCCTGCCATTGTGTTTCCTTGTTTCATTCTAGCTTCTGCTTATGGAAGAAAACATTTGACCCTTGATTTTCTGAGTCTGGCTTATTTCACTCAGCATGATTATCTTCATTTGTATCCATTTGCTAGCAAGTGCCATTTTTTTCATTCTTTATGGCTGAGTAATACTCCATTACATACATATAGCACATTTTCTTAATCCATTTATCCTTTGAGGTGCATCTGGGTTGTTTCCATAATTTGGCTATCGTGAATTGTGCTGTTACAAACATTGAAGTGGCTATATCACTATAGTATGCTGACTTCAGTTCTTTTGGATAAATACTGAGGAGTTGGAAAGCTGGGTCATATGGTGTTTCCATTCTTAGTTTTTTGAAGAATCGCCACACTGCTTTCCAAAGTGGTCATACTAATTTGCAGCCTCATCAACAAGGTATGAATGTACCTTCTCCCCCACATCCTGACATCCATTATTATTTGTGTTCTTGGTAATTGCCCTTCTAGGGTCAGATGGAATCTTACTGTAGTATTGACTGGAATTTTCTTTTTCTTTTTTTATTTTAAAACACAGCACATTTATTTGAACTGTTAATTTTCACAATTCATTGACTCTTACCACAGGTCAATAGCTTCATTCTATACCATATTAGTACATTTACTGGTTTTACATAAAACTTCCTATAAAACTAAGAATTAAAAGTACAACCAAGAGAAAATACAGAAATTTCCCAAACACTTCCTGTCCTTATGTACGCACATATCAACATCCCAAAACAGTTTGGCCCATTTATTACAATTGTCACTGTAGTTTTAATTTTCATCTGCCTAATTTCCCTCTCCTTTATTGCCATTTTTATATCTTCTAGGTGAAGAGTTCAGAATTTTTGACCATTTTGTTATTTGGTTATTTTCTCATTGCATTTCAAGGGTTTTTAAATTTTATTCTGGATATCCATCTCAGTCAAAATGTAATTTGCAAATATTTTCTCTTAGTCTGTGGTTTGTCTTTTGTCTTTTGCAGAATAAAAGTATTCAGTTTTAATAAAGTCCAGTATATTTTTTTAAAAAGCACAACTAAGGACAGAGTCGGGATTTGTGTGTGAGGATTCACCATCATGGAATTTTCTTAATTGCTAGAGATGCTGAACATTTTTCATATATTTGTTGGTCATTTGTATGTCTTCTCTTGAGAAGTTTCTGTTTAGTCCTTTGGACATTTGTAGATTGAACTATTTGGTGGTGGTGGTGTTTGCTTGGTTTGGTTTTAAGTTCTTTTAGTTCTTTATATATTCTGAATATCAATCCTCTGTCAGAGGAATTGCTGGAAAATATTTTCTCCCGTTATTTTCTCTCTTCATTCTTTTAATCATCTCCATTGATGTACAGAAGTTTTTTAATTTGATGGCATCCCACTTATACACATTTGATTATATATTTCTTAAACTCTAGGCATCTTGTTGAGGAAGTTGGTACGGGCACCTAGATGTCATCATTGAAAACAGGTGTTGAACCTGTTTACATCTTGCATTTGCAAATTTTCTGACTTAATTTCTAAGTCTTTGACCCACTTTGATTGAACTTTTGTTCATGGTGAAAGGGATTTAAATTCATTCTTCTACAAATGGATATCCCATTTTCCCAACATTATGTATTAAATATATTTTTTTCTCCAACATATATTTTTGGCACCTTTGTCAAGTATCAAATATCTGTGATTATGTCAGTTCATCTGTGTGTCTTTTACTCTGCTTCAGTGGTCTTCAAGTCTATTTGGATGCCAGTAACATGCTGTGTTTCACTATAACTCTGTTGTATAATTTGAGATC
Organism: Sciurus vulgaris; assembly: GCF_902686455.1. Classification (NCBI taxonomy): domain Eukaryota; kingdom Metazoa; phylum Chordata; class Mammalia; order Rodentia; family Sciuridae; genus Sciurus; species Sciurus vulgaris. The sequence continues at coordinate 119,358,582 of NC_136461.1, read as the reverse complement.
AGACATTGTGATACCTTCAGGATCAAACCTCCTTGCTCAGTGTTGCTTTGGCTAGTCTGGGTCTTTTGTTGTTTTAAGGAATAGTTTTTCTAGTTCTCTGAAGAATGTCATTGGTGTATATATTGATAGAAATTTCATTGAATGTGTATAACACTTTTGGTACTATGAGTGTTTTGACATATTAATTCTACTTATCCAAGAACTTGGGAGGTCTTTCCATCTTTCAGTTTTTCTTCACAGCTCTATAGTTTTTATTCTAGAGCACTTTCACCCCCTTGATTATATTTATTTCCAAATATTTTTGAGATTATTGTAAATAGTTTTCCTGAATTCTTTCTCAGTATATCAGTATATTCATTATTGGATATATATATAGATAGATGATAGATAGATAGATAGATAGATATGTATCTTGATATATATATAGATAGATCTTATATCCTGCTACTTTAGTGACTATGTTTATCAGCTCTGGAAATCTTCTGGTGGAGTTTTCTACTTATCTTTTTCTTATTTGCATCCCTTGAATTTGCTTTTCTTACCTGATTGCTCTGGGCAGGGTTTCAAGAACTATGCTAAACAGGAGTGGTTTAAATGGATATTCTTGTCTTGTTTCTGATTTTAGAGGAAATGCCTTCAGAATTTCTCCATTCTGTATAATGTTGATCTTGGATTTGTCATCTTTCACTTCTATAATGTTAAGGTAAATTGCTTCTATTGCTGATTTCTCCACCATTGTAAACATGAATGGGTGATGAGTTTTGTCAAAGGGTTTCTCCACATCTGTTTAAAATGATGATGTAATTCTTGTTCTTAATTCTATTTATATGATAAATTAATTTTTTTATTTATGTTGAACAAACTTGCATCACTGAGATGATAAAGCAATTAATCATGGTATACCATCATCCTAATATGGTTTTAGGGAGACTTATAATATTTTATTTGGGTTTTTGTATCTATGTTCATCAGGGATATTGGTCTGTAGTTTTCTTTCCTTAATAGGTCTGGTTTGGGTATGAGGGTGATAATGACTTCATAGAATGGTTTTGTGAGTGCTCCCTCAGTTTTAATTTCATGGAATAATCTGAGGAAATTGGCATTTAAAAGGTCTGCTAGAATTTCGCTAAGAATGCATCTAGTCCTAGGCTTTTCTCTGTTGGAAGTTTTTTAATTGCTCCATCTATCTCATTTCTTGATATTGGTCTATTCAGGTTTTATGTACCCTTCTCATTCAATTTGTTAGTTCATGTGTGTTTAGAAATTTGTCTGTAACTTCTAGATTTTCCAGTGTATTGGAATATAAATTTTCAAAATACTACCTAAAGATTCTCTATATTTCAGAAGTTTCTCTAGTTATGTCTCCTTTTTGATCATTAATTTTATTGGTTTGAGACTCCATTCTTTTTTGATGAATTTACCTAATGGATGAACAATCTTATTTATCTGTTTAAAGAACACATTTTGTTTTATATTGATTCTTCCTATTTTTATTCTCAATTTCATTAATTTCATCTCTGATCTTTATTATTTTGTATTCTCTACTGATTTGGGAATTAGTTTCTTCTTTATTTTTAAGGGTTGAATTGTAAAATTAGATTAGTTGAGAATTTTCTGTTACATTTTAAAGCAGTTCTCAGTTATATAAACTTTCCACTTAGAACTTCTTTCATACAGAGTTCACTATCCTTATTTGCCAACAACATGATTCTATATTTAGAAGACCCAAAAAACTCCACCATAAAGCTTCTTGAACTCATAAATAAATTCAGAAAAATATCAGGATATAAAGTTAACACCCATAAATCAATTGTATTCCTATACATCAGTGATGAATCAACTGAAGGAGCAATCAGGAAAATGATCTCATTCATAATAGCCTCCAAAAAATATAAAATCCTTGGAATCAACCTTATAAAGGAGGTTAAATACCGCTACAATGAAAACTACATAACACAAAGGAAAAAAATTAAAGAAAACCTGAGGAGGTGGAAAAATCTTCCATGTTCTTGGATAGGCAGAATTAATATTGTAAAAAAGGATCATACTACCAAAAGTGCAATACAAATAAGGCAATTCCTATTAAAATTCCAATGACATTCTTCATAGAAATAGTAAAAGAAGTCATGACATTCATTTGGAATAATAAGAGGACCATTAGTTAAAGCCATCAGTGAGGAAAGTGAAGCCAGAGGCATCACAATACCAGACCTTAAATTATACTACAGAGCTATAGTTTTGGCACAAAAACAGACATTAAGACCCATGGTACAGAATAAAAGACACAGAGACAAACCCACATAAATACAGTTATCTCATATTAGACAAAAGTACCAAAAACACTGATTAGAAAAAAGATAGCCTCTTCAACAAATGGTGCAGGGAAAACAGGTTATCCATATGAAGTAAATTGAAATTGAACCCCTTATCTCTCACCCTGCACCAAACTCAGCTCAAAATGGATCAAGGACCTATGCATTAGAACAAACAGAGACCCTGTACCTCTGAGAAGAAAAATGGGCCAAACTCTCCATTATGTCAGCTCAGTAACCTACTTCTTCAATAATACTCCTAAAACACAAAAAGTAAAATCAAGAATGAAAAAAATGGGATGGTTTCAAACTAAAAAGCATCTTTACAACAAAGGAAACAAGAACACAAACAGAGAGCTTACAGAATGGGAGAAAATCTTTACAACTTGCACCTCAGAAAGAGCATTCATTTCCAGGATATATAAACAACTTGAAAAATTTAGCACACACAGACACAAGGAAACCAAATAATCCAATCAACAAGTGGGCAAATGAACTGAATAAATACCTCTCAGATGAAGAAATATAAATAGTAAACAAATATATGAAAAATGTTCAACATCTGTAGCAATTAGAGAAATGCAAGTTAAAACTACACTGAGATTCCACTTACTTCAGCCAGAATGGCAATTATCGAGAATAGAAGGAACAATAAATGTTGGTGAGGATTTGGGGAAAAAGGTACATGCATATACTGATGGAGGGACTGCAAATTGGTATAACCAAATGGAAAGCAGTATGGAGATTCCTTAGAAAACTTGGAATGAAAGCACCATTTGACCCAGCTATCCCATTCCTTGGTTTATACCCAAAGGACTTAAAATCAGCATTCTACAGTGATGCAGCCACATCAATGTTTATAGCAGCTCAATTCACAATAGCTAAACTATGGAACCAATATAGGTGCTCTTCAACAGATAAATGGATTAAAAAATACGTGTACACACATACACACACACACACGTATATACACAAACATACACAATGGAGTATTACTCAACCTTAAAGAAGAATGAAATTATGGCATTTGCAGGTAATGGATGAAACTGGACAATATCATGCTAAGTTTAATAAGCCAATCCCAAAAAACCAAAAGCCCAATGTTTTCTCTGATATGTGGATGATAATTCACAATGAGGAGAGGGTTAGGGAAGAATAGAGTTACTTTATATTAGTTAGAGGGAATTGAAAGGAGGGGAGGGGCATGGGGATAAGATGGATAGCAGAATGAATTAGACATCATTACCCTATGTACATTTATAACTATACTAAGTGTATAGTTATATATGTACATAGTTATATATGTACATGTATAACCAGAAGAATGAGAAATTATACTCCATTATATATGATGTATCAAATTGCATTCTACTGTCATGTATAACTAATTAAAACAAATAACATTTTTTTAAAAAGACAATAGAGGCAGAGAGGAGTTAGGGAAGTTTAAGGGAATTGACCCAAGTGTGGTTTGATCAGAGTTTCACAGAAAGGGGTATTGGTAGGAGCTGGAGCTGGAGGAAAAGATGATAATACAAGGAAGAGAGAAAATTGTTCAAAGGTGATAGTGATGATGTGGGACAGAAAAGACTTACTGAGAATGAGCTGAGACTGTAACAATCCAGGGTTAATGTCTACATGGTTAGTATGATGGTTTAGACAGGGATGACTGAAGAGATGAAATGGAGAGAAAATCATACTTTAAGGACTCAACCAAAGAGGGAGGAAGCTGAGGGTATCTGATTGAAGGCTGGGGAGAAAGATAGCCATAGGATGCGTCTGAAGAGAGATGATAAAACACAGCCTTGCAGTCAATGGGAGAGCAGCTTATAAGTGGCAAAAACTGAAGTTTTTGAAGAATAGGGGACTTGTTTATATGATGTGACCAATGTGTGATTGCAGTTTTATGCTGAAGAGAGTGGTGTAAGGTTCAGAACACAGAGCAGGCTGTTTCCTAGAGGAACAAAAAGCTCCACTAATACAACCCAAACCTTCCCCCTTTCTTTCTCCTCAGCAAGGGAATTGAACTCACATTCACACATCAGTGATGAGTGCAAAATTCATGAACCGTATTGAAGTTTATCTGGAAAAACCGTTTCCAGATCCATCGACTCCTTGTTACTAAAGTTGCCCCAGGACCAGGGATACAGGAAAATGATGGTACCAGAGCTGCTGCAATAGATGTACCCAGGAATGGTTGTGAGAGGATGATGTCTGGATGACATGGTAGGCTCTCCAAACCCTGTGGCAAAAGGATAGATACAATGGGGAGAAATGGAACTTTGGGAGGGAGATACTTGGGGAAAAGGTGCCAGAGTGGGAAGACTCAGAATCTGGGGAAATGGAGAGCCTTAGCTGACATTTGCTTGCCCCAGGGTCCCAAGCTCTATCAGCAACCTCCATAAGGGCACAGGGAGCTTGAGTAGGACACTCAGAATGGGGCCAGCTTGGCAGGCACTCTTTCTCCACAGGTACATGCAGGGGGAACTGCCATCTCCACACCACACACACACACACACACACACACACACACACACACACACACACACTTGCACCCAACTGGTCAGATGCCCCAGTTCTTACCAACTTCACTGTCACCACCTGGGAAGAGAGCAGCTGCCAAGGGAAGCAGCAGCCACAGCATGGCACTTGCAGATGGTATTTCTGTCTCTGGGAAGTGTTGGCCTTTGATTTCTGTTCAAAACAAACCTACCCCACAGACCTTTCTTCTGACTTCCTTATTCAACTGAAAGACAAACCTCTGCTGCCTAAACAAGGAAAAACTTCCCCCTCCCAGAACCGTGACCACCTATTCAGTCTCCCATTTCCCCTGCTGTTCTGACTCTGCTCAGTCTTCCATCTCTCATTGTCACAAAATTCCATCCTGTTCATTTTCCCTATTTCAACTGCTATGGAACAAGTCACCTGACCACTAAAGATGGTTTTTTCAGTGGTGAGTATTGAACACAGGATCTTAAGCACTTTGTTATTTGCATAATTTTGATTTATTCCCCCATGTGTTCTCTTCCCTACACATCCCCCACTCCACCACATTCATATCTCTGACATCACTGGTTACTTTATGTACTTTTTCAGAATCCCTTGTGATTGATTGTCCTCCACACCAGTATCAACTAATGAGTCTGTGGATCATGTATCCAGGGCTGGCTCCATGGGGCATGCTGGAGTCCAGTAATACATTTAATGTTCCATGATCATCACCTTGAATTTTATAGTAATTTTATTGAATTTGTGTTTCACAAGTGAAGTTCAATGAATCTTGTATGGAGCTCACCGAGCTTCCTCATTTTATAGAGTTTTCGTCCTCCCCCAGCCTCACCTACATGTGTAACACTCTTCCACCTATTCCCCACTGTCTGAGACCTTGGCAACTTGCACCTTCACCCTGCCACCACTGCAGTGACCAATTCTCATTTCAGGGCAGGACCCTTCTGCCATCGTTCTCTGCCACTATCTCATGCAAGAATGGGACAGCACCCAACAGTATATGGGCAGAACATAGGTGCAAGCATATCAACTAGACTCTGAACCGAATTGTCCTGTAACTGGTCAGGGTGCGCCTCTTACCAAATTTTGTTCCAAGTATCACATGCATCTCCATGTAATCTCAGTGGTCACCCATGTGCCACGTGTTGGATGACCACTTTTGGAAGAACGATTAACTTCCCCCTTCAGTCCAGCAGAGGTAAAGATCACTTGAGCAGGTACCAGGCAGCCAGTGGGAAGATTGCATGTTGTCATGGAGTGGGAACCCTAGGTGCCTAAGAGTTCCTGCAATCATCTTAAGAGTATCCCTGTGCCCAAGGGATGTAACATTATCAAACTAAATAAAAACATAGAGCTATAACTTTTCATAGAAATAAAATGTTTTGTATTTTAATACCCTTAAAAGCTTTTTGAACACAAACTGGCTATGCTATGAATCATTATGTCATCCCAAAATTCATATATTGGAATCCTAACGACCTATGTGATAGTACTGGAGATGGGTACATTGGAAGTTGATTTGGTCATGCCATTTCAACCTTTGGAAATGAGATTAGTGCCTTATAAAAGGGATCCTAGAGAGACCCTATAACCCTTCCACAGTGTGAAGACATATCCTGAAGGTGCCTTTGATTAACCAAAATGCAGGTCCCACTAGAAACCAAATTGGACCATCCAGCCTTGAGAAGTATAAACTTCTGGTGTTTATAAATTGGCCATTCTATGGAATTCTGTGATAGCACCCTTAATGACTAAGACAAGGCTCCACATTTCCATGTTTCCCTGGATCCCACAAAATTTATGACTGATTCTCTTGAGTGTGGGGTGGGGAAAGTAAGGAGAAGACAGTTGGTTTGGATAAGGAAGACAGGAAATACTATTAACTAAATAAGGAATGAAGTTCTGGGACCAAAATGTCATGGTCCCAGACATCTTATCAAAGAGATAGTAAGGGTGTAGCAGATGCTGGAGAAGGAGAAGCAGTGGTTTAGTAGCTTTTTTTGCTGCTGTGATCAAGGGAACTAAGAAGAACAATTTTAAGAAGTAAAAGATTATTTGGGGGCTCACAATTTCAGATTTCTTTGTTCACTCCTCAGGGCCCAAGGTGAGGCAGAACATCATGGTGGAAGAGAGGTGCAGAGAAAAGCAGATCTGGACATGGTCACCAAGAAGCAAGAGAGCTCTGATCATCAAGGACAGATATATACCCCAAAGGCATGCACCAGGAACACATCTCCCCCAACCATATCCAATTGGCCTATCGGGATTCATTCACTGATTGATTTAAGGCTATTATAATTCAATCATTTTACCTCTAAACCTTCTTGTGTTGTCTTACACATGAGCTCTTGGGGACACTTCATTTCTGAAACATAACAAGGGAAGGATTAAGGGAGTCAATTATAAAGAGAAATGAAGTAGAATTCAAAGTATATTCCACTCAACTTTCCTCTGGTTGGGTGGCTACTGATCAGGGATGCAGGTAGCAGCTGGTGCTTGTGTCAGAGTCCCACTGTGGATCTGCAACTTCCCAGTCCACTCCACCCCTGAGTGTGCTCTCAGTTAGTGGATGAAAGACAAGGTCTGAAGGAGGAGAGAGGAAAGGATGGAGACCATTGGGACCTGCCTGGGGGATGTTGAGAGCTGGGGGAGCTGAGGAAGAGTAAGACTGTTGGAAAAAGTCAAGAGATAAATTAGGTGGTGAAATGACCAGGAACAGAAAAAGAGAAAATCTTTGAGAGAGAAAATGATTATACGGATCACTGATAGTTGTATGCTCCCTGGTCACAGGAAAATCTGAGGAAAAGCCAGGGTAAGGAAGATACATGCTGATTATAACTCAGCCAGGCAGGGTGTCCCAGTGTCCTAGGGCCATCCAGGACTCTTCCCTTTGTCACAAGACCCTCCCTCAGGACTCCTCTTCTTGAATCATTGTTGCTTAGGCTACAAACATGCTTGTTTTCTTCCCAAATGTCTAATTGTTGCTCCCCTACATACCACCGCAACTCCTGAATTTATCCTTCCCCACACTGCTCTCCCCAGAATCCGTTTATGAACTCCCCTCTCCACACAATCTCACTCTGCCCTCTGACTTCCCACCTCACCAGCACAAACCTCAGTTTCCCTCCCTGAGAAACCCACTGCCTGTCATAACTTCATGACTGTACTGGGCCTCTCATTTCCCCTTCCACACTTCCTCAAATTTTTCTCTTGCCTTTCTGGTTTCCTTACACATGTCATGTGTGTTTTTTCCTCTCCCATAAAATTTCCTGCAGTGAATGGAGCTTCCTGAATGACAGTTACACTGATCTGCTGCATGGGACACCTGCATGAAATTGCAAAGACCGTGCCATCACTCTGACCTCAGTGTCATTGTATGTAAAACGACTAGACACAACTGAGTATTAACTAGTTTAACTTATGGCTCTGGTGTTCTTTGTGACTTGCTGTGCTCCTGTCTCTTCCCTCCATTGTTCTCTTCCCCACTCTGCTCCTCGCTCCTCCCTTCTCCCTCCCCCATGTTTTCTCTGTCATTCCTCACTTAGCTTTTATCTCAGCCCCCAGGCCTCATCTTTATTCTCTTACTTCCTCCTATTCATTCAGTGTCACTTCAATCCTCCCTCCTGTACTCCCTTTCCAAACCTATAGCATTTATTTTTTATGTGGCCCTTGGAATCCTCTGTGTTAATATAGAAGACAGAGTTATGGAATTGTTTGTGTCAAGATAGCCCACTACAGAGCTTAAAAAGACATAAGGAACTCAAAAACATAACACAAAGAAAACAAATGACCCAATCAACAAATGGGCTAAGGAACTGAACAGATACTGCACAGAAGAAGTACAATTTATCAACAAATATATGAAAAAAATATTGACTATCATTAGCAATTAGAGAAATGCACATCAGAATTACTCTAAGATTTCACCTCACTCCAATCAGAATGGCAATTATCAAGAATAGAAGCAACAATAAATGTTGGCGAGGATGTGGTGGGAAAGATACACTCCTACATTGCTGGTGAGAATGCAAATTGATTCAATCATTATGAAAAGCAGTATGAAAATTCCTCAGAAAACTTGGAATGGAACCACAATTTGACCCAGTTATCCCACTCCTCAGTGTATACCCAAAGAACTTAAAATCAACATACTACAGTGACACAGCCACATCAATGTTTATAGCAGTTCAATTCACAATACCTAAACTATGGAACCAACCTAGATGCCCTTCAACAAGTGAATGGATAAAGAAACTGTGATATAACTTAGCTTTAAAGAAGAATGAAATCTGCATTTGATGGCAAATTGATGGAGTTAGAGAATATCATACTAAGTGAAATAAGTCAAACCTAAAAAACCAAAGACCAAATGTTTTCTCTGATATGCAGATGCTAATTCAGAATAAGGGTGGGGGTGGATAGGGAAGAATAGAGTTACCTTATAATAGGTAGAAAAGAGTGAAGGGAGGGGAAGGGGTATGGGAGAAGGAATGATAGTATAGTGAAACAGACATTATTACCTCATGTACATGCATGACTGCATAACCAATGTGATCCTACAATATGTACAATCAGAAAAATGAGAGATTCCACTCCATTTATGTACATCTATCAAAATGTGTAAATGCATTCTACATCATGTACAACTAATTAGAACAAATTTTAAAAATGGGGGAAAAAAAGGTATGCCAGTAGAAAACACCGAGATAAGTGAGGTTATATTTAAAATGTTTTAAATGCAGAGCTGCATTTACAATGAAATAATGGAAGTCCTCTTGGGAAAAATGCAAACAAGAAATGTAAAACTCAGGGGACAAAAACGATCTGATACCAGTGTACACAAGATTCTATTACGCATGGCTTCCCTAGTGGTTGGGCTACTGTGGTCTCTCAGATCTGAATACAAGGTCATAGGTCTTAGCAAAGAAGGTCAGAGTTGGAATGGAGGCTTCTTCCATTCCCTCACTTCTGTGGCAGAATAAACTAGAAAAAATTCACCTATTATATAGGGAAGGAAGCTCATCCATCTACTCACTAATTGTTGGTTGATTTTGCCTTTCTTTCACTTTTCTCATTCTGAGAACTACAAATCCCTGGTGTGAGTTTTAATTTTGTAAATATCTACTTGCATAATCTTGGAATAAGATGCACATTAAAATAAAAAGTAATTGCAAATTTTTAATACCCCTGTAATACCTGATACAATTTACAGCAAAGTTGATCAAGAGAACCCTCTCAAACAAGTCATGAAGGATACCCACACAAAAGTCTCTCTTAACATTAGGCTACAGTCCAAATCTAGAGGACAGAAGCCAAAATAATGAGCTTCATTAAATATGTTGTATTTGCATTAGCACTGTTTACATGGTCTTGTTCACTAAAAGCACTAGAATTTTGACTGAAATGATCAGGTATAACCAATGCAGTGAAAACATGAATCCATGAGAATATGTCAGGTGACTTTTAATTCAGAAATTTATGAAGATATCAGAAAAGACTGAAGTTGAACCTGTAAATTAAACACCACATATGATATCTTCAGAGTTCAGGTATCACCTTATTCTAGCTCCTTACTAGAAAGCTAATGAATGCAGGGTGGTATCCTGTGTTAGCCAGGTTTCTATCACTATAGTGAAATACTTGAGATAATTAACTTTCCAAGAAAAAAAAAAAAAAAGGTTTGTTTGTCTCACAGTTTTAGTTTCCAGTTCACAAACATGTGACCCCATCCCATAGGGTCAGTTGGTGAGGCTACACATCATGCTGGAAGAACATGGCACATCAAAACTGCATTCATCCCAACCCAATAAGCAAAGAGGAGGAAGACAAAAAAGAGGAGGAGGCAGAGGTTCTAAAACCTCCTTCAAGGGCAAACTCTCAATGACCTAAGGACTTTACCTCCTAAAGGTCCAACCACTTCCCATTAACCCCACTCTGGGTACCAGACATTTAACACATGAGTCTTTGTGGACATTCAAATCAAAAGTATATTATGGTTGCCATGATCTGAATCACTGTTCACTAAGCCTCACCGCTTGAAGATCTGCCACCTTTGAATATGTTTACACTGGGGACCAAGATTTCCACCATGAACCTTTGAGGGACAAACCACACCGAACAATGTTCCATTTTTTGACTTGACTTCAAGAAACTAATCAACTTTGCTACAATAGAGTTGAATGTATTATTGTTCTTTTATATTTTCCGTATTTGCTTTATGACTTATCTGTTTCTATGTTTCACAATAAAATAATTTAAATATAGCACAATAACCACCACCACTGGAAAAAAGAAAAACAATAAAAATTTTCATTTTGAGTCTATTTTGTACTTCCATTTTCTGAAAACTTGTTTTCTGTTCTTATCTTAAATAGATCTCTCCTGGTCATGCTTTCTCTCATGTTCCTGGACTTTCAGGATGATATATAGAGGGTCCTTAGCATTTCCTGTGCACTTTTTCAAGCTTTTATATATATTGATACTGCCAAGAATGTTTTGCTTGTGTCCAAGTGTACTCCAGAAAATTACTGACCCTTGGTTTCACTTATTGTGTAATCCCTCCTAGATTACTGTACCTGGAATTATTTCATGCATGGTACAAAAGATGAAAACTGTTTTCCTAGGACAAAAAAAATGATGAATGCCTATTCCTTTATTCTACTTTCTTTAGTCTCTAAAAGAAGTTTTTAATGATGTCAAAACCACACAAACTTCTTTTGAAAATAAAATAATAAAAAAAGTTAGACTCCTCAAATTCAACTAGAGATCTTTGCAATATGAATCAAATTCAGCATGTTTTCCATGGAAATTATCAAGTTAATTCTACAACTAATTATAAGTAAGGAAGTAATCAAGAATACACAAGATATACTGGAAAAATTCAAAGCAGGAAAGGTATTTTAGATTATCAAGATTTATAATAAATCTAAAGTATATGAGACAGAGTTGCATCAACACCAGGATAGATATGTAAAGAGAAGAAAATAAAGGTCCAGACCCTAAAGACATAGAGATACAGATATGCTATACTGTGTTTGGGGTCTGTGAGTTCTGTGGACACCTCTGCAGTCACGTGCTGTGACAGAGGGACCCCTGTGGAACTACAGCTTAATTTTTCTTCATAGGGAGAAGTCAGTCTTGGCTCTGAGCCAACTCACATAGGACAGAAATCATGTATATGCATATTTTTCAAAATGCAAGTTGTGAGGGCCAAGGCCCGCTCACCCAGGAGCTTCAGTGAGAACCAGGGCCCACCCACCAAGGGGCTTCAGGACTCGGTGCCCATACCCTACCACAGTGCAGTTCCCCACCTCTGCAATCATCCTGGAGTGTCCCTGAAGACAAAGATGCCATCATTAGATGGGGTAGCTCCCATCCTGAGATACCTGCTGGAGACTAGAAGCTCTTTGCAGGTACCTCTCATGTATTAGGCTACTGAAGACTGGAGGAACTGAATAATATATGACACCTGTAGAATTCTTTTTTAATTTTTAACTTTTTATTTTTTATTCTTTTATTTTTTCATCCTATTTTCCTCTTACCTCTTTCCTTGGAGTTTCTCTCTCCCTTTTCTCATGATAATAACCAACTTCTTTTGTTTCCACTTTCATTCTTCTATGATCTAGTACCTCTATATACTCTCTTCTTATCCCACTAACAGTTACGTACTACACCCCTCTTCATCCTCTTTGTCTACCTTTAGAAGCTGTACAACTCATTGCAAGCCTATTGGTTATACTGTAGATAATCATCAAACTCATCCTCTCTGTTTATTATGACAATACTGTTAACATCTTCATAGGGGCTAATTGGTTAAAGGTTGCATATTGTTTATATCAGGTGCTGCTAATATTGATCTTCCCCTTAAAAGTGAGGTGTTGGAAATCTGCAGGAACACTATAAACCTATAGGGTGGGAAATGCAATACCTCAGATTCACAAGAGAAACAACCAACATGAAAAAAAAAAAAAAAAAAAAAAAAAAAAAACAAAGAAAGAAAGTGTTCCAAACAAACCAAGGAGCTACATTAATAGAATCTAATGACAGCATGGTGGAAGAAATGTCAGAAAAAGTTCAGAATGTACATAATTAAAATGATCCACGAAGTAAAGGATGAAATAAGAGAGCAAATGCAGGCAATGAATGATCACTCCAATAACCAGTTAAAAGAGCAAATGCAGGAAACAAAAGATCATTTCAAAAAGGAAATAGAGATTCTGAAGGAAAAAAACAGAAATCCTTGAAATGAAGGAAAAAATAAACCAAATTAAATACTTGATAGAAAGCATCACCAAGAGAATAAATCACTTGAAAGACAGAATTTCAGACAAGGAAGACAAAATATTTAATCCTGAAAATAAAACTGACCAAACAGACAAGTTGGTAAGAAATCATGAACAGAACCCCCAAGAATCATGGAATAACATGAAAAGACCAAATTTAAGAATTATTTGGACTGAGGAAGCAGAGATACAAACAAAAGGACTGAACAATCCATTCAATGAAATAATGTCAGAAAATTTCCCAAATAAGAAAAATGAAAAGAAAACTCAATTACAAGATGCTTACAGTACACAAAATGTACAAAATTAAAACAGATTCACACTAAGGCACACTATAATGAAAACAACCAATACATAAAATGAGGATAGAATTTTAAAGGCTGAGAGAAAAATGTATCAGATTACATATAGAGGGAAACCTATATGGATATCAGCAGATTTCTCAGCCCAGACCCTAAAAGCTAGGAGGATGTGGAACAACGTATTTCAAGCTTTGAAAGAAAATGGATGCCAACCAAGAATCTTATACCCAGAAAAACTACCGTCAGATTTGATGACAAAATAAAACCCTTCCATGATAAACAAAAATTAAAAGAATTGACAAATAGAAAGCCTGCACTACAGAACATTCTCATCCAAATATTTCATGAGGAGTAAATGAAAAACAACTGTTTTTCAGCAAAGGGAGGAATTAGCCTAAAGGAAAAGTCTATCAAAGGAAAAATCAAGTTAAGTTAAAACCAAAAATAAGCCAAATGATATGACACAGATCATATCTCAATAATAACCCTGAATATTATCGGTCAAAACTAATTAATCAAAAAACATAGACTGGCAGAATGGATTTAAAAAATAGATTCAACGATATGCTGCCTTCCAGAGACTCATCTCATAATAAAAGACATTCACAGACTAAAGGTGAAAGGATAGGAAAACAGCACACCATGCACACGGACTCAGTACAAAAGCAGGAGTTTCTATCCTCATATCAGATAAAGTGAACTTCAAGCCAAAGTTAGTCAGAAAGTATAAAGAAGGAAATTCCATACTGCTTAAGGGAACCATAAATCAACAAGACATAACAATCATAAATATTTATGTCTCAAACATTGGCACATCCATGTACATCAAACAAATCCTTCTCAATTCCAAAAACCAAAAGAGCACAACACAATAATACTGAGTGACTTTAACATACCTCTCTCACCACTGGATAGATCTTCCAAACAAAAACTGAACAAAGAAACAATAGAACTCAATAACACAATCAATAATTTAGACTTAACACACATATATAGAATATTCCATTCATCAATGAGTGAATATACTTTTTCCTCAGAAACACATGGATCCTTCTTTAAAATAGACCATATGTTATGCTACAAACAACTCTTAGTAAATTACAGAAATATAGATATACTACCTTGTATTCTATCAGATCATAATGGAATGAAATTAGAAATCAATGACAAAATAAAATACAGAAACTACTTCAACACCTGGAGACTAAATAACATGCTACTGAATGATTGATGGATAGTCGAAGACATCAGGGAGGAGATAAGAAAATTTTTAGAGAAAAATGAGAATAATGATGCAATATTTCAAAATCCCTGGGATACTATGAAAGCAGAATTAAGAGGAAAATACATTGCATGGAGTGTATTCAATAAAAGAATAAAAAGTCAATAAATAAATTATCTGAAATTACATCTCAAAGATCTAGAAAAAGAACAGATAAACACCAAAAGTAGTAGAAGTCAGGAAATAATTAAAATCAGCTCAAATCAAAGAAATTAAAATAAAAGAAACAATTTAAAAAATTGTCAAAACAAAAAGTTGGTTCTTTTGTTGATAAGCCGTTAGCAACACTAATGAAGAGAAGGAGGGAGAAAACTCAAATTTCTGACACAAAAACTAGACAACGACACATCAAGGAAAGAAAACTTCAGACCAATATCCCTGATGAACATAGATGCAAAAATTATTAACAAAATTCTGGCAAATTGCATAAAAAATATTAAATAGGTAGTGCACCATGATCAAGTGGGGTTCATCCCAGGGATGCAAAGCTTGTTCAACATCTGGAAATCAATAAACGTAATTCATCATATCAATAGGCTTAAAGTTAAGAATCATATGATCATTTCAATAGATGCATAAAAAGAATTTGATAAAATACAGAATCCATTCATATTCAAAACACTAGAAAAAATACAAATGATAGGAACATATCTCAACATTGTAAAGGCTAGCTATGCTAAGCCCAAGGCCAACATCATTATAAATTGAGAAAAACTGAAAGCATGCCCTCCAAAGACTGGAACAAGACAGGTACGCCCTCTTTTACCACTTCTATTCAACATTGTCCTTGAAATACTATCCAGAGCAATTAGACAGACCAAAGAAGTTAAAAGGATATGAATAGAAAAAGAACTCAAGCTATAATTAGTTGTTAATGATATGATTCTACATTTAAAGGATCCAAAACACTCCACCAGAAAACTTCTAGAATTAAGAAGTGAATTCAGCAAAGTAGCAGGATATAAAATCAACAGTCATAAATCTAATGCATTTCTATTCATAAGTAATGAATTCACTGAAAGAGAAATTAGTAAACTACTCCATTCACAATAGCCTCAAAAAAAAAAGAGAAAAACTTGGGAATCAATCTAACAAAAGAGGTGAAAGATCTCTACAATGAAAACTACTACAGAACACTAAAGAAAGAAATTAAATAAAACCTTAGAAGATGGAAAGATCTCCCATGTTCTTGGATAAGCAGAATTAATACTGACAAAATAGTACCAAAAGCATCATACCGATTCAACACAATTCCAATTAAAATTCCAATGATGTACCTCATAGAAATACAGAAAGCAATGATGAAATTCACATGGATGAATAAGTGACCCAGAAAAGCAATCTTTAGCAGGAAGAGTGAAGCAGGAGGTATCACACTATCAGACTACAGAGCAACAGTAACAAAAATGGCATGGTATTGGCACCAAAATAGGTAGACCAATGGTACAGAATAGAAGACACAGAGACAAACACACATGAATACAGCTACCTCATATAAAGGTAACCTCAAATAAAGGTGCCAAAAACATGCAATGTAGAAAAGATAGCCTCTTTAACAAATGGTGCTGGGAAAACTAGAAATACATATGCAGTAAATGAAATTAAACTCCTATCTGTCACCCTGAACAAAACTCAATTCAAAAGTGGATCAAAGACTCAGGAATTAGAGCAGAGACCCTGCATCAAATAGAAGAAAAAGTAGACCCAAATCTTCATCACGTCAGTTTAGGACCAGACTTCCTTAACAAGACTCTGAGAGTGCAAGAAATGAAAGCAAGAATCAATAAATGGGATGGACTCAAACTAAAAAGTTTTTTTCTCAGCAAAGGAAAAATCAATAATCTGCAAAAAGAGTCTACAGAGTTGGAGAAAAGTATTTTCCACACACAACTTCAGATAGAACACTAATCTCCAAAATTTATAAAGATCATAAAGAACTAAAAACCATTACACACACAAGAAGAAGAACCCAATAAATAAATGGGCTAAAGAACTGAACAGACACTTCACAGAAGAAGATATACAAGGGATCAACAAATATTTGAAAAAGTGTTCAACATCTCTAGTAATTAGAGAAATGTAAATCAAAACTACCTGAAGATTTCATCTCACATCAATTAGAATGGCTATTATCAAGAATATAAGCAATAATAAGTGTTGGTGGGGATGTGGAGGAAAAGGCACACTCATATGTTGCTGGGGGAGTTGCAAATTGGTACAGCCACTCTGGAAATCACTATAGAGATACTAAGAAAACTTGAAATGGACACAGCATTTGAGCCAGCCATCCCACTCCTTGACTTATACCCAAAGAACTGAAACCACTATACTACAGTGACACAGCTACCTCTGTGTTTATATCATCCCAATTCTCAATAGCTAAACTATGGAACCAACCTAGATGCCCTTCAATAGATGAATGGATAAAGAAACTGTGGTATGTATATATACACAATATAATATTATTCAGACATAAAGAATAAAATTATGGCATTTACAGGTAAATGGATGGAGTTGGAGAATATCGTAAGTGAAATAAACCAAACTGAGAAAATGAAAGGCCAAATGTTTTCTCTGATAAGTGGATGATGATACTTTATAGGAGTGGGTGGGGGTAAAGGATGAATGGAGGAACATTGGATTGTGTAGAGAGAATTGAGGGATAATGAGGGGGTGAGGGAAGGAAAGATAATGGAATGAGACAAACATCATTATCCTATGAACATGTATGATTACACACATGGTGTGACTCTACATTGTATACAACCAGAGAAATGAAAAGATACCCCCTTTGTGTACCATGAATTAAAATTAAATTAAATTTAAAAACACAAGAAAGTTGGTACTGCATATCAGTGGTATTATTTGTTGACACATTAAAAAAAGAAAATTTGATATTAGTAATAGGGCCAACCAGAGTAGCCTGTCACTAATTTTCCCCACAGAAGAAAAAAGAAAAAACAAAAAAAAGAACAAGAAATAACTATATTTGGAATGGAGTGACTAAGGAAATAAGTCAGAGATTATTAGGGAAGTAACAAGACCTCTGTGGTACACAAAAATCCAAGGTAGCACCACAGAAAGGAAGGAGAGCCATCCTGCCTCTCTCACACACTCTGTCATGTCTGGATTGACCAGGACATCCTTTTTACAGGGAAAAAGCAAGCTGGATATCCTCAGGGGTCCCCATTGCCACCACAAATGACTGCATAAGACATTTCCACAGAACTCAGACCTCAGACACAATGTGGATAGTTGCCCAGAGTTCACATGATTATGTTATCACAGAATTGAAGTCCATATTATACATTCTCCAGTTCCCATGATCTAGGCTGGGAGTCATCTTCAAGTTAGACCAGCTGCTAGAGTCTGTCATGCCCTATAGCCTAATGGTCACAGCGAATTGCTATTCTTTCAACTTTACTGCCATTTCCCCATTATTACAAGGGTGGCTACAACACCACAGCCCACCTGTGTGGTGACCAAGTCAAGCAGAAAGTCCTAGACTTAGACTTCCAAGTTCATGTGTCACCCTTTAACCCAGAGAAAAAATAACCTTGAACTAAAGAAAACACACAAAAAGGAAAGATTTTCTGTGTTCACTGACTGGAAGAATTTATGTTGTTAAAATGTCCATACTGTTCAAAGTAATCTACAGATTCAATATAATCCCCATGAAAATGCCAAAGACATTCTTCACAGAACTAGGAAAAGCAGTCCTAAAATTTATACAGAAGAACAATAGACCCCAAATAGCCAAAGCAATCTTGAACAAAAAGATGAAAGCTGGAAGCATCACAATACCTGATTTCAGGACATACAACAGAAGTGTAGTACCAAAAACAGGTTAGTATTGGCATAAAAACCGACACCCAGATCACTAGAACAGAATAGTCATCCCAGAAACAAACACACTCATCTACACCCAACTGATTCTCAACAGAGGCCCCTAAAACATATATCAGAAAAATGAACGTCTCTATTAATCGTGCTGAGAAAAACAAATATCAACATGCAGAAGATGGAAACTGGATCCCTATCTCTGACTCTGCAGAAACTCAACTCAAAATGGATAAAAGACCTAGATATAAGACCTGACATTTCAAACTAGTCAAAGAAACAGGGGAAATACCTCTAGACACTGGTAGAGACAATGGTTTTCTGGATAAAATTCCCCAAATCACAGGAAACAAAAGTAAAAATTGACAAATGAAGTAACATCAAACACCGAGGTCAGAGGCATCGCTGAGCCCACACCACACACTGAGGTCAGTCTGGCACTGAGCCTGCCTGCCCATCTGACGCCCTACTGCTGAGGGACACTGCGCTTGCCTCTGTGCTGACTCAATGCATCCTTACTGGGGCTCCCCAGCTCCTTTGGAGTCTGGTGCAGGCACTGAATTATTTCTGAGGGCATGGCCATCATAATTGGAAAGGCGGCTCCCATCCTGAGACACGTAGAGAGACTGGAGGTCCTTCGACAGGTACCTCTA
This sequence comes from Sciurus vulgaris, assembly GCF_902686455.1. Taxonomy (NCBI): domain Eukaryota; kingdom Metazoa; phylum Chordata; class Mammalia; order Rodentia; family Sciuridae; genus Sciurus; species Sciurus vulgaris. The sequence goes on along the minus strand of NC_136461.1, from coordinate 119,339,403 downwards.
TTTACTCACTTATATCCTACGCCCCTTCCCTATCCTCCTGTTCACAACTAGAAATACTGTAAATAGTAATTGAACTGATCCTGTTTATTTTAAAAATGTTAAAGTTTGTATAGAGGCTATCTGGTTCAGGGCTGCATTTTCTATGTGTTGAGTACTACTGGTATTGGTCTTCCCTTCAAAGGAGAGGTAGTGGAAAACTGCAGGGTCCTAATAAGCCTGCAGGGGGCAAACTTCAGTATCTCTGATCTTCACTGCTAGAGGGGAATATACAGAAACTATATGAAAAAACAGGGAAAGAAACCATCCCTAACAAACCAAGATGCTATTGTGATAGACTCCAATGACAGCATGACAGTAGAAATGACAGAAAAAGAGCTTAAAATATGGATGATTAAAATGATCCGTGAAGCAAAAGACAAGAGAGCAAATGCAGATAATGCAAGACCATTCCAGTAGACAGTTAAAAGAGAAAATGCAAGAAGCAAAAGAACACTTCAATAAAGAGATTGAGATTCTTAAAAAAAAACAAACAGAAATACTTGAGATGAAAGAAATGATAAACCAAATTAAAAACTCAATAGAAAGCATCACCAACAGAATAGACCTCGTGGAAGACAGAATCTCAGACAATGAAGACAAAATATTCAATATTGAAAATAAAATTGAACAAACTGAGAAGATGTTAACAAGTCATGAATGGAACCTCCAAGAATTATGGGATATCATGAAAAGACCGAATTTAAGAATTATTGAGATTGAGGAAGGCACAGAGATACAAACCAAAGGCATTAAAAACCTATTCAATGAAATAATGTCAGAAAATTTCCCAAACCTGAAAAGTGAAATGGAAAATCAAATACAAGAGGCTTACAGAACACCAGGTGCACAAAATTACAACAGATCCACACCAAGACACATTATAATGAAAATACCTCACATACAAAATAAAGATAGAATTTTAAAGGCTGTGAGAGAAAAGCATCAGATTACATATAAGGGGAAACCAATATGGATATCAGCAGATTTCTCAACCCAGACTCTAAAAGCAAGAAGGGCCTGGAACAATATATTTCAAGCTCTGAAAGAACACGGATGCCAACCAAGAATACTATACCCAGCAAAACTAACCTTCAGATTTGACAATGAAATAAAATCTTTCCATGATAAACAAAAGTTAAAAGAATTTACAAGTAGAAAACTTGCCCTACAAAACATTCTTAGCAAAATATTTCAGGAAGAGGAAGTGAAAAACAACAATACAAGTCAGCATAGGTAGGAACTACCCTGAAGGAAAAGCCAATCAAAGGACAAGTAAAAAACCAAAAATAAGCCAAAATGAACAGGAATACAAATCATATCTCGGTAATAACCTTGAATGTCAATGGCCTAAATTCAATAATCAAAAGACATAGACTAGCAGATTGGATTAAAAAGAAAGACCCAACAATATGCTGCCTTCAAGAGACCCATCTCATAGAAAAAGACATCCACAGACTAACAGTGAAAGGATGGGGAAAACATACCATGCACTTGGACCCAGTAAAAAAGCAGGGGTCTCCATTCTTATATCAGATAAAGTGGACTTCAAACCTAAGTTAGTCAGAAGGGATAAAGAAGGACATTTCATATTGCTTAAAGGAAACATAAAACAGCAAGATACAACACTTTTAAATATTTATGCCCCAAACAATGGAGCATATACATATATCAAACAAACCCTTCTCAATTTTAGGAATCAAATAAACCAAAACACATTAATAGTGGGGGACTTTAACACACCGCTCTCACCACTGGATAGATCCTCCAAACAAAAACTGAACAAAGAAACTATAGAACTAAATAATACAATCAATGATATAAACCTAATGGATATTTACAGAGTATTTCATCCATCATCGAGAAAATATACTTTCTTCTCAGCAGCTCATGGATCCTTCTCCAAAATAGACCATATGCTATGCTACAAAAAAGCCATTAGTAAATACAAAAAAATAGAGATCCTGCCCTATATTATCAGACCATAATGCAATGCAATTAGAAATGAATGATAATATAACAAACAAAAACTACTCGTACACCTGGAGACTAAATAATATGCTACAGAATGATGCAATGATAACAGGAGACATCAGGGAAGAAATAAAAAAATTCTTAGAGGTAAATGAGAACAATGACACAACATATCAAAACCTCTAGGAGACTAAGAAAGCTGTACTAAGAGGAAAGTTCATTGCATTGAGCTCATACATTAAAAAGATAAAAAGTCAACAACTAAATGACGTAACATTACACCTCAAAGCCCTAGAGAAAGAAGAACAGGTTAATACCAAAAATAGTAGAAGACAGAAAATAATTAAAAACAAAGCTGAAATCAATAAAATTGAAACAAAAGAAACAATTCCAAAAATTGACAAAACAAAAAGTTGGTTCTTTGAAAAAGTAAACAAAATTGATAAACCCCTAGCCACAGTAATGAAGAGGAGAGAAAAAACTCAAATTACTAGAATTTGTGATGAAAATGGAAAGATCACGACAGACACCATTGAAATACATAACATAATTAGAATCTACTTTGAAAATTTATACTCCAACAACACAGAAAATACGAAGATATGGACAAATTTTTAGAGACATATGATCCTCCCAAACTGAATCAGGAAGACGTACACAATCTAAACAGATCGATTTCAAGCACTGAAATAGAAGAAGCCATCAAAAGCCTACCAACTAAGAAAAGCCCAGGACCAGATGGATTCTCAGCTGAATTCTACAAGACCTTTAAAGAAATACTGATACCAATACTCCTCAAAGTATTTCAGGAAACAGAAAAGGAGGGAACCCTTCCAAATTCATTCTATGAGGCTAGAATCACTCTTATACCAAAACCAGACAAAGACACACCAAAGAAAGAAAACTTTAGACCAATATCCCTGATGAACATAGATGCAAAAATCCTTAACAAAATACTTGCAAATTGCGTACAAAAATATATTAAAAAGATAGTGCATCATGATCAAGTGGGGTTTATCCCAGGGATGCAAGGTTGGTTCAACATCCAGAAATCAATAAATGTAATTCACCACATCAACAGCCTTAAAGTTAAGGATCACATGATTATTTCAATTGATACTGAGAAAGCATTTGATAAAATATAGCATCCCTTCATGCTTAAAACACTAGAAAAAATAGGAATAGTAGGAACATACCTCAACATTGTAAAGGTTATCTATGCTAAACCCACAGCCAACATCATTCTTAATAGAGAAAAAATGAAAGCATTTCCTTTAAAAATAGGAACAAGACAGGGATGCCCTCTTTCACCACTTCTATTCAACATCATCCTTGAACTACTTGCCAGAGCAATTAGACAGACCAAAGAAATTAAAGGGATACATACAGGAAAAGAAGAACTAAAGCTGTCACTATTTGCAGATGACATGATCCTATATTTAGAAGATCCAAAAAACTCCACTAGAAAACTTCTAGAACTAATAAATGAATTCAGCAAAGTTGCAGGATATAAAATCAATATGTGTAAGTCTAATGCATTTCTATTCATAAGTGATGAATCCTCTGAAAGAGAAATTAGGAAAACCACTCCATTCACAGTAGCATCAAAAAACAAACAAACAAAAAAAAACTTGGGAATTAATCTAACAAAAGAGGTGAAAGACCTCTACAATGAAAACTATAGAACATTAAAGAAAGAAATTGAAGAAAACTTTAGAAGATGGAAAGACCTCCCATGTTCTTGGATAGGCAGAATTAACATTGTCAAAATGGCCATTCTACCAAAGGCACTATACAGATTAAATGCAATTCCAATTAAAATCCCAATGACATTCCTCAAAGAAATAGAGAAATCTATCATGAACTTCATCTGGAAGAACAAGAGACCTCGAATAACCAGAACAATCCTGAATAGAAAAAGTGAAACAGGAGGTATCACGATACCAGACATTAAACTATACTACAGAGCAATCGTAACAAAAACAGCATGGTATTGGTACCAAAATAGACAGGCAGACCAATGGTACAGAATAGAAGACACAGAGACAAAACCACATAAATACAGTCACCTCATACTAGACAAAGGAGCCAAAAACATACAATGGAGAAAAGATAGCTTGTTCAACAAATGGTGCTGGCAAAACTGAAAATCCATATGCAGTAAAATGAAATTAAACCTCTACCTCTCACCCTGCACAAAACTCAACTCAAAATGGATCAAAGACCTAGGCATTAGACCAGAGACCCTGCACCTAATAGAAGACAAAGTAGGTCCGAATCTTCATCATGTTGGTTTAGGATCAGACTTCCTCAATAAGACTCCCAAAGCACAAGAAATCAAAGCAAGAATCAATAAATGGGTTGGAATCAAACTAAAGCTTTTTCTCAGCAAAGGATACAATCAAGAATGTGAAGAGAGAGCCTACAGACTGGAAGAAAATCTTTTCCACATGCACTTCAGATAGAGCACTTATCTCCAAAATTTGTAGAGAACTTACAAAACTTTACAACAAAAATACAAAGAACACAATCAATAAATGGGCCAATGACCTGGACAGACACTTTACAGAAGAAGACACACAGGCAATGAATAAATATATGAAAAAGTGTTCAGCATCTCTAGTAATTAAAGAAATGCAAATTAAAACAACTCTAAGATTTCATCTTACTCCAATTAGAATGGCTTTTATCAAGAACACATACAATAATAGATGTTGGCGTGGATGTGGGGAAAATGGCACACTTTACATTGCTGGTGGAGTTGCAAATTGGTGCAGCCACTCTGGAAAGCAGTATGGACAATCCTAAGAAAACTTGGAACGGACCCACCTTTTGACCCAGTTATCCCACTCCTCGGTTTATACCCAAAGGACCTAAAATCAGCAAACTACAGTAACACAGCTGCATCAATGTTTATAGCAGCTCAGTTCACAATAGCTAGATTGTGGAAGCAAACTAGATGCCCTTCAACAGATGAATGGATAAAGAAACTCTGGTATACATACACAATGGAATACTATTCAGCCATAAAGAAGAATAATATTACGGCATTTGCAAATAAATGGATGGAATTGGAGAATATCATGCTAAGTGAAATAAGCCAAGCCCAAAAAACCAAAGGCCGAGTGTTTTCCCTGATAAGTGGAGGATGATATATAATGGGGCTGTGGGTGGGGAATGAGAGAATAATTGGGGAACTTTAGAATATGTAGAAGAAAATGAGAGGGAGGGGGTATGAAAAATGGTGGAATGAGACAAACATCATTGCCCTATGTATATGTATGATTACACGAATGGTATGAATTTGCATTGTGTACAACCATAGAAACGAAATTATGTACCCCATTTGTGCACAATGAATCAAAATGTAGTCTGTAAAAAATTAAAAGCCAAATAAAAATAATAAAAAAATATAAATTTGACCTCAAAAAGAAAAAAAAATAATATCATTCTTGATTCTTAAAAAGAAATAAAAAGAAATAATATCAAACTGAAAAGTCTCTGTACAGTAAAGGAATCAATCAGCAAAGTGAAGAGACAGTGTACAGGATGGGAGAAAATGCTTGTCAACTATGTATCTCACAGTAATACTAAGAATAAATATGGAACTCAAAATACTTAATAACAAAAACTTAATCCATTTTAAAATGGACAAATGATCAGAAGAGGCACTTCTCTAATAAAGAAATACAAATGGCCAATGAATACATGCAGATATACTGAATATAATTAGCATTCAGGGAAATGCAAATCAGAACTATGATAAGAGATTATCTCACCCCATTTAGATTGACTGGTTGAGTGCAGTGGCACATTCCTTTAATCAAAGCTACTCAGTAGACTCAGACAGGAGGATTTCAAGTTCGAGGACAATCTGGTCAACTTATCAAGGCCTTGTCTCCAAATGAAAAATTAAAAGGACTGCATATGTAACTCAGTGGTAAAATTCACCCGGATTCAATCCCCAGAAATAATAAATAAATAAATAAATAAACTACCAGTGCTGCTGAGAATAAGGAACTACCACACACTGCTGGTCAAAGTGTACATTAGTGCATTCACCATGGAGAACAGTATCAGTATGAACATTCCTCAAACAATGAAAACAGATCTACCACAGGATTCAGCTATTCCACTTCTGGGTATTTATCCAAAGGAAAGCAAATCATCATACCAAAGACAGACCTGGACACCCTTGTTTATGCAACACTATTCACAACAGCTAAGATATGAAATCGGCCTAGGTGCCCATCAACAGATGAATGGATTTTTAAAACATGGTGTATATGCACAATGGAATATTATTAGACCATAAAGAAAATCCTGCCCTTTACAGCAAAATGGATGGAACTGGAGGATGTTATAATGGATGGAACTGGAGGATGTTATATTAAATGAAACAAGCCCAGACACTGAAAGACAAGCAGTGCATATACCCTCTCATATGTGAAAGCTAAAAATATCCAACCTGAATGTAGAATAGTGATTAATACAAGTTGTGAACGCTGGGGAAGGTGGATAAAGAAAAGTTAGATTGGATCTGTGCATTCTATACATATGTGTAGAAATACTGAAAATATACTTTATAAGAGGAGTGGATTATGCTTGGGTTTTTCTTACAATGGAGATTCTACAACAGAAAGAGAGAGAGAGAGAGAGAGAGAGAGAGAGAACCAAGGTACCAAGGTAGTCTATATTGGCATTGGAAACTCTAAAGATAAAACTTTATTTGGGGATGTGATACCAGGTACCAGAAGTGGGACACTAGGAAGGGTAAAACAGGAAAGCAGAGAAAGTCAGTACATGATGTTATCAGGCTTGTTGCTGCTACAGAAAACTGGTATCTGATCTTGGTGGGAGCCTCTGATCCTCCATGATTGTGCCTCTGAATTATCTACATGAGAAATAAGATGAGCACATGCTCATCACCTCCCATCCATTAACAGCTAAGGATTGTCCAGGGAGTGTTACCTCCAACACCTGCAGTTCTGAGCATTCACAAATGCCAAGTGGCTTCTCTCAGGTGTCCCAATCACAGGGCAAGAAAAGTCTTGGGGCAAAGGCACACAGGATGTGCAATGCAGCTGAACTGAGCCTCTGTCACAGCTGCTTCAGTAGGGATGGTACAGAGCAGTCTGCCACTATCATGTTGTGTTGACAAATACTGCCACACACATACACAAAATTTAGAAAAATCAATCTATTTCCCCCATGCCCCTAGAAAAGCCTCAATACTTCACCGCCATACAGCCTTGGTTTTACTGTATAGATCTCCGTGCCACCTAGTGGTGAAACACAAACATTCACAAGCATCAACGGGTTTGAAGAGAAAATTTGCTGCTCCACTCTGTTCCAAATTGAAATTCTGGTGCCTGATGTAGAATGCTCACCTGCAATTACAGTTGTTTGTCTGTTAGGACCCTTATCTTAGCCCACTGCTTTAAGATGAACAGGAAAACTCAATTTGGTACTTCTAAGTAAACTATGTTTGTGTCCAGAGCTTTGTAGGTGAGACTCTACTGTGAATGGAGGATTTTATCTGTCTCTGGGCTACTTCCCCCATATTTTTCCCAGTTATGGTCCACTTTAAATAAGATCTGCTCACTGCATTTGTAATCTAAACAAACCTAATTCCTCCAGTCTTGTGGAGGTCCCTCTATTCCTAAACCTCCAAACTAAAGTATCTATAAGAAAAAATACCAAATAAATTCCATTAAACAAAGTTAATTCCATTATTTTAAAACCACAATTAAATAATTTATATCTTTTCCATTTTATTAATAATGTATTAAAATTGTATTCATTTTGATAAATTATTTTTATATAAAATATGTTTACATTTTATATACATTATTTTTATATAAAAAGTACCTGGTAAAAACCTGATAAATCCAATATTGAATATAAAGCTTTTGCATATTTTCTTCTGTAGCCATTATTTCTGTGAAATGTAATTTTTTTTAGATTGCATTGTATCTATTTCTCATTTTGTCCACTATAACATGTATTCTGTATTGATTTTTGCTCATATTCATATTTATTTAAAATGTTAGATAAAGTGAAAATGGTTTCTGAACTCGTTGCACTTCTGATCAGATACTTTCCAATTGTTCTTTATCCTGAATTGGATTATAATATTGCTACTTTGGCTCTCCAACAGACTTCACAAACTATGTACTAAATATGCACTCTGGACTGAGAAAGAGCACAATACAATTAAATGTTCTGTTTTATACACTACTGAGTCACTTAGAAATATATGTACGCTGATTGCTTTTCAGGCTTAATCATTTTAATTCCTTTTGCTTTATTAATTTTTTAATTATTAATTTTTTTTTAATTTTAATTCTTAATATTATCAAAACATTTAGTACAATGCTGAATACTTTTTGCTTTGTTCCCAATCTTAAAAGCATAAAATGTCAACTTTCATATCACATGGTTTTGTGTTGTCCTTTATCAAACTGAGGACATTCCCTTCCATTCCTAATTTACTGAGAGTTCTTCTCATGACAGACTTTGAATATTTCAAATCTTTTACTTCTATCTGTTGAGATAAACATGATTATTCTCCTATGAAATGTTAATGTGATTAATTACCCTTTTGGATTTTTAAATATTAAGCAAATGTTCCTTTTCTGGGATGACCATCACATTCCCATGATAAAGTACATTTTTTATATTACTAGATTTTATTAAGTTTTGTTGAGAATTTCTGTATCTAATTTGAGGAATATTAGTCTGTATTTTTTTTTAGTTAAGATTTCATTGTAAGGTCAATGTTAGGAATAGACTGACCTCATAAAGCAAATTGGAAATTGCTATCATTTCTCTTTTTTCAAACATTTTATGTAAACTTGTATTTTTTTTCTCCTACAAATGGTTGATAGAATTCACTAAGCTTTCTGGGCCAGTATATGTATTTAATGGGAGGGTTTTTAAAACAATATGCATTAGTATTATTTATTTTTACTTTTTTATTTGCTATGCATTTAATATTTATTGACATAATAGCAAATTATCAAAGAGCTATTCAGATGTTCACTTTCTTCTTGTCTCTGTTTTTCAGTAAAGTTGTGTTAAGAATTTTTTTAATTTAATCTATATTTTCAAATATATTACCATGAAGATTTTCATTGTATTCACATTTTATCCTTTTAATAATACAGTCTGTAGTAATATCATTTTTATTATTAATACAGGTTATGTGATGCTTTTCTCTCTCTCTCTTTTTTTTTCCTTTTGGGTGTTAGGAATTCAGCCCAAGGTTGCATTACCACTAAACTACCTTCTCAGTCCTTTTCTTCTATTCATTTATTTATTTGTTTATTTATTTGACAGAGGGTCTCAGTAAGTTTCACAGGATGGCCTGGAACTCATAATCCTCCTGTCTCAGCCTCCCCAGTAGCTTGGAATACAGGTGTATGCCACCATGCCCAGCTTCTTGATCATTCTTGCTAGGTATATATCAATTTTATTAATCTTTTCAAGGTCCTGTTTAATTTTTAAATATTCTGAGTATTTTCTAGATGTCTTATTGATACTGATGCCAAATTCATTTTCATGATCTCAATCCTTCTACATTAATTGAAACCTTTTAGGGCCCACCATGTGGCCTATTACAAAAGATGCTCTATATGGGTTGGAAGAAAACATATATTCAGAATTTGGTCAGGTATAATGTCTAATAGGTGCATATTGGCTTATGACAGTTAATATTAATGTTCAAATCTTATCTATGCTCACTGATTTTATTTACTTATTCTGTCAATTGCTAAGAGAAGGTAGGTTAAAAAAAAAATCTCCAAACAGATTTTTATTTAATTTTTTCTCCTTTTGTTTCTATCAATCATTTCATTATGCTTTTTAAAATTTTGTTAATAGGTTCACTAACATTTAGGATATTTATGTCTTCTATATGAAATGTTTTATCATTACAAAGGATTCTACTTATTTAATATTGCCAATACTTTCCATGTGTATTTGAGTTTACAACTTTCATTCTCTTTATCCTGAAGGATTTCCTTTAATATTTCTATTTCTTTCTGTGCTGGGGATTGAACCAAGGGTATCACATAAGCTAGACAAGCATGCTACCACTGAAGCGTACTCTCAGACATTTTTTTTTAATTTTTTTGGGCAGGTCTTGGTAAATTGTTCAGGCTGACCTTAAACTTGGAGATCACCCTCCTCAGTGCCTCAGGTAGCTAGACGGAGGGCATCCTGTAGCATTTTTCAGTAGTTCTACTAGCAACAAATCCCCTCAGGTTTCCTTCATCATAAAATGTCTTTATTTCCCTTTATTTTTATTTTTAAAAGGTATTTTTATGGATGTATAATTCTAATAGATGGGTTGCTGTTGTTATTTGGGTCTCATCATTTTAAAGCTTTCATCACCTCCCGTATGTGCTAGCTGACTTCTCTGATGAAAAGCCAACTGCAATTCTCATTGTCCCCATGGATGTCTTCTGTCTTCATGGCTGCTTGCAGGGAATTTTTCTTTATGTTTGGTTTTTAGCAGTTTGACTCTGACACGCTGTGATGTAGTTTTCTTTGTATTTATTCTGCATGGGATTCACTAGGATTTGGGGGTCTTTGTGGGTGGCTGGGGGGAGTCGTTTGTTGTTTATTTGGTGTGTGCAGCGCTAGGAGAACCTCGGGCCTCGTGCACGCTGGGCAAGGGCTCCACTCTATTCTATCTCCCATTCCTCACTTGGATTTTTGAATTGATAGTTTTAATAACTTTGGGAAAATCTTTGTCATTATTTCAAAAAATATCATTTCTGGTTGGGTACACTTTCACAACCCATAATCTCAGCAACTCAGGGGGCTCAGGAGGCTGAGACAGGAGGATCATGAGTTCAAGGTCAACTTCTGAAACTTAGTGAGCCCATCTCAAAATAAAAAATAAAATGAAAGGCTGAGTCGCTCAGTGGTGAAGCACCCTCTTTGGTTGAATTTCCAGTTCAATAATTAGAAACCAAGTCTTTGATGATGTATTAATCTGTCAACATTTTTTTCTATGTTCTCTTGAACAATTTCTATTATTCTTTCTTCAAGGTCCCTAGCTCTTTATTTACAGTGTTTTTTCTATTGTTAAGGTCATCTGCTATGTTTTTGCTTTTCAGATTCATTCTATTAGGTTGTTTTATTTTTGTTGTTGTTGTTGTTTTGTTTTGTTTCTTAGTTTCCTTTTATTTTAGAGATTCCCCATATTTATTTGTTCACTTAATCTTTTGTTTATAAATTTCCAAGTGTATTTATGATATTTTTGAAATCATTTTCTGCTAGTTCTAATGTCTAGGTTGTCTATGATTTTTTTTTATTTGTTGATTTCATATGGGTAACATTTTCCACGTATATATTTATATTTTCCACGTATATATTATATTTTCTGGTATATTGAAAATCATACACCAATGATGTGCAATTTAGGTGCCATGCAATTCAGGATATGTTTACAACCCAATAAACCCATCATAATTGAAAATATCTTAAGTTGAAAACACCTTAAGTTTCTTCTCCACCTTAGCCTCCAGAATCTGTCACTTCTTAATAATTTCCTTCTCTGATCCTTGCATCCACCACTCTTTGGTGTTTCATGGCCAAATTTGAGTTTCATAAGATCTCAAGGGTCTTTCGTTTTGTTTTGTTTTTGGCATTGCCCTGAGAGTGAATATCTTCCACCTTCTTTCCCATCTTAGTCAGAAAATTATATTTAAACTGTAACCAGGTTGAAAAGAAAATTACAGTTTTCTTATTTTGCCTATAACCAACCTGGCTTTCCTGATAGTTAACTCCTGCTGGGTAGTTAAATAGAGCAGCCAGCAGCTGAGGGTTTCAGAGAGCCAGTCTGGAGGTGCAAAATGAAAAGAAGGCATGGACGCCCTCAATGAAGTCCCCTAGGAGATCTGGTAGAGACAGTCATCCCTGAAACAGCAAGGAAGGGAGAGCTAAGTCCTAAACCATCGTGCTGAAACTAAACCTCTGAAGAGGCAAGAAGACAAGAGCAAATCCTCTTCTGAGAAAATATTTCCCAAAGTAGGCCCAATGACCTTACCTAAATAAAACCATATGATCTCCCATCCTAAATTCCATGTGGAATCACAAAGGGCCCCAAATAGTCAAAACAATCTTAAGAAATAGTAACAGAGATGAAAGCTTCACCCTCCCTGATTTCAAAACATATTGCAGAACAAAAGACAAAGTGGGACTGGCATAAAGACAGACATAAAGAAGCATAGAGTCAAATAAAGAGCCAAAGAAGTAAATCATCATATGCATGGTCAACCACTCTTTGACAAAGCTATCCAATGGAGAACCGATAGTCACTTCAACAAATGGTGCTGGGTAAACTGGTATTCACTGGCATGAGAAAAAAAGTCAAACTGCACCTCACAGCATATACAAAAACGAACTCAATGAGCTACATACCAAAATATAAGACCTAAAACTATAAAATTCCTAGAAGAAAACATAAGGGGGAAGCTTCATAATACTGGGATTTGGATATGATTTCTTAAAAATAAGCATAAATTTTGATTAGTTATTTCTCCAAAAGTACACAAATAGCCTAAAAGCACATGAAAAGGTGTTCCACATCACTAATCAAAAAATTCATATTAAGGAATCACAGCCCCTGGAACAGGAGTTCCCTGTATTTCTCCTTTGCTAGCAAATTAATAAAACTTCTTTTTCCTTTTTCTCAAAACCGTGTCCTGGTTATTGGCTTAGCATCAGTGTAAGGACTGATATTTCAGTAACAAATTTGACTCCTCAGATGGGACTGAGAACAGCCACTGCTCCAACTTTCTTGGGCAGGCCTGGCTCTTCCAGGGACCCCACATCCAGTATTAAGGATGCAAGGTGGCTGGCGAACTTGTTCAGAGTCAACAGCTGGAGAGTTAGGAGACGGGCGTTTGCCCTGGGTTGAACCGGAGGAGCTGTTCCTGTGAGTAAAGGGAGGGACTGAGGAACTATCACAGCAGCTGCTGAAGCTGCTTTTGCTTTGGGGAACTCCCCCACTTCCCTCCCTGAGAGGTCACTCCATTGTGGTCCACTTTGAGAAAAATGAAACTGAACTCAAAGTCACAACACCCTTGGCCATCACACAGAGACCCTTGATTATATACATCTGGTTCCTATTTGTGAGAACATCTGGTCCCTCTTTGTGGGACATCTGTGGTGTCCCTGGTAGAATAATCATGGTTAACCAGGACTCAAGAACCTAGGGATATTTGCTTCCTTCTGGCCTGTTCTAGGTTCTCATCTGTTGGCCTTGGAATTCCTTCTGGAATTCCCTCCAATTGTTTTTCTGTGTAATTTTTTTTTTTTTTAATTTGTTATTGCCAGTTTTAAGACATTGGCAACACTGTGTTGATCCTATAGGTAATCTCTTGAAAAAGATCTTGGCAGGTCTATCTGTTTTAAAGTTTCCCATCTTTCACCAATGATTTTGGGGATCTTCTCTGGTTGTTTGTCTCTGTTTCTCTCTTGTACAACATTGCAGTTGGAATTGGTCTGTCAGAGGTAAAGTAAGTTGAAGAAAAGGACCACTTATAGGTATAAACCACTCAATGACAATGTTTTACTGTAACAATCTGTTGAATATCTTTCTGAATTATTATATAACCTTGTGGTTAGAGTTGTTCTATCAGAGGTAAATTAATGTAAGAAACTTGTATGTTCAGGTCTGTTTTAAATTATCCTGTCAACCATGGTTTCAGTGATTTATTCTTGTCTGTCTCTGTCGTTTTTACAACTCTAACTTGCCATTTAAGACATGAGTAATATTGCATTGATCTTATCTGTAGTCTCATGAGAAGAAAGATCTTGACTGCATGGGTCACCTATAGGTATAAGCCTAAGAAAAAGGTGTTTTACTGCAACATAATCTGATCTCTGAATGTTTTTTCAAGTTGATCTGTCAAGGTTAAAGTATGTGAAAGAGACTCTGTACACTGCAGGCATTATGAAGTGGCATGATAAGGAGTACAAACAGTCAGAAACTAAGTTGAAAGTGCAGGAAAGGACTGCCTCTGGTGTGCAAAGATAGCAGGATATCAAAAGAAAAGGTTACAAAATATTTAAGTCTGGAGGTGAACAGACAAAAGAGCAGGAAACTCCCAGGAAGTAAAAGCCTAACCCAGCACTTTTCACAGCCTCCACAGGAGCCTGGACAGATATTTATTCATGGTGGTGAAATGAGAATTCAGAACCAGGCAGGAAGGCAGTCTCTGTTCTGGCCATCAGAGGGGGTTGGCACCCATGATTTGCAGCAGCGACCAGTGAAAACTTGGATATATGTGGGATGGCTGTCTCTGTCCTGGGCAGCTCAGAAGAGGCCTTCCAGGCAGTGGGAGCTGGACCCCAGGTGAACTGACTAACTCTTTTTCCTGGTAGCAGAGACAGTGCTCAGTGCTCCAGTGATCTGCATTAGTCAGGGAGGACACTTCTGCACCACAGACCATGCACAGAGAACCCACAACCACAATCCCGCACTCACACATGGCAACCAGGCTCTATGCCACTTCGAATAGGACCCTGTGGATGGGAGCAGGTGAATGGTGACCCATGGTAGTCCAAGTAACAGCCCTGAGCCCTACAGTCTGAGCTTCTGTATACAATAGAAGCAGTCAACAGACTTGAAACCACACTCCCTGAGCATCCAGCCTCAGGTCTCTGAGCTGACAAACAAGAACCAGCTGGTGGGAAGTCCACAGCAACTAGGGAAGTGGTTCCTATGCCCCAGAACATCTGCGGGGGGATCCAAAGTTAAAGAGTAATGGACATCTTTAAAATTTCTTAAAGCCTGATAAAATCCAGTCTGAGACTCAATAAGAATCTTCTTCACCTTGATGTAGTTTACTGAAAATAATTCTAATGTCAATTTTGATACATAATACTCCTCATGTGGATTTGATATTTGTTACACAATAATTCTCATTGTGCCCTCAACTCATTTGATTGTATTTCTTCTAATGGTTTACAGCACTAATTGCAATCATTTTTGCAGTGTTTCCTATGATATGCCATACAAATGCCGGGGAAGTAGCAAGGAGAGGTAAATACTCTCCTATCAGACAAAGTAGACGTCAAGTCAAAATTAATCAAAAGAGACACAGTAGGTCACTTCATATTGATTGAAGGACACATCCAACAACAATATACAATGATTGTAAGTATTTATGTTCCAATCGTGCACCTACATATTTAAAACAAATTTTTCTCAGTATAAAGAATCAAATATATTTCAGTATGATAATGCTGAATGATTTTAACACACCTCTTTCACCATTAGATAGGTCATCCAAACATAAACTAAGTAAAGACTCTTCAGAACTAAAAATATTATTAATTAAATGGACCTTACAGACATGTACCAAATATTCATACATTGAAATATAAATTAATTTTCTCTCAGTGGCATATGGAACATTCTCTAAAACAGATCATATTTTAGGGCATAAAACAAATCTTAACAAATACAAAAAGAGAAACAACTCCTTGTGTAAGATCATAAGAAATGAAATTTGAAATCAGTAAGATTTAAAAAAACAGAAACCATTCTAACACCTGGGTATTAAATAACATACTTTGAAAGATGAATAGATAACAGAAAAAATCAGAGGACGAATAAAAAAAATTTAGGAAATAAGTAAGACTAGATATACAACACACCAAAATCTCTGGAACACTATGAAGGCATTTCTAAGAGGAAAGTTATAACACTTGATTTTTTATATTAAAAAAAAAGATACCAAGTAAATAATATTACTCCTCAAGGCCCTAGAAAAAACTGAACAAATAAGTACCAAAATCAGTAAAGGACAGGAAATAAAAAATATCAGGGTCATGATTAATAAAATGGAGAACAAAAAAAGAATAGTAAAAAGGATCAATAAAACCAACAATTGGTTCTTTGAAAAGATAAAGAAGATTAATAAATGATTAGCCAAACTAACCTAAAGAAAGAGAAGGAAAAAATTAGAGATAAAAAGGTAGACATTTCCATAGTCACTACTAAAATCCAGAGAATTATTAGAAAATATTTTGAAAAATGTATACTCCAATAAACTAGAAAGTTTCAAAGATAGACAAATTCCTAAAGATATGTGACCTATACCAATTGAAGTGAGAATATAGAAGTCTTAAACAGATCAGTATCAACTATTGAAATTAAAACAGCTATCAAAATTATTTCAACAAAGGGCCATACATATTCTTAGCTGAGTTCTACCAAACCCTTAAAGAAGAACTAATGAAAATCCTCCTCAAAATATTCTATGAAACAGAAAAGAAGCATCTATTCTTTACTGACAAATTCATTATATAAAGCCAGTATTACTCTGATACCAAACAAGGAATGAAAACTTTATATCAATATCCCTGATGAACAAAGATGCAAAAATAAACCACATGCAAAAATACCTTAAAAAGATAGGACATCATGATCAAGTGAGTTTCATCCCAGAAATGCAAGGTTGGTTCAACAGACATTAATCAATAAATGTCATTCACCATATAAATAGAGTGAAGGACAAAGATCACATGATTAGCTCAATAGATGCAGAAAAAGCATTTGAAAAATAGCATAGCACCTCTACCCGTTTAAAATACTAGAGATAGAAGGGACTTACCTCAACATCGTAAAGGTTATATATGATAAACCCAAGGTCAACAGCATACTGAACAAAGAAAAACTAAAAGTATTTTATCTGAAAGCAGGAACAAGACAAGGATGCCCACTCGCACCAATCCTACTCAACATAGTTCTTGAAACTAGCAGGAACAATCAGGCAAGGCGTGGAAACTAAAATGATACAAATTAGAAAAGAAGTCAAATTATCTGTGTTTGCTGATGAAATAAGACTAAACAGAGAAGATCAACGCCCCCCCCCAAAAAAAAACCACCAATTTTTTTTAAAGCTGATATACAAATTAAGAAAATAGAAAATAGAAAATATGGAAAACTATTTTATTTATGATAACTTCAAAAAATACTTGGAAATAAATAACCAATGAGGTTAAAGACCTCTACAATGAAAACTACAGAACAGTGAAGAAAACAATTGCAGAAACTTTATGGAATAGGCAGATTTAATACTTTTAAAATGGCCATACTACCAAAAGCACTATACAGATTCAACACAATTCCCATCAAAATTTGAATGAATGACATTCTTTACAAAACTAGAAAAAGAAGTTCTGAAATTTATTTGGAAAAATAAGAGACACATAATAGCCAAAGCAATCCTGAGCAAGGACAGCATGCTGGAGACATCATGATACAGAACCTTAAATTTACTACAGAGCTTTAGTATTGAAAACAGCATGCTATTGGGACGAAAATAGACATAATGAGCAATGGAATAGAATAAAACACACAGAAACAAGTCCACAAAACTATAGTCACCTGATACTCGACAAAGCTGCCTAAAACACACTTTAAGAAAAACATAACTTTTTTAGTGCTAGGGAAACTGGATATCAGTTTGCAGAAAATAAAACTTGATCCCTATCCCTCACTCTGCACAAAAATCAACTCAAAGTGAGTCAAAGACTCAGAAATTAGACCAGGAACTCAGAAACTGCTAGAAGAAAGTGTAACTCAATACTCCAATATCTTGACACAAGAATCAACTTCCTTACAAAGACTTCTAAAGTGCAAGAAATAAAACCAATAGTCAATAAAAGAATGGCATCAAATTTAAAAATCTTCTGCACAACAAAGGAAACAAAACCATGACAAATTAGCCTACATAGTGGGAAAAATATCTTTGCTGCGTACTCTTCAGATAGGGGATTATTATCCAGAATATATAAAGAGCTAAAAAAAAATAAAAAAATAAAAAATGAATAATTCAATCAATAAATGGAAAAAAGAACTAAAGAAACATTCCTGAAAAGAAGAAATATGAGTGGCCAATAAATATATATATATAAATGTTCCACATTGTTAGAAATCATGGAAATGCAAATCAAAACTCCATTGAGATTTCACCTCACTTTAGGCACAATGCCAATTATCAAGAATACAAATAATAATAAATATGGGTGAAGATATGGGTATAAGGGTAAGCTTATTCATTGTTGGTGGGATGAACTGCAAATTAACACAACCATTCTGAAAAGCAGTATGGAAATTCCCCAATAAGCTAGGAATGGAATCACCCTATGATCCAGCTATCCCACTCCTTGATATTTATCCAAATGATCTAAAATCATCATACCATAATGATGCAGCCACATCAATGTTCATAGCAATGCAATTCACAATAGCCAAGCTATGTAACCAAACTGATGCCTATCAAACAGACAAATGGATAAAGACAATGCAATATATATATATATAATTATATATAATGCATTATATATAACATTATATATATAATAACATAATCATATGTATATTATATATATATATATAAGAGTTTTAGTCAGTCATGAAGAAGAGGAGGAGATTAAAATTTTGGCATTTGCTGAAACTGAGAACATTATTCTGAGGAAAATAAGCCAGACCAAGAAAATCAAGGGCTGAATTTTTTTCTCAGATGCAGAAGCTAGACCAACGTAAGAGAAAATGAAGAAAAGCAGGGGTGTATCTCATGAAAATAGGAGATCAGTGGAGTAGAAGAAGGGAATTGAAGGGGAAAGGGGAGAAAAAGGAAAAGGGAGGAACAATGGAATGAATCTGACCAAATTTTCCTATGTGCATATATGAATGCACCACAGTAAATTTCATCATTATATACATATATCCACAATGCACTAATTTTAAATAAATAGAAGAAAGATCAATAGAGGAGAGTAAAGATAAGGAAGATGAAGGAGGGGAGGAAAAGGGAATTACTGGGGACTGAGTTGGCGCAAATTATATATTATACTTGTATAAATTATGTCAAAATGAACCCCAATATTTTGAATAACTGTAATTAACTGATTTTTAAAAAGAAAAATTGACTAGAAAAATGTGAATTTTGATATAAAATAGCCCTGAGTTCTATTTATATTCCATTATTGTGTAACCCTGGACAAAAATAGTTAATTTTCTTAATTCTCAAATTTTCTCTCTTTAAAATGGTTTTGACAATTAATAGCCCACAGAGTGATTTTTACAAAATTACATAGAATAAGATACTTGAAAGTGCATAGCTCAAAATTTGTCACATAAAATGGAGAAAATAACTTTTTAAGCATTTTCTCCATTTCTTTTATGTCATTTTCTCCATTTTATGTCATTTCTGTAAATTTTCAGCATGATGTAATGTGTTACATTTTAATCATTTCTAGCATTTTAGTTTAAATGCCTCCCTATTTAGAAAAAATGCATTTCCAGGGCATAAAATATTGGGCATAATTTGAAACATGATCATAAAGGATTAGTGATACATCAATTTAAACATTTCCATTTCAATTGTCCTGGCTTAAAAAAAAATTATCAAGACATGGCTTTCATAATTTAAAACCTCTTCAGTTCTAAAACTTCTTTACAACCTTGATGAAAATGATGGAGAGTGGAAGGATAAAGGTGCTAAAAGGGAATAATATACCCAAACTCTCCTAATGTAGATGCAATGAACTGAAAACTCTTTTGTCTTAATGAAAAACCTGAATTGTATTTGATTTGTTATTAGAGAAATGCAAGTTAAAACTACATTGAGATACCATCTCACGCCAGCCAGAATGGCATTACTCAGGTATTCCTGGAATTAGGAATAATCATCCTCTTTGATCAAGTTCAAAAATTTAGGATCATTCCTAAGGAAAGAAAAGAAAAGGAACTCTATCAGCCCAGACCAATAATCAAAAGTCTATCAAACCTTTGATGTATTCTTAAACACAATCCCTGACCACTCACTTTAGTTATTTCTCTCCAGACTAGTAATATACAGGGCAATATTTTCTCTTGATACTGGGCAGTAGCAATGAGCCACAGTTCCCATTCAGTCACATGATCATGATGATAAACACTCCATACCATCATTGTGTTAGTTAGCTATAACATTCAGTAAGTTTAGTATACTAAATATTTTTGATTTAGATTCTTTCAACTTATGATGAGTTTATTGGGCAATGACTGTTCTAAGTTGTAGAGCATCTGCACACTTTTTGTGAATGAGAAAATATGATAACACATGGAAAATGATATCCACAAAAAAATCAATAAATCTGAAAAAGAAATCCATAGATATAAAATTAACACCCATAAATCAATTGCATTCCTATACATCAGTAATGAATGAATTAAAAGAGAAATTAGGAAAACTATCCCACTCACAATAACCTCAAAGAAAATAAAATATTTGGGAATCAATCTAATAAAACAGTATGGAGATTCCTCAGAAAGCTTGGAATGGAACCACCATTTGATCCAGCTATCCCACTCCTTGGTCTATACCCAAAGGACTTAAAATCAGCATACTACAGAGATACAGCCACATCAATGTTCATAGCTGCTCAATTCACAATAGCCAGACTGTGAAACCAACCTAGATGTCCTTCAATTGATGAATGGATAAAGAAACTGTGGTATATATACACAATAGAATATTATTCAGCCATAAAGAATGATAAAATTATGGCATTTGCAGGCAAATGGATGAAATTGGAGAATATCATGCTAAGTGAGATAAGCCAATCTCAAAAAACCAAAGGATGAATGATCTCCCTGATAAGCAGATGATGACACATAATGGGGGGTGGGAGGGGTTAGTGTTATGATTAGGGTTAGGGTTCGGGTTAGGGAGGAGGGCAAGAATGGAGGAAGGAAGGACTGTATAGAGGGAAAAGAGGGGTGGGAGGATTGGGGGGAAGGTTAAAAATAACAGAATGTATCAAGCAACATTACCCTATATAAATTTATTATTACACAAATGGTATGCCTTTACTCCATGTACAAATGTATCCCATTTGTTTACAATTAAAAAAAGAAATATGATCAGTCAGCAAATATATGAAAAATGTTCAACATGTGTAGTAATTAGAGAAATGCAAGTTAAAACTACATTGAGATACCATCTCACTCCAGCCAGAATGGCAATTATTAAGAATAGAAGGAACAATAAATGTTGGTTAGGATATGGGGAAAAAGGTACACTTATACATTGATGGAGAGACTGCAAATTGGTGCAAACACTCTGGAAATCAGTATAAAGATTCCTCTAAGAACTTGGAATGGAAGCACCATTTGACCCAGTTAACACACTCCTCAGCATATACCCAAAGGACTTAAAATCTGCATACAGATATGGCCACATCAGTGTTTACTGACGGCAACTCAGTTCACAGTGACTAAACTATGGTACCAACGTAGGTGTCCTTCAACAGATGAATGGATAAAGAAAATGTGGTACATATACACAATGGAATATTACTCAGCCATAGGAATAATGAAATTATGGCTTTTACCAGTAAATGAATGGCACTGGAGTCTATCATGCTAAGTGCAATAAGTCAATCCCAAAAAAACCAAAGATGGAATGTTCTTTCTGATATGCTGATGCTATCTCAGAATAGGCAGGGGGAAGGTTGGGAGGAAAGGTTCACCAAATTGGACAGGGCAGAGTGGGGGACAGGGAGGGAGGAGGGAATGGGAAAGACAGTAGAATGCATCAGACATAACTTTACCATATTCACATAAGAATACACCACCATTGTAACTCCACAACATTTACAACCACAAAAATGTGAAGTTGTTATGGGGCACAACTTAAGAACAGACCTATCACCACTGAGAAGTCCAAATTTGAGAGTCTTTATTAGCCCACAGGCTGACTGTCTCACAAAATGCCCCAAAAATGGCTAAGGGAGAAAAGCCCTGACCACAGGGTTACAGGGGTTTTTATACCATCATTCAGTATGTCAATCATAAGTGTCTGTTGCTATGATTTAAAATTACAAACTAATGACATGGGATCTGAAAGCATTAGCAGAGGGGGAAGTGTGTCAAAATGACTATACTTAGGTACAAACTAAAGAGTGGTTACTAACATGTAAACAATCAGTGTTGACATCATGGTTAACATGGTACATTGTTTAGGAAAATTAGTAATCAAAAAGAGAACTATTTTTTATTATATAAGAATTGTCATTTTGCCATTTTGTATTGCCAAACATGTCATGCTAAGTAACTGATGATGGGTACAGAGACGGGGCATTGTCATGGGAGAAGCATTTCCTACATGGAGTCTCAGAGCAAAATGGAGTCCATTTAATTATTGCCCATATAGCCTGCCCTATAACATTTCCATGGAGCCAAATCTGCCAGCCCATCACATTCCCCACTGGTTTTATGTACATAATCATATCATTGATTTATTATTAGTGTAGAGGTAATTGTAGTGGGTGCATAACACCATTAGCTTAACAGATTGGATTCTATGTCTAACATATTTAGTTAGACAGTTTATCATGCATGGCTCAATTAAAAGCCCAAACATAATTAGGATGAGAGGTTCTTCCATCATGGTTATTAAAGTAATTAAGCAGGGGAACCAAGAGAACATATTTTGGTACCAATTTCCCTCAGGTTTTCAGCTTTTCTCCCCATCCTTGAGCCTTTTTCTAATCAAAGATAAACTATCATGAATGACACCTGAGTGGTTAGTATAGAAGCAACAGGTCTCCCTAAGGCCATACATAATCTTCCTTGTTGTAAAAACAGCAAATTTCACCCTCTTCTGTTTTGTAAAACTACCTCAGTAAGTGAATCAAGGGAATTTTCTAAGCGGTTCACAGAGTTCTCTAATTCACTTAAATCCAGATCTATTTGTCTACTTGAGGTTTTGAAATTTTGGTTTCCTGTAATGAGCACAGTGGTCCCTACAGCTGTGGAGCTAGCTATACTTATTCCCACTAGGAGGGGAAAAAAGACAGGGGCCACTCACTTAAATATTAGCCCCATATGTTCCCTTTCCCCTCTCCATCATAATAGTACACCAGAGAAATAATGTGGACAGTAACATAGAATTCATCCCATTTGGTAATCTTGAAAAGCTGAAGGGCCAAGCAGGGAGTTACTTCTGATGTACAAGCAAACCATGTTCCCTCAGGGACCACAAGATGGTTGTCCTATGGGCCTGAAGAAGTCCCAAGTACTACAGTAGAAGTGTAAGAATAAGCAAGAGAAAAAACATGATTAACTTATTTTTCAGTCTTATCTTTAGAGGGTGTTTGGTGTATCTGAGGGTCGTCCATTTATCTGTTATCTTGATGTGATGAATCTTTGTTGTTAGTAAAGTCACCCCCATTTCAACTGGGCGTTAGTCCTTCTTTCTGGAACCATTTGACATAGACATAGTCTTCTGACTGGAATGGGTGTTGGAAATCAGTGGTCTCTTGGGGCTAATTCACTTAAGAATTATTGGTCATTTTAGCATATAGACAACTTTGGTTTATATCAGTACATTAATATTTAATCTTAGGGAATAGTTTTAACTGTTGTGTTACTTATATATACACAAAACCTTTTAAAATTTACCCTTAATTTATACATTTTTATCACTTAATTAGACCCTCTTGTTGTTTACTTAGGTGTATTACAGCTTTATTTTATCACAAAGACTTTTTTTTTCACCTAGAAACTGAAAAGAACAAGGCTGCAGCCATTTCTCCCCAGATTCTGCCCACCCCTCCCCCAACACGCACACACCATTTTACAATCTAGATTGTTAACTTCCTTGTCAGTCATTGGTCCAATTAGCCCACCGACTTCCATTATTTAAGGGTAGTTCCCCTACCATTTGCTCTTTTTTCTCTCTCTTTCACCCTTGAGGGTAGACACTCTGTCTGCTTATTGAAATCTCTTGTGTGAGTTCCTGAATCTGGAGTGGTTTTCTGAGTGCTTTCATTGATGCTGTGACATTGATGGGCTCTTCTGCCACTTGGACAAGTGAAATCCCATCTGACACCCCAGACTCCCTGACGCTGGACTCACCTTCCATTTGCCCTGACACTGTACTCCACATCTGCATACTGGCCTCATTCAGTAATTGGCTCCTCCCCTGGCTTTTGGTTGAACAACCCACAAGACCTGGGAAGTGACTGTTGAGTGTCCAGTACCCCCAAGGCTCTCCACATGTTGGGGGAACCCCAGCCATGGTTCCTGCAACTATGGCTGAATCCCTATACTGATGGCTGGGGGAGAGCTCTGGACTGATGGCGGACTCTTTCCTGAGAGACAGGGAAAGCTGCAGACTGGCAGGGATTCTTTCCTAAGAGGACTGCCTCTTGCTAGACCCACTTCCAGTTCTGGATTCTCTCTATAGCATTTTTGTCTCTATGAAAGACCTGGCACCAGGCACCCAGGGACCCTACAGGTTTAGCCTCAACACTTACCTAGCAGGGGTGACAACCCCCCTTGGTAATCCATCCTTCCCTTAGGTGATTCCCTAGGGACCAAGGGACACCTCAACTCTATATTAACCAATTCCTCTCTTGCAATGGGCAGATCACTCTTCCTGCAAACCTGAACACCTCCTTTTGGCTTGTTCTTCCCCTCCTAATGCCTCTTCCTCCTCTGACTTTGACCAGGCTAATTAATCACCCCCATTCTGGCCCCTGATCCTGATCCTCCATCTTCTTTGCCCTGCTCTGTTACTTCTTCTGTCCCCCCTCCCCAGCCTACCCAGTTCTCTCATAATGAAATCCCACACACATGTTCTAGCCCCGCTACCAGGAGGTGGCCAGTGTGGAGGGAATGATCAGAGTCCATGTTCCTATCTCATTCTCCAATATCTTTCCCAGATAGAGAAGTGGCTAGGCTCCTTCACCTCCAACTCCTCAAACTTCATTAAGGAATTTCAGTATCTTAGTCTTATGACCTTATTTGGCATGACATTTATATGAACATGTTCAACACCTTGAACCCTGAGGTGCACAGGAGAGTCTGGGAACAGGCATGCAATTATGCAGATGAGGTTCACCAATCAACCCCAACCCATCGCACTGGGGCTGAAGCAGTACCAGAGAGGGAACCCCAATGGAACTATAACATGAGGATTGGGCATCTGCGGCTGGGACGAGTTCCAAACCTGCATCCTTACAGGTCTCTGAAAGGCCTCCATTAAACCCATTAATTATGGTAAGCTTCAGAAAGTAATACAGGATAAAACTGAAAACCCACCCACCTTTCTGAGTCACCTCACAGAGGCCATGCTCAAATATACTAACCAGGACCCGGAAACTCCGGAGGGATGACATGACTTACTCATGACTTATTTTTTTCCCAAATCTACCCTAACATAAAGGCTAAATTGAGGCAGTTTGACAGGGGGCCCCTTACCCCACAGCCAGAGGTTCTAATGGTAGCATCCAGGGTGTAAAATGGAAGTGAAGAAAAAATTAAAAACTAAAATACCTAATACTAGTCAACACGTCAACACCTTTCAGTCAGCTAGATCTGCCCAGCCAGCCACTACTAGGGGCACCCTAGCTCCCAGAAGACCTCCAGGCCCATGCTTCAAGTGCAGAAAAGAGGATTAATGGGCACGAGCTTGCCCCAACCCCTGGAAGTCCCCAGGTCCTTGCCCAAAATGCCACCGAGTGGAACATTGGGCAGTGGATTACCCTGGTGATCAGAGAAGTACCAGGTCACCCTTACCTCCTTCCTCCAGTGACTTACTGGAATTGTAAATGGATGACTTAAGGGGCTCAGGACTTCTACACCTGATGACCATGACCATTCAGGAGCCCCAGGTGACCCCTAATGTGGCAGGAAGGCAGCTCCTTTTTCTTATAGATGCTGGAGCCACCTTTTCAGTGCTGCAGGAGTTTTGGAGACACACTTCCCCTGCCAAATCCTCTATTGTCAGGGTAGAGGGAGAATTATACCACCCCCTAAAAAACCCTCTAATAAGTTGTTGCCATATTGGACAAACTGCTTCACTCATTCCTTTTTAATAATTCCTCTGTGTACCAATTCCCTTCTGGGAAGGGACATCCTAACCAAATTGGGTGCCTCTATTTCCTTCTCACCCAGCATGCACCTCCACCAAGACTCCCCTACTATTCCTCTCCTCATGACCTTGTAGGAACACACAACCCAACCAGAGTCTTCATATCCCCTACTGCCCTCCCTTGTTCACTCCAACATCTGGGACACCCACATACACTCTGTAGCCGCGTGCTCATGTGTAATCATTCACCTGAAGGACCCAACATCCTACACAGCGCAGGACCAATATCCCCTTCCCCAAGAGAGCCTCTTAGGGCTTCAACCGATCATCCAGAATTTAAGGCAGAAAGGCTTCCTGTGCCCCACCAACTCACCTTATACCCCATTGTAAGAGGCTGGGCACCATGTCTTAGGGTACTGGCCACAGCATTTGTAATAACCCAGGAATTAAAAAAAAAAAAAAAAAAAAAAAAAAAAAAAAAAAAAAACTTTCCTTTGGCTCCCACTGAAATGCTCTCACCTCATCATCTGTCTGAACTTCTTACTTATACAGGTTGCAAACTTTACTGCCCTGTTAGGTGTTAGCTCTGTGAACTGCTCTTATTATGAACTCCTATTTCCTTTAAGACATGCCCTCCTTTAAATCCAGTTACAATCTAACCCCTGCTTTCCAACATACATGCTTCAGCAACCAATTGCTGCCTTGAGATCCTAGAAGAGTTACTTCCCTGCCCCTCCAATGTGCAGAAGGGGTTCTTACACAACCCTATCCTCCTCTGACATCTCATTTCTGAAAGAACTCTCCTCCACATGTGAAATTTGCCTACAAACCAATCCTACAGCCTTAAGACCCCCCACTTTTCCAACTCATCAGGCCTGTGGTGTCATTCCAGGGGTAGCCTGGCAACTTAACTTCACTCACATGCCCACAATAAGAAAATCTAAATACTGTTTGGTCATGATAGACACCTTCTCAGGATGAATTGAAGACATACCCACTTCCAATAAAAGGGCACTGTCTTTACCTTCATCCTTCATGAAATCGTTCCGTTCCTCACTTTGGAGTGTCTACCTCCTTCCAGTCAGATAATGGGTCTGAATTCATCTCTCAAGTTTCCCAACAACTTGCCAAGTCTCTTAAAGTTCCTTGGCATTTCCATATTTCCTTTCACCCAAGGTCATTGGGTAAAGTAGAACAAACAAACCAAACTCTTAAAAAATGTTTTAACCAAACTTTCTTTAGAATATCACCTTGACTGGGTTAAACTCCTGCCTCTTGCTCTTCTGGTCTTTACATGCTCCCAAGGAAACCTGAC
Organism: Sciurus vulgaris; assembly: GCF_902686455.1. Taxonomy (NCBI): domain Eukaryota; kingdom Metazoa; phylum Chordata; class Mammalia; order Rodentia; family Sciuridae; genus Sciurus; species Sciurus vulgaris. The sequence continues at coordinate 119,312,181 of NC_136461.1, read as the reverse complement.
AATATTTCCTCTTTTAAGCTGACATACCATTGTCCATCCTTCCCCTGGGGTTATTGCCCCTTCCTTCCCTCTTCTTTCTCCTTTATTCATTCCTCTCCTAAACCGCATTTGAACATTCCTATGGGGTGATGCCCACTCCTCCCTGCCTAGATTCTGGTCTGGTCCCCTGGCTTAACCTTTTCAAATAGGAAACCAAGTTCTTATCTATGTTCCTCAGGAGGCTACAGCCCTTCTATCTCCCAAATGGCAGGGACCCCATATAGTGATCCTGGCTATGCCAACAGTTGTCAAGGTGCGACATTTACCAAGATGGGTACACATTTTTCTAAACTGGTTTTTCTGGTCTCTTGAATAGCAGCCATCAAAGTTTTGGCCTGGCATTTTGGTGGACCAACTCCAACAGTTGGAAGTTCCCGTTGGCAGCAGTTTACTTTTTAATGTAAGCGTTAGTGAACATGGTTAAAATTTTTTAATGACTTTTTTCAGAATGATTTGAATATAAGACATTTGATCAAGATGTCCAAGCTGCCCAAAGATAATTTTTTGGTCCCCTGAGGGGGTCATCTGACAGTGAAAGTTGGCCATTCTCTGTCACAGAATCTAGAGAGAAAAGATGTCATACCAGGTCTTATAGGAATTCCCTTCTCTGGAATTCCTGGAAATTTGTCAATATGCATTGAAGGGAAGTACATGACAAACATGAGGGAAACTGACCCATGTCCATACTCAAGGGCAACAAAAAATAGAAAAAGATGAACAAACACAGAACAGGTAAGATGCCAAAGGCAATGACAAGTGGCCTCTCTTGATTCCTGGCCTGAAGGCCTGGGCAATGTCTTGCCACAGTCCTGGACTCAGGAAGTAATCCGGTGTCCAGCCTTCCTCAGAGTCCCCAGATACAGATCAGCCAGAAACAGACTCACTGGTGTCCCCTGGGGGTACAGAAACAAGTGCCTCTCGGAATTTATTTCAGTTCTGGGGTGTGGCTCCACAGACAGTGGCAACTTGGGGCTGAGGAACATCTCTCAGAGTCCTTCCCCTAGGAGCAAAAGCTTTTGTGGCCTCTCTGCCCACCCACAGGAACTTCCAGGTCAGTGGTGAGTGGTGGTTATCCACTGGGCAGCGAGGATCTCACTAGGGCCTCCAAATGTTATGGGGCGCAACTTAAGAACAGACCAATCACCACAAAGAAGTCCAAATTTGAGAGTCTTTATTAGCCGATAGGCTGACAGTCTCACACAATGCTCCAAAACTGGCTAAGGGAGAAAAGCCCTGACCACAGGGTTGCAGGAGTTTTTATACCATCAGTCAGTACATACATCAATCATTAGTGTCTGTTGCTATGATTCAAAACTATAAACTAACAACATGGGATCTGAAACCATTAGCAGAGGGGAAGTGGGTCAAAATGACCTTACTTTGGTACAAACTAAAGAGTGGTCACTAACATCTAAACAATCAGTATTGACATCACTGTTAACATGGTACATTGTTTAGGAAACTAGGAATCAAAAAGAACAGTTTTTCATTATATAAGAATTGTTCATTTTGTATTGCCAAACATGTCATACTAAGTAACTGAAGATGGGTACAGAGGCGGGGGTGTTACCATGGGAGAAGCTAAGCAACTGTTGATAGGTACAGAGGCAGGCATTCTTGTGGGAGAAGCATTTCCTAAGTAACATGGAGTCTCAGAGCAAAATGGAGTCTGTTTAGTTATTGCTGGTATAGACATGGAGTCAAATCTGACAGCTCAACACAAAGTTAACTCCCTATATGTCTGATATGTAAAAATTCATTCTGCTGTCATGTATAACTAAAAAGAACAAATAAAATTTAAAAAAATAAAAATAGAATAAACAATATTATCACTAACTCATTTATTCAAATGAGAAGATGGAAATGTAATGAAAACCTTGGTCCCAATACATGCAACAATAAAGATTTAATGAAAAAAGTTCTTAAGAAACATAATTCATAGAAAGGGAGGAAAATAAGAAAATGAACATTGGATAGGCTATATGCTTATTTGCTATTAAAATAATAAACTAGAAATAAATAATAAAATAATATAAAAGTAAATAATTCTAATATATTTTGCCTTTTTTTTTTCAAATCTCTCAGCGAAGAAAAATACTACCCTCGCAAATTTAGTGAATTCTGTCAACAACTTAAAGAAGAAAAATGCTAGTATCTTTGAGAAAACAGAAGGCAGCAGATCCCAATTTATTTTGTAAAGACATCATATTGCTAACACTGAACACTTACAAAGAAATTATTAAAAATTACATACTCAAAAATTCTAGGCAAAAGAAGATTGAAGGAATTTGACTCATTTAGATTACAAATGCATTGATTGTGTAGATCTTATTTAAGGCTGACAATAGCTATAAGACAAAAGATGGGGTAAGCAGCCTAGAGGCAAATAAGATTCTCCATTTACAGCACAGTCTAACTATAAAGCACCCACACCATTAGAGTTTACTAAAAAGTACCATATTGAGTTTTCCTGTTCTTCTTAGGTTAGTGGGTTAAGATAAGGTTCTCGACAGATGTACAGCTGTAATTGCAGGTGAGTGTTCTCCATCAGTCACCAGAATTTCAGTTTGGAACTGAATTTAACAGCAAATTTTCTCTTTAAAACACCTGTTCATGATTGTGCATATATTTTACCACTAGGTGGTACAGAGAGCTAAACAGTTAAACAAAGGCTCTGGAGAATTGAGGGGTTTTTTTCCCTCTGTGTGTGTCTGTATATATTCTCAATACAACATGATAATAGCAGACACCTCCTGTACCATCACTACTGAATTCTCCCTTCAGAGGCTTACTTCAGCTGCATCGCACACCCTCTGCACTTCTGCCCCAAGACTCTTCTCCAGATGCTGTCAGTTTGGGGGAGGTAACACCCCATGTGACAATCCTTGACTATTAATGATGGAAGGTGCACATGATGGAGCATGTGCTTCTCCTATGTCCCTCAGGTGAATAATTCAGAAGCACAATTGGTATGGAGGGTCAGACACTCTCGGCTTCTCATAATGGTGACAAGGCTGCGAACACCACTGTACTAGCTTTTGCCCTTCCTAGTATTCCACCTCTGGCACCTGATAGCATGCCTCCAAATCAAGTTTTACCTATGAAACTCCTAATACCATCATAGATTACTTTGACTTTCCCTCCTTTCTGCTTCATGGTCTGATGTCTGGAAGAAACCTACGCATAACTTAAGCATGACCCATTACCCTTATAAAGAATATTTTCAATCTGAAAAGTCTTCCCCATGGCTGCCCTTTCCAGTCAATAAACTTTTAAAGGGAACCAATATTCTGATCTCTACAATATTAGATTAATTTTGATTGTGTTTTTGAACTTCACATCACTGAAATCTTCATAGAAAGTACTGTTTTCTCTCTTTTTCATTGAACATTATTTTTGTGATGTTTATTCATGTTGAAGCATGTATCAATAGTTAAATCTTTTTCATAGCTATATAGCACCTCATTGTGTGATGGTGCAACGGTTTGCCCATTCTACTGTAGATGGACATTTGAATCGTCACAGGACTTTAGTTATTTTGAATCGTGCTGCCCTGAACATTTTTAGACAAGTCTTTTTGTTTATTTTGTTTTGTTTAATTTGTCTTTTTGTTTATTTTGTTTTGTTTAATTTAAGATTTGAACACCGGGCCTCATGCATGCTAAGCAAGGCAAGTGTTTTCACCCTAAACTACATCCCCAGTTCTTATTTTATTTTGATATAGGGTCTCACTAAGTTACCCAGACTGGCCCTGAATTTATAATCCACCTGCTTAAGTACTTTTTATAGTTTTATGAAGAGTGTCATTGAAATTTTGAAGGGGATAGCATTGAATCCATAGATTGCTTTGACTAGTTTGGGATTTTTAATGAGATTAATTTTTCTAATCCATTCTTTGAACATGCCTTTTAAATATAAATACTCATATCTCTTAGGATACACACAGGAATGAGATTTCTGGGTCAGAATTTACACTTTTTTTAGAAGTACCATTTTATTAATTTTTACGTTATTTTTGTTGTTTATTAACACATGAATTATACATATTAATGGGGTTTAGTGTGATATTTCCACATATGCACAAGCCTGAAAGATTCCTTATCCACCCTCCCACACACATACACACCCTCCTCAACTTCCACTAATCACTGTTTTATATTGTTTTACTTTTCATTCTTTTACTTATGAGAGGAAATATACAGTTTTCGTTTTTCAGTGTTGGGGTTTATTTCACTTAATATACTGTCATCCAGTTATATCCATTTTGCAATAGATCACAGGATTTTTCTTTAAGGCTCAATAGTTAAGTTTTCATATATTCCACATATTTTAAATCCAATCGTCTGTTGATGGGCACCAAGGCCAGTTCCATATCTTAAATATTACAAACAGTATTGTGCAAAATGGATATGTAGGTATCTCTTTGGTATGCAGGTATGATTACCTTTGGGTATATATACAGAAGTGGGAGAGCCGAATCATGTGGTACACCTATTTTTAGTTTTCAGAGGAACCTCCATACTGACTGTTCTCAATAATGGCTAACCTCATTTCCTTTCCCATCAACATTGTATGAGAGTTCCTTTTTTTTTTTTTTAACAACCTCTCCTGCATTAGTTGTTTCTTCCTTTTGTTTTGCTTGATAATAGATATTCTGTGAATAATGAAGTGGTATCTCATTGTAGTTTTGATTTTGCATTTACCTGATGTCTAGTGATATTGAGTACTTTTTTCTACTTGTTGACCATTTGTATTTCTTGTTTTTTGTTTTGATAATTGCTTTTTCAAATCATTTACCCATCTTTAAGTGAATTACTTCTTTAATTTTTTGATTTTTATATAATTTTGATATTGACCTTCTATGAGATAGATACTTGGCAAACACTTTATGTAGCATGTCTCTTCACTCCTTTAACTGTTTCCTTTGATGTGAAGAAGCTTTCAGTTTGACATTCCCATTTGTCAATTTCTATTTTTGTTTCCTGTGCTTTCGGGGGTTCTTGCTAGGAAACCATTGCCTGTACCAATGTCTTGAAGTGTTTCATTTTGTTTCCTTCTACTTATTTGAGATTTTAGGTCTTACATTTAGGTCCTTGATCCATTTTGAGTTAAATTTTTTATATAGGTTGAGAGGTGAGGGTCAAGTTGATGTCTTCTGCCTGGGATATGCATGTTTCCAACACTTTTTATTTAATATAGTATCCTTTTTCAAATATACTCTTTTGAGGCCTTTGTTGAGAATAAGTGGAGTGTGTAAATGAGTTTGTTTATTTGGGGGATATCTATTCTGGTGCACTGGACTGGGTGTCTGTTCTTAGGCGATACAATGCTGTTTTGATTACTGTGGCTCTGCAGTGTATACTGTGGCTCTTCAGTGTATACTGTGGCTCTGTAGTATATCCTGAAATCAGGTATTATGATGCTTCTAACTTTTTTGTTGTTTTTTGTTTTTCGTTTTGTTGTTGCTGTCGTTGTTGTTGTTGTTGTTGTTTTCAAGATTGCATTGGCTAGTCAGGGTCTTTTGTGCTGCTATATGAACTAGAGGACTCTTTTGTAGTTTTGTGAAGAGTGGCATTGGAATTTTGAAGGGGATTGCATTGAATTAATGGATTGCTTCAACTAGGATGGAATTTTAATGATATTACTTTTTCTAATCCATGAATATTCTGCCTGTGAATGTGTGTGTATGTGTGTGTTTGTGTGTCTTCTTTAATTTCTTTCATCAGAGTTTTCATCAGTTCATTCTAGATGTCTTTCACTTCCTCGGTTAAGTTTATTATTTGGGGTTTTATTTTGGTTTTGGTGATGAGTTTTTCTTTGTGTGTTTGTTTCTTTGGTACAGTGAATGGAATTGATTTCCTAATTTCTTTTTCAGTAAGTTTGTTATAGGTGTATAGAAAAACTATGGTTTTGTTCTGCTACTTTGCTGAATTTGTCATCATTTCTAATAATCTTTTGGTGGGGTCTTTAGGTTTCTACATATAAAGAATCGTATCATCTGCTAATAAGGATAATTTGACTTCCTAATTTCCTATTTGTATGGTTTTATTTCTTTAATTACTCTGGTTCAAAACTTTAATACTAATAATTACTGTGAGAGTACCTAGTTCTGTCTTTTTTCTGATTATAGACAAAATGCTTTTAGATTTTCCCCAAGCAGTGTGATGCTGCCTATGACGTTGTCATATATACTCTTTATTACGTTGAGGTATGATCCATCTACAGATAGATAATTTGTTGAGGACTTTTGTAATAAAAGATTGTTGGATTTTTTATCAAATGCTTTTTCTGTGCTTATAGAGAGGACCATATGGTTTTTGTTCTTAACTCTATTGATGCAATGTATTATATTTAGTGATTTTCATATATCAAGTCATCCTTGAATCCCTGCATGAAATAATAGTGAATGATATGATGTTGTTGAATTTGATTTGCTGATCTTTTGTTGAGAATTTGTACATCTAAAAATAAATAAATAAAATGATTTTTACACCTATAGTTACTAAGGCTGTTGGACTATATTCTTTTGTTGTTGTGGTTTTCTTCTTGCCTGGTGTTTGCAACAGGGTGCTACTGGTCCATAGAATTGAGTTTGAAAGGGTGCCCTCTCTCTTAGTTCTATGGAATATCTTGAGAGAAAATAGTGGGTTAGCTCTTGAAATTTTTGGCAAAATTCAGCAATAAAGCCATCTTTTTCTGTGTTCTTATTTTTTTGAGAGACATTTATTATTACTCAGTTTTACTACTTATTATGGGTCAATTCTATTTTTTATGTCCTCAAGGTTTAATTTTGGTGGTTCATAGCTGTGCAGAAATTTGTTCATTTCTTCTATGACTTCCAATTTGTTAGCCTATAGGTTTTCATAATGCATGTAATGAATCTTGGTATTTCTTTGGGTAAATTATAATACTTTCTTTTTCATTTCTAATTTTATTTATTTGGATTTTCTTTCTTTTTCTTGGTTAGTCTACCTAAAATGTGTCAATTTGTTTATCTTTTTAGAAAACAAACTCTTTGATTTTTCTTATTAGTTTTCCTTCTCCTTTTCATTTATTTTGAGATGATTCTTGTTATTTCCCTCCAATTTGGGGCTTAGTTTGTTCTTGCCTTTCTAAATCCTTGAGATGCAATGTTAGGTTGTTTATTTTGAATTTCTTTGTGTTTTGATGTAGGCACTGCAGGACAGCTGACTGCATTACAGACTCACTGAGGAATGAGAACAATTTCTGGATTGTTTTCATGCAGGGTAGGGGGCACTTGCACATGTTGGACGGCTGGCTGTTTGTTGGCACCTCTGTACAAGGCTACCTCTTCCCCAGATTATAGGGTACCACGTGAGTTTGGACCTAAGACTTGGACTTTCTGCTCTGCTTAGATTCCATGTAGCTAGGATTGTGGGGTTGTACTCACCCTTGTGAACTTATGGTGAAATGATGGGAAAGTAAAACATAAAACAAAAAATACTGCCATATCTCCCAGTCACTAGAGCAGGACACACTCTAGCACGGGGTACAATTTCAAAGTGTTGCCCAATGACAGCAGCTTAGGTCATGGGGCACACAGGATGTGTAATGTGGGCTGCCCAAATTGTTTGAGTCTTGTGAGTTCTGTGGGAATAAACTATAGGGTCAATGGGGACCAGTCTGCATTTTTACTAAGAAGTCTGTCTTGGCCAATCCAGTTGGGAAAGACTGTGGGAGAGGCAGGGTGTCTCACTGTCCTTTCTATAGGGCTACCTTGGGTTCTTCTGTACTGCAGGGATTGTGTCACTTCCCTGCTGCTCTCAGGCTCCATTCAGAACAAATTTATTTATTCTTTGTTGTGTTTCTTTTTTTGTGGGGAAGAATAAAGTCAGGCTGCTCTATTCGGTCATTCTACGGACATCAAATTTTAATTTTTTTAAAAAAGACAGCCAACTAACCAGTACCACTGATATGCAGAACCAACTTCCTTGACATTTAAAGAAATACACACACACACACACACACACACACACACACACACACACAGTCCCACAGTCCCACCTAGATTGGTTTAGAGCCAACCCAGGCTTGTAGATATGGGGAAAATATAAGTGAGAGATACCCAGTGGTCCAATTGTCAGAGCAGATGACTGTAGAGATTTCCACAGAACTCACGGACCCCAGTTTACATTTGTGTGTAGATAGACAGACAGACAGACAGAAAGATAGATAGTCTATATTCTTTAGTTTATTTCATGTATTCTATATATCTATTCTTGTGCCAATGCAACCCGTCTTGGTTACTTTAGATTTATAGTAAATCTTGATAATAATCAGAGTAACCTTTCCACATTGTAGTTTTCAAGTACATCTTGGGTATTCTCAGTCCTTTCCTTACTCATAATTATTTTTAGAATTAGCTTCTCAATTTCCATAGGAATACCTGCTGAATTTGATTCAGCATTCACAGTTCTCTAGTTGATTTTGATGAGACTGGCATCTATATTGAGTTTCATATTTAGATTCCCTTTAGTAATCTGTGTGGTTTTCTTGTGACATCACTAAAAGAAAACAAAAATGTTTTAAAAGCTCAAGGAAAAAAGAATACAGAGTCCTGGCATTCATGTCTTTTATTATTGGCAAACAATTTTCACCTTGGACACCAGGTGTGAAACAATTCTAGGCACAAAATCCCAGTAGGGATTATAGGAAAACAAGTGAAAACAAGGGTCAGAAATTCCCCAGGACCTATGGAGGCAAGCAAAACTTGTCAGCAATATCAATATATGTAACAACTTGAACAAGTGCCCAGGAACTGCTAAGGATCCTTTGTATGTCATCCTAAAAGTCTAGGAATAGGAGAAAGCATGACCAGGACAGACCTGTTTGAGATAAGAACAGAAAATAGGTTTTCAGAAAATAGAAATACAAGAGAGACCCAAACTGAATTTTTTCTTTCTTCAAGCTCCCCCAGGGGTGGTCTTGCTGCTACTTTTCCATTTTTATTGTGAAATATAAAAATGATCAGGCATAAAACAAATACAAAAAATTAATAGAAAAATATATACATTCAATTCCAATGTCACAAAGTTGGTTGGTTTCTTGAAATCAACTCAAGAAAGAGACTATTGCAGTGCTGTGAATTGGTGTTTTTTTCCCCCAAATGTTCAATGCTGGAATATTGGTTCCCAATAAAAACATATTGAGAGGTGGTGGATCTTCAAGGTGTGAAGCCTAGTGGAAGGTAATTATGTGATGGGTGCATGCTATAGTTTGGGTGTTGAATGTCCCCAAAGGCTCATGTGTTAAATGTCTGCTTCCCAGGGTGGGGTTAATGGGAGGTGGTGGAACCTTTAGGAGGTGAAGTCCTTAGGTCATTAAGAGCTTGCCCTTGAAGGGGCTGTAGGGCTTTGGCCTCTTCCTCTTTCCTGTCTTCCTCTTCTTTGCTCCCTGGGTTATGATACAAACAGTTTTACTCTGCCATAATCTCCCAGCATGATGTGCAGCCTCACCACAGACCCAAAGTGAAATGGGGTCATATAATTGTGGACTGGAACCTCTAAGACTGTGGGCCAAATAAAACTTTTCTCTAAAAGTTATTATGTCAGATAGTTCACTATAGTGATAGAAAACTCATTAACACAGGACACCACCCTGTATTAGTCAGGTTCCTACTGAGGAGTTAGGAAAAGTTGATACCTGAACTCTGAAGATGTCATATGTGGTGTTTAGTTTTAATTAAACTCATTTATTTCTCTGTATTTTCTCTCATGTGTTATAGTTATGATTGGTTTACATATGCTCTGCTCTAAAGTGTGAGTTTTTATTCTTCTATCCTTCTGAATGTTACTGCGGAGGTTATCCTTCCGAATGTTACTGCGGAGGTACTTGATAACCATTGATTGAATGTCTATTTAAAAAATAACATATATATATATATATATATATATATATAAAGTAGATTTGTTTTACATTTTTTGCTTATATTCTGAATTATGTACATCTTTGAGTTTCTTTTTTCACTAGGAAAACTGAAGATTATTTTTGATAATCATTAATTTTTCTTTGATGCCTTTGTCTTTCCTAAATCCAAACATTCATGTTCTGGATAATTCTCAGTCACAATTTCTATTCCCATTACATGTTCCGTATTCTTATGAAACTCCTACTGCAAGTTATGTTGATTTCAAACTAATTTCAATCTTCACATATTTCAACTTCTTTGACATTCTCAAAGCTCTTTATCTCTGTATTGTACTGTAGAAATTTCAAATCTTCCAATTTGAAATACTTTATAATTAAATTCTCTTGTTGCTGTTTAATTCACCTCTGAATTTTAAGTTATAGTGTTATAGTCCACATATTTGCTGCTTTGACCAAAGGACCTGACATAATAGGGTAGAGGGAGGAAAGATTGGGGCTCACAGTTTCAGAGATCTCAGTCCACAGATAGCCAACTGCATTGCTCTGTGCCTGATGTGGTGAAGAACATGAAGGCACAGGGTGTGGAGGAGGAAAGCAGCTCAGGACGTGGCCATCAGGAAGCAGAGAGAAATTTTTGCTCACCAGGATAAAATATGTATCTCAAAGTCATGCTCCTAATTACCCATCCAATTAATCCTTATCAGCAGATTGATTAATGCACTGATTAGGTTAAGGCTCTCATAACCTAATCAGATAACCACTGAATCTTCATGCATTGTCTCACGTGTGACACCTCAGATCTAAACATAACATACAGCAAAGAAAGTTATTGCAAAGTTTTAGCTTGCCTAAAACTACGCCTTTAAAAATAATGCCTTTCTTTCTTGTATTATTTCGTTTTATATCCTCAAGCTTCTCAAATATAATGTCCTCTATTTGTGACTTCTTAAGGAAAATAAACTACTTATTTCATCTGGCAGTTTCTATGTGATAGATTATTTTAGCTCCTGTTCTCCAATTTTGGACTGTGGTCTGACAAAGAAAGGTTTTCTGTGTGGGTATTCTTCACACCTTGTTTGACGGGGCTTGTTTTGATCAACTTTGTTTTAAATTCCACCTGCTGTCATGGAGGCATTACAAATTTTTAGTCGCTTGTTATTTTAATTTATTACCCATTTTATCCCTGGAACATGCAAGTATGTATTTGCAAAATCTCAGCTTAGACCAGTGATTTGTAATACTCAAAATGAGAAAAGTAAAACAAAAATCAACCAATGTTTAATGAATAAATAGAAAAGTTTCCTTCCTTATATAATTAGGTGCATATTTTTCTATTTTATTCTGTCACAGAAGTGAGGGTATGGCCTAAATCTCCAATTTTTTCTTTTTTATTAGATTTTTTTTTGTTACATGTAGCATTACAATTAATTTTGGCATAATTATAAAAGCATGGGAAATACTCTAATCCCCAGTACTTCCCCTTTCTCTTCCTTCCTCTCTTCACCTGTTCCCTTTCCTCTACTGTACTGACCCTTCTGCTATTTATTATAGTTTTTTTTCAATTAGTGTCTAGTGGATACACATAAAGGTGAGATTCACTGTGGTATAATCATGTATGTACATAGGAAAGTGAGGTCAGATTCCTCCCGCTGTTCTTCCCTTGTCTTTTGCCCCAACTCTCCCCTTCGATGCCCTTCCTCTGCTCCACTGAATTTTCTTTTTCTGTTTTGGTGGAATTTCCTGCCACTTTTCTTTTCTTTACTCTTTTATTACTTTATTTTCTTTCCTTTTGATTTTCTAGTAGCTTGCACAAATGAGGGAAAATATTTGATCTTTCACTCTCTTACAGCTGGCTTATTTCATTTAGCATGATGGTCTTCATCTATTTCCTAGAAAATGCCATAATTTCATTCTTCTCTATGGCTGAGTAATATTCCATTGAGTACATATATCATATTTTCTTTATCCATTCATCTGTTGACAGGCAAATAAGTTGGTTCCATAGCATGACTATTGTAAATTTTGCTGCAATAAACATTGATGTGGCTGCATCACTGTAGTATGTTTATTATTGATCTTTTGGATATATACCAAGACTAGAATAGCAGGGTCATGTGGTGGCTCCATTGCTAAATTTTGGAGGAATCTTTATAGTGCATTCCAAAATGGGTTATGCTAATTTGCAGTCCCCACAACCAGGCCTACACTTACTATTATTTGTATTCCTGATGATTGCCATTCTGACTGGAGAGAGATGAAATTTCAGTGTAGTTTTGATTTGTATTTCCCTGATTGCTAGAGATGGTGAGGATTTTTTTTCTATATTTATTGGGCATTTATAATTACAGAAGCCTCCATTCTAACTCTTACTTTGTTCACCTATTCCTGAGCCCTTATCTTTGGAAACAGGAGACCACAGAAGCCAAACTCTGGGGAATCCAGGCACAGCAATATCTTGTATGCACAGGTATTAGATCCTCTGTCTACTTTAATGTCCCTGCATTACTGTGCTCCCAAGAGAGCTTCCGTAAATTCATTGTAAATGTAGCTCTGTATTTAAAAAGAGTTTAAAATGTTGTTTTACATTTCTGGGTATGTTTTAATGGTATGTCATTTTAAGGTATGTAGGGTGCCATCTTGGCGAAACAGAATACATAACTGTGTCTTCTATATTTACACAGAGAATTCCAAGGATTGAGTAATAAATTAATGTTGTAGGTTTGGAAAATGGGTCAGGAAGGAAGGTCGAGATTAGATAGAATAGAAAGGAGGGAGTATCAGAACAGAGAGGAGGCCCTTGGAGCTGAGACTAAAGTTAAGAATGATAGCAAATACATGAGAGAATGAGAAAGGAGGGAGAAGCAGATTGGTGGAAAAGAACACAAGGATGGGTACAGATGGGAGCACAGCAATTGACAAAGAACATCAGAGCCTTAAGTCATATTAGTTAATACTCAGTTCTTTCCAGCCATTGCACATACAAGGACACTGAGGTCAAAGTGATGACATGCTCTTTGTAATTCACTGCAGGTGCTCCATGCAGTAGATCACCGTAATTCTCATTCTGAATCTCCTTTCACTGCAAGAAATTTGCTGTGAGAAATGAAAAACAAACAGACCATATATAAGGGAGCCAAAAAGGCAAGAGAAAAACTTGAGAAAGTTTAGAAGGGGAAATGAGAAGCCCAGTATAGGCATAAAAATTATGAGGAGAAGTGGATTTCTCTAGGAAGGAAATCAAATTTTGTGCTGGTGAAGTAGGGGAAGTCAGGTGGCAGAGTGAGATTGTGTGGGAAGGGGAGCTCACATCTGGGTTCTGAGTAAAGCTAATTGGGGGAAGGAGAAATTCAGGAATTGCAGTGGTATGTAGGGGAGCAACAATTAGACATGTTAAGAAGAACGCAAGCGTGATTGTGGCCTAGGCAACAGTGATTCAAGAAGAGGAGTCCTGAGGGAGGGTCTTGTGACAAAGGGAAGAGTCCTGGATGGCCCTAGGACACTGGGACACCCTGCCTGGCTGAGCTCTAATTGACATATATTTTACCCATCTTGGCTTTTCTTCATGTTTTCCTGTGACCAGGGAACACACAAGTATCAGTGATCCGTATAATCTTCTTCTTTCTCGAAGATTTTCTCTTTTTCTGTTCCTGGTCACTTCTCCACCTATTTTATCTCTTGACTTTTTCCTACAATCTTATTCTTCCTCAGCTCCTCCAACTCTCAGCATCCCCCAGGCAGCTCCCAATGGTCTCCAGCCTTTCCTCTCTCCTCCTTCAGATCTTGTCTTTCACCTATTAACTGAGAGCACACTCAGGGGTGGAGTGGACTGGGAAGCTGTAGATCCACAGTGGGACTCTGACACAAGCACCAGCTGCTACCTGCAGCATTACTGATCAGGAGCCACCAGACCAGAGGAAATTGAGGGAAAGAAACTTGGGGCTCTGATTCTTTTCTCTTTGTAATCTACTCTCTTCACTCTTCATTATGTCTTCTTCCCCAACATCTGCTGCACCCTTAGTATCTCTTATCCGACCATGACATTTTGGTCCCAGATCCTCATTCCTTATTTAGTTAATTTTATTTTCTGTCTTTCCTACCCAAACCAACTGTCCTCTCCTTGCTTTTCCCACACTACACTCAAGAGCACCAGTCATTTTTTCGGGGGGATGTAGGGAAAAAGGAAAATGTGGAGCCTTAACTTAGCCTATTCAGGCTGCTATCACAGAATGCCACAGACAGGTGGTTTATAATTCTCATTCCTAAGGGTTGCAACCTCATAATCTAAACACCTCCCAAAAACCCCACCTCCTAGTACTTTCATATTGGTGGTTAGGACTACAATATATGAATTTGGGGAAGAAATAAAGATACACACCATAGTAGGTTTGTGCTCAAAAATTCAGAAGAAAGATGCTTTTAAAGGTACTAAAATTCAAAATATTTTAAATTTATTTTGAAATTTCTGTCTTTGCTGTTGTGGTTATTTTATTGCTATTGTTTGTTTAATTTACTAATGTTCATCCCTTGAGCATAGGGTTACTTACAGGATGATTTCAGGAACCCTTAGTCACCTGGAGACCCCACTCCATTACTTCAGGTAAGCTTCCTACTGGTTACCTAGCTCCACCTGTCCCAGCTAACCAAATGACTTACCTGCTGGGTTGAAAGGGAAGTTAATCTCTCTTTCCCAAAATGATCACTCCAACACTTGGTACATGGGTAACCACTGAGAAATTGTAGGTGAATTGTATAGAGATACACAAGATACTTGGGGAAAGGGTGGGCAAGAGGCTCACCCTGAACAATTAAAAAAAAAAAAACAACAACAACAAGACTGGATGGAATGGCTACAGCTATGTTCTGTACGGACACTGTTGGGTGCATGTCCCATTCTCCCTTTGTGCCTGCCAGGCATGAGATAGTGGCAGAGGCTTATGGAAGAAAAACCAGCCCTGCTAATAAGACCTGGTCACTGTAGTGGTGGCAGAGTAGAGGTGGATAAGCAGAGTCTAGAGTTACCAGAAGCCCTAGAGAATGGGGAGCAAGTGGCAGAGTGCTGCACATGCAAGTGAGATTGTGAGATGTAGAACATCAAAACAGCAGAAGAGGATCCTGTGAGCTCCCATATGGTTTCACTGGAGGAATCCTGAACAAATGGTAGATGAGGAAGTGGTGTTTCTTGAAGATCCGTGACATGGGCCTCAAGCAGTGGAAATGCTGCTTCTCTGTGAGGTGGGTGAGAAGGGGACTTCATGATACTTAACATCTAACAGAATGCCTTAGAGAATTGGAAATTTTGGATACATTAAAAAAGGAACAATTTGCAGTTGGGCTCCTGATAGGAATGAGGAAACTAGTACACAGGCTGAAAAAGGCTAAGAAGTGCTGTGGACTTTCTTGATGTGGAGAATCCTGGGATTAGAGGGGCAAACTGTCCCAGGCCAACCCATAAGCTATTTAGCTCATTAAACTGGTACACAAATACACCCCAGGTTTGCCAGTTGTGCATAAGAAGCTGAGGTCATCTTGGGATGGTCATTTTTCAGCAGATCTAGCAGAACAAGGAGCTCAAATTCATGAGTTCAGGGCTGAGTTCAATACATGATTCTGGCAAACACAGCAGGGGAATCTAGACTCATCCTAGCAAATCCACAGGATTTCAAGCGTAGAGAGTGTTTTGCCCAGTGGTATTAAAGGTCAGGGAGATATGAAGAGCATGTCTCCCTCTCCTCCTTTGAGACTGGCAGCAAGTGGAACCAGTGGCAGCGGGTCAGGAAATCAATTTGGTGAGAGTGAGGCACTCATGGATAGACCCAGGAGGCCAGGAAAGGCAGTATCCCTGAACAACAGAAGCGGCAAAGGATTGGCTCTCCTGTCCTACAAGTAGAGCCCTGGGAAGACTCCTGGGGTACAGGCCTAGAGGTGCATTGATGTAATGTTGACTAACGATCCCCACACAATAAAATACCTAGGGCCATACTAGACCTAAGCTCCACACTTGGGAGTTTCACCTACAGAAACTCATCTCACAGAACCCAGCAGCATCCACACCCTTGAGTGGAGCTGACAGCACTTCCCACCCACTCCACCATTCTGCTGAGAAGGGTAACTGAGAAATGAAAACAGTTCTGCACAGACAACAAGAATATACTCTCATTGACTATTATGATTTTTTAATATGTATTGACTGATTCATGGATATATATATATATACGTATATACATATTTATTTCTGCTTTCTCATTTCTAGCATGTCTTGAAGGTAATTTTCCTTTCTATGTTTTTTTTCTTTTTTTTAATTAAAATATTTTTTTTTATTTTTACAGACTGCATTTTGATTCATTGTACACAAATGGGGTGCAACTTTCTGTTTCTATGGTTGTACACAGTGTAGATTCACACCATTCATGTAATCATACATGTACATAGGGTAATACTCTCTGTTTCATTCTACTACTTTCCATCCCCCACCCCTTCCCACCCCATTTTCTTCTACACCATCCAAAGTTCCTTCATTCTTCTCTTCCCCCCACCACCCCTTCTTGTTGTATATTGTCATGAGGGTTTCAGTTTTTCACTACTATATTTCGGATCGGTTTTATATTGTGAGTTTCACAACTCTGTTTCCCTTGTTTCTTTTTTTCTCTCTTTCTTTTTTTTGCTTTTTTTTTTTTTGCTGATACTGAGACTATTGTTCTCTCTTTCATTCTTCAATTTTGTACATTTATTTTTTCTCCTCTAGTAAACAACACATCCTATGTTGACTCTGCAGCTGACCTATTCACCTTTTGAGATTGCAAACCCTTTCCTACCCTCCAATTTTCACTTTTTTCCTCTTGATTAACTCTATTCTTAAAGTCTCTTACCACTAATTGGTTTAGAAATGCATCAGATGCCATCACTAATGCTATCACATCAATTAATAAAGCAAAAGTCACAGATAACTAACCTATTATTTTATTTTATGCCAGACATAACTCGTTTACTGCTGATAAAAATTTCTGATCCTACAATTTCTGTGTACTGTCTCAATTAACATTGTAGATGTCATAATAGGAACTAAGTAAGTAATTCAGTGCTATATATTGTATGCGTAAGTTGTTGCTATTATTTGGCTCCCTCTAATCTGTGAGGCACTGGAAACCTACAGGGTCACTAAATGCTTGTATAGTAGAAGCTCCACTGCTTCAGATCTATTCAGATACATGGGCAGACACAAAAACAATATAAAAAGGAGGGGAATAAGCCATCCCAAACAAACCAGAATGACTCAACAACAGACACTCCCAACATAGCAGTGGACGAAATGTCAGGAAGGAATTTGGAAAATTTATAGGTAAACTGGTCTACAAGATGAACTATGATTTAAGGAGTGAAATTAGAGAGAATATACAGAAAGTGGAAGATCACTATAATGAGATAGAAATTCTGAAGAATAATCAATCAGAAATCTTGAAATGAAGGACTCAACAAACCAAACCAAAATTCAATGGAAAGAATCACCAATATGCTAGACCATTTGGAAGACAGATTTTCAGGCAACAAAGAATATACTTTAGAAAATAAAGTAGATCATAGAGAAAAGATACTAAACGACTATGAACAGAATTTTTAAGAAATATACGATGATTTTAAAAGGCCAAATCTAAAATTCAGAAGGACATATGAAGACTCTGAAAGACAAACAAAAGACATGCACAGTCTTTTCAATGAAATATCAGAAAATTTTGCAATTATTAAGGATGAAAAAGAAAATCAAATACAAGAGGCATATAGAATTCCAAATACACAAAATTACAACATACCCACTGAAAGTCAATTATGAAAATACCTAACATACAGAATAAGGACAGATCTTTAAAAAGCAACAAGAGAAAACTGACTGGGCACATTTAGAGGTAAACCAATCTGAATCTCAGCTGATTTTTCAATCTAGAAACTCAAAGATAAGAGGTCTTAGAATAATATATACCTCTTTCTACACAGAGATAGCCACAGTCCCCAAGCCAGTGGAGAGCTCCAACCCACAAGCAGCCTCTGGGACTAGAGCAGGGAAGCCAGAGACTTCTCCAGGCAGCCCTGCTCCCTCTGGCTGCAGGCTATTTCCATGTGGGGATCCAAGATGTCGGACTACAGGATGACTGCATCTCCAGTCACTCCAGAACTCAGGATTCAAGAAGGGGAAGCATTGAGAGACTCTGACTAAAATAGAGCCACAGGGTGAGTCTCCCCCATCCGGTGAAGCTCGGACTGGGCGGCAGGCCCAGATACGGATAGCTTATCAGAGTAGGGAAGGGCAGCTAGAGTCTTCGCCAGGCAGCCCTGCACACTCCGGGGATGGGCTCCTCCCACACGGCCAGCTTCTCCAGCTTCTTGGAGCAGGCCCCGCAGTGAAAGCCTTTCCACACAGAGCAAACTCCAAGCCCTGGAACCAGTAATGGGCTACGAGCAGCTTTCTTCGGAAGCACTGCATTATCAAGTTATTCCAAGGCTTCAGGCTACTGAAGGCTGGGAGGTGATACACTGGCAATTTACAGGGACACTATAAGCCAATAGAGGAAATCTGTAATATCTCAGAATCCCACTGACAACAGACCAATATAATAAAACAAGGGAAGAAAATGTGCCAAACAAACCTAGATACTATACCAATAAAACCCAATGACGGCACAGCAGAAGAAATGTCAGAACGGGAGTTTAGAATGTACATAATTAAAACAATCAGGGAAGCAAATGAGGAGATGAAAGAGCAAATGCAGGCATTAAATGATCGCACCAATCGACAGTTAAAAGAGCAAATACAGGAAGCAAGAGATCATTTTAATAAAGAGTTAGAGATACAGAAAAAAAAAAAAAACAGAAGCCCTTGAAATGAAGGAAACAATAAACCAAGTTAAAAACTCCATAGAAAGCATAACAACTAGGATAAAACACCTGGAAGACAGAACGTCAGACATTGAAGACAAAATATTTAATCTTGAAAACAAAGTTGACCAAACAGAGAAGATGGTAAGAAATCATGAACAGAATCTACAAGAATTATGGGATATCGTGAAAAGGCCAAATTTAAGAATAATTGGGATTGAGGAAGGCTTAGAGAAACAAACCAAAGGAATGAACAATCTATTCAATGAAATAATATCAGAAAATTTCCCAAATCTGAAGAATGAAATGGAAAACAAATTTCAAGAGGCTTATAGGACTCCAAATATAAAAATTAAAACAGACCCACACCAAGGCACATTATTATGAAAATACCTAACATACAAAATAAAGACAGAATTTTGAAGGCTATGAGAGAAAAGAATCAAATTACATTCAGGGGGAAACCAATAAGAATATCAGCAGATTTTTCAATCCAGACCCTAAAAGCTAGAAGGGCCTGGAACAACATTTACCATGAAAGAAAATGAAGGCCAACCAAGAATCTTACACCCAGCAAAACTTACTTTCAGATTTGATGACAAAATAAAATTCTTCCATGATAAAAAAAAAAAAAAAAAAGCTAAAAGAACTTACAAAAAGAAAGCCGGCACTACAGAACATTCTCAGCAAAATATTCCATGAGGAAGAGATGAAAAAAATGATGCAAATCAGCAATGGAGGAACTAGCCTAAAGGAACAGGCAAACAAAGGAGAAACCAAATCATGTCAAAAAACAAAAATGAGTCAAATGACTGGGAATACAAATCATATCACAATAGTAACCCTGAATGTTAATGGTCAGAACTCATCAATCAAAAGACAGACTGGCATATTGGATTAAAAAGAAAAATCCAACAATATGCTGCCTGCAGGAGACTCATCTCATAGAAAGAGATACCCATAGACTAAAGGTGAAAGGATGGGAAAAAACATACCACGCACACAGACACAGCAAACAAGCTGGAGTACCCATCCTCATTTCAGATAATGTGGACTTCAAGCCAAAACTACTCAGAAGGGATAAAGAAGGACATTACATACTGCTTAAGGGAAGCATAAATCAGCAAGACATAACAATCATAAATATCTATACCCCGAACATTGGCTCATCCATGTACATCAAACAAATCCTTCTCAATTCCAGAAATTAAATAGACAACAACACAATAATACTAGGCGAATTTAATACACCTCTCTCACCACTGGTAGATCTTCCAAACATAAATTGAATAAAAAAACCATAGATCTCAATAACACAATCAACAATTTAGACTTAATGGACATATATAGAATATACCATCCAACAAAGATGAATACACTTTCTTCTCAGCAGCACATGGATCCTTCTCTAAAATAGACCATGTTTTATGCCACAAAGCTACTGTTAGAAAGTACAAGAAGATAGAGATACTACCTTGTACTCTATCATATCATAATGGACTGAAATTAGAAATACATGACAGAATAAAAACAGACTTCTCCAATACCTGGAGATTAAAGATATACTATTATATGATGAATGGATAACAGAAGACATCAGGAGGGAAATAAAAAATTCTTAGAAGTAAGTGAGAACAAAGACACATCATATCAAAATCTCTGGGACACTATGAAAGCAGTACTTAGACAAAGATTTATTTCATGAAGCACACTCAAAAAAAGAAGTAGAAATCAACAAATAAACAACTTAACACTACAGCTCAAAGCCCTAGAAAAAGAAGAGCAGACCAACACTAAAAGTAGTAGAAGACAAGAAATAGTTAAAATCAGAGCCAAAATCAACAATATTGAAACAAAAGAAACAATGGGAAAAATTAACAAAACAAAGAGTTGGTTCTTTGAAAAAATAAAACTGGTAAACCCTTAGCCACACTAACAAAGAGAAAGAGGGAGAAAACTCAAATTACTAAAATTCGGAATTAACAAGGAGATAACACAACAGACACGAGTGAAATACAAAACATAATTAGAAGCTATTTTGAAAATCTAGAGGAGATCCAAGATGGCGGTCTAGAGGGAGGCTGAGATCCTTGTCGCTCCGCAATGCCGGATTCAAGCAGAGGATATCTGTTTCTCAGTGAGGCAGTTTTTGCTGCTTATCGATCCCCTGCTCTTTACCCCATTTGTCTGCTGTGATCACCTGCAATCTGCCAGCATATCGAAGCTTTTCTTTGAGAGCAGATTGCTCACTGTCAGGCGTCTATCATCTCCCATTTGCATGCCTCTAGCCTGTCCATCACCTGCCTTACACCTGTCCATCACCCAACGCTCGAGGTTCACCTCTGGATCGTCCAACAGCTGCCAGCAGATTGACCGCAGACTGCCAGTGGAGAACCAGCTGCCTGCTGCTGCCTGGAAGTTCACTGTTACAGTACCTGCAGGTTTGATTACACGTGGCTGCCACCATTTTGAGACAACAGCCAGGCCATGTAGGACCCCTGGCCAGACTGACCAAGTCCCGTCTCCAGGATTCCTCAGCCCAACCGATCACTCCCTGTCTCTGGGGCCCTCACATCAACTGACTGCTCCCTGCCGCCAGGACCCCCAGACCAACTGAATGTGCCCTATCACAGGGAACCCAGACCAACTGATTGCACCCGGCCTCCTGGATCCCACAACAACACCAAACACACCCGATCTCCAGGACCACTGCTGGACCAACTGCATCCTGTCTCCAGGACCTCCAGCTGACCACGTCCACCCCTGAGCTGCAGCTCCCCATTTGCCAACACATTTGGAAGCCAGAGCAGTCATTTTGGATAATCCTGGAAGCCGTAGCTCCGATCTTCGGGTGGGGCAAATCGTATCCCGAGACGCCTGCTGGAGGCTTGAAGCTCATTGTCAGGTACCTCTCATACATCAGGCTACTGAACACTGGGAGGTTTCATTAGCATATGACTATTATACTGTAGATATTGTTTTTCTCCTTTTTTAAAAAAAATTAATTTTTATTTCTTTACGTTTCTTCCTTTCTTTTCCTTCTGTTTACCTGTTCCCTCAGAGTCGCTTTCTCCCTTATTTACATGATGTTATTGTCACCATAGGGGCTATTTGGTCTAGGATTGCATAGTGTCTGATTTGGGCACTGCTAATATTGATCTCCCCTTAAAGAAAGGGTTTTGGAAACCTATAGGGCCACTATAAGCTTATAGGGGGAAATCTGCAATACCCCAAATCTGCAGCGCTAGAGGGGAAGATACATGAACAACATGAAAAAACAAGGGAAGAAAATGATCCAAACAAATCTAGATTCTATAGTAATAGAATCCAATGACAGTATGTTAGAAGAAATGTCAGAAAAGGACTTCAGATTATACATGATTAAGATGATTCATGAAGCAAAGGATGAGATAAGAGAGCAAATGCAGGCAATGAATGATAATACCAATAAGCTGAATGAGCACCTGCAGGAAGCAAAACATCATTTCAACAAAAGATTGAGATTCTCAAAAAAAAAAAAAAAAAAAAAAAACAGAAATCCTTGAAATGAAGGAGACAATAAACCAAATAAAAAACTCAATGGAAAGCATCACCAACAGACTAGACCACTTGAAAGACAGAACCTCAGACAATGAAGACAAAATATTTAATCTTGAATATAAAGTCGCCCAAACAGAGAAGATGGTAAGAAATCATGAACAGAATCTCCAAGAACTATGGCACATCATGAAAAGACCATATTTAAGAATTATTGGGATTGAGGAAGGCACAGAGATACAAACCAAAGGAATGAACAACCTATTCAATGAAATAATATCAGAAAATTTCCCAAACCTGAAGAATGAAATGGAAAATCAAATACAAGAGGCTTACAGAACACCAAATGCACAGAATCACAACAGATTCACACCAAGGCACATTATAATGAAAATGCCTAACATTCTAAATAAAGATAGGATTTTGAAGGCCGTGAGAGAAAAGCATCAGATTACATATAGGGGGAGACCAATACAGATAGCAGCCGACTTCTCAACCCAGACTCTAAAAGCTAGAAGGGCCTGGAACAGCATATTTCAAGCTCTGAAAGAACATGGTTGCCAACCAAGAATCCTATACCCAGCAAAACTAACCTTCAGATTTGAAGGTGAAATAAAATCCTTCCATGATAAAAAAAAGTTAAAACAATTTACAAATAGAAAGCCTGTGCTACAGAATGTTCTCAACAAAATATTCCATGAGGAGGAAATGAAAAACAACAATGGAGGTCAGCAAAGGGAGGAGCTACCTTAGAAAAAAAACCAAACAAAGGAGAAACCAAGCCAACTTAAAAACCAAAAATATGCCAAATGACTGGGAATACAAATCATTTCTCAATAATAACCTTGAATGTTAATGGCCTAAACTCATCAATCAAAAGACATAGACTGGCAGAATGGATTAAAAAGAAAGACCCAACAATATGCTGCCTACAAGAGACTCATCTCATAGAAAAAGACATCCACAGACTAAAGGTGAAAGGATGGGAAAAAACCTACCACGCATATGGACCCAGTAAAAAAGCGGAGGTTTCCATCCTTATATCAGATAAAGTGGATTTCAAGCCAAAGTTAGTGAGAAGGAATAAAGAAGGACATTTCATACTGATTAAGGGAACCTAAATCAGGAAGACATAACGATAGTAAATATTTATGCCCAAACAATGGTGCATCTCTGTACATCAAACAAATCCTTCTCAATTTCAAGAATCACGTAGACCACAACACAATAATTCTGGGCAACTTTAACGCACTGCTGTCACCACTAGATAGATCTTCCAAACAAAATCCAACCAAAGAAACCATAGAACTCAATAACACAATCAATAACCTAGATTTAATAACCAACAGACTAGACCACTTGGAAGACGGAACCTCAGACAATGAAGACAAAATATTTAATCTTGAAAATAAAGTCGCCCAAACAGAGAAGATGGTAAGAAATCATGAACAGAATCTCCAAGAACTATGGGACATCATGAAAAGACCAAATTTAAGAATTATTGGGATTGAGGAAGGCACATTGATGAAGACATATATAGAATATTCCATCCATCAACAAGCGGAAACACTTTCTTCTCAGCAGCACATGGAACCTTCTGGAAAATAGACCATATGTTATGCAACAAAGCAGCCCTTAGGAAATGCAAGAAAATAGAGATCCTGCCTTGTATTCTAACAGATCATAATGGACTGAGAGTAGAAATCAATGACAAAGTAAAAAAAGGAAATTACTCCAACACCTGGAGACTAAATAATATGCTACTGAATGAAACATGGATAACAAAAAACATCAGGGAGGGGATTAAAAAATTCTTAGAGTTCAATAAGAATGATGATACAACATATCAAAATCTCTGGGACACTATGAAAGTGGTACTAAGAGGAAAATTCATTGCATGGAGAACATTCCAGAAAAGAATGAAAAGTCAACAATTAAATGACCTAACATTACAGCTCAAAGCACTAGAAAAAGAAAAACAGAATAACAGCAAAAGTAGTAGAAGACAGGAAATAATTAAAATCAGAGTTGAAATCAATGAAACTGAAACAAAAGAAACTATTCCAAAAATTGACATAACAAAAAGTTGGTTCTTTGAGAAAGTAAACAAAATAGATAAACCCTTAGCCACACTAACAAAGAGAAGGAGAGAGAAGACTCAAATTACAAAGATTCATGATGCAAAAGGAAATATCACAACAGACACCGCTGAGATACAGAACATAATGAGAAGCTACTTTGAAAATCTGTATTCCAACAAAATAGAAAGCACCGAAGACATTGACAAATTTCTAGAGACATATACTCCTACCAAACTGAACCAGGAGGACATACACGATTTTAACAGATCAATATCAAGCAATGAAATAGAAGAAGCCATTAAAAATCTACCATCCAAGAAAAGCCCAGGACCAGACGGATTCTCAGCTGAGTTCTACAAGACCTTCAAAGAAGAACTCATTCAAATACTTCCCAAAGTATTCCAGGAAATACAAAAGGAGGGTACTCTACTAGACTCATTCTATGAAGCTAATATCACCCTCATACCCGAACCAGGAAAACACACTCAAGGAAAGATAATTTTAGACCAATATCCTTGGTGAATATAGATGCTAAGATCCTTAACAAAATATTGGCAAACTGTATCCAAAAACATATTAAGAAAATTGTGCACCACAATCAAGTGGGTTTCATTCCTGGAATGCAAGGATGGTTTAACATAATAAATAAACGTAATCCATCATGTCAATAGACTTAAGGATAAGAATCATATGGTTATTTCAATTGACACAGAAAAAGCATTTGACAATATACAACACCCCTTCATGGTGAAGACACTAGAAAAAATAGGGATAGTAGGAACATACCTGAACATTTTAAAGGCTATTTATGCCAAGCCCATAGCCAACATCATTCTTAATGGAGAAAAACTGAAACCATTCCCTTTAAAAACGGGAACAAAACAGGGATGTCCTCTTTCTCCACTTCTATTCAACATTGTCCTTGAAACTCTAGCCAGAGCAATTAGGCAGACTAAAGATATTCAAGGGATACGAATAGGAAAAGAGGAACTTAAGCTGTTACTATTTGCAGATGACATGATTCTATATTTAGAGGATCCAAAAGCCTCCTCCAGAAAAATTCTAGACCTCATCAATGAATTTAGCAAAATAGCAGGCTATAAAATCAACATACATAAATCTAAAGCATTTTTTACGCAAGCGATGAAACAGCTGAAAGGGAAATGAGGAAAACAACTCCATTTGCAATAGCCTCAAAAAAAAAATAAAATAAAATACTTGGGTATCAATCTAATCAAAGGAGTAAAAGATCTCTACAATGAAAACTACAAAACACTGAAGAAAGAAATTAAGGAAGACCTTAGAAGATGGAAAGATCTCCCATGTCCTTGGATAGGGAGAATTAATATTGTCAAAATGGCCATACTACCAAAAGTGCTATACAGATTCAATGCAATTCCAATTAAAATCCCAGTGACGTACCTCACAGAAATAGAGCAAGCAATCATGAAATTCATCTGGAAGAATAAGAACCCCAGAATAGCTAAAGGAATCCTTAGCAGGAAGAATGAAACAGGGGGTATTGCAATACCAGAACTTCAACTATACTACAAAGCAATAGTAACAAAAACAGCATGGTATTGGCACCAAAATAGACAGGTAGATCAATGGTACAGAATAGAAGACATGGACACAAACCCAAATAAATACAATTTTCTAATATTAGACAAAGGTGCCAAAAATATGCAATGGAGAAAAGATATCCTCTTCAACAAATCGTGCTGGGAAAACTGGAAATCCATATGCAACAGAATGAAACTAAACCCCTATCTCTCACCCTTCACAAAACTCAACTCACAATGGATCAAGGACCTTGAAATCAGACCAGAGACCCTGCATCTTACAGAAGAAAAAGTAGGTCCAAATATTCACCTTGTTGGCTTAGGATCAGACTTCCCTAACAGGACTCCCATAGCACAAGAAATAAAAGCAAGAATCAACAACTGGCATAGATTCAAACTAAAAAGCTTTCTCTCAGCAAAGGAAACTATCACCAATGTAAATAGAGAGCCTACAGAGTGGGAGAATATCTTTGCCTCTCATACTTCAGATACAGCGCTAATTTTAAGAATCTATAAAGAACTCAAAAACTCTACAACAAGAATACAAATAACCCAATCAACAAATGGGCTAAGGAAATGAACAGACACTTCACAGAAGAAGATGTACAAGCAATCAACAGATACATGAAAAAAATGTTCAACATCTTTAGTAATAAAAGAAATGCAAATCAAAACTACACTAAGATTTCATCTCACCCCAATTAGAATGGCGATTATCAAGAACACAAGTAACAATAGGTGTTGGAGAGGATGTGGAGAAAAAGGTACACTCATACATTGCTGGTGGGGCTGCAAATTAGGGCAGCCACTCTGGAAAACAGTGTGGAGATTCCTTAGAAAACTTGGAATGGACCTACCATTTGACCCAGCTATCCCACTCCTTGGCCTATACCCAAAGGACTTAAAATCAGCACACTACAGAGATACAGCCACATCAGTGTTCATACCAGCTCAATTCACAATAGCCAGACTATGGAACCAACCTATATTCCCTTCAATTGATGAATGGATAAAGAAAATGTGGTACATATATACAATGGAATATTACTCAGCTATAAAGAATAATAAAACTATGGCATTTGCAGGCAAATGGATGAAATTGGAGAATATCATGTTAACTGAGATAAGCCAATCTCAAAAATCCAAAATAGGAATGATCTCACTGATAAGCGGATGATGACACTTAATGGGGGGTGGGAGTGTGACAAGAATGGAGGAAGGAGGGACTGACTGTACAGAGGGAAAAGAGAGGTGGGAGGGGTGGGGGGGAAGGAAAAAAATAATGGAATAAATCAAACATCATTACTCTATGTAAATTTATGAATATGCAAATGGTATGCTGTTACTCCATGTTCAATCAGAAACAACATGTATCCCATTTGTTTACAATAAAAAGAAAAAAAGAAAATCTATACTCCAACAAAACAGAAAACCTCGAAGCCATCAACAAGTTTCTAGAGACATATGAATTACCTAAACTGCACCAGCAGGAAATACACAACTTATTAAATCAATTTCAAGCTATGAAATAGAAGAGGTCATCAAAAGCCTACCAACAAAGAAAAATCTGGGACCAGATGGGTTCTCAGCCGAATACTACAAAACCTTTAAAGAAGAGCTCATTCCAATATTCCTCAAAGTATTCCATGAAATAGAAGAGGAGGGAACCCTCCCAAACTCATTCTATGAAGACAATATCACCCTGATACCTAAACCAGACAGAGACTCATCAAGGAAAGAAAATTTCAGACCAATATCCTTAATGAACATCATGAACATCGACACAAATATTCTCAACAAAATTTTAGCAAATCGCATACAAAAATATCTTAAAAAGATAGTGCACCATGATCAAGTGGGATTTATCCCAGGGATTCAAGGTTCATTCAACATCTGAAAATCAATAAATGTCATTCACCATATCAACAGACTTAAAGTTAAGAATCACATGATTATTTCAATAGATGCAGAAAAAGCATTCGATAAAATACAACATCCCTTCATGCTCAAAACACTAGAAAAAATTGGGGTAGTGGGAACATTCCTTAACATTGTAAAGGCCATTTATGCTAAGCCCATGGCTAATATCATTCTAAATGGTGAAAAACTGAAAGCGTTCCCCCTAAAAACTGGAACAAGGCAGGGATGCCCTCTTTCACCACTTCTATTCAACATTGTTCTTGAGACTCTAGCCAGAGCAATTAGGCAAACCAAAGAAATTAAAGGGATACGAATTGGAAAAGAAGAACTCAAACTATCCCTGTTCGCTGATGACATGATTATATATTAGAGGAACCTGGAAATTCCACCAGAAAACTCTTAGAGCTCATAAGTGAATTCAGTAAAGTAGCAGGTTACAAGATCAATGCTTATAAATCCAATGCATTTTTATACATAAGTGATGAATCTTCAGAAAGAGAAATTAGGAAAACTACCCCATTCATAATAGCCTCAAAAAAAATAAAATACATGGGAATCAACCTCACAAAAGAGGTGAAAGTCCTCTACAATGAGAACTACAGAACACTAAAGAAGGAAATTAAAGAAAATCTTAGAAGATGGAAAGATCTCCCATATTCTTGGATAGGCAGAATTAATATTGTCAAAATCGCCATACTACCTAAAGTACTATACAGATTCAATGCAATTTCAATTAAAATCCGAATGACGTACCTTACTGAATTAGAGCAAGCAATTATGAAATTCATCTGGAAGAATAAGCTACCCAGAATAGCTAAAGCAATCCTTAGCAGAAAGAGTGAAGCAGGGGGTATCGCAATACCAGATCTTCAACTCTATTACAAAGCAAAAGTAACAAAAACGGCATGGTATTGGTACCAAAATAGGTAGATCAATGGTACAGAATAGAGGACATGGACACAAACCCAACTAAATACAATTTTCTCATACTAGAAAAAGGTTCCAAAAATATGCAATGGAGAAAAGATAGCCTCTTCAACAAATGGTGCTGGGAAAACTGGAAAACCATATGCAACAGAATGAAATTAAACCCCTATCTCTCACCCTGCACAAAACTCAACTCAAAATGGATCAAGGACCTCAGAATCAGACCAGAGACCCTGTAACATATAGAAGAAAAAGTAGGTCCAAACGTTCAACTTGTTGACTTAGGATCAGACTTACTTAACAGGACTCCCATAGCACAAGAAATAAAAGCAAGAATCGACAACTGGGATAGTTTCAAACTAAAAAGCTTTTTTTCTCTCAGCAAAGGAAATGATCAGTAATGTGAAGAGAAAGCCTACAGAGTGGGAGAATATCTTTGCCACTCACACTTCAGATAGAGCACTAATCTCCAGAATCTATAGAGAACTCGAAAAACTCTACAACAATAATACAAATAATCCAATCAACAAATGGGCTAAGGAAATGAACAGACACTTCACAAAAGAAGATGTACAAGCAATCAACAGATATATGAAAAAATGTTCAACATCCCTACTAATAAGAGAAATTCAAATCAAAACTACCCTAAGATTTCATCTCACCCTAATTAGAATGGTGATTATCAAGATCGCAAGCAACAATAGGTGTTGGCGAGGATGTGGGGGAAAAGGTACACTCATACATTGCTGGTGGGGTTGCAAATTAGTGCAGCCACTCTGGAAAGCAGTACGGAGATTCCTCAGAAAGCTTGCAATGGAACCACCATTTGACCCAGCTATCCCACTCCTTGGCCTATACCCAAAGGACTTAAAATCAGCATATTACGGATATACAGCCACATCAATGTTCATAGCTACTCAATTCACCACAGCTAGATTGTGGAACCAACCTCGATGCCCTTCAATTGATGAATGGTTAAAGAAACTGTGGCATATATATACAATGGAATATTACTCCACCATAAAGAATGATAAAATTATGGCATTTGCAGGCAAATGGTTGAAATTGGAGAATATCATGCTAAGTGAGATAAGCCAATCTCAAAAAACTAAAGGATGAATGATCTCGCTGATATTGGATGAGGTATCTGATGGGGGGTAGGAGGGGTTAGCATTAGGGTTAGAGTTAGGGATAAGGAGGGTGGGAAGAATGGAGGAAGGAAGGACTGTATAGAGGAAAAAGCGGGTTGGGAGTGGTGGGGGGGAAGGGAAAAAAAAAGAGTGAATCAAACAACATTACCCTATGTAAATTTATGATTACACAAATGGTATGCCTTGACTTCATGTACAAATAGAGAAACAACATGTATCCCATTTGTTTAAATAATAATAAAATAGAATAGTATATACCAAGCTCTGAAAGAAAAGGGATGCCAACCAAAAACAGAATATCCAAAAAATTAAGCTTCAAATTTACAGGTGAGGTAAAAACTTCCCACAATTAATTTTAAGTTAAAATATTTCACAACTAGAAAGCCAAAACTAAAGAACACTCAATAAAATATTTCAAAAAGAAGAAATGGGGAATAAAAACAAAAACCACAAGAAGGTGAAACTCTACTAGAAGACTAGCAGAGGAAAGAATTGACTTCAACTTAAAAACTAATATTAAGTCAAAATGATAGAAAATAAAAATCATCTTTCAACATTAATGCTGAATGTTAATGGACTAAAGTGGACAATCATAGGTTCATAGACTGAAAAAAAAAGACCCAATAATATGCTGTCTACAAGATAATTACCTCACAGACAAATCTATTCACAGACTGAAGTTGAATGGATAGAAATAACCTATCATCATATGGATCTCATAAACAAACAGGGGTTTCTATTTTAATATCAGATAAAGTGGACTTCAAGCCAAGGTTAATCAGAAGAAACAGAGAAGGTCATTTTACGCTGCTTATGGGAATCACACAACATAAAGGTCATAAATATTTATGCCCCAAACAATGGAACATCTACATACACCAAACAAACCCTTCTCAGTATCAAATCAACAACACAATAATACTGGGTGACTTTAACACATCTCTCTCATCACTAGACTGCCCATCCAAACAAAACCTAAATAAAAAATCTGCTGGACCAAAAAATGCAATTAACAATGTAGACTTAGTAGACATATGTAAAATATTTTAACCATCAATGACTGAATACACTTTCTTCTCAGCAGCACATGGAACATTTTCTAAAACAGACTGTATTATAGGATACAAAGCAACTTTTAGCAAATACAAAAGGTAGAGATAATACTCCGCATTTTATTAGTTCAACATGAATAAAATTGGAAATCAATGATAAGACAAAAATAGAAATGATTGTATCACCTGGACACTAAAAATTCACTACTTAATGATGAATCATTAGCAGAAGAAATCAGAGGAGAAATAAAAATACTTAGAGATAATGAGAATGGGGATGAAACATATCAATATCTCTAATAAAGTATGAACGCAACTCTCAGAGAAAATTACATAGCACTGAGCTCATAAGTTAAAATAATAGAAAGATTCAAAATAAATAATCTAATATTACATTTCAAGGCCCTAGTAAAAGAAGAACAAATCAACAAAAAATATAGAAGAAATCGGAAAATAATTAAAATCAGAGCTGAAATCAGTGAAATAGAGATTATAAAAGAAATCAATGCATGCCTGTTAACCCAGCAGCTTGGGAGACTGAGCAGGAGGATCATAAGTTCAAAACCAGGCTCAGCAAAAGCGAGGTGCTAAGCAACTCTGTGAGACCTAAATAAAATACAAATAAGACTGGGAATGTGGCTCAGAGGTTGAGTGCCCCTGAGTTCAATCCCCAGTACAAAAAGAAAAAAAAATCAGTGAATTAAAAAGTTGGTGCTTTGAAAAAATAAACAAAAGTAATAAACCCTTAGCCCAGCTAACCAAGAGAAAAAAGAAAAAAACCACAAATTATTAAAATCCATTATGGAAATGGAAGTATCATCACAAACACTGCTGAAATACAGTGGATAATCAAAAGCTATTTTGAAAATTTATACTCCTATAAAATAGAAAATCTTGAAGACATTGACAAATTCCTAGAGACATATGACCTACCCAAATTGAACCAGGAGGATACGGAAAATTTAAACAGATCAATATCAAGTAATAAAATTGAAGAAACCATTGAAAACCTACCAATGAAGAAAAATCCAGGTCTAGATGTATTCTCAGCCTAGTTCTACCAGAACTTGAAAGAAGAAATAATATCAATCATCAAATTATTTCATGAAGTAGGAAAGGAGGGAATACTTCAAAACAAATTTTATGAAGCTAGTATCATCCTGATACCAAAATCAGACAAGGACACATCAAGGAAAGAAATCTTCAGACCAATATCCCTGATGAACATAGATGCAAAAATTCTCAATAAAATGCTGACAAGTCACATACAAAAACACACTAAAAAGATAGTGCACCATGATCAAGTGGGGTTCATCCCAGAGATGCCAGTTTGATTCAACATACAGAAATAAATAAATATAATTCACCACATGAGTAGACTTAAAAACAAGAATAAAATAATTATCTCAATAGATGTGAATAACCATTTGCCAAAATACAGTATCCATTCATGCTCAAAACGCTAGAAAAACTAGGGATAGTACGAACATACCTCAAGATTGTAAAAGTTATATATGCTAAACCTAAGTCCAATGTCATTCTAAATGGAGAAAAATTGAAATCATCCCCTCTAAAACCAGAACAAGATAGAGATGCCCTTTTTAATCACTCCTATTCAACATAGGTCTTGAAACCCTAGCCAAAAAAGTTAGACAAAAGAAAGTAATTAAAGTAATACAACTAGGAAAAGAAGAGCTCAAACTATCCCTGTTTACCAATATGATTATACACTTAGAAGGCCCAAAATACTCCACCAGAAAACTTCTAGAGATCATAAATGAATTCACCAAAGTAGTTGGATATAAAATTATCACTCATGAATCAATTGTGTTCTTATACTCCAATGATGAATCAGTTGAGAGAGAAATTAGAAAAACCATCCCATTCACAATACCCTCGGAAAAATAAAGTACTTGAGAATCAACCTAACAAAAGAGATGAAATACTGCTATAATAAGAACTCAAGAAAGAAATTGAAGGAGACTTTAGAAGATGGAAAGACCCCCTATGTTCATGGATAGGCAGAATTAATATTAGCAAAATAGCCATACTACCAAAAGCACTGCACAGATTCAATATAATTACCATCAACATCCCAATGACATTCTTCATAGAAATAGAAAAAACAGTGCTAAAATTCATGTGGAAGAAGAAAAGGCCCAGATTAGCCAAAGCATTTCTTTAAAAAAGCAAAGCAGGAGGCATCACAACAGCAGACTTTAAATTATACTATAGAGCTATAATAACAAAAAACAGCACGGTATTGGCACCAAAACAAACATGAATACCAATGGAACAGATAGAAGACACAGAGGCAAACTGACATAAATATAGTTACATCATATTGGACAAATGTGCCACAAAAAAACATTGGAGAAAAGATAGCCTCTTCAACAACTGGTGCTGGGAAAACTGGAAATCCATATGTACTAGAATGAAACATATCCCTATCTCTCACTCTGCACAAAACTCAAAGTGGACCAAGGACATAGGTATTATACTGAGAACCCTGTACATACTAGAAGAAAACATAGACCCATCTCTGCAAAATATTTACTCAGGAACTGACTTCCTTAACAAGACTCCTAAAGTGTAAGACATCAAATGAAAAACAGTACATGGGAAGGTATCAGACTGAAAGGTTTTTTCATAGCAAAGGAAATAATCAAGAATGTAAAGAGAGAACCTACAGAATGGGAGAAAACCTTTACCACATGCACTTCAAATAAGGCATTAACATCTAGGATACATACAGAACTCAAAAAATACAAAAAAAAATCCAAATAACCCAATCAATAAATGGGCAAAGGAAATGAACAGACACTTCACAGAAGAAGAAATATGAAGGATCAACAAACATATGAGAGGTTTCAAGATGGCAGCCTAGAGGGTGGCTGCATTTCATGTTGCTCCAGGACTCAGGATTCAAAAGAGGAGATATTGAGAGACTTGGGACCAACTTAAAGCAGCCGGGTGACTCTCACCCGTTGGGAAGGCATCCCGGATGGGACGGTGGTCCCGAAACGCAGGAAACATTGTGAAGTAGAGCTGCCGGCAAGACACCCCTCCCCCCGCTGGAGCAGTGAACTCGGACAACTGCGAGCGCCGTAAAGGAGGCCGCTCGGCACAGCGCTGGGACGCGGAGCAACCACTGGGGCTCCGGCGGCTGCCCAGGGGAGGAGTGGCTAGGAGAGCTGTGTGGACTCAGAACACCGGGGCCTGCCCTGAGGAGGAGGAGGAGGAACGTGGCCGCTTGGATTCGGAGTGACTGCACCAGAGCTACAGGTGGTTGCCAGAGGAGAAGCCGCGCTGCAAGCTGTTTGGACTCAGACCACTTCTGAACACCGGGGCTGCCCGGAGGAGTAGGAGGAGGAGGAGGAGCGCGGCGGGTCGTTTGGACTTGCATTGAATGCATTAGAGCTCCAGGCGGCTGCTCAGAGGAGAAGGCGAGTGGGAGTTGTTTGGACTTAAAGTGACAGAGCCTGAACACAGGGGGGCTGCCTGGAGGAGAAGCGTGGTGGGTCGCTTGGTCTTGAGTGGCCGCACCAGAGCTCCGGGCGGTTGCCCAGAGGACCCGTGCTGCGGGTCACGTGGATTCAGAGCCATTCAGAGCGACCACTCCTGAACACCCGGGGAGTTATCTGGAGAAGGAGGAGGAACAGGGAGGGTCACTTCAACTTGGAGTGATTGATTGCCCAGGGCTATGGGTGGTTGGTGGGAGGTGGAGGCATGCAGTGAGTTTCTTGGACTCCTAGTGACCGCACCGGAATACTGGGCAGCTGTCTGGAGGAAGAGGCGTGTGGCGGGTCTCTGGGACTCAGAGCGATTGTACGGGGCCCCAGGTGGCTGCTCAGAGGAGGGGCCGCATAGCCAGGCGATTAGGTGCAGAGCAGGGTCCCAGGATCTAGGAGGCTTCTGGGTGGAAGAGCCGCACAGAGACAGGCTTAGGGCGGAGCGAGGGTTCCAGGCCTGCGGGCAGATTCTCTGAGGAGGGGCAGCCTAAGGAGATTCATCTGCGAAGGGTGAGGCTCCCAGGCCCAGGAGGTAGGGCCGGGCCCCTGGGAACTTTGCAGAGGAAGGCAGCCCAGCCCAGGCAGTAGCTGTAAATTGAGGGGAACCTCTAGGAGGGAACTGACCAGCAAGACCTCCCCACCGGGTGAGTCTTCCCTGCCGGGTGAGGTTTCCCCACAAGGACGGTAAAACCAGACTCAGGCCCAAACAGGCCTTGCCTCAGCCCGCAGCCTAGGTCCCCTTTGGATGACCATTCGTCAACAAGTGGAGGCACCTCTGCCCACTAGCAGGGATTATACCCCACCTGAAGGCCACCAATCCTAGAGAGGCAGCTTCCTTGTGGAGCACCGCATTATCAACTTCCTCCAAGATTTCAGCCTACTGACGGATAAGGGGGGATATATATAGAAATCTTCAGGGACATTGTAAGTCAATAGAGGAAATCTGCAATATCTCAGCGGTCCACTGATACCTGAACAATATGAGAAAACAAGGAAAGAAAATGCTGCAAACAAATCTAGATGTTACATCAATAAAACCCAATGACAGCGTGGCAGAAGAAATGACAGAAAAGGAGTTCAGAATGTACATAATTAAAATGATCAGAGAAGCAAACGATGAGATGAAAGAGCAAATGCATGCACTGAATGATGAGATGAAAGAGAAAATACAAGCATTGAATGATCGCACCAATCGACAATTAAAAGAGCAAATACAGGAAGCAAAAGATTGTTTCAATAAAGAGTTAGAGATATTGAAAAAAACCAAACAGAAATCCTTGACATGAAGGAAACAATAAACCAAATTAAGAAGTCCATAGAAAGCATATCCAGTAGGATAGAACACCTGGAAGACAGAACCTCAGACATTGAAGACAAAATATTTAACCTTGAAAACAAAGTTGAACAAACAAAGAAGATGGTAAGAAATCATGAACAGAATCTACAAGAATTATGGGATATCATGAAAAGGCCAAATTTAAGAATTTGGGATTGAGGAAGGCCTAGAGAAACAAGCCAAAGGAATGAACAATTTATTCAATGAAATAATATCAGAAAATTTCCCAAATCTGAAGAATGAAATGGAAAATCAAGTTCAAGAGGCTTATAGGACTCTAAATACACAAAATTGCAATAGACCCACACCAAGGCACATTATAATGAAAATACCTAACATACAAAATAAAGACAGAATTTTAAAGGCTGTGAGAGAAAAGAACGAAATTACATTCAGGGGGAAACCAATACGGATATCAGCAGATTTTTCAATCCAGACCCTAAATGCTAGAAGGGCCTGGAACATTTTTTCAAGCCCTGAAAGAAAATGGATGCCAACCAAGAATCTTATACCCAGCAAAACTTACCTTCAAATTTGACGATGAAATAAAATCCTTCCATGATAAACAAAAGCTAAAAGAATTTACAAAAAGAAAGCCAGCATTACAGAACATTCTCAGCAAAATATTCCATGAGGAAGAGATGAAAAAGAAAGAAGCAAATCAGCAAAGGGAGAAATTATCCTAAAGGAATTGTCAAATAAAGGAGGAAACAAGTTGTGTCAAACAAATAAATAAATAAAATTTAAAAAATGAACCAAATGACCGGGAAACCAAATCATGTCTCTATAATAACCCTGAATGTTAATGGCCTGAATTCATCAATCAAAAGACATAGACTGGCAGATTGGATTAAAAAGAAAGATCCAACAATTAGTTGCCTGCAAGAGACTCACCTCATAGAAAAAGATACCCATAGACTAAAGGTGAAAGGATGGGGAGAAACATACCATGCACATGGACTCAGAAAAAAAGCTGGAGCATCCATCCTCATTTCTGATAATGTGGACTTCAAGCCAAAGTTAGTCAGAAGGGATAAAGAAGGTCATTTCATACTGCTTAAGGGAAGCATAAATCAGCAAGATATAACAATCATAAACATCTATGCCCCAAACAGTGGCTCATCCATGTATGTCAAACAAATCCTTCTCAATTTCAGAAACCAAATAGATCATAACACAATAATACTAGGTGATTTTAACACGACTCTCTCACCACTGGACAGATCTTCCAAACAAAAATTGAACAAAGAAACCATAGATCTCAATAACACAATCAATAATTTAGACTTAATGGACATTTATAGAATATACCATCCAACCAAGAGCGAATACACTTTCTTCTCAGCAGCACATGGATCCTTCTCTAAAATAGACCATATATTATGCCACAAAGGTAATGTTAGCAAATACAGGAAGATAGAGATACTACCATGTATTCTATCAGATCATAATGGATTGAAGTTAGAAATAAATGAAAGAGTAAAACACAGAAACTATTCCAACATCTAGAGATTAAACAATATGCTATTATATGATGAATGGATAACAGAAGATATTAGGAAGGAAATTAAAAAATTCTAAGAGGTGAATGAGAACAAAGAAACATCATATCAAAATCTCTGGGACACTATGAAAGCAGTACTTAGAGGGAAATTTATTTCATGGAGCGCATTTAATAAAAGAAGTGAATCTCAACAAATAAATGACCTAACACTACAGCTCAAAGCCCTAGAAAAAGAAGAACAGAACAGCACCAAAAGTAGTAGAAGACAGGAAATAGTTAAACTCAGAGCTGAAATCAATGAAATTGAAACAAAAGAAACAATATAAAGAATTGACAAAATAAATAGTTGGTTATTCGAAGAAATAAAATTGATAAACCTTTACCCACACTCACAAAGAGAAGACGAGAGAAAACCCAAATCACTAAAATTCGGAATGAACAAGGAAATATCACAACAGATAGGATTGAAATACAAAACATAATTAGAAGCTATTTTGAAAATCTATACTCCAACAAAATAGAAAATTTCGAAGATATCAACAGGTTTCTAGAGACATATGAATTGCCTAAACTGAATGAGGAGGACATAAACAATTTAAATAGACCAATTTCAAGTACTGAAATTGAAGAAATCATCAAAAGCCTACCAACAAAGAGAAGTCTGGAACCAGATGGGTTCTCAGCCGAGTTCTACAAAACCTTTAAAGAAGAGCTCATTCCAATACTTCTCAAAGTATTCCATAAAATAGAAGAGGAGGGAACCCTCCCAAACTCATTCTATGAAGCCAATATCACACTGATACCTAAACCAGGCAGAGACTCATCAAGGAAAGAAAATTTCAGACCAATATCCTTAATGAACATCGACGCAAATATTCTCAACAAAATTTTAGCAAATCGCATACAAAAACATATTAAAAAGATAGTGCACCATGATCAAGTTGGTTTCATCCCAGGGATGCAAGGTTGGTTCAACATCAGGAAATCAATAAACGTACTTCACCATATTAATAGGCTTAAAGTCAAGAATCACATGATTATTTCAATAGATGCAGAAAAAGCATTTGATAAAATACAGCACCCCTTCATGCTCAAAACACTAGAAAAAATAGGGATAATGGGAACATTCCTTAACATTGTAAAGGCCATTTATGCTAAGCCCATGGCTAATATCATTCTAAATGGTGAAAAACTGAAAGCATTCCCCTAAAAACTGGAACAAGGCAGGGATGCCCTCTTTCACCACTTCTATTCAACATCGTTCTTGAGACTCTGGCCAGAGCAATTAGACAAACCAAAGAAATTAAAGGGATACAAATTGGAAAAGAAGAACTCAAACTATCCCTGTTCGCTGATGACATGATTATATATTTAGAGGAAACTGGAAATTCCACCAGAAAACTCTTAGAACTCATAAGTGAATTCAGTAAAGTAGCAGGTTACAAGATCAATGCCCATAAATCCAATGCATTTTTATACATAAGTGATGAATCTTCAGAAAGAGAAATTAGGAAAAATACCCCATTCACAATAGCCTCGAAAAAAATAAAATACTTGGGAATCAATCTCACAAAAGAGGTGAAAGACCTCTACAAGTAGAACTATACAACACTAAAGAAAGAAATTAAAGAACACCTTAGAAGATGGAAAGATCTTCCATGTGTTTGGATAGGAAGAATTAATATTGTCAAAATGGCCATACTAGCTAAAGTGCTATACAAATTCAATGCAATTCCAATTAAAAATCCCAATGACGTACCTTACAGAAATAGAGCAAGCAATTATGAAATTCATCTGGAAGAATAAGAAACCCAGAATAGCTAAAGCAATCCTTAGCAGGAAGAGTGAAACAGGGGGTATTGCAATACCAGATCTTCAACTCTACTACAAAGCAGTAGTAACAAAAACGGCATGGTATTGGTACCAAAATAGACAGGTGATCAATGGTACAGAATAGAGGACACGGACACAAACGCAAATAAATACAATTTTCTCATACTAGACAAAGGTGCCAAAAATATGCAATGGAGAAAAGATAGCCTCTTCAACAAATGGTGCTGGGAGAATTGGAAATCCATATGCAACAGAATGAAACTAAACCCATATCTCTCACCATGCACGAAACTAAACTCAAAATGGATTAAGGACCTCAGAATCAGACCAGAGACCCTGCATCTTACAGAAGAAAAAGTAGGTCCAAATCTTCACCTTGTTGGCTTAGGATCAGACTTCCCTAACAGGACTCCCATAGCACAAGAAATAAAAGCAAGAATCAACCACTGGCATAGATTCAAACTAAAAAGCTTTCTGTCAGCAAAGGAAACTATCACCAATGTAAATAGAGAGCCTACAGAGTGGGAGAATATCTTTGCCTCTCATACTTTAGATAGAGCGCTAATTTTAAGAATCTATAAAGAACTCAAAAACTCTACAACAAGAATACAAATAACCCAATCGACAAATGGGCTAAGGAAATGAACAGACACTTCACAGAAGAAGATCTACAAGCAATCAACAAACATATGGAAAAATGTTCAACATCTCTAGTAATAAGAGAAATGCAAATCAAAACCACCCTAAGATTCCATCTCATCCCAATTAGAATGGCGATTATCAAGAATACGAGCAACAACAGGTGTTGGCGAGGATGTGGGGAGAAAGGTACACTCATACATTGCTGGTGGGGCTCCAAATTAGTGCAGCCACTCCGGAAAGCAGTGTGGAGATTCCTTAGAAAACTTGAAATGGACCCTCCATTTGGCCCAGCTATCCCACTCCTTGGCCTATACCCAAAGGACTTAAAATCAGCATACGACAGAGATACAGCCACATCAATGTTCATAGCTACTCAATTCACAATAGCCAGACTGTGGAACCAACCTAGATGCCCTTCAATTGATCAGTGGATAAAGAAGCTGTGGTATATATATACAATGGAATATTACTCAGGCATAAAGAATGATAAAATTATGGCATTTGCAGGCAAATGGATGAAATTGGAGAATATCATGCTAAGTGAGATAAGACAATCTCAAAAAGCCAAAGGACAAATGATATCTCTAATAAGTGGAGGATGACACATAATGGGGGGGAGGGAAGGGTTAGTGTTACGGTTAGAGTTAAGGTTAGGGAGGGAGGCAAGTATGGAGGAAGGAAGTACTGTATAGAGGGTAAAGAGGGGTGGGAGGGGTGGGGGGAAGGGAAAAATAACATAATGAATCAAACAACATTACTCTATGTAAATTTATGATTACACAAATGGTATGCTTTTACGCCATGTACAAACAGAGAAACAACATGTATCCCATTTGTTTACAATAAAAAAAAAAGAAAACAAACAGAAATGGCAGCCTCTCAAGACTATGAGTGACTCATGATAGGGAGCAGCTGGAGTGTGGCCTTGGTATTCCCTCTTTAAAAGCCCACTGATGCCCTGGCAGTGAGAATCACAGCCTCTGGGACAGGCATTCCCTGGGTTTCTTCTTTGCTGTCAAAGCAATAAAACTTCTCTTTCCTTTCTCTCAAATCCTTGTCCTCATTATTGGATCCACACTGGGGACAAGAACTGAGTTTTTTGTTTCAATACACTAAGAAAAGGGATCTTTTAAGAATTTATGAGTGGGGGGGGATAGATTTGGACAGTAAAGTGGAGAGTGTTCAAGGAGTTTCTCAGAGTTTCCTTAATAGTCCCTTCCTTAATAGTCTCATTTCTCCTTATCCTTATTGCTTCTATCCTACCTCTACTCAGATTTCTCTAACCAAACCTACCATCTTTCTCCTCAGACTGAGAAGCTGGTGCCTGATCAGCTCAATGTCATTTCTCTTTTCCAATTCTTATCCACTAAGTAAAACAGGCTCCTTTAGGAGCAAAATCCTAGTTTAGTGTGCCTTCAAAGTATGTTTTCTTTTGTTTCAGTTAAAACTTTTAGAGAAACTTGCAAAGAGCCAGCCAACTCCAGGATCATGAAGCCATTCTTAAGTTTTTCTTTGAAGATTTAGAGAAACTTGGCTCAACATGATTATTGAACTGAGCATGCCCAGAAGTGTTCTATTTAGCATCTTTCTGACCCTGAACTGAGCATGCCAAGAAGCATTCCTGTTCACCATTTAAACCTTTTTCTTTGTGCTCTGTGACTTTGAGCTGAGTATGCCCAGGACTGTATCTTCTTATTTTCTTCTTGAACTATGACACTTAAATGAGCATGCTCAGAAATACACATCCTAAACTGAGCATACTCGAATGTGCATGCCCCTAATGTGAATATGTAGAGCATTTTTAAAATCCCCATGGTTTCTATGTTCCTCAATTTTCAGATAACTCTGGTGTTCGTCTTATGAAGCAGGGGCAAAA
Organism: Sciurus vulgaris; assembly: GCF_902686455.1. Classification (NCBI taxonomy): domain Eukaryota; kingdom Metazoa; phylum Chordata; class Mammalia; order Rodentia; family Sciuridae; genus Sciurus; species Sciurus vulgaris. Next base: position 119,270,456 of record NC_136461.1, on the reverse strand, counting down.
GTCAGGCAGTCAGCAGAGGTAATGAATGATGGGGGCAGAGAGGGTAACAACTTATTATCAAACAGAGAACAATGAGTTGCTAATGTTAACCTCCACACTGGTGCTTCTCCACACTCTGTGTTGCTAACAACCTCTGTGGTTCTGCTCCTAGTCACATGTATGGGGAAGAAAGAGAGGACAGTGATTAAAGAGGGGAATTCTGAGGGTTATACAAAAGCAAGTTGCATTGCCTCCCACAAGCTTATGGCTCTCAGGCACCCTTTTCTTTGGACAAGTCTGTCTCTATCCCTTTCCTAAATACAACTTGCTTGCTATGCTTGCCTTGGTGTTTCCCGGGTGTCCATCCTTTGACACTGGGGAACAAGGACCCATTCCTGATCTCCACTGGACTTAATTACTTACTCCCTGAAGGTAATAAATTTTCTTTATTCTTTTATCTTCTGCCTAGGCTCATTAGCTTCTCACTCACTGAGACATGAACACTTTGCATCCAGTTACACTATTTTTTCTCTCCTTTTCATTCCCTGCTCTCTGCATCAATTCTAAAAATATTTGGGGATTAGCTTTCTTTCAAACTTTTTGTTAACTCAGACTAAATATTGCAGGATTCTCCCACATGCACAAATTTCCTTCTTCACTCCCTTGGTTTATCTTCCACTGACTTATGATATTTAACTGGCCTCCACACCATTCTGCTAATTCGAGGTTTCTCTCCTCAGTCTTTCCACACTAATCTCCCTCTCCCTGAACTTGGTTTTCTCACAGCCCTATATTATTTGAGTGGGGTGAAGCCTCATAAAATAGATTAAAATGAGTCTCTCAAGAATGACACTAACACATTTCTGAGTTTATCCACGGAAGTCAGTTCATGTGACAACTTAGGCCAGGAACATCTGCAGCACAAAATGCTTAAGCAATAGAAGAGACTATCATCTTAGAATTGTATTTCATTGTGAGAAACACATTTCTAACCCAAATAAATCAGTACTTTAAAAATAGTGATTTCACTAACACAATAGGAGATGCAAAAGAATGTTCTCTAGGTATAAGGATTCAAGGTTATTCCATTATTCCCCATAGCTATTCTTTTTTTTTTTTTTTTTAATCTTTTTAGGTACAACTTCTAAGCAGAAAGCAGATGAAGAGCAAGAATTAAATGCTGCAGACATTATATATTGTTTTCCTTCTAAAATAGTTGTCCTATATGCTTCATTTAATGACTTCTGATTATATTTCACTGACTGTGATGTGATGGTTTTAAAATATGTTCAAACATTCTTTTATATTCATCTTCAAGAGATATGGAGTTGTATTCAAGAAGAAATTCCTGTTAATTTATGGGCCCTGACAGGGTAGATTCCCATAGGGTTCTTATCTTAAAAGACTCTGCTCTGAGAAGTCTTTGAAACAAATTTTCATTTATTCACCTTTAAACTGCGGTGAGTGGGGTGGCTCTGCAGATTCCTGAGATGCCCTTGAGGCATCCTTCCTATTGTCACAGTGCAAAGCACTTGATTTCCATTTGTCATTTTTTTTTCTTTTTTAAAATATGTGGATTAAGCTCTCCTGTGTCACCCTCCTAAGTAGCTAGGACTATGGACATATGCCACCATGTCTTGCCACTTGGCTGCTTTTTAAGGGTGTTACCAGCTCCACCTCCATCACACATACCCGTTTGCTGGCCAGGCTGCCAATTTGTCAAATCTTTCTCTTCTGTACCACTTTAATTATGATTTCAACTACAAATTTGGCAAAAATCAATCAGTAATACCCACATCACTGCTTGAAATCTATGCTGCCTTGAAACTTCTTCTACTAAGTAAACTAGTTCATAACCTTTCAGCCCAGCTTCCTACAAATTTCAGGGCATGGGTAAAATGAACATATCTCTTAGATGTAGCCTTACAAGGGTGATTACTAGTCCAATTCACAGTAGGGTTATCATTTTCATTTGAAGACTCATCAGCATATTTCTCTCCACTGTTCTGTAAATAGTGTAGTCCTCTGAACCCTCAACAGAATTGCCCAGTAAGTTCTACTTACAATATTCTAGACTTTCTCTAACCTGCTTCCCCTAACTTTTCCAACCTCTACCTGTAAAACAATTCCACATCATCTGGTAGAGTTTCAATAATGACCTCATTTTCACTACCAATTTTTTGTGTTAGTCAGTAAGCTGTTACTGTAACAATTTACCCAAGAAAAATGAATTATAAATAAAAATGCTTAGTTCAGACATTATTTTCTAATAGTGTTGATTCACAATTCAATTTATTATTGTTATTTGTGTAATGATTTTATTTGTTGATTTGCACATGTTGAACTAACCTTGTATCCCTGGGATGAAATGAACATGACCATGGTATACAATCTTCGTAATGTGTTCCTGAATACAGTTTGCTAATATTGCTCAGAACTATCACGTCTATGTTCATCAGGGATGTTGTTCAGTAGTTTTCTTTCCATCATGTGTCTTTGGTTTTAGGTATCAGGGTCATAGTGACTTCATAAGTTTGGCGGGATGAACCCAACTACTATGTATAACTATAAGCTCTAAAATAATATTTAGAGCTAAGTATTGAGTATCCTTAATTTGCATATTCAGCAAGGCAAGCTGCCTATCAGCTGAGTTTAATTTGTAGTGTCCCAGTAGGTTTCTTGTACCTCACAGAAAGACATGAGGACAAATAATAGCAACAACAAATGAAAACAATATACAACATTAAAACAAATATATGGTCACTACTATGACATCTACAATCTTATTTTATAATACATAAACAGAAATGGTGTGGTTTGCAATTATCAATCTTAAAAACAATAGTCATGAAATAGATGTGGCATTAGAACAAATGCCATCAATGTCATCCACAGCAGTAATAACAGCAACAACACGAATAATGGGAACTGAAGTTATATAAGCAAATTAATTATAAAATATGGTAAAAATACAGTACATTAAGAGAAAAGCAAATGTGATAGGAAAGTAGAAGAGAGTTTACAATATTCAAAATGTGATCATAGAGAATGCAGAAGATATGTCATAGGTGATGTTTATAAGGAAGACTGAATAAAATAAGAAAAAGTAAAGGGAATTTGGCTTTTAATAGAAGAAGAAAAGAGAGAGAAAGAAATCAGAAACGAATGAACAAAAACAAAACAAAAATAGTAAGCCAAAAATTCCTAATCCTCAAAAGACAAAGCAAGGAAAAATAACTACATGTAAAATGGTAAGAATTAGGAACAAATGTTTATGTATATATGTCCAAATACAAATCATCACGACAAAAACACCAAAAAATGAAAACTAATTTTAATGAAGAATGAATCATCCCCACTGAGGTGTTAAAATTGATTAGAATGAATGGTCAGTTGTAGAGGTTCAGGCCATGTCAAAGTACAGAGGAGCATAAGTCCTTGAGTGAGCACCCTCAGGACAATAAGGCCTTCTGTGTGAATAGCTTAGAAATGCTCTGTGACTCCTCTGTCCCTGAGACCTGGAGGCTTTATCTTATCATACTAAACTTTGGTAGTAGTAGACTCTGAGGAGCAAGCAAGTTATGTGACCTGCACATGTGCAAAGCTAACTGCACTAATGTTACCTAAGGTAACTTGATGTAACCCTGAAGTAGATAATAAAATTGAACTGACTTTCCCACAGGAGCCACTTCTTGCTGTACAAAATCCTATGCACTTGCCTCTTTATTTGCTCTCTCCATAACATTTACAGCTGGACCCTTTAACCTTTACAGTCAGTACCTTTGCCATATGATTTAAGGGTGGGGTTGAGAGGTAGAAAATCCTGGAGGTGGAGAACACCTTCTTCTTTTTGTATAGCTAGTATCTCTCTCTTTCCAAAACCAGAGAAAATCACATCAAGAAAAGAATATCCCTGATGAATGTAGATGCAAAAGTATTTAATAAATTTTTTATCCCAAGCTTCATATTTTTATTATTGTTGATCTCTCAAAATCTATGTGACAATATTATTGATTGCTTATTTTATTAATTAGTTAGGAAAATATCTTTTTTTCTATTTTTAGCTTTTTTTTATTGTTTGTATTCTTTTTTTTATTGTAAACAAATGGGATACATGTTGTTTCTCTGTTTGTACATGAAGTAGAGGCATACCATTTGTGTAATCATACATTTACATAGGGTAATGGTGTTTGATTTATTCTGTTATTTTTTCCGTCCCCCCACCCCTCTTTTCCATTCTTAGAAAATTGTATTTAATAACATCATAAGAAGATTGTACCTCATAACCAAGCTGGTTTTATCTCAGAGATATGAAGATGGTTTAACATACGCAAATCAATAAATGTAATCTATTACTTAAATAGAATTAAGGTAAAAATCACTTGGTCATCTCAAACCTTTAAGAGAAGATCATCACCCATTTATGTTAAAAATTTAAGAAACTAGGAATAGAAGCAACTTACCTCAACCTCATAGAGCCAACCTGATAGTATATAAGCAAAACTGAAAACATTTCCCTTAAAACCTACAAAAGGCAAGGATGTCCACACCCACCACTTCTATTTAATATAATACTAGAAATTCTAGCCAGATAAGTTAGGAACTAATGGAAATAAAAGAGATAAAAGAGGGAAAGGGAGAAGTCAGATTATCACTGTTTGCAGAAGATACGATCCTGTACTTAGAAGATTCAAACTGCTCTGCCAAAAGACTGCTGGAGCTATTAAATTCAGCAAAATAGCATGTTAAAACAATCAATAACTTTTCTATAAAACAAGAAAGAATCTACTGAGAAAGCAATCAGGAAAACAATCACTTTCACAATAGCTACCAAAAAAAAAAAAAAAGTAGGAATAAATCTCACCAAGAAGATTAAAGATACCTACAATTAAAACTATAGAATGCAGAAGAAAGAAATTGAAGAAGACCTCAGAAGATGGAAAGACTCCCCATGTTCATGGATAGACAATTGTTAAAATAGCCCAACCACTTAAAAACAATATACAGATTCAATGTAATTCCCATCAAAATTTATTTGCAAAAAATACTCCAAATAGTCAAAAAAAAAAAAAAAAAAAACACAAAAAAAAACTCTAGACTAAAAAAATCAGTTCTGGGGACATCACAATAACTGAATTCAAATTAAACTACCAAGCTACAAAAAGGAACCAATCAAGTACATCAAGAGTGAAAGGAAATCTCATAGATTAGGAAGGAGAAGAGGAGGATGGGGAAAAGGAGGAGGAAAAAGGGAGAATCAAGAACTGAAATTGTTTTTTATGCATGTGTGAATATGTTGGGATGAACCCAACTTCTGTGTAAAACCATCCAACTCTAATAAGACAAAAATAAAAACTACAACTGCATATAAAACAGACACATAGACCAATGATACAAAAGAGAAGAGACAGAGGCAAACCCACACTTCAATCATCTGATTTTCAACAAATTTACCAAAAACATATACTGGATATAAGAAACTTTTTAACAAATGATGCAGATAAAATTAATTATTCTTGTATAGAAGAATGAGAATAGATGTTTATCTCTCTCTGCACAAAAACCAACTCAAAATGAATCAGAGACCTAGGAATTAGACCATAAGCTGTGCAACTCTTAGAAGAAAACACTCAAGCATATAGCCACAGATAATGACTTTCTCCAAAAGAAATAATGTCAGTACTTAATATATGGGATTGACATCAAATTAAAAAGCACAAAAAAATGAAAAAATTAAGAAGGTAAACAACATCCAAGATGGCGGACTAGAGGGTGACTGCATCTCCCATCGCTCCAGAACTCAGGATTCAAGAAGGGGAGGTATTGAGAGACTCGGACCAACATAGAGCAAGGGGTGAGTCTCTCCCACTGGGTGAATATCACCCCGGGGCAGGCCCAGACAGAGGGCAGCTTCTTGGAGCAGGGCAGGGCAGCAAGAGACTTCCCCAAGCAGCCCTGCTCCCTCCCACAGCAGGCCCGGTCCACAGCCAGATTCTCAGAGCAGGCCCGCCCAGTGAGAGCTTTCCCCACAGAGCCAACCCCATGCCCTGAACCCAGTGGCGGAACCTGGTCAGCAGGCAGCTTTTGGCCAAGGCAGGACAGGGAAAGGCTTTCCCCAAGCACCCTGGTTCCCTCAGGCGGGGGCAGGCCCTATCTATAGTCAGCTTCTAGTAGGAGGACCACCCAGTGAGAGGATTTCTACCCAGAAACAGCCCCCAGCCCCGGACTCAGTAGTGGGCTAGGGGCAGCTTTCTTCGGAAGCACTGCATATCAAGTTCCTCCAAGACTTCAGGCTGCAGAAGGCTGGGAAGTGATACACTGGAAATCTACAGGCCCACTACAAGCCAATAGAGGAAATCTGCAATATCTCAGAGTCCCACTGATATCTGACCAATATGAGAAAACAAGGGAAGAAAATGTCCAAAACAAACCTAGATACTATATCAATAAAACCCAATGACAACACAGCAGAAGAAATGTCAGAAAGGGAGTTCAGAATGTACATAATTAAAACAATCAGGGAAGAAAATGTGGAGATGAAAGAGCAAATGCAGGCATTGAAGGAAGAGATGAAAGAGCAAATGCAGGCATTAAATGATCGCACCAATCAAGTAAAAAGAGCAAATAAGGGAAGCAAAAGATCATTTCAATAAAGAGTTAGAGATATTGAAAAAAAAAAACAGAAATCCTTGAAATGAAGGAAACAATAAACGAAGTTAAAAACTCCATAGAAAGCATAACCAATAGGATAGAACACCTGTAAGACAGAACCTCAGAAATTGAAGGCAAAATATTTCATCTTGAAAACAAAATGGACCAAACAGAGAAGATGGTAAGAAATCATGAACAGAATCTACAAGAATTATGGAATATCATGAAAAGGCCAAATTTAAGAATTATTGGGATTGAGGAAGGACTAGAGAAACAAACCAAAGGAATGAACAATCTATTCAATGAAATAATATCAGAAAATTTCCCATATCTGATGAATGAAATGGAAAACCAAGTACAAGAGGCTTATAGGACTCCAAATATACAAAATTACAACAGACCCACACCAAGGCACATTATTATGAAAATACCTAACATGCAAAATAAAGACAGAATTTTAAAGGCTGTGAGAGAAAAGAATCAAATTACATTCAGAGGGAAACCAATAAGAATATCAGCAGATTTTTCAATCCAGACACTAAAGGCTAGAAGGGCCTGGAACAGCATTTACCAAGCCCTGAAAGAAAATGAATGCCAACCAAGAATCTCACACCCAGCAAAACTTACTTTCAGATTTGACAACAAAATAAAAACCTTCCATGATAAAGAAAAGCTAAAAGAATTTACAAACAGAAAGCCGGCATTACAGAACATTCTCAGCAAAATATTCCATGAGGCAGAGATGAAAACAACAATGTAAATCTGCAACGGGAAGAACTAGCCTGAATGAATAGCCAAATAAAGGAGAAACCAAATCATGTTAAAAAACAAAAATGAGTCAAATGACTGGGAATACAAATCATATCACAATAATAACCCTGAATGTTAATGGCCTGAACCCATCAATCAAAAGACAAAACTGGCAGATTGGATTAAAAAGAAACTCCAACAATATGCTGCCTGCAAGAGACTCATTTCATAAAAAGAGATACCCAAGACTAAAGGTGAAAGGATGGGAAAAAACATACCATGCACACGGACACAGAAAAAAGTTGGAGTACCCATCCTCATTTCAGATAATGTGGACTTCAAGTCAAAACTAGTCAGAAGGGATAAAGAAGGACATTACATACTGCTTAAGGGAAGCATAAATCAGCAAGATATAACAATCTTAAATATCTATGCCCAAACATTGGCTCATCGATGTACGTCAAAGAAATCCTTCTCAATTCCAGAAATCAAATAGACCACAACACAATAATACTAGGTGATTGTAACACACATCTCTCACCACTGGATAAATCTTCTAAACGAAATTTGCATAAAGAAACCATGGATCTCAATAACACAATCAACAATTTATTTAATGGACATATATAGAATATACCATCCAACAAAGAATGAATACACTTTCTTCTCAGCAGCACGTGGATCCTTCTCTAAAATAGACATTATTCTATGCCACTAAGATACTGTTAGAAAATACAAGAAGATAGAGATACTACCTTGTATTCTATCAGATCATAATGGATTGAAATTAGAAATAAATGACAGAATAAAAAAAAAAAAAAACAGAAACTACTCCAATACCTGAAGATTAAATAATATGCTATTATATGATGAATGGATAACAGAAACATCAAGAGGGAAATAAAAAAATTCTTAAAAGTAAATGAGAACAAAAACACATCATATCAAAATCTCTGGGACACTATATGAAAGCAGTACTTAGAGGAAGATTTATTTCATGAAGCGCATTCAACAAAAGAAGTAGAAATCAACAAATAAACAACTTAACACTACAGCTCAAAGCCCTAGAAAAAGAAGAGCAAAACAACACCAAAAGTAGTAGAAGACAGGAAATAGATAAAATCAGAACTGAAATCAATGAAATTGAAACAAAAGAAACAATCGAAAAAATTAACAAAATAAAGAGTTGGTTCTTTGAAAAAATAAACAAAATTGATAAACCCTTAGTCACACTAACAAAGAGAAAGAGAGAGAAAACTCAAATTACTAAAATTCAGAATGAACAAGGAAATATCACTACAGACATGAGTGAAAAACAAAACATAATTAGAAGCTATTTTGAAAATCTATAGTCCAACAAAACAGAAAACCTCGAAGACATCAACAAGTTTCTAGTGACATATGAATTACCTAAACTGAACGAGGAGGACATACACAACTTAAATAAATCAATTTCAAGCAATGAAATAGAAGAGGTCATCAAAAGCCTACCAACAAAGAAAAGACCGGGATCAGATGGGTTCTCAGCCGAGTTCTACAAAACCTTTAAAGAAGAGCTCATTCCAATATTCCTCAAAGTATTCCATGAAACAGAAGAGGAGGGAAACCTCCCAAACTCATTCTATGAAGCCAATATCACTCTGATAACTAAACCAGACAGAGATACATCGAGGAAAGAAAATTTCAGACCAATATCCTTAATGAACTTTGATGCAAAAACTCTCAACAAAATTTTAGCAAATCGCATACAAAAACATATTAAAAAGATAGTACACCATGATCAAGTGAGTTTTATCCCAGGGATGCAAGGTTGGTTCAACATCAAAAATCAATAAATGTCATTCACCATATCAATAGACTTAAAGGTAAGAATCACATGAGTATTTCAATAGATGCAGAAAAAGCATTTGATAAAATATAGCATCCCTTCATGCTCAAAACACTAGAAAAAATAGGGATAGTGGGAACATTCCTTAACATTGTAAAGGCATCTACGCTAAGCCCATGGCCAATATCATTCTAAATGGTGAAAAACTGAAAGCATTCCCCCTAAAAACTGGAACAAGGCAGGGATGCCCTCTTTCACCACTTCTATTCAACATTGTCCTTGAGACTCTAGCCAGAGCAATTAGACAAACCAAAGAAATTAAAGGGATAGGAGTTGGAAAAGAAGAACTCAAACTATCCCTGTTTGCTGATGACATGATTATATATTTAGAGGAACCTGGAAATTCCACCAGATAACTTTTAGAAATCATAAGTGAATTCAGTAATGTAGCAGGTTACAAGATCAATGCTCATAAATCCAACACATTTGTATACATAAGTGATGAATTTTCAGAAAGCGAATTTAGGAAAACTACCCCATTCACAATAGCCTCGAAAAAAATAAAATACATGGTAATCAATCTCACAAAAGAGGTGAAAGACCTCTACAATGAGAACTACAGAACACTAAAGAAAGAAATTAAAGAAAATCTTAGAAGATGGAAGGATCTCCCATGTTCTTGGATAGGCAGAATTTATATTGTAAAAATGGCCATACTACCAAAAGTACTATACAGATTCAATGCAATTGCAATTAAAATCCCAATGACATACCTTACAGAAATAGAGCAAGCAATTATGAAATTCATCTGGAAGAATAAGCGACCCAGAATAGCTAAAGCAATCCTTAGCAGAAAGAGCGAAGCAGGGGTTATAGCAATACCAAATCTTCAACTGTTCTTCAAAGCAATAGTAACAAAACGGCATGGTATTGGTACCAAAATAGACAGGTAGATCAATGGTACAGAATAAAGGACACAGACACAACCCAAATAAATACAATTTTTTTCATATTAGACAAAGGGGCCAGAAATATGCAATGGAGAAAAGATAGCCTCTTCAACAAATGGTGCTGGGAAAACTGGAAATCCATATGCAACAGAATGAAATTAAACCCCTATCTCTCACCCTGCATGAAACCCAACTCAAAATGGATCAAGGACCTCGGAATCAGACCAGAGACCCTGCATCTTATAGAAGAAAAAGTAGGACCAATCTTCAACATGTCGGCTTAGGATCAGACTTCCTTAACAGGACTCCCATAGCATAAGAAATAAAAGCAAGAAACAACAACTGGGATAGATTCAAACTAAAAAGCTTTCTCTCAGCAAGGAAACTATCAGTGAAAATCTTTGCCACTCATACTTCAGATAGAGCACTAATTTCCAGAATATATAAAGAACTCAAAAACTCTACAACAAGAATACAAATAATCCAATCAACAAATGCGCTAAGGAAATGAACAGACACTTCACAAAAGAATATGTACAAGCAATCAACAGATATATGAAAAAATGTTCAACAACTCTACTAATAAGAGAAATGCAAATCAAAACTACCCTAAGATTGCATCTCACCCCAAGTAGAATGGCGATTATCAAGAACACAAGCAACAATAGGTGTTGGCGAGGATGTGGGGTAAAAGGTACACTCATACATTGCTGGTGGGGTTGCAGATTAGTGCAGCTTCTCTGGAAAGCAGTATGGAGATTCCTTAGAAAATTTGGAATGGACTCACCATTTGACCCAGCTATCCCACTCCTTGGCCTATACCCAAAGGACTTAAAATCAGCATACTACAGAGATACAGCCACATCAATGTTCATAGCTGCTTAAATCACAATAGCCAGATTATGGAACCAACCTAGATGTCCTTCAATTGATGAATGGATAAAGAAACTGTGGTATATATATATATAGTGGAATATTACTCAGCCATAAAGAGTGATAAAATTATCGCATTTGCAGGCAAGTAGATGAAATTGGAGAATATAATGCTAAGTGAGATAAGCCAATCTCAAAAATCCAAAGGATGAATGATCTCCCTGATAAGAGAATGATGACAGATCCTCATGGATGGGAGGTGTTAGTTTTAGGGTTAGGGTTAGGTTTAGGATTAGGGTTAGTGAGGGGGGCAAGAATGGAAGAAGGAAGGACTGTAGAGAGGGAAAATAGGGGTGGGAAAGGTCGGAGAGGTGGGTGGGTGGAAGAGAAAAAATAACAGAATGAATCAAACAACATTACCCTATGTAAATTTATGATTACACAAATAGTATGCCTTTACTCCATGTACAGAGAAACAACATGTATCCCATTTGTTTACAATAATATATATATATATATATATATATATATATATATATATATATATATATATATAAAAGAATGTAAAGATGTAAAGAGAGGCCCTAGAGAATGGAAGAACATATTTGCTAGCTACTAGTCTGACAGAGAATTAATGTCTAGAATACATGAGAAAATCAAAATCTTTATACCAAATATTCAAATAACCCATTTATTAAACAGGCAAATGAACTAAACAGATACTTCTGAAAAGAGGAAATACAAGTGGCCACAACTATATGAAAGAATTCTTGAACAGTATTAGCAGTTAGGGAAATGCAAATTAAAACTATACCACGATATCAGCTCACAAGAGTCAGAATGGCAGTCATGAAGAATACAAATAATAATAAATGCTGGAGAGGATGTTGAGAAAAAGAAACACTTTTGCACTGTTGATGAGACTGTAAATTGTCACAACCACCTTGGAAATCAGTATGGAGTCCCCTCAAAAAACTAGGCATGGTACCAACATATGACCCAGCTCTACTATTCCTCAATATTTATCCAAAAATATCCTAAAATATTAATATCAGCATACTATAGCAACACATGCATACCCATGTTTACAGCAGCACAATTCACAATACCTAATTATGAGACCAGCCTAAATGTTCATCAGTAGATGAATGGATAAAGAAAACGTATTTATATATACACAATGGAGTTTAATTCAACCATAAATAAAAATGAACTAATGTCATTTTCAGGAAAATGGACAAAATTGAGAACATTATATTAAGTGAAATAAGGCAAACTCAGGTGGTCAAGGATTGTATGTTTTTTCTCATGAGCATTAGTTGGCCATGGATGGTAATTAAGCCCCCAGTGGTTTGCATTATTAACCCCTTAGGGAGAGGGGGATGTTTAGTTTATAAGTAAAGCCTACTCTGTTGGGAACCTGGCCCTCACAATGACAAGTAATGTTGTCACCCTTGGGTATCATCACCTGAGGAACACTTTGTATCAGTTTATGACAGTTTCTTAGGTGTCTTATGCCTTCTAGATCCATGAAGTGCAAACAAATAGATTAGTCTGCCTAGATAAGCCTAATGAGTAGGCTAATAGTTGCTAACATGAGATTGTTACAGTAGCCTGTATAATACCTAATAGAGCTGATTTGCCATTCTTGGTGTCTATTAAAATATCTTTGTCACTTGTTACTGTGCACAGGACTAGTAACAATTAACCTATTCCTGGACTGAGTAATGGAAGTTCCACATCATGCCTACTGAACTGACTGTTGGATTTGCTCAGAACTTCCTATCACTGAAACATAAGATCTTTCCTGAGTAGCCCAACCTGCAAATGAGTTGGAATAGACTTTGATGATACATAACTGGACTGAAAACACTCACTTGCCAAAATGAGTTAATTACACTAAACAAAAGTGTAGTTATGTTTATACTAAACTTTTGATTAGAGAGACATGAAATATCTTTTGTGTATCTGGGTATATTTTTACACGGAATGGGCTTTCATGGGAGGTAGCAACTTAGGTTTCAGTTTTAAAAGAAATCTTTCCTTTGCATCACCCATTATGGTCATGGTAAAATGGTGAGCTTTAGGCTTGATCCTCTACATAAGAACACATTCAGTTCAACAGATTTCCTCACTGCATCGCCTCTGTTATTCATTGGACTTTTCCTGTGCCATGGGGCTGTTGTGAATATGTGCACCCTATGGGTGGCCTCAGCTACCTTACCATTGGATAAGATCATGCACCCAGGAATGCCTTTATACACCAGTCTGAGTTCTATTTTACACACTTAGTAATTGGGATAGCATAAAGACATGTCACACAAGTTGGCACAGTACCTCCTGATAGTTCTATCCATTAGCTATTCTTCCCTAGAATGGCACTATCTATGCATATACGGTTGCCCAATGTGGAGGATTTGCAATCTTGGGAACAAAATATTGTGTGTATTATTGGATAATGAACACAATATTTCTTATGCTTTAACCAAAGTATCTAAACAAATTAATGCTATTGACACATTTTCTTTGATCTGTTTTATAAATAGTTCAATTTACTTCCCTCAAAATAGCACTATACCTTCTATGACACCTTAAGAAATTCGGTATGCCCAATGATAGGTTCTTGGTCTTTGAACTTCTGTTGCAAAATATGGATCCAATCTCGAAGGCTTGTGGAAGACATGGGGTGATAAGAGATTGTGAGGGACATTAAGTGGCTTCTGAGGCACTGAAAGGGTAGAGTACTTGGGCTCTATGGAATGTGATAATGAAAAAAATGGAGAGGGGAAACGAATCATTACCCTTGTCACTAATCTTGAGAACCAAAGCAGAGCAGCCTTGGTTGTAAAGTGAAAGAACGTATCAGAAAGCATTGGAAGAACTCACCTACTCAGTGGGCACACAGTCTATTCTATGTATTTCCCCAGCTTGTTTACATGATGTGGCCCTGAGTTATATCCTGGTCTACCACCACAAATGAGTGAATGGGTAATAAAATGTCCAAAACCTCTCCATTGAGTCCTCCACGTTCTCTCTTTGGGATAGGTATACAGTAGTACACTGGGATTTTGCAGTCCTGGGACTTAACAGTTACTCTAACAGGAAAGATAAAAAGGGAAAAAATAAAGAAATAAAGAGAAAAAGGGAGAAAGAAGGAAGGAAAGAGAGAGAGAGAGAGAGAGAAAGAAAAAGAGACTCAAATGCAAAGTCAAATTTGATACACAAAATTTTCAAGTTTAGAACACAGTGATGATCTTTCCTTCCCTCCATTGCTTTGTACTCAATAACCAACTGCAGCATAGTAAGTGTTTAGTTGGTGCCTAGGAACTGTTTGTTGAATTAACTTGTGAACTTTAAATTAATTGAAGTTGGTCATATATATCTTTTTTTTATCTCTTTCCTTTTATTTTTAGGTTTATTCATATCAGTGGAAACACTACCCAGCTTTCACTTGGTCTTTAGTGAGTATCTGACAATGAATAAGTCATGACAAAGAGGATACTGTATCTGACCACTCCCCGCTGCTGCTGGTGGTGTACAAGGAATGGAGTAAGATTACTTGAAATAGTCATTTAACACGATCCTATTAAAGTTTTTATCACTTGAGTAAAATCATGTGAACTAGTGTTCTAACATTATTTTGCTCTCAATTACAATTTTAGGGATCAAAGGAAGCAGTTCCAGGTACTTCTGGAGAACAAGTTTTATGAGTGATTGATTAATACAGGATATCGCCAACAGCTGGACAGCCTTGTACCCCCTGCAGCAGGCTCCATACAAGCAGCAGGATAGGGCTCCTACATCTAATCATTGGTAGGCACTTATAATGCAGGCTTCTCAAAACAAATTCATTTGGAGAAATCTTCCAGTTGTACAAAAAATGCACAGAATATTATGTTACTAACCCTTGTCAATTTTTTCCCCACAACTCCCAACAGCAGCAACATAGACCTTTACATATCTGTGATATTTTGTAGTGCGAAAACCAAGATATTAAAGTGGAATCTATAGAATTTTAGGCAAATATAATAATCAAATTTTGTCTTTTTTGCCAAATGCTTGATATAATTTGCACTGTCCAAAGATTCTATTTTCCTTCCTGCATAGATCAATGTTTATAGCAGCTCAATTCACAAGCTAGATTGTGGAACCAACCTAGATGCCCTTCAACAGAAAAATGGTAAAAAAAACCTATGGTATATATACACAATGGAATATTATTCAGCCATAAAGAAGAATAATATTATGGCATTTGCAAATAAATGGATGGAATTGGAGAATATCATGCTAAGTGAAATAAGTCAGTCCCAAAAAACCAAAGGCCAAATGTTTTCCCTGATAAGTGGATGATGATATATACTGGGGGTGGGGGACTGGGGAGTGAGAGATAAATGGAGGAATTTTAGATTATGTAGAAGGAAATGAGAGGGAGGGGGCGTATGAAAAATGGTGGAATGAGACAGATATCATTACTGTATGTACATGTATGATTACACAAATGGTGTGAATCTACATCATATAAAACAATAGAAATGAAATTATGTACCCCATTTGTGTACAATGAATCAAAATGCAGTCTGTAAAAAATAAATAATTAATTAATTTTATTAATAAATAATTAATTTTTAAAAAGAAGAAGAAAGGAGGGAATCAAACTTAAAACTACATATGAAGGTCATGTATATCTTGACTCAAACTGCCATTTGGGCTATTAGTTAATCCCCATTAGTCAAGATTTCTTTATTTGCTAATTTGTCTACTTGCTGAAATTTTTTTTCCACCCCAATTTGTTTGTAACTGATTTTTCAGTCATTCATGGATATGTACAGAGTGTCACAAAATTCTAGTAACATGAAGGACATACTCCCCACGAAAATCAAAAAAGAAATGATGTTCCGTCTTCTTGTTTTACTTCTCACTATAGGACAAGGATCCCTTTTCTGGTTTATTCAGTGACACATTTTCCCCACTGTTTTGCTCTTTGCTACTAATTTTGTCAATTAAAATGACCCCAAAAATATTGCTGAAGTGCTACCCCATGTTCTTATACTCAAGAAGGTTATGATGTGCCTCACAGAGGAAATATGTGCATTAGATAAGCTTCGTATGGTGCTGTAGACTGTGAGTACAACACTAAGGTGTCGACATTGCACTACCTTGATAAATAAAAGAAGATATTTTTTCCAGTTAGTAGATGACACTACTTTGTACAGTAACAGTTATAATGCTATTATAAAGTTGTTTTTGAAAAGCTGTAAAATTTTTAGTTTCTTGAGATGACAATAGATTTTTAAATTATGGTATTTAACATTGTAGTAAGGTTGAAAGTCAAAGAAATTTATGATCACATTAGTCAGGCTCAGAAACTTATTAAACACTTCTCAGTGTTTTAGCATAAATAATGCACATAATGACTTATAGACATGTTAAGTAATATTTTTGAACAAATTCATATATCAAAAAACATTATGTATTCAATAGTTAACAAAAATGCTGCAAACAGGAGCTTACACGAACCTATTTCCCCAGCAGCATGGTTGATTTTTCACTAATGCACTATTCACAGCAAGTGTATAAAACATACCTACTAAAAATAATGAAAATATACTGTATATGTATGTTACTTACTCTACCCTACATCAACCCTGTGGAGCAACACCCTTAGTCTCCTTTTATGATCCCTGTCTCTTCAGTGACACATGTGTACCACAGTTAGGTACCACCTCCATCAGGTGCCACTCAAGTTTTAATGCACCAGTTAACTTCTTTCTGACTTTCCTAAAACACAAATTATAATTCAGCAAGTCTCAAATCAGACCTCAGCGTCTATGTTTGTACTAAGCTCCAATGTGACAATCTGCTGCTTGACCCTATACCACTTTGAATGTCAAGATCCTACACTCTGCTCTATTTTTCATTTAGTATCCTCGGAACAATAGTTTCACTCTAACAGTTCCCTATATTTAAATAACAAAAGTGGTAAGGGACAAAATTGTTTTTCTTCTCAGAGGCTATAGAAGTAGGAAAGCATGAAGTATCTTAGCCAAGTGATAAGACATTTAAGAAGGGGAGCATCAAATATCTGAACTACAACAGAGATGTCAGAAAGAGAATTTTAAAAGATTACACATGTGGCATAAATTCAACACAGAGTTTTATTGATAACATGTTACTTAAGGACAGATACTTCACCAGAGATACAATATATAAAAGACATGTTTCTTGTTTTCACGTTTCTAAAAATTAAAAGGGGGAAAGAACTTACACAACTATCACAGAGTCTAGGGACTGAGGAGGACAGTTAGTCAAGCAAAGTTGAAATATGGGGGATCTCCACTGCTTCCCACTGTGAATCACATCCCCAACCCTATTTTGCATTTTATTTAGAGACAGGGTCTCACTGAGTTGCTTAGGGCCTTGTTCAGAGATGAATCCTTCATCTAGCCCACAACATCCTCCTGCATCTACTCACTTTTCATTTTTAACACTTCCATTCCTGAATTAGCAAATGTGTCTTTTTTGGGGGTCTGGAATCCCTAAACTTCCAAATTTTGTTTTGCTCTGTTTGTTTACCACCCAGAGCTAAGGGTTTATTTGTCATGAGTGGGATTTGAACAAAGTTTAAACAATGTGTGAAAACTAAAACTGGGATACATTTATTTTTCATCTGCCCCATGTCCTGCCAGAAGACCACCTCCCTCCATCTCCAGCCTGGGTCCCAGCTCTTACCACCCCAGTAGAGGATGAGCTCCTGCCCTCCTAGGCTGCTGTGCTTCACCCTGCTGGCCAGGCCAGCTGCCTGCTCAGCTGCCACATCCAGGGTTGCTCGGAGATACCACGTCCCATCAACGTTGGGCAGGAAGTCACCTCTCTGAGTGCCCAGCTGCTCCTGCTCACCCCACATCCACATCACCCACACTGGCTGTGGGTAGAATGCAGAGACATGGCACATCAGTAGCAGACGGCCAGACTCAGGACTGGGGCCCCTGGACAGCCAGGCCTCAGGCCTTACTGTAAACAACGGGAAAGTTATTCAGACAAGGATCCCTCTAAGTCCTTAGAATTCAGCTCTCCACATCAGCTTAGATACATGCATTTTTCCAATTTCTGAAAATGTCACTGATTATCCTCTTTTCCCTCTTCTGTCCTTCTTATCCTCAAATTTAAGTGGGAGGGCATGATTTCAGAATAGAAAATCTCAAAGACAGGGTATAGGACTGACCTTGTCTCTGGAGATGAAACTTCCCTGCATTAAGAAGACTCAAGCCAAAATGTGGGCAGGTGTCAGTGAGGAGCTTTTGTGCTTTGTTGATGATGCCTATGTTCTGACTGAAGAGTCTGCAGAGATTCTGGGGCCCTACATCCACCTTTTGAAGATGGTAAACATGATTTATTCTCCAAGCTCAGGAAATGGGATCCTTTAATAGCTATCTGCAAAAAGTTTATGAAGTCCTCCCCAAAGTCCTCCCCTGCATCTGCATCTCAAAGGGATCTGGGGAAGAGAAATAATAAATTAGAGGAAAAGGAAGAAAAAAAAGTGAGTGGAAACAAAATACATTAAGAGCAGAAGGGAAAAGTTTTGGGGGTTACAGGAATGAAATCAAGTGTGGTTTGATCAGAAGTTCACAGAAAGAGGAACTGGTAGGAGTCAGAGGTGAAAGAAGAGATGAATAACAGGAAGAAAAGGTAATAGGAATTATGTGAAAGGAAAGGTGTCAAGTAGTAGTAATGAGGAGTGGAATGCATAGGAAGGTCACACATTTACTTTCAGTAAGTCTTAAAAGTTTTCACCAGACCTTAAACTCTACTACAGAGCAATAGTAACAAAAACAGCATGGTATTGACACCAAAAGACAGGTAGACCATTGGTACAGAATAGAGGACTCAGACAAACCCACATGAGCACAGTTATCTCATATTAGACAAAGGTGCCAAAAACATACAATGAAGAAAAGGTAACCTCTCAACAAATGGTACTGACAAAACTGGAAATCCATATGAAGTTAAATGAAATTAAACCCCTATCTCTCACCCTGCACAAAACTCAACTCAAAATGGATCAAGAATCTAGGAATTAGACCAAGGACCCTGCACCAAATAGAAGGAAAAGCAAGCCCAAATCTTCATCATTTTGACTTTGAACCAGACTTCCTTAACAAGACTCCCAGAGCACAAGAAATGAAAGCAGGAATCAATAAATGGAATGAATTCAAACTAAAAATCATTTTCTCAGCAAAGGTAACAATCAATAATGTGAAAAGAGAGCCTACAGAGTGGGAGAAAATCTTTACACCATTCACATCAGACAGTTTTAATCTCCACAATTTATAAAGAACTCAAAAAACTTTAAACAAAAATATGAGGAACCCAATCAATAAATGGGCTAAGGAACTGGGCAGACACTTCACAGAAGAAGATATATAGGCAATCAACAAATACATGAAAAAGTGTTCCAACATTTCTACTAATTAGAGAAATGCAGATTACAATCACCCTAAGATTTCATCTAATTCCAATTAGAATGGCTATTCTCAAGAACACAAGCAGTAATAACTGTTGGTGTGGATGTGTGGAAAAAGGTACAACGTACTCATACATTGCTGGTGGAGTTGCAAATTAGTGCAGCCACTCTGGAAAGCAGTATGGAGCTTCCTCCGAAAACTTGGAATAGACCCACCATTTGACCCAGCTATCCCACTCCTTGGCCTATACCCAAAGGACTTAAAAGCAGCATAGTACAGTGATGCAGCCACATCAATGGTCATAGCTGCTCAATTCACAATGGCCAGATTGTGGAACCAACCTAGATGCCTTCAATTGGTGAATGGATAAAGAAACTATGGTATATATACACAGTGGAATATTACTCAGCCATAAAGAAAAATAAGCCAATCCGAAAAAACCCAAGGTTGAATGTTTTCTCTAATAAGTGGATGATGATACATAATGGGGTGGGTGTGGTGGGGGATAAGAAAAGAATGGATTGTGTGGAGGGGAATGGGGCAGGAGGGTTGAGGGAAGGAAAGATAGTGGACTGAGACAGACACTATTACCCTATGTCTATGTGTAATTACATAAATGGTATGAATCTACATTGTCTACAATCAAAGAAACAAAAAGTTGTACCCCATTTGTGTACAACAAATCAAAATGCAGTCTGTAAAAATAAAAAAATAAAAAATTTTAAGACTATAAAATAAATTCATCATAAAAAATAGTTTTCTTTCAGTTTTTCTCAGTCTTAAGATTATTTTTAAAAATTCACATATTCTACCAAATATTCTAAAACTTAAGTAAATATAGAATTTGGAGTAAAAATGATATAATTGAACACCATGGCAGAGAGTATATAAAAAAGGAAAGAAGATAGAAGGAACCTTTTAGGTTTAACTTTAAAGAAAATTTTATTGGTCATTTGCTGTTTTTCTCTGAAAGAATACTTATCACAAAGAAAGCGGGAATCAGGCAACAGAACAACGAAATTCCAAGTATCTATAATTATTTTCATTAAAAGTTAGACATAGTTAGCAGATTTGACTATGTCTTTCAAAGTACAAATGTTTTATATATATAGTTACATATGGGAATACCTTACGTATGTAAATATAAGTGAACACACCCTTTGTATGGAAAGACATTTGAAAATGTAAATAAATATTCTTTAAGTTTTTGCCAAGGCAGATGAGTAGCAGATAACCTGGAGCAAAACATTGGTTCACAAACCTCGAGAATTAGCAAACAGAAGTAAAAGGAGATAAAGGGGGAATAAATTAAGAAGGATTTATGGGAGTAACTCTTGACAGGAGCTGTGAAGATCAAAATTAAACTAGGTTTCATGCCCCAAGTGTCTCCTTCTATCTCAGAAGGGGGGATTCTTTAGTGGTGCAGTGCAGTAAGGTAACTTCTGACTGGTTGCTAACCCCAGTAGCCATTTTAATATAGGACTGACTTGTAGATGAAGCCTCCCTAAATAGGATGACTGCCATGACAGTTCCAGAGAAAACAAATTAAGGCCAAAAACTCCTCCATACAAAGTGAAAGAGGAGTTTAGCACCTGCTTGGTGAAGGTTGCTAGAGGACCCCATTTCTCAAGAAAACCATGAGACAGTGATGGATTTGGAAAAAGCATTGTTTCCATTATTGTTCTCCACTCAGAATTGACTCTTCCTGAGAGTCTTTTCTTGCTTGAGACTTACTCTTTTTTCACCCTTCTCTCACTTCACTTCCACTTCACCTTGACTTATAATAAAATTCTCTTACATGGTTTTCTTTCATCAGAACACAAGAACTAAGGTTTGGATCATCAGCTCCCACTCCCTTGTGACAAAAGGACACATGGTAAAAAAAGGTGGGAATGTAATGAATTAGGGTGAATGTACAACAGGGGTCCACTTTTTTCTTTAAATATAGCCCTTGTTGCTCTGCCACTGTAGCCTATTTTTAAATTTTCCCCCCTTCCTCTTCCCACTTTTCCCCTCCCTAACAATGGAGGAAGCAAGATTAACCTTCTTCCTGTCCTAGACTGAGTTATCTGTCCATCAGCTCATGGAACACAGGAATGAAGAAACCCAGACTCCAGGCCTGGCACCTTGTGAATCTAAGAAATGTCTATCACTGAAGGCTACAAATTGACTCCTGGCAGGGCACGACTGGAGTGTAGCCTTTGTATCCCCTTAAAATTGCACTGTTCCCTCTGGCAGTTGGAATCACAATCTATAGGACAGGAGTCCACTGTGTATTTTCCTTTGCTAGCAAAGCAATAAAACATTTTCCCTTATCTCAAAACTTTGTCCCCATTATTTAATCAGTACTGAGGACAAAGTTTTTGGTATCAAATTTGGCACACCTCATGGAACTTGAGTCTGTCACTCTTAATGATCCTCCATCTATGCTGAGGATACAAAGTGACTGGTGGGTTGTTGAGGATGTCTGCTGGAGATAGAATGAACTTGCTGTAGGTTGAACCACAGGATCTGGTTCTGTAAGTAAGGGGAGGGACTGAGAGACCATCCCAGCTGCAGCAGAGGCTCCTTTTACTTTAGGGAACTCCCACTTTCTCTCCTTGAATGGTATGGATCATTTGACCAATTGATCTACTTTGAGAAAAAAGGAAACAGAATTCAACAAATCATGACACCTTGGCCATTTGGTAATCTCACCCATTGTGCCTATTGAAACCCTTGGTTCCACACGTCTGTTTCCCTTCCATGAGAACTTCTGGTTCCCCTTCATGAGAACACCTGAGTTACCTATATGGGGACATCAGTAGTAGAGTTGATATAAGAATCATGATTGAATAGGAGTGAGAAACCCAGGGGATTCACTCCCACCTGAAAACTTACCTGTCTATATTTTTAAAGTTCCCTCTTTTTTCAGTTTTGTTTGGGGGATCCCATCTGTATCCATTTTGTGTGTTTTGGTATCTCTTAGTGGCCCTTTAAACATAGGCCATCCCTCTTGGTGGTATTTTGGGAAATATCTTGAGTAGATGGGCTACATATATCTATAGGCTGATGATATGTTAGTCTAACACAACCTGGACATTGAATGGTATTCTGGAGCAGTGAACTCGGACAGCTGGGAGCGCCGTAAAGGAGGCCGCTCGGCACAGCGCTGGGACTCGGAGCAACCACTGGGGCTCTGGCGGCTGCCCAGGGGAAGAGTGGCGAGGAGAGCTGTGTGGACTCAGGACACCGGGGCCTGCCCTGAGGAGGAGGAGGAGGAGCGTGGCCACTGGGATTCGGAGTGACTGCACCAGAGCTACAGGCGGGGGCCAGAGGAGAAGCTGCACGGCGAGCTGTTTGGACTCAGAACGACGCTTCTGAACACCGGGGCCTGCCCTGAGGACGAGGAGGAGGAAGAGGAGCGCGGCAGCTTGGATTCGGGGTGACTACACCAGAGCTACAGGTGGTTGCCAGAGAAGGGGCTGCGTGGCGAGCTGTTTGGACTCAGACCACTTCTGAACCCCGGGGCCTGCCTGGAGGAGTAGGAGGAGGAGGAGAAGCGCGGCGGGTCGTGTGGACTCCCAGTGACTGCATTAGCGCTCCAGGCGGTTGCTCAGAGGAGAAGGCGAGTGGTGAGTTGTTTGGACTTAAAGGGACAGCTCCTGAAGACAGGGGGGCTGCCTGGAGGAGAAGCGTGGTGGGACGCTTGGTCTTGAGTGGCCGCACCAGAGCTCCGGGCGGTTGCCCAGAGGACCTGTGTTGCTGGTCACGTGAACTCAGAGCCACTCAGAGCGACCGCTCCTGAATACCCCGGGGGTTATCTGGAGAAGGAGGAGGAACGGGGAGAGTCACATCGACTCGGAGTGATTGATTGCCCAGGGCTACGGGTGGTTGGTGGTGGAGGTGGAGGCACGCAGTGAGTTTCTTGGACTCCTAGTGACCGCACCGGAATACTGGGCGGCTGTCTGGAGGAAGAGGCGTGTGGCGGGTCTCTGGGATTCAGAGCGATTGTACAGGGCCCCAGGTGGCTGCTCAGAGGAGGGGCTGCATAGCCAGGCGATTAGGTGCAGAGCAGGGTCCCAGGATCTGGGAGGCTTCTTGGTGGAAGAGCCGCACAGAGACAGGCTTAGGGCGGAGCGAGGGTTCCAGGGCCTGCGGGCAGATTCTCTGAGGAAGGGCAGCCTAAGGAGAGTCATCTGCAAAGGGTGAGGCTCCCAGGCCCAGGAAGTAGGGCCGGGCCCCTGGGAACTTTGCAGAGGAAGGCAGCCCAGCCCAGGCGGTAGCTGTAAATTGAGGGGAACCTCTAGGAGGGAACTGACCAGCGAGACGTCCCCACTGGGTGAGTCTTCCCTGCCGGGTGAGGTTTCCCCACAAGGACAGTAAAACCAGAGACTCAGGCCCAAACAGGCCTTGCCTCAGCCCACAGCCTAGGTCCCCTTTGGATGACCACTGGTCAACAAGTGGAGGCACCTCTGCCCACTAGCAGGGATTATACCCCACCTGAAGGCCACCACTCCTAGAGAGGCAGCTTCCTTGTGGAGCACCGCATTATCAACTTCCTCCAAGACTTCAGCCTACTGAAGGCTAAGGGATATATAGGGGGGATATATATAGAAATCTTCAGGGACATTGT
The DNA here is from genome assembly GCF_902686455.1 of Sciurus vulgaris. NCBI lineage: Eukaryota > Metazoa > Chordata > Mammalia > Rodentia > Sciuridae > Sciurus > Sciurus vulgaris. The sequence continues at coordinate 119,246,348 of NC_136461.1, read as the reverse complement.
AAGGCAATAGAGGAAATCTGCAATATCTCAGCAGTCCTCTGATACCTGAACAATAAGAGAAAACAAGGAAAGAAAATGCTGCAAACAAATCTAGATGTTACATCAATAAAACCCAGTGACAGCATGGCAGAAGAAATGACAGAAAAGGAGTTCAGAATGTACATAATTAAAATGATCAGAGAAGCAAATGATGAGATGAAAGAGCAAATGCACGCACTGAATGATGAGATGAAAGAGCAAATGCAAGCATTGATTGATCGTACCAATCGACAGTTAAAAGAGCAAATACAGGAAGCAAAAGATCATTTCAATAAAGAGTTAGAGATATTGAAAAAAAACCAAACAGAAATCCTTGACATGAAGGAAACAATAAACCAAATTAAGAACTCCATAGAAAGCATATCCAATAGGATAGAACACCTGGAAGACAGAACCTCAGACATTGAAGACAAAATATTTAACCTTGAAAACAAAGTTGAACAAACAGAGAAGATGGTAAGAAATCATGAACAGAATCTACAAGAACTATGGGATATCATGAAAAGGCCAAATTTAAGAATTATTGAATGGTATTCTGAATTATTACACAATCTTTTAGCTGGAGTAGGTCTGTCAAAGATCAGATAAATAAGAAATTCTATACAAGCAGATATTTATGCAGTTACATGAGTGTAAATGGCCCAGAACTAAGTTGATGGTACAAAAAAATAAAAATGAAAAAATAGCAGGACACTAGAAGAAAACATTGAAACAGGTTTAAATTCTATCAAACTAATGCTGGCAAGCTCAGCATTACTTCTCAGTCCCAACCCAGGCAGCCACAGATCATCCCGTTTGGGGTCAGGGACACCAACCCTGGGCTAGGGGGGAAATGCCAGAAAAGCTTCCTGGGCTGTAAAGAAATGGGTGAAAAGGACTCTGCTTCTGCCCTGCCTTCCTTTGACTAGGGGTGGGGAAGGTGTGGTTAGGTAGATTGACTTAGGGAAAAGAATCTCACCTTTTGATATCTGACAGGACAATTTACTTGGCCAGGGAACACCTGCTACTGAGGCAGAATAATTCTGCTATGACAGTATCCCATCAACCTAAATTCACAGAGGAACTGGCAGGATAAACAACTATATGTGGGCACACACACACACACACACACACACACACATAAACACACATAAACTAAAGGCCCTTTACTGCTGTCCTTTGCTACAGCTGCACCACACATGACACATAGCAAGGATCATGCCCACATAGAGATAAACAGAAGCCACCTGTCTGGCCTCAGCACCTGGGACACAACTTCCCCACCCCCACCCTAACCCCAGTGTGCAGTAGCTGTAATCTGAGGCTGGCATAACTCCACAGAGTGGAGCACACGCCACCACCTCATGAGCACTAAGTTCTTTTGCCTGCCAGAGAATACTTCTGGGTTGTGGCCTGCCTGCTGGCCACAGAGATAAAAAGGTACAAGGGCTTCCAGAAATGCCCATGTTTGTAGCCACTTGCCCCTTCGTACTGTTGGCTTCTGTAAAAAGAGGCCCCTAAAATCTCTGTATGATCAATGTGAGCTTTATTGTATGGAGAGCCCCAGACATAAGGAGAAAACTTTAGCAGGTGAAGGGAGCAATTGACTAGAAGTGAACCCCTCACTGCTAGTTCATATTGCCTTTAAGGTATATAATGTCTGAAAGGAGCAAACATTAAAGTCAACCCATGTTTAGTTGGCAGCCCCTGCAAAGTGATCTTCAAGGAAACCTAAATAAAAGAATGGGAAGGACCCCCCCCCTCAGTGAAAATCAATACACCTACTGTATGAAAAAGGCCCCCAAATATCCTCTACGTACAACTGGACAGTGGGGGACCCATTCAGTACTGATGGCATTGTAAGAAAGATAAGAGTGATAAGTCAGACTCAACAACACCTTGTGTTTAAACCCCTTGAATGCAATCTGGGAAAGCAAAGATTGAGGCATAAGATGCTGTTGTTTTTACATGCCAGATTATCTTATCCTTCTTCTAGGATGAGATTTCTTGTGTAAATTAAATGCACAGATAAGCTCACAAAAAAATCAACAACTCTAGTTCCAGTTTCACTGGACATTCAGAAAAAGGAGACCAACCACACTCTGCTGGAGGTCTGTCAAAAATATGAAAAATACTTCATGGACTAAAGAGACCCCGGGAATGGCTGTCAATGTTATCTCAACCAAGATTTTACTTGAGGAGGAGGTAACCTGCATCAGGAAGAAAAATATCCTCCTTAAGAGAGAGACCTTGATAAAGATCCAGACTCTTCTAGATAAATTTTTAAAACATGGATCAAGCTGGCTTTGTAGATCCCCTACAATACTCCAATCCTGCTATTAAGAAACCTCACCCTAATGAGTATTGATCTGTGGAAGACTTGAGAGTTACAAATATTATTCATTATCTTCAGTGTATAGTGCCAAATCTATACACCCTGCTGACTAAAGTGACAGGTAGTTATGCCTGTTTCACAGTACTAGATTTAAAGGATATTTTCTTTTGTATCCCACTGCAAAGGGAGGCCAAGTTACTACTTCCTTTTTTAGTAATAATCTCCCAGTATCAAAGTAACTACCCAGTGCTTCTGGACTGCCCTGCCTTAGGCATTTAAAACTTTCTTAGTCTGTTTAATAAAAGACTAGCAAAAGAGCTTCAGGGAGTTAGAGTTGGACCAAAATCCTTTTGCAGTATGTGAATGATCTATCTACAGCTAGCCCCAACTATGAACACTGCTGTTCAAACACTATTGCTATATTAAACTGTATCACCTCTTTTGGTTAAAAGGTGTCCACTAAGAATTGGTAAAGAAGTCACTTGTCTGAGATTCCATATTAGTCAAGGAATTTAAAATTAGATGTCAGATCAGAAGCAGGCTATCTTGACCCTTAAAGAACCCAGGAAACAAAGACAGTTATGTAGATTCCTGAGAATGTCAGGGATCCCAAATTTTGGACTAATAGCCAAAACCCTGATTCAGGCCTAAGAAGGAATTGAATTAGAATTTTTGATTTTGACTCCAGAATGCAAAGCTGCATTTGAGAAGTTAAAGGTCATGATACCCTCTCCCTAGATCTGCCTGACTCATAAAAGAAGTTCACACTATATGTGCATGAGAAACAAACCATGGTCCTTACATTTCTCCTACAGACATTGAGAGACACATGGGTACCCATGGCCTATTTATCAAAGCAATTTGATCTCACAGCAAAAAGATGCTCCCACGCACCTTTGGGTGATGACTGCCACTGGTAATTTACTACAAAAGGCTGAAAAGTTCTCTCCAGGAAAACACATTACTATGTTTCTCACCAACTGCTGGTCTACGAAAACAGGTGGTATTGGCTGACTGCTGGGAGGATGAGGTGATGCCAAGTCATCCTATTAGACAAGCCAAAAGTGAACATTAAAAGAAAATGTGTCCACCCTACACCAGGCAACCTCGTTGCTGGCAGAAAATAACAATACAACGTGACTGCTTAGAGATCTTGGAGAATGTTTAGCAAGTTAGATTTTCTTGATTAGCCGATCACTGAGCCAGACTGGAATATCTTCAGTAATGGCAATAGCTTTATGGACAATGGTCACTGACCAGCTGGATACACTGTGGTCAAAACAACAGGTACTTAAAACAGAGGCTTTCCCACCAGGAACATCATCCCAGAAAGTTCATCTAATTGTTCCAACAAGAGCTTCTCAGTTGTAATCCCAGCAGTTTGGGAGGCTGAGGCAGGAGAATCGTAAGTTAAAAACAGACTCAGCAAAATAGCAAGACCCTAAAACAACTTAGTGAGACCAATCTTAAAATGAAAATATATAAAGGACTGAGGATATGGATCAGTGGTTGAGCACTTCTGGGTTCAATCCTTGATACAAAAGAAAAAAAAAAAAAAGACACTTCTCAGACTGTTCAGAGGAAAAAAAGGTAAACATCTAAGTTTTCATGAGAGGACTTGCACATGGAACTATATGGAAAGAAAAGAGGGTTCCTCATAGCTAAGAACAGCATTAACTATTCCCTTGAAATATTGGCATTAATACAAACTGGCCAAACCAAACCAGGCAGAAATCATACACTCCTGGTCATCAGAAGATGGGTATTTATGTGGTTTGAAGAGATCAACCACTAATAGGACAATCAAAAGGGCTGCAAAGAACAAACTATTTATCAGGACTCTAAAATTTCAGCTTAAATCAGACAAATACAACATTTTTATACTGAAGAGGATGATAAAGAGACCAGAGAATGGGTTTTTTACTCCTGAAATAACACTGACTGCCAAGTGAAGATGGAATTTCCATAGGCTTATCCTCCTGCCTGAAGCATTGACCTGGCCCTTGGGAAAACACCTAAATAAGAGTATTCTCTATGAGAGGGATGCATTGGTGAATTTCCTCAAGTCTCAATTTTGAAGACCTCACCTCCAACAGACTGTTTGGCAAGTGATTCAGAGTTACGTCTTAAGTGGGTGAAGTAATCCAAGGCCTAAAAGGCAGCCTGCTAAAATACATTTTACCCAAATTCCCTGTGCCATGGAATCATATACTTGATTGTACTGGTAAACACTTCTGGGTCAGTTGAGTCTTAGCCCAATAGACCAAAAAAATTATTTTTAAATTAAAAACTTCAGAAATAAATGAAATACCCTTGAAGGGACTGATTCAAAGATCTGGGCTCCCCTCCTTGATGCAAAGTAACAACGGACCATGTTTTACTACAAAGCTGACCCAAAAAGTAATCGAAGTATTATATATAAAATAGGAGTACAGGGAAATTGGAAAAGAAAATCACACCCTAAAGAATATACAGATGAAATTATGACAAAAAATAAATAAAAAGCAGTGAGATAAAGTGTTACCAATCAATCTTCTCAGTAAGAGTATCCCCCAGAAGTGGGCTTACATTGATTCTAGGAAGAAAACCTATATTAGAGATCCTTCCTGGAGAAAGGAAATGTGGCTACAGAAAAAAAAAATTGAAACAGTATACACAAGAAATCAGTCAAATACTAGCTGCTCTACATGATTGTGCTTCTTGCAGGTCTCCACCAAAGTCTGAATGATTTCTCCATTCCTTCTGGCAAAAGTCTAAAAAAGGAGAAACAAACAAACAAAACAAGGTAAAAAATCTTCAATTCTAGGATCCCAAATGTCACCCATTTTCAGCAGAAGGCAGCTTAAAGATGCCATTGCCCATTTTCCCATAAAAATGGAAGGTAGATATTGACAGTGGAGAAAATGTAACGGGCATCTGTTCATGCTTCGAACATAAATTGCTGCTCTGTCACTGCAACTCATTTTTAGACTGACCTATTTTTCTTCATTTTCTCCCTCACCCCCTTTCTAAACATGGGGGAAGCAAAATTAACTTTCTTCCTGTCCTAGGCCAAGTAATTTGTCCTTCTTCAGCTGATGGACCACTGAAATGAAGGAATCCAGACTTCAGGCCTGTTATCTGTGGATCAGAGAAGTGACTCTCAGGGCTACCAGTTAATTAGGACTTGTGACATGGCACATCTGGAGTTTAAAAGCCCACTGTTCCTCCTGGCAGTTAGAAGCACAACCTCTGGGACAGAAATCCATTTTGTATTCTCCTTTGCTATCAAAACAATGAAACTTCCTTTTCCTTTTCCTCAAAACCTTTTACTCCTTATTATATCAGCATTGGCCACAAAGACAAGAGTTTTTGGCTTCTAATGGGATATAATGGTTATGATTATGAAGACAGAAAAGGCGGAAGAGATTGAATGACAAAAGAAAAGCCCACTTTAAAGAGTCCACCAGGGCTGGGGATATAGCTCAGTTGGTAGAGTGTTTGCCTCGCAAGCATGAGGCCCTGGGTTCAATCCCCAGTACCACCAAAAAAAAAAAAAAAAAAAAAAAGCATCCACCAAAGAGTGAGGAAGCTGGAAGCTGAGGGTACCTGATTGGAGACCAGGGAAGAGGGTGGTCATAGGATACCTCTAAGGAAAGATAATACAGCATAACACTGCAGTCAATGAGAGAATCCTTCACAAGTGGAAGACTGAAGTGTTGAAGAATCAGGGTTTTGTTTAAAGCACTTTCCCAAGTGTGAGAATTGCAGTTTTATGCTGAAGAGAGTGGAATATCATCCAGAACAAGTAGTAGGCTGTTTCCTGGAGAAATAAAATGTTGCTGAAACACCCCTCCATCCCTTCTCCTTTACTACTCCTCATTGTGGAAACTGAACTCACTTTCAGAGGATAACACCCCAGCATGAACTTCCTGAACAACTCTAATAAAGTGTAACTGGAAAAATGTTTCCAGGTCCATCAACTCCTTGTTGCTGAAGTTGCCCCTGGACCAAGGTGCTGCCTCCAGTGTCACCAAACTCTCAGATCCTGCAAGGGGCAAAGTGGGATTGGAAAATAAAGATTGACAGACACAGATCTTGAAGATTAAGCTGGGATCAGGTGGAGCTCTGCTCTCCAAAGGAGATGCAGATCTAATGAGTTACACTAGCAATCTTCATTTATATATGTCCCATTATCAGGGGAAGATCATTCAACCAAGTTGAACACAGAAGAACTCTACCTGGGAAGAACTCTAAAATGAAGAAATCTGGATGACCTAGTAGGTAAGAGGGTCTTCAAACCCTGTAGCAAAGAACAGAGCAAATGGGGAGAAATGAGACATTGGGAAGGAGAGAATTGAGAAAGATAGAGAATCATTTCCTTGATGTTCATTAGCTTTTAAAATTGATACCATCCCACTTTCTCATTCTTGATTTATTTCTTGAGCTACAGAGGACTTGTTCAAAAAGTTAGTGCCTGCACCAGTATGCTGGAGTGTTGACCCTATGTTTTCACCTACCAGTTGCAAGGTTCTGTTCTAAGTCCCAGGTCTTGGATACATTTTTTATTTGATTTTTGTTCTGGGTGAGAGATAAAGATACAGTTTCATTCTTCTGTTTATGAATATCCAGATTCCCCAACACCATTTTTTAAAAGGCTATGTGTTCTCCAACACATATTACTGTCACTTTTGTCATATATCAGATGTAGGGGTTTGTCTCTATGTCTTCTATTCTACTCCATTGGTCTTTATGTCTGTTTTGATGCCCATACCATGCTGTTTTTGTTACTATAGTTCTATTGTATAATTTGAAAACAGACAGGTGTCTCCTGTATCTGTCTTCTGGCTCAGGATTGCTTTGGCTATTCTGGATCTCTTAGTTTTGCAATTGAATTTAGGGATGATTTTTATAGTTCTATAAAGAACATCATTTATTATTTATTTTGATGAAAATTGCATTGAATGTGTATACTACTTTTCACAGTATGGCCATTTTGACACTATTTATTCTGCCTATCCAAGAACCTGGAATGTCTTTCCATCTTCTAAAGTCTCCTTCAATTACTTTCTTCAGTGCTCTATAATTTTTTATCACAGAGATCTTTCATCTCCTTGGTTAGAGTAATTCCCAAGTCTTTCATTTTAATTTTTGAGGTTGTTTTGGATGAGATGGTTTTCCTAATCTCTTTCTCAGCAGTGTTACTGTTAGAGTATAGGAAAGCTACTGATTTATGAATGTTGATCTTGTATCCTGCTACTTTGCTGAATTCATTTATCACTTCTAGAAGTCTTCTTGTGGATTTTATTTTTTGCGGGGAGGGGTTATTCTGGATATGAAATAATGTTGTCAGTAAACAGATTTTTTTATTTTTCTATTTGTATCCCTTTAATTTACTTCTCTTACTTCATTATTCTAGATAAACTTCTGAAAACTAAATTAAATGGAATTGGTGAGAGTGGACATCCTTATCTTGTTCATAGTTTTAGAAAAAATACTTCCAGTTTTTCTCCATTCAATGTGACTTTGGTTTTGGCTTTGTCATATATAGCCTTCATACTGTTGGGGCAAGTTTCTTCCATCCTTAGTTTCTCCAGGACTTTTAACATGAATGAGTGCTGATTTTCCACCAAAGTCCTTTTCTGCATCTATTGGGGTGATCATATGATTCTTGCCCTTAATTCTATTTATGCAGCAAATTACACTTTTTTGGTGTATGTTATGTATGTTCACATATTTATTGATTTGTGTATTGTGTTTTGTATGGTGAACCAACCCTACATCCACTTAATTCTCATGTATTACCTTCTTAATGTGCTTTTGAATGAGGTTTACTAATATTTTATTAAGGATTTTTGCATGCATATTCATCAGAGATATTGTTCAATAGTTTTCTTTCCTAGATGTGTCTTTATCTGGATTTGGTATCAGGGTTATACTGACTTCATAGAATGAATTTGGGAGTGTTTCCTCCCTTTCTAATTCATGAAATAATTTGAGGAAATCAGTGTTTGTCCTTTTTTAAATGTATGGTAGAATTCAGATGGCAATCAGTCTGGTCCTGGGTTTTTCATTGTTGGAAGGAATTTAACTGCTGTTTCAATTTCATCACTTCATATTGTTTTTTTAGATTTTCTATATCTTCCTGGTTCAGCTTATAGGGGTCATATATGTTTAGAAATTTTTCACAGTCTTCTACATTTTGCAATTTATTGGAGTATATACTTTCAAAATAGATTCTAGTAATCCTGTGGATTTCAGAGGTGCCTATGTTAATATCTCCTTTTTATGTCTAATTTTGTTTAGTTTGGTCTGCTCTCATTTTTTTTTTAGTTTGATGAAGGGTTTATCAATCTCATTTAATTTTTTGAAGAACTAATTCTTTGTTGCATTGATCTTGAGTTCTTTTTATTATAAATTTCATTCATTTCAATTCTGAACATTAATTCCTTGTCTTCTACTGATTTTGGAATTCATTAGTTCTTCCTTTTCTAAAACCTTGAGGTTTAGTATAAGTGATTTCTTCGAGTATTTTTTTAAACATGGAATCTCAGTACACTAAGTTTTCCTCTTAGAAAATTTAATACTGTCTCAGATATTTTTGATGTGTTGTATTACTGTTTTCATTTTTTTCTCAGAATTTCTCAATTTCTTCTCTTTTCATTCTGATTCATTATTTAAAAGAGCATTGTTCAAACTCTCCATGTGTTTATGTGGTTTCTATTATTATTTGATAGGATACATGGGACTATATCAATTTTTTGTGTTTACTAAGACTTATATTGTGACCTAGAACATGGTCTATTTTGGAAAAGGATCCATGAGCCACTGAGAAGCAAATTCATTCATTTGCAGGTGAAATATTCTGAAGATGACTCTTAGGACCTTTGGATTCATGGTATTATATAGGTCAGAAACAACTTTATTGATTTTATGTTTGAATGACCTGTCTGTAGGAGATAGGAGTCTGCTTAAATCACCTACTAATATTGTGTTTAGTTCTGCTTGAGATTCAGTGTCAAGAAATATTTTAATATTATTAAGTAGAATGACTTTTGGGGCACATATGTTTGCCCCAAACATATTATCTTCTTATTAGATTGTACCTTTTGCCAGTATATAGTGGCTTCTTTTTTCTCCTCTGATTAATTTTGGTTTGGAATCTGATTTGTCAAATATAAAAATATCTACTTCTGCTTGTTCAGGGACTCCATTTTCATAATGCTTTTCCCATCCTACCTCCAGTCTGTGTGCGCCTCTTGCAAGCAACATACAGTTGGATCTTATTTTTTGATCCATTATGTTAATGTCTGTGTTTTAATCAGGAAGTTGGGACCACTGACGTTCATTGTTATTAGGTACATGTGCTTGCAATTCCTGCCATTTCAAACATCTGCCATATTAAATTCTGTTTTGAGTTTAATTTAGTTTGTTACTCTTCTATTCATTTTCATCTATTTGGGTACTTTGGATTTGTTTTGGGGTTCCTCTGTGTGTACTATATCTCTGAATATCTTTTGTAATGCTGACTCAGTGGTCATGAATCCTTTAAGTGTATCCTTGTCACAGAAAATTTTCCTTTCCCCATTCATTTTGAAAGACAACTTTGCTGGAAATAAAAATCTTGGCTAGCACTTGTTTCCTTGTAGAGCTTGGAATATCCCTCTCTAGGCTCTCATTGATTTTAGGGTCTGATTTAAAAATCAGAAGTGAGTCTCATTGGTTTTCCTCTAGATGTGGACTGACATTTTTCTCTTACAACCTTTAATATTTTTCCTTAATTTATATGTTAAGACATTATGATTATGATTTGTATTGGAGAGGTTCTATTCTGATCTACTCTGTGTGCTAGATGCATCCTGTATGTCATTGCTGATAAGGGAATGTTTTCTGTTACTATCTCATTGGAAATGTTCTCAATGCCTTTAGCACTGTTCTCATCTATCCCAGTGACTCTCAGGTATGTACTCTCGATGCTTTCCTAGAGCTCTTGTATATTCTTATCATGGTATTTCCTCCCTTTGTTGCATACTGAGTATTCAAGGTCATATGCCCTGTCTTCAACATCTGAAGTTCTGACTTCAAAGCCTAAAGTTGTATTTTCTATTAATTATAATCTCTTGGTGATGCTTTAAAGTGAATTTCTAATTTGATTCATTATTTATTTTGTTTCCACATGTTCTGACTAATCTATTTTCAGTATCTTCATTTCTTTTTTGAAATGGTCTCTTTTCTCCTATGCATGCTCTCTCAGATCCTTAGATCTTCATTTAGTTCACTGAGAACTTTAATAGTTTTTAAAATATTTCTCTGAAATTTCATCCACTTTCATATGTGTGGAATCCTTTTTTGGAGAATTGTGAATTCTGGGTGAGATTTGTTTGCCTGTTTTCTCATGTTTTCAGAAGTCTGGGGCTTTCCACATCAAATGAAATGGATTCACTCTTCTCTTATACACACACATCCTTTTTGTGTGTAGCTCACTTTTGTTCTGGGACTTCTCTCTATTTTTGATGCATAAGGAGATGCTCAAGAGTGGGATCTGAGGAACCCTTCTGGTTGTTTTTCTTTTGAGCCTCACTATTGGTTTAGGGTTGTTGTATCTCCAATTCTATGTGTTGAAATATTGTTGAGGTTCAAGTGGAGCCAGATCATGTGGGGGTGAGATTTTCTGTTACTTGGCTGAGTTGTGGGTATTACACACCCAGAGGGTATCAATTCTGTGATCTCAAAGTGATCTCAATCACTTTCTAGCCTCTCATAGAGTAAGGTGGAATCAGGAATTGAGTCAATGTTAGCAAAAAATATATAGCCCAAAGATAAATATCCAGTGTCTACTTTGATATCTATAACACTAATTGTCACCTGTATAGTAATATTGGGGTCTTTAGCCACAGAACCAACAATGCAAAACTGAACTAGATCAGGCACTAAACAAGGTGTCTACTACCCTGTCCACTGTAATTAATACTCATAACAACCTGAGTGGGGTAGGAATTATATAAACCATACAATTATATTAGATAGTGGGATTACAATTTCATACATAAAGAGAAAATAAGGTAGAAAGGCAAGATAAAGTTTGAAATATTAAATAAAAGTGTTCATAGGAGAGGCAGAAGATAGGTAGCAGATGTCAACTGTATAGAGGGAGGAATAACATATTAACTAAAAGTAATAAAAAATGAAGGAAAGAGGAAAATTTAGCTAGAAACTGGGAAACAGAGTAACAATAAGTGGAATGAAAATTAGGTAAAAATATAAATAAACATATTTAATGAAGTTTAGTCATTTCCCTGTGCTTCCTCTGACATGCTTTATTTATGTTTTACATGTGTTTTTTCTAGTGTTTTGAGTTCTATCATTCCATTTGTGCTGCTGAGTTCAGCCCTTGTTATTTAGAAGACATAAATTGAATACATATTTAAGAAATACCTGAATCTTGGATTTAAAGTGTTGTATTTGGGACTGAGGTTGTAGTGTAGTGGTAGAGGGCTTGTCTAGCATGTGTGAGGCACTGGGTTTTATTCTTAGCACCACATATAAATAAATAAAATAAATGTCCACTGATGACTAAGAAAATGTTTAAAAAATGTTCTATATTCAGGGTCACATATGTTTCTTTGTTGCTTCCTTCTCTATTAAAAATGAAGCTTATTTTTCATAATTCTACTTTAGAATTTTTGTCTTTCCTGAATCCAAAAATTTATTATTTTATTATTTCTGGAAAATTCTAAGACACAATTCCATTTTATATACACACTTCCCATTACATGTTCTTTTCCATTACAAAATTTCTGTTGCAGATATAAAGTATTTCATACAAATCTTCATATTTTTAATTTCTTTCTTATTTACAATAGCTCTTTATTTCTACATTGTATTGAAGACATCTAGCCAAATTTTTCAATTTAAAAATACTTTAAAATTATTTTTTTCTTTTTGATATTTAATCAAAGTTTTTAATTTTAAATTATGACAATAAAGGTTATTACCAGGAATAATTACCTTGAAAAATATGGCCTGAAATGTTTTATGCTTTTATTAGTGCATTATAGTTATACATACTATTGCAATTCATTTTGACATAATCACACAAGCATGGAATATGTCCAGTATTTTATTTTTTAAATAATATTTATTTTTTGTTATATCATTTCCTTTTGTAATGTAAAATATTTCAAATATAATTTCTTATCTCTGACTTTTTAGGGGAATTGAACTATTTATTTTGTCTAACAAATTCTATTAATAAGAAGTTATTTCAACTTCTGTCCTCCACATTTGAACTATGGCTTACTATCAGGAAAACCTTTTTGTATGGGTATCCTTCATAATTTGTTTGAGGGGGTTCTCTTGATCAAATTTGCTTTAAATTTCACAGAAATACTACAAATCTGTAATTACTTTTCAATTGAATTGCACTTTTATTCCAAGATTATGCGTGTAGATATTTTTCTCTTTTCTTCACTGTTTATTAAATTTTGGTTTTTCATGGTTATACATGACAATAGAATCCATTTTCATAAAATTTTATAAGCATTGGACACATCTTATCCTAATTAGGACCACATTCTTGTGGGTGGGCATAAGGGTGGTGTTCACTTAGGTAATTTTATATGTGGTTTTTTGGGGATTGGCTTATTTTTCTCAGTATGAGAATCTCCAGAGCCATCCATTTACTGACAAATGACATAACGTTATTTTTCTTTATGGCTGAGTATTATTCCATTGTGTGTATATATCACATTTTCTTTATTCATTCGTCTGTTGTGGTTACCTAGGTTGATTCCATAGCTTAGCTACTATGAATTGTGCTGCTAGAAATATTGATGTGAATGTGTCACTGTAGTATGCTGATTTTAAATCTTTTGGATATATGCTCATGGGTGGAATAACTGGATTGAATGGTGATTTTATTGTAAGTTTTCTAAGGAATCTCCATACTGCTTTCCAGGAGGTTATAGCCAATTTTCAGGCTTACCAGCAGTGTATGATTGTTCCCTGTTCCCTGAAGTATCCCCAGCATTTGTTGTCACTTGTATTCTTGATAATTGCCATTCTGACTGAAGCAAGATGGAATCTCAATGTAGTTTTTTTGCATTTCTCTAATTTCTGAAATGTCAAACATTTTTTCATATATTTGGTGATCATTCATACTTTGTTCAATTCCTTTTCCAATTAATTTATTGTTTTTTTTTTTTTTTTTTGGTTTTTAGATTTTTGAGTTCTTTGTGTATCCTGAAAATTAACCCCATATCTGAGGTGCATGTGACAAAGATTCTCTCCTATGCTGTAGGATCTCTCTTTGCAAGCGGAGGTATCTAAACTCTAAGCTCAGAGCAGGGATTTGTAATTCTAAGGATGAGAAAAGAAAACGTAAAACCAAACACCACCAAATGAGATGATAGATGAGCATCCTTCCCTAGATAATTGAGTGAAGGTTTTTCTAGTTTATTCTAAAGAAGTGACGATATGAAAAAAGCCTCCATTCCAACTTTGAACTTCTTTACCCAGACATATGAATTAAGTTCAGATCCAATAGCCCAAATCCTGGGGAAATTGGGCATAACAATATCTTGTGTATTCTGGTGTCAGATCCTATCCTCTCTAGTTTTACATTTTTTTCTTTGCTTTATTTTTCAAGAGGACTACTCTCATTTCATTGTAAATGCACCTCTGCATTTAAAATAGTTTCAAATATAATCTCACATTTCTGGGTGTTTTCTACTGGCATGTCTTTTTAGGCTACGTAGTGGCCATCTTGACAGAAACAGCCACGTAACTGTGTGTTCTATCTTTACACTGAGGATTCCAAGGGCCATGTGATAAATTAATGTGCTAGGATTGGAAAGTCAGCCAAGGAGGAAGGAGCTGGGTTAGACTGAATGGATCGGGGTAAGAGAGATGAGGCCCTCAGAGCTTAGATACAAGCCAAGTGAAGAATGACAGTGAAAACACAAGAGAGGAAGGAGAAGCAGCAGAGTGGGGAAAAGAACACATGATGGGAGCACAGGAAAGCACAGAAAATAATGGAAAACTTCATAGCCATAAGTGCTATTATCTAATATTTAGTTCTTCCCAGTCATTGTACATACAAGGACACTGAGACCAGAGTGATGACGAGGTCTTTTTAATTCAGTGCTGGTGTCCCATGCAGGAGATCACCATGACTCTCAGTCTGAAGCTCATTTTCCTGCAGGAAATTTGCTATGAGAGACCAAAAACACACAGACCATATTCAGGAAGCCAGAAAGGCAAGGAAAAAACTCTGAGGAAGTGTGAAAGGGGAAATGAGAAGCCCAGCAAAAGCATGATTCTTGAGAGGCAGTGGGTTTCTCAGGGAGGGAAGTTGAAGCTTGCGTTGGTGAGGTGGGGAATTCAGAGGGCAGAGTGAGATTGTGTGGGGAGGGCAGCTTACAGTGGTGTTCTGTGAAAAGCTGAGTGGGGAAAGAAATTCAGGATAACAATTAGGCATGTTGGGAAGAACACAGCATGCTTTTAGCCTAAGCAACAATGTTTCAAGAAGAGGAATCCTGAGGAAGAATCTTGTGACAAAGGGAAGAGTCCTGGATGTCCCCAGGACAGCTGGGACACCCTGCCTGGTTGAGTTCTATTTGACATATGTTTCACTCATCCTGGTTTTTGCTCAGGTTTTCCTGTGACCAGGGAGCACACAGCTATCAGTGATATGTATAACCATCTCCTCTCTCAAAGTTATTCACTTTCTGGTTCTGGTCCTGGTCACTTCTCCACCTATTTTATCTCTTGACTTTTTCCAACAGTCTTACTCTTCCTCAGCTCCGCCAGCTGTCAGCAACCCGAGGCAGCTCCCAATGCTCTCCATCCTTTCCTCTCTCCTCCTTCAGATCTTGTCTTTCTTCCACCAAAGCTGAGTGCACACTCAGGGGTGGAGTGGACTGGGAAGCTGCAGGTCCACAGTGGGACTCTGATGCAAGCACCAGCTGCTACTTGAGGCATTAGTGATCAGGATGCAACCTACTAGAGGAAAGTTGAGGGGAAGAAACATTGAATTCTGCTTCATTTATCTTTATAATCTACTCCCTTTATTCTTCCCTTGTTGTGGTTTAGATATGAACTATCTCCCAAGTCCTCATGTGTGAGACAATGGAAGAAAGTATGGAGGTGAAATTTTGCATTATGAGAGCCTTAATCCAATTAGTGAATAAATCCCCAGATAAGGATTAACTGAGATAGGGATTAACTGTAGATTGATAGGGTGTGACTGGGAGAGGTGGATCCCCAGGGATGGAAATTTCTTAGAGTGAAAGCTAGTTTCTTTTTCCCTTCCTGGTTCACCTTTTTCTGCCTATCCTTACTTCTATCCTACTCCTACTCAGCCTTCTCTAATCACATCCACCATCTTTCTCCTCAGACTGAGAAATCTTGTGCCTGATCAGCCCAGTGTCATTTCTCTTTACATCACTAAGTAAGAAGGCACCTTTAGGGGCAAATTCTTACATTGATGTACCTTCAAAGTCTCCTTTGTTTTGTTTCAGTTAGAACTTTTTGAAGAAGCTTGCAAAGAACCAGCCATGAACTCCAAGAACATGGAACCATTCTTAAGTTTATCTTTAAGATTTCTAGAGAAAACTTGGCTCATCATAATTACTGAACTGAACATGCACAGAAATGCATGCACAGACCTTCCTGTTCTACATCTTTCTGACCCTGAACTGGACATGCCAAGAAACATCACTGTTCACCATTTTAAACTTTTATTCTGTGCTCTGTGACCTTGAGCTGATCAGGCTCAGGAATGTGTCATCTACATTTTCTTCTTGGACTATGACTCTTACCTGAACATGTTCAGAAATATGCATCCTAAAATAAGCATGGAATATGCATGCTCCTAAGGTGGATATGAAGAAGATTTTAAAAATTCTTATGCTTGCTTTGTTCATCAATTTTCAGATAATTATGATACTCTCCTTAGTCACTTCAGGTAATAAATTTTTCTTTTTTCTTTATCTTCTGGCCATATTCATTGACTTCTCACTCACCAAAAGTGAACCCTTTACATTCATTTACACTATTTTCCTCTTCTTTTCATTCCCTATTTTTTGCATCAATTCTGAAAATATTTGGGTAAGGGAGGTTAACTTTATTTCAAACTTTATGTTACCCCAAAGTGAAGACTGTATGATTCCCCCCTTACACTAATTTCCTTTTTTGCTCTCTTTCTTTATCTTCCACTGACTTATGATATTTAACTGCCTTCCACACCCTTCTGCTAATACTCGATTTCTCTCCTCATTCTTTCCACACTTATCTCCCTCTCCCTGAACTTGATTTTTCTGCAGCCCTATTTTATTTAAGTTGTACAAGGCCTCACAAAATTTCTTAAAAGGGGTTTTTCAAGGTTGACACTCACTACATTTCTGAGTTTATCCACAGGAGATATTTCATATGAGAACTTAGGTGCAGAACATCTGCAGTACAATGTGCTCAAGCAATAAAAATGTTTATCATTTTGGAATTGCATTTCATTATGGGAAACACATATCCAACCCCAAATAAATAAGTGCTTTAAAAATAGTGATTTCACTAGTACAATGAGAAATCTAGAGAAAGGCTCTCTACATACAGAGAATCAAGGTTATTTTAATCACCAACCAGCTATTTTTTCTTGAATATTTTACATTCAAGTTCTAAGCATAAAGGTGAAGAACAAGGATTAAATGCTGCAAACATAGTGTATCACATTTCCTCCTGGAAGAGCTGTTCTAGATGCTTCATTGAACAATTTCTGTTTGTATTTCACTAACTGTGATGTGATGGTTTTAAACATTCTTTGATACTCTCACCTTCGAGGGGGATGGAATTTAATTCTTCCTTTAAAAGATGAAGCTCATGTTAATCTAGGAGCCTGGACAGGATAGAGTCACTGGAATCTTTTCTCAAATGACTGCTCTTGGAAATTTTTGGAACAAATTTTTGTTTCTGCACTTTTGAACTGTGACAAGTGAGGTGGCCCTGAAGATTCCCAAGATGTCCTTCAGGCATCCTTCCTGTTGTCCCAGTGCAAAGCACTTGACTTCCATTTGTCATTTGCTTTTCTTTTCTAACAGAGGGAGACTCCCTATTCTGCCCAGGCTTGTCCTGAAATCCTAGACTCAAGCTATCCTCCTGCATCAGCCTCCTAAGTAGCTGGTACTATGGACACGTGCCACCATGCCTACTCACTTGGCTTCTTCTAGAGGTGTTAGCAACTGTACCCATCTTTACACCTATTTCTTTTCTGGCCAGGGTGCCAAATTTTCCTTCTGCTTTACACCATTTTGTTTCTGACTCCTACTGCAAATTTGGCAAAAGCAGTCAGTAATACCCATGTCACTGCTTGAATTCTTTGCTGCCTTGAAATTTCCTCTGCTAAGTAAACTAGCTCATAATCTTTAAGTTCAGTTTCCTACAAAATTCAGGGAATGGATGAAATGCACACTAATCTTTGCCATAGTATTACAAGGATTATCACTAGTCCAATGCACAGGTGGATCTTCATTTCCATCTCAACACTCATCACCATAACACTGCTGTCCACAATTCTATCAGCCTTCTCTTACTCTGAGCTCTCCACAGATTTTCCCATTAAGCTCCACTTATAGCATTCTAGGCTTTCTCTAACCTGGTTCCTCTACCTGTTTCAAATTCCTCCTATAAACCAGTTTTACATCATCTTCTATAGTTGCAACAATGATCCCCACTTCTTGGTACCAGTTTTCTGTGTTAGTCAACATCCCGTTATTATAACAAGATACCAGAGATAATTAACTTATGAAAATAAAAACTATATTTAAAATTTGTTTTCTCAAAAAAGAAAGAGAGAGCAAAAAGGAAACTTAGGGTGAGAGGGAATTTCATCAAAATAGAGGAAAGATCAGTAGAGTAGATGAAAGGGATTGAGGAAGAAGAAGAAGGGATAGGATAAGGGAACAAGAGTGGAATAAATCTGACTGAACTTTTGTGTATGCATGCATGGATGTGGTACAGTGGGTTACAGCATCAGGTGCATCCACAGGACATGAATTTTTTTAAAAAGTAAACTGTAAATGGAATGAAGATGGATTGGTGCAGTGGACAGTGATGAGTGGCAGAGTGGGGAGGTGTGATGTACTAGGGACTGAGTTAAAGAGTGTTGGGATTTCTGTTTTTGTGATGGTGTCAAGATTTATCCTTATGAATCATAACTAGAAAAGAATTTTAAAAATTATTTTCTGATGTACTGCCCGTACACACTTTATTTTAAATAATTGTTCATAATTAACATGTACTAATTATGCTTATTAATTTAGTTTAATGTGATAGTTCTACACATGTGTAACAGTATGTACTCATAAAATCCAATCTTCCTTTAACTTCCAACCCCAAATATAGTTTATATGACTCTAGTCATCATTGTCTATACTCAGATCGATTTTGTTATTTATTTATTTTATATTATATTTAATATTATCTATTTTATTATTTATTTATTTTGGCACTTGGTACTGAGCCATGGTTGCTCTATTACTGAACTACATTCCCAGTCCTTATTATGATTTTAATTTGAGACATGGTTTAGATAAGTTGGGCAGTCTCCTTAGTAGATGAAATAACAGGCATGCACCACTGTTCCTGTACTTATATATTTATTCATTTATTTTAGTTTCCACATAAGAGAGAGAGAGAGAGAGCATGTGACACTTGTTTTTCTGTGTCTGATATACTTCATTTAGCATAATGTCCTGCAGTTCCGTTTATTTTACAGCAAATAATAGGATTCCATTCTTCTTTATGGCTGAATAATTCCCTATTGTGTATATACACCCCATCTCTTGCCCCACTCACCTGTTGATAGGCACCTAGGTGATTCCTTACCTTAGCTATGTGAACATTCATTGCCACAATAAACATAAGCATGCAGGTCTCTTTGCTATGTTGACTTCATTTTGTCTAGATATATAATCCAAGCAAGATAGCTAAATTATACAGTAGGTCTGTTTAGTATTTTGAGAATCTCCATACTGCTACTCTTCTTCATAATGACAGTACTTAGTACTAAGTACTAAGTATTCCCACCCACAGTGTTTATGAGTTTATTTCCTCCACACTCTTGCTGGCAATAATCTATTTATTGGGAGTAGTTATTCAATGTGATAAGATCTCACTGTAGTTTTGATTTGCATTTCCCTGATCACTAATAATATTGTGCATTATTCCATATATATTTTGTACATTTATAGTTAATTTCTTAAGTGAGTGCCTACTCAGATCCCTTGTCCATCTTTAAATTGGATCACTTGGGATTTTTTTGTGGTTTTTAAGGTTTTTTAAAATAGACAATATTTTTTTAGAGCATTACAATAATACGTAGTATTAGGGTTTATTTTGACAAAAAACACATGCAATGAATTTGATTTCATTTCCCATTCCCTCCCCTCCCCTTACCATTCCCCCTATTGTCCCCCTGTTCTCTCTCCTCCTACTGATATTCCTTTCACACCTTTACTTATTTTTGATTGAATTTGTTTTGATATATATGAAATTCTTTTCAGTACCTTTATATGTGTTTGAAACATGCTGTCGTTTAATTCATTCTACATTTCTTCCCCTTTTCCCTCTTGTTCTCCTTCTATTACTCTACTGACATACCCTTTCTCTTCATGATATGCATTCTCATTCCCTGACACCTTCTTTCCATTATTTTGTTCTAGTGTCCACATATGAAAGAAAACTCTCCTCTCCTGGTTTTCTGAGTCTAACATAATTCACTTAGCATGATTGTCTCCATTTCCACCCATTTACTAGAAAATTCCATTAACACATTCTTCTCTATGGCTGAGTAAATGTCCATCATGCATACATACTACATTTTCTTAATCCATTCATCTGTTGAAGGGCATCTGTGTTGATTCCATAATTTGACTGTTGTGGATTGTGCTACTATAAGCATTGAACTATAAAAACACTATGGTATGCAAATTTTAGTTCTTTTGAACAAATACCACGGAATGGAATAGTGGAATAGTGGTCCCGTGTCTAGTTGTTTGAGGAGTCTCCTCACTGCTTTTCATAGTGGTTTTACTAGTTTGCAATACCAACAACAATGCATGAGTGTACCTTTTTATCCACATCTTCTCCAGCATTTATTACTGTTTGTTTTCTTGATAATTATCACACTGACTGGGGTCAGATGAAATCTTGGTATAGTTTTGATTTGCATTTCCCTAATTGCTAGAAATGTCGGGCATTTTTTCATATATTTGTTGGCCATTTGTATTTCCTCTTTTGGGAAGAATATATTTACTTCTTTAGTCCATTTACTATTTGGGTTATTGATTTGTATTAAGTTTTTGAGTTTTTATATTTTCTGGATATTAATCCCCTATGATTGGCAAAGATATGTTCCCATTCTGTAGGCTCTCTCGTCACTCTGATGCTTCCTTTGATGTGTGGAAAGTTTTTAGTTTGCTAGCATTCCACTTACTGATTTTTAATTTTATTTCATGAGCTTTAGGGGTTGTTGAGGAAGTCAGTGCCTGTACCTATGTGACGGAGCATTGGCCCTATATATTCTTCTAACAATTGAAGGGTTTCTGATCTAATTCCAAACCCTTTGATCCATTTTGATTTGACTTTTGTGTAAATCTAATTTTATTCTTCTACATACAGACAGTTTTCCTAGTACCATTTGTTAAAAAGGTTGTCAGTTCCACCCTGCTGGTTCTACAGCCCCAGCCCAAGGTCCAGGCAGGCCCAGCCTTGCACCTCCACAGAGCTGGGCCCAGGCAGGCCCAGCCTTGGGCAGGTCTACAGCAGCAGTGCCCCAAACCCAGCAACTCAGCGTTGGATCTCCATGTGGACCCAGCACACACACCCTCCCCCTCACCGTGTGGGTCCCAATCTACGAATGCATTGGGACGCCTCTCCCACCATCTTGGGTTATCTTTGACATGGACCCACCATCTTTAGTAAGGGTAGCTTCTATCTCAGGAAACCTGCTGGAAACTAGAGGCTCATTATCAATGCCTTTCATGCATTAGGCTACTGAAAACTGGAAGGTTTGAATAGTATATTACAGCTTTGTTGTAGTTTTGTATATATTTTTCCTCAGTCTATTTTCCTCTTATTTATCTGTTTCCTTGGAGTCTCTTTCTCCCTTTTCTTATGATAACGACCAACGTTTTTACTTTGCATTCACTCTTCCTTTGATCTAGTACCTCTGTATAATCTTTATCTCATTGATATTATATCTTACACCCATCCCCATTCCCTTGGTTCACAATTAGAAAATGTAGACCTTATTAAAACCTATTGTTTATGCTGTAGATAATAATCAAACTCATCATCTCTATTTATTACAATACTGTTAACACCTTCATGGGGGCTATTTGGGTTAAGGCTGCATATTGTTTGTACTGGGTGATGCTAATATTGATCTCTCACTTAAAGCTGAGGTATTAGAAACCTGCAGGGACACTATAAGCCTATGGGGGAAACTGTAATGCCTTAGATCTGCACTGCTAGAGGGGAAGATATACAAACAGCATGAAAAACAAGGGAAGAAACCAAGATGCTATGTCAATAGAATCCAATGACAGAATGGTAGAAGAAATGTCAGAAAGGGAGTTCAGAATGAACATAATTAAAATGATCCATGAAAAAAAGAGTGATATAAGAGAGCAAATGCAGGCAATGAATGATCACTTCAATAAGCAGATAAAAGAGCAAATGCAGGAAGCAAAAATGATCATTTCAATAAAGAGATAGAGATTCTAGGAAAAAAGAACAGAAATTCTTCAAATGAAGGAAACAATAAATCAAATTAAAAACTCAGTAGAAAGCATCACCAAGAGACTAGATCACATGGAAAACAGAATCTCAGACAATGAAGAAAAAATATTTAATCTTGAAAATAGAGTAGACCAAAGATACAAGATGATAAGAAATCATGAATGGAATGGAACCTCCAAGAATTATGGGAGATTATGAAAAGACAAAATTAAGAATTACTGGTATTGAGGAGGGTACAGATATACAAACCAAAGAAATGAACAATCTTTTCAATGAAACAATACCAAAATAGTTTCCTAAACCTGAAGAATGAAATGGAAAATCAAACACAAGAGACTTACAGGGCAACAAATGTACAAAATTGCAACAGACCCACACCAATTACATTATAATGAAAGTGTGCCTTTCTTATTTTATAACATACAAAACAAAGATAGAATTTTAAAGACTGTGGGAGAAAAGTATCAGATTACGTAGAGGGGGAAACCAACATGGATAGAAGGGCCTGGAACAACATATTTCAAGCTCCCAAAGAACATGGATGCCAACCAAGAATCTCATACCCAGCAAAACTAAACTTCAGACTTCAAGATGAAAGAAAATCCTCCCATGATAAACAAAAGTTAAAAGAATTTACAAGTAGAAAGGCTGCACTACAGAACGTTCTCAGAAAAATATTCCATGAGAAGAAAATTAAAAACAACAATGAAAGTCAGCAAAGAGAAGAACTACCATAAAGGAAAAGCAAATCAAAAGAGAAACAAAGTCAAGTTAAAAATCAAAATAAGCCAAAATGACCAGGAATACAAATCATATCTCAGTGATTACCCAGAATGTTAATGACCTAAACTCATTAATCAAAAGATGTAGGCAGATCACTCACTGTAAGGCATCTATCATCCGCCATTTGCCAGCCTCTCGCCTGTCCATTGCCTGCCTTACACCTATCCATCACCCAACACACGAGATTCACCTTCTGATCGTGCGACAACAGTCAGCAAACAGATCGCCAACTCCAGTGGAGCACCAGCTGCCTGCTGTTGCCTGGAAGTTCACTGTTACAGTATCTGCAGGTTTCGTTACACGTGGCTGCCACCATTTTGAGACAACAGCCAGGCCCCGTAGGACCCCTGGCCGACTGACTGAACCCCGTCTCCAGGAACCCTCAGCCCAACTGATCACTCCGTGCATCTCGGGCCCTCACATCCACTGCTCCCTGCCGCCAGGACCCCCAGACCAACTGACTGTGCCCTATCACCGGGACCCCAGACCGACTGATTGCACCTGGCCTCCAGGATCCCACAACCACACCAAAACACCCGACCTCCAGGACCTCCTGCTGACCACAGCCACACCCTGAGCTGCAGCTCGCCATTTGAAAACACATTTCGAAGCCACAGCGGCCATCTTGGATAATCCTGGAAGCCATAGCTCTGATCTTTAGGTGGGGCAAATCCCATCTTGAGACAACTGCTGGAGGCTTGAAGCTCATTGTCAGGTACCTTTCATGCATCAGGCTACTGAACTCTGGGAGGTTTCATTACTGTATGACGGTTATACTGTAGAATTACTTTTTTCTCCTTATTGAAAAAATTTAAGTTTTTATTGCTTTACCTTTCTTGCTCCCTTTTCCTTTTGTTTAACTGTTCCCTCAGAGTCTTTTTCTCCCTTTCTTGCATGCTAACATCCAATTTCTTTTGATTACACTCTCACCCTTTCTATTATCTAGAACTTATGTATATTCTTTTCGTGTCCCATTAACAGTCACAATCTATATCCCTCTGCATCCTCTTTGTCCTCCATTTGAAACTGCAGACCGTATTGCAAACCTGTTTGTTTTACTAAAGATAATAATTGAAGTCATTCTGTTTATTATGACAATTTTGTTATTGTTCTCATAGGAGCTATTTGTTCTAGGATAGCATAGTGTCTGAATTGGGCACTGTTAATATTGATCTCCCCTTAAAGAAAGGGTTTTGGAAACCTATAGGGCCACTATAAGGCTATAGGGGGAAATCTGCAATAGCCCAGATCTGCAGCGCTAGAGGGGAAGATACATGAACAACATGAAAAAGCAAGGGAAGAAAATGATCCAAACAAATCTAGATTCTATAGTAATAGAATCCAATGACAGTATGTTTGAAGAAATGTCAGAAAAGGACTTCAGATTATACATGATTAAGATGATTCGTGAAGCAAAGGATGAGATAAGAGAGCAAATGCAGGCAATGAATGATAATACCAATAAGCTGGAAGAACAAGTGCAGACAGCAAAAGATGATTTCAACAAAGAGACAGAGATTCTCAAAAAAAAAAAAAAATGGAAATCCTTGAAATGAAGGAGACAATATAAACCAAATAAAAAACTCAATGGAAAGCATCACCAACAGACTAGACCACTTGGAACACAGAACCTCAGACAATGAAGACAAAATATTTAATCTTGAAAATGAAGTTGCCCAAACAGAGAAGATGGTAAGAAATCATGAACAGAATCTCCAAGAACTATGGGACATCATAAAAAGACCAAATTTAAGAACTATTGGGATTGAGGAAGGCACAGAGATACAAACCAAAGGAATGAACAACCTATTCAATGAAATAATATCAGAAAATTTCCCAAACCTGAAGAATGAAATGGAAAATCAAATACAAGAAACTTACAGAACATCAAATGCACAAAATCACAACAGGTCCACACCAAGGCACACTATAATGAAAATGTCTAACATTCAAAATAAAGATAGGATTTTGAAGGCCACGAGAGAAAAGCATCAGATTACATATAGGGGGAGACCAATACGGATAGCAGCAGACGTCTCAACCCAGACTCTAAAAGCTAGAAAGGCCTGGACCAACATATTTCAAGCTCTGAAAGAACATGGTTGCCAACCAAGGATCCTATACCCAGCAAAACTAACCTTCAGATTTGAAGATGAAATAAAATCCTTCCACGATAAACAAAAGTTAAGAGAATTTACAAATAGAAAGCCTGCACTACAGAATGTTCTCAACAAAATATTCCACGAGGAGGAAATGAAAAACAACAATGGAGGCCAGCAAAGGGAGGAACTACATTAGAGAAAAACCACTCAAAGGAGAAACCAAGCCAACTTAAAAACCAAAAGTAAGTTAAATGACTGGGAATACAAATCATTTCTCAATAATAACCCTGAACATTAATGGCCTAAACTCATCAATCAAAAGACATAGACTGACAGAATGGATTAAAAAGAAAGACCCAACAATATGCTGCCCACAAGAGATTCATCTCATAGAAAAAGACATCCACAGACTAAAGGTGAAAGGATGGGAAAAAACCTACCATGCACACAAACTCAGTAAAAAAGCGGGGGTTTCCACCCGTATATCAGATAAAGTGGACTTCACGCCAAAGTTAGTCAGAAGGGATAAAAAGGACATTTCATACTGCTTAAGAGAACCGTAAATCAGGGAGACATAACAATAGTAAATATTTATGCCCCAAACAATGGTGCATCCCTGTACATCAAACAAATCCTTCTCAGTTTCAGGAATCACATGGACCACAACGCAATAATTCTGGGTGACTTTAATGCACCGCTGTCGCCACTAGATAGATCTTCCAAACAAAATCCAACCAAAGAAACTATACAACCTAATAACATGATCAATAACCTAGACTTACTAGACATATATAGAATATTCCATCCATCAACGAACGGATTCACTTTCCCCTCAGCAACACATGGAACCTTCTCAAAAATAGACCATATGTGGTGCCACAAAGCAGTCCTTAGGAAATGCAAAAAAATAGAGATACCGCCTTGTGTTCTATCAGATCATAATGGACTGAGAGTAGAAATCAATGACAAAATAAAAAAGAGAAATTACTTCAACACTTGGAGACTAAATAATATGCTCTTGAATGAAACATGGATAACAAAAAAGCATCAGGGAGGAGATTAAAAAATTCTTAGAGGTCAATGAGAACGACGATAAAACATATCAATATATCTGCGACACTATGAAAGTGGTACTAAGAGGAAAATTCATTGCATGGAGCATATTCCAGAAAAGAATGAAGTCAACAACTAAATAACCTAACATTATGGCTCAAAGCCCTAGAGAAAGAAGAACAGAAAAACAGCAAAAGTAGTAGAAGACAGGAAATAATTAAAATCAGAGCTGAAATCAATGAAATTGAAACAAAAGAAACTATTCAAAAAATTGACAAAACTAAAAGTTGGTTCTTTGAGAAAGTAAACAAAATAGACAAACCCTTAGCAACACTAACAAAGAGAAGCAGAGAAGACTCAAATTACTAAAATTTGTGATGCAAAAGGTAATATCATGACAGACATCACTGGGATACAGAACATAATGAGAAGCAATTTGAAAATCTGTATTCCAACAAAATAGAAACAACCAAAGACATTGACAAATTTCTAGAGACATACGCTCCTCCCAAACCAAACCAGGAAGACATACTCAATTTAAACAGATCAATATCAAGCAATGAAATAGAAGAAACCATTAAAAATCTACCATCCAAGAAAAGCCCAGGACCAGACTGATTCTCAGCCGAGTTCTACAAGACCTTCAAAGAAGAACTCATTCCAAAACTTCTCAAAATATTCCAGGAAATATAAAAGGAGGGTACTCTACCAAACTCATTCTATGAAGCTAATATCACCCTCATACCCAAACCAGGAAAACACACATCAAGGAAAGATAATTTTAGACCAATATCCTTGATGAATATAGATGCAAAGATCCTTAACAAAATATTGGCAAACCATATCCAAAAACATATTAAGAAAATTGTGCACCACGATGAAGTTGGGTTCATCCCTCGAATGCAAGGATGGTTTAACATCTGTAAATCAATAAACGTAATCCATCATGTCAATAGACTTAAGGATAAGAATCATATGGTTATTTCAATCGACGCAGAAAAAGCGTTCAACAAAATACAACAGCCTTTCATGCTCAAAACACTAGAAAAAATAGGGATAGTAGGAACATACCTGAACGTTGTAAAGGCTATTTATGCTAAACCCATGGCCAACATCATTCTTAATGGAGAAAAACTGAAACCATTCCCTTTAAAAATGGGAACAAAACAGGGATGTCCTCTTTCACCACTTCTATTCAAAATTGTCCTCGAAACTCTAGCCAGAGCAATTAGGTAGACCAAAAAAATTAAAGGGGTATGAATAGGAAAAGAGGAACTTAAGCTGTCACTATTTTTGGATGACATGATTCTATATGTAGAGGATCCAAGAACCTCCTCCAGAAAACTTGTAGACATCATCAATGAATTCAGCAAAATAGCAGGCTATAAAATCAACACGCATAAATCTAAAGCATTTTTATACGCAAGCAATGAAACAGTTGAAAGGGAAATGAGGAAAACAACTCCATTTGTAATAGCCTCAAAAAAAAAAAAACAAAATACTTGGAAATCAATCTAACCAAGGAGTTAAAATATCTCTACAATGAAAACTACAAAACATTGAAGAAAGAAATTGAGAAAGACATTAGAAGATGGAAAGATCTCCCATGCTCTTGGATAGGAAGAATTAATATTGTTAAAATGGCCATACTACCAAAAGTGCTATACAGATTCAATGCAATTCTTATTAAAATCCCAATGATGTACCTTACAGAAATAGAGCAAGCAATTACGAAATTCATCTGGAAGAATAAGAAACCAAGAAAAGCTAAAGCAATCCTCAGCAGGAAGAATGAAACAGGGGGTATTGCAATACCAGCACTTCAACTCTAGTACAAAGCAATATTAACAAAAACAGCATGGTATTGGCACCAAAATACACAGGTAGATCAATGGTACAGAATAGAGGACACAGACACAAACCCAAATAAATACAATTTTCTCATACTAGACAAAGGGGCCAAAAATATGCAATGGAGAAAAGATAGCCTCTTCAACAAATGGTGCTAGGAAGACTGGAAATCCATATGCAACAAAATGAAAGTAAACCCCTACCTCTCACCCTGCACAAAAATCAACTCACAACGGATCAAGTAGTTTGAAATCACACCAGAGACCCTGCATCTTATATAAAAAAGTAGGTCCAAATCTTCAACTTGTTGGCTTAGGATCAGACTTCCCTAACAGGACTCCCACAGCACAAGAAATAAAAGCAAGAATCAATAACTGGGATAGATTCAAACTAAAAAGCTTTCTCTCAGCAAAGGAAACTATCAGCAATGCGAAGAGAGAACCTACAGAGTGGAGAATATCTTTGCCACTCATACTTCAGATAGAGCGCTAATTTCCAGAATCTATAAAGAACTCAAAAAACTCTACACAAAGAATACAAATAACTTAATCAACAAATGGGCTAAGGATATGAACAGACACTTCACAGAAGAAGATCTACAAGCAATCAACAAACATTGGAAAAAATGTTCATCATCTTTAGTACTAAGAGAAATGCAAATCAAAACTACACTAAGATTCCACCTCACCCCAATTTGAATGGCGATTATCAAGAATATAAGGAATGATATGTGTTGGAGAGAGTTTGGGGAAAAAGGTACATTCATACGTTGCTGGTGGGGTTACAAATTAGTGCAGCCACTCTGGAAAGCAGTGTGGAGATTCCTTAGAAAACTTGGAATAGACCCACCATTTTACCCAGCTATCCCACTCCTTGGCCTATACCCAAAGGACTTAAAGTCAGCATACTACAGAGATGCAGTCACATCAATGTTCATAGCTGCTCAATTCACAATAGCCAGACTGTTGAACCAACCTAGATGCCCTTCAATTGATGAATGGATACAGAAACTGTGGTATATATATACAATGGAATATTACTCAGCTATAAAGAATAATAAAATTATGGCAATTGCTGGCAAATATATGAAATTGTAGAATATCATGCTAAGTGAGATAAGCCAATCTCAATAATCAAAAAGATGAATGATCTCACTGATAAGCGGATGATGACACATAATGGGGGGTGGGAGGGAGGAAAGAATGGAGGAAGGAGGGACTGCATAGAAGGAAAAGAGGGGTGGGAATGGTGGGAGGGAGGAAAAAATAACAGAATGAATCAAACTTCATTATCCTATGTGAATGTATGATTACACAAATGGTATGCTATTACTCCATGTACAAACAGAAACATGTATCCCATTTGTTTACAGTAAAAATAAATTTAAAAAAAAAAAGATGTGGAGAGGCAGATCGAATTTAAAAAAAAAGACCCAACCATATGCTGCCTTCAAGGGACTCATCTCATAGGAAAGAACATCCATAGACTAAAGGTGAAACAATGGGAAAAAACATACTATGGACACGGACTCAGTAAAAAAACAGGAGCTTTCATCATCTTATCAGATAAAATGAACTTCAAGCCAAAATTAGTCAGAAAGGATAAAGAAGGACATTTCATACTGCTTAAGGGAACCACAAATAAGGAAGACATAATGATCACAAATATTTATGCCCCAAACAATGGTGCATCCATGTATGTTAAACAAATCCTTCTTAATTCCAGGGACCAAATAGACCACAACACAATAATACTGGGTGACTTTAACACACATCTCTCACCACTGGATAGATCTTCCAAACAAAAACTGAACCAAGAAACCATAGAACTCAATAACATAATCAATTTCTTAGATTGAACAGACATATAGAGAATATTCCATCAATCAACATGCAAATTCACTTTCTTCTCAGCAGCACAGGGATCCTTCTCTAAAATAGACTAAAATAGACTATGTCTTATGCCACAAAGCAACTCTTAGTAAATACAAAAAAAATATACTACCTTGCATTCTATCAGATCATAATGGAATGAAATGAGAAATCAATGATAAAATAAAAAACAGAAACTACTCCAACACCTGGGCACTAAATAATATGCTATTGGATGATTCATGGATAGAAGAAGACAGCAGGGAGAAGACAAAAATTCTTAGACATAAATTAGAACAATGATACAACATATCAAAATCTCTGGGACACTATGAAAGCAGTACTAAGAGGAGAATTCATTGCATGGAGCACATTCGATAAAAGAATAAAAAGTCAACAAATAAATGACCTAACATTACAGCTCAAAGTCCTACAAAAAGAAGAACAGATCAACACCAAAAGTAGTAAAGGAGAGGAAATAATTAAAAATCAGAGCAGAAATAAATGAAATTGAAACAAAGGAAACAATTCAAAAAATTGAAAAAGCAAAAATTTTCTTCTTTGAGAAAAGAAAGAAAATTGATAAACCCTTAGCCACACTAACAAAGAGAAGGAGAGAGAAAACTCAGATTATTGAAATTTATGTCAAAAAAGAAAATTATCAGGACAGACAGAACTGAAATACAAACCATAATTAGAAACTATTTTGAAAATGTATCCTCCAACAAATTAGAAAATCTCAAAGATATCGCGAGGTTTCTAGAGACATATGATCCACCCAAAATGAATCAGGAAAACATACACTATTTCAAAAGATAAATTTCAAGCAATGAAATAGAAGAAGTAATGAAAAGCCTACCAACAAAGAAAAGCCCTGAACAAGACAGATTCTCGGCCAAGTTCTACAAGTCCTTCAAAGAACTAATTCCATTACTCCTCAAAGTTTTCTGTGAAATAGAAAAGGAGGGAACCCTTCCAAACTCATTCTATGAAACCAGTATCACCCTGATACCAAAACCAGACAAAGACACATCAAGTAAATAAAATGTCCGACCAATAGCCCTGATGAATGTAGATGCAAAAATTCTTGACAAAATACTGGCAAATTGCATATAAAAAGATAGTGCACCATGATCAAGTAGGTTTCAACCCAGGGATGCAAGATTGGTTCAACATCTGGAAATCAATAAATGTAATTTACCACATCAATGGACTTAAACAATCATATGATCATTTCAAAAGATGATGAAAAAGCATTTGATAAAATACAGCACGCCTTCACATTCAAACCACTAGAAAAAATAGAAATAGTAAGAAAATACCTCAACATTGTAAAAGGTATCCATACTAAGCCCAAGGCCAACATGATTCTAAATGGAGAAAAACTGAAAGCATTCCTTCTAAAAGCTACAACAATCCCGACAGGGATTCCCTTTTTCATCACTTCTATTCAATATTATCTTTGAAACTCTAGCCAGAGCAATTAGACTAAAGAAAGTAAAGGAATATGAATAGAAAAAGAAGGACTCAGACTATCATTGTTTGCCAATGACGAGCTTCTATGTTTAGAGGATCCAAAAAATTCCACCAGAAAATTCTAGAACTAATAAATGAATTCGGCAAAGTGACAGGATATAAAGCCAACATACATAAATCTAATGTATTTCTATTCATAAGTGATTAATACTCTAAAAGAGAAATTTTAAAAACTACCCATTCGCAATAGCCTCAGACTCAAAATGGATCAAGGACCTTGGAATCATGCCAGAGACCCTGCACCTTATAGAAGAAAAAGTAGGTCCAGATCTTCAACAGGTCAGCTTAGGAGCAGACTTCCTTAACAGGACTCTCATAGCACGAGAAATAAAGGCAAGAATCAACAACTGGGATAAATTCAAACTAAGAAGCTTTCTCTCAACAAAGGAAACTATCAGCAATGTGAAGAGAGAGCCTACAGAGAGGGAGAAAATCTTTGCTACACATACTTCAGATAGAGCACTAATCTCCAGAATATATAAAGAACTCAAAAAACTTTACACCAAGAATACAAATAACCCAATCAACAAATGGGCTAAGGAAATGAACAGACACTTCACAAAAGAAGATCTACAAGCAATCAACAGATATATGAGAAAATGTTCAACATCTCTACTAATAAGAGAAATGCAAATCAAAACTACCCTAAGATTCCATCTCACCCCAATTAGAATGGCAATTATCAAGAATACAAGGAACAGTAGGTGTTGGTGATGATGTGGGGAAAAAGTACACTCATACATTGCTGGTGGGGTTGCAAATTAGTGCAGGCACTCTGGAAAGCAGTGTGGAGATTCCTTAGAAAACTTGGAATGGACCTTCCATTTGACCCAGCTATCCCACTCCTTGGCCTATACCCAAAGGACTTAAAATCAGCATACGACAGAGATACAGCCACATCAATGTTCATAGCTGTTCAATTCACAATAGCCAGATTGTGGAACCAACCTAGATGCCCTTCAATTGATGTGATTGATATATATATATATATATACACACACACACACACATACACACAATGGAATATTACTCAGCCATAAAGAATAATAAAATTATGGCATTTGCAGGCAAAATATGAAGTTGGAGAATATCATGCTAAGTGAGATAAACCAATCCCAAAAAACCAAAGGAAGAATGATCTCACTGATAAGCGAATGATGATACATAATGGGGGTGGGAGGAAGGCAAGAATGGAGGAAGGAGGGACTTTCTAGAGGGCAAAGGGGTGGGAGGAAGGAAAAATAACAGAATGAATCAAATATCATTACCCTATGTAAATTTATGATTACACAAATGGTACACTTCTAATTCATGTAAAACCAGAGAAACAAGTTATACCCCACTTGTTTACAATTAAAAAAAAGAAAAAAATACTTGGAAATTAATCTAACAAAAGCCCCTTATGGTGAAAACTACAGAACACGAAAGAAAGAAATTAAAGAGAACCTTAAAAGTTGAAAAGATGTCCCATGTTCTTGAATAGGCAGAATTAATATTGTCAAAATGGCCATACTACCAAAGGTGCTATACAGATTCAATGCAATTCCCATTAAAATCCCAATGATGTATCTCATAGATATAGAGAAAACAATTTTAAAAAATTTTTGGAAGAATTAAAGACCCAGAATAGCCAAAGCATCCTTAACTGGAAGAAAGAAGCAGGTGGTATCACAACACCAGACTTTAAACACTACCACAGAGCAATAGTAACAAAAATGACATGGTATTGGCACCAAAATAGGCAGACCAATGGCACAGAATAAAACACACAGAGACAAACCCACATGAATACAGTTATCTCATACTAGACAAAGGTGCCAAAAACATACAATGGAGAAAAAAATAGCCCCTTCAACAAATGGTGCTGGGAAAACTAGAAATCCATATGCAGTTAAATGAAATTAAACCCCTTCCTCTCACCCTGCACAAAACTCAACTCAAAACAGATCAAGGATCTAGGAATTAGACCAGAGACCCTGCATCAAATAGAAGGAAAAGTAGGCTCAAATATTCATCACGTTGGTTTAGGAACTGACTTCCTTAACAAGACTCCCAGAGCACAAGAAATGAAAACAGGAATCAATAAATGGGATGAATTCAAACTAAAAATCTTTTTCTCAGCAAATGAAACAATCAAAAATGCGAAAAGAGAGCCTCCAGAGTGGGAGAAAATCTTTGCCACATTCACTTCAGATACAGTTTTAATCTCCACAATTTATAAAAAACTCAAAAACCTTTAAACAAAAATACAAGGAACCAATCAATAAATGGGCTAAGGAACTAAGCAGATAGTTCACAGATGAAGATACACAAGTGATCAACAGATATATGAAAAAATGTTCAACATCTCTAGTAATTACAGAATGCAAATCAAAACTGTCCTAACATTTCATCTCACTCCAATTAGATGGTTATTATCCATCTTTTGAGTTATTCTTCAACTTCTTTCTTTGGGTTGTATATTTTTCATTATAGAGTTCTTTCACTTCCTTGGTTAGGTTAATTCCTAGATTATTTTTGATGTTATTGTGAAAGGAATGGCTTTCCTGATTTCTTTCTCATTTCAATCACTGTTGGAGTATAAAAAAACTATTGATTTGTGAATGTTGATCTTGTATCCTGCTACTTTACTGAATTCATTTATCACCTCTAGAAATCTGATGGAATATGAATTTTTTCATATTCTAGATACAGGATTGTGTCATCAGAAAACAATGGTAGTTTGGCTTCTTCTTTTCCAATCTGTATCACTTTAATTTTCTTTTGCCTGATTGCAGTGGCCAGCGATTTTAGGACAACATTGAATAGAAGAAGTGAAGAGGGGACATCCTTGTCTTGTCCCTGATTTTACAGGAAAAGCTCTCAGTTATTCTCCATTTAGTGTGATGGTGGTCTTGAGTTTGTTGTATATTGCCTTTAAAATAATGAGGTAAGGTCGTTCCATCCCTAGCATCTCCTTAGTTTCTCCATATCATGTAAGGTTTTTATTTCATTTTCAATTTTGAGAGATATTTTGTCTCAGGATAGCAATCTTGCTTTGCACCCATTATTCTTCAGGACTTGGTGTATGTTACTCCAAGTCCTTTTGACTTTTACAGTCTGAGTTCAGAGCAGCAGAATAGCTCATTAGCGTATCTGTAAGTGTGACCTGCCTTTTTTCTCTTATGGCTTTTTAAAATCTATCTTTTGCTAACACACAACAAGAGGTAGGGGTAGGACAAATAGAAGTACTTTGGATTAGACAAAGGGGAATGAAGGAAGGGAGAGGGATGAGAATAGGAAACATAGTCGAATGAATCAGTCATAACTCTGCTATGTTCAAATATGAATATACAACAAGTGTAACTCCATATTATGTATGACCACAAGAACAGGAAGTTATACTCTGTGTATGTATAATGTGTCAAAATAGATTCTACTCTCATATATAACTGAAAAGAACAAATAAAAAAGTTTAAAATGGCAATAAAATTTTAAACAATAAAAAGATGACATGATTATGAGCTAAAGATGTTCTGCTTAAACACACTGTGATAAGTGACAGTTATATGTCTTCTATTTCAGTATGTCAGTTATTGATCTTTATCACATAATGTTTTGCTTGATGTTGAATAGAAATGGTGAGAGATGGTATTTTACCCTTTTTACTTATCTTAAGGGGAAAGCATTCGATCTTTTACCACAAAATAGGATGTTTGGGTTTGTTATCAAAACTATTTATCAGGTCATCACAGTTATTGATATATCTTGTTTTTAACGGTGATTTTGTTGTGTTTTGGTTTGGTTTGGTTTTGCTTCTGTTCTGTTTTTAATCACAAATGTATATTAAATATTGTCAAATACATTGTATGCAGTAATTCATGTAAAAAGTCTATCCTTGTTTTGCATAATAGACATTTTTATTATAATGTGTCTGGGTGAGCATCTTTTTTGATCTTGCCTACCTGGGGTTCTAAATGTATCTTGTATTTGGGTTTCCATCTCATTCCTAAGTTTTGGAGATTTTTCTGATATAATTTTATTGAAAAGTTTGGGCATATCTTTGGTTTATATCTCAGTGCTTTCTTCTACATCAGTGATTCTTATATTTGGCCTCAATGTTATCTAAGATTTCTTGAATATAATGATCTTGATCTTTGACATCTTTTCCTTATTGTCGATTTTATTTTCAAGATTCTATACTTCGTATTCAAGACCTGAGAAAAAAGTCTCTTCTGTATCATATAATATATTGTTGATACTTTCAAACAACATTTACTTGATTTATTGAGTCTTTCATGTCTAGGATTTCTGTTTGGTTCTTTTACAGAACTTTTTATTGAAATGGTCTTTTACTTCCTATGTTTTGTCTCAGTTCATTCATTACATTTATTTTAGTTCATTGAACATTTCAATCATTAACTTGCTAAATTTTTGGTCCAGTGTTTCCCCTACCGTGGTGTCATTGAGACCAGCTGTGAAGTGTTGTGGGCTGTTTGAGGGACTTGTCACCTTGCTTCTTCATATTGCTTGTATTTCTACCCATCTACTGGGATCGTTATGTCTTCTTCTTTTATATAAGAGACTAGCTAGCTAGCGTTTTCCTCTTAAGTTCCTCAGGCTGGGTGAACATCTGTTTATTGATAGTCTCACTCAACAGGTACCCACTGCTATGCCCAGCACCACTTTCAGAGAATATGTTTAACCCAATTCACTGTAATCACTTCAGAGCAAAGTCATGTACTAATAAAACCTAGGAGAAAAAATTAATGTAAAATATTCCCAACAATTCCTCTAATTTAAGTATAAAATTAAGGTTTGTGAATATATGTGAAATTAATTATTATTGATATAATTACTATTAAACTCTATAGTAGTTGAGAATGGGAGAAGAGAAAATGAGCAAAAGAAAGAAAGAGAAAATTAATACAAACTAAGATGAAAAGAAGAAAATGTGTTGGGTAGGATGTGAGGCAGGAGTAGGTAATACAACAGGGAAAAGATAGACTAAGAGGAGCAAGTATAAACCTGAGCTAGGACAGCAAAGATAGAAAGAATGATTCCAATTAATGTTTTAAAACATTAGAATAAATGCACATGATTGTGTCCCAGACTTCAATTTTTAATAATAAAAGAACATTATTGACACAATATGAAAAGTAATATTTATAAGATCAGAATTGACATTAGGGCCTTTTATGATATCCTATGCTGAGTTATGAAACTGGAGTTTCTCCACTTCTCCTGGAAGGGGTCTGCATAAATGTCAGTCCCCTGCAGCTGAGAAACATGTTGCAACTCTTAATGGAGGGCTGTGCCCTCCCATGTTGCAACAGACCTCAGAAGGTCATCAATTTCTTCTTTCTGGGTTCTTCTCTTGCAAATCTAAAGAATCAAACTCATGGATGATGGAAGGCAAGAGTGAAAAGAGTAGTGTTCACTCAAGAATACAATCAGAAACAGAACTCTCACATGAGGAGAAGGGACCCAAAAGCAGGTTTCTGCTTGAGTGTGCTAATCTAGGGGTTTTATAGCACTTCAGTCAATGTTATTAGTGCAAATTTATGCTAATCAGAGTTTGGGAAAGCACTAAAGTTACTGGTTTATCCTTGAGTCTGAACTGCCGTGCAGGTCTGCCTTACTTCAGTTTTCTCACTGCTTGCCTACAATCCCACCTTCCCAGGAGATTGAGGTCAGTGGATTATGCATTGTGCGGGGTCTGGAGCTGTATCACTGCGTGGAAGGGGTGTCTGCACCTGGCAGTCCAGGCTACCATGTAAGGACAGGTTGGCCATGCCCTGACTTACCTCAGCCCTCAATGGTCATCCCTCAGGCCCACAAAAGCATAGCAGGCTTCGTGTGGCCAGCGCCTACAGCCTGTTCTCCTGCCTGTGCGGGCTGCCACTCTAGCACTCCACCACTGCTTCTCAGTGGGGATGAGTGAACTGACTGTCCAGCTTGGCAACTGAGGAACCATGTCACTATTTGATCTGGGACATATCTTATGGAATCTTCCTGATTTGGATCTCATCAGAATTGGGGACCCTTGGGAGATGCCTTGGATTTACCTCTAAGTTTCCCTGGGTGTGGAGATAATGATCATACCAGCTCACCTCTGCTATCATTCTAGAAGGCCCCCTCCAATCTTTGGTGTGTCTGGGTACCTACTCACTTTCTTCTGGGTCACAGGATATGGTCCCTCATTGTCTACAACTTAGCATCCAGGTCACTCCTTCCTAGGGGATGCAGTCTCGTGTGCCCTCTGAAGAAAAGCTACATGTATCCAGCATGGTTGAGTCAAGTGTGGGGACAGGAATAGTCAGCACACAGGCCCAAGTCTGCATTTTGCAAATGTACTACATCCGTTGACTGTTTCTGTTGGGTTCAGGGTTGTTGCTGTCTGCTGTGGAGCGCTGAGCACATGCTTCCCTATTCTGGGGATTGTTTGTAGTCATCTTAAGCACTCAGTGACTGTCTAAAACAGAGGCCATGAATGCAGGCTCTCTCTGGGTGGTCTGTGGCACAGAAGCCCCCACCCTGGCTGATGCAGATCACCAGAGTATCATCCTCATGACTGAGGAGAAGTGTCAGTTGTCCTGCCTTCACCTGAGTTCCTATAGACACTTTTAAATTGCAAATTGCTGAGTGTCTGTCCCCTCTGCTGGGGCTTCTTTGTAGTGGTATTATCTAAGCCCTTGGTGATAGTCTGCAACTGTAACACTTCTGAGTGCAGGTTCTCTGTGGGTGGTGTGTCACAGAAACCTCCACTCTGGCTTCTTCAGATCACCAGGGTTTTACCTATCATGTGACAGTGTGGGGTGCCAGTTGACCCTATTCACATGACTCCTGAGAAGACTCTGGGGAGAACTGGGATCTTTTTGGCTCTCTCCAAAAGTGATTTGTGTTTCAATAAACTCCAGCAATGCTCACTCTTCAGTTTCTTTCTAATTGAATTATTAAAACAACCCATTTCAGAGACGTTCCCTGTGGAATTATTGGTGACTATTGCAGAGGGGAAGAAGTTAATTTGATTTAATGTTTTATTGCACAGATTAGCTAGCTGTGAACTTCTTAAAAATGCCTGCCTCACCAGCAGTTTTCAGCAAAAAACTTGGGCTAAATTGTGCAATTTCCTTCAGTATCTTTGTTGTTCCTGTCCCATTTTAACTTGGATTGTGTTTCTTTCTAACTGTTAAGGAAGTAAGCTTGTGGGCTGTTTCCTCTCTTTACCTCTTTGTTGCCGCTCCCTTGACCACATCCTCTCAGGATTAAGGGTCAAGGGTTTCTTTCCATGTTTTATGCTCCAGTAACCAAATTCCAAGTCCCTCCAAGTCTCAGGCTGTCCAATATTGTATTTAGATTATTTATTTTGCCACCTCATGTCAGATGAGCTGTTCTTTCACTGCTTCAGTTCTCAGCTGTGGAGGAGTCGAGGGTGGCTGCCTAGATCTGCTCAACCATCTTGAGAAACAGTTCCTTACACACTGTATTTTAGTCATTTGCCAGATAATATTGGCAACTAATTTCTCTGATTCTGTAAGTTTTTTCATCACTCTATTGAATGTTTCCTTTGCTGTGCAGAAGCTTTTTAATTTCAAGTAACTCATTTATCAAGTTTTACCTTTGTTTTCTGTGCTTTTGGGGGTCCACTCAAGAAAATCTTCTTCTGTATCAATGTCTTGAGGTTTTTCCATTATGTTTTCTTCCACTAGTTTGAGAGTTTCAGTCTTACATTTAGGTTCTGATCCTTTTAGAGTTGATTTTTGTACAGGGCGAGAGTTGGGGCCCACGTTTCAATTTTTTGGTAAGTGGATATCCAGTTTCCCCAGTAACATTTTTTTGTCTATTCTTCAAATATGTTTCTGAAAATTTTGTTGAGAATCCATTGGGTGTAGCTGCAAGGTTTATTTCTGGACTGTTTATTCAATTCTGTTGGTGAAAGTATCTGTTTTTATGCCAGTATCATGGTGTGTTGGTTATTATGTCTCTGTATTATAGCCTGAAAGCAAGTCTTGTGATGCTCGATGTTTTGCTCTTTCAGTTCAAGATGACTTTATTATTTGGGTGTCTTTTGTGCTTTCATATAAATTTTAGGACAACTTTTTCTAATTCTGTGAAGAATGTCAATGATATTTGTAATACAAAGCTGCTCTCCGTCCTTTCCATTGCATCACAACCTAGTTTGTCAGTCTGAAAGCTGTTCTCCCCACCCTTTCCGGTGCAGCCATTTTCCCCACCTCCCAACTGCTGTCAGTCTGTGAACATCCTAGCTAGCTATTGGTTCATCAGTCAGCTTGCAAGTATCCTTCTCTATTATTGGTCCCCTGTTAGCCCTGCGGAATTTAACTGCTTAAGGGTGGCTACCCCGCCATCTTTTCTCTCTTGCTTTTCTCTCCCCTGACTCACTTTCTTTCTCCTCCTCGCTTTCCACTCTCTCTAGCGCACACCCTTTCTCTTCTCCTCTCATTTTCTCTCTTACCCTGCAGGGAGACACTCTGTTTGCTTAATAAACATCCTTATGTGATTTCCCATGTCCAGTGTGGTTTTCGTGGGTTTTCTTACAATATTTTGTTGGGGATGCTTTGGATAGTATGGACATTTAAATAATATTAAGTCTTCTAATCTATGAACCTGGGAGATCATTCTGTGTTTTGTGTCCTCTTTGATGTCTTCTCTTACTGTTTTGTAATTTACACCATAAAGCTTATAGCTTTATGTGGCCCAATGAGCCAAAGTCTTTCCAAAAAGATTGCCCACGTCTTATACTGCCAGTAACTGATAAAACAAAGGAAACTAGTTCAACGCAGAAAGAATCTCCATAAAAAAGCTGATAGCTCAGAAATCTTTAAAACATACAAAGAAGAAGGGGGAGAATCCCTGGCTTTACTATTCCCACTTAATCATTTTTCCTGTATCAGCACAGTGCCACAGACATCCCCACAAAGAAGGACCGATGTACCCATGAAGGGGATCCAGATGTTCCCACAAAAAATACCGGATGTGTGGAATTGAGGATCTCAGCATACACAACAGGGGAGCTTACCAGAGGGCCAAGATGCTGCAACTTTACTACATTCAGTTTTCTTTGTCTCAAATAGACCAGATAGAAGAGTGTTCTACACTCATTCAGGAAGAAAGAGCAGGAAACCCCCAAAACAAAGGGAATCTTGGCAGTTTCTTGGAAAGTCCCTCAGACTCTCCACCTTATTATGGGAACAGTTCCTCCAGGCCAACCCGAGATTCAAACTCAAAAAAACAGACTTGCCCAGGAAGTCCATAGCTGGCGCCTTTCTCAGGTACTCTCTGGGGTGCCAAATTTGAAACAAAAGCTCATTTTTTCTCCCTGATACTGATTCTATAATGACAACAGTGATCTGGGGTAAAGGAAAAGTTTTATTGGTTTGCCAGCAAAGGAGAAAGGCAATGGAATTACATCACAAAGGCTGCCCTTCTAAATGCCAGGGTGAGCAGAGTTCTGAAAAGATAGAACAAGAGCTGTTTTCTGAGTTTTATTAATAATCTAATTAATATTTAACTTATGTCCTTGAAAAAGCTGTTGTTCCACTTTCCAGGTCCAGAGTTCCCTTATTCTTGTGGACAGTAAGTGAAGGGTAGATTACTTGGTTAAGGGCTTGCTTTCCCCTTTGTTGGGAAGGGGCAGAGAAATGAGGAAAGAGAACAAAGTCAGTTTTAATATATACTGCTCATTGTTGAGCAGAAATGTTTATACCCAAAGCATGAAGTGGACCCCTATTTCAAGGTCACCACATGCCAACAAGGTCAAAGACTCATGTGATCTCACCTAATTTCCAAAGCCAAAGGTCATTTAAATTGGATCCACCAACAAACCTCTTACACTTCATTTTATTTTCCACAGCTATCTTCTAATGAAGGTCCCTGTTAGCCATCATTGAACACATTCTTTTAAACCACAGAAATTGTCTTTTTGTCAAACACAAAAATATAGAAAATTCATGCAAAAAAATATATTCCATCTCTTACTGCAACTTTTAAATATTCCTTGGTTTTTGTTTTACTTTCCTAGATTCAAATCTACTTTCCTAGATTCAAAGTAAATGGAGTTGTTTTCTCTACTTTGGATTTGAGTCCTGAAATATTTCACTCTACCTTTTTCTCAGAAATTCACTCTGAATTCTCACATTTCTCTTCGTGTAAATTTTGGAGTGGATAGGTGCATATTTTTACCTTTCCCTAGAAGATAAAGATATAAAAAATGAACTTACACATATAACTTGGGTGTTATTGTTAAAAATATGTTTTTGCATTAGTAAAAATTAAGTAGGCCCTGCAGGTCACTAGAATGATAAAAACAATGAACTGAGGGGGAACATTTCATAAAACCTCAGTTTTCAACCTTTCTCAATGTTTAGATAAAATTCTGGATTTTTTAGCATTAAGCTTGATTGCACATAACAGAGCACTCAAATTAACAATATCTTCCAGAAGACATTATGCTTCTCTCTCTTTTAGAAGACTAGAAATAAGTAATAAAAAGGTTGTTAGGGTATTCCATGGTCTCAGGAATTTGATTCCCAATTTCTTCATTCATTTGGGAGAAGTTTTATTTCTCAATTTTGCTTCATTTGTTTTGTCTTTACCATGTTTGGTCCCAATTCCCAAAG
Source organism: Sciurus vulgaris (assembly GCF_902686455.1). Lineage (NCBI taxonomy): Eukaryota > Metazoa > Chordata > Mammalia > Rodentia > Sciuridae > Sciurus > Sciurus vulgaris. The sequence continues at coordinate 119,204,404 of NC_136461.1, read as the reverse complement.
TCATCTCATGCTTGGAAAAGATTCCAGAGCTCCTGCCATCAAAATGCCCTTTCAGTTTGCAATAAGGAGAAACAGGTGTTAAACACACCTGCCTCCCTTGTATTCAGATGCACTTTGCAGGAGTTATATACTCCACAGGTCAGACTGAAGTCATGTGACCATAACAAGTTGAAAGATTTCCTCTATTTGATTGAATAAACTGAGAAAAGTAGCTTTATTCATCCCAGATTATAATTGGGAAGAGAGTGGAGAATTTATTCTAGAGGAAGTGGAAAACAGATTCTGGAAACAATCAGTGGGCTCTGCCATATAACCCCATTTTTCCCATTCTTAGTACACAGGTGTAGATTTGGTAACCAGTTTCATCTGAATGGACAACCTGGAAACAATAGCTCAAAGACTTGTGCATGTGTTTTTGTTGTTTTTTATTTTTATTTATTTTTTATTTTACTTTTTCTGAGGACCTGTTATGCCAATATTGGGGTTAATACCCATTTTAAATATTTTCTGTCTATAATATGAAATGTTGAATCGAACATGTACATCAATATAAATAGGTTTAAATACATATTCTAAAGTTGCTGTTGCAAAATTTATTTAAAATAGTTCTACAGGAGATTTGGCTTTTATGTGTTCAATTAGGAGACATAAGATCTACCCTTAAGTATGTCAGAAAACTAGATAGTTGCACCCTTGGTCCAGGTCTGGTTGTGTTGTATTAAATTACTTTTCCTAATTCTTATTGCAGGCTGATATAATCATGTTCTTTAAGAGAGAGTATCACACAATATGATGAATCTCATAAAATTTATTGAAACAACTTTTCTAAGAATGCTGCTCACTGTATCAAACAGTTTCTCCTCTATAAGAACTAATAGGAGAAATTTCCATGTGGTCTTAGGATCAGGGCACTTCTAAACAACTCATTGTCTGTTTCTCGTAGACTCTGAATATGTGTATGAGCCTGTCTTAATCATCTTATGGTCCTCTGATACTTTGAGAGCCACATACAACCAGTGAATATGGTATAATTGGCTATGTTTTTAGTTTCCTCTTTTTTTGGTAGAATATCCACTGGACTCTATTTTTATATTATTATTGATATATTTGAATATCATGTGCATATTTTTGTAAGTAATTTTAAATCATTTTGGGAACTATAAGTTATTATAAACTGAAGGATGGATTAATAAGATAATTGTTAACTCTAGGCTGTTCAAGGACCTAAACCTTCAAGTTGTTAAGTTATAGGGATGCTAAACCTTTGTTTTAATCACTACAGACACCGTTACAGTGATTTTCTGAAAACTCAGATAATTTCAGAATAATTCAGATAATAAATTTCAGATAATCTTCTGAAAACTCAGAAAATTATCCCACTTTACAAGCTTTCATAATTTTTTTTTCTTACTGGGGATTGAACTTAGGGGTATTTGACCACTGAGCCACATCCCCAACCCTTTTTTGTATTTATTTCGAGACAGCATCTCACTGAATTTCTTAGCACCTCACTTTTGCTGAGATTGGTTTTGAACTCACAATTTCCTGCCTCCGCCTCCAGAACCACTGGGATTATAGACATGGACCACTAAACCCAGCATTCATAATGTTTTTTTAAGTCCCTAACATTTTTTAATCAGAGAGATTTGATGTTGCAGATATTTTTTATTCTGTACATAGAAATCTGAGTACATTACACATTTTATATTTATAATTTTTCTCTAAGAAAGTATCCAGAGCACAATTGTCATTACAATTCAGTCTCTATTCTATGGAACATAATTATTTTCCAAATTTTTTGTGCATTGTGCTCTGTCTTTGAAATCTTAAGTACTTATTGAGTTCATTATTTTCCTGAATTTATGGCTTACAAAATCATTCACTCTAATCATGCTTTTTTCATATTTTTATTGGTTCTTTTAGTTTACATGATAGTAGAATCCATTTCAATATAATTATACAAGCATGAAATGTATCTTATTTTAATTAGGACCCTTTCTTGTGAATGTACACAATGGTGAGATTCACTGTGGTATATTCGTATATGTACATAGAAAAATTACATCAGATTCATTCTACTGTGTTTCCTTCTCCTATCCCCGCTTCCAATCATGCTTCTTTATTTAACTGTTCAAACTATTTGATTTCTTCATCCCTGCTTTTACCTTTCCCCCACATACTAATATATTAATGTATCATCCTTCTATGTCTATATTCTTCTAAAATGTGTTGCTTTTGTGTACAACTTACATTGTAACCAAAAGCAGAAAGCTATGCTTCATGCTTAATGCATTTCATTCAGCATTCTCTTAAGGACCTTCCCATATCACCCTATGTCTAGCCTGTATCTACCTTCTATGTAGGATTTCTTAGTGTACATCCACCACATTTCACTAATGTGGTCCCATAGGGTGGACATATCTGAGTTGCCTCTAACACCTCATTAACATTAAATTGTTGTGATAAACATCATGGTTTGTGTTCCCTCATGGAACTTTGGAGACCTATGTTCATAAGTGAGTTTCAAGGTCAACATGTACATAGATAAGACACTGCCACAAGCTCTCCAGAATCACTTCACCATCATCAGTGCATAAGGATTCCCACCTATTGCCCATCATTGCAGACACTGGGTTTTTCTGGCTTTCTGTTTTGCCAAGTTGGTAATGTAAAATGATATTTTCTTTTCATTTTCTCTTCTCTAATTACTAGTGTATTTGTGCATCATTCATATGCTTTTATCTCTTCATGTTTTCATCTGTGAGTGGTTTATTCACATACTTTATTTTGTAAAATTTTAATCTTCTTATTAAAGCTAGAGCAAGATCATCTTTTCATCCCTCAAAAGACTGACAGAATATATTGTGCCTTCATTCAACTGAAGAAAATATTTAAGGAAACTTTTGGAAATTACTCACTCAGGAGCATAATCACAATTTTGGTTCTTGGTCAGTAGTTTGACAGAAATTCATGAAGAGTGCCAGAGAGACATTGATCCACATGTCACAGTTAAAATCAAAATGGTATAAAGTTTAACAAGATTAGAACTGGTTTGAAAAATAAAATAAAAGTGATCAGTTTTAAGGAATAGCCAATCTCAGGAAGAAGGAAGAAATAGAATGTTGCAACCAAAAGTAGAAATCAGCTGAGTCCTCCGAGGTCTGAGTGCATCAACAAGAAAACACAAAATTTAATGACATGGAAAAACTAAGAGAAGTGTATTGACCAACAGAACTGAGAAATTCATGAGCCATTCCAGCTTTGGGTATGGTTTAATCTAGACACTTCAGTGAGTTCATAACCTCCAACTACTTCTCTGTATGTTTCCATCCATTAACTTATTTCTCTGGTGCTGGAAAAGTAACTTGAGCAATTTATACCCAACAGGATAGCATCCAGAACAAGAGAGAGCATTTCTTTCGCCTTCCATAAAAAATGAAAATTGGATGCATATAAAGTGAACTAGTCACATTAGGACAGGTGCATACCCTGACCCATCTCTTTGAGTCAATGTAAATGATTCTATATGATGTCTGTCTTAAATTATAGGTTACCAGTTCATTCTTTAGTATATCACAGTGTCAAGGGTGGGATCTCATGATTGCCTTGGGCTGATCATCACAGCTGAGTGAAATCAATCAACTGAAACCACCTTGCTGCCATGCAAATGTGGAACAGTGGACTGGAAGCTACAGGGCTGGTAACCGATCATGTCCAATCCAAGTAAAAAGACTTCAGCTGGCACTGTTCACTCCCCCATCCCACGTTTTTACCTTTTCCTCTGCTCTCATCAAAACTTCATTTTCAAATTTTTTTTCCTATATTTTGGAACTACTCTCAGTCAATGTTTGCCCTTAACGAATAGTAAAAGCTAGTTATTTTCCTATATTTTGGAACTACTCTCAGTGAATGTTTGCCTTACAAATAGTAAAAGCTAGATGTGGGATGAATGGAAGAAGGACAATGAGTGCAGGAAAGAATTTTTCAGGAGGAAATCCATGGGAAATTTTCTTACATGTGTTTTCACCTGTCCCTGGTCTCTCTATATTTGGAATGACATCTCAAATGAAGTACTTACAGGGCTGTTGAAGTCAGTCATAGGTACAGAGGGGTGCAAAATAACTGCTGTGAATAATGAGAATGTGCATTACTCACCTAAACCCTACTTTGATCCTTAACAGCAACACTTTTACTCCTATTTTTTAATCTCTCGAGTGATGCACATGTGCCATATTTTGGGTATCACCCCCATGAGGTGCCTTCTCAACCTTTAATGCACCTGTGAATCTTCTGATGATTTTGTTAAAATGAAAAGTAGAATTCAGTAAGTCTGAGATCATGCCACAGACTACATTTCAACCAAACTCCAATATAATGAATCTGCTGCTGCTTGACCAAAAACCGCACTGAATATGGAGGGCCTTCATCCTTCCTAACTTCTTTCACTTAGAACCCTTAGAACAATACTTTCCTAAAATTAAATAACATAATTGGGAAAAGGCAAAACTCAGAGTCTCAGAGAAAGAAAACTGTAGAATTAGGGAAGCAAGCCAAGCAAGACTTTTCAAAAGAAGGGTATCAAATGTCTCAATTACAACACAGGTGTAAGGAAGGCAGAGAATTAAAAAAAAAAAAAAAAAAAAAAAAAAAGAAGAAGAAAGACAAGGAAGAAAGACAAGAAAGGAAGAAAGAAAAACTACAAAACTTACATAAATTTAACACATGTTTTTATTGAGAACATGTTACATTAAGGCCAGACACTTCACCAGGGATATAGACATTTAAGAAGCATGTGCTTTGCTTTCAGATTTCTAAAAACATAAAATAAATGAACATACACAACTGCGCACAGAGGCTAAGGTGAGAGAGTTACAGTTGAAATATGGGAAAGCACAATGGAGGAGGGATTGCTTCCCACTGAGAATCAGGAAGACCTCTGCAGGATGTGAATCTGAAATGCATGATGATTCATTACCTAACCAGGGGGAGCTGGCTAGGGTCCTATTCCAGAGTTAAGTCCCAGAAGCCAGGTCAGAACAACAAATCCTGCTGGATGACACTGAGTGCATACTGGTAACTGATCATGCAGTAGAAATAAATTACAAAGGTTTCAAAGGAGAGTTGAAGCACCATCACCACATGGTGTTCAGGGTATACAGGGCACCTGGGTGGCTGGGTCCTCACTTCAAAGGGAGAGCACTGCAGGGAGCTTCACAGTGTGTCCTAAGTGAAGCAAATGAGAACAGAGAAGTAACAGACCTTCGTAAGGTGGAGGTGAAATCTGAGGAGGAAGTGGGAATGGGGCTGGGAGGAGAAGGAAAAGTGAGAAAAAAGACGAAGAAGAAGGGAAGGCCATTGGGGAGGAGAGACAAACAGGAGAGGTGTATAGAAAGAACTCACCAGCGTTTCATAAACCAAACTCCAAGTCCTGTCAGAAGAGCCAGGGCCACTATCACAGCCAAGAGGATCAAGCCCAGGGAACTGTGAGGTGCTGCAGATTCAAGCGGACACCAAGGATCCTGTTTCAAGTTCACTCCCTGTTTTACCCCATTTTCTCCCCATTTGCTGTATTAACCTTTATTATGTTCTTTTAGTTTCTACCTCACCAATCTTTCTTCCTGTTTTTATCTCATTCTTTTCATAGATTAATCCTTCATCCATCCTACATCTTTCTTCATCTATAGATCCCTCATTTTTATTTCTCCCATGCCTTGGATTAACACATTTGTCTTCTTTTGTGGGCTAAAATCCCTAAATTCCCAATTTTTCAATTGGTCCTCATACCCAGCTAGAAGACCATCTCCCCCCATCTCCAGCCTGTTTCCCAGCTCTTACCACTCCAGTAGAGGATGAGGTCCTGCCCTCCTAGGCTGCTGTGCTTCACCCTGCAGGTCAGGCCAGCTGCCTCCCCAGCTGCCACATCCAGGGTTGCTCGGAGATACCACGTCCCATCAGCGTTGGGCAGGAAGTCACCTCTCTGAGTGCCCTGCTGCTCCTGCTCACCCCGCATCCACATCACCCACACAGGCTTTGGGTAGAATCCAGAGACATGGCACACCAATAATAGATGGCCAGGTCCAGGGCTAGGACCACTAGACAGCCAGGCCTCAGGTTTCACTGAAAAGGACAGAAAAGACATCTAGACACAGATTATAACACAAACTGAGAGGTTCAGACTCCACAAAAGCCTACAAAGACAAATTTTTCCCAGGTCTGGAAATGTCACTCATTATCCATTTCTCTTTTTATACTGAATTTGACTTTAAAATAGAAAATTCTTGGAGACTGGGTCCAAGACTGACCTTGTCGCTGGAGATGAGCCTTCCCTGCATCAAGAAGACCCAAGATGAAACGTGGGCAGGTGTCACTGAGAAGCCTATGTATCCTATGTGTGTAGGCTTGGCTCAGATTGAGTAGTGTGCAGGCTTTCTGGGCCTTTCTTCCACCCTTTGGAGATGGTAGCCATGTTTCATTCTGGAAGCTCAGGAACTCATATCCTTGGGTAGCTACCTGCACAAAGCCTACGAAAGTCTTTCCAGAGTGCAGTTCACAGCCTATTGTAATCTGTAGTTCAAAGGGATCTGGGAAAGAGGAGTAAAGAATTAGAGGAGAAAAAGAAGAAAAATACAAAAACGGAATAAAAGGAAGCAAAAGACAATAGAAGCAGAAGGGAGTTTGGGAGTTTAAGGGAAAGGACCCAAGTGTGGTTTGATCAGAGGTTCACAGAAAGGGGAACTGGTAGGAACTGGAGGTGGAGGAAGAGATGATGAGGAAGGCAGGGAACTGTTCAAAGGTAATAGCGATGATGTGGGGGAGAAAGGACTTACTGAGAGGAAGCTGAGACTGTAACGAACCAGGGTGAATCCATCCATGGTTACCATGATGGTTCAGACAGGGATGACTTAAGAGATTAAATGGGAAAGAAAATCACACTTTAAGGATTCAACCAAAGAGGGAGGAAGCTGAGGTATCTGATTGAAGGCGGGGAAAAGGATAGCAACAGGATGCCTCTAAAAAGAGAATAAAACCCAGCCTTGCAGTCAATGGGAGAGCAGCTTATAAGTGGCAAAAACTGAAGATTTTAAAGAATCAGGGTCTGGTTTATAGAATGTTACCAGAGTGTGATTGCAGTTTTATGCTGAAGAGAGTGGAGTGAGATTCAGAAAACAGAGTAGACTGTTTCCTAGAGAAATAAAAAGTTAACTGAGACACCCACTGCACCTCCCTTTCTTCCCCCCAGCAAGGGAACTGAACTCACCTTCAGACATCAAGTGATTAACGCCAAATTCCTGAACTGCAATGAAATGTATCTGGATAAACTTTTCCAGATCCATCAACTCCTTGTTACTGAAGTTGCCCCTGGACCAGGGATACAGGAAAATGATGGCATTAGAGCTGAAGTTCCAGCTGTGAGTCTGCAGCTCACCCAACCAGCCTGAGCCCTGATGGACCCAGGAATGGTTGTGAAAGGTTGATGTCTGCATGAGATGGTAGGAGACAGGCTCTCCAAACCCTGTGGCAAAAGGATAGATACAATGGGGAGAAATGGAACATTGGGAGGGAGAGACTTGGGGAAAAGGTGCCAGAGTGGGAAGACTCACAATCTGGGGAAATGGAGAGCCACCGTTAGCATAGCTGACGTTTGCTTCCCCAGGGTCCCAAGCTCTATCAGCAACCTCCATAAGGGCACAGGGAGCTTGAGTAGGACACTCAGAATGGGGCCAGCATGGCAGGCACTTTCTCCACAGGTATATGCAGGGGGAACTGCTATCTCCACACCATACACACACACACACACACACACACACTTGCACACAACTGGTCAGATGCCCCAGTTCTTACCAACTTCACTGTCACCGCCTGGGAAAAGAGCAGCTGCCAAGGGAAGCAGCAGACACAGCATGGAACTTGCAGATGGTATTTCTGTCTTTTGGGAGTGTTGGCCTTTGATTTCTGTTCTAAACAAACCTACCCCACAGACCTCTCTTCTGACTTCCTTATTCAACTGAAAGACAAACCTCTGCTGCCTAAACAAGGAAAACCTGTCCCCTCCCAGAACCGTGACCACCTACTCAGTTTCCCATTTCCCCTGCTGTTCTGACTCTGCTCAGTCTTCCAACTTCTCTCATTGTCAGGAACTTCCATTCAGTTCATCTTCCCTATTTCGACTGCTGTGGGACAAGTCTTATGTGCACTGAACAGTCACCTGACCACTAGGGACCCTTCTTTCAGTGCTGGATATTGAATCCAGGATCTTAAACATTTTCAGTTTGTATAATTTTGATTGATTCTCCCAAGTGTTCTCTTCCCTACCCAACCCCCACTCCACCACATTCACCTCTCTGACATCACTGGTTACTTCAGGTACTTTTTCAGAACCCCCTGTGATTGTCCTCTAGGTCACTATCAATGAATGAGTCTCTGGATCATGTATCCTGGGGTGGCTCCAAGGGGCATGCACGAGTCCAGTAACACATTTAATGCTCCATGATCACCACTTTGAATATTACAGTAATTTTATTGAATTTGTGTTTCATAAGTAAAGTTCAATGAAACATGTATGGGAGCACACAGAGCCTCGTCTGTCTATATAGGGTGCTTCCTCCCACAACCACACCTGCAAGTGCAGCACTCTTCCACCTGCTCCTCACTGTCTGGGACTTCAGCAACTGTAAACTCTGCCTATCCACCTCCACCCTGCTGATACCGCCTTTTACTGGTGACAAGTTCTGCTTCATCAGGTGTTGAAGTATAACATCACAGAAGCACACCAAGGCAAGCATATTAAGCAGGTTTGTTTTAAAGGTAATAATACAGACTTCTCCCAGGAGGGAGAAGGGGGCCATGGCTGACATTCTAAAGTCCCAAGAAGAGAGTGCACGCACCCTACATCTTTTATAGGTTAGAGTCTCTTTTATTCTCCAGTTCTCTCCCCCCTTATATCTTCTTCCTGCCTACGTGACTAGGCCTGGTTTTGCAGGTGAGATGCGTAAAGTGAGGAGTGAATGGGCAGGGGGAGGGACAAAGTGATTCAGCCAGGCAAGGGCACAGGGGGCATTGATTAGCAGCACCTTGCCTATAGTCCTTGATAAGGGCAGGTAATTTGGTAATCAATGGGCTCCCGAGATCCTTGAAATTCCATTCTTCCGGGGGCAGCCTCCAACTTCCAGAGGCAGATGGATGGCTTTCATGGCCTCCATTTTCTTGATTTGACTGATCCCTTATTTCTACACTAACTGCCTGTCCCCAATTCTGGCTTCACTGTCACCACTGGGGTGACCACATCTCATTGCAGGTCAGGTCCTTTCTGCCATCTGCCTCTACCACTATTTCATGCCTTGCAGGTACGAAGGGAGAATGGGACATGCACCCAACAGTGTGTGGGCAGAACATAAGTGCAGCCCTACCATCCAAAGTCTGTACCAAGTTGTTTTGTAACTGATTAGGGTGAGCTTCCTGCCCACTCTTGTTCCAAGTATTGCATGAACCTCCATGTAATTCTGTTAGGTGGGAATTTGGGTGACTATAGGGGGCAGAGCGGAGCAACTGAGACAAAGGGCAATAAGCCAAACAGTGACCAATCAAGTGGACAGGAAAATTTCACTGACCCTTAACATCCACCTGTCACTCAGCAGGACTCCCTCCCATTCCGGCCTATAAAAGCCCTGGGCAACCGGGGCCTCGCAGGATTTTCTCAGGGTTCCTACCTGACCTGTACCCCGGTGGGGGGGGGGGGCGGCGGGGGGGGGCTGGGAATTTCGCCTGAGAGCCAAATTCCAATAAAGCTTGCTTTGGCTGCTTTCTGTCTGATTTTATTTGGCCGCTAACTGTGCCCCGGGGCTTACATTTGGTGCCGAAACCCAGGAGGGTTTTCAGGCTCCCCCTGAGGGTTCAGGCCTACCCCCTCAGAAGAACCAGGAGATTCTGTTCTGTTCCATCCTGCTTCTCTTTATCCAGCATCAGATGGGGGTAATTTAGGAGTTTTTATCCCATTTGTCCTTCCAATTTTTACCCTCCATTCCCCAGGAGTCTATCCGTTTGCGCACACTATAGACCCCCTACCAGTTCTGTTTGGGCTCTGGTCGCCAGGAGACATTCTGGCCTCCAGTTAGTCCCCCATTTATTCCATTCCGGAACCCCAAAAGTCGAAATATGTTTTGGCTTTTGGTCCGTCCGCCATTTTTCTGGTGTGCACAAGCTGAAATTGGGACGCCTTTTTCCAGCTTCTGCATACCTATCTGGGTAAAGTTGGATGGCTAATGGGAAATTCCGGGAGCTCATTGGACCTCAAAACTCCTTTAGGCTATCTCCGCCATAATTTTACTAAACTGGGACTCCCCCCCAAGACTTAAGACAAAAACGGCAAGTTTTTTATTCAACCGTGGCCTGGCCTCAGTATATTCTAGATAATGGCTCAAAATGGCCACCAGAGGGGCACTCTTGACTTTCAAATTCTCACCGACTTGAGCAACCATTTCCAAGCTTTTCATTTTGGAATTTGGTGCTCACCCCGTCCCTTCTTCTACCTGTTCCTCCACCCAAGTTCTCCTCCCCCAGCGGTCCCAAACCCCGCCCCCCCCCCCATGCTCTGGCCAGAATTCCACCTCCTCTTCCTGTCCTTTTCCTGCAAACCCGCCTCCTCCTCCCACAGATGCAGCTCCTCCTCCACTTCCTCCTCAGAGCCCTCCCACTTCCCCTCCTTCTCCTCCTTCAGAACATCCCTCCGCCCAGTCTGTTCCCTCTCCTCCCCTGTTAGCGCTGACACACAATCTCATCAGACCCTTTCACCATCTGACACAAAGCTTCTTTTTCCTCTCCGGGAAGTAGCTGGTGCAGAGGGCATTGTGCGAGTTCACGTCCCATTTTCACTCCAGGATTTTTCCCAGATTGAAAAACATTTAGGGTCTTTCTCTGCTGATTCCTCCACTTATATTAAGAATTTAAATATCTTTCCCAAACTTAGAGTCTCACCTGGCATGATGTTCATGTTATTCTTTCTTCCATTCTCACTCCAGACGAACGAGCCCGCATCCAACAGGCAGCACAGGACCACGCTGACCAAGCCCATTTAACAGACATAACTCTACCCACAGGGGCAGCAGGGGTCCCAATAACTGAACCAAACTGGAACTATCAGGAAGGCCAGCAGGTCCACCGTTATTGTGCTCGCATGGTCCAATATCTCATAGCAGGCATGCAAGCAGTCTCCAATAAGGTGGTAAACTTTGATAAACTGAGGGAAATTACCCAGAATCCAGAAGAGAATCAGCTGTTTCTTAGCCGCCTTACAGAGGCCCTTACTAGATAAACTAAACTGGACCCTGAATCTCCCTCTGGGGCTACAGTGCTAGCAACCCACTTCATTTTTCAATCAGCCCCTGATATAAGAAAAAAGCTCAAACAAGCTGAGGAGGGCCCTCAAATCCCTATCTGAGATCTAGCAAAAATGATTTTTAAAGTCTATAATGCTGGACAGGAATCAGCTGAATGGGCCAGGCAAGGTCTTTACAGAAAAAGGTGACACTCCCATCCCAAGCCTTGGTAGCTGCCCTGCGGCCTGTGATTCCAGTGAGAGCTTCAAAGGGGGACCAGCAATCTTCTCCGCCAGGGGCCTGCTTCAAGTGTGGACACGAAGGTCACTGGGCTCGTCAATGTCCAAACCCATGGCCCCCCCACTAGGCCGTGTCCCACCTGCAAACAAGCAGGACACTGGAAGAGTGACTGCCCTATGGCCAGTCCCTCCCCAGCATCTCTACACAGGGTGTGGCCAGCCAGGGAGTCCCTTCCCATGGGCTTTTGGGATTCACAGAAGACTGGAAGCCCAGACTTGAGGACTCCCATCACCCTCACTGAGCCCAGGGTAAAGCTCCAGGTAGCAGGTAAGTCCATAACTTTCCTTGTGGATGTGGGGGCTACCTATTCTGTCTTGCCTGCCCACTCTGGGCCTTTATTTCCTTCCCAGGTTTTGGTTATGGGAATTGACGGAAAACCCTCCTTTCCAAGCAGAACAGCTAGATTAGCCTGTACCCTGGAGGGACACCCTTTTACATACTCATTCCTAGTTATTCCCTCCTGTCCAGTCCCCCTCCTAGGAAGAGATGTTCTCCAACCCCTAGGATCCACCCTACAGCTTCTTCCCAGGCACACTGCTAGTGCTCACCTTCTTCTACCTCTGTTTCGTACCCCCACACCACCTACCCTGCCATTGCCCCAGACCTGGTCGACCCCCAAGTCTAGGACACTTCCAAGCCAGTCATAGCCTCCCACCACAAGCCAGTCCTTATCCAACTGAAACCTCAAGCTAAGTTTCCTTCACGTCCCCAGTTTCCAATTTCCTGTACTCACAGGGAAGGACTTAAACCCTTTATAGACTGATTGCTTTCTCAGGGACTCCTTATCCCTACTGACACTTGTAACACCCCCATACTGCCAGTATGTAAACCCTCCGGAACCTACCACTTGGTCCAGGATCTCCATCTAATTAATGGGCAGTTATTCCCATCCACCCAGTGGTTCCTAACCCTTACACTCTTCTTCCCCACATTCCCGCTTCTACCACCCACTTCACAGTCCCTGATCTCAAAGACGCATTCTTTACAGTTCCCTTTCACTCTGACTCCAATTACCTCTTTGCCTTCACATGGGAGGATCCTGCATCCTTTAGGTCTCAACAGCTGACATGGATAGTTTTACCCCAAGGCTTCCGGGACAGTCCTCACCTTTTTGGGCAAGACTTAGCTCAGGATTTGGCTACTTGTGACTTAGGAGATAACACACTCGTACCTCTAAGAGTCTCACGACAGACAGAATCCAAGCCCTGTGTGAATTGCATCTGCCAGAAATGGCAGATTACATTCTCTCCTTCCTGGGTTTGGCTGGTTTTTTCAGACACTGGGTTCCTAATTTTGCACTCCTTGCCAAACCCCTAAATCAGGCAGCAAAAGAGACTCCACATGGGCCCCTTGCCTCCCCCAAGATGATAGCTAACTCTTTTTACAAGCTCAGAGATGCTCTCATGTCCTCCTCTGCTCGCTCGCTCTCTCTCCCCAACCCTAACCATCCTTTCCACCTCTTCACAGATGAAAAACAGGGTATTGCCACTGGCCTCCTCGTGCAACCAACTGGACCTTCTTACAGACCAGTGGCATATCTCTCTAAGCAGCTTGATTCCACAGTTCGTGGGTGGCTACCATGTCTCCGAGCACCGGTGGCAGCAGCTGAATTAACTAAGGAAATTCTAAAACTCACCCTACTTCATCCAATAACTGTGTTTTCCACCCATCAACTGCAGGTCCTCTTAAGCCATAAATCCCTCCCACTCCCACAGGTGCTGGAGGCGCTACGTTCACCTTGTGAAGACCTCTTCAATTACCCACTCCCCTCTCCTAACCTAACCATTTTTGTAGATGGCAGTTCTGTGCTGGGTCCTGATGGACGCTGTAGAGCTGCTTACGTAGTTGTCACCACCACCTCAGTTCTGGAAATCAATTGCCTTCCAGAAGGGACCACTTCCCGAAAGACCGAGCTCTTTGCTCTTATCAGGGCTCTAATTTTATCCAAAACAGGTCAACATCTACACAGATTCCAAATATGCCTCCTTGATTGCTCACTCACATTGGACTATATGGAAGGAGTGTGGATTTTTCACCACAAAGTGCTCACCAGATAGGAAAGAAAAACAGAAGTTTCTGAGTATGGGTATGTGTTCCATAGAAGGGAAAAGAATGTCTCTGGGTAAGAAAGTTCTTGTGTGATGAAATATATGAGGGTCAAAGTAAGTGCTAAGAAAGTCTGTGTAAGTAAAGGGCAAATTTCAACAAGTTTGCATGTAACTAAGTTGGTTATATGTACGTGAGACAATCAGTTTAAAGCTATTTAAGGTTTTCCCTAAGGTCAAATACTAATGTACTGATAATCTGTATGTTAAAATAACATTTAAGAAAGAGTGTAATGCATGATAGCAAAAAATGGGACAACAATGACTGATATTTGGGTCTCTGATGACCACATGACTGTGGCATGCCTGGTGCCTGGGAGTGTTCCTGTGCAGGGGCACAAGATGCCTAACTGCTGTGGCAGTACCCTCCCTGGGGAGGTTCTGTGCAAGAGTCCTATCAGCTCTGACATTGATCTCAGGCACACAGCTCTTAGGCAGGAAGGAATTATTTTGCTAGATAACCAGTGTTTCCTCAGCTCCTTTCTCTGGTTCCTGTCCACCTTACAGTAACTTTGGACAGTGTACTTTCTTGAGAGCTACACAGAACTCTTAACATTAACAGAGCTCCATCTGATCTCCACTCAATCTTCAAAGTCTGTGTTTATAAAAGTTTATTTTCTAATACTCCTTTGCCCATCACTGAACTTGAGAATTTGGTCATACTGGTCATAGCAAAAGAGGCAAAAATCAGTTTCAGTATTAGAGCATTTTACCTAAGATTTGTAAAGAGCCCCTCCTTACCTGAAATAAGGCTCTGCCTCACCCTGCTGCATGTTAGAATGGCTCCAAAGTAAGCCAGACTTTAACTCATTTAAAGTTTTGTTCAAAGTTTGATGTTTGTTGTAAAGATTACTGTGATCTCAAACAGGGGATATAATGAATAATTCAGCCAAAATTCAAGATAGATCTTGCACAAACTGAATGTTTTACTGTTGGTGATTCCATTTTGTATTTTCCTTGTAAACCCTACTAACTGTTGCCTGATTAATTTTTTCCAGAAGTACTGCTTCAAAATCAAACACTGTAAATTAACTTGAAAAGTAAGCCATCACCTATAGGACAGATAATGTAGACCCCAATTAGATAAAAGGGGGTAAGTAACTGTAAAGTCATAGACATTGAAATTAAAGCCCAGCACTAATGGAGCTAAGAAGCTGCTCTTAAGTTCTCTATGAGTGACCCCTGTGGGAACTCAGCTGATTCTTAACAGAGAGGAACAGGTCAATTTGACCAGCTTGATCTTAGACACCTAGCAAAACAGTTAAAACTGAAATATAGCCATTCTTGGGCATTTAAAAGAAACAGTGGTTAGATGCAACCTATGATGTACACCTGTGTTAACCCCCCTAGAATAAATAAAGACTGGGAGCTACAAGAGAGAGATTCTTAGGCAGATGTACCTGTTAACTATCAAGAGAAACTGCCAGAATCAGGAGTTTTTAATCAGTGTAAGGCCTACAGATCCTCCTAAACTACATAGGTAGGCTTAATCTATGCTTGCTAGTATGATTATCTAGCCCTAAGTCACAGAAATATAGAGATCCCTCCTAAACACAGGTTATACCAACAAGAGGACTTGGTTATGCAGTCACTGCCACCCAAAAGCTAGAACAGCAACTCCAGAAGGCAGTAGAGGCATCTGCTGCCCCCCTGACATCCCCGCAAAGATGAATAACACTTATTGCTCAGGTTTCCTTGCAGAACTGTCGGGCACTGGATCTGACAAGGGGGAACATGCCTCTTCCTAAGAGAAGAATGTTGTTGCTGCATCAATGAAACCAGTCTCATGGAAAAGTAACGTCGAAACTCTCAGATGTTTAAATGAAAGGCTGAAGCAAGAAGAATCAAATGACCCCTGGCCAGGATGACTGAACTCCACTCTTGTCATAAGGCTGACCCCTGCCCTTACTCCCCTATTTGTGATAGAATTTCTGCTAATGATTGCTCCCTGTCTTCTCAGGTTTGCTGGGAACCGCATGAGTGAGATTGCCAGGGTGACATACAACCAGATGCTCCTACACTTTTATAGCTGCCTCCCCACCAACCTAGAACCCAAACCTTTTTTCCCCAAGACGCCCCCTAACATGCAGAAAGTAGCCATGTAGGGCCCCCAAAAAGGAGACCTCAACTCTATCCCTTGGATCGACGGCAACCCCAATCAACCGCAGGAGGCGTCACTTGATGCAAACCACAAGAGGTGTTTATTCCAGCGCGCTGGGACCCAACTCGTGACTCACACAGGAGTCAAGGAGTCGAGTCCCTAGCAGAAAATCTTACAAGTTTATAAAGGCAGAAACCACACAGGAGGGGTTGCATATGAAAGGGAGAAAAAGGGAAAAAAAGGAAAAAAAGGGGAACAAAGCTGCCGGGAAATTCCAAAGGGGGTCTGAGTTGGCTGATAACATACAACATGTTTCACAATGTTTTACAACAGGGCATAGATTCTGGTCAATAGTTTCTGGCAATCCTACTGTTTGAGCACTATCTAGCTATCTAGCTCAATTTACTCTTTTACTCTCTGTTTGGGGCTGTTTCTTGGAACAGCTTTAGGGGCTTTGTTCCCATTACTGGGAGAGAGACCTTAGGGAGTTGAGACAATGGGAGGGAGACCTTAGGGAGTTGACATAAAACAGCTTAAAAAAATGTCCATTCTTTCAGCCAGATGGACTCTGGCGCCCTATATCACTAAAAAGGTCAGGATGTTAGGTGGGAATTTGGGTGGCTGTAGGGGGCAGAGCAGAGCAATTGAGACAAAGGGCAGCCTGCCAAATGGTGACCGATCAAGTGGACAGGAAAACTTCACTGACCCTTCAACCTGTCACTCAGCAGACCCCCTCCCATTCCGGAGTATAAAAACCCTGGGCAGCTAGGGCCACGTGTGATTTTTCTCCGGGTCCCTACCCAACCTGTATCCTGGCAGGGGGCATTGGGAATTTCACCCGAGAGCCAAATTCCAATAAAGCTTGCTTTGACTGCTTTCTGTCCGATTTTATTTGGCCGCTAACTGTGTCCCCGAGCTTACAAATTCTTTGCAATTTCTCAGTGGTCACCCATGTACTAAGTGCCAAGGTGACCATTTTGGGAAAGGGAGATTAACTTTCCCATTCAGTCCATCAGGAGTAAGAATCATTTGAACACCTGGGGCAGCAGGAACCAGGCAGCCAGTGGGAAGCTTTTCATGTAGTCAAGAAGTGGGGCCCCCAGGTGCCTAAGAATTCCAGCAATCGTCCTGTGAGTATCCCTGAGCCCAAGGGATGCAACATTAGCAAAACAAATAAAAACTCAGAGACAAAAGCTCCCATAGAAATAAGAAGTTTTGTATTTTAATGCCTTTAATAGCATTCCCTCACCCCCCACCCCACTTTTTGAACACAAAACTCCTATGATCTGAATCTTTATGTCTTCCCTCAAATTCATATATGGGAATTCTAACCACCTTTGTGATGCTATTAGGAGATGGAGCCCTTGGGAGGTGATTAGGTCGTGCTGTTTCAACCCTCGGAAATGAGATTAGGGCTTATATAAGGGACCCTAGATAGACTGAATAACCCTTCCACCATGTGAAGACATATTCCGAAGGTGCCTCTGATGAACCAAAATGCAGATCCCACTAGAAACCAAATCTACCTTGATCTTGGACTTCCCAGACTCCAGGAATGTGAAAAAATAATTTTCTCGTGGTTATAAGCCACCCAGTCTATGGCATTCTGTGATAGCAGCATAAATGGCTAAGACAAGGCTGCACAGTATCATTTTTCCTTGGATCCCACAAAATATATGACTGCTGCTTGTGAGTGTGAGGTGGAGAAAGCAATGAGAGGACAGTTGGTTTGGGGTAGGAAAGAGGAAAAAGATTAAATAAGGAATGAGGTTTGGGGACCAAAAGGATCTGAGCTGATTAGAGAAGCAAATGGTATAACAGATGCAGAAGGAGGAAGAGGGTATTTTAGTGAGCTTTTCTGCCTCTGTTACCAAAGGACCTTACAAGAACAATTTTAAGGAGGAAAAGTTTCTTTGAATTCTCATGGTTTCAGAGGTCTTAGTCTACAAATGGCCAACTCCACTCCTCAGGGCCCAAGATGAGGCAGAACATCATGGCAGAAGAGTGTGGCAGAGAAAAGCAGGTCTGGGTGTGACCAAGAAGAAGCAGAGAGAGAACTCCATTCATCAAGGACCAAATGCATACCCCAAAGGCACTTCCCCAGGAATCCACCTCCCCAGCCACACCCTACCAACCCACAGTTACTCAATTGATCCCTATCAGGGGATTAATTCACTGACTGAGTTAAGGTTCTCATAACCCAATATCTCCAACTCCAAACCTTCTTGCATTGTCCCACACATGTGCATTTGGGGAACACCGAATATCTAAACCATAACAAGGGAAGCATAAAGGGAATGGAAGCAGAATTTGAAGTTTCTTCCCATCATCTTTTCTCTGGCAGAGGGGATTGTCATCTGGGATGCAGGTAGCAGCTGGTGCCTGAGTCAGAGTCCCACTGCAGATCTGAAGTTTCCCAGTCCACACACCCCTGATTGTGCACTCAGCTGTGGTAGATGAAGGAAAATATCTGAGGAGAAGAGGGCAAAGGATGGAGACCATTGGGAGCTGCCTGGGGGCACTGAGAGTTGGGGTTGCTAAGAAGGAAAAAGTCAAGAGATAAAATAGTTGGAGAAGTGGCCAGGATCAGGAAAAAAAGAAAATCTTTGAGAGATGATTATGCAGATCACAGATAGTTGCATGCTCCCTGGTCACAGGAAAACATGAGGAAAATCCAGGATGAGTAAGATAGATGCCAACTAGGACTCAGCCAGGCAGGGTGTACCAGCTATCCTGGGGACATCCAGGACTCTTCCCTTTGTCACAAGGCCCTCCCTTAGGACTCCTCTTCTTGGATCATTGTTCCTTAGGCTACAAGCAGGCTTGTGTTCTTCCCAACATGTCTAATTGTTGTTCCCCTACACACCACAAATCCTAAATCTCTCCTTCCCCCCACAGCTCTCCCCAGGACCCAGATGTGAGCTGCCCTCCCCACATGATCTCACTCTGCCCTCTGACTTCCCACCTCACCAACACAAACCTGTTTTCCTCCCTGTGAAACCCACTGCCTGTCATAACTTCATACCTCTACTGGCCTCTCATTTCCCCTCCACACTTCCCTAAGTTTTCTCTTACCTTTCTGGCTGTCCTATATATGGCCTGTGTGTTATTTACTCTCATGGCAAATTTCTTGCAGGCTGAGAGTCATGGTGATCTCCTGCATGGGACACCTGCACTGAACTAAAAAGAGCATATCTTCACTCTGGCTTCAGTGTCCTTGTATGCAAAGTGAACTGAAAGACCTGAATGTCAGCATATCCTGTGTGACTCTGATGTTCTTCGTGACTCACTGTGCTCCCACCTCTTCACATCCATGTGTACTCTTTCCCCACTCCACTCCTCCCTCCTTCCTTCTCCTTCCCCCATGTTTTCACTGTCATTCTTCACTTAGCTTTTATCTCAGCCCCCAGGCTTCATCTCTGTTCTCTTACCCCTACCCACTCAGTGTAACCCCACTCCTTCCTCCTTGATTCCCCTTCCAAACCTACAGCATTAACTTATCACACAGCCCTTGGAACCCTCTGTATATATGCAGAAAACATGGTCATGTTGTTCTTTCTGTCACGATGGCCACTACATAGCTTAAAAATGCCTCCCAGCAGAAATCACCCAGAAATGTACAATTATACTTTAAACTATTTTAAATGCAGAGCTACATTTAGAATAAAATAAGGGATGTCCTCTTGGAAAAAAGCAAAGAACTGTAAAACTGGAGAGGCAAATAGTATCTGGCATCAGTGTACACAAGATATTGCTCTGCCTAAGTTCCCTAGTGCTCAGGCCATGTGGTCTCCCAGATCTGAAGATAAGGTCTGGGCAAAGAAGGTCAGAGTTCAAATGCAGGCTTCTTCCATACTCGCAATTCTGTGAATAAGCTACACCCAATTATACAGGGAAGGAAGTTGGTCTAAATGTTGGTGGGTTTGTTGTGCCCAGCGTCTCGAGACCCCACAAAGACCACCAGAGACCATGATCAATGCAAGCAACAAAGAGTCATTTATTAGCAAGCTCGAGCCTGGTCCTCTGCGCACTCGGTAACCCAGTGACGCTAAGAGGCCCTGAGCCTTTGTTCAGCAGGCTTTTATAATGAAAGGCAAACAGTTTTACAGTGTTCTTTTTAATTGGTTAACATTTGAACAGCTAAACATTAGTCCTCCTCTGGTTGGGTCCTGCCAATCTATTTGATTCTCATTGGGTCCCACCAGAACTGAACGGTCCTAGAGGAAGAAGGGAGGAGAGAAGGGGTGAACTATGCAGGAGATGAGTCGGAGTTAGGCCCCCCGTCCTTGATAGTTAAGGTTTCTAGGCAGCTGCACATTTCTCAGACAAATATTTCTTAACAACCTTGATAAGCACGGGGGCCCAGCAGTCCTGCTTGCGCTGTATTGGCTTTTGAGGGTGCAGTTGCAACTGCCTGCATCCTGGTGATTAAGACAGTTAGCTGCACAGATATCACCCTGTTCTCAACAGGTTTTGCTTTTATTTTATTTTTTTTCTCATTCTGAGAATTACAAATCATTGGTCTGAGTTTAGAATTAACAAATATTTACTTGCAAGATCCTGGAATAAAATGCATAATAAGAAAAAAGTGATTGCAAATGTTTTATACCTCTATGATACCTGGTATAATTTAAAGCAAATTTGAACAAGAGAACACCCTCAAACAAACTGTGAAGGATACCCACACAAAAGCCTTTCTTAGCATTAGGCAGAGTCCTAAAGCTGAAATAATACACCATGAATGGAAGTTGACAGACAGAACAAGTAGTACTGTTCCCCAAAATAATCCCACAGAAAGGAAATTATATTTGAAATGCTTAAAGTTCTTAAAGGAAATCATACTAGAAAAGGAAGAGGCATTATTAAAAAATAAAATACCAAGTACATTTGTAAAATAAATTTAACCTGCAATATAATTCTTTTTAAAAATTTTTATTTATTTTTAATTTTATTTATTTTTATTTTTATTATTATTTTTACAGACTGTATTTTGAGTCATTGTACATATAAATAGGGTTCAACTTTTTGGTTCTGTTGTACACAATGTAGATTCACACCATTCGTGTAATCATACAACATAGAGTAAGTATGTCTGTCTCATTCCACCATCTTTCCTTCCCCCACTCCACCCCCCCTCATTTTCCTCTACACAATCCAAAGTTCCTCCATTTTTCTCTTATCCCCTGTCCATTATGTATCATCATCCTCTTATGAGAAAACATTCAGCCTTTGGTATTTGGAGATTGGCTTATTTCCCTTAGCATGATATTTTCCAACTCCATCCATTTACCTGCAAATGCCATAATTTTATTCTTATTTATGGCTGAACAATATTCCATTGTATATAAATAACACAGTTTCTTTATCCATTCATCTATTGAAGGGCATCTAGATTGGTTCCATAATCTACCTATAGCTGCTATAAACATTGATGTGACTGTATCACTGTAGTATGCTGTTTTTAAGTTCTTTGGGATAAACAAGTCAAAAGGTAGGTTCATTCCAAGTTTTCTGAGGAACCTTCATACTGCTTTCCAGAGTGGCTGCACCAATTTGCAACTCCACCAGCAATGTATGAGTGTGCCTTTTTCACCACATCTACACCAACACCTATTATTGCTTGTGCTCTTGATAATAACCATTCTAATTGGAGTTAGATGAAATCTTAGGGTGATTTTAATTTGCATTTCTCTAATTACTAGAGATGATGAGCACCTTTTCACATATTTGTTGACCCCCTGTATATCTTCTGTGAAGTGTTTGCCCAGTTCCTTAGCCCATTTATTGATTAGGTTCTTGTATTTTTGGTGTAAAGTTTTTTAATTTCTTTATAAATTTTGGAGATTAGTATTCTATCCAAAGTGTGTATGGAAAATATTTTTTCCAACTCTATAGACTGTCTTTTCACATTACAGATTGTTTCATTTGGTGAGAAAAAGCTTTTTGGTTTGAATCCATCCCATTTTTTGATTCCTGCTTTCATTTCTGGTGCTCTGGGAGTTTTGTTAAGGAAGTCTGATCCTAAGACGACATGATGAAGATTTGGGCCTATTTTTTCTTCTATTTAGTGCAGGGTCTCTGGTCTAATTCCTAGGTTCTTGATCCATTTTAGGTTGAGTTTTGTGCAGGGTGATTTCATTTCATTTTACTGCATATCGATTTCCAGTTTTCCTAGCACTACTTGTTTAAGCGGCAATCTTTTCTCCATTGTATGTTTTTGGCATCTTTGTCTGTATGAGGTAACTATATTCACGTGGATTTGTCTCTGTGTCTTCTATTCTGTTCCATTGGTCTATCTGTCTATTTTGGTGCCAATATCATGCCATTTTTGCTACAATTGCTCTGTAGTATAGTTTACAATCTGGTATTATGATACTTCCTGCTTTGCTTTTCCTGCTAAGGATTTCTTTGGCTATTCTGGGTCTCCTACTCTTCCAAATGAATTTCATGATTGCTTTCTCTAGTTCTATGAGGTACATCATTGGGATTTTAATTGGAATTGCATTGAATCTGTATAGTGCCTTTGGTAGTATGGCCATTTTGACAATAGTAATTCTGCCTATCCAAGAACATGGGCGATCTTTCCATCTTCTAAGGTTTCCTTTGATTTCTTTCATTAATGTTCTGTAGTTTTCATTGTAGAGGTCTTTCACCTCTTTTGTTAGATTGATTCCCAATTTTTTTTTGAGCTATTGTGAATGGGGTACTTTTCCTTATTGCTCTTTCAGAGGATTCATCACTTATGAATAGAAATGTATTAGAATAATGCATGTTGACTTTATATCCTGCTACTCTCTTAATTCATTCTTTAGTTCTAGAAGTTTTCTGGTGGAGTGTTTTGAATCATCTAGATATAGAATTATATCATTGGCAAATAGTGATAACTTGAGTTCTTCTTTTCCTATTCATATTCCTTTAAATTCTTTGATCTGTCTAATTGCTCTGACTAGTGTTTCAAGGATAATGTTGAATACAAGTGGTGAAAGAGGGCACCCCTGTCTTGTTGCAGTTTTTAGAGGGAATGTTTTCAATTTTTCTCCATTTAGAATGATGTTGGCCATGGGCTTAGCATAGATAGCCTTTACAATGTTGAGGTATATTCCTACTATCCCTATTTTTTCTAGTGTTTTGAGCATGAAGGGGTGCTGTATTTTATCAAATACTTTTTCTACATATATTAAAATAATCATGATTTCTAAATTTAAGTCTATTGATGTTAGCAAAGAGGAGGAAGACAGGAAAGAGGAAGAGGCAGAGGTCCTACAACCCCTTTAAGGGCAAGTTCTCAATGACTTAAGGACTTTACCTGCTAAAGGTCCCACCACCTCCCATTAACCCCACCCTGGAAAGCAGACATTTAACACATGAGCCTTTGGAGACATTCAACATCCAAACTATTGTGTGTCCCCAGGAACTGATCACTTTCCACTAGGCCTCACCTCTTGAAGATCCATCACCTCTCAGTACCTTGATATCAGGGGACAAGATTCCAGCAAGTGAATCATGGGAGACAAACCACACCAAAACACAGCACTGCAATGTTCTATTTCTTGACTTGATTTCCAGAAACCAATAACTTTACTGCATTAGAGTTGAATGCATACTTGCTTTTTTAAATTTTATATATTTGCTTTATGCCTTATCTGTTTCTGTTTCATGATAAAATAATTTGAAAAATAGTACCACTACCGCCACTGGACAAAAGAAAAAGAAAACTTTCAGTTTGAATGTTTCTTTTTTTTTTTTATTCTATTGTAAACAAATGGAATACATGTTGTTTCTCTGTTTGTACATGGCATACCATTTGTGTAATCATAAATTTACATAGAGTAATGTTGTTTGATTCATTCTGTTATTTTTTCCCTTCCCCCCACCCCTCCCACCCCTCTTTTCCCTCTATACAGTACTTCCTTCCTCCATACTTGCCCCCCTCCCTAACCCTAATTATAACCCTAACACTAACCCTTCCCTCCCCCCATTGTGAGTCATCATCCACTTATTAGCGATATCATTCATCCTTTGGCTTTTTGAGATTGGCTAATCTCACTTAGCATGATATTCTCCAATTTCATCCATTTGCCTGCAAATGCCATAATTTTATCATTCTTTATGGCTGAGTAATATTCCATTGTATATATATACCACAGCTTCTTTATCCACTGATCAATTGAAGGGCATCTAGGTTGGTTCCACAGACTGGCTATTGTGAATTGAGGAGCTATGAACATTCATGTGGCTGTATCTCTGTACTATGCTGATTTTAAGTCCTTTGGGTAGAGGCCAAGGAGTAGGATAGCTGGGTCAAATGGAGGGTCCATTCCAAGATTTCTAAGGAATCTCCACACAGCTTTCCAGAGTGGCTGCACTAGTTTGCAGCCCCACCAGCAATGTATGAGTGTACCTTTCTCCCCACATCCTCGCCAACACCTGTTGTTGTTCGTATTCTTGATAATCGCCATTCTAATTGGGGTGAGATGGAATCTTAGGGTGGTTTTGATTTGCATTTCTCTTATTACTAGAGATGTTGAACATTTTTCCATATGTTTGTTGATTGCTTGTAGATCTTCTTCTGTGAAGTGTCTATTCATTTCCTTAGCCCATTTGTCGACTGGATTATTTGAATTCTTGGAGTAGAGTTTATTGAGTTCTTTATAGATTCTGGAGATTAGTGCTCTATCTGAAGTATGAGTGGCAAAGATATTCTCCCACTCTGTAGGCTCTTTCTTCGCATTGCTGATAGTTTCCTTTGCTGAGAGAAAGCTTTTTAGTTTGAATCTATCCCAGTTATTGATTCTTGCTTTTATTTCTTGTGCTATGGGAGTCCTGTTAAGGAAGTCTGATCCTAGACCAACAAGGTGAAGATTTGGACCTACTTTTTCTTCTATAATCTGCAGGGTCTCTGGTCTGATTCCGAGGTCCTTAATCCATTTTGAGTTTAGTTTTGTGCATGGTGAGAGATATGGGTGTAGTTTCATTCTGTTGCATATGGATTTCCAGTTTTCCCAGCACCATTTGTTGAAGAGGCTATCTTTTCTCCATTGCATATTTTTAGCCCCTTTGTCTAGTATGAGAAATTGTATTTATTTGGGTTTGTGTCCGTGTCCTCTATTCTGTACCATTGATCTACCTTTCTAATTTGGTACCAATACCATGCTGTTTTTGTTACTATTGCTTTGTAGTAGAGTTGAAGTTCTGGTATTGCAATACCCCCTGTTTCACTCTTCCTGCTAAGGATTGCTTTAGCTATTCTGGGTTTTTTATTCTTCCAGATGAATTTCATAATTGCTTGCTCTATTTCTGTAAGGTACATCATTGGGATTTCAATTGGAATTGTATTGAATTTGTATAGCACTTTAGCTAGTATGGCCATTTTGACAATATTAATTCTTCCTATCCAAGAACATGGAAGATCTTTCCATCTTCTAAGGTGTTCTTTAATTTCCTTCTTTAGTGTTGTATAGTTCTCATTGTAGAGGTCTTTCACCTCTTTTCTGAGATTGGTTCCCAAGTATTTTATTTTTTTCGAGGCTATTATGAATGGGGTAGTTTTCCTAATTTCTCTTTCTGAAGATTCATCACTTATGTATAAAAATGCATTGGATTTATGAGCATTGATCTTGTAACCTGCTACTTTACTGAATTCACTTATGAGTTCTAAGAGTTTTCTGGTGGAATTTCCAGGTTCCTCTAAATATATAATCATGTCATCAGCAAACAGGGATAGTTTGAGTTCTTCTTTTCCAATTCGTATCCCTTTAATTTCTTTGGTTTGTCTAATTGCTCTAGCTAGAGTCTCAAGAACGATGTTGAATAGAAGTGGTGAAAGGCCATCCCTGCCTTGTTCCAGTTGTTAGGGGGAATGCTTTCAGTTTTTCACCATTTAGAATGATATTGGCCATGGGCTTAGCATAAATGGCCTTTACAATGTTAAGGAATGTTCCCACTATCCCTATTTTTTCTAGTGTTTTGAGCATGAAGGGATGCTGTATTTTATCAAATGCTTTTTCTGCATCTATTGAAATAATCATGTGATTCTTGAATTTAAGTCTATTGATATGGTGAAT
The DNA here is from genome assembly GCF_902686455.1 of Sciurus vulgaris. NCBI lineage: Eukaryota > Metazoa > Chordata > Mammalia > Rodentia > Sciuridae > Sciurus > Sciurus vulgaris. The sequence goes on along the minus strand of NC_136461.1, from coordinate 119,178,522 downwards.
GACATTTATCGATTTCCTGATGTTGAACCAACCTTGCATCCCTGGGATGAAACCCACTTGATCATGGTGCACTATCTTTTTAATATGTTTTTGTATGCGATTTGCTAAATTTTGTTGAGAATTTTTCCATCGATGTTCATTAAGGATATTGGTCTGAAATTTTCTTTCCTTGATGAGTCTCTGTCTGGTTTAGGTATCAGTGTGATATTGGCTTCATAGAATGAGTTTGGGAGGGTTCCCTCCTCTTCTATTTTATGGAATACTTTGAGAAGTATTGGAATGAGCTCTTCTTTAAAGGTTTTGTAGAACTCGGCTGAGAACCCATCTGGTCCCAGACTTTTCTTTGTTGGTAGGCTTTTGATGACTTCTTCTATTTCAGTACTTGAAATTGGTCTATTTAAATTGTGTATGTCCTCCTCTTTCAGTTTAGGCAATTCATATGTCTCTAGAAACCTGTTGATGCCTTCAAAATTTTCTATTTTGTTGGAGTATAGATTTTCAAAATAGCTTCTAATTATGTTTTGTATTTCAATCCTTTCTGTTGTGATATTTCCTTGTTCATTACGAATTTTAGTGATTTGGGTTTTCTCTCGTCTTCTCTTTGTTAGTGTGGGTAAAAGTTTATCAATTTTGTTTATTTTTTCGAAGAACCAACTATTTATTTTGTCAATTTTTTGTATTGTTTCTTTTGTTTCAATTTCGTTGATTTCAGCTCTGAGTTTAACTATTTCCTGTCTTCTACTACTTTTGGTGCTGGTCTGTTCTTCTTTTTCAAGGGCTTTGGGCTGTAGTGTTAGGTCGTATTTTTTTGAGTTTTACTTCTTTTATTAAATGAACTCCATGAAATAAATTTCCCTCTAAGTACTGCTTTCATAGTGTCACACAGATTTTGATATGATGTTTCTTTGTTCTAATTTACCTCTAAGAATTTTTTAATTTCCTTCCTAATATCTTCTGTTATCCATTCATCATACAACAGCATATTGTTTAATCTCCAGATGTTGGAATAGTTTCTGTGTTTTACTCTTTCATTTATTTCTAACTTCAATCCATTATGATCTGATAGAATACATGCTAGTGTCTCTATCTTCTTGTATTTGCTAACATTACCTTTGTGGCATAATATATGGTCTATTTTAGAGAAGGATCCATGTGCTGCTGAGAAGAAAGTGTATTCACTCTTGGTTGGATGGTATATTCTATAAATGTCCGTTAAGTCTAAATTATTGATTGTGTTATTGAGATCTATGGTTTCTTTGTTCAATTTTTGTCTGGAAGACCTGTCCAGTGGTGAGAGAGGCGTGTTAAATCACCTAGTATTATTGTGTTATGGTCTATTTGATTTCTGAAATTGAGAAGGATTTGTTTGACATACGTGGATGAGCCACTGTTTGGGGCATAGATGTTTATGATTGTTATATTTTGCTGATTTATGCTTCCCTTAAGCAGTATGAAATGACCTTCTTTATCCCTTCTGACTAACTTTGGCTTGAAATCCACATTATCTGAAATGAGGATGGATACTCCTGCTTTTTTTCTGAGTCCATGTGCATGGTATGTTTTTCCCCATCCTTTCACCTTTAGTCTATGGGTATCTTTTTCTGTGAGGTGAGTCTCTTGCAGGCAACATATTGTTGGATCTTTCTTTTTAATCCAATCTGCCAGTCTATGTCTTTTGATTGATGAATTCAGGCCATTAACATTCAGGGTTATTATTGAGATAAGATTTGTTTTCCCGGTCATTTGGTTCATTTTTTAAATTTTATTTATTTATTTGTTTGACACAACTTGTTTCCTCCTTTATTTGACAATTCCTTTAGGATAATTCCTCCCTTTGCTGATTTGCTTCTTTGTTTTTCATCTCTTCCTCATGGAATATTTTGCTGAGAATGTTCTGTAATGCTGGCTTTCTTTTTGTAAATTCTTTTAGCTTTTATTTATCATGGAAGGATTTTATTTCATTGTCAAATTTGAAGGTAAGTTTTGCTGGTTATAAGATTCTTGGGTGGCATCCATTTTCTTTCAGGGCTTGAAAAATGTTCCAGGCCCTTCTAGCTTTTAGGGTCTGGATTGAAAAATCTGCTGATATCCGTATTGGTTTCCCCCTGAATGTAATTTGGTTCTTTTCTCTCACAGCCTTTAAAATTCTGTCTTTATTTTGTATGTTAGGCATTTTCATTATAATGTTCCTTGGTGTGGGTCTGTTGTAATTTTGTGTATTTGGAGTCTTGTAGGCCTCTTGAACTTGATTTTCCATTTCATTCTTCAGATTTGGGAAATTTTCTGATATTATTTCATTGAATAGATTGTTCATTCCTTTGGTTTGTTTCCTCTAAGCCTTCCTCAATCCCAATAATTCTTAAATTTGGCCTTTTCATGATATCCCATAGTTCTTGTAGATTCTGTTCATGATTTCTTACCATCTTGTCTGTTTGTTCACCTTTGTTTTCAACGTTAAATATTTTGTCTTCAATGTCTGAGGTTCTGTCTTCCAGGTGTTCTATCCTACTGGATATGCTTTCTATGGAGTTCTTAATTTGGTTTATTGTTTCCTTCATGTCAAGGATTTCTGTTTGTTTTCTTTTTTCAATATCTCTAACTCTTTATTGAAACAATCTTTTGCTTCCTGTATTTGCTCTTTTAATTGTCGATTGGTGCGATCATTCAATGCCTGCATTTGCTCTTCCATCTCATCGTTTGCTTCCCTGATCATTTTAATTATGTACATTCTGAACTCCTTTTCTGTCATTTCTTCTGCCATGCTGTCATTGGGTTTTATTGATGTAACATCTAGATTTGTTTGCAGCATTTTCTTTCCTTGTTTTCTCATATTGTTCAGGTATCAGTGGACCGCTGAGATATTGCAGATTTCCTTTATTGACTTACAATGTCCCTGAAGATTTCTATATATATCCCCTCTTAGCCTTCAGTAGGCTGAAGTCTTGGAGGAAGTTCATAATGCGGTGCTCCACAAGGAATCTGCCTCTCTAGGATTGGTCACCTTCAGGTGGGGTATATTCCCTGCTAGTGGGCAGAGGTGCCTCCACTTGTTGACCAATGGTCATCCAAAGGGGAACTAGGCTGCGGGCTGAGGCAAGACCTGTTTGGGCCTTTGTCTCTGGTTTTACTGTCCTTGTGGGGAAACCTCACCCGGCAGGGAAGACTCAGCTGGTGGGGAGGTCTCGCTCGTCAGTTCCCTCCTAGAGGTTCCCCTCAATTTACAGCTACCGCCTGGGCTGGGCTGCCTTCCTCTGCAAAGTTCCCAGGAGCCCAGCCCTACCTCCTGGGCCTGGGAGCATCACCCTTCGCAGATGAATCTCCTTAGGCTGCCCCTCCTCAGAGAATCTGCACGCAGTCCTGGAACCTTCGCTCCGCCCCTAAGGCTGTCTCTGTGCGGCTCTTCCACCAAGAAGCCTCCTAGATCCTGGAACCCTGCTCTGCATCTAATCGCCTGGCTATGCGGCCCCTCCTCTGAGCAGCCACTTGGGGCCCTGTACAATCGCTCTGAGTCCCAGAGACCCACCACATGCCTCTTCCTCCAGAGAGCCACCCAGTATTCCGGTGCAGTCACTAAGAGTCCAAGCAACTCACTGCGTGCCTCCTCCTCCCACCAACCACCCGTAGCCTGGGGCAATCAATCACTCCGAGTCGAAACGACCCTCCCTGTTCCTCCTCCTCCTCCAGGTAACCCCCCGGGTGTTTATGAGCAGTCACTCTGAGTGGCTCTGAATCCACGTGACCTGCTGTACGCGTCCTCTGGAGCTCTGGTGCGGCCACTTGAGACCAAGCGACCCACCGCGCTTCTCCTCCAGGCAGCCCCCCTGTGTTCAGTAGCGGTTGCTTTCAGTCCAAACAACTCACCAATTGCCTCCTCCTCTGAGCAGCTGCCTGGAGCTCTAATGCAGTCACTGCGAGTCCAAATGCCCCGCCGCACTCCTCCTCCTCCTCCTCCTCCTCAGGGCAGGCCCCGGTGTTCTGAGTCCACACAGCTCTCCTCCACGCTCCTCCTCTGGGCAGCCGCCGGAGCCCCAGTGGTTGCTCCGAGTCCCAGCGCTGTGCTGAGCAGCCTCCTCTCCGATACTCCCAGTTGTCCGCGTTCACTGCTCCAGCGGGGGGAGGGACGTATCGCCGGCAGCTCTACTTCACGAGTTCCCTGCGTTCCGGGACTACTGCCCCATCCGGGACGCCTCCCCAACGGGAGGGACTCACCCGGCTGCTTTGAGTTGGTCCCAAGTCTCTCAATTTCTCCTCTTTTGAGTCCTGGAGCAACATGAAATGCAGCCACCCTCTAGGCCGCCATCTTGAAACTCCCCCTTGAATCTTTCTTATAATTCTATTTTCTGAAAACCTATTTTCTGTTCTTTTCTCAAATAGGTCTCTCTGGGTCATCTTTCTCTCATGTTCCTGGGCTGTCAGGATGACATACTCAGGGTCCTTAGCACTCATTCAAGTTATTGTACACGTTGATATTTCTAAGAAGGTTTTGCTTGCCTCCAAATGTACTCTATAAAATTATTGGTTTCACTTATTTTGTAATCCGTCTGGATTTTTGTCCCTGGAATTTTTTAATGCTTGGGGTCCAAGACACTGTTTTTACAGTATTAGAAGATAGGAATGCCAGGGCTATTTCAACTTATTCTACTACCTTTAGACTCTAAAAGAAGTTTTCAGTGATGTCACAAACAAAACCACAAAGGCATCTTTTAAAAATAACAAAAAATAAGACATCAAATTACAGATATGTCAGTCTCCTCAAATTCAACTGGATATCTGTGCCATCTGAGTCAAATTTAGCAGATATTTCCATGATGTTGACAATTCTATAAATAATTATAAGCAAGGAAAGAATCAAGAATTAGGATGTACTAGAAAAATACAAAGTAGAAAAGGTATTCTTATGATTATCAAAATTTATTATAAATCTAAAGTAAATGAGACACGTTGAATCAACACAAAGATAGATTTATAAAATAAGAAAAGAGAAAAAGAGTCCAGACCACAGATATAGATAGATAATAGATAGATAGATAGATGATAGATAGATAGATAGATAGATGATAGATAAATAGATAGATAGATAGATAGATAGATAGATAGATAGATAGATAGATAGATAGAGATACACATATAGGTATGCTGTACTGTGTTTGGGGTTTGCGAGTTCTGTGGAAATCTGTGCAGTCACGTGCTGTGACAGTGGGACCACTGTGGATCTCCAGCTTACTTTTTCTCCATGAGAAGGGGTTAGTCTTGACTCTAACCCAATCCAAGTGGAACAGAAATATTCAAAATAATACATGAAAGTTGGTACTGCAGATCAGTAGTATTGTAGTTGACCATTATTTTTTAAAAAAGAAAATTTAATGTCAGTAATAGGACCAAAGAGTGTAGCCTGTCACTACTTCCCCTGCGCCAAAAAAATACAGAGAATAAACTATTATATTTGGAATGCAGTGAGCAAGGAAGTAAGCCAGAGATTATCAGGGAAGTAACAAGATTCCTGTGGTACATAAGGTAGCACCACAGAAAGGCCAGTGAGCCACGCTGTCTCTCCCACATGCTCTGTCCCGCCTGGATTGACCAAGACAGACTTCTTATGGGGAAAAAGTAAGCTGGAGATCCCCAATGGTCACCACTACCACTGCAGATGACTGCATAGGAGATTTCACAGAACTCACAAACCCCAGACACAACTAGGAGAGTTGCCCAGAGTTCACATGATTGTACTGTCACAGAGTAGGAGCCCACATTGTACCTTCTCCAGTGCCCATGATCAAGGCTGCCAGGAATGGGTGCCATCTTGAAACTGGACCCACTGCTGGAGTCTGTCCTGCCCTATGGCCTAGCAGCCACAGCCTATTGCTATTCTTTCAACTTTACTGTCATTCCCCCATGATGACAAATGTGGCTACAACGCCACATCCCAGCTGCTTTGAGATCAAGCTGAGGAGAAAGTCCAAGATTTAGGCTTCCAAGCCCATGTGGCACCTAATAACCCAGAGAGCAAGTAGCCTTGAAATTAAAGAAAATGCACAAAGCAGAAAGATCTCCCATGTTCATGGACTGGAAGAATTTCAGTTATTAAAATGTCCATACTGTTCAATGTAACCTACAGATTCAATATAATCCTCATCAAAATACCAATGACATTCTTCACAGAACTAGGAAAAGCAGTTCTAAAATTCATATGGAACCACAATAGACCCCACGTAGCCAAAGCAATCTTGAACAAAAAGAAGAAATCTGGAAGCATCACAATACGTGATTTCAGGACACACAATACACAACAGAAGCATAGTAACAAAAGCAGATTGGTATCAGCATAGAAACAGACACCCAGACCAATAGAACAAACAGAGATCCCAGAAACAAACCCACGCATCTATACAAAACTGATTCTCAACACAGGTCCCTAAAACATATGTTGGAGAAATGACAGTCTCTTCAATTAATAGTGTAGGAAAAATGGATATCCACATGCAGAAGACAGAAAGTGAACCTCTGTCTCTGAACTCGTAAAATCTCAACTGAAAATGGATAAAAGATCTAAATGTAAGACCTGAAATTTCAGAATAGTAGAGGAAACAGGGGAAATATCTCAAGATATTGCTATAGACAATGATTTCCTGGATAAAACCCTCAAATCACAGGGAAAAAAAAGCAAAATCGACAAATGAAACAAAATCAAACTAAAAGCTTCTGCAGAGCAATGGAAACAAAGTGAAAAGACCATGCACAGAATGGAAGAAAAGTGCCTGCCAACTATGTGTCTCACAGAGGGTTAATAGCAGAATACATGTGAAACTCAAGAAAGCTTAATGACAAAAATGTAATCCATTTTAAGATGGACAAGTTATCTGAAAAGAATCTTCTTAAATGAAGAAATACAAATGACCAATATATACAAGAAGAAATACTTAATATAAGTAGCAATCAGGGAAAAGCAAATCAAAACCATGATGAGATATCATCTCACCCCATTTAGAATGACCCCCTTGATATCAGCTACTGTAAGGCTGAGACAGGAGGATTCCAAGTTTGAAGCCAACCTGGGCAATTTAATAACTTCCTTTATCAAAATGAAATATAAAAAGTTCTGGGGATGTAACTCAGTGCTAAAATTTCCCTGCATTCAATCCCCAGTGCCCAAAAAAATGCATAAGTGAAAAAATAACAAGTTCTGGTGAGAAATAAAGAATTCCTGCACACTACTGCTGAGAATGTAAATTAGCACTGTCACCATGGAGAACAGTATCAGTATTGAGGTTCCTCAAACCAACTGAAAACAGATCTACCACATGATTCAGCTACACCACTTCTGGGTGTTGATCCAAAGGAAAGCAAATCATACCAAAGAGAGACCTAGACACTCATGTTCATGCAACACTATTCACAACAGCTAAGATATGAAATTGACCTAGATGCCCATCAACAGATGAATGGATTTTACAAGACAAATACACAATGGAATATTATCAGACCATAAAGAAAATCCTGCATTTGCAGCAAAAGGAATGGAACTGGAGGACATTATATTAAATGAAACAAGCCCAGACGCTGAAAGACAAGGAGTGCATATCCCCTTTCATATGTGAAAGCTAAAAAAAAAAAAAAAAAAAATTCAACCTGAATGTAGAATAGTGATTAATACAAGTTGAGAATGGGCAGAGGAAAGTGGGTAAAGGAAAGTCAGATTGGATCTATCATTCTATGTATATGTGTAGAAATATCATTAGTAAACTCCATTAATATGCACAGTTAATATGCTAAGTGAAAATAATATGTAAAATTTAATAAAAAGAAATAGTTAAAAATACATGCAACCTCTGACTCATCAATACCATTTCTATACATATTCCCAAGAGAAATAAGTGATCATGTTCATAAAGACATTCACAAAAGACGGGTGGTGGCACTACTTGGGAGGATAATGCAACAGTATCACAAGTTTTTTGCCACCTGAGAAATTCAGCAAGACCCTATCTAATATGATATTTGAAAAGGACTGGTGATGTTGTTATGGGGCACAACCTCAGAACAGACCGATCACCACTGAGAAGTCCAAATCTGAGAGTCTTTATTAAGCCGGCCAGCTGACTGTCTCACACAATGCCCCAAAAAATGGCTATTGGGAAAACAGCCCCGACCACAGGGTTGTAGGGGTTCTTATACCAAAAATCACATTGATCATAAGTGTCTGTTGTTATGATTCAAAATTACACATTAACATCATGAGATCATCGACAGAGGGGGAAGTGGGTCAAAATGACCCTTATCTAGGTACAAACTAAAGAATGGTTACTAACATCCACACAATCACTGTTCACATGGTACAGTGTTTAGGAGCAATAGGAATCAAAAGAGAGCAATTCTTTACTACATAGGAGTTGCCATTGTATATTATTAAACGTGTCACACCAAGTTACTGATGATGGGCACAGAGGTGGGTTGTTCCCATGGGAGAAGCTTATCTCCTGCATAACATGGCATCTCAGAGCAAAATGGAGTCTGTTTAGTCATTTCCCTTAGAGTCTGGCCTATAACATTCTCATGAAGCCAGAACTGTCAGCCCATCACAGATGTTGCTCAGAGATAGAGTGCCCCTGTGTTGAATTTCCAGTACCACAAAATAAAAAGACATTGACAAAAATTCTTAAAGCAGCATTATTCAAAATAGCTAAAATCTGGCAACAATTCAAATGTCCATTTACAGTCGAATGGATAAATTGTTGTAGAGTCACATTGTGGAATACTACACAGCAATGAAAAAGTTGAACTGTTTACATGCAAAAATATGTATAAATATCACAGAAATAGTGTTCAATGAATAAAGGCAGATGTAAAATAATATTTATCATTAATTTTCCAGTAATGTGACGTTCTAAAATGGAATCAAAACTAATTTTTGCCAGGCACAGTGATGCATGCCTCCAATCCCAGTGGCTGGGGAGGCTGAGGCAGGAAGATCTCGAGTTCAAAGCCAGCCTCAGCAAAAGCGAGGCACTGAGGAACTCACTGTGATCCTATCTCTAAATAAAATACACAATAGGACTAGGGATGTAACTCAGTGTTCAAGTACTCCTGAGTTCCATCCTCAGCACCAAAAAAAAAAAAAAAAGATAAAAGATAAAAGAAAGATTAAAAAACAACTAATCTAGGGCAGTAGAGACCAGAATATTGGTTGCATTTAAAAGTTACTGAATGGAAAGGGCAGCCATGAGGGAGACTTCTGAGTGCTTAAAATATTGTTTATAGGAGTAGTGGATCTGGATGGAGTTGTGGTTCAGTAGGTACGGTCCTTGCCTAGAGCATGTGAGACTGGGTTTTACTCTCAACACCACATAAAAAAATAAAAATAAAGTTATGTTCATCTACAACTAAAAATATCTAAATAAAAAAATGTATATATATATATACATACATACATATATGGTAGTGGATCATGCTTGGGTTTCTTCCACAATGGAGATCCTAAAACAGAAGAGAAAACCAAAGTAGTATGTATCAGCATTGGAGTTTTAAAGATAAAACTCTATTTGGGGTGTGACACCAGGTACCAGGAGTGAGACACTAAGAAGGGTAAAACAAAACAGGGTGGAAAGCCAATAAGGTGGTGTCATCAGCCTTGCCACCAGTACGGAAAACTGGGGTCTGACTCGCTGGGAGCTTCTGATCCTCCACACTGATTGTGCCTCTGAATTATCTGCCTGAGAGATGAGAGAGCACATGCTCATGACCTCCCATCCGGTAATAGTCAAGGATTGTCCAGGGTCTGTTACCTCCCGACACCTGCAGTTCTGAGTGTTCACATGGGCCAAGTGGCTTCTCTCAGGTGTCCCAATCACAGGGCAAGAAGATTCTTGGGGCAAAGGCGCAGAGGATGTGCAAGGCCGCTGAAGTGAGCCTCTGCCACAGCGGCTTCAGTAGGGATGGTACAGAGGAGTCTGCCACTATCATGTTGTGTTAAGGAATCTATGTGTATGTGTGCATAACTAACGCTCTCTCGCGCGCACACACACACACACAAATTTTTTTTTTTTTTTAAATAAAAAATCGATCTTTTCTTTCCCTAAGAAAGCCTGAATCCTTCACAGCCTTGAAGCCTTGGTTAACTGTTTAGCTCACCGCGCCACCTAGTCGTGAAATGTAAGCATTCACAAGTGTCAACAGGTGTTTAAAGAGAAAATTTGCTGTTTCACTCTGTTCCAAATTCAAATTCTGGTGCCTTATGTACGATGCTCATCTGGAATTACAGCTGTTTTTCTGTTGGGAACATTTTCTTAACCCACTACTTTAAGATGAACAGGAAAACTCAGTTTGGTACTTTTAACTACATTGGTGTGGGGAGCTTTTTAGGTGAGACTGTGCTGTAAATGCAGGATTTTATCTGCCTCTGAGCTACTTTCCCCATATTTTGTCCCACAGTTAAGGTCTCCCTTCAGTAGGATTTGCAACCTGCATTTGTAATCGAACAAGACTAGTTCCTCCAGTCTTCTGGGGATCAATCTGTTCTTAAATCTCCAAACTAAAGTATCTATGACAAAATACACCAATTGAATTCCATTAAGCAAGCTAATTCTATTATTTTAAAACCATGATTAATTTCTGTCTTTCCAAATTTTGTTTTATTAAAAGTAAATTTATTGTGATAAATTATTTTACATAAAATATTTTATATAAATTTTTATGTAAAAATTACATAGTAAAAAACTGATGCATCAAAAATTGAATATGAAGGTTTTGCATGTTTTCTTTTGTAGCCATCGTATCCATAAAATGTGATTTTTTCAGGTTGAATATGTCATTGTGTCCACTATAACACGTACTCTCTATTGATTTTTGCTGGTATTCATATTTATTTAAAATGTTAGATAAAGCAAAAATGGTTTGTGAACTCATTGTTGCATTTCTGATCAGATACACTCTAATTGCCCTTTACCCTGAATTGGATTATAATATTTCTACTTTGTTTCTCCAACAGACTTTGCCGACTGTGTACTAACAATGCACTCTGGACTGAGAAAGGGCACAGAATACAATTAAATGTTCTCTGTTTTATACACTACTGAGTCACTTACAAATATATGTAGACTGATTGCTTTTCAGGCTTAATGGTTTTAATTCCTTTCTTTTGCCTTATGAATCCTTTATAATATCAAAACATTCAGTACAATGCTGAATAGAAATGACAAACACAGATGCTCTTGCTTTGTTCCCAATCTTGGAAGCATAAAATATCAACATTCATATCACTTAGTTGTAGCTTTTTGTTGTCCTTTATGGAATGAGGACATTCCCTTCAATGCCTAATTTACTGAGAGTCCTTTTCATGAACAGACTTTGAATATTTCAAATATGTTACTTCTATCTGTTGAGATAAACATATGACTATCCTCCTGTGGGCTGTTAATGTGATTAATTATACTTCTTGATTTTTAGATATTAAGCCAATGTTTCTTTTCTAGGATAAACAGCACATGCCAGTGTAAAAGAGCTTTTATGTTACTGGGTTTTATTAAGTTTTATTAAGAATTTCTGTATCTAAATTTATGAGGAATATTGGTCTGTAATTTTTTGGTTATAATATTATTGTAAGATATCAATGTGAGGAATAACCTGAGCCCATAAAGCAAATCGGAGACTGTTGCTATTTCTGTTTTTTCAAAGATCTTATGTAAAAATGTACTTTTTTCTCCTTTAAATATTTGATAGAATTAACTAAGCTTTCTGAACCTGGATATTGCTTTAGTGGGAGGTATTTTTTTTTAATTATAGTGGTACTAATATTTTACTTTATACACTATATATTTAATACATATTGCTTTAATAGCAAATTACAAAGAAGCACTTCAGATGTTCACTTTCTTCTTTTGGTTCAGTAAAGTTGTTTTCTTTAAGAATTTTTTTCATTTAATCTTTATTTTCAAATGTATTACCATGAAGAGTATCTTATCCTTTTAATAATAGCGTGTGATTAATATCTTTGCTCTTACTATTAATACTGATATTTTGATGAATTTTCCACTCTTTTTTTAAGGCACTGGGAATTCAACCCAGGTTTTTGGGTGTTTTTTAAGTACTGGGAATACAACCCAGAGTTGCTTTACCACTAAACTATATTTCCATTTATTTATTTGAGAAAGGGTCTCACTAAGTTTCCCAGGCTGGCCTGGAACTTGCAATCCTCCTGCCTCAGCCTCCCCAGTAGCTGATAATACAGGCTTGTGCTACTGTGCCCAGCTTCCTGAACATTCTTGGTAGGGAAACATCAATTTTATTAATTTTTTAAGGTGCTGTTTAATTTTCAAATATTCTAAATATTTTCTAGATGTCTTACTCTTATTGATCCCAAATTCATTTACCTTGTGATCAGAGAACATACTCAATGACCGCAGTCCTTCCATATTAATTGAAACTACTTTTACAACCCAACATGTGTCCACAAAGAATGTTCTGTATGTGTTGGAAGAAAACATGTATTCAGAATTTGGTCAGATATAATGTCTAATAGGTGCCTCTTGGGTTATGCTGGTTGATATTATTGTGCAAATCTTCTCTATCCTCACTGATTTTATTTACTTATTCTGTCAATTGCTGAGAGAAAGTATGTTTAAAAACCCTCCAACCATGATTTTGATTTAATCATTTCTCCCTTTGTTTCTATCTATCTTTTCATTATGCATTTTAAAATTTTGTTATTAGGTTCATCAACATTTAGGATTTTTATGTCTTCTATATGAATTGCTTTATCATTACAAAAATTCTACTCATTTACCACTGCCATTTCTTTCCAGCCTTCTTTGTATTTCTGAGTTTACAACTCGTACCCTCGTTACCCTGAAGGGCTCCCTGAGCAGTTCTTTGCTTCTGTCTGTACTGGGGATTGAACCTGGGCCTCACACATGCTGGACAAGCAGGCTACCTCTGACGTGTGCTCCCAAACCTTTTTTATTCCGGGCAGGTCTGGGTAAGTTGCTCAGGTGGCCTTACACTTGCAGATGCCCCTCCTCAGCCCCTCAGGTACTAGGTCCTGGGCACCCTGTACCATTTTTCAGTAGGTCCACTGGCAACAAATCCCCTCAGCTTTCCTTCATCACAAAATGTCTTTATTTCACTTTATTTTTAAAAGATGCTTTGATGGATGTGTAATTCTAATAGACGGCTTGCTTCTCTTTGTTGGGTCTCAGCATTTTAAAGCTTTCATCACCTCCATTACGTGCTGGCCTTCATTTCTGATGAAAAGCAACAGCAAGTCCTCCCATTGTCCCCAAGGATGTACTCTATCTTCACAGCTGCTTCTAAGGTTTTCCTTTGTCTTTGGTTTCCAGCAGTTTGACTCTGACACTCTTAATATAGGTTTTTTTTTTTGTTTTTTTTGTTTTTTTTTGTTTTTTGTATTTATTCTGCTTGGGATTCACTAGGATCAGGGGTCTTTGCAGTTGGCTGAGGGGAGTTGTGTGCTTGTTGTTAGTGTTGTGTATGGAGTGCTGGGAGGATCTGGGGCCTCCTACATGCTGGGCAAGGACTCCACTCTGCTGAGCTACCTCCCATCCCTCACTATAATTTTTGCATTGATAGTTTTCATCAACTTTGGGCAAATTTTAGTCATTATTTAAAAAAATATCATTTCTGGTTGGACACAGTGTCACACACCTCTAATCCCAGCAATCAGGAGGCTGAGGAGGCTAAAGAGGCTGAGGCATAAGGATCATGGGTTCAAAGTCAACTTCAGTAATTTAGTGAGACCCCCCATCTCAGATAAAACAATGAAAATCAAGTGTAAGGCTGGGCATGTAGCTCAGTGATAAAGCACCCCTGGATTAAATTTCCAGTAAAATTATTATAGAACCTTACAGATGCTGCATTGAGCTATTTTAATCTCCCAGCCTTTTTTTCTCTATGTCTCTATTAGATAATTTCTATTGATCTTTTCTCACAGTGTTTATTCTGTTGTTAAGGTCATTTGCTATGTTTTTGCTTTTTAAATTCATTTTATAAGGTTTTTTCATTTCCTTTCATTTTTGAGATTTCCCCATATATACCCATTTGTTTCAGCCTTTGTTTATAAATTTCCAAATACATTTATAATACTTTTAAAATAATTTTCTGCTGGTTCTAATGTTGGGTTGTCCAGGGCATTTTTATTTGTTGATTTTATATGGGTCTAATTTTCCACATATGTTTCATAGATATGTTCTGGTGTGCTGAAGATCACACACCAGTGATATGCATTGTAGATGCTATGCAATTCAGGATGGAATTACAACCCAATCAACCCGTCATAGCTGAAAACATCTTAAGTCAAGAATGCGTTCAATACACCAAACCTACTGACTCTTACAGCTTAGCAACACCGCACACTGCACAGTTTGGGCTGCTCACCCTGTGGTCACATGGCTGACTGGGGACTGGCCCACAGTGGCTGCCCAGCATCTAGAATCAGTACTGTGCTGCATGTCACTAGCCTGGGAAAAGATCAAAATTCAAAGTACAGCTCCTTCAACATGTACCATTTTCACACCACTGTAAAGTTGAAAAATCATAAGTCAAACCCCGGTAAATCAGGACCTTCCCCATGTAGATAATAGTGGAGACTGAGTCACGCAACTCTTTTGCTTTGTTTTTCTTAGCAAACCTGTCCAATCACTTTGCTATGTGTCATTGCTCAAGTGGGAAGGTGATCAATTTCAGCAAATATCTAGTTAATCTTGGACAAGGAAGCAAAGTTTAAGATTGGACTCACCACTGGTTAGCCTTTCCTCCCAATGCCACAGCTGTTCCTGCCCAAGTGTAATTTCTTGGAGTTTTCCATGTGTGACCCTGGAGTGGGTTAGCACTCAGTTTCACATTCTGAATCAGTAGCAGAAGAGCCCTTCATTTCCAAGCACCACAAGAATAAATAAGAGTAGAGAGTGTTTTCTACTTTTTAGCCCCACCACACTGTTCTTGTAAGAATTAATAAGTACATTTATGGGAGTAGGGGTACAGGAGACTGAACACAAGGGTGCTGAACCACTGAGCCACATCCACAGTTCTTTTTATTTTTTGTTTTAGACAGGGACTCAACAAGAAGCTTAAGGCCTCGCTAAGTTGCTCAGGCTTGTGTCAAACTTGAATTCTTCTGCCTCAGCCTCTGGAGCCACTGAGGTCACAGGCATGCACCACCATGTTTGGCTAAGTCAAGTACATTTTTGCTGCATTTGGAAGGTCTGGACTCCATCTCCCTGCGCTGCCACCAATATTGCCAGTACCTCTCTGTCAGTTTCTGGCAAGCTCTCTCCTCCACCTCAGCCTCCAGAATCTGTCACTTCTTAACAACTTCCTTATCTTTTGCATCAACCACTCTTCATTGTTTCACAGACAAGTTTGAGTTTTATAACATCTAAAGAGACTTTGTTGGTTTTTTTTTTGTTTGTTTGTTTGTTTGTTTGTTTGGCATTGCCAGAATCTCTTCCAGCTTTTTCACACCTTTGTAGGAAAAGTTTTGTGTTTAAATTGTAATCATGTTGTAAAGAAAGTTACAGTTTCCTTATTTTGCCTATGACTGACCTGGCTTTTTCCTTATAATTATCTCCTGCTCAGTAGCAAGGGTGTTTTGAAGTGTAGTTGTGTTTAAAACTCCAGAATCTACGATTCTGTTTTTCTGTCAGGAGCCGAGGAACTCCTACTACACAAACAGAACACAGCTGGGGCAGGTTCTCTGGGGTTCTGTATGGCTCAGATTGGAAGATCTCCAACCACACTCCTTCAAAAGCAAACACAGACACAACTAAGGAGCAAATGAAAACACAAAGGAGCTGAGCCTGGAGCTGCTACAGCAGAGGAGAGATCGGGACAGCAACAGGGGCACCAGAGACTCAGGCTTCAGGGCATAGAGTTCAAGATATAAGGGTAGAACACTAAGGAAAAAACAGCAGAAAATAGAGCAGCCAGCAGCTGAGGGTTTCAGGGAGCCAGTCTGGAGGTGCAAAATGAAAAGAAGGCATGGACGCCCTCAATGAAGTCCCCTAGGAGATCTGCTAGAGACACAGTCATCCCTGAAACAGCAAGGAAGGGAGAGCTAAGTCCTAAACCATCGTGCTGAAACTAAACCTCTGAAGAGGCAAGAAGACAAGAGCAAATCCTCTTCTGAGAAAATATTTCCCAAAGTAGGCCCAATGACCTTACCTAAATAAAACCATTATGATCTCCCATCCTAAATTCCATATGGAATCACAAAGGGCCCCAAGTAGTCAATGTTGAGTGCAGTGATCAAGGATGGGGGAGCAGTTACTGAGATCAGGGGTGTCTGATGCCTTCATGGCTGTGGCATGCCCGGTTCCTGGGAATCTTTCTGTGCAAGGGCACAGGATGCTTGGCTGCTGTAGCAATGCCCTGAATGAGGAGGCTCTGTGCAAGAGTCCTGTCAGCTCTGACCTTGATCTCAGACACACAGCTACCGGGAAGAAAGGAACTCTTAAGCAAGACAACCACAACATTTCACTCGGTCCGCTTCTCCGGTTCCTGCCTGCCTTATAGCAACTTTTAACAATGAACTTTCTTGAGAGCTACACAAAGCTCCTAACATTACACTTTGCAATTGTGGATTGAACTATGGAAAACTACATAGGATGTCCTAGTTTCCATAACTTTCCTGAATACAAAGAATAATGGTTGCATAATCTCTAACTTGATAATGAGACATAATATAAATAAAGATTGCTGGTGTAACTCTTTAGACCTGCATCTCCATCAGCAAGCAGGCTCCACGTGATCCCAGCTTAATCTTCAAGATCTATGTCTGACAATATTTATTTTCCAATTCCCCTTTGCCCCTCATGAGAGTTTGGTCGCTCTGGTCAAAACAATCTAAAGAAAGAAAAACAAAGCTGGAAGCCTCACACTCCTTGATTTCAAACATTGCAGAACTAAAGACAGAGTGGACTGGCATAACAACAGACATAAAGATGAATAGAACTGCAAAACAGTCCAGATGTAAATCCTTGCATACGTGGTCAAATAATCCTTGACAAGACTATCCAATGAGGAACAGATAATCACTTCAACAAATGGTGCTAGGTAAACTGGATACCAACAGACAAGAGAAAGAAGCTGAACCCTTACTTTATAGCCTATGTAAAAAGTCACTCAAAATGTTCACATATCAAAATATAAGACCTAAAACTACAAAATTCCTAGAAGAAAACATGGGGAGAAAGTTTTGGGTTATTGATTTGGATATGATTGATTTGGATATGAATCTAAATGTCCACAAATAGCCTAAAAACATATAAGAACTGTTATGAGCTTGGCTCTATGGGCAATGACCAAACAGACTCCATTTTATCCTGAGACTTCATGCTATGTGGGAAATCCTTCTCCCGTGGGAACACCCCGCCTCTGTACCCATCAACAGTTGCTTAGCATAGCATGTTTGGCAACACGAAAGGCAATTCTTATTAATGTAAAATTGTTCTCTTTTTGGTTCCTATTTTTCTTGGACAATGTACCCTGTCAGAGAACTATTGTCTAGATGTTAGTAAGGTGGTTCTGACCCACTTCCCCTTCTGTTTATAATTTTAGATCTCATGATGTTAGTTTGTAGTTTTAAATCACAGCAAAAGCCACTTATGATTAATGCACTGATATGCTTTACTTATGATATAAAAACCCCTGCAGCCCTAGGCTAAGAGCTGTCCTCCCAAGCACCATTTTGGGGACATTGTGTGAGACAGTCAGCCACCAATAAAGACTCTCAAATTTGAACTTCTCAGTGGTGACTGATCTATTCTTAAGTCTCACCCCACAACAAAAAGGTGTTCCACATCACTAATCAAAAAATGCAAATTAGAGAATCAGCCTCTATGTCAGACAATCCCTGTGTTTCTCCTTGGCTTGGAAAGCAATAAAAATTATTTTTCCTTTTTCTCAAAACTGTGTCCTCATTGCATTAGCAACAGGGACAAGGAGAGAGCTTTTGGTGACAAACTTAACTCCCCAGACGGAACCCAAGAACAGCTGTGCTCCAACATTGTTGGGCAGGCCTGGGTCTCCAAGGAACCCCACATCTGTGCTGAGGATGCAAGGTGGCTGATGAACTTGTTCAGAGTCAAATGCAGGATAAGTAGGAGACAGGTGTTTGCCTTGGGTTGAACCAGAGTAACTGTCCTTTTGAGTTAAGGGAGGGACTGAGGGGCTGTCACAGCAGCTGCTGAAGCTTCTTTTGCTTCAGGGAACTCCCCGCTTCTCTTACTGAGTGATACAGGTCATTCCATTGTGGCCCACTTTGAGATAAATTAAGTTGAACCCTGAAAGGTCATGACACCCTGGGCCATCTTGTAAGTTCTGTGGTGTGCACACTGAGACCCTTGATTATACACATCTGGTTCTTATTTGTGGGAACATCTGGTCCCGCTTTCTGGTGACATCTGTGGTGCCCCTGGTGTAAGAGTCATGGTTAACCAGGACCAATAGCCTTAGCAGCTTCTCTCCTGAATTGAACATATTCTACTAACTTCAGACTTTGCCCTTTCATCATACTCAAATTTCTAGAAAATCCATATTTATTATAACAAAATCCACATCTAGAAAATCCACATCTTATTATAACATAAATCTTTCTTGGGTTTTAAGTTACAACTCTTTCCTAGATTCAAAGTAAATGAAGTTACTTTCTCTACTTTGGGTTTAATTCAATCAAATGAGTTGTGAAGTATTTCATTCTACCATTTTCCTGGAAGTTCACTGAGATGTCTTACATGTTTCTTTTCTTATCATTTTTAGACTGCCTGGTTGCCTTTTTCTCGCCTGCCTTAGAAAATACAGAGATAAATGAATTTATGCGCAAATAACATGGTTGTGATTGTCAGAAATATGCTTTGCATTAACAAAGCAAGTAGGCCATGTAGGTCACTAGAATGAGGAAAACAAGGAACAGAAGGTAGATGTTTCATAACCACAGCCGTCAACCGTTCTTGATGTTCAGATGACATCCTGGATCTTTTAGCATTCCGTTTGGCTGCATTCAAACTAACAATGTCTTCTAAAAGATGTAGTTATTTTCATCACTCTTTGGAAGACTAGAAGTAGGCAAGAAAGAGTTGTTTAGGGCATTCCATTATCTCCAGAACTTGGTTTTCAGTTTATTCTTTTGTTTGGGGGAGTTTTTATTTATTTCATTTTTTACTCTGCTGTGTTTTGTTTCAGATTTTACCATGCTTGGTCCTCATTCTGAAGGTCTTCCCATGCTTGAAGATGGTTGCCAGAGTTCCTTCTAAGAAAGTGCCCTTCCCGCCAGCAATAAGGAGAAACAGAAGTGCTGAGCATACCCACCTCCAATGACTTCATATGCACGTTGCAGGAGTCATACACTCCATGGGTCAGACTGCAGTCACATGAACACAACTAGCTGAAAGACTTTCTTTGATCAAGTAAGCTGAGAAGTGTAGTTTTATTCCGCCAAGCTAACAAATAACTTGGGGTTGGAGGATTTATTCTAGAGCAAATAGAAAACAGATTCTGAGTGACAATCAGTTTTCCCAGCTATATAAGCCTACTTTTCCACCATCTATCCATTTCAGTATATATATATATACCCATTTGCTACTGGTTTAACATTAATGAATAATTTGGAAATAATAGCTTAAAGACCTATGGATATTTCCTTTTTAGGACCCTTTATCTTCATACTGGGGTCATACCTGTTTTAAATATTTTTGTCCAAAATATGGACACATTAAATACAGTTATAAATGTGTACATATTAAAACATAAAATTTTTGTTGTTCAAAACATTTTAAATTAATTGTATGGGTGTTTTAGAGTCTAAGCATTTCTTTAGATAACTTAGATCTCTACCCTTACATTTTTTTTCCATAACACCAGATAGCTGCACCCCTAGACCAGGTCTGGTTGTGTTACATAAAGTCACTTTTCCCAATTCTTATGGCAGGTTGATATAATCATCTTACTTAAGAGACAGTAAGACACAGGCCTATGAACCTCACAAAATTTACTGAAGAACTTTCCTCAGAACATTGTTCACTGCATCAGACAGTATCTCCTTTAGAGAATCTGATGGAAGGAATTTCCCTGTGGCTTCAGGACCAGAAAGCTGCTTTTTTCTTCAACAACGTGTTTTGTGTTTATCCTAGAATATGTGACTGAACTTGTCCAATCATCTCATTGTCCTCTAATAATTTGTGATCTACATGTAATCAATGTATAGAGGTTCATGACCCTGTTTTAAAAAAGTCTTCCTTTTAATTTGATTGGCCATGTATTCCTGAACTCTATTCTTATAGTATCACTGATGTGTTTTTAGTATTATGTGCATGTTTTGCAAGTAAATTGAATTTATTCTTAGAACTATACGTTAAGGTGAATTTAAGCATGGGTTTGTAAGTTGTTTTTTCACTTCAGGGACTAATGACTTCAAATGTTTAAAAAAGACGCTGAAACTTTGTTATAATCTCTACTGCCACTGCATGTTAAAATAAAGAGATTTGTCCCACTCTATAACCTTCAATAATTTTAAAAACTGTGACATTTTCAAAGAGTTTTAATGTTGCAAATATTTTTATTTTGTATTTAGAAATCTAAGTTTTATGCCTGTTATACCTGTTATTCATATTTATGATTTTTTTCCCTAAGAAGGTACCCATGGTAAAAATCATTATCCCAGTTCAGTCTCTATTCTATAGAGCATGATTATTTTTCAGTTTTTGATGCATTGCGTTCTGTCTTTGGAATATCGTGTGAAGATTAGTGAGTTAATCATTCTTCTCTATTTTCAAATCATTAATATCCTTTGGTCTGATCAGGCGTCTTTTATTGATAAAACTACTTGATTGATTCCAATTTTTTCTTTTCCCCACCTTCTAACACATAAATGTATCATCCTTTTATTATTATATGTTTTTCTAAAATGTAGTGCTGGTTTTTGTATACAGATTTAGCTGCAACAAAAGGTAGTATACTATGTGTTTCATGCATAATGCATTTCATTCCACACTCTCCTTAAAGAATTTCCCATATCACTCAATATTCAGCAGTTTCTACCTTCTGCATAGGATTCAAGAGTGTGTAGCCACCTATGGGGTTAAACATTTTGGGCGCTTTCAACTCCTTGGTACTATTAGATTGCTATGATAAACATTGATATGTTCTTTCATGAACATGTGTAAACTTTTCTTGGCAGATATGTTGAGAAGTGGAACTTCAAAGTCACCATATACACACTTAGATAAGACATGGGCACAAGCTTTCAAGAATCATTTAACCACCAACAGTGCATGAGGATTCTCACCTGTCCCCCATCCCTGCAAGCATCAGGCTTCTCCAGGTTTCTGATCTCGCCAATTTGGTAATGCAAAATGATACCTACTTATTACTTGTATTTCACTAATAAAGAGTTAGAATAACATTCATATGCTTATTAGCTTTTTGGTTTATCATTTGTGAGTTGTTTGTTTACATATTTTGTTCATTTTGTAATTTTTTAGGTCTTGCCCCTTTTCCTCATTAATTTGGAAGTATTTATGTTGTACATGTATATAATGTAATGTATATATATAATTTATATTTATATACAAATATTCAAATACAAGTAAATCACATGTGTGTATATGTATCCATTTCATTTTTATAATTCCAAATCCTTTACTCAGATGTCCACTTATTAATATTGCTAGGTGTGTCCTTTGTTGTTGCAATGATCTGTTAAATCTTCCCTTATTTAAAAGCCAAGTACTATAACCATCCAAATATCTGTATTTTTTTCCTTCAAAGAAATCTCTTAATCCCAGTGAAAAGTGTAGAGCAAAATTAAAAACTAATCAATCAATAGATTAGAAAAGCAAATCAAATACTAACATACACTCTCTTATTACTATTCAACACAATTTACTTTTTTTAAATCATCTTTCAGCTTAATTTGCTTTTCCATCAGATATTCAGGAGCTGGATCAAGGAGTAACGGAGCACAATGCCCAACTCCTTATATATTTTCACAAATACAGATGCTTAATCCTCACTTACTTCCCCACTTCCCAAGACTACATGGTAATTTTGACAAAGTCACCAACTCCTTCCAATTGTGAAATTTTGGCAAGTTTATATGTGTGGAATGGCAAACCTGCTTCACAATTTATAGATGCATGTTCCATCCTTTCATCTCTTTCCAGGAAACTTCTGTTCCCTAAACATGAACCCACTGTAGCCAAAGAAGAGAACTTGCTTAGGAAACCAACAAAAACGTGTGATCAGTGAGAAGAAAGTTCTGTGCCATGTTGAGGTTCCTAAGGCCCAATAAGAGCAAGGAAGTAACAATGTTCAGAGATTTTTATAGAAAATGAGCTAATGAATAGAAAAGCTGATTGGGGGTGGGAAGACAACAAAAAAATGTGAAATTTAACTCTGCATGATAAAATCTAAGCATAAAACATGAAACTAGCTTGGAGTTAGAGATTATTAACTATATGTTCAATATTTTCGAGCTATGTTTGCTTATAATACATTTTGGAACCACTCCCAAGTGAGTATGATTGTCACATTCATAGTAAAATCTGAATGTGTGATGAATAAATTCATGGATAAAGGAATGAATGAATTAATTTTTTCAGGAAGAAATCGATGGGAAAATATCTTTTATGTTGATTATTCAACTGTTGTTGTTGTGACACATCATGGTTTATTAAATTGATTGTGCTAGATTATCTGTTCAAACCTCCATAGATTTTTGCCTTTATTTAACTAAAGAAAAGAATGAAGATCTAGAAACCTTTCCAAAATCATTCACTCTCACAGCAGCATAACCACCACTTTGGTTTCCAGTCAGTCATATGACAGAAAATACATGGAGAGTCCAGAAGAGGGACTGATCCAGATCTCACAGTTAAAATTAAAATGGTATAAAGATAAGGATGATGTGTTGAAGGATAAAGATAAGGATGAAGTAAAATAACTTAATTTTAAGGAATAACCAATCTCAGGAAAAGAGGAAAATAAAGAAGGAAGTAAACAGATGTTGCAACCAAACGTAGAGATCAGTTGAGTCTCCTGACATCTGTGTACATCAGGCCACAGGCTGTCAGTCACCAGCAGGAGGGCACCCAACTTTAACAGCTGATAAAATAAAGGCAATGCATTGACTGACATGGCTGGGAAGAACAGGGGTCTTTAAGGTCTGGGTGGGCAGTTTAATCTGGACTTTCTGTGAGTCTGTTGGCTCTACCTTCTTGCCCATAGGATTTTATTCAGAGTTGTTTCTCTCATGGTGAAAAATAAATTAAGCTGTTCCCAGATTTGTACCCCACATGAAAACATCCAGATCAATAGAGATCATCTCTTTCCCCTCACCAAAAAACACAAGAATCAGCCTTCTTAAAGTGAGCCACATTAAGACAGGTGCATAGCCTGACTCATCCCTCTGAGTCAAGGTAAGTAGGAACTATACAATGACCATCTTAAATTATAAATTTCCTGCCTATTCTTTAGCCTATCACATTGTCAAAGGTGGCTTCCTTGAATGACTTCGGCAGATCACTCAGTTCACGATGGAATCTAGCAACCAAAACCACATG
The DNA here is from genome assembly GCF_902686455.1 of Sciurus vulgaris. Lineage (NCBI taxonomy): Eukaryota > Metazoa > Chordata > Mammalia > Rodentia > Sciuridae > Sciurus > Sciurus vulgaris. Next base: position 119,154,961 of record NC_136461.1, on the reverse strand, counting down.
GCTGCCACTAATTCACTCTTTCCCATAATTTTTACCTTTATTTCTTCTCTTATCACAACTTCATTTTCCAACTGTTTCCCCACCTTTTGGAACTACTCTTAGTGAATGTGTTTGCCATACAAATAGTGCAAGCTAAATATGTCATTCATTCATTTATTCTTTCAAAAGAATGAGCAAATGAATGAATGAATGAATTTTTCAAAAGAAAATCCATGGTCAAATGTCTTACATGTGCTGCCACCTGTACTTTCTGGATGTTCCCCTTGCCCTGGGTCCCCTCTTCTCAGCTCCCTAAGCAAAATAAGGTTAAGTCCCTTTCCCCAAAGTTAGCTCATGTATGTTACTCTACAAAGAAACTAAGAAACAATGAAAACAATAAACTGCAGAATCAAATTTGGTAGACAAAATATTCAAGCTGATGATCTTTTCTTCTTTCCATTACCTTCTACTCAATATACATCTGCTGCATAGCAAGGATAGACTAAGTGCCTAAGAACTGTTTGCTGAATTAGTTTATACAATTTAAAGTAACTAAAGACAGTCATGGGTATATTGACTCACAGTATCATTTGGGGTCAGCAGTCTCCATTATTTATGTGTGTGTGTATGTGTGTGTGTGTGTGTGTGTGTGTGTGCGCGCGCGCGCGCACACACATGTAGGTATTATGAGTGGTAAGAGGCATAACTATGTTTCTTTTCACAGCTTGGAGAAGAATCTATAGAACTAGGAAATCATAAAGTGTCCTGACAAAGTGAGAAGACTTTTAACAGAAAGAACTTCAAATACCTTCACTACAACCCAGTTGTGAAGAAGGGAGAGAATTTTAAAACACTCCAAATTCTGCATAAATTCAATACAGATTTTTATTGAGAACACTTTACATGAAGACAGAATACTTCACCAGGGATACAGATATTTAAAAGACATGACTTTTCCTTCAGCATTCTGAAAAGTTAAAAGGGGGGAAGGAAGCTGTACAACTGCCACAGAGGACAGGGAGTGAGGGATGGTTAACAGAGTACAATTGAACTGTGAGTGAGCTCCTGTAGAGAAGAAACTGCTTCCAACTGTGAATCAGGAAGGGCCTCTGGGGAAGTGACATCTGATGATCCATTTATATCTAATCAGGTGGAACTTGCTAGGACCCTATTCTATTCAGTATTAAAAATTTGAATTTTAAAGTCCCAGAATTAAGGTCTAAACAACAAACCCTTCCTGGTTACACTGAACATATATTGACAGCTGATTGTGAAGCAGAAATAAACAACAGAAACAGTTTCAAAAGGAGAGTTGAAGGGAGGTCATCACCATGAGGTACTCACGTGTGTGATGAGCCCCGGGGCAGCTGGGTTCTCACTTGTGAAGCACTGCAGGGAGCTTCACAGTGTGTCCTAAAGTGAACCAAATGAAAAGAGAGAAATAACACAACTTCAAAAAGTGGAGGTGAGAACTGAGGAGAAAAAGAGGAGGGGACTTAAAGGATAAGTAAAACTGAGACGAAACCAAAAAATATGGAAAGACGGTGAGGAGTAGGGAAGGACAGAAAAGATGGATATAAAGAACGTACCAGTGCTGCCTAAGCCAAAATGCAAGTTCTGTCACAAGGGCCAGAGCCCTGATCACAGCCAGGAAGATTAAGCCCAGGGAACTGTGGTGCTCCGTAGATTCAAGTGGGCACCAAGAACATTATTTCAAATCCATCTTCTTTTATTAACCCGTCTATTCCCTACTTTATTGCATTAACCAGGGCTTCCTTTGTTTGAGTGCCTACCTCATCAATATTTCTTCTTTCTATTTTTTCCTGTCATTCCTCTTCAGAGATGAATCTTTAATCTAGCCCTCAACATCCTCCTGCATCCGTAGGTCCCTCATTTTTAACTATCCTTTTCCTTGGATTAATGTATTTGTCTTCCTTTTTAGGATCTGGAATTCTTTTAAATCCAAAATTTCTTAGCTTGCCCTCATGTTTGGCAAGAGAACCACCTCTCCCCATTTCCAGCCTGGGTCCCAGCTCTTACCACCCCAGTAGAGGATGAGGTCCTGCCATCGTAGGCTGCTGTGCTTCATCCTGCAGGACAGGCCAGCTGTCTCCTCAGCTGCCACATCCAGGGTTGCTTGGAGATACCACGTCCCATCAGCATTGGGCAGAAAGTCACCTCTCTTGAGTGCCCAAGCTGCTCCTGCTCACCCCGAATCCACATCACCCACAAGTGCTTTGGGAAGAATCCAGAGACATGGCACACCAGCCACAGACGGCCAGGTCCAGGACGGGGGCCACTGGACAGCCAGGCTTCAGGTCTTACTGTAAAGGACAGGAAAGATATGCAGATAAGGACTCTAACATCTTCTTGAAGGTATATATCTCCATATTAGCTTAGATAGACATATCTTTCTCACTTCTGGGAATTTGTCAGCCATTATCCTTTTCTCCCTCTTGTCTCCACCTTATCCTTAATTTCATTTTAGAATAGAAAATCCTTGTGATGAGGGTGCAGGACTAACCTTGTCGCCAGAGATGAGCCTCCCCCGCATCAAAAAGTCCCAAGGCAAAATGTGTCACTCAGTAGCGTATATACCCTATGGGTGAAGGCTTGGTCATAACTAAGTTGTTTGCAGAAAAGCTGGACTTTTCTTCCATCCTCTGGAGATGGTAACCATGAATTGTTCTGGAAACTCTCAGGTCTAGCTTCTCTCATTGTGTCCAATTTCCATCCTGTTCATCTTCCCCTATTTTAACTGTTACAGAACAAATCTTATCTGGCACTGAATACTTACCTTACCACCAGAGCCTAGTTTTGTAGTGCTGGGTATTAAACACAGGTCCTTTAGAATTTTGTTATTTTGGCTACTTGACTTTTTGGGTTATTCCCCAACAAGTTCTTCCCATATCTCATCCCCCACCCAACCTGTTATGGTTTGGATGTGAGGTGTCCCCCAAAAGCTCACATTTGAGACAATGCATGAAGGTTCTGAGGAGAAATGATTGGATTGTAAGAGTCTTAACCCAATCAGTGAATTAATCCCTGATGGGGTTAATTGAAGTGATAGGGTGTGGATGGAGGAGGTATTAATTGAGGATAGCTATTGGGTATATATTTTGTATCTAGAGAGTGGAGTCAGTCTCTCTCTCTCTCTCTCTCTCTCTCTCTCTCTCTCTCTCTCTCTCTCTCTCTCTTCCTGATGATGTGAGCTGCATCCCTCTCTCACACTCTTCCTCCATGATGTTCAGCCTCACCTCAAGCCCTGAGGAATGGAGCTGGTGGTCTTCTGTGGACTAAGACCTCTGAAACTGTGAGCCCTCAAATAAACCCTTTCTCCTTTACAGTTGCGCTGGTTCAGTCATTTAGTAATGGCAGTGAAAAAGCTAAGACACCACCCTTCCACATTCATATCTCTAACATCACTGGTTGTTTTATTTAATTTTCACCTCTTATATTTTTTCCTGTACAATGGTATAAACAACCACCGGTTTTCCATTATTCTTAGAGAAGAGCCAATACCATCCCAGAAACCACAGGAACATTGAAACATAGAATGAAAAACTTCTTCTGTTTGACTGTCATTCATATATATTCATTTACTAAGCAGTCACTTGGCACTTGCCAGGAACTAAGCATCTTGCTACACAGTGATTGACAATTGTTCAGCCTCAGGCCTGCATATGCCCCAAAAATACTGTTAAACAATCTCAAAGAAAGAACTTGGCAGACTCAATAGAGAGGTTTGGGACATTTTATTAATCATGCAGTCCTCAGGGGCAGCAGGCCAGTGGAGGACCACACCATGTCTACAAACAGGAGAAATACACAGGATAGGTTGCATGCCCACTGTTCAGGTGGAGTTCTTCAGATGTTTTCTGAGCACGTTTCTTTACTTTACAACCATAATCACTCTGCTTTGATCCTCACCTAAAGACCGGAGTTAAGGTAGGTTGACAGTTTCTCCTATTTCCTTCATTATGACTTTCTGCAGAGTCCTTATCTCACTGCAGGCTTTCCTAAACCCTAATTATCGTTTGCTCCAACACCCCACCCCAGTGCCTTGGAAACCCCTTACTGTTATTCACAATCTCACACTGCCTTCCATCTTCTGTGAAGCCCTAGAGCCAGGGTTGTGGAGGTACAATGCATCTGTTCTCCACAGCAGCAGTAGAAAGCATAGACCTATCAACAAGAATGCTAAGGAAATGAGTAAAGCACTGATCTGTTCAAACCTTTGGGCTAAAGCATGAGAGGCATTGTATTTAGTTCAGTTTTCTTCTATTCAAGTCCATTTCTTATCATATGTAGGTTGGACTACTCAGGGAAGTCCTTGTGCTATAGTCATAGGGAGTTCTGGGAAGATCTAAACATCCAGCTTGTTGGCATGATATGCAACTTCCATTACTAGTCCAGGAGTAGGTTACTTGTTGCTAACCTATGGAAAATATGGCAAGTGCCTAATAGACACCAATATTGGGAAGTCAGTTCCATTAGGCAGTATACAGACTACTGTAAGAACTTGTGTTAGTAAATTAACCTGTGCAGTAGGCTTGTCTGGGCAAGTGTACCAGAACAATATGTTTGGGCTTAAGGGTTATAGAAAGAGTAGGACACCTATAGAATATATGACGGTTGCAAACGGATACAAAGTGTTCAGGCAATGACATCAAGGGTGATATCTGTACTTGTGAGGCCCAGTTTCCCAATAGAGTAGGATTCACTTGTTTTCTTTTTAACTAATCTTTATTTGTTCTTTTTAGATACATATGACAATAGAATGTATTTTGACATATACGCACATAGAGTTGATTTCATTCTAATTAAGTTCCCATTCTTGGGTTGAACATGATGTGGAGTTTCACTAGCTGCATTTTTATGTATGAACATAGGAAAGTTATGTCCAATTCATTTACTGTCTTTCCTATTCTCATCCCCCCTTCCCTTTCCATTTGTCTAATCCAATGAACTTCTATTCTTCTCTCTCTGCCCTTATTGTATATAAGCATCCACATATCAGAGAGAACATTTGACCTTTGTTTTGGGGATATTGGCTTATTTTGCTTAGCATGACAATCTCCAGTTTCATCTACTAACCAGCAAATGCCATAAAAATGAAAATTCTTCTTTATGGTTCAGTAATATTCCATTGTGTATTCATACCACATTTGCTTTATCCATTCATCTGTTGAAGGACACCTACTTTGTTTCCATAGCTTAGCTATTGTGAATTGAGATGCTATAAACATTGATATGGCTGCTTCACCGTAGGATGCTGATTTTTAAGTCCTTTGGGTATATACTGAGGAATGGGATAACTGACTCAAATGATGATTCCATTCCAAGTTTTCTGAGGAATCTCCATACTGCTTTCTAGAGTGGTTGCACTAATCTGCAGTTCCATCAACAACATATAAGTGTACCTTTTTCCCCACATCCTCATCCCCATTCATTGTTACTTGTATTATTGATCATTGCCATTCTGATTACAGTGAGAGGGAATCTCAGTGTGATTATAATTTGCATTTTTCTAACTGCTAGATATATTGAACATTTTTTCATATATTTTAGACCATTCATATTTATTCTGTGAAATGCTTATTCAGTTCCTTTGCCCATTTATGGATTGATTGATTTTTTTTATTTTTGGTGTTAAGTTTTTTGAGTTCTTTTTATATCCTGGAGATTAATGCTCTATTTGAGGTGAAGGTGGCAAAGATTTTCTCCCATTTTGTAGACTCTCTTTTCCTGTTCTAGATTGTTTCCTTTGCTGTGAAGAAGCATTTTAGTTTGATACAATCCCATTTATTAATTCTTGATTTTACTTCTTGTGCTTTAGGAATTTTATTGAGAGAGTCTGTTCCTGAATCAATATGATGGAGATTTGGGCTAATACTTAGGTCCTTGATCCACTTTGTGTTGAGTTTTCTGCAGGATGATAGAGGTTTTATTTCATTTTTCTTCAAATGGATTTTCAGTTTTCCCAATACCACTTGTTGAAGAGGCTATCTTCAGTGTATGTTTATGGAAACTTTTTCTAGTAAAAGATAACTGTATTTATGTGTCTTGTCTTCTATTTTGTTTCATTGGTCTTTATATCTGTTTTAGTGCCAACACCATGCCAGTTTTGTTACTATAGCACTGTAGTTTAATAAGGTCTGGTATTATGATACCTCGTTTCAGTTTTCTTTCTGAGGATTACATTGGCTACTCTGGGTCTCTTATTTTTCCACATGAATTTTATGATTGCTTTTTCTATTCCTATGAAGATTTCCATTGGAATTTTTTTATGTTAATTGAATTAAATCTGTATAGCAATTTTGGTAGTAGGCCATTCTGATATTAATTCAGCCTATCCAAGAGCATGGGCGATCTTTCCATTTTCTAAGGTCTTCTTCAATTTCTTTCTTCAGTGTTTGGTAAATTTCATTGTAGAGTTCTTTCACCTCTTTTGTTAGATTTATTCCCAAGTATATTTTGGAGGCTATTGTGAAGGGGATAGTTTTCCTGATTTCTCTTTCTGGGGACTTGGCATTGGTGTAGAGGAACACAATTGATTTACAGGTGTTAATTTTATACCCTGCTAATTTGCTGAATTCCTTTTTGGGTTCTAGAAGTTTTCTGCTGGAGGTTTTAGGGTTTCTAAATATAGAATCATGTCATCAGCAAATAGGGATAATTCAAGATCTTCTTTTCCTATTTGTATGCTTTTAATTTCTCTCTTTTGCCTAATTGCTCTGGCTAGAGTTTCAAGGACTATGTTTAGTAGAAGTGGTGAAAGAAGGCATCCTTGTTTTGTCTGTTTTTAGAGGGAATTCTTCCAATTTTTCTCCATATAGATTGATGTGGGCCTTGGATTTAATATTTATAGGGTTTACAATGTTGAGATATGTTCCTACTATCCCTAGTATTTCCAGTGTTTTGAACCAATGGATGCTTATATTTTGTCAAATGCTTTCTCTGCATATATTATGATACCATGTGATTCTTATCTTTAATTCTATTGATGTGATAAATTATGTTTATAGATTTCTGTATTTTGAACCAAACTTAAATCCCTGAGATTAAACCCACTTGATAATATTGTAGTGTCTTTTTAATGCATTTTTATATACGATTTTTAAGTATTTTATTAAGAAGTTTTCATCTGCGTTCATCAAGATATTTGCTCTGAAGATTGCTTTCTTTGATGTTTCTTTGGTTTTGGTGTCAAGTTAATACTGGCTTCAAAGAATGAATTTGGAAGAGTTCCCTCTGTTTCTCTGCCATGAAATAATTTGAAGGTGTTAGTTCTTTGAAGTTCTGTTAGAATTTGGCTGAGAATCTGTCTGGTCCTGGACTTTTCTTTATTGGCAGGCTTTTGATGGCATCTTCTGTTCCATTGCTTGAAATTCATCTGTTTACATTTTCTGTAGCCTCCTGATTCATTTTGGGTAGATCATATGTCTCTAGAAGTTTGTTGGTGTCTTCAAGACTTACTATTTTATTGGAGTACAAATGTTTATAATATTTTCTGATTATTGTCTGTATTTCATCACTAATTTTTGTAATTTGAATTTTCTTATTTCTTTTCATTAGTTTGACTAAAGGTTTGTCAATTTTATTTATTTTTTCAAAGGACCAACTTGTTTCACCAACTTTTTTTGGATTACATTATTATTTCAATTTCATTGATTTCAGCTCTGATTTTAATTATTTCCTATCTTCTACTGCTTTTGGTGTTGATTTGTTCTTCTTGTTATAGGGCTCTAAAATGTAAGGTTGGTTACATATTTGGTGATTTTCTATTATTTTAATGAATAAGTTCAATGCAATGAACTTTTCTCTTAGAACTGCCTTCATGGTGTCCCTGAGATTTTGACTAGTTGTGTCATAATTCTCTTAGTATTCTTTATTTCATTCCTGAAATCTTGTACTGTCCATTGGTCATTCAATAGTGTATATTTAGTCTCCAGATTTTAGAGTAACTTCTATTTTTATTTTATCTTGATTTATAATTTTACTCCATTATGATTTGATAGAATGCATGGTATTATCTCTATTTTTTTGTATTTGATAAGAGTTGCTTTGTGGTTATTTTAGAAAATGGCACATGCTGATGAAAAGAAAGCGTACTCATTCATTGATGGATGAAATATTCTATATATGTCTGTTATGTCTAGATTTTTTATTGTATTGCTTAGTTTTATAGCTTCTTTATTTGGTTTTGTTTGGAGGATCTACCAGTAATGAGACAGGCATTTTAAATTCACCACGTATTATGGTATTGTGGTGTATATGATTCTTGAAATTGAGGAGGGTTTTTTGATGTATGTAAATGCTCCACTCTTTGGGGCATAAATATTGTTACATTTCATTGATGTCTGATTCTCTTATGCAGTATGAAATGTCCTTCTTTATGCCTTCTAACTTTGGCTTGAAGTCCACTTTATCTGAAGTGAGCATAGAAACCCCTGTGTGTTTACAAAATCCACGTGAATTATATGTTTTCTTCCCCATCCTTTAACTTTCAATCTGTGGATGTCTTTGGCAGTGAGGTGAGTCTCATGGAGAGAGCATATTGTTGGGTCTTGTTTTTCCATTCCGATCTCCAAGTGTATGTGTCTTCATGATGAGTTTAGGCCATTTACATTCAATGTTATGACTGAGAAATTATTTTTTTATTCTCTATAATTTTGACTAATTTCTGTTTTCTAATTTGAACTAGTTTCTTCTTTGATTAGCTATTCTTCCAGTGTAGTTCCACACTTTCTTTGTTTTCACTTTTATATTTTATTTCTTCTTCATGAAATGTTTTATTGAGTATATTTTGCAGTGCTGACTTTCAAGTTATTAATTCAAGGTTGTTATTTCATCATCAATTCTGAAGCTTAATTCTTCTGTGTACAGTATTCTTGGCTGGCATACATTTTCTTTCAGAGTTTGGTATATATTATTCCAGGATCACTTAGCTTTGAGAGTCTGGGTTGAGATATCATCTGCATTCCAGATTGGTTTCCCTCTAAATGTGATCTGTCATTTTTCTCTGGCAGCCTTTAAAATTCTGTCCTTATTCTGTATGTTCAGCATTTTCATAATAATATGCCTTGGTATAGGTCTGTTGTAATTTTGAATACTTGGGGTCCTATAATCCTCCTGTATTTGATTTTCCATTTCGCTCTAAGAACATGGAAATTTTCTGATATCATTTCATAGAAAAAAATGTGCATTCCTCTTTTTTTTTTTTTTTAATCTCTGAGCCGTCATCTATACCAATAAATCTTATATTTAGTCTTTTAATGTTATCCCATATTTCTTGGAAGTTCTGTTCATGATCCCTTAACATCTTTTCTCCATCATCAAGATAATTTTCAAGATGATGTATTTCTCTTCATTGCCTGAAACACTGTCTCCCATATTGTCTACTCTGCTGGCAATGCTTTCTATTGAATTTTTAATTTGGGTTATTGACTCCTTCATTATGAGTACTTCTGCTTGATTCTTATTTCAGAATCTCTTTCTTTATTTAAGTGATCTCTCACTTCCAGTATTTTCTCTCTGATTTTAGTCCTTACATTGTCCTTTACCTCACAGATCAATTGAACTATGAACATTTTGAACTCCTTCTCTCACATTTCCTCCCTGTGGTGTTAATGGATTCTTTTATTGATGTATCTTTGTTTGTTTGGGATTATTTGTTCCCTTGATTATTCATGTTGTTTGTATGTCAACCCATGTAACTTTATTCCTTTTCTACCTAGTTTCTTCAGTGTTTGTAATAGAAGAATGCTATATTTGCTCAAAGAATTTTTATGTATCAATTGAGGAGATAATGTAGTTTTTGTCCTTATTAATTCCATTTAAAGAATTCAATTTATTGATTTTTATATATTGAACTAACATTGTGGTTTATGATTTCAGAGGTCTCAGTTCACGAATGATTGATTACATTGATTTGGGCTCAAGGTGAGACAGCATCTCATAGGTACAGGGCCCAGGAGAGGAAAGTTGCTCAGCTCATGGCAAAGTTAAGAAAAAGAAAGAGAGATAGGAAAAGAGACCAAATGGAAGATGCAACATTCCAGGGAATACTGCCAGTTACCCATCTCCTCTAGTCACACTCCACCTGGCTACAGTTACCACCAAGTTGATTCAAACTAGGATGGACAATTAGATTATAGTTTATTATAGTTCTTTTAATCTAATCACTGGATATTCGCCACTGGATATTCCTTCATTAACAGAAACATTTCAGGGACACCTCATAGCCAAACCATAACATTCTAACTATAGCTCCCAAAAGCTCATATCCATCTCAAAATATAAAATACTTTTAGTTCATCTCCAGGAGTACCATATTCTTAACAGTTTCAATATTACTCAAGTCTGAGACCAAAGTCTCATCTGAGACTCAAAGCAAATGCTTTGATATATGAAACTATAAAAATCAAAAATAAGTGCTCGCTTCGGCAGCACATATACTAAAATTGGAACGATACAGAGAAGATTAGCATGGCCCCTGCGCAAGGATGACACGCAAATTCGTGAAGCGTTCCATATTTTTGCAAATCAGCAAAGGGAGGAATTATCCTAAAGGAATTGTCAAATAAAGGAGGAAACAAGTTGTGTCAAACAAATAAATAAACAAAATTTTAAAAATGAACCAAATGACCGGGAAACCAAATCATTTCTCTATAATAACCCTGAATGTTAATGGCCTGAATTCATCAATCAAAAGACATAGACTGGCAGACTGGATTAAAAAGAAAGATCCAACAATATGTTGCCTGCAAGAGACTCACCTCATAGAAAAAGATACCCATAGATTAAAGGTGAAAGGATGGGGAAAAACATACCATGCACATGGACTCAGCAAAAAAGCTGGAGTATCCATCCTCATTTCCGATAATGTGGACTTCAAGCCAAAGTTAGTCAGAAGGGATAAAGAAGGTCATTTCATACTGCTTAAGGGAAGCATAAATCAGCAAGATATAACAATCATAAACATCTATGCCCCAAACAGTGGCTCATCTATGTATGTCAAACAAATCCTTCTCAATTTCAGAAACCAAATAGACCACAACACAATAATACTAGGTGATTTTAACATGCCGCTCTCACCACTGGACAGATCTTCCAGACAAAAATTGAGCAAAGAAACCATAGATCTCAACAACACAATCAATAATTTAGACTTAACGGACATTTATAGAATATTCCATCCAACCAAGAGTGAATACACTTTCTTCTCAGCAGCACATGGATCCTTCTCTAAAATAGACCATATATTATGCCACAAAGCTAATGTTAGCAAATACAAGAAGATAGAGACACTAGCATGTATTCTATCAGATCATAATGGATTGAAGTTAGAAATAAATGAAAGAGTAAAACACAGAAACTATTCCAACATCTGGAGATTAAACAATATGCTATTATATGATGAATGGATAACAGAAGATATTAGGAAGGAAATTAAAAAATTCTTAGAGGTAAATGAGAACAAAGAAACATCATATCAAAATCTCTGGGACACTATGAAAGCAGTACTTAGAGGGAAATTTATTTCATGGAGCGCATTTAATAAAAGAAGTAAAACTCAACAAATAAACAACCTAACACTACAGCTCAAAGCCTTAGAAAAAGAAGAACAGAACAGCACCAAAAGTAGTAGAAGACAGGAAATAGTTAAACTCAGAGCTGAAATCAATGAAATTGAAACAAAAGAAACAATACAAAAAATTGACAAAATAAATAGTTGGTTCTTCGAAAAAATAAACAAAATTGATAAACCTTTAGCCACACTAACAAAGAGAAGACGAGAGAAAACCCAAATCACTAAAATTCGGAATGAACAAGGAAATATCACAACAGACAGGATGGAAATACAAAACATAATTAGAAGCTATTTTGAAAATCTATACTCCAACAAAACAGAAAACCTTGAAGACATCAACAGGTTTCTAGAGACATATGAATTGCCTAAACTGAATGAGGAGGACATAAACAATTTAAATAGACCAATTTCAAGTACTGAAATAGAAGAAGTCATCAAAAGCCTACCAACAAAGAAAAGTCCAGGACCAGATGGGTTCTCAGCCGAGTTCTACAAAACCTTTAAGGAAGAGCTCATTCCAATACTTCTCAAAGTATTCCATAAAATAGAAGAGGAGGGAACCCTCCCAAACTCATTCTATGAAGCCAATATCACACTGATACCTAAACCAGACAGAGACTCATCAAGGAAAGAAAATTTCAGACCAATATCCTTAATGAACATCGACGCAAAAATTCTCAACAAAATTTTAGCAAATCGCATACAAAAACATATTAAAAAGATAGTGCACCATGATCAAGTGGGTTTCATCCCAGGGATGCAAGGTTGGTTCAACATCAGGAAATCAATAAACGTACTTCACCATATTAATAGACTTAAAGTCAAGAATCACATGATTATTTCAATAGATGCAGAAAAAGCATTTGATAAAATACAGCACCCCTTCATGCTCAAAACACTAGAAAAAATAGGGATAGTGGGAACATTCCTTAATATTGTAAAGGCCATTTATGCTAAGCCCATGGCTAATATCATTCTAAATGGTGAAAAACTGGAAGCATTCACCCTAAAAACTGGAACAAGGCAGGGATGCCCTCTTTCACCACTTCTATTCAACATCGTTCTTGAGACTCTGGCCAGAGCAATTAGACAAACCAAAGAAATTAAAGGGATACGAATTGGAAAAGAAGAACTCAAACTATCCCTGTTCGCTGATGACATGATTATATATTTAGAGGAACCTGGAAATTCCACCAGAAAACTCTTAGAACTCATAAGTGATTTCAGTAAAGTAGCAGGTTACAAGATCAATGCCCATAAATCCAACGCATTTTTATACATAAGTGATGAATCTTCAGAAAGAGAAATTAGGAAAACTACCCCATTCACAATAGCCTCGAAAAAAATAAAATACTTGGGAATCAATCTCACAAAAGAGGTGAAAGACCTCTACAATGAGAACTATACAACACTAAAGAAAGAAATTAAAGAACACCTTAGAAGATGGAAAGATCTTCCATGTTCTTGGATAGGAAGAATTAATTTTGTCAAAATGGCCATACTACCTAAAGTGCTATACAAATTCAATGCAATTCCAATTAAAATCCCAATGACGTACCTTACAGAAATAGAGCAGGCAATTATGAAATTCATCTGGAAGAATAAGAAACCCAGAATAGCTAAAGCAATCCTTAGCAGGAAGAGTGAAACAGGGGGTATTGCAATACCAGATCTTCAACTCTACTACAAAGCAATAGTAACAAAAACGGCATGGTATTGGTACCAAAATAGAAAGGTAGATCAATGGTACAGAATAGAGGACACGGACACAAACCCAAATAAATACAATTTTCTCATACTAGACAAAGGGGCCAAAAATATGCAATGGAGAAAAGATAGCCTCTTCAACAAATGGTGCTGGGAGAATTGGAAATCCATATGCAACAGAATGAAACTAAACCCATATCTCTCACCATGCACGAAACTAAACTCAAAATGGATTAAGGACCTCGGAATCAGACCAGAGACCCTGCAGATTATAGAAGAAAAAGTAGGTCCAAATCTTCACCTTGTTGGTCTAGGACCAGACTTCCTTAACAGGACTCCCATAGCACAAGAAATAAAAGCTAGAATCAACCACTGGGATAGATTCAAACTAAAAAGCTTTCTCTCAGCAAAGGAAACTATCAGCAATGCGAAGAAAGAGCCTACAGAGTGGGAGAATATCTTAGCCAATCATACTTCAGATAGAGCACTAATCTCCAGAATCTATAAAGAACTCAAAAAACTCTACTCCAAGAATTCAAACAGTCCAGTCAACAAATGGGCTAAGGAAATGAATAGACACTTCACAGAAGAAGATCTACAAGCAATCAACAAACATATGGAAAAATGTTCAACATCTCTAGTAATAAGAGAAATGCAAATCAAAACCACCCTAAGATTCCATCTCACCCCAATTAGAATGGCGATTATCAAGAATATGAGCAACAACAGGTGTTGGCGAGGATGTGGGGAGAAAGGTACACTCATACACTGCTGGTGGGGCTGCAAATTAGTGCAGCCACTATGGAAAGCAGTGTGGAGATTCCTTAGAAAACTTGGAATGGAACCACCATTTGACCCAGCTATCCCACTCCTTGGCCTATACCCAAAGGACTTAAAATCTGCATACTACAGAAATACAGCCACATCAATGTTCATAGCTGCTCAATTCACAATAGCCAGACTGTGGAACCAACCTAGATGCCCTTCAATTGATGAGTGGATAAAGAAACTGTGGTATATATATACTATGGAATATTACTCAGCCATAAAGAATGATAAAATTATGACATTTGCAGGCAAATGGATGAAATTGGAGAATATCATGCTAAGTGAGATAAGCCAATCTCAAAAAGCCAAAGGACGAATGATATCGCTAATAAGTGGAGGTTGACACATAATGGGGGGGAGGGAAGGGTTAGAGTTAGGGTTAGGGAGGGGGGCAAGTATGGAGGAAGGAAGTACTGTATAGAGGGTAAAGAGGGGTGGGAGGGGAGGGGGGAAGGGAAAAAATAACAGAATGAATCAAACAACATTGCTCTATGTAAATTTATGATTACACAAATGGTATGCCTTTACGCCATGTACAAACAGAGAAACAACATGTATCCCATTTGTTTACAATAAAAAAAAAAATAAAAAAAAAAAACTAAAAAAAAAAAAAATCAAAAATAAGATATATAATACATATATGTATATATACTTACATATACACACATACATACATATATATATACATATATATATACATATATATATATATATCCAATATACACAGTAAACATTCCCACTCCAAAAGGCAGAAATAGGATCATATAAAAAAGGGATGTGGCCAAAGCCAATCTGAAGCCCAAACTGGTTCTGTAACTTGACATACGGCATATAGGACATGTGGCAGGAAGACATGCTCTCCAAAGGCTTGAGCAGCTCTAACATTTTGGCCTTCCCTGTTGTAGAACACGTGGCATTTCTTCATGCCTTGATGTCTCCACTGTCAGTAGCTTTTATCAGCAGATAATTCATGTTACTGGCATCTCTTAATTCCTCAGATCTCCATTCCAACTCTGACTTCACATTCACAGCTTCATGCTATGTCCTCAGAATATGGGAAGGCTACAAGAACTCTGAGCCTGTTACACTTTGCCTGACCTCCCAGCCATTCTTTTGAATTCTCTGTGAAAGTCTCCATGACCCTCTAACTTCAGCATCCTTCATTTATGAAAAACCAGTATCATGTATATGAGGCTAATGTCTACTACCACCTGACTAATACTTGGTCTTCCTGGAATCATGGCTTCAACAACCTCTAAATTACTGTGGAGCTCAATATGGTGGAAAAACTTCCCAAATTTTGTGTCTCTTCCCCCACCCCTAAAGTGAGCAGGGTGCTTCTATATTTGCTTGTCAAAAATTTCTCTTCTACTCTCTTAGCCTTCAATGTTTTTGGTCTTTCAAACCTGAGATTTAGCTATGTGCAGTGGTGCATGCCTGTAATCCCAGTGACTTGGGAACCTGAGGCAGGAGGATCATGAGTTCATAGCCAGCCTCAGTAACTTAATGAGGTTCTAAGTAACTTCATGAGAACTGGTCTCAAAATAAAGAATAAAAAGTGTTGGGGATGAGCAACTCTGGGATCAACCCTTGGTTAAGTAGAAGAAGAAGAAGAAGGAAGAGGAGGAGGAGGAGGAATAGAAAAAATTCCTAGATTCCCTCAAGGCATCTTTCCTATCGTATATATACAAAACATTTAGCATTTCTTTAGGGAATATAATCTCATCAACCAGCACACCTTCCTTGGCCCCAGGTTTAAATGCATTATTCTGGCCAAATTGCAAGTTTTTTAAATTGTTTAGCTGTGTTTACTATTCCAAATTTTCACAGTAAACATAATTTAAAAACCCCAACTATATCCATACCACTAATTGAATGTTGTGCTGCCTTGAAATTTTCTCTGCCAAATTAGTTATTTCATCACTTTTAAACTCAGCATCACTCAAAATTTTAGGACATGGAAAAACTATAGTAAGGTTCATGCAGAATATATCAGTGACCTCTAGTTCAATTCCCAGTAGAGTCCTCATTTCTCTCTGAAACTTCATGAACATGTTCCACATTTATATTGGCTTTCTGGTCTTCTGACCTCTCACCAGAATTCCCCATTAAACTCTACTTACACAATTCTAAAGATTTTCCACTGCACCTCTCCAAACTTTTCAAAACTCCTCTCACAAACCAGCTTCACCTGATCAGTTAGTAACAGTAATGACATCACTTCTCAGTACCATTTGTTTTACTCAGCTTTTGCATTGTTGTGACCAAATACTTGTGAATAGCTTAGTGTAGGAAAAGTTTTGGACAAAGGGATCACAGTTTCAGAACTCTCAGTCCATAGATGGCCAATTACATTGCTCTGGGCACAACATGGGAGAAGGGCCCAGCAGAGAAAAACTGCTCATCTTGTGGCAGGATCAAGAAGCAGAAAGAAAAAAAGGAAAGGGGCCACAGCATGCCCCCAGGGATGCACATCTTCCAGTCATGTCCCACCTGCCTACAGTTACGACCCATTTAATTTGAATTAGGATAGATTGATTTGGTTAATACTCTAATTTCATCACTTTACCTATGAATATTCCTACATTAATTAACCTGTTAATTAATTAACAGGAATATTGAAGGGTCAACACATATCCAAACCATAACAAGTTCCTAATGATGCACTGGATTTCTTCAATTCACCATGATTATATTTCCTTTTACATCTCTAATTTTGTTGGTTTGGGTCTTCTCTTTATTTTTGTTAATTTGGCTAAGTATATATCAAACACTTTATTTATTTATTTTGATTAATCGTACATAAATGGGGTACAACTGTTGTTTCTCTGGTTGTACACAAAGTAATCTCACCATTTGTGTAATCATACATGTACATAGGGTAATGATGTTTGTCTCATTCTGTTATGTTTCTTCCCCCCCCATTCCTTCCCCATCCCTCTTTTTCCTCTACATAACCCATCCTTCCTCCATTCTTGCCTCCCTCTCACACCCACCCCATTATGTATCATCATCCACTTATCAGAGAGATCATTTGGACTTTGCTTTTTTTGAATTTGCTTATCTCACTTAGCATGATATTCTCCAACTGCATCCATTTACCTGAAAATAATTTTATTCTTCTTTATGGCTGAGTAATATTTCATTGTGTGTCTGTGTGTGTGTGTGTGTGTATATGTGTGTATACACATATACATATATACATATATATATATATATATATATATATATATATATATATATATATATATATATATCTCACAGTTTCTTTATCCAGTCATCTGTAGAAGGGCATCTAGGTTGGTTCCACAATCTAGCTATTGTGAATTGAGCAGCTAGGAACATTGATATGACTGCATCACTGTAGTATGCTGATTTTAAGTCCTTTGGGTAAAGACCAAGAAGTGAGATAGCTGGGTCAAATGCTGATTCCATTCCAAGATTTCCAAGGAATCTCCACACCACTTTCCAGAGTGGCTGCACTAATTTGTAACCCCACCAGCATGGATGAGTATACCTTTTTCCCCACATCCTTGCCAACACCAATTGTTGCTTATATTCTTGAAAATAGCAATTCTAATTGGGGTGAGATGGAATCTTAGGGTAGTTTTGATTTGCATTTCTCTTATTACTAGATATGTTGAACATTTTTTCATATATATGTTGATTGCTTGTAGATCTTCTGTGAAGTGTATGCTCATTTCCTTAGCCCATTTATTGATTGGGTGATTTGTATTCTTGGTGTAAACATTTTTGAGTCCTTTATAGATCCTGAAAATTAGTGCTCTATCTGAAGTTTGTGTGGCAAAGATTTTCTCCCACTCTGTAGGCTCTCTCTTCACATTATTGATAGCTTCCTTTGCTGAGAAAATCCCAGTGACATACCTCATAGAAATAGAGAAAACAATCATGAAATTAATTTGGAAGAATAAGAGACTCAGAACTGATAAAGCAATCTTTAGCAGGAAGAGTGAAGCAGGGGGTATTTCAATATCAGAACTTCAATTATACTACAGAGCAATAGTAACAAAAAAGGCATAGTATTGGCACCAATATAGACAGGTACATGAATGGTACAGAATAGAGGACACAGAAACAAAATCAAATAAATACAGCTTTCTCTTACTAGACAAAGGTGCCAAAAACATACAATGGGGAAAAGATAGCCTCTTCAACAAATGGTACTGAGAAAAATGGAAATCCATATGCAGCAAAATGAAACTAAACCCCTACCTTTCACCCTGCACAAAACTCAACTCAAAATGGATAAAGGACCTCTGAATCAGATCAGAGATCCTGCACCTTGTAGAAGAAAAAGTAGGTCCAAATCTTCATTATGTCAGCTTAGGGCCAGACTTCCTTAACATGACTCCTAAAGCACAAGAATTAGAAGCAGGAATCAATAATTGGGACAGATACAAAAGCTTTTATATTTCCAGAGAACTAACTATTTTTTGTATTGATTCTCTATATTGTTTTTTATTCTCAATTTCATTACACTTTTTTCTGATCTTAATTGCTGTATTCTGGTTTTTGAATTAACTTGTTCCTACTTTCTAGGTTTTCACAAAGTAGCATTAGATTGTTTATTTGAGGATTTTTCTTTCTATAATATAGGCATTTAATGCTATAAATGTTTTTCTTTAAAACTGTATTCATGGTGTTCCATTGATTTTGGTGTGTTGTACCACTATGATCATTTGAATTTAGAAATTTTTAAATTTCTCTTCTGATTTCCTTGATAATTGATTCCTCATTGTTTATATGGTTTTCATAATTTTCTTAGATAATTCTCTGATAAAATGCACAGGATTATATCTTTTTTATGTATTTGCTAAGACATTGTGACCTAGAGTGTGGTTTATTTTGTAATAAGTTCCATGAACTCCTGAGGAGGAAAAAAAGTGAGTTCAGCTGTTGGGGATAAAATATTCTATAGATGTGTTAGGTCCACTTGATGTATAGTATTATTTAGGTCATAAGTATCTTCTAATTTTTATATTAGTATCACCTGCTGTTGGTGATAGAGGTATGTCAAATTATCAGTATTATTGTATTGGGGTCTATCTAGAATTTAATGTCACAGAGTGTTTTTAATATAATTAGGTGTAGTGACATTTAAGGCCCAAATATTTACTATCGCTATTTCTTCTTGTTGGATTGTGCCCTTTACCTATATGTAGTGACCTTTGTATTCTTCAAATTGTAGAAATCCTACAGATTTTACTCTTAACTTCCATTGTTGTTTGTGAATTTCACTCTTTGAATTTGTGAGACAAGTATCCTGAAAGAAATGGATGGTGAGCTGCTTGGATCCTCTATAATACTGAAGGGCATTCCCCACCATTAAGAACAGCAACATGCCATTGATAGTAATGGAAAATAATCCAGTTTTGCTGGCTATAACTCTGAAGCTGACACTGGCAGGCATCCCCTGCCTTCATTAGTTCTAACTCTAAAACAGGCCTATAGGGACCTGCAGTTTAGAAAGACCCCCTGCCCTGTAGGAGAAATGGAGAAACTCCAATTTCAGTTGGATTTTCTTTTAAAATCCATTCTGCCCATCGTTTTTTAGTTAGAGAGTTGAGAACATTTACATCCAGTGTTATTGTGGAAAGATGGTTGTTATTTCTTGCCCTTTTTCTCTCTTTCCTATATCTAATTGATCCAAATTTTCATTTAGTGAATTACTGTCCTAAAGACTTTAATTCATTTGAGAGCTTTGGAATTTTTTTTTTTTTTTTTTTTTTTTTTTTTTAGTTCTTTGGTGTTTAGTATATCTTTAAGTATTTTTATAGTGCTGAATTGGTGATTATAAATGCTTTTAATTTTTCCTTATTATGAAAAATTTTTATTTCTCCTTCAATTCTAAAAATAAACTTTGCTTATATCGCACTTTGGATTGTCAATTGTTTTCTTCCAGATTTGGATTATCTCATTTCAGGCCTTCCTTGATTTCAGAATCTGAGTAGAAAAACAAGGGTGAGCCTTATTGGTTTACCTCTCAATATGACCTGAATATTTTCTCTTGTGAGTTAATATACTTTACATTGTCCATGTTAGGAATTTTGATTATATTATCTTTGAGAGGATCTTTTTTATTTTGTCTATGTGAAGTCCTATATACCTACTACATATGGATATCTTCATTTCTATTATTTGAAACTTTTTATGCTATTATTTCACTGAAAATTTTCTTGATGCCATTAACCTGTATCTCCATGCTCTCTTCTATCCCAATGACTCTTATTTTGATCCTCCAAATCATCCCAGACTTCTTGTATGTTCTGATGATGGTATTTTCCCCCCTTTATTGTACGCTGAGTTTACAAGTTCATATACCCTATGTTTTAAGGCCTGAAGTTTGATTTTATATATAATCTAATCTGTTGATAATACTTTCAAGTGAATGTTTTATTTGATTGTGTCTTTTAATACTGGAAATTCTAATTGGTTTCATTGCAGTACCTCTATTTCTATATTGAAATGGTCTTTTATAATTGTATTTGCTTTCTGATTCATCCCTTAGAGATCTTATTTTAGCTCATTGAATATTTTAATAAATTTTATGTTTTTTCAGAAATTTCATCCACTTCTTAATTAGTCAGCATTCTCTAGAGGAACAGAATCGACAGGAAGTATAATTATAAAAAAGGGGTTTATTAGATTGGCTTGCATGAACAGAAGCAGATAGTCCAAAATGGTCATCTGCAGCTGAACAGCTGGAAGAACCAACAGCTACACAGTCCAAGATGCAAAAGCCCCAGAATAAGAAAGATCAACAGTGCTACCCTAGTCCATGACCAAAGCTTCTGGAAACTACCTGGAAGAGGTAGTTGTCCTGGTAGAGTCTGTTTTGGAAGAGTGAAGAAGTGAGAGTCCCATATCCTCAGATGATGGAAGCAGCAATTGAGAACCCATTTAAGAATAGCCAAGCTTATAGGTGTTGGCAAGGATGTGGGAAAAAAGGTAAACTCATATGTTGCTGGTGGGGTTGCAAATTAGTGCAGCCACGTTGGAAAGCAGTATGGAGATTCTTCAGAAAGCTTGGAATGGAACCATCATTTGACCCAGCTATCCCACTCCTTGGCCTATACCCAAAGGACTTAAAATCAGCATACTATGAGATACAGCCACATCAGTGTTCATAGCTGCTCAATTCACCATAGCCAGATTGTGGAACCAAACTAGATGTCCTTCAATTGATGAATGGATAAAGAAACTGTGAGAATATATATATATATATACATATATATATATGTATATATATATATATATATATATATATATATATATAATGGAATATTACTCCACCATAAAGAATAATAAAATTACGGCATTTGCAGGCAAATGGATGAAATTGGAGAATATCATGCTAAGTGAGATAAGTCAATCTCAAAAAACTAAAGGACGAATGATCTTGCTGATAAGCGGATGATGACATATAATGAGGGGTGGGAGGGGTTAGCATTAGGGTTAGGGTTAGGTTTAGGGTTAGGGTTAAGGAGGGTGGCAAGAATGGAGGAAGGAAGGACTGTATAGAGGGAAAAGAGGGGTAGGAGGGGTGGGGGGAGGGAAAAAATAACAATGAATCAAACAACATTACCCTATGTAAATTTATGATTACACAAATGGTATGCCTTTACTCCATGTACAAACAACATGTATCCCATTTGTTTACAAAAAAATTTTAAATAAAACAATAAATTTAAAAAAGACTTAAAGAAATGTAAAACTATACAAAACTGAGGTACAATTAAAAAAAAAAAAAAAAAAAAGAATAGCCAAGCTTGCATCCACATCTGCTCCCTTGTTCATCCAACTTTTATTCCATCCTTTTGGGTAGTGCTGCCCACACTTAGGGAGAGTTTCCACTTCAGTTTACTATCCCACATTCTAAGGAGGCTAGCCTGCTTTGATGAGCAGTTTTCATCAGAAAAGTTGGGCTAAATTCTGCAATTTCCTTCAGTATCTCTGTTGTCTGTTTTAACTTGAACTTCATTTCTTTCCAACTGTTAAGGAAGTAAGCCTGTGAACTTTTCATCTTTTTCTCTTTGTTACCCCTCCCCCTGACCAAACCCTGGTCAGTGTTTAGGGCCAAGGATTTCTTTCCATATTTTATGCTCCAGTAACCAAATTTCAAGTCCCTCCAAACCTCAGGCTGTCCAACATTGGGTATTAGATTATTTATTTTGTTACCAACATATCTGCTGAGCTGTTTTTTTGCTGCTTCATTTCTGACCTGAGAAGGAATCAAGGGTTGCTACCTAGATCTGTTCCACCTCTTGAATAAAACTTTCTTACATACTTTGTATTTTAATCATTTGTCAGATGATAATTGGAAACTAATTTCTTTGATCCTGTTTTTAATCACTCTGTTGAATGTTTTCTTTGCTGTGCAGCTTTTTAACTTAATGTAATCCCATTCATCAATTTTATTTTTTTCCTGAATTTTGGTGGTCCTATTCCAAAAAAATTGTCTCAATATCTTGAGATCTTTCCACTGCTTCCTTCTGCTAGTTTGAGAGTGTCAGTCTTACATTTAGATTCTGATGCTTTTATAGTTGATTTTTGTAGTGGGTGAGAGTTGGAGCTCAGTCTAAATTGTTTCAGATGTGAATATCCAGTTTCCCCAGCACAGTTTATTGGGCTCTTGCCAAAATATGTTTCTGGTACTTTGTTGAGAATCTATTGGATGTATATGCAAAGTTTTATTTCTGGGATGTTAATTCAATTCTGTTGATCTAATTTCTGTTTTGATGCTGTTTTGGTTACTATGTCTCTGCAGTATGTCCAGAAATCAGGTCATCTGAAGCTTCAAGTTTTGCTTGTTCAGTTCAAGATTACTATATTTGGGGGTCTTTTATGCTCTCATAAATTTTAGGAATGCTTTTTCTAGTTCTATGAAGGATATCAATATTTTGGTCGGGAATGCTTTGGATAGTATGGACATTGAAACAATATTGAGTCTTCTAATCCATGAACATGGTAGGTCTTTCCATTTTTGTGTCCTCTTTAAGGTCTTTCTCAATATTTTGTAATTTCCACTATAGAGTTATTTTCCTTCCTTGGTTAAATTTATTCCTCAGTATTTTTTAGTACTTATTCTGAATGAAATTGCTTTCCTGGGTTCTTCCTCAGCAAGTTTGTCATCAGAATGTAAAAGTGCTAGTGATTTTTGCATGTTCATTTTGTATCCTGCTAATTTGAAGAAGTCACTGATCAGTTCCAATAGTCTTTTGATGAACTGTAGGTTTTTTTAAAATTTATTTTTATTGTAAACAAATGGGATATATGTTGTTTCAGTTTCTACATGGAGTAACAGCATACCATTTGCATATTCATACATTTACATAGAGTAATGATGTTTGATTTATTCCGATATTTTTTCATTCCCCCAACCCCTCGCACCTCTCTTTTACCTCTATATAGTCCCTCTTTCCTCCATTCTTGCCGCCTTCCCACCCCCCATTATGTGTCATCATCCATTTGTCAGTGAGATCATTCGTCTTACGGATTTTTGAGATTGGCTTATCTCACTTAACATGATATTCTCCAATTTCATCCATTTGCCTGCAAATGCCATAATTTTATTATTCTTTATGTCTGAGTAATATTCCATTCTATATATATACACACCACGCTTTCTTTATCCATTCTTCAAAAGAAGGGCATCTAGGTTGATTCCATAGTCTGGCTATTGTGAATTAAGCAGCTATGAACATTGATGTGGCTGTATCTCTGTAGTATGCTGATTTTAAGTCCTTTGGGTATAGGCCAAGGAGTGGGATAGCTGGGTCAAATAGTAGGTCCATTCCAAGTATTCTAAGGACTCTCCACACTGCTTTCTGGAGTGGCTGCACTAATTTGCAGCCCCACCAGGAATGTATGAGTGTAACTTTTTCCCCACATCCTCTCCAACACCTATTGTTGTTTGTATTCTTGATAATCACCATTCTATTTGGGGTGAGATGGAATCTTAGGATAGTTTTGATTTGCATTTCTCTTATTACTAAAGATGGTGAACACTTTTTCATATGTTTGTTGATTGCTTGTAGATCTTCTTCTGTGAAGTGTCTGTTCATATCCTTAGCCCATTTGTTGATGGGTTATTTGTATTCTTGGTGTAGAGTTTGAGTTCTTTATAGATTCTGGAAATTAGCACTCTATCTGAAGTATGATTGGCAAAGATATTCTCCCACTCTGTAGGCTCTCTCTTCACATTGCTGATAGTTTCCTTTGATGAGAGAAAACTATTTAGTTTGAATCTATCCCAGTTGTTGATTCTTGCTTTTATTTCTTGTGCTATGGGAGTCCTGCTAAGGAAGTCTGATCCTAAGCCAACAAGGTGAAGATTTGGACCTAATTTTTCTTCTGTAAGATGCAGGGTCTCTGGTCTGATTTCAAGGTCCTTGATCCATTGTGAGTTGATTTTTGTGCAGGGTGAGAGATAGGGGTTTAGTTTCATTCTGTTGCATATGGATTTCCAGTTTTCCCAGCACCATTTGTTGAAGAGGCTATCTTTTCTCCATTGCATATTTTTGGCACCTTTGTCTAGTATTAGAATATTTATTTGGGTTTGTGTCCATGTCCTCTATTCTATACCATTGATCTACCTGTCTATTTTGGTGCCAATACCATGCCATTTTTGTTACTATTGCTTTGTAGTATAGTTGAAGTTTTGATG
This sequence comes from Sciurus vulgaris, assembly GCF_902686455.1. NCBI lineage: Eukaryota > Metazoa > Chordata > Mammalia > Rodentia > Sciuridae > Sciurus > Sciurus vulgaris. The sequence goes on along the minus strand of NC_136461.1, from coordinate 119,130,164 downwards.
TTGCGATACCCCCTGTTTCATTCTTCCTGCTAAGGATTGCTTTAGCTATTCTGGGTTTCTTATTCTTCCAGATGAATTTCATAATTGATTGCTCTATTTCTGTAAGGTATGTCATTGGGATTTTAATTGGAATTGCATTGAATCTGTATAGCACTTTAGGTAGTATGGCCATTTTGACAACATTAATTCTGCCTATCCAAGAACATGGGAGATCTTTCCATCTTCTAAGGTCTTCCTTAATTTCTTTCTTCAATGTTTTGTAGTTTTCATTGTAGAGATCTTTTACCTCTTTGGTTAGATTGATTCCCAAGTATTTTTTTTTTTTTTTGAGGATATTGCAAATGGGGTTGTTTTCCTCATTTCCCTTTCAGCTGTTTCGTCGCTTGCATATAAAAATGCTTTAGATTATTGCGTGTTGATTTTATACCCTGCTATTTTGCTGAATTCATTGATGAGATCTAGAAGTTTTCTGGAGGAGGTTTTTGGATCCTCTAAATATAGATTCATGTCATCTGCAAATAGTGACTGCTTAAGTTCCTCTTTTCCTATGCGTATCCCTTTAATTTCTTTGGTCTCCCTAATTGCTCTGGCTAGAGTTTCGAGGACAATGTTGAATAGAAGTGGTGAAAGAAGACATCCCTGTCTTGTTCCCATTTTTAAAGGGAATGGTTTCAGTTTTTCTCCATTAAGAATGATGTTGGCCTTGGGCTTAGCATAAATAGCCTTTACAATTTTCAGATATGTTCCTACTATCCCTATTTTTTCTAGTGTTTTGAGCATGAAGGGGTGTTGTATTTTGTCAAACGCTTTTTCTGCATCACTTGAAATAACCATATCATTCTTATCCTTAAGACATGATGGATTACGTTTATTGATTTACGAATGTTGAACCCCATCCTTGCATTCCAGGGATGAACCCCACTTGATCATGGTGCACAATTTTCTTAATGTTTTTGGATATGGTTTGCCAATATTTTGTTAAGGATCTTTGCATCTATATTCATCAAGGATATTGGTCTAAAATTTTCTTTCCTTGATGTGTGTTTTCCTGGTTTTGGTATGAGAGTGATATTAGCTTCATAGAATGAGTTTGGTAGGGCACTCTCCTTTTCTATTTCCTAGAATACTTTGAGAAGTATTGGAATGAGTTCTTCTATGAAGGTCTTGTAGAACTCTGTTGAGAATCCATCTGGTCCTGGGCTTTTCTTGGATGGTAGAGTCTTAATGGGTTCTTCTATTTCATTGCTTGATATTGATCTGTTTAAATTGGGTGTGTCCTCCTGGTTCAGTTTGGGAGAAGCATATGTCTCTAGAAATTTGTCAATGTCTTCGGTACTTTCTATTTCATTGCAATACAGATTTTCAAAGTAGCTTCTCATTATGTTCTGTATCTCAGTGGTGTGTGTCGTGATATTTCCTTTTGCATCATGTATTTTAGTAATTTGATTCTTCTTTCTCCTTCTCTTTGTTAGTGTGGATAAGGGTTTATCTATTTTGTTTACTTTCTCAAAGAACCAACTTCTTTGTTTTGTCAATTTTTTGAATAGTTTCTTTTGTTTCAATTTCATTGATTTCAACTCTGATTTTAATTATTTCCTGTCTTCTACTACATTTGCTGTTATTCTGTTCTTCTATTTCTAGGGTTTGAGCTGTAACGTTAGGTCATTTAGTTGTTGACTTTTCATTCTTTTTTGGAATGTGCTCCATGCAATGAATTTTCCTCTTAGTACCACTTTCATGGTGTCCCAGAGATTTTGATATGTTGTATCGTCGTTCTCATTGACCTCTAAGAATTTTTTAATCTCCTCCCTGATGTTTTTTGTTATCCATGTTTCATTCAATAGCATATTATTTAGTCTCCAGGTGTTGGAGTAATTTCTGTTTTTTATTTTGTCATTGATTTCTACTCTCAGTCCATTATGATCTGATAGAACACAAGGCAGTATCTTCATTTTTTTTTTTTTTTTTTTTTTTTTTTTTTTGCATTTCCTAAGAGCTGCTTTGTGGCATAACATATGGTCTATTTTCAAGAAGGTTTCATGTGCTGGTGAAAAGAAAGTGAATCTGCTCATTGATAGATGGAATATTCTATATATGTTTAGTAAATCTAGGTTATTGATTGTGTTATTGTGTGGTATGGTTTCTTTGGTTGGATTTTGTTTGGAAGATCTATCTAGTGGCGACAGCAGTGTGTTAAAGTCACCCAGAATTACTATGCTGTGGTCTATGTGATTCCTGAAATTGAGAAGGATTTGTTTGATGTACAGGGATGCACCAATGTTTGGGGCATAAATATTTACTATCGTTATGTCTTCCTGATTTATGGTTCCCTTATGCAGTATGAAATGTCCTTCTTTATCCCTTCTTACTAACTTTGGCTTGAAGTCCACCTTATCTGATATAAGGGTGGAAACCCCCGCTATTTTCTGAGTCCATGTGCATGGTAGGTTTTTCCCCATCCTTTCACATTTAGTCTGTTTGTGTCTTTTTCTATGAAATGAGTCTCTGGCAGGCAGCATATTGTTGGGTCTTTCTTTTTAATCCATTCTGCCAGTCTATGTCTTTTGTTTGATGAGTTTAGGCCATTAATGTTCAGAGTTATTGAGATATGATTTGTATTCCCAGTCATTTGGCTTACTTTTGGTTTTTAAGTTGGCTAGATTTCTCCTTTGAGTGGTTTTTCTCTAAGGTAGCTCCTCCCTTTGCTGACCTACATTGTTGTTTTTCATTTCCTCCTCATGGAATATTTTGTTGAGAACATTCTGTAGTGCAGGCTTTCTATTTGTAAATTCTTTTAACTTTTGTTTATCTTGGAAGGATTTTATTTCATCTTCAAATCTGAAGGGTAGTTTTGCTGGGTATAGGATTCTTGGTTGGCATCCATGTTCTTTCAGAGCTTGAAATACGTTGTTCCAGGCCCTTCTAGCTTTTAGAGTCTGGGTTGAGAAGTCAGCTGCTATCTGTATTGGTCTCCCCCTATATGTAATCTGATGCTTTTCTCTTGCGGCCTTCAAAATCCTATCTTTATTTTGAATGTTAGGCATTTTCATCATAATGTGCCTTGGTGTGGATCTGTTGTGATTCTGTGCATTTGCTGTCTGTAAGCCTCTTGTATTTGATTTTCCATTTCATTCTTCAGGTTTGGGAAATTTTCTGATATTATTTCATTGAATAGGTTGTTCATTCCTTTGGTTTGTATCTCTGTGCCTTCCTCAATCCCAATAGTTCTTAAATTTGGTCTTTTCATGATGTCCCATAGTTCTTGGAGATTCTGTTCATGATTTCTTACCATCTTCTCTGTTTGGGCAACTTTATTTTCAAGATTAAATATTTTGTCTTCAATGTCTGAGGTTCTGTCTTCCAAGTGGTCTAGTCTTTTGGTGATGCTTTCCATTGAGTTTTTTATTTGGTTTACTGTCTCCTTCATTTCTCGAATTTCCATTTGTTTTGTTTTGTTTTGTTTTTTCCTTTTTGAGAATCTGTATCTCTTTGTTGAAATGATCTTTTGCTTCCTGCAGGTGCTCTTTCAGCTTATTGGTATTATCATTCATTGCCTGCATTTACTCTTGTATCTCATCCTTTGCTTTGCGAATCATCTTAATCATGTATAATCTGAAGTCCTTTTCTGACATTTCTTCTAACATACTGTCATTGGATTCTATTACTATAGAATCTAGATTTGTTTGGATCATTTTCTTCCCTTGTTTTTTCATGTTGTTCATGTATCTTCCCCTCTAGCAGTGCAGATCTGGGGTATTGCAGATTTCCCCCTATAGCCTTATAGTGGCCCTATAGGTTTCCAAAACCCTTTCTTTAAGGGGAGATCAATATTAGCAGTGCCCAATTCAGACACTATGCAATCCTAGACCAAATAGCCCCTATGGGGACAATAACAAAATTGTCATAATAAACAAAATGAGTTCAAATATTGTCTTCAGTAAAACAAACAGGTTTGCAATAAGGTCTGCAGTTTCTAATGGAGGACAAAGAGGATGCAGAGGGATGTAGAATGTGGCTGTTGATGGGATAAGAAAAGAATACAGAAGTTCTAGAAAATAGAAAGGGTGAGAGTGTAATGAAAAGAAATTGGATGTTAGCATGCAAAAAAAGGGAGAAAGAGACTCTGAGGGAACAGGTAAACAAAAGGAAAGGAGAGAAAAAAAGTAAAGAAATAAAAACTTAATTTTTAAAAAAAGAAGAAAAAAGAAAACCTACTGTATAACAGTCATATACTAATGAAACCTCCCCGTGTTCAATAGCCTGATGCATGAGAGGTACCTGACAATGAGCTTCAAGCCTCCAGCAGACGTTGCAGGATGGGATTTGTCCCACCCGAAGATCGGAGCTATGGCTTCCAGGATTATCCAAGATGGCTGCTCTGGCTTCGAAATGTGTTGGCAGATGGGGAGCTGCAGCTCAGCGGGTGAACGTGGTCAGCTGGAGGTCCTGGAGACGGGATGTGTTTGGTCCGGCAGGGGTCCTGGAGTTCCGGTGTGTTTTGAGTGGTTTTGGGATCCTGGATGCCGGGTGCAATCAGTCGGTCTGGGGTCCCGGTAATAGAGCACAGTCAGTTGGTCTGGGGTTTCTGGCGGCAGGGAGCAGTCAGTCGATGTGAGGGCCCCAGAGGCAGGGAGAGATCAGTTGGGCTGAGGTGTCCTGGAGACGGGGCTCAGTCAGTCCAGCCAGGGGTCTTACGGGGCCTGGCTGTTGTCTCAAAATGGTGGCAGCCACGAGTAATCAAACCTGCAGGTACTGTCACAGTGAATTTCCAGGCAACAACAGGCAGCTGGTGCTCTGCTGGCAGTTGGTGATCAGTTTGCTGACTGTTGTCGGAGGATCAGGAGGTGAACCTCGTGCGGTGGGTGATGGATAGTTGTGAGGCAGGTGATGGACAGGTGAGAGGCAGGCAAATGGCGGATGACAGACGCCTGACAGTGAGCCAACTCTAGGTTTTTCTAAAGAGCTCACAGCTTTTTCACTGCTGTGACTAACTGTAAGAGGTGAAAGATTATTTTGGGGCTATTGGTTTCAGAGGTCTAAGTCTATGGCTATGGCTAGCCAACTCCATCTCTTGGGGTTCAAGGTGAGGCAGAACATTATAGCAGAACAGGGTGGCAGAGGAAAGCACCTTACATGTGATCAGGAAGCAGAGAGAAAGAGAGGTTTCCACTTGACAGATACAAATATGTAACCCAAAGCCACAACCCAATTCCTACCTCATCCAGTCATACCCTACCACATCAGTTACCACTCAGTTGATCCCTATTAGGGGTTAATTCACTGATTGGGTTAAGGCTTTCATAACCCAATCATTTATTCTCTGCACCTTCTTGCCTTGTCTTGCACGTGAACTTTTTGGGGAACACCATATCTAAACCATAACAATTATCATATGATCTACAATAGGGACAATTTGACTCCCCCAATCTATTTGTTCATAGGATTATAGCTTTATTTGGCCCAGTGAGACAAAATCTTTCCTAAAATGTTACTACTGTGCCCTGACCCAGTGTCGCCCGTGTCTTAAAGGGCCATTACTGCTCAAACATAAATACACAGAGAAACAAAGAGAGGATCCCCATACCAAGGCTGACAAATTGGAACTCTTTAAGATGAACAGAGAGGATGGTAGAAAAAAACCCTGCTTTACTATTCCCATTAATAACATTTCTGTGTCAGCAGTGCTACAGATATCCACACAAAGGAGGACCAATATTCCCAAAAAGAAATACCGGATGTGTGGAATCAAGGGTCTCAGCATACATTCTAGGGGGGCTTACCAGATGGCCAAGGGGTTGCAACTTCACTACATTCAGTTTCCTTTTTCTCTGATAAACCAGATGGAGGAGTGCAATGCACATGTTCAGGAAGAGAAAGAAGGAAATCCCCAAAACAAAGGGAATCTTGGCCTCTTATTAGAAAGTCCCTCAATCTCTCCACCTTACTTATGGGAGCAGCTCCTCCAGGCCATCCTGAGGCTCACACTCAAAAAGCCAGACTTGCCCAACAAGTCTAGGGTGGGGTCTCTCTCAGGTATTATCTGGGGTGCCAAATTTGAAACAAAACCCCAGTACTTGTCCCTGAGACTGAACCTATAATAAAGATGAGTTTGGGGGGAAATTAAAAAAAAAAAGTATTATGGCTATCCCAGCAAAGGAGAAAGGCAATGGAATCATCTCACAAAGGCTGCCCTTCATCACATGAGTACCCTGCCAGGGAGAGCAGAGTTCTAAAAAGGGAAACACAGGAGCTGTTTCCTGAGTGTTACTATCAGTAAACCTATTTAATATTTAAGGTATATCTTTTGAAAAAGCTTTTGTTCCATTTCCAGGTTCAGAGTTTTCTTATTCTTGTGGACAATAAGTGGAAGGATAGAGTACTTGGTTAAGGCCTTGCTTGCCCCTTGGTTCGGATCGGGGAGAGACATGAGGAAAGAAAACAAGGTCAGTTTTAATATAAACTGGCAGTTGTTGAACAGCGAGGTTTCTACCCAAAGCATGAAGTGGACCCCTGTTTCAAGGCCACTGCATGTCAACAAGGTCAAAGACTCATGCGGTCCCACCTAATTTCCAAAGTCAAAGGCCACTTAAATTGGATCCACCACAAATCTTTTATATTTCATTTTACTCTCCGCAGTTGTCTTTTAACAGAGGTCCCTATAGTCATTGTTGAAACATTTTCTGTTAAACAGAAGAAATTGTCCAGTTGTCATAATCAGAAATACAGAAAATTCATGAAAAAGATTCATTCCACCTCTTATTGTAACTTGTAAATATTACTTGGTTTTTGTTTTAAGTTACAGTTTTCTCCTGGATTCAAAGTAAATGGAGTTACTTTCTCTACTTTGGATTTAACTCAGTTAAATGAGTTCTGAAATATTTCACTCTATCCTTTTCCCCAAAGTTCACTCTGAATTCTATCATGTTTCTTTCTGTGTACATTTTGGAATAAATGGCTGTATATTTCTACCCTGCCCTAGGAAATAAAGGGATAAGAATGAATTTATATACAGATAACTTGGGAACTTGGGTGAGGTTGTTAAGAAAAAAAAAAAAAAAAAGCTTCTGCATTAACAAAAGTTAAGTAGGACATGAAGGTCATTATACTGAAAAAAACAACGAGTTGCAATGAATACCTCACAAACCACCACTGTCAAACTTTCTCAATGTTCAGATAAACGATTCTGGATGTTTCAGCATGAAGTTTGACTACCTATGGCAGAACATTCAAATTAATATCTTCTGAAAGACGTAGTTATGTTTCTCTCTATTGTTAAAACACTAGAAATAAGTAAGAAAAAGTGATTAGTGCATTCCATGTTCTCGGAATTTTTTTTTCCCAGCCTCCTCTTTTGTTTGGGGAAAGTTTTTGTTTTTCAATTTTGCTTCATTTTGTTTGGTCTTTACCATGGTTTGTCCCCATTCGCAAAGTCACCTCATACTTGGGGAAAGTTTTCAGAGCTCCTATCATCAAAATGCCCTTTCAGTCTGCAATAAGGAGAAGCAGAGGTGTTGAACACCCCTGGCTCCCTTGTCTTCAGATGCACTTTGCAGGAGTTATATACTCCACAGATCAGACTGAAGTCACATGACAGTAACAAGTTGAATGATTTCCTCTATTTGATAGAACAAAGTGAGAAAACTAGGAGCATCCATGCCAGATAATAATTTAGAAGGGAGTAGAGGATTTATTCTAGAGCAAGTGGTAAACAGTTTCTGGGAAACAACCTGGGGGTACTACTATATGAGCCCATTTCTCCCAAGCCTAGTATCCATTTATATATGTAGGTGTAAAGTTGGTAACCAGTTTCATATGAATGGAAAACCTGTAAAAAAGAGCTCAAAGACCTGAGTGTGGTTTTGTTTTCTTCTGTTTTGTTTTGAGGACATTTTGTGCCCATATCGTCATTCATACCTGTTTTAAATATTTTATGTCTAAAATATATACATATTAAATGCAAATACGTACATAAAGATGAATAGGTTTAAATACATAATCTAAAGTTGCTGTTGCACAAAAATAATTTAAATAATTATTTAAATAATAATTTAAATAATAATTTAATCTATGGGAGATTTGGAATTTATATGCTCAATTAGATAACATAAGATCTACCCTTATGTTTGCCATAAAACCAGATAGTTGACCCCTGGGTCAGGTCTGGGTGAGTTGTATAAAATTACTTTCTCTAATTCTTACTGCAAATTTATATGTCAACACACAGAACTACGAATCTCATAAAATTTGATGAAACAACTTTCCTAAGACATTTTTCACCGTGTTCAATAGTTTCTCCTCTACAAGAATTGATGGAAAAAATTATCATGTGTACTTAGGACTGGACATTTCCCTTGAAAATTGCATTGTTTGTTTCTTCTAGACTCTGTGAATATGTAAATGAGCCTGGCTTAATCATCTAATGGTCGTCTAATAATTTATCTCCCATATACAACCAGTGAATAAGCTATCATTGGCCTTGTTTTCAAGTTTTCTCTTTATTTTATTGGTAGTGTATTCTCCTGGACTCTATTCATTTATTTTTGAAATATTTTAATATTATGTATATTATGTGCATATTTTTGTAAATAATTGTAAGCCATTTTTGGAACTATATATAATTTAAATAATGGATTTGTATGCTGATTGATAACTGTAAGATGGTTCAGGGCTTAAATCTTCAAATCTTTAAGTTATAAGGTTACTAAAATTTTGATTTAATCACTACTGCCACCATTGGGAAACTATAGAAAATTATCCTACTTTATGGTCTCTCATAAGGTTTATAAAAATCCTGGCATTTTCAACCAGAGAGCTTTGATGCTGTAGGTATTTTTATTCTATACTTAGAATCTATTTTATCTGACATTATACATTTGTGATTTTTCACTGATAATGTACCATAGCACAAGTTGTTATTCCTGGACAGCTTCTATTCTACAGAGCATAATTATTTTCCAACTTTTTGTACAATTTGCTCTATCTTTGGAATCTTAAGTACTAATTTTCGAGTTAGTTATTTTCCTGTATTTATAGCTCATGAATATCATTCACTCTAATCATGCTCTTTTTGCATTTTTTATTGGTTCTTTTTAGTTATACATGACATTAAAATCCATTTTGATATAATTATATAAGCATGGAACATAACTTATTTTAATTAGGACCCCTTTCTTGTGGATGTACACAATGGTGAGATTTACTGTGGCATATTCATATGTGTACACAGGAATATTATGTCATATTCATACCACTGTCTTTTCTTTTCCTATCTCCCCTCCCAATCTCCCCATCTTCTATTTAACTGTTCAAACTATTCAATTGCTTTCTCTACCCCAACTTTATCCTTTCCCCCAAATCTAATATATTTATGTATCATCCTTCTGTATCTGTATGCTTCTAAAATGTGTTGCTTTGTGTGTACAACTTGAATTGTAACAAAAAGTAGAAAACTATGCTTCATGCATAATGCACTTCATTTAGCATTCTCTTAGAAACCTTCCCATATCACTCTGTCTCCTGTATCTACCTTCTACATAGAATTTCATACTGTGCATCTACTGTACTTCACTAATGTGGTCCTATAGGGTGAACGTATCAGGTGTGCTTCTAACACCTCATTACCATTAAATTGTCATGGTAAACACACTGCCACAAGCTCTCCCTAACCACTTTACCACCAATGGTGCATGAAGATTCCCACCTATTACCCTTCCTTGCAGACTCTGGGTTTCTCAGACTTTCTGATTTTCCAAAGTTTGAAATGTAAAATGATACTTTCTTTTAATTTCATTTATCTCATTACTAGTGGACTTAAGTACCATTCATTTATGTTTGGGGGTTTTGTTTATTTTGTAAAATTTTAATCTTATCATTAATGCTTGTGCAACATTATCTTTTCATCCCTGAAAGCACTGACAGAACATACTGCACTTTCCTTTAACTTAAGAAATAATGGAGGAAACTTTTCAAAAGTTGCTCACTTGCTCAGAAATATAACCACCACTTTTGTTCCTGGTCAGAGGTTTGACAAAAATTCATGAAGTGTCCCAGAAAGGGAGTGATCCACATGCCGCAGTTAAAAGCAAAACATTATAAAAGTTAACAAAATAAGATCTAGTATTTTAAATAACAAAAGAGATAAGTTATAATAAATAGCCAATTTCAGGAAGAAAGGAGGAGGAAGAAGAAAGTAAAAGAATGTCACAACTAAATGTAGAGATCAGCTGAGTCCCCTGTCATTTCCGTGCATTGAGCTGCATGCATTCACTCTCTAACAAGGGGACCTGAAAAACTCAAAGAAGCATATTGACCAACAGGACTGAGAAATCCAGGAGACATTCAGGTTTTGGTTAGGGTTAATCTGGACTCTTCTGTGAGTTTGTTACCTCCAACTTCTTTTCTGTATGATTTCATCCATAGATGTGTTTCTCTAGTGCTGAAAAAATAATTTGAGTGATTTATACCCAAGATGATAACATACAAAGCAAGAAAGAGCATCTCTTTTCCCTACCATCAAATGTGAAAATCAGGCCACATATAAACTGAGCCAGCCACATTAGGACAGGTGCATACCCTGACTCATCTCTTAAATGGATCCCTATGATTTTTGTCTTGATTTATAGATTGCCTGCTCAATCTTTAGCTTATCACATTGTCAAGGATGGAACTTCATGATTCCCTTGAGCTGATCATCATAGCTGAGTGAAATCAATGAAGAGGAACCATCTTGCTGCCATGAAAATGTGGGACAGTGGACTGGAAGCTACAGGGCTGGTAACCAATCATGTCCAAACCAGGTAAAAAGACTTCAGCTGGCACTGTTTACTCCCCCATCCCACGTTTTTGCCCTTACCTCTGCTCCTGTCACAACTTCATTTTCCAATTATTTCCCTATATTTTAGAACCCTCTCAGTGAATGTTTGGCAAACAAATAGTAAAAGCTAGATGTGTGATGAATGAAGAAAGGACAAATGGATGCATGAATGAAATTTTCAGGAGGAAATCCATGTGAAAATTTCTTACACATGACTTCACCTGCACATGGTCTCTCTAGATGTTCCCTTGCCCTGTGGTCCCTCTTCCCAGCTGCCTAAGCAAAATAAAGCCAAGTCCCTTTACCCAACTTCATCTAAGTAAGTTACTCTACCAGGAAACTAAGGAAAACAGAAACAATGAAAATAATAAACTGCAAAATCCAATTGGGTAAGCTGCATTTTCAAGCTTAGAACACAGCGATGATCTTTTTTTCTTTTCATTACTTTATAGTCAATGTGCACCTGCTGCATAGTCAATGTACAGAAGGTGCCTGAGAACTGTTTGTTTAATCAGTTGATGAATTTTAAAGCAAATGAAGTCTTGTCATGGATGTCTTAACTCACACTGCCAGTTAGGGTCATTAGTTAATCCCCATTTGTCAGGATTTCTGAATTTTCTAATTTGTCTCCCTATGGAAATTTATTTATAGTCCCTGTTTAAGTACTCACAGTGCTTTTGCAGTCATTCATAGCTATGTACATAATGGTACAAAATGGGAGTCAAATGAAGAACACATTCCCTACAAAAGATTAAAAAGAAAGTGATGCTCTGTCCTCAGGTTTCACTACAGGATGCTCATGCTTTGTGTGCCATGTGCTTTGTGTGCTCCTGTGCCATGTTTCTCACACTTTTGTGCTCTTTGTTACTGATTTTGCCAATTAAAATTGTGCCAAACATGCCTCTACAGCCCTATTTAATGTTCTTAAACTCAAAAAGACTGTGATGTGTTTTACAGAGAAAGAATGCATTTTAGATAAGCTTTGTTACAGTTACAGTGCTGTTGGCTGTAAGTTCAACGTTAATGAACAAAGCAATACAATGTAAAAAGACAAAATCTGATGATTATTAGGTGAACCTACTTTGGAAAGTAAAATCTATAATGCTATGATAAAGCTATGACAAAAAAACAAATTTCTGGTTTCCTGAGATGACAACTGATTTTTTTTTTTTTTTTTTTTTTTTTTTTTTGCATATGGTAGACAACATTGTAGGAAGGTTGAAGGTCAAGGAAATTTGTGATCACATTCATCAGGGTCAGAAAATTATTAAACATATCTCAGATAATGATTTTGTTTAAATAAACACTAAATAAAATGAATTTCCTGTAAATATATACTAACTAAGATCGTTTAAACAAAATACACAAGAACAGGTTATATATTCATCAAGTAAGAAAAATATTGTGAAAAGAAACTCAAGGGTGCCTAATCCTCTATTTAACCTAGGAACATGGCTCAGAGTTTGCTAATGCTGCATTTGCAACAGCAACTATATAGAGCATAACTGCTGTGAATAATGAGAATGTACATTACTTACCTGGACGCTACTTTGTTCCTGAAGAACAGCACTTTTACACCTCCTTTTTGATTCTCTCTTCAGAAATGCACTTGGGCCCTGTTTCAAGTATCACCACCATGACATACTTCTCAACCTTCAATGCATCTGTCAGTCTTCTAATGATTTTGTTAAAATGAATATTACAATTCAGTAAGTTTGAGATCAGCCCCAGAGTCTACATGTCTACCAATCTCCAATGTAATTAAACTGCCATTTGACCATAAATCACACTGAATACAGAGGACCTTCATCCTTCTGGGCTCTTTTAGTTTAGAGTACTTGGAACAGTAGTTTCACTCTAATAGTTCCCCATAATAGAATAGAAAAATTAGAAAGAGAAAAAGCTGTGTTCCTTCTTAGAGACTCTGAGAAAAAAACTGTTCAATTAGGAGAGAATGAAGTCTCTTGGCCAATCAAGACTTTTAACCAGAAGGGCATCAAATGTCTCAACTACAATACAGCTGTCAGGAAGGCATAGAATTTTTTTAAAAACTGCAAACCTTACATAAATTCAACACAACTGTTTATTGAGAACATATTACTTTAAGGCCAGACATTTCACCAGGGATACAAATACTTAAAGGTATGTGCTTTGCTCTCAGATTTCTAAAAACTTAAAAGAAATGAAGCTACACAACTGCTACAGAGCCTAGGGTGCAAGGGGTACAGTTCAAATGTGGGGAAGCACAGATGGAGGAGAGATTGCTTCCCACTGTGAATCTGAAATGCATCTGATGATCCATTAACTAACCAGGGAGGGCTTCCTTGGATCCTATTCCATTCAGAGTTAAGTTACAGAAGCCAGGTCACAACACAAATCCTGCAAGATTACATCGAGTGCATACTGGTAACTGATCATGCAGTAGAAATAAATTACAAAGGTTTCAAAGGAGAGTTGAAGCACCATCACCACATGGTGTTCAGGGTACACAGGGCACCTGGGTGGCTGGGTCCTCACTTCAAAGGGAGAGCACTGCAGGGAGCTTCACAGTGTGTCCTAAGTGAAGCAAATGAGAACAGAGAAGTAACAGACCTTCATAAAGTGGAGGTGAAATCTGAGGAGGAAGTGGGAATGGGGCTGGGAGGAGGAAAAGTAAGAAAAATCGAAGAAACAGGGAAGGCCATTGGGGAGGAGAGACACAGGAGAAAGAACTCACCAGCGTTTCATAAACCAAAATCCAAGCCCTGTCAGAAGAGCCAGGGCCACTATCACAGCCAAGAGGATCAAGCCCAGGGAACTGTGAGGTGCTGCAGATTCAAGCGGACACCAAGGATCTTGTTTCAAGTTCACTCCCTGTTTTACCCCATGTTCTCCCAATTTGCTGTGTTGATTTGTGCTATTTTCTTTTAGTTTCTACCTCACCAATCTTTCTTCTTTTTTTAATCTCATCCTTTTTCACAGATTAATCCTTCAACCATCCTACATCTTTCTTCATCTACAAACCTTTATTTTTAATTCCTTCATGCCTTGGATTATCATATTTGTCTTCTTTTTGGGTCTGGAATTCCTAAAATTCCAATTTTTCAGCTGACCCTTATACCCTGGCACAGAACCACCTCTCCCCATTTCCAGCCTGGGTCCCAGCTCTTACCACCCCAGTAGAGGATGAGGTCCTGCCCTCCTAGACTGCTGTGCTTCACCCTGCAGGACAGGCCAGCTGCCTCCTCAGCTGCCACATCCAGGGTTGCTTGGAGATACCACGTCCCATCAGCGTTGGGCAGGAAGTCACCTCTCTGAGTGCCCTGCTGCTCCTGCTCACCCCGCATCCACATCACCCACACAGGTTTTGGGTAGAATCCAGAGACATAGCACACGAGTAATAGATGGCCAGGTCCAGGGCTGGGACCACTGGACAGCCAGGCCTCAGGCTTCACTGCAAAGGACAGAAAAGACATCCAGACACAGTCTCTAACACAGACTGAGAGGTTCAGACTCCACAAAAGACTACAAAGACACTTTGTCCCCTCTTCTGGAATGTCACTCATTATCCTTTTCTCTTTTCATCCTGACTTTGACATTAAAATAGAAAAATTCTTGGAGATCGGGTACAAGACCAACCTTGTCGCTGGAGATGAGCCTTCCCTGCATCAAGAAGACCCAAGGTGAAACGTGGGCAATTGTCACTGAGGAGCCATTGTACTCTGTGTGTGTAGTCTTGGCTCAGATTGAGTAGTGTGCAGGCTTTCTGGGCCTTTCTTCCACCCTTCGGAGATGGTAACCATGTTTCATTTTGGAAACTCAGGAAATCATATCCTTGTATAGCAGCCTGCACAAAGCCTACGAAGCCCTTCCCAGAGTGCAGTTCACAGCCTGTTGCCATCTGTATATCAGCTGGATCTGGGAAAGAGGAATAATGAATTAGAGAAGAGGAAGAAAAAGAAGGAAATGGAATGAGAGGAAGCAAAAGACAATAGAGGCAGAAGGGAGTTTTGGGAATTTAAGGGAATGGACCCAAGTGTGGTTTGATCAGAGGTTCACAGAAAGGGGAACTGGTAAGAGCTGGAGGTGGAGGAAGAGATGATAATATGAGTAAGGGAGGGAACTGTTCAAAGCTGAGAGTGATGTTGGGGGGCAGGGGACAGAAAGGACTTCTGAGAGGAAGCTGAGACTGTAACAAACCAGGGTGAATGTATCCATGGTTACTTTGATGGTTTAGACAGATGACTGATGAGATTAAATAGGAGGGAAAATTCACACTTTAAGGACTCAACCAAAGAGTGAGGAAGTGAGGGTATCTGATTGAAGGCTGGGGAAGGGTGGATACAGGATGATTCTGAAGAGAGTCAATAAAACACAACCTTGCCATCAATGAGAGAGCAGTTTATAAGTGGCAAAAACTGAAGATTTTTAAGAATCAAGGTCTGGTTTACAGCATGTGTGGAGTGTGATGGGAGTCTTATGCTGAAGAGAGTGGAGTAAGATTCAGAACACAGAGTAGACCGTTTCCTACAGGAATAAAAACTTCACTGAGACCCCCCAACTGTCCTTCCTTTCTTCTCCCCAACAAAGGGGATAAAACTCACCTTCAGACATCAAGTGATGAGTGTAAAATTCCTGAAATCCAATGAAGTTTATCCAGAAAAACTTTTCCAGATCTATCCACTCCTTGTCACTGAAGTTGCCCCTGGACCAGGGATACAGGAAAATGAAGGTACCAGAGCTGCTGTTCCAGCGGTGAGTCTGCAGCTCACCCAACCAGCCTGAGCACAGATGTACCCAGGAATGGTTGTGAAAGGATGAGGTCTGGATGAGATGGTAGGAGACAGGCTCTCCAAACCCTGTGGCAAAAGGATAGATGGAATGGGGAGAAATGGAACTTTGGGAGGGAGAGACTTGGGGAAGACTCAGAATCTGGAGAAATGGAGAGCCACCGCTAGCTTAGCTGACATTTGCTTGCCCCAGGGTCCCAAGCTCTATCAGCAACCTCCATAAGGGCACAGGGAGCTTGAGTAGGACACTCAGAATGGGGCCAGCGTGGCAGGCACTCTTTCTCCACAGGTACATGCAGGGGGAACTGCCATCTCCACACCATACACACACACACACACACACACTTGCACACAACTGGTCAGTTGCCCCAGTTCTTACCAACTTCACTGTCACCACCTAGGAAGAGAGCAGCTGCCAAGGGAAGCAGCAGCCACAGCATGGCACTTGCAGATGGTATTTCTCTCAGAGAATTTGGTCTTTGATTTCTATTCAAAACAAACCTACCCCACAGACCTCTCTTCTGACTTCCTTATTCAACCAAAAACAAACCTATGCTTCCTAAACAAGGAAAACCTGCCCCCTCCCAGAACCCTGACCACCCACTCAGTTTCCCATTTCCCCTGCTATTCTGACTCTGCTCAGTCTTCCAACTTCTCTCATTGTCATGAACTTCCATCCTGTTCATCTTCCCTATTTCAACTGCTGTGGGACAAGTCTTATGTGCACTGAACAGTCACTTGACCACTACAGACACTTCTTTCTATGTTGGGTATTGAACACAGGGTCTTAAGCACTTTCTGTTATTTGTATAATTTTGATTTATCCCGCCATGTGTTCTCTTCCCTATCCATCCCCCCCTCCACCACATTCATGTCTCTGACATCACTGGTTACTTTATGTACCTTTTCAGAATCCCCTTTTATGATTGCCTTCTAGACCAGTATCAACTAATGAGTCTCTGGACCATGTATTCAGAGCTGGTTTCATGGGGCATGCAGAAGTTCAGTAACACATTTAATGCTCCATGATCATCACCTTGAATATTATAGTAATGTTATTGAATGTTGTAGTAATTTTATTGAATTTGTGTTTCTTAAGTGAAGTTCAATGAAACTTATATGGCAGGTCACAGGAGCCTCCTCACTTTATGTAGGCTTCTTCCTTCCACAGCCTCACCTGCATGCCCAAAACTCTACCACCTACATGCTCCTTGTTGTCTGTGGCCTTGACGACTCTCAACTCTCACTATCCACCTCCATGCTGCCACCATTGCAGTGACCATGTCTCTTTAGCACAGCAGGCCCCTTCTGCCATCATCCTTGGCCACTATCTCAAACCAGGGAAGCAGGAAGGAAGAATGGGACATGCACCCAACAGTGTGTGAGCAGAACATGGGCGCAGCTAACCCATCCACAGTCTGAACCAAGTTGTTTTGTAACTTATTCAAGGTGAACCTCTTGCCCACTCTTGTTCCAAGTATCACATGCATCTCCATTTATTCAGTTGCAATTTCTCAGTGGTCACCCATGTGACAAGTGTTGGGGTGACCACTTTGCAAAGGGGAGATTGACTTTACCCTTCACTCCTACAGGGAAAAGAATCATTTGAGCAGCTGGGGCAGCAGCAACCAGAGAGCCAGTGGGCAGTTTGTCTGTAATAATGGAATGGGACCCCCAGGTGCCTACGAGTTCCTGCAATCATCCTGTGAGTATCCTGTGAGTACCCAAGGGGTGCAAATCAAATAAAAAGCACAGAGATATAATCTTCCACAGCACAGATATGAGAAGTTTAGTATTTTAGTAACTTTAAAAACTCTTGACCCACCTCCACCTTTTGAACACAAACCTGCTATAGTGTGAATCATTATGTCTTCCCCCAAGTTCACATATTGGAATCCTAACCACCCTTGTGATGGTATTAGGAGGTGAAGCCTTTGGAAGGTGATTAGGTTATGCCATTTCAACCCTTGGAAAGGAGATTAGTGCCTTATAAAAGGTATCCCAGAGAGACCCCATAACCCTTCCATCATGTGAAGACATAGTCTGAAGGTAATTTTGAAGGTACCAAAATGCAGATCCCGCTACTACAAGATAGAAACCAAATCTACCTTAATCTTGGACTTCGCAGACTCCAGAAATTTGAAAAATAATTTTCTCGTGGTTACAAATTCCCCAGTCTGTATGGCTTTCTGTGACAGCAGCCTGAATGGCTAAGACAAGGCTCCACATTTTCACTTTTCCTTGGATCCCTGCTCTTGAGTGTGGGGTGAAGAAAGCAAGTAGAGAACAGTTGGTTTTGAGTAGGAAAGAGAGAGAAGAAATAAGGAATGAGTTTCTGGGACCAAAATACTATGAACTGATATGAGAAATTAAGTGTATGCCAGAATGAGAAGAAGGAGGAAGAGGGGTGTTTATTGAGTTGTTATTGTTGCTTTATGCTCTGTGACCAAAAGACCTTGCATAAACACATTTTTAACTAATTTTATTTTTAAAATTTTTTTTATTTTTTCTATTTAGTTATACAAGACAGCAGAAATTTTTTGATTCACTGTACACCAATGGAGTCCAACTTTTCATTTCCCTGGTTGTACACGATGTAGGTTCACACCATTCATGCAATCATACGTGTACATAGGGCAATGAAGTTCATCTCATCCCACCATGTTTTCCACACCCCTACCCCCTCCCCACCCCTCATTCCCCTCTATGCAATCCAAAATTCCTCAAATTATCCCTTACTCACTCCCATTGTGTATCGGCATGCACTTAGAGAAAAATTTGGCCTTCAGTTTTTTGGGATAGGCTTATTTTCCTCAGCATGATATTCTCTAACATCATCCATTTATTGCAAATGTCATAATTTTGTTCTCCTTTAAGGCTGCGTAATATTCCATTGTGTATATATACCACAGTTTCTTTTTCCAGTCATCTTGAAGGACATCTAGGTTTGTTTCACAATTTACCTATTATGAATTGAGCTGCTAGAAACATTCATGTGGCTGCATCACTGTAGTTGGCAGATTTTTAAGTCCTTTGGGTATAGGACAAAGAGTGGGATAGTTGGGTAAAAGATGGTTCCATTCCAAACTTTCTAAGGAATCTCCATACTACTTTCCAAAGTGGTTGCACCAATTTGCAGTCCCACCAGCAATGTTTTGAGTGTGCCTTTTCCCCCACATTCTCACCAACACTTATAATTGCTTATATCCTTGATACTTACAATTCTGACTGCAGTGACATGAATTCTAAGAGTACATTTCTTTTTTTAATTTTTTTATTTGTTCTAATTTATTGTACATGACAGTAGAATGCATTTATACATTTTGATAGATCATACATAAATGGAGTGTAATTTCTCATTTTTCTGGAGTTACTTTATATTAGAGTAGCTTGATTTGCATTTCTCTAATTTCTAGAGATTGTGAACACTTTTTCATATATTTGAGAATCGATGGTATATCTTATTCTGTGAAGTTTCTGCTCAGGTCCTTAGCCCATTTATTGATTGGGTTATTTGTATTTTTGGTGTTAAGTTTTTAAGTTTTTTATATATACTGGAGATTAATGCTGTATATGAGGTGGGTGTGGTAAAGGTTTTTTTCCCACCCTATAGGCTCTCTCTTCAGTTATTGATCATTTCCTTTGCTGAGAAAAAAAAAAAAATTTTAGTTTGAATCCATCCCATTCATTTTTTAACTTAATTTTTATTTGTTCTAATTTGTTCTACATAACAACAGAATAACCAAAAAACCAAATAGCCCAACCAATAAATAGGCTAAGGAATGGAACAAATACTCACAGAAGAAGATATAAAATTGATCGGCAAATATACGAAAAAATGTTCAACATCTCTAGCAATTAGAAAAATGCAAATCAAAACTACTCTAAGATTTCATCTCACTCCAATTAGAATGGCAATTATCAAGAATACGAGCAACAATAAATGTTTGCGAGTCTCACCGGACATCCTGTGTGGAAAGGGTTCCTGTCAGAGGGATGGGCTGGCTATAAATTAATCACTAAGAAGTTTATGTAACAGAGAAAAAACACAGGAAACAGAATTATCTTTGGAATGGGGTGTGACAGGCTGAGCCACGCTAAAGGGTCTGGCTCTAACAAAATGGAGGAGCCCACATTCTCTTTATTTATAGCCTTACAGATCAGTAGGAGCTTCTTCTATGAGAAACGGGATGTGGGGTGGAGACAAGCAAACCATTTTGCTCTAGCAGTTTATTTTCACATCCAGAATCTGTAGACTCCAGCGGTGAACCCATCTGCTTGGAGAACCACACACTTCAAGCAATCTGGAGCAATGTTTCATAACTGCCAGTTCCTGAGAGCTGGATTCCCATGTCTGATGCCTCAACTAAGCCTCCGTTTATTTGCAGGCTATGGATGGCACTCCACAGATGAGCATGTGGGGGAAGAAGTACACTCATTCATTGCTGGTGGAATGTAAAATGGTGAAACCACTGTGGAAAGCAGTATGGAGATCCCTCAGGAAACTTGGAAAAAACCATCATTGGACCCAGTTATCCCACTCCTCAGTTTACACCCAAAGGACTTAAAATCAACATGCTACAGTGACACAGCCACATCAATGTTTAAAACAGCCCAATTTACCATAGATAAAATAGGGAACCAACCTAGATGCCCTTCAAGAGATTAATGGAATTAATTAAGATAGGAATTTAATTTCATTTTGCTGCATAAGGATTTCAAATTTTGCCAGCACCACTTGTTGTAATAAATAATATGTACTATTTATTACATATATATATATATATATATATATGCAATGCACTATTACTCAGCTTAAAAGAAGAATGAAATTATGGCGTTTATTGGTAAATGGTTAGAGTTAGAGGTTATCATGCTAAGTGAAATAAGTCATGGCATTTATTGATTCTTGGTTTCATTTCTTGCACTTTAGGAGTCTGGTTAAGGAAGTCTAGCCCTAAGTTAACATGACAAAAATTTGGGCCCACCTTTTGTTTTGTTTGGTGTAGGGTCCCTGGACTAATTCCTAAGTCCATGATCCATATTGAGTTCAACTTCATAAAGGGTAAAAGATAGCAATTTAATTTCATTTTGCTGCATAAGGATTTCAAATTTTTCCAGTACCCCTTGGTGTTGAACAGGCTATTTTTTCTCCATTTTATGTTTTTGGTGCCTTTGTCCAATAAGAGATAAATGTGCTTATGTGGGTTTGTCTGTGTCCTCTATTCTATACCATTGGTATGCATGTCTATTTCGGTGCCAATACCTTGGCATTTTTGTTACTATTGCTCTGTAGTGAGGTTGAAGGTCTGGTATCGTGATGCCTCCTCTTTCACTCTTCTTATTAAGGATTGCTTTCACTATTTTGGGTATATTATTTTTCCAAATGAAACTCATGATTGCTTTCTCTATTTCTATGAGGAAAGATGTTGGGATTTTAATAGGATTCACACTGAATCTGTAGTATGGTCATTTTGACACTATTAATTCTGCCTAGCCAAGAACATGGGATATCTTTCCATCTTCTAAGACTTTCTTAAATCTCTTTCTTTAGTGTTCTGTAGTTTTCATTGTAGAGTTCTTTCAACTCTTTTGTTAT
The DNA here is from genome assembly GCF_902686455.1 of Sciurus vulgaris. Taxonomy (NCBI): domain Eukaryota; kingdom Metazoa; phylum Chordata; class Mammalia; order Rodentia; family Sciuridae; genus Sciurus; species Sciurus vulgaris. The sequence continues at coordinate 119,108,983 of NC_136461.1, read as the reverse complement.
ATTGATTCTCAAGTATTTTATTGTTTTGAGGCTATTGTGAATGGGGTTGTTTTCTTAATTTCTCTTTCAGAGGATTCATCCCTTATGAATAGAAATGCATTCAATTTATGGGTGTTGATTTTATATCCTGCTACTTTGCTGAATTTGTTAGTTATAGAGATTTTCTGGTGAATTATTTTGGATCCTCTAAATACAGAATCACATCATAGCCAAATAGTGATAGTTTGAGGTCTTCTTTTCCTATTTGTATCCCTTCAATTTCTTTGTTCTGTCTAATTGCTCTGGCTAGTGTTTCAAGGACTATGTTGAATAGAAGTGATGAACTGTCTTGTTGCAGTTTTTAGAGGGAATGCTTTCAGTTTTTCTCCATTTAGAAAAATGTTGGCCAAGGGCTTATAACAGATAGCCTTTTCAATGTTGAGGTACATTCCTACTATCCCTAGTTTTTCTAGTGTTTTGAACATGAAGGGGTGCTGTTTTATGTCAAATGCTTTTTCTGCATCTATTGAAATGATCATTTGATTCTTGTCTTTGAGTTTATTGATGTGATGAATTACATTTATTGATTTCCATAAGTCGAACCATTGATTTCTGTAGGTTGAACTTGCATCCCTGGGATGAACCCCACTTGATCATGGTGCACTATCTTTTCAATATTTTTTATGTGACTTGCCAGAAAATCATTGAGAATTTTTGCATATATTTTCATCAGAGATATTGGTCTGAAGTTTTCTTTCCTTGTGTCTTTATCTGGTTTTGGTATCACAGTGATACTAGCCTCATAGAATGAGTTTGGGAGGGTTCCCTCCTCTTCTATTTCATGGAATACTTTGAGGAGTATTGGTATTATTTATTTTTGAAGGTCTTACAGAACTGGGCTGAGTGTCCATCTGTTCCTCGGCTTTTCTTGGTTGGTAGAATTTTGATGGCATCTTCTATTTCATTGCTTGAAATTGATGTGTTTAAATTGTGTATGTCCTCCTGTTTCAGTTTGAATAGATCATATGTATCTAGAAATTTGTCAAGGTCTTCAAGATTTTCTATTTTGTTGGAATATAGGTTTTCAAAATAGCTTCTGAATATCTTTTGTATTTCAGTAGTGTCCATTGGGATATTTCCTTTTTCTTCACAAATTTTAGTAATTTAGCTTTCTCCTCCTTTTTTTTAATTAGTGTGGCTAACATTTATCAATTTTGTTTATTTTTCAAAGAACCAACTTTCTGTTTTGTCAATTTTTTCAATTTTTTTGTTCGTTTCAATGCCACTGATTTCAGCTCTGATTTTAATTATTTCCTGTCTCTCCCACTTTTTGTGTTGGTCTGTTCTTCTTTTCCTAGGGCTTTGAGATGTAATGTTAGGTTATTTATTTGTTGACTTTTATTCTTTTATTGAATGAGCTGAATTGAAAATGCAATGAATTTTCCTCTTACTAGTGCTTTCATAGTATCCCAGAGGTTTTGCTATGTTGTATCAGTGCTCTCATTTACCCCTAAGAATGTTGTCGCCTCCCTGATACCTTCTGCTATCCATCATTAAATAGCATATTATTAGTTTCCAGGTGTTGGAGTAGTTTCTATTTTGTACTTAATCATTAATTTCTAATTTCATTCAATTATGATCTTATAAAATGCAAGGTAGTATCTCTATTTTTTTGTATTTGCTAAGAGTTCCTTTGTGACATGATATATAGTCTATTTTAGAGAAAGATCCATGTATTGCTGAGGAAAAAAGGGTATTCACTTGTTGAGGGATGGAATATTCTATATATGTCTGTTAAATCTAAATTATTGATTGTATTATTGAGTTCCATAGTTTCTATGTTCAGTTTTTGATTGAAAGATCTAACCAGTGGTGAAAGAAGTGTGTTAAAGTCACCCAGTATTATTGTGTTGTGGTCTATTTGATTCATGAAATTGAGAAGTGTTCAATGAACATGGATGCTCTGGTGTTTGGGGCATAAATATTTATGATTGTTATATCTTGTTGATTTATGATTCCCTAAAGCAATATGAATTGTCCTTCCTTATCCCTTCTGACTAATTTTGGCTTGAAGTCCTTATCTGATAGAGGATGGAAACTCCTGCTTTTTTATGCAGTCTGTGTGCATGCTACACTTTTTTTCATCCTGTGGATGTTTTTTCCTGTGAGTTGAGTCTCTTGAAGGCAGCATTTTTTGGGTCTTTTTTAAATCCAATCTGCCAGTCCATATTTTGGTTAATGAGTTTAGGACATTAATATTTAGGGTTATTATTAAGGTATGATATTCTCAGTCTTTTGGGCTTATTTCTGTTTGTTTTTTTTTAACTTGAATTGGTTTCTTCTTTGATTAGCTTTTCCTTTAGTGTATTTCCTCCCTTTGCTGACTTTAAATGTTATTTTTCATTTCCTCCTCACAAAATATTTTGCTGAGAATGTTCTCTAGTGCAGGCTTTCTAGTTGTAAATTCTTTTAACTTTTGTTTATCATGGAAGGTTTTTATTTCATCATCAAATCTGAAGCTAAGTTTTACCGGATATGAGATTCTCAGTTGGCACCCATTTTCTTTTACAACTTGAAATATGTTGTTCCAGGCCCTCCTAGCTTTTAGGGTCTAGGTTGAGAAATCTGCTGATATTCAAATTGGTTTCCCTCTATCTGTAATCCGATATTTCTCTCTTGAAGCCTTTAAGGCTCTATCCTTATTTTGTATGCTAAGTATTTTCATTATAATGTGCCTTGGTGTGGATCTGTTGTAATTTTGTACATTTGGTGTCCTGTGTGCTTCTCATATTTGATATTCCATTTTGTTCTTAAATTTTGGGATATTTTCTAATATTATTTTGTTGAATACATTTTTCATTCCTCATTTTTCATTTGGCCTTTTCATGTTATCCAACAATTTTTGGAGATTCTGTTCATGATTTCTTAATATCTTATCTGGGTGGTCAACTTTATTTTCAAAAGTAAATATTTTGTCTTCATTGTCTGAGGTCTTGCCTTCCAAGTAATCAAGTCTGTTGGTAATGCTTTCTATTGAGTTTTTTATTTGCTTTATTGTTTCCATCACTTTAAGGATTTCTGTTTGCTTCCTGAATTTGCTCTTTTAACTGTTTATTGAAGTGATCATTTATTGTCTGCATTTGCTTCTTTATATCATCCTTTACTTCACAGATCATTTTAATTAAGTATATTCTGAACTCATTCTTTGACATTTCTTCTGTGCACTCAATAGGTTCTATTAATGTAGCATCTGGTTTGTTTGGGGGTGCTTTATTCCCTTGTATTTTTTTTTTTATATTCATGTGTCTTCCCCTCCAGCTGTGCAGATCCAAGGTATTACAGTTTCCACCCTAGAGATTTATAATGTCCCTGCAGGTTGCCAATACTTTACCTTTAAGGGGGATATCAATATTAATAGCACCCAATACAAATAATATGCAGCCTTAAGCCAAAAAGGTCCTATTAAGACATTAACAGTTTTGTCACAATAAACAGAGATGATGTATTCAATTATTATCTGCAACATAAATATTATGTTTGCAATAAGGTCTACAATTTCTACTGGTGTACACAGATAGCATGTGGCAGGATTGTAGAATGTGATGTTAATGAGGTTAAAGATGAGAATATAGAGGTTTTAGATCATAGGTAGAGTGAAAGAGGAATGAAAAGAAATTGATTATTAGTAGGAGAAAAGGGAGAAAGAGACTCTGAGGAAACAAATAATAGGAAAATAGAAAGAGCAAGTAAAAAAAAAAAAAAAAAGAAAAGAAATCAAAAATAAAAGAATCTACAACCAAACTGTAATACACTATTCAAACCTCCCAGTCCTCAGTAGCCTGATGCATGGAAAGTACTTGATTTCAAAAATGTTGGGGATATGAGAGCAGGTGATGAAAAAAAAGTAGGGAAAAGAAAAATAAAAGAGTCTTGAAGGAAAACTGAACAATTGTTTCTGCTGGAGATCAGTATCTTCTCTGCTTCCCTTCTGATAGGTGGGGTTGTCTGGAGTTTTCTGGTAACTCCACCCTCAGGATGATGAAAGTTACTATTGTAGGAGGATTAGACTTGGAGGCAGAACTCCTGGAAGCCGGCTATAGCCATTGCCAGTCCCACTAGAAGACTGCACCCCAGGACTCTCCTTTGGGGTCCACTCATGTGCTGTAGGAGGCTGATCTTATCACCTAACCTCATTTGTGGACACCATAGTTCCTAGTCTCTAATTTAGTCTTTCAATATTATCTCTCCTGCCCCACCCTCTCAACTTCCCAATCAGGATCCTCTCTCTCCAGAGGTCTTGGAGCTGAGCACAAGAACTTGTGAGTCTGTCAAGGAAAATGTTCTGTATTAGGCAGATCAGGACCAGGCGTTAAGAGCTGTAGGCCAGCCATTAAGCTGCAAGCACTGGGCTACTGTATTGGTGGCTACGGAGTGTTTGGGAGACTGCAGATTGAGGAGTCAGAAGACCTTGTTGATGGTCAAACCAGCAGGACCAGGAATCAATGGATGTCATATTGTGGAGGAAGTTGTGGACCAGAATGATGTTGGGTCCCAGCAAGTGCTGCCTGAACTGTCTCTGGGATCCCAGTGGGTGCCAGGATGTTTGGGTGAGCTGGGATCAAAATGCCCTCACACCCTCTTCCAACCTCCCAACCCATTGCAAGGCTCTTTCATATCTCCTCAAGATGGCGACTATTAGCACACCTAGCAGGGATACCTCAGATGTAACCAAGACTGCAGGGACATTGGTGATGCTCTTTCAGGCCCTGGCTCTTGTCCCTAAATGAAAGCGGCCACATCCTTAATTGGTGGCAGCAGTAGCTAACCTGTAGGTACCTTGATACTGGGTTTCTAGTCTCTGGCTGGTGTCCCAAGAGGGATGCTGCCCCAGCTAAAGATGGCAATGGAGGTGTGCCAAGATGGAAGTGAACACTTTCAGAGATGGGGCTGTGAGGGTGGACTGTGCAGTGGCAATGGGCAACCTGTTGGGAGATGTAGCACTATGGGTGGTGCTGAGGCAGGTGGCTGTCTCCAGGCACTGTCCAATGTCCCAAGGTGGAGCCTACCATGTGCATGGAGGGGGAAATGGAAGCACCTGTAGTGTCCCAAGATGGAGTCCTCCACGCCACGCGTTAGTAGATGGGAAGCCACAGCACAACATTATCCGCACAGTGAGTGTAGGGCAGTAGAATCCAAGAACAATTTGAAGGAAAAAAAGTATATTTCAGTTCTCACAGTTTCAGAGATCTTAGTCTATAGATGTCTGGCTCCATTCATCAGGGCCCAAGTTGAGGCAGAACATCATGGCAGAAGAGAGTGGCAGAGGAAAGCAGGTCTGGATGTGGTCACCCAGAAGAAGAGAGAGCAAGAGAGTTCCACTGATCAGGAATAAAATATATGCCCCCAGGAATCCACATCCCCAGCCACACCCTACCAGCCCACAGTGACCACTTGATTATCCCTGACAGAAGATAAATTCACCGATTGGATTAAGGCTCTCATAATCCAATGATTTCACCTCGAAACCTTCTCTCATTGTTACCTCAAACCTCCTTACATGAGCATTTGGGGGACACCTAATATCTAAACCATAACAAGGGAAGCATTAAGGGAGTAGAAGGAGAATTCAAAGTTTTTTCCTGTCAAATTTCCTCTGGCAGAGTAGATCCTGATCCAGGGATGCAGGTAGCAGCTGGTGCTCAAGTCAGAGACCTACTGTGAATCTGCAGGTTCCCAGTATTCTCCACCCCTGAGTGTGCACTTAGCTATGTTGGATAAAAGACAAGATCTGGAGGAGGAAAGGGGGAAGGATGGAGACCATTGGGAGCTGCCTAAGGGTTGCTGAGAGTAGGGAGAGCTGAGAAAAAGCAAGACTGTAGGAAAAAGTCAGATAAAATAGGTGGGAAAGTGACCAGGAGCAAAGAAAGAGAAAATCTTTGAGAGAGAAGATGTTTATACAGATCAATGATAGTTGTGTGCTCCCTGGTCACAGCCAAACCTGAGGCAAAGTCAAGATGGGTAAAATTTATGTCAAATAGAACTCAGCCAAGCAGGGTGTCACAGCTATCCTAGGGGCATCAGAACTCTTCCCTTTGTCACAAAACCCTCCTTCAGGATTCCTCTTCTTGAATCATTGTTGCTTGTACTGCTCACTAATTGTTGCTCCCCTACACACCACAACTCCTGAATCTCTCCTTCCCCACACAGCTCTCCCCAGGACCCAGATGTGAGCTGCCCTCCCCACACAATCTCACTCTGCCCTCTGACTTCCCACCTCACCAACACAAACCTCAGTTTTCCTCCCTGAGAAACCCACTGCCTGTCGTAACTTCATGCCTGTACAGGGTTCTCCTTTTCCCTCCCTCACTTCCTCAAGATTTTCTCTTGCCTTTGCAGCTCCCTGGGTATGGTCTGTGTGTTTTCTCCTCTCACAGCACATTTCTTGCTGGGAAGGGAGTTTCAGGCTGAGAGTCATGGTGATCTCCTGCATGGGACACCTGCACTGAATTGCGAAGAGCATATCTTCTTCACTCTGGCCTCAATGTCCTTATATGTAAATGATGAGAATGAACAGAGTATTAGTTAGTATCACCTATGGCTCTGAGGTTCTTTCTGACTTGCTGTGCTCCCATCTCTTCCCATCCACTTTCCCTTGCCCACTCTGCTCCTCGATCCTTCCTTCTCCCTCCCCCATGTTTTCTCTGTCATTCCTCACTTAGCTTTTATCTCAGCTCCCAGGCCTCATCTGTTCTCTTACGCCTATCCACTCAGTCTAAACCCACTCCTTCTTCCTTGACTCCCTTTCCAAACCTACAGCATTAAGTTATCACATGGCCCTTGGAATACTCTGCATAAAAATAGCACACACAGTTTTGTGGTTGTTTCTGTCAAGGTGGCCACTACATCGCCTAAAAAGACATGCCGGTAGAAAACACCCAAATGTGAGGTTGTATTTTAAAGTATTTTAAGTGCAGAGCTGCATTTGCATGAAATAATCAAAGCCCTCCTGGGAAAAATGCAAAGAAGAAATATAAGACTAGGGAGGCAAAAAGGATCTGATAGCAGTGTACACATTGTTATGTTCGGGTTTCCTAGTGGTTGGGCTAATGTGGTCTCTTGGATCTGAAAATAAGGTCTTAGGTCTTGACAAACAAGGTCAGAGTTGGGATGGAGACTTCTTCCATACCCTTAATTCTGTGACAAAACACATTAGAAAAAATCTACCAAGCATAGTGGTGCATGCCTGTAATCCCAGCGTTCTTTTAATTTTATATATTTGCTTATTGTCTTATCTGCTTTTATGTTTCACAATGAAATAATTTGAAAAATAGCATCACCACCACCACAGCAAAAAAATTAAAGAACATTTTCAGTGTGGGTCTGCCTTGTACTTCCATTTTATGATAATCTATTTTCTTTTCTTTTCTCAAATAGGTCTCTCCTGGTCATGATTTTTCTCATATTCTTGGACTTTTGGGATGATATACAGTTCCTGTGCACCTGTTCAAGCTTTTGTATGTCTGTATTGATATGCTGAGATTTTGCTTGCATCAAAATGTACTCTAGAAAACTGTTGGCCCTTGATTTTACTTTCTTGTGTAATCCTTACTAGATTTTTGTATCTGGAATTGTTTCATGCAACGTGTCCAAGATACTGTTCTCCCAATAATAGAAAACATGAATGATAGGAGTATTCCTTTGTATTCTACTAACTTTGCCCTGTAAAAGAATTTTTAATGGTATCACAAGCAAAACCACATAGGTTACTTTTAAAAATTAAAACATAAAAAACTCAGTAGTACAGACGTGTCAGTCTCCTCACATTCAACTAGAGATCTATGCAATTTCAATCAAATTCAGCAGTTATTTACATGGAAGGTGACAATTCTATAAATAATGAAAAGTAAGGAAAGAATCAAGAATACTCAGGATATACTAGAAAAATAGAAGTAAGAAAAGTGTTCTAATGATTATCAAAATTCATTATAAATCTAAAGTAAATGAGACACATTGAATCAACACAAGGATAGATTTATAAAATAAGAAAAAAGAGTCCAGACCACAGATATAGATAGATGATAGATAGATAGATAGATAGACAGATAGATAGTAGATAGATAGATAGATGATAGATAGTAGATAGATAGTAGATAGATAGATAGATAGTAGATAGATAGATGATACATAGATAGATAGATAGTAGATAGATAGATAGATGATAGATAGATAGTAGATAGATAGATGATACATAGGTAGTAGATAGATAGATAGTAGATAGATAGATAGATAGATAGATAGATAGATAGATAGATAGATAGATAGATAGATGATAGATAGATAGATACACTGTGTTTGGGGTCTGTGAGTCCTGTGGAAATCTGTGCAGTCATATGATGTGACAGAGGGACCACTGTGGATCCCCAGCAAACATTTTCTCCATAAAAAGTGGTTGGTCTTGGCTCTGAGTCAATCCAGGTGAGATACAAACTACATACACAGTTTTTTGAAACTACAAGAAAACTGGTACTGCATATCAGTGGTATTGTTAGTTGACTTAAAAAAAAAAGAAGAAGAAGAAGAAAATTCAAAGTAATATGGTCAAATATAGTACCCTGTCACTAGCTTTCCCTACAAAAGAAAAAACAAAACAAAAAAAAAATAATAATAAAGAATAAACAATTATATTCTGAAAAGAGTGACTAAGGAAGTAAGCCAGAGATTATCAGGGAAGTAACAAGATTCCTGAGGTACATAAAAACCCAAGGAAGCACCACGCAAAGGACAGTGAGCCACGCTGTCTCTCCCACATGCTCTGTCCCGCCTGGATTGACCAAGACAGATTTCTTATGGAGAAAAAGTAAGCTGGAGATCCCCAATGGTCACCACTACCACTGCAGATGACTGCATAGGAGATTTCACAGAACTCACAAACCCCAGACACAACTAGGAGAGTTGCCCAGAGTTCACATGATTGTACTGTCACAGAGTAGGAGCCCACATTGTACCTTCTCCAGTGCCCATGATCTAGGCTGCCAGGAATGGGTGCCATCTTGAAACTGGACTCACTGCTGGAGTCTGTCCTGCCCTATGGCCTAGCAGCCACAGCCTATTGCTATTCTTTCAGATTTATAGTCATTTTCCCCATGAAGACAAGGGTGGCTACAATGACACATCCCAGCTGCTTGGAGACCAAGTCAAGGAGAAAGTTCCAAGACTTAGGCTTCCAAACCCATGTGGCACCTTATAACCCAGACAGCAAGTTGCCTTGAAATGAAAGAAAGCACACAAGAGGAAAGACTGCCCATGTTCATGAACTGGAAGAATGGAAATTCCATACTGTTCAAAGTAATCGACATATTCAGTGTAATCCCCATCAAAATCCCAATCACATTCCTCACAGAACTAGGAAAAGTAGTCCTAAAATTCATATGGAAACACAAAACACCCCACATAGCTGAGGAAATATGAACATAAAAGAAAGCTGGAAGCATCACACTACCTGATTTCAGGACACACAACATGTGAAGTAACAACTAAAACAGATTGGTATTGACATAAAAACAGACATCCAGCCCAATAGAGATCCCAGAAAGAAACCGGCACATCTACACACAACTGATTCTTGACAAAAGCCTCTAAAACATATGTTGAATGATAGTCTCTTCAATTAATAGTATAGGAAAATAGAATATACATGCAGAAGATGGAAATTGACCCTATACAAAATTCTAATGAAAATGTATAAAAGAACTAAATGTAAGATTTCAGATTTCAAAGTAGTAGAGGAAACAGTGCAGATATCTCATGACATTGGTACAGACAATGATTTTCTGGATAAAACCCCCAAATCACAGAAAACAAAACCAAAATTGACAAATGAAATAACATCAAACTGAAAAACCTCTGCACAGTGGAGAAGCAATAAAAAATGTGATCAATGTACAGAATGGGAGAAAATGCTTGCCAACTATGTATCTCACAGCATGTTAATATCAGAATACATATGGAACTCAAGAAAGTTTAGTGACAAAAAGGTAATCCAATTTTTTTATTGTAAACAAATGGGATATATGTTGTTTCTCTGTTTGTACATGGAGTAAAGGCATACCATTTGTGTAATAATAAATTTATAAATTTATATATAACATTTGTGTAATGTTGTTTGATTCATTCTGTTATTTTTTTCCCTTCAGCCCACGCCTCCCACCGCTCTTTTTCCTCTATGGAGGGAAAGTCCTTCCTTCCTGCATTCTTGCCCCACTGGCTAACCCTAACCCCACCCTAACCATAAAACTAACACCTCCCACTCCCCATCATCATCCGCTTATCAGCGAGATCATTTGTCCTTTGGTTTTCTAAGATTGGCTTATCTCACTTAGCATGATATTCTCCAATTTCATCCATTTGCCTGCAAATGCCATAATTTTATTATTCTTTATGGCTGAGTAATATTCCATTGTACATATATACCACAGTTTCTTTCTTTTTTTTTTTTTTAGAAGTTAGAATCTAGTTCTTTTTTTTTTTTTTTTAATGGTAAACAAATGGGATACATGTTGCTTCTCTGTTTGTACCACAGTTTCTTTATCCACTCATCAATTGAAGGACATCTAGGTTGGTTCCACAATCTGGCTATTCTGAATTGATGAGCTATGAACATTGATGTGGCTGTATCTCTGTAGTATGCTGATTTTAAGTCCTTTGGGTATAAGCCAAGGAGTGGGATAGCTGGGTCAAATGGTGGTTCCATTCCAAGCTTTCTGAGGACTCTCCATACTGCTTTCCAGAGTGGCTGCACTAATTGCCAGGTCCACCAGAAATGTATGAGTGTACCTTTTACCCCACATCCTCGCCAACACCTATTGTTGCTTGTGTTCTTGATAATCGCCATTCTAATTGGGGTGAGATGGAGTCTTAGGGTAATTTTGATTTGCATTTCTCATATTACTAGAGATGTTGAACATTTTTTCATATATATGTTGATTGCTTGCACATCTTCTTCTGTGAAGTGTCTGTTCATCTCCTTAGCCCATTTGTTGATTGCATTATTTGTATTCTTGGTGTAGTTTTTTGAGTTCTTTATAGATTCTGGAAATCAGTGCTCTATCTGAAGTATGAGTGACAAAGATTTTCTCCCACTCTGTAGGCTCTCTTCACATTACTGATAGTTTCCTTTGCTGAGACAAAGCTTTTAAGTTTGAATCTATCCCAGTTATTGATTCTTCTTTTATTTCTTGTGCTATGGGAGTTCTCTTAAGGAAGTCTGATCCTAAGCCAACAAGTTGAAGATTTGGACCTATTTTTCTTCTATAAGATGCAGGGTCTCTGGTCTGATTTCAAGGTCCTTGATACATTTTGAGTTGAGTATTGTGCAGGGTGAGAGATAGGGGTTTAGTTTCATTCTGTTGCATATGGATTTCCAGTTTTCCCAGCACAATTTGTTGAAGAGGCTATCTTTTCTTCATTACATATTTTTGGCACCTTTGTCTAGTGTGAGAAAATTATATTTATTTGAGTTTGTGTCCATGTCCTCTGTTCTATACCATTGATCTACCTGTCTATTTTGGTGCCAATACCATGCCGTTTTTGTTACTATTGCTTTGTAGTAGAGTTGAAGATCTGGTATTGCGATACCCACTGCTTCACACTTTCTACTGAGGATTTCTTTAGCTATTCTGGGTTTCTTATTCTTCCAGATGAATTTCATAATTGCTTGCTCTATTTCTGTAAGGTACACCATTGGGATTTTAATTGGAATTGCATTGAATCTGTATAGCACTTTTGGTAGTATGGCCATTTTGACAATATTAATTCTGCCTATCCAAAAACATGGGAGATCTTTCCATCTTCTAAGATTTTCTTTAATTTCTTTCTTTAGTGTTCTGTAGTTCTCATTGTAGAGGTCTTTCACCTCTTTTGTTAGATTGATTCCCAAGTATTTTATTTTTTTCAATGCTATTGTGAATGGGGTAGGTTTCCTAACTTCTCTTTCTGAAGATTCATCACTTATGTATGAAAATGCATTCGATTTATGAGCATTGATCTTATATCCTGCTACTTTACTGAATTCACTTATAAGTTCTAAAAGTTTTCCGGGAAATTTCTGGGTTCCTCTAAATACATAATCATGTCATCAGCAAACAGGGATAGTTTGAGGTTTTCTTTTCCTATTTGTATCCCTTTAATTTGTTTGGTTTGTCTAATTCCTCTGGCTAGAGTTTCAAAGACATTGTTGAATAGAGGTCGTGAAAGAGGGCATCCCTGCCTTGTTTCAGTTTTTAGGGGGAATGATTTCATTTTTTCACCATTTAGAATGACATTGGCCATTGGCTTAGTGTAGATGGCCTTTACAATGTTAAGGAATGTTCCCATTATCTCTAATTTTCTAGTGTTTTGAGCATGAAGGGATGCTGTATTTTATGGAATGCTTTTTCTGCATCTATTGAAATAATCATGTGATTCTTAACTTTAAGTCTGTTGATATGGTGAATGACATTTATTGATTTCCGGATGTTGAACCAACCTTGCATGCCTGGGATAAAACCCACTTGATCGTGGTGCACTATCTTTTTAATGTATTTTTGTATGTGATTTGCTAAAATTTTGTTGAGAATTTTTGTGTCGATGTTCATTAAGGATATTGGTCTCAAATTTTCTTTCCTCAATGTGTCTCTGTCTGGTTTAGGTATCAGGGTGATATTGACTTCATAGAATGAGTTTGGGAGGGTTCCCTCCTCTTCTATTTCATGGAATACTTTGAGGAGTATGGAATGAGCTCTTCTTTAAAGGTTTTGTAGAACTCGGCTGAGACCCATCTGGTCCTGGACTTTTCTTTGTTGGTAGGCTTTTGATGACCTCTTCTATTTCATTGCTATTTATTTATTTAAGTTTTGTATGTCCTCCTGGTTCAGTTTTGGTAATTCATATGTCTCTAGAAACTTATTGATGTCTTCGAGGTTTTCTGTTTTGTTGGAGGATAGATTTTCAAAATAGCTTCTAATTATGTTTTGTATTTCATTATAATGTCTATAATGATATTTCCTTGTTCATTCCAAATTTTAGTAATTTGAGTTTTCTCTCTCTTTCTTTTTGTTAGTGTGGTTAAGGGTTTATCAATTTTGTTTATCTTTTCAAAGAACCAACTCTTTGTTTTGTTAAGTTTTTCAATTGTTTCTTTTGTTTCAATTTCATTGATTTTAGTTCTGATTTTAACTATTTCCTGTCTTCTACTACTTTTGGTGTTGGTCTGCTCTTCTTTTTCTAGGGCTTTGAGCTGTAGTGTTAAGTCGTTTATTTGTTGATTTTTACTTCTTTTGTTGAAAGCACTCCAAGAAATAAATCTTCCTCTAAGTACTGCTTTCATAGTGTCCCAGAGATTTTGATATGATGTGTCTTTGTTCTCGTTTACTTCTAAGAATTTTTTTTATTTCCCTCCTGATGTCTTCCGTTATCCATTCATTGTATAATAGCGTATTATTTAATCTCCACGTATTGGAGAAGTTTCTGTTTTTTATTCTGTCATTTATTTCTAATTTCAATCCATTTTGATCTGATAGAATACAAAGAAGTATCTATATCTTCTTGTATTTGCTAACAGTAGCTTTGTGGCATAAAATATGGTCTATTTTAGAGAAGGATCCATGTGCTGCTGAGAAGAAAGTGTATTCGTTTTTTGTTAGATGATATATTCTATATATGTCCGTTAAGTCTAAATTGTTGATTTTGTTATTGAGATCTATGGTTTCTTTATTCAATTTTTGTTTGGAAGATCTATCCAGTGGTAGGAGAGGTGTGTTAAAATCACCTAGTATAATTGTGTTGTGGTCTATTTGATTTCTGGAATTGAGAAGGATTTGTTTGATGTACATGGATGAACCAGTGTTCGGGGCATAGATATTTATGATTGTTATGTCTTGCTGATTTATGCTTCCCTTAAGCAGTATGTAATGTCTTTCTTTATCCCTTCTGACTAGTTTTGACTTGAAGTTCACATTATCTGAAATGAGGATGGATACTCCAGCTTTTTTGCTGTGTCCATGTGTATGGTGTGTTTTTTCCCATCCTTTCACCTTTAGTCTATGGGTATCTCTTTCTATGAGATGAGTCTCTTGCAGGCAGCATATTGTTGGATTTTTCTTTTCAATCCAATCTGCCAGTCTATGTCTTTTGATTGATGAGTTCAGGCCATTAACATTCAGGGTTATTATTGTGATATGATTTGTATTCCCAGTCATTTGACTCATTTTTGTTTTTTGAATGATTTGGTTTCTCCTTTATTTGGCTATTTCTTTAGGCTAGTTCCTCCCATTGCTGATTTGCATCATTGTTTTTCATCTCTTCCTCATGGAATATTTTGCTGAGAATGTTCTGTAATTCTGGCTTTCTTTTTGTAAATTCTTTTAGATTTTGTTTATCATGGAAGGATTTTATTTCGTCGTCAAATTTGAAGGTAAGTTTTGCTGGGTATAAGATTCTTGATTGGCATCCATTTTCTTTCAGGGTTTGGTAAATGTTGTTCCAGGCCCTTCTAGCTTTAATGTCTGTATTGGAAAATATGCTGATTTTCTTATTGGTTTTCCCCTGAATGTAATTTGATTCTTTTCTCTCGGTGCCTTTAAATTTCTGTCTTTATTTTATATGTTAGGTATTTTCATAATAATGTGCCTTGGTATGGGTCTGTTGTAATTTTGTATATTTGGAGTCCTATAAGCCTCTTGTACTTTGTTTTCCATTTCATTCTTCATATTTGGGAAATTTTCTGATATTATTTCATTGAATAGATTGTTCATTCCTTTGGTTTGTTTCTCTAAGCCTTCCTCAATCCCATAATTCTTAAATTTGGCCTTTTCATGATATCCCATAATTCTTGTAGATTCTGTTCATGATTTCTTGCCATCTTTTTGTTTGGTCAATTTTGTTTTCAAGGTTAAATATTTTGTCTTCAATATCTGAGGTTCTGTCTTCCAGGTGTTCTATCCTATTGGTTATGCATCTATGGAGTTTTTAACTTTTTTTATTGTTTCCTTCATTTCAAGAATTTCTGGGTTTTTTTTTTTTCAGTATCTCTAACTCTTTATTGAAATGATCTCTTGCTTCCCATAATTGCTCTTTTAACTGTTGATTGGTGTGATCATTTAATGCCTGCATTTGCTCTTTCATCTCTTCCTTCAATGCCTGCATTTGCTCTTTCATCTCCTCATTTGCTTCTTTGATTGTTTTAATTATGTACATTCTGAACTCCCTTTCTGACATTTCTTCTGCTGCTGTCATTGGGTTTTATTGATATAGTATCTAGGTTTGTTTGTGACTTTTTCTTCCCTTGTTTTCTCATACTGGTCAGATGTCAATGGGACTCAAGATATTGCAGATTTCCTCTATTGGCTTATAGTGTCCGTGTAGATTTCCAGTATATCACTTCCCAGCCTTCAGTAGTTTGAAGTCTCAGAGGAACTTGATAATCCAGGGCTTCTGAAGAAAGCTGCTCCTAGGCCCACTACTGGGTCCAGGGCTGCAGGCTGGTTCTGCATGGAAATCTTTTCACTGGGCAGTCCTGCTCCTAGAGGCTGACTATAGACAGGGCCTGCCCCCGCCTGAAGGAGCCAGGCTGCTCAGGGAAAGCCTCTCCCTGTCCTGCGTTGGTCCCAGAAGCTGCCTGCGGGCCAGGATGGTCCACCGTGGGTTCTGGGGCTTGGGGTTGGCTCTGTGCAGAAAAGGTCTCACTGGGCGTGTCTGCTCCAAGAAGCTGGCTGTGGGTAGCACCTGCTGCCAGAGAGAGCAGGGCTGCTTGGGGAAGACTCTCCCTGCCCTGCCGTGCTCAGAGAAGCTGCCCCCGGTCCAGGCTTGCTGCCCTGGCTGAGCTTCACCCGGTGGGAGAGACTCATCCCACGGCTCTATGTTAGTCCGTTCTCTCAGTACCTCCCCGTCTTGAATCCTGAGTTCAGGAGCTATGGGAGATGCAGTCACCCTCTAGTCCGCCATCTTGGATCTCTGATAATCCATTTTAAGATAGACAAATGATGTGAAAAGGCACTTCTCTAATAAGAAAATATAAATGATCAATAAATACATGAAGAAATACTCTATATAATTAGCAATCAGGGAAATATGAATCAAAACTATGATATAATTGCACCCCATTTAGAATCACCCTTTTAGAGTGCAATGGCCCACTCCCTTAATATTAGCTACTCTTGAGGCTGAGACAGGAAGATTCCAAGTGTTTTTTTATTGTTCTAATTAGTTATACATGTCAGTAGAATGCATTATGACAAATCATACATAAATGGAGAATAACTTCTCATTTCTTCTGGTTGTACATGATGTGAAATCATACTGGTCATGTAATCAAATAAGCATACAAGGTAATAATGTGAGATTCATTCTACTAACCTTCTTCCCCCATGCCCCTTCCCCTCCCTTCACTTCCTGCTGCCTAATCCAAAGTATGACTATTTTTCCCTAGCCAAGGATTCCAAGTTTGAGGCCAGCCTTGGCAACTTAGTGAGGCCCTGTCTCAAAATGAAAATAGAAAGGCTGTGGATGGAGCTCAATGATAAAATTCCCCTGGGTTCAATCCCTAGAGCCCCAAAAATTACACAAGTAAATATTAACCAGTGCTGGTGATAAAAATTAAAAAAAAAATTTTAAAAAAAAGAACTCCTGCACACTACTGGTGAGAATGTAAATTAGCACTGTCACCATGGAGAACAGTATCAGTATGGAGCTTCCTCAAACTAACTGAAAACAGATCTACCACGTGATTCAGCTACACCACTTCCAGGTGTTGATCCAAAGGAAAGCAAATCATCATACCAAAGAGAGACCTAGACACTCATGTTCTTGAAACACTATTCACAACAGCTAAGATATGAAATCGGCCTAGGTGCCCATCAACAGATGAATGGATTTTACAACATGACAAATACACAATGGAATATTATCAGACCATAAAGAAAATCCTGCTATTTGCAGCAAAATGGGTGGAACTGGAAGACGTTATATTAGGTGAAACAAACCCAGACCCTGAAAGACAAGGAGTGCATATCCTCTCTCATATGTGAAATCTAAAACAATTCAACCTGAATATAGAATAGTGATTAATAGAAGTTGGGAAGGGGCAGTGAGGAAGGTGGATAAAGGAAAGTTAGATTGGATCCATTCATGTTATATGTATGTATAGAAATATCACACCAAACCCCATTAATATGTACAGTTAGTATGTTAATAAGTGAAAGTAAAATGCAAAATTTAATAAAAAGAAATTGTTAAAAATACATATAACCTCTGACCCATCAATCCCATTTTTATGTGTATTCCCAAGAGAAATAAGTGCTTATGTTCATACAGACATTCACAAACCAGGTGTGGTGGCACTACAAGGAGGGTGAAGCAGTGATATCACAAGTTTGTAGCCACCCTGAAAAACTTAGCAAGACCCTATCATAAAATAAAATTTGAAAAGATTTGAGGATGTGGTTCAGAGGTAGAGAACACCTGGGTTGAATCTTCAATACCATCAAAAAAAAGATATGTACAAAAATACTCCAAGCAGTATTATTCAAAATAGCTAAAATCTGGCAACAATTCAATTGTCTCTTTACAGTAGAATGGATAAATTGTTGTATAGTCACAAGACAACAATACACAAGAAAGAAAAATGTTTACTCTACATGCAACAACATGGGTAAATGTCACAGAAATAATGTTCAACAAAAAGAAGGCAGACATAAAATAGCGCTTACATTTAAGGTTCCAGTAATGTAAGATTCAAAAACAGAATCAAAACTAATGTAAGTTGGTAGATATCAGAATATTGGTTGCCTTAAAAGGTCACTGACTGGAAAGGGCAGCTATAAGGGAGACTTCTGAGAGCTGAAAACATTCTTTATAAGAGTAGTGGATCTGGCTGGGTTGTGGCTCATTGCTAAAGAACTTGCCTACCATGTGTGAGAACTGGGTATATAAAAAGTTTTGTCCATCTACAACTAGAAGTTTCTAAAACAAAATAAAAAAAAAAAAAGAGTAATGGAAAATTCTTGGATTTCTTCCACAATAGAGATCCTAGAACACAAAAGAAAAGAAAATGAAAGTAGTCTACATAGGCATTGTAGCTTTAAAGATAAAACTCTATCTGGGGCGCGACACCAGGTACCAGGAGTGAGACACTAAGAAGGGTAAAACAAGACGGGGTAGAAAGCCAATAGGGTGGTGTCATCAGCCTTGCCACCAGTACGGAAAACCGGGGTCTGACTCGCTGGGAGCTTCTGATCCTCCACACTGATTGTGCCTCTGAATTATCTGCCTGAGAGATGAGAGAGCACATGCTCATGACCTCCCATCCGGTAATAGTCAAGGATGTCCAGGGGCTGTTACCTCCCGACACCTGCAGTTCTGAGTGTTCACATGTGCCAAGTGGCTTCTCTCAGGTGTCCCAATCATAGGGCAAGAAGAGTCTTGGGGCAAAGGCGCAGAGGATGTGCAAGGCCGCTGAAGTGAGCCTCTGCCACAGCGGCTTCAGTAGGCATGGTACAGATATAAAAATTACATAGTAAAAAGCTGATGCATCAAATATTGAATGTAAAGATTTTGCATGTTTTATTTGTAAACACACACACACATAAATAAATAAATACTTAAAAATAAAAAAACTCAATCTTTTTTTTCCCTAAGAAAGCCTGAATAATCCTTCACAGCCTTACAGCCTTGGTTAACTGTTTAGCTCTCCGCACCACCTAGTGGTGAAATGTAAGCATTCGCAAGTATCAGCAGGTGTTTAAAGAGAAAATTTGCTGTTTCACTCTGTTCCAAATTGAAATCTTGGTGCCGGCTGTAGAATGCGCACTTGCATTTACAGCTGTTTGTCTTTTAGGACCGTTTTCTTAACTCACTACTTTAAGATGAACAGAAAAATTCAGTATGGTATTTTTAAGTAAACTATACTGGTATGGGGAGCTTTGTAGGTGAGAAAAGTGCTATAAATGGAGGATTTCATCTGCTTCTGGGCTACTTTCCCCATATTTTGACCGAGTTACAGTCAGCCTTAAATAAGATTAGAAAACTACATCTTCTTGGGGTCATTCTGTTCTTAAACCTTCCAACTAAAGTATGGATGAGAAAATATACCAAATGAATTCCATTAAGCAAAGCTAATCCATTATTCTAAAACCACAGTTAAATAATTTCTATCTTCCCTGATTTTACTTAGGCTGTATTAGAAGTATATTCACTGTGTTAAATTATTTTGTGTAAATTTTTTTTGTTTTTATATAAAAATACATAGTAAAAAAAGTGATGCATCAAATATTGAATATAAAAGTTGTGCATGTTTTCTTTTTTAGCCATTATTTCTATGAAATGTAATTTTATTAGATTGAATTTTTTTCTATATTTCATTTTGTCCACTATAACGTGTATTCTGTATTGATTTTTGCTGGTATTCGTATTTATTTAAAATGTTAGGTAAAGTAAAAATGGTTTGTGAACTCATTGTTGCACTTCTGATCAGATACTCTCATTGCCCTTTATCCTGAATTGGATTATAATATTGCTAGTTTGGTCCTCCAACAGATGATGTAGGCTGATTGCTTTTCAGGTTTAATGGTTTTAATTCCTTCCTTTTGCCTTATTACTTCTTAATAATATCAAAACATTTAGTACAATGATGAATAGAAATGACAGACACAGATGCTCTTGGTTTGTTCCCAATCTTGGAGGCATAAAATGTCAACATTCATATCACTTAGTTGTAGCTTTTTGTTGTCCTTTATCAAATGAGGACATTCCCTTCTAGTTTACTAGATTACTGAGAGTCCTTTTCATGAACAGATATTGAATGTTTCAGATCTTTTCTTTCTATCTGTTGAGATAAACATATGACTATTCTCCTGTGGGCTATGTGATTAATTATGCTTTTTGAATTTTAGATATTAAGCCAATGTTCCTTTTCTGGAATAAACATCACATACCCATATTAAAATAGCACTTTTACATTCCTAGGTTTTATTAATTTGTTAACAATTTCTGTATTTAAGTTTATGAGAATAATGGTCTGTGATTTTTTTGTTGTTGTTGTTTATAATATCGTTTTAAGGTGTCAATCTTAGGAATAGCCTGACCTCATAAAGCAAATTGCAGATTGTTGTCATTTCTGTTTTCACAAAGATTTTATGTAAAATTGTTTCTTTTGATCTTTTAAATGTTTGATATAATTCACTAAGCTTTCTGAGCCAGGACATTGCTTTCATGGGAGGATTTTTTAAAACTATGTAGTAGCATTATTATTTTTACTTTATTTACTGTGTGTTGAATATATATTCTGTTAATAGCAAATTACCAAGAAGCTATTCAGATGTTCATTTTCTTCTTGTCTGAGTAAAGTTGTGTTCTTTAAGAATTTTTTTCATTAAATCTATATTTTCAAATGTATTACTCATTGTATTCCCATCTTATCCTTTTAATAATAGAGTCTTAGTAATCTTTTATTATTAATATTGGATATTTGATGTTTTTCTGGGTTTTTTTTGTTTGTTTGTTTTTTGTTTTTGTTTTTGTTTTGGTACTGGGAATTCAACCCAGGGTTCCTTTACCACTGACCTACATTCACAGTTCTAATTATTTGTTTATTTATTTATTTATTTAAGGGAGGGTCTCACTATGTTGCCCAGGCTTGCCTAGAACTTGCAATCCTCCTGCCTCAGCCTCCCCAGTAGCTGGGAATAGAGGCATATGCCACTGTGCCCAGCTTCTTGATCATTCTTGCCAGGGACATACCAATTTTGTTAATCCTTTCAAGGTGCTGTTTAATTTTCAGGTACTCTGTTTTCTAGATGTCTTATTGATTCTAAATTCATTTGCATTTTGCTCAGAGAACATGCTGGTGATCTCAGTCCTTCCATATTAATTGAAACTACTTTTACAACCCAACATGTGTCCACAAAGAATATTCTGTATGTGTTGGAAGAAAACATGTATTCAGAATTTGGTCAGATATAATGTCTAATAGGTGCCTCTTGGGTTATGCTGGTTGATATTATTGTGCAAATCTTCTCTATCCTCACTGATTTTATTTACTTATTCTGTCAATTGCTGAGAGAAAGTATGTTTAAAAACCCTCCAACCATGATTTTGATTTAATCATTTCTCCCTTTGTTTCTATCTATCTTTTCATTATGCATTTTAAAATTTTGTTATTAGGTTCATCAACATTTAGGATTTTTATGTCTTCTATATGAATTGCTTTATCATTACAAAAATTCTACTCATTTACCACTGCCATTTCTTTCCAGCCTTCTTTGTATTTCTGAGTTTACAACTCGTACCCTCGTTACCCTGAAGGGCTCCCTTGAGCAGTTCTTTGCTTCTGTCTGTACTGGGGATTGAACCTGGGCCTCACACATGCTGGACAAGCAGGCTACCTCTGACGTGTGCTCCCAAACCTTTTTTATTCCGGGCAGGTCTGGGTAAGTTGCTCAGGTGGCCTTACACTTGCAGATGCCCCTCCTCAGCCCCTCAGGTACTAGGTCCTGGGCACCCTGTACCATTTTTCAGTAGGTCCACTGGCAACAAATCCCCTCAGCTTTCCTTCATCACAAAATGTCTTTATTTCACTTTATTTTTAAAAGATGCTTTGATGGATGTGTAATTCTAATAGACGGCTTGCTTCTCTTTGTTGGGTCTCAGCATTTTAAAGCTTTCATCACCTCCATTACGTGCTGGCCTTCATTTCTGATGAAAAGCCAACAGCAAGTCCTCCCATTGTCCCCAAGGATGTACTCTATCTTCACAGCTGCTTCTAGGGTTTTCCTTTGTCTTTGGTTTCCAGCAGTTTGACTCTGACACTCTTAATATAGTTTTTTGTTTTGTTTTGTTTTGTTTTGTTTTGTATTTATTCTGCTTGGGATTCACTAGGATCAGGGGTCTTTGCAGTTGGCTGAGGGGAGTTGTGTGCTTGTTGTTAGTGTTGTATGTGGAGTACTGGGAGGATCTGGGGCCTCCTACATGCTGGGCAAGGACTCCACTCTGCTGAGCTACCTCCCATCCCTCACTATAATTTTTGCATTGATAGTTTTCATCAACTTTGGGCAAATTTTAGTCATTATTTAAAAAAATATCATTTCTGGTTGGACACAGTGGCACATACCTCTAATCCCAGCAATCAGGAGGCTGAGGAGGCTAAGGAGGCTGAGGCACGAGGATCATGAGTTCAAAGTCAACTTCAGTAATTTAGCAAGACCCCTATCTCAGATAAAACAATGAAAATCAAGTGTAAGGCTGGGCATGTAGTCATTATTTTTAAAAATATCATTTCTGTTTGGGCACAGTGGCACACACCTGTAATCCTAGCAATCAGGAGCCTGAGGAGGCTGACACAGCATTATGAATTCAATGCCAACATCAGGAACTTAGCAAGATTCTCTAAAATGAAAATAAATAAATAAGTGAAAGGCTGGGATGTAGCTCAGTGGTAAAGCAACCTTGGGTTGAATTTCCTGTACAATTATTATAACACATGTCATAGATGATATTTTACTATCTCGGCCTTTATTCTCAGTGTTTCCCTTTGAATAATTTCTATGGACCTTTCTTGAAGATCCCTCTTTCTTTACAGTGTCTGTTCTGTTGTTAGGTCATATGCCATGTTTTTGCTATGGGTTTTGTTTTTTTTTGTTTGTTTGTTTCCTTTCATTTTATGAGGTTCCCCATATTTACCCATTCATTTCATCTTTTACTTATTTCCAAGTGTCTTTATGTTAAAATCATTTTTCTGCCAGTTCTGGTGTCTGGGTTGTCTATTATTTTTTCATTTGCTGATTTTCTATGGATCACATTTTCCACATATGTGCTATAAATATTTTCTGGTGTATTGAACATCATATACCAATATGTGAAAATCAGATTCTATGCAATTCAGAATGGGCTTACAACCCAATAAAACCATCATAAGTTGAAAACGTCTTAAGTCAAGAACTACAGTAACGCAGCCACATCAATGTTTACAGCAACTCAATTCACAATAGCTAGATTGTAGAACCAATCTAGATGCCTTTCAACAGATGAATGGATAAAGAAAATGTGGTATATGTACACAATGGAATATTATTCAGTTATAAAGAGGAATAATATTATGGCATTTGCAGATAAATGGATGGAATTGGAGAATATTATTCTAACTGAAATAAGCCAATCCCAAAAAACCAAAGATGGAATGTTTTTCCTGATAAGTGGATGATGATATATAATGGGGGCTGGGGGATGGGGATGAGAGAAGAGACTAGAGGAACTTTAGATTACATAGGGGGAAATGAGGGGGGGGGTATGAAAGACGGTGGAATGAGACAGACGTCATTACCCTATGTACATGTATGATTACATGAATGGTGTAAATCTACATTGTGCACAACCATACAAATCCAATGTTTTACCCCATTTATGTACAATGAATTGAAATGGAGTCTGTAAAAATGAGAAAAAGAAAGTATTTTAAAAAACGCATTCAGTACAGCAAACCTACTGAACTTCACAGCTTAGCAACACAATACACTGCAGAGTATCAGCTCTTCAGTGGTCCTGTAGCTTATGGGAACTGTAGCTCACAGCGGCTGCCCAGCATCTAGACAGAGTACTGTGCTGCTCATCACTAGCCTGGGAAAAGATCAAAGTTCAAAGTACAGCTCCTTGTGCATCCTTATAATTTTCACACCATTGTAAAGGTAAAAAATCCATAACGTAAACCATGGTTAGTCAGGAAACTTCTGTATGTGGATAACAGTGGAGACTGAGTCATAACTTTTGCTTTGTTTCGATTAACAAACTTACAAAATCTCTTTGCTCTGTATCATTGCTAAAGTGAGGAGGTGATCATTTGAATTTCACCAAATATCGGGTTAATCTTGGACAAGAAAGCAGTTGAACTGACCACTGGTTGGCCTCTCCTCCCAATGCTGCTGCTGTTCCTACCAAAGTCTAATTAGTTAGATTTTTTCAATGTGTCACCCTGGAGGCCCATGCGGGTTAGCACTCAGTTTCACATTTTGAACCAGTAGTACGAGAGCCCCTCATTTCCAAGCCCCACAAGAATAAAAAAGACTAGCGAAGATTTTTTGTTTTGTTTTGTTTTTCTACTTTTTAGCCCAGAAGCACTGTTCTCAGAATTAGGAGATCAAGTACATGGGGGCGGGGTGCTGGGGATTGAACCTAGAGGCACTTAACCACTGAGCCACATCCCCAGCCCTTTTTATTTTTTATATGGCCACAGGGCCTCACCAACAGGCTCAGGGCCTCACTAAGTTGCTGAGGCTCATCTCAAACTTGGAATTCTCCTGCCGCAGCCTCCCGAGCCACTGGAATCACGTGTGTTCCACCACACCCAGCGAGGTCAAGTACATTTTGGCCGCGTGTAGGAGGCTTTTGGACTCCACTCTCCCTACCTGCCGCCGATATTGCCAGAACTTCTTTTTCAGTCTTGGGGAAGCTTTTTCCTCCACCTTTGCCTCCAGGATTTGTCACTTCCTATTGACTTCCTTCCACCACTTTTTAGTATTTATGGACAAGTTTGAGTTTTCTAACATCTTAAGGGTTTTTTGTTTGGGTTTGGTTTGGATTTTTGGCATTGCCATGAGATTGAATATCTTTCCCCTTTTTCACATATTAGTCATAAAATTGTGCTTCAATTGTATCCAGGTTGTAAAGAAAATTATATTTTCCTTATTTTATCTATAATGACCTGGCTTTCCTTAGGATTATCTCCTGCTGGGTAGCAAGCATGTTTTGAAATGTAGTATAAGCTTATTTATTTGAGATGTTTTTAAATAGGCATTCAGTGCAATTTCCTAAGAGAAAAATTTAACACTGTCCCAGATATTTTTGATATGTTGTATCACTGTTTTCATTTGTTTCTCAGAATCTCTTGATTTCTTCTCTCATTCATTCTATAATTCATTGTTCATTTAAAAGACCATTAAACAAACTCCATGTGTTTATGTGGTTCCTATGATTTTTCTTGCTGTTGATTTCTCATTTCATTAGATTATGATTTGATAGGATACAATGGATTATATCAATGTTTTGTATATACTAAGATCTATGTTGTGACATAAAACAAATTATTTTGGAAAAAGGTTCCAAGAACTACTGAGAAGAAAGCAAATTCAGTTGTTTGGGGGTGAAATATTCTGGAGATGGCTTTTAGGTCCTTTGGTTTTATAGTATTATATAGGTCAGAAACATCTTTCTTTTATGTTTGAATGACCTGTTTGTTGGAGAGAGGAGTGTGTTAAAATCACCTAGTAACACTGTATTCAGGTCTACCTGAGATCCAATGTCAAGAACTATTTTAATGTTATTAAGTGGAAGGACATTGGGCCATATGTATTTGCTATCATTATCTCCTAATTGGATTGTACCATTTGCCAGTAATAGTGGGTTTTTTTCTCTCTTCTTATTAATTTTGGCTTGAAATTTGATTTCAAATGAAATATGAAAATATCTAGTCCTGCTGGTTTGAGGAGACTCTAAGTGCATAAAATAGTTTTCCCATCCTTCTTCCTCCAGTTGATGTGCCTCTGCCTATGAGATTAAGTCTCTTGCTAGCAATTTATAATTAGATCTTATTGTTTGATCCATTCTGATAATTTATGTATTTTAAATAGGAAATTGATACACTGACATTCAGTGTTACTATGTATGTGCATTTTTAGTTTCCAGTCATTTGGTGTGTCTGCCATATTTAATTCTGCCTTGAGTTCCATATAGTTGGTTGCTCTTCTATTCATCTTAATCTACTTGGGTGCTTGGGACTTGTTTGGGGGTTCCTCTGTGTTTATTATAACTTGGGTGATCTTTGTACTGATGGCTTGGTCGTCATGAATCCATTTCATTTATCCTTGTCACAGAAAGTTTTCCTCTCCCCATCCATTTTGAAAGACAGTTTTGCTGGAAATAGCAATCTTGGCTAGTACTTGTTTTCCTGTGGAGCTTGGAATATCCCTTCCTAAGTTCTCATTGATTTTGGGGTCTGATTGAAAAATCAGAAGTGAACCTAATTGGCTTACCTCTAATGTGACCTGACATTTTTCTGTTAAACTTTTAGTATTTTTCCTTAATTTATATGTTAAGGTGTTTTGATTATGATGTGTCTTGCAGAGGTTCTGGACTGATACACTCTGTTTGTGGTTCTAGATGCATTTTGTATGTCACTATCTATCTCATTTATGATATGGGGAAAGTTTTCTGTTACTATCTCATTGGAAATGTTATCAATGCCTTTAGCATTGTTCTCTTCTATCCCAGTGACTCCCTGTTCTCTTGATGCTGTCCTGGAGTTCTTGTATATTCTGATCATGGTCTTTTTCCCCCTTTATTGTATACTGAGTATTCAAGATCATATATCCTGTCTTCAAGTCCAAAGTTCTGACTTCAAAGCCTAACGTTGTATTGTCTATTAAATGCAATCTGTTGTCAATGTTTTCAAGTGAATTTCTAATGCGATTCACTATGTCTTTCATTTCCAGAAGTTCTAACTGATTTATTTTCAATATCTTCATTTCTGTATTGAAATGATCTTTTATCTCCTAAATATGCTCTCTGAGATCCTTAGATCTTCTTTTAGTTCATTGAGCATTTTACTAAAATTTTCATGATCTATCTCTGGAATTTCATCCATGTCCATATTTGTGGAATCCTTTGTTGGGGAATTGTGCATTTTGGAAGGTGGGATTTGTTTGCCTCTTTTCTCATGTTTTCAGAAGTCTTGGGCTTGCACATCAAATGAGATGGATTCCCTCTTCTCTTATGATACCTGCATCCTTTGTGTATGTAGAATTTTTGTTCTAGGACTTCTCTCTGTTTTTGATGTATAAGTAGATGTTCAGTGAGACCTGAGGAACCCCTCTAGTTGTTTTTCCTTTGGCCCTGACTTGGATTATGGATGGTGTCTCTCCAATTCTATGTTTTGAAGTATCGCTGAGGTTCAAGTGGAGCCCGATCATGTATGGAATGAGATTTGCTATTACTTGGCTGAGTTGTGAGTGGATCTCTACTCTGAAAACTTGAAGTTACCAATCACTTTCTTTCATTTTTACTTTTTAGAGTACCAGAGATTTAACTCAGGGCCATTTGACCTCTGAGCCACATCCCCATCCCTATGTTGTATTTTATTTAGAGACGGGATCTCACTGAGTTGCTTAGTGCCTTGCTTTTGCTGAGACTGGCTTTGAACTCATGATCCTCCTGCCTCAGCCTCCTGAGTCACTGGAATTACAGGTATGTACCACCATGCCTCTCTCCCACTCACTTTCTAGCCCCTCTTAGAGGAAGGGGGCATCAGGAATAGAGTCAATGTTACCAATGTATATATAGCATAAACATACATGTCCAGTGTGTACTGATACCTATAACACTAATTGCCACCTGTATAGGAATGGTGGGGTCAGCATTTACGTCAGTACCAACAATATAAAACTGAACTAGATTAGGCATTAAACAGCATATTTCTAGTACATCGTCCACTATTTTAATACAACATGATGTGGAAGCAATTATGTGAACCATATAATTCTATTATATAGTGGGTTTACAATTTCTAAAGTGAAGAGAATAAGGTAGGAAGGCAATACAAAGTTTGAAATATTAAATAAAATGTACAGAGGAAAGGGAGAAGGTAGGTAGCAGCTGTTGACTATAAAGTGGGAGAAATAAAATATTAACTAAAAGTAATAAAAATAAAATGAGAGGAAGAGGGAAAAGGGAAGAGGAAAATTTAGCTATTAATTGGGGAAGAGAGTGAAAAAATGGCAATAAGTGGGAGAAAAATTAGGTGAAGATACAAATAAGTAAAACACTTATTAAAATTCAGTCATTTCTCTGTGCTTTCTTGGACAGGCTATATTTATGGTTTACATGTGTTTTCTCTGGAATCTGATGTTAGGTTTCTATTCATACTATTGAGTTCAGCCCTTGGTATTTAGTAGACATCAATGGAATATTTATTTAGGAAATACCTGAAATATACAAAAAAAAAAAAAAACTTTGCTTTTTAAAATGTTCTATATTCACGGTCACATACATCTCTTTATTTGCTTTCTTCTCCATGAAAAATCAAGCTTATTTTTCATAATTCTACTTCAGAATTTCTGTCTTTCCTGAATCCAACAATTTGTCTTTTATTATTTCTGCAAAATTCTAAGCCACAAGTTCATTTAATAAACCCACTTCCCATTACATGTTCTCTTCCCTTATGAAATTCCTGTCACAGTTATGAAATTTCTCATAGAAATCTTCACATCTTTAACTTCTTTCTTATTTCCAATAGCTCTTTACCTCTGCATTGTATTGAAGGAATCTTCTCAACTCTTCCAATTTAAAAATATTTTATGATTACTTTCTCTTTTGATATTCAATCAACCTTTTAAAATTTAAATTATGACAATAAGGTTTGTGACTAAGGAATAATTGGCTTGAAAAATATGTCCTTAATTTTTTTATGTTTTTATTACTGCATTATAGTTATACATACTATTTTAGTTCGTTTTGACATAATCATACAAGCATGGAATATGCCCAGTATTTTATTTTTTTAAATAATGTTTATTTTTTGTTATATTATTTCTTTTCATAATGTAAACTACTTCAAATATAATTTCCTGCCTGTAATTTTTTTAGGGAAACTGAACTGTTTATTTTGACTAACAACTTCCATTCATTAGGGGTTATTTTAACCTCTGTCCTCCAGATACGAACTGTGAATACCTTTCTGTATGGATATCCTTCATGGCTTGTTTGATGGGGTTCTTTTGAACAAATTTGCTTTAAATTTTATAATTCTTCACAGAAGTATTAAAAATTTATAAAACCTTTTTAATTTTATTGCACAGTTTATTCCAGGACTATGCAAGTAAATATTTCTCTTTTTTTCACTGTTTTAAAACTTTTATTTTATTGGTTTGCTTATTTATACATGACAGTAGAATCCATTTTGTAATATTAAACAGGCTTGGAACATATCTTATTCTAATTAGGACCCCATTCTTGTGAGTGGGCTTGATAGTGGGGTTCACTTAGGTAATTTCATGTGTGTATATGAAAATTATGTGGGATATATTCTACTATCTTTCCTATTCCTATCTCCCCACCCTTCCTTTCATTCCCTTTGTCTGATCTACTGAACTTCTCTTCTTTTCCATTCTTGCCTTTATTGTTGTTTACTTTCACATATCAACAAAAACATATAACTTCTGATTTTTTTGGAATTGACTTATTTCAAATATCATGATAGTCTCCAGATCCATTCATTTACTTGTAAATGATGTAAGTTATTCTTCTTTATGGCTGAGTAATATTCCATTGTGTATATACACCAAATTTCTTAATCCATTCATCTGTTCATGGACATCTAGGTTGGTTCCTTGGCTTAGCTGTTGTGAATTGTGCCTCTAGAAACATTGCTGTGAATGCATCGCTGTAGATTTTAAATCTTTTGGATATATGCTCAGGACTGGGATAACTGGATCAAATAGTGGTTCCATTCCTAGTTTCTTGAGGAATCTCAATACTGTTTTACAGAGAGGTTGAGCCTATTGGCAGTCCCATCATCAATATATAAACATTCCCTTTTCTCCACCACTTTGCTGACATTTGTTGCTACATGCATTCTTGATCACTGCTGTGCTCACTGGAGTTGAGATGGAATCTCAGTGTATTTTTATTTGCATTTCTCTAGTTCCTAGAGATGTTGAACATTTTTTCATATATTTGTTGATCATTCATATTTTGCTTTGAGATGACTCTGTTCAATTCCTTTTCCCACTAATTGGTTGGAATTTCATTTTTTGTTTTTGGTTTGGTTTGGTTTGGAGTTAAGTTTTTGAGTTCTTTGTATATCCTGAAAATTAACAGCCTATCTGATGTACAGATGGCAAAGATTTTCTCCCTTTCTGTAGGATCTTTCTTTGCAAGTAGAGATCTCTAAATTCTATACTCAGACCAGTTATTTGTAATTCTCAGAATGAGAAAAGCAAAAGCAAAATAAACACCACTTAATGAAATGATAAATGACCATTCTTCCCCATATAATTGGGGGGATGTTTTTCTAGTTTATTCTATCACAGAAGTCGCATTGCCACTCAGAGCTTCTTTGCCCATGTGTAAGAGCTTAACTTCAGATCCAACAGACCACAATAGCCCAACCCCCGGGGAAACTGGGCATAACAATATCTTGTGTACACTAGTTTCAGGTCCTATCCCCTCTGGTTTTACATTTCTTATTTTTTTTTCCCCAGGTGGACTTCCCTTATTTCATTGTAAATGCAGCTCTGCCTTTCAAATAGTTAAAAATATAATCTCACATCCCTGTGTGTTTTCTACTGGCGTGTATTTTAGGCCATGTAGTGACCATCTTGACAGAAACAACGGCATGACCATGTCTTCTATATTTACACTGAGGATTCCAGGGGCCATGTGATAAATTAATGCTCTGGGTTTGGAAAGGGGGTCAAGGAGGAAGGAGTGGGGTTACACTGAGCAGGTAGGGGTAAGAGAACAGATGAGGCCTGGGAGCTGAGATAAAAACTAAGTGAGGAATGACAGAGAAAACATGGGGGAGGGAGAAGGGAGGAGCGAGGAGCAGAGTGGGGAAGAGAACAATGGAGGGAAGAGACAGGAGCACAGCAAGTCAGAAAGAACAGAACATTGGAGCCGCAAGTGACGTTATCTGTTATTCAATTATTTCCAGTCACTTTACATGCAAGAAAATGGAGGCCAGAGTGATGACAAGATCTTTGCAATTCAGTGCAGGTGTCCCATGCAGGAGATCACTGTGACTCTCAGCCTGAAGCTCCTTCTACTGCAAGAAATTTGCTGTGAGAGGAAAAAACACACTAACCATTCAGAAGTGAGAAAGGCAAGACAAAAACTTGAGGAAGTCTAAAAGGGGAAATGAGAGGCCCAGTACAGGCATGAAGTTATGACAGGCAGTGGGTTTCTCAGGGAGGGAAACTGAGGTTTGTGTTGGTGAGGTGGGAAGTCAGAGGGCAGAGTGAGATTGTGTGGG
This sequence comes from Sciurus vulgaris, assembly GCF_902686455.1. Taxonomy (NCBI): domain Eukaryota; kingdom Metazoa; phylum Chordata; class Mammalia; order Rodentia; family Sciuridae; genus Sciurus; species Sciurus vulgaris. The sequence continues at coordinate 119,077,962 of NC_136461.1, read as the reverse complement.
GAGGGCAGCTCACATCTGGGTCCTGGGGAGAGCTGTGTGGGGAAGGAGAGATTCAGGAGTTGTGGTGTGTAGGGGAACAACAATTAGACATGCTGGGAAGAACATGCTTGTAGCCTAAGCAACAATGATCCAAGAAGAGGAGTCCTGAGGAAGGGCCTGTGACAAAGGGAAGAGTCCTGGATGTCCCCAGGACAGCTGGTACACCCTGCCTGGCTGAGTCCTGATTGGCATCTATCTTACTTACACTGGCTTTTCCTCATGTTTTCCTGTGACCAGGGAGCATACAAATATCAGTGATCTGTATAACCATCTCCTCTCTCACAGATTTTCTCTTTTTCTGTTCCTGGTCCCTTCTCCTCCTATTTTATCTCTTGACTTTTTCCTACAATCTTGTTCTTCCTCAGCTCCACCAGCTCTCAACATCCCCCAGGCAGCTCCCAATGCTCCCCATCCTTTCCTCTCTCCTCCTTCAGATCTTGTCTTTCTTCCACCACAGTCGGGTGGAGTGGACTGGGAAGCTGCAGGTCCACAGCAGGACTCTGACGCAAGCACAAGCTGCTACTTGAAGCATTAGTGATCAGGATCCAACCTGCTACAGGAAAGTTGAGGGGAAGAAACATTGAATTCTGCTTCATTTCTCTTTATAATCTACTCCCTTCAATCTCCCCTTATTATGTTTTAGATATGAGGTTCCCCCAATTGCTCATGTGTGAGACAATGTAAGAAGGTTTAGAGGTGAAATGATCAAGTTATGAAACCTTAACCCAATCAGAGAATGAATCACCTTATAAGGATTAACTGAGTGATAATCATAGGCTGGTAGGGTGTGGCTTGGGGTATTGAATCCCTGCAGATTTTAGATTTTATATATGTGTATATGTACATAAATATATGTGTATATATATGTATATATATGCTCTATTGTCATGTACATCTAAAAGGAACAAATTTTAAAAAGTTAAATTAATAAAGGTGAAGTTTGTTGGGGGTTTTCCACCTTGTGAGCTCAATTATCTTAATCACTGAGCACTGGGTATTCACAGTGGATCTTTTAAGATCTCTATGGTGACAACATCTAGTTAATAACATTTTGAATTTACCAATATCACAAGTCTGTAACAGTATTTTTATCTCTAACAGTATTTTTATTTGCTTTATTTAGTCTAAATAAAATATGTTGTGTCAGTTAACAATATACGCAGGCATTAATTAACTAGATTCCCAGTGCTGTAACAGGATTCCACTTCATCCTTTTAATGTGATCCTTGCTGTTCTGCCACTGAGGTTTACTTCATGACTGACACTTTTTATCTTCACTTCTCACTCTCTACCCCCTCAACATAGGGGAAATAAGATTAATCTTCCAATCCTAATTTGAGCTCTCTGTCATCTTGGTTCATGAACCACAGCAATGAAGAAATCTGGATTCAAACCTGGCACCTGTGGGTCTATGAAATTGCTACCTCTCAAAGCTACAAATAAATTATGACTTCTGTCAGCATGAAACTGGAGTCTAACATTTCTATCTCCTCTTTTAAAGCCCACTGTTCCCCTGGCAATTAGAATCACAATCTCTGGACAGGAGTTCACTGTGTGTTCTCCTATGCTAGTCAAGCAATAATACATTTTTTTTCTTTTTCTCAAAACTTTGTCCTCATTATTGGATCAACATTGGGGACAAGGTTTCAGGTTTTTGTATCAATACTCTTAAGATTCAATGGCCTGTTAGCAATTTATGTCAAGGAAAATGGGGTTGAGAAGTAAGATAAGGGAGTTCATGGAACTTCTTAGAGTGAAAGCTAGTTTCTTTTCCCCTTCCTGGTTCACCTTTTTCTGCCTACCCTTACTTCTATCCTACCCCTACTCAGCCTTCTCTAACCACATCCACCATCCTTCTCCTCAGACTAAGAAATCTGTGCCTGATCAGCCCAATGTTATTTCTCTTTACCTATTGTAAGCCATTAAGTAATAAGGCACCTTTAGGGGCAAATTCTTACATTAATGTACCTTCAAAGTGTCCTTGTTTTGTTTCAGCTAAAACTTTTTAAAGAAACTACAAAGAATCAGCCATAAACTCCACGATAATGGAGCTGCTCTTAGGTTTATCTTTTAGTCCCTAGAGAAAATTTGACTCGTCATAATTATTGAACTGAGCATACACAGAAGTGTTCCTATTGAGCATCTTTCTGACCCTAAACTGAGCATGCCAAGAAGCATTCCTGTTCACCACATTAGCCTTTTACTATGTCTATGACCTTGAGCTGAACATGCCCAAGAATGTATCTTCTTTATTTTCTTCTTAGACTGACCCTTAACTGAGCATGCTCAGAAATATATATCCTAAACAGAGCATGGAATGTGCATGCCCCTAAAGTGAATATGTACAGGATTTTTTTAAATCCCCATTTTTTCCTTGTTCATCAATTTTAAGATAAATCTGAAGAGTGAATAGAATCTCCCTCTATTCTTTATCTTCTGCTCATGCTCATTGGCTTCCCACTCACAGAGAAGTGAACACTTTGTATCCAGTTGCACTATTTTCCATTCTGTATTCTTTGCATCAATTCTGAAAATATTTGGGTAAGAGAGGTTAGCTTTATTTCAATCTTTTTGTTACCTCAAAGTGAAGACTGCATGATTCTCCCCTTGCACTAATTTCCTCCTTTATCTTCCACTGACTTATGATATTTAAGTGATATTTAACTGCCTTCCACACCCTTCTGCTAATCCTAGGTTTCTCTCCTCATTCTTTCCACACTAATCTCCCTCTCCCTGAACTTGTCTTTCCTGTAGCCATATTTGAATGGGGCAAAGCCTCACAGAATTTCTTAAAAAGGGTCTTTCAATGATGACACTCACTACATTTCTGAGTTTATCCACAGGAGCCATCTCATGTGAGAACCTAGAGGCCATAAAATCTGCAGTACAGCATGCTCTAGCAAGAGAAGAGTTTATCATTTTTAGGTTTGCCTGTCATTGTGAGAAACACATATTCAACTTCAAATAAATAAGTGCTTTAAAAATAGTGATTTCTAGTACAATGAGAAATCTAGAGAAAGGCTCTCTAGGTAGAGTGATTCAAGGTTACTCCATTATTTCCCCCAGCTATTCTTTTTTGAATATTATTAAGCTCAACTTCTAAGCAAAATGGTGAAGAACAAGGATTAAATACTGCCAGCATGATGTATCAGTTGTCCTCCTGGAAGAGCTGTCCCAGATGTCTCACTGAACAACTTCTACTTGTATTTCACTGACTGTGGTGTGATGGTTGTAAGCTTTCTTTGATACTCTCACCTTCAAAAGGAGTGGAATTAATTATTCCTTTAAGCAATGAAGCTCATGTTAATCTAGGGGTCCTGGCAGGATAGGGTCCCCCAGAAACTTTTCTCAAATGATTGTGCTTTGAGAAATATTTGAAAAAAAATTTTTGATTTCTGCACTTTTGAACTGTAACAGGTGGGGTGGCCCTGAAGATTCCCAAGATGCCCTTGAGGCATCCTTCCTATTGTCCCAGTGCAAAGCACTTGACTTCCATTTGTCATTTGCTTTTCTTTTCTAACAGATGGAGTCTCCCTATGCTGCCCTGACAAGATTTCAGGCTTGTCCTGAAATCCTAGACTCAAGCTATCCTCCTGCCTCAGCCTCCTAAGTAGTTGGTACTATGGACACATACTACCATGCTTAGCCACTTGGCTTCTTTTAGAGGTGTTAGCAACTGTATCCTCCTTTACAACTATTTCTTTTCTGGCAAGGCTGCCAAATTTTCCTTCTGCTTTGCATAACTTTGTTTCTGATTTCTACTTTCAAATTTGCAAATTTGGCAAAAGGCAACCAGTAATACCCATGTCACTGCTTGTATTCTATGCTGCCTTGAAATTTCCTCTGCTAAGTAAACTAGCTCATAACCTTTAAGCTCAGCTACCTACAAGTTTCAGCAAATGGATGAAATGCACACTATTCTTTGTCATAGTTTTACAAGGGTGATCACAAGTCCAATTCACAAGTAGGTCTTCATTTCCATCTGAACACTCATCAGCATAATGTTGTTGTTCACAATTCCATCAGCCTTCGGTTATTCTGAGCCATCCACAGATTTTCCCATTAAGCTCCACTTACAGCATTCTAGGCTTTCTCTATCCTGTTTCCCCTTACTTTTCCAAATTCCTCCTATAAACCAATTTCACATCATCTGCTATTTTTGCAACAATGATCCCACTTCTGGGTACCAGTTTTCTGGTTAGTCAACATCCTGTCATTATAACAAGATACCAGAGATAATTCACTTATGAAGATAAAAGTTATGTTTAAAAATTGTTTTTTCAAGAAAGAAAGGAATATCAAAAGAGAAGAAAGGGGGAGATGGAATTTCATCAAAGTAGAGGAAAGATCAGTAGAGACCATGAAGGGTATTGAGGAAGAAGAAGAAAGGATGGGAAAGGGGAAGAACACTGGAATGAATCTGACTGAACTTTTGTATGTGCATGCGTACACAGATGGGGCACAGTGAGTCAGAGCACTGTGTATACCCACAGCACAATATTTTTTTCTAGAAAGTAAGAGGTTATTGGAATGAAGAGGGATCATGAAGTGGACAGAGATAAGTTGCAGACTGATGTTGGGTTCCATGACTTTGTGATTGTGTCAAGGTGTATTCTCATGTTGTATCATAAATAAATAGAATTTTTAAAATTATTTTCTGATATAGTGTCAATACATACTTTAGTTTAAAAAATAGTTCATTATTAATATGTACTACTTATGTGTATTAATTTAGTTTATGATATTTCCACACATACATAACAGTATATACTCATAAAGTCCAATCTTCCTTTAACCCCCCTACCCCAAACAAATTTCTCAAATTCTAATAATCATTGTCTACTTTCATGTCTATTATATTATTTTTTTATTTTTTATTTTGGCACTTGGGATTGAACCAAGGTTGCTCTATTTATGAGTAACATCATTTTTAATTTGAGGCTGATCTCAAACTAGCAATTCTCCTGCCTCAGTTTCCTCAATAGATGAAATAGCAGGCATGCACCACTGTGCTTTTATTTATTTATTTATTTATCTATGTATTTATGTATTTATTTTTGTTTTCACATGTGAGAGAGAATATGTGGCACTTGTCTTTCTGTGTCTAACATTTAAATAAGGGTAATGTCCTCCAGTAACATTTATTTTACAGCAAATAACAAGATTTTGTTCTTCTTTATGGCTGAATAATTCCCTATTTTGTTTATATACCCCATCTCTTGACCATTCATCTGTTGATAGGCACTTAGGCTGATTCCATACCTTAGCTATGTGAACATTCAGTGCCACAGTAAACATGAGCATGCAGGTGTCTCTTTGCTATGTTGACTTCATTTTGTTTGGATATATAATCCAAGCAGCACAGCCGAAATATACAGTAGTCTGTTTTAGTTTTTTGAGAATCTACATACTGCTACTCTTCTTCATAATGACAGTACTAAGTTGTATTCCCACCACGGTGTATATGAGTTCACTTTCTCCACACTCTCGCTAGCAATAATATATTGGTAGTAGCTATTCAATATGATAAGGTCTCACTGTAATTTTGATTTGCATTTCCCTGATGACTAATAATATTGTGCATTAGTTCATATATATTTTAGCTATTTATTTAAGTAAGTGCCTATTCAGGTCACTTTTCCATTTTAAATTGGATCACTTAGGAATTTTTGTTATTTTTAAAGTTATTTAAACAGATATTTATTTTTAGAGCATTAAAATTATGCATAGTACTAGTGTTCATTTTGACAAAATAATACATGCGGTGAATTTGATTTCATTTCCCATTCCCTCCCCTTCCCTTACCATTCCCTCTTCTTTCCCCCTTTTTTCTCTCCTCCTCTCTATTGATATTCCTTTCATGCCTCTTTTTATTTTGATTGAATTTATTTTTATATCTATGGAATTATTTGTTGGACCTTTATATATGTATGGAACATGTGTTTTCAATTCATTCTACATTTCTACCCACTTTTCCCCTCTTGTTCTCCTTCTTCTACTCTACTGATTTACCTTTTCTATTCATGATATGCAATCTCATTCCCTGCCACCTTCTTTCCCTTATTTTGCTGTAGCTTTCACATATGAGAGAAAACTCTTGACTCTTGATTTTCTAAGTCTATTTCACTTAACATGATTGTCTCCATTTCCACCCATTTACCAGAAAATACATTATTTCATTCTTCTCAATGGCTAAGTAAAATTTCATTATGCATATATATTACATTTTCTTAATCCATTCATCTGTTGATGGGCATCTTTGTTGATTCCATAATCTGGCTGCTGTGAATTGTGCTGCTATAAACATTGAACATGTAAACACTATAGAATGCAAATTTTAGTTCTTTTAAACAAATCCCAAGGAATGAAATAGTAGATCATATGGTGGTTCCATGTCTAGTTGTTTGAGGAGTCTCCCCACTGCTTTTCATAGTGGTTTACTAATTTGCAGTCCCACCAGCAATGTATGCATGTACCTATTTCTCCATATCCTCTCCAGCATTTATTATTGTTTTTTTTTTTTTTTTTTTTTTTGATAATTGTTATGCTGACTGGGTGGGATAAAATCTTAGTGCAGTTTTCATTTCCTTTTTACTATTTGCTAGAGATGTTGAGTATTTTTTCATATATTTGTTGGCCATTTTCATTTCCTCTTTTGTGAAGTTTCTATTTAGTTATTTGGTCCACATATTAATTGGGTTATTGGGGGTGTTTGCATTACGTTTTTTGAGTTCTTCATATATTGTGGATATTAAACCCCTGTCAGAGGAGTGGCTGGCAAAGTTTTCTTCCCCATTCTGTAGGCTCTCTCTTCACTCTTTTTTTTTTTTTTTTTTTGGTGCTGGGAATTGAACCCAGGACCTTGTGCATGCTAGATGAGCACTCTACCAACTGAGTTATCCCCAGTCTTCTCTCTTCACTCTTATTTCCTTGAATGTGCAAAACATTTTTATTTTGAGAACCACTTATTGATTCTTGGTTTTATTGCTTCAGTTTTAGGGGTCTTGTTGATGAAGTCAGTGCCTGTGCCTATTTGATATTTTTTCTCACAATTCCGTGGTTTCTGGTCTAATTCCTAAATCTTTGATTCATTTTTATTTGACTTTGTGCAAATCTATCTTATTCTTCTATATACAGATATTCAGTTTTTCTAGTACCGTTTATTAAAAAGGTTTGTTCTCCAACCTACAATTCTGGTATACCCTTATTGAGAGTCAGATGGCTGTAAGTATTGGTTTGTCTTGGGGCATTCTATTCTACTCCATTGGTCTTAATACCTGTATTTTATGCCAGTACCATGTTGTTTTTGTTACTAGGGCTTTGTAGTATAATTTAAAAACTAACCATCACACTGACTCTGTATTCCTTTTCTTTTTCAAAATTGCTTTGGATATTCTGGATCTCTTATTTTTCCAAATAAATTTAAGGACTGATTTTTCTAGTTCTTTGAAGAATGTCATTGGTATTTTGATGGAGATTGCATTGAATTTGTATATTGCTTTTGGTAGTGTGGTCACTCTGACAATAGTAATTCTGCCTATCAAAGAATAGGCATTTTGAGGTCTTCTTCAACTTCTTTCTTTGGGTTGTATACTTTTCATTATAGAGTTCTTTCTCTTCCTTGTTTAGGTTAATTCTCAGATTTATGTTATTGTGAAAGGGATGGCTTTCCTGATTTATTTCTCATTTCAATCACAGTTCGAGTATAGAAAGACTATTGATCTGTGAATGTTGATGTTGTATCCTGCTATTTTGCTGAATTAATTTATTGACTCCAGAAGTCTTCTGGTGGAATTTTTTTGGTATTATAGATATAGGTCATCAGCAAATAGTGATTGTTTGGTTTCTTCTTTTCCAATTTGTATCCCTTTAAGTTTCTTCTTTTACCTGATTGCTCTGGCAAGAGTTTTGAGAACGATATTGAATAGAAGAGGGGAGAGTAGACATCCTTGTCTTGTCCATGATTTTACAGGAAAAGCTTTCACTTTTTCTCCATTTAGTGTGATGTGGACTTTGGATTTGTTGTATAGTGTATAGTTACTGATGAGGTAAGTTCCTTCCACTCCTAGCTTCTTTAGAGTTTTTAACATGAATAGTTGCTGTATTTTATCAAAAGCCTCTTTTGCATCTATTGAGATGACTATAATTCTGGTTCTTGGTTCCATTTAAGTGGTGAATTACATTTACTGATTTGTGTATATTGAGGCTTGCATCCTGGAATAAAGCCCACTTGATCTTGGTGTATTTTATTTCTTGGTGTGTTTTTGAATGCAGTTTGCTAATATTTTATTGAGGATTTTTCATCTATGTTCATCATGGATATTGGTATGTAGTTTTCTTTCCTAGATGTGTCTTTGCCTCGTTTTGATATCAGAGTTATACTGGGCTTCAAAGAATGTATTTGGAATGTTTCCTTCATTTCAATTCCATTAAATAATTTGAGGAAGACTGGTATTAAATTTTCTTTAAAATCCTAGTGGAAATCAACTGATAATCCACCTGTGCTTTTCTTTGTTGGAAGGCTTTTTTGTAGAGTTTTTGATCAGTGCTTTATAAATGTATATATAAAGGTGAAATTCACTGTGGTATATTCATAAATGTGCATAGAATAATTTTGTCAATTTCATTCCACCATTCCTCCTTTTTCCCATCCCTCCCCCCTACCCTTTAATCTCCTTCCTCTATTCCACTGATCTCTCTTCTATTTTCGTGGAATCTCTCCTTATTTATCCTTAGTTTGGTCTGCCTTCCACATATGAGAGAGAGTATTCAACCCTTGACTTTCTGAGTCTGGTTTATTTCACTTAAAAAAAAAAAAAAAACAATGAACTAAAACCACCATACTAATAGTGATTCAGCAACTTTAACATAGCACAATTCACAATAGCTAAGTTCTGGAACCAGCCCAGATGCCTGTCAGTAGATGAATAGAAAAAGAAAACATAGTGGAATTTTACTCATCCACGAAGAAGAATGAAATTATGGCATTTGGTGGTAATTGGATGGAACTGGAGAACATCCCATTGGGTGACTTTTGATTACTGTTTCAATTTCATTGTTTGACATAGTCTTTTAGGGCTTTCTGTGTCTTCCTGATTCAATTTGGGCAGGTCTAGAAATCTGTCAATGACTTCTAGATTTTGCAGTTTATTACAATATGAATTTTTGACATAGATTCTAATAATTCTCTGTATTCCAGAAGTGTCTGTGGCGATATCTCCCTTGTCATAGCTTATTTTATTGATTTTCTTGAACTTTTCTCTCTTTCCTTCTCTCTACTTTCAGTCCTGTGGACAAGTGCAGGCATATGTAATGCTCAGAGATGGTTGAACAAATTTATATCCAGAAGTCATTTACAGAGAACAAGCTTTCCTATAAATTTCAATACATAATGTATAAAAAGTGCTAATTTGACTAACTACTTGGTCATATACTGGCAACTTCTTTAACTTCTGGGTACTACATTTTTCAAAATTGGGACTTATTTGTCCATTTTATAATCTATGAAAACAGCAAAACAAAATGCACAAAACATACACAAAATATGATGTCCAAAAATTTCCAAGTATAAACACACTAACATATTCCTTGTGCAATTGTTTCCTCTTACCTCCTCCATATCACTGAACAAGTACAGACAGTACTATACTGCTCAGAGAGGTGATTTAACAGTTCCGTTCCAAAAAAACCCAATATTTTGTATGAAAAATTTAGCAAAAAGGTATTTACAAAGTTACTTACCTTCACATTTAACATACATTGGACACTTCTAAACATTAGACTAGATGGTTCAAGTAAAGAATTTGTCCACTATGTACACGACAGTCTTGAATAAACTTGTTTTCTTATAGCAGTTGCAAGGTTTCTAGTTTTATTTCAAAGTCTTTGACCCACTTTGAATTTTGTGCAGTGTAAAATAGGGATTTAAATTCTTTCTTCTACAAATGGATATCCAGTTTTCTCAACACTACGCATTAAAAAGACTTTTTTTTCTCTCTAACATGTTTTTGGCACCTTTGTCAAGTATCAAATGTCTGTAATTATGTCAGTTCATCTGCATGTCTTCTACTCTATTGCATTGTTCTTTGAGTCTGTTTTGATGCCAGTAACATGCTGTTTTATACTATAGTTCTGTATTATAATTTGAGATCAAATATTGTGATCTCAATCTCCTTGCCCAGTATTTCTGTGGCTATTCTGGGTTTTTATTGTTCCAAATGAATTTAAGAAATATTTTTTCTAGTTCTGTGAAGAATGTCATTGGTATATATGGTGACAGAAATTTCATTGAATTTGTTTATCATTTCTCAGAAGTAGAAATATGAATGGTCAACAAATATATGAAAAAAAATGTAAGCATCTCTAGCAGTTAGAGAAATGCAAGTTTGAACTATGCTGAGGTTTCATCTCACTCCAGTCAGAATGACAATTATCAAGAATACAGGTAGCAATAAATGTTGGTGAGGATGTGGGGAAAAGGGTACACTCATGCATTGCTGGTGAGACTACAGATTGGTGCAACCACTCTGAAAAGCACTATGGAGATTCCTCAGAAAACTCGTGATGAAACCATCATTTGATTCAGTTATCCCATTCCTCAGCATATACACAAAGGATGTAAAAATAGCATGCTACAGTGATGTAGCCACATCAATGCTTATAGCAGCTCAATTTACAATAGCCCACCTATAGAACCAATTTAGATGCCTTCAAGAGAGTAATGGATTAAGAAAATATGGCATATATACACAATAGAATTACTCAGCCATAAAGAAGAATGAAATTATGGCATTTGCCAGTGAATGGATGGAAATGGAAAACACCATTCTAAGTGAAAAAAGCCAATTCCAAAGAAAACTAAAGGCCAAATATTTTCTCTGATATGTGGATGTTAATCCACAACATGGGAGAGTAGGGAAGGAAAGAATAGAAGTTCATTGGATTAACCAAAGAGGAATGAAGAGAAAGGATGGGGAATGGAAATAGAAAAGACAGTAGAATAAATCGGAAATAACTTCCTTAGCTCATAAATGAATACAGTACCAGTGTAACCTCCACGAATGGAATCCTAATCGTAATGTGTTGTACTCCATGTATATATAATATGTCAAAATACACTCTACCATCATGTATATCTGAAAAAAAACAAATTTTAAAAATAATTATATTTTAATTGCTTCAGGATTAATAGCCAATGAATGGATCTGAAGGCAAGTTTAACATAGCAACTACTAGAACTTTGTGCTTGAATCTGTCCCTGAAATCTTGTTTGATTTTTCTCAAGGACTTCCTTTCTTTGAGCTGTGAGACACATTGCTTGTGTAAGAGCCAAGATAGAGTTTATCTTTTAAGGGAGAGAAAAGGGATCATTTTCATCTTATAAAATCTTTAAAAATACATTAAGGATATGTTCAATTTAATTTATTGTCCCCAGGGAAAGTAAAATGCAACTTACCCTTCTTGCCAGCAGACTCAGACTTGACAATATTAACATGGGCTCCTATATCACCCAGTTCACTTTTAATTCATGAAAAGCAAAGTATGTCACTTTTATACCATGAAGTTTTATATTCCCCTTAAAGATGTAGGTAACATGAAATATTTACCAAAAAGAAATAACATAAAATATATTCTTCTGCCTGTTTTATGTAATTTATATCCTGTGTTATATTATCTATTTCAACAGTAATACTTTATGTATGAAAATGAAAATATATGTTATTATGACAATTCTGGACATGATGATATTAAAATGCTTGCTGATACAGTATTTCTAGATGATCAGAGTAGAGTATGTTCAATTTTAATGTTAGATAAGGGCTGAGTGGACGGATTCTTGTCCTGCATTCTAGATCTGTTCCTCTAGATCTATTTGGCTTTACTGTGGGATTCTATTTCCTCTCTCTTTTAAAACAAGATGTCCCAATCTTAGCCACTTTAAGACAAGGGTGGAAGGTACTGTTATAAAACTTGGTTATCAAAGAGACATCAGAGATTATCTGATTTTCATTCCAAATTTATAGTCAGGGATCACAGAGCTCTTCTCAAAGCACTATTTGCTTTTTGTATTATGATAATGTAAGAAATTTACAAGTAATAAAGCTTTATTTTTGTAAAATATAAAAAACTTCCTTCATACTGTTGCCAAGATTTTAACATTATATCACTGTTCTCATTTTTTCCTAAGAATTTTTATTTCTCCCCTGATTTCTACCATGCTTCACTCCACAATCAAAAACACATTATTCAACCTCCACATTTTATATTGGTTTCTGTTTTTTATTATTATTGATTTCTCATTTCATTTCATTATGTTCTGGTAGGATGCAAGAGGTTATCTGAATTATTTCTGTACTTGCTAAGACTTGCTTTTTGTCCTAAAATTGGTCTATCTGAGAAAAGTTTTCATGTGAGACTGGGAAGAAAGTAAATTTGGTTTTTGGTAGATGAAATGCTCTATACATTTCTGCTAGGTTCATTTGATTAAAAGAATTCTTTAGTTCTGAAGTCTTTCCTTAGTTTATGTATAAATGACCTATTTATTGGTGAGAGAGGTGTGTTGAAATCATTCAGCATTATTGAACTGGGGTCCATTTGAGTCTTTGTATTCAGTAGGATTTATTTTATGTATGTAGGTGTTTTTACATGATTTCCTTAACCAGTATGAAGTGACCTCCTTTGTCTTTTACAAATAATATTGGCTAGTAAATCTACACTGTGGATATGAGTAGCTAACCCTGATTGCTTTGGGACTCCATTTGTGTGATATATCTTTTCCATATTTAAACCTTCAGCTTGTGGGTATCTTTGCCTGTATGATGACTCTCTTGTAAAAATATATAGTAGGATCTTGTTTATTAATCCATTCTGCAAATCTTTATCTTTTTATTGCATAATGTGGACCAATTACCTTCTGTATTATTATGGAGACTGATTATTATTTCCTGCAATTTTGATTTACTTCTAATATTTAATTCAGCTGATATTTTCCTTTAATTGACTCTTCTTCTAAAGAGATTCATCCATGTGCTGGCTCTGATATTTATTTTTCATCTCTTCTGCATGTAATGTTTTAGTAAGTATTGTTTTAGTCAGTTTTTTCATCACTGTAACCAAAAGAACTGAGGAGAACAATTTACAGATGGAAATTTTTATTTAGGGGCATAGTTTCAGATGCTCAGGCCACAGTCAGCTGACTCCATAACTCTGCATTCAAGATGAGGCAGAACCTCATGAAGGAAGGACCTAGCACAGAAAATAGTTCAGGATGAGGCAAACATGAAGCAGAGAGAGAGTTCTAGTCATCAAGAACCATATAGAAGCCACACAGCCCCAGAAACCTACTTACTCCAATCAAACCCTATCTGCCTACAGCTTCTGCCCAGTTAATCCATATCAGTGGGTTAATCCACTGATGATGTACATCTCTCACAATCTATTTCACCTCTGAAAATTCTTGCATTGTCTCACACATGAGCTTTTGGGGGACACCTTATATCTAAACCATAACAAGTATGTTTTATAGTGCTGGCTTAGTGGTTATAATGTCTTTAGTTTCTGCTTTTAATTCTCAGAGATATTTTGTCTGGATATAGCAATCTTGGTTTGCACCTATTATTATTCAAGACTTGGTGTATATTATTCCAAGTCTTTCTGACTTTTAAAATCTGAGCTCAGAGCAGGAGAAAATCTAATTGGTTTACCTCTAAGTATTTTTCTTTTATGACCTTTAAAAATCTATCCTTGGGGGTGATCCAAGATGGCATACTAGAGGGTGACTGCATCTCCTGTCACTCCAGAACCCAGGATTCAAGAAGGGGAGTCACTGAGAGACTTGGACTAACAGAGCCACAGGGTGAGTCTCCCCCACCGGGTGAAGCTCGGCCCGGGCGGCAGGCCCGGACAGGGTTGGCTTCTCAGAGCAGGGCAGGGCAGCTAGAGTCTTCCCTAGGCAGCCCTGCTCTCTCTGGCGGCAGGCGCCTTCCACGGCCAGCTTCTCGGAGCAAGCCGCCCAGTGAGAGCCTTTCTGCACAGAGACAGCTCCAAGTCCCGGAGCCAACGGTGAGCTCCGACCTGCAGGCAGCTTCAGGGACCAGGACAGGGCAGCCAGGGACTTCCCCAAGCAGCCCTGCTCCCTTCAGCGGCAGGCTCCTTCCACAGCCAGCTTTCAGAGCAGACAGCCCTGTGAGAGCCTTTCCACACAGAGCCATCTCCAAGCCCTGGAACCAGTAGCAGGCTAGGGGCAGCTTTCTTCGGAAGCACTGCATTATCAAGTTCCTCCAAGACTTCAGGGAGGTGATATACTGGAAATCTACAGGGACACTATAAGCCAATAGAGGAAATCTGCAATATCTCAGAGTCCCACTGACATCTGACCAATATGAGAAAACAAGGGAAGAAAATGTCCCAAACAAACCTAGATACTATATCAATAAAACCCAATGACAGCACAGCACAAGAAATGTCAGAAAGGGAGTTCAGAATGTACATAATTAAAACAATCAGGGAAGCAAACGAGGAGATGAAAGAGCAAATGCAGGCATTAAATGATCACACCAATCAACAGTTAAAAGAGCAAATACGGGAAGCAAGAGATCATTTCAATAAAGAGTTAGAGATACTGAAAAAAAAAAAAACAGAAATCCTTGAAATGAAGGAAACAATAAACAGTTAAAAACTCCATGGAAAGCATAACCAATAGGATAGAACACCTGGAAGACAGAACCTCAGACATTGAAGACAAAACATTTAACCTTGAAAACAAAGTTGACCAAACAGAAAAAATGGTAAGAAATCATGAACAGAATCTACAAGAATTATGGGATATCATTAAAAGGCCAAATTTAAGAATTATGGGATTGAGGAAGGCTTAGAGAAACAAACCAAAGGAATGAGCAATCTATTCAATGAAATAAAATCAGAAAATTTCCCAAATCTGAAGAATGAAATGGAAAACCAAGTACAAGAGGCTTATAGGACTCCAAATACACAAAATTACAACAGACCCACACCAAGGCACATTATTATGAAAATACCTAACACACAAAATAAAGACAGAATTTTTAAAGGCTGCGAGAGAAAATCAAATTACATTCAGGGGTAAATCAATAAGGATAACAGCAGATTTTTGAAACCAAACCCTAAAAGCTAGAAGGGCCTGGAACAACATTTACCAAGCCCTGAAAGAAAACGGATGCCAACCAGGAATCTTATACCCAGCAAAACTAAAAATCTATCCTTTGCTAACACACAATAAGTGAGGGGGGGGATGAACATAAGCACTTTGGATTAGACAAAAGAGAATGAGGGAAGGAAGGGACATAGGAATAGGAAAGAAAGTATAATAAATTGGACATTACATCCCTATGTTCATATATGAATATACAAACAGTGTAACTTCACATTATGTACAACCATGAGAATGAAAACTTGTGCTCCACATATATATAATATGTCAAAATCCATTCTACTCCTGTAATCCCAGCATCTTGGGAGGATAAGGCAGGAGGATGGTGAGGTCAAAGACAACCTCAGCTACAGTGAGACACTGAGCAACTCAGTGAGACCCTGTCTCTAAATAAAATACAAAAAACAGGGCTGGAGATATGCCTCAGTTGGTTGAGTGCCCCTGATTTCAATCTCCAGTACCAAAAAGAAAAAAAAAATTCATTCTACTGTCATGTGTAATTAAAAAGAGCAAATCAAATATTTTAAAGACCAATAAAAATTTAAATAATAAAAAGATGTGATCCCGCAATATGTATAATCAGTAAAATGAGAGATTACACTCTATTTATGTATGATCTATCAAAATGTACAAATATATTCTACTGTCATGTACAATTAATTAAGACAAATAAAATTTTTAAAAGATGGTAATGCTATGAGCTAAAGATAAATTTGCTTGAGATGTTCTGCTAGATGAACATATTGCCTGTGATAAGTGATAGTTATATTTCTACCATTTCAGTACATGTCAGTTATTGACCACTATTACATATTGTTTTGTACAATATTGAATCGAAATGGTGAGAGATGATATTTGAGCCTTTTTACTTAAGGGAAAAACATTTAGTCTTTTACCACAAAGTAGGATGTATGAGTTAGTTTTCACACCATTTATCAGGTTGTAACAGTTTATTGATATGCTAAGGGGTATTTTGCTTTGGTTTGGTTTGGTTGTGCTTCAGTTTTGTTTTTAATCACAAATGTGTATTAAATATTGTCAAGTACATTTTATACAGTAATTCATGTAAAAAAGAAGTCTATTCCTCTTCTGTACAATAGACATTTTTATTATAACTTGTCTTGGAGAGTATCTTTTTTGATCTTGATCCTTGGGTTTCTAAATGTATCTTGTACTTGGATTTCCATCTCATTCCTAAGGTTTGGAGATTTTTCTGATACAATTCCATTGGTTTGTATCTCAGTTCTTTCTTCTACATCAATGATTCTTATATTTGGTCTATTAATGTTACCTAAGATTTGTTGAATTTTCTGATCCTTATCTCTTGACATCTTTTCGTTATTGTTGATTTTATTTTATGATTATATACTTTATATTCAAGGCCTGAATGTAAAGGTCAAGGTATTCCATATGATCTAATGTATTGTTGATGCTTCAAACATTTCTTACTAGTTTATGGAGTCTTTCAGGATTTCTGTTTGGTTCTTTTTTAGAATTTTTATATCTTTATTGAAATTTTCTCTTGCTTTGTTTTGTCTCAGTTCCTTTATTACCTCTTATTTTAGTTCATTGAACATTTCAGCTATGAACTTGCTGAATTTCTTATCCAACGTTTCCTCCACTGTGGTGTCAAGACCAGCTGTGAAGTGTTGTGGGCTGTTTGGAGAGACTTGTCACCTTGCTGTTTCATACTGTTTATATTCCTACATATCTTTTGGGATAATTATCTCTTCTACTTTTATACAAAAGAGTATTTAGTTAGTTTTTTAACTTAAGTTCCTCAGGCAGGGTGAACATCTATTGATATTCTCACTCAACAGGTAACCACTATTATGCCCAATACCACTTTAAAAGAATATGCTTAACCCAATTCACTGTAATCACTTCAGAGCAAAGCCATATACTCCTAAGACTAAGGGGGAAAATTATGTAAAATGTTCCCAACAATTCTTCTAATTCAAGTATAAAATCAAATTTTTTGAATAGTATGTGAAATTATTATTGATATGATTACTATGAAACTCTATAGGAATTAAAAATGGGAGAAAAGCAAATGAGCAAAAGAAAGAAAGAGAAAATTAAAATGAACTATGATGGAAGACAAAAAATGGGGGTAGTATTTGATGCTGGAGTAGGTAATGCAAGGTGGGGAAGATAGACTTAGAGGATCAAGTATAAACCTGAACTAGGACAGCAAAGATAGAAAGAATGGTTCCAGTTAATGATTTAAAACACTACACTAAATGCAGTTAATTAGGTTTCAGACTGCAATTATTAATAATAAAATAACATTATTGATGCGATATGAAAAGTAATATCTGTAAGACCAAAATCGACATTAGAGCTATTCAAGATATTCCATGTTGAGCTATTGAAACTGGAGTTCCTCCACTTCTGCTGGCAGCTGGGGTCTGCAGGTCTCTGCAGCTGAGAAACATGTTGCAACTCTTCATGGAGGGCTATGCCCTCCAGGGTTGAAGCAGACCTCAGAAGTTTACCAATTTCTTCTTTCTGTGTTCTTGTCTTGCAAATGCAAAGATGAAACTCGTGGATAATGGAAGGTAAGATAACTCGTGGAGAATGGAAGGGAGTAGGATTTATTCAAGAATAGAAACAGAAACAGAACTTTCATATGGGGAGAAGTGACCCCACAGCAGGTTTCTGTGTGAGTGTGCTAATCTAGGGGTTTATATAGCTCTTGGGTCAATGCTATCAGTGCAAACTTATGCTAATCCATTTTGGGGAAAGTACTAAAATTATGGTTCACCCTTGATTCTGAACTGCCATTCAGGTCTGCCCTACTTCAGTTTTCTCACTATTTTCCTATAGTCCCAGTTTCCCAGGAGGTTGAGGTCAGTGGATTATGCATGCTCTGGGGTCTTGAGCTATATCATTGCATGGTTAACCAGACCCCCATGTGATGACAGGTTGTACAAGCCTTCACTCACCCCAGCCCTCACTTGTCATGCCTCAGGCCCACAACAGCATAGCAGGCAGTGTGTAGCCAGAGTCCCACCACCTGTTCTCCAGCCTTCTCAAACTGCCACTCTAGCACTCCTCAGTGGGGATTAGTGGGCTGACTATCCAGTTTGGCAACTGGGGACAGTCACTATTTGAGGTGGGAGATTTCTTATTGCATCTCCTGATTTGGATCTCATCAGGATTCTGGACCTTTGCAAGATGCCCACCATTCCTGGGTTTTTCTTCTACATTTCCCTGAGTGATCACCAACTCACCTCTGATAGAATTCTAAAAGGCCCCCTCCAATCTTTGGTGTGTCTGGGTACCTACTAGCTTTCTTCTGGGTCACAGGATATGGTCCCTAATTGTCTGGACTTAAAATCCAGTCTCTCCCTTTTAGGAGGTGCAGTCTTGTGTGCTCTCCTGAAGAAAACCTAAATGTATCCAGCATTGTCAAATCAAGTGGTGGTCACTTTTAGTCAGCCTCTAGTCCCAAGTCTGCGTTTTGGGAGGGATACTGCATCTGTTGGCTGTTTCTGTTGGGTTCAGGGTTGCTGCTATCTGCCATAGTGTACTAAGCACCTGGTTCCCTCTTCTGGGGCTTGTGTGTAGTAATCCTAAGTAATCAGTGACTGAAACAGGACCCATAAATGCAGGGGTTGTCTGTGACACAGAAGACCCCACCCTCCCTGATACAGACCACCATGGTACTGTTCCGATAACCAGGGTAGAATGTCAGTTGGCCTGCCTTCACCTGAGTTCCTAATGTTGGCAGGTGTAAATTTCCGAGTGCTGCTCCTCTCCACTGGGACTTCCTTGTAGTGGTATTATCTAAGCATTTTATGACTTTCTTCAACTGTGAGGCCTCTGAGTGCAGGCTGTCTGCGTGGTCTGTGGCACAGAAACCCCCACTATGGCTTCTGCAGATCACCAGGGTTTTACCTGTCATGTGAGGGGGTAGGTGACAGTTGGCCCTATCCACATGCCTCCTGCAAAGGCTCTGGGGAGCACTGGGGTGGGATTAGCACTCTCTGGAAGGGAATTGCTCTGGGGTGAGATCCACCCCACTCCCCTTGGCCATGGTGAAGGGGAGTGGATTACAGTAAGCTCCAGGTGCAAGGATCAGTCTACAGGTTTCTTCTAAATGACTTGTTTTAGTACTTGCAGAGGTGTTCCCTGTGGTTTATTTCTTACTCTTGTAGGTGGGGAGAAACTATATTGATTCAATTTTTCTGGGGAAATTAGCTTGCTGTAAACTCTAAAAATGCTTTTCCTGCCCATCAGTTTTCAGCAAAAAAATTGGGCTAAATTTCTGCAATTTCCTTCAGCATCTTTGTTGTTTCTGTCCCATTTTAACTTGGACTGCTTTTCTTTCCAACTATTAAGGAAGTAAGCTTGTGAACTGTTCCTTTCTTTAACTCTTTGTTACCCCTCCCCTGACCACACCCTGGTCAGGGTTAAGGGTGAAGGATTTCTTTCCATGGTTTGTGCTCCAGTAACCAAATTTCAAGTTCCTCAAAGCCTCAGTCTGTCCAATATTGTGTTTTAGATTATTTATTTTGTCATCCACATGTCTGATGGGCTGTTCTTTTTTTCAATATTATTCTTTTTTATTAATTTTTTTTCAGACTGCATTTTGATTCATGGTACACAAATGTGGTACAACTTTTCATTTCTATGGTTGTACACAATGTAGATTCACACCATTCATGTAATCATACATATACATAGGATAATACTGTCTGTTTCATTCTACTATCTTTCCATCCCCCACTTCCTCCCACCCCATTTTCCTCTACATCATCCAAAGTGCCTTCATTCTTCTCTTCCCCCCCTGCACTGCCCCTCATTATATTTCATCATTCACTTATCAGAGAAAACATTTGGTCTTTGGATTTTTGGGCTTGGCCTGTTTCACTTAGCATATTTTCTAACGTCATCCATTTACCAGCAAATGTCATAATTTTATTATTCTTTATGACTGAGTAATATTCCATAGTGTATAGACACCGCAGTTTCTTTATCCATTCATCAATTGAAGGGTGTCTTGGTTGGTTCCACAATCTAGCTATTGTGAATTGAGCTGTTATAAACATTGATGTGACTGTATCATGGTAGTATGCTTATTTTAAGTCCTTTGGGTATAAACTGAGGAGTGGGATAGCTGGCTGTTCTTTCACTGCTTCAGTTCTGAGCTCGGAGGAGTCGAGGGTGACTGCCTAGATCTGCTCCACCATCTTCAGAAACAGTTCCTTACACACTCTGAATCTTAATCATTTGTCAGATAATGTTGGCAACTAATTTCTCTGATTCTGTAATTTTTTTCTTTCCTCTATTGAATGTTTCCTTTTCTGTGTGTTGTGGGGTGCAACTTAAGAACAGTCCAGTCACCACAGAGAAGTTCAAATTTAAGAGTCTTTATTTGCTGGCCATCTGATGTGATGGTCTCACACAAAGCCCAAAATGGCTACTGGGGGGACAGCCCCGGGTGTAGGGTTGCAGGGGTTTTTATACCATAAATAAAGCATGTTGGTACATTAATCATAAGTGAATATTGCTATGATTCAAAACTATAAACCAACACCATGAGATATAAAATCAAAAGCCAAAAGGGAAGTGGGTCAAAACAACCTTAGTAGGGTACAAGTTAAAGAATGGTTACTAACATCTAGACAATCATTCTCTGACAGAGTACATTGTCCAAGAAAAATAGGAACCAAAAAGAGAACAATTTTGCATTATATAAGAATTGCCATTTTGTGTTGCCAGTCATGCTATACTAGGCAACTATTGATGGATACAGAGGCGAGGGGGACAGGGTTCCCATGGAAGAAGCATTTCCTACATGACACGGAGTCTCAGGGTAAAATGGGGTCAGTTTAGTCATTGTCCACATAGCCTAACCCGTAGCACGTGCAGAAGTGTTTTAATTTAATGTAGCGCTTTCATCACCTTTTACTTTTGTTTCCTGTGAGCTGGGGGTCCTATCCAGAAAATCACTGTCTATATCAATGTCTTGAGGTGTTTCCCCTGTTTCCCTCCACTAGCTAAAGAGTTTTAGTCTTACATTTAGGTTCAGAAGCTTTTAGAGTTGATATTTGTACAGGGTGAGAGTTGGGGTCTCAAGCTACTGGTTCTTCAGCTCTGCAGCCTGCAGACAGCCTTTGTAGACCTTCCACCTTTTGGGCCCATAAGCCAATCTAAAAAAATCCCCTTTTTATAATCATACTTCCTGTTGATTCTGTTCCTCTAGAGAACCCTGACTAATACAAGAGGTATTTTTCTTCCTTGGTTACATTTATTTCTAAGTAATTTTTTTAGTATTTGTTGTGAGTAGAATTGCTTTCCTGGTATTTTCCTCAGCAAATTTGTCATTATTATGTAAAAATGCTAGCAATTTTTGCATGTTGATTTTGTATGCTGATACTTTGATGAATTCATTTCTCAATTCCAACAGCCTTTTGATGGACTCTTTAGGTTTTTCTATATATTATATATGATATACAACAGGGACAATTTTAACCACCCCCCTCTTTAATCATAAGTTTATGTCTTTACGTGGCCCAATGAGCCAAAGTCTTTTTTTTAATAGATACATAAATACATAAGCTTGAAGAATTCACTCAAATTTGGGATAATGGTTACTTTGAGTTTGAAGGCTCTTAGATTGGACAGAATGTGGGATATTAACTTTACATGCTGTATTTTATATCATGAAACACACATATACACAGATCTTAAAATCATGGACAATTGTTAATAACTTAATCAATGTAATGGGTTTAATCTGTTTTTCTACTACTCTTTTTTTTATTTATTTTTATTGTAAACAAATGGGATACATCTTGTTTCTCCAAAGTCTTTTTTAAGAGATTACTACAGGCACCTTACCCAGTGTTCCCATGTCTTCAAGTGAAAATAACTGATAAAACAAAATCGCACAAACACAGACAGGATCTCCATGCAAGGTGGACAGGTCACAAATCTTTCAGATGAACAGAGAAGATGGGAGAAATCCCCCTGGTTTCCTACTCCCATTAATCATGTTCCTACATCAGCAGTGACACAGATATCCCCACAAAGGGGGACCAAATATTCCCATGAAGATTCCCACAAAAGAATACCAGATGTCAGGGTCTCAGCATACACACCAAAGGAACTTACTAGATGGCCAAGGTGTTGCAACTTTACTACATTCAGTTTCCTTTTTCTCAAATAGACCAGAAGGAGGAGTACAATGCCACCCATTTAGGAAATAGAAAGAAGGAAATCCCCAAAACAAAGGGAATCTTGGCAGCTTCTCCACCTTATTTATGGGAACAGCTCCTCCAGGCCAACCTGAGGCTCACAATCAAAAAGTCAGACTTGGCCAAGAAGTCCAGAGCTGGGGTCTCTCTCAGGTACTATCTGGGGTGCCAAATTTGAAACAAAACCTCAGTTCTTGTCCCTGATGCTGATCCTATAATAAAAACAAAGTTTGGGGGAAAAGGAAAAGTATGGACTTTCCTCAGAAAACTTGAACCACCATTTGACCCTGTTATCCCACTCCTGGGTCTATACCTAAAGGACTTAAAGTCAGCATACTACAGTGATGAAGCCACATCAATGTTCATAGCACCTCAATTCACAATAGCTAAACTATGGAACCAACCTAGATGCCCTTCAACAGATGAACGAATTTTTAAAAACCTGTGGTATATATATACAATGGAGTATTACTCAGTCTTAAAGAAGAATGAAATTATGACATTTACATGTAAATGGATGGAGTTCAAGAATATGCTAAGGGAAATCAGCCAATCTGAAACAAAAAAGACCAAATATTTTCTCTAATATGTGGATACTGATCCATAATGGGGGGACTAGAGAAAAATAAAGGGATTTTGGATTGGGTTGAAGGGAGTGAGGGGAGGGGAGGAGGATTGGAGGTTGGAAGGATGGTGGAATGAGAAGGACATTAATTCCACATGTACATGTATGATTGCACTAAAGATGTGACTCTGCATTTTGTAGAGCCAGAGAAATGAGGAGTTGAGCTCCATTTGTGTACAATGAGTTGAAACGCTGTCACGTATAAGTAATTAGAACAAATTTTTTAAAGTACAAAATTTTAACAAGATAAGGACTTGTTTTAAAAATTAAAGAGATCAGTTTTAAAGAATATCCAATTTCAGGAAAAAAGGAGGAGGAAGGTAGTAAAATAATGTTGCCATCCAAAGTAGTAATCAGCTGAGTCCCCTGACATCTGTGTGCATCCAGCAGGATGCTTTCAGGCTCCAAAAAGAGGATACCCAAATTGGTGACCTGAAAAAAACTGAAGGAAGCATTTTGACCAACAGCACGGAGAAATTCAGGAGTCATTCAGGCCTTGGATATGGATTATTCTGGACTCTTTAGTAAATTGCTTGCCTCTAACTTCTTGTTTGTATGATTTCATCCATAGATTTGTTTCTCTGGTGCTAAAAAAGTAACTTGAGCAATTTATACCCAGCAAGATAACATACAGAATAAGAGAGAGCATCTCTTTCCCCTACCATTAAACACAAAATCAGGCCGCATATAAACTGAGCCAGCCACATTAGGACAGGTACCTACCCTGACTCATCTCTTCAAGCAAATGTAAATGCATCTCCATGATGTCTGTCTTGAATTATAGGCGACCAGTTCATTCTTTAGCCTATCACATTGTCAAGGATGGGACCTGGAGATTGCCTTGGGCTGAGTGAAATCATTCAGCTGAAACCACCTTGCTGCCATACAAATGGGGACAGTGAACAACAAGCTACAGGACTGGTAACCAATCACATCCAACCCAAGTAAAACGATTCCAGCTCGCACTGTTTTCTCTCCCCATTCCACAGTTTTGCCTTTTCCTCTGCTGTCATCACAACTTCATTTTCCAATTATTTCACTACATTTTGGAGATACTCTCAGTGAATATGTTTGCCATACAAATAGTGAAACCCAGATGTGTGATGAATGAAGGAAGGACAAATGAATGCATGAATGAAATTTTCAGGAGGAAATCCATGGGAAAATTTGTTACACATGCCTTTACCTGCACATGGCCTCTCTAGATGTTCCCCTTGCCTTGGGCCTTCTCTTCTCAGTTCCCTAAGCAAAACAAGGCTAAGTCCCTTTCCACACGTTCACCTCAAGTAATTTCCTCCTGGAAGCTAAGAAAGAAAGAAACAATGAAAATAATAAACTGCAAAATTCAATTGGGTAGGCAAAATTCTCAAGCTCAGGACACTGTGGCAATCTTCCATTACTTTATACTGACTATGCAGCATTTGCATAGTAGGTGCCTAAGAACTGTATATCAAATCAATTTATGAATTTTAAAGTAAATGAAGTCTGGTCATGGAAGTCTTAGCTCACACTGCCAGCTGGGGTCATTCATCAATCACCGTTAGTCAGGATTTCCAAATTTTCTAATTTGTTACCTGTAGAAATTTATAACCCCCAAATAAGTGCTTTTGCAGTCATTCATAGGTATGTACAGAGTAGGGCAATGTAAGTCAAATGAAGAACGCAGTCCCTGTGAATGTCAAAAAAGTGATGCTCTGCATTTGTCTTTCACTTCTTAGGACAGGATGAGCATCCTTTGTGTGGCCTATCCAATGACACATTTTTCACACTTCTGTGCTCTTTATTACTGATTTTGCTAATTAAAAATGGCCCCAAGCATATCTCTAAAATGTTGCCTAATATTTTTAAATTGCCCTGTGATGTGTTTTACATAGGAAGCGTGTATCGTAGATAAGCTTTGTAACATTTATAACACTGTCACCTGAGAGTTCATTAATGAATGAACAACACAATGCACTGGAAAAATAAAGATGACATTTTATGATTACGAGGTGAAGCTCTACTTTGTAAAGTAACATCTATAATGCTATGATAAAGCTAAGAGAAAAAACTAAATATGGGGTTTCATAAAATGACAATAGATTTTCTTACATATGGTTGACAGCATTGTAGGAAAGTTGAAAGCCAAGGAAATTTACCATCTTATTAACCAGGTCAGGAAATTGTTAAAAACTTCTCAGATAAGTTTTTTCTTTAAAGAAATACTGCATGCAATAAATTACTTGTAAATATATATTAAATAAGATTCTTAAGCAAATACACAAAAACAAGTTTATGTATTCATTAGTTAACAAAGAAAAATTGTGAAGAGAAACTCAAAAGAAGCTAACCCTCTACCCCAGGAGCATGGCTCATTGTTCACTAATCCAGTATTTGCAGTAGCAACTGTATAGAAGAAAACTGCTGTGAATAACGAGAATTTACATTACTTACCTGGATCCTACTTCAATCCTGAAGAAGAGTACTTTTACTTCTCTTCTTTTTTTTCTTTTTTTTTTTTTTTTTTTCTTTCTCTCTCTCTCTCTTCAGTGATGCGCTAGGGCCATATTTCAGGTATCACCACCATGAGGTGCCTCTGAAACTTTAATGTACTTGTGAATCTTCTGATGATGCTGTCAAAATTAAAATTATGGGGCAATCCAAGATGGCAGACTAGAGGGTGACTGCATCTCCAGTTGCTCCAGAACCCAGGATTCAAGAAGGGGAGGCATTGAGAGACTCAAACTAAAATAGAGCCACGGGGTGAGTCTCCCCCACCTGGTGAAGCTCTGCCCGTGCGGCAGGCCCGGATTCGGTGGCTTATTAGAGTAGGGCAGGGCAGCTAGAGTCTTCGCCAGGCAGCCCTGCACACTACGGTGGTGGGCTCCTCCCACAGGGCCAAATTCTCCAGCATCTCAGAGCAGGCCCCCCAGTGAGACCCTTTCTGCGCAGAACCAAGCTTCAAGTCCCTGAGGCAGCGCGGTGAGTTCCTGCCCGCAGGTTGCTTCAGGGACCAGGACAGGGCAGCCAAGGACTTCCACAAGCAGCCCGCAGTCCGGCCCCCTCCGGCGGGAAGACCTTTCCAGGCTAGCTTCTCAGAGTAGATCGCCCAGTGAGAGCCTTTCTACACAGAGCCAGCCACAAGTCCCCAAGCCAGCAGAGACCTCCAGCCCACAAGCAGCCTCTGGGACCAGGGCAAGGCAGCCAGAGACCTCTCCAGGTGGACCTGACCCCCGGCCCTGGAATAGACTTAGAATAAAATAGAGCCACGGGGTGAGTCTCCCCCACTGAGTGAAGCTCTGCCCGGGCAGCAGGCCTGGATTAGGGTGGCTTATTAGAGTAGGGCAGGGCAGCTAGAGTCTTCCCAGGCAGCCCTGTGCACTCCAGCGGTGGGCTCCTCCCACAGGGCCAGATTCTCCAGCATCTCGGAGCAGGCCCCGGAGTGAGAGCCTTTCTGCACAGAACCAAGCTTCAAGTCCCTGGGGCAGTGCGGCGAGTTCCTGCCTGTAGGTTGCTTCAGGGACAAGGACAGGGCAGCCAGGAACTTCCCCAAGCAGCCCGTCTCCCTCCAGCGGGAAGCAATTTTCCAGGCTAGCTTCTCGGAGCAGATCACCCAGTGAGAGCCTTTCCACATAGAGCCAGTGCCAAGTCCTGGAACCAGTAGCGGGCTAGGGGCAGCTTTCCTTGGAAGCACGGCATTATCAAGTTACTCCAAGACTTCAGGCTACTGAAGGCAGGAAAGTGATACACTGAAAATCTACAGGAACACTATAAGCCAATAGAAGAATTCTGCAATATCATAAAGTCCCACTGACATCTGACCAATATGAGAAAACAAGGGAAGAAAATGTCCCAAAAAAACCTAGATACTATATCAATAAAACCCAATGAAAGCACAGCAGAAGAAATGTCAGAAAGGGAGTTCAGAATGTACATAATTAAAACAATCAGGGAAGCAAAAGAGGAGATGAAAGAACAAATGCAGGCATTGAAGGAAGAGAAGAAAGAGCAAATGCAGGCATTAAATGATCGCACCAATCAACAGTTAAAGGGGCAAATATGGGAAGCAACAGATCATTTCAATAAAGAATTAGAGATACTGAAAACAAAACAAACAGAAATCCTTGAAATGAAGGAAACAATAAACCAAGTTATAAACTCCATAGAAAGCATAATCAATAGGATAGAACACCTGGAAGACAGAACCTCAGATATTGAACACAAAATATTTAATCTTGAAAACAAAGTTGACCAAAAAGAAAAGATGGTAAGAAATCATGAACAGAATCTACAAGAATTATGGGATATCATTAAAAGGCCAAATTTAAGAATTATTGGGATTGAGGAAGGCTTAGAGAAAGAAACCAAGGGAATGAACAATCTATTCAATGAAATGATATCATGAAATTTCCCAAATCTGAAGAATGAAATGGAAAACCAAGTACAAGAGGCTTATAGGACTCCAAATATACAAAATTACAACAGACCCACACCAAGGCACATTATTATGAAAATACCTAACATACAAAATAAAGACAGAATTTTAAAGGGCGCGAGAGAAAAGAATCAAATTACATTCAGGGGGAAACCAATAAGAATATCAGCAGATTTTTCAATCCAGACCCTAAAAGCTAGAAGGGCCTGGAACAACATTTACCAAGCCCTGAAAGAAAATGGATGCCAACCAAGAATCTTATACACAGCAAAACTTACTTTCAGATTTGACAATGAAATAAGATCCCTCCATGATCAACAAAAGCTAAAGGAATTTACAAAAAGAAAGCCAGCATTCCAGATCATTCTCAGCAAAATATTCCATGAGGAAGAGATGAAAAACAATGATGCAAATCAGCAACGGGAGGAACTAGCCTAAAGGAATAGCCAAATAAAGGAGAAACCAAATCATGTCAAAAAACAAAAATGAGTCAAATGACTGGGAATACAAATCATATCACAATAATAACCCTGAATGTTAATGGCCTGAACTCATCAATCAAAAGAAATAGACTGGCAGAATGGATTAAAATGAAAAATCCAACAATTTGCTGCCTACAAGAGACTCATCGCATAGAAAGAGATACCCATAGACTAAAGGTAAAAGGATGGGAAAAAACATACCATGCACACGGACACAGCAAACAAGCTGGAGTATCCATCCTCATATAAAGAAGCCATAGATCTCAATAACACAATCAACAATTTAGACTGAATGGACATATATAGAATATACCATCCAACAAAGAATGAATACACTTTCTTCTCAGCAGCACATGGATCCTTCTCTAAAATAAACCATGTTTTATGCCACAAAGCAACTGTTAGCAAATACAAGAAGATAGATATACTACCTTCTACTCTATCAGATCATAATGGATTGAAATTAGAAATAAATGACAGAATAAAAAGCAGAAACTTCTCCAATACCTGGAGATTAAATAATATGCTATTATATGATGAATGGATAACAACAAAAGGAGGGAAATTAAAAAATTCTTAGAAGTAAACGAGAACAAAGACACATCATATCAAAATCTCTAGGACACTATGAAAGCAGTACTGAGAGGAAGATTTATTTCATGGGGCGCATTCAAGAAATGAAGTAGAAATCAACAAATAAACGACTTAACACTACAGCTCAAAGCCCTAGAAAAAGAAGAGCAGACCAACACCAAAACTAGTAGAAGACAGGAAATAGTTAAAATCAGAGCAGAAATCAACGAAATTGAAACAAAAGAAACAATCGGAAAAATTAACAAAACAAAGAGTAGGTTCTTTGAAAAAATAAACAAAATTGATAAACCCTTAGCCATGCTAACAAAGAGAAAAAGGGAGAAAACTCAAATTACTAAAATTCGGAATGAACAAGGAAATATCACAACAGACACGAGTGAAATACAAAACATAATTAGAAGCTATTTTGAAAATCTATACTCCAACAAAACAGAAAACCTCGAAGACATCAACAAGTTTCTAGAGACATATGAATTACCTAAACTGAACAAGGAAGACATACACAACTTAAATAAATCAATTTCAAGCAATGAAATAGAAGAGGTCATCAAAAGCCTACCAACAAAAAAAAGTCCGGGGCCAGATGGGTTCTCAGCCGAGTTCTACAAAACCTTTAAAGAAGAGCTCATTCCAATACTTCTCAAAGGATTCCATAAAATAGAAGAGGAGGGAACCCTCCCAAACTCATTCTATGAAGCCAATATCACCCTGATACCTAAACCAGACAGAGACACATCAAGGAAAGAAAATTTCAGACCAATATCCTTAATGAACATCGATGCAAAAATTCTCAACAAAATTTTAGCAAATCGCATACAAAAATATATAAAAAAGATAGTGTACCATGATCTAGTGGGTTTTATCCCAGGGATGCAAGGTTGGTTCAACATCCAGAAATCAATAAATGTCATTCACCATATCAACAGACTAAAAGTTAAGAATCACATGATTATTTCAATAGATGCAGAAAAAGCATTCAATAAAATACAGCACCCCTTCATGCTCAAAACACTAGAAAAAATTGGGGTAGTGGGAACATTCCTTAACATTGTAAAGGCCATCTACGCTAAGCCCATGGGCAATATCATTCTAAATGGTGAAAACTGAAAGCGTTCCCCCTAAAAACTGGAACAAGGCAGGGATGCCCTCTTTCACCACTTCTATTCAATATCGTTCTTGAGACAAAGGCCAGAGCAATTAGACAAACCAAAGAAATTAAAGGGATACGAATTGGAAAAGAGGAACTCAAGCTATCCCTGTTCGCTGATGACATGATTATATATTTAGAGAAACCTGGAAATTCCACCAGAAAACTCCTAGAACTCATAAGTGAATTAACTAAAGTAGCAGATTACAAGATCAATGCTAATAAATCCAATGCATTTTTATACATAAGTGATGAATCTTCAGAAAGAGAAATTAGGAAAACTACCCCATTCACAATAGCATCAAAAAAAATAAAATACTTGGAAATCAATCTCACAAAAGAGGTGAAAGCCCTCTACAATGAGAACTACAGTACACTAAAGAAAGAAATTAAAGATGGAAAGATCTCCCATGTTCTTGTATAGGCAGAATTAATATTATCAAAATGGCCATACTACCTAAAGTGCTATACAGATTCAATGCAATTCCAATTAAAATCCCAATGACGTACCTTACAGAAATAGAGCAAGCAATTATGAAATTCATCTGGAAGAATAAAAAACCCAGAATAGCTAAAGCAATCCTCAGTAGAAAGAGCGAAGCAAGGGGTATCGCAATACCAGATCTTCAACTCTACTACAAAGCAATAGTAACAAAAACAGCATGGTATTGGCACCAAAATAGACAGGTAGATCAATGGTACAGAATGGAGGACATGGACATAAACCAAAATAAATACAATTTTCTCATACTAGACAAGGGGGCCAAAAATATGCAATGGAGAAAAGATAGCCTCTTCAACAAATGGTGCTGGGAAAACTGGAAATCCATATGCAACAAAATGAAACTAAACCCATATCTCTCACCCTGCACAAAACTCAACTCAAAATGGATCAAGGACCTTGGAATCAGACCAGAGACCCTGCATCGTATAGAAGAAAAAGTAGGTCCAAACCTTCAACTTGTTGGCTTATGATCAGACTTCCTTAACAGGACTCCCATAGCACAAGAAATAAAAGCTAGAATCAACCCCTGGGATAGTTTCAAACTAAAAAGCTTTCTCTCAGCAAAGGAAACTATCAGTAATGTGAAGAGAGAGCCCACAGAGTGGGGGAACACTCATACTTCAGATACATACATACATCAATCATACTTCAGATAGAGTGCTAATTTCCAGAATGTATAAAGAACTCAAAAAACTCTACACCAAGAATACAAATATTCCAATCAACAAATGGGCTAAGAAAATGAACAGACACTTCACAGAAGAAGATGTACAAGCAATCAACAGATATATGAAAAAATGTTGAACATCTCTAGTAATAAGAGAAATGCAAATCAAAACTACCCTATGATTTCATCTCACCCCAATTAGAATGGCAATTATCAAGAACACAAGCAACAATGGGTGTTGGCGAGTATGTGGGGAAAAAGGTACATTCATACATTGCTGGTGGGGTTGCAAGTTAGTGCAGCCACTCTGGAAAGCAGTATGGAGATTCCTCAGAAAACTTGGAATGGAACCACCATTTGACCCAGCTATCCCACTCCTTGACCTATACCCAAAGGACTTAAAATCAGCATACTACAGAGATACAGCCACATCAATGTTCATAGCTACTCAATTCACCATAGCCAGATTGTGGGACCAACCTAGATGTCCTTCAGTTGATGAATGGATAAAGAAACTGTGGCATAGATATACAATGGAATATTACTCTGCCGTGAAGAATGATAAAATTATGGCATTTGCAGGCAAATGGATGAAATTGGAGAATATCATGCTAAGTGTGATAAGCCAATCTCAAAAAACTAAAGGACGAATGATCTCGCTGATAAGCAAATGAGGACATATAATGGGGGGTAGGAGGGGTTAGCGTTACGGTTCGGGTTAGGGTTAGTGTTAGTGATAAGGAGGGTGGTAAGAATGGAGGAAGAAAGGACTGTATAGAGGGAAAAGAGGGGTGGGAGAGGTGGTGAGGAAGGGAAACAAATAACAGAATGAATCAAACAATATTGCCCTATGTAAATTTATGATTTTTAATTTTGAAAACAAGAGAAAAAAATGAAAATTATGTCATTAAGTCTGAGATTAGGTCAGAGCGTACATTTCCACCAAACCCCAATGTAATGAATCTGCTGCTTGACCATAAACTACATTGAATATCAAAGAACTTCATCCTTCCCTGATCTATTAATCTGGAGCACTTGGAATAACGGTTTCACTCTAATAGTTTCCTATAATCAAATAACAGAATTGGTAGGAGACAAAACTGTCTTTCTCCTCAGAGACTCAGAGAAAAAACTGTAGACCTAGGAAAGCATGAAGTCTCATGACCAAGCACGACTTTTAACAAGTTGATCATCAAATGTCTCAGCTACAACACAGTTGTCAGGAAGGCAGAGAATTAAAAAAAAAAAAAAGAAAAAACTGCAAACCTTACATAAATTCAACAGAAGTTTTTATTGAGAACATGTTACATGTTACATTAAGGTCAGACATTTCATCAGGGACACAGATATTAAAAAGCATGTGCTTCGCTCTCAAATTTCTAAAAACTTAAAAGAAATAAAATTACAAAGCTTCCACCAAGGCCAGAGACTGAGGGGTACAGTTGAAATGTGGGAAAGCACAATGGAGGAGAGATTGCTTCCCACTGAGAATCAGGAAGACCTCTGCAGGATGTGAATCTGAAATGCATGATGATCCATAACCTAACCAGGGGGAGCTGGCTAGGGTCCTATTCCAGAGTTAAGTCCCAGAAGCCAGGTCAGAACAACAAATCCTGCTGGATGACACTGAGTGCATACTGGTAACTGATCATGAAGCAGAAATAAATTACAAAGGTTTCAAAGGAGAGTTGAGAGGGCACGGTGGTGCACGCCTGTAATCCCAGCAGCTCAGGAGGCTGAGGCAAGAGGATGACAAGCTCAAAGGCAGCCTCAGCAACTTAAGAGGCTCTAAGCAACTCAGCAAGACCCTGTCTGTAATAAAATACAAAAAAAGCTGGGGACATGGCTTAGTGGTTGAGTGCCTATGAGTTCAAACCTCAGATACTCCCCCAAAAAATAGAAGAGTTGAAGCACCATCACCACATGGTGTTCAGGGTACACAGGGCACCTGGGTGGCTGGGTCCTCACTTCATAGGGAGAGCACTGCAGGGAGCTTCACAGTGTGTCCTAAGTGAAGCAAATGAGAACAGAGAAGTAACAGACCTTCATAAGGTGGAGGTGAAATCTGAGGAGGAAGTGGGAATGGGGCTGGGAGCAGAAGGAAAAGTGAGAAAAAAGACGAAGAAGAAGGGAAGGCCATTGGGGAGGAGAGACAAACAGGAGAGGTGTATAGAAAGAACTCACCAGCGTTTCATAAACCAAACTCCAAGTCCTGTCAGAAGAGCCAGGGCCACTATCACAGCCAAGAGGATCAAGCCCAGGGAACTGTGAGGTGCTGCAGATTCAAGCGGACACCAAGGGTGTTTCAACTCCATTTCCCATTTTGCCCCATGACACCCTGGTTGCTCCGTTGACCCATACTATTTTCTTTGAGTTTGTACCTGTCCAATCTTCCTTACTATTTTATTCCATCCTTTTCAAAGATGAACCCTTCAAGTAGCCCACAATATTCTCCTACAGCTACTCAAATAATGTGGATTTTTTAAATTCTTCCATGCTGTGGATTATCATATTTGCCTTCTTTTGGGGGCTGAAATCCCTAAAAATCTCAATTTTTTAGCTGGCCCTCATAACCAGCTAGAGGACCACCTCCCCCCATCTCCAGCCTGGGACCCAGCTCTTACCACTCCAGTAGAGGACGAGGTCCTGGCCTCCTAGGCTGCTGTGCTTCACCCTGCAGGACAGGCCAGCTGCCTCCCCAGCTGCCACATCCAGGGTTGCTCTGAGATACCACGTCCCATCAGCGTTGGGCAGGAAGTCACCTCTCTGAGTGCCCAGCTGCTCCTGCTCACCCCGCATCCACATCACCCACACAGGTTTTGGGTAGAATCCAGAGACATGGCACACCAGTAATAGATGGCCAGGTCCAAGGCTAGGACCACTAGACAGCCAGGCCTCAGGCTTCACTGCAAGGGAGAGGGGACACATCCAGACACAGACTCTAACACAGACTGAAAGGTTCAGAACTCCACAAAAGACCTACACAGCTACATCATTCCCACTTCTAGAAATGTCACTCATTATCTTCTCTTTTTATCCTGAATTTGACATTAAAATAGAAAAGTTCTTTGAGATGGGCTATAAAACTGACCTTGTCGCTGGAGGTGAGCCTTCCCTGCATCATGAAGACCCAAGGTGAAACGTGGGCAGGTGTCACTGAGGAGCCTGTGTACCCTCTGTGTGTTGCCTTGTCTCAGATTGAGTTGTTTGCAGGCTTTCTGAGCCTTTCTTCCACCATTTGGAGATGGTAACCACGTTTTGTTCTGGAAGCTCAGGAAATCATATCCTTGTATAGCTCCAAGGAAACTTACAAAGTTCTTCCCAGAGTGCAGTTCACAACCTATTTTCATCTGTAGATCAACAGAGTGTTCAGGATCTGGAAAGAGGAATAATGAATTAGGGGAGAAAAGAAAGAAAAAGAAGGAAATGGAATGAGAGGAAGCAAAAGACAATAGAAGCAGAAGGGAGTTTGGGAGTTTAGGGGAAAGGACCCAAGTGTGGTTTGATCAGAGGTTCACAGAAAGGGGAACTGGTAGGAGCTCGAGGTGGAGGAAAGATGATAATATGAGAAGGGGGGGAACTGTTCAAAGGTAATAGCCATGGTGCGGAGGAGAAAGGACTTACTGAGGGAGCTGAGACTGTAACAAACCAGGGTGAATATATTCATGTTATTATGATGGTTTAGAAGGGGATGACCGAAGAAATTAAATGCGAGAGAAAATCACACTTTAAGGACTCAATCAAAGAGTGAGGAAGCTGATTGAAGGTGCAGGGAAAGGGGTGCCACAGGATGCCTCTGAGGAGAGAGAATAAAACACAGCCCTTCAGTCAATGAGAGAGCAGTTCATAAGTGGCAAAAACTGAAGATTTTGAAAAATCAGGGTCTGGTTTGTAGTCTATGTCCCGAGTGTGATTGCAGTTTTTTGCTGAAGAGACTGAAGTGAGATTTACAACACAGAGCAGGCTGTTTCCTAGAGGAATGAAAAGCTCACTGAGAAACCTGCCCCTTCTCCATTTCTTCTCTCCAGTAAGAGAATCGAACTCACATTCAGACATCAAGTGACAAGTGTAAAATTCCTGAACCTCATGGAAATTTGTTCCTAAAACCCTTTCCAGATCCATCCACTCCTTGTCACTGAAGTTGCCCCTGGACCAGGGATACAGGAAAGTGATGGCATCAGAGCTGCTGTTCCAGCGGTGAGTCTGCAGCTCACCCAACCAGGCTGAGCACAGATGTACCCAGGAATGGTTGTGAAAGGTTGCTGTCTGGATGAGATGGTAGGAGACAGGCTCTCCAAACCCTGTGGCAAAAGGATAGATACAATGGGGAGAAATGGAACATTGGGAGGGAGAGACTTGGGAAAAGGTGCCAGAGTGGGAAGACTCAGAATCTGGGGAAATGGAGAGCCTTAGCTGACATTTGCTTGCCCCAGGGTCCCAAGCTCTATCAGCAACCTCCATAAGGGCACAGGGAGCTTGAGTAGGACACTCAGAATGGGGCCAGCGTGGCAGGCACTCTTTCTCCACAGGTACATGCAGGGGGAACTGCCATCTCCACACCACACACACACACACACACACACACACACACACACACACACACTTGCACCCAACTGGTCAGATGCCCCAGTTCTTACCAACTTCACTGTCACCACCTGGGAAGACAGTAGCTGCCAAGGGAAGCAGCAGACACAGCATGGCACTTGCAGATGGTTTTTCTGTCTCTGGGAAGTGTTGGCCTTTGATTTCTGTTCTAAACAAACCTACCCCACAGACCTCTCTTCTGACTTCCTTATTCAACTGAAAGACAAACCTCTGCTGCCTAAACAAGGAAAACCTGTCCCCTCCCAGAACCGTGACCACCTACTCACTCTCCCATTTCCCCTGCTGTTTTGACTCTGCTCAGTCTTCCAACTTCTCTCATTGTCATGAACTTCCATCCTGTTCATCTTCCCTATTTCGACTGCTGTGAGACAAGTCTTATGTGCACTGAACAGTCACCTGACCACTAGGGATGCTTCATTCAGTGCTGGATATTGAATACAGTGTTTTAAGCACTTTGTTATTTTATAATTTTGATTTATCCCCCCATGTGTTCTCTCCCCTACTCATCCCCCACTCCACCACATTCATATCTCTGACATCACTGGTTACTTTATTTACTTTTTCAGAACCCCCTGTGATTGATTGTCACAACTAATGAGTCTCTGGATCATGTATCCAGGGTTGGTTCCATGGGGCATGCAGCCAGTCCCGCAATACAATTTTTTTTTTTTTTTTTTTTTTTTTTGGTGGTACTGGAGATTGACCCAGGGCCTTGTGCATGCTAGGCAAGCACTCTACCAACTGAGCCATATCCTCAGCCCCCCAGTAACACATTTAATTCTCCATGATCAAAACCTTGAATATTATAGTAATTTGATTGTATTTGTGTTTCATAAATGAAGTTCAATGAAACTTGCATGGCAGCTCATAGGAGCCTCAGCATATAGAGGTTTCTTCCTCCCACAACCTTAAGTGTATGTGAAGCTCTCTTCTACCTACTCCTCACTGTCTGGAGCTTTGGAAACTCTAACCTCTGCCCATCCACTTCCAACCTGCCACCACTGAAGTGACCAGGTCTCATTGCAGGGCAGGCCCCTTCTGCCATCATCCTTGGCCACTAGCTCAAGCCAGGCAGGCACACAGGGAGAAGGGGACATGGACTCAAAAGTATGTGGGCAGAAAGTATGCAGTGCAGCCCTACCATCCAGAGTCTGAACCAAGTTGTTTTGTAACTGGTCTTGGTGAGTCTCTTGCCCACTCTTGTTCCAAGTATCACATGCATCTCCATGTAATTTGGTTGCAATTTCTCAGTGGACGCTCATGTGCCAAGTGTTGGGGTGACCGCTTTGCGTAGGGGAGATTGACTTAACCCTTCAGTCCAGTCGGGGAATCACTGGAGCAGCTGGGCAGCAGCAACCAGACAGCCAGTTGGCAGCTTGCCTGTAGTAATGGAATGGGACCCCCAGGTGCCTATGAGTTCCTGCAATCATCCTGTGAGTATCCCTGTGCCCAGGGGATGCAACAGTATTAGATCAAATAAAAAGCACAGAGATACACGCTTCCTCAGAAACGAGAAGTTTGTATTTTAGTAATTTTAAAAACTCTCAACCCACCCCACCTCCGCCTTTTGAACACAAACCTGCTATGGTGAGAATCATTATGTCTTCCCCCAAATTTATATATTGGCATCCTGACCACCCTCGGAGGTATCAGGAGGTGGAACCTTTGGAAGGTGTTTAGGTCGTGCTGCTTCAACCCTCAGAAATGAGATCAGGGCTTATAAAGGGATCTCAGAGAGATCCCATGACCTTCCATCATGTAAACGTAGTCTGAAGGTGCCTCTGATGAACCAAAATGCAGATCCCACTAGAAACCAAATCCACCTTGATCTTGGACTTCCCAGACTCCAGGAATGTGAAAAATAATTTTCTCGTAGTTATAAACCGCCCAGTCTATGGCTTTCTGTGATAGCAGCCTGAATGGCTAAGAAAAGGCTCCACATTTTCACTTTTCCTTGGATTCCTGCCCTTGAATGTGGGGTGGAGAAAGCAAGTAGAGAACAGTTGGTTTTGAGTAAGAAAGAGGGGGAAGAAATTAACAAAATAAGGAATGAGTTTCTGGGATCAAAATGCTGGGAGCTGATACAAGAAATGAAATATATACCAGATTCAGAAGACGGAGGAAGAGGGGTGTTTAGTAAGTTTTTTGTTTTTATTCTTTGTTGATTTTGGGGGGGGTTGTTTGTTGTTGTTGTTGTGTTTTTGTTTTTGTTTTTTGCCTGTGACCAAAGGATCTTACAAGAACACTTTTTTAACTGTCTAATTTTAGTTTCTTTTTATTTTTTATTTGTTCTATTTAGTTAAGCATGACAGCAGAATGGTTTTTGATTCACTGTACACAAATGGAGTTCAATTTTTCATTTCCTTGGCTGTACACGATGTAGATTCACACCATTCATGCAATCATATGTGTACATGATTTTTTTTTATAATGTCCCTGCAGATTTCCAATACTTTGCCTTTAAGGGGAAGATCAATACTAACAGTACCTAATGCAAATAATATGCAACCTTAAACCCAATAGCTCCTCCTAAGACGTTAACAATTTTGTTGCAATAAACAGAGATGATGTGTTCAATTATTATCTGCAACATAAATATTAGGTTTGCAATAAGGTCTACAATTTCTACTGGTGGACACAGATAGAAGGGGGCAGGGTTGTAGGATGTAGGATGTGATATAAATGAGGTAAAGGGTGAGAATATAGAGGTTATAGATCATAGGTAGAGTGAAAGAGGAATCAAAAGAAATTGGCTGTTAGCAGGAGCAAAGGGAGAAAGAGACTGAGGAAACATAAATAAAAGGAAAATAAAGTGAAAAAAAAAGAAAGAAAAGAAAAAAATCAAAAATAAAAGAATCTACAACCAAACTGTAATACACTGTTCAAACCTCCCAGTCCTCAGGAACCTGATGCATGGAAAGTACTTGATTTCAAAAATGTTGGGGATGTGAGAGCAGGCAATGTAAAAAAAAAATAAAGAAAGAAAGAAAAGAGTCTTGAAAGAAAATTGAACAATCGTTTCTGTTGGAGATCAGTATCTTCTCTGCTTCCCTTCTCATCTGATAGGTGGGGTGGTCTCGAGTTTTCTGGTAACTCCACCCTCAGGATGGTGAAAGTTACTAAGGTGGGAGGATTAGACTTGGAGGCAGAACTCCTGGAAGCAGGCTATAGCCATTGCCAGTCCCACCAGAAGACTGTACCCCAGGACTCTCCTTTAGGGGTCCACTCGTGTGATTAGCACCACTCGGTCTTAGCACCTTGCCTCACTAGTGGACCCCACAGTTCCTGGTCTCTAATTTATTCTCTAAATTGTATCTCTCCTGCCCCCATCCTTTCAACTTCCCAATCAGAAACCTCTCTCTCCAGAGGTCTTGGCGGCTGAGTGCTGGAACTTGTGGGTCTGTCAAGGAAAATGTTCTGTATTAGGCAGATCAGGATCAGGCGTTAAGAGCTGTGGACCAGCCACGAAGCTGCAAGCATCCTAGCCATTGGTGACTACGGGGTGTTTGGGAGACTGAGGATTGAGGAGTCAGAGGACCTTGTCGATTGCCAAACCAGCAGGACCAGGAATCAGTGGATGTCATATTGGGGAGGAAGTTGTGGACCAGGAAGATGTTGGGTCCCCACAAGTGCTGCCTGAACTGTCTCTGGGATCCCAGTGGGTGCCAGGATGTTTGGGTGAGCTGGGATCAAAATGCCCTCACACCCTCTTCCAACCTCCCAACCCTTTGCAAGGCTCTTTCATAT
The DNA here is from genome assembly GCF_902686455.1 of Sciurus vulgaris. Taxonomy (NCBI): domain Eukaryota; kingdom Metazoa; phylum Chordata; class Mammalia; order Rodentia; family Sciuridae; genus Sciurus; species Sciurus vulgaris. Next base: position 119,038,742 of record NC_136461.1, on the reverse strand, counting down.
CTCTTCCACAAGATGGTGGCTATTGGCACACCTAGCAGGGATACCTCAGATGTAACCAAGCCTGCAGGGACATTGGTGATGCTCTTTCAGGCCCTGGCTCTTGTCCTTAAATGAAAGCGGCCACATCCTTAATTGGTGGCAGCAGTAGCTAACCTGTAGGTACCTTGATACTGGGTTTCTAGTCTCTGGCTGGTGTCCCAAGAGGGATGCTGCCCCAGCTAAAGATGGCAGTGGAGGTGTGCCAAGATGGAAGTGAACACTTTCAGAGATGGGGCTGTGAGGGTGGACTGTGCAGTGGCAATGGGCACCCTGTTGGGGGATGCAGCACTGCAGCAGATGGCGCTGAGGCAGGTGGCTGTCTCCAGGCACTGTCCAGTGTCCCAAGGTGGAGCCCACCATGTGCATGGAGGGGAGTATGGAGGCACCTGTAGTGTCCCAAGATGGAGTCCTCCACGCATTAGTAGATGGGAAGCCACAGCACAGCAGTATCCGCACAGTGAGCATGGGGCAGTAGAATCCAAGAACAATTTGAAGGAAAAACAGTATATTTCAGTTCTCACAGTTTCAGAGATCTTAGTCTATAGATGTCCGGCTCCATTCATCAGGGCCCAAGTTGAGGCAGAACATCATGGCAGAAGAGAGTGGCAGAGGAAAGCAGGTCTGGATGTGGTCACCCAGAAGAAGAGAGAGCAAGAGAGTTCCACTGATCTGGAATAAAATATATGCCCCAAAGGTGTGCCCCAGGAATCCACATCCCCAGCCAGCCACACTCTACAGCCCACAGTGACCACTCAGTTTATCCCTGTCAAAGATAAATTCACCGATTGGATTAAGGCTATCATAACCCACTGACTTCACCTCCACACCTTCTCACATTGTCATCTCAAACCCCCTTACATGAGCATTTGGGGGACACCTAATATCTAAACCATAACAAGGGAAGCATTAAGGGAGTAGAAGGAGAATTCAAAGTTTTTCCTGTCAAATTTCCTCTGGCAGAGTAGATCCTGATCCAGGGATGCAGGTAGCAGCTGGTGCTCAAGTCAGAGACCTACTGTGAATCTGCAGCTTCCCAGTATTCTCCACCCCTGAGTGTGCACTTAGCTATGTTGGATAAAAGACAAGATCTGGAGGAGGAAAGGGGGAAGGATGGAGACCATTGGGAGCTGCCTGGGGGATGTTGAGAGCTGGTGGAACTGAGGAAGAGCAAGACTGTAGAGAAAAGTCAAGAGATAAAATAGGTGGAGAAGTGACCAGGACCAGAAAAAGAGAAAATCCTTGAGAGAGAAGATGGTTATACAGATAACTGATAATTGTGTGCTCCCCGGTCACAGGAAAACATAAGGAAAATCCAGGGTGAATAAGATAGATGCCAATCAGGACTCAGCCAGGCAGGGTGTACCAGGTATCCTAGGGGCATCCAGGATTCTTCCCTTTGTCAGAAGACCCTCCCTCAAGACTCCTCTTCTTTCCTCTTCTTTGTTTAGGCCATAAGCATGCTTGTGTTCTTCCCAACATGTCTAATTGTTGCTCCCCTACATGCCACAACAATTCCTGAATTTCTCCTTCCCCACACGGCTCTCCCCATGACCCTGATGTGAGCTGCCCTACCCACACAATCTCACTCTTCATCTGATTTCCTCACCTCACCAACACAAACCTCAGTTTCCTTCCTAGAGAAACCCACAGCTTGTCATGACTTTATGCCTGCACTGTGCGCCTCATTTCCCCTTTTAGACTTCCTCAAGTTTTTCTTTTAACTTTCTGGCTTCCCTACAGATGACCTGTGTGTTTTTTCCTCCCATAACAAATTTCCTGCATTAAAAGGAGCTTCAAACTGAGAGTCATGGTGATCTCCTGCATCAGACATCTTCGTTGAATTGCAAAGTGTTTGTCATCATGCTGGCCTCAGTCTCCTCGTATGTAAAATGACTGTAAAGAACGAAATATTATCTAGTATCCCTTGTGACTCTGATGTTCTCCATGACCACTGTACTCCCATCTCTTCTCATCCGTGTGTTCTCTTTTCCCCACTCTGCTTCTCTCTCCTTTCTTTTCACTTTCATTCTTCACTTAGCTTTTAAATTATCTCCCAGGGCCTCATCTCTGTTCTCTTAGTCCCACCCATTCAGTCTAATGTCAATTTTTCCTCCTTGACTCCATTTCTATTCCCAGAACATTAATTTGCCACATAGCCTTTGGAATTCTCTGAGTTAATGTAGAAGAAACTGTTATGAAGTTGTTTGTGTCAAGATGACCCACTGCACAGCTTAAAAAGACATGGTAGTAGAAAACACGCAGAAATGCGATATTATATTTTAAACTGTTTCAAATGCAGAGCTACATTTAGAATGTAATAAAGGAAGTCTTCTGGGGGGGGGGGGAATGTAAAACTGGAAAGACAAATAGTATTTGGCACCGGTATACACAAGATATTGTTATGCATGCGTTCCCTAGAGGTTGGGTTAAAGTAGTCTCCCAGACCTGAAGATAAGGTCTGGGCAAAGAAGGTCAGAGCTGGAATGTAGGCCTCTTCCATATCATCACTTCTATGATGGAAAAACTAGAAAAATATCCACCCAATTAGATAAGGAAGGGAACTTGTCTATCTACTCACTGAGTGTTGGTTGGTTTGCTTTGGCTTTTTTCATTTTGAGAATTGCAAATCACTGGTCTGAGTTTAGAGTTAACAAATATCTAATCCTGGAATAAAATGCAAAATAAGATAAAAAGTGATTGCAAATTTTTAATACCTCTGTGACTCCCAGTAAAATTTAAAGCAAAGTTGGTCAAGAGAACCCCCTCAAAGAAGCTGTGAAGGATACCCACACAAAAGCCTTTCTTAACATGAGCCACAGCACAAACCTAGAGGAGAAAGACAGAAATAATCCACCAGGAATGGAAGTTGTCAGATAAAACAAATAATTTAGTTTCCAAAAAAAATCACAAAGAAAGGAAATTATATTTGAAATGATTAAAGATATGAAAAGAAATCATACAAAAAAGGAAGAGTTGTAATTTTAACAAAATAAAATACGAGGCACATTTATAAAGCAAATTTAACCTCTAAAATAACTCTGATTGATATAATTATATATAAACTCAAATAGTGAACTAAATAAGAAAAAATGAAATAATTTTGATGTATTTCTGAATCAGAAGATCTGAAAAGTTTTTCTAATTCAATACAGAAATGAAAGCTATTGAAAATGAAAAATACATTGAAAGATATTAAGCTTAGCTAGGTGAGGTGGCTCCCACCATTAATCCCAGAGAGTCAGGAGACTGAAGTAGCAGGTTTGCACATGAGAGGCCAACCTGGCAACTTACTGACACCCTGTCTCAAAAGAAATAAATAAAAATGTAACTCAGTGGTAGAGTGCTCCTAGGTTTAAACTCCAGTACCAATAGAAAAATGATGTAGAGGTGAGTACAAATCCCAGTATAAGTCCACTGGGAATTTTATAAGGAGAAAAAACACATAATGGGAAGAGGATACATTTGAAGAAATTGTGGCTGAGAATTTTCTAGATTAAATGAAACATGAACTTCAGGATTGAAAAAAGGCAAAAGACCAAAGTAGAATTAATGAATCTGACAAATAATTTTCATTTTTCAAAATGAAGAAATTCAAAAGATCTAGGAAACTTAGAGCATAAGACAAATGAAAAACAAAATTATTTTTGTATATATGTTATTTCTTAAATATGCATTCAATCTCTGTCTACTAAATACCAAGGGTTAAATTCAATACTAGTATTAAAAAGAATAGAAAGATAAAAGCTGTAACTCAAGAGAAAAGCACATATTAACCAACCATAAGTATAGCATATCAGAAAAAGTATAGAGAAGAAAATATACTTAGTTAAATCTTTACTAAATACATTAGCACGGTTTACATGGCCATGTTCACTTTGAGCACCAGAAGTTTGACTGAAATAATCAGGTATGACCATGACATGAAGAACACATACCCATAAGAATATCTCCAGTGCTTTTTTTAAAATTTGTTCTAATTAGTTATACATGACAGTAGAGTGCATTTTGACACATTGTACCCAAATGGAGCACAAATTCTCCTTCCTCTGACTGAACATGTTGTAGAGTCACACAGGTAGTATAATCATACATGAATCTAGGGTAATAATGTCTGTCTCATTCCACCATCCTCCCCATTCCCAAACCCCCTCCACTCCCCTCACTCCCCTTTGCACTACCCAAAGTTCCTTCCTTCTTCCCCACCCTCAGACTCCCCATTATGAATGATCATCTGCTTATCAGAGAAGATATTCTGACTGGTTTTTGGTGTTTGGCTTATTTCCTTTAGCACGATATTCTCCATCTCCATCCATTTACATGCAAATGTCATTATTTCATTCTTCTTTAAGAATGAGTAATATTCCATTGTGTATATGTACCACCTTTTCTTTATCCATTCATCTGTTCCCAGGCATCTGGGTTGGTTCCATAGTTCAGCTATTGTGAATCAAGCTGCTATAAACTGATGTGGCTATGTCACTGTAGTATGCTAATTTTAAGACCTTTGGGTACAAACTGAGGAATGGAATAGCTGGGTCAAATGATGGTTCCATTCCAAGTTTTCAGAGGAATCTCCATTTCACTTTCCATAGTGGTTGAACCAATCTGCAGTCCCACCAGCAATGTATGAGTGTACTTTTTTCCCCACATCCTCACCAGCATTTATTGTTACTTGTATTCCTGATAATTGCCATTCTAACTGGAGTGAGAAGAAATCTTAGGACAGTTCTGATTTGCATTTCTCTACCATTCTAACTGGAGTGAGAAGAAATCTTAGGACAGTTCTGATTTGCATTTCTCTAATTGCTAGAGATGATGAAAGCTTTTTTCTTACATTTGTTGATTGATTGTATTTCTTCTTCTGTGAAGTGTCTGTTCAGTTCCTTAGCCCATATATTGATTGGGTTTTCTTTTTTTTTTTTTTTTTTTTTTTTTTTTGGTGTTAAGTTTTTTGAGTTCTTTATATACATTGGAGATTAATGCTGTATCTGAGGTGCTTATGGTAAAGATTTTCTCCCCATTCTGTAGACTCTCTCTTCATGTTATTGATTGTATTTTTGTTGAGAAGAAGCTTTTTAGTTTGAATCCATCCCATTTATTGATTCTTGATTTGATTTCTTGAACTTTAGGAGTCTGGTTAAGGAAGTTCATTCCTAAGGCAACATGGTGGAGCTTTGGTCTTACTTTTATCTCTACTTGGCACAAGGTCTCTGTTCTAGTGCCTAAATCTTTGAATACTTTGAGTTCGTTTTTGTACAGGATGAGAGAGAGAAGTTTATTTTTATTTTGCTACATATGGATTTCCAGTTTTCCCAGCATCATTTGTTGAAGAGGCTATCTTTTCTTCAATTTCAGTGTTTGGCACCCTTGTCTAGTATGAGATAACTGTATTTGTGTGGGTTTGTCTCTGTGTCTTCAATTCCATACCATTGGTGTGCATACTTTGTTCCAATACAATGGCATTTTTGTTATTATTGTTCTGTAGTATAGTTTCAGGTCTGGTATTGTGGTGCCTCCTGCTTCACTCTTCTTATTAAGGATTGCTTTCATTATTTTAGGTATATTATTTTTCCAAATGAATTTCATGATTGCTTTTTCTTTTTCTATTTCTATGAGGAAAGACTTTGGGACTTTAATGGGAATTGCACTGAATCTGTACATCACTTTTGGTAGTATGGTCATTTTGACACTATTAATTCTGCCTATCTAAGAACATAGAAGATCTTTCCATCTTCTAAGGTTTTCTTCAATTTCTTTCTTTAGCATTCTGCAGTTTTCATTATAGAGGTCTTTCACCTCTTTTGTTAGATTGATTCTCAAGTATTTTATTGTTTTGAGGCTATTGTGAATGGGATAGTTTCCTAATTTCTCTTTCAGAGGATTCATCACTTATGTATAGAAATGCGTTTGATTTATGAGTGTTGATTTTATATCCTACTACTTTGCTGAATTCATTTGTTCATTCTAGAAGTTTCCTAGTAGACTATTCTGGATCCTCTAAATATAGAATCACATCATGGCCAAATAGTGATAGTTTGAGTTCTTCTTTTCCTATTTGTATCCCTTCAATTTCTTTGTTCTGTCAAACTGCTCTGGCTAGTGCTTCAAGGCCTATGTTGATTAGAAGTGGTGAAAGAGGGCATCCCTGTCTTGTTGCAGTTTTTAGAGGGAATGCTTTCAGGTTTTCTCCATTTAGAATGCTCTTGGTCTTGAGCTTAGCATAGACTGCATTTACAATATTGAGGTACGTTCCTACTATCCCTAGTTTTTCCAGTGTTTCAAACATGAAGGGGTGCTGTATTTTGTCAAATGCTTTTTCTCCATCTGTTGAAATGATCATATGATTCTTGTCTGAGTTTACTGATGTGATGAACTGCATTTATTGATTTCCATGTGTTGAACCAACTTGCATCCCTAGAATGAACCACACTTGATCATGATGTACTCTTTTTAATATGTTTTTGTGTGCAAGTTGCAAGTTGCTGGGATTTTATTGAGAATTTTTGCATGTATGTTCATCAGGGATATTGGTCTGAAGTTTTCTTTCCTAGATGTGTCTTTGGTTTTTGGTACCAGTGTGATACTAGCCTCATAGAATGAGTTTGGATGGGTTCCCTCCTTTTCTATTTCATGGAATAATTTGAGGAGTATTTGGTGTTAATTTTTCCTCAAAGGTCTTGTAGAATACAGCTGAGAATCCATCAGGTGCTGTTCTTTTCTTGGTTGGTACGCTCTTTTTTTTTGGGGGGGGGGGCGGGGAGATATTGGGAATTGAACCCAGGGGCACTTGATCACAGAGCCACATCCCCATCCCTATTTCGTATTTTATTTAGAGACAGCATCTCACTGAGTTTCTTAGTGTCTCACTTTTTCTGAGGTTGACTTTGAACTTGCAATCCTCCTGTCTCAGCCTCCCAAGTCACTGGGATTACAAGTGTGTGCTATGGTGCCTGGTAGTTCTTAAGATTTTGATGGTGTCTTCTATTTCATTACTTGAAATTGATCTGTTTAAATTGTGTATACCATCTTGATTCAGTTTGGGTAGTTCACATGTCCCTAGAAATTTGCTGATGTCTTCAAAATTTTCTATTTTATTGGAGTATAAATTTTCAAAATAGTTTCTATTATCTTCTTATTTCAGTAGTGTCCATCATGATGTTTCCGTTTTCTTCACAAATTTTAATAATTTGGGTTTTCTCTTTCTCTTTGTTAGTGTAGCTAAGGGTTTATAAATTTTATTTATTTTTTCAAAGAACCAACTTTGAGTTTCATCAATTTTTTGAATTTTTTTTGTTTCAATTTCATTCATTTCAGCTCTGATTTTTTTCCTGTCTTCTACTGCTTTTGATATTGATTTGTTTTTTTTTTCCTAGGGTTTTGAGATGTAATATTAAGTTATATATTTGTAGACTTTCTATTCTTTTAATGAATGAGCTCAATGCAATGAACTTTCCTCTTTACACTGCCTTCATAGTTTTCCAGAGATTTTGATACATTGTATCAGTGTTCCCATTTACTTGTATACTTTTATTTCCTCCCTGGTTTCTTCTGCTATACATTCAGCATTCAATAGCATGTAATTTAGTCTCCAGGTATTGGATTCACTTCTATTTTTATTCTATCATTGATTTCTCATTTCATTTCATTGTGACCTGAGAGAATACAGGGTAGTATTTCTATTTTTTTGTATTTGCTAAGAGTTGCTTTGTGGCATAACATATGGTCTATTTTAGGTAAGGATATTGTCTCAAAGATTAATTAAATACCATATATATATATATATATCCATTAAGTATAAATATTGATTGTATTGTTCAGTTCTATAGCTTCTTTTTATTTAGTTTTTGTTTGGAAGATGTATCCAGTGGTGTGTTGAAGTCACCCAGTATTATTGTGCTGTGTGGTCTATTTGATTCTTGAAATTGAGAAGGGTTTGTTTGATGTACATATGTGCTCCAGTATTTGGGGCATATATATTTATGATTAGTATATCTTGATGTATGATTCCCTTAAGCAGTGTGGAATGTCCTTCTTTATGCCTTCTGACTAACTTTGGCTTGTTGTCCACTTTATCTGAGGATGGAAATTCCTGCTTGTTTACACAGTTCATGTGAGTGATAAGTTTTTGCCCATTCTTTCACCCTCAGTCTGTGGATGTCTTTTCCTAGAAAGTGAGTCTCTTGAAAACAGAATATTATTGGGTCTTTTAGTCCAATCCACCAGTCTTGGTTTTTGATTAATGAGTTTAGGTTATTATGGGTTATTATGGAGATATGATTTGTATTCCTGGTCATTTTGGCTTATTTTTAGTTTTTAGCTTGATTTAGTTTCTCCTTTGATTGGCTTTTCCTTTACTGTATTTCCTCCCTTTGCTTGTTTTCATTTTGTTGTTGTTGCTGTTCATTTCTTCCTCATGGAATATTCTGCTGAGCACGTTCTGTAGTGCAGGCATTCCAGTAGTGAATTCTTTTAACTTTCAATAATAATGGAAGGTTTTTATTTCATCCAAATCTAAAGCTCAGTTTTATGAATATAAAATTCTTGGTTTGCATTCATTTTTTTTCAGAGCTTGATATATGTTATTCCACGACCTTCTGGAACAAAGGGACTTGGTTAAGCAATCAGCTGAGATCTGAATTGATTTTCCCTTTACATAATTGGATTTTTTTTTTCTCATAGCCTTTAAAATTCTATCCTTATTCTGTATTATAGTATGCCTTGGTGTGGATCTGTTGTAATTTTGTACATTTGAGTTCCCAAAAGCCTCTTATAGTTGATTTTCCATTTCGTTCTCATATTTGGGAAAGTATCTGATATTATGTTATTGAAAAGATTGTGCATTCCTTTAGTTTGTATCTCTACATTTTTGTCTATTCCAATAAATCTTAAATTTGGTTTTTTCAGATTATCACATATTCCTTGGAAGTTCTGCTCATGGTTTCTTACCATCTTCTCTGTGCTGTCAACTTTATTTTCAAGAGTCTACATTTTGTCCTCATTGCCTGAGGTTCCAAGTGGTCTAATCTGTTGGTGATGCTTTCTATTGAACTTAAAATTTGGTGTGATTCCTTCATTTTGAGGATTTCTGCTTGTTTTCTTTTTTTCACAATTTCTAAGTTTTTATGGAAGTGATCTTTCACTTCCTATACTCTCTCTTTGATTTCACTCCTTATACTATCCTTTACTTCACAGATCAATTTAACTATGTACCTTCTTAACTCCTTCACTGACATTTCTACTACTGTGTTGTCTACAGATTCTATTCTTGGGACATCTTGGTTTGTGTGAGGCACTTTGTTCCCTTGTTTTTTTTCATGTTGTTTGTCTTCCCATCTAGAGGTATAGATGTGAGGCAGAACAGTTTGTACCCTGTAGCCTTATAGTGTCCCTGAAGGCTCCCAGTAAGGGGGAGACCAATACTAACAGCACCCAATGCAAACAATATACAACCTTAAACCAAATAGCTCCTATTGAGATGTCTACAGTTTTGTCACAATAAACAGAAGAGATGTGTTCAATTATTTTCTACAAGATAAAAGGTAAGTTTACTTAAAAGGTTTACCATTTCAAGTGATAGAAAAAGAGTGAACAAAGGTAGTGTAGGATGTGATGTTTATGAGGGAGAAGGAGAGAAGATAGAGGTGAAAGTTTATAGTAAGAGTGAAGGAGGAATCAATAGAGGTTGTCTGTAACCATGAGAGAAGTGATAAGGAGACTCCAGGGAGATAGGTGAGAGAAAATATATATATAGATTTTTTTTATTGTTTCTTCTATTTAGCAGAATTCATTTTGATTCAATGTACACAAATGGAGTACAACTTTTCATTTCTCTACACAATGTAGAGTCACACCATTCATGTACATACATATACATAGGGTAAATATGCCTGTCTCATTCCACCATCTTTCCTTTCCCCTGCCCCCCCCCCATTTCCCTCTACACAATCCAGTGTTCTTCCATTCTTCCCTTACCCCTTCTTCCCCATTATGTATCAGCATCCACTTATCAGAGAAAACATTTGGCTTCTGGTTTTGGGGGATTGGCTTATTTCACTTAGCCTGATATCTCCAACTCCATCCATTTACCTGCAAATGTCATAATTTTATTCTTCTTTATGGCTGAGTAATATTCCATTGTATATACATATTTTAAAAGTAAAAAAAGGTAAAGATATAAGAATACACAACAAAACTGTAATATACTATTCAGACATCCTACTCCTCAATAAATTGATGCATGAAAAATATTTGGTTTCAAAGATAGTAAGAGATGTGAGGCAGGGGAAGGAAAACTGACCCATTGCTTTCATTGGCTTTCAAATTTTTTCTCAGCTTCCTTTCTCTACCAATAGGTGGGGTTGTCTAAAGTTTAATGGTAGCTCCAGTCCGGTGGGTGCCAGACTGGTTGGCTGGGCAAATTGATAGCAAGATGCCCTCACACCTTCTTCCAGTCTTCCTAAACCTGTTGTAGCCAGCCCTATCCATCACTCACACTTCAGGACTCACTGAGGTGAAGAAAATCTGACTTTCTCCACATTCTCCAACCTGTACTCCCCACCTTTCCTCAGGAACAGCTCCCAGTCTCCAGCTTTCCACAGGCTTGCCAGTCCCAGACTGGCCCATGCAGTCTAGGCTGCAATCTGAAGGACATGAACTTCAGCATCCCCAGACCCTGCCTTGAAGCAGTCCCAAGATCTGAATGCCATTCCAATATCCAGAGAGACCACCAGGGATGTCTCTGGTGTGACCCTGCAAAGAGGGAGCAAGATGGCAGCCACTGACACTCAGCAGGAAAACATCAAGTGCAAGCAGACCTGCAGGTATCCCAAGAATATATCTCCAGTCCCTGGCCAGTGTCCCCACACAGAAGTAGCTGCACCCCAAATGGTGGCAGTGGTGGTGGGAAACCTGCAGTCCCCTTGTTCCTGAACTCCCAGGTCCTGACCAGTGACCCAAGATGGTGGCAGCTGCATGTAATCAAACCTGTGGGTAGCCTAACAATGGACTACCAGGCAGCAATGGGCAGTGGGTGCTTCCTGGGCAGTCTGTGGGAGGTCTGCAGGCAAATGGCAGGTGCTCAGCTGGTGGATGTCCAGTGTCAGTCTATGGGCAGGCAAAAGGTGGGAAAACAAGCAACTGCAAGTGTTTGGCAGTGGTCAGTGAGTGATCTGCATGCAAAAGGTGGGAGATATACTGGCAAAGGTCTGGTGATTGCACCGGAAAAACAGGGGGCAAAGAACAGGGTATCTGTGAGCATTGAGGGCTGTTTCACAGAGAAATAGTACTTCCTCTGCTTGAATCCAGTCACAAAGTAACAAGGAATGCGGCCTCCCTCCAGTTCACCATCTTGGATCCCCTCAGGTGGTTTTTAATTCAGAAATTTTGAAGATCTCAGAAAGGATTGAAGTCGAACCTACATACTAAACACTACACACTACATATGACACTTTCAGAGTTCGGGTATCAACTTCACCTAACTCCTCACTAGAAAGCTGACAAATACAGTGTGGTGTTCTGTGTTAGCCAGTTTTCCATCACTCTAGTGAAATACCTGAAGTAATTAACTTTCTAAGAGAAAAAAGTTTTATTTGGCTCACAATCTTAGAGGCTCCTGTCCACAATCATGTGGCCCCATTACATTGGGTCTGTGCAAGGTTACACACCATGCTGGGAGATCATGTCAGAGCAAAACTGCTTGCATCACGACCCAGGCAGTAAAGAGGAGGAAGACAGGAAAGAGGAAGAGGCAGAGGTCCTACAACCCCTTCAAGGGCAGCTTTCAATAACATAAGGACTTTACCTCCTAAAAGTTCCACCACCTCCCATTAACCCCACAGTGGGAAGCAGACATTTAACACATGAGCCTTTAGGGACATTCAACATCCAAAGTATACTATGTCCCTATGACCTGATCACCTTCCACTAGGCCTCACCCCTTGAAGGTCCACCACCTCCACCTCTCAGTACCACTATATCAGGGAGCAAGATTCCAGCACATGAATCATGGGGGACAAACCACAGCACTGCAGTGTTCCATTTCTTGACTTGATTTTGAGAAACCAACCAAATTGGGCGCATTAGAGTTGAATGCAAAAAATGTTTTTAATTTTAAATATTAGCTTTATGCCTTATCTGTTTTATGTTTCACAATAAAATAATATGAAATATAGCACAAGACAACCACTTGAAAAAAAGAAAAAGAAAGAAAATTTTCAATTTGGGTCTGTCAGACACTGCTATTTTCTGAAAACCTGTTTTCTGTTCTTTTCTCAAGTAGGTCTCTCCTGGTCATCTTTCTCTCATGTTCCTGGGCTGTCAGGATGACGTACGCAGGGTCCTTAGCAGTTCCTGTGCACTTGTTCAAGCTGGTGTATATACTGATATTTCTAAGGAGGTTTTACTTGCCTGCAAATGTACCCTAGAAAATTAATGACCCTTGGTTTCACTTAATTTTGTAATCCCCACTAGATTTTTGTGTCTGAAATTGTTTCATACATGAAGTCCAAGATGACAATTGTTTTCCCAACAATTAAAAAAAATGTAAGGACTATTCCTTTATATTCTACTATCTTTAACCACAAAAAGAATTTTTCAATGATGTCATTAGCAAAGCCGCACAGGTTTCTTTTAAAATAAAAAAAATAAAACATCAATATTACAGAGATGTCAGTGTCCTCAAACTCAGCTAGATACCTATGTCATCTGAATCAAATCCAGCTGACAATTATTTCCATGGAAGCTGACAATTCTATAAATAATTAAAAGCAAGGAAACAATCAAGAATACTCAAGATGTACTAGAAAAAATACAAAATAGGAAAGGAGTTCTAATGATTATCAAGATTTATTTTAAATCTAAAATAACTGAGACTGGATTGCATCAACACAAGGATAGATTCATAAAATAAGTGAAGAGAATAAGGAGTGTAGACCATAGACATAGATAGATGATAGATAGATGATAGATTAGATAGATAGATAGATAGATAGATAGATAGACACACAGAGATATGCTATACTGTGTTTGGGGGTCTGTGAGTTCTGTGGAAATCTGTGCACTCATATGATGTGACAGTGAGACCACTGTGGACCCCTAGCAAACATTTTCTCCATAAAGAAAAGATGGATTTCATTCTGAGCCAATTCAGGTGGGACAGAAATATGTGTGTGTGTGTGTGTGTGTGTGTGTGTGTGTGTGTGTGTGTGTATTTCAAAATACAAGAATATTGGTAGTGCATATCAGAGGAATTTTTAGCTGTCATTTTAATGAAAGAAAATTAATGTCAGTAATAGGGCCAAAGAGAGTAGCCTGTAACTAGTTTCCCTTACTGACCCCAAAGAAAAACAAAGAATAAACAATTATATTTGGTATGGAGTGACTAAAGAAGTAAGCAAGAGATTGTAAGGAAATAATAAGACCCAAAAGCAGTACTTAGAGGAAGATTTATTTCATGGGGCGCATTCAACAAAAGAAGTAGAAATCAACAAATAAACGACTTAACACTACAGCTCAAAGCCCTAGAAAACCAAGAGCAGACCAACACCAAAAGTAGTAGAAGACAGGAAAGAGTTAAAATCAGAACCGAAATCAACGAAATTGAAACAAAAGAAACAATCGGAAAAATTAACAAAATAAATAGTCGGTTCTTTGAAAAAATAAACAAAATTGATAAACCCTTAGCCACACTAACAAAGAGAAAGAGGGAGAAAACTCAAATTACTAAAATTCAGAAAGAACAAGGAAATATCACAACAGACACAAGTGAAATACAAAACATAATTAGAAGCTATTCTGATAATCTATACTCCAACAAAACAGAAAACCTCGAAGACATCAACAAGTTTCTAGAGACATATGAATTACCTAAACTGAATAAGGAGGACATACACAACTTAAATAAATCAATTTCAAGCAATGAAATAGAAGAGTTCATCAAAAGCCTACCAACAAAGAAAAGTCCGGGACCAGATGGGTTCTCCGCCGAGTTCTACAAAACCTTTAAAGAAGAACTCATTCCAATACTTTTCAAAGTACTCCATGAAATAGAAGAGGAGGGAACCCTCCCAAACTCATTCTATGAAGCCAATATCACCCTGATACCTAAACCAGACAGAGACACTTCGAAGAAAGAAAATTTCAGACCAATATCCTTAATGAACATCGATGCAAAAATTCTCAACAAAATTTTAGCAAATTGCATGCAAAAATTTATTAAAAAGATAGTGCACCACGATCAAGTGGGTTTTATTCCAGGGATGCAAGGTTGGTTCAACATCCGGAAATCAATAAATGTCATTCACCATATCAACAGACTAAAAGTTAAGAATCACATGATTATTTCAATAGATGCAGAAAAAGCATTCAATAAAATACAGCATCCCTTCATGCTCAAAACACTAGAAAAAATTGGGGTAGTGGGAACATTCCTTAACATTGTAAAGACCATCTACTCTAAGCCCATGGCCAATATCATTCTAAATGGTGAAAAACTGAAAGCATTCCCCCTAAAAACTGGAACAAGGCAGGGATGCCCTCTTTCACCACTTCTATTCAACATTGTTCTTGAGACTCTAGCCAGAGCAATTAGACAAACCAAAGAAATTAAAGGGATACGAATAGGAAAAGAAGAACTCAAACTATCCGTATTCGCTGATGACAGGACCTCAGAATCAGACCAGAGACCCTGCATCTTATAGAAGAAAAAGTAGGCCCAAACCTTCAACTTGTTGGCTTAGGAGCAGACTTCCTTAACAGGACTCCAATAGCACAAGAAATAAAAGCAAGAATCAACAACTGGGATAGATTCAAACTAAAAAGCTTTCTCTCAGCAAAGGAAACTATCAGTAATGTGAAGAGAGTGCCTACAGAGTGGGAGAATATCTTTGCCAATCATACTTCAGATAGAGCGCTAATCTCCAGAATCTATAAACAACTCAAAAAACTCTACACCAAGAATAAAAATAATCCAATCAACAAATGGGCTAAGGAAATGAACAGACACTTCACAGAAGAAGATGTACAATCAACAGATATATGAAAATATGTTCAACATCTCTAGTAATAAGAGAAATGCAAATCAAAACTACCCTAAGATTTCATCTCACCCCAATTAGAATGGCGACTATCAAGAATACAACCAACAATAGGTGTTGGCGAGGATGTGGGGAAAAAGGTACACTCATACATTGCTGGTGGGGTTGCAAATTAGTGCAGCCACTCTGGAAAGCAGTATGGAGATTCCTCAGAAAGCTTGGAATGGAACCACCATTTGACCCAGCTATCCCACTCCTTGGCCTATATCCAAAGCACTTACAATCAGCATACTACAGAGATACAGCCACATCAATGTTCATAGCTGCTCAATTCACCATAGCCAGATTGTGGAACCAACCTAGATGTCCTTCAGTCGATGAATGGATAAAGAAACTGTGGCGTAGATATACAATGGAATATTACTCTGCCGTGAAGAATGATAAAATTAATGCATTTGCAGGCAAATGGGTGAAATTGGAGGATATCATTCTAAGTGTGATAAGCCAATCTCAAAAAACCAAAGGACGAATGATCTCGCTGATAAGCTAATGAGGACATATAATGGGGGGTAGGAGGGGTTAATGTTAGGGTTAGGGTTAGGTTTAGGGTTAGGGATAAGGAGGGTGGTAAGAATGGAGGAAGGAAGGACTGTATAGAGGGAAAAGAGGGGTGGGAGCGGTGGGGGGGTAAGGTAAAAAAATAACAGAATGAATCAAACAACATTGCCCTATGTAAATTTATGATTTTTAATAAAAAAAAAAAGAATTGTTTCACAAAAAAAAAAAAAAAAGTGTTGGGGATGTGGCTCAGAGGTAGAGTGCCCCTAGGTTGAATCTGCAGTAGTATCAAAAAAAAATGATATTTACAAAAATGTTCAAAGCTGTATTATTCAAAATAGCTAAAATCTGGCAACAATTAAATGTCCATTTATAGTAGAATGGATAAATTGTTGTATAGTCACATGACGGAATACTACACAGCAATGAAAAACATTTAACTATTCTATATGCAGCAACAAGGATGAATGTTACTGAAATAATGTTCAATGAATAAAAGGCAGACATAATATTTAACATTGTGTTCAGTAACATTAGGTTCAAAAACACAATGAAAACTAATTTAGGGTGGTGGAGATCAGAATACTGGTTGCCTTTAAAAAGTCACTCACTAAAAAGGGCAGCCATGAAGGAGACTTCTGAATGCTGAAGATATTCTGCCTAAGAGTAGTGGATATGGATGGTGTTGTGACTCAGTGTTAGAGAGCCTGCCTACAATATGTGAGGACTGGGTTTTATCCTCAGCAGCACATAAAAAATAAATATAAAATAAAGTTATGTTCACCTACAACTAATAATATCTAAAAGAAAAAAATAGTAGTGGATCATGCTTGGGTTTCTTCCACAATGGAGATCCTAAAACAGAAGAGAAAACCAAAGTAGTATGTATCAGCATTGGACCTTCAAAGATAAAACTCTATTTGGGGCATGACACCAGGTACCAGGAGTGAGACACTAAGAAGGGTAAAACAAGACAGGGTGGAAAGCCAATAAGGTGGTGTCATCAGCCTTGCCACCAGTACGGAAAACTGGGGTCTGACTCGCTGGGAGCTTCTGATCCTCCACACTGATTGTGCCTCTGAATTATCTGCCTGAGAGATGAGAGAGCACATGCTCATGACCTCCCATCCAGTAATAGTCAAGGATGTCCAGGGGCTGTTACCTCCCGACACCTGCAGTTCTGAGCGTTCACATGTGCCAAGTGGCTTCTCTCAGGTGTCCCAATCACAGGGCAAGAAGAGTCTTGGGGCAAAGGTGCAGAGGATGTGCAAGGCCGCTGAAGTGAGCCTCTGCCACAGCGGCTTCAGCAGGCATGGTACAGATATAAAAATTACATAGTAAAAAGCTGATGCATCAAATATTGTATGTAAAGATTTTGCATGTCTTATTTTTAGCCATTATTTCTATGATATGTAATTTTATTAGACTGGATTGTTTCTATATGTCATTTTGTCCACTAGACCATGTATTCTGTGTTGGGTTTTGCTGGTATTCTTATTTATTTAAAATGTTAGATAAAGCAAAAATGGTTTGTGAACTCATTGTTGCACTTCTGATCAGATACAATCTAATTGCCCTTTACCTGAATTGGATTATAATATTGCTAATCTGGTTCTCCAGCAGACTTTGCAGACTGTGTACTAACTATTCACTCTGGACTGAGAAAGAGCACAGAACACAATTAAATGTTCTGTTTTATACACTACTGAGTCACTTACAAATATATGTAGGCTGATTGCTTCTCAGGCCTAATGGTTTTAATTCCTTCCTTTTGCCTTATGAATTCTTAATAATATCAAAACATTTAGTACAATGCTGAATAGAAATGACAAACACAGATGCTCTTGCTTTGTTCCCAATCTTGGAAGCATAAAATGTCAACATTCATAATACATTACTTGTAGCTTTTTGTTGTCCTTTATCAAATGAGGACATTCCCTTCAATGCCTAATTTACTGAGTTTTTCTCATGAACAGATATTGAATATTTTAAATAGTTTACTTCTATCGAGATAAAAGTATGACTGTTCTCTGGTGGGCTACTAAGGTGATTAATTATACTTTTTGACTTTTAGATATTAAGCTAATGCTCCTTTCTGGGATAAATATCACATGGCAATGTGAAATACTTTTTACATTACTGGGTTTTAATAAGTTTTGCTAAAAATTTCTGTATCTATATTTATGAGGAATATTGGTCTCTAGTTCTTTTGGTTTTAATATCATTATAAGATGTCCATGTGAGGAATAGCCTGACCTCATAAAGCAAATTGTGGGCTGCTGCCATCTCTGCTTTTCAAAGATTTCGTGTAAAATTGTACTGGTTTTTCTTTCCTTTAAATGGTTTATAGAATTAACAAAGCTCTGTGAGTCAGGACATTGCTTTAGTGGGAGGGTTCTTTTAAAATAAATGTAGTATTTGTATTATTTTTACTTCATTTTATTTACTATGTTTTCAATGTATATTGCTTTTATAGCAAATTAGCAAGAATCTATTCAGATGTTCACTTTCTTATGTCTGTGTTGGTAAATTTGTATTCTTTAAGATTTTTTTTTCACTTAATCTATATTTTCAAATGTAGTACCATGAAGATTTTCTTATCCTTTTTGTTTGTTTGTTTGTTTGATTCATTTTGTTATTTTTTTCCCTTCCCCCCTCCCCTCCCACCCCTCTTTTCCCTCTATACATTCCTTTCTTCCTCATTCTTACCACTCTCCTTATCCCTAACCCTAAACCTAACCCTAACCCTAACATTAACCCCTCCTACCCCCCCCCGTATGTCCTCCTCTGCTTATGAGTGAGATCATTCGTCCTTTAGTTTTTTGAGATTGGCTTATCTCACTTAGCATGATATCCTCCAATTTCATCCATTTGCCTGCAAATGCCATAATTTTGTCATTCCTCATGGCGGAGTAATATTCCATTGTATATATATGCCACAGTTTCTTTATCCATTCATCAACTGAAGGGCATCTGGGTTGGTTCCACAATCTGGCTATAGTGAATTGAGCAGCTACGAACATTGATGTGGCTGTATCTCTGTAGTATGCTGATTTTAAGTCCTTTGCATATAGGTCAAGGAGTGGGATAGCTGGGTCAAATGGTGGTTCCATTGCAAGCTTTCTGAGGAATCTCCATACTGCTTTCCAGAGTGGCTGCACTAGTTTGCAGCCCCACCAGCAATGTGTGAGTGTACCTTTTTCCCCACATCCTCGCCAACACCTATTGTTGCTGATGTTCTTGATAATCGCCATTCTAATTGGGGTGAGATGAAATCTTAGGGTAGTTTTGATTTGCATTTCTCTTATTACTAGAGATGTTCAACATTTTTTCATATATCTGTTGATTGTTTGTACATCTTCGTCTGTGAAGTGTCTGTTCATTTCCTTAGCCCATTTGTTGATTGGATTATTTGTATTCTTGGTGTAGATTTTTTTGAGTTCTTTATAGATTCGGGATATTAGCGCTCTATCTGAAGTATGATTGGCAAAGATATTCTCCCACTCTGTAGGCACTCTCTTCACATTACTGATAGTTTCCTTTGCTGAGAGAAAGCTTTTTAGTTTGAATCTATCCCAGTTGTTGATTCTTGCTTTTATTTCTTGTGCTATTGGAGTCCTGTTAAGGAAGTCTGCTCCTAAGCCAACAAGTTGAAGGTTTGGGCCTACTTTTTCTTCTATAAGATGCAGGGTCTCTGGTCTGATTCCGAGGTCCTTGATCCATTTTGAGTTGAGTTTTGTGCAGGGTGAGAGATAGGGGTTTAATTTCATTCTGTTGCATATGGTTTTCCAGTTTTCTCAGCACCATTTGTTGAAGAGGCTATCTTTTCTCCATTGCATATTTTTGGCCCCCTTGTCTAGTATGAGAAAATTGTATTTATTTGGGTTTGTGTCCGTGTCCTCTATTCTGTACCATTGATCTATATTCCAGGTCCTTCTGATGTTTAATCTGAGCTCAGAGCAGCAGAGAATCCAATTGGTTTGCTTCTAAGTGTGACCCGCCATTTTTCTCTTATAACTTTTAAAAGTCTGCTATTTGCTAACACACAATAAGTGGGGGAGAGAGAAGAATGGAATGACTTTGGATTAGACAAAGAGAAATGAGGGTGGGAATAGGAAAAACAGTAGAATAAATGAACATGACTTTCCTATGTTCATATATGAACATATGATCAGTGTAACTCCATTTCATGTATAACCACAGAATGGAATGTTATACTCTCTGTATGTATATGCCAAAATAAATTCTACTGTCATGTATAACTAAAAAGAGCAAATAAAAATTTTAAGATGAATAAAAATTTAAATAATAAAAAGAAGATATGGTTATGAGCTAAATATAAATTTTCTTGAAACATTCTGCTTAGATAAATACATTGTCTGTGATAAGTGGCAGTTATATTTCTTCTGTTTCATTACATGTCAGTGGGGAGATCCAAGATGGTGAACTAGAGGGAGGCTGTGCTCCTTGTCATTCTGTAACTCGGGTTTCAAGCAGAGGAGAATCTGTATCTCTGTGAGGAAATCTTTGCTTTCCATCAATCCCCTGCTGTTTACCCTTTCTGTCCACCTCAATCACCCATAGTCAAAATTGACTAATATTTGAGTGCAGATCACTCACTGACTACCATCTATCATCTGTCATTTGCCTAATTGCCTGCCACTTCCCTGACCATCACCTGCCTTTCACCTACCCATCACCCACCACTGGAGGTCCACCTGCCAATCGTCCCCCAATAGCCTGCAGACTGCCCACAGACTGCCAGCAAATCACCAGCTGGGACAACAGTCAGGACCTGCAAGACCACCAGTCTGACCAACTGCACCCCATACAGACTCAGCACCCACACCCATGCTATAGCTCCCCATTTGCCAACATATTTGGAAGCCAGTGCAGCCATGTTGGATTATCCTGGGAGCAGAAGTCACCGTCTTTGGATGGGGCCAATCCCATCCTGAGATGCCTGCTGGAGACTGGAAGGTCATCATCAGGTACCTCTCATGTATCAGGCTTCTGAAGAATGGGAGGTAGAGATAGAAATTCTGAAAAAAAAAAAAAAAGAAAGAAAGAAATCCTTGAAATGAAGGAAATAATAAATGAAATTAAAAACTCAATGAATAGCATCACCAAAAGACTAGATTGCTCGTAAGACAGAACCTCAGACAAAGAAGACAAAATACTTAATCTTGAAAATAAAGTTGACCAAACAGAGAAGATGGTATGAAATCTTTAATGGAACCTCCAAGAATTATAGGATTTCATGAAAAGACCAAATTTAAGAATTATTGGGATTGAGGGAATACAAACCAAAGGAATGAACAACTTATTCAATGAAATAATATCAAAAAATTTCCCAAACCTGAAGAATAAAATAGCAAATCAAATACAAGGGGCTTACACAATAATAAATGCACAAAATTACAACAGATCCACACCAAGTCATGTTATAATGAAAATGCCCAACATACAAAATAAAGATAGAATTTTAAAGGCCATGAGAGAAAAGCATCAGATTACATATACAGGAAAACCAGATATTAGCGATAATAATACAGATATTAGCAGATTTCTCAGCCCAGACCCTAAAAGCTAGGAGGACCTGGAACAACATATTTCAAGCTCTGAAAGAACATCGTTGCCAACTGAGAATCATAGGCAACAAAACTAACCTTCAGATTTGAAGATGAAATAAAATCCATCCATGATAAACAAAAGTTAAAAGAAATTACAAGTAGAAAGCCTGCAATACAGAGCTGGCCCGCCGACTACCATGGCAAGGTCGGATGCCATTGCTGAGCCTGCCCACCTGCCCCCCTACTGCTGAGGGACACTGCACTTGCCTCTCTGCTGACTCAGCACACCCTCGCTGGGGCTCCCCAGCTTCTTTGGAGGCTGGTGCAGGCATTTTGAATTATTCCTGAGGGCGTGGCCATCATCATTGAAAGGACAGCTCCCTAACTAAGACACCTACAGGAGACTGGAGGCCCTTTTACAGGACTCAGGATTCAAGAAGAGGAGGTATTGAGAGACTTGAGACCAACTCAGAGCAGCGGGTAAGTCTTTCCCACTAAGTGAGGCTCCCCTGAAGGGACAGAAGTCCCAGAATGCAGGGAACTTCATGGAGTAGAGTTGCCCAGTGAGACTCCCCCACTGGAGCCATGAAACCAGACAACCGGGAACCTTGTAGAAGAAGACCACCCAGCAAGAGGCTTTGGTGTAGAGTGAGGGTCCCAGACCTGGGCAATAGGTCCAGCCCCCAGGGAATGTCATACAAGAGGTCTGCTCAGAGAGAGAGTCCCTTGCAGGGCCAGACCCCCCAGACCAGGTGGTAATTCCAGGCCCCAGGGAACATCACAGAGGAGGGCTGCCCAGCGAGAGTCTCAATTAGAGGGTGAGGCTACCTGGCCAGGAAGTAGGTTCAGACCCCTGGGAACATTGCAGAGGAGGGCTACCCAGCCCAAGTGGTAGTTCTGGACTGAAGGGAACTTCTTGGAGGAGAGCTGCCCAGCAAAACTTCCCCACTGGCTGAGTCTTCCCTGCCGGGAGAGGCTGTCCCACCAGGGTGGTAGAACCAGAGACACAGGCCCAGACCAGCCATGGCCCAGCCTGCAGTCTAGTCCCCCTTTTGACTGACCATCGGTCAACAAGTGGAGGCACCTCTGCCCACTAGCAGGGAATATACCCCACCTGAAGGCCATCACCACTGGAGGGGAAGCTTCCTTGTATATCATTATCAAGTTCCTCCAAGACTTCAGCCTACTGAGGGCTAGGAGAAAAGTTATTGGGAATCTACAGGGACACTATAAGTCAATACAGTTTCAATACTAGAGGGGTAGGTACCAGACCAATATGAGAAAACAAGGGCAGAAAATGTCCCAAAAAACCTAGATGCTACATCAATAAAATCCAACTACAGCATGGCAGAAGAAATATCAGAAAGGGAGTTAAGAATGTACATTATTAAAATGATCAGAGAAGCAAACAAGATGAAAGAACAAATGCAGGCTTTCAATGATCACACCACTCAACGGTTAAAAGAGCAAATACAAGAAGCAAAAGATCATTTCAATAAAGAGTTAGAGATACTGAAAAAAAACCAAACAGAAATCCTTGAAATGAAGGAAACAATAAACCAAGTTAAAAATTCCATAGAAAGCATAACCAATAGGATAGATCACCTGGAAGACAGAACCTCAGACATTGAAGACAAAATATTTAAACTTCAAAACAAAGTTGACCAAACAGAGAAGATGGTAAGAAATCATGAACAGAATCTACAAGAATTATGGGATATCATGAAAAGGCCAAATTTAAGAATTATTGGGATTGAGGAAGGCTTAGAGAAACAAACCAAAGGAATGAATAATCTATTCAATGAAATAATATCAGAAAATTTCCTAAACCTGAAGAATGAAATGGAAAATCAAGTACAAGAGGCTTATAGGACTCCAAATACACAAAATTACAACAGACCCACACCAAGGCACATTATTATGAAAATACCTAACATACAAAAGACAGAATTTTAAAGGCCACAAGAGAAAAGAATCAAATTACATTCAGAAGGACACCAATATGGATATCAGCATATTTTTCAATCCAGACCCTAAAAGCTAGAAGGGCCTGGAACAACATTTTTCAAGCTCTGAAAGAAAATGGATGCCAATCAAGAATCTTATACCCAGCAAAACTTACTTTCAGATGTGATGACAAAACAAAATCCTTCCATGATAAACAAAAACTAAAAGAATTTACAAAAAAAAAAAAAAAAGCCGGTGCTACAGAACATTCTCAGCAAAATATTCCATGAGGAAGAGATGAAAAACAATGATGTAAATCAGCAAAGGGAGGAAATACCCTAAAGGAACAGTCAAATTAAGGAGAAACCAAGTCATGTCAAAAAAAAAAAAAACTGGGAATACAAATCATATCTCAATAATAACCCTGAATGTTAATGGCCTGAACTCATCAATCAAAAGACATAGACTGACAGATTGGATTAAAAAGAAAGATCCAACAATTTGCTGCCAGCAAGAGACTCATCTCATAGAAAGATATGCCCATAGACTAAAGGTGAAAGGATGAGAAAAAACATACCATGCACATGGACTCAGCAAATCAGCTGGGGTATCCATCCCCACATCAGATAATGTGGACTTCAAGCCAAAGTTAGTCAGAAGGGATAAAGAAGGACATTACATACTACGTAAGGGAAGCATAAATCAGCAAGTCCTAACAATCATAAATATCTATGACCCAAATAATGGCTCATCCATATACGTCAAACAAATCCTTCTCAATGCCAAAAATCAAATAGACAACAAAATAATACGAGGTGATTTTAACACACCTCTTTCACCACTGGACAGATCCTCCAAACAAAAATTGAACAAAGAAAACAGATCTCAATAACACAATGAATAATTTAGACTTAACGGACATTTATAGAATATACCATCCAACAAAGAGCTAATACACTTTCTTCTCAGCAGCACATCGATCCTTCTCTAAAATAAACCATATTTTATGCCACAAAGCTAAAGTTCCAAGTACAAGAAAATAAAGATACTCCTTGTATTCTATCAGATCATAATGGATTGAAATTAGAAATAAATGACAGGATAAAAAATAGAAATTACTCCAACACCTGGAGATTAAATAATACGCTATTGTATGATGAATAGTTAGCAGAAAATATCATAAAGGAAATTAAAAAATTCTTAGAGGTAAATGAGAACAAAGAAACATCATATCAAAATCTCTGGGACACTATGAAAGCAGTACTTAAAGGAAAATTTATTTCATGGAGTACATTCAATAAAAGAAGAAAAAAAAATCAACAAATAAACGACTTAACACTACAGCTCAAAGGCCTAGAAAAAGAAGAACACAGCAACACCGAAAGTAGTAGAAGACAGGAAATAGTTAAAACCAGAGCTGAAATCAACCAAATTGAAACAAAAGAAACAATTGAAAAAATTGACAAAATAAATAGTTGATTCTTTGAAAAAATAAACAAAATTGATAAACCCTTAGCCACATTAACAAAGAGAAGAAGAGAGAAAACCCAAATTACTAAAATTTTGAATGAACAAGGAAATATCACTACAGACACGATTGAAATACAAAACATAACTAGAAGCTATTTTGAAAATCTATACTCCAACAAAATAGAAAATCTCTGAGGCATCAACAGGTTTCAGGAGAATATGAATTACCTAAACTGAACCAAGAGGACATACACAATTTAAATAGATCAATTTCAAGTAATGAAATAGAAAAAGTCATCAAAAGTCTACCAAGAAAGAAAAGTCTGGAACCAGATGGGTTCTCAGCTGAGTTCTACAAAACCTTTAAAGAAGAGCTCATTCCAATACTCCTCAAAGTATTCCATAAAATAGAAGAGGAGGGAACCCTCCCAAACTCATTCTATGAAGCCAATATCACCCTGATACCTAAACCAGACAGAGACATATGGAGGAAAGAAAATTTCAGACCAATAGCCTTAATGAACATTGATGCAAAAATTCTCAACAAAATTTTAGTAAATCACATAAAAAAAAATATTAAAAAGAGAGCGCATCATGATCAAGTGAGTTTTATCCCAGGGATGCAAGGTTGGTTCAATATCCAGAAATCAATAAATGTCATTCACCATATCAACAGACTTACAGTCAAAAATCACATGATAATTGTGGCGGGCGGAACCCAGGGCCCAGGGTTATGCCACGTGCATCCGAAGATGGCAACTGGCAGAGAGCAAACGGCATTCTGAATATGCATGGAGAAAGGCAGAACGTGTTTACAATTGGCTATATTATAATCAGTTCAGCTGCCTAGCACGTGGACAGATATACTTTACATGTATGCTCGAGCGAGTGACTGCTTGACCTTTAACAGGATTGGATGGACATATCTGGTTACAATTGCTTATGCATAAGACTGCTTATATATTGAGGGTGTTATTGGAATAAAGGGAAAGCTGCTTCATGAACTTCAAAAGAGTACGTGTCTTCTCTCCCGCTGGTTGGGCCGAAAGCACGAGAACCGGCTTTCCGTAAGCCGAGCCGCCGGGCAAAGAAGCCGCAGTCTTTCGTAAGAGCCCCGTCGGCAAGTAGCAGCGGCTCTCTGCCAGTGGTGGCCTGCCGGGGGAAGAAGCCGCAGGGTTCTGTAAGTTGTGGCCCGGACTGGGATCAGACGAGGATCAAACTGGGAAATGGGTGAGCGCTCAGGTATATAAAAAACAGTTTCGCTAGTGTAATTAACGAGAAGGTTTCCCTATTTGAGGAAACGTTGGCCTTAAGGTTTTAACAGAAGAGTCCCTTAAAGAGAGATTATTAACAGAAGATTCTCCTAGAGAGAGAATATATTGAAAGTCTGTCCCAAGAGACAGTGAAGGACATCCCATAACAAATATGTGTAAATTAATGTTTGTGTTACCTTTTCTTGTTTGGTTTCTGTTTGTTGTTGTTATAGCGTTGTGTACATTAGTTCATTTCTGTCTGACTTCCAAAAAACCAAAATCTCAAAAACATTTAAGAGAAGGGGAAAAGATATTAGAAACTGTAAAAAAAGAACAATCAAATCAAGCTTCTGAAAGACAAAGTAGGTGTTCAGACTCTGAGGAACAAGAGCAATCTGAGACAGAGCCAGAAAAGAAGTTACCTCAGTGACATTTAACCCCTACATTGCCACACCCTCCGGCATATAATCCAGATCATCACCCTTTTTCAAGTTATAAGGGCGCATGTAATTGCTGCACAGGGGAGGACCCTGGACAGTGGGCTGATGTAGAATCTCGATCAGTGTTCCCAATACTCCCAGTATTTGAAGATCAAAACAATCAGAGATATCATGAAATATTAGATATAGATCTCTGTACCTCCGCCAGAGCAGTATTAACTCCAGAGATGGGAGTACAGCCAATACCAACTTTGGTTGTCAGCCCATTACCTAAAGGAACAGTGGGACTAGTTCTGGGGAAGAGTTCTTCTGCTTTAAAAGAATTAAATATTGTCCCTGGAGTTATACACCCTGATTTTACAGGAGAAATAAAAATCCTTGCTTCTTCACCAAGAGGTGTAGCAATAATAGCTCAGGGTGATCACATAGCACAATTGTTGGTCTTACCCAGTTGCTATGATCAATATCCATCAAAAAATATTATTAAGGGAAATAAAGGGTTAGGTTCTACTGGCCAAAATATGGTCATGTTAACATGGGGTTTAAAAGATAGGCCTATGACAAAGTTAGTGATAGAAGGCAAAAGTTTTGAAGGCTTATTAGATACTGGGGCTGACAAAAGTATTATCAAAATTACAGAATGGCCCAAAGCCTTGCCACTTCAGCAGGCGCATCAGACTTTAAGGGGATTGGGTATGGCTTCCAACCCTAACAAAAGTGCAGCCATATTTAAATGGAAGGTGGCTAACCAGGAGTTATGTTCTGATACTGCCTGACATAATGCAGTTGCGGGCAATCCTCAATGGAATCTAAACATGCTGACAGGCCAAGGACCATATGAAGGGCAAGGTAATCAGATTAATTTCCACACTGGTGTGTATCAAGAAATTAACCCTCAACTTTTAATCTATCCCTATATGGATGATATTTTGCTAGCTCATAAGGAAAAACCTGTCTTAGAGCAATGTTATAATTCCTTACTAAAGTCACTTGAAAGATGGGGCTTACATATTGCCTTTAATAAAGTACAAATTACAGACACCAAAAACTTCCTAGGATCTATCATAAATCAAACTATGGATAAACCCGCAAAAATTACCGTTCAGGTGGACGAGCTTAGAACTTTAAATGATTTTCAAAAACTTTTGGGTGATAATTGGATTAGACCTTATCTTCATTTACCCACCCCAAGTTTGGGCCCCCTGTTTGATATTCTTAAAGTTGGTTCTGACCCTCTTTCTAAGCGAGTGCTTACCCCTAAGGCTTGAACAGCTCTCAAGCTTGTTGAAACAGCTATGGAAAAGGCTCATCTTGATCATATTGACCTAACTAAGCCTTTATCATTCATTGTCTTGGCCACAAATAAATTACCCACAGGAGTGTTTTGGCAAAAGGGTCCTATTCTATGGGTTCACAGGAATTATGCCCCTAACAAGGTCTTAGCCTTGTTTACTGAATCTGTGGCAGAATTAATCCTTAAGGCGTTAAAAGTATCCCTTTCCACCTTTGGATCACATCCCTCGACTATCACTACTCCATATACTACTGATCAGATACAATATCTTATTAATAATTCAAATTCATGGGCGGTAGTCTTTACTAGTACTTCTGCTGTGTTGACAATCATTTGCTGTTGGGGGCTGTGCCATGTTGGCGGCACCGGGATGGCACCTGATCACATCAGCAACGAGGAGGTTAATAGACATAAGCACACTCAGGTGATTCTCTCGTCCACACACACAATGTATGCGCATGTGTTCTCGAGCACTAATTGCCTGCTCGGAGCGTCTTTGTGTAAGAGGCGTGGCCCTGCTGTCCACGTCCTAGAGGTGATATAAGCATAGGCGGAGCGAGACAGAGACACAGCAGCCATTAAAAGCAGCCAGAGGGAAAAACACGGACAGCAGCCACTAGCAGAAAAGCAGGAGAAGGACACACGTGCGGCAGTAGCCAGAGAAGACACGCCACAGCAGCCATTAGCAGAAAAGCCAGAAGAAAGAACACAGCAGCGAGTAGGGGCAGCGGCGGAAGGCAGATTGTGGAACGGAGAAAAGCCTGTCTTTCTTTCAAAGTTTCTCTCTTAAGCAAAGTCTCTCTCTCTGATAAGCGGGGTCTCTCTCTCTCTCCTCTCAAAGCAAGTAAACCTCATTTCCTCTATCCTCTATAAAGAGAAAGATAGAAGTGCCTCAGTTTCCACTCCACCACCCATAAGACCCGTGCAAGTTGTTGCTGCAGGCGGTGACAAATATCCACGGATTTTGGAACCGCAAAGAGCCAGTGACAATTTGCCATCTGATCCTCTTCTCCAATTTTTGAGTCAACATCCTATAATTTTTCCTAAAGTCACCCGAAAAGAACCTATTACAGGAGCTACCCTTATATTTACTGATGGATCAAAAAATGGTACAGGTGCTATTACTATAGATAATGTTATAGAAACATTGTTGTTTAATACTCTGCACAACAAATGGAACTATTAGTAGCTATAGAAGTATTCAAAACCCACCATGAGCCTTTTAACCTATTCTCTGATAGCAAATACGTTGTTAATGTTGTTCAAAATTTAGAATTAACTGGTATGATTTCCCTCACCTCCACTATTACTAAATATTTGCAAAGTTTACAAAAACTTATTTGGGACAGAAAAAATCCTTTTTTTATTTGGCATGTTCGGGCTCCTACTGGCCTTCCAGGTCCTTTAAGTTTACAGTGATTTAACAGACATGGCCACCAGAGACCCACACATCTTTAATATGCTTGAAAATGCAAAAACTTTTCATTCCAAATTTCACATAAATGCTTCCACTCTATGCACACACTATAAAATTACTAAGGCAACAGCTCGGGACATAGTCAAGTCTTGTGCTAAATGTCTTACATTTATTCCTAACCCCTTGTTAGGAGTAAATCCAAAAGGGTTTCAGCCCAATCATATTTGGCAAATGGATGTAACTCATTATTCAGAATTTGGAAAACTACAATTCATTCATGTGTCTATTGATACCTTTTCAGGATTTATTATGGCCTCTGCTCTTACTGGAGAAAAAACCAAAGATGTAATAACACACTGTTTACACTCTTTCTCCATCCTAGGAGTTCCCAAACAAATTAAAACAGATAATGGTCCTGGATATACGTCCCAGGCCTTTAAACAATTTTGTTCCACCTTTGATATTCAACATGTCACAGGAATTCCCTATAATCCTACTGGACAAAGCATTGTTGAGCATGCCCATTTAATGCTTAAAAACATGCTTTATAAACAAAAAGGGGGAATAGGGGCATCATACAGATCCCCAAAAGACAAATTGTCCTTTGTCTTGTTCATTTTAAATTTTTTAAATCTTGATTCTGAGGGCCAATCGACTGCTGACCATCGTCATTCAGAGCCTAATAAAAAGCATCTACCTCAAGTGCTCTGAAAGGACATTCTATCAGGACAATGGAAAGGCCCAGATCCGGTATTAATCTGGACCGGAGGGTCTGTTTGTGTTTTCCCACAGGACACACAATCGCCGATTTGGGTGCCAGAGAGATTGGTCAAGGCCTCAACAGAGACCCAAAAACAGGAAGAAGATGAGGAGGCTTCTCCCACTGATGGTGCTGGTGAATTCTCGCCAAATTAATGGAGGAGACTCGTGTGAACTACGGGGGATAGTGAAGATGTGGCCCTATCCTGTACCCCTTACCAACTCCTCTATTCTATATCCTCCTAACTTTACAACATTTGGCCACATTTCTGCAGTCGGCTGTTCTATGGGGAAAAGAATGGTTTAAGTTTTTGTCCAGGGGAGGTCTCTTGTGTGTTGTATCTGTCCTGTGTATATACAAAATGCATATACATCCACGCAGAAAAACAGCCATTATTCGCCAAGCTCTCATCGCAATTGATGCTGGCCCATCCCCCCAATTCTGGTTTATTATGCTGGACCAGTAGCCAATGACAGGTAAGATTCATGGGGAGCTCATACCAACCTAAGACAGGAAAGGAGGGCTAGAGCCTCATTGTCCAATGACATGTAAGGAGTTGCTCTGCTGTGGACAACCTAAGACAGGCACAGTACCTTTTATAAACAGAAAGGGGGAGTTGTGGCAGGCGGAACCTGGGGCCCAGGGTTACGCCACGTGCATCCGAAGATGGCGACTGGCAGAGAGCAAACGACATTCTGAATATGCATGGAGAAAGGCAGAACGCGTTTACAATTGGCTGTATTATAATCAGTTCAACTGCCTAGCACGTGGACAGATATATTTTACATGTATGCTTGAGTGAGTGACTGCTTGACCTTTAACAGGATTGGATGGACATATCTAGTTACAATTGCTTATGCATGAGACTGCTTATATATTGAGGGTGTTATTGGAATAAAGGAGAAGCTGCTTCATGAACTTCTAAAGAGTACGTGTCTTCTGTCCCGCTCCGTAAGCGGAGCCGCTTGGAGCCGCCAGGCAAAGAAGCCACAGTATTTCGTAAGAACAGCGCGAGCTGCTTGAAGCAGCCCGTCGGCAAGCAGCAGCGGCTCTCCACAATAATT
Organism: Sciurus vulgaris; assembly: GCF_902686455.1. Classification (NCBI taxonomy): domain Eukaryota; kingdom Metazoa; phylum Chordata; class Mammalia; order Rodentia; family Sciuridae; genus Sciurus; species Sciurus vulgaris. The sequence continues at coordinate 119,007,895 of NC_136461.1, read as the reverse complement.
GCGATAGATGCAGAGAAAGCATTTGTTAAAATAAGCACCCCTTCATGCTCAAAACACTAGAAAAAGTAGGGATAGTGGGAACATTCCTTAACATTGTAAAGGCCATCTACACTAAGCCCATGGCCAATATCATTCTAAATGGTAAAAAACTGAAAGCATTCCCCCTAAAAACTGGAACAAGGCAGAGATACCCTCTTTCACCACTTCTATTCAACATTGTCCTTGAAACTCTAGCCAGAGCAATTAGACAAACCAAAGAAATTAAAGGGATACGAATAGGAAAAGAAGAACTCAAACTATCCCTTTTTGCTGATGACATGATTATTTACTTAAAGAAACCAAAAATTCCACCAGAAAACTCTTAGAACTCATAAGTGAATTGAGTAAAGTAGCATGATATAAGATCAATACTCATAAATTCAATTTTTTTTTTATACATAAGTGATGAATCTTCAGAAAGAGAAGTTAGGAAAACTACCCCATTCACAATAGCCTTGAAAAAAATAAAATACTTGGGAATCAATCTCACAAAAGAGGTGAAAGACCTATACAATGAGAACTACAGAACACTAAAGAAAGAAATTGAAGAAAATATTAGAAGATGGAAAGATCTCCCACATTCTTAGATAGGCAGAATTAATATTGTCAGAATAGCCATACTACCTAAAGTGCTATACAGATTCAATGCAATTCCAATTAAAATCCCAATGATGTGCCTTACAGAAATAGAGCAAGCAATCATGAAATTCATCTGGAAGAATAAGCGACCCAGAATAGCTAAAGCAATCCTTAGCAGGAATTGTGAAGCAGGGGGTATCACAATACCAGAATTTCAACTATACTACAAAGCAATAGTAACAAAAACGGCATGGTATTGGTACCAAAATAGGTAGATCAATGGTACAGAATAGAGGACACGGACACAAACCCAAATAAATACAATTTTCTTATACTAGACAAAGGTGCCAAAAACATGCAATGGAGAAAAGATAGCCTCTTCAACAAATGGTGCTGGGAAAACTGGAAGTCCATATGCAGCAGAATGAAACTAAACCCCTATCTCTCACCATGCACAAAACTAAACTCAAAATGGATGAAGGACCTCGGAATCAGACCAGAGACCCTGCATCTTATAGAACAAAAAGTAGGTCCAGATCTTCAACATGTCAACTTAGGATCAGACTTCCTCAACAGGACTCCCATAGCACAAGAAATAAAAGCAAGAATCAATAACTGGGATAGATTCAAACTAAAAAGCTTTCTCTCAGCAAAGGAAACTATCAGCAATGTGAAGAGAGAGCCTTCAGAGTGGGAGAAAATCTTTGCCACTCATACTTCAGATAGAGCACTAATTTCCAGAATCTATAAAGAACTCAAAAAACTACACCATGAATACAAATAACCCAATCAACAAATGGGCTAAGGAAATGAACAGACACTTCACAGAAGATCTACAAGCAATCAACAGATATATGAAAAAAAGTTGAACATCTCTAGTAATAAGAGAAATGCAAATCAAAACTACCCTAAGATTCCATCTCACCCCAATTAGAATGGCGATTATCAAGAATACGAGCAACAATAGGTGTTGGCGAGGATGTGGGGGAAAAGGTACACTCATACATTGCTGGAGGGGTTGCAAATTAGTACAGCCACTCTGGAAAGCAGCGTGGAGATTCCTTAGAAAACTTGGAATGGAACCACCATTTGACCCAGCTATCCCACTCCTTGGCCTATATCCAAAGGACTTAAAATCAACATACTACAGAGATACAACCACATCAATGTTCATAGCTGCTCAATTCACAATAGGCAGATTGTGGTCCAACCTAGAAGCCTTTCAATTGATGAATGGATAAAGAAATGGATACACACACACACACATATACAATGGAGTATTACTCAGACATAAAGAATAATAAAATTGTGGCATTTGCAGGCAAATGGATCAAATTGGAGAATATCATGCTAAGTTAGATAAGCCAATCTCAAAAATCCAATGGAAGAATGATCTCACTGATAAGTGGATGTCGACACATAATGGGGGGTGGGAGGGGGGGACAAGAATGGAGGAAAGAGGGACTGTATAGAGGGAAAAGAGGGGTGGGAGGGGTGGGAAAGGTGGAGGGAAGGAAAAATAACAGAAGGAATCAAAAACTATTACCCTATGTAAGTGTATGATTACACAAATTGTACACCTCTACTTCATGTACAGAGAAACAAGATGTATCCCATTTGTTTACAATAAAAATAAATTTAAAAAAAAGAAAGCCTGCAATACAGAACAAACTCAGCAAAATATTCCATGAGAAGGAAATGAAAAACAACAATATAAGTAAGCAAAGGGAAGAACTACCCTGATGGAAAAACCAATCAAAGGAGAAACGAAGCCAAGTTAAATACCAAAAATAAGCCAAAATGACTGGGAATACAGATCATATCTCAATAATAATCCTGAATATTAATGGCCTGAACTCATTAATCAAAAGACATAGACTAGCAGATTGGATTTTTTTAAAAGACCCAACAATATGCTGCCTTCAGGAGACATATTCATAGGAAAAGACATCCACAGACTGAAGGTGAAAGGATGGGAAAAAACAAACCACACATGGACTCAGTAAAAAAGTGGGAGTTTCCATCCTCATTACGTGTCAGTTATTGACCTTTATCACCTATTGTTTTGTATGAAATTGAATAGAAATGGTGAAAGAAGATACTTCAGCCTTTTTACTTATCTTAAGGGGAAAATATTCAGTCTTTTACCATACAGTAGGATGTTTGGATTTGTTATTACACCATTTATCAGGTTTTGACAGTGTATTGATATTTTTTGTTTACTAAGGGTCATTTTGTTTTGGTTTGGTTTGGTTTAGTTTTTGTTTTTAATCACAAATGTGTATTAAATATTGTTAAATACTTTTATGCAGTAATTCGTGTAAAAAAGTTAATCCTTTTTCTGTATATTAAACATCTTTCTTATAATGTGTCTTGGAGAGTATCTCTTTTAATCTTGCCTACTTGTGTTCTAAATGTCTCTTGTATTTGGATTTCCATCTCATTCCTAAGGGTGAAAATTTTTCTGATATCATTTCATGGAAAAGCTTGTGCATTTCTTTGGTTTGTATCTCAGTACTTCTACAATAATAATTCTTAGACTTGGACTCCTAATATAATCTAAGATTTTTTTTTTTAGATTTCTTGAATATTCTGATCCTGATCTCTTGACATCTTTTCTTTATTGTTGATGTTATTTTCAAGATTATATACTCTGTATTTGAGGCCTGAAAAAATGTCTTCCATATAGTCTAATATATTGTTGGTGCTTTCAAACCATTTTTACTTAGTGAGTCTTTCATTTCTAGGATTTCTGTTTGGTTCTTTTTCAGAATATATATTTCTTCATCAAAATGTTATTTTACTTTCTATTTTTCATCTCAGTTCATTCATTACATCTTATTTTAGTGCACTGAACATTTCAACTATGAACTTGATAAATTTCTTATTCAAAGTTTCCTCCACTGTGGTGTCAATGAGACCAGCTGTGAAGTGTTGTGGGCTGTTTGGAGAGACTTGTCACCTTGCTGTTTCATATTGTTTGTATTTCTACCCATCTTTGGGGATGATTATCTCTTCTACTTTTATACAAGAAACTATTTAGCTAGTTTCTTTTTCTCTTAAAGTTCTCCAAACGTTTGTTTATTGATATTCCCACTCAACATGTGCCCACTGCCCACCTCAGAAGTTCACCAATTTCTTCTTTCTGTGTTCTTCTCTCACAAATCCGATGAATGAAATGCATGGATGATGGAAGGTAAGAGTGAAGGGAGTGGGATTTATTCAAGAACAGAAACAGAAACAGAGCTCTCACATGAGGTGAGGGAACTCCATAGCAGGTTTTGCTTGAGTGTGCTAATCTAGGGGTTTATATAGCACTTGGGTCAGTGCTATTGGTGCAAACTTATGCTAATCAGAGTTTCAAATAGCACTAAAGTTATTGCTTCACCCTTGAATTGAACTACCATTCATGTCTGCCTTACTTCAGTTTTCTCACTCCTTGCCTACAATCCCAGTTTCTCAGGAAGTTGAGGTCAGTGGATTATGCATGCTCTGGGGTGTAGAGCTATAGCATTACATGTAAAGGGTGTCCGCACCTGGTCAGCCAGACCACCATGTGATGACAGTTAGCCATGCTCTGACTTGCTCAGCCCTCACTTGTACCTCATGCACATTTCCTGTGGCTGGGGGCCACCTGTTCTCCATCCCACCCAGCCTTCCACTCTTGCTCTCCACCACTGCTTCTTAGGGAGATTACTGAGCTGACTGTGAAACTTGGCACCTGGGAAACCATGTCACCATTTGAGCTTGGAGATATCTTATTGAATCTTCCTGATTTAGATCTCATCAGGATTTAGGACCTTTGGAAGATGCTCACCACTCCTTGGCTTTACCTCTAAATTTCCCTGGGTGTGGAGTTAGTGATCATACCAACTCACTTCTGATATCATTCTAAAAGGCCCCCTCCAATCTTCTGTATGCCTGGGTATCTACTAGCTTTCTTCTGGGCTAGAGAATATAGTTCCTAATTATCTGTGGCTTAGATCACTCCCTCTTAAGGGATGCAGTTTTGTGTGCCCTCCTGAGAGAAAGCTACCTGTATCCAGCTCTGTCAAATACAGTGTGGGTTCCCTTAAGTATATTTTGAAGTGTGTGGGCTGGGACAGTCTAAAGTAGAGTTACATAATACCTCTAGTAGAAGTGGCACTGGGTGACCCATGAGACATGTACAGCTGCTGCCCCCTCTGAAGTGCATACCTGACAGATCAGTGGACTAGTATCTGGGGAAATTGGGTGGTGGCTGGTATCTGTAGGACACTTCTCTGTAAACCATTTGTGAAGTGTGCTGCGTTGAGTGGGCATGAGATTCTCCACTGGCTGCTTGGAGTTATTCTCAGGAAATGCTCCCTATAAGTCCATGAATCTGAATGAGAATTGAGTTAACTGAACTCAAGAACTCACAGCTGTGGGCCTTCTGAGAGATGCTGGGGCAAAAAAGCTATCTCCATGGTTGATGTGGTTCTCTCTCCAGGCAGGGCTTTTTAGTCAGCCCATAGACCCCAGTCTGAATTTTGAGGGTACTGCCCTTTTTGCCTATTTCAGTTGGGTGTAGGGATGCCTAGCACAGGGATCAGGGCTGCTGTTGTCTGCCGTGGAGTGCTGAGCACCTGCTCCCCTGTTCTGTGTCTTGTTTGTAGTAGTCATAAGCACACAGTGACTATCTGAAACAGGGACCATAAAGGCAGGCTCTCTCTAGGTGGTCTGTGACACAAAAGCCCCCACCCTGGCTAATGCAGATCACCAGGGTACCTTTACCATGACTGGGGTAGAGTGTCAGTTGGCCTGCCTGCACCTGAGTTCCCTCAGTTGGCAGTTGCAAATTGCTGTTGCTTCTCTCCTCTGGGGCTTCTTTGTAGTGGTATTATCTAAGCACTTGGGGACCCTCTGCAACTTGAGCTTCTGAGTGCAGGCTCTCTGTGGGTGGTCTGAGGCACAGAAACTTCCAGTCTGTCTTCTGCAGATCACAAGGTTTTGTTTGTCATGTGAAAGGCCTAGGATGTCAGTTGGCCCTATTCCGTGACTCCTGCAAAGATTATGGGGAACATTAGGACCAGATTAGCATTCTCTACCAGTCATTTGCTCTTGGGTCAGATCCACCCCACTCCCTTTATCCATGGTGAGGGGATGGGGGTTTCAAAAAGCTCCTACTTGCAATGATGACTATAAACATTTCTTCTGAATGAATTACTAAAGAAACCTATTTCAGAGGTGTTCCCTGTGGTATTATTGGTTACCATTTGTAAATGGGGAGAGCTATATTGATTTAATATTTTTCTAGAGAGGCTAGCTAACTGAACTCAAAAACTGCCTACTCTGTCCAGCAGTTTTCTGCAAAAAAAAAAAAAAAAAAATTGGGGGCTAAATTCTGCAATTTTCTTCAGCATCTTTATTGTCTCTGTCCCATTTTAACTTGGACTGCATTTCTTTCCAACTGTGTAAGGAAGTAAGCTTGTGGGCTGTTCCTCTCTTTAGCTCTTTGTTACCCCTCTCCTGACCACACCCTGGTGAAAGATTTCTTTCCATGTTTTATGCTCCAGTAATCAAATTCCAAGTCCCTCCAAGTCTCAGACTGTCCAATATTGTGTTTAGATTATTTATTTTGCCACCTCATGTCATGTGAGCTGTTCTTTCACTGCTTCAGTTCTGAGCTGTGGAGGAGTCGAGGGTGGCTGTCTAGATCTGCTCCACCATCTTGAGAAACAACTCCTTACACACTCTGTATTTTAGTCATTTGCCAGATAATATTGGCAACTAATTTCTCTGATTCTGTTAATGTTTTTCTTTCCTCTGTTGAATGTTTCTTTTTGTAAGGAAAAAAAGTGCAGCTCAGCTTGGGACCCTCGGTGATTCTAGCCACTGCTGCACACTCCTGCTGAACTGCCACCTGCTCCCCCGTCTCAGTTGCAGCTCACCAATAGCTCCCAGAATAATGCACCATGGACACAGGCCTCACGCAAGAGACTTTATTATGCAGATGACTAATAAAGAAAAGAAAGGAAAAAAGGGAAGATGGTGTGTGTGCTTCTCCCAGATATTAGAATCTCCCAGGCTGGAAGGAACCAGTAGCAGAGGAGAATACTTGCAAGCTGACTGATGAACCAATAGCTAGCTGGCATGTTAGGACTTAATGTGGGAAGCAGGAAAATGGCGGCAGCACAAGCCAGAAATTCCTGTAACATAAGAGGCGGGCAGAGCGCAGATTGACAGGTGGTTGGGAGATGGGTTATTGGCTTTATATTACATTCCCCCATTTTTTATTTTATAAAAAAAATCTTTTTGGGTACATGGATGAAGGTCAGTCTTCTGTAATTACTTCCTGCTGAATGTGGACATAGAGCTAATTCAGGGGAGAGATATCATCGTGGCAGGAAGAGTTGGGGACTTGATAGTTCCTCTGGGGGCACACCTGTAGCCGGGCTCCGATTTCTGTAAGATCCTGATATTTCTGTAATAAAAGCTGATTGGTTGACATGGAAGTAAAAAGACAGGGGGCTCCCCTTTTTCGGCTGGCATTCTATTGGAAAAAAATTCAGTGGTTAGGAAAATTACAAACAGGAATCCAGTCCTCATGGCTGAGCATGGTTGTCTGGTGTTTCAGTTGTCTGGTTCCCAATTTCTGGAATGGCAGAAAGGGTGGAAGGCTTCATGATCTTCAGTCTGAGACAGGAGTAGCTGAGTATCGGTTAGAAGAAACCTGTGGGTTAGGAGCTGGAGAGGGTTAGTGGACCGAGAATAGAGCTTAACCCAAGAAATGTGTAGCCATCCTGGTAGATCTTGTACCTTGACAGCTGTTGGTGTGGCCAGGATCACTGTATAGGGTCCCTGCCACTTGGGAGATAGAGGGATTGTAGCTTCCTGAGGAGGAGAAATAAGAACTTGGTCTCCTATTTGAAGAGGTTAGGTAAGGAGGCCAGATAAAGGCTTAGGTAGGGTGGAGTCAGCATAACCCCATAGAAATGCTCGAATGTGATTTAGGAGAGGAATGGATACTTGAGAAGGAAGAAGGGAAGGAAGGGGCACTATCCCAGGGTACAGGATGCGACGACCGTACATTAGCTCAAATGGGGAAATATTAGTTGGTTTCTTTGGGAGTGAGTGAAGACGCAGAAGAGCAAGGGGCAGGAGTTTAACCCAGTCAAGGTGAAGTTCTAAAGAGAGCTTGGTTAAAACATTTTTAAGAGTTCAGTTTGCTCTTTCTACTTTGCCTGATGACTTTGGGTGAAAGGGAATGTGGAAATGCCAAGGGACCCCAAAAGCCTTGGCAAGTCATTGGGTGACTTGGGAAATGAATTCAGTTCCATTATCTGACTGGAAGGAAGTAGGCACTACAAAGCGAGGAATGATTTCATGAAGGATGAAGGTAGAGACAGTTATTGCCCTTTTGTTGGAGGTGGGGATGGCTTCAATCCATCCTGAGAAGGTGTCCATCATAACCAATAGGTATTTAGATTTTCTTACTGTGAGCATGTGAGTGAAATCTAGTTGCCAGTCTACCCCTGGAATGGTGCCACGGACTTGGTGAGTCAGAAAAATGGGGGTCCTGACAGCTGTAGAATTTGTTTGCGGGCAGACTTCACATGAGGAGGAGAGTCCCTTCAGAAATGAGATATCAGAGGAGGACAGTTGCAGATGAGTTTTAGCAAATTGTAAGAGTGAAGAAAAGCTGGGGTGAAACAGACGATGGAAGCAGAAAAGTATTTCCCTGGTGGGGGGGGGTGGAGGCGAAGGATCATGGAGAGCCATAATAGGGACTGGCATGGATGAGAGGGCAGCACTTTTAGCTTCCTCATCTGCCTTGTTATTACCTGAAGAGATGAATGATTGATTTGTTTCATGGGCTCTGCAACGTACAAGGCCTACAGATGCTGGGAGGTGAACAGCCTCAAGGAGTTTTAGAATGTAACTAGAGTTGGCGATGGAGTTTCTTTTTGTAGTAAGAAGGCCTCTCTCTTTCCAGATAGCAGCATGAGAGAGGATAATGTGAAAAGCATATTTGGAGTTGGTGTAGACTGTGAGGGATTCTCCCTTTGTGAGGGTGAATGCGCGGGTAAGGGCAATTAGTTCTGCCTGTTGGTCGGTGGTGTTGTTGGGTAGTGGTCCTGACTCTATCACTTTTTTAAGAGAGACAATGGCATATCCAGCTCATCGGATCCCTTCATGGAGAAAAGAGCTTCCATCAGTGAATCATATGAAAGTAGGGTTGCGTAGACCCCCTTCCTGGACATTACAGGGACAGGGGAGTAACTCCTCCAGGGTCTCAAGGCAGCTATGGGTTGCAGAAGCATGTATGTTGGAAGGCAGGGGCAAGAGGGTGGCTGGATTTAAAGGAGAGCATGTTCTAAAGGAAATGGAAGAGTCCTCGATAAGAGCAGTTTGCAAGGCCAACACTTGACAGAGTGGTAGCGTTTGCAGACCTTTATAAGTAAAAAGCTTAGACAGATGATGAGGTGAGAGCACTTCAGTGGAAGCCCCAAAGGAAAGTTTCTTTGATTCCTGAATCAAGACAAATGCTGCAGCTAATACTCTAAGACATGGCGCCCAGCCCCTTATAGTGGGGTCTAACCTCTTTGACAGGTATGCTATTGGTCCAAAAGTGATACCAAACATGTGTCCTAAGACCCACAGGGTGAACCCTCTTTTCTCAGAGACAAATAGGTAGAATAGATTGGTTAAGTAAGGGAGGTGTAGGGCTGGGGCTTGAAGAAGGGCTTTCCTTAAGGTCTGGAAAAGGGCTTTCACTGTGTTGAGGAGAGGTTCAGTGGGAGTACCCTTTGAAGCCTCATATAGGGGAGCTGCCAGGATGGAAAAATTGGGGATCCAGGATCGTAAATATCCTGCTGATCCCAAAAAGGAAAGGATTTCTTCCTTGGTGGATGGGGTGGGCATGTCCTGTATTAATGCTTTTCTCTCTACAGTGATGGCCTTAAATCCAGGTGAGAGGCTGACACCTAAGTAAACAACCTGAGTCTGGGAAAGTTGCACTTTTGCTGGAGAAACCCTGTAACCACTGTCAGCCAGAAAGTTTAAAAGCTTAATTGTGTTCCTTTGGGAGTCCTCAAGAGAGGGACTACATAGAAGAAGATCATCAACATACTGTAAGAGAAAGGAGGAAATGAATGTGAGAGAGGCAAGATCCTGAGATAGCGTTTGGCCAGCATTTGGTATTTTAATTTTCGTTTTTTTTCCTTCCCTTCCATTATAAACCTTGAATGCCACTGCTAGAACCTGTGGCTGTGGGGTAAGGGGCCCCCTATCCAACTGCCTCAATTTAACCTTTATGTCAGGGTAACTTTGGGAAAAGTAATAAGTCATAAGTAGCTGCTGTCCCTCTGAAGTCTCAGGATCCTGGTTAGTGTACATGAGCATGGCCTCTGTAAGGTGGATTAGAAATGCTGGTGGGTTTTCAGTTCTGTCCTGTATTACTTCCTGAAGTTTGTCATAGTTAATGGCTTTAATAGCAGCCTTTCGTAGACCTGCAAGGATACAGGTTTGAAACGCATCCCGCTGTAGACACCCAGCCTCAGTATTATAGTTCCATAGGGGCTCCCTATCTGGTACTGCTTCAGCCCCAATGGGGTGGGTTGGGGTCGATTGATGAATCTCATCTGCCTGTTCCCAAACTCTCCTGCACTCCTCAGGGGTTAGGGTGTTGGACATGATCATGTAAATGTCATGCCAGGTAAGGTTATAAGACTGGGTAAGGTACTGAAATTCCTTAATGAAGGTTGCAGGGTTGATGGTGAAGGAGCCTAGCCACTCCTGTATTTGGGATAGATCAGACAGTGAAAAAGGAACATGGACTCTACTCCCTCCGTGCCAACCCCCTCCCATAAAGGAGCTAGAATATGTGCACAAGACCGCGTGGTGAGAGGACTTGGTGGGCTGGGTGGAGGAGCGGGAGGAGAAACAGAATGAGGCAAAGGAGAGGAATGAACAGGGGCTTCTGCAGTAGGAGGCCTGTAAGGAGATGATTCATCAGCTGGATCAAACTCAGAAGAGAAAGAAGGGTTAAAAGGGGGAAGAGAAGCCAAGAGAACGTGTTCAGGTTTTTGAGAAGAACAGAGATTAGGTTTAGCATGAAAGAAAGGAAAAACACAAAGAGGAAAGGTCTCTTTCCATTCACCAGGTCGCCCACATATGTACTTAATTATACTTAATATAATTATGCATATAAGTATACCTAGTATAAAGCTAGAATTTAGGGTGTCATAAATAGACCATTCTGATTTACTATCTAAAGGACAGTTTGGCTCTAATTCAGGGAACAGGTGAAGGTGTTTGAGATTGTTTAATAAACATCTCAGGGGCGAGTTTGCCAGGGTGGAAGTCCTAGATCACATGGCAAAGACTGAGAAACGTCTAAGTTAGTGATCAAGGCGTCCCACAACCATGTGTTAGGCAATGAGAAGGTAGTACACAGGTCTGGTCGTCACACAGTACCAGTGCCTACGGGGCAATAGCAGAGAGAGTTTGAGGACCTGGCCAGGATTTCGAGCACGATGAGAAAATGAGCCTCAAACCCTGAGAGAGAATCTCAGCACCATAAAATCAGGAATCCAACCAGCAAATAAGACCAACTATAGGAACCAACCGTAACTTGGAAAGTTGTGGTTGGGGGTACCCCCACACCTCAGCAGCCTCGAGAACCCTGGATACTCAACAGTCACTTCTCAGGTCAGCAGAGGTGTGTTTAAGTGGTCTAGGGGACCTGCCTAAGGGGAACTCACCAATTTGGAGTCCGGTGTTGCATGTAGAAAACTGGGCGTCCAGGTAAATGGAAGGTGAGCCTGTATCCGCGGGCACTGGAGCATTGGATGGGGTTCCGCTTGCTTAGTTAGCAGAAGGACCCATTCTGGGTTTCAGCACCAGATGTAAGGAAAAAAAATGCAGCTCAGTTTGGGACCTGCGGCGATTCTAGCCGCCACTGCGCACTCCTGCTGAACTGTCGCCCGCTCGCCCATCTCAGTTGTGGCTGGCCAATAGCTCCCAGAAAAATGCACCACGGACACAGGCCTCATGCAAGAGACTTTATTAGGTGGACGAATAACACGTCCACTCCAGGGTGAAAAGAAAGGAAAAAAGGGAAGATGGCGTGTGTGCTTCTCCCAGATATTGGAATCACCCGGGCTGGAAGGAACCAGTAGTGGAGCAGAACACTTGCAAGCTGACTGATGAACCAATAGCTAGCTAGCATGTTAGGAAGTAATGTGGGAAACAGGAAAATGGTGGCAGCGTAAGCCAGAAATTCCTATAACGTAAGAGGCGGGCAGAGTGCAGATTTACAGGTGGTTGGGAGGCAGGGTATTGGCTTTATATTACACCTTTGCTGTGCAGAAGTGTTTTAATTTAATGCAACTCATTTATCAATTTTTACTTTTGTTTCCTGTGCTCTGGGGGTCCTATCCAGAAAATCATTGTCTATATCAATGTCTTGAGGTGTTTCCACCCTATTTCCTCCTACTACTTCAAGAGTTTTAGTCTTACATTTAGGTTCTGATGCTTTTAGAGTTGATATTTGAACAGGGTGAGAACTGGGATCTCAAGTTTCAATTATTTTGAAAATTATAATTGAAATATCCAGTTTCCACAGTAACAGTCATTACCCTTTCTCCAAAATATGTTTCTCAAATCTTTGTTGATAATCTATTGGGCATAGATGCATAGGTTTATTTCTGAGATGTTTATTTATTTCTGTTGGACTAAGTATCAGTTTTTATGCCAGCACCATGCTGTTTTGGTTACTATGTCTCTGTAGTATGTCATGAAATCAGGTTTTGTGGTGCTTCAAGTTTTGCTCTTTCAGTTCAAGATAACTTTTTTATTTGGGGGGTCTTTTGTACTTTCATATAAATTTTAGGACTGTTTTTTCTAGTACTATGAAGAATGTCATAGGGAAGGCTTTGGATACTAAAGACATTTTAAAAATATTTTCTAGTCCACAAACATGGGCGATCTTTCCATTTTTTTGTGTCCTCGTTAATGTCTTCTCTCACTATTTTGTAATTCTGACTATAAAGGTATTTTGTCTTCTCGGTTAAATTTATTCCTCAGTATTTTTTTAGTACTTATTATGAGTAGAATTGCTTTCCTGGTTTCTTCCTCAGCAGGTTTGTCATTAGTATGTAAAAATGCTAGTGATTTTTGCATGCTGGCTTTATATCCTGCCACTTTGATGAATTCATTTATCAGTTTTCTATATATTATCATAAGATCTACAGCAGTAACAATTTGATTTCCCCTCCTCTTTAATCACAGGCTTACAGCTTTATGTGGCCCAATGAGGCAAAAACTTTCCTAAGAGATTACTACTGACCTGAACCAGTGTTACCCATGTCTTAAAGTGCCAGTAACTGATAAACAAAAACACAAAGAAAACACAAAAAGAACCTCCATACCAAAACTGATAGTTTAGAAATCTTTAAGATGAACAGAGAAGATGGGGGGAAATTTCCCCTGGTTTCCTATTCCCATTAATTATGTTTCCTGTATCATCAGTGTCACAGACATCCCCACAAAGGAGGACCAAAGTTCCCACGAAGGGGATCTAGATGTTCCAAAAAGAAATACCAGATGTGTGAAATCAAGGGTCTCAACATACACACCAGGGGAACTTACTAGATGGTTAAGGTGCTGCAACTTTACTACATTCCGTTTCCTTTTCCTCAAACAGACCAAATGGAGAAATGAACTGTATCCATTCAGGGAGAAGAAGGAATTCCCCAAAACAAAGGGAATCTTTCTTTTTTTTTTTTTTTTTAAAAAGTGGTAGGTTTTAGTAAAAGTAAATCAATCATTACATTACTCATAATTTGTCTGAACATAACAAATACAAGATAGAGATCATTAGATTGGATAAACAAGCAACTCATAAACTATATGCTGTCTAAAAGACTATGTAGTTACAATTAAAAGGATGCAATATGATGTACTATAAGAAATTTAACAAAAATAAAGCTGGAAGGGCTAGATATCAGATACATTATGCTTTTGAAAAAGAAATATTACCAATAACAATGAGGGACATTACATGATGATACAGAAGACAACAATATAAATATGAACCTAACAGTGAAACTTCAAAATAATGAAACAAAAACTAATAAAACTGAAGGTGAAATTGACAATCCACAACTATAGTTGGAAACTTCAATACTCCACTCCCAGTAATGGATAGAACAAAGATTTTAAATATTAGTAAGCACAGAGAAGAAAAAACAGTAGAATCAATAAAACTGATGTAACAAATAGTAACAGAATATTCTACCTAACAATATCAAAATATACACCATTATCAAGCGAGTAGAAAGCACATCAAAACAGTCAATTTTGGGGGGCGACAAAACAAATATCAACAAATTTAAATGAATCAAAATTCTAAAAAAAACATAAAGAGCAAATTCTCTTATGATACTGAAGTTCATCTAGAAATCAAAAGAGAAATTTCTAGAAAATCCTACCAAAATGAAAATTTAAAAACATAATTTTTTTATTAAAAATCATAAATTTACATAGGGCAATGTTGTTTGATTCATTCTGTTATTTTTCCCTTCCCCCCCACCCTGCCACCGCTCTTTTGCCTCTATACAGTCCTTCCTTCCTCCATTCTTACCACCCTCCTTATCTTTAACCCTAAACCTAACCCTAACCCTAACACTAACCCTTCCAAACCCCCATTACATGTCCTCATCCACTTATCAGCGAGATCATCCGTCCTTTGGTTTTTTGAGATTGGCTTATCTCACTTAGCATGATATCCTCCAATTTCAACCATTTGCCTGCAAATACCATAATTTTATCATTCTTCATGGCAGAGTAATATTCCATTGTATATCTACACCACAGTTTCTTTATCCATTCATCAACTGAAGGGCATCAAGGCTGGTTCGTTCCGCAATCTGGCTAAGGTGAACTCAGCAGCTATGAACATTGATGTGGCTGTATCTCTGTAGTATGATGATTTTAAGTCCCTTGGGTATAGGCCGAGGAGTGTGATAGCTGGGTCAAATGGTGGTTCCATTGCAAGCTTTCTGAGGAATCTCCATACTGCTTTCCAGAGTAGCTGCACTAATTTGCAACCCCACCAGCAATGTATGAGTGTACCTTTTTCCCCACATCCTCGCCAACACCTATTGTTGTTTGTGTTCTTGATAATTGCCATTCTAATTGGTGCGAGACAAAATCTTAGGGTAGTTTTGACTTGCATTTCCCTTATTACTAGAGATGTTGAACATTTTTTCATATATCTGTTGATTGCTTGTACATCTTCTTCTGTGAAGTGTCTGTTCATTTCCTTAGCCCATTGTTGATTGGATTATTTGTATTCTTGGTGTAGAGTTTTTTGAGTTCTTTATATATTCTGGAAATTAGCGCTCTATCTGAAGTATGAGTGGCAAAGATATTCTCCCACTCTGTAGGCTCTGTCTTCACATTACTGATAGTTTCCTTTGCTGAGAGAAAGCTTTTTAGTTTGAATCTATCCCAGTAGTTGATTCTCGCTTTTATTTCTTGGGCTATGGGAGGCCTGTTAAGGAAGTCTGATCCTAAGCCAACAAGTTGAAGGTTTGGACCTACTTTTTGTTCTATAAGATGCAGGGTGTCTGGTCTGATTCCAAGGACCTTGATCCATTTTGAGTTGAGTTTTGTGCAGGGTGAGAGATACGGGTTTAATTTCATTTTGTTCCTATGGTTTTCGAGTTTTCTCAGCACAATTTGTTGAAGAGGCTATCTTTTCTCCATTGCATATTTTTGACCCCTTTGTCTAGTATGAGAAAATTGTATTTATTTGGGTTTGTGTCCATGTCCTCTATTCTGTACCATTGATCTACCTGTCTATTTTGGTAACAATACCATGCCGTTTTTGTTACTATTGCTTTGTAATAGAATTGAAGATCTGGTATTGCGATACCCCTGCTTCTCTCTTTCTACTGAGGATTGCTTTAGCTATTCTGGGTTTCTTATTCTTCCAGATGAATTTCATAATTGCTTGCTCTGTTTCTGTAAGGTACGTCATTGGGATTTTAATTGGAATTGCATTGAATCTGTATAGCACTTTTGGTAGTATGGCCATTTTGACAATATTAATTCTGCCTATCCAAGAACATGGGAGATCTTTCCATCTTCTAAGATTTTCTTTAATTTCTCTCTTTAGTGTTCTGTAGTTCTCATTGTAGAGGTCTTTCACTTCTTTTCTGAGAATTATTCCCAACTATTTTATTTTTTTCAATGCCATTGTGAATTGGGTAATTTCCCTAATTTCTCTTTCTGAAGATTCATCATTTATGTATAAAAATGCGTTGGATTTATGAGCATTGATCTTGTAACCTGCTACTTTACTGAATTCACTTATGAGTTCTAACAGTTTTCTGGTGAAATTTCCAGGTTCCTCTAAATAAATAATCATGTCATCAGCGAATACGAATAGTTTGAGTTCTTCTTTTCCAATTCGTATCCCTTTAATTTCTTTGGTTTGTCTAATTGCTCTGGCTAGAGTCTCAAGAACAATGTTGAATAGAAGTGGTGAAAGAGGGCATCCCTGCCTTGTTCCAGTTTTTAGGGGGAATGCTTTCAGTTTTTTACCATTTAGAATGATATTGGCCATGGGCTTAGCGTAGATGGTCTTTACAATGTTAAGGAATGTTCCCACTACCCCGATTTTTTCTAGTGTTTTGAGCATGAAGGGGTGCTGTATTTTATTAAATGCTTTTTCTGCATCTATTGAAATAATCATGTGATTCTTAGCTTTTAGTCTGTTGATATGGTGAATGACATTTATTGATTTCCAGATGTTGAACCAACCTTGCATCCCTGGGATAAAACCCACTTGATTGTGGTGCACTATCTTTTTAATATATTTTTGTATGCGATTTGCTAAAATTTTGTTGAGAATTTTTGCGTCAATGTTCATTAGGATATTGGTCTGAAATTTTCTTTCCTCAATGTGTCTCTGTCTGGTTTAGGTATCAGGGTGATATTGGCTTCATAGAATGAGTTTGGGAGGGTTACCTCCTCTTTTATTTTATGGAATACTTTGAGAAGTATTGGAATGAGCTCTTCTTTAAAGGTTTTGTAAAATTCGGCTGAGAACCCATCTGGTCCTGGACTTTTCTTTGTTGGTAGGCTTTTGATGACCTCTTCTATTCCATTGATTGAAATTGATTTATTTAAGTTGTGTATGTCCTCCTGGTTCAGTTTAGGTAATTCATATGTTTCTAGAAACTTGTTGATGTCTTCGAGGTTCTCTGTTTTGTTGGACTATGGATTTTCAAAATAGCTTCTAATTATGTTTTGTATTTCACACGTGTCTGTTGTGATATTTCCTTGTTCATTCTGAATTTTAGTAATTTGAGTTTTCTCCCTCTTTCTCTTTGTTAGTGTTGCTAAGGGTTTATCAATTTTGTTTATTTTTTCAAAGAACCAACTATTTATTTTGTTAATTTTTCAGATTGTTTCTTTTGTTTCAATTTCGTTGATTTCGGCTCTGATTTAACTATTTCCTGTCTTCTACTACTTTTGGTGTTGGTCTGCTCTTCTTTTTCTAGGACTTTGAGCTGCAGTGTTAAGTCGTTTATTTGTTGATTTCTACTTCTTTTGTTGAATGCGCCCCATGAAATAAATCTTCCTCTAAGTACTGCTTTCATGGTGTCCCAGAGATTTTGATATGATGTGTCTTTGTTCTCGTTTACTTCTAAGAATTTTTTTATTTCCCTCCTGATGTCTTCTGTTATCCATTCATCATATAATAGTGTATTATTTAATCTCCAAGTATTGGAGAAGTTTCTGTTTTTCTGTCATTTATTTCTAATTTCAGTCCATTATGATCTGATAGAGTACAAGGTAGTATCTCTATCTTCTTGTGTTTGCTAACACTAGCTTTGTGGCATAAAACATGGTTTATTTTAGAGAAGGATCCATGTGCTGCTGAGGAGAAAGTGTATTAGCTCTTTGTTGGATGGTATATTCTATATATGTCGGTTAAGTCTAAATTGTTGATTGTGTTATTGACATCTATGGTTTCTTTATTCAATTTTTGTTTGGATGATCTATCCAGTGGTGAGAGAAGTGTGTTAAAATCGCCTAATAATATTGTGTTGTGGTCTATTTGATTTCTGGAATTGAGAAGGATTTGTTTGATGTACATGGATGAGCCAATATTTGGGGCATAGATATTTATGATTGTTATGTCTTGCTGATTTATGCTTCCCTTAAGCAGTATGTAATGTTCTTGTTTATCCCTTCTGACTAGTTTTGGCTTGAAGTCCACATTATCTAAAATGAGGATCAATACTCCAGCTTTTTTTCTGTGTCCATATGCATGGTATGTTTTTTCCCATCCTTTCACCTTTAGTCTATGGGTATCTCTTTCTATGAGATGAGTCTCTTGCAGGCAGCATATTGTTGGATTTTTCTTTTTAATCCAATCTGCCACTCTATGTCTTTTGATTGATGAGTTCAGGCCATTAACATTCAGGGTTATTATTGTGATATGATTTGTACTCCCAGTCATTTGACTCATTTTTGTTTTTTAACATGATTTGGCTTCTCCTTTATTTGGCTATTCCTTTAGGCTAGTTCTTCCCGTTGCTGATTTGCATTGTTGTTTTTCATCTCTTCCTCATGGAATATTTTGCTGAGAATGTTCTGTAATGCCAGCTCTCTTTTTGTAAATTCCTTTAGCTATCGTTTATCATGGAAGGATCTCATTTCATTGTCAAATCTGAAAGTAAGTTTTGCTGGGCATAAGATTTTTGGTTGGTATCGGTTTTCTTTCAGGGCTTGGTAAATGTTGTTCCAGGCCCTTCTAGCTTTTAGGGTCTGGATTGAAAAATCTGCTGATATTCTTATTGGTTTCCCCCTGAATGTAATTTGATTCTTTTCTCTCGCAGCCTTTAAAATTCTCTCTTTATTTTGTATGTTTGGTATTTTCATAATAATGTGCCTTGGTGTGGGTCTGTTGTAATTTTGTATATTTGGAGTTCTATAATCCTCTTGTACCTGGTTTTCCATTTCATTCTTCAGATTTGGGAAATTTTCTGTTATTATTTCATTGAATAGATTGTTCATTCCTTTGGTTTTTTCTCTAAGCCTTCCTCAATCCCAATAATTCTTAAATTTGGCCTTTTCATGATATCATAATTCTTATAGATTCTGTTCATGATTTCTTACCATCTTCTCTGTTTGGTCAACTTTGTTTTCAAGATTAAATATTTTGTCTTCAATATCTGAGATTCTGTCTTCCAGGTGTTCTATCCTATTGGCTACGCTTTCTATGGAGTTTTTAACTTGGTTTATTGTTTCCTTCATTCAAGGATTTCTGTTTGGTTTTTTTTTTTTCAATATCTCTAACTCTTTATTGAAATGATCTTTTGCTTCTTGTATTTGCTCTTTTTAACTGTTGATTGGTGCGATCATTTAATGCCTGCATTTGCTCTTTCATCTCTTCCTTCAATGCCTGCATTTGCTCTTTCATATCCTCGTTTGCTTCCCTGATTGTTTTAATTATGTACATTCTAACTCCCTTTCTGACATATCTTCTGCTGTCTTGTCATTGAGTTTTATTGACATAGTATGTAGGTTTGTTTGGAACATTTTCTTCCCTTGTTTTCTCATATTGGTCAGATGTCAGTGGGACTCAGAGATATTGCAGATTTCCTCTATTGGCTTGTAGTGTCCCTGTAGATTTCCAGTGTATCACCTCCCAGCCTTCAGTAGCCTAAAGTCTTGGAGTAACTTGATAATGCAGTACTTCCGAAGAAAGCTGTCCCTAGCCCACTACTGGTTCCAGGGCTTGGAGCTGGCTCTGTGTGGAAAGGTTCTCAGTGGGGGGCCTGCTCCAAGAAGCTGGCCGTGTGCTAGGAGCCCACCGCTGGAGTGCCCAGGGCTGCCTGGAGAAGACTCTAGCTTCTCTGCCCTACTCTATTAAGCCGCCCGAATCCGGGTCTGCCACCTGGGCCGAAATTCACTGGGTGGGGGAGACTCACCCCGTGGTTCTATTTTAGTCCAAGTTTCTCAATGCCTCCCCTTCTTGAATCCTGGGTTTGGGGTGACTGGAGATGCAGTCACCCTCTAGTGCGCCATCTTAGATCGCCCAGTTGAAAAAGCCTGCGTGCCGGAGGGGGGCAGGGCCACCTGGAGAGGTCTCTGGCTGCCCTGCTCTGGTTCCAGAGGCTGTTTGCAGGTCAGAGCTCTCTGCTGGCTTGGGGAATTGTGACTGGCTCTGTGTAGAAAGGCTCTCACTGGGCGGTCTGCTCCGAGAAGCTAGCCTGGAAAGGCACTTCCCGCTGGAGGGAGCCGGGCTGCTTGGGGAAGTCCCTGGCTGCCCTGTCCTGGTCTCTGAAGCAGCGTGTGGGTGGGCCGGAGCTCGCTGCATGCACTGGATCAGGGACTTGGAGCTGGTTGTGTGCAGAAAGGCTCTCACTGGGGGGCCTGCTCCGAGAAGCTGGAGTATCTGGCCCTGTGGGAGGAGCCCACCGCCGGAGTGCTCAGGGCTGCCTGGGGGAGACTCTAGCTGCCCCGCCCTACTCTAATAAGCTGCCCAAATCCGGGCCTGCTGCCCGGGGCCAAGCTTCACCGGGTTGGGGAGACTCACCCCATGGTTCTATTTTAGTCCGAGTCTCTCAATGCCTCCCCTTCTTGAATCCTGGGTTCTGGAGTGACTGGAGATGCAGTCACCCTCTAGTCCGCCATCTTGGATCGCCAACAAAGGGAATCTTGACAGCTTCTTGGAAAGTCCCTCAGTCTTTCCACCTAACTTATGGGAACAACTCCTACAGGTCAACCTGAAGCTCACACTCAAAAAGCCAGACTCACCCAAGAAGTCCAGAGTGGGGCCTCTGTCAGATACTGTCTGGGGTGTCAAATATAAAACAAAAACTCAGTTCTTGTCCCTGATACTGATCCTATAATGAAGACAGAGAAAAGTTTGTGGAAAAAGAAAAAAGTTTTATTGCTTTGCCAACAAAGGAGAAAGGCAATGGAATCACATCACAAAGGCTGCCAATCTAAATGCCAGGGTGAGCAGAGTTCTGAAAAGGGGGAACAGGAGCTGTTTTCTTTTGTTTTATTGGTAGTATATTCCCCTGGGCTCTATTCTTATATTACTCATATATTCTAATGTGAACTGTGTAAACAATCAATAATGTGAAGAGAGTCAACAGATTGGGAGAAAAATGCACCTCAGATGAAGCATTAATCTCTAGGATATATAAAGAATTCAAAAAACTTAATACAAAAAAATAATAATAATCCAATCAATAAATGAGCTAAGGAACTGAACAGTTACTTCACAGAAGAAGATATACAATCAATCAATAAATACATGAAAAAATGTTCAACATCTCTAGCAATTAGAGAAATGCAAATCAAAACTACTCTTAACATTTCGTCTCACTTCAATAAGAATGGCAATAATCAAGAATACAAGCAACCATAAATGTTAGCAAGGATGTGGGGCAAAAGGTACACTCATACATTGCTGGTGGGACTGCAGATTGGTACAACCATTAAGGAAAGCAGTATGGAGATTCCTCAGAAAACTTGAACCACCATTTGACCCAGTTATCGCACTCCTTGGTTTATACCCAAAGGACTTAAAGACTTAAAGTCAACATACTACAGTGACACAGACACATCAATGTTTA
Organism: Sciurus vulgaris; assembly: GCF_902686455.1. Taxonomy (NCBI): domain Eukaryota; kingdom Metazoa; phylum Chordata; class Mammalia; order Rodentia; family Sciuridae; genus Sciurus; species Sciurus vulgaris. The sequence goes on along the minus strand of NC_136461.1, from coordinate 118,986,641 downwards.
TCGCAGCTCAATTCACTAATAGCCAAAGTATGGAACCAATCTTGAAGCCCTTCAACAGAGGAATGGATAAAGAAAATGTGGTATATCAATATGATGGAATAATACTCAGCTTTAAAGAAAAATGAAATTCTGGTATTTACCGGTAAATGGAGAATATCATGCTAAGTGAAATAAGCCATACCCAAAAACACCAAAGGCCAAATGTTTTCTCTGATATGCAGAAGTTAATTCACAATGGGGGGGGGTTAAGCAAGAATAGAGTTACTTTATATTAGGTACAGGGGAGTGAAGGGAGGGGAGGGGAAGGGGTATGGAGGAAGGAATGACAGTAGAGTGAAACAGACATTATTACCTCATGTACATGTAAGACTGCATGATTGATGCAATCCTGCAATGCATATAATCAGAAAAATGAGAAATTATACTCTATTTATATATGATATATCAAAATGTATAAATTCATTCTACTGACATGTAATCAGAACAAATAAAATTTTTAAAATATTTTTAAATATTAGGTACATATTTTGTAAGTAATTTAAATCATTTTTGGAACAATAAGTTATCATAAAAAATGGATTTATAAACTGATAATTGTAAACTGAGGGCTTAAACCTTCAAATCTTTAAGTTATAAGGATGATAAAACTTTGTTACTTCTAAATTACTACTGCCATAATTGGCAAAATATAGAAAATTATCCTACTTTATGGTCTTTCATAATGTTTATAAAAACCCTAACATTGTCAACCAGAGAGCTTTGATGTTGCAGATATATTTATTATACACATAGAGACCTAATTATTTTATACATTATACATTTATGATTTTTCCCTGAGAAAGTACCCATGACACAAGTTGTTGTTCCAGTTCAGTCTCTATTCTACAGAGGATAATTATTTTCCAACTTTTTTGTGCATTGTGCTGTATCTTTGGACTCTTCACTACTGATTTTTGAGTTAATTATTTTCCTGTATTTATGGCTCATGAATCCCATTCAATCTAATCATTCTTTTTTCACATTTTTACTGGTTATTTTTAGTTATACATAACAATAGAATCCATTCTGATGTAATTATATAAGCATGGAATATAACTTATTTTAATTAGGACCCCTTTCTTGTGGGTGTACACAATGGTGAGATTCACAGTGGTGTAATTGTATGTGTACATAGGAAAATTATGGCCGATTCATTCCACTGTCTTGTCTTTTCCTATCTCCCCTCCCAATCTCCCCTTCTTTTATTTAACTGTTCAAACTATTCGATTGATTTCTCTATTCCAATTTTTTCCTTTCCCCCAAATCTACTATATTAATGTATCATCCTTCTGTATCTATGTGCTCCTAAAATGTGTTTCTTTGTGTGTACAACTTGAATTGTAACAAAAAGTAAAAAACTATGCTTCATGCATAATGCACTTCATTCAGCATTCTCTTAAAGACCTTCCCATATCGCTCTGTCTAGCCTGTGTCTATCTTCTATATAGGATTCTGTAATGTGCATCTACCATATTTCACTAATGTGGTCCTACAAGGTGAACATATCAGGTGTGCTTCTAACACCTCATTACCATTAAATTCTTGCGATAAGCATCATTGTATATGTTCCCTGGTGGAACTATGGAGACATTATTTCAGAAGTGGGATTTCAAGGTCAACATGTGCTTACTTAGATTAGACCACAAGCTCTCCCTAACCACTTCACCACCATCAGAGCATGAGGATTCCCAACTATTGCCCATCCTTGCGAACACTGAGTTTCTCTGGCTTTCTGAACATCCCAAGTTGGTAATGTAAACTGATACATTCTTTTAATTTTTATTACTCTTATTACTAGTGTATTTGAGTATCATTCATATGCCTTTATCTTTGGGGTTTTCATCTGTAAATAAGTTATTTACATACATTATTTTGTAAATTTTAATCTCTTTTTAATGCTTCTCCAAATTATCTTTTCATCCCTCAAAGCACTGACAGAATACATTGAGCCTTGTTTTAGCTGAAGAAAAGAATGAAACTTTTCAAAATCACTCAATTACCCAGGAGCATAACCACCACTTTTGGTTCCTCATTGGTGGTTTGACAAAAATCAATGAAAAGTTCCAGAGAGGGACCAATCCACATGACACAGTTAAAACCAAAACAATATAAAAGTTTAACAAGATAGGGACTTGTTTGAAAAATTAAATTAAAGAGATCAGTTTTAAGTCAAGCAGGATGTTTGCAGGCTTCAAAAAGAGCCCAACTTGGTGACCTGAAAAAACTCAAGGAAGCATATTGACTAACAGGACTGAGAAATCTAGGAGTCATTCAGCCTTTGATTATGGTTAATCTGGACTCTTCTGTGAGTTTGTTACCTCCAACCTCTTGTCTGTATGATTTCATCCATAGACGTGTTTCTCTGGTGCTGAAAAAGTAACTTGAGCAATTTATAACAAGATAGCATACAAGATAACAAGACAACCCAGCAAGATAACATACAGAACAAGAGAGAGCGTCTCTTTCCCCTATCAGTAAACATGAAATTCAGGCTGCATATAAACTGAGCCAGCCATATTAGGACAGGTACATAATCTGACTCATCTCTTCAAGCAAATATAAATGGATCTCGATGATGTCTTTCTTGAATCACAGGTTACCAGTTCATTCTTTAGCCTATCACATTTCAAGGATGGGACCTCGAGATTGCCTTGGGCTGATGATCACAGCTGAGTGAAGTTATAATAATAGCCAATTTCAGGAAGAAAGGAGGAGGAAGAAGAAAGTAAAAGAATGTTACAACTAAATGTAGAGATCAGCTGAGTCCCCTGTCATTTCCGTGCATTGAGCTGGATGCATTCACTCTCTAACAAGGTGACCTGAAAAACTCAAAGAAGCATATTGACCAACAGGACTGAGAAATTCAGGAGACATTCAGGCTTTGGTTAGGGCTAATCTGGACTCTTCTGTGAGTTTGTTACCTCCAACTTCTTTTCTGTATGATTTCATCCATAGACATGTTTTTCTGGTGCTGAAAAAGTAATTTGAGTGATTTATACCCAAGATGACAACATACAAAACAAGAGAGAGCATCTCTTTTCCCTACCATCAAATGTGAAAATCAGGCCGCATATAAACTGAGCCAGCCACATCAGGACAGGTGCATACTCTGACTCATCTCTTAAATGGATCCCTATGATTTTTGTCTTGATTTATAGATTACCTGCTCAATCTTTAGCTTATCACATTGTCAAGGATGGAACCTCTTGATTCCCTTGGGCTGATCATCACAGCTGAGTGAAATCAATGAAGAGGAACCATCTTGCTGCCATGAAAATGTAGAACAGTGGACTAGAAGCTACAGGGCTGTAAGGTGTATTACAGAGGAAGTATGTGTTTTAAGATAAGCTTTGTTACAGTTATAGTGCTGTTGCCTGAGAGGTCAATGTTAATGAATAAACAATCAATACACTGGAAAAGGAAAGATGAAATTTGGTGATTGGTAAATGAAGCTACTTTGCAAAGTAACACTATAATGCTATCATAAAGCTATGACAAACCACTAAATTTGTGGGTCCTTTTGGGGGGGCAGTGTACCGGGATTGAACTCAGGGCCACTCTACCACTGAGTCACATCCCCAGCCCTATTTTGTATTTTATTTAGAGATAGGGTCTCCTTAGCACCTAAATTTTGCTGAGGCTGGCTTTGAACTTGTGGTCCTCCTGCTTCAGCCTCCCAAGCCCCTGGGATTATAGGCTACTTAAGATGACAACAAATTTTTTTCACATGTGATAGACAGCCTTGTAGGAAGGTTAAAAACCAAGGAAATCTATGATCACATTAAGCAGGGTCAGGGAATTGTCTAATATTTCTCAGATAATGTTTTTATTTAAAGAAATACTGTGGACAATAAATTACTTGTACACATATATTAAATAAGATTTTAAACAAGCTGGGCCTGGTGGCACATGCCTGTAATCCCAGAAGTTCCATAGGCTGAGATAGGAGGATTGTAAGTTCAAAACCAGCCTCAGCAATTCAGTGAGGCCCTAAGCAACTCGTCAAGACTCTGTATCTAAATAAAATACAAAAGAGGTCTGGGAATGTAGCTCAGCGGTTGAATGTCCAGGATTCCATCCTCCATTCAAAATATATATATATATATATATATATATATTTAAACAAAATACACAAAAAGAAAGTTATATTCATCAGTTAACAAAATTACTGTAGACAGAAACTCAAAGGAACCTAACCCTCTACCCTAGAAGCATGAGTCAGTTTTCACTAACGCAGTGTTTGCAGCAGCAACTGCTAAGAATGTACATTGCTCACCTGGACCCTACTTCAGTCGTGAAGAGCAGCATCTTCTTGTTTTTTGTATTGGGAACTGTGCTCAGGGGCACTCTACCACTGAGCTATATCTCCAGTTCTTTATATTTCTTGAGACAGGATCTTGCTAAGTTGCTGAGGCTAGCCTTAACTTGCAATCCTCCTGCCTCAGCCTCCCAAGTGGCTGGGGTTATAGGACTGCACCACCAAGCCCGGCTCAAGAGCAGCTGGGCTGCTCTTGATTCCTTCTTCAACGATGCACTTGTGCCATATTTCTGGTATCACGCCCATGAGGTGCCTCTCAACCTTCAATGTACCTGTGAATATTCTGATGATTCTGTTAAAATGAAAATTATAATTCAGTAAGTCTAAAATCAGTGCACAGAGTCTACATTCATAAAACACACTGAATACCGAGGACCTTCATCCTTCCCTGATCTTTTAGTTTAGGACACTTGGAACAGTAGTTTCACTCTAATAGTTGCCTAATTGAATAACAGATTTTGGTAAGAGGCAAAACTGTTTCTTCTCAGAGGCTCAGAGAGAAAACTGTAGACCTAGGAAGGCATGAAATCTCATAGCCCAGCAAGATTTTTATCAAGAAGAACATCAAATGTCTCAACTACAACACAGCTGTCAGATAGGTAGAAAATTAATTTTTAAAAAAACTGCAAACCTTACATAAATTCAACACAAGTTTTTATTGAGAACATGTTTCATTAAGGCCAGACATTTCACTAGGCATACAGATACTCACAAACATGTGCTTTGCTCTCAGATTTCTAAAAACAAAAGAAGAAATGAAGCTACACAATTACCACAGAGGCTAGGGTGCAAGGGGTACAGTTGAAACGTGGGAAGCACAGATGGAGGAGAGATTGCTTCCCACTTGAATCAGGAAGGACCTCTGGAGAATGTGAATCTGAAATGCATCTGATGATCCATTATCTAACCAGGGGGCGCTTGCTAGGGTCCTATTCCATTCAGAGTTAAGTCCCAGAAACCAGGTCAGAAAACAAATCCTGACAGATTACACTGAGTATATATTGGTAACTCTTCATGAAGCAAAAATAAAATACAAAGGTTTCAAGGGAGAGTTGAGAGGGCACGGTGGTGCACGCCTGTAATCCCAGCAGCTCAGGAGGCTGAGGCAAGAGGATGACAAGCTCAAAGGCAGCCTCAGCAACTTAAGAGGCTCTAAGCAACTCAGCAAGACCCTGTCTGTAATAAAATACAAAAAAAGCTGGGGACATGGCTTAGTGGTTGAGTGCCTATGAGTTCAAACCTCAGATACTCCCCCAAAAAATAGAAGAGTTGAAGCACCATCACCACATGGTGTTCAGGGTACACAGGGCACCTGGGTGGCTGGGTCCTCACTTCAAAGGGAGAGCACTGCAGGGAGCTTCACAGTGTGTCCTAAGTGAAGCAAATGAGAACAGAGAAGTAACAGACCTTCATAAGGTGGAGGTGAAATCTGAGGAGGAAGTGGGAATGGGGCTGGGAGCAGAAGGAAAAGTGAGAAAAAAGACGAAGAAGAAGGGAAGGCCATTGGGGAGGAGAGACAAACAGGAGAGGTGTATAGAAAGAACTCACCAGCGTTTCATAAACCAAACTCCAAGTCCTGTCAGAAGAGCCAGGGCCACTATCACAGCCAAGAGGATCAAGCCCAGGGAACTGTGAGGTGCTGCAGATTCAAGCGGACACCAAGGATCTTGTTTCAAGCCCATTCCCCATTTTACCCCATGTTCTCCCCATTTGTTGTGTTGACTTGTGCTATTTTCTTTTAATTTCCACCTCACCAATCTTTCTTCCTATTTTCTTCTCATCCCTTTTCAGAGATGAATCCTTCATCTATCCTACATCTTTCTGCATCTCCAGAGTCCTCATTTTAAATTCTTCCATTCCTTGGATTAAAATATTTGTCTTCATTTTAGGAATCCCTAAAAATCCCAGTTTTTTAGCTGATCTCATGCTCTGCTAGAGGACCACCTTCCCACATCTCCAGCCTGGGTCCCAGCTCTTACCACCCAGCAGAGGACGAGGCTCTGGCCTCCTAGGCTGCTGTGCTTCACCCTGCAGGACAGGCCAGCTGCCTCCCCAGCTGCCACATCCAGGGTTGCTCTAAGATACCACATCCCATCAGCGTTGGGCAGGAAGTCACCTCTCTGAGTGCCCAGCTGCTCCTGCTCACCCCGCATCCACATCACCCACACAGGTTTTGGGTAGAATCCAGAGATATGGCACACCAGTAATAGATGGCCAGGTCCAAGGCTGGGACCACTAGACAGCCAGGCCTGAGGTTTCACTGCAAAGGAGAGGGGACACATCCAGACACAGATTCTAACACAGACTGAAAGGTTCAGAACTCCACAAAAGACCTACACAGCTACATCATTCCCACTTCTAGAAATGTCACTCATTATCTTCTTCTCTTTTTATCCTGAATTTGACATTAAAATAGAAAAGTTCTTTGAGATGGGCTATAAAACTGACCTTGTTGCTGGAGGTGAGCCTTCCCTGCATCATGAAGACCCAAGGTGAAATGTGGGCAGGTGTCACTGAGGAGCCTGTGTACCCTCTGTGTGTTGCCTTGTCTCAGATTGAGTTGTTTACAGGCTTTCTGAGCCTTTCTTCCACCCTTTGGAGATGGTAACCATGTTTTGTTCTGGAAGCTCAGGAAATCATATCCTTGGATAGCTCCCTGCAGGAAGCTTAAAAAGTTCTTCCCAGAGTGCAGTTCACAGCCTATTGTAATCTGTAGATCAAAAGGATCTGGGGAAGAGGAGGAATGATTTAATAGGGAAAGGGAAGAAAAGAAGGAAATGGAATGAGAGGAAGCAAAAGACAATAGAAGCAGAAGGGAGTTTGGGAGTTTAAGGGAAAGGACCCAAGTGTGACCCAGAGGTTCACAGAAAGGGGAACTGATAGGAGCTGGAGGTGGAGGAAACAATGATAATATGAGAAGGGGGGGAACTGTTCAAAGGTAATAGCCATGGTGCGGAGGAGAAAGGACTTACTGAGGGAGCTGAGACTGTAACAAACCAGGGTGAATATATTCATGTTACTATGATGGTTTAGAAGGGGATGACCGAAGAAATTAAATGCGAGAGAAAATCACACTTTCAGGACTCAATCAAAGAGTGAGGAAGCTGATTGAAGGTGCAGGGAAAGGGGTGCCACAGGATGCCTCTGAGGAGAGAGAATAAAATACAGCCCTGCAGTCAATGAGAGAGCAGTTCATAAGTGGCAAAAACTTAAGATTTAAAGAACTGGGTCCTAGATAGTCCATGTTCAGAGTGTGATTGCAGTCTTGTGCTGAAGAGACTGGAGTAAGATTCAGAACACAGAGTAGGCTGTTTCCTAGAGGAACAAAAAGTTCACCAAGACACCCAGCTATTCTCCCTTTCTTCTCCCCAGAAAGGGACTGAACTTACCTTCAGACATCAAATGACAAGTGTAAAATTCCTGAACCTTATGGAAATTTGTTCCTAAAACCCTTTCCAGATCCATCCACTCCTTGTCACTGAAGTTGCCCCTGGACCAGGGATACAGGAAAGTGAAAGTACCAGAGCTGCTGTTCCAGCAGTGAGTCTGCAGCTCACCCAACCAGCCTGAGCCCTGATGTACCCAGGAATGGTTGTGAAAGGATGAGGTCCGGATGGCATGGTAGGAGACAGGCTCTCCAAACCCTGTGGCAAAAGGATAGATGGAATGGGGAGAAATGGAACATTGGGAGGGAGAGACTTGGGGAAAAGGTGCCAGAGTGGGAAGACTCAGAATCTGGGGAAATGGAGAGCCACAGTCCCCTTAGCTGACATTTGCTTGCCCCAGGGTCCCAAGCTCTATCAGCAACCTCCATAAGGGCACAGGGAGCTTGAGTAGGACACTCAGAATGGGGCCAGCTTGGCAGGCACTCTTTCTCCACAGGTACAGGCAGGGGGAACTGCCATCTCCACACCACACACACACACACACACACACATACTTGCACACAACTGGTCAGATGCCCCAGTTCTTACCAACTTCACTGTCACCACCTGGGAAGAGAGCAGCTGCCAAGGGAAGCAGCAGACACAGCATGGCACTTGCAGATGGTATTTCTGTCTCTGGGAAGTGTTGGCATTTGATTTCTGTTCTAAACAAATCTACCCCACAGACCTCTCTTCTGACTTCCTTATTCAATTGAAAGACAAACCTCTGCCGCCTAAACAAGGAAAACCTGTCCCCTCCCAGAACCCTGACCACCCACTCAATCTCCCATTTCCCCTGCTGTTCTGACTCTGCTCAGTCTTCCAACTTCTCTCATTGTCATGAACTTCCATCCTGTTCATCTTCCCTATTTCAAGTGCTATGGGACAAGTTTTAGGTGGCACTGAACAGTCACCTGACCACTAGGGATATATTTTTCATTGCTGGGTATTGAACCCAGGATCTTAAGAATATTCTGTTATTTTGTCCTCTTGACATTTTAAATTATTCCCCCATATGTTCCCTACCCACCCCCCACTCCACCACATTCATATCTCTACCATCACTGGTTACTTTATGTACTTTTTCAAAACCCCCTATGATTGTCCTCTACAACAGTCATTCTACAAATTATCACCAGTTCTCCATTATCCTTAGATTGGCCAGTAGCCACCACAGATACCACAGGGACATTGACATATACACAGAAATACTCCCTCTGTTTGACTTTCACTGATACATTTTCACTCAACAGTCACTTAGCACCTGCCAAGAACAAAGCATCTTGCTGCACTAATGAGTATACAGTGGTTGACAATGCATTTGCTTTATTAAAGGATCTTTTTAGTCTACATAGGGAGAAAAATGCAAAAAGAACTGTAAACTTTGTAGTGCTGAGTTAAAAGGGTAGAGCCTAGATTTTTTAAAAATTTTTGTTTGAAAAAAAATATAAGGTGGCTATCTTTAATGAATGTTTTTCCAATCCTTATTTATACTTCAGTGAATGGCTTGGGGTATTAGTGCTGATATTTTTTATCCCACCTAATAGAGTGACTGGCAAGTGGTAGGTGTTTAGTAAATATATGCTCAATGTGTAAATTAATTCAGTCCTTGCATATAATTATTATTGTTAATTATGAAGGAAATCTTTAACATAAAACTTTTAAGGAAATTACAAAGGATACTTATAACCGTACATGATGAAATGAGAATCTACTTGTGAGGTATGAAAGCAGCTGGCCTCATGGAAGGGTAGGAAATCCCAATAAGATCTTTCTGCCATATTTTCCACACACAAAGCCTTAATCTGACAGGGAAAGGGCAGAATTCTCTGCAGCTCTCAGGGTACAGGAGAAACCCCACTGCACCTGAGGGAAAGAAAAAAGTGGGAAGAGATGAAATGGCATCCTGCTCCTAAACTAACAAAGGTAGTCAGACTGCCAGGAGAAAGTCAGGAACAATTACATGTTCCAACCCCAAAATATAAAATACAAGTCACCTGCTTAAGAATGAGATGGAACCAGAACAAAAGACAATGTCTTTAATCTCTCTCCCAAGCAGCATAGCAAAATCCAATAACAAGTTAGTCTACTGTAATACCAATGACATTCTTCACAGAATTACAAAAAGCAGTCCTTTGATTCATTCAGAAGAATAAAAAGACCCAAAACAGCCAAAGAAATTCTAAGCCATAAAAGTGATCCTGGAAGCATCACAGTATCCAACCTCAAATTATACCACCAAGCTTTTGTTAAAAAAAAAAAAAAAAAAAAAACTGCATGATACTGTCATAAAAACAGACACATAGACCAATGGAGCAGAATAGAAAACAGAGAAATCCAAACAGATGTAATCATCTGATCTTCAACAAAGGTATATGTCAGAGAAAAGTCTTTTTTGACAAATGGTACTAGGAAAGCTGGAAAAGCATATGTAGAAGAAGGAAACTAGATAACTATCTCTCACACTGCACAAAAGTCAACTCAAAATGGGTCAAAGGCCTAGGACTTAGACTAGAAACTTTACAACTCCTAGAAGAAAACATACGATCAGCACTCTAACATTCAGAAGCAGGCTGTGACTTCCTTCAAAGAACTTCTAAATCTCAGGAAATAATATCAAGAATTAATATATGAGATGGCATCAAAGTAAAAGTTTCTGCACAGCAAAGGAAACAAGAACATGAAGCAAGAACCTGCAGAATGGGAAAAACTTCTTTGTCATCTACTTTGCCAAGAGAGAATTAATGTTCAAAACATATAAAGAACTCGAAAAACTTACACCCCACCCCAAAAACCTAATGACCCAATCAAAAAATGGGCAAAAAACTAAACTGACATTTCTCAAAACAAGAAATAAAATGGTCAACAATTATATGAAAAAAATGTTCCACATCTTTAGCAATCAGAAAATGCAAATCAAAACACTGAGATTTTACTTCACTTCAATGCTGGAGAAGTTGGGGGTGGTGAAAAACACTTTAAGCCATTGGTGTGGTTGTTAATTAATGTAATCATTATGGAAATTAGTATGGATATTCCTCAAAAGACTAGGAATAGAAACATATGGCCAGTTATAGCACTCCATGGCATTTATCCTAAAGAATTAAAGTCAGCATACTATAGAAATACAAGCACAACTGTGTTTATAGCAGCACAGTTCATAGTAGTTAAACTATAAGCCAACCTAAGTGTCTACTAATGGATGAATGGATAAGGAAACTGTGGTGTATATTTACACAATGGGGTTATTATCATCCATAAAGAAAAATAAAATTATGTCATTTTTTTTTTTTTACAGCTGGCCCTTCCCAGAGCCTTTGCAATGTCTGAACCACTCTTTTTTTTAGGTTTTTTTTTTAATTTATTTTTATTGTAAACAAATGGGATAAATGTTGTTTCTGTTTGTACATGGAGTAACAGCATACCATTTGTGTAATCATACATTTACATAGGGTAATGATGTTTGAATCATTCTGTTATTTTTTCCTTCCCCCCACCCCCCCACCCCTCTTTTCCCACTATACAGTCCCTCCTTCCTCCATTCTTGCCCCCCTCACACCCCCCCATTATGTGTCATTATCCGCTTATCAGTGAGATCATTCATCTTTTGGATTTTTGAGATTGGCTTATCTCATTTAGCATGATATTCTCCAATTTCATCCATTTTCCTGCAAATGCCATAATTTTATTATTCTTTATAGCTGAGTAATATTCCATTGTGTGTGTATATATATATATATATATATACACAATATACAAACTATGATATATATATATATATATATATATATATATAGTTTCTTTATCCATTCATCAATTGAAGGACTTCTAGGTTGGTTCCACAGTCTGGCTATTGTGAATTGAGCACCTATGAACATTGATGTGGCTGTATCTCTGTAGTATGCTGATTTTAAGTCCTTTGGGTATAGGCCGAGGAGTGGGATAGCTGGGTCAAATGGTGGGTCCATTCCAAGTTTTCTAAGGAACCTCCACACTGCTTTCCAGAGTGACTGCACTAATTTGCATCCCCACCAGCAATGTATGAGTGTACCTTTTTTCCCCACATCCTCTCCAACACCTATTGTTGATTTTATTCTTGATAATCGCCATTCTAATTGGGGTGAGATGGAATCTTAGGGTAGTTTTGATTTGCATTTCTCTTATTACTAAAGATGGTGAACATTTTTTTCATATGTTTGTTGATTGCTTGTAGATCTTCTTCTGTGAAGCATCTGTTCATATCCTTAGCCCATTTGTTGATTGGGTTATTTGTATTCTTGGTGTAGAGTTTTTTGAGTTCTTTATATATTCTGGAAATTAGTGCTCTATTAATTATTTTATTTTTAGGAAAATGAATAGAACTTGAGAACATTATATAAAGCAAAAAAGCCACCTCAAAGAGTCAAGGGTGATATGTTTCCTCTCATATGTAGAAGTTAGAAAGGAAAAAGGAAAAGAAAGGTTGAAGGGTGGATTTCACAAAAACAGAAGGAATAACAGTAGAGTCCCTAGGGGTCCAGGGACCAGGGAGAGGGAGGAGGGAAGAACAATGAAAATACTGAGGAATTATATTGGACAAAATATATCATTATATTGTGTGTATGTACAACTATATAATAACAAATCCTACATTTATAATTATAATGCACCAATAAAAATATAAAAATTATAATAGCCTGTAAATCATCAAAAAAGGTAAAAAGAATAACCCAAGATCCCAAAAGCATATCTCACTCTTAAGGGACCATACCCCTTCTCCTTTGGTGTGAGTACCTTGTTTGCATATATTGCTTGCTTTCCTGAATAAATCTCTTAGTATTCCTAACTAAAATTTTGTATGTGCCTCTTGAGGCATCCTGAAATTTCTTTTGGTGACTAAGTCAAGAACTGGTCAGGACTTCACAGAAGAAATACAAATGGCCAACAAATATGTGAAAATATTCAACATCTCTAACAATTAGAGAAATGCAAATTAAAACTACACTGAAATTCCATCTCACTCTAGTCAGAATGGCAATTAACAGGGATACAAGCAGTAATAAATGTTGGCAAGGATGTGGGGAAAAGGTACACTCATACGTTACTGGTGGGACTGCAAATTGGTGCAACCACTCTGGAAAGCAGTATGGAGATTCCTCAGAAAACTTGAAATGGAACCACCATTTGACCCAGTTATCCCACTCCTTGGCCTATACCCAAAGGACTTAAAAGCAGCATACTACAGTAATGCAGCACATCAATGTTTATAGCAGCCCAATACACAATAGCTGACCTATGTGCCAATCAACAGATGAATGGATAAAGAAAATGTGATATATATACACAATGGAATTTTATTCAACCATAAAGGAGAATGGAAATATGGTATTTGCCAGTAAATGGATGAAACTAGAAACTATCACACCAAGTGAAATAAGCCAGTCCCAAAAAACCCAAGATCCCAAATGTGCTGTATGATATGCAGATTCTAACACACAATAAGTGTGTGAGGGGGGAGAATAGAAGTTCATTGGATTAGACAAAGGAGAATGAAGGGAAGGAAGGAGTATGGGAATAGGAAAGAGAGTAGAATGAATTGGATATAACTTTCCTATGTTCATATATAAGCACACGACCAGTGTAACCCCACATCATGTACAAACACAAGAATGGGAAGTTATACTCCATGTATGTATGTCAAAATACACTCTACTGTCATGTATATCTAAAAGGAACAAATATGATAATAGGATTTTAAAAATAAAAGAAAAAAATAACTGGCCAGGGCAGAGATAAAGTTCCCTTCGCTCATCTATAGGACTTCCATGAACTTCTATCTAGTGAGAAAGCCACCAGGGTCACATGATTGAAAGTCTCACAGAGGAAAAATTAGTCTGGGGATCATGTATCTATGGCTGGCTCCAAGGGACATGCAGCCATTAGTAACACATAATTCTATATGATCACCACCTTAAATTTTATAGTAATTTTATTGAATTTGTGTTTCATTGGTGAAGTTCAATGAAACTTGCATGGCAATTCACAGGAGCCTCCTCAGCTGTTAAAGGTTTCTTCCTCCCACAGCCTCACCTGCATAGGAAGCACTCTTCTACCCACTCCTCACTGTCTCCCTATCCACCTCTACTCTGCCACCACTGAGTGACCAGGTCTCATTGTCGGGCAGGCCCCTTCTGCCATCAGCTCCTGCCACTATCTCATGCCTTGTAAGCACAAAGGGAGAATGGAACATGGCCTCAAAAGTATATGGCAGAACATAGGTGCAGCTATCCCATCCAGAGTCTGAACCAAGTTGTTGTATAAGTGGTCAGGGTGAGCCTCTTGCCCACTCTTATTCCAAGTATCACATGCATCTCCATTTATTCAGTTGCAATTTCTCAATGGTCATCCATGTGCCAAGTGTTGGGGTGACCACTTTGGGAAGGGGAGATTGACTTTCCCATTTAACCCAGCAGAGACGAAGGTCATTTTAGAAGCCAGGGCAGGTGGCAATAGGCAGTCAGTGGGCAGCTTGTATGGAGTCATGGAATGGGGGCCCCAGGTGCCTAAGAGTTCCTGCAACCATCTTGTGAGTACCTCTGAGCCCAAGGGATGCAAAACCGGCAAATCAAATAAAAACACAGAGACAGAACTTTCCATAGAAATAAGAAATTTTGTATTTTAGTACCTATAATAGCACTTTCCACTCCCCTGCCTTTTGAACACAACCCTGCTATGATCTGAATCTTTATATCCTCTCCCAAATTCATATACTAGAATCCTAGCCACCCATGTGATGATCTTAGGAGGTGAGGTCTTTGGAGGGTGATAAGGTCATGCAGTTTCAACCCTCAGAAATGAGATTACCTTTCAAAAGGGATCCCAGGGAGGCCCCAAAACCTTTCCACCCTGAGAAGACATATTCTGAAGGTGCTTTGATGAAACAAAATACAGGTCACACTAGAAACTAAATCTGCCTTGAACTACCCAGCCTCCAGAAGTGTGAAAATAAATTTATGGTGTAGCAGCCTGCATGGCTAAGATGAGGCTCTACATATTCATTTATCTCTGAATCTAACAAAATATATGACTGCTGCTCTTGTGTGTGAGTAGGGGAAGCAAAGAAAGGACAGTTTGATTTGGGTAGGAAAAAGAGGAAATAAAATTAACTAAATAAGCAGTGAGGATCTGGGACCAAAAGGTTGTATGCCGATAAGAGACAGAGGAGAAAAATGAGGAAGAGGGGCATTTCAGAAAGCTTTCTTGCCTCTGTGATCAAATGGCCTGACAAAAACAATTTTAAGGAGAAAAAGTTTATTTGGGGGCTCATGGTTTCAGAGTTCTTAGTCCATAGATGTCCAACTCCACTCTTCAAAGCCAAGGTGAGGTAGAACATCATGGCAGCAGAGTGTGGAGGAGGAAAGCAGGTCTGGACGTGGCCACCAAGAAGAAGAAAGAGCGAGCTCCACTCATCAAAGACCAAATATATACTACAAAGCCATGTCCCCAGGAATCCACCTTGCAAGCCACATCCTACCAGCTCACAGTTACTCTTTATAAGGGAATTAATTCACTGATTGGGTTAGGGCTCTCATAACTCAATCGCTTCACCTCCCAACCTTCTTGCATTTTCTCACACATGAGCATTTGGAGGACACCTAATATCTAAACCATAACACAGGAAAGAGGAAGGGAGTAGATTATCAAAAGAAATGAAGCAGAATTCAATGCTTCTTCCTCTCAACATTTCTCTGGCAGAGTGGATCCTGATCAGTAATGCTGCAGGTAGCAGCTGGCGCTTGCGTCAGAGTCCCGCTGTGGACCTGCAGCTTCCCAGTCCACTCCACCCCTGAGTGTGCACTCAGTTAGTGGATGAAAGACAAGATCTGAAGGAGGAGAGAGGAAAGGATGGAGACCATTGGGACCTGCCTGGGGGATAATGAGAGCTGGAGGAGCTGAGGAAGAGTAAGACTTTTGGGAAAAGTCAAGAAATAAAATAGGTGGAGAAATGACCAGGAACAGAAAGTGAATATTTTTGAGAGAGGAGATGGCTATATGGGTCACAGATAGTTCTGTGCTCCCTGGTCATATGAGGAAAAGCCAGTGTGAGTAAGATAGATGCCAATCAGGACTCAGCCAGGCAGGGGGTACCAGCTGTCCTGGGGACATCCAGGACTCTCTTCCCTTTGTCACAGGCCCTCCCTCAGGACTCCTCTTCTTGGATCATTGTTGCTTAGGCTACAAGCATGTTCTTCCCAACATGTCTAATTGTTGCTCCCCTACACACCACAACTCCTGAATCTCTCCTTCCCCACACAGCTCTCCCCAGGACCCAGATGTGAGCTGCCCTCCCCACACAATCTCACTCTGCCCTCTGACTTCCCACCTCACCAACACAAACCTCAGTTTCCCTCCCTGAGAAACCCACTGCCTGTCGTAACTTCATGCCTGTATAGGGTTCTCCTTTTCCCTCCCACACCCTCGAGTTTTTCTCTTGCCTTTGCAGCTCCCTGGGTATGGTCTGTGTGTTTTCTCCTCTCACAGCACATTTCTTGCAGTAGAAGGAGCTTCAGGCTGAGAGTCACAGTGATCTCCTGCATGGGACACCTGCACTGAATTGCAAAGATCTTGTCATCACTCTGGCCTCCATTTTCTTGCATGTAAAATAACTGGAAAGAATAACAGATAATGTCACTTACAGCTCCAATGTTCTTTCCGACTTGCTGTGCTCCTGTCTCTTCCCTCCATTGTTCTCTTCCCCACTCTGCTCCTCGCTCCTCCCTTCTCCCTCCCCCATGTTTTCTCCGTCATTCTTCACTTAGCTTTTATCTCAGCTCCCAGGCCTCATCTGTTCTCTTACCCACTCAGCATAACTCCACTCCTTCCTCCTTGACCCTTTCTAAACCTCATTTATCATTAAAAAATGATAAATTAATTAGTATTAAATTAGTTTATCACATGGCCCTTGGACTCCTCCGTGTAAATATAGAACACCCACTTACGTAGCTGTTTTGTCAAGATGGCCACTACACAGCCTAAAAAGACATGCAGTAGAAAACACCCAGATATGTTTTAATCATATTTTAAACTCTTTTAAATTTACAATAAAATAAGAGAAGTCCTCTTGGGAAAAAAAAGCAAAGAAAAAATGTGGATCTGGAGAGGACCTGACACCAGTTTACACAGATATTGTTAGGTCCAGTTTCCTAACTGTTGGGCTGTCATCATCTCTTGGATCTGAAGATAAGATCTGGGCAAAGGAGTTCAGAGTTGGAATTCAGGTTTCTTCCGTACCATCACTTCTGTGATGGAATAAACTAGAAAAACATCCACCCAAATAGATAGGGAAGGAAGCTCGTCTATCTTCTCGCTAAATATTAGTTGGTTTTGGTTCTGCTTTTCTCATTCTGAGAGTTACAAATCACCGGTTTGAGTTTTTAGTTTACACATATCTATTTGCATGATCCTGGAATAAAACACATAATAAGATAAAAAGTGATTACAAATTTTTAATACCTTGTGACACCTGATAAAATTTGATCAAGAGAACTCCCTCAAAGAAGCTGTGAAGGATACCCACACAAAAGCCTTTCCTAACACTAGACCATAGAAATCTAGAGGATGGAGACTGAAATATCCACAATGAATGGGAGTTAACAAACTAAATAGTTTAGGTGCCAAAAAAATTACACAGAAAGGAAATTATATTTGAAATACTTAAAGTTATGAAAAGAAATCATTTGAGAAAAGAGACAGTATTTAAAAAATAAAATGCCAGGCACATTTATAAGGCAAATTTAACCTCGAAAATAACTTATTCCTATAAGTATACCAACACTCAAAAATAGGTGGATTAAACAAGAAAAAGTGGAATAATTTTGAAATATTTCTGAATTGGAAGATCTGAAAAGTTTCTTCTAATGCAATACAGAGATAAAGGCATTGAAAATGAAAATGACATTGAAAGATATGAAGCTTAGCTAAGTGAAGTGGCTTCCACCATTAATTCCAGTAACTCTGAGACTGAGGTAGCAGGTTTGCACCCTTGAGACCAGCCAGGGCAACTTAGTGAGACCCTGTCTCAAAAGAAATAAAATAAAAATGTGGCTCAGTGGTAGAGTGCTCCTGGGTTTCATCTCCAATACCAATAAAAAAAAGATATAAAGATTAGTACAAATTCCAAAATATGTTCAATTAGAATTTTATAAAGAGATAAAACACATAATGGGAAAGGATATATTTAAAGAAATTGTGGCCAAGAATGTTCCAGAATTAATGAAACCAGTGAATATCGGGATTGAAAAAAGGCAAAAAACTCCAAAGTAGAGTTAAGGAATCTCAAAAATAATTTTTATTTTCAAAGAAAAGAAAGAAAGTCAAGAGATTCAGGAAACCCAGAACATAATACAAATGTAAAACAAAGATTTTTTTTGGATATTTTTTGTTTCTTAAATATGCATTCAATCTATTTCTATAAATATCAAGAGTTAAATTCAACTCTAGGATTAAAAGGAATAAAAAGATAAAAGTGATGCTATAGAGAAAAGCACATATTAAACCATAAATATAGAATATCAGAAAATACAGAGAAAAAATGAGCCACATTAAATATGTTTTATTTACATTAGCATTGCTTACATCCTTGTTCACTGTGACCACCAGAATTTGGGCTGAAATAATCAGGTAAGACCAAGGCAGTGGGAATACATATCCATGAGAATATCAAGTGGTTTTTAATTTAGAAATTTATGAAGATATCAGAAAGGATACTAAACACCACATATGATACCTTTAGAGTTCAGGTATCAACTTCTCCTAACTCCTCAGTAGAAAGCTGATGAATACAGGGTGGTTTCTTGTGTTAGCCAGTTTTATATCACTATAATGAAATACCTGAGATAATTAACTTTGAAAGAAATAAACTTTCATTGGCTCACAATCTTAGATGTTCCAGTTCACAATCAGGTGACCCCATCACTTTGGGTCTATGGAGAGGCTGCACATCATGCTGGGAGAGCATGTCAGAGCAAAACTGCTTGCATCACAACCTAGGAAGCAAATAGGAGGAAGACAGGAAAGAGGAAGAGGCAGAGGTCCTACAATCCCTTCAAGGGCAAGCTTTCAATGACCTAAGGACTTTACCTCCTAAAGGTCCCACCACCTCCCATTAACCCCACCCTGGGAAGCAGACATTTAACACATAAGCCTTTAGAGACATTCAACATCCAAATTATAGTGTGTCCCCAGGACCTGATCACCTTCCACTAGGCCTCGCCCCTTGAAAATCTATCACTTCTCAATACCTTTATATTGAAGACGAAGATTCCAGCATTGAATCTTTGGGGAACAAATCACACCAATGTTCTATTTCCTGTCTTGATTTCAAGAAAACAATCAACTTAGCTGCATTAGAGTTGAATGTATAATTGTTCTATTAACTTTATATATTTGCATTATGCCTTATCTATTTTTTTATTTATTTTATAATTTTTTTTTACAGACTACATTTTGATTCATTGTACACAAATATGGTACATCATTTTGTTTCCATGGTATGTTTTACAATAAAATAGAAAAATAGCACCACCACCACCACTGGAAAAAAGAAAAAGAAACAAAATTTCAGTATAAGTCTTTCTTGTAATTCTATTTTCTGAAAATCTATTTTCTGTTTTTTTCCTCAAATAGGTCTCTCCTGGACGTGCTTTCTCTCATATCACTGGACTTTCAGGATGACATACTGAGGGTCCATAGCAGCTCCTGTGCACTTGTTCAAGCTGTTCTTTATATTAATATTGCTAAGAAGGTTTTGCTTGCCTCCAATTGTACTCTAGAAAATTATTGACCCTTGATTTCACTTATTTTATAATCCCTACTGGATTTTTGTGCCTGGAATTGTTTTGTGCATGGTGTCCAAGATACTGTATTCCCAGTAATAAAAAACATGAATGCCAGGGGTAATCCTTTGTATTCCACTACCTTTTGCCTCTAAAATAATTTTTTTAACTATGCCACAAGCAAAACCACATAGGCTTCTTTAAAAAAAATTTTTAAATGTATTACAGACATGTCAGTTTCCTCAATTTCAACTAGCAATCTGAGCAATCTGAATCAAATTCAGCAGGTATTTCATGGAAGTTGACAAGTTAATTCCACAAATAATTATAAGCAAAGAAATAGTCAAGAATACCCAAAGATGTACTGGTAAAATGCAAAGTAGGAAAGGTGTTCTAATGATTATCAAGACTTATTAAAAATCTAAAGTACCTGAGACAGGGTTGTATCAACACAAGGATAGGCTTATAAAATAAGTGATGAGAATAAGGGGTCCAGACCAGAAACAGAGGGAGAGACACAGATACAGATATGCTATACTGTGTTTGGGGTCTGCAAGTTCTGTGGAAATCTGTGCAGTCACGTGCTGTCACAGTGGGACCACTGTGGATCTCCAGCTTACTTTTTCTCCATAAGGAGAGGTTGGTCTTGGGACTGAGCCAATTCAGGTGGGACAGAAAGTATATATATGTATATCTTTTCAAAATACAAGAAAGTTGGTACTGCATATCAGTGGTATTGTTAGTTGACTGTCATTAAAAAATGAAAATTAATGTCAGTAATATGACCAAATAGAGTAGCCTATCACTATTTTTCTCCAAAAAAAAAAAAAAAAAGAAAAGAAAAACAAAAACTATCTTTGGAATAGAATGTCTAAGGAAGTAAGTCAGAGATTATCAGGGCCGTAACAAGATCCCTGCAATACATAAAAACCCATCACAGAAAGGCCAGTGAGACCCCTGTCTCTCCCACATGCTCTGTCCTGCCTGGATTGACCAAGACAGATTTCTTATGGGGTAAAGTAAGCTGGAGATCCCCGATGGTCCCCACTGCCACCACAGATGACTGCAGAGATTTCACAGAACTCACAAACCCCAGACACAACCAGGAGAGTTGCCTAGAGTTCACATGACTGTACTGTCAGAGAGGAGCCCACATTGTACCTTCTCCAGTTCCCACGATCTGGGCTGCCAGGGCTGGACCCACTGCTGGAGTCTGTCCTACCCTATGGCCTAGCAGCCACAGCCTTTCGTTATTCTTTTAACTTTACTGTCATTTCCCCCATGATGACAAGGGTGGCTACAACACCACAATCCCAGCTGCCTGGAGACTAAGCCAAGGAGAAAGTCCAAGACAGGCTTCCAAGCCCACGTGGAGCCCTGTTGAGAATACTAACAGAGGATGGGAGAGCAGTTTCTGAGATCAGGGGTCTCTGATGCCCTCATGGCTGTGGCATGCCCAGTTCCTGGGAATGTTTCTATGCAAGGGCACAGGATGCCTAGCTGCTGTGGCAATGCCCTGCATGAGGAGGCTCTGTGCAAGAGTCCTATCAGCTCTGACCTTGATCTCAGGCACACAGCTCCCCGGAAGGAAGGAACTCTTATGCTAGACAACCACAGTGTTTTACCAGCTCCACTTCTCTTTTCGGGTTCTTGTCTGCCTTACAGCAACTTTTAACAATGGACTTTTTTGAGAGCTACACAAAGCTCCTAACATTGTACTTTGCAACTGTGAATTGCAACTGTGTGAAAGCTACATAGATGTCCTAGTTTCTGTAACTTTCCTGAATACAAAGAATAATGCTTGCATAGTCTTTAGCCTAATAATGAGACATATATAAGTAAAGATTTCTGGCATAACTCTTTAGACCTGCATCTCCATCAGGGAGCAGAGCTCCACCTGATCCCAGTTTAATCTTCAAAATCTGCATCTGTGAATCTTTATTTTCCAATCCCCCTTTGCCCCTCGCTGGATCCAAGAGTTTGGTCTCGCTGGTCACAACATCACCCTATAACCCAGAGAACAAGTAGCCTTGAAATTAAAGAAGCACACAAAGAGGAAAGACCTCCCATGTTCATGAACTGGAAGAATTTCTGTTGTTAAAATATCCACATTTTCCAAAGTAATGTACAGATTCAATGTAATCCCCATCAAAATACCAATGGCATTCTTCACAGAACTAGGAAAAGCAGTCCTAAACTTCATACGGAAGCACAAAACATCCCACGTAGGCAAAGCAATCTTGAATGAAAAGAAGAAAGCTGGAAGCACACGATGCCTGATTTCAGGACACACAACAGAGGTGAAGTAACAAAAGCAGATTGGTATTGGCATAGAAACAGACACCCAGCCCAACAGAGCAAATAGAGATCTCAGGTCAGTCGTTTCGCGTCTCACGGTGCAGCACGGCTGGCGTGGCCTAGAGAGCAGCATTGAAGCCTGCTGCAGGGAGAAGACAGCAGCACAATGAGAACTTTGCAGGAACAGCTAGAACAGGCCAAAGAGAGTCGAAACAATGTGGGTGAGAATATTCCCCAGCCCATGGGAGAGACCTGAATGACCCGAGGCTCATCAGGCCAGATTGCTGGCCCTTTCTGGTCCTGGTGGAGGTAGAGGATGCTGAAAAGCAAAAGAGCTGCCAGGAAATTGAACAAAAACTTGAAGTTCAGGCAGAGGAAGAGGGAAAGCAGGTTGAAAATGAGCAGAGAGAACTATTTGGAGACCTGCTAAACAGAATTTCAGCTTTTGGAACAGAAGGTTGAGTTTACGCAGTTGCAAGAAGAGTGGAATGAGCATAATGCCAAGATAATTAAATACATCATAGCTAAGACAAAGCCCCATTTATTCTATATTCCTGGAAGAATGTATCCAGCTACCCAAAAACTAATAGAAAAATTACAGAGAAAAATGAATGCTTTATTTGAAGATAGATACATCAGATTTTCAGAACAAATAAATAAAATGAGGGCTAGGCCCAGAAGACAATCAGTGAAGGAAGAAGAGTATCAAGGGGTGCATAATGAAGAACAGAAGCAGAATAAGAAGAGGGTAAGGTGGCTCAGCAAGAGGAAGAGTTGGCGAAGACAGGTGCTGAGAACAATGATGTAGAAATAGAGGAAGCAGGAGAGGAAGAGGAAAAGAAGTACATGTGGTTCATAGTGATACAGAGAAAGAAAGGAAGGAAGAGGAACAAAAACAGGAAATGGGGGTGAAGATGGAGGAGGAAACTGAGGTAAGGGAAAAGGAGAAAAGTTGAGAGCAGCGACAGAGAATGGGAGAGCAGTTACTGAGATCAGGGGTCTCTGATGCCCTCATGGCTGTGGCATGCTTGGTTCCTAGGAAAGTACCTGTGCAAGGGCCCAAGATGCCTAGCTGCTTTAGCAATGCCCTGCATGAGGAGGCTCTGTGCAAGAGTCCTATCAGCTCTGACCTTGATCTCAGGCACACAGCTCCCCGGAAGGAAGAAACCCTTATGATAGACAACCACAATGTTTCACCAGCTCCACTTCTCAGGTTCCTGTCTGCCTTACAGCGACTTTTAACAATGGACTTTCTTGAGAGCAATTGTGGATTGCAACTGTGGAAAAGCTACCTAGGATGTTCTAGTTTCTGTAACTTTCCTGAATACAAAGAATAATGCTTGCATAGTCTCTAAATTGATAATGAGACATATATAAATATGTTGCTGGCATAACTCTTTAGAACTGCATCTCCATCAGAGAGCAGGTTCCACCTTATTCCAGGTTAATCTTCAAGATTTGTGTCTGTGAATCTTTATTTTCCAACCCGCTTTTGCCCCTCGTCAGACCCAAGAGTTTGGTCATGGTGGACACGGCAGAGAAGCAGCAACATAGCCCCAAAAAGTTACAGATGTGCTAGAGATGGTTGAGAATGTCAAAAATGTAATTGCTGAGCAGGAGGTAATGGAAACTAATCAAGGTAAAAGTATAGAATCTCAGAAAATGAAACTGCAAAGAATTGGAACCAGAGATGGAATTTGACATTAAGCCAAATAAAGAATGTAAATCTCTCCTGGGGTAAAAAATGTTAATGCTCTAGAAATGGAAAAGGAATCTGAGGAAAAAGAAGAAAAAGAATCTGAACCCCAACCTGAGCCTGTGGCTCAACCTCAACTTCAGTCCCTGCCCCAACCTCAGTCCCAGCTAGTACTTCAACCCCAGCCTCTCTCTCAGCCTGAGACTTTGCTATTAACTGTCTTACATCCACCACCTCAGGTTATTGAGGAGCAAAGGAATTTACTACCTGAGCGAAAGGAGTTTCCTATAGAGACTGTCAAACTCACTGAAGTGCCCATAGAGCCACTCTTGACTGGCACATTCAGAAAGCAAAAGTAATGCCAAAAGTAGAAGCAGAAGTAGAGGTCCAGTTAGAAATGAAACAAGGAAGAGCAGAAGTTGAAACAGCAGCAGTAGCAGTACTAGTAGCAGTTCAACCAGTAGCAGCAGAGGAGGCAGTTCCAGTAGTAGTTCCAGTACAAGTGGTGGCAGCAGCAGTACTGAAAGCAGTGAGCGTAGCAGTCAGAGTAGGGAACAGGGCATAATAGAGATAGAAAGCACAGAAGGAGCGTGGAGCCGAAGCAAAGGGAGATTCAGGACTGGAGAGAAGTCACAAACCTTCCAAAGGTTGTTGTAGTTGAGATGCAAAAGGATCAAAGGGCACGAATTCCCACTCCCGCAGAAAGAGGTCTATATCAGACAGTAGTCATCCAGTCAAAGGATCTTCAGGAAGTGAAAGAGACCGAAAAACAGACAGGAAAGACAAAAGGCGGTTAATGGAAGAAGCCAGGCTTTCCGAGCTTATTCTTTGCAGCAAAAGATTTCTTGATGAGTAAAAAGATCACCTTTAAGGAGAATGCTGCCTTTAATTGCTTGTTGTGAAAAAAGCCTTTTTGGAAAATACAAACTGGTTGTTTATCAGACATTCTTGTACTTTTTGCATAATTTTGTAGGAGTTATTTATCAAAATTGTCAGGTTCCAACATATGTAAAAATAATAATAATAATAATAATAATAATAATAATAATAAAAGATGAACATTCCTTGACAACTTTTTAAAATATCCTATACTCTTAACTAAGAATCTGTATATTTTAATAGGTAAATCTTTAAGTCTGTTTGTTCCCTTCTAATTCTGTATCATACATTGCTATTTTTTTTAGTTGTAGATGGGCATAATACCTTTATTTTATTTATTTAATTTACTTATTTATTTACTTATTTTTATGTGGTGCTGAGATTCGAACCCAGTGCCCAAGCCACTTTGTGTTCTAGCAATAAATGTGCATTTCTTTCATTATTTGGGGGATGTCCTTGTTGACACCTGTACAATAAATATCCTCTTGGTGTCATTTTCAGTTTTTATAACTGGATATTGAGCATGATGAGAATGTTTTTGAAGGCTTCGTAACTTCCATTTGCCTTAGACAATTATTTTGAGTTCTCAGAGTCAGATCTTTGCAACTTTGAGGATGAGTAGTTTGTTCTGAGATCACTTTCTATTTTCTCATCTCCCTTGTTTTAACCTAAGCATTGTCCTGTTTCTCATTTTAAACCATATAGTTGGTAGATAACTTAATGGTATGATTTGGTTTTCATTTTCCTCCTGGTTATGGGAGAATCATTCTCTCATCTTCATGGTTACTCGTGAGGTCAGTATATGCATCTGTTGAACTAACGACTTCTTTCTTGGGGAGGGAGTTAGAAGAACCTTCTAAACTTGGTTTTTGAGTTTGTGCTCTTAACTTTTGTGTTGGCTCTAACTGAAACATGACAATATGTGTTTTCAAGAATTTTTGTTTAAGGATGTGTCAAATGAAAGATTACAAAATGAAGGAAGTTCATCTAGACTTGAATACATAAGCAAGATAGCACACAAGTGTACCAAATGATTATTAACTTCATTGTCTTATGAATTCATAGGAACTTGAGTATCTGTTTCCCATTGCTATACCTGTGCAAATAAATGTGGCTTAGACTTGTGTGACTACTAAAAAGAAAGAAAGAAAGAAAGAAAGAAAGAAAGAAAGAAAGAAAGAAAGAAAGAAAGAAAGAAAGGAAGGAAGGAAGGAAGGAAGGAAGGAAGGAAGGAAGGAAGGAAGGAAGGAAGGAAGGAAGGAAGGAAGGAAGAAAGAAAAGAGAGAGAGAGATCCCAGAAATAAACTCACACATCTACAGCTAGTTGATGCTAAACAAAGGCCCCTAAAACATATGTTGGAGAAATGACAATCCCTTCAATTAATCATGCTGGGAAAAATGGATATCCACATGCAGAAGATGGAAACTGGACCCCTATGTCTGACCCTGTACAAAACTCAACTCAAAGTGGATAAAAGACTTAAATGGAACACCAGAAATTTAAAAATAGTAAAGAAAACAGGAAATATTTCAAGCTATTGGAATGTTGCAACAGACAATGACTTTCTGGATGAAACTCCCAAAAATCACAGAGAACAAAAATTGAAAAATGAAATAACGTCAAACTGAAAAGCTTCTGCACAGTAAGGAAACAGTCAACAAAGTGAAGAAACAATGCACAGAATGGGAGAAAATGCTTGCCAACTATGTATCTCACAGAGGGTTAATATCAAGAATAAATATGGAACTCAGAAAACAATAACAAATACATAATCCATTTCAAAATGGACAAATGATCTGAAAAGGCTCTTTTCAAAAGAAGAAATGCAAATGGCTCATAAATATATGGAGAAATACTCACTATAATTAACCATCAGGGAAATGCAGATCAAAACTATGATAAGAGATCATCTCACCCCACTTAGAATGAGTGGTTGAGTGCAGGGGCACACTCCTTTAATCCCAGCTACTCAAGAGGCTAAGACAGTAGGATTCCAAGTTCAAGGCCAACCTAGGCAACTTAGCAAGGCCCTGTTTCAAAATGAAAAATAAAAAGGGCTGGGGAAGTCACTCAGTGGCAAAATTCCCCTGGGCTCAATCCCCAGTGCCCAAAAAATAAATGAGTAAATAAATAACAAATGCTGGTGAGAGAAAGGAACTCCTACACATTGCTGGAGAGAATCTAAATTAGTACAGTCACCATGGAGAACAGTTTCAGTATGGTTGTTCAAAAAACAAACTGAAAAGATATCTACCA
This sequence comes from Sciurus vulgaris, assembly GCF_902686455.1. Taxonomy (NCBI): domain Eukaryota; kingdom Metazoa; phylum Chordata; class Mammalia; order Rodentia; family Sciuridae; genus Sciurus; species Sciurus vulgaris. Next base: position 118,959,916 of record NC_136461.1, on the reverse strand, counting down.
TATAATTCAGCTATTCTACTTCTGGGTGTTCATCCAAATGAAAGCAAATCATCACATTAAAGAAAGACCTAGACACTCATGTTTATGCAACACTATTCACAAGAGCTAAGATATGAAATTGATCTAGGTGCCTATCAACAGATGAATGGATTTTTAAAGCATGGCATATATACACAATGGAATATTATTAGATAATAAAGAAACTATTGCTATTTGCAGCAAAATGAATGGAACATAGGACAATATAGTAAACGAAACAAGCCCAGACACCGAAAGACTAGCAGTGCATATTCCCTCAAAGCTAAACAAAATTCAACCTGAATATAAAAGAGTGATTAATCGATGTTTGGAAGGGGTGGGGAAGGCAGGGGAATGTGAAAAAAGGAAAGTTAGACTTAATCTGTGCTTGCTATATGTAGGTATAGAAATATCACACCAAATCTCATTAATATATACAGTATGTTAATAATTACCAATAAAATATGAAATTTAATAAATTTCAAAAAATACATATAACCTGCGACCAATCAATCCCATTTCTATGTGTATTCCCAAGAGAAACAAGTGCTTATGTTCATAAAGACATGCACAAAGCAGGTGTGGTGGCACTACATGGGAGGCTGAGGCAGCAATATCACACGTCTGTGGCCACCCTGAGCACTTAGCAAGAACCTACCTCAAAATAAAATTTAAAAAGTGTTGGGGATGTGGTTCAGAGGTAGAGTGCCCCTGGATTGAATCTCCAATACTACCAAAAAAAAAAAAAAAAAAAAAGACATTTACAAAAATGCTTAAAGTAGTATTATTCAAAATAGCTAAAATCTCGCAACAATTAAATGTACATTTACAGAAGAATGGATAAATTGTTGTATATTTACATGATGGAATACTACCCAGTAATGAAAAAAGGTTGAGCTACTGTTAACATGCAACAACATGGATAAATCACAGAAATAACATTCAATCAAAAAAGGCAGAGATAAAATAGTACTTACCATCAAGATTCCAGTAATGTGAGGTTCAAAAACAGAATCAAAATTAATTTAAGGTGGTAGAGATCGGAATATTGGTTGCCTTTAAAAGGCACTGACTGGAAAGGGCAGCCGTGAAGGAGATTTCTGAGTGCTGAAAATATTCTTTATAAGAGTAGTAGATCTGGCAGGGTTGTGGCTCATTGTTAGAGCACTTGCCTAGCACGTGTGAGGCACTGGGTTTTATCCTCAGAACCAATAAAAATATACTTAAGATAAAGTTATGTCCATCGACAACTAAAAATATCTTTTAAAAAAATAGTAGTGGATCATGCTTGGGTTTCTTCCACAATAGAGATCCTAAAACAGAAAAGAAGAGAAAACCAAAGTAGTCTACCTTGGCATTGGAGCTTTAAAGATAAAACTTTATTTGGGGCATGACACCAGGTAACAGGAGTGGGACACTAGGAAGGGTAAAATAAGACGGGATGGAAAGCCAATAGGGTGGTGTCATCAGCCTTGCCACCACTATGGAAAACTGGGGTCTGACTCGCTGGGAGCTTCTGATCCTCCATACTGATTGTGCCTCTGAATTATCTACCTGAGAGATGAGAGAGCACATGCTCATGACCTCCCATCCGGTAATAGTCAAGGATTGTCCAGGGTCTGTTACCTCCCTACACCTGAAGTTCTGAGTGTTCACATGGGCCAAATGGCTTCTCTCAGGTGTCCCAATCACAGGGCAAGAAGAGTCTTGGGGCAAAGGCGCAGAGGATGTGCAAGGCCGCTGAAGCGAGCTGTCACAGCTGCTTCAGTAGGCATGGTACAGAGGAGTCTGCCACTATCGTGTTATGTTGAAGAATTTATGTATATGTGTATGAAACAAAAAAAAAATTAAAAATCAGTCTCCCCAACTCCCCCCCCCCATCCCCTCCCGCCAAGAAAGCCTCAATACTCCACAGCCTTACAGCCTTGGTTAACTATTTAGCGTTCCACGCCACCTAGTGGTAAAATATAAACATTCACAAGCGTCAGCAGGTGTTTAAAAAATGTGCTGTTTCACTCCGTTCCAAATTGAAATTCTGGTGCCTGATGCAGTATGCTCACCTGCAATTACAGCTGCTTGTCTGTTAGGATCATTCTCTTAACCCACTACTTTAAGATGAACAGGAAAACTCAGTTTGGTACTTTTAAGTAAACTTTATTGGTGTGGGGAGCTTTGTAGGTGAGACTGTGCTGTAAATGCAGGATTTTTTCTGCCTCTGGGCTACTTCCACCATATTTTGTCCCACAGTTTCAGTCAAACTTAAATAAGATTTGCAAACTGCATTCGTAATCTAAACAAGCCTAATTCCTCCGGTCTTCTGGGGATCACTCTGTTCTTAAATCTCCAAACTAAAGTATCTATGACAAAATACACCAAATGAATTCCATTAAGCAAGCTAATTCCATTATTTTAAAACCACAATTAAATAATTTCTCTTTCCAATTTTTATTTATACTGTATTAAAAGTATATTATTGTAATAAATCATTTTACATAAAAAGATTTTATATGTTATATAAATTATTTTTATATAAAAGTACATAGTAAAAAAACTGATGCATCAAATATTGAATATAAAGATTTTGTGCATTTTTCTTTCCTAGCCATTATTTTCTATTAAATGTAATTTTATTAGACTGAATTGCTTCTATATGTCATTTTGTCCACCATAACATGTATTCTGTGTTGGTTTTTGCTAGTATTTGTATTTATTTAAATTTTACATAAAGTAAAAATGGTTAACTCATTGTTGCACTTCCGATCAGATACTATCTAATTGCCCTTTATCCTGAATTGGATTATAATATTGCTAATCTGGTTCTCCAGCAGACTTTGCAGACTGTAGTAACTATTCACTCTGGACTGAGAAAGAACAACAGAACACAATTAAATGTTCTGTTTTATACACTACTGAGTCACTTGTAATATATGTAGACTTATTGCTTTTCAGGATTAATGGTTAATTCCTTCATTTTGCCTTATTAATTCTTAATAATATCAAAACATCCAGTGCAATGCTGAATAGAAATGACAAACTCAGATGTTCTTGGTTTGTTCCCAAGCTTGGAAGCATAAAATATCAACATTCACATCCCATTAGTTGGGATATTAGCTTTTAGTTGTCCTTTATCAAACTGAGGACATTCCCTTCAGTTCCTAATTTACTGAGAGATCTTCTCCTGAACAGATATTGAATGTTTCAGATCTTTTTCTATCTGTTGAGATGAACATATGACTATTCTCCTATGATCTGTTAAGGTGATTAATTATGCTGTTTGATTTTTAGATATTTAGCCAGTGTTCCTTTTCTGGAATAAACCTTACATGCCTGTGATGTACCTTTTCAGACATTACTAGATTTTTTTTTATTATTGTAAACAAATGGGATACATGTTGTTTCTCTGTTTGTACATGGAGTCAAGGCATACCATTTGTGTAATCATAAATTTACATAGAGTAATGTTGTTTGATTCATTCTATTATTTTTTCCCTTCCCCTGCCACCCCTCCCACCCCTCTTTTCCCTCTATAGAGTCCTTCCTTCCATTCTTGCCCCCCCTCCTTAACCATAACCCTAAACCTAACCCTAACCCTAACACTAACCCCTCCCACCCCCCATTATGTGTCATCATCCACTTATCAGCGAGATCATTCGTCCTTTGGTTTTGTGAGATTGGCTTATCTCACTTAGCATGATATTCTCCAGTTTCATCCATTTGCCTGCAAATGCCATAATTTTATCATTCTTTATGGCTGAGTAATATTCCATTGTATATATTTACCACAGTTTATATACCATCCAACAAAGAACGAATACACTTTCTTCTCAGCAGCACATGGATCCTTCTCTAAAATAGACCATATTTTATGCCACAAAGCTAACGTTAGCAAGTACAAGAAGATAGAGATACTACCTTGTATTCTATCAGATCATAATGGATTGAAATTAGAAATAAATGACAGAATAAAAAACAGAAACTTCTCCAATTCCTGGAGATTAAATAATACATTATTATATGATGAATGGATAACAGACACCAGGAGGGAAATTAAAAAAGTCTTAGACGTAAACGAGAACAAAGACACATCATATCAAAATCTCTGGGACACTATGAAAGCAGTACTTAGAGGAAGATTTATTTCACGGAGTATATTCAACAAAAGAAGTAAAAATCAACATATAAACGACTTAACACTACAGCTCAAAGCCCTAGAAAAAGAAGAGCAGACCAACACCAAAAGTAGTAAAGACAGGAAATAGTTAAAATCAGAGCTGAAATCAATGAAATTGAAACAAAAGAAACAATTGAAAAAATTAACAAAACAAAGAGTTGGTTCTTTGAAAAAATAAACAAAATCAATAAACTCTTAGCCACACTAACAAAGAGAGAGAAAACTCAAATTACTAAAATTTGGAATGAGCAAGGATATATCACTACAGACACGAGTGAAATACAAAACATAACTAGAAGCTATTTTGAAAATCTATACTCCAACAAAACAGAAAACCTCGAAGACATCAACAAGTTTCTAGAAACATATGAATTACCTAAACTGAATAAGGAGGACATACACAACTTAAATAAATCAATTTCAAGCAATGAAATAGAAGAGCTCATCAAAAGCCTACCAACAAAGAAAAGTCCAGGACCAGATGGGTTCTCAGCCGAGCTCTACAAAACCTTTCAAGAAGAGCTCATTCCAATACTCCTCAAAGTATTCCATGCAATAGACGAGGAGGGAACCCTCCCAAACTCATTCTATGAAGCCAATATCACCCTGATACCTAAACCAGACAGAGACACATGGAGGAAAGAAAATTTCAGACCAATTTCCTTAATGAACATTGATGCAAAAATTCCCAACAAAATTTTAGCAAATTGCATACAAAAATATATAAAAAAGATAGTGCACCATAATCAAGTGGGTTTTATCCCAGGGATGCAAGGTTGGTTCAACATCCGGAAATCAATAAATGTCATTCACAATACAATATCAACAGACTTAAAGTTAAGAATCACATGATTATTTCAATAGATGCAGAAAAAGCATTCGATCAAATACAGCATCCCTTCATGCTCAAAACACTAGAAAAAATTGGGGTAGTGGGAACATTCCTTAACATTGTAAAGGCCATCTACGCTAAGCCCATGGCCAATATCATTCTAAATGGTGAAAAACTGAAAGCATTCCCCCTAAAAACTGGAACAAGGCAGGGATGCCCTCTTTCACCACTTCTATTCAACATCGTCCTTGAAACTCTAGCCAGAGCAATTAGACAAACCAATGAAATTAAAGGGATACAAATAGGAAAAGAACAACTCAAACTATCCCTGTTCACTGATGCCATGATTATATATTTAGAGGACCTGGAAATTCCACCAGAAAACTTTTAGAACTCATAAGTGAATTCAGTAAAGTAGCAGGTTACAAGATCAATGCTCATAAATCCAATGCATTTTTAGACATAAGTGATGAATCTTCAGAAAGAGAAATTTGGAAAACTACCCCATTCACAGTAGCATCGAAAAAAATAAAATACTTGGGAATCAATCTCACAAAAGAGGTGAAAGACCTCTACAGTGAGAACTACAGAACACTAAAGAAAGAAATTAAAGAAAACCTTAGAAGATGGAAAGATCTCCCATGTTCTTGGATAGAAAAAATTAATATTGTCAAAATGAACATACTACCAAAAGTGCTATACAAATTCAATGCAATTCCAATTAAAATCCCAATGACGTACCTTACAGAAATAGAGCAAGCAATTATGAAATTCATCTGGAAGAATAAGAAACCCAGAATAGCTAAAGCAATCCTCAGTAGAAAGAGCGAAGCAGGTGGTATCGCAATACCAGATCTTCAACTCTATTACAAAGCAATAGTATCAAAAACGGCATGGTATTGGTACCAAAATAGACAGGTAGATCAATGGTACAGAATAGAGGACACGGACACAAACCCAAATAAATACAATTTTCTCATACTAGACAAAGGTTCCAAAAATATGCAATGGAGAAAAGATAGCCTCTTCAACAAATGGTGCTGGGAAAACTGGAAAACCATATGCAACAGAGTGAAATTAAACCCCTATCTCTCACCCTGCACAATACTCAACTCAAAATGGATCAAGGACCTCGGAATCAGACCAGATACCCTGTGTCTTATAGAAGAAAAAGTAGGTCCAAATCTTCAACTTGTTGGCTTAGCATCAGACTTCCTTAACAGGACTCCCATAGCACAAGAAATAAAAGCAAGAATCAACAACTGGGATAGATTCAAACTAAAAAGCTTTCTCTCAGCAAAGGAAACTATCAGTAATGTGAAGAGAGAGCCTACAGAGTGGGAGAAAATTTTTGCCACTCATACTTCAGATAGAGCGCTAATTTCCAGAATCTATAAAGAACTCAAGAAACTGTACACCCAGAATACAAATAACCCAATCAACAAATGGGCTAAGGAAATGAGCAGACACTTCACAGAAGAGGTACAAGCAATCAACAGATATATGAAAAAATGTTCAACATCTCTGGTAATAAGAGAAATGCAAATCAAAACCACCCTAATATTCCATCTCACCCCAATTAGAATGGCGATTATCAAGAACACAAGCAACAATAGGTGTTGGCGAGGATGTGGGGAAAAAGGTACACTCATACATTGCTGGTGGTGTTCCAAATTAGTGCAGCCACTCTGGACAGCAGTATGGAGATTCCTTAGAAAGTTTGAAATGGAACCACCATTTGACCCAGCTATCCCAATCCTTGGCCTATACCCAAAGGACTTAAAATCAGCATACTACAGAGATACAGCCACATCAATGTTCATTGCCGCTCAATTCACCATAGCCAGATTGTGGAACCAACATAGATGTCCTTCAGTTGATGACTGGATAAAGAAACTGTGGCATATATATACAATGGAATATTACTTCACCATAAACAATGATAAAATTATGGCATTTGCAGGCAAATGGATGAAATTGGAGAATATCATGCTAAGTGAGATAAGTCAATCTCAAAAAACTAAAGGACGAATGATCTTGCTGATAAGCGGGTGATGATGTATAATGGGGTGTGGGAGGTGTTAACGTTAGGGTTAGGGTTAGGTTTAGGGTTAGGGTTAAGGAGGGGGGCAAGAATGGAGGAAGGAAGGACTGTATAGAGGGGAATAGAGGGGTGGGAGGGGTGGGGGGGAAGGAAAAAAATAACAGAATGAATCAAACAACATTACCCTATGTAAATTTATGATTACACAAATGGTATGCCTTGACTCCATGTACAAACAGAGAAACAACATGTATCCCATTTGTTTACAATAAATAAAAAAAAAGAATGCCCTCACCAGATGATGGTGGGTGCCCACATCATGCTCTTGAATCTCTCCACTTCCAGTCACAGTTAAATAAATCTCTATTCTTGAAACTTAGTCTGTGGTATTCAATCATAGCAATAGAAAACAGACTAAGACAACCACATCCAAAATTTAACTCAGAATGGATCAAGAACTCAACTGTAAAAACTGTACAATTCTTCTGTTCATAGGAAAAATTTTCACAACCTTGTATTTGGCAATTATTTCTTGGATAGGTACCCAAAGCATTGGCAACAAAAGAAAAAAATGGATGAATTAGACTTCATCAAGATCAAAACATTTTGAGCATTAAAAGATAACATACAGAATGGGGAAAATATTTTTAAATCATTTTTCTTACTATTTGATATGGGGTTAATAGTCATAATATATAAAACACCTCCTACAACTAAAAACAAAAGCAATTGGAAGGTGAGCTAAGAATTTGAAAAAAATAGTTCTCAAAAGAAAATTCACAAAGAACCAGTATAAACACACAAGAAGATGTTCAACTTCACTAATATCAGGAACCAAATCAAAACCACAATTAAATAATACTTCACACCCATTAGGAGTGGTTCTTATTTTAACAATAACAAATAAGTGTTGATGAGAATGTGGAAGAACCCTTGTGTATTAGTTGTAAGTAAAATGAAGCAGAGAATGTGAAAAATTGTTTGGCAATTCTTCAAAAATATTACATAAACTAGGCACTGTGGTGTATACCTGTAGTCCCAGCAACTCAGGAGGCTGAGGCAGGAGGATCTAAGTTCAGGAACTCCTGTTCAGTACAGCATCCCTTTTTCACCTGGAGCTTCTCTTGTACTCTACGTAGGGGTTGGCACACGTGGATTAAGGCAAGGGTATATTATAGTGGCTTGAGAGTACCCTCTCTACACCCAATAGATAGACTACTGCTCAATAGTATGCAGATGCAAAGGTGTAAACTTGAGGCATTAGCTACATGTGATGTTGAGGCATTAGCTACATGTGAGGTTGATGCATAAAATTTCCTTAGAATCAAGACACATAATATGTACAGAGAAAAGATAAAAATTATCCTGCTAACTTTATATTGACCATATTTTAAGGTCAGATTACCTCTGCATAAACTGTACTGCATATTGGAGTTTATGTAGAGTTTACAATTATATGTCATCTTATTTCCATGTGATAGAGGAATTATAGGTCTTACAAAGTAAATTCTTCTTAACTTCCTTGTTTGGTTCTATTGGTTCTATCAACTCAATTCCAGGAACTTAAAAAAGGTTGACTATAATGAACAAAGTTTGTGGGAGCCCCATCTATTTTTTCTCTCACACTTAGTCACTGGCTAATTCACCCTCAAGTTAGAAAAATCCCCCTGGAGAGTTGAATGCAGCTAACGATGAATGAATGGGGTGTTAATTATTTCAGTTTGGCTATGAATTGGTTCTTTTTCATTCCTCTTCAGATAAGAAGTAGAAACTTGAATGGACTGATATAAATACTACTTTTGTGCATGTTCTATCCTCTTCAATCCCTACTAGTCACTATTCGTAAGGTCCTAACTCCATTGGCTCAGTATCCCCAAAGTTGTCATCTCATACGCTGAGGCTCAGTTCTCAACAACTGACACCCTTTCAGGGCAGAGGTGGGGATGAACTGTGATGCATTCATTGCTAAATTTTGTTTAGGAGATAAGTAGCCAGGTATATCCAACAGTTCACATTTATCTATAATTTACTAAATCCAAACATTACCTTCCAAATGATGTGTATCCTGTGAGATCTACTTTTCCCTAAAATGATATAATCACAGTAATGGTTTTTGAGGGGTATGGGGTGCCAAAAACTATCCCTGTTCACTGATGACATGATTATATATTTAGAGGAACCTGGAAATTCCACCAGAAAACTTTTAGAATTCATAAGTGAATTCAGTAAAGTAGCAGGTTACAAGATCAATGCTCATAAATCCAATGCATTTTTATACATAAGTGATGAATCTTCAGAAAGAGAAATTAGGAAAACAACCCCATTCACAATAGCCTCAAAAAAAAATAAAATACTTGGGAATCAATCTCACATTACTAGATTTTATTAAGTTTTGTTAAGAATTTTTATATCTAAATTTATGAGAAATATTGATCTGTAATTTTTTGTTATAATTCCATTGTAAGGTATCAATGTTAGGAATAGCCTGACCTCATAAAGCAAATGTGGACTACTACCATCTCTGTTTTTACAAAGATTTTACATAAGATTGTATTTTTCTTCCTCCTTTAAATGTTTGATAGAATTCACTAAGCTTTCTGAGTCAGGACATGGCAGGCTTTTAAAAATATATATGTAATAGTATTATTTAATTTTACTTTATTTGATTTACTATGTATTTAATATTTACTGTTTTAATAGCAAATTACCAAGGAGCAGTTCAGATGCTCACTTTCTTCTTGTCTCAGTTTCAGTAAAGTTGTGTTCTGTAAGGATTTTTTTTATTTAATTTATATTATCAAATGTATTACCATATTTTCATTGAATTCTCAGGTTATTCTTTTAATAATAGATTCTGTGGTAGTATCTTTTCTTTTATTATTAATACTGGTTATTTGATGATTTTTTTTTCTTTTTTTTCTTGACACTTTTTAAGGTACTGGAAATTCAACACAGGGTTGCTTTACCACTGAGTTGCATTCCCAGTTCTTTTTATTTTTTATTTATTTATTCATTTATTCATTTCCTTGTTTGAGGCAGAGTCTCACTAAGTTGCCCTGCTGGCCTAGAACCTGTAATCTTCCTACCACCACCTCCCCAGTAGTTGTGCACACAGTCATGTGTCACTGTGCCCAGCTTCCTGGGGACACATCAATTTTATTAGTCTTTTCAAGGTGCTGTTTACATCTCAAATATTCTGAATATTTTCTCGATTTCATATTGATTTCAAGTTTATTTCCCTCGTGTGGAAAGCATACTCAGTGATCTCAATTCTTCCGTATTAATTGAAACTTCTTTTATGGTCCAATATGTAGCCTGCCACAAAGAATCTTCCATATGTGTTGGAAGGAAACATATGGACACTGAAACACGATAAGCAGGGAGGGAAGGAAGAATAGAAATTTATTGGTTTAGACAAAGAGGAATGAAGGGAAGGGAGGGAGGATGGGAACAGGAAAGACAGTAGGATGAATCAGACATGACTTTCCTATGTTCACATATGAACACAACCAGGGTAACTCCACATCATGTACAACCACAAGAGTGGGATGCTAATTAGAATAAGTCATACTCCGTGTATGTATAATATGTCAAAATGCATCCTATGGTCATGTACACCTAAAAAGAACAAATAAAAAAAGAATTTGGTCAGGTAAATGTCTAACAGGTGTATATTGGGTCACGTTGGTTGATATTATTATTCAAATCTTCTCTATTCCTCACTGATTTTATTTATTCTGTCAATTGCTGAAAGAAGTTATGTTAAAAAAAAAAAAAAAAAAAACCTCCAACCATGATCTTGATTTAATCATTTCTCCCTTTGTTTCTATTGCTCTTTTCATTATGAATTCAAAAACTTTTGTTATTAGGTTCGTTAACATTTGGGATTTTTATGTCTTCTATATGAATTGCTTTATCATTACAAAAATTCTACTCATTTAATATTACCAGTTCTTTCCATTCTTCCTTGTATTTCTGAGTTTACAACTTGTACCCTCGTTACCCTGAAGGGCTCCCTTGAGCAGTTCTTTGCTTCTGTCTGTACTGGTGACTGAATCCGGGCCTTGCACATGCTGGACAAGCAGGCTACCTCTGAAGTGTGCGCCCAGACCTTTTTTATTCGGGGCAGGTCTGGGTAAGTTGCTCAGGTGGCCTTACACTTGCAGATGCCCCTCCTCAGCCCCTCGGGTACTAGGTCCTGGGCACCCTGTAGCATTTTTCAGTAAGTCTGCTAGCAACAAATCCCCTCAGCTTTCCTTCATCATAAAATGTCTTTATTTCACTTTATTTTTAAAAGATACTTTGATGGATGTGTAATTCTAATAGACGGTTTGCTTCTCTTTGTTGGGTCTCAGCACATTAAAGTTTTCATCACCTCCATTACGTGCTGGACTTCATTTCTGATGAAAAGCCAACAGCCAAGTCCCCATGGATGTGCTCTGTCTTCACGGCTGCTTCTAGGGTTTTCCTTTGTCTTTGGTTTCCAGCAGTTTGACTCTGACACTCTGTGATATAGTTTTTTGTTTTTTGGGTTTTTTTTTTGTTTGTTTGGTTTTTTTTGTATTTATTCTGCTTGGGATTCACTAGGATTTGGGGGTCTTTGCGGTTTGCTGGGAGGAGTTGTGTGCTTGCTGTTAGTGTTGTAGGTGGAGTGCTGGGAGGACCTGGGGCCTCCTACATACTGGGCAAGGGCTCCACTCTGCTGAGCTACTTCCCATCCCTCACTGGGATTTTTGAATTGATAGCTTTCAATGACTTTGGGAAAAATTTAGTCATTATTTCAAAAAGTATCATTTCTGGTTGGGCACAGTGGCACACACCTGTAATCCCAGCAATTAGGAGGCTCAGGAGGCTGAGGCAGGAAGATCATGAGTTCAAAGTCAACTTCAGCAATTTAGAGAGACTTTGTTTCAAAACAAAAATAAATAAATAAAATGGAAGCCTGTGGATGTAGCTCAGTAGTAGAACACCCCTGGGTTGAATTTCTAGTCAATTATTATAACACAAGTCATAGATGATGTTTTAATCTGTCAGCATTTTTTCTCTGTTTTCTTTTGAATAATTTCTATTGACCTTCCTTCAAGATCCCTGATTCTTTCTTCGCAGTGTTTATTCTGTTGTTAAGGTCATCTGCTATAGTTTTGGTTTTCAGATTCATTCTATTAGGTTGGGTTTTTTGTTTGGTTTGGTTTGGTTTGGTTTCCTTTCATTTTATGAGATTACCCATATTTACCTGTTTGTTACTCTTTTGCTTATAAATTTTGAGTGTATTATAATACTTTTAAAATCACTTATAGGTAGTTCTAATGCCTGGGGTCTATGACTGTTTGATCTGTTGATTTTGTATGTTATATTCCACATGTTTTATAAATATTTCCTGGTGTACCAAATATCACCAATGATGTGCAATTTGGATGCTAATGCAATTTAGGATGAGCTTACAACCCAATCAACCCATCACAGTTGAAAACATCTTAAGTCAAGAATGCAGTCAATCCACCAAACCTACTGAACTTCCAGTTTAGCAACGCAGTACACTGCAGAGTTTGGGCTGCTCACCCTGTGGCCATGTGGCTGACTGGGAACTGGCCCGCAGCAGCTGCCCAGAGTCTAAATAGAGCACTGTGCTGCATATCAATAGCCTGAGAAAAGACCAAAATTCAAAGTACAGCTCCTTCTGAATGTGTATCATTTTCACACCATTGTAAAGGTGAAATATTGTTAAGTCAAATCATGGTAAGTCAGAGATCTTCTGTATATAGATAATCATGAAGACTGTTATGAAACTCTTTTGCCTTGTTTTTCTTACCAAACTTACACAATCTCTTCTCTCTGTATCATTTCTGAAGCAGAGAGGAGATCATTTGGATTTCACCAAATATCTAATTAATCATGGACAAGGAAGCAATGTTTAAGCTTGAACTCACCCCTGGTTAGCCTTTCCTCCCAATACCACAGCTGTTACTGCCCAAGTCTAATTTCCTCGATTTGTCAATGTGTGATCCTGGAGCCTGGTGTGGGTTAGCACCCAGTTTCACATTTTGAATCAGTAGTAGAAGAGCCCCTCATTTCCAAGCACCTCAACAATAAATAAAATTGGAGGTTTTTTTTGTTTTGTTTTGTTTTGTTTTCCCTACTTTTTAGCCCCGCCGTTACTGTTCTTTGTGAGAATTAGCAGGTCAAGTACACTGGGGACAAGGGTGTACCGGGAATTGAACCCAGGGGTCCTTAACCACTGAACAACATCCCCAGCCCTTTTTTATTTTTTATGTTGAGACGGGGACTCACCAAGATGCTTAGGGCCTAGCTAAGTTGTGCAGTATGGTCTCAAACGGAATTCTGCCTCCTCTTCCTGAGCCACTGAGATCACAGGCATGCACCATCATGCCCTGTGAGGTCAAGTGCATTTTTGCTGCATTTGGGAGGCTTCTACACTCATTCTCCCACCCTGCCACCAGTATTGCCAGTACCTCTTTGTCAGTCTTTGGCAAGCTTTCTCCTCCACCTGTGCGTCTAGAATCTGTCACTTCCTATTGACCTCCTTCTCTGATTTTTGCATCGACCACTCTTCAGTTTCATGGACAAGTTTGAGTTTTATAACATCTTAAGGGTTTTGTTTTGTTTTTGTTTTTGTTTTTGTTTGTATTTTGGCATTGCCAGGAGAGTGAATATCTTACACCTTTTTTCACATCCCAGTCAGAAAATTGTTTGTGTTTCAACTGCAGCCAGATTGTAAAGAAAATTACAGTTTTCTTATTTCATCTATAACTGATCTGACTTTCCTTATAATTATCTCCTGCTGGGTAGCAAGGGTGTTTTAAAGTGCAGTTATGTTTAAAACTCTGGAATCTAGGATTCTGTTTTTCTGTCAGGAGCCTAGGAGTTCCTACTGCACAAACAACACAGCAGGGCCACGTTCTCTGGGGTTCTGTTTGACTCAAAATGGGAGATCTCCAGCCACACTCCTTCAAAAGCAAACACAGAGGGCTGGGGTTGTAGCTCGGTGGTAGAGCACTTGCCTAGCTCGGTGAGGCACTGGGTTCCATCCTTAGCACCATATACAAATAAATAAATAAAGGTATTTTGTCCATCTACAACTAAAAATATTTTTTTAAAAAGCAAACACACAAACACAACTAAGGAGCAAATGAAAACACAAAGGAGCTGAGCCTGGAGGCTGCTACAGCAGAGGAGAGATCCGGACAGCAACAGGGGCACCAGAGACTCAGGCTTCAGGGCATAGAGTTCAAGACATAACAGTAGAACACTAAGGAAAAAACAGCAGAAAATAGAGCAGCCAGCAGCTGAGAGTTTCAGGGAGCCAGTCTGGAGGTGCAAAATGAAAAGAAGGCATGGACGCCCTCAATGAAGTCCCCTAGGAGATCTGCTAGAGACACAGTCATCCCTGAAACAGCAAGGAAGGGAGAGCTAAGTCCTAAACCATCGTGCTGAAACTAAACCTCTGAAGAGGCAAGAAGACAAGAGCAAATCCTCTTCTGAGAAAATATTTCCCAAAGTAGGCCCAATGACCTTACCTAAATAAAACCATTATGATCTCCCATCCTAAATTCCATATGGAATCACAAAGGGCCCCAAATAGTCAAAACAATCTTAAGAAAAAAACACAAAGCTGGAAGCCTCACCCTCCTTGATTTCAAAACATATTGCAGAACTAAAGAAAGAGTGGGACTGGCATAAAGACAGACATAAAGATGAAGAGAACCAAATAAAAAGCCCAGAAGTAAATCCTAGCATACATGATTGAATCCTAAAATTTTAAATATGTGTATACCTAATGAAATAAACTCCAAAAATTTAATGTAAAAATTTTTAAATTACAGGAAGAATTTTTCACAAATCACACCATTAACAACAAGCTCAACCGACAAAAATCAACATGGATATGAAATTTTTTAACCCCACAATTAAAAATATTAGTCTTGTGGGCATACATAGAATTCTCCATCCATTAAGGAGTACATGTTCTTCGCAAGCACACTTGAGTGATATAAATAGACTCCATTCTAGATAACAAAGCAAATCCCAGGAAATTTCAAAGATGGGAGGCATGGCACAGACCCCATTTATATCCCGCAACCACAGCATCAGTAATTTAAAAGTTAATACCAAAAAGATAAATTCCCAATCTTCACATATTTGGTTTAAAAAGCCTATTTCTAGGGAATTCATAAGTCAAAGAAGGAGTGTTGAAAACTTACAATAAGGATGCTGGTTAACAATAAAAACATTACATATTAAACCTGTGAGAGGTACACTTGTACTGTATATCTTTGGGATGCAGAATTCCATACAGTTCTAGCAAGTCAATAATTTTATTTTGTTGCTCAAATCTTTTATATTGAGACAGATTTCTCTGGCAGCTGTACTTAACTAATAATAGTAAGAATTTTGTTAAAATCTCCCTTGTAGTTCGCTTATTTTTGCATGAAGTAGTATTTCAAGGAAATTTTCTTTAAAAATGTTTTTAGTGAAACAAAGAGAAACTGAAAACTAAAGAACAAAGGATTAATACCAGGGAACCATAAAGAAGAGAAGAAGTCAATACAACTGAAAACAAAGACAACCAATAAGGCCAAAAGTTGGTTCTTTGAGAAAAAAAAAATCAACAAAGGAGATAAATTTATGCAAGAATAAGCAAGAAAAAAGTATTCAAATAAATAATATTATAAATTTGAAATAAGATAATTACATATTCAGCACAAGTCAAAAGCATAAGATGAAAAACTCCATGCTATTAAATTTTAAATGAAAATGACATGGAAATTTTTTAATTTCAAAATGGTCAAGCTGGGCATGAGGACGCATGCCTGTATTCCAAGTGACCCAGGAGGCTAAGACAGGAGGATCACAAGTTCAAAGCCAGCCATAGCAACCTAAGTGACTTAGCAAGACCCTGTTTCAAAATTTAAAATTTTTCAACAGAAAGGGCTGCGGTGTGGCTCAGTGGCTAAGCACCCTTAAGTTCAATCCCTGTACCAAAAATAAATGAATTGTCAAAATATATAAATAGGCATTTTATACGGAAAATACATGTGAGTAATAAATACATAATGTTCAACATCATAGATCATCAAGGAAATGCTAATTGGATTTAAAATATTCTGATTTTTATTTTAGAAATATTACTCTGGCAGCAGTGTGAGTAATGGGATAAATGTGAACAAAACTAGATATGGAGTTATAGACAGATAGCAAATAATGAAGACCCAACTAAGGAAGTAGCCATAGAGAAGGAAAGAAGAGAGAGGAAAAATATGTGATGTATAATTTATAAAGTTTGATGACAATCTAGATGTTAAAAGGTAAAAGAAAAGAGGGGTATTCAAAAAGTTTTCTGGCATTGGTCACTGCATGCATCTCTATAGCATAATAAAATGGGGTAATGTAATACATACAAGCAAAGTTCATTATCAACCTACCAATAAAATTAGCCATATGATCGAAATTGATAAGCTATTTATATGCAAGAATAAAAATGCATGGAAACTTAAGTCAATTTTTAGAAATAAAACCAAGGGGCAAGAGAAATTTTCTTACCAAACAAAAGATATTAAAGCCATAGTAATGTATATTTATAATAGATTATTTATATGTTTATGTATATATTCATATACATGTATGTATGTGTACACACACACACACACACACACACACACACACAGATATGTCCAAGAGAATTTGCTAGATGGCATTGTTTGTAAACATTTACTCCTCCTCTTTCTCTGCTCCCATCCATAAGAGGTGAATGTGAACGTGTTAGGCTTGGCCACCTGACTTTAGGAAAAAAATGTGAGGAGTCATGGCACATGCCATGCATGTCCAAGTAGAAACTGTGGATGATTGCATATTTCAGCCTCTCTTGTTTCTCTCTTCCTCAGGATCGGGCATGTCCTACATCAGATCTCCTTGACCTGGACCGTGGAATGAAGAAGCTATGTGGAGCAGACCCAAACTCAAGCTTTAGCCTGCAGCAGAGCCACAGTAAACCACGTCATACCTGAGCAAGAAATGAAACTTTGGTAAACCACTAATGCAAGCTGGCTCACATATAGATTTGTGTGAAGCTGAAAGCCCTCCAAACGCTTCACCTAAGCATAGATTCTAGATGTACTAAACATCTACATATAATATGAAAAATTATAAAAATTTAGAAGAAAATGTATGGGAATGGGGCTGGGGAGATAGCTCAGTTGGTAGAGTGCTTGTCTTGCAAGCACAAGGCCCTGGGTTCAATCCCCAGCAACACAAAAAAAAAAAAAAAAAAAAGGAAAACGTATGAGAATGGATGTGCCTAATGATAAGAAAGGACTTTGTAAATAAAGTTCAAAAGGACCAAACATAGGTTCAAACAAATTATAAATGTGATTACAACAAAGTAAGATATTCTAGTCAATGAAGGACAGAAAAACATAATGAACAAAGTCATAATGAACAAAGTCAATTGGTAGAAGATGAAAAGAAGCAAATATCTGTGATTTCAAATTTTTATGTAAAATGTTTTATATAAAATTTACATAATATAAATTTTATATGAATATAAATTTAAATTTATATTCATAATTTATATTCATAATTTATATTCATAATTTATATTCATAATTTATATTCATAATATAAATTTTATATGAATATAAAATATAGAATGAATTCCAGTAAATCAAGAAGAAAGCAATTATTAGAGGAAAAATTGGTAAAAGATAGTAACAGTCAATTTAAAGAAGAATCGTAAAACAAGTTAACAGGCACATGAGGAGATATTCAAAGCCTTATTTCCCAGGAAAATAAAAAGTAAAGCAACAGTGAATATAATGCATTCTTCTAGAAATAAATTAAACTGCAGGATAGTGTCCCAAGTCATGGAGAAATGGGAATCTAGAAGGACTCTTGCACTGTTTTCAGGAATGTAGAGAGGACAGCAGTCTAGTTGAACACATAGCCAAGACCCAGAAACTCAACAACTTGATATATATCTCGAAGAAATTTTCACACAACTTCATAAAGGAATAATACATTTTTCTTGTTTTAAAAAAATCCTTTTATAAAGCATGATTTGTCTTTTCAATATTGTCTGAAATATTTCTCTCTGCTGACCTGACTGATTTTTATTTACTGATTAAAAAAAAAGAATATTAATCCTTACTTAATCTTAAACTTAATACCAAAATAATGAGAAAGGCTCTCAAGTCTTTCTCAAGGGGACTCAGCTCCCTATGACTCTACCGTCCAACCAGAGAGACTCAGCTCCCTATGACTACTGTCTAACCACCACAGCCCAGAGCAATCACAAATCCTTGGGAATTTCTACCCCCAAAAAGGATATACTGAGAGCATTATTTATCCTCTTGATTCTGAATCTTCTGTACACTGGACAGTTACAACTGTCAAATAGTTGCCCTAATACATCAAATAGGTTCCAATCCAGCTAACTACCTTTTTGTAATTGCCTTAAGATAAAGATGGCTTTTGTATTTTTAAAATGTTGTGGACTGGGAGTATTAGCTCAGAGATAGAGCACTTTCCTAGCATGAGCGAGATCCTGGGTTCAATCTCCAGCACTAGAAAAATGAATAAATAAAATAGAAAATTCAAATTTCAGCATCCAAATGTGAACACGTGTTCATTCATTTACATACTGTCTATAACTGCTTTTGTGCTATAAAGCAGAGCTGAGCAGTATACTGCAACAAGGATCATATAGCCCAAAATATTTCCTATCTGGCTCTTTAAAGAAAAATTCACCCGTCTTCACCCAGATTTATAATCTCAATCACCTCCAACATTTTTCTAATGTTACGGTCCTGCCTAAAATTGTATGACCTCATTCAGAGTAGGAGTCAATCAACATCTATGGCCACAAAATGGTACCTCTTCTAGATGGCAGCAGAGGAGCACTTGCTGATGGGAATGTTTACAGAAATTCCAGCTGAAAGTCTACACTGCCACCAGAAGGGAGCAGCTGTCCGGATATAATCTACTCATGGTTGGAAATGCTACTGATTTTTAAATTTTAATTCAAGATAGATAAAGATTCAGATCTACCCTTCTTACATATGCCCTGAGTCTAAATGGACCCAATATCATTTTGGCTAACAATAAAACTATACGATATTTAAAGTCTAGAAACAGGCATTATGTTGTCCATAAGACTACTACAATTTCATCTTTACTTTCAGCATTTTTGAATGCCACATAAAAAATTGCTGGATTTCACTAGCATAATGATAGATTCTGTGGTATCAAAAATTTTCAGAATTTAGTGGTAATATACACTAAAGTGGCCCAACCCTGTCCTCTTGAACACTAGGCACCACTGTTACTTTTGAAAGCACTTTAAAAGTCTTCAGGTGACGATTAATCCAGAAGATGAAGCACTGTCCTCTCAGAGCCCCTGGACAGGTGTTCACCCCTCGGTTAGCATTATCGTCAATATGCCATGCCTTTTATACTCCTCTTTCAACAGAAAGACCCAGTCCCCTTCACCCATTCAGTCTTCATCTTGTTAGCATTAGGTAACATGAAAAATTCTATACAGATTCTCTCATGTAACTGTATGAACAAGTTAGTGAAGAAAGAGAAAACAGCATGGGTATTTTGTGTAACGAATGCATGGAACAGGGAATTTAAAAATGTTGAAAGGCAGAGAGGGGATGGGCCTAGGTGAAGAACTGCAGACATGACTCTCAGGATGTTTTAATTTGAATCTGGGATATAATTTAATCAAGTATGGTAAGTCAACAGCCACCGGCAACCAAGAGTGAATCCTTACAGTTTCCTTAAGAAGGGGTCATGCAGGGCCACATACGGTGGTACAAAGGTCATTTAGGAGACAGAAGGAATAAGGGGAAACCATGGGTGACAGCTTTTATTGGGGAAAGCAAGTCTAGGTAAACAGTTAAGGATTGGCTATTCTGAATGGTTTCAGCAGGATTTGATCTATAGGAGTGGCCTCTCTTTATTTAGTACCTGACTCTATGGTGATCCAAAGCAGAAGAAATATTGGCTTGATATATGAGTGTTAAATAAGAATTTAGGATATATGCTTTGGATTAGTTGTTTTGAATAGGAAAGTTGTATTCAAAAGGTAGTCATTTGCTATATTTAGGAGTTAACCAGCCCTGGAAAGGACAGTCTTCTGCCTCCCAAAGGTCACATGAGCAGACTTCCTCTATCAAGGAAGACTTGAAAACAAAACCCAGATTTACACTCTGGCCTGACACAATTTTTTAAAAAAGCAGACAATCTATAAGAAAAACAATTTTTAGGCACTGGATATCAAGCAGTATGTGTCAGTAATCTCTAAGAGAGGAGGGACAAAAAAGGTGAATCCATTACTACAGCTTCCTGCTTGAAGAAGAACCAGCTTCAGTCCAGAGTGGAAGATGATGTGAAGATTGGAAATCCCTTGGTAAGACACAGGTTGGAAGTTAACAGAGGTCAAAGAGGTTATATTTCACAAGAGACAGCCCACCTAGTGTTAAAAAAAAATTAATTCTAGGTTAAAGTCTGCTCTAATCCTGTCTCCTTAATCCATTTGTGCTGCCATAACAAAATACTACAGAATGGGTAGGATAGCTTATAAAGAACAGAAATTTATCTCATCACTGTTTCTGGAAGCTGGGAAGTTTAAGATCAAGGCACTAGCAGATTCAGTTGTCTGGTGAAGGTCACATCCTCTGGAGAAGAACTCTGTGTCTTCACATAGCATAAGAGCAGAAAAGTGAGATAACCAAATGTTGGATGCAGCCTCTTATATAAGGGCCTGAATCTCATTCCTAAGAGAGAAGTTCACATGGCCTAATTATCTCTTAAAGGCCCACTTCTTACCATCATATTTGCAACACCTGAATTTTTGACAGGGCATGTTCACAAACAATGCTTAAAAGCAAGCTTCTAATGATCCATTATTAAATTGTAACCCAAAATACATAAATATTCACTATCTAATAAGGTAAATCAACAATGTCTGGCACACAATCAAAAAGAGCCAGATGTGCAAAGAAGTAAAAACTATATAAATCCCTAGTATCTAAAGTATATGATGAACTCTTACAAATCAACAACAAAAGGCAGTGTTTCAAGAGAAATTTGTTGTGCTAACATGCCTACATTAGAAATAACAATCTCAGATCAATAACTTCAGCTTGTATCTTTAAAAGCTAAGAAAACAGTAAGTTAAATTCAAAGTAAATAGAAAAATAATATCAATACAAAGACCAAAGGAAAAATTAATAAAATTGATCAACATCTAGCCTAAGTGATCTGTGAAAACAAAAAGAATCCCATCATTTATCAGTGTCTAAATTGAGGAAAGTGACATAACTACAGATCCCACAGATATTAGAGGACTAATAAAGGTATATTTGATGAATTTATCACAAAAAAATCATCACTTTTGATAGAATAATTAAGTCTCTTGAAAAAAACAGGCCACCAAAATTTATGTACATTATAGAAACTGAATTTGTAGTTAACAACCTATCTAAAAATTTCTCAAGACATTGTTTAAACCAAATTTACATTGCAAACACTTGCTGCAAATGAACCTCGGAAATCTTTCCAGATTCAGCAAGCCAGTATGCATTTGGGGGTAAAATGTTGTTTTTGGTTTTCCTAGATCAAAATAATTTGAAAAACAAAAGACAGAAAGAAAATGGCAGCTAAACAAAAAATGATGCTTCTCCTGATATTTCTCCATCTTTAAAAACTCTTGAGTGACTTGCAATTAAGTTTTTTTGGTTGTTATTTTTGTTTGTTTGTTTGTTTTGTTCAGTACTGGGGATCAAACACAGGAACTCTCTACCAAGGGTTGAGTTACATCTTCAACCCTTTTTATGTTAAGATAGGGCATCACTAAGTTGCCCAGGCTAGTGTTGAACTTGAGATTCTCCTGCTTCAGTCTCCCCAGTCTCTGGGATTGCAGATGTGCACCACCATGTCTGGCTGATCAATAGATGTTAGAGCAACGGAGTCAGAACACTGATCAGAGGAGCTAGCAACAAATCAATGTATCCCTGTACACTGAGGTGGGGAACTCCCCTAACGGTCTTCAACAAGTTAGATATCAAGAGTCAGGAAGATGTGCAATGGTAGTAATCTTTTAGCTATTGTTACCGATGGGTTAAGCTCTTACCTGTTATTTGAGGTGATGACTAAGAGTTAAACTTTTATAAAATCATAGGGAGGCATATGGATTTATATGCCATCTGTTGTCTTTGTAATTTCATAATATGTAATATTAATTATCATTAACATTATTTATTGCACTGCATCACACTAAGATGCCATCAATGGCTAAATACACAAATATTATATGTGCCATTAAAAAATCTGCCAAATGCCCCAGGACACATATTTTACCTTTTTTCTTTTTTGGCCTGGGGATCTAAACCAGGGTACTCTTATCACTAGTTGAATTCCCAGCATGCACTGCCTTTTGTTGTTGTTGTTGTTGTTTTGAGACAAGTTCTTGCTAAATTGTATAGGCTGACCTCAAACTTATAATCCTCCAGCTTCAGCCTCCCAAGCTGAGATCAAAGGCATATGCCACCACATCTACTACATTTTTATTTTTAAGTGTTCTTTTAAACATATTCAGATAGATATTAACCACATGTAATTCTTGTTGATAAACAAAAGAAATTAAGAGAAAATTTTAAACTTCGTAATTGTAATTCCTGCAAGTCAAATTTAAAAGATCTAACTCATTCCTTCAGTGACTGCACATTGTTCTATACTTTGCCTGTAAAAGTGACTGTTGTTGCTTCCCCAAATGTAATAGTTACAAAATCTAGTTCTGGGCTAGATACGTTATGACCAACCTCTCTTGCAGGTAGATGTGCTCTTGTGACTATTTCTCACCAAAGAGCAGCACAAGGGTTCTAACACAGAAATAAGCTTGGAGAAGCCTGCATCTCTATCAGCACTCTGTGGAACTAGCCTTTGAGTGCCTACCTCTGAACAGCTATTATGTGAAAGAGAGAGAGACTTTTAAAATATTTTAAGTTCCTGTTATTGGGGCTGTTTCTGCTTTAAAAAACTGCACCTAGTTCAAATTAATTTCTATTTTCAGTATTTTACAACTATAAAATACATGCACACTTACATATGATACATTAAGAGCTGCACCATGCATTGGCCATAGGTCCTCAAATTCTGGTACTTTTATTTTAATAAAATGTTGCAATATGATTCCCAAATTGAGAGGTCAGAGAATTTTTCATGTAAAGATATTTTTCTCCAAAAGGTTGTTTAAAAAATGACATACTGGAGCTGGGGTTGTGGCTCAGTGGCAGAGTGTTTGCCTAGCATGTGTGAGGCACTGGGTTTCATTCTCTGCATCACACATAAATAATAAAATAAGGTCTGTTAACATCTAAAAAAATAAAAATAAAAAATGGCATATTATCCACCTTCATTGCTAACAAACTGATGTCAAAATGAATATCTCATTAATACATTGATTTTATTCCATGATTATTAATGAGAATCATCATCCTTTATTATGTATATTAGCTGGTTTGGATTTTCTCTTCATTAGTTATCCTAATTTAGTATGTCTAGGTACTATTTAGAGTATTACATTTTTATAGATTTGTAAGAAATATCATTAATAATATTAACTGGCAGGATGAGTCATTTGCAATACACATTTTACCCAGTCTACATTTGGTTCATGACATCTGTTGTCATACATTCTGTGTTTTTAACATATGTAAATTTTACCCTCTAGTTTCTGAGTACTTATTGTGGTAAAAAACTATATATACATATTATATTTTTTCCAAAAGTTCCAAAACTAGCATATGTGAAACTATTTATATTTATACTATGATTTCTAAAATTATGTTCTAGCCAGAGAGTCAGCTTGTCCATTCTTTGCAATGATGTTATCTAATACACAGTGTAATTCCCTTGTATACAGATCTATTTCTGATATTCCAAAGTTTTCATAAAAGAGACACAAACTAGGAGCACCTGAGATGTTATTAGTCAGCAATGTTCATTTGGGATGTCACACAGAATATTCTGCAAAATCATGTTAACATTTTTTAAATATTTTTAGTGGTCAATGAACCTTTAATTTACTTATTTCTGTGTGGTGCTGAGAATCGAAGCCAGTGCCTCACACATGCTAGGCAAGCACTCTACCACTGAGCCACAACCACAGCCCCCATGTTAACACTTGAAATCAGACATGTCACATAAAATTCCAGATTTCCAGTTTTCTTGAGAAATGTAGATTACAACCAAGCCAGAGTTTGACTTTATGCTTGACAACAGGCCACTGCAGCTGCCACCTTTGCACAGGATATGTGCTTTCCAGCTCAGGACAGATTCCATCACTCAGTGACCAACACATACACTTCCACCACAGCCCCTACCTCTCCTCATTGCCAGCAGGTAAACACGGGAGTTTACACTCCTGTTTGTACAGAATCACTTGGGCTTATAAACTTGTAGAAGAAGGAAAACCAACTTAAACTGTTAGATAAATGTTAAAAGGTGTGGTAATTTTTTTTTTTTTTTTTTTTTTTTTTTTTTTTTACTTCTCCAAGGTCACTCAGGAACTGAGCAGGAAAGGACTACAGGCCTGGGAACTTGGGGACTTAACCTCCAGAGGGCAGGTGGCCAGGAGACTCACAGGATGTCTTCATAGGAGCTTGGAGAGAATAGAAAGGGAGACACCATTAGAAAAAAGGGAACAGGGATTGGAGGAAAGAAAGAATGAGGGAAGGAGCAGATGGAAGAAGAGACTTACCGGCGTTTCCTAATCCAGATTAAGGCTAGAATGAACATAAAGAGGGACACCAGGCATGTCAGTACTGCCAGGATGATCAGGCCCACAGAGGTGTGGCTCCCATCTGCATGGGGGAACACAGGATGTGTGTCAGCACAGGACCCCTCCCTGTATCAAGTTCCCTGGTCTCGCACATGTAAGAGGCCAGCTGCTGCTTATTTACCACCAACAACACCACCAATTTAAAGCACCAACTTCTATTACTCAGAAGTTTAGACTCCCCACCTTCTTTCAAGGTCTGGCCATCCCTAATTCAGTTCACTTTAGCATACAAAAATGTAGCATCCACCTGAAGCTTTGTAGCCAGGCAGCCCTGAGTATATATCCAGCTCTTCTAACTTCTATGAGATTCTGGGCAATGAAATTATCTTAACCCCAATTTCTTCATTTGTAAAAACAAGAGTAACAGTACTTGATTTAAAGAGTGATGATGCTGAGGTAAAACACTGGATGCAGAGTGGCCAGCCCCACCCAGGAAGCACTCAATAAACCATAGCTATCCTTGTTAACCTGTCATTCTAAAGGTTGGTCCCCGCCCTGATGGGGAATGAATCTTCCAGGGATTCTTTATTTACCATCAACTTCCAGAACTCTGAGATTATCAATCCCACTTCTTCTTATATTTAAAACACCTGATCTCACTCCT
The DNA here is from genome assembly GCF_902686455.1 of Sciurus vulgaris. Classification (NCBI taxonomy): domain Eukaryota; kingdom Metazoa; phylum Chordata; class Mammalia; order Rodentia; family Sciuridae; genus Sciurus; species Sciurus vulgaris. The sequence goes on along the minus strand of NC_136461.1, from coordinate 118,934,387 downwards.
ATTTTAGTTTCCAGTCTCTAGTTTCCTGCTTTCAGTATCTGGAATCTCATCCTTCTCTTCCTCCTACTTGGTGGCCTCATGTGTGCAACTGGATGTGGCAACCCCATCCTTCCCAGTCCCTCCCTCTATTCTTGAGCACCGCCTCCCCACCTTCTCCAGCTGGGCCCCAGCATTTCTCACCCCAGAAGAGGACAAGATCCTGCCCTCCTAGACTGCTGTGCTTCACTCTGCAGGCCAGGCCAGCTGCCTCCCCAGCTGCCACATCCAGGGTTGCCTGGAGATACCACGTCCCATCAGCGTTGGGCAAGAAGTCACCTCTCTGAGTGCCCTGCTGCTCCTGCTCACCCCGCATCCACATCACCCACACTGGCTGTGGGTAGAATCCAGACACATGACACACCAGCAGCAGATGGTCAGGTCCAGGACTGAGGCCCCTGGACAGCCAGGCCTCGGGCTTCACTGTATCCAACAAAAAAATAAGGAAACCTTCAGGTGAGAACCCTGCATCAGGGGTTCCAGGCTGCCTCCCAGGTTCATGCTCCCCATAAGTCACTTCTGGAGATGAAGTCCCAGGGAGCTTTGATCCCTTTGTCTCACCCATCTCCCTCTCCCCTGATCCCAAAGCCCTTAAATGCCTCACCTCCCTATTCTAACACCCTGAGCTCAGCTGGAGCACACAGCATGTTTCAGAAATTGTCTGAAGCAATTCTAACCCACAGGGTTGATTTAATTCAACTCATGGAACCCAACAGGTACTCAGTGACAGGGGGTGATATGAACAAATACCCTCACACCTTATCCATCCCTTCTTTTGTCTTGCTCTGTCTCTGATGCTTAAAGGAAAGCAAACCAACCAGGTGCAGTGGCACCACCTGTAATCCCTGGTGTTCTGAAGGCAGAGGCATGAATGCATGAAGATTGCAAATTCAAAGCCAATCTCAGCAAAAGCGAGGTGTTATGCAACTCAGTGAGACTGTCTCTATGTACAATACAATATAGAGCTGGGGATGTGACTCAGAGGTCAAGGGCCCCTGAGTTCAATATCCAGTAGCGCCAGAAACAGAGAGGGAGAGGAAGGCAAAGCCTGGATGGCAAACCCTAGATGGAGCCTAGGTGAACAGTAGGGGGTGAGGACAGCAGGCTGACCTTGCTTCTCCAGTTCTGACTTCCCTGTCTCCAGGATGCCATTTACTAATTGGGGACAGATGTCACTGAGCAGCCACTGCACTGTTTCCCTTGTCCCTTGATCCTGGTTCAGCACTTTGATGACTGAATCTAGCCTAGGAGGGGCCTGAGGGGCAGGTTCCCAAGCAGTTCCATGGAAACTCAGGATATAGTCTCCTTGATACGCTATGTGGAAAAATTTTTCTGAGACGTTCCCAGGATACACTTCACACCCAGCAGACAGCTGGAGCTCAATGGGATCTGTGGAGAGAAATGCATAGAAATCAAGGAAGGATTAAAAGACTGAAAGGGATGAAGGAAAAGAGATTGCTATGAGAGTTACATTGGGGACCCACAGTGTAAGGAAATAACAGTGGGTGGCCTGAAGCAGGCAGGAAAAAGGGTATTTTGAGCGCTCAGGAACCGGGGCATCTGCAGGCAGAAGTGGAAGTCCACAGAGGTGGAGAAAGCACAGAATCACATACACTGAAATTCCCAGTTTCCCAGTGGGGCTTCCGTGTCCTTTCTCTCACCAGGGGTGCCTGCCCAGAATCCCATTCCCTCAACTTACACTCTAAAGACAGCATTTTGGCGAATTCCTGTACATCCCTGGTGAAGCTGTTTCGATAACCCCGAAATATATACTGCAGTTGGTCACACTGCTGGCTGCTGAAGGTGCCCTGAGCCCAGGGCTTCACAGAGTCGATCTTGTCCGACGCATTGCTCCATCTGTGCGTCTGCAGCTCACCCAACCACGCCAAGCCATCTGTGCGCCACCAGCTGCTATTAGCGAAGGATGAGATCTGGAGGCAGCGGAAGAGGAAACTCCTTCCCAGAACTGGAGGCAATGAACACTGAATGAGCACGGCGAGGGGCCAACAGAGCAGAGAGCACTGAGAAGGAAGGAAGCAACAGCAGCAAATGACTCCAAAAAAGAGGGACTGTGTGTGCGAATCCTGAGGGACTGTGTGCCAGAGCCTCTGGGTCTCTGGTGGATCCGTGCGCTCCAGCCTCTGGCCAGAGACCAGTCCTCACGCCAGCGCCTCCGTCAGTCCTAAACCCGCTCCCTCTCTCCGCCCTCGAGGGCGAGTACCCGGGCGCCCTGGTTCCACTCACCCTCAGAATTTCCCCAAACCTGCGGGAGCAGCCACGACAGCAGGAACAGGACGCGCCCCATGTCGCCGAGTGTGGGAATCCTGTGGGCTCCGCCCATCCCAAGACGCCCTTCCGCGCCCCGTCCCCAGCAGCCTCCACTTGCTCCGCTTGGGCGGGGTTGCCACCCAAGTCCCAGGTCCCGTGCAGGCAGCTGCCCGACTCCTGCTGCCCTGACTTCCTGACTTTGGCTCTTCTGCTGGACTGTGCTCTCGCTCTTAGCTGCTGCAGCTGCAAAGAGCCTTGGGTGGGATGGGAGGAGTCCCGAGGCTGCCGCTCACTTCATTGGGTTTCACAACCAACTTGTCTCACAATCTGTTTCAATGAAGAAGGAATTTGAAACAGCGCGTGCGGAACCTTACAAGTGTTTTCTCAGTGTTCAGAGAGGACATGGGGTGCATCCGTGTTAGACTCCAACAGGGCAGAAAAAAAAAGAAAGAAAGAAAGAATTTAGTTTACTGGTGGGTGTCTGCAGGTGGAAAGCCTATGGGTGATTTTGATTTGTTTTACAATTTAAGTCTTCCAAGAATTCTACAAGTGACTCTACTACATTGACCATAAACTACAACATTAAAACTAATTGTCGAAGAGAGAGCCTACGGAGTGGGAGAATATCTTTGCCACTCATACTTCAGATACAGCACTAATTTCCAGAATATAGAAAGAACTCAAGAGGGGCGGGCGGCCGGAAGGCCCTGCGCCCTCCCGGGGCATGACGCCCTGGGGAGTTGGAGATTTCCATCATGGCGGCTTCCATTTCGGGTTACACCTTCAGCGCTGTGTGTTTCCACAGCGCCAACAGCAACGCGGACCACGAAGGATTTTTGCTGGGAGAGCTTCATCTCCACTGCCAACAATTCCACTCACGCTTTAGAGTATGTTCTCTTTAGACCAAATCGCAGGTATAATCAAAGAATATCACTTGCTATCCCCAATCTAGGCAATACTAGCCAACAAGAGTACAAAGTGTCTTCAGTGCCAAATACTTCTCAGAGTTATGCCAAAGTTATTAAAGAACATGGTACTGACTTTTTTGACAAGGATGGAGTGATGAAAGACATCAGGGCCATTTATCAGGTTTATAATGCACTTCAGGAGAAAGTACAGGCAGTGTGTGCAGATGTAGAAAAGAGTGAGCGAGTTGTTGAATCTTGTCAGGCAGAAGTGAACAAATTAAGAAGACAAATCACTCAGAGGAAGAATGAAAAGGAACAAGAAAGAAGACTGCAGCAGGCAGTGTTTAGCAGACAGATGCCATCTGAGGGTGTGGAGCCTGCGTTCAGTCCTCGGAGGCCCTCTTCCGGGTTTGCAGCCGAAGGCAGAAGTGCACTTGCAGATGTGGAACCCGCTGACCCTCCTCCTCCTTATTCCGACTTTCACCCAAACCATCAAGAGAGTACTCTGAGCCATTCACGCATGGAAAGGAGTGTCTTTATGCCGCGACCTCAAGCCGTGGGCTCTTCTAATTATGCTTCCACCAGTGCCGGACTGAAGTACCCTGGAAGTGTTGCAGACCTTCTTCCTTCCCAAAGAGCAGCTGGAGACAGTGGTGAAGAATCAGACGACAGTGATTATGAAAATTTGATTGACCCTACAGAGCCCTCTAATAGTGAATACTCATATTCGAAGGATTCACGACCCATGACACATCCCGATGAGGATCCCAGGAACACTCAGACCTCCCAGATTTAACTAAACAAAAGAAACTCTCCACTTAGCACTGTTTTTCTTAATTGCTTATTGAGTTTGTTGAGGACTCAATCTGGGCACAGAACGGCTTTACCAGATAGTTGTGGCTCACTAGAGGAGAGTCCTCGTGTGCAGGACTTGTAGGAGCCTCTGCCGTAGGTCCTCACCTTCGATGCAGTGTGCAGGTTTCATGAGAGAATCATTCAGATAATCAAATTGTCCTAATTCTGGTGCGATTCATGGATGTACTGGTAAATTTAGGCAAAGCAAAACTTATCAGTATAGTTTCTGTTCTTTAAATTGGAAATTAGAGACTAAGCACAATTAGTCTATAAATGTTCTAATAAATCAAAAACTTACTTCTTGCACTATCATGCCTTGAAATTTACTTTTTCAGAGGGAAACAAGTTTAGCAGCAGCAGCCTTCAAAGAACTTCTTTCTATCATGAGCCAAATTCATCTTTGCCAGAAAAGAAATTTTGCTAATTCCAAGAAGCCTGATTGGAACAAATTGGATATACCTTCTCTTGTCTGCATGACTTTGTGAGATCGAAAGAGAGGGCTTTGTTTCAACTTTTTTCTACTAGCCTGATATGTATTGTCACTTAAAATGGTTGCCTTTAAAAAAAAAAGGTAGAAATACTAACTACCAGTAAGTAATCATCCAAATAAGTATGTCATAAAATGTTGATCATTTTTTTTTTGGTGAATGACAGTGACTGCTGTGTTGCACTAGCACATTATGGTCTCTGTTCTGGAGTCGTAGAGGAAGGATACACAGCAGTGGATCACAAAAAGGAGTTCTTTACCAGACCTGAGTTTTATGACGAACAGATTCCAGACACAGGATTTAGCTGAGTTCACATGTAAAGGATATAACTCATTTAGATCTTCTGACAAATCCTAGTGTTAGTTTTATTTGCGGAGGAAAGACATTTAATAAACTCTTTGGGAATCTTGGTAAATAAAGATTCATTTTAAATCTGAATAACATACTTTAAGTTGCCACTTGGGGGATAATTGTGGAATGTGTAGAAACTGTTGGGATGCACTTATATTTTTATTTAATTACTGCCTGTTTTCTAGTTTTGCCCAAAATGTGTGAAACCACTAAGACATTCATGAATTACATTGGGCGCCTGGTTTGGAAATGGCAAGACCCACTGTTTATGAGGACTTCAGCCCATGAAGTTAATACTGGGAGCTAAACTGCCTTTGCTTTGGACTAGTTAAAACCTGTAAGAATAAGAAAGTTGTTAGAGAGACTTAAATTCCATTCCAAGAGAGTAGTTTCATTTTATAGGATAGATGTTTACTCGCTGAGCTCCGGTTCTAAAACTAAATTAGACAATATAATACGGACTTTAAAATGAAATGCTGAAACTGCCATTCTTTGGATGTACACTCTGTGGGGTCTACATATTAACTGCTGTCCTGGTTTTGCTGGCCTTATGCCACTGCCATTGGATTGAAATGTTGCAGATCACTTCACTGCAGATGCGTTCCTGTTTTTATCAGCTACCTACTAGCAGCTTCAGCACCAGTATGAATTTCATTTTTATTTTCAAGTGCCATTGCCATCTCCTCTGTTCAGATTTTGACATTCAGGAAAATATTTTTATTTTTTATGCCATACTGAAATCTACATTGTATATCTGACAAAGCAGTTAAATGTGACAATAAAGACTTATTTGATCATGAAAAAAAAAAAAAAAAGAAAGAAAGAACTCAAAAAACTCTACACCAAGAATACAAATAATCCCATCAACAAATGGGCTAGGAAATGAACAGACACTTCACAGAAGAAGATGTACAAGCAATCAACAAACATATGGAAAAATGTTCAACATCTCTAGTAATAAGAGAAATGCAAATCAAAACTACCCTAAGATTTCATCTCACCCCAATTAGAATGGCAATTATCAAGAACATAAGCAACAACAGGTGTTGGCGAGGATGTGGGGAAAAAGGTACACTCATACATTGCTGGTGGGGTTGCAAATTAGTGCAGCCACTCTGGAAAGCAGTATGGAGATTCCTCAGAATTCTTGGAATAGAACCACCATTTGACCCAGCTATCCTACTCCTTGGCCTATACTCAAACAACTTAAAATCAGCTTACTACAGAGATTCAGCCACATCAATGTTCATAGCTGCTCAATTACCATAGCCAGATTGTGGAACCAACCTAGATGCCCTTCAGTTGATGAATGGATAAAGAAACTGTGGCATATATATACAATGGAATATTACTCCACCATGAAGAATGATAAAATTATGGCATTTGCAGGCAAATGGATGAAATTGGAGAATATCATGCTAAGTGAGATAAGCCAATCTCAAAAACTAAAGGACAAATGATCTCGCTGATAAGTGGATGAGGACATAAAATAGGGGGTAGGAGGGGTTAGCGTTAGCGTTAGGGTTAGGGTTAGATTTAGGGTTAGGTTTAGGGTTAGGGATAAGGAGGGTGGTAAGAATGGAGGAAGGAAGGACTGTATAGAGGGAAAAGAGGGGTGAGAGGGGTGGGAGGGGTGGGAGGATGGGGGTGGGGGGGAAGGGAAAAAATAACAGAATGAATCAAACAACATTGCCCTATATAAATTTATGATTACACAAATGGTATGCCTTGACTCTATGTACAAATAAAGAAACAACATGTAAAAAAAAAAAAAAACTAATTGTCTCAGGGGTTCTGAGGTAGGATAGAAGACATAAGGATAAGTAGAAGGAGACATGGGATAAAAATCAAGAGTGACCGAATTTAAGGTTCAGATATAAAGTCCACTGTCACAAGGATTAAAAGTGCAGATTTAAAAGTTTCTTTCACATACTCTGAATAGAAACAGCACTCTTTCATCACAAGTAGTACAATGAAACCCTATTTCAGGGAGTGGGGGGCATGATTAGCATTTTTCATGAAAAATAACTAAGGAGAGAAAATGACCCCTCCTGGGTGACATTTAACACCTCCACTTACCAACACTGAAGAGTACTAAAAACAACCTCTTAGGTCATCCCTGTACTATAGATGCTTCTTGTATACATACTCCTAGCCAAGATGTACCTAGCACATTCTTCACCAACACCTGCACTCTACCCTGTCACTCAGAGTGTGTACTTCTTTCTTTCTCACAATAAAATCAATCTGTGTCTCACTTTGAACCATCCTTAAACTCCATTTTGCTTTGACATCAAGGACTGATTCAGGACCAGCATCCAATTCCTTATGGGGGCTTTCCTCAGGACTCCCAACTTTCTGATCTTACTTTGAGAGAAATGCTTTAGGTTTTCAAAGATTCTTAACAGTGCCCAAGGTTGTTGCATTTCAGTGTACCCCAGCCTCTCTTATCTCCTATCCTGTCCTTGACTTCCCCTGGGCCATCCTCTTCTGTTTTGAGGGGGAGTAGAGGTGTATCTAATTTTTTTCATGTCCTTTATTGTGTTTCATGGATAACTCTTGTTCATATTACACAATTGTGGCAACCTTACAGAGAAAAAACTCATCAGCCTCAATTTTCCACCAGCTTAGATGATCATGAGCAATTTTAAGCAAGTAAATCATTTTATTCAAAGAGTATACATTTTAGGGGCATATTGCACACTTAACTGAATATAGCAGAGTATAAACCTAATTGTATATTCACTAAGAAATCAAAAACTGTCTGTGACTCCTTTCAAGTCATAATCATTTTATCACCATGGTCTGGAACCCAAACAGCAATACTGCTGGCTATGCCAATACCCCTACATTCCCCTCCACCACTCACCCTCCTGCCTGTCCTCTCTACCTGCTGGCTTCCTCTTCTGCCTCCCACTCACTCCCTCTCCTAATATGAGCCTCTGATCCAAAGAAAAGACATAAGATTCAAGTGTGCATCTGTGAACCAGGACAGCCAATGCCATTCCGCATGCTGAAAATAAGAAATTGTGACAAAAGCAGTGGCTCAGAGCCCTGGGTCACCTGGACAAAGATCCCTTCTTTACTCAGTCAGCCTGAGCAGCTCCTGACAGCCCTCTCCCCATTCCTTTGATCCACTCCACTGCCAGCTCGGCTCTACTCCACTGTCTCTTAAATGACCTCTTTCTCTACATTTCCAGCTCATCACCACCCTAACCTTTGGCCTGGTCCCTGGAAGTAGCTCTCCTAGGTAGGACAGCAAAATCAATGGCCTGGCCTACAACATCACACACAGCACTGCCCTGCTCGAACTTTGAACATGTTCTTACACCCCAGTCTCACTCACTGTATACCTTAGCCTCCCTGATACCCTTTCAGTTCCTCTAATATGCACAGTTTCCTCTACTTGGGGAGCACTGGCCCCTTTCCTCCCCTCACCCACTTCCTGGGCCTTTATTTCCACTCTGACCTCAGGCCCTAAGGTCATTTTCTCAGAGGAGCCTTCCCCACCTCCCAGACTGTGTGAGCAAAGGCAGGAGAACTGGGCCAGCCCCACCTGCACTCCTTGCACACCAACTCACTTTGCAAACCTCTCCTCCCAGCACATGCAGAGCTTGTCTTTATGGATATATTCACAGGTCTGTCTCTTTCTGTGTGCTCTTGTCAATCAGCTGGAGGGACACCAAGTATAAGGATCACATCTCCTGGTCCAGTTCTTCCCAAAAGCCAAACTCCCCAGTGCAGGCTATACCTGTCCCTGGGACTCACAACAAATGTGGAACAAAAGGTGAAATCCTGACACCTGCTGCTGGTCCTATCAAACCCACTGGGACATATCAGACAGGGGAGGTGTACAGGACCAAGCACCCCAAAAGGAATTGTTCACAGAAATACCCCAGATCCTACACGACCTCTTTTATCCCACACACTGCCCCCTCAACCTCTCCACTAGTTGGGAACCAATCCCAAGGATCCACTCTTAACACAGATAGTTGCCACCACACACCACAAACTCAATTTAACTAACCCTCTCAAGGCAAAGGAATGTTGGATGTGCATGAGAGCAGGGCTCTCTCATCTTCTGGCCAGCGCCATAAATTTTAACAGCTCCTTGACTTTCAACAGCACCCCTGCGGAGCAGGTGGATATCACCCCAAAATTATCAGGAGTGCCTCACTTTCAATCTGCTTCCAGGTGCATATCCTCCAATGGAAACCACTCTGTGGTTCACTAGGAAAAGGGGAGTGTTCACAGGTAGAGTACCATGCACACTGTACAAATGCTCTTTGCCCCCCATCAGCTGAAGTCTCTCTTCTTTGTGGGACAACTATCTGTCACTATCTTCCTCCAGGCTGGCAGGGCATCTGTGCTCTTGTTCTCTTATTTCCTGTTATAGACCTAGTCCCTGGAGATGAGGAGGTCCCAATACCCCTCACAATCAACATAAGGCCCAGACCTAAGAGAGCCATACAATTCATACCCTTGCTAGCTACCCTTGTGGTGACTGCTGGCATAGCAACTGGGATAGCAGGAGTAACCACCTCTATAAAATACTATCAACAGCTTTCCAATCAGCTCACTGGGGACATTCAAAGGGTGGCAGAGTCCATTCTTACCCTCCAAAATCAGCTAGACTCCCTGGCAGTGGTGATTCTCCAAAATCGTCGTGGGCTAGACCTCCTAACAGCCGAAAAGAGGGGCCTCTGTCTTTTCCTACGGGAAGAGTGCTGCTTCTATGTCAACAATCAGGTATTGTTAAGGACAAGCTCAAACAGCTACAGGAGGACTTGGAGAGGAGAAGGAATGAACTTACCCGAGGATTCTCATGGCCCATTTCAGGCCAATTATGGCAACTATTCTCCTATTTATATCCCCACTACTTCTAATTGCCATCATATTGGCCTTTGCCCGCTGTGCATTAAGATTTATACAAAATCAAATTCAAAAAATTTCTAATCAGACTATTAATCAGCTTGTATTACAGGAATATCAGGATCATCCGCCTAATAAAATCTATGGTGTGAGTTCCCATGTCCTGAGTGGCTTTCTGGGTGCTGTCGCTGGACCACAACTCAGACCTAGCAACCCAGAGTGCTTGTTCCCCTGGATTCAAGGGTCTGAGCTGCCTTGGAACCCAAACTGAGCCACATTTTTCTTACAACCTCCTGATCAGAGAGATTGATGAGACCACTAGGGGATGAAAAGGCAATCAGTGCACCTGCTGCAAAGAGGAGAGTCATTGAAAAGGGGAGGCATCCCCGATGCTTCCAAAGGAAGCCACCTCATCAAGGAGACCCTACCTAGCAAATGGCACTAAAGGACTAAGAAGCTGCTCTCAAGTTCTCCAAGAATAACCCGTGTGGGAACTCAGCTGACCCTTAACAACAGATAAGAACAAGGTCAATTTGACCAGCTTGATCTTGAACTCCTAGTAACACAGTTAAAACCAAAACATAGCCATTCCTGGGCATTTAAAAGAAGAAACAATAGTTAAACATAACTTAAGACCTACACTTGTGTTAGCTCCAAGAATAAGCAAGATTGGAGGCTACAAAAGAGATTCTTAGGCAGGAGTGCCAGATAACTATCAAGAGAAACTGTCAGAGTCAGAAATTTTTGGTCATTTTAAGGTCTACAGATCTTCCTACATAGAACCATGCCTGCTAAATTGCCTACAGAAGTTCTACAAGATCAAATACACAAATTCACCAACCAATCGACCAGTCAACTGCTTCTCCTTCAAGACTACCAGCCCCTGACACCCAAAGTCAAGACCTGCAATTCACTATTGACATCCCCGGCTCCAAAAACTCTGTTCCCACCTAAAGCACTCCCTAATCCTATTTTTTTACATGAATGAGATTCTTCATCCCTAACCAGCAGAAAGAAGCTACAGAAGAAAGACCATCATCCCACCCCCATATCCATAAAAATAAGAAGGGAGGAATATTCGCATCAGATCTCCTATTTTACTGCCATCATTATTCTTCCTCTCCCACATCACTTTACAACCTAGATTGCTAGCCTGCAAATCTCCTAGTCAGTCATTGGTCCAGATTGTTTGCCTGTGAACTTCCTAGTCAGTCACAGGTCCATTGTTATTAGCCCATGAAATTCCACTACTAAAGAATAGCTTCACTGCCATTCTCTCTCTCCCTCCTTCTCTCTCTCTCTCTCTCTCTCTCTCTCTCTCTCTCTCTCTCTCTCTCTCTCTCTCTCTCTCTCTCTCTTTTCCTCTCTCATTTTCTTTCTTTCTCTCTCACCCTGAAGGCAGACACTCTGCCTGTTTGCTTAATAAAATCTCTTGCATGTATTCCCATATCCAGAGTGGTTTCTGAGTGCTTTCAGAACCAACCTAAATACCCTTCAACAGATGAATGATAAATAAATTGTGGCACACAGACACAATGGAATATTACTCAGCCATAAGAATGAAATTATGGCATTTGCCAGTAAATGAATGGAATTGGAGGATACCATGCTAAGTGAAATAAGACAATCCCCAAAAAACAAAGACCAAATGTTCTCTATGAAATGTGGATGCTTACTCAAAGAAGGCAGGGGTGAGGGAGGAGTGTAGGTTCCCTGGATTGTAGAAGGTGGGATGAGGGGCAAGGAGGAGGCATGGGAATGGGAAAGGCAGTAGAATGAATCAGACATAACTTTCCTATGTACATGTATGAATACATGACAACCACAAGAATGGGAAGTTATACTCCACATGAAAGACATGTCAAAATACATTCTATTGTCATGTGTAACTAAAAAGGACAAATTTTAAAAGTCCTATATTATCTCCCTTAAGAATTGTCCACTTAATAAATTAGAATGGACATCTCATTCATATTTTAATTTTCAAAATTCCATGACTACTAATGAGAATGATCATCTTTTCTTATGGTTATTAGCCACTTGGGATTTTTCTGCATCAGTTATTTTTTCATTCTTTGTTGATTTACTCTTTTCAGTGTTGAACTTCGTCTTATAAGTTTGTAAGAAATTATGTCATTAATAATATTAACTAGGTGGATCTCTAGTGCCAGCCCAGGCCCAACCCTGGGGAGACATTTTAAAAATTCTTAGAATCAATTAAGAATAGGGATACAGCATACCAGAACCTCTGGTCTTCTACAAATGCAGTTCTAAGGAAAAATTATAGCTATGAATACCTACGTAAGAAAATCAGGCAGATCTCCAGCACCAGCCCAAACCCTCCATAGACACTGCCCCACCCCTTGCTGCAACTCCATCTACCAATGCTTTGAAATGCCTTTGCTGCCATCTTGGATTATTCCCAATGCCAATGCCACCATCTTTAGTTGGGGCAGCTTCCATCCTAGGACACCTGCCAGAGACTAGAAGTTCATTATCAAGGTACCTACAGGTTAGTTGTTGCTGTGGCCACCAACATGGACACTTAAATCCAGGAATATCAGTCAGGTCCTGAAAGATCTTCACCAAGGACCCTACAGATTTGGTTGCATCTGAGGAATCCTTTCTAGGTGTGCTAATTGCCACCACCTTGCTGCAGAGGGAGGAGAGAACCTTGCAAGTGGTCAGTAGGTAGGAAAAGAATGTGAGGGCATCATGATCCTGGCTCATCCAGCGAACCAGCCCAGCACCCACCTGGATCCCAAAGACAACTTGGGAGGACTTGTTGGGAACCAACATCAGCCTGGTCCATAGCTCCACTGAACACCTGTTCTCACCATTTTGGCAACCAGGTGGCCCTCTGGCTCCTTAATTCCCAGACTCCCAACCATTTCCTGGCCACCAATCAGCCCAGTGCCTGCAGCTACATGACTGGCACACAACTTTCAATCCCTGGTCCTGATTTGCCCAATACAGAATTTTGGGAAGCCATCCTTGTTTAGCAGAATCAGACTACGTTGTATCATGGGACAAAGAGGCCTGGCTTCTAGGAGCTGCCGGGAAGCATGTGGTGCTGCAAGGGAGTGGTTCCCTGTCTCTTGGAATTTTACCTCTCCGAGAATGACTTCCCTAACTCCACCCTATCCTGTCCATCACAGGAAACTACTCCCAGTCCTGTCCCCTTTTCCTGTATATTATAAATAAAGGAGAGTTGGGCAACTCCATGTTGTTTTAAGAGGCAAGAGCTGGTATGGCCAGACCCATCATGCACCCTCTCATGTGAAGAGAGTATTGACTCTTGTGTGTTCATTGAGTAGATAAGCTTTTTGGGTAATAGATAGAAAAACCACCAACATCCTCCTCTGGAAGTTAACCCTTTCCTCCTCCATGTGTGACGTGGCAGAGAGGACCTCCACACAGAACCACTTTCTGAGATAGGTGTTTATGTCCCAGCACTCAGCCCTCAGGACCTTCAAGGAGAGAGGTACCTGATTGGGAAGTCAAAAGGGCAGCAGTAGGAGAGACAAATTTAGGAACTAACTTATAGACTAGGAAGCGTGGAGTCCACAACTGAGGGAAGGAGCTAAGACCAGGCTCCTGTGTCACATGTGTGGACTCCAATGGAAAGTCCTGGGGTGAAGTCTTCCAGAGGGACTAGCAATTGCTATCTCATGCCTCCAAGAGTTCCTCCTCCAAGTCTAATCCTCCCACCTTAGCAACTGTCATCATCCTAAGGTGGAGTTACCAGCCAACTCCAGACAGAAGAGAAGGGAGGCAGAAAAGATATTGAACTCCAACAGAAACAATTGTTCAATTTTACTGAAAGACTTCTTTTTTCTTGTCCCCATTTTCTTTTCTTTCTTCTTTTTCATTACCCACTCTCATATCCCCATCATCTTTGAAGTCAAATATATTTCATGCATCAGGCTACTGAAGACTGGGAGGTGTGAATAGCATATTACAGTTTTGTTGTAGATTTTTTTTGTTTTTACATTTTTATCTTTTGTTTTTATTTTTTATCTTTCTTACTCTGTATTTCTGTCTTATTTATATGTATCATCCAAATCTCTTTCTCTATTTTCTAATGCTAACAAACAACGTCTTCTGATTTTGGTTTCATTCTTCCTATGTACTAGTACTTCTACATTCTCACTTCTTAACTCATTAACATTACATCCTACACCCTTCCCATCCTCTTTGTCTACCATTAGAAATTGTAGACTTTATTGCAAACCTACTGTTTATGCTGTAGATAATAATCTAACTCATCATCTCTGTTTATTACATTAAAACTGTTAATGTCTTAATAGGGGCTATTTGGTTTAAGGCTGCATTTTGTTTGTATTGGGTGCTGTTAGTATTAAAGGTGAGGTATTGGAAAACTGCAGAAACACTATAAACCTATAGGGGGAAACTGTAATACCTCAGATCTGCACTGCTAGAGGGGAAGATACATGAACAGCATTAAAAAACAAGGGAAGAAAGAGTCCCAAACAAACCTAGATGCTACAGAAATAGAATTCAATGACAGCATGGCAGAAGAAATGTCAGAAAAGGAGTTCAGAATGTACATAATTAAAATGATCTGTGAAGCAAAGAATAAGATAAGAGGGAAAATGCAGGCAACCAAGGATCACTTCAATAAACAGTTAAAAGAGCAAATGCAGGAAGCAAAAGATTATTTCAATAAAGTGACAGGGGAGGAGTTTCAAGATGGCGGCCTAGAGGGTGGCTGCATTTCATGTTGCTCCAGGACTCAGGATTCAAAAGAGGAGATATTGAGACACTTGGGACCAACTCAAAGCAGCCGGGTGACTCTCTCCCGTTGGGGAGGCATCCCGGATGGGACAGTAGTCCCGGAGCACAGGAAACTTTGTGAAGTAGAGCTGCCGACGAGACACCCCTTCCCCCGCTGGAGCAGTGAACTCGGACAACTGGGAGCATCGGAGAGGAGGCCGCTCAGCACAGCGCTGGGACTCGGAGCAACCACTGGGGCTCTGGTGGCTGCCGAGGGGAGGAGTGGCGAGGTGAGCTGTGTGGACTCAGAACACTGGGGCCTGCCCTGAGGAGGAGGAGGAGGAGCGTGGCCGCTTGGATTCGGAGTGACTGCACCAGGGCTACAGGCGGTTGCCAGAGGAGGAGCGGCGCGGCGAGCTGTTTGGACTTAGAGCGACGCTTCTGAACCCCGGGGCCTGCCCTGAGGATGAGGAGGAGGAAGAGGAACGTGGCCGCTTGGATTCGGAGTGGCTATACCAGAGCTACAGGCGGTTGCCAGAGGAGGGGCTGCGTGGCGAGCTGTTTGGACTCAGACCACTTCTGAACCCCGGGGCCTGCCTGGAGGAGTAGGAAGAGGAGGAGGAGGAGCGCAGTGGGTCGTTTGGGCCCGCAGTGACTGCATTAGAGCTCCAGGCAGCTGCTCAGAGGAGGAGGCGATTGGTGAGTTGTTTGGACTTAAAGCGACCGCTCCTGAACACAGGGGGGCTGCCTGGAGGAGAAGCGCTGTGGGTTGCTTGGTCTCGGGTGGCCACACCAGAGCTCCGGGTGGTTGCCCAGAGGACGCGTGCAGCGGGTCACGTGGATTCAGAGCCACTCAGAACGACCGCTCCTCAACACCAGGGGGGTTACCTGGAGGAGGAGGAGAAACAGGGAGGGTCATTTTGACTGGGAGTGATTGATTGCCCCGGGCTACGGGTGGTCGGTGGGAGGAGGAGGCACGCAGTGAGTTGCTTGGACTCCTAGTGACCGCACTGGAATACTGGGCGGCTGTCTGGAGGAAGAGGCGTGTGGCCGGTCTCTGGGACTCAGAGCGATTGTACAGGGCCCCAGGTGGCTGCTCAGAGGAGGGGCCGCATAGCCAGGTGATTAGGTACAGAGCAGGGTCCCAGATATAGGACCCAGGATATAGGAGGCTTCTTGGTGGAAGAGCCGCAAAGAGACACGCTTAGGGCGGAGCGAAGGTTCCAGGCCTGCGGGCAGATTCTCTGAGGAGGGGCAGCCTAAGGAGATTCATCTGTGAAGGGTGAGGCTCCCAGGCCCAGGAGGTAGGGCCAGGCCCCTGGGACTTTGCAGAGGAAGGCAGCCCAGCCCAAGTGGTAGCTGTAAATTGAGGGGAACCTCTAGGAGGGAACTGACCAGAGACACCTCCCCACCGGGTGAGTCTTCCCTGCTGGGTGAGGTTTCCCCACAAGGACGGTAAAACCAGAGACACAGGCCCAAACAGGCCTTGCTTCAGCCCGCAGCCTAGTGCCTCTTTGGATGACCATTGGTCAACAAGTGGAGGCACCTCTGCCCACTAGCAGGGAATATACCCCACCTGAAGGCCACCACTCCTAGACAGGCAGCTTCCTTGTGGAGCACCGCATTATCAACTTCCTCCAAGACTTCAGCCTACTGAAGGCTAAGAGGGGATATATATAGAAATCTTCAGGGACATTGTAAGTCAATAGAGGAAATCTGCAATATCTCAGCGGTCCACTGATACCTGAACAATATGAGAAAACAAGGAAAGAAAATGCTGCAAACAAATCTAGGTGTTACATCAATAAAACCCAATGACAGCATGGCAGAAGAAATGACAGAAAAGGAGTTCAGAATGTACATAATTAAAATGATCAGAGAAGCAAATGAAGAGATGAAAGAGCAAATGCAGGCATTGAATGATCGCACTAATCGACAGTTAAAAGAGCAAATACAGGATGCAAAAGATCATTTCAATAAAGAGTTAGAGATATTGAAAAATAACCAAACAAAAATCCTTGACATGAAGGAAACAATAAACCAAATTAAGAAGTCTATAGAAAGCATATCCAGTAGGATAGAACACCTGGAAGACAGAACCTCAGACATTGAAGACAAAATATTTAACCTTGAAAACAAAGTTGAACAAACAGAGAAGATGGTAAGAAATCATGAACAGAATCTACAAGAACTATGGGATATCATGAAAAGGCCAAATTTAAGAATTATTGGGATTGAGGAAGGCCTAGAGAAACAAACCAAAGGAATGAACAATTTATTCAATGAAATAATATCAGAAAATTTCCCAAATATGAAGAATGAAATGGAAAATCAAGTTCAAGAGGCTAATAGGACTCCAAATAAAATTACAACAGACCCACACCAAGGCACATTATAATGAAAATACCTA
This sequence comes from Sciurus vulgaris, assembly GCF_902686455.1. NCBI lineage: Eukaryota > Metazoa > Chordata > Mammalia > Rodentia > Sciuridae > Sciurus > Sciurus vulgaris. The sequence continues at coordinate 118,917,462 of NC_136461.1, read as the reverse complement.
ACATACAAAATAAAGACAGAATTTTAAAGGCTGTGAGAGACAAAAACAAAATTACATTCAGGGGGAAACCAATACGGATATCAGCAGATTTTTCAATCCAGACCCTAAAAGCTAGAAGGGCCTGGAACAACATTTTTCAAGCCCTGAAAGAAAATGGATGCCACCCAAGAATCTTATACCCAGCAAAACTTACCTTCAAATTTGACGATGAAATAAAATCCTTCCATGATAAACAAAAGCTAAAAGAATTTACAAAAAGAAAGCCAGCATTACACAACATTCTCAGCAAAATATTCCATGAGGAAGACATGAAAAACAAAGAAGCAAATCAGCAAAGGGAGGAATTATCCTAAAGGAAGTGTCAAAAAAAGGAGGAAACAAGTTGTGTCAAACAAATAAATAAATAAAATTTTAAAAATGAACCAAATGACCGGGAAACCAAATCATATCTCAATAATAACCCTGAATGTTAGTGGCCTGAATTCATCAATCAAAAGACATAGACTGGCAGATTGGATTAAAAAGAAAGATCCAACATTATGTTGCCTACAAGAGACTCACCTCATAGAAAAAGATACCCATAGACTAAAGGTGAAAGGAAGGGGAAAAACATACCATGCACATGGACTCAGCAAAAAAGCTGGAGTATACATCCTCATTTCAGATAATGTGGACTTCAAGCCAAAGTTAGTCAGAAGGGATAAAGAAGGTCATTTCATACTGCTTAAGGGAAGCATAAATCAGCAAGATATAACAATCATAAACATCTATGCCCCAAACAGTGGCTCATCCATGTACGTCAAACAAATCCTTCTCAATTTCAGAAACCAAATAGACCATAACACAATAATAGTAGGTGATTTTAACACGCCTCTCTCACCACTGGACAGATCTTCCAAACAAAAATTGAACAAAGAAACCATAGATCTCAATAACACAATCAATAATTTAGACTTAACGGACATTTATAGAATATACCATCCAACCAAGAGCGAATACACTTTCTTCTCAGCAGCACATGGATCTTTCTCTAAAATAGACCATATATTATGCCACAAAGCTAATGTTAGCAAATACAAGAAGATAGAGACACTACCATGTATTCTATCAGATCATAATGGATTGAAGTTAGAAATAAATGAAAGAGTAAAACACAGAAACTATTCCAACATCTGGAGATTAAACAATATGCTATTATATGATGAATGGATAACAGAAGATATTAGGAAGGAAATTAAAAAATTCTTAGAGGTAAATGAGAACAAAGAAACATCATATCAAAATCTCTGGGACACTATGAAAGCAGTACTTAGAGGGAAATTTATTTCATGGAGCGCATTTAATGAAAGAAGTAAAACTCAACAAATAAACGACCTAACACTACAGCTCAAAGCCCTAGAAAAAGAACAGACCAGCACCAAAAGTAGTAGAAGACAGGAAATAGTTAAACTCAGAGCTGAAATCAATGAAATTGAAACAAAAGAAACAATACAAAAAATTGACAAAATAAACAGTTGGTTCTTCGAAAAAATAAACAAAATTGATAAACCTTTAGCCACACTAACAAAGAGAAGACGAGAGAAAACCCAAATCACTAAAATTCGGAATGAACAAGGAAATATCACAACAGACAGGATTGAAATACAAAACATAATTAGAAGCTATTTTGAAAATCTATACTCCAACAAAATAGAAAATTTCGAAGACATCAACAGGTTTCTAGAGACATATGAATTGCCTAAACTGAACGAGGAGGACATACACAATTTAAATAGACCAATTTCAAGTACTGAAATAGAAGAAGTCATCAAAAGCCTACCAACAAAGAAAAGTCCAGGACCAGACGGGTTCACAGCCGAGTTCTACAAAACCTTTAAAGAAGAGCTCATTGCAATACTTCTCAAAGTATTCCATAAAATAGAAGAGGAGGGAACCCTCCCAAACTCATTCTATGAAGCCAATATCACACTGAAACCTAAACCAGACAGAGACTCATCAAGGAAAGAAAATTTCAGACCAATATCCTTAATGAACATGGACGCAAAAATTCTCAACAAAATTTTAGCAAATCGCATACAAAAACATATTAAAAAGATAGTGCACCATGATCAAGTGGGTTTCATCCCAGGGATGCAAGGTTGGTTCAACATCAGGAAATCAATAAACGTAATTCACCATATCAATAGACTTAAAGTCAAGAGTCACATGACTATTTCAATAGATGCAGAAAAAGCATTTGATAAAATACAGCACCCCTTCATGCTCAAAACACTAGAAAAAATAGGGATAGTGGGAACGTTCCTTAACATTGTAAAGGCCATTTATGCTAAGCCCGTGGCTAATATCATTCTAAATGGTGAAAAACTGAAAGCATTCCCCCTAAAAACTGGAACAAGGCAGAGATGCCCTCTTTCGCCACTTCTATTCAACATCATTCTTGAGACTCTGGCCAGAGCAATTAGACAAACCAAAGAAATTAAAGGGATACGAATTGGAAAAGAAGAACTCAAACTATCCCTGTTAGCTGATAACATGATTATATATTTAGAGGAACCTGGAAATTCCACCAGAAAACTCTGAGAACTCATAAGTGAATTCAGTAAAGTAGCAGGTTACAAGATCAATGCTCATAAATCCAATGCATTTTTATACATAAGTGATGAATCTTCAGAAAGAGAAATTAGGAAAAATACCCCATTCACAATAGCCTCGAAAAAAATAAAATACTTGGGAATCGATCTCACAAAAGAGGTGAAAGACCTCTACAATGAGAACTATACAACACTAAAGAAAGAAATTAAAGAACACCTTAGAAGATGGAAAGATCTTCCATGTTCTTGGACAGGAAGAATTAATATTGTCAAAATGGCCATACTACCTAAAGTGCTATACAAATTCAATGCAATTCCAATTAAAAATCCCAATGACGTACCTTACAGAAATAGAGCAAGCAATTATGAAATTCATCTGGAAGAATAAGAAACCCAGAATAGCTAAAGCAATCCTTAGCAGGAAGAGTGAAACAGGGGGTATTGCAATACCAGATCTTCAACTCTACTACAAAGCAATAGTAACAAAAATGGCATGGTATTGGTACCAAAATAGAAAGGTAGATCAATGGTACAGAATAGAGGACACGGACACAAACCCAAATAAATACAATTTTCTCATACTAGACAAAGGTGCCAAAAATATGCAATGGAGAAAAGATAGACTCTTCAACAAATGGTGCTGGGAGAATTGGAAATCCATATGCAACAGAATGAAACTAAACCCCTATCTCTCACCATGCACGAAACTAAACTCAAAATGGATTAAGGACCTCGGAATCAGACCAGAGACCCTGCATCTTATAGAAGAAAAAGTAGGTCCTGATCTTCAACATGTCGGCTTAGGACCAGACTTCCTTAACAGGACTCCCATAGCACAAGAAATAAAAGCAAGAATCAATAACTGGGATAGATTCAAACTAAAAAGCTTTCTCTCAGCAAAGGAAACTATCAGCAATGTGAAGAAAGAGCCTACAGAGTGGGAGAATATCTTAGCCAATCATACTTCAGATAGAGCACTAATCTCCAGAATCTATAAAGAACTCAAAAAACTCTACTCCAAGAATTCAAATAATCCAGTCGACAAATGGGCTAAGGAAATGAATAGACACTTCACAGAAGATCTACAAGCAATCAACAAACATATGGAAAAATGTTCAACATCTCTAGTAATTAGAGAAATGCAAATCAAAACCACCCTAAGATTCCATCTCACCCCAATTAGAATGGCGATTATCAAGAATAGGAGCAACAACAGGTGTTGGCGAGGGTGTGGGGGAGAAAGGTACACTCATACATTGCTGGTGGGGCTGCAAATTAGTGCAGCCACTCTGGAAAGCAGTGTGGAGATTCCTTAGAAAACTTGGAATGGACCCTCCATTTGACCCAGCTATCCCACTCCTTGGCCTATACCCAAAGGACTTAAAATCAGCATACTACAGAGACACAGCCACATCAATGTTCATAGCTGCTCAATTCACAATAGCCAGACTATGGAACCAACCTAGATGCCCTTCAATTGATGAATGGATAAAGAAACCGTGGTATATATATACAATGGAATATTACTCAGCCATAAAGAATGATAAAATTATGGCATTTGCAGGAAAATGGATGGAATTGGAGAATATCATGCTAAGTGAGATAAGCCAATCTCAAAAAGCCAAAGGATGAATGATATCGCTAATAAGTGGATGATGACACATAAAGGGGGGGAGGGAAGGGTTAGTGTTAGGGTTAGAGTTAGGGTTAGGGAGGGGGGCAAGTATGGAGGAAGGAAGCACTGTATAGAGGGAAAAGAGGGGTGGGAGGGGTGGGGGAAGGGAAAAAATAACAGAATGAATCAAACAACATTGTTCTATGTAAATTTATGATTACACAAATGGTATGCCTTTACGCCATGTACAAACAGAGAAACAACATGTATCCCATTTGTTTACAATAAAAAATAAATAAATTAATTAATTAATAAATAAATAAATAAATAAAGTGACAGGGATTCTAAACAAAAAAACAAATCCTTGAAAGAAACTAAAAACCAAATTAAAAACACAATATAAAGCATTACCAACAGAGGAGATTACTTATAAGACAGAACCTCAGATAATGAAGAGAAAATATTTAATCTTGCAAATAAAGATGACCACACAGAGAAGATGGTAAGAAATCATGAATGGAACCTCCAACAATGATGGGATATCATGAAAAGACCCAAATTTAACAATTATTGGGGTTCAGGAAACAAACCAAAGGAACGAAAAATGTATTCAATGAAATAATATTGGAAAATTTCTGAAACCTGAAGACTGAAATAGAAAATAAAATACAAGAGGCTTACAGAACACCAAATGCACAAAATTACAATGCCACACCAAGGCACATTATAATTAAAATACCTCACATATAAAATAAAGATACGATTTTAAAGACTACAAGAGAAAAGTGTCAGATTACATATAAGGGGAAAACAATACAGATATCAGCAGATTTCTCAGTCCAGACCCTAAAAGCAGGAAGGGCCTAGAACAATATATTTCAAGCTCTGAAAGAACATGGATGCCAATCAACAATCTTATACCCAGCAAAACTAACCTTCAGATTTGATGATGACATGAAATCTTTCCACAATAAACAAAAGTTAAAAGAATTTACAAATAGAAAGCCTACAGAACATTCTCAGCAAAATATTTCATGAGGAGGAAATGAAAAACAACAATATAAATCAGCAAATGGAGGAACTACCCTAAAGGAAAAGCCAATCAAAGGAGAGACCAAGTGAAGTTAAAAACCAAAAATAAGCCAAAATGACTGGGAATACAAATCATATCACAATAATAACCCTGAATGTTAATAGTCTAAACTCATCAATCAAAAGACATAGACTGGCAGACTGGATTAAAAAGAAGGACCCAACAATATGTTTCCTCCAAGAGGCTCATCTCATAGGAAAAGACATCCACAGACTAAAGGTGAAACGTTGGGGAAAAACAAACATACCATGCACATAAACTCAGTAAAAAAGCAGGGGTCTACATCCTCATATCAGATAATGTGGATTTCAAACCTAAGTTAGTCAGAAGGGATAAAGAAGGACATTTCATACTACTTCAGGGAACCATACATAAACAAAACATAATAATCATAAATATTTATGCGCCAAACAAGGATATGTCAAACAAACCCTTCTCAATTTCAGGAATAAAATAGACCACAAGACAATAGTATGGGTGACTTTAACACACCATTCTCACCACTGGATAGATCTTCTAAACAAAAACTGAACAAAGAAAACATAGAACTCAATAATACTATCAATAGTTTCAACTTAATGGACATATGTAGAATATTCCGTCCATCAACAGCAAATACACTTTTTTCTTAGTAGCACATGGATCCTTCTCTAAAATAGACCATATGTTATGCCACAAAGCAGCCCTTAGCAAATACAAAAAAACAGAGATGCTTCCTTATATTCCAACAGATCATAATGGAATGAAATTAGAACTCAATGATAAAATAAAAAATAGAAACTACTCCAATACCTGGAGACTAAAGAATATACTATTGAATGATGTATGGATAGCAGAAGACATCAGGGAGGAGGTAAAATAATTCTTAGAGTTAAAAGAAAACAATGATACAATATATCAAAATCTTTGGGACACAATGAAAGCAATACCAAGATGAAAATTCATTGCAGAGGGCTCATTCAATAAAAGAATGAAAATCAACCAATAAGTGACATAATATTACACCTCGAAGACCTATAAGAAGAGATCAACACCAAAAGTAGTAGAAGATGGGAAATAATTAAAATCAGAGCTGAAATCAAAGAAATTGAAACAAAAGAAACAATTCAAAAAATTGACAAAAGAAAAATTGGTTCTTTGAAAAACTGAACAAAATTGATAAACCCTTACCCACACTAATAAAGGAGAGAGAAAAATGAGAAAAATCAAATTATTAAAATTTGTGAAGAAAAAGGAAATATGAGAGAGAACATTGAAGTACAAAATATAATTAGAAGCTATTTTGAAAATCTATACTCCAACAAAATAGAAAATCTCAAAGACATCAACAAATTTCTAGAGACATATGATCCACCCAAATTGAGTCAGGAGGACATACAGAGTTTAAACACATCAATTTCAAGCAATGATATAGAAGTAGCCATCAAAAGTCTATGAATGAAGAAAAGCCTGAGACCAGATGGATTCTCATGCAAGTTCTACAAGAAATTCAAAGAACTAATTCAAATACTCCTCAAAGTATTCACTGAAATAGAAAAGGAGAGAACCCTTCCTAACTCACTTTACAAAGATAGTACCACCTGATGCCAAAAGCAGACAAAGACACATCGTGAAAACTTCAGACCAATATCCCTGATGAACATAGATGCAAAAATTTTTAATAAAATTCTGGTAAATCACATACAAAAACATTAAAAACATAGTGCACAATGATCAAGTGGGTTTCACCCCAGGGATAAAAGCTTGGTTCAATATTCAGAAATCAACTAATGTAATTCACCACATCAAAAGACTTAAAACTAAAAATCACATGATTATTTCAATAGATGCAGAAAAAGCAATTGACAAAATACAGCACCCCTTCAGGCTCAAAACACTAGAAAAAATAGGGATAGTAGGAACATACCTCAACATTGTAAAGGATATCTTTTCTAAGTCCATGGCCAACATCATTTTCAATGGAGAAAAAAAATGAAAGCATTCCCTCTAAAAACTGGAACAAGACAGGGATGCCCTTTTTCACCACTTCTATTCAACATCATCCTTGAAACTCTAGCCAGAGCAATTAGACAGAAAAAAAATTAAAGGCATACAAAAGGAAAAGAAGAACTCGAACTATCACTATTTGCTGAGGACATCATTCTATATTTAGAGGATCCAAAAAACTCCACCAGAAAACTTCTAGAACTCATAAATGAATTCATCAAAGTAGCAGGATATAAAATCAACACTCATAAATCAAATGCATTTCTATTCATAAGTGATGAATCCAGTGAAAGAAAAATTAGGAAAACTACTCCATTCATAATAGCTTGAAAAAAATAAAATACTTAGGAATCAATTTAACAAAAGAGGTGAAAGACTTCTACAATGAAAATGACAGAACCCTAAAGAAAGAAATTGAAGAAAACCTAAGAAGACAAAAAGATCTCCCATGTTCTTGGATAGGCAGAATTAATATGGTCAAAGGCCATAATACCAAAAGTGCTATACAAATTCAATGCAATTAGAATCAAAATCCCAATAATGTACATCATATAAATAGAGCAAGCAATTGTAAAATTCATTTGGAAGATAAGAGACTCAGAATAGTCAAAGCAATTTTGAGCAGGAAGAGTGAAGCAGGAGGTATCACAATACCAGACCTTCAACCACACTACAGAGCAAAGTAACAAAAACAGCATAGTATTGACACCAAAAAAGATAGGTAGACCAATGGTACATAATAGAGGACACAGAGACAAACCCACATAAATACAGTTATCTCACACTAGATAAAGGTACCAAAAACATGCAATGGAGAAAAGATAGCCTTTTCAATGCATAGTACTGGGAAAACTGGAAATCCATATACAGCAAAATGAAATTAAACCCCTATCTCTCACCCTGCACAAAACTCGACTCAAAATGGATCAAAGACCTAGGAATTAGACCAGAGACCCTACAGCAAATAGAAGAAAAAGTAGGCCCAAATCTTCATCATGTTGCCTTAGGACGAGACTTCCTTAACAAGACTTCCAAAGCCACAAGACATAAAAGCAGGAATCAATAAATGGGATGGATTCAAACTCAAAATTTTTTTTTTTTCTCACCAAAGGAAACAATCAACAATGTGAAAAGAGAGGCTACAGAGTGGGAAAAAAATCTTTCCCAAACCCACCTCAGATATAGCACTAATCTCCAGAATTTATAAAGAACTCAAAAGATTTTACACCAAGAATATAAAGAACCCAGCCAATAAATGAGCTAAGAAACTGAGCAGACACTCACAGAAGATTTACAAGTGATCAATAGATGCAGGAAAAAACATCCAACATCTCTAGTAATAAGAGAAACACAAATCAAAACTACCCTAAGATTTCATCTCACCCCAAGTAGAATGGGTATTATCAAGAACAAGCAACAACAGGTGTTGGTGAGGATGTGGGGAAAAAGGTGTACTCACACATTACTGGTTGGATTGCAAATTGGTGCAGCCACTCTGGAAAACAGTATGAAGATTCCTTAGAAAACTTGGAATGGAACCACCATTTGACCCAGCTATCCCACTTCTTGGCCTATACACAAAAGACTTAAAATCAGCATAATACAGTGAGTGACACAGCCACGTCAATGTTTATAGCAGCTCAGTTCACAATACCTAGATTGTGGAACCAACCGAAATGCCCTTCAATAGATGAATAGATAAAGAATCTGGGGTATACATACACAATGGAATATTATTCAGCTGTAAAGAAGAATAAAATTATGTTTTTTGCAGGTAAATGCATGCAGTTGGAGAATATCATGCTAACTGAAATAAACCAATTTGAAAAAACCAAAGGACAGATGTTTTCCCTGATAAGTGGATGAGGTTACATAGCAGGGGAGGGGGAGGGTATGGAAAGAATAGAGGAGCATTGGAATTATATAGAGGGAAATGAGGGGTGGAGAGGAGTTGAGGGGAAGAGAAGATAATGGAATGAGACGACATCATTACCCTATGTACATGTATGATTACACAAACAATTTGACTCTACATCATGTACGACCAGAGAAATGAAAAGTTATACCCCATTTGTGTACAATGAATCAAAAAAAATTAAATTAAAAAAAAAACTGATAAAACCAGGATTCTATACCCAGAAAATCTCTTTCAAAAATTAAGGTGAAAAACAAACTATTTCAAAAATAAAAACTGAATAAATTTGCTGCCAGCACATGTACACTATGAGAAATATAAAAAGGAATTTCTTCTGCTTGAAGGAAAAGGATGCTAGAGGAAACCTGGGATCCACAGAAAACAATGAAGAGGGTCAGAAATGGTAAACGCATCAGTAAATGCTAAAGATTTTTTCTTATTTTTAAATTTAATTTGAAGGTGACCATTAAGAGCCAAAACAATGGCCAATTATTATAAATTAAATTCATATATAAAAGTAAAATGTAAGTTACTCATACACAATGATCAAGGGGGAAAAATTGGAAATATTCTGCTGTACAGTTCTTAACTATCTATTATGTGGTATAATATAATGTAAAACCAGTCTGTGATACAACAAAAAAATTAATAGTGAATGCTGGGGCACTGATGGACTTAGACAAACATAGCCAAGAAGCTACTCTTGGTTCTAAATAAAATTCGGAAAAGGAACAAGGAAGGTGGGGAAAACAGGAAACTACTGGTAAGATACTAGACTTAAACCAGATCCAAAATTATATCGCATTAATTTAACACATTACATGCAAATAGCCAAAACACTCATTTAAAATCACAGATTGTCATATAGAATAAAAAATAAAATCCAACTATCTGCAGTCTAGAGAAAATACACTTTAAGAACAAAGACAGCTGTAGAATGAATTGGACATAACTTTCCTATCCTTATATATGAATACAGAACCAATGTAACACCCCATCATGTACAACCACAGTAATGGGATCCTAACTGGAAAAAGTTATACTTATTCTATGTACATATAATATGTTAAATTACACTATACTCACATATATATCTAGAAAGAAAGGATGAATAAATAAATAGAACAAAGGTTCAAAGAAGATGGCAAAAGATGTACTTCAAAACCTGATAATAAGAAAGCAAGATTTACTATTTTAATGTCAGAGTAGAATTCAGGATAAGGGCTACCAGACATAAAAGAGAGAATGTAATAATGATAAAAGGGTCAATGCACCAGGCAAATCTAATCTCATATATGTATGCACATAAAAATTGAACTTAGAAAAACCTGCGACAAATAGGAAAAAACGTTAGAAATGAAAGGGAAAACATTTACATCCAGAGTAACTAGGCAGAAAAAAGTAAGGATATAGAAGATTTGAAAAACAACCTGACATAAATTTATAAGGGAGTCCACCCACCAGCAGAACACCTTCTTTTCCAGTGCACATGGAATATTCACACAGAAAGACTGCATACATCAAACAACTCTCACTAGATTTGAAAAGATTGAAATCACACAAAATATATTTTGGGAATCAAACTGAAAGCCAATAACTAAAATACCCACGCAAAATCAACAAATATGTGACCATCACATAATATACTTTTAAATAATCCATAGTTCAAAAATAAGAAACACACTTATTACCTTTCAGGTTAGCAGCTACATACACTCCTGGGGATTTACTCAAGATAAGTAAAATCATGACCACAAAAAGGCTATGCATAAATATTCACAGCAGCTTCCTTCCTGACAGCCCAGGATTATAAATCACCAAATTTTTGTGACTAGCTTAATTCAGAAACACTAGTATGTATTCCCACGCAAGGAAATGCTACACAAAAACAAAAAGAAGGAACTAGAGATAAATGGAGCATGGATGAGCCTCAAGAACATTGTGTTAAGTGAAGAACAGAAACATACATTCCATTTATATACAATTCTCAGACTGGTAAAACAAAAAGAGGCACAATATAGACTAACACAGACTACTTCTGGGATTAACAAGAAGACATGACGGTCCTTGGGGAACTAAAAAGTTTCTGTGAGTTCTGGGAAGATGGAAAGTTAATTAGATGGGAAATATATTCATTGAACTATAACTAGGAGCGCCTTCTTATATGCAAATTAACAGTTTATTTTATTCAAAAAAGGTTGAACAAGACTGATAAGATTTTATAGGGGGGATGCTCAGAAGAGAAGTAATATATTAGCTCTTTGCAGCTCAGAAAAATCTTCATGGTAAAGGGGTGTTGAAATTGGACTTTGAAGAAGGGAAAGAAACATGATCTAGGTCACCCGAGGAGTGATTCGTGAGCAGCGTTTATTTATACACAGAATATTTTGTGAAAAGACAAGTTAAGGACTGGGGATATAGTCAGTTGGTAGAGTGCTTGCGTCACAACACAAGGCCCTGGGTTCAATCACAAGCGCTGAAGGAAAAAAAAAAAAAAAGGGATAGGTAAACTTTTTAAATCACATGTCACATAAAATTCCAGATTTCCAGTTTTCTTGAGAAACACAGGTTATAGTCAAGCCAGAGTTTGACTTTATATGTGACAGTAGGCCACTGTAGCTTTGCACAGGACATGGATTTTCCAGCTCAGGACACAGCCTATCACCCAATGACCAACACATGCACTTCCACCAGGCCCGTACCTGCTCACGGCCAGCAGGAAAGCATAGGAGTTTGCACTCCTCTTTGTACAGAATCACTTGGGCTTAAAAACTTTTAATGCAAGAGAAAAGACTCAAACTCTTTTAGGTAAGTGTTCACAGGATTGATGATTATTTTTTGACATCTCCAGGTTAACTCTCCATTCATCCTCTTTTGCTAAGCAGGCAAGAACTGCAGTCTTGGGAACTTGACTCTTGGGCTCTAGACAGGCAGATGGCCAGAAGACTCACAGGATGTCTTCATAGAGACTGTGAGGGAATAGTGAGGGAGACACAGTTAGGAAAAAGAGAAGAGGGAATGGAGCAGGGAATGAGGGAAGAGCAGATGGAAGAGGAGACTTACCGGTGTCTCCTCATCCACAAGGTTAAGCCTAGAATGAGCATAAAGAGTAACGCCAGGCATGTCAGTAGGATGGTCAAGCCCACAGAGTTGTGGCTCCCATCTGCATGGGGGAACACAGGATGTGTGTCAGCACAGGACCCCTCCCTGAATCAAGTTCCCTGGGCTAGTATGTTTGAGAAGCCAGCTGCCTCTTTCCTCCCCCATTTAAAGCATCAACTTCTATTCCTCAGAAGGTAGACTCCAGTTCTTTTCTCCTGGCCTGAGAATCCCTAATCCAGTTCATTTCAGTATGTAATAATGTATAGCATACAGGTGAGGCTTTGTAGCTAGGCAGAACTGAATCTATATCCAGCTCTTCCACCTTCTATGTGAATTCGGTAAGTTAACCTACCTTACCCTCAATTACCTCATTTGTAAAATAAGAATAATAGTAATTGCTTCAAAGAAGAGTGGTGATGCTCAGGTAAAACACTGGATGCTGAGTAGCCAGCTCCCACTCTAAGTCTGTGAGCCCCATTTGGCTGGGAAATAAATCTTCCCAGGATTCTGTTTTCATTTTCTTTGAAGTAATGGTGGTTGAACCCTAGAGTCTGGGACAAACCACTGAGCTGCATCCCTAGCCTGTTTCATTTTATCTTTGAGACAAGGTCTCCCTAAATGGGCTGGGCTGGCCACCAACATGCAATTCTCCTGGATTAACCTCCCCAGTCGCAGGATTATAGGTGTGTGCTCTCATGCCCAGCATCCAGGGATTCTTTCTTTGCCCACTTTCAGCTTTCAGATCTCTAAGATTTTTTCAGTCTCACTTCCTCTTCTATTTAATACACTTGACCTCACTCCTATTTTAGTTTCCAGTCTCTATTTTCCTCCTTTCAGTATCTGGAATCTCATCCTTCTATCCCTCCTATGTGTGTGGCAACCCCATCCTTCCCAGTCCTTCCCTCTATTCTTGAGCACCGCCTCCCCACCTTCTCCAGCTGGGCCCTAGCATTTCTCACCCCAGTAGAGGACAAGATCCTGTCCTCCTAGACTGCTGTGCTTCACTCTGCAAGCCAGGCCAGCCGCCTCCCCAGCTGCCACATCCAGGGTTGCTTGGAGATACCATGTTTCATCACCATTGGGCAAGAAGTCACCTCTCTGAGTGCCCTGCTGCTCCTGCTCACCCCGCATCCACATCACCCACACTGGCTGTGGGTAGAACCCAGACACATGGCACACCAGCAGCAGACGGCCAGGTCCAGGACTGGGGCCCCTGGACAGCCAGGCCTCGGGCTTCACTGTATCCAACAAAGAACAAGGAAACCTTCAGTTGAGAACCCTGCATCAGGGGTACCAGGCTGCCTCCCAGGTTAATGTTCCCCACATGCCACTTTTGGAGATGAAGTCTCCAGGGAGATTTGATTCCTTTGTGTCACCCATCTCTGATCCTCCTCCCCGTCCCCTGATCTCAGCACCCTATAAATGCCTCACCTCCCTACTCTAACACCCTGAGCTCAGCTGGAGCACATGGCATGTTTCAGACATTGTCTGAAGCAATTCTGACCCACAGGGTTGATTTAATTCTACTCATGGAACCCAACAGGTACTCAGTGACAGTGGGTGATATCAACAAATACCCTCACACCTTATGCACCCCCTCCTTTGTCTTGTTCTTTCTGTGATGTTAAAGGAAAGCAAACCCCTGGATGGCAAAACCTAGATGGAGGCTGTGTGTACGTTGGGGGAGAAGACAGCAGGCTGACCTTGCTTCTCCAGTTCCGACTTCCCTTTCTCTAGGATGCCATTGACTAATTGTGGACAGGTGTCTCTGAGGAGCCCCTGCAGGATTTCAGATGTCCCCCGGTCCTGGTTGAGTACTTTCACCACGGATTCTACCAAATGTGGGGCATGTGGGGCAGGCTCCCAAGCAGAACCTTGGAAACTCAGGATATATTTTCCTTCATATGCTGCATACACAAAGTTCTCTGAGATGTTCCCAGGGTGCACCTCACAGCCTGCAGACAACTGAAGCTCAATGGGATCTGTGGAGAGAAATGCATAGAAATCAAGGAAGGATTAAAAGACTGAAAGGGATGAAGGAAAAGAGATTGCTATGAGAGTTACATTGAGGACCCACAGTGTAAGGAAATAACAATGGGTGGCCTGAAGCAGGCAGGAAAAAGGGTATTTTGAGCACTCAGGAACCGGGGCATCTGCAGGCAGAAGTGGAAGTCCACAGAGGTGGAGAAAGCACAGAATCACATACACTGAAATTCCCAGTTTCCCAGTGGGGCTTCCGTGTCCTTTCTCTCACCAGGGGTGCCTGCCCAGAATCCCATTCCCTCAACTTACACTCTAAAGACAGCATTTTGGCGAATTCCTGTACGTCCCTGGTGAAGCTGCTTCGATAACCCCGAAATACAGATTGCAGTTGGCTGCTGAAGGTGCCCTGAGCCCAGGGCTTCACAGAGTCAATCTTGTCCGACGCATTGCTCCATCTGTGCGTCTGCAGCTCCCCCAACCACGCCAAGCCATCTGTGCGCCACCAGCTGCTATTAGCGAAGGATGTGATCTGGAGGCAGCGGAAGAGGAAACTCCTTCCCAGAACTGGAGGCAATAAACACTGAATGAGCACGGCGAGGGGCCAACAGAGCAGAGAGCACTGAGAAGGAAGGAAGCAACAGCAGCAAATGACTCCAAGAAAGAGGGACTGTGTGTGCGAATCCTGAGGGACTGTGTGCCAGAGCCTCTGGGTCTCTGGTGGATCCGTGCGCTCCAGCCTCTGGCCAGAGACCAGTCCTCACGCCAGCGCCTCCGTCAGTCCTAAACCCGCTCCCTCTCTCCGCCCTCGAGGGCGAGTACCCGGGCGCCCTGGTTCCACTCACCCTCAGAACTTCCCCAAACCTGCGGGAGCACCCACAACAGCAGGAACAGGACGCGCCCCATGTCGCCGAGTGTGGGAATCCTGTGGGCTCCGCCCATCCCAAGACGCCCTTCCGCGCCCCGCCCCCAGCAGCCTCCACTTGCTCCGCTTGGGCGGGGTTGCCACCCAAGTCCCAGGTCCGGTGCAGGCAGCTGCCCGACTCCTGCTGCCCTGACTTCCTGACTTTGGCTCTTCTGCTGGACTGTGCTCTCGCTCTTAGCTGCTGCAGCTGCAAAGAGCCTTGGGTGGGATGGGAGGAGTCCCGAGGCTGCCGCTCACTTCATTGGGTTTCACAACCAACTTGTCTCACAATCTGTTTCAATGAAGAAGGAATTTGAAACAGCGCGTGCGGAACCTTACAAGTGTTTTCTCAGTGTTCAGAGAGGACATGGGGTGCATCCGTGTTAGACTCCAACAGGGCAGAAAAAAAAAGAAAGAAAGAATTTAGTTTACTGGTGGGTGTCTGCAGGTGGAAAGCCTATGGGTGATTTTGATTTGTTTTACAATTTAAGTCTTCCAAGAATTCTACAAGTGACTCTACTACATTGACCATAAAATACAACATTAAAACTAATTGTCTAGTATTATTGTGTTGTGGTCTATTTGATTACTGGAATTGAGAAGGATTTGTTTGACGTACATGGATGAACCAATGTTCGGGGCATAGATATTTATGATTGTTAAGTCTAGCTGATTTATGCTTCCCTTAAGCAGTATGTAATGTCCTTCTTTATCCCTTCTGACTAGTTTTGGCTTGAAGTCCACATTATCTGAAATGAGGATGGATACTCCAGCTTTTTTGCTGTGTCCATGTACATGGTATGTTTTTCCCATCCTTTCACCTTTAGTTTATGGGTATCTCTTTCTATGAGATGAGTCTCTTGCAGGCGGCATATTGTTGGATTTTTCTATTTAATCCAATCTGCCAGCCTATGTCTTTTGATTGATGAGTTCAGGCCATTAACATTCAGGTTTATTATTGGGATATGATTTGTATTCCCAGTCATTTGACTGATTTTTGTTTTTTAACATGATTTGGTTTCTCCTTTATTTGGCTATTCCTTTAGGCTAGTTCTTCCCGTTGCTGATTTGCATCATTGTTTTTCATCTCTTCCTCATGGAATATTTTGCTGAGAATGTTCTGTAATGCCAGCTTTCTTTTTGTAAATTCCTTTAGCTTTTTTGATAGATTCTCCAAACAAAAACTGAATAAAGAAACCATAGATCTCAATAACACAATCAACAATTTAGACTTAATGGACATATATAGAATATACTATCCAACAAAGAACAAATACACTTTCTTCTCAGCAGCACATGGATTCTTCTCTAAAATAGACTATATTTTATGCCACAAAGCTAATGTTAGCAAGTACAAGAAGATAGAGATACTACCATGTATTCTATCAGATCATAATGGATTGAAATTAGAAATAAATGACAGAATAAAAAACAGAAACTTCTCTAATACCTGGAGATTAAATAATACACTATTATATGATGAATGGATAACAGAAGACATCAGGAGGGAAATAAAAAATTCTTAGAAGTAAATGAGAACAGAGAAACATCATATCAAAATCACTTGGAAACTATGAAAGCAGTACTTAGAGGAAGATTTATTTCATGGGGCGCATTCAACAAAAGAAGTAGAAATCAACGTATAAACGACTTAACACTACAGCTCAAAGCCCTAGAAAAAGAAGAGCAGACCAACACCAAAAGTAGTAGAAGACAGGAAATAGTTAAAATCAGAGCTGAAATCAACGAAATTGAAACAAAAGAAACAATCCGAAAAATTAACAAAATAAATAGTCGGTTCCTTGAAACAATAAACAAAATTGATAAACCCTTAGCCACACTAACAAAGAGAAAGAGGGAGAAAACTCAAATTACTAAAATTCGGAATGAGCAAGGAAATATCATTACAGACACGAGTGAAATACAAACCATAACTAGAAGCTATTTTGAAAATCTACACTCCCACAAAACAGAAAACCTCGAAGACATCAACAAGTTTCTAGAGACATATGAATTACCTAAACTGAACCAGGAGGATATACACAACTTAAATAAATCAATTTCAAGCAATGAAATAGAAGAGATCATCAAAAGCCTACCAACAAAGAAAAGTCCGGGACCAGATGGGTTCTCAGCCCAGTTCTACAAAACCTTTAAAGAAGAGCTCATTGCAATACTCCTCAAAGTATTCCATGCAATAGAAGAGGAGGGAACCCTCCCAAACTCATTCTATGAAGCCAATATCACCCTGATACCTAAACCAGACGGAGACATATCAAGGAAAGAAAATTTCAGACCAAT
Source organism: Sciurus vulgaris (assembly GCF_902686455.1). NCBI lineage: Eukaryota > Metazoa > Chordata > Mammalia > Rodentia > Sciuridae > Sciurus > Sciurus vulgaris. Next base: position 118,899,975 of record NC_136461.1, on the reverse strand, counting down.
ATCCTTAATGAACATGGACGCAAAAATTCTCAACAAAATTTTAGCAAATCACATACAAAAGTATATAAAAAAGATAGTACACCACGATCAAGTGGGTTTTATCCCAGGGATGTTAGGTTGGTTCAACATCCGGAAATCAATAAATGTCATTCACCATATCAACAGACTAAAAGTTAAGAATCACATGATTATTTTGATAGATGCAGAAAAAGCATTCAATCAAATACAGCATTCCTTCATGCTCAAAACACTAGAAAAAATCGGGGTAGTGGGAACATTCCTTAACATTGTAAAGGCCATCTACGCTAAGCCCATGGCCAATATCATTCTAAATGGTGAAAAACTGAAAGCATTCCTCCTAAAAACTGGAACAAGGCAGGGATGCCCTCTTTCACCACTTCTATTCAACATTGTTCTGGAGACTCTAGCCAGAGCAATTAGACAAACCAAAGAAATTAAAGGGATACGAACTGGAAAAGAAGAACTCAAACTATCCCTGTTCACTGATGACATGATTATATATTTAGAGAAACCTGGAAATTCCACCAGAAAACTTTTAGAACTCATAAGTGAATTCAGTAAAGTAGCAGGTTACAAGATCAATGCTCATAAATCCAATGCATTTTTATACATAAGTGCTGAATCTTCAGAAAGAGAAGTTAGGAAAACTACCCCATTCACAATAGCATCAAAAAAATAAAATACTTCGAAATCAATCTCACAAAAGAGGTGAAAGACCTTTACAATGAGAACTACAGATCACTAAAGAAAGAAATTAAAGAAAACCTTAGAAGATGGAAAGATCTCCCCTGTTCTTGGATAGGCAGAATTCATATTGTCAAAATGGCCATACTACCTAAAGTGCTATACAGATTCAATGCAATTCCAATTAAAATCCCAATGACGTACCTTACAGAAATAGAGCAAGCAATTATGAAATTCATCTGGAAGAATAAAAAACCAGAATAGGTAAAGCAATCCTCAGTAGAAAGAGCAAAGCAGGGCGTATCGCAATACCAGATCTTCAACTCTACTACAAAGCAATAGTAACAAAAACGGCATGGTATTGGTACCAAAATAGACAGGTAGATGAATGGTACAGAATAGAGGACATGGACACAAACCCAAATAAATACAGTTTTCTCATACTAGACAAAGGGACCAAAAATATTCAATGGAGAAAAGATAGCCTCTTCAAAAAATGGTGCTGGGAAAACTGGAAAACCATAGCAACAGAATGAAATTAAACCCCTATCTCTCACCCTGCACAACAATCAACTCACAATGGATCAAGGACCTTGAAATCAGACCAGAGACCCTACATCTTATAGAAGAAAAAGTAAGTCCAAACCTTCAACTTGTTGGCTTATGATCAGACTTCCTTAATAGGACTCCCATAGCACAAGAAATAAAAGCAAGAATCAACAACTGGGATAGATTCAAACTAAAAAGCTTTCTCTCAGCAAAGGAAACTATCAGTAATGTGAAGAGAGCCTACAGAGTGGGAGAATATCTTTGCCACTCATACTTCAGATAGAGCACTAATTTCCAGAATATATAAAGAACTCAAAAAACTCTACACTAAGAATACAAATAACTCAATCAACAAATGGGCTAGGGAAATGAACAGATACTTCACAGAAGAAGATGTACAAGCAATCAACAGATATATGAAAAAATGTTCAACATCTCTAGTAATAAGAGAAATGCAAATCAAAACTACCCTAAGTTTCCATCTCACGCCAATTAGAATGGCGATAATCAAAACACAAGCAACAGTAGGTGTTGGCGAGGATGTGGGGAAAAAGGTACACTCATACATTGCTGGTGGGGTTGCAAATTAGTGCAGCCACTCTGGAAAGCAGTATGGAGATTCCTCAGAATTCTTGGAATAGAACCACCATTTGACCCAGCTATCCTACTCCTTGGCCTATACTCAAACAACTTAAAATCAGCTTACTACAGAGATTCAGCCACATCAATGTTCATTGCTGCTCAATTCACCATAGCCAGATTGTGGAACCAACCTAGATGTCCTTCAATTGATGAATGGATAAAGAAACTGTGGCATATATATACAATGTAATATTCCTCCACCATAAAGAAGGATAAAATTATGGCATTTGCAGGCAAATGGATGAAATTGGAGAATATCATGCTAAGTGAGATAAGCCAATCTCAAAAAACTAAAGGACGAATTATCTCACTGATAAGTGGATAAGGACATATAATGGGGGGTGGCAGGGGTTAGCATTAGGGTTAGGGTTAGGTTTAGGGTTAGGGTTAAGGAGGGTGGTAAGAATGGAGGAAGGAAGGACTGTACGGAGGAAAAGAGGGGTGGAGGGGTAGGGGGGAAGGGAAAAAAATAACAGAATGAATAAAACAACATTACCCTGTGTAAAGTTATGATTACACAAATACTATGCCTTGACTCCATGTACAAACAGCGAAACAACATATCCCATTTGTTTACAATAAAAAAAAAAAAACTAATTGTCTCAGGGGTTCTGAGGTAGGATAGAAGACATAAGGATAAGTAGGAGACATGGGATAAAAATCAAGAGTGGCCGAATTTAAGGTTCAGATTTAAGTCCTTGTCACAAGGATGAAAAAGGCATATTTAAAAGTCTCTTTCACATACTCTGATTACAAACAGCAGCACTGTTTCATCAATTGGTAGTCCTTATCCACAAGTCCTTAAATAACTTTCCCAACCTGGACCTGAGACAAAAAAATGGATCTGAGAAATGCCTTTGCTCAACAAGTAGAATTGGATTAGGATTTAATTACTTCATGTCATACTCTGGATCAAACACCAATGGAGTAATATTTAAATTCACAAGTAGTACAATGAAACTCCACAGGGGAAGGCATTTTAAGCAATTTTTCATCAAAAATAACTAAGGAGAGAAAATGACCTCTACTGGGTAATATTTAACACCTCCACTTACCAACACAAAGAGGACTAATCACACCCTCTTAGGTCATCCCTGTATTACACATGCTTTGTGTATATATACCCCTAGCCAAAATGTACCTAGCACATTCTTCACCAACACCTGCACTCTACCCTGTCACTCAGAGATGTGCTGCACTTTGACCCATTCTTAAACTCCATTATGCCATGACATCAGGACCTGCCTCCACTTCCTTTTGGGGGCTCTCCTCAGGACCCCCAGTTGTGATCACACTTTGACGAATTGCATTAGGTTGTCTAAGATTCTTTACAGTGCACATACGCAAGATTCTTCCATTTCACTGTATCCCAGCTTCTCTTATCTCCTATCCTGTCCTTGGCTTCCCTCTTCTGTTTTGAGGGGGAGTAGAGGTGTATTTAATTTTTTTCCTGTCCTTTATTGTGTTTCATGGATAACTCTTGTTCATATTACACAATTGTGGCAACCTTACAGAGAAAAAACCCATCAGCCTCAATTTTCCACCAGCTCATATGATCATGAGCAATTTTAAGCAAGTAAATCATTTTAATCAAAGAGTATACATTTTAGGGGCATATTGCACACTTAACTGAATATAGCAGAGTATAAACCTAATTGTAAATACACTAAGAAACCAAAAAATGTGTGTGACTCCCCTCATGGCAACATTCAATTTACTACAGGGGTTTGAAACCCAAAGAGCAATACTGCTGGCTATGCCAATACCCCTACATTCCCCTCCACCACTCACCCTCCTGCCTGTCCTCTCTACCTGCTGGCTTCCTCTTCTGCCTCCCACTCACTCCCTCTCCTAATATGAGCCTCTGATCCAAAGAAAAGACATAAGATTCAAGTGTGCATCTGTGAACCAGGACAGCCAATGCCATTCCTCATGCTGAAAATAAGAAATTGTGACAAAAGCAGTGGCTCAGAGCCCTGGGTCACCTGGACAAAGATCCCTTCTTTACTCAGTCAACCTGAGCAGCTCCTGACAGCCCTCTCCCCATTCCTTTGATCCACTCCACTGCCAGCTCGGCTCTACTCCACTGACTCTTAAATGACCTCTTTCTCTACATTTCCAGCTCATCACCACCCTAACCTTTGGCCTGGTCCCTGGAAGTAGCTCTCCTAGGTAGGACAGCAAAATCAATGGCCTGGCCTACAACATCACACACAGCACTGCCCTGCTTGAACTTTGAACAGGTTCTTGCACCCCACTCTCTCCTACTCTGTGCCTTAGCCTCTCTGATATGCTTTCAGTTTCTCTAATACGCACAACTTCCTCTGCTTGGGGAACTCTGGCCCCTCTCCTCCCCTCACCCACTTCCTGGGCCTTTATTTCCACTCTGACCTCAGGCTCTAAGATCATTTTCTCAGAGGAGCCTTCCCCACCTCCCAGACTGTGTGAACAAAGGCAGGAGAACTGGGCCAGCCCCACCTGCACTCTTTGCACACCAACTGACTTTGCAGACCTCTCCTCCAGCACATGCAGAGCTTGTCTTTATGGATATATCCACGGGTCTGTCTCTTTCTGGGTGCTCTTGTCAATCAGCTGGAGGGACACCAAGTGTAAGGCTCACATCTCCTGGTCCAGTTCCTCCCATTCTGACAACATGAATGCTTCCCTTCCCCCCACACCCCATTGTATCCCTAGAGAAGAAGCTTCTGCCCCTCACTCTGAGCTGGGGTCCTGGAGATTGCCCTAACCCAACCTGCCTTACTGTAAAAAGTTGCCACAAAACAGTTTGAAATAACACAGAAAATTTATCAAATCAGGACTAAGTGATTAAATGAGAATTCAAAATAGTCTACATAATGGTTGGGAAGGAAACTGTGGGCATAGAAGTGAAAAAGAAAAGCAGTTGTGCGAATCATGGTACAATGCCTAACTTAGCATTTTCCAAATTTACAAGCCTTCTTGAAAAATATGAACAGTCTTATTTATCTGTATGTAAAACTTGCAAGTGCTAAAATTGTTTCATACTTAAGAATTTGGTTTGGTTGTTCTTTTTTTGTTTGTTTTATTGTTTTTTAATCAATAATTCCTTGCAGCATAACATCATACCCAGTTATGACTATCTAGACTTAGGCAAATTTGCTTTTCCAAGTTTGGCTGAATCAGACACTTTTTGGCTATTACAACTTCCACAACTTTCTTCTGGGAAGAGAACTGTTGAAACCTGGGAAATGCAGTCATTTGTTACCTGAAATAATTTCTTGTTTAAAAATTGTATGAACCTGTGTTAGTAATACATATTAATGGAGTTCAGTATGACATTTCTACACGTGCAAACAGCATGCACTAACCTATCCATCATCCATTCAGCCCCCTCCACCCACACATCCCTTCATCCCCCTGCCCCCACACACCATTCCCAACCTCTACTCATCACTCTTTACATTCAGGTTAACATAGTTCAGCTTCCACTTGGGAGAGAATATGCAGTACTTGTCTTTCCATATCTGAGCTTGTTTTGCTTAACATGACTTCCTCCAGTTCCTTCCATTGTGCTGCAAATGACAAGATACCATTCTTATTTATGGAAAATAATACTCATTGTATATGTACCACATTCTCCCCATCCTTTTTCTATTGCTGGACACCTGGGCTAATTCAATTTGCTAGCCATTGTGAATAGTGCTGCAATAATTGTGGGTATGCAGGTATCTCTTTAGTAGGTTGATTTCATTTCCTTTGGATCTACATCTAGGAATGGGATGACTAGATCATATGATAGATCCAGTTTCAATGTTTGGAGGAAATGCCATACTGTTTTCTATAGTGGCTGCACTAATTTTCATCTCCATCAACAGTGAATGAGTGCATTTTTCTTCACATCCTTGCCAAAACTTATTTAATCTTTTTAATTTTGAAGTAGTCATTCTAACTGAGGTGAAATGAGGTCTTGTTGTAATTTTTAATTGCACTTTTCTGGTGACTCATGTTATTGAGCATTTTTTGCCATTTATGTGTCTTCTTTTGAGAAGTATCTATTAAGATAATTTGTCCTTTTTTAACTGAATTATCAACTCCATATTAATAAATCTAACTCTTTTCTTTCAATGAGTGCCCATTTTCCTGCAGTTTGCCTGTTAACAGAGACTACTAGTTGCCTCCCCAAATTCATTAGTTATAAAAAACTCATTTTTTCAAAACTACTCTAAGATTTCACCTCACCCATTCAGAATGGCAATTATCAAGAATACAAGCAACAATAAATGTTAGAGAGTATGTGGGGGGAAAGGCCCACTCATACATTGCTGGTAGAACTGCCAACTGACAAATTTGGGAGCTAATTAATATTTTATTATATTATGTGCTCTAAGTCAAGAACAGAGTACATCTTTTCACTAACTCAAAGTGTTTTATTTATCCATTGGCAAACTAAATAGTTTTTATATGTGTCAGTACTATTCATGTGAAATATATTCCCAAGTAATCTTTTTAACTTTTGAATGCACTATTTATTCCCATTTCTATTTCTAGTTAGTTTTAGTTAAAAAGGAAAATATCTTTGATTTGCAACTGTTTATCTTCTCTATTTGAATAAATACCCTTATAAATTCTAGCAACTATTCCTTCAAACAGGGTTGTTTGAGTTTTCTAGGTGTAGAGTCACGAGTTGGTGAAGAGGATTTAGTTCATCTCTTCTCCATTTGTGAGGGCTGAGGGTCTCTCAGTCCAACAGAAGTGTGCTTCTCCTAATTCCCCAAAGTCAGAAGGAAATTTCAACTGTCACATTTCTGTACCAGATCACCCCCTTGTTAAGGATTAGACCACAGAAACTGCGTTATCTGTGTGAGATTCCTTTTGATCATGGTGGTAAGAAACCACCTCAACTTCCTGCTTCTCTTTTATGGGCTTTAGTGCTTTCACGGTCTGAAACACAGGGCAAAACATGTACATTTTCAACCACTAAGAATCGTTCACTATGAGTCAAATTCACACTTTTTTTGGGAACAGTGCCAGGGATTGAACCTAGTGCAAGCAAGGCACTAGGCAAGTGAAGCTAGGCAAGCACTCTGTCAACTGAGATATAGCCCCAGCCAAATTCATACTTTTGGGTGGAAATTTCTCCAGTTCAGAGCCCTAGTCTCACAAAGATGTTGAGTTGATGAATTCTGGTACTAATTTTTTTTTCTTTTTACAGACTGCATTTTGATTCATTGTGCACAAATGGAGTACAACTTTTCATTTCTATGCTTGTACACAATGTAAATTCACACCATTTGTGTAATCATACGTAAATAGGATAATGATGTCTGTCTCAGTCCACTATCTTTCCTTCCCCCTCCCATTTCCCTCTACATATTCCAAAGTTCCTCCATTCTTCTCTTACCCCAGGCTCCCCCATTATGTATCATCATCCACTTATCAGAGAAAACATTCAGACTTTGATTTTTTCAAATTGGCTTATTTAACTTAGCATGATATTCTCCAATTCCACCCATTTACCTGCAAATGTCATAATTTTTTTCTTCCTTATGACTGAATAATATTCCATTCTGTACATATGCCACAGTTTCTTTATCCATTCATCTATTGAATGGCATCTAGGTTGCTTCCACAATATAGCTATTGTGAATTGAACAGCTATAAACTTTGATGTAACTGTGTCACTGTAGTATGCTGATTTTAAGTCCTTTGGGTATAAACCAAGGAGTGGAATAACTGGGTCAAATGGTGGTGCCAATCCAGGTTTTCTGAGGAATCTCCATACTGCTTTCCAGAGTGGCTGCACCAATCTGCAATATCCACCAGCGATGTGTGAGTGTGCCTTCTTCCCTATATCCATGTCAACCTTTATTGCTTGTGCCCTTGATAACAGCCATTCTAATTGGAGTGAGATTAAATCTTAAGGTGGTTCTGATTTGCATTTCTCTAATTACTAGAGATGACGATGACTTTTTCATTTATTTGTTCATTGCCTGTATATCTTCTTCTGTGAAGTGTGTGCCCAGTTCCTTAACCCATTTATTGATTGAGTTCTTTGTATTTTTGGTGTAAAGTTTTTTAAGTTCTTTATAAATTCTGGAGATTAGTGCTCTATCTGAAGTGCATGTGGAAAACATTTTCTCTCACTTCATAGGCTCTCTCTTCACATTACTGATTGTTTCCTTTGCTGAGAAAATGATTTTGAGCTTGAATCCATTCAATTTATTGATTCTTCCAAATGAATTTCATGATTGCTTTCTCTATTTTTAGAGGCACATCAATGGGATTTTAATTGGAATTGCATTGAATCTGTATAGTGCCTTTGGTAGTATGACCATTTTCATAATATTAATTCTGCCTATCCAAGAGCATGAAAGATCTTTCCATCTTCTAAAGTTTTCTTAGTTTCTTTCTACTGCTAGGATTATCAAGGAGACATGACAGACTTTGGGGAACTGAAATGTTTCTGTGAGTTCTGGAAAGATGGAAAAGTTAGTTAAATGGGTGTATATAATTCATTGAACTAGGAGCACCTTCATGTATGCAAATTATACTTCGTTTATTTTATTCAAGAAAAAGTTGAGAAACATTGATAAGATTTCATGGGAGAATTTGAAGAAGGGAAAGAGATATGATCTGGGTCACCGGAGGGGTGATTCCTGAGCAGCATTTATTTATACACAGAATATTTTGTAAAAAGACAAGTTAACTTCTTAAATCACATGTCACATAAAATTCCAGATTTCCAGTTTTCTTGAGAAACACAGGTTATAGTCAAGCCAGAGTTTGACTTTATATGTGACAGTGGGCCACTGTAGCTTTGCACAGGACATGGATTTTCCAGCTCAGGACACAGCCTATCACCCAATGACCAACACATGCACTTCCACCAGGCCCGTACCTGCTCACGGCCAGCAGGAAAGCATAGGAGTTTGCACTCCTCTTTGTACAGAATCACTTGGGCTTAAAAACTTTTAATGCAAGAGAAAAGACTCAAACTCTTTTAGGTAAGTGTTCACAGGATTGATGATTATTTTTTGACATCTCCAGATTACTCTCCATTCATCCTCCTTTGCTAAGCAGGCAAGAACTGCAGTCTTGGGAACTTGACTCTTGGGCTCTAGACAGGCAGATGGCCAGAAGACTCACAGGATGTCTTCATAGAGGCTGTGAGGGAATAGAGAGGGAGACACAGTTAGGAAAAAGAGAAGAGGGAATGGAGCAGGGAATGAGGGAAGAGCAGATGGAAGAGGAGACTTACCAGTGTCTCCTCATCCACAAGGTTAAGCCTAGAATGAGCATAAAGAGTAACGCCAGGCATGTCAATAGGCTGGTCAAGCCCACAGAGTTGTGGCTCCCATCTGCATGGGGGAACACAGGATGTGTGTCAGCACAGGACCCCTCCCTGAATCAAGTTCCCTGGGCTAGCATGTTTGAGAAGCCAGCTGCCTCTTTCCTCCCCCATTTAAAGCATCAACTTCTATTCCTCAGAAGGTTAGACTCCCCATTATGTCTCAGGTCTAGGAATCCCTAATCCAGTTCATTTCAGTATGTAATAATGTATAGCATACAGGTTGTTGTCTTTTGGATAAGAGGTGCCCCCCAAATAACTCACATGAGAGATAATGCAAGAAGGTTCAGAGGACAAATGATTGGGTTGTAAACGTCTTAATCCAATCAGTGAATTAATCCCAGATGGGATTAATTGAAGTGGTAGTGTGTGGCTGGAAGAGACTGGTATTAGGGCGTGGCTTTGGGGTATATATGAGACTCTGGGCAGTTAACCTACCTTAGTCTCATTTCCTCATTTGTAAAATAAGAATAACAGTAAATGCTTCAAAGGAGAGTGGTAATGCTCAGGTAAAACACTGGATGCATAGTGGCCAGCTCCCACCCAGGAAACACCCAATTAACAACAGCTGTTCTTGTTTACCTGCTTTTCTAAAGTCCCTGAGCCCCATTCTGCTGGGAAATGAATCTTCCCAGGTTTCTGTTTTCTTTTTTTTTTTTTTTTTTTTGTAGTACTGGTCCCTAGAGTCTGGGACAAACCACTGAGCTGCATCCCTAACCTGTTTCATTTTATCTTTGAGACAAGGTCTCCCTAAATGGTCTGGGCTGGCCACCAACATGCAATTCTCCTGGATTAACCTCCCCAGTCGCAGGATTATAGGTGTGTGCTCTCATGCCCAGCATCCAGGGATTCTTTCTTTGCCCACTTTCAACTTTCAGATCTCTAAGATTTTTTCAGTCTCACTTCCTCTTCTATTTAATACATTTGATCTCACTCCTATTTTAGTTTCCAGTCTCTATTTTCCTGCTTTCAGTATCTGGAATCTCATCCTTCTATCCCTCCTATGTGTTGTGGCAACCCCATCCTTCCCAGTCCTTCCCTCTATTCTTGAGCACCGCCTCCCCACCTTCTCCAGCTGGGCCCCAGCATTTCTCACCCCAGTAGAGGACAAGATCCTGCCCTCCTAGACTGCTGTGTTTCACTCTGCAGGCCAGGCCAGCTGCCTCCCCAGCTGCCACATCCAGGGTTGCTTGGAGATACCATGTTTCATCACCATTGGGCAAGAAGTCACCTCTCTGAGTGCCCTGCTGCTCCTGCTCACCCCGCATCCACATCACCTACACTGGCTGTGGGTAGAACCCAGACATATGGCACACCAGCAGCAGACGGCCAGGTCCAGGACTGGGGCCCCTGGACAGCCAGGCCTCGGGCTTCACTGTATCCAACAAAGAATAAGGAAACCTTCAGTTGAGAACCCTGCATCAGGGGTACCAGGCTGCCTCCCAGGTTAATGTTCCCCACATGCCACTTCTGGAGATGAAATCCCAGGGAGCTTTGATCCCTTCGTGTCACCCATCTCTGATCCTCCTTCCTGTCCCCTGATCTCAGCACCCTATAAATGCCTCACCTCCCTATTCTAACACCCTGAGCTCAGCTGGAGCACACAGCATGTTTCAGACATTGTCTGAAGCAATTCTGACCCACAGGGTTGATTTAATTCAACTCATGGAACCCAACAGGTACTTGGTGACAGTGGGTGATATCACACCTTATGCACCCCTCCCTTGTCTTGTTCTTTCTGTGATGTTAAAGGAAAGCAAACCCCTGGATGGCAAAACCTAGACGAAGCCTGTTTGTAGACTGGGGGTGAGGACAGCAGGCTGACCTTGCTTCTCCAGTTCTGATTTTCCTGTCTTTAGGATGCCACTGGCATATTTTGGATAGATGACATTGAGGAGCCACTGCACTGTTTTCCTTGTTCCTTGGTCCTAGTTGAATATACCAAATGTTGGGCCAGTGGGCCAGGCTTCCGAGCAGTTTTCTGGAAACTCAGGATACATTCTCATTGGTACACTACATGGGAAAAGTTTTCTGAGAGGTTCCCAGAGTGCACCTCACAGCCTGCAGACAACTGGAGCTCAATGGGATTTGTGGAGAGAAATGCGTGGAAATCAAAGAAGGGTTTAAAAGACTGGGACAAAGAAGAAGAAACTGGTAGGAGAGTTATATTGAGGACACACAGTGAAGGGAAATAAAAGTGGGTAGTCTTGGGTAGGCAGGAACGTGTTATTTTCAGAAGAAACTGGAGCTTTTCCAGGCAGAAGTGTAAATCTGAAGAGGTGCGAAGAGAATCTCGTCTGGTGGGAGCACAGTCTTCTAGTCTTTCTGCTTCCATTCTCTAAACTCGAGTGTCTGCCTAGGGTCCCATCCCTCAACTCACACTTTAAGGGCAGCATTTGGGCGAACTTCCAAATTTCTCTGGTGAAAGTGCTTCGATAGCCCAGATAAACCTGCTGCATTTGGTCCTATTGCTGGTAGCTGAATGTGCTGTAAGCCCAGGATGTCACAAAACGAAGTGTCGGAGGCATTGATGGAACTGCGTCTGCAGCTCCGCCAACCATGCCAAGCTCTCCGCACGAGGGGCGGTGTCACTGGGAAAGGGTGAGATCTGAAGCCAGTAGAAGGTGAGATTCTTTTTTCGGGACTGGGAGATAAAGAAAATTGTACTCATACAGCAAATGACCTACAAAGCATACAACACAATGAGAAGGGGAAGGGGGAATAGAATCAGTAGAGAAGCCTGGGACGCAAAAGTGGTTAAATGCCAGCCCTGAGTCACATCGCGTCTCCAGAACCAGAGAGCAGGTTATCTGCTGGATCCTGAGACCGGTCCTCACTCCTTTGCCCCAGTCGTGTGTCGCCCTCATCCCAGTGCAACTTCTTCTCTCCGTTTTCTAGGACGAGTATCCGGAAGCCCTTGTTCCACTTACCCTCATGATTTTCTGAAACTTGGGGCAGCACCCACGACAGCAGGAATAACACGCATCCCATGTCGCTGGGCGTGGGAACTTCGCTGGCTCAGCCCAACACAGGGCATGGACCTTGGCGCTCCTCTCCACGCCCCGCCCCGTGCAGGCTCAGCTAGCTTCGTTCTTGGCGGGGTCCTAGTAAAGTCCCCAAGCACAGCACAGGCAGCAAACCCACTCCTGGAGGCCCGCGTTTTGCTCTTCTGCGGGACGGTCCCTCTCGCCCTTGGCTATTCCAGCTGCAGAGAGCCGGGATCCGGGATGGGAGGAGTCCCGAGGCTGCTGCTCACTTCACTAGGTTTTGCATTCAACTTGCCTTAGCATCTGTTTCAGTCCCGAAACCGTTTCAAACAGCACAGGATGCTTTACAACTGTTATCAAAGTGTTTCTAAAAGTACGTAAAGGTGCATATACGGTGCACCTAGGATGCTTTTAAAAATGCAAAGAAAAAAGGAGAAGAAAAGACTTTGGCTTAGCGTTGGAAAGAACTATGAGTGATTTTAATTTGCTTTACTCTTTTAAATCTTCCAAAATTTTTATGAGTACAAGGATTATATTTATAGTAAAATAAAATATTGAAAGTAATTTTCTCAGTGGCACATTGAGAGGGTTTGACTAAATTGACATTCTTTAGCGCATTCATATCCCAAGATTCCTCCATTTCAGTGTTTCTCAGCTTCTTCTTCCTCCTATGATGGTCCTTGGTATCCTCTGAGTCAGCGTCTTCTGTCTTCCCTGACTCCGCTTAGGTTTTATTTTGGTTTATTTGCAGGGGATGGGAATAAAGTACATTTCATTTTCTTGCACTTCACTTTAATGTTGCATTTTGTGGAAATTGAAGATGTGTGGCAACCCTGTATGGAGGAAATCTATTGGCACCATTTTTCCAACAGTTCAGATGAACCTAAGCAGTTTTTAGCAACAAAGTATTTTAATTGATGGATACACATTCATTTTTTAAGATATAATGCCATTGCACACTTAATGGACTACAGTAATATTCCTGACTGTATGCGTGTTCCCTTACATTCCCCTCCACCACTCACCCTCCTGCCTGTCCTCTCTACCTGCTGGCTTCCTCTTCTGCCTCCCACTCACTCCCTCTCCTAATATGAGCCTCTGATCCAAAGAAAAGACATAAGATTCAAGTGTGCATCTGTGAACCAGGACAGCCAATGCCATTCCTCATGCTGAAAATAAGAAATTGTGACAAAAGCAGTGGCTCAGAGCCCTGGGTCACCTGGACAAAGATCCCTTCTTTACTCAGTCAGCCTGAGCAGCTCCTGACAGCCCTCTCCCCATTCCTTTGATCCACTCCACTGCCAGCTCGGCTCTACTCCACTGTCTCTTAAATGACCTCTTTCTCTACATTTCCAGCTCATCACCACCCTAACCTTTGGCCTGGTCCCTGGAAGTAGCTCTCCTAGGTAGGACAGCAAAATCAATGGCCTGGCCTACAACATCACACACAGCACTGCCCTGCTTGAACTTTGAACAGGTTCTTGCACCCCACTCTCTCCTACTCTGTGCCTTTAGCCTCTCTGATATGCTTTCAGTTTCTCTAATACGCACAACTTCCTCTGCTTGGGGAACTCTGGCCCCTCTCCTCCCCTCACCCACTTCCTGGGCCTTTATTTCCACTCTGACCTCAGGCTCTAAGGTCATTTTCTCAGAGGAGCCTTCCCCACCTCCCAGACTGTGTGAGCAAAGGCAGGAGAACTGGGCCAGCCCCACCTGCACTCTTTGCACACCAACTGACTTTGCAGACCTCTCCCAGCACATGCAGAACTTGTCTTTATGGATATATCCGCGGGTCTGTCTCTTTCTGGGTGCTCTTGTCAATCAGCTGAAGGGACACCAAGTGTAAGGCTCACATCTCCTGGTCCAGTTCCTCCCATTCTGACAACATGAATGCTTCCCTTCCCCCCACACCCCATTGTATCCCTAGAGAAGAAGCTTCTGCCCCTCACTCTGAGCTGGGGTCCTGGAGATTGCCCTAACCCAACCTGCCTTACTGTAATGAAAGCTGCCCCAAAACAGTTAAATAGCTGTTTAACTATTTAAACAGGCAGAAAACTTATTTATGTAACAAAGGACTAAGTGAATGTTCCTTTCACTTGTAGAGTATTTTTTGTTTTCAAAAAGCTTTCAAATAAACCATTGAGTCCCCACAACAACTGTGATAGGAATTACTATCTTGAATTTGTAAATGAGACAACCAAATCAAAGAAAGAATACACAACTCTACCAAGCAATACACTTCTTTTTCTTCTTTTATTTGTTCTTTTTAGATATACATGACAGTAGAGTGTGTTCTGACATTATATATACATGGAGTGTAACTCGTTCTAACTAGGATCCCATGCTTGTGGTTGTACATGATGTGGCGTCACACTGTGGTGTATTCATATATGAACACAGGGAAGTTATGTCCAGTTCACTCCACTGTCTTTACTATTCCTACTCCTCCCTTCCCTTTGTTTCCCTTTGCCTAACCCACTGAACTTCTATGTCAAGCAATACACTTTTAATGATTCATGAATGGAACTGAAATTTTGATCTTCTAACACACTGGTCCAGCATACCCCTTTTCTCACAGCTGCATTCTGAGGTTGTATCTCCTACTCTGAGGAGGCAGTCCAGTGATATAACTAGCCTCATTTCTTTTGACATCGGGCGTGTATAATCCAAGTTCATCAGAAGAGTGTAAGAATTTCTTGAATGGGAGGGAGGTTACACTGGAATCAAAGAATTATAAATCATCGAACTAAAAATAGCTACAAATGTAATTTGCTGTGGAATCATTAAGGTATAAGAAGCACAAGAGTCATGAAAGCAGTGTGAATATTCTTTTCTTCCTCTTACTAGTGAGAGGAGTAATGGGTACCACCTGCTCACTACTGATTAGCATGCTCTGTCTTTCTGAATTGTACTCTGGTTGGTTCTGATTGCCATTTGCTCGTTTTCTTAGTTCTCTTTTTCCTCCTAGCATTACTGATCAGGTGACCAGCTTGATTTAAATATCTGAGATAAGACTCTCCCATTAATCCAATTTCATTTTCACTGGTTCATGTGTGTGAATCATACCCAGATATCACTATTGATTAACTGGCTCAATTGTTCTTGTTTTCTGATCCTTTGCCTCTTGTCTCATGCAGTATCCCCACTGCCTACAACACTGACTAGACATAGCCAGTTCTAGACTATTATCGATAGTAATAATTTATTAAACAAATAAACATTTATTAAACAAATTCTCAAGCATATTTCCTAAGTCTGCAACTAGGGTATTACCACCATTGCCTTTTTAATACTAGTAAAGATTCTACAAGGTATCTTCTTGGTGTTGTTCACAACTTAGAGTCATCTCTGGGACAGTTTAGGCACTCAAATAGTTTTGAAAACAAAAAGTTAGGTAGTATTAATCCACAATTTATTGCTGAAAAATTAAGTATGGATGTCGTTAATAACTTTTCACCAGCTGGTAAATAATGATCCTAGGATTATAACTCAAGTGTCTCCATTCTGAAATACCATCGTTTTTTAACAATACCAATTTTTTTTCCTCATATTTCTCCCAGGGATCATGCTGCTAGGGGTGCTTAGCTGGAGAAGGTAGGATAAAATAAAGGAAAGCCAGGAGCTTCAGCCCTGAGGACACTTGGGAAACTTCCTATACTGGGAACATCAAACCTAAAACGTAGACAGTGATGAGAGTAAGTGGGTGTGTGAGAGGCAGACAGAGAAAAAACAGACAGACTGATGGATAGGGATTGCAAAGGAGAATGGGAGGGGAAATAAAAATTAAACTGTATATAGATAAACCCTTCAGAGTTTCATGGCAATATCAAAAGCAGAACAAGTATTGATAAAGAAAACAGAAAGCTAGCAGGCTGTGAACATGGTCACACTCTCAATGCATTTTACAGTTGAAGAAGTGTGCACCATATGATAAGGTCATACAGCAGAGTCAGAGAATCTAAAAATAGGATCTAAAGATTCCCACACACTTCTGTGGATTCACAGTGGATAGATATCCGCTATGCTCACTAAATTGAAATAGCAGGATAAAGTTAAGGGAAAGCCAGGACCACTAGCCCTGAAAACACTTGGGAAACTCCTCTCCTAGAAAAGTCAAACCTAGAACACACAGAGAGCACCCATGATCCAGCCTCCAGTCTGTATCTGACCTGACAATTCCATTTCTAAGTACATATATAAACGCACGCCTACATGTACCAAAACATATGTGCAAACATGTTAAGAGCGGCATTGTTTACAATGACCCCAGCTGAAAACATTTTCACTTGTCAATCTGGTAGTATTTGTGTTTCTTCAAATGGAACTTCTATAGCTTTCTTTAGTTTTGAAACATACTCACTTGCTTGATTCTATACTTTTTCTTCTTTTTATCTTTTAGTGCAAGGGGGTGGTAATTTCTTCAATGCTATTATCTTCCATTTCACTAACTACACTTTCAACTCTGTTTTGCTCCTTAATTTATCCATTGATTTGTTAAAGTTAGTGACAAATTTCTCATTTCTTAATGATTCAATATTTTAATTATTGATTGACTGATTGATGTTGTGGATTGAACACAGGGTCTCACACATTGTAAGTCCATTGTACTATCCACTGTGACTCTGGTTCTACCCCTGAGCAACACCCCCAGCACAATTCTTTTTCTTATTGTTGTTGTTTAATCTTCATGTTCCTTTCATCATACTCTCCATTTTTCATTTTGATTTCTGTTTCTTCCCTTGGCCCATTAAGTGTTATAGGCATACATACTATTGTTTTATTATCTTTAATTCTTTTTGTTTGTTGGTTGGTTGGTTGGTTGGTTGGTTGGTTGGTTGGGTACTAGGGATTGAACTCAGAGGCATTCAACCACTGAGCCATATCCTCAGCCCTATCTTTTGTATTTTATTTAGAGACAGGGTCTCACTGAGTTGCTTAGCACCTCGCTTTTGCTGAGGCTGGCTTTGAACTCTCCTGCCTCAGCCTCCCAAGTCACTGGGATTACAGGTATGTGCCACCACGCCTAGCTTATTATCTTCAATTCTTGAGATGTGAAATTCCTATTGTATCTGCTGATTCTTTTGTCAATGTAACTTGTCCTTTTTATTGTGTCCTTACCTTTATAGAAGGTTTTGTTGATGTTTTATAATGTTTCTCCCTATAGAAGCTCCAACTACCCTAGGCTGCAAAAAAGTCCATATAGAACGATTATGCAATTGCTGCCCTTGGAATGTCAATGACCCTGGACCAATTCTTTTTTAAATTCCTCAGCTTTTGGTTCACAATCTATGCAGACAACAAAATACTACATCACCAAACCAGTGCAGATCATAGACCTATGGTCTTTCTTTCTCCAGGAATTATTTTTCATTTTACCCAGGGTCCTAGCAAGTTTTCTCATCACTCCTCAGGGCCAGTGGGCAAGGGACTTTACACCTATTAGAGGATCTAGCTTCACGGAGGGTTCTTCTTTTTCAGGGTGCCACCTCCTACTATCCAAGGTCAAGTCTCCTGCCCTTGCATGGACATTAGAAAGCAGCATCTAGGGCAAAGGTAAAACCAGAATCAAATTACTCATAAGCTGCCCTTCTATTGTCTCACTCTTACAATTCTGAGATTTTTGTTTTCCTTTGTTATATGCAGACTCCTTTGAGCCTGTGTCACTTGAGACTTTAGATTACATTTAGGTCAACATTTATGTCTTTGAAGCATGCATTGAGATGGGTGGGCAATTTCTAATATCTCATTCTGCCTATGCCAGAAATAGCCCACTTTAATGTTTGATTTTTCATTATTCTGAGCACCTTAATTAAAAGGAATATTTATAATTATCTCCTGTCCATAAGAGATCATTCAGAATGGGGAAAGGTCTTAAGTCTCAAAAATAAGGAAAGATTTAAGGAACCATGGATGTCTAACTCGTGTGTCAAGATCTGTTATAAAGTAAAAAAAACCCCTTAGCTTCTCAGGTGCTTCAGCTAGTGGCATTAGGTCCAGGTGTGAAAGTTAATTTGAAGTCAAATTGTAATTTGAAGACAAATTTCAGCTCAACATAGTGAGAAATTTTTCTCCTTGTTAGAGTTTTCCAATAAAGAATGGTCTGATTTTTTATGAATTCTGCAAATAGTGAGGTCCATATTGGACCTGACTGACCATCTGCCAAATGTGCTATTGAAGAGTCATATGTGTGGAGAGCAGCGACAGAGGATGGAGAGCAGTGACTGAGATTGGGGGTCTCTGATGACCTCGTGGCTGTGGCATGCCTGGTGCCTGGGAATGTTTCTGTGCAAGGACACAGGATGCTTAGCTGCTGTGGTAATGCCCTGCATTAGGAGGCTCTGTGCAAGAGTCCTATCAGCTCTGACCTTGATCTCAGGCATACAGCTCCTAGGAAGGAACTTATTTGCTAGACAATAACATTTCACCAGCTCCACTTCTCCAGTTCCTGCCCTCTTTGCAGTAACTTTTAGCAATGGACTTTCTTGAGAGCTACACAAAGCTCTTAACATTGTACTTTGCAACTGTGGATTTCAACTATGGAAAAGCTACATAGATGTTCTAGTTTCTGTAACTTTCCTGAATACAAACAATAATTCTTGTATAGTCTTTAATCTGATAATGAGACATATATAAATAAAGATTGCTGGTGTAACTCTTTAGATCTGCATCTCCATCAGAGAGCAGAGCTCCACCTGATCCCAGCTTAATCTTCAAAATCTGTGTCTGTAAATCTTTATTTTCCAATCCCCCTTCTCTGGGACCAAGAGTTTGGCCAAGCTGGTAGCAGCACACATGGAATGGGTTATTCCGATTCAGAGAGTACTTTGATTAAGTAAAAAATTCTAACTCCATGTGTTCAACTTTCATGCTCTGTGGCTCAGGGGACCTAGAAATCTTAGCTTATAATTTAGTCATATCAGGGATAGGTGGGAAGCATTAACGACCAACAAAATGGTATATAGTTCATAGAAGAGCCAAAAGATGAGGCTGGACACATTGGCGCATGCCTATAATCCCAGTGACTCAGGAGGCTGAGGCAGGAGGATGATGAGTTCAAAGCCAGCCTCCACAAAAGTAAGGTGCTAAGTAACTCAATGAGATCTTGTCACTAAAAAATTTTTTTTAAAAAGGGCTAGGGATGTGGCTCCATGGTCAAGTACACCTGTGTTCAATCCCCTGTAGCACCCCCCCCCAAAAAAAATAGCCAAAAGATGAAGGGAAATACATCAGTAAATGCCTTTAAAGAGGAAACACTGTGTAAGAGACACCAACTACAAATGCCAGAGCTTTTTATAAACCATATGTTGCTTTATTGCTCAGATCTTTCATTCCTCTTGTTTCCTTCTCTCTCCTCACACGCTCCTCCTCCTTCTCTTTTTCCTCTTCCTCTCCTTATCCCTCTCACCATTCTCCTGTTAGCTGCACTATATCTGTATCCACATCTAACCAGGCATCCTATCCTCCTTCCCTCTCCCACATTCTTCCCCCCTCTTCTTCCTACTTCATTTTCTCTTCCCTCTCGACCCTGGTCCAGTTCCTGACTAGGGTACTCACATATATTCCAAATGGAAATGTACCTGTACTATTGAAGGAGCTAAAAGCTCTACCAAGTGGCAAAGAAATGGGTTTTCTACTGTGGTTTCTCTTACAGAGCCCTGGCTTTGACCTCTTTGAATAGTTCCTGTTTCATTCACAGTCTACAACCACAGTGTAGGTTTCAGAAAAGATGAGATGTCAACCAACGTTCATATCAATGACTGAAACTTGAATTTATGAAAGTAAACTTAGCCCTTTATATAATGTTTTAATTGCTAATATTTAATGAGAAGTTTCTGGGTTGCAACACTACACTAGGCATCTGACCTATATTTTTCTCTTTTGATTCTCACAATCTGATAAAGTTAGGTACCATTATTAACCACAGTTTTCAGATGAGAAAACTAAAACTTAAAAATGTGCAGTAGGACCGGATCCAAGATGGCAGACTAGAGGGAGTCTGCGTTCCTTGTCGCTCCGTAATGCCAGATTCAAGCAGAGAATATCTGTTTCTTGGTGAGGCAGTTTTTACTGCTTATCGATCCCCTGGTGTTTACCCCATTTCTCTGCTGTGATGACCTGCAATCTGCCAGCATATCGACGCCTTTTTTGAGAGCAAATTGCTCACTGTCAGGCGTCTACCATTCACCATTTGCCTGCCTCTCGCCTGTCCATCGCCTACCTTACCCCTATCCATCACCCAACGCTCAAGGTTCACCTCCCGATTGTCCAACAACTGCCAGCAGACTGACTGCAGACCGCCAGTGGAGCACCAGCTGCCTGCTGTCGCCTGGAAGTTCACTGTCACAGGACCTGCAGGTTTGATTACACGTGGCTGCCATTTTGAGATAACAGCCAGGCCCCGTAGGACCCCTGGCCGGACTGACTGAGCCCCATCTCCAGGATCCCTCAGCCCGACCGATCACTCCCTGCCTCTGGGGACCTCACATCAACTGACTGCTCCCTGCTGCCAGGACCCCCAGACCAACTGACTGAGTCCTATCACCGGGACCCCAGACCGACTGATTGCACCCGGCCTCCAGGATCCCACAACTAAACCAAACACACTGGACCTCCAGGAACACTGCTGGACCAACTGCATCCCATCTCCAGGACCTCCAGCTGACCACGTCCACCCCTGAGCTGCAACCCCCCATTTGCCAACACATTTCGAAGCCAGAGGTCCGATCTTCGGGTGGGGCAAATCCCATCCTGAGACGCCTGCTGGAGGCTTGAAGCTCTTGTCAGGTACCTCTTATGCATCAGGCTACTGAACACTGGAAGGTTTCATTAGTATATGACTGTTATACTGTAGATTTTCTTTTTTCTCCTTTTTAAAAAAAAATTTGTTTTTATTTCTTTACACTCTTGCTTTCTTTTCCTTTTGTTTACCTATTTCGTCAGAGCCTCTTTCTTCCTTTTTTGCATGCTAACATCCGATTTCTTTTGATTACACTCTCACCCTTTCTATTTTCTAGAACTTCTGTATATTCTTTTCTTATTCCATTAACAGTCATATTCTACATCCCTCTGCACCCTCTTTGTCCTCCATTAGAAACTGCAGACCTTACTGCAAATCTGTTTGTTTTATCGAAGATAACATTTGAACTCATTTTTTTTATTATGACAATTTTGATATTGTCCCCATAGGGGCTACTTGGTCTAAGACTGCATAGTGTCTGATTTGAGCACTGCTAATATTGATCTCCTCTTAAAGAAAGGGTTTTGAAACCTATAGGGCCACTATAAGCCTATAGGGGAAAATCTGCAATACCCCAGATCTGCACTGCTAGAGGTGAAGATACATGAACAATATGAAAAAACAAGGGAAGAAAATGATCCAAACAAATCTAGATTCTATAGTAATAGAATCCAATGACAGTATGTTAGAAGAAATGTCAGAAAAGAACTTCAGATTATACATGATTAAGATGATTTGCGAAGCAAAGGATGAGATAAGAGAGCAAATGCAGGCAATGAATGATAATATCAATAAGCTGAAAGAGCACCTGCAGGAAGCAAAAGATCATTTCAAAAAAGAGAGATTCTCAAAAAAAAAAACAAACAGAAATCCTTGAAATGAAGGAGACAATAAACCAAATAAAAAACTCAATGGAAAGCATCACCAACAGACTAGACCACTTGGAAGACAGAACCTCAGACAATGAAGACAAAATATTTAATCTTGAATATAAAGTCACGCAAACAGAGAAGATGGTAAGAAATCATGAACAGAATCTCCAAGAACTATGGGACATCATGAAAAGACCAAATTTAAGAATTATTGGGATTGAGGAAGGCAGAGAGATACAAACCAAAGGAATGAACAACCTATTCAATGAAATAATATCAGAAAATTTCCCAAACCTGAAGAATGAAATGGAAAATCAAATACAAGAGGCTTACAGAACACCAAATGCACAGAATCACAACAGACCCATACCAAGGCACGTTATAATGAAAATGCCTAACATTCAAAATAAAGATAGGATTTTGAAGGGCGCAAGAGAAAAGCATCAGATTACATATAGGGGGAGACCAATACGGTTAGCAGCCAACTTCTCAACCCAGACTCTAAAAGCTAGAAGGGCCTGGAACAACATATTTCAAGCTCTGAAAGAACATGGTTGCCAACCAAGAATCCTATACCCAGCAAAACTAACCTTCAGATTTGAAGATGAAATAAAATCCTTCCATGATAAACAAAAGTTAAAAGAATTTACAAATAGAAAGCCTGAGCTACAGAATGTTCTCAACAAAATATTCCATGAGGAGGAAATGAAAAACAACAATGTAGGTCAGCAAAGGAAGGAACTACCTTAGAGAAAAACCACTCAAAGGAGAAACCAAGCTGACTTAAAAACCAAAAATAAGCCAAATGACTGGGAATACAAATCATTTCTCAATAATAACCCTGAATTTTAATGGCCTAAACCCATCAATCAAAAAGGCATAGACTGGCAGAATGGATTAAAAAGAAAGACCCAACAATATACTGCCTGCAAGAGACTCATCTCATAGATAAAGACATAAACAGACTAAAGGTGAAAGGATGGGAAAAAAACCTACCACGCACATGGACTCAGTAAAAAAGCAGGGGTTTCCATCCTTTTATCAGATAAAGTGGACTTCAAGCCAAAGTCAGAAGGGATAAAGAAGGACATTTCATACTGATTAAGGGAACCATAAATCAGGAAGACATAACGATAGTAAATATTTATGCCCCAAACAATGGTGCATCCCTGTACATCAAACAAATCCTTCTCAATTTCAAGAATCACATAGACCTCAGCACAATAATTCTGGGCGACTTTAACGCACCACTGTCACCACTAGATAGATCTTCCAAACAAAATCCAACCAAAGAAACCATAGAACTCAATAACACAATCAATAACCTAGACTTAATAGACATATATAGGACATTCCATCCATCAATGAGCGGATACACTTTCTTCTCAGCAGCACATGGAAGCTTCTCAAAAATAGACCATGTGTTATGCCACAAAGCAGCCCTTAGGAAATGCAAAAAAATAGAGATACTGCCTTGTGTTCTATCAGATCATAATGGACTGAGAGTAGAAATCAATGACAAAATTAAAAAAAGAAATTCCTCCAAGACTTGGAGACTAAATAATATGCTATTGAATGAAACATGGATAACAAAAAACATCAGGGAGGAGATTAAAAAATTCTTAGAGGTCAATGAGAATGATGATACAACATATCAAAATCTCTGGGACACTATGAAAGCAGTACTAAGAGGAAAATTCATTGCATGGAGCACATTCCAGAAAATAATGAAAACTCAACAATTAAATGACCTAACATTACAGCTCAAAGCCCTAGAAAAAGAAGAACAGAATAACAGCAAAAGTACTAGAAGACAGGAGATAATTAAAATCAGAGCTGAAATCAATGAAATTGAAACAAAAGAAACTATTCAAAAAATTGACATAACAAAAAGTTGGTTCTTTGAGAAAGTAAACAAAATAGATAAACCCTTAGCCACACTAAAAAAGAGGAGAGAGAAGACTCAAATTACTAAAATACATGATGCAAAAGGAAATATCACGACAGACACCACTGAGATACAGAACATAATGAGAAGCTACTTTGAAAATCTGTATTCCAACAAAATAGAAAGTACTGAAGACACTGACAAATTTCTAGAGACATATGCTCCGCCCAAACTGAACCAGGAGAACATACATGATTTAAACAGATCAATATCAAGCAATGAAATAGGAGAAGCCATTAAAATTCTACCATCCAAGAAAAGCCCAGGACGAGACAGATTCTCAGCCAAGTTCTACAAGACCTTCAAAGAACAACTCATTCCAATGCTTCTCAAAGTATTCCAGGAAATAGAAAAAGAGGGTACCCTACCAAACTCATTCTATGAAGCTAATATCACCCTCATACCCAAACCAGGAAAAGACACATCAAGGAAAGAAAATTTTAGACCAATATCCTTGATGAATATAGATGCAAAGATCCTTAAAAAAATATTGGCAAACCATATCCAAAAACGTATTAAGAAAATTGTGCACCATGATCAAGTGGGGTTCATTCTTGGAATGCAAAGATGGTTCAACATTCGTAAATCAATAAACGTAATCCATCATGTCAATAGACTTAAGGATAAGAATCATATGGTTATTTCAATTGATGCAGAAAAAGCATTTGACAATATACAACACCCCTTCATGATGAAAACACTAGAAAAAATAGGGATAGTAGGAACATACCTGAACATTGTAAAGGCTATTTATGCTAAGCCCATGGCCAACATCATTCTTAATGGAGAAAAACTGAAACCATTCCCTTTAAAAACGGGAACAAGACAGGGATGTCCTCTTTCACCACTTCTATTCAACATTGTCCTTGAAACTCTAGCCAGAGCAATTAGGCAGACCAAAGAAATTAAAGGGACACGAATAGGAAAAGAGGAACTTAAGCTGTCACTATTTGCGGATGACATGATTCTATATTTAGAGGTTCCAAAACCCTCCTCCAGAAAACTTCTAGACCTCATCAATGAAGTCAGCAAAATAGCAGGCTATAAAATCAACATGCATAAATGTACAGCATTTTTATACACAAGCAATGAAACAGCTGAAAGGGAAATGAGGAAAACAACTCCATTTGCAATAGCCTCAAAAAATAAAATACTTGGGAATCAGTCTAACCAAAGAGGTAAAAGATCTCTACAATGAAAACTACAAAACACTGAAGAAAGAAATTAAGGAAGACCTTAGAAGATGGAAAGATCTCCCATGTTCTTGGATAGGCAGAATTAATATTGTCAAAATGGCCATACTACCTAAAGTGCTATACAGATTCAATGCAATTCCAATTAAAATCCCAATGATGTGCCTCACAGAAATAGAGCAAGCAATCATGAAATTCATCTGGAAGAATAAGAAACCCAGAATAGCTAAAGCAATCCTTAGCAGGAAGAATGAAACAGGGGGTATCACAATACCAGAACTTCAACTATACTACAAAGCAATAGTAACAAAAACGGCATGGTATTGGCACCAAAATAGACAGGTAGATCAATGGTACAGAATAGAGGACACGGACACAAATCCAAATAAATACAATTTTCTAATACTAGACAAAGGTGCCAAAAATATGCAATGGAGAAAAGATAGCCTCTTCAACCAATGGTGCTGGGAAAACTGGAAATCCATATGCAACAGAATGAAACTAAACCCCTATCCCTGCACAAAACTCAACTCACAATGGATCAAGGACCTTGAAATCAGACCAGAGACCCTGCATCTTATAGAAGAAAAAGTAGGTCCACATCTTCACCTTGTTGGCTTAGGATCAGACTTCCTTAACAGGACTCCCATAGCACAAGAAATAAAAGCAAGAATCAGCAACTGGGATAGATTCAAACTAAATAGCTTTCTCTCAGCAAAGGAAACTATCAGCAATGCGAAGAGAGAGCCTACAGAGTGGGAGAAAATCTTTGCCACTCATACTTCAGATAGAGCACTAATTTCCAGAATATATAAAGAACTCAAAAAACTCTACACCAAGAATACAAATAACCCAATCAACAAATGGGCTAAGGAAATGAAAAGACACTTCACAGAAGAAGATCTACAAGCAATCAACAAACATATAAAAAAATGTTCACCATCTTTAGTAATAAGAGAAATGCAAATCAAAACTACACTAAGATTCCATCTCACACCAATTAGAATGGCGATTATCAAGAATACAAGCAACAATAGGTGTTGGAGAGAATTTGGGGAAAAAGATACACTCATACATTGCTGGTGGGGTTGCAAATTAATGCAGCCACTCTGGAAAGCAGTGTGGAGATTCCTTAGAAAACTTGGAATGGACCTACCATTTGACCCAGCTATTCCACTCCTTGGCCTATACCCAAAGGACTTAAAATCAGCATACTACAGAGATACAGCCACATCAATGTTCTCAGTGGCTCAATTCACAATAGCCAGACTATGGAACCAATCTAGATGCCCTTCAATTGATGAATGGATAAAGAAACTGTGGTATATATATACAATGGAATATTACTCAGCTATAAAGAATAATAAAATTATGGCATTTGCAGGCAAATGGATGAAATTGGAGAATATCATGTCAAGTGAGATAAGCCAATCTCAAAAATCCAAAAGAGGACTGATCTCACTGATAAGCGGATGATGACACTTAATGTGGGGTTGGAGGGGGACAAGAATGGAGGAATAGGGACTGTATAGAGGGAAAAGAGAGGTGGGAAGGGTGGGGGGAAGGAAAAAAATAACGGAATGAATCAAACATCATTACTCTATGTAAATATATGAATATGCAAATGGTATGCTGTTACTCCATGTACAAACTGAAACAACATGTATCCCATTTGTTTACAATAAAAAGAAATTTTTTTAAAAAATGTACAGTAATTTCCCCAAGGTTATACAGTTAATGAGGGTAGCAGTAATGTGATTTTAGCTCAGGACCAAGTTCTTAACTATAGCCCCCATCTAGGGAAGGGGAGTAGGTGAATGGGGTCATATTTCCATGTCCCACCTAGTGGTGTGCTTGGAGCAAGAATGGTTTGGAATGTTCAAGTGAGACCAAACATCTAGGCAAACAACAGTGCCAGAGTTTTCTTTTTCATTATGACACTAAGAGAAATCAGGCAAAAAGATCTGACTAGATTTCCCTATATCACTTTTAAAGGTAGAGACACTGGAACATATGAGTTTTTAAAAAAGAGTTGAAAACAAGCTTTCTCACTTTATGGGGCAGTTATTTATCTCCCCCACATTTATGTAATGAGAATCTCATTTAGGCTTATGTATAAGATTAGAAATTGTGCATAAACCACCCAGCATGTAGTACTTGGTATCTTTTAGTTGACTCTTAATTCCATGTCTCTTAGTAACACACTCCAACTTCCCCAACTTATCCATTCCCATCCCCAGGATAATTCCAAGTTGTACACTCCCTCTCATGCCATTTAACCCAGGACCCCCTCACCACCCAATCTGAGCTGAGTTTCATTTTTTCCATTAAACCTTGTGAATGTCTATCACAGTTCTACTACATTGTCACTATCTACCAGGCTATCTCTCCAACTAGTCTTAAGTTCCTAGAGCATGGGGATCTCCCCATTTACCTCATATCCCCAATGCCAAGCACAGAGCCAGACACATTGCAAGTCCTCAGCTGATTTTTTTTATTAAAGTCCTACTTTTTAAAATATGCCTATGTGAATGTAGCTGAGCATACTTTGTTTTCAATGGCATGTGACAGAAGCTATTCTGGTAAGTCAATTGCTATTGTCATCTAAAATCCTAATCACATAACCACATGGTTCTCACCCAGCCAAAAAGTCCTCAGAAAGCAAGTATTTGCATTCTATGCACTTTTCCTCTAAAGCAGAGTTTTTCAAACTATTATAATGAAAGACCCATTAAAAAGCTGTAAAATCAGCCAGGAGCAGTGTCACACACCTGTAATCTCAGCTACTCAGGAGGCTGAGGCAGGAGGATTGCCAAGTTCAAGGCCAGCCTGAGTATTTAATAAGACCCTATCTGAAAATGAAAAAAAAAAAAAAAAGAAGGCTAGTGATGTAGCTAGACAGTCCATGGTTCCACTCTCAGTATGAGGCACAGATGTGTTGGAGAGAATTCCTTTTATAGATAAACAAGTCCTTTTCCTTCTGAACTTGACTCTTGACTTTCAATTCTTGACTCAACTCTAAATCCTTTTGGTTGACCTCTCTCTCCTCATAAGAGATTACTCTCCATAAAGGCAGAGATCATGCTGAGTTTTCTTCACTTCTATATCTCACAGCCCTCAGAACAGTATCTAGCGTTACTGAATGAAAGAACAGTTGAATGCAATCACCACTTGGTGTTGAAGAACAGGTACACCTCACTGACTAAAAAGGATTCTCACAGAAAGTTTAGTGCAAACTGACTCAATGAATATAAAATATTGGTTTCATATTGCATCACTCTGTTTTTTCAGTATGTCCTGGTTTGCCTTTCAATTTTATCTTTAGTTGCAAAGTTTCATTTTCCCTTTGGGTTATATTGCCTAGTGGCTTCTCTGCCAAGTTGTTAATGATCTGGTATCAAACATATCAAACATTTATCGGTAGAGAAAAAAGTCTTAAAAGAACTTAAGTGATGAATTATCACTATAATGATAGTCAAGAATTAACACCTAATACAATTTTTGGTCAAAGTCTGATTTTTAAACCTTTATGAGGTCAGGTTAAAGCTATGAGAAGCTGAAATGATGGAAAAAAACAGTACTCTCATCTATAAGTGCAAAACGACTAAATGGATAAAATATGTATACAAATTAACATTTTTACACCTTTTTCAAGGCTGTATATGAATATTAAAAAATCTATATCTGCACTGTGTACACAAATTATAAAAGTGGAGACAAAAATGTTTTAAAATTTCCAGTTATAGGAAGCTGCAGTGGCTTCAAAAGGAACATATCCTCTAAGAAACCATAACAAGGTAAAAGATTACTGTCCAAAAAGTGGTGCCTAGAATCAGATCTGAGGGGGAAAGGAAGGCCCATGGATCACAAAGTAAAAAGAGAGAAGAGATTTGAGGCAACTTGGAAACAATTGTGGGATTTGAGTCATGATCAATGAGAGGACATTAAAGGCCTGTTCCCATGTGTCTGGCTGTTTTTGCTATATTGTGGGAAGCTGAGGAAAAACGGAGCTTGAGAGAACAGACAGGACTGCCCAGAAAGTCCTTGCGTCGACACTAAATCCAACTCATACCAGATGTGTCAACTTAGACCAGACTCAAGTTCTCTGAATCCCATTTTTTTTTCATCTGGAAAGTAGAGACAATTAATTTCCCCTCAGTTATGATGTTTGGATTGATTATGATGTTGCATGTATTAGGTACATTATCACATAGTGGACAAAGGTACCCAGTAGGTCCACAATTGAGCTCTTGAGTCCTCCTTCACCCTCGGACCTACCTACACCAGTTTTCTCATCTTAACCTGTTAAGTCCCATCATTCCAGATGTGAGACAACTATAAAAACTTAAATGTGAGTAACGAATATACCACCTATGGTAACTTTTTAAATAAATATGTTTTTAGAGGTCTATTCTTTTGAGAAAAGTAAAAGGTGAATTATTAGGGCATGTGCACATATTTCCCATAAACCTGAATATATACATATGTTCACATATATATTTCCCTAGAAATATACATAAAAGATACAAAAGCTCTAAATTATGATTTCCAATCTATTTTAATGCAGGTATGTGAATTTCATTGAAATATCCATGGAACTGAAAATTTGGGACATAATGGGCCAGTCACTGGCATCTCCATTCCTACAGTTGTTCAGGCAAAAAACTTTAGAACCATTCTTTACTTTTCCCCTCCAATCCACACCCCAGTCCATCAACTCTACCTTTAAAATCCATTCAATATCCTAAATGGCTCATCACCTCTACCACGATTACCCATTATCACCAGTTTGTTTGTCTGTTCCTCATACTATCACCTCCTTTTGATCTCTCTGACTCACCTTTGTTATCCTTAATCTTGACACAAAGAAAGACTTTTAAAATATGTCAGCTCAAAGCCTTTACTTCAGGCTTTGGGATGTGGGACCCCGCCATGCCCCCCTGACTCTCTCCTACACTTTTCCTCTTCACTCACTTGGTAACTATCACAGAGGCCCTCTTTACTATTCCTCAAAACTACCAGTTGATCTGTCAGCTCAGACCTTTGCACCTCTCAACCTAGAATACTTGACCCACAGATATCAGCATGGCTCACTACCTCATCTCCTCCAGAACCTATTGGAACTGCATCTTCTCTATGAGCCTATCCTGACCTTTTACCAAGCACCTCCTCATCTGTCCCCCTCTGTGCTCTGAGAGTGCTTTTCCCCCTGTTCATAATCACCTGCTCTCATTAAGTATTTCATGCTTAGTTGTACACTGTTTATCACTCTACACCAGAACGTAAGTATTGTGAGGTTGGGGACTTCATCAGTCACCCAGCGTCTAGAATATCACAAAGTGTGTCTTGGGGCATCAATAAAATATATGTCATATAAGTTTATTGAACAAAATATGAGACTATTCTCCTCCATCAGGTATAAATAATAGTTAAATATTGAAAATAAAGTGTTAGCTAGGAATGATGGAACATGACTGTAATCCCAGCAATTTGGGAGGCTGAAGACAGGAGATCCTAAGTTAGAGGATAGCTTCAGCAACTTTGTGAGACCCTGTCTCAGAATTAAAAATTAAAGGCATTGTGGGAAGGAGGAGGCAGTGACCCTGAAGAGCAGGAGGTGCAGCAGCAGAGGCGGCGAATCCCCCAGGAAGGACACAGCACTGTGGAACAGGGACCCCAGACCACATACCCCTCCTGTCCCTGGTGGCTTCTAGCATGCCTTCCCCTCCAGTGCCACCCTCTAAGTGTATAACCTTATGAAATGTTACAATGAAGCCCACCATTGACCTTTAAATAGGGAGTTTTTTGTTTGTTTGTTGTTCTTTATAGTTGTAGCATGCCTTTATTTGTTTCATTTTCATGTGGTGCTAAGGTTTGTATGCAGTGCCTCACATGTTAGGCAAGTGTTCTACCACTGAGCTACAGCCCCAGCCCCAACTAGTGGAGTGTTAAAAAAAAAAAATCCGTAATGGACTGTTAAGGGAATTACCAGAGAAAGAAGTATGTGAGCTCACCAGATTTTATTGCAGATTTTGTCTTTATCAAATGAACTTAAAGGAACAAGTTACAGTTAAGTTCGAGTGGGAAAGCCTACCATTGTTCAACCTCTGGTTGTAGCTGTTTACCTTCCTTTGTTGAACCGACATCTTCTTAAGCTTTTAGCAGGTAAATGTTGAGAACTTCTGCTTCATAATCCACACAGAATCAGAGACCGTGGACATGGGTGACTGACTTGTCCGCTTTCATCCAGTCTTTTGCCTCATCTTGATTTCTAAGCAAAATCTGAAAAACCTACAAAATGAATGTTTTGCTATTTATCTGGAAGTAATACAGAAATATTGTTGTTATTTTTGGTGAAGAAAATCAATTTTGTATAGTTATTTCAGTCTAAATAAAATGTGAATTTTGCTTTAAAAATTAAATTAATTAAAAACTATAAAGGACAACCAGGCACCATGGTAAACGCCTATCATCCCAACGACTCAGAAGACTGAGGCAGGAGGATCACGAGTTAAAAGCTGCAGCAATTTATCAAGGCCTTAAGTAATTTAGAAAGACTGTCTGGAAATAAAATATAAAAAGAGCTGGGGTTAAGCACCTCTGGATTCATCCCCATATCACACAAATAAAAATCATAAAGGACTGGGGATGTAGCTCAGAGGTAAAGCACACCAGGATTCAATTCCCAGTAATCAAAAGAGAAGGAAAGAAAGGTCTTTCACTTTCAGTAACTAAAGTAAAGTACATGTTTTAAAATACATGGTTTTACTTTAAGTAAAATACATGGCTTAAATGTGTATGACAAACTGTTAGTATATTTGTTTGCAATGGTATGTTATGCCAGTCATGGTTAATGTTTGGAAACAACATATTGAATAACAGTGGGGGTGAGAGTTGGGATGGGGACCTGCTTGATGCATACAAAATGCCAAGTTTGAATTATGCAAATGCTTTCAGTTGGATGACTTTTGCACAAATTCCCACAGGGGCAAATTTTTAAATTTTTTGTGTATATAGGTAAACAAATCCATCTCTTCCTACTTAATTTGGCAATTAACTTTTTGCTTTGGGACCAAAATTTACAAAACTAGCTCTGTAATTGAGAAAATTTTATTAACTGTATTGATCTGTTTCCCCAATTGTAAAAGGTAAATGTTACTATTTCATACGGGTTTTTCTATTTTTAAAAGATGATGTAAAGTGTTTAGCATGATGTCTAGCACAAACTAAGCATCAATAAATAATAACTGCTTTATTACTGTATGCTGTGGCATAGTAAGAAGATAGTTGTTGTCCCCAGTTTCTAGCAGAGAGTTCCTAAAATCCTTCGAACTTCCTTAGTGACGAGGATAACAGGAAGAGTCTTTTGTTCTAATAAGGTGACTCTTCTTTTTTTTTTTTTTTTTTTTTTAAATGGGATCTTGCAGTGTTGCCTGGGCTCAAATAATTCACCTGTTTCAGTCTCCCAAGCGCTGAGATTACAGGGATGTGCCACAATGCCTGGCTATGAGGAGACTTGTGATGGGCTCCTAGATAGCTTTAGGCTGGGGGATTGTTCACCAGAAAGACCAAGCCTTGATTAAAAGCTTGGAGAAGGACCAGAGATTGAGTTAATGGTTGCCATTAATGGTCATCACCAATGGTCAATCACCAATTGTTATTAAAAACTGAATAAGTCATGCCAACATGAAAAAAAAATCCATAAATGACAGGGATCCCGGGACTTCAATATTCTCAAACACAAATCCCAAATACACGAGGAGGGGGGCTCCTCTGCTCAGGGCTCTTCTAGACCTTGCCCTGCGCACCTCATTATCTGTTCATTTGTATGCTTTATAATTATTTGTGTGTGATAGTACACCATACTCTGAGTTCTGGCCTCGCTCTGGCAAATTCTCAGACACAAAAGGAGGAGGCCGGTGCCACAGACACCCTGAGGTCTTTTCCCCAGATGCCACTGCCATCACCCAGAGGTTTTCTCTTGGGACACAGCTGCCCCCATAATACTGCAGCTGTTGACACTGTTGCAGTCACTGTCACCGCCATAGACAGGAGTTCTGCTACCCTCGATGTTGCCTCAGACAGCCGGCTGCTGCTGCTGCTGACACCAATGCTGCCAAAGCCGCTGCCACTCCCTGGAGGTCACCAGGAGGTCTCCTGAGTGCGGCTGCAGCTGCAGCCACAGCTGATGTCGATGCCACCCCCACCTGCTGCCAATACTACCAACGTCTGCAGCTGCTGCTGATCCCCCGCCTACTTCCACCGACTCCTGCTACTACCACTGCTGCCCAGAGGTCTTCTGCCAGGGAGACTCCAAGTTCAGCTGCACATGTCCACATCCATTTTGAGACACTGGCCAGAGCCTGGGGTTTCTTTGGGATGCCTGTGGGTTTGCTGACACTGCCATCTTAGGGCACAGCCGCCCCCATCTGGGGACATGGGCCAGGACCTGGAGGTTCAGTGATGGGATGGCCTACAGGCTGAAACTGAGGTCTTCCTCTGCAGCGCGGGTTGCCACCATCTTGTTACTGTCTCTCAGGATTGCTCATCCCTGGTGGTCTCTCTCCAAATTCCAGTACCATTGAGATCTTGGGATTGTAATGTGGCCAAACACAGGACATCTGAGTTCCAGAGTGGCGAAATAGTGACTGGGTCAGCCAGGGCCTATCTGGGCCAGGCAGTCTTGTAGAAAGACAGAGACAAGGCTGAGAAGCTTTTGGATGCAGGCAGAGACAGTTGTTCAATTTTCCATCGAGATTTATTTTATTTTTATTTTTTTCTTCTTTCGCATCTCACTCCACCATATTTGGGGCAGGGTGTTTTTTGTGCATTAGTTTGTAGAAGACAGTGATATATGCATGGTGTTTTGCAGTTCTACTGTATATTCTTATATTTTTAATTTTTTTCTTCTCCTTATACATATTCTTCTTCTCACTTCTCTTTCTTCCTGGATTCCCTTTCTAACTTTTCTCCACCTAACAGCCAATCTCTGTTGGTTCCTCTCCCACTCTTTCTGTGGCTTTTTGCTTCTGACTTCTCTTTCTCCCTCATGAACACCATGTCCTGCACTGTTTCTATTCTTTCTTTGTCCACTATTTGAGATTGTAAATTAATCTGGTAAAATTTCTGTTTTTATTGTGGATGGTGATTGAACTCATCATTGCTGTTTATAGAGAGGGCAATACACACCTTGCTGGGAGCTATTAGATTTGAGGCTGTATATTGTTTGCACTAGGTGTTGTTGGTATTGGTTTCCCTCTTAAAGGCAGGATACTGGAAATCTTCAGTGACAATATATGTCTACAGGGTAGACTCTGCATCACCTCAGATTCACATAACTACATGGGAAAACACACAAGCAACATGAAGAAAACAAGGAAACAAAATGCCACAAACAAAGCAAGATGCCCCACTATGAGAAGCCACTGACAACACAATAGAAGAAATGTCCACAGAGGAGTTTAGAATGTATATAGTTAATTTGATCTGTGAACTGAAGGATGGTATAAAGAATGAAATCAAAAGAGAAAATATAGGAAGTGAAAGATCACTTCAATAAAGAGTTAGAGATTGTAAAAAAAAAAAGCAGAAATCTTCAAAATGAAGGAATCAACAAATTACATTATAAATTCAATGGCAGCATCACCAACAGACTAGACCATTTGAGAGACAGAACCTCAGACAATGAAGACAAAATATTTAATATTGAATATAAAGTTGACCATGCAGAGAAGATGGAAAGAATCCATGACTACATCTTCCAAGAATTATGGGATAACATGAAAAGACCAAATTTAAGAGTTATCATGATAGAAGAAGGAGCAGAGGTATGAACCAAAGGAATGCACAAACTTTTCAATGACAAAATCAGAAAATTTCCCAAACCTAAAGAATGAAATGGAAAAATCAAATACGGGAGGCTTACAGGACCCCAAGCGTACAAAACTATAGCAGACCCACACCAAGGCACATTATAATGAGAATGCCTAAAATACAGAATAAGGATTAAATCTTAAAGGTCATGAGAGACAAAAAGCAAATTTCATACAGGAGAAAACCAATTCAACTGATTTTTCAACATATTTCAGCTATGAAAGAAAATGGATGCCAACCAAGAATTTTATATCCAGCAAAATTAAGTTTCTGATTTGAAGATAAAATAAAGACCTTCCATTATAAACAAAAATTAAAAGAATTCACAATTAGAAAGTCTGTACTACAGAACATTCTCAACAAAATATTCCATGAGGCTAAAGTGAAAAAAAAGAAAGTGAAAACAAGCAAAGTGAGGAACTACACCAAAGGAATAGTCAAAAGAGAAACTAAATCAAGTTAAAAGCCAGAAATAAACCAAAATGACCAGGAATACAAGTCATATCCAGTAATAACCTTGAATATTAAAGGACTAAACTCATCAATCAAAGACATAGACTTGCATATTGGATTAAAAAATAAGACCCAACAATATGCTGTCACCAAGAGACTCACCTCCTAGGCAAAGACATCCACAGTCTAAAGGTAAAAGGATCGAACAAACTCATATGGACTGAGTAAACGAACAGGGGTTTCCATTCTCATATCAGATAAAGTGGACTTCAAGTCAAAGTTACTCAGAAGGGACAAAGAAGGTCATTTCATTCTACTGAAGGGAATTATACAGTGGCAAGACATAACAATTGTGAACACTTATCCTCCAAACAATGGAGCATCTATGAACATCTCCCAAACCCTTCTCAATTAAATAGACCACAACACAATAATACGAGGTGATTTTTAACACACCTCTCTCACTACTGGGCCAATATTCTAAACAAAAACTAAATGAAGAAATTATAGAACTACATAATACAATCAATAATTTAGACTTAACAGACATATATGGAATATTTCATTCATCAAGTGAATACACTTTTTTCTTGGCAACACATGAATCCTTCTCTAAAATAGACCATATCGTATGCCACAAAGCAACTCTTAGTAAATCCAAAAAAAAATGGAGATAATATCCTGCATTCTATCAGATCATAATGGACTGAAATTAGAAATTAGTGATAAAATAAAAAAATAGAATCTACTCTAACACATGGAGACTAAATAACGTGCTATTGAATGATGCATGGATAGTAGAAGAAATGAAGGATGAAGTGAAAAAATACTTAGAGGTAAATGAGAATACCGACACAACATACCAAAATCTCTGGGACACTATGAAGGCAGTACTAAGAGGAAAGTTCATTGCATTGAGCTCATTTATTAAAAGAATAGAAAGTTAACAAATAAATTACCTAACATTACATCTCAAAGCCCTAGAAAAAGAAAAACAAATCAACACCAAAAACAGTAGAAGGCAGGAAATAATTAAAATCAGAGCTGAAATCAATGAAATTGAAACAAAAGGAACAATTGAAAAAATTGACACAACAATAAGTTGGTTCTTTGAAAAAAATCAATAAAATTGAAAAACACTAACAAAGAAAAAAGATAGAGAACTCAAATTACTAAAATACATGATGAGAAGGAAAATGGACACAAATGAAATACACAAGATAATTAGAAACTACTATGAAAATTTATATTCCAATAAAATAGAAAATGTTGAAGATATTGACAAATTTCTAGAGACATAT
The DNA here is from genome assembly GCF_902686455.1 of Sciurus vulgaris. Classification (NCBI taxonomy): domain Eukaryota; kingdom Metazoa; phylum Chordata; class Mammalia; order Rodentia; family Sciuridae; genus Sciurus; species Sciurus vulgaris. The sequence continues at coordinate 118,863,388 of NC_136461.1, read as the reverse complement.
GACATACCTAAACTGAATCAGGAGGTCATACTCGATTTAAACAAAACAATTTCAATTTCTATTTGAAATAGAAAATATCACTAATGACTACCAATTAAGAAAAGCCCAGGACCAGATGGATTCTCAGTTGAGTTCTTCAAAGAAGGATTAAGACCAGTATTTCTCAAAATATTCCATGAAGTAGAAAACTCATTCTGTAAAGCTAATATCACTTTGATAACAAAACCAGACAAAGACACATCAAGGAGAGAAAACTTCAGACCAATATGCCCGATGAACATAGTTGCCAAAATTCTCAATAAAATTCCGGAAAATTGCATACAAAAACATACTAAAAAAAATAGTGCATCACGATCAAGTGTAGTTCATCCCAGGGATGCAGGGTTGGTTCAACATATGGAAATCAATAAATGTAATTCATTATATCATTCGACTTAAAAATAAGAGTGATATGATCATCTCAATAAGATGCAGAAAAAGCATTTGACAGAATACAGCACCCCCTCATGTTCAAAACACTAGAAAAACTAGGGATAGTAGGAACACACCTCGACATTGTAAAAGCCATATACACTAAACTCAAGGTGAACATAATTCTACATGGAGAAAAACTGAAAGCATTCCCTCTAAAAACTGGAACAAGACAAGGAGGACCTCTTTCACCACTTTTATTCAACATTGTCCTTGAAACTCTAGCCAGAACAAATAGAACAAAAAAATTGAAGATATACAAATAGGTAAAGAAGAACTCAAACTATCACTGTTTGTTGATGATATGATTATATATTTGGAAGACCCACAAAATTTCACCAAAAATCTTCTAGAGCAAAGTAGCAGGATATAAAATCAATACCCATAAATCAAATGCACTTCTATACATCAGAAATGAATCCACTGAAAAAGAAATAAAGAACACTACCCCATTCACAATTGCCTCAAAAACATAAAATACTTGAGAATTAATCTAACAAAAGACAGAAACACATCTACAATGAAAACTACAAAACACTAAAAAAGAAATTGAAGAAGGTCTTAGAAGATGGAAAGACCTCCCATGTTCCTGGATAGGCAGAATTAATATTGTCAAAATGGCCATAGTACCAAAAACATTATACAAATTTAATGCAATTCCTATTAAAATCCCAATGACATTCTTCATATAACTAGAAACAGCAATCATGAAATTCATTTGGAAAAATAAGAGACCCAGAATAGCCAAAGCAATTCTTAGCAAGAAAAGTGAAGCAAGAGGGCATCACAATACCAGACTTCATACTATACTAGAGTTATAGTAATAAAAGCAGCATGGGACTGGCACCAAAACAGACATGTAGACCAATGGTACAGAATAGAAGACACAGAGACAAACCCACATAAATACTGGTATCTCATACTAGACGAAGGTGCCAAGAACTTTCACCAGAGAAAAGATAGCTTATACAATAAATGGTGCTGGGAATAATGGAAAGTTACATGTAACAAAATGAAATTAAACCTCTATCTCTCACCTTGCATGAAACTCAACTCACTGTGTATCAAAGACTTAGGCACTAGCACAGAGACCCTGAAACTACTAGAAGAAAAAGTAGGCCCAAATCTTCACCATGTCAGCCTAGGACCTGACTTCCTTAACAAGACCCCTAAAGTGCAAAAAGTTAAATCAAGAATCAATAAATGGGATGGACTCAAACTAAAAAGGCTTCTTTTCAGGAAAAGAAACAATCAATAATGTGAAAAAACCTACAGATTGGGAAAAAATCTTTACCACATTCACCTCAGATTAAGCATTAATCTCTTGAATGTATACTCAAAAGACTTAAAAAAGAAATAACCCAATCAATAAATGGGCTAAGGAACTGAACAGTCACTTCACTGAAGAAGATATACAATTGATTGACAAATATATGAAAAAATGTTCAACATTTCTAGCAATTAGAGAAATGCAAATCAAAACTACTCTAAGATTTCATTTCACTCCAATCAGAATGGCAATTATCAAGAATACAAGCAACAATAAATGTTGCTGAGTGTGTGGGGGGAAAGGTACACTCATACATTGTTGGTGGGAATGCAAATTGGTACAACCACTCTGGAAAACAGTATGGAGATTCCTCTGAAAACTTGGAATGGAACCACCATTTGACCCAGGTATCCCACTCCTTGGTTTATACCCAAAGGACTTAAAATCAGCATACTACAGAGATACAGCCACATCAATGTTTATAGTAGTTCAATTCACAATAGCTAAACTGTGGAACCAACCTAGATGCTGAGCAGGGGAGTAGGGGAGAGGTGGGGGAGAGAGAGATGATGGAATATTACTCAGCTTTAAAGAAGAATGAAATTCTGGCATTTGCTAGTAAATGGATGGAGTTCGAGAATATCATACTAAATGAAATCAGCCAAACCCAAAAAACCAAAGGCTGAATGTTTTCTCTGATATGTGGAAGCTAATTCACAATAAGAGTAGTGAGGTAGGGAAGAACAGATTTACTTTACATTGGGAGTGAAGGGAGGGAAAGGGGTATGGGGGTAAGAATGATAGTAGAGTGAAACAGACATTATTACCTTATGTACATGTATGACTGCATGACTGATGTGATCCTGCAATATGTATAATCAGAAATATGTGAGATTACATGCTATATGTATGATCTATCAAAATTTATAAATGCATTCTACTGTCATGTACAACTAATTAGAACAAATAAAATTTAAAAATTAAAAAAATATATATGAAAGGAAGGGGGTTGGATATGAGAACCCTTTGTAGTCAATTCAGACAGAAGTGTGGGTAACCTGGGAACAGTCTTATAGAAAAAAAGTCCTTAAACCTGAGGGGTCTGACACTAACTCCTAGTGTCAGAATTGAGCTGAATTATAGGACATCTTATTGGTACTGAAAGAGCTTGAGAAGTGATATTGAAAAAGACTCCATGTATTTGTTTGGTGTGAGAAAATGCACACACACACACACACACACACATCATAATACATTTATTATGTGCATTAAATCCAATCACATGGTAAGCGCTTTCAGAAATTTTCAGACCTAGTCAGTGGTTTCCAAAGATAACCACATCCTCATCCACAGAATTTGTGCCTGTTAGGTTAACTGACAAAGGGAAATTAAGGTTGCAAATAAAATCAAGGTTGCTAACCAGCTGACCTTAAAATAAGGAGAGTATTTTTGATTACTCAGGCAGAACCAATGTAATCAGAGCCAGGCAGAAAAGTAAGAGATGACAGCAGGAGGATTCAGCCCAACATTCCTGACTGGAGATGGAGGGAACATAAGCCAAGAAATGTAGACAGCTTCCGAAAGCTAGAAATAGCAATTGTCCCCCCGAGCTTCCAGAAGCAACTGTCCTGCTGAAACCTTGATTTTAGCCCAGTGGGACTCATTTCATACTTCTGACCTCCAGATATGCAAGTTAATTTGGTTGTGAAACCACCCTATGTGTACCTATCTTCAATACTGCCTCAAATTGTCTATCCCTGAACCTTTTTTAATCAAGAGGCCAACTCATAACTGCTATTTTAACAGAACATTAAAATTGACCTTGGACACCTTCATGTTATTCACAACTTTAGTCTCAAATCACGTACACTGTCCCCCTTTCCACTACAAAACTCTGACTTTCTGTAGATCTGCACTATCAGTAGCCATTAGCATGTAAAATGACTAGCTCAAAGTGAGATGTGTTAGTAAGTGCAGAATATGCGCTAGGTTTTGAAAACTCAAACAAACAAAATAACGTAAAGTATCTCACTAATAATATTTATTTATTTATATTTATTTATTGGTAACATGGATTGAACCCAGTGGCACTTAACGACTAAGCCACATTTTCAGGCCTTTTTTAAATTTTTTATTTTTGAGATAGGGTCTTGCCAAGTTGCTGAGGCTGGCTTGAACTTGTGATCCCCCTGCCTCAGCCTCCCAAGCCACTGGGATTGCAGGCATAGGCCACCACACTTGGCACTAATAATTTTTAAAATATTGACAAGATGTAGAAATCATATTGTAGATATTAAATATGTTATTAAAATACATTGTTCCTGGTTCCCTTTATCTTTTTAACATGACTACTGGAAATTTTAATTGTATAATGGTTTGCATTATAGTTTCATTAGACCCATTCTAACATCAAATTTGGAATTAATCAAAGCCTTATTCAACACGGGTCAAAGGTAATAATGCCTTGCTTCATTCCTTGAATGCTGTGGTCACCCTACACTTGACCTTAAGACACTACTAGCCCTCTGTAAACCATACAATGACAATCACAGGAAAACTAACCACAGATAATCGAAGGCAATTGTGCCCAGTTTACACAAGTGCCACTGCTCTACCTAGGGTGTGGCCTCACAATTTTGGCAATATTCTTCTATCTTATCAGTCCCACTGGACATTCTCTTAAGTATCTATAGGGGAAATAAAGCACTACAAATTGTTTTTGTTTTTGTTTCTTTCATTCACCAGCTCTTACACTTTGATTCCTCCTCCACAGCATTGTTTAAACACTTTTAAGTTTTCAATCAAAAAGTTTTTTATTGAAGCTGGGCATAGTGGCACACACCTGTAATCTCGGCTACTCCAGAGGCTGTGATAGGAGGATGACAAATTTGAGACCAACCTGGGCAACTTAGCAAGACTGTATCTGTTATGTTCAGTTATGAGGTGTTTCCCTAAAAATTCATGATTAGATTATGAGAGCTTCGATCTAATCAGCAGATTAATCCATTTGATGAATTAATAATTTGAAAGGACTACTGCACTGGGTGATAACTACAAGCAGGTAGGATGTGACTGGAGGAAGTAGGTCACTGGGGATTAAATATTGTCCCCAGCTCCTGTGCTCTCTTCTGCTTCCAGCTTCTGAACAGCTTCCCTCTGCCACCACACTCTTCTCCACCATGTTCTGCTTCATGTTGGGCCCAGAATAATGGAGTCAGTTGACCAGGAACTGAATCTCTGAAACGGTAAGTCGAAATAAACTTTTCCTCTTCTTAGTTGTTCCTGTCAGGTATTTTTGTCACAATAATGGAAAGTTGACCAACAAACACACTGTCTCAAAATTTTTAAAACAGTTGGATATGTAGCTCAGAGATGAAATGTGTCTGGGTTCAATTCCTTGAATTTTTTTAAATAGATGATACATAATATTTAAATCTTCATATATGTGTGGATAAAAGTATTAGAAGTCTCTAAAATGTTAATAGTGATTTCTCTGGTAAAGATATAAATAGGTGAGTTTTGTTTTGTTTTAAAATTTTATGATTTTTCCAAAATGTTTACAATATACATACATACTGTACTGTACAAAGCTGTTCTCCCCACCTTTTCCATTGCAGGCATTTTCCCCGCCTCCCAACTACTGTCAGTCTGTGAACATCCTAGCTATTGGTTCACCAGTCAGCTTGCATGTATCCTTCCCCATTATTGGTCCCCTGTTAGCTCAGCAGAATTCAACTGCTTAAGGGTGGCTACCCCGCCATCTTTTCTCTTGCTTTTCTCTCCCCCTGACTCACTTTCTTTCTCCTCCTTACTTTCCACTCTCTCTAGCGCGCACCCTTTCTCTTTCCTTTCTCTTTTTCTCATTTTCTCTCTTACCCTGCAGGGAGACACTTTGTTTGCTTAATAAATTCCCTTATGTGATTTCCCGTGTCCAGTGTGGTTTCCGTAGGATTCCTTACACATACTGCTTTCTTAATCAAAGGGGAGGGAGAAACTTCAATTTATTATCAAACAGCCACAGCTGATAAAACAGCAAGCAAAAAGACTATTTCCCACAGCTTTGAAGAGAGGAGAAAAGTGGATTTCCTGTGAGTATTGTTAACCCAAGAACCAGATGGTACCATTCAAACTTGGTTGATGTTAGCCAACATGTTCATGATCATTTTGTCATGATCTTAGTCATGTTCAAGAGACTATCTGCTATGGATTGAGAGTATCCCCAAAGACTAGTGTGTTAAAAGATTTTTCCTCAGTATGGCAACACTGAGAGGTGGTAGAACCTTTAAAAGGTAAGGTCATTAGGTCATTAGGGGTGCTGCTCTTGGAAGTGTTTAATACTGGTCTCAAATGGGCAGGAAGTGGGGAAGGAGGAGGAAAGTGCTGGGGAGTGATACTGGCCAAATTAGAATGCTATATTGTTTATTGTGTGCATGTACAAATATGTAAGAACAAATCCCATCAGTATGTACAACTATAATGCACCAATAAAAAATGTGGGAAAAATATACTTGTCTTAAGGAACTAGCTCTCACAAAATTGGGCTGTTTTAAAGCAAGTCTCTCCCACATGCTCAGAGGCTTCCGTACATGGCATGGCCAGTTTCCTTTTGGCTTCTCTGCCATGTAGATGCAGACAAGCAGGGCCTCATCAGAGGACAAATGGGTAGGGCAACCTAACTTAGATTTTCAGCCTCCAAAACTATAAGCTAAACAAACCTCCTTTATTTGTAAAGTATCCAACCCCAAGTACTCTGCTAGAGCAATACAAAATGGAATAATGTATCCTCTTAGGGGGAAAGAAAGGAGGTGGTTCCCGGCTCCCACCCACTGGGCTCCCTCAGCCCAGCTCCATCCAGCGGGGTTCCTGGAAGGATGAAGTTCATGTACAAAGAGTTGAAGGAGCACCACTCTGAGGGCCAGAAGAACAGAAAGAAACACCCAGACAGAGTCCCAGTGATAGCAGAAAAGCTCCTAAAGCTTGGATAGAGATCTGGACAAAAAGAAATACTTGGTGCCTTCTGATCTCACAGTTGGTCAGTTCTGCTGCTTGACCAGAAGCTAATTCATCTTTGAGCTGAGGATGCCTTGTTCTTCTTTGCCAACAATGTCATTCCACCCCAAGTGCCACTATGGGTCAGCGATACCAGGAACACCATGAAGAAGACTTCTTTCTACACATTGCCTGCAGTGATGAATGTGTCTATGGTCTGAGGCTGCTGCCCCTGAGGTGGGGGTCCCATTCCACAAAGAGAGAGGTGGCATCCTTTTCTTGACCTCCACCTCCTCCTTCAGGGTCTAACACTACCTCCCTTCTTCAGGATCTGCACTTCTTAATGTTTGAGGCTTTCTCTCCAGCCCCTCTTTGCAGGAGGGGTAACAATGGACATGGCCTCTTGTACCTCTCTCCTTTCTCCCATCCACCCCCTCTCCACTTTAGACTGTCAATCTCTGTCAATTCCAGTGATTGTGTTGGTACCTATTCCTTTCTAAATGCCCAGGGGAACTCAGAACCCCAACAATTCCTTCCTTTCATTATCTTCTTTTTTTGGGGGGTTAGATGGAAGGGCCTGAAATTGTGGAGATAAGATAGGAGGCACATCAATAAAGAGGAAACCACCAAACTGAAAAAAAAATAAAAAGATAGAAAGGAGGTGGCCCAGTGCTTCTAAAGATGAAAACATGAGTTCAATGAAAAGGAAGTGTGGGAGAGGATTTCCTGGAAAGATCTGCCTACACTGAGTAGCAGGTGAAGTCATAGGTGCAGGACTTCCTTCATAGGTGACTCATACAACATTATTTAAGAAAGCTAAGAAGTTGGGAACCACCTTCGTAGCTGATTCTTCTTTAAGAACCAGCCCCCACCCTCATCCAAGACCTACATATGACCAGTTTTTTTTTAAATGGGCTACTTGAGGAAATACAACAATAATCCCCAGAGACACCAAGGACCAAGATCACTTCCCACCTGCCCAAAATGTGGCTTCCTTATCTTGGTGTCCCTCCATGTTGCCAAGGTGCTGTGTTGAGTGTATCTCCATTGTTGTACATGACTCAGTCATAGCCTTAAGGAAGACAAAAAGACAGGAGACCACAGTACAAGGTATATGCATAAGGCACTCAGCAAGTGCCTCCCCCATATCCATGATTAGATCTGAACAGCCTCTCCCTGTGTGAAGGTCTCAGTCTCAGGGAATCTTCCACAGATGCCAGTGACTCAGCTCTACCACCACCACTGTCAAAATGCCTTCACCAACAGGTGTTCTGAAAAAAGTAAAAGTTTTTTTTAGCTCGACTCTGGTTCTTTAATCTGCTCTATCACTAACAGCAGTAAGATTATGAACAAAGTACTTGTTTCATAATCTATAAAGTAGTTAGTGGTCAAAGCACCTAAAGTGAAATGGGGAGCAGTCAGGACCACTTTCCTGAGAAGCCACTTTGCACATTCCAGAAATGTACCCTAGTTATAGGAAGTACATACAGTCTAGGTAAAGTGGACTTCCTTGGGGTCCCCACCTCCTCTTCATTTTCCCTTATTCTGATTCCCTCTGTAGTCTCTTAATGGACTAAACATTCCTCTAATATTCATTTTGATCAAGAAAAAGATGACCTGTGACCGGGTATGGTGGCACACACCTGTAATCCCAGCCACTCAGAAGGCTCAGGCAGGAGGATTGCAAGTTCAAGGTCACCCTCAGCAACTTAGTGAGACCCTGTCTGAAAATAAAAGATAAAAAGAGCTGAAGATGTGACTCAGTGGCAGAGCACCCCGGGTTCAAACCCTGGGGGTGGGGGAAGAGAAAAAGAAAAAAGAAAGGCCCTAAATATTCAATACTCGCTTTCCTGACCTTCCACATCTCCCTGGCAAGGCTTGCTCATGACAAGCCTAATGGTGCCATTGCAGTTTGTCATGGTTTTTACATATACTCATATTTGAAATGGATCATCATCCAGGGAAAGCCTTCAGGGCACCTAGAAAGAATTCTTGGGTCTAAAAGAAAGAGAATGAAATGAATCCACGTTTTTCAGAAGAAAAATAATTAGGTTATATAATAATTATAGAATCTCAAAAGAAAACAAAACCAGAAAATACCATTTTGAGTAGAAATGTTACTCTCTCGTTTGCTTCTCCTAATATTGTGGCTTCTTTTCCCAACTTCTTAACTTTTTAAAATAATATTGTATATGTCATGTGGAAAGATGTAAAGGAAGGTAGTAATGTAGCCCAGGGAATTCCCAACATGAGGGAGGTGGCAAGACTTAATTGCAGTGATAAAAAGAGCTAGAAGGACCCATCATTTAGCTAGTCCACTCCTTTCACTTTTCAAGAGAAAATGAAATGCACAGGGGGGAACTATTTAGTGATAAAGAATCTAAATTCCAGCTTCTGAATGTCAGAGCAGTTTTTCAGACATGAACATAAAAAAGGAAATGGAAATATTGATAGAAATAGAAGCCAATGTACAGAATGTGATTTTGAAAAGGTAGGTGAACAAAAAATGGGTTCTGGAGTGCCTTGCTCCAGGGCACCTGTACCTATCAGAGAAGACAGGTTAGAATTAATATAGCTGGGAGGATGACAGAAACTGAGCAGGGAGCAAAAAGGGAAGATTTTTAGTGCCCCCTATACTAGGACTCACACTGCAGGGTCAAGATCTTCCAAGAAGTGGTATGACTTCCCAACATAAAATACAATCAAATGAAAACACACAAACTAGAGATATGAGCCTCTTCTAAAGCCTCTTCTCTTTAAAGTTGGTCATCCTTACAAAAACTGTCTCTATTTCAATATCAGTTGCAAGCAAACAACAATTTCACCAGAGAAGTGCCATATTCGAGTAATACTAACTCCAGTAACAGTCTTCACGTTTACCTTGTTAAAACTAAGTCTGGAAGAAAAATACGTAGGCATTTCTGACGTATCTTAATACCAAAAGAATTCCTCTCTATTCGGCAACTTTTTATATGGCCATAGCAAGCAGTCTGTGTTTGATGAGGCAACATGGATGTATTAATGAATGACAGCAGCAGGGTGGAGGGGGAGCACAAAGCTATGGGAAAAGGAGGAAAGGGAAAGCAAGGTTCAAAGGGGGCTCAGTGAAGCCACATTTCACATTCACTCACATGTCCTTTCAACAAAACGTTTTTCAGTACCGGGGATTGAACCCAGGTATTCTACCAGAGCCACATCCCCAGCCTTTTATTTTTCATTTTGAGACAGAATCTCACTAAGTTGCCCAGCTTGTTCTCGAACTTGTAATCCTCAGTGGTTAAGTGCCCCTGGATTCAGTCACTGGTACCAATAAAAAAAAAAAAAAAAAAAAAAAAAAAGACCAGAAAATGACTGAGACAGACTGAACCAATGATAGTATTATTACAAATACATGCAGGTATGTGAACACAGGAGGGAAAGTTTAACTCTAAGAAAGTGAGAGAGGTGAGGTTTAGGAGAAATAGCAAAGGGTGAAAGAAAAAGTGGCCAGAAATTTAAGCAGAAGATTCTGACAGAGGGATATTCATGACTAACCAGTTTCTTCAACTCAAATAGAATTGCCACTTAGAACTCATAGCTTTAAGTGGCACTTTTTTTCTTCCTCAAAAACTAACCAATATCTGCAAGGCATGCTCAGTTATCCTTCTAGAAAGCCAAAAGAAGCACTTTCCTTCTTCCATATTTTCTCAAACTCAGTACATTTACAAGTTTTTTTAATCAATGAGGACTCTGGTGCTGGATGTAATGAAAGCCCTGAAGACAGCTTTGCCACACTGGACACACGTAGGATATTCCTCCTTAAAGGGCATTCTCCTGAGGCTGAGGAAAGATGGTATGCTGACGGAAGCTCTTTCCAAACTCCCTGCGTGTACAGAAAATTCCCCTGGGGAATGCTTCTCAGGGACCATGACATCATGGGTCATGGGGGGAAAACCGACACACTCTTCCTGGGGAGGTGCTTCCCTTTTCTTCCTAATGCTGGACTTCCTTGAGTTTGCATGCCATAAAGCACTTACTGACCTTCTTATAATGTTTCGGTATACATTCTGATGCCCTGGAAATGTGATGCTAATGAAACTTGAGTAAAAATAGAAAAAAATTACATGCCTAAACTGAATCTTATTATTATGAGAGTCCAACATTTTTCTTCTGAGAATTCAAAACAAAGGAAGAAAATCAAAATGAGGTTTGGTCAACTTTTTTATTTTTAATTTGTTCTTTTTAGATATACATCGCAGTAGAGTGTACTTTGATATATACATGGAGTTTAACTTACTCTAATTAGAATCCCAATCTTACGGTTGTATATTATGTGGAGTTTCACTATGGTGTTCTCATATGTGAACATAGGACAGTTATGTCTGATCCATTCTACTGTCTTTCCTATTCCCATCCTCCCTTCCTTTCCTTCTTTCCCTTTGTGATCAACTTTCACTCATCCAATATCACTACACACTTTCAACTACTAATTTTCAATGACTGTATGACTATCCACTTAGTGTGTGTGGGGGGGGGGCGTGTATACTGGGGATCTAACCCAAGGTACTTTATCATTGAGCTACAACCCCAGCTTTCCTTTAAATTTTTTGAGAAATGACTTCAGAAAGTTGCTGAGGGTCTTGCCAAATGGCTGAAGCCAGGCTTGAACTTGACAATCCTCCTGTCTCAGTCTCCCAAGTCACTAGGATTATAGTCATGAGACGCTGCATCCAGCTGACTATCTACTTTTTTAAGGAAGTGTATATACTACTTGCTTTATATTTCATGTTTTAAAGAAGATAATAAGCCAATTCTAAAAGTTCTTTAAAAATAGAACCAAGGGATTTTTGAAAGTTACATAGAAATAAGACTTTAACAAAAGATACTGAAGCCAGAATTGGGGACAGGCAGTTAGTGTAGAAATAGAGGATCTGGGCAGGTTGAGGAAATTGAGGCCATGAACTCATCTGCCTCTGGAAGTTGGAGACTGCCCTGGGAGAATGGAATGTCAAGGACCTGCAGAACCCATTGATAACCAAACTTACCTGCCCTTGTCAGAGACTACAGGCAGGAAGATGCTGATTAATGCCCCCTGGGCCCTCACCTGCCTGAATCACTTTGGCCCTCTCCCTGCCCCATCCACTTTTCACTTTTTACATCTCACCTACAAAACCAGGCCTAATCCCATAGGCAGGAAGGAAAGAGATAAGGGGGAGAGAATGGGAGAATAAAACCCATAAAAAGGACAAGATTTGCTCATCCAATGGATTCCGCCTTTGGGTCCCCTTCTTCCACCCGGGAGAAGTCTGCTTTTACTTTTCTTTAATAAAGCTGCATTTCCACTCTACATTTGCCTCAGCCGTGCTTCTCTGGCATTATACTTCAACACCTGAGGAAGCAGGACTCGCCACCTGTAAAGAGCGGTATCAGATTTGGAGGTCCCACTGAGATCTATGCCGAGGTAAGTGAGCTTTTCTCTTCGTGCACCCCAATCTGTCCGAGGTGCATCTTTCTGTCTCTTTCTTTCTGGAGGGCAAAATGAGCACCCGTCGGCTACGTAAAAGCAGTTAGTGCAGCCGCCATTCTTAAGACACGGGTGAGAGGTTTCCCAGCCCAGGCAAGTTTCCAATCACCTGCTCTGCAGGCATGTTGGGCTCTGCTGAAGCCGTTTCCTACTTTTCTGTCCAGGCCTGGAGCGCAATTGCCATGAGTACACAGTGTCCCTAGTCCTGATCTACCCAGGATGCGTGGAGGCGGAGGAAGGGTTGGAACAACTGCGGGGTTCTCGGCCCAGGCTACTCTCGGGTGGACCCCAAAGGTTCTGTTAGGGTCCCATTCCGACTAATCCCCGGAGAGTCAAAGTGAACACACGGTAATGCAAATCACACAACGAGGTTTTATTAAAGCAAGCTCGAGCCTGGACCGCAACCAGCCCCTCAGACCGATACAATGGCTGGGAGGAGGGAGCAGCCCCAAGGGGCAAGAAAGCCCTCTATTTAAGAGATTTCCAAGCATTCACACACAAAGACCTGTACGTTATTGGTTAACATTTGAACAGCTAAACATTAGTCCTCCTCTGGTTGGGTCCTGCCAATCTATTTGATTCTCATTGGGTCCTGCCAGAACTGAACGGTCCTAGAAGAAGAAGGGTGGAGGGAAGGGGTGAACTGTGCAGGAGATGGGTCAGGTTTAGGACCCCCTGTCCTTGATAGATAAGGTTTCTAGGCAACTGCACGTTCCTCAGACAAATATCTCTTAACAACCTCGGTAAGCACGGGGGCCCAGCAGTCCTGTTTGCGCTGTATTGGCTCTTGAGGGTGCAGTCGCAACTGCCTGCATCCTGGTGATTAAGACAGGTAGCTGCACAGATCTCACCCTGTTCCCAACAGTTCCTTCTCCAGATTCCCCCTCCCGACCACCCTAAGGGGTATCCAGGGTGTTCGGTAGACAAATGGCACTGAGGGAAAGCGCCAATTACATTTGCCTCCATATGAGCCATACAGCACACCACGCACATCCACTCCCTCCTGGATGTTTCCCCTTCGCTCGCTGATCAGACGTTAAACATTCAGATGGTAGGATCAAGAGAAAGATATGGGACAATTAGTAGGAAAATGCCCAGATTATCTTTGTTTACATATTTAGCCTTTGCTAGTTTGTTTAAAGTTTTCCTGTGTTTAAATGTGCTCGGTGTATTCTAAGCTGTGAGGAGGATGTATAATTTAATTCAACCCTTCCCTTGAATCCCTCAGAGAACAGGGTATTATATGTCTTAACAATCAATAGGTGTCCCCCTCACCCTTTGGAGATTCCTTTAGTCTACAAAATAGGCAAGAAGATGTGCAATTTTTCTTTAGTTGTGGGTCCCTCTTAATTAGGAATTTGTAGTGGCAAGGAGGAAAGCAGTAATGCCCTTAAGTCTGAATCCTCCAAGGGTATCTAGCACAGGGCAAACTAGAACCCTAGCACTTTGCCAAAGAAGGCCAGAAATCACTTTGGCAAGGCCAAGTAGTGAGAGATGGGTTTTCTGGACTGGACTGAAGCTCAAACATAGGGAGACATCCCTAAAAATGGTCTCCGGCATGAGCGCCTGAGGTCTATTTTTCTTTTCTTCCATTTAGATGGGAGCTTCACTCTCAACAGTATTGCCAGGTTCACCACTAGCCTACATACTAAAAAACTGGGACAAATTTGACCCACAGACACTCAAGAAAAAGTGCCTCATTTTCTTCTGCCGCCAGGCCTGGCCTCAATACAAACTCTCTGATGGAGAATCCTGGCTGCCAGAGGGAAGTATAAATTTTAATACCATTTTACAGCTTGATAGATTTTGCAAAAGGGAAGGAAAATGGTGTGAGGTACCTTATGTTCAAATCTTCTTTACTCTAAGGGAAAACCCCAAATTATGCCAACAATGTAAAGTAGACTCAGCCATAACCACTGCCATAAGGGAAGAAAACCTTAAAGAGTCACCTACTGAGGGAAAGGAATTTTCTGCTAATGTCCATCAGCAGACCTCCTGTCCTCCATACCCTGGTCCTTCTCCATCTGCCCCAATGGACAGATCAAATATACTACCTCTCCAGGAGATGCCAGGAGGAGAATTTGGACCAATTAAAGTATATAACCCTTTCTCCCTCCAAGACCTAAGACAGATAAAAACAGACCTAGGGAAATTTTCGGAAGATCCAGATAAATATATTGAGGTATTTCAAAACCTATGCCAGGTGTTTGACCTCACCTGGAAAGATATTATTCTGTTACTTAACCAGACGTTAACCTCCAATGAGAAGGAAGCCACCCTAAAAGCAGCTGAACAATTTGGGGATGACCTACACCTTGCTCATGCCCCAGGAGCCCAAACTAGATCTAAACCCAACTATCCATCAGGAGCACAGGCAGTTCCCAGAAATGATCCTGATTGGGATTCAAATGATGAAAAGGATGCTTGGAAGATCAGACACTTCCAAATGTTAGTCCTTGAGGCCCTTAGGAGAATCAAACAGAAGCCTATTAACTATCCCAAGGTTTCTGAAATTATACAAGGTCCCGAGGAAAGCCCAGCTATTTTTATGGAGAAACTCATGGAGGCAATGAGAAAACACACCACCGTGGATCCTGAATTCACAGAGGGCCATTTACTTTTAAAGGACAAATTTATCATTCAGTCAGCCGCAGACATTCAGAGGAAATTACAGAAATTGGCATATGGCCCTGATCAATCCTTAGATGATATCCTCCGACTTGCAACTTCCATTTTTTATAATCGAGATGTAGAGGAAAAGAAGGAAAAAGAGCGTAGAGACAAGAAAAAGACTGAAGCCCTGGTCTTAGCCCTAAGAGGAGTTAGCTTCCCAGGTGAAAAAGGAGGAAAATGGAAAGTACCTCAGGCCACAAAAGGGATTTGTTTCCGTTATGGAGAGGAGGGACATTTCAAACGGGAATGTCCCGAGCCAAACAGCCACTGCTGGAGCCCTGCCCTAAATGTCAAGGCAATCATTGGAAAAGTGACTGTCCTCAGGGGCGTAGGTCCTCAAGGCCAGACTCTTCCACACAGGACTGACAGGGCCCGGGCTGATTCTAATGGCTCCCATAACTCCTATCACTATGCATGAGCCCCAGGTATGCTTCTCTGTAGGGAGCCAAGAGGTCAACTTCCTCTTAGATACTGGCACCAGTTTTTCAGTGCTCACCTCTTATCTTGAACCTCTTTCCTCTAATACTATAATGGTGCAAGGGGTGTCTGGATGGCTTATTATCAGAAAGTTTACTCCCCCACTGAGTTGTGAGTGGGATGGGATGATGTTTTCTCATGCATTCCTGATAGTCCCAGAATGCCCTACCCCTTTATTGGGAAGGGACTTACTTTCAAAACTTCAGACTTCCATTACAATGAATTTGGGACCACAAGGATCATATGTTTACCTCTATTAGAATGTGATATAAACCCTGAAGTATGGGCCACTGAAGGCAAGATTGGACGGGCAAAAAGTGCAATCCCAATTGAAATTAGTCTTAAAGGATCCCTCTGTCTTTCCACATCAGAGACAATACCCACTTCTCCCAGAAGCAAAAGGGGGCTTATTAAAGATCATCTGGAGCCTCAAGCAGCAGAAGCTTTTAGTACCTTGTAACAGCCTATGCAATACACTGATTTTGGGAGTTCAAAAATCAAATGGGGGATGGTGTTTAGTCCAAGACCTCAGAATAATTAATGAAGCAGTTTTTCCCCTTCACCCAGTAGTTCCTAATCCATATACTCTGCTATCTGAGATTCCAGCAACTGCTGCTAGGTTTACTGTGTTAGATTTAAAAGATGCCTTCTTTTGCATACCTCTGGACTCTCAGTCTCAGTATCTGTTTACCTTTGAGGAACCAGATAGTGGATCTCAATTGACCTGGACAGTACTGCCCCAAGGATTTAGAGATAGCCCCCACCTATTTGGACAAACTCTAGCTAAGGACTTAACAGAATTCAGAGACAAAACATCTGCAATTGTTCTTCAATATGTGGATGACATCCTGTTATGCGTCTCCACCCAGGAAGAATGTCAAAAGGCTTCTACAGAACTCTTAAGCTTCTTAGCCAATCAGGGTTATAAAGTCTCAAAAAAGAAAGCTCAATTATGTCAACAACAGGCCCAATATTTAGGATTACGACTATCTCAAGGAATCCGCAAACTAGGACAGGAAAGAATAACTCCCATAGGACAATATCCTCTGCCTCAGACCCTAAGGCAACTCAGAGGCTTCCTAGGAATAACTGGATACTGCAGACTTTGGATTCCTGGGTCTGGGGAATTAGCTAAGCCTCTTTATAGTCTTCTGAAAGAAACTTTACAACAAGGAACAACCAGCCTAATATGGGAACCAGAACATATTAAAGCCTTTAAGACATTAAAAGGGGCCCTACTCCAAGCCCTGCCCTTAGTTTACCTACTGAAAAGAAATTTAACCTGTTTGTCACTGAAAGAAGAGAAATAGCCCTAGGAGTGGTAACACAAAAGAATGGACCTATTCAACAGCCAGTAGCCTATCTCAGCAAGGAACTTGACATGGTGTCTCAGGGATGGCCCCACTGTTTGTGAGTAATTGCAGCTGTAGCCCTACTAGTCCTTGAGACAATCAAGATCACCCTGGGAAGAGACCTTATTGTCTACACTTCCCATGACCTCTCAGGGATTTTAAACACGAAAGGAGGACTA
The DNA here is from genome assembly GCF_902686455.1 of Sciurus vulgaris. Lineage (NCBI taxonomy): Eukaryota > Metazoa > Chordata > Mammalia > Rodentia > Sciuridae > Sciurus > Sciurus vulgaris. The sequence continues at coordinate 118,846,474 of NC_136461.1, read as the reverse complement.
TGGCTTTCAGACAGTCGCCTTCCAAAATATCAGGCTTTACTTCTGGAAGGACCCATAACTCAGATAAGGACTTGTTCTACTTTAAATCCAGCTACTTTCCTACAAGAAACATTAGAGGAAAGTCCTGAACATGACTGCCAACAGGTCCTAGCTATGAATTACTCAGCCCAACAAGACCTTCAAAACCTTCCCCTGTCTAATCCAGACCTCACCATGTTCACTGATGGAAGTTCCTTTGTGGAAAAGGAGAACACAAAGCTGGATATGCTGTGGTGACTCTACATGACACTTGAGAAGAGCAATCTTTGCCCCCAGGCACAAGCGCACAACTTGCAGATGAAAGAATAGACATTTTTTTTTAAAAGCTGTCTGTTTTATCTCAACTCCCTAAGGTCTCCCTCCCAGTGATGGGAACACAGCCCTTAAAGCTGTTCCAGGAAACAGCCCCGAACAGAGAGCAAACAGAGCAAACAGTGCTCTGACAGTTAAGATAAACAGGATATGAGATTACCAGACGAGACTGTTGGCTAAAATTTACACCTTGTTGTGAAACATGTTATTAACGAGCCCAGAACCCCTTTGGAATTTCCTGGTGGCTTTGTTCCCCTTTCCCCTTCTGTGTGTGACCCCTTCCGATGTATGGTTTCTGCCTTTATAAGCTTGTAAGACTTTCTGCGGTGGGCTCAACTCCTCTGCTCCTGCGTGAGTCACGAGTTGAGCCCCAGTGCGCTGGAATAAAGCCTCTTGCTGTTTGCATCAAGTGATGCCTCCTGCGGTTGATTGGGGTTGCCATCAATCTGTGGGACAGAGTTAGGGTCTCCCTCTGGGGGTCTTACATTTGGGGGGCTCATCCGGGATAAGATGCCCCCCCCTCATCCACGGAGTCGACCTTGGAGGTAAGAAGGGGTACCCCGAGGTTGTCTGTCTTTGTCTTGTGTTTTGTTAGTTGGTCTGGTACAGTGGGCGCACTTTCGGTTTTGCAGCCATTCAGCGACTTGTGAGAGTGGCCGAACTGTGGTCGGTAGACATGCCTGGAGGGCCACAGGTTGCAGCCTTGGGGGACGCCCCAATGGTGGAGGGAGCCAGGGACGCCTGGTAGTCTCCTACTGTAAGGGCACTGATCGGGTTCAACTGTTGGATCAGAGATTGTCAAGATCACGCCCGTCTGATTCTGTTGCGTGTTTGTGGCGGACAAGGTGGGGTAAGTGGGTCCTTGTGTCTGTAGCATTTTTGTTATTTGTGTTTCTAACGATATATGAACTGACGATGGGACAGACTGTGACAACCCCTCTTAGTCTGACATTAGACCATTGGACTGAAGTTAAGGGAAGAGGTCGCGACTTATCAGTTGAGATCAAGAAAGGCCCATGGTGGACCTTCTGCTCCTCAGAATGGCCTGCTTTTAATGTAGGATGGCCAGCAGAAGGGACCTTTAACCTATCTGTCATTTTTGCTGTTAAAGAGATTGTTTTTCAGGAGGAACCTGGAGCCCATCCGAATCAGCAGCCCTACATCGTGGTATGGCAGGACCTGGTGCAAAATCCACCCCCCTGGATTCAACCTTGGGTTGCAAAACCCAAGCCCCGGCCAGCCGCCCAAATCCTAGCCACCCCTCCCTCCCAGCGAGGCGGCCCAGACACACCGGCTGCGCCGCTCGCTAGCTCTCCCCGGACTCAAATCCTAGCCGTCCAATCTCCCAGTTCTGGAGGGAAATCCAGTCACTCAGACCGCCCCCCCCAAGAAGATTTATCCAGAAACCCAGGCTGACCTCCTTCTCCTTGACTCACCTCCCCCATATCCTCCTGCCTCAGTTCCCGTAGGGGATCAGGAAGAGCCAGAAGTACCGCCGGCCCCTGCAGTCGCCCCCTCCGCTCCCCCTAATGAGTCTCTGCCGGGGCCCACGCAGGGCACCACAGGGCCTGCGCAGGGTACCAGGAGCTGCCGCGGAATGACTCCCAACACCACCGTCGCCCTTCCCCTAAGGCTTATGGGCCCCTGCCAGTGGCAACGGATGGTGGACCGGCTCCTCTTCAGCCCCTCCAGTACTGGCCTTTTTCCTCCGCAGACTTGTATAACTGGAAAACTAATCATCCTCCCTTTTCAGAGGACCCCCAGTGCTTAAATGGAATCTTAAATGTTCTCTCATCAGCCCACATGGGATGATTGCCAGCAGCTACTACAGACCCTTTTCACTACTGAGGAGAGGGAGAGGATTTTATTGGAGGCAAGGAAGAATGTACCAGGAGCAGACGGATGACCCACCCAGCTCCCCAACATCATTGAGACTGCCTTCCCCCTCTCCAGGCCTGACTGGGAAACTGAGGAAGAAAAGGAGCAAAGGAAAGAAAAGGAGAGAGAGGAAAGAGAAAACAAAAGGGATCGTAAGCAGGAGAAGAACCTAACACAGATTTTGGCCGCAATAGTAGGTGAGAAAGGCCAGGAACAAACTCAAGGCAGGGCTAAAAAAGGTCAGGTAACCTGGGCAACCGCACTCCATTAGACAAAGATCAGTGTGCCTACTGCAAAGAAAGAGGTCACTGGGCTAGAGAGTGCCATAAGAAGAAGAATGGGCCCTCCAAGAAAGTATTAGCCCTGGAGGAAGAAGAGGATTAGCGGGGACGGGGCTCGGAACCCCTCCCCGAGCCTAGGGTAACACTAGAGGTGGAGGGAAAGCCAGTTGAGTTCTTAGTAGACACTGGGGCTCAACACTCGGTCCTACTCGAACTGTCTGGGCCCATCTCCCACAAGAAATCATGGGTCATAGGAGCCACAGGGCACCAGCAGTACTCATGGACTACCCGGAGAACGGTAGGCTTAGGAACGGGATGGGTAACCCACTCGTTTCTAGTCATCCCTGAGTGCCCTGCACCTCTACTTGGGAGAGATCTCCTAACCAAAATGGGAGCCCAGATTACCTTCACCCCTGATGCCCATAGGTGACCCGAAGCAAAAGAATGGCTACTGCCCTGACCATACGCCTGGATGATGAACATAGACTTTTTGAGAAACAGGGAGCAGAGATAAGTCACATAAATGACTGGTTGAACAGCCCCTGGATGTGGGCCGAGATGGCTGGAACAGGACTAGCCACAGAAAGACCACCCGTAGTTATAGAGCTTAAGGCCACTTCTACTCCTGTGGCTGTATGCCAATCCCCAATGACTAAGAAGGCCCGGGAAGGAATTAGGCCCCATATCCAGCGCCTCCTTCAGCAGGGTATCCTAGTGAAGTGTCGGTCACCATGGAACACTCCCCTGTTACCTGTTAAAAAGCCTGGCACAGGAGACTATCGCCCGGTACAGGACTTAAGGGAAGTGAACAAGCGGGTACAGGACATCCACCCCACTGTACCTAACCCTTACAACTTGCTAAGCTCTCTCCCCCCAGATCATATTTGGTATACTGTCTTGGACTTAAAGGACGTTTTCTTCTGCCTGTGACTACACCCTTCCAGCCAAAACATCTTCACATTCGAGTGGAGGGACCCTGACTCTGGGACAACAGGACAATTGACTTGGACCCGATTACCTCAGGGGTTCAAGAATTCCCCAACCCTCTTCGATGAAGCTCTCCACCAATATTTAGCCCACTTCCGTGCCAGCCATCCCCAGGTAACACTTCTGCAGTATGTAGATGACTTACTACTGGCTGGGGCCACAGAGGAGGAGTGCCAACGGGGCACGGGACTACTGCTAGAAGAACTTGCCCAATTAGGATATCAGGCCTCTGCCAAGAAGGCCCAGATCTGCCAAAAGGAGGTAACGTACCTGGGGTATGCCTTCAAAGGGGAGCAGAGATGGCTAATGGAGGCCAGGAAAAAAACTGTGACTCAGATACCCATTCCTCACTCACCCCACCAGGTGTGAGAATTTTTAGGGACTGCGGGGTTTTGCCGCCTGTGGATCCCCGGGTTTGCTACCCTGGCAGCTCCCCTCTATCCTCTGACTAGAGAGGGTGCCTCGTTTGAGTGGGGTGACGACCAACAGCAGGCCTTTGATGACATCAAGAAGGCATTATTGTCTGCCCCAGCCCTGGCATTGCAGGATGTAGCAAAGCCCTTCGACCTATTTGTGGATGAGAGGAGGGGAGTAGCCCAGGGGGTGCTGACCCAGCCTCTAGGGCCATGCAAGAGGCCGGTAGCCTACCTCTCCAAGAAGCTAGACCCTGTTGCTAATGGCTGGCCTGCCTGTCTGAGGTCCGTGGCAGCAGTGGCAGTATTGGCAAAAGATGCTGACAGACTAACTATGGGACAAAAGCTAACGGTCATTGCCCCTCACTCCTTGGAGAGCATCATCAGACAGCCCCCTGACTGGTGGCTGTCCAACGCCCGCATGACACATTACCAGAGTCTCCTACTGAATGGAGGCAGGATCCAGTTCGGGCCGCCTGACATCCTCAACCCAGCTACCCTACTACCTGACATGTCCACCCAGGAGAGTGTGCTGCATACCTGTCAAGAGATACTAGCAGAAGAAATGGGGATCCGAAGGGACCTCCAAGACCAGCCCTTGCCAGATGCTCAGCTGACCTGGTTCACTGATGGAAGCAGCTACATAATAGAAGGTAAAAGGGTGGCTGGGGCGGCAGTAGTGGATGATGAGCAAATTATCTGGGCAAGCTGCCTACCCAAAGGGACGTTGGCTCAGAAGGCTGAGTTACTAGCTCTGACTCAGGCTCTGCGGTTGGCAGAAGGGAAAAAAATTAACATCTACACTGACAGCAGGTATGCCTTTGCTACTGCCCATGTCCACGGGGCCATCTACCGGCAGTGGGGGCTACTGACCTCAGCAGGGAAGGAAATCAAAAATAAAGAAGAAATGCTAAGCCTGTTAGAGGCCGTTCACCTTCCTAAGAAAGTAGCAATTATTCACTGCCCCGGACACCAAAAAGGGGGGTCAAGAGTTGCCGGAGGGAACCAAAGGGCTGACAGGGAAGCCAAGTGGGCGACTCAAGGACTTAACGTCCTATCCTTGTCAGGGGAAAAACTGAGGTCTCACCCTAAGGATGCGTTATACCCCTCTATTAGGAACTTTGAATATTCAGAACCAGACCTTGAGAAAATGGACAGATTAGGATTTCGCCTGGAGACTCCAGAGGGGATTCGGGAAACCTCAGAAGGAAAAAGAATTCTCCCTGAAAAACAGGCGATCATTTTTCTCAGACACCTTCATAAGTTAACTCATCTGGGCCCAAAACATTTAAAAACTCTTGTCCAGTCTTCACCGTATTACATCATGAAGCTAGGGGAGCTTGCAGATACAACTGTAAAAGAATGCAAGTCTTGCCAGATGTTGAATGCCCAGCCCAGCAAGCTACTTCAGGGCAAACGGCTCCAAGGAGACCGTCCTGGGAGTTACTGGGAAGTGGACTTTACTGACGTAAAGCCAGCCAGGTATGGATACAGATACTTACTGGTATTCATAGATACATTTTCAGGATGGGTTGAAGCCTTTCCTACCAAGAAGGAGACCACTCAGGTGATGGCCAAAACAATACTAGAAGACATCTTCCTGAGGTTCGGGGTGCCCAAGGTAATCGGGTCAGACGACGGCCCTGCGTTTGTTGCCCAGGTAAGTCAGGGACTGGCCAAAATCCTGGGGCTTGATTGGAAATTACATTGTGCTTATAGGCCCCAAAGCTCAGGGCAGGTAGAAAGAATGAATAGAACTTTAAAAGAGGTCATGACTAAATTATCCTTAGAGACTGGCATAATAGACTGGACAGTCCTCCTTCCCTTTGCTTTGTTTTGGGTGGGCAATACCCCTGGCTCCCTCAAGCTAACTCCTAATCTTTCCATCTGGGAGAAGAAAACACTCTCAGATTAACTCAAGAGATATTTGAAGGGAAGCATATTTCAAAAACAATTCAACAAATAGTCAAAGCCTGTGAGACGTGCCAAAGGAATAACCCACTTAACTCTGCCAAAAAGTCCCCAAGGCTACAAAGGACAGGACAATTCCCTGGAGACGACTGGCAACTTGATTTTACTCACATGCCAAACAGTAATGGATTTCAATATTTATTAGTTATGGTAGATACCTTTACTAGGTGGACTGAGGCCTATCCCTCCAGAACTGAACAGGTAGGAAAAGTAGTCAAAGCCTTATTACAGGACATAATTCCTCGATTTGGGCTGCCCCGCAGCCTCCAAAGTGACAATGGAGCTGCTTTCAAGGCTGCTGTCACTCAGGGAATATCCAAAGCCCTAGGCATAAAGTACCATCTCCACTGTGCATGGAGGCCCCAATCCTCAGGAAAGGTAGAAAAGACTAATGACATCCTAAAGAGGCATCTAAGAAAACTCACTCAAGAAACTCACTACCCATGGCCTAAAATTCTTCCTCTAGCCCCACTCAATCAGGAATACCCCCAAAACATTAGGGCTCAGCCCATTTGAGCTCCTATATGGGAGGCCATTCCTAAGAAATGATATCCTTAAAGATCAGGAAACTGCAGATTTAGTAGCTCATATCACAAAGTTGGCCAAATTTCAAACTGAAATCTGTAAATATCCCGTATCTGAGCCAATCACTTCTCCACCTCTATATGAGCCTGGAGATCTAGTCATGATAAAAACCGTACCTTCAAGTTCTCTAAATTTAGACCCTATTTGGAAAGGACCTTTTCCTGTAATCTTATCTACCCCCTCTGCAGTAAAAGTGCTGGGACAAGAGAACTAGATTCACCACTCTCGAGTTAAAGCCTGTCATCCTGAGTCAACTCCCAAAGAAACTTCCTCCCAAGGAACTGAGGAACAATACTCCTGCACTCCCATAGAAGACCTAAAATATCTCTTCTGCAGAGACAATGATGATATGTAAACTTTTCTTCCTTTCTTTCTTTATTATTGTAGGCAGATCCACTGAAACTAATTCTTTCCTAAATTGGACCCAGCAATATGCCACTAAATTACAGAAAGATAATTGCTGGATATGTGGACTATTACCCTTTCCAGCACCTCTGGACTACCTTGGTGGGTATCTCCTTTTCAGGGAGATGACTGGACAAATTTACAGTCCTTAATATTACAACAAAAGAAGGAAAGACCCTCCTTACAAACTGCTACTCGTGCCAATGTTAGCTTATGGCCTATCAATGAAACTCTATCACTACCAGATCATAAAAAGGCTTTCACTTTAGAGCAGACCAACGTTCAAATTTCTACTGCTGTTAAGTCACATGCAGGCCCATTCACTTCTAACTCTCCACCACTACCATCAATATGTCACAGATACAAAGATGGTTATTATCAGGTTTGGGATAGAAATTTATGGTTTACACCCACCATTGGGCATCTAAACCAAAAGGTCCCAATCTGTTGGGAACAACATAACCATACTTATGATATATGGCCTAATAGTACTTGAGAATTAGGATGGACCCCAGAGTCACAATGCCAACAAATTGTAATTTTACAAGCCAATGATTGGTTTGGTTTGGAACTAATTGGCTCTTTAGATGTGAAATTAGCTGGCCAGCACCCAATGGGACACAATGGATATGTGGAACTAACTTATGGCCCTGGCTTCCCCTAGGCTAGATAGGAAAATGTACTGTTGGGTACCCCTGGATGCAAGGGAGATGGACCCCAAGTATAGAACAGCCAGCAAATCTCCCCAATCTCAAAATAGATGGAGACATTCTGTTTTCTGTTGGTATGATCATTTAGCTTCAATGTTTATCCTGCAAATTGGTTTAGAAGATGTAATGTGGCATGTGGAGACTCTAAAAAATTATACCCAAACCACCCTCCATGACATTGAAGAAAGCATTTCTCTCCTTAACACAGAAGTGACACTCATGAGGAAAGCTGTCTTACAAAACCAGATGGCTTTAGATATCCTCACTGCAGCCCAAGGCGGTACTTGTGCCATTGTTAGAACTGAATGCTGTGTTTACATCCCTGACAACTCTGGCAATGTGACTGACATCCTTAAAGATTTACACTCTCAGATAGAGGCCATGTCCTCCCCAGACTCATCATGGGAACAAATCCTTAGCTCCTGGTTCTCTGGTAACTCCTGGTGGAAAACATTATTGGTCTCTGTCATCATCATCATACTCATTGGCGTGTTCCTATGCTGTGGCATTTACTGTTGCATTGATCTTATTCCAGTACTCATAACTTCTTGTTTCTCTTATAGACCGCCCATCTCTCAAATGACCCTCCGGCTCAACCAGACTTTACCGTGAACCCCTCGATCGACCCGATTTCTAAAAAGGATCTCCAAGCTGCTTGCCCCACGCTGCCCACTTCTAGCTTGAAGAAGCCAGAGCAGTCATCGACCCCCTTCCCCAGCAGCATGGAGCTCCTAAGACTAGAGGGGGAAATGAAGCCAGAATTGGGGACAGGCAGTTAGTGTAGAAATAGGGGATCGGGTCAGATCGAGGAAATTGAGGCCATGAAAGTCATCTGCCTCTGGAAGTTGGAGACTGCCCTGGGAGAATGGAATGTTAAGGACCTGCAGAACCCATTGATAACCAAACTTACCTGCCCTTGTCAGAGACTACAGGCAGGAAGATGCTGATTAATGCCCCCTGGGCCCTCACCTGCCTGAATCACTTTGTCCCTCCCCCTGCCCCATCCACTTTTCACTTTTCACATCTCACCTGCAAAACCAGGCCTAATCCCGTAGGCAGGAAGGAAAGAGATAAGGGGGAGAGAATGGGAGGATAAAACCCATAAAAAGGACAAGATTTGCTCATCCAATGGATTCCGCCTTTGGGTCCCCTTCTTCCACCCGGGAGAAGTCTGCTTTTACTTTTCTTTAATAAAGCTGCATTTCCGCTCTACATTTGCCTCAGCCGTGCTTCTCCGGCATTATACTTCAACACCTGAGGAAGCAGGACTCACCACTGGTAAAGAGTCGTAGCACTGTCACCACCTGACCCTAATTGGACACACCTGTTCCCTTTTAACTATCAACTGGAACAAGACTGAGCTAGGGATATGGCCTACTCATACATCCTTTCTTTCTGTCCCCACCCCACCTCAAATACACATAGACATGCTCACCTATAACTCAGTTACGTCAGGACCATTGCTGTTAGGACAAAACTCAGGAGTCTAGCACCTGTGCAAACTATAGGACAGTGGATGTGGGAAAATCTACTTACAAACAGATAACCAAACTGAGTATGGTGCCAGAGACTGAGGATACCAAGATGAGCAAAATTAGATAATTTTACTGAAGAAGAAACTACAGCTCAACAAGTTATGTGACTGGTCCAAAGCATAAGGGGCAGAGTTGGAATTCAAACCTGGACCTAACCCCAAAGCCTGTATTCTTAACTACCTTAAAGACAGTTCTGCAATCTGACAGGTAGGAAGAGATATTAATAAGTACAGTCATGAATTCTTTTATTTCTTTTAAGGAAAGGAGAGGACTGTCCAGGGTGGGAGACAAAAGCTGTTAACTTTTTTAGAAGATGCACTTCTCTAGCTGAGTTGTGAAGACCAGCAGTTGAAGAAGGAGATTGAGGAAAGGGGCAATCTAGGCAAAGAGAACACACAGAAAAATTAAATGTAGTCAGGAAATTTCAAATCTCCAACTTTTGAATTAAGTGAGGGAGAATATTGTGGAAAATTAGAATATTGAGGTGAAAGGAGACAGTTGCGATTGGAGACAGCTTTCTTGGACCAGTAAACTGTTAACAACTGAAGGGTTTTAACGAGAAGATGTGGTCAAGCAAGGCTCACTGATGCTTGCCTAATTCCAGTGACTTGGGAGGCTGAGGCAGGAGGATTCCAAGTTCTAGGCCAGCCTAGGCAACTGTGTGATACCCTGTCTCAAAATAAAACTTGAAAAAGGGTGGAGATATAGCTCAGTGCAGGAGGCCCAGGGTTCAAGCCCCAGCATTGAAAAAAAAAATTTGACTTTTAGAGTGTAGCTGCAAAAAGGCAGGAGAGAGATAGAACAAGCAGCAGGTAAACAAATATACATTTTTTTTCAAGTAGTGATAATATACTACAGGACATTAAGAAAAACATAGAGGTAGAGTGATAAAGGCTCTATTTCATATGAAGTAGTCAGAGAGGGCCTCTTTAATAAAATGAACAGTAAAGACCTGAACAAATTTTACTGGGAAAAAAGTATTTCAGGCAAAGGGAGTGTCTGGTATGTTCACAAAAGAGTGGTGAAGCTAGGGAACAAGGGCAGTGATCACAAGGAAAAAGGTAAGAGTGAAATGAGAGAGATAGCTGGGTATCAAGTTAATGCATCTTGGAGAGGAATTATTTTGAGCATAATCCCACATGAAACTTCATCTCTTTGGGGCTGATCCCACTCTTAATGAATGCAAAGGAATTTTGGATTAGTCATAAACAACCTTAGATGTAAATCTGCCCATAGCAGGTATGGCAAAGTATCATTAAATAAGCACAATTATTATTTATTCTTTGGAAGATCTATCTCCCACTGTATTCCCTCCAATAAGACAATTCAGACTGAGAGAGAAAAGGCTTTCTGAATAAACAGTTCAAAAATTATTTCCTAAGTTGTAATAATCCTGCTCTGGACTAGTCAGTTCACAAATGAATGCTTTTTTAATATTTTTAGTTGTAGATGGACATATTATCTTCCTTGTATTATTTACTTTTATGTGCTGCTCACAATCAAACCCAGTGCCTCACATAGGCTAGGCAAGTACTCTACCACTGAGCTACAACCCCAGGCCACGGATGCTTTTTTAAAATGCTAACACTTATCTTTCCAACTCATGTAAGTTTTTAATCCTCATTACATACTAATGGATCCCTACTGATTATTGTCTCCATGAGAATGACTTCCCAAACCTCAGAATTCTCCCACCACTAAATAAGCAGTATAAGGATTAAGTTTATTTGGGCTTCCTGGCATTCTGATTCTGGACAATTAAGCATAAATGATTTCCAAATGATTTTAATATAACCGATGTGTATGAATGCTGACAGAATGCTGAGCCCTGGCATGAGATTAATAGTAATTTACCACATAAGGATAAAGCCAGTCATGAGGTATTCTTTTACCAAATTCTCTGTGAACCTGGCTGTCTCTGCAACACTGTCTGATGTCAAAGTGACCAAACAGCAAGAAAACAAATAGCCTGGGTCAGAGAAAGGGGGGAAGGGGACTTAATGTTGAAAAGAGAAACATGGTACAAAGGATGTCAGGAGGCCAAATACTTTGGAATGAGCTGAAGGAGAGATGGGAATGTGTAGAACACATAGTAAGGTAGAAAAAAGGCTAATGCCATCCTGAACGGTTGCTTGCCTGGATGTCTGTGTCCTACTGACAGCATCTAGGTGGATGTTGGCTAAGGCATTCCCAGCATAGAACCCACACAGCCCTGCATACAGTCAGCACTAAACAGTTTTCGGAAGCACAAGAAGAAAGGGTTTGCTCTCTTCCCTCTCTTTCACCATTTATCTCCCTGACTTCTAGAAAACCAAGTTCAGCAGTTTCCTCACTTTTTGTCTCCAGTTTCTTTCAGTTCCCTGCTCTCTCACCCAAACGTTAACCCAGGGTAGGTTCCTCTGTAGTATTATTAATCCGTGGAAGCAAAGACAAAATGGTAGTTCCCAGGACCAAAAATCACCCGATAGACTTAAAAGAAGCAAACAGGCTACACAGAAATGGAATTAGAAAAGCAAAGATCATTAAAAGAAGTGAGGTGCGTGGCTGCTGAAGTGGGACGGGTCAGATTTGCCTGCATCTACATGCATTCACAATGGGATCCTTTTCTTGGGGTGCTTGGCATGACTCCTGGGACAGGGAATAGCATTAAACGGTCTCTGCCCAGAAAAGAAACAAAGGAAAAAAGGGTGAAAATACTGCGGACTGTGTGTGAGGAAGAGGGAGATGGGGTACTTAAGACTAGCAGGAGCCAATTTGGGTAACAAAGGGGGTCCGTAAGCGACAGGGAGTCTTACAATGGGGGAAGTCAAAGTTACTGGAGAAACTAAGCATCCTTGAAGGCGTGACCAGAGTGAATGACCAGAGTGAAGTCTAACCCGAAAGAGAAACAGCAAATAAAGCCACAACCGCGCAGCCAAGCCACACTATTCTGTGCACCCAACTTCTCTGAGTTCCGACTTGCCCAAGTTGCGTCTCCAAAAACCGGTTGCAGTCCCCAAAACTACAACACCCACAACGCACCCGGCGCAGGCCAAGTGGCCCAACCCTTTCCGTTTTTCGGTAGCCAATGGACATGCCTTGGCCAGTCGGCGCTTCTGGTCCCGTGAGTCGTTTGACCCTCGGGGACTCCTACGGTGTAATGTTTAGAGTGAAACCGGAAAGCATAGGTCCTAAGAAAGGGATCTACACGCATATGTTCCACAAGCAGAAGGCAGCTTTTGTAGGCGAACATATAGGTCCGACAGACTCTTTTGGCGGGAGGGGGTTGTCCCCCCTCCTCTTCCGGGGCGGGCCTTGGGTCTGCTGCACATGCGCATGCCGCCACTTTCACTCGGGTGTTCCTTCGGTTTGTAACACATGCGCACTTCTTCACCTCCGTGAGCCGAGTTGGACGCATGCGCACCTTGAAAGACTGACCCCCTACCTCTAGCGTGTCTGGTGGTTTCTTTTGCCATGCTCCAAAGCATTGTATTTGAGAAGCTACTTTGCATTTTATGTTTTTTCCCCCATGGTTAACTTCGGGATGCCGCCGTGAAGTGTTATTGAAAGAATCCAAAAATCGAGGGTGACAGTTGGACTCTGGGACAAAGCCACAGTGGGACCTTGAACAAGTAACTTAAACTAGTCCAGACTTCGGCTTCACTTGTGGAACCAAATGACACTGGAGTCGCAATAAGCTTGCTCTTGCTGCTGAGGTGACTCGAGGTGGTACTGCTGTCCCTGTGGGGCAGCAGTTTCTAGGTCAATCTGCCTACCCAAGCCCAGTGCTCCAAAAAATCAAAAATCTCATCAGAAATTGGAAATGGAACAACTGGAAGGAGAAGCAGGGAAGAGAAGCTGCTTTGGTTTTTCCCTCAAGCCAGTATCGGTCTGCAATGTCCACCTACCTACATATCTTTCCACATTTCTCATCCGTATAGCTATCACTGATCGCCTTACTTAAATGTGTTCTCTGGCTCCAGTCGCTACCTTATCCCCTGTTGGATCATTCTAGGACGTATATTTGATCATTAAAACATTTCAAGACTTCTCTTTGAGAATAAAATCCAAACACCTGCCAACCTAGAATTGTCTGACCTCTTCCTAGTTCCCTGGCCTTCCTTCTCTCTCTGTGTGTTCCAATCATTTTGAGATATTATCAGTTTCCATAGCACACTAGACTGCCTTTTACTTCCAGGGATTTTGGGATACACTAACAATATAATAAATATTCTGAACTTTCCTGACTAGGTTCTTGAGGTGTTTTTTAACAATGCCTTCCACCATACTCTTAGGTCTCCCCTTCCAGCCCTGAGAGACTCTGAAGTTTTCTGTTTGGTTATCAGAAGTTCAGTCTAGTGTAGCATACTTTAAAATTTCAACCTCACATCAAGTTTTACACTCCTTTATTGGGAGAAGTGGCATGTTTGGTCATTAATAGAAATCTCCTTTTTTCCCTAAATTAGTGCAATGGGCCTGGGAGGAAGAAGTAGAGAAAATGAGAGAGTGAGGAGGACAAAAACATTCTTTTGCCTAATTGGGCATGTAAGTGTACTCATTCATTGGTCTCTGCCTCCCAGGTGGAGGCTGACTGCTTATGGATACCCTCTGTTTGTAAGGTCCCCAAATGCTAGTTCTTATGGGCACATGGTTTCGTTTCCTGGGAGCTCTTTCCAGTGTGCAAACCCCTGATGGGAAATATTCTCCAGCTTAACTGTTTCCCACAGCCACTCAATTTCTGCACTTGGCAGTATAGCTAGGTCCCTGGTTTGGCTGCCAGTTCTCCTGAGAGAAAAACCACCAAGCTAGCTCAAGTCCTGTTAACAAGACTTTCATTTGATTCACTGGAACTCACACTTATTTCAACACTTGTTCCTTTGACTCCTACATGGTTGCTAAATCAAATGGTCAGAATGATGGTTCTTTCCCCGTCAGCCTTCTCTCCCTGCTCCAGTCAGCACAAAGAACAGATCCACAAGCTTGTTAGCACGTATCCAGAAATTGAGATGTTACTCTCTGCTTGACAGTTCACCAATTTCTATGAGTGATTATCCTGAAAACCTTTTCCTTTAAGGACAAAAGGCACAGTACTTGATCCTTTGGCTAGGGACACATAACTTTCATAAATGCCCTTCTCTTTTCATGTCCATACCACTTTCTGTTTGCATTCAGGGGAGGACAAGGATGGAGTACTGAGGTGTGATTTAGGGTGGCAGAAATGACTATCCACCTCTTAAGGACGCCTCTGGGTACAAGACTGTGCTCCAGGTATACTTGCACCAAACCAAATCTTCCTTCTTTTTTGTAGTTCTCAAGAATAACTGGAATGTACTAGAAAGGCAGTATCCTGTCCTTTGTAGGGAATAAAGCATTTGGGGCTAGGGAGGAATTTCCCCACACAGCCCAGGATTTTTTCCTTTCCTCTCTGGATGTCTTTCAGAGCTTTGCCCAGGGGGTCACATTTCCCTTGAGGTGTATAATTCTGGGTGAGCTACCTTTCAAGGTCCCCCAGCAGCAGTGCAAGTGGGATGCTCACAGGCAAGACTTCATCCACACCAGGCAGCTTTTTTGAACCTTGGAGGACCAGCTAAATGGAAAAGATTTCTTTTATCCCTTGCTGCCTGTTTGTAAGTAATGCGCCTGGTTCCTATAGGTTAGTGCATGTGTGTTCTGTCTCACCAGTTACAGGCATTAGTAACACTGCAGCCCAGGATGCAGTGGTTGGAAGTGTTCCATATCCTCTTTCTAGTGGTAGTTATAGTGATGATGTCTACCATCCCCCACATAGTGGGAATCCTCCCTTGGAATTGATGAGCCTGCTACACAATATTAGTGCTATGAGCATGATTGGGTCTCACAGAAGGCTTTCTAGTGAAGTGGAAAGGATAATACCTCCCAGGACCCCACCCAGGATAAAGACTTCAGTCTGGGGGCACAGGAACTGCGCATGCAGCTAGTTGAAGTATGGGAAAGAAATAGTGATAGGTAGGATTTAGGTTACCTGCTCTAGCTACCACCCCACAGGTATGGATGATTTGGCTGCAAGGACTAAGGCAAGGAGAATGGAATGTGGAAATAGGGAAGTGTGGCACACAATCCCTTATTTTCTGGGTACTTATGCAACTGCTCATTCTGAAACTAGAGAACTCACGCAGCAGGAGCTCTCATGGGCTCTGGGGCACATGAGAAAGATTGAGAAGAAGGTCTGGAAACAGTCCCTGGGACACCTGAGAGAAACCAATATATGCCATGTGGGCTTCCATCATGGGAAACTGACTATCTAAAGGATGGATATGGAAGAAGCCCAGAGAAGTCTCATGCTTCCTGACTGATGTCCGGGCTGGTTTGTGTTTGTTTGATAAAGGGACACTACAGGCCCAAATGTCTTGGGCTGAATGGTGCAATTAGAAATGGTGCCAAAGTCTCTAGGTCCCACTAGAAGTCATTGGCCTAATATATCCATTGATATAAAAGGGAAGAGAAAGGGAATTCAATTCAGACTTTTCTCGGGCTCTTGGGTATTGGAATTCACATGAAAATATTTCTAGATTCCTTAGGGGAAAATTAAACTGATGAAATTCAGAGGCTTAGAGATAAATGCCACTTTGGGTTCCAGTGATCATGGTTCCCACCACTGAGTACATTTAACCACTTTTGGCCCAGAGGGTCACTGCCACCTGAGGGGATATGCTCTCTCATGGATAAGAATTCAAGTCATGACAGTGGGACACATCCACTTCTGCCTACCACTTGAGCTACCCAGGCCCCACTGAGTTATTGAACAAAAGCAGTGCTACATATTAAATAAAGACTAGGACATTTATTTGGTTAATCCAGAACATGGTACAGATAAAAATGTTAGAAACTACTCCCTGTTGCAATGTTGCCCAGTTGCCACTGGTCAAAAAGGTCTTTGGGGCACGGAGACCAAAGATTGACTCTGTCAAGCTGAATGCCAACATCACTTGAGCTAGAAGTCAAAAAAGAATCCCAGATACAGTCAAGCAAAAAATATAAACCCTGGCAGCACCCACCAATAAAAAGGAGGCTGAACAACTGGTTGGCCTTTTTGGGTCCTAGAGGCAGAATTTACCAGATCCCCTTAATCAAGGTGAATAACAAAGCCAGCAACTTTGAAGAAGGCCCTTTTCACAAGCAGAAATCGGAGGCCGTTCAACAACTACTGGGTCAGTCACCTTCTTTGGAAACTTTAGAACCTGCTAGGTAGAAGGTACAGGTGCCTACAATCCCCTGCCTGATGATTGGATTCAGTTGTAACAGAAACTTCCACTGGGATGCATCAGCCTCTCATGTTTTGGACACACAAGTTGCCAAGGCAGCTGCTAGATATGATTCTTCTGAATGACAGCTTCTTACTTGCTGTTGGGCACTGACAGCCAGAATACCGCATGTGACACTACTGCCTGAACTGCCCATTCTAACTCGCGTACTCTCAAACTCCACAAATAAACTTGACCAGTCTCAACACAGTTCAATCCTCAGTGGAACTCTACACGCAAGAAATGGAACTAGGCATTCAGACTTGGACCCAGCCAGGACCCCCAAGGGATTAATAGTCTCTGTAAACAAATGGCTGACTTGTCAGAAGGACCAAGCAACACATAGGGGATGCTTTGGCTCTTCCTGTTGCTACCTACAGCCCAAGACTCAAAGATAAGCATGTTGGCATGGTGTGTTCATCTTTTTGAAATTGCTATAGCCAAATACCTACTAGGCATGGTGGTGCATTCCTGTAATCCCAGCTATTCAGGAGACTGAAACTGGAGGATTGCCAGTTCAAGCCCAGTGAGACCCCATCTCAAAAAAAAAAAAGGCAAAATTTCTGAAGTTGGTATTTTACATGGAAAATATATTTATTTAGCTCACTGCTCTGAAGGTTTAAGAGCATGGTGCTAGCATCTGCTCACCTCTGATGAGGCCCTTATGGAATATAGCACTACAGGGTGAGAGTATATGCGGAAGAGATCACATGACAAGACAGGAAGCAAAGAGCTGAGGTGGCAGAACTTGCTTTATAACAGCATTCTTGTTAGAATCAATTCACTCTTTAAGACCAGCATCAATCCCTTCAGAGGGTTATGTCCCATAACCTAATTACCTTCTACTTGGCCCTATCACCTTAACCCTACCACTCTGGGGACCCAGCTCCAGCACATGAAACTTAAGGGCGAATACTGAAACCATATCCAAACCGTGGCGCATTGTTTACTAAAGGCTCTGCAAAACAACAAGCAGACAGAGCCACAAGCCTGTGGCTGCCTTCCAGTCCCAGAGTGGTCATTTTTTGGGCCAAAACTAAATGTGGACATTCTCCCCAATATTCCAAACAACATGGAGTGGTGATGAACATCCAGGTCTCCTCTATCACCATAAGTCACCATATTTTCACCAACTCACAGGATATTGCTAACAACACAGCCATCTGGTCAGAAAAATGGCAACTAAATTATCAGACCATTAGTCGATTCCCTTGTAAGGACAAGAAATTTGACATCTGCTTGCCTCTCGGAAAGAAAAACTATATGTCGTTCATGTGGGTGCTGGAAGTACCAGAGCTGTCCTTTAAAGGAGCTTGTGTCATGTGTTTGGATGCCACATGTGCCTTACTCTAACCAAGGAATATCCTTCACTGCCCAATCTACACAGTGGGTGCATTGTCTGGAATACCACAGGCTTTACACAGACCCTGTCACCTGCAGACCAACAGAGCTATTGAACAATGGAACAGCCAACTCACCCAGAAACTGAAAAAGACATTCAAACAGCCTCCTGACGGGATAAACACTAAGCTCTGCACTCCAGGGCAAGGAAAACACAACACTGCCATGCATATTAGAAAACACTAACCTTAGTGGGGTGAAGGTGGACCAGGCAGTCACCTAATTAGACTGCACCTATGAGATCCAGTCTCATATTTTCCCCTCTTCCCTTCAGAGTGCGTGTCCTGGGGGTGAGTCGGTGGGTCTTGATGCCATAGTACACCACACAGGGCCCCCAGTTCTTATCTGGAAGTGACACTTCCCAAGTGTCTCCCTTCTGTGGGGTCGCACAGGAATGGGACACAGAACCACTTGGGTACTTGGTCTGAGCATAAATGCTTTCATCAGCAGGCTTAGTCCTGATGCTGCCAAGCCTAAAGCAGGAGACCATTCTGATCAATCTATTGCTTCCAACCCCCACCTCAACCCCCCACTGTGTGTCCCTCATCATAGCACTTACCAATTATGTTCTAAAAGGCTCTTGTTAGTCTGACTGCTCCCTCTAGACTAAGCCCCACAAAGGCCAAGACCATGTCAGTCAGTTTTGTTCATCTTTGTACCCACAGTCCCCACACACAGAAAGCACTTGATATTTGTTTACTAAATATATGAGTTTATTGACCAAATATGTGAGTAAATTATGTGTACGGCTTTGGGGAAAAGGGAGCATCTCTGTGGTTTGGAAGAGGGTCCTGTTGTTATGCCACTGTTCCCACTGCCCCCGCCTTCCTGAAAATTGTTGCTCTCTATTTCTGCTTCACATATCAGATTATGTATGCAGGAAATCATTGAAACATCTAAAGTGAATCTGCACTTATAAATTTATAAATCAGTTTTATTTGATTAACACTGTAAGCATTTGTCAAAAAGAAAATTATGAGGAAGCCAAGAATACCATATTGCCCTAAACTCTTTGCTCTTTTCTTTACAAACCTGGAATCCCTTTTCCAGTTGATTAAAAGCGTGATTCAAGACTGCTGTCATGTTGCACAGCCTGTAATTCCAGCCACTTGGGAAGCTAAGATAGGAAGATAGCAAGTTCGAGGCTAGCCTCAGGAATTTAGCAAGACCCTGTCTCAAAATAAAAAATCAAAAGGGCTGGGAGATATCTCAGTAGTAGAGTGTCCCTGAGTTCAAACCCCAATACCAAAAATATAAATAAATAAAGTCCATAAGAGTTTATCTCAAAAGATGCAGGGACTCATAATGGATTTTGAGGAGTGAAGTAGTCTAATTTAGTTATGCATATTACTCTATTAACATTGAGCAGGACAGTAACATTGAGCAGGATTACAAGGGAGTAAGACCAGAGGTGAGAGGACCAACTGGCAAATTATTATGGTGATACAAGCAAAAACTGATGAAGACCATGGAATGAAAACTGAAGCCAACTAGGAGTAATCGAAATAAGGAGGAGACTATTTGGGAGGAATTTCAGAAGTAGAATTGACAGGGTATTGAAAGTGAATAAGTGCTGGCAGTCAGGGAAAAACAGTCTAGCACAACCCTCAGATAGTTAGTTCTGGGAAAAGAGGGTAGAAGAGAAGTAGATTTGAATGGGAAGATCATCAGGATAAGATGTGGAATGCCTGTGGGCAGTTGAAGATTTAAGTAGGGAAGGCAAGGGGAAGTTAATTCATGACTCCAGAGTCAGGAAGGAAATCTAAGAAGTACAGACTACATAGCCATTAGCACATAGGTTGTCACTGAAGCCCCAGAAATGGATGAGATCACAGAAAGAAGATTTCAGAAGACAAAAAGACTGAGGGTGGACTGTGGGGAAACACCAAGCACACACAAGAGCTACTAGGTGCAGGAAGGCTAAGGGGAAGTTGGCAGAAAACTGCATCCATGAAATCACTGATGCTAAGGAGAAAGAAAGGTTTCAAGGAAGAGGAACTGGTCAGTTCTAATATGTCAAGGTAAAATTTGGAAAGCATTCATATATTTGGGATGAAGAAGTTGTTGGTTGGGGAAAATTGAGAGGTGGAGATGGAATTGAGATCAAAGTGAGGTTAAGTGGGAGCCTTTTAAGGAGCTTGACTTTGATGGTGTTTAGCTTAACTTTTGCATTGCCATGACTAAAATACCTGACAAGAACAACTCAGAGGAGGAAAAGTTTACCTGGGGCTTATGGTTTCAGATGTCTCATCCATAGGTGACCAACGTTATTGCTCTGGGTCCAAGGCTCTGGACCCAAGGTGAAGCATCACATCATGGGGGAAGGACCCAGTGAAGGAAAGCTGCTCAGCTTAGGGTAGGGTCAGGAAGCAGAAAGGGTAAGAGAGAGGCAAGGGGCCACTGGGAAGATTTACTCTGCCAGGGCACACCTCCAGTTAAGTACCCACTCCTGCCATGCCCCACCTGCCTACGGTTACCACCCACTCCATTCAAACCAGCATAGACTGATTATGTTACCACTCTCATAATCCAATCATTTACCCCTGAATGTTCCTGTATTAACAGGGTTTGGGGAGGATACCTAATATCCAAACAGATGGAGAGGGAACGAAAACACCTAACCAAAGCAGTTTTTTAATAGTTTTTGTTTTGTAGATAAGAGAGACAGTATGTATATTAGTTTCCTATGGTTGCTGTAACAGAGTACTACAAATTTAATGACTGAACACTAATTTGTTATCTTACAGTTCTGGAGGCCAGAAGTTGGCAGGGCTGAGTTCCTTCTGGAGGCTCTAAGGAAGAGTCCATTTCCTTACCTTTTCCAGCTTCTAAAGTTTTCTGTGCTCCTTGGCTCAAGTCCTTTCCTCAGTCTTCAAAGTCAAAGTTTGACATCCTCCCTCTCCCCACCTCTGCCTCTGGTGATACATTGCCTTCTGTCTGATAATAAGGACCTTATGATAATCCAAGATAATTTCCTTGTTTCAAGATGCTTTATTTAATCATAGCTGAAAAGTTCCTTTTACCATGTAAGGCAACATATTCACACAGTCTAAGGATTGAGATATGGATATATTGGAGTGTGGACATTACATTCCCTCCCACATATGGTATCTGCCTGGCATACAACAAGTGCTAAAATTATTATTATTATTATTATTAAATATCTCTATGCTGAGGAGAAATAGCTATCAGAAAGATATATATATACAATATATAAATACAGATGGAATTGAAGTGCTCGATAAAAAAATTAAAAGTGAAAAAAGTAAATAAATAAACCCAGGTGGAGGGAAAGAGAGAGAAAGCAACACTCTAGACCAAAAAGGATGGGGTTCAGAACATAGCTGGAAGGAAGAACATTCTCGTACCTGGAAATTAAGTGAGATATTATACATAGCTGGCAAAAATTTTGAAAAGTAGCATTCTCTACATATCTGTTTTCCTCCCTTATTCCTCAAGCATGTGTACTCTATTGGTGAAGGATCATGGTATGGTCCTTGCTTCAGCCTGACAACCCTACCATATGTACTGTTATATAAGTTCCCCAAAATTTCATCTCTTATTTATTATTGCTTCTCCCAGAGCTCCAAGATTAGTGTTTTTTGCAAGCTAGATGCTCAGTAAATGCTTTGGGATGGATAAATAAATGAATTAATAAAAGAACAAATGAACAATCATAATGGGCTGGGAGAACACTGATTTAGAGTGATCAGCTCTGACAGCAAGGACTTCCAGCAAGAGGGGCCTACTGTGTTGGAGGGGTTGAAAGAACTTAAAGAACAGGAAAAGAGGTGTCCCAGGAAGAAGAAATTCTTCAAGAAAAAGGAAAGATGGGAAAGCAAAGAGGTATGTGGGAGTCAAGTATTCCCCCTTGAGTGAAAACACTGATTGAGCAGGTAATCGGAAGAGGGCATTACAAGACCCTAAGAACAAGTTTTGGTTGATAAAAGAAAAACTGACAGTGGAGAATAGTGGCAACTGCTTGGAATCCCAGATATTTGGAAGGCTGAGGCAGGAGGATTGAAAGTTTGAGGCCAGCCTAGGTATTTTAGCGAGACCCTGTCTCAAAACAAAAAATTATAAAGGAGGGATTAGGGATATAACTTAGTGGTAGAGCACCCCTAGGTTCAATCCCCAATACTCTGCCCCCTGACACAGATAACTGACAATAATTATTAATGGTACACACTGTGCTGGAAAATTTGCCAAAAGAATAAATTTCAGGTACTCTTATCATTAAAAGAGAAATTATGTAAGTAGATGAATATGTAAATTTGCTTAACTATAATAATCACTCATATATACACAAATGTATCAAACATTATTTTTATGCCTAAAAATATATAAATTTATATATATTTTTACTTTAAAAATTATAAAAAACAATTACTCAATTTTTTTTTTAAATTAAGCATCAAACAAACCCAGGGCCTTAAGCATGCATGCTAGGCAAGTGCTCTGCTACTGAACTACATCTCCATCTCCATTACTCTAGGTTTCTGAGGGATGAGAAAATCATTATGTAACTAGGTGCTATGGTGCCTGTGTGTAATCCCAGCAACTCTGGAGGCTCAAGTTCAAGACCAGTGTAGGCAATTTAGTGAGACCCTGTCTCAAAATAAAAATTTAAAAGGCTGGGGATGTAGCTCAGTGGTGGAGTCCCCCTGCCCCACCCTGGAGTTCAATCCCCTGTATTACATAAAAAAAAGACAGAGAGAAGGAAAGAAAAGGAAGAAAAGAACAGCACTATAATAGGAAGAGCATCCTGGAAAAAAGCCTTGTGTTGGAATTTTTTTTAATCCTAAATTAAACGCTTGATTCTAAAACTAATTTCTCCATGACCTCGAGCAATTTATTCAATCTCATTGAGCCTCAGTTACCTAAGGGGATAAAGTAAGCTGATGGAGGTAAAGCACTTAGTCTGGTTGCTGGTGTAAAGAAAGAAATAATGCAATAAATTATTGTTATTACTGTCTCTCAGGGCTGTTGTTATAAATAAAATAACATGTCAAAGCACCAGGATAGCATCTTAATGGAGGCTTGGTAAATTTTAATTTCTCTCTTCCACATTAGAAATTTAAACTAAATGGTCTCAGGGCACAAGAGACATGAAAAGCTGGAGGCTCCAGAGACTCTGCAGTCTTTACCTAGGTAAGAAAAAAGAAAGAAAGAAAAACAAACTCAGGTCTGGATCAGTCTGTGGGGGACCCAAGTGCTTGAAATTTAAGCATCAGTACATGACATCGCCCCTTTCCCACTTGAATATGTGATAAAGTCTCATCTCCAAGCAGTATTGAGATGGAGACATAAGGCAGTCAGCAGAACTCACCTTTACAGTGGATAAAGACCATAGTGGAAGATATGAGCTAGGTGTGCAGCCACAGTGGGCTTTCCAATAAGGAAGTTCAAAATTAGATTTACCCACATCATGATAGCAGCCAATAGAAAACTACAGGCATCTCACTCATGGAGACATGCTCCTGTGAAAACAGAAAGATGCAAGTGGGTGCTTTCTAAACCCTGGGGAGAGAGTGAAGCCAGGCCAGAAGTCCTAGTTTTATAATAGGGTTTCTGCCCCAAGAAAGGAAACACCAGGAATGTTGGAGAAAATGTTCCCCGCAAACCATGTTTCATTATGTATTCTATGCAGCCTTCCAGATACTATAATCCAAGCCACCCATAGATGCTGGTCCAGCCAGTGGTGAACATTCCTTCATGGAGTAGTTGGCAACCAGTGGAGTTTGCCTTGGTGATCCTAGAGGGAGCTCAAGCTACCTGGCCTTTCAATGGGACTCAGTTTCTGGGTCCTGCCTCTTTTTTAAAAATTGAAGAACAATTCAGCTTGATATCTCTTAACAGTGGTGGTGATGGGGGTAATGAATTGCACGGGCCTTTCATTCAACAATTTAACCTGGAAACATGAAGTACCAGGTCCAGAGCTCCACCAAGGACTTAATACCAGTTGTAAGGGACTATGAACTCCTCCTCTAAAGTGAGTTAGGGGTTATCAGTCAAACCACAGTCTCAAAAGGAGCACTGAAATTGGTAAGGAGAGAGGGATACAGAAGATAAGGAATTGAGAAGTCCCATCTGGTCCAGGAGGTGAGATCAGTAGCCTGAAACAAAACAAACCATAAAACATAAAACTGCTAATGGTACAGGGTTCTTTGGGGGCAAATATTCTGAAATGTGATTGTAGTGATATTTAAACAACCCCCTGGATATGCTAGAAAACACTGAACTATACACTTTAAATGGGTGGACTGTACGGCACATGAATTCTGTCTCTATAAAGATTGTAAGAAAAAAAGGCATGAATGACGTGCTTTAGTAGAGTAAGAAATGACAGACTAAAATTGTAGTCCATAATTTATTGTGCCAATAGCCAATATTGATCCTTTCCTTCCTTTTTACCCTCTTCCTCATCCACTAGGGGAAGGGGTTGGACTAGGTGATCGCTAAGCTTCCTATACTAGTTCCCTGGAACTGCCACAACAGATTACCACTAAAGTAGTGGTTTAAAACAACAGGAATTCAATCAGAAATTTTGCAGTACAGAAGTCTGAAGGTATCAATATCATACTCACTCTCAAGGGAGAACGCATTTCTTGTTTCACCAAATTTTCAATGACAGTTGTCATTCCATGGTTTGTGGCTACATCTCTGTCTGCTCTATCTTCTCATCACCTTCTCCTCTCTGTGTCTGTCTCCCTTAAAACTCCCTCTTAGATGGATGGATCCTGCCACAGTGGACAGCAGGTTTCTAGCACTCCCAGATGGGAGACAGAGATAAAGAGAGAGAGCAAGAATTTTGTCTTACAAAAATGAGATCCTATTACATATACTTCATGGGTTTCATTTGTCTCCCCAATGATTCCTCCAAGAAAACTATTGCTCTAATTTTTGTTTTTAGGGTGGAGCTGGGGATTGAATCCACAGCCTTGTACATGCTGCTCAAGGGCCCTGCCACTGAGTTACATCCCCAACTTAATTTGTTCCTTTCTAACAGTTGCATATCATCTCACAGTGGATGAACAATAACTTACTTGACCATTCTTTTTTTTTTTTTTTTTTTTTTTTTTAATAGCTCTTTACTTAGTTCCCAGCTTATTTGCACATAGGTCTTTTATATGGGTGTTTTTCTATGGAGACAGTCCTATACTCTGTATACTCTGGTTTGTTTATTTTTTTTTTCAGATCATATGAATCTTTCACCTTTTAATAAAGGACAAAGTCACAGGGGAAAAAAACTCCCTCTTAAAAGAATAAATTGATTAAATTTAGGACTTACCTGGGTAATCTAAGATCAATTCCTTCCCCTGAGATCCTAAATTAAATCACATCTTTTACCATGCAAAGTAACATCAGCCTGTTCCTGGGAACTGTCAGATGTCTTGGAGTTGGAAAGAGAGAAGCAATTCATTTACAGATCTTTGCACCTTTATAGGAGAGTTAGAAGACCCAAATTGTGAAAAATTGAACCCACTTATCTTTTCCAGACACATTCTCTTCACTTCCCTTCCTTTCCATGCTAGTTCTTATTTAAATAACTCACATCTGTGTGGAATTTAATGGTTTGAGAAGTTATTATGGATTTATCGGCTCATTTCATTCCCATAAAAACCTATAAATTTGGTATTATCACTATACTTCCATTTCTGGTAAGTAAATGGAGGCACAAGGTGATTAAGTGACCTAACTAAGGTCATTAGCATGGAAAGCGTAGTGTATAGACTAACATGTGTTCTTGGGCTCCAAATCCTATGGCTCCTTCTCTGCCATCACCTGCCTGAATTTTGGTATAGCACGAAAAGATTCCAGGTGGGGTAGATGCATTTAGAGTAAATCCACTTAATCACACTCCTCTTGCTAAGCACAACTAAAACAACTGGACATTATGTATTAAAACAACAGAAGAAGACTCTGAAACTTGGAAAAGAAGGCAGACCAACTTAGAAACCTGAAACCCAAGGGCTGAAAGGGCAGTGAATTCTTCTTGTCTCATATATCCTAGACTACTACCCAAAATCTCAACAAACAAACAAAGTCCCAAGAAAAGCCTGCTTGCTCTCTCTAGCCGAAGCATTAAGAAAAAACACATTCAGGCAAAACAGAAAACTTTTATATAATAACCACCCTACTGAGTCACAGCTCCACCCCCACCCCTCTCTAGGCCAAGGAGGGAACCTAGACTTCTACCTATGCCCAGCTATGATGAGGTAGCTCTCCCCATCCCTGAACCCTCACCCTCACCGTGGGTGTTATTAGAGAATGGATTGGGAAACCAAAGCTCGCAACTCCCTATCCAGTGGTAACAAGGTATCCCTCTTGACCTGCCAGGTAGAATCAGAGGCCACCTGGGGAGTCTGAAATCCCACATCCACCTAGCTGTGAGGAGATACCGGTCCCCAACCCCAGTGTTCAAAGGAGACTGACTGGAGACCTAAGCCATCACCCCTGCCTGGCATTACTAACATGACACCCCTCTCCCAACCGGTATGGTGTCAGAGGAAGCCTGCTAAAACAAGATTTTAATAAGACCCAGCAGAGCTGGGAATATAGCTCAGTGGTAGAGCACTTGCCTAGCATGTATGAGGCCCTGAGCTCAATCCCCAGAGTCATAGTCATGTAACACCCCAAATGTCCCATCATCAATACCCAGAACCAGGAAACTCTCACCTTAAATAGAAAAATACAAACAGCAGATAACAATACTGAGATGACTCAGATATTGGAATTATCTGATAAGGATTTTAAAGAATCACAGAAATATTTCAAGGAACAATTATGAATACACTTGAAACAAAAAAACTTAGAAAATATAATAAAGAAGAAAAATGGAAATTTTAAAACAGAAAACTATAATGACTAAAAAGAAAAACCTCAATGGATGAACAAAGCATTAGAATGGGAGAGGAAACAATCAATGAAGTTGAAGATAGAAAAAACATAAATGACCCAGGTTGAACAAACATAAGTTAGATAAATACAATAGATTTTCCTTCTCCTCTTGAGTTTTCCAAATTATGTTTGACAACTGAAGTAAAACACAGAAAATTATCTGCATGTGGACTTAATGTATATCAAAGAAGTATTTAATAAAATTATAAGTGGGAAGGCTATATGGTCTTAAAGGAAAGTAAGGTTTCTACATGTATTTCAAACTGGCAGAATATGGACACCAGTAGATCTTTGTGTTTTAAAAGAGCTCTGTATCTTAGTTGTGGTGGTGGCTGCAAGAATCTGTAAGCCATGATAAGATGGCATAGAACTGTATGTGCACATTACAGCAAAATCACTGGTTGTGATTTTGTACTGCAGCTTCACAAGAGGTAACCATTGGGAAACACGTGTGAAGAGTACTTAGGACCTTTCTGTATATTGTCACCCACTCAGCAGGTCCTTTAGCTCAAACATGGCTAAGAGAGAGGTTTAGAAAGAATCGTTTACTACATTGATCAATGTAGCAAGGTGGTGACCCCCTGAGTAGCAAGGAAATCAAGGGGTGAGCAGCATATATACATTTTTGGACTAGAATTTAACATCTTCACAAGCTATTCTCTAATTGTGCCTACATCAATTTGCACCCAAAAAACGTTTGCCCATGGCTCAAAATGAGCTCTAGATTGTGTTAGGTCAATGGAAATGCACTTAAATGAGGGTCCCAGTTAATTTCAGTTAAGGGCTTGTGGTCAGATCTGAATTTGATTTGATGTTTTCTTTTTGTTTGTCTTAAACAATGGATGTAGTCAGGGAAGGTCCTTCTGCCATTTATTCCAAGCATAGAGCATGCATTCTTTTTCTTTCAACAGTCTCCAATTTGAATATAACCCTATATTCTTTACTCACTTTCTTTATAACTTCCCATGTATCTGAAATTACTTCAAAATAAAAATTATTTAAAAAGAGGGTTGAAGGGGCACGCTCTTTCCATAGGCAGTTGGAGAACCTCCTTTGCAATCTGGAGGTCATACATAAAGGGAGGTAGTGCTCAAAGTGCAGAGGTTTCTGGACTAGAACCTTTCGCTCAGACCTCAGTGACATCATAAAGCCTTGGAAACCCCACCCAATACCCACAAGCTTTTTTAACCATTATCTCGGGACCATTGGCCTGGGAAGCAGTTGGTCAACCTTGCTGAGCAAACTCCTCTGCCTTCTCTGCAAATTCAAAGGAAAACGGTCCCATGTGAGGAACAGGATCAATAGATACTTGGATATAGCTCCAATCCCACTCCCAGGATAATACAAAGAGCAAACCCAGCTCTGTTGGTGTTTTATTGGTGGTGTGGACAGTCTACTTAACCACCAATCTTGCTGTCTTGGAGAACCTATGTCTTCCCCACAACTCCCAGTCTTCTCATGGGACAAGGGTACATTCGCCTCTGCCATTTCTGATCCTGTCTACCTAGTAAAAGTTCTCTTCTTCTTTGCTCTCCTGATGACTCTGATCACTCTACTCATCCTGGCCTGGAAAGTCACTAACGACAAAAGCAACAAGAACAGAGACCGGGAGGCAACACTACTGGCATGAAGTTCTAGTCTCCTGGTTGAGACTCCATGGAGGTGGAGACCTGGCAGGCCTAAGAGGCTTAGCCATCTTGCAGACTAGAACCTGGAAAAGAAGATCTTGCTTTAGTCATCCAAGGCCAGACATTCCCCCCAGGCCTCATTTCCCTCCTCCACTCCCACCTCCCTTTTAACACACGCTTATCCTGCTGTTCTTTGGCTTGACCCAGCTTCCAAATTTGAATATCTTCTCTCTGTGGATCTTCTAGACTGAAATTATAAATGGCTCTTGATTTCTGCATTAACAGAGGAAAAAAAATCTGTGGAGAATTAAAAATTGATTACGAAGCTCAAATTTTCCTTTTTAAATTGGGCACGTGTTGACCATTGAATATTGGAATTATTGGGAGTGCACACATCTTAACCACACAATGAAGCAATACTGGAAGCTCACTTCTGGGAGGTCCTTGAAATGGAGCAGCTGATCCTACCCTGCCTTCTAGATAAAGCCCTTCCTCTGCTTCACCTAATGCTGGAAATAAAGAGTATTTATTCTCAAAAAAATGATTTGAAGCACCAAGTACTTTTCTCTCATCCTCCAACTTAGTGGGTTAGCAAAATTTAAAAATATCATATTCTAAAGTGATAATTTTTCTTTTTTTATCTTTTCTGAATTTGGAACAAATTAACTCTCTTTTCATATGAAGTCCAAATTAAAGAGGCAATTTTTTGGAAAACGATACTCTCATGCAATTGGGTTTGGGTTATCATAGCAGAATTTGACTATTTACTTTAAAAATGAGTATTTGTCTGGGGGATAAACCTCTAATGTCCAACCCCATTGTTAACCCTTTCTCCAAAGCATAACATCAGGTGTCCACTGGTCTCCACTTTTATATCCACTTGACTCTGGACGTCTCAAACCAAGAGCTCCTACTTCAGAAGCTTTTCTCTCTGCTTAGAATCATGGGACTGTGTTTCGCCCACCATTAGAGTAAATCCTTGCTGGATTCTGGACCATACACTCTGCATCTCAAACCATGGGTCTTTTGCTTCCACTTTAACCCACAAAAATTGAGAAATCGGTTCCTTGATGCTGAAAGGTTGGTATTACTACCAGGCCAAGGGGTGTCCACTCCCAAACCATAGCTTTCAAGAACCTGGTGATGGTAGTGGTGGTGATGGTGGTAGTGGTAGTGGTAGTGATGGTGGTTTAGGGAGTTGACCGGCCTTAGCAGAAACAGACCACAAGTGACTGGTGGATGGAACAGGAAAGTTCTGTGGCTAAGGAAGAAGACAGATGCCTCTCACCTCTAGCAGCTTGGGCCCCTTTGTTAAACATCAACTACCATTCCTCTGGAGCTGGCTATCACACCTATTCTCCATCCTGCACACCTGCCTAGGAAGGAGGGGGAAATGGGGATCAGTACCTGGACATGAGTAGGCGCGGCTTCCACGCATCCCTGCATGGGGAGGAGCACCACGATAGTTGTGTGCATGCCTCAGAGCTGCAGAAAGAGCCTCAGCACTCCTGACACTCTCCAAATATTCCTCTGCTGTCCTACAACAGGTAGGAGGATGTTCTGACATATCTATCCTCAATGCAGAAAGCTCACATGAGGAAGTAATGCTTGGGTTGAGCACTGAAGGATGAGTGGAAATGAAACAGATCTAGGGTGAGGAAAGCAAAGTCCTGTGGGTAGAGAGACAAAGCCAGCTAAGGCCTGTAAAAAAAGGAGTCTGTGGCATTGGTGGGATAGAGAGAGATGGTCAGCAGTTCTGGAGCAAAAACAAACAAAAAAATCAGGATGAGGCTGGAGATATAGGTGGGGCCAGATCTCACAAAACTCTGGTTGGGAATATCAATTGGTGACAGAGCAGTGGATGGGGGTTGAGGGTGTGAACAGATCTCCAAAACTCCTTCTAGGTAAAACATTCCTTCATTTAGTAGTTACATACATGTATTTTTAAACTCTTGGGACAGATTGTTCCATACTTCCAAGGGACTGTAAGTCACCCTCCCATAGAGCTGATGGCCAAGTTTTTTTATCCCCCAGGATCTCCATAATCCCCAAATTCCTTATGCACCCCACTTTCTCAGTTTGTATTATTTGGGACTTAATGACAAACCGGTCAGACTGCATTGTAACCATATGACCACCAGATGGCAGCAAAGGGTCAGTAAACCTGGCCCTTTGTAAAAGCATCCAGTTAGATAAAGGATCCTCTCCCTCCCTCTTATAAGTGGGTAGCAGTCCTCCTTCTAATTCTATAAAGCATTATAATCAAGTTATCCACAATAATGGGACTCTCTCATCCAAAAGATCTGGACTGGGAGTTTTTCTGATTTAAAAACAAATATTGAGCATCGATTTTATGCTGGTTTTCAATATGTTCCTCAATTTTTCTTAGCTGCACTATGAAAAGGACATTATTGCTCCAATAGATAGGGAATTGAAGCTTAGAGAATCAGAGAAGCTGGTTATCTACCCAGAGTCCCACAGCAGAGCCTCTGGCATTCATTACAGAGTAAGACAGCCCCTGCTTTGAGGAATCACTTTTTTCTCTAGCAGAGGAAATTTTTTGCTCTAAAATACCACTGGCATAAGTTTGTGGTATTCTCTTGTGGAAGGTGAACAGTGACTGTCCTGACTTGGTTTTCTGAGTCTACCTCTGTTGTCTCTTCCTGTCGCTTCTCCTTGCTACCCTCAGTCAGGTCTGTCTGGAGATCCAGTCCCTGTACAAGGATCTAGACAATAAGCCCCAACCACCATAAAGCATCCAGTGGGAAATAGGGGCTGGAGGAAGTAGGCAGTTGAAAGGAATAAAACTTTGGATCCTCGTTCAGGGTTATTGTTATTGTTCTTGTTCGTTTTTGTTTTTGTTGTTGTTGTTGCTGCTTTCATGCTTTTATTTTTGTTGTAAACAAATGGGATACATGTTGTTTCTGTTTGTACATGGAGTAACAGCATATCATTTGCATAATCATACATTCACATAGGGTAATGATGCTTGATTCATTCTGTTAATTTTTTCTTCCCCCCACCCCTCTTTTCCCTCTATGCAGTCCTTCCTTTCTCCATTCTTGCCCCCCTCCCATCCACCATTATATGTCATCATCTGCTTATCAGTGAGATCATTCGCCCTTTGGATTTTTGAGATTGGCTTATCTCACTTAGCATGATATTCTCAAATTTCATCCATTTGCCTGCAAATGCCATAATTTTATTATTCTTTATAGCTGAGTAATATTCCATTGTATATATATACCACAGTATCCTTATCCATTCATCAATTGAAGGACATCTAGGTTGGTTCCACAGTCCGGCTATTGTGAAATGAGCAGCTGTGAACATTGATGTGGCTGTATCTCTGTAGTATGTTGATCTTAAGTTCTTTGGGTATAGGCCGAGGAGTGGAATAGGTGGGTCAAATGGTTTCCATTCCAAGTTTTCTAAGGAATCTCCACACTGCTTTCCAGAGTGGCTGCACTAATTTGCAACCACACCAGCAATGTATGAGTGTACCTTTTTCCCCACATCCTCGCCAACACCTATTGTTGCTAGTATTCTTGATAATCGCCATTCTAATTGGGGTGAGATGGAATCTTAGGGTAGTTTTGATTTGCATTTCTCTTATTACTAAAGATGGTGAACATTTTTCATATGTTTGTTGATTGCTTGTAGATCTTCTTCTGTGAAGCGTCTGCTCATATCCTTAGCCCATTTGTTGATTGGGTTATTTGTATTCTTGGTGTAGAGTTTTTTGAGTTCTTTATATATTCTGGAAATTAGTGCTCTATCGGAAGTATGAGTGGCAAAGATATTCTCCCACTCTGTAGGCTCTCTCTTCACATTGCTGATAGTTTCCCTTGCTGAGAGAAAGCTATTTAGTTTGAATCTATCCCAGTTGTTGATCCTTGCTTTTATTTCTTGTGCTATGGGAGTCCTGTTAAGGAAGTCCGATCCTAAGCCAACAAGTTGAAGATTTGGACCTACTTTTTCTTCTATAAGATGCAGGATCTCTGGTCTGATTTTGGGGTCCTTGATCCATTGTGAGTTGATTTTTGTGCAGGATGAGAGATAGGGGTTTAGTTTCATTCTGTTGCATATGGATTTCCAGTTTTCCCAGCACCATTGGTTGAAGAGGCTATCTTTTCTCCATTGCATATTTTTGGCACCTTTGTCTAGTATGAGAAAATTGTATTTATTTGGGTTTGTGTCCGAGTCCTCTGTTCTGTACCATTGATCTACCTGTCTATTTTGGTGCCAATACCATGCCGTTTTTGTTACTATTGCTTTGTAGTATAGTTGAAGTTCTGGTATTGCGATACCCCCTGTTTCATTCTTCCTGCTAAGGATTGCTTTAGCTATTCTGGGTTTCTTATTCTTCCAGATGAATTTCATGATTGCTTGCTCTATTTCTGTAAGGTACATCATTGGGATTTTAATTGGAGTTGCATTGAATTTGTATAGCACTTTTGGTAGTATGGCCATTTTGACAATATTAATTCTGCCTATCCAAGAACATGGGAGATCTTTCCATCTTCTAAGGTCTTCCTCAATTTCTTTCTTCAATGTTTTGTAATTTTCATTGTAGATATCTTTTACCTCTTTGGTTATATTGATTCCCAAGTATTTTATTTTTTTTTTTTGAGGCTATTGCAAATGGGGTTGTTTTCCTCATTTCTCTTTCAGCTGTTTCGTCACTTGCATATAAAAATGCTGTAGATTTATGCATGTTGATTTTATAGCCTGCTATTTTGCTGAATTCATTGATGAGGTCTAGAAGTTTTCTGGAGGAGTTTTTTTGGATCCTCTGAATATAGAATCATGTCATCAGCAAATAGTGACAGCTTAAGTTCCTCTCTTCCTATTCGTATCCCTTTAATTTCTTTGGTCTGCCTAATTGCTCTGGCTAGAGTTTCCAGGACAATGTTGAATAGAAGTGGTGAAAGAGGACATCCCTGTCTTGTTCCCGTTTTTAAAGGGAATGGTTTCAGTTTTTCTCCATTAAGAATGATGTTGGCCATGGGCTTAGCATAAATAGCCTTTACAGTGTTCAGGTATATTCCTACTATCCCTATTTTTTCTAGTGTTTTGAGCACGAAGAGGTGTTGTATTTTGTTTGTATTTTGTTGAAGAGGTGTTGTATTTTTCTGTGTCAATTGAAATAACCATATGATTCTTATCCTTAAGTCTATTGCCATGATGGATTACATTTATTGATTTATGGATGTTGAACCATCCTTGCATTCCAGGGATGAACCCCACTTGATCGTGGTGCACAATTTTCTTAATATGTTTTTGGATATGGTTTGCCATTATTTTGTTAATGATCTTTGCATCTATATTCATCAAGAATATTGGTCTAAAATTTTCTTTCCTTGATGTGTCTTTGCCTGGTTTGGGTATGAGGGTGATATTAGCTTCATAGGATGAGTTTGGTAGGTTACCCTCCTTTTCAATTTCCTGGAATACTTTGAGAGGTATTGGAATGAGTTGTTCTTTGAAGGTCTTGTAGAACTCAGCTGAGAATCCATCTGGTCCTGGGCTTTTCTTGGATGGTAGATTTTTAATGGCTTCTTCTTTTCATTGCTTGATATTTATCTGTTTAAATTGTGTATGTCCTCCTGGTTCAGTTTGGGAGGAGCATATGTCTCTAGAAATTTGTCAATGTCTACGGTAGTTTCTATTTTGTTGGAATACAGATTTCAAAGTAGCTTCTCATTATGTTCTGTATCTCAGTGGTGTCTGTCATGATATTTCCTTTTTCATCATGAATTTTAGTAATTTGAGTTTTCTCTCTCCTTCTCTTTGTTAGTGTGGCTAAGGGTTTGTCTATTTTGTTTACTTTCTCAAAAAACCAACTTTTTGTTTTGTCAATTTTTTGAATAGTTTCTTTTGTTTCAATTTCATTGATTTCAGCTCTGATTTTAATTATTTCCTGTCTTCTACTATTTTACTGTTATTCTGTTCTTTTTCTTCTAGGGCTTTGAGCTGTAATGTTAGGTCATTTAGTTGTTGACTTTTTGTTCTTTTCTGGAATGCGCTCCATGCAATGAATTTTACCGCTTTCATAGTGTCCCAGAAGTTTTGGTATGTTGTATCATCATCCTCATTGACCTCTAAGAATTTTTTTGTCTCCTCCCTAATATTTTCTGTTATCCATGTTTCATTCAATAGCATATTATTTAGTCTCCAGGTGTTGGAGTAATTTCTGTTTTTTATTTTGTCATTGATTTCTACTCTCAGTCCATTATGATCTGATAGAACGCAAGGCAGTATCTCCATTTTTTTTTTGCATTTCCTACGGGCTGCTTTGTGGCATAACATATGGTCTATTTTCGAGAAGGTTCCATGTACTGCTGAGAAGAAAGTGAATCCACTCATTGATGGATGGAATATTCTATATATGTCTATTAAGTCTAGGTTATTGATTGTGTTATTGAGTTCTATGGTTTCTTTGGTTGGTTTTTGTTTGGAAGATCTATCTAGTGGTCACAGCAGTGCATTAAAGTCACCAAGAATTATTGTGTTGTGGTCTATTGATTCCTGAAATTGAGAAGGATTTGTTTGATGTATATGGATGCAACATTGTTTGGGGCATAAATATTTACTATCGTTATGTCTTCCTGATTTATGTTTCCCTTAAGCAGTATGAAATGTCCTTCTTTATCCCTTCTGACTAACTTTGGCTTGAAGTCCACTTTATCTGATATAAGGATGGAAACCCCCGCTTTTTTACTGGGTCCATGTGCGTGGTAGGTTTTTTCCCATCCTTTCACCTTTAGTCTGTGGATGTCTTTTTCTATGAGATGAGTCTCTTGCAGACAGCATATTGTTGGGTCTTTCTTTTTAATCCATTCTGCCAGTCTATGCCTTTTTGATTGATGGGTTTAGGCCATTAACGTTCAGGGTTATTATTGAGATATGATTTGTATTCCCAGTCATTTGGCTTATTTTTGGTTTTTAAGTCAGCTTGGTTTCTCCTTTGAGTGGTTTTTCTCTAAGGTAGTTCCTTCCTTTGCTGACCTACATTGTTGTTTTTCATATCCTCCTCATGGAATATTTTGTTGAGAACATTCTGTAGCTCAGGCTTTCTATTTGTAAATTCTTTTAACTTTTGTTTATCATGGAAGGATTTTATTGCATCTTCAAATCTGAAGGTTAGTTTTGCTGGGTATGAGATCCTTGATTGGCAACCATGTTCTTTCAGAGCTTGAAATACATTGTCCCAGGCCGTTCTAGCTTTTAGATCTGGGTTGAGAAGTCGGCTGCTATCCGAATTGGTCTCCCCCATATGTAATCTGATGCTTTTCTCTTGCAGCCTTCAAAATCCTCTTTATTTTGAATGTTAGGCATTTTCATTATAATGTGCCTTGGTGTGGATCTGTTGTGATTCTGTGCATTTGGTGTTCTGTAAGCCTCTTGTATTTGATTTTCCATTTCATTCTTCAGGTTTGGGAATTTTCTGATATTATTTCATTGAATAGGTTTTCATTCCTTTGGTTTGTATCTTTGTGCCTTCCTCAATCCCAATAATTCTTAAATTTGGTCTTTTCATGATGTCCAATAGTTCTTGGAGATTCTGTTCATGATTTCTTACCATCTTCTCTGTTTGGGCAACTTTATTTTCAAGATTAAATATTTTGTCTTCATTGTCTGAGGTTCTGTCTTCCAAGTGGTCTAGTCTTTTGGTGATGCTTTCCATTGAGTTTTTTATTTGGTTTATTGTTTCCTTCATTTCAAGGATTTCTGTTTGGTTTTTTTTTGTTTTTGTTTTTGTTTTTTTTTTTTTAGAATCTCTATCTCTTTGTTGAAATGATCTTTTGCTTCCTGCAGTTACTCTTTCAACTTATTAGTATTATCATTCATTGCCTGCATTTGCTCTCTTATCTCATTCTTTGCTTCGCAAATCATCTTAATCATGTATAATCTGAAGTCCTTTTCTGACATTTCTTCTAACATACTGTCATTGGATTCTATTACTATAGAATCTAGATTTGTTTGGATCATTTTATTCCCTTGTTTTTTCATATTGTTCATGTATCTTCCCCTCTAGCAGTGCCGATCTGGGATATTGCAGATTTCCCCCTATAGGCTTATAGTGGCCCTATAGATTTCCAAAACCCTTTCTTTATGGGGAGATCAATATTAGCAGTGCCCAATTCAGACACTATGCAATCCTAGACCAAATAGCCCCTATGAGGACAATAACAAAATTGTCATAATAAACAGAATGAGTTCAAATATTATCTTCAGTAAAACAAACAGATTTGCAATAAGGTCTGCAGTTTCAAATGGAGGACAAAGAGGATGCAGAGGGATGTAGAATGTGGCTGACAATGAGCTTCAAGCCTCCAGCAGGCGTCTCAGGATGGGTTTTGCCCCACCCTAAGATCGGAGCTACGGCTTCCAGGATTATCCAAGATGGCTGCTCTGGCTTCGAAATGTGTTGGCAAATGGGGAGCTGCAGCTCAGGGTGTGGTCATGGTCGGCAGGAGGTCCTGGAGGCGGGATGCAGTTGGTCAGGCAGGGGTCCTGGAGGTCGGGTGTGTTTGCTGTGGTTGTGGGGTCCTGGAGGCCGGGTGCAATCAGTCAGTCTCGGGTCCCGGTGATAGGGTGCAGTCAGTTGGTCTGGGGGTCCCGGCAGCAGGGAGCAGTCAGTCAATGTGAGGGCCCCAGAGGCAGGGAGTGATTGGTCAGGCTGAGGGAATCTTGGACATGGGGCTCAGTCAGTCCGGCCAGGGGTCCTACGGGGCCTGGCTGTTATCTCAAAATGGCAGCAGCCACATGTAATCAAACCTGCAGGTACTGTGACAGAGAACTTCCAGACAACAGCAGGG
Organism: Sciurus vulgaris; assembly: GCF_902686455.1. Classification (NCBI taxonomy): domain Eukaryota; kingdom Metazoa; phylum Chordata; class Mammalia; order Rodentia; family Sciuridae; genus Sciurus; species Sciurus vulgaris. The sequence continues at coordinate 118,809,344 of NC_136461.1, read as the reverse complement.
AGCTGGTGCTCCACTGGTAGTCGGCGATCAGTTTGCTGACTGTTGTCAGATGATCGGGAGGTAAACCTCCTGTGTTGGGTGATGGATAGGTGTAAGGCAGGCGATGGACAGGCGAGAGGCAGGCAAATGGCGGATGATAGGCGCCTGAAAGTGAGCTATCAAGAAACAGATATCCTCTGCTTGAATCCGGAGTTACGGAGTGACAAGGAATTCAGCCTCCCTCTAGTCCGCCATCTTGGATCTCTCGTTTTTGTTTTTGTTTTGTTTTGTTTCATTTGTTTTGTTTTTGCAGTACTGGGGATTGAACCCAGGTCCTTGTACAAGCAGGGCAAGCACTCTACCATTGAACTAGATCTCCATCCCTCTTTATTTTATTTTATTCTAGGGTCTCACTAAATTTCTCAAGCTGGCCTTGAACTTGGGATCCTTCTTCCTCAGCCTCCTAATCTGAAATTACAAGAGTGAGCACCCATGCCCAGCTCCCATTTGCTGGGAAGGAACAAGGACAGTGTACTAACAGAAAATTCTCTAAGCATCTGAAACTCCAGGGCCCCTGTGGGCTGGAACAGTTGGGCCTGGATTCTTAAAGTAGATGCAATGTTAGGGAATCAGATTGGATTTAAGCGGGGAAGGAAGCTGCAAAGGCCCAGAACAGTGAGCCAGCCGCATGGTGCATAGAGGGGAACAATGGGAAATTTGGTTTAGGAAAGAACATGCTTGTGATGACTGGCCTTGAATGCAAGGCTAAGACATTCAATTTAGACCAAGAGGGAGCCAGGGAAAGTTTTTCAGAAGGGGAGTGAGGTTGAACATTCAAGATTAATCTGGCCTGGTCAATGTGTAGGATGAATAGAAGTGAGACAAGACTGAGTCAAGAAGTCTAGTTAAAATGCTAGATTAAGCCAGGCACAGTGGCACACGCCTGTATTCCTAGCTACTCAGGAGGCTGAGGCAAGAGGATCACAAGTTCTAGGACAGCCTCAAAATTTGAGGGTGACTTACTGAGACCCTGTCACAAAATAAAAAAATAAAAAGAGAGCTGGGAATGAAGCCCTGTGATAGAGTGCCACCAGCTCCAATCACCACTATTGCAACAAAAAATCAAAAGCTAGATTAATAAGAACACTCTCCAGTGTCCCTGGTAATTCCTGTTTCTGCCACCTGAAATGCCTTTGTAAGCCTTTCTCTGCTCAATAGTTTCATGAGGGCTCATGGTGGTGGGTGGGAGGAATGGAATTCAGAGAGATCCATCTTCAGAACTCTGCCTGAAAACACAGAGCAGGGATAGGACCTTCACTCAGTCCCAGTCTACCAGCCCTGGACACCGACTGCTAAAACTTGGGAAACCATAAGCTGGGGGCAGGTGAGACACCTAGAAAAGCTTGGGACTCACAGAACGGTCTCCTCAAGGGTTGTGGAATGGAAGGAGACCCCACTTCATTCCTTTGGATGCTCTCTTGCCGTTCCAGCCCACTGAAGGTTAAAGCTCTGGACTCCCAGGGTGGACAGCAGCCAAAGAATCAGCACATCTAGACACTCAGGAAGTATCAGAGTTGGACGGCCTTAGGAAACCTTTTATGGAGAAGGCCCCTGATGCCCAGAGAGGTAAATGAGAGCCGTGCTGGATGTGAAGGAGTGACTCAGGACACATAGAGGAGGTCAGACAAGTCTGTGGTGCCAATCCTGGCTAAACTGCTTCATACCAGTTCTGCATTCACAGGCAAATTTCCTAGATAGTGGTTCTCAAAGTATGGTCTTGTGACCCCTATGATCCCACAAGCCCCTTTCACAGGATGCACATGGTCAAAACTGTCTTCAAAAGGATATTAAGACGTATTTCCCTTTTCCACAGTCATTTTCTCATGAGCAGACAGAAGAGTTTTTGAGAGGTTACGTGATGCATCTTAAAGAGATTTGCAAACATACACATTGTGCCATTCCTCTGTCTAATGTTATTTATGGTAACATATAAGTTTTTCATTGTTATTTTTACATGAATTAATAAACACTTTTTAAAGCTTAGTGTATGGGTAAATATGCTACCACAAAAATCAAAGCTCCTTAGAATCCTTCATCATTTTTGCTTTCTTTTCTTCTTTCTTTATTGGCTCTAGGGATAGAACCCAGGGATACTCTACCAAACCCTTTTCTTTCCTTTTTTTTTTTTTTTTTTTTAAGTTTTGAGACAGGGTCTTGCAAAGTTGCCCACACTGGCCTCAAATTTGGGGTCCTCCTGCCTCATCCTCCCAAGTTGCTGAAATTACAGGCATGTGCCACATGCCCAATCTGATCCTTTACCATGTTTAAGATTGCAAATGGGTTCATAAAGTAAAGAGTTTGAGAACCTCTTATTGAAACTCCCTAAGCCTGCATTTCCTTATCTGTAAGATGGGTATGTGACTTATTCCACAAAATAGTTTGAGGCTTTAAAAAAGGTATTTCATGTTCAATGTCTGGTCCAGGGTTCACAAGTTAGAACCTGGCTATGATCTGATAGCCCATTTCTTAAACCAGAGTTGTCTCCAGTATCATCTCAGGACAGTTCTTGGCTTTCTCTAGTTGCAGAGAGCACAATCTGAGAATGAAGCATTGTGGAGTTTGGAGATACCTTCCTGCTGGAGGACAAAGACTGTGTTCACAAGGTCTCCATCTGTGCCTGGAGCAGATCCCTGCATGAGGGGCTCTGTACAGTGAGTGACAATCCTAGCAGACTAGCTTCAGTGAGGTGCCTATCATCCATAACTGCTGACACCTCAGAAATGTTAATGTATCTGTAGTTCACCTCTCTAACCACCTGAGGGCAGAACTCCCCCATAAGCAGAACAGGAGAGCCACTCAGGACAAAGAAATAAATAAAAATTAAAAATTAAAAAGATTTGGGTGGTTCTAGAGCAGGAAAAGTCACTTCAGAGAATGTTTTTCCTTAAGCCACTGTATTAGGAACCATGAAATTTCCAGTCATAGCAGGTGCAGGCAGCCAACCTGGCTTCTGGAGTCTGCTCAGGGACAACAGCACATCCCTGAAGAGTCCCCCATACCAGGTTCCTTTCAAACAAGGATTTCAATGTCATACTGTCTCCCGGGTGCTACCTCCACCACTCCTTCAAAATGAGTCTGTCTTAATTCTAAATAGATACTAGAAGGAGTCAGAAGATGGGTTACCCACCTGATGCACGGTACACACCTATAATCCCAGCAACTCGGGGCTGAGGCAGGAGAATTGTAGGACAACTGGGCAACTTAGCAAGACCAGCTCTCAAAAAAAAAAGGACTGGAGATGTAGTTCAATTGTCAATTCCCCAGTACCAAAAAATAAAGAGAAGGAAGACTACCAGACCAATTTGATCACTAGTTCCCTATATAAATGAGTCTCCATTTCCTTGTGTGTAAATAGAAAGGAGAAAAATATACCTATCTCATAGGACTGTGGAAAGAGATATAGAGGATCTCTGTGAATTCTAAAGATGCTATTTTGTAATTATCACTGTCAATATATTAGGAAAGAAAAGCCAAATCAGTAAATTCTTTTTAATGTATGCAGAAAAACATAAATGCCTGGCCTGAGTCCAGAAAGGAGCAGCAGTTGGTCAAGGGCGAGTTCCCTGGAGTTGTGTGGGTCTCTCTGATTAATTAATGCCCAGTTCAAGCAGAATGGCCCTGGAAGAAAACCACACAAATGTGACCTGGGAAAAACTACCTTCCAGTTCATAATAATTAAAGCCATATAACACTGTAGAGTTTACAAAGTGACTTTATCTGCATGGTCCCCTGACTCCCCCTGAGAACAGACAGGAAACTATTATGAGCCTTCTTTGTAAACAAGGGGTTCAGGGAAGTGCAGTAACTTGTTCAAGATCTCAAAGTCAGTAGGGGGTACAGCTCGATCCTCCAGGTATGAGGCTTGTGGTACTTCCACCTGCAACCTCAGAAGACCTCACCTCCAAGGGGGCATGTAGGCTCAGCACTCACCTTCAGGAAATGCTAACATTTCCTCTCTTCTGAGTGGTGAGCAAACCTTTTTCTGCAGCTTGAAGGGGCTGTCACTGCTCCTCTGAGTCCAGCTCTCTCCTGTTACCCACTCAAACCTTCCCAAGCAGTTTCCTCTTGGTGGTGCCGCTGTGAGCCACAGCAGAATCTGGAGGGATAAGGGGAGCTGGTCTCACCAGAGGAGGGCAGAGGAAAAGCGGGCATTCAGAGGGTTGAGTGCTGTTTCTGCTGCCTCTACCTTGGGGCCCTCAAGAGTGTCACTCTACCCTGATTCCCAATTTCCTCATCCATAAAAATGCCAGTGGACCCTGGAAAAAAGAAGGTCCATGTACTGAGAAGCACTCTGTCTTCAAATAAGGAAAGCCTTATTTGATCTACTGAGTTGAATACCCCTAAATTGCACTTCTTCATTTTTATTTTTTCAGTACTAGGGGTCGAACCCAGAGGTGTTCTACCACAGAGCTATAACCCCAGCCCTTTTTATTTTATTTTAAAATGGGGTTTCCCTAAATAGCCCAAACTGGCTTTAAACTTGCAATCCTCCTACCTCAGCCTCCCAAACCAGGGCTACAGGAGCGATTCACCACTCCTGGTTTTGTAAATTCAAATTCAAATGAACATCTATTTCAGTCAATTTCTTCTACTGTTAACCCTCTTCTGTTAACCATATGCATTGTTATATTTTGGGGAGATCTTTAAACTTGGATGGTATGATTACATTTTCATTAACCTTTCACAAACAGCATTTCTTTGTTACAAGTCCCAGTAGTGCTGGGCAAGAAGGCCTGAGAAGTTGAGGCAGGAGAATCCCACGTTCAAGGCCAACATGGGCAACTCAGCCAGACCGGGTCTCAAAATAAAAATAAAAATGGCTGGGGAGGTACCTCAGTCGTAGAATGCCTACCTACTGCAGGGGTTCAATCCTTAGTACAAACAACAACAACAACAAATCAAAAAAAAAAGAAAAAGAAAAGAAACCCACCCACAAACCCCAGTACTATTAGCAATATCCATATCTCTGTCACTAATAGAAATCAAGATGTTTTTACATCCTGTTGATACAAATCTCCTGAAATGTTGCTTATACTCATTACAGCTGGAAATTATGATAGTTATTAGATCTGCTGATAGATCTGCTTATTGAATGCATTATTAAGAGAGAGGTAGTAGATTACTATGTCACAAATTTGTTTTTTGATTCTTTCAGTAGCTGCGTTTCAGTAAAATCGACTTCCTTTGTAATTCTGTATTTCAGTTTATGCAGTTGTGAGACAAAATCCATGAACTTCCCCACACTGCTAAAGGGGGCCTGAGTACAGAAGGGTTTGGAACCAGATGCTCCTCTCAGTCCTCAAAAGCACCTGTGTCAACCAAGCAAGCTTCTCTGGGTACAAAGATCCCAAAGAGAGGTCTGGCACCTAATTTCTTAGGCCCCAACAAATACCAAGAGTTGTTGTCCTGTTTAATTCTTACAAAGATCCAAAGCAGTGGCCACATTGTCTATGTTTTAAAGAAAAAAACAACCTCTGGCAAAATGAGCAGTCATCACCCCAGGCATTCCCCTGAACCCTTTGATCAAGGACCTGGCCTCACCCCTCACAGAGCCCCATCCCATAAAGGCAAAGAGCTGGGCTTGGAGTTGGGTAGAACCAGCTGTGAGGCAGGGGGCACTTCACTAGACTTCTGAGTCTCCAAGTCCTCAGCATCACAGAGAGAATAAAAAATCCACTGCACAAGGTTTTGTGCATGTTCAATGAAGAATGTGTGTAAAGAGCTTGGGAGCCACTGATTGTACCCTAAAAAGTCACTGCTACAGAAAAGGGACTTGGTACATTGCAATTGTAGTCACATTACAGTCCATTTTAGAAATTATAGGCAACTCTAGAAGGCTCTCTCCCACCTCAACTCCTCTCCTCTGTTTGTTTTCTTTCTTTCTCTGCATCCATGACTTCTTAAAAGCCAAATGGACTTCCCCTCCTTCCAGAGAGGAGCACAAGCTGAAAAGATGAAAGCTTTGGTGTCAGGGCCAGGAAAGGAGGGGAGGGTGGGTGGCCAAATGCAGCACAGGCATCAGCAGCCCCGTCTGGCTGAGTGGAACAGAGCTGGGGAAGAGCGTGCAAGCGTGTCTCTGTGTGCATGTGTGTCATTTATTTTCTTGCATGGTTGGGGGGAGGTGGCTGAGGTTTCACAAGCTGTACCTGACAGATAATTACACCAAGACAAATTGTGCCCTGCCTTACCCTTCTCCCTGTATGGCAACCTCCAGATCCTGGGGGGAGGGGTGTGCAAGGCAGCAGGGTGCAGCCCAGTAGGAGGGGGAGATTCTAGGCCTGCTGACCCATTACTCATCGATAAGCTGGGGTGGACAATGGAGCAGGGGAGAACTGGAGAGGGCTCTGATGGAAGCACAATCACTCTTCTGGACTGGGTAGCTGCTGTCTTAAAAAACAACAGAGATGCAGGGAGCATCGGTGACCTTCCTGTGCTAGGTCCGAAGTTGCGTACTTTAAGAGGGGTCAGAAGCCAGACCACTCAGGGCAGTGCTGACCCGACACAAGATTCTCTGCAGCGCCCCCTGGGGGAGAGGCTGTCCAGCACCTGGAGGAGACCCAACCCCTACTCCTGGTTGTCTTCTGGGAGCTATGGGAATTCTAGTTTCTCTTCAACTCCTGAATTCCTGACCAACACTGTCTCCACTCCCACTATCATCTTCTTTATGCTTCTCCTTTCTATTAAAAACCTTCTCTGTTGCATGGCAGGAATTTCATTTTTTAATGTTCCAAGGCAAAAACCTAGAAGACAATGTATATTGCTAACAAACCTCCTACACCATTTTTAAATTAAAATGGTAGTTATTGTCACTGTAATCTTGAATTTATAATTATTTTCTGTTGACCAGCATGGAAGCTAATAAAAAATAAATCAAGTCTATAAACACATTAAACCTCTTTTTTTTTTTTAAAGAAAAACTGCTCAAGGCTGGGGATATAGCTCAGTTGGTAGAATGCTTATCTCACAAGCACAAGGCCCTGGGTTCAATCCCCAGCACCGCCACAAAAAAAAAATTTTAAAAAAAGACTGCTCAAGGCCAGGATACTTAGACTTCACTTTAAATACTCACAAAACTGAAGGAGATCTCAGCTTTCTCATCAATGAAATGGGGGGAGAAACTATCTCACGGGGTTCTTACTCAGCATAAAGCACACTGCCTCATTTTTTTTAAAGGAACATCTACTGATAACCAACAAAATATCAGGCACTGGGTATGACATAGTTGGTCTATATCATCAAAGAAAAGAAGTGAATATGTGAGCATCCTCTGGGAGGGACAAACAAGGCAGAAGTGATTGATGTCTTCACAGAGGGGCCTGGGAAAGCATCTGTGAGGAGGCTCTGTGATCAGTAGTTCTCTCTTGGGCCATTTCTTCAGTACAGACCTTGACCGCCTCTGGTCCCTCAAAACAGATTGCTACCTGCCAGACTCCCTGCCCCTCTACATCTACATAATGCATCTCGGTCTCCTGTTCATTCTTCCCTCTGGCCTCCTGTGAACCCCCCAGGTGAAATTAGCAAACATCTCCATTCCCACAATCCCACACAGACCCCCAAATTACCTGTGCTTGAACTTGTTTCCCCACAGGACCCCTGGGCCCTAAGGGCCTGAAACATCTCTCCCATCTGCTCTCAGACCCTGGCCCCACATGGGCAGAAAACAGGAACACAACCCCTGAGGTGACATCTTTCTTGGCTCACCCTCCCTCTGGTTTTGTCATTCTGCTGCTTGCCCTCCCTCCTCTGTCCTCCTCCATTTGGCTTCTGCTCTCCCTCCTCTCTCCTCTCCCTGTGCCTCCTCCCTGCTCCTTTGTTTTCTCTCCTAGGTCTGTAACTGAGGAAAGATGCCTCCTTCTTGTCAGGCCCATTCATTCTCCTCCCCCGCCTGCCTGGTCCAGACCATCTCTGTTAGTTATGCTCAGCTCCCTGTGTTCTCTGACTTCCCCTGGCTCCTTCCTCTATCCTTAGAGTGGGGGCTGAGGGTGCTACCAAGCCCCACCCAGCCTCAGCAGCAACACTATTCCCATCCAAACACACAGGTCCTTTCCCTACACAGACATCACAATGTGTACACACGTCCCACACAAACACACACCCCAGGGCTTTCCCAGCCCTTCAGTGAGGAATTACTTCCTGAAAAAGCGCTGTGGTACACCCTGGTAATCCCAGTTACTCGGGAGGCTGAGGCAGGAGGATCCCAAAGTTCGAGGCCACCCTGGGTCACTGAGTGAGATCTCAAAATAAAAATAAAAAGGGCTGGGGATGTAGCTCAGTGATAGAGTGCTTGCCTAGCATGTGCGAGGCCCTCAAATCAATAAACCTCCAAATTCTTTGGAGCACTGCCCCACTTCTTATTGGAAACTCCAGCAAACCTCAGGGGAATGGGTTTTCAGATGACAACAGGATTGGAAGAGATTCTTCAAGGAAGACCTGGGTCCTTCTGCACTCTAGGCCATATGTCCCTGATGCTCCTGGACCAGTGTCCCTGGTCAAGACTTGGCCAGGGACTGCTTTTCAGGTGCTTTCCTCCCAGCCTGCCCAGGCCCTTATGTCTCTGCATGACACTGCTTAATAGACCCTTTTGGCTTTCTTTACACAAAGGCTACTTACTACCTCTGGGGTGTCCTGGAGCCCTGGACATCCACTCCTCTACCTGCTTTTGCTTGCTAACCATCCTGGTCCCAACACTCTCTTCTCATACCTGCAAATGCATCCCAGCCCAGCTTCTCTTCTGCTTTTTTCAGACACACACCTGCCCCTCTTACTTCCCTGTCCCTGGTCCCTTCTGATTGCTCATGGACTCGCCGCTTCTACAGAGAGCTTTCCTGAATCCATGAGGACCCAGAATTCACTCCCCCGCCTGAGGTTGTCTCCTTGGTTTGTACCCCCTAACACAGAGTCATAGATAAGCAGTTCGTAGTCCATCTGATGCAACCTCCTGATTTTATAGATAGGAGAACTGAGCTGTGAGAGGTGAGGTGAAGTTATCAGAGCTCCAAGCTCAGGCATCTGTATAATCTGTATATAAATAGCAGGCATTCGCTCTTCTCTCAGTGCTCATGAACTGTTATACAGGCAGGTTCCACTGCATGGGGTGATGTGTCATTAAGGGTGGTGGAGGGGTGAGATGTGGAAATGATTCTGCATGAGACCACTGGGACCCACTGCCTTTGTCACTTCCAGTTCTTTTGCAACTGTCCTAATGACTTCACAGCTGGGGAGAGGGTCACCTCACTACCCCCCCCCCCCCAGCATACAGAGAAGACCACCTCAGGAGGTGCCAGCATGGCATGGAAGTCTGGATTCCTCATTCTTTTTCTTTCCCTCTCCCTACTAGGAGTCCTTTGGGCTTGGGACAGGGGCGGATTCTGGTGAAGGAAGAGGAATGGGCAAGACCTCAGAAGGGCATGTCGCTCGTTCTTGGAAAGTCTGGGAGTTTTTTCACTACCTGGAATGATGGGATGGGTGCTAGAAATGTCTTTCTGTGGAGATAGGGACAAAAGTCAGGGTCAGCTAAGAAACAGACAATGAGGAGACGATGGTAAAGTAAGAGAGACAGAGATGGTCTGGTCCGGGAAGAAAGTCAGCCAAATGTCCCGCTAGACTGAGTTCCATGCAGGAGAAGATGACTATTGTAATCATCCTTGTATGCGTCTTGCGTCCTCCCTCAGCTCCAGGTCCCAGCACAAAGGGGAGTAATAGGAAGGAGTGGAGGAGCGGGACTAAAAGAATCTGAAGCAGAAAATCAGGAGGAATGGAGGAAACAAAGGGAAACGCTTAAGAAACAAAGCGGGGAGCAGAAAGAACGGGTAGAGACATGGAGGCGGCAGAAAGGCAGGGACACGACTCGGGAGGATGTGGAAGCCACGGAGGGCAGAGAGGGCTCGGGCGGCCGCCCGGGGGCACCGGGCGCAGCTCATCTCTCCGCGCTCCCCTCTCGCTCCTGGCCCCGCCACACTCCAGCAGAAGCCATTACAGAGAACAAACTACCTTCTTGTCTCCGAGATGGGTCCCGAGGGCAGAAGGCAAATTGCCTACCTCGTGCATAATAAACCAGGCGTGGAGAGCAGCGCGAAGGAGACCTCCCGCCCGCACCCGCCGCCCTCGCCCCTCCGCCCTTCCTCCGCGCCCCTGCCGCTCCCGGGCTTCAGACGCCTAGGACCCGGAGGATCGCAAAGCGCTTTGCATACGCAGTGGCTCTCGGGTATCCCCAATCCCTGCACCCAATCCACACCAAGTTTGTGGCTGTTGGCTTATCCGAGAAGCACACTAAGCTGGCCGTGCCTTTGCTCGGTCTGTTGCCCCTTCCTGGACTGTCTTTCTTCCTTATGAAAAAGCTGTTGCCCTTTCTCATCCTTCAATTCCCTGTCCAGAGGTTACATCCTCCTCACTGAACTCGACAGTCAGAAGTAATGCTTTTCTTTTCCTGCTAAGTGGCACTTGAGTCTGACTGCTAGTATTTAGCAGTTACATCACGTGTACAGTTATTTGCATACAGGTACATCTCTGCTATTGGACTAGAGATTCCTAAAGGACAGAAACCATAATTTTCTTCTGTGCATACTCCCAGAGACAGCACAGTGTCTAATACTGAACGAATAAAGGAATGAATTAATGAGTTTTGAAAAGACGAAACCAGAGCCCTGAATCACCAGTCCATCATAGGTTCTTCTCTTTGGCTTTAATAGTCCCTTCTTGGCGATTCCTGTTCTCCCCTAATACACTATATAAAGGTAAGGGGCTTTGAGTGAGACCTCCTGAAAGGAAATTTACCATCCTTGGGTAGAAAGAGTACATTGAAGATCTGAGGAAAACAGGTCTGTATGGAGTACACCCCTGCTAGCAAGGAGCCTTCAACCTACTGAAGAAGCCATGAGTAAACAATGAGTGTATCCAAAAAGAAAAGGGGGTGGGGGTGGGGGGACCACAGCTTTTCCTGAAATAAAGCCAGGGCCACAAACTTGCCTGTGACCTGGGTGCAGAGATGTCGATGCAGGAGAGGATTATGTAAGAGGAGTCTGTAGTCCAGACAGGGGCAGGAGGTGAGGAAATCTGGAAAAAGGAAAAGCCCAGTACATTTTTTGCAGAATAACTGTGAGTTAGGAAAAGATAAAGGTGAGTGGATACAAATGTCTCAAGGAGAGAACAAGGGCTGGGGATGTAGTGATAGAGAGTTGCAGGAGGCCCTGGGCTTGATCCCCAGCACCATAAAACTGGAGAGGAATAATCCATTGGTTTCAAGGAGCTGAAGAAAGCTCACGTCCTGGGGAAATGTAAGTAGGCCAGAGTGGTCTTCTATACCTATAAAGGTATTCACATAGAGGCAAGGCTGAAGAGGAGACTAAGGTCAGATCATGGAGGCCCTGGACTCACTTGTTCATGAGCTTAATTTTATCTCAACCTTGACAGGGAGCCATAGAATGATTTCAGGAATGAGAGTATCACATCAGATTTGCATTTTAGAAGGATTATTTTAGCAGCAGAGTCAAGTATGGATTAAATAGGGTCAGGCTGGAGGCAGAAAAATCAGATAGGAGATTCCGGTATTAATCCAGAGGGAAAATGAAGAAAACCTGAACCAGGCAGGCATAATGGAGATGGAAAGAAGCAGCTAGGCTGGAGCTGAGCAGGAAGGCAGGACCAGCAGGGATGGTGACTGACTGGATAGGAGGGAGGAGGGAAGGAAAGAGATAAGCTGGCTCCCAAGGGTTCAGATTAAGGACCTGGGTGACAGATCACACCACCCAGAGAAGACAAAGTGGGTTTTAGGTAGAGCTTGTTGTTTTCGAGATACTGCAGGGATATTAAAAAAATAAATAAATAAACAATCTAAAGCTCCGAAGGAAGTTGTACTGGAAATAGATATTTACCTAACCTTGTTGACTTCAAAAGTTAGGATAGGAAGACGAGGACCCAGAACAAAACACCATAGAATACCTCTGTTTAAGGGACAGAGACAGAGAAGCCCACTCCTGGTGAGAAGAAGTGGTCAAAGAGGTGGGGGAAGATCTGACGTGACACCATAAGGCAAAAGAGGAGCTTCAAGGATGGCCATTAGTGTCAAATGCTGCAGGTGGGTCAAGAAAGTATCCAGAAAAATTGTCAAGTCTTTAAAATGGGCAAAAGAAGATTATAGAGTGTCTTGTCTAACTTACCCTTCAGAGTACTCTCTGCCCTACATTGTCTGAGAGCTATTTTACAACTCTATAAATTGTGGAAAACTGAAGATGCAGATGATTCTTGCTCATAGAAATGCAAATAAGTTGTGCTAGTGGAAGTGCAATTGATTAGTGCCCTGTGGATAAACCAGTTTTATATCTATTTGTAAATTCATTTGTTTCAAAATTCCTGCTTGGCCTATATAAGTGTGAAACTTTGAATCAGTTGAAATAACTTACTGGATCCCTCATTCATTAATGGATTAAATGCAGGTTTTGTCATTAATGGATTAAATGCAGTTTTTGCCATGTATTCATTTTATATTTGTATTAAACTTGTAATGATTTCAATGTTTAAATTTTTTTTTTTTTTTTTTTTCTGTAGTGGGGCATGGTGGCACATGCCCATTGTCTCAGACACTCAGGAGGCTGAGGCAGGAAGATCACAAGTTCTAGGCCAACCTCGACAACTTAGCAAAACCCTGTCTCAAAATAAATAAATAAACAAGAACAATAATAATAATAATGATAATAATAATAATAGAAAGGACTGGGGATGTAGCTCAGTGGTAGCACATCCTGGGTTTAATCCTCAGTATGTATTTTAAAAAATCACCCTATAGCAGAAAAAAATAACTGGAAAGTGATGTTTTATTTGTTTTCAGATGGTGTCTTACTGTGTTACCCAGGCTGGTCTCCAGCTCCTGGGATCAAGTAATCCTCCTGCCTCAGCCTCCTGAATAACTAGGACTATCAGCACAAATCACAGGAAAAGTGAGAATTTGATAAAGACAGCAAAATATGTTTTGTAGTCTTGGCAGGAAAGCAGATTGCAGTATTTTTGGTGGGGGATGAAGTGAGAAAGCAAAAACAATCAATTTCAAGAAATTTGGCTATGAAGGGAAGGAGAGAGAGAGAGTATTTGCTGAAGAGCACCAAACTATGGAAAGAAGGACTTTTTAACCCCAATGGACATGACTTCACCCGCAGATATAAGTTGTCATCACAATCATCACAATTACTTATTACTTTCCTTTTTTTTTTTTTTTTTTTTTTGTACTGAGATTGAACCTAGTGGTGCTCTACCATTGAGCTACAGTCCCAGTCCTTTTTATTTTTTATTTTGAGACAAGGTCTTACTGAGTTGCTGAAGGTTTTGCTAAGTTGCCCAAGCTAGCCTTAAAACTTTGATATCCCTGTCTCAGCCTCCCAAGCTTCTGGGATTACAGGCATGCACCACTGTGCTCAGCTTCACAATTACTTTAAATTGTGAACTGTGCTGGGTATAAAAATAATGACAGAGGTACACACGGGAGTAGGACAGGGTTGCTATGAGGTGGCAAAGGAGAATCAATTAATTTGTCATGGTGGGGTGGAAGACCTTTCTAAGAAGAGAACTCTCAATTTATGTCTTCCAAGTGATCTGTCTTCTTTTTTCTAAGATGACCATGGAAACTTAGAGAATAGTGGGAGGCAGTACACTGAGGCAGTACTAACTCTTAGGAAGGAGGCACACTGGGCAGGGAAAGTTTTAAAGTAGAAGTCCTCGATCCTTGCTCTTGCCACTGATCTGCAATGAACATATATACAGAAGCCATGTGCACAGGGCTGGAAAGGTGGCTCAGTGGTAGAGTACTAAGGCCTGGGTGTTCCATCCCCACCAAAAAAAAAAAAACCCCACAAACAACAACAAAATACTACCCCCAATAAAAGTTCTGAACGGAAACTTTGTGCAAGACATTTTAAATTGCATTTTTCTGAAAACCCAATTCACATAATCAAAATCAGTTTGACTTTCCTAAAAGACATCAGGATCATAGAATTCTACATATCCACTTACAGGAAAACTCAGAGATCATTGATTCAATCCCTGCCTTTTAAAAAGCCATTCTGGTACTCTAAATTTCAAGTCTCTAATATTTTATGGATAAAATACCTGCAGGTATTTCCTTGCCCGGAGGGCACTTCAGCATTATTGATATTCAGATACCTGAATCAGATCTGCCCAACCAGCCCATTGCTGGGTTTTATCTCCTCAATCAACCAAAATCCCAATGGTTCTGCACTTGCCTTGAGGTTTTGCTGTTGTTTTGTGTTCGCCCCTAGGGAGATTTTAAATGCAAGAGGAACCTGTGTCCAGAGGTTGGGGATTTGTGTCTTTCCATCAGAAAAAGAACTGATTCTTGAGCAATTAGGTCTATGGTCTTATTTTTCTTTTCCTATTTTGGTAAGGAAGCTGCCCTTTCAAAAACGGGATCTGGGATTTTAGCTTTTTTTTTTTTTTTCATGGCATGTAGCCAGGGCCGAAGGGACAAGCATCAAAAAATTGTTTTAATAAGTGAAGAGACTGTTAATAGCCCTTTAGATTATTAGAAGGAGAGAGCCACAGCCTGGGGGCTCTGAGGCCGGAAGCTCTTGGGTTTGTTTGCTGAGTCTTTCTCCTAGCTGGGTAGAAGGGGTGGAGGATAGGGGAATTCCTTGAAGGTCTAACTTCAGAGGCCCATTATTCTGAAAGTTGCCTGTAATCACATATACGAAAGTGCCTGCTACGCTTACTTAATCATTGTTAGTTTCCTCCCATCACAAGCCCCCATACTAAGCATCCTCAAAACTTCAGGTGGTTTCTTTGAAGGAAGGGGATCCAGCATCATACTTCATGACAGAATGTCACATAAAGCAAAATCAGTGACATGATAGTGGCAAGTGGTATAGTAAAAATGGAGAGAAAGTAGTCAAGGGCCAGCTAAGACAGAGCTCGTAGGAAATGAGTGTGGGCTTCATTCTAAGGACTAGGAAGATGCAAGATCTGAAGCAGAATAGTGATGTGAAATTGTGATCTGATATTTATTTATTTATTATTTTGCCATGCTAGAGATCAAACCCAGGGCTTCTCACGCACTGGGCAAGTGCTGTACCACTGAGGTACAGCCCCACTCCTGGTTTACATTTTCATTTTGTTTTGTTTTGTTTTGTTTTGTTTCGGCAGGGGGTGGGGGGCATTGAACCCAGAGACACTTTACCACTGAGCCATATCCCCATCCTTTTTTTTTGGTACCAGGGATTGAACCCAGAGGGTGCTAACCATTGAGCTACATCCGCAGTCCTTTTGTTTTTTATTTTGAGACAGGGTCTTGCTAAGTTGCCTAGGGCCTCACTAAGTTGCTGAGGCTGGCTTTGAACTTGTGATCTTCTTGCCTCACCTCCTGAGTCTCTGGGATTACACCACTGCACCCAGCTGGTTTACATTTGTAAAGAATTACTCTGATTGTGTTAAAATCATCTATGGTCTGAATGTTTGTATCTCTTCAAAATTCATATGTGGAGTTCTTTATGCCCAAGGTGATGACACTAGTGGGTGGAGTATTTGAAAGGTAATTAGGTCAAGAAGGCAGAGCCTCATGAGTGGGATTTTTAATTTATTTTTTATCTTTTTTTGGTACTGGGGATTGAAGGGGTTTACCATTGAGCTACATTCCCACCCCTTTTAGTTTTTTTGTTTTTTGATTTTTGTTTTGTTTTGTTTTTTGAGATAGGGGTCTTGCTAAATTGCTCAGGCTGTCCTTGTACTTATGATCTTCCTGCCTCAGCCTCCTGAATTACTGGGATTACTGGTGTGCTCCCAGCATGAATGGGATTTTATCCTTAAAAAGAGACCTCAGAAAGCTGCTTCATCCCTTCCACCACGTAAGGATACAAGGACAATTGCCATCCATCAACCAGAAAAGGGCTCCTCACCAGACATGAGTCTGTTCTTGGACCATGCAACCTCCAGAACTATAAGCAATAAATTTCTGTTATTTATAAAATACCCAGTTTATTTTGTTATAGCAGCCAGAATGGACTAAGACAAGTCTGTTTTTAGTGTGGTGAAACTTAAAAAGAGATTGTTGGTTTTCAAGTGGGTTAACAATTCCCTAGCGAATTGCTGCCAATAACCTGCTATGGAGAAGACCCTATATGCACAAGGACTGGAAGCAGAGACACCACTTAGCCCCTGCAAGAGCCTGGTGGGTGGGAGAGCTGATGGACCCTGGGACTTAGCAATGGAAGCAGGGTGGAGTGTTAGGATTAGGGCACATGTTCATCTAATGTCCAGCTGTGCTAGCTCTTTCCTTCTGCTCCTGTCGTAGTATCATTAGCACCATTTTATGGAGAAGAAAGCTAAGACTCAGCTTATCCAAGGTCACATGGTTAATAGAGCTTAAAGTAGAATCATGTTTGGATTCTCAAACCAGAGAGAAGAGAAATCTTGATTCTGATAGCAACAAGGGTCTAGGGTCACTTCTGGTGCCAGGTGTGCTATTTTGTTTGTTTGCCGTGCCCCCCACCCCCAAGTACTGAGAACTGATCCCAGGGGTGCTCTAACCACTGACCTCCATCCCCAGCTCTTTTCATTTTTATTTTGAGACAGGGTCTTGCTAAGTTTCCCAGACTGGTCTTGAACTTGTGATCCTTCTGCCTCAGCCTCCAGAGTAGCTGGGATTGTAGACGTGCATCACTGAGACTGTCCTTCTAAGTGAGTTTTGAACACATTAGGGAATTCGGCAGCTCCTACTACACCATACTGCTCCGGGGACAGTTTCCCATTTCAACCTATCCAGGTTCTCTGTTTTCCCTTCCTCCTATCCGTCAGTAAATTCAGACATTGTTTTCTGGCTCCTACCCACCAAGGGAGTGGTGGTCTCTTTACCTCCCAATAGGACTAAGAGCCATACTATCCACAGAAGTAGGAAATGGGGCCAGCAAGCACGAGGCCCTGGGTTCAATACTCAATACCACAAAAATAAAAATTAAAAAACAACACCTCACCCACCAGAAGGCAGGGTGAGCAGAATGAGAAGACTCAGAATACCATATCATAAATCATTTAAAGAAATGGGGATAATTAACCATGGATAAAGCTCTCAGAAGAGACCTGACATCATGACGGCTGCGTTTCAATATCAAAAAGGGCTACCTGGAGAAGCGGGCAGCCCACCTGGACAGCACTGTCCTAAAAGCAGAACTATAACCTTTGGGTAAAAATTGCAAGGAAGCAGATTGATGCTTGATGACAGAAGAAATGTCTTCCGATTAATCCTTTTGAAACCATGATTTATTTTTTTAAAGTGGTGATAATAAATCAAGTGTAGTGCATGTTTACATGTTTTAGGTTGGTTGAAACATATGAAATTTACTGTTCAACCATTTTTGACCTACAAGAATAGTGATTTCATGTGGTTTGACTTATTATATCTTCCCATCTCAGGTTAATTTAATTTCCAAAGTCCTCACAGGACCTGTTCAGCTCACCTTTCTACTAGGATTTCTTACCACTCTCTTACAGCCCCAGCCACAGTCTTTAGTGGTGGTGGTGGTTGTTCTTGCTCCTGGGGCTGGAACTCAGGACCTTGTGCATGCTTGGCAAGCACTCTATCACTGAGCTACACCCCCAGCCCTTTTTATTTTTATTTTGAGGCAGGGTCTCACGGAGTTGCAGAGGCTGACCTTGAATTTGCCATCCTCCTGTCTCAGCCTCCTGAGAAGCTGGGATCACAGGCATGCCAGGCCATCACACTCTGTTGATCCTTGAGCTCTCTACACTCATTTCTGCACCAGAGATACTTGTTCGTATTTGTTTGTTTGGGTACCAGGGATTGAACTGAGGGGCCACCACTGAGCCAGATCCGCAGCGCTATTTTTTGTATTTTATTTAGAGAGAGTAGAGCCTCTCTTCTTCTGAGGCTGTCTTTGAACTCATGATCCTCCTGCCTCAGCCTCCCAGGCTGCTGGGATAACAGGCCTGCACCATGGTGGGGCTACACCGGAGTTTCCACAGTTACTGTTCCCTCTGCCTACACTATTCTTTCCCCTAGATATAAACCCAGCTCACCTGTCCACTTATAAGAGAAGTGCTTTCTCCAATAGCACTTTCTCCTTAGGGTTTATAACTCTCTGATTTTGTTTATTTTCTTATTGTCTATCTTCTGCCATTTCAGTGCAGTTCCTAGAGAGCAAGGACCTTCTTTTGTGCCCTGTTTTGTCCCCAGGGTGTGTACATGCAATAAATGCTCAATAGACATTTTTTGGCATAAATGAAAGGGTGGTTTCTATCGATGAGGAAACAGAGGTCCAGAGAGGCCAAAGGATTGCCTGGGGAATATCAGACATTCAGATTCCAAAATCCAGACTTCACAGAAAGCCACCGTGCTTTCACATCTCCCAACGGCCTTAACACAGAACCCATTTGTCTCTGAGGCTGAACTGGGGCTTCTCTTTGGATCTAAAGTTGGACCAGATGGTCCTAGAGGCGCCTTCAACATTCAAGGTTCTATTTTCCACAGGTAAACATTTATTTTACTGAGGGCATCACATGGACTCAGAAAAACAAGATTTTGGTCACCCTTCAGGCTATTGCATGCCCCTGGGATCCAGATTCTACTAGGAATCTTGACAGGATGCTGTTTGAAAAGAGGTCCCAACCAGTGTCTCTTTTGGAGAGGTGGAACATTAATCTGAGCCTCAAAATATGAAATATCCCCCAGTTTGCAAATGAGTGCAGGATGTGTTTGTGTAGCGACCACCAAGAGAGCAGTATTATGTGGAGAGGAACGAAAGACAAAGCTCTTCGGTTCAATTCTGGGAGCTGATGGCTCTACTCTCCCCAGGAGGTCGCCTTTATGTAGCTAATTACACTGAGTAAAGGAAATGGGAAAGTGAGCGCCAGTGAATGATCTTTCTCCTCCCCCAGGTTTCTGCTTTGCAGAGAGCTGGTCTTTTGGATTTAGAGCCCTGGGGCCTGGCGAGAGGGGCTCTATCAGGCCCAGCTGGATGGACAGTCTTCTACTATCAGGTGTACTGCTAGAGCAGGGTTTGTGTGGTGCTGTGGCCGGCAGCAGGGGTGTGGGGCTCGGATGCAAGAGTGGGGATAGGGTGGGGCAGGATGCTACAGCGTTAATGGATCCATAGTATTAATGTAATGGACTCCCATTTAAATAACGTATAGCAATTTACAGAAGATTTTTGTAAAATTTTGAGTCTCCTGTCATGGAAGTCTCAAAAGATTTTACACGTGGATAGGTAACCTGGAAAGATGGGTTGACCTGCCAGGTATCACAGGGTCACAGGAGGCTTTGCCAGGATTTTAACCTATTTACATCTTCTCTTTCCAGAGGCCAGGTTCTGTTTATTTTTTTTTTTTTAATTATTTATTAATTATTTTTGGTGATTTACCTCAGGGACACCCAACCACTGAGCCACAGCCCCAGTTGTTTTTTGTATTTTATTTAGAGACAGAGTCTCACTGAGTTTCTTAGAGCCTCACTAAGCTGCTGAGGCTGACTTTGAACTCGAGATCCTCCTGCCTCAGCCTTCTGAGCCACTGGGATTACAGGTGTGCGCCATGGCACCCAACCAGGTTCTGTTTATAATCCATAGGCAATTCTTGACAGCTTTCCTGAGATCTCTAAGGAAAGGGGCAAAGAAAGGAAAGAGCAGATGCCCACTGTCCCCTTCCTCTAGATTAACAAATATTAACATTTACTGAGGACTCCTGTGCTAGAACTCTGCTAAGTACTTTCATGAAACAGGGACTGGTGTTCACTTTCCCATTTCACAGAGGAGAAAAGAGAGATATTTAGATAGGAAGTAGTTTACCCAAGGACCAAATGGTGAAGGAAGGATTTTAACACTCTCTATGTTAATCAGGATAGGACACGCTGTGTTGCTATAACAAACAATCACAAGTAGCTCAGTGGTACTAGCATATAGTGGCTTAGCATGTGTAAGGCTCTGGACTTGATCCCCAGCACCACAGGGGAGATAAAAGTCAGTATCTTAATAAAGATTCATTTCTCCCTCAAATTACATGTTCATCATGGGTTGGCAAAGGGACTCTGCTTCACATAGTCACTTGGGAACCCAGGAAGAGAGATTCACTACTGTAAAACTGCACCATCTGGAATCAATGAGCTCCTGTCACTATGGCAGAGAGGAAAAAAAAAAAGCTGGAGAGTCTCACACTGGCAATTAAATGCTTTGGTCTGGAAGTGACATGTCACTTCTGTTTATAGCATGTTGGCCAAAAGTAGTCAGATTGGTGTTGCCCAGGAGCCCCGGGGACAGAGAGAGAGCTCAGTATCAAGCACTGGTCATGCTCATCCACTTGGCACTGACCTGAGTCCACACCTTTTTACAGCTTGGTGCACTGCTCACCCAGCATGAGCTCCTCCAGGTGCAATTCCCTTGACTCACTGTGTTTTATGGGTTGATTCCCTCCCACATTCCTCCAGAACACTCTGAGCAACTCCAGACTAGGCATGCTGGTTGGGTGATGGAGACATACAAATAAATGATACATGATCTCTGCCTTCAAGTGTCCTTCTTTTAGGAGGGAAGTGCAGATGTGTTCTACACCAGATATGTTCTATACCTGTGATCAAAGCAGAAGGTATTAATGGGGTGAGATGGCTGAGAGACTTCCCCAGAGGGAGAAAAGATGACTAAAGTTTCCTAGAGGAGAAGGAAAAGGCCTTTGAGCTAAACCCCAAAGATAAATAAAATTTGGAAATGAGAAGGTAAAGGGACATGGGCCTTCTGGGCAGAGAAGAGCTTGGCAACAGCAGAGAGGCAGGAAAATGCAGGGCCATACTGCAAACAAGGCATAGTCCCATTCAACTGGGTTGAAGTGTGGCTTGGTTTGGGTCAGATTCTGGAGGACTTTGAACTTGACTCTTTTGCTGTGAAAGTGCAGAAAGGAGCATGTCTGAAGCTAGGCCTGGAGCGCCTGTCATGAGGCAGACCTCACAAGAGGGAGTGACTTTTTAAAGCTTGGTAATGCTTGGTGACGCAGAGGCTTTGTCATTATTTGTCTTGGGGCTGGAGTTAACTTAAAAGTGGACCAAGGCCTCTGGCACAGGATGAGGTCCAATATACAAGGACGAACTCCTGTGGCCTTTCTGTGGTTGAGAGTGGGTTTAGGCCATTGGAGCCTCACCCTATACGCACACAGGAAGCAGCACAGGAAGTGAGGATATGCAAGCAGACAAAGAACAAGACATTGGAGCCAACACCACATGGCCTACCAGAATTCACCTGGGCTTCCAAGCTTGCTTAACTTTGCTTCTTCTCCTTTTCTATCCCCTCCCCTCCCCCACAGTCATCTACTTGTCTCTTTCTCCCCTTTTGGTGGCTTTACCACTGAGCCACATCCCCAGTCCTTTTTATTTATTTATTTATTTATTTTTTATTTTGAGATAGTGTCTCACTAAATTGCTGAGGCTGGCCTTGAACTTGTGATTCTCTTGACTCAGTCTCCAGAGTGGCTGGGATTATAGGTCTGTACCACTACATGTGGGCAATCTATTTGCTTCTAGATGCTGATCATGGATGCTGTTTTTTTTTGTTGTTGTTGTTGTTTTTGTTTTTGTTTTTTTAAATCTGTGCCAGTGCAATTTACCTGGCTGCAACCTCTAGATTCATCCCTCACTGGGTCTTTCATTCCCATCTCATACTCACCTTGGGAACCTATAGACCATAGTCCTGCCTCCAGATTCCAAACCCTGCACCTACAACCCTCCCTGGGCTTCAGCGCCTATAACCTCCAACCTTCTTAGATTGCATTATCTAAAAATATTTCTTTCTGAAATAATATCAGAGGGTTCTGATACCCTCTATCCCTGGCTGTGTTCTATTCCCTTGTGTACAAAAAGTCTCCTGTGAACAGTCTTCAGCTTGCTGAGTCGTTAACTAGATGAGGAAAGTGATAAGCCCCAGCATTTTTCTCATGAGTTATAACTTTCAAAATCATTATTTGAAAATAATTCCAGGTATCAAATGTTCCCTCAAACTACTCACAGTGAAATCCCAGAAAAACTCAGAAAATTTAAGATTTCTCAGCAGGGTGTCCTCTGTGTGTACACTGCCAAACCATCTGTTTCACCACAAGTTCAAAAGGTTGGAAACGTGGCAACCTTTTGCTTTTTACCCGAACCATAGCACTTTAATAAATAAAACCAACTCTGCCTGCAAACCCACTTCCAGTTCCTTTGGGATCTGGATCCTAGATTCAAATGCTCCCCCTTTCCCATGCTCATAATCAGGCTGGGTACAGAACATTGGGAGTCTATGTTCAAAACAAACAACAAAACCCAGAGCTCCTAGTATTTATCCCTGAACTACCGTAACTGGCCTCAGGGTTTTGTAATAGTCACAAACTGGTGAATAGGATGTTTGCCGCAATGGCCTGGAGGTGACACAGATATATAGCCTCTGCAATCTTTTTCCCAAACCTGGACCATCTCACTCCAAACCAGACAGGCTTTTAAGTATCTAGTTGCTTATATATTAAATAACACAAAACATCATACTTTTTAAAACATTTATATTTATATATATAAAAAAATTAAATATATATAATATATAGTGTGTTTGAGACTAAAAATATAGTACATAATATTTAAAAAAAAAAGAAAAAAAAGGCAGAATAGGAAAAGGTGTGAGGGACACACAAATACACATTGCTAAAAATCTACGATGGTTTGTCCTAACAAAAATAATATTTTTTTCTTCTTCTCTTAATTATCTTCATGGATCCATTTATTGGGATTTGGGCAGAGAAAATTCAACTGGAGCCAGAAATAGAGGTTGCAATCCCAAGAAAGGGGTAGAAAATGTGACCACAGGGAGCCTTGGGCCTCTTCCTGGTGAAGTTGGAGGCAGCAAAAATCTTCTGGGTCACTATTGCTAATGAGATTGTGTCAAAAGTTTGATTGTATTGGCAATTTGGCTATTCTTTCCCCAGAGTTTGTGTGTTCCCAGGTGCTGAATCTGAAAGCTCCGGAAGCCAATAGGAAGGACCCTGACCCACCAATGCAGAGACCAGTGGTCAGGGCCCAGCAAAAAGCCCAGGGATGGGGAACAGCAGACTGGTAGGAATAAATGACAGTTCTATGCACATGGAGTTATTATTATTGTTGTTATTATTTTTAAGGGCAGGCTTGTACCAGAACTGCCCACTATGGCCTGTGACTTCTGTGCAGCAATTATTTCTCCAGCGGCAGGGCCTGGAGTTCCCTCACAGTGATGCGAGAAAATGGGATTCTGCCCCATCTCCCAAATTCAGAAATCTCCCAAGCCACACATCTCCGTTCTCCTCACCAGCCCAGAGGCTGAGTGTCAGAACCAAGCTGCCAGAGGTGAGCTAATGGCCTCAGAAACAGTTTGGCTTTGACGAGAGAAATACCATGAGGGGAATGGAGAAGGAAATGAGATCTATAGATGCCAATTTTATAGCCTTTTCACAAAAATAAATGTCTTTCTAATGACATCGATTTGTCTGTGTACCTCATTGTTCCCCCATCACCTCCTCACTGGGCACACCAGGGTCAGGAGCCTTACTAATTCTCTGGAGTGATTTCTCCAACATGTAGAATGACCTGCAGAGGCACAGAGCAGTGACCTGCCTCAGGTCACACGGAACTGAAATGATAGAGGACCAGGGTTTCTGAGCCTGGGGTGGCTTTGGGAGGTCCTATGGTTCAGCCATAGAGTGAAGGCTGTGACCAAGTCAGTTCATTCCCAGTTGGGGTCTTGGCTTTAACAAGGATTTCATTGAACCCCAATGGTCTAACCTTGCTGTTTGTGGCCAGGTGTATGGAGAGACCATCTGACTGTTTTAAGGAGCCCAGGACTTGATGCTCCTGACAGTGTCTGCGGTTTCACAACAGGGATGGAGGGCCAGAGACAACCCTGCAACTGTGCTCCATCCTCAAAGGCAGAAAAAGCTTCCCTCAAAATTTTAAGGAAAGCAGCAACTGCTGGATGAGGAGAGCGAATGGCTGGGACACGGGGTGGTCAAACTAAACTTTCATTCCAAGCTTGATATTTGAGGGAGCCTAGCACTGATCTCATCCCTGCCTACTGCTGTCCTTTCTCACCATGATAGGTTTCATTTCATGCAAACTCTATGGTTGGACTTTGAGGGATCCAGGATTTAGGATGCAGTCTGGGCACTTCACAAGCTGAGACCATAGCTCATCCAAGGTAATAAGAATCTCTTTGAGACCCAAAGCTTATGTCAAAACCACTGGCCTCCTCTTCCCTCTACCTGCTCCCTCAAGAGGGGTCAGCTGGACCCATTCCCACCCCAGCTCAAGATAGTTGGGACTGCAGGCTTTGCCTTGTTCAGTAAGCAGGATGAGCTGTCCTTTGGTCTGTAGAGTGTTCCAGAGGACCCATCACCACCCTCAAGCAAAGAGATGCTTGTAACCTGGGAGCAAGTAAAGGAAATCCACCATGCCCTTCCCTAGTCAGTCTCCTTTGCAAACCTGTCAGAATCATGTGGGGAGCAGCACAGAAAACTAGGGTAGCTGTTGCTGCTTGTAATAAAGGGGTTCCTAGTAGAAATTAATTCACAACACTTCTGACAAGATAATGAGCACATGGTGAAAGCTTCTTTCAATAGGGGAGAACCCCTGAGCTCCCCAACCCTCACCAATGGCTTACTGCTCCCAACTCCTTATCAGAGAAGCACAGTCCCTCTCCATACCTCCCCACGTGAACAAAGCAAAAACAGAATCATTACAGGTTTGTGCAACTCTATCCCCTCATTTTGCAGGACAGAAAATTGGAGGAGATGAACATAGAGGTTAGGACAGGTCACTGTAAATGACAGCATCAGAACTGGATTCTGGATCTCCTGACCACTAGCCCCTTTCTCTTCCCACTAAATGGTAACGTTAAAGGGAATCAGGATTGCCAAGTTCTGCTGGGAACTACAGCTTCAGATAACAGAACCCCCTGTTCAAGGGCATCTTCCCCTCCCTAGATAAGCTATTCCACTTGGTCCACCATGCAGGCTCCCACCATTTAAACCCCAAAACAGGATATGAGAATCTGGCCAAACCTCAAACAAAAACGATTTTTTTTTTTTGAATACTCCTGTTTTAAGAGTCACCCTATTTAGACTTAAGTTGAATTAGTTTGAATTAGCCACAGCTTCTGGTATCTATGAAAATTTGCACAAATTTATCTGCACAGGAATCTGCATTCTGGACATCTTTTCACTGTGCTCCCATGAAAGGACTTTGTAGGAGTGTATGAGCTTCCAGGGATGGACTATAGCTGGAAACCTGCAAATGTCGCAGGTAGGTCCCATTTCACAGGGACTGTCCCACTGAAGCGGAGGAGGATGCAGGGACAGGCTGGAACTGCAGCTACTGGCTTCCCGTGTACTACGTGGTCTTCATCAGCAAGGGAATGGCTGGGAATGTCACCCCACAGACCCATCTGTAAGGGTGGTGATGGCCCGTGGCTGATGAGCATGTAACTCATTAAAGCGAACATGACTAATGAATGGTGACCACCGAGAAAGGGCAAGGAGCATTCTGGGAGTTGCAATGAAGCCCCCCTCCCATCAGGTTGGCAGTGGGTGAGGAGGCGAACTGCAGACGCGGCTCCTTGGGAAGACAAGGCCTGGGCAAGGGTACAGATTCTCTTTGGGGCGCCTGTTCTCTTTGGTCAGAAGGTGGCGGCTGAGAAGCGATTGCGTGGAATGTGTGTGGGCATGCGTGCACGTGGGGGTGGGACGAGAGCACGAGCTTTAGAATGCCTGCAGTACCTTCCGCGCCACCTTCTCCATCCAATCAGCACTGAGTTCTCCTTCAGAGCCACTACCAGGCCCGCTTCCGCTCCAGGTCCCCTCACCTGGCTCTCCTCTGACACAGTAACACTTGACAGCCTGTCTGAAGCTTCCCAAGTACCGCTCCCTGCACAACCGCCCACCAGGGACAGTCATCCAAAGCTAGACACTCAAGGCACTGAAGTGGAAGAAGGAATCTGATTGGTCCAAGGGGGGAAAAAAGACACTTAAACCAAAACTTCCCTGGAGAGAACATCTCCCATGCCCCGCTGGAAGGTGGGCCCTAACCAGCTGGTGGGGCTTAGGGTACGACAGCAAAGTCAGAGAACTATGCCCTTCCCTAACCCTATCAGAGCCCACCTGGACCACCTGAATGTATAAAATGGATTCAAAGTGCTTGGAGACTGAAAGGGTAATGGAGGGTGCCAGGAACTTGGTGGAGAAGAGCAGGTATCCCTTTTTCTTTCCACTGGGACTTGTATTGGGGAGGGGTAACCCCTACAGCTTCTTTCCAAATGAGGTTTTCATTGTTTTTTTGTTGCCTTTGAAAAATAGCCTACAACACCCCTACCTCAACCTACTACTCCCAGAAGAGGTTCAAGGGTTAAAGTGAGGAAATGGGGCAGACCGGGAGAGAAAAGGGCTTGAGTGCCTCCCTCTAGTGTTGGTTCTGGGAACTGCCACACAGCGCACAGTGGTCTTTTGCTGATCAATCAGGACAGGGTCCTGACCTTTCCTTCTCCACCACAATTGCAACTTATCTGGCTGGCCCCAGCAGGGGAAGAAGGGAAGGGAGCTGCGCTACTGGAGATTTCTGGATCCCTCTGCACACTGACAGAAAGATGTCCACAGTGGCAGCTAGAGTGACCAGCATTTTGATCCCAGCCGAGTGGAGGCTGGAGTTGAACTCAGTGCCAGGGCTGTTGTAGACAAGAGCCAACATAAACCCAAGGTCCCTTCTGCAGTGCCCTAAGAGACAGATGCATCTAAGACATAAAAGCAAACAAAGGGACTGGATGGGCTATCCTGTTTTCCATCTGTCTATGCCAGAGCCACCCACTCTCATACTTAAATGACCCCTAGGTCAAAGCCTGCCAACCCCTGCGTACCCACTGTCTACTTATGGGAGACCAGAGGGGTGGGATAGAAAGGGAATGCTAAAAAGTGCCCCTCTGTTTTCCCCAACCTTGACTTTCCCTGTCCCCATGCCAGGGTCAGCAAGAGCATAGGTCAGAAGAGACACAACCTCCCGAAGAAGAGGGAAGGGCAGGCCCAGGAGGCTGGGGCATGCACAGAGCACCATCCTCGGGACGGGGTATTTCTGGGAGACCTGCTCCCCACCTGCCATGGTGGGAGGAGGAAGGCTGGTCCAAGAAGGGAGCAATTAGCAATGCCCCTGAATATCAGGGAACAGCTGTGAGAAGCCTTCTCCTCTGCCCCGCAGAGATGCCCCAGCCATGCTCTGGTCCCTACACGTGAGTCTGCATGCGCTGCTGGAATCGCTGGCCGTAGTCCGAATGCTGAGAGGTGTAGGAGAATCGAGTGGCAGTGGCGTACTTGCCGATGGGGTCGTACGCCTCATATGGGGTCCGCTCCAGGCTGGAGGGTGGGGCCTGGGGGTAGCCCAGTCGGTAGGTGGGGTACCCAGCTGCCCCAGGGAAGGGATGGGAATTGAACTTCTCGTAGTTCTCGTAGGAGAGCTGGCTGGTTGTGTCGGTGCCAGCAGGGGCAGCAGGGCCAGGGGCTGTGGGCTCAGGGCCATAGTCAGAGGCAGGGGCCCGGCTGTAGGTATTGAGCTGGGCATAGCCGCTGGAGTGGGAGAGACGGGATGAGGGGCGACCATCAAAACGGGCAGGGCCAGGGGCACGGTAGTCAGCATAGAGCACTGCCCTGGAGGATGGGCGGTCTTCGTGGGCACGCACATTGTAGTAGCCATTAGTGGGGTCCTGGGGGACAAGGAGAGAAGAGGACGGAGGTTGGAGCTTCCTCTTGATGGGATCAGTCTCACCACGGCTTTCTGGGCCTCCCTGTCTGGCTCTCCCCTGTTCCCTCAGTACCATTCTACCCCCACTGTTCCTTCCACAGACCTCCTCCACCCACAGGCCCTCAGACCCTATTTCCCAGTCAGTCCTCGTGCCAGCCCCAGCCCTTTTCCCACCTTCATCTCATACTCCTCCCGAGTGTCGATGGTGTCACAGCGCAGGTCCTGCTTCAGATCCACATCATCCTTAAAGGACTGCAGAGCGGCAGGAGCGGGTGTCAGGAGGTGGGGGCCCTGCTCTTGTCCCCCCTCGCCAACCCTGTCCCCATGCCCAGAGGTCACCTGCTAAGGGAAAGGTCTGGGGTCAGAGGCAGACTTGCATTCTGTATCTTCCCCCAGCAGAGGCACTGGGATGTGGTAGGAAGAGGTCAGAGACTGGCTTCCAGCATTAATTTTTCCTGGTACTGGGGATGGAATCCAGGGGTGCTCTACCACTGAGCTACATCCCCAGTTCTTTTTATTTTTAATTTTGAGACGGGGTCTTGCTGGCTTGCTTGAACACCTCCTGCCTCAGCTTCCCAAATCTCTGGGATTACAGGTATGTGCCACTGCCCCTGGCTAGCCAGCACTAATTCTGCTGCTAACATGCAGTGTGACCTTGTGTATGTGAGCTGCTATTTGGGGCTGTTTCCTCATCTCAGTGATGAGGGGGTTGGAGCAGAAAATATCTAAGGATGTCCAAGTCTGACTCTGTGTGGCAGAAAGATGGGACAAAAGAAGCCTAAGGGAATGCCACCCCTGCCTGTCCTCTGCTGGAGGGAAACTAACCTGGCATGTGTGTGTGGAGATAGGGGTGAGTGTGTAAGTGTCCGTGTGGGTGGAAGTGTGAGTTTTTGTGTGTGGGAGTGTGTATGGCAGGACCAAGGTAAACTGAGGCAGGTGAGAAAACTGCAGTTCTCAGAGAGCTGGTGGAGCTGGTCCTGAGAGTGTGAAGAGGGCACAAAGCTGGGGAAGAACAGGGCCCTCACCGAGTAGATGGCCTTCATGACCCGGGTCGCTGTGGAGACGCTAGCAGTATCATCTTCCCGGTCAGAATGCATCGTGAGTGGCTCTCGGTTCACTGTTTCCACCTTGATGTCCAGTTTCCTCAGGGTCACGTCCTTTCGACCTGGTGTGGGGAGATGCAGCTGGCTCAGGTGCTTTCTGCAGTGGCTGCTTCCAGCACCCACGAGCTGGGGAGCTCAGCTGCCACCCCCTTCGCCCTTCACAGGCGCTGTCTGCCGTGTGCCCTGGAAGGGGCAGTGGGGACAGGTGTGTGCAGGGCCCATACTCACTGCCTTTGCGGCGTCGATAGAGGAAAAACACCAAGGCGATGAAGAAGAAGATGAGCAGGATGCCTGCGCCGATGGTGGCCCCAGCGATGATGCCCACAGGTAACACCTCTTCCGATAGGGGAAGGAAAGGAGCAGGGGTGAGGGTGGAGCCCTACTGGGGATCTGAGCTCAGTGTGGGCCACAAGCTACAGTGGCAACCCTGGATGGTGTACAAGCCTAAATTGTGACTGAGCTTGTGGACCATCTGAGGTTCAAGTTCAGGCTGCACTGGAGAGGGAGGTCTGGATTGTTGCTGGATTGTAGTGCTTCAGCTGGACCAGACTTGAGTTCATGGCTGTGTCCCATCCCTGCAGCTGGGTATCAGCTTGACTCTGGCCCTTGGTTAGTCTGTCTGCCCCTCTCTTTTGGTTCACCTGACCATGAAGTATAGTCCCCCCTTCCTAGGCAGGGTCCCTCCCTGCTTGGGGACAGCTGTCTCCAAACACTGATCTGCCATGTATGTTCCACTCTCTAGTCACCTTCCCCAGCCACACCGCTCTCCTCTCCCTACCCACATCACGCCCTGTGGCATCCTCAGCTAAATCTAAATTGATGAGATCTCTAGTCATTTTCTATGGTTCCCTATACCCAATATCAATGGTTAGTTCTCAAGAACAAAAACAAATGCTGTCTTTTCCTTATCAGACTTGAGGATGTCCAAAAGTCAACAGCAATCCATCCTGCCAGCAGTGCCTGAAAGAGGGAACACATCTCTCCTATCAGACTAAGGATTTTTGAAGCAGTAAGGGATCCCAAACTTACTGAGCACCTGTCATATGCCAGGCATTTTGTAAATATTGTCTCATTTAATCCTAACAAAACACCCAAGGAGATAGGTAGCATTAGTCCCTTGTACAGATCATTTTTCTCTATTCGAATTCATTTGCTTCCACTCTGTAAGTTCCTCCACTAAGCTGAAAGTTATTTGTGGGCAGGCACTCTGTCTTATTCACAACTGTCCCTGCAGCCCCTACTGCAGAGCCTGGCACATAAAGATGCTCAATAAATGTTCATAAGAGAGCAAATTTCCCAACTGAGCACCAAGGCTAGCTGGTAGGGCTACTCAAGAGAAGGAGTCCTCTCTCTCTCTCTCTCTCTCTCTCTCTCTCTGAGCCTTGCCCTGGAGAGAAGAGGGAGCAGAATCCCTGGGCTGCCCTGTGCACGGCCAGTCACCTCGCTCTTCCAGCTGGATGATGGCTGTGCCCGGCCCAAAGCTATTCCAGGCAGTGCAGTTGTAGTGGGTCTGGAAGTCAGCCTCCATGACATTGTTGATGGTGAGTGTGGACAACACCCCGCTGCCCGAGTTGGTCCTCTCCACTGTGTATCGTTCCAGGGTCCCCACCTCTAGGAAGTTCTCCTTCCATGCCCAAGCCTGGGGTGGGGAGGACAGGAAGGTGGTAAGAAAGGAGGAAGTGGCAGAAGCATTTGCCCAGGTGTCACCTGCTCCTCCCTCTAGCACCCTCATTCCCACTTGCCCTGTGTGTCCTAAGCCCAGACCAACACTTACCCTATAAAGTCACTTATGCTATAACATCACAAACCTAATGCCTCAAACCCTTGGCATTGAATCTCTACTCTAAGAGGAGCACTGGCTTCCAAACATAAATATGGAGAATGTCAAATTTACTTAGGGAAATTCTGTAAAAAGGAGAGCCTCCAGGGAAGAGATTTAGGGATATTTTTATTATGATCCCAAGTGATGTGGATGCAGCTGACCCAACGAAGGGAACCCCAGATGTTGCACAGAAAGTTCTGGATTGGAACTTGAGGACCCTGGGCTTTAATCCTGGCTTTCTCCTATCCCTGAATCCCTGTGTAGCCTCTCTTTCCCTCTCTAGGTCTCAGGTTCTTCATCTGTAAAATGAGAGAATCAGGCTAGCAATGAACAATACTCAAAATTCTTCCAATTCTGGAGTCTAGGATTCCATAACTCAATCTTTAGCCTTAGCTTTTTTTGTTTGTTTGTTTGTTTGTTTTTAAAAAGCCTTTATTTTGGGCTGGGGAGATAGCTCAGTCGGTAGAGTGCTTGCCTTGCATGCACAAGGCCCTGAGTTCTATCCCCAGCACCACAAAAAAATAATAATAATAATAAAAAAAATTTTAAAAAACCTTTATTTTATTTATTTATTTTTATGTAGTGCTGAGGATTGAACCTAGTGCCTCACATGTGCTAGGTAAGTCCTCTACCACTGAGCTACAACTGCAGCTAGCCTTACCTTTAACCAACCCACAAGAACCTGCATGCTGGCACTGCGGACCCATCACAGGCTCTTGTGATAGGCAGGAACTAGGAAGGAGCATCCCCTAGACCCCAGCCTCCCTGACCTCCCAGCCAGGTACCCCACCACCACCATGTCCTCACCCACAGAGTAGAGCTAAGGAAGGGGAGCAGCCGAGAACTAACTGGCTCCTTTCCAGGGATCAATCCTCCTAGCTCTGCAAAGATTGCCCCCCAGGAGCCGAGTGGTCCGCTGCCCGGGCGGCCGTGGTAATGAAGTGTCCCTGGGCAGCCCTGGAGTTAGCCAAATGGTCATTAAATGTGATGAGGGGTTTGACGGTTAATGGTCATGGAACGAATTAATGGCTCATGGTGTCAGGGAGAAGAGGGAGGAGTGGTGAGGGGTTGGAAGGAGGAAGGCAGGAGAAGGGAGAGAAGAATAGGCAGGGGGGACAGGAGAGCCTGTGGGGAAGGAGGAAGCAAGCAAGGCAAGGGGAGGAAGGAGAAGGGAAGAGGAAGGAATTAAAGATCAGGAGGGATGTGAAAGCACAGGCGATGAGCAGGAGAGGCGAGCTCACAGGGACCAGGGGCTCCACCAGCCTCAGCACACCTGTTGACTAATTACTTCTCACTGCAGTCTTACAGGTAAGGAGTGATAGTGCTATTTCCATTTTATAGAGCAAGACACTAAGATTCAAGATGCAATGGGATATGCTCCTGGTTAAAGAAGGAGGTGGGATAGAGGAACAGAAAAGGTAAAGGATTAGAAGACCAGGAAAGGGGATGGGGACACTGAAGGCGCCAAGCCAGAGGAGGCGAGAGGAGGCTGTGTGGGCGCAGGGCAGAGTAGCAGGGGTTGGGGTCCAGGCTGGGTCCCAGCACTCACGATGCGGTCGGGCGGTGGAGTGCTCCCTATGAAACATTCCACTTTGCCTCCGTCGCCCCTTACAGCATACTGCACCGCCTCGCTGGAGATAATGGGGGGGCCTGGGAGCAAGAAGACATGTTTAGGGCCAGTCGGAACCTGCAGGTCCTGCCCAGTAGCCCCTACCCCCACCCCACTCAGGTCACTCACCATTTACATAAAGTGGCACCTCCCGCTCAGCCACTCCGATGCGAGGCACAATGGCCCGGCAGGTGTAGGTGCCGGCATCTGCCTGGGTCACCGACTTCAGAAGCAGCTGGTTGCTGTTACTCAGGACCTGGGCAGAGAGAGCAGCCTCGGGTGGGGAGCCAGGAGGCCTGGACCCCTAGGTCCGTGAGGGCCCCGCATTGGAGGCATTGGAAAGAAAGCAGGAAGGGCCACATGTGAATTCCCAGAAGGGAAACAGAGTTCCCAAGTCCATTTGATTCATCTCCTGACTCTAAACACACTGGCACTTAAACGTATCATCTGTGCAAGAGTGGGCAGGGACTGAGTGAAGGCCAGAGAGGGCAGGTGGAGGCTGCAATAATTTTAAGATAAAGCCCCTTTTAATGATCTCCTCTAGTGTGTTTATTGCCAAACCAGGTAGGACACTTTATTCTGAAATTCCTCTTCCTACCATTCTGGTCCAAACTGTCATTAGACCCACATTAGTGGGTCTCTAGAGCTGTGGAATCCGACATTCTCTTCTCTAGTGAGTCATTCCAGCTTCCCCACTTTCCTGTGCACCATTAATTTACTGGCTCTTTTGCCACCAAAGCAATGTCACCTCAGGCCCTCTTTCCTCCTCCCCCACCAGCTGCATCCCATGCATAGGCCAGGTTGTCCCTCCCACAGCCTCTGAACTGGTCAGCTGTTGAGTGAGCAGGGGTAGGGCTGATTGCAAGTACTATCCTTCTCCAAATCCCAGAACCCTAGATATATCCCAGGTTCAATTTTAAAAAGAATCCCAGCCCCCTCCTTGCCCCTTGCTAGACCTCCAGGGTCATACCCCTTCCTCCCAGTATTCAGAATGGCCAGGGAGAATCTTACCATGTTTGAGTCCTTTTTGGTCCAGGTAAGGGTGAGGGGGGGATTCCCAACCCAGACACAGGTGAGTGTCACATCAGAGCCAATGTCTGTGGTTGTGGGCTTGGGGTCAACTACAATCCGAGGGGCAACTGAGATAAACACAAGCAACTCGTCAGGTCCAAAGCTCATCAGTCTCTTCTTCCTGCCCCTGCCCCGTTACCTCCCCTTGATGGTTTCCCCATCTTACTTCCTTCAGCTGCATAGATCCTTTCTCCCCTCCACCTCCACCCTTTTAAGGCTCTTTCTTCCTGTCCCTATCATTTCAGCTACTCACAGTGGACATTTACTAAAGTGCTGACGTTGGTGCTCCCCACTTTGTTGTGGACCTCACAAGACACGGGCTCCGTGAAGAAGGAATAATCAACATTTGTCTCGTAGCGGCTCTCGTGGGCATCTTCAATCAGGAATCCCCCCTTGGCCCACCTGGGGGAGGATGCAACACAGAAGTGGGATCAGGACTTGGCACGCTCTCAGTTACATCCAGGAACACTGGGCTCTGCAGTACCCCCCACCTCCTGGTCTCAAGAGCCTCTCCACTATCCCTCCCAGAGCGCTCCCAGCCCCGACCCTATCACCTATAGCCCAGGATCTCAGGGTTGGCTGTGGCCTGGCACGTGAAGACAACACGCTCGCCTTCCTGCACCGTCTGTGGCTCAATGGACAGGGTCACTGTAGGAGGGTCTGCAAAGTAGGGGACAGGAAGTCAGGGTCTTTTCTGTCCCTTGAATTTCTTATTCTCTCCCTAGCACATATGTTCAGACCTCGCCATTCTGGTGTGATCTGGGAATTTGGGTTTATAGCACACTAGGTCCAATGAATAAACCATCTCCCTCATCTTTTCTATATAGGTGGAAGGGTGGTTGGCTAGGGTGACTGACCACAAAGGATGGTACCCAAGGGACAAATTATTCGATGGATGTAATGACACATGATGGCCACTAGGCGTCAGTGTGGGCTCGCTTGTCTCACTACAAGGGGAAAGGATGGGAGCATCCCCAATTGCTGATGGCACCCCCATGTTTCCCTGGGCAGAGGGAATTTACTGAGTATCTACCAGGTAAGTACACCCCATACTAGGTGTTCTTATACTCTAACTTATTTAATTCTCACAACTCCAAGAAGCAGGTACAGGTCCACAATCCCTTATCTGAAACCCTTGGGACTGGAATTGGAATTTTTCAAAATTTTAGAAAGACTCGACTATGCAAAACCCCCAGCAGCATTTGGGCAATGTCACAGTGACATATAAATACATCTGAAGTGAAACATATGACCCACTTTATTTATTATTTATTTTGGCAGTTCTGGAGATTGAATCCAAGGATGCTCACTCTATCACTGAACCACATTCTTCAGTTCTATTTAATTGTATTTTGGAACAGGGTCTCACTGAGTTGCCAAGGCTGCCCTTGAACTTCCTATCTTCCTTCCTCAGCCTCCCTAGCTGCTGGGATTATAGGCATGTGCCACCACACCCAACAGAAGCTTAAGTTAAATAAGACTGTGAGGAACCTGGGTTCAGGTTTTACCCCTAAATCACTTTAGTTTGGAAATGTGGATAAGGCATTGTTGGTCTGTGTTTTATTTTCTGCAACTACAACCTCCCTTCTGTCAGCCCTCAGTGCCCATAGTTCCAACCAGAAAACTGAAGACAAGGAAGGGAACATTTGCCCTGGGGCCTCCAGGGGATGCTTATTTTGGGCTTCTCAAAGGCTGCCTGCATCCCCTCCCCACCTCATAGCCCCTACTGCCCCTCTGAGGGATCACACTCACGATGCACATCCAGCTCAATGGAAGTCTCCTTGCCACTGGGGATGGCCTCATTCATGCTGCGACAGGTGAAGACACGTCCAATATCCAGGTCTGTGGGGTTAATGAGCAGCTGGCTGATGGTGGTCTCCCTCTTTCCATCCTTCAGCAGTTCCTGGGAAGGACCAAGGTGGGTGACATGGTCAAGCTAAAAATTCTCTGCTCTCAGGGGACCACTGGGAGCTGAGCTTGGGCTGATGGGGGACTTTAAAGTTCAGCTCCCTCCCTTGCTGCCAGCTTCTGCATCATGATGTGCTGTTGTTGTTTTCCATTTATCAGACTTCAGTATTTTAGAGCAGAATATAGTTTCCATATAGTCTCCTCACCTCAGAGTTTCCCTCATTATTAACATCTTGCACTGGTGTGATGAATTTATTACAATAACCAGGTGTGGTGGCACATGCCTGTAATCCCAACACCTTGGAAGGCTAAAGTAGGAAGATCACAAGTTCAAAGCCAACCTCAGCAACTTTGTGAAACCTGGTTTCAAAATAAAACTGATGTGATCCTACAAGATGTAGGATCAGAAAAATTAGAGACTACACTCCATTTATGTATGATCTATCAAAATGTATAAATGCATTCTACTGTCATGTACAACAAGTTACAACAAATTAAAAAATAATAAAAAAAAAAAAAAGAGAGAGAGACTGGGGATATAGCTTGGACATAGACAAGTCCTGGGTTCAATACTTGGTACCTCAAATATAAATTAACTGATTAGTTAAAATGGATGAACCAATATTGACATATTATCACTGAAGTTCATAGCTTGCACAAGAATTCACTTTGTGATGTACAGTTTCCCTTGTGGCATTGAGCTTCATTCTTGGAATTCTTTGAGCCCAGTGCGAGCCCTTCTTTTCTGGAGAGCCTCCTGGGGCCAGCCCAGGCTTCAGGACTTTGAGCCTGAACTTGGCCTCTCACAGTCAGGGTGTCCTACACACAGCTCTAGGCACATCCAGCCTGGCTCACTGGGGTGTTTCAGTGCTGGGTCTTTCTGACTAACCTGTAAAATCCTCGAGTTTAGGGAAGGGATTCACAGACTCAAAGATTCACACTGGCTCCGTGACATGCAAGCAGAGGTCCCCAAAAGTGGTCACAAGAGCCCTCAAGCTGTTTTCCATATTGTAAACTGCCTAAGGGAAATGATGCCATGAACCAAGGTAAGGTCCTGCAGTTCAACAATCATATATATATCTTTGGGGGCGGTGACAGTACGATAACACTCATGTTGCTCTAAAGTGCCACAGGCTTAAATAAATATGAAAAGGGGTAGACAAGAAATACCATAACAAATTGACTTGCTTGACAGATTTTATGTGAATATATATATACACATATATGCATATATATGCACATATATGTGTGTATATATATATCTTGTTTTTCAGTACTGGAGATTGAACCCAGGGCTTCACACATGCTAGACAATTGCTCTACCACTGAGCTACATCCCCAGCAGCCAAAATATTTTGAAACATGTACCCTACAAGAGAAAAATAACAGAGTCCTTGGTGGTAAAGGGTTAAGAACTACTGAGGCCAAATGACCACTTATAAAATGGTGACACTAAGGTCACAGAGAAGTGGAAGGAATTTTTCAAGGTCATACAGTGTGTTAAGAATAGAGCTAAAGACAGAATCCTTTAGGCTTATCCTTTGAAGAACATTCTCTTTCCCACACTGAGAAGCATCTCCTGCAGCGCTCAGCAAAGGTCTGGGCACACATGTACACACATATGTTTCCCATGGCTAGCCCAGGAACCCCAGAAACAAAGATTCTTTTTTTCTTTTCCATGGTATCCAAGATTGAACCGAAGGGTACTCTATCGAGCTACACTCCAGCCCTTTTCATTTTTTATTTTGAGAAAGTCTCCCTAAGTTGCTGAGGCTGGCCTCCAACTTGCAATCCTTCTACCTCAGTCTCCCAAGTCCCCGGTATTATAGGCGTGCACCACCAGAAGGGCTTCTACCATCAATTTTGCCACGTGATCTCAGGCAAGTCACTTACTGCAACAGCTTCCTTATCAATAAAACATAAGCAGTAATCCCTGCTTCCCCAACCTCTTAGTTGTCATGATTGGGATAGCGTGCCAACCTGATGCTGAAGGAAGCAGGTAGAAGTGATTTGTGGAGAGAAAGCACTGTCAGACCCAGGTATAAATTCCAGTTGTGCTACTGGCCAGCTGTGTGACCTTGGCAAGGCATGCAACTTCTCTGGTTATCAGTTACCCCTTTGTGGGCTCAAAGTAGCACCTACTTCCTGGGACTTGTATGAGGATTAAGGGAGACTGTCCAGAAAGTGCTTATCATGTGCCATACCTGGCATACAGGAGGTGCTTAATCAATGGCAGCTATTATTACTACTCTTCATTGCTGTTCAGCTAAATGGCACAGAGAACCTGGAAATCCAGCTCTGTCTCTAGTGTATAATGAAAGGGTCCCTTCTCACATCTGTGCTCTCCCCAGTCTATGGTCAAACCCCCGTGGGGAAGGAAAGGTGACCTAGGGCTGGACCAAGGGAAGCCAGCAGGGCAGGCCAGGGTCTCACCGTGCTGGCCACAGCACCTTCCTGCTGCGTCCCATCCCGGAACCAGATGATGGTGGCTGCAGGCTTGGCGTTGAAGGCTCGGCATGTGAGGTTGTGGGGGGTGCCCGCCTGCAGCAGAATCACAGGGCCTCCATCAATCCTGGTGTCCTCCGGGGGGACTGCGGGGGAAAGCAAAGCAGAGTCAGCCCAGGCTGCAGCCAACAGCGTGCTCCTGACCAAAACCTCTGTCCACAGAGGCATCCCTGCATCCTCCTCCACACTTTCCAAGCCTGAGTCATTTTTTGGTACCATACCCCACATCATGGCTCATGTATACACATGGCTTGTGGACACTACAGATGGAGCGATAGCTTCAAACTCAGGAAAGGGCTGGGATCTCAGGCTTTGAGTACAGCTCACAGCCTAGGGAAGGGTGTCTACCCCCACAGGGCTTCTTACATCCATCCCCTCCAGCCTGCTCCTCTGCCTTGGGGCAACCAGATGGGCAAGACTTTTATAGCAACTCTGCAGCACCTTATTCTCCCTTTGGCACAGTTAAAACTTTGCCACCCCCCTGCTCACACACCTTCAATGGCTGCAGCAGCCTTGAACATGGTGAGTGCGCAGCACCTCAGCCCCGGCTCTGGGGTCCTAGAGTCAGGCCCTGCAGCTCTGCACCCCATTCATGATGGTACACCCTTCTCTCATGGCTGCCGCTGGGGCCCAAGCCTCAGTTGCTACACAAGTTTCTCATGCCCTGTTCCCCAGCCAGTCACCCACAGCTCTCAGCACTATCTAGATACAGCTCTTATCTGTATTTGAGTTACTTGCAATAATTATCTAACCATATTCCAACCAAAACTGTTACCCCCTGGAAAGCAGAGACCCTCCCCTACTAATATTAATATAGTTTCCAGTGCCTAGACCAAATCAGCCCTCTACTAAATGCTTAAAGAATCAAATTGTCAGATATCTGATGCTTCTCTATCCCAAATCTCTGCAGGTTTCTAAATGCTCAGGTGAATCAGATTGTGAGTTCCCTTGGGGCTCTTTTTATTTACTCTAAACCCTCAATGTCTAGCCAGAGCTTGGTAGTTAGCAGGCACTTGGGGGGATTTTTGCTGAATTAATAAATGGACAATTGATCGGATAAAGGCAGGAGGATTTTGATTATAATCTTTTTAGTCCACACAGTGATGATCAGCTGGAAATAAGATTTTTTTGGCTTTTAATTTTGGCGCGGGATACTGGGGATTGAACTTAGGGGCACTTGACCACTGAGCCACATCCCCAGCCCTATGTTGTATTTTATTTAGAGACAGGGTCTCACTGAGTGCTTAGTGCCTTGCTTTTGCTGAGGCTGGCTTTGAGCTAGCAATCCTCCTGACTCTGTCTCCTGAGCTGCTGGGATTACAGGCGTTCGCCAGCGAATGCTCACTGCTCCCCTCCCTTCTTTCTGAAAAGACAAGGAGGACACTGAGGGAGTTTTCCAAATGGGACCCTTGAAAGGAGACTCCAGGAGGTTCATGGAGCGGGAGAAGGAAGGGCTGTCTTAGAGTTTGTGAAATGAGGTTCCGTATGTTGGGGTTTCCAATAGCAATGAACCACTTATAGCCCTGTCCTAGTGTTCTGTGCAACTCAAGCATGCCCCATGGTATTCTAGGAAAAGGATGGAATTTAGAATCGAGTTGCTGTGGTTTCAGATCCCAGCACCTGTTTGCCGCCCTTGTGATTTGGGGCAAGTCTCTGGGGTCTGTGAGTCTTAGTTTCTTCATCAGAATCATAATGCCTACTCACTGGAGTGTCAGTGAGATGCTGTACGTAGACTACTGTGTAAGACTCTTGTGATATGTAAAATGTGTTCACTTTGATCCCCTCCCCACCCGCTGGCTCCTGTCTGGTTAACTGTCCTGAATCCCCAGCTCCAACTCCTTGCACCCTGGTGTATCTGGTTCCAATGCCAGATGGAGGCAGGTTTGGGGATGCAGTTGGGAAACAGCTTGAGAACTAGAGAAATGTGGAGAGAAATGGGTAAGGGGCTGTCTCTCAGGGTCTCCTGGTCTTCCAAGGGCCCCTCAACGGTCACATCTTGCTGTCATACCAGGAAGTAAGGTGCTGGATAATCAGAGCCCTGAGCTTCTACAGGTGGAGATGCCATACACACACCCAATTGTGTGGGGCCCCTCCCGCAGGCAGGACAACCTTCTGAGCTCTCCTATCAGCTCTCCATTCCCTTTGTTCAGGGAAGAACTATCCATCTGTCACTTCTGCCGCCAGCCCACCCTTTTCTAGAATCTTTCAAACTCTTTACCTACTCCCTATAAGCCCATCACTGCCTTCAGTATCTGGGCAAAGGAAAAAAAGTCATGGCAGTATCTCTCTGCCAGCTGTTAGAACGTAGGAGTCCCCGTGTGCACGTGCATATGAACATGATCTTAGGATTTATGACTTAAATGTATATCAGTATGCCCATGTGTCAGTGGCCTCTATTTCCTCATTTGTAAAATTTCAAAAATAACATTGATACCGACTCCCCAAAGTTGTTGTTGTGGACGTAAAACGAGATCAAGGAAGTGAAGCCACCTGTAAAGTGTAACATGATCAACAATAATTTCAGCCTTCCTTGGAAGTTTTACCTTCTGTCAGCCATCGGTTTCCTGTATATGTTTTTATTTTACCTTACCACAAGCTATACTTCATTAATCCTTCATGGAAATATCATTAACCCCAATTTACCAATAAGGAACTGAGGCTTGGGAAGGTTACGCTAATGCACTCAGAGCTGTGAGGGTGAATTCAGTGGCAGAGCTGGGATGTGAAGCAGGCCTGCCCGACCCCGAAGCTGAGCTCATCGCAGTGCACTCTGGTTGTTATTGCTGTGAATAATGAGCTGTAGGTCTACAGATCTATATCATGTCTGCATCTGCCTCTATGGGGGAGCCAGAGGCCTCCTCTCAAAGCCTGCGGTAAGGAAGAGTGAAAGAGTTCATTCTGTGAAGATGCTGGCCTGGGGAGGTGGGGGGGGGGGGGGGGCAAGGGCACATTGGCTGGGGATGAGGGGAGTTTATGAGCCTGGTGTGTAGGAAGGCTGATCCCAGGTCCAGGGCACAGTCCCCTCCTCAGTTCTGCCCTGCCCAGTCTCTGGGCCCCAGGCTGCCAGGAGGCAAGGCTCTTGGTTGCAGGAGGGCTGCAAGAAATAGCATGCCTTCTGGGGGCCCCAGTGGCACATGCCTTGTAATCCCAGCCGCTCAGGAGGCTGAGGCAGGAGGAACGCAAGTTCAAGGACAGCCCAGGAAATTTAGTGAGACCCTGCCTCAAAAACACAAAAAGCAAAAAGAGCTGGGGATGTAGCTCAGGGGTAGAGTGCTTCTGGGTTCAATCCCTAGTACTGCAAAGTAAGAAAAGAAAAGAAATGTCATGCTTTCTTATTACCTCTGTGTGGTGCCTCTGCCAGGTGTTTCAGCACTCAAGAAAGAGACCAGGAGGGGACAGAGTCAGGGGAAAGGTGCAGCTGGACTAAACCTACCTCCCTGGCAGTTCTGACTTTTAAGGCTTTCCCTGGCTCCAATCATCCTTTCAAGTCAGGCCAGGAAGACCCCACCCAACACTGACCACACCCTCCCACAAGCCAGTTTCCCTGCTCAAGCAGCACACCCTCATTGACCTACAAGCTTGACCTACAAGCTTTTGAACAAGGTACTCCTCCATCTAGGGTTCCCTTTGATATCCTCCTCCTCCTCCTCCTCCTCCAGGAAGTCTTCCTTGACAGCCAAGTCAATGGAGGCCATTATAAGCCCTTGCTCCCACCACACCTAGGTGCCTAGTAGGATTTTCTTCATCTTTCTCTCTCCATCTCTGTACTGGGGTTGGAGAGAGAAGTGAAGAGCATCAGGACCCTTCATTATGATGGGAGTTCTCCAAGGCAGAAGTAGCACTTTCCAGGGTCCAAAATAGAGGCAGTAAGGGAGGGTAAATGAAGGAAGAATTTCCCCTAAGTCGTGGTTCCCTTGGAACGCCTGGCCCCGCGTGCCATTACAAGATGCAAGATGATGTGTTGGCATCCTGTGCTCA
Source organism: Sciurus vulgaris (assembly GCF_902686455.1). Classification (NCBI taxonomy): domain Eukaryota; kingdom Metazoa; phylum Chordata; class Mammalia; order Rodentia; family Sciuridae; genus Sciurus; species Sciurus vulgaris. Next base: position 118,767,549 of record NC_136461.1, on the reverse strand, counting down.
GCTCTAATTCCTCCTCTCCATTCCCAGTCCTGCTCCTGGCTACTCTTCCTATTTTAGTCCTAGAGAGGAAAAGCAAGTCACCAACCAGCCTTGAATCCTAGTCCTTTGGGGCCTTTACATCCAAAGAAACCAGCTGCTGGGTTCCTCCAGGCCTCACTTATCCTGACACCTCACACTTATCCAGATCTTCACAGTTTACAGCTCCCTGTGCAGGGAGCAGCGAGGCGGCAATTGCTAAAAAAGGCTGGCGTCACTGTGCCACATTATGGATGAGAAACCCTGTGCCCAGGGGTCGTGACCTCTTTAGGATCAAAATGACCCAGGTCTCTGGACTCCCAGCAGCCCACCCAGACAACTTGTCACACTCTCACTCCTCTTCCCTCTAAATAGAAAGCATCCTGGTGTTCAAGCTCAGCTCCTCTCCTTAGTCCCCACTTCAGTGATTTCTGGTTACAGGGAGGGAAAAGAGAGGGAAGCAGAATAAATCCATTTGAAGGAAGGAAAGAGATAGGGACAAAAATCAACAGAGGGAACAGAGGGTCACAGGCAGAAAGGTTCACGTTAGAGACAAGCAGAACTGAGGCCGAGGCACCTCGATACCATGAATCTGGAGAGGCAGAAAGATGGGAGGCCTGGAGAGAGGGGTGAGGGGCGTGCCAGGGCTGGCCTCATTCCCGGGCCTCCTGCAGGAGAGTCCCTTCCTTATGCACATGGCCCCAGGGGTTACCATAGAGGGACATCTGCTCTGTCCCCCCCACCCCCATAGACTCCTGCAGGGAGCAGGGCTCCTAGAGGCAAGCCCTCCTACAGCTACAGCCTGGAGCAGACACAGCAGGACCCCAGCCCCGGCCCTCTGGGGTCCAGCCCTCAGGTCCTTCCAGCTCCCTGTTCCCTGAGGAGGCCCAGGTGAATCTAAGAGGAGGGGTCAGCACTGAGAAAGGGAGATCGGGGGAGAGGGAGGAGGCAGCTGAGGCTGGAAGGGCTGGTTTAGAGGAAAAGGAGCAAAGAGCCATTGCTGGGGATCAGAGGCCATGGAGAGGAATGGAAGGGAGGAAGGAGAGACTCTCTGACCCCAGTCCTGACTGCCACGTGAGCTGGGAAAGGGAGGGACCACATCTCTACCATCCCAACTCTTCCTCTCCTTCAGGACAGCCCTGTCTCCGCAGCATTAAGTCCTGAGGTGGGGCTGGGCCCCCAGACTGGCCTGGGCGAAGGCTGGAGCAGAGGCCCACACAACCTGCATGGCCACCAGCCCCCTAAACACTTTTCATCTGCATTGGTTTTTGGAAGCCATTTAAGGAAGGAGAGAGAACCAGGGAGACAGCGGGACAGGGATGAGGCCAGGAAGAGAGGAAGAAGCTGCAGAATTAAAAAGGGAATTGGAGAGCGGGAGAGACAAGGGTCTGGGGGCGCTGAGGGGCCCTGGGTCATTACTGAGCACAGTGAGTTTGGCCCTCCGGGAGCGCAGGGCAGCCTCCGTGGCCTGGCACTCATAAGAAGCGTCGTCAGAGAGCTCGGCATCTGTGATCTCCAGGTTGTACTGTCCGGCGTCCGCAGAGCCCACGACCCGGTACCGTGGCCAAGCTGCAGAAACAGAAAGGATGAGGCCCAGCCTTGGAGTCGGGACCACTGTGTCCCAAGGACTCATCCTCCCCCAACATCTCATCTCCTGTCAGTACCCACACTCATCCCCAGCCAGCACATCTTCCTCTGCCCTCTCCTGGGGCACGGTTGGCAGGTGAGATCATGAAGTGCCAGACTCCATAATGTCAGGACCCCCCATGGCGAGACTGGGAGCCATAAAACAGGAGGGATGAACAGGGGGGAGAGCAGAAGCCAGGGGAGAGCAGGAGCAGGGAGATGAGCAGGAGCAGATGAAATCTCGGAAGCTGTTTGCAGACAAATGTCTCTCATAATGATAGCAAAGGGAGAGGGGGAGAAAGGCAGCCAGCAGGGCGAAAAGGAGAGAGGGAGAGTGTGTGGGCGCTAGGAAATATAGGGCACCGCCGCACAGACATGAGCTCACTGGGGGCGCCTCTGTGGGACTTGCAAGGCAGCGGGAAGCCCAAGGCGGGAAGCCCAAGGCGGCCACGGTCTTGCCCCCGCCACTCACCAGGGGAGGGGTGATGAGGCAGAGTCCTGCAGCTCTCTGAAGGAGCCCCTCCCCAGAGCCCTGGTTCCTTGTATGGACGAGGGCTGAATTCAGTGGGCCGCTGAGCCTTTGGGCCTCTCATTCAGTCTCCTGTACCCTCCTCCCCGCAGGCTCCCACCCATCCCAGCCCACTCTCCTGCCCTCCCACCACCAGCTCCCTCCCATTATCTCCCTCTGTCCAGAGGCTATCGATCCTTCTCACTCCATATCTATTGATTTCTCTCTCTCTCTCTCTCTCCTAGTTTCTTTCTCTTTCCATCATCAATAGATGCACCAAACCCTTTCTATAGATTGCTCCACACAAATTTCCCCAACCTGTGCTAATACCTGGAACCCACAGCAAGTAATCTCAACCCCCTCAAAAGTAAGAACAGAAATATACAGTCCTTCCATACGCTATTATAGTACTTTACAGCTAACAATATGTTTTTGCAAGGCACATTCTCTCCTTTACTGCAAAACCCACAGATGCACTTTGAAGGCAGGCACACCTTCAAAGTGACTGGTGGGCCTGTTTCACACTGCAGTAAACCAAGGCTCAGTGAGGGGAGGGGATTTTCCTAGATCACCCAGCTGGTAGTGGCAAAGACAGGACTACAGCCTAGATATCCTGACTCCTCACCCGTTCTGTCAGGTGGCCTTTCCACAGATCTCTTTACTTGCTTGGGAATAAAGGAGGATTTTTTGTTTGTTTGCTTCTGACTGAATCATTGTTTTCTTCAACACTGGCTATATAGCCAGTGCTTAATAAACGCTTGTTGAATGAATAACTAAATAAATGCTCAGGCTGATATTAAAATGAGTTTTTGGCCTCTGAGCAAATGCAGCCTGAGTTGGGGGAAGCTGGAGCAGAGCCAGCGTGTGTGATGCACTTGAGGGGACAAAGGAAGTGCTGGAGCTTGCCAGCATGCAGGTGACGGTACGGTCCCAGCATCTCCTATTTGACCTGTCGGCCTGCAGCACCTCACAGTGTCTGTCTGTCTGTCTTATGCAGAGGTCTCTTGGTTTCCCTTGATCTCCCAGGCATGGGGTTGGCTTTCCTCAGCCTCCACAGTGGGGAGGAAAGGCAAAGATGCAGGATGGACAGGACAAAGCTCAGGAGGAGATGGAGAGGGGAGGCCAAGAGCTTCCCGAGGAAAAGAAAGGAGAGAGGCCGCAAGTCTAAGCTGGGAATAGGGGTGAAAATGGGGCTGTCTGGAAGCTGGGTGGCTGGGCAGCCCCACTCACCTTTGAGACCCTGGCCCATACCCAGGGCCAGCCCATCCTTGGTCCATTGCACGATCCCAGAGTAGTTGAGGAGCACACAGGGGAGCACAGCCCGCTGTCCGGCAACCACAGTCTGGTCGGCTGGCTCCTGGCTGAAGCGGGTCTGGGTCCCTGGCAAAGCCAAAGAGGGTACTGTGTAAGGAAATGAGAGGGTCTTCAACCAAGAGGCCACCCCTCTCAGGCCCCCACCCTGAGAAAAGGCAGATGGGAGACAGCCTCGGGCCAGGGAAGAGGACCTTCTGGCCCTTGCCCCATTTCAGCACCAACTCCATCCTTCCAAGATGTCACGTGCGTGCCCTTTTTTCCATTCTCCCTCTGTGGCCCAGGGGAGTGGGTTTCAGGAGCTGAGGTGCTTAGAAATCATAGCGGTGGTGCAGTGTTATATAAAGGCCTTAGAGATGGGTCTGGTCCAACCCATTTTGAGGTCCAGGAAAAAGAGGATCCTAACCACAGACACCCAGTGAGTTAACAGTACAGCTGGGGTGAAAGCCGAGTAGCTGTCCTTCAGGTCCTGGGCTGGTCGTCTAAGACCCCACCCACTACATCTCCACACACCCAAGTTAATGCACAATGCATTTGTAAGAAAAGCCCCTGGTAATGCTGCAGTCTACCCCTCAACTCCTACCAGGTCCTTGGGACTCAGGCCCATCCATACACATGGACACAACACCATGACTCCTCTTGGACTCATGTCATGAACCAACATGCGTGCAACTATGCCAGGTATGATTCCCCCATGCACGCATCCAGCAAGTGCAGAATGGTAGATTCTACAGGGCAAGTTTGTCCATATGCCATATGTGTGCATAGAAGCTTCCTGCATGGGGAGTAGGTTCAAAACAAAGTAGTCCTGAGCCCACTTTTTGGCACACTGGCCCTGATCCATGCATTACCCCTTGACCCAAGTGCCAGGGCACAAGGGTATACATGTGGACACACCTGGACACACTCAGCTTCCTAAACCATGAGAGTTGAGAGGCCGTGTGACTTTGTTCCACTCTCCCTCCGGCTGCAGGAGCTACACATGGCTGCCCGGCTGGCAGCTCGGCCGGGAGCATTTGATTAGAGAACTGCAGAGTAATTGCCTTTAATTGTGGAGCCTAAATGGAGCAGGGAATTGGATTGCGGTTTCTTCTCCCCCACTGCTCCCACCCACCAGCTCTCTCCCGTCACTGGTCGGCCCGACAGCCCTGGGCTCTGCGCAGAGCTGGAAGAACAGTGGGCATCAGCTTTCTTTGCTGGACTGTGGGGCAAGGAGCGGGGAGGAGGTGGGGTGGCTAGAGGAGAGCAGAGGGAGAGGCCTTGGGCTTCTTTGCCATCTCCTAATCCGTCACACCAAGGTAACCAAATCGGCTTTCCCCAGAACTCAGGGGTTCCTTCCTCTTCTGTCTCTCCTACTTCCCCACGTCTCTGCAGAGCCAACAATCCCCAAATCCAATTCTTTCCAAACTCATCTTCCCCAAATTCTTCTGATCTGCCATTGCTTCTGTTGGTAAAGGAATGAAGGTAACTCACCTCTCACCATTTCAATGCCTTTTTCTAAGCCACTGCTGACACTCCTAGTTTTGTTTGTTTGTTTACATTTTTTCCAGTGCTGGGAATGAACTTAGGGCCTTTTATGTGTGAGGCAAGTGCTCTGTCACTGAACTGTGACCTCAGTCCCCCAGAATCCTAATCTTATTCTCTCCCTTCTTATTTTTTTGGCTGGGGATTGAAACCAGGGCCTAGACAAGCACTCTATCACTGAGCAAATTCCCAGCCCTCCTCCTTCTTTTTTCTCCTCCAGCCCCATTTCTTCCCTTCTTCCCAAATCTACTCCACATTGCCTGCTTCCGGGAAACCCTCCTAAACTGACCCTTGGCTCTTTGGGCATCCCAGCTGTCCCCAGGCTCATCCCTGTTGGTGCAGCTCTATCTGCAGGATTTCCTGTCTCATGCTATCAGGGCTTATGCCCATGTTTTCGTGTGTCAGGAGATCCAGGAGAACAGGTGGGTGGGGTGTTTGTCCCATCTGTTCTTCTGGAATAGGAACCTCTCTCCCAAGGCCAGAGGCCACACTCTGTCCTCCCTCCAAGTCCCTGGACATTGGACATCCATCCACATTGGTTTGGTACACAAAGGGGACCAAGAAGCAGGTTGGTGGCCAGAGGACAATATAATCTCAAGCAATCTTTTCACTCTTGGTTAAGTGTACCACCAGTTCAGCCCTTTGGGGCTGCAGGGAACCAGGAAATTAGAAAGTGTTTTTCTCCCACATACTTGTGAACAGCTCCCCACCTCTGCTGTCCTGACTTCTCCTAAAGAAGGAAAGGCTCATTCACATTTTGAGGGATGAGGGTGGCAGGTGCTGAGATCCTGGGGGAAGGGTGGGTCAGGTGAGCAGCCAGCATTATTAATTCAGGCATTGCCCTCATTATTATTCAAATTTATTCATATCCTTGCGCATTTCCCTAGTGCAGCTACACACTGCAAACTCTCCACACTCACATTTCTCCTTCCCATGGCCCCTGGAGCCCTAGTCAAGGGCTTGAGAGTGGGGTGGCCAGTGAGCCCTGGCTCGGAGATGGGATTTACGTCCATGGTTTTCCTGCATGGAGCCTGGACATTCTGGTCTCTTGTCAAAGTCTCCAGAGGACAGTGAGCAGCTGGCTCCTTGTCCACTTGGAATGAGGTGGTGGTTGACAGGATGGAGGCGGGAAGCGCCTGGAGTCAGAGTCAGGGGATGGGGATGGATTTTGCAGAAGTAAGAAGTGGGGCCTCCTTGGCCACATCGCTTCCTCATTCGGACCTCCACTTGCTCACCTATACAATGACAGGTCTGAGGGAAACTGCAAAAGTTCCTTTCTGCTCAAAACCTAGGAGCACAAGCGTGGGAAAGAGAGCACGGTTTACATTGTGCCTCTGGGGCTTCCTAACCCAGTGATCTTGGCCATTTCCTCCTTGGTAAGTTTGGGAATGTTGATGCCTACTCCAAGACATGGGCTAGGTGCCACATCTGATTCAGACCCTTGCATGTACACACTGAATGAGAGCTACTGTCATTATTTACCTCACCTGAGCAGTTAGACAACCGGAGGGACAGCAGGAAACCTAAGCAGGCTCAAGGTGAAGAAAGTAGTTATCTGTCTTTCTGGGGATTTGGAAGTAAAATTCACCCTGGGTTTAGGCCTGATTAAAACAACTTAGTCTGGAAGGAAGGGAATGGAAGCCACAACTCAGCAGATTCCAGAGAGGATGGAAATGAAGTGATCTCAGAATTTAACTCCATGGAAAGGTCATCTAAATCCCAGCCTGCCAGTCATAAGCAAGGTTTCTGGTCCCAAAAGAGCCCCTGCAGTCAAGATAGTGAGTGAGGAAGAGTCCAGACACCCCAGGTGGTACCCACATTGGCTCATGATTAGGGAAAAGCCCCAAGTCTGACTTCACCATGTCCCGTTCTCTCTACTCCACACACTCCACACCAGGCATCTATCATCCCCTCCTGCCCTTGCACAAGCCTTGGGGGAAGGGGCATTGTTCCCTTGTGCTCCCTTGGAATTCAAAGAGTCACCTCCTCTGGGTGACTCTTCTATGACTTGCCTGAATTCCCTCAGAGCACCTTATTTCTGTCTTCCCAAGCAATCCACAGGAGTTTAGAATAAGTCTGTCAATTGATGGAGTGTGAGGGAGCAAATGTCCAAGTCACCAGTTCCACCTGTGGAACCCTACCAGGAGAAGGAAGCAAAGCATCTCCTGCACCCCAGGTGAGGCACACAGAGCAGAGGCAACATAGGAGAGTAGAGGAGACAGCGCCCTCTCTCTGCAGTCGGAGGAAGAACAGTGCTGAGGCAGGACTGAGTCTTGGGAAGGTCCACAAAAAAGAAATGTGGAGCAGAGCTGAAAGGTAGAAAAAACAGACTGGAAGTTTCTGTTGTGGTGAGAAGGTGAAGGGAAGTGAGAGAGTGGAGGAAAACACCTGGAAAGTGAACTGGGGGTGCAGGTGTCAAACAGGGCCCAGCAGATCATTATCATTAGTAGGAAGGGTAGAGGGAACTGGTAGCCTTAGGAGGCACAAGGCACTGTAAGTCCTTGAGTGTGAAGAAGGTATCATGAACCCAGAACGCATGACTTAGCGTGTGGCATGTGCACACATCCAAGCACATTCCCAATGTCCCGAGGATCTTGCCTTCCATCATCTATTGCAGGACAGTCTCCTGGACCTGGAGTGAATTCTCAGTCCCACTCTGCGACTGTGCCCACTTTCAGGAAATAAAACCAGTACCCAACAGCAATGCAGGAAAACTGTGGGCTGTAGGGTGAAGAGTCAGGGGGGCAGGAATCAGAAAAGGTCTGATTGCAGACAGAGGAGGAAAACAGACCATCCTCCTGTTACAGCATCAAATCCAGGGCCTCACCTCTGGGACCAGCATACTTCTGCGCATGTTTTTAAGTGAATTTCAACCTGCTTGATGTCCTTCCCTCCTGATGTTCAGACTACATCACAGGTTTGTTGAACTCTTAAGCAACCATTGTGAAGGCAGGCGGAGAAAAACGGAGCTGCACACACAGGAGTAGGAGCACGCATGCACGCGTGACACGTCCCGAGGGGTAGACAGACAGAGACACAAATGAATGCTGAGAAATACAGATGCTCACACGGAGGGAGAGCAAAAGGAGACTAGGGAAAGGAAATGGAGCTCTGGATTAGAAAGAATTTGGGATGGAAAATGCACGTGCTTGCTTGCCTGCTTGCCAGGGCCTTCATGTAAAGATCCCAGACAAAGTTGCCGGTGAAGTGATCCAGACCCAGACCAATATTGAGAAGGAAGGTGGAGAGACAGGGACCAAGAGACAGTCCGAGAGGTGGGCAGTGGAGGTGTGTAGATTGTGGTGGGGGGATTCGGCTCAGTCCTTTCCTTCAAAACAAGTTACTCGAGGTGACTCAGGGGGTCTCAGGCTCTTCATCCACTCCCCATGTTGTATCCTCTGTCTTTCCCACCAGAATGGGAAATTCCTGAAGGCTGAGCCAGGGTTTGCAGGAAGCTGACAGCTTCATAGGGTGAACAGGGTAGAAGAGATCAGAGTCGGAGGGGCCCCGAGCAGCAGTTGGAAGTGCACCAGGCAACACCACAGGAGATCCATGCTTCTTGCCAAGGTGAGGAGAGGCAGCAGCCAGGGAACCCAGACCTCCCTCCTTTCAGGTGAACTCATGCCCTCTCTGCCCCATTCTCACAACACAAAGCTCTTCTAGCCTCAGACTTGGAAGGGTTCCCTCCTCTTTTCTCCCATAGCATTGTTTGGGCTTCTGGTTATAGCACTTATCACAGCTTGCCTTGGATTAAAAGTTACTCATCTGTGTGATTCTGTTTCTCCCACTCTTCTGGGCGCCCCGGAGAGCAGAGACACTCTGAGTTACTTTTCTTGTCCCATTAGCCCCAGCAATGTCCCCTTTTTCTTTCTTTCTCCCCCTCTTTTTTTTTTTTTTTTTCCCCATGGGGGTTGAACCCAGGGGCTCTTTACCTTTTTGGCTTTTATTTGGAGACAGGTTCTCACTAAATTGCCCAACTTGACCTCACACTTTCAATCTTCCTGCCTCAGCCTCCTAACTGCCTAGCAATGCTCCTTAATAGTATATACTCCAGGGCTTGGGAGATAGCTCAGTTGGTAGAGTGTTTGCCTTGCAAGCACAAGGCCCTGGGTTCGATCCCTGGCACCACACACAAAAAAATAAATAAATAAGTAAATAAATACTCCAAATTATAAGATGCTGACTATGTGCTGCCTTCCTCTGGGACCGCCCAACCACGGAAGATGCCTTGTAGAAATTGTTTTCTGCATTATACTCTACCATCTAGTGGCAGTTATTATTTCCTTTTCTTTTTTCTTTCCTCTTTTTTTTTTTTTTTTGGTGCTGGGAATTGAACCCAAGACTTTGCAATACTAAGCAAGCCTTCTACTACTGAGCTACAATTCCAGCCCTAGTATTCCATTTTATAAGAGGGCAATAAGGCTCAGGACGCTGAAGGTATAACTGTTATGAGGCAGAGATGGGATCTGAACTCAGGCCTCTTAGCTATAGAATTCCTACCCCTGGCATTACGCCATGCTGTAGCATATCCATTTTCCTGGATGACCGGATTCATGGCCTTTGTCCCAAAGAGAAATACGGTGCCCCTAAATTCTGTCCATCTGCCCTCTACTTAGACCTACGAATAGCTTAGACTTCCATCTCCACCTGTTTCTCTCCAGCGAGGGCAGTGATCCTCAGATCCAGGGCTGGCCAAGGCCCTATACCTACGCAGGACTTGCCCTTCAGGCTGCCACCAACAAAGGAGAAGCCTTGACGTGAACGTTCCTACGTGAAGGAACAGTGGTACCCAAGGCCAGGATGACCATCAATAGCATCCAGAGACATTTCAGTGAGTCACAAAATGCCAGCCTTTGAGTCACCAATGGTTGCTAGTAGCGGCAGTAATAAGAAAAAGATATTCTCTGCATATGAAGTGCTGGTCACCGTGATAAGCACCTCATTGACATACACACAACTACTCAATGAGATAGGGGCAATTATTACTCCTAAAAGGAAACTGAGGCTCAGAGACATGAAGCAACTTCCCTCCAATCAATCAACTGATAAGTACGGACCCAGCAAATACACCAAGGGACCAGAACTCCAGTCTCCCCCTGCAGTGTCACCTCAGTGGCCTGGCTACTGGTGCCTTCCTCTGGGACTTCCCAACGCAGACTCTGGCCACTGCACAAACCTGTCCCAGAGGCCTCCCTGCCTCCCCTGGATGCTGTCCCCTCACCTGGATACACTCTCCTCTTCCTCAGCATCACCCACTGCCCCTTCTCAGCCCCGACCTTCATGGGGCACTAGCCTTCCAGCTCTGTTCTCCAACTTCCCCCTCCTTCCTCACAGCACTAGAGTACAGAGCTAAGCCAATCTTTGTGTCTGAACGCATCTCCTGTTCCCACTGGGCCTGGGGAGGACCAAGAAGTCAAATTTCATTTTTTGGTTTTTTTTTTAATTTGTTTTTGTGGTGCTGTGAATCAAATCCAGGGCCTCATGCATGCTAGGCAAGGGCCCTACCACTGAGCTTCACCCCCAGCCCTCAAATCCCATTTTTAATTGAGAACTAGGAAGTGGCCTCTAAATCCATCATGGGATGGAACAGCTTACGGTCTCACACAGTCATGCACTTTTTTTTTTTCTTTTGAACTGGAGATTGAGCCCAGAGGTGCTCTACCACTGAGCCACATGCCCATCCCTTTTTATTTTTTATTTTGAGATAGGATTTTGCTAAGTTGCACGACTAGCCTTGAACTTGCAATCCTCCCACAGAAGCTGGGATTACAGGTGCTCCGTGCCTGGCTAGTCCTATACTTCCTATGGGCATGTGTGTACCACAACACGCAAGCACACACATTTATTCACAGGCCCATAGGTACACCCTCCTGCAGCTCTACATGCAAGTATACATCTGCTTCTGCACCCATGGGCACCCGTCTACTGTGTCCTGGCACGTGTGCCCTGGTGGTCATGTTCCCAGAGCCTTGCCTGCCAGGCTCAGAACCGGAGAGGGAGTGGGGCCAAGCACATGAGAAGACAGGGAGCAGGGCTGCAGGAGAGGAGGATGGTGGAGGCCAGGCCCTGTCTCCCCGGATTTATCAAACGAGCAGTAATGAACCCCCTGGGCCGGAGCAGTCCCTGAGCTCTCCACTCCAGATCCTGCTGCTGGTTCAAAGGGAAGCCTTTGATTCGCACCGACAGCTTTCAGATGGAACTAAATCTCTCCACACTCCACTCTCCCTCCCTCTCTCCTCTCACATCTCGGCTCTCCCCTACCCCCACTGGACTCCCCCCACCCCAGTCATTCCTCTCCTGCTCTATAAAAAATACAACAGCCAGAGAGCCCCTCACATTGGATTCTCATGGAGAAAAGAGGATTTCACTTCTCTGGGTTGGGCCAGCAAAGAGGGAAGGAGAGGAGAGATTGACACTTCTGGATAGAGGAGGAGGGAGGAAAGGAGAAAGAGAGGGAGAGAGGGAGCTGGGCTGAAGCTGGGCAGAGTAAAGACAGGAGAAAGACAGAAACCCTGGCCAGGCTGTGGCCCACAGAGGCCGACCCTTAGACCTGAAGCTCCCCAGTGGGGTAGGTCTGTGCCCACCCAGCTGACCAGGCAGGAGGGTCTGGTCTATTGATTCTGCCTTATACAGGGCCCAGCCTTGAGTCCTATAATGTCAAAATTTGATGTGACTGTCTTTAGAGACTATAAGCCACTCCTTTGACAGATAAGACTTCAAGGGTCAGGAAACTCCATTGACTGGCTCAGAGAAATGTCTGAGTAGATGTGAGATACTATGTATATCAGATGAAGAATCCAAAATGACAAACAGCGCCCCGCCCCCAGACAAGTCCAAATATTCAAGGACTAACATCACCTCCACGCTCCTGCCCACCAGAGCACTCTGGCTTCATTTTATGATGCAAGTGGAAAAGACTCCAAGCAGTAGGGTATTCAAATGCCCGGGTTTGGCGCTCCCTTACCACCCTCTCCCTTTCAGTCCTTTCAGGAAGCCAAGCCACAGGCAGAGGACCCAGTTTCTCCTACCTCACCCCAACCTGCTTGGCCACAGCACCCCAATGTCCATTTCTAAGGCTGGTGATACAGGGAGGACGGCCAAAGGGAACTCTTTCCAGGGACCAGATGGGATTTTACAAGTGGTCACAGTCTGGCCTGGTTTCCTTGCATTTGAGCGGACAAGGGGCTGGCTGGTGTTCACAGTGACAGAGCAACTGGGTTTACTAGTCTGGGCCAGTGGATTAGTCACCCAAAGAGAAAGGAACTGAGTCCTGAAAAAGGCAAGGGGGATGGGCTAGTACAGCCCTGCCAGGGACGGGCAGAGGCCCCTGAGCCAGAGGTCAGGAGGAGTGGGTATATCTAGTCCTGGCTTTGCCACCAACCAGCTGTGGGGAAGGGAGGTCACACCTCCCCTCTGGATCTTGGCTTCCTTACACTGTAAAAGGGAGGAGCTGAATAACTTGGCTCCCAAGGGCCTCCCTAACTCTGATGTCCTGGAAGATTCTTTTCCTGCTTCCTTCTTGTCCAGAGCTTCAGCAAACCTTGAGGACAGCCTGGTGGGTGGTTCATTCTGGTAATCCCAGCTACTAGGGAGGCTGAGGCAGGAGGATTACAAGTCTGAGGCCAGCCTTAGCAACTTATTTTGAGACTCTGTCTGAAAGGTGGGGATGCAGCTCACTGGTAAGAGTGCTTACCTAGCACATACGAGGCCCTGGGTTCAGTCTCCAATACTGGGAGACTTGAGGATGCGCCTAAGGACTCAGTCCCATGTCCTGTCACCCTCAGACAAGGGTATAGAGGGAAGTCTGTGGGTTTGTGACAATAGGACAGTGGCAGGGAAGACTTAGATGGGGCATCCTAGCAAAAAAAGAAGCTACTGTTTTCCTGAATAAGTCCCCATTAGAGCTCCTCACATTCCCTCCACAGGGCTCATGGTGGCTGAATGGAGGAGAGAGGACAGGCAAGCCTGGGTCACTGAAGCCACCTGCCAGCCCAGGTCTACTCACAAGGACACTGAGCTCCAACTGAAAAAGACTGGCAGGTGTGACTGGAAGCACTCCCACCTGCCCCATTTGGGCCTCCAACCCCCAGGCACCTGGGCCAGACCTGATCTGACAGCTCTATGCAAATGTGCCCTGGCAGGGGACCTTGAGAATGTTTTATGAGAAGGACAATAGCATGGTGAGCCCAAGTGAGGTTGGCTGTAGCAGGTATGACAGGCGGGAGCAGAAAGAGGGTGGCAGGGCTGGTGGATGGTTCTGTAGAAAACCTGAATTTCCATCTGGCTACAGTGGGCAAGGGAAGAGAGGTGGAGGGGGCAGGCAGGTGGCAGGCCAGGACTTAGCTCATACAGGGGACAGAGACTAAGAAGAAAAAGAACAGAAACTAGGACAGAGACAGAGAAGGCTGCAAGAGATAAGGGAAGGCAGAGCTAGGAGAGAAGGCAGGCAAGAAGGGGGAGCATCTGCCCCCCTGCATCCAGCCCCGCATTTACCTCACCCTCAACCATGTAAGCAGCTGGATGAGAAGCCAACCCCTGCTCCTTCTGCTGTCTCAGAACACACACAGAGGGAGGAAAAGAAATGGAGACGCAGGATAGTCAAAGTGACGCAAAGCCAGAAGGAGGGCCAGGACTGGAGCTCAGCAGCAGGGCACTTGCTAGCATGCACTCTGAAGGCTGTGTGTTCGATCCCCAGCACCAGCACCACAAAAAGAGAGAGAGAGAGAGAGAGAGAGAGAGATAGGATGGAAGGAAGACATCTTAGAAAGTAGAGAGCAAAATAGATAAAGAGAGAGCTGATGGCAGGAGGAGTGAGAAAGAGGCTGCGAAAGATCAGGTAAGGAAGGAACAGGGAAGGATGAGCTAAGGCGTACTATGATATGAAAGAGACAGATCGGGAGGCTGAGGCAGGAGGATCAAAAGTTCAAGGCCAGCTTGGGCAACTTAAATATATAAATATTAAAATATAATTTATATTTATATTTTTATTAATATATATTTATATTAAAACATAACATTAAAAAGGGCTAGAGATGTGGCTCAGCAGTAGTGTCTCTGGGGGTTCAATCCCTAGTACAAAAGGAAGAAGAGAGAGAGAAACACAGAGAAAGAGAGAGAGAGGAAAGAGGACTCAAAGGAAAGGCCTATAGATCACCAACACAACACCCTTTATTTTGAAGAAACAGAGGAACAGTGAGGAAGGGCGGTGTTTGGGGTGGGCATGTCTCCAAATTCCTAGTGGCTTCTAAGCTGGCTTCTCTAGAAACCCCTCTCTAGAGACTTGGGCGCATCCCAAAGCATGCTTCTCCTGCACTGGGGCAAGATGCAAGTTCCTCTCCCTGGAACTGCTCCTGCAGCAAAAGAAGGAACGAAGGAGGGACCGTGAGAGAATTGTGGAAGAAAAGACAGGATGATAGATAAAAAATAAGAAATGAGAATCAAGAACAAAAAGCAATGAGAATAAAGATAAGAAAGGAGAGAGGAGCAGGGGGAAAAACTGGAGAAGACCCAGGGAGGTGAAGACGGGCGGGCACAGGGCCTGGGGTCTGGTGGATTTACCACCTTCTGGCCTCTTCTACAGGTCTTGAGCTTTTAGGTCAAAGAAAAGGAGCGAAATCCTTGAGAAATGGAAGGAGTTTATGAAAGGATTAGCCAAAGAACAGGAGGAAAGGAGAAGGTGGTGGGCTGTATCTGAAGCAATTTAGGAGGCCACCGAGGTCAGGGGCCTTGACTTCCCCAAGCTAAGACTCGTTCCGGTTCCACTGAGCCCTCCCTCCCGCAAGCACCCTCAAGCGCTCTGATCCCTGCCCTCTGAGGACCCAGGCCAGTTACCCCTTCGCGTCCTGCCTTCCTGCCCCCCCCCCCCCCGGGGGCAGACACACCTTTTCCTGGGCCCGGCCCCAGGTCCTCCTCCTCCAGAGCCACGCCCTCCGGCCCCTCCCTCAGCAGAGGGGCGCACCGCCTCCCTGCGGCTCCATAATTAAGACAGCGCCAGTTTGCTGTGAAAGCGCTCCTCCGCCCGCTTAAAAATTCTTAGTTAACGCCATTATGAACAGAGCTTCAAAGTACAGCCCGAGTGGAGCCAAAATGGTACCTCTGAGCTCCCCCAACAGGCTCGAAGCCCAGGAAGAAACTCAGGCTGGGCCCGGATCCCTCCAAAGCTCTCCTGGCACTTTTAGGAGCAATCTCCTAAATAAACAGCCTCAACACTGAAGAGATCTAGGAAGCTCTGGGCAGCAGTGGGAGCATTCTCTATGCTGGAAAGGAAATCCAGATCTTCTGATACCAGGCAGGTGCTCCTAAGGACACTTCTCTGCTTCAAGTTTAATGAGCTTTTATGTTACCATAGCCCCGACCCCACCTTCTCCATCAAAAAATAAAAAAGACCAACAGATCCAGGTGTAAATATTATTCTCCTTCCAGAATCTGGAACACATCATCACGATGACTTTGCAGGTTTCTCTGGCACTCCAGGTGGACCATCTGAGCGAGTGAACAAGATGAGCAACCAATATGGGCAGAGGCCTGGGTTCTGATGAATGCTCTCCACAGGGGCACCTGGCTCTCCACTAGTGCCCCTGTGAACATCTGACTTGACACTTTACAAGCTCATAGTCCAGGCCCCATGACTGCACCTTCCATACAAACCGCAGGCCACACGTTAGCGTCTGTAGATCCCAGATATTTTTACTCACATAAGAACTTTCTAATAGCACATAGCTGTGCGCTCTGCATTACTACAGGTGTCCAAGATAAAACTGTGTAATCACCTGGCAGCCATGTTCCAGAGAGCACTTGATGATATTTAGGATTCTGTTTATGTCCATACATTTATATCCATACATTTTCTTCTTACTTTGGACATACGCCCAATCAAATAATCAATTCACAACAGTTTGTACTATTAAGGTGGACTTACTTGAAGCTTAAAGGAGGGAATTGTGAACAGAAGCATCTTGGAGGGAAAAGAATTGGTCAAAACACAGTCTAAGATGGAAACTGAAGGTAAAGTTGTAAGTAAAATTTTCATACCATGGCAACTAACCAAGCAACTTCAACAAGGTAGTGATGGGACTTGAAGATAATAGTACCGATGTAGACCTGTAGTCTCATTTGTAGCTATCCTGTATTTTATTATGGCTCCTTTTAGAGATGATTAAATGGTATAACTCCTGGAAGCAATAGTTGTGCATGTTCTAAAATGACTGGTACAATAGAGTGTTACATACCTTGAGTGCTCGATAAATGCTTATTATTTTGTTATCTGCACTAATGACTTATGGATTAAAACAGAAAAAGTCAACTCAATTTAATGTACATTCATTCATGTAACAAATATTTATTCATATTGAGTGCACACTACATATGAGGTACTGTCCCAGACCCTAGACTGTAAAGGCAAACGTGGGAATCCTTCCACCATCCAGTAGGCATCCCCAAATATCCAAGCAACACAGTGTGATGTGCACTGTGATGGAGCAACATGGAGAAAAGTGCCCAAGGTCAAGAAAAGAATCCTAGAGGAAGTGATATCTGTGCGGGGCTCTGAGGGATGAGTAGGAGTCATCCCAGTGAGAAGGGAAAAGTGTTCTCTGAAGACAGAGGTCATGGACAGTGAAATTGAGAAAACACAGCCTTTAGGATCCTGGAAATAGCTCAGCCTGGCAGTGTCTTGGTAAGCCAGACACTGTGCTCTCTGGGATGGGCATACAAGATAAACAGGAAGTCATATCTGCATTAATAACCAGTTAAGTGCTAAAAAACACTCTACCAGTGTCATGCTATGCAGTACCGACCAATGCTGGGGATGAAATCAGGGTGGGCTTGGTGGTGGCACCAACCTGGTCCACCTGAATATTCTTTTGAAATCACTCTACCACTAAGCTACATCCCCAGCTCCCTCCTTTTTCATTCTTTTTTTGTTTTTGTTTTTTTTAAACAGGATTTTGCTAAGTTGCCCAGGCTGCCTCAAACTTGTGAACCTCCTGCCTCACCCTTCTGAGTCGCTGGGATTACAGGTGTCTGCCACTACACCTGGCCCTAAATATTCTTGTAAGCATGGGTACAGGGTTCTTACAATGAATGCTTGCTGAATGAACACCTTAATGGAGTTTGTTGAATGGTCAATTAACTGCATTTTGCCCCATGTCTGGCTTCCAAACTGGTAGTCCCTCAGGCTAAGACCCAGACCCTGCTGGCCATTGTCTGCTCTTTTTATAGCCATATACTTCATGGCTTTTCTTGGTCTATGTATAATATGTGTATTACATTCAATAAATACACACTTACTGATGAGAATTGCATTGAGCTTTGAAGACAAGCAGGATTTCAACAGCCAGAGAACTGGGGGAAGGGTATTTCAGACAAAGGGAACAGCATGAGTCAAGACATGAAGACATGAAAGTCCAGTGAGCAGTTGGAAGTGGCTGGGATTCAAGCACATAAAGAAATTGGAAACAAGATCAGACATTTTAAAACATTTAACACTTTCCCTTTCTGGGCATTCTTCAGTCTCTGCCCTCCAGAAACTTCTGAGCTATTGAGGGACAGTGGACACAGAGAAGTCCAGATTCAGAAAAAGAAAAGTGGAGACTGTGGCTGATGCCAGTTGCAAAAGCCATGTGTCAACTGGTAAGGTTTGGGGATAGGTTTGAGAAGCATCAGGAGGAATAAAGCTGTATGTGGTGGTAAGTGTTATGTGTGCATAGAGCAGGTACGTGAGTCCCGGTTGGCATTCACCTGTCTAGGTAAGCATGTGGTGTTACTACACATCTATATACAAATATTGGTATGTAGTCATCAAAAGGGAGACCAGGACACTTTCTGCCTATAACCAGGACATGTTAGGCTTTTCCAATTAATCTCCATTAAAAAGATTTCCCGCAAAGGCGCTTCTAGAAGCCCCAAGTTGGGGTCATCCAGATCAATCCTGCATAAAGTAAAAGCAGCTCCAACCAGCTGCTGAATCGATCCATCTAACTTGGTTCATTCTACACGTGCAAGGGGCACAGAATGTTAATCTGCTGCAGGGAGCTGAGGGAGCTGGAAGTGGAGGCCCCATAATTAATGGCTCATTCAAGAAGCCTGCCTGCACAGGGAAGGGAGTGCCCAGAGGTAGCCTTCAGGTTGATGCCTCCAGGGCTAGGAACTACGTGGGGAACTCTGGGCTTTTCGTATCTGCCCCTGATCTTTCCTGCTTTGCTTGTCTTGGTTTGCTTGCTAGGTGGAACACAATTGCCCCAAAAGCAGAAAAGGACCAGGAAGACCCAAACCATTCATCTTAACCACCCTCAGAAGTTTTTAGAACACTGGTGGGGACATGGTGGCAGTGACCAATTGCAAGGCCATGGCAAGAGGCCATGAGAGACTTTTTCTTCAAGATTATGCATATTGATCTGATGGCTATTTCTGAGACCCCAGAGCACATAAAAGCCAGGGCAGCTTGGTGACCTTATTTCTATAAGGAAGCAAGAGGTTAGCAAAAGGGAGGACAATCTTCTTGTATTCACGCTAGCCACTCTGCTATCTGCACCAGACCCACACCCATCTCAGTCTTCAGATCCCCTAGTCCAGGCAGCATCCAGGAGGCCTGGATTTCCTTTCCATCCAAACCAGCCGCTCCAGCCTGGACCTTTGTCTCATGCATGCCTTTCTCAATTGTTCTACTCACCAAGATACTTCACTGATCTGGTGACACCCAACCTTGCTCACTTGCCTCTTTGTCCTGGGTCAGTACATCTGTCTCAGGACAGCTCAGACACCAGAGGAAGAGCCAGAAGCATGTTACCGATGAAGGTTTTCCCTAAAGCTTCATACAAAGCTGCAGACAGGTGCTTGATGGGGTGGTGGGAATGAGGATGCAGACAACCAGGGACAGGAGAAACCTTGAGAAAGCAGCCTGCCTTTTCTTCACATTCATTCTCCGCACCTCTGCTTCCTTCCTTCCTTTTTTGATCTCCCTGTGTTGCTCCTGCCAACACCGCTCCAGGGCAATGGGGAGGAGGTCTCTTCTTCCCCAACCTCTGCTGTCCCTGGTTGCTGCAATAACCTAATGATTTCTCATTTCGCTGCCCAGCCCTCCATGCGGAGAGGCTCCCTTTGATTGCTTGTGACACCAATCTCACAACAAATTTAGCACCTCGTTTCCTGGATGAGCCAATATTCCCCCTCGATTATCTCCCAGAGAGGGGGACAGGGTGACGTGCATTCCAACAAGCAGCCTCTGCCCTCCCTGGTATCAGAGTCAATCAAACTCACAGTCTCCCATGGATGGACAGGAGGTAGGTTCTTGTGGGAGCCCAGAAGTGCTCCAAGAGCGAGGGAAGGGCTGAGGAGGGGGCAGGGCACAAAGGAGCCTGCTGAAGCCAGGTCCTCAGTGAGTTCATGTGCAGTATTCTCAGAAATGGAAGGTGAGGATGGGAGAGGTCTGATCTTTCCTTAGAGGGTTTGGTGAAATTTACTTCCCATACCACTCCTGATCCTGGTATTTCACCCCCCACACTCTGGGCTTGGGGACAGCCTGGGAGTCATGCTATTTTACCTGGAATGAAATGAGAGGAAGAGACACTTCCTGCCTCATGCCCCTACTCCAACATTCCTTCAAATCTCAAACCCATGGAAGTGACTATTTCGAACAGAATCACTTGCTTCTGACTGGTGGGCAAGGATTCTGTCCCACATAGCTGATGAGCGGGAGATGATGAAAAATTTCCCCTGCCCAAGAGGCAGCAGAGGAGGCCAGGCTGGGCTGGTAGTATACTCTGAAGTGGGTGGACAGAGGGGGAAGAGCAGATGGAAACAAGAGAAGCAGGAGGCTTCTGCCCTGACTGGGAAATGAGTGAGGGGAAAGGAGGAGGGTGTGACAAGAAGGTGCTGCTTTAAAGGCCAAATGGGAAACCAGGAGAGGCCAGCTCCCCAGAAAATGGTGAAAACTCAAACTCACCGAAGCCGAAGCCAGAAGGGTCCCACATGCGTGAAAGACAGAGTGTGAGAACCTAGAGCTGCGAAGGGCAGCGTCGGAGGGGAAGGAGAGCTGAATGGGGCACAAATGGTGCATCTTAGTGACTACAGAAGATGAAGAAGGAGGGCAAGGGTCACAGACACCCACCCCCACCTGAGCTGTGAGAGGGGACAGAAGTCTCAGCATCCCCCTTCAGGAGTACAGGATGCAGACTCCCCACAGGGAAAAGCAGAGGAGGAGCAGGAGAGAAGGGGAAGGGCTGATCACCAGGAGGGGTGGCAGATGGTCGCTGTCATTAAACGGATTCCAGTAAGTCCAGGAAGCCTTAGACAGCACGGACAAGCTTGGGTAAGCATTGGGAGGAGAGAATTAAGGAGCAGAGCCTTGGAGGAAGACCCTCCACAGAAACCTCACACCAGCCGTTATGGCGACACACAACTAACCTGCCTTCCTACCTCAATCCTAACTGCAAACAGTCACCCCTCTCCCAACCTCAACCCCACACTCCTTCCAAGCCCAGACTGACCCTAATAATCACTCTAGCCCCAAATGTTAAATAGAACATGAGCCTCTTGAAGGTAAAGCATGCAGAGTCCCCTCAGAGCCTGGTACAGTATAAGTGATCAACAGATGTGTGTGGAATACATGATGACCTAAACCATCACCTCTGTCCTTACCAGGAACCCCTTCTTACAGCCCAACCCCTCCTGCCTCTCCCAACCTCATACTTAGCATTAGTCAATCCCAAATCCCAGCTCTGACTATTCCCCACCCTAACCCTAAAGGCCACTGTGCCTAACTCCGACTGCATCTAACTCTAACCCCAGTTTTTTTCTGCCCCCACACCCCTGGATGGATGCAGTCCTTAGAATTCACTCAGGGCATCAAAGGCAGAGACAAACAAAAGGTGTCAACTCAACTTGGAGGCACCATGGAGGTGGGAGGCAGGCCCCAGAACTCTCAGACTAATTATGGATGCTCTCACCTGCCTCTAACCCAGCCACCCAAGCTTTCTACCCCTTTGACCCAGTGGCTAGGTCCTAGAAACCGGGACTGAACATGGGTTTGGGGACTGGTCCAACGTTATGAGCCACAGAACAAAGGAACGTGATACTCAAGACAGCAATAAGAATAAATCTGAACAGGCAAATTTGCGTAGACAGACATCTGCCAGAGGAAGTGAACAGACTCCAAAGCTTGACCCCTTACCCAGATCCTGGGTGTGGGGGTACTTTACAGGGTGCTCAGGAAGGCTGTGGGGCGAGGGTACCATGCAGGGTGCTGAGATGCTCCTCCGGAGCCTCTTCCTGTTTGTCCCCATGACTCTGTTGCAGGGACCTCTGCTTCCAGGCCCCACCCCACCCTCTCACATCTCCAAGGAGCAAGGTTCTCCACATCTCTTAGGACCTGTCACCGCTGCGCCTGGGAGAGGATCCGACGAGTATTATGTTCTGTTCTTGCCGCAGCCAAATCTGATTATGGGGACGTGTGATGGATGAGCTGAGTTTGGACCCCCAGCTCAGGGAGTGGGATGATGGAGTTAGCCTGTCACGCTTTCCCCAGGGGCTGAAGCATCGGGTCCCAGATGTCATCTGGAACGTGCATACCTAGGAGATGTCTCCCTAACCAAGATCCCAGGAGACTGAAAATCCCTCCTGGCTTCCAACCGTTTCTTGTTACAAAGAGCTTTGAGCCCCCAAACACCTGCACTAGCTCCCCAAGTCCTGCAGAAAGTAAGATCAGGAAACTTGGTGTCATAATCACTAGCCCTGAGTGGGACCCATTGCCTCTGGCCAGCTGCCAATATCTGTGGGGGCCACTTTGAGGAGGGGGGTGGGAAAGCTTGCCTCTGCTCTTGGCTAAGGGCCTCCAGGCATTTCTCAGTGACAGCCATGGGCCTTGGAAGCCTGGGGCAGGGCAGGGAGGGAGGAGGGAGGGAGGCAGTACAGAATAATAATGAAGGATTTTTAATAACTCGTCAGCTCTGGTGTCAGCTCAACAGCAGCGGCAGCACAACCCGTTGGGAAAACTTGGTGAGGAATTGTCTTCCTAGGAAGCAAGAGAAGTCAGAGGGGATGAGAGCAGGCAGGAAGAGTCCTCATCCCAGGTACCAAAGAGCTTCCAGTTAGTATCTAGCCGGCGGGGCAGGACAAAGTACAAACAGAATCACAGAGCCCCTGGCCTGGCCCTCTGGGAGCATCCACTCTGGGCCAGATCCACAGGTCACAGGCATGGCTGAAGACACACCAGCCATCTCTAAGGTCATGACAGAGCACCATCAAGACACCTCTCCGGAAAGACATCCCCACAACTTGGCCTGTGAAATCAACCAATGGGAATGCAATTACATGCTTATCAAAGGACTTCTTTTCTTTCCCTATTAGTGCACTCAGGAATTGTTTGAAGTAGCAATGTCATCAAAGGTTAGAGAAAGCCCCCGGTGACCACCTTTTCAATGGCCTCATTTTTCAGATGAGGACACTGAGGTCCAAAGACACTGCAGAGTGTTGGTGGTAGAAGCAGGACTTCCAGAAATTAGAAATCCAGGTCACCTAAAAATTAATATGATTTTAACTTACAAAAACAGAATTTCGGGATACTTTTCAGGGGGCCAACTGCTCCAAAGAGGGGAGTACCTAGATATGCTGGAATGTCAAGGGCAGCTGCTTTTTGGGGTGGAAATGATGGGGAAACCTGGGGTGGCCATCTTAGCCATTACATATCTTCTCTTTTCCTCAGATCACCATCGGAGGGCTTTCTGGAAACAGTGGCTATAGACGTGGCTGTGGCTATGGGGTAGAAGATGGAGAGATGGTGGGAAAGGGTTCTGTGGCATGAATGGGGATGAAAACCCTGGAGAAAAATGATCAGATGGGGTTATTTATCTTGTTCACATGTGAAAGGCACAGGGGTCATGGATTGAGAAATGATCCAGGTCTTAAAGGGTCAAAGGCCCTAAAGGCTTAGGGACTCTGAGTGGATCACAAAAGACAGGCGGAGGTCTTTTCTGGGTTCATAGATGTGAGCTGCTGGGTTCCCCTAAAAAACATTGGGAGCCTGCAGAGAGCATCCCATAGTCACCAAATAAAGCAGAGTGGAGGTGTTATCCCTCCGCTGTTCTCACTTTAGGCCACAGTGCTGAAGGTAGAGGAGCCTTACCCTCTCTGTCCCATCCACCCCCAAGAGACCCCAGAGAGAGGGGCATCTCTGCATTCCAGGCCTCGAACACAACAGGCACTTAATCAGGGTTTGTTGAGTGAACGAAGGAATGAACGCTGGAGACATGCGAGGAGATGAATGAAAGAGAAACAGAGGTTTGGTAGAAGGGGAGGCAGCTCTGTATTCGGGAGAAAGTGAAGACTGAAGGACTGCTTTCCCCATTTCAGGAAAAGGAACTAAGGTACCAAGGAGTAAGCATGTGTTCCAGGAGTCCAGAGATGAGACTCAGGCGTCAGCCCCCCCAAGCCCAGGCTGTCAGCCCCCCTGCCCAGCCAGCTGCTCTGGAAGATGTAAAGTGCTATCTAAACGTGATGCATTATTAACACTTTAGAAATCATATTTCACAGCCACCCTGCTGGAGCTGGAAAATGAATTCTTCCTCCTGCTCTCCAGCAAGGGAGTTATTGTTGGAGCCAAATGTGACAGCAACGACATGTGACTGGGACCAAGACAAGAGGGCAGTTGAGGGTGCAGGCCACGGACACCCACCTGGGCAGATCCTGGGTGCTCCTCTTCTGCACAAGGACTTGAATTAAACATATGGGCGCTGTCCAGGCAAGGCAGCCAACCTGATCCCTACCTCTCTCCCTCATGGTCATCAGCCTTCGGGGGTGCCTGACAGAAGGCAGAAAGAGCCCAAGACCACTTCCCAGGTGCTGCCAAGCACCTCCCCAGGTGCAGAACCTGTTTCTGCCTGTGAGGAGTTGCCGAGGGTGCAGGATGCTCCAGCCCCATGGGAGAGGCAAGTCCTCTGGAGGGGTATGCAAGGGCAGAATGTCTGTCATTGCTCTACGGGGCCTTGTGAAGGAGGGGGGTACAAAGCTAGATGTGAAAGAAGTGCCCAGATGGTACTGAGTGACTTCCAGGCAGACCCAGAGGTGTTGTGGAGTAGTTGCCGAGGGAATAGTGCTGACACAGAGGAACTGGTTGTGCCCATTTGGGGTGGAAGGAAAAGACTGGGCAGGATGAGGAGGGAGGAGTACATTCCCAGCAGGGCAGAAGGGAGGAAGCTGTCAGTGTGCTACATCCTGTTCTCACTGGAGAAGCACCAGCCATGGAGAGGAAGGGAGGAGGGAGGCAAGGCAGAGTCAGGCCTCAGGTGGTGGATATGGAAGAGGGAAAGCTGCCAAAGTCAATGCCATCCCCATCCGGGACCCAAACCCTAGGTCTTCCTTGAGGGTGCTGGGCTTCTGTCCGTGTGCCCCACTGGCAGTGCAGGCAGCTTATAATTAGGCATGGCGAACAGACGAACCAATTTTCAATTAAAACCTTATCTACGGGGTGCACAGATATAAAGAGGGGTAGGTTTTGATTCCTTTCTAAGCCAGCCTTCAATATTTGCAGTGCCTGGAAGGAGATGCAGGGAGGGCGCCCAGGCAGCCCTGGCGACATATAAATTCAGCTCATAATTACATGACTTTCAACACCACGAGATGCCAATAAAGTATTTGCAAGGCACACAAATTAACAGCGTGTTGGTATTCCCGAGACAACACTTGGATGGCCAGGGCACAGGGAGGGGGCTGCTGCTCTTCCCTGTGAGGTTGGAGGAACTGAGGCAACCCACAAAGAGTACCCCTCAGCTTCTCAACAAAGATACCCCAGATTCAGGTCCCCCAGACCTTATCTCTCTTATCTTTCCTGGATCCCCAGCTCTGTTAGAGCTGCAAAAATAAAAGATTTAAGATGTGTTTCTTCCAGAAGGAAGTGGAAGGGGCCTGAGGGAACCAAGGGAAGTGGAGCCGCTGAGCTGCAAACAGCTGTTGGTGATGACAGCAAATGTCAGGCTCAGGAGTTCAGGAGAAGCCCCTCCCCTTCCTCGGCTTAGTGTCTTTCTTTGCCACCATCTTCTTCAGGTGCGCCACAGCAGGCAAGGCAACCCTGGGTTTCTTCGTTCTCATCCATTCAGAGGGGAAGGCAGGTGGCAGAGTTGCAAGTGCTCGTACCTTAGGTACAACCAAGTTCCAGCTGAGACTCTGAGCTCCGGTTTCATCAGTGGTAAAACACTGATGATGGATGGTTCGATAAAGGGGGTGGCAAGAACCCCCTCAGAGACAACCTGGAAGATGCCTTCTGACATGCTCTATGAAAGAAGGTCCCTGTGTGCCCGGGGAGCATCCCCACATTCAGACACAGTTAGGTAGTGAACATGTCAAGAGCAGCAACCACCATTTCCCCATGGCTTTACTATTTCAATATCCCCCAGCACAGATCTCTCTGCAGGAGTAGATACTTGATAAAATAAACATTTGTGGAATTGAACAGAATTGATGAAGACAGAATATGAGGAATTCTAATAGCAACTTGGTGGGGCAGATTTTAGTAGAGAGAATATAGCAAAGAACATATCCTCTGGGGCCCGGGGGTGTAGCTCAGGGATAGAGCACTTGCCTAGCTCTACCCAGGGTTCCTTCCCCAGCACCACAAATGACAACAACATAAATATGACCACTGGTATCAGAGGAATTGGGCTAATCTCCAGCTCTTCCAGTTACTACCAGGGAAACTGTGGGAGAGCCAGCACCCCAACTCCCGGCCCTGTATCCTCATCTGTAAAGTGATGGGCTAGAAAGAAAATCTGGAAGATGTCTTCCAACTCCCAAGATGGTGTGAGTTCTTTGAGGCCAAAGAGGGGACTCTGGGAACCTTAATGAGAAAGAGCCATGAATGAGTCCCCAGCACAGGCATAGGTTAACCATCAGCACACCACTTAGACAGAGCTCAGGATGCTAAAATAATAAAAAATTAAATGATAGTAATAACAATGCTTCCATAAATGTTCACAGGCAACATGGTGGAAAGAAGAAGTCTTGTTTATAACTTCTGTACGTTTCCATCAAGTTGAAGCAGTCTCCCCTCTGGGTCCACCTTTACCCTCATTCCAAATCAATTCCACCATTTTCTTGATTTCCTTTGGCCTGTGATCCCAGCGAAAACTGGCAGAACTTTGAAACTTATATAATAGATTCAGTTCAATTCTGTTCCATTCTATCAGCAGATTAAACATTGGGGACCTACTATGTGCCAGAGTTCATGATGAACACCATAACATAACGGTTATTAAGATAAAGACTTGCCCTTGAGATATTAATAATATCCATGAAACAGAATGCTCAGGCTGAGCAGTTACAGTGGTGCACACCTGTAATCCCAGAGACTCAGGAGGTTGAGGCAGGAGGATTGCAAGTTTAAGGCCAGTGTGGGCAAGTTGGCAAAGCCCTGTCTCAAAAAATAAAAGGACTGGGGCTATAGCTCAGTGATAGAGAGCCCCTGGGTTAAATCCCCGTACTGAGAAAAAGAAGAGGAAGAAGAAGAAGAAGACTGCTTAGGTCAATCATCAGCTTTGGTGGGTAAGAAAGAAATTATTAATTTCAATGATGAAAAAAGAAGAAAGTGAATCTGAGCATTTTGCAAGGGGCAAAGTTAAGCCTTTAGCCAGTAGATGTGGGAGTGAAGCAGATGTGTCACACCTGGGCAAAAGGAGCAGGGAGGGTAAAGGCAAGAAAGTATGTGGTGTGTCTGGAAAATAGTGTGGCATTGCTGGGCATTGGGTATTTGTGGGAAGGCAGGGTTGTGAGGATTAAAAATGATAACCCCCTTAGATACACTTGCAAGCAACTTGTATATGGCAATTATAAAGAGCTGCATTTTTATTGTTTACAAAAGATAAGAAAAAGACAGGTGGACTGGGATCAGATTGTAGCAAGTCTATAATTTCATTCATTCATTCATTCATCACATATATTTATATTATAAATACCATTTATATGCTATATGTATACTTTATATTTATATATATACTTTTTTGGTGATACTGGGGATCAAACCCAGGATCAAACCTCTAAGCTACATCCCCAGACCTTTTAATTTTATTTTGAGACAGGTTTTCACAAAGTTGCACAGGCTGGTATTGAATTTGTGATCCTCCTGCCTCAGCTGGGCTTATAGGCACATGCCACTTCACCCAGTCACCCACTCAATATTTAACGCACATTTACCCTACTATGTGTCAGGATCTGTGCCTGAAGACAGAAACAGGATGTGGAATCCCACGTCTGCTGCTCTCAAGGAATTTACAGGTAAGTACAGACTTCCACACTTAAATACAGCATGAGGTTACAGGTGCAACAAAAGAGGTCTGCAAGGTTGGTGGACAGAAGACATGCAGAAGGAACATCACTTAGATGAAGATTTGAAATGTGGGAGGGGTTCCCCAAGCAGCAAGAGGAGTGTTGGGGGCAGGGGGCTCTTCCAAGCAGAAGATCAATGTGAGCAAAGACTGGGGCAGGGATGTTCAGTGGACTGTGGCATCCACCAGCTGTTCTGATTAGCTAGAGTTCAAGAGAGAGAGGAAAGATAGGCAAAGGAGGTTGCTGGAGCCAGATCCTATGGAGTTTCCTATGCCGGATCAATTCGGATTTTGTCCTGGTGTTTAAGAGAAGCGATTAAAGAGAACATTGCTGCCGGTAGTTGCGGGAGGCGGGGTACAGCAGGGAGTGGCTACAGTGCTCCTGAGAGAAATTATAAGGATGTCAAAGTAAGTGAATGAAGAGAAACGAAATGGATATGAAATATACCAAGGGGGTAGAATCAACAGGATTTCATGGTTGGAAGACTGCAGAACCTGAGGGAAAGCAGGGTTCGCTTTCAGTCTGGATAACCAGACAGCAAGCGAGGGTATTTATGGGAATTCTGGCAGGGTGGTGGGCAGGCAGAGGTCAAGGATCCCTGGCCCAGCAGCCATCCAAGGTCACTCTCAGAAGTTTGTACTTTATTCTGTAGATGATGGGGTGCCACAGAAGGGAAGATTCTTAAAATTGTATTCTTTCCCCCTTCCCAGGAAAAGAGTAAGCAAGAAAGAATGAGTTAGGAGAAGGGAGAGGGCAGAAGGGAGAAAACACAGTGGGCATCCATTCACTGTGTCCCTTCCCAAAGGAGGTAACCAGAAGTTAAGAGCAGGAACAGCTGCCTAGTATCAGTGGGGGTGTGGCCGTGTGCTGGTTGTTGGTAACGGTGACAATTATGAGGATTTAACAAGATTACACATGGTAAGTGTTCTGAAATATTAGCTGATGTTTGTTTCATTAATGCCAACTCTGTCATCTATAGATATTCACTGTATGACCATTACATATTATTATTTGTAATAATAGTTTATCAATTGCCATCATAGATAACAGCAGGAAGCAGAAGCTGGTAATGAGGGTTCTCATGTCACCCTCTGCTTCAGGAGAAAGAGTAGGTAGACAGGAAGGAGAACTCCTCAATTTCAAGATTATCAAGAATTCAGAAAAGGTCTGACTTCGGAAAAGTATAGAAAGTGAGACCAGGGAGGGATCAACCAGAGCACCCCTAGAGCAGGATCTGACTGCATCTTTCAGAATCATGAAATTTTAGAGTTGGAGAAACCCACATGATTTCCACAATCTAACCTAATCCTTTAGCCACACAAATGAAAAAATAGAGGACCATAGAGGAGAATCTCCTAGAATCATCAAGCTGGTCAGCAGCCAAGCTAGAAGCATAAGTCACTCCCTCTGGACTTCTAATCAGGTGCCATCATCATCTCCCTCTGCCCTCAAGTTCTCTGTCACCATAAAGGTCCCCTAACACACTGAACTGCAGTCAGCTCAGTGGCCTCTCAAACAAGTGACTTCTTGCTTTAATGGGCAATATTCTCCTGTATTCCTGTTAGCCTCCAAGCCCTCTATCTGATTTCCTCGACCCCTTGCAGAACTCTGGCATGGAGGGAATTGGATTGATGCACTATTTGACTAGGAGACTGCCGGTGTAAGGCAGAACTGTTGCAGACACCTCAAATGTACAGTAGGAGTCCAGAGTCCCTGGAACCCAGGAACCCTGACCCTTCAACCACAACTGACATGTGGGCTTGCACACACTCACATTCACATCCCTCTCTCCTTCAGCCCCTACCTCCAGACATTGATTTTTGTTTTTAAACCTGAAGAACTGCCAAAGCCTTGGTCCTCATCCAGGGATTCCCAGGAATTTCTTATCATCACTTGAGATCAGCTCAGTCTATAAAAGTTGTGGACTGTTCTGATGACCCTCCTTAGCTCACTGCTCTGATATGGATATTCTCAGATTCACTTCCTTAAAGACTTTCTACCCAGCAATCCTGCTACCTCTTCACCCTCATTAAACCTGGGACTCAGCCCAGACTCTTTCCTGTCTTCTATGTCATAGCAGGTACCACTGAATATCCCTCCTAAATAGGTCCTGATGTTATCCCTTCCTCTCCACCCCCACTACCTTGTTTGAAGTCCTTTTCATCGTTCCCTTGGACTACTGCAATAACCTCCTAATTGGTTCCCCTGCCTCCAGCTTGCTCCTCTTAAATCCATTCTTCACACAGTTGCCAGAACAATCTTTTTAAAGCACAAATCTAATGATAGCACCACCTTGCGTAAAACCCTTCAATGGCTCCCCATTGACTTCAGATGAAGTACAAATTAGGTTAGGTTCTGCCCAATCTAGCTGCTATTTACCTCTTTAGCATTCTCTTCTGTTTTCTCCACTGCGTACTTCACCTTCGAGAAATCCCAGGCTCTCAGAGACTCCTATCCACACCAAGCTGCCTCTGACCTCAGTGCCCTCCCTACCTTAGGAGGCACCCCCTCCCATCCCTTGAAGTCCCCTTCATCATCCTTCAAAGTGCAGTTCAGGCTTCCTAAGGCCCCCAGCCCAGGCCAAGGTCCCAGTTGAGCTCCCATGGAACAGTGCATCCTCCAACTCTGAAGCACTGAAGTCCTGTGAGGTGGACACTATGTTTTCAATTCATCTTTTTTTTTTTTTTTTTTTTGGGGGGGGGTGGTACTTGCATTAAATGCAAGACCTCATGCATGCTACATGAACACTCTACCACTGAGCAACAGCCCCCAGTTCTTTTTATTTTTTAATTTTGAGACAAGGTCTCTAAGTTGCCCAGGCTGGCTTCAAACTTGTGAACCTCCTGCCTCAGCTTTCCAAGTCATGCTCTTTCTCTCTCAAACATGTCAAAGGTTCTGCACTCTCTTGGTCAAGATCATACTCTTTCCTACCCTTGCAATTTCCTCTCCAGCTAGAGGGCAAGGACTTTGCTCCATTTCTGCAGCAGCACCCAGCACCCTTACTGACAGTAAAAGGTGCTGACTGCAGTTGTTAATGGCCTGCCTTGATGCCCACTTGTGTTTCATCTTATTTTTGTGAGCGTGTAAAGGCGTGCATTCTCCTTTCCCTCATGGGCATTTCACTTCACCTCCCTGTGTCCCACTTTGGATGACACCTCCAAGGTCTCATCCCACTTTGATGCTCTGGGATTCTATAGCTGTGAGTTGATGGAGAGCAGGAACTAGATCAATTTCTTCCCCCACAGCTTCAGCCACTGAAGGCTCAAGACAATCACGTTGAACAAAAGCCTTTCTTGGCCTTGGTTCTCTGCTTTACCCTCCCTGTGTACAGCACAGTGGTCAAGCTTGTCCACACAGCAGCCCTGTCTACTAGTCAACCTGGGGCAATGTGCTTTATGGCCCTGTGCTTCAGTTTCTTCATTTGTAAAATGTCGATGACATTAGTATTAGGTAAGTTTTAATTATCATCATTATTATTCTTGTCCTCTCCTTCTTTCCACCCTTCTGATTTACGGTTTCTAGACGTCTGACTCTCCTTGATCTTTTGGGCTCAACAGAGTTCACCAATATCTGAGAAACCCAAGGACTGCAGGCCCGGGAAGTACAGGGTATGCCATCTTCTTAAGCCACTGTTGAGCATCAGAAAACTTCCTGCTTCTTCTTCTTATTATGCTTTTTTTTTTTTTTTTCCTTTTTTCTTTTTCTGGTACTGGGGAGTGCACCCAGGGGTTTTCTACAACTGATGTATATCCCTTTTTATCTTTTGGGACAGGGTCTCTCTAAGTTTCCTAGTCTGGCCTCAAAATTACAATCCCCCTGCCTCAGCATCCCAAGCTGCTGGGATTACAGTCACGCCCCAGAGAATTTCTTGAAGTAAGAGAATGTGAAGCAAGAGCATGAGAAAGGAGAGAAAGTCCCTGGCAGAGGAAGGAAACCATCTGGCTTGATTACAGCAAATTCTTGCTGGAAACTAGATTTGGATGAAGGGGTGTGTGATAGGGAATATTTTATCTGAGACCTAAACCCTGGCCCCAAAGCACCCCTGTGCATGGGCGGAGCAGAGAGCAGGTAAATTAAGAGTCAGTATTTTGCAGCTCTGGTAGGGGTGGGTCCACTGGACAAGGGACTTGTGGATTTGATTTCTGGCCCCAGCTCCATTTTCCCCGCCTTGGTGGTAGAGATTGAACCCAAGGGAGTTCTACCACTGAACTACCCCAGTCCTTTTTATTTTGAGACAGAGTTTCACTAAATTGCTGAGGCTGGCCTCAAACTTGTGATCCTCCTGCCTCAGCCTCTCAAAGTGTTGGAATTGCAGGTATGCACCAACATGCCTAAAGTTCCATCTTTATCCCGATTTTTCAACCTTAGGCAAGGCTCACTGCTCTGAGCCTCTGTGAACCCAACTATATGGCAGGGATAACAACAACCCTGGCAGGGCTGCTCTGGGGATTAAAATTGCTCTGGAAATGATAAAGCACCACCCATCTATCAGACATCATTTTTACGAAGGCTTTATCTACAAGGCCTAGTCATCCAGAAAATGTACCTGATAACTGAGGTCCAAGTGCCTTTTTAAGCCTCATTTGTTTAGGCCAAACAGGCTCTCAGTTATCAGAAGGTGGAAGATCGTCAGCCAACCATTATGGCTTCCCCGCCCAGCCTGACCTTCTCCTGAACCCTGTCCCCCACCAACCTAGTCAGCAATTTCCACGCCGCATCACCCTGCCTCTCTGTGCTGCTCTCTTCGGCTGCTAGAAGCGGCTGATTTTTTCATGACAATGGTGCTCCAGTGCCTAGGCTGGTGCTGGCCCCACACTCAGCATCCAACACTGACTCCCCGAATGAATGAATGAATGGACGCACAAAATTGCCATTTAGGCTGTGCGACAATCCTTCTCTGTAGCTTCTAGCCATTGGTTCTCATTCTTTTCTCTGGAGTCACATAAAATGAATCTAATTCTCTTCCACATGACAGTCCTTTAAGCATGTGTGAAGAGTTATGACATGCCCCCAGAGTCTCCTGTACTCATGACCAAACATCCCTAGTTTCTTAAACTGCTATTTCCACTGGCATCTGCATACAAATGGGCTGCATTTTTTTTCTCTTTGCTTAAAAAAAAAAATCCCTCTCTTGACCCCACATCCAGCCACCCCTGCCCCCGTGCTCTGCTTTCCTTTATCGCCAAAGTGCTCGGTACAGTAATGTATACAATCTTTCTCCTCCAGTCTCTCATGAGCTAACACCAGAACTTTTCTTGTCAAGGTCACTAGATGCCTCTGCGTTGCTAAATCCAACACTAGTCCTCATCTATTAAGAAAAACAAAAAATTTTTTTTTTAAATTTTTTGCAGTGCTGGGGATAGAACATGCTAGGCAAGCGCTCTACCACTGAGCGACCCCCAGCCCTAAGTCCTCCTACAGCAGCACTTGTTACGGTCAATCACTGCCTTGGCAAGGACTTTCCCCACTGGTCCTGCGGGGTCCCACACTCTCCACCTATTCCCCTGCCCCATCCACAGCCTGCTTCATCTTCTGTTGGAGTGTCCCACACTCCCAGGGTCTCGCTTGGCCCTGTTCTGTCTTCCCTTTTGCTCCTGTGTGGACTCCTCCAGTCATGTGGTTTTAAATGCCATCTCTTCTGATGTTCTATCCCAGCTCTGATCTCTCCCTCCAGCCCCAGTTGCATCTGTCAAACTGCTTATTTAACATCTCCACTTGGGCATCTAATTGGCATCTCATGCTTAACATGTTCAAAACTGAGCTCCTGGACAGGGGGTGTTGCTCGGTGGCAGGGCACGTGGTTAGCATGAACAAGCTCAGGGTTCCATCCTCAGTACCACCAGAAAAAAACAGAAAAGAAAAAGCAAAACATCCCTGATCTTCCACCCTGAAGTCCCATTCTTTCAGTAAATGACATTTCCTCCAGGACCTTAAGACAAAGCTTCAGCTTCATCCTTGACTCCTCTGTCCCTCTTACCCTGCATTCAATCCATCAGTAAATCCTGCTGGTTCTGACTTCTAAATAACTCCAGACCTTGATCACTTCACACAGCTTTTACAGGTGCCCTGCCATCATCTCGTGCCTGGGTAACTGCAGCAGGGAGAAGCCTGGTGGGTCTCCCTGCCCCTACCCTTTCCTCATACAGTCTCTTCTTAACATAGCAGCCAGAGGATTCTACTAAAATAGAAATTACGTCATGTCACTCCTCTGCTCAAAATCTACCAATGACTTCTAGAATCATTCAAAGTTAAAGAAGTCCCTATGAGCTGACTGCAGTGGCGCACACCTGTAATTCCAGCAACTTGGGAGGCTGAGGCAGGAGCATGGCAAGTTCAAGGTCAGCCTCAGTAATTTTGGTCTCAAAAAATAAAAAAGGGCCAGGGACTTAGCCCAGGGTAAAGTGCCCCTGAGGTCAATAGTGACTAAATAAATAAATAAATAAATAGGGCTGGGGATAAAACTCAGTGGTAGAGCACCCACTGGGTTCAATCCCTAGTATGGGGGTGGGGTGGGAAGAGGACAGAAGTCCCCATGATTCCTTCAATAAAGAACCTGTCTGTTTTCATCCTGGTTCCTGGGACACAGGTTCTAAACCCTTGGAACTTCCCAAGTGATGGGAGTGTCTTTGTTACTCTTGGTAGACCCTTGGACCACACCTGGGTTTAGGCTAATGAGGTGACTGGACAGGGTTAGCCATGCTGGTGATTACAGGGTTAATATCAGCCTGACCTGATGACCTCAAAGTGAGGAAGAGAGACAGAAAGCTGAATGCAATCACAAGCCAATGATTCAGTAGTGAAAACCCACAAAAACTCTGGATATTCCGGGGTCATGGGAACTTCCTGGTTGGTGAATACAGTGATATGCAGGAGGAGTGATAGTCTTGCTTCCACAGTTAGAGGATCATGAAAGCTCCATATGTGGACCCTCTCAGACCTCAGGACCATTTGATTGCTCCCAATCCACATCCTTTATTAAAATAAAATTAAAAAAAACTATAACTAAATATAGCACTTTCCTAAGTCATTCTATTAATCAGACTGGAAACACCTGCATTTGTAGCCAACTGATCAGAAGTGCAGGTGGCCTAGGAACTCCTGAACTTGAGGCTGGAATCTGAAGTGGGGGCAATCATGTTGGGGGCTGTACCCTTCACCTGTGGAGTGTGCACTAACTCTGGGTGGTTGGTGTCAGAAATGTATTGCAGCTTTATGGCCCTTCATTATTCACGTACCATGTACACACGGGTCTGCACACCCACCCCCACCCCGCTAGCTTCACTACATCCACACTGACTTTTTCTCGAATGTGCCAGGCACATTCCCATCTCGGGTTCTTTACACATGCTGATCTCTGCCTAGAATGTTTTTTTACTGTTAATATGCCTACTTCTTTATCTCCTTTAGGTTTTTTTCTTGATTATCATCTTCTGAGTAAGTTCTTTTCTGTTATGGTTTGGATCTTAAATGTCTGCCAAAGGCCTGTATGATAAAGGCTAGTTCAGCCTATGGTGCTGTTGGGGGGGAGGGGAGGAATCTGTAGAAGGTAGTGGAAGGAAGGTAGGTCATTGGGGGTGTCCCCTGCAAGGAGACATTGGGACTTTACCACGTGCTTTCTGTCATGATTTTCTGCCTCACTATAGGTCCAAAACCAATGAAATCAACCAGCCAGGGATAGAAACCACAAACCAAAATAAAACTTTTTTCCTTTTAAGTTGTTTATCTTAGGTATTTTGCCACAACAGAAAGCTAACCAACACATCCCCTAATCACATTACCTAAAATTGAGCACAGCCCACCATGTTCTCTTGCTTTATTATCCTCTATAGTACTAATCATTATCTGACTTAATAATGTTCTATTTATTAATTTGCTTATTGGCTGTCTCCTAGACATGAGCCTTATAAAGTTTGTGAGGGTAGGGGTTTTCTTTTCCTTTTCCTTGCTATAAACTCTGAAAAGGTACTTGGTGCTTTAAAAATATTAAATGAATAAGTGGGTTGACATGATTTCTAGAAGCTTCCCCACTGTCCTCCTATAGGGAAGTCCAGTTGGTTCACTTCCCATTAAAGTGGGTGTCCTGAAAGGATGTGGAACTTCTAGAGCAGTGCAGAGGACTGTCCCCTCCCCCAGGGAAGACTTTACAGTAAGCCCAAAGCTAGTAACAGGCAGCAGGGGGTCCACCTCTTGCTCTGCCACTTTTTGACAGCTGTCTCTTATACAGTATATCCTATATATGGCATTTATCATGCTTTGCAGAGACAGCTTGGTTGCACAAAGGCAGGTATAGTCTCCACCTGGCTCGTTTTTGTGCATCTAGCATGCAGCACAGTCCCCAGCATAGAGCACAGCTAGCTTGCGTCTGCTAACTGAATGAATGAATGAACAAACGAATAAATGAATGTTGAAGACATCAAGCTCATCTCTCTGTTTTTTTGTTTTGTTTTGTTTTGGTATTGGGGATTGAATCCAGAGATGCTCTACTAATGAGCTACATTACCAGCCCTTTACATGTTTCATTTTGAGACAGGGTCTTGCTAAGTTACTGAGGCTGGCCTCAAACTTGCAATCTTCCTGCTTCAGCCTCCTGAGTCCCTTGGATTACACACTCTACCAACTGAGCTATATCCCCAGCCCACACCCACTGTTAATCATAACATAATTAATGGAATTAATTAATAATACATGTTATTAATCCCATAGTACAGATGGAAATATGGAGGCTTTAAGAAATTAAGTTATCTGCCTATGCCACAAAGCCAGTAATTTGCAGAGCTGGGAAAGGAAAACAGGATAAAATGTGAGATCTTTCTGCTATTAAGAGCATGGTCATTTAGATAACGAATGCCTCATTGACATATCACCTCAAAGATAACGTCACCATGGACAAGTGAAGTAACATCTGAGCCTCAATTCCTTCAGCTATAAAATATGACTGTAAGAGTAGAGGAACTAGCCAGATGTAGTGGTGCAGGCCTGTAATCCCAGAGACTCAGGAGGCTGAGGCAAGAGGATGGCAAGTTCAAAGCCAGTCTGGGCAACTTTGCAAGACCCTGTCTCAAAATAACATAAAAAAGGGATGGGAGTGTGGATCAATGGTAGAACACTCCTGGATTCAATCCCCACCACTGGGGGGGAAAAAAAAAAAAAAAAATTACATGAACTGAAGAATATAAAGTGCTTAGCCATAGTAAATGCTATGTAAATGGTAGCTATTAGTAATAATTATGATTACAAAGTGACATCAAATTGCATTAGCCTTTCTGTCATCACCATCAGGGTTCTTGGCTCACCTTAAGCTAGTTTACAGTTACTACCCCTCCACCACCTGAGGGAGCACATGATGTCCCCACAGGATAAGCCACCACCCAACATGGCACAGGGCTGCCAGGACCTCAGCCCCCTCATCATGGCCATAGCTAGTCCTGACGGGAGTGATGGAGTGAGCTAGGGAGGGCTCACCCCAGGATCAGCACCCCCGGCTCCCCTGGGCCTCTCCAGAAAGCACATTTTCTGCTCTGCTTCTCCCTCTCCCCTGAGCAGGAACCCAAGAGAGTACAGGCCATTTCCACTGTCCCGAACTCATTCCAGGATAGGGGAGGGTGATGGGGAACAGGGACAACAGGGTGACAAGGAAAGATCCCCAAGCTGCCCCCACGCTCCCCTGAACTACCAGTGTTCCCAGACACAGAGGCCTTTATCCCCTGAAAGGGAGCAGCCAGGCAGAAAGACAAAGGCCATATCTGATCCGGCTGGGGTGGAGGCCACAGGTTGGGGGCAGG
Organism: Sciurus vulgaris; assembly: GCF_902686455.1. Taxonomy (NCBI): domain Eukaryota; kingdom Metazoa; phylum Chordata; class Mammalia; order Rodentia; family Sciuridae; genus Sciurus; species Sciurus vulgaris. The sequence continues at coordinate 118,730,475 of NC_136461.1, read as the reverse complement.
GAGGCAGCAGAAGGGGCCAAGGGAGGGACTGCGGTACACAGGGGCAGGAATGGAGGAGGGAGTGCAGAGTCAGGGTCTTTTAATCCTCTCCCTCCACAAGAGAGATGAGATGCTAGCAGGAACAATGATGTGTGACAGTTTTTATTTCTAAGGAGTTCTTCATTCATTTTCTTCTTTTCCAACACCCCCTTCTTAAAAATATTTTTTAGATATTGATAGACCTTTATTTGATCCATTGATTCTCAGTGGTGCTGAGAATCAAACCCAGTGCTTCACACATGCTAGGCAAGCGCTCTACCACTGAGCCACAACCCCAGCCCCCAACACTCCCTTTATCTATTTATTCATTCATTTGTTTATTATTGATTGATAGTACTGAGGATTGAACCCAGGGGTATTCTACCACTGACCCACATCCTTAGTCCTTTCTATTTCTTATTTTGAGACAGGGTCTCACCAAGTTGCCTAGGCTGGCCTTGAACTCAACAAGCCCCCTGCCTTGGCCTCCAGAGTCGCTGGGATGACAGGCGTGTGCCATCACGTCTTCTCCCATCTCCAGCCTCTCCAGTGGACCTCACAGCCCACTCTGCACACAGCTTTTCTCCACATCTGCTTCTGTCTAGAGTTGGGTTGTGGATCCCCGCAACGGTGACCATCCTCCATGTGGCAGAGCACACGCCATCACAAGGAGAGTACAGTAGGTAGTGAAGGGCACAGACCAGAGCCCAGCTGCCCAGCATCCATGTCCTCACTACAGAACTGGGAATAACTGTCCCTGCCTCAAGGCACTGTGACTTGTAACTGAGGCCCTGTGTATGTGTGAAGCACACAGACAGTGTGTGGCACTTAGTAAGGTCTCTGTAACATTAGCTCTTGCTACAGCAGGGTGCAGCTTTGCAGGTTATCAGATACTTGCATTTCCATAGTCTCACTTCACCTCATGACACCCCTGTGAGGGAGAAACTGGCACCCAATATTACACATGGGGAAACTGAGGCCCGGGTAACAGTGTAAGGGCAGAGCCAAAGACGCAAGTGTTTGTGGGACCAGGTTAAACATTCCTTCTGAATAACTGCCTCCTGATGGAACAGGAAGTGATAGAAGGGCACCCTCACTCTGTCCCTTGAACTCCCAGGCTTGGCCCCTGCTCCTCACCTGTGTGTTCACCTGGAAACCTTGTCCTGTTACCAACTCTCTCCAAGCCAAAAACACACAGGCTCAAGTCTGTGGGAAGGGTCACACCACCACTGTCTAGTCACAGTCCGGGACCGGCCTCTGACATCAGGGCTGCGGGTGGCTCTTTCCTCTCCCTGGCCCATACTCCATGCTCCCCTAACATCTCAAGCTTTAGAAACCCGGCACTGCAGCAAGTGCTCTGAGCTCCTGCAAAGGCCCTTGAACTTCTAAGGTCCACTTTGCTCTTCTCACCACCTTCCCCAGAAAAAAAATCTCTGAACCAGACCAATTACCTAAGCCTCCTCGCCATCCCCAGCTCACCAACCCCATTCCCTTCCCCGCCATCCAAACCAGCTGCTGCCCACAAGAGCAGCAGCCCAAACTCGAACCCCAGGCTGAGGCGGACAGCGTAAAAAGCCCTCCTCATCACCCTGCCCCTACCCAAGGGGAGATTCGCTACCACTGTCCATGCATTAGCGGGTAAAGAGCTGAGACCTGAATCCAGTTTGGGGAGAGGACTGACAGAGGGATCTGGCTGGTGGGGAGAAATCATCCCATCTGGGTTAGTTCTAGGATGGGAGAAGTAACGCCCATCAGGCAGGGGTCCGTCCCACTTGAGGATCTGCCAGCATTGCTTTCCCCTCATACACTTGATCCTTCATACCTTCCAGAGGGACTGTGCCCTTGGGGACCTGGACGCCTTCCTCTCCCTCAAATCTTACCTCCAGTTAATTATCAATTCCCACCCTGGAACCCTTTTTGAATCGAAGACTTCCTCTCTCCTGAATGGTCTCTCCCTTGGTTCAAGCCTGTATTCCTTCTCTCCTGGACAATTTCGACACCAGGACCACCCTGCCTAGTTATCTGCGTGAATGACACCCCCCTGAATTGTGCAATGTACACCCGCCTCTGTGGATGAATGAGCGGGGCCTCCACCATAGCCTCTTTCATGAGCTGACCCTCCCTTCAGTCTCAGCAGGACCTGTGCCTCCCTCAAGCAGAACCTTGCCATAGCTTATTGTGTTCTCTATTTATCTTCTTCCCCCAGGGATCCTATTTAATTCATCTTAGTACCCCAATGCTCAGTGGAGTGCCTGGCACATAACAGCTGCTCAATAAACATCTGTTGAATGACTGCATGTAGCCTCTCCTGGATCTACACCCACTTTTGTTGTCTCTCCCCTGGTGCCACTCTTATTTCCACACTGTCCCCCAGAGATATTATCCTAAACACAAAATTGGTTACATCCCTTGCTGCTTAAAAACCTCCATTATGTCCCTGCTGGTGACAACAAAATTCAAAATCCTTACCTGGACTGCCTGCATAACCAGGTCCCCAACCCCCTTTCCACCTTATCTTCGGCCATCCACTCCCTAGCACACAGCATTCCTTCTCTGAGCCGGCCAGACCTTTCCTTTACTAGGGTTGATGTTAAAGGAATGCTTCTTCTCACTTTCTGGAATGCTTTTCCATTCCATTTTCTATCCTTTTTTCCTTCCTTCCTTCTTCCCTCCCTTCCTTCTTTTCTTCTTCCCTCCCTCCCTCTCTCTTTCTCTCTCTTTTCAGTAGGGATTGAAGTCAGGGAAGCTCTGCCACTAAGTCACATCCTCAGTTTCTTTTTATTTTTTATTTTGAGACAGGGACTCTCTAAATAGTCTAGATTAGCCTCAAACTTGCGATCCTCCTGCCTCAGCCTCCCGAGCATTTGGGATCACAGGGGTCCACCACCATGCCCGGCTTCCTCACCATCTTTACCTGGGAAAACGCTCTCTGTGTTATAAGCTCAAAGCTCACAACCAATTCCACTGTGAAGCCCTCCTAACTTGCCCAGGCAAAGTGAGTCATTCCTTTCATGTTGTCCCAAACAACAGAGAGAATTTACAACTCTGTGTTTGTAGAGTTCAGGCTCTGTATTATCTATTTAATTTTCCCTCACAGCAGTGCCAGAAGATAGATACCACCATTTGACTAAACCTTAGCTCATTCATGCGAAAAACTTGGGAAAGTTGGAGCTGGAATTTGAACCCTGGTCCACCCAATCCCTGCTCCTGTTTCTTCTCCATTTCAGCCCTCCTCACCTCTGTTATGAGGCTTGTTCGCTGTGCTTTTCAGCATTTCTCAGCTCACATGACTGCTTCCCCTGTTAGAGGCAGGGTGAGAGACTGGTTCTTACTTGTGTCTGCGTTCCTGGAGGCCAATCCCAGAACTGGGCTTATAAAGGGCCTCAGTAAACGTGCTTAACTGAACAAGTGAGTGCATGAATGAATGAGTGAATGAAGGAAGGAAGGAACCGAGAGTGACATCACTCCCCAGGTGTGAGCAGAGATGGAGGAACTGTCCTGAGGACAAGCACACAGGGGAGGTCCAGTTTCAGGCTCTCAACAGGGAGCCTCTTGTGCACCAACCTTCTTTTCTCTTGAGCTCTGCCTTCAAAGCAAATCAACAGCCACAAGGAGATGGCCTGGTTGCCAAAAAACAGAAAACCAAACACATCAAAACAAACCAAAAAAAAAACATAACAACAACACCCAGAGGTGACAAGCACAGGTCTCTATAAAGAACAAGACAGACACGTTCCCTGCCCTCTGGGACCTCCCTCTGAGACCAACACACAACACAGGTAGCAACATCTAGGCCATTTGGAAAGAGGGCCTGGAAATAGACAATCCGAACAGTGCATGACCAGACTGTATTTACAGCACGGGCCCAACAGGAGACATGAGGCAGTGGGGAGGGAAAGGGAACAACTGCGCTCAGCAACCAGGCCCCTCAAGACAGTGGGCGCTGGGACAAATGGAGAGACTGGAGAAAAAAGCCCAGCCTGATGAACTGGAGCCAGGTGTGCTGTGGGAGAATCTAGGCATATGGAGACGTGAGTGCACGCTCGTCCTGGCCCCCGTCCCCCAGCCTGCTGGGCTCCCACATCCCGCTCGGCCCTTGCTGCTCCCGCGTCCTCCAGCCTGAGTCTCGAGCCAATGCCGCTAATTGTTTTCTCCACTGGCCAACTGGTGGGAACGAGGGGCCATAAAGGAAGCAAACAGCACATGCTGTGCATCCAGCAATTTTACTGTTGGCAATTTGATACAGAAAAATAAAACGAGGACAGAGCTGCAGGGTCAGTAAAGGGAAGTATATTTCCAAGTGATTTTTTTTTTCCCTCTTTTACTGCCGAGCAGTCAGGGCTCCTCTTTGTGGACAATTCCATCCTAAGCCAGACGCAGGCGTCCTCAGCAAAGTCCAGGCATTCATGACGCGAGACCGGGCAGGCAGAGCCTGGGGAGGGGTGGTGATAATGGCAGAGCCTCAGTGTTGGAAGGGACAATGGAGGTCACCTTGTCCAACCTCCCTCTCAATCGGAAGTACCCTTCCAGCATGCCCAGCATGTGGCCATCCAGGCTCTTCCTGAACCCTCTCGGGCTGCAGGGCTTGCTGCCTCATGGAACAGCCCTTTCTACTCACCAGCAGCTCCAGCTATTAAAAAGCTGTTCTTTATGTCTGTGGAATGCCGTCTCTCTGTAATGCCACGGCCCTTCATCCTAGTTCAGCCAGTGAATAGTTATGGAGGACCTGCGATGTATTCTAAATTCTGAAGCAGAGGGACACACAGCTAGGTGTCCTGCATGTGACCTAGGATTTTTCACTTTGGAACCCCAGACCCTTTGGAACCCCATTTGTGTTGAGTCTTCAGTTTGTGAGATCTCTGTGTGCTAAGATCAGTTTTTCCTACTACACACCAAGAAGTATCCCTCAAAAGAGGAAGAGAAAGTTGGGGTGGTTCTGGGGACTGAACCTAGAGTTCTACCACTCAGCTACATCCCACTGCTTTTCACTTTTTATTTTGAGACAGGGCCTCCAAAAGTTGTGTAGGGCCTTGATAAATTGCTGAGGCTGGTCTTGAACTTGTGATCCTCCTGCCTCAGCCTATTGAGTCCCTGGGATTACAGGTGTGTGCCACCGTGCTGGGCTAGGAAGACAAAGGATTAAAGGGTCCCAGAGATGCCGGTCTCTTTCATGTCACCTGTTTTATCTTCCACACCACAATACCTATCCCTAGTTATAGGTTCTTGCTCACTTATTATCCTCTACCCACTCCCAACACCACTGACTGACCCCCTCCAGCTATACCAAGGCACAGTCCTCTTTGCCTCATCTCAGTTGGATCCCTAGGGAGCAGAGCAGGGCAAGCCACATAGAAGACTCATGAACATGTGTTGAATTGAGGACTACATGGCTGGAAGCACAGGATGCAGATTGCACAGAGGAGAAGAGCTGAGGTCTCTGCACAGACCTCTTCCACAGGCAGGAAGAAAGAGTTGGCCTCCCTCCCTCATCAGCCAGCAGATGGGTGGCAGGCCTGAGGAGAGCCTCCTGGGAAGGTTTGTGGGCACAGAGTCAGGCTGACTCAACTATAGCCACCAGCAACTGGCATACTGGTCCTACCCGGGTCTAGCTGACAGAGTCTAGGACTATTTCCTGGGGGCTGGGGAGGAATGTGAGTAGTGCAGGGGGTGAATCAGGGAGGCATCCAGGACTTAGACCAGAGCACAGGTAGGCAGGCAGCTTCTCTGGGCCCTCAGGAGAGATCTGGGGAACGAGTACATCACGTTCAGCTGCCATCATGCCTGCTTGAAATCCCAGCCACGAGGGAGGATGAGGTAGGAGAAGCTCCAGGTCAATCTGGGCAACTTAGCAATACCCTACTTCAAAATAAAAAATAAAAAGGGCTGGGAATGTTGGTCAGGGATAGAGCAGCTGGGGTTGAATCCCCAGTATAAAAAAATTAAAGAAAGGAGAGACAAGACTTGATGGATGACAATAATTAAAACACTGGTCACTCACTGGACACGTGTGAATGCTGGGCACTCTGCTAACTACTTTATGGACAATGAGTCACTTAATGCTCACAATCCCCTGAGAAGTCAGTATGATTGACCCCTCCCACAAATGCAGACAGGGAAGCCTGGGCAATAATACAACTTGGCCATGGTCCAATCCCAGTCTGTTGAACTTGAACCCAGGCGTCCAGGACTCCAGATCTGACCTTGCACCAGAGGGCCCCATGGCATCCTCTGAAATTTGTCTACCATAGGAGATCTGAAAGAGACACAGGGGGCCTTCAGGGACACAGCTGAGATTGATCCCAGCCAAGGACCCATTGAAGTTCAAGGCAAACCCCACAAGGCTCCTCAGACAGATCAAAGTCACACAGCTCAACTGCTGGCCACTCTTGTTCAGTGAGACTGCCCCCACTGGCTCACTCTACACATTCTCTCCTCTCTCTCTCTCTCTCTCTCTCTCTCTCTCTCTCTCTCTTTTTCTGGCAGTACTTGAGGGGCGCTCTACCACTAAGCTACATCCCCAGCCCTTTTTTATCTTTTATTTTGAGACAGGGTCTCACTAAGTTGCCCAGGCTGGCCTTAAACTTACAATTCTCTGACCCCAGCCTCCTGCAGCTGTCAGGAGGCCTCAGACATTTCCAATCCAACCCCTCACTTTAAGAATGGAGGATTCAACACCAATGGCTAACCAAGGTTACTCCAGGCTCCCTGGTCTGTGGGAGTTTATCCCCACCATCAAGCCATATCCCTTTCATGGGATGCCCTTCCATGGATTCATGAATCCCCTCCATGGACCCTGTTCCTTGCCTAAGCCTGGAGAGATCCAGGAGCCTTCTCAGATTGCCCTTATTCTTCAAGTCCCTTCACCATTTATAAATACGGGTCACCCAGTAGATGAACATCAATACGTCCCATTGAAGCCGGGCACAGTGGCACACACCTGTAAGCCCAGAGACTCAGGAGGCTGAGGTAGGAGGATCACAAGTTCAAAGTCAGCCTCAGCAACTTAGTGAGGCCCTAAGCAACTGAGTGAGACCCTGTCTCTAAATAAAATACAAAAAGGGATGGGGATGTGGCTCAGTGGCTAAGTGCCCCTGGATTCAATCCCAATACCACCCAAAAAAACAAACAAAAACCAAACAACTCTCTCTTTATATAAATATATATATATATATAATATATATATTACATATATATTATATATATAAAAACTCTTTCTCTCTCTCTCTCTCTCTATATATATATATATATATGCGCGCACACACACACACACACACACACACACACACACACACATCCCATCAAGGTCCAGTTTGTAAAGAAGCTGCACATCCTTCATCCCAGAGTAGCTCCCTAAGCCCCTGAAAAATCCCCAACTCCTCCCAAGCCAGCTGATCCACATACTTGGTGCCTCAAGCTTACCATAATATCCATCTGGATGGATCAAAACCAGAAAATAAGTCAAAAACAATAACAAACAAATGAATGACTGAACTGTGGAATTCCATACTGATTCTGTGCTCCAGGGGGCACCATTTGCATTGTAGTCTATGTGACTCATGTCCCTTGACTAACAATGTCAAGGCCCAAGGTCCCTTCTATATCTAAAACAAAAAAACCATAATACTTTTGGAGTATTCCTAGTATTTCTAGGTTTTGAGTGTCAATTTAGAGAAGTATCTCTCCACAGCTTGGTGGTCTGTATTTGTTAAGAACTGAGGACTCTTTAAATATGTAATATTAAGTTTAGGGTTAAGAAAGCTGGTAAACTGGGTCTTTGTCATTTGCTTTAAAAAAAAAAAAAAAAAAAAAAAAAGAACTGTGTAAATTCTATGAATGCATGAATCCATCCTTTGGCTCTCTGGAGTCTTTAAGTTTCTGGGATTTTGAGGTGGGAAAATGTCCCCGCATGCCCTAGTACTGAGGGTTGAACCCCGGGGCACCCTACCAATGAGCTACATCCCCAGTCCTTTCATTTTTATTTTGAGACACAGTCTTTCAAAGTTGCCCAGGCTGGCTTTGAACTCGCAACCCTTCTGCTTCAGCCTCCCAAGTGGCTGAGATTATAGGTGTGCACCACCATATCCGGTGGTAAAATGTCTATTTAAGGGGCAAAAAGCTATGTTCCTCCCAAATAATTGGCACTATTGCTAATGGGATATAGATTATGGCTAAAATCTTCCAAATGTCCAATTAGTGTTATTAACCATATGATGTGCATCTAGCAGGGTCATGGCCTATCTCCTTCAATAAGGAGGTTCACTGAAGGTCTAAGAGACCATAAACTGGTTAAAAAGAGTCAGTACCTTGGGGTCAGAGGCCTGAGTTTGAATCCCAGTTCTCCCTTCACTACTCTGGGTCTTAACACCTTCAGAAAACAGGGTTAGTAATTCTTATTTAACAGGGCTCTATGAGAATTTAATTAAATGGGTCAACAGTAAGTAGAATATCTAGCAGTGTCTGGTGCAGAATAGGTACTCGTTATGTATTCATTCTCTCCCTGTTGATTTCCCTCCTTCCCCCGATCCACCCTCTTGGTGTGCAGGGTGGGCTCTTGTCTCAGTCTTAATACCCTTGTCCCTCTACTCATGGTGGAAGCATGCCCAAGACGGTGCAGAACGCTCTGCGATTCTTGCTGTCAGGCTGCATGTGTGCAGTTGCAACTGTACATCAACATACAGCATCTGGACCTCCCGATGCTGTGATACCCTGCCCGGGGGCCCCAGTCCCAGGGGGGCTGTTCTAAACAGGTTTCCTTCTAAAAGAAAAAAGAAACTGACGGATGGTAAGTAATTGATCCCTTAAAAGAGGCAGGGTAGGCGCCTGAATAGCTACCTAGCCAGAAGGCAGTGAGGGATAGCTCTTACCAGTTCCTGCTTCAATTCCCAGATTCCAAGATATGAGACATACCCAAAGAGGTGGAAGAAAAGAAGGCAAGGGGGGAAAGATGGCAAAAAATAAATGCAAGTGCTGGTACACACACAACCAGTTTAATATAGATGTTTGTTAGGTAGAAAATATAGAACAGAGAGAATTTAAATGTTGATTTCCTTAGCATGCTTGAATTTCTTTACTAAAAAAAATAATATTCATTTATATCTGCTGGGATGAGAAGTAAATGTGCATAAGTAAATTATCTTCAGTAATTACTGGATATCCCCATATCCAAAACCATGTCCACTCTAGCTATCTAAACTGTAGATCATCCACAAGGATCCCTGTCCCCCGATCCCTCCTAACTGTGTAATTGACACCAGGACTAACATAGGAATAGCAAGCAATAAGAATCACTTATGTGGACAGGAGTGGGGATACACACCTATAACTCCAGGGACTTAAGAGGCTGGGGCAAATTGAGGCCAGTCTAGGCAACTGAGCGAGAGCTTATCTCAAAATAAAAATTTTGAAAAGGGCTGGGGATGTAGCTCAGTGGCAGAGCACTCCTGGGTTCAATCCCCAGTCACCTCATCTCTCTCTCTTCATCTCTCTCTCTCTCTCACACACACACACACACACACACACACACACACACACACACACACACACCATTTATGTTTGATGAACGGATTATAATTCACAAAGTACTTTCATGTCCATTTTATTTTTCAAACCACAAAAACTCATCCCAAGGAAACTGAATCTCAGAGAAGCTCAGTGATTTCCTTAAGGTTACACAGATGGTGAGATTATAAATTTGAACTCACATCTGACTACTTGCTATAGTTTGGATCTGAAATGTCCCCCAAAGGACATACATTGAAGGCTTGGTCCCTAGCTCAAGGCACTATTGGGAGGTGGTGGAACCTTTAAGAAGTAGGGCCTAGTGAAGGAAGTTAGGTCACTGGGGACCTGTCCCTGAAAGGGATATTAGAACCCCAGATCTTCTTCCTCTCTTTGCGTCCCAGTCACAAGAAGGGAAGAATGGCTTTCTCATCCATGTGCTCCATTCATGAGTTCCTTTCATGAGTTACTGCCCCACCACAGGCCTAAAAGCAATGGAGTCCACCATCCAAAGACTGGAATCTCCAAAACCGTTAATGAAAATTGAACTTTCCTCTTTTTAAAGTTCATTATCTCACGTATTTTCTAACAGTGATAGAAAACTAACACTCCTAACACACATTCTCTTTCCCCTAAACTGTACTGCAAAGTAGAAGTCCAGATAAATGGTAACAGAGGCTGGACAACAACTCCCTTCAATTTTGGACATTTGCTTGGGATCCTAGTAGAGCTTGGGTTTGGGGAATATAAAGAAAGCCAACTACTTGGATATAAAGTAGAAACTGAGAAAAGGAAATCTGTGGGAAATCGAATCAAAGAAGAGGATGAAAACCTCATCTTGTAGCTGGGCCCAGTGGCATAGTGATTCAGGAGGTTGAGGCAGGAGGATTGCAAGTTCAAAGCCAACCTCAGCAACTTAGTGAGGCCCTAAGCCTCAGCGAGACCCTGTCTCTAAATAAAATATAAAAAAGAGCTGGGGATATGACTCAGTGGTTAAGCGCCCTGGGGTTCAATCCCTGGTACCAAAAAATTAAAAATTAAAAATTAAAAAAATAAATAAATAAAACTTCCTCTTGTAACTCTAGCGTTGGTTCCACAGTGTATAGACAAAGGCTATACAAGAAAGAAGACTCTGCAGTGTCAGGCTGAGACAAGAATTCAACAACTTCCTGAATGGAGTGGTGGTGGAAAGGTCAACAAAATGAACTACAAGACGAGAAGAGAAGGGACAGTGGGGGAATGGCACCCAAAAGCTCAAGACCCGGCCCAGAGCTGCAGGGTGCCCCTGGAAAGGGAAGGTGGTGCTCATGGGTGGTTGTGATATCTCCTGTGCAGTTGAGGCTCAGGGATGGTGGTGGGGTGCTCTCAAAGGGAAGAGGGATCCCCCATCCTTTCTGGGGATGATCTGTAAAGACTGGGGACAATCCGTGAAAGGGACTTTGTGAAGGGTGAGTTCTTCCTCCTAGGGGCAGCCTGCCTGGAGTTAAAGGAGGGGCTACAGAGCACAGTTCTTCTCAAACATGCCAGGAGGGCTTTAGGTGGACCGATGGACCTGCTTTCTAACCTCTGCGTTCTCTTCAAGAACACAATTCTAAAATTCTGGATTCATTCCCTTGTGACTCCTATTACTGATCCCAAAGAAAAGGGGATGGGGTCCCAGTTCCCTTACAGACCATTTACATCAAATACAACTTTTATTTGAGCACCTACTATGTGACAGAAACTGAGGCACTAGAGGAAAATCAGCCCCACCCTTAGTGAGTCCCCACACAACCAGCCCCCTGGTACCCTAACTCATCCGCCTGCTCCCAGGCCCGTGCTTCCTGCTTCAAACACAACCAGCTCATCTCCTGACCCCCACCCAGCACCTAGCCCTGCAGAGGTGGCCTCCCTCCCAGCACAAGAAGAATTCCTGCCTCTATTTCTCGATTCTGCTCTAGTCTCCCCAAGAGATCCAGTCCCCCAGTTACCATCACATACCAAGTGTCTAATATCTAATTTTGTCCAGTTTTCTTCTCATTTGAATGTTTGATCTTTTCTTTTCTGGTACTGCAGATTGAACCCAAGAGCATTCTGCCACTGAGCTATATCCTCAGTCCTTTGTTGGGGGTAGGGAGGGTACCAGGGATTGAACTCAGGGGTACTCAACCACTAAGCCACATCCCCAGCCCTATTTTGTATTTTATTTAGAGACAGGGTCTCACTGAGTTGCTTAGCACCTCACTTTTGCTGAGGCTGGCTTTGAACTCTCGATCCTCCTGTCTCAGTCTCCCGAACGGCTGGGATTACAGGTATGAGCCACTGGGTCCAGCCTCCCCAGTCCTTTCCGTTTTTTATTTTGATGCAAGGTCTTCACCAAGTTACTCAGGCTGGCCTCAAACTTGTGATCTATTGCCTCAGCTTCCTGAGTTGCTAGGACTACAAATGTGCATCATTGCTCCCAGTTTTAAATGTTTTAAAAAGACTTTTCAGTCTATAAACTGGAGGTACGGGTGCACACCTATGATCCCAGCTACTGGGGAGGCTGGGGCAGGAAGGCAACTTAGTGAGACCCTGTCTCAAAATAAAAACAAAAAAGGGCTGGGGATGTAGCTCAGTGGAAGTGCACCCCTGAATTCAATCCCCAGTGCAAAAAAAAAAAAAAAAAAAATCAAGGCCTCATCCTCAAAAAAAGGTGATGAGTGACAGAGAGACACTGGATTAGGGGGAGTCTTCTGTCTTCACATAGTCTCTTTCCAACCACAACTGGCCCCCAGGCCTAAAGAACATACTCAAAATATACCACTGGAGAGTCAGGTCAGTTTCAGACACATGAAGGGAATCCTTATCTTCCAAGTCTCATGGACAGGGTGTTTGTGCCCAAACACGTTCAGCAAAGGGGAGAAAGGAAAAAGAAGGCAGAAGAGGTGGGAGGATAAAGGTATCTGCCATCAAAGAAGCGATGCTAGAACTGAAGGAGACTTTCCTACCTATTATTCTATATTAGGGAAGACATCGCACCATTTGCTTCCCATTACAGCCTTCAATTCCCTTCTCCTTCAGGGGACCTGAACCACAGAGCTGGCTTGTTGATTGGTTTGAATTTAATTCATTTGTGTAATATCCCTGTTCAGAATGATATCTAATTAACACTTTTGTTGGGGGGAATAAAACCTCCCATAATCATTAATGAATGGGGGAGGGGAGGGAAGTGTTTCCAGGCAGCAGCCTCCATTCTACTGGGCTGTTTGCTTGCTCTATCTTAGCGATGTCTTAATGAGACACATCTTAATAATGGGATTATTGCTCACTGTGGACTGGGATAAGCAGATGGAGTTTGAGATTTGATGATGGTACGTGATTCAGGATTCACACCTAGGGCTGGGGACTTTGGTTCCAGGATGCCCACTCCACAAGGGTATAGTCAGGTGCGGTAGGTGGAGCACACCTGTAATCTCAGGGACTCAAGAGGCTGAGGCAGGAGGATTGCAAGTTTGAGGCCAGCCTCAGCAATTTAGCAAAACCCTGTCTCAAAATAAAAAAAAGTAAAATGAGTTGGGAATGTAGTTCTATGTTAGAGAGCACTTGAGTTTGATCCCCAGGACCATGACAAACACACACACACACACACACACACACACACACACACACACACACACACGAGGGGTAGATGACTGTACAGACTTCCCCAAACACAATGGCACTCTTCAAGCTGCTAGGTGAAATGAGAGCATGAGTCTACTTTTTTCTGGATTCTTCACCTCCTCCAGAAGTAATACCACAGATTTGTTTATAATTTCACAGTTTGCAAAACGACTTCATAAATGTCAGTTCACAACTCTTTGGGGACGAACTACAACAATCCCATTTAATAGACAAAGAAAGTTATGCTTAGAGAAACTGAGGGACTCATCCAAGGTCAGGAAGTGAAGACATACTGGGGCTGAGAGTGGACATCAGAACTTCTGGCTCAAAACCCCAAGCTTCTTGTGGAGCAGAGTTGGCTTGCAGGTCACTGGGCATATTCTACTGTTCCCAGAGAAGCCCCATAAGTTAAAACCCTATTCAGGATATAAACAAGGCACTGGGATGGTTTGGCTCCTTGGGCTTCTAGTGGTTGAAGAATCATCTAAAATTACATGCAAGCTGAGTGTGTTGGGGCAGGCCTGTAATCCCAGCGTCTCAGGAAGCTCAGGCAAGAGGATTATAACTTAGAGATCTTGTCTTAAAATTTAAAAAGGGCTGGGGATGTGGTTCAGTGGTTAAGCATCACTGGGTTCAATCCCCAGTACTAAATAAATAAATAAAATTATATACAAGAGTGCAAATGGCATGTGCATATGAGGGGTAAGGAAGGAGGCAATTTGTAACTTTCATTGGACTTTCAAGAGTCTATGGCCCCACAGACTTGGGGTTGATCTTTGACTATGACTTCTAATGTGAAATGTAGAATCCAAAAAGTGGGGCTACCAATAAGAGGACCTGGGTTCTAATCTCCCCATGTTCATCTGGATGACCTTAGGTTACTTGTTCACCCTCTCTGGGTTTCAATTTCCATACCTGAAAAATGAGGATCATTAACTCTGCCCTGCCTAGCACACAGGGGTTTTATAAGGACCAAAATACATAAAGGAAAAAGAAAGGGTGGCTAGAAGAAAATGATGAGAAAGAAGTATTTTCACTGTTTACCCTTTTTGCATTTTTTGACTTTTGTACCATGCGCATTACCTCCTAAAAATATAAAATTAAAAATTTAACAAAAAAATACACTAAGCCATCAAGGTGATAAAATGCTTTGCACACACAATCTCACTTAATTCTCCAAACAGCCCTGCAAGGTAGAGATAATTTTCCCAACTGCATATGAGGCAACTGAGGCTCAGCAAGCTCAGATAAGTCACCCAGTGTCATGGATGTGACTCAATATTATCAGGTCGAGGATTAAAATTCATATCTCTCTGATTTCAGAGTTGCTACTTAGTGCTTTCTCTCCCTCCTATATTACAGGTGCTCATTCTATCTCATAAAAGCTCAGTGTTAAGAGATAAACTTGATGAATATTGGAGGAGAATAAATTGCACTATATTGCTACAGGAGGGCTAAAATTTTCCCAATCATTATCTAAATATAGGACTCCCATAACTACTTTCCTTACAACCAACCCAATTGTGCACTGGCTGCCTGAAGAAAAAGTATTAAAAGTACACACACATACACACACACAGAAACTTTTGTTATAGCAAGGAGAGAGAATTAGAATGGCCATTGAAAATGTACCCCATGATCTGGCACTGTAGAGATCCACCCAGGCAGCTTGGCAAGAGTTATTCATTCTGTCCCATCTCTAAAGTACACGTACCCTGGCCCTGCACAGTCTTGTAAATACTTCGCTGTCAATTCACATCATTGTTTTCATTCTGCTGGCTACATGTCCTGTACAGGTTTATCCATGTCAGTGCCTCTGACTTGGACTGCAGCCCCAGAGGGCAGGGGCCAGACCATACGCATCTCTTCATACCATATCCACACCGAGCCAGACACAATTATGTGCTTAATAAAGGTTTGTGCAGATGACCACAAAGATAAAGGTCATTTATTCCAACTTAAAGGGAAATGAGGCCTCCGGGTAGGGTAATTTTCAGCAGACAGTGCTGGGCAGTGGAACGTACACTAATACCCAGAGAAAGGTCAGGCTCTGCACCCTGCCTCTACCTGGTTCTATTAGATCGATGGCGAGAGAATTGGTCCCTCTCCATTATCAGTTTGTCCACCTATAAAGTGGAGATAATATCCACTTCAGGGTACTGCGGTAAAAATTAAATAAAGGGACTATGAAATCCTTAGCAAATGGAAAAATGCTATGTTCAATTACTTAGTTAAAAAGGAGAAAAACAGAGTTTGGGGGTGTCACCCAGTAGTAGAACACTTGCCCAGCACACGTAACACCTGAATTCAATCCCCAGCACCACAAAGGAGATAAATAAATAAATAACAACTGGAGCAAACTTGTAAGATGCTGTAGCATCCCAGGGTTTATCACCAGGAAGATGTCCTCTGGGCTTTCCATCCCCAGTGACAGAAACTGTCATACTCACTATCCTCGGTGCCTTGCATAAGATCTGATACAACATCAGCAAATGGGATGAATACTCTAGAGATCCTTGCAAAAGCTGGTATTAATTAAAAGCCAGATCTGTGACCGGCATGGTGGCACACACCTCTAATCCCAGCTACCTAGGAAGCTGAGGCAAGAGGATCACAAGTTCAAAGCCAGCCTCAGCAACTTATTGAGACCTTGACTCAAAATTAAAAAATAAAAAGGGTTGGGGATGTAGGTCAATGGTAGAGTACTCCTGGGTTCAATCTCCAGTACTGAGAGAAAAAAAAAAAAAATTAGATTTATATCCAATGTTGGAAACAACTAAAAAGGAAAGATATAGCCCAAATTCTTCCTAAATTTCACTGGCCTATCTCTAGCTATTGTGGGTGGGATGCACCACACAGCCACAGTCACACAATCCCTAGCATTAGGGAGGCTTAAGCAATAGCCCAACTAGTGCAAATTACCATACAAGGGTACCCCTGAGGACCCAGGCCCAGGCAGACCTGAGCAGGCAGACAAGACTGATCAAGTCGTGGTTCAACTGTGGCTGGTTTAGCACAAGATGAAGGTCAAGGATTGGTGGTTTAATGAGACAGGGCAGTCTACCCTGGATGTTCCAAACATGGAGGCAGGAGTGAGCAGACCCTATGGCAGTGGATGGTAATAGGCTAGTAACAGAAGTAGCCTCAGGAGAACCCACATGGGACACGGGGGAGGCAGGAGTGCGGCTCCTTTCTGAAGTAGTCTCTGGATTATCACATGTTCCCTGGGGCTGCCCCTGTCCTATTCCTAAGACTGAGTTCTATATAAGTGCTATTATTTCTTTCTGAAGGTCAAGTCTTTTCCAGACACCCTAATAGGAAGTGATTTGTCCTTGCTCTGAGGTTTCTGGCTATGCTACTCACATGATAATTCAGCATTTACTGACTTGATAGGAGAGGACACAAACATATTGAGGACCTACTACGCACCCAGTACTTTGAGTTCATCTAATTCTCCCCACACTTGTGCACTTAGTTACATTATCCCCATCTCCAAGAGAGGGTTAGGAGCACCATCTCCAGGTCAGTCTGTCTAACTCCAATCTCAGCCGTTTTGTCACATCTTAGCTGTGAGACTTTAAACAAGTGACCTAACTTTGTGCTGCAGGCGTCCCTTCTGTAAAATGGGGATAATAATTACTCTTCTTGTAGGATCACTGTGAAAGTCAAATGCACTAATATCACTTAAAAAGATGCTTGGAAAAGCAGGTGCAGTGGGATATGCCTATAATTCCAGCTACTCAGGAGGCTGAGGCAGGAGGATCACCAAGTTCAAGGCCAGTCTGGGCAACTTAGTGAGTCCCTGTCTCAAAATAAAAACAAAAAAAAGGGGCTGGGGATGTAGCTAAGTGGTAAAGTGCTCCCAAGTTTAATCCACAGTAGTGGAAGAAAAAAAGAAACGGGAAAGAAAGATGCCTTGCACATGGTTAGCAAGTAAACAAACTGATACTCAGAAATTTGCCCAAAGGACCAGGGATATAGCTCAGTTGGTAGAGTGCTTGCCTTGTGAGCAAAAGGCCCTGGGTTCAATCCCCAACACCACAAAAAAAAAAAAAAAAAAAAAAAAAAAAAAAGAGAAGAAGACATTTGTCCAAGACCTATAAATGATTATATCCAAGTACATGGCTTCAAAGTCCATACTCTTTCCACCTTCATGCAGTGTCTCTCTCATTCCCTGGTTTTTCTCTAAGGATGTTGTCCCTCATCTCTCGCCAGTACCTATTAGGTTATAAACTCCTCTTGGGACAGTGGTCATCTTTCCTTTACCTCTCTGTAGAGCATATTGCTCAGGGAGCCCAAACAAGCAAGTCCAGGGTCAGGTATATAGAGCACTCCTAGTCACCCAGCAGGACAGGAGTAGGGAGACTGGTAGACAGATCTGAGCCCAAAGTGCCACCTGTCCCCAGGTTGCCTTCTGTGCCTGTGAGATGTGGAAGGGAAGCATCCAGACCAGACACTGGAGAGGGAAAAAGGCCCCGTGGAGGAGTGGATAGAAGAAAGCCCTGCCTGTAGCTCCCTTCTCTCAGTCCCCTCTTCCCTCATGGTCTCTGCTTTCTTATGATTTACCCTAGCGGAAAGTAGCGCCAAAGCATCAAGAAAAATAGGTGCACCCCTCCACCATCACCCCTGGTGCATGTGGGCAGCCTGGGAGAGGCGTGGGTGGTGCAGGGCAGGGGCCCCCACTGCTGTCCTGCCAGCTCAGCACTCCCTCCTGCCCCTGCCCCACCCCACTCAGTGCTGTGGGCCTGGCTAGGGCATTTCTTTAGCCCTCCTGACCTCCTCCTGCCCGGAGGATGGAGGCATAATTAGCAGCCGCTTCTTCTGGGGAGTGGGAGAGCAGAGTGGCTCATTAAACTAGCCATGCGTGCCTCTTCTGCCTTTTTCCCTGCCCTCTCCTCTGCATCTCCTTTGCCCCCATTTCCTCTCCCACCTCACCCTTCTGGCCTCTGTAGGCTCCGGGATGCATGGCTCCCCTGCCAGGTTTATCTTCTCTCCTCTCCTCCTCTTTCTCTGCCTCTTTTCCCTGCCAGCTTTCTCCCCAGACCACCTTTCCAGGGCCCCTCCCCTCCTTTGTTTCCTCTCTCTGGCTGTGTGACCTTCTCCCTGCTGCATCCCTAGCTGGCTCTGTCCCTGGCTTCCCAGTTCTCATTCCTAGCATCTCCGGTCTTTCGCTCCACCTTTCTTCTGCTCCATTTACTCCCAACTCTGCTTTCTTTGTCTCTCTTTTCCTCTCCTTACTGTCTCCTCCATTCCCACTTTTATCCTCTTCCTAATCCCCTCTCTGCCACACTGAAATCAGTACTTGTGGACATTCCTTCGCTTTCCTGGTGGGAAGAGAATATGGGGGAAGGAGGCATCTGACTTCTCGCAACCTAAGTGCCCTGCTGCATTCAAAATCCACTAGTTGGTCCCCAATATGAAGCCCAGTGACACATAACATTTCATGGGGTTAGGGTCAAGGAGAAACCATCTCCACACAGAGGAGGCAGGAGCAAAGGCTTCAGGTAGGCGTCACCTGGATCATCTTGGCAACAGGTGCATCCCAGCCACATCTGGGCCATCCGCAGCTGTTGCTGAGGACTGAAGGGAGGACCTCTTTTTTGGATTTGGTTTCCATAGTTTAGGGCAAGAAGTTCCAACCTCTGAGGAGTTATTCAACTTGGTTTGCCACACCGCCCCCACTCCATCTAAAAATGTAGCCTGTGGTGAGCTGACTTTATTTCCAAGGTCAGTACAGGCCCAGTGGGGCTGGAGGGAGGGGGATTTGCCACAGGAGGTCATCCGGATGGCCTTTACCTGGCATGTTGCCAGTTCTACTATGAAAACTTATGCTGTCCAGTATGTCTTCTGCAACTGGAGCCACCCTGACCCCCAGGTCCACCATTCTAACACCACTGCTCATAATGTGAGTCCAGACCTGCATCTCCCTCCCTACTTTCATTTCCTGTCTCCTTCTTCCCAAGATGAAATTAGACAGCAGGATGTCTTTCCAACACAATAACTTTCTCTCTCTCTCTATCTCTCTCTCTCTCTCTCTCTTTATTTTTTTTTTTTTTTTTGCAGTACTGAGAATTGAACCCAGGAGTGCCCTACCACTGAGCTCTACCCCTAGCTCTTCTCATTTTATTTTGATACAGGGTCTAATTAAATTGCCCAGGATAGCCTCAAACTTGCAATATTCCTGCCTCAGCCTCCCTAGTGGTTGGTATTACAGGTGTGCACCATGGGCCTAGCTCCAGCACTATAACTGAAGGCTTCCTTCCTATTTTCTAAAATTGCACCTCTTGGCTGGGTGTGGTGGTACACGCCTGTAATCTCAGCTATTGTAAGTTTGAGGCCCAATTTGGCATTTAGCAAGGCTCTGTCTCAAAATAAAAATAAAGGCTGGGCATGGTGGTGCACACCTGTAATCCCAGAATCTCAGGAGGCTGAGATTGGAGGATCACGAGTTCAAAGACAGCCTCAGCAAAAGTAAGGCACTAAGCAACTCAGTGAGACTCTATCTCTAAATAAAATACAAAATAGGATTGGGGATGTGGTTCAGTGGTCAAGTGCCCCTGAGCTCAATCTCTGGTACCCAAAAATCACAAAACAAAACAAAAAAACAAACCTGGGCCTATAGCTTCGAGGCAAAGTGTTCCTGGGTTCAACCTCCAGTACCACAAAATAAAATAAAAAATATATAATTGTACTTCTTCTAGGAAGCCTTCCTGAACAGACTGCACCTTCAAGCTGGAAGAGATCTAAGAAACTATTTAATCCCATCTCAGTTTAGAACTAGGGTCTGGGCATGGTAGTGCATGCCTATAATCCCAGTGATTTGGAAGGCCATGGCAGAAGAATCCCAAGTTCAAGTTCAGCCTGGGAAACTGAATGTATCAAAATTTAAAGGCAAGTAAATAAATAAAAAGTGCTGGGGGTATACTTCAGTGGTAGAGCATCTCTGGTTCTTCAGCACCAAAAAAAAAAAAAAAAAAAAAAAAAAAAAAAATCCGAGTTATTAGAATTAGGGCCCTGAAAGCCAGAGCAGTTACATGATTTACCCAGTGCACATAGTGTATTAATGGCAAAGCTAAGAGAAGACATCGAGTCTTCTGATTCCTCTTCTTGTGTTCCCTCCATTGTACCAACCTGTCTGCTCACCAGAGAAGAGAGAATTGATGGTAGTGGGGAGAATCTGGTGGTCACGGGATTTCAATTATTATGCTTCCTGTTCTCTGCCTCAAAGTACCTCTCTCTATAGTCGGTCTCTGCTACATTTCAGACCAGTGTTGTTGATCTTAAATAGAAACTTTCTTAGCTGTGAGCACTTGGAAGGCAGGTAACCATATTGTATTCACCTCTGTTTCCTCAGCAAACTAACAGTGTCTGGCTCTCTATGAACGCTTGGCAAATTGAAGCTAACTGAAATGAAGACATACTGTTGATTGTCTAAAACTACAGTCTTCCCCCAACCCTCCAGCCAGAGGGTGAGGAAGCTTCTTTGTAGACAAGGATGACAAAGCGTGGCCCAGGCCCTAGGGAGCCTCTCAAAGGGGGTAGTGGGAAGAGATCCTCAGGACACAATTTGCACTTTTTTTGCCTTTTCTGAAACCATGGGGGAATGGTATCACCGTCTAGGCCAGGAACTTTGCATTTGGGTGGCTTACTTCATGGCTGCAGGCCATGGAGAAGGGAGGGTAGGGGCCATACGGGCTCCCAGAAAGAACTTCAGAAGACACCTGCAGGCTCTAACATCATCTAGGGTGGTCGATACTAGCTCCTCCCTGCTCCTCCTGGACCCAATCCAAGATCTCTTGTCACTTGCACACACTGAACATATGCAGATGAGAGTTCCCCAGGAAGAAACAGACTGGAAGGAGGCTGGGGCCCCTGGCACTTGGGCAGAAGGTCTGCAGATGTCCTCATACTTGTCAAAGGAATTGCGGATGGCGGTAGAGTTGCCTAGCTGAGCAGTACTTGCCTGAACACTTGGGCCCTCCCTCCCTCCCTCCTTTCTGATTACATTATTGTGCAATTTCTTCTGGAGGCTGTATAGGGAGTTTAATCATAGGGCCTGAGATTTGGGTAGCTGGAAAGGATCTGAAGCAAATCCTGACTTCATACCATAGGAGGGCGACACATGTATTATAGGGATCCTGGGATGTGTGTTAAGGTCCCTCTTATCCAGTGGAGCCCCTTGGGCACTAGATGCAAAGTCAACAGGGAAGCAGAGATCAAAGTCTATGGGTGGTACTTAGCTGTAACAGAAAGTGCCCTGGTGAAGCAGGAGGATCACAAGTTTGAGGACAGCCTGGGCAATTTAGGAAGAACCTGTCTCAAAAGAGCACCCCGGGCTTCGATCCCTAGAAGAAAGAAAGAAAAGACAGAGAGAAAGAGAGAGAAAGAGAGAGAGAGAGAAAGTCCTGGAATGGAGCACTATAATGGGAATCCTAAATCAGGGCTTCTAGCCCAGACTGGCTCAGAGTCAGTTGAGTGGCTTAGGGCCAGGGGTGGTTGGAACCCTTCTCAGGTCTTCAGTTTCTTAATTCAGGAACTAGATCACCTCTATGGTCCCTTCCACATCTGACACCCCAGCATACAATAGTTGTTTAGCACAGGTCAAAGCTTGTATAGATATCTTCTGAGACTCCTTTCCTCCAGATATTTAAAATGTTCTCCACACCTCTGGCATACCCCAGGCCTCATATGGATGATAATGACACTTCTTAATCCTCCTAGCTTCTTGCTTTTTGCCTTCCTCACTTCTGGGTGCACAGAAATTGAAACGGAGCTTCTCAAATTCCATTACATCGACCTCCTTCTGGAGAACCCACAAAAGCTTCCCACTAAGAATCCAGGTGCATAAGGGTTTAACAACTACCCACCAAGCCTCACCAACCCCAACTGCACCCCCACGCACCTGGAGTGCATTGTTCTTCCCCCGCAATCCGTGCCCTGTGCCCTGTCCCCTCCTTCGGAGCCCTGCTGCAGACATCTTTAAGGAAGTCTGGCCAAACCAGCACCATCCACGCCACACCCAGGGCTATTTCCTGTCTCTTCAGTATTTAAGGCCTAGGGTTGCATTATATTTATCTGAGGCTGTTTACATATATCCTGGTAGCAACAGGCATAATTTGCCTCTGGGACTTAGAAATGAACAGAAAGCACTAAGGAAAGTCCCTTGCCTAAAGCCCATAAAGAACCAGGGGTAGACGGTGCAGAGAGATCTGGGGGAAAGAGTGAATCACATTTGGGAGCAATGGTGCACATCTATAATCCCAGGGACTTAGAAAGCTGAGGCAGAAGGATCCAAGTTCAAGGCCAGCTTGGGCATCTTAGACCCTGCCTCAAAATAAAAAATAAAAAAGACTGGGGATGTAGCTCAGTTAATAGAGCACCCTTGGGTTGGATCCCCAGTATCAAGAGAAAAAAGTCCCTAATCGGCAATTGCCTCACCCACTGAGCCTGGGGGGATTGGGGTGGGGGGAAGACTTTAGTCTTCCCCAGGAAAGGGAGGAGAGAGAAGGGTTGAAAACATTTTATAATGTATCTTATTATAGAAGCTATTATAACCTATGGTAACCTATTATAGAAAGCAAATAGTTTCACTCAAAAATCATGTATATGCACATTTCTTTTCAACCTCAATTACAGACTTACACAAAAAGCTACAGCTAAAAAGAGCCTTTGGCTAGCCCAACCTCCTTATGTTAGGAGTTACTAAAGCCCAGCAAGGTTAAGCAACTTGTTCAAAGTCACACAGCTCATTAACAGCAGAGTCAGGAAGGAAACTAAGATAAGAGTAAAGGATCAAACAGGATACTTTCCACAACACCACGATATTTCCACCAGTTGATTAAATCACAACGATCAAGGAGTTATATTGGTATCACACCGTCAACCTGATTCTGCATTTTTTAAAAAATGGAGAATCTGCACTATCATGCAGTAAAAAATCTCTCCTGTTCATCTACCAGAGTCTGGATAACCAAAGAGGGTCACACAGGTCTTAAGAAGAAAAGAAATCCAATAATCCCATCCTGAAGCAGAATTTACCAGCTCTGGGATCCATCTTCTGTTCCCCGCACCCTCCCAGTACCGGGGGTTTAACCTAGAGCTGCTCTTCCACAGAGCTATCTCGCCAGCCCTTTTTATTTTGAGACACGGCCTCACTAAATTGCACAGGCTGGCCTTGAACTTCTGATCCTCCTGCCTCAGCCCCCCTATCCTCCCGAGTAGCTGGGATTACAGACATGTACTGCCATGCCCAGTGGGATCTGGCATTTTTGACTGAATTTTTGAGGTTTGGGTTGAGAGCCTTCCTAGATGCCATCCTACAATGGCCACTTTCAGATTGCACCCTATGCAAATCCCAGGACACTCAGCAAACTGAGAAGAAAGGATTACAGAGGACATGGGCCACTACTTCTTCCTCCTCAGACCTCTACATCCAACTGCACTTTAAGGGGGTCCCCATCATCAATTACAATGGAAACAGTCACATCTCGGTTAACCACACCACTGAGGGAAAGCAGTGGTGTGGATAATGCAAAAGTCATTTCTTTTTGGCATCGGAAAGCATGATAATGAATTTTTAGCAGCACCTAATTATGTGCCGCGGAAGATAATATTAAAAAAGTGTTTGCATTCTCTGAGCACGTATTAAGTGATAGTGTGAAGAGCTGAGTTGGAAAAGGAACCAGACTTCGAATTAAACCTCATTATGGGGGCCTAACGAGTGGATAATCCACCCTCTAAGAACTGGGATATTCACTCAACAGGAATTTGTGTGAGCCTGTGTGTATTTATTTACTATGGGGCTGTCACTCTCCTATGCAATGAGAGAAGAGGAAAGAGAGGCAGGCAAGTTACAAATGAGAAGTCATTTTCTCAGTCCTAAGGAGGGTTGGTCTCCTGCAGGAGATGGCGGTAAACAAGGCCCTGTGATGAAAATGGAACATACCGTCCAAGTAGGAGCCATTTGCTCTGGAAGCCTAAAGGAAAGAAGAATTAATTCTTTGCCGGGGGTGTGGCAGGGGAGTAAGGAGACTGCTTTCTTGTGGCTTCTGAAGTGCCTCTGGAAGTCAAATCCCAATGGAGGTCTACACTGCCCAGGGAACAGTGAGGTGGTATGACCTGGTGTGCTGGGAGGGTGGCTGGGATAGGAGAAAGACTCGCCTGGGTTTCCCCTTAGAGCAAATGCAAATTTTGTTCTAAATCTGGGGACCGACCCCTTCTAGCACCCCTTCCCTGCGCTCCGTGCAGGGTCATCCTTTATCTCAACAAGACAGTTCTTGCCTAGGTTCTCCAGAGGCAAGTTCCTCTCCACTTGTTATTCCTCAGAGCTCAAAAATTCACCCTGGGAAAAACATTCCTATCCCTGTCCACAGTGGTGTGTGTTTGAACCTCAAACTTACTGGATTCTGGGCTAATTTCTCTGGGATTCCCAGACCTGGGGCTTTCTCCACCTGGGCATTGTTATGTTTGAGGTCTCTCTCTTAGGGGACAGCCCCTCTACACCCTTCTAATTTTGCTGCTGTTTTAAAACTGAAGGGAAAAGAAGATGGAGAGGAGGCAGTTCTCTCTGCCTCCCTGCCTCTTTCCCTAGCTCTGCGGTTAACGCTCAGCAATGATCCTACAAGCCTGGAATTTGAGGAATTTCCTGCCCCCTGCTCCCTGGAAGAGCTGAAAGAGACCTAGCAATTAGGCCTGGAGTTTCCACTCCTGCCTCCCTCCACCCAAGCTAAGTGGCCCAAGTGAAAAGCAGCGCCCAGGGGGCCAGTGTGGAGCTCAGACTGGATTGTCTTCGGCTTGAACGTCCAGCACAAACGGCACCCCACAAAGTCATCCCAGGTGCCACCCCCTCTCACCCACTTCCAATCACGCGGTGCCTCTGCCAAAATGCTCCACAGCCTTTCCTCTGCCTGAGTGTGGTAGTGATAATACCAATACAGGACAGACAGAGTCAATCCCCTCCTGAAGCCACCTTGTCCTTCTACAACTGTCGAGGGATAATTCGATGCTTTTTTGGTTCGTTTGCTTTTGCCTTCCCTTCCTAACACCGCAGGAGCCCAGCCTGCCCGGGCTCTTTATTTCCTCCCCCTCCAGCCCGTTCCTCTGTCTTTTGCCCCTTCCCCCTCTGTTCCCCTGAGCCCACACGTTCTGCCTTCTTTGCTCAGTATCCGCTCCAGGCCCAGAGACAGGCGTGCTCCCGGGCAGCATGTCTGTCTCTGGGACTTCTAGAAGGCAGAGGGGAGGTTCTGTGCCTCTGTTTCAAGCCAGAGATATGGGGACAGGAATGGGGAGGATGCTCCCAAGTCATCTAAATGAATCTTATGTAACTTTGCTGCAGCAGCAATAACAGAAGCAAATTTCTCTTCCTAATTATGTTTTGTTCTGGCTAATATTAAAATTGGTTCATATTCTCTCATGACACATCAATCGATGGCTGGATACCAGGAGCTGGGGTGAAATCAGCCTAGGATTTAAAACACTTGCCACAAATAGTTCTCAACCTGAACGAGCCAACAGCCTCAATGTGGACTGGATGCAGAATGGGATCCTGTCCCCTCCTCTTCCCCTCTGTATTCCAGTCCTCCCTGAGGTCCAGGTATCCGTTTTTGTATTCACATCTTCAATCTAGCTGTCCACTCGCTCTCTCTTTTTTTTTTTTTTGGCAGTACTGGGGACTGAACCTAGGGGCACTCTACCACTGAGCCTCCTCCCCAGACCTGATCATTTTGAGACAGGGTCTCACTAAGTTGCTGAGGCTGGTCTTAAATTTGTGATGCTCCTGCCTCAGCCTCCTAGTTGTTGGAATTACAGGTGTGCTCCACAGCGCCAGGTTAGTTGTCCCATTCTTAACCCTTTCAACAGTGCTCCTGCCCCCCTTGGTTTTCATTCTTGCTCTACCTCTGCTGTTTTAAAACTGGATCTTGTCTGCCCAACGTCCCAGAGCAGCTGACTGGGTGGAACCTGGTCTCACACCTCTCCTCCTCCCACATCACCTGCCCTCTCACCACACTCTGCTCTTGCCCACCCCCATCCCCTTCCAGGGGACCAGGACATCAGGGCCAGGAGGCCTCCCACCTGCCCACAGGTCTCTCCCAGGGCCTCACCTCAACTCCACTCCTCTCTTACCCCCTCTCAGCAAGCAGTAGGCTGGGAAGGTGGGGCAGCACGTGGCCCAAGGCCTCCAGGCCTGTCCCCCCCACTCCCAAACACTCTTGGCAATTCTGACCCTGGATGAAACTAAAATGGCAGTTTCCTGCTTCCCCTTCCTTCCCGCCCCCAGTCCTTCCTCTCAGCGCATTCTACCGGCCTCAGAAGAACAAGACTCCTGTTAAAAAGGAAATCAAAGCTAGTCTACTACTTCAATGGGAATGTTCACTATCTCTAGATTTCCTTCAACTCTCAAGATTTTTGCCTTCTGAGGTTGAGAGTTGCCAGTTCCCTCACTACCCCGCCCCACTTCACATTCCCTTCAAACAAAGCTTTTCTGTCAGGTTTTTAACCCTGATGAAGATTTTTAACTGGAATCCCTTCTTCTTCGTATTCTTTTTTTTTTTTTTCCTCCTTTCCCCCTCTACTCTCTAATTCTGAAAGATCTTTTGTCTTCTTAGTAAGAAAAAAAAAAAAACAACTGAGGGATTGGAAGGGGTGTCTTCCCCCTCCTTGTAAGTAATTGAGAAATAGGTTTTCTGTTGTTTGGATAGAAAGAAAAAAAAAAAAATCAATGTGGAACTATGTTCTTTCTAAAGAATTTATTTTAATAGAAATAATGGAGAGCTGGAAATAAAAAGGAGAGAGAGAGAGAGCTGGGTCAGGCGTGGTGGCTCACACCTGTAATTCCAGCAACTTGGGAGGCTGAGGAAGGAGGATCACAAGTTTGAGGCCAGTCTCAGAAACTTAGCAAGGCCCTGAGTAACTTAGAGAGACCCTGCCTCAAAATACAAAATTATAAGGGCAGAGGATGTAGCTTGGTAGTAAAGCACCCCTGGGTTCAGTCCTGGGTACCAAAAATAATTAGTTAATTAGAAATAAAGGAGAGAGATCTTGAACATGTGAAAGGAAAAAGAAGGTCCTTGAGAGGGAGGGTGAGGTTAAAAGGGTAACAGAGAAAATGAGAAAGGGTTGCAAAGATCTTCAGAAGGAGTGGGGAGGGTTAGAAGACATGCCCATTTCCTGGACTGTGCAGCCACTCAACAGCTTCTCCAACTTAGAAGTAAGAAATGAACTAGAATCCCACCCTAAACAGGAAGAAGAGCTTAAAGGGTCCTGGCACATCCATAGTACCTAAAAGTGCCTAGTACATAGTAAGTGCTCAATACATGTGGATTTAAAAAAAACAGAGCTGTCATGGCAATTATTTTTTCTTCTTCTTTTTCCTTGCCCCCCAGGGCCAAAGGAAAGGTCCAGTGGAAACCAACAGACCAGAAAGAAACCAAGAATTCAGGGTTGGCCTCCCCTGAGCTAGGGCATGGGGGACAAGGCTATTCAACAGAGGTCCCCTGTGTCAACCCCTCATCTCACCCTTCTGTCTTCCTGAGACTGTACTCTCCCTCATCTGGCTAGGCAAAACTGATCCAACGAAATGCTGTCAGCTCTCAATAATTCAAACATGGGATCCTCACTTTGGAGATTATCCATGGAAAAATCTTAATCCTGGGCAGGCTGATTCCCTTTGCCACCCAGGATGTTTCGGTTGTCAGTCTTGGTGTGAGCAGGGAATTAGAAACTCATTTAAATAGCAGTCCAAGTCAACTCTAATAAGCAAGGCAAATCTGATTATTATCATCATCGTTATCACCATGATGCATTCCAAAGTTTGGAAAAAAAAAAAGGTTAAAAAAGAATCAGAGAGTGGGTGTTGTCCATGTCAAGGCTCTCCCTTCTACTGGGTCAATTGGGTGTTAACTATATTTACAGACGGCCTTTACTCTGGACAGCTCTCTGCAGCCTCTGGTCCATCTTTACAGTGCCTCTAAAGGAAGATTAGAGACAATTCATAATATTTGTTCCTTAAAATAGTAGCTAACATTCTCATTGCTTTCTTACAATTTGCCAGGCACAATGCTACATGTTTCGTATAGTTTAACTCATTTAACTAGTTTACTCATTCCAAAAAGGATTTGCGGCAACACATTCGGACACCTTTGGTCAATGATACAAAACATAAATTAAGCCAGACATAGTGTGGCACATGCCTATAATCCCAGCTACTCAGGAGGAGGCTGAGGCAGGAGGATCGTAAATTCAAGTTCAGACTGAGCAATTTAGCAAGACCCAGTCTTCAAAATACAACAAAAAGAGCTGGGATGTAGCTCAGAGGGAATGTGCCCCTGAATTCAATCCCCAGTACGGCAAAATAATAGTCAGAAATAAATAAAATAAAATACAAATTAAGAGAAAAGACTAGACATTGGAAGGGCAGGGTGGTGATTAGGGAAGCAGGGAAAGTAAATAAGGACATGAGAAATAAATTGAGGTTGGGTTGGGGTAAAGCTAATGAACTAAACATATGCCATAGGATCCCAAATGCCTCATCAGAGACGATGGGAAGGTTCAGCCTTGAGCTTCCAGGCAGCCGATGCAAAGAGGAAAGATTCAAATTTTGTGACATAATTTATTGTATCTATAAAATAAGAACCACCCAATGACTTAGGAAAAGTACCGCTACGGAACTTTCACCAATAGATCCTCATAAAAGGACACTATGATGTGTTGAACCATATCCTGGATGACATCCCTACCATAAATATACTGAGGAGTTTCATGGGGCTGCTCTTTAGAACATTCCTCAGTGCAGGCTGGTGGCACCATGCCAGATGCTCAGCTCAGGAAAAGCAGTTCTTGAAGGGGCCAAAACCATTCGGTCTCGGTTTGCAACTCTGGAACTGTCTGGCTTAGTCCAAGGATAAAACTGAGAGTTCGTACAGGAACGGACTGGAGGTGGGTGACAACCGTGGGAGGGAGAGCTGAAGACATAAAACAGGACTCTTCCGACTCAGCTATTTTAGCCCCCAGCTCAGAGCTGCATCCTGAGATGAGAGGAAGGAAAGGACATCACAGCCCTCTCTGATATTCACGATTTCTTGGGAGGCATCTGAAGACAGGGGGAGGGAGAACTCAAAGGATTATTTCACTAAGGAGATGGGGCAAGGGGCCAGCCGGCTATTGTGATGTCTGGGGTGGATGAGGGGCCCAAGAGAGACTCATCTAAAAAAGAAGAAAACTCTCCCCACAGTTCCGGGGGAAAAAAGAAAAAGAAAGAAAGAAATGCTGCAGAGTGTACCTAACCCCATAAATATCAGCTTAGTTTTTGGCATCTTGAGGTCTGGGAAGATTAGCCTGGAAAAATCCTAAGAAACAGTCACAGAGGAATTGGAGGTGGCATTAGAGAAGGCCTGGCTAGCAGGTTTTCTCCTGGAGGAACAACCCAAGCACCCCCACAATCCAGTGGCAGGAGGTCACAGTCCACAGAGGTTGGACGTGGAGGCTGTCCTCACCTTTCTCCTGGAGCAACCCAGGAAGGGAGCAAGCTCACAACTCATTCATCAGGTACTCAATGTCCAGAAATCCTCCCATTTATCTGACCAAAGACCTCTTCACCCTACAAAGATCATATTTTTCTTAACAGGGAGGGAGAGAGTCTGACACGGTGACATAAACCTACTAAGCCCAGCAATTTGGGAGGGTGAGGCAGGAGGATTGCAAGTTAGAGGTCAGCCTGGGCAACTTGGGAAGATTCCATGAAAGGGGCTAGGGGTGTAGTTCAGTGTAGAGCACCCCTGGGAGAGATCCCCAGTACCGAGAAAAAAAAAAAAAGGTAGGGAAAGAAAACTTGTCCAGCCTTGGTGAGGTGCTAGGACTGGGGGCAGAAAATGGGGTGAAGGACTGGTGTGTTCCCCGGCTGCTTCTCTGAAATCCTCTTCATAAGCCAGGGGAAGGAGTGAAGGGTAAAGAAGGAAGAGAGGGAAGAGCAGGCTGGAATCTCAGGCCCAGTCCCCTGACAATGGACAGGAGTATGGAACCTGCAGCCTGTTACTTAATTATCTCTGAATGGTTTTTGTTCCTGGCTTTAAACATTTACCCCTATTGGGTTTTCACGGCTTCACAAGCTCTCTATCTCCTTTTCTTTGCCGTTGCCATGGCAACAACTCCAGGCGTACAACTGCTCTCTGATTTTAAATAAAAGTTGAGGTTTCTCTCCCCCTCCTCCTTTTCCTCTCTTACTAGGGATGAGGTTTCTCTCCTCTCCTGGCTTCCCTTCACCTTCCTCTCTGCCCTCCGCTTCCCCGACCCAGCTGTGTCCTTATCATCACCTCCTTCTCTCATTACCTCCTTCCACCTGCCTCTTCTCTAAGCCCTCTCCCATATCTTTGGGCTTCCAAGCTGGTCCTAATCCCCTGGTTGCCATGACAGCAAGAGGGGGTGCTGAGGAGGGATGGGGGCAGAGGTGGAAAGATAAGGGCATATCTGGGGACGGTGGGGGATCTGCTGACGTCTCAGGAGCAGTGCCAGCCTGTAGGCGCTCAGGACCATCCCTGGGCCTCAATTTCTCCAGTAGTTAATGGGCAAGCAGCTTCCTTCTGTCACCACCCAGCACCCCCAGAAAGTGCCCCCATCCACCCCCATACTGGGAACTGAACCCAAGGGCCCTACCAATGAGCCACACCCCCTGTCCCTTTTTTAATTTTGAGACAGGGTCTGGCTAAGTTGCCGAGGCTGGTCTCCAACTTGCCATCCTCCTGCCTCAGCCCTTCACTAGGATGATAGGAATGCGCCACTATGTCCTGTCCTGTCAGAAAGGACTTTTTGATCTGTGCAACAGGGGGGAAGGCAGGGCATCTGTGGAGAGACCTGGAGGGAGCAGTAGTTTTCCAGAGCATGCTGGTTGGCTGGGGAGGAGGAGGTTAAGGTGGAACTTCCAGTTCTAACCCCTGCTCTGGGGCAGTGAGTCACTCACCCTCTAGGTCCTGGGTTTTGTTTCCTGCAGTGAGGGGTTGGATTAAATCTATGAGTTTCCAACTGTATTCAGGTGTCCTGGTCATGGAGGGGCTGAGAGGCTGTGTGGAAGGTGAGCAGGCACAGCAAGCACCTGGTACCACCAGGACCAGGACTCCCGCTTTTACCTGCGTAGAGCAGAGATGTGGTGGATCCTTTAGTGCACCTTATCACAAACTTCAGACATTCCTAGAGGAAGTCAGGGCCTCCATTCATGCCCCACCCCACCCCACCCCCACCGCCACCAGTGGATTACCCAGGTGACTTTGCCACCTGCCTGTCTCCCTAGCCCAAACCTTGGATATGCAAGTCACAGCCTATATGGAAACCTTAACATTTCTAAAATTAACTGGACAACAAAATATCTCAACAATAGAATCCTCTTTTATTTTTTGAGGCACCGGGAATCAAACTCAAGGGCCCTCTACCACTGAGCTACATACCCAGTCCTTTTTATTTTTCCTTTTGAGACAGGGTCTCACCAAATTGCCCAGGTTAGCCTTGAACTTGTGATCCTCCTGCCTTTGCCTCTCGAGTCACTGGGATTATAGATGTGTGCTAGCATACCTGGCCTCTTTCTCTTAATTATATGGGGCATAAGGTCAAGGTTAAATATTTGGATAAAGGGGGAAATGGATCATGATGTGGCATTTTAGAAAAACCTATAGATGGGAAATCAGAGGACTTGATTTTTGGCTCCTGTTTTTCCTCTGGTTAGTTCAGTGGATATCAGGTCAGAAAATTTTACTTCCTGAAGTACATCTGAAATCATCTGGAGGATTTTTGTTGTTATTATTGTTTTGTTATTGTTTTGTTGTCTTGTTTGGTACTGGGGACTGAACTCAGGGACACTTTACCACTGAGCTGCATCCCCAGTCATTTTTGCATTTTTATTTTGAGACAAGGTCTTACTAAATTGTCCAGATTGGCCTTGAACTTGTGTTCCTCCTGCCTCGGCCTCCTGAGCAACTGGGGTTACATCATCTCATTATGCATCATCTCACTGGCTGGAGGATTGTTTATTGTTGCACCTGGAAAGGGAGGTGCCACTGTTTTTAGTGGGTAGAGGCCCAGGATGCAGCTGCACACACCCTAGCAAGGAAAACAGATCCCACAACAGGGTTAGCTGTGCCCATCTAAAGCAAGTCATTCCTATATTCTTTGTTCCAGTCTCTTGGCGTGCTGGTGCCAGGCACTGGGGAGCAGATGCAAGACCAATCAGAGAAGGGGACCCTGCCCGCAAGGACTTCACCTTACCTTACATTTTTAACTCCCAATGCTGCAGGTGGCAGAAGCTAGGATGTCGCACAATAGGATTCTTGAATCCCATGTCATCTTAGGAAAAGAGACTTGCACAAGATCACTGAGCCAAAACTAAGAAGACAGAATTTGAACCCAGGTCTCCTAACTACAAATCCAGGGCTTTTTAAATCACTCTGTACCATAAAATATTTGAGCTGGGCGTTGTGGTGCAGTCCTAAAATCCCAGAGATGGGGAGGCTGAGGCAGGAGGATCACAAGTTTGAGATCAGCCTCAGCAACTTAGGGCTAGGGTTATATAGCTCAGTGGTACACTGAACCACTGGGTTTAGTCCCCAGTATCATTAAAAAAAGAAAAAAAATGATTTAACAAAAAAGAAGTTAGGATTCAATTAAACAATAAGAACTAACTAATACCAAATTCTGAAAACACCTCAGAGACCATGCCACGGGTTCTACACAGATTATTTTGTGCAATCTTTTCCATCACTCCAGGTGGATGGCACTGTTCTTCTGCTAGGAGGTGAAACAGCTTGCACAAAAGTCACACTGGTTGGAGGGGGCAGGTCCTGGATTTGAACAGAGCAGTCTGAACTCCAGACTTGCCCTTTAACCCAGAAGCTGAAGAGCACATTCATTCTGGGCCTCTGGCATCATCAGCATCTTTTAGTGAGCAAACAAGCAGCCGGAGGCTCTGAAAGAGCACAAAACTCCTCTAGGAAGAAGCAGTCCAAGAAGAGGTAAAAAATCAGGCCACGGACTCCATCCTAAGATCAACTCTAAAAATCAACCTAAGATCCTCATCTGAGATCCTGAGATCAGCCCTGAGGAAGCAGGGGGCGGGAGGTGGAAGATTTGATATTAAACAAACAAACAAACAAACAAAAAGGTTAGGCCTGGTGGCTCATGCCCTAATCCCAGTGGCTTGGGAGGCTGAGGTGTGAGGACTGCAAGATTGAGTCCAGCCTCAGCAACTGAGTGAGACCCTGTCTCTAAATAAAAATAAATAAATAAAAAGGGGCTGGGTATGTGGCTCAATGGTTGAGCACCCCTGGGTTCAATCCAAACAAACAAACAAACAAACAAACAAAAAAACCCACAAAGGCCCCAAGAATCAAAATTTCAGGAAAGTAGAGGGGTAGAGGAATATGGAGTGGGACAAACAGCTGTGGTCATGAGAACAAGAAGAGGGCTGCCTCCAGATGAAAACAGAGAAATAGGGAACTTGCTGTTGGGGGAGGTTTCCAAGCGAGGCTGCTGGGACATGCTCACATCTGGCTTCCCTGGCTTCTCCTCCCTGGACTCTGCTTCCCTCTGATCCAACCACCCTGGCTAACAAAATTTCCTGACTCACTCCCTCACCTCAACACCCATGCAGGCCAGAGAAAGGGAAGTGCCTACACACACCCCACCCCATCCCATCCCACCCACCCTGTCTAGCCACCGTGTCAGGGGCTGTCCCTGAGGAAGGGACAGGCTAACCCTCCCACAGGGCAGTCCTTGAGGGAATTCTGAGGTGGCAAACGGAACACACCTCCCACTCCATCTGGAGTCTCTTCCAGGCTCTGCTGGGCTCTCTACACTTTAAAGCCTCCACTTCGCTAATGAGGAAAAGAGGCCTCATCTGAGGGCCCCAGCCCACAGGAAGGGGGGCCCAGGCATGGCTTCTGAAAGAGGCTGGTATTTGTTGTTTGTTAGTTGTGTTTTGTTTTGAACAAAACATAATCCGGGGCCTTGGGGAACTTGCAATCTGGCTAGAAAACTGAAAGGTCAATGCTTTAAAACCAAGTGTAAACTGAGCCTGTAAAATGAGATAAAAGGGAGGGTTAGTCGGGAAGGGCTCTCTGGAGGAGGAAAACCTTCTGAGCTCCAGTGGATGCCAGCGGTCAGAAGCCGGTCAGAAGCCAGAGGGAGGTCGTGGGGGTCTGGGCAGAGAAGAGTGAGAAGTGGAAGGCTTTAGTCTTTACAGACAGGCTCCCAGATTCCTGGGAGCTGGGAGTAGATGGCCCTGGTTTTCATTTTTTCCCTTCCCCCACAACTCAGCTCTGGTAGGCCTCTGAGATGATTAAAACCAAAAGAATTTTAAATGTCTGGAATTCGCTTTTCACCACTGATGCATTTTCTTATTTTCTCTCTCTCTCCCCTCCCTTGTAATTTCTCCTCTTGGGAGAGCTGTTTGCTTCACTCCTTTCTTCTGGCCCAGTT
Source organism: Sciurus vulgaris (assembly GCF_902686455.1). Taxonomy (NCBI): domain Eukaryota; kingdom Metazoa; phylum Chordata; class Mammalia; order Rodentia; family Sciuridae; genus Sciurus; species Sciurus vulgaris. The sequence goes on along the minus strand of NC_136461.1, from coordinate 118,695,882 downwards.
TGCCCCAGGATGATTCCCAGTACACACCAGTTAACTTTGTTTTGATTTTGGAGAAGAAGAGAGAGGGGGTTGGGTGTCTCACAAAGAGGAGGAAGGAGGGGCAGGGTGGAGGGGCCTTGATCTTACTGGCTAAAGTTCCCAGAAAAAGAAAAGAGAAGAAATAGCTTTCAGGGAAAGAAATCTGCCAAATATTTATGTTCCCACAAGACTCTGCAAAACCTTTTCATAGACCAAAGCTAAAGTTCAGGGCAAAGCCAGAACATGTTTCTTCAGGGAGAAAATCTTATCAACACGCACACGTAAGCACCCACACCCTTGGTCAGATCCCCACGTTCCTCTAGCAGGCTGGGCCATCCCCAGGACAATGTGGGTGTAGGTAGGTGTTAGGGGGTGTGGTACAGAGTTCCAGCTCACCTTACCCCAAGTCCAGACCACATCTGAACATGTATAAAACCTTTGCTTCCACTCTGGTTCCTGAGCAAACGCTGCTCCTCCTGGGATACCCCTGCTCTGGCCCTCTGAAATCAGGACCTCTGGCCATACATAGTTCACAAAATTAATCAGAGAGGTCCAGGGCCTCATTAGGGAAAGGCCAGTCCTTTTGGTGGACTCCCACAAGACAGCAAACAGTCAGAAAATGGCAGCCAGAAAGAATCCTGGAGGTTAACCTTCCCATTGTATGATAAGAAAACAGACCCAGGTCACTGAGTAGGGTCACTCCATTAGGGGCATAAATGGGGCTAAAAGCCACATCTAGACTAGCAAGGACTCATCCTTTCTTCTTCTTCTTCTTTTTTTTTTTTTTTTTTTTAAACTGGGGATTGAACCCAAAGGTGCTTTACCACTGAGCTACATTCATTATTCAGTCCTTCATTATTTTGAGACTGGGTCTTACTAAATTGCCCAGGCTGGCCTCGAACTTCCATCTCCACCCTCAACCTACTTGGCAACTGGGATAGCAGCCCCCACCTCCTCCTTTAGTATTTGCAGAAGCCCAGGCCACAAAGACTTGCTGAGACACAGGAATGAGGGATAGAGAACACACGCTGGAGGTTTGGATCCCAGTTAGACGCTCTGTCTAACTCACTGGATAAACTTTTATCTTGGGCCTCTCAGATCCATAATCTGGACCTGTGGTCTCTCTGCTTCTCTCTGGGTTGGAAATCCAAGGAAAGCCCTGCTGGCACCGGCACTGCTGTGGGCGCTCAGGTCCAGAGGTGAGGGCCCAGCAGGAACAGCATCCTCTCCCTCCCTTTTCCCCTTATTTCCTGTCCTGTGCTCTGACCCTGTGGAGACTGGGCCCATCCATGGTTAAGAACCAACCTTTTCATTAGGCTGGGTAGGACATGCCTGTAATCCCAGCTGTTTAGGAGTCTCGCCCTCTGGCTGCCAGGATCAGCCTAGGCAATTTAGTGAGACCCTGTTTTTTTGTTGTTTGTTTGTTTTCGGTTTTTGTTGTTTTCAATTGTTGATGGACATTTATTTTATTTGTATGTGGTGCTGAGTCTTGAACCCAAGTGTCTCACACATGCTAGGCAAGCTCTCCACCACTGAGCTACAACCCCAGCCCAAAAACCTGTTTTAAAATAAAATGGGGCTGTGTTGTGACTCAGTGGTAAAATGCCCCTGAGTTCAAGTTCAATCCCTATTACCAAAAAGGAAAAAAAAAAAAAGAACAACAATAACAAAAAGAACAGAACCTTTCTCAGTCAATCTGACAAGGCTGGATTGAATTTGGTGTGGCTCGGACACATTACTCTCCCTGAGCCATGGCAGTTTTCCCTACCTCTAAAATGGGAATGATGAGCAGGTTTGGAAACACCTGGCACAGCCTCCACCTGGGAAAGGAAGGCTTAAGCTCTCTGGCCTCTCCCTTCTTCTGACCTTATTACGCAGTGAACATTCCCTCTTCTTTTCCATGGCTTCAGGTCCCAGTGTGTGTGTTCTGCTCCCTCCAAAGCAGAAAAGTTCCCAGGCCTGGGTCCTAATCTGAGGGCACTGCCGTCTCTTTCTCCTGTCATAGCCTCCCACTTCTATGCACCCCACTTCGCAGCACATGGGTGCATGAACTTTCCTTGGGACCATCTCCAGCTCCTCCTAGGCTTTCTGACCTATGCTCCTCCTGCTGTACCTCAGAGCAGGCCAAGGGAGCCAGAAGCACACAGCTCAGAGGATAAGACTGTGTCCCCTTGTGGGGCCCTCCTCAGCAGGCACCACTGGCCTCCTATCCAGTGGCAGGGCCTCCTGGGGCCTGATAGGCAGGCCAAGGGTCCTGGTTCCCGTAGTCTGTTCCCCATTGCTCTCCTCCCCATGTCCCTTTCTTCTTCCCCTTGGTCTCACCCACTGGCTGCCAGCACCCCCACCTTCCTCCAGCATGGCTCTGCCCACTCTCCCCTTCTCTCCTTCTTCCTCCCCACCCCCTCTGCTGCTGGCTTGGAGCAGGAGGTTATGAAAATGAGCTGCATGCCCAGGAGACTGTAATTATCTGCTAAGTGTGAAAGCCAGAGTGATTAATTAAGAGATAATAAAAAGAAAAGGAGGGCGAGAGGGGGGCCTCTCGGCTTTGCTTTGATGATAGAACCTGAGGTGAGCCAAGCAATTAGGGGAATCTTTATCGAGAGTTAGCTATAATCCACAAATTATCAAGCACCAAATGCTTCAGGAGCAGGGCGCATTTCACTCCTGCCGAGTGACAGACCGACAGACAGGGAAGGACAGCAGGAGGAAGAAGGCCTAGGGAGCATCTGGCTGGGGGGCAGGGAGAGCTGGAGCATGGGGGCCGGCGGCTCTGCTGGTGGACAGAAGCCACACAGCAGGCTGTGCAGATTGTCGGGTGCCAGACCACAGGCTGAGCTTCCAGGACCCCAGGCCATGGCTGTCCTATCCTCCTACCCTTGAAAAAGGGTACACTACCCCTGAACACAGGCAGGCTCTACACTGGAAACACACATAACTTGTCACTGTCTCCTCCAGGACAGGCCTCTGTACTCCTTTTGGTTGCGGGGGGACCAAAGGCCTACCCTCTTGGAGGATTTACATTCCACCCTGTCCTCAAGGGACCAGGAGTTGCCTGAGGACCAGACCTCACCCAGGGTGCAGGGCTGCCTGTCCATGTTGGCAGCTGTCACAGGCTGGTGTGAATGCTGTAGGGGCTGCACTCAGCAAGGTGATACCAGGGCTCTTAGCTCCCCAGAGCCTCCAGAGCTTTTCCTGGACTCCACTCTTTTCCCACCAAGCCCTCCTCCTACAGGGTGGTTTCCCCTACTTTTCTCCCTTCCTGTCACTCCTTCCCACCTGGTTCCATTGTTCCCTCTTGCCCTTTCCTCCATCTCTCCCAAGGAACTTTTCCTGACTGCCCAGCTGCAGTATTTTTAGTATTTTCTTTTTCTTTTCCCCCCACCCCCATCAGTACTGGAAATTGAACCCAGGGATGATCTACCACTGAGTTATACACCCAGCCCTTTTTATTTTTTATTTTGACAAAGGGTCTCACTAAGTTGCTAAGGGTCTTGCTCAGTTGCTGAGGCTGACCTTTGAACTTGTGATCCTCCTGTCTCAGCCTCCCAAGTAGTTGGCGTTACAGGAGTGCACCATTATACATGGTTTCTAGTACCTCTTCCTATCCTCTTCTGTGCAGATGCATAACAGGGTTCAAAATCTACACCCATTATTGTGATAATCTAGTTATTTGTGTTTTTATCCTCTAAATATGGGTTACCATCTCCCCTACTGTAATTACCTATCTAATAGCAGAAATCAAGTCTCTTCTCTCAAGTTCAGGGTCAGAGCTAAGAATCTACAGTTATCTAATAAGTCCTGTATCCCAGGGAAATGCCCAACCCCTTCATCAATTTAGGAGATTTCCAAAGGCAGGCACCCCATTGATGCCCTATCCTCTCCTTCTTCTGTCCACACTGATATTACTTGGTATCCACCCACACAAAGCTGGGCAGAGGACATCCCTGTGATTCCAAGAGGAAAATATTCCTGTAAAACAGATATTGATTGTGGGTTAAGCCCACCCCACCACCACCCTCTGTGCCCACTTCCCTACCTACCTGGCTTCAGGAGCAGATGCCAGTATCTCTCTCAGCCTGCCACCCCTGCCCCCTGTGGAGGGAGGAGGAGGGGCCTGCAGGCCATGGTTAGAGATACAGGAAGGACACCAGAGCTCTCAGGCCCCCAGCTGCTCTGAGCTGCAGAGAAGGGGAAATTGGACAGGTAAGGGCACAGTGACTCAGTCAGGTTCCTGTGAACTCCATCTTTCTGGCCCTGGCTGGTGACACTGAAGAGGGCAGTCTAGGTGGTTTGTCGGAAAGCAAATCTGACTCCTAATGAGAGAAATTTCTTTGGTTCACATGAGGCCTCAGAAGCAGCCTCACCTCTGACCTCTCTAGGCTTGTTTCTTAATATAAGGAACTTTGCCTTGAAGTTTGAGAAAATGTATCAGACAGAGAAGGCCGAAGATGTATTCTGTTACAGTCCCATTTCCATGCAGGAAATGGAAAGTTTTCAGGTTAGAACTTCCTGCTTACCAGAGAGTATCAGATATGAGAGTGAGTACAGAGACAGCTGATGAAACTCCTTTCTTTTTAAACATGGATGTCCTGGTTGACTCCCGTTAATTTGGTATTAAGAGAGTTATCTTGGGCTGGGGAGATAGCTCAGCTGGTAGAGTGCTTGCCTTGCAAGCACTAAGGCCCTGAGTTCAATCCCCAGTACCACACCAAAAAAAAAAAAAAAAAAAAAAAAAAAGAGTTATCTTGAAGCTGAGTGCAGTGGCCCATGCCTGTAATCCCAGTGATTTAGGAGGCTGAGGCAGGAGGATTACATGTTTAAGGTTAGCCTCTGCAATTTAGTAAGGCCCTAAGCAACTAACTCAGTGAGACCCTGCTTCAAAATTAAACATTAAAAAAAAAGGGCTGGGGATGTAACTCAATGCCCCCCTGGGTTTAATCCCCATACCAGAGAGAGAGATATTAATCTTAAGAGTTCAAAGATGCTGAGGGTTTTGTTTTGTTTTGGTAGTAGGAGGAATTAAACCCAGGGGCACTACAACTGAGCTACACCCCCAGTTCTTTTTATTTTTTAATTTGAGACAGCCTCACTAAATTGCCCAAACTGGCCTTAAATCTTTGATCCTCCCAAACTCTGGGATTACAGGTATGAGACATCGTATTGGCTGATGTTGAGGTCCTTAAAGAGTTGTCCGTCGAGTTTCGTTTCTGACATCAGGTTTTTTCTCCATCCAAGAAGCCAAATCTGATCCATCTCATCCCCTCCCTATTGACTATGAAACCCCTCAAGACTGATGCTCATAGTCTGCATGCATTCCCATGCACAACTGCAGATGGTCAAATGTGTAAAAGTTTCATGGGAAAGAAAAGAGGATAAAGGAGAGTCAATGGGTGTTCCTGTTCAAGCTTCCTCACAGAACCAGGAGATCCCTAAGGCAGGGGTCTTTCCTCTCTGACCTATAGATCTTCCTCAGCAGCCTCGCACTCTTACAGCAATGAAGATGGGAGGGAGACTGAGTCAGCACATCATGTTGGCTGAGCAATTGTTAGGTCATAGGATGAGAAGCTGACATACCCAGAGAATGCTCCCCACAAATCATGCCCCCAGTTGAGGACATCCCTTCCTTCCCAAGTCACACAATTTGCTCCTGACCCAGTTTTCAAGTCAAACCAACAGGGTCAAGACCCTGACAAGATGCTCTATCAAAATGATACCCCCTGAATCTCCCATTGAGAAGAATTATGAGGACTTTTCAATTAAAAAAAAAAAATGAATGGAAATAACTGGCTCAGGCATGGAAGAGTTTCCACCAACACACTGGCTGGTTGCTTTTCAACTTCGCAGCTGGCAGCATGAGTAAAGATCTGGCAGGGAGTGGGTGAGGTGGCAGGGAGGAGATGGACAGGTCAGTGTAGCAGCTGAGGACAGGCACAGCTGGGCAAGCTCTGCACCCTCTCTTGTCCCACAACCAGCTTCCCTAAAACAAACACATCAGGACTCCTGAATCAATGATCCATCAGGGCTGTGTTATACAACTAAGCTGGCTGAAAAGCGAATTCTGTTAATGAATTCTATTTTCTCTTGATTCCCATTAGAATGGCTGCAGATCTAGTTCCCTAGAGGAAAGCATCGTCTCACACCTCAAGAGTGTGGTCCTAAGGACAAGCAGCATCAGCCGCACCAGGAGTCTGGCACCAATGCACAACGTCCACCAACCTCCACCTGGCCCAGCCTTTCAGAATTAGAGTCTGCTTTTTTTGTTTTTTGTTTTTTAATATTTTTAGTTGTAGATGGACACAATATCTTTATTGTTTATTATACATATATATATATTTTTAATGTGGCACTGAGACTTGAACCCAGTGCCTCACACATGCTAGGCAAGCACTCCACCACTGAGCCACAACCCCAGCCCCAGAGTCTGATTTTTAAGGAGATACCCAGGTGTTTTGTTCTGCAGTTCTGGGGACTGAATTCAAGGGTGCTCTATTACCAAGCCACACCCCCCAGCCTTTTTATTTTTTTTATTTTGAGGCAGGGTCTTGCTAAGTTGCCCAGGCTGGACATTAAACTTGCAATCCTCCGCCTCAGCCTCCCAAGTTGCTAGGATTGCAGGTATGCACCACTGGGCCTGGCTTTCCCAGATGTTTCATAAGCACACTAAAATTTGAAAGCCTCTGTTCTAACACACACGATGAGTTGAAGCCTTCTGGAGAGAAAGTAGTTAAAATGATACTCAAGCTTACGGTTCACTGTTCTGAGTGCTTTTTTGGTTTTGTTTTTTTTTTTTTTTTTTTACCAGAGACTGAACGAGGGGTGCTTAACCACTGAGCCACATCCCCAGCCTTTTTTATTTTTTTAGATTTTTTGTAGCTGTACATGGACAACATGCCTTTATTTTATTTGCTTATTTTTATGTTGTGTTAAGGACCGAACTCTACCACTGAGCTACCACCCCAACCCCTCCCCAGCCCATTTTTGAGACAGGGCCTCGCTAAATTGCTGAGGTTGGCTTTGAATTTGCAATCTTCCTGCCTCATCTTCCTGAGCCATTGAGATTACAGGCGTGTACCATTGCACCGATATCTGAGAGTGTTTTTTTTTTTCAGGGCTTAAAATAGGTGGGTAGGTGAAATCACTCCATTTTACAGATGAGGAAACAGAGGCTCATTCAATCTCCAAATCTAAGACACAGACCTAACTATAAACCAGGGTGCTTTCCATTATTTCCTATGGCCTCCCCAAAGATCCCTGAACCCCAGAGAACAGGGATTACCCACATTGCTGGTCACTTCCACCATTAGCAAAGACTTATCTATATTTGGCCTGTTATTGGTTCATCTCTCATTCTATTGTTTCTCCCCTCAGGTCTGCCTTGGACTGTGTACTGTGAAAAGCAAGCACTGTGCAATATTAATAACTATGATTTACTGAGTACCAGATACTGTTCCTTAATATATTCTGAATAAGTCTGAATAAGTCCACAATGACCCTGTGAAGTAGGAATAGTCATCTGCATTTTATAGACCAGAAAACTGAGGCTCCAAGTAAGTGACAGGCAGAGAGGCTGAGCCTCCCACAGACTCTCTGGTTAGGAGGTCCTAGGGCATTCTCAGGGTTACATAGTGCCTTGATATAACCCTAGTAAGAAACCCAAGGCAGTGTGTACCAACTAAATCCCTTCAATTCAAGCTTTACAGGCTCCCTTCTCAATTTTCTGCATAAACAGAACAACTTGTCCAGATAATCCAGAAGCCATTTCAACTTGGCTTTGCATTGAATCTGTTTATTTATTTATTTTGCAAAGTCAGATTTTTCCTTTCTAATTATATTTGACTCACACTGACATTAAAATGAGTTTGCATTCTCACTTCACCCACTGACTCATCAGACATCCCAGATGTTTGCTGGGCGATAGGTACTTCAGCCTCGAATCCAACATCATCCACAGAGTACAGACCTGGGATTCCTCACAGCGGGGTGGGAGGGTTAGCAGGGGCAGCAGCCGGTTGGAGTGTGGGGGGAGAGATGGGCACAAAGGGCAGTGTAGGGTGTCTGGCCCCCACTCTATCCCACATTGAGTGCATTCAAGCGGGAAGGTGTGGGGGAGGGGCCGGGCGGGAGGCGGGGCTGAGTGAGGCACAGAGCAGCAGGTCAATTGCTCAGGGTGTGGGATTAAAACCCAGTTCTGTCCAGGCAGGAAGTCTCCCTGGATGTCTAGGGACTCAGGGACTCAAGACCCAGAGCTTCACTTGCCAAACTCCCTGTCCCTGGGTTTTTGCTTCTTGGAAAATGCCTTCTCCCACTCTGCTCTTCTCTTTTCTGTTCCCGCTGGCCCATCTCTGCTCCTTTCCTTTTAATAACCTCCCAGTTAAGCGAATCGAATGGGAAGAAGCAGTTAAAAGCACCTCCTGGCTTGACAATGCTGGGTAATGGAGCGAGCAGGGCCCCAGGCTGTTCCTGGGAGAATTCAGGAAGGAGGGGGCAAAATAACAACAACAACAACAACAACAATAATAATACCTCTGCTATGATGATTAGGAGAACAACGTTAATTTAGAAACCAGCCCTACTGGGTGAGGGTGGGGGTCGGAAGGAGGAAGCTGGACACAAGAGGATGGGAGATTTGGGGAAAGTGTGCTTTATATAAACTGCCTTTGTTCCTGGAAATCATAATCCTCGGGAGGGCCCGCGGCTCACTCCTTCGGATTCCTCGGCTCCTTCCATCCGGAGCAGGGGGTACAATCAGGGATTGTCCAGAGCCAGGATATCTTGAACGGCCTGCATTCCAGAGGCCGGGCAGCCCCGGAGCTCACATCTGTGCACGTCCCCTCCCCCGCCGGCTCGCGCCTCCGCTCCCCCTCACTCGGACAGTTAGACTTCAGCATTTTTCACATACCTCTCTTACAACCTTTATCTTATAGAATTGTCAATATGTGTTTATACTTCCATCTCACACCAGGCTAAGAATGCCTCAAGGACAGAGACTAAACCTCACTCACCTTTTTATCCCCAGGTTTGGTCTAGGACCAGCACGCACGCACGCACACACACACACACACACACACACACACACACACACACACACGAAAACAATGGCTTGCTTAGGAGCACAAGCTCTCACCCCCCAGCGGGCCCCTCTTCAAAGGTTTCCATTTGAAAGCCCAGAGCTCACTTCCTGGCAGAGGTTTTTGGAATCTCTAGGCTCAGCCCCTAAATGCACTTAGAGCTAAGGCCACTGACCAGTGCAGACAGCCTAGGATTGACCCTGAAGGTACTAAACACGAATTGGCCCTCCCGCCAATGGAATCAGATGTTTCCCTTGACTCTGGGTCCTGTAGATGTGGCCCAGGCTTACCGGGTACAGATGACAAAGGACCTTGACTCAGATTCAGGTATCTTAGAGGCTGCAGGGCTCTCCTCTTGGCTATCTCCCTTGAACTCTGTCTCCAGGCATCTTTATCTTATACCCAAGAATTCACAGAGAAAAAGACTTCCTCGTCCTCCCAAACTCAGGTCACAGATCAGAGACTTCCCACGGAGGAACTGATATTTCTCTGACTTTCTGCTCCTTTTGTCCGACCAAACCCTGATTATCTGTCTAGCTCATCTTTTTTTTTTTTTTTTTTTTTTTTTTTTTTTTTTAACTATAGGGGCTGCGAATTTCCACAGCAGCTTCAGCAAATAAAGAGTTTAAGAGGAGCCAGGAGTAGTAGTGACACACCTGTAATCCCAGGGACTCTGAAGGCTAAGGCGGAAGATCACAAGTTTGAAGCCAATCTGGGCAATTTAGCAGGATGCTGTCTCAAAATTTTATAAAATAATAACGAAGAGCTGGAGATGTAGCTCAGTGTTAAGAGCATCTCTGGGTTCAATTCCCAGAACGAGGTGAGAGCAGGGGAGAGTTTAAGGGGAGGAGAGGGTTTCACAAAGAGTGAGATAGGGACCATACCTGTTTCTAACATACCTTCTGCTTAAATATCAGAAGTCCCTGGCTCCCTGCTTCTTACAGGACAGTCTTTGACTTGGCCCTTTTGGGTACTGGGGATTGAACCCAGGGATCCTCTACCACTGAGCTATACCCCCAGCCCTTTATACTTTTTATTTTGAGACAGGATCTTACTAAGTTGCCCCCAGGCAATTTGATTGGGATGCTTCTGCCTCAGCCTCCCAAACTGCTTGGATTACAGGCCTGGACCGCACACCTGGTTTGGCCGTTCTTCTGGGGTCTGACCCTAGTCCACTGCTTAAGACCACCTCATTCATTTCTCTCCAGCCCACGTCCTCAGCCAACCTCCATGCAACCCAGCAGGCAGCCACACCTAGGCTGGGGAGTCGGCCTGACTGATGATGTTATCATTCTGCCTGCCACACCCACGTGGGGCCCAATCCTTAGGCCCACTTCCTCCAAGGGGCCTTTCCTAGTCACTAGAGCTCACAGCAAACTCCCCCGTCCTGAACACTCCAGCTCTGACCTGCACACTACTCCGGCACCACCAACTGCCCCCTCTATTTCTGCATTATAAGGAAACTTCCAGTATGTGTATTTTAACTTCTTGAAGGGGAAGGATCTTCTGCTATCATTTTTTTAATGCCACATAATTCTTACCACTATGTTTTGCGTATAGTAATGTATATTTGTTGATTTAAAAAAAAAAAAAAAGTTGTCCCCATTCTGTGGAAAAGGAAACTAAAGTCTACTAAAGTCAAATAACTTGCACCTAAATCGTGAAGGAAGATCCTTAAGGGCAGGGATAGTATTTTATTCATTTTGCGACACAAATACACAATCATGTGCCACAAAAGGGCATTTTCATCAATGACAGACCACCTATACGACTGTGGCTGCAGAAAATTATGTCACCTAGTTGATGCCACAGCTATTTTGGTTTAAGCAAGTACACTTTGTGATGTTTACCCGACAAGGAAATCGCCTAATAACATATCCCTCAAAATTGTCTCCATCGTTAAACAACTCGTGACTATACTTTTTTGCTGAGTGAAGGGACAAAGTTTGTACTAGTTCCACTCAGAATCCCTCAGAAGGAAATACACAGCAGAGAGAAAACAAATGGTTCTGTTCTCGAGAAGTCTCTATGGTTTCTAAACTAGCCTGGGGTAGGGCAGTCTCCTGGGACAGCCCTGCTGGGCCTTGAACAGCACCTCTGAGACTCAGTTTCCTGTGTCCCTTCCCTGCCTCAAAACCCAAGCCCCACAGGCTTCTGGGATACTCTTCCATCACCTTGGGAGGGGGCGGGGCAGAGGAATGAAGCAGCAGCCTGGTCTCCTGGGAAACTAATGGAATTTGCTGGAGAGTGCCAGAGATTTCCATCCTTGGATTTAAGACCTTCAATCCTGAGGAGGTTGGCTGACTGCAAGGCTCATTTATTTCAATACCATCCCAATTTTGTTAAATGGGCTCAAGAAGGGCAGAGAGGGATAGGACTGCAGACCCTGGAGAGGACAAAGGTTAATAAAAGTTGCTGAAGAAATTAAACATGGAGAAGAATCTGGGAGCTCCTTCCACAAGGGAAGAGGCTGATGCATGGTAGGGAGAGTGAGTGGGATGGAAAGAGGGAAGAGAACTGATGTTCAGTGGCAGGCCATATGGGAGTTAAGAAGCTTCCATCCTGGGTGCTCCAAGAACTCAATCAGGTTTGCCATTGTTAGAAAATCAGGGGTAGGAAGGTATAAAAGCTGAGGCTAATGATGCAAAGGGACATGAGTCAGAGAACCAGGATCTCAAGGGCTCTGACTTTCTCAATATGGAAGAGTGTGCATCCATCAGAGAGGACACAGAGCATGCCAGAGGAGGCAGGAAGTAGTGCCTTCCAAGACTCCAGTTTGAGGGAAAATGATACACAGAAATGTTACACTGTTGCACACCAGTGCATCTGGTGAATGGAAGGACTGGGGTAAAGAAAGAGATAACTGTCCAAATGCACATGAGGGTGAAAAATGGGTGTGTGGGAGCGTGCACTAGGGCATTGACTATATCATGTGCATAAAGTGAGCCTGCACCCATAGGCTTGCCTGCATCAGTAAAGCAAAAGAGATAGACATGTGGCCTTCAGAAGTTTCCTCTGGGATCCATCCTTATTTGCCACCCCAATTGCCCTACTGGCATTCCAGCCCTGGCTCTGTCACCTACTAGCTTATCTTATAATATAAAATCTTATTAACTTCTTTGAGTCCTCTTTGTCCAAATGTAAAATGGGATTAACATCTATCTTTACCAGATTGTTGTCAGTATTAAATTAGTTACTAATATATGCAAACACAAAGTAGGCCCTCCACAAAAGCAAATGGTCTTCTCCTTCACTCTGAAGGGTTGGTTCTCCTTCTCGACTCCTAGGACTGCCTCTCCTTGGCCTCACATTTCAGGATCAAGGACACAGAGGCTTCTTTCTCCTCCTTCACTGATGAGCCACTGCTGCACCCCCAGCCTTTTCCAGGTCAAAGCTCCTTCTGGGAGATTGCCAAGTCAATTGGCCGGTAACCCTGGGAAGAAACCCGACAGGAACTAGTAGGTCAGAAAGGGGCACAGCTTTCTCATCTCTGGAAGCATGGAGAGGAACTTCCCTATTCTGATGGAAACAACTCCCAGAAGTTGGGGATATTAAGGAAGCTGCCTTCTAGTCCCTCCCTCCAACTCTAACTTCAACCCTGTGGCAAGCCATGTAACTCTGTTTTAGTTTGGGGATGGAACCCAGGGTCACTTTACCACTGAGGTACACCACTGACTCTCTTTATTTATTACTTTGAGACAGCATCTCACCAAGTTTCCTAGGTTGGCCTTGAACTTGGGATCCTCCTGCCTCAGCCTTCTGAGTCACTTGTATTATAATAGTCATGTGCCACCTCCAGCTGAGAGCTGACCTCACATAACACCTTCCCTCTACTCTTGGCCAGGCAAGACACAGGCTAGGAAGCAGGGCTGAGGGCCTGATCAGGCAGGTTGGAACAAGGCTTCAAGGCCCGGGCCTCCCTGTGTGCCAGGCATTGGACCGATTTCTAAGCTGACATTTGCGAATGCTTCACTCCAGGCCTCTGTGTGCCTCTGAGCCTCTCCAGGAATCAGCCTTGGAAGTACAGGGATAGTTTGCAATTTGTAATTCACTGGCCTGTAAGGCTGTGTTTATTATTAGAAAAAAACATGGGGTTGCAAAACTTACTTGCCAATAAAATCCTTTTCTTTAAAAGTCATTTAGAAGCACTGTCATATGCATCAAGGAATAATTTAGCCATGTATAGTGGTGCACACCTGTAATCCCAAACATGTGGGAGGCTGACATAGGAAGATCACAAGTTCAAGGCCAGTTTCAGCAACTAAGCAAGACCTTGTCCCAAAATAAAAATAAAAAGGGTTGGGGATGTAGCTCAGTGGTAAAGCACCCCTGGGTTCAATCCCCAGTACCAAAAATAATAAACAAGCCTCGTTTTTTTCATCCATGAAATGGGTTACTGACAGAGTAGATCTCGGAGGGATTGTTGTATAGATTAGATTAGCTAATGCATAATTAGTAATTAGCATGAGGGCTCAATAAATGATTCATATTATTTCCAGATTGAAATGCACCACCTTGGAGCTAGCGTCCCTCATCACAGGAGAGCCCTGGCTCCTTATCACTTGAATGCCAACCCCCTTCTACTCTGCCCTCTCCACAAGTCCCTTCCTGTGACCTTTCTTGATGTCTTGAAATGGGGCAGGGGGTGTGTGCTGAGTTTTCTTCTTTGGGTTGGCCACAACTGGCTTCTTTCCATGAGATACAAAGCAGAGGTTGACTGAAGCCCAGGGCGAAGAATCAGGGGAGCTGGGGCTAGTAAACAAAAGGAGAATCCTAAAGAGAAGTCTGCACAGACAGCTCCACTACTGATCCACTTACATCAAAACCCAAAGCCACATGAAGCATTTACTGAGCACTTCTGTGCCAGACACTGTTCCATGCACTCTCCACAGATCAACATATTTCATGGCTACTGCAGCCCTATAAGGCGTTATGATTGTCCTCACTTTATAGATGTGCCAACTGAGGCACGGGTAGAGCACATGACTTGGTTAAGCTTGCATGACTACCAAGGTGGTAGCTGGGTACCAACTTGTGATTTAATCACCATTTAATCCTGCCTCCCTCCAACACTGCGGCAATGTCATCGAATCAATCCATTGATCAGATATTTAAGGGGCATTTACTGTATGCACAACACTGAACTAGAAACTATAGGATAAGAAATGAAGAGTTGGTCCCCATTTACATAATGGGGTCCTAGAGGAGTTTCATCAGAGCTTGACACTCTATGCATGCAGGGGATAAGGGCAGAGGGCTTCCTCACTCACCGCTACCCCACCAGAGAGCCAAAGGTACAACCAGGATGGCCAACACCCAGTTCTGGTAAGAAGGTGGGAAGGACTGGGTTCTGTCTCCTCCGGATTAGCTGATCTGGTTCCAGGACTGTGGCACCAAGAACTTGGCCTCCCTTTGGGTCTGAGTACTCACTTAGAAGACAGAAGGTGGAGTCCAATCAAGGTCAAGGAGGGGGACCCGGTATTCTGCTTTCCACCAGTCTCCCCTGCCTCTTCCCCAAGCTCGATGCCCTGCTTTGGGCAGAAGTGGGACATCTGGAGTGTGTGTGTATCCATGTGCAGAACCGGGAGGGGAGGGCCAATTCCCAGTACCTTCCCAGACTAGCTGTTCTCTGCCAGGATGTAGCTGTGCTCAGAGAGTTAAATACTGGGAATTTAGGAGGCCCTGGGGCCTCTTCCCTTTACCCTTTACTCCCCTCCAAAGCAATAGCAGGAATGCCAGGGGGAGCTCTGGGGATGAGAGGGACAGATTTTTTTCACCCTACCCCCACAGCCACCCCTCCTGTGGCGGCAGCTCCCGCCCCGAGCTGGCCTGTCATCCCACATTGCTCTGATTAGCTATAATCTTTCTTTTTCAATTTCTCCTCCCCGAGACTAGGGAGCGAGAAAATCTCCCAGAAAATGAATAAATATTTCAATTTTCGGCGCAATCAGTCTGAGGAGCCAGCGCATGATGGAAACGGGGGGAAGGATAATGGTTTTCATTTAGATAAGATACAGAAAATTATTTAGTGAAAAATGAAGATTGATGAAGCCCATTGAAATTCTTTAAAATGCGATTTTTATTTCTGGGCCTAGGCTGAATCTCCCCTTCTTGGCTCCTTCTCTCTGCTCCCCTCAATTCTGCTGCCTTCTTGGCCACCCCCAACCCCATCCCTCAACCCCATGGCAGCACCCTTGTTTCCTCCCTCCCTGCCCCGGTGCCTGGTCTAGAACTCCTCCTTTCTAAGGCCGGCGACTAAGGAGAGGGGGGCCTGCCACCCCACCCCCTAGCCTGTTGCCTTCTCCCCAGACTCCTGCTTTTTCCCTCCCAGCCTCCCAGCCCCTTGCAGAGCTTCCCCTGGACACTCGACAGTGATTTCCTCTCAGGACTATTCCCTCCCTTCCCTTTCTTTGGTATCCTCCCCCTCCACCCCAAATACTTTTGCACACTTTCATGAGGTCCAGCTTTCACACACACACACACTCACACTCACACACCACAGTTGGAGGCCAGGAGGTGGGAGGAGCTCCTGAGTTCCCCAGCCCCTTCCCCCTTTCCAAAGGGGGAGAGGCACACACACACACACACACACACACACACACACATTTCTTTCTGACCATTCCTGTCCCTGATTCAACCCACATGTCTCTCCTGTTTGCTAACTGCAGCTTTTGTTCCTTCAAGCCCATCCGTATCCATGTTGCTGACACGGGAGGGCTGTGAGAGAGGGACAGACAGAAGCCTGCCCCCAACACAGGCCAATACTGACCCAGCCGCCCCTCCCCCACGGCGCAGCCCTCCCCCACGGCGCAGCCCTCCCCCTTCTCCCCCTCCCTCACAGCCTGGCTGAACAAAGTCAGAACTTAAGTCATCTTAAGTCATCTTCCCAACTTTCTGCCAAGTGGCTGGCCTGGCCTGCCAACCCAGGAGGCCAGGCCTCCCCCTTTCCCCCAACCCCACCTCCCACTCTCACTCCACCAGATGTGTGAGCTTTCCCATACCTTAAGGGTGTTTTTTTGGGGGGTGGGCTGGATGCCCTGGGAGAAAAGATGAGGCTAGACTAGCCCCCACCAACTCAACTGGGCTTTGCCTTCGCAGCTGGGGTGGGGCCTGGCAAGGAGAGGAGGGGTCCAGTGAAACACCCCACCCCCAACACACACCCACAAACCAGGAAGGGAACTGAGCAGGGCTATGCCTGAGGCTCTTCCATGCAAGCGGATTTTCCTCTTCTCAGATCAGCCCCTACCCCAAAAGAGACCACCTCCTCCATTTTGTGGACTCCATAGGTGTCTGCCTGTGTGACTGTCTCTTCAAGTTTCTTTGTTTGCTCGAGGGTTGATGTATGTGGAAGTGTATGTGTGCATAAGTGGGTTCCATGTCCTTGTGAATGCCCGCCTGCATACATGAACTGTGCATATGAGTTTGGATGCTGGGGTATATGAATGTGCAAGTGTGTGCCATTTGTGGGGGAGGAATCTGTTTTCCTCAGATGTGTCTGTGTCTTTGTGTATGTGTCTGTCTCGTTGTGGGGTTCGTTTGTGGGTATGTCTATGTCTCAGTAGGTGAGTAGTCTGTCTCAATGTCTGTGACTGTTTTAAGTGTTTGTGTGCTGCTCTCTGTGTGTCAGCTCTATTCGGGGTGGGGAGTGGAGCTCAGAGGATTAAATCTCCCTTGGAGTCAGACCCAGGATGCCAGAACCCTCTCCCACAGACCCCAGTCCTGGCTGGAGTCTGGACCTTTGGTGTGTACACACACACACACACACACACACACCAGCCCTGCTCAGGATACACTAACAACATCCTCATCTCTCTCCACCACAGGCTCTCCCCTGCCAGTTCCAAATGAGCCCCCAGACATCAACTCTTTTGTGACCCCAAGTGGGTGCCAAACCACTTTCAGTGTCCCCTCCCCATCAGCCTCGCCTGAAGCTGTATTTGGAACTCCGCTCCCAGCCCAGAACCTCCCCCTCTTCCAGGGCAGCGGTTCCAAAACCCCACCAGAGGCCCCAAGCACTCGCGTTCCTCCAGAGAGGGCAGCCCCGGGCAGCTTAGAACCGCGGGTCAGACTCCTCTCCCCAACCCAGGGGCTGGGCTGGAGTAGGGAGATCCCTCAGCATCATCTTCGGGAGACTGGGTCCCCTGCTTTCCGCGCACCACCCCAAATCTGAAATCCCACCCGCTTTCCAGCTTTTTCTTTAGCTAGGGTACAGGAGTGCGGACCCCCGGCCACAGAGGGGCAGGCGGGGCTGCCGGAGGCTCCAAGAAAGACTTTGAGCGTTCGGGTCCCCTTTTCACTCCGACCCCGGCCCTCGCGGCCCCAATTCTCTGTTCTCCCGCGCAACCAGAGGAAACAACTTGGGCAAATCAACGGAAAACTCCTAGCCAGCGCGGTGACTCCGCGCCCCCTCCCCCAGGACTCGCGGCGTCTGGACCCCGGCGCCTGGCGCGGGCACCCCGGCACCCCAGCTCCCCGGCGGCGGCGCGCCCCGGGCCCCGAGGTGGGGCCGAGCTTCGGGGGCTGGCTGGGGGTGGGGGGCTTACCTTGGGAGAAAGTGTCGGAGAGAGTGAGGATCCAGACGAGGAGGCTCAGCATGCTGCCCGCCCGCCGTGCGCCCGCCCGCGGCTGGGGCCCGGAGTTGGCGAGCCAGCGAGAGGAGCGGGCTGGGAGGAGGGAGCCCGGAGCCCGCCCCCCGCCCGCCCTGCACACACGCACACACTCACGCGCACAAACTCACTTCCCTTCCTCCGCGCCTCTTTCTCTTTCCTCCCAGTCCTTCTTCTCGTCCCGCCCCCCGCCTCAATTATTTCTGCTCTCAAGCTTTATCTCGGGTCTCTTTCGATCTCCGCGCCGCTCTCCCTTTCTCTCCCCTCTCTTCCTTCCCTGTCTCCCGGTCTCCCTCCCTCCCTCCTCCTGACGTCTACTCTCCCTCCGACGGCGCCTCCCTCCGCCAGCCCTCCCCCTGCCCCCCAACGCGCGCGCACACACACTCGCTCCACTCGCTGGAACTGAGATGGCAGGAGAGCAGAGAAAGGAATTGAGGGCAAAGGCATAGGGGGTAAAGAACGCGACAGTCGTGAGCTCGTGAGCTCTGGAGCAGGACGGCCCGGACCCCTGCCCTCCCGCGCCCCTCCCATTTCGAGACACAATCTTGGCTCCCGGGCGACGGAACTGGGCAGTGGATGGGGTGGGGGGACTTGGACTGAGGACGACCCTCTAACCCAGAGGATGACCGTGAGGGGAAGGGCATGTGAGTGTATGTGTTTGAGTATGTGTGTGTGGGAGGGGCGTGTTAAAGAGCTTAAAGACCTCTTTAAAAAAAAAAAAATCCACACCAGATTCTCCAAATTAAGAACCCCAGATTCTCCAAATTAAGAATTCTCAATTGACTAGTAAATGTTGGAGTCAAGGAGGAACAGTCCTCTCCCCACCTACAGAACCCGGAGCTGGAGAATCTTCTTGGTCTGGCCTTGAACCCCTGCGCAGCGAGGGGTGGGGTAGTGGGGTTCTTTCAGCCACTGTGGGGCCAGACTAAGCGTTGGAGTCCTTAGCGGCTGCGAAGAGGCACAGTCGACTCTTCCTTTGTTCATCTTGGGCATCTACCCATCCAGAGGGAGAGCCAGCCAACTCGACGGCTTTGAAGGGCCAAGGCCTCCGGTTCTCGTCTCATCCCGCCTCTCGGAAAACTGGCCAGAAGACAGAGCAGCCACGGGAAGATCTCTAAGCACGCAGGAGTTGGAGATCCTTTAGGGTCGAGAGATGGAGGAACTGGGAGGGAGGGGATTTCTGGTGAGAGTAATGAGGACATTCAGGAGAGGGTCTCCTCTAAAGGGCTCAGTGTGGCAACCAGCTCATCTTCCAACCCTTAACCAAATACCGCTCAGGGGTGCTGAGGGTGCCTGGCGGTCTAAGGGATGAATCGAGGGGAAATAACAGAGGAGCCACAGGAATTGCACAACTTTACAATAATGCTGGCCTGGAGAGTTCTGCACCTCTTTTCTTGCAGATTCTAGGTCTCCTGGGTCCCTAACACTCCCCGCCAAGATTTGTCGATTCGGCCCCGGAGCTGAGGCGCATGGCTCTCTGGTGCCCTCTCCTGGTGAAAGACAGCTACAAATCCTCTTTCCTCCGAGGATCCTGACACTGGGCTGAGTGGTCCAGACTCATTCACACACAACTAGAGGACACAAGCAGAAAAATACATAAGCTCATATTCAGAAGCACAATATGCACAGACCCAGAGAATCCTCCATGGGTTCAGAAGCACATATGCAGAAGCAAACATGCAATTTAAAAATAGAACCTTCTTAGCCCAGAAATACAAGCATGCAACCCCAGACACAGATACACACCAACATACAGACATGTAAGGGGTTTTCATTTATTCATCCATTAATCATGCATTCAACAGACATTTCTTCAGTGCCTGCTATGTTCTAGTCACAATCCTAGGCTTTGGGGATGCAACAATGAAAAAATGTAGACCAAATCCTTCCCTTTTAGTGTTCGGTTCTGGAGAGGAGAGAGAGGCTGTAGAAAAATATAAAATGCACTAGGTTATGGTAAATGCTAAGGAATATAAATAAATCAGGATAAAAAATAGGGAGAGAAGGAAGGAAGGGATGAATTGCTATTCTTCTAAGTAGTCAAATTAAACTGCTCTGCCAGAGTAACATTTAATCACAGATCTGAAGAAGCTGAGGGATTCAGTAACCAAACATTTCAGGGAAGAAAGTAGCAGGTAGGTGGTAATAGCAAATGCAAAGGTTCTGAGGTAGATGAATTCTGGAAGAATCAATGAGACAGACTTTTCCCATTTTCACAATGAATGAAGGTACCTGGAGAGAAGGGATGGTGTGTTGATGATGTAGGGAAATGTTAAGAAGAAAGGGTCTCTCAGTAAGGAAGGAGAACATCCTTAGTCTAGTGTTTATCACCTGCCTTCCAACTTCTGATATTCAAGCTTGATACCTGTTCTAAGCATGAGGAAGCACTGGGCTACCAAAGCCCTTGATTTCCCTCAGGGTTTCTATCTCATCTCAGTACTCTTGCAACCATGAAGCCAAATTTCTTCCACTTCCTAACAGCCAAAACAGCAATCTCACCTCTTTCTCCTGCTCTCCTGGCTTCCTTTTCCTCTCTCCCTTTAATCCCAACCCCCAAACTCACTTCTCTAGAATCCCCTCCACATAAGCCAGTCAGCATCCCAGATCCCCAACCCACCTAGAGGTCTTCAACACAAGCTCTGCATAAGCATCTCCATTTTCTTTCTTTCTTTTTTCTTTTTGGTACTGCAGATTGTACCTAGAGCATTTTACCACTGAGCTACATCCCCAGTCCTTTTTGTTTTTTATTTTGAGACAGGGTCTGTTTAAATTGCCCAGGCTGGTCTTGAACTTGCAATCCTCCTGCCTCAGCCTCCAGAGCCGCTGGGATTACAGGCATGCACCACTGCACACCAGCTGCATTAGATTCTCCTGATGGACATTTGAGAAACAGTGCTGAGTTAGTGCGGGTGGTGCACACCTGTAATCCCAGGAACTCCAGAGGCTGAGGCAGGAGGATCCCAAGTTCAAGGCCAGCATAGTCAACTTAGCAGGACACTCAGTAACTTAGAAAACTCATCTCTGATTAAGTAATTAATTAAAAGATTGGGGATATAATTCAGTGGTAAAGTGCCTCTGGGTTTACCACTGGTTCAAACTCCAGTATACAAACAAACAAAAGCAGTATTGAGACTTTGCCCTGCTAAGATGAATTCTTTTGGGGTGTTGTTCAAGCATCAGTATTTTTAAACATACTCCAAGGGTCAGGCACTGTGGCTTATGCCTATAATGCCAGCAACTTAAGAGGCTGAGGCAGGAGGATTGCAAGTTGGAGGCCAACCTCAGCAACTCAGACCTTATTTCAAAAAAGGCTGGAGATGTAACTCAATGGTAGAGCACCCCTGGGTTCAATTCCCGGTACCAAAATAAAATAAAATAAACATAGCCACAGGTAATTCAAATGGTCAAACAGAATTGAGAACCACTGATCTGAGCAGACTCCTGCTTCCCAGACATTGCCCTTGGCAAGCCTGCACACCATCAGGGTACCTTGCCCCCATCTCTCTGCTAGCATTCCTTCTGCCTGCTACCAATCCTGCATTATTTCCCTTTCTTCCAAGGCAACCCCAGTTAAGCTCCCCCAACTCTGCTCCATTCTCATTTCTTCAGCATCAATGCACACAATTCTGTCTTATTGGATTAACTGAGTCTCCTGGAGTCTAATCGCATAACTCTCACCAAATGGGAGCATCCTAGGGCTGAGCCCCCAGTATCAGGCAGGTACTCTGAAGACAATGCCTGTGTCTTTCCCATGAGATTAGACATACTTCATAGGACAGAATATCTGCCTCCTCTATTAAACTTGA
This sequence comes from Sciurus vulgaris, assembly GCF_902686455.1. Lineage (NCBI taxonomy): Eukaryota > Metazoa > Chordata > Mammalia > Rodentia > Sciuridae > Sciurus > Sciurus vulgaris. Next base: position 118,674,384 of record NC_136461.1, on the reverse strand, counting down.
GACTTCTGGGAGGCAATGACTGCCCATGTCCCCTTAGTCTGGAGCTCCCTGAGGATAAAGAAGAAGCTAGGTTACCTTCTCCTCATCAGTGAGATAGCAGAATGATTGAGAGCAAGAAACAGGACACTGAAACCAGAAAAGGATTTAAATCCACATTCTGCCCCTATTGCTGTGCAACTTTAGTTTATACACTTAACCTCTCTGATTATAGGTTTCTTCATCTGAAGACGGGAATAATAATACTATTTACTTTATGGAGAACTATGGTTTGGGTGTTTCCCAAGGGTCCAAGTGATTAGAGGCTTGGTCCCCAGGGCAGCAGTATTGAGAAGTGGTAAAACATTTAAAAGAGAGATCCTAACAGGCAAGAGGCACATGCCTGTAATCCCAGCAACTCAGGAGGCTGAGGTAGAAGGATCACAAATTCAAGGACAGCCTGGGCAACTTAGGGAGACCCTGTCTCAAAATAATAAATATAAACTGCTGGGAATGTAGTTCAGTGATAGAGTACCCCTGGGTTCAATCTCCAGTAACACAAATAAAATAAAATTAAATAAAGTGGAGCTCCTTAGGTAATTGGAGAGCATGATGTAGTTCTTATGGTATGGGTCTCAGCTCTCTGGTTTCCTTGGAGATGTGGTCCCTGGTCTCCCCATACACTCCTACCATGATGTGACACCATCAACAGCCCTCACCAGAGGCCAAAACTATGGGGTTGCCCAACCTTGAAATTTGAACCTTCAAAACTGTGAGCTAAATAAACCTCTTTTCTTCATAAGTATCCCATCTCAGGTTTTGAGTTACAGTAGCACAAAGTTGATTAATACGTGGGGTAATCATGAAGACTGAGCAGGTCAATCTACATACAGTTGTTAAGAATATGTGCTAGGCACACGGCAAACACTCAATAAATGCTAGTTGTGACTTTTTTGTTGTTGTTTGGGAATTCCCCAAAGCAGGGACCTTTTGAATATTCTTCCTTTGGATTCCTCTTCATCCCAAGCACAGAGCCCTGCCTAGAAGGAAGCAGGCGGGTGTGGATGCAGAGGTTGTCATCCCCAAGGATACTACTCCACCTAGGAAAAAAGAAAGAAGCAGTCAAAGGTTATATATGGAGTTAAGAGAAATATTAATAAATTTTGAGCACAAAAGCAAAAAGAGCAAGAGGTCAGGAAGTGAGCAGGAAGGCAATTTATGACCATCAGTACAAGAAGCCACCCTGAGAGACAGAGATGAATTCTTTGTCTCAATGAGGGCTAAGAACAGCAGAACAATTCTATAAATTGTCCTCTTTCCCCCTCGAGGGGGTGGAGGACTGTGTCCCTGCTGCTTACCAGAGACAGAGGAGAGAAAGGCCAAGATCTTATTTTTCAGCCTGGAAAATCAACCTGACCCTTCAGGGAACTGCGAGTCCCTCGGGGCGAGGGAGCCCGGGAGGGAGCCGCATCTCTCCCTCTACTGCAGATTGCAGCCTGGAGCAGCAAGAGATGTCCCCTTCTTCAAAAGTCCTCCCAGCATTCGAGTCCAGCCTGAGCAACTTAGCAAAACCCTGTCTCAGAATAAAAATAAAAAGGGCTGGGGATGTGGCTCAGAGGTAGATCACCCCTGGGTTCAATCCCTAGTCAAAAAAAAAAAAAAAAAAATCCTCTCACTAAAGGCAGCTCTTTCTCACACCTTCTCTGCTTTTATGCCTTGAAGCCCAGGTGGCTGCATGAAGTCCTTCTAGATATTAGGCCTTGAACCTCCTGCTGCTATACCAGTCCGTTGTCTCATGTTCTCCTTTTCCTTAAGATGCCCAGCTTCTGAGATATACAAGAAGAAGGGCGGAGACAAGAGGTCATCTGAACAGCAGTGAGAGAGATGCCAATCTGCACTGGAAAGGGAGCCAGAGGTGGAAGAGGAAGAATAAGCAGAATAAGCATCAGGCAGAACACCTGGGTCACTTTTATTTTTTGGTACTAAAACTTGAACCCCAGGAGGCTTTACCACTGAGCTATACCCCCAGTCGTTTTATTTTTTATTTTGAGACAGGGTCTCACTAAGTTGCCCAGGCTGGCCTCAAGCTTGGAACCCTCCTGCCTCAGCCTCCCAAGTTGCTGGACTCGTAGGCTTGCACCACTACACTTGCTCCTGGAACTTCTAAGAAGTCAATGAGTCCTAAGTCTGGGTCCAGTCAGGCCTGGCCCCTCTGTAAAAGGAATGAGAAGAGAAATTCTGGGCCTGAAAACTGGTGGCTCCTCCTCTCTGATTTGTCAACTGCACTCTATGTCTTGCCAAGGACCAGTGGTCTAGACTACTCCCTCCCGCTGTGTGCAGAGCCAAGGCAATCTAAGGAAGCCCTGCGCCCTGGAGCAGTAAGATCTGAGGCTGCCAGAAGGGAGCTCCGCAGAAATTAGGCATGCTGGGCAACTGTGGGGTTGTTAGGGCACCAGCCTCAGCCTCCTGAAGAAGGGAAGGTGGACCAAGGAGGTGGGACTCCTTGGAGGGGCCTTGGAGGATATGTGAAGAAGTAGTGCTGTTATCGATGCAGACAGAGTAAAGGCTAGACCCTACAAGGGACTGTCTGCTGGGGAGGACTGTTCAAAATATTTAGGGAGAGATGGTTTGGATGGGTTGAAGGAGCTCTGAGCAGGACCTTAGAAAGGATGACCTGGCAAAAAACACACTCCCAGTGTGAATTTACTGTGGAACAGCTGTTGTGGTTTGGACGGGAGGGGTCCCCCCAAAGCCCCTTTGTTAATGCAGGAATATTCAGAGGTGAAATGATTAGATGGTGAGAGTCATAACCTAATCAGTCCATCCTCCTTTGAATGGACTTCCTGGGTAGTAACCATAGGCAGGTGGGGCTGGAGGAGGTGGGTCACTCGGGGTGTGCCTTGGAAGGGTGCGTCTTCCCTGAGGCCCCATCCCCTGCCAGGAGCAGAGCAGGACTCCTCCAACACACCCTTCCGCTCCAGTGTTCTGCCTCATCTTGATCCCAGACAATAGAGTCAGCTGACCAGGGACTGAACCTCTGAAACCATGAGCCCAAGTGAAATTTGCCTCCTCTAAGTTGTTCTTGGCAAGCATTTTGGTCATAGAGACAAAAACCTAGCATACCAGCACTGCCTCATTGCTGTGAATGACTATGGTGCCTTCCATGCCACCCACTTTCAGGGCTTCATATTCTAGCTCCAGCACGAGGAGATGATCGGTGCCGAGTGGAGCAGTTATCTCTTATTAGGTTTAATGAGGACTTCATTGTCTGAGCTCACAGGGTTGGAAGATTTCTGCTTCCAGTGAGCAGCCCCATGGAGGAGACCTGCTCAGAGAGAGAAGGTGGGTAATGTTTGGGAACCCTCGACGGAGGCACTGAGTTGGGGAATGGACGTGTGTGGGGGAGGAAAGTGGGAAGTAGATTTAATTAGGAAAAAGATGGGGAAAGTAATAGAAATCAAGGACTCGGGATGCCAAGCTTTAGAACGGGCTGGGACCTCAGATAAAATCAAGTCCATTTCCCTCTGAGGTGGTCAAATGATTTGCCAAAGGTCACAGAGCAAGTTATAAGAAAGCCAGCCATAGAACCCAGGCCTCTTGCCTGTCAGACTAGGAGAGGCCCAAATATCTTGCTAACTCTGCCCTTTCCACCCTGTACCCCAAATTGGTCCCAAATACTTTTGTTAGCAAAGGGAGTCATTATACCCAGATATGACCATTATGCAAAAGACAAGAGTCTACTCTACATCTCTGAAAATCAGAGAGAACCAAGAGACCAGTAAGCAGGGGGAAATGAGATCTCTCATCTTTCTTTGATCCTTGTTTTTAGTTGTTTGGATTCAAAAACCAAACCCATGGTCTTGTGACTCTCCAATGCTTCCTTGAAGACCCCCAAACCACCCACCATTAAATCCATTATTATCAGAACTGGGATTGATAGGTTTATGACTTACGTTGGCATCTAAACTCAAGATGAGATTTAGCAGGCAGCTAAAGTACAATTTAAGTACACCAAACATCCTGGTAGATTTAAGGATAAGGTTGAATATATATGTATAGGATTGATCCCAGGGGTGCTTTACCATTGAGACACATCCCTAGTTGTTTTTTTATTTTATATTTTTAATTTTGAGACAGGGTCTTGCTAAATTGCTGAGGCTGTCCTCAAACTTGACATCCTCCTGCTTCAACCTCCCGCATCACTGGGATTACAGGTGTGCCCTACCACACCCAGCATTGTCCAGGTTTTTTAAGAGTATAGAACAGGGGCTGGGGATACAGCTCAGTTGGTAGAGTGCCTGCCTTGCAAACACAAGGCCCTGGGTTCAATCCCCAGCACCACCAAAAAAAAAAAAAAGAGAGAGAGTGTAGAACAGGTACTACTACTAAGTCCAGCCTTAGAGGCATCAAGAAAAGTTTCCTGGAGTTGAGAACTGAGAATTAGGGTCTTCAGTCAAAGTTTGTAGTGTGCTCTTGGACAAGATAGTTGCCTGTCTGTGCCTCAGCTTCTTACTAGCTCTGACTCCCCTGTGGTACTGTGTTACTCTTTGCTTCTAATACAGAGTCAGGGTCTATTCCCTGGCTGTGCCTATTGAGGGGTTTCATCAGGACCGTTAGGGGTATTTCTATAGATGCTCTCTATTTGAGAACTGTCTTTCTTTCTTTTATTTTTTTCGGTACTGGGGATTAACCCAAGGGTGCCCTACCACTGAGCTACCTTTCTAGTTCTATTTATTTCTTTATATTTTGAGGCAGAGTTTGTTAAGTGGCTGAGGCTGACCTGGAACTTGCAATCCTCTTGCTTCAGCCTCCTGAGTCATCGGGATGTACCGCGCATCTAGAGAGCACTATTTTTTCAAGCCCTTGGGGCCCCTTTTCTCCCGGAGTCACAGCCCAGGCTCCCCCTGAGGCCCCGGCTGGGTGCCCACTTCTGGCTCCCACACACTGCGGGCCACGCTCGGGCCAGTGGCACTCCTCCACTGCCATTGGATTCCCGCTTCTGTGCCAGGGAACAGGCCTAGAAGTGCCTGCCAGGCAGGGTCTGGATGCTGGCTCGGATGGCATTTCCTAAATGGACAGATGGAGAATGTTGGTTTAATGTCTCTCCAACGCTTCTATCCCAGCCTCCACGACACAGCCAGCAATAAGGCCCTGGCACCAAGTCCCCTGCTTCCAGGCAATGGCAGTTTCCCCTTCTCTACCAGCCCACAGCCCCATGAGCATTAAATTTTCCTCTAGCTCCATCCCTAAGTCCTTCCCATGCAGAGTCTTACTCTAGGCTTTGGGAACCAAACAAACTCAGAGGAAAATTTTGCCTTTCCACCAAAAACAGAACAAAACCACAGAAAGCCCTGGCTTGCTTAGTATTCCTCTTTCAAGAATGGCACCACCCTGGGTTGGTGATGTAGCGCGGTGGTGGAGCATTTGCCTAGCATGCATGAGGTCCTGGGTTCAATCTCTAGCACCATCAGAAAAATAAATGGTACTACCTTGCATCCTATGGCTCAAACTAGATGCCTACTAGTCTGTTCTTGATTGTTCCCTCTCCCCAATTCTCCAAAGCCTGCTGATTTTTTTTTCCTAGGTAGTATTCTGCTTCCTTCCATTTCTACCATCACCACCTGGTCCATGCTGTGTCATTTCCTGCCTTGACCTGTAGCAATGGCCTCTCATGTCTGCTCATGCCCCTTCCTCATCTGTTCCATTCCCTGCAGCTCCAGTGGTCTCACCCAAGACCAGATGTGATGACAACGTCCCCCCGACTTTTTCTTTCTTTTCTTTTTCTTTTCTTTTCTTTTCTTTCTTTCTTTCTTTCTTTCTTTCTTTTTTTTTTTTTTTTTTGAAACAGGATCTTGCTAACTTACCCTAAGGATCAGACCCAGCATCTTTCCCTGGGCTTCCGGAGCTTCCCTGGATGGATCTGCCTGCCCCGCTGCCCCACTGCTTCCCACTTCTCCTCTTGTCCCTTTATTCCAGTGCCATCAGTCTTCTTTTGAGTTTTTGGAACAGCCCATATTTCTCTCACGGTGGAGTGTTGACATATGCCGTTCCTTTACCTAAGGGTTCTTCTCCATCCAGGGCTCAACCTGCACCTGGCCCCCAGGCTGAGTCCTGCTCATCCTTCAGACCTCACCCTAAACCTTTCTTCTCAGTGGAAGCTTCTCTAATTCCTCCAAACAGTTTCCCCTCAAGCCCCCTCTATTTCCACTAGTAACATCAATCATACATATTAGGTATTCCACGTCTGTTTCTTCTGCTTGATCCTAAGCCCTGTGCAGGTGGATATGGTGCCAGCATGGGTCGCTGCTGTTGCTAAAGCGCCTGGCACCTAGTAGGCACTCAGGATTTAGAAAAAGAGGGACATGTTTTCCATTCTGAGTTCCATAAAGGATTTCCTGGTGAATTGAGGGAGCTAGACACCATCTTACAGAATACAAAGTCAGAGAGATAATAATTAGATTGTAGGAGGAACTTCCCCACTAAGTAGACATTTGTTAAGTCCCAGGAAATCATCCTTGCAAGGAGCTGGAACAAGAAGAGAAGAAATGGGGTAAAAGTTTTGTCTTCTGTTGCACAGGGTGAGTGTGTGTGGGAGATGCATATTACCTCAAACGTGCAAAAAAAAAAAAAAAAATCCCAGGGAACAGTGAACAAAGCTATAAATACAGTCGAGCGTCGGGCGACATCACCTGAGCGCAGTGTGGCGATTTATGGCCAAGTCACACGGCCCTAAAGTGTATTTATAACGGTGTAACTCACTAGTACTTCTCCCTGCCCGCCTGCCCCCCTTATTCCCTTATTCAGTAGTGGCCGCCTTCCTTGCCGGTCATATGGAACAGGATGTCAGGGCCAGGCCCCTGCTCTGCAGGTACTCGCGTGCTCCAAAAACCTGCCTTCAAGAACCTGCCATGGGCTGGTGTGGTGGTGCACTCCTGCTCTCCCAGGGACTCAGGAGGCTGAGACAGGAGGATCACAAGTTCAAGGCCAGCATGGTTAACTTAGCGAGACTCTGTTTCAGATAAAAGGGCTGGGGGTGTGGAACAGTGGTAAAGCACTCCTGGATCCGATCCCTGGTACTGGGACGGCGGGGGGGAAGCTTCACTGAAGCTGGGAATTCAGGCAAGCAAGGTTTCTGCCGTCACTCACCTTCCAGCCTCACGGAGAGTGTGTCTCCTTCCAGCTCTATTTGCTTGTCACGCTGTCCATAATTTCCAACGCGTTAGAGTTTGCCTCGGCAGTCACTGGGTTTTTGCCCCCTTGCTCCTCCGTCCACGCGTTCCCCAGCATGTGGGTTACATTTCCACCCCAAGTCTCCAGTCAAAATTCAAATGCACCATTTCCCCTGAGCTGCCGATGGGGCCATGCGCCCGCTGAATCTCCTTCAATGCCATTGATGCTCCAGTCCTTCGGGTTGGCTGTTGACTATTACAGTCACATAACTGTAATAGTCTTGTCTTGTCTCCTCCTCAAACTTTGAGAGCCTTCCCCCATGCATCTTAGGATGCCTCAAAGTCTGTTCAGGATCTGTCACATGGATGTTCAAGACAATTTTTTTTTTTTTTTGTACCAGGGACTGAAAACAGGGGTGCTTTTTCAGCCCCATCCCCAGCCCTTTTTTGTGTTTTATTTAGAGACAGGGTCTCACTGAGTTGCTTAGGGCCTCACTAAATTGCAGAGTCTGGCTTTGAACGCGAGATCCTTCTGCCTCAACCTCCAGAGCCACTGGGATTACAGGTGTGTGCCACTGTGTCCAGCTGAGAGAATGTTTTTCAATCAAATATATGTCCCTAACTGTCCCTTATGTGGACCCACTCCTCCGTGAGCAACCACAACATGTCTGGTATTCTGCTAGCCATAACAGGTGTTATTTTTCAGTCCTTACAATGACAAGGTAGGCATCATCATTTCCACTTTTGTGTAGGAGAATTGAGGCAGAGAGAGGTTAAGCAGCTTGCCCAAGGGCACACAGCCAGTGAATATGACTGTGGGATTCTTACCCCGTATGTCAAACATTACCATGTTCCCTCTATTCCTGGAGACCTGGGGCGTGTGCTCCGTAGACTGATTTCCATCTAATGAGCCCAGGTTTGTATTTTTTTCTCAAGATATGGCACTCAGCCTGCTTTGAGTCTGCCTCTTCATAGCTAACGTGGCTTGCTCAGACAGTGGAGTTATCAAAGTGAAAATTACTGCCAGGAAAAGAAGCAGCCCCAGGAATGTTCTGGAGCCTTCCCTTCCCCTGCCTGCTTTACATGGGGAAAAAGGGTCCCAGTCAACCTGAGGGACAGAGGTAAACAGTCACCTGCCAGCCCAGCTCCTTCATGCTAGTCCCCTTTCCATTCTCTGCCCCTTTGCTCAGGATCTTGGGGAGGTTTTACCGCCACCTCTGTGTAGATTAGGAAGGGAGAAAACAGCAAAAGTGGATGGAGATTCTCCTTCTTAAACACATCAGCAAAGCCTGGTGGAGCAACAGTGCCTATAATTCTAGTTACTCCAGAAGCTGAGGCCAGCCTGGATAACTTAGCTAGATCCTGTCTCAAAAAATAAAACAGGCTGGGGAAATAGCTCTGTGGTAACCCTGAGTTCCAGCCTCAGTACTGGAAAAACAAATGAACACATCATGGAATGCTCACCTCAGGGAAAGTGTGGAGCAGAAATTGCCCAAGGTGGGTGGGGAGGGATGTGGGTGGAGTTCAGCTGAGCTGGCATCTGCTGGGCTCCTCTAAACTGAGGCTGGGGAGAGGGAACAGGTGGCAGCGGGGGAAGCAGGCCAAAGTAAATTAGAAAAATTATGTGTCTTTCCAATTCATCCTGAACTAAGTCACCAGCATGTGGCTTAAAGCACTCAAAAAAATCCAAAATATTTACTGAGAAAAGTGAATTTGTTGAAAACTTCATGTAAATATTGTTTAATAATTCTAATATCTTCTATTATTGCTCATGATTACAGAGTGACTTAAAAAGACGCTGGATGGTATGGGGTTTTCCCCCAATTCTACCTTCTAACAGAGACCATGTGCAACCCAAAATTTGGCCAACGCATTATTCCACATGCAAAGGGAAAATTTAAGTTTGCCTTTGGTGATGCAGACTTTCCTCAAGAATCTTTATTCCCGTAGGATGCTTTGGCCCACGCCTGTGATCCCAGCAACTCAGGAGGCTGAGCAGGAGGCTCACAGGTTCAAGGCCAGCTTCAGCAACTTAACAAGGCCCTCAAAAACTTAGTGGGACCCCATCTCAAAATAAAAAATGAAAAGGGCTGGGGATGTGGCTCAGTGATAAACTGCCTCTGAGTTTCATCCCAGTACCAACAAAAGGAAAAAAAAAAAAAAAAAAAAAATTGGCCAGGTTCAAAAGGCTGAGGCAAGAGGATGACAAATTTGAGGCCAGCCTGGGCAACTTAGTGAAACCCTACTTCAGAATAAAAATAAAAAGGGCTAGGGGACATAGCTCAGTATGGCTTATCCTTTGCATAGTGTTTGACATAGTGGCGGAGTTTCCCTGGGTTCAATCTCCATCCCCAATGCCCCCAACCTCACAAAAAAAAAAAAAAAAAAAGAAAAAGAAAAGAAAAAGAATCTTTATTCCAGAATCCTGGGAACTGTTTGTGTCAGCTTTTCATGGCTGGGGTCAAAATACCTAACAACTAGAAGTGAGAGGAGAAAGTTTATTTGGGCTCACAGTTTCAGAGGTTCAGTCCTTCATCCGCCTGCTCCATTGCTCTGGGTTTGAGGTGAGGAACATCATCATGGGGGCTATGGGGGAGGAAAGTTGCTCAGCTCCTGACAAACAAGAAGCAGAGGGAAGGGTATGAGGAGTCAAGGACAAAATATATAATCCCTAGGGAAGGCCCCATGAGACACTTCCCCAGTTACCACCCAGTGATCCATTTCAATTATTCATCCCTTAAATGGATCAATTCACTGATTAGGTCATAGCTCTCACAATCATTTTACCTCCTGCATCAGCACAAGAGCTTTTGGGGGACACCTCATATCCAAATCATAACACAACTGTTGCTTATACTCCCCCTCCCCCCATGAGTGAATTCATACTAAAGTGTGAGGGGCTCTATATTTTGCTTCTCTTCCACATACCAAAAGGCCTTTCTTTCTTTCTTTTTTTTTTTTTTTGTGGTACTGGAATTGAACCCAAGGATGTTCTATCACTAAACTACATGTCCAGCCCTTTCCATTTTTTATTTTGAAACAGGAACTTACTAAGTTACTGAGACTGGCTTTGAACTTGGAATCCTCCTGCCTCACCTTCCCAGTTGCTGGGATTCAAATGAACTTCAAAAGAGCTAGCATTGGGGAAATTGCTTTGGCCACAGGAGTAAATTTCTAAGTGTAATTATGGACACTTTTCTACTTGATAAGGAGGTATTTGGGGGGTGTCCTAGAGATAGCCAGAGTCCCTGAAATTATACCCAGTCCAAGAGCCTATAGGCAGATCTCCCACGAAGCTGAGGAGGCTCACTTAGGCCTTTAAGCCCTTGGGAAGCACCTGCCAGTATGTTCATTTGGTTCTGCATAAAAGAAACAAGAGCAAGACACTTACCTCTTTCCATCATGACTCTGCCTCCAACCCACTTCCCCTCATGCCTGGTGGTGAAGGAGTGACAGGCATTAGGTGGCCTAAAAACCGAGTTGAAATCACGCTGAGATTGGGTGAAAGGGGGTGTGAAGTGCTAACTCTCCTGGTGCGGGAATGGCTTCCACAGTTGCTCCTATGGCTCCCAAGGTGACTGAGGTAACATCATGCATCTAAGTGCAGCACTAGAGGGTCATGGTGACAAGAACATGACCTCCAGTGCCTGGACCTGAGAGCAGTGTTTGAAATGTATGGAGCCAAAAGCTAAGCCACGGAAGATTCTTATAATCGCCACACGTGGGACGCTGTGAGCAGTGGGTTTTGTTCTCATGGATGCTTTGTCAAAATGCAAGTTCTTTCCTGCCAGGAGGCTGCTTAATAATGTAGTGTATACAGTTATGAACATACCACATGAAAATGTTTTCCAGGTATCTGTTATTATTATTTTCTGTACTCAGGATTGAACCCAGGGATTCTCTATTACTGAGCTACATCCCCACTTCTTTTTATTTATTTATTTATTTTTATTTTTGAGGCAGGGTCTCACCAAGCTGTCAAGGCTGTCCTCAAACTTGCCATCCTTCTGTGGAGTAGCTGGGGTTATAGGCCTGTGCCCCTGGGTCTGGCTCCATGGTTTTGTTTTTCCAGGTTTTTTGTTTGTTTGGGTTTGGGTACTAGGCATTCAGCCCAAGGGTGCTTTACCACTGAGCTATATTCCTAGACCTTTTTATTTTATATTTTGAGACAGGATTTCACTAAGTTGCTTAGGGTCTAAGTTGCCCAGGCTGGCCTAAAATTCGTCATCCTTTTGCCTCAGCCTCCCAAGTCACTGGAATTACAGGCGTGCACCACCACACCTGGTTCCCATGTATTTTTATGTGGTACTATTAGAAATTATTAACACTAAGAAGTGAATTGTAACATAAGCTTCAGATTATCCCTCAAGAGAAACTGCATTAAGAGGATGAGAGATATATCTAATAGGCTCATGGATATTTTTTTCTTCTTTCTTCTTCTTCTTCTTTTTTTTTTTTTTTTTTTCTTTTTGGTACTGGGGATTGAACCCAGGATATTCTACTACTGAGCTACATTCTCCCATCCCAGTCTTCCTCTTTCCTTCTTTCCTTCTTCCTTCCTTCCTTCTTTCCTTCTTCCTTCCTTCCTTCTTTCCTTCTTCCTTCCTTCCTTCTTCCTTATTTCCCTCCTTCTTCCCTCCTTTCTTTTTTCCTTCCTTCCTTCTTCCTTTTTTCCTTTCTTCTTTCTTCCTTCTTTCCTTCCTCCCACCCTCCCTCCATTCCTTCCTTCCTCCCTCCCTCCCTCCCTCCCTTCCTTCCTTCCCTTCTTTCTTTCTGCCACTGGATATTGAACCCAGGGGTTCTTAACCACTGAGCTACACCTCCAGCCCTTTTTTTTTTTTTTTTTTAATTTTGTGACAGGGTCTCAGCAAAATAATGTTGCTAAGGCTACCCTTGAACTTATGATCCTCCTGCCTCAGCCTCCCATGTAGATGGGACTGTAGGCCTGCACTACCATTGCCTTGGGTTATTGGATTTTCTGATAGTCCAGTTAATAAAGAGTAGTTTTAAATTCCTTGGTTACTTGATAAAGGTAATGCTCATAAAACTCATAACAGGCCATCACAACTAGGACAAACTGATTAATGACTATTGTCTTTTAAAACACTATTTAAGATCAATTACTATGTAAGAAAACTTAAACAGTGGTGAAATCTTCAGCTCAACTATGAAAAAGCCTGTAGAGGCTTCTTCTTTTATTTTTTTTCCCCAAATTTGACAATCCTAAAATTATACATGGTATTACCAATAGCAATTTTGAAGTCAAAAGACACTTATAAAAGCTATCAATAACAAAAAAAAAAAAACAAATTTTGATCAACCATGCGAGAAGAAAACTGAATGATCTTACTGCTCTCTATAAAAAACATTACAAAATCATTATGAAGAATCAATCAAAGAGCATGCAGCCAAAACAAAAAAGTAGAAAAAATATTATATAAGTGTGTCAGGCAGTTAATTTTAAAAATTACGTTATTTTTCTGTGTTGTTAATAATTTTCAATTTGCCCATTTTTAGGAATTTATAACTTGTTAGGACTCCTTTTCTCATTCTTAAAATAAAAATTTTACCTGATTTTGCATTTATGTTTTGTATTCTTTCCCTTTATGGTAGGTAGAACCTCCCAACCATAAATTGGATTCACCTCTGTCTACAGCACGGGTACTTTATCAAGGCAAGGTTGAACAATAACAATAAAAATGGCAGCACTTCCGCTGAGCCTTTGGTATGTGCCAGCATTATTCCAAGTGCATTACTTGAATTCTCTCATCTACCCTCCACAACTACGTGTTTCCTACATCTTATTGCTGAGGGAACTGAAGTCCCTCGGATGTAAGGTAGCCTGTCCAGGGTTATTCAGTTGGGAGGCTGCAAAGCTTGGCGACAACACGAACGCTCTGTTTCCCTCACCAGAGCCAAGAGCAAAGTCCCAGAACTCCTCCAGCATGTCTTACAGCTTAAGGGCTGCACCCAGAGCTCAGAGGGGTTGAGTGACTGGCCTGAAGACGCACAGCTGGGAAATGGTAGAAGCAAGATCCGACCTGCAGGCTGCAGGGTTTTCCCTCCCACATCACCCAACGCTGGCCTGGGTCCAGGTCCCTTGGCAGTAGCTCCAGGGCTGGCTTGGGCACTCTCGGCAGGTGTCACCCAACTGCAGCCTGGGGCGGGGGCGGGGGACGAGCGAAGGAGATGCTTTCAGGATTCCCGCGTCTCCCCTGGCAGTGGCAGTGACTCAGCCTCCCCCATTTCATTAACTGGAAAATAAACTGGAGCCACAAAGGGCCTGGAAGGGGAGGGCCGGTGCCCAGCTGCCGCGGGGCAGCGGGGGATGGGGGTCTGGGAGCGGGGGTGGGGCGCGCCCCGCGAGTCCCTGGCAGACTGCAGCCGCCTCCCGGGCCTGGGAGCCGCCCCTTCCCTTCCTTTTGCACGGGGAGCGGGAGAACTTTCCAGGGAGGAGGGAATTTCCCCCTCAGATCACCCGCCCGGCCCTGTGGGCACAATGGGCCGTCAGATGGTGGGGAGGGGTGGGGACCGCTCTGCACAGTGCCCTCAGAGCCAAACCTTCTGCTCCTGGAGCAGAACAGAGGGACATTGAGAGGGGAAGGGCTGGACCAAGGGAAAATGAGATTTTGAGAGAAATGAGAGGCTTGTGGCCTTCTGCACAAACCTCCGCTAGTTTTCCTCTGCAGAGTGCTGCCCCACGGACTGGGGGCCTCAACAATACGAAGTCTCCTGCCCCTCCCCCTCCCGGCTTCCTCCTCCTTCTTCTTACTGGGCCTGAACCCGGCCAGGGGTGCTCTACCCCTGAGCCACATCTCCAGCCCTTTTTATTTTTATTTTGAGACAGGGTCTCCCTAAATTGCTGAGGCTGGCCTCCAACTTGCAATCTTCCTGTGCCAGCCTCCGGAGTCGCTGGGATTATAGGGGTGCAGCACCACACCCAGAAAACATTACAGACTCTTTTTACTCGCTGTTCTGGAGGCTGGAAGTCCTAGATCAAAGTGTCAACAGGGTCGGTTCCTTCTAAGACCCTCCCCTTGGCTTGTAGGTAATCATCTTTTTTCTCTGTTCTCATACCTTTGTGTGGGCCTGTGTCCTGATTTCCTGTTATTAGGACACTAGTCCTATTGGGTTAGTGCCCACCCCAATGACCTTGTTGAACTCGATTTCCTCCTTAGACACCCTATCCTCAAATATGGTCAATTCTGAGGTACTAGGATTAGGAATTTAATGTTTGGATTTGGGGGGACCCAGTTCAGCCCATTAGCACCTGCCCTGTCTAGACCAGCCTGTCACAAAGACTGTGAGTGACAGCACTACTCTAGACTGGGTACCATCACCTGCAAATATAGCCTGACATCTCCCTCACTCTTCCTTCAACATTCAGGATCTCTCAGCAGTACCTGGCCACACAGGCCCACGTAGCTGGCAGATGCAACCGAGCACATAGGAACAACTGCTACAGTGTTCCTAGGGCAGAGCTGACCTCTGGCTTCTTCCTCAGCAATTTGGAAAGTGTGTATTGCAGAATCCTAGTTCTTCCATTCCTTGGGTCCTTTGGGAATCTCTTCTCTTTCTTCCTCAAATGTTTCAGTATCTTTAAATAATTTATTTTGAATAGATTCAGAGTTTCCAAAAAGTGATATAAAAATGAATACATTAGGGAGTCTCCTTCCTCCCACCCCCTCCCACTCCGCTCCTCCCACAACCCCACCCCACTGTAGGACACTGGATTAATGAGCTCCTGTCCCATCTTCTCATGGAGGCTGCTGTCGATGCTTCTGCTTCTGCTTTTGGTACTAGGAATTGAACCCAGGGGTGCTTTACCACTAGCTATATCCCCAGTCCTTTTTATTTTGAGACAGGGCCTCTCTAAGTCACTTAGGACCTTGATAAATTGCTGAGGCTGGTTTTGAACTTGCAATCCTCCTGCCTCGGCCTCCTGAGTCGATAGGATTACAGTGTGCACCACCACACCCAACTTCTCATTGCTTCTTTATGCAGATACAAGCCCACACCAATGTGTACATAGTCATTCCTCCTTTCCTATACAAATGGTAGTATTTCCCCTAACATTACATCCAGGAAATTTCTCCTTAGCTATATAGATGGCTTCTCTCTCTTTCTCTTTTTACCAGCTGCATAGTATTTCACTTTGTAGTAGCACCATTTTTATTTAACCAGTCCCCTCTAGAGGGGCACTTGGGATGTTTCCAGTGCCTATCCTCTCAAGAGAAGTGTTTTGGAAACTTTAATCAGCCAAGGCTTCTTAACACCTGGGATATCAGGATCTGGAGGGAAGGCAGGAAGGCAGGCAAAAAGGACCCAAAGGTGCATGAGATGTGCCTCCCTTGTGTGTGTGGGGGAGAGAGAGATGGTTGTTCTACTCTCTGGAGTTTTCTATGTGAAAAGATCCTACAGAAGCTCTGATCTGACAAATTTCTTTCCTACTGCTTTGCTGGTTAAGACCTCTGGGATTAGAGATATCACTGAATAAAAGGGGCTAAGATTAGAAGTAAACTTTATGGGTCATGTTTTAGTTAGCCTTTTCACTGCTGTGAGCAAAAGACCGGATAAGAACAGTTTTAGAGGAGAAAAGTTTATTTGGGACTCATGGTTTCAGAGGAGTAGTCCACAGACAGCTGACTCCATTCTTCAGGGCCAGAACATCATAGCAGAAGTGTGTAGCGGAAGAAAGCAGCTCAGAACTTGGCAATCAGAAGGGAGAGAGACCAAGCCTGGCTCACTGGGGACAAAATATCTAACCCTAACTCCAACGACCGATCTCCTCCAGGCACACCTTACGTGTCTACAGTTACTTTCCAGTTAATCCCTATCAGTGAATCAATGCACGGATTATGTTAAGACTCATAACTCAGTCATCTCACCTCTAACCTTACCTTCATTGCCTCACACATGAATTTTTGGGGGATACCTCATATTCAAATCATAACAAGTCATTTTTTCCCTCTTTGTGTTATCTATTGCTACAGAGCAAACGAGCACATATTTGGTCGCTTAAAACAACACAAATTTATTTGCTCACAGTTTTGTAGGTGAGAAATGTAGGCAGACAGAAAGATATTGAAGTCATAATATGGTCATGGGTGGGGGATGCTAAGCAATAAGTAGCCCAGTGGGTCTAGAGCTCCTGATGCAGGGGACAAGGGGCACATAGGACTGGAGAAGTCCGGCAGGGCTGTGGCATGGACCTGTGAATGGGCCCTCTGCTCAGGGTCTCACAGGGCTAAAATCGAGGTGTCAGTTGGGGACACTCATCGGACCTTAGAGTCCTCTTCTGGGCTTTTGATATCATGGGTGGAATTCAGTGCCATGTGGGCGTGGCACTGAGACTCTCGGCTCCGAGAAACCCACCGTGTTCCTGGGAGGTGCACGGCATGAAAGCTCACCCCCTCAGGCCAGCAGGAGATTGTTTCTGCTCCCTACTGATTAAGCAGGTCCACTCAGGATAAGCCCCCACCCCGCTTTATATGTATATATTTATATACATATAATTTTATTTATTTTTTTATTTATTCATCTATTTATTTTTGGTGGTATCAGGAATTGAATCCAGGGGCCCTTAACCACGGAGCCACATCCTTGCCCTTTTTAAGTATTTCATTTAGAGACAGGGTCTTGCTGAGTAGCTTAGGGCCTCACTGAGTTGCTGAGGCTGACTTTGAACTTGCCTCAGCCTCCTGAACTGCTGGGATCACAGGTGTGTCCCTGTGCTGGGCTTAGCCTGCCTTCTGATAAACTCAAAATCAGCTGGACAAAAGTCATTTTGGGACTTAAATTACATCTGTGAAACACCTTTGCCAAGGTCGTGTCCAGCCAACCCCCCATCACTGCTTAATCAACTCCCAGCCAGTGCCCGCCAAACTGCTGCCGCAGACGCCTCCTCACGTGGGCCTGGCACTCGAGCCCTGTCCCTTCTCTCCAAATGCCTGACTAGACCTTGCGCCATCTCCAACAGGGTCAGGTCCAGCACCTTTGGCCTGATGGTCTCAACCCTCACGCCACAATGGACCTTGAACCCAGCTTGCCAGAATCCCAATGGCATGTTATTGTCCTTGCTGCACGCTGCCCCTAGACCTGCTTTGCATCTGAGGCTGCCTCTTGGTATTCCATCCTGTGTGTGTGCAGTTTGTCTCTTACTTGCACAGAGGGCCTGCATGCAATCAGCGTGAGCCCCATGAAGAGTATGGCCTTTGAAGGATCTTCTCCTACTCTAATGAGTGACATGTTGACACATTCATTCTGTCTTCATACCCTTTCCTTCCTAATACAGTGCAAGACCAAAAAAAGCAGACATCCATTAACTCTTAGTGTCACATAAATGACCAATGAAGAACAAGAGAAGGCAAAACCTTGTGCAGAGACTCAGGAAGGGAGAAGGAGGCTGGGAGCCTGGCCAGGCTGGACCTGTAGGGATGGGCTGGGGACAGAGAGCCACCCACCATCAGTACCCCAGTCTGAGTAGATCTGGCAGCTGAGCTGAGTCTAAGTAGCACTTTCCCGCTAAGTGCTCTGCGGGGAGGTGTAATGTGTCTCTATTTAAAATTAATTTTTCAGAATTGGAAGCCCCACTCTGAAAGGCAGTGCTCCCCTGGTGGTTGCTGGCAGGATTGGAAAGCCATAACTTTGGAGAGAAACACAATAAACCAGAAATTTCCTCCCAGGTGAGCAAGAAATGGCCTCTCTCCTTCTGAAGAGAGCATTTTCCAGAACTTTGCTCATCAAGTAGCCGGTTTGAAAGTCGTTGCTTCTATTTGTAAGTGAACCTCATTCTCGTTGGCTGTCTGTTCCCGTCTCTGATAGATGGACAGAGGCCTAGGCAATCCACATATATGGGAGAACACAAAAGTAATTTCTCTTTGGCTCGGGGCTGTGTTTCTGTATTTACATGTGAATGGAGGAGCATTTTTTGCTTTGGAAATGTGCAGTGCTTGCTGCCAATAAGGAAACTCCACCATACCACCGACTTGGAGCTCTGGCTCAGGAGCATAGAGTTCAGAAAGTCATTCATTCACTCAACCTACTATGTGCATAGTGTTGTGCTGGGCATTGGAGAAACCACAGTGACAGAACAGAGCAACAAAACAAAAACAAAACCAAACACCCCCCCTGCCTTTATGGAGACAACTAATATGACAGATAAAGTGGAAAGCGGTGTTGTGGTTTGAATCTGGAATGTCCCCCAAGAGCTCATGTATCAAAAACTTGGTCCCCAATGCAGCAAGACTTGAGGTGGGGTTTTTAGGTGATGATTGGGTCATGAGGGCTCTGGTCTCCTCAGTAGTTGGATGGACTGTTGAGAGTCCTAGTTGTGGGACCTAGCTAGAGAAAGCAAGTCACTGGGATTGTCACCTGAAAGATTTGTCTCCTCCCTGCCCCCACCTCCTTCCTGGCTCTCATGAGCTAGCTGCTTTCCTCTACCATGCCCTTCCACCATGATGTTTCTGCTTTAGAACCAGCCAATCATGGACCGAGATCTTGGAAACCATAAGCCAAAATAAGTCTTTCCTCTTGTCAGGTATTTTGGTCACAGAGAGAAAACTAATTAAACTGACTAACACAGGGTGGGGGGATCAAAAATATTGGAACAGGGGATGGGCTTGCCAGGGAAAGACTGAAAAGGTGCCACTTAGTACAGACCTGAAGGAGGTGCAGAGCTGTATGTGCAGGGTCTGGGGAAGCGTTCCAGGAGGCTGTAGTGCGTCAGGCCTGTGAGGTGGGAGCACACTGAATGCATTTGAAGAGCAGCAAAGAGGAGAGCGAAAAGATCAGAAAGGCAGTGGTCAGAAAGGACACTCGGGCCTTAGAGGCCATTGTAAAGACTCTGGGCTTTTAATATTAATAAGGCGTGTTACCAGTGGAAGGTTTTGAGCAGCCAAAATGTTCTGCTGTGTTATGAACAGACTGCAAAGGGAGGCAGGCGGAAGCAGAGAGGCCAGTGTGGAGCCTGCCTGCCATCAATTAGGAGAGAGTTGGACCAAGGTCCCCTATTGAGACAGAAAAGAGCCCAGGGGGAGCTGGTTTGGGTGGGTGAGTGGGCAGGGCACAGGGAGGATCAGGGGCTTGGTTTTTCATTTGTCAAGTTTGAAGAGTCCATTAGACACATGTGTGGAGAAAGTCGCTAAAATGTTGGATAACAAAATCTAGAATTCAGGAAAGAATATTCTGAGCAGGAGATATAAATTTGGGAGTCATTAGCATATAGATGGTATTTAAAGCCATGAGACTGGATGAGATCACCTAAGATGTGAGCGAGTGTGGATAAGAAGAGAGAAGAGGTTGGTTGATTGAAATTGGGGGCACTCTAATGTGTAGAGGTCAGGGAGACAAGAGGACTCAACCAAGAAGACTCTGAAGGAGAGCAGACAGAAAGCCAAGGGAGAGTGTATTTTTTGTTTTGAGGTATACTTTTTTTTTTTTTTTTTTTTTTTTTTTTTTGATGCTGGGGATTGAACCCACAGGTGCTCTACCATTGAGCTACATTTCCAGCTTTTTAAAATTTTTATTAATTAATTAATTAATTTATTTATTTTGGGTACCAGGGATTGAACCTAGGTACTTAACCACTGAGCCACATCCCCAACCCTTTTTACTTTTTCATTTTGAGACCAGGTCTCACTAAGTTGCTCAGGGTCTCATCCAGTTGCTGAGGCTGGCTTTGAACTTGCCATCTTCCTGCCTCAGGCTCCTGAGCAGCTGGGATTACAGGCGTGCACCATGGTGCCTGGCTTTACTTTTTATTTTTGAGATAGGGTCTTACTAAATTGCTTAGGCTGGCCTTGAACTTGCGATTCTCCTACCTCAGCTTCTCAAATTGCTGAGATTACAGGTGCATGCCTCCATGCCTGGCTCAGAATAGTGGTCTAGAAACCAAGGGAAGAGGAGGAGGAAACAGTATTCAACTGGGTGGTGGGCTATAGGTAGGTCTAGATGAGATCTGGATGAGGAGCCTATGGGTGACCTTGACGTGACCTTCTTGGTGGAGCAGTGGGGACGAAGACCTAGCTAAGTGGGTTCAAGAAAGAATATGAGGAAAGACATCAGAAATGGCAATTGAGGAGTTGTGCTATAAAAGAAAGGAAAGAGATAGGTGGTAGCCACAGGGTCAGGTAGGGTCAGCTCTCTTCTTTAGGATAGGAGAAATAAAGATGAACGAGGTATGGGTCAGGCCTGGGGCATATGCCTGAAACTTTTGAGGGACATATCTCAGTGGAGAGCACCCCTAGGTTCTATCCCCAGCCCTACACACGCACACTGATGAATATGGTATGATCTGTCCTTGAGTCACTTCACGTCTAAGAGGAGACAGACACGTAAACAGAAGTGATGAGACAGAGATGTTCACGGGGTTCCATGGCAATACACACTTTTCTGGTTTTGCAGTAGTAGGAAATCGTGCCCATTAGGCAAGTGTTCTACCACTGAGCTACATCCCCAGCACACAGCAACTAGGAAAAACTTTAAGACCCTAGCTTAATTTAGAAAGGAAGAAAGAAAGAAATACTTTGAAAAAATAAGTTCTGAACCAAGTCTTGAAAGATTACAGGCATAGGGGTGCACACCTGTAATCCTAGTGACTTGGGAGGCTGAGGCAGGAGGATCACAAGTTCAAGGCCAGCCTTAGCAACTTAGTTAGGCTTTTAGCAATTTAGTGAGACCCCATCTCAAAGGAAAAATAAAAATGACTGGGATGTAGCTCAGTGTTAATGCACCCCTGGGTTCAATCCTCAGTACCCACCTGCCAAAAAAGTGATTTTTCTCCAGGGCAAGCAAGAAGGGAATGGTATTTGAGATTGAAGGAAGAATATAAATCAAATTACAGAAGCTGAAAACAGATTGCAGTGTGTGGGACTCACAAAGAACATTTCTCTTCTTGAACTAGCCTGCCTGGGCGTGACTCTCAGACTCCAATATATTTGACCCCAGGCAATTGATGAAACTATTTGGTGAATCAGTTTCCTCAATCATAAAGTGGGGGATGTGATAGCATCTGTTTCATAGGGATGTCATGAGGATTAAACAAATCAATACATGTGTAGAACTTGTAACAATGTCTGGCACATAGTAGATGCTCAATAAATGCTACCTCTACCACTGAGCCATGATCCCAACCTTTTCCATGTTTTATTCTGAGTCAGTCTCGCTAAGTTGCCCAGGCTGGCCTTGAACACATCCAGGGGGTTACTGTGAAAATTAAATAATAGAATGAAAGTCTCTAACTCAAGGCATGACACATAATAGATATGCAACAAATATTTGTTTTGATTTTGATATCAGAAGGAGGCAAAAGCTCCCAGTTTCCTCATCTTCATACCCTGTCCCACTGGTCAGCACTCCCTGGCTTCTGGAAACGTGTGAGGGACAGATGGACCAGCTCACAGAACTACACAAAGCTATTCTTGTTTTCCCCTATCCCACTCTTCTCACCTGCATGTTGTGCAATCCACCCCTGCTCAACAGTTGGAGGCCTGACCTCCCCCTGAAGCACTGGCTACCTTCAAAGCTGGGGCCATGTCCACAGGGCTGGAGCACTGGGGAAGGAGAGCTTCCCTGTCCCAGCCCTCCCCTTTATCTGCTTATTGTCATCAGAGAGCTTTCGATTTTCCAGGGACCCTCACTGCATTCCGTGCTGTAGCTTCACATTATCCTTTTGCAACACCTCTGTCTTATCTCCTGTAATCGTTTGTGCATTTCCAGGAGGCACAGAATGCACAGTAAATATGTCTGAGCCCCTGCCTCTGCCTAGCATGGCCCTGCGCTTACGGTAGAGACTCGCTGTGGAATGAACTGAACGAGGAGTTGACTGATGCTCGCGCAGTGCTGAAAGCCTGCCAAGCTGTGAGTAAGTGTGAGTTGGTTCGATTATGAAAGATGGGAAATCATGTCTTCTTTTTTAGAGTGGAACATAAAGCCTCCCAGCCACCTCCGGCTTGCTCAGGCAGAGCCTGCAGGGCTCCGACCTGTGGGCCCAGACCTGCAGCCTTGACAATCTAAACGAGATCCATTCATTAGGCCTCACGGTTCCCCGTGCAGGTTGGTGAGGGAGGTAGGGAGCTCGGTGGTCAGCAGCAGTTTGGGGCCCTCCCCTCAGTAATGGGTTCATGCCTCCAGGAGTCAGCTGGAGACACTCACAGAAAACAAGCCACTTTACGTGATCTACTTCCTCCTGGTCCTTTGGCACACATTTTGTGCTGACATGACAGCCAGAGGCACAGATGTCTCTCTGGTCCCTGGGAAGGCAGAGGAGGCCAGGCCTCATCCAAAGCTCCTTCCCTTCCACCCCATTGGAACCCGGCCACAGTCATGCAGGACAAGTTCAAGGAGGTGGCCCAGGAAGCCTGCAAGGTGAGGCGAGGGCCGAGTAGAGAACCAAAGGTCTTAACACAGAAAGGGAATTCAAAGGATTTTCTGGCCCAATACTTGGGTCTTTATATTATATCATTGCTCTGATTTTGTGGTAAAATTGGTAACTGAAGTTCGTGGCACATGCCTGTCATCCCAGTGACTTGGGAGGCAGAGGCAGAAACATTGCAAGTTTGAGGCCAGCCTCAGCAACTCAGAGAGACTCTCAGCAACCTAGTGAGATGCTGTCTTAAAATAATAAATAAGAAGGACTGGGGATGTAGATCAGTGGTAAAGCAACTCTGGAATCAATCCCAGTACTAAAAAAAGGAAGAGAGAAAGAGAGAGAGAGAGAGAGAGAGAGAGAGAGAGAGAGAGAGAGAGAGAGAAGAAGAAGAAGAAGAAGAAGAAGAAGAAGAAGAAGAAGAAGAAGAAGAGGAGGAGGAGGAGGAGGAGGAGGAGGAGGAGGAGGAGGAGGAGGAGGAGGAGGAGGAGGAGGAGAGGAAGGAAGGAAGGAAGGAAGGAAGGAAGGAAGGAAGGAAGGAAGGAAGGAAGGAAGGAAGGAAGGAGGAAGGAGGGAAGGAAGGAAGGAAGGAGGAAATTGATATCTGAAGCCTGGTGTCAGTGAGTGACCCAGACATGTGTGCAGAAGGAACAGAGGATGGCACCTGCTCAGACCTGCTCCACTGTCTGCCACCCAAACCTGCTTCTGGCTGAAGGTGTCTGTGTGGTGAGATTGACAGGTTGCTGGGGAGGCTGCTGTTGCTGGGGAGCAAGTTACCCAGGGAAGGTGAGCGTGCACATGTGTTTGTGCATGTGTGCTGTGACCTACTCTTCAGTATTCAGTTTCCAATATTCGGCTTCTGCTATGACACCACTGCTACTAATGACAAGGATGAACATAATAGCAGCAGCCACAAAGCCACTGAGCACTCACCTGCACAGCGCTGCATGTATTACCTGTATTATCTGATTTAATCCCTAAAAATAGTCATTACCCTCGCTTCATAGCTGAAGAAAATAAAAGGAAAGAAGTCTAGGAATCTGACCAATAGCTAGTGTCTTAGTCAACTGGGGCTGCTATGGCAAATACAACAGACTGAGTGACTTAAATAGCAGAAACATGTTTTTCAAAGTTCTGAAGACTAGATAGCCAAGATCATGGTGCCAGCAGGTTGGGTTCTGGTGAGGCTGTCTTCCTGGCCTGTAGATTGTGCCTTCTTGCTCTATCTTCACATGGGAGAGGAATGATCTATATTTCTTTCATGTGTGAAATGATGGGCACCAATCAGAAGGGCTCCACCTTCGTGGCCTAATCACCTCTAAAGGCCCCACCTTCAAGTGCCATCACTCTGGGGACTAGAGCTTCAATATATGAATTAGGGGGCATTGGAGAGGGGACATAAAAATTCAGCCTGTAATTCAAAAAAAACAGAATTTGCATGTTGGGCAAGCATTAGAGTTGGTTACAAATTTTTGCTCTCTGCCACTCCCTCCCCTCTCTGCCTCATGTTAGAATTTTCTGTCTCAGTTTAACTTAAGCACCACTATGGGACTTGCAGTGGCCAATAAAACAGCAGCGGAGTGTCCCTTATGGTCAGAAGCTCTAAGAACCAGGGCATGCTTTGCTGTCTGCCCTGTTTCTTCAGCTGAATTAGATAGTCCCCCGATGAATGCAAATAGCGTTCAAGTGTGTACTGACCACATCTCACCTCCTTCATTTGACTGAGCCCAGTGGGGCACCCTTCTATGTTCTTGGCATCAAGTGCAGAGCCTGGGACACAAGGATGGATGACAAGGAGCCTGGGAACTTCAGTGTTATCCTATAGGACGAACTCCAGGAGGCCAAGGTCAGCTCACGTCTGACCACACATTCTTGTGAGGTGACACTGGAAAGTAACCTGTTTCTAGTAACCTCATTCCTGGAGGCTCTGCCAGGTGGCCTGGCACCTGGGGTGTCTGCCCAGCTGGCTAACAGAATTTGTCTCACCCTGTACAGACCTCGGCAGTAAATCAGCAGGCCTGAGGAATTTACCCCGGAGAGTGATCTAGCGGTGGCATGAATGAGTAATTTACAAAGCCCATTAAGGCGGCACAGAATTACTTATTTATGGGAACTTTTTGACAGATCTGCGGCTTAATCATTTATCCCTATGAACATTTAGCCAGGGTCATTGGTAAATAATTCACTTATTACACACTTTGGAGTGGTTTATTGTGCTGTGACTTATGATCTCACATGAGCACGCAGCCTGGGAATTGGAATGTGAAGGCCAGGGGAAGGAGGGGGCGGACAAGGGCCTTCTGCCTGCAGGAAGGTGTTCGGGCCTGCTGCTCTACATCAGACTGATGTTACAGTACCGGAAGATTTAGCTCCTGGTCTAATCTTTGGGAAGATAGTGAGAGAAGGAAGTGGGTGTTTACAGTCTGCTCTGAAAATGCCAGGTCTTTGGTTCCAGGCAGAGCGAAGAAAAACTCCATTTTCAATAGCTCTTCAGGGCCTGGTGGGGTTACTATGGGTTAATAATATGAGTTAATAATTTGAATGGACTACTGAGAAGTAGCCCTCCAAAAACTGTCTGCAACCTCTTCCATCTTGTCACTCAGCACAGACATCCAGGCCCCAGACAAGGCACAGGCTGCCCGCTGGCCATGCATCTGCCTCCTGCCTGCGTGGCCCTTCTCTTCTCTTGTCCAGTTGCTGCTTCTCCTCTTTCTCAGCTCACGGCCTATTTCCTGCATGAAGTCTTCCCACTCAACCCAACCAGGTTGACACCTCTGTGAAGTTCTGGAAAATGTATAAAGTGCCAGGCGCACGTTAAGTGTGTTACACTTCGTCTGAGTCAGCCATTTCACTGCTGTGGCTAAATGATCTGACCAGCACAATTATAAAGGAGGAAAAGTTATTTGAGGGCTCTCTGTTTCAGAGGTCTTAGTTCATAGAAGGTGGGCTCCATTCCGTGGGGCTGGAGGTGAGGCAGAACATCGTGGCGGAAGAGTGTGGCAGAGGGAAGCAGCTCCAGCCACACCTTACCACTTCCGTTACCACTCAGTTGATCCCTATCAGGAGATTAATTCACTGATTGAATTAAGACTCTTACAACCCAGCCATTTCTCCTCTGAACCTTCTTGCATTGTCTCACATGTGAGCTTTTGGGGGACACCTCGCATCCAAAGCACAACACACTTGCCACGAATTCCTCTTTGACTAGACTAGGTGTTGCCTCAGGGCCAGGACTCAGATGTCACTAAGCATGTCCCCTGCCATAGCCAGCCCAGGTCCCGGCCCACAGTTAGTTAAATAAACAGCTATTGTTGTTGATGATGATGATGATGGTAATGATGATGATGAAGAGAGTCATCAGGATGACTTTCCAGCAGTCCACCAGTTATGGTTTGGGGTTTCTTTTTTTTTTTTTTTTTTGGTATCCAGGATTGAACTCAGGGACACTTGACCACTGAGCCACATCCCCAGCCCTATTTTGTATTTTATTTAGAGACAGGGTCTCACTGAGTTGATAAGCGCCTCGCTTTTGCTGAGGCTGGCTTTGAACTCTCAATCCTCCTGCCTCAGCCTCCAGAGCTGCTGGAATTACAGGCATGTGCCACTGTGCCTGGCAACCAATTATGGTTTGGATCTGGAATGTTCTGCAAAAGCTCATGTGCTAGGCAATGCGGTAATGCTCAGAAGTGAGAAGATTGGATGGTGAATCTTGTGACCTCATCAGTGGATTAATCCATTTGATAGGTTAATAATTTGAATGGACTATTGGGAAATGGTGAAAACCATAAGCAAGGTGGGACAGGGCTGGAGAAGTAGGGTACAGGGTGTAGCCTAAGGGACTATCTCTGCCCCTGGTTCTCTCTCTCTCTCACTCTTTCTCTTCTTTGCAACTGCCATAAGGTAAGCAACTTTCCTCCACCATGTCCTCCCATCATGATGACCTGCCTCATCTCAGGCTCAGAGGCATGGAGCCAGTCAACCATGGACTGAATCCTCCAAAACCGCAAGCCAAAATAAATCTTCCCTCCTCTAAGCTGTTCTTGTCAGATATTTTGGTCACAGCACTGAAAAGCCAGCTAACATATCACCATGGCTTCCTTTCTTTCTCCTACATATTCCCCAGGCCGGAGACAATAGAAGTATGTTGTCACATCTTTAAGGTTCTTTGGGATTCCGACACTGAATGGATACAGGATTTCATGTTGGGATGAAGGAGAATAGAGTTTGGGCAGGTTCACAGGAGAGGAATCAAGTGGATGAGGGTAGAGAGTTCAAGTGCAAGAGCCAAGCCAAACACTCTCTTGGAAGTTCCCTCCCAAACCACACCTGTCCCACCTACAACCTTCCAGGAAGACCTCGTAGATTCCACATGTTTCCCAGAGACGTGGCCTTAAAGGAGTTAGCTTGGCTCCTGAGGTTAAGACCAGCTATATGAGGTCTCCCTTTGTATCAATACCAATTGCTGCCAGATGGTAGAAAGACTTCAGCAAGATGGTTTTTCCTGTTTTTAGATTTCCAATGAAAGAGACAGGCAATAATTTACCATCTCCCACCTTATGCCTAATGCCTCTTCTCTACCAGGAATTCTTTCCTAAAGTCTAGTCTCAAGCAGTCTCAGTCAAGAAAGTATTAAGCAGCTTGTTTTCCAGAGAGGGAAACCCTGGATCTTCCTGAGTTGGGAGATGAGAAAGGACAGAAGCAAGGTCAGCCCAAGCACAGGGCTTTCTTTCCTCCCTGAAAGTCCTCTTCTCTTAGGGAATTTTAAACAAGTCTCTGGTTTTTGCCCAGAGTCCTATGATTTGCTATCATATTCATATATGTTTATGTGTTCCCCATTAACAATCACACAGACTAGGTATTCTTGTGATTTCTTTTTACTATGGACCAAATTGTGTTCTTCCCAAATCCATTTGTTGAAGCCGTAAGCCCTCATTTAACTGGCTATGTACTTGTCCCTCCATATCCCTGGAGAATTTGTTCTAGGACCCCCAGTGAATACCAAATCCACAGAAGTTCCAGTCCTCTGTATGAAATGGAATAGTATTTGCATATAACCTACATATCCACCTGTATACACTAAACCATCTCTACGTTACTTATAATATCTAACACACATGTAAATAATATGTAAATATATACCATATTGTTCAGAAATAATGACAAAAAAAGTCTGCATATGTTCTCAACAGATGTAAACATGCTAGGTCTGACTACATAGCACATGTCAGTTTCAGCCCATGGTTGAGTTTGGGATACAGAACCCTCAAATATGGAGGGTTGACTTTATTTGAAGTTTGGGCCTTTAAGGAGGTAATTAAGTTTACGTGAGGCTGTACTTTGGATCTGGAATGTCCCCAAAGGCTCATGTTAAAGATTTAGCCCCCAACCCATGGCTCTATTGGGAGATGATGGAAACTTTAAAGATAGGACCTACTGGGAGATCTTCACGTCACCAGAGGGATATCCTTGAAGGGGGTTGTGGGTCCACAGTCTCTTCCTTTCTCTCTTTCCCTTCCTAGCCACGAGGTGAGTGTTTTTGCCACATACCATGATGTGCTGCCTTGCCACAAATCCAAAAGCAATGGGACTAATCAATCATGGACTGAAACCTCTCACACTGTGAGGAACAAACAAATCCTACCTTATTCTTTTTTTTTTTTTTTTTTGTACCGGGAATTGAACCCAGGGGTGCTTAGCCACTGAGCCACATCCCCAGCCCTTTTCATGTTTTATTTAGAGACAGGGTCTTGGTAAGTTGCTTAGGGGCTTGCTAAATTGCTGAGTCTGGCTTGAACTCATGATCCTGTTGCTTCAGCCTCCTGAGCAGCTGGGATTAGAGTCATGTGCCACTGCATCTGCATGGCTCTGCCTTACTCTTTACAAGTTAATTACTCATTTTTTTTGTCTGTGTGTGGGGGGTGGATACTGGGATTGAACCCAGGGGTGTTCTACCAATACACTATATTTCCAGTCCTCTTTTAATTTTGAAATGGTCTGGCTAAGTTGCCCAGTCTGGCCTCAAACTTGCCATCCTCCTGATTCAGCCTCCCAATTTTCTGGGATTATAAAATTGTGCCACACTGCACCTGTATGGGTTATTATTATTATTATTATTATTTTTACAGTGACTAACACACATGAGGTTATAAGGATGGATCCTTAATCTTATAGTACTAGCGTCTTTACAAGAAGAAGGGGTGATATGGAAATAGGGAAAGGTCTCTCTCTTATGTTCTCTTTCTCCTTCTTTTCCTCCTCTTGCACATAGAGGTCAAGCCTATGTGCAGACACAGTAAGAAGGTGGCTACTTGCAAGTCAGAAAAAGAGGTCTCACCAGACACCAATCATGCTTGGCGCCCTGACCTCAGATTTCCATCCTGCAGAACTATGAGAAATAAATTTCTTTAAGACACCTGGTTCGTGGTACTCTGTTAGGGAGGCTTCAGCTGATTAACAACTTCCTTTCACAGGTGAGGAAAAGAAGGGACAGAGACATGAAATGCCTTGTTTCAAAATCACCCGAACAATAGGTATGAAGGTTTGAAATTAGGACTGGATCCCACAGGCTGTGCTGCATCCTATGGACTCCTTCCTGGGAATGGAACTCTGGAGTCTAGCCCCTGCGTTTAGCAGTCGCCCTGCTGCTCCTTGTGCGGCGGGCACCTGTCACAGTTTTTGGAAGTGTTTGGGGATGAGCGCCCATCCTCTGCTTCCCACGGCTCCGCCCCTCAGCAAAGTCGCGCGGCGACCGGTGGCGCAGTGCTGCCACCTGCTGGCCACAGCCTCCAGTCGCTCCGGCTGCCAGGGCAGCAGTTTCTTCACTACGCTCTTTCTCTCTTACTACCATATGTTGTCTACCTCTCCTTCCTAATTCCAATTCCTTTCCCTTGCTCTTGCAGTTAGGTCACTAATAGGATAGGTCCGACACCAAAGAGGGGTGGGGAAGAATGAAAGAAAGATGAAAAGAACTACTCTTTGGGTTTGAGGAGAAAACTGATTCCAAAGGGGAAAATACGCTTGATCCCCATGAGTGTTGAACCCGCCAGACTCTTGGACTCCAGGTCAGAGAGCAGACAGCTCTGCAGCAGTGGGCATGGTGTCCCTCGTCTTTGAACCCAAACAGGAGCACTCCCCACGTGTCTGTCAGAAGTGAGCAGAGAGTCTGGAAAACTGTAGAAGAGGCTATCAGGAGTAAAACACCCTCTTTATTCCAGGTCGTGTGGACCATCTTGTTGTTGGTTTTTGTTGGGGGCCCCTCCCACAGTGACCCGTGTGGTAAGTCATCCCACCTCGTTTGACTGATAAGGAAACTGAGGCGCAGAGAGGTTTAACAATCCACGGATTAGTGTGGATGGATGATATAATATTTGGGAGGGGCATGGTTGCTGAGCCTGGAATGTACTTCAAGGATATTAAAATGCACCGACTTATCTCATAGTGTGAAATATAGATGTCGGTGGTTAAAAGAGATTCCACTTTCTTCTTTCTGCACAAACCCTGGCTTTAGCACCTCTTTGTGAGGTCACCCAGAGTTTGGTTTATCTGGCCATGAGTCACACAGCATAGCATGGCCATATCCAGCAGCTGGTTTCTGCCCTCCTGCGTTGGCAAAGCTTGTGGCAAAGAGAAGCAGATGGCAAATGGGAGCTGGGAGAAGGGTCCAGAAAGGAGAAATGGGCAGGGAGAGCAAGTGAAAAAGCAGGGGAAGTCACACAGAAGAAAAAACAAAAGCAACATATGGAGATAAGACACAAAGACCAGCCCGCCTGGCGGCACATGCCTGTAATTCTAGTGGCTCTGGAGGCTGAGGCAGGAGGAATGCAAGTTCAAAGCCAGCCTCAGAAATTTAGTGAGACCCTGTCTCTAAATAAAAAATAAGAAGGTCTGAGGATGTGGCTCAAGTGGTTAAGTGCCCTGGGTTCAATCCCTGGTACCAAAAACAAACAAACAAATAAAAAAACAAAACAGACAAAAAAACAAAAAACAAAAAACAAACAAACAAACAAAAAAAACAAAAAACAAAGATGAGAGCATTTTGACTGTTCTGCAGTTACCAAACTATGTATCTTCAGGGAGTTTTTCATCTAAAAAATGGACATAATGCAACTGCACCTATCTCATAGGACTATTTTGAAAGTGAAATGATATTACACATGTGAATCCCTGTCCCTAGTGTTCTACTTATAGTTAGCTTCCAATAAGTGATAGTTGAACCTGAAATCATGAAAATTAGGGGCTGTCCCTTCATCTTCTGTGACTGCTAACTTATACTCACATTAATTTTTCTGGTAGGCATTCATCACCCAGCACTACAACACCCCACGATTGAAGGCTCCAAACCTGTTCCAGCTGTTCTAGAAACCGAGGGTTGGTCTTGCTCCCTCCAGTGTTGCTCTTTGCAGATATGGGCTTTGCCTCTTTCCTATTTGCATAACCGTTGCAGGAGCAATGTCTTGAACACCAGGATGAAGCAGGTAGTAATTAGGAGACACATGGAGTCACATTCTTCAACTGGAAGCTGGTATTTCTGGTAATTTTGTGTCCTGGGTAGGACAACACATTTGTATGGATCTGCAATATAACTGAAGAGCCTTGCATTAAGAGTCAGGAGTCTGGACGATGGTCCATGTTTGGTTTGGTTACCACCTGTGTTATCTCGGGTAAATCTTTTTCTTCCTTCAGTCATCTATGAAACAAGAGTGTCTCTAAATAGGGTGATTAGCCAGCCATGGAGGCACTTGCCTGTAATCCCAGTAGCTCTGAAAGTTGAGGCAGGAGGAGTCCAAGTTCAAGAGGAGCCTGGGCAACTTAGTGAAACACTGTTTCAACACAAAATTAAAAAGGTGGAGTATGTATCTCAGTGGTAGGGTGCTTCTGCGTTCCATCCCCAGTACCAAAACAAAAAACAAATGAAAAATTTATCCTCCAAGTTCAAAGGTGTACCTAGGATAGATACCCTGGCTGTTTAGTTGGCTGGAGCATCAGGGACTCCAAATGTGTATTTATCCCTGCGGAGCTCCAGGAAGCCCGGCAGTGATAACCTTTTCTTTCCTCCTTCTCCCCAGGGCTGTGGAACCTTCCAGTGCTCAGATCTCTGCAGCAAATGGTTGTTGCTGAGTCCTGTAAGTGACATTCCCATAGGTGCTGCCCCTTAGGTGCTCGACTAGTTTCTGACCCCACTGAAGTGGCCACACAGGTTCTTCCCATCCTTGAACACCTGTGACCATAGGACCTCTATAAAGCAGGCCATTGCTTTCTTCACATGAAGCATAGGTACCGTTTATTGAGGGTCAATTTATATCTGAGACTGCACTAAGCCCCTTATGTAGGCTTTATCTTTGTTATCCTGGGAAGGGAATTTGGAATTATCCTGGGAAGGGAATTTGGAATTATCCCTGGCCTAAAGATTAGGAAATAATTCAGAGATGACTAGTCAGCCAGCCCAGCATTACACAAGGACAGAGCTAGTTTCCAACCCAGGCCAGTCTGATTCCATGACCTGATGGTTGCTGTTATAACAGCCCAACTTCAGAGTGATTCTTCTAGACTTTGTACAATATCTGGCACATGGTAGGCACTCAATATATGTGTGAGATGGCCAACTTTCTCCACCAATTCTTCATTTTCTGGTTTCTGAAGAACTTAACTTTTTGTATGAAAAAACTATGTCCCCAACACTTTTCAAAATAGTGCCTGGCACATAGTAATACACATTTGTGGGATGATATTTACATATAAAAAGTTCTCATTTCCCAGACTTTTAAAAAAAGATATTTGCACAGATAAAGAAAAATGTGTCTATCTGTATAATATATTGGTCTGTCATTCTTACAGATCACATAACTGAACTTTCTATTTTTGTAAGTGAGAAACCAAGACTAAGAGAGAGAAAATGATATGTCTAAAGCTCATGTAGCTAAGTTTGAAAATTCCTTTACTCTGTGCTACCCCATGTAGCACTAAGAGCCAGGCCAAATATTCCTCTCCTGAAGGGGACAACCAGACCTGACATTCAGGTTAGAAGGCAGCATCCAGTGATGGATCTTGGTTTACTTTTGAAGATTTTGCTTCATATCTATCTGGGATTTAATAAAACAAAGAATAAATTTAGCTTTCTTCTGGAATAAAATATCAGGTGGAATCTTGGTTTTACCAGTAACTAGCTAGATGATCTTGTTTCACCTAAGTCTCAGATTCTGCTAAAAAGTGGAACTAATAAAAGTGCTCACCTTGTCTGATTGCTTTGAGGAGAAAATGAGAGGCTCTACCTGAAGTGTTTCAGTACAAGCACATCTCACAGTGTTAGCATTGGATAACCTGTAGCTCTTATAATGGTTACTATTATTATTAAACTGTGGCATGCTGATGTACAACATTCAACTCGTATGATGTTCAATATTCAATGTGACTTGCCCACATTTTCTTTATCCTTGCTCTGGGAGGGTGGTATAGCTGCAGAAGGTCACTGAGGTCTGAGATTTGGTTTTCCATTGTTCCTCTGCCTCTTTCCAACACACCCTGCAGCCTGTTTCTGTCTTCCCACCCCCCAGATCCTCCCACTTGGCCCATATAAGCAGCTTGTTGGGGTCAGGATGCTAGCCTGCCAGAATGCCCTGGCATTTTGTTCTTGTACCTGGTGACCCTTCATTAATCCTGGGCAGAAACTGACCTGTCAGTCAACTGGTCATTAACAGAGACTGGAAATGACACCACAGAAAGGACAGGGACCACCACCTCCCACACATGCTTTCCTGCTGTGTTGGGGCCAGTTTAAGATTATGGTTAGCTACTGAAGAGTTTGGTAAGATGGTTGTTAAACTGTGAAATATCCAGAATTTTGTGAACTTGTTAAATTGTTAGTAGCCAGAAACCAATCGTGGTGAGCTGGATGCAGTGGTGCAGGCCTGTAATCCCAGCTTCTCCAAAAGACTAAGGTGGGAGGCCCACTAATTTGAGGCCAGCCTGAGCAACTATGTGAGACCCTGCTTCAAATTTTGATAGTAATAATAAAGGAACTAGGGAATTCAGCTCAGTAGCAGAGCACCCTTGGGTTCAATCACCAGTACTACAAAAAGAAAAAAAGAAAAAAGAAAGAAAGAGGCCAGGCTGGCCTCAAACTTGCAATCCTTTTGCTTCAGCCTTCCAAGTCACAGGGTACAGATGTGTGGCATGGCGCCTGTCTAGAAAATTAATTCTTTAAATTATAACAGTAATTAAATTATAACAGTAATACAGACTTGTGAAACATGCAGATAATATAGGATGACAAAGGCTGGAAACTTACAGTGTTTTTCCATTGATCCCTCCAGTTGCAGAGATATCCACTCTTCTTTTCTTTTATGTCTCTCTAGAACCCTTGTAGATATAGAAAAATAGCTATTTTATATATATACTGGCTTATTGAATGGGCTGAACTTGAAACAAGAAACTGCCTCATTTTTTTCTTATTTCTGCTACTGCTATTCATCCTGTTATATAGAATCCCTCTGACTTGCCCCTGAAGACTGGCTTAAGCAGACACAATGGCTTTCTGGTCACTTCCAGACACTGAAAAAATAGTTCAGTCCAGTTCAATTTAAAACTTAAATCTCACATCCAGTTCAAAGCTCTTCTCATCCTCCAATCTTAGGCCTGACCTGTGGCTCAGAAACCTGCTGTGGGAAACAGATCACTCATTCCCCTTCCATCTCCTTCTCCAGGGGCAGAGGAAGATGGATCAAGTTCTTTTCATTTAGTGGCTTCTCTTTGTAGTTCTCTCTTGGCTCAGGTGTTGACCTGCACACCCTTTAGTATGGCAGTGAGTTATTAGGAGGTTTGTCACAGAGGATCTCCTTACTGCTATTTCTTGCAGGCTGACC
The DNA here is from genome assembly GCF_902686455.1 of Sciurus vulgaris. NCBI lineage: Eukaryota > Metazoa > Chordata > Mammalia > Rodentia > Sciuridae > Sciurus > Sciurus vulgaris. The sequence goes on along the minus strand of NC_136461.1, from coordinate 118,640,014 downwards.
TCTCGTGACCCTCACTCCAGTCCTGCCTGTACAGGTGCAATCGTTCAGGGGGTGTCCCTTCCCCCAGCAGGCAGCTTTCTTAGGTGGAATATAATCAGAACAGCCCTAGAATGGCCACCTTCCGCAGCACCCACTGGACTCTCAGGAAATTCAGACAGCCTTGCCCTACCCAATGGTAGATGTGCAGACTCCCCAGCTGCTGACCCCTCTCCTCTTGCCCTCCCATCATGTAGAGCTCCAGCCAGTTACAACAGCAGTTGTTAGCTTAGAATTCTCTTTGTGTTGTTCTGGGGTGCACGTAGGTAAGCAGTTTAGCAAGGAGGCAGTTAGAATAAGGAGATAGTTTCCCTCTCCTATAGGTGCATCCAACTTTTGTGCATTTCTCTTTGGGGACTTTCCTCTACGGGTTTGTGTTAAGGGGGAAGTCCATGATTATTCTTGCTTCCCTGGAAGGAAAAGAAAACATTCTAGGACTCTACCCAGGTGAGTAACCTAAGCTTCCCTCTACAGAGTTGGATTGGAACTGGGGAGGACTGCAGGACAGGTTTTCTCATCTTTTCAAAAATTCAATAAATTGTGCTTGGCACTTCTCTTAAGAATGGAGGGATTGTTGGGTAAGGTGGAACACGATTGTAATTCCAGCAGCTCCAGAGGTTCAGGCAGGAGGCTTGCAAGTTCAAGGCCAGCTTCAGCAACTTAGTGAGGCCCTAAGCAACTTGGTGAGACTCTGCTGCAAAATATAAAATAAAAAGGGCCCTGGGGCCCGGGGTTGTGGCTCAGTGGAAGAGCGGTTGCCTGACATGTGTGATGCCCTGGATTTGATCCTCAGTACCACGTATCAATAAATAAATAAAATTAAGGTCCATCAACAACTAAAAATATTTAAAAAATAAAAAAGGGCTGGGGATGTAGCTCAGTGGTAATTCTCCCCTGGGCTAAATTTCCAGTAAACTGCCCCCTCCCCCCCAAAAAAAGAAAGGAGAGCTATTGACTGGGGCTGTAGCTCAGTGGTAGAATGCTTACTTAGCTTATATGAGGGTTCAATCCATAGCACTGCAAAAAAATAAAACAAAGAAAAACCCAAAACAGTTGTGCAGGCGTGCAGTCCTAAGGACTAGGGAGACTGATCACAAGCTTGAGGTCGGCCTGGACAACTTAGCAAGACCCTATCTCAAAATAACAAGCACTGGGGGTGTCGCTCAGTTGTAGATAAGCCTGGGTTCAAGCCCCAGTACTGAAAAAAAAAAAAAAAAAAAAAAAAACAGGGATATTTATTACCTACTGTTTTTAACTTTAGGGCTTTAGATGAAATTTAAAGGCAGTCTATACATATAATTTTATTAAGCAGATGGGATGATTCTATACATATGGCTCTACAATTTGCTTTACTTGCTAAGCAAAAGTCTACATCTTGGGCAAATTGCTTTGTCATTACATGTAGATCTATCTGCCTCTTTTTAAAAAAAGTGTATCTTATTTTTCCTCAAGCATTTGTCCTGTTTGCTCTCTTGTGTAAGTGACCATTTTGCAATTTAGGGCTTCTGGAATGGCCTAGAACAGCAAGCAAGGCTTCCTCTTCAAGGTTTACTTTCTTTCTTTCTTTTTTTTTTTTTTTAAGAGTTGGCGACTCTGGCATGTTGGGCAAGTGCTTCATGTGGAGCTACAGCCCCAGCAACCTCTCTAAGGTTCTGTGCTTTCTTATTGTTATCAGATGTCTTAAGAAAGGCTGGTGGAAACTTGAATATGTCTATATCCCTTAGCTGGGACCCCAAGCAGCGCAAATCTTTAAAAGCAGTTTATAGTTCCACTAAACATATCGCTAAGCATATATATAATAATATATTTAACGAGTCCTCCATCAATGGACATTTAAACTGTCCCCAGTTCTTCTCAATGATTGACAACATTACCCTGAACATCCATCCATCTTAATTCTTGTTTGGTTATATTCATTAGTTTTAAGTAACCAAAATATCATAAAATTAGACCTCCTCCCCTCGAACACTTTTCCAGATACCTCTATCTTAGTCTGAGGTACATGAGTTCCTAGAAAGGATCGTTAGGTGCTGACTCTGCTAACCTTCCTTTTCAGCAGGAATTGCTCTCAAATAGCACCTGGTGGCTTCTCAGTCTCTGCCAGGGTGCCTTGATCTGAGGTCTGAACAAGACATATGGAATCGAGAGCCCAAGGCCTGACATTTAGCAGGTGCTCAAAAAATTGTTTGTTTAGCCTGAGGCATGTTCACCAACCTTATAGAATGGCAGCCAGCCCAGGAACCGTTGTGCACACAATTACTGCTCGGCCAGATTGACTTCGCTGTAACTTGTGAGCTGGGCTTGCTTTCAACAGCATCCTGCTCCCTGAGCTAGTCTTCACAGCTCACCACACCTGGGGTGCTTACGTCACCCTGCAAAGGGCTCGTGGCCAGAGTGTAAATCCTTAGGGCGCAAGGGAGAAGGTAGCCATGCAAATCATAAGCAGATTATTATTTTTTGAGCTAATCTGTAGGTCAAGTTACATTTAAAGAAATAGTAATCTGGTGGAAAAAATTGCAATTGAAAGCATTTTAAATGTTTAACTAAGAGGCACATGGCCTTACTGTGCAGTTTGGATACCCTCTCAGTTTCAGTCTCTCCTTTGTTAGGAGGAAAGTTGAGAAAAAAAAAACCCTAAACTCTCCTAAACTGTCTCTATTTTTTCCCATGTTTTTATTGGTGCATTATAATTATACGGAACAGTGGGATTTGTTATTACATATTCGTATATGCACACCATATAACAATATAATTTTTTTTTTTTTTTTTTTTTTTGCAGTGCTGGGGATTGAACCCAGGGCCTTGTGCTTACGAGGCAAGCACTCTACCAACTGAGCTATCTCCCCAGCCCTGACAATATAATTTGGTCGACATCATTCCCAAGAATTTTCCCTTTCCCTTCCTTCCTCTCCCTCCCACCCTGTCCCTTTCCTCTACTCTACTCTCTTTCTCTTTTAAAACAAAGTGAAATGAAACAAAATGAACCTCTTATGCTGATAACCTGCAAAGTGTAAGAAATACTGGAACTCATTAATGTCATCTGATATTTGACATTTCTTGAACCCAATGTCATGGCCCTATGCTCTTGACCAATCCACTCAATGGTCACAACCACCTGGCCAGGTAGGGGCCAGCCTTAGAGAGTCTAAGTGATTTCTCTGTAGTCTTGGAGATGGCAAGGGCCTGAGTGACACTGTGGACTCACAAAGTCGGGCTCCAGAGCCTGTGCTCCTAACCACACTCTATACCACTTGTGTGTCTTGGTTTTTTTTTTTTTTTTTTCTTTTTCTTTTTCTTTTGTCTTTTAATTATTTGCTGTGCTGGGGATGGAATCCAAGACCTCAAGCATGTTAGGCAATGTATTTGTCTCTTGCTAAACTGTGTCTATTTTTCACAAACTTTCCTTACCCCCAGTTCACTGGGCTCTCCTGCCCTTCTGGCATCTCCCTCCTGTGGGGCTCTTCCTTGCTGATCTCACACACACACACTCCTTCCCTCCAGACTTGTGACCTCTTCCCTTTTTCTTTGTTGTGCCCTGTCTCTGGGATGTATCGTTTGCCTTCTTTGCTGCATTGCAACTTTTTCTTCTTCTCCTTCCTCCTTCCTCCTCCTCCTCCCTTTTTTCTTGGTATTAGGGATTGAACCCTGGGGTGCTTGCTCTGCCACTGAGCTACATCCCCAGCACTTTATATTTTTTAATTTTAAGGCAGGACCTCCCTAAGTTGCTGAGGCTGGCCTCAAACTTGTGATCCTCTCGCCTTAGCCTCCCAAGTCACTGGGATTACAGGTGTGTACCACTGTTGCCGGTTCATTGCAACTTTTTTCACAGCCATCCACACATTTGGAAATTCCAGGGAAAAAAAATTTTCATTGCTTTACAGGATGGAGTCTAATTAGTACAGCAACGTTCCCCTGACTGTCACACATCCTCATCTCACATCTTTCTCAGCCCACTTGGCAGACATTCTCATCAGACATTTCCTCCAAATCCTCTTGTAAAATAATCAGAAAACTCCCAAGTAATGATTTTGAGCATCCTGAAGTCTGGCACTGACCTTTGATTTCTAGGTTCTGAGGAACATTCCTTACTGTCTCCTTTCCAGTATTCAGGTCCCTGTAATTTTTTTTTTTTTTTTTTTTAAGGTACTGGAGACTGAACCCATGGATGCTCTCCCACTGGGTTAATTCCCCAGTCCCTTTTATGTTTTATTTTGAGACAAGGTCTTACTAAGTTGCCCAGGTTGACCCTAAACATGCAATTCCCCTGGTCTCTTCCTTCTGAATCTCTGGAATTGCAGGTGTTGCAGCCTCAGGAGGCACCAAGTCTCTGGTTTTAAACCTTGTGTTAATCCCGAGTTCAGACTTCTCCATAGTGCCATTTTTTTTTTTTTTTTTTTTACCTTTAAATTGTTTATTTAGTTTTATGTGGTGCTGGGAACCAGTGCCTCACATGTGCTAGGCAAACACTACCACTGAGCCACAACCCCAGCCCCCACTTTTTTTTTTCCTTTTTTTTATTGTAAACAAATGGGATACATGTTGTTTCTCTGTTTGTACATGAAGTAAAGGCATACCATTTGTGTAATCATAAATTTACATAGGGTAATGTTGTTTGATTCATTCTGTTATTTTTTCCCCTTCCCCCCACCTCTCCCACCCCTCTTTTCCCTCTATACAGTCCTTCCTTCCTCCATTCTTGCCCCCCTCCCTAACCCTAACTCTAACCCTAACACTAACCCTTCCCTCCCCCCATTATGTGTCATCATCCACTTATTAGTGATATCATTCGTCCTTTGGCTTTTTGAGATTGGCTTATCTCACTTAGCATGATATTCTCCAATTTCATCCATTTGCCTGCAAATGCCATAATTTTATCATTCTTTATGGCTGAGTAATATTCCATTGTATATATATACCACAGTTTCTTGATCCATTCATCAATGAAGGACATTTGGGTTGGTTCCACAGTCTGGCTATTGTGAATTGAGCAGCTATGAACATTGATGTGGCTGTATCTCTGTAGTATGCTGATTTTAAGTCCTTTGGGTATAGACCAAGGAGTGGGATAGCTGGGTCAAATGGTGGTTCCATTCCAAGTTTTCTAAGGAATCTCCACACTGCTTTCCAGAGTGGCTGCACTAATTTGCAGCCCCACCAGCAATGTATGAGTGTACCTTTCTCCCCACATCCTCGCCAACACATGTTGTTGCTCGTATTCTTGATAATCGCCATTCTAATTGGGGTGAGATGGAATCTTAGGGTGGTTTTGATTTGCATTTCTCTTATTACTAGAGATGTTGAACATTTTTCCATATGTTTGTTGATTGCTTGTAGATCTTCTTCTGTGAAGTGTCTATTCATTTCCTTAGCCCATTTGTCGATTGAATTATTTGTATTCTTGGTGTAGAGTTCTTTGAGTTCTTTATAGATTCTAGAGATTAGTGCTCTATCTGAAGTATGATTGGCAAAGATTTTCTCCCACTCTGTAGGCTCTTTCTTCGCATTGCTGGTAGTTTCCTTTGCTGAGAGAAAGCTTTTTAGTTTAAATCTATCCCAGTTATTGATTCTTGCTTTTATTTCTTGTGCTATGGGAGTCCTCTTAAGGAAGTCTGGTCCTAAGCCGACATGGACCTACTTTTTCTTCTATAAGATGCAGGGTCTCTGGTCTGATTCCGAGGTCCTTCATCCATTTTGAGTTTAGTTTTGTGCATGGTGAGAGATATGGGTTTAGTTTCATTCTGTTGCATATGGATTTCCAGTTTTCCCAGCACCATTGGTTGAAGAGGCTATCTTTTCTCCATTGCATATTTTTGGCACGTTTGTCTAGTATGAGAAAATTTTATTTATTTGAGTTTTTGTCCGTGTCCTCTATTCTGTACCATTGATCTATCTTTCTATTTTGGTACCAATACCATGCCGTTTTGCTACTATTGCTTTGTAGTAGAGTTGAAGATTTGGTATTGCGATACCCCCTGTTTCACTCTCCCTGCTAAGGATTGCTTTAGCTATTCTGGGTTTCTTATTCTTCCAGATGAATTTCATAATTGCTTGCTCTATTTCTGTAAGGTACGTCATTGGGATTTTAATTGGAATTGCATTGAATTTGTATAGCACTTTAGGTAGTATGGCCATTTTGACAATATTAATTCTTCCTATCCAAGAACATGGAAGATCTTTCCATCTTCTAAGGTGTTCTTTAATTTCTTTCTTTAGTGTTGTATAGTTCTCATTGTAGAGGTCTTTCACCTCTTTTGTGAGATTGATTCCCAAGTATTTTATTTTTTTTCGAGGCTATTGTGAATGGGGTAGTTTTCCTAATTTCTCTTTCTGAAGATTCATCACTTATGTATAAAAATGCGTTGGATTTATGAGCATTGATCTTGTAACCTGCTACTTTACTGAATTCACTTGTGAGTTCTAAAAGTTTTCTGGTGGAATTTCCAGGTTCCTCTAAATATATAATCATGTCATCAGCGAATAGGGATAGTTTGAGTTCTTCTTTTCCTATTTGTATCCCTTTAATTTCTTTGGTTTGTCCAATTGCTCTGGCCAGAGTCTCAAGAACGATGTTGAATAGAAGTGGTGAAAGAGGGCATCCCTGCCTTGTTCCAGTTTTTAGGGGGAATGCTTTCAGTTTTTCACCATTTAGAATGATATTAGCCGTGGGCTTAGGGTAGACGGCCTTCACAATGTTAAGGAATGTTCCCACTATCCCTATTTTTTCTAGTGTTTTGAGCATGAAGGGGTGCTGTATTTTATCAAATGCTTTTTCTGCATCTATTGAAATAATCATGTGATTCTTGACTTTAAGTCTATTGATATGGTGAATTACATTTATTGATTTCCTGATGTTGAACCAACCTTGCATCCCTGGGATGAAGCCCACTTGATCATGGTGCACTATCTTTTTAATATGTTTTTGTATGTGATTTGCTAAAATTTTGTTGAGAATTTTTGCGTCGATGTTCATTAAGGATATTGGTCTGAAATTTTCTTTCCTTGATGAGTCTCTGTCTGGTTTAGGTATCAGTGTGATATTGGCTTCATAGAATGAGTTTGGGAGGGTTCCCTCCTCTTATATTTTATGGAATACTTGGAGAAGTATTAGAATGAGCTCTTCTTTAAAGGTTTTGTAGAACTCAGCTGAGAACCCATCTGGTCCCGGACTTTTCTTTGTTGGTAGGCTTTTGATGACTTCTTCTATTTCAGTACTTGAAATTGGTCTATTTAAATTGTGTATGTCCTCCTCGTTCAGTTTAGGCAATTCATATGTCTCTAGAAACCTGTTGATGTCTTCAAAATTTTCTATTTTGTTGGAGTATAGATTTTCAAAATAGCTTCTAATTATGTTTTGTATTTCAATCCTGTCTGTTGTGATATTTCCTTGTTCATTCCGAATTTTAGTGATTTGGGTTTTCTCTCGTCTTCTCTTTGTTAGTGTGGCTAAAGGTTTATCAATTTTGTTTATTTTTCGAAGAACCAACTATTTATTTTGTCAATTTTTTGTATTGTTTCTTTTGTTTCAATTTCATTGATTTCAGCTCTGAGTTTAACTCTTTCCTGTCTTCTACTACTTTTGGTGCTGTTCTGTTCTTCTTTTTCTAGGGCTTTGAGCTGTAGTGTTAGGTCGTTTATTTGTTGAGTTTTACTTTTTTTATTAAATGCGCTCCATGAAATAAATTTCCCACTAAGTACTGCTTTCATAGTGTCCCAGAGATTTTGATATGATGTTTCTTTGTTCTCATTTACCTCTAAGAATTTTTTAATTTCCTTCCTAATATCTTCTGTTATCCATTCATCATATAATAGCATATTGTTTAATCTCCAGATGTTGGAATAGTTTCTGTTTTTTACTCTTTCATTTATTTCTAACTTCAATCCATTATGATCTGATAGAATACAAGGTAGTGTCTCTATCTTCTTGTATTTGCTAACATTAGCTTTGTGGCATAATATATGGTCTATTTTAGAGAAGGATCCATGTGCTGCTGAGAAGAAAGTGTATTTGCTCTTGGTTGGATAGTATATTCTATAAATGTCTGTTAAGTCTAAATTATTGATTGTGTTATTGAGATCTATGGTTTCTTTGTTCAATTTTTGTCTGGAAGATCTGTCCAGTGGTGAGAGAGGCATGTTAAAATCACCTAGTATTATTGTGTTATGGTCTATTTGTTTTCTGAAATTGAGAAGGATTTGTTTGACATACATGGATGAGCCACTGTTTGGGGCATAGATGTGTATGATTGTTATGTCTTGCTGATTTATGCTTCCCTTAAGCAGTATGAAATGTCCTTCTTTATCCCTTCTGACTAACTTTGGCTTGAAGTCCACATTATCGGAAATGAGGATGGATACTCCAGCTTTTTTGCTGAGTCCATGTGCATGGTATGTTTTTCCCCATCCTTTCACCTTTAGTCTCTGGGTATTTTTTTCTATGAGGTGAGTCTCTTGTAGGCAACATATTGTTGGATCTTTCTATGTAATCCAATCTGCCAGTCTATGTCTTTTGATTGATGAATTCAGGCCATTAACATTCAGGGTTATTATTGAGATATGATTTGGTTTCCCGGTCATTTGGTTCATTTTTTAAATTTTATTTATTTATTTATTTATTTATTTGACATGACTTGGTTCTTCCTTTATTTGACAATTCCTTTAGGATAATTCCTCCCTTTGCTGATTTGCTTCTTTGTTTCTCATCTCTTCCTCATGGAATATTTTGCTGAGAATGTTCTGTAGTCCTGGCTTTCTTTTTGTAAATTCTTTTAGCTTTTGCTTATCATGGAAGGATTTTATTTCATCGTCAAATTTGAAGGTAAGTTTTGCTGGGTATAAGATTCTTGGTTGGCATCCATTTTCTTTCAGGGCTTGGTAAATGTTGTTCCAGGCCGTCCTAGCTTTTAGGGTCTGGATTGAAAAATCTGCTGATATCCGTATTGGTTTCCCCCTGAATGTAATTTGGTCCTTTTCTCTCACAGCCTTTAAAATTCTGTCTTTATTTTGTATGTTAGGTATTTTCATTATAATGTGCCTTGGTGTGGGCCTGTTGTAATTTTGTGTATTTGTAGTCCTGTAAGCCTCTTGAACTTGATTTTCCATTTCATTCTTCAGATTTGGGAAATTTTCTGATATGATTTCATTGAATAGATTGTTCATTCCTTTGGTTTGTTTCTCTAAGCCTTCCTCAATCCCAATAATTCTTAAATTTGGCCTTTTCATGATATCCCATAGTTCTTGTAGATTCTGTTCATGATTTCTTTCCATCTTCTCTGTTTGTTCAACTTGTTTTCAAGGTTAAATATTTTGTCTTCAATGTCTGAGGTTCTGTCTTCCAGGTGTTCTATCCTACTGGATATGCTTTCTATGGAGTTCTTAATTTGGTTTATTGTTTCCTTCATGTCAAGGATTTCTGCGTTCAATATCTCTAACTCTTTATTGAAATGATCTTTTGCTTCCTGTATTTGCTCTTTTAACTGTCAATTGGTGCGATCATTCAATGCTTGCATTTGCTCTTTCATCTCATCGTTTGCTTCCCTGATCATTTTAATTATGTACATTCTGAACTCCTTTTCTGTCATTTCTTCTGCCATGCTGTCATTGGGTTTTATTGATGTAACATCTAGATTGGTTTGCGGAATTTTCTTCCCTGGTTTTCTCATATTGTTCAGTTATTAGTGGACTGATGAGATATTGCAGATTTCCTCTATTGACTTATAATGTCCCTGAAGATTTCTATATATCCCCTCTTAGCCTTCAGTAAGCTGAAGTCTTGGAGGAAGTTGATAATGCAGTGCTCCACAAGGAAGCTGCCTCTCTAGGAGTGGTGGCCTTCAGGTGGGGTATATTCCCTGCTGGTGGGCAGAGGTGCCTCCACTTGTTGACCAATGGTCATCCAAAGGGGAACTAGGCTGCGGGCTGAGGCAAGACCTGTTTGGGCCTATGTCTCTGGTTTTACCATCCTTGTGGGGAAACCTCACCCGGCAGGGAAGACTCACCCAGTGGGGAGGTCTCGCTGGTCAGTTCCCCTCCTAGAGGTTCCCCTCAATTTTACAGCTACCGCCCGCCTGGGCTGGGCTGCCTTCCCAAAGTTCCCAGGGGCCCGGCCCTACCTCCTGGGCCTGGGAGCCTCACCCTTCACAGATGAATCTCCTTAGGCTGCCCCTCCTCAGAGAATCTGCCCGCAGTCCTGGAACCTTCGCTCCGCCCCTAAGCGTGTCTCTGTGTGGCTCTTCCACCAAGAAGCCTCCTAGGTCCTGGGACCCTGCTCTGCACCTAATAGCCTGGCTATGTGGTCCCTCCTCTGAGCAGCCACCTGTACAATCGCTCTGAGTCCCCGAGACCCACCGCACACCTCTTCCTCCAGATAGCCGGCCGGTGTTCCAATGCGGTCACTAGGAGTCCAAGCAACTCACTGCGCGCCTCCTCCTCCCACCAACCGCCCGTAGCCCTGGGCAGTCACACCGAGTCAAAGTGACCCGCCTCGTTCCTCCTCCTCCTCCAGGTAACCCCCCCGGGTGTTCAGAAGCGGTCACTCTGAGTGGCTCTGAATCCACATGACCTGCTGCACGCCTCCTCTGGGCAGCCCCCCGGAGCTCTGGTGCGGCCACTTGAGACCAAGCGACCCACCGCGCTTCTCCTCCAGGCAGCCCCTCGGTGTTCAGGAGCGGTCGCTTTGAGTCCAAACAACTCACCACTCGCCTCCTCCTCTGAGCAGCCACCTGGAGCTCTAATGCAGTCACTGTGAGTCCAAACGACCCGCTGCGTTCCTCCTCCTCCTCCTCCTCCTCCTCCTCCTCCTCCTCCTCCGGGCAGGCCCCGGTGTTCAGAAGGGGTCGCTCTGTGTCCAAACAGCTCTCCGCGTAGCTCCTCCTCTGGCAACTGCCTGTAGCTCTGGTATAGTCACTCCGAATCCAAGCGGCCACGGTCCTCCTCCTCCTCCTCTGGGCCGGCCCTGGTGTTCAGGAATGGTTGCTCTGAGTCCACACAGCTCTCCTCGCCACTCCTCCCCTGGGCAGCTGCCAAAGCCTCAGTGGTTGCTCCGAGTCCCAGTGCTGTGCTGAGTGGCCTCCTCTACGACGCTCCCAGTTGTCCGAGTTCACTGCTCCAGCGGGGGAAGGGGTGTCTCGCCAGGCAGCTCTACTTCACAAAGTTCCCTGCCAGGACTACCGTCCCATCCGGGACGCCTCCCCAACGGGAGAGACTCACCCGGCTGCTTTGAGTTGGTCCCAAGTCTCTCAATATCTCCTATTTTGAATCCTGAGTCCTGGAGCAACATGAAATGCAGCCACCCTCTAGTCCGCCATCTTTTCTAGCCATAGTGCCATTTTTGCCCAGATAACTCAATTCCCACTTCAAGACTCAGCTCAGGTGTCTTCTACTCCAGGAAGTTCATCTTGAGCACTTAGGTGGGGAAATGACCTATGAATCTTTGAGGATGCAGGTACACAGAAAAATAACAAATAGAAAAACAGGGACTGGGGTGTGGTTCAGTGGTAGACTGCTTACCTGGCATGCAGGAGGCCCTGGGTTCCATTCCCAGCACCACAAAAAAAGAAAAAATAAAAATAATAAAAGCTAATTATAAAAACTCGAAAATACTGAAAAGCAGGGGAAAGGGGAAACAGAACATCCTTAGCTCCCAGTTGAAAAGCAGCCAAATAATATTTTAATATATTTCCTACTAGTCCATTTACTGCAAGATTTCGATTTAATTGTGATCAAGTAACAAACACAAAGGAGTACATGATGACACACACACACTAACTAGTCAAGCACATAAAATACACATAAATATAGAGCAAAATACAAAGAAAGCAAGAGTAGCATCCTCTACTCTAGTACAATCCCAAACAGAAAAATTCTAGTTTGCATTTTATTCTATTTTCATAAAACCATCAACAAAATGTATGGTTGCATAATCTTATACCTTGTGTCCTGAATTTCAGTCATAGCTAACAAAGGAACATTCATAGAATTTGGTTGGTAGATCTTACGTAAAGTTTTGGGGTGACATGTCTTTTCCACCTGGTGGTTTATGAGCCTGGTTTAATTAAAAAATGACTAAGGCTCTACTGATTGGGTTCCAAGATGTAGAAAGTTATTAATATTATTCTTTGGCAATGAAAACGATCATGCTCTTTTGTGCCCTTGTACTTTTGAGAGGGAGAAAAAAAATAAAGGTTTTTAGATTAACTATTATCTCAGCTCAGTGTCCCAACCATACAAATTGCTTGGCCATGCCCATCAAAGTTGGAATAGAAGAGACTCAGTTAGTGTCTTATGTAGTCTTTTATCAATCTGGCAAGAGATTATCTGTGAACTGCATTTCCTGTTTCTTCAGGGGAGTGGGGAAGGGAGATGGGTTTGTCGGGGCGGAACGCAAAAGCGAAATAGAATCTGTAAGAAAGCAGACAATCTTAGCAAATACAAGGGTCTGACTTTGACCTCAGGCGGGTCGTGCACTTGAGGGCACATGTTCAATTGTTCTTCCTGGTTTTGAGTCTAACCTAAGTAAGGGAAGATCTGTCAGTTTTTCATATGACTACATCTCCATTCTCTACTTTTAAATTTTGGTTTCTTTCTTTATGGACTGGAGAATACCTTCGAGTGATTTGTTTCAAGATGAGCCGATGCCTGATGAGTATATATGTTCATTTCGGATATGTGTTTTTATCGTTTGGTCTCACAAGAAGAGGATAGTTAGGCTGAGCACATAATTTGGGGGGATAACTGTTTTCCCATAATACTCTCTAGATCTTTTCATTGAAAACTAAGGACAAAGAAATCTGATGTCAGCCTTCAGGAGAGCTCTTTTGGTGAAGAGATTGAGGATTTAGGTGGGGGAAGGGCATCCTTCTTGTTTCCCCAGAGGCACCTGCATGCAGAAGTCATGTGTGGGTACCTGGTAGAAACATGGTATTTCTGAACTGGGTGTGGGGAATGTGATGGGGGTGGGTGGGGTAGGAAAGTGACTTTTCTATTTACTTTTAGATGTCACCTGTTTTGTTTTTCTCAACCAAGATGTCTCTCTGCTCTGTATACCCCTCCCTAACCCTTCAGTTCAATTTTTAAAAACATACATGAAAATTCCTTTTGCTTTCTGACCGTGAGTTTGTTTATTTATTTATTTATTTATTTATTTATTTATTGGTACTGGGAATTGAACCAAGGGGAACTCTACCACTGAACTATACCCCCTCATCCTTTTTATTTTTTATTTTGAGAAGGAGTCTCACTAAGTTGCTCAGGCTAGCCTCCAATTTGCAATTGCTGAGATTAAAAGGGTGCACCGCCATACCCAGTTTGGGTTATCATTTCTAGTGTCACTATTAGATATCGTCCCCCACTCCCAGGTTTTATAGATATTTTGTAAGAAGGTGTAAGAGATCAAGCTAGGAATTGCCGATCAGATATTATTTTAATTCATAAGTCTAGCTATGAAATTCAGAAGCTTTAATCAATCTGCCACAAAATTATCATTGGTTTCCTGGGGAAGATCACTCAGGTCTATAATGAGAAGTGACTTTTGAACCGTGCAGGGGTGGGGACAAGCATAGAGCAGAGTTGCTAGGTCCTGGACTGTGTTGTTTCCATGAGGCTGTTGCACCTGAAGATCTCTTGGGAAGAATCATGAGCAGTGGGGTGCATTTTTTCGTCTCTGTCATTGTCTTCAAGCAGAGGATGTTTCTATGGAACTGATGGGTTCAGCACAGAGACTTTGTCAGTAATGGTTTGATACAACAGCATTTCAGCCAGGATGGAAGAGGGCCCATGTGAGTTCATTAGCTTGTTGGTGCAAGAAATGAAGTGTTTTCTCAAAAAGTAAGTTCAACCTTCAGCTGGGCTCTGGGCTACCCAGAGGCTCATCTAAGCAGACTGGCCACATCACCTGAAGTGGAACATTATTGCCCCTGGAGACAATTTACTCTAAGTTGCCTACTCAGCTCTGCCAACATGCAGCTGCTGGGGCCTCCTTTGAGTGGATCTACTTATTTTCATCCAGCTACGGGCAAATGTACTTAGCCACCAGCCTCTAGCAGCAGCACTATTAGGATCTGCTGCAACACTTGAACCAGAGCTAAACCTTCCCCAGGCAACTTTAGCTACTGAGCACAGCCAGGCAGCAGGGCTATTTTCTGTTCAACGTGGCCATTCCCTCAACAGAGGGTCCCTGTATGAGCAATCTGTATTGAAGCTCCCCATTGGGCTGGGAAATCTTGCAGCAGCCAGCATGGGGGCTCACACCTGTAATTCCAGCTACTTGGGAGGCTGAGGCAGGAAGATCACAAGTTCAAGGTCAGCTTGGCAATTTAGTAAGACTCTGTCTCAAAGTAAAAAATACAATGGGTTGAGGGTCTAGCTCAGTGGTAGAGCTCCTCAGGTTTGATTCCCAGTACCACAAAATCTCTTGCAGATTTAATTCGAACTTTAGCATCTTTTGGCAGATTGTAGGAGACAACTTCAAGCAAGTGTTCTTCTAGAACAATGGTGTTCAACTTCAGGTGATGTGTTTGCTTAGATGGGTTCCCAGTGCAGGTCAGAGCCAAGCTGAATGGTCAACTTATTTTTGAGCATTTCATTTCTTGCACCAATAATAATATTGAGTAGTTACTATGAGGTAAACTATGTGCTGGTTACATGTGATGTAGCAGAGAGCAAGATGAAGCTTCTGCCCTCAACTTACCAGCAGTCTTACGTGGAAGAATTAATACTAAAACTAAGAATGCTGATAAGCACAGTGAGCATTTGTGATCCAGCATTGCAGATGCAGTAGGAAAAAGAAAAGAGGGGAGATGGTTCTTCTAACAAGATTCATCGATTTGCTGCTTGGAAATGAAATATGAAAAGCAGTCGGATTTTGGAGTCATGGAGGAGAGTCACCCAAGACCCCATCTCTGCTCTATCCCATTGATATCCATGAGCATGGACATTGGAAGGAACTGTCATCATGACCGGCAGAGCAAGTAGAGGTAACAGGTGACACTCCACCCTGGATGTGGATATGGTAGAAGGCTTGAGATCAATAAAGATTCAGGGAGAACGTTAACTCTCTGCCTACTCACCTCCTGGCTTCTGCATCATGAGACACTGCATTTTTCTTCCTCCAATCCTCTAATGCAGATGGTCAGGACTGGAATGTCAGAGAGCACACTCCCAACGGCTTCTCAGGGAATTGCACGCTAGTGTGCAATTGACCCCTCGCCTGCTCTGTGAGGGGTCAAGAATTAGGCATGCTGTAACTGGACCATGGCTACTGGGGAGATTCTTATTCATATTTGTCAATTTTTTTTTGAACTAGGGATTGGACCTAGGAGTATTTTATCACAGAGCTACATCCCAGCCCTTTTTATTTATTTATTTACTTTTATTTTGAGACAGGGGCTTGCCAAGTTGCCCAGGCTGGCCTCAAACTTGGGATCCTCCTGCCTAAGCCTCCAGAGTCACTGGAATTACAGGCATGCACCACCATACCCCACCAAATTTGTCAGTCTTTTTCTTCCTTTACCACTGCCCCTCTACTCCCTTTTTACACCACTTCAACAAAAATTATGAGAGGGAAATCGTCTCAGATGAGTGACATTAATATCACTTGTGGTCATACTGGGGATTGAACCCAGGGCTTGTGCTTGCAAGGCAAGCACTCTACCATCTGAACTATCTCCTCAGCCTGCTGTTGTTATTCTTGACCTAAGAACCTCAGTAGGGTCAAGGTAGTGAGGGAACCCCTCCAGTGCTCACCCCACTCTCTTCCCCCATCTTGGGTCTGGAACATGAGCCCAAGGAAGCCATGGTCATCTTCACTTACTGACAGCTCCACTGGGGTATGGACATTGGAGCAGGTGGATCCTGGGCAGCCATCTTGGTCTGAGATGACCCCTCTGACAGCAAGGAAACAGAACAGGACTTTAGCTGACAGGAAGCAGGAATGGATAGAGGCTGGGAAGAAAAAAATAGGTTGGAAAAAAGGATCAGATAGATCAAAGGTCAAAAAACAATGACCCTTATAGATAAATGGGTGACTTAATTTATGTAGGATCCTTCACTATGGATCCTAGGTTGAAGGAGGAAGAGGAAGAGGACAGAGGATGGTCAAGGAGCAGAAGGGCAACTGGACAGAGGGTAAAGGACACTTGTCACTCATAGCCCCAGTTCTTCATCTGGTTTGGCTTCAAGATTTACCTGGATGCAATAACAGGAGTGGTTCAGAAGTCTCCGATTGCTCCAGCTGGGAGTGGCTGATTTTCTAGCAGCCCTCTCTGCTACAGGCATGGTCCTTCCCCGTTTATACTTGGTATTGAGACAGCAGGACCTTATCTTTGTCAGCAGAGGGCACTCTTTCCTAACAGACGATCTGGGCTTCCTGAGAAAGACTGAGCTGCAGGAGGAAGACCCAGCGGGAATAAGAGCCACATTAGCCTGTCCCCTCAGGCAGAGGGGATCCAGGGTTCCTTGTTCAGTGCTGGGATTTCCTGTTTTTGGAAGGGTGGTAGACTTGGGTTTTTGTCTGATTGCATGCTATTTATTTTTACAAATATATCCTGAGAGCTGGTTGTATGTCAGTAGTCAGTACTCTTTAACGTTGAGGTACAAAAGAGATGGATGAAGAGGCAGTCGTCCGTGGTGATAAGAGAATGCCATCTGAAACACAAAGCCTGCATTAGAATTGCAGGTCTTCTAGTCCCTGTGTGATCCTGGGCAATTTAATTAGCCTCCTTGGGTTGCATTGTCTTTATCTACAAGGAGGCAAAAATGACATGAGCACTGACCCAGAATTATTCTGAGAGTTAGTAATAAATAATAGGGTGACTCATGAGCTTTAAGCTCACAGAAGCCTTCATAAAAGGATTCTTGTTCTTAAGAAGCTCACATCCCAGAGGACCTGTCAACAAATACTTGTTGAGCATTCTGCTCTATTCTGGGGCGGAGGGCGGGGGTCTGTCAGGTGCTGAGAACTGTGTGAAGACAGACCTAATAGAACCTATGGATATTACAATCTAGATGGTAAGACAGATGTACTTCATTAGAAAATTGAAAGCATTCTAAATGCCATAGAAAATATGGAGGTTACAGGAGATAGTGCTGGCTCTGTTCCTACCAAACAATGTGAACTTGGGTCTGCCTCCTTGCCCTGTAGAGGAAAGGGATTAGACTCCATCAGAGGTCCTTGATGGTGATTATTGCAGGCTGGTCACCATGACAATAATAGTATCCTCAGATCCACCTGGAAATCCAAAAGGTCCATTGTGGGGAGGTTCCTCAGACTCAGAAGCCCTCTATACATCTTTCTTGTCTCCTCTCCACACACATCAGCAGTCCTGTGGTCTCTCATTCTGCTTTCAGAGTTATCTGTGTTTTCCTACCCACAAAGAAAGAGTGAACCCTTGTTCAAGCTGGTCTCTAAGAATCCTTCTAGCTTCAATATAGTCCATGAAAAATTCTTTCCCTTTGGACCAGCTGCCAGCTCTGGAATCTTCTTGTTACTTCTTGTTACTCTGTCAAAATGCAATTATTGGGGCTGGGGTTGTGGCTCATTGGCAGGGTGCTTGCCTAGCATGTGTGAGGCACTGGGTTCAATTCTCAGCACCATATAGAAACAAAATAAAGGCCCATTGACAACTAAAAAATATTTTTAAAAAAATGCAATTATTACTTGCATACAGTACTATCTTTCCTGGTCATTTCATTTGATTGGAAGCAAGTTAATAGGTCTGTGGCCATAGGAGTCCTTGAGAATGGCAGGTTATGAAGGGGGACAGTTTTGTGATAGAGGACCCCTGTGTCCTGACTGTCAGAGCCAGCTGAGTGTGACACTGACAGCTTGTTTCTGAATAACAAGTGACCCATTGGTTGCACACAGAAAGGCTCAAAGGGACAATGACAGCTCTGGCTGCTGTTTTCAGAGTATCTGGTCGATCCGATCCTTGTCTGATGTTAAAACCACACTGTTCTCTGAATCACCCCATGAGCAGCATAAAGCTTTGCGTGACATCCTACCCCAAAAGTGAGATAGGAAGATGGGATTTGGGCACTGGCATAAAGAGAAGGCAGCTCATACTTCCCCTTCAGTCATGGAGGATATGTGTGAACTTGAAGGGACCAATTCTCCCCGAGATTCCTCATACACCTGATAGCTCAATTGCTTTGATTAAATTCAGGCTGTATAAGTCAACTTTGCTGGGATTTCTGGTTCTTTCTAGCTATGAAAAGGAGATCTTGGTGCTTATTGTTTGCTGACCTGTCCCAAAGTTGCACTGGCACTTGAGTCAGATGCCTGACTACTCTCAAGTCACTGAGTCTTCCGTGCGCCATGCTGCTGACACACAAGTGTACATGCAAGGACTTGGTCAGGCCTGCAGTGCTGGCCCAAGCTTGGCAAAAGCATAGAGCATGGCAAATCCCTGCCCGCAAATCCTTCGTAAGTCCCTTTATCCTTCAGATTCTCCTTTGTACATCCACTAGTGGGGTCTCCCACCAACCTTCAGTGGGTCTCTATCACCAACAAAGCAAAAAACTCCTTACCAAAGCATTCAATGTCATTTACTGTTAAGTTCCAATTTTCCATGTCTCTTCCAAGCCTTTCCAATGTCTTTACATCAATTTACTCACCGATTTCTGAACACAGCCTCTTGTGTATATGTGGCTTTCTCTCCCTCCAGTCCAGAGTATATCCTGCTCCCATCTGCTATCCACTGAACTCCATCTTATTCTGCCCAATTTAAATGCACCTTTTGGGGAGGGTATAGAGAGCAGTGGTTATTAGTGGGAGAAACAGACCTCAGTGAACCCTAACCTTGTCATCTCAGGAGGGGACTTTGAGCAGATTACCTGTTTCTTACTTTATAAAATGGAGAAAACATTATCTTACTTATGGAGTTGTTACGAGAGTTATATGTGATAAAGCTAGTAAAATTTCTTGGTTCAGTGTGGTCACACAGTAAGTCACTAAAGGAGCTATTATTGGTAATTTTATAGATATTTGCTTCAGTTCATACTGCTATAACAAACTACAATAGACTGGGTGACCTATAAACAAAAAATATTTCTCACAGTTCTGGAGGCTGGAAAGTCTAGGATCAAGGCACTGGCAGATTTGATGTCTGGTGAGGACCTGCTTTTTGGTGGGGACAGTGGTCCTCTTGCTGTGTCCTCACATAGTGGAAGGGGCAAGGGCATTTTCTGGGATTTCTTTTAAAAGGGTGCTAATCCTACCCACATGACCTAATTCCTTCCCCAAGGCCTCACCCAATACCATCACTTGGGAGTTAGAATTTCAACATAGGAATTGGGGAGGGGGCAGACATAAGCATTCCTCTATAACAAATCTCAATAAACCTTAGCTTCTAGAATGATAGACAATACTTCTATCATAGCATTGCATTTATTCTTCATAGTGGACTCTACATATATGCATCTTACAGCAGATTCTGAAATTCCCTCCAAGTGAAAGACTATGCCAGACTCACCTCTCTCTCACTATGCCTTATGCCATGCATGTTATACAACACAGGCTTGATAACAGCTGCTCCAAGGTGTTTATAGTTGATAAGTCAGTTCTGAACATTCTGGAGGAAGTTTAACACTAGCCTAGTGGCACTGAAAATATCATGTTTCCTCCAGTTTTTCTCATAACTCAGCAAAAATGAATCTCTTTGAGAATGTCTCTCTCTCTCTCTCTCTCTCTCTCTCTCTCTCTCTCTCTCTCTCTCTCTCCACCAAGAGAGTGCAGGTCTATTCAGGACAGTTTCAGCATTTAAAAACAGTAGCCAGTGATCATTATGGTCAACCTGAGACAAAAGAACAACTTAACCTAATGTGGGCTTTGTAAAAACTGAGGGCCCAGGTGTCCTTGCAAGACAAGTTTTCCTCTATTTGGATTTTATTGCTTACTTTTAGCTCTCAATGTTTAAAATGGAGTGGGGAGGGAGACATGCTTTGAGGTTGATTTTTCTTGCCTTTCTCACTGAAGCCCACTCTGTGATAGAGTGTAAGTTCTCAGCCTCGGAGATCCCAAGAAGATGGAGGGGTGTGGAATAGACATCTGGTCACCCGGAAGACAAAGTTTCAAATCATTCCCACCCCAAACACATAGAAGTGTGCTTTTGCATGCAGAGAGGAAATGCTCATATTTACATGAGGGTAAGGGGTCTTGTCTCAGTGACCAGAGACTGTCCTGTGAGTCCAAGGCCCTCAGCAACCCAGAATTACAGCCTAGATGGCAATTTACATGGGGCTCAGAGTTAATGGACTCTGAGTACCAGAGACTACTAACGGACTCTCTGTTCTACTAAAGGAGAACTTCAGCTCCATACTGGTGGGAACACTTTTTGGGAGAGACTGTGGTATAGGAAAGTGGGGAGAAGTGTGATGAAAGAAAATTATAAGAGTCTAGAATAGGGAAGTGATGATAAATGCTGTCATTGTTTGGCATCAAAGAAAAGGGAAGTGAGAGAATGCTGAGATCTATGATAGGGAGAAAGGGAACTAGTTTTGTGGAACAAGAGGTTTTTGGTCTAAGATAGGTTGAGTTGAAGTAACTACAGAATGCCTAGACAATAATTTCTAGTAGCTGAAAATTCTTTTAAATCTGAAACTCAAAATGGAGCATGGTGACTGGAGTTAGCAATATTATACCATATACTTGAAATTTTCTAAGAGGGTAGATCTTAAGTGTCCTAATTATGAAGAAGAAGAGGAAGAGGAAAAGGAGGAGGAAGAATACAGAAGAAAAGAATATGGTAACCTTGTGAGGTGATGTATTTGTTAATGAGTTTGATTGTGGTGGTCGTCCCACAAAGTATACATACACCAAAACATCAGGTAGGTATCTTAAATGTAAACAATTTTAATTTGTTAATTATAATTTGATAAAGTTAAAAAAAAAACTGGGACCCAGGAGAAAAAAGATACAGGTTTTCAAATCACTTGCTGAGAAGCCATAGTTAAAGCTGTGACCGTGGTAGGATACTTGAGAGTGGGAGGGTCAGAGGGGACCCTGAGAAAAGATTAACACGAAAGGACAGAGATGACAAAGAAAAAGCAAAGATGGTGTTAGAGCTAGAGTCTGCCCTGAGAGTGTCCAGGGAACTGGGCAGAAAGGCCGCTAGAGGGATCACCTCTTTAAAGAGGTAATTAAGTTAAAATGAGGCCATTAAAGTGGGCTCTATTACAATCCCACTGGTATACTGGTAAGAAGAGATTAGGGCACAGACACACACAAAGGAAAGACCACATGAAGACAGAGGAAGAGGACAGTCATTTGCAAACAAAGGAGAGAGACCTCCAAACAAATCAACCGTGCTAATACCTCAATCCTGGACTTACAACCTCTGGACTTATGAGAAAAAAAATGTGTATTGTTTAAATCACCAAATCTGTGGTACTTTGTTATGGCAGCTTAATAATATCAAATATGATTTATAAACAATCCAAAGAAAATAAACAGCAGAGACTGATCATCATGAATAAGGCGACGTTTCATCATGGGACAGCAATTTTCCGGGGTCCTATAAGATCTAAAGTCATGGTTTTCACTTTGACTGCATATTAGCATCACCTGGGGATTAATCCAAAGTAAAAAATCCTGAAGCATCACCTCGGACTCCCTGAGGATTTGTATGTGGGACCCAAGTATCAGCACTCTTTTATAACTTCTGGGATGGTTCCAACATATAGAAAAGTTGAGAACCAATGATCTAAAAAGCAAATCATCCACCAAGTCCAGAGGACATAGACTGGGTGTTTGAACGTTCCTTTGGGTAACAAAGGCCCAGCCATACTGTGAAGTCCAGTGGAAGGGAGCCTGTGGGACACAGGCGTATTGTAAGTGTTCCTTGCGTTGACTTGAGGACTACATATAGAAGAGCCATGGCTTGGGCAGGACCTGTGAGTGAGAAAGGACACCTCCTTCTATCGTGTACCCACATGTGCCAAAGTCCCAAGAGGTCGTCAGGAGGGAAGGATGACAGGTGTCCATTGAGTGATAGAGCTATCATTCAGTCCTTGCCAGATTCTGGGAGAGTAAATAATTCATGGAAAAGAAAGGGAAGCTGGATGTGTTGGTATAGGCCTGTAATTCCAGCTACTCAGGAGGTTGAGGTAGGGGGATTGTAAGTTTTGATACCGGTTTGGGTAACACAGTGAGACCTTGTTTCAGAATAAACTAACAAAGACTGGGGATGTAGCTCAGTGGCACAGTGCTTGCGTAGCATGTGTTGGGCTCTGGGTTTCATCCTTAGAACTGAAGAAAGAAAGAGAGAAGAAAGGAAGAAAGGAAGAAAGGAAGAAAGAAAGAAAGAAAGAAAGAAAGAAAGAGAAAAAAAGAGGGAGGGAGGGAGGGAAAGAGGAGGGAGGGGGAGAGAGAGTGAGGGAAGGAGAGAGAGGGGGGAGGGAGGGACAGAGGGAAGGAAAGAAAAAGAAAAAGAAAAAGTGAGGGAGGGAAGGAAGGAAAGGAAAGAAAAGAGGAAAAGTAAAGGAACTAGTGCTTAGTAAGGGAACTTTATGTTTTCACACTCAAGTCCAACTTGATTTCAACAAAATAGCAACATGGGAATTAACATGCTCATGTTATCCAAGAGGAAACTGAGGGGCTCTATAAGATGAGTTGATTTTCCAAAAGATTTATATCTGGTAAAGTTGGATTTGAACCCAAGTCTTTCTGGCCAACAAAATTCATGATATTACCGTCATATCATGTTTTCAGTTTAGGGGATAGAGTGGGGGGCGGCAGGAGGAGAAATGTGCTAAATGTTGTGGGGCGCAACTTAAGAACAGACTGATCACCACTGAGAAGTCCAAATTTGAGAGTCTTTATTAGCAGGCCAGCTGACCTTCTCACACAATGCCCCAAAAAATGACTATAGGAGAACAGCCCTGATCATAGGGTTGTGGGGGTTTTTATACCATAACTCAGTACATCAATCATAGGTGTCTGTTGCTCTGATTCAAAACTATAAACTAACATGAGATCTAAAATTATAAGCAGAAGGGGAAGTGGGCCAAAATGACCTTAGTTGGGTACAAGTTAAAGAATGGTCACTAACATTTAGACAATCACTGTTGACATGGTACATTGTCTAAGAAAAATAGAATTCATAAAGAGAACAATTTTACATTATAAAAGAATTGCCATTTTGTGTTGCCAAACCTGCTATGCTAAGCAACAGTTGATGGGTACAGAGGTGGGGTATTCCCATGGAAGAAGCATTTCCCATATAACATGGAGTCTCAGGGTAAAATGGAGTCTGTTTAGTCATTGCCCGTAGAACCTGGCCTATAACATTTCCATGGAGTCAAATATGTCAACCTATCACACTAAACATATATTGTGTCAACTTTCCAAACTGAAACTGGGTTTCCCACAATTCCCTGCCCTGAAGAGTTCCAGGTTAGCATGGGCCCCAAGAGACATTTTGCGTAATATTTGGAAGGTGGAAGTGAGGCAGCAGTTACTTTCTTGTTTTACTTAGAAGGCATCATGGATGCCCAAAGCCCTATAGCAGCTCATTCTTATAGCTTATTGGCTGACTCCCTTTGCTGGTATGGGGTAATATTATGGAGAAACTCCAGCTCCTGTGGTCTCCAGCTTCTCTGTCCTGGCCTTCATGTTTAGCTTAGTGATGGAGGGTGTCACCTTCTAAAAGGACACTTTGATCAGGATTTGTCACCTAGAGGTACTGAGAGACTGATGCAGGCTCAGTTCATACTCAGAGGTTTCACCCATTCTTGCAGGTTCCATATATCTTTTCTTCCTTCAACTACCTGCCTATGGACTTTGGGCTGCCCAATCAGACACAGAAGAAATAGTCTTTCATAGACTTTAATAGTCCTCACAAGTGTATAATGCCAACTCCTTATAATAAATTCCTTATTTTATATTGTCTTGTGAGTCTGTTTCTTTCACTGAGAACTGATGGACAGAAAGTGACTATAGAAGCTCTAAATTTTTTAATTAAATTTTAAAATTGATGCATTGTAATTATTCATAATAGTGGGACTCACTGTGATATATTCAAACGTGCACATTATATTCCCCAATACTTACCCTTCCTCTTCTCTTCTTCCTCCCCATATATGCTAGTCTTCTTTCTGTTTTCATGAGATTACACACACACACACACTCACACACACATTTTTCTTTTCCTTTTTTCTCTCTAGCTTCCACATATGAGAGAAAACATTTAACTCTTGACTATCTGAGTCTAGCTTGTTTTGCTTAACATAAGCCTCTCAAGTTCTGTTCATTTTCCTATAAGTGACAGAATTTTGTTCTTTTTATGGCTGAATAAAACTCCATTGTGTTAGATAGCCTTTTTGTTACTGTAACCAAAATACCCATCAGGAACAACTTAGAGGAGGAAAAGTTTGTTCTGGCTCATGGGTTCAGTCCATGGCTAGCTGGTTCCATTGCTCTGGGCCTGAGTGAGGCAGAGCCGCATGGTGAAGGGGTGTGCCAGAGGAAAGCTGCTCAGTGCACGGCTGTCAGGAAGCAGAGAGAGAAAGTGCCAGGGACAAAACAAGCACCAAAGCATGCCCCTGTGACCTCCTTCCTTCAGTCACACCCCACCTGCCTACAGTTATCACCCAGTACACTAGTCCTTTCAAATGATTAACCCGTCAACTGTATTAATCCATCAGTTGGGCTGCAGCTTTCATAAGCTGATCATTTCACCTTTGGACATTACTGCATTGTCCATCTCATGGACTTTTTGGGCGGACACCCCACATCCAAACCATAACATCCATTAACACCTACTGGGTTACAGACAACATTTTATCTGTTCATCTGTTGACAGATAGTTTTGACTCTAGTTTGAGAACTACTGGTTGAGTTGAATGAATGTAAATGTTTGTTTTTTTTGTTTTTTTTTTTTTTTTTACGGGGCTGGGGATTGAACCCAGGGCCTTGTGCTTGCGAGGCAAACACTCTACCAACTGAGCTATCTCCCCAGCCCCGTAAGTGTACTTCTTTATGGTAGTATTTATTCTGCCCACTGAAAATACAGCCACGACTCTTCCCAGGATCATTCTTCCTTACAACATAGGTCATGAGTTCACTCTTGGAGAGATGTGTTCTCTCCCCACCTTTCCTGTGCCCTCTCCATACTAGTAGAATGTGGTGTCCCCTGGGACCTTGACACTGAGCATTCAACACTCTCTGGGGAGGGCGTTGGTCTGGGGCTTGATCATCGATGTCAACATGGAGATCATTGGGTGAGCACAAGATGTTGCAGGTTGGGTTTTAGGGAAGCAGATGCTGAGATGGAAGTTAACAGAGAGGAAGTATGTGACGGAGTATCTCCAAATCAAAAACTGTCAGAAAGGACGGACCAAGCTTGCATGGAGAAACCAAGCTGAGTTTTCATCATGAAGTTCTCATCTCAGCCAACCCCATAGACAGCCTGAGTTCTGAGATGATCTGTCCAAGAGGTCCTGAGGTGGGGTGAAGAGGCCCTGACTTTATACCCTAAAGTTGACTTTGCTCTGGAAAGGAAGGATGACTTTGGATGAAGTGGCCAAGGCACTTTCCTAAAAGGGATGATAGCTGAAGGCTATCGGCTGTCGGAATCCCAGAAGCTAGGGGAAGAAGTGAGTCCTTTATTCCAGACAGGCAATCTGAGTGAAACATCACAGAATCTGCTACATAAAATCAGAATCCGTTTTCAATGAATTTCTGTGGAGGAAGGCACAGTCCCCATCTCCTCATTTGGGAGTATGTGGCATCTAGATGCAAATCACTTTGGGAACTCAGGAAGGTCAGAGTGGGTGACTCCAGAGACCACTGGGCATGCATCTGGGAGCTCACTCGGTAGATATGGAGGTTGTTAACCCTGATTTAAAGGTTACTATTAAATACCCTAAATTCCTCTTTCTTCTCCCATGTTCCAGACTTATCTCAAGACTATTTTCTTGATGTTGTCTTCTCTCTGCTCCAGCCTATTCTGCTCTCTCCCTTTATTTTTCTAGGTTCGTAGAGTGTGGTTCCTAGTTAATTATCAGCTTGGTGATTAACTTGCCCTACCACCTCTATGGCTAACTGATGAGCACTCTATAACTACAGAACATATATATGTGGTGGTTTTACTGACTGAAAAGACAAAGATACAGGGATGCGGAGACATTTAAAATCTTAAAGATTCCTAGAATATTGTATCTGTCTCAGTTCTATGCACCAATGGGAAATAGAGGAGACCAGAATGACTGATAGGACCTAGCTGCTTTCAAGAAGAGTCCCATTTTTAGGAACAAAACAGAAAAGAAGAAACAGGATGAGCTTCTGCTCATTCCCAGTGACAGGCAGTTCCTCTGACACTCACTATTTACATGGATCTGGAATTTCTGTCTCTCTTCCCACACCCTGTGACCTTCATATTCTCTCTCTAACATCAGTATACCTGGAGCCTTTCCACCCCCTATATCTAGAATATGAAGCCAATGAGCTTGCTTCAGCCATGCTCTTGAGCTCTGCCATTTATGACAAAGCAGAAGGAAGCTGTATTTCTCATATCTGGAAAGATCTGGTTCTTGAAACTTCCTCCATGAACTACTAGTATCTGGCTTTTAGGACAGGAGTTTGGATAAACTCAAGAGAAGATTCAAACACATTTCACAGCACAATAAGAATCATGTTTCCAGTAGGAAGCATATTGTGTTCTCAGCACCAGAACGACACACAAACTGCAGGGTACAAAGACTATGACTTACATCTCCCTTTAGAAGATGTGGTCAGAAAGTGCTCTAGTTAAAGAGTGTTCTCCTGTCAGAGTCCTTCTGCCCTCCTTCCATGAAGCAGTCCATTTTCTCTATTCCAGCTCCTAAAGAGAGCTAACTTTGCCATGAACTTTTCCTTTTTTTTTTTTTTTTTTGGTACTGGGAATTGAACCCAGGTGTACTCTATCACTGAGCTACATTGACAACCCTTTCTATTTTTTTATTTTGAGACAGGGTCTAAGCAAGGTCAGGCTGCCCTTGAACTTGAGATCCTCCCGTCTCGGTCTCCTGAGCTGCTAGAATTACAGATGTGTACCACTGAGCTTGGCTTTGAGCTTCATTGTTTAGAAGATGTTTAAGGTTCTGAGATGTTCTTCAGTGGCTGGACCTGGCCACTGGAGCCTATGGTTGATTTGTCAAAGATTGAGTATTTTGTTGCTGTTGTTGTTGTGTTTTGTTTTACCAAAATCCAAATGCTTCCTTTCATTCTTAAAGGATGTCAGAGTAGTTAATGTCTTTTCTTCCATACTCAAGTGTTCAGGTGTCATAGAGATGCAGTGTCTCCTTCAGAGAAAGACTATATGACCCTGAGATTAATTAATTAGTTTACCTTTTAAAATCCTCTCTAATTTTGGTCTATAAGAAAGGAGGCAAGACCCCTAACTGTTCCTGAAAATGGTCTGCTTCCATATTTTGCATAGGACCCATCTGCCTGATCACTTCTCTGTCGAGAGAGTCATCTGCCCAGCCACTTTTCATGAGATGCTACAATTCTATGGATGCTTATGCTTTTCCCTAAGCTCATTCTCAGAAGGAGGTGGTTTCTTAGATTTGACCTTACTCTTCTTCCATCAGGAGAGAAAGCACATAGGGTCATTGGAAGATTAATCTCTACCCTGCGGTACATCTCACTTGAATACTATTTAGAAGAGATTCTTTATTCCAACATCTGTATTGAGGATTGAGCTCATGGCGATTTAGGGGAGAGAAAATCTTTGCATGTTATGTTGATCCTGAGATTGTTTGCTCTCAGATCTATTCTTCACCTTGCTCCTTCTCTGGTCTTTATGGATGATGATATATTTCTGCTGTACATGAGAAAATTTTGGTTTATTAAGTCAAGTACCACTTCATGACAGACAGCCAAGGTCACAAGCAACTTTGTGGTTGATGGTCAAGGGTTCAGTTTCTATTGGGTCCTTGTAACAAAGCCAGAAGTTGTTTTTCAAATTGAAAATAGTTATATACAGAGCTGGAAATGGTTTTGCTCTAAAATTTGTCCTTTGCCTTGGAAGGTGTGTTTGAAGTGTCTAAAAAACCCTGGACCTCCAGAAATTTCCCCAAGATGGAATTTATTTACCACCTTTCTTTGGCTTGCATGTGTCTTGCTACAGTGTCTAGAGTTGCTTCTTTGTTCTCATCAGGTTGAATCAACATGATATCATTGATATAGTAGACTACTGTGATGTCCTGAAAAGTGGAAAAGTAATCAAGGTCCCTGAGATGATATGACAGGGTTGGAGAGTTGATAACAACTCTAAGTTAGGAGAGTGAAAGTGAATTTCAAGTGCCTTTGGTGGTCTCAAACACCAGGACTAAAAGGGGAAAAAAATGCACTTACCAGGTCTGAAGCTACATAGCAGATGCCCCTAGGAAGTGAATTTACTCTAACAAAACCACATCTGGAGTGGCCACTGCAGAGTCATTCTCCAAGACACATCTATCTTTTGCACAGGCCAATAGGTGAGTTGAATAGGGATATGGTAGGAATCAACCAGTCTGCATCTTTCAATTTAATTGATAAATTCAATACAATTCCAGTAGAAATTTCGTCTGGATGTTTTTGAACCATTCAGTATATTAACTATACAGTTTTTATAGAATAACAAAAATCTATAAGAGGCAAGTTTAACTGATAAAAAAGAACAAATAAGGGCCTTCTATTATCAGATGCTAAGGTAGATTAGAAGGTCCAAGCAATAAAGTCAAAGTATACATAAATCAATAATGTATGTATAAGATGAAACAAATTAGCCAGTGGAACAGAACAGAGAGATCATAAGTAGATCCTGCATATGTATGAACACTTGTAATTTTTCTCTTTTGATACTGGGGTTTGAACTCAGGGGTGCTGTGTGATATCCCCAGTCCTTTTTATTTTTGATTTTCAAACAGGGTCTCACTAAGTTGCTGAGAATCTTGCTAAATTGCCCAGACTGGCCTCCATCCTTCTGCCTCAATCTCCTGAGTTAACTGGGATTTCAGGCATGCAGCCACTTTGCCCAGCATAAACTTAAAGTTGATACTTCAAGAAAATGGGAAATGTATGGTCAATATATGATATTGGGAAAACTGGATTATTTTATGGAGAAAAAATTGGACTTATACCTAAAGTCAAATATAAAGGTGGATCCTAAAAGATTTAACACATAAACAGTAGAACTATAAAATTAAGGAAGAGAATCTAGGAAGATATCATTGTGACTTTGGGTCATGAAGGATTCATCTTCTTTTCTCCTTTATTTTTTGCAATACTAGAGATTGAACCCAAGGTCTCTCTACCACTGAGCTACAGCCCTGTTTTATTTTTCATTTTGAGACAGGGTCTCCCAAGTTGGCCTCAACTTGCAATCCTCCAGCCTCAGCCTCCCAAGTCACTGTGATTATAAGCACACACCACTTAGCCTGAAAAGATGCTTACCCTTAGTGATAATTAGAAAAATGAAAACAAAAACACCGATTAGATATGTCTCTTTATCCCATTTGATTGGCAAAATTAGAGTACTAAATAAAAAGTGCCAAGGGCTGATTGGGATTTAGGGCTAGGAAATGCTCACATACTGTTGAGAGTATAAGCAACTTTGGGGACCCACCGGCGTTACTTGTTCCACCAATCATTCTACTGGGTAGAAAAGAAAGTCTCATGCAGGTCGATGACAGGACAAAGAAATTTGTCAGTGCTTATTGTAGTAATCAGTTGGGGGCAAGTGAGGTGTTCATTGCTGGGGGACTGGATGAGGAAAATGTGGCAGAGTAATCTGCAAAGTTAAGAGCAATAACCTAGATGTACATAGGACATGTGTAGATCAAAAAATAGTGCAAAGTGAAAAATAGCACAATACCATATGGAAATAAATATTTTAGGCTCACTAAAAATGATACATATAAATAAAGGACACACATCAAGCACGTTAAAATGATTGAGATGCTAGGAAAAGGGAATAGTGGATAAAGATACAAGGAAATAAAGGAAACGAGAGAGAAAATTGGTGTGGCTCAACAATGGAAGTGAGCCATGAACTGAAGGATTAACTCTGCACCTGAGGTTACAAACTGAAAAGGAAGGAAAACAACAAACAAAACCAAAGAGGGTTAAGAATAGAAAAGATATTGTGGAATGAAATAAAAAGAATTTTATATTCGGTACAAAGCCCAAACTCGACTATACATTATTTTTAAGGGATATAGCTCCAAGAAAGTGGTTCTAGAAAGTTAAAAGTGAAAGAATGGACAAAGATACATAAAGACAAACAGCACTGAATGAATGGAAATGGAAACTGTTAAAATATATGTCTCTAAGCCCCATAAATCTTTAGAATTAAATATTATGACATCAAAGTACCTGATTCATGGGCAGCGGGAAACAAAAGGAGAAATAAACTTGAGCACAATGACAATAACAGATGACACCTTTAGACCTAGCAGATCAAGTGGATAAAAAATGAGGAAGCATATGATTTGAATGGTATGATGACAAGGATTTCCTCAGACATAAATATTGAACTCTGGATCCCAGTAACAGAGAACTCATTTCCTTTTAAGTACTCATGGATCATCTTCAAAAGTCAACCATGTTTTAGGTCATAAAGAGAATCTCTAAAAATTACAAATGCAGTCAAATTAGTTATTTTCTGAAAATCACAAAATTAGGGAGAGGTCTTATCAACAGATAACTAAAAATACCACTTTAAATTAACTTTGAGGACAAAAAAGAAATAAAGCTGATATTGAGACCCCAAAATGATAATAAAAACACTACATATCCAAATCTGAGGGGTAGGATTAAAATTGTTCTCAGGGAAATTCATTAAACACTTGGAAAGAGTAACAAGAGGAAAAAATGGAAATTAATAAAATAAGCATTGATGTTAAGAACTGAAGAAAATATCAACAAAATCAATTAAGATAAGAGCAGATACTAATGAATAAAAAAAACAAAAACTTCACAATAGTATATATGAATAAACTCAAAGGCTTTTCCATGAAAAATAAATAGATACATCGCTGAATAACCTAATCAAGAAGAGGGGACAATGAAGAAATACACAGTGTTTGAAATCCTACATTGAATGGATATTTTTCTAGGAAAATACAAATTACCAAATTTTATGTAACAAGAGACAAATAAATAGAATAATAGTCATGAAAAACATTGAAAATATTATTAGGAAGTCACACCTCCAAGCATATCAAGTCAGATGTTTGCACATTAACTTTTTTTTTTTAATTTTCAGGAAAAAAATTTAGGCATATTTAAATTATTTTTTGATCATAGAGAAAGAAACCTGCTAACATAATAAAAAACCAATATAACATTGTTATCAAAGCTTTTTCAAAGAAAGAATAAAAAGCTGCAGATAAATCATCTTTATGAGCATCTATGCAAAAGTTTTACGTAAGATAATATCAAATAGGATTCAGCAGAATATTAATACACATCACACTCAGGTTGGGTTGCAAAAATTATTCATTATCAGGAAATATGTTAATACAATTCATCATAATAAGTGAAAAGGGAACAAAACAACACCAGGAAGACGTTTTAAAAATTCATCATCTTGCCAGGCATGGTGGCACAGGCTTGTAATCCCAACAACTCAGGAGGCTGAGGCTGGAGAATCACAAGTTCAAGGTCAGAGCCTGGGCAACTTAGTGAGGCCCTGCCTCAAAATAAAATACAAAGGACTGGAAAAGTAGTTCAGTGGTAGAGCATCCCTGGGTTCAATCCCCCCACCCCCCCAATCAACATCTATTTCCAATTAGATAGCAAAAAAAAAAAAAAAATCTTAGTAATTTGCATAGTAGATAATCTCTTGATGTAATAAACAAATCTCTTACTTTAAAAGTCTGCATCACAGTTAGTGGTGAAATCAAAAAGCATACCTGTTACATCTGTGAATAAAGCAAGAATGTCTATTATCATTACAATGATATAATATTGTTCCAAAAAGATCAGCCAATGCCTTTAGGAAGAGAAAGAAGCACACGTGCTATATATTGGTAGAAGAAAGTGGAATTATCCATAGATATGATTGTACACTTAGAAAACCTAAGAGAATTAACTGAGAATATTAGAAGGGATAACTGTGAAATACTTGGGAACAAGATTCAATCAGGATTAGATCCAATATTTATCCAATGTGCTAAAATAAGCATCTGGAAAATATAATGGAATAAAAATTCCAATAATTTCTTTTTCAAAATATTTTTTAGTTGTCGATGGATCTTTTATTTTATTTATTTATTTATATGCAGTATTGAGGCTCTAACTCAGGGCCTTACACATGCCAGGCAAGCGCTCTACCACTGAGCCACAAGTCTAAAATAAAATCAATAAGAAATAGGTAAAATTCATAAGTTTAATTAAAAAATAACTGCTGGGAGATCTAATTAAAGACAACATAAGTGGAGCAACATATCTTATTTTTGGATTGGAAGATTACTTTGTATAAAAATATCAATTTCCCCTAAAAGTAATCAATGATAGTAATAAAATTATAATATAATTCCAATAAAAATATCCAAACTAGTTTTGAAGTTTTCCAAAAATAAAAGCTAACACATAAAACCAAACCCTTAATATATTCTATAAATTATCTGTCAACACAGATATCTGTAAAAAAATATAAGCTACTTTTCTTCTCCCCATATCCACAGATTCAAATTTTAATTACTAACATCTAAATGAAACCATTCACTCAAATATTTTTGAAACTTAGTTATTAGTAAACATTACTAAACACTAACATTAAAGTGTAGGAAGTTCATGGGATGACATGTAACCTTTTCTGTCCCTTAAGTTTGCATGCTTGAATCCTTATTGAATCAGAATAAAAAGCCTGTAGGGATCAAGATTTGGTTTCTTAAGAGGGCAGCATAAGAGCAAAAAATAAGAACTTTAATGCAGTGGTACATATACACAATGAAATATTACTCAGTCCCAATAAAAAAAGAATGAAATTATGACTTTTGCAGGTAAATGGATGGAACTAGAGGCTATCATGCTAAATGAAATAAGTCAATCCCAAAATGAAAAGCTGATATGCAAATGCTGACCCACAATGTGTGGTGGTGTGAAGGTTCACCAGATTGGACAAGGGAGAATGGGGAGAAAGGGAGGGAGGATGGAAAGGGAAAGACAGTAGAATGAATGGGACCTAACTTTCCTATGTTCATATATGAACACAAGACCATTGTAACTCTATATCATGTACAACCACAAGAATGGAAGACCAGTGTAACTCTATATCATGTACAACCATGAATGTATGATATGTGAAAATACATTCTACTGTCATATATAACTAAAAAAATAAAAAAAGAAAAAAAAGAAAAAACTTTAATACAAAAATTTTTACACTACTTTTAGTGTAAAATTACAATTATTTTAAAATTAAAATGACCCTTCAAGAAGGCACACACATACATATACGCATATGTATGTGTATACATGTGCATGTGTGTGTATTTTCTATATGTGTGGACTTTTTGCTAACAGTTCATTGCTAAATTTAAAAAATTATTTATTTATTGCCAAAACCCTAAAAGTTGCTGTGTATAGAAAGCAATGAACATTGTACCTTAAACACTTAACAAAGACAAATATTACCACGATTGGTTAGCAGGCCTACAACTGTGACAACATGTGACAGAGACTTTAATGATGCCATTACTCTGATCTCACCAACAAGTTTAACTTATTAAAGATTTACTTAAGTCATGGGACTCCAAAGGCATTTGGGTTAATTTAACAGTTTTTCATTAATGTCAGCAGTCGTTATCTATAAGCCAATAGACAAATAGCATACAAACATAAGCATACATGTACATTAGCAGACAGAAGATTGACAAAAAGATCCTCAAAGGTTTTATAGCTTTCATTTAGATTTCTCGTTTGCTGGTTTAAAAAGCTAGACCGTTGATCTGATTATCTTCTCCATAACTCTAAGCAGTACTTAAATCCTAAATCTGCATTTTGAAAGGTATGCAACAAGTTAGAATTTTTACTGCTTGAAGACACAGAACTTGATGTAAACATAGAGAA
This sequence comes from Sciurus vulgaris, assembly GCF_902686455.1. Taxonomy (NCBI): domain Eukaryota; kingdom Metazoa; phylum Chordata; class Mammalia; order Rodentia; family Sciuridae; genus Sciurus; species Sciurus vulgaris. The sequence goes on along the minus strand of NC_136461.1, from coordinate 118,605,948 downwards.
GGACAGAAGTACAAGCCCAGCAATTTTGAATAACTGGTTTTCTTAGCAGAGGAAAAAAATTCCCAGATATAGAGGGAGAGCCAAAACCTTCAATCAGTCAGACAAATAGAATATATCTAATTTAAGTGCATGGAACAAAAAAAAAAAAAAAAAAAAAAAAAAAAAAATTCACCAAATTAAAAAAAAATGAGCTCAAAATAAAGAGGCCAGGAATATCTTAGCTAGAGTTATTTCCAAAAAAAATGGGGTCAATTTGCCCAATTTCATAGGAAGCTTGTCTGATGAGTGGGGCAAGGGTCATGCTCAGGGAGCATCTTGGATCAACATAAGTGCTGCTTATAGGGATTATTTCTCAGTATCTACATTGCTAAATCCAATAAGTAGTACAAAAAGTACTGTACAGTTTACAAAACAATACATTCAAATATGTATTAATTCACATATAGTAACATATTTATAAAAACTTTTTGGAAGTACCAGAACAGCAGTTACTTCTGAATATTAGAAATTTGGCTGATACGTTCTGTTTCTGTCAGACTTGGAACCCAGCCCACCTCAGTTTTATTCCTTGTTTGTTCCATCTCAGGCTGATACATCTGCCCAGGAGACAGCACTGGGATCCTCCAGCCGATCTGAGGGAAGCTAGGAAGGTGGGAACCTAGACAAGATGCCAGTGTGGGCAAACGATTATAACAAGTGTGGTCTCTTTGGGAGTTGGATTATGCCATTAAGGCAGCCAGGTGGGACTCTGGCTCAGGAGAGCAGTGTTTAGAGTCCAGCTGAAGGGGTGAGCTGCAGGCAAGTGTGAAAGCCATTGGGAGTTGTGGGACCATCCAGGCCTCTGAGGCCTGCTGTCACCAGTCTCCAGATGTTCAGAAATTACTCGGCGAGAATGCTGTAGAGAAAAGAGAACAAGAGGACCAGGAGGGAGAGATCCAGGAAAGGTCTTCCAGAAAAACCCAAGGGATCTTCCAAGAGGTCAGACCCAGGATGATGGAGGCTAGCGTGAACCTCAGACCCACTCCCTCATCCAGACCACCCTGAATCAGCCCTTGAACTTCCCAGATTTGGTCCTTCACAAAATGTCTTTGAGTGTGTGCTGTTTGATTTTACCCTGACAGGGTGAGGAAGTTGGACTAGACATTATTCCATTTTATGACAAAGATAATGAGCTTCAGAGAAGTCTGCTACTTAATTGACAGGTAATTGAGAAAGGTGAACTTGGAGCTCTGCACAGTGGACTCCATGTTCCAGAACCTTTCCAGTACCCAATACTGACTCCATTTTCCTGAACTAACCTCAGTTCCTCGAAGTGGGCATGGGCCACTGGTCCTAAAGGTTTTTCTTCTCAGGACCTCTGAAAGGCTATTCCTATATTTCTGGCTTATAGGATCATAGGGTTCCACGGAGGCCTTGCACTGGGACTGGAGAGAACAGTCTCCCTGGCTTCCACTCCAGGCACTGACTGTATGGCATGTTGGGACCTTCAGAGGTCCCAAAATTTCTTCATTTTATTTTCACCCTCAATGAGCTTTATCCTTTATGGTTTATGGCTTGACTTATTTGGCAGACCCAGTGTCTTTCCAACAAGTCCCCCAATCCCCATCCTCTCCCACTAGAATCCAGGGCTTTATTTGGATGAATGGAGTTGTTTAGGACAGCGCTCAGAAGAACTGAAGAGATTACAGAACAATGTGACCTTAAGGTCACCTTGATGAAAATCACTCAGACCACATCATCCTATGGCTTCATAATTATTTTTTTGGCCTTATGCCCCAATCCACACCTGTAAAAATACTAATGGGATGTTTTATAAGATGACAGAAAAGCAGTAATAATATGAGACACAGGAGAGGCCTTTCTGACTCTGGACAATGCGAACTGATGGTTTTGCCCTGATCACATGCAACTGGAGAATGGTGAGGGAGGGGGCAATAGTGAGTCACCTATGGAGGTGGCAGCCTCAGAAGGAAGCCGGTCAGTCCACAGTTCCCGACTGCCCCTAACCACCTTCACACACAGCCCCTGCATCCTCATCGTGTCCACAGTCAGAGGCCTCGATCTGCTCACATTCAGCCAGTGCCTCTTCGGTCCCGTTGCACAAGGCTACCTGAATGAGCACAGGCTGGGCCTTTTCTGCCACTGGTGGATACAACATGCCTGCAGGTGTGTGTTTGCCTGCTCCGCAGCCCAGCTCCCGACACACCACCGTCACATCCTTCATGTCCCAGCCGTCATCACACACAGTACCCCAGCGACCTTCCTGTTCCACTTCCACCCGCCCTTCGCAGCGGTGGGGACCATTCATCAAACGAACTTTGGGAGGAGTATCTGCAAACAGAAAAGGTTAGGTGCATTTGGGAATATACATTCTCTCTCTCTCTCTCTCTCTCTCTCTCTCTCTCTCTCTCTCTCTCTGTCTCTCTCTCTCTCTCTCTCTCTCTTTTTTTTGATATTAGGAATTGAACCCAAGGGTGCTAAACCATTAGAACCACATCCCCAGCCTTTTCTGTTTTTTCTTTTGAGACAAACTCTTGTTAAGTTGCTCAGGGTCTCACTAAGTGGTTGAGGCTGGCCTCGAACTTGTGATCCTCCTGCCTCAACCTGTTGCTGGGAGTTGCTGGGATTACAGGCGTGCACCACACCACTTCTGGCTTAAATTGTGTTTTCAAGGGATGGAAAATTTGAAAAGACTAATAAAAAAGATTTGACAATGGAAGTAAAAATCTAGAAGGCTCAGAAAGTTGTTTAGATTAATTCCAAAGACTCTTTAAGTTGCAGATAATTCCAATATCGTTTTAAATGCTGCAGAATATACAAATTGTGGAAACTCCTGAAATCATTATTATGAGGCTAAGCCAGCCTTAAAAATAGAAAACTCACTTTTAATTAGGATGCAAAGGAGCTGGGCTGTAGCTCAGCAGTAGAGTGCATTCTTAGCTGGGTTCAGTCTCCATCACCAAATAAATAAATGAGATAATCCTAGTAAAAATTTAAACCCCAGAAACTGCTTCGTTCATGGTTTTCCCACTTTTTCCTTAGGTGTTTACAAGAGTTAGGTGTATCTAATCACTCACTGAAAGCTGTGGGTGTGCAAGGTCTTTCCTTGTTTTTCCTCAGGGATGCCTTCCTCCTTCTTCACCTCACCTACCCGACTCCTTACACTGACTTGACCCCAGTACAGTGCCTTGCAAATTGTCTCTTTCACACATATTTTGTTATTTAAGTGAAATGAAAACAAATACGAGGCTTGTGTAAGTAGTGTACCGGTGATGTTGTTCAGACCAGAAGGAGAGCCTAGGAGAGCTGACAGGCTTTCTGATAGACTTCTGATTGCTGGAGGGAGGGGAAATCCAAAGGAAAGGGAGCACACATCATTGTTTGTTATCACTGAAGCTGGTCCTCTGGAAGGAGATATTCAACATGTCCTACCTGTGACGCTGAGTATCACCAGCTCACTGTGCTGGGCCCCCAGACCATTGTCAGCTTTACAGGAGTAGTTTCCAGAATGTTTTGAAGTCAGGGAGAGGTTAAAGGATGCTCCTCCTCCAAAAGGTGCTGAGGTGTTCCCCAGGATGACATTTTCATGGTAAAACCAGTACAGAATTGGGGGAGACGCTCTCCTGTCTTCACAGTGAAGCTCCACCACATCTCCAATGAAGGTCAGGGTCCCAGGAGCACTGAATGTGAGGATAGGATGTGACACTGGAACTGACAGAGGCAGGAGGCTCCATCAGAGAGGGTGGTATGAATCATAAGCACCCCGTTCTCACTTAAGGGTCCTTGCAGAATCCTTCCCTCTTGATTCTTTCTCAAGGTTGCATCTCCTGATCTAACCCTGCAGAGACGGTTCCCCGGCAGAGCTTAGAAGAGCTCTAATGAAGAGTTCTGGATAGCATACCATGTAGCCTGCCTCCTGTCCCATCTTCTCACCCTCCTTCGGCTCCTCTGCTACTGCCATTGCCTCATCCACTCTCACAACAGTGACCCTCCCATGTACCTCTTCCTGCCTCAAAACTTGTCATTTCCTGTAGAGCATCCTCAGTGCTACAGAAGGAAACTGTTGGGAATCGCTGACTAGCTGTTTGAGAGATGCTACTCACCTCTCACAGTGATGTTCACCACCTGGCTCTGGATGGGGCCGTAGCTGTTGTCGGCTGTACAGTAGAAGCCCCCGCCATGGCTTCCCCTGACAACAGGGATCTCCAGCTCTGCTCTCTGGGAACGCTGAGTTTTCCTCCCCAGACTCTCCTTTGTGTCTTCTCTGTGCCAGGAGAATGTGGTGACCCCTGTGCCTTCAGCCACAAAGCAGACAAGGACCAGCATCTCCCCCTCAACTGCCTGGCCCCCTGGTGGATGTGTCTCCATGGAGACCTGAGACACAGGGACCCCTGCATGAACAGAACAGCAGACAGCAGTTGAGGGACAGATGTGGGGAAGGCAGGGCAGTGGTGGAGTCCAGAACCACCTGTGAAGCATTATGGCAAGTAATATTTGAATGCAATGTTTAGGCAGAGGAGAGTCCACTCCACTTGCCTGAGTTTTTTTAGTGGAGAGATAATGTGCTGAGGGACATTATACAGGACCACCCCTGAATGTATCTGTCAATAACAATTTCACATCCTTACTAACGTCCAGTGCCCACAATGATCTTGCTCTCTCCCGACCTCCTGGTATGTTGGGGCATTAGGAGTGGGGGAGAAAACAGCTTAGGGAGTCAGACAGACCTAATTTACAATTCGACTCTGCCAGTCATTCGTGGCATGATCTGGTCCAGTCAATATCTCTCATTCTCATTTTTCTCAAACATAAACATGGGGATAATCATACTAACCTCACCAAGTTCTCATAAAGATTAAATAAGATACAGGTATAAAGTACCTCTCACTTTGAAGCTGTTCAGCAACGTCTATTATTGATACACTCTCCTCTGCCATCATTAGGTAGAAAGTGGTGCAAGAAATTAAAAGTGCATACACTTGGAACTAGAGCAATGAGGGTCAAATCCCACCCTAGGTTCCCTTAGGTTAGTCTCTGAATGGCACTATACCATCAGTTTTCTCATATGCAGAATAGGGATAATAATAGTGCCTACATTACGGTACTAATCACAGTACTATTTCATAGGGCTGAGATAAGAATAAAATGTAAACTGATCTGAAAATTGCCTTCTAAGTGGCAAATGTTCATAAGCCTTCCCTTCTGCAAATATCTATGAGCATCAGAGAGTTTCTTCTAGAACTGAGCACAATAACTTTAATTGGGTTTGTCATATAGTAATCCTTTTATAAGTGCCAGGGATTGTCGTAATCATTTCTCTGATGATGATGATGATGATGATGATGATGATGATGATGATGATGATGATTCTTGGTGCAGGGGCACTTAACCACTGAGCAACATCCCCCCTTTTTATATTTTATTTTGAGACAGGGTCTCACTAAGTTGTTTAGGGTCTTGCTAAGTCGTTGAGGTTGGCTTTGAACTCTCAATCCTCCTGCTTCAGACTCCCAAGCCACTGGGATTACAGGCGTTCACCACTACTCCTGACTCCTCCTCCTCCTCCTCCTATTATTATTATTATTATTATTATTATTATTATTATTATTGCCTTCATTCCTCTGTTAAATGTGCATCTTAGTTGGATCACTCCTTGCAAACAGAGACCATGACTTATTTATTTACTTTTTGGTTTGCTGATCATTCCTCTGTGCTAGTTCTATGGTAAATGCTCCAGAAAGGGATTATTATTATTATTGCTTTTCTGACAGGGAAAGCAAAGTTATTGGGAAATGAAGTCCCTGCAGAAATCAATAGAGAAGAGCCTAGGTGAATCAAGGTAGCTCCCTCACCCATAGGGATTGGGGAGCACAACTAAAAAGAGAGCCCACAGTTCAGCCTGTGCCCGGTTCTTCCCTGCCTGACCCAGCTCTGGCAGCCCAGCACTGATGCTCACTCTGCACTTCTATATAGGTTTGGCGACTCTGCTTGGAGACACTGTGAGATGCTGTCATTGCCTCACACCAGTAATATCCTGAGTCTTCTTTCCGTATCACTGAGATCTCAACCTTTGATGAGCTCCAGTCTGACTTCAGGGTGTGGCCATCTCTGATGAAGAAATAGCGAAGCTGGGTTGATGACCTAGCTGCGGGGAGTCTGGTGTTACAGGACAGCATCACTGAGCTCCCTTCTGTGGGTCGAGTGGGTGTGGCTGTCAGCCCAGGGGCTGGAAACAGCTCTGGAGGGAAAAACGAAACAGAGATTACCTGTTAGCAGTGAAGTGTGGAGTTCCAGATGAGAAGTGGTCCCAATGAACCAAACACACAGACCCAGATTCAAGGACGCTCAGCCCACCTCCCATTTCTCCCTCCCTGTGCGGTCTTCCCTTCCCTGTACCTTCTTCCCATTTAATCCCTGTTCCTTCCCAGATTCATCCACTTGAAGAGTGAGGTCCTCACCTTGGACAGTGAGCCATGAAGTTCTTGTTTTTTCTGTCACATCTATAATAAAGAATAATTTCCTATCTGCCTTACAGAAATAGGAACCGCTGTCGCTGGGTCTTGCATTTGAAATGGTATAGCTTGGGGCATTATGGTGACTTGATATTTGAGAGCCATCCTTGTAGTACATTAGTCTCTTTATCTTGTCATTTTTTTCCCCAGAGCATCTTATAACCACCTGGTCTCCTTCATAGACATCGTTTGGTATGCTGATACTCAGCCAGTCTGCAAAAGAAGTAAAGATACCTAGTGACAGTGCTGCCTCCTGCTCTGGAGCCTTTCCTTCTGTTTATAAGGGGAAGGGATAAAGCTCCATCATGAATCAAGCTGAGCATCTGCAGTTGCCTTGGGACCTGCTGGCTCTGTTAGCCTCCCTGCTAAACAAAGGCTAGATCTACCTCCCTGGCATTTTTGTCCTACAAATACCTTGTTAGTTTTATGACTGCTAACAGGTTTTGATGCCTTTCTTCCCAGCAAATTACAGTCAGAATAAAAATGGATTTGAAATGATTCCACTTGTATCTCCTTACAGTCCTTCCAGGTGACTGCATGTCCCAATAGGAGCCATGATTAACTCTCTCTGTGTGTCTCATTCCTTGGAGACTCTATCTAGTAGTACAATGAACTCAAACACCTTCCCTCTGATATTCTCCCTGTATGAAACAAACCGGGCCACTGAGACACTGGCCTTGGGTCCTACATCTTTAATCTCCAGAGTTCTCCTCTGCAATGCTTTCTTCAGAGACTCCTGAGAATCATTTTCATGAATGGGCCTGGGTGATCACTATGAGAAGGGAAGTGGGCTCCTCCACTTGATCGGGTTATTGTCTTCCCTTGGGAGATAGTGGTCATTAGGGAGATAGTGAGTTTGGTGCTTTGGATCTGCCCCCAGCAGGAAAAGAAAGCACAATAGGAGGAGCCTGTAGACCATTCCCTGCAGAAGGAAAGGAGAGCTATCCACCATGCTGTTCTGTGACCCCGCCCTGCAGTCTTGGCTTTGGGGGAAATTTTTTAGTCCGCAACAGAACTAAAAATTTGAGTTCAAATGTCAATTTGAATTATGGGATTTCAGGGAAAATGTTTGTTGTTCTGATAAGGAAAAACAAAAACAAAATAAACAAACAAACAAACAAAAAAACAAACCCTAATCCCAGACCTGCACATCAGGTCATTCCCCATACAGGGAGGAGACAGGGCATGAAAAGTACTGTTGAGGCTGTCTGCCCAAATCTGGCCATGAGTTTATGAAAGAGGGGTAGCTGGACCCTGTCCAGGGTTCTGTCTCAGAAAAGAGATCATCCTTTCACAATGAGGTCTAGGTCACAGTCTCCAAACTGAAACTTATAAGGAGATGGGGAGAAAGCACCTTGAACTTCTGTAGTATAGAATAGATTTTATCATCTTTTAAATTTTCTGGTTTCATATATATTTACCATGTTAACTAATAATATATTTAAGACACATGCTCAATTTTTTTCTGAATAGTGCAAAGTGATCAAACAAGTTCAAAGACAACTACACCATTTAACCACTTTGAAAGTTCTCCGCGTAGAATAGGTAATGGGGGTGGGTGGCAGGGGCACAAGGACTGATAAAGAGAGAGAAGTGTTGAACCCCAAATATTTTCTTTTTCCATATTGACACCAGAAAAGATTTCTCAATGATGATTATAGAAATATAATCAGTTTGATTAAAGAAATATTTGAGGAGTAATATTTATGTGACCAAGTTGATAATAATGACAGTGCAAGAGACAGGGGGAAATGCTAATACCAGGTTTTACTGAGACTGCAATATTTTTGGGGGAATGAAGCACTTGACCACTGAGCCACATCCCCAGTCTTATTTTGTGTTTTATTAGAGTCAGGGTCTCACTGAGTTGCTCAGCGCCTTGCTTTTGCTGAGGCGGGCTCTGAACTCTCAATCCTCCTTTCTCAACCTCCCTAGCCACTGGGATTAGAGGCTGCACCACTGTGCCCAGCTGCAATAAGTATGTAACTGTAAGGTACTTGGTTAGTGGTCATTAACTGTTGACATTTTACCTACAGATCCATTCTCTAGTTGTGGGCACAACTGTCCATATATATACATTTTACCATAACTTCAGGGAATTTGCTGGATCCCCTGAGGCTGCTCCAGAGACCAGTTTAAGAACATTCTTGCTTAAAGTTACAAGCCTGGCTACACAAGCATTGCCCCCCTTCTTATTAGAGAACGGATGTGTTCTCAAAGGCATGAATAAAGAGGAAAATGTACTTTACCTATCTAATATGAAACCAGACTTTTCCTCTTTATTTATTAGAATTCTATATTAGAATTCTAAGGAAAATCAAGTTAGGTATTGAAGAGTTTACAATCCAATTAAAAGGCCCAGGGACATTCTTGTTCTCTGCAGAACACCGCCTTAGCCCCTTGTTTCTACATCTGTTATAAGTATGCCTTCCCTCCCTGTTTCCAGGGCTTCTGGTGGGAACTTGGAGCACCTGCAGCCTGAACCAGGAGGGTGTTTCCCCAAAAACAGAGTGCATGCTTTGCTCTCCCTTCACAGTCACCTCCTTTTCTATCTCAGGGTTCAACAGTAAAGAGAAAATCATCTGCTGCCTTGAGAAGCTCAGGGCAGGGTCTTCTTGCCCGTAGAGTAAGAAGGTGGCCAAGCAGAGATGCATGCGGCATTGGAGGGTTCCTGCCGTGGCGGACGAGGGGCAGGAGAGGGAGGCATTGTGTCCCTGCTCTCTCCACCCTAGTCTTGGCCCGGATCCTGCAACCCTCAGCTAGGCCAGGCAACCCCTCCCAGGCCTGAGAGAGTGAATCTAATTCCCAGAGATCTAAAAAGAGAAGAAAGAGAAGAGTAACTCACCGGTCTGGACACCGACAGGAGCTGCAAGGGAACAAAGTCAGAGAGATCACTGCGGCACCAGGATCCTTACACGTTTTTAAAAGTTACAGCCCTCTGAGAACTTCCCAATTCTTCCCCTCTTTTCTTCTGTCTCTCCTTTCCCCTCTTTCTTCCCTTACACCCCTGTCCCTCATGCCACCTATTTCTTTCCCCTCTTTTCCCTCCTCCCCTCACTCACAAACACACTCCTATGGGACCCAGAATTCATTTTATAATCCCAATTTATAAACGTTGTCTGACCATTATCAGACAATGTCATTGTGTAGGTTAAATTGTCAGAAGTTTCATTATTTATTGCTCCTTTCCAACCTTTTTAGTTTCCTGCCTATTTTGTCTGAGACACATTGCCTACCTGGGAGTCTCAGAGAGACCAGGGAGGGTCACAAAGGAAAAGAGGGTGCCTTTCATATTCATTGCACTGCTTTTCCCTCCATCCTGATTGGAGACCTAGTATTGTAATCATGTCTATATACAAAAGTCATATTTAGAACAAAAGCCATGATCTCATCTATGATGAGTAAAACTTGAAGCCTACCCAAAAGTCTAGGGAGGTAAGAATTTAGCCAAAAATGCAATAGCTTGGAGTGGAAGTGGGGATTGGGGCAGGGCAGGATCCATGTGGGCTGGAAATGGAATTCACCCTAACAGAAAATTCCTTTGAAGTCCTTTTAAAGAAATCTTCTGATTTTCCTGGAGATCAAAGCAGAAATGATGTTAAAGAGAGATGTCATTAGTATTTGGTAAAGAGATGCAAAGTCCTTTCTTTTTCCTGGGAACCCTGCTTTTCTCAATACCCACTTGTATAATACCTGCTAGTACTAAGGCAGAACCTGAAATCCATTCCTACTCATTGCACCAGAGAGATTTGTGCTCCAGATGGGATGCCCCAGAACAGATAGTTCTCTCCTGGCTCCTACCTTGTACTGCCCTAGCAGCCTACTCACCAAGGACCAGAAGCTGTAGCCACAGCAACATGAAGTTGGAGGCAAGTTCTACCAGATACTGTCAGGTGCAGCTCAGGTCTCTAGAGCAGCTTGTCTGTCTGGATGAAGCTGGGGTTTGACACTGGGGTTTTCCAGTTCAGCAGGAAATTTATCAAAATAGAAAAAAGGAAGTAGGAAACTCTCTCATTTGCCAGCTTTCTCACCACCCCAACTCCATGAGTACCGAGAAAGTAAGTGTTCTTCTCCTTTACAGAGTTGCTCAGATGTGTGTGTATTGATAGAAGTGCTTCTTAAGATGCTAGATGTCTTCATCCTATATGTAAGCTTTCCACCTCTTTCATCTTTACAGAGAATGCTGAGTTCTGGACTTGCTAAGATTCAAAACACTTGCTTGGTCTTTTTCAAAAAGAAACCTCCTTTACTACTCAAGATGCATGTTTTTTTGTTTGCTTTTTGCTCTTCCTAATATTGTGATACCATGCCAACACTGCATTGATGCTGCTCTACAGAGCTTCAGCCAGACCACATGAAAGACAAGTAGGAATTTGTTAGAAATGATGATGGGATTAGGATGGTATTAGATGGCATTATGTATGGTCCAGGGACCCATAAAGATATAAATTCTGCTCAACCAAAGCCACCTGTGTTCATGAAGTGTTTCAGATACATGTAGGAAGGAAGAAGTAATAACACCCTATGGCTACTTGAGATTTTAGTTCCAAACTCCAGTACAGTGGTCTTAACACACATAGGAGAGATCAGATCTGTCTTACACTCCAAAGTTCAATAATAAATTTTGGAACAGCACTCTTGTATCAGGCTGCAAATAGAATTTGCCTTACTTAAAAGGAGGAACTTCAGGGCTGGGAGTGTAACTTCTCATGCATCAGGCCCTGGGTTCAATCCCCAGCTTCTAATGAGAGAGAGAGAGAGGAAAGAAGGCGGAAGTAAAGAAAGAAGTCAAGAATTGTAACAAAAGGGCTGTCAAGAGAAATGTGGCCAGTACAATAGTAATAGGCTAAAGACAATAAACCATCCAGAGACCAGACACACTGCGAAGCTGTTACAACCTTCAGTGCTAAAGTTTGAGGAAGGACCATTACAAAACCCAGTGATCTGTGATTGTGGAGGAGATGGCTACTATCAGAGATGGTGCTGCAGAAACACTGACTCTCTCCCCTGATGTCTGGCCTCCTTTTGGTGTCTTCTATGGATGGAGGCCAACTGTGCACCAGGTCATGCAGGCTGCATGAGAATAGCAAAGAAGGACAGAGGATGCATCTGGGGTAGGGGGGGCTGGGATGGCTCAAGAGGAGAATAACCATCATAGACCTCAATGAGCAAAAACAGTTTCACCAACACCAGGATCTCTTCCCAGCAGAAGTCTTATTTTACCTCATATTGGAATCTGCCCAACTCCACGAGGCCATCATTATGTGGGGTGCTGAGGTAAGATTAAGAAGATATTTAGGTCAGGCAGAAAAGAATGTTTCAATCATCCTGGGTCCACAGCACTAGGGAGGAATATCGACAGAAGCATAAACAAGGTAAAGTCATACTTTTTATTGGTGATTTCAGACCCGAATTCCCCAAAATAGTTCTCTTTAGCTGCATGATGTGACAGTTCCTCTGAGTCATTCTGCCCCTGAAATAAATACATAAGCAAAAGAGGCGAAGCAAACCAGAGCTTGTCCAAGCTACAAGGCATAGGCCTTTCTCTCTGATGTATTCCTGTGTGGGGCCTGGGGGCAGCGGGAGGCCAAGGGGACAGACTCTGCCTTGCTGCATGCATGGGAGATGAGAGGGTGCTAAAGAAATCGCATCCACATGCATGCTATCTTGTGAACCCTTTGATGTTTTGCCCTCTAGAACAGTGGACAGTAAATGTGCTGAGTGAGCTTTTAATCAGAGACAGAAACATGAAAGCAGTTTAAATCAAAGCTGTGTTTGAGAAAACTAGATTATGTGACCAAGAAGGGAATGAATGGGAGGACTAGAGGCAGAAAAAAAGTAATACCACTGGAACATTCCACAGACCCCAGGGTTTAACTGTAAGACATGATGCTGTCTGGCCGTGGATGGATTGCAAATTTGGTGACTATTTAGAAAAATGGCTATTTGTTATTACATGGTAATTTGAGATCTTGCTGTAACACAGGGACACATTATTCCTCCCAAAACATAAACACACAAAGGTTAAAAGTTTTTTAAAGGCAATTTTGGAGGTTCAAAGCTTTCAGAAATGATGGAGGGATATCAGATTAAGAGCTCCTAGTCTATTGATCTATAGCAGCAAAGCCCAGGCAGGACAGAGATGATCCATTATATTTTCAAAGGACAGATTCCTGCAAAACATAACTTTTTTAGCAGTTGATAAAAGCTGGCTCTTGTCTTTGTTAATTACATTAGTATCTAAGCCATGAGGGGAAAATGATATGCTTTTGCCAATTCATGAACCAAGCAAGAGAACAGAGCATCTCTCAGATTTCAGAGTTGCTGTAGCTCTTGTTCTCCAGAGTATCCTTCATCCCTTCTGGAGAGGAGCTCCAGCTGGGGAAAACAGAAAGATTTTTGGAGCATCTGTTAGTCTGTAGAAAATGGATTTTCAACATCCCCCAGCTGCCTATGCATCCTTTGCCCTGTAGATGTCCTGTCTTCCTCCCAGATTTTTGCTTTCCAGGTTGGGTGAAATTTTGTTCACCCAGGATAGTGAGCAAATGTTGGGGGTAAAGATTCATATGTCCTCCTAGCAGTCCTGACTCAGGAAAATTCATCCCTGACAGCCTTTGGAAAAAGAACATAGGCAGGGAACAGCCACTGGCACAGCTATCTGTCTTATGCCACTATAGTATCCAGGGGTTCAAAGGAACCAAGAAAAGGGGAATTCAAATAACCACATACATACTATGGTTGGAAAGATTCTGAGACTTGCCTGGGCAGGGCTTCTCAAATATTAAATCTCACTACTCTGAGAAATTTTATCAACACACACCTATATTGCTTTCATGTCTCCAGTATGAAGAAGATTGCCAGGAGAATGAGAAGATACATGAAGGTAATGAGCAATATTCTTTGATGGTGGGTGATATTTGGAAGGTCTGTCATGTCTGTGAACAGAGGAACTGTGGAGCTTCAGAGAGTAGATACAATTAAATGTGGAACAATACCTCTTTTAGGATCTCAGCACATTTGATTAGATTCCTAGGATCTCTAGCAATATCAATATCTGTCAGCAAACTTCCTATCTGATGTATTCAGCTTCCAAAGGTGCATCTTCTATAGTAATGCCCTGCACCCCACCACACGCAGGTCACTGATGCTGACAGTTAAAGGTTTTCAGAGCAAAGTGGAGTAGTGTCCTTAGGTCTGGCTCAGGCTGTGAAGGGTCGGCCTGGAATAGGTGGTACATGTGGATGGTAGCTGATGGCCATGATGCACATCTTCTCCTAGCTGTACTTTGGGTCTGCCTATTGGACTAAAGTGCATATGGAGAGATTCAGGGTTCAGTCACTGACTACAGGACCATATTCATAGTAATATTCCAAACCCTCAAATTACCAAAGCCCCAATGCACCAATAGGGATTCCTGTCCTTCCCCAGGCTAAAGATGATCAGGAAAGCATACAGATATAAACACAAAAGCTCTGATTCAGAATCCAGAAACGGGTGTCATGCAGATATTGCCCAGGAAGTTGAGGCCATTTTGAAAGAGTGGGGATCCAAGACCACTCCCTAAAATAGAGATCCCCAAGGCATTCAAGGATCTTAACTGATGTTCATAGCCATCTTTCTGCTACCAAGGAAAGAAAATAGGAACACATCAGCAAGTTGCAGCTGCCTGGGAAACAACACTCTAGTGCTTAAAAAAAAAAAAAAAAAAAAAAAACAACATCTGTATAGGAAATCCCCCTATGTAACTATCCCTTCCTTTACTTTTCTCTTCTTTCTGGATGTGTTGAAGATCGAACCCAGGGCTTTCCACATGCAAAGCACATTCTCTGCCACTGGATTATACCCCAATGAAGTATATTATTAAGCCAATCTAGAACCATGTAAATAAGAGCAAGGTCAACTGACGGAGGACAAAGGCCTCCTTTCCCGGGATTAGTAGGACCATGAGCAAATGCAGAAGTCAAGATTTCAGTAATCTTATAATGTGTTATTGCAAACTGGGTTACTATAATTTTTGGAGCTCTCTGACATTAAAATCTGACTTGGCTCCATTACAAGGCCTGAGTGTAGGGCCTTAAGGAATTAAATATTGATACTTATTATTATTGTTATTTTGGCACCAGGGATTAAACTCAGGGGCACTTAACCACTGAGTCGCACCCCCAGTTCTTTTTATTTTTTATTTTTTTAATTTTGAGACGGGGTCTCACCAAGATGCTTAGGGTCTTGCTAAATTGCCAAGGTTGGTTTTGAACTTAGGATCCTCCTGTCTCAGCCTCCCAAGCTGTTGGGATTACAGCCATGTGCAAACCATATCCAGCAAAGCTCACTTATAAACAAACTCCATTTTGGTGAGTTTGGAGTCTTGTAAAGAGATTTTTCAAAGGAAAGAAAGTTGTGGACAATGCTCAAAGGGCAGACTTTGACCCAATGGGGTAAGTCCATGACAAGTTCCAGGTATCTGAATAGATAGAGTAAACGGGGCCTCTCTCACAATGTATCTACATTTTGCTTGGGGATTGGCAAAAAATTGAACCAATTAACTGTTATGCTACTAGAAATCGTAGTGCCCAATTGAAGGGTAATGAATGTGTTCCAAACACAGCATTCCTCAGTGCTAAGAGAATTATTGAATATTAGGAAGAGAAGAAAGAGAAGAAAGCACACAAACCTTCAGTATCATCCAAACTGGCATTGTGTGAGCTTCCCGGATTTTCTTTTGGCCTCAAAAGACTGGGACCTGAAGAAGCCAAGCAACCTCTAACACCAAGGGTTCAGATAAAAGCCTGTGCCCTATAGCCAGAGGGCATGGAAAGGGACAGCATGCCCAGACAGAACACGTTAGAACAATAACTACTCTATTCCAGGCAAACATCACAGAAAATAACTGTGACCCATTCCCATGTCCTTAACACTTTTCCTCCTCCTCCTTCTGCTTCACTTCTTCCTCCTCCTCTCCATCCTCCTCAATTGACTAAATGTACAGATTTATTTCTGGGCTCTCTATTCAGTTAAATTGGTCTATGCATCAGTTTTTATGCCAGTTCTATGTTGTTTTGTTTACTACAGCTTTGTAGTATATTTTTAAATCAGATATTGTGATGTCTCTAGCTTTGTTCTTTTTGTTCAAGATTTCTTTGGCTATTCAGGGTCTTTAGTGATTACTGATACAAATTTTAGGATTCTTTTTCTATTTTTCTGAATAATATCATTGGTATTTTGATAGCAATTGCATTAAATCTGTAGATTACTTTGGATAGTCTGAACATTTTAACAATATTACTTCTAACAATCCATGAACATGGGATATATTTCCATTATTTTTGCCTTCTTCAGTTTTTTTAAAATCAATGTTTTATAATTTTCATTGTAGAGAACTTTCACCTCCTTGGTTAAATTTATTCCTATTTTTTGCAACTATTGTAAAAGGGATGTCTATTTCAGATGCATATAGAGATGCTACTGATTTCTGTATACTTTGTTTTGTATCCTGCAACTTTACTGAGTTCATTTATTCTATTAGATTTTTTAAAAAGTCTTCAGGGCTTTCTATATATAAGATTGTCTTCTGCAAAAGAGACAGTTTGACATCTTCATTTCCAACTTGCATGCCTTTTTTCCTATTTCTCATGCTCAATTGCTTTGTCTAGGACTTCCAGTACTATGTTGGATTGAATTGGTGATTGTGGGTGACCATGTCTTGCTTTAGATCTTAAAGGAAAATCTCTCAACTTTTCTTCTTTCAGTGAGAGGGTTGTCAGATGTGGCCTTCAGGGTGCTGAGGTACATTTCTTTTATACCTAATCTATTGAGAACTTTTATCATAAATGATGTTGGATTTTGTCAAATGCCTTCTCTCATCAACTGAAATGTTCATATGATCATATGATTTTTGTGCTTCATTTTTTAATGTGTTGTATTGGTCATGGTGAATAATATCTTCATGCTGTTGACTACTTGTTGACAATTTTTGCATTTATGTTTATCAGGGATATTGGTCTGTAGTTTTCTTTCATTGTATATTTGCTTGGTTTTTGTATCAGGTAATACCAGCCTTGTAGAATGGGTTAGAAAAATTTCTTTCCATTTTAATTTTTTTGAACTAGTTTGAAGAAAATTTGTATTGATTTTTCTTCAAAGGTTTGGTAGAAACCTTGGGTTTTCTTTGATGGGAGATTCTTTAGTACTGATTCAATTTTCTTACTTATTTTCATCTGTTATGATTGTATATTTCTTCATAGTTCAGTATTGCTAACTTGTATGTACCCAGAGATTTATTCATTTTTTCTAGATTTTCCAATATGTTGGTCTCTTATGATTCTTTGTATTTCTGAAGCATCAGTTGAAATAGCCCCTTTTTCATTTCTTTCTCTCCTTTTTCTTTAGCTGAAGAATTGTTGACATTGGCCAGGCACAGTGGTGCACATCTGTAATCTCAGCAACTCAGGAAGCTGAGGCAGGAGTATCACAAGTTCAAGTTTAGACTGGACAACTTAGCAAAACCCTGTCTCAAAATTTAAAACAGGGTAAGGGATGTAGCTTACTGGTAGAGAGTCCCTGGGTTCCATCCACAGTGCTGTTAAAAAATAGTTATTTTATTTTTATAAAGAACAAACTCTTTGTTTCATTGATCATTTTTATTCTCTTAGTCTTTATTTCATTTATTTCTGCTCTGGTATTTATTATTTCCTTTCATGTACTAATTTTAGGCTTAGTTTTTTTTCCTATTTTAATAATTTCTTGATGTTCATTGTCATGTTATTTATTTGTGATCTTTCTTTTTTTTTTTTTTTTCTATCACTAATTAAACCCAGGGGTGCTTAATCACTGAGTCATATTACCAGACCTTTTTTATTTTTATTTACTTTTATTATGAGGCAGGGTCTTACTAAGTTGCTGAGGGCCTTTCTAAGTTGCTGAGGCTGGCCTCGAACTTATGCTCCTCCTGCCTCAGCCTCCTGAGTCACTGGGATTACAGGCCACCACACCTGGCCTTTCTTCCTTTTTAATGTAGGTATTTATTGCTATAAAACTTCTTAAAACTACTTTTGTTGTATCCCATAGGATTTTCTATGTGTGTTTCTGTTTTCATTTGTCTCAAGGAATTTAGAATTTTCTTTATTGACCCATGGATTGTTCAGGAGCATGCTGCTTCATTCTCATGTATTTGCAAAATTTCGGAGTTCATCCTATAATGAATTTTTAGTTCATACTATTGTGCTTAGAAAATATATTGAAATTATTTTGTTCCTTAAATTTGTTAAGACTTGCTTTGTAGCCTACCATATGGTCCATCTTGGGGAATGTCTTGTGTCTTAAGAAGAATGTGTTTTCTGCTGCTTTTGTGGAGATGTTTTATACAAATCTGTTAGATCCAGATGGCATATAGTGAACTTTAAATACAATATTCCTTTGTTGATTTTCTGTCTGGATGAACTTCTGATTGCTGAAAGTGTGTGTGTTTAAGTCTCCTACTATTATTGTGTCACAGTCTGTCTCTTCCTTTAGATATGATAATATTTGCTTCATATTTTGGGTGCTCCAATGTTGGGTGCATATATATTTCAGATACTTTTGCTGAATTGACCCTTTTATCATTATATAATAATCTTTCTTTTTTTGCAGTGTTTTATGTAAAGTCTAATTTATGTGATTTTAATATTGCCATGTCTGCTCTCTCTTGACTTCCATTTCCATGGAATATCTTTTCCCAATCTTTAATTTTCACTCTGTGTATTTTTTCAGGTGAAGTTAGTCTCTTTTCTTTTTATTTGTTGTTATTAGATATACATGACAGTAGGTTGTATTTTGACATACGTGGAGTGCAACCCATTCCAATTTGGATCCCACTCTTGTGGTTGTACACGATGTGGAGCTACACTGGTCATGTATTCATATATGAACATAGGAAAGTTATGTCCCTTTTATTCTACTGTCTTTCCTATTCCCATCCCACTCCCTTTAGTCTCTTGAAGGAAGCACATAGTTGGGCCTTGTTTTTTTTTTAATACATTCAGCTAACTTTGTATCTTTTAATTGGAAATTCTAATTCATTTACCTTCAAGGTTATTATCGTGTGTGTAAGGATTTACTCCTGTTAGTTTGTGAGTAGTTTTCGAATTGTCTTGTAGCAATTTTGTTCCTTTTCCCTCTTTTGTTGTTTGGCTTCATGGTTTGGTGGTTTCCTGTAGCGCTAAGTTATGTTTCTTCTTTCTCACTTGTGTATCTGTTGTGATTTTTTTTTTTTTTCCCTCTGTGGTGGCTGTGGAGTTTACATTTAAAAAAACCCCTCAGAGTTGTAATAATCTTTAAAGCTGATAGCAACCTAGCTTTGGATGAATACAAATACTCTAGACTTTTACTCCTCCCCACAATTTATAATTTTATGATGCTAATTTACATCTTTTTATTTTGTGTATTCCTTAATGACTTATTGTAGTTATAGTGATTGTCAATCATTTTTATACTTTTAATCTTCATACTAGAGATTTGAATGATTTATAGCCACCATTATAGTAATAGAGTATTCTGAATTTGATCATGAATTTATCTCATTTTCTCTCTACTAAATTGAGCTGTTGCTTTTGTCATATACTGATTCATCATTTACATTAAGGCTTATTTCTGGAATTTCTGTTTTGGTTTCATTTATGTTTTTATTCATGTACTATTCTCAATCTTTTAATTGCCAGAATTTTTTTTAATGTAGTTTTTGTTATGGTTTGGATATGAGGTGTCCCAAAAAATCTCCTGTGTTAATGCAGGAGTATTCAGAGGTTCAAGGATTAGATGAAGAGAACTGTAAACTAATCAGTCCGTCCTGGGTTGAGTGTGCTAACTGGGTTATAACTGTAAGCAGTTGGGGCATGCTGGAGTCGGGGGTCACTGGGGAGTGTGCCCTGGAAGAGTTCATCTTCCGTATGCCCCTTCCCTTCTCTCTCTGTGCCTCTTGGTCACCATGTTCTAAGCTTCTGTCCTCTAACCTGCTCTTGCCAAGATTTCACCCATTATACTTGCATTTATTTGTGCATGCATGTGTGTGTGTTTGTATTTCTATGCAATTATTAGCTTCATGTAATTACCACATCAAGATACTCAATATCAGATACAAGGGTCTCTGATCATACCTGCCATCTTCACACCCATTACCCAGTTCCTGGCAACCCACCTGTTCTCTATTTTAATATTATGTTATTTCAAAAATATTATATAAATGGAATCATGTAGTATGCATCCTTTTGATATTGTTTTTTTCATTCAGTGCAATTTCCTTAACATTTATCCAAGTTTTTGTTTATATCAACAGTTTGTTCCTTCTTATCACAGAGTATACCAGTTTTTTACGCAATACATTTATTTATTTATTTATTTATTTATTTATTTATTTATTTATTTATTTATTTATTTATTTATTTATATGTGGTGCTGAGACTCAAACCCAGTGCCTCCCACATGCTAGGCAAGTGCTCTACCACTGAACCACAACCCCAGCCCTGTACAGTTTGTTTAACCATTCACCCACTGAAGGCCATTGGGTAGTTTTCAGGTTTGGGTTGTTATGAATAAGCTTTTAAAAATATTTATGTACAAGTTTCTGCTTAAAAATAAGTTTTCACAGGGCTGGGGAGATAGCTCAGTTGGTAGAGTGCTTGCCTTGTAAGCACAAGGCCCTGGGTTTGATCCCCAACACACACACACACACACAAAAAAAGTTTTCACTTCCTTGCCTAAGAGTACAAGTGCTGTGTTATACGGCAAGTGGGTTTTTAATAGATGTATTTTAAAGACTAAAAAATTATTTTCTAGAATGAATGTACCACTTTATATTGCCACTACAATTTACAAGTGATATTGTTTCTCCATAATTTCACTGACATTTACTCTCACAATTACTTTCTTTTTAAAATTTTAGTCATTTTGGTAGGTAGGTGGTGATATCTGTGATTTTAACTGGCATTTCTGCTGTAGTTAATGATCTTGCACATTATTTCATGTGCTTATTTGCCATTTGTGTATCCTTTCTGCTGTAGTTCCTTTTGTTCACTTTTAAACTGAACTTTTCATTTTTTTAATGTTTAATTTTGGAGCTTTAAATACATATTATAGATGCTAGCCCTTGACAGAGAATGGGGTGTGAAAGCATGTTTTCCCGGTCTGTAGTTTGTATTTTTATCCTCTTACTGAAACCTTTGGAAAGAAAATGTTTAAAAGTATCATGAAGTCTAATCTATTTTTCCCTTTGTGAATTGTACTTTTATTGTCAAATAGAAGGATTTCTTTGCCTAGTTGTAGGTCCTAAAGGTTTTATTCTCATTTTTCCCTTAGAATTTTTGTAGATTACCTTTTATGTTTAAGTCCATGATTGATTTTGAATCACATAAGGTGTGGCTCCAACATGATTTGTTTAAAAAATTATTTCTCCCCCCAGTTTGTCTTTGTTTCTTTATCAGATGTTAATTGAATGCCTTTGTATTGTTCTATTTCTGGGTTCTTTATTCTGTTCCACTAATCTGTATGTTATCTATCCCTCTGCCAATACCACACAGTCTTATTTACTGTAGTTATAAAGTAGTGCTTAACTTGGGAAGAGTGATTCCTTCTACTTTATTCTCTTTCAACACTGTTTTTGAATATTCTAGAATCTTTCCCTTTCCATATAAATTTTAGAGTAAGCTTGGCCTAGAAAAAAAAAAATTTGCCAGACTTGATCTTAGCCAACAAGTAGAGAAGCAATATACTGTATGTAACAATAATGCACTGTAATTCCAAAAAACTAGAAGAAAGAATTTTGAAAATTTTTACCAAAAAAGAAATGATAAATGTTTGAGGAAATAGATGTCTTACCTGATTTAAATATGATGCAGAATAGACATGTATTGAAACATCATGTTGCTCCATTAATATGTGTAATTTTAATGATTTTATGTATCAGTTAAAAATTAAAATTTAAAAGACCTAACTGGAGTTTGGATAGCAATTTATGAAGCCCATAGATTAATGTAGTAAGAATTGAAATTTTATTATGTCAAGTCTTCCAATTTATATAGTATATTTCTCCAAATATTTAGTTTTCTTTGCTTTCTTTCACCTAAATTTTGTAGTTTTTAGTATCCAGATCAGGTATATTTTATTAGATTGATGCCTAAGTATTTAATTTTCTTTGAAGCTATTATGAATGGTATTGTGTTTTTATATTTTGATTTCACTTTTTTGTCATCACTACATAGAAATGCAACTGATTTTGTGTCATCTTGTATCTCTTCATCTTTCTACATTCACTTATTAGTTCTAAGAGGTTTTTTAGTAGACTCAAGGGGATTTTCTAAGTAGTTAATTAAGTCATCTGCAAATAGAGGCAGTTTATTTCTTCTTTTCCCACCTGCATGCCTTGGTTCTGGCCTTACTGCAGTGGTTAGGAATATACATATTATTGAATGAGAGTGGTGAAATCAGACATCCTATGTTTTAAATACACTTTCACTCATCATAGGACTTGTATGCTCTAGGGCTTCTGCAGAATTTTCCTGACCATCCTTATAAGTTTGTTTCTTTATACAAACTTTACAATGAGATTGTTTAGTATAAAAGACCAATTTTTTTATTTTTACAAGAATTACATTAAATTTATAGGCATAGTTAATATATAATGAATAACAAACAACTATATAAATAATATATGTGAAAAATAAGTACATAAAATTTATACTATTGAGACTGAGAATGGGGTTTGCACTGTCATTTAAATCTCCCACCATCTAACTCTTTAGAAATTGAAAATTGTTTGTATAGGTTCTACAATTTTTTGTTAGGCTTATTCTGAGTTATATTACCATTATTATTATTATGGGGGGGGTACTGGGGTACTGGGGATTGAACTCAGGGGCACTTGACCACTGAGCCACATCCCCAGTTGTATTTCTTATTTGATTTAGAGACAGAGTCTCACTGAGTTGCTTAGAGCCTTTCTTTTGATGAGGTTGGCGTTGAATTCATGATCCTCCTGCCTCAGCCTCCCAAGTCACTGGGATTACAGGTGTGCCCAGTTTACCATTATTTTTTTCTATTTAAAATGTAATTTTTTTTTATTAGTGATTGGTATTGACCATTTAAAGGCTTTTGATCTATATTTTCAAATTGGTAATAGAACAGTTATATAATCACACGTTCACTACTTTAAGACTATACTCAAGCAGCTAACTTAATGTGGGTTAAGAGAAATGCATTAGTCCCATGTTCTAACTCCTTCAAAAATATTAGTATTAACATAAAAGCCCAGAACTTTTCACCACGGTCTGTGGGGTCCTACTTCTATATCATCTCGCCTTGCCTGATGCGCTCATGGGGACCTGCAAACCTTCTTTATCTCCTTACTTACATTCTTTATTTGGTACCAGGGATTGAACATAGGGGCGCTTAACCACTGAGCCACATCCCCAGCCCCTTTTCTGTGTTTTATACAGAGATGAGGTCTTGCTAAGTTGCTTTAGGGCCTCTCTTAAGTTGCTGAGGCTGGCTTTGAACTTCAAATCCTCCTGCCTCAGTCTCCAGAGCCGCTGTACTTATTTTCTCTTTAAAATAGTATTTAACAGTATGTGAGGCTTCTCTGTCTCCACTTGACACCAGGCGTCTGCTTGGCTGCTGGTCTTGTCGCCCTCTGGGTTGCCGGGTTCATGTGGAGGCTCCCCCGTGCCCGCCCTGCACTTGGTGGGGTTCTGAGGACAGTGGAGCATCTCAGCCCGACTGAGGCGGCTACTGAAACCGCGGCTGGTGCGATGCAGCGCGCTGGAGTGCTCTGTGTGTCCTTGGAGTCCAGGCTGAGCTTGTGGTTTGCACAGGCGAAGGCAGCCACAAGCACATGCAGCGCGGCCAGAGCGAGCCGCCGAGTCGCGCCCTGCGCAGGATCGCTACCAACGCCCTCAGGGCCATGCTAAGGCCTGGTAAAAGGAGCCCCAGCTAAAAGCAACAGGAGGAACCGGCCGTCCCCAAGCAGGCCGAGTCGCGGCCTGTGCAGGGTCTGGGTCGGAGACCTGGTTAGCTCGCGAAGGTATACCACCGAGAGGAGGCAGTGGTTGAGCATGTGCTTAATGTGGACGCCTGGCCTGAACGCGCGGTGCTGTAGATCCGTGATGTCAGGGACAAGGTGGAGTGCAACCCGCCCGCCTGCAGCAACTGAAGCTTGGTGTCCAGTGGAGGCCGGGCCTGGTACTTGCACTTTTGACCATCTGCATCTCTGCACCAAGAAGGTGATAGAGGACGCTCTCATCCGCACTGTCTCCTGGACTGTCCTGTACTATGCAGGCTATACCCTGGAGCTTGACTCCCGCCATAATCTTATCCAGAAGGAACCCACAGGTTACAACACCAACCTCATCTGCTTGCAGGAGGTTTACTGCATGGTGTTTTCCGACAACTTGGTACCTGTACTCCATGGTTCGGGCTGGAGCATGTGTTTTGAATCAAGCAGCAGGAAGGAAGGCCTGTGAACTTTCTACCGGAGGTCAAAGTTCAGCCTCCTTAGCCAGCATGACATTTCTTTCCAAAGAGCCCTGAAGTCTGACTCATTTCACAAAGAACTACTGGAGAAACTAGTTTTGTACCCATTGGCACAGAAGAGAGTGCTCCAGAGATCTTCTGTCCTTCAAGTTTCGGTTCTTCAGTCTACAAAGGACTCTTCTAAAAAAAAAAAAAAAAAAAAAAATTTTGCCCATTGGCTCGGGAGGTCGACACAGGAGGATCCCGAGTTCAAAGCTAGCCTCAGCAAAAGTGAGGTGCTAAGCAACTCAGTGAGACCCTGTCTCTAAATAAAATTAGGGCTGGGAATATGGCTCAGTGGTGGAGTGCCCTTGAATTCAATCTCTGGTAACCCCCACCAAAAAAAAAAAAAAAAAGGATAGGTGTTGCTAGTACCCATCTCTACTGGCATCCAAAAGGTGGGTCCATTTGTCTCATTCAAATGGTAGTAGCTTTGGCTCACATTAGACATGTCTCATGTGATCAGTATCCTGACATACAAGTTTATTTTGTGGGGATTTTAATAGTATACCATCAACAGGAATGTATCATTTTGTCATCGTTGGTGACATTCCAGAGGATCATGAAGACTAGGCTTCCAATGCGGAAGAGGAAAGATGCAACAATTCTCTAACATATTTCTTCAAACTGAAAAGCACTGTGGTGAACCTGCTTACACAAATTATGTTGGTTGCTTTCATCGATGTCTAGATTACATTTTCATTGAGTTACATGCTTTAGAGGTTGAACAGGGGATTCCATTACTAGTCATGAAGAAGTTACCACCCACCAGGCCTTACCTAGTATTTCCCATCCTTCTGATCTCATAGCACTTGTATGTGTTCTAAAATGGAAATAGATTTCTGTTTAATGGAATTTAAGTCTAAACAAGGAAGTTAGTTACTTTGTAGAAAATTTGATATGAATCAAAACTTACATGCAACTTTCAAAGAGGAAATCTAGACTCCATGGTAAAATTTTCTGTTCACTGCCTACTAGCTATGTTCCAGATGCCTTTGTTACAAGACTATATATGTTTGCATCATATATAGTCTTTTTCCCCCTGCACTGGAGAAAAAACAAATATATTTATGGGAAAAAAGGAAGTTAAAATATTGTGTACATTTTTATAAATGATTTTTAAGGTAGTAATAAAGAATTTTAAGTACCATTTGAAAGATCTTTTAATTATTTTTTCATGATACACATTTCAGATTGAATCATGTTTATATAATTGAGTGAAAAAATGCATACAGGTTAAGGTTAAAGACCTAAATTCTGACACAGTAGGGTTTACCTCTACCTCAATTTGGTCAGTAGTTCATTATAATTTCAGAGTTTTAACAAAAGATTAAAATTATTATTGTTGATTGCTTCTCCGTTTTTTCTTTTTCCTTTTTTCCCAGTACTAGGGCTCAAACCCAGAGCTTCCCAAACAATAGGCAAGTGCTCTGTCACTGGGCTACATCCCCATCCCTTTTTATTTTATTTTGAGACAGCATCTCTAAGTTGCCCAGGCTGGCCTTGAATTTGGGATGCTCCTGTCTCAGCCTTCCAAGTAGCTAGGATTATAGGCATGCACCACTGCAACCAACTTCCATTTTTCTGCTAACAAAATGTCATCATTCTCTTTAATATTTTTGTTGTTAATTAATGATAAAAATGAACATAATGGATGTAAGCACAATTTAGTATTCAAAGTAAATAGCAACATTTGATCCCATTTTATTTAATTGCTCTTGCCCATGAAAAATCCAAGACAACAGAGTATTTGACCATGTGATATTAAGAATACAGCACAATGTTATTTTTGAGAAAGTGCTTACTGATATGGGTTTGAAACTTTGGATAAATTAATTCAGTATTTCTATGCCAGAAGTATTTTCAAAATTGTCAGGTTTGATAAATAGGGAAAAGTGGAGTAGTTTAACTTTTGAGTATATCTGAAATAAGAAACTATTATTTTTAAAGATGAGCATAATAATTTGAGTTACAGAACAACACTTTATATAATTTATTGAAAAAGAAGATTTAAATAGGAAGCCAAATTCTTTAAGATTAGAATTACAAGCAGTTATATTGATTAGTGTGCAGCCTATTGGTAACCAAGTTATACTAACTCATTTATCACCATACCTTATTTATAAAGCTTAAACTGTTGCTTTTTTAATGTTCATGATAAATATAGTGTTCTCTCATATTTCTGCATTTAATTTTTAGCTCAGGTGTTACAAGCCTACTCACCTCAAGAAGAGTTCTGATTTTCTAGTCATGAAAACCCTTGTTTCAAATTCTTTAATCTCTGAACCCAATACCATAAGAACTTTCCTCTTTTGATAAGGTACTCTGTGTGTTCATATTCTGCTCACTATCAGATGTATTGTTAACTTTTAGTTTAGTAAGTTTGAGAATGAAAGAGTTTTACCTGTACTTCAAATCAAACCTTGAAGTATTTAAAGTACTTGAAGGGAAAACACAAGACAGTGTCTTGTGATCTTATTTAGAAACAGCTATAAATGAAAAAAAAATTGATGCTACCAACTTGTGCCTTCCTAAATACCATTTTCAAGAGTATTTTAACAGCAGTTTATAAATATGCAAATAAAGTCAGTATATGATTCTTTTGCAAAATACTTTTTCTTCCTTTTAAAAATTTGTTTTTGGTCTGCTTCCAAATACACTTGTTGACAAACCCATACAGTAACTTAAGAGAAAACAAGTTTCCCAGCAAAATGTCAAAAACAATTTTGTAAGAAAAAATTGTAATGTGATATATTTACTCACGTTCATGAAAGGAGCACATGGGTCCTGTATTGTACAACTCCTGGCTAGAGTGAAATCTAGTCAGAAAAACTTGTAAGCACTTAACCAAACATTCTATATCCTAAATCCCTAAATTTGGTATTTCCTGACTAAACAGTATAATCAGATTATATATAGATATCTCAAGATGTTAGGACAATGGAATGTTATTTTCAAGTGCTCTACTCTAGTCAGTTCTGTACACAGATATGTTAGAATGATTGGAGTCCCAAGGTAGGCGACACTAAGAAAATTATTATAGGTAACATACCAAAATCTCCTGTACTCACAAGTTAGGATAAAGTGTCATTCGGAAATGTTTAAAACTATCTTTGTGATTGAATTTTTCTATTACATTTGTTATTTTCAGTACATTTAGTTGTAATAAATATGGAAGTCTAGCAACTTTTTATGACAAATCACATTTTATGATGTCATAAGTTCCTGCTGCAGGAATTAACATTTCAAAAATTTATAGGTATAAATGAGGACAAATATTTTGAGACATGTTATTCTGTTAAAATGAACTCTTGCACAGTTGCCAACTATAGCAAATATATACATTGATAGTTCATAATTCATTAGCAAACAATTTCTGGGTACAATGTGTGTTGTGTTTAAATTTTGAATACTAAAATTAGCTGTTTCCAATTTCTGAAAAGGGAAAACAAGCAGTATATGAAACTCTATGTATTTTATTTATGTCATCTCTCCTACTAGAATACAAGTTTCACATAGGCAGACTTTCTCTTTTGTTTACAGTTATATCATGCATACATCATAGTGTCCTGAACACACAAATGCCTAATGGTGGTGGAAAGAACATCGCTGGCTCTTTGCGGTTCCAAAATCCATGGATATTTGTCACCGCCTGCAGCAACAACTTGCACGGGTCTTATGGGTGGTGGAGTGGAAACTGAGGCACTTCCATCTTTCTCTTAGTGCACTGCTTTCTTGCTTGTTTATAGAGGATAGAGGAAATGAGGTTTACTTGCTTTGAGAGGAGAGAGAGAGACTTTGTTTCTTGCTTGTTCATTTATAGAGGATAGAGGAAATGAGGTTTAGAAAGAAACTTTGCTTAAGAGAGAAACTTTGAAAGAAAGACAGGCTTTTCTTAGAGCTTAGAAGGAGAGAGGCCTGCCACGCCTTAAAGTCCTGCATCCTGTGAACTAAGGGTGTGTCTACCTAAGGTGCCCTAGTGATGCGTCTCAGTTCTCCGTTCCGCAATCTGCCTTCCGCCGCTGCCCCTACTCGCTGCTGTGTTCTTTCTTCTGGCTTTTTTGCTAATGGCTGCTGTGGCGTGTCTTCTCTGGCTACTGCCGCGCCGCGTGTCTTCTGCTACTGCTTTTCTGCTAATGGCTGCTGTCCGTGTTTTTCCCTCTGGCTGCTTCTAATGGCTACTGTGTCTCTGTCTCGCTCCGCCTACGCTTATATCACCTCCAGGACACGGAGAGCAGGGCCACGCCTCTTACGCAAAGATTAGGCCAGACGCTCCGGAACAGGCAATTAGTGCTCGAGAACACATGCGCTTACATTGTGTGCCTGGTCGAGAAAATCACCTGAGTGTGCTTATGTCAATTAACCTCCTCGCTGCCGATGTGATCAGGCGCCATCCCGGCGCCACCAACATGGCACAGCCCCCAACAAAAGAACAAATACTGTCAGTGTATGAAGGTTCCATCTTATTGTCCTGTCACTTCATGAATTTGCAAAGGGATCACAGCTCAGCTTTGTTCAGGCTCCATGTACTACTTCAGATCTACCTAGGAAGGGCTCTGAGCCTAGAAAGGAGGAAAAAAAGATGGTGCAAATGAATTACTGGTAGAGAATGGTGTCACATATGCACAGGAGATCCATAGATGTCAGGGGGACCCTGCTAAACCATTTCCTTTTCTCTGTCCCCAGGAAGCAAATCTCTGGGCACAGAATCAGTGCACAACATCTGTGTTGCTGAATAAAGTCATTGTGGCTTCCCAGAAGGGAGAGAAACACTTCTGAGCTGTGAGAGGCCAGCGGTGAAATAGAAGCCAAGTAGTCCTCCTCTTCCTTCCTCCCTAGTATGACAGAAAGTGGTCCTGAAGATCTTAGAGAAGGACTGATAAATTTCCTTTTGGGCTGTCATCCAGGGACAGAAACCATCAGTTAGGAGAGACATTACTAACTAATGAATGGGATTTCCAGGAATGAGTTACAGTATTTCCTAAAGAGCTACTTCTCAGGCCCTTCAAGGAAAAATAATGATTAAATGCTGGATGCTATATACAGTGTCTGTTTTTATTAGCTCCTGAGTTAAGTCTAAGCTATCGCTATGTCCTACATTGAAACCAAGGCCTCACTCATGCTAGGCAAACCCTCTGCCACTGAGCTAGATTCCAGCCCTTAACTTTCGATTGCAGTGTAGGATGGTGATTCTCTGAAGCTGAAGTAGTGTGGGGAGAAGTAATCTGAGGCTGTGAATCAATACCTGGTTATCAGAAACTGGAAAGAAAGTGAATTTTCTGGACTGCAGATCTTCTTGGAAGTACAGGGAGACTAATTTGCTCTCCTTTCTCTTTTTTCTTCATCTTCCACCTACTCTTTACCTTTGCTCACTCCTGACACATCCAACTAATTGAGACAAACTTCTCTGGCCCTCGATTAGTCTCCTGTGCCTGACTGGAGCATATGATCTCCATCAAAAGTCTTAGGGAGGGAAAAATGGTTGAAAACCACTGATTGGTCAATCTTATTTATTTATTTTTTTTAAACTTGCAGTTCTAGGCTCCTTGCTGGGAACTGGGAGCTACCAAGACTAAAACAAATCTGTAAATGACTCTTGGATGGGTCACTCCTGCTGGGAAGAAATGGGCCCTAGCTTTTTCCTTCTATTAGCATTGAATCTTGTTTCCTCTATTTTATGGAGTGAAAATGTTTTATTTTTTTCTTTAGATTCTGGGCTACATCCTGATGTGTATGTTTTATAATGATTTTGGTTGTGAATCTCAAATGGCATTTAAGACATCCTCTGTTCACTGTGCACTGCTTCAAATATCTTTGTACATTATGACATTTATTTTCCTCTTGAGGGTATCTTTTAAAAATGGGATTACTGAATCAGAAAGAATTAGAAGAAATCTTTTTATATACTGTGAACATTGTTTTCTGAAAAACATCATTTTTTGATGCCACTAGCAATATTCTTGTTTCCAAATGACCTATGATCATTGCATTTTATCCTTTACATTATTTTTTTAATTTAACTTCATTGTGCCTAGGAAAATACTGACGTGTAAATATACATACTTTTCCTCTTGTTCCTCTTTCTAAGTAGAATTCTTTGCTTGCTCTACTCAATGTCTGGACCTGATCAACATAACAGGAAGAGAACTAGAAGCAGCTGAATGGAGTGATTGATTTCCTTGAGAAAGGATACAGAGGTAATGGCGAAAGAAAAAAAAAATTCTAAACAAAAGAAGTTGGTTGGAGATAGAAGAGGTGATGGGAAAAGAGAGCTAGGGGAACTAGAGTATTTGAAGAGCTTTTTAAGTGTTGGAGGGAATAGTTGCTGTGCTGAGTGCGATTTTGAGAGAGAAAGAAAAAGAAAAGGGATACCAAGGAAATTTGGCATTGTATTATGTGATGCAATTTCTACCTTTTTAATATAGTTAGGGAAGAGATATCCTTCACCATGACTACTGTGGTCTCTTGTTTATATATAAATAAGGAATATATACCCATCATATTGTGATGGTCTTCAAAATACCCTCTCAAAGTTGAAGAGATGTTGTGAAGAAAACTGTGAGCCCTTGGTAATACCCATGGAAGAAACAAAGCAGTATAGACCTGGGCATAGTTGATGGAGAGTTAGGGTTGTACTGCTAGGTGAGTTCATTGATACCAAGAGAAATAACAACCTCTGCAGGTCAGACTTTTTATATTAAACTCAACTTCCATGGATATCCAATTTTGTAATGAATTCAATCTTTTCTAGAAGGAGGTAGGTACTGGGTATCTGTGATATTGTGAAATATACTTGTGGTATTTGCCCTCACTTCCTGACATACAACTCATTGACGTCTCTGAAGTTATAGTGTCTTTCCATATGTTAATGAGTTGCTGTCTGGGAACCCTAGGTAGCTTCATAGTGGGGCAGATTATCTGAAATACCAAGGCAAGATTATAGGGTTGAGATTTTCAGTCCCACATCCCAACCTCAGGGGACAGGAGAGGGACTATGGGTTAAGGTAATCACTAATGGCCAATGATTAAGTCAGTCATGCTTATGTAAGGAAAACACCATAAACCCCTAAAAGGACAGAGTTCAGAGAACTTCTGCTTACCTTAGCACATGGAGTCTCCCAGAGAGTGGCACACCTGGAGAAAGCTGTGCTTCTTTTCCCACACCTTGACTATGCATCTCTTCATCTGTATCCTTTGTAATATCCTTTATGATAAAATGGCAAATTTAAGTGTTCCCTGAATTCTGTGAGCACCTCAAGAAAATTAATCAAACCCAAGGAGGAAAACCTGATTTATAGTCAAGTGGTTAGAAGCACAGACAAAATGACCTAGGGCTTGTAATTGTTATCTCAAATGTGTGTGTGGTAGTCTTGGGGACTGAACCCTCAACCCTGAGATCTGACAGCATCTCCAGGTGGGCAGTATCAGAACTGAATTGGATTAGAGGATACTTAGCTAATGTCTGCTGCTATAGTATTGCTTGCTTGCTTGTGAAGAGAAATCCCTACACCTTTTAGGATCATAGAAGACTTCTGTATGGATTGAAGGGTAAAAACAGAGAGAAAACAGACTGCATTCCCAACATGGTAGCCCTTTGCCCTACCCGACAGCTAAGACAAGTCCCTCTGGGGGACTGAATGGCTGTTGTGAGGAGCACCAATAAATAAAGTTTGGAACTATAATTAGGGGTCATGTGTTACCATAAACCAGAGAAGCTCAGGGAAAGTGTAGTAGAAAAGGTGGAAGAAGGTCACTGTTGCGAGCATGCCCCTGAGGTCAACAGATTGGCCATGAGAATATTGAGGATTAAGTTCATCCTCCAAGGTTCAGTTGGGGCCTGCAATGTCTCCACCAGTGTCACAGACTTGGTAACAAAACCAGGCCTCCACAAGATGTGGGAGGGTGGGGATAGCTTAGCACTGGTCCTAGATACGGAGAAGAGTGACATCTGGTGGCACACATTAAGAATAAAGCTCTGGGAACACACCATCTTGGTAAGTACAGATCTCATTCATGTGACAGCAGCCAGATACTCCGGTTAATGTATTTTTCCATCAAGACTGTTACAAATTTACAAAAATCTAAAGTTTTCTAAAGCAAATTTGGCAGACGTTTCTAGGCCAAGTCAGTCAAAATGACAGCAAAATGAGGCAGAAACGAGGTGAACCCACTAAGAGCAAGATAATATCAAAGATGAGGATGAAATTAGAAGTTGAAGGGACCCCGAGTGATTCAGTTTGATTTTGAAAAAAATGACAATAATTTCAATGGGTAAAAAGTTAGCAGGGATAGAAACTAATGTGCTAACTATTCATCATTTCCTTCATCCTTGCTTTTTACAGAGAATTCCTTTGTTTTCATTGTTCAGTAAAGCTGATCACTATGATCTAAGAAGAGTTTCAATGTGAGCTTTGGAATGTACTTGACGGTGGCACAGGGACATGCACAGGATTTCAGATGCTTATGGCATGAAAGTTTTCAATGTGTTGAGTGACAACAATACAAAATACAATACTAAAAAATTAAGTTTATGTTAATGAACATTTAAGAAGTATTTATAAAGGGTGATTTTTACAATTTAGTTAATTAAATTTCCTAGACATCTTCCAATTGTATTTATAAATTTAATGTACCATATTTGATTTCTTCACCAGCAAATTGTTTAACAGATCTTCTCATGTGTTAAGTAATCACAATTCAAAGAAATTGCATTTATATAGTGACTATTAAGTTTTTCTCATGATGTTTGTAAACAGTAAAATTCTCTTTATAACTTTCAACTTAAAAATTACAATTCTGTTGGACAAATTTCCCTGCATCTATGTCCTGGCTTAGTTTACTTAATTGATCAAGAGAATAGGTGATTGTGCTGTGAATTCCTATAAATCAGTGGTGACAAAGATATTCAGAGCATCATTCAGATGGGCTGGTAGAATACCATGCTACTATATAGTGCTTGCTCCATGTTTACCCAGAGAAGTTTCCTATCTGAGTTTTGGAGCTTTGACTCTGTTAGGATATGTATTCCTCCAAGGGTCCTTTGACTTTCTGTTGTGCAAAGCATCTAACAAGTTGGTTGCTATGCATAGCGTTGGGCATTTTTATAAATGCAGAGATAAGGTTTCTGCCCTTACTGAATTTGGTTATTCTGTGGCTTCTGTTCTTTGTGATATTAAACAGAAAAAAATAAGAACTTGTATAAATTACTAAATGAAGAGGAAAACGAGAACCACAATTGAAGGGCAAAATAAAAAATAGGAGCCATCATTTCAATATCAGATTAAACCCATGGAATATTAAAGAAAATATGCTCTCTTTAAGAAATATGCCAAGTTAGAGTATTTGGGTCTGTTTCCTTCCAGTATAACGGAAATTTCTTCCTAATTAGGAAACTTTTGGAGAATCATGTATAAAACACATATTGGAACTCAAATAAATATTGATTTTTTTCTTTTAAAAACCTCCCAGAATTCTTTCTTTCCCTCAGTGCTGGAGATTAAACTCAAGGCACACACTAGGCACTTAACACTAAGCCCCCGGTCCCACAATTCTAAATCACGTGTTTATTAGACATTTTAGACTTAGAACTTCATTTCTAATTTATTAAGTACTCAAATATACCAAATACTCTTAACTATGTATTCAAAATATTAAATATACAAAATATTTCACCAGTAGATAAATATTATTAACATATATATTCTTTACTTTATTATCCGAATTCTTACTTCTGTCTTCATTGAACTAAAGTCTCTTCATCATTAAAGAAACAATTTTTGCATTTTGGTGTAATTTAGAGTTACTAAATATTAGGAATTTGCGAATAATGATGGCTTAAAAACGTTAGACATGTGTTTTAC
The DNA here is from genome assembly GCF_902686455.1 of Sciurus vulgaris. NCBI lineage: Eukaryota > Metazoa > Chordata > Mammalia > Rodentia > Sciuridae > Sciurus > Sciurus vulgaris. The sequence goes on along the minus strand of NC_136461.1, from coordinate 118,572,044 downwards.
TTTCACCTAAATATATCTGTTTCTGCAAAGATTAAATCTTTTCAGAGAGGTTCACAAAATCTGTTTGGTCATGCAGGTCCCTTCCACTTTAAGGCCCACCGTTCATCTGTGATATGATCTACCTTCTGCATTTGACATCTGTCTCTTTAATATTCTGGGCTCCTCTTGGTTTTCTGTTGTGTCATACTCAGCACATGGCTTCCAACCTAAAGATTGCCTCAAGATTGTCACTATGACATTCTCATTATAGGCAGAAGAAGGAAGAACAGAAAAGTTTCCAAGTTGAGTCAGACTGGTCCGTTTCCTTCAAGGGATTTTCCCAGAAGTACTACCCATCAGTTTCTATCTATATATCATTGCTGAGAGCATAGTCATGTAGATATCCCTATCTGCAAAGGGGTGGAGTGAAATCTGGTCACATTGCTGCTCCCTTATGTTATTCCATAAGTCAGGGAGACTGCCTGGAGGGCAACCAGCAGTCTCTCACACCATGCTAAGCACCATGGCTTTCCTGTGCCAGTGGACCAATGTTGCATATAAACAAGAGATTTTGGCTGAAGCCTGAGGTCTAGAGCTACAGACCTGTAGGATATTTTTCTCCCAAATCCTGAAAATAAGTCAAATCCAACTTCCTCCAAGACTTCAGCCTACTGAAGGCTAAGGGAGGATATATATAGAAATCTTCAGGGACATTGTAAGTCAATAGAGGAAATCTGCAATATCTCAGCGGTCCACTGATACCTGAACAATATGAGAAAACAAGGAAAGAAAATGCTGCAAACAAAGGATTTAAAAGCTGTGCTCAGAGATCTCAAAGAGAGCATTCAAGGTTTCAGAAAAGAAGTTCTGGCCAATGACAAAACCCAGGTCATGAGACTGGAAGCCAAGGAGTTCAAGGAAGTGAGCAGAGGATAGCAGAGGGAGACTTAGCTAGGTAGGACAAATGGCGTGGGACTTAGTGGGAGGAAAGTAAGCTGTGTGCAGGTAGACATTTGCCTGGACAACAGTGATATCTGATGCACATCAGAGTCTAGAAGGCACTCTGCAGGACACTGAATGAAAGGTGGTACTTATTTGGCACCAAGGTAAACTCCCCACCACAACATTTTGATTAGTTCCTAAATTTCTGGTGATAGGAGCTCTCCTGGCTCACACCTGGGATGAGATGCTATGCTACCAATCAACTTTTCCACCCTATTTTATTGCTCTACTTCCAGTAACCTAAAGGTGGTGAGGGACTTATAGAGTCCCCTAAGCACCTTTCCTTTTTTTTATTTTTTATTTTTTTGTGGGGCTGGGGATTGAACCCAGGGCCTTGTGCATGTAAGGAAAGCACTCTACTAGCTGAGTTATATCCCCAGTCCAGTATCTTTGCTGTAACTTAAATTTCTATGGATCACATATGTCAGTTACTAGGCTGTGGACTCCATGAGGGGAGGAAACCATCCTAGATGTCCCCGCCCCCCTTATATTCCTAGCACTTGGCATGAAATACTTGGTTGCTGAATCAATGCATGAATGAATAATTGTACTGGCAGCCAAAGAACACCACAAATCTTTAGGCAAGAAATGACATCTCTTGATTGTACTCTTTGTCCATTATGGCCACATTGTCTGATATGGGCTGGGGGATAGAGGTGGTAGGGTTTCCAGGAGGCATTCAGTCACATGACCTATTCATTGACACTCCATTATTTACCATTGGTTGGCTGTTATGAATGATTTTTTAAAAATAAACTAAAAAATCAGAGTTGCTTATTGAAAAACTTCTAATTACTCATAGGAAAGAGATCCTAAGGACTTCAACTTCAGCAGTGACCCTGTCAGTCAGGGAGGCCCTTACGGATACTAAGGGACAGTCAGGATACCTGGGCTGTGATCTCCTTCAAGGGTGCAACAAAGCCATAATGTTCTTCTATTCTTCAAGTACCTGCAATGAGGGATCCAAGGAGGACAGGTAATGGCAGCCCAAAGAATGGAGTCCACAGGGAGAAAACTCTTGTCAGTCTGGCTGCCTGTGTGTATTTGTCTGTCTGTTTATGTCCTGCTGTTCTATCAGGGATCTCCAAAGAGACAGAATCAATGGTATGCATGGGGGTGAGCTGTGATAGATGATACATAGATAGATAGATAGATAGATAGATAGATAGAACAGAAGACTTATTAGAAAATTGGTTCACATGGTTATGGGGGTCGAGAAGTCCCATGACAGACTGTCTGCAAGTTGGAGACCCTGGAATGTTGGTAGTATAGCCAAGTCCAAGTTGGAAGGTCTCAAAACCAGGCAAGTTGATGGTGTAATTCTCAGTTTGAGGCCAAAGGCCTGAGAATCCAGAAGGATGGAGTCCCAAAGCCAGAAAGCCCAGAGTTCTGATGTCCAAGGACAGGAGGAGGAGAGTGTTCCACTTCTGGGATAGAAAGAGAGAAAAGAAATCCTTTCTTCCCTTTTTTGGTCTGTTCAGGTCCCCAGCTGATTGACTGATGCCCATCCACAGTGAAAGCTGATCTTCCCCATTCAGTTCACCAACTCACAAATCAGTCTCCTTTGGAAATATATCCAGAAGTAATGCTTTACCAGTTAGCTATCTAGGTATATTCCTTAATTCTGTCAAGGCAGTGCCTAAAATTAACCTTTAAATAGCTGTCTTTATGCTTCTGGTGTGCTCTGCCCTGGAATTTTACTCTGTGCTATTCTGGACTTAACTGGAATTATCCTTAATCAAGTATTAAGAACAGAGGCCAAAAGCCTGGGCCTTGGAGGTAGGCAGACCCAATTCCAATTGTAGTTCAGTCACTTACTAGTTGTGTGTCTTTGAACAAGATACTTTGACCCTTTCTTGACAGTTCTTTTGCATAGGATTTTCACTTCTTTTTGCAAGGATGATCAGTTTTCATTTCTGCCTTTTCCTAAATACACATTTAACTAATCTTGCTCAATCCTCATTCATGTTCCTCTTTTCAATGGAAATTCAAAAGTGACAGCACAGCAAATAGTTTACATGTTGACACCTCAGAGAAGCACCAAGCAGGGGAAGCTGACTTGCTTTCCAAGGTGACCTGGCCTTGCACAAGTCCTGTGTGCTCCAAGGCAGGGCTGCTGGACAGCCCTGCTCTAAACTTTGACCTAATGAAAGATAAAGCCCCAAGTTAAAAGTCTTTATTCTGATCATGTCAGAATAAATGGTTCAGTGTAGGGCCATGAGAAGAGAGGAAAGAGGAGCTTTCTGGGAAGCTGGCCCCAGACTGGGAAGTGTCCCTGAGGTTACTGGACATCACTGCACTATGCTGCCCCTGTATGGGGGATGTTGTACCAATGGTGAAATGAGAGTTCCCTAAGGAGTCACATGCACGGCTCATCCCTGGGTGCTTCCTCTCTAACCTTCGGAACACTGAACTGTGAAATTCCAATCCCTCTTCACCAAGGAGATGATGGTTTTCCTTAATCTATGTGATCAAGTGAACTGTCTTGTTCTACCCAGCCCCAATTTCTCTTCGTGAGAACCTGTCAATCTTTTGTGTACCCACATGGTTTTGTTTGATATTATCTGGGTGGAGGTAACTGTTTCCTTTTCTTGGGGACCCTCATTTCTCTTTTATCAACTGGGATATGCCACTTTTTCTGGAAAAGAGGTTGGGAATGGAATAAAGAGATGATCATTATGAAATTCATAACAAATATTGCAATTTTGTTAATTAATTGAGTAATGTATTTATTACATTTTCCCCTCCTAGTCCAGTGGAGGATGCGGTCTACTCATTTAATTGTTCTGGCTCCATCAATCTGGAACATTTCCACAGTTTTTGGTTTTTCCATATCATTGGCAATTTAAAAACTACTGTTCCCTTGCCACCATTTTCTTTTCTTTTTTGAGGATGTATCTTATTTTGAATTTGATGTTTCCCACTAATTCTCAGCAAGAAAACTATGAAGGTGATGTTCTTCCCCATACTGAGGCTCATGATGCCCAAATGTTCCTCAATTTCCATCATACAGTTATGTTAGCACAAAAAGAGAGAGACCAGGATGAGTGAAAACTCCCCAGGTCAGCTCTTTTATTCAGGAATGAAGTCTCACACAGGAACAAGGGTGCAGGGATGAAGTGGCGTCGTGGAACTCGGTTTCCTGGTGGAAAGTGAGCCCCCGAACAGAGAAAAGGACTGGATTTTTATAGGTTATTTTGAGGGGTGGACTAGTGAACATATGTCAGTTTACCGTCAGGAATGTGGGTCCTTTCGGTTAAGGTCAGTGGACAGTGCCTAATAAAGATTTTGCTTTGGAGGAGATAACGCCTCTTAGAGACTGTTTTCTTCTGAGGATGATAGAACATCCTCTCTGCCTGCAGCCAGCATCTGGAGAACATTCATCTGGGGAGATGAAAGCTGTCAGTGCACGGCCTTCATTTTTACTCCCTTTTCTTGTCCCCAGGTTTCACTATTTTGGGAATATTTATTCTCCATATCCATTAAGTTAAGGTGATGTACTGTTTCTTCTCCTTTCCCTCTTATGAGCTTTATTATCAACCTAAGTCAATGATGAGACATCATAACCCATACTGTGGTTGCCTTTCTATTTACTTATATCCACTTTTGCAATGCACCAGAGTTGAAGAGGATCCTGAGAATTACTGAGAGCCATCTGGAACATGGCTGCCAGGTGATTACACAGTTTTATCTTGGACACCCGTAGTAACCCAGAGCGCATAGCTACAAGCTATTAGAAAGTTCTTATGTGAGTAAAAATATCTGGGATCTACAGATGCTAACTTGTGGCCTGCGGTTTGTATGGAAGGTGCAGTCATGGGGCCTGGGGACACACCTGGACTATGAGCTTGTAAAGTGTCAAGTCAGATGTTCACAGGGGAACTAGTGGAGAGCCAGGTGCCCCTGTGGAGAGCATTCATCAGAACCCAGGCCTCTGCCCATATTAGTTGCTCATCTTGTTCATTCGCTCAGATGGTCCACCTGGAGTGCCAGAGAAACCTGCAAAGTCATCGTGATGATGTGTTCCAGATTCTGGAAGGAGAATAATATTTACACCTGGATCTGTTGGTCTTTTTTATTTTTTTTGATGGAGAAGGTGGGGTCGGGGCTATGGTAACATAAAAGCTCATTAAATTTGAAGCAGAAAAGTGCCCTTAGGAGCACCTGCCTGGTATCAGAAGATCTGGATTTCCTTTCCAGCATAGAGAATGCTCCCACTGCTGCCCAGAGCTTCCTAGATCTCTTCAGTGTTGAGGCTGTTTATTTAGGAGATTGCTCCTAAAAGTGCCAGGAGAGCTTTGGAGGGATCCGGGCCCAGCCTGAGTTTCTTCCTGGGCTTCGAGCCTGTTGGGGGAGCTCAGAGGTACCATTTTGGCTCCACTCGGGCTGTACTTTGAAGCTCTGTTCATAATGGCATTAACTAAGAATTTTTAAGCGGGCGGAGGAGCGCTTTCACAGCGAACTGGCGCTGTCTTAATTATGGAGCCGCAGGGAGGCGGTGCGCCCCTCTGCTGAGGGAGGGGCCGGAGGGCGTGGCTCTGGAGGAGGAGGACCTGGGGCCGGGCCCAGGAAAAGGTGTGTCTGCCCCGGGGGAGGCAGGAAGGCAGGACGCGAAGGGGTAACTGGCCTGGGTCCTCAGAGGGCAGGGATCAGAGCGCTTGAGGGTGCTTGCGGGAGGGAGGGCTCAGTGGAACCGGAACGAGTCTTAGCTTGGGGAAGTCAAGGCTCCTGACCTCGGTGACCTTCTAAATTGCTTCAGATACAGCCCACCACCTTCTCCTTTCCTCCTGTTCCTTGGCTAATCCTTTCATAAACTCCTTCCATTTCTCAAGGATTTCGCTCCTTTTCTTTGACCTAAAAGCTCAAGACCTGTAGAAGAGGCCAGAAGGTGGTAAATCCACCAGACCCCAGGCCCTGTGCCCGCCCGTCTTCACCTCCCTGGGTCTTCTCCAGTTTCTCCCCCTGCTCCTCTCTCCTTTCTTATCTTTATTCTCATTTCCCTCTTCCATGGTCTCATTGCTTTTTGTTCCTTTTTTCCTTTTCTTCTTAATGTTGAGGGTTTTTTTAATTTATATTTTATTTTATAATGTGGTGCTGAGAATCGAATCCAGTGCCTCACCGTGCTAGGCAAGTGCTCTACCACTGAGCCACAACCCCAGTCCCGTGCTTTTTGTTCTTGATTCTCATTTCTCGTCTTTTATCCATCTTCCTGTCCTTTCCTCCAGTCACGGCCCCTCCTTTGTTCCTTCATTTACTGCAGGAGCAGTTCCAGGGAGAGTCCTCGCTTACATCTTGTCCCAGTGCAGGAGGAGCATGCTTTGGGATGCTGGGCACCCAGTCTCCAGCGAGGGCTCTCTAGGGAAGGTAGCTCAGAAGCCACTAGGAATTTGGACACATACCCACCTCAAACACCTCCCTTCCTCACTGTCCCTCTGTTTCTTCAAAATAAAGGATCGGTGAACCCTACGGTCCTTTCCTACAGGTTCTCTTTCTAAATTAATTTCCCCTCCCCCCTCCCCTCCTCCTCCTTTTCTCTCTCCTTCACTCTCTCTCTGTCTCTCTCCTGGAGATTGAACCTAGGAGTGCTCTACCACTAGGCTACATCATCCCCAGCCCTTTTTATTTTATGTTTTGAAACAGGATCTTGCTATGCCCGCCCAGACTGGCCTTGAACTTGCAATCCTCCTGTTTCAGCCTCCCAAGTCACAAGGATTACAGGCATGTTGCCACTGCTCCTTGTCTTTATTTTCTTCTTATATCCTGTTTTCTCTATTTGCATTGCTTTAGACAAGGCCTCCAAAACAATGTTAAACAGTAGATATTTTTGCTTTGTTCCTGATTTTAGTGGGACTACTTTTAATGCTTCCTCATTACATTTAGGATTTAGGTAAATATATTTTTAACATGTTAAGAAAGTACCCCTAATTTCCTATTTTCTCAAGAGATTTTATGAAGAATGGGTGTCGAGTTTCCTCAATGACTTTTTTCAGCATCTATGAAGGTAATCACATTTATCTCTTTAATTCTATTACTATGGCAAATTACATTAATATATTTTTCAAACTAAACCATCTTCAAATCTCTTATCTAAACTTTGCTTGCTAGGTCATGGTGTATTTAGATTATTTATTAATCTCAATTGCCTAAGCCACTCCTGTGCTCCAAAATGGATTTGTTTGACATGCCTTGTTCTAAATTTAGACCTTATATAAGATTGTCATTTTCACAGGAAAAAAGCTCCTGCTCTGGTTACTCCTGAGTAAACTATTTAATTCAGGGGCTTATGAGAGAGAGAGAAAAAAATAAATATGGATCTACTGTAGGATTGAGAAATGTCCCAGGGTATCAATATGTCTTATTGGCAATATCCCTGCAATGAAGGAATTGATTACAAGTGGCTAAATCCATGTTCTGTGATGAGATGTATATATAGTAACACAAATATACATGTTACTTAGCAACTAAGTATATGATTTAGATGTTTTTGGTGGTTAATTTCAGTGTTTCCTGGCTTAGAAAATGTTGAATTCTCTTAATCAGTTTGAACAAGAGAATACTTTTCATTAAAACCCTCTTGGAATGCCATTGTTACAGATTCTTCTGGTCATCTCCTGTGTGTCTACACTGTTCTTGTTCCACATAATTTGGGCCGAATTGTCACTTTCCTTGTGCCACAACATTTACTGTTATTTTCAGATGTCACATCTTCTAAAAGGAGAACATAAATGGAATAAAAAGGTGAAATAATATGAGATGATGGCTACAAATATGTGGAGGATATCTCAATGTTTTGCATCCATTAGTAAAAAGACAAAGAGTGGAAGTAAGGCTTCAAAATAAAAATGACTAAGTATGTATGTGTTCTACCTTCCTAATTATTTCCACACTTAAAATTGTCTTTTTTCATTTTTATTCACACACTATAAATTTGGCCAATATGTGTCTTAGTCTGTTTTTCATTGCTGTAACAGAATACCTAAGATTTGGTGATTTATAAAGAAAAAAGTTCATGGTTCTAGAGGTAGGAAAGTTCAAGATCATCTGGTGAAGGTCTCATTCTTTGTCTTAACATGGCAAATACCATCACATGGGCAAAGGGCATGACAGAATGACAAGAGGAGGGAAAAAAGAGATGACCTTGCTTTATAACAACTTGCTCTTGAGAAAACAGATCCATTTCAGTGAGAACTAATACAGTCTCACAAGAAAACATCAATGACTCTTAAAGGCCTAATAACCTCTTAAAGGCCTATCCCCCCAGTACTCCTACATTAGCAACCAAATTACATGTTTTGACAGGAAAAACTACATCCAAACCATAGCAATATGTTTGCAGGTTAGCAACTGTCTGTCAATTACTGTGCTAGGTTCTATAAAAAGAGCAAAAGAGAGGTATGACTGAACCCTGACTTTTGCCAAGATAAATAATCCTTAGGGAAAGGCAGAATCTTGGCAATGCTATAGTTTAGGTGACAGGAAAAAATTAATTATTTATAATCCCCTTATGATTTTCAGTGTAAATAAAAAATTCATCTTTCTTTAATATGCTTGAAAATGTTGCACTTATTAAGGGCATGTAAACCTGGCTTATCAGTTATCTATTCTCATGGAGCCAATCACTTTGAAGTAATCACTGTTTATTAACTCTTACAACAACCATTGTTTATTTAGTCCACAATTTTATAGATCAGCAATTTGGACTGGGCTTAGTTGAACAGTCCTTGTCTTAGGTGGGCTCATTCTTGCATCAACAGACAACTGTAGGACAGTTGGGTACCTCTGTTTCTAAGGAGATGGCTGACTGTCACTGGGGGTAAGAGTGGTGGGCCACAGGTCTCTTATCATCCATCATCCAACTCAGTGTTATTCCCACATGACAGAGTTCTCCAGAGCAGCCCTAAATGTGCAAGTACCACTTACAGCATGCTTATTACCATCCATTGGCCAAAGCAAGTAATAAAGGCAGCCCAGATTCTGGGGCTACAGAAAAACTCCATTTCTCAGAGGGAGAAGCTATCAAGACAAATGCCAGGATAGGAAGATTTGTGCCCAGTTTTGCAATCCACAATAGGTGACAACTAACGTTGATGAAAAACTATCTGTCTCTCTGTCTATCCTTCTACCTACCTATCATCTACCTATCTACCCAAGCCAGGATCAAGGTCAATGCTTATTTTCACCATATTGCAAATAAGAACATTAGGGAGACCCAAAATGTCCAAGGAGTATTTATTTTGCCATTTGTCGTGGGTGGAAGTGATATAATTCTTCTCTATTTTCCTTACAATATAACCAATAACAACCACTTTGTTCACATAAAATGTTAACTGTGATTTTACTGTGCATAGTATTGAGGTTTTGGCAGTCCTAGGAAAATAAGTGCCCGTCCAAACGTGTAGGAAAATAAGTCACAGACCATTTATGTAGCAAATGTTCAGAGATTAGGAAGCTGCTTTCTGCGCTCATGAACTTCTAGACATCTAAGAGAAGGCCAAGAATTTCCTAAAAATGGATTTGTAGTAAAGAATTCCTTTTAAGAGGGTTTTTATGTGTTCCATTTTCTCTTACCATCTCTCCTCAAACTAAATGATGGAGGCTGCAGAAAATCTCTTTGTGTGCAAAGATGAACACATTTTTTCTGCAGTTGAGAAGGCCCTGGAAATGCTATCTGACTTACATCTGAAAATGTCTGAATATGAGCAAATGGCTTGGAGTTCTCTCTAATAGCAGCATGAAAGCACAGCCAGTACATTCAGAGTGTGGCAGGAAAGATAGATGTTTCCTGTGTCCACTGTGAACCAGATGGCACCATCTTGAAGGTGACCCTGGGCGCAAGATTGTGTAGAGGATGGGATAACCTCCACAGAGATCTTATCACCAGCTTTTTTACCTTTATTATTTCCTTCATTCTACTATTTCGACTTTACATGAACTTTTGTAGATATTGAATTATAGATCTTTCTGTTCAAGCATTTCAAGCTATGAAAATTTCCTCTCAGCTCTACGTTAGCTGCTATCCACAGATTTTGACATGTGCTTTTAGTTTCTAATTCCCCTTGAGATTTTTTTCTTTGATTTGTGGCTTATTAAAAAGTGTGAATTTAATTCCAAAATATCATGAATTTTTCATTTATCTTTTCACTCTTGATTTCTAATTTAATTCCTTTGTGGTCAGAGAATTTTCTTTATAATGATTAAAATCCTTTGATGCCCATTTTATAGGCTATAAAGAGAATATGCCTTGAATATATTCTCTATATACTTGAAAAAAAATTCTGCAATTGCTAAGTGCAGTGTTACATAACATCTATTAGATCAAGTTAATTAGTTGAGTTGCTCACATCTTCTATATCCTTATTGATTACTTCGTGCTTTTTTACATAAAGTAATTAATTTTGTGGAGGTGGGAGAAAGGAAGATGATCCAGCAGAGGGAACAGCAATTAGGTTCCAAAAAGGAATGACGTATGTAAATAGACTTCTGTTCAATAACTCCATAGAAATGCCAAGTAACTGAATCCTACCAGGAAATGTAGGTTAACTTCTCAACCAAGAGATTCTTCAAATTCTATACACAATCCAGCTTCTCCACAGATGTCTACTGGCTCTCCAGTCTCGGTACACATAAGCAGAGCTTGAGATAGATAGCTCTCTGCCCTTCATCTGACCCTGTTTATGTGCCTGTCTCATTAGAGTGGTAACTTTCTCCAGGGTAGGGACTCATCATACTCTCCATAGAATTGCCACATCTTGGCATAATTGAGGGTACCTAGTAGATTCCCAATAAATGCTGAGTGAACTCATGAAACTCTGCTTACTTACCTAAGTCATTGGCCATGACTCAAACTATTTGACTCATTCAAAATCTTTATCTATTGAGAAAATTTGGGCAGTTTGTCAGATCTATCAAAAGACTGATCAAAATGAAACTATAATACAATTATAAACATTCATGTTCAATTAAGAGAGCTAGACTCCAGGCCTTGCAAAGAAATTGGACCCAAGCTCCAGGAGGTACAAGTGGAAGAGTCAGGTGGAACTAGAACTGCTTCTCTGCTCTTTTTCCCCCCTCATTCACAACAGGGGCAGTCTCAGGGACACTATATACTGTTGTGTGATTTGTGCCCTGTGCATCTCCTGTGTGGGTTGGGAAGGTGCCATTCATATTATGCTCAATGGGACTGTCTCCCTGGAGTTGTACTGTACACAATGACTGTATGGATGGCCTAGGAACAGGAAAAAATACCCAGCAGAAGCCTTGCCTGAGTAGGAGAACAGCTCAGCTTTCTCTTTCAAGGAAAAAAAAATAAAAGTTTTGTCTGTATCAGCAGAGGGCAGTGTACTCTCACCAATCCTTGAATTTAGGCAGGGCCAAGCTTAGAAACAAACATACCATCCTACCAGCTATGGAAGATTTAACGTTGATTCAGAAATATGTATGTGTTTTTCTCCCATTGTGAAAAACGTCAAACACTTTAAATTTTATTTGTTAGATAATAGGTTACATACTTACATAGTTTTGAATTAAAAATGTATAAGATGGCATGCACTCTTATCTTGAACTATTTAGTTCCCACCTTTGGGAGCAAACTGTCTTATTAATTGCTTAGATAATATTTTGAAGAACTTTTATGCATAAGCAGCTAAGGACACACATTTTCTTCTCTTACCTTTTAAAAATGGTAATATGGTTATGGTAATAGAAAATCTCTGGGAAAAATCCACACACATTGTAGTGTTTCTTATTTTCTTTCAACCGTAGCTCTTAGAGATCATTATAATTCAGTACATAAATTTTGCATTCATTTTTATATCAGAATACGATTTCATTGCACAGGTGTAACAAAATTTATTTAACCTTTCCTCTGATGATGAACATAAAGGTTATGTCTACTTGTTACCTGTTTTAAATAACAATGCAGTGAATAAGTTTGATTATTTGCTGACTGTCACATGAACTCCATTAGGGAAGGGGTTTTGTCTGTGTTATTTGTTATTCATTATTCAGTGCATGCAGAAGTACCTAGTGCATAAGTGGATGATCAATAAATGATTATGGAATCTACCCATTATTTCACATGCAGACACACATGTACACACATCCATATTTATCTATACCTGGATCTGTTTTGATAACAATGTGCCTATTCACCCTCTATCAGAGAACTCATAATCACACCAAGAAGTTCCCTTATATCCTTTCTGTGTAGTACACATTCCTCACCCTGGGAGCAACTTCTTTCTGACTCTTTATTCTCTTTCTGATACTATAAATTAATTCCACTGATGTTGGATATCATATAAATTGAATCATACAGCACATTTTCTTTTGTTCTGGTTTATTTCAATTCATAAAATGTTTGTGAGAATCATCCATGTTTTTACATGTATCAGTAACTGCATTTTTTAAGTTGCTGAGTACTGCATTGCAGTATGAATTTATTACAATTTATTTATATCTTGTTGAGCATTCGGGTAGTTTCTAGTTTGGAGCTATGATGAATAAGGTCATCATAGACATTCTTGTACAAGTATTTTTGAAGGCATATTTTTATTTATCTGGGATAAATAACTGGGAAGAGAATTTCTAGGTCAGGCAAGTCTGTTAACCTTGAACTTCAACTTCCTCTTCTGAAAGTCCTTGTAGCTTTAATGTTACTGTTACTATTCCTACTATTATTATTATATTAAGTGTGAAAGAGACCAAGTTTCATGTTTTCCATATACATAGGCAGTTGATCTGACACTATTTGTTAAGAAATCTTTTTTCTTCTCATTGCATTGAGTTTATACCTTGTTTTTTTTTTTAATCAACTGATGGTATTTCTGAACTCTCCGTTGTGTTCCATTGATATGTTTGTTATCCTTGTGCCAATGCCTCATACTGTCTTCTTTTCTCAAAATTATTTTGGATATTGGAAACCTTTAAATTTATATAAATTTTAGAACACACTGTTTGACATGTTCAAAAAAACATATACTGAAATATCAATAGGGATTGAATGAAATCTTTTGATAAATTTAGAGAGAAGAGACATTTTTAACATTGTTGAGCTGCCCACCCATTAATATAGTATAAGTCTTTATATATTTAGGTCTTTAATTTCTCTTAGAGATACTTTATAACCTTCAGTGTAGAGATTTTATACATATCTCATAAGATTGGTTCCTGGATACTTAATGTAATTTGATGCTATTTTAAATGATGTAATTTTGAAATGTTATCTTCGATATTTTCCCTAATATTTCAAGAGTCATTTGATTTTGTATTTTGGTCTTGAGTCCTCCAGTCTTGCTAAATTATTCATTTTAGAAGGTTTTCCCCATAGACTTCTATGAACATAACCATGTTGTCTTCAAATGCTTTTTTATTTTTCCTAATTTTTATGCCTTTTATCATTTTTGTCTTATCATATTGCACTGGCTAGGGCAGATGATGCAATGTAGAATAAAACCAATGAGGCAGAGTTCTTTGATTCTTTCCTGATCTGCATATATTAATATAGGATAACATTGTTATTCTTTATTAACTTAAGGAGATGTCTTTCATTTATAGTGTATTGAGAGTTGTTTTCTTTTGCTTTAATCACAGATAGAGGTTGAATGAGTGATCAAGAAGATTCCACTCTATCTATTTGTTCACTTAGAGTTTGTCGGTATAACGAATGCTTAAATTATGTTCTGTGAACTATATGCAAGCTACCTCTGTGAGCAACCTTACTGGTGGAAAGAGGTCAACAGACCTTAGTAGAGTGAGTTTTGCTTGTTCATTATACCAATTACTTTTCAAATGAGAAAACTGGACTCCATTGAGATTTTTTAACTTATCCAAGACCATATCCAAGACAAGTAAAATAAATATTTCCATACAATAGCTGTTAATACGTGGTATAATATCTCTGGAGGAAGCAATGTAAAAGCAGGCAAGGCTGAAATACACATATAGAAGAGAGTCAAAAGTACATATTGGTGGACACTTTCCCAGAAATCTGTACCAATGCTCCACTTTGCCTCCTGCTAGAATTTGGCTGTTATACTGAGCAGTTAAGGCAAAGCCAGGTAGATTCACTTGTGTTGTGCATTGTATACCAAGTTGTGGGTGATTGCTACCACAGTGTGCTGGAAAGAATCAAGATCCAGGGCTCGAGATGACTGTGCCACTATATCATGGTGTGACCTCTGCCAAGTCATTATATGTCTCTGACCCAGTTTCCCCTTGGAGAGAAAGGACTTGAATGAAACTAAGAACACTTAATCAATGATTCACAGGCTAGAAGCCACAATCAGGCTCCCTTCAAAAGGGTGCAGAATAGTTAGGAATGATCAATAGGGAGGACTCCTTGCCTCAAAAATCTCTTACTTTTTTCCTCTCTCCTCTTCTACCACCCTCCAAATTTCGATAGTATTTTCCTTCATTCAAGGCTGAACCCTGTTCTTCTTCAAATGGAGAGATAAATCCCGGAACCAGTTGATTTCTAAGTTTTCTTCCAACTCCAATTCTGAATATATGGAAGGATCTTCCCTTTGGGTCTTTTAGAAGGCTAGAAATTCTGTTGGTCATTTCAGTAACTTTACTTATCTTACAGTAATAAAGATGAGGATAACAAGTAAAACATCTCTAATCCAAAATTCCAAAATCTGAAATGCTCCAAAATCTAAAACCTTTAGAGCTGTGACCAATGCCACACATAGGAAATTCTACACCTCTTTTCAGGTGACAGGTTGTATATGTGCCTGCATTTTGGCCGCCACCTCTCACCTGAAAACAGGTTTCAGCCAAAATGTAGGCACACTAAAAATACTGTATAAAATTACCTTCAGGATATTAGTGTAAGGTATATATTCATAAATTAATTTTGTGTTTAGACTTGAGTTATATCCCCAAGATCTCTCATTGTGTATATGAAAATATTTCAAAGTCCAAACAAATCCAAAATCTGAGACACGTCTGGTCCCAAGCATTTCAGGTAAGGGATACTCAGCCTGTGCTGTGAAGTTTAAGTGAGTTGATTCATGCAGAGCTTTTAGAGTAAAGCCAGGCACCTGTTATGGACTTGATAAATATTTGTTATTTCTACTACTGTCTGCTTCACTATGACTATGATTTATTCATCAGGTTATGGTTCCAGATTTGCCATAGAAGAAACATAAAAGCCAAAGAAGAAAGTCTACTGGAGTAGGTGGAGTCCAACCAGTCCTTGGGGACACAGGTTGTTGGATCTGAGCTTCCACAGGTGGATCCTGCCCTGGGTGTGGCTCCAACATTGCTATGCCTCTGTCTAGGTGAGACTCAGGCCTTAAATGGACATTACTAACTCAAGATATGATTGTCAAAGCCCCCAAGTTTGGGCAGGATTTGGTGAGATCTGAAGTCCATTTGCTGGCTGAATTATGCAAGGTAGGCAGCACAGAACCTTAGAAATGTTCTCCATACAAGTGGGGAAAAGACTGCCCTGTTGTTACCGGCTGCCAAAAAACATCAACACCATTTCATGTGCATTTACAATTCAAATCATCATTCCCTGAAAGGATAAAAATGGTGTGTTTCTTTGAGTAGAAATTTCCCCCAAGATTTCCCTGGTAGTAGTTTTTTGTTTAATTGCAGAAACATGTAAATTGCGTTGTTATTCTTAGTTACCCAGATGAGAAGACAGTGTTCACTGCTGGTTTGCTCTCTGACTTTCAGATCAGACCTCTGCAGATGTGGCAAAAGTGGTGAATCTTCTGAGAGGGATTCAGGCTTATACTTTTTCTTTCATAAATAAGTGATGTGTGGGGTCTCCACTGCTAGCTCCAAACTGGAAAGAATAAATGTGTGATCAGAAAACTTTGTTTCCAGACCCCCACTGTCATGAGTTATGTCTCCCCACAAAGATATGTTGAAGTCCTGACCCCTGACCCACAGTCTTGCAAAGTTAATTAAGTTAAGATATCATTAGAGGGAAGCCTAATTTGATAGGAATTGTGTCCTTATGAGAAGGGGACATTTGACACAGATGGCAGGGAAAACACCAGGTGACAATGGAGGCAGAGACTGGAATGGTACATTTATAAGGTGAGAAACTCTTGGAGACACTAGATGCCAGAAGAGCAAGAAAGGATCCTCCCTTAGAGGATCCAGAGAGAGCATGGCCCTGTCAACACCTTGATCTTGGACTTCTAATCACAGAACTGAGAAACAATAAATTTCTATTTTTTTTAAGCCACCCCAGCTTGTGGTACTTTGTCATAGCAGTCATACGAAACTAATACACACACCGTCCTTATCCTGGGTCTCTTTACTTGCTTAGTTCTTCTTTATTTAAACCTTTCTTTGAAAAGCTCTTATCTGCCCCAGAGCCTCAGAAAAGAATGGAAACTAAACCTCACTTACAGTGAGGTAAGTGATCAAGAAATGACATGAAGTGGTAGCTCTCTCAGGCCACTGGCTTCTGAGTGTTGCACTGCTACACCAAAGCAATCAGTGGAGCAGTACACACATTACCTGGCTAGGAATCAGTTGACCCCTTTTGGTTTCTCAGTTTTTTAATCAGTCAAAGTTACATAAACTCAAAGATGTCTTTCAGATTTGACACGTTGATTCTTTGAGTCTATAAATGAAACTCCAAGAGTGGACTTTCAGATTTTTACCTTGATGGAGAGAATGATTTTTCTTTATCTAGGGCCTTCTGGCTCTTTTGACATCATTTTCAGTTGGTTCTATTATTTATCAGTTCAAGCCCTCAGTGTCTTTCTCCAGACTGTTATAATATTCCTTAAGGATATTACTTCCCTTGATTCTCCCTACAATCTGCCAAAGTTATAGTCTGGCTTAATTTGCATAATTTCTCTCTGAAGTCTATCACTAACAACTGTAGAGAAATCAACAATCAGAGCCCTTATGGAAGACTCTGTGGTGTTTGTAACCTAAGCTTTCTTTGTCTCCCGAGACTCCTTCCCCACCACATCCTTCACTTGACTCACATTTCTCACCTCCTCCTTCCTTATACATGCTTAAGCCTCCGTCCTGTGTGATTTGGATAAGGCCCTTCCTCCAGTGTGGAATACCCTGCTCTCATGTCACCCTATTGCTATTCTACCTATCCTTCAATGACAACTCCTAATTAGACTCAATGCCCCATTCTCTGTTTTGCACAAATACTTTTTAGCAGTGTCCCAAGTTTTCTTTTGCTATAATTTGTTATGTATGAGCCCAATCTTATCCACTATCTGTCACCTCCTTGAGGGCAGATTTGGTATTATGTTTATCTTTGTTCCTCTGTATTACCCACTGTACTGTCTGGAACATGGCATGTTTAAATCAACCTTCACTAATATGCATTAAATTTGCCAAATGCAGTCAGTTTTATCAGGTAGTCAAATGAAATGTTCTCATTGACCTGGAAAACTGTTTATTATATTTCTTAGCTAAAATCTACCAACAACTAAGCAGAAATAAACACAAGCAAGTCACAGAGGTCATAGATTTAGAAGTCTCACTACTTTTGTACCTAAACTTCACTTTTTGACTTTTCCCTGGATTTGAAAATGGGAGTCCTGCCTCATCATCTCTCTACCATAAGTCTGTGTTCATGAAGCTTCTTTGTGACTCTGCTTAGATGCTGTCAAAGCCAGAGGCTGGAGAACTGTGATGCAATGCTGCCATCCTAATCTAGGAGACGTAGGTTGGAAGAGCAAACTCTAAGCTCTGTGCCAGCCAATCTGACATCAGTTTCTAGAGAGTGTAAAGAGGAAGCAGGACAACTTAGGACAAAGTTCAGCTGAGCTGAGGGACAGACATGGCCCCCAAAACAGCATTGATGTTCAAAGTCTCTGAGCATGGGGCCCTCTGAAAATTTCTTCAATCTCATAAAAGTTCCTTTTGGGCTCAGCTCTTCTTTCTCTATTCTTATAATAAAAAAAAAAAAAAAAATGGTCAGGGCTGGGGTCGTAGCTCTAGCTCTGTGGCAAAGTGCTTGCCTCACATGAGTGAAGCACTGGGTTCTATACTCAGACCCACATAACAAATAAAATAAAGGTATTGTGTCCATCTACACTTAAAAACTCTCTTTAAAAATATGGACAACTTTTCCTATAAACACAGAGTAGCCGATTTTCTCAAATTAGTTGGATTTTCTAGAAGCCCAATATTTGTCCCTTTCTACTTGAGAACTCTCACTTATCTCATCTATAAGACACACAGTAAGAACAGAGTAGGGAGGTCGTTTGGTGAGGGAAATGCCCACCTTTGTCTCTCTTCATCCTCCCCTTCTTTCCATTCCCACCTCAGGCCTGGGGAGGCTTCATCTTTGAAGAATATGTATTTTTCTCACTAGGTTCCCAGCTGTGTGCCAATCTAAGACAGATTACTGTCTCACATAGTCACACCCAAGGAGATGACTGTCCTTGCCACATCCATCATGGCATCTGCAAGGCAGCACCATACCCTTGCCACATTCATCATGGCATCCACAAGGTAGCAGGTACAGAGGGTACTGAATAAATGGGCCAAGACAGAGCATGTCAGAGACCCAGGACTTCCAGGGATCCAGTAGGAGCACAGAGAGAATGGGAAAGCCTGTGCCCTGGCAGAAGCCTGTGGTTTGGGTAAAAAGACTACAGAGTATAAAACAAAGAATTATAATTTGAGGCAAATGTAGCTCTAACACATATGGGCAAAATATCCCAGTAAAAGATTGGACAGAATTACTCAGAAATAAGCAGATTCCAATCCAGTGTGTCCAGGGTTGAAATCAGGCTACCCAACTGCCAGGAACACAAGAGGAAGCTGCCTGCCCACAGGCCCCTCCATGCCAGAGGAAGGCAGCCCCTGTCAGATTCTCTCTTCTACTTCCACCTGTCATTTTAAGAAAGAAAACAAAGATAAAACAAGTCTTTGGGGCATTTAAATTTGGAATTCACTGAATATGTATGCAAAAGAGACTGAATTTGGATAAAAGAGACCATTTAAAATTAGCCAAGTCTAAGGTATATTCAATAGGCAATCATTTTCTTTTATTTAAATATTTAATTGGCATACATTTTCTTAAGACATCAGCAAGGGTAGAAACTCAAAACTAAGATCTACTTGGCCACAGATAAAAACAAAAGTTTAAATTTTTTGTACATCTGAGTTGTGAATAAGCAAAATATAATTTTACTCTGTCTTCTGCATATATCTGATATTAATACTCAAGGTAACCTATGAAATATCAAACCACAAATATTTACAAAACAAACATTTATTAGCCTAAGTTAGTTTTATTTTTATCTTGAATGGGAGTCCCACTATTATCTTCTTGTACTTTGTCTCCTTTTCACTTCCGTCACCTGGATGGTGGCCATCTCTGCAGCAAATGCTGTTCTCATACTGCCCAACTGGACACAGGACTTGTTTCTTTTTCTCATTCCCTAAGCAAACATCCTTTTCACCAAGCTGTATAGAGTATATTTGGTTTGCTAAAGTTCAGTCTATCGAATTACTTGGTAGGATGTAAACAGAAAGCAATTTTATTATTTCCCAATAACTTACCTTTTAACTTGTTTTGTTAAGTCATTTTATTTTCTATGACTAGTTGAAATCTCAAGCAAATGTTATAAGATTCCCTATCACTTTCAGGCATTAATAGGTAGACATCTCAAAATATGAAAGAATGAAGAGAAAAAGAAAGGAGATGAGATGAAAAGTAAGGGAAGGGGAGGGAGGGAAGAGGAAAAAAAAAGAAAGACAAAAGAGTAAGGCTGGTTCCTTCTAAAACTCGACCTCCCCAGTGACAGCCCCTTCTTTGCCCTCTTTTAGCTTAGGGCTGACTTCTGCTTGGAAACCTGAAGCAGGGAAAGAGGGGGTGCTGTTCATTTCTTCTCTTTTTGCTTCACTTCCTTCCCAACTCATGATCTGCTATTTGGTGGAGGTTCAAGAAGTGGGGACAGGATGGGAGTGTCCTCAGTGAGGGTCAGTTACAGTGGGCTGGTGCCCGCCCCCCGGCAAGGTCCACATCCAATGTCTGCCTCTTCCTCTTTCAGTCTTTTTGCAGCTTCTTTAGAGACTTGTCCACATGAACCTGCAGGTCCCAGATGCAGTGATGCCTCCCTTGCTCTCCTGGGTCTTCCTCGCTCCTGTGGAGGTCCCTTCCTAGATGTCTTCTCAGTGCTGTCACCTTCAAAATAATCCAGTTGGTACACGTGAAACCCTGAAAAACACACAGATTTCCCAGCTGAAATCTGAGTGCACGGGTTGCTTCCAGTACAGCTCCAGCCAGCTGCTCAGCCTCAGACATTTGCAGTTATGAGCCGAGGACCAGTCCACAGCCCTCCAAACTCCAGTGGACACGTGTAAAACTTTCTGATGGATGTTCTGAATTCCTCTCTTAGTTTGGGGGAATGAAGAAGAAAGTACACCGTACACTAAAAACTCAAATTAAAAATTTAAAGAAAATTTTACTTAAAAATTTAAAGAAATTCTTTGTTACAAATTTCCTATTACTTGATGAATTTTTGGCTTTGTATTATAAAGCACAGATGTGCAAGAGAGGCTAGTAAAGATGGCAGTAACCAGTTTGACTCTTTAATTATGTCTTGCACAAATGTTCTGTCACTTCTTGTTCCAAGTCTTGGTGCTTCTGCCCAAACTGAGATCCTTTGACTTATGACTAAGAGACACTAGTAAAGACTTTATAGTGGAGTTACGAGAACAGGTCAAGAATCTACGTTACTGGGGGCTGGGATTGTGGCTCAGTGGTAGAGCCCTTGCCTAGCATGTGTGAGGCACTGGATTCAATTCTCAGCACCACATAAAGTGAATAAATAAAATAAAGCTATAAAAAATACAATAACATTAAAAAAAAAAAGAATCTACCTTAGCTCCTCACAACAGTGACAAACATCAAATAAATCCCCATTAAGCATTTCAATTCTTTCCAAAGTTTATCTTCTCAGTTTCACTGAAATCAAATCTTGATTCTTTTCCTGCAAGATATAAGGTATCAGTGTCTATTCTTAGGTCTGTGTCTGAATCTATATCTAAATTTATGTATAGCTACAGAGATTTTTATCCCATGCCCCCACTTACAGATAGGACTTGTATTACTGTGCTAACTTTATGCCACTATTTGCAACTTACTGGTAATTTTCAAGTGACAAAGGTTAGTTAGTGGTGTATTACATATACAATGGAATATTACTTAGTCTTAAAGAAGAATGAAATTATGGCATTTGCTGGTAAATGGATGGAGCTGGAGAATATCATGCCAAGGGAAATAAACCAATACCCCAAACCAAAGACTGAATATTTTCTTTGATATGTGGATGCTAACACACAATAAGGGCTAGGGAATAATAGATGTACTTGGAGTTAGACAGAGGGGAGTGAAGGGGAAGGAAGGGACCTGGGGGTAGGAAGGACAGTAGGATGAACTGGACATTATTACCCTATGTGCACACATGATTAGACCACCGGTTTGATTCTACATAGTACTACCAGAAGAGTGAGAAGTTGTACTCCATTTATGTATGATGTGTCAAAATGCATTTGACTGTTATGTACAACTAATTAGAACAAATAAAATAAATAAAATAGAATAGAAGTTAAAAATAATAGAAATTATGTTAAACCAGTTAAATATCATTATATTATTTATTAATAATATTATTAACTAAATTGTGCATTAAGTATTAATATTAAACAAATATTAAATATGGATGCTGTATTAATAATTATAGGAATACAACAGGAACTATGGATACAAATTTTTCTTAAAATTCTTAAATTTATACTGTAACATTGAAAATATGGTACTTGGGTCTGGAAAGAAAAGATTGTGATTGATCTATGTCTAAATCATATCCTCCTCCTTCCTAGAGCCAAGGACAGTGCCTGATACAAAAGAGATAATTAGTAGCTATGGTTAAATTAATAATGCTTCATTGAAAATTTCATTACCAACTTGAAGAGTACTGAGAATAAAGCTGACAGGATGTTCACAGCCTGCTGTCCTTCCTCCTTTTCCTACATGCTTTTATATCCACAGACCAATCAGCATAAAGTTAGCACAAGTCCTATCTGTAAATGGAGGCATGGGATAAAAATCTTCCTCTGCTGAGGAAATCAAATGGGAAGTACTGTCTATTGGAGTCTTGTCAAGACAGACCAGATGATGCACTCCCAGGGTGGGGCTACTGCAGAGTTCAGTGGGGAGTTTCAGCAGCTGGGACTTAGCTCTAATAAGGTTGGGTGGTAACTATTCTAGAGAGATTAGATTAGCAGATCTAGATTGGAACCAGGCAGATGCTGATCTCTGCTGGGAGTCTGGATCTCAGGAGCCTCCCAAGAATTCTACTGCCAGAGGAGGGGAGCCATCCTCCATAGGTCTCCAGCATTCCACTACCCATGAATACAACCTACCATGGCTTAGTCCCCAACTGCACTCACACCCACCTGTTCAGTTTCCCCACCCTCTTCAGTGGTCACTGAATGGCCCCAGATTCAAAGGGCAGTAAGTTGCACTCCTCTCAGTATCTCTGACTTGAATCCCCATGGGTACGATCTTCTCTGTGCCTGTTTCACTCGTGTTCTTCTAGGTACACCATAGGCCATGCAGTAGGGGCCTCCTGGGACAATATGGTGATGTTTGCTGTGATCTCCCAGGCTTTTGCGGCAGCAAGCTGCAGCGTGACCTCCTCAGTGTGGCTCCTGCCCCAGTTCTCCACTTGCCAGTTGAGAAACACAGACACTTGTCAAATACCAGTTGACTGTGCAGCCTCTGGATCAGCTAAGTTCAGGCTGATTTTCTGTATAGGTTTTGCCATACCAAATTTGTTCATTGTGTTTCTCTGCGTGTGTTGTCCCTCCCCTCTGCAGTGAACCAGAATTGCTTGGCTGTTGCCACAACCAGCTTGGTTCCAATGTAATCTTTCTTGTTCTTTGTTCAAGGTACACCAATTTCGGAGTCTCTAAGAGACTCTGTCCAATACTGAATTCCAGTGAGTTCTGTCTTTCACCCACTTCACTGAGAAGTAGCATTCTCACAGCTTGATTTCCAAGCCCTGGAGCAACTGGAAATTCAGCCTTCCTCTAATCCATCATGTTGGATTCTTCCTCACCTACACGCTTTTAGACATCTCTATCTTCTCTTCCATTTCCAACCATACTTGGTTAATAAAAACAGAGTGAGGAGTTGGAAAGGGAAACTATGTTTCTGCCCAGGTCATGTGCAACAGGAATAATGCAGAGATGGAAGGGGATCTGCAGAGCCTAAAGAAGAGGAATCAGGGCTAGGTAGAAGAGAGATGGCCCACTTGGTCACACAGTTAGGAAAACCATCATACCCTGGGTGAAGAGGGATTGGAATTTCACAGTTCAGTATTCCCAAGGTTAGAGAGGAAGCACCCATAGGGGTGAGCTATGCATGTGACTCCTTAGGGAACTCTCGTTTCACCATTGGAACACCCCTCCCCCTACTCCAGGAAGGGGCAATATAGTGCAGTGATGTCCAGTAACCTCAGGGACACTTCCCAGTCTTGGGCCAGCTTCCCAGAAAGCTCCTTTTCCCTCTCTTCTCATGGCCCTACACTGAACCATTTATTCTGACATGATCAGAATAAAGACTTTTAACTTGGGGCTTTATCTTTCATTAGGTCAAAGTTTAGAGCAGCCCTGCCTTGGAGCACACAGGACCTGTGCAAGGCCAGGTCACCTTGGAAAGCAAGCCAGCTTCCCCTGCTTGGTGCTTCTGAGGTGTCAACATGTAAACTATTTGCTGTGCTGTCACTTTTGAATTTCCATTGAAAAGAGGAACATGAATGTGGATTAAGCAAGATCAAATTAGTTTAATGTGTATTTAGTAAAAGGCAGAAATGAAAACTGATCATCCTAGCAAACAGAAGTGTAAATTCTATGCAACAAGAGTGCCAAGAAAGGGCCAAAGTATCTTGTTTGAGGTCACACAGCTAGGAAGTGACTGAACTACAATTGGAATTGAGTCTCCTACCTCCAAAGCCCAGGATCTTGGCCTCTGTGCTTAATGCTTTCGTTTAAGGATAATCCCAGTTAAGTCTGGAAAAGTACAACTTGAAGTCCAGGATAGAACACGCTGGGGACATAAGGACAGTGAAGGAAGTTTTAGTGCCAGCAGAACATAGACAGCTAGCTGGATGCAAACAGGGTAGCCAGACTGATGGGTTTCCTCCCTGTGGACTCTACTCTCTGCACTACCATTACCTATCCTCCCTCCTCTTGGACCCCTCATTGCAAATACATGATGAATAGGAGACAATTATGAGTTTCTTGTGCCCCCGAGGGAGACCACAGTCCTGTCCTGTCTGTTCCTCATTATCCACAAGGGCCTCCAGACTGACAAAGGCCATTGCTGGAGTTATTTTTTTTTTTTTCAATTTATTTTTATTGTAAACAAATGGGATTCATGTTGTTTCTGTTTGTACATGAAGTACATTTACATAGGGTAATGGTGTTTGATTCATTCTGTTATTTTTTCCTTCCCCCCACCCCTCCCACCCCTCTTTTCCTTCTATACAGTTCCTCCTTCCTCCATTCTTGCCCCCCTTCCACCCCCCATTATGTGTCATCATCCACTTATCAGCAAGATCATTCATCCTTTGGTTTTTTGAGATTGGCTTATCTCACTTAACATGATATTCTCCAACTTCATCCATTTGCCTGCAAATGCCATAATTTTATTATTCTTTATGGCTGAGTAATATTCCATGGTATATATATACCACAGTTTCTTTATCCATTCATCAATTGAAGGACATCTAGGTTGGTTCCACAATCTGGCTATTGTGAATTGAGCAGCTATGAACATTGATATGGCTGTTTCTCTGTAGTATGCTGATCTTAAGTCCTTTGGGTATACGCTGAGGAGTGGGATAGGTGGGTCAAATGGTGGGTCCATTCTAAGTTTTCTAAGGAATCTCCACACTGCTTTCCAGAGTGGTTGCACTAATTTGCAACCCCACCAGCAATGTATGAGTGTACCTTTTTCTCTACATCCTCTCCAACACCTATTGTTGATTTTATTCTTGATAATCGCCATTCTAATTGGGGTGAGATGGAATCTTAGGGTAGTTTTGATTTGCATTTCTCTTATTACTAGAGATGTTGAACATTTTTTCATATGTGTGTTGATTGCTTGTACATCTTCTGTGAAGTGTCTGTTCATTTCCTTAGCCCATTTGTTAATTGGATTATTTGTATTCTTGGTGTAGAGATTTTTGAGTTCTTTATAGATTCTGGAAATTAGTGCTTTATCTGAAGTATGAGTGGCAAAGATTTTCTCCCACTCTGTAGGTTCTCTCTTCGCATTGCTGATAGTTTCCTTTGCTGAGAGAAAGTTATTTAGTTTGAATCTATCCCAGTTATTGATTCTTGCTTTTATTTCTTGTGCTATGGGAGTACTGTTGAGGAAGTCTGATTCTAAGCAGACGTTGAAGATTTGGACCTACTTTTTCTTCTATAAGATGAAGGGTCTCTGGTCTGATTCTGAGGTCCTTGATCCATGTTGAATTGAGTTTTGTACTGCTGGAGTTTTAAAAAGTCATTAGAGCCTCTTTCTTATGAGTGATTAGAATCTTTTGCAATAAACAACCCTGAAATTTGATAATTTAAAATAATAATAATAATCATAATCAACCAGTCATACGTAATGGCGTGCCTATTAATAGGTCATGTGATTGCAATATGTACAGTTGCAAAAAGCTATGGTCACAGTGACAACGCATTCTGTCTTCAGTTTTTTCTCACCATGAGTTAAAAAATGTTTTCAGTAGTTTCCATATATAATTGGTATTTTCTCAGCAATTCCACAGAATACATTTATTCTAAATGCCTGAAGACTGCTCATTCTCCGAACCCCAAGTCCCAGATCTATTCCTCATAATTTTGAACTCTCTTACCAACCTGGTCACTATGTGGGAAGTTGACAGGTTTAAAAATGAGAGAAACAGAAGGAAATCAATGCTGTTCTCCATCTGTGTCCATAAACACAGGAAAGAACAACCAAACCACCAAAATCATGTTTCTGGATCAATTGCTCATAGAAAATGACTGCAGGAGCAGTCCAATTATTCTGGTAAACATCTCAGGAGCAGGAGCAGGGCCAAGAGATGGCATGCATTTCTAGTACCTCTATAGACTCAGAGATGTTCGTTACCTAATCATTCATTCATGCATTCATTGAGCCATCAATCATTTAGTGCACACCAAGCACAGGGAATATTAAGACGGAACAACTCAGATATTCTCAACTGTTCTCATGAAGTCCACTAACAATGAACACTATTATTTGTCAAGGGATTTCACTTTGATGCCAGTTCAGCTGGACATGGAGCTTGCCCTTCATGATAGTATCACAGAGAATGTCTTCAGTTTCTGATGTGTGACATATGTTGATGTCCTCCAGACAACTGTCTACATCCACACAGCTTTGGGCTTCCCCAGCCTGTGTCTCCTCTCCCAGCTCCCTTGTCTGGGTAAATATCCTACTGATAACCTCTTCTCCAGTCCTAAACCCCTTCATTTCTGAAACTTCCATCTTACCTCTCTTCCAGTCTCCTGACTGAGCCTTGTCATGGCCCAGATTTGCTCCTCCTCTAAAACCTGGAATAGTGTTTTCCAGTCTCCCAGCAACTTCCCATACCTGACCTTCCTAACACTCTCCTTTCCCCCAGTCTTTCCTGATTAAAGTCCTCTTTTCCAGGACTTCCGTTTGCCCTTTGTATGAACCCACCTCCTGAGCTTCTCTAATCTTTGAAACCACTTGAGATGGTCCCTCAGCTTGAAGCTCTGGCTTTAAGAGCCTTTCACAGAGCAACCTGAGAGGATCTCACAACTGGGCACACTAATGCCACCCACAATACAGGTTTTTCGACCCAATGCTGAAAAGTGGATTAATTTTTCCTTGTCTTTATCTAGGACCCCTTTTCCTCTGAGTGCTTATTTCAGACCTTCACTACTTTTTAGAAGCGTCTAGCCCCATACAGACTCCCTGGCTCACATTAAGTAACTTACTTTCCCATTTCACCCCCAAACTCTGTGACTGTTGGGCAAGTCTCATACCTTCTGTTTGAGTCCTCCTACTGGGTCACTAAGTGTCCACATCCATTCCAGGTCCTCCTATGCGCTGTAGCCAGAACATAGGCTCTGAAATGCATAACACCCTTTAGTGGCTTTGTGTCCTCTGGGATTGTATCCCTTCCAACTGGAAAAACTTCCCTTCCTTAATTTTCTTGACTCTGTCAGTAAAATATTTTATTGGGGCAAAATGCTTTGTCTCCCCCTCCCACTTCTTTCACTCAATTGTCCAAGTGAGATGGGGGGGAATCTATTCCCACATCATGAGACCTGTTCTCCCCAGTGGACTTTTTACTCATAGGTCGAATTGATACTGCCGATTACCTTGATGAATCCTGCTTCCTCAGGTTTTTAAAGTATAAGGTCAGAGAAGCACACAGAGGCAAGTGTAGAGTAGAAAGTAAGAAGCTTTATTAAAGAAAAGTAAAAGCAGACGTCTCCCTGGTGGAAGAAGAGGACACAAATGCTGAATCCATGGGATGAGCAAATCTTGCTCTTTTTATAGGTTTTGTTCTCCTGTTCCTTCCACCTTATCTCTTTCCTTCCTGCCTACGTGACTAGGCCCAGTTTTGCAGATGAAATGCAAAAGGTGAGAGGCAGATGGGCAGGGGAAGGGCCAAAGTGATTCAGGCAAGTAAAGGCTGGGTGGGACATTAATTAGCAACTCCTTACCTGTAGTCCTCCATAAGGGCAGGTAGATTTGATAATCAATGGGCTCCAGAGATCCTTGACATTCCATTCTCCCAGGGGCAGTCTCCAACTCCCAGATGCAGATAGATGACTTTCATGGCTTCCATTTCCCCTATTTGACCCAATTGCCTATTTCTACACTAACTGCCTGTGCTCAGTTCTTGCTTCAGTACGAAGGCTTCCTTCCTTCAAGTGTGAAGTCAGTTGTCCACATGAGGTTCCTAAAGGTTGGAGGTAAATGCATAGGATGTTGAATTCTGCTTCCACCTAATTTGGCTTTATTAATAGTAAAGCTGCTATTTTTGAGCCTCTTCTAAATTCTGTGTCTGCTACTGCATCACTACAAAAACTACAGAGGGAAGATTGTGAATAATTAGCATTTACAAACCTATTCCTAATAGTCCTTCCATAACACCACTAAACAATAACCCATGACTCCTGACCACCAAGCAGGCTGTGATCCATTCATTCCAAACCACGTGTCATTAGATGAATAATGCTGCTTTTTGCATCTGCATTGCATTCATTTGTATATTTTTCCTTTCTGACAATATATTCTACTCACCTTTAACTCCTGCTCTTTGTGAAGTCTTCTTTAATTAGCCCCAAGCAGAGGTAGCCATATTTTCCACTGCGTCCTCAAAGTATCTACTTTCCAGTCTTACAGTAGTTTTTACCTGTGATTGCAACTCTGGTGTGCCGAACTATACCTCATTCATCCATATACTCCCTCTACCCATCATGTCACCTGGCACTCACAGCTGCTCCAAACATTTTCTTGAACAGAAGATAAGCAAATAAGAAGTACAGGCTTAAAAATGAATGCCTGCAATGAACCAAGCATTGTACCAAGTGACCTGAATATGACAAAGAAACTAAGATGTTTCACTGCAGAGGAAAAATTACCCTGCTTGAAATCACAGGGGCTGTGTTAGCACATGAAGTTGAATGTTTAAGCTAGAGTTGAATAACTCTTCAAGCACAGCTGTACTTAATGATACAACAAGGCAGAGGGGCCTGGCAATACTGAGGGTCTTACTCTTCAATCTCTTTCCATCATAGATGAAAAGATCACTTGAGCTGAGTTTAGTCATTGGGATGCCCATCACCACAGACACCTATTGCCACTCAGTTTTGAAAGATGTGCACAAGCACAGAGGAAGAGCAGATCTATGTATCGGACCCTCTGGCCAGCATGAGGAAAGCTGGCATGAAGGTAAGAAAGCTAGCTCTGTAGGCACTCATCGACACCTTGACTCTATTATGGCCTATGGGATGAAGCTCCAAGGGGATCTCTGCATTTATTTTATGGCCTCTGTCTTCCATATTTGTTAGGTACTTCTTTATGAAATAAATCTAAACTGTCCTATTTCCCCAAAAATGATCCTTAGAGACTAAGCATTATCTGGTCTTCTAATGAGAGATAACCACATTTGGGCACCTCCCTTTTTCTACAGAAGGTGAAGAGGCAGAAGTAGAGATGGCTGGAGCTCAACTTGCAACAGAACTTAGACATGACAGACTGTTTGTTTCAACATCTTTTTGCCAGTTACAGTCATATTCCTTCCTCTAGAACATGCTGAATTCAGCAAGTTCAGTTCTATCATTTGTGTCCCTTGAGTCCACTGGTTTCTGGTCATCCGATAAAACTCCTGCAGCACACAGGACGTGCCTCTCTTCCTACTCTGAGCACACTTGTGGCCAAAGCTGAATATTGCTGCCCGGGGGGCCTCTTAATAGCCGTGTTTCATCATCTTCAGCTGCCTGAATGATGGCTTTGCTATTCTTCTTGATCCTTGGTGAGTACCTCTGCTCATCCAGGTTTAAATTTTAGGGTTTTCTGGAAATTTTGTTAGGAGAATCTTTTCCCTGCCCAGATTCAAATATCTTTGAAGGAAGCTTTCTCCTTTGTTTCTACATCTGGCAACAATCTAAGCCCTAAAAAACCCTTACTCCCTACCCAATTGTTAATATATTTTAATTGCCAGATTTTTTCTATCTCCCTATATTTAGACCAATAGATTTATGACATTTTATCCCATTTCTCTTTTCATTGTTTCCCCCAAATATATTATCAATAAGAAGACAAATGAATGGAATGCTCAGTAGCAACAGGTAGATAGTACAAGGAAAGAAGGTACCGCTCTAAGACAATCACATTTCATTGATCATTTTGTCTGGTTTCCTCTGAAAAGTATTTCACATAATGTTTCTCTGATTTTCTTCAATTTCTGATTGCCTTGGTGAGTCTACAGATTAGCATGGATAATCTGGAGGTTTTAGTCCTGGCTCTTTGATTCTTTCCTTCCTTCCTTGTACAGGGAATTGAACCCAAGGCCTATGCATGCCTGACGAACACTCTGCCATTGAGCTGCATCCCCAGCCCTCCTGGCTCTTCAATTTCTTAGTTGTGTGAATTTGTAGATTATCACATGTCTCTGAAATCTTTCTCTCTAATCTATGGAGTAAAACTAATGTTTCTCAAGTTTTTTTTTTTTTTTTTTTTTTTTTTAAGGAGGTGTTTCATAAGATAATTAATATGGGGCATCTGACAACATCTGATAAAGCTCTACCCTAATCAGTCACACCCATTTTTATTGTCTTGAAGACCAAGGCATTACTGAATACCACATAGCACTTCAGTTTAGCACTCATGTGTCTAGTGCTTGCCATATTTAACATCCCTACATTTCCCACTGCTCCCGACAGCTACTCCTGCCTCTCATGATGCACTGCTGGCTCTCCCAGGCTCACCTGTGGTCCCTCTCCTCCATGGAGCCTTTGTGGTTTGCAGCTGCTGTTGCAGCTATTTGCCCTGCTGAGGAGCTCCCAGTTACTCATTGGCTACACCACATTTGCACCTGCACACTGGGCTTGACGGGTTCACTTTTCTTCTCATGTGTACTTTTGTGGGGGAGGTTATGCATCAGCTCACATATGTATAATATCTCCCTTGAGTTTTGCAGAGTTGTAGACAAGACTTCACCGAATCTGAGAGTAGTCACATTTGAAGATCAAGGGAATGGGATTCACAAGAAGGAGTCTGGAAACTAAGAGAAGGAAATATTGCAGGGATAACCACTGAACTTTTTGGATCTGCCTGTAAAACTGTAGGATGGAGGTCCAAAGATACTCTTTCAGAAACCTATAAGAGAGGGTGTGGGTGAATTCTACAGTAGCACATACCAAGGCCTCAGGGACTACTGAAGGTCACAGGGTTCAGGATTCTTTACAGCATGAGGAGGGAACCTAATGGACAGAAAAGTCCAACTGTACAGAGATCTCATAGGAAGAAGCCCCATATTCCAAAGACATACTGGTGCTAAAAAGTAGAGATTCCAAACAAAACATTGAGTTGCTTCTGACCCATTAATCTATAATCAGGGGTCAGTAAACTACAGCCTACAAGTTGAGAATGCCTTTTATATTTTTCAGTGGTGGAGAAAATTTTTAAAAAACTAATATTTTGTGACACATGAAATTTAAATTTGTGTCTCTTTAAGTTAAGGTGCATCGGAACACAACTATGTTCATTTATCCACATATACATGGCTACTGTCATGTTATAAAGATAGAGCTGAATAGCTGTGTCAGAGACCCTATGGCCACAAAGCCTGAAATATTTACTCTCTGGCCTTTTAAAGAAGGAGTTTGCAAACCCCAATCTGAACGCAGTGTCAGTGAACACAGGCAGATCCTGCCACTCTCCTCCCCTCTCTGCACTGCCTGTCTGGTACCTTTACTTTCCCCACCCATCTTCCCAGGGGCCTCTGGTGCTCTTTTCTCCTGAGCCAAGAGGCTGCATTACCACACTTCTACTTCAGGCAATTATAACCCATTAATCTGATAGGCCAGAAGAGAAAAACAAATCTATGCACACCTGGGGTTAAACAACATCATGTGAAATGGGAAAGGGCCAGATCAGTTGTCACAGAATTGGTCTCTGTGGTTTCTAGTCAGTGTCCAGTGTTCTTTTTTTTTTTTTTTTTTTTTATTTTTTTTATTTTTTTTTATTTTTATTTTTTTTATTGTAAACAAATGGGATACATGTTGTTTCTCTGTTTGTACATGGCGTAAAGGCATACCATTTGTGTAATCATAAATTTACATAGAGCAATGTTGTTTGATTCATTCTGTTATTTTTTTCGCTTCCCCCCACCCCTCCCACCCCTCTTTACCCTCTATACAGTAGTTCCTTCCTCCATACTTGCCCCCCTCCCTAACCCTAACTCTAACCCTTCCCTCCCCCCCATTATGTGTCAACCTCCACTTATTAGCGATATCATTCGTCCTTTGGCTTTTTGAGATTGGCTTATCTCACTTAGCATGATATTCTCCAATTTCATCCATTTGCCTGCAAATGTCATAATTTTATCATTCTTTATGGCTGAGTAATATTCCATAGTATATATATACCACAGTTTCTTTATCCACTCATCAATTGAAGGGCATCTAGGTTGGTTCCACAGTCTGGCTATTGTGAATTGAGCAGCTATGAACATTGATGTGGCTGTATTTCTGTAGTATGCAGATTTTAAGTCCTTTGGGTATAGGCCAAGGAGTGGGATAGCTGGGTCAAATGGTGGTTCCATTCCTAGTTTTCTAAGGAATCTCCACACTGCTTTCCATAGTGGCTGTACTAATTTGCAGCCCCACCAGCAGTGTATGAGTGTACCTTTCTCCCCACATCCTCGCCAACACCTGTTGTTGTGTCCAGTGTTCTTTGAGACCAGTTTTCAAAGGATGCTGTGACCCAGGACGAGAAGGTTACAAATGGACTGATCTCAGAGGTTCTATGTCTATGGCCCTAAGTTTGGCAAGGACCTTCTAGAGAGTTCTGTGTTTTGAATAAAACCCTGGGAATTTACTCAATGACCTCACTCATTTCCTCTATTTTTTTCCCCCCTCAGCCATCTGCACTGGACCTGGCCTCTTAGGTAAGACTTCACTGGGGCTGGGGGAGATTCCTGTAAGGGAGCCCTCTAGGATTAGGAGAGGAGAAATTCTGAAACTTCTTGGGTTATGAAGAGAGACTGTGGTTCAAAACATGCTGAGTAACTTTCTTTTCTGGTTTCCCATCCCACCCTGTCAGTCTTGTGTAGGTGAATTTCCATTTCCAGAACACAGAATGGTGTGAATGCTTTTATCCAGCAAAGAATCTCTCTCCCTGCTTGGCCTCTGTGGCCAGAGGAGCTTGACCAGCAACCAAATACAAGATAGCTTGATTTCAAGCCCAGAGGCATTTCACTGGGGCATAATTGGGGGATGAACTTCTTGTGCCATGGTGGATTCCAGCAAACCCAGGTCTTCCTGCCAGACTTCCTGGCGCTTTTGAATTAGAAATGCATCAGCTTCTGTGTAGTACATGGCTTCGCCAGAAGAAGGCAGGATGGAGCTCTGCTTCTACCAGCTGCCTCCTGGAGGAATCTGGGCAATACACCATTGTGCACCCAAGGAGAGGATGGGGCTGCGTAGAATGAGTATGTGGGAGTGGAAGACCATAACCGTCCAAAGTCAAGGAGGTTGTTTGTGGATTATCAGTTGCTTTTACACTGTTCCTCTAGTCTATGCTTTCACTGGATTGTAGCAGCTTTACCAGAGAGAGGCAGCTACAAAATCCTATTGGTGTGGCAGATCCTATGCCCTGATGGATGCAATTTGATTTCTTAGAGTGCTGTTTCTGGGATCTTGTCCAGAAACTCAAATTACTTGGTCTTTCTTCTTGGTCTCCAGGGCTGTCCCTCACAGTCTGTGCAGGAAGACAGCTGTTCTCTTCATAGTCTCCCCCTACTCTGGAATGTTGCTCCTCCACCCCTGGGTCCTGCTCTCAAGCTCTGAGCTGATAAAGTAGACTAAACGCCCTGCCTTGGGCACAGCTGAGCTGACGAGGCCCTCTACTCTTCTCTTTGCCTTTCACATCTTTTCTCAGTTCTTCTAATTCCTCAGGCTGAATTCCTTTTGTGCTTATTCTTTTTTTGCTTATTTCTTCTTTACTTGGAACAGCTCTTGTTTTCTACTGCATAGAAAATGGAAATTCATTGAAAGTGAGAATTTTACAATCAAAAATAAAACAAAATAACCTGTGCCTGATTCTGATAGCAGCTTCTTTCCGGAGTACATAATAATGACAATCCAAACTCTAATCTTAGAGTTTGTTAATCTAATCAACAACCCAAAAGTCATTTCTGGGTGACTCTTTTGAATTATAATTTATTCAGATATGTAAGCTTTAAATTCAAATGTGCAAAAGTAGAAACTTTTAAAAAGTTTTTTATGATTAAATTTTAATTTCTGTCTCAAGTCTCCATTTTTTTTTTTTTTAAGTACTAGGGATTGAACCCAGGGATCTGTAGCTGAGCTACATCTCCATCCTTTTAAAAATTTTTTTACTTGTTCTAATTAGTTATATATGACAGTAGAATGCACTTTGATACATCATACATAAATGGAGTATAATTTCTCATTCTTTTGATTGTACATGATATAGAATCACACTGGTCATGTAGTCATATGTACACAGGGTAATATGTCAGATTCATTCTATCCTTCCTAACCCTGTAACCCCTCCCCTTCCTTCACTCTCCTCTACCTAATCCAAAGTAACTCTATCCTTCCCTAGAACCCCCACTTTTTAATTTTTTGTGGGGGTACTGGGGGATTGAACTCAGGGGTGCTTTACCACCAAGCCATGTCTCACTAAGTTGGTGAAGGCCTTGCTAAATTGCTGAGACTGGCTTTGAGCCTGAGAACCTGTTGTCTCAGTATCTCAAGTCACCTGGATTACAGGCGTGTGCCACCATGCCCAGCCTTTTTAAAATTTTGAGATGGGGTCTTGCTAAATTGCTGACTCTGGCCTGGAACTTGACATCCTTCTGCACAGCAACCCAAGATACTGGGATTACAGGTGTGTGCCACCATTTCCAGCTAATCTCCATTCTTTATACCCGCCCCCAAATTAAGGAAATGAAGCAAAACCAAATCAATAAACCAGACAGAAACTTCTCAATGTAGTTTAAAAATCAGTTCATATTGGAGTTTTCTTACTTAACAACTACTTCTGGGTTGACTTCAAGTTCTGGGGAGTTTGTGTAGCGTTAAGCAGGAAGTAGGAAATCTGGTCCTCAGGAGTCATGGTCTATACACGGAGGCATTTGGGTCATCCTACTTGGCCCACATTGGCCCACATTGTTGTTCATATCCCATTAGGACACAGACCACCAGTCCAAATGTGACCTTTCCTGATACACCAGACATGTCTCTCAGTTAATGATCCCATTTCACAAAGCTGTGGCAAATTCAGCCCTCTGCTATCTTGCTTTGAGGCTGCAGTAGACTTGATGAGATTGTTTCAAGCCTCTAAATACAAGCTTTTTGAGGGCAGAAGTCCTCTCTGTCTTGTTCATCACTGTTCTCTGAGTTCATAAAGTAATACCTGAAACATAGTAAGTGTTCAGCAGATATTTGATGTCCGATGAGTTCTTCCCTAGCCTCTCTGCACAGACATTTCTCTTCTACTTCTGTGCTGCAGTGGAAGGGAAAGAATTTCTCTTAGTATTTTCCATACCCAGAATTCTAATCAGGAAACAGAACTGAGTACTTGATTCCTCAGAACTTATCTGGAGGCTCTGTGGTACCTCTCTCCTACTTGAACCCTAGAATCCTCTAGTCAAATTTTTGGAGCTGTTCTGTCCTGGGCTTTCACTATTGGACAGTGTGGCCAGAGGAGCATCACTTCCATGAAGATCCTTTCCCTCATTTGTGGAATACAGGGGTGGATGTGATGATCTCTATAGATGGTTCTGGCTCTGACCATCAGAGTCTCAAAACTGCTGGATCTTCAGCCAATCTTTCCCTTAATCTTTAATGTGACAGGCTATAGTCATGTCTGAGTACTTGAAGTAGAATTTCTTGGTAGGGTGCAATTAAAAGTGCAGTAGCACCAGAACTCAGAGATGGGGTCCTGAAGCATCTCTCCCTCCCCTTCTTTTCTGACCCCTCCTTTCTAGTCCTCCAACTTCCCCACACCCTCTGTCAAGGATGAAAGTGTTCCAGATTGACTGAGTATGTCCCTGAGCATCCTCTGTGCTCCTCCCAGATCTCTAGTTAATATCCCATCTCTTTTCAGAGTCTCCATCCAGAGTGCGACTGGTGGGAGGTCCCCACCGCTGTGAAGGGAGAGTGGAGGTGGAACGGAATGGCCAGTGGGGCACTGTGTGTGATGACGGCTGGGACCTGGAGGATGTGGCTGTGGTGTGCCGGGAGCTCGGCTGTGGAGCGGCCAGGAAAACCCCCAGTGGTGGTTTATATGGGCCATTGACAGAAAAAGGGCAAAGTGTCCTCATCCAAGATGTCAACTGCAATGGGATGGAAGACACCTTGGCTCAATGCGAGCAAAGTGAAGATGTTTTCAATTGCCATCATGAAGAGGATGCTGGGGCATTATGCGAGAGTAAGTCTGGCAAGGTTCAAGGACCATCTGCCAGCTGCCCATACCCCACATGGCCACTCTTGTTGGTTTTTATTCCCTGCCATGGACTTTCACACAATGGCTAATTGCCTTCCCATCCCTCACGTCTCACCCTCACGTCTCACACTTTCTAACTATAAACCCTGGGGAGAGACAATATCCTCACCTAGAATGTTACTATTACTTGGTTGTATTAATGCTTTTTTTTTTTAAGTTTAAATCAAAATGAGAACACGTTTCTCTTATTTACATACATGAAAAAAATATGCACAGATCCTGCAACCACTAAACATTCGTGTATCTTCTGTCTGGAGCTGGGTCTGAAGTCGTAGGTGACGAAATGTGCTCATGTGCTCCCAAGATGTAATGTGTGCTTTTATTTATTTATTTATTTTTTTCTTTTTTTGGTGGTGCCAGGAATTGAACCCAGGGCCTTCTACATGCAAAGCAAGCACTCTACCAACTGAGCTATATCCCCAGGCCTGATATATGCCTTTTTGATAGTTCTAGTTCTCAAGAAGTCTACCTCTGGTCAGGTGGACAGGAGATGCTCAGAGGAAAGCAACACAATCTCAGACAGATAGATGATAAACTGATAGACACATTCATAGATCTGTATTCCTTTACTCTCATATATATATATATATATATATTTGCTTTCTATGTATTTTTAATATTTTCTGCCTCTCTGTGTAGCCTTTTGCCTCCTGTGATTTATGAGAGGCTAGTCTATGTCTGCTCCTTCTTTGTCTCCCCACAGAATTTATCAGAGAAACAATCACTTTTTGCCCTTATTCTGTATCTTAGAAAGACTGAGGATTGGTGAGGGTAGGAAGCACTTATCTGGAATACTTGATTAATGTCAACATTGAACCAAAGGGTTTTTTTTTCCTACTTAAAAACTTTAAAAAAGGTTTTTTTTAACTATTATGTGTATATAATTATATATGGAATTATCTGTAATGTATGTATATGTACACATTTTACAGATATATGTGTATACATATATAATATATAAATATTTATATATAAATAGATGATAAATATATTTAATATATAAACAAGCTATTTAATATAGTTATGACACAGAACACATACATTATATATTACATATCATTATAATTACATATAATATATAAATACCAATATTTTTATATATTAATTGTAATATAAGTTCATTATATATCATGTATAGTGTAATTATATATATACATATTTTATCTATGTCTAATATATTTAATATAAATGCATTGTTTATACATAGATTTATATATTATAATCATAATATATATTAAAATATGGTATATTTTAAAATCTTACATATTTTATATATAATTATAATATAGAATGCATTATAATGATGTATTAAAATATATATTATATATTAATAATATATAATTTATTTTATAATTTAATATATAACATATATGATTTAATATATAAATTATATACTTGAATATATATTCTATTTCTCATATATAAAAAGGACTGGGGATATAGCTCAGTGGTAGAGTGCCTGGTTTCAATCCCCCATACCAAAATATATATGCTATATTTTAATATATAATATATCATGCATTTATAATATAATCTGCAAAAACATATTATGATCATAAATATATATATTATGATTGCTCATATAACATTATTAAAATAATTTAAATAATATATATACATTTATTCTGCCTCTGTCTCTCGTGAAGAACAATGAGAAGGTGAATGTGAAAACAATATGAAAGAGTACAATGCTACAGAATGATAATGACTCGACCTGGGATGAGAAACTGCATTCACTCCATTGATTTGCTCACTCATTTGTCAAAGAGCAGTGCTTTGCCCTCTAGCATACATTGTGCTAAACACCAGGAGCAGAGCCCCATGTGCAGTGAACCCCCTTTTCTGGGAACGCCATGAGCTTGCAGGGAGTGGACACTTCCTCTTTTTTTCTCCACAGACCCAGAGAGCCCTTTCTCTCCAGTTCCAGAAAGTGTGCGGCTGGTTGATGGCCCTGGGCGTTGCAAGGGGCGAGTGGAGGTACAGCACCAGGGCCAGTGGAGCACCGTGTGCAAAACAGGCTGGAACCTCCGGGCCGCCAAGGTGGTGTGCCGGCAACTGGGATGCGGCAGGGCCCTCCTGACCCAAAGCCACTGTAACAAGGCTGTCCAGGGCCAAGGACCCATCTGGATGAGTGAGATATCCTGCTCAGGACGAGAAGCAACTCTTCAGGATTGCCCCTCTGGGCCTTGGGGGAGGCACAACTGCACCCACGAAGAGGACACCTGGGTGGAATGTGAAGGTGATGGAAATGTGATGCTTATACATTCAGAGTCCAGGTTTATTCATAGATGTGATTCATGGAATTCCATTCAAACATTAGTCACCAGAACTACTCATGTGCTAGAGGATTATGGCAAACTTATTGTGCTGTCAATTCTTTTCTCTTAAAATGGCAATTATAATAACTGCCTTTTAGTTCTGGGCATGGTGGTTCACACCTGTAATCCCATCTACGTGGAAGGCTGAGGCAGGAGGATCCCAAGTTCAAGGCCAACCTGGGCAACTTAGCTCACTGTCTCGAGATAAAAAGTGAAAAGGACTTTGAATGTAGCTCAGTTGTAGCGCACCACTGGTTCAATCCCCAGTAACAAAAGAAAAAAAAAAGAAAAAAGAACAAAAAAAGTTTTTTTAAATAACTGCTTTTGTATGTGAAATACTTAAAATGTTTTAAGCAATATTATGCATTATATTAATATGAACTGTTAATATCCTGAATTATATGATAGAGCAGAGCAATTACTCTGTATCTGTTGAGTTCTTCAATTTTTAAAAAAAACTAACAGAAAGTCAATCAGAAATATTAGATTTATAAAATAGGTGGGGGAAGCAAAAAAAGATTACTTGGGCCACAGGGACTGAAACTTGATGGAGCAGGGGAGAGCAACTGCAGTCACAGAAACACACGTGGAGGGTTCCCAATGTGCTGATGGAGTTTGGTGAGGATGCAGATGATCTTATTTTTACTCTTTTCCCTTTTTCCCTCCAACTCCAACTTCCTCTTCCATCCTGCAGATGCCTTTGACCTGAGGCTGGTAGGAAGAGATAATCAATGCTCTGGGCGACTGGAGGTGCTGCACAAGGGCATGTGGGGCTCTGTCTGTGATGACGGATGGGGAGAAAAGGAGGACCAAGTGGTGTGCAAGCAGCTGGGCTGTGGCAAGTCCCTCTCTTCATCCTCCAAAGCCCGGAAAACCTACGGCCCTGGGGTTGGCCGCATCTGGCTGGATGATGTTCGTTGCTCAGGGCAAGAGCAGTCCCTGGAGCAGTGCAAGCATAGGTTTTGGGGGTATCATGACTGCACCCACAAAGAAGATGTGGAAGTGATCTGCTCAGGTAAGGCCTATAGACGGAGTTCACAGGACTGGCCTGGAGAACAATGAAGGCAGAAGGGTTTGTAGGGTGGACTCTGGGGATAAGGGTGGCTCCCTGTGCTGCAGAGCTGCTCACAATCATTACTTACTCTGTGTCTATTTGCAGGTATAGGGCTGAGGCTTTCTGATATGGTGTTTTTGTTTTGATTTTGTTTTTTCTTTTTTCTGGAGGAATTGGGCTAAGATATAGTAAAAAAAATATAGTTTGTGTTTTGAAAATTATTTGATCAACATCCTTATATTAAGTGTGAATAAAGTTATGAGAGGATATAAGTAACTTTTCAAAATCATCAAGGCATGGTGGTGCATACTTGTAATCCCAACAGCTCCAGAGGCTGAGGCAGGAGCATCGTGAGTTCAAAGCCAGCCTCAGCAAAAGCAAGACGCTAAGTGACTCAGTGAGACCCTGTATCTAAATAAAATACAAAATAGGGCTGGGGCTAGGGCTCAGTGGGCCCATGCCCCTGAGTTCAATCCTTGGTACCCTCCCCACCCCCCAAAAAATCATCAAAATTGTTTTCAAATCATATAGCAGAACTACAACAACCCATCTTTACTTTCAATCCAGGATTAGTTCTCTTACATGACTTCAATCCTCAAATGCTAATTCTATGGCAGATGGTCCCACCTCATTCTTTTGATTGTTACTCCCCAGATTTTATTTTCAGTGTCAGCGAGGCTATGGTAGGGGGCACTTGGAGAATGTCCATGAGAGTCTTATTGGAGAGGATAAGACCTGAAATAGACCCCTTTAGGGAGTATGGAGCAGGAAGCCCTGTCCCAACTTGGGCCCGGGAGTTCAAGTGTAGCCTCTGGGTGGCTGACTTAAGAGAGCCACAAATCTGAAGCCCATTCATGGAATTAGGGAGGAGACCCCACTGTGCAAGCCTCCTTGGCTAAGCTACTAACTCTGCAACTAGGTAAGAGCTGATATTTAATCAAGAAATGTGGGGAACAGTTAATGCCAAGGAAAGGATAGATTTAGTTAATAGGCCAAAGTTTAAATCTTGCTGTTGCTACTTTGAAATTGCTAAATTTTATGTAGCATCTAAATTACTCTGAACCTCAGTGTTTTCATCTGTAAAAGAGAAAGACACTGTCCCTTTACCTCAAAGACGTTTGTGTGAGAATAAGACATGAGTACAGTTAGCCTTCTGTTTCCATGGGTTTCATCTCTGCAACTATGAGCTGAAAATACATATCTGATGTGTCACCAGTTTTATTTCTGGTACATTTGGGCCATTTATTCCATATTGATGTTCCTTTGAAATATAATGAAGGATTCAACTAGCCTATTGAAAAAAAGAAATTACCTCCATCCTGAACAAGTACAGGATTTTCTTATCATTATTCCCTAAAAAATATAGTATAGTGTAACAATTATTTACATGCCATTTACATTGTCGTGGGTATTACAAACAACCTAGAGATTTAGAATATAGGGGAGGATGTGCTTCAGTTACATGAAAATTTTTACAATATCATTTTACATAAGGGTTTAGAGTCACCTGTGGCTTTTTTGGTATCCTTAAGGCACCAATTTTCTGTGGTTACAGAGGAACAACTGAACTGTTTGTGCCTCACATGGGAGCTGGTTGAATTTGTCCCTGGATACTGCATCAGATTCTGACCCAGTTGACATCAGTGTGGGATATCTATGTAGCTTAGCTCTTTCCTATTCTGAGCACCAGTCTGCTTCCTTAGCTAATTTAGTTTGAATAGAACAATTCCTTCCAGACCTGTCCCCATTCCTTACTGCATATTCCTCTTCTCTTTACAGGATAGTATCCTGGCCTTGATGCTTGACCTGGTTCCTGCTGGTCCCATGTGCCCCCTGCTTGTCCCCCTGGGCCCTGATTATCCTAGTGGTCATGCTGGGCCTCAGAGTTAAGCCACCACCCTCCTTCAGTCTCCCGGGAGTCTGAATGCCATGGAGACACCTTGCTCTCTCAGGGTAGAGCACTCGATGTGATGCCTTGAGACATGAGTTGTTGAGTTTCCCTGCTGGGAAAGATGAGTTTAGCTGCCCCAGGCTCTCCGCTCACACCTTGGCATTGGTCCTGGCCTTCTCTGCCTCTTCTCAACCTGCCTGGAATCCTCAGACCTACCACTCTGTCCAAAAGTGCAGGCCCTTACTAAGGCAAGATGAAAGGAAGGAAACAACTGAGGGAAAATTTTAAAGGAAGTGTGTGTAGAAAAATTTTTGGAACTGGGGTGGGGAGGGTGTGACAGAGACTTTTTGAAATCTTCTTCTCAAGCTTCAACAGATCATAACAATAACCCCTCTCACTTCTCTGCCAGCTCTTTAAGAGCGTAGCAGAGTAGCAATCTGTAGTCCTGAACTTTTTCACAACGTCACAAAAAAGATATTTCACCTTCTGACTGTTCCCATAAAATACTTCTGTCATCTATCCTGGTACAACCTGCCAATGCAGTTGGCATTTAACAAAAGGAATCTCAGAAATGCATTTTACTTTATCCAAGAAAAACTCTTATTGGTTTCTGGGAAAAGGTTGGGAGAGAGGCAGACAGAGGTTGGGAGAGCTACAGTTGTGTCTCATGCCAATCAGAAAGTTCCATTTTCATTTTATTAATGGAGATATGTAAACCTAAGGTATGTAATGACACTAAGGAGAGAATCAAGATTTAACTGTAAAAAATCAGCAACTGTGGACTCAGAGGCTAAGTTCATACTTACTTTATGGTGAGGATTACACTGTGTAATAAACCAGATCTTGCAGTTACCACAGTTGTCTGGGTGATGTGCTCTTTCTGCTCATGGGAGGCAGGTATGTCCTGCATTTTAGGCAGGATTAGGTAAAAGAGAACCTGCCTGTAAATGCAACCACATGTGTCATATAGCTCTCCTCTGGGTGGGAAACTTTTCTCCTCTGTCCTGCTCCAGCTTGAAGCTAAAAGTCAGTTCTGCCACTCTTGTACTTTTTGAGAAAAATATTTTATTTTGATTAATGTGTATTAATTGTACTTATTAGTGGACTTCAGTGTGAAATTTCAACACATGCATGCAGTATGCACTGATCAAATCCAACCTCCCTTTTATCCACCTTCCCATCCACTTCCCAACTTTTAGTAATCACTACTTTACCTTCAGGTCAACTGTTTTCAGCTTCCAACCTAAGAGAGAACATGTGGTACTTTTCTGTGTCTGCTTATTTCACTTAACATAATGTCTCCTTGTTCCATGTATTTTGCTGCAAATGACAGGACTTTATTCTTCTTTATTACTGAATAATACACTCTTCTGTGTGTGTGTGTGTGTATTTGCATATGTGTGTGCGCACATGCACGTGTATGCCATATTTTCTTTAACCTTTCATCTATAAATAGGCAACTAGACTGATTCCATATTTTAGCTAATGTGAATGGTGCTGTATCTCGTTGGTATGCTGAGTTCATTTTCTTTGGCTATATACCCAGAAGTCAGTAGCATTTTTATGTATCAATAACAAACTTGCTGAGAAAGAAATAATGAAAGCAATCTCATTCATAATAACTACAAAAAATAACTTTAACCAAGAAAGAAAAACATCCATATAATGAAAAACACAAAAACCATTGAAAAAAATTGAAGAAGACACAACAAAATGGAAAGACCCCACATGTTCATGAACTGGAAAAATTAATATTGTTAAAATGACCATAATACCCAAAGTGATTAAAGATTCAAAATACTAGCCAACATACACAGCAAAGTTCCAGTGACATTCTTCATAGAACTAGAAAAAATAATCCTAAAATTCATGTGGCAGCACAAAAGACCCCAAACAGCCAAAGCTATCAAGAATAAAAGGGAAAAGGCAGGAGACACCATAATACCTGATTTCAAAACACACTCTGAAACAGCATGGTACTGGCATAAAAGTTCCACTTTTGCACTCTGACTGACACATGTCTAATAATCTGACTTTGATGTCATGTTTTCTAATCCAAAATCTTGTTTTGCTTTTCTTCAAATCAGTGTAAGCATATTTCTAACCTAGAACCACACTGCACTCTAGTACCTGATGATGACTAATTCTACTGGAATAATTCAATTATTAAGACAAAAGAGCAAGTGGGAGGAGAGTACAGTGGAATAG
Organism: Sciurus vulgaris; assembly: GCF_902686455.1. NCBI lineage: Eukaryota > Metazoa > Chordata > Mammalia > Rodentia > Sciuridae > Sciurus > Sciurus vulgaris. The sequence goes on along the minus strand of NC_136461.1, from coordinate 118,528,314 downwards.
AAGGAGAGTGGGAAGGCAGAGCCCAGCACCTGAATGGGAGCCAGGAGACAAGGCTGTGATTCCTGTCACTATCTGTCCTAGAGTACTCACTCATAGTCCTAGGTTTTATCCAAGCATACAAAAACACTGAATAGAGAAAAAATTCTGGCATGGAATTTCAGGATGAAATAGTGGGGTCTCATAAAAAATAAGTCTCCAAAGAAGTACATGGAAGTGATACCATTTGGTGACAAAGATTTGCTCATTCATTATGTTGAAGGTATGCTTATCATGTTTATTTTCTGCCTTACTCTGATAAGAAGTGTCAGAGAGGCTACTAACAGAAGGAAGCTAGAGTCTTCCATATAGGTTGTGGGATTCCATGACTGTTAATGATACTGGAGAGTGTTTTTGCCTCCCGACTAACTATTCCATTGTAGTTCAAATTGTTAAATGAATATTTAAGAACTAGCATGGGAAAATAAGTAGAGAAACATAGTTTCTTAGAAAAGAAAAAAATAGAAAACCTAAGCAGACATTTTGGGATCTATTCTGTTACTCAAATATACTTTTGTCTTTACATGATCAGCTCTTACAGGTCTTCCTAATTTTCCCTACAGACTAAAATCCTGTACCTCTAATCTATGAGCGTGCTAAACTGCCTTGATTGAGTCATTGAAAAGTATCTTTATGCTTAGTGGAGAAGAATGTTATAATTTCACAAAAATAATTTTGGTTTCCTTCTAATTTCTACAATAAAATTTGTTTAGTAAAATTCCAACCCATAAGACTCCTGGGAACCAACCTTAAAAATGCTTGTGCCAGAGACAGTGTTTTAGTTTTTTTTTTTTTTCCAAAAGACCTGACAGGAATAATTTTAGAGGAGGAAAAGTTTATCTGGGGTTCATGGTTTCAGAGGTCTCAGTCCACAGATGGCCAACTCCATTCCTCAGGGCCCAAGGTGAGACAGAACATCATGGCAGAAAGATGTAATGGAGGAAAGTAGTTGGGAACATGACTTCAGGAAGGAGAGAAAGAGAGAGAGAGAGAGAGAGAGAGAGAAAGGGGAAGAGAGAGAGAGAGAGAGAGAGAGAGAGAGAGAGAGAGAGAGAGAGAGAGAGAGAGAGAGAGAGAGAGAGAGAAAGACTGTCCTTAGCAGGGACAAACTATATACCCCAAAGGAACCTCACAATGACCCACCTCCTCCAGCCACATGTTACCTGCCTACAGTTAGCATCCTGTTAATCCCTATCAGAGAATTAATGCACTGATTAGGTTAAAGTTTTCATAACCCAATCATTTCACCTAGCATTTTCTTTCTCACACTTGAGCTCTTGGGGGACTTCGTAGCTAAACAATAACAGAGTGAATCTCACACTGAAAGCAAGATCCAATGGCATCCTGAGAGAGTGTTAGAAATTCTAATAAGAATGTTATCATCGTTGGAGGAAACTAAAAAGCTGAAAAATAAAGCTGGTGCTGGCCTGCAGCACTGCGCAAAGAATATCACTGCCCGGTCTTGGTGTCCAATGTGGAAATGGATGAAGTAGTCCATCAGAGTTCAAAGAGACGAGCATAGTGACACTACTGTGAAGGCTCACACGTAGTCATGTTCTCTTCTTCCTGGACACGCCACTAGTCTAGCTTCCCTGCTTTCTTGAATCTAGGTGGCTAGATGTTAAGTTCTCACAATGGAAGTGATTTGTGACATATTCACATCAAAACAGTTGGCAGACACTTCCCTTCACCATGAACTTTCTCTCCCTGTCTGCTGACTGACTGGAGAGAATTCCAAGTACATATAAGGGAGCTGAGCCCAAAGATGGAGGAGTCTGATCTCTGAATGAGTAGATGAAGCCAGAGTATCTCACCCAAACTCAGCCAACTGTGACACTAAGAGGAAAGAGACATGGTTTGTAATAGACCACTCAGAGATCAGGATGGTATATTTCCAGTATGTATACCAGCTTACTCTAACAAAGAGATAAAGATTTTTTGAAAAATCAATTGCATTGCTTCAAGGCTCACCAAATAACTTTCTGGTCATCATTTGACTTTCTTGAAAACCTGTAAACATATTTGCTAATCAGGAAATGTGATACCATTCCTATTTATATTTTCACTATAGATTAATTATATTTTTGATACATATTTATAGGTCTCCTAAGTCCACTAAAAACTATACCAACTACGTCCATGGAGAGATCTTCACAAATGCTTTTAAACGACCCAGTCCTCCCTCCTGGCAACAACTGGTTGATACCAAGAGTGGGCATCCATCCCAAGCTGGATCAATTTGTCCTTTCCAGGAACTGGGAACTGTGACCAAAATTAGATTCGTTTCTACAAGTAGCCAAATCTTTAATAGGTTAGCCTCAGAACTGGGGGAGGACATTCCTCACATTCTACATGGATCAAAGAACCAGAGGAAGTCTTTTCACAGAGATAAATAATAATGAAATATGTACAGAGAGCAACATGCACTAGAGACACAGACATCCTGGACAGTATTTCCATTTCTTTTCTTTTGCTAGGATTCAACAGCATTCTTGGCATTATGTTCTGTGCCAAATGGCTGGCTGTTTATAGTAATTTAAACAAATTTTTTTTGAGTTATGCTGGTTTTTGTGCTTCCAATCAAAAAAACCACAGCCAGTTTACTTATTTTTAAGTTAATAAAGTCATAATTTACCTATCTTTTGTAAGGTTGATTGTATCAACCCAGTTACTAGGAATAAATAAATTTCCATTACATTTATAAAATCAAACTTACAGATCTGAAAACATGAGAAACAGAGTCTACAATAGAGGTACCACTTCAAGATGTTATTCTTGAGTGCCCCTGGTTGTACAGAGGTCCAATCTATCTGTTCTACATAGGTGAAATTTGAAGTTCATCACCTCCATATTAAAAATAAATTGATTAAAGATCCAATGAAGTTGGGTTATAGAAACTAAACAACTCAGAAGCGACATGCTTTCTGCCTCTTCTGTTGGAAAGGTTCTCTTCAACTTTGCTATCTGGTGAACTTCAAGAGTGATTAGAAGTTGTAGTAATTTAAATTGGGTAATTAGAAGTTGATGTAATTTAAATCAGGTTACAAAACTTTGCTTAGATTCCTCTGAAAGCTTCCCCTTGTGCAAATGTCCTACTTTGGCTTAAGAGCCTCTGCATGACCTGCCCCTGCCTACTCCCCCAATCTTATCTCCTACAAGCATGCCTCATTTTACTGTGCTTTCCTTTATTGTGTTATCCAGATATTGTTTTACTTTTTCTTTGTACAAATTGAAGATCTGTGGCAACCCTGCATTGAACAAGTTCATTGTTTTAATTTTCCCAGCAGCTCAGATGATCGTTAGCATTTTGTGGCAATAAAGCATTTTTTATTAAGGCACATCCATTGCTTTTTAGACATACTTGCTATTGTATACTTTTTTTTTTAATAATGTATTTTTTTATTGTAAACAAATGGGATACATATTGTTTCTCTGTTTGTACATGGCGTAAAGGCATACCATTTGTGTAATCATAAATTTACATACAGTAATGTTGTTTGATTCATTCTGTTATTTTTTCCCTTCCCCCCACCCCTCCCACCCCTCTTTTCCCTCTATACAGTCCTTCCTTCCTCCATACTTGCCCCCCTCCCTAACCCTAACTCTAACCCTAACACTAACCCTTCCCTCCCCCCATTATATGTCATCATCCACTTATTAGTGATATCATTCGTCCTTTGGCTTTTTGAGATTGGCTTATCTCACTTAGCATGATATTCCCCAATTTCATCCATTTGCCTGCAAATGCCATAATTTTATCATTCTTTATGGCTGAGTAATATTCCATTGTATATATATACCACAGTTTCTTGATCCATTCATCAATTGAAGGACATCTAGGTTGGTTCCACAGTCTGGCTATTGTGAATTGAGCAGCTATGAACATTGATGTGGCTGTATCTCTGTAGTATGCTGATTTTAAGTCCTTTGGGTATAGGCCAAGGAGTGGGATAGCTGGGTCAAATGGTGGTTCCATTCCAAGTTTTCTAAGGAATCTCCACACTGCTTTCCAGAGTGGCTGCACTAATTTGCAGCCCCACCAGCAATGTATGAGTGTACCTTTCTCCCCACATCCTCGCCAACACCTGTTGTTGCTCGTATTCTTGATAATCGCCATTCTAATTGGGGTGAGATGGAATCTTAGGGTGGTTTTGATTTGCATTTCTCTTATTACTAGAGATGTTGAACATTTTTCCATATGTTTGTTGATTGCTTGTAGATCTTCTTCTGTGAAGTGTCTATTCATTTCCTTAGCCCATTTGTCGACTGGATTATTTGTATTCTTAGAGTAGAGATTTTTGAGTTCTTTATAGATTCTGGAGATTAGCGCTCTATCTGAAGTATGATTGGCAAAGATATTCTCCCACTCTGTAGGCTCTTTCTTCGCATTGCTGATAGGTTCCTTTGCTGAGAGAAAGCTTTTTAGTTTGAATCTATCCCAGCTATTGATTCTTGCTTTTATTTCTTGTGCTATGGGAGTCCTGTTAAGGAAGTCTGGTCCTAAGCCGACATGTTGAAGATCTGGACCTACTTTTTCTTCTATAATCTGCAGGGTCTCTGGTCTGATTCCGAGGTCCTTAATCCATTTTGAGTTTAGTTTCGTGCATGGTGAGAGATATGGGTTTAATTTCATTCTGTTGCATATGGATTTCCAATTCTCCCAGCACCATTTGTTGAAGAGGCTATCTTTTCTCCATTGCATATTTTTGGCACCTTTGTCTAGTATGAGAAAGTTGTATTTATTTGGGTTTGTGTCCATGTCCTCTATTCTGTACCATTGATCTACCTTTCTATTTTGGTACCAATACCATGCCGTTTTTGTTACTATTGCTTTGTAGTAGAGTTGAAGAGCTGGTATTGCGATACCCCCTGTTTCACTCTTCCTGCTAAGGATTGCTTTAGCTATTCTGGGTTTCTTATTCTTCCAGATGAATTTCATAATTGCTTGCTCTATTTCTGTAAGGTACACAATTGGGATTTTAATTGGAATTGCATTGAATTTGTATAGCACTTTAGGTAGTATGGCCATTTTGACAATATTAATTCTTCCTATCCAAGAACATGGAAGATCTTTCCATCTTCTAAGGTGCTCTTTAATTTCTTTCTTCGGTGTTCTGTAGTTCTCATTGTAGAGGTCTTTCACCTCTTTTGTGAGATTGATTCCCAAGTATTTTATTTTTTTCGAGGCTCTTGTGAATGGGATAGTTTTCCTAATTTCTCTTTCTGAAGATTCATCACTTATGTATAAAAATGCATTGGATTTATGAGCATTGATCTTGTAACCTGCTATTTTACTGAATTCACTTATGAGTTCTAAGAGTTTTCTGGTGGAATTTCCAGGTTCCTCTAAATATATAATCATGTCATCAGCGAACAGGGATAGTTGAGTTCTTCTTTTCCTATTCGTATCCCTTTAATTTCTTTGGTTTGTCTAATTGCTCTGGCTAGAGTCTCAAGAACGATGTTGAATAGAAGTGGTGAAAGAGGGCATCCCTGCCTTGTTCCAGTTTTTAGGGAGAATGTTTTCAGTTTTTCTCCATTTAGAATGATATTAGCCATGGACTTAGCATAAATGGCCTTTACAATGTTAAGGAATGTTCCCACTATCCCTATTTTTTCTAGTGTTTTGAGCATGAAGGGGTGCTGTATTTTATCAAATGCTTTTTCTGCATCTATTGAAATAATCATGTGATTCTTGACTTTAAGTCTATTGATATGGTGAATGACATTTATTGATTTCCGGATGTTGAACCAACCTTGCATCCCTGGGATGAAACCCACTTGATCATGGTGCACTATCTTTTTAATATGTTTTTGTACGCGATTTGCTAAAATTTTGTTGAGAATTTTTGCGTCGATGTTCATTAAGGATATTGGTCTGAAATTTTCTTTCATTGATGAGTCTCTGTCTGGTTTAGGTATCAGTGTGATATTGGCTTCATAGAATGAGTTTGGGAGGGTTCCCTCCTCTTCTATTTTATGGAATACTTTGAGAAGTATTGGAATGAGCTCTTCTTTAAAGGTTTTGTAGAACTCGGCTGAGAACCCATCTGGTCCCAGACTTTTCTTTGTTGGTAGGCTTTTGATGACTTCTTCTATTTCAGTACTTGAAATTGGTCTATTTAAATTGTTTATGTCCTCCTCGTTCAGTTTAGGCAATTCATATGTCTCTAGAAACCTGTTGATGTCTTCGAAATTTTCTATTTTGTTGGAGTATAGATTTTCAAAATAGCTTCTAATTATGTTTTGTATTTCAATCCTGTCTGTTGTGATATTTCTTTGTTCATTACGAATTTTAGTGATTTGGGTTTTCTGTCGTCTTCTCTTTGTTAGTGTGGGTAAAGGTTTATCAATTTTGTTTATTTTTTCGAAGAACCAACTATTTATTTTGTCAATTTTTTGTATTGTTTCTTTTGTTCCAATTTCATTGATTTCAGCTCTGAGTTTAACTATTTCCTGTCTTCTACTACTTTTGGTGCTGGTCTGTTCTTCTTTTTCTAGGGCTTTGAGCTGTAGTGTTAGGTCGTTTATTTGTTGAATTTTACCTCTTTTATTAAATGGGCTCCATGAAATAAATTTCCCTCTAAGTACTGCTTTCATAGTGTCCCAGAGATTTTGATATGATGTTTCTTTGTTCTCATTTACCTCTAAGAATTTTTTAATATCCTTCCTAATATCTTCTGTTATCCATTCATCATATAATAGCATATTGTTTAATCTCCAGATGTTGGAATAGTTTCTGTGTTTTACTCTTTCATTTATTTCTAACTTCAATCCATTATGATCTGATAGAATACAAGGCAGTGTCTCTATCTTCTTGTATTTGCTAACATTAGCTTTGTGGCATAATATATGGTCTATTTTAGAGAAGGATCCATGTGCTCCTGAGAAGAAAGTGTATTCGCTCTTGGTTGGATGGTATATTCTATAAATGTCCGTTAAGTCTAAATTATTGATTGTGTTATTGAGATCTATGGTTTCTTTGTTCAATTTTTGTCTGGAAGATCTGTCCAGTGGTGAGAGAGGCATGCTAAAATCACCTAGTATTATTGTGTTATGGTCTATTTGGTTTCTGAAATTGAGAAGGATTTGTTTGACATACATGGATGAGCCACTGTTTGGGGCATAGATGATTATGATTGTTATATCTTGCTGATTTATGCTTCCCTTAAGCAGTATGAAATGACCTTCTTTATCCCTTCTGACTAACTTTGGCTTGAAGTCCACATTATCGGAAATGAGGATGGATACTCCAGCTTTTTTGCTGAGTCCATGTGCATGGTATGTTTTTCCCCATCCTTTCACCTTTAGTCTATGGGTATCTTTTTCTATGAGGTGAGTCTCTTGTAGGCAACATATTGTTGGATCCTTCTTTTTTATCCAATCTGCCAGTCTATGTCTTTTGATTGATGAATTCAGGCCATTAACATTCAGGGTTATTATTGAGGTATGATTTGGTTTCCCGGTCATATGATTCATTTTTAAATTTTATTTATTTATTTATTTGACACAACTTGGTTCCTCCTTTATTTGACAATTCCTTTAGGATAATTCCTCCCTTTGCTGATTTGCTTCTTTGTTTCTCATCTCTTCCTCATGGAATATTTTGCTGAGAATGTTCTGTAATGCTGGCTTTCTTTTTGTAAATTCTTTTAGCTTTTGTTTATCATGGAAGGATTTTATTTCATCGTCAAATTTGAAGGTAAGTTTTGCTGGGTATAAGATTCTTGGTTGGCATCCATTTTCTTTCAGGGCTTGAAAAATGTTGTTTCAGGCCCTTCTAGCTTTTAGGGTCTGGATTGAAAAATCTGCTGATATCCGTATTGGTTTCCCCCTGAATGTAATTTGATTCCTCTCTCTTGCGGCCTTTAAAATTCTGTCTTTATTTTGTATGTTGGGCATTTTCATTATAATGTGCCTTGGTGTGGGTCTGTTGTAATTTTGTATATTTGGAGTCCTATAAGCCTCTTGTACTTGATCTTCCATTTCATTCTTCAGATTTGGGAAATTTTCTGATAGTATTTCATTGAATAGATTGTTCATTCCTTTGGTCTGTTTCTCTAAGCCTTCCTCAATTCCAATAATTCTCAAATTTGGCCTCTTCATGATATCCCATAGTTCTTGGAGATTCTGTTCATGATTTCTTTCCATCTTCTCTGTTTGTTCAACTTTGTTTTCAAGGTTAAATATTTTATCTTCAATGTCTGAGGTTCTGTCTTCCAGGTGTTCTATTCTATTGGTTATGCTTTCTATGGAGTTCTTAATTTGGTTTATTGTTTCCTTCATGTTAAGGATTTCTGTTTGGTTTTTTTCAATATCTCTAACTCTTTATTGAAATGATCTTTTGCTTCCTGTATTTGCTCTTTTAACTGTCGATTGGTGCGATCATTCAATGCTTGCATTTGCTCTTTCATCTCATCATTCAGTGCGTGCATTTGCTCTTTCATCTCATCGTTTGCTTCCCTGATCATTTTAATTATGTACATTCTGAACTCCTTTTCTGTCATTTCTTCTGCCATGCTGTCATTGGGTTTTATTGATGTAACATCTAGATTTGTTTGCGGCATTTTCTTTCCTTGTTTTCCCATATTATTCAGGTATCAGTGGACTGCTGAGATATTGCAGATTTCCTCTATTGACTTACAATGTCTTTGAAGATTTCTATATATATATCCCCTCTTAGCCTTCAGTAGGCTGAAGTCTTGGAGAAAGTTGATAATGTGGTGCGCCACAAAGAAGCTGCCTCTCTAGGAGTGGTGGCCTTCAGGTGGGGTATATTCCCTGCTAGTGGGCAGAGATGCCTCCACTTGTTGACCAATGGTCATCTAAAGGGGAACTAGGCTGCGGGCTGAGGCAAGGCCTGTTTGGGCCTGTGTCTCTGGTTTTACCGTCCTTGTGGGGAAACCTCACCCGGCAGGGAAGACTCACCCGGTGGGGAGGTCTCGCTGGTCAGTTCCCCTCCTAGAGGTTCCCCTCAATTTACAGCTACCGCCTGGGCTGGGCTGCCGTCCTCTGTAAAGTTCCCAGGGGCCCGGCCCTACCTCTTGGGCCTGGGAGCCTCACCCTTCGCAGATGAATCTCCTTAGGCTGCCCCTCCTCAGAGAATCTGCCCGCAGGCCTGGAACCTTCGCTCCGCCCTAAGCGTGTCTCTGTGCGGCTCTTCCACCAAGAAGCCGCCTAGATCCTGGGACCCTGCTCTGCACCTAATTGCCTGGCTATGCGGCCCCTCCTGTGAGCAGCCACCTGGGGGACCCGTACAATTGCTCTGCGTACCAGAGACCCGCCGCACGCCTCTTCCTCCAGACAGCCGCCCAGTATTTCGGTGGGGTCACTAGGAGTCCAAGAAACTCACTGCGTGCCTCCTCCTCCCACCAACCACCCGTAGCCCTGGGCAATCAATCACTCCGAGTCGAAGTGACCCTCCCCGTTCCTCCTCCTCCTCCAGGTAACCCCCCGCTTGTTCAAGAGTGGTCGCTCTGAGTGACTCTGAATCCACGTGACCCTCTGCACGCCTCCTCTGGGCAGCCGCCTGGACCTCTGGTGCAGCCACTCGAGACCAAGCGACCCACCGCGCTTCTCCTCCAGGCAGCCCCCCTGTGTTCAGGAGCGGTCGCTTGAAGTCCAAACAACTCACCACTCGCCTTCTCCTCTGAGCAGCTGCCTGGAGCTCTAATGCAGTCACTGCGAGTCCAAATGACCTGCCACGCTCCTCCTCCTCCTCCTACTCCTCCGGGCAGGCCCCGGTGCTCAGAAGTGGTCTGAGTCCAAACAGCTCACCACGCCACTTCTCCTCTGGCAACCGCCTGTAGCTCTGGTGTAGTCACTCTGAATCCAAGCGGCCACGCTCCTCCTCCTCCTCCTCCTCAGGGCAGGAGTGTTCAGAAGTGGTCGCTCTGAGTCCAAACAGCTCTCCTCGCTGCTCCTCCCCTAGGCAGCCGCCGGAGCCCCAGTGGTTGCTCCGAGTCCCAGCGCTGTGCTGAGCGGCCTCCTCTCCAATGCTCCCAGTTGTCCGAGTTCACTGCTCCAGCGGGAGGAGGGGCGTCTCGCCAGCAGCTCTACTTCACAAAGTTCCCTGCGTTCTGGGACTACCGCCCCATCCGGGACGCCTCCCCAATGGGAGAGACTCACCCGGCTCCTTTCAGTTGGTCCTAAGTCTCTCAATATCTCCTCTTTTGACTCCTGAGTCCTGGAGCAACATGAAATGCAGCCACCCTCTAGGCCACCATCTTGAAAACCGCTATTGTATACTTAATAGACTACAGTATAGCATGACCATAACTTTTATATGCACTGGGAAACCAAAAACTTCATGTAACTTACTTTATTATTACTTTTTTTATTGTTGTGATCTGAAACCAAACCCAAACTCTCAGTATCTCCAAAGTATGCCTCTTCTATCAGCTCATTCCAGTCATATGGGTTTTCTATCCCTTACTAGACACACCAGATTTACTGACCTGTGGTAAATCTTCCAGAGGAATAGGTTTGGGCAGAGCAACTATCAGAAGCTCTGTTTGAACATATTGAGTCTGATGCAGATTAAACCTCCATGTGGAGATGTTCATTAAAAGTTTAGGGGAGAAGTTTGACCTTGCAGATTAGAGTCTGAGAAATCTTTGTATTTACATGGTATTCAGAGTCACAAGACTGGGGGACTTCAGTTACAAGAAAATGATTGAGACTGAAAAGAGAAGATCCAAGGACTGAGCTGAGCCCCTGGTCATCACAACATTCAGCTTGGAGTCCCTTAAGGCATGGATTTAGGTGCTAGATTTTAAGTAGATAGTAATTCCAGGAAATACTTATGAGGGACTGAGGAAGTGAATAGGAAAGGAAAAATAATCCAGGGAAGTGAGCATTAATGAGCTGGTTACTCCTGTGGAGAACTGGGTCTTCAGCACACTGGAAGTCTTCTGAGGCATTGTGTAGAAATTATTATTATTATTACTATTATTATTATTATTTGTAAAACATGGAATTTTTAAAAAATTAACTATCAATGGATATTTTATTTTATTTTATTTATATGTGGTACTGAGTATTGAACCCAGTGCCTCACAGCCAAACAAACGCTCTACCACTGAGCCACAACTCTAGCCCCAAAATTATTTCAAAATAAACTACACCACTGTCTTTTCTGGGTCTACAGATCCTGCGACTTCTCGGCCTCCATAATTTTGTAAACCAATTCCTAATTTCTTGATTTTTCTGATCACCCCTTCAAAGCATTAGCTGGTATTTTGTGTTCTGGTATTTGGTAATAATGGCTATACACTTTCCTTAGTTGGAACACTAAACCTGAATAGTTAGTCAATAAAAATTTTAACTTATTTTTTAATGTTCAAAAATATGTATTTATACACATACGGCAAGCTACTCCAGGCAGGACCACTAGTGGCCCAGATTTCAGGAATGGAGGTTTGGGTTACCCTGCCAAGAACCAGCACCAGATGAGGTGCTTATTGAAGGCAAAGGGCATAAAGACTGGGTAGAGCAAGGAAGTAACTATAAATACCAGCTATGACCATGTGACCAGTTACTGAGCTGGGGAAGATAAATGTTTTGAACGCTCCCTCTCATTTTGTCATGAATATGTATTCGTGTGTGTATGTGTGTGTGTAAGAGAGGGAGGGAAAATAAAGATATTTGACATATACACAGTATCTCTGCTTTCCTATCATTCTTATTCTTTTATCCTGTAACACAAAATGTATTACTTATTATCACAATATTTAAGTATAGTTGAATTTGCATGAAGTTTTAACTCACTCAAGGACCTTACCTCCTCTTTAGAGTTAGAGGCTAGAGTGTTTTCAGTTTTTTGCAAAATACTTTTATCATGTTAGGTAGAATGAGGGCTTCATTATTGTCTTTATTTAGAGATTAAGTAAGGTTTAAGGAGATGTGCAGCTAAATTGACAAGGGGTAGACTTGTAGTGGTTGATTTTATGTGTTGACTGCTGAGAGTCATGGGGTGTCCAGTTGTTCAATTAAACTTTATTTCTGGATGTGTCTGTGGGAATATTTCTGGATGAGATAAGTATTTTAATTGGAAGTTTCCATAGAGCAAACTGGGCTTCTTAAAGTCCTTCCCTAAACTCATGTTTTCAAAGACATTTCCCCTCTCTCATCAGATAATTAGGGACTACCTCCGTTATTTTCTTTCTTGTACTTTGACCTTGCCAGAGCTAATCTTATGTGTTTCTGGTATGAATTCATCAATCAAGTAAGATGTCTCCTTGATGATTTTTTTCCTGAGATATGTAGTGAAAAATCCCTAACTTTTATGGAAATATGAGAAGTGGAGAATATGTAGTCCCTACAGTACATAGCAGAGATCCAATTTTAAAAAGACTAATACTATTTTGGAAATAAAATCAAAGTGATAGCGCATGCTAATGCCCAGCTACAAATGCATTGTGCGATTTTGGTAACTTTGCTATGCTAACAAACCTCACTGGCATCTCATGACTCATAAAGTAAACTTTCATTTTTTGCCCAGGCAAATTGAGTGCTGCAAATCAGCCAAAAGTTTTGATGAACTCTGCTGGCCTAAGTTGGCTTGGATCTAGGGTGTGGTATCTGTTCAATTTTCATCTGGATTGAAGCAGCAGCCAAGCCAAACCATGCAACTTCAAGTCGATGTCTCGTTGGATGCATCAGATGCCTATACCAAGGCATCTTTTTTGCCCCAAATATGTTTCACAGCCAAGCCAAAGGTCAGTGAATCAGGGACATATATTTCTCCTAAAGAATACTTGAGAAGGTCATCTGACAATGAGAAAACATGTGTACTTCTTTTATAGGAAGGGGGCCAGTAGTTGGGAGCAATAATTTAATCTATTACAGTGCTGAGAAACCAATTTCTACTCTGAGTCACATTTTATCCATTCAAAAATTATGGGACAGTTCATTAGCTTCTGTATTAGGATTCTTTGGAGAAACATAACCAATAAGTATATATTTACAGTAAGCTCCCTATATTCATAGATTCTGCATCCACAGATTGAACCACCAGTGGATGCAGGTTAAATCTGCAATTGAAAGATTCAGAATAAAAACTTACATCTGAACTGAAAATTGCATCTGTCATTGTTCCCTAAACAATATAACTGCTATTCATATTCATATAGCATTCATATTATAGTGGGTATTATAATCCAGAGATTTTAAAATATAAAGGAGGCTATATAAGGTTGTATGCAAATACTATGCTATTGCATACAAGGGATTTAAACATCTGTGAATTTTTGTATCCATACAAGTCTGGAATTAAACCCCTATGGATACTGAGGAACAACTGTATATATATAGAGAAGGTTTGTTTCAAAGAATTGTCTTATGTGATTATGGAGGCTATTAGGTACAAAATCTGCAGGGTGGGTCAGCAACTGAAAATTAGGGATGAGCTGATGTTGCAGTTCAAGTGTGAAGGGAAGTCTGCTGTCACTGGGGGGAATGCCAGTCTTTTGTTCTTTCGGGCCTCCAACTAATTACATGAACTTCACCCACATTATGATGGTCAATCTGCTCTATCTGATGTCCACCAATCTAAATGCTAATACCAACTGACAGTTCATTAGCTTCTGTATTAGGGTTCTTTGGAGAAACATAACCAACAGAGTATATATTTACAGTAAGCTCCCTATATCCATAGATTCTACATCCACAGATTAAATCACCAGTGGATGCAGATTAAATCTCCAATTGAAAGATTCAGAATAAAAACGTGCATCTGAAATGCAATCATGGAAATATCCAGGATATGTGACCACATATTCGGACACCACAGTTCAACTGAGATAGCATATAAAAGTCACATCACAGCTTCCCCTGCAGCAGGCAAGCCCCAGCTTATGAGATAAGGTCAATGGTACCTCGTTCTCCAGACTCTTGTGCCTCAGCTTAGACTACCTCTGTGTTCTTATCACTGAATCATGGAGCAAAAGGTATGGCTCTTCCATGGACCCTTCAGATACATCTTCTGATGAGAATTCTTATCCTGATTGTGGGCCCCAGGGATGAACTCTGCTCACAGTCCTCTTCCCTGGGTGATGCTCTTATACTTGTTACCCCCAGAATCAGATTTTATCTCCATTTACTTCATCAGAATCTTAAGCAACACAGTTTCCTCTTTGTATAATTTATTTCATTTTCTCTAGAAACTTTTTATCCTGTTTGAAAGCTATGATGGATACACTATCCTCTAACGTGATAGCTACAATATAATATACCAGGCTTGGCTGGAACCTCTCTGGGCCATTTCTTCAAGCTCCATTTTGATGCCAAAGTCAGATAAAAACACTGCAAGAAAAGAAAGCCACAGAACAAATTTATTTTTTTGAATAGATATATTTTTAAAATCCTTAACGTAATGCTATGGTTTGAATATGGTTTGTCCCCTTTTTAAAACTCACGTTGATTTTTAATCCCCATCATACAGTATGAAGGAGGTGGAAACATAATCTAACTGTGCTGTTTAGAGTTGGGGTCTTTGAGAGGTAATTAGGATTAGATAAAGTCATCAGCATGGAGCCCCTTGTTGGTTTTGTAAGAGGGAGAGAGATCAGAACACACACACCTGCACTCCCCATCTCTTGCCATGTGACATTCTGCACTGCCTCTGGATTCTGCCAGCAAGAAGGTTGTCACTAAATGCAGCTTCTTGACGTTTGGCCCTCCAGATTTGTGAGCCAAAATAAGCCTCTTTTCTTTATAACTGTACAGTCTGTGGTACTGTGTTATTAGTAGCAGCAAACAGACTGAGACACACAATATTAGCAAAACAAATCCAACAGTACTTAAACAAGACAAGGTATTAAATCTAAATTACATTTATTCCAGGATTGCAAGGTTTGGTTGATATTTAAATATCAATATAATTCACTCTATTATAATAAGCTGGGGATGAAACTCAGTGGTAGGGCACTTGCTTAGCATGCACAAGACCCTGGGTTCAATATTTATCACTGCTCTGATAGAGAGAGAGAGAATACACACAGATGTATACACACACACATATATGTACAATTCATCCTATTATCAGAATAAGAGAGATAGTCAATACCTGCATCAGAAATTATTTGACAAAATTTTGAATTAATTCATGATGAGAACTTTGAATAAAGTAGGAATACAAATGAACTTCCTTAATTTGATATTTGAAGTCTATGAAAAACCCACAGTCCATATCACATATAGTGGTGATATGTCCATCTTTGGAACAAGACAAAGATGTCTGCTTTCACATCTTCAATTCAACATTGTGCTGGAAGTCTTAGCTCAAGCAAAGAGGCAAGAAAAGTAAATTTAAAGGGACACAAATTGTAAACGAATGATTAAGACTGTCATTATTTATAGATAGTATGGTCATATATGTAAAGATCCTAATGGAATCTACTATAAAGCTTCTTGAAGTTAACAAAATGGGAGGTTACAAAACGAATATACAAAATTAATTGTACTTATATATACCAGCAAGAATTAGAAATTGGAATTTATAAAACATTATCAGTTGTAATATAATCAGATATGAAAGACCTGGGGCTACCTTAAATAAATTTTGAAAAAAAATGTATATTGAAAATTGCAAAATACTGAGAGAGATGTTAAAGAACATCTGGATAAATAGACAGCTGTGCCTTGCTTGTGGGTCAAAAGGCTCAAAATAGTTAAAATGCGAATTCTCAGTCCAATATGGTGGGGCATGCTTGCCGTTGCAGTGACTAGGGAGGCTGAGTCAGGGCGATGGCAAGTTTGAGGTCAGTCTGAGCAACTTGATGAGACCCTGTCTCAAAATAAAAAGTAAAAAGGGCTAGGGATGCAGCTCAGTGGTAGGGTGCCCTGGGTTCAAACTCCAGTATAGAAAAAAAGTTAATTCTCTACAAATCTTTCATACCCAAGGGAGGCAAAGATATCTAAGGAATATCAAAACTAATAGCAAAACTAGCTATCAAAAAAATAGCAAAACTAGTATGAATCCTCAGAGGAAAAAGAATCAATAACTTGAACTTTATCAAAATTACAAAATTCTGCTCTTTGAAAACCAGCATTAGGAAAATAAGAAGTCAATTCGCACACTGGTCCACAATATTAATGATGTATATATCTGACAAAAGGCTCTTTCCCAGATTATACGATGACACAATAATTGGGCAAAAAGCTGTATTAAAAATAGGAAAATACTTGAAGAGATACCCAAAGAAAGAAAACATATAAAGGGCTAATAAGTATGTGAAAAGTAATCAGCTTGATTGGGCAAACAAGAAATGCAAACTGAGCTTACAAGTTATGCCTGTCCACGTACCAGGAGGACTAAAGATGAGCTGGTCAGGACGTGGGGTTCACATTGTTACTGGGGTGCAATCACTTACGGAAATAATTTGTGGTTTTTTAAAATTAGACGTATTATAACTCAACAATTCCACTCAAATATTTATCCCATGAACTTGTACATGAATGGTTATAGCTTTATTAATAATATATGGATGAGCCAGGTGCAGTGACGCATGCCTGTAATCCCAGCACTTGAGAGACTGAGACAAGAGGATTGTGAGTTCAAAGCCAGCCTCAGCAATGGCAAGGTGCTAAGCAACTCAGTGAGACCCTGTCTGTAAATAAAATACAAAATAGGGCTGGGGATATGGCTCAGTGGTTGAGTGCCCCTGAGTTCAATTCCCAGTATGACCCCCATAAAAAAAAAAAAAAAATCAATCTCGAAAATACTACTCTAAGGAAAAGAATGCAGAAACAAGCTGGGAGCGATAGGGTCAGTGCACCCCTATAATCCCAGTGACTCAGAAGGTTAATGCTGGGGGATTACAAGTTTAAGGTCAGCCTGTCTCAAAAAATAAAAAGGGTTGGGGATGTAGCTCAGTGGTAGAACCTTTGCCTAGCATACACAAGGCCCTGAGTTCAAGCCCCAATACCACAAAAATAAACTAATCAAATTAAATTAAATTAAATTAAAAGGGCTAGAGATGTAGCCCAGTGGTAAGGTTCCTTGAATTCCATCCCTAGTATGGGGGCAGGGGACAGAGAAGAATATAGGAACAAAATAATAAACATTGTACATTTCCATTTGTAGTAGAAAAGATTTGTCTAATTACAAATCTAATCTGTAGTAACAAAAAGCCGCTGATCAAGAATCACACAGTTCTGGGAGCAAGCCATGTTGAGATGATACTTTCTAGTAGTGATTGTGATTGTACATATGTCAGTGTATAACTGTCGAAAACCATTCCGTCACCTATTTATTATGGGTTTCCTTTGGTATATGTTAATCGAACCTCAATAAACTGATTTTTAAGAAGCCTTTAAGTCTGTGGAGAAGGAGAGAAAACATTTTTAACTGCAGAAGTCGTGAAGTCACTAGAGCAGGACAGACATGACCACAGGAGAAGAGATGCAAAGCAGTGTGTGCAAAAACTGCTTTTCATCCTGGGTTTACCCTAAGGACTCCACAATCTCAAAGAGGAGACTTTTGTGTTGGCCCTGACACTTTAAATGTGGAGTTCTTATCTCCACACAAGTTTCTCAAGCCTAGAAGTAAAGCTGTGGGCACACCATCTTGTCTCAACCATTTTCCTGGGACCGTTAGTAGAGTTCCCCACATACTCTCTTTTCCTCCATTCTTGCACATCACTGACCACTCTTTTTTTTTCCCCTCTATCTTCCTCTTTGGATTCCATACCTGGACTCAGATATTATTACTGGATAACACCTTTCCATGTCTCTTAATGGCTTAACTTCCTTTTTTTTTTTTTAGTCTGGTTATTCTTAACCCTAGATACTCAAAGATTCAAGAAATTGAAAATTAAGATAGTTTATTCTGTAATCCTTAAGCTGAATTACATAGGCTTCAGATACCAAGACTGGTAGTTCAATGTGATAGAGAAAGCAATGAGAAGGATAATAGATATGATGATTTGGGGTGAAGAAAGGAGAAATATCACAAATGCCAGTTAGAGTAAATGGTGATCTCTTCTCAAGTGTTCAGAGGCTAATTTGCATATGCCTATTTTCTGTATTTTTTTCATGTTCTGTAATATTTTGTTATGAATTGTAATTTCCCATGATTTTGTTTTTCAGCTGTTTCATGCTCATTTGTTGGTACAACAAAAGTTTAAGTATGAAAACTTGTAAGTGCGAATAGCCTGACCCTGTACAGATCATCATATGCAATGACTGTCAGATGTAGCCTGGTGGCAGCCCCATCAATCCTAGCTTAATGATGTTTGCCTAGTGTGACTTTTCTAGAGACTGCTGAGAAAGAAGGATGTGTGGATGAGACTGTGGAGGAGACGTCTTTATCAAAGATGAAAGTGACTTTGCATTTCAGCAGGTCTGTACCTTGATGGGTCTCATCAAAGTCAGAAACTGTCTTTGAGATACCTGATTTCTCAGAGAAGGCTCTCATATGTTGATGTGTAGTATCTCTGAGTTATGGAATTGAACCAAACTACAGAAAGGAATATTTTTAATTTTTCTCGGCCTTCATAGGAGAATTGATTCTGGCAATTAGAGGGCTCTTCTTCCTTCTTCTATTTCTGTAAACGTGTGCTGAAGGGTAAACTTCCGATCCTGACTTCCTCAAACCTCTAAGCTGTCACCTCTTGACCCTGAGGTGTATTATTTTTGTATAAGAAGCATCTTCATTAACCATTCCCACTCTAGTCCTCATGCGGCCGAGGTTCTTGCTGTTGATCTGTGGTGAGTCGGACAACTTGGAGCGGGGTATGGGAAGCCATAGTACTGGGGCTCCGCTTGCTGACAAAGTTTTGGGACGAAGCTTCTGCCTGGTGATGCTTAGGGATGCTCAGCAAGTCTCAGATCTGTACTTCCAACAGAGGGCTCAGAGTCAGGCATAAAGTGGTGATACACTATTGTAAAGCCAGATTTCTTCTTCCTTCCTTCCTTCCTTCCTTCCTTCCTTCCTTCCTTTCTTTCTTTCTTTCTTTCTACCAGGGATTAAACTCAAACTCAGGAGCACTCAACCACTGGACCACATCCCTAGCCCTATTTTGTATATTATTTAGAGACAGGGTCTCAGGGAGTTGCTTAGTGCCTCATTGCTGAGACTGGCTTTGAACTCGCCATCCTCCTGCCTCAGCCTCCTGAGTCACTAGGATTACAAGCGGGTGCCACCAAGCTGGGGAGAAAGCCAGATTTTTTTTTAAAATCATCATTTCAGTTCACAGCCTTTCTTTCTTTCCGCCATTAATTCTGTCTTTGTTCTTGATGCTTTCAGTAGTCACACACACACACACACACAAATCTGTATGACAAAAGCAACTTTTCATTTCCTTTCTTTTTAATATTATCAGCATTATTTTTTTCTCATCCCTCTTTGAGCTCCAAACCTTAGAACTTATCATCACCCACTTTTCAGTATTCCTCTCCACACCATTCTATTTTTAGGCCACTTTCTCTAACACACTATCTCCGAAGTGCCTTTGACTCCCCAGCATTGCTTTTTCATTATCGATGATTACCCATCGTGTGCTCAGTCCTCATTGGACTCAGCTTAGATTCCCCAGCCCATCGCCACAACACTCCTTAGTCTCTCCCCACAGCACTGTCCTGCTCAATACATTTTTTTTTCTTTTTTTTTTTTTTTCTTTTTTGGGCATTCTTTACACAGGTGCCTGAGCAGCTGCATGGGACTTTAAACAAAAGGCACAGTTCTGCTGACATCTCCATTTAATGAGAGACCCTGTATTTCAGGCAGCCGTCTGCACTGCCATGCACTTCCCTGCACTTTTCCGGTCCTATTCTCCTCTCCATGATGACCCCCGTTTCACACCTTTTTCACCTTGAATTGATCCCTTTTTCTCCCAATTTATACCCTTGCTTCACAGTATATTGATAAAATAAAAAACAACCAGAAGAAAATGTCCTTATACTTCTGCTGCTATATCTAATAACCCGCTGTCCTCTGCATTCCAATATTCTGCCTTCTCTCCCTCTATCATGAAAATATTATCTCTCACCCTATCCAAGAAAGGCAGGACGTTCCAGCGAACATTGGGCCCAAGACCCTCTTCCTTTCTCAAAAATGTTGCTCCACCATTGAAGTGTTTCTGTGTTCCAGATTATTCCCACAAATATACAAACATACTATAATATCTTTTATCTTAAAATTATAGGAATACGACCTGATGGTCTCCTCCATTCACCACACCATTTCTCTGTCTCCCTTTACAGATTTTCAGTGAGTTACTTACTGTCTTTGTTTCACTTCCTTCCGTCTTTTCTTTAAACTCCATATTTGATCTTTAATTATATTAACATTTGCTTTCTGGAAATATTATCTGTACTTTTTGACAAAGGTTGAGTCCTGTGACCATCAGTGCTTTTAAAATATGTAGTTCTATCACTTCGAGCATTCTCTCACGCCCTCAATCTCTTGGGGTCAACTATTCTCTTTGTGATCCCTAAAAACTGATAAATTGTTTCAGGTCTCTGTAGTCATTCCTTACTCTTTCTTGAACCTGTTTTAATTGGTCTTTCACTCCTTCTACTCCACAGAAACTGCTTTTGCTAATAAAAATCCACTACTTCCATGTGGCTTCATCCAGGAGTCAGTTTCTATTTTCCATTCACTCAGCCTCTTGGGGCATTCAACACTGGTGACTACTCCTTCTCCTGGAGACACTTTTCAAACATCTGGCTTCCAGCATACTATATTCTGCTGGTTCTCTTCCCCAAATTATATAATTCTGTTGCTCTATGAACCATTTTAAACTTAAACTCAAACTTATTTCTTCAACTTCAACTTCTTCATTAAGCACCTTTTATGTGTGATTGTCATTCAAGTGTCTAATAGCATCTTTTCTTTCTTTTTTTTTTTTTCCCCCCTTTGGTGCTGAGGATACAAGGACCTCACACATGCTAGACAAGTGCTCTGCCACAAAGCTAAACCCCCCAGTCCCCTAATAACCATCTTAAACTCAATCGGCTCTCTTGATCTTCCACCTCTATTCCCCTGACCACAGACATAACCAATGTCTTCCCACATCTTCTCCATTTCAGTAGCTATCACTACTGTTCTTGTTAGATCAAATATTTGAGGTCAAATATTTGAGTCATATTTAATTCATCTATCTTTTTTATATGTTTTATTCAGCCCACTAGCAATTCATATTAATTCTACTGTCAACATTATGCTAACATACAACCACTTTACAGCGTCAGTAATGCCTAATCAAGCCATTATCTCTACTCTCCTAAATTCCCATGAATGTTCTCCTGACTTTTGCACTTCGACAACCTGTTTCCCTTTCAATGTCAGAGTGAACTTGTAAATTGACCAGAACTGTTCAGGGGTCCCCATCACATCTAGATTAAATCTAAAATTGCTCTCAAGACCATAAAGCTCCCCATGGCTGGCTCCTGCCTACTTCTTTCACACTGATGTCTTCCACTGTCCCTGACTTGGACAGCTTCTCACTCCTCCCTGGCCAAGCTCATCCCCACCACCCCAAGGGCTTTGCATTTGCTGTTTTTATCTCTGCTAGGAATGTATTTTCCCATATATTTTGAAGTCTTGCTCCCTGATGTCATTCGGGCTTCTATTAAATTGAAGTCTATCAAAAGTCCAGACCATTCCAACTTATTTCTGTACCTTATTTCTCTGCTTTATTTTTATTATGTCACCAACCATTCTATGAAATCATAATACATTTATTTTTTAATTGTCTCCCTCCCAGAATATTGTAAACTCTTGACACCTCAGACTCTTGTTCATATTCTTTATGGTAAACCTGGTGCCATGCACAATGCCTGGCATATGGTAATCACTCAAAATTATTTAAAAAAAATACCCCAAGATTAAAACAAACAAACAAACAAACAAACAAACAACAAAACACTTGTGCAATACAACTTAAAGAAAATTTGGATTTGTCCTACAAGGTTTCGATCAAAATTTACATACCAAATAATATAAAGCAAAAAAACAAAAACTCTAATTTCCAATGGCTTTCTAGAATGCACTAATGCATTCAAGGTTTGCATGAAATTAAAATTAAGGCTTTTAAAAACTATTTGTTGTCTGGATGAATGCCTAAAATATGATTCCCTTTTCCTACTTGAGAAACTTATTATTCAAATAAGAATTTAATCTTAAAAAAAAAAAGGCATCTCAGACTAAACATAATAGCGGAGAGACAATATTTATTGGACACTCAGTAAATTCCAGGCTCTACTCTAAGCACTTTGTGGGTATCAACTCATTTAATCCTCACAAAAATTCTGCCAGGTAGTTACTATTATTATCTGCATTTTATAGAAAAAGAAACCAAAGCACAGAGAAGGAGAAACATTTTTTTCCAGGGTCACACAGCTTGTAAAAGTAAGTGAAGATTCGAATCTGTGCATTCTAGTTATAAAGCCTGCATTATCTCTAAAATTTTCCTTTCTTGACCTTTATGTCACAATAGTGTGGTGAAATCCTTGGGCTAGAGGAGAATTGGGAGAAATGTATATCTATTCTCTGGCCCTAAGCTTCCTCTAATCTTAAGTTGATAAAACAAGGGACTCTATCCCTTGCTTGATTGTGTTATTGCCCTGGGGCAGTGAGTCCTGAACTGTATCGTCAAGACTTTTGACGGGAAGTACTAGAAATGAGAATAAGAAGTTTAAAGAGAAAGAGATGTTAAGTAATTAAGAGCAAAACCTTACTGAGGAACGAAATTGACCAAATTACATTGTCAATGTAATGGTGCACATACGAATATGTAACAAGGAATCCCTCTATTATGTATAATTATAGTGCACCAATTGAAATAAACAGATTTTTTAAAAATAAAGGTTATAGTGCACTAATTTAAAAAACTATACATAAATAGAAGAAAGACCATTAGAGGAAATGGAAGTGAGGGAGGGAGAAAGGGGACATATTAAGGACTGAACTGGAGCAAATTAAATTTCATGCTTATGAAAAAACGAACTCCAATATTATATATAATTATACATAATTATAATACACTAATGTATGATTATAATTATACATTATAATTATAATGCACTAATTAAAAATTTAAAAAACCCAACAAAGTTACCATCTCCTAATCATAGATGACAAAAGTTATTGGAAATTATGATCATGGAAAAAACAGCGTTTTACTTTATTTTGCTTTATTTTTTGATTCATTATACACAAATAAAGTACAACTCTTCATTTCTCTGGTTGTACACAAAGTAGAGTCACAATGTTTGTGTAATCATACATGCACATAGGGCAATGATGTCTGTCTCATTCCACCATGTTTCCTTCCCCCCCTCACTTCCCTCTACACTACCCATCCTTCCTCCATTCTTCCCTTACCACACCCCCTGCACCCCGTTATGTATAAAAAAGTATTTTCTGTGGGTGATAAGGATTGTCCGTAAAGGAGAAAAAAGAAGGAAAGAAGGCAGGAAGGGAAGGGAGAAAAAGGAGGGAAGTGGAAGAAGGAGGGAGGCAGCATCCAGGAGGGACGGTCTATTGCTGGAAAAGCTCTAGCGGAGTCAAACTTTGTCTGCCTGTAGGACTTCCTGCTCTGTACTAATCCCTCCTGAATTCTCTTCCAGCTCTACTCTGTGAACCTGCCGGTGAGTTGCACTTCCTTTTCTTCCTCACAGTCTGTCTCTCGGGTCAGCACAGGAGACCTGTGGATGACCCTCTGAGCCGCCCCTGCCTGTCCAAGACACATCTGGTGACAGCTGCTGAGGGGTACAGACGTCAGTGGCTCCCCGAGCCCAGACTGCTCTGACACGTGTCCTCTTAGCTGGGTGACCAGGTCTTGCTCTGACCTTCTTCTTCCTTTCTGGGAAGTCTCACCACAGGGAGGGAGAGGCTGTTTGCACAAAAGAGGCAGAGGGTGCCAAAGATTGATCTCAGAAGAGTCTCTGTCCTCTCTGCCTGAGGGGCTTCAAGTCCCCTGGGTACTGGGTGGTGGAGGAAATACTAATATCACAGAGCCATGGAGAACAACACTGCAGTCAGTCCCCAGGCCACCTGCAAAATGAAGTAGTACTGTGCCTCCTTCCTATTTTTAGCTCCACTCTGCAGCCACAACTGATGCCCTCCCCCACTTCAGTTTTTTCTCTCAGGCTGGTTTATGCGAACGTACTTCATTGTTCTGATCCTGATTCAAAGTCTTACCTTTCCCAGAAGAGGGGAGTAGGAAAGCTTTCTGTCATGAGAAATCTTTCACTAAAGCATGTTCAAATCTAACATATGCAAGAATCCCTTTCTTGTACATAAGATACTAATCAAAAGGTTAAAAGAGGATGTTATGCTACCTCCAGAACACAGAATCAGGAATTCCTGTGACCAGAGAGACCAGAATCAACTTGGCCCTCTGGGTTCCTCACCTGATATTTGTCCAAGTCCAGCTACTGCTTGGTGTTAATGTCACACATGCTTTGTACTTGGTCTTTCCTTTACCCTGAAGCTCAGGTGCCAAATTCTAACCTAAACAAAAATATGTAGTCACACCAAGGAAAAAGAAACAAAATTTCCAGGTATTTTCCAGGCTATCTCTGCTGCCTGAGAATTATAGGCAACAAGATTGAACTGAAGTCTGAGCTCCAGGCTCTTATAGTCAGCCCTGTGTGGCTTCCGACTCCACCAGTTCCCTTGCCCCAGCCAGAAGCGTGAGTGGGTTATACCGTTGCCTAAATGCCTTCTGTATTTCTCTGCTGAGTTCCAAAAGCAGTACTGCTCATCTATCCTCTGGGGACCACAGTTTTCCAAGAACAAAAGTACAGGGTAATCCACACCCCAGGACAGAATTCTCGTAACCATGGATGGAACTAAGGCTAAAGAGAACTAGGGAAAAGCCTTCCTGTACACCGGCTTGGAAATGATAGATATTAGTCTAGGAATCATCCCTCAGTGATCTAGAGCGCTCATTGCCTGCATCTGGTGAGGAAAGGAAGAGATTTCTTTCAGGAAAAAGAATTTAAAATCTCCCCCATGTCAGAGACTCTAAGGGTTGGGTAAACAAGTGCCCAAAACCTTGAGGCTGTCAGGATTTGTGAGATTTTGTAGACTGTTGCAATTGGGAGTGATATGGGGAGAGGTGAGAGTAGAAAGCATCTTCAGCATCTTTATCCAGAAAGAGCCCCTAAGACCCAAAGGGATCTATCCCTAAGGCTTAAGGCATGGATTAAATCTTCTCATATGACTGCAGCAGAGGTCTGTGTAGAAGTCCCAGATCACGGGAACTGGACTGTCTGGATGTGCACAGGGCATTTCCAGGCAAGTACGCTTCCTTTCTTCCAATGGAAATAGCAGTGATAGGGACAGGAAGTAGTCAACAAAGGGATTTGAGTTTCTCTGTGTTGTTTCTACTCTGATCCTCAAGGTTCACTTTCTGACTTTGAAAGAGCACATGTCTGAGATGGGAGAGGAAAGGGAACAGATGAAAATAACAGAAAAATATAACCAATATGACTTATCACAAGGTTGAAAGAAATGTATTCACTTTTATTAAAACTTGAAGCTTCACCATCTCCAATGCCAACTGCAGTGACTATCTTCAATATTCCTGCACTGGCTTTAAAAAATGGATTTTTAGTTCCTGGGTAGAAACTTTAAAAATAATAAGACTCGAGTCACAGGTAGAGGTAGCCTTCGGGAAGTGTGCTATGGCACAGGGGCAGGATGTATGAGGATGAACAGGGTAGATCCATGGTGAAGGGAAGCCCGTGGGCCCCTGGGGGGAACATAAGGGGTATTGTGTGACTTGAGACAGAAAGTCTCTCACCAGGAACTTTGAACCTCATTGCTCTGGACTCTGTGTTTAATTATTCTCTCTAGAGCTGCTTCCACGTCTTGTGTTGATAGCCAGGCCTTCCAAGTCCATAGAGGGGAGCTCAGTGACGCTGACCTGTAAGACCCATCTCCTTCTGCAGACATCACATGCGCAGCTCCAGTTCTGCTTCTTCAGAGATGGCCAGACTCTGGGATCAGAATGGAGCA
Organism: Sciurus vulgaris; assembly: GCF_902686455.1. Lineage (NCBI taxonomy): Eukaryota > Metazoa > Chordata > Mammalia > Rodentia > Sciuridae > Sciurus > Sciurus vulgaris. Next base: position 118,502,306 of record NC_136461.1, on the reverse strand, counting down.
GCTCCCCGGAGCTCCAGATCCCCACCGTGTGGAAGGAAGACTCAGGGTTCTACTGGTGTGAAATGAAGATAGCGGAGCACAGAATCACAAAAAGGAGCTTAATGTCCCCGATACGGTGGCAGAGTGAGTGTCTAAGGGACTGTTCTACCAGTCAGCTGTGGGGAGGAGAGCAGATCATGACCTTTCCTGTCCCTGGGATGGTGGATATAGAGGGAGGATCCAGCTATACTGATATCTTTCCCTCTTCAGGAAGGATGGCAAGGTAGCCAGAGAAGGCTTTGTGGAAATGTGTGAAATAGACTATTGGAGAAGGTTTTGTGGAGGAACTTGATTTTGAAAGATAGAATACAAAAAGAAAATTTTATTATTATGAACCATGTTATACCATATCAGAATTGACACTTATGATATGATCTCCTTAAAAACCCATTGTTTAGTCAGGTGCCGGGGTGCAAGCTTATAATTCCAGTGACTTAGGAGGCTGAGTCAGAAGGATAACAAATTTGAGGTTAGCAAGACCCTGACTCAAAATAAGAATTAAAAAGGGCTGGAGGTATAGCTCAGTGGTAGAGCACCTCTGGGTTCAATCCCCAGTACAGAGTTGGAGGCGTGGCCGGAGTGGGAAACCCTTGTCTACTACCTCCAGCTAGTAATAGTCCTAGACTTCTAAAAATTCAACACTGGTAAAACAAAACCTTCTGCCATCTTCACCACAGGAAAAACCATTGAGCAGCTCATACACAGCAAGTGCCATTGTAGTGCTTCACGTGTGGTTTAATTGAAGCCCCACACCTGGCAGGAGATAACTATCATTGCCCTCTCCATTTACAGATGAGAAATTAAGTCTTAGAAAAGTAATTTGATCAAGCATGCACTGCAAGCAAGAGTTGGAACCAGTATTCACACCTAGGCAGATTGAGTTAAAGTTTGGACTTGTAATCACTATACTACTGTGCCTTGAAAAAGGAAAGTTTGAGACTCAGGGGAATGGGAGCCAAGCTGTCCTAGGGAGAGAGACGATGCCATATTCTCCATGGTGATATTATGGTATGTTTCTAATCCTATTATCACCAACCCAGCCAAAACTGATTCCAAATCAGTAGAGTCTTCCCCTCCAGTTAAACTTTACAAATCATGGACTATGCCTGCAGGACCACATACCTACTCCCTATCCTCAAAATTCTCCCTATTCAGGGTTCTCCCACATTATCTTGTGTTTGTGCAGGAATCCCCGTCTCTGATGTGAGCTTGGAGACTCAGCCCCCAGGGGGATGGGTGATGAGGGGAGAAAAACTGGTCCTCATCTGCTCTGTTGCTAAGGGCACAGGAAACATCACCTTCTTCTGGTACAGAGGGTCTTTGGGTTTTAACCTGGAAACAAAGACCCAGCCTTCACTGACAGCAAATTTTGAGGTTGTACCAGTGACAGAGAGTGATGCTGACCAATACTACTGTGCAGCTGACAATGGGTATGGCCCGAGCCTCAGCGGACTGGTGGACATCACTGTCAGAAGTAAGTTGCACTGCCTGCAGCTTGACCAGCCCTGCTCCATATTCCCCCGGGGTGCTTTGAGGAAGTTCCATGGAGTGGAGCCCCTGGGGACAGGCAGGGATTATGGGATCTACTGCACCATTAGAGACATATCTCTGAGAGTCCACTGTCTCTGTCAGTTCCAGTGTCCCGCCCTGTATTCACCCTCAGGGCTCCCAGGGCCCAGGCTGTGGTGGGGGACGTGGTGGAGCTTCACTGTGAGGCCCTGAGGGGGTCTCCTCCAATCCTGTACCAGTTTTATCATGAGGACGTCACCCTGGGAAACATCTCAACCCCCTCTGGAGGAGGAGCATCCTTCAACCTCTCCCTGACCGAGGAGCATTCTGGAGACTACTCCTGTGCGGCTGACAATGGCCAGGGTGCCCAGCGCAGTGAGGTGGTGACTCTCAATTTCACAGGTACAGCTTAGGTTGTGGGATTGTCTCGATCAACATCTTTCCTGGCATCCCAGGAGAGGCTCATGGACAACATAGCACTTCTGCTGTACCACTGAAGACAGGGGGTCCTGCAGGAGGACGTGGAGGTTGGGTGCCTTTCTTCTTTCATCAATGTGAAAAGCTGCAGATCCCTAGATAGAAAAGCAAATCCGTCCTGGGAGAGCAGACCTTGAGCACAGCCCATACCAAGATGTCCCCCAGCACCAGCCCCTTCCCTACAGCAGCTCACACCCAGGTCTCTCCCCTCAGTGCCTGCCGGACACAGAAGCGAGCATCTTACTTCAGGAGTCATCCAGGGGCTGCTGAGTAGCGTTGGGCCCATCGCAGCAGTCCTATTATTTTGCTACTGGCTCAAGAGAAAAATAGGTTAGTATTTATAGAGATGGGTATTTTATATTTATAGAGATGGGTATTTCTGATTTCACTGAAATAGGCTCGAATCGTAACGTGTATACTGCAAAGGACAAATATACACTTTTAGCCACCTCACTATGGATCTGCTCATGACCCCCTACAGCCTCTTAAAGTGTAATATTTTTAGTAAAATTCTTTATCTCCCCATATGTCATCAATTGAGGTTCAGCTGATATCAAGTTCTGTGATTTAATTTTTTATATAAAAACATAATACTTTAAAATGATTAATGAGACCCTAAGAGAGAAAAACATTGAACAACTCCAGATATCCTGATCCTCTCCCAGTTCTAAAGTCAGTGCATCAAGTCTTATTTATCTTTCGGGTTTGCCAAATGCTTTTCCTATCCCCACCCCTGAAATGCTTCCCACAGTCACATGTTCTAGATATTGCTGGAACTTTTTCACTCTTCAGTGGAAATGCCATTTTCTCCAAGACACTTCAGCTGGTCACACAGCCGACAACAATTCTCTTCTATTATGAATTCCTAGTTACTTAGTTTCCCACTTTATCACAAATGGAAATTGCATATTCATTGGTATATTGAACTCCAGTCTCTTTTTCTCCACTGAGCAAGAGGGAGATGGAGCAGGAGAAGACAATGTAAGAATTTCATTTAAATTCTAGACTTTTCCGGCATCTTTGGTCACCTCACTCCATCTACAACATGGCTGTTGGCAGCACCTGCCTGTGAGGACTTTTGGCAGGAAGAGATTGAGAAGTGTGATTGAAAAACCCAAAACAAAGCATATGATAGACATGAGGGTTCAGAGACATGGGCTCCATCCCTAGCTCTGGTACTTTTTGGTGTGGGGTAGCTCATTTATACTCTGGAACTGAGTCCTTTCATTTGTGAAAGGAAGGCTCTGTAAATAATTGCCAGGATGTCCTCTTGGCACAGAGTGGCATCCACAATGGGCATGCTGGCAAGAGGTGCATCCCTGTGTACCAGGGCTATAGGGAAGCAGAGAAAGAGGTTCCTCCATTGACGGTGCACTCATTTGTTTGACTTTCAGAAAGATGCTCAACCAGAGACCCACACAGGTAAGGCCTCTGCTTTTTCTGTATGCTAAGAATGCAGAAAAAAAATTCTTTAACTCTAACTTGTCCTTTTTGTGAGCTGTTTTCCTGTCCTCTCATACCTAAAAATCACAACTGAGTTCAGTGTACATTGATTTTCTACTTTTCTTTTTTTAAGTTTCATATAATCACTAATTAATCATTTTTCCTATCTATCCCTTTCAATACATCTGCGCAATAAGAAAGTTACATTGCTTTGACCAGTACTGTTCATTTGTTCAAGCAGTCAATGTCTCAGCCAATATCCAAGGGTCTATTGACTGCAGAGACATATGAATATATGGAAAGACCTTGAGAGTCTTAAAGTATTTTAGGGTAGGTAAGATATATACACATTTCTGTAACGCAAGACCAAGTAATAAACATACTGAAAAATTATTGACAACATTCTTTAGAAGTTTAGAGGAAGAAAACATTTTCAAATATTTCCTTCTAGAGATACCAATGTTTATTTAATGTATTTTATAGTGTTATTGTTTATGTCAACAATAAATAGATTTTTTTTTTCTGAAATCAGAGTAACTCTCTTATAGTGGTATATTACATGTATGACTATTTTCTTCTGTCCCTTCTCTAAGTTCCTTATTCTGGTCAGCCACCTTCTGGGGTGAATCATTATTTCTTTATCCAGAATTTACTGAACCCTTATAATGTAAATGACATTATTTCAGGTGTGGACTCTCCCACAGTAAAACAATCAGCTAAGACTTGTGGAATATGTGCGGAGGGTGATTCTGCAGTGCCCTCCTGAATTCACATATAGGGCCACAGCTCAACCCTACTGCTGTGCCTTCCAGCTCCCTGGACTGTTATTCTGCCCAGGACTCTTCCTTAAAGAGCTTCTCTCCTCCACTGTTTCACAATCTCAGGTAGTTAAGTCTGGGACATCTAGAATGCTATTCTAGATAGCTAGCATGTGTTTCTGTGTTTGCAGGAGCCCTTCCAGTCCTGAACCCCAAGAATCCAACTATGTCAATTCACCAGACCCAGTACAGCTACAGCCTGTATATGAAAATGGTAAATAACTTGGGCCAAAGTGGGTATAGCATTTTAGTCAACTTTTTCATTCCTGTGACCAAGAGACCTGACAAGGACAATTTTAGAAGAGGAAAAGTTTATTTGGTGATTAGAGTTTCAGAGTACTCAGTACATAGATGGCTGGCTCCATTCCTCAGGGCTCAAGGTACATCAGAACATCATGGCAGAAGGGTGTGGCAAAAGAAAGCAGCTCAGGACATCACATCAGGAAGCAGAGCCAGATTCCCCTCACCAAGGACAAAACATATACCCCAAAGGCACAGCCCCAAGGACCCACTTCCTCCAGTCAAAACTTCCCTATCAGAGGATTAATGCACTAATTAAGACTCATAACCTAATCATTTCACCTCTAAACTTTCTTGCATTGTCTTACACATGAGGTTTTGGGGGACACCTAATATTTAAACCGTGACAATGAGCTAAGGAACTGGGCCAAGGGATGACATCTGCTGGCCAAACCTTATCCTGTTGTGCCTCAGCCTTCTCTCCAAATAAATGATTCATCAGCCTCAGTGGCTGGAACAGGTGGTAGATATGGAGTAAGCTGAATGACTGGAAGAAGGGACTTTGTCATGATGTCTCCATTCTTCTCTTGCAGTGAATGTTGTATGTGGGGATGATGTTTACTCACTGGTCTACCATGTCCAGCAGGAACGGGAATCAGGGGCAGGTGAGACTTGAGGCTGGGGATGAACTTTTCTCTGACTTTTGTCTTTCCCCTGGAATCAAGAAGATAATCAATTTTTTCTTTGGATGCTAAGATAGTCATACTAGATAGAGAATCAATAAAATAATAATAATGAAAATCCAAGGGAAATACTTAGGAGATGAAGAAGACTTTATTAAGGGGAATTTAGTGAAAGACTTTAAGTGGAATCTCACAGCACTTACTTTTTCTTTCACAGTTAAACACATGAGGACACAGGTGGAGAATAAGGTGAGAAGGGTCCCTCTTGTTCTTTTCCCCATGCACATTCCTCTGAGGACTGGTTCTCGAACTTCTTAAATGATAGCCAGTTTAAAAAAAAAAAACAAAAAAACCCTCATGCTCTCTTATCTACCATCAAAAAGGAAGAATCTCTGTACAAGGAAATTCTGGAGTCTCGTACATTTACTTTAGCAATAAGCTTACTGCCATGTGTAGTCAGCTATTTTACCACTGTGAACAAAAGACTTGACAAGGGCAATTTTAGAGGAGGTAAAGTTTATTTGGGGCTCATGGTTTCAGAGGTCTCAGTTCATAGATGGGCTCCATTGCTCTGGATCCAAGTGAGACAGAAGAGTGGCAGAGGAAAGCAGCTCAGAACATGGTCGTCAGGAAGAAGAGAGAGAGACAGCTTTGTTCACAAAATATATACTCCAAAGGCACTCCCCCAGTGACCTACCTCTTCTAGTCACACCCTCCTGCCTACAGTTAAAGTGAATCTATTCAAGTGGATTAATGCAATAATTTAGGTTAACGCTCTCATGACACAATCATTTCACCTTTAAACTTTCTTGCATTGTCTCACACAAGAGCTTTTGGGGGCACCGGCTAGCTAAACCATAACAACACCGAATTTTAAAAAGTTCTATTTATTTGAAAATCTTTTTCTTAAAATAACCGGTAGACCATCAATCACTTAGTCCTGTTAAGATTAATGAAACAATGTACAGCAAATTAAATTAGTATTGAACCAAATTAAGCTAAAAGTGATTTCTGTTATGAAATATCAATAATTTGCATACCTTGAATATTTCAAGATATCATTGATGATTTCTGAAAATTGCAGGTATCCCAGTTGTGCAAGGACAGTAGGTGCTTAACATTTTCATCTAGCATAGTGCATCAGCTAGATATCTCAAGACAGAATTCAAGTTTGTGGAAAACTCTGATGCTTTGCTAAATTTAGTTTTCAATTCTGAAGTCTTTAAAAAATGATAGCCCATGACAATGGTCCATAAGAATGAGAGGAAGGTCTTGTATGTTTGGATCAGTTTGCAGCTCATCAGGAACACCTCTGTAAGCCTCCAGTGGTCTGTAGGCCCTCTGAAATGCTGATGGAGGGTCACTGTCTTCTAACATGCTGGGTGGTGCCATGATAGGATGCATTCAGGTCGACTAGGGAAGAGGGATGGTGGAAGGCACGTGCTCCTTGTCTTTCCTCCTCTGGTCCTATCCATGTGCCTTTGCTTCCAGGTCTCCGCAGACATCTATTCTAGGCTGAGGAAGGCAAATATTGCAGATGTGGACTATGATGACACTATGTAAGGTTGTGGAAGATTCTGCTCTTCAAAAACCATGCACCCTGAGCTTCAGACCTAATATGATCTTCAGAAATTCTGGGGAGTCAGATTTCTGGTCTACCTCACCCACGTGAGACGATTCCTTCATCTTCTGCAAAGTGAAGTTGGCACAGACCCTGAAGAAACCACCCATAGACCAAGGACAAGGAAGGATTTTGTTACCAGAACCTGATTCCTGTTGTTTTGGGGTGGGGGAAGGGCTTTAATTGTGAATTTACCTCTTTTTGCAAGAGTAAACAGGGTCAAATAAAAGAAGTGAAATATTGGAGAGGAGGGTCAGTGACATTTAAAGTGGATGCCAAAGTTAGTGATTTTGCAGGACTGCTCTGTAGAGAGAGCATTGTCTGTTGTTTTATACAAGTGCACACAGTACAAAATTCCATCCTGCCACTTACTTTAACCATGCTCTTTCCACCTAAACTATCTTATTCAGTGGATTTTGAAGCACCATTTTCCAAGTAGAATTCAAACATATTTACAAAAAAATTTATTGCAGTTACACTCAATTTTAATGACATATTTTGCATAACAGGCCAATCTGAATACCTCCATACTCATGATAGTCTTTGAGTTTGGTATTTGTTGTAGCCTTTAGATGCTTTATGAACACAGTGCTACTTCTCTCATCCTCACACTCTTTGAAAACATGGTAATATACTTTGAAACCTGCAGGTGCTCACTGGTAAATTAAACCAACAGAGATACACGAAGTAAAAAAAAATTAAAGCTTGCTTTATATGCTAACACCACAAATGGCAGGTTTTGTTTTTGTTTTGTTTTATTTTTGCGTGTGGTTCCAGTGATTGAACCCAGGGCCTTGTGCATGCTACTCAAGGTCTCAACCCCAAGCCACATCTTTATTCCCACAAATGGCAAGTTTTTTATTAAAACTTATATGTCTCTCCAGGTATACATACATATAAATACCTAAAAGCATGCCTATTTAATAAGCTGTATATACCAAAATCTGAATATATATATATAGTGCCATTTTAAAAGTCTGTATAGTATTCTGTTTTATAGATGAGTCACAATATGCATGTTTTTTTATCACAGAAAATATGGATATCACGAAACTGATCATTTCAACAATTTTTAAGTGTATAATTCAGTGGCATTAAGCATTGTCATAATACATTTAATTCTTTTACTCAGTGATGAATATTACAGTGATTTCTAAAATTTTATATTATTAAAAAAAAGTTCAAACAAATGTCCTTATACAAGCATTCTGGATTATCTAAATTTGTAAATCTGGGACTACTACATTTCAGATTATGTGCATTAAATAATTTTTGTTTCCTTAAATTTCTTTCCAGTGAGACTGCACTAATTTCCACACCCACCAACAATGTATGAGAGAATCAATTTGTGGGGAAATATGTCATTGTTAAATTCAATTTATTTTAAAAAATTATTTATGTGGTTGGGCATCTTTCCATAAATTCGCCATTAATTTGTAGTTCTTCTAAGACCTTCTTGTATTCAGCTTTTGCCTATTTTTATGTATTTTTTCTTCTTCTAACTGTCCTAGGAACTACCTATCAAGGCACAATTTATGTGCAGTGAAATGCACATATTGTATGTGCCTACTTTGACAGATGCACGCATCTGAGACATCCAGACCTCTATCATGATATGGAATATTTTCATCCAGAAAGTTTCCTCATTCTCACTCCCAGTCAATTTCTTCCCCTCTCCAAAACAACGACTGAATTGTGTATCTTTTGGCCATTTCTCCATTGCGTGTGATGCAAATGTTTTTGTGTCGTCATTCACTTCACGATTTGTTTATATAGAAGGCTAGTTTTCCTGCACCTATTCTTTTTTTTTTTTTTTGATTCATTGTGCACAAATGAGGTACAACTGTTGTTTCTCTGGTTGTACATGAAGTAGAGTTGCACCATTTGTGTAATCATACATGTACTTAGGGTAATGATGTTTGTCTCATTCTGTTATTTTTCCTTCAGCTGTTCTTACAGAACTAGAAAAATCAGTCCTTAAATTCATTTGGAAGAATAAGAGACCCAGAATAGCCAAAGCGATTCTGAATAAGAAAAGTGATTCAAGAGAAATCATAATACTTGATCTCAAATTATACAACAGAGCTATAGTAACAAAAACAACATGGTTTGGCATTCAAGTAGACATGAAGATCAATGGAATAGAATAGAAGACAAAGAGACAAAGCCACATACTCATAGTCATCTGACAACTTCACAAAGTTGCCAAATATATATTTTGGAGAAAAGATAGCCTTTTTTCATTTTTTTACTTGTTCTTTTTAGTTATACATGACAGTAGAATGTATTTTGACATAGTATACATACATGGAGTGTAACTTCCCATTCTTGTGGTTGTACATGATGTGGAGTTACACTGGTCATGTGCTCATGTATGAACATAGGAAAGTTATGTCTAATACTATTCTCATCTTCCTTCCCTTCCCTTCATTACCCTTTGTCTAATCTAATGAACTTCTATTCTTCCCTCCTGGCCCCTTATTGCATGTTAGTATCTGCATATCAGAGAAAACATTCGACCTTTGGTTTTTTGGGATTGGCATCCATTTACTGGCAAATGCCATAATTTTCTTCTTCTTTGTGACTGAGTAATATTCTTTCATATATATATATATATACACACACACATACCACATTTAAAAGATAGCCTTTTTAACAAACGGTGCTGGGGAAACTGGGTATCTGTATATAAAATGAAATTAGGTCCCTGTCTCTCAAACTACACGAAAGTCAAATCAAAACTGATCAAAGACTTAGGAATTAGAAACCTTACAACTGCTAGAGGAAAACATAGGGTCAACACTCCGTCATATAAGTACAGGCACTGACTTCCTTAACAAGACCCCTAGAATAGTTACTTTATATAAGGTAGAGGGGAGTGAAGTGTGGGGAAGTGGTATGGGGGAAGGAAGGATAGTAGAGTGAAACAGACATTATTATCTCATGTACATGTATGACTGCATGACTGATGTGATCCTGCAATATGTATAATCAGAAAAATAAAAGATTATACTCTATTTATGAGGTATCAAAATGTATAAATGCATTCTACTGTCATGTACAACTAATTAGAACAAATAAAAAATATTTTAAAAGAAATAAAACCAAAAATCAATAAGTGGGGTCCCATCAAATTTAAAAACTTCTGCACAGCAAAGGAAATGATTGAGTAAAGAAAGAGCCTACAGAATCAGAGAAAATCGTTGCCAGTCACTCCACTGGGATTAGTATCAAGAATCTATAAAGAACTCAAAAAACTCAATGCAAACAAAAGAAACTAATCAATAAATGGATGAAAGAACTAAACAAAAGTTTCTCAAATGAAGAAACACAAATAGCCAACAAATAAATAAAAATATGTTCAACATCTCTAGCAATCATAGAAATACAAATCAAAACTACACTAAGATTTTGTTTCACTCTATTTGGCTATTATCAAGAAGATGAAAAATAATAAATGTTTGGTGAGGATGAGGGGAGAATGGTACACTCATAAATTGTTGGTGGGGAGTTAAAGAAATAGCTCCTTTCGGAGAGCGCTCGCCTAGCATGCGCAAGGACCGCGGTTCAAATCCCCGGCAGCTCAAATGAGAAGAAAAAAAAAAAAAAAAAACAAAAAAACCATAAATTGTTGGTGGGACAGTAAATTAGTACAACCACTTTGGAAAGCAGTGTAGAGATTTCTCAGAAAACTAGGAATGGAACTACCATATGACTCAGCTATCCTACTCCTTGGTATTTATCTAAAAGAACTAAAATTGGAATACTACAGTAATACAGCCACTACAATATTTATAGAAGCACAATTCACAATAGACGAATTATGGAATCAACTCAACTGCCTGTCGATAGATGAATGGATCAAGAAAATGTGGTATATATACACCATGGAGTTTTGCTCAGTTAAACTATGTATAAATGTAATAAAAAATAGTGGTAATAAAAATCTGAGGTAGGGATCGAAACATATTTTTTCAGACATATAAGTTGTCCACTTACTATTTTTTAAATAGTGTGGGGTTTTCCCCTTTTAATTTTATGCTGCTTTATCTCATTCAAATTAAACCCAAGTCTGTTTTGGACTCTACTACTTCAGATCTTTCCACAACACATCCTCTTACATAAAAGCGCTTCAATCACATTTGCCTCAGTTTTTTAAACACATCAGTTGTAGTCCTGACTCAGGACTCTCTCCCATGCCTTGAATCTTCTTTCTCTTGATGTTCTTGCTTTCTTTTTTCCTTCAGTTGCATTTTCTGTTTTGAGTTTCTGTTTCTGCCTATGAAAATTTTTTATTTTCCTATTTTAGGTCATTTTGTCTGCCACTGCTTATATTTGGACTTAGGGTGGTGGGGGAAAAAATCAAAGAATGAACTTGGACCGTTGTGTGAGTAGAAGTTTGAATATCTTTGTATGGTCGTCCCTTTACCTTAGTACTTAATATTAGCCCTACGCATGGCTTTGTACATTTCAGTCTTTATCTGATTTCCTTCTTCATGAATTTGGAACATTCTAGTACCATTTGATGGGGTATGTCATTTAATTTGTCTAAGAAGTCCAAAAGTAGAATTTAAGATTTATAGCTCAGCTTTGTTCTCAACAGTTTTAACATTTTATTCCATGACTTTCTGGCTCCTATAGTTACCTTTTAGAAAACTCCTACTTTAATTACTCCTTTGTAATTAGTTGGTCTTTTCTCTCTGCTTATGTTTAAGACTTTCTATCATTGGTATTATACAGTTTCTCTGTGATGTGTCTAAATGTGAATGTTTTTTGCTTGAAATTAGTAACTATTAAGCCTCGGGTTACATTTCTTCATGTTTAGAAACTATTTGATTATTATCTCTTTATTATTCTGTTGCCTCAATATTGTTTTAATTCTCTCCTTCAGAAATTCACATTTCTCATTTTATGCTCTTAACTTTTAATTAGTCTCTCACATTTTTCATTTCTTTATTATCTTTGTTGCATTCTAGGCAAATTCTTAATCTCTATCATGTAGTTTACTCATTCTCTTCATCTGTACATATTTTATTGTTCAACCTCTTTCCTATTTCAGTAACCACATTGTTCTTGTAAGACATATTAATAGCAAACTGATTAAATGCATGGTCTATATAGAAGGATTGTCTGGATTCATATTTTGCCTCCACCATTTATTATCCCTGAAGAGTCAGTCAAAGAAATCAATCTCTGGTGCTTGTGTGCAGAATTGGAATAGCAATTGTGTGCAAACATAGGGCTGTTTTGATAATTAAGCAAAGTTACTTGACTAAATGCTTAAAATGGTGACTACAACACATAAAATATTCAAAAAATCAATTTTTGCTACCCCTTTTTACTATTATGGGCTTAATACTTTATGATTCTTACAATTTTAAAATAGAACATACTTAACTTGTAATACTTAGTTAATCATATTATCTGAAAGTTTTTAATTATTTAATCTTGTGTTTATCACATAATTGATGTTCATGGTAGTTTGGTAGATTCTGTGATTTTAACTGAGAAGCTTACTGTAGAGTGTGGGAATTTCATATGACATGGGTTTCCTTTATTTAGCTTTATTAAGTTTAACTGACAAATTGACAAATAGAACTAACAAATACACTGACAAACAACTGAAAATTATTTTACATATGTAGGTGTACAATGTGGTATGTACATGCATATATTGTGAGATGATTAAATTAAGCCAATTAACATATACAACACCTTATATACTTATCATTTGTTTGCAATGAGGATATTTAAGATTAAACTTTTTTCAGTATTCAAATATATAATACATTATTATTAACAATAGTCACCATGCTATGTAATAGATCTCCAGAACTTATTCATCCTAACTGAAACTTTGTACACTTTGACCAATATCTCCCTATCCCCATTCTGCCCCTGATGAGGCAGGAAATTAGACCACCCATAGACAGTTGGGATAAGGGCCTCAGAGAAGGGAAAGAGGGAATGAGACCATGCCATCCTAGGACACATCAGACCTGAGGAACATCCTGTCATTGACCTTGACAACTTCAACCACAACACCGCCTCCTTAGCTAGAATATCTTGTCAGTGTTCCTAACAACCTCAACCACAATAGCTCTTCCTTAACTACCCACCCTTACCCCTAGCAATGGCTGACCACCAAATCTACATTTACCTAAAGTACTTCCACTCCTTAACAGACATGCCAAATCACAAAGTTGGACCCATTCTCTTAATTGCATAAATAAGGGATTGAAATTATGCACTTCTGATTGGCTTATTAAACTCAGATATTGAAGAACTTGATTGGTACATGATAGTATCCCTCACTCCTATGCTGAACCATCAGATATGCTTTTAAAAATCTCTAGACAACAGACACATGTTGGCAACCCTCTCTTGGGACCCTTCCCTCTTTGGTAACTCTGCCTTCTTTCTTTCTATTACTCTAATAAATTCTGTTACTTTGCTCTTACCCTTGTGCCCATGGATTTCATTTTTCAAATTTATGAGACAAAGAATCCACTCATTCATGCTCCATGTTACATTTATGGAAATACAGAAAAGGGGGCTCTCATTTCTGTTCTCTGTGCTCTTTATTAGTGGACAAGCTGTCTTTAAACACTGGGTACCTCTCGACCAGTTAAAAGTGACTAGTATGGCTGCCAGTCTTAAGACTCAAGTGACAGGCTTGCTGGGTAGGAGGGACTGATTTCTCTTTACCTAGGTGTTGGGAATGTTGATCCTGACTTGCTTCAGTGCCTTTCTATGGGAGAGAATTGGTGTGTGGAACTGAGGAAGGCTGGAGGTAATTGAAGACAGAAGACGACAGGCGTGCCTCCCCCATGATGCACAAAGGTCTCATGTTCTGAGTCTGACCTTGACAGTCCTCAGGGGTACCAAATATCAAGCACTGTCTGTCTTTCTGTTTCTGACTGACTTTACCTGATGGTAAAGGGCACCAGTCCCTGACAAGTCTTGGATCCTGGGATGAAGACTTAGTCGGATCTAAATTCTTTGGGAAAGAGGAGACCCATTAATCTACATAGCATGAACCAAGGAGTGTCTCTCCTTCTCTTCAAAAATGTTTCTTCCCCATACACACCCTGGTGCTCAGGTTACTCCCAACTACTGTATGTATCCTAATGACCCTCGATTCTCTTACCTTCTCTCTATTAAGTGCCTAAATAAAGTATCTAGGGACTTGCAAGTTTTCAAGTACTTTCTGGGACCCAACCCCCAAACCTTTCCCTGGTGTCCCCTCTTAAACAGGAACCCATTGCAACAGACTACCAAGATAGAGCTCCCCTAGATCCAAACTTAGACTATCTTCCTCAAACACTCACAAGACACCTTTTATTTTATATACCCCTTCATCCTGCAGGAAAAAGACCAGAAATTCTATTCACAGAGAACACTTATCAGGTGTTCCTCCTTGTTCAAATTGAGAAGGATAACAAAAGGCCATGGTCCTATGAGCAAGAGGACCACAAAAGAACCAAGGGAACATTGAAGACAAATTTTAAAGGCACAACCAGCTGGCAAATGCCCTCCCTTACCTCAAATAATTATCAAGAAGTTAATATCTTCCATTCTGATTGAGGCCCAGTTTTTTTTTTTTTTTTTTTCCAAACTGGTGATTGGCTCAATAAACAGATCTAAATTGTTTCAATTAGGAAATTATTCAGTTCACCAGAGGGAGTTTCAGATTGACTTACATTGGTAAATGGGGACAGGCCAATAGCACCCCATTGCTCTTCGTGAGAAAGAACATGATAAATAACCTGTTGCTATGCAGTAACTGGTACTGTGCATGAGGAGAACGGGGGATGCTCTGGCTCATGAGAGACAGAGAACACTGAGGGATGCTCCTACTCTTCCCTCTGTCTCATAGATAGGAAACTGGGTTTCCATCCCTCTATAATGTGTCAAAAGGAATTGTGCTAAATTTGACACAGACCTTAAGGAAGAAAGGCCTAGGGTCTTTCTGCACCTGAACCTGTCCCGATTACCAGTTGAGGGACAGAGAAAAATGGCCTCTGGAGGGAAACATAAACCATAACACCATCTTGCTGTTAGACTTGTTTTTATAAAAAGGGAGAAAAAAATGATCTCAAGTGCCCTAAATACAAGTTTTTTGCCTCATGTGCTCAAAATGTCAGTGTTCCTTGTTTCTTAGCTGCCTGTCTGGTATCCATAAATGTAAGCAGCATGAGCAATTTTTTATCATATAAATGAGAAAAATTTGAAGAACAAGTACTGGAGGGGGGTTTCAATGTGGTAGAATAAAGAAGATCACTTTCTTGGTTGCTCTGTGGCATGAAACAAAGAAAGCAGATAGGAAGCTTCTCATCAAGGTGGGTTAAAAAAAAAAAGGTGGGGAACTTTACTGGCATTTAATACTGGACACTCAAAGCAGATCAGGGACTCCGGAGGTTGGATATACTAAAACAAGGAAGAAATCCCCAACACCG
Source organism: Sciurus vulgaris (assembly GCF_902686455.1). Lineage (NCBI taxonomy): Eukaryota > Metazoa > Chordata > Mammalia > Rodentia > Sciuridae > Sciurus > Sciurus vulgaris. Next base: position 118,487,017 of record NC_136461.1, on the reverse strand, counting down.
CAGCCACTGCTGCAGTTGGAGTTACCAACCAGAGAGCTCCCTCTGCAAGCAAAGCAGAGCGATAAGGAAATAAAAGAAACCCACATTTTTAAAAGGCCTGAGGCATGTCTGGGTACAGAGAGTTCAGATATCAAAGACGCTGCCCAACTAAACTGAAAGGCATGCTGCACAATATCCCTGTATGGGAAAGAAGCCACATCTGCAGGGAACAGAGGAAGGAACAATTTTACAGTCATGGCATGGGGGCCAACACCTGGGGGAGTCAATTCCTGTCAAACCCAGCTTGGCCCCAGATACAGGCCTGGCACTGCATGACGTAGACTGTGCCTAAGTGACCAAGAGAAAAATCAAACACAGAAGTTTATATAGGGGAATACTGGTTGTAGAAACCAACCTGGCTCTCCTCCTCCTCCTCCAACAGAGCTGCTTGCTGGACTGGCTGGAAGATATGCACGTGGTCAGGATTTGAAAGCCTGGGGTGGGAGAGATTGAGTTTGGAGACTGAACCCAAGACCAGCAAAAGTGTGTCAATAGATAATGAAGTGGACTAAGAATTGACTCATCCACCACAAGTGGAACTCAGGGGAGATTCCTGGGGTGCAATCTTCCAGCAGGGACTAGCAATTTCTGGGCACCAGACATATGCTGATTTAAATCCCCAAACCAATTGTCATTCAACAAAGAATCTGGAGCCTATATAAGCCTAAACCCTACCTCCAGGAGTTCCACCTATGGTATTCCCTTTTTCACTCCAGCAACCCCACCCTAAGGGTGGAGCAAACATCACACTCCAGAGGACCCCACTTAACAGCTGAAAAGGAAAACTGAGAATCTTTTGAACTCCAATGAAAACAATTCATTAACTTTTGATTGAGACCTTTATTTTTCTTTTCTGTGTTTAATTGTGACCTTAATGGTTCACAGACCTTTATACATATTCTATACATATTCATATTTGTTTTTTCTCATTTCTAGCATTTTAAAAATTATTTATTCATTTATTTATTTATTTACAGATTGCATTTTGATTCATTGTACACAAATGGGGTACATCATTTCGTTTCTATGGTTGTACATCATGTAGATTCATATCATTCGTGTAATCATACATGTACATAGGGTAATGATGTCTGTCTCATTCCACCACTTTTCATACCCCTCTCCCTCTCATTTCCTTCTACATAATCTAAAGTTCCTCCATTCTTCTCACTTCCCACATCCCCACCCCCATTATATAACATCATCCACTTATCAGGGAAAACATTTGGCCTTTGACTTTTTGGGATTGGATTATTTCACTTAGCATGATATTCTCCAATTCCCCTCATTTATTTGCAAATGCCTTAATATTATTCTTCTTTATGACTGAATAAAATTCTATTGTGTATATATGTGGAGTATCCTCAGAACACTTGGAATGGACCCACCTTTTGACCCAGTTATCCCACTGCTTGGTTTATACCCAAAGGACTTAAAATTAGCATACTACAATAACACAACCACATCAATGTTTATAGCAGCTCAATTCACAATAGCTGGATTGTGGAACCAAACTAGATGCCCTTCAACAGATGAATGGATAAAGAAACTGTGGTATAACTCTAGCATTTTTGAAACCAGTTATTTTTCATGGATCAGAATTTTGAGGACTAGGGTGTTTATTAGTGTATTTCAGTTTTGTTTAGTATTCTTTTATTTTTATTTTTAATTTAAAAATTTTTACTTTATATATTTTTTCTTTCATTTCTCTGTTTACCTTTATTCTCCTTCTCTCTTTTTTTCTTCTAACAGCAAATCTGTATTGTTCTCTCTTTTACTCTTCATTTTTTACTTGTATATGTTCTCCTCCCTCAAAATCATCACATCCTACATCAATTCTGTGTGCTTCCTGTCCAAAATAAAAAACTGTAAACACTTTGGCAAACTTACTGTATTTACAGTAAACAACAAATAATCATTTCTGTTTATTATAATAATATTATAGATGTAGTAGCATGAACTGTTTGGTTTAATGCTGCTTATTTTTTGCACTTGTTATTATTTGTCTCCCCATAAACAGTGAGGTATTGGAAACCTCCGTGGATACTATACGTCCACAGGGTAGAAATTCTACTGCCTCAGATCCATTCTCTTAGATGGGTAGACACACAGAAAACATAAAAAAGCAAGAGAACAAATCACCCCAAACCAACCAAGATACTTCAATAACAGAATCTATTGAAATCACAATGGAAGAAATGTCAGAGAAGGAGTTTATAATGTACATAGTTAAACTGATCTGTGAGATAAAGGATAATGTAAGGAGTGAAATCAGAGAGAAAATATAGGAAGTGAAATATCACTTCAATAAAGAAATAGAGATTCTGAAAAAAAAAACAAACAGAAATTGCCAAAATGAAGGAATCAATAAACCAAATTGACTTCTTGGGGAACATAGTTTCAAGCAATGAAGACAAAATATATAATCTTGAAAATAAAGTCAACCATGGAGAAAAGATGTTAAGAGACTATGAACAAAACTTCCAACTAATATCGGATAACCAGAAAAGACCAAATATAAAATTTATTTGGATAGATGAAGGCTTGGAGATACAAACCAAAGGAGTACACAGTATTTTCAATGAAATAAAATCAGAAAATTTCCAAAATCTAAAGAACGAAATGGAAAACCAAATATAGGAGGCTTAAAGGACCCCAATTATATAAAATTACAACAGACCTACACCAGGCACATTATTATGAAAATGACTAACAAACAGAATAATGATAGAATTTTAAAGGCTGCCACAGAAGAATAACAGGTCACATTTAGAGGGAACCAATCTATTTCACAGCTGATCTCTCAACCCAGAACCTCAAAACTAAGAGGTCTTGGAATAATAATACTAAGCTTTGAAAGAAAATGGATGCTAACCAAGAATACCGTAACCAGCAAAATTAAGAGTCAGAATTGATGATGAAATAAAAACCTTCCATGATAAACAAAAGTAAAAAGAATTCACAACTGGCAAACTGGCACTACAAAACATACTCAATAATTATTTCATGAAGTAGACATGAAAAATAAAGGTGAAAGCCAGCAAAGAGAGGAACTATACTAGAAGCATAGTCAATCAAAGGAGAAACTAATGCAAATTAAAAAGCAGAAATAAATCAAAATGTCAGGGAACAAGATCATTTCTGAATAATAATGTTGAATATAAATGCCTAAACTCATCAATCAAAAGACATAGACCAGCAGATTGGATTAAAAAACAAGACCCAACAAAATTCTGTTTCCAAGAGACTCACGTCATAGGCAAAGACCACCACAAACTGAAGGTAAAAAGATGGGAAAAACCATATCATTCATGTGGATCTTGTAAACAAGCTGGGGTTTTTATCCTTATTCCAGATAAAGTGGACTTTAAGTCAAAGTTAATCAGAAGGAACAAAGAAGTTCATTTCATACTGCTTAAGGGAATTATACATCAGCAAGACATAACAATTGTAAATATGTATGCCCCAAAAATGGAGTATCTATATAAAACAAACAAACCATTCTTAATTTCAAGAATCAAATAGACAACAACACAATACTACTTGTTGACTTTAACACACCTATCTCATCACTGGATAGATCCTCCGAACAAAAACTAAATAAAGAATCTACAGAATTAAAAACTACAATTAATAATTTAGACTTAACAGACATACATAGAACATTTCATTGATCAATGAATGAATATATTTCCTTCTCAGAAGCACATGGATACTTCTCTAAAATAAACCATATCTTAGGATCACAAAGCAACTCTTAGAAAATACAAAAAAAGATAATGCTTTGCATTCCATCATATCATAATGAAATAAAATTAGAAATCAGTGATAAAATAAAAAATAGAAGCTACTCTAACACCTGGAGAGAAAATAGTATGCTATTGAATGACCAAAGGATAGCAGAAGAAATCAGGGATGAAATTTAAAAAATACTCAGAAGTAAATGAGAATAACAACATGACGTATCAAATTCTCTGGAACACTATTAAGGTGGTTCTAAGAGGAAAGTTCATTGCATTGAGCTCATTCATTGAAAGATTAGATAGTTACCAAATAAATAACCTAACATTATATCTCTAAGCCCCAGAAAAAGAAGAACAAATCAACACCAAAAGCAGTGTAAGATAAGAAATAATTAAAATCAGAGCTGAAAATGAATGAAATTGAAATTTAAAAATTCAAAAAACAACAAAACAAAAAGTTGGTTCTTTGAAAAAGTGAATAAAATTGATAAACCCTTAGCCAAGATAATGGAGAGTGAAAACTCAAATTATTAAAATTAATGATGAAAAAGGAAATATCACAATGGACACTACCAAAATACAGATGATAATCGGAATCTATTTTGAAAATTTATACTCTAATAAAACAGAAAATATTCATAACACCAACAAGGTTTTAGAGACATATGATCCAACCAAATTGAATCAGGACATAGTAAACTGAAGCAGATCAATTTCAAGTAATGAAAATGAAGATGCCATCAAAAGCCAATCAATAAAGAAAAGTCCAGGACCAGGTGTATTCTCAAATAAGTTTACCAGACCTTCAAAGAACTAACACCAATCCTCTTCAAATTATTGCATGAAATAGAAAATTACTCAATGACCCTGATATCAAAACCAGACAAAGACACATCAAGGAAAGAAAACCTCAGACCAATATCCCTGATGAACAAAGATGCAAAAGTTCTCAATAAAATAGTGGCAAATCACGTGCAAAAACATATTAAAAATATAGTGCACCATGATCAAGTGGGGTTCATCCCAGGGATGTGAGGTTGTTTTATCATACAGAAACCCATAAACATAATTCATCACATCATTAGATTTAAAGACAAGAATCACAAGGTTATTTCAATAGATGCAAACAAATTATTTGACAAAATACATGAATGGATATTCATGTTCCAAACTAGAAAACCTAGGGATAGTAGGAATATACCTTAACATTGTAAAACATTGTAAAAGATAAACACAAAGTCAACATCATTCTAAATGGAGAAAAATTGAAAGCATTCCCTCTACAAACTGAAATAAGACAAGGATGCCCTTTTTCACCACTTCTATTCAACATAGTCCTGGAAACTCTAACTAGAGCAACTAGACAAAAGAAAGAAATTAAAGGGATACAAATAGGAAAAGAACTCAAACTATCTTCTTTAAATGTTTGGTAGAATTCAGCCCTGAAGCCATCAGATCCTGGGCTTTACTTTGATGGAAGATTTAAAAATTATTACTGAGTCAGTCTCTTAACTTATTATTGGTCTGTTCAGAGTTTCTATTTCATCATAATTCCTTCTTGAAAAGTGGTGTGTCTGTAGTTTATCCATTTCTTGGAAGTTATCTGATTTGTTGGCATATAATTGTTTAGTCTCATGATTCTTTGTATTTTTGTGGTTTCAGTTGTAATGCCTCCTTTCTCAGATTTTATTTATTCCACTCTTGTCTCCTTGTCTAACTAAAAGTTGACTTCTTTCTTTTCTTTTCTTTTTTTTTTTTTTTTTTTGGCAGCTTATTGGTCCCTGTTTCTTTGGGGTCAGTTACTGAAAATCATCGTGTTCTTTTGGTGGTGTTTCGTTTCCTTGTTTTTTCATGTTTCTTCCGGCCTTTCTTTGTTGTGTGCACATTGATGGAACATTCCAGACTTTATGGATGGGTTTCAGTGGGGCGGGGGAAGCCTTCCCCGTTGGGTGAGTGTGAAGGCACCAGCTGGGTGGCATCCAGTAGTTCTGGTTCCCATAAGGACCTGTCAGTATTAACCTCCATGCATTTTCTTAACTGATTTTGATGTGAACAAAAATCACAGGTGTTCTCAGTAGCCAATAACATGGAGTCCTCAGTGCCAATGAGTACTGTTGGAATTTTCAGTAGTGGAGGTTTCTGTGGTCCTTTCAATATCCTTTTCCCCCACCAGGGTAATCATGGCTGAGAGGATCCCTCCTGAGTTTCAGATTCAGCTTGAGGGCATGAACTCCCGGGTGGTGGCACCAGAGTTTGTGTCATGCCCATGCATCAGATACAGGCACGGGCATGTGTGGAGGCATGCGAAGCAGGGGAAATCTGAAGAAGCCAAGCTTGCTTTCCAACAACTCATTCTTCATGGCAACTAATTCAGCTCCACAAGAGTAAGAAACAAGCTCCATCAAGAAAGGCATTAATCCTTCTGGATTACCTAATCACCTGTGAAATGCCTCACTACCTCTCAGTCCTATTTTGTGGGGGACAAATATCAACATGAGTTTTGGAAAGGACAAGTTGTATCCAAACCATAAACTTGTCAATTTCTCTTTTTTTTTCCTTTCATTTTTAAATTTTTTAATTACCTACTTATTTTGAAGGTAAAAGCTGATATTTCTCAGTCTGCTGTCTTGCTGATGTTACTCTGTCCTGTGCTTCTGTGTCCTTTAAAAGCCATCTTGCACTTGTTTCTTCTAAGCCCTAGAAATGTCATCAGCACAGGATCAAGTTTTATGGTGACTCCTTACTTGGGTCTTCCCAGAACACACCCATGAATGTGGCAGTCAGAGGTTTTTGCTATTGCAGGGGAAACTTTCTATTTCCCCCAGAGCTCATAATAAACACAAACTTCCTTGTTATTTGTTTGGATTGCGGTGTGGCTTGTCCCCCCACCAACCACTCATCCTGAGTGTAGACTTTATGCTGGTGGTTTTGTTTAAGAGTCCATATTTGAAAGCCCAAATATTTATCTCCTAGTTCCACTTGGACACATGTGTCTATATAAATTACCTAGAATAGAATTTCCTCTCATACCTCCTGTTGGGGGAAGGTGCTAATGTCATTTTACATACTTAACTCTCTATTTTTGCATCCCGTTTTGTCTGTATGGGGGAATTTCCTTCTTTCTTGCATGTTTAGGTATGCACTTAAAATTATATACTATTTATTCATCTTTTACAAGCATTTAAAGTGGGAGGATTTTCAGGATTTTTAGACTACCATGATTTCCTGGAACCAATATTCCCCGCTTCTTGTTTTTCCAGTGAGGGTGTGGTTCTGATTTCATTTTCATTTTTTCCACCTTTTAATGAGACTCTGAAAGTAAGGAGATGTAAATATCAATCGTAGCTTGCCATCTTGGAACATGGAGTAGTTATAATGGAAAATAATAATAAATCCTAAAAACATTACTGCCTAAAAATAGAGGCTTTCTGACAATACTGGTGACCTTTAGCATTCTCTGTGTTCATGAGGTTCTATGATTCTGAGTGTCTTTCTTTTGTAACCAGCACCTTTTAATCTCTTGCAGTACCATGTCCATCAGTCCAAAATCATATTTTGAAACTTATTTTTAGCCTCCAATGTATCTGATGCCACATAAAAGGAAAGTTTTAATTAATTAGAAATTATTGGAAGGAAACTCTAACTTCAGTTACACAGAGATGTTGAAATTGTTAGAAGGCAGCTCTAGAACTAATCCTATCCTTTGCTCTCTCCTTGCTCACCTCTGGATTCCTCATTCAGCGGGGCAATTTATAATTTTGTCACATACATTATTATGCCTAGTCCTCTTGAACAGGTCTATAGTAGGTGGTTTCTTTCCCTGAGGGGGGAAGCTTCCTGTAAGTCACAGACAAAGCTGTCATTGTGGTATTCAGGCAATAGCAGGCTGAGTTTGAGCAAGATGATTGAAAGGAGGCTAAAGTTGAAACAAATATCTGAGAAACTGGTCAGTCAGAAAGAGCTCTGCAAACTTTATTTAACAAGATTGCAATTCATGTGGCTACAGGAAGTCTAGAATGTCTTCCAAGGGGAATCTTAGGAATTAAAAACAATTGGGGGGAAAAATACCTCAATCAAGGAAAGAATCAAGATCAGGCCACATTTTAAAAAAAACATGGCAAATTCATAACTCAGTAAAATCAAGGTCCAGGTGCCTGAATTCTGATTTTCTTCTCACACCCCACATCTAATCAGCCACCAAGTCCTGTAGATTTTGACTCTCTGACATTTCTTGCATTTACCCTCTCCTATCAGTGGCCACCCAAACACTCCATTTCTCTCTAGTTGTTCCCCTAAAGTCCACATCATACCCAGTTCTTAAAATCCAAAGTAATTTTGTCCTGATCATAGTTAAAAGGTTCCTATTAGTCTCGGAATAGTTAGGAGTTTATGGAGCTTCTTACCTACATCTCCCCTCCAGTTTCTGAACTAAGTTGAGAAATAAAGTCACATTGGAGGCAAAATATCAGCTTTATTAGACCATGCTGGACTGGATCATGAGCTTTGGATCTAAGCCAAATGGAGGATTTTCTACTTTTCTCAATAGACTCTGAGACTTATTTGTTAAGACAGTTGTGGTCAACCTGAAAGCAGAGGGAACTGACTTCTCTGACAGCATATTGAAATTCCACATGGGAAAATGAGTTGGAAAATTACTTTCTGCCTGAGGACAAGCAAAGAAGGAGAAAGAAACTGTGAGCTGGTATCTTCATTCCAACTCAAAAATCAGGCTCTTCCCTCATGCAGAAGAAAAAGTAATAGGGATGGGGCATCCTTGGCAAAGAAACACCCAAAACTTTTAACTGTTCTTTTCTGGGAAACAGAGTGGATGCCTCCTCTACCCTGTGGAAATATGGGGGTTCTCCTAGATTTTCAGCATGGTTTGCAAGGTGCTCCCCCGTCTTGCCCCTGACCACCTTTGGAATTTATCTCCTTGTACTGATGCATCTGCCAATCTAAAGTAACCGTGGTCCATGAGAAGCCCAAGTTTGTCCCTGTCACTTACTTGGCTTTTGCTGCTTTCCTGGCCTGGAAGCTCTCCCTCCTCCCAAGTCGTATTTGTTTGATTAAAACCTACCCATTCCTCAATATCCATTTCTTTTTTTAAATTTTATTTTATTTTTAATATCCATTTCTTTTGAAAGCCTTTATTTCTCCACTTCTTAACCTCCACTGTACAGTACTCCACCACAGAATGTGACACATGAATGTGCTATCATTTTAATGTTGTCATCTATTACTAAACTGTAATTCTCAGAACGGTAGGGACCATATCTTTTTATCTGTGCATACGTGGTGCATTAGCAGAGTGCTCAGAAAGTAGGCAGCCTTGAATAAAACTTTATAAAATAAATGAATGAATGCATCAGTCAATGATTTAATGCTTCCTCTCTTAGAAATCATATGCTTGTGAACTGGAAAGGAGTTGTTCACAGAATATGTCAGAAGAGTAAGCAAAAAACTATGGGGGAAACCAATACTGAAAGCCAAAAGTATAATCTGGATCTTGGTTCTTGACTTATCTTTTTCCACAACACAACTGATACTTACATGCTTGCCAGGAAGACACCCATAGGAAACTGTTGTGGGTGACTCTCCAAAAGGGTTGTTATAATCAATGACCCATGGACAGCAGTTACCCATAGTCATCAACCTTCCTTTTTTCTGAAAAACCCACACAGGTATAATTAAAACAGAAAGTAGAGAGCTTCAACTGAATTTTCTTTGACCCCTATAGGGGTCCCTCTCTACCTGCTATCCCCAGGGAGTGCAGCCCACCTACCAGAGGCGTCTTCACCCACAGAGGGAGGGCTGTTCCCTGCTGCAGATGCGCAGTAATGTCTTCCAAGAATCTCACTATATCTTCTTGCCCCTGCCTCTCCTCAGACTCCAAAACTGGATTCCCCTTTATTCCTCACCTCAGGAATAGCAATGCCTGTTTGAACCAGCATATCTTCTAAGCTATTGAAGGAACCAATACTCTTCATAAAAAGCAACACATATATTCTGTAAAACTCCAGTCAATACAGGAGTCATTACCTGAAAGCACAGCTTATTCTTGTCATTCTCTGATTTATTGGAATAAATGTGCAAATGTGTTTTTGGAACTAGATCTCTAGGGCATGTCCTTTCCTTCTTCCTATCTGCCAGAGAGGTAGTGAATGATAGCTTCCAGCCATTCTTACACAATTCCAATTCCCTATCATGTATTTGGTCTGTTGCAGGTCCCCAATGTAGCTCTACAAATTAATGAATTACACTGTAAGGGATCTTCTAGGGAGAAGGGACTGAGTCTGCCTGAATAACATATAGAGAGTGTCTATGTAGATAATATCTGGATTTCTACTAGCAAATTCTGCTCTGGGAGTTCTCTAACCAACAGTATCACCTTTATTGTAACTTCAGAAGTATATATTTATTTATAACCTTGAACATGACATTCTTAGGTCAAGCCCCATTCAACAAAGACCCAAAATGTTGTTCCAGCAATTACAGTTAACTGTCAAAATTACTATGACCACCACAATGACAACAACAATGATAATCATGATTATGACTACCTCAATTGCCATTTATGCAGCACTTACGATGATAAGTGATTTATACATATTATGACATTTAATTGTGTCATAGTGGCCTTGAACCTCAGTTCAACTAAAGGTATCTAGAGATCTCTGAAGTTAACTGCATCATTTTTTAACTTCAACTGTAACTGTCCTAGTAATTAACCTCTTGAAGTGGGAAATGTGATTTGTTTTGCTCTGACTTACATTTCCTAAAGATGCTATTTGTTTCTGTCTCAAGCCTGATGTCCTCCAACCTGGCATGGTTATTTTGTATCCTATTCAAGATATTGAACCTGGTTCATGGAGAAGGCTATTTCTCTGCATCTGGCAGAGTATTCTTCTGTATGCCACCAACTGTGGAATCTCCAAATTAAGGATCAACCTGGTGGATCTAAGGGGCTTTTTTTTTTTTTTTTCATTTTTCTAATGCTGATTTCCTTTGATATCTGTGACTCCATTCTATTAGTAGCTAAATATCCTTGCACACGAAGTATTGTTTTCTCTCACTTTAGCTAATTTCTACATACAAAATTTCTACCACTTATAACCTTAATCATTAAGTTGCTTTTTCCTCTGGGGAACAACCTCAAATCTCTGGTTGTGGCTCTTAATTTGCATCCAAGTTTAGGTATGCTTTCAAGCTATTTCTGTTCATCTATAAATGTTTACCAGCTACCTACCAGCTGACAGTAATCAGATGTCTTGTTGTCACCCTTGTTTCCTGCCCAACTCACTATGATAGCATTGGTCTCTGACCATTGGTCTCTTCTCTTACTGAAACACTCCTTTTAGAACCAACCATGAATTCTACCTCATGACATTCTGTAATGCCTTAGGAAACATGAATTCTCAACTGAAGAGGCCACATTTTTATAGATGGCATATCAGAATCAGTGAAGGACATCGATAGTTTGAATAATCTCTTCAGATTTCTATGAAAAATATACACTTACCACCAACTCTTCACCATCGTCTGCATGTTCCTCTCCATATTCTCTTCCTCAATTTCCTTCCATCCACCAGAATGCTATGCCTTTCTGGCTGGTGAGATTGAGAGGTCTAGAAGCCTAAATCCCATCCAGTAGGCAGAGCCTAATAAGGTAAGTGACAGCTCTGGCCCCAGGGAGAGAACAATTTGCTCTCTTCCAATGAATGATTGCCCATTCTCCTATGCAGAATGGTATTGTCTAGTATACTTTGAGGTGAGAAACCATAAAACCCAGCACTTATTTTCTACAAATCTTTCAAAGACATACACAAATAGCATTTTTTTAAGAATACTATAAATCACTAATAAATAGTGATAAAAATAAACATCACTTTTAATTCCATTATTCAGATATATTTACACTATTATAATTATATTAATTAACATATTGTACAAGATATCTTTCTTTATGTGGGGTTGACAGTAACTGAATTGCATTCTGTAGCCACTTTTCCTTAATTACATATCCTAAGCATCATATTTTTTATTTTTTATTAGTTCATTATAATTATGCACAATAGAGGGATTCACTGAGCCATGTTCATACATGCACATAACATAATTTGCTCAGTCTACTTCCTGGTGCCTCCCTTTCTCTCCCGTCCTCCATTCCCCAGTCATTTGCATAACTCTACTGATCTTCCTTCTATCATTGTTATTATTATGTTAAGCATCTTATCTGACTGTTAAATTCTCTTCCACAGAATCATTTTAATGACTGCTTGGCGTTCCACATAACTTTGACACACCTTTGTTGTTTAATCTGCCCTTCTAGGGGCATTTTTAGTATTTTCTCTTTTACTATTATAAACAAGGCAATGATAAACATAAAAACATTGTGGAAACATCAGTTTTCCCCAAAGTGAAACTGTATTTATAATGGGTAATAAAATGTTGAGTGTTCACTTGGGAGTGGTGGTGCAAGCTTGTAACCAAGCAACTCAGGAGGCTGAGGCCAAGGAATTCCATTGAAGCCAGCCTGTGCAAATAAGCAAGACCCTGTCTCAAAATAAAAAAAATAAAAAGGGTCTGGGAGTGTAACTCAGAGTTAGAACATTCCTGGGTTCAATCCCCAGTACAAAAACAAAACAAACAAACAAACAAAAAAGTTAAGTTTTCCCCTGAACATATGACATTGAGTCTATGAATACTTCACCATTGGTTGGTCCCCTCTATAATTTTATGATCTAAAGTTTCACGCTGCTTTTGTTCCCAAAAGCAACTTGCATTTGTCTGGACATTGATGCTGAGCAGATGGTCATACAGTAGACTCCTGATCATTCACGGAGGATGTGTTCCAAGAACCCCAATGGAGGCTTGCAACTCTCATGGTTCCAAACCCTATATGTTCTAGGTTTTTCCCTATATATACATACCCATGAAAATGATAAATGTACAAATCGGGCATAGTAATAGATTAACATCAATAACTTGAAGTAGAATAATTATTACAATATACTATAATTAAGTTGCCAGCATCACTACTCCTACTTTAGAGCCATTGGTAAGTAAAATAAAGGTTACTTGAACACAAGTACATGATATCACGACAATCAATTTGACAACCTAGATGGCTATTAAGTGACTAGTGGTGGGTAATATATACAGGGAGATACTCTGGACAAAGGAATGATTCATGTTTTTAGTGAGAGTTCATCATGCTACTCAGAGCAGGAAACAATTTAAAACTTACAAATTATTTCTGGAATTTTTCATTTAATATTTTTGGACTGTGATTGACTGCAAGTAAAAGTTATTGTGAAAGGTCAAGTCATGAATAAAGCAGGACTTCCATATGTAGCATTTATAAGAACTACATCTAATCAGAATGAGAGTGATAATAGGTCCTGCTGGCCTGATTCATGCTTTTCTTATAGCTGCAACAGGACCAGCCTGCAGTACAAAAAGCAATATGGCTACAAACAGAAAAGGGGACAATTTTCAAAAGATATAGTGCAAGTGCTTTGGACCTTAGTAAAATTCCACTCTAGAAAATAAGAAACTAAGGAAAACACCTAAGAAATCTGAGCCTCTAAAACAATGACTTTGTTATTTTAAGGAACACGGAGAAGCAATATATCATACTAATATATCAGGGTTTAAGAGCCAGACTGTAGAAATAGGCTGCATGGGTTTGAGTCTTGGTTCTGTTTCTACTAGAAATTGATCATGTTGTTCTTGATCAACTTACTCCTGCTCCAGTCTGAATACTTATGTTCCCTGGAAATTCATATGTTCATTCTTAATCCCCAAAGCAATCCTATTAAGAGGTAGAGCTTTAAGGGGATGATTAGATTGTAAGGGTATGACTCTTATGAATGGCATCAGTACCCTTATAAAAGAGGCATGAGAGGACTCACTTGCCCCTTCTACCATGCAAGGACACATAGAAGGTATCATTTATGAGAACAGACCCTCACCAGAGGCCAAATCTGCAGATGCCTTGGACTTGGACTTACCAGCCTCCCAAACTATATGCCATTGCTTGTAGATTACTCAGTCTTTCTGTCATTGTGGCAGTTCAAATGGGCTAAGTCACTAGGCTTTATTGGTACTCAGTTTCCACAATTGTGTAAAGAGGATTGTGCTTACTGCAGAAGTTTGCTGAAGGTTTGAAATAACTGTGAGCATAAGGCACTCAGAACTGTGTCCCACTCAGGGAGACTCATGTGTAAGTAATGGTTAATCATTAGTGTCAAGAAGGGAACTTTTTCTGGCATTGAAAGGATCACTCTAATTCTTTTAATGCCACAGGATGAAAGACTGTGAACATCCACTGCAGGGCTCTTCTACTTCCTTTTTTACTAATTATACCAAACCTATTCTGTAAGGTAGTTTTCATCCTCTGCTCACAGGCCCCAGATGGTAGCTGAGAGATCACTTCTCAGATAGCCGGATCACACTCTCATGCTGCTGTGGACACTGCTGGTCTTCTTTGGTGAGTTCAATAATTTGAATTAGGTCAGAGGTAGAAGCAGGAGATTTCCAGCTTCCAATAGGTCTGAGGCTTATCAGAGCCCAGAAAACAGTGGAATGCTCAAGTCTTTAATTCCAGCTTTGATTTTAGAAGCAGATGCAAAGCTAGGGCTACATGAAATTGCAGGACATTCTAATCCTTACTGTTCAGGCTAGGCAGTCTTGTCATTTTTTGATCGTAAATATGTTTTAATATCTTAGGACTCATCAAGGAATATGATACATTCATAAATTGTTCATGATTTTAGTGCTTAATACTCATCCTCTCCTATATAAAAACCTATTATTCACACATTAGCCATAAAATTTTGGTTCAGAAGGTGCAATGAGACCCTTTGTAATTGTTCTTCTCCATTTAATCAAGGGCTACATGGGGGATAAGGGATGCGACTGGGAAACAAGATTCTTTTTCTCTAACTTAGTAGACACTAAATAAATACTTGACATTGATCAAAGGGCTCTAACAAAAAATATGGTCTGAGGAAGGGGGCTGATTTAGAATGAGTTCAACTCTCATAACTCTCCCCGTGTATATTTCCTGTGAACACTTTGCGACTTGGGACTGCAGTGGCATATGGCAATGTGGTGCTTGGATGTAAGAAGAGTCCTGGGGTGGGGGAAGAAGAATGAAATAAAGAACAGAATCACTAAACACCCTATGTACGTGGGACTTGTTCCCAGTAATTCCTTTAGTCAAGGGATGAGCTTGCAACTTGACTTGTTTGTTGTCGCTGTTGCTTATTTGGTGTTGGGGATTGAACACAGGGTCCCATCCATGCTAGACAAGAGCTCCACCACTGAGCCACATCCACAGCTCACAACTTGCCTTGTGATTGTACTATAAATGCAAATTAACTGTATGTTTAAGAAAGACTGAACTATCGGTTGGAAGGGAGTAGGAGAATAAAGAGAAAGGTGGAAAGAAGTTTTTGAGCAACTTACCAGAGTGATCTCAATTTTTAATTGTGAAGATAAATGTTCTGTGCTAACCTTTGGCTTTTGCTTCCATTACAGGGCCATTCAGTGACTGAGTGGGTGAGTACCCTCTTTTACTTCTCCATCTGGGGCATACTGTGCAGGCATTCAGATGTTACTACTCCCCTGGACTGACACGCTCTGTGATGATGTGGCCTCGGCTTTCATACTGCCTACCTGCCCAGGTGATCATGCCCCACCCTTTAAGAGTCCAGGTGCAGGGAGAGAGGTAACATCCCAAAAAGGACCTGCAGACTGGATAGAAGATCAGTGTGGAGAGGAGTGCTCTCCTGCATCCGGATCCATATATAACCCCTCAGTATTGTCTGGTTGAGTGCTAAATGCACTCACAGCTCTGAAAACAGTTATTCACAGAGAAAAGCTCAGGATTAAAACACTTCCGTGGGGTCAGAACCAGTATGTGCCAACAGTGTTTATCTAGTGCTGGGTTGGGAGTCAGCAAACTTCTGTAAGAAACCAGAGAGTAAATAGTTTAGGCTTCTCTGATCTCTAGCCTAACTTCTGGACCCTATCCTCCTCACAGGAAAGCTGATAAGGATCATATGTAAACGACAGGGGGTGTGCCTATGTCCCAGTGGCACTTCATTTACCAAAACAGGATATCAATGATTCACAGGCCACAGCTTACCAACCCTAGATTCATTATTTAGTTCTGAATTTTTAAAAAACCACATAGTGATTTTCTAAAGCTGTATGACTAATTTCATCTCAATCCTTTTGATTTAAAGCTGGGCTCAATAAAGGAAGTAGGTAAGGAAAATATTTTATTCTCTATATATAGAATCTTTGCATGAGCCAAGACTAAATCTAGAGAAAAGCAGAATTCTTCCCTTGCCTCTCCAATGATAGTACCCAGTAGAAGGGGCTCTTTGGGGTCTCAGGAACTGTTCTGGGATAAGCAGATTCCCAATTACACCCTGAATGGAATAGGAATGTCCAGGGACAGCTTCAGAGTCCTGGCCTGGCCTTCAGGATCAAGTCTCATCTCTTGCATTCATTTTGTCCCACATAAGGCCCCCCCATCACTCTACTTCAGGTCTGGGTGGTAATGAGAGGAAGTCTCAGTGCTGAGCTGGTTTCTGACAAGGAGTCTCAGTGTGACACAGAACAGACTATCTGAAGTGACTCACCCACAGCCATTCACAGAACAGGGCGACAATCACTTTACTTTCTTTCCTTCCCTGTTCTCAGAAAACTGGATGTTCTTCAGAACCTTGAGAGCTCTCCCTTTAAAAAATGCAAAGGAATAAAGGGGAACTTAGTTCAGCATGATGTGGTGTAAAGAGTAGGAGTCAACACAGCCTGAGAGACCAGATTCAAATCATGGCTTGTTGAGAATACCAGCCCCTGCAAAGGGAGAAAAATGCCACTCAATGTAACCGCTAAAAATGTCTTTCTCTCTCCATACAGGCCCTCAAGGTGGCCCCCTCTCTGCCCATTTTCTCCTTCTGGCTCCACCCCACAACTTGCTCTACCACATGGGAACTTCCCCTGGCAGGCAAACTTTCGAGAAATATCATTTGCCTTTTGTTTTTGCTGCTGCTCTGGTGAAAATATTTTTTCACGGAAACTCTTGCCAAAATATATATATTTGAGGTGATGAATATTGCATAATAGTACTCCATAAATAATATATAGTTAGCTCTATATATCTTGACCCTAGTTATACCTTTGTGGTCCCATTTGTTTGTTCTACCTAAGAATTTCCCTGTTCATGACCTAAGCTCCCCATTTCTCTCACTATTGTTCTCCCAGTGCAATTCTCTCTTATACTCCAGATGTTGGCAGGATCCCTGTTGGGTGCTTCTGATGTATAATCAATTTTTCTCAGCCTGACTGTGCTGTATCTTTATCAATACTGTTACTGGGTGATGGGCTAATTGGTTCTTCTGTTCCAAAAGAAAGATTTCAGTCAAGAGACATCAATTAAGAATTATTAAAGGATTTATTTAGCAAAATGAAAGTAAAAGTGGTTTGTAAAATCAAACTGGGGTAACCAGATCAGAGGATGGTAACCAGAAAACAGACCAGATGTGAATCAAAAAGAAACTTTGTTGCAGGATGGCTCTTGGGCGAAGTTCCCGGTCCAGCAGGGTGCTGGGCGGGAGAAGTCGCACATGGCCCCTGCGTTTTTCTAACTCTGGGGTGGAGGAGGGGAAACTTGAGGACTCCATGTCCTCCTGGGATTGGCTGGGGTCGTCTGTTAGCACCTGACTGGTTGCTCCTTTGGGCATGCACAGGCTACATTGTTTCTCTGAGCATGCGCAGGCTGCTTGATGCCCTGCCCGGATCCAGTCGCTCTGAACCGCCCTAACACTGGTGACTTTTGGGTTGTGGGTATTTATGGACTGCTTAGGATCTTCCCACTTCATGAATTACTCATTTGGGGGTGGTTACAGCCATTTCCAGCCTAAGTTTAGTGAGCCAATTTCCGCATGTTGGCAATTTCCCCAGCATGGCCTGCACCCATTTTCTTCGGATTGACAGGGAGCTGTCTAACTGCAAGGAGGTGGTCCCTGGGCAGTTGTGTGCTGACCTAGGGTGGAGCCTGGATCTCCTCTCTCCCATCTCCCTTACTTATATCCATCTAGTAGTCTAACGCTCGTTGCCAGAGGTTTTGGAAGTCCCTGAGAATGAACTGTCAGCATTAAGGCTTCACTTGCCGCCCTTCCAAGGCCTCTGACTCATTCCTGTCCACTAGTTATTGCACACAGAATGGACCCACATGAGGACAAAGGACAGCCAGTCAACTTCTGCAAAGGCTTCCTAATGGCCAGGTGGGGGGCATCTGAGTAGTCACAGCAACCCTGGAAGCAGGTGGATACAGACTTCAACACCATGCTGACTCTGCAATTTCCCGATGTAAGCTGTGTTCCAGCTCAAGCCCACTCCTTACAGTGCCACTCTAGAGGCTCGATTCAAGTCCCCTTCTTCCCTTAGACTCCCCACGTATACTACCCATCCCACAGACTTGAAACCCATTATTCTGGTTGCTTGTGAAGTGCAGCCATGATAACCTCTTACTCTCCCTCAGCCATCATTAGTTTCAGCAACAAACATATTCCTTCTTATCTTTATTCATAGTGGTCCATAGAGGCAAGTGCAGTTCTATGCTCATTTCACAGAATCCTTACAACATCCCTATGAGAGGCAAATATCTTCATTGTTCAAACTGAGGTTCAGAAAGCTAAAGTGCCATCTTCGAGATCATTCAACAGACTTGGATTCAGTGACCTGACACTTGGCCACTAGGTTCAACATTTCTGAAAACTAAGATCGCTCTGTTATTCTTGACAATGAAGCACACTTACTGCAACTTCGCTTCTTTGCCTCCCATCTGCATGCCCTCTACCCACTGGACTCTTCTAAGGGCTGTGGTGGGCTCATCCTGCCGCTCCCACTTACTGGTCTTCTGTTATAGATTTAGCATCATCTAGTCTTTAGTACTCTGTACCCTGTGGCTCACTCTTGGGGTGTTTTGACCTTAAGGAGCTTGAAATCATGAATCAACTGACCCACTTAGCAGCATCCCTGAATCTGTGAGACTGCCCATTATATAATTTTGTCAATAGAATCCTTAACCAATGACACAGAATTTTTCCTCTTCTCAAGAACTTTCTTTCTCCAGGGAATTTTTTCCCCAATTTTTGAAGGAAGAGTGTACTAGTGGTTTAAAAGAAGTGATGGATGTTTCAGGTGATGAATATGCTAATTACTCCAATTCAATCATTGCGCAGTAGTTACTCCATAAATAAATTAAACCCACTTACAAAAATTTGTCTTCTAAAAGTCCAACAGGTCATTCTGGTTCTCCTGGAACATCCAAGAATAAAGCATATACTTTCTCAAATCCCACAGGCCTCCTGTGGTATGGTGGCTCTGGCTCTGCAGTGGTATTTTATGAATCCTCACCTCTGCTTCCTTCCACTGCACACCCAGAGACTGGCCATCATGATACAATTGCAGAGTGCTAAGGAAAATTTTCTATTTGAGATACAACTTAGTGATTTACCTTAAGGTCAAAATTTGCAACTATAATCCTAAAATATTATGGAGATGTCTCAAACAGAGAATATAGTCTGGTAGTGTATATAAGTGAAGCAATGGGATAGAAATTAGAGAATCTGTGACCAATGAGACGTAAGGAGAACCCCACCTCATTATACATTGAATGAATGAATGAGGAAAAGTTTCTCAAGACATTCAAATGGGAAGTTCTGAGAATTAAGGAGATTGGACCTTATTGGAGTAACTGGCCTACTTCCCAGGACCACTTTGTGGTTCAACTGAGGAGACAAGAAGAAGGGACAGGATCAGAATTTATGACATAGTCCTAGCATCTCTAGGACTGGATAAAGGCAGGGGGGATGGGAAAAGTAAAGTGCCCACTGAGAACAATGATCCCCTGTATGATATAACCAATGTAGAGGGCTCAGGATAAGGACTTTTGGAAAAACATTCCATCCATGTATAAAGTTATGTTTATCTCCTAAAATGGACTGAAAGTTTTTGTCCCCACTACCTCCACCAAATGTAATCCCAATGTGATGGTTTGGGGAGGTAAGAACTTTGGGATACAATTAAGCATGAGATTGGAGACCTTGGAAATGGAATAAATACCCTTTTAAGATGAATCTAGAAACCCAGCTAGTTATTTTTATCCTATGTGAGGATACAATGAGAAGTCAGCAAGTTACAGCCTACAAGATGCACTCTGACCTCAGATTTCCAACCTCCAGACGTGAGAGAAATAAATTCCCATTGTTGATAAGCCACTCTGTTTATGGTGTTTTGTTACAAAACCTGAGCTAAGATACTCCTGTTTTGATTTGAATCTGGAGTGTTCACCCAAAAGCTCATGTTTTTAAAGCATGATTCCCAAATGCAACATGGTTCAGAGGTAGGGCTTTGAGGCAATGATTTGAGCTCTGACCTCATCAGTGGATTAATCCAGCAAGTAAATTAATCTGTAGATAGCTAATTGGACTACTGGGTGGTAATTGCAGGCAGGTAGGCTGTGACCAGAGTAAAACATCACTGAGGGAGTGACTTTGGACTGTATCTGTTCCTGTCCCCCTTAGCGCCCCCTCCTCCTTCTGACTGACATGAACTGAGCAGCTTTCCCCCACCATGCCATTCCACCATGATGTTCTACCTCACTTTGGTCCCAGGACAATGGAGTCAGTCATGTACTCTGACCTCTGTAACCTCAAGCCAAAAAACCTTTTCCTCCTCTAAGTTGTTCATACCAGGCATTTTGATCACAGTGTTGACAAGCTGATTAACACACTCCCTCAGGAAAAATGGGATGCAACACTTAGTAATTAAGGTCTGGCTTTGCACCTTCATCTTTCTAAAGATGTAGAGGCTCCACCTGATACTTCACTGCCCAAGAACAAGGGCAGATATCTGAGCAGGGTCAAAAATGGTAAATATCATTTCCCTCTTTCCTTTGCAGATGGGCTGACTCTCCTGGTGCCCTCTTCTGTCTTTGAAGGAGACAGCATAGTTCTTACATGCCAGGAAGAAAAGGGCTGTAAAATAAAGACAATGAGTTACTACAAGGATGAGAAAGAGTTATTTCTTCCAAATGGAGTCTCAAGCTTCCTTATACAAAGTGCAGTTTTGAGTGACAGTGGCAAATATTATTGTACTGCTACTTGTAAAGGCTTCCGTCAAAAGAAAAAATCTTCAGAAAGAGTAAATATCACAGTGCAAGATAAAACCTTCACTCTTGTGGGAGATGGGCTGGGCAGGAGATTGGTGGCAAAGCAGGGTGAGTATCCGGCAGAGGAAGCTGCCCACAAACCAAATATGGGCTAGAGTGCTTGCTCTTTAATCATGCAAAGGAGATGTGATGGGGAATATGTGTCTGGTCTTGAATGTCCTGTTTCCTGGGACCACTTCTCACCCAGCGCTTTTCAGCAGGAACATGAATCTCACTGCTCTGTGGACTCTTGTGATTCTTCTCCCTAGATCTGTTTCCACATCCTGTGCTGACAGCGAGCTCTTATCAGCCCACTGAGGGAAGTCCAGTGACTGACCTGTGAGACACAGCTGTCTCCACAGAGGTCAGATGTCCAGCTCCAGTTCCACTTCTTCAGAGACAGTCAGTCTCTGGGGTCGAGCTGGAGCAGCTCCCCAGAGCTCCAGATGCCTGCCATGTGGAGAGAAGACTCAGGGTCCTACTGGTGCCAGGCAGACACACTGAGTCACAGGATCAGAAAAAAGAGCCCTCAATTCCAGATTCTTGTGCAGAGTGAGTATCAGCAGGGTTGAGCCCAGGGAAAAAAGCACTGTAGTTTGGACTTATAGTCTTTTTGTTTCTTGTATAACCCCTGTCCTTGTAGAAAGCAGGAACCAAGATCAAGACATTCCAAATTGCTCTTGACATCTCTCTTCTAAGAATCAGGAATAGACTAATCTTCTTATAATTTTTCTCTTCTTTATTATCAAAGAACGGTTGTCTGGGTACTTTCAAAAAGCAAGGCACCTGCTGTCCATTGACTTTTCTAGTGCCCACATGCTGGGATCACAAATTTGAAGGCTATATGGTACTACAGCCTGTGGGGCTAAATGAAGCATCAGAGAAAGCAGAGATCAAAGTGAATTGAAGTGGTCAGAGGAGAGGTTATGATTTCAGTCTTAAAACCAAGAATAATAGAACAATTTTTATTGGGATTGTTATTAGAGAAAAAAATGATTTTCCAAAGTGGAACTGATGATACCAGTGTCCCTCTTCATTTTTGTAAGAGCAACTGTCTGCAAAGTGACTCATCCAGAAAAAAAATTCAAGTTTCCCATCTCATGAAGCAGATGATTCATCTCAAAATCTTTAATTACTCTTACCCATGAAATTAGCCAGGAACGGGGTTAGGACATACAAATATCTATATCCACGTTCTTCAAGGATAATTTTCATGGACTCCCCATTGCTGTAGGATTACATATGTAATCCCCATTTTCCCCCTCCTTGCATTGGAGAGTGGAATCACTTCATCAACTGTTCTCAGAGTCTCCTGAAGTCAGGGTTTCTCACATGTAACTTTATATCCACCTAGGAGTCCCTGTCTCTAACGTGAGCTTGGAGACCCTGTCCCCTGGTGGACAAGTGTTTGAAGGAGAGAAGCTGGTCCTGCTCTGCTCGGTAGCTGAGGGTACAGGAAATATCTCATTCTCCTGGCACAGAGAGGCCACAGGAACCAGTATAGGAAAGAAGACCCAGCATTCTTTTTCAGCAGAGCTGGAGATCCCAGCTGTGAAGGAGAGTGATGCTGGAGACTATCACTGTAGAGCTGACAATGGTCATGATCCTGTCCAGAGCAAGGCAGTGAATGTTCTTGTGAGAAGTGAGTTATGTTCTCATTCATGCTGGACATGCTAAAGCTAAGTTCATGGTACCCAGGTAGCAAGAGGAAATTCCATGTGGTTCCAGGGATCAGCGTTGTAAAAAACCAAAAGCAATTTGAAGATGAATTACCATGCAAAGTAAATTGTTGACATCTTTCTTTGTGCAGAAGGATTGGTGTGAAAAAAAAAACAACAGTAAAATTAGTATAACAGATCACCATATATCTAGACAGTACCACAGATATTCCTCCAAATCTCTAAATACAATTGACCCTTGAACAACATGGGTTTGACCTGGACATTTCTGCTCATACACGGATCTGGGTTTTTGTTTTGTTTTATTTTTTAGATTTATAGCAATTTGAAAAAAAATCCACAGACCAACCATAAACTATGTAGCCTAGAAATATTAAAAAAATTTTAAGTTAGGCATGCATAAAATAGATGTAAATAATAATCTGTTTTATGATTTACTATCATAACATACAAACAAATCTGTTATAAAAAACTAAAACATGTCAAAACTTACACAAAACAGATTGTACCATTTGCAGTGGAGAGAAATGTAAACAAATATAAGGATGCAGCATGAAAGCAAAATTGCATAAAATTAACTGTAGCGCATACCGGAGGGCTATAGTAACTTCAGAGCCACCTCCTGTTGTCATTGTGGGAGTGCATGTATTGCTAAGTGTGCACTTAAAATGCCCTGTACTGCCTGTCACCTCATGAGCAATTCATCTCTCCAGAAAATTGTGTATCATAGTATAAAAGTGATCTCTCATGGTCCTGGCATGTTTTTCACCATATAAAATACATATAACATACAAAATAAGTGTTAATTGGTTGTTTGTTGGTAAGGTTTCAAGTCAACCATAGGCTGTTGGTCGTCGATGAATTTTAGAGTAGTCAAAAGTTATGTGTGGACTTTTGATTGCTCAGGGGTTGGCACCATTAACCACCACCTTGTTTAAGGGGCAACTGCTCATTGTTGAGAAAATTATCTATGTTTGATGAGGTGAACTATGAGAATGAAAGGAATAAACAATGATCAAGAGGCCAGGCCTTCTGCTGCAACCCTAGCATGGAGTGTGGGAATCTACTGATGCTCCATAAATCCTCTCTGATAGTCCTCTTGTGTCTTTCAGTTCCAGTGTCCCATCCTGTCCTCATACTCAGGGCTCCCAGGACCCAGGCTGTGGTGGGGGACATGGTGGAGCTTTACTGTGAAGTCCTGAGAGGTTCTCCCCCAAACCTGTACCAGTTTTATCATAAAGACATTACTCTGTGGAATATCTCAGCCCCTTCTGGAGGAGGGGCATCCTTCAACCTCTCCCTGACTGCAGAACATTCTGGAAACTACTCCTGTGAGGCTGACAATGGCCTGGGGGCCCAGCACAGTGAGACAGTAATACTCTCCATCTCAGGTGGGTTGGTGGCCCCTGGATACGTGAAGTATTATGATCAATGACTCTGCCCCACCTGCCCTCATTGGTACAGTATTGGGATTTCAGAAGACAGGAGGTGATCTGGGTGACCTGCTGTTTGTGGAGAAGGCGGAGGGGGAGTCTCAGTGCCTAGATGCTGATTTTCTTCTCCCTAACCGAAATAGTACAATCTAAACTTAAATGGTCTTTCACGTGAATTTGTATCTACCTGTTCTTTTTTAAAATTATTTTAAAATTATTGGTTTTTTTAGTTATACATGACAGTAGACTCCATTTTGATATAATTATACAAGCATGGAATATATCTTATTCTAATTCAGGTCCCAGTATCTTTCCTTCCCCTTCCTTTTCCCCTTCCCCTGCTCCCTTCCCTCTATTGATCTTTCTGCCATTTACCCATAGTTATTTTTTCAATTAATTTCTTGTGGATGTACACAGTGGTGAGATTCACTGTGGTGTATTCATATAGGTATATAGGACAGTTGTGTTAGATACATTCCACTGTCTTTCTTTTTCCTATTCTCCCTCCCTTCCCCTCATCCCCCTTTGTCTAATTCACTGAACTTCTATTTTCCCCCATCTACTGTTTCTACATAGCATTGATAGGGATCCAGGGCCCAAGGTTTGACTTTCTGAAGTTGAAGCACTGATTTCTTCCCTCAGGACCTGATGGATATAGAAAAATTCTTGTCATAGCCAAAGTTCTGGGGGGACTACTTGGTGCCCTTGGTTTCACTGGTGTTGCTCTGCTATGTTACTGCTGGTCCCACAAGGTATCAGGTTGGTATCTATGATTTGTTTGGTTTGCTTTTCCTTTATCGCTACTACATTTCCTATTACTAATACAGATTGGATTTACAGAACAAGAAAAAAAAAAAAAAAAAGACAAAGAAGAAAATGAAGAAAAAAGAAAAAAAGACAAAGAAGAAAACCCAACAATTTCTTCCCATACTCCACAGTTCTGCAAGGTCCCCTGCAGAGGGTAACACAGCCACACGACTGATTTTACAATGGCATCTCCAATTGTCACTTGAGATAAAAATGTGAACACAATTGTCCATGCTGGACTTCTAAATTGAAAGTCAAAGTATTGAATATCACTTCATAATTTTTAATAGGCATAATTAGTTTACACAAAATGGAATGAGATATAGTGATCTAAAGGAACTGAAACAATTTAGTGTGATCATTTCCCTATGATTGATCCATTTCTTACTAGTTACCCTACTCTCCACAACAGCAGTGGTTTCTTTTTGAATTCCTGTATTCATTATGTGAGTCATAAGGAGACAACTTCCACCCACCCATGTCCGGTGGTTGATGCTAGCTTTGCATTGGGATCCCAGCTGAGACCGTTCACTAGAGCACATGTGGGTGACCTCTCTATGGATTTCTTCACAGCAACATGACTTCAAGGTACTCATATTTTCTTCATGGCAGCCTAGGCTCCAAAGTCAGTGTGGGATGAAGCTTCACATAGTTTTGAAATTACGATGCAGCGTCACTTCTGCCACCATGTTATGGTGTGCTAGTGCCCCACAAATCCCACAAATTTGGCCCAGATGTAAGAGGAGAGGGCACAGAGCTCACCTTTAAGTGGAGAAATAGCAAAGACTCTGCACCACCATACATTCCACCCCATGACTATAATCCCATCTCCTAACCCCAAATGACTATGAAAGACACAAAACTTCTGACTGCCCTCAAGAACCTGCAGATGTTCCATGAAGGAGGTGATTCCAGGAGCCTCCCTGAGACTCTCTCCTTCCCAACTCTTGTCTCAGTATTTCTTCATCATCCTAATATTATTTGTTTATTTACTTATTTTCGTGATACTAAGGATGGAACTGAGGAGTGCTCTACCACTAAGCTACATTCCCAGCCCTTTTTATTTTTTATTTTTTTAAATTTTGAGACTGGGTCTTGTCCTCCAGTGGCTTCTTTTTAATGCTCTGTCTCCGCCATCTTGGAGTCCCTTAGCTACAGTAGGGTTCGTTTTGATATCACACGTGCATGCAATATAATTTGCTCCATTTCAGTCCCCAATATGTCCTTCCATCTCGCCTTCTCCCTGCCTCTTCTACTCCCCAGGCCTCCCCTCCTCTACTCCCCAGGCTTCCCCCCATATCTATTTGTTGATTTTATAAATTTGTACTTTATAGTAATACATAAAGATGGAATTTCACTGTAGTACTTTCACATATGCACCCAGCATAATTTGGTCAACTCATTTCACTGGGCTTCCCTTTCCCACTCCTGCCTCCTCCCCTTCCATCTCCCTTCTCCATTCCTCTGATCTCCCTTCCATTTTCATGGTGTCCCTCAACCTGTTTTTATTTTGCTCTAGCTTCCACACATGAGAGAAAACATTCAACTCTTGACTATCTGAGTCTGTCTTATTTCACTTAACACGATGTTCTCCAGTTCCGTCCATTTACCAGCAAATGCCATAATTTCATTCTTCTTTATGGTTGACTAAAACTCCATTATGTATATAGGCCACATTTTCTTTATCCATTCATGTGCTGAAAGACATCTAGACTTGTCCCATAACTTGGCTATTGTGAATTATGATACTATAAACATTGATGTACCTGTATCTCTATGTTATGCAGATTGTAATTCTTTTGGATAAATACCAAGTAGTGGGAGAGCTGGGTCATATGGTGGTTCCATTCCTAATTTTTGAGGAATCTCCATACTGCTTTGAAGTATAAAATAATTTGTAGTTCCACCAACACTGTATGAATGTCCTTTCCCCCTACAGCTTTGCCAGTATTTATTAATTTTTGTATTTTCTATGGTTGCCATTCTGATTGGAGTTATCAATGTGACTTTGATTTACATTTCCCTGATTTCTAGGAACATTGGACATTTTTTCATGTATTTGTATGTATTTCTTCTTTTGAAAAATATCTGTTCAGTTCTTTTGCCTGTTTCTTAATTGGGCTAGTTTCAGAGTATTGTTTTTTGAGCTCTTTATATATTCTGAATACTAATCCCCTGTCAGAGGAGTAGCTGGCAAAGATTTTCTCCCATTCTGTAGGCTCTCTCTTCATCTTCTTAATCATTTCCTTTGCTGTGCAGAGGTTTTTTTTTTTTAACTTAATTTGATGCTGTTCCATGTATTGATTATTGATTTTTTTTTTTCTCTTGAGCTTTTGGGATCTTTTAAGGAAGTCAGTGCCTACACCAGTATGTTGTAGTATTGAATCTGCGTTTTCTTCTAGCAGTTGCAAAGTTTCTGGACTAATTCCTAGGTCTTTGATCTACTTTGAGTTCACTTTTGTGCAGGATGAGAGACAGGGGTCATGTTTCATTCTTCTACATATAGATAAACAGTTTTCCCATAACCATTTGTTAAAATGGTTTCTTTTCTTCAACATATGTTTTGGCACCTTTGTCAAGTATCACATGACTGTATCTATGTGGGTTTTTCTCTGCATCTTCTACCCATTGGTCCTCATGCTTGTTTCAGTGCCAATACCATGCTGTTTTTGCTACTATAACTCTGTAGTTTAATTTGAGGTCTGGTATTGTGTTGTCTATAGCATTACTCTTCTTGCTCAGTAACGCTTTGGCTATTCTGGGCCTCTTATTTGCCAAATGAATTTTAAGATTTTTTTCTAGTTCTGTAAGTATGTCATTGGTACTTTGATGGGGATTGCATTGAATCTTTATAATGCTTTTGGTAATATAGTCCTTTTGACAATATTAATTCTGCCTATCCAAGAACATGGGAGAGGTCTTTCTATCTTCTAAGGCCTTCCTCAATTTTCTTTCTTCAGTGTTCTATAGTTTTCATTATAGAGGGCTTTCACCTCCTTGGCTACATTTATTCCCAAGTATTTTCTTTTATTTTTTCAAGGTTATTGTGAACAGGACAGTTTTCCTGATTTATTTCTCAGCAAGTTCATTATTGGAGTATAGGAAAGCAATTGATTTATGCATGTTGATCTGATATACTGACACTTTACTGAATTTGTTTATCAGCTCTAGAAGTCTTCTGGTGGAGTCTATTGGGTCTTCTAGGTATGGCATCATATCATGTGAACAGAGATAACTCAACTTCTTCTTTCCTATTTGCAGCCCTTTCATTTCCTTCTCTTGCCTGATGACTCTAGCTAGAGTTTCAAGGACTGTGTTGAATAGGAATGATGAGAGGGGGCATCTTTGCCTTATTCTTGATTTGAGAAAAAATGCTTTTAGTTATTCTCCTTCTGACATAATGTTGACTTTGAGTTTGTCATACGTAGTCTTTATAATATTGAAGTAAGTTCCTTTTATTCCTAATTTTTCCAGTGTTTCTAACATGTTTGGGTATTTAATATTGTCAAATGTTTTTTTTCTCATCAACTGAGATGATAATGTGCTTCTTTCTTTTTTCTCCTTCCAACTGATTTTTATTTATTTATTTTTATTGTAAACAAATGGGATACATGTTATTTCTCTGTTTGTACATGGAGTCAAGGCATACCATTTGTGTAGTCATAAATTTACATAAGGTAATGTTGTTTGATTCATTCTGTTATTTTTTCCTTCCCCCTCACCCCTCCCACCCCTCTTTTCCCTCTATACAGTCCTTCCTTCCTCCATTCTTGCCACCCTCCTTAACCCTAACCCTAAACCTAACACTAACCCCTCCCAACCCCCATTATGTGTCATCATCCGCTTATCAGTGAGATCATTCGTCCTTTGGTTTCTTGAGATTGGCTTATTTCACTTAGCATGATATTCTCCAATTTCATCCATTTGCCTTCAAATGCCATAATTTTATCATTCTTTATGGCTGAGTAATATTCCATTGTATATATATGCCACAGTTTCTTTATCCATTCATTAATTGAAGGACATCTAGGTTGGTTCCACAATCTGGCTATTGTGAATTGAGCAGCTATGAACATTGATGTGGCTGTATCTCTGTAGTATGCTGATTTAAGTACCTTGGGTATAAGCCAAGGAGTGGGATAGCTGGGTCAAATGGTTGTTCCATTCCAGGCTTTCTGAGGAATCTCCACACTGCTTTTCAGAGTGGCTGCACTAACTTGCAAACCCACCACCAATGTATGAGTGTACCTTTTTCCCCACATCCTCGCCAACACCTATTGTTGCTTGTGTTCTTGGGAATTCCCATTCTAGTTGGGGTGAGATGGAATCTTAGGGTAGTTTTGATTTGCATTTCTCTTATTACTAGAGATGTTGAACGTTTTTTCATATATCTGTTGATTGCTTGTAAATCTTCTTCTGTGAAGAATCTGTTCATTTCCTTAGTCCATTTGTTGATTGGATTATTTGTATTCTTGGTGTAGAGTTTTTTGAGTTCTTTATATATTCTGGAAATTAGTGCTTTATCTGAAGTATGAGTGGCAAAGATTTTCTTCCACTCTGTAGGCTCTCTCTTCACATAACTGATAGTTTCCTTTGCTGAGAGAAAGCTTTTTAGTTTGAATCTATCCCAATTGTTGATTCTTGCTTTTATTTCTTGTGCTATGGGAGTCCTGTTAAGGAAGTCTGGTCCTAAGCCAACATGTTGAAGATTTGGACTTACTTTTTCTTCTGTAAGATGCAGGGTCTCTGGTCTGATTCCAAGATCCTTGATCCATTTTGAGTTGAGTTTTGTGCAGGGTGAGAGATAGGGATTTAATTTCATTCTGTTGCATATGGATTTCCAGTTTTCCCAGCACCATTTGTTGAAGAGGCTATCTTTTCTCCATTGCATATTTTTGGCCCCTTTGTCTAGTATGAGAAAATTGTATTTATTTGAGTTTGTGTCCATGTCCTCTATTCTGTACCATTGATCTACCTATTTTGGTACCAATACCATGCCATTTTTGTTACTATTGCTTTGTAGTATAGTTGAAGATCTGGTATTGTGATACCCCCTGCTTCGCTCTTCCTGCTAAGGATTGCTTTCGCTATTCTGGGTTTCTTATTCTTCCAGATGAATTTCATAATTGCTTGCTCTATTTCTGTAAGGTACATCATTGGGATTTTAATTGGAATTGCACTGAATCTGTATAGCACTTCTGGTAGTATGGCCATTTTGACAATATTAATTCTGTCTATCCAAGAACATGGAAGATCTTTCCATCTTCTAAGGTTTTCTTTAATTTCTTTCTTTAGTGTTCTGTAGTTCTCACTGTAGAAGTCTTTCACCTCTTTTGTGAGATTGATTCCCAAGTATTTTATTTTTTTCAATGTTATTGTGAATGGGGTAGTTTTCCTAATTTCTCTTTCTGAAGATTCATCACTTATGTATAAAAATGCATTGGATTTATGAGCATTGATCTTGTAACCTGCTACTTTACTGAATTCACTTATGAGCTCTAAGAGTTTTCTGGTGGAATTTCCAGGTTCCTCTAATATATAATCATGTCATCAGCGAACAGGGATAGTTTGAGTTCTTCTTTTCCAATTCGTATCCCTTTAATTTCTTTGGTTTGTCTAATTGCTCTGGCCAGAGTCTCAAGAACGATGTTGAACAGAAGTGGTGAAAGAGGGCATCCCTGCCTTGTTCCAGTTTTTAGGGGGAATGCTTTCAGTTTTTCACCATTTAGAATGATATTGGCCATGGGCTTAGCGTAGATGGCCTTTACAATGTTAAGGAATGTTCCCACTACCCCAATTTTTTCTAGTGTTTTGAGCATGAAGAGATGCTATATTTTTATCGAATGCTTTTTCTGCATCTATTGAAATAATCATGTGATTCTTAACTTTAAGTCTGTTGATATGGTGAATGACATTTATTGATTTCCTGATGTTGAACCAACCTTGCATCCCTGAGATAAAACCCACTTGATCATGGTGCACTATCTTTTTAATATATTTTTGTATGCGATTTGCTAAAATTTTGTTGAGAATTTTTGCGTCGATGTTCATTAAGGATATTGGTCTGAAATTTTCTTTCCTCAAAGTGTGTCTGTCCGGTTTAGGTATCAGGGTGATATTGGCTTCATAGAATGAGTTTGGGAGGGTTCCCTCCTCTTCTATTTCATGGAATACTTTGAGAAGTATTGGAATGAGCTCTTCCTTAAAGGTTTTGTAGAACTCAGCTGAGAACCCATCTGGTCCCAGACTTTTCTTTGTTGGTAGGCTTTTGATGACCTCTTCTATTTCATTGCTTGCAATTGATTTATTTAAGTTGTGTATGTCCTCCTGGTTCAGTTTAGGTAACTGATATGTCTCTAGAAACTTGTTGATGTCTTCAGGGTTTTCTGTTTTGTTGGAATATAGATTTTCAAAATAGCTTCTAATTATGTTTTGTATTTCACTCGTGTCTGCTGTGATATTTCCTTGTTCATTCCGAATTTTAGTAATTTGAGTTTTCTCCCTCTTTCTCTTTGTTAGTGTGGCTAAGGGTTTATCAATTTTGTTTATTTGATAATGTGCTTCTTATTCTTAACTTATGGGTAAATTACATTTGTTTAACATATGTTGACCTGCCCCACATTCCTGGCATTAAACACACTCAATCATGATGTACTATCTTCTTAATGTGTTTTTGAATGCAGTTTGCTAATAGTTTATTAAATACTTTTGCATCTGTTTTCACCAGGGACATTGGCCTCTAGTCTTTTTTTTTTTTTTTTTTTTTAACCCAGGGCCTTGCGCTTGCGAGGCAAGCATTCTACCAATCGAGCTATATCCCCAGCCCACCTGTAGTCTTCTTGATGTGTCTTTGGTTTTCATATCAGTTTGGGATTATCTCTTCCCTTTCTATTTCATGGAATAATTTAAGAAAATTGACATTATTTATTCTTTAAATGTTTGGTGGAATTGTGGTTCTGAGTTTTTCTTTGTTGGAAGTCTTTTTTAATAAATTTTTAAAATTTTATTTGTTCTAATTAGTTGTACCTGACAGTAGAATGCACTTACACATTTTGATAGGTCATATATAAATAGAAAGTGTAATCTCTTTTTTCTGGATTATACATGTTGTAGGATCACATCAGTTGAAAGTCTTTTAATTGCTGCTTCAATCTCATTGTTTGATATTGTTTTGTTTAGATTTTCTATATTCTCATGGTTGAATTTGGGTGGTCATACATATCTAGAAATTTGTCAATGTCTTTCAGGTTTTCCTGTTTATTGAAGTTTAAAATTTCAAGATAGTTTCTAATGATCCTATGAATTTCAGAAGTATCTGTGGCAATATCTCTTTTTTCATCTCTAGTTTTGTTGATTTGAGTCTTCTCTCTCTTTCATTTGATTAATTTGGCTAAGAGTTTAGCAATCTTGCTTATCATTTCAAAGAACCAACTCTGTTGCATTGATTCTTTGTATTATTTTTGTTCTCAATTTCATTAATTTTGTCTCTGATATGAACTATTTCCTTTCTTCTACTGATTTTTAAAGTAGTTTGTTCTTCCTTTTTTTAGGGCCTAGAGGTGTAATATTAAATTATTTGAGTTCTATTTTTTAATGTAGGCCCTCAATTCTATAATCTTTCCTCATAGAACTGCCTTTATATTGTTCCAGAGGTTTTGATATGTTGTTTCTTTGTTCTCAATTGTTTCTAGGAATTTTTTTATTTCTCCTTCAATTTTGTCTATGACTCATTCCTCCTTCAAAATGTATTATTTAATCTCAAGGTATTAAATGATTTGGTTTTATTTTGCTATTAATTTCTAAGGTAACACCATAGGATAGAAGGAATTATCTCTATTTTTTTGTAATTGCTAAGACTTGCTTTCTGTCCTAAAATACGGTCTATTTTAGAGAAGGTTCCAGGTCTAAGTGAGAAGAAAGTGAATTCAGTTATTGATGGGTGGAATATTCTGTAGATATTTGTTAGATTCATTTGATTAATAGCATTGTTTAATTCCAAAGAGTCTTGGTTTACATTTGGATGACCTGTTTATTGGTGAGAGAGGTGTGTTGAAATTGGCCAATATTTTTGTATTATTGTCTATTTGATTCTTTATATTTAGTAGGCTTTGTTTTATGTAAGTAGATACAACTAATGCCATTTTGACTTATTTCTGATGCTTTATCCAGACATGATTCTCCTTTAATTGCTTATTCTTCTAGTGAGGTTCAGCTGTATGCTGGTTTTAATATTTATCTTTCATTTCTTCTGTGTGAAATATTTCATTGAGTATACTTTGTAGTGCAGACTTAGCAGTTACGAATTCTTTCAGTTTCTGTTTATCATAGAAAATTTCATCTTTATCGAAGGATAGTTTTTCTGGATATGGCAATCTTGCTTGGAAATTGTTATCTTTTTGTGCTTGGTATATTTATTATTTGGTTTTTAGGTACTGGGTTGAGAAATCAGTACAAATTATAATTGGCTTAACTTTAAATGTGGTTTATTTTTCTCTTGTGGCTTTCAGAAGTCTATGCTTGTTTTGCATATTAGTTAGTTTAGTTATAATGTGTCTTGGAGAGGGATGTTTTTGATCTTATTTGGAGTTCTAAATTCTTGTTGTATTTGGTTTTCCATTTCATTTCTAAGGTTTGGAAATTTTTCTGGTATTATTTCATTGAAAAGGTTGTGCATTTTTATTTGAATTTCTGTTCCTTCATGTATGACAATGATTCTTAGATCTGGACTCTGAATGTTATCCTAGATTTCTTGAACATTCTGGCATGGTCTCTTCTTTATTGTTGACTTTATTTTCATGGTTACATACTTTGTCTTCAAGGTTTGTGAATCTGTCTTCAAAGTGGTCTGATTTATTAGTGATGCTTTCAACTGAATTTTTAATTCAATTTTTTTTTGTCTTTTATTTCCAAGATTTGTTTGTTTGTTTTTTCAGAATCTTTTTCTTTGTTGAAATGTTCTTTCACTTCCTGCATGTTCTCTCTTAGTTCCTTCCTTAGGTCTTCTTTTAGTTCCTTGAACATTTTAATTCAATTTTCTAAATTCTTCTTCTGGCATTTCCTCTACTATGTTGTTCATGGGGTCAGTTGTGTTGTGAGGTACTTGGGATAGCTTCTGCTCTTGATTTTTCTTATTGTTAATATTTCTACCCATCTTCTGGGATGCCTCTTCTACTTTTATATAAGGGACTTTTTAGTGAGTTGCTTTTTCTTAACTGTGTGTCCTGGGTTGACCAGATGTCTTGATGTCAGTACTGTCACTCAATTTGAATCTGCTACTGTGTTCAGTCTCTAACACAACATTGAGAGGAAATACTGGTCCCCAGTAATTATAACCACTTCAGAGCAATGCTTTCTACTAATGCATCTTTAGAAAATACTTACTAATAATGTTCTTTTGCAGCCCACTGAACTATTGTTCTTGGTCAGGTTTTTGAAGTATGGTCTTTTGTTTTGGGGGTTTCAGTTGTTGTACCATTTGTTTATTCTCAACTCTAATCCAAAGGAGTCAAACTTGTGAGGGAAGTCTCTACGTAGTTTTCCTGCAGGGTTTCACTCTCCCCCTTTCTGGGAGTCTCAGACCATGTGCTGGTTATGAAGCCATATTCCTGTCATTCAAATCCCAAACAGCAGAGCAAGTGGGAAGTGCCTCCTTCCTCTACTTTGCCATCTTGACAAATCTTGAAAACATTATTTATTTCATGGTTTTCAGGGTGCCCATGGTTTTCCCTGTGGATCTTCCAGCACAAGCATAGTAGAGAAACTTGGGTTTCCTGAGCAGAGATGCCTAGAAAGAATCTGATTTATTTTCTTCTTAGTGATTTATGGTATATTCTCCTACTGAATATATTAACCTTTTGTTATATAATAGTAAAAAGGTTTTGCAGTGTGGTACTTTTCACTGACTTTCATATTGGTATTTTTGCTATACAAAAAAAATGGATTTTATGTAGTCTAATTTATCAGACTTACTTGTGTGAATTTGGGATTTTGTAACATGTTTTAGTTCTCTCCATTCTTAGATGATAAAAATTCCCCTATTTTCAGACATTATTACCCTATATACATGTATTATTACACTATTGGTGTGACTCAGCACCATGTACAGCCAGAGGAATAAGAAGTTATACTCCATTTGTATACAATGTGTAAAAATGTATTCTACTGTCATGTAGAACCAATTAGAACAAATTTTTTAAATTGCTGTAAAAATTCCCCTATTTTTTGTCAAAATGTGTTGTAGTCATATTTATGCTTAATTTTTTTTATCTGTCCAGAAATATTTTTGAGTATATAGTATGGTCAGAATATAATCTGCTGTTTTTCCAGACAGCTACATAGTTATTCTTTTTTATTTATTTTTATTTTTTATTTTGAGATAGGTTCTCACTAAATTGCTTATGGTCTCACTAAATTGCTGAGGCTGGGCTTGAACTCATAATCCTCCTGCCTCAGTCTCCTGAGTCACTGGGATTACAGGCATGGGCGACCAAACCTGCCTTCAGTTTGTCTTACATCATTTATTTCATAAAACATCCTCTCTATGAAGTGATGCCTTTATAATATACTTTCAGCCATACTTTTCAGATGGAGTTAATTACCAGCAACTAATGAGATCAGTCAATTATGCACCCATTTTCTTTGAACATCAACTTTAGAAAACTTCCAGTTGTAAATTTTTTCTCCGCATCTTTGAGCTAAATCTCCCTGCCCCTTGCCAGTTGTACAACCCAGGAATGTTTATCTCAGAAACTTGAGAATTGTCCATTTGGAATTTAAACCAGAAAGATATGACCTCTCTTGCCTACGCTGTAAATTTCTTAGAATTACTTGAATTTGATCTATCGATTTTGCTTTATAATTCTAGAATTCTGCTTTTACCTTTATTAGATACTGCCTTCTATTTTCTCTCTACTCATTATTTTGGAAAAATGCATATTTAATTTGCTTTCCATTTTTCTTATATATTACATATTTATATGTATATTTAATTGCCTGAGATTTTATTTCTTTTGTTTTTAAGTATAGGCAGAGCTGGGTGCAGATGGTACACACCTGTTATCCCAGCAATTCAAGAGTCTGAAGCAGGAGGATCCCGAGTTTGTAGTCAGTCTCAGCAACTTAGTCAGATCCTGTCTCAAAATTAAAAAAATCAAGAGGGTTGGTAATGTAGTTCAGTGATAGAGTGCCCCTGGGTTTCATCCTCAGTACCAAAATAAAAGTTATAGACACATCTAGATTTTTATAGTTTTGTTATGAATTACCAGTTTTGTTATAATCAGAGAATATTTATAATATATCTATCTACTTTTTGGAATATTTTAAAATCTTTTCTGTGAAACAGCATATCATCGGTTTTTGTTCTTATGTGAATGCTTAGATTGTAGGCTGAAGTTCATTTTAAAAATAATTTCTTCAAGAAGTTGTTAGAAACATACACTAATTTCATAGATGATTTAAAATGTCAAGCCTGATGCTTGAATAACAGTTTTGTTTAGTAGACAACTGAGGTAATTTTTCAGTTCCTTGAACAATAGACAAACTATAAAGTTTCTCTTCCTTCTAAGTCAGGGGAGCTCCATCCATGTGGCCATCTATATGGAGCTATTAGTCAGAGGTCCAGAAAATACCTGAGAATACATACCTGATACATCTATGCTAATAGGCTGTTTCTTGTTTTTCATCTCTCTGCAAAGATTAGTGGCCAAGATATAGACTAATGGATCTTATGAATATCAATATCAAGCTCAACTCCAAGACCACTGCTATAGATTGTTGCAAATATCAAAACACTTAAAAATTAAGAAAATGGAAGAATAGCAAAGTAGCACCAAATCCACTAAAAATTAAAATATATCTTAGAATAATTAACAATAGTATTGTACAGGGAAATGCATAGACAAAGAGACAGTAGGACAGAATAGAAAATTCATCTACTAATGGATGCATGTAGGATGCTCCATTGGAAATGGCATTTCAGGTCTGGGGCCAGGGGGAAAGAATTTATCGTTCAAATAATAACTAAAAGTGTTGGAATAAATAAGTAGTCATTTTGATGAAATACAGTTGATTCATTCTTCTATAGCTTACGTTTTACTAGCTAATTATACACAGATGGCATGTCAAAGCTTTAAGAGAAAAAGCTTCTATTCTGAAATGAATGTTCTTTTTCTATTTTTCAGGAGGAAGTTTTGCCATTAATGCACCCAGGTGAGAACTTCCTCGTCAAAATTTCAACTCTGGAGAATTCCCTCACTCACAATTTCGAATACCTATGAGTTTTCTGTTCATCATAGGGACCAAGGCTATTTGATCACAAGGTGTCTTCCTGTAATACTCTTGTTTCTACTTTATTACATTTATGCTATCAGAGCACTGTCTTAGGGTGATCCACATGACTCCAGGTGTTATTTATAATTAAACATATCTTAATTGATGTACTAATTTAGATATTAATGATTATTAATGTATAAGTAAAATATGATTAGATAGAGGTATGAAATAATAATACTATTATAATTGTAATAATAATACTTATAATTATAAAATGTATAATTATAATTTATATTTTATAATAATAATAACTTATTATTATTAATATTATTATTATTATTTGGTAGTACTGGGGATTGAATCCAGGACCTTGAGCAATAGACAAACTAATTATAAATTTTCTACTCCTTCTAAGCCAGAGGTACTCCTATAACCATCAATGTGTCCGTCTATATGCAGTTATTAGTCAGAGGTCCAGAAAACAGCTCTTCTGAATTCATACCTGATAGGCAGGTGCTCTACCAGTGAGCTATATCCCCAGCTCCTGGAAGGGTGAATATATGCATAGAATAGAGTTCTATTTCCTCAAGGGACTTAATGTCTTATAGGAGATATAAGATATGTGTAGAGAACAAGAAAGACAGAGAGTAAGAGAAAGTAATGAGAAAGATGCTGGTTAAGTTCTGTGAGAGTTTATAAGAGAAAAAAAATAGATCTAGGGAGAAAAAAAACAAAGATGAGGAACAGAAAATTGTTGCCAAGTCAGAGCAAATAGTCTATACAAAGGGCCATTCAGTCACCTAAGCAGAGAGTCATGCCTGCCTGGCTTCTATTCACTCTCTCCCCAGCCTCTTTCCTCTTTGTTCTCACTCTCTACTCTGGGGACTAGTTAGTTCACTTTCTCACAGAGGTGCTGCTAGCCCAAATCCCCAAGAGTTCACCCACTCCAGCTCACTTCCAGGCACTGAGGAGCTGCAGCCAGTGTATGTCAATGGTGAGTCTCCCCACTGGGAGGGCATCCAGCACTGACCCAGGAAGGGAAGCAGGAGAAGAGACAATGAGGTGGTCTTGCCTCCCCAACCTCAGGAGGGCCAGTCACTTCAAAAAATAAACAAATTCCTCAGAATCATGTCAGGGGTGGAAGGGAGGGTATGATCATAAAGCACAAGACTGGGAAGATGTGGATGATGTTCACTGTGAACAACAGTGAACTCTTGTCTTCTTCCTGCAGTGATCCCTGGAGATATGGATGTGGTTTATTCCCAAATCTGTAGCAGCCAGCCTCTCGGAGGCTCAGGTGAGAAACTTCAAAGTGATTCCTGTCAGATGGATCTTCCCATGGAAGTTGTGCATTTTGTGCACTACAGCCTTCAATATATCACTCACTCTTGGGATGATCCAAGAAGGTTCAAGAGGTACCTGGAGGTGGGCTTTTGTGGACAGGCTGAACTTAAAAAAAAGCAGATGACCCAATAAGTCTTCATTTGGATAGGACTAGATAGTCAGGGAGAATCCAGGATATAAGGAAGAGAGAGGAAATCAGACAAGAGTGAGAATTTTTAAAGCTATAATATCCAAAGTCCAGGAGGAATTCTCTCAATTGGAATGGGTTATTTCTATGCCTCCTTTTTTAGTTTTAGTTTTTAAATTAGTGTGTTATAATCATAGATAACTGTGGGATTCAATGTGCCAGATTTGTACATGCATATGTAATTTGATTAATCTCATTTCTCATTACCTTCCCTTCCCCTCCCATCCTTCTTCCCCATCTATCTGTTCTCCTCTATTTACCTCCTATTTTTAATATTATTATTATCATTCACCATTATTTTAATTGGTGTATCTTAATTTATACACAAAGGCAGGATTTGTTGTGAGAGACATAATTTGTTAGATTTTGTCCCATAGTACCTCCCAATGCTGATAAATGGATGGAGATGGAGTACATATAAAGTGAAATGAGCTATGCCTTTCATATATATATATATATTTTTCATATATATATGCCTTTCATATATATTTTTTTCATATATATATATATATATATATATATATATATAAAATTGTAGGTGGACACAATACTTTTTTTGAAATTTTTATTTTTATGTGGTGCTGAGGATGGAACCCAGGGCCTTATGCATGCTAGGTGAGCACTCTCACTACTGAGTCACAACCCCAGCCCAACTATGCCTCTCTTTAAGGATCTGAAGTCTTGGGATGACTCAATGAATCAGCCTGATCTAAAGAACTGTCACTTTGACAGGTAGCTTTGCAAGAACCAAGATGACAGTTCTGTTGCTATGTAGAGCTCTGTTCTTCCAGCTGTTGCCCTGAAACTTGCCCTTTGTTCTGTGCTCTTAGCTGCCTCTTAGGAGCCAGCTGCTGTTGGTAGCTTGGTCAATTTTCTGGTCTGTGATCATCCAACCTCTCTCCTCTGAACCTGTGAAACTGGGTCCTCTGTTAGTGTTGCTTAGAGTAGGGCCACTGCTGCTTCTTTTAGAGAGCTGACAACCCTATCATTCTTTGTCCAGCAGAATAGAAAAAGCACAGTAGTCTCCACTTGATGCTCATCTTTCAAGCCCTTGAGATGCTGATCTGCAGTTAGGGAAAAGCAGGAGATTCAGTCCTACTATATACTTTGAAAGAAGGGTGAATGAAGCAGACAGCACTGAGTAGCCCCTGCAGCCAAACTCAAACTTCTGGGTGACTTGGATCTGTCATCTCTTATCTGTACCTCTAATTTCTTTCTCTGTGGTAAGGTGCACCACCCATGGTTGGTTAAACATAGAGGAGTGACAGAAAAGTGAGCCCTGAAAGGATATTGTAGTAGACAGACAAAAAGAAAAAAAATCATGAGGATAATAACTTATAGAAAGTTGCATGAGAGAGGAAGAGCTTTGTTAGTAAGTGCTGGTGGAGAACTTGGAGGATGAAGTCTTAGAGGAGCTTTAGAGTATGCAACATGAAGGGATGGATTTACAGAACAGGAAGGGGTGGATTTCCATAAGTTAAACATAGCAGTTCTATGCCCAGGGACACAGAGTCTGGGTATGAGATATAAGTAGAAACCCAAGAATTCAGAATTCAGTACCATTTTTTTTTCTCCATAGCAAACACCAGGACATCTTCAGAGAATAAGGTGAGCTTGAGCTAGAGTCTTTGGCAGTTCCTCCATTTCGCCTTCCTTCATCTTTTCTTTCTTTCTTTCTTTCTTTCTTTTTTTTTTTTTTTTTTTTTTTGTTTGCCTTCATCTTATTCCTTCTCTTGTTTATGCATGTTCTCTCCCAGGACTTCCAAGTCAGCTACTCTTCTGTGAAGAAGGCATAAGATTTGGCGGAATTAGAAGGGAAGATGGGCAGCATGAATAGAGCCTCACTATGAATTTTATTAACCCCTATAAAAATGCTCAGAGCTGACCCCCTGTCACAGCAAGAATGAGCTTCAGGGACTCCAGGCAAGCCACCTTGCGTCATGATTTTTTATCCCCATCAATTTCTCTCCCCAATATTTTCTTTTATTCATTAAATATTTACTGAAATGCTACTACATCCCAAGCACTGTAAAAGAAAATTATTTCTACTCTCTTCTCTTAAATTATCGATGTGAAAAGAGTTGAGGAAAGAAGAATGAACAAGAGAGACAAGGTCTCACCTTCCAGTCTGTAGTGATAACTATAGAATCCATTTATGGACTTCTTTTTCCTTCCCAAACTAGGACTCAGGTACTCTTGCCTCCCCGGAGTGAGGCAGTTTTAAACTGAATTCTCTTTTGCTTTTCCGAAAGCTTATGATTGACTCTGGGGAAAACAGCAGCCTGGGTTAGCTTGCCATATTGTTCAGGCTCTTGAATGTTTAATTTTACATAAATGTAAACTAACAGAGGTGTTTATGGGTTTTTTTGAAGTGTTCAGTGTTTTACACTGGTATTTGTATTAATACCAGTAGTTTAATGAATGGCAAAGAAAATATCACAAAGGAGAGAGGTCTCCACTTCCAGATTATTATCATTATTTTTATCCTTGTATTGAATTTTCTTTCTCTTTATATCACAATTAGGATGACTGAAGAAACACAAAAATTAGGGGAGAAATGTATTATCAGCACATGCCACAAATAAAACATAAATTACTACAAAATATTGTGTAGGTGAAAGGAAACAAATAATAAAAATGCCTACGAGTGTGCCTAAGATAGACCTGCCTATTGGAAGCTGTGAATGAATTATGGGCCTTTGAACTGCCCAGAGACGAGATGATGCCCCTCTGGAGAATTCTTCCTGCAAAGGCACATGTGGAGGCGGCCCAGTTGCTGTGGTGACACCCTGTTCAAAGGGGAATTCCGTGTTAGTCAAGGAATTTTATCAGTTAATAACCTTAGTTCCAGTGCCTGCATCCTGGAGGTAGAGAGTTTTGGGCATAAGTTGATAAACCCTAATTGGGCTGTTTCAGTCACAACTTAGGTTTTGTTTATATTGAAAATTCTTTCTCACAATAAATTCTTTTGATATTTAAACCTATATAAAATGTGTGGAGCTTGCTCATGGTCAGTCTTCCTCAGAAGTTGGCTGAACCACCAAGCCCTGGCTTTTTCTCCACTTTTGTGTCTGTTTGTCTTTTCTGAATCCCCTCATTGCCTAGTTTGGGAAACTGAGTAAACTGCTGTACAGGATGTGGCACCTGCCTATGCAAGGAAATAGAAATCAGATGTGGGGGAAGTCTTTCCTTTCTTGCTTTCAACTTAGTCAAATGTTCCAAAGAGTAGTTTCCCATCCTGCCTCTTGTTACTTTTGGGCAAACCCTGTCAAGTCAATTGCTGAGATGGTCCCCTCTCAATGGCTGAACTAGGAGGCCTTGAGGTGCTGTCTTGCTGTTGGCATTTGTGTTGGACCACCTGGAGCAAAATCTGGAGCAGCAAGAGGATGGGGACCCAGCATCTAGAGATCTCTGGGACTTTTTCAGAGCCTGCCTCTGGTCAAGGCCTAGCAGGGAGGCTGAGTCTCACTTTTAGTATCTACTCTTCCATTTGGGAGTTGAGAAAATGAAAAGACCTAGATTTCCAAGAAAATATAAAAGTGATCCATTCCAATTTATATTAGGGAAAAAAGTATCTTTGTAGTGAATTTCATTCTGATCTCATAGGTAATTTTATAAATGATATAATTGGTTTCTTCCCAATACCAAACTCCAGTATTAAAAAATGACAAAATAAAAATCAACACTAAATAAAGGATTAAAACTCACAATAGGTTCTGAGACCCCTTGATGAGATTTTACTGCCCAATAGTGGATAAGAGAAGCTGAGAACTTTGCTAAGGAATTGAGATTCCTTTCTCTGTGCTCAGACATTCTATTAATAATTTTAGAATGAAGAAATTAATTCTTAAGCCAAAATTGACCTGAAGTTGGGAAGAGGGGACTTACACTTCCTCCCCAGTACATGAGAGAGACCCTTCTCTATGTTCTGTCCCTAGCCCGGGGTCTTACATCATAGCAGGGCCCTGAAACAGTGGAAAAGAATAAAACCTGGAGATGCTGAACATCTTGGAAAAGGGAGTGGCTCTTGACAATGGGGCAGAGCACATGTTTGAAACTCCCTCATGCATGTGAAATGAACTATAGGATGGAGTGTTGTGGGGAGAGGTATGACTTGGGGGAGATGTGGAAGATGGGAGAGAAAATTTAAAGGGAAAAAAGAGAAGATGGGTACACTGGTGTTAAGAGAGTCCTCAGAATTACAGACTGAAAAGAGATGAGAGGGCTGCTCTGTGCTCATGTCCCATTCTTCTCTCTCACAGCTTCAGTCAGTAGACTATTTCCTTACAGGTCCTTCCTCCCAGATTTGAATGACACTGTCTTCTGAGCAGCCCTGGAAGTGCAGAGATGTTTGCTGCCTTAGACACAGACTGAGGACTGCCAGACATGCAAATGCCCAGGGGTTTCCTCAGGCCCTGACTGTTCTGTTTACTTACAACATCTGCTCTGCAAAATATGTTTACTGAGGGACAGACGCTATCTGACTTTTTAAAGCTCTCCAATCCTTTACCTTTTACACCAGGGTCTCAAAACTGGTGGTTTATGACCTGTCTCTAACTCAAAAACTTGTTTGATTTCACCATATATTTTTTTCATTAATCACCTTCTATTTGTAAATAAGATGGTTTCAGGCTTTCTTAGAATGAACCTTGGAAAGACCACATAAACAAAAGCCTGATTGGTGCCAGTCAAAACTTTATACAAAGATATTTATATAAGTTACATAGGGAGACAGAAATGTAAGGAAGCAGAAGCTGCTTAGAGAAGAGGCAGATTGGAGGTGAGGGAGTGCCTTCAGGATGAGATCATTTCTCTCCCCACTCTCGTTCTGAATGGATCATTCCCTAATCCAGCAATTATTCTGCCACCCATGGTGGGGGAGTCATGATAGTGCAGCACTGGGACTCAGTCACTATGGGATGTGGATAGCAGTAGACTCAAGTGAACTTCCTATCCTGAGAATTCCCCACTACTGTCCACAGCTCAAAAACTGAGTGATTGTCACTGAAAGAGGGAGAAAAAATCTTGGGAAGAAAACAATGGCCAAAGTAGATGTATAAAGGACTAATCCATTGGGGTGGGCAGATGGGGAAAGACTGTCCAATTAGAACTCTAGAGGTGTTCTGCCTGAGATGATTCCTCAACATTCCCTAGAAGCACCAGGCTGCAACAAGTTAAAGAATAAGCAATTAGAGATAATAAACGTAAGAAGTCTAATCATCAAAATAAGTAAATCAATTAGGACATAAAATAATACTAAAGAAAAGAAAATGATAGTGAGCTTGAAGATCAGGAAAAAACTCTCCTAAATATATCAGGAAGTGCTGAATGTGGTAGTACATGCCTATAATTCCAGCAGTCCAAGA
Organism: Sciurus vulgaris; assembly: GCF_902686455.1. Classification (NCBI taxonomy): domain Eukaryota; kingdom Metazoa; phylum Chordata; class Mammalia; order Rodentia; family Sciuridae; genus Sciurus; species Sciurus vulgaris. Next base: position 118,442,916 of record NC_136461.1, on the reverse strand, counting down.
AGCTGAGGCAGGAGGATGGCAAGTTCAAAGTCAGCCTGGGCAACTTAACAAAGTCCTAATCAACTTAAAGAGACCCTGTCTCAAAATTTAAAAAAAAAAAATTTTTTTTTTTTTTTTTAAGGGCTGGGGATATGGCTCAGTGGTTAACACCCCTGGGGTCAATCCCTAGGACCAAAAAAAAAAAAAAAAAAAAAATCAAGAATTGAGTAAAGAGTTATATGGAAGCTATAAAAAGAAAGTTAGGAACAGTGTCAGTATCTGTATGATGAAAGTACCACAGATAAGAGGAAACTTGTGGAAAAAGTAAGAAAGGATTTTACAAAATCAGAGAAAGATGAAAGATTTCACATGAAAAGCTGTAATAATTTGCTAAGTTAAATAGAAAAAAATGCTAAATGCTAAAGGAAAATTTAGGTATGTCAAAGACCAAGGGATAATTCTGAAATAATCAAGAGGATACAGGTATTATCTACAGATCACAGAAATTAGAATGACTCATTAACAATAACATTCAGTGCAAATGACAAATAATGTTTTCTAAGTGTTCAAGGAAAAAAGTTAAACCAATTTTATCTATCTAGACTCTCATTTAACTCTAAGGGTGAATAAAGATATTATCTGATGTAACAGGTTTCAAAATTTTAATACACAATACACACCCATACACACACACACACACACACACACACACACACACAAAACACAACACATAGAGGAAGTCTCCAGTGAAAAGAAAAAATATGTGCAGAAATATGCCACAAGACACCGAAAGTGAGTTTCAGTACACAAACAGTAGGACTTCACTTAAACCAACAGTGACAAAATACACCAGAAGAACGCAACGAAATAAATAAAATTCTATTATTTAAACTCAAGAGTTTGGTAACATGATTGAAGGGTGGGAAGATAATCACTTAGAAGAAACAAATGGACATCATTATTCATTTTAGTAAGTTAGCAATTTCCACCAGAAATGAGAATAGAATGTGCAACTTTCAGAGCAACATAAGAAAATTCAACCTTGACCCCACTGAACTGGCCACCACCTTCTCTGAGCTGAAGATGACTGTGCCTCTCACCTACACAATCTTGACAAATCTGCCAGGGATGTCCTCACCCAGGGCTCTGGGTTTGACCTAATAAAACTTGATTTGAAAATGAAATCTGAGTACAGAATGGAATTCACAAGCTAAGTCTCAACTACGGCCATCAAAATGACAGATGGTCTGGAGATGGACCAAATATGCATAGTTCATGTGGTATGTGTAAACAAGTGGATCACACAATGGGCCCTGAGTTTACCAGGGAAGATCAGTTGGCACATGGACTGAAGCCGATCTGTGTTTCATTTTTGCTACCTAATGCTAGGGAGCAGGGAGAATGCCAAAATCAATACACAGGACTAGTTGGTGCTTATCAACCTGGTGGGAGATGTGGATCTTGACACGTCTCAGTCTTCAGTACTCTGATGTTGAGTGAGGAGGGCTGGTTGTCTGGCTACCAAATGAATTTTAAGACTGTAAAGTCCCAAGTAACCCAGAACAACTTTATAGTTTGCTGGAAGACTGGTGAATTCTAGTTATACTAAAGTGATTGACAGGACAGAGTTTGGAGAATCCATCTACCAGAGGTGAACAAGAAGTTAGAGACAACTGCCGATGTCCTGGACAGCAGGAAATAGCTACACTCACCTTGGAATAGCAGCCAAAATCAGATGATCGATCCCAATGTACATTTCTTAGCTGAAGTGAGCAACCACAGCCTGATAGATTTAGGATACACACAGATTCAAAAGTCAAGTATCAAACCAAAAATGTTAGGTTTACTGACTGAATGTCAATGCTGGTGGTTATAAGCTTGGTCTATGACTGGAATCTCAAGCATAAATTAACACTGCATTATCACTTAAACTATGTTGCCACACAGTTACCTTCATAAGTTAGTGTTTCTTTTAACATTGAACATCCAGAAGGCCTTAAGTATCACTCAACATCATGTTAAACCTCCAGGCTAAAGATGACTCAGCTTTGAGGTGTTACCCTTTCAGAAGTACAAAGCAAATCCAGTTTCACCGGTATACCTGGGGAGAACTGATGGTCCCTCCAGAGATGTCAGGTTGCTATTTTATCTAGAAATAGCTGCAAGTGGTAATATACAGTCACTTTGTAAATTCACATTGAGTAAATGAATGAAATTGTGACTTCTGGAGAACTGAACCTTAGCTTTCTATCTTAATTGAGGAGAGGTTCACTGCTTCTTGGTGTAAAACTCTCCCAAAAGGGACTTTTTAAGAAAAATCCTCAAGATCTGTTTCTGCTTCAAACACTGAGTTCATCACTACACCAAAAGTAGTCTGCAGGGCATGGAGACTAATTCATTGGTGCCATTTTGAAGTCAAGAGAGTGAGTGTAATGAAGCAAAAAATGAAGGAATTGATTCTCTCTGATGCTGCTGTCTTTCGCCCTTGCTCCAAAGTATGAAAGAGCCACCAGGAGCTCCAGCCACAAGCTGAGAAGTGTCCCTATGACTGTAATAACACAGTAACAATGCTCAGAATCTAAATTGGACTTCTGCTGTATTCTCATCATTCAATTTATTTTTTAGCAGTTGAATAGGTTCATTTTAGAGTCTTCCATCTTCTGTGAAATTAGATCCCTCCCTTCAAATGGTGTAATTAGTAGCATTTAAAATAAAACTTGAATGAAATATTGAGACCACAAAAAAATTGAAAATTCAACTTCTGGAATGAAAACTGGAGGGCGAGAGGAAAGAGAAATAAAAATAAAATATGAGCAACAGAAATGAAAAAATAAAATGGCAGAAACTAGGATCCCTATAGCACAGTAATAACAATTATTTTTAAAAGGGCTAAACTTAAAAGGTATGGTCTCTTAGATCATATTTTTTTGAAAATTTAACAGCATTTATAAATATATTTATAATACAATACTATTTTAAACTATATATAATACAATACTATATTAAATTATACTATTTCAATTCAGTTTAATTTGATTCAAACAATGCTATTTGGATTACTCATTGAAAATAAAACTATTGTGGTCTTTTACCATTTAAGTGAATTTTGTGTTGATAAAATTCTCCTTCTCTTAAAAGGAAATTCAAGTGAGTCTCATGGTTTTTCTTCCCACTCCTAGGTAATAGGTAAATTGCATATTTAATGCTCTAATTACAAAACAGAATGTTAAGTACAAGGTATTAATCAAAATTCAGATTGTCCCCCTTTTCTCAGCATTAAATGATCCCCTCTCTCAGTCTACATCAGTTTCATGCTGACGACCTAAGAGTGTGGACTGTGTTTAACTTCATCTCTTTTTCTCCATTCACCCCAAAAGGACTAGCACATGAGAAGGCAAGCCTGGAAAGGAGCAGCTTTCAGCTCATTTGAACTCATGGGTATTAATGCTGTGGTCTTTCCTTTCAGGAGATGTAGCTGGCTCTTCATGAATTGTGTTTTTCCTCTTGAAATGTTCTTGACCTTCTTACCTAGTTGGTTTTTTGTTTGTTTGTTTGTTTTTTGGTTTTGTTTTTTTATGCTGAGGATTGAACCCAGCATATTGAACCTTGATAGGCAAGCACTCTACCAACTGAGCTGTATCCTCAGCCCCACTAGGTGGTAATTTGTGACTCTTTTTTCAGTCCTGGGTATTTGCCTCTAGTTTCTTACTTATAGGATCTCTCTGCACCTCTAAGTGATCCTATTAGACAAAACCCCAAACACTTGCTCCAACCTGGTCTTTTCTGCTGTCCTGGGAGGTCCTTTTCTGAAACGTTCACCTTTCTAGTACAGTAAACTTTGAGAAAGATCTCCTCCCATGCCCACCAGCCCTTAGTCTTTTCTTCCTTTCCTTCTGAGTTTCCCAGGAAAGAGTCTGATCAGAGGAGACTGTCCTTCTCCAAATACAGAAAACACATGTCGAAGTTCTCTGAGACACCTTAAAAAAAATTTCCAGACCCAAGGCAAAGATGCTATCACCCCCAACCTGTCCTCCTATGGTGGAAAATGAGGAGATGAATGCAGCACAACTGGCCCAAAGAAGCACATTCCTCAGCCTCCTCTGTCTCTCCCATCCTTTGCATTCCTCAACCACATAAGGAGTTCAAGAGTCATGGAACAGATTCTCAGAATCTACTTTAAAAGTCACTTATGACCACTTGGCAACTAATTATGGAATTTTACAGCTATTGAATCAGGATGTCTAGTCAAAACTTTTAATAATCTGTTTACATGAATCTGAAAATTTATAGTCTTTGGAAGTACACATGGAACATTCAAATGAATAAATCACAAATTTAATGAAAGGCCAACATTATGTTTTCAAACCTTGATGCAACAAAATTCAGAATAGATTTAAGCAAATAGTGAAAACAGCATCATGACTGGAGAAGAAAAAAGAACTTACTCAAAATAGCACTGTAGTTGAAGAGGAAATCATAAAGAATACTATAAAATCATTAGGATGGTAATGCAAGTATAATGTGAAAAATACAGAACACAGCCAGAGCAATGCTTAGAGAGAGTTTTATTGCATTAATTAACATTTATTTATTGAACTAATAAAGAAAGATTAAAGTCAAGAGTCCTACTATTCAATTTAGGAAGCTACAAGAAACAGCAATAATATTCCCCTGCCAAAATGGAAGCAAAGAAAATGCAAAAATAATAAAAGGATGAAAAAAACAGAAATCATTCAATCCAGTAACTCCTCCTATAAAACGATGGAGATAAACAACATCTAGCAAGACTTATTAAAAAGAAAAGGAAAAGAGAAAATGAAGAGACACAAAATACAGACTAATAAAGGGTAACCTCCTAACAAAAGATACAAAGAGTAATTGTGTGTTAAAAAATGAGGGTATTACTACTGAATATGAGGAGAGGTGCCCTGCAAAAACTCTCACCTCCACACACACTCTTCTCCATTTCCTTCATGTCCTAGCAGCCATATATCTATCTTGAACATACTAATAACTAATTCCTGCCAACAGTGGGACTGTTTGCTTCTTTGTTTGCTCTTTAGCCTATTGGTCCATTGGTATGAAGGGCCCCACACTGCCAAGCTACAGTTTCCAGATCATTGGAGTCATTGTTCAACACTGAGTGGAAGCATCCTCTCTTCTAAGACCTCTCAGCAGAGCGTAGACACATGAGAATGATAAGAAAATGTGTTAAAGAGGGTCATGAATCATATTAGTGAGAGATATCATGTTATAGCTCACTTCCACTTAGGTCTCAGACCTCTATGTCTGACAATAAGGGACTTGCTTCCAAGTCTGAAGTGGGACAAAAGCCAGCCTTCCACAATGCTGTCTCCTAGGAGGAGCTGTAAGTCTCCCAAATGCTATGACATTGCTCCTAGGTGATGAATAAGTCATACAACCTGAAATTTGGTAGAGACTAGTCCATGCCCTTATTTCTGTCATTGTGAAATAAGCTGCTTGGTGAGAAGAAATTTTCTGTGTTCTTACTCTTACAGTCCATCCATGGCGTAGTTGGCACAGATGACAAGTCCGTAACCAGAACAACAATCTGTTCCATAGTGTAGTTGGCACAGATGACAAGTCCATAACCAGAACAACAATCTGCTCCATAGTGTAGTTGGCACAGATGACAAGTCCATAACCAGAACAACAATCTGTTCCAGGGAGGACAAGGTGCTTCTCCTCCATTATTTGTAATTGATTTGCTACCAGTTAACTAGCAGGAAACTTCCCTACTCTCTACTTCCTCAAACCAGATTATTGGATTAGCTCATTTTGTATTACAACAATGAAATATTGGAGGCAGGATAACTTTATAAAGAAAAGAGGTTAATTTAACTCACAGTTTTAGGGGATCTAAGTCCAAGGTCAGACAGCTCCATGGTTTTGGCTTCCGGTGAGAATCCAATAGTAGATGGCCTCATTTCATGGCAGATGGCAATGGTGAAAACAAGTGATCACATTCTCAAAATGGAAGCTAGAGAGAGACCTGAGTCCCATAGTTCCTTACAAAGGCACTCCTTCAGTTGACCTAAGAGATCTCCAACCTCTTAAAGATCCCATCTCCTTACCATGGCCACTAGGGATCAAACCTCCAGCACCTAGATCCTTGGGTTGGGGTTCAAATCATAGGAATTGTCCTATTGGCAACTCCTTCAAAAGAAAGAAAAGACTTTAATATGAGAAAGGAGTCACATTATGGTATCATGTAATGAACAAGGTCAAAATCAAGGTACTGACTGCATGGGCTTTTATTGGAGGTTCTGGCATATTTTCAGTTAGGTACACTTGCAGCTTACTTAGGATATGACAGAATTTAGCTCCTTGCAGTGACAGGACTAAGGGGCCCATTTTGTTGCTCATCATCAGACAAGGGCTCCTCTCAGTTCTTTAAGACCACCTACGTTCCTTTCTACATGATTTCTTTAGTCTTCAAACCAGCAATGGTACACTAAGTCCATGATTTTCTAGTTTCTCTAACTTTTGCTACAAATTGGGAATATCAAATAACTTGAAATAAATAGTGCCAAGTCTACACAAACACTTGGGAATATTTGGAAAAGGTGGAACATTTCACAAGTCATTTTATGAAGAAAGGATCATTTTTATATCAAAACCCAATCAGAATGCCATGGGGAAAATTATAGGCTAGTCTCACTAATAAATACAAGGGAACTTCCTTTCTCTGAAAAAAAAAGGAGAAAATAATTTATGGGGAAAAAAAAAAAAAACCAAAATCCTGCATTAAGCATCGTAGTTGCAAAATATTGCAAAAGTGCCATCAGCACTCTTATGAATATTGCCTAGGATTGTTTTTACTGCAAAAAGGAAGAAGAAATTTTTAAAAATAGGGATGAAACAGGAAGAAAAAAATCAGTATTACTTATAAATGATGTGATTGCATACATACAGCAAATCCAAAAGAACATGTGAATAAGTTACTGAAATTAACACAAAAGTTTAGGATTACCAGGTACAAAATAAATTGAAATCAACATCTTTATCACATCAGCAAAAATAAAGAACAAAAAATATCATATGTAAGAGTACAAAGTTTCCTAAGAATAAATTCTACTGTATTATTACACCAAGGGATAATTATAGCTAACAATATTGTGGTATTACACAAGTGCAGATGCATAAATATATCACACTTTATCCCATAAATATGTAATATTATTATCTGTCAATTGAAACTAAATTAATATTTCTAAAGGTACCTAAGAACAAAGATAACAAGACATTCACAACATCTACAAAGGAATTATAAAAGCATTAGAAGAAATTAAATAAGATCTAAGAAATGGAGAAACATTTATTTAGTGGTTAGAATTTTCAATAATATAATCATCTCAATTTTCCCCACATTGAGCTATGGATTTGATGAAATCCCAGTCTAAATCTTAAGATGTTTTTAAAAAATTTTTATGGAATTTAACAAAGTGATTTTAAAATCACATGATACCCAGTTAATATGTAGACTATTATGTTTTATGAATCAGTTTCTTAAATAAATTAAATTTTAATTTTAAAAAAGCTCAAAGCAAATTACTATGCAGATATAAATGCAAAAGGCAATGAATAGCAAGATATTTCTGACAAAAGAGAACAAAGTGGGAACACTTTATCATATTAATAGGTGTTTTGAAGTTGTAATAAGTGGGAAAGTGCTGGCTGGGGATGTAGTTCAAGAGGTAGAGATCTTGCCTTGCAGGCACTGGGTTCAATCCCCAGCACTGATCGGTAAGAGACACATGCAAGTGGTGGGAATATGAGGTTAAAGGGACTGGTCCTGCGGTGCTGATCCACATGCTTTCTTTACAAAAGCAACCCATCGGCCACCCTTCCCAAATTAAGTCAATAGGACATGTTATATTCCTCAGCAAGAACTTGTTATCTGCAGGAAAAATGCAGGCCTGAAAGCCTCCACCCTACCAAGTTACCCCGAAGAAGTGAACTTTTGAGACCCTTACACAAACCAGATCCCAGAACTCAGGGAGATAAGGATAATTTTCCCTAACCATATGTATTATGTCAGGGTTCTCTAGAGGAACAGAATCAACAGGACGTATGATTATAAAAAGGGGATTTATCAGATTGTCTTACACTGATACTGCCGTTTACTGGTGACGAGTTCTGCTTCCTCAAATGTTGAAGTATGAACATTAGAGGAGCACGCCAAGGCAAGCATATTAAGCAAGTTTTATTTAAAGGTAATAATACAGACTTCTCCCGGGAGGGAGAAGGGGGCCATGGCTGATGTTCTAGAGTCCCAAGAAGTGAGCGCGCCTTACATCTTTTATAGGTTAGGGTCTTCTTTGTTCTGTTCTCTCTGCCCTTATTCTCTCCTTCCTGCCTAAGTGACTAGGCCCAGGGGTTGCAGGGTGACATAGCAAAAAAGGTGAGAAGCAGATGGCAGGGGGAGGGCCAAATGGAGATTCAGGTAGGGGCCCAGGGGACATTAATTAGCAACTCCCTGCCTGCAGCTTTTGGGAAGTGGTAGTTAGGCAGGTAACCTTGGTGATCAAAAGGACTCAGTAGACACTGACTTTCCAATCTCCTGGGAGTGGTCTCCAACTTCCAGATGCAGACGGCTTTCATGGCCTCCATTTCCTCGATTTGACCCGATTTCTTATTTCTACACTAACTGCCTATCCCCAATTTTGACTTCAATATGACCAGAAGCTGGATAGTCCACAATGACTGTCTGTAGTTGGAGAGCTGGAAGAACCAGCAGCTGCATAGTCCAAGAAGCAGAAGCCCCAGAACAAGAAAAATCAATAGTACTACCCTAGTCTGAGACCAAGGCTTCTGGAAACTACCTGGAGAATCACTGGCAGAGTCTGCTTAGAGTGAAGAAGCGAGAGTTGGATATCCTCAGATAATGGAAGCAGCAATCAAGAACCTGGTCAAGAAGAGTTGAGCTTGCATCTGCATCTGTTTCCTTGTTCTTCCAACTTTTATTCCATCCAAGCCACCAACCTATTGGGCAGTTGTAATGAGACAAGGAAATAATAGGAATTGCTATAGTTTTGTGTTATGTCATAATAATCAGCTGTATTTGGTATTTGCCTGAACTTATAAAACTAAAATAAAGGCGCCTAGTAACAAACTTGCTGTGTGGCAGGATGACACTCCTGAATAATGCCGATATGAACCTTTATCTATGATTTGAGTGGTGGCTCCTAGTATAGTTGTGTTCTGGTCTTTATCAATGAAGACCAGAGCATGACTGGGCTGAAACTCACTATTTAAACCCCTGGACTTTTGGAGCAAATCGTCAGTAGCACCGTGACCAGAGGACTCCACGTCACCCTGTCTCTTGACTGCCCCAGCTGCTGTCCACTCCATCACTGATTGCTGATCGACTATTGTCACCGAGGCCAGAAAACTGACCACCTCTCCTGTGGTGACAAATGCCACCCAGCCTCTGGCTTATCAGACACCCAAGGTCATCCAAAGACATCCGAGGAGCTGAGAGAGGTTATGGCTGAGAAGAATCCCCTCGGTCTTGCTGACTGACTTCTTGGCTAAGAGACGTTGCATTGAGTAAGTCCATGGGGATTGGATTCTAGGTGAACAAAGGAGTGAATCTTCAATGTATTTGTGACTTCCTATTATTAGGAATGTTAAGTTGAGTGTGCATTGTGTGAATAAAATCCACTTGTTGGAACCAAACTTGATTCCTCTCTTACTGCTCCTCCCTGCCCATGCTTAGGGAGGGTCTCCCCTTCAGTTCACTTTCCCACATTCCAGTCATTCCTAGACATGTCCTCCTTGACACACCCAGAAGCCTCTTAATCATTGGCATCTCTTAATCCAATCAAGTTGACACTTCAAATTAACCATTACACCATAAAATCTGATAAGAGTCAGTTCCAATTAGAACTGGTTTGCATGGGCCAAAGTGATGCAGAATTGCCTTGGCTCTTTACCATGCACACTGGGGATTTGTAAATCTGAATCAGTTCTACTGTCAGTAAAAGTCAAGAGGTTGACCTGGTGGGGGTTGGGGGGACTCTCTGGAAACTTCTCTGGGACCCCCCCAATAAAACTGGAAGGCAGAAGGGAGACATCATCCTTCTCTGAGAGGACCCACTCTCTTCTTTGAGGATGTCCCCTTTTTCTCCATTTCCTATCCTTTCTAAGTCTATTCTATTTTCTATTCTTTACTAAGTCTTCAGCCTGGTCTAGAATCCTCTCAAGCAAGAAGAACATAACAATCTGGGGCAGGGACCTCCACTGCTGACTGGCTCCGGCTCTGTGGGCAGATCTCCTCTGCAACAGCACTGACACAAAGCTCAGCAAAACAAAGCAAAGCATGATGTAAGCACAAAGACACAAGGACAGACTAATCAACTGATGCCACCATATAGAGAATCCAGAAACTAAGGTAACTATGCAGAGTTGCTTACATGTATCTGTCATAAATAGCACAATAGTGGGGAACAAATGAGCTTTCTATAATTGATTCTGAAACAATTAGATATGCAAAAGGAGAAAAAAACAATTTTAATCTCCTCATACTCGACAATAAAACTTATTCCAAGAGAACTAAAAAATTAATATGAAATGCCCAACAGATTTTTAGATGACAATTTAATACAAGATCATTGTAATTTAGAGAAAATTTCTTAAACAAGACTGCAAAAATAAAGGAAAAGATTGACAAGCTTGACTGTATTAAAATTCAGAACTTCTGTTCTGAATTTTAAGAAACAAGAAAGTGGAAGGCTGCTGCAGAGTGGGAGAAGATATTTACATTAACCCAACAAAGAACTGCAAGTCACAAAGAGCTACAGACCCATAAAGAAAAGACAGACAGCTCAACAGAAAGATGATCACCCACTCCACCAAAGAAGAACTGCAAAGAAAAAATGTGGTCAGCCTCAGTAATAAGAAGAACACAAAATAAAATGAGGGCGAGGTTATCACTGAATAGGTAGGATAGTCAGATAGTAAGACCTAGGCAGGCAGTTAGGGAGATGGGCCCTAAAGGAATGCTCTGTGGAAACCTTCCAAACATTCCAGCCACCAAACCTTTTGAACCAGAGGAGTGGAAAAAGGCAAGGCCGGGCAGACCTGAGTAGAAGCTATGGAGAATTCCAAACTCAACATCTGGAAAAGTCCAACCAATCAGACAGAAGGACCAATGAACAAGTCACCTTCCAGATACCTAATTATCATAAAACTTAGGCAACACCCCAAGACAGGTAGATAAAAATAAGGTAGGGAAAACAGTGTCCGAGTAGGAAAATGCTGAGGGTCCTTAAGGAGGGACCCCCATTTGAGGAATGCTCCACGGCTTGCTGTGCTCCTCAAAGACTCCATTCTTACCAAAACATAAGGACGCAGTTCAGCCTGAGCACCACACACGACAATTAAAATCTCAAGGACAGGTTACCAGGGGGTCAGTCAACTTCCCCTCATGTACGTTTAAAAGAAAGGATGTCAAGAGACCCTGGTGGCACGCTTACCCCTCCCACACTCTCCCTCGGGAGCTTTCTTACACTTCTGAACCTTAACCTCCTCTGTCATGAATTTCTGCTTGCTTATCTCGGCCTTCGGCTTCCCGGTGTTCATTCTTCCACTCGGTGGAACACGGAACTGATCCTGATTTCTACCAATAGCAAAAGCCCCGAGGCCCAGCTGTTTCTCAGCAACCCCCTATCTGGACCCCGACCTGTCTTGATGGGAGTTTTGTTTCTTTTCTTCTTGCTTGAGTAAACCTTATTCTTTCGCACTCACTCTCCGTTTTCTCTGGATTCCATTCTTTGAGTTTGCGAGACAGGAACCTGGAAGGAATCACTGGTGGTCTGCTGCTAGCAAGCATTGCTTTCTATGGAGCTGAAAGAGCTGTCATACAAACAGGCCTGCAGGCTGGGATCATTACAGCAGAAAAGTAGGAGGAACCTACTGTCATAAATTTTCTAGTCTAAAACAGTACATAATTGGACACAAGGTTTCAAAAAACAAATGAGCGTGTCCAAGGATCTTAGAGTGGGAACGATTACAAAAGGAGACTGTGATAAAGGAAGCTGGCTTGCAAGGTCTTGTGTATCTCTAGCCTTGAGCTGGGAGCTTCCACAGGGGCGTGGTTAGGTCTCAGGTGCTAATTAGTTCTCCTGAAGCCCAGCTGGTGGGAACAGGGGAGGCGAACTCTCACTCTCCGGGGTAACGTCCTCAGTTTACCTTATATCCAGGCCTGGGTCAGTTACCCACTACACACTTTTCCTTTTTCCATCTTATGCCTCTTACTTATGCAGGTGGGTGGCTGAATCCAGGCAGCTGAGATCCGGCAGAGTTCCTCGGCTAAGATGCCAATAAACAATCTCAGAAATCATAACTCACATTCATGTTCAGGACCAGCTCTGCTCCTGTGGACATCTCATGGGACTACTGGTGAGCAGTGATGCACAATTTTCTGAGAAAATTCAGAGAAAAATAAGTGTTAATTTTATGACTTTTGAAAAATTCCAAAACCATTAAAACTTAAATTTGTTTTTTTAAGAGATAAAAGTCAAAAGAACTCATATTACCTACAGACCCCTGATTTCTTTTCTTTTCCTTTAAATTTTTTTTTATTGTATTAGGGATTGAACTCAGGGGCAGTTTACCACTGAGCTCCATCCTCAGTCCTTTTTATTTTTTTTATTTTGTGATAGGATTTCACTTAGTTGCTGAGGTTGGCCTCAAACTTGAGATCCTCCAGCTTCAGCCTTCCCAGTATCCGAGATCACAGGTGTGCAGCACCACCATTGTTTCAGGTAACAGACTGAAACACAAGCAGCACTTGGAGAAAAGGAGAACTCCAAATTTTATTTTACACCAGGGATGGTGGGGTGGAAGCCCAGAGGAGAACAAACTGCAAATTCTGAACCCTGACTCACAGTTTCTCACATTTTTCTCTCTTTAAAAAATTCCTGATTTTTAAGTCTTTGTGGTGGTGGTGGGGTGGGGGGCAGTACAGAAACAGATAAGAAATGACTCTTTTTCCCAGTCATCTGTTAAATCTCTTGAAAGGCCTTGCAAGCGTCCCACAGGATGTTTACATTTCAAAAGGGAGTAGCCAGCCTCCTAGAGACAGTTATTTACAATCCAAAAGGTAGGGACCCATGGTTCATTAAGTTTCCTGAAGAAAGTCTCTCAGAAGGGGAGGGGAATTGGTCCTTTCCCCAGGCATTTGTTTCTCAAGATAACATTCTTGTAATTTCATTTTATGACTGGGTCTGGTTTTGCTATTTCACCACCGTACTCAACCTGACTCCTGGTTTCTTATTCTGGTTAATTTCAGCTAAGAAGGGCTCCATGCCTGATGGAGCTAAGGTCATTTTAGCAATTACTATTTCTGCAGACTGTAACAGAGATCCATTCATCTATGAAAAAAAGTCATTGAATTCTTTAACTTCAACAAAATGCCAGTCAGTTGATGCCTGTTGGCTTAGAACCCTTGAACTTAAATATGACTATGAGACATCTCCCAGTTCAAGCTTAATATTCACAGTAAGTGTTTACCGCTTTGGAGTTGGGCGGGAACCCCTTATTTGTGCCTTTCTTCTCCATTGAATCAAAGTCTGTTTATTCTCACTTCCTCTTCCAGTGAAGTGCATCTAACACCTTGAAGTATGAGCCCAGTAAGCGATCTCTTAAATAATAAAGCATCTGTACCCTTGAGCAAGCGGAGGGGCTTGGTTGGTCTGGGATTGCATTGTTCTCATTAGCCAGCTTCCTGGGGAATATTTTCACCTTGCCCCACTTTTGTTTCAGCTGGAAAATATATCTCAGCCCATTTCTGAAATGAAAATGCAGTGTAAGTTTCTGAAGATTGTTCCATAAAGGGTCCAGTGAGGCCCAATCCTTCCCAGTGCAGAAACAGGTAATTCCCTTTTGAATTGGATTTATCAGCCACACTCCTGTACAGTATATGAGCTGGACCTGCATGCCCATCTAAAGTAACTATACAATCTTAAAGTCTCTCAGTAATTCTTTAAATATTTTCTACCCTTGAACCTAGAGAACACTTCAGGAATTCAAGAGTGCTTTCTCTAGTTTGCTCCTTGGGACTGAATGCAGGGTGTATTGGCATCAGATCTGCTATTTTGCTGATGCCATTATTCTGCCTCCCCCACACCACTTTACAACCCGGATTGTTAGCCCATGAACCTCCTAGCAGTGAAATTCCACTACTTAAGAAAGCTCCCCCGCCATTTTCTCTCTCCTCCTCGTTTTCTCTCTAATAAAATCTCTTGCGTGAGTTCCCGTGTCTGGAGTGGTTTCTGGGTGCTCTCAGGGTGGATTTGGGGTGACCGATATAGGGATTCTTCCAAGGCTCTGCCACTGTGACTTAAAACAGACAAGTTCTTTTCTCTTCCTCTCTCCCTAATCTCTTCTCCCTAATCTCAGGGGAAACAGGTTTACCTTTCTTCCCCATCCTAGGCAGAGTTCTTGAGCACACACTCACCACAGGAATGAAGTCATTTAGATTTTGGGAATGGCACTAAAATATCTCAGAAATTACTGTCCACCAAATTAATGAGTGAATTACAACTCCAAACAGAGAACACATGGAATGTAGCCTTTGAATCACCTCCTTAAAACCCCCTGCTACCCTTTATAGGCAGAATCACCGCCTTTCTTTCCTTTTTTTCAAAACCATATCCCTGTTATCGGATTGGCATCAGGGGCAAGGACCAAGCTTTCGGTAACAGCCCTAGTAATTTTTAAAGATATCTTTATTGGTGTTTTGTATCAAACAAAGAATCTTACAGCTAAAAATATGATCATAGTCATTAGAGACACAGACTGAAATTGGGCCCCTCTAAAATTGAGAGCAACTTCCTCTTGGGGAATGCCAGGGAAGCCCAGGGGCTGGTGTCTGCAGGCCCGGCTAGTCCAGTCTAACTAAATCTGCATATGTGTATTCCCTTTCTTTCCTACCAGTTTTTACTGTCTTTTCTTTTTGAAGGTTTTCTCACTCAGAGCCTCTCAAGATAAAAATTTGAAACTAAAGATGGAGACGGTTGGCAAGTCACCAGAGAAGTCCGCTTTATTACAAGATGAGGCTTACATATATACTCTTGGGGCTTCCGGGTTAAGGGAGAAAGTGACGTGTGGGTTTCTGATTGGTCCGGCTTGCCGCCGGCGGGAAAATAGGTGGCGGGAAGCCGAGACTTATGGGAAGAAGAAGCCGCTCAGGGGCCATCTTTGGTGTGGATCGGACTGCATATGGAACCTTACATTCCCCCCTCTTTGGTTTATGGGAATTCGGGATGTTGAATTTCAATCTGGCTGCTTCCTGCTGATCAGGGGCGTCGTCAAGGGGCCCGGGGCAGGGGGGTTGGTTGTGAGGGGAGAACAAAGCGTTGGCTATTATATTGTATAATAAGCCATGTCAGATCAGAGTAATATATTACTTTGTCCCCTGTAAAGTCCATAAAACTCCCTTGGAGCCATAAGTCCTCAATTTGGTCTAGGAATTCATTATAGTCATTAGTCGGGTGGAGGAGCCATGCATCAGTGTCCAAGGTCCGTAGAAAGGATATTAGCCTCGGAAGAAGTTGGGGGAAGTCCATCATAGCAGGACATCACCAGGCGTTGTTCCCATTGGGTAGCAGTTGATAGTTCCTGAGAAGCTGGTTAAAGACTTGGTTAGAAATTTTTTGTACTTGGTCTCTAACGAGCCTTATGAGACAGGGGAGGAAGAAAATGATGCAAAGAACTCCAATAAGTGGACCTAATAGAGGGAGGCAACTACATAATTTTTCCCTGCGGTGGTCACTGCTCCCGGGGTTGAGGCCCCTTTGCAAGTTGCACAGGGTTGTCCATATAGGGTTTTAATGAGTTCCAGTTTGTTGACAGGTGGACCAAATCCAGCTAGGGTCAGGGAAAAGAAGGGGAAAAAAGCAGAAAGGTAGGAAGTTATCATTCCTCCTGAATGGGTGAGAGGCGCGAGAGACGGAGTTTCAAAGGATTAGAGGGATCCACGGAACTGGTGTAGATGTTCGGCTTGCCCGTATTTATAAGGTCAGGATCCAGAGGAGTAGGGGGTGAGTCTCCTTGGTCAGCCGGGCAGGGTTTTAACCTGGAAATATGGATCCAAGGAGTGCTCTCGTTAGAAGGTAGGATGAGTTTAGCTGCGGTGGGGGTACTAAGGATTACTGGGTATGGTCCCAGCCATTTAGGAGATAAGGGTTCAGGTGTGGTTGGTGGAGTATAATAGGCAAGATCCCCTGGGTTCAAGGAGGGAGGAGGGGAGGTTGCAAGAGGACGGGGAAGTAACCAGTCTTGATGTTTCCAACGTTCAGCTCTAAGGTGAGAAAGGAGAGGAAGGCTGAGGGTATTTGGGATGTTTAGGGAGGTAGGAACGATTCCGGGGGGTACAGGAGATCTTCCATACATCACCTCAAAAGGGGACAAGTTGGTAGGTTTCTTTGGAAGTAAGCATAGTTTAAAGAGTGCCAGAGGGAGGAGGCGAATCCAGGCTAAGTGGAGTTCTAGGGAAAGTTTGGTGAGAGTCTCCTTTATGGACCGATTTGCTCTTTCAACCTTACCTGAGGCCTGGGGACGATATGGGCAGTGTAGATGCCAGGGTAAGGCTAGAGATTGAGAGAGAGATTGGATTACTTGAGCTGTGAATTCCGGTCCGTTGTCCGATTGAAGGGAGGTAGGCATCCCAAAGCGTGGGATGATGGAGGTAAGGAGGTGATTGGCGACAGTGGAGGCCCTTTTGTTGGTAGTAGGAAATGCCTCAATCCAGCCACTAAAGGTATCTAGGAAAACTAGGAGGTACCGGTGTCGGCGAACAGGAGGCATGTGTGTGAAATCAACTTGCCAGTCTGCCGCCGGAATGGAACCGCGGGCTTGATGTGAGGGATATGGGTAAGGAACTGTAGTGGTGTTAGGGTTGGTTCTTGGGCATCCGAGCCGCGTGGGTAGTTGGGACGCTTGTAATAGCTTGTGAATTAGGTCAGAATTGGTAATGGTGTTCCCACGAGTTGTCATAAATCCTCTCTCTTTCCATATTGCCGAATGGGAGAGGAGTGTGTGGAACACATGTTTAGAGTCGGTGTATAAGTTTAGGGTTTTCCCTTCGGCCAGAATGCATGCTCGGGTTGCCGCGATAAGTTCAGCTTGCTGATTGGTGGTACCCGGAGGGAGAGGTTGGGCTTCTATAGTGGCCGTTAGGGAGACTATGGCATAACCAGCTTTGGGGGCTGTTGGACTTCTATATGAGGATCCATCCGTGAACCAATTGTGATCCGCATGGGGTAAGGGGCCCTCGACAATGGTAGAGGGAGAATGAGTTAAGGATTGTAATGTTTCTAGACAGTTGTGAAGTGGAGGCTCTGGGGTAGGGTGAACAGGAAGAAGAGTGGCTGGGTTGAGAGGAGAACAGGATTGAAAGGATATAGAAGGGTTTTCTAAAAAGGAAGTAATTAGGGCTAAAACTCGTGAGGGGGGTAAAGTATGCAGGGACTTGTAAGCTAGGAGATCCTTTAGATGGTGTGGAGAGCATATAGTTAAGGGGGCTCCAAAAGTAAGTTTAAAAGTTTCCTGCTGTAGTTTTTGGGCAGCTGCAAGGACCCTGAGACAAGGGGCCCATCCCCTTACTGTGGGGTCAAGTTGTTTTAATAAATAGGCTACTGGGGCAAATGTGGGGCCCTGCATTTGTCCCAGTACCCCTAGGGCCTGTCCCTGATTTTCATGTACATAGAGGAGGAAGGATTTTGTTAAATCTGGTAGGTGTAATGCAGGGGCGGATAGGAGTTTGAGACGTAGGTTATTAAAAGGCGTTTTAGGGGAGGAGGGGAGTGGTTCATTTGGGTCTCCTTTAGAGAGATCGTAAAGGGGTTTGGCTAAAAGAGAAAAGTTAGGGATCCAAGCACGGAAATACCCTGCTAAGCCCAAAAAAGAGAGAATTTCAGCCTTGGTTTTAGGTACGGGCCAGGACGAAAGGGCTTGTTTCCTGTCAGTTGTAATGGATTTATGTTGTGGTGTGAGTAAGAACCCTAGGTAAGTGACTTGGGAGGCTGAGATTTGAGCTTTAGAAGGTGTCACTTTGTATCCATGTTGGGCCAAAAAGTTAAGCAAGGCAGCCGTGTCCCCTTGAGAGATATCCCAAGAAGGGCTACAGAGAAGGAGATCATCAACATACTGCAAAAGTATGGAGAGAGGACAAGTGGGGTAGAAATTTTTGAGGTCATGGGAGAGGGTCTGTCCAAATAGATGTGGGCTGTCCCTAAAACCCTGAGGAAGAACCGTCCAAGTGAGCTGTTCGGAGTGTCGTGTGTGGGGGTCAGTCCATGTGAAGGCAAAAAGGTCCTGTGAGGAAGGGTCTAGAGGTACAAAAAAAAGAAGAAGGCATCCTTCAAGTCCAGAACTGAGAAGTGAGTGGAAGAAGCTGGGATGAGAGAGAGTAGAGTGTAGGGATTGGGAACAAGAGGGTGGATGGGTATGACAGCGGCATTTATGGAGCGGAGGTCCTGTACCAAACGGTAGGAACCATTGGGTTTTTTTATACCCAGAATGGGGGTGTTATAGGGGGACTGAGTGGGACGTAGATATCCTTTGCGAAGAAAGTCAGAAATAATGGGAGAAAGTCCGAGAAGGGTAGAGGTGGTTAAGGGATACTGAGGCTGATGAATAAATTTGGTAGGGTCCCGTAATTGGATGGAGACTGGGGGGCACTGAGCTATGGAGGGATTGTCCGTGTCCCAAACTGAGGGGTTAACAGGGTGGGAGATACGTGGATGTGAGGAGGTAGGATCCTGCAATAGGGCCATAAAAAAGGAAGTAGAGGCATCGAAAAGTGGGAAGGAAATAGACGCCTTGAATTGGGAAAGAATGTCCCGTCCCAACAAGGGAATTGGGCATTGAGGCATGACTAAAAAGGAGTGGATAAAATGTGAAGAGGAATTCTTAAGGCGATACAGAAGTGGGGGAGTTCTGAGTGGATATATGCGTTTCCCTCCTACCCCGACAATAGGAGTGGAACTAGGAGTGGTGGCGCCATGGAACTCTGTCAAAAGTGAGAAGGTTGCTCCTGTATCTAATAAAAAGGTGACAGACCGGCCATCCACTACAAGGGTTACCCTAGGCTCGCGAGTGGTGATATTGAGGGTCGGGTGTGGCCCAGGGCTCCGTCAGTCCTCCTCAGCCAATCCCACTATCGGAGGACAAGAGGGGGGCATTCTAGCGATTGGCCCTTCACCCCTTCGGGAGAAGGGGCAATCGGAGCCCCAATGTCCTGTTTGTTTACATTTGGGACAGGGTTTATTGGGGGGCCGTGGCTGAGGACAGGAGCGTGACCGATGACCCTCTTTTCCACATTTAAAGCAAGCTCCAGGAGGGGCCCTTGTAGGGATCGGGAATTTCTGTGAATGGGGAACAGGATGAGGAGTCCCCCTGATCATTTGAGCAACCATTAGTAAATCAGTTTGCCTGGCCTTATGCCTTAGGCGTTCTTTTTCGTCATCTCGTCCATGGAAAACCTTAAAGGCCAGCGACAGAATCTCACTTTGAGGAGTTGCCGGTCCATGTTCCAATTTTTTTAATTTGGCCTTAATGTCGGGGTAGGACTGAGCTAGGAAACTGGTCATAAGGATATGACGACCCTCATCTGTGTCCGGGTCCAGTGTGGTATATTGCCTGAGGGCCTGAGTAAGCCTCTCTAGAAACTCAGTGGGGGTTTCATCCTTTTTTTGGATAAATTCCTGGACCTTCTGAAAATTAACTACTTTGCGGGCTGCCTTCTTTAGGCCCACAACGAGACACGAGGCAAACCGATCTCGGGCTTGTATGCCTTGATTTGTATTGTAGTCCCATTGTGGATCGATTTCTGGGACCGCTTCAGGCCCTAAAGGGAAAGTAGGGTCTGTGCGATGTGTTTCATTCGCATGAGTTTGAGCTGCATCCCAAACTCGTCGCCGTTCCTCGGTCAGGAGGGTGTTGGCAAGGAGCATAAATATATTTTTAAAAGTTAAGCTGTAGGCTTGTAAAATCCATTGGAATTCCTTTATGTAAGTGGTAGGATCGGAGGAATAGGAGGCCAGTTTGCGCTCCATCTGAGATAAATCAGCCAGGGAGAAGGGGACGTGGACACGGACAATACCTTCAGCTCCAGCTACCTCCCTTAATGGGGCCATAAAAGTGGGAGGGGCCGGAGGGGGTCCATGGGAGTGCGTGAGCGGCGGGCTGAAGGAAATAGGCGGAGCGGTGGGTGTAGGAGCTATGGGTGCAGGAGCCAAGGCGGCGGGGGGGGGGGGGGGGAGGAAGGTGGCTCCGGGAGTATAGGGTTGAGAGGAGGGGCCCTATAAGGGGGAGGCTCATTGGCCGGGTCAAAAGAATCAAGAGAGGAGGATGGGGGAGGGGAGGACAATGGGGAAGCAATCTTACATTCCAGAAGAGCCTGGGAGGGAGAGCAAGTAGTGCAAAGTGAGGGGTTTTGGGATAGTAACCTAAAAGTTTCGACATAAGGGTTCTCCTTCCACTTATTCAGGCACTGGCAATAGTTGAAAAGGTCCCTTAAAAGATTTGGATCTAAAGAGCCTTCAGGGGGCCATTTGTTCTGGTTATCTAGAGGGTAATGGGGCCAATCCTGAGTGCAGAATTTTGTCAATAATTTGGGTTTGATGTCAGGCTTAAGGGAAAGAGGTCCTAAATTTTTGAGGAGACACTGGAGGGGCGTGTCTGCCACCGGGGAAGATGGGGAGGTCCCCATGGTTAGAGGGAAGAAGGGTGTAGGGAGCGGAAGACCTCGGGCGAGGAGGGAGCAGTCTGCGAGGTAAAGGGCGTCCCCAATGCCTCGAGAGAGACCCGGAGGGGGATCAATCTACAAGGTAAAGGGCGTCCCCAATGCCTTGAGAAGGATCCGGAGGTTCCGGAGACGGAACGGAAGGGAAAGCGCGATGGAGATCGTCACCTCGATCGCTATTCCCAAAGGGGTAAGGAACCCGGATGGCCACGAGGTTACCAGTACTGGATTTAGGCAGTTGGAGAGGAAAGGTGACTGGGGTTCCCCGGGGGTAGATTAAGCTCCTCACTCCTCATAAAGTGTCTTCTATTGGCCTCTTTTGTGTTCTGACGGAAGGGCACAGGGGTCCACTGTGACCATGAAGGTCGTGGTGGGAGGTTGTCCCCCCTTAACTCAGCGTCGGGAGGCTACCGGACGGTCACGGCTAGTACTCCCGCGTATAGCGGAGGTAAGGTGTGCTCTTCCAGGGGGAAACTTACGAATTTTCAAAGCCGGTGTTGAGTGTCGAGAGCTAGCGCCGGAGCAAGAGGACGAGGGTGGCCTGCCAACAGAGGAACGGAGTGCCGTTGAAGGCTAACTCCGTCCCGGGTTTCGGCACCAATAAAGATGGAGACGGTTGGCAAGTCACCGGAGAAGTCCGCTTTATTACAAGATGAGGCTTACATATATACTCTTGGGGCTTCCGGGTTAAGGGAGAAAGTGACGTGTGGGTTTCTGATTGGTCCGGCTTGCCGCCGGCAGGAAAATAGGTGGCGGGAAGCCGAGACTTATGGGAAGAAGAAGCCGCTCAGGGGCCATCTTTGGTGTGGATCGGACTGCATATGGAACCTTACAGAAACAAAAGTTTCTTCTGTTTTCCCTTTGAATGACTTTGAATGAAACCTACTTTCCAATTTGCAAAGCCACCAGCAATGTAAAAGTGTGCCTTTTCCCCCACATCCACACCAACATCTATTCTTGTTTGTGTTCTTGATAAAAGCCATTCTAACTGGAGTAAGATGAAATCTTAGAGTTGTTTCAATTTGCATTTCTGTAATTACTAGAGATGTTGAACACTTTTTCATATATTTATTAATCACCTTTATGTCTTCTGTAAAGTGTCTGTCCAGTTCCTTGGCCCATTTATTGATTGGGTTCTTTGTATTTTTGGTGTAAAGTTTTGTAAATCCTTATAAATTTTGGAGATAAGTGCTCTATCTGAAGTGCATGTGGAAAAGATTTTATCCCACTCTGTAGACTCTCTCTTCACATTATTAATTGTATCTGTAAGCTCAGGGGCACAGTTAGCAGCCAAATAAAATCGGACAGAAAGTGGCCGAAGCAAACTTTATTGGAATTTGACTCTGGCAAAATTCCCAGCCCCCGGGGTACAGGTCAGGTAGGGAGCCAAAGGAAATCGCACGTGGCCCTGGCTGCCCAGGGTTTTTATAGACCGGAATGGGCAGGGGTGCTGCTGAGTGACCGGTGGAGTTAAGGGTCAGTGGAGTTTTCCTGTCCGCTTGATTAGTCACCGTTTGGCACACTCTGCTCTCCCTCCTACAGTCGCCCAATTCCGACCTAACAGTATCCTTTGCTGAGATAAAGTTTTTTAGTTTGAGTCCATCTCATTGGTGCAGTCACTCTGGAAAACAGTGTGGAGAATCCTCAGAACACTTGGAATGGGCCCACCTTTTGACCCAGCTATTCCATTGCTCAGTTTGTACTCCAAGGACTTAAAATCAGCATACTACAGTGATGCAGCCACATCAATGTTTATAGCAGCTCAATTCACAATAGCTAGATTGTGGAACCAACCTAGATGCCCTTCAGCAGATGAATGGATAAAGAAACTGTGGTATATATACCCAATAGAATATTATTCAGCCATAAAGAAGAATAATATTATGGCATTTGCAAATAAATGGATGGAATTGGAGAATATCATGCTAAGTGAAATAAGCCAATCCCCAAAATCCAAAGGCCGAATGTTTTCCCTGATAAGTGGATGATGATATATAATGGAAGTGGGATAATGATAAGAATGGAGGAACTTTAGATTATTTAGAAGGAAATGAGAGGGAGGGGGGTATGAAAAGTGGTGGAATGGGACAGACATCATTACCCTGTGTACATATATGATTACACAAATGGTATGAATCTACATAGTGTACAACCATAGAAACAAAATGATGTACCCCATTTGTGTACAATGAACCAAAATACAGGCTGTAAAAAAATTAAAAATAAATAATTTATTTAAAAAAAACTTATTTTCCTACCAATTTGAATCTAAATATCAGCAGTGTAGCCAAGCCTCTTCCCTTGGGTGGTAATAGTGGCACTTAGTAACACTAGTGCCTAAAAAAGCTGTAGAGATTTCTACTTTTATTAAAAAGGACTATCTGCCCCAGCTGCCACTGCCTAGGAAAAGTGACTCGGGCTACCATGGGCTTTTGTTGAGCCACCACACAGCCCCCAAATTTCTGTTATTACAAGGCAACGGTTGAAGCCATTCATGTGCCAAGTGCCCAAAGGTAAACCTTACCTTACTTGTCCCTGCTTACTAAGGCTTTCACAGCCTTCTAGAGACCCCTATTATTACCAGACTTCTAGGCCTTAATGACAGGTAACAGATGTGAGTGGTGGGAACATGAGGTTAAGAGAACAATTCTATAAAGCTGTGCTGACCTCCACATGCTTTCTTTTAAAAAGCAATTTATCCCCAGCCCTGCCTGACTTAGGTCAATAGGATATGCTGCATTCTGCAGCAAACAACTGTTATCTGCAGGAGAAACACAGGCCCAAAAGGTTCCTCTGTGCCAATAAGGGGAAAACTAGTTACACTAAAGTGGGGGAATTCTGTGACATTTACACAGACCAGATTCCAAAACTCAGGGAAATAGGATAATTAGGAGCAAAGTTCTGTAACCATAAGATCTGTAAGAACAAGTTCCAATTAAAACCACAGCATGGACCAAGTGACCCAGAATTGCCTTGGATCTTTACCATGTATGGGAGGACTTGGAAGTCTAATGCAATCCTGCTGTCAGTCAAAAGTCAAGAGGTGGACCTGGGTGGGATTCTGTGGAAACTTCCCTGGGATCCTCAATGAAACTAGAGGGCAGGAGGGGCACACTGTTCTTCTCTGAGGGTGATACCACTGATGAGAATCAGGGCTGGTGTGAAGCTTGAACACCCAAGAAATGCCAAGGCAAGAGCAAAACCTTTTATTTAAAGGATAGAACACACCCAGAGAGAGAGAGAGAGAGAGAGAGAGAGAGAGAGAGAAAGAGAGAGCTCCACAGAGACAGAAGATAGGGTTCAAGTTGGAAGTTGGTGCCTGAGGAAGTGGGGGTGTACTACCCCTTTTATAGATTTTAGATTTCCTTTGTTCTCATGTCCCTCTTCTCCCCTTATCTTGCCTACATGACTAGTGACCAAAAGGTGGGCCAAATGGTGGAGTGATCCAAGAGCTAGAAGTCACCCAGGGGTTCAGGCAGGAAGGGAGAGACCTAGGGGGCATTCATTAACAACACCTACAACTCCCTGCAGCGAGGAATAATCCCCTGGAGGCAGGTAACATTGGCAGCAGGTTGAGGAGGGGGAAGGGCTCTGGAGGTATTAGCATTTTATTTCCTTTCCTTTGGAACCAGCCCCCATCTTTCTTATCTGATCCAATCATTCATTACCTACACTGAAGGTCCTTTTGCCCCCTCCTGTAAGGTGTCAGGCTAGCTCAGGTGTAGTTAAGGGCCACTGAGTCAAGACCCCCCAGACTCCAGGAGTTGGGTGGAAGCAGGCTTGTGGAGAGCAGCCTGCAAACTCGTTTATTGCAGGAACAGTTATACATTTTATAAGTTTCTTGCCCGATCACAATGTGCCACAGGGGATCAGACCACCAGGCTCCTATACAGATTCCCTTGGTAACACTAGGTCAACTTGGGGCAGTTGTTTACTTTCCTAGATGGGAGAAGTGGAATGCTCCTCCCTGCAAGTTTATACACTTGAGACACTAACTGCTGCGAGCCAAGAACTAGGATTTCTCCCAACACCCTCCCAAGAGGACCCACTCTTTCCCTTGAGAGTGTCCACTTTCCCCCTTTTTCTAGCCTTTTTAATGAACTTATGCCTGCTACTCTGAGCAACATATCTACCATCTTTCTCTGATGATTGCAAGAACCAGTAACAGAGTACCAGTATTCAATGGCTGCCTTGGCTCTGCAGGTGATCTTTGCTCTGTAACATTGACTCTTGTGATCTAACAAATCAGATCCAGCCACTTGGCAAAAACAAAAACAAAAACAAAACAAAAAAAAAAAAAAAAAAAACAGAAAAGGCAATGGTGAAAAGAATGAAAGGAACTTGAATCAGTGTAGCTACACCAGAAAGACAAAGAAACCCACATCCTTAGCACTGTCTTCAAGGAACTTTTATAGAAGGGAATGAGAGCAAGGGTTGGGAGTTTGCACAGCTGGAGGTTTTCCAAGCTGCCAAAGCAGGTGATCTTAATCAGGTGTGTTCTGTTCATCATTATCTCAGGATTGGTCAGGTGGAGCTTTTCCACCACATCACAAGATGTTTATAGGATTAGACATTTTCCTTGGAATCCAAGGTGGCGTGGAGTAAAGAGATGGATACAAGAAGGGGGCAGAGATGCCAAGTCCTTCCACCCATCAGACTTTTGCAGGCAAACATGAAGAGGCTAAATCCTTGTTATATGATGAGGTTCTTGTGTCTTTTACTTATTGCCATCTGTGGGAGCAGTACCCCCTTTATAAGAATAGTCACTGGCCTATTTTATGAATAAATTCACCATAAATTGATACCACCCTTTAAGGTCACAAATCCATGGGCCCTAAGCTGCAAGTCTCTTGCATAGGCTTAATAGTTAAGTTCAAAAGTTGAACCAGTATCTGTCTCTTCAATCTAGAAAATGCCTGGTCCCACCAATGACATTTTCTTATAAATCATTGCTCCCATTTATTTGTTCCTTTGGTTTTATTTCTCTCACTTCTAAATCCATACCAACTATTTATATCTCTGAGAATTTTCTCTCCTCTCTACACTTTTCCCCAGTGCAGGGGAATACCCATGTAGGGGGAAGGTCCTGCTCACAGACCCTCCCTCTATCAGTAGATTTGTAGCTAAGGGAAGATGGAGATGATTTGACCATGCCCCACGTGTTTCCCTCAGATTTAAAAGTCAGATAAAGCATTTCGCTTCTCTCAGGGTGGAGTGAAGTAAGGAGGAGGATTGGAGCAGAGTTGGAATTTCCATGTACACATGAAAGGAAACCAGTATCCCTTCAGCACATATCATTCATTACATTTATTCATAAAAAGAAGTGATTCTATTCAGTTATGATTACCAGATTTAACAAATAAAAAATATGGGACTTCCAGTTACATTTGAGTTTCAGATGAACAATGACAATTAATATTGTATGGGATATAATTATAGTAAAATTATTATTTTTAATCTGAAATTCAAATTTATTAGGTACCCTGTATTTTATTTGGCAATCCTATATGAAGTGTCAGGCACTCTACTAGGTGCTCGGATTATAATGTGACCACTATACATGGTCCCTGTGTTAGGGGTCAGATAGATTAGGATGATGGGAACAGGTAGTTAAGAGAATAACTTCTATAAAATGGGCCCAGTGTGTTGACTCCCACATGCTTTCTTTTCCAAGAAGCAATTTACCTACAAACCTGCCTATCCTAAATGGACAGGATATGTTACATTCCTTAGCAAACTACCTGTTATCTGCAGGAGAAATGTTCAAGATAATGTCAATGGAGGAAACTAGGACCAGATCCTGAAACTCAGGGAGATAAGAATAATTCCTCTTATCAACAACATCTGTAAATATATGGTTAAGAATCCAATTAGAACCCATCAGCATGGGCCAAGGTGACCTAGAGTTGACATGGTAATGGGTACTTGAAAGTCTGATGTCAATCAAAAGTCAAAAGGTGGACTTGGACAGGACTCTCTGGAAAATTTTCTGGGATCCCCAATAAAACCAGAACACAGAATAGGCACAAGGCCTATCTCCTCTCTGAGAGGACCCACTCTCCCCCTTCAGAGTGTCCTCTTTCCTTTTCCTATCCCTTCAATAAACTCATGCCTATTATTCTGAGCAAGATGTTTGAAATCTTTCTGACTTGGTTGCAAGAATAGGGGTTTGAAGGGCATGTCTTCATGTTGCCTGGGTTTCTTGGAAGGCCCCCATCTCTATAACACCTGCCTTACTAAAAGAAGTGTAGAAAATGCAATACTTTTGGCCCCAGATGTACAATAAGATTTTAAAAGTTGCTTTCTGAACATCTCTTTCCAAGCACAAGAAACAACTACTATTAGAAATTCTCAACATCCTCACTTTGGACCTCTCTCTTGCTCGGCCACTCCTCTCTACCTTTCTGAATGCTACTTCCACCTTCACGTTAAAAAAATCTGTACTTTATCTGTTACTTCTGTGTGTTTCCCTCAATTCTTTGTTCAAGACACCAAGAACCTGGACTTGGACTGGACATCCCAATGGAAAAAAAAAATATTTACACTCCTGAAGGACTAGAAATTACCCTTCACCATGATAAACTCTATAGTAAAGAAATCGATGCTATTGATGGGCAGGAGAGGAAAATACAGTCCAAATTCAAGAGGCCAGAAGTGACACCCACACTGCACAATTAGCAGTTTACAAGGATCCTTTGCTATAAATGAACTGGGTACAATTTTAGGAAACAGTTTAATAATTCCAATGAATAAATGCAACCAATACATCTCCAGAGTATTGGAGAAATCTTCAATCAGAAGTGAGTAAGGAAATAAATACATCAGTCTTTCTCTATGGTCTTCCTGCTCTTTATTGTTGGTCAGCCATTCATTCATTCAGCTCGTGCTTATTGACAAATTAGTACAAATTTCTACAAGTGTTCAACAAGGCACTGAAACACAAACCAGACTCACTTCCAGCCCATTTATGACAGAAATAGACATCACATAAGTACATATAGAAAGACAATATTCAATAAGTGTGAGAACCTCAGTCCTTGTCCCCAGTGCTAATCTGATGACAAGGACAAGGCTCTGAGAAAAAGAAAAAAGAAGTCTAATCGCTTTGCTAGCAAAGGAGAAAGGCAACAGACTCGGTTGCACAAGCTGCCACGTTAACGGCTAGGGGGGGCAGAGGGCTTTAAAAGGGGGACTACAGAGCTGCTTTCCAGATATTATCATACCTCTAATTAACGTTCATCTTTATCCTTAAGAGCTGTTTTCTCATTTCCCACATCCAGAGTGTCTGTTCAGGTAAGCAGTACATGGAAGGGCAGATCATCCCTCTTAGGATAGAAAGAATGTTCATCTTGTTTTCGCCTCAGGTAGGGAGGGGAAGGGGGGAAGAAGAAAGGGAGGAGTGTCAGTTTTATAATAAGCTCCCAGTGGTGGAACAGCAAGGTTTACACCCAAACATAAAGTGAACCCTGTTACATGAAAGGGACCCTGTTATGGGGGAGGTGGATGATGAAGTGCTACTTCGTTTAGAGAGAGAACCTCTTCACAACTCTTTACAATACATGCTCTGGGGTGGCCTCCCTGAAAACGGGTCATTTGCTCTGAGATCATCTTTCACTTCTAATGCAAAGGTCTCCTTGAATGGTCATAACTTGCTGTCTAGGCAGTTATATTGCTGAGAAAGGTCATCTCTATGTCTACATCATGCATTCCAACAGGGGCAATATCATCCTCAAGGGGCAAATATTGGTTCTTGGGAAGGTGAAGAAAACAAAAACCTTACTTTTTTTTTTTTAATGTATAAAACACACCTATACATACAGCACATAAACAGATGTACACATCTGTGGCATTCAAATTTCACGGAAGGGCTGGGGATATAGCTCAGTTGGTAGAGTGCTTGCCTTGCAAGCACAAGGCCCTGGTTCAATTCCCAGCACTGCAAAAAAAAAAAAAAAAGAAAAAGAAAAAAAAATTTCATGGAGGAAGAGGGTAGCTAGTTTAAAAAAAGAGAGAAAAAGAAAAAGAAAGAAAAAAGCCTAACAGGCTCCTTAGGGATTGATAATGAAAAATAGGCTGAGCAACACTGGTCTCAAGTTCTAGATCGTCCTTTTCAGCAGATCATCAAAAAATACCATAATATCCTGACTGTCAAGAAAGAACTGTGAACTAGGAGAGGCACAAGGGATTCCATGGTGGATAAGACAAACATCAGGCCCTTAAAGGTTAGTGGGGGCCAGTGTGGGAGGGGTAATTCCAGGGGCTCAGGAAGCTGAGACAGTGAAATCCTGAGTTCAAAACCAGCCTCAGCAACTTAGCGAGGTACTAAGCAACTCAGTGAGACCTTGTGTATTAGTCAGGGTTCTCTATAGGAACAGAATCAACAAAAAGTATGATTTTAAAAAGGGAATTTATTAGATTGGTTTACACAGCCAGAAGCTGGATAGTCCACAATGGCCATCTGCAGGCTGGAGAGCTGGAAGAACCAGTAGCTACACAGTCCAAGAGGCAGAAGCCCCAGAACAAGAAGGATCAACAGTGCTACCCTAGTCTGAGACCAAGGCTTCTGGAAGCTACCTGGAGAATCACTAGCAGAGTCTACTTTGGAAGAGTGAAGAAGCGAGAGTCTGATATCCTCAAACAATGGAAGCAGCAATCAAGAACTCATTCAAGAAGAACTGAGCTTGCATCTGCATCTGCTTCCTTGTTCTTCCAACTTTTATTCCATCTTGTTGGGTGATGCTGCCCACACTCAGGGAGGGTCTCCACTTCAGTCACTATCCCACATTCCAGTCATTCCTAGACACATTTACCCTCATTTACACACCCAGAGGTCTCTTAATCATGGGCATCTCTTAATCCAATCAAGTTGACAATTCAAATTAACCATTACACTCTGACACTAAATAATATACAAAATAGGACTGTGGATGTGGCTCAGTAGTTAAGTGCCTCTGAGTTCAATCCCTGGTACAAAAAAAAAAAAAAAAAAAAAAAAAAAGTTAATGGGAGAGAAGACACAAATGCAAACAAGAACATGGAGAAATTAGTTACCAGTTGTGATTTAAAAAAAAAAAAAAAAAAGTCCACAGGGTTTGAAACAGAAAATAAGGGGGTGGTATCTGTTTGAATACAAGGGGGAAGGATAGTCTTTCTCAGAAGGGGCTTGCCTTTAAAAACAGGGCTTCCAATTTGTATGCTTGTTCATTTATCTCTTGATTTGCACAGTTCTGGGCACAATTTAGAGGCAGCTCCCTTTTGCTCACCTGCAAATTTTACTATTTTCCCATTCAAAAGCTCCATAACAACTTATGTGAAAGCAAAAAATGTTTTTACAACTGCTCTGACACCTAGACTATGTGACTCATGCCACAAAACACAGCAGAACACTGCACTGGTCATGCGCGTCCGTGCTTGATCTATGTTAGGAGCCTCATGTAGAACCAGAAGCTGTATGAATTTGAGGAAATGCTGGCGGGGTGCAGGCATTGTTTCCATTTGAGAAATGAACATGTTATTTGAATATAAACAAATGTATAGCTTGGCATAATTAGGGACCCCAGGACAGCTTTGGAGATATTTTTTTCTGAAAGACCTAAACCATTGGAAGATGGCCCTCAACTTATGAAAATGCGCAGCGACTGGGGTTGAGATACAAACATCATTTAGGAGGGCTGCCATGTTCATATTTTAAAACCCAGGGTAAGATGTGACACTTCACTCTTCTACTTCCTCTTTTCTAATTTCCACTTGACATATCTGAATATTACCTCCTGTCTTCCTTGTCAGATGGGAAATAAGCCTGCCTTCTGGTGAGACAGACATGCCCTGTCTGCAGCCAGGCCTGGTTCCCATGCTTCTGCGGCTATTGCTGCTGATCCTGGGTGAGTAGCTGGGCTGGTATGGGACAGTAGCTTCAGTTCCTAAAGTCAGAAAGGGGAGTTTCTGTCTCTTCTTCTACATGGGGTTCAGAGACAGATAGCAAGAGACAGGAAATGAGTAGGTCTGGGTTCCCAAAACAACCATAAAACTGCAAATACAACCATCAGAAGAAGCCAAGTATTTTGCCCTTGGCTTCACATCACTGTTATTTTTTTTTTTTTTTATCCAAGAGGAAATTTGGGTTTTTATTTCTGCCAATCCACTACTCTAAATTCCTTCCTTATACAACTCTGAACTAAATAATTCTTTGATAAACAGTAACTTTCCAAACCTGGGTGAGTGAGGGAAGGTCTACTAAGAAACATGACCTCCTTCTCCATATTTTAAGCCAAAATTCAACCAGAGATTTAAAAAGTAGAAGGAATAATGGGAAGCCCAAGAAATAAGGGGAGGATAAACCATTTTTCCACGTCCTTCCCTGTGTGTGCACTGTGAGTTCCAGTGAGAGAAGAGAGGAAAGGAATGAAGTATGCAGTTGCCACACATGCAGGAGCAGAAAAGAGCCAGGGTCGTGGACACAAGCCATTGCATTTGTAAAATAAATCATAGACTAATTTTTTTCATTGTTGTTTAGGAACTTTGGGTGGTATAGAATGGGTGCCAAGAATTGGGAGGAAAGAAACAGTTGTGTAGTTAGGTGGTTGGAAAACTTAGAGTATCTGATTGAAAAAAATTTGAGAAATATCATTCTATGCTAATAATCTTTGCATCTGGGTTCCCTCACAGCTCCTGGAAGAGAACAAGCAAGTAAGTTTCCCTTCTTTTTGTTCCTCCCAAGTTCTGACCATTGATCCCCTCAGTCACCATGGTCTGTCCCAACATTTTCAAATGAGGACATCAGGGAGATGCCAACATCAGTGATGTGGCTGCGCTGGGGTCATGATGGTCACCATGTTGGGCACATAGCCCCAAACTTCTCAGTCTCTAGCTCATCCCACATCACCAGAATGCCTTGGTGTAGAGAGGGAGGAAACATTAGCGGAAGGAAGGTCAGAGGCAGCAGGCAACTGTTCAGAGACTTTCAGCTTTATCTCCTCTACTCCTAAAGTCATTTGCCTCTGTATGTCCAAGTTAGCACTGCTACCAAAGGAAATAGAAATAGTTTCTGTACACAGAGGAAAATGCCACAGTAAAACCCTTGTATGTTTCCGAATGGAGCTCATGCCACCATCATGCCTCAGCTTCTGGGCCCATAAGTCAGCTGCAATTCTGATTCTTTTTTTTTTTTTTTTTTTTGCAGTGCTGGGGATCGAACCCAGGGCCTTGTGCTTGCAAGGCAAGCACTCTGCCGACTGAGCTATCTCCCCAGCCCAGTCAGCTGCAATTCTAAACACAAGCCTGATTTCTTGAGCAGCCCAACCTTCTTAATTCAAATTCTTTATATCCCTTAGTTATTGACTGTGTCCAACTTAGATGGACAGTAGAGTTGCCTTCCCTATAGATTCTCCAACTAAGCAAAGTTTAAAAATAATGAAAGTAGAGAAAGAATCTTCTTCATTAAATGTTTAAAGTCAAGCAGGAAGTGATTTTTTGGAATCTAGAAACTGCTTCTGAACATCCCACTTCTACCTTCATCCTGACAAGAATGAATAAAACAAAAGTATCTCAGAGTCTCCCTACCTTCTGAGGACTTTGCAGTGTTAGCACAATGACAAATCCTTTTTTTTTTTTTTTTTTTGGACTGGAAATTGAATCCACTTTACCACTGAGCTACATCCTCAGCCCTTTTTATTTTGAGACAGGATTTCCATAAGTTGTCCAGCCTGGCTTTCAACTGGTAATCCTCCTGTCTCAGCCTACCAAGTTGCTGGAATTACAGGAATATTCCACCACACCTGGCACAAACTTTTCTACACTTTTCTCAGCCCCTACCAAGACGCATCTCCTATGATATCCCCTTGCCTATGTCCAGGGTAAGCAAAGGATGAGGAAGAATAGATTCCATCATGGGTATTTTTTGAAGTTGTCTCTGTTCCATTTCCAGTCCCAGTCCCAGGAAAACCCCCAGCTGCAAAGCTGATCCTTCCCCTGTCCTATACCTACCCCTCACTAACCTGCCTTCATCTATTTCCTGTTTAGAAGTACCACCAAAAGCTGCACTTCTGCTCCATCCTCCATGGTCCACAGTCTTCAAAGGAGAAATGATGACTCTCACGTGTGTGAATTACCATTGGGCATCCCAGGGGGACACATTTTGGTATCGTGACAAGGAATTTTTTAAAACAACATCTAAAAATTTAACAATTAAAACATCTGGTTATTACCAATGCAAGACCCAAGGATCCTCCCTCAGTGACCCTGTACATGTGGAATTTTCATCTGGTGAGAAAAAAGAGGAGTCTCTAAAATCAAGCCACATGGGTTGAGTACAGGTGGAGCTGCAAACAGGCGTGGGCATGTGTGATATACTGGACCCAGAGGAGAGAGTAAGGGGCTAGGGCAGGAGCAAAGTGTTGTATTGTCCATCTCCTCATTCAAAGAAGTGTCTGCACCCTAGAGGCCACCAGGCAAAAAGAAACCCAGGCCTGAGTTATGATAAGGGATAAAATTTCTCTTTTCTTTAAAGACAGGATTTCTCAATGCCATTTTCTGGAAATTAGTTCCCTTTTCTAGAATAAGAAAGAATCTAGTATTGAATACGTGGAAATGTTGGTGGAGGACATGTGCAGGAGTGTATAGGGTCATCGCTCTTTTCTCGTGGGTAGAAATGAGAGTGAAGAAGTGACAGGGAAGTATTGAGTGTGTTCTCTGCTCTTTGCAGACTGGCTGATCCTCCAGGCGCCACACCCTGTCTTTGAAGGAGATAATATAGTTCTGAGATGCCAAGGAAAGGAAAAGGACATATCTAAAATGATTTACTACAAAGATGGAAAACAACTTCATGATGGTGATAACTTAGACTCCATTAAACTAAATTCAGTCTCCAGAGATGATGGCAAATATCATTGTACTGCTTCTAGGAATTCTTTTTGGAATCCTTTTTTCAGAGAGAAAACTTCAAAACCCCTAAGGATCCAAGTTCAAGGTAATGGTTGAACACCTGTGGGTTTAGGTTTTGGCAATTAAGCTGTGAGGATGAAGAGAGGGTGTTTATCAATAGGGATTGCATGAAGAATATCTTATAGCACAGTCATGGGAGGAAGATAGTTCCCAGTTCATGGTTTTCTATTTCCTGATGGTTGGTGCTGAGAATACAAGTATATTTGTGCCCCAATTCCCTAAGGATTGTGTTTGTTCTCTCTAGAACTCTTTCTACATCCTGTGCTGATAGCCAGTCCCTCCCAGCCCATGGAGGGAAGCCCATTGACCTTGACCTGTGAGACCCAGCTCCCTTTTCAGAAGTCACATGTCCAGCTCCAATTCTGCTTCTTCAGAGATGACCATACCCTGGGGTCAGGCTGGAGCAGCTCCCCAGAGCTCCAGATCCCCACCATGTGGAGAGGAGATGAAGGGTTCTACTGGTGTGAGGCAAAGGCAGTGACTCACAACATCACAAAAAGGAGCCTGACGTCCCATATACATGTGCAGAGTAAGTGTCAAAGGGGGCTGCACTTCAGAATCAGAGCTGGAGAGAGGAGAACAGATCGCAACATCTCCTGCCCCGGGATGGTTGATGTAGAGAGGAGGCTCCAGCTATTCTGGTGTCCTTTCCTCTTTAGACTCAGTATTAGACTAACTTCCCTGGAACATTCTTTTCCATCTCAGCCAGGTAATGGTAATTATTGATGAGTTACTGGGTGCCCAATCCTGTGAGGGTTACAGAGATATACAGGATAGGTTCTCTCATGAGTCAACAGACAACTAGAAGCACCATTGACCATATGCTGTCTCTGAAGGTCCCTACAGTGTTTCTATTAGTCAACCTAACCTCACACCAAAATAATCAGAAAAGGGGAAGATGAATATGGACTGGAATAGTCATGGGGGCATGGAAGTGAGACTGGAGAACTCTTGAAGGATAGGAAGTGTTTCGGTTATGAGAAAAGTCACTTTGGGATAGAGGTAACATCCCCAGTATTCTATGATCTATTAGCATATCAAAGGTTCCTTAGAGATAAGTGTTCATAAAATTTGACTGAAAACAACATCAGGTTTAAGCAGATCATGGGCATGGTGCCTACTTTACCCAAGGATAGGAACTCTTGTGAGAGTGGGGAAGGATATCATTCCCTTTATAAAATATACACAATTAATTTCTTATTTCCTACTTTGGACCCAGTCCTATTGCACCTACTGCTACTGGCCTATTCATGGCAGCACCAGATTTTTCCTTGACTCTGAAGTTCCTGCTATCAAAACCCTCACTTGTCTTGTGTCTTTCCAGGAGTCCCTGTATCTGATGTGAATCTAGAAATCCAGCCTCCAGGGGGACAGCTGATTGAAGGAGAAAATCTTGTCCTCATCTGTTCAGTTGCCAAGGGCACAGGGACTGTCACATTCTCCTGGCACAAAGAAGGTGCAAAAAGTCTGGGCAGAAAAACCCAACATTCCCTGTCGGCAGAGCTGCAGGTGCCTGCTGTGAAGGAGCAGGATACTGGGAGGTACTACTGTGCGGCTGACAACAATCATGTCCCCATCCTCAGCAGGCGGATTATAGTCACCGTGAGAAGTGAGTTCCTGATTCCTTTCAATCACCCTTGTTTTGCAAGCCAGAGTTGAAGTTCTTCATCAGCCATGAAGATCTTTTTGAAGGAGGCAAATGAACAAGGCAAAGATGCAAAAAACTACCCACCCAATTACACACATGGCCAAATTAGTTGAAGATGCTTTGCTCCCTGGGGAGAGGACTTTGTGATGATGAAGATAAAATTATCCAGGGTTACTTTTCTGGGTTTTAGGACAATGTTCCTGATCATGAGATTAGAAAGTGCAGTCAGTGGGGAATAGAAATGACCAAGGGATGTATCTTTAAGCTCCTTGAGTGGAGTTATACATCTGTTGCAGCATCAAAATCTGACAGCCCTTCTGTCTCCCTCAGGTCCTGTATCCCAACCTGTCCTTACCCTCAGGGCTCCCAAGGCCCAAGTTGTGGTGGGGGACATGGTGGAACTTCACTGTGAGACCCTGAGGGGCTCTCCCCCAATCCTCTACCAGTTTTATCATGAGGACGTCACCCTGGGGAACATCTCAGCTCCCTCTGGAGGAGGAGCATCCTTCAACCTCTCCCTGCCTGCAGAACATTCTGGAAACTATTTCTGTGAGGCTGACAATGGCCTGGGGGCCCAGCGCAGTCACAGAGTGAGTCCCTACATCATAGGTAAGCAGATTACGCACACAGTAGTCAGACTGTGTCCTCTACAAACAGAACTCTGCTGGGCTATTTGCTGGTGTGACATCCGAGAGTATCCCCTACTTTTTCTACTTCCATTTGGGAGTTTTGAGATTCTTGTGATTACATACTCCTTTATTTTCTCTGTAAGTGCCTACAATTGCCATATTCCCCACCTGCCTCCTAGAAGAAACTCAAAGATCTTCCAAAATACCAGATACGTAAGCTGCAGCAATTACTGGCAAAGAAACCTGAATTCTTTCTGAATTCTTTTGTCCAGGAACAGTGACAAGATCATTGACCAGATCATTCCCTGCCATGATTTTCTTCCTGCCTCATGCACTCTTAATCCTTATTTTGCTTCCTGGTCACAGGACAAAGTACTTTTAAGAAGTGTCTTTTACAAATTTATATTCTTGATGGCCACAGATCATCACAAAAATTAAATACTAGCTTTTCTTCATAGAAAAACATGTGACCCATTTATACATTTGACCTCTCTTTTTAGAACTTTGCCACAAAAACAACTGAATAATATCATGATGTTGATCATTCCTCAATCTCATTACAAAGAATTATAAAGATTTTAGCATTTAAGTTAAAATAATCAGTAAAAGCACTCAAGCATCAACTAAATGGGCAATACATTCCTGTATACTAAGAGAAAACTAATAGGTGAAGGTATTGATGACTACCTGCCCATTCCACAGGAGCACTTGCCTTCACAGGGACTCTTGTACTGTCCCAACACAAGATGTGACACATAGACTGAACCAGAGAACTAATGTGAATATTAATAAAACTGAATGTCTCAAGCTCAAAACTATTCCATTGGGGTGTATTGCATCCCTCCCCCTGCAGACCACTGAACTTGCTAACAATGGTGTCTCTCAGCCCTAGAATTCCCTGATTTTAGAGGAATGTGCATATGGAACCAGAAGTTGAGGAACTCCTATGGAAGGCATGCAATGGAAATACCTAGAACTCAGCCCCTGGAACACAGAAACCTAGAGATGTGGGTAGAAAGGCACACTGAGATGTGCAAAGTATAAAGACTTACCTCTGAGGCCCTCAGCATCCCGCATTTTGTATTTCAGAGGATGTACAAAAGACCAAACTCAAACCATCTGTTTAGATTTAGCAGGAACCCTACACTTCTAATTCAAGGTCTTGGCATCTCTACTTGGATGAGATAGCAGAAGTCATCTTTCCTGCAGCCAGTGATGGCTCATTTTTCAGGTCTGACCATTGTCATTCAATGAGTAGTCCACATTCACATTCCCTCCCCTTTAGTCAGTCTCTAATGCAAAGCAGAGCCTCTCTTGCCAATGAAGCACATAGCTTTAATCTAAAGCACTGCAAACAGACTGTCTCATTTACGTTTCTTCACTGCTTTGCAGAACCAGAAATCTTATGGTTCATATTCCACATGAATGGCTTTTCTATACTTATTTGCTGTCCTATTTCTATAGTCATCAATGAAAGTGGAATTATTGTTGCTATTACTGCATCTGGATATTTTTGTGCCAGTCTGGATCAATTAATTCAGTTGCCAATTATTGGGCAACTACTGAATGTCGAGCAAAGTTCCAGCAACTACAAATACGGCACAGGAAAGATAAATTCCTGTTCTTATGGAGCTTATATTCTATTGAGGTCATCTGATATATGACAATGATAGATGAATGAATGGAGGGATAGAGGGATGGATGGATGGATGGATGGATGGATGAATAGACAGATGGATGATGAATGAATGATGGATGGATGAATGTTAGACAGTGCTAAATAGTAAGTTGGAAAATGAAGTCAGGTAACTAGGTAGAGAATAATGAGGTCCTAATTTAGATAAATGAGCTTAGATTCAGCAATAGAAATGACCCTTGATTTTAGTTATTTCTGTTAATAATGATAGCTTACATTCATTGAGCACTTCACATACATGATTCTTATTACAAAAGCTTGATATGTAATTTATAATTAGCTCCTTTTTAGAAAGGAATAAACTGAGACTTAGAGAATTTAAAATTTTTAAAAATCAAGATTACAGCCAAGCACACCTACCATCTCAGCAACTCCAGAGGCTGAGGCAGTATGATTGCAAGTTGGAGGCCAGCCTCAGCAACTTAGCAAGGCCCTGAGCAACTTAGCAAGACCCTGTTTCAAAATAAAAGATAAAAAGGGCTGGGGATGCAGCTCAGTGGTAAAGCATCCCTGGATTAAATTCCCAGTACCAAAATAAATAAAATAAAAATCAAGATTATAGAACTAACAAAGGGCAAAGACAGGATTCCAACCCATGTTTTTCTGAATCCAGTTTCATGTTCCTACTATGAACTATACTGTATATTCTTTTATTACATTTCTTATATACATACTTATACAAAACTGTCAATGAACTATTTTTCCTCCCTCAGTCCCAGTGTCCCACCCTGTCCTCACATTCAGGGTTCCTAGGACCCAGGCTGTGGTCGGGGACATGGTGGAGCTTCACTGTGAAGCCCTGAGGGGCTCTCCCCCAATCCTCTACCAGTTTTATCATGAAGACATCACCCTGGGGAACATCTCAGCCCCCTCTGGAGGAGGAGCATCCTTCCACCTCTCCCTGACTGCAGAACATTCTGGAAACTACTCCTGTGAGGCTGACAATGGCCTGGGGGCCCAGCGTAGTGAAACGATGACACTCAACATCACAGGTGAGTAACTAGAGGCCATAGCATCAGTCAATAAAATATTTCTCCAGTAGACAGTACAAGGTCTATCAATGGCAAAGTTTCTGAACATGCCCACCAAGGCCTGCAGCTTCTTGAGACTGATGCTGATTTCATGTGGGGAGGGAAAGGAAATAAATCTTAATCTTAGATGCTGGTGACCACCTTAAATGTGTCATTGTTTTGAAAATTACAAAAGATAAAGATACTAAAGATAATTTAGTGGACAAATTATCTATGCCTGTAAAAATTTCCTTTATACTAAAGATAATTTTAATGGAGAAATCAGAAACTGGAAAATGCCTGTCCTGATAGATCTCTGGCTCCACTTGCATGTTTTTTGTCTAGATCCAAAACTTTTGCCACTGAAACTCAAGTATATATCTTGCCCCTCAGGGAATTCCAGGAACAGAACTGTTCTGATGACCACAGGAGTCACTGGGGGGTTGCTTGTCATCCTTGTCTTTGCTGCTACTTGGCTGTATTGCATTAAGACCCAGAAGAAATCAGGTAGGTGTCTCTGTCTTATCCTTTAAGGCTGTAACTTTTGCAATTGCTACAATAATTTGGAGTTGGACAGTGCATCCTATAAAAGCCAAATATTCCTTTCTAAGTACTAGCCCCTCAGTTTTATAGGCAATAGTAACAAAAAAGGTAGGATAAAGATTTCAATGAAATCTTTACCTCTTGTGTTTACTTTGAGACAAATTATGTATCAGAGCTTTACTTTCAATTAAAAATTAGAAAGTTAAGCATTTACTGTTCTACCTTCATTCCAAAGCCTACTGAAAACAAAAAGGACAAACAACCCCCCTCCATTTGTAACAAAAAGTAGGTAATCTTTGTTAAGTGCAAATCATAAACCAAGATGTATTTGAATAGTGGTCAACTATAATGAAATTTGGATTAAAATTAATAGAGAATAACTGAGAAGATATTAAAAATTCAATTGCTGATTATAGGTAGTATACATATATACAATTGCCTTTTGTGTGTTAATTTTACATTCTGTAACCTTGTCAAACTCACATCTTAGTTCTAGTATCTGTTTTGTAGATTTCATAAAATTTTCTATATAGATGGCATGCTGTCTGCTCAGAAAGACGGTATCACTTTTTTCCAGTCTTAACCTTTTCTTTTTCTTTCTTGATCGCACTGGCTAGAAACTTTTGTGTAATGTTGAATATAGCTGGTCAGAACAGACATTCTTGTCTTGTCCCTGATCTTAGGATGAAGTATTCAATTTCTCACAATTAAGTATTATGCCAGCTGTGGGGTTTTCACAGATGCACTTTATCTGGCTAAGCAAGTCCTACGATTCCTAATTTGTTACAATTTTTACAGGCATAGACATTTTGTCAAGTGCTTTTTCTACATGGGTTAAGTTAACCCCATGATTTTCTTTTCCAGTCTATTAATAAGGTTAACTTTGAGTGTTCAAGTCATATTATATTTCTGGGGCCTTTATCATGA
This sequence comes from Sciurus vulgaris, assembly GCF_902686455.1. Taxonomy (NCBI): domain Eukaryota; kingdom Metazoa; phylum Chordata; class Mammalia; order Rodentia; family Sciuridae; genus Sciurus; species Sciurus vulgaris. The sequence continues at coordinate 118,402,769 of NC_136461.1, read as the reverse complement.
TTGTTGGATTTGATTTACTAAAATTTTATTAAGAATGCTTGCATATATGTTTATGAGGAATTGGTTGGTAACTTTTTCTTCTTTTCTTGCCTTTATATGACTTGTTGTCAAAATTATACCCACCTGGCTAACACTTTCAATATTCTCCATTCTTTTTTGTATATCTACATTTCCATCTGTTATCATTTTTGATCTGACAAAAGAGATTCTTCTAACATTTCTTATAGTAAGTGTGCTCTTATTACTAAATTCTTTTATGTTCTTACTGATTTTCTATATATATCAATAATTGAGATAGGGTATTGAAATCTTCAACTGCAATTGTGGATCTGTTCATTTCCTTCTGCAGTTCTACCTAGCTTTGCTTTGAGGATTTGATGCTCTTTATTAGGTGTGTGAATATTTAGAATTTTTATATGTGTTTGATGAATTAAAAATTTTATCCTTATAAAATGGCCCTGTTTACCAAACCTCCCTGATAGCATAGTTCTTGCTTGATATTAATGTAATAAAGTAATAATTACATTATTAATGTATTAATGTGATAATAAAATATGATTAATAAAATGATAAATATTATTATGTTAACAAATATAATTACTGTTAACATGGTATTTCTTTCCCCTTCCTTTTTACTTTTGACTTATTTGTGTCCTATGCTTAAAGTGTATTTTTTAAAATAATTAAAACATGATTAATTTCTTCTTTTTCCTTTGGTCCAATATGAGTCACTACCTTTTATAAAAGGTGTTTAGACCATCTGTAAGTTAGATTTTATTTTATTTTAATTGGCCTATTTATACTTATGTATGGGTACAGTATTATAATTCAATATATGTAAACAATATGTATTGATCAAATCAGGATAATTAGTACTTTTATCTCCTCAAATATTATAATTTTATGTCTTGGGAATTTTCAAATATATCTCTAGTTATATTTAGAAGCTTAATAAATTGTTATAGACGATAGTTACCCTACAGTGCTACAGAATATTATAATAACTTTCCCTGTCGACTAACTTCCTTCCCCACTATCTACCAAAGGGCATTAGAATCTCACTGTTGAAGTGGATAATGTTCAAAAAGCAGACTGCTCAGTCACCACAGTACCAGGGGAGAAGAGAATACTATTTTATGTGATCCATGTGAACAGAAGCCCCAGGGGGTTCTGTCCATCAGGTCTAGAAGAAGTGTTTTTGTTTTGTTTTGCTTGTGGTGCTGAGAATTGACAGGACTTCATGCATGCCAGACAAGTCCTCAGCCATTCATTCCCTGCCTGAAGAAGTGTTTTAAATAGCAAACTCACTGAGAAGTTGTGATCATTCCCCGGGAAGAGGGTCTCTGTCTTTCTTTTCTCAAAAATCTTGACTCCTGAACCCTCTACCCCATAGCAAATTTCCCTTCCAATTATTGACTATTTATCTCAGGAAGGAGTACAAACGTTCCACTATTTCTAAAAGTGAAAAGTTCTGCTTCTTGCCTGAATAATTCCTACAAATTATTAAAAGAGATTAAAAAATGTATCAATTCGATATTCAACCTACGTGGGTAAAAAATTTTAGTAATATATTTTGCTAACTTCTTGATATTAGGAAAGGCACTTAAATTCTCCAAATCCCAGTTTTCATCTATGTAGTTGTCATAATAACAGAAGCTACCTTTGAGGTGCTGGACAATGTAGGCAAACTGCTCAGTATGGTTCCTGGCCCAAATGTCCTCAGGGAAGACATGATAAATAGCCACCTCTTTACATCTCGATTTTCTTTTTAAAATGAGGAGATAGACTAACTTCTGAATCCATCCTTAGACAGAGACAAACTGCCCAGGGAAGATACCGGCTGTGGATGGTCGTGTCCTCTTATTGTTCTGAGGAGAGAGACACAGTCCTAGGTCATGATACACACCTCTAGCCTAACTTAGGAGGCCTGGCCCCCGGGGATTGGGCTTGCAGGCATCATTCAGTTATTTATCAAAGGAATCAAGGCTGGCGTGGTTACTCTGGGCAATGATTTGTGTTCTCTAAGACTTGTGAGTTTAAAAAGGCAAATGACAGGCAGGGATGTGAAACTGGGCACAAATTCACACTGGGGCAGGCCAGAAAATTTTCAGAATTTCAATGATGAAAAACTGCCTTATTATAACTAAAAAAAAAAAATTTTTTTTTTAAAAAGCTGCCTTATTTTTAAGACTGATAGAGTAGGCTTCAACATTAAACTTACATGCAATCACCTATTATAAAATTGTCAACTTGACATATTTCTTCAGTCCTTAAAGTATATACTTTAATTGGTTTCATTTTTTAACAAAATTTTTTGTGGGGGGGGCATGGTTTGCTGGGGATTGAACTCAGAGACACTCAACCACTGAATCACATCCCCAGACCTATTTTGTATTTTATTTAGAGACAGGATCTCACTGATTGCTTAGCTCCTCACTTTTGCTGAAGCTGGTTTTGAATTCTCCATCTTCCTGCCTCAGCCTCCCCAGCTGCTGGGATTACAGATGTGCACCACCACCACCAGCCGGTTAACAAATCCTTGTTGAATATTTTCAACTGTTAGGTGTGGCCCTGTGAATGCAAAAAAAAAAAAAAAAAAATTAAGACAAAATTTTCAGGCTCAAGTAGCACATCTTTTCATGAAGGCAAAATTAAGGGAAAAAAGAGAAATGGATAATTACAGCACATATTATCATTAGTCATTACAATATGACATAGTTCTATGTGCCTGAAGGTAGACAGAGCTGATGCAAAGCTCTGAAGAAGGAATGATAACTTGAAATTAGCCAGGTGAAAGAGAAGAAAGGAAAAGGTAGGGAGAAACTTGTAGGTACCCAAGTGACATGCAGTTCAGTATTGCTGCAGTGGATTTGCAGGGGTCACAATTAGAGAAAGAGAAGGTGGAACATACTATGGTAGTCACAATCTGGTGCCAATTTTAAGCCCCCTTCTTATCCTCATCTGTACTTGCTGAGCTACAGTCAGAAAGAAGAAGCTGGTGAGGAGGAAGGCCTCGGCCCACAGTTAAATATTACCTTGTCTCACTTCTGCTTCCCAGTCACCACTATTTAGTTTCTTTTCACCTTGCTATTCTGATTGAATAATGAGTACGGTTCTGGGCAGATGTCTTCCAAGACGCGGCCTTCCTTATCTATAACATGACATGGGGGCGAAGAAGGTTATTCCCCAAGCTTTGCCGTATATGAGATCTTACAATGATCTGATTTCAACCCAAGAATGTTCTGACACAGAGCCTGCTATCCACACAGCTCACTTACCCTCAGTGTTCCTTTGTTTCTTTTTCTAGAAGGACCTTCTGCCATGGGGACACCTAGGTAAGGCCTCAGATACTTGTGCTGCTTGGACTCATTTGCATGATTTGTTTATGACTACAATGATGCATATTTTTAAGAGTTTGAATGGGCTTCTTATCAACATTTTAACATTCTTACAAAATTTAAAAAAATGTGATTAGAAAGCAAGTCTCACTCCTCTTTGTGAATGATACTGTGTCCGCTTACATACAGAATACATGTTGTTATCTATGTTTATTTATCTTCTTATGTGCTCCAGTACAGACCTGACCTACTGATGTCTTAATGACTTCACCTTTTATAGGGCCACAGTTCATTCATTCCCTGTTCCTCATGAGTGAAGAGTCATATACTCACTTAGGAAATGATATTAAATGCCAGCATTAAATTAACCCTATTAACTGCACAAGGAAGTGCTATTTAAAAAAGAACCCACTTTTCTGAGGAACCTTCATAGTATACTCTGGGGAAGGCAGAGTATTACAACATAAGGTAGAAAATTAAAAGAGACCTTTTTTAAAGACAAAAGTCAAGTTACATGGGAATGCAGAAGACCTTGTGTATCAATGTTTAAACATTTATGTCTTTAAAAATAATCTTAAAAATTAGCCAAATATGAGTTTTACCCTATCAAAGGGACCTTAAGATTTGTGACTTCTGCTCTTGGACTTTGCCTCAGCTGACCTCCCCTGGTTTGATCTTGTGCCACACTCCTTCCAATATTTTCTTGAAAGAGTCATGGAAAGTGGCCATAATATTTTTTACATGAATTATGCTAGACTTTGGGCCTTCCTGGATACCTATTTCTCTGAGACTCTGAGAAACTGACGAACACTCTTTATCCATTGTCTCTTTCCCCTCTGTCACAGTTACAATCCCACTGAATGTCAGGAGCCTTCCTCATCCAGACGCTTCAGCATTGACCCCCAGGAACTCACCCACTCTGAGCAACCAGTACAATTGCAGCTGCAGCCAGTATACAGCAATGGTAAGGACTTCTTCAGAGACAGAGGGCTTCAGGGATGTGCCAGTAGGGAATGAAGGATTGAGCAACAACTCAGGATCTTTTTATATCCAATTTAAAGATGATTTACCTGGCAGTATAGGGAATAAAAGGTAGCTATAAATTTGGTGACTGTGAAGAAGTCTGATTTTCCTTAGTATGATGAAACACCTGAGACCGGGTACTTTACAAGGAAAAAAGGTTTATTTAGCTCATAGTTCTGGAAGTTCAAAGGAATGACACTGGCATTCGCTCTGGTGAGGATGTCATGGCAGATGGCACCACAATTGCAGGAATGCATTTAAGTGGGGAGATCACATGGCAAAGCAGGATTCCAGAGTGATGGAGGATGCCAATAATGACCTTTCACTAGACCCCACCTCTTAAAGGTCCCATCATCTCTTAACATCACAACACTGGGGACCACACTTCTAATAGATGACCCTCTGGAGAACAAACCAAATCCAAAACTAAACCATAGCAGAAATCTCAAATGTGGGCCAACTGCAACATCTTCTATTTTCTCACAGTAAATCCTGGAGAAAGCAACCTGATTTATTCCCAGATCAGGAGCATCCAGAATACAAAAGGAATTTCAGGTGAGATACCTTTCAGACAAGTAGAGGTAAAGTGGTGAGGTAGCAGTGTTATCAGATCCAGCAAAGGGTTTTTGACCAAAGGGTCATCTCAAGTATGAGTTCAACATGGAAGACATTTCCTGCTCCTCCTGTACCCATTCCCTCTTATCTGTCCATGTTGCTACTATTAGCCCATCAACTCTTTAAGGATAGACAACTCTTTAAGGATAGATGACTTCTTAAGTATTCATATCATAGAGTTCAGTGCTTGGAAAACTTAGACCCCTTGAAATAATGAATGAACATTATTTGCTAAATTAAACGTCTTGATGACCGAATGTGTAGACAACTATAATTATCTTAACTTTTTTTTTTAAATTTCTTCAGCATGATCCCTGTGAGATGCACAGTTGATCACATCATTGACTAGATTAACTACCCTCAGTGATTCTCCATTTCGGAGCATGATCATTGCCCCATCTGCACTTGGATTTCTCCTTCATGCTGTGTCTTATGGCCTACTGAACTTTTAATGTTTTAATATGTTGTCACTCATGCTTCTCAATAGTCCCGAAATGTCATTGACTCTAGTTTAACTGGTTTTCCTTGCCCACATTTCAGGACATAGCTCAGGTAAAACTCACAGTAACTCCCATCATCTCTTCCCATGTCCTAACCTGGGAGGAACTGATCACCCTTTGTGGCAACAGCATAGTTCAATGTGCATTTCTGAATGTCTTTTGCATTCGTTTCCATGTCCATTTCTCCTCTTCAAAATTATGGGCTCCTTGATCATACAGACAGAATTTCTGTCCTCTCTGTTTCCTCATAATGTACCTAATGTTTAATAAGAAGCATCTTTTCAATGAATGCTTATTGGCAGAATAAATAAGTGAAAGAGATACAAAGAACTCTTTGGAAAGATAGAAGGAATACACAATGAATTTTCTTAAGGCTCCACTGCAAATCTTTGGCTTCCTGGGAAATTGTTGTGTGACTTTAGACTGCCAGTCTCTCCTCTAGCCTTCTCCAATTCCCTGTGCAAAATAAAGTGAGTGATGTTTGCCTCTTTCTTCCAGATGGTCAATACAGTCATAGAACTGCAGTTTTTTTTAGTGTGCATGTATATTGTGTGTTGAGGGGAAGAAGTGCTTTTTCTGTGAGGGCTTAGAAAAATTCAGCAGAGGAAACAATCAAGGAATGAGCAGCAGAGGTAAAGTTGACTTGGAATGCACTGTGAATAGGTTGTAAATTGAACATATGGAATTTAAAACTTTTCTTTGCTATTTTCATCCAACAGAGAATTCACCAAGGATGCAAAAGAACAATAAGGTGAGATACATTTCCTGGCCTTCTCTCTTCTCTGCTCTTCCTCCTCTATATTTAAGTGCTTACAGTTTGTGGGTTTTTCACCAGGAACCTGCAGTCATTTATTCAGAATTGAAGAAGACACACCCAGAAGACTTGGCAGGACAGGCCAACAGAAGAGGCAGTGATTGTGAAGATGTTACAGGGAACTATGAGAATGTCCCATGGGCTCCAGCAGCCTCAGACCACTAGTTCCTTACCCAGAGTGACCCACAGAGAGCCCAGGGAACAGTTGTGTTCTGTGGAATAGAGGGGGAGGATGGTCTAGCCAGCGTCACAAGGGCTTTACATATATAATTGCAGTAAATACACAGAAATAATGCTAAAGGCTAAGTATTATAATATCTGTTTTGCAGATGAGACAGAGATTCATAAAAGTTAAATAGGCCCAGAGAGGTTATCCAAGGACATATGCAAATAAAAGCAGGATCCAAAAGCAGATTTGATCAACTCTGAGATCTGTGCTCTTAACTTCTGCCCTACCTTGTTTTCTCAATACAAGGATGACAGCAGAATTCAGAAGGATCAAAAGATGATATGGAAGGTGAATTATATGCCATTTGCCAAATAGGTGGCTTAAGCATGTATAAATGATATTCAGAACTGATTACCATAAGCCTCTTATCCATCCCACCATGTAGTATTCAACTTCTATCCTTTCATGGTCTTGGTTTTACATTGTTCATTGATCCTTTATCTCTTCCCTCAGTGATCTCTCTGTGTGCAATTTGCATCAGAATGGTTTTCCCCTTCTGTCAGTATCTCAATTTTATTTGCAAAATTTTCAGTAACCCTGTTTGAAATGGCTTGAAGTACAGAATTCGTTGGTCTACTGTCACAGGATCAATAATGCTATCTGCCCGTAGCAGCTCAGTTTTGCCACTTAACTTCGACACTCACAATTTGAAGCTACTGAAGCATCAGTGCCAATTCCAGAATCTCAGTAGATTCAATGATTCACATGACTAGATGGCAAACTTCGTGTTCACTCAGGAATTGTTTTTAAAAATTTGTTCTTTCTAGACATGGCAGTAGAATACATGACAATAGAATGTATTTTGACATATTATACATACATGGAATATAACTTATTCTAATTAGGATCCCACTCTTGTGGTTGTACATGATGTGGAGTTACACTGGTCTTGTGTTCATATATGAACATAGGAAAGTTATGTCCCATTCATTCTACTGTCTTTCCTATTCCCATTCCTCTCCCTTCCCTTCATTTCCCTTTGTCTAATCCAATTAACTTCTCATTCTTCCCTCCCCAACCTCCTTTGTTATGCATTAGCTTCCACATATCAGAGATAACATTTGGCCTTTGGTTTTTTGGGACTGGCTTATTTCACTTAGCATGATATTCTCTAGTTCCATTCATTTATAGGCAAATGTCATAATTTCATTCTTCCTTATGGCTAAACAATATTCCATTTTGTGTGTGTGTGTGTGTCTCACATTTTCCTTATCCATTCATCTGCTGAAGGGCACCTAGGTTGGTTCCATAGCTTTGCTATTGTGAATTGAGCTGCTATAAACATTGATGTGGCCGCATCACTGTAGTATTCTGATTTTAAGTCTTATGAACCAAGACGTGGGATAATTTGGTCAAATAAGGGTTCCATTCCAAGTTTTCTAAGGCGTCTCCATACAGCTTTCCACTCATGCAGGAATTCTTGTTACCTGAACTGGCAGTGGAGGTAAATTTGCAAAACATTAATCTGTAAGCTCAGAGCAGAACATTCCTACACATCTATTCCCCAATTGACTCAGAAACAGTGTCTACTATGGACACAACATGAAACAAAAAACATGTCACTGTGCTTAAGTTTCAGGAAAATGTACTGTTTCACTAACATATGATTTTTTCAGAGGCAGAAAAGGAATAACTGAAATGGTTAGTCTTGATCACCTGTCCTTACACTGCCTTTTTATAGTTTTTAAAACAATATGCTTTAAGAAAAACAAAGCTAGTTAGTTCTCTGATGTATATGAGTGGATCAGTTTATGAACATCATCAATTTTGCTCATCACTTTATGTAAATAACACAATAGCACTTTGAAAACCTTGAAGTAGTTCAAGCATAAAAGTACACAGTGTATTTCAAATTTTATGCTTTCCCCTGGAGTGTCAATAGTTTAGACAATAGAAAGAATAACATGCAATCTAATTTGAAGTTTTTAACCTTAGCCTAATGAAGTCAAGCAGCAACTGAAGAAAAATTCATTTTTTTCTTAGTGAGGAAATAAGTATTTTTTATTATGAGAAAAGGGTTTATAGGTCTTATTTCCATATTACTAGGTGCAAAACACAAGCCAAGGCAGTAGACCTGACCTGTAGGGGGATCAAATAATCCAGGTAGAGTCTGTATGTGCTTAAATTTTCTCCTAAAATCTTTCTATTGGGGTTTCAGGAAGGATAAATTGTTCTGTAAGAGAGAAAAAAGACATATCACTAGGTGCTTGTTGTAGGAAACCTATCTGGAAGAGAGGTCATAAAAGGAGAAAATTTCTCCTATTGACTTTGAGAGATAACAGGTCTAGGGGAGAAAGTCAGGAGAGAGACAGTGTGCTATACATAGACATCCATTCTCCAGGGGAACATGTTGGTGGTGCAGGTAGCACCAAGGACAGCAGCCTTTGGAAAGAAGAGAGTTGGGGACACCAGAGGGACGCTACTGTGCACAGAATAGTTCTGAGTATAGCAGGAGTCCTCCCTACCAGAACTCCTATCCAGGCAAACGGTGCTACCTATATGCAGTCAGGGTGAGTCTAAGGAGAGTTTGGGGAGGATCCAAGAGGAAGTTGTTTCCAGATAGTCAAGAAAGTGACATCAGAGACTTTGGATCTGAGGCATTACTATAATTTCTTTCTTTGCATTCTATGTATTTTGTTTATAAGTTTATTGAATAACAATTTATGCAAAATAAATTGCATGTATTTAAAGTGTACACTTCGGTGAGTTTTGACAGATGAAATCACATAACGTAATCAAGATTCCCAAGCACTTTTATCACTCTCACAGTCCCTCACCCTTAAGCAATGATTCTTTACTTTCACCTCATCCCATTCAATTATTGGTATGTTTTCTTTTGTCACGATAGGTTATATTTTATAAAAATGTATATAAATGGAATCATGGGATGAACTCTTTTGTGCCTGGCTTCTCTCACTAAGCAAAAAGATTGCAAGGTTCATTCATGTTGTTTCATGTATCCACACATATTTATTTTTATTGCTGAGTAATATTCCATTGTATAGATACACCATATTTGATGATTTATTTACCTGTTGATGGATATTTGGGTTATTCCACTTGTCATTATTAAAAATAAAGCTTCCTATATAAAAATATTTTTGTGAACATGTTTTCATTGCCCTTTGCAGATACTGTGAAGTATAATTGCTCGGTCACATAGTAGATGCATGTTTAACATTTTAAAGATCATCATGTTCGTTTCCTAAATGGTCACACAATTTTACATTCCCATGAGTAATGTATGGTAGTCACAGTTGTTCCACATCTCTGTCAATACTTGACATTTCCAGTCTTGAAATGCAGCCATCCTAAGGAGTACGGAATATAGTTTAATGTGGTGTTATGATTTTAATTCTCATTTCCCTGATGTTGACCATCTCCTCAAGTCCTTACTGACTTTCTTTAGATATTTTGTGATTTTTCTGTTCAAATCTTTCATCACTTCTTTTTTGGTAGTCTTTTTATTATCTGAGTTGTATGAATTCGTTATATATTCTTGTCCGATTTACATATTTATCTGTAGCTTGATCTTTATTTTCCTAATGGCATCTTTTGATGGGCAGATGTGTCTAGTTTTGATGTAGTCAAATTTATTAACTTTGTCCTTTTATGATTTACATTTTATGTTTCCAGTATGAGAAAATTTGTTAAGCCCCAAATCAAGAGACTCTTTTCCTAGAAGTTTTTAGTTTTCACTTTTAAAGTTAGGTTTAAGATCTGCGTAGAGTGGGTTTTTTTTGTATGTGTTTGTGTATAGTTCAAGGAAAATTATTCATTTTTTTCTTAGAAGTGTCCAGTTGCCTTAGTAGGTACTCATTGCCTTTTTGTGGGAAGTTTGAGGGAATATCAAAATGTACATTTTTAAAATGTAAAATGCTTTATAATTTTGTCAGATACTTGATTATCAAGTATTTTCCCTCAGTTTGTGACTTTTGAAATTTTTAATTTGATTGGATTTATCATTTTTCTCTAATAGTTCATACTTTGTATATTCTGTTTAAGAAATATTTATCTAACCAAATGTCTTAAAATTTTTCTTCTATACTTTCTTCTAGAAATTTAATACTTTAGCCTTGTATTTGTAAGTGACACATTTCAAGAGAATTTTTATATATAGCCTGAGGTCGGGGTTGATACTAATTTTTTCCTATACAGATATCCATTGCAAACTGCCTGAAGAGAGTGAATTATCTTGTCACCTTTGGCAACAACCTATTGACTATGTAGGTGTGAGCCTACTTTGGGACTATATTGTTTTATTTATTTTAACTTGGAATGGACCATAAGGCTCTCTCCTTGTGCAAAAATAGACACTTTCTTGGTTACAGTTGCTGGATGTAGAACTTGAGATCACTTGGTATAAACCACCAAATTTGTTCTTTTGTTTTTCCCAAAATGATTTTGGTTAATCTGGGTATTTTGCCTTTCCATATATATTTTACACTGACTTTTTTTAAACATTATTTTTTAGTTGTAGATTGACACAATACCTTTAATTAATTAATTAATTAATTTTAATTTGGTGCTGGGGATCGAACCCAGTGTCTCACCCATGCTAGGCAAGTGCTCTACCACTGAGCCACAACCCCAACCTTACATCAACTTTTCAGTTTATTAAAAAAAATTCTTTGATTAGGATTACATTGAGTTTCTACACCAATTTGGGGAGAATTTCCATCTTAACAAAATGAAGCTTTCAATTCACAAACTTCACATGACCTTTTCATCTCATTAGGTCTTCTTTAATTCCCTTTCATATAACTTTGATTAAGTTTATTCCTAATCATTTTATGTTGTGTGTGGTATTATAAATGGAGATTTTAGTTCATTTTCTAATTGCTTATTGTTAGTGTAATTTGATAACTTTTCTCAATTTTCTGAAAGAATTTACATAGGATTGATATATTTCTTAAATATTTGATAAAATACACACAATTGGACTTAATTTTTTCTTTGTGAAAAATGTTTGATAATGAATGCAAGCTCTCAGTAGATATAGTACTACAAGTTGAGCATCCCTAATCTGAAATCTGAAAAGCCCCCAAATCTAAAAGTTTTGAGCTCCCACAGGATGCCACAAGTGGAAAATTCCACATCTGATCTCATGCAACTAAAAATAATCACAAAACAAGCACACCAAAAATATTGCCCACAACACTTCAACAACCAAACCCCTGGACCCCACAGAGGAGGAAATGTCAGAGAAAGAATTTAGAAAGTTCATAGTTAAAATGTTCAACAAGTTGAAAGAGGATGTAAGGAATGAACTTAGACAATGCAGGAATGAGTGAATGTTTCAATTCAATTCAAGAGATAAAGATTCTGAAAAAGAAAGGGAAATCTTATAAATGAGTCAATTAATCAAATAAAAATTCAAAGGAAAGCATCATCAATACTTTAGACTACCTTGAAGACAGATTCTCAGGCCTAGAATACAATGTATATAACATTGAAAATAAGGTCAGCAACAAAGAAAAGATGTTAAGAGACCATGATCAGAATATTCAAGATATCTGGGATAATATTCAGAGAACAAATTTAAGAATCATTTAGAGGCAAATCAATTCAGATTTCAACTGATTTCTTAACCTAGACCTTAAAAGCAGGAGAGCTTAGAATAATATGTACCATGCTCTGAAAGAAAATAGGTGCTAACCAATATTACTGTATCCAGCAAATTATCCTTCAAAATTTAGGATGAAATAAAACCTTCCATGATAAACAGAAATTAAAAGAATTCATAACAACTAAATGTACACTGTAAAACATACTCAATGAAGTAGTTCATGCAGCAGAAATGAAAAACAAAAATGAAAAACAGAATAAAGAATTGCACTAGAAGAATAGTTAAAGGAAAATCATGTCTGAACTAAGCATTAGAAATAAGTAAAACTGGCAGAAAATAAAAATGTTCTGTCTATAATTACATTGAATATAAAAGGTCTAAACTCTTCAATCAAAACATATAGATTGGCAGATTGGATTAAAAAGCAAGACCCAATCATATCCAATCATATGTTATTTACAAGAGACTCACCTTACAGACAAGGACATCTACAGATTGATGGTGAAAGGAAGGGCAAAGACACACTGTGCAGATGGAAACCAAAAACAAACAGGGGTAGCTATTCTCATATCTGACAAAGTAGACAGCAAGACAAAATTAATCAGAAGATACAGAGGAAATCAGTTCATACTAGTTAAGGGAAGCAGATAATGATTGTAAATATTTATACCCCAAACAATTGCATTTCCATGTACATAAAGCAAACCCTTCTCAATAAGAAGAATCAAATAGACTACAATACAATAATACTGGCTGATTTCCAGCACACCTCTCTCACCCTTAGATAGGTCTTCCAAACATAAATTAATTATAGACTCTTCAGAACTAAAAAATGTTATTAATCAAATGAACCTAACAGACATATACAGATTATTTCACCAGACAATTGAATTCACTTTCTTCTGGGTTATGCATGGAACATTCTCTAAAATAGATCATATTTTAGGTCACAAAGCAAATTTTAGCAAATACAAAAATATAGAGATAATTCCTTACATCCTATTAGATAATAATGGAATAAAATGATAAATCAATGACAAGATAAAAATAAGAAACCATTATAACACCTGGAGATTAAATAATAACTTTTAATGAGGAATGCACCACAGAAGAAATCAGGGTTGAAATAAAAAAATTCTTAGAAACAAATAAAAACAGAGATACAACGCATCAAAATCTCTGGGAGAATATGAAGACAATTCTAAGAGGAAAGTTTATAGCACTAAGTTACTGCATTAAAAACTATAAAGATACTAAATAAATAATCTAACATACACTTCAAGATCCTAGAAAAGAAAGAACTAATTAAAAAATCAGCAGAACCTAGGAAATTATTAAAATCAGAGACAAAACTAAAACTTGAGAATAAAAATAATACAAAGGATCAATGAAACAGTTGGTTCTTTGAAAAGATAAATAAGATTGATAAACTCTGAGCTAAACCAGCCAAGAAAGAGAAAACTCAAATTGACAAAAATTAGAGATAAAAAGGCAATATGTAGATACTTCTAAAATATCCAGAGAATCATCAGAAACTATTTTGAAACTTTAAACTTCAATAAGCTAGATGATCGCAAAGATATTGACAAATATCTAGGACATATGACCTACCCAAACTGATCTATGAAGATACAGAAAACTTAAACAGGCCAATATCAAGTCACAAAATTGAAGCAACTATTAAAAGTTTTCCAACAAAGAAAAGCCCATGACCAGATGGATTCTCAGTCAAGTTCGACTAGACCTTTGAAGAATAACTAATGACAATCTTCCTCAAAATGTTCCATGAAATAGAAAAGATCACTGCCAAATTCATTTTATGAAATCAGTATCATCCTTGTACCAAAATCTCAAAGACACATCAAGGAAAGAAAACTTCAGACCAACATATTTGAAGACGTGTTGATGAATATAGATGAAAAAATACTTAACAAATTATTTGCAAACCACATTCAAAAACATGTTAAGAAAATAGTGCACAATGATCAAGTGGATTTCATCCCAAGAATGCAAGATTGGTTCAACATACAAAAATAAGTAAATGTAATTCACCACATAGAGTTAAGAACAAGAATCACATAATTATCTCAATTGATGCAGAAAAAGAATTCAGCAAAGTTCAGCACCCATTCATGTTTAAAACAGCAGAGAATCTTGGGATTGAAGGAATTTACTTCAACATTCTAAAGACTGTATATGGTAAATTCAAGGCCAACATGATACTGAATAGAGAAAAACTGAAAGCATTTCCTCAAAAAACAGAAGCAAGGCAAGGATGTCCATTCTTACCACTCCTATTCAACATAATCTTTAAATTTTTAGCCAGAGCAATCAGACAAGAGAAAGAAATTAAAGAGATACAACTTTTTTTTTTCTTTTTTCTTTTTTATTTTTTTATTGTAAACAAATGGGATACATGTTGTTTCTCTGTACATGGCGTAAAGGCATACCATTTGTGCAATCATAAATTTACATAGAGTAATGTTGTTACAACTTTTTAAAAAGTCAAATTCTGTCTGCTTGCTGATGACATGCTCCTATATTTAGAAGACACCCCCCAAAATAAAAAAAAAAAAAAACTCCACCAGAAAACTTCTAGACCTAATAAATAAATTTATAAAGTGGCAGTATACAAGACCAACATACATGAAGCAATTGCTTTTCTATACTCCAATAATGAATCTGCTGAAAAGGAAACTAGGAAAACTACCCCATTCATAATAACCTCAAAAAAATAAAATAAAGTACTTGGGAATTAATCTAATGAAGGAAGTGAAAGACCTCTACAATGAAAACTATAGAACATTGAAGAAAGAAATTGAAGATGAACTTAGAAGATGTAAAGAACTCACATTATCTTGGATGGGCAGAATCAATATCAAAATGGCCACTTGGGCCAGGTGCAGTGGTTCAGCAGCTCAGGAGGCTGAGGCAAGAGGATCAACAGTTCAAAGCCAGCCTTAGCAACTTAGTGAGGCCCTAAGAAACTTAGCAAAATCCTCTCTCAAAATAAAATATTTTTAAAAGACTGTGGATGTGGTTCAGTGTTTAAGCACTCCTGGGTTCAATCTTTGGTATCCCTCCTCTCCAAAAAACATTACCATGTGACCAAAAGCATTCAATGTAATCCCCATCAAAGTAAAATAACATTCTTCACAGACCTAAGGAAAAAGTTCTAAAATTTATTTGGAAGAATAAGAGACCCAGAATATCCCAAGCAATCCTGAGCATCACAATACAGATCTCAAATTATCCTACAGGGCTACAGTGACAAAACCTGTGATCTCAGCAGCAAAACAGACAAGAAGATCAGTGGAACAGAGTAGACACGGAGACAAACCCATATACATACAGTCATCTGATATTTGACAAATATCTATGCCAAAAATCTATGTTAGAGAACAGATAACTTTTTAACAAATAGTGCTGGGAAAACTGAATATTCCTATGAAGAAGAATGAAACTTGATCCCTATCGCTTACCCTGCACAAAAGTCAACTCAAAGTGGATCAAAGACCTAAAAATTAGACCAGAAATTTTGAAACTTCTAGAAGAAAATGTACACCCAACACTTCAACACATTGGCACAGGTACCAACTTCCTTAACAAGACATCTAAACCACAAGGAATAAAACCAAGAATCAATAAGTGGGATAGCATCAAATTAAAAGGTTTCCACACAACAAAGGAAACAATTAAAAGTGTGAAGAAAGAGCCTACAGAAAGGGGAAGATCTTTGCCATCTGCTTTTCAGACAGGAGAGTAATAACCATAATATATAAAGAACTCAAAAAGTTAACACCAAAATATAGAAATCATGAAACAAAATAAATGTCTTTGTATATGTCTGTCCTAGCAAACATTTATAGGATAATCACAATAGGTGCTATATATGCATACATTAAAAACCACACTAGAAATTGTTATAATTTATGCTTTATGTAGTCTTATATATTTAACATAATTTAAGCATAAAACGTAGTATTTTATTATCCCTAGATATTTACCATCTACAATGTTCCTAATTTTTCCTGATGATCCATCTTACCTCTGCTTGCATTTCTCCTCAACCTGAAGGATTCCCTTTACAATTTCTTAGTCTTTTGGCAATGAGTCTCTAAGGGTTTTGTTTTTAGTTTTTTGCATTTGTGTTCGGATGTTATTTTATGTTTAAAGATGTTGTTATTATTTGTTATTTGTTACTGAGGATTGAATTCAGCCACATCCCCAACCCTTTTTTGTATTTTATTTAGAGACAAGGTCTCACTGGGTTGCTTAGGGCCTCGCCAAGTTGCTGAGGCTGGCTTTGAACTTGTGATCCTCCTGTTGCTGGAATTACAGACATGCACCACTGCACCCAGTTGAAGATGTTACTTTTGCTATATATAAAAAACAACATTACTCTATGTAAATTTATGATTACACAAATGGTATGCCTTTACGCCATGTACAGAGAAGCAACATGTATCCCATTTGTTTACAATAAAAAAAAAATAATAATAATAAAAAAAATGGTTTGAAATTGTTTTCTTTCAACACTTTAAAATGTCCCACTGTCTTACTGTGTCAGTGATTTCTGAGAGAAGTTTGTAGTTATTCAAATCATTGTTCTACAAATAATATAGCATTTTTATCTGTTTTTAAAATTTTGTCTTTATCTTTGGCTTTCAACAGCCTGATTGTTATTGTCTGGGCATGGTGGTGTTTGAATTTATCCTCTTTGGAGTTCATTGACCTTTTCAAATTGGCAAATGTATGTTTTCCACAAAATTTGAGATTATTTCAATTGTGATTTTTAAATTTTCATTTTTTTAAAAACTATACACGACAGTAGAATCCACTTTGATTTAATTATACAAGCATGAAATACATCTTATTCTATTTAGGATCCCATTTTTGTGGATACACATGATGGTGGGATTCACTGTGATGTTTTCACATATGTACATTGGAAAACTATGTGAGATTCATTCCAATGTCATTCCTTTTACTATCCCTCCTCCCTATTATGTGTCTCTTACCTCCTGTTTAGATTTCAATATGTTATAGTTTTACATATTGTCCAACATGTCCCTAAGTTTCTGTTATTTTTTTAACTTTCTTTCAGATCAAATAATTTGTATTAATACATTTTCAATTTCACTGGTTCTTTCCTCTGACCTATCCTTTCTGTTGTAAATTTCATTTGATCACTTTTTTCAAATATAATAGATGTATTTCTAAAATTTCTGTTTGTTTCTCTGATATTTATGTATCTCTACAAAAATTTTCTGCCTTTTCATTTATTCTGTGTATATTTTCCTTCACTTCATTGAGTATGTAGTGGCTGTTAAATTGTTGCCACATCATTTCAACCTCAGAGACATTTGAAGTTGTTGTAAGTTTATCTTTATCCTGGAAAATTGATCACATTTTCCTGGTTCCTTCTACACTGAATGATTTTTATTATATCTTGGATGTTACAAATGTTAGGTTGTGTAGATTCTGTGTTCTGTAATCTTCATCAGAATAATGTTGATGTTTTTGTATTAGCCAGCATTTAATCCAGTTAGACTCTTTCCTTCTGTTGGTGGTAGCTCAAAGTTTAATTCAGCTCTTTTAATTTTTCACTGTATTGCTCTGAGACTGTCCTGTACATGCATATGGAGTCAGCCTGGACTTGAGTATTGTCCACACACAAAATTATAGGGCTTCCTCAGTGTCTCCCTTTTCCAGAGTTCTACCTTCACTTCCTAGTATCTGCAGTTGACCAGGCTCCTTTCCTTAGTTCCACCAGCTAGAAAGACAGTGATGGAGAGAATGGACTAAAGGTAGGAATTGGTAACAGCAAAGGATCATTTCAGAATCACAGACTAAGGGTTATCATTTTAAAAAATCATAAACCTTGGATCCTTCAGTCTAGAAAGAGCTTCATTTTTCCAAAAGTGAGTATAATGTAATATAGATTAAAACATCCACAATTTTTTAATGTACTACACACTTAAAGGAAAAAAACTTTTAATATACACAGTCAAAGCAGTGCCTTGCTGGTTAATAAAGAGAGAGGCACATCAAGCCACAACTGACAATGCTGAGCCTCTTACAGGTCCCTGTGAGTCTCTACTTCCTGCCCCTACTGTCCTTTCTTGTCAGTGAAATACTATTTGCAGACTATTTTTTTTCTGACACGTGTAAATTCTCCACTCTCCCTTCCTTGAATTGAAGGCAGTAGAATGGACCTCTCTATACAAACTGCTCTTGACATGAAACTTTCCCCTCTTCCCTGTCAATGGGCAATTAATATGATTCTTCTTCAACAACTATGGTTTCCTCAGCTTATCAAGTAGGACAGGTTGCTTTACATATGGTGTGAAGAGTCAAAAAAAGAACAAAGGGAAGTAGTCACAAAAAGAGGAAATAGTGGTTAGTGGGTTTTTAAGAAAGTTCTCAGAGGTTACAATTTAAAATCTGGAAGATTAATAGTTCTGTGCTACTCTTTGGTTTTTCCTTTTCCTGCCCCCCACATTTTTTTTTTTTTTTGACAATTTCAAACAGAAGAAACAAGTCTGGCTTCTTCTCTACCTCCCCCATGACCTTCAGGCAAGGCTGGCTCTCTGGTTGGTGCAGGGGAGGCTTGTGAAGATCCTCTAAGTTCCTTCTCTCCAACAGGTGCAAGAGTCTGGTCCCCATCACCTCGGACCACGGAAGCTCTGTGGTTACACTCATCTCCATCCTGGTCACCTGTTTTTCATTCTGTGTGATCAGAGCTTGTCCTAAAAAGGAAACTTATCTTCTGAGGAATGCCAATGAGAGGCAGAGAAGAGATCTTCAGAGGAAAGGGCAGACTTTACAGGTGGCTACTGATGGAACAACATCTGAGCTATAAATCTCTTCAAGGTACAGTAGTTGACCAACTCTAGTGAGATGGTCACTGAAAACAAATCTGCTCAAAAGGAATCTTACTGAGAAATTCATGTTCCTCGTTCCAAATAAACTAATTTCCTGATTATCTGTGTTCAATATCCAACCCTGTTACTCAGTTTCAGATTCAAGGTGACCACATCTCTCAAATATTTATTTGTGCAAACTCCATTCATCCCTCAGTACCTGATGGAAAGAAAGTATGCCCCTCCCCCAGTGCTAATATGGAAAAGAGAAGAATCTTGCTTTTCATGAAGGTTTAAATCTACTGAAAGTGGGAATTGCTCTTCTATTCATTATATCTATCTATCTTCTGGTAGTAGGGAACATGGGCCAACAAATGTGACCTCACATAGAAATGGGAATTGATTATAAAGACAAAGGGATGACTTTTAGAATACCTGGGCAAACATTGAGAAATAAGCTGGAAGTAGAAAGTGTGGGTGTTGCTGAGAATCTTGGGACTACCCTGCCCATGCATCTAGACAGATTACTCTGCCTGCCATCCTTGTGCTGGGACAAACTTCTCAACCTCTCTACGCCTCAGCTTCTTCATTTGTAAAATCAGAATAATGATGTCTACCCCAGAAGACTGTTGTGAAGATTGACTGCATTAACACAGATAAAGGACTTGGAACTACATGTGGAATTTCCCAACCCCTCCAACCACTGTTGCTGATGCTAGTGGTTGTCTCATTCTGTCTCAAAATAGAAACAATTTCTATTTTGTTTTTAGTATAGAACTTTCCACTTTCTGACACTAGCTCATCGATTTAATTGTTTGAAGAATATCAGTTCTCCACTAGCATATGAAGGACTTCCTTTATCACTTGTGTTATGATTTGGATATGAGGTGTCTCCCCAAAGCTCCTATTAATGCAGGAATATTCTGAGGTAAAATAGTTCAATTATGGGAGCTGTAACCTAATCAGTCCATCCTAGTTTGGACTAATTGGGTGGTAACTATAGGCAGGTGGATGGAGAAGGTTGCTCACTAGGGGTTCCCTGAGGGTCCATCTTCCCTGTGCTCCTTTTCACCCCTCTCCTCTTTGCTTCCTGACTGCCATGAATGGAGTAGTTCTTCTCCACCACACCTTTCTGCCATGATGTTCTGCCTCACCTCGGTCCAGAGTGATAGACTCCACTGACCATGGACCGAACCTCTAGAACCATGAACCAAAATAAACTTTCCCTCCTCTGAACTGTTCTTAACAAGTATCTGGGCACAGTGATGCAAAGCTGACCAACACAACTTTCCTTCAGGAACCATCTTATTTAAGGTTGCAATGCTGTTGCAGCCTACTTCCATTTATTGCCAGGAGATTGTACAAAACCATCTGTGAAAGAAGCCCTAGTTTTTCTTCTTTAGTTAGCTAGTTATATGAATATTATTTAGCCATAAGGAAGAATGAAACAGTGTTATTTGCAGGAAAAAGGATGGAACTGGGGATCATCATGTTAAGTTAAATAAGCCATACTCAGAAAGACAAGTGTTGCATGTTTTCTCTCATATGTGAATCTAGAAATTAAAAAAAGAAAAAATAGGAATGTTAGGGAAAGGGAAGGAGACCAGAGGGAGGTATGCATGTATGAAATTGTCACAATGAATCCCATTATTTTGTACAATTAATATACACTAATAATCATGACTTTAAAAAATCTATGTAAGGTTATAGGTGTGGACTGAGGGAGGAAGGCTATGCAGCCAAAGTGAATGCCTTCTCAGTCAAAGTCACCTGCTCATACCACCTACTCATGCCTGCTACAGTTCAGTCATTTTTGATATATGCATTTCCTTTTGAGGATGGATTTGCCACTCTTCATGCATAACCTTGTGGTTCAATTACACCTCACTCATGATAAGCCATACAGGTTGCATGGTCACTTGATGTCCCATGGCTAAGCATTAAATTTCTAGTAAGATAGTGTCAAACTAGATGCTATTTCTCAAAAGAATGTTTCTTTGCAGCAAAGAGGATAGTTTTGCTCTGAAATCCTAGAAGTCTATGCTGTAATTCTGTTCTGTTGCTCCTTTCAACATGCATAGTTGTGACAGTTACTTCAGGTGACATCATATCTGCCATATCATAAATCTCAAGTAGTAAGCAGCTTCCATGGCAATCTGGAATGTTGTAGAGACTTCTCTTGCCCTAGGCCTCACTCAAAACTGATAGCAATGGTTTAAGAGCAGTACACTTAAGTGAGGAATATGTTGCTTCCAAAGAGATCTACCAAGTACTGCACCTCTTCTTTAGCAATAAGGGGGTGTGAGATACAGCAATTTTGTTTAACTTTAGAGATGTCTTGACATAGGAATATAATCTAACCTATCGGGGTTTTATGAGGAGAAAATGAGATACTTAGTTCAACATGGCATTAAGCAAGTGCTTAATAGACATTAACTGTGATGATGATGTTTATTGTTTATTTATTATATCAGAAATATAAGCATGACTACATACAGATGGTCTTTTCAGACCTTCAAAAACTCCCCTCATCCCCCTCCTGACTATAATCAGCAAAGTCAAAAAGAACAGATATAACATACAATTTACAGATAACTACATCCATAGCTCTTCATAAAAAGCAGTCTTCAAATTCAGGAAGCCAGCTCATATGTGTGCAAACGGTTGTTACGTGTCTGCATCATTTTAAATGTAGCAATATGTTCCAGTGAAACTCTAGACTGTTTTATGGTTTTTACAAGAATATGACAGGCAACATCCTCATTCCATACTTGCCATGTACATTTGTGTGAATGTGCCCGTGGGGCAGGGGTGTGAGGAAAAGGTAGGGGGAACAGTGATCTTAATCTCCAAGAAGATATACGGGCTTTGAGGCTCCTAGGACTGAACCCTCCCTGATCGTAGAAAGAACAGACAGGACTCTTGGGTTTCTATGAGTTAATTCCTCTATAATCCCTCTATTATGGTGTGGATCTAGAATGTTCCCCAAAAGGCTCCTGTATTGAGGGCATAATCCCCAATGCAGCAAAGTTGAGAGGTAAGATTTTGGGATTAGAGCTCTAACCTTATTGGTGAATTAGTCCATTGGCTGAATGAACAACTGGGTAGGTGGGGTGTGGCTGTATAGGATGGATCACTGGGGGCCATGGCCTTGGGGACTGTCTGTCCCTGACCCCTTCTTTACTCTCACTCTCCCCCTGCCCTCTCTGATTCCTGACTGCCATAAGCTGAGCAGTTTTCTTTCACCGTGCTCTCCCTAAGAGATAATCTCAAATTTGTAAAAGGGAATGAAGAAGGCCTTGAGTTCAGAAGGCAAAGGTAGCGGTGGAAAGATCTGAAATGAGAGTAGGGAAAAGAAAGGGAGACTTTAAGTCAAGGAGGGATGTGATTGATCATCTGCTCCTCAATAGATCACACTCTTCAGTATCCCCCTGACCCTATTTCCAGGATACATCTGTGTTCCAGAAAGTTCTAGAATGAGTCAACTATTGACTCCACAACTGGGAAGGGTATTGTACCTTCAGCAGTGTGCCTAAGCAGAGGACCCACCCAGAGGTACTTATTCCCAAGGAAGCTTCCCTAATACTGCCTGGTATCATTGTAATTTACAGACTGCAGAGCATACAACACTTACTGTTGAACTGCCATAGGACACACCCTGGGATACTTACAAGACATATAGGATCACTGAGACCCAACAGGTGGAGAAGAAGTGAAGTGCATATACTCTGGAAGTGGATTAGAATAATTTGGTGCTCATTACCTCAGGTACATGTATGACTGCATGACCAATGTGATCCTACAATATGTATAATCAGAAAAATGAGAAGTTACACTTCATTTATGTATGATCTATCAAAATATATAAATGCATTCTACTGTCATGTACAACAAATTAGAACAAATAAAAAAATTTTAAAAAGAATAATTTGGTGTGTGCTGAGTTGAGACAGATGGGTATGTCTTTTTCATCAATTTTATTACTTATATGTGCCAGGCACTATTTTAAGCATTTCAAATATTAACTCATTTAATAATGATGAAAAAGTTGAGATTTCTGCTCAAGGGGAAAGCCAATAGTCTTGAGAACATATGAGTAAGTCTGTTTGCAGGATATAGACAAAGTAGAGACTATAGAGAAGAGACAATGGCAGATAAGACATACTCTGCCAAAATGCATTATGTTAAGGTTTGGGATGTTAACAAGACAGCAGAGGGCATGCCATTCTCTACAAAGTCTTTCTTCAATTAATAGGTGAGAATTTAAAAGAGAATAAAGATCAAGCAAACCTTAGGCAACACTATGCAATGAGTGAAGTAAAACTCAATTATATTGCTCAGCACACGAGACACAGGAAATACTCAACTGACAACTAGTAAATGAATAAGTGAAATATGTTCCTCAGACAGAGGCTGAGACTTCCACTGTTAACAGAACAGCAAGTCTTAGAGTCCCAGGGTGGGTTCTCACCCAGTTTAGCCATAGTGTTGCCCTGTATTTAAACAGATCCAAAAATAAGAGAGTATTTCCATTCCTTAGATCCACAAACAGAGGACATGGCAATTAGCAAATACCAAAAACCTTGGCTTCTCTTTAAAAAAAATTCTGACAATGTCCATTGGTCCCACAGAGGACAACTTCTATCCTCAGACTTGAGTTGTATAGTCAATTACCAAAAGAACCTTGCTTAGAGTCTCCTGGAACAGGACATCAATACCACTATCCTTTTTTTTTTTTTTTTTTTTCTTCTGGTGATAGGTGAACTGATGCCAGGCAGCAGGACCTAGATTGGGTAGAACCTGTGCTTTCCCCAGAGGATTAGTCTCTGATGCGCATGAAAGCTTTCCTTCTCTAGATCTCTGCTCTAGGGTAGTCTCCAGGCTCAAGGGGCACTGGGCAAGCTTTCTTTAGATGATGGGCTCCTGACCTCTTGAATAAAAAAATTAGCTACACTTCATAATAAAAATAATGACAATAGAAATACTAATATTTATTGAATGCTTACTAGCAATGGACATGTGTTAATCATTTTAATCTCTATGCTAACTACTGTAAGGTTCCTATTCAAATTGAAGAACATAGGGAAATCCACTGTTATTATATAAAAGTTCACATCAAAATGCTAAATAAAAGAAACCATACAATGACAAAGGGGGGCCACAGATTTTGGAATAGGTATTAAAAATCAGTATCTATGCCTAAAGTAATCCTCTCATAATTTCAAAGAATATTTTCTTAACATGATGAAGAATATGCATTCTAAATTGACATCCAGTGTTATACATAAAAGGATAGGATTAAAATTGCTGTTTAAATTGGAGCTAGAACTAAAATGTCTACAATTAACATCATTTGCAATAGTATTTAAATTCTAGCAGGCACACTAGATTATGAATTAAAATAAGTGGCATGCATAGTGGAGACTAAGATTTTTAAAATCATTATTCATTGTTTATTTGTCTCAACACGCTTCTTTAGCACTTGCTTGTTTGTTCTTACTGCCATGAACCATATAGCCTCTGCTCTTGATCATGTCATGTATGTGGGGAAGTTCAAAACGTGACCATGCCAGATGTGGTGGTGCATGCTTGTAATCCTGTGACAGGAGGCTGAGGCAGGAGGATCGCAAGTTCAAGACCAACCTCAGCAACTTAGTGAGACCCTGGCTCAAAATTTTAAAAACTTAAAAGAGCTGTGGGTGTAGTCAGTGGTAAAATGTCCCTATATTTGATCCCCAGTACCACCAAAAAACAAAACACAACAAACACAAATACACATTAGTTAGAAATATGTAAGATAAATATCAAAAAACAATGAAATCCTCGAATATTGTCCATCACCAGTTATAGATTATAATGAAGAAGTTACATACAAAATAGCAATAAAAGGGGAAAAATAGTGGAAATGTTATAAAAATATTGGTTCATCTCAAGTCAATGAGTCTATTCTGTACAGTTTTGAACTATCTGCAGAGTTTTCCTTGGAACTCAATAAAATATTCAGAAGTCTGATCTGGAAAAAAATATTGGTGAGAATATCAAAGGAAATATTTTTTAAAAGAACAAGGTTGAAAATCTACTTCCATATAAATATAAATCAGTGTAAAATAACATAAACCCAGAAATAAGAATATAAATAATATAAACCTAGAAATAAATCTAATCATATATTACTTAATGCATGATAAATAAACATCATCAAACAGATATTTTCAGGTTCTACTATAAATTTAAAAGTAAACTGTGGATTATTACAAGAAAAGTAAATTTTTTAATTCTCCAAAACATGATGGAAAATTAAGGCTATTTTAAAATAGATTACCTTCATAAACATTGATGTTGTGGAAAAATCAGAGATTTTATAATACAAAAACTAGAAATTTATGGTATTATAATAACAGAACTAAAGTAGAAACTAATTTTGCATTGGAAAAACATTTACAGCAAGCAAATCAAAATGTTGAGATATAAATAATTCATATAAACTGGGAAGAAAAACTTGAAAGTGTTACTGAGTAACACTGGATAGGGAGCATGCTTATATAAAACAAAAACACTTCCTCCAGCCGCTGCTTAGCTGGTCATGAGCTTCACAGGAACCACTGTTTATCCCCAAAACCTATCAGAGCACCTAGTACATAGCTTATGCTCAATAAATATTTCTTATGTGAATGAATGAATTCATTCAAGAAATACAAATGGAGGTGCAATTTATAGTCATTAAATTTATAGCGACGGCAACCACCCAAAAAAGGCTAAATGCTAATTAACCAGTGTGGGGAGATTGGCTGAGAGTGGCAGAGAGAGGCATTGCTGCTGGCAGCACAAACGGCCAAGCTCATTGGAAAGCCAGCGGGCAAAAACTGATGTATATTTTGACACGGTAATCTCAGTACCAAGATCTAAAATAAGTGTGCAGAAGATGTACACAATGATGTTCATTATAGTTATTATGATAATACTGAGGAAATAAAAGCAGAATCCTGAACCATATCTTAACACCTATTAAAACTAGGTTAGGACAAAAAAGAAAAAACCTAGGTTAGGGGGATGGAGATATGGTTGAGCGGCAGAGCAATTGCCTAGCATGTGTGAGGACCTGGATTCAATCCCTAGCACTGCAAAAAGATAAAAATAAAAATAATTTAAGTTAAGATCATGCATATACAAATAGTGAAACTGTTCATGAAACAAGATGAGCTCGAAAATTGAGACCGTTTTACTTTTTAAAATATAACTAACGTTCAACATATTTGAAAAAAATGATAAAAGAAAAAAAGGATCTCCAGCTTTATCATAATAGGCTTCACATTTTAACTCTTATTCCTGTAATATCCATGCTACACAAAGGGTCTTTTTTCTTTGGGGAGAGGGGATTCCTGGGGATTGAACTCAGGGGCACTCGACCATTGAGCCACATCCCCAGCCCTATTTTGTATTTTATTTACAGAAAGTATCTCACTAAACTGCTTAGCATCTCACTTTTGCCCAGGCTGGCTTTGAACTCGTGATCCTCCTACCTCAGCCTCCAGAGCCCCTGGGATTACAGGCATGTGCCACCGTGCCTGGCATAAATGCCTTTCTTAAACAGTGAAAGAAGTTGCATGCTATCGTCAGTGCTCTTACAACTTCCATTTCCCACTGTCATCGCTCTATCACACTGAATTATAACTGCTTTCTTACTTTGAATTTCCTTTGTTAGACTGTAAGTTTCTTGAGGGTAGGGGCAGGGTTTCACTCTTCTTGGTAACTACACTATTCATGCCCAGGAGGGCACAGTAAGTATTCATGGAGTTGTCTGTTGAAGAATGAATGAACATGGAAATTGTTTCCACTGGGAGCTCTTGCAAAGTTGTTGTACCCCAAGTAAGATTTTGGTGAGACCAGACATATGTCAAATCCTCCTTTGGACACTAAAGCCAAACCAGCAGTTAGGAAAGATCAGCTTCCAAGAAAGGTGAAGGACTAGACTTCATTCTCCATTGCCTTCCTATTTCTGTGCTATTCCACATCAGTGCTGGGGATCAAAAGAGGGAACTGCTGAAGGAGCCTAGCAGTACTGCTGATGAACTGGGGAAGTATCCATCAGCTGTCACCTGCTCCTGGATGAAGGATAAACCTAGAAAGGAAAAACATAATTGTCACTGGAGAAGATATGAGTGGGTGATTTTTGTGGGGAAAAGGGGTTCGAGTTATCATCCACCATGGAGATGATACCAAGCAGGATCTCTATGCAAGGTATCATCAAGCAAGGGAAAATCAAGGAGTGAATTAAGTGTCCTCTGTTGCAGACCTGCTGGTTCTCCAAGTCCCACTTCCTAATTCTGAAGGAGATAGAGTGATTCTGAGATGCCAGGCAAGAGAGAAAGAGAAAATGAATGAAAAATCTTATTACGAAGAAGGGAGAAAAGGTGTTTTTTTATAAGACACTCAAGTTTCATCATACCAATAGCATCCTCAAGCAACACAGTGGCCTCCCAACAGAGATCTGTGTGAGAGCACTGCTTCTTGGGAAGGTTATCTATGGAGCAGAACTTCAAATCTTACAAGGATTGAGGTTCAAGGTAATGGCTACAGTCTAGGTGTGATAGGGTTAGATGCAAACAAAGCCTGTAGAGGGTTAGAAGACAGAGAGTGTGCTCATCAAGGTCTCGTGGGTAGAAACTCTGACTATTCAGTTGGGCCAGATCAATGGCACATTGATTTGTTTCTAAAAGACCTGCTTGCTGGTGCTGGCAGCACCAGGGCTTCCCTCCAGGAGCTCTGAGCCTCACTTATCTGGGGGTTGTCTGTTCTTTCCTCTCCCTTGAGTTGTCTCACCTCCAGTCCTGATGCCTGCACTCAGGTCCTCCAAGGGGAGCCCAATGACCCTGAACATGAGATTTGGTTTTCTCTGTAGGTCAGATATTCAGCTCCAATTCCACTTCTTCAGCCTGAGCCCTGGGATCAAGCTGAAGTAACTCCCTGGTGAACCAGGTCAGCACCATACTGAGTGAAGACTCAGGGTCCCACTGAAGTGAGGCAGAGCGACGTCCCATGTCTGGAAACAGTACTAGAGATCCTGAATCCTTGGGCAGAAGAAGTTTTGATGTAAAAGGACATTATGACTAGAAAGAAGAGAATAGAACAAAGGTATCACTTGGGTGTTAGTTCTTTCTTTGTCTGTATGGTGGGAACAGATGTTTATTCCAAAGATTAAAAGTTTAATTGGGGGCTGGGGTTGTGGCTCAGTGGTAGAGCACTTGCCTAGCATGTGTGAGGCACTGGGTTTGATTCTCAGTATCACATATAAATAAATGAATAAAATAAAGATCTATCAAGATCTAAAAATATTTTTTTAAAGTTTAATTGGGAATAAACAAATGTGTTTA
This sequence comes from Sciurus vulgaris, assembly GCF_902686455.1. Classification (NCBI taxonomy): domain Eukaryota; kingdom Metazoa; phylum Chordata; class Mammalia; order Rodentia; family Sciuridae; genus Sciurus; species Sciurus vulgaris. Next base: position 118,374,444 of record NC_136461.1, on the reverse strand, counting down.
TTTGTTGGGAATAAATATTACAATGGGAATATGTACAATGTAGTTTACTATGAGCACATTTAAGAAAGTTGGAATGGGGGAGACTTTGAGGTGAAATGAAGAGGATTACATAAATTGTTTTGAAATAATAATCCTTGGCTATGAGAATTAATAAGGAGGGTAGTGTCCATGTAAGTTTGAATAGGCCTTTGCTGGTCAGATGTCCTTGCAGAAATAATTTCTGTGTTAAGGTTGCATTGGCCTTTGTGCAGGGCTATGGTTCTAGCAGTCTTCTGTGATCATTGTTATCTCATATGTGCACAAGTAAGATCTTCTCCTTTATAACTCCCAGCTTTAGCCAGTTAGCTAGTTAGTATTTGACATAAGCAACTCCACGTTTGATTTTGACAAATTTCACACCCTCATGAGTCCCATGTAAATAAACACACTACACATAATAAGGTGGTGTGAGTAGTTTCCAACTGGAATAAGAAAACTAGTTGAAGAGCAAACAATTAAGGTCACACTCCACATCAACAGTACACTTTTATATACATCTACTTATGCTGTAATACTGTAATGATACTATGCTCTACTACATTAATATAGCTTAATCACATGAATTACTCAAAGCCATTAAGTTTCTTGCTAAAGGGTTTCCTTCTTCATTCCGCACCTTCTGTTTCCCACTCCTGAAACAAATGAATTATATTGTCATTGTTATCGTTCTTGTTTTGTACTACGGATCAAATCCAGGGGCACTTTACATCTCCAGTCCTTTTGATTTCTCATTTTGAGACAGGATCTTGTGAAGTTACCTAGTCTAGCTTTGAACTTGAGATCCTCCTCCTGCTCAGCCTCCCAAGTCACTGAGATTAGAGGTGTGTGCCACTGGACCCAGCAGGACAAGTTAATTCTCAATACAATTTCTAGACTAACTTTCAACTTGACATCAACTTAAAAGAAAAAATGAGCATTTGACTTTCTTAGGCAATCGGGGTCTGAATATTTTTCTCTTTTTTGCATCCATACTGTATCCAGTAGAGTTTGTCTCTGTGCTTTGAATCGAGTAATTCTGACATGCTCTCATTGGTGAACTATAAATCAATAAGACATAAAAACAAGATGAGGGTCTCAGAACATCTAGTTGGTACAGTGGTTAAGAAAGATACTACAGAGTCTTAAAGATAACATAAAGTCTGTGATGTATATTTAAGGATAGACTTTTTCTCTCTCTGTTTTCGGAAGAGTCAAGATGTGGCAGAACAAAAAGAAAATGGGATTTGGACCAACAAAATGCCAACTGGTGCTTTCTAGTTGTTTGATCTTAGAAGTTTATTGTATCTCTGACCTCGAAAGTCTTATCTATAAATTGGGAGTAATTGCTTCTCTCTCATCAGGTTGTTGAAAGATTACATGAGACCTTTTGCCTGTTGCAAAAGTGGTGAATAATAAATGGTACCTATAATATCCAATCATTGTAATCATTATTATGAAAAGTACTGTCCCTTATAGACTTTCTAAAATCAACTTAGTGGGATATCGCTAATGACTTTCGCCATGTTGCTGCCACCATATATTCCCATACTAAATCTCCAAGCACAGAAACATAGGCAGAGTCCTCATATGCATTCATAGTTCTAATCAGGGGAGTAGACTCTGCAGAAAGCCCAAGTCTCCTCTTCCAATATTTGGAGAACATTTTAGTCAGGCTTCTTGGGCCTAGCAACAGAAACCAATTCTGGCTCTCTTTTTAAAAGGGGGATAATTTACTGGAAGAATAGGCTTTAAAAATGAGTGTTGGAAACAAAAAGGAATTGACAGCCCAAGCAGCAGGAAGCACTGCAAATGTCATGCTATAGAAAGTTGTTATCCACGTAGTGTAGATCCATACACTGCCGAGGCTCCACACCCTGATGTCACCAGCTCAAGTTGGCAAGTCCCCAGATAGAAATCTAACTGGCTGAACCAAGGTTCCATGCCCAGGCTTTGACAGCATTTGGATAGAGAATGGAAGAATCCTGGAGGCTACACTATTTTCCACTAAGACCATGAACGTGGTGAGTCCACTTAAAAACAAATAAAAGTGCTAACTGGAAGGCTGTTTTGTACCAAAGACATCAAATAAGTAAATAACAAGAATCTGCTAAAGACCTGGGCAACTAACACTCTAAGTAAGTAGATCAGTAGTATTAATTATATCCTGGTGTCTATCTCTTGGCATCTTAACAAGTTCCAGCTCCTACTTTTTCTTTTTTTAATCCACCCTTAAGTCATTCCATGATGTGGAGATGATGCAAGAGAGGTTGGGAATCTGAGACAGGAGGATTGCAAGTTCAAGGTCAGCCTCAGCAATTTAGTGAGGCCCTCAGCAACTTAGCGAGACCCTATATCAAAATAAAACACAGGGGGTTTTCAAGATGGCGGCCTAGAGGGTGGCTGCATTACGTGTTGCTCCAGAACTCAGGATTCAAGAGAGGAGATATTGAGACGCTTGGGACCAACTCAAAGTAGCCGGGTGACTCTCACCCCCTGGGGGGGCATCCCGGATGGGACGGGGGTCCCGGAACGCAGGAAACTTTGTGAAGTAGAACTGCCGGCGAGACGCCCCTCCCCCCGCTGGAGCGCCATAGAGGAGGCCACTCGGCACAGCGCTGGGACTCGGAGCAGCCACTGGGGCTCCAGCGGCTGCCCGGGGGAGGAGTGGCGGGGAGAACTGTGTGGACTCAGGACACCGGGGCCTGCCCTGAGGAGGAGGAGAGGAGCGTGGCCACTTGGATTCGGAGAGACTGCGCCAGAGCTGCAGGCGGTTGCCAGAGGAGAAGCCGCGCGGCGAGCTGTTTGGAATCAGAACGACGCTTCTGAACCCCGGGGCCTGCCCTGAGGACGAGGAGGAAGAGGAGCGGCCGCTTGGATTCGGGTGACTATACGGGAACTACAGGCGGTTGCCAGAGAAGGGGCTGCGTGGCGAGCTGTTTGGACCCTGACCACTTCTGAACCCCGGGGCCTGCCCGGAGGAGTAGGAGAAGGAGGAGAAGGAGCGCGGCGGGTCCTTTGGACTCGCAGTGACTGCATTAGCGCTCCAGGCGGCTGCTCAGAGGAGAAGGCGAGTGGTGAGTGGTTTGGTCTTAAAGTGACAGCTCCTGAACACAGGGGGCTGCCTGGAGGAGAAGCGTGGTGGGACACTTGGTCTTGAGGGACCACACCAGAGCTCCGGGCGGTTGCCCAGAGGACCCGTGCAGCGGGTCACGTGGATTCAGAGCCACTCAGAGGGACTGCTCCTGAACACCCGGGGGGTTATCTGGAGAAGGAGGAGGAACGGGCAGGGTCACTTCGACTCGGAGTGATTGATTGCCCCGGGCTACGGGTGGTTGGTGGGAGGAGGAGGCACGAAGTGAGTTTCTTGGACTCCTAGTGACCACACCGGCATACTGGGCGGCTGTCTGGAGGAAGAGGCCTGTGGCGGGTCTCTGGGACTCAGAGCGATTGTTCGGGGCCACAAGTGGCTCATCAGAGGAGGGGCCACGCAGCCAGGCGATTAGGTGCAGAACAGGGTCCCAGGATCTAGGAGGCTTCTGGGTGGAAGAGCCGCACAGAGACAGGCTAAGGGCGGAGCGAAGGTTCCAGGCCTATGGGCAAATTCTCTGAGGAGGGGCAGCCTAAGGAGATTCATCTGCGAAGGGTGAGGCTCCCAGGCCCAGGAGGTAGGGCCGGGCCCCTGGAAACTTTGCAGAGGAAGGCAGCCCAGCCCAGGCAGTAGCTGTAAATTGAGGGGAACCTCTAGGAGAAAACTGACCAGCGAGACCTCCCCACCGGGTGAGTCTTCCCTGCTGGGTGAGGTTTCCCACAAGGACGGTAAAACCAGAGACTCAGGCCCAAACAGGCCTTGCCTCAGCCCACAGCCTAGGTCCCCTTTGGATGACCATTGGTCAACAAGTGGAGGCACCTCTGCCCACTAGCAGGGAATATACCCCACCTGAAGGCCACCACTCCTAGAGAGGCAGCTTCCTTGTGGAGCACCGCATTATCAACCTCCTCCAAGACTTCAGCCTACTGAAGGCTAAGGGGGGATATATATAGAAATCTTCAGGGTCATTGTGAATCAACAGAGGAAATCTGCAATATCTCAGCGGTCCACTGAAACCTGAACAGTATGAGAAAACAAGGAAAGAAAATGCTGCAAACAAATCTAGATGTTACATCAATAAAACCCAATGACAGCATGGCAGAAGAAATGACAGAAAAGGAGTTCAGAATGTACATAATTAAAATGATCAGAGAAGCAAACGAGGAGATGAAAGAGCAAATGCAAGCATTGAATGATGAGATGAAAGAGCAAATGCAAGCATTGATTGATCGCACCAATCGACAGTTAAAAGAGCAAATACAGGAAGCAAAAGATCATTTCAATAAAGAGTTAGAGATATTGAAAAAAAACCAAACAGAAATCCTTGACATGAAGGAAACAATAAACCAAATTAAGAACTCCATAGAAAGCATATCCAATAGGATAGAACACCTGGAAGACAGAACCTCAGACATTGAAGACAAAATATTTAACCTTGAAAACAAAGCTGAACAAACAGAGAAGATGGTAAGAAATCATGAACAGAATCTACAAGAACTATGGGATATCATGAAAAGGCCAAATTTAAGAATTATTGGGATTGAGGAAGGCCTAGAGAAACAAGCCAAAGGAATGAACAACCTATTCAATGAAATAATATCAGAAAATTTCCCAAATCTGAAGAATGAAATGGAAAATCAAGTTCAAGAGGCTTACAGGACTACAAATACACAAAATTACAACAGACCCACACCAAGGCACATTATAATGAAAATACCTAACATACAAAATAAAGACAGAATTTTAAAGGCTGTGAGAGAAAAGAACCAAATTACATTCAGGGGGAAACCAATACGCATATCAGCAGATTTTTCAATCCAGACCCTAAAAGCTAGAAGGGCCTGGAACAACATTTTTCAAGCCCTGAAAGAAAATGGATGCCAACCAAGAATCTTATACCCAGCAAAACTTACCTTCAAATTTGACGATGAAATAAAATCCTTCCATGATAAACAAAAGCTAAAAGAATTTACAAAAAGAAAGCCAGCATTACAGAACATTCTCAACAAAATATTCCATGAGGAAGAGATGAAAAACAAAGAAGCAAATCAGCAAAGGGAGGAATTATCCTAAAGGAATTGTCAAATAAAGGAGGAAACAAGTTGTGTCAAACAAATAAATAAACAAAATTTTAAAAATGAACCAAATGACCGGGAAACCAAATCATTTCTCTATAATAACCCTGAACGTTAATGGCCTGAATTCATCAATCAAAAGACATAGACTGGCAGACTGGATTAAAAAGAAAGATCCAACAATATGTTGCCTGCAAGAGACTCACCTCATAGAAAAAGATACCCATAGATTAAAGGTGAAAGGATGGGGAAAAACATACCATGCACATGGACTCAGCAAAAAAGCTGGAGTATCCATCCTCATTTCCGATAATGTGGACTTCAAGCCAAAGTTAGTCAGAAGGGATAAAGAAGGTCATTTCATACTGCTTAAGGGAAGCATAAATCAGCAAGATATAACAATCATAAACATCTATGCCCCAAACAGTGGCTCATCTATGTATGTCAAACAAATCCTTCTCAATTTCAGAAACCAAATAGACCACAACACAATAATACTAGGTGATTTTAACACGCCGCTCTCACCACTGGACAGATCTTCCAGACAAAAATTGAGCAAAGAAACCATAGATCTCAACAACACAATCAATAATTTAGACTTAACGGACATTTATAGAATATTCCATCCAACCAAGAGTGAATACACTTTCTTCTCAGCAGCACATGGATCCTTCTCTAAAATAGACCATATATTATGCCACAAAGCTAATGTTAGCAAATACAAGAAGATAGAGACACTAGCATGTATTCTATCAGATCATAATGGATTGAAGTTAGAAATAAATGAAAGAGTAAAACACAGAAACTATTCCAACATCTGGAGATTAAACAATATGCTATTATATGATGAATGGATAACAGAAGATATTAGGAAGGAAATTAAAAAATTCTTAGAGGTAAATGAGAACAAAGAAACATCATATCAAAACCTCTGGGACACTATGAAAGCAGTACTTAGAGGGAAATTTATTTCATGGAGCGCATTTAATAAAAGAAGTAAAACTCAACAAATAAACAACCTAACACTACAGCTCAAAGCCTTAGAAAAAGAAAAGCAGACCAACACCAAAAGTAGTAGAAGACAGGAAATTGTTAAACTCAGAGCTGAAATCAATGAAATTGAAACAAAAGAAACAATACAAAAAATTGACAAAATAAATAGTTGGTTCTTCGAAAAAATAAACAAAATTGATAAACCTTTAGCCACACTAACAAAGAGAAGACGAGAGAAAACCCAAATCACTAAAATTCGGAATGAACAAGGAAATATCACTACAGACAGGATGGAAATACAAAACATAATTAGAAGCTATTTTGAAAATTTATACTCCAACAAAATAGAAAATTTCGAAGACATCAACAGGTTTCTAGAGACTTATGAATTGCCTAAACTGAATGAGGAGGACATAAACAATTTAAATAGACCAATTTCAAGTACTGAAATAGAAGAAGTCATCACAAAACCTACCAACAAAGAAAAGTCCGGGACCAGATGGGTTCTCAGCCGAGTTCTACAAAACCTTTAAGGAAGAGCTCATTCCAATACTTCTCAAAGTATTCCATAAAATAGAAGAGGAGGGAACCCTCCCAAACTCATTCTATGAAGCCAATATCACACTGATACCTAAACCAGACAGAGACTCATCAAGGAAAGAAAATTTCAGACCAATATCCTTAATGAACATCGATGCAAAAATTCTCAACAAAATTTTAGCAAATCGCATACAAAAACATATTAAAAAGATAGTGCACCATGATCAAGTGGGTTTCATCCCAGGGATGCAAGGTTGGTTCAACATCAGGAAATCAATAAACGTAATTCACCATATTAATAGACTTAAAGTCAAGAATCACATGATTATTTCAATAGATGCAGAAAAAGCATTTGATAAAATACAGCACCCCTTCATGCTCAAAACACTAGAAAAAATAGGGATAGTGGGAACATTCCTTAATATTGTAAAGGCCATTTATGCTAAGCCCATGGCTAATATCATTCTAAATGGTGAAAAACTGAAAGCATTCCCCCTAAAAACTGGAACAAGGCAGGGATGCCCTCTTTCACCACTTCTATTCAACATCGTTCTTGAGACTCTGGCCAGAGCAATTAGACAAACCAAAGAAATTAAAGGGATACGAATTGGAAAAGAAGAACTCAAACTATCCCTGTTCGCTGATGACATGATTATATATTTAGAGGAACCTGGAAATTCCACCAGAAAACTCTTAGAACTCATAAGTGATTTCAGTAAAGTAGCAGGTTACAAGATCAATGCCCATAAATCCAACGCATTTTTATACATAAGTGATGAATCTTCAGAAAGAGAAATTAGGAAAACTACCCCATTCACAATAGCCTCGAAAAAAATAAAATACTTGGGAATCAATCTCACAAAAGAGGTGAAAGACCTCTACAATGAGAACTATACAACACTAAAGAAAGAAATTAAAGAACACCTTAGAAGATGGAAAGATCTTCCATGTTCTTGGATAGGAAGAATTAATATTGTCAAAATGGCCATACTACCTAAAGTGCTATACAAATTCAATGCAATTCCAATTAAAATCCCAATGACGTACCTTACAGAAATAGAGCAGGCAATTATGAAATTCATCTGGAAGAATAAGAAACCCAGAATAGCTAAAGCAATCCTTAGCAGGAAGAGTGAAACAGGGGGTATTGCAATACCAGATCTTCAACTCAACTACAAAGCAATAGTAACAAAAACGGCATGGTATTGGTACCAAAATAGAAAGGTAGATCAATGGTACAGAATAGAGGACACGGACACAAACCCAAATAAATACAATTTTCTCATACTAGACAAAGGTGCCAAAAATATGCAATGGAGAAAAGATAGCCTGTTCAACAAATGGTGCTGGGAGAATTGGAAATCCATATGCAACAGAATGAAACTAAACCCATATCTCTCACCATGCACGAAACTAAACTCAAAATGGATTAAGGACCTCGGAATCAGACCAGAGACCCTGCAGATTATAGAAGAAAAAGTAGGTCCAAATCTTCATCTTGTTGGTCTAGGATCAGACTTCCTTAACAGGACTCCCATAGCACAAGAAATAAAAGCTAGAATCAACCACTGGGATAGATTCAAACTAAAAAGCTTTCTCTCAGCAAAGGAAACTATCAGCAATGCGAAGAAAGAGCCTACAGAGTGGGAGAATATCTTGCCAATCATACTTCAGATAGAGCACTAATCTCCAGAATCTATAAAGAACTCAAAAAACTCTACTCCAAGAATTCAAACAGTCCAGTCAACAAATGGGCTAAGGAAATGAATAGACACTTCACAGAAGAAGATCTACAAGCAATCAACAAACATATGGAAAAATGTTCAACATCTCTAGTAATAAGAGAAATGCAAATCAAAACCACCCTAAGGTTCCATCTCACCCCAATTAGAATGGCGATTATCAAGAATACGAGCAACAACAGGTGTTGGCGAGGATGTGGGGAGAAAGGTACACTCATACACTGCTGGTGGGGCTGCAAATTAGTGCAGCCGCTATGGAAAGCAGTGTGGAGATTCCTTAGAAAACTTGGAATGGAACCACCATTTGACCCAGCTATCCCACTCCTTGGCCTATACCCAAAGGACTTAAAATCTGCATGCTACAGAAATACAGCCACATCAATGTTCATAGCTGCTCAATTCACAATAGCCAGACTGTGGAACCAACCTAGATGCCCTTCAATTGATGAGTGGATAAAGAAACTGTGGTATATATATACTATGGAATATTACTCAGCCATAAAGAATGATAAAATTATGACATTTGCAGGCAAATGGATGAAATTGGAGAATATCATGCTAAGTGAGATAAGCCAATCTCAAAAAGCCAAAGGACGAATGATATCGCTAATAAGTGGAGGTTGACACATAATGGGGGGGAGGGAAGGGTTAGAGTTAGGGTTAGGGAGGGGGGCAAGTATGGAGGAAGGAACTACTGTATAGAGGGTAAAGAGGGGTGGGAGGGGTGGGGGGAAGGGAAAAAAATAACAGAATGAATCAAACAACATTGCTCTATGTAAATTTATGATTACACAAATGGTATGCCTTTACGCCATGTACAAACAGAGAAACAACATGTATCCCATTTGTTTACAATAAAAAAAAAAGAAAAAAAAAAATAACAAAGGACCAATGACTGGCCAGGAAGGGCTAACAATCTGGGTTTAAAGTGGTATGGGGGAGGAAGAATAATGGTGGCAGCAAAATAGCAGATCTGATGCCAACAACATGTGATCTTGAAATAGATCCTTCATCAGAAAAAAGGGCATGATTGCTATAATTGGTAAAATTTGAATAAGTCTTATAAACTAGTTTTCAAATATTGAAAAAAAAAATAATAAAAAATAAAACACAATCAATAATGCGAAGAGAAAGCCAACATAATGGAAGAAAATCTTTACCACACACACCTCAGATATATCGAGCACTAATCTCCAGGATATATAAAGAACTAAAAAAAACTTAAAACCAAAAACCAAAAAACCCGCTCAATAAATGGGCACTTCTGTGAACAGGCACTTCATAGAAGAAGAAATACAATTGATCAACAAATACATGAAAAAATGTTCAACATCTCTAGCAATTAAAGAAATGCAAATCAAAACTACACTAAGATTTCATCTCACTCCAGTCAGAATGCCAATTATTAATAATACAAGCAACAGTAAGTGTTGGCGAGGATGTGGGGGGAAAAGATACACTCATACATTGTTGGTGGGACTGCAAATTGGTGCAACCATGCTGGAAAGCAGTGTGGCGATTCCTAAGAAAACTTGAAATGGACCCACCATTTGACCCAGCTATCCCACTCCTCAGGTTGGGCTCCAAGGACTTAAAATCAGCATACTACAGTGATGCAGCCACATCAATGTTTATAGCACCTCAGTTCATAGTAGCTAAACTATGGAACCAACTTAGATGTTCTTCAACAGATAAGGAAAATGTGGTATATATACACAATGGAATATTACTCAGCCTTAAAGAAGAATGACATTTTCAGGTAAATGAATGGAACTGGAGAATATTAACCTAAGCAACATAAGCCAATTCCAAAGAATCAAAGGTCAAATGTTTTCTCTGATAAGTGGATGCTGTTCCATAATGGGACGGGAGCTAGGGAAGAACAGAGGAACTCTGGATTGGGCAGAGGGGAGTGAGGGTAGGGGAGGCAAGGAGGATCGTGGAATGAAATGGATGTTATTACCCTATATACATATGTGATTGCACGATTGGTGTGACTCTGCACCATGTACAGCCAGAGGAATGAGAAGTTGTTCTCCATTTGTGTACTATGTGTCAAAATGATTTCTGCTGTCATGTATAACTAATTAGAGTAAATAAAAATAAATACATAAAGCACTGGAGATATAGCTCACTGGTAAAGTGCCTAAGTCTTCAGTACCAAAATAGGGGGAGGGGATCCAAAACGTTAGGGTCCTGTGGCAGAGCTTCTCTATTAAAGAGGAAGAGTAGCTCATCATGCTGAATTGAGGAAGCTTGAGGAGAGAGAGCTCTTTTCTTAAAAATCTCCTTCAGAACACCTCTGCCACTGGCCTTCTGACATCTTGTCTTCTCTTTTTTTCCCCGACTTATTCTACAAATCCTAAATCTAAACCAAAGACAAGATACTGAAAGGGTTTTGTCCTTCCCTATTCTGTGCTCCTATTAAGAATACTATTCTATCATTTATTCAAGTGTTCACTCAACTTGTCTGTGTTTAGGCCACTTTGCTTACTGGTCTGTATTGATCCTGAAGAAAATATAAGAGTCCTAAATATAAAATACACAAATGACCACACTGTTGGCTCATATAATGATATTGCATAAATCAATTACAAATTAAAAATGGGGAGGTTTCACATAAAAATACATACTTTGAACTTCTTTTTAAAAATTAGAAAAATCAGGTAATAGCTGATCTTTAGAACATGTGCTATTATCAGTTATTGATAGCAATACTCAGAAGTTAAATACTCAGAAGTTAAATAGCAACTGCCACCTTTAAGTGGAGCAAATGTTCTCCAATTGGCCATAGTCTCTGCCACTCTGTCTCCCAATACTGAAGCCAAGGACCAGTTATTCTCACAGATGTTTGATTTACAGTAGATTTAAGAAGACTATAACTTTTATCCATTTCTCTACCAAAAGTGAGAGAATAATGTTTCTATTTTATTCTCTCAAAAGTGAAAGAATAAAATAGAAACAGAAGAACTTGTGGTTTCATGAAGAGATTGTTTCTTTATGAAAGCAGAAAAAAAGTTCCTGAATATATATATAATATATATTATACATATATAAATATATTATGTATTATATATAATATAATATATAATATAATACTATGATATATTATATATATAATATGTATATAATATATATATTCAGGAACATTTTTATTATATATTATATATTATATATTATATATAATATATATATTATATATATGAAGTGATAATTGTTAAAGAATTAAAACAGACTAGAGAAACATGGCTGTTGAAGAGCTTAAACTAAAAAATAAAGAACTGAACTTTGAACTGGGTTTCTTTAAAGTGTTCATAAATTAAATATAGCCATGATAAAATTAATTTATGTATTAAGTAGAAAACAAAAAAAGTCCACAGAAGATAAATCTGCAATCTAAGTCTGTTTAATATTTAGTGTTTATGATATATAAGATTGTGTTTTAACATATGTATGTATTGTGAAATGGCCAAATCAAGCTAGTTAACATGGGCATTACCTCATATAGTTAGTATTTTTCTATAGTGAGAAAACTCAAAATCTACTTTCCTAATGAAAAACAACACAGTAAATCCCTCCATCATGTACATCCATAAGAATGGGGTCCTAAACAGAAAAAGACATATTTCATGCTTTTATAAATATATCAAAATGGACTCCATTGTCATGTATAAATAAAAAGAACCAATAAATTAAAAACAATTTTTCAAGTATACAACATACCATTATTAACAGTAGTCATCATGATCTACAGTAAATCTCTAGAATTTATTTCACCTAACAGAAATTGTGAATCCTTTGAGCAACATCTCCCACCCTTTCCACCTTCAGCCTGGTAACCATCATCCTACTCTCTTCTCCTTTGAGTGTGACTCCTTTTTTTTCTGTTTTTTTATTTTTATTTTTTTAAAATTTTCTAACACCATATAACATGATCTATTATTAACTTAATCTCCACTCTCTCTTCCCTTCCTGGAGAATTAGGGTGTGTATGTGTGAGAAGGTAGAATTGAAAATTCCAGGCTTCTATTCATGGCTTGTTCTTTCAAGACTTCTAACTAGAACTAGACCCTTTACTGATACTATCCAAGAATCCATCAAGAGACACCTTGCTAGAACAAAAGATGGTTCTATTGTCCAGGACATTCCAAATGATTTAATAGTTGGAGTCATGAACTGCAGTTAAAGAACAAATATTAGAATAAAAGATGTTCCTAGCTCCCCTATCATTCAGGAAATTATGAGTTTCATAAACTCCATACCAGAAACCAAAGTATATTTTTTATCATGTCGCAAAAATACAAGTTCAAAACATGATTAAGAACTATAAAAATAGATTCTACATTTTGGGAGAAGCTGTAAAGTTACACTGTAAGCATATGGATACAGGGAGAGAATTTATAGCCACTTTTGCAACTTACTACATCTTAAAAAGTCAAATATAGCTTGAACACATTAGTTAACAGAATCTAGATGTGCCCCTACCATGATCTTAATATCCTAACATTGAACTTGTTAGGAAATTTAAATTCAAGATGGCAATGTTCTGCAATGACAGAGAATGTAAAGCCATCATTACATCATTATCCAGCAATCAATCTATACTAAAACTTTAGATACAGAATATGGCACAAACTCAGTAATAAAAAAGGGGGAAAACCATGAGTTAGGTAAGTTCCTGATGTTGGAAGCACAGAGAGATTAATACTTTATTTGATGAATAATATGGTGATCAGCCATACATGAAGTTTAGGAGGCACTATGTCACTATGGGTATAATTTGAGTTTGGTCAGCTTTTTATTGCTGTGATACCTGCACAAAACAACTTAGAGGAGAAAAGATTTATTTTGGCTCCTGGTTTCAGGGGTGTCAGTCCATGATCCATTGCTTTGATTCTGAGGTGAGGCAGAACATCATGGTGAAAGGGCACAGCAGGAATATACTTTCATTCATGGCAGGCGGAAGCACAGAAAAAGAGGGAAAGGGGCCCAAAGGACAACAAACCCTTCTAGGGCACACTCCCAGTGACTGTTACTCTCAACTAGTTTCCACCTGCCAGTAGTCTGTTAACCATCAATAAATTAATCCACTGAAGATCCCAGAGCTCTCATGATAAAATCGCTTCCCAAAAGCCCCACTTCTGAGCACATGAGACATTCCAGATCTGAACCACACAGAGTGTCTTCCAAAGGTACATGTTTGGAGGACTGGGGATATAGCTCAGCACTTGCTTTGCATGTGAGAGGCTCTTCAATCTTCAGTATCAATCAAACAATCGACCAATCCAAAGGTATGTACTGTCTTGGTCTGTAGGGTGGAGACATTGGGAAGTGCTGTATTTTGGGAGACAAGTCTCTCCCAAAGTGGGAGATCCTTAGGCCCTTAAGGGAGTACCCTTGGAAGATAGTTTTCATGGGACACATTGGTAGTTCTCATGAGAGGATTAATAGAAAAGCCCAAGTTTGACTCTGCCCTTCCTCTCTCTGTTCCTGGCTCAGGATGTTCTGACACAGCTGTCCCTGCTGTTGTCATCTGCTCCCCTGACCACAACCAAGCCAATGAGGTGCTATGCCTTTGAACCTCCACAGCTGTGAGATAAATAGATGTTGCTTTTCTTTATAAGTTAGTTGCCTCATGTATTTCTTTGTAGTATAGGTAGTTTACTTGCAGCATGGTGAATTAAAAGGAAATAAATTGTTTATGTCATTCGCTGAGCAAACTTGGCCTCAGCTTCTTACCAAAGAACAAATAGTTGGACTTTTAGTGTACCATGCAACCCATTTAAGCACGTCGACTACTTCTGAGATAAGCATTTGTAATTATCCAAAATAATGATCCTATTCATTGAAATCAATTTCCAGAAATAAAAAGGAATAGATTGAACTACATATCCCAAACTGTGGAATTGAAAAATGAATTCAGAAAGGAAAGATCTGAAAATAAACCAGTATAGTTGAATTTGCTTTTTTTCCAATTAATATTGATAGTGAGACTGGAGAGTTACAAATAGAAATAATTGAGGAGTAAGGCAACACTGAAAAACAATATGGCAATGGAGGACTGCCAGAATTCTACAAAGAAGAAGTTCTCCTAAATATAAAAACTATTGTGCAAAGTTCCTTCCCATGGTCAGAAGTGCCTACATTTGCAAATAATTGTTTGCCTTTATAAAACAATAAACTAAATATGGCAACCATTTGAAGGATACAAAGCTGAATCCTACATTGCATATACAATGTGAAATGTAAGTTCTGACACTGATTTCTTGGTGTAGAAGAGGAGATGTCAGGTTTCCAGTTCCCAAACTAAAAAGTAATGAATAATGAAGAAAAAACTTTATGTCTGCATTACAATTTGTACTTGTCAAGTTTTGATTGAAAATATAGTCTCTAATACATTCTTACATTGTTACAAGCATATCCAATAGTTCAGTTAAAAAAAGTAATTGAATTTTATTGCATTTTGGAAGTTGATTATTCTAACATGTCATTCCCTTCACTCTACATTGCTGATCTGGCTCCCATAGGCTTTGAATTTGCAAAGCCTATTTGAAATAGACTAAGTCAGATTAAAACAAATGCCAGGGGCACCAATCTATGAAAAGAAATCAAACCAGAATAAATCAGTAAAATGTGCACTTGCTGCGCTCCCATAAAATAAAGAGGACCCTCCAGTGCAGTTTTTTAAAATATGCCTTTCTAAAACGGGCTTTTTGTTAAATACTTTTTGTGATGTTCAGTTCAAGTTAAAAATGGACAGTCACAGATAGCATTCAGAAGTCATGTAATGCAGAGTTTAATGTTGTGTACTGGTGAATTGGGAATTTTACTTTAGTCTCTAAATTTTAAGTTCTTTTACATACAGCTTTCCAATAAATTACTGATTTGGAAAATCATGAAATCTAATGAAGAATTATAGTTTAAGATGTTTTATTTTGGTGATCCTTTTTCAAGACATTAACTCACTTTTAGCCAGCAGAAAGGAAGTAGTAAGAAAGTCAGTTACCACATTAAATGAAGTGCATGGAAAAACAGCATCACCCCTTTCCCTTCTTGATAAGTATTAGGTGACTCCATGACTTTTGAAAGGGACCAGGGCAAGAGTAAAAATGTGTGTGTGTGTGTGTGTGTGTGTGTGTGTGTGTGTATACATATAATGATATATATATTATATATGGCTATAATTATATAGTTATATTAGAAATACAGAGTGCTCCTAATTCACTCCTATGTGCATTATCCTTCCTTGTAAGAAGACCAAGGGACATTTATTCACAGGTTTGTAGGATGATGATGAAGGTAATGGACTGCCTTCCACCTTAGCCCATGCTAACTTCCAGTTCTAGAATGACATTCCTTCAACTTTCATATCACTTCCACTAGGAAGCCTCTCCTGATTCCCCACCCAAGTCATTTTCCCTCCTACCAGAGCATTTTCATTCAGTGTATAATTCCATATTGACTGTTTGTCTCCCCTACTAGAATGAAAAGCTTGTTGAGTCTTGATTTCCACTATGTTCCCAGCATCTGGTTCTATACCTAGAATACAGTTATATAATATATCTGCCAAGATATACAATATATCTGCCAAGATAGTCCTGTAGCAAATTTCAGATTTTAGGACCTTAAGTGAAAATACATAGTCATATTATATAAGAAGAGTGTGATGAGGATATAATTTCCTCTTTAGCTCATCTTACTCAGATCAAAGGTTGTGACTTCCCCTGGGACAGATGAGTCAGGATATATTTTCATATATGTTAGAGATTTGAGTTGTCTTGTGACTGAGAAATTCATCATGGGGTGGGTCCAGCAGAGGCAGTAGGGAACAGGGGAGGATATTTCTGACTGAATGGAATATTCTCCATCTCAGGGTGTTTCAGGTACATCCTTGGATTATGTGAATCTCAGGAGGACTTCAGTCTTGCCTGGTTTCTGGAGGCAGAGAGGATCAACCTTGATCTCCTGGAAAGACAGAAGCTAGAAAGTTTTGGAAATGTGACAGCTAAATTGGAGAAACTCTTCATACCATGATGTCAGAGCAACGCTTAAATATTTTCACTTTCTGGATTGTCTTACACTGTGTAACATGGTATTTTTAAGAAAGATTGCTCTACTTCCGTCTTTCACATCATTATGCAAACATCTCTATTCAGAGAAGTACTCCTGCACTCAATTCTGTGAGTAGACAGTGTAGACACACGCTGCTTTGACAGTCTGGGTTGACCTGTCTTGTCTCCTAAGATCTACTCCTTCTCCGGCTGCTGGGGCAGGACTCCATGCTGCTGTGGGCATCCTTGCTGATCTTTGGTAAGTAATGGAGAGGAGTCTGGCCTGAGCCTCAGGCCAAGCCAAAGGCCCCTCTTCTGGCTAGTGACTGTGGATTTTTTACTCCCTTTTCAGAAGAGCAGAATATGAACAAAGGAGAAGGTATTGATTTAATGGCATGAGGGAAATAAACAAAATTGATTTCCAAAAACGTGTTCCTCATCCACTTTTGCTTTCAGTTGCCTATGAAAAAGCCCTCTCCATTTTTGTTTTCATGTGAAAACAAACATACAAAAAATAACTAGATTCAGTTACCCCCCCACTAAATTGAGTTCATGAAAACCCAGATAAAAATACAATCTGAGATTCTAAGAACCATATATATTCTAATTGTGAGCTGAGACAATTGATGCTCTGCTGAGAATTGTAATTTCCTTCTCTGTATCCTAAGATCAAACCTACTGTGACTTTGCAAAGACCATGAGAAGAGAAAAAAAATGAAATGGTTTCCTTCAAATTCACCATCCCCTGCCCCTGCTTCTGTATTATTTGACAATATTTGTCCCCATGAGGCACTGAATTCCTAGTAGTTCACACTAGGGAATTTTAAAAGTCAGTCTGTGTACTTGTTAAGTGAATTTATCTTGCTCCAACTTGGATCCCCGGACTCTAACTTGGGGAAGATTTATAATTAGTGTGATATGTGCATCATGGGAACTCAGTAAATAGTGAACGGGTGAATATTCTCAGCATAGCATAGAGATGAGCACCTCAGAGAGTCGAGAGGCCTGGATATCTCAGCCTCTGCCCTCAAGAACTGACACTGATTAGAACATTGAAGTTCCAATGCCAGAACATTTGACTTGCCTATACAAGAGAAATATTACATACTGGATCATAGGATAATGGGTGATGATAACAATTGTTTCTTTCTAACTCCCATGTCCCAGACACCATTCTAAGAATATCCCATGTATTAATCTATTCAGTTCTGTAACAATCAATAGCCAAAACTGTTATAACTCAAATTTACAAATGAGGAAACGAAGGCACAGTAACTGTGGTCTCATGACTAAGATTCATGCAGCTAGAATTAGTGGTGGTGTCAGGATTCAAACCCATCATCTGACTTTGGACACTATGCATTTAACATTTACCCCATATTGTGTGTTTAATTATGAGCTTCAATAAGCTATGATAGTCAGTGTTCTGAGTCAAGAGAAGAGGGAGCTTGCTTCAGCCTAGAGACACCTGAGAAGGCTTCATGGAGGAGGTAAGGTTTCATTTAGACCCTAATGCATGGATGTGACTTGACTTGGTACTGAAGAAGAAGAACACTCCAGGCAAAACTATCACGGAGTCAAATTTCAGCAATAGCCCCATACATTTTTAAAAATAGGACATCAACCATTAATTGAGGACTTACTAATTTAATTCACTATAATAATACCATGAAGTCACTTTTATGGTCCTCATTTTTCAGAAGAGGAAACTGAGAGTTGAAAGTTTATGTGGTTTGCCCAGGGTTTACATGGCTAAAATTGAAACCAGGTTATCTGAGCCTATAACATGAGATTTGGGTCACCATGCTACTTGGCTCCTCTGAATAGGTGGAACTGCATGTATTTCTCTTCCTTTTGTTTGGAAATAGAATATAGCATGCAGGTTCTCAGGGAGAAATGGTTGGGGACACCTTACCTGTGTTGATACCTGGCTTTTTACTATTTTGCAGCTCCAGTCCATGGACAATTTGGTAAGTTCCCCTTTTCTTTTCTCTTTCATATCTCCAGATGTTCTAATAACTGTCCTCTATCTCTTGTAACAAAGACCACATTGTCTTCTTCATTTCTTCTCTGAGTGCTGCAGAGACATAAAAATATCAGTTGTTTCGGTGATTCTGATGCTAAGCATTAGAGTTTTTGGAAGTACCTTTCTCAGACCAAACTTGCCATTGTGTTGGATGAACATGGAAGACTGGGACACGTGTCACTGGAGTTCACAGTAGGAAGAGGCATCACCTCACCTGATGTGAGATTCTGGCCAAGCCTGATGTTGGAATGCGCAGAATTCTGAGAGGGAAAGACTTTTAAAAGTCATTATTACAAATTGGGAGACTGGAGCTCAGCTTTGCCCCTAACAATGTATGACCAATTCTCTGTAGACACTTTTTTCTAGAAATAGCTCAAATCGTGATGACTCTGAGCTCCCATCCATCCTGCTAGTCAGCAGGAAGTCCAGTCTGTCTTGTCTTTTCTTTCTCTCTTTCTTTCTTTCTCTTTCTTTCTTTCTTCCTTTCTTTTCTTTTCTTTTCTCTTTCTTTCCTTCCTCCCTCCCTCCCTCCCTCCTTCCTTCCTTCCTTCCTTCCTTCCTTCCTTCCTTCCTTCCTTCCTTCCTTCCTTCCTTCCTTCCTTCCTCTTTCATGCTGGGGATTGAACCCAGGGCCTTATGCATGCTAAACAAGTGCTCTACCACTGAGCTACAACCCAGCCCTTTCAAAAAAACAATTTTTTTTTTCCATTTTGAGACAGGGTCCAAGTTGCTGAGGCTGGCCTTGAACTGGCAATTCTCCTGCTTCAGCCTCCCAAGTCACTGGGATTATAGGTGCACACGGCTACACCCTGATAGAAAGTCCAGTGTTTTATAGGGAACTGTCTCACAGATGTTTGGCAACCACTGTGGAATTCCTTTCAAACACATCCTGCGAATTGCTGGTGGTTACCCTGTTTGAGTCAACAGAAACCACAGCCCCCGGGGTATACACTGTCTCCCTCTCAATGTCATGGACACAAACTATTTCCCTGCCAAAGTGAGATAGGATTGTAACTCAGCAAGACTTTGCTAATGTTTCTAGGATGAGGAAATGAAACAGAATGTCTTACATCAGTCACTTAGTGTGATTAATCTCAGAATTCAATGCCAAACCTCACAAAGGTCCTGACAAAGGGTCTCCTCCTGGTCACAGAGCCATTGCACACCAGATGGGCAGCTTACTTGAACCAAAGAAGAATCTAGTTGAACTTACCAAAGGAAGGAAGGTCTCCTTCCTTCCAGGAAAGTGCCTGCAGCCAGCCCAAGTCCCCATTCCCTTGCCCCAAGATCTTC
Organism: Sciurus vulgaris; assembly: GCF_902686455.1. Taxonomy (NCBI): domain Eukaryota; kingdom Metazoa; phylum Chordata; class Mammalia; order Rodentia; family Sciuridae; genus Sciurus; species Sciurus vulgaris. Next base: position 118,354,618 of record NC_136461.1, on the reverse strand, counting down.
CTAGGAACATAACTGGTGGGGATTTCTACTTTCTTCAGGAGAAGCACAACTCCATTCCCAATGAGCACACAGGGCATTCTGTCCAAATATTTAAGAGACAAAACGTTTAATCTTTCTTATTGGTGCGTAACAGTAGAATTCATGGTTATACACAATAGTAGAATTCATTATGGCATATTTTACATGCATTTTACATAATTTGATCAATTTCATTCCCTGGTACCTTTCCTTCAGAGAAAAATTTTTTTCTTTTTTTGGGGCGGGGGACCAGGGAGTGAGCCCAGGGGTAATTACCACTTGAGCCACATCCCCAGCTCTCTTTAATTTTCTTATTTTGAGACAGGGTCTTGCTGAGTTTCTTAGGGCCTTGCTAAGTTGCTGAGGCTGGCTTTGAACTCACTATCCTCCTGCCTCAACCTCCTGAGATTACAGGCGTGCACCACTGTGCCCGGATAAGAAAAAAAAAATTTTTGAAGTCTACAAAAACTCATGAATGTTTTACATTACCAAACAGAAACATTTAACCTCTTCATCTAAAACATGCATTCAAGTGACCTTACAGTTTTTTTCCCCATAATCAGAGAAAAGTTATTTTCTTTTCATTTGGATATTATTAAAAGACTCATTTGGGAACTCCTTCCAGAAAAAGTTAAGAACATTTAATATCTCGAGCTTTAAAAAAGCAATTGCTTTGAAGTCTTTAACTGTGGACAGTTCCCCCTTAACTGAGCATGAAAAGGTAACAAGACAAGAATCAATCTAAAGTGATTCCACTTAAAATTGTATAGTAAATAACAGCACCCCAAAATTGAGATTTTATTTTTGAAAAATAAAAAAACAATTATAATTTGTTTTATTTTCCACTTCACAGAAGTTGGATTATCATAGGTGATTTGTAGAACAAAGCATGAATCTACTATTGTTTTTTTTAAATGTGGCGTCTGTGAGAGCTCCAGACCTCCTGGCTGTGTTCAAGACAGGAAGGGGTATGGGGCAGCAGAGAAGGGAACTGAAGCTGTCAAAGAATTCCCAAGTGCTTCTGTCTTTCAACATAAAGGCAGACTTTCCCCCAGAACCTATTGCCTGGTGTACCTTAGCTTTATTACTCTGACATCTTTTCATCCAGACCTGGACGGTGTAGCTGGGAAGGCCAGTTGCTTTACTTTTTCAAACCCACTGATGGGCAGCAGTCTAGAGAGGGCATTAGGACTAACCTCCAGGAACCAGACTAGTGCTTTCTTTTTATTCATTTCCCCTTTTTCATTTTAACAGATCTTTCTTTATTTCACTCCTCAGTGCTGTCAGCCATCAGAATAGTGGTTCCATGTCACTTTTCCAACTTCATGAAATACTGCATCTTAGGCAGGATCTGAAATAGTAATCAAAAAATTTTCACTTGCACACCCATTGAAAGATTAGCTTACCAAACCACTTATCTTTAAGCAGGTCAGAGAATAATATTAAATTGAGAAGGATGTTTCTAATAATAATTTTCTTGTTAGCTTCACAATCTTAAAACTACAGGACTCAGAGCACTACAAATAAAATCTTCTCCCAACCCAGAAATCCTGGGAAAAACTTTATTATTTATTATTAATAAAGGAAAACACTTTATTATTGAATAAGTGTTAAATCAGAATGAAACGCACATCATAGACAAACCACTAAAAGATAGCAAAGACAGAAAGGAATTTTGTTCCTCTATTTTGGCAAGCAGATAATCCATACATACATGTTTTCAAGATAAAAAAATAATTGGTCTTCAAAAAAAAGAAATTGACATATAGTTTATCTTAACTATGATAACCAGGAGGCACATGTTAGCTGATTGACTTTTACTATAGAGAAACAAACTTCTCATATTTTTATAACAACTGATAGTTTTACGTGTTGGAGTCAGGTGAGCCCACCAGAGTTAGACTTAGTCTCCCACAGAAGCTGGAAGAAAAAGGTGCCATCTTCCCATATGCCATCTCCCCAAAACCAAAAAGGTAGCATGTCGTGTCCATGGCCCAGTTGGGTGAGGGCAGTGGGGTAGGCTGTGGAAAGGCCAAAGAAGGTACCCAGAGATGGCATATGAGACATAGGATTTATTGGGGAAGAGTTCAGTGACAGCTCATGAGGCTGAAGCAGGGGCATTGCAAGTGTGAGGCCAGCCTCAGCAAGTTAGTGAGATCCTGTCCCAAAGTGAAAAACAAAAAGGGCTGGGGACGTAATTCAGTGGTAAAGCACCTTGGGTTCAATCCCCAGTACCAGGGATGGAGACAGTGACTGCTCCAAGGGGAATTCATGGGTGACAGGCTGAACAGAGAGCCCCTCCATCAAGCAAGTGCCTCCTCTCCCTCTTACTGCTTTGCCCAGTGGTGACTGGCTCAGGAATGACGTGTACTCTTTCTACAAGGCACTCAGTTCCATAACTATCCCTACTCAGAGAGGGGTTTTATACATTAGGCTGCAGCAGCAGTGACATCTTCAGCATTAGTTTGCTTGTATGACCAGCATCTCAAGGAGCAACTTTCCCAGCATATATTCAAGAAAGTAGCTTTGGACAGATGGCACTAACTTTCCCTGGTTCCCAGTGTGCCTAAGAGAAAGCCAGGGTCCTCTAAAAACGTATGTATCTGTACTTTGCATCCCAAAGCAGCTATTGCTCCCTTGACTTGGCTGAGCTTTTAGAAAAAGGAAGGGAGCATTTGGGGATGGTATTTTACTGTCCCCCTGCCTTTTTTAGGGATAATAAATGGCACCCAGGACTTTCCTGAGGTTTCAGATTGGCCAGACTCTTGTTTAGTCAGTCATTATAAAGATTTATAAACATTCAAACGGGACAGGAAAAGAAATTCTAAAGAAAAGGGAGAGAAATCTCTTCCCTTGTTTTCCACAGGGAGCATTAGATTTTGTTTTTTTTAAACTTGTTTTTACCCTATATTCTCCAAATCTGTCCATCCATGTTTCAAAGATCTCAGGGTCCAGTTTCACACAAGGTCAATATTTTCTTGCCATCAGAGTGTCTTTGAGGTTTAGAGCGTTGAGAGTACCTATCTCCCTGCAGTCTTACCCTTTGTAGCTGTCTAGAAGTATTTCATACCTCACACAGCAGCCTGCTCCCTGTTCTCACACCTACTTCTCATTGATATTATTACTGGAGTCCTAGGCCAAAGGCCTGACTCGGAGGATCCAACAAATCAGGTTCAGCCACTCACCCCAAAAACAAATAGAAAAGGAAATGATACAAAGCACAAAGGAACTTTAATCAGTGTAGCTACACTGGGAAGAGAAGTGGTTCATCCCCTTAGCTCTGTCTTCAAGGGTGTGGGAAGCCATCGTTATCTAGCAGAAACAGACAAGGTTGAGACATGAGACACAGAGGCCTGGCTTCTAGGAACTGGCAGCCAGGATGGCAAGTATGTGATGCTGCATGGGAGTGGTTCCCTGTCTAGTTCTATGATAGTTTCCTTGAGAAAGTGGCTCCCCTAACTCCACCACATCCTTTCATCACAGAAGTCCCTCCCAGTCCGGGCCCCTTTACCTGTGTGACTATAAATGAAAGAGAGTTGGGCTACTCCATGTTGTTAGAGGCGGATCTATCACGTCCCCTCTCATTTAAAAAGAGTGCTGGCTCTTGTGTTTTTATTGATTAGATAAGTTTATGAGTAATTGATTGATTGATTTTTTGATTGATTTTTTTAGATGTTGGTAGACCTTTATTTTATTCATTTATTTATATGTGGTGCTGAGAACCGAACCCAGGGTCTCACACATGCTAGGCAAGCGCTCTACCACAGCCACAACCCCAGCCCCTAATTGATTGATTTATAGCCAATATTGTCCTCCGGCAGTTAACACTTTTCTCATCCATGTGGGATGTGGCAGAAACCCCCACACAAGGCACTGACAATGACTTTGAGGCTTTTCAAGAGGAAAATGAAGGCAGAGCTAGAAGGTTTGCAGTGCTACCAAACATGTGACTTTGATCAGGTGTGGTCTGTTTCAATATTATCTCATTATTTCAGGATTGGTCAGGTCTGACCCTGACAGGTTAAAAAAAAATTGCTGTTGCCTGTCAGGGTAGCTTCAACTCATCACAGTTACTTACTGTATCAGATCCCATTCCTGAAATCAAAGGTGACTTAGAGCAAAGGAAATAGATGTAAAATGGAGGTGAGGATGCCAAGTCCTTAATACTCCTTTTAGCCACCCATCAAACATTTGCAGGCAGAAGTGAAGAGTTTAAGTCCTTGTTACAATATGAGTAGAAATACAACTTGGACTTTTTGCATACCAGCATAAGTGATCTCCAAATTTCTGTATTTCTTCCATATGTAAGTCCAGTCCCAATATATGCCAATGCTGCATATAAGGGGAGGGGGACAATTATTTTTACTTCAGCCCATCTTAGGCTCCTTGGCTGAGGCTGATATTTAATTGGTAAAAGATTAATAGGAGAAAAATTAAGCTTTAATTACATAAGTACCCATGGGAGCTCACAAAGTCAAGTGTGGCTCAAGCAGGCAGCAGATAACTGAGGCTTATATATCATCTTAGGCTAAACAAAGTTAAAGGGGTTGGGGGTCGTGGAAAGGCAGAAACAAGTTATGGGAAGATGACCAGGAAAAGCATAGCAACAAGGGTTGTTTATTACAATTTGTTGTGCAGATCTAAGCCAACATTCCTCTACCGAGAAGGTCCAATAGAAGGAGATGCCTTTATGAAAGCAAATTTTCTTTAGGAAAAGAAAACATATGCCCTATTTTTAGAGTTTTCCTTATTTCTGGTAGTCCTCAATGGGCTTTTAGCTCAAAATAATTCATATGCCAAAGAAGCATATTTTGGGATGGCATATTCTGATACCCTTCATGCACACGCACACTCATCTTAGAGAGATCTCTGTAGTGTGAAGAGCCCTGGAGGGAGGTTCATGTGCTGGAGAAATGCAATGCTCAGTTATGTACCTGAGGACTTGGTCCACCTGAAAAGGTAAGAGGGTTTGTAAGCCTCCCATCATTGATCAATCATGAATGAATCCCACTAGAGTTGCCCTCTGAAAAGTCAGTCTGCTCCTGGAAACCTCTGAGCAGCCACTGCACCTGGGAGTAAGGTGAGCCCAGCTGGAAAACCTGCAACTTGGGGAAGCAGTAGTCCTCCCCAGCACCCAGGGGATTCTTCAAATCCTGGTTCTCCTGTCTATCCCACATGAACCTCTGTGACAGGGATTGCAAGGACCACCACTCAGATCATTTTTCTTCTTCTCAGCAATTGCACCCAAACCTGTGATTTCCCTCCATCCTCCATGGACCACAGTTTTTCAAGGAGAAACAGTGAATCTGACTTGCAATGGATTTCATTTCTGTGCACCAGAGAAAACAAAATGGTACAGTGGACACACCAATAGAAAAGAAAGAGAAACCCCAGGAAATATCTTGCAAGTCCATGAACCTGGAAGTTACAGATGCCAGGTCCAGGGCTCACTTCTGAGTAACCCTGTAATCTTGACCTTTTCTACAGGTGAGAAAAAGGTGAATTGCTTAAAATCTTAGCTCTCTGCAGTTTTTAAGAATTAGGGTCCTTCCTTCCTTTCTATCCCTCAACTTCAGCTACTTTCCGTTTCACATTCTTCCTCATTGTCTGCAAATGTTTTTCACTTGAAATTCGAGTTTAAATGCTTAATATCAATCAGCAAACATCCCCACACATTTACACATTTACACAGTCAAGAAAATGAGTTTTGCTTTAGTCAATACAAAAAGGAAACTGTCTGAGATGCTACCCTGTAGGACTTTGCAGCTTTGTAAGGGAGAAATCACACACATGAACACGCTAAGCACAAAGGAGAAAGTGAAAAGCGTCATAAAGAAAGTTAGAAATTTCCAACCTCTGGCCTTTCATCCCTGCCTGTTCTGGTATCTGTCCCTTCTTCATTTCTATTTTTATCTCTGACTTACAAATGCTCCTATCTCTTCCTGTGCAGTTTTACCTCATTTCAACATAATGTTCTGGATCCCATTCACAGGCATGGCTCTATAGGGGGAGGTATTCACCACAGTTATCTAAGACAGAATAGATACAGCTAATCTCAGATCACAACCTGAACAGCAGGAAAATTTCCATAGAGGACCACATTCACTATTAGTTGAACCTAGACTTATGCCTCTGAAAATAATTATTCTATATAGCATTCCCCAATGGACCACCATAATTCCTTGTATATGTCTCCAAATGCCACTTCTTTGATAGCATCTGCTCAGAGATTCAGTGAGCAGATTGGTGTTGATTTTTGCTATATTATATGATGTCAGGGATTTTGATCACACCTTCTTTGGCTTTTCTTCTCCATATTAAAATCCTTACATTTTGAATCTGTCCTTAAAGGATTGAATAAATGTGTTTAGAATTTGTTTAGGTGTTGTATCTGAAGCAGGTCTCACTGATTGGGAAAGAAACAAATAGACTTTGTTCAGGAGATTAAATTCTGGTGGAGGGAGAAAAAACAATAAAGGCTTTGTCATTGAAGGGACACAGAGAAAGAAGGTGGTGCCCTGAATGATGATATCTTTTCTCTGTATTTTTTCCAGGATTCTTAATCCTACAGGCTCCTTATTCTGTGTTTGAAGGAGACACTTTGGTTTTGAGATGCCAGAAAAGGGGAAAAGAGGAGTTGACCTACATGAAATACACTTGGAATGGAAAAGTCCTTATTTCTAACAAAACCTTGGATCTTTCTATCCCCAGAGCAACATTAAATAATAGTGGCACTTATCAATGCACTGGATTTCGGAATGAAATTTTGATACTTAGCTCAAATAGAATATATATTGGAATTCAAGGTAAATCCTTCATTTCATATAGATCCATTTAGTAATGTCAGGGTGGGCAAGTTGGGCATGTCAAGAGGGAATTTGTGTGGTATTGGAACTCCAAATACTGGAGAGGAGGCAGAAAAAATAAGAGTGATTGGACTTGAATAGACCTAGGAAAGAAAAATGTAAAAGACAGCTTGATACAATTATCTAGTTGTATGTCTGAAGTTTCCTGGGACTTAGAACCCAAGCCTGTTTCTCCCCAAGTGTTAAATACTCTCGTGCTCCTACTTGATTCACCTTTTCTCTCTAGAATTATTTCCACGTCCAAAGCTGAAAGTCACAGCCTCTAAGCCTACAGAGGGAAACTCTGTAAACCTGAGCTGTGAAACACAGCTTCCTCCAGAGCGATCAGACACCCCGCTTCATTTCATCTTCTTCAGAGATGATAAAATCATCCTGTCAGATTGGAGCAATTTCTCAGAGCTCCAGATCTCCACCATCTGGAGAGAAAACTCGGGATCGTACAGTTGTGGTGCTAAAACAGTGACAAGCAGCATCCAGAAATTCAGCTTTCCCCGGAAGATCCTGGTACAGAGTGAGTAGCACAGCTGGGGGCTGGGTAGAACTGGGGCGTCTCCCCACCTCTCTGGGCTCCTTCTGGACCTGTGGAGATAGAGACTATGGGAAAGAGAGTGGTTTTATCATTCTGATAGGGGCAGCAGGCTTAGATTAAGAAGTGAGGAACTGTAATAATAATAGGGAATTTCATTTCCACCTTTATTTCCCTAACAACTCAGTCTTCCTTTCAAACTCTTTTCATGTGGTGTGATACAGCTGATTGGTGGAGTTAGATTCAAGAACTGGGGTTTGGAAAAAAAAAGAAAAGAAAACAAGGTTCTCTGTTATTGAGTTGGCAGATCTAGCCTGCCAGAACTTGGGGCAAACTATTTAGAAGACAATTATCCACCTCTTCCTAGCCAATAGTAAAAACAATGTACTGCCTGTGATGTATGCAGCAGAGGAGCTGTATACATATAAAGATAAATACACTAAATACCATTTTGTCTATGTTTACAAGTAATTGGAATTGGACTTGTATTTCTGTAGAAGAATTAGCATGTGTAAGCCAGGATGAAAAGAGGGTCAGGATTTTGTTGTTGTTGTTGTTCTTTTGTTTGTTTCTAAGGCAGGGTCTTGCTAATTTTCCCAGGCTGGCCTTGAACTTGCAATCCTCCTATCTCAGCCTCTTGAGTTGCTGGGATTACAGGCATGTGCCACTGTGCTTGGTAATGAAAGAGCCAGTTTTATTAAACATTATAAGAAAAATGACTTACATTCTCAAAGAAATTTTCTTCTTAAGGGCCCCAAAACTTCTTCGTATGTTCTTTAAATTGTGGCCTATTTTTTCCTGATATTAAATAAAAATTGTCCATCAACCTAAACATATATATATATGTCAAAATTATATACATATGTATATCATTATACAATTATATATATGTATATCATCTTGTCTTAGGTACCAAAGCAGGACTTCTGGAAACAGGTGTGGTCCAGCTTAGGGCCATAACAACCACTATTGCTATTACCTATATCTCAAAAATATTCAGACCATCAGCTAGGTCAGACAAAACTCAAATGCTTCTCCAGGAATGGTCTCTTTTTCTCTCCTGGGACATTGTGTATTAGGACAGAAAAGTTAGCACATTTAGTGACATTTTAGATTCAAAATCCACAGTCCATTGATCACAACACTATTATCTGCTAAGAAGTACACCTTAAAGTCACATGAAAAGTGACTCTGTCTAACACCCAATCCTGCCTTCCCCATACCTAGCCCTCAGTTTCTGCTCCTGTTCACGCAGGGGTCCCTGTGTCTCAGGTCTCCTTGGAGACCCAGCCCCCAGGGGGCCAGGCGGTTGAGGGGGAGATGCTGGTCCTTGTCTGCTCCGTGGCTGAAGGCACAGGGGTCACCACATTCTCCTGGCACAGAGAAGACACAAAGGAGAGTCTGGGGAGGAAAACTCAGCGTTCCCAGAGAGCAGAGCTGGAGATCCCTGTTGTCAGGGGAAGCCATGGCGGGGGCTTCTACTGTACAGCCGACAACAGCTACGGCCCCATCCAGAGCCAGGTGGTGAACATCATTGTGACAGGTAAGTTTCAATCACCACTGACCTTATTTATTCTCAGCACACTTCCTCAAACTAGGAGTGGGCATAGCCAACATTAGCTTTGTGACTCTCTTTATCTGACTACTTTCTCCATCCTCCCCTGTGATAGACAATTTCTTCCATTAGAATGTTAACAAACCAAGCAGTTCAGTGTAAAGTATTACAGTGAGGTAATGCTGGCCAGGAGCCATTTTGCCTCTTGGAGGTGATTTTGTATGTCTGTTCTCTGATCCACTATGTGCTCATTTCAAAGAGTAGCCTTATCTCATTAGCAGCATTGTAGGGTGGGCACAGCTCTGTTGCCTAAGTGTCACCTGTACTTCTTTCAGTAAATGATTCATTGCACATCTGATCAGTGTCCTCGAGGTGGACAGAACCAAAGGCATAAGGCAGTCCTTTGCTTCGTCCTGTAGGCCTAAGGGATTCTCAGCTACACAATTATATGCAGGAAACTTAAGTACAGTGAGCAGACACAGAGCCCAGCTTTGTCCCCTGAGCAGACAAACCTTGCTTTGGAATCCTATAGTTCTGGTTCACACCCTCCTGTGTACCCAAGAAGCCACAGTGGATCAAGCCATCCTCTCAGTCAACATCTTGGCACTAAGGAACTGGTTTCCACTGAGCTTCAGTTCCTTCCCTACCTCGAGTTCAGTACCTCCTTAGGCATTCAATAAATCTTCCAGGGAGGAGCTACTGGAAAACTAGATTTCCTTGTTTTCCTTTGCAGCAAAACTCCTCAGAAGAGTTATCTCTACTCTCTCCCTTCACTTCTTCCATTTCTCTCAAACCCTCCCCTCTCAGACTTGCCCTACTCTACTTAAGTTACTCTGGTAACAGTCACTAATGACCTCCATGGTGCTGAGGCAGGGCAATGCTCGGCCTCCACTTTACTTGATCTTCCTCCAGCTCTTGACTCAATGGATCCCACCTTCTTGAAATACTGTCCTTAACTTCTGGGGCACAACTCTTTCCTTTTCATCAGACACATTTTTTTAGGTTTCTTTTCAGAGCCTCATCACATTTCCAACTTGTATATTCTGGAAACTCCTAAGCTCTGTCCTCAGACTCTCTGTGCCAAGCCTTCCATCATCTCACCCAGTGTCATGGCTTTAAATGCACTTATGACTTCCAGGTACTAAGGACTCCCAAACTCAGCCTACAGCTAGACCTTTCATCGAAACTCAAGACCCATACACCCAAGTACTTAAACCAAGCACATCACAATTCCAATTAGCCTCTCAAATTTAACTCAAAAAACAAACAAAAAAATTAACTCTGAAACCAAACTCTTGATTTTCACCCGAAACAACATCAGAGGGAACACTTACGTCAGATCACATTACTCTTCTGTTTAAAATCCTCCTCTGGCTTCCCATCTCTTTCAGAATGAGAACCAACATTCTCAAAGACACACCAGGCCCTGCAGAGCTAACCTTCCTGTCACTTTGACTGCATCTCCCAACTCTCTCCCATCTCCTTCACTCTGGCCACCCTGACCCTCTGTTTCTTCCTTAAATTTCCCAGGAACACTCTCCCCTCAGGCCATTCGCATTGCTCTTCTTTGATATCCAGGGCTCTACCCTTACTCTTCTCAACGAGTCCCTCCCCAACCATGCTTTACAACATGGCAGCCCTTCACCTCAGCAGTCCCTTCCCCAGTCCTGCTTGAGTCACCCTCCACAACACTCATCACCAACTATCATGCCATGCGCACCCTTGTTCCTTGGTTGTCTTCTTCACTCCTCTTATGTTAGCCTCCTGACAGTGGGTTCGTGTTCTGACCACTATTGTATCCCACATGCCTGGAACAGTGCTTGGCTCAACTCAGTCATTCAATAAATACTTGTGGAATGAATGAATTTTTCATATATCATCTCTGTTTATTGTAGTAAGAGTCTTAGAAAACAAAAACCTTATTATCTACATTCTACAAAAAGGGAAAGTGAAGCTTAGAGAGGTTTTGTTATGTGCATGTAGTCACAGAGTTTATACATGGCAGCCCAGATTTGAACCTCTGAGACAGACAGCAATGCCAAAGTTCTCCAAAAGCCATGCTGTCAAGTACCTACACTGTCAACCATGCTAAATAAGCAGGGAACTGTACTATTTATATAAGCAGTCAGCTCTGGTAGACAGAGCCATGAACCTGAACAGCTTAGACTGTGGCTCTGGGAAAGGGTGACTATGCTAATAGCCCAGTTGCTGCTCAATTTTCTCTTCAACTCCCTTGAGGCAAGTCCTGTGATCAAGTGGGGGCCCTCTCAGGTCAGGGGACTGATGTTCTCCCAGAACTAGGTGCCACAGAAGGAGTTGCATCTCGGTCTTAGAACAACTTCAGGACCTGAAACATTGGGTGTAATTCCTGGCAGAAAAGGACTAAGACTGAGTGGATGGCATTTCAAGAATCAGTTTCGGGGAAGAGAAGAGGGGTTAGGAAAGCCAAAAGCCACCAGAGCATACCTAAAGACTCCCGAAATCCAGAGTGACTCTGAAGGTAGGAGGTGTTGCTTCTCCAGAAAGTCTCCTGTACTGACAAGTTTACCCAGGGAGCTGAGGTAATAATCCTGGAGGAGAGCAGTAGTAAATCTATTGGTGATTGACACTCAAGTGTAAAATTACTCTCCTTGCTTTGGGGAGGGTTAAGGTAATGGAATGGATTAGGCTTCTCTGATCCAGGGAGTGAGCCAGTTACTTCACACATGTAATTTCATTTTCCTCTCACAGCCTCCCTGCAGTTCTGGGCTTGACAGTTTTTTCATATACTAGGGAAACATCATCTCAGAGAGTTAGACAGATGGCAAGAATGCAGTTGATGTTTGATGAAGTGAGATTTCCTTCTAAATCTTTCACATTTATGGACTTAATGCAAAATCTCTCTGCTTAGAAATAGAATTTATAGCAGGAAAAAAATTCTGCAGTAGGCCTAAGATGGGTTGTCTGGGGCAGCTCAGGTCACCATAATAAAATTCCACACTGAGACCAGGGTTGTAGCTCAGTGGTAGAGCAATTGTCTAACATGCTTGAGGCCCTGGGTTCAGTTCCTAGCACTACAAGGGGAAAAACACCTCATCATTTAAAACAATTCCATAGACTTACTGGCTTAAACAACAGAAATTTATTTTCTCAATGATTTATTGGCTGGAAGTTTGAAATCAGGGCATCAATAGGGTTGGGTTCTGTGAGGGTTCTATTTCTGATTTGCAAATGGCTGCCTTCTTGCTGTATCCTCACATGGCAAAGAGAAAGACAAAGACAAGAGCAAGCTTTCTAATGTCTCTTCTTAGAAAGGTATTAATTCATCATGAGGCTCCCCACCCTCATGGCTTCATTTGAAGTTAATTACCTTCCAAAGGCCAGTGTTCAAATACCACCACCTTGGGGTTAGAGCTTCAACATATGAATTTTGAGGGGACTTACTGCAAGGGTTGAGGTTGACTGCTATGGTGCTATATGGAAGCAGGCTTAACCTGTGGGGTTAAGAGCTAATACTTAGGTAGATAGAACACTTACATTGTAGGCACTGTTTGTTCAAAGTGTGGAACACATATTAGCTCACTTAATCTACCAACAATAGTGCATAGATGCTATGGTCCCTGTTTTAGTCAGCTTTTTCGCTGTTGTGACTTGAAGACTCAACCAGAAGAATAGTACAGGAAAATTTTATTTGAGAGCTCATGGTTTCAGAGGTCTTAGTCCATAGAAGGCCAGCTCCTTCCTTGGGGCTGGAGGTGAGGCTGAATATCATGGCCGAAGAGTGTGGCGGAGGGAAGCAGCTCACATCATCAGGAAGCAGAGAGAGTCCACTCATCATATACAAATATACACCCAAAGCCATGCCCCAATCCCCTCCTCCTCCAGCCATACCCTACCACTTCATTTACCACTCAGTCAATCCCTATAAGGGAATTAAATCACTGACTGAGTTAACGTTCTTACAACCCAATCATTTTTCCTCTGAACCTTCTTGCATTGTCTCACAGTGAGCTTTGCGGGGACATCTCACATCCAAATCATAACAGTCCCCATTTTACAAATGAGAAAACTGAAGTACAGGAAGATTAAATTATTTTCCCTAGCCTCACAGCTAGTAAGTGGAAAAGGTGAAATCCTAACTCCATGATCTGGTTTTAGAATCCTGGGCCTTTCTAAGACAAATTTCAATTCCTTCCTCAAGAGTACCATTTCTTCTAGGTTGTTGGGTTATCAGAAAGGAGGGATAATTTGCTTTCTACCCATTAAACCTGAAATCCCAGGCCTGATTCTGATTTTGCTCAGGTAGATGCCCTAATAGGCAATGGGGAAAGATTCAATACGGGACACAGTGGCCAGTCGGCTCTGCCCCCGGATTTCTTTCTCCTACTCTCCAACCATCTGGTTCAACTGTTGTGATAAGGATGCTGCCCCCTGAACACTTCTTATAGATGAAACCACTCTTAGATCAAAGGGCAGTTTGTTAGATTTGTCAGGATGGGAAAAATAGAGACAGAAATTTCTCCTGCTGGCCAATGGCCATTTTGTTTCAAGAATCGTAGCTCAAATAATTGGAAATTACTGTTAGCATTTTTATTGTTCTAACATTAGGGTGTTCTCTGTTTAAATCTGAGACACTTATCATGTCTGAATTTGGCTTACCTGGGGACCTAGGATCTGTGTAAAAAGCACCACTGCTACCCCACACTTTGTCTTTCCATCCTGCTTTTGCTTTCTAGCCCTTATAAAATTGTTTCTTGTCTGTCTCCCCTCAGTAGATCATAAACTCCAAGAAGACAGGGTCTTTGCGATCATATTCTGCTGTATGTTCAAGGTTTAGATCTGTGCCTGGCACCTGCTGGGCATGTTTGTTAGGTGATGGAAGAACTGAATGAAATCTCTCTTGCTGTAGATGACAAGTTAGGCAAAAGAGCCATATGGAAAATCAGAAACACCAACAACTAACTTTGTTGTATGTATATTTCCCATATTTTCTGTGTCACTCCATCCTGGGCCACACGCGGTGAGTTCTTCTGGCCTTACCTTGGCCCATAATTTCTTTTCTACCGTTCCCCCCCCCCATAATTTCTTGTGCCTCTTCCCCTCCCAGCCAAGTTAAGGAAAAGTTCCAGGATTGGAATGCATGGCCATTCCAAGCCCTGAGCCTCTCCTGCTGGGGCTCACATGGGCTCTTTTCCCTTAGTGACTGCCCACAACAGGAATGCCCTCATCGCTGGAGGAGCCACTGGGGGACTGCTCAGCATTCTTCTCCTGCTTGGGACCCTGCTGTTTTTCTACTGGCACTGGAGGAGATCAGGTTTGTGTTCTTCTCTGGTCTTTGCTAGGGTTCCTTCCTGTCCCTGCCTCAGACACCTCAGCTTTGGTCAGCCTAACTACCAAGCCACTCCCAAGGTCTCCTCTAGGGCAGTTCCCCAAACAGATCAGTGCGTGACAGCTGCTTAGACCTAGTCTATTCTACTAAGTCTCAAGTGGAAGGAAGGACAAAGAGAATCTTTAATGAATAAAGTTTCAAAAACTGTCTTAACAGTTTTTGAGGGCAGTTTCTTTGGTTCATACAGATAGTCCAACTAGATCATTCAGACTGACCCAAATCTACTATAAATGGATATTCGAACTAAACTGATGAGCTATGAAGAAATGACAGAAAATAGAAGCTGGCAGGTTTCTACTCCGAGGCTTCCTTGGCCATCTTGGCTTGAACCTGCCATTTTGTGCTCCAGTGACCTTGCTCTCCACTGGTCCGCCTCCCCTACGTGGGAGAAGGCCTCCCCCACGTGGGAGAAGGCCTCCCCCAGGCACTTCTACCATGTGCTTCCAAAGCCCTCTGGCTCAAGACCAGGTCAAGTAAGTTTTAGATGGCAGAAAACATGGGATAAAAGACAGGTACAGAGCTGGGCACAATGGCTCGTGCCTGTAATCCCAGAGACTCGGGAGGCATCACAAGTTCAAAGTCAGCCTCAGGGATTTAGCAAATTCCTAGCACTTAGTGAGACCCTGTCTCAAAATAAAAAAATAAAAAGAGCTGGGGATGTAGCTCAGTGGTAAAGCCTCCTGGGTTCAATCCACAGTACAAAAAAAAAAAAAAAGACAAAGAAACATTTTTGGGGTCTAGAAAATTACCCACATCCTACAACTCTTTCTCTTAATTCAATTCAATTTTGCTGTCCAGATCCTTGGGAGAACTTCCACATACCATGTTTTGAGCTGGATGTGGGGAGCTTTGGACCTCTGACAAGTGTTAACATGCTTGAGTCAGAGCCTCAGTTTCCTCTGGACATAGCCACTGGTGTTGCTTGAAGTCTACTCACAGTCACTATTTTACAAGAGTGATGATTTGTTTATATTTAATATTTCTTGAGCTGTACTAACACAACCTTGAATCCTACTAAAGTCTCATATGATTGCATATGTAAACCCAGGAATGTGTAGCACTGGCCCCAGTAAGTTATATGCTTTGTTCCATCCCTTTTCACAATATGTTAATAAGAATCAGGACTCAGCCAGTGTTTGAATGGTGTCTCTTTCTGGAGGACCTCTCTTTAGGTGACTCATGTATGTAAAGTCTGAGAAAGAGCTCCCTCTGCTGACGTGAGTGTGCCTTTGCTTTATTTTGCAGGAGATGGTTTCTGGACAGCTGAAGCCAGGTGAGACCTTAACTTCTGCAAGTGCCTTTTTTGCTTCCCAAATACACAATATGCAAAACCATGGGGTTGAAAAATTAGGTCAAGTTATTTTTCTTGGACTCTGTGGCTAAATTCTTCCATTTTCATATTCCTTGAATCAGTCAAAAATGTGCTTCCTAAAGCTATTCTGTCAGTTAAAAATTACAAGTATAGCAAAAAAATAGCTTTTGCATATGTTCGGATTGATTTCTTATTTGAAATTAATGCACTCATCTTAAAGGATGATACCAAAGATTATATATTTTCTTAGGTTGGCACAAAATATTTCTGTACAAATAGCTCTAGAGTTAGTGTATTATTAAATATGTGTACGATAGTTAGATTCTAGATTTTCTACAAATGTTCTAGATTTTCCATCGAGACTTATATTTTTAATACTCTTATTTTCCTCCCAGATATGCAAATATATTAATTAGACTTTGTGTTCTTAACTTCAGTTTGGAAAATATGATCCTCTTCTATGTCAGTATTTCAGTCTTAGGTTATTCCCAGGAACTGGAGCTTGGATCATATCTAATTCCTTCTTGAATTTCCCAGACATAACAATGTGAAGACATTTAGTTACTACTTCCTGATGAGAAGGCCAGTTTTTATCCATTCTGTCTATGAGACAATTATTGTTAGTATGATGTCAAAGACTTTGATCTTGTCCCAGGGTAGACTTCCCTTACCAAAGCTCTCTGGTTTCTTTCAAAAGAACAATCCAGCTTAATATAGACATGTGGAAGCTTCAATTAAAGCTTCAGCTATTGACTGCTAACTTCTCTCCAACCCAATTTTTCCACAACCTCCACCTAAACGTCTCACCCTCAAGCATGTTGGAATGCTCCAAGGATTATCATGTGTTTTTGTCTCATAGGAGCCCTCCCACCCCGGACATGGGAGAGCCTTTTCCTTCCATCTCCTCTGCCCAGATGGAACCACAGATCTCCTGTGACAATGGTGAGGTTTCCCCTTATAAGAAACTGCTCCTGGACTCTGCCAGGGAAAGAGAAATTGCTCTGAGCCCCTGGAAAATGTCACTCATCTCCCTACAGTACTCTGGAGTCAGATATGCCCAATGAATAATCACTTCATTGTGTGACCAAGGAGAGTGGAGGGGATGCTTGGGAAGAGGCATCTGCAGAACATAACAGACAGAGACAGGCTAGCAAAGTTGTCTTTTCTTTCTAGTGCACCCCAAAGAAGGAGACTTGGTATATGCTGAGATTCAGACTATTCCGCAGGGAGAAGAAGGAGAAGGTATGTTTTGGGGAAAAGATTATGGCTGCAAAATGTACTAATTCATTCAGCAAATATTTATCTCTCATGTGCTAGGTGCTATTATAAGTGTGGAGAGTTGATCAGCAAACAAGGTGGACACAGATCCCTACACTGTGTTGCTTAGATTCTAAAGAGAGAAGATAGATATGACAATACATTCTGTATCTTTGCTGATGATCAGAACAAAAATTAAGTATCCTTCTGATAAATATTATGATCTCAATGGTTTGTGTACTAAGGTTGCCTTTAGGTCTGAATGAATGAATATTTGCAACATACCTACTACTATGGTAGGCATTGCACTGAGAACATTTATATATAAAACATCAAATACAAATTTACAATGGAGATATGTCCTGATGCACTTATTGTAAATGGAGAATATTTTAAGTTGAAAGCATATTTAATTCTGCCCTATCAAACATCAAGCTTAGCAGTCATTCTATGGTGTACCCATTGTTTACTCTCCTGCTTTCATGACTGAATAGGGGCTGTGGCTTCCTGTCACTGTCTAGCATCACAAGATCATCTCATGGGGGATATAACTAGTTCAGTGGTAGAGCACTTGCCTAGCATGCATGAGGCCCTGGGTTCAATCCCCATTATTGACAAAGGAGTATCATACCACATATCACTAGCCCAGGAAAAGGACAAAATTTTAAATCTGATGTATGGTTTCTTCTGTGATTTTTGCATCATTGTAAGGTCAAATGATTTTAAGTAGGAGTCAGTGTCTGTCCCTCTACCCAGGCCCTGGTCTCCACAGATGATGATAGATAGAAGATAGTTTTTTACTGGATGCTGAAAAATGGGAATTTTACATTAATTATTCCTTAATTACTGTTGAATTTGGGATTTTGTTCTGGACCAAGTTAAGTTACTTGGTGTGATTGGATCCTTTTAAGGCTTGCTTTTAAGCTTTATTATGGCGGATGCCAAACAACCTTATAGAAGGTTAATCTATCCCTAATACTAAAACAACATTTCTGAGGATTCTGCCACGGTTGCTCCATGTATCACAAGATCTACACTAGCATCTGGTATTATTTTGCCTGTTCCTTTTTAACTATTTTTACCCCACCCAAGATAGTTTCCTTGCTCATATGCACTATTAATATTCAGTCAAAGACTTGAGGCTACATACCTGTCTGGAGATCTCTGGAGCTTTCAATCTGCATTGCTGCTCTCTGATACTCTGTCCTGTAAATTCTAGCTACAGAGTTGTTAAGGACTATTAGTCTCTGCCACTTGAAGTCAGAGCCAGTCTGTTAGGGCTCTCCAACCTGTGGTACAGAGTAGAAACTGCCTCCAAGTGGCAAGACCAGGCAACTGCAGGACTCAGCTGTCCACTTGCTTTCTGTTATGTCTCCCAGTCCTGTACTGCCCATTATCAAATGCCTGAAAACCATTGCATTATCTGGTTTTTGTTTCTTTTTTTCTGATGGTTTAAAATGGAAAAATAAACATAGTCTTGTTAGTCCCTTTTGGCCAAAATGAACAGTCCTACTTCATTTTCTCGAATCTTATTCAGATCCCATTTCAAGACCCTCTAATGAGTGGAGATCTGCTGTTAGGAAGACATGACTGTGGCCTGTTGCAACCTACAGTCCACTGTGGCTTTCTCAGGTAGAAGTTTTTATTTTTTCCAAATAAGGGAAATCACTTCACAGTTTCTAAGAGGAATCTCTGAAGGCTCCTTCACCAGACTGGAGGCTTATAAAATATCAAAACCCCTTTCCCTAAACACACACACACACACACACACACACACACACACACACACACACACACTAACACTCCCGATAAAATTTCTGGGTAGAAACTCATTGCACAGAAACTGATCTCTCCTTCTGAAGAAATCTGTTCAACAAATTGTTTTCTCTCCATACTTCCTTGATTTGATTAACACAGGCTCTTAGAGTCAAAGAAACAAACAATATTTTTTATAAATCTAAATATGGCATCTCACCTGGGAATTTAAAATCTCAATTATCTTTATGCCGAGTGGGAATTTCATTTGTAACCTAATGTTTTTTTTTTTTTTTTGAGTTGACTTTTTTTTAATTAAAAATCATAAATTTACATAGGGTAATGTTGCTTGATTCATTCTGTTATTTTTTTCCCTTCCCCCCCACCCCTCCCACCCCTCTTTTCCCTCTATACAGTCCTTCCTTCCTCCATTCTTACCACCCTCCTTATCCCTAACCCTAGACCTAACCCTAACCCTAACGCTAGCCCCTCCTACCCCCCATTATATGTCCTCATCCGCTTATCAGCGACATCATTCGCCCTTTAGTTTTTTGAGATCGGCTTATCTCACTTAGCATGATATTCTCCAATTTCATCCATTTGCCTGCAAATGCCATAATTTTATCATTCTTCATGGCAGAGTAATATTCCATTGTATATATATGCCACAGTTTCTTTATCCATTCATCAACTGAAGGACATCTAGGTTGGTTCCACAATCTGGCTATGGTGAATTGAGCAGCTATGAACATTGATGTGGCTGTATCTCTGTAGTATGCTGATTTTAAGTCCTTTGGGTATAGGCCAAGGAGTGGGATAGCTGGGTCAAATGGTGGTTCCATTGCAAGCTTTCTGAGGAATCTCCATACTGCTTTCCAGAGTGGCTGCACTAATTTGCAACCCCACCAGCAATGTATGAGTGTACCTTTTTCCCCACATCTCGCCAACACCTATTGCTACTTCTGTTCTTGATAATCGCCATTCTAATTGGGGTGAGATGAAATATTAGGGTAGTTTTGATTTGCATTTCTCTTATTACTAGAGATGTTGAACATTTTTTCATATATCTGTTGATTGCTTGTACACCATCTTCTGTGAAGTGTCTGTTCATTTCCTTAGCCCATTTGTTGATTGGATTATTTGTATTCTTGGTGTAGAGTTTTTTGAGTTCTTTATAGATTCTGGAAATTAGCACTCTATCTGAAGTATGAGTGGCAAAGATATTCTCCCACTCTGTAGGCTCTCTCTTCACATTACTGATAGTTTCCTTTGCTGAGAGAAAGTTTTTTAGTTTGAATCTATCCCAGTTATTGATTCTTGTTTTTTATTTCTTGTGCTATGGGAGTCCTGTTAAGGAAGTCTGATCCTAGACCAACAAGGTGAAGATTTGGACCTACTTTTTCTTCTATAATCTGCAGGGTCTCTGGTCTGATTCCAAGGTCCTTGATCCATTTTGAGTGAGGTTTGTGCAGGGTGAGAAATAGGGGTTTAATTTCATTCTGTTGCATATGGTTTTCCAGTTTTCCCAGCACCATTTGTTGAAGAGGCTATCTTTTCTCCATTGCCTATTTTTGGCACCTTTGTCTAGTATGAGAAAATTGTATTTATTTGGGTTTGTGTCCATGTCCTCTATTCTGTACCATTGATCTACCTGTCTATTTTGGTACCAATACCATGCCGTTTTTGCTACTATTGCTTTGTAGTAGAGTTGAAGATCTGGTATTGCGATACCCCCTGCTTCCCTCTTTCTACTGAGGATTGCTTTAGCTATTCTGGGTTTCTTATTCTTCCAGATGAATTTCATAATTGCTTGCTCTATTTCTGTAAGGTACATCATTGGGATTTTTAATTGGAATTGCATTGAATTTGTATAGCACTTTTGGTAGTATGGCCATTTTGACAATATTAATTCTGCCTATCCAAGAACATGGGAGATCTTTCCATCTTCTAAGGTGTTCTTTAATTTCTCTCTTTAGTGTTCTGTAGTTCTCATTGTAGAGGTCCTTCACCTCTTTTGTGAGATTGATTCCCAAGTATTTTATTTTTTTCGAGGCTATTGGGAATGGGGTAGTTTTCCTAATTTCTCTTTCTGAAGATTCATCACTTATGTATAAAAATGCGTTGGATTTATGGGCATTGATCTTGTAACCTGCTACTTTACTGAATTCACTTATGAGTTCTAAGAGTTTTCTGGTGGAATTTCCAGGTTCCTCTAAATATATAATCATGTCATCAGCGAACAGGGATAGTTTGAGTTCTCTTTTCCAATTCGTATCCCTTTAATTTCTTTGGTTTGTCTAATTGCTCTGGCCAGAGTCTCAAGAACGATGTTGAATAGAAGTGGTGAAAGAGGGCATCCCTGCCTTGTTCCAGTTTTTAGGGGGAATGCTTTCAGTTTTTCACCATTTAGAATGATATTAGCCATGGGCTTAGCATAAATGGCCTTTACAATGTTAAGGAATGTTCCCACTATCCCTATTTTTTCTAGTGTTTTGAGCATGAAGGGGTGCTGTATTTTATCAAATGCTTTTTCTGCATCTATTGAAATAATCATGTGATTCTTGACTTTAAGTCTATTAATATGGTGAATTACGTTTATTGATTTCCTGATGTTGAACCAACCTTGCATCCCTGGATGAAGCCCACTTGATCATGGTGCACTATCTTTTTAATATGTTTTTGTATGCGATTTGCTAAAATTTTGTTGAGAATTTTTGCGTCGATGTTCATTAAGGATATTGGTCTGAAATTTTCTTTCCTTGATGAGTGTCTGGTTTAGGTATCAGTGTGATATTGGCTTCATAGAATGAGTTTGGGAGGGTTCCCTCCTCTTCTATTTTATGGAATACTTTGAGAAGTATTGGAATGAGCTCCTCTTTAAAGGTTTTGTAGAACTCAGCTGAGAACCCATCTGGTCCCGGACTTTTCTTTGTTGGTAGGCTTTTGATGACTTCTTCTATTTCAGTACTTGAAATTGGTCTATTTAAATGTTTATGTCCTCCTCGTTCAGTTTAGGCAATTCATATGTCTCTAGAAACCTGTTGATGTCTTCGAAATTTTCTATTTTGTTGGAGTATAGATTTTCAAAATAGCTTCTAATTATGTTTTGTATTTCAATCCTGTCTGTTGTGATATTTCCTTGTTCATTCCAAATTTTAGTGATTTGGGTTTTCTCTCATCTTCTCTTTGTTAGTGTGGCTAAAGGTTTATTCAATTTTGTTTATTTTTTCGAAGAACCAACTATTTATTTTGTCAATTTTTTGTATTGTTTCTTTTGTTTCAATTTCATTGATTTCAGCTCTGAGTTTAACTATTTCCTGTTTTCTACTACTTTTGGTGCTGTTTTGTTCTTCTTTTTCTAGGGCTTTGAGCTGTAGTGTTAGGTTGTTTATTTGTTGAGTTTTACTTCTTTTATTAAATGCGCTCCATGAAATAAATTTCCCTCTAAGTACTGCTTTCATAGTGTCCCAGAGATTTTGATATGATGTTTCTTTGTTCTCATTTACCTCTAAGAATTTTTAAATTTCCTTCCTAATATCTTCTGTTATCCATTCATCATATAATAGCATATTGTTTAATCTCCAGATGTTGGAATAGTTTCTGTGTTTTACTCTTTCATTTATTTCTAACTTCAATCCATTATGATCTGATAGAATACATGGTAGTGTCTCTATCTTCTTGTATTTGCTAACATTAGCTTTGTGGCATAATATATGGTCTATTTTGGAGAAGGATCCATGTGCTGCTGAGAAGAAAGTGTATTCGCTCTTGGTTGGATGGTATATTCTATAAATGTCCGTTAAGTCTAAATTATTGATTGTGTTATTGAGATCTATGGTTTCTTTGTTCAATTTTTGTCTGGAAGATCTGTCCAGTGGTGAGAGAGGCGTGTTAAAATCACCTAGTATTATTGTGTTATGGTCTATTTGGTTTTCTGAAATTGAGAAGGATTGTTTGACATACATGGATGAGCCACTGTTTGGGGCATAGATGTTTATGATTGTATATCTTGCTGATTATGCTTCCCTTAAGCAGTATGAAATGACCTTCTTTATCCCTTCTGACTAACTTTGGCTTAAAGTCCACATTATCGGAAATGAGGAGGATACTCCAGCTTTTTGCTGAGTCCATGCGCATGGTATGTTTTTCCCCATCCTTTCACCTTTAGTCTATGGGTATCTTTTTCTATGAGGTGAGTCTCTTGCAGGCAACATATTGTTGGATCTTTCTTTTTAATCCAATCTGCCAGTCAATGTCTTTTGATTGATGAGTTCAGGCCATTAACATTCAGGGTTATTATTGAGATATGAATTTGTATTCCCAGTCATTTGACTCATTTTTGTTTCTTGACATGACCTGGTTTCTCCTTTATTTGGCTATTCCCTTAGGCCAGTTCCTCCCGTTGCTGATTTGCATTGTTGTTTTTCATCTCTTCCTCACGGAATATTCTGCTAAGTATGTTCTGTAAATGCCAGCTTTCTTTTGTAAATTCCTCCAGCTTTGTTAATCATGGAAGGATCCTATTTCATCATCAAATCTGAAAGTAAGTTTTGCTGGGTATAAGATTCTTGGTTGGCATCCGTTTTCTTTCAGGGCTTTCAGGGTAAATGTTGTTCCTGGCCCTTCTAGCTTTTAGGGTCTGGATGAAAAATCTGCTGATATTCTTATTGGTTTCCCCCTGAATGTAATTTGATTCTTTTCTCTCACGGCCTTTAAAATTCTGTCTTTATTTTGTATGTTAGGTATTTTCATAATAATGTGCTTGGTGTGGGTCTGTTGCAATTTTGTATATTTGGAGTCCTATAAGCCTCTTGTACTTGGTTTTCCATTTCATTCTTCAGATTTGGAAATTTCCTGATATTATTTCATTGAATAGATTGTTCATGCTTTTGGTTTGTTTCTCTAAGCCTTCCTCAATCCCAATAATTCTTAAATTTGTCCTTTTCATGATATCCCATAATTCTTGTAGATTCTGTTCATGATTTCTTACCATCTTTTCTGTTTGGTCAACTTTGTTTTCGATTAAATATTTTGTCTTCAATATCTGAGGTTCTGTCTTCCAGGTGTTCTATCCTATTGGTTATGCTTTCTATGGAGTTTTTAACTTGGTTTATTGTTTCCTTCATTTCAAGGATTTCTGTTTGGTTTTTTTTTTTTTTTCAGTATCTCTAATTCTTTATTGAAATGATCTCTTGCTTCCCGTATTT
Source organism: Sciurus vulgaris (assembly GCF_902686455.1). Classification (NCBI taxonomy): domain Eukaryota; kingdom Metazoa; phylum Chordata; class Mammalia; order Rodentia; family Sciuridae; genus Sciurus; species Sciurus vulgaris. The sequence continues at coordinate 118,330,754 of NC_136461.1, read as the reverse complement.
GCTCTTTTAACTGTTGATTGGTACGATCATTTAATGCCTGCATTTCCTCTTTCATCTCCTGGTTTGCTTCCCTGATTGTTTTAATTATGTACGTTTGAACTCTCTTTCTGACATTTCTTCTGCTGTGCTGTCATTGGGTTTTATTGATATAGTATCTAGGTTTGTTTGGGACATTTTCTTCCCTTGTTTTCTCATATTGGTCAGATGTCAGTGGGACTCTGTGATATTGCACATTTCCTCTATTGGCTTATAGTGTCCCTGTAGATTTCCAGTGTATCACCTCCCAGCCTTCAGTAGCCTGAAGTCTTGGAGTAACTTGATAATGCAGTGCTTCTGAAGAAAGCTCCCCTAGCACTACTGGTTCCACGGAGAGAGACCTGGAGAGGTCTCTGGCTGCCCTGCCCTGATCCCAGAGGCTGCTTGCAGGTCGGAGATCTCCGTTGGCTTGGGGACTTGTTGCTGGCTCTGTGTAGAAAGGCTCTCACTGGGCGGTCTGCTCTGAGAAGCTAGCCTAGAAAGGCGCTTCCCTCTGGAGGGAGCCGGGCTGCTTGGGGAAGTCCCTGGATGCCCTGTCCTGGTCTCTGAAGCAACCTGCGGGTGGGCCGGAGCTCTCGCGCTGGCTCAGGGACTTGGAGCTGGTTCTGTGCAGAAAGGCTCTCACTGGGGGGCCTGCTCGAGAAGCTGGAGAATCTGGCCCTGTGGGGGGAGCCCACCACCGCCGGAGTGCTCAGGGCTGCCTGGGGGAGACTCCAGCTGCCCTGCCCTACTCTAGTAAGCCGCCCGAATCCGGGCCTGCCGCCTGGGCCGAGCTTCACCCAGTGGGGGAGACTCACCCGTGGTTCTATTTTAGTCTGAGTCTCTCGATGCCTCCCCTTCTTGAATCCTGGGTTCTGGAGCGACTGGAGATGCAGTCACCCTCTAGTCCACCATCTTGGATCACCCCGTGGAAAAAGCCTGCGGCCGGAGGTGGACAGGGCCGCCTGGAGAGGTCTCTGGCTGCCCTGCCCTGGTCCCAGAGGCTGCTTGCGGGTCGGAGGTCTCTGTTGGCTTGGGGACCTGTGGCTGGCTCTGTGTAGAAAGACTCTCACTGGGCGGTCTGCTCTGAGAAGCTAGCCTAGAAAGGCGCTTCCCACTGGAGGGAGCCAGGCTGCTTGGGGAAGTCCCTGGCTGCCCTGTTCTGGTCTCTGAAGCAACCTGCGGGCAGGCCAGAGCACGCCGCGTGCACTCGTAACCTAATGTTGAACCTGTTTTACAAATGAAGTACATAAGATTCAGAGAAGTTAAATACATTCCCAAGGTCACAAAGCCAGTAAAAGTCTTCTATCTTGGTTTAATATTTGCTGCTAGTACAACCTATTCCTGTGTTTGACCAATAATGTATCTATCACCTGATCAGATGCTTTGTCTGTCTCTTTGCTCCCTGAGCCACCCCATTAGTCATGACTCTCTGAAGAGTAGAATTAGAACTATCAGGTTGATTGAATGCATCTATCTTACAGAGTTACCTCAATTATCTTGCTGTTCTTCACTCTCTATCCTTAATATATTGTCCAAAACAGCATTTTCATTAATAGATTGGTTATATTTCAGGCACTTGATGTATTAGTGAACTGTAGAAAACCCTCTTCACTTGTGTCTCCAGGTTTTCATAAAGGCCCTGAAGTCATAAGCAAAGCTCTGTCCATTTAGGGGGGAAAGGGTGCACAATTGTTACCACTTCATTAACAATATCTGTCATCCCAAAAGGTGTATGGTGGGGCTGGGGAGATAGCTCAGCGTAGAGTGCTTGCCTTGCAAGCACAAGGCCCTGAGTTCGATCCCCAGTACCGCAAAAAAAAAAAAAAAAAAAAAAAAAAAAAGGTGTATGGTAAGAACATGGTGAAATGGAAACTTCAGTTGCCTCAAGATACAGCTCCTTTTCAGGTTCTATCTCTCCATAAGATTAGTATGTTAATCTAATGATTTTACCTTTTTCCCTGAGACTCTTAAATTCTAATATTCATGATCCATCAAAAATATATCTGCTAAACTTTCTTTCTCTGTGACTCCACCTCTTAAAAAATCATGGCAATAAAATCAAGAGCTAGAACATGCTAATGTGAGAGTGTTCCTCGTTGGGCATATGGAGAGTTTAATGAGAACTCGCCAATCCATCAATGACAGTGAGGTGGATATACTTCAAGTTAAGAGTACTAAGAATTAAATTAAGAGAAAAATAATCTTTTGACATCTGGTAGAAGAAGAAGTGAAGTTTCTTCAGTGATATTGAGGGAGGGAGAACTTTACAGATCAATGAAGCTTGAGAAGAACTTGCAGAGGGCTTAGTTAAAAAAGTAAAGTACCTAATGTTATGCATAACTAATATGACATGAACCAATAAAAAAAGAAAGAAAAGAAAAAGAAATGGTAGAATAGAAAATCAAAAGATATGTTGGGGTGTAGAAAACATGGACAGGGCCCAGTGACCCCTAGATTCTGGAACTAAGTTGGCAGACTGGGTTCTAAGTGAATTCTTATGCCCATGGTTCCCTTTTCCTCCACAGCTAATACCCCCCGGATACATCAAGAGGACAAGGTGAGCCTCATATCCCTCTATCACTATCACCTCCAGCCTTTTGCCTCCTCTCCCTTTCCAGTTCTTCTTTTATCTTCTTTCCATTGCAGCATGCCTTAATTGTCTACTCTGAGGTGAAGACACAGCTGCCAGTTAACTCAGCTGAAAAGATCAGCTCTAAGGATGAAGATGTAGCAGAATATTATGAAAATGTCCTACTCAGGTGACTTCACCCTATCCAAAGCACCAGGCCCAGTGCAGTCCTCCAGGTCCTTGGAGCAACCAACAGACCCAGCTTTCCCACCCTTCTCACCGTATGCATGCACTCCCAAGAATTCTAATTTATTCACCCTGAAGCAGTGATGGAATACCTCTGAAAGTCTTTGCTAAAATGACTGGTTCTTCTCCAGAGTTAGGAGAAGACTCTGTGCACCTATGCTGGGCCTGACCTTATGTGTTCCCCAGGATCTGATTTGGGGAAGAGGAATAAGGTGAGAGAAGGAATGCTTTTGAAAAACAGAAATATACATTTTAGTGAATTAGGACTTGCACAAAGATAGAAAAGATGAGCAACCTGGGTCTCTTTAATGCCTTATGATTCTATCAGTGGAGAATCATCAACACCCTTTGGTGTATCTGTGAGCAGTTGTACAGGTGCTGCAGAGACCATGAATCACCCCTTCTCACCTGCCTATAGTTTGCACTGTCAGGATTCAGTTGAAGATCAAAAGATCCACATAAAATAGTTTATGGAGACAGGAATTTTTTTTAAAGATTTTAAAAACCTTACAAAATCTTCAGGAGAGCTGGAAAAGCAGGTTCTAGGCTGAATTATGTTACTATCACTTTGGACACAACATTTTAACATCAGAGAAAAATGTTATAATAGAAAATTAAAAAGCAACTTTTCAAACCTAAATTTGAATTTGAAATATCAGTATAAATTCATGATAAATTCTGCATTTTAAAAAAATATGTGCATTTCTAGGTTCATCCACTGGAAAGACTTAGACATAATTATCAATTAAATAGCAATACGCACCCTTACAAAGGTTATAGTCTCTGAACACCACTTCCTTCTCAAGTGAAAATAGGACTTCCTTTCTTGTAGGAGTTGTGTCTTTGAGTTATCAAATAGTTGACATGAGAATAATTCTTCCAATAAGTGAAAAAACAATGAAAGGAATAGGAAATCACTGTTTTTCATGAATGTTTCATGCTACCCACTACTGGTTAACATAAAAAAGAAAAACAACAGCCAAACATTATGTGACTCCTAATAGAAAAATACAGTACAGTACTACCTACAAAGCACCCATGCCCCAAATATCAAAACTGAATCCCATCAAGTCTTTAGACCTAAGTACTAGTTTATCTAGTTTATAGGAAAAACATGAGACAAAGGAACAGATTAGAATAGCATCAGGGGATTGCAACCAGCAAAATGCAAACTGTGGGAAAACTTTATAGGACCCATGATCTGGCTTCTTCAACTAATAAATGGGAAGGAGGGAGGGAGAAAAAAAAAGAGAGAGAAAGGGAGAAAATGAAAAAAGAAGAAAAGAGCAAAGCAAAGGAAAGAGAAAAGGGAGGAAGACATAAATTAAAGGGGACTTGAGACCTTTCAACCAGAAAGAATGAGCAGTCCTTGTTTAGAGCCTGATTCAATCAAATCCAGTGAAGAAAAAAAAATTATGAAATACTAGGAGAAAATTGTATGCTAATATTAGAAGTTCTTGTATTTGGGATATAAGTAACAGTTATATATATATATATATATATACATATATATATATGTAATTTTTTTTTTTTTTTTTGGAATCGAACTCAGGAACCCTTAAACACTGAGCCACATCCCCAACACTTTTTTGTATTTCATTTAGAAACAGGGTCTCACTGAGTTGCTTTGGGCCTTGCTAGGTTGCTGAGGCTGGCTTTGAACTCACAATTCTCCTGCCTCACTCCTAAACTACTGGGATTATAGGCATGTGCTACCATGCCCGGCTTCATGGCTATATTCTTATAAAAACAAAAAAGGCACTCATTTTTAGAGCTTATATTGAAGTACTAAATGAAATTATTAGCATGAATTAAATACACTTTAAAGTAGTAAATTAAATGATAGATTTGACTGTAAGGAATCAATGGGGGAGAGTGGGTAGGAAGAGGAGAGGGATACAGAATTGGTCACGCATACATCATTTCTGAAGCTGATGATGGGTACATTGTGGAAGCAAGTGAGGTTTATACTATTATTATTACTACTTATACTATTCTCTTCTTTTTGTATGTTTTCAATTTTCCACAATAAAAACTTAAAATCTCTGTGACCAGAATGCCACCTCATCTGTCACTCCCAGATTCAACCCTTGACTGAGATGACTCTCACTTCTGTTACAAGAATGGTTGTCTCCTTTCTTTGTCGCTTTCCTCCCCAAGTCCATTCTCAGCACTGTGATCATTGTGCTCCAAACTCTGCAGTGACTCCTCAATGACTGTCAGAGTCCATCAGTACCCCCATGGCCTCTCCAACCTCATCTCCTGCCATGCTCCCTCATGACATCACTGCAGACACTACCTTCCTTGCTACTTCCTTCACACATCAGGCAAATGTCCTCTGAGACCTTCGCCCTGGCGGCTCTATCTATCTGCCTAGGAAGATTCCCCCCAGATACTCACAAAGTCTTTGAGGTCTACCCTGAATCACATGTAAATTTAGAAACTATTTTGCCCATTGTAATGGTTGATTTGATTGTAAACTTGATTGGATTAAGAAATGCCAATTAAGCGGTTTCTGGGTGTGTCCATGGGTGCCTGTCTAGGAATGATTGGCATGTGGGATAGTGAACTGAAGGGGAGACCCTCCCTAAACATGGGCAGCACCACCCAATTGGATGGAATAAAAGTTGGAAGAACAAGGAAGCAGATGCAGATGCAAGCTCGACTCTTCTTGATTGCTGCTTCCATCATCTGAGGATATTAGACTCTCCTCACTCTTCCAAAGCAGACTCTGCCAGCCATTCTCCAGGGAGTTTCCAGAAACCTTGGACTCAGAGTAGGGTAGTACTGTTGATTCTTCTTGTCCTGGGGCTTCCACCTCTTGGACTACGTAGCTACTGGTTCTTCCAGCTCTCTAGCCTGCAGATGGCCATTGTGAACTATCCAGCTTCTGGTCATAGAAGTCATTCTAATAAATCCCCTTTTTATAACCATACTTCCTGTTGATTCTGTTCCTTTAGAGAACCCTAATACACCCATCTTCACCACTTCCAATCTCCATTACCCTGCTTTACTTTTCTCTCCATAATGCTTATCACTTTCAGCTATAAAATTTGCTTATTTAGTATCCTTTTTGCATATCACCCCCGAGAAAGTCACTTAAGAGCAACAACCTTTGTCTTTTTTTGTCTACTGACAGATCCTAATACCTAGAATTGTGCCTACTATATAATATATGGTATAATACATATTTTTGAATGAATGAATTATCTATTTTGATGAGGATCACTTTCCTTTCCGATAGAAGGGATCCAATGTAAACAATCTGCCACACATGGAAAACTGCCCTCCAAGGATCTGGTGCTCTATGAAAGGCTCAGGTTTAGGCTCTGTCAGGTTGGGCCATTGGCAGTGGGCAGAGTAGCTTTGGCTAGCATATGCTTATGTAATTGTACCCAAATATAGCCTCCGCAACTTCCACAAATCCACCTGATACATGAGCCCTGGAATAACTGGAGTAACTGGAAAGGAAGGCTGGTTACCTAGGGCAGGTTACCATGTTCTCCTGAATGTTGAAATTCTTGCAGGAAGTCCACTGGTGAGTATTCATATCAGGCACAAGAATTCTCTTACTCTGCTTTGGTTCATTTGGAGAAGACTACCAATATGACTCTTTCCTAATTTTGCAATTTTGATCTTTCTAAACCCAACCACTTGGCTCTAATCACTAGTCACCACTCATAAACCAGAGTAAACCCCCAACTCTGGTAATCTCATCTTCTAGGCAAAGTGAAACCCTGGGACTAATCCCTCATCTCCACAGTCTCCAGGGACTCCCTGCTGCATGGGGCTACAGGGCTGCATAATGACCTCCACCTGATGCTGGCATATTTAAACCAAGGTAGATATTTTTCTATCTGTCAACTGGTCATGGGGAATTTACCACCAAGCCATAGTTGTGGGGTTAGAGAGCAGCAGAATATGAGTCAGTCATTGTTCATTCAATTCACTGTTGCTTTCAGGTTATGTCAGAGTCAGATCTGCCCACTGTGTCCACTTAGTGATGGAATGATCTTGAACATGTATGACTTTTTGGTTCTTGGATCAGGAACTTACAGTTCACAATGAGCAGGTCAGATCTCCGGTATCATGGTAAAGTGTTCAATGACCACCAGGATGCAATTCTAACCAAGAGCTTTCTTTAAAAAGAAAAAATAAAGATAGTTATTTTAAGAGGGCACAGATTTGCTTCAAAACTGTAGGGTATCCTCTCAAGGCTTGCTGCAGATTTTACACAACATCCTGAATAGCCACAGCACTCTTGGGTTTTTTCAATATGCTAGATTATAAAAGCCAAGGACAAAGCTGGCAGCACTGTAGCTCTAACAAGCTAAAGATCACTTGTTTGCTCAAGGGCCCACTCAGAGACAGTAGTTTTATGGGTTATTCAGTTATTGAGGCTGAACAGGGCAACCAAATGTTACCTAGAGGCCTTTGAAATGTTGAATTTCTTTCCTGAAAAAATGGCAAAAACAACTTAATTTTCCTTGAAAGCATGTTGCATAGGGCCAATTACATAGTAAAAACTAAGAGAGAGAGATTAATAAAACACAAATAAAAGAATTTGCTAATTTATAGCAGCAAAAAATCTGGATAGTTTGCTAAGAATAAAATACCAGAAATGGAAGAATAGAATTGTTTGGGATTAAGTAAATCAATATAGGTACACTTGGAAAAGATTCTGAATGCTAGTACCGGTTCAAAGATACAGGAGAAATCTTAATTCGTTACTTTCTTGGTGGATCAAAACCTGTACTCAACAGTGGTCTGAGATAAATTCAGTTGAGATAATAATTCCTTGACATAATATAGAGGAAGGATTCAAAGATTTATAGAGATGAATTATTGAAGTGAATTTATCACCCATTCACATATTCCTATGTTAACTAAGAGAACATTACTTTCCACATAACACTGAAAAATACTTTTATATTTTAAAAAATAAATACCAGACTCTGTGAAAAGCATAACAGAAACAGGTCAGGAATAAAAGTAAAGATGCTGCTACTGAAACCCATGGCATGGCTACCATAAGAGGAAGCAAGGCCAAGATGGCAATCAGAATACTACAACTGACGTTGGATAATGGGACCAACAGAGGCAAGCAGGTCTTAACTGTATAAATGGAAACAAACTCAAAGCCTGGCTTGAATCATCAAAGTCATGGGCACCCCTTTTCTGTGCCAATTAGTATGAGAGTCATGGCTCAGAGCAGACAATAGGATCTACTCTAGCTGACTGAGAAAGAAAAAGATTTAATGCAGGATATTGAGGGAAAGGCTAGAAGGTGAGGCCCTAGGCTGAGTGAGCCTCAGGGAACACTCCCAGAAACAAACTGCCAAACTGAACTGGCAAGAGAGCGGACACTGTCACCAGCTGACTCAAGAGCCATAGAGAACAGGAAGCCACTGCAACTGCCACTCAGCACCACAAAATTAGAGATGGACCAAGGAATTAGCTCAGAAGACTCAAAATGCTCACATCCATCACCCAGCTTCCAGAAGACACACACAGTCATAACATCATTACATTCAAAATGACTCTCAGTCTTGTAGATGGTCTCTTTAGTGAAGAGAGGCTACATACAGAGACCCTGGATGTACCCTTCCAGTCCCTGTTAAACAAGAAGGCACTCTAGAAAAGGCTGATTTTAAGAGAGCCATTCTTCAGTAATAATTCACAATAATTCGTTTAGAATGGTGTGTGTGTGTGTGTGTGTGTGTGTGTGTGTGTGCCCACACCTATGTACTCTGAGTATCACTAACAAAAATTGCAGACAGAAGAAGCATATTAAGATAGCATTGAAGAGAAGGTTCTGGGGAATAAGGTTGATCAACTTGTGTGTCCATGTACAAATATGGCATAATGAATTCCACTGTTATGTATACCATAACACTTCAATAAAAATTTTTAAAAAATACAAGATGTGTTTTTTACTATTATTTTTAGTAAGCACATAATAATTGTACATTTAATACATGTATAAAAGTGTAATATGATAAAAATCAAGGTAATTGGCATATCTATCACCCCCCTCCCCAATTTATCATTTCTTCATGTTAGATACATTAAAAATCCTCTCTGCTAATTCTTTAGAAATATATAATTGATTGTTGTCAACCATAGCTATCTTGCTGTACTGTTAAACATTACGAGTTATTCCACCTAATCAACTGTTTCCCTATACCCCGCTTCAGTTAACTTTTTGTAGCTGTGGCCAAAATACCTGAAAATAACAATTTAGAGGAAGGAAAGTTTATTTGGAGCTCATGGTTTCAGAGGTCTCTCAGTCCACAGATGTCTGACCCCATAGCTCTGTGCCTGGGGTGGGGCAGCACATCATGGCAGAAGGATGTGGCAGAGAAAAGCAGCTCAGGACATGATAACCAGGAACAGGGAGAGTGTTCCACTCACCAGGGAAAAAAATATAAATCCCAAAGGCACATCCCCAGTGGTCTACTTCCTCCAGTCACACCCTACCGGCTTGCAGATACCACCCAGTTAATCTATCAGTGGATTAATTCACTGATTAGCTTAAGGCCCTCATAATCTATTCATTTCACCTCAGAAAATTCCTTCATTATTCGCACATGAGCATTTAGAGGATGCCTCATATCTAAATCATAACATTCTTCTCCTGGTCCCCCAAAGCTCATGCCCATCTCACAGTGCAAAGTGTAGTCACAATCTCCTATAAGACTCAAGCAAAACTCTTAGCTGCAAGAGTAAAGATTAAAAGCAATTTGCATATATCCAATATATAATGGCACAGAGTAAACGTTTCCATTTCAAAAGGGAAAATGGGCATACAAAGAAGGGATGGGATCAAAGTAAGACTGAAATCCAGTTGGACAAACAAGTCTGTGGATTCATCTCCAGCATCTAGGGTACATAACACTGTGACACTCCTTCCAAAGATCTTGTGTACCCACTAACAATCCTCTCCCCAACCTCACCCTTCTCCGCCTCTGGCAAACACTATTCCACTCTCTACTTCTATGACGCCACTATTTTAGCTTCCACATAGGAGAATATACAGCATTGTTCTTTCTGTGCCTCCACATATTTCACTTAAAATAATGAACTCCAAGCTCATCCACGTTGCCACAAATCAGGATTTTCTTCTTTGTCTGGGTAAATAGTATTCAAGTGTATATAAGGCCATATTTTTTTATCCTTTCACCTATTTTTTATAAGTTTTATTTTACAATTTTTATTGGTACATGATAATTATACATGACAGTGAGATTCATTGTAACATATACATAATACATATACAGATACATAATATTTGATTAATTTCACTCCCCAGCATCTCTCCTAGCTATCCCGTCCTGCCTCCTAGGATGATTTTCCTCTACCCTCTGATCCTCCTTATATTTTTTGAGATCCCTTTGTTCCTTTTTTCTGCCTTCCATATATAAGAAAACATATGACTCTTAACTTTCTGAGTCTTGCTTATTTCATTTAACATGAACCTTCCACGAACTGAGTTTTTTAAGTTAAGAGATTCAAGTCCATGATGTGCTGCTTGTTAGCTTTAAGCTCTTAGACAAGTTGCAAATAACTTTCTGGGTTCAGTTTCCCTCTATGCAAAATTAAGGTACTATCTCCTTTGCATAGCTCTTGGGGGGACATTCCTGCCTCAGGCTCTGCACTTGCTGTTCCCTCTGCTACCATGCTCTTCCCCCTGGCAGCCACTGCTCACTACCACAACCTTCAGCACCTATTCAAATGTTACCTTTTCTGTGAGGTCTTCTGTGATCATCTGTTTAGGTTAGCAACCTGCCCAGCTCCCAACAATACCTCTCATCCAGATCCATATTTCTCAAAGTACACCAGAACCAAAGTATATTTTTTATCATGTCGCAAAAATACAAGTTCAAAACATGATTAAGAACTATAAATAGATTCTACATTTTGGGAGAAGCTGTAAAGTTACACTGTAAGCATATGGTATACAGGGAGAGAATTTATAGCCACTTTGCAACTTACTACATCTTAAAAATCAAATATAGCTTGAAAACAATTAGTTACAGAATCTAGATGTGCCCCTACCATGATCTTAATATCCTAACATTGAACTTGTTAGGAAATTTAAATTCAAGATGGCAATGTTCTGCAATGACAGAGAATGTAAAGCCATCATTACATCATTATCCAGCAATCAATCTATACTAAAACTTTAGATACAGAATGGCACAAACTCAGTAATAAAAAGGGGAAAACCATGAGTTAGGTAAGTTCCTGATGTTGGAAGCACAGAGAGATTAATACTTTATTTGATGAATAATATGGTGATCAGCCATACATGAAGTTTAGGAGGCACTATGTCACTATGGGTATAATTGTGAGTTTGGTCAGCTTTTTATTGCTGTGATACCTGCACAAACAACTTAGAGGAGAAAAGATTTATTTTGGCTCCTGGTTTCAGGGGTGTCAGTCCATGATCCATTGCTTTGATTCTGAGGTGAGGCAGAACATCATGGTGAAAGGGCACAGCAGGAATATACTTTCATTCATGGCAGGCGGAAGCACAGAAAAAGAGGGAAAGGGGCCCAAAGGACAACAAACCCTTCTAGGGCACACTCCCAGTGACTGTTACTCTCAACTAGTTTCCACCTGCCAGTAGTCTGTTAACCATCAATAAATTAATCCACTGAAGATCCCAGAGCTCTCATGATAAAATCGCTTCCCAAAAGCCCCACTTCTGAGCACATGAGACATTCCAGATCTGAACCACACAGAGTGTCTTCCAAAGGTACATGTTTGGAGGACTGGGGATATAGCTCAGCACTTGCTTTGCATGTGAGAGGCTCTTCAATCTTCAGTATCAATCAAACAATCGACCAATCCAAAGGTATGTACTGTCTTGGTCTGTAGGGTGGAGACATTGGGAAGTGCTGTATTTTGGGAGACAAGTCTCTCCCAAAGTGGGAGATCCTTAGGCCCTTAAGGGAGTACCCTTGGAAGATAATTTTCATGGGACACATTGGTAGTTCTCATGAGAGGATTAATAGAAAAGCCCAAGTTTGACTCTGCCCTTCCTCTCTCTGTTCCTGGCTCAGGATGTTCTGACACAGCTGTCCCTGCTGTTGTCATCTGCTCCCCTGACCACAACCAAGCCAATGAGGTGCTATGCCTTTGAACCTCCACAGCTGTGAGATAAATAGATGTTGCTTTTCTTTATAAGTTAGTTGCCTCATGTATTTCTTTGTAGTATAGGTAGTTTACTTGCAGCATGGTGAATTAAAAGGAAATAAATTGTTTATGTCATTCGCTGAGCAAACTTGGCCTCAGCTTCTTACCAAAGAACAAATAGTTGGACTTTTAGTGTACCATACAACCCATTTAAGCACGTCGACTACTTCTGAGATAAGCATTTGTAATTATCCAAAATAATGATCCTATTCATTGAAATCAATTTCCAGAAATAAAAAGGAATAGATTGAACTACATATCCCAAACTGTGGAATTGAAAAATGAATTCAGAAAGGAAAGATCTGAAAATAAACCAGTATAGTTGAATTTGCTTTTTTTCCAATTAATATTGATAGTGAGACTGGAGAGTACTCAAATAGAAATAATTGAGGAGTAAGGCAACACTGAAAAACAATATGGCAATGGAGGACTGCCAGAATTCTACAAAGAAGTTCTCCTAAATATAAAAACTATTGTGCAAAGTTCCTTCCCATGGTCAGAAGTGCCTACATTTGCAAATAATTGTTTGCCTTTATAAAACAATAAACTAAATATGGCAACCATTTGAAGGATACAAAGCTGAATCCTACATTGCATATACAATGTGAAATGTAAGTTCTGACACTGATTTCTTGGTGTAGAAGAGGAGATGTCAGGTTTCCAGTTCCCAAACTAAAAAGTAATGAATAATGAAGAAAAAACTTTATGTCTGCATTACAATTTGTACTTGTCAAGTTTTGATTGAAAATATAGTCTCTAATACATTCTTACATTGTTACAAGCATATCCAATAGTTCAGTTAAAAAAAGTAATTGAATTTTATTGCATTTTGGAAGTTGATTATTCTAACATGTCATTCCCTTCACTCTACATTGCTGATCTGGCTCCCATAGGCTTTGAATTTGCAAAGCCTATTTGAAATAGACTAAGTCAGATTAAAACAAATGCCAGGGGCACCAATCTATGAAAAGAAATCAAACCAGAATAAATCAGTAAAATGTGCACTTGCTGCGCTCCCATAAAATAAAGAGGACCCTCCAGTGCAGTTTTTTAAAATATGCCTTTCTAAAACGGGTTTTTGTTAAATACTTTTGTGATGTTCAGTTCAAGTTAAAAATGGACAGTCACAGATAGCATTCAGAAGTCATGTAATGCAGAGTTTAATGTTGTGTACTGGTGAATTGGGAATTTTACTTTAGTCTCTAAATTTTAAGTTCTTTTACATACAGCTTTCCAATAAATTACTGATTTGGAAAATCATGAAATCTAATGAAGAATTATAGTTTAAGATGTTTTATTTTGGAGATCCTTTTTCAAGACATTAACTCACTTTTAGCCAGCAGAAAGGAAGTAGTAAGAAAGTCAGTTACCACATTAAATGAAGTGCATGGAAAACAGCATCACCCCTTTCCCTTCTTGATAAGTATTAGGTGACTCCATGACTTTTGAAAGGGACCAGGGCAAGAGTAAAATGTGTGTGTGTGTGTGTGTGTGTGTGTGGTGTGTGTATACATATAATGATATATATATTATATATGGCTATAATTATATAGTTATATTAGAAATACAGAGTGCTCCTAATTCACTCCTATGTGCATTATCCTTCCTTATAAGAAGACCAAGGGACATTTATTCACAGGTTTGTAGGATGATGATGATGGTAATGGACTGCCTTCCACCTTAGCCCATGCTAACTTCCAGTTCTAGAATGACATTCCTTCAACTTTCATATCACTTCCACTAGGAAGCCTCTCCTGATTCCCCACCCAAGTCATTTTCCCTCCTACCAGAGCATTTTCATTCAGTGTATAATTCCATATTGACTGTTTGTCTCCCCTACTAGAATGAAAAGCTTGTTGAGTCTTGATTTCCACTATGTTCCCAGCATCTGGTTCTATACCTAGAATACAGTTATATAAATATCTGCCAAGATATACAATAATCTGCCAAGATAGTCCTGTAGCAAATTTCAGATTTTAGGACCTTAAGTGAAACATAGTCATATTATATAAGAAGAGTGTGATGAGGATATAATTTCCTCTTTAGCTCATCTTACTCAGATCAAAGGTTGTGACTTCCCCTGGGACAGATGAGTCAGGATATATTTTCATATATGTTAGAGATTTGAGTTGTCTTGTGACTGAGAAATTCATCATGGGGTGGGTCCAGCAGAGGCAGTAGGGAACAGGGGAGGATATTTCCTGAATGAATATTCTCCATCTCAGGGTGTTTCAGGTACATCCTTGGATTATGTGAATCTCAGGAGGACTTCAGTCTTGCCTGGTTTCTGGAGGCAGAGAGGATCAACCTTGATCTCCTGGAAAGACAGAAGCTAGAAAGTTTTGGAAATGTGACAGCTAAATTGGAGAAACTCTTCATACCATGATGTCAGAGCAACGCTTAAATATTTCACTTTCTGGATTGTCTTACACTGTGTAACATGGTATTTTTAAGAAAGATTGCTCTACTTCCGTCTTTCACATCATTATGCAAACATCTCTATTCAGAGAAGTACTCCTGCACTCAATTCTGTGAGTAGACAGTGTAGACACACGCTGCTTTGACAGTCTGGGTTGACCTGTCTTGTCTCCTAAGATCTACTCCTTCTCCGGCTGCTGGGGCAGGACTCCATGCTGCTGTGGGCATCCTTGCTGATCTTTGGTAAGTAATGGAGAGGAGTCTGGCCTGAGCCTCAGCCAAGCCAAAGGCCCCTCTTCTGGCTAGTGACTGTGGATTTTTTACTCCCTTTTCAGAAGAGCAGAATATGAACAAAGGAGAAGGTATTGATTTAATGGCATGAGGGAAATAAACAAAATTGATTTCCAAAAACGTGTTCCTCATCCACTTTTGCTTTCAGTTGCCTATGAAAAAGCCCTCTCCATTTTTGTTTTCATGTGAAAACAAACATACAAAAAATAACTAGATTCAGTTACCCCCCCACTAAATTGAGTTCATGAAAACCCAGATAAAAATACAATCTGAGATTCTAAGAACCATATATATCTAATTGTGAGCTGAGACAATTGATGCTCTGCTGAGAATTGTAATTTCCTTCTCTGTATCCTAAGATCAAACCTACTGTGACTTTGCAAAGACCATGAGAAGAGAAAAAAAATGAAATGGTTTCCTTCAAACACACCATCCCCTGCCCCTGCTTCTGTATTATTTGACAATATTTGTCCCCATGAGGCACTGAATTCCTAGTAGTTCACACTAGGGAATTTTAAAAGTCAGTCTGTGTACTTGTTAAGTGAATTTATCTTGCTCCAACTTGGATCCCCGGACTCTAACTTGGGGAAGATTTATAATTAGTGTGATATGTGCATCATGGGAACTCAGTAAATAGTGAACGGGTGAATATTCTCAGCATAGCATAGAGATGAGCACCTCAGAGAGTCGAGAGGCCTGGATATCTCAGCCTCTGCCCTCAAGAACTGACACTGATTAGAACATTGAAGTTCCAATGCCAGAACATTTGACTTGCCTATACAAGAGAAATATTACATACTGGATCATAGGATAATGGGTGATGATAACAATTGTTTCTTTCTAACTCCCATGTCCCAGACACCATTCTAAGAATATCCCATGTATTAATCTATTCAGTTCTGTAACAATCAATAGCCAAAACTGTTATAACTCAAATTTACAAATGAGGAAACGAAGGCACAGTAACTGTGGTCTCATGACTAATTCATGCAGCTAGAATTAGTGGTGGTGTCAGGATTCAAACCCATCATCTGACTTTGGACACTATGCATTTAACATTTACCCCATATTGTGTTTAATTATGAGCTTCAATAAGCTATGATAGTCAGTGTTCTGAGTCAAGAGAAGAGGGAGCTTGCTTCAGCCTAGAGACACCTGAGAAGGCTTCATGGAGGAGGTAAGGTTTCATTTAGACCCTAATGCATGGATGTGACTTGACTTGGTACTGAAGAAGAAGAACACTCCAGGCAAAACTATCACGGAGTCAAATTTCAGCAATAGCCCCATACATTTTTAAAAATAGGACATCAACCATTAATTGAGGACTTACTAATTTAATTCACTATAATAATACCATGAAGTCACTTTTATGGTCCTCATTTTTCAGAAGAGGAAACTGAGAGTTGAAAGTTTATGTGGTTTGCCCAGGGTTTACATGGCTAAAATTGAAACCAGGTTATCTGAGCCTATAACATGAGATTTGGGTCACCATGCTACTTGGCTCCTCTGAATAGGTGGAACTGCACGTATTTCTCTTCCTTTTGTTTGGAAATAGAATATAGCATGCAGGTTCTCAGGGAGAAATGGTTGGGGACACCTTACCTGTGTTGATACCTGGCTTTTTACTATTTTGCAGCTCCAGTCCATGGACAATTTGGTAAGTTCCCCTTTTCTTTTCTCTTTCATATCTCCAGATGTTCTAATAACTGTCCTCTATCTCTTGTAACAAAGACCACATTGTCTTCTTCATTTCTTCTCTGAGTGCTGCAGAGACATAAAAATATCAGTTGTTTCGGTGATTCTGATGCTAAGCATTAGAGTTTTTGGAAGTACTTTTCTCAGACCAAACTTGCCATTGTGTTGGATGAACATGGAAGACTGGGACACGTGTCACTGGAGTTCACAGTAGGAAGAGGCATCACCTCACCTGATGTGAGATTCTGGCCAAGCCTGATGTTGGAATGCGCAGAATTCTGAGAGGGAAAGACTTTTAAAAGTCATTATTACAAATTGGGAGACTGGAGCTCAGCTTTGCCCCTAACAATGTATGACCAATTCTCTGTAGACACTTTTTTCTAGAAATAGCTCAAATCGTGATGACTCTGAGCTCCCATCCATCCTGCTAGTCAGCAGGAAGTCCAGTCTGTCTTGTCTTTTCTTTCTCTCTTTCTTTCTTTCTCTTTCTTTCTTTCTTCCTTTCTTTTCTTTTCTTTCTCTTCTTTCCTTCCTCCCTCCTCCTCCCTCCTTTCCTTCCTTCCTTCCTTCCTTCCTTCCTTCCTTCCTTCCTTCCTTCCTTCCTTCCTTCCTTCCTTCCTCTTTCATGCTGGGATTGAACCCAGGGCCTTATGCATGCTAAACAAGTGCTCTACCACTGAGCTACAACCCAGCCCTTTCAAAAAAACAATTTTTTTTTTCCATTTTGAGACAGGGTCCAAGTTGCTGAGGCTGGCCTTGAACTGGCAATTCTCCTGCTTCAGCCTCCCAAGTCACTGGGATTATAGGTGCACACGGCTACACCCTGATAGAAAGTCCAGTGTTTTATAGGGAACTGTCTCACAGATGTTTGGCAACCACTGTGGAATTCCTTTCAAACACATCCTGCGAATTGCTGGTGGTTACCCTGTTTGAGTCAAGAAACCACAGCCCCCGGGTATACACTGTCTCCCTCTCAATGTCATGGACACAAACTATTTCCCTGCCAAAGTGAGATAGGATTGTAACTCAGCAAGACTTTGCTAATGTTTCTAGGATGAGGAAATGAAACAGAATGTCTTACATCAGTCACTTAGTGTGATTAATCTCAGAATTCAATGCCAAACCTCACAAAGGTCCTGACAAAGGGTCTCCTCCTGGTCACAGAGCCATTGCACACCAGATGGGCAGCTTACTTGAACCAAAGAAGAATCTAGTTGAACTTACCAAAGGAAGGAAGGTCTCCTTCCTTCCAGGAAAGTACCTGCAGCCAGCCCAAGTCCCCATTCCCTTGCCCCAAGATCTTCCTAGGAACATAACTGGTGGGGATTTCTACTTTCTTCAGGAGAAGCACAACTCCATTCCCAATGAGCACACAGGGCATTCTGTCCAAATATTTAAGAGACAAAACGTTTAATCTTTCTTATTGGTGCGTAACAGTAGAATTCATGGTTATACACAATAGTAGAATTCATTATGGCATATTTTACATGCATTTTACATAATTTGATCAATTTCATTCCCTGGTACCTTTCCTTCAGAGAAAAATTTTTTTCTTTTTTTGAGGCGGGGGACCAGGGAGTGAACCCAGGGGTAATTACCACTTGAGCCACATCCCCAGCTCTCTTTAATTTTCTTATTTTGAGACAGGGTCTTGCTGAGTTTCTTAGGGCCTTGCTAAGTTGCTGAGGCTGGCTTTGAACTCACTATCCTCCTGCCTCAACCTCCTGAGATTACAGGCGTGCACCACTGTGCCCGGATAAGAAAAAAAAAATTTTTGAAGTCTACAAAAACTCATGAATGTTTTACATTACCAAACAGAAACATTTAACCTCTTCATCTAAAACATGCATTCAAGTGACCTTACAGTTTTTTTTCCCCATAATCAGAGAAAAGTTATTTTCTTTTCATTTGGATATTATTAAAAGACTCATTTGGGAACTCCTTCCAGAAAAAGTTAAGAACATTTAATATCTCGAGCTTTAAAAAAGCAATTGCTTTGAAGTCTTTAACTGTGGACAGTTCCCCCTTAACTGAGCATGAAAAGGTAACAAGACAAGAATCAATCTAAAGTGATTCCACTTAAAATTGTATAGTAAATAACAGCACCCCAAAATTGAGATTTTATTTTTGAAAAATAAAAAAACAATTATAATTTGTTTTATTTTCCACTTCACAGAAGTTGGATTATCATAGGTGATTTGTAGAACAAGCATGAATCTACTATTGTTTTTTTTAAATGTGGCGTCTGTGAGAGCTCCAGACCTCCTGGCTGTGTTCAAGACAGGAAGGGGTATGGGGCAGCAGAGAAGGGAACTGAAGCTGTCAAAGAATTCCCAAGTGCTTCTGTCTTTCAACATAAAGGCAGACTTTCCCCCAGAACCTATTGCCTGGTGTACCTTAGCTTTATTACTCTGACATCTTTTCATCCAGACCTGGACGGTGTAGCTGGGAAGGCCAGTTGCTTTACTTTTTCAAACCCACTGATGGGCAGCAGTCTAGAGAGGGCATTAGGACTAACCTCCAGGAACCAGACTAGTGCTTTCTTTTTATTCATTTCCCCTTTTTCATTTTAACAGATCTTTCTTTATTTCACTCCTCAGTGCTGTCAGCCATCAGAATAGTGGTTCCATGTCACTTTTCCAACTTCATGAAATACTGCATCTTAGGCAGGATCTGAAATAGTAATCAAAAAATTTTCACTTGCACACCCATTGAAAGATTAGCTTACCAAACCACTTATCTTTAAGCAGGTCAGAGAATAATATTAAATTGAGAAGGATGTTTCTAATAATAATTTTCTTGTTAGCTTCACAATCTTAAAACTACAGGACTCAGAGCACTACAAATAAAATCTTCTCCCAACCCAGAAATCCTGGGAAAAACTTTATTATTTATTATTAATAAAGGAAAACACTTTATTATTGAATAAGTGTTAAATCAGAATGAAACGCACATCATAGACAAACCACTAAAAGATAGCAAAGACAGAAAGGAATTTTGTTCCTCTATTTTGGCAAGCAGATAATCCATACATACATGTTTTCAAGATAAAAAAATTTGGTCTTCAAAAAAAAGAAATTGACATATAGTTTATCTTAACTATGATAACCAGGAGGCACATGTTAGCTGATTGACTTTTACTATAGAGAAACAAACTTCTCATATTTTTATAACAACTGATAGTTTTGTGTTGGAGTCAGGTGAGCCCACCAGAGTTAGACTTAGTCTCCCACAGAAGCTGGAAGAAAAAGGTGCCATCTTCCCATATGCCATCTCCCCAAAACCAAAAAGGTAGCATGTCGTGTCCATGGCCCAGTTGGGTGAGGGCAGTGGGGTAGGCTGTGGAAAGGCCAAAGAAGGTACCCAGAGATGGCATATGAGACATAGGATTTATTGGGGAAGAGTTCAGTGACAGCTCATGAGGCTGAAGCAGGGGCATTGCAAGTGTGAGGCCAGCCTCAGCAAGTTAGTGAGATCCTGTCCCAAAGTGAAAAACAAAAAGGGCTGGGGATAATTCAGTGGTAAAGCACCTTGGGTTCAATCCCCAGTACCAGGGATGGAGACAGTGACTGCTCCAAGGGGAATTCATGGGTGACAGGCTGAACAGAGAGCCCCTCCATCAAGCAAGTGCCTCCTCTCCCTCTTACTGCTTTGCCCAGTGGTGACTGGCTCAGGAATGACGTGTACTCTTTCTACAAGGCACTCAGTTCCATAACTATCCCTACTCAGAGAGGGGTTTTATACATTAGGCTGCAGCAGCAGTGACATCTTCAGCATTAGTTTGCTTGTATGACCAGCATCTCAAGGAGCAACTTTCCCAGCATATATTCAAGAAAGTAGCTTTGGACAGATGGCACTAACTTTCCCTGGTTCCCAGTGTGCCTAAGAGAAAGCCAGGGTCCTCTAAAAACGTATGTATCTGTACTTTGCATCCCAAAGCAGCTATTGCTCCCTTGACTTGGCTGAGCTTTTAGAAAAAGGAAGGGAGCATTTGGGGATGGTATTTTACTGTCCCCCTGCCTTTTTTAGGGATAATAAATGGCACCCAGGACTTTCCTGAGGTTTCAGATTGGCCAGACTCTTGTTTAGTCAGTCATTATAAAGATTTATAAACATTCAAACGGGACAGGAAAAGAAATTCTAAAAGAAAAGGGAGAAATCTCTTCCCTTGTTTTCCACAGGGAGCATTAGATTTTGTTTTTTTTAAACTTGTTTTTACCCTATATTCTCCAAATCTGTCCATCCATGTTTCAAAGATCTCAGGGTCCAGTTTCACACAAGGTCAATATTTTCTTGCCATCAGAGTGTCTTTGAGGTTTAGAGCGTTGAGAGTACCTATCTCCCTGCAGTCTTACCCTTTGTAGCTGTCTAGAAGTATTTCATACCTCACACAGCAGCCTGCTCCCTGTTCTCACACCTACTTCTCATTGATATTATTACTGGAGTCCTAGGCCAAAGGCCTGACTCGGAGGATCCAACAAATCAGGTTCAGCCACTCACCCCAAAAACAAATAGAAAAGGAAATGATACAAAGCACAAAGGAACTTTAATCAGTGTAGCTACACTGGGAAGAGAAGTGGTTCATCCCCTTAGCTCTGTCTTCAAGGGTGTGGGAAGCCATCGTTATCTAGCAGAAACAGACAAGGTTGAGACATGAGACACAGAGGCCTGGCTTCTAGGAACTGGCAGCCAGGATGGCAAGTATGTGATGCTGCATGGGAGTGGTTCCCTGTCTAGTTCTATGATAGTTTCCTTGAGAAAGTGGCTCCCCTAACTCCACCACATCCTTTCATCACAGAAGTCCCTCCCAGTCCGGGCCCCTTTACCTGTGTGACTATAAATGAAAGAGAGTTGGGCTACTCCATGTTGTTAGAGGCGGATCTATCACGTCCCCTCTCATTTAAAAAGAGTGCTGGCTCTTGTGTTTTTATTGATTAGATAAGTTTATGAGTAATTGATTGATTGATTTTTTGATTGATTTTTTTAGATGTTGGTAGACCTTTATTTTATTCATTTATTTATATGTGGTGCTGAGAACCGAACCCAGGGTCTCACACATGCTAGGCAAGCGCTCTACCACAGCCACAACCCCAGCCCCTAATTGATTGATTTATAGCCAATATTGTCCTCCGGCAGTTAACACTTTTCTCATCCATGTGGGATGTGGCAGAAACCCCCACACAAGGCACTGACAATGACTTTGAGGCTTTTCAAGAGGAAAATGAAGGCAGAGCTAGAAGGTTTGCAGTGCTACCAAACATGTGACTTTGATCAGGTGTGGTCTGTTTCAATATTATCTCATTATTTCAGGATTGGTCAGGTCTGACCCTGACAGGTTAAAAAAAAATTGCTGTTGCCTGTCAGGGTAGCTTCAACTCATCACAGTTACTTACTGTATCAGATCCCATTCCTGAAATCAAAGGTGACTTAGAGCAAAGGAAATAGATGTAAAATGGAGGTGAGGATGCCAAGTCCTTAATACTCCTTTTAGCCACCCATCAAACATTTGCAGGCAGAAGTGAAGAGTTTAAGTCCTTGTTACAATATGAGTAGAAATACAACTTGGACTTTTTGCATACCAGCATAAGTGATCTCCAAATTTCTGTATTTCTTCCATATGTAAGTCCAGTCCCAATATATGCCAATGCTGCATATAAGGGGAGGGGGACAATTATTTTTACTTCAGCCCATCTTAGGCTCCTTGGCTGAGGCTGATATTTAATTGGTAAAAGATTAATAGGAGAAAAATTAAGCTTTAATTACATAAGTACCCATGGGAGCTCACAAAGTCAAGTGTGGCTCAAGCAGGCAGCAGATAACTGAGGCTTATATCATCTTAGGCTAAACAAAGTTAAAGGGGTTGGGGGTCGTGGAAAGGCAGAAACAAGTTATGGGAAGATGACCAGGAAAAGCATAGCAACAAGGGTTGTTTATTACAATTTGTTGTGCAGATCTAAGCCAACATTCCTCTACCGAGAAGGTCCAATAGAAGGAGATGCCTTTATGAAAGCAAATTTTCTTTAGGAAAAGAAAACATATGCCCTATTTTTAGAGTTTTCCTTATTTCTGGTAGTCCTCAATGGGCTTTTAGCTCAAAATATTCATATGCCAAAGAAGCATATTTTGGGATGGCATATTCTGGTACCCTTCATGCACACGCACACTCATCTTAGAGAGATCTCTGTAGTGTGAAGAGCCCTGGAGGGAGGTTCATGTGCTGGAGAAATGCAATGCTCAGTTATGTACCTGAGGACTTGGTCCACCTGAAAAGGTAAGAGGGTTTGTAAGCCTCCCATCATTGATCAATCATGAATGAATCCCACTAGAGTTGCCCTCTGAAAAGTCAGTCTGCTCCTGGAAACCTCTGAGCAGCCACTGCACCTGGGAGTAAGGTGAGCCCAGCTGGAAAACCTGCAACTTGGGGAAGCAGTAGTCCTCCCCAGCACCCAGGGGATTCTTCAAATCCTGGTTCTCCTGTCTATCCCACATGAACCTCTGTGACAGGGATTGCAAGGACCACCACTCAGATCATTTTCTTCTTCTCAGCAATTGCACCCAAACCTGTGATTTCCCTCCATCCTCCATGGACCACAGTTTTTCAAGGAGAAACAGTGAATCTGACTTGCAATGGATTTCATTTCTGTGCACCAGAGAAAACAAAATGGTACAGTGGACACACCAATAGAAAAGAAAGAGAAACCCCAGGAAATATCTTGCAAGTCCATGAACCTGGAAGTTACAGATGCCAGGTCCAGGGCTCACTTCTGAGTAACCCTGTAATCTTGACCTTTTCTACAGGTGAGAAAAAGGTGAATTGCTTAAAATCTTAGCTCTCTGCAGTTTTTAAGAATTAGGGTCCTTCCTTCCTTTCTATCCCTCAACTTCAGCTACTTTCCGTTTCACATTCTTCCTCATTGTCTGCAAATGTTTTTCACTTGAAATTCGAGTTTAAATGCTTAATATCAATCAGCAAACATCCCCACACATTTACACATTTACACAGTCAAGAAAATGAGTTTTGCTTTAGTCAATACAAAAAGGAAACTGTCTGAGATGCTACCCTGTAGGACTTTGCAGCTTTGTAAGGGAGAAATCACACACATGAACACGCTAAGCACAAAGGAGAAAGTGAAAAGCGTCATAAAGAAAGTTAGAAATTTCCAACCTCTGGCCTTTCATCCCTGCCTGTTCTGGTATCTGTCCCTTCTTCATTTCTATTTTTATCTCTGACTTACAAATGCTCCTATCTCTTCCTGTGCAGTTTTACCTCATTTCAACATAATGTTCTGGATCCCATTCACAGGCATGGCTCTATAGGGGGAGGTATTCACCACAGTTATCTAAGACAGAATAGATACAGCTAATCTCAGATCACAACCTGAACAGCAGGAAAATTTCCATAGAGGACCACATTCACTATTATTGAACCTAGACTTATGCCTCTGAAAATAATTATTCTATATAGCATTCCCCAATGGACCACCATAATTCCTTGTATATGTCTCCAAATGCCACTTCTTTGATAGCATCTGCTCAGAGATTCAGTGAGCAGATTGGTGTTGATTTTTGCTATATTATATGATGTCAGGGATTTTGATCACACCTTCTTTGGCTTTTCTTCTCCATATTAAAATCCTTACATTTTGAATCTGTCCTTAAAGGATTGAATAAATGTGTTTAGAATTTGTTTAGGTGTTGTATCTGAAGCAGGTCTCACTGATTGGGAAAGAAACAAATAGACTTTGTTCAGGAGATTAAATTCTGGTGGAGGGAGAAAAAACAATAAAGGCTTTGTCAATGAAGGGACACAGAGAAAGAAGGTGGTGCCCTGAATGATGATATCTTTTCTCTGTATTTTTTCCAGGATTCTTAATCCTACAGGCTCCTTATTCTGTGTTTGAAGGAGACACTTTGGTTTTGAGATGCCAGAAAAGGGGAAAAGAGGAGTTGACCTACATGAAATACACTTGGAATGGAAAAGTCCTTATTTCTAACAAAACCTTGGATCTTTCTATCCCCAGAGCAACATTAAATAATAGTGGCACTTATCAATGCACTGGATTTCGGAATGAAATTTTGATACTTAGCTCAAATAGAATATATATGGAATTCAAGGTAAATCCTTCATTTCATATAGATCCATTTAGTAATGTCAGGGTGGGCAAGTTGGGCATGTCAAGAGGGAATTTGTGTGGTATTGGAACTCCAAATACTGGAGAGGAGGCAGAAAAAATAAGAGTGATTGGACTTGAATAGACCTAGGAAAGAAAAATGTAAAAGACAGCTTGATACAATTATCTAGTTGTATGTCTGAAGTTTCCTGGGACTTAGAACCCAAGCCTATTTCTCCCCAAGTGTTAAATACTCTCGTGCTCCTACTTGATTCACCTTTTCTCTCTAGAATTATTTCCACGTCCAAAGCTGAAAGTCACAGCCTCTAAGCCTACAGAGGGAAACTCTGTAAACCTGAGCTGTGAAACACAGCTTCCTCCAGAGCGATCAGACACCCCGCTTCATTTCATCTTCTTCAGAGATGATAAAATCATCCTGTCAGATTGGAGCAATTTCTCAGAGCTCCAGATCTCCACCATCTGGAGAGAAAACTCGGGATCGTACAGTTGTGGTGCTAAAACAGTGACAAGCAGCATCCAGAAATTCAGCTTTCCCCGGAAGATCCTGGTACAGAGTGAGTAGCACAGCTGGGGGCTGGGTAGAACTGGGGCGTCTCCCCACTCTCTGGGCTCCTTCTGGACCTGTGGAGATAGAGACTATGGGAAAGAGAGTGGTTTTATCATTCTGATAGGGGCAGCAGGCTTAGATTAAGAAGTGAGGAACTGTAATAATAATAGGGAATTTCATTTCCACCTTTATTTCCCTAACAACTCAGTCTTCCTTTCAAACTCTTTTCATGTGGTGTGATACAGCTGATTGGTGGAGTTAGATTCAAGAACTGGGGTTTGGAAAAAAAAAGAAAGAAAACAAGGTTCTCTGTTATTGAGTTGGCAGATCTAGCCTGCCAGAACTTGGGGCAAACTATTTAGAAGACAATTATCCACCTCTTCCTAGCCAATAGTAAAAACAATGTACTGCCTGTGATGTATGCAGCAGAGGAGCTTATACATATAAAGATAAATACACTAAATACCATTTTGTCTATGTTACAAGTAATTGGAATTGGACTTGTATTTCTGTAGAAGAATTAGCATGTGTAAGCCAGGATGAAAAGAGGGTCAGGATTTTGTTGTTGTTGTTGTTCTTTTGTTTGTTTCTAAGGCAGGGTCTTGCTAATTTTCCCAGGCTGGCCTTGAACTTGCAATCCTCCTACTCAGCCTCTTGAGTTGCTGGGATTACAGGCATGTGCCACTGTGCTTGGTAATGAAAGAGCCAGTTTTATTAAACATTATAAGAAAAATGACTTACATTCTCAAAGAAATTTTCTTCTTAAGGGCCCCAAAACTTCTTCGTATGTTCTTTAAATTGTGGCCTATTTTTTCCTGATATTAAATAAAAATTGTCCATCAACCTAAACATATATATATGTCAAAATTATATACATATGTATATCATTATACAATTATATATATGTATATCATCTTGTCTTAGGTACCAAAGCAGGACTTCTGGAAACAGGTGTGGTCCAGCTTAGGGCCAAACAACCACTATTGCTATTACCTATATCTCAAAAATATTCAGACCATCAGCTAGGTCAGACAAAACTCAAATGCTTCTCCAGGAATGGTCTCTTTTTCTCTCCTGGGACATTGTGTATTAGGACAGAAAAGTTAGCACATTTAGTGACATTTTAGATTCAAAATCCACAGTCCATTGATCACAACACTATTATCTGCTAAGAAGTACACCTTAAAGTCACATGAAAAGTGACTCTGTCTAACACCCAATCCTGCCTTCCCCATACCTAGCCCTCAGTTTCTGCTCCTGTTCACGCAGGGGTCCCTGTGTCTCAGGTCTCCTTGGAGACCCAGCCCCAGGGGGCCAGGCGGTTGAGGGGGAGATGTGGTCCTTGTCTGCTCCGTGGCTGAAGGCACAGGGGTCACCACATTCTCCTGGCACAGAGAAGACACAAAGGAGAGTCTGGGGAGGAAAACTCAGCGTTCCCAGAGAGCAGAGCTGGAGATCCCTGTTGTCAGGGGAAGCCATGGCGGGGGCTTCTACTGTACAGCCGACAACAGCTACGGCCCCATCCAGAGCCAGGTGGTGAACATCATTGTGACAGGTAAGTTTCAATCACCACTGACCTTATTTATTCTCAGCACACTTCCTCAAACTAGGAGTGGGCATAGCCAACATTAGCTTTGTGACTCTCTTTATCTGACTACTTTCTCCATCCTCCCCTGTGATAGACAATTTCTTCCATTAGAATGTTAACAAACCAAGCAGTTCAGTGTAAAGTATTACAGTGAGGTAATGCTGGCCAGGAGCCATTTTGCCTCTTGGAGGTGATTTTGTATGTCTGTTCTCTGATCCACTATGTGCTCATTTCAAAGAGTAGCCTTATCTCATTAGCAGCATTGTAGGGTGGGCACAGCTCTGTTGCCTAAGTGTCACCTGTACTTCTTTCAGTAAATGATTCATTGCACATCTGATCAGTGTCCTCGAGGTGGACAGAACCAAAGGCATAAGGCAGTCCTTTGCTTCGTCCTGTAGGCCTAAGGGATTCTCAGCTACACAATTATATGCAGGAAACTTAAGTACAGTGAGCAGACACAGAGCCCAGCTTTGTCCCCTGAGCAGACAAACCTTGCTTTGGAATCCTATAGTTCTGGTTCACACCCTCCTGTGTACCCAAGAAGCCACAGTGGATCAAGCCATCCTCTCAGTCAACATCTTGGCACTAAGGAACTGGTTTCCACTGAGCTTCAGTTCCTTCCCTACCTCGAGTTCAGTACCTCCTTAGGCATTCAATAAATCTTCCAGGGAGGAGCTACTGGAAACTAGATTTCCTTGTTTTCCTTTGCAGCAAAACTCCTCAGAAGAGTTATCTCTACTCTCTCCCTTCACTTCTTCCATTTCTCTCAAACCCTCCCCTCTCAGACTTGCCCTACTCTACTTAAGTTACTCTGGTAACGTCACTAATGACCTCCATGGTGCTGAGGCAGGGCAATGCTCGGCCTCCACTTTACTTGATCTTCCTCCAGCTCTTGACTCAATGGATCCCACCTTCTTGAAATACTGTCCTTAACTTCTGGGGCACAACTCTTTCCTTTTCATCAGACACATTTTTTTAGGTTTCTTTTCAGAGCCTCATCACATTTCCAACTTGTATATTCTGGAAACTCCTAGGCTCTGTCCTCAGACTCTCTGTGCCAAGCCTTCCATCATCTCACCCAGTGTCATGGCTTTAAATGCACTTATGACTTCCAGGTACTAAGGACTCCCAAACTCAGCCTACAGCTAGACCTTTCATCGAAACTCAAGACCCATACACCCAAGTACTTAAACCAAGCACATCACAATTCCAATTAGCCTCTCAAATTTAACTCAAAAAACAAACAAAAAAATTAACTCTGAAACCAAACTCTTGATTTTCACCCGAAACAACATCAGAGGAAACACTTACGTCAGATCACATTACTCTTCTGTTTAAAATCCTCCTCTGGCTTCCCATCTCTTTCAGAATGAGAACCAACATTCTCAAACACACCAGGCCCTGCAGAGCTAACCTTCCTGTCACTTTGACTGCATCTCCCAACTCTCTCCCATCTCCTTCACTCTGGCCACCCTGACCCTCTGTTTCTTCCTTAAATTTCCCAGGAACACTCTCCCCTCAGGCCATTCGCATTGCTCTTCTTTGATATCCAGGGCTCTACCCTACTCTTCTCAACGAGTCCCTCCCCAACCATGCTTTACAACATGGCAGCCCTTCACCTCAGCAGTCCCTTCCCCAGTCCTGCTTGAGTCACCCTCCACAACACTCATCACAACTATCATGCCATGCGCACCCTTGTTCCTTGGTTGTCTTCTTCACTCCTCTTATGTTAGCCTCCTGACAGTGGGTTCGTGTTCTGACCACTATTGTATCCCACATGCCTGGAACAGTGCTTGGCTCAACTCAGTCATTCAATAAATACTTGTGGAATGAATGAATTTTTCATATATCATCTCTGTTTATTGTAGTAAGAGTCTTAGAAAACAAAAACCTTATTATCTACATTCTACAAAAAGGGAAAGTGAAGCTTAGAGAGGTTTTGTTATGTGCATGTAGTCACAGAGTTTTACATGGCAGCCCAGATTTGAACCTCTGAGACAGACAGCAATGCCAAAGTTCTCCAAAAGCCATGCTGTCAAGTACCTACACTGTCAACCATGCTAAATAAGCAGGGAACTGTACTATTTATATAAGCAGTCAGCTCTGGTAGACAGAGCCATGAACCTGAACAGCTTAGACTGTGGCTCTGGGAAAGGGTGACTATGCTAATAGCCCAGTTGCTGCTCAATTTTCTCTTCAACTCCCTTGAGGCAAGTCCTGTGATCAAGTGGGGGCCCTCTCAGGTCAGGGGACTGATGTTCTCCCAGAACTAGGTGCCACAGAAGGAGTTGCATCTCGGTCTTAGAACAACTTCAGGACCTGAAACATTGGGTGTAATTCCTGGCAGAAAAGGACTAAGACTGAGTGGATGGCATTTCAAGAATCAGTTTCGGGGAAGAGAAGAGGGGTTAGGAAAGCCAAAAGCCACCAGAGCATACCTAAAGACTCCCGAAATCCAGAGTGACTCTGAAGGTAGGAGGTGTTGCTTCTCCAGAAAGTCTCCTGTACTGACAAGTTTACCCAGGGAGCTGAGGTAATAATCCTGGAGGAGAGCAGTAGTAAATCTATTGGTGATTGACACTCAAGTGTAAAATTACTCTCCTTGCTTTGGGGAGGGTTAAGGTAATGGAATGGATTAGGCTTCTCTGATCCAGGGAGTGAGCCAGTTACTTCACACATGTAATTTCATTTTCCTCTCACAGCCTCCCTGCAGTTCTGGGCTTGACAGTTTTTTCATATACTAGGGAAACATCATCTCAGAGAGTTAGACAGATGGCAAGAATGCAGTTGATGTTTGATGAAGTGAGATTTCCTTCTAAATCTTTCACATTTATGGACTTAATGCAAAATCTCTCTGCTTAGAAATAGAATTTATAGCAGGAAAAAAATTCTGCAGTAGGCCTAAGATGGGTTGTCTGGGGCAGCTCAGGTCACCATAATAAAATTCCACACTGAGACCAGGGTTGTAGCTCAGTGGTAGAGCAATTGTCTAACATGCTTGAGGCCCTGGGTTCAGTTCCTAGCACTACAAGGGGAAAAACACCTCATCATTTAAAACAATTCCATAGACTTACTGGCTTAAACAACAGAAATTTATTTTCTCAATGATTTATTGGCTGGAAGTTTGAAATCAGGGCATCAATAGGGTTGGGTTCTGTGAGGGTTCTATTTCTGATTTGCAAATGGCTGCCTTCTTGCTGTATCCTCACATGGCAAAGAGAAAGACAAAGACAAGAGCAAGCTTTCTAATGTCTCTTCTTAGAAAGGTATTAATTCATCATGAGGCTCCCCACCCTCATGGCTTCATTTGAAGTTAATTACCCCAAAGGCCAGTGTTCAAATACCACCACCTTGGGGTTAGAGCTTCAACATATGAATTTTGAGGGGACTTACTGCAAGGGTTGAGGTTGACTGCTATGGTGCTATATGGAAGCAGGCTTAACCTGTGGGGTTAAGAGCTAATACTTAGGTAGATAGAACACTTACATTGTAGGCACTGTTTGTTCAAAGTGTGGAACACATATTAGCTCACTTAATCTACCAACAATAGTGCATAGATGCTATGGTCCCTGTTTTAGTCAGCTTTTTCGCTGTTGTGACTTAAGACTCAACCAGAAGAATAGTACAGGAAAATTTTATTTGAGAGCTCATGGTTTCAGAGGTCTTAGTCCATAGAAGGCCAGCTCCTTCCTTGGGGCTGGAGGTGAGGCTGAATATCATGGCCGAAGAGTGTGGCGGAGGGAAGCAGCTCACATCATCAGGAAGCAGAGAGAGTCCACTCATCATATACAAATATACACCCAAAGCCATGCCCCAATCCCTCCTCCTCCAGCCATACCCTACCACTTCATTTACCACTCAGTCAATCCCTATAGGGAATTAAATCACTGACTGAGTTAACGTTCTTACAACCCAATCATTTTTCCTCTGAACCTTCTTGCATTGTCTCACAGTGAGCTTTGCGGGGACATCTCACATCCAAATCATAACAGTCCCCATTTTACAAATGAGAAAACTGAAGTACAGGAAGATTAAATTATTTTCCCTAGCCTCACAGCTAGTAAGTGGAAAAGGTGAAATCCTAACTCCATGATCTGGTTTTAGAATCCTGGGCCTTTCTAAGACAAATTTCAATTCCTTCCTCAAGAGTACCATTTCTTCTAGGTTGTTGGGTTATCAGAAAGGAGGGATAATTTGCTTTCTACCCATTAAACCTGAAATCCCAGGCCTGATTCTGATTTTGCTCAGGTAGATGCCCTAATAGGCAATGGGGAAAGATTCAATACGGGACACAGTGGCCAGTCGGCTCTGCCCCCGGATTTCTTTCTCCTACTCTCCAACCATCTGGTTCAACTGTTGTGATAAGGATGCTGCCCCTGAACACTTCTTATAGATGAAACCACTCTTAGATCAAAGGGCAGTTTGTTATTTTCAGGATGGGAAAAATAGAGACAGAAATTTCTCCTGCTGGCCAATGGCCATTTTGTTTCAAGAATCGTAGCTCAAATAATTGGAAATTACTGTTAGCATTTTTATTGTTCTAACATTAGGGTGTTCTCTGTTTAAATCTGAGACACTTATCATGTCTGAATTTGGCTTACCTGGGGACCTAGGATCTGTGTAAAAAGCACCACTGCTACCCCACACTTTGTCTTTCCATCCTGCTTTTGCTTTCTAGCCCTTATAAAATTGTTTCTTGTCTGTCTCCCCTCAGTAGATCATAAACTCCAAGAAGACAGGGTCTTTGCGATCATATTCTGCTGTATGTTCAAGGTTTAGATCTGTGCCTGGCACCTGCTGGGCATGTTTGTTAGGTGATGGAAGAACTGAATGAAATCTCTCTTGCTGTAGATGACAAGTTAGGCAAAAGAGCCATATGGAAAATCAGAAACACAACAACTAACTTGTTGTATGTATATTTCCCATATTTTCTGTGTCACTCCATCCTGGGCCACACGCGGTGAGTTCTTCTGGCCTTACCTTGGCCCATAATTTCTTTTCTACCGTTCCCCCCCCCCATAATTTCTTGTGCCTCTTCCCCTCCCAGCCAAGTTAAGGAAAGTTCCAGGATTGGAATGCATGGCCATTCCAAGCCCTGAGCCTCTCCTTGCTGGGCTCACATGGGCTTCTTTTCCCTTAGTGACTGCCCACAACAGGAATGCCCTCATCGCTGGAGGAGCCACTGGGGGACTGCCTCAGCATTCTTCTCCTGCTTGGGACCCTGCTGTTTTTCTACCTGGCACTGGAGGAGATCAGGTTTGTGTTCTTCTCTGGTCTTTGCTAGGGTTCCTTCCTGTCCCTGCCTCAGACACCTCAGCTTTGGTCGCCTAACTACCAAGCTCACTCCCAAGGTCTCCTCTAGGGCAGTTCCCCAAACAGATCAGTGCGTGACAGCTGCTTAGACCTAGTCTATTCTACTAAGTCTCAAGTGGAAGGAAGGACAAAGAGAATCTTTAATGAATAAAGTTTCAAAACTGTCCTTAACAGTTTTTGAGGGCAGTTTCTTTGGTTCATACAGATAGTCCAACTAGATCATTCAGACTGACCCAATCTACTATAAATGGATATTCGAACTAAACTGATGAGCTATGAAGAAATGACAGAAAATAGAAGCTGGCAGGTTTCTACTCCGAGGCTTCCTTGGCCATCTTGGCTTGAACGCTGCCATTTTGTGCTCCAGTGACCTTGCTCTCCACTGGTCCGCCTCCCCTACGTGGGAGAAGGCCTCCCCCACGTGGAGAAGGCCTCCCCCAGGCACTTCTACCATGTGCTTCCAAAGCCCTCTGGCTCAAGGACCAGGTCAAGTAAGTTTTAGATGGCAGAAACATGGGATAAAAGACAGGTACAGAGCTGGGCACAATGGCTCGTGCCTGTAATCCCAGAGACTCGGGAGGCATCACAAGTTCAAAGTCAGCCTCAGGGATTTAGCAAATTCCTAGCACTTAGTGAGACCCTGTCTCAAAATAAAAAAAATAAAAAGAGCTGGGGAGTAGCTCAGTGTGTAAAGCCTCCTGGGTTCAATCCACAGTACAAAAAAAAAAAAAAAAGACAAGAGAAACATTTTTGGGGTCTAGAAAATTACCCACATCCTACAAACTCTTTCTCTTAATTCAAATTCAATTTTGCTGTCCAGATCCTTGGGAGAACTTCCACATACCATGTTTTGAGCTGGATGTGGGGAGCTTTGGACCTCTGACAAGTGTTAACATGCTTGAGTCAGAGCCTCAGTTTCCTCTGGACATAGCCACTGGTGTTGCTTGAAGTCTACTCACAGTCACTATTTTACAAGAGTGATGATTTGTTTATATTTAATATTTCTTGAGCTGTACTAACACAACCTTGAATCTACTAAAGTCTCATATGATTGCATATGTAAACCCAGGAATTGTGTAGCCACTGGCCCCAGTAAGTTATATGCTTTGTTCCATCCCTTTTCACAATATGTTAATAAGAATCAGGGACTCAGCCAGTGTTTGAATGGTGTCTCTTTCTGGAGGACCTCTCTTTAGGGACTCATGTATGTAAAGTCTGAGAAAGAGCTCCCTCTGCTGAAGTGAGGTGCCTTTGCTTTATTTTGCAGGACGATGGTTTCTGGACAGCTGAAGCCAGGGTGAGCCTTAACTTCTGCAAGTGCCTTTTTTGCGTCCCAAATACACAATATGCAAAAACCATGGGTTGAAAAATTAGGTTCAAGTTATGTTTCTTGGAACTCTGTGGCTAAATTCTTCATTTTATATTCCTTGACTCAGTCAAAAATGTGCTTCCTAAAGCTATTCTGTCAGTTAAAAATTACAAGTATAGCAAAAAAATAGCTTTGCATATGTTCGGATTGATTTCTTATTTGAAATTAATGCACTCATCTTAAAGGATGATACCAAAGATTATATATTTTCTTAGGTTGGCACAAAATATTTCCTGTACAAATAGCTCTAGAGTTAGTGTATTATTAAATATGTGTACGATAGTTAGATTCTAGATTTTCTACAAATGTTCTAGATTTTCCATCGAGACTTATATTTTTAATACTCTATTTTCTCCCAGATATGCAAAATATATTACTTAGACTTTGTGTTCTTAACTTCAGTTTGGAAAATATGATCCTCTTCTATGTCAGTATTTCAGTCTATAGGTTATTCCCAGGAACTGAGCTTGGATCATATCTAATTCCTTCTTGAATTTCCCAGACATAACAATGTGAAGACATTTAGTTACTACTTCCTGATGAGAAGGCCAGTTTTTATCCATTCTGTCTATGAGACAATTATTGTTAGTATGATGTCAAAGACTTTGATCTTGTCCAGGGTAGACTTCCCTTACCAAAGCTCTCTGGTTTCTTTCAAAAGAACAATCCAGCTTAATATAGACATGTGGAAGCTTCAATTAAAGCTTCAGCTATTGACTGCTAACTTCTCTCCAACCCAATTTTTCCACAACCTCCACCTAAACGTCTCACCCTCAAGCATGTTGGAATGCTCCAAGGATTCTCATGTGTTTTTGTCTCATAGGAGCCCTCCCACCCCGGACATGGGAGAGCCTTTCCTTCCATCTCCTCTGCCCAGATGGAACCACAGATCTCCTGTGACAATGGTGAGGTTTCCCCTTATAAGAAACTGCTCCTGGACTCTGCCAGGGAAAGAGAAATTGCTCTGAGCCCCTGGAAATGTCACTCATCTCCCTACAGTACTCTGGAGTCAGATATGCCCAATGAATAATCACTTCATTGTGTGACCAAGGAGAGTGGAGGGGATGCTTGGGAAGAGGCATCTGCAGAAACATAACAGACAGAGACAGGCTAGCAAAGTTGTCTTTTCTTTCTAGTGCACCCCAAGAAGGAGACTTGGTATATGCTGAGATTCAGACTATTCCGCAGGGAGAAGAAGGAGAAGGTATGTTTTGGGGAAAAGATTATGGCTGCAAAATGTACTAATTCATTCAGCAAATATTTATCTCTCATGTGCTAGGTGCTATTATAAGTGTGGAGAGTTGATCAGCAAACAAGGTGGACACAGATCCCTACACTGTGTTGCTTAGATTCTAAAGAGAGAAGATAGATATGACAATACATTCTGTATCTTTGCTGATGATCAGAACAAAAATTAAGTATCCTTCTGATAAATATTATGATCTCAATGGTTTGTGTACTAAGGTTGCCTTTAGGTCTGAATGAATGAATATTTGCAACATACCTACTACTATGGTAGGCATTGCACTGAGAACATTTATATATAAAACATCAAATACAAATTTACAATGGAGATATGTCCTGATGCACTTATTGTAAATGGAGAATATTTTAAGTTGAAAGCATATTTAATTCTGCCCTATCAAACATCAAGCTTAGCAGTCATTCTATGGTGTACCCATTGTTTACTCTCCTGCTTTCATGACTGAATAGGGGCTGTGGCTTCCTGTCACTGTCTAGCATCACAAGATCATCTCATGGGGGATATAACTAGTTCAGTGGTAGAGCACTTGCCTAGCATGCATGAGGCCCTGGGTTCAATCCCCATTATTGACAAAGGAGTATCATACCACATATCACTAGCCCAGGAAAAGGACAAAATTTTAAATCTGATGTATGGTTTCTTCTGTGATTTTTGCATCATTGTAAGGTCAAATGATTTTAAGTAGGAGTCAGTGTCTGTCCCTCTACCCAGGCCCTGGTCTCCACAGATGATGATAGATAGAAGATAGTTTTTTACTGGATGCTGAAAAATGGGAATTTTACATTAATTATTCCTTAATTACTGTTGAATTTGGGATTTTGTTCTGGACCAAGTTAAGTTACTTGGTGTGATTGGATCCTTTTAAGGCTTGCTTTTAAGCTTTATTATGGCGGATGCCAAACAACCTTATAGAAGGTTAATCTATCCCTAATACTAAAACAACATTTCTGAGGATTCTGCCACGGTTGCTCCATGTATCACAAGATCTACACTAGCATCTGGTATTATTTTGCCTGTTCCTTTTTAACTATTTTTACCCCACCCAAGATAGTTTCCTTGCTCATATGCACTATTAATATTCAGTCAAAGACTTGAGGCTACATACCTGTCTGGAGATCTCTGGAGCTTTCAATCTGCATTGCTGCTCTCTGATACTCTGTCCTGTAAATTCTAGCTACAGAGTTGTTAAGGACTATTAGTCTCTGCCACTTGAAGTCAGAGCCAGTCTGTTAGGGCTCTCCAACCTGTGGTACAGAGTAGAAACTGCCTCCAAGTGGCAAGACCAGGCAACTGCAGGACTCAGCTGTCCACTTGCTTTCTGTTATGTCTCCCAGTCCTGTACTGCCCATTATCAAATGCCTGAAAACCATTGCATTATCTGGTTTTTGTTTCTTTTTTTCTGATGGTTTAAAATGGAAAAATAAACATAGTCTTGTTAGTCCCTTTTGGCCAAAATGAACAGTCCTACTTCATTTTCTCGAATCTTATTCAGATCCCATTTCAAGACCCTCTAATGAGTGGAGATCTGCTGTTAGGAAGACATGACTGTGGCCTGTTGCAAACCTACAGTCCACTGTGGCTTTCTCAGGTAGAAGTTTTTTATTTTTTCCAAATAAGGGAAATCACTTCACAGTTTCTAAGAGGAATCTCTGAAGGCTCCTTCACCAGACTGGAGGCTTATAAAATATCAAAACCCCTTTCCCTAAACACACACACACACACACACACACACACACACACACACACACACACTAACACTCCCGATAAAATTTCTGGGTAGAAACTCATTGCACAGAAACTGATCTCTCCTTCTGAAGAAATCTGTTCAACAAATTGTTTTCTCTCCATACTTCCTTGATTTGATTAACACAGGCTCTTAGAGTCAAAGAAACAAACAATATTTTTTATAAATCTAAATATGGCATCTCACCTGGGAATTTAAAATCTCAATTATCTTTATGCCGAGTGGGAATTTCATTTGTAACCTAATGTTTTTTTTTTTTTTTTTGAGTTGACTTTTTTTTAATTAAAAATCATAAATTTACATAGGGTAATGTTGCTTGATTCATTCTGTTATTTTTTTCCCTCCCCCCCCCCCCCCCCCACCCCTCTTTTTCCCTCTATACAGTCCTTCCTTCCTCCATTCTTACCACCCTCCTTATCCCTAACCCTAGACCTAACCCTAACCCTAACGCTAGCCCCTCCTACCCCCATTATATGTCCTCATCCGCTTATCAGCGACATCATTCGCCCTTTAGTTTTTTGAGATCGGCTTATCTCACTTAGCATGATATTCTCCAATTTCATCCATTTGCCTGCAAATGCCATAATTTTATCATTCTTCATGGCAGAGTAATATTCCATTGTATATATATGCCACAGTTTCTTTATCCATTCATCAACTGAAGGACATCTAGGTTGGTTCCACAATCTGGCTATGGTGAATTGAGCAGCTATGAACATTGATGTGGCTGTATCTCTGTAGTATGCTGATTTTAAGTCCTTTGGGTATAGGCCAAGGAGTGGGATAGCTGGGTCAAATGGTGGTTCCATTGCAAGCTTTCTGAGGAATCTCCATACTGCTTTCCAGAGTGGCTGCACTAATTTGCAACCCCACCAGCAATGTATGAGTGTACCTTTTTCCCCACATCCTCGCCAACACCTATTGCTACTTCTGTTCTTGATAATCGCCATTCTAATTGGGGTGAGATGAAATATTAGGGTAGTTTTGATTTGCATTTCTCTTATTACTAGAGATGTTGAACATTTTTTCATATATCTGTTGATTGCTTGTACACCATCTTCTGTGAAGTGTCTGTTCATTTCCTTAGCCCATTTGTTGATTGGATTATTTGTATTCTTGGTGTAGAGTTTTTTGAGTTCTTTATAGATTCTGGAAATTAGCACTCTATCTGAAGTATGAGTGGCAAAGATATTCTCCCACTCTGTAGGCTCTCTCTTCACATTACTGATAGTTTCCTTTGCTGAGAGAAAGTTTTTTAGTTTGAATCTATCCCAGTTATTGATTCTTGTTTTTATTTCTTGTGCTATGGGAGTCCTGTTAAGGAAGTCTGATCCTAGACCAACAAGGTGAAGATTTGGACCTACTTTTTCTTCTATAATCTGCAGGGTCTCTGGTCTGATTCCAAGGTCCTTGATCCATTTTGAGTTGAGGTTTGTGCAGGGTGAGAAATAGGGGTTTAATTTCATTCTGTTGCATATGGTTTTCCAGTTTTCCCAGCACCATTTGTTGAAGAGGCTATCTTTTCTCCATTGCATATTTTTGGCACCTTTGTCTAGTATGAGAAAATTGTATTTATTTGGGTTTGTGTCCATGTCCTCTATTCTGTACCATTGATCTACCTGTCTATTTTGGTACCAATACCATGCCGTTTTTGCTACTATTGCTTTGTAATAGAGTTGAAGATCTGGTATTGCGATACCCCCTGCTTCGCTCTTTCTACTGAGGATTGCTTTAGCTATTCTGGGTTTCTTATTCTTCCAGATGAATTTCATAATTGCTTGCTCTATTTCTGTAAGGTACATCATTGGGATTTTTAATTGGAATTGCATTGAATTTGTATAGCACTTTTGGTAGTATGGCCATTTTGACAATATTAATTCTGCCTATCCAAGAACATGGGAGATCTTTCCATCTTCTAAGGTGTTCTTTAATTTCTCTCTTTAGTGTTCTGTAGTTCTCATTGTAGAGGTCCTTCACCTCTTTTGTGAGATTGATTCCCAAGTATTTTATTTTTTTCGAGGCTATTGGGAATGGGGTAGTTTTCCTAATTTCTCTTTCTGAAGATTCATCACTTATGTATAAAAATGCGTTGGATTTATGGGCATTGATCTTGTAACCTGCTACTTTACTGAATTCACTTATGAGTTCTAAGAGTTTTCTGGTGGAATTTCCAGGTTCCTCTAAATATATAATCATGTCATCAGCGAACAGGGATAGTTTGAGTTCTTCTTTTCCAATTCGTATCCCTTTAATTTCTTTGGTTTGTCTAATTGCTCTGGCCAGAGTCTCAAGAACGATGTTGAATAGAAGTGGTGAAAGAGGGCATCCCTGCCTTGTCCAGTTTTTAGGGGGAATGCTTTCAGTTTTTCACCATTTAGAATGATATTAGCCATGGGCTTAGCATAAATGGCCTTTACAATGTTAAGGAATGTTCCCACTATCCCTATTTTTTCTAGTGTTTGAGCATGAAGGGGTGCTGTATTTTATCAAATGCTTTTTCTGCATCTATTGAAATAATCATGTGATTCTTGACTTTAAGTCTATTAATATGGTGAATTACGTTTATTGATTTCCTGATGTTGAACCAACCTTGCATCCCTGGATGAAGCCCACTTGATCATGGTGCACTATCTTTTAATATGTTTTTGTATGCGATTTGCTAAAATTTTGTTGAGAATTTTTGCGTCGATGTTCATTAAGGATATTGGTCTGAAATTTTCTTTCCTTGATGAGTGTCTGGTTTAGGTATCAGTGTGATATTGGCTTCATAGAATGAGTTTGGGAGGGTTCCCTCCTCTTCTATTTATGGAATACTTTGAGAAGTATTGGAATGAGCTCCTCTTTAAAGGTTTTGTAGAACTCAGCTGAGAACCCATCTGGTCCCGGACTTTCTTTGTTGGTAGGCTTTTGATGACTTCTTCTATTTCAGTACTTGAAATTGGTCTATTTAAATGTTTATGTCCTCCTCGTTCAGTTTAGGCAATTCATATGTCTCTAGAAACCTGTTGATGTCTTCGAAATTTTCTATTTTGTTGGAGTATAGATTTTCAAAATAGCTTCTAATTATGTTTTGTATTTCAATCCTGTCTGTTGTGATATTTCCTTGTTCATTCCGAATTTTAGTGATTTGGGTTTTCTCTCATCTTCTCTTTGTTAGTGTGGCTAAAGGTTTATCAATTTGTTTATTTTTTCGAAGAACCAACTATTTATTTTGTCAATTTTTTGTATTGTTTCTTTTGTTTCAATTTCATTGATTTCAGCTCTGAGTTTAACTATTTCCTGTTTTCTACTACTTTTGGTGCTGTTTTGTTCTTCTTTTTCTAGGGCTTTGAGCTGTAGTGTTAGGTTGTTTATTTGTTGAGTTTTACTTCTTTTATTAAATGCGCTCCATGAAATAAATTTCCCTCTAAGTACTGCTTTCATAGTGTCCCAGAGATTTTGATATGATGTTTCTTTGTTCTCATTTACCTCTAAGAATTTTTAAATTTCCTTCCTAATATCTTCTGTTATCCATTCATCATATAATAGCATATTGTTTAATCTCCAGATGTTGGAATAGTTTCTGTGTTTTACTCTTTCATTTATTTCTAACTTCAATCCATTATGATCTGATAGAATACATGGTAGTGTCTCTATCTTCTTGTATTTGCTAACATTAGCTTTGTGGCATAATATATGGTCTATTTTGGAGAAGGATCCATGTGCTGCTGAGAAGAAAGTGTATTCGCTCTTGGTTGGATGGTATATTCTATAAATGTCCGTTAAGTCTAAATTATTGATTGTGTTATTGAGATCTATGGTTTCTTTGTTCAATTTTTGTCTGGAAGATCTGTCCAGTGGTGAGAGAGGCGTGTTAAAATCACCTAGTATTATTGTGTTATGGTCTATTTGGTTTCTGAAATTGAGAAGGATTTGTTTGACATACATGGATGAGCCACTGTTTGGGGCATAGATGTTTATGATTGTTATATCTTGCTGATTTATGCTTCCCTTAAGCAGTATGAAATGACCTTCTTTATCCCTTCTGACTAACTTTGGCTTAAAGTCCACATTATCGGAAATGAGGATGGATACTCCAGCTTTTTTGCTGAGTCCATGCGCATGGTATGTTTTTCCCCATCCTTTCACCTTTAGTCTATGGGTATCTTTTTCTATGAGGTGAGTCTCTTGCAGGCAACATATTGTTGGATCTTTCTTTTTAATCCAATCTGCCAGTCAATGTCTTTTGATTGATGAGTTCAGGCCATTAACATTCAGGGTTATTATTGAGATATGATTTGTATTCCCAGTCATTTGACTCATTTTTGTTTCTTGACATGACCTGGTTTCTCCTTTATTTGGCTATTCCCTTAGGCCAGTTCCTCCCGTTGCTGATTTGCATTGTTGTTTTTCATCTCTTCCTCACGGAATATTCTGCTAAGTATGTTCTGTAATGCCAGCTTTCTTTTTGTAAATTCCTCCAGCTTTTGTTAATCATGGAAGGATCCTATTTCATCATCAAATCTGAAAGTAAGTTTTGCTGGGTATAAGATTCTTGGTTGGCATCCGTTTTCTTTCAGGGCTTTCAGGGTAAATGTTGTTCCTGGCCCTTCTAGCTTTTAGGGTCTGGACTGAAAAATCTGCTGATATTCTTATTGGTTTCCCCCTGAATGTAATTTGATTCTTTTCTCTCACGGCCTTTAAAATTCTGTCTTTATTTTGTATGTTAGGTATTTTCATAATAATGTGCCTTGGTGTGGGTCTGTTGCAATTTTGTATATTTGGAGTCCTATAAGCCTCTTGTACTTGGTTTTCCATTTCATTCTTCAGATTTGGGAAATTTCCTGATATTATTTCATTGAATAGATTGTTCATGCCTTTGGTTTGTTTCTCTAAGCCTTCCTCAATCCCAATAATTCTTAAATTTGTCCTTTTCATGATATCCCATAATTCTTGTAGATTCTGTTCATGATTTCTTACCATCTTTTCTGTTTGGTCAACTTTGTTTTCGAGATTAAATATTTTGTCTTCAATATCTGAGGTTCTGTCTTCCAGGTGTTCTATCCTATTGGTTATGCTTTCTATGGAGTTTTTAACTTGGTTTATTGTTTCCTTCATTTCAAGGATTTCTGTTTGGTTTTTTTTTTTTTTTTCAGTATCTCTAATTCTTTATTGAAATGATCTCTTGCTTCCCGTATTTGCTCTTTTAACTGTTGATTGGTACGATCATTTAATGCCTGCATTTCCTCTTTCATCTCCTGGTTTGCTTCCCTGATTGTTTTAATTATGTACGTTCTGAACTCTCTTTCTGACATTTCTTCTGCTGTGCTGTCATTGGGTTTTATTGATATAGTATCTAGGTTTGTTTGGGACATTTTCTTCCCTTGTTTTCTCATATTGGTCAGATGTCAGTGGGACTCTGTGATATTGCACATTTCCTCTATTGGCTTATAGTGTCCCTGTAGATTTCCAGTGTATCACCTCCCAGCCTTCAGTAGCCTGAAGTCTTGGAGTAACTTGATAATGCAGTGCTTCTGAAGAAAGCTCCCCCTAGCACGCTACTGGTTCCACGGAGAGAGACCTGGAGAGGTCTCTGGCTGCCCTGCCCTGATCCCAGAGGCTGCTTGCGGGTCGGAGATCTCCGTTGGCTTGGGGACTTGTTGCTGGCTCTGTGTAGAAAGGCTCTCACTGGGCGGTCTGCTCTGAGAAGCTAGCCTAGAAAGGCGCTTCCCTCTGGAGGGAGCCGGGCTGCTTGGGGAAGTCCCTGGATGCCCTGTCCTGGTCTCTGAAGCAACCTGCGGGTGGGCCGGAGCTCACCTCGCGCTGGCTCAGGGACTTGGAGCTGGTTCTGTGCAGAAAGGCTCTCACTGGGGGGCCTGCTTCGAGAAGCTGGAGAATCTGGCCCTGTGGGGGGAGCCCACCACCGCCGGAGTGCTCAGGGCTGCCTGGGGGAGACTCCAGCTGCCCTGCCCTACTCTAGTAAGCCGCCCGAATCCGGGCCTGCCGCCTGGGCCGAGCTTCACCCAGTGGGGGAGACTCACCCCGTGGTTCTATTTTAGTCTGAGTCTCTCGATGCCTCCCCTTCTTGAATCCTGGGTTCTGGAGCGACTGGAGATGCAGTCACCCTCTAGTCCACCATCTTGGATCACCCCGTGGAAAAAGCCTGCGGCCGGAGGTGGACAGGGCCGCCTGGAGAGGTCTCTGGCTGCCCTGCCCTGGTCCCAGAGGCTGCTTGCGGGTCGGAGGTCTCTGTTGGCTTGGGGACCTGTGGCTGGCTCTGTGTAGAAAGACTCTCACTGGGCGGTCTGCTCTGAGAAGCTAGCCTAGAAAGGCGCTTCCCACTGGAGGGAGCCAGGCTGCTTGGGGAAGTCCCTGGCTGCCCTGTTCTGGTCTCTGAAGCAACCTGCGGGCAGGCCAGAGCACGCCGCGTGCACTCGTAACCTAATGTTGAACCTGTTTTACAAATGAAGTACATAAGATTCAGAGAAGTTAAATACATTCCCAAGGTCACAAAGCCAGTAAAAGTCTTCTATCTTGGTTTAATATTTGCTGCTAGTACAACCTATTCCTGTGTTTGACCAATAATGTATCTATCACCTGATCAGATGCTTTGTCTGTCTCTTTGCTCCCTGAGCCACCCCATTAGTCATGACTCTCTGAAGAGTAGAATTAGAACTATCAGGTTGATTGAATGCATCTATCTTACAGAGTTACCTCAATTATCTTGCTGTTCTTCACTCTCTATCCTTAATATATTGTCCAAAACAGCATTTTCATTAATAGATTGGTTATATTTCAGGCACTTGATGTATTAGTGAACTGTAGAAAACCCTCTTCACTTGTGTCTCCAGGTTTTCATAAAGGCCCTGAAGTCATAAGCAAAGCTCTGTCCATTTAGGGGGGAAAGGGTGCACA
Source organism: Sciurus vulgaris (assembly GCF_902686455.1). Classification (NCBI taxonomy): domain Eukaryota; kingdom Metazoa; phylum Chordata; class Mammalia; order Rodentia; family Sciuridae; genus Sciurus; species Sciurus vulgaris. Next base: position 118,287,465 of record NC_136461.1, on the reverse strand, counting down.
ATTGTTACCACTTCATTAACAATATCTGTCATCCCAAAAGGTGTATGGTGGGGCTGGGGAGATAGCTCAGCTGGTAGAGTGCTTGCCTTGCAAGCACAAGGCCCTGAGTTCGATCCCCAGTACCGCAAAAAAAAAAAAAAAAAAAAAAAAAAAAAAGGTGTATGGTAAGAACATGGTGAAATGGAAACTTCAGTTGCCTCAAGATACATCTCCTTTTCAGGTTCTATCTCTCCATAAGATTAGTATGTTAATCTAATGATTTTACCTTTTTCCCTGAGACTCTTAAATTCTAATATTCATGATCCATCAAAAATATATCTGCTAAACTTTTCTTTCTCTGTGACTCCACCTCTTAAAAAATCATGGCAATAAAATCAAGAGCTAGAACATGCTAATGTGAGAGTGTTCCTCGTTGGGCATATGGAGAGTTTAATGAGAACTCGCCAATCCATCAATGACAGTGAGGTGGATATACTTCAAGTTAAGAGTACTAAGAATTAAATTAAGAGAAAAATAATCTTTTGACATCTGGTAGAAGAAGAAGTGAAGTTTCTTCATGTGATATTGAGGGAGGGAGAACTTTACAGATCAATGAAGCTTGAGAAGAACTTGCAGAGGGCTTAGTTAAAAAAGGTAAAGTACCTAATGTTATGCATAACTAATATGACATGAACCAATAAAAAAAGAAAGAAAGAAAGAAAAAGAAATGGTAGAATAGAAAATCAAAAGATATGTTGGGGTGTAGAAAACATGGACAGGGCCCAGTGACCCCTAGATTCTGGAACTAAGTTGGCAGACTGGGTTCTAAGTGAATTCTTATGCCCATGGTTCCCTTTTCCTCCACAGCTAATACCCCCCGGATACATCAAGAGGACAAGGTGAGCCTCATATCCCTCTATCACTATCACCTCCAGCCTTTTGCCTCCTCTCCCTTTCCAGTTCTTCTTTTATCTTCTTTCCATTGCAGCATGCCTTAATTGTCTACTCTGAGGTGAAGACACAGCTGCCAGTTAACTCAGCTGAAAAGATCAGCTCTAAGGATGAAGATGTAGCAGAATATTATGAAAATGTCCTACTCAGGTGACTTCACCCTATCCAAAGCACCAGGCCCAGTGCAGTCCTCCAGGTCCTTGGAGCAACCAACAGACCCAGCTTTCCCACCCTTCTCACCGTATGCATGCACTCCCAAGAATTCTAATTTATTCACCCTGAAGCAGTGATGGAATAACCTCTGAAAGTCTTTGCTAAAATGACTGGTTCTTCTCCAGAGTTAGGAGAAGACTCTGTGCACCTATGCTGGGCCTGACCTTATGTGTTCCCCAGGATCTGATTTGGGGAAGAGGAATAAGGTGAGAGAAGGAATGCTTTTGAAAAACAGAAATATACATTTTAGTGAATTAGGACTTGCACAAAGATAGAAAAGACTGAGCAACCTGGGTCTCTTTAATGCCTTATGATTCTATCAGTGGAGAATCATCAACACCCTTTGGTGTATCTGTGAGCAGTTGTACAGGTGCTGCAGAGACCATGAATCACCCCTTCTCACCTGCCTATAGTTTGCACTGTCAGGATTCAGTTGAAGATCAAAAGATCCACATAAAATAGTTTATGGAGACAGGAATTTTTTTTAAAGATTTTAAAAACCTTACAAAATCTTCAGGAGAGCTGGAAAAGCAGGTTCTAGGCTGAATTATGTTACTATCACTTTGGACACAACATTTTAACATCAGAGAAAAATGTTATAATAGAAAATTAAAAAGCAACTTTTCAAACCTAAATTTGAATTTGAAATATCAGTATAAATTCATGATAAATTCTGCATTTTAAAAAAATATGTGCATTTCTAGGTTCATCCACTGGAAAGACTTAGACATAATTATCAATTAAATAGCAATACGCACCCTTACAAAGGTTATAGTCTCTGAACACCACTTCCTTCTCAAGTGAAAATAGGACTTCCTTTCTTGTAGGAGTTGTGTCTTTGAGTTATCAAATAGTTGACATGAGAATAATTCTTCCAATAAGTGAAAAAAACAATGAAAGGAATAGGAAATCACTGTTTTTCATGAATGTTTCATGCTACCCACTACTGGTTAACATAAAAAAGAAAAACAACAGCCAAACATTATGTGACTCCTAATAGAAAAATACAGTACAGTACTACCTACAAAGCACCCATGCCCCAAATATCAAAACTGAATCCCATCAAGTCTTTAGACCTAAGTACTAGTTTATCTAGTTTATAGGAAAAACATGAGACAAAGGAACAGATTAGAATAGCATCAGGGGATTGCAACCAGCAAAATGCAAACTGTGGGAAAACTTTATAGGACCCATGATCTGGCTTCTTCAACTAATAAATGGGAAGGAGGGAGGGAGAAAAAAAAGAGAGAAAGGGAGAAAATGAAAAAGTAAAGAAGAAAAGAGCAAAGCAAAGGAAAGAGAAAAGGGAGGAAGACATAAATTAAAGGGGACTTGAGACCTTTCAACCAGAAAGAATGAGCAGTCCTTGTTTAGAGCCTGATTCAATCAAATCCAGTGAAGAAAAAAAAATTATGAAATACTAGGAGAAAATTGTATGCTAATATTAAGAAGTTCTTGTATTTGGGATATAAGTAACAGTTATATATATATATATATATATATACATATATATATATGTAATTTTTTTTTTTTTTTTTTTGGTATCTGGAATCGAACTCAGGAACCCTTAAACACTGAGCCACATCCCCAACACTTTTTTGTATTTCATTTAGAAACAGGGTCTCACTGAGTTGCTTTGGGCCTTGCTAGGTTGCTGAGGCTGGCTTTGAACTCACAATTCTCCTGCCTCACACTCCTAAACTACTGGGATTATAGGCATGTGCTACCATGCCCGGCTTCATGGCTATATTCTTATAAAAACAAAAAAGGCACTCATTTTTAGAGCTTATATTGAAGTACTAAATGAAATTATTAGCATGAATTAAATACACTTTAAAGTAGTAAATTAAATGATAGATTTGACTGTAAGGAATCAATGGGGGAGAGTGGGTAGGAAGAGGAGAGGGATACAGAATTGGTCACGCATACATCATTTCTGAAGCTGGATGATGGGTACATTGTGGAAGCAAGTGAGGTTTATACTATTATTATTACTACTTATACTATTCTCTTCTTTTTGTATGTTTTCAATTTTCCACAATAAAAACTTAAAATCTCTGTGACCAGAATGCCACCTCATCTGTCACTCCCAGATTCAACCCTTGACTGAGATGACTCTCACTTCTGTTACAAGAATGGTTGTCTCCTTTCTTTGTCGCTTTCCTCCCCAAGTCCATTCTCAGCACTGTGATCATTGTGCTCCAAACTCTGCAGTGACTCCTCAATGACTGTCAGAGTCCATCAGTACCCCCATGGCCTCTCCAACCTCATCTCCTGCCATGCTCCCTCATGACATCACTGCAGACACTACCTTCCTTGCTACTTCCTTCACACATCAGGCAAATGTCCTCTGAGACCTTCGCCCTGGCGGCTCTATCTATCTGCCTAGGAAGATTCCCCCCAGATACTCACAAAGTCTTTGAGGTCTACCCTGAATCACATGTAAATTTAGAAACTATTTTGCCCATTGTAATGGTTGATTTGATTGTAAACTTGATTGGATTAAGAAATGCCATGATTAAGCGGTTTCTGGGTGTGTCCATGGGTGCCTGTCTAGGAATGATTGGTATGTGGGATAGTGAACTGAAGGGGAGACCCTCCCTAAACATGGGCAGCACCACCCAATTGGATGGAATAAAAGTTGGAAGAACAAGGAAGCAGATGCAGATGCAAGCTCGACTCTTCTTGATTGCTGCTTCCATCATCTGAGGATATTAGACTCTCCTCACTCTTCCAAAGCAGACTCTGCCAGCCATTCTCCAGGGAGTTTCCAGAAACCTTGGACTCAGAGTAGGGTAGTACTGTTGATTCTTCTTGTCCTGGGGCTTCCACCTCTTGGACTACGTAGCTACTGGTTCTTCCAGCTCTCTAGCCTGCAGATGGCCATTGTGAACTATCCAGCTTCTGGTCATAGAAGTCATTCTAATAAATCCCCTTTTTATAACCATACTTCCTGTTGATTCTGTTCCTTTAGAGAACCCTAATACACCCATCTTCACCACTTCCAATCTCCATTACCCTGCTTTACTTTTCTCTCCATAATGCTTATCACTTTCAGCTATAAAATTTGCTTATTTAGTATCCTTTTTGCATATCACCCCTCGAGAAAGTCACTTAAGAGCAACAACCTTTGTCTTTTTTTGTCTACTGACAGATCCTAATACCTAGAATTGTGCCTACTATATAATATATGGTATAATACATATTTTTGAATGAATGAATTATCTATTTTGATGAGGATCACTTTCCTTTCCGAGATAGAAGGGATCCAATGTAAACAATCTGCCACCACATGGAAAACTGCCCTCCAAGGATCTGGTGCTCTATGAAAGGCTCAGGTTTAGGCTCTGTCAGGTTGGGCCATTGGCAGTGGGCAGAGTAGCTTTGGCTAGCATATGCTTATGTAATTGTACCCAAATATAGCCTCCGCAACTTCCACAAATCCACCTGATACATGAGCCCTGGAATAACTGGAGTAACTGGAAAGGAAGGCTGGTTACCTAGGGCAGGTTACCATGTTCTCCTGAATGTTGAAATTCTTGCAGGAAGTCCACTGGTGAGTATTCATATCAGGCACAAGAATTCTCTTACTCTGCTTTGGTTCATTTGGAGAAGACTACCAATATGACTCTTTCCTAATTTTGCAATTTTGATCTTTCTAAACCCAACCACTTGGCTCTAATCACTAGTCACCACTCATAAACCAGAGTAAACCCCCAACTCTGGTAATCTCATCTTCTAGGCAAAGTGAAACCCTGGGACTAATCCCTCATCTCCACAGTCTCCAGGGACTCCCTGCTGCATGGGGCTACAGGGCTGCATAATGACCTCCACCTGATGCTGGCATATTTAAACCAAGGTAGATATTTTTCTATCTGTCAACTGGTCATGGGGAATTTACCACCAAGCCATAGTTGTGGGGTTAGAGAGCAGCAGAATATGAGTCAGTCATTGTTCATTCAATTCACTGTTGCTTTCAGGTTATGTCAGAGTCAGATCTGCCCACTGTGTCCACTTAGTGATGGAATGATCTTGAACATGTATGACTTTTTGGTTCTTGGATCAGGAACTTACAGTTCACAATGAGCAGGTCAGATCTCCGGTACATCATGGTAAAGTGTTCAATGACCACCAGGATGCAATTCTAACCAAGAGCTTTCTTTAAAAAGAAAAAATAAAGATAGTTATTTTAAGAGGGCACAGATTTGCTTCAAAACTGTAGGGTATCCTCTCAAGGCTTGCTGCAGATTTTACACAACATCCTGAATAGCCACAGCACTCTTGGGTTTTTTCAATATGCTAGATTATAAAAGCCAAGGACAAAGCTGGCAGCACTGTAGCTCTAACAAGCTAAAGATCACTTGTTTGCTCAAGGGCCCACTCAGAGACAGTAGTTTTATGGGTTATTCAGTTATTGAGGCTGAACAGGGCAACCAAATGTTACCTAGAGGCCTTTGAAATGTTGAATTTCTTTCCTGAAAAAATGGCAAAAACAACTTAATTTTCCTTGAAAGCATGTTGCATAGGGCCAATTACATAGTAAAAACTAAGAGAGAGAGATTAATTAAAAACACAAATAAAAGAATTTGCTAATTTATAGCAGCAAAAAATCTGGATAGTTTGCTAAGAATAAAATACCAGAAATGGAAGAATAGAATTGTTTGGGATTAAGTAAATCAATATAGGTACACTTGGAAAAGATTCTGAATGCTAGTACCGGTTCAAAGATACAGGAGAAATCTTAATTCGTTACTTTCTTGGTGGATCAAAACCTGTACTCAACAGTGGTCTGAGATAAATTCAGTTGAGATAATAATTCCTTGACATAATATAGAGGAAGGATTCAAAGATTTATAGAGATGAAATTATTGAAGTGAATTTATCACCCATTCACATATTCCCTATGTTAACTAAGAGAACATTACTTTCCACATAACACTGAAAAATACTTTTATATTTTAAAAAATAAATACCAGACTCTGTGAAAAGCATAACAGAAACAGGTCAGGAATAAAAGTAAAGATGCTGCTACTGAAACCCATGGCATGGCTACCATAAGAGGAAGCAAGGCCAAGATGGCAATCAGAATACTACAACTGACGTTGGATAATGGGACCAACAGAGGCAAGCAGGTCTTAACTGTATAAATGGAAACAAACTCAAAGCCTGGCTTGAATCATCAAAGTCATGGGCACCCCTTTTCTGTGCCAATTAGTATGAGAGTCATGGCTCAGAGCAGACAATAGGATCTACTCTAGCTGACTGAGAAAGAAAAAGATTTAATGCAGGATATTGAGGGAAAGGCTAGAAGGTGAGGCCCTAGGCTGAGTGAGCCTCAGGGAACACTCCCAGAAACAAACTGCCAAACTGAACTGGCAAGAGAGCGGACACTGTCACCAGCTGACTCAAGAGCCATAGAGAACAGGAAGCCACTGCAACTGCCACTCAGCACCACAAAATTAGAGATGGACCAAGGAATTAGCTCAGAAGACTCAAAATGCTCACATCCATCACCCAGCTTCCAGAAGACACACACAGTCATAACATCATTACATTCAAAATGACTCTCAGTCTTGTAGATGGTCTCTTTAGTGAAGAGAGGCTACATACAGAGACCCTGGATGTACCCTTCCAGTCCCTGTTAAACAAGAAGTCACTCTAGAAAAAGGCTGGTTTTAAGAGAGCCATTCTTCAGTAATAATTCACAATAATTCGTTTAGAATGGTGTGTGTGTGTGTGTGTGTGTGTGTGTGTGTGTGTGCCCACACCTATGTACTCTGAGTATCACTAACAAAAATTGCAGACAGAAGAAGCATATTAAGATAGAACATTGAAGAGAAGGTTCTGGGGAATAAGGTTGATCAACTTGTGTGTCCATGTACAAATATGGCATAATGAATTCCACTGTTATGTATACCATAACACTTCAATAAAAATTTTTTAAAAAATACAAGATGTGTTTTTACTTTTACTATTATTTTTAGTAAGCACATAATAATTGTACATTTAATACATGTATAAAATGTGTAATATGATAAAAATCAAGGTAATTGGCATATCTATCACCCCCCTCCCCAATTTATCATTTCTTCATGTTAGATACATTAAAAATCCTCTCTGCTAATTCTTTAGAAATATATAATTGATTGTTGTCAACCATAGCTATCTTGCTGTACTGTTAAACATTACGAGTTATTCCACCTAATCAACTGTTTCCCTATACCCCGCTTCAGTTAACTTTTTGTAGCTGTGGCCAAAATACCTGAAAATAACAATTTAGAGGAAGGAAAGTTTATTTGGAGCTCATGGTTTCAGAGGTCTCTCAGTCCACAGATGTCTGACGCCATAGCTCTGTGCCTGGGGTGGGGCAGCACATCATGGCAGAAGGATGTGGCAGAGAAAAGCAGCTCAGGACATGATAACCAGGAAACAGGGAGAGTGTTCCACTCACCAGGGAAAAAAATATAAATCCCAAAGGCACATCCCCAGTGGTCTACTTCCTCCAGTCACACCCTACCGGCTTGCAGATACCACCCAGTTAATCCGTATCAGTGGATTAATTCACTGATTAGCTTAAGGCCCTCATAATCTATTCATTTCACCTCAGAAAATTCCTTCATTATTTCGCACATGAGCATTTAGAGGATACCTCATATCTAAATCATAACATTCTTCTCCTGGTCCCCCAAAGCTCATGCCCATCTCACAGTGCAAAGTGTGTTAGTCACAATCTCCTATAAGACTCAAGCAAAACTCTTAGCTGCAAGAGTAAAGATTAAAAGCAATTTTCATATATCCAATATATAATGGCACAGAGTAAACGTTTCCATTTCAAAAGGGAGAAAGATGGGCATACAAAGAAGGGATGGGATCAAAGTAAGACTGAAATCCAGTTGGACAAACAAGTCTGTGGATTCATCTCCAGCATCTAGGGTACATAACACTGTGACACTCCTTCCAAAGATCTTGTGTACCCACTAACAATCCTCTCCCCAACCTCACCCTTCTCCGCCTCTGGCAAACACTATTCCACTCTCTACTTCTATGACGCCACTATTTTAGCTTCCACATAGGAGAATATACAGCATTGTTCTTTCTGTGCCTCCACATATTTCACTTAAAATAATGAACTCCAAGCTCATCCACGTTGCCACAAATCAGGATTTTCTTCTTTGTCTGGGTAAATAGTATTCAAGTGTATATAAGGCCATATTTTCTTTATCCTTTCACCTATTTTTTATAAGTTTTTATTTTACAATTTTTATTGGTACATGATAATTATACATGACAGTGAGATTCATTGTAACATATACATAATACATATACAGATACATAATATTTGATTAATTTCACTCCCCAGCATCTCTCCTAGCTATCCCGTCCTGCCTCCTAGGATGATTTTCCTCTACCCTCTGATCCTCCTTATATTTTTATGAGATCCCTTTGTTCCTTTTTTCTGCCTTCCATATATAAGAGAAAACATATGACTCTTAACTTTCTGAGTCTTGCTTATTTCATTTAACATGAACCTGTCCACGAACATGAGTTTTTTAAGTTAAGAGATTTCAAGTCCATGATGTGCTGCTTGTTAGCTTTAAGCTCTTAGACAAGTTGCAAATAACTTTCTGGGTTCAGTTTCCCTCTATGCAAAATTAAGGTACTATCTCCTTTGCATAGCTCTTGGGGGGACATTCCTGCCTCAGGCTCTGCACTTGCTGTTCCCTCTGCTACCATGCTCTTCCCCCTGGCAGCCACTGCTCACTACCTCACAACCTTCAGCACCTATTCAAATGTTACCTTTTCTGTGAGGTCTTCTGTGATCATCTGTTTAGGTTAGCAACCTGCCCAGCTCCCAACAATACCTCTCATCCAGATCCATATTTCTCAAAGTACTTTTTACCTTCTGGAGAGTTCTTATTTATCTGATTGCTCCACCTACAACTGATGGTCTACAAGGATGGGGATTTTGATCTGTCTTGTTCACTCACTCATGTATTCCCAGTGCCTCTTTTCAGAAACCAACACACAGTAAGCACTTAAGTAACATTTGTGAATTATGAGGATTATAAAAAGCAATAAATGTAAGTGCCCAGTAATGAACTTCTCTCATATAAGTACTCAATACATGTGAATTGATAATATTAACTCACATTTTGTAACTCAACAAATATTTATTGAGAACTTAGTATATATCAAACACAAAGATTGGTCAGAAAAAGTGTCTCTTCTTAAGAAGTTTCCAAAGCAGTTTACTGAAAGAGATAGATACATTAAAAAAATTACTTTCATAGGACATAGTAAAAACATTAGATGTGTACTTAGCCTGTGTGTTAGGAAAAATAACACTAATAGTTATAACTGATGACCCCAGACATCTCAAGAGCTCTCCAAAACAAAATACTCACTCTTGCATCCAGGCTGAAAGGCATGGTTCTGCTCCACAGAGTCATTCTGGAACCCAGGGTCCTTGAATCTCATAGTGACACTATGGTCAGGGTTCCAAATTCTCTGCAAAAGAAAAGAGTGTATGAAAAGTGACCTAAGAGAGGCATGCATTAATTCCTCCCACTTCCCATCTGCCAGAACTTAGCCACAGTTCCTGCCTAATTCAGGGGTAGGTGAGAAAAATGGTGGAGCTATAGCTCAGGAAAAAGCAGAGGATACAGATCAGATCAGCATCCTAGTCAATCACTGCCACATTCTGCCAAGGGAAATACTCAAGGACATTTTCTTTGGGAGACAGCACACAGAGAAAGAGCACTGACATGTGGAGACAGGAAAATATGAATTCAAAGCTAGGTCACAATTGGTAGCTATACAATCTTGATTAGTAGCTATGTGACTTTAGTTAATTTACTCAAATTCTGACCTACTTTCCAGCTCAGAAAAATGGGAATAACTACAGAATTTAATTAATGTGAATTCAGAAGCTCATGAAATTTTAAGAACATAGTATTTAATAAATGTGTGAAATAGATAATGCATTAAGGCATAAAATAGCAAAAAGTGTTCAGCACAATAGAGTTTAGTAGTATAGTTGCATAATGTTCTACTGTATGTATGACTTTTGCTTATAATTACAGAGGGCCACTGAAGTTTTAAAATCAATCAACATTTATATTTGTCCTTCAGACAGGCTCCTGTGGCTATGTAAAAGATAACTCCAAGGAGGGAGACACGAGCTGGTGACAGGGAGGGTAGCTAGGTGAGATCACGGTTATCAGGTTAGATGAAGGGGACCAGAGTCACAGATGTGTCAGAAAGGTCCGGTGCAAAACTTGTTTTGTGGGTTACTCTTTAAAAGCAGTTGATTGATTGAAGGTGAAAGAAGGAGTCTAGAATGACTCCCTGGAATAGGTCTGGAGTGACCAGGGAAAGGAGGAAACCACAAATAGACGGAAGCATAATACAAAACCCACTGGCCGCCCTGCAGTCTCACTTGGTTCAGATTGTCCCAATCTGCTCCCAAAACAATTTTGAGTCTCCCTCAACTTTCTTTCTCCCCAGTTCATCATTTTGTGCCCTAGTTTTTTTTTTTTTTATTGCTATTTTATAATTATACTTAATAGTGGGATTTATTATGCCATATTTGTACATGCACATAATGTAGTTTGATCAATCTCATTCCCTTTTCCTTTCCCTTTTCTTCCCCTCCTGCCTTTCCCTGATTCACTTTCTTTAATATACTGATTCCCTTCTATTATTATTATTATTATTCCAGGGATTGAACCCAAGGGTGCTTAACCGCTGAATCACATCCCCAGTTCTTTTTATTTTTTATTTAGAGACAGGGTCTTACTGAGTTGCTTAGGGCCTCACTAAGTTGCTGAGGCTGACCTTGAACTTGTAATCCTCCTGCCTCAGCCTCCTGAATCACTGGGATTACAGGAGTGCACCCTGCTCCTGGACTATTATTATAACTTGAACTGTTGCATTATAATCACACACAAAAGCGAGATTCATTGTGATGTATTTGTACATGGACATAACATAATTTGATAGATTTTTGCTCTCCAGTACTTCCCCATGCCCTCCCCTCCTCACTCCCTATAGATCCCTTTTCTCTACTCTGTTGGTCTCATTTCTGTTTTTGCAAGATCCCCTTTTTTAAAAAATTCCTTTTCTTTCTCTCTCTTTCACATGAGAAAATTTTTAAAGAGTTTCGTATGCTTTTGACAATTCCTTGCCTTTATTCTTGAGTCAAATTAGAAAGTTTATCTGTATGATTTCTCTGATCCTTCCAGTTCAACGGTTTCATGATTCCCCTATATGCACCATCATCATACTGTGCACTGAAACTCCATCCCAATTCTTGCTGGTCATATTTAACAAAATTTCTAAAGCTTAGTGTGAACTTGACAGCCCCCACCCAAACGTCAGTTCAAGAGCCACAGAAAGAGGAACCCCAAGATAAATATATCATTCATGTTTACGCAAAAGTGTGTTGGGTCATCGGACTTCCCAGAGGCATGGAAAAATAATACCTCAAACATTTACATAAATGTTTGGCTTTTATTACTTTCTGGTTTAAAAATTAGGATTTTCATTAGAAAAGGAAGTTGGCCCCTCTGCTCAGTGTCCTTCACTGAGAACACATCTATTTAAGAAGCCACAGTTCTTCCCAGGAATCTACCCAGGAACCACAGAAAAGACAATTTGTAGGACCTGGTGTGAAATTAAAATGCAAAATCCCTTGTTTAAAAGATAAGAAAATAAATGTACTGTAATAAATAACAGCTACTAGATCCCATGTTTAAGGCTAGCCTGGGCAACTTCGTGAGACCCTGTCACAAAATAAAAAACAAAAAGGTTGAGGATGCAGCCTTGGGGTACAAAGATCTAGCTCCAGTACTACACACACAGAAAAGTAATAAAATATAAAACTTTTTCCTTTTCTTGCTTAGTCTCTCTCTTGACTTGTCATGATCTTTTTTATTTCCCATCTGATGTCATCCTAAGAAAAGAAAAAATAAAATTTTAAGTTATTAACATGAATGTTCCTGCAATGCCAATTTTACCTGCAAATATAAGAGCATTTAATTAATATGTAGATATGTTAGTCAGTTTTGCGCTGCTTTGATCAAAACTTGACAAGAGCAATCTAGAGGAAGAAAAGATTATTTTGGCTCATGGTTTCAGAGATGTAGTCTATGGTGGGCCAACTCCATTGCTCTGGACCCATGGTGAAAGGGCATGGTGGAAGAGTATTGCTCCATTCATGACTGGCCAGGAAGCAGGGCGCAGGGAACCACGGTGAAGATGCACCTTTCCAGGGCATGCCCCCAGTGACATACGTCCTCCAGCCATGTGGCACCTGCCTACAGTTAACCACCTCCTTTGTCCATTCAAACTAAAATAGACTGATTACAGCTCTCATAATCTAGTCGTATCACCTCTAAATATTCCTGCATCAACACAGGAGCTTTTGGAGGGCACCCCATACACAAACCATGTCAGTGTAATCACCAAAAATTAGTTCTTATTTTATAGCTTGTACAAACAAAATGCATTTTGTTCTTATCAGAACGGTAGAAACGCTGCAAAAATTTAAAAATACTCCACTGTTTGTATTCCATTTCTTACTAATGTTAAGAAACATTTTCCTATGAACACTTTCTGCCTTTAGCTTATTGATGAGTAAGAAAGAACTGAAGGGCAAAGCAACTCCAGGTTGCCCTGTCTTTGCTTTCCTTTTGTGTTGTTTTCATCATAAGTAATTAACTAATGCAGAGAGGCAACATAAAAAGGACAGTAAACTGAACCTTCATTGTTTCTTAGAATACCATCTTCTTCTTTCTATGTGATGAACTAGTTCTAGTTCAAATGGAAAGTGCAACTTCTCTGGGCTGTCAGTCATCCACATTCTACAAGAAATAGCTTTCAGTCTCCTTGAACTCCCACCTGGAGTTCTGTGACCACAAAGTATCACAAACACCATTTGTAAACTGGCAGCAGGAAAGGTGGACATGCTATTGCAGATACCTCCTCAACTCAGATCACACACAGACTGTTGTCCCTACAGATTTAATTTACAAAGCACAAGTTTGAAGTTAATACTATTAGTAATTTCAAGATGGCAAAAGCAGAGTATTAAACCAAGCTTGGGATCCTTCTGAGTATAGGGTCCTATGGGACAGGCCATATCCCATGATACTAGCTATAGTTAGACATTTTCATCAAGTCATGAAGGATGATCAGAGGCCTCTCCAATAGAGAACTACTCTGGAATCAAATAGGACCTAAATAGCATTATCTACCCTCAAACAAACAAGTTACTGTCTAACTAACTGAACCTTCATTGGAATATCTAATCATGCTAATGCTGCGTTTGGAAGCCTAACTGGACCTAAAAATCCCAGACTAGAAACAGGTTTGGTTGAACAGATATGTGAATAAGAACAGCTAAAAGCAGTGTTGGCAGGCTAACATACTTCATAACTGCCTTTTATGCAGCTTTTTGGTATATACTTTATGTACATATTATTTAATTCTATAGGCAAGTATAATATCAATTTTATAAATCAGGAAACTGGGGCTCAAAATCTTGCAAAGTTTCTCAAAGTCATTCATATAATAAGCAATAGAACTAAGATTGTTTCATATCTGAACAATTCAAGTATCCATGTTCTTCCTATACAACATGCTCTTTTACTGGTTTATTAAAGAATTGGAGTCTGATTTTAAAAGACTGAGTGGGAAAAGAACTACAAAAAGGAGAAGGGTCTTTCTGTAGAGATTTTAGGTGAGATTCACCTAGGCAGATCCAGCGTGTATTCTAAAATGAGGGGAAATTTGCCTGAGAAACCTAATGCTAAGTGCCTGTGAATTTTTTTTTTTTTCCTAAATATAACTGGGTAGTTAAATTATCTGTTTGTTTTCAGTGCTAGGGATCCAACCCAGGGCTTTGTACATGCTAGGCAAGTGCTCTACAACTGAACTACATGCCCAGTCCAGGTAGCTAAATTAGGAAGAAATATCAATATATGAGCAGAGTAATGGGTGATATCCAGGTTTGGCTTAGGTGAGAGAATGGATACATCAGAGAACTACCAAAGAATCTGAAGGCTTGAGAGCTTTGGCCCCTGGAGCTTGTAAGCAAAGATGGAGTAAACAAAAAGTAGGCCCAGAATTCAGAGACAAAAGTCAAGGGTTAGATTAATCTGGCATAATATCCCTTCTGGATATGGTTAGGGAAATAGCAGCAAGAATGCAAATTGACCCCAAAGCATAGGTAACTTGCCCAAAAAGTCTGAGAAGCTGCTTATGGTGGATATCAGACATTTTCTTTCTTCCTTTTCTCTGACTGTTATCTTTATTTATGAACCTTGGGTTGAGGCAGTACCCTAAAGACAATTGTGAAATCTTCCAGTAGTTTTTAATAAATCTTGTTATACTGCTCAGGAAGATTCAAGCTATAAAATACATATCAACAAAGCACCTAGGCTTGCTCTGACATGAACAGCCTCAGGATCTTTACACAAAGTGAAAGAAGCAAGACCCAAGAATATCGCATACTGTATAAATCCATTTCTGTGCTCATAACAGGCAAATCTATAGAGAAAGAAAGTAAATTATTAGTAACTGATTTCCTGGAGCTGTGGGTGGGAGTTGAGAGTGACTACAAATGGGTACTAGGTTCTTTTTGAGGTAGAGAAAAATGTTCTAAAATTAAATTACAGTAGGCTGGGGGATAACTCAGTGGTACAGCATTTTCCTAGCATGCATGAGGACTTGGATTCAATGCCCAGCACCATAAAAACGTAAAAGTGAAAAATAAAATAAAGGTTGAATTGAAATTGTTTTATGTTGATTAAAAGCAAGTGCCTTTATTTTACTTTATTTGTTTGTTTGTTTATTTTTGCAATGATGGACATCAAACCCAGGGCCTTGTGCACACATGCTAGGCAAGTACTCCGTTGCTGAGCTGCATTCCTATCCCCAAACAAGTGAATTTTCTCATTACAAATTATACCTCAGTCGAGCTGTTATATATATATATATATATATATATATATATATATATATTTTCATTCACCCAGCGATTTTTAACAAGCATCCATTACCACAAGGTAAAGACAACTTGGTATAAAGGCTAGAGGGGAAAAAATGAATAGAACTTTGAAAGAGCAACAAATTTTGTGTCACCTACATTTAAGTTTTGAATAAGCAAAGAAAACATTATCAGTTTTGATTTTCATACCTGCCCAGTGAGGTAGGCATCATGGTATCCATTTTAAAATGAAGAAAATTAACTAATAATTTGCCCAAGTCATGGAGCTGGTTAGTGGCAGAACCTGGTGACAGAAACTGTGTTCCTTTGTCTCTCTGTCATGATAGTATATTGTCTGTAATATTTTTCCTGCAGAAAATGATCCAACATTAACATTTAAGAAATAAAGTCCTGGGGCCGGGAGATAGCTCAGTTGGTAGAGTGCTTGCCTTGCAAGCACAAGACCCTGGGTTCGATCCCCAGCACCAAAAAAAAAAAAAAAAGAAAAAAAGAAATAAAGACCTTTCACTGTTCTAATTTGGTTTTGCTTCCAGTATTCCCTTTTTTCCTGTACCAACTCTCTTCCCTACTGTATTAAGACGTTTTTCTCCTATTAGTATGCCACAGCATCATTCTCATCAACATTTAAAATTCTCCTCATCACTCAAAGAGCTCCTGAGAGGTCCTGCCCCTTCTCCAAATTGATGAACAGAACCCTAAAATATATTCCAGCCCCACTCAATGATCATGAGATTGCTACAGCTAATTTCCCACCTCCTGCTGAAATACGTCCTCCAAACAACTTTGACTATGATCTGTATGTTTTGTAAATAGCTCAGTGTTCATCTTTAAACTTCAGAACACTGAGTTTCCATTTCCTGTCACCAGAATAGCCCTTAACATTTGCTCTTGAGAGGTAACTATTCAGCTATGAAATCTGACACTGCTACAGGTGGCTTCAGGACTCCATTGCATCTAAGTTCCTGTTCCAATGCCTATGACTAGTGTATCTTTTTACTGAATTTGTTAAGGCTCAGACAGATCTGAATTCTAGTCTTGGCTCTACCACTTATAGTCCATAAGTCTTTGGCTTACAAAGAACTTGAAACTAAGATACATAATTTCCTTGAGCCTCTGTTTTCTACAGTTATAAAATGTGGATAGCAATATCTGCCTGAAAGAACACTGCCTGTGTTATTTCACTGTTTAAGTTTTCTAGTGTTGATGCAAAGATTAAGAAAGTACTCTTTACAAATATCTGATGTGATGCTTTATTACAGTAACCATCCAATATATGTAGCTATTATTGGGCTAAGACTCTTTCAGTTCAGAATAAAAGCATATCTACCACATTTTACTTTCTGAAACCAACCACAATGACAGAAAAAAGAATCTTAATCTTCAACGAAACTTTTTAAAAGCCACAACCCCAACCTATAAACTCTGAAAAACTGTAGTGAAATTCAAACAAAACCAAGGGAAGAAAGAAGCTGATAGTGATCATCAGCTCCTATACACACTTACATGGGCCTTTAAAAAGAATAGAAGGTGTATTATTTATTTAACTTCAGGATAGAAGAGTTTAACATAGTTCATTGTAGTCACTTATTAAATATGCTACATTAACTTTGTAACATTAGTATTCTTCTGACTCTAAAATTCAAAGATAATTACAAAGTACTTAAGCAGTCCTGCAGCACATAAAAAAATAGAACTAGAAGGATCCTTCCTTACTACAAAAATCACTATGTGTCTCAAAAGTCAGATTCACTTTGAATGAAGAATACTACAATAATTTCCAGTAAGGCTGGAAAATGTATGATAGCTTGGAATTTTTCTGATAGTATGTTGTAGGAAAGGACAGTTTGTACTGCGGTAACAACTCCAAAACTCGAGTAACTCATCACATAAAAGCTGACTTTAATCCCAGTTATGTGTCCAATGTGCCCCAGCAGAAGACCCAAGCAGATTGAGGCTTCACCATTTTCTACCTCCACTCTCCACGCTTGGATTGTGATCCCAAGTGCCAGGGAAGGGCTGATGAACATTTCATACCTGTTCTTATATATTTGAGCCTGGAATTAGTATACACCACTTCCACCCACAGTTTATTGGACACACAAATCATGTGATTCTCTATTATCTGGGAGCTGGAAATGTTGAGCATATGGCTATTCCATGAGCAGTAAATGCCTCTGCCATATAGTACTAGCCAATGAATAATATTCAAGAGAAATAAAACATCATAAAAATTATTAATGCTTTAAAGTTAAAACATACCTGCATAAAAACCAGGAGCCATGGCATAGAAGAAATCAAGAGCTGAGGTAGACTAAAATCATAAGAATGCAGATTTGAATAACATGATTAACAAACTTGACCTAAAGAAAAAAACTTTAAGAGAAAATCATTATTAAGGATAAGTGGATATGGGGAGAAGGGTACTGGGGATTGAACCCAAGGGCATTTAACCACTAAACCACATCTCCAGGTCTTTTTTGTATTTTGCTTAGAGACAGGGTCTTGCTGAGTTGTTTAAGGCCTCGATAAGTTGTTGAGGCTGGCTTCGAATTCATGACCTCCTCCTGTCTCAGCCTCCCAACAACTGGGATTACAGGCTTGCATGCTCCCAACTGGATTATTTCTTTTTTTTTTTATTATTGTTTGTTCTATTTAGTTATAAGTGATAGCAGAATGGATTAATTTTGATACATTGTACACAAATGGACTACAACTTTTCATTTCTCTTGTTTGTAGAGTCACACCATTTGTGTAATCATACATATACATAGGGTAATGATGTTTGTTTTATTGAATTCATCCCATTTACTGATTCTTGCTTTTGTTTCTTGTGCTTTAGGAGTCAGTCTAGTTAAGGAAGTCTGGTCCTAAGCTGACATGATGAAGATTTGGGCCTACCTTTTCTTCTATTTGGTGCAGGGTCTCTGGTCTAACTTCTAGGTCCTTGATCCATTTTGAGTTTAGTTTTATACAGGGTGAGAGATAGAAGTTTAATTTCATTTTGCTGCAAGGCCAACGGATTTTTGAAAAGTCTAGTTCCCCAATGAATCCCTACAAAGACTGATCAAGAATTAAAAAAAAAAAGATGAGAATGAGAAAGCACAGTTATTAAAATTAGGAATGAAAAAGGGGATATCACTACAGATCTCAGAACTATTAAAAACAACATGAAGACATTATAAGTAATGTCAATATGTTTTGAAATGTAATTGAACAAATTTCTGGAAATATGCAAATAGCACAAAAAGAAAGTATCTGAATAAACCTATTTGGATTTCAAAGTCAAATCTGTAATTAAACATACACATGCACAAGCACACACACACACATACACACACAAACATACACTAGTGAAAATTCAGGTCCAATTAGCTTTACCACTAAAATCTCCCAACAAAAACTGTTTAGGACAATAGAGAAAAAAGGAACTTGTTTTATGAAACCAATATAATTTTTATACTAAAATTTGTCAAGAAAGAAAAAGTATTGGGTCCATCTTTCTCATGAACACAAATACTAAATTATAAGTCAAATCCAGTAATTCATAAAAAAAAAAAAAAACTCATCATGGCCAAGTTGAATGCATAATTGATTTTACATTGGTAATCATCAATGTAATTGACCATACAAGCGATAAAAAAAATCATTTCAATAAATGCCATATAGGTATTTACTAATACTCAACATCCATCATGAAGGAGAAAAAGAAAAACTGTTAGCAAACTAAAAATAGAAACTCACTAAATCTAATGAAGAGTATCTACCAAAACACCTATAGAAAATATACTATTTAATGGTGAAACATTAAGAACTTTCCCTGTGAGACTGAAAGGATACCTGATTATCACTTCATTCAGCATCATGTTGAAGATTCTAGTTAGTGTAAAAATTCAGAGAAAAAAGTGACTAGAACATAATCTACAAAAATATCTTCATGGCCTTGGAGTAGACAAAATCAGAAGGGATTGTAAAAATTTCTAACCATAAAGAAAAAGATTGACGAATTGGAATCCGTCAAAGTTTAGAATGATCATTAATCAGAAGGCCCTATCGATGAGCAAAAAGGAAAGCCCAGGCTGGGGAAAGACATTTGCAATATTCAACAAAGGATCTATATCCAGAGTTTAAAAGAACTGTGAAACAAGATGAGAAAGACCAAACATAGGAAAGTGGGTAGATATTTGAGCAGATATTTTACATAAAGAAAAGTTATCTAAGTCACAAATTAGAAAACTGCTGAATCTCATAATTCACCAGGGACATGAAATTGAAATCTCATTAAGGTAATTCCAGCAAAATTGCTAAAATTTACAAGCTAACAATACCTATATTAGCCAGGACTAGAGCAATGGGAACTCTTGTGTTGCTTGGTAGAATGTGAAGTGGCACAATCACTTTGGAAAATAACTTGGCAGTACTTTCTAAACTGGATATTGTATATGCGTAACTAACGAGGTAGTAATTCCACTCCCAGGGAGGCACCCAGTAGAAATCCATGCACATGCACTGAGACCTATATAAGAATATTTACACCTGTACTATTTGTTTTAGCTCGGAATGTAGGGAGAGACTTTGTTCCCTTTGAGGTTCTTCTAGTAAACTGAGATGATTCATCTCTGTTTACCCATGTATGTTTTTCTTAGGGCACAGTAGGTCTAATGTTACATAATATGCCAAAGGCGATGTGCATTAGTAGATACAAAGTTAAATGTTCCCTTAGGTGGACCAAAGTATGAGTCCTGAGAGAAAAGGTGGGAAAAAATATTTCAGAAAAAGAAACTGCCATTCCTCGTGGCAGCTAATGTCTTAGGGACTTTGTCAACCAGCACGGAAACCTGACTTTTAAAAAAATCACAAAAGCAATTCATACACATGATGATTTGTAAAACAGGACAGAAAAACACAATGAAGTGGCTCCTTCTCACCTATAATGCCTTGAATGTAACCATTTTTGAGTGCTTTCCAGGAAAAAAAAAAAAGTATGTACTTGTTTGTATACACATAGATTCTATTTTTTTCATCTATACCAAAGGAATAATATTACAAATGCCAATCAGCACCTCACTTTTTTTCCCCTTCCATTAATCAGGGTGGTCTTGTCTTAGCATGTGTAGTTTTGCCTCATTATTTTTTGTGGGGCAGGGGTATCCGGATTTGAACTCAGGGGCCAATCATTGAGCCACATCCCCAGCCCTATTTTGTATTTTATTTAGAGACAGAGTCTCACTGAGTTGCTTAGCACCTCACTTTTGCTGAGGCTGGCTTTGAGCTTTTGTTCTCCTACCTCAGCCTCCCAAGCCACTGGGATTACAGACACGTGCTACTGTGCCCAGCTAGGTTTGCCTCATTCTTAATGGTTTGTCATTGTTTAGAGGGATTGGAATATTCTTAAACAGCCCCATGCTTCCAGTGTGTAGGTAATAATGAACACTAGTACAATAAACATTTTTATAGAACTATCTTCACATACTTTCCTTAAGGTAATTTCCCAACAACAGAAATATGGGGTCAATGGGCATGTGGTTTTTTTAAAGAACCCTAACCCTTGTTTTCTCACTTTAATCAGAGGGCAGGAAACTCTGATTCGTAGTTAAATGTAGGTACTCCCACTTCCTAGTTTCTGAATTGCTAATGCATGTTGCTCTTTTAGAAAAAGTATTTTTCTCAGATGTGTTACTTAGGTTGATGTGAACAGTGTACTGACTGTAAGATCAAGATCAAAACTGTTATGAGAAAACTTGTCTTTGAGTCTCAGCTCTTGGTGGTTCCAGTCTTCATGCTGCTGTGGATGACTCTACTGGTCCTGGGTGAGTAGATGACTCAACATGAGCCTGGGTTGGGGTCTGGGAAGCTCCTCTCTCCACCAGGACCTGATCCTTTCTTGGGGCCCAGCCCCTGCTCTGACAGTCTTTCCCACATAAGGAGACTGTATTTTAATGCTTTACTGTACAGGCCAGGGTTTCCTCTAGTGAATTCAAAGAAAGTGGTCAGATGGAAAAATCTTTCAATCTTACAGAGAAGGAATTCATAGCAATCAGACAATTAAGGTTTCACTTACATTTTTCCTTAACAAAACTTTCATGAAACCTTAGAAAAATGTGTTTGCCTGCTTATTCTTAGTGTTTAATTCTGAGAACAGCCTGCTCTCTTTTATGGAAAGGAGATGCATTTGTTACTTGTATGACAAAGCCAGATCCTCGTCCTGGGCATTAAAGGGCAAGTCACCACAATGATTGACAGATTGAGATCACAGTAGGGACAGGGGTAGGTACAGTGGGCAAGGCAAAATTTAAAGCACATGACATTCTCTTGGTGCCTGTGGCTGTGCTTAATTCTCTATGAAGTCATAGCTACAAAGTGGCTAGATTTTTGCCAAGGTTTAAAAATTAGAATTTAATGTTTATTAATAATTTGTTTGGCAAAAATTAGTTATTATCTGTGGATAGCACTATACCAGATGCTGGGAAATGATGAGAGGATAGGGGAGATACCATTTCTGTGCTCAGGAAGTTCAGCTATAGAAGAGCATCTAGCAAAACCAGTGTGCAATAAACAGCTATGGAACAAGATCCCAGTGAAATAATTGTGGAGGCAAAACTTGCAATGGATGGTGTGGGCAGATAATAAACTACACAAGAAATACTGGTAAAGACTTCACAAAACTCAGAGGGAAAGCAGGAATGGGAGGGGGAAGTGGGAGGAACAGAGTGGATGTGATGTAGGAAAAGAGGGCCCTACAGATAGAAGGTGCATGAGATGCTGGAATGTTCCAGAGATAGAAGCACCTCCTGGTGTGGCATAACACAGAGGGATAGGATAGGAGAATGGCCAGGAGCATTCACTTTGGGGGGTCAAATAGGATCTGGTTTCAAAACTCTGAACTGCCACCTACTAGATATTAAGCTTTCTGGTCTGTAAAATGGTTATAATCATGAATAATCAAGATAAATGTCCCTTATTGGATAAACAATCTGGAGAAAATTAACCATTATCACTCTCACCCTGCCTTCTAGGATGCTGCACATCTCTCCCATGGAAGGACGCCCTCTGTCAGAGTGCTCCACCTAGGTGTCCAATTCTAAGCTTGTCACGCTCCTCCTTGAAACCTTTCCATGGCTCCTGGGGGCTTTTGTAATAAAAATGGACCTCCCTCCTCAGGCCCTGCATTCCCTCTTTTAATCTTATTTTTCCTGTCTTGCCTTGCCTTCCAGAACCGCCCAACTCCTGGACACCAGTGTCACTTCTTCAGTCCTGTGCCCTCCCTGTTTTGATCACTCTTCCCATCATCTCTTGCTGCACAAACACTACCCCTCGCCTGGCGGGTCCTTATTTTTTCATTCATAGTTTTCTCGAGCATCACCTCCTTCAGGACCGTTCCCTGGTTACTCACCCTCTTCAAGACACACATACACACTCTACACACTGGGCTGGGTAGCCTTCTGTCCTCCAGGTCCCTCAAGTGTAATTCTGTTATTGTATTTAGACCCTTTATTATATTCCTGGGCATCTTATTTCTGTTTCTCCCACTGGTTAACTTTTTACTAGCAGATATCATTTTTTAAATTTGTTCTTATTACTTATACAGGACAGTAGAATGTATTTTGACATATTAGACATATATGGAGTATAACTGCTCATTCTTCTGGTTGTACATGATGTCAAATTACATTGGTTGTGTAACCATATGTGCACACAGGACAGTAATGTCTGATTCAGTCTATTGTCTTTCCTCTTCCCATCCTCCTGCCGTCCCTTCATTCCCCCTTGTCAAATCCAAAGTACTTCTATTCTTCCCTCCCTTCCCCACTTATTGTGAGTTAGCATCCACATATCAGAAAGAATATTTGGCCTCTGGTTTGGGAGGATTGACTTATTTCATTAGCATGATAGTCTCAGATACCAGTTTTTAAATTTATGTTAGAATATATCAAGACATATGTTGTAGTACATTTGAAAGGTAACAGTATTTTTAAAATAATTTTTTTAATGAAAGAAGTGATAAAGGAATGGGAAAATGTATTATCTTTGAAAAACTGAAGAATCCATGCTCCGTGCTAACCTCTGGCTCTTTATTTATTTATTTATTTATTTATTTATTTATTTATTTATTTATTTCAGCTCCTGTCAGTGAACAACTTGGTGAGTTGAAAAAAAAAAATTTTAAAAAGAACCCTACATTTCCTCTCCCAATTCCCAAATCAGCCGCTTCAGCTGCACCCTAGATCCCTTCAGGATTCCAATAGAGAATTTATCCATTTCTTGTTCTGCCATAATTAGCTATGAAGGAGGGGTTTTCTGGACATTTGAATTATCATTTATAAAATGAAGCTTTTAGGCAAGTCTCAAGCTTTTCTCGGGTACCAAAATCCCTTGATTAACTTGCCTATTCTTTTAGGGAGAGTGCAAAGTTGTGATTTTAACAATGCCTATATAAGCTATGTCTATAATCAGATAGGGAATGGAATTAGCTTAAGTTTGAACATAAAAATTAAGAAAACTGAAATTATCTAGATAAACTCATTCAGTTCAAAGGGCAGTGACTCCAAGTAGCATATCCAGAGGATGTAATTGTCGCATAACAGCTAAAGGCTATGGATGACACAAACACTACAATTTCTTCAAAATGGATTAATGTCTCTAAGCCTGTGGGGTTTTGTGTGTGTGTGAGAGAGAAAGAGCATGTGTACACGTGCTTAGGAGCATGATAAGATGTCAGGGGTGAGAGTAATTTTCTCTATGACCCACTTCCATGACAGATAACTAACCATAGACATCACAGCAAATCCCTCCTGAATTCATGTTGCTCATCGCTACTTTACTTCGCTCTTCCCCTGGTAGGTGAGTGCTGCTGGTTGACATGCAGCTTTGAGTGATCATTGACCCTCTCAGGGAGCCTCTTAGGCGCTGTCCAAAGTTAGGTCCTCCCATCTATTCCACAAGAACCTCTGCTGCTGTGACTGTAGGCACTGCCACCTCAGACTCATTTTCTCTCTCCTTCTCCTCAGTAACTCCATCCAAATCCATGATTTCCCTTCAGTTTCCATGGACTGTTTTCTTCCAAGGCGAAAGCATGGATCTGACCTGCAAAGGATTTAGTTCCCACTCACCACAGACAACAAAATGGTACCTTGGGAGAGAAGAATTAAAAAACAGAGCAAGCACCTTAAACGTCCATCAATCTGGAGACTACAAATGCCAGGCTGATGACTTGCCTGAAAGCAACACTGTGCACTTGGACTTCTCTAAAGGTGAGACAGAAGTAAAAGAAATAAAAACCTTAGAAATTATTTCAGATCATTTTCTCTCAAGCTGCCAATACCATTCACTTTGGTCAACTCAGGAATGAACAATTTTGTTCCACTTTATAGTTAAACAAGAAGGGAGTTAACAGACTCTGTGTACAGGGAACAGAATTAACTTCTTAAGTTTGACCATAAAAATTAAGAAAATTGAAATTATCCAGAAAAAAGTTATTCAGCCCTATGGGCAGTGACTCCAAGTAGTGTATCCAGAAGAATATCATTGTCACATTATAGCTAAAGGTTATGGATGACCCAAATACTACCATTTCTTCAGAGTGAATAAATTTCTCTACACCCAGGGGAGTGTAGAGAGAGGATGTTGTAGTTTCATGTTTCTTGCTGGGAGTTGTTTGTTTATTTTGAGTACTGGAGAATGGAATCCACAGGTGCTCTACTACTGAGCCATATTTCCATCCCTTTTTATTTTTAATTTTGAGACAGTGTCTTGCTAAGTTGCTCAGGCTGGCCTGGAACTTGTACTCCTCCTGTCTCAGTACCCTGATTCACTGAGATTATAGACATGCACCAGCCACCATGCCTGGCTAACCCTGTGTTTTCCAAAGTTTGATCTCACCCAGAAAACCTGGGAAGGTTTTTAATCATACAGTTACTCAGGCCCTGTCTTATATTTACTGAATCAAAATGCATAGGTGTACAGGGCACAGAGGCACATGCCTACAGTCTCAGTTACAGGGAAGAATGAGGCAGGAAGACCGTAAGTTCAAGGCCAGCCTGAGAAACTTAGCAAGACGCTGCCTCAAAATAAACTTTAAAAGGGCTGAGGATGTAGCTCAGTGATAGAGTGCTTGCCTAGCATGTATAAGGGTCTGGGTATTGCAAAATGAATAACCTATGGGAGGGCAGTCCAAGAATTAGTATGTTTTATAAGCTGCTCAGGTGAAAAAAAATTGGGAATGAAGTTTATTTGAACAGTTCCTGTACATAAAGTTGTATAGTTTTAAGCCACATTACTTATGGCATAAGGGTAACTTGGCATAAGGATTTGTCACACTTATAGCTACAGATGGAGAGAGAGAGAATTTCCTGTTTGTCCCAAAACCACCTGTTATGAAGTTTAAGTAGTATCACCCTTGTTACAATGCCCTTAATTTAGTGAACAGGAAACAGCATAGTAACATAACAATTCCTCTCTTAAACATTTACCTACTAAAATGATCATAAATATATATCTTCCCAAATGGAAGACCCTAAATGATCAAGAAAAGAAGACTCATTAAATGAATTACATTGCTGCCACAGAAGGAAAACTGTCGCCATTGCAAATCAAGTTCAGTAATGATATTACTGAGAAAAAATATTTATAGCATAGTAAGTGAAAGGCAAGTTATCAAATATATAAAAATTATTCCAATTCCATAAAAAAGAAAAATACACAGAGACTCTCACTTACCTGAACATGGAAAAAAAAAAAACTGGAAGCATCTATGGGCAGTAAGATGATGGATGCTTTTTACTTATATTTCTACTTTCCAACTTTTCTCAAATTGCATGAATTCATTTTAAAATCAGAAAAAAGTGACAATTATTTTAAGAATCCTTGGAATAATAATGAAAGGAAAGAGGGAACAATGGGATGAACCAAATAACTGGTCTTGTTTGTCCTACAGCCTCACTGATCCTACAGGGCCCACTTGATGTGTTTGAAGGAGAGTCCGTGCGTCTAAGGTGTCGGGCAAGGGCAAAAACAGAACTGAATACTTTGGTATTTTACAAGAATAATGAAGCCCTAATATTACCTAATAATAGCCCTGAATTGCATATTAATGGTGCAAATCTGGAGCACAATGGTGAATATCACTGTGCTGGATATAAGGAAACATGTTGTGAAGCTTCTTCCAATACAGTCAGAATCCAAGTCCAAGGTAAGGCTTTCATTGTTTTGCAAGAGGGTTAGTGAAAAGGAGGGTTCCTGAGGTTGCAGAAGTAGATTAGGAAGAAGAGGGTGGACTGCGATGCCATTGAGAGAAAGCACAACTGTGCTTTGTGCTGATGGATGTTAGAACTCAAAAGTGGCTTCCCTTTCTCATTTGAATAACGTGGTGCCACAAAACTGCTAGCTGGTGCTGCAGAGGAACTGCTTTTCTCCAGTGCAGTTCCAAACTGCCCTGGGGGTTCCTCTGATCCTCCTTTGCAGTGCTGTTTCCACGTCCTGTGCTGAGAACCAGCTCCAATAAGCCCACTGAGGGAAGCCCATTGACCCTGACCTGTGAGACCCAGGTCCCTCCGCAGAGGTCACATGTCCAGCTCCAGTTCCGCTTCTTAAGAAACAGTCAGACTCTGGGGTCAGGCTGGAGCAGCTCCCCAGGGCTCCAGATTCCTGCCATGTGGAGAGAAGACTCAGGGTTCTATTCATGCCAGGCAAAGACATTGACTTTGGATGTTTGAAAGAGAGTCAGAAGTCCTCCATTTCTGTGCAGAGTGAGTATCAGTGGGTTCTGGAATTTTCAGGGGATGAGACTGGAAGAGTTGTGTAGAATTGCACATCAGTTCGGGTGCTGGTCCATGTGGAAAATGCCTCTTCCCCTTGTGAGAATGAAAGCTGAGACCTCAACTCTGGACATCTTAGCAGAACTTAGAGCAAAAAAAAAAAAAGAGAAACAAGGTGCATTTTTCTTTCAATGTGTTTAGGTACAACTCTCTTTCTCTTAAAGCTGTCTTCCCTGATGTCCTTTATTTCCTGCTAGTCTATAGCCATAAGCTATGGCTGGGCTGACTGGTCTCTGCCCAGCCAGATGGACAGACTTAGAATACTA
Organism: Sciurus vulgaris; assembly: GCF_902686455.1. Classification (NCBI taxonomy): domain Eukaryota; kingdom Metazoa; phylum Chordata; class Mammalia; order Rodentia; family Sciuridae; genus Sciurus; species Sciurus vulgaris. The sequence goes on along the minus strand of NC_136461.1, from coordinate 118,260,235 downwards.
GATGCTGGAGCAGAGTGCTTAAGAACAAGAAAATCCAGGGACAAAATGTTGGGGAATAACCCGTTCCAATTTTGATGTCCCTAGGAATAGTGGTATGCCATTCTCACTTTTTCCTAAGTTTCTAAAATTGTATAGGTTTTCAAGCATGACTCTTAACTAATGACCAAATGCTTCCCTTCATTAACTTGGGTCTGTCTTATGGAAATATATTTAAGTATTAGGAAGGGACACATGGTCTGAGGTGCCCACTTCCCTGAGTGAGCAGGGAATGAAAGTAACAGCATTTCCCATAAATTTACTCCTGTTCCTAAAAAACACAAAATGAAAGTTCTATGACATTTTCTTGTAAACTGAATAAATTCTATTAATATTGCAGTTACAGAAAACAGGAGTTTCTTGGGTCACTAGTTGAAGGATGAACAATTCAGAGAAGGTGGAGAGGGTATTATCCAATACTTAAGGCACAGTAATTTCTAGCAAAGTTTCTCCCCCATCCTCAGGTTCTTCTCTCCAACTGTTCAATTATCTTTCTTTGTTCTTCAAGACCTTAGGATAACTCAAAAGCACTGTCCTAAACTAATATCATTACCAAAAGCCATGCCCATCACAGATTAGCCTGCTTGATGGGACTGTCCTGGTCCACCTCCTATGTCCACATATCTGACATGCTAGAAAGGCTAAAAAGGGTTTGCTCAAGGGCAAACTTACTGAATATGTCCATAATGTCTCATTTCCAATTAGCTGCTGCTGTCACTGAATCCCCAGGACAATCCCCTTTGATGCCAAGTCTCCCTGCCCCCTGCACACCCTCATCATTTCATTCAGCTGTTTGGGCACCAGATGTCACCTCTGGATGACTGGCCATGTTCTATCAAGGTGTGAGTGGACATGAGAGCAGGGTGAACAGGGTTACCTCTATTCCTGGTCTGGACTCTCCACAAGAACATTAGGAAGTAGATGGCCTCCTGGCCAAGCGGGGACCACAGTCTCTCCAACTGTCCCCTTCTTCCCAAGGACAGGGTAACCCTACCTCGGGCCTAACCTTATGTAGGAAAGCAGCAGATTTTACCCTTTCCATTCTGTGATTCTTCTCTACCCATGAGCACCCCCACTGCTAAGAGGCTCACATATGTTTTTATTTATTTATTTATTTATTTTGGAGTTGTTGCCAATGTCCAGATAAACACTGTACCAGCCTTAGAATCCGTGTTTGAAGGACAGAAGCTGAAGCTAATCTGCTCAGTAGACAGGCTCCCAGGGCCCATCACATTCTCCTGGTATAAAAGAGTCAAGCAGAGGAAGGGAACAAAGATTCACGTAGCCTCGGAAGCAGAATTCAGGATCCCCATGGTGAAAGCCAGTGATGCTGGGGACTATTACTGTGAAGTCAATAACAGTCACAGAAGTTTTACCAGCCAACTGGTAACCATCGAGCCACGGAAGGGTGAGTTCTGCTGAGTGTCATCGAAGACTGGATTATCAAACTGAACACAGGACTCCTCTGTGAAGACCACAGGCAGTCGGGTGGGAGGGGCCATTGACAACCAATGCTCTGAATAACCTGCCAGGAGTTAGTGAGAGTGTAGCAGGGGAAGAGTTAAGGACAGAAGAAGGGACTGAGGGCGGTGGGAACTTTTGGAAACTCTTAGAAATAGAGATTAAGGAAAACTTTCAGTAATTAGGAATATGTCCATATCCTTCATATTTACAAATTCCTTTGCAGTTTAAGTGAAATGTCTCTTAAGAATGAAAATTAAAACAATTAGAATGTTAGAATCAGTACTGGTCTAGGGCACCTTCTCTTGACAAGGTCCCTTGATTTAAGAATCTTCAGGGACTAAGAGATGGTCAGAATGGACACAGGAAGAGGGTATGAGCAGAGAGAGAAGGTCCAAGAGTATGTGAATCTGGAAGGGAAAATGGTCAAGGTCAGAGCCCTGAGGCCAACCCTAGTGAGTGGCCCCAAGGGCATCATCTCCTCTGTGAAAAGGGTCAGGTCACCTGACAAGGGGAGCAGGGAGGGAAGAGGCCAGGGGTCTGAAGGGAAAGGAATAGGCTGGAGAAGACCAGCATGGAGGACAGGGGAGAGTTGGTAAGAGAGGCCAAGTAGGTTGCTGGACCACCCTGAGGGCCAGTAGAGACTAGGGTCTGGGCATTTGCTCTGGCCACAGATGGAAATCTACAGTTAAGGGACAGAAGTAACTGTTGGCTCATTCTCTCTCCCTCAGCCCCTGTGTCTCGGCCTGTCCTTACCCTCAGTCCTGCTAGGGGTCAAGCTCGTAAGGGAGCCCAGGTGACATTTCGCTGTGAAGTTCAGAGCGGTTCTCCCCGGATCTGGTATCAGTTTTTCACGAGAATGTATTACTTCAGGAGATAGGAGCCAGACCATGGAAGGAGAGGTCTGCCAGCATCTCTCTGCCCGCAGAGCATTCTGGGAACTATTACTGCACTGCTGACAATGGCTACGGCCCCCAGCGCAGCGAGGCTGTGAGGCTGTCCATCATCAGTAAGCCTTGGTTTCCTCCATTAACCCACCCCTCTCTCCCTGACCCCTTCAGACATGTGCTCCCACCTCCCAGCATCCTCTGCTTCTTACCTGGGAAAACCTAATGTACTCTCCACTCCCTGGCTCTCCATCCTGCTCCTTGGCAGCCCAGATGCCACCACACCTCTGAATGTGTCACAGCAGTTTTCTCTCTCCTGGCCCCCAACCAGGAGAAACCCAAAATTTTCCCTTTCTCTCTACTTTTCCTGTGGATCCTCAGGGGAGGAAAATCAGAAAGTTGTGCTCAGTAGCTATAAACTTCAGTTTCCAGAGCACAGAGGTATCTCTTGTTCCTTTACTATCAGACATTTGTTAAAACAGTGTATCAAGCAACATAAGACATAGACAGCAGGACCAATGTTAGTCCAATATGTCCCTCTGGTTGGAGGGTTTTTAAGAGTTGATTGGGCATTGGTGTGAGGAGGCACAGAAGAGAAAGGGTCTGGAAGCAGGTTCCCCAGACAGCTTGACCTTTGCTTTTTGGTCTAATGCCCTCAAGGCTCTTAAAGGCAGTTGTCATATAGCTTTGAATGGGTTCTGTTAAGACTTGAATCTCAGTTTTTGTGCCGTTCACATGACCAAATTCCAGGCCCCATTTTAGGAAAACAGTCTGATTTGGACCTGTACTGGTGGCAGACAGTCCACTTTTGGTTAAGTCTAGAATCAGCCTCAGTTTGACCTCCTCTAATACAACAGACCCATTCTGGAAGAAAAGGCAGAATCTAGTCCCTCACCTGATAGATGTGCACATTATGAAAGAAAGGACCAGGGAAACCCTCTAGAGAGAGCTCACATGGAAGAGATAAAGGAGCTGGGTCCCTGACCATTCAGACAAGGAAATTGGAGACAGTGATATCATTATGAAATGCATTTAGAGATGTTTAAAGTGCTATATGGTGGGCCCATCTGTTCACCTAATGTTGTACTGACATCTAAAGATACATCAAACTGGACCACATGGACTCATCTTGGGGTCTACAGCAGATGCAGATGAGTCATAGGACAGATGCCAACCGAGGGATAGAAATACCTGGAGGTTGCAGAAGCAAATGGGAGGGCTCATCAGTCTGACTTGGGAGCTGAGCAGACCTTTTCTTAGGAGAATTATGGGCAATTTGAAAACACCTTATGTGTGAGTTGAGACCCTAAGGGATAAAAGAGAACATTTTAGGAAAGAAAGGAAGGGTGGGAGAAGAAACAAGCTGTGTAAAGGCATGTGATAAAGAACCCAGATGTGTGCGGGAGGAAATAGTCAAAGAATGGGCAAGAGGTTGGGTCCACACTGGCCGAAGTAGAGAGTAAAGGTTGGGAGAGGCAGGATGAGGATGGGGAGGCAGGTTTGGCCAGCCTCACCTTAGACATTAATAAAGTCTTGGGCTTTATTCAAAGAGTCATCTGGGATCCATGAAGAGTTTTAATGCTGGAGAAAATCACTCCAGCTGTAGTATGAATAATGAATTGCAGAACAGCCAGTTTAGGAACCAACCAGGAGTAAATACAAAAACCCAAGAAGAGAATGTACTGTTGAACAGACTCCCCAGGCCAGTCTCAGCTGAGGAGAAAGGACACCAAAAAGGACCACAGCTGAGAGAAGAGATGCTAGGAGTGTGTACACTCAGAAACTAAAAAAAGAAACTGCTTTAAGAAAAAGATAGTGAGCCAATTCAGATGAGGCCAAGCTGAGAGATGATGGAGGATAAGAACCCAATCTCAGGCACTGAATTTAGCCAGAGTCCTATTTAGCAGAACACAGACTATAACCAGAATACCAGGGTTTGAGTGTTGCCTCACCACTTATCACCTGTATGACCATCTCTTTTAGCCTTAGTGTTCTCATCTGTAAAATAAGAACAACTATAGAACTTACCTCAGGGAATTGTTTCATGATTCATGTCTTCACACATGTAAAAATCTATATATTATATATAACAAATACATATATATGCCAGGCTTATAGTTAAAAGAACTCTATCATAATAGCAAGTATCTTTTGTTATTATGAAGATCATCATTATATTCACAAACATGAAAACCAAACTTAGTAGATTTGAGGGTAAACACCAGTGGTAATAAAACAGAAATGAGTTCAAGGTACAAAAGTGGAACCAGTAGAAGTCTGTCCACAGAAAAGAGGAGAGAGAAAACATTAAATGCAAGCATGGTTGCTATTATGTTGTTTTGTTGTTTTTCTTACATGGAGAGGATTAAACAAGATTAAACAAATCCAAATCATGTTTGGAATAAGCTGATACAGGAAGAGAATTTACATCCAGGATAGAGGCAGGTGGGCATAGGGGTCAAGAAACTGAGGAGAATCCACCTTGGAAAGGCAAGTGTGACAGGTGTCAGAATCAAAATGGAGTCACTTTTGTCAAGCCCTAGGTAAAATAAACAAAGCCAGATTACAAGAAGGAAACTTATGCATGCATGCCCAATAACAAGAACCACAGACTGACTTATAAGGCCCTCTCCCCTTTGCCTCAGGCTATGTCCATAGTTTACTGAGCCTGTATCCCCCTTGCAGTACTCTGCTAGTCCCACATAAACTTCCTCTCTAGAGAATCTCTCTCTGTTGTTACTTGGATTGACCCAAGGGTAGTAACTCTTCCAAGGTCACAGGGCAGAGGGGAGGACCTGAGAGCTGATAGGGGTAAAGATGTGGGTCTGGTGGCAGCAAGATAAGAAACTTGTTCCTGAGGGCTTCATCTCTGCAAAAGGGGGTCAGGTCAACCTGATATGGGGAGCTGGGAGGGAAGAGACCAGGGATCTGATGGAAAAGGAGTAGACTGGAGAAGACCAGCATGGAGGAACAGGGAAAGATGGGGAGAGATGGTGAGGGAGGTTGCTGAAAACACCCTGAGGGCCAGTAGAGACTAGAGTCTGGGCATTTGCTCTGGCCATAATGGAAATCTACAGTTAAGAGGCAGAAGTAACTGTTGGCTCATTTTCTCTCCCTCAGCCCCTGTGTCTCGGGCCTATCCTCACCCTCAGCACTCCTAAGGGCCAGGTTCTTGAAGGAACCTGGGTGACACTTCACTGTGAAGTCCAGAGAGGTTCTCCCCCATCCTGTACAAGTTTTATCATGAGTACATCCCCCTGGGGAGCAGCTCAACCCCCTCTGCAGGAGGAGCATCCTTTGGCTTCTCTGTGACCGCAGAGCATTCTGGGAAGTACTACTGCACGGCGGAAAACAGCTTCTCCAGCTCCCAGCGCAGCGAAGCAGTGAGCCTGTCCGTCTTGGGTAAGCCCTGAGTTTCCTGCTCAGCCCATCCCTGATCAGATCTCTCTTTCACAGTCCCCTTCACAAGTCTGCGCAAACCTTCCAGTTTCCTATCACAATCAGCCTAGCACCCTTCTTGACTCTCTTCTCAGCAAACCCAGGCCTCAGGGCTCATCCAGCCCTGGCTCAGCCTGACCCCTATGGACAACTCAGAGACTCCCCCAGCTTTTGTCAAACATTATTTTCACAAATCATCTCTTTGCGCCCTCTACATTCAGTCCCCAAGTCAATTTTTCTTTCATCTGATGGACAGATGCTTCACCTGTTTCTCCATTAAACACATACAATTGAGCTGCAAGCACAGTCATAAGGGCAAATACTGGGCAACAACAACAATTTCTCCAAAGAAGTCTCAAGCAGCTAATAGCTCTCCCTGTAGGTTTGGAGAGGACTGAATGTGAAAGGAAAGGAGAGATGGCTTCCAGGAAACTGATCCTGGGTTTTCTGGGGTTTTCTCTCATCTTTATAAATAAGTATAAATGTAATTGCACTACATTTTTTAACTTTTAGTGAAGTATCACATACATTCAGAAAAGTATACACATCGTAAGTAATAAACTCCTAGTTCCCCATGTGACCATCAAGAAGGTGTTATTTGGAAAGGAAAATTTGCCTCTGTTTACACTTGGGTGAAAGTACATTTTTCTTTTTAGAGAGCAGAATGATATAAGAGAAAAATCTTGAGTCTTTTATGTCAGACTATTTTATATCAAAAAGAAACAGAAGCTGCTGGTGTCCTCAGGTAGGTGAGGATTTGTTGTAAAGATATCCAAGGATAAGGGAAACAAGAAAGACCACATAGACAGATTAATGGAAGAACTGAGAGGTCCCTCAGAATAGAATGTACTTCTCAGAAACAGGTTATATTGATACTCACTGAACTGGAAGCTTCCATTGCTCTCTATTCCTAGGACCCCTACTATTTTCATTTTCTATTCTTCATTTTTTTCTCATCCTAAGTGATCTTCACTCCTGTTTCCCTACCCCATGACTTTGATTGACTCAAAGCTTCTGCTGGCCCCAAAACCTACAAACCCAGGCTTTCTGCAGATTCACTGCTAGACATGGTCCTTAACTAGTCTAACTAGTTGGGTAGCCTAGCCTCTAAGCCTATCCTAGGCCACTGGAAATCCTGTTACATGGACTGTTCTTAATCGAACTGTTCATTGCTAGTTCAACAATTATGGCCAAGTTAGTAATGTGGACTACATGGCACATAATTAAGAAAATAGCTTTTTAGAGCAATTATACAAATAGCAGGGGCTATGAGCCAATATCCATGAAAAACACCCTGCTTGGGTTGTCTGGTATAACTATATGTCAGACCTGAGTTCTAGCTCCGGTCATGAAAATGACTGATTCATGATTTGTGCAAAATGTTTAAACTTTCTTTGACTCACTCTTTTCACTTGATTTTGAAAGTTAGGTAGGACAATAATTAGGACCCCATCTAGCCCCAGAATTCTATGATTTGAGTTGGAACAGGAATCCAAAGGCCAGTCATTCATGAATCCCTGGAGGAAAAGAAGAGGGCTGAGAAGCTCTTGTCAAAGCCCTACGCACGATCACCAGACTCCCTTACTGGGAAATGCAGGGGGCAGCGTGATCTTGACAGTCTGGACATCCATCAAAGGGGAGAGTGAGAGGAGATAGCTTTCAGGACTTTTGGAAGTAGAAATTAATCAGGTGAATGAAAATTGGGTCTGGTGTAGGCAAATGACTGGAATGGCCAGTGGGTCTTATCTTAGGAACACAAGTCCACGTAGAGTTCATTGCTACAGACTGGGAATATTCAGACGTGGGGGAGCAATTATTTCAGGTTATGGGAATCAAGAATAACCAAAGGAAGACATGCTGCAATATAGATTCTTGGGTAAATAGATTTACATAAGACTCTTAAATGTCCTGAGACCTGGACTCCAAAGCCAGACCCCCCAGCCTTAACGTACCCTCTACCCCATTACAAGGTTTTATTATCTACTCACATTTAACAATATCAAAAACCTCTTAACTTCCTGGTCCTTGTCTGTCTCCCTCAATGCCAACAGGTGCTTCAAGACAACAGCACCTCATCAGTATAGGTCTTCCTACCTCCTATGCCTAACAATGTGTGGCACTGGGCATTTGGAACTCAAAGAACAACAGGGTTCTGAGGTGAGATAAGGAAGAGGGAGAGCAAGGAGAAAACGCTATCTTTGAAACTTCATATAATAGCAACTGAACAGAAATAAACCTGAATTAGCAAAAAATTGTCTGTGAGCTGAGAAACTTCACTGTGAGCCAGGCAGACCTTTGGTAGAATAATCTGCTTTGTTCAAAGGACCCAAACAGGAGCACAGATAGACTTGTGGGAATGTGGTCTGATAAATAAATTTCTGAAAATCTACCAATAGACCTGAGGACACGGAAACATGTACACAGGCAGTATTCTCAAGCGAATGCCAGACTCTGACTATAACTTTTATTCATTGAAGGATGAGTTACAAGAGAAAAAAAGAGTCCAATGTAGGAATCTTTGCATAGATGCATTTGAAATTATAAGGGAAGTCTCTTGGACATACTGATTTCCATTTCTTTGGGTATATACCCAACAGTGGATTGCTGGATCATATGGTAGTTCTATTTCTAGTTTTTAAGGAACCTCTGTATGGTTTGCCTAAAGATTGCATTAATATTTACATTCCAGCAACAGTACATGAGAATTCCTTTTCTTCTACTTCCTCACCAGCATGTTATTTTTGTCTTTTTGGTAAGCCATTCTGTTTTGATTTGCATGTCCTTAATGATTAGTGATATTGAGCATTTTTCCATATATCTATTAGCCATTTTTTATCTTCTTTTGAAAAATGTCTTTTCATACCATTTTCTGTTTTTAATTTGAGTATTTATTTCTTCTGTTGAATTCCCTTTCTAATTCTGCCTTTTAATTTCTGGTCAAGATGAATAGTTTACAAATATCTTCTCCCATTCTTCAGGTCAATTCTTATTATCTTGATTATTTCCTTTATTCTCTTGATCACTTCAAAAGAACAAATCTCATTTGGGGGGTGTGGAGACCTGAAACACAGAAGCAAAAAAGCAACAAATAGATAAATAGAGGGCATTTTGTTAAGCAAATTAAGTCAGGCATAGAAAGACAAACACTGCATATTATCATTTATATGTGGAAGCTAAAAAAAAAAAAAAAAAAAAAAAAACTGGTCTTATAGAAGAATAGAATAGTGATTACCAGAGCCTGGGAAGTGGTGGGGGAGAAGAGGTTTAGTAGGCACAGGGGTGCAGTTGGACGGGGGGAATATTCCTAATATTCTGTGGCACACCTGGCTAGGGTAACTATGACTGACAACAACTAATTGGCCTACTTCAAAATAGCTAGTAGAGAAGATTTGGATGTTCCCAACACAAAGAAATAATAAGTTTTTGAGGGTAATGTATAAACTCATTATCCTGATCTGATCATCACACATTATATACATATATCAAATATCACACAATGCCCCATATATAGATATGATTATTATGTGTCAATTAAAACTAAACAAAAAAAATTTTGGGGGGTGCTGGGGCATTGAACCAGGGCCTTGTGCTTACAAGGCAAGCACTTCTACCGACTGAGCTATCCTCCCCAGCCCCTAAAAAATTTTTAATGGGAAGAAAGATGACAATAGTTTTATGAAGAGAATACATAATGCAATACAATACATACAAAATAACACAATACATAATGCAAAAGAAAATTCTCTGTTAGAAAAAAAAAAACTAGAGAAAAAACCTCAACGATGTAATTTTGAAAATTCTGTAAAATGAAACGAAAATACGTACATCATCTGTTACATATTATATGTACATCTTATGTACATCATAAGATTATCTTAATGAGGTTATCAGACTTCAAAATTGTGTGTGTGTGTGTGTGTGTGTGTGTGTGTGTGTGTGTGTGTGTGTAAGAGAGAAGAAGAGAGCAGAGGGGAAAGAAGAGGGTAGAGAGAGAGAGATTGGGTTTGTTGGAAAAAAACAAGCAGTCATCTCAGACAGAAAAATATCAAGTTGGTCCTTGACTTTGCACAATAGTCAATGCTAAGAGAGAGCCATGGCGTCCAGACTTGGATCTCCAGGAGAGGGATGAGAACTGAGAATTCTATATCAAATTGAAAAGTCATTGTCAAAAATGCAGAACTCAAGGAATTTAGTGCACATTAAAACTTCGTGGAAAAAAAATTACCTCATGATAAAATTCGAGACCACCAAGATGTGAATCAACATAAAGATACATAATGAGGGGAAACAGGATATAAAAATGAGGACCGAACCCATGTAGATCAGTGGTTCCCAACCCTGGCTGTACATAGAATCGCCCAGGGACTTGGCAAAACTACCTATTATTAGCTCCTCTACAAAGAAATTAAATTCAGAATCTCTCAATAAGGCTTCAGAAACATATTTTCAGGTGAGAATATTGTACCAAACAAGGTTGAAAATCACATATTTAGATATAGAAACAGTGGCCAACCAATTATGAAAACTATGGTTAAGAATAGAAAATTAAACACTGAGAATGTAAAAAATGTAATTGAAAAATCAGCTAATCAGAAGCAGGAGAGGAAGTAAAGAACAATTATTTTCTTGTGATCATTTTTATTTCATAATGAGCAACAATGAAGAATCAACTTGACAATTTTAAAAAAATTAATGATGCTTCCAAACAAATTGATTGTCTGAGGTAATGAACATGTCAGTTGTCCAGATCTGATCATTATACATTGTATACATTATCAAACTATCACTGTACCCCCATACTTATGTACAATTACTATATGTCAGTTAAAAATGGGCAAACATTTTTTTAAATTAATAACAGATTTTAAAATTTTCCATTTTATAAATCATTTCTGAAAATTTTGAATAATTCATTAATGGGTTAGTGAAGTTTCATAGAAAACCAACTAATAACCTATAGAATCACATCGAAAAGAATGAGTGAATTATTCAAGTAGATTGACTACAGAAAGAAAATAAATAATAAATACAAACCTAACTGATCAAGGTGTGGAAAAACTTCTTTGCCATTAGTGCAAGTGTTAATTGGTCCAACTTCTTTGAAGAACAATTTATCATTACTTAAACTGTTCATATACCTCACCTCACCTCTACTTCTAAGAATTTATCCTAAGAAATACATGCACAAATACACAATGATATATCTACAGGATTATTTAATGCAGTATTATTCAAAAAAATTTTAATTATGACATTCATTCAGAGAGAATTGCTTAAGTGTATTATAGTAAGTCCACACAATGGAATCCTCTGCTGTTGGCAAAACAGGTAATATTTGTACAAAAGTTTACATACATAAAAGAGTTCCACTTTATTGTATATAAAAATTATACCTCAATAAAGTTGGTTCTTTTAAAAGTGAATGTTGCAGATTTTTCAGTAATAGCACAGAAAGATGCTCATGAAATATTGGTAGGGGAAAAAGCATGTTATAAACCAGTGTGTATTGTGATCTGCTGAATGTGATTTTATATTTATTTGTGTTGATATGAGCAAGAGTATTCATATGTAGAAAAGGTTTAGAAAGTTATTACCACAAACTCAACAGAGGAAACTTCTGAAAAATGAAAATAAGAAAAATGATAGAACATTTCATATTTATTTGTATAATTCTCTAAACATTTTTTTTAATTAGGAATAGTTTTAAATTTTTTAAAAAGACACTGATGTCAGTATACTTGTTTCCTCTCTTCAGTTCCAGTATCCCGCCCTATCCTGACATGCAGGTCTCCCAGAGCCCAGACTGTGGTGGGGGACGTGATAGAACTTCACTGTGAGACCCTGAGAGGCTCTCCCCCAATCCTGTACAAGTTTTATCATGAAGATGTCATGCTGGAGAGCAGCACGACCCACTCTAGAAGAGGAACATCCTTCAGAGTCTCTCTGACTGCAGAACATTCTGGAAACTATTTCTGTGAGGCCAGCAATGGTGTGCAGACCCAACGCAGTGACACAATGACACTTAGTGTCACAAGTAAGTTGACCCTTCCAACTAGCAGCAGCAAAAGGGACAGACCATCTCCCCACCATCCCCAGTAGGCAAGATTGGAGCTCCATCTCCACAGAACCACCCACTGTGAGCTGCATGGCAGGCCTGCTGTCTGCACAGCTACATGGAGGGCAGGTGCACTTTGGATTTTCATGTTGAGGAATTTGCACCTTCATTCTCTAGCTGTGCTTTTCCTTAGTAGCAATGCTCTGCAACCACTGTTATGAAAACTCACAGATTTCTCCCTAGCTTCTCCTGCCCCTATGCCAGAGCAACTTGGGCTCCCATTCAGGAACTTGCTAGAAAATTTCCCAACCGCAGTCCTGCTTTTTGACATTCCTGCATTCCATTCAGGAGTATCACCAAGTCCCATTTGTCATGAGCTGACCCCTCGTCCCACCCACTTGATCTGACTCCATCTATTGCTCCATCATCGCTATATTTGAGAAATGACTCAACTACCAGGTTGTCTCACATGATCACTGAAGACCTCCATGTATTTAGATACAGTGACCATTTCCATCCACCTTCATTTCATGACTCTAATGACCACATGTCTATGTCTATGTCTATTACCAACACTGCGGCCTGTCCTTCTCCCACATCAGTCATCCACTCCCACATATACACACACTTCCATCTCCAAAATGGCAATTTTAGGCACTTATTATCTCACCATGACCTCCTATCCTTCTATCAACTCCTTCTATCACTACCGTTCTCAGACCTCAACAGAACTCCCAGTTCAACAACACCCCACTCCCTCCCTAATCTGTCAGACAAGAACACCCTTGATTCCTACCATCAAGGTGAGTATTTGTCTCTCTATCCACCCAGCAAACCATCCCTCCTTTCCCTAAGGTGTGGAGAAAATTCTTCTCCCTATGTCAGTGAACATTTTCATTTGATCTCTAGACTCCATCCTTTCATGCATTCTCATTTCATTCATGAAACCAATTATCTCTTTCTCACTTAGCACCTCTCTTTATAGGGTCCTTCCCTATAAAGGAACATGCTACATTTCTCTCTTCTCTAGGAAAACCATCACTTGAACCTACTCCATCCACTGCTCCATCACACCTCCTTCATCCAAATACACAAGACAGAAAACGAGGAGTGTTCCTTGATTCTTCTCCCACTTACCCTTCATAGTCAGTCCTGTTGATTTTATTCCTAAATATTTCCTGGAACTTCTCTATCCCTACTGCCACTATCCTAGTCAGAGCCATCATCATTTCAACTACTTCAGTGACATTTAACTACCTTCAATTTCACTCCTGCCCCCACTACAGTCCCTTTTGCATAATAAGGTCAAAATTCTCATCCCATTGCTTAAAGAAGAAGGATCAAAATCCTCATCGTAGCTTGGGAAGCCCCACCTAGCTCTCCAGCCTTCTCTTAGTGCTGCTCTCACCTATGCCAATCATCTTCCCAACTCAGGACCTTGGCATATACTGTCTATCTGCCCATCCCCTCTTTTCCTCCCTCTTCCCATGGTTAATTTCAAACATCATGAGGAAGCTTTCCCCAGCTGATTGGTACTAAATCCAGTCCCAGTATCAGACATTTCTTAGCACCCTGATCTTTGGTGTCAATTATCAATGTTTTAACTCTAAATTTGTGTTTATGTTTAATTGCTGCCTATCATTTCTTCTAGATTATAGGCTCTGAGAAAAGGGTCTGAGTCTTTCTCACCATTGAACATTCTTTATGTACAGCAGTTCTTGTGACTTATGGATTGCTTATATTGCTTATATTTTGATGAATAAATATAAAAATGAGCAAATACATTGCAATACTCATTCTCTGTGGCTGCTGTTTCTGAAGCAGCCCAGACTCAATTACATCCCTGGTTATCAATGCAACAGCTCTCTCCTCTCCTTTGTTTTTTATTGAACTGATTTCTCTTTTCTCCCAATCATCTTTGACTTGTCAGATGCCTAGGTGTCAATTTAATCTGTTTTCAGATTCCTCAAATATGTTCGAGTTTGTATATCTAAGTACTCAAACCATATATAATAACTACACAGATGTCATTGTTTTGGGAGGTCTGAAGAAGTTTCTGAGAATGCATGAAAGGTTGAGTTCTGATTCATGTCACAGGTCATTAAAAACTAAGAAAATCATTTTTCTGTGGACGACGATATTGAACCAGAAAGAGCTAATGGATGTTTTTCTTCCCTCAGTTCCTGTGTCCCGCCCTGTCCTCACACTCAGGGCTCCCAGAGAACAGACTGTGGAAGGGGACATGGTTGAACTTTACTGTGAGGCCCTGAGAGGCTCTCCCCCAATCCTGTACAACTTTTATCATGAGGACGTCACCCTGGGGAGCAGCACGGCCCCCTCTGGAGGAGGAATGTCCTTCAGATTCTCTCTGACTGCAAAACATTCTGGAAACTATTTCTGTGAGGCCAGCAATGGTGTGCAGACCCAACGCAGTAACACAATGACACTTAGTGTCACAAGTAAGTCGACCCTTCCAACTAGCAGCAGCAAAAGAGTTCTGATTCCACAGGTTTTTTATGTCACAGGTCATTAAAAACTAAGAAAAGCGTTTTCCTGTTTGAAATGTCTTTAGTGTAGGTGAATATATTGAACCAGAAAGAGCTAATGGTTGTTTTTCTTCCCTCAGTCCCTGTGTCCCGCCCTGTCCTCACACTCAGGGCTCCCAGAGAACAGACTGTGGAAGGGGACATGGTTGAGCTTTACTGCGAGGCCCTGAGAGGTTCTCCCCCGATCCAGTACAAGTTTTATCATGAGGACATCACCCTGGGGAGCAGCACGGCCCCCTCTGGAGGAGGAGCATCCTTCAACCTCTCTCTGACAGCTGAACATTCTGGAAACTACTCCTGTGTGGCTGACAATGCCCTGGAGATCCAGCACAGTGAAGTGGTGACTCTCAATGTCACAGGTGAGCTGGCTCTGCCCACCAGCAGCACAAGCAAGAACTGTCTTTGCCTTCTCTTCTAGCAGTAATGAAGCTGCGGGGCTCCTCAGGGCTGCTTTCTGGTATGGCTTCCCAACATAGTTCCCCCTCTATAGAGCCCCTATTTGAATATCTGGGATTATTCCTGAGATATGGTTTCAGGAACCCCAACTTTTCCGACAGCACAGTTTTTCTTCAATGTGAGCAATACTCCTCATTGAAAATACTGAGAAGACAGTTTTAGAACATAGACAACATTCTGACCTGAAATTATGACATGAAAGAGAAACCAAAGAATTCTGAGGATGGGATTTTCTGCTCCCCAAAATATTGGGCCATTCCTTACCTGGGTTCTTTGCTCATTGACTTCCAAGGAGCCTCTATTCTTGAGTTCACTTCATTACCAGTAATAAAAATTTTATTCACATTCCCTATTAAAATTATATGCTGCCAGGCACTGTGGCACACACTTATAATCCCAGCAGTTTGGGAGGCTGAGGCAGGAGGATTGTGAAAAAAGCTAACCTCAGCAATGACGAGGCACTAAGCAACTCAGTGAGACCCTGTCTCTAAATAAAATACAAAATAGGGCTGGGGATGTGGCTCAGTGGTTGAGTGCCCCTGAGTTCAATTCCTGATGGCCGCCCCCCAGAAAATCATATGCTAACATTAGCACAGACTTTCAAGAGAGACACTCTTTGGTCCTTAAAGGAAGGACGCAGGTGACGGGGGCAGAGGAGGAACAGCAGGATGAATGAAAATAGCCCCCATCAATTAAATTCGTCTATTCTCTGAGCTGTCCTTTGAACCATTGCCATCAAGTATAATAAATATATATATTTTGACATATTATACATACATAGAATAAGTATAACTTGTTCCAATTAGGATCCCATTGTTGTGGTTATACGTGATGTGGAGTTACATTGTTCATGTATTCATATATAAGGATAAAAAAGATATGTCTGATTCGTTCTACTATCTTTTCTATTCCCATCCCCCCTCCCATCCCTTCATTCTCCTTTGTCTAGTCCAGGAAACTTCTAATCTTTCCCTCCCTTGTTAGGGTTAGCATCCACATATCAAAGAGGACATTCGTCTTTGATTTTTTGGAACCAGCTTATTTCACTTAGCATAATGTTCTCTAGTTCCATCCATTTAACTGCAAATTTCATTCTTCTTTATGACTGACTAATATTCCTCTGTGTATATATACCACACTTTTGTATCCATTCATCTATTGTACGGTACCTAGGTTGGTTCCATAACTTGGCTATTGTGAATTTAGCCTCTGTAAACATTGATGTCACTGTGTCACTGTAGTATGCTGATTTTAAGTCCTTTGGATATAAACTGAGGAGTGGGATAACTGGGTCCAATGGTGGTTCCATTCCAAGTTTTCTAAGGAATCTCCACACTGCTTTCCAGAGTGGTTGCACTAATTTGCATTTCTAACATCTATGTACAAGTGAACATAAAGATCTCTTTCTAACTTCTCTTCCTAGTATTACCACCTCTTAACTCTTTCATGAGTATTCATCATGAATATTCCATGAACATTCAGGCATAGAATTTGTTTATCAAAATAGGATCATATTACACATATAGTTATCCAACTTTCATTTTTCACTTAAAATATATCTATACATCTTGGATATCTTTCATTATTGCATTACTTGGTCTCCTAGACTGTTTCTGATCTTTAGCTATTGTAGAAATCCTTGTACAAATAATTTTGACCTGCATGGAGTAAGTATCCCTAAAGGTCCTAGAAGTAGATTTGCTGGGTCCAAGTTTTTAAGTATTTTAAATTTGGTAGATAATGCCAAATTGTCCAAGAAGTGTCTCAAATTTGCCTTCTCACCTGTCAAATAACAAGGTACCTGGTTTTTCCATACCCAGTAGGCATTTAGGCTATGCCAATCAGATATGAAGGAAAAGGAATTGTATTTTATGATTGTTTTTATTTGCATCCATGTAATTAATAATGAAGATCAAAGTCTTTTTGTATTTACTGGCTATTTTAAGCTTTCATCAATTAGTACACTTTTTACATTTTTCTATTGAATATTTCTATACATTAAAAGGTATTTATAGATCAAAGTAATTATCATTTGTTTCAATCTATTTTCAGAGATTGAGATCTGACTCATTTGCTTATACTTTTCCCTTTCTTACAAATAATGTTAGAAGCAAGAAACTTCTATGGGCATTTTGTTTTATCTCAGTTCCAGTGTCCCACCCTGTGCTCACACTCAGGACTCCCAGGGCCCAGGCTGTGGTGGGGGATGAGGTGGAGCTTCACTGTGAGGCCCTGAGAGGGTCTTCCCCAATCCTGTACTGGTTTTATCATGAGGACGTCACCCTGGGGAACAGCTTGGCTCCCTCTGGAGGAGGGGCATCTTTCCACCTCTCCCTGACTGCAGAACATTCTGGAAACTACTCCTGTGAGGCTGACAACGGCCTGGGGGCTCAGCGCAGTGAGGCGGTGACACTTTTCATCACAGGTAAGATTCTTATGCTCAAGCCACAGATGTGAGCCAAAAATTTCCTCCAAGGACCCTCTGATCATTCTTGCCATGCTTTACCAAGAGGGTGCTTCTCAGGTACAAGTACGCTAAGCTGGTAGCTCTGTAAATTGTTACATTCCAAAGCGTTTCTCAAGTGATGGCACTTGGGGGGAAAAAGAGCATCTCTGAACATAGGGTTCGTCAGCTGGCTCTTCTCTCACTGGCCACTCTCCATCCTGACGCTCAGCCCTTGCCTCTAGCATGGCAACAAACTACCTCACAAGACAGGAGCCATGTCCTGAGCCTCACCAGCACCTGCTTGACCTCAGGAACTGGTCATTTAGGCTCATTCTCTCTCCCAGGCCAGGCATTAGCTTCAGGGGTCAGAGCAGCTTAAGGCCACAAGCTTCTCTTTGGGCTCACACATGGTGTCTCCCCCTCAGGGCTCACGGAGAGCAGAAGTGGTCCTGTGGCCTCGGGAATCACTGGGGGGCTGCTGAGTGGGGTGAGCCTTGTGGCCGCAGCACTACTGCTCCACTCCTGGTTCTCAAGGAAAGCAGGTGGGTAGCTCCCTGGCTCACCTTTGCACCATCCATCCCTTCATCTCTCTCAAGCCCACACTGACTACGGGACCATATCCTAGGCTCTCAAAAGCTCCTCCTGTCCCATCCCACAACCCTTCACCTTTCCCATCGGGTCCCTCAAAGCCCTCTTTACCAAATCTGAAATTGCTGAAACAGCCCTATTGGCAGAACCAGCTTTGATGAGAGGTAGCTTATCCAACCTCATAAACAGAAGTGTATCTCCCTCTGTATCCACGAAGACCCCGAAGCAATGGGAAAAGGATGATTTCAACTCTGAGAATCAGAGGCAAAAACAGAGGCCAAATAGGATTTGGTAACTTAGTGATTTTTTATATGTACAGTAATTTTGTAGATGATAAAGTCTATTTTCCTGCCTGCAGCTATTAAACTACCTGCCATTTTTTTTAAAAAAGATCATTCTTTAAAAACTCTAAGTTAAAGGCCTTCTGTTTGTGGACTCCTATTTCACATTATAATCATACCCCTTTGGAGGCCAGGGTCAGTAGTTTAGTAGCGTTAGCCCAATATATCACCTTCCTTGGGAATAGCAAAGAAGGATTCAGACTTGAGTGACAGCAACTCCTGGTAATTTCTAAGTAAGTCTCCTGGGGCTGGGACCCCTGAGAAGTTCTCCTTTTCCTAAATCTAATACCCCTGTGCTTTCTTTTACAGGGCAACAGGCTGCCTCTGACCCCTCCAGGTAGGACCTGGGCTGTGTTTCTATGTAGTTAATGAAATTCCCCCAGGGTATAAAATGGAATTGAACCTGATTATCACCAAGAGCCCAGTTTCTGCTGTATGATGCTGAGATGGGTGGTACCCACTTCATGTTGCCAATTCCGTTGGGATATCTCAAGGCAAATTCCCAGGACCTACTCATCCATCATTTTAACTGTATAGGCCTTCTTCTCACATCAAGTATTAATTACTTTTTATTTATCAACTCACTTCCTTATACAATCACTCTAACAACTCAAGAAGGGGCCGTTGTTTGGATCCTTAAGGCTGACTTCAGTAGCCATGCCATGGCTTACGGACTATCCCTGGGCAAGCCCATGTAGCAGTGGTAGCAGTATCTAAACCATCCAGAGTTCCTAAGACCTTTTCTGATTGCTGATTTCTCTGAGACTGATCTCTCTGAATGTAGAGGTTCTGGAACCTGGTTTGAATTTTGGGTTTTCCCCTTTCTGGTCACATGATCTTGGTAAGTCATTTCACCTTATAAAACCTCCATTTTCTTTTTTACCTGTAGAATGTGGATAAAATAGAACTAATTTAATATTGTTCTAAGCATGGTGCCTATTATATCCAGTGGCCACAAAGTCTAGAAAAACATATAGTATTAATTTCTCATGATTCATAATATAATACTCACAGACCATTTGTTATATATTTCTATGATTCCAGACTTGACTGCCAATCTGTGGTAAAAACTCACTGAGAGTGATCACCATAGCCACTTTGTCAAGCTTCCTGGGAAACATCAGTGTTTCTGTATCTTACAGGTGCTCTTCAGGCTCAAACCCCCAAGATCCCACTTACCACAATGTACCAGGATGGGTAGAACTGCAACCAGTATACATGAATGGTGAGGACCAACGGCACCCTGCTTTGGCTGGGCCTAAGGGTTGGTGTGGGAAAGATCTGGGACTGGAGATGAGGAGGAACTACACACAGACCCAGAAGGTTTAGTCCTTCCAGAGAATAAACAGGCTGGGGGAGGAGGAAATTGCTCAAACAAGAGGCAAGTACCTTCACGTCCTCTAACACTTCAACTTTTTTCTAAGTAAATTCTAGAGGAGAAGATGTGGTTTACTCAGAAGTGTGGTGCGTCCAAAAGAAAAAACAAACATTCAGGTAAGACCGGAGGAAGCATCTGTTCTGGTCAACCTTCAACTTTGACAGCCTATTATTGCTCAATCTCCTCCGCAGAAGGTCTGGGCCAACCAGATACAGAGTCAGCTGCACCTTACACTAGGTCACTGGGACTTCTTTACTTGTGCCTATATTGTTTGGGGTTAATCCAAACCCATCATATGGTGCTACTTTCTCTGTTCTCAATGGATACCTCAGTGTAACCTAAATAAATCATCACCTTGGGTGGTCACTTAACCCCTCTGTAAACCCATCTGTAAAATGGAACAGGACTATCTTTCTTAGTTTAGGCTATTATAGCAGAATACTATAGACTGGTTGGCTTACAAAACAGGCATTTGTTGCTTACAGTTCTGGAGGCTGGAAGTCCAAGATTGAGGTGCCAACATAGTCAGTTTCTCCTCTTCCTCTTCCTGGTTTGCAAACAGATGCTTTCTTGCTATATCCCCTCATGATAGACAGATCATCTTTCTTGTGTCTCATTTTCTAAGGGCACCAATCCCATCATGACCTAATGATTCCAAAGGCCCCATCTTCTTCACAATGTGCATTAGTGCTTCAACACATTAATTTGGAAAGGGACACAAATATTCAAATCAATAGGACCTTCCTATTAGTTTTCTATTGCTGCTGTGACAAATTACCACAAACTCGGTAGAGTTAAATAATTCAAATGATTATCTTATAGCTCTGTAGGTCAGAAATCTGACACAAGTCTTAGGGGGCTAAAATTAAGGTGTGGGCAAGGCTTCTTACCCTTCTGGAGACTGTAGAGATTAATGTGTCTTGACTTCTCTAGCTTCTAGAGGCCACCCACTTTCCTTGGCTCATGTCGCCTTTTCCATCTTCAAAGCCAGCAGTGTGGCAGCTCTCCAGCCATTATTCCACAGTCAGGTCTCCCTCTGACCACAGCTGGGAAAGGCTCTCTGATTTTAAGTATTCATTATTCTATTGCCCCCACTGGATTATCTAGATCTCAATATCATAACCTTCACATCTGAAAAGTCCTCTTTTTCATCTAAGGTAACTTAACTAGGTCTAGGGATTGGGGTGTGGACATCTTTGGAGGACATTGTTCTAGCTACTTTACTATCTCATAGGGTTGTTGAGAGGACTACCTGAAGAAGTCGATGTGGAAATGGTATTAAATCAGCAGAGTGTGAAGCATCTGTGACCATGGCCCTGTGCTTATGGTCTGGCTGTGTTCTCACCTCTGTAGGTGGCCACAATGAGGGATCCAAGCCTGACTTCCTCCTGCCAAGAACAGGAAAGGAGAGCAAAGTCCTTAGGGGCAGGCTTTTCTTTCTAACTCTGCTTTATAAAAAGTGCTGTGATTTAACCCATGTACTTCCTTCTCTTGTTTGCTAATATCTTTGTATAAGGTCAAGTTTGTGCCCCGCTTGTTGTATTTAATACTCCTTTAACACATACTAACCCATTCAAACTTACAACCCTTTGAGGTAATCACTGTTATCCCATTTTACAAATAAAGAGACTGAAGCATAGAGACTTAAAAGACTTCCCTGAAGTCATACAACTAGTAAATCACCCAAAAATCTGTCTCCAGAACCCAAACACTCAGTGCAGTTCTAGGGAGCCTAATAATCAGCCAGAAGTAGAGAGCCCTTTCTGGAGAATATTATACACTCCAGTATGTAGATAACAAAACAGTAATAGTAATTTCTAACATCTTTACATGTTGAGCAGTTCTTATGTTCCAGATACAGTTCTAAAGGCATTAAATAAATTTATCTATAATGTATTGGAATTAGTATACACCACTTCCACCCACAGTTTATTGGACACACAAATCATGTGATTCTCTATTATCTGGGAGCTGGAAATGTTGAGCATATGGCTATTCCATGAGCAGTAAATGCCTCTGCCATATAGTACTAGCCAATGAATAATCAAGAGAAATAAAACATCATAAAAATTATTAATGCTTTAAAGTTAAAACATACCTGCATAAAAACCAGGAGCCATGGCATAGAAAAATCAAGAGCTGAGGTAGACTAAAATCATAAGAATGCAGATTTGAATAACATGATTAACAAACTTGACCTAAAGAAAAAAACTTTAAGAGAAAATCATTATTAAGGATAAGTGGATATGGGGAGAAGGGTACTGGGGATTGAACCCAAGGGCATTTAACCACTAAACCACATCTCCAGGTCTTTTTTGTATTTTGCTTAGAGACAGGGTCTTGCTGAGTTGTTTAAGGCCTCGATAAGTTGTTGAGGCTGGCTTCGAATTCATGACCTCCTCCTGTCTCAGCCTCCCAACAACTGGGATTACAGGCTTGCATGCTCCCAACTGGATTATTTCTTTTTTTTTTTTTATTGTTTGTATTTAGTTATAAGTGATAGCAGAATGGATTAATTTTGATACATTGTACACAAATGGACTACAACTTTTCATTTCTCTTGTTTGTAGAGTCACACCATTTGTGTAATCATACATATACATAGGGTAATGATGTTTGTTTTATTGAATTCATCCCATTTACTGATTCTTGCTTTTGTTTCTTGTGCTTTAGGAGTCAGTCTAGTTAAGGAAGTCTGGTCCTAAGCTGACATGATGAAGATTTGGGCCTACCTTTTCTTCTATTTGGTGCAGGGTCTCTGGTCTAACTTCTAGGTCCTTGATCCATTTTGAGTTTAGTTTTATACAGGGTGAGAGATAGAAGTTTAATTTCATTTTGCTGCAAGGCCAACGGATTTTTGAAAAGTCTAGTTCCCCAATGAATCCCTACAAAGACTGATCAAGAATTAAAAAAAAAAAGATGAGAATGAGAAAGCACAGTTATTAAAATTAGGAATGAAAAAGGGGATATCACTACAGATCTCAGAACTATTAAAAACAACATGAAGACATTATAAGTAATGTCAATATGTTTTGAAATGTAATTGAACAAATTTCTGGAAATATGCAAATAGCACAAAAAGAAAGTATCTGAATAAACCTATTTGGATTTCAAAGTCAAATCTGTAATTAAACATACACATGCACAAGCACACACACACACATACACACCACAAACATACACTAGTGAAAATTCAGGTCCAATTAGCTTTACCACTAAAATCTCCCAACAAAAACTGTTTAGGACAATAGAGAAAAAAGGAACTTGTTTTATGAAACCAATATAATTTTTATACTAAAATTTGTCAAGAAAGAAAAAGTATTGGGTCCATCTTTCTCATGAACACAAATACTAAATTATAAGTCAAATCCAGTAATTCATAAAAAAAAAAAAAAACTCATCATGGCCAAGTTGAATGCATAATTGATTTTACATTGGTAATCATCAATGTAATTGACCATACAAGCGATAAAAAAAATCATTTCAATAAATGCCATATAGGTATTTACTAATACTCAACATCCATCATGAAGGAGAAAAAGAAAAACTGTTAGCAAACTAAAAATAGAAACTCACTAAATCTAATGAAGAGTATCTACCAAAACACCTATAGAAAATATACTATTTAATGGTGAAACATTAAGAACTTTCCCTGTGAGACTGAAAGGATACCTGATTATCACTTCATTCAGCATCATGTTGAAGATTCTAGTAGTGTAAAAATTCAGAGAAAAAAGTGACTAGAACATAATCTACAAAAATATCTTCATGGCCTTGGAGTAGACAAAATCAGAAGGGATTGTAAAAATTTCTAACCATAAAGAAAAAGATTGACGAATTGGAATCCGTCAAAGTTTAGAATGATCATTAATCAGAAGGCCCTATCGATGAGCAAAAAGGAAAGCCCAGGCTGGGGAAAGACATTTGCAATATTCAACAAAGGATCTATATCCAGAGTTTAAAAGAACTGTGAAACAAGATGAGAAAGACCAAACATAGGAAAGTGGGTAGATATTTGAGCAGATATTTTACATAAAGAAAAGTTATCTAAGTCACAAATTAGAAAACTGCTGAATCTCATAATTCACCAGGGACATGAAATTGAAATCTCATTAAGGTAATTCCAGCAAAATTGCTAAAATTTACAAGCTAACAATACCTATATTAGCCAGGACTAGAGCAATGGGAACTCTTGTGTTGCTTGGTAGAATGTGAAGTGGCACAATCACTTTGGAAAATAACTTGGCAGTACTTTCTAAACTGGATATTGTATATGCGTAACTAACGAGGTAGTAATTCCACTCCCAGGGAGGCACCCAGTAGAAATCCATGCACATGCACTGAGACCTATATAAGAATATTTACACTGTACTATTTGTTTTAGCTCGGAATGTAGGGAGAGACTTTGTTCCCTTTGAGGTTCTTCTAGTAAACTGAGATGATTCATCTCTGTTTACCCATGTATGTTTTTCTTGGGGCACAGTAGGTCTAATGTTACATAATATGCCAAAGGCGATGTGCATTAGTAGATACAAAGTTAAATGTTCCCTTAGGTGGACCAAAGTATGAGTCCTGAGAGAAAAGGTGGGAAAAAATATTTCAGAAAAAGAAACTGCCATTCCTCGTGGCAGCTAATGTCTTAGGGACTTTGTCAACCAGCACGGAAACCTGACTTTTAAAAAAATCACAAAAGCAATTCATACACATGATGATTTGTAAAACAGGACAGAAAAACACAATGAAGTGGCTCCTTCTCACCTATAATGCCTTGAATGTAACCATTTTTGAGTGCTTTCCAGGAAAAAAAAAAAAGTATGTACTTGTTTGTATACACATAGATTCTATTTTTTTCATCTATACCAAAGGAATAATATTACAAATGCCAATCAGCACCTCACTTTTTTTCCCCTTCCATTAATCAGGGTGGTCTTGTCTTAGCATGTGTAGTTTTGCCTCATTATTTTTTGTGGGGCAGGGGTATCCGGATTTGAACTCAGGGGCCAATCATTGAGCCACATCCCCAGCCCTATTTTGTATTTTATTTAGAGACAGAGTCTCACTGAGTTGCTTAGCACCTCACTTTTGCTGAGGCTGGCTTTGAGCTTTTGTTCTCCTACCTCAGCCTCCCAAGCCACTGGGATTACAGACACGTGCTACTGTGCCCAGCTAGGTTTGCCTCATTCTTAATGGTTTGTCATTGTTTAGAGGGATTGGAATATTCTTAAACAGCCCCATGCTTCCAGTGTGTAGGTAATAATGAACACTAGTACAATAAACATTTTTAGAACTATCTTCACATACTTTCCTTAAGGTAATTTCCCAACAACAGAAATATGGGGTCAATGGGCATGTGGTTTTTTTAAAGAACCCTAACCCTTGTTTTCTCACTTTAATCAGAGGGCAGGAAACTCTGATTCGTAGTTAAATGTAGGTACTCCCACTTCCTAGTTTCTGAATTGCTAATGCATGTTGCTCTTTTAGAAAAAGTATTTTTCTCAGATGTGTTACTTAGGTTGATGTGAACAGTGTACTGACTGTAAGATCAAGATCAAAACTGTTATGAGAAAACTTGTCTTTGAGTCTCAGCTCTTGGTGGTTCCAGTCTTCATGCTGCTGTGGATGACTCTACAGGTCCTGGTGAGTAGATGACTCAACATGAGCCTGGGTTGGGGTCTGGGAAGCTCCTCTCCTCCACCAGGACCTGATCCGTTCTTGGGGCCCAGCCCCTGCTCTGACAGTCTTTCCCACATAAGGAGACTGTATGTTAATGCTTTACTGTACAGGCCAGGGTTTCCTCTAGTGAATTCAAAGAAAGTGGTCAGATGGAAAATCTTTCAATCTTACAGAGAAGGAATTCATAGCAATCAGACAATTAAAGGTTTCACTTACATTTTCCTTAACAAAACTTTCATGAAACCTTAGAAAAATGTGGTTTGCCTGCTTATTCTTAGTGTTAATTCTGAGAACAGCCTGCTCTCTTTATGGAAAGGAGATGCATTTGTTACTTGTATGACAAAGCCAGATCCTCGTCCTGGGCATTAAAGGGCAAGTCACCACAATGATTGACAGATTGAGATCACAGTAGGAGACAGGGGTAGGTACAGTGGGCAAGGCAAAATTTAAAGCACATGACATTCTCTTGGTGCCTGTGGCTGTGCTTAATTCTCTATGAAGTCATAGCTACAAAGTGGCTAGATTTTTGCCAAGGTTTAAAAATTAGAATTTAATGTTTATTAATAATTTGTTTGGCAAAAATTAGTTATTATCTGTGGATAGCACTATACCAGATGCTGGGAAATGATGAGAGGATAGGGGAGATACCATTTCTGTGCTCAGGAAGTTCAGCTATAGAAGAGCATCTAGCAAAACCAGTGTGCAATAAACAGCTATGGAACAAGATCCCAGTGAAATAATTGGTGGAGGCAAAACTTGCAATGGATGGTGTGGTCAGATAATAAACTACACAAGAAATACTGGTAAAGACTTCACAAACTCAGAGGGAAAGCAGGAATGGGAGGGGGAAGTGGGAGGAACAGAGTGGATGTGATGTAGGAAAAGAGGGCCCCTACAGATAGAAGGTGGCATGAGATGCTGGAATGTTCCAGAGATAGAAGCACCTCCTGGTGTGGCATAACACAGAGGGATAGGATAGGAGAATGGCCAGGAGCATTCACTTTGGGGGGTCAAATAGGATCTGGTTTCAAAAACTCTGAACTGCCACCTACTAGATATTAAGCTTTCTGGTCTGTAAAATGGTTATAATCATGAATAATCAAGATAAATGTCCCTTATTGGATAAACAATCTGGAGAAAATTAACCATTATCACTCTCACCCTGCCTTCTAGATGCTGCACATCTCTCCCATGGAAGGACGCCCTCTGTCAGAGTGCTCCACCTAGGTGTCCAATTCTAAGCTTGTCACGCTCCTCCTTGAAACCTTTCCATGGCTCCTGGGGGCTTTTGTAATAAAAATGGACCTCCCTCCTCAGGCCCTGCATTCCCTCTTTTAATCTTATTTTTCCTGTCTTGCCTTGCCTTCCAGAACCGCCCAACTCCTGGACACCAGTGTCACACTTCTTCAGTCCTGTGCCCTCCCTGTTTTGATCACTCTTCCCATCATCTCTTGCTGCACAAACACTACCCCTCGCCTGGCGGGTCCTTATTTTTTCATTCATAGTTTCTCGAGCATCACCTCCTTCAGGACCGTTCCCTGGTTACTCACCCTCTTCAAGACACACATACACACTCTACACACTGGGCTGGGTAGCCTTCTGTCCTCCAGGTCCCTCAAGTGTAATTCTGTTATTGTATTTAGACCCTTTATTATATTCCTGGGCATCTTATTTCTGTTTCTCCCACTGGTTAACTTTTTACTAGCAGATATCATTTTTTAAATTTGTTCTTATTACTTATACAGGACAGTAGAATGTATTTTGACATATTAGACATATATGGAGTATAACTGCTCATTCTTCTGGTTGTACATGATGTCAAATTACATTGGTTGTGTAACCATATGTGCACACAGGACAGTAAATGTCTGATTCAGTCTATTGTCTTTCCTCTTCCCATCCTCCTGCCGTCCCTTCATTCCCCCTTGTCAAATCCAAAGTACTTCTATTCTTCCCTCCCTCCCCACTTATTGTGAGTTAGCATCCACATAATCAGAAAGAATATTGGCCTCTGGTTTGGGAGGATTGACTTATTTCATTAGCATGATAGTCTCAGATACCAGTTTTTAAATTTATGTTAGAATATATCAAGACATATGTTGTAGTACTTTGAAAGGTAACAGTATTTTTAAAATAATTTTTTAATGAAAGAAGTGATAAAGGAATGGGAAAATGTATTATCTTTGAAAAACTGAAGAATCCATGCTCCGTGCTAACCTCTGGCTCTTTATTTATTTATTTATTTATTTATTTATTTATTTATTTATTTATTTCAGCTCCTGTCAGTGAACAACTTGGTGAGTTGAAAAAAAAAATTTTAAAAAGAACCCTACATTTCCTCTCCCAATTCCAAATCAGCCGCTTCAGCTGCACCCTAGATCCCTTCAGGATTCCAATAGAGAATTTATCCATTTCTTGTTCTGCCATAATTAGCTATGAAGGAGGGGTTTCTGGACATTTGAATTATCATTTATAAAATGAAGCTTTTAGGCAAGTCTCAAGCTTTTCTCGGTACCAAAATCCCTTGATTAACTTGCCTATTCTTTTAGGGAGAGTGCAAAGTTGTGATTTTAACAATGCCTATATAAGCTATGTCTATAATCAGATAGGGAATGGAATTAGCTTAAGTTTGAACATAAAAATTAAGAAAACTGAAATTATCTAGATAAACTCATTCAGTTCAAAGGGCAGTGACTCCAAGTAGCATATCCAGAGGATGTAATTGTCGCATAACAGCTAAAGGCTATGGATGACACAAACACTACAATTTCTTCAAAATGGATTAATGTCTCTAAGCCTGTGGGGTTTTGTGTGTGTGTGAGAGAGAAAGAGCATGTGTACACGTGCTTAGGAGCATGATAAGATGTCAGGGGTGAGAGTAATTTTCTCTATGACCCACTTCCATGACAGATAACTAACCATAGACATCACAGCAAATCCTCCTGAATTCATGTTGCTCATCGCTACTCGCTCTTCCCCTGGTAGGTGAGTGCTGCTGGTTGACATGCAGCTTTGAGTGATCATTGACCCTCTCAGGGAGCCTCTTAGGCGCTGTCCAAAGTTAGGTCCTCCCATCTATTCCACAAGAACCTCTGCTGCTGTGACTGTAGGCACTGCCACCTCAGACTCATTTTCTCTCTCCTTCTCCTCAGTAACTCCATCCAAATCCATGATTTCCCTTCAGTTTCCATGGACTGTTTTCTTCCAAGGCGAAAGGCATGGATCTGACCTGCAAAGGATTTAGTTCCCACTCACCACAGACAACAAAATGGTACCTTGGGAGAGAAGAATTAAAAAACAGAGCAAGCCCTTAAACGTCCATCAAATCTGGAGACTACAAATGCCAGGCTGATGACTTGCCTGAAAGCAACACTGTGCACTTGGACTTCTCTAAAGGTGAGACAGAAGTAAAAGAAATAAAAACCGTAGAAAATTATTTCAGATCATTTTCTCTCAAGCTGCCAATACCATTCACTTTGGTCAACTCAGGAATGCACAATTTTGTTCCACTTTATAGTTAAACAAGAAGGGAGTTAACAGACTCTGTGTACAGGGAACAGAATTAACTTCTTAAGTTTGACCATAAAAATTAAGAAAATTGAAATTATCCAGAAAAAAGTTATCAGCCCTATGGGCAGTGACTCCAGTAGTGTATCCAGAAGAATATCATTGTCACATTATAGCTAAAGGTTATGGATGACCCAAATACTACCATTTCTTCAGAGTGAATAAATTTCTCTACAACCCAGGGAGTGTAGAGAGATGATTTGTAGTTTTCATGTTTCTTGCTGGGAGTTGTTTGTTTATTTTGAGTACTGGAGAATGGAATCCACAGGTGCTCTACTACTGAGCCATATTTCCATCCCTTTTTAGTTTTAATTTTGAGACAGTGTCTTGCTAATTGCTCAGGCTGGGCCTGGAACTTGTACTCCGCCTGTCTCAGTACCCTGATTCACTGAGATTATAGACATGCACCAGCCACCATGCCTGGCTAACCCTGTGTTTTCCAAAGTTTGATCTCACCCAGAAAACCCTGGGAAGGTTTTTAATCATACAGTTACTCAGGCCCTGTCTTATATTTAACTGGAATCAAAATGCATAGGTGTACAGGGCACAGAGGCACATGCCTACAGTCTCAGTTACAGGGAAGAATGAGGCAGGAAGACCGTAAGTTCAAGGCCAGCCTGAGAAACTTAGCAAGACGCTGCCTCAAAATAAACTTTAAAAGGGCTGAGGATGTAGCTCAGTGATAGAGTGCTTGCCTAGCATGTATAAGGGTCTGGGTATTGCAAAATGAATAACCTATGGAGGGCAGTCCAAGAATTAGTATGTTTTATAAGCTGCTCAGGTGAAAAAAAATTGGGAATGAAGTTTATTTGAACAGTTCCTGTACATAAAGTTGTATAGTTTTAAGCCACATTACTTATGGCATAAGGGTAATCTTGGCATAAGGATTTGTCACACTTATAGCTACAGATGGAGAGAGAGAGAATTTCCTGTTTGTCCCAAAACCCACCTGTTATGAAGTTTAAGTAGTATCACCCTTGTTACAATGCCCTTTAATTTAGTGAACAGGAAACAGCATAGTAACATAACAATTCCTCTCTTAAACATTTACCTACTAAAATGATCATAAATATATATCTTCCCAAATGGAAGACCCTAAATGATCAAGAAAAGAAGACTCATTAATGAATTACATTGCTGCCACAGAAGGAAACTGTCGCCATTGCAAATCAAGTTCAGTAATGATATTACTGAGAAAAATATTTATAAGCATAGTAAGTGAAAGGCAAAGTTTATCAAATAATAAAAATTATTCCAATTCCATAAAAAGAAAAATACACAGAGACTCTCACTTACCTGAACATGGAAAAAAAAAAAACTGGAAGCATCTATGGGCAGTAAGATGATGGATTGCTTTTACTTATATTTCTACTTTCCAACTTTTCTCAAAATTGCATGAATTCATTTTAAAATCAGAAAAAAGTGACAATTATTTTAAGAATCCTTGGAATAATAATGAAAGGAAAGAGGGAACAATGGGATGAACCAAATAACCTGGTCTTGTTTGTCCTACAGCCTCACTGATCCTACAGGGCCCACTTGATGTGTTTGAAGGAGAGTCCGTGCGTCTAAGGTGTCGGGCAAGGGCAAAAACCAGAACTGAATACTTTGGTATTTTACAAGAATAATGAAGGCCCTAATATTACCTAATAATAGCCCTGAATTGCATATTAATGGTGCAAATCTGGAGCACAATGGTGAATATCACTGTGCTGGATATAAGGAAACATGTTGTGAAGCTTCTTCCAATACAGTCAGAATCCAGTCCAAGGTAAGGCTTTCATTGTTTTGCAAGAGGGTTAGTGAAAAGGAGGGTTCCTGAGGTTGCAGAAGTAGATTAGGAAGAAGAGGGTGGACTGCGATGCCATTGAGAGAAAGCACAACTGTGCTTTGTGCTGATGGATGTTAGAACTCAAAAGTGGCTTCCCTTTCTCATTTGAATTAACGTGGTGCCACAAAACTGCTAGCTGGTGCTGCAGAGGAACTGCTTTTCTCCAGTGCAGTTCCAAACTGCCCTGGGGGTTCCTCTGATCCTCCTTTGCAGTGCTGTTTCCACGTCCTGTGCTGAGAACCAGCTCCAATAAGCCCACTGAGGGAAGCCCATTGACCCTGACCTGTGAGACCCAGGTCCCTCCGCAGAGGTCACATGTCCAGCTCCAGTTCCGCTTCTTAAGAAACAGTCAGACTCTGGGGTCAGGCTGGAGCAGCTCCCCAGGGCTCCAGATTCCTGCCATGTGGAGAGAAGACTCAGGGTTCTATTCATGCCAGGCAAAGACATTGACTTTGGATGTTTTGAAAGAGAGTCAGAAGTCCTCCATTTCTGTGCAGAGTGAGTATCAGTGGGTTCTGGAATTTTCAGGGGATGAGACTGGAAGAGTTGTGTAGAATTGCACATCAGTTCGGGTGCTGGTCCATGTGGAAAATGCCTCTTCCCCTTGTGAGAATGAAAGCTGAGACCTCAACTCTGGACATCTTAGCAGAACTTAGAGCAAAAAAAAAAAAGAGAAACAAGGTGCATTTTTCTTTCAATGTGTTTAGGTACAACTCTCTTTCTCTTAAAGCTGTCTTCCCTGATGTCCTTTATTTCCTGCTAGTCTATAGCCATAAGCTATGGCTGGGCTGACTGGTCTCTGCCCAGCCAGATGGACAGACCTTAGAATACTAGATGCTGGAGCAGAGTGCTTAAGAACAAGAAAATCCAGGGACAAAATGTTGGGGAATAACCCGTTCCAATTTGATGTCCCTAGGAATAGTGGTATGCCCATTCTCACTTTTTCCTAAGTTTACTAAAATTGTATAGGTTTTCAAGCATGACTCTTAACTAATGACCAAATGCTTCCCCTTCATTAACTTGGGTCTGTCTTATGGAAATATATTTAAGTATTAGGAAGGGACACATGGTCTGAGGTGCCCACTTCCCTGAGTGAGCAGGGAATGAAAGTAACAGCATTTCCCATAAATTTACTCCTGTTCCTAAAAAACACAAAATGAAAGTTCTATGACATTTTCTTGTAAACTGAATAAATTCTATTAATATTGCAGTTACAGAAAACAGGAGTTTCTTGGGTCACTAGTTGAAGGATGAACAATTCAGAGAAGGTGGAGAGGGTATTATCCAATACTTAAGGCACAGTAATTTCTAGCAAAGTTTCTCCCCCATCCTCAGGTTCTTCTCTCCAACTGTTCAATTATCTTTCTTTGTTCTTCAAGACCTTAGGATAACTCAAAAGCACTGTCCTAAACTAATATCATTACCAAAAGCCATGCCCATCACAGATTAGCCTGCTTGATGGGACTGTCCTGGTCCCACCTCCTATGTCCACATATCTGACATGCTAGAAAGGCTAAAAAGGGTTTGCTCAAGGGCAAACTTACTGAATATGTCCATAATGTCTCATTTCCAATTAGCTGCTGCTGTCACTGAATCCCCAGGACAATCCCCTTTGATGCCAAGTCTCCCTGCCCCCTGCACACCCTCATCATTTCATTCAGCTGTTTGGGCACCAGATGTCACCTCTGGATGACTGGCCATGTTCTATCAAGGTGTGAGTGGACATGAGAGCAGGGTGAACAGGGTTACCTCTATTCCTGGTCTGGACTCTCCACAAGAACATTAGGAAGTAGATGGCCTCCCTGGCCAAGCGGGGACCACAGTCTCTCCAACTGTCCCCTTCTTCCCAAGGACAGGGTAACCCTACCTCGGGCTAACCTTATGTAGGAAAGCAGCAGATTTTACCCTTTCCATTCTGTGATTCTTCTCTACCCATGAGCACCCCACTGCTAAGAGGCTCACATATGTTTTTATTTATTTATTTATTTATTTTGGAGTTGTTGCCAATGTCCAGATAAACACTGTACCAGCCTTAGAATCCGTGTTTGAAGGACAGAAGCTGAAGCTAATCTGCTCAGTAGACAGGCTCCCAGGGCCCATCACATTCTCCTGGTATAAAAGAGTCAAGCAGAGGAAGGGAACAAAGATTCACGTAGCCTCGGAAGCAGAATTCAGGATCCCCATGGTGAAAGCCAGTGATGCTGGGGACTATTACTGTGAAGTCAATAACAGTCACAGAAGTTTTACCAGCCAACTGGTACCATCGAGCCACGGAAGGGTGAGTTCTGCTGAGTGTCATCGAAGACTGGATTATCAAACTGAACACAGGACTCCTCTGTGAAGACCACAGGCAGTCGGGTGGGAGGGGCCATTGACAACCAATGCTCTGAATAACCTGCCAGGAGTTAGTGAGAGTGTAGCAGGGAAGAGTTAAGGACAGAAGAAGGGACTGAGGGCGGTGGGAACTTTTGGAAACTCTTAGAAATAGAGATTAAGGAAAACTTTCAGTAATTAGGAATATGTCCATATCCTTCATATTTACAAATTCCTTTGCAGTTTAAGTGAAATGTCTCTTAAGAATGAAAATTAAAACAATTAGAATGTTAGAATCAGTACTGGTCTAGGGCACCTTCTCTTGACAAGGTCCCTTGATTTAAGAATCTTCAGGGACTAAGAGATGGTCAGAATGGACACAGGAAGAGGGTATGAGCAGAGAGAGAAGGTCCAAGAGTAATGTGAATCTGGAAGGGAAAATGGTCAAGGTCAGAGCCCTGAGGCCAACCCTAGTGAGTGGCCCCAAGGGCATCATCTCCTCTGTGAAAAGGGTCAGGTCACCTGACAAGGGGAGCAGGGAGGGAAGAGGCCAGGGGTCTGAAGGGAAAGGAATAGGCTGGAGAAGACCAGCATGGAGGACAGGGGAGAGTTGGTAAGAGAGGCCAAGTAGGTTGCTGGACCACCCTGAGGGCCAGTAGAGACTAGGGTCTGGGCATTTGCTCTGGCCACAGATGGAAATCTACAGTTAAGGGACAGAAGTAACTGTTGGCTCATTCTCTCTCCCTCAGCCCCTGTGTCTCGGCCTGTCCTTACCCTCAGTCCTGCTAGGGGTCAAGCTCGTAAGGGAGCCCAGGTGACATTTCGCTGTGAAGTTCAGAGCGGTTCTCCCCGGATCTGGTATCAGTTTTTTTCACGAGAATGTATTACTTCAGGAGATAGGAGCCAGACCAT
Source organism: Sciurus vulgaris (assembly GCF_902686455.1). Lineage (NCBI taxonomy): Eukaryota > Metazoa > Chordata > Mammalia > Rodentia > Sciuridae > Sciurus > Sciurus vulgaris. The sequence goes on along the minus strand of NC_136461.1, from coordinate 118,226,307 downwards.
GGAAGGAGAGGTCTGCCAGCATCTCTCTGCCCGCAGAGCATTCTGGGAACTATTACTGCACTGCTGACAATGGCTACGGCCCCCAGCGCAGCGAGGCTGTGAGGCTGTCCATCATCAGTAAGCCTTGGTTTCCTCCATTAACCCACCCCTCTCTCCCTGACCCCTTCAGACATGTGCTCCCACCTCCCAGCATCCTCTGCTTCTTACCTGGGAAAACCTAATGTACTCTCCACTCCCTGGCTCTCCATCCTGCTCCTTGGCAGCCCAGATGCCACCACACCTCTGAATGTGTCACAGCAGTTTTCTCTCTCCTGGCCCCCAACCAGGAGAAACCCAAAATTTTCCCTTTCTCTCTACTTTTCCTGTGGATCCTCAGGGAGGAAAATCAGAAAGTTGTGCTCAGTAGCTATAACGTCAGTTTCCAGAGCACAGAGGTATCTCTTGTTCCTTTACTATCAGACATTTGTTAAAACAGTGTATCAAGCAACATAAGACATAGACAGCAGGACCAATGTTAGTCCAATATGTCCCTCTGGTTGGAGGGTTTTTAAGAGTTGATTGGGCATTGGTGTGAGGAGGCACAGAAGAGAAAGGGTCTGGAAGCAGGTTCCCAGACAGCTTGACCTTTGCTTTTTGGTCTAATGCCCTCAAGGCTCTTAAAGGCAGTTGTCATATAGCTTGAATGGGTTCTGTTAAGACTTGAATCTCAGTTTTGTGCCGTTCACATGACCAAATTCCAGGCCCCATTTTTAGGAAAACAGTCTGATTTGGACCTGTACTGGTGGCAGACAGTCCACTTTTGGTTAAGTCTAGAATCAGCCTCAGTTTGACCTCCTCTAATACAACAGACCCATTCTGGAAGAAAAGGCAGAATCTAGTCCCTCACCTGATAGATGTGCACATTATGAAAGAAAGGACCAGGAAACCCTCTAGAGAGAGCTCACATGGAAGAGATAAAGGAGCTGGGTCCCTGACATTCAGACAAGGAAATTGGAGACAGTGATATCATTATGAAATGCATTTAGAGATGTTTAAAGTGCTATATGGTGGCCCATCTGTTCACCTAATGTTGTACTGACATCTAAAGATACATCAAACTGGACCACATGGACTCATCTTGGGGTCTACAGCAGATGCAGATGAGTCATAGGACAGATGCCAACCGAGGGATAGAAATACCTGGAGGTTGCAGAAGCAAATGGGAGGGCTCATCAGTCTGACTTGGGAGATGAGCAGACTTTTCTTAGGAGAATTATGGGCAATTTGAAAACACCTTATGTGTGAGTTGAGACCTAAGGATAAAAGAGAACATTTTAGGAAAAGAAAGGAAGGGTGGGAGAAGAAACAAGCTGTGTAAAGGCATGTGATAAAGAACCCAGATGTGTGAGGGAGGAAATAGTCAAAGAATGGGCAAGAGGTTGGGTCACACTGGCCGAAGTAGAGAGTAAAGGTTGGGAGAGGCAGGATGAGGATGGGGAGGCAGGTTTGGCCAGCCTCACCTTAGACATTAATAAAGTCTTGGGCTTTATTCAAAAGAGTCATCTGGGATCCATGAAGAGTTTTAATGCTGGAGAAAATCACTCCAGCTGTAGTATGAATAATGAATTGCAGAACAGCCAGTTTAGGAACCAACCAGGAGTAAATACAAAAACCCAAGAAGAGAATGTACTGTTGAACAGACTCCCCAGGCCAGTCTCAGCTGAGGAGAAAGGACACCAAAAAGGACCACAGCTGAGAGAAGAGATGCTAGGAGTGTGTACACTCAGAAACTAAAAAAAGAACTGCTTTAAAGAAAAAGATAGTGGAGCCAATTCAGATGAGGCCAAGCTGAGAGATGATGGAGGATAAGAACCCAATCTCAGGCACTGAATTTAGCCAGAGTCCTATTTAGCAGAACACAGACTATAACCAGAATACCAGGGTTTGAGTGTTGCCTCACCACTTATCACCTGTATGACCATCTCTTTTAGCCTTAGTGTTCTCATCTGTAAAATAAGAACAACTATAGAACTTACCTCAGGGAATTGTTTTCATGATTCATGTCTTCACACATGTAAAAATCTATATATTATATATAACAAATACATATATATGCCAGGCTTATAGTTAAAAGAACTCTATCATAATAGCAAGTATCTTTTGTTATTATGAAGATCATCATTATATTCACAAACATGAAAACCAAACTTTAGTAGATTTGAGGTAAACACCAGTGGTAATAAACAAGAAATGAGTTCAAGGTACAAAAGTGGAACCAGTAGAAGTCTGTCCACAGAAAAGAGGAGAGAGAAAACATTAAATGCAAGCATGGTTGCTATTATGTTGTTTTGTTGTTTTTCTTACATGGAGAGGATTAAACAAGATTAAACAAATCCAAATCATGTTTGGAATAAGCTGATACAGGAAGAGAATTTACATCCAGGATAGAGGCAGGTGGGCATAGGGGTCAAGAAACTGAGGAGAATCCACCTTGGAAAGGCAAGTGTGACAGGTGTCAGAATCAAAATGGAGTCACTTTTGTCAAGCCCTAGGTAAAATAAACAAAGCCAGATTACAAGAAGGAAACTTATGCATGCATGCCCAATAACAAGAACCACAGACTGACTTAAAGGCCCCTCTCCCCTTTGCCTCAGGCTATGTCCATAGTTTACTGAGCCTGTATCCCCCTTGCAGTACTCTGCTAGTCCCACATAAACTTCCTCTCTAGAGAATCTCTCTCTGTTGTTACTTGGATTGACCCAAGGAGTAACTCTTCCAAGGTCACAGGGCAGAGGGGAGGACCTGAGAGCTGATAGGGGTAAAGATGTGGGTCTGGTGGCAGCAAGATAAGAAACTTGTTCCTGAGGGCTTCATCTCTGCAAAAGGGGGTCAGGTCACCTGATATGGGGAGCTGGGAGGGAAGAGACCAGGGATCTGATGGAAAAGGAGTAGACTGGAGAAGACCAGCATGGAGGACAGGGAAAGATGGGGAGAGATGGTGAGGGAGGTTGCTGAAACACCCTGAGGGCCAGTAGAGACTAGAGTCTGGGCATTTGCTCTGGCCATAATGGAAATCTACAGTTAAGAGGCAGAAGTAACTGTTGGCTCATTTTCTCTCCCTCAGCCCCTGTGTCTCGGCCTATCCTCACCCTCAGCACTCCTAAGGGCCAGGTTCTTGAAGGAACCTGGGTGACACTTCACTGTGAAGTCCAGAGAGGTTCTCCCCCCATCCTGTACAAGTTTTATCATGAGTACATCCCCCTGGGGAGCAGCTCAACCCCCTCTGCAGGAGGAGCATCCTTTGGCTTCTCTGTGACCGCAGAGCATTCTGGGAAGTACTACTGCACGGCGGAAAACAGCTTCTCCAGCTCCCAGCGCAGCGAAGCAGTGAGCCTGTCCGTCTTGGGTAAGCCCTGAGTTCCTGCTCAGCCCATCCCTGATCAGATCTCTCTTTCACAGTCCCCTTCACAAGTCTGCGCAAACCTTCCAGTTTCCTATCACAATCAGCCTAGCACCCTTCTTGACTCTCTTCTCAGCAAACCCAGGCCTCAGGGCTCATCCAGCCCTGGCTCAGCCTGACCCCTATGACAACTCAGAGACTCCCCCAGCTTTTGTCAAACATTATTTTCACAAATCATCTCTTTGCGCCCTCTACATTCAGTCCCCAAGTCAATTTTTCTTCATCTGATGGACAGATGCTTCACCTGTTTCTCCATTAACACATACAATTGAGCTGCAAGCACAGTCATAAGGGCAAATACTGGGCAACACCACAATTTCTCCAAAGAAGTCTCAAGCAGCTATAGCTCTCCCTGTAGGTTTGGAGAGGACTGAATGTGAAAGGAAAGGAGAGAATGGCTTCCCAGGAAACTGATCCTGGGTTTTCTGGGGTTTTCTCTCATCTTTATAAAATAAGTATAAATGTAATTGCACTACATTTTTAACTTTTAGTGAAGTATCACATACATTCAGAAAAGTATACACATCGTAAGTATAAACTCCTAGTTCCCCATGTGACCATCAAGAAGGTGTTATTTGGAAAGGAAAATTTGCCTCTGTTTACACTTGGGTGAAAGTACATTTTTCTTTTTAGAGAAGCAGAATGATATAAGAGAAAAATCTTGAGTCTTTTATGTCAGACTATTTTATATCAAAAGAAAACAGAAGCTGCTGGTGTCTCAGGTAGGTGAGGATTTGTTGTAAAGATATCCAAGGAATAAGGGAAACAAGAAAGACCACATAGACAGATTAATGGAAGAACTGAGAGGTCCCTCAGAATAGAATGTACTTCTCAGAAACAGGTTATATTGATACTCACTGAACTGGAAGCTTCCATTGCTCTCTATTCCTAGGACCCCTACTATTTTCATTTTCTATTCTTCATTTTTTTCTCATCCTAAGTGATCTTCACTCCTGTTTCCCTACCCCATGACTTTGATTGACTCAAAGCTTCTGCTTGCCCCAAAACCTACAAACCCAGGCTTCTGCAGATTCACTGCTAGACATGGTCTTAACTAGTCTAACTAGTTGGGTAGCCTAGCCTCTAAGCCTATCCTAGGCCACTGGAAATCCTGTACATGGACTGTTCTTAATCGAACTGTTCATTGCTAGTTCAACAAATTATGGCCAAGTTAGTAATGTGGACTACATGGCACATAATTAAGAAAATAGCTTTTTAGAGAATTATACAAATAGCAGGGGCTATGAGCCAATATCCATGAAAAACACCCTGCTTGGGTTGTCTGGTATAACTATATGTCAGACCTGAGTTCTAGCTCCGGTCATGAAAATGACTGATTCATGATTTGTGCAAAATGTTTAAACTTTCTTTGACTCACTCTTTTCACTTGATTTTGAAAGTTAGGTAGGACAATAATTAGGACCCCATCTAGCCCCAGAATTCTATGATTTGAGTTGGAACAGGAATCCAAAGGCCAGTCATTCATGAATCCCTGGAGGAAAAGAAGAGGGCTGAGAAGCTCTTGTCAAAGCCCTACGCACGATCACCAGACTCCCTTACTGGGAAATGCAGGGGGCAGCGTGATCTTGACAGTCTGGACATCCATCAAAGGGGAGAGTGAGAGGAGATAGCTTCAGGACTTTTGGAAGTAGAAATTAATCAGAGTGATGAAAATTTGGTCTGGTGTAGGCAAATGACTGGAATGGCCAGTGGTCTTATCTTAGGAACACAAGTCCACGTAGAGTTCATTGCTACAGACTGGGAATATTCAGACGTGGGGGAGCAATTATTTCAGGTTATGGGAATCAAGAATAACCAAAGGAAGACATGCTGCAATATAGATTCTTGGGTAAATAGATTACATAAGACTCTTAAATGTCCTGAGACCTGGACTCCAAAGCCAGACCCCCAGCCTTAACGTACCCTCTACCCCATTACAAGGTTTTATTATCTACTCACATTTAACAATATCAAAAACCTCTTAACTTCCTGGTCCTTGTCTGTCTCCCTCAATGCCAACAGGTGCTTCAAGACAACAGCACCTCATCAGTATAGGTCTTCCCTACCTCCCTATGCCTAACAATGTGTGGCACTGGGCATTTGGAACTCAAAGAACAACAGGGTTCTGAGGTGAGATAAGGAAGAGGAGAGCAAGGAGAAAACGCTATCTTTGAAACTTCATATAATAGCAACTGAACAGAAATAAACCTGAATTAGCAAAAAATTGTCTGTGAGCTGAGAAACTTCACTGTGAGCCAGGCAGACCTTTGGTAGAATAATCTGCTTTGTTCAAAGGACCCAAACAGGACACAGATAGACTTTGTGGGAATGTGGTCTGATAAATAAATTTCTGAAAATCTACCAATAGACCTGAGGACACGGAAACATGTACACAGGCAGTATTCTCAAGCGAATGCCAGACTCTGACTATAACTTTATTCATTGAAGGATGAGTTACAAGAGAAAAAAAGAGTCCAATGTAGGAATCTTTGCATAGATGCATTTGAAATTATAAAGGGAAGTCTCTTGGACATACTGATTTCCATTTCTTTGGGTATATACCCAACAGTGGGATTGCTGGATCATATGGTAGTTCTATTTCTAGTTTTTTAAGGAACCTCTGTATGGTTTGCCTTAAAGATTGCATTAATAATTTACATTTCCAGCAACAGTACATGAGAATTTCCTTTTCTCTACTTCCTCACCAGCATGTTATTTTTTGTCTTTTTGGTAAGCCATTCTGTTTTGATTTGCATGTCCTTAATGATTAGTGATATTGAGCATTTTTCCATATATCTATTAGCCATTTTTTTATCTTCTTTTGAAAAATGTCTTTTCATACCATTTTCTGTTTTTAATTTGAGTATTTATTTTCTTCTGTTGAATTCCCTTTCTAATTCTGCCTTTTAATTTCTGGTCAGATGAATAGTTTACAAATATCTTCTCCCATTCTTCAGGTCAATTCTTATTATCTTGATTATTTCCTTTATTCTCTTGATCACTTCAAAAGAAAAATCTCATTTGGGGGTGTGAGACCTGAAACACAGAAGCAAAAAAGCAAAAATAGATAAATAGAGGGCATTTTGTTAAGCAAATTAAGTCAGGCATAGAAAGACAAACACTGCATATTATCATTTATATGTGGAAGCTAAAAAAAAAAAAAAAAAAAAAAACTGGTCTTATAGAAGAATAGAATAGTGATTACCAGAGCCTGGGAAGTGGTGGGGGAGAAGAGGTTTAGTAGGCACAGGGGTGCAGTTGGACGGGGGGAATATTCCTAATATTCTGTGGCACACTGCTAGGGTAACTATGACTGACAACAACTAATTGCCTACTTCAAAATAGCTAGTAGAGAAGATTTTGATGTTCCCAACACAAAGAAATAATAAGTTTTTGAGGTAATGTATAAACTCATTATCCTGATCTGATCATCACACATTATATACATATATCAAAATATCACACAATGCCCCATATATAGATATGATTATTATGTGTCAATTAAAACTAAACAAAAAAAATTTTGGGGGGTGCTGGGCATTGAACCCAGGGCCTTGTGCTTACAAGGCAAGCACTCTACCGACTGAGCTATCTCCCCAGCCCCTAAAAAATTTTTAATGGGAAAGAAAGATGACAATAGTTTTATGAAGAAGAATACATAATGCAATACAATACATACAAAATAACAACAATACATAATGCAAAGAAAAATGTCTCTGTTAGAAAAAAAAAACTAGAGAAAAAAACCTCAACGATGTAATTTTGAAAATTCTGTAAAATGAAGAAAATACGTACATCATCTGTTACATATTATATGTACATCTTATGTACATCATAAGATTATCTTAATGAGGTTATCAGACTTCAAAATTGTGTGTGTGTGTGTGTGTGTGTGTGTGTGTGTGTGTGTGTGTAAGAGAGAAAGAAGAGAGCAGAGGGGAAAGAAGAGGGTAGAGAGAGAGAGATTGGGTTTTTGGAAAAAACAAGCAGTCATCTCAGACAGAAAAATATCAAGTTGGTCCTTGACTTTGCACAATAGTCAATGCTAAAGAGAGAGCCATGGCGTCCAGACTTGGATCTCCAGGAGAGGGATGAGAACTGAGAATTCTATATCAAATTGAAAAGTCATTGTCAAAAATGCAGAAACTCAAGGAATTTAGTGCACATTAAAACTTCTTGGAAAAAAATTACCTCATGATAAAATTCAGACCACCAAGATGTGAATCAACATAAAAGATACATAATGAGGGAAACAGGATATAAAAATGAGGACCGAACCCATGTAGATCAGTGGTTCCCAACCCTGGCTGTACATAGAATCGCCCAGGGACTTGGCAAAACTACCTATTATTAAGCTCCTCTACAAAGAAATTAAATTCAGAATCTCTCAAATAAGGCTTCAGAAACAATATTTTCAGGTGAGAATATTGTACCAACAAGGTTGAAAATCACATATTTAGATATAGAAACAGTGGCCAACCAATTATGAAAACTATGGTTTAAGAATAGAAAATTAAACACTGAGAATGTAAAAAAATGTAATGAAAAATCAGCTAATCAGAAGCAGGAGAGGAAGTAAAAGAACAATTATTTTCTTGTGATCATTTTTATTTCATAATGAGCAACAATGAAGAATCAACTTGACAATTTTAAAAAATTAATGATGCTTCCAAACAAATGATTGTCTGAGGTAATGAACATGTCAGTTGTCCAGATCTGATCATTATACATTGTATACATTATCAAACTATCACTGTACCCCATACTTATGTACAATTACTATATGTCAGTTAAAAATGGGCAAACATTTTTTTAAATTAATAACAGATTTTAAAATTTCCATTTTATAAATCATTTCTGAAAATTTTGAATAATTCATTAATGGGTTAGTGAAGTTTCATAGAAAACCAACTAATAACCTATAGAATCACATCGAAAAGAATGAGTGAATTATTCAAGTAGATTGACTACAGAAAGAAAATAAATAATAAATACAAACCTAACTGATCAAGGTGTGGAAAAACTTCTTTGCCATTAGTGCAAGTGTTAATTGGTCCAACTTCTTTGAAGAACAATTTATCATTACTTAAACTGTTCATATACCTCACCTCACCTCTACTTCTAAGAATTTATCCTAAGAAATACATGCACAAATACACAATGATATATCTACAGGATTATTTAATGCAGTATTATTCAAAAAAATTTTAATTATGACATTCATTCAGAGAGAATTGCTTAAGTGTATTATAGTAAGTCCACACAATGGAATCCTCTGCTGTTGGCAAAACAGGTAATATTTGTACAAAAGTTTACATACATAAAAGAGTTCCACTTTATTGTATATAAAAATTATACCTCAATAAAGTTGGTTCTTTTAAAAGTGAATGTTGCAGATTTTTCAGTAATAGCACAGAAAGATGCTCATGAAATATTGGTAGGGGAAAAAGCATGTTATAAACCAGTGTGTATTGTGATCTGCTGAATGTGATTTTATATTTATTTGTGTTGATATGAGCAAGAGTATTCATATGTAGAAAAGGTTTAGAAAGTTATTACCACAAACTCAACAGAGGAAACTTCTGAAAAATGAAAATAAGAAAAATGATAGAACATTTCATATTTATTTGTATAATTCTCTAAACATTTTTTTTAATTAGGAATAGTTTTAAATTTTTAAAAAGACACTGATGTCAGTATACTTGTTTCCTCTCTTCAGTTCCAGTATCCCGCCCTATCCTGACATGCAGGTCTCCCAGAGCCCAGACTGTGGTGGGGGACGTGATAGAACTTCACTGTGAGACCCTGAGAGGCTCTCCCCCAATCCTGTACAAGTTTTATCATGAAGATGTCATGCTGGAGAGCAGCACGACCCACTCTAGAAGAGGAACATCCTTCAGAGTCTCTCTGACTGCAGAACATTCTGGAAACTATTTCTGTGAGGCCAGCAATGGTGTGCAGACCCAACGCAGTGACACAATGACACTTAGTGTCACAAGTAAGTTGACCCTTCCAACTAGCAGCAGCAAAAGGGACAGACCATCTCCCCACCATCCCCAGTAGGCAAGATTGGAGCTCCATCTCCACAGAACCACCCACTGTGAGCTGCATGGCAGGCCTGCTGTCTGCACAGCTACATGGAGGGCAGGTGCACTTTGGATTTTCATGTTGAGGAATTTGCACCTTCATTCTCTAGCTGTGCTTTTCCTTAGTAGCAATGCTCTGCAACCACTGTTATGAAAACTCACAGATTTCTCCCTAGCTTCTCCTGCCCCTATGCCAGAGCAACTTGGGCTCCCATTCAGGAACTTGCTAGAAAATTTCCCAACCGCAGTCCTGCTTTTTGACATTCCTGCATTCCATTCAGGAGTATCACCAAGTCCCATTTGTCATGAGCTGACCCCTCGTCCCACCCACTTGATCTGACTCCATCTATTGCTCCATCATCGCTATATTTGAGAAATGACTCAACTACCAGGTTGTCTCACATGATCACTGAAGACCTCCATGTATTTAGATACAGTGACCATTTCCATCCACCTTCATTTCATGACTCTAATGACCACATGTCTATGTCTATGTCTATTACCAACACTGCGGCCTGTCCTTCTCCCACATCAGTCATCCACTCCCACATATACACACACTTCCATCTCCAAAATGGCAATTTTAGGCACTTATTATCTCACCATGACCTCCTATCCTTCTATCAACTCCTTCTATCACTACCGTTCTCAGACCTCAACAGAACTCCCAGTTCAACAACACCCCACTCCCTCCCTAATCTGTCAGACAAGAACACCCTTGATTCCTACCATCAAGGTGAGTATTTGTCTCTCTATCCACCCAGCAAACCATCCCTCCTTTCCCTAAGGTGTGGAGAAAATTCTTCTCCCTATGTCAGTGAACATTTTCATTTGATCTCTAGACTCCATCCTTTCATGCATTCTCATTTCATTCATGAAACCAATTATCTCTTTCTCACTTAGCACCTCTCTTTATAGGGTCCTTCCCTATAAAGGAACATGCTACATTTCTCTCTTCTCTAGGAAAACCATCACTTGAACCTACTCCATCCACTGCTCCATCACACCTCCTTCATCCAAATACACAAGACAGAAAACGAGGAGTGTTCCTTGATTCTTCTCCCACTTACCCTTCATAGTCAGTCCTGTTGATTTTATTCCTAAATATTTCCTGGAACTTCTCTATCCCTACTGCCACTATCCTAGTCAGAGCCATCATCATTTCAACTACTTCAGTGACATTTAACTACCTTCAATTTCACTCCTGCCCCCACTACAGTCCCTTTTGCATAATAAGGTCAAAATTCTCATCCCATTGCTTAAAGAAGAAGGATCAAAATCCTCATCGTAGCTTGGGAAGCCCCACCTAGCTCTCCAGCCTTCTCTTAGTGCTGCTCTCACCTATGCCAATCATCTTCCCAACTCAGGACCTTGGCATATACTGTCTATCTGCCCATCCCCTCTTTTCCTCCCTCTTCCCATGGTTAATTTCAAACATCATGAGGAAGCTTTCCCCAGCTGATTGGTACTAAATCCAGTCCCAGTATCAGACATTTCTTAGCACCCTGATCTTTGGTGTCAATTATCAATGTTTTAACTCTAAATTTGTGTTTATGTTTAATTGCTGCCTATCATTTCTTCTAGATTATAGGCTCTGAGAAAAGGGTCTGAGTCTTTCTCACCATTGAACATTCTTTATGTACAGCAGTTCTTGTGACTTATGGATTGCTTATATTGCTTATATTTTGATGAATAAGTATAAAAATGAGCAAATACATTGCAATACTCATTCTCTGTGGCTGCTGTTTCTGAAGCAGCCCAGACTCAATTACATCCCTGGTTATCAATGCAACAGCTCTCTCCTCTCCTTTGTTTTTTATTGAACTGATTTCTCTTTTCTCCCAATCATCTTTGACTTGTCAGATGCCTAGGTGTCAATTTAATCTGTTTTCAGATTCCTCAAATATGTTCGAGTTTGTATATCTAAGTACTCAAACCATATATAATAACTACACAGATGTCATTGTTTTGGGAGGTCTGAAGAAGTTTCTGAGAATGCATGAAAGGTTGAGTTCTGATTCATGTCACAGGTCATTAAAAACTAAGAAAATCATTTTTCTGTGGACGACGATATTGAACCAGAAAGAGCTAATGGATGTTTTTCTTCCCTCAGTTCCTGTGTCCCGCCCTGTCCTCACACTCAGGGCTCCCAGAGAACAGACTGTGGAAGGGGACATGGTTGAACTTTACTGTGAGGCCCTGAGAGGCTCTCCCCCAATCCTGTACAACTTTTATCATGAGGACGTCACCCTGGGGAGCAGCACGGCCCCCTCTGGAGGAGGAATGTCCTTCAGATTCTCTCTGACTGCAAAACATTCTGGAAACTATTTCTGTGAGGCCAGCAATGGTGTGCAGACCCAACGCAGTAACACAATGACACTTAGTGTCACAAGTAAGTCGACCCTTCCAACTAGCAGCAGCAAAAGAGTTCTGATTCCACAGGTTTTTTATGTCACAGGTCATTAAAAACTAAGAAAAGCGTTTTCCTGTTTGAAATGTCTTTAGTGTAGGTGAATATATTGAACCAGAAAGAGCTAATGGTTGTTTTTCTTCCCTCAGTCCCTGTGTCCCGCCCTGTCCTCACACTCAGGGCTCCCAGAGAACAGACTGTGGAAGGGGACATGGTTGAGCTTTACTGCGAGGCCCTGAGAGGTTCTCCCCCGATCCAGTACAAGTTTTATCATGAGGACATCACCCTGGGGAGCAGCACGGCCCCCTCTGGAGGAGGAGCATCCTTCAACCTCTCTCTGACAGCTGAACATTCTGGAAACTACTCCTGTGTGGCTGACAATGCCCTGGAGATCCAGCACAGTGAAGTGGTGACTCTCAATGTCACAGGTGAGCTGGCTCTGCCCACCAGCAGCACAAGCAAGAACTGTCTTTGCCTTCTCTTCTAGCAGTAATGAAGCTGCGGGGCTCCTCAGGGCTGCTTTCTGGTATGGCTTCCCAACATAGTTCCCCCTCTATAGAGCCCCTATTTGAATATCTGGGATTATTCCTGAGATATGGTTTCAGGAACCCCAACTTTTCCGACAGCACAGTTTTTCTTCAATGTGAGCAATACTCCTCATTGAAAATACTGAGAAGACAGTTTTAGAACATAGACAACATTCTGACCTGAAATTATGACATGAAAGAGAAACCAAAGAATTCTGAGGATGGGATTTTCTGCTCCCCAAAATATTGGGCCATTCCTTACCTGGGTTCTTTGCTCATTGACTTCCAAGGAGCCTCTATTCTTGAGTTCACTTCATTACCAGTAATAAAAATTTTATTCACATTCCCTATTAAAATTATATGCTGCCAGGCACTGTGGCACACACTTATAATCCCAGCAGTTTGGGAGGCTGAGGCAGGAGGATTGTGAAAAAAGCTAACCTCAGCAATGACGAGGCACTAAGCAACTCAGTGAGACCCTGTCTCTAAATAAAATACAAAATAGGGCTGGGGATGTGGCTCAGTGGTTGAGTGCCCCTGAGTTCAATTCCTGATGGCCGCCCCCCAGAAAATCATATGCTAACATTAGCACAGACTTTCAAGAGAGACACTCTTTGGTCCTTAAAGGAAGGACGCAGGTGACGGGGGCAGAGGAGGAACAGCAGGATGAATGAAAATAGCCCCCATCAATTAAATTCGTCTATTCTCTGAGCTGTCCTTTGAACCATTGCCATCAAGTATAATAAATATATATATTTTGACATATTATACATACATAGAATAAGTATAACTTGTTCCAATTAGGATCCCATTGTTGTGGTTATACGTGATGTGGAGTTACATTGTTCATGTATTCATATATAAGGATAAAAAAGATATGTCTGATTCGTTCTACTATCTTTTCTATTCCCATCCCCCCTCCCATCCCTTCATTCTCCTTTGTCTAGTCCAGGAAACTTCTAATCTTTCCCTCCCTTGTTAGGGTTAGCATCCACATATCAAAGAGGACATTCGTCTTTGATTTTTTGGAACCAGCTTATTTCACTTAGCATAATGTTCTCTAGTTCCATCCATTTAACTGCAAATTTCATTCTTCTTTATGACTGACTAATATTCCTCTGTGTATATATACCACACTTTTGTATCCATTCATCTATTGTACGGTACCTAGGTTGGTTCCATAACTTGGCTATTGTGAATTTAGCCTCTGTAAACATTGATGTCACTGTGTCACTGTAGTATGCTGATTTTAAGTCCTTTGGATATAAACTGAGGAGTGGGATAACTGGGTCCAATGGTGGTTCCATTCCAAGTTTTCTAAGGAATCTCCACACTGCTTTCCAGAGTGGTTGCACTAATTTGCATTTCTAACATCTATGTACAAGTGAACATAAAGATCTCTTTCTAACTTCTCTTCCTAGTATTACCACCTCTTAACTCTTTCATGAGTATTCATCATGAATATTCCATGAACATTCAGGCATAGAATTTGTTTATCAAAATAGGATCATATTACACATATAGTTATCCAACTTTCATTTTTCACTTAAAATATATCTATACATCTTGGATATCTTTCATTATTGCATTACTTGGTCTCCTAGACTGTTTCTGATCTTTAGCTATTGTAGAAATCCTTGTACAAATAATTTTGACCTGCATGGAGTAAGTATCCCTAAAGGTCCTAGAAGTAGATTTGCTGGGTCCAAGTTTTTAAGTATTTTAAATTTGGTAGATAATGCCAAATTGTCCAAGAAGTGTCTCAAATTTGCCTTCTCACCTGTCAAATAACAAGGTACCTGGTTTTTCCATACCCAGTAGGCATTTAGGCTATGCCAATCAGATATGAAGGAAAAGGAATTGTATTTTATGATTGTTTTTATTTGCATCCATGTAATTAATAATGAAGATCAAAGTCTTTTTGTATTTACTGGCTATTTTAAGCTTTCATCAATTAGTACACTTTTTACATTTTTCTATTGAATATTTCTATACATTAAAAGGTATTTATAGATCAAAGTAATTATCATTTGTTTCAATCTATTTTCAGAGATTGAGATCTGACTCATTTGCTTATACTTTTCCCTTTCTTACAAATAATGTTAGAAGCAAGAAACTTCTATGGGCATTTTGTTTTATCTCAGTTCCAGTGTCCCACCCTGTGCTCACACTCAGGACTCCCAGGGCCCAGGCTGTGGTGGGGGATGAGGTGGAGCTTCACTGTGAGGCCCTGAGAGGGTCTTCCCCAATCCTGTACTGGTTTTATCATGAGGACGTCACCCTGGGGAACAGCTTGGCTCCCTCTGGAGGAGGGGCATCTTTCCACCTCTCCCTGACTGCAGAACATTCTGGAAACTACTCCTGTGAGGCTGACAACGGCCTGGGGGCTCAGCGCAGTGAGGCGGTGACACTTTTCATCACAGGTAAGATTCTTATGCTCAAGCCACAGATGTGAGCCAAAAATTTCCTCCAAGGACCCTCTGATCATTCTTGCCATGCTTTACCAAGAGGGTGCTTCTCAGGTACAAGTACGCTAAGCTGGTAGCTCTGTAAATTGTTACATTCCAAAGCGTTTCTCAAGTGATGGCACTTGGGGGGAAAAAGAGCATCTCTGAACATAGGGTTCGTCAGCTGGCTCTTCTCTCACTGGCCACTCTCCATCCTGACGCTCAGCCCTTGCCTCTAGCATGGCAACAAACTACCTCACAAGACAGGAGCCATGTCCTGAGCCTCACCAGCACCTGCTTGACCTCAGGAACTGGTCATTTAGGCTCATTCTCTCTCCCAGGCCAGGCATTAGCTTCAGGGGTCAGAGCAGCTTAAGGCCACAAGCTTCTCTTTGGGCTCACACATGGTGTCTCCCCCTCAGGGCTCACGGAGAGCAGAAGTGGTCCTGTGGCCTCGGGAATCACTGGGGGGCTGCTGAGTGGGGTGAGCCTTGTGGCCGCAGCACTACTGCTCCACTCCTGGTTCTCAAGGAAAGCAGGTGGGTAGCTCCCTGGCTCACCTTTGCACCATCCATCCCTTCATCTCTCTCAAGCCCACACTGACTACGGGACCATATCCTAGGCTCTCAAAAGCTCCTCCTGTCCCATCCCACAACCCTTCACCTTTCCCATCGGGTCCCTCAAAGCCCTCTTTACCAAATCTGAAATTGCTGAAACAGCCCTATTGGCAGAACCAGCTTTGATGAGAGGTAGCTTATCCAACCTCATAAACAGAAGTGTATCTCCCTCTGTATCCACGAAGACCCCGAAGCAATGGGAAAAGGATGATTTCAACTCTGAGAATCAGAGGCAAAAACAGAGGCCAAATAGGATTTGGTAACTTAGTGATTTTTTATATGTACAGTAATTTTGTAGATGATAAAGTCTATTTTCCTGCCTGCAGCTATTAAACTACCTGCCATTTTTTTTAAAAAAGATCATTCTTTAAAAACTCTAAGTTAAAGGCCTTCTGTTTGTGGACTCCTATTTCACATTATAATCATACCCCTTTGGAGGCCAGGGTCAGTAGTTTAGTAGCGTTAGCCCAATATATCACCTTCCTTGGGAATAGCAAAGAAGGATTCAGACTTGAGTGACAGCAACTCCTGGTAATTTCTAAGTAAGTCTCCTGGGGCTGGGACCCCTGAGAAGTTCTCCTTTTCCTAAATCTAATACCCCTGTGCTTTCTTTTACAGGGCAACAGGCTGCCTCTGACCCCTCCAGGTAGGACCTGGGCTGTGTTTCTATGTAGTTAATGAAATTCCCCCAGGGTATAAAATGGAATTGAACCTGATTATCACCAAGAGCCCAGTTTCTGCTGTATGATGCTGAGATGGGTGGTACCCACTTCATGTTGCCAATTCCGTTGGGATATCTCAAGGCAAATTCCCAGGACCTACTCATCCATCATTTTAACTGTATAGGCCTTCTTCTCACATCAAGTATTAATTACTTTTTATTTATCAACTCACTTCCTTATACAATCACTCTAACAACTCAAGAAGGGGCCGTTGTTTGGATCCTTAAGGCTGACTTCAGTAGCCATGCCATGGCTTACGGACTATCCCTGGGCAAGCCCATGTAGCAGTGGTAGCAGTATCTAAACCATCCAGAGTTCCTAAGACCTTTTCTGATTGCTGATTTCTCTGAGACTGATCTCTCTGAATGTAGAGGTTCTGGAACCTGGTTTGAATTTTGGGTTTTCCCCTTTCTGGTCACATGATCTTGGTAAGTCATTTCACCTTATAAAACCTCCATTTTCTTTTTTACCTGTAGAATGTGGATAAAATAGAACTAATTTAATATTGTTCTAAGCATGGTGCCTATTATATATCCAGTGGCCACAAAGTCTAGAAAAACATATAGTATTAATTTCTCATGATTCATAATATAATACTCACAGACCATTTGTTATATATTTTCTATGATTCCAGACTTGACTGCCAATCTGTGGTAAAAACTCACTGAGAGTGATCACCATAGCCACTTTGTCAAGCTTCCTGGGAAACATCAGTGTTTCTGTATCTTACAGGTGCTCTTCAGGCTCAAACCCCCAAGATCCCACTTACCACAATGTACCAGGATGGGTAGAACTGCAACCAGTATACATGAATGGTGAGGACCAACGGCACCCTGCTTTGGCTGGGCCTAAGGGTTGGTGTGGGAAAGATCTGGGACTGGAGATGAGGAGGAACTACACACAGACCCAGAAGGTTTAGTCCTTCCAGAGAATAAACAGGCTGGGGGAGGAGGAAATTGCTCAAACAAGAGGCAAGTACCTTCACGTCCTCTAACACTTCAACTTTTTTCTAAGTAAATTCTAGAGGAGAAGATGTGGTTTACTCAGAAGTGTGGTGCGTCCAAAAGAAAAACAAACATTCAGGTAAGACCGGAGGAAGCATCTGTTCTGGTCAACCTTCAACTTTGACAGCCTATTATTGCTCAATCTCCTCCGCAGAAGGTCTGGGCCAACCAGATACAGAGTCAGCTGCACCTTACACTAGGTCACTGGGACTTCTTTACTTGTGCCTATATTGTTTGGGGTTAATCCAAACCCATCATATGGTGCTACTTTCTCTGTTCTCAATGGATACCTCAGTGTAACCTAAATAAAATCATCACCTTGGGTGGTCACTTAACCCCTCTGTAAACCCATCTGTAAAATGGAACAGGACTATCTTTCTTAGTTTAGGCTATTATAGCAGAATACTATAGACTGGTTGGCTTACAAAACAGGCATTTGTTGCTTACAGTTCTGGAGGCTGGAAGTCCAAGATTGAGGTGCCAACATAGTCAGTTTCTCCTCTTCCTCTTCCTGGTTTGCAAACAGATGCTTTCTTGCTATATCCCCTCATGATAGACAGATCATCTTTCTTGTGTCTCATTTTCTAAGGGCACCAATCCCATCATGACCTAATGATTCCAAAGGCCCCATCTTCTTCACAATGTGCATTAGTGCTTCAACACATTAATTTGGAAAGGGACACAAATATTCAATCAATAGGACCTTCCTATTAGTTTTCTATTGCTGCTGTGACAAATTACCACAAACTCGGTAGAGTTAAATAATTCAAATGATTATCTTATAGCTCTGTAGGTCAGAAATCTGACACAAGTCTTAGGGGGCTAAAATTAAGGTGTGGGCAAGGCTTCTTACCCTTCTGGAGACTGTAGAGATTAATGTGTCTTGACTTCTCTAGCTTCTAGAGGCCACCCACTTTCCTTGGCTCATGTCGCCTTTTCCATCTTCAAAGCCAGCAGTGTGGCAGCTCTCCAGCCATTATTCCACAGTCAGGTCTCCCTCTGACCACAGCTGGGAAAGGCTCTCTGATTTTAAGTATTCATTATTCTATTGCCCCCAACTGGATTATCTAGAATCTCAAGATTCATAACCTTCACATCTGAAAAGTCCTCTTTTTCATCTAAGGTAACTTAACATAGGTCTAGGGATTGGGGTGTGGACATCTTTGGAGGACATTGTTCTAGCTACTTTACTATCTCATAGGGTTGTTGAGAGGACTACATGAAGAAGTCGATGTGGAAATGGTATTAAATCAGCAGAGTGTGAAGCATCTGTGACCATGGCCCTGTGCTTATGGTCTGGCTGTGTTCTCACCTCTGTAGGTGGCCACAATGAGGGATCCAAGCCTGACTTCCTCCTGCCAAGAACAGGAAAGGAGAGCAAAGTCCTTAGGGGCAGGCTTTTCTTTCTAACTCTGCTTTATAAAAAGTGCTGTGATTTAACCCATGTACTTCCTTCTCTTGTTTGCTAATATCTTTGTATAAGGTCAAGTTTGTGCCCCGCTTGTTGTATTTAATAATACTCCTTTAACACATACTAACCCATTCAAACTTACAACCCTCTTTGAGGTAATCACTGTTATCCCATTTTACAAATAAAGAGACTGAAGCATAGAGAGCTTAAAAGACTTCCCTGAAGTCATACAACTAGTAAATCACCCAAAAATCTGTCTCCAGAACCCAAACACTCAGTGCAGTTCTAGGGAGCCTAATAATCAGCCAGAAGTAGAGAGCCCTTTCTGGAGAATATTATATTTCACTCCAGTATGTAGATAACAAAACAGTAATAGTAATTTCTAACATCTTTTACATGTTGAGCAGTTCTTATGTTCCAGATACAGTTCTAAAGGCATTAAATAAATTTATATATATATGTATATATACATATATATGCATATACATGTGTTTATTATATATATCTTAGATGTAGTATATCTTACATACACATATACATATATTCCTTAGAACTGGGTTATAAAGGGGTACCAATAAATATTATATGTATGTATGTATGTTTATTTCTATTTTTAGATATGACATATATAAAATCTAAGTTACATCTAAGATATATGTGTGTATATATAAATCATCTAACGTATCTAAGATATAGATATATCCCTTAGAACTGGGCTATAATGGGATATAAATAAATATTGTGTAATTAGAGAGAGATCTTAGATATATAAGATCTAAGATATAAGGGGGCTGGGAAGATAGCTCAGTTGGTAGAGTGCTTGCCTTGTAAGCACAAGGCCCTGGGTTCGATCCCCAGCACCCAAAAAAAAAAAAAAAAAAGATCTAAGGTATATATCTAAGATCTAAGATAGATATATTCCTTTGAACTGGGATAAAAATAAATAGTTTATATCTATATATATGTATATACTTATCATATATATAAAAGTATCTTATATATACATCCCTTAGAACTGTACCTATAGTATATATAGATATAGAAAGACAGAACTACAGTATACTTGCACAAAGAAACTGCTCAACACATGATAGATGATAGAAATTATACATATAAAAGCATATGCACAATATATGCATGCATTGTATAAAGGCGTATATCTCTACAATAACCCTATAGGCAGATGATATGCTGATTCCCATCATCTAGACATGGTCACTGAGGCAGGAGAAGTTGAGTGACTTGGCCCAGACCACAGGGGTGGCAGGGCAGACCCAGGGCTCAGTCCCATATAGTCTGGACTCAGAATCTTCTCTCTAAAGCATGTTTCAGACAATGCTCCATAATAGGTAACATGACTCTAAGATCAAGGAACTAATAAGATCAAAGGTAAAGGCCTTCTTTTGAGAGCTTCTGGCAGCTCAGAGTGGGACACAAAGTGTGAGATGATTTTGAGGAGAGGGTTAGTCAGTACTTCAGGGCTAAGGACAGAGTGGAGCAGTTGCTGGCAGGAGAGGACCTAGGATGGAAAGGACTGGCCTTGCAGCACGGGACACAGAGAGGGCCCCAAGTGGGCCTCCATAGCTGAGTACTCCCCTTCTTTCCACAGAGACCTGTGCACACAACCTCAGCATGGATAAGGTGAGTCTCATGACCTGTGTTGCCTCACCCATGGGCCCAACAGCTCTGGTCTTCACCCAAATGTTCTTTCCTCCTAGGACTCCTCTGTTATCTACTCCAAGGTGAAGGGGACATCCATTCCAGCCCCTGGGCCCCAGCAACTGGCCTCCCTGACTCCTCACAGATGAGTTCACACATCTCCCCAACTGCTGTCTCAGCCTCTGAATCCAAGTCTTCTGCATGGGGAAGAAGGAGCATTGAAATGGGAAGATTTAAACCACGCCAAGCCACAGTCAGCAGCTTCTTTGTCAAATACCCATGCTCTCTGTCTGCACAGAGCCCAGAGCCCTGCTGGACTCTCACCTTGGTTTCACCTTGGTTCCTTGGTTACAATTGCCCTGCTGGATTTTTTCTTTTTAATCTAGTGATAAGTTGCTCCCAACCCAGGGTCCACCACATCTCCAGGCTTCCTTAGTGGGCTTCAGCTTTGATGGGTCCTGCCATTACTCAACTCTAGCATGGAGGTACTGCTCTCAGTGAGCACATTTCTCAATTGCTATCAATCTGCTGGGACTATTGCAGTAGCCTGCCAAATGGGAAGCACATGGATGATAGGCGTGATATGGACCTCCTTCTAGTGGGACTGCATTTCATGATTTCAACCTGTCTGAAATTATAAGTTACCTGACTTGAGGATAACTTCTCTCCTGCTCATGTGCTAACATCTATTTATCCAAGTAAGTGAATTTTGCACTCCAGTTCCCCAGTCATTCCCAACTTTCCAGAAGTAACACCATAATGTCAAGTCCAGGATGACCAAGGACACTGATAGAATGCCTATTAGAATATATGCAGATTATAATTTGACTGAATGAACAAATGAACAAATGAGGAAGAAACTATGGGTGATCCAACTGGCATCTGATCCAGCTCCAGCATGTTCCCTAGAAAATTCAAGAGGTACTTCTCTTTCCTCTGAGTAAGAAATAAAAAGAAGGAGCTGGGTTGAGGAATTTGGTTTAGCAAGACAGGGTTTCTCAAACTTTAATGTGCCTGTGGATCACCTGAGGATCTTATGAAATTTCATATTCTGACTCAGTGAGTCTGGGTGTAGCCTGAGATTCTCCATTTGTAACAAATTTCCAGGTGATACTGATGCCACTAGTCCAGGAACCATACTGAGAGTTGAGGTACTGTAGGTCTGGCTGTCTCTATGTAACTCCACAGGGGCCTTTCACTAGGATCACACTGTTTCCTGAGCTATCCTTCAACCAGAGCACCACCAGCTGCTATGGCATACAGAACTTCTCTGCAGCATCTTGGGTTTTATCAGCCACCCTTGGCAGGGGAAGGTGGCCGCCATCCTTGTTTCCCCACACTTTCCCATGAAAAGAATGAATGAACATTCTATGCATGAATATGCCCTCTCCATTTGAATTGGTCAAAGCAGTTCTTTCCCATCTCTGAGCCATGGGATGCTTTGTGCCACTTTAACGATGCTTGTCACACCATCTTTTGATCTCTATCCCCTGTGGATTATACCATGAGATCATTGCTAAGCTCCATCATCCTTAAATAAAATCTTTCCTAGGGCATTCAAAGCTCTCCTACCTACCTCTCCAGGCTTTCCTGTTGCTGTTGCCCTCCAGACCCTGCACCTAGTCAGGAGATGCTCATCTCCACTCCCTAGCTCAGCCCTTTTGCAATTCCTTCTCCTGGAAGGCCTCTCCTGTCACCTCCCTCTACTGGAATCCTGCCCTTTCCCTAAGCCTCACTAATATTCACCCCACAAGTCTCTCCTTTGGTCACCTACAGCACTTTTACAGAGAAAGTTGTAATTACCATTATCAAAGTTGAAACTTAGAGTTTAATTAAGACAACTCTAATTTTGTAGCTAGAAATGGGGAACCAGAAAGTTGGGAAGAAACCAGATGAAGATCACACAACCAGGTAGAAGCACAGCCCAAACTAAATTAAACCCAGGATCCCTGACCCCATATTTTTTCCTCAACATGTCTCTTCTGTTGCAGAGACATGGTGGGGGAGGGTCACTTCTGTTTCTCCAACAACTATGAGAAGCCATAAAAGCAAAGCCCAATTCCAGTTGATGTACACAACCCAGCATGGTGCCTGGCATATAGCTGGTTTTCAATAAACGGTTGTCAAATTGAATTTTGGGTAAGTCCCCCAATGAATACACATCATCTCCACAAACTTATCCATATCCTTACTGACTTACTCTTATTCCAGGGGAATTCAATCCTCAGATCTCAGAATGTTTGGGGATACCAATAAAAGTATTTCTATCAGACCAATCTGTCAGTCTATAGTAAACTTTCTAACTTGTACAAAATCAGCACAACCTACAGGTATCTGAAACATAAGAAAAAAACCAATCAGATGAACCCACAAAATTTGTTTTCT
Organism: Sciurus vulgaris; assembly: GCF_902686455.1. NCBI lineage: Eukaryota > Metazoa > Chordata > Mammalia > Rodentia > Sciuridae > Sciurus > Sciurus vulgaris. The sequence goes on along the minus strand of NC_136461.1, from coordinate 118,203,600 downwards.
CTCTCTTTCTTCCCTCACTCCTTCCCTCCTTCCCTTTCTTGCTTTTTCCCCTCTCATCTCTTCTTTTTAGCTAAAGTTACACCACTCTCCCAGTCACTCCAGCCAGGAAATACATAGCTGTCTCTAGGTCTCTACACTGAATTGGTCACCCAATCCAATCCATTTTGCTTTGTATCCTAGGCACCTTTTAAATCATATTCTCTCACCACCCTCTCCCACTCCTTGGTACAGGCTCTCATCAACCACCATGAAGACTTGAGACTGTGTCCTTACCTCCAGACTCATTTCCAGCAGCAACATCAGTATAAACTTTCTAAAACTCAGCCTATTGATTCCTCTGCTGAAAATCATTTGTCAGAGAGTTCCAACTTTACTATGGAGCACAAGGCTCTTTCCAGTTTAGTTCCAACCTTAATTTCCATCTTCATCTCCAGTCCTTTCTCACCACCACAGGAACAGGTTCCACATGCTCCTGCCACACACACATATGCACCTGATTTCATGGGGCCATGCCTTCGCACATGCTACATCTTTTCCAGTAACTGTTTCCTCATCAAAATCACTTGTCCTCCAAGACCTAATTCACCTCTCAGGGAAGCTTCACTTTTTTTCTCTGGGTCTCCATAACTTTTGCATCTGTGTTTCTTATATTCCTTATGGAGGAGGGGAGAGAGAAACCCTCCACGATTCTCATATCACCCCAACCCACAGTACAGGACTTGGTAAATCAGATGTTCAAATCTTAATGGATAAATGTGTAGAATGGGACTTCTCCTGTTTTCTCAGAATAACTCCCACAGCCCCAAAGCTGAGTTCAACAGTTAACAATTATCCACCAGGTTCTGAAGAGGAGCTTCTAGACACATTGCATAGGACCAAGAAATGGCACTCCCACCCTTCAGCACTTCCAGTTCCTCAGGCATCCCTTATCAGCTGATGTGTAGAGTTTATTAAGAAATAGTGGGGGAGGAGGTGGTGATCCAGTGAGGGTGCTGGGTGTTGTATCTGCCCTCCTGACCCAACCAGGGGAAAACAAGAGGACTCCTGAATAGCTGCTTAGAGAAATGAAGATAGTACTTCAACAGTCAGCTCAGGAATTCACAGGCCCCTCCTAGAGTGGCCCCAGAGCCCAACCCACTTAGGGAGCTTTTAAGAGATCTTGACACAAGTGCCCTGGAGTTTGGGTATATGAGGAAGGAGCATTTTGTCACCACTCCTGATATCCCCATTCCACCATGTGGAGGGAGCCCGTTAGCACCATACTGCTGACCCCTCTCTGCCTTAGATAAGAAACAGTTACTTAGCTCCCTGAAGGGTTTGGAAAGAGTGTGAGTAGGCATGGACCAGTTGGTCTCTCTCCCTTTGTCTTGGCCAAGGCCAGCCCACAGGAGCGGAGGTTCTCCTCCATCCTCAGTTCCAAAAGACCCTCTTCTGGTTGCAGATATAGCTCAGTGGTAAAGTGCTTGCCTAGCACAGGTGAGGCCCGGGTTATATTCTCAGAACCCCCACCCAAAAATGTTGAAAGGACCCACCTCTATAGATAGGTGCCTGCAAGGCTTCAAACCTTGAGAAATAGAGAAGACTTCAGAACAGCAAAATGCGCAGAAATTACTGAATAATTATTGAATAATAATGATTGAATTCAATAATCCCATATTACCTTCAAAATACTTTTGATAATATTTTAAATACTTTCAAGTAGTTCAGTAAAAATTTTATAATTATGTGCATGCGTGTGAGAATGTGTGTGTGTGTGTGTGTGTGTGTGTGTGTGTTTGTGTGTAGGTGGTGAGAGAGAAAGTAAGAAAAAGTAAATGTGACCTTAAAAGATGACAATAATTGCTGAATATAAAGAAGGGCATAGTGGCAGCTATTCTTTCAATTTTGGGAAGATTTAGAATTTTCTAAAATAAAATATTTAGATGTAGAAGAATGGAGAATATCAGACACTTGGCTTTGAATTAAGAGTCTCGGAGGTGCTGATGGAACCTCACCCTTTCCTATCCCTGAGATTGTGGAAAGAAACTTCTCCTGGCCTAGGCAGTTAGGGACTCCCTGACTGAGACAGAACCAAATGAGACATTTGAGGACAATTACTGGAGTTTTTTTTGTTTTTTTTGTTTTTTTTTTTAACTTAAGATATTTTACTTTAATGTCCTTGGGAATTTAATCTGTAAAACTTCCCTGGGGAATAGCATAATGGAATGAAATTTGTATCAACATCAGAGTACCTTTGTATTGTCACGTTATGATTGGAATACTTAATGATGTCGTTGGATCTCATTGCAGAATCTCTAATAGACTGTTAGGAAATATTGGTGAAATATTTGGGAATGGATAATACAAGAAAGAGTAAACTCTCAGCCTTGAGTATAGTGTGACCTGGGTGGCCCGTAATTGGTTCTCTGTTTTAACCCATTTCAGAGTCCTCAAACGCTCCACTGCCTAGCAGTGATCTCAGAAGACTCTCCATGATGGAGAAGCAGAACGCATAGTCCTCCTGCCTACCACAGTCCTGGTCGACCACAGGCTTACGGGATAATATATACCAATGGGTTGAAAGAACCAGAAGCTAGGGACTGTAGAATTTGTCCTTTAAAATGCTCTTAGTCTTTCCCAGTTCCCTAACATAGAACCTTCACTCAGGTGAGACCTTCCCTCAGGTGGAAACTTTCCTCAGGTGGAAACTTCCTTCAGGTAGAACTTGCACTCAGGTGGAAACTTCCTGAAGTGAGATATCTCAAGTTTTATCCTGGAGAGTAGGCACTTAGCTGATCCATGTGGCTCTTAGAGCTCAGCTTTATTAACCATCCCATTCATCAGGGTTCTCTAGAGAAACAGACCAGAGAAAGAGTGTATTTATTGGAAGTAATTAGGTCTTATGTACTGGAGGTTGACAAGTCCCAAGATCCACAGTCAGAAAACTGGAGACCCACGGCAGCCAATTATGTAATTCCAGTTCAAATGCCAGCAATCTAGAGAACCAAGAAGAGCCATTTTTGAGTTTTAAGTCTGAAGGCAGGAAGGCCTGCACTCAGGCAGGAGGAGCCCCCTTACTTGAGGGAGGTCAGGTCTTTTGTTCTACTGAGGCCTTCAACAGATTTCATGAGGCCCACTCACATTACACAGGGCAATCACTTGATTTGATCTATTGATCCAAATGTTAATTTCATCCAGATTTATCTTCACAGAAATACCTAGAATGTTTGACCCAGTGGCAGACACCCCATGGCCCAATCAAGCTGACACATTCAATTCACCATCTTGGTCATGAAGGTGTTCTAGTGACCCTACTATATTCCTTGACTTGGTTCTCCTTTAGGTCAGAACTCTGATAGGAAGAGGGGGCTCATTAAAAAGGTAAGGGACTGAGTTTCCCTCACTTTTGTGGTTAAAAACCACTCCAAAGTTAGGCCCGCTTTCTGCCTGTTTTGCCTTTTGTCCCTCCTGGAAGTCATCATTCTCTTTCACCTCTAACACAATGTCTCCTAGTTTAATTTTACTCCAGCTAGCCAACCTTAGAGTCTTGCCCTCCTCTATCTTCTGATCACTGCAACATATACAAGAGAGACCTGACTCTTAAAAATAGCTACTATGTATTAAAAAATTAACATCAGACATCATGCTAAGTTTTCTGCATAAATCATAATTAATGTTTACCACAACAAACCTGTGCAATAATCCACTAATGTCCCTGTTTTACAGATGAGGAAACTCAGGTGTTAGGAAATTAGTTTAAACCAGGGTCACATATGAATAAGTTGGAGCTAAGACTGTCCAGCACCAATGCACCTGCTCTTAGTTACTTTATCAAATGTCCTCGATGGTTTCATGGGTCCCATTTGGGCAGAAGCATTTGTGAAGAAGTACAACAACATGAGACTTGGGGTCAGCAGCTCTGGCTTTGGTATTACTCACTATTTAACCTCTCTGATCTCTGATTATTTCATCTGTAATACATAGAAAATAATAACAGCTGCTTGACAGACTGGCATATGGAAGGAGACAAGGTTTGTGTAAAAACCTGCTGATGTTCACAGAAGCAGGTGGGGAGGTACCCATGTTCATTACAAAGTTCACGTTGGTTTCTATTTGATTTTATTGGTCCCTCCCCCATCATTACAGTGAAGCAGCTGCTGAATTCCCAAAACAAAAAGATGCTTCAGAAGGAAATGAGAGAAAGTAATCTGGCATCCTTCTTAACATGAGGGGAATGTGATAATGAAGCAGGAGTGTGGGAGTGCACTCAGTTTCACTTTTGTGATTTGGGTGTTATCGGACCATTGTCCACTGAAATAAAGGCAGAGGGGTCACTTCCTAGAGCACTCTTCCACGTGTTTTGTTGACAAAAGAACATTTTGTTTGCTCATGAGAACATTTAGATAAATACCAGTTCCATGGGCGGGGGCTCTGGCATGTCCTGCAGCTAGGTTACCTGGCACCAGGTAGCTCAAGAGATTGAGGGCAGGGATGAAAAGAGATCCAGTGAGAGTGCTCAGGCTCCTGGGTGTCTCGGGCTGTCTCCTGCACACCCAGCCCCCTCCCTCCCTTCCCAGTCTCCCTCATTGCTCTCATTCACGCCTTGGGTGCTTTCTCCACACCCCCGAACACCACATCCACCCTCTCCAGAATCACAGTGCAAACCTAATAGAAAGTTCTGTACATGGTTGGTTTTGCAGCTTTTGAAGAGTGAGGGGGAAAGCTAGGAGAAATGAAAGAATAAGGCTGAGAGAAGGTGCCCCTCCCTCTTTCCATCTGCCCAGAGTGCCCTCTCTCAGTCAAGGTAACTGTCACCTTGCCTTACCCAAAACAGGATAAACTAGTTGGATGGAGGGAGGTGCTGAAAGAAGATCAGCTACATCCCACCAACAGGGTCTGAGATTCCAGGACTGAGACTCGGGTCTTAGAAGTCAGAATGCTAAGGGAGAGGCCAGTTATTTAATTCTCATGGCTCATGTTTGGAGGAGCCTTAAGGGCTGTCTACTCTTTATGTCTTTTTTGTGCTTGAGTCCCTCCACAGCATCTCTGTTGAGACATCACTCGGCCAATGCTGGAATCCCCAGCTCTGGAACACCCCAAAAGGCCTGAAGTCATAGGAAGAGAAAGTTGAAAAAACCCCTTGACACAGGTAGTTTAGTGCATGCTGGAATGGGAAGTCTCCACGTATCCTGTTACCCTCTTTGTACCCTGAAATCTACCTCCCTTAAGAAGATTCTGCTCCCCGGGCTTGTTAGACAAAAGTCCTCTTCAGTCCTCCATTTGAAACTGCAGAACTTATTGCAAATGTTTGTTTTACTGAAGATAATATTTGAACTCATTCTGTTTATTATGACAATTTTGTTATTGTCCTCAGAGGGGCTATTTGGTCTAGGATTGCATAGTGTCTGAATTTGGCACTGCTAATATTGATCTCCCTTTAAATACAGGGTTTTGGAAACCTATAGGGTCACTATAAGCCTTTAAGGGGAAATCTGCAATACCCCAGATCTGTAGCGCTAGAGGGCGAAGATACATGAACAACATGAAAAAACAAGGGATGAAAATGATCCAAACAAATCTAGATTCTATAGTAATAGAATCCAATGACAGTATGTTAGAAGAAATGTCAGAAAAGGACTTCAGATTATACATGATTAAGATGATTCGTGAAGCAGAGGATGAGATAAGAAAGCAAATGCAGGCAATGAACGATAATACCAATAAGCTAAAAAGAGCAAGTGCAGAAAGCAAAAGATCATTTCAACAAAGAGATAGAGATTCTAAAAAAAATTTAAAAAAAAAACAGAAATGCTTGAAATGAAGGAAACAATAAACTAAACAAAAAACTCAATGGAAAGCATCACCAAAAGACTAGACCACTTGGAAGACAGAACCTCAGACAATGAAGAAAAAATATTTAATCTTGAAAATAAAGTTGCCCAAACAGAGAAGATGGTAAGAAATCATGAACAGAATCTCCAAGAACTATGGGACATCATGAAAAGACCAAATTTAAGAATTATTGGGATTGATGAAGGCACAGAGATACAAACCAAAGGAATGAACAACCTATTCAATGAAATAATATCAGAAAATTTCCCAAACCTGAAGAATGAAATGGAAAATCCAATACAAGAGGCTTACAGAACACCAAATGCACAAAATCACAATAGGTCCACACCAAGGCACATTATAATGAAAATGCCTAACATTCAAAATAAAGATAGGATTTTGAAGGCTGCGAGAGAAAAGCATCAGATTACACACAGGAGGAGACCAATACAGATAGCAGCCGACTTCTCAACCCAGACTCCAAAAGCTAGAAGGGCCTGGAACAATGTATTTCAAGCTCTGAAAGAACATGGTTTCCAACCAAGAATCCTATACCCAGCAAAACTAGCATTCATATTTGAAGATGAAGTAAAATCCTTCCATGATAAACAAAAGTTGAAAGAATTTACAAATAGAAAGCCTGCGCTACAAAATGTTCTCAACAAAATATTCCATAAGGAGGAAATGAAAAACAATAATGTAGGTCAGCAAAGGGAGGAACTACCTTAGAGAAAAACCACTCAAAGGAGAAAACAAGCCAACTTAAAAAATAAAAATAAGCCAAATGACTGGGAATACGAATCATATCTCAATAACCCTGAACATTAATGGCCTAAACTCAATCAAAAGACATAGACTGGCAGAATGGATTAAAAAGAAAGACCCAACAATATGCTGCCTGCAGGAGACTCATCTCATAGAAAAAGACATCCACAGACTAAAGGTGAAAGGATGGGAAAAAACCTACCACGCACATGGACTCAGTAAAAAAGTGGAAGTTTCCATCCTTATATCAGAAAAAGTGGACTTCAAGCCAAAGTTAGTCAGAAGGGATAAAGAAGGACATTTCATACTGCTTAAGGGAACCATAAATCAGGAAGACATAACGATAGTGAATATTTATGCCCAAAACAATGGTGCATCCCTGTACATCAAACAAATCCTTCTCAATTTCAGGAATCACAGAGACCACAACACAATAATTCTGGGTGACTTTAACATACCACTGTCACCACTAGATAGATCTTCCAAACAAAATCCAACCAAAGAAACCATAGAACTCAATAACACAATCAATAACCTAGACTTAATAGACATATAGAATTTTCCATCCGTCAACGAGCAGATTCACTTTCTTCTCAGCAGCACATGGAACTTTCTCAAAAATAGACCATATGTTATGCCACAAAGCATACACAACAATACAACATATCAAAATCTCTGGGACACTATGAAAGTCCCACTAAGAGGAAAATTCATTGCATGGAGCGCATTCAAGAAAAGAATGAAAAGTCAACAACGAAATGACCTAACATTACAGCTCAAAGCCCTAGAAAAAGAACAGAATAACAGCAAAAGTAGTAGAAGACAGGAAATAATTAAAATCAGAGCTGAAATCAATGAAATTGAAACAAAAGAAACAATTCAAAAAATTGACAAAACAAAAAGTTGGTTCTTTGAGAAAGTAAACAAACTAGACAAACCCTTAGCCACACTAACAAAGAGAAGGAGAGAGAAGACTCAAATTACTAAAATACATGATGAAAAAGGAAATATCACGACAGACACCACTGAGATACAGAACATAATGAGAAGCTACTTTGAAAATCTGTATTCCAACAAAATAGAAACTACCAAAGACATTAACAAATTTCTAGAGACATGTACTCTTCCCAAACTGAACCAGGAGGACATACACAATTTAAACAGATCAATATCAAGCAATGAAATAGAAGAAGTCATTAAAAATCTACCATCCAAGAAAAGCCCATGACCAGACGGATTCTCAGCCAAGTTCTACAAGACCTTCAAAGAAGAACTCATTCCAATACTTCTCAAAGTATTCCAGGAAATAGAAAAGGAGGGTACCCTACCGAACTCATTTTATGAAGCTAATATCACCCTCATACCCAAACCAGGAAAAGACACATCAAGGAAAGAAAAATTTAGACCAATATCCTTGATGAATATAGATGCAAAGATCCTTAACAAAATACTGGCAAAGTGTATCCAAAAACATATTAAGAAAATTGTGCACCATGATCAAGTGGGGCTCATCCCTTGAATGCAAGGATGGTTTAACATCCATAAATCAATAAACATAATCCATCATGTCAATAGACTTAAGGATAAGAATCATATGGTTATTTCAATTGATGCAGAGAAAACATTCGACAAAATACAACACCCCTTCATGCTCAAAACACTAGAAAAAATAGGGATAGTAGGAACATACCTGAACATTGTAAAGGCTATATATGCTAAGCCCATGGCCAATATCATTCTTAATGGAGAAAAACTGAAACCATTCCCTTTAAAAATGGGAACAAGACAGGGATGTCCTCTTTCGCCACTTCTATTCAACATTGTTCTTGAAATACTAGCCAGAGCAATTAGACAGGCTAAAGAAATTAAAGGGATATGAATAGGAAAAGAGGAACTTAAGCTGTCATTATTTGCAGATGACACGGTTCTATAATCAGAGGATCCAAAAAACTCCTCCAGAAAACTTCTAGACCTCATCAATGAATTCAGCAAAATAGCAGGCTATAAAATCAACACGCATAAATCCAAAGCATTTTTATACACAAGCAATGAAACATCTGAAAGGGAAATGAGAAAAACAACTCCATTTGCAATAACCTCAAAAAATAAAATAAAATAAAATACTTGAGAATCAATCTAACCAAGATCTCTACAATGACAACTACAAAACATTGAAGAAAGAAATTGAGGAAGACCTTAGAAGAAAAGATCTCCCATGTTCTTGGATAGGCAGAATTAATATTGTCAAAATGGCCATACTACCAAAAGTGCTATACAGATTCAATGCAATTCCAATTAAAATCCCAATGACATACCTTACACAAATAGAGCAAGCGATCATGAAATTCATCTGGAAGAATAAGAAACCCAGCATAGCTAAAGCAATCCTTAGCAGGAAAAGTGAAACAGGGGGTATCACAATACCAGAACTTCAACTCTACTACAAAGCAATAGTAACAAAAACAGCATGGTATTGGCATCAAAATAGACAGGTAGATCAATGGTACAGAATAGAGGACACGGACACAAACCCAAATAAATACAATTTTCTCATACTAGACAAAGGTACCAAAGATATGCAATGGAGAAAAGATATCCTCTTCAACAAATGGTGCTGGGAAAACTGGAAATCCATATGCAGCAGAATGAAACTAAACCCCTATCTCTCACCCTGCACAAAAATCAACTCACAATGAATCAAGGACCTTGGAATCAGACCAGAGACCCTTCATCTTATAGAAGAAAAATCAGTCCTAATCTTCAATATGTCAGCCTGTGATCAGACTTCCTTAACAGGACTCTCATAGCACAATAAACAAAAGCAAGAATCAATAACTTGGATAGATTCAAACTAAATAGCTTTCTCTCAGCAAAGGAAACTATCAGCAATGTGAAGAGAGAATCTACAGAGTGGGAGAAAATCGTTGTCACTCATACTTCAGATAGAGCACTAATCTCCAGAATACATAAAGAACTCAAAAAACTCTACACCAAGAATACAAATAATCCAATCAACAAATGGGCTAAGGAAATGAACAGATGCTTCGCAGAAGAAGATCTACAAGCAATCAACAGATATATGAAAAAAAATCAACATCTTTAGTAGTAAGAGAAATGCAAATCAAAACTACCCTAAGATTCCATCTCACCCCAATTAGAATGGCAATTATCAAGAACACAAGCAACAATAAGTGTTGGAGAGGATGTGGGGAAAAAGGTACACTCATCCATTGCTGGTGGAGCTGCAAATTAGTGCAGCCACTCTGGAAGCAGTGTGGAGATTCCTTAGAAAACTTGGAATGGAACCACCATTTGACCCAGCTATCCCACTCCTTGGCTTATACCCAAAAGACTTAAAATCAGCATACTACAGAGATACAGCCACATCAATGTTCATAGCTGCTCAATTCACAATAGCCAGACTGTGGAACCAACCTTGATGCCCTTCAATTGATGAATGGATAAAGAAACTGTGGTACATATGCACAATGGAATATTACTCAGCTATAAAGAATAATAAAATTATGGCATTTGCAGGCAAATGGATGAAATTGGAGAATATCATGCTAAGTGAGATAAGCCAATCTCAAAAAACCAAAGGATGAATGATCTTGCTGATAAGCAGATGATGACACATAATGGGGGGTGGGAAGGGGGCAAGAATGGAGGAAGGAGGGACTGTACAGAGGGAAAAGAGGGGTGGGAGGGGTGGGGGGAAGGAAAAAATAACAGAATGAATCAAACATCATTACCCTATGTAAATGTATGATTACACAAATGGTATGCTGTTACTCCATGTACAAACAGAAACAACATGTATCTCATTTGTTTACAATAAAATAAATTTTAAAACAAAAGTCCTCTTCAAACAACTGGACCAGGGGAGCAATCCAATGCAGGAGAACCTCCACTCTCCTCACAGCCTTCCACTACTCTGTTCTCTGGATATGATTTCAACGTATACAACTGAGCCAGGCACTGTACCAAGCAGTCTGAATAGATTGGTGAACAAAAAAGGTTTTAAAAATTCTGTCCTCAAGAATCCAACAGCCTTACAGCAGGAGAAACAGACATGAAACAATAAATGTGATGAGAACATTATGCTGTAATGTAGAAGGTAGTATGTGCCTTGAGAAAGAAGAAAGAGAACAGAATAGGAAGATCATGAGTGCCCAGGGAAACCTGCAATTAAAAATAAGGTAGTCAGGGAAGTGCTCATTGAGAAGTCAGGCAAGGCAAAGTGTGAAGGTCCCATAGCCCGTCAGACGGCCAAGGGCCTCAGAGGGAGGAGTGCCCAGGGAACCTCAAGCCATAAGACAGGATCATACCTGATGAGTTTGAGGACAGACAGCAGAGAGCAACAGAGTGGAAGCAGACAGACCAATGAGAAAACCATCACGAGAGCCAACTGAGATAATGATGGTTGAGACAAGATGAAGATGACGATGGTGGAATATTGGCCATATTTTGATGATAGAGTACCCCAGAATTTCCTGGTGAATTTGATGATGAGTACATGAGAAAGAAAAGAATTAACACTCCAAAATATTTGACCTGGTTCTCTAGAAGGATGGCAATTCCATCCTAACATGTTAAACAGCCTGAGTGGAACAAGTTTGGGGTAAAGATCAGAAGTTTATTTTCAACAAGTTCCATTTGAGATGTACAGTGGACCTGCAGGCAGAGCAATTAAGCAGACAATCCACAACCTAAGTCTTGGTTCAGGAGATAGGCCTGGGGATGTGTCTGTCAGTCACTGACATAAAGACATCATCAAGGGAGGCATAGTGCAAAGTGAGCCTTTGTGACCACTTCAGAAACATGCTTTGGCTGCCAGTTCAACAGGGTCAAAGGAGGACTCCAATTGGCTCCTCTCCAAAGCCACCAAAATATTATTGTATCATTTACTGGTCTCTGTCCTACAATACTGTGTGCATTATCTCAACAGATCCCTGAGGGGGATACATTACGCCCATGTTTCAGATGAAGGTGCCTTGGTGCTAAGATCACACTTTTGTCAAAGATCAAGGATTATTAAAGGGTAAAGCTAGGTTTCAAACTCAAGAGGCCGGCTCTTAACCACATTGTTTTACAGACAGAGCATGCATGTGAGCAAATCTAAACTTTAACAAAATAAAATAAAATTCCTAAGAGGAAAAGACACAAGACCCACAAAAGTGTGGGACACAGGTGTGCAGTGAAAAACATTCCAAGGTGACAGCCACACAGCAGCCCTAGAGAGCAAGGAGTCCACAGAAAGTCAGAGGATCCTGTGAAGGTGGTGTTCAGAAGGCGAACCACTTCCACTACTGAAACTATACAGACAAGCATCAAAATAGAGATCCGAAGTTGTTGTTGATCAATTCTAAATGATGAGATGAAGATCTATGAATATTAATGAAGGCTTTAATAATAAGAGGAATGATAATTAGAGACCCTGGGAAAAACAAGACAGTGTAAGAAAGCCAAGGTTCAAATTTGAGGCAGACTAAAGTTGCAGGGTAATGGTGGATAATTGATGGAGTGAAGAAAAGAGACCTTCGTTCATAGAACATTCTCCTTTAAGTGCCCAAGGTTTAATTACACAGCTTTTTACTTCCTTTTCTGTGGGCCTAATCACAGTACCTGGTTCTTCAGTGAATGTGTTTACTTAATCATAATGCTGTACATACCGTTTAAGGGTTTTCAGTTTTCTGAATCAACCCCAAGCACGAAACACTTAATCACCAAAAACATGCTCAATATGAAAGTGATAATATGGTTGTCAGAAATCTGGAGGCAGAAAATGGACAGAAGTCTACACATAATAATTTTCTTGTTTCGTGTAGTGGATGATCAATAGATTTTTAACAATGATAATCAAGAAGGAAATTTAAGTACATTACTTTTTAAATTTTTTTATTAGTGCATTATAATTACATGAATTGCAGGGTGCATTTTTGACATATTCATAAAAGCATGTAACATAATTTGCTCCATTTCAATCCCCAAAAGTATATTACTTTTAAGTGTAAGTCTAACCACTAGGAAAACTTAGAAATATTGCAGATTAAAACCAGGAAGTAAAGGGGACAGGAAGATAGAAATGTTCTAAGATCTTTATCTTTCCCTCAATATAGTTAATAATACCATCAAAAGGAGATAAATTGAGAATCACATATGTTATCATGTTATATTTGTGTGCTAATGACCACATGATAAAAAGTGAAATTTTAGGGAGAGATATGGAACAGAAACCTTACTCTTAGCGTATGTATTTATCTGTGATTTGAATTTTTAAACACAAGCATGTATCCTTTATACACACAAGTGCCTGCAGAATTTAGTAGGTAGGGGTGTCAGAACATCTACTGCACTTTGAAACACCTAGACTGGGCACTGGCGCAGGCTTGTAATCCCAGCAATTCGGGAGGCTGAAGCAGGAGGACAGCGAGTTTCAAAGCCAGCCTCAGCAACTTCGAGGTCCTAAGCAATTTAGTGAGATCCTGTCTCAGAATGAAGACCTGGGAATGTGGCTTGATTCCAAGTCCAAAACAAACGAACAAACTTCAAGTTAAAGTTGTTCTAATTAATAACCACGAGGTGTCACTGTCTCATCGTCCTGATGCCAAGTGTGGGAGCAGAGGACCAGGAGAGCTGCCTTGCTGTCTCATCAGAGCCCTGACAACCCGGAAGAGGGACTAGTGGTGGCTTGCTAGCAGCAGGAGCTGGCATTCCGCACACACCCAGACATGGGTCATCTCGAGTTAAACAGAGGAAAGCACGGGAGGCAGAAGCCCACCCAGCGGGCGCCTATGACAAAACTGCCTGGGCAACACCAGATGGCATCACCAGGAGAGAAAATGCTGAAAATGCCTGGTGGAGAAGGGGCCACAGAGAGGCCGGTCCTGGGCTAGGCCGAACTACAAGAGCAGGGACTGTGAAAAAGCAAAGGAAGCCAGCCAGGAGAGAACCGGGGGTCCAAGAAAAGCAATAGCAATTAAGCAAGAGTCATGAAGCTCAAGTTCTTCAGATCCGTACATGCTAGGCCCCTGGGAGGCATATGCCTGTAATCCCAGTGGCTCCAGAGGCTGAAGCAGCAGGATCACAAGCTGGAGGCCAGCCTGGGCAACTTAGTGATTCCCTGTTTCAGAAAATTGAAAGGGCTGGGAATGTAGCTCAGTGGTAGGGCAGCCCTAAGTTCAATTCCCAATCCTACAGGAAAAAGAAAATAAAAAAAAGATGTACACATACCAGATTTATGACCTTGGGCAAGCTGCTTAGCCCAGGAGAGCTAAGTATCCTCTGGAAAGTGAAATGATAAAAGTACCTACCCTGAACAGTTGTTGTGAAAACTAAAAGTTTAGTAAACATTTTTTAAACTGTTCCTCGGTTTGGCAGTTTCCTATAGTTAAACATATATTTACTATACAACCCAGAAATACCCTAGATATTTACCCAACTGAAACGAAAAACTGGACTCATGCAAAAACTATCTGTATGTTTGTTTTTAGTCACCAAAAACTGGGAACAACCCAAATATCTCTTACCTGGGAAATGAATGAACAAAATGGACAAATTCTGAACAATAGAATCCTATTCGACAATCCTATTCTGATACACAACATGAATAAATTTCAAGTGTATTATGCTAAGTGAAAGAACTCATTCTCAAAATACTACAAACTGCATGATTCTGAGATTTTTATTGGTCCATTATAATTATACATAACAGCAAGATTCATTATGCCATGTTCACACATGTACATAACACAATTTGATTAATCTCATTCTCTAGTTCCTTCCCTTTGCATGATTCCATTTTTATATTTTTACAAAGCAAAACTACAGGAGCAGTAATACATCAGAGGCTGCCAGAGCCTGGGGTGAGAGAGGAGATTCACAACCAAGGAGCACAGAAGAATGCTTGGGGGTGATGGGATGCTCTATCTCGGCTATGCAGCTGGTTACAAGAATGTGTGTGTCAGAGTTCACTGACCACATACTAAAAAGAATGCAAATTTGTAGATGGGGAGAGAGCTGTTTCTCAGCCAAGTTTATTACTGGCTGGGGGCCTGTGCCCTTGCTGTGACCTCTGCTGCAACATTCCTTCCCTAGAGCTTTGCAAGCTCATTTGTGGGCTACACTCAATTTTTTGCTCAGGAGCCATTTCTGAGAGAGGTGGCTCTGAAGGAAAGAGGGAGGGAGGGAGGGGGAGAGAGAGAGAGAGAGAGAGAGAGAGAGAGAGAGAGAGAGAGAGGGAGAGAGAGAGAAGAAGAAGAAGAAGAAGAAGGAGGAGGAGGAGGAGGAGGAAGGTGAGGGGAGGGAAAAAGTAAAGAAAAGAAAAGAAGCCCTGTTCCCTCATAGCCCCACATCCACACCATCCACACCTTAGCCCCACATCCACACCTTGGCCAGCACTCCACTCGCTGTCCCTTTATTGTGCCTTTAGTTTCCTCATGGAACTGACACTGCATGATCTCACACTATGTAGATTTGTTTCTTTGTTTCTCTCCCATCTAACCTACTTCAGGTTTTCCATGGAACTGAGTCTGTCTCCTCTGCACAGCCCGCTCTTGGGGTAGCACTTAATGCACAGTTGGTTATCATCAAGTGTTTATGGATGGTAAATGAATAAAATGCTTAGACACAAGGAAAGAACTCATTTAACATTAGCTATTGCTATTGCTATCCCTCTATGTCATCAGTATACACATTTATCACTATTGGCAGGAGTTATAGTACGTGTTAGCTTTGTTAGAATGACAAACAGCACTGGGAACTGTAGGGATCCAGATTGACCTGAATAAAACCATCCTGGTTATAACCACCATGGTGCCCACCCAGGGACTCTGGCACACATTCCACACCTTAGAGGATACACAAAGTCACAACAGTCAGCAGGCAACAACTTCCTCATAGGACTCCCAAAGCTGAGGAAATAGTGCCAAAAATTAATAAGTGGGACAGCATCCGCTTCAGCATAGCAGAGGAAACAAGAGTGTGAAGAGAGAGTCTACAGAATGGGAGAAAATCTATGCCAGTTCTCTTCTAATAGGGGATTAATAT
Source organism: Sciurus vulgaris (assembly GCF_902686455.1). Taxonomy (NCBI): domain Eukaryota; kingdom Metazoa; phylum Chordata; class Mammalia; order Rodentia; family Sciuridae; genus Sciurus; species Sciurus vulgaris. The sequence continues at coordinate 118,187,976 of NC_136461.1, read as the reverse complement.
CCAGAATATATAAAGAACTTCAAAAACCTTAACACAACAATAATAATAATAGTAACCCATTCAAATGAAGTAAGCAGACACTTCACAAAAGAAGAAATATAAATGGCCAAGAAATACATGAAAAAAATGGTCAACATCCTTAGCAATCAGGGAAGTACAAATTAAAACTACACTGAGATTTCATCTCACCCCAGTTAGAATGGCTGCTGTGGAGAATGCAAACAATAATAATACTTGACAAGATGTGGAGGAAAAGAAACTCTTATATGCTGTGGTAGAAATGTAAGTTAGCACATCCACTATGGAGATGAGCATGGGGGTTCCTCAAAGGCTAGGAATAGAATCACCTTATCTATGCTATTCCTTCATATTTCTACAAAAGAATTAAAGTCATCATACCATAGAGATACATGCATATCCAAGTTTACAGCAGTGCAACTCACAATAGCCAAGTCATGGAACCAGCCTAGGTGTCCATCGACAGATAAATGTATTTTATAATGTGGTATATATACAAAACAGAATTTTACTCAGCCATAAGAAAGAACCAAATTATATCATTTGCAGGAAAATGAATGGGACTGAAGAGCTTCATGTTAAGTAAAATAAGTCAGACTCAGAAAGTCAAGGGTCCTATGTTTTCTCTCAAAGTGGAAGCTTGAGAGAAAAAAGAGGGGAAAAAGAATCTTATGAAAACAGAAGGTAAATTAATAGGATAGAGGAAAGGTGCCCGGAGGGGTGGTAGGTGGAAAAAGGGGGGGAAATGGAGGGTACTGGGAACCAAAACTGATCACATTGTTATGCACATATACAAATACGCACAATGAAACCCACTGTTCTGTATGATTATTATACACCAGTTGAAAGCATTCTAAGATAGTTGAGCCTTTCATACTGGGCACTGACACCTGGGCTGTTTCTCAATGGATATTTGATGAGTTAATAGTCTTTGGAAAGTCCAGATATACTCTGGTTGGCCAAGGCCCACCTTTGTCTAGATCAGCATAAAAACACCTTCCTCCTGCCTTGGGATTCAGGGATCTTCTTCTCTTGCTGCCACCCAAGACATGCTTTCGTCAGTACGTCCCTAATTGCACTTTTTTTGCAATCCTAGATATCCCCCCTCATCCTTTTGTCTTTCAGCACCACTCACCTTTAGTGGCCTGCTCTTGTACACCAGACTTCCCCAAACAAAGGTAATAATGTAAGTGGACTTTTCTTCTCCAAATGAAGGATCCCACGCATCACAAAGGCTCAGCCAAAGGTGGGTTGTATTTTTCCGGTCAGTCAAATCCAGAGAACTTGCTATAAACCCCAAGGAGTGATGGAAGTCATCACGCTGTCCTGGGCAACTTTCCTACCCTCCTTCCATGAAGAGGGACATTGCTTGGGCACTGGGAGTTCAGCCACACCAAGAGGGGACAGGGTCATAGAGGACAATTAGATCTCCTGATTCTTTGCTCTCATCTGGCCTAACTACAACCCCAGAGGCTCAGCGATCTTTCACACATACACACCACACCCAGACATACCCATGCATGGCAGATGAGACTTCTAATCCCAAAAGGTAGAAACAGCCTGCACCCTTTCCAAGTAATAGCATGGGTGTCCAATTTTTTTTTTAATGTTCTACTTTGTTGTCTGTGGCTCATGTTAAGGTCAAATGATAAAATGAAGTCATGTTTTGAGAAATAATGCAAAGGAAATGGTTATAACTCTAAGGAGGCCTAAGGGAAAACACTGCCTCTTCCCCAAAATATTTTGAGGTGAAATAAGATCCTCATGGCTCCTGTAATGAGATAATTGGCCCCTTTCCAGCAGATAACCCACTGTGCGGTGATCATGAACACTGTGTTTGCTAATCGGTTTCTGGCCTATCTTCCTCTCATATTTCCTTTCCCAGCTTCTCCAGCTCTTCTCTCACTTAAGTCCCCCTGCCCAAATCCATGTCCTCTCCCCATCCTTTTTTGCTCTCCTCCCTCTATTTTTTTTCCTTTGTAGCAGGGATCGAATCCAGGGGTGCTTAACCATTGAGCCACATCCCCAGCTCTTTTTTGTTATTTAGAGACAGGGTCTTGCTAAGTTGCTTAAGGCTTTGCTAAGTTGCTGAAGCTGGTTTTGAATTCGCAATCCTCCTGCCTCAGCCTCCCGAGTCGCTGGAGTTACAGACATGCACCATCTCACCCAGCTGCTCTCCTCTCTCTTATCCTCCAGTTGTCCTGTCTCCTCTATGAGCCCCGCCACCCTCTCATCGGGAGGGACACTGGGGTTCCCTAGAGCCTTCCTGCTTCTCCTGGCACATTTCCCAGCCCAGGTGTATCTTTCTCTGTAGCTCTGTTCTCATTTTTCCACTCAGGGCTCAGCCTTGGCACCAACTCCTTACTGCCCATTCCACTCCTGTTGGGAGGCCCAGGGGTCCTGCTTTCTTAGCCCAGGGTCTCTAGAAAACAGAGCCTGGGGCAAGGACTCCATGCTGGCACTTTGGAAGTCCTGATCCAGGCAGGAGAGAGTTTAAGATGAGGGAAACGAGGCAGGGAAAGATGCAGGACAGAGTGATGTGACACTGAGGACCACTGAGTCATAGCAAGTGGGAGGAGGTACTGAGAGTAGCTGCTTTTTCTTAACCCTGGGGCTTCTCAAGAAGAAGGCTTCACTCAGAGCAGTACACAAGGAAGAGAAAGAGAGGGGTTCCCTGCCTGGTTCCCTCTCTTCTCCATTGTTATGGATGCAACCTATATCCCCCACCCCATAAAAAAAAAAAGACACACTGAAATCCTCACCCCACTACCCTAGAATGTGACCTTACTTGGAAAGAGTTTTACAGAGATGATTAAGTTAAGATGAGGTCACAAGGGTGGGTCCTAATCCTATATGATAGACATCCCTATAAGAACTGAAAATTTGGGCACAGACACAGAAGGAAGACATGAATAGCATTCAAGGGCTTATCTTTCATCCTGAAAAAAATCATCGTTGTGTCAAACGAATGATTTTACTTTTCCAATAAAAAACATGTAAGTGATTTATAAATTTTTATTCAAAGCCAAACTGAAAGCAATGATTTTGTTTTGGCAATTGTTGTCTTCCACATCAAAAGTAAACCCTGCCTTATCCCAGCTCCCACTGTGGATGAACAAGTACCCCAAGGACTCTGGCCATGACCTCTGCCCACATGCTTCCTCACATTGGCAGCTAACCTGGGCTAGTGGCCCATGAAAGTTTTTCACCAAAAAAAAAAAACTTAGCAGCTATCAATCCTCACATTACAAGTTGAATTTTTACAAGGATGTAATCTACCTATTTTTGTACCCCTAGTCTGTATCCCCAAAGCGAAGACCATTTAAAATTCTGAAAAGGGGTTAGGAGCCAGGAATAGGCAGGCATAAGGAAGCTTAGTCTGAAATCAGGGTCAAGGGAAAAGAAAACTCAGTTAACATGGACAGTGAGAGCTTTAAAGGGAAAGAAGACTAAGAACCCTGGGCCCTGTGGCAGGGAAGAGAAGGCGTCAGGGAGGATTGGGACTCCTCACTGTACGATGATGGAGGGACCTCAAGATCCAAAACAAGCTGGGCCCAGTGGTGCAGACGTGTACTCCAAGTGACTCAGGAGTCTGAGGCAAGTTCAAGACCAGCCAAGACCCTGTTTAAAATTTTTAATTTTTTTTTAAATAACTAGGAATGCATCTCAGTGGTAAAACATCCCTATGTTTAATCCCAAATACCAATAAAAAGATCTGCAGAGGGACTGGGAGCAGATTCATGAGGTCACTAGCCATGACTAGCAGGAAAGAGTCTCCAGAATGACCCCTTCTCAAGGCCCTTGAGAGTTAGTAGCCCTGTGTAATAGGTATGAATGGCACAGGTCACCAAGACAGGGGCAGAAATACAACATGTGCTGGGCTCAAGTGATGCAGGACTTCGGGCAGAAGGAAGTCCAGTGAGCAAGGTGGTACCAACAGGGCCTAGGAAGCAGACTGCATCATCCAGTGTCCTCAAGAAGAATTACAGATGATGAACTTCAAAGAAGGACTTCCCAGGTCAGGAAGTTCTAACAGAAAGAAAGAAAGCTTGAGAGAAACTCAACTAATCATTTCAAAACTGTGCCAGGTCACTGACCCCTAACAGATGCTGACAGCATCCTTCTCAGGGGTTCCAGTTGCCCCAGGCCCTCCCCACCCCACCCACCTCTGCCTGCTCTTCTCAGAAGCTATTTTGGAAAAGACAAACCAAGAACTGAAAGCAAAAAATTCAAAAAAGGCAATATTGTCAGGTGGACTCAAAGCCTTTGTCAGCTGCTGCAGCCCTGAATACAGCTGCATAAGGATGCACAACACAGATTCTCCAAGGTCCCTTTGAGGGACCACCTACTTCTGTCATTGTGGACATAATCACTATTTTCCTGAAGGAAAAGTCAACTTTTTTATTATTGAGGACCTCAGTATAAGAAGCCTCTTGAACCCCCAGTTTGGCTACAAAAGATTTTTGCAAAATACTTTCTGGAGTAACTCCTGTATCCTATCCCTTGTTTTGTGAAAAAAAAAAAAAAAAAAAGAATGAAAAGAAAAGAAAGAAAGGAAGGAAGGAAGGAAGGACAATTTTTGCCCAGGCTGGCCTCAAATTTGCAATCCTCCTATGCCATAGTACTGAAAAGAAAAGAAAAAAAAGTTTTCAGTAGTGATAAGTTCTTTCTTTCTGAACACAGAAAGAAACACATGCACACAAACTCAAAACAAATGATGAGAAGTGCCCTCAGCCTGACAGATAGACCAGGGCTTGCGGCTTCACTATTTATGTCCCTCCCCCATAACTAGGCCTTGCCTCCAGCTTGGCCAGCCACATTGACTGCAAAAGAGCCCTTGGTAAAATTACAGAAAGATCCTGAGTGTGTCAGTGTCAATGTCTCAGAGAGCATCAGCTTGCCTGAGCACATGTGGAAGAATTTATCACCCAGTCAGGCACTAGCTACACCAGGTGGGGCTGTTATCAACACGTCCACATTGGTATAAGCATGTCAATGTTAAAAGGAAGAAAAGTATAAGAAGATTGAACAAGAGTCCATCAAGCCCAGCAGTTTCTAGAAAGCAAATCACTAGGTAGGACTTGGCAGGAGAGGAGGCACAATGGCTCAGCATTTCTCAGCTTCGTTATCTCCCTGGCTTGGGCCTGAGATCTGTGCAAACCCTGACCTCACCCCCAACATGAAGAAGCTGAGAGATGTTCAACCTGAAGGGAGGAGGGCGTGTGCGTGAGGGGTGCCCTTCAGAGGAGACGTGTATGGGTTTCTCCCGGCTGGGGAAGCAGTGGGCAGTGTAGAGGAGACACTTCCCTTATTAACACACTTGTTCCGTCAGCCGTGTCAACTGGAAAGGTGGAGAGGGGAAGTGGTCACACAGTGTAAGGTTTGCTCACAGCCATTTCTTTACCACTACCCCATCGCATCCGCACGAAGGCCCGAGATCTCATTACAGGAAAGGTCACCAGAGTGTCAATAGAAACTGTACACGTGACACCACAGTGCTATCTAACCCCATCATCCCTGGAAGTCATTAGCCACTTGGTAGACCACAAGACCCATTCACAAAAGGGCTGGTTTCCAAAAGTGGCTGGGAGACTGTAGCTGTCCCCAGTCCCTGCATGATGCAGTCGCCTCAAAATCTAAGTAGACAAGGCCTCACTCATTCCAGAGGACAAGAACCATCCATGACACCCTGAATATTTGCTGAGAGCTATCTTTGAAAATCCATAAACTCACAAATAGGAAACCACTGGGGCAGGCTTCCTCCTGGCCCCAGAACCACACTTTCATTAAGAGTCAGGTGTTTCCTGAGAATGTCCTCACACTGCACGTCAACAGCCTTTATGTCTTTCACCAAAGCGTGAAAAACAAAGTTCTCACTTGAGAGTCATTTTTCATTCACACACACATACACACATACACATCTGTAGTATTAGTTATATGTTCAAAAAAATAAATAAATAAACCCACACACAACAGTAGAGAAACATAAAGCCATGTTGTCCAGGGCGGCTGGGCAGTCTGCTAGGCTCACTTACACAATAAGCAACTTGGAACACACACCAACCTCACAGAACACGTGATTCAAACGTTCATATTTCCAAATATGAAGCCATAGAACTTCCCATTATTCGTGAATAACCAAGTCCACCAATTGCAGGATTGAAAAGGTTGTCATGGTCTTTACAACACTCCCTCCTCTGAAGTTTATGTCTGGCCATCGCACACTTTTCCACCCAAGTCACAGGCCACACAGAGAGGGTTGTTTGTAGCTTCAAGAGACACCAAAAACCTCTGCACCTTTTGTAATTGTCTCCTTGCAACCAGGATGGAAGAGGGATGAGGAAGTTGCTGCAGGATTGGTCTCTGTTGGTTTCCTAAATTGTATAAATCCAAGCAGCCTTCATAATCTAAAACATTTAGCACTTTATATCATAAACTCCTTTCCATGAAATCCCAGTACAACCAGATGGTCCACTCTGGCCCTGGTCTCTTATCCACAGGTGTTGGGGTAACTGTAGCTCACTTCTGTGAGATTCCTCCGTGTTCCCAGCCCTGAGCCAGGAACCTCACTGCCTTATCCTATCTAACTATAAATAAGAGTAATACGGTTAGTATATTTATATTCCTGGTTTGTTGCTTTGGTTTGGTTTTGGGGGGCATTGTGGGGGTTGGGGAGAGGTTTGGTTTTTTGCTTTTATTGTTGACTTACAATTGTACATAATAGTTGGGCTTATTTTTGACATAATCACACTTGCATGGAATTTAATTCACTCCATTTCAGCCCCCAGTCCCACCTCCCTTTCTGTACCCTCTTCTCTCCCCTTATTCTGTAAATCCTGGAACCTTGAGGCCCTCATATTCTTCATTTAAAAGACCACCTCCTTCATTTAATGAGAATTCTCTTATTCTGCCTCCATTCTCCAGGTCTGTAGGATACAGGAAAGTTTCTTTGTTTTGTTTTTAATATTTCTTTTGACTCTGGGTCCTCCATATCTCAGGATCACCATGAGTCTCTTTCTCCCCTTCTTTTCCTCAGTTACACAGTTCAAGACTGCAATGAATACCTCAGAACCTCTTGTTGCACTTACCAGTGGCCTTCCTGACTTCATCACATTTCTTTGGAACAACTTCATGTTCCATCACTCCTCTTCCTGGGCTCTGTGAGTTTTCCTTAAGGCAGGATGGGCTTGCACTTCTCACCTGGGATAGGTTTGTGGGTGTAGTACCCACTGTTCTTAATGGGGCTGCTCTGCAAAACTATGGCTCTCGCTCCTGAGTCTCCCTCTGCACAGACTGTGACACTGTAAATCACAGCCATATTTGTTCGTTCGTGATGACAAAGGCCTGATTCCTTCCCCCATCTCTTTGCAATTTGGACTATATCTGCTCTTTTCTGGAGTTTGCTTCTCAAACTCCAGGGTGTGTCAAAATCACCTGGAAGGCCTGTCGAACACCATATTGAAAGCCTCATTCCCAGAGAAGAGAAAGAGGGGAAAGGAAGGGAGGAGGGAGGAGGAGCGGACAGGGGAGAGGCAGGAGAGGGAAGTCACCAGAGTCCATCCCATGCCATGGGGTCAGTGGTGTGATACATACTTCTTGTCTGCCAGGAGAAAAACTTCCAAAAACCCCTGCTCTGTTATCTATTTGCTAGGAGCTCTTCCAGCCTCTGCTTGATTGCTCCCAGGGCAAGGGAAACCCACTGCTTCCCTCAACCTCAGGGAACTAAGAGCCACACACCCCTGTGGGAGGCAGGAGGAACAATCAGGATGTCAGAGGCGATCTTCCACACACATCTCCCACATGATATCAGACCTCTTAGAGGATACGTCCCTGCATCAAATTGATTTGGGCATGTCCCCATTTTGATGGCTAATCTTGTACAAATTCTTGGCTGTCATAGTCACATAACTACCAGATAGAAAAACTAAAGCAATGACACATCTGTATTCTATCACGAAATCAGGATCCCTCATGCTTAAAAAGAAAGGTCTTTCTTTTTAGTTATTTACTGTACAAGAAAAAGTCTCCACTTTTCTTCTTTTGTCACTTCCCCTAGTCAGGACAGGGTCAGGGAAAGGGCCACCTTGGATTCCATTCCTGGAGCACATCCTGTCTCAAGCTCCACAGAGAAGCCACACTGTGTCCAGGAGGACCAGGTCTGCCCACTCATAGGACAACAATTCTGATTATCTCCTCACTCATTTGGCAAATGACCCCTATGTCAGGGGGATGTCCCCTCCATCCTGGTTGGGCACAGTCCAAGAACTAAGGTACTAACTTCTAGGACAGGCAAGGGGTATGGGCAGCAGCAATGTTGAATTCGTTTGATCCCAACAAGCCACAGTGACACAGAGACAGTTAGGCTGGAGGCCTGAGGACACTTTGTTTTTATTTTTATTTGTTCTTCTTAGTTATACATAACGGTAGAGTGTATTTTACGTGAAGTAAAACTTCCCACTCTTGTGGTTGTACATGATGTGGAGTTACACTGGTCGTGTGTTCATATATGAACATAGGAAAGTTAATTCCTTTCATTCTATTGTCTTTCCTATTCCCATCCCTCTCCTTTCCCTTCATTCCCTTTTGTCTAATTCAGTGAACTTCTATTCTTCCCTCCTCCCTGCTTATTTTATGTTAGCATCCGCATATCGGAGAGAACATTTGGCCTGTGGTTTTGGGGGATTGGCTTATTTCACTTAGCCTGATAGACTCCAATTCCACTGAATGGACACTTTCAAGAAGGGGATGGAATAGAGTGAACCTTAGTTCAATGTCCTGCTGTGGAGAAGACTGGTCATTGACTCTAGGGCAGCCTCCTCTTCCTTCTGCCTGCATGGAACCCCAGAATTTGTACTGAATTCTGAGCCCAAGAGGTCACCAGGATACAATGACACCAGGCAGTCTGTTAATCCATCCTCCCACTCAATGTGGAAGACCTTTTAAAATCATCTGTGACCCTGGTCATTAGCTGCTATTTAAACACTTCTGATGGAAGAGAGCTCAGGACCCGCAGGGCCTGGGGTCATGAAATCTTAGAGAAATTAAAAAACAAAAGCAAAACCAAACAAAGATGGATCTTCTGGCCACTTCATGGACATTGTTGACATACTCTAATTGCTAGAAATGACTTCTTGAAAACTATCTCACTAAAATTCATAATTCTGTTTTCACATCCTGTTCCTAGCACATGAAGACTAATTCCCTCATCCATAGAACAGTTGAAAAACCACAGTGTGGAACAGGCCAATGTGGAGAATGTGGACTTGGCCCCTCATTTCAAGACCTCACCAGAAGACAGACACTTATCTAAGAGCCTGTTCTGTGGGACTGAGAATAGATCTCAGTGGGAGAGCCCTTGCCTAGCATACACAATGCCCTAGGTTCAACCCCCAGTACCTGGGGAAATTTTTAAATTTTTACTAAGGTCCTATTTTTCATGGAAGCCCACCATGAGATGGAGTTGCATCTAGCCACTAGGTGTCGCTGACACTACGCGTGGCAGATGGTATTTGCATAAGCGCTCTGAGTTCCCTTTTAGACCACTCACACTTTGATCCATTTATGATTTAAATTGCTTTATGATCACATTAGTCAGAGAATACAAACACAAAATCTATGCCTTACGCCTTATGCTTATCTCAAAGCAATAAAATTAAAAAGCATAAAGTAGAAACAAAGCATTAGAAGTTGTTATAAACTTCAATATGAATTATTCTGCTGCCAAGTTACTGACTTAGAATTCAGCAGGACTAATGTGCATTTAAAATTTTTGGTTCACTGGTTTATGACTTAAGTCTATTTACTATATACACACAGACCATCATTTGAGTCATAACTTCAAAGTTCTGTTTTAGCAATAATTTTTAAACCATCTACCCATCCTTTTGGTGAACCAATAAACTGAGGAATTCAACCCCAATAATTCAGTTCACTCATCACATTCGACAAAATCACTTACATTATTGATTTATTATAATGCTTACTCTTTGAAATATTTCCCTAATAAGTTGTATACAAATACAAACCATTACAGGAAGTATTAATAGGTTTCTTGTGCTCTTCAGTCAGGGAACAGTCAGATTCCAGGGTACCAGGTCTGCTCCATTCTTCCGGCCACCCCACCAGATGCAACCTGCACCAAGATGTGCACCTGCTTCACCCCTGCCCTGGAAGTCCTTGTCTCCTCAGGGCCCCAACAGAGCTGCCTCCACCAGCTTTTGCATCAGAAATGACTTACCCCACACCCATGAGCTGCTGAGATTTGGCCTTATCTATGAGGCCAAATATTTGGGTTCCCGTCCCAGCTCAGTTCCACTCAGCTTAGCTCGGCTCAGCTCAGCTCAGCTCTGGACCTCAGGATGTAGGGCTAAAATGTGTCCTAAGCAAAGTAGCATGATATGCTGGGAATACAAGTAGAAATCTGGGTATCCATTCCAGGGCTCCATCCATCTCTTGCCTCTGAAAATTAAAGTATAAGAGTTTTACCAACTCATCCACGCTCCCTGGCCTTTCCTGTGGTGCTGCTTGCTATACATGACAAGAAACTTAAGGATGTGGTTAGGCATCTGTTGAAATTTTTTTAAGTATCCCATCATAATCTCAATGTTTCCTCCAATGTTCTGCAAGGGTAGCTGACTGCATTGAGTACCTCAAGAGCAAAGACTTGCTAATTCCAAGTGAACTCAAATCTCAGGTCACAACGGTCAAGATACACTGCTCTGCCTTTTGTTCCAGTAAAACAAACCTTTTTTAGCCTCTGATTTTTTTTTTTTTTTTTTCTTACAATGCTGGGGATTGAACCCAGGGCCTTGTGAGGCAAGCACTCTACCAACTGAGCTATATCCCCAGCCCTCTGCTAAACTCTTAATCCTCATCCAAGAATTTCTCCCAGAAGCTTTTGAAATGACTGATGTTTGCCAGCATGCTATTTTCTCCAGTCTCTGCTCCTAGAAATAATGATACCAGTGATAACGGCTACCAAGATGGGTTGGGCCTTCCAAAACTAAAAATGCACACCCACATACACACACAAAGGGGCACTACTGTCATTGGAGAATATGATCAGAGCATAAACTCAGGGCATGGCCCTGCAGGGCAAAGGCATCCAACAATTCAGAGGAAAATCACAAGACTAAGCTGTCGGAACATAGCTACCCACAGTCTAATCTCTAAACCCATTTGTCCCAGCAACTGAGTAGCTAATCGGAAAATGCAAACAGAAAGGGAAAGTACATAATACATCTAAAGATAAATGACAGATCAAATTGTCCCCATTCCAACTTAAGAAGTAACAAAACAACATGAATCTGATACATAGTTGTAGAAACACTAAGAAATTTCTCTACGAAACTCAAGAAAATCCTTGTATACAGTTTAAAATGTTGAACTGTATTCCATGTAAATTAGACTTCAATAAAAATTGGTCAGTCCCTGAATACTGGCTTCCCTCCCTCACCCCTCAGGGCTTTCCACATGCCAGTCCTTCTGCCTGGTCTGTCATGTCCATCCCCTCCCAACTCCCAGCTGCTTCCTCCTGGATCTGGTCTCCAGCAATTTACTTTGCTTTTGAAGCATTTATTATTTGCAATTAAGGGCCATATGTTTCTTTTTTATTTTTTATTTGTTCTAATTAGTTATACATGACAGTAAAATGCATTTATACATTTTGCTAGTTTACACATAAATGGAGTATAATTTCTCATTTTTCTGATTGTACATGTTATAGGATCTCATTGGTCTTTCAGTCTTATATGTACATGAGGTAATAATGTCTGTTTCACTCGACTGTTCTTCCTATCCCTAAACCCCTTTCCCTTCCTTCACTCCCTTCTAAATTACCTAATCTAAAGTAACTCTATTCTTCCCTAGCACTCCTCCCACCATTGTGAATTAGCATCCTCTTATCAGAGAAAATATTTGGCTTTTGGTTTTGGGCGTTTGGCTTATTTTGCTCAGCATGATATTCTCCAGCTCCATCCATTTACCAGAAAATGCCATAATTTCATTCTTCTTTAGAGCTGAGTAATATTCCATGGTATATATGCACCACATTTTCTTTATCCATTCATCTGTTGAAGGGCATCTAGGTGGGTTCCATAGTTTAGCTATTGTGAGTTGATCTGCTATAAACATTGATGTGGCTGTGTCTCATATGTTTCTTTACATGTGCTTCTCTCTTTAAAGGTATGCTTCGTGAAGGACTGTTGTCTTAGCTGAGCACAGGATAGAATGTGCAAAGAAAATGTTACCTCCTTCTCAAGTTTTAGATTTTGAAAATCAGAGGGACTCCCTAAGAAGACCCTGGTTTCTGGGGTCTATTCCCACCAGAATCTATATTGTCCTTGAGCCACCAGGGTCTCTAGTCTGTCTTAGAAATCTGACAAACTGTTTGCCTTTGAAGGATATATTCATTCCTATATCACTCAAACCACATGATCAAGAAAGAATATTTCTTTCACTACAAAAAAAAATTTCCTTATACCCCTTTATAATTAATTGCTTTCCCTTTGAATATCCGTGAAGCCAGGGAATACTGATCTGTTTTCTGACACTAGAGTTTTGACTTTTCTAGAAACTGATAAAAGTAGAATCACACGTTATATTATTTTGACTTTTGTATTCTCTGACTTTTTCACTTAGCATAATGGCTTTGAGTGCTTCATGATAATGAGCGTATTGTCAGTTCATTCCTTCTTGTTGACTGAGTACTATTCCATTGTATAGATTTACCACCATAGGCCTTATTCATTCACCAGTTCATAGGCATTTGCTTCTAGTTTTTGAAAACTGCAAAAAAAAAAAAAAAAAGCCATTATGTACATGCATGTCTTTGTGTAGACACGTTTTCTCAGGTCAGCATCTAGGATGGAAATTTAAGGGGGTGCTTATTCTCAGGGTTGCACAAGTGCAGCCTTGGGACCAAGTGCTTCCTTAAATTTTGCACTCTGGGTAGTTCTCTTGCCTTACCTAAACCCAGTCCCGATTTTCATTCTTTAGGAATGGGATTTTGAGTCAATATCTAAGATTGGGACTGCCAAATCATGTGGCAAATATAGGCTTAAAATTAGAAGAAACTGTCAAACAACTTTCCAAAATAGCTGTTTCATTTTACATTTCCTCCAGCAATACACAAAAATTTCAGTTCCTCCAAATCTTGTCCAGCATTTGGTGTTCTCAGCCTCCTTATGTTAGTCATTCTGAGATAGCATAGTGGTACGTCATAGATTAAGCACTGTTTATGTGCTTCTTTACATCTTGTCTATCTTTTTGGCAAAATGATCAATAATTTGTTCATTTTTCTTTCTGTAACAGCTGTTTTTAAGTAACAAAGCAGAATCGCAAAATAATTTTGAATATTTGTTAAGTTCAGTCACAAAAGGAATGCAAAATGTTTGCAGTCTATTATACATTCATACAGCTGAAGTCATTCATCAAATCTTACATGAATACACAAGATTATTTCATGAATAAAAGTAGCCCAAATCTAATAACCAAAAGCTATCTTAGTGGATCTCTTTTCCTATTATAACATTTTAATATTTCTTCTGATTTCCATTCCCTTACAAAATATAATATACAAACTAAATTTTTAAACTGTCTAAAGCTCTGCAAACCTAATTGTTCAATTTACAGAAAATTCTGGGAGGACAAGTGAAATGAAATATTGAGTAAGATCACAGATTATCAGAAAGGTAAAATTCTCCCATTTATTCATGATTCTGATATAATAACTGCCTTATGGAATCTTGTAAAAATTGATCAGCTGGGTGATACAGATAAAACTTGAGACCAAACTTCATATCTGGTCTAACAGGCGGTGTCTATAAAATCATTCAAACTTAATCCATTTTCATATATATTCCCTAAAAGATCTGCTGTGTGCCGGTGATGACATAAATCTGGAGTGAAATGTTTGGAGATGGTTACTATTATTTACCAAGTTCTTTTCCACTCGATTTCTATTTTTCCTAAAGATTTCCTAGATTTAAAACAGACCCTTCTAAAGCCCAGGACCATTCTGGAGCTCAGCTGCCTTCCTCCCTGCCTGCCCGGCTTTGCTTTCTGCCATGTGAGAGGCCCCACCACCGGCTCTTGTTCCTCTGGCAACCCCACGTTCTCGGTCAAGACGGAACTGGTCTGGCTCCACTTCCTCTCTCATCTCAGAATTTCCTTTCCTCTTCCTGAGCTCATGTCTGCTCCAATCACACTGGCCTCCTCTTCCTGGGACATACCAGGCATGTCCCCACTGAGAGCGATCAGCCAGGGAAGGATCCTCCACCGGAACAGCTATTCCCCAGACATCTGCGTGGCCACTCACTCACCCCTTCCTTCTTTTCTTCAAGGTCTCCTTCTCCATAGAGCCCGTTCTGATCTCCCAACAAAAAACTGAAGCCCACCAACGTTGGTCCTGATCCTCCATTCCTGCTCCTTTCCAAGAACCCTTGACTCCTAAAATGCCATACGGTTACTTCTTCACTGTGGTTACTATGAGCCGCCTTTCTCCTAGTAGAATGGCAAGGACAGGAAAGTTTGTGGGCTTCCTTTCTGGGTGTGTCCCAGGCACCCAGAACAGTGGAACACTTGCCCGTGGCTGGCACCTAGTCAGGAGTTCATTTATTGTTTTTGTGAGCCACTGACCAGGGTCTGGGTTGGGAGCAGGCAGGTTCACCCTAGTAGCTCATATTTCCCATGGAGATGTGTCTGAGCCATTGTGACTGAAATAAGGTCTCACTGAAAGTGACCACGATATTAATCAGCCATCACAGTGAGAAGACAAGGACTCACAGGAGAGAGCAGGGCATAGTTCAGCTCCTGTCACTCACCATATCAACAAACTGGCGTCCCGTTTACCTAAGAGAAAGTAGGTAAGGAAAGTAGGTAAAGAGAAAGTAGAAAGAGAAAGTAGAAAGAGAAAGAAAGTTTCAGCATAACCCAAAGAACATTAGTTCTGAGAGAGACTTCTTGAAAAAGGACAGCTGCTCCAGAGGCTGAGGCAGGAGGACAGCAAGTTCAAGGCCAGCCTCGGCAATTCATCAGAACTCTGAGCAACTTAGCAAGACAGTCTCAAAATGAAACATAAAAGGGGCTGAAGATGTGGTCCAGTGGTTAAGCCCCCTGGGTTCAATCCCTGATACCAAAATAAAAAGGGGGCCAGGGGAAAGGTCAGCTACATCTGGGAAATGCTTCAGACCAGATTCCCTCTGAGCTATTCAGAGTCCCTCAGCCAGCAGGAACACCAGCTTGAATTCTTTGCTCTGGTATTTCACAACCCATGACCATGAGACTCCATGCCCCTTCTCCCTTTTTACCCAAGAGCTGCACTGAGGTCCTGCTAAATTAGTGTTCTGAATCAGCATAGATCTGGGAAACGCCGACTTTGAAGATAAGGTTACCTCCTGGTTGTTCAAGACCTCTGTGGTCCCCTCCAGTCCCTGAGGGCTAGTGTCAGACCTGCCTGGTGTCTTATCCGTCCCATGCAATTCCCGTCTGCTCATGTTTCCTTCAGCTCCCCGCCTCGCCCCGCTTCTCCAAACCTCCCTCCTGCTCCAGCTGAAGTGCCCCTTCCCCAGCCCAGCCTGTGTGCCCTGTCTGCACCGTCACTGTGCTTTCTATACCCACCCTGTGTCTGTAGCAGCCAGGACCAACTCTCCGCAGCAGGCTGAGGTCGGCTCACTCTGCCTCTCCAGGGCAGGCCCTTCCTGCTGCTGCAGCACACGCAGGCCAGTGAATGGAGGCCGGCAGAGAAGACTGGCACAGCTCTGGGGCTGCAGAGAGGGAAGGGAAGCTAGCTGGTCAAATCGCAGTTTCCTAAAGGGGAGCTTCCTTCTCTTACCCCTGGCCCTCCTTGGGTTTGTTTGGATTTTTTTTGGTTTTGTTTTGTGGGGGTTTTTTGGTTTTTGTTTTTCTGGGGGGAGGGTGTTGGTTTGCTTGTTTGTTTGGCTTTGAGTTTTGGGAGTTTTTTTGGTACTGAGAATTGAACCCAGGAGCACTTAACAGCTAAGCCACATCCCCAGCCCTTTTTATATTTTATTTACAGACAAGGTCTCACTAAATTGCCTAGAACCTCACCAAGTTGCTGAGGCTAACCTTGAATTTGTGATCCTCCTGCCTCAGCCTCCCTGGTCGCTGGGATTGCAGACACGTGCCACCACACAGGACCTTCCTTGGTATCTTCAAAATCTTCCTTTCCATGGATCTTTCTGCTCCCTCAAAAGACTGAGGAGGCACTCTACTGACATGACTGGGTTTTCCCAGTGGGTATCCAAGAGTAGAAAGTAGAAAATAACAGTTAACAAACCCTTGAGAAAATGTTCTAACTTACTAGTAGTTATTGAAATGCAAACTAATTAGTGAGACACAATATTGTATATAATATGTATCAAGAACTATAAAAATATTCACACCGTGTGCCTCGTTACCCACATCTGTGATTAAGTCCTAAAGAAGAAAACAAAATTCTGAGTAACACTTAAACTCAAAAGTTATCAACATTGCCAGGTGTGGTGGTACATACCTGTAATCCCAACTAGAGAGGCTGAGGCAGGAGGATTGCAAATTCAAGGCCAACCTGGGCAATTTAGAGAGACCACATCTTGAAAAATAAATAACTAAAAGTTATCAACAATATTTTTAAAGCATTTTTAATTGTGAAAATAACACACAGAAAGGTACTTAAAAATAAATGTTCAGCTAAAGGAATTATGATAAAGCAAAGCCAACCAAAATACCACCATGACACAAGATGGACACCACCATCACTCCAAAATTCTGTGTATCTGTTTTAAACCAAGAGCCTCCCCACCCCACGGAGATAACATTTCCTCGTTTTTTCCAGTTTGACCCCTCAGCATGCATCCGTGAGCACGAAGGCTTAGGTTTTTCTGAGTCTGGGATCCACACATGTGTGATCACAGATTTGTGTGTGTTTTATTTTATTATGTTTTGTGGTGCTGGGCATTGAACCCAGGGCCTTGAGCTTGCTGGGCAAATGTTCTACCCCCGAGCTGCAGCCCTAGTCCCAGATTTGTGTTCCTGTCTCTGGCTTTTTTTTTTTTTTTTTTTTTTTTTTTTAGTTGTTGATGGACCTTTATGTTATTTAGATGTGGTGCTGAGAATCCAACCCAGAGCCTCACACGTGCTAGGCTCTTCCACAGAGCCCCAGCCCCAGTCCCAGCCCCTGTCTCTGGTTCTTTCATTCGACATCACAGCAGCCTTTCCCAAGGGTGCCGGGCACAGGTGCTTCCCTGCGGCTGAGGTAGTTGGGGCTAGAGTGGCTGAGTCACAGGGATCACATAAGACGCCCAGCATAAGCCCCTGGCACTGGGCGCAGCCCCAGGTGGGCACCGGTCAGATTTCATTCTTCCCCTCCCTGTGGATGTGGACCCAGCTCCACTCCTGGAGCAGGACTCTCCGCGCTCCCTTCCCAGCGCTGACCAGCTGCCCTTCCCGCTCCAGTGCTTCTTGCCACCAGCATGGACGAGGGATTCTCCATGTCCTGGGCCACCGAGGACAGAGTGCAGGCTCCGAGTTTCATCCTCTCTCCTGTCCACCCGGCTGGCCCTGCTCCTGCGAGGGCTCCTTGGAGTTTTCTTCCAAGAACACTGAAAAGCTGTCCCAGGCTGAGCCCCTCTACCGCCCCCCCAGCCTTCAAGGAGTCCTCACTGCAAAGACAATGCATGTTCATTAGGTGTATCTCAATCTGTATTAAACACTCAGATTTTTGTGGGCGTTTTTTCAGAGAAGTTGGGGTGAGAGAACGGAATCTGGAAAGTGGAGCCCAGGTGAGAGGTCCAGGGCCAGGAGGTGCTGGGGGAGGGGCTGGGAAGCTGCCTGGGAGAGGTGGACAGGGGGTGCCTGGAGAAACAGCCTGGGCGACTTAATCCCCCTCTTCTACGCTCTGTCCCTTCAAAAATCACCTTTATGTCCCCAGTCCTCAGTTCCACTGTTCTGCACCATTTTGGAAGGTGGGTCTTTTGGGATGGTAATCATTGTGACCCAGGTCACAATAAGTTCCAAACATTCATATGGGATTGGGAGCAGGCTTTAGTAAGGAAACTTACCAGGAGATTTTGGCAAGAAGAGAAGAGGATTGTGACCAAGTCCTCTCATCACCCCACAGACAGGCAGGGCTGGGCTTGTGTGATTTACTGGACACACAGAGTGGACCACAGAGCGGGAAGACCGGACCCTCATGTCAATGGGGGTATGTCCAGGGAACCTAGAATGAGCTACAGGGCCTTCTGGGTCCAGTTCTGCTCCTGGCCCCTAGGGAGGCCTGGGAGACGGTGGAGCATGCTCACTGAGTTTTAGATGAGTATGTGGCCTCAGGTTTGAGAGAAACCCATGGCACATTGGCCAGCAGCCCCTGTCCAGTAATAAGCCTGGACTTGTTTCTTGGTCTGGGCGTGTTGGGACAGGGGTCAGAGCAGGTCCTGAAGGATTAGGCTGGGCTGGTGGGAGGACACTCCTCTGTAAGGCTCAGGCTGAGCAGAAGTTGGGACCTCTGTGAGCCAGGTGGCTGGAATACAGAGCAGCAAATGTTCCAAGCGGACAAGAGCCTCTGAGCATGGACTGGAGCACGGAATCTTTTCAGAAGAGTCAAGCCAGAGCCTCGGGCCCTCCATCTGCAGTGATGCCCTGCTGGAGGGATTCCCTGCCCATCTGAGGGGCTGTGGTCCCTCTAGGGAGCTTGGTCTCTAGAGGACATTCGTCTCACTTCACATCCTCCCACCCAAAGGCGTGCAGGGGCCGAATCGTCCCCACAGCCTGCATAAGTGTATTTGGCACCCACCCCCTGAAGCACCTGTGGGAAGCCTTGGCCTCAGGGGTCTGCTTCCTGTGCAGGTCACAGACCCCTCCAGCCTGGCCTGAACCAGAGTGCTCAGGAAGGGAGGATTCGTCGTGGCTTTTCTGTTCTCATCATACTGACCTGGCCTGTGATCTGGGCTTCCATCCCATCTTGCGTCCGCTGGCCTTCACTCCAGTCTGCTTGGCTGTGATTCTGTGCCCTGGGGCCTGGCCTCTCCTCCCTCTTGCACACCCTCCTCCGCTCTGTGTCTGCTCCAGGTGGACGCTGCTGCTTCCATCAGGACTTGCTGCAAACCCCATCCCCTTAGCACCTGGGATGATGTCCCTCATCCCTCCCCAGTCTCATCAGCCCTCTGGATGCTGAATCCCACACCTGGAGGGGCTGTGGAGGGATACAGTTGTCCCCTCAACATTTCTGCTTCTTTCCCTCCCCTGTGCTGAGACTCCAACCTTGTGTGACTCCCTGGAGTTGTATGAAGATGGACCTGTGACATCCCAGGTGGCCATGGGCTCAGTGACTTCCTCTTTGTCCTCCCCATCAGATAGTCTTGCAATTTTTTTAAGCAAGGAAGAGTTCATATTTGCCCTTTTTCTCTTTATCAATTTCAAAGTCATTGTCCTGACCAGCATCCCATGACCAGCGTCCCACTTCCCTAAGGACACTCAGGTGCAGGGGTGGTCTCAGCCTCCTTCAGTCTGCTCTGCTACAGTCTCTATCAGGGGCAAAGACCTGGCCTCAGGGCTCCCAGCTACATCCCTTCTATTCCTTGCAGCCCTCTCACCTCCTGGCGGCCCATGGGCTGTGCCTGCCCTCTGCAGCTCCCCTGCCTCCTCCTCCAGGATTCCCCCCTGCTTTATTTCCATTTCATGTGGGCTGCTCTTCCAGCGCTGATGACAAATGCTTCCTGTAGAGTTGTCCTCTCAACCCTGCACTGATGGGATTTCTGCTTCTGCCTCAAGGACAATGAGTTTGCGTCTCTCTTTGTGCTTCAGAGGTGCTGGCACACAGTAGGCGCTCATTACACGTTTGTTCCATGGTGGTGACCTGATGGAGGACAGTCCCCTGTCAGGAAATCCCTACCGGAAGTTTGGTCTTCAGCCACGAGGTGACGATAGTGGGCCAGAGCTGCCTGTGGGCTGCAGGTGGCCCGCCCGGGAGTACAGGATTCTTTCTTTTGTCCCCAGTGTGACCCAGGGGAAGATGAGAGTAGTTAAAGCCAGAGAAACTAGGAAAGGATGGCAGGTCGGTAACTGGGGTGGCAGGTCATATGTAAATACATGCCCCACAGTGATTGCGAGCCAAGCCCCAGGCACCATGAGCCCAGAGGAGAAGCCAAAGCCAGGAACCCATTGTAGGAGACCTAAGTTCTTGATTAAAAAGAGAATTATTTAGGTCACATAAGAAATAATACAAGACTGGTAGTAGGTTGGGACCACTAGGAAATTGGGGACCCTGAGGACCAGTGTCTATGTTCTAAAACTTCTGAGCTGAAGTCTCTCAGAGGAGAGAGGGAGAGCTTTCTCCCTGGTTGCCCCTTAGAGAGATGTGGAGGTGAATTGCCCACGGAAGGAGAGATGGAGATAGGCATTTCCTGGGACAGGAGACCACATCCAATCCTAGAGAGGATTTTCTGCCCCTGGAAGTGGAGCCTGCTTTGAAGGACTGAGAAAAGTCGCCCAAGTCAGCAGCAAATCCCACTCCCTTTCTCACATACTCACTCTTCTGAGCTGGCTTCCTGCTCTGTGAAGTAGGGTGGTCACCTTGGGATGGTGTGGAGACAGCCTGAGCTGATGGAGGGGCAGGGTACTGGAGCCGGGAGGGTCCTTCCTGCCACTCACACCTGGGCACCTGACTGCTGGGTTCCTCCCCCTGCCACGTGATCTCAGGTCAGTCACACAACCTCAGTGCACCTCTGATTTCTCATGAGCCAATGGCAGAGATTTCATCAGGCTCTATGAGGACTAAATAAAATAATATCCGACTCAGTGCCTAACAGAATGCTCAACAAATAGTAGCCATTTAAAAAATAATCTAACATTTATTACTTTACTTTTCAGAAAATTAGTTGCATCAAGAAAAAGGCTGCCATATATTCATGTACTTTCTGGTGAAAATCCTAATGGTGAAAATCATGTAATATATATATAATTAAAATCTAAACAAATGTTTGCAGAAAGAAATAGTATCCTCACCTCTTTGTTCCCCATAGTCCCTGTCCTCTAGAGTGCCTTCAGTTATTTCTCACAAATAATAGTAGCTACTACACCTCATTAAATGTACATTTCTATGGTTATTTTTATACACTGATATATTATTTGCCACAAAGTAATATTAATTCAAAGACACACTCCAATTTCTGAAATGTTAAATGTGAAGAAAATATGTCCTTGAGAGTGTTTGGTACCCAACCATCTCCCACTGCCAAGAGCCCTGTGCAGCCCACTAGCCCACACCCTCCTTGAGAACCCAGCCTCTGACATTCCTTGACCCTGTCCTCCCAGGAGCGTCCTTTCTCCCATCTCTCCTACGTGGGTGCTATCTGGTTTGACCCCCAGGTTCCATGTCTTGGAACTTGATCATAAGGTGGTAGCGTTGAGGTGGTATAGACTATTTAGAGTGGGAGGTCCTTAGGACATTGGGGGTGCTGCCCTCCGAAGGGAACATCGTCCTCCTACTATAAAGTCCTGTGTGCCTGACCTGACTTGCTCTCTCTGGCTTCCTGTAAGGAGATGTGATCATGTGATCACCTGCTCCCACATGTGTTCCCATCATTTCCTCTGACATGAGGTGCTCAGCTGAGCCAATGCCAATGCCCTGCCCTTGACCTTCTCAAAACTAGGAGCTAAATGAACCTTTATAAAGAGCGCCTGTCTCAGGTATTTCATAACAGCAACAAATAGCTGACTAACTCAGTGGCCTTTTTGGAATCCTGCTCCCGGCTCAAGGTCGGAGTCAAGTGCTCACTTACCTGTGAGGTTTTCTCAGCTCTTCCCTTGAGCCCTTCCTGTTCCCATGGTTAAGGTTTAACCAGTCATCTGACGTGAGTTCTGTCATTATCGCCCCGCTGGGAGGTAATATTCCTGAGGAGTATTTCTCTCACTCATTACCTGTAGAAGCAAAGGGAGTCTCCGCCCCACCACCCTGAAACTTTGCGTATTTAAGTCTGCTAAAATAAATTGTCAATAGATAAACAGGATAAAAAACATACAAATTTATTTATCTGCATGGGGGCACCACATCAAGGGAAGGTGAGTCCCTAATAACACATGAGATTCAGAAACTTAGATAGCCTTCTTCATATGGGGAGAGAGAAATAGGGGGGTGTAGGCAATGTAGAAGGTAAGTAAAGGACTTTTAGAGGAGACAAATGGGCCCTGAAGAACATACAAGGATCTGGGACCAAGTCCTCTGGGATCTGTGTATGCTGTTCAATTTTCAATCTCTTCCTCTATGATATAAATTTAATGATATTCCTTTGTTAACATTTAAGTAAGAAAACTGAAGACCATAACACCCACCATTCTTCTTTGGTGGGTATAATGTTTTGACTTAAAAGTGTCCCCCAAAGAGCTCATGCATTAGGCAATGTACCAAGGTTCAGAGGTGAAAAGATTGAATTATGAGAGTTGTGATGTCATCAGTGGATTAATCCGTTTATTGGATTAATAATTTGAATAAACTACTGGGTGGTAACTAGAGGCCAGTGGGAAGTGATGGAGGAAGGACACTGGGGTTGTGGCATAAACTCTATTTTGTCCCTGGTGCTCTCTCTCAGACCCTCCCCCAAACCTCTCACTCCCTTCCTCTCCCTCTTCCTCCTCTTCTCCTTCTTGCTCCCCCCTCCCTCTCCCTCTGCCTCTTCCTCTCCTTCTCCCTTTCCCTCTCTCTTTCCTAGTTGCCATGAACTAAGCCACTCTTCTCCACCATGCCCTTCTGCCATGATGTAGGCAATGTAGAAGGTAAGTAGAACTCTTCTCAGTTCCAGAGCAACCAACAAAATAAACCTCTAAAACCATGAGACCAAAATACACCTTTCCTCCTCTAGTTATTCTTTTCAGATGTTTTGGTCAGTGACCAAAAGCTAACACAGACTCCATGATGTATTTTAAGGCCAAGACATAATGACACCCAGGCAGAGCAATTAGGGGTAAATATTTTTGCCAGAGCAGAGGACAGGGGGATTCACTTTTGCTTAGATTCTGGTAGAGGGGCTTTCCTAGATCTGCCCATCACACAGAGAATGAGGACAGTGATTTGTCCCCTCCTCCACACTCTCCCTCAGTAAAAGTCCCAGAGGAAGAAAGGGTGGACCAAGCAGGATAGTTATGGTGAGGAAATGGGCAAAGGCCAGCTGTCATTCCAGCCCCAAGGCCGATCTATACAGAAAAAAGGGTCCAGCCCAGTGAGAGTTAGCTCAGGAAGGAGCTTGGGGTTGGAAGGTGAGGGTTGGATGGCTTTGGCAAGAGATGGCAAGGTCTTTGGCAGGCTCTGAAGTCCAGGGGTGGAGAAGAAGTTACCACCTGATGGAGATGGTGTTCTCTAGTGACAGCCATGCCAGAACAAGGTGGTTCTTCAACCAGCCCCCCAAGTCAGAGGGAGAGGCCTCCACCTCAGCAGGAAGCTGCTCTCATCTTTGATGGCTGCTTTGATTGGGGAGGCCCGTGGGAAATATCTATGCCCCAAACAATGGAACAGCTACATACATCAAACAAACCCTTCTCCATATAAAGAATCAAATAGACCACAACACAATAATACTGGATGACTTTAACATGCCTCTTTCATCACTAGACAGATCATTCAAACGAAAACTAAATAAAGAAGCTACATAATTAAAAAATACAATGAACAATTTAGATTTAACAGACATATATAGAATAAATCTTCCATCAGTGACTGAATATACTTTATTTTTAATTTATTTTTATTGTAAACGAATGGGATACATGTTGTTTCTCTGCACACGAAGTAGAGGCATACCATTTCTGTAATCACACGTTTACATAGGGTAATAGTGTTTGATTCATTCTGTTATTTTTTCCTTCCCCCCCACCCCTCCCACCCCTCCGACCCCTCTTTTTTCTCTATACCGTCCCTCCTTCCTCCATTCTTGCCCCCCCACCCGCCACTGTGTGTCATCATCTGCTTATCAGTGAGATCATTCATCCTTTGATTTTTTGAGATTGGCTTATCTCACTTAGCATGATATTCTCCAATTTCATCCATTTGCCTGCAAATGCCATAATTTTATCATTCTTTATGGCCAAGTAATATTCCATTGTGTATATATACCACAGTTTCTTTATCTGTTCATCAATTGAAGGGCATCTAGGTTGGTTCCACAGTCTGGCTATTGTGAATTAAGCAGCTATGAACATTGATGTGGCTGTATCTCTGTAGTATGCTGATTTTAAGTCCTTTGGGTATAGGCCGAGGAGTGGGATAGCTGAGTCAAATGGTGGTTCCATTCCAAGTTTTCTAAGAAATCTCCACACTGCTTTCCAGAGTGGCTGCACTAATTTTCAACCCCACCGGCAATGTATGAGTGTATCTTTTCCCCCACATCCTCGCCAACACCTATTGTTGCTTGTGTTCTTGATAATCGCCATTCTAATTGGGGTGAGATGGAATCTTAGTGTAGTTTTGATTTGCATTTCTCTTATTACTAGAGAGGCTGAATACACTTCTCAGCTGTATGTGGAATATTTTCTAAAATAAACAATATTTTAGGACACAAAGATAATCTTAGCAAATACAAAAAATAGAGCTAGTGTCCTGCTTTTTATTGGATCATAATGAAATTGAAATGAAATTAGAAATCAATGATAGGACAAAAAATATATATTACTCTAAATAATTCACTATTAAATGATGAATGAATAGCAGAAGAAATTGGGGATGAAATAAAAAATACTTAGAGGTAAATGAGAATAATGATACAACATTATTAAAATCTCTGGGACACTATGAAGGCAGTAGTAAGAGGAAAGTTCATAGCATTGAGCTCATACATTAAAAGAATAGAAAGATACCAAATAAATAATCTAACATTACATCTCAAGGTCCTAGAAAAAGAAGAACAAATCAATATCAAAATCAGCAGGAGACAGGAAATAATTAAAATCACAGCTAAAATCAATGAAATTGAGATTTAAAAAACAATTCAAAAAATCAATAAATCAAAAAGTTGTTTTTTTGAAAAAAATAAACTTTTAGCCAAGCTAACCAAGAAAAAGAGAGAAAAATGCAAATTATTAAAATCCATGATGAAAATGGAAATATCGCCATAGTACTGAAATACAGAAGATAATCAGAAGCCATTTTGAATATCTATATTCCAACAAGGTAGAAAATCTTGAAGACATAGATAAATTCCTAGAGACGTATGACCTTCTCAAAATGAACCAGGAAGACACAGAAAATTTAAACAGATCAATTTCAAGCAATGAAATAGAAAATGCCATTAAAAGCCTACCAACAAAGAAAAGCCCAGGAACAGATGAATTCAGCCAAGTTCTACCAGACCTTTAAAGAAGAATTAAATCAATCTTCCTCAAATTATTCCATGAAACAGAAAAGGAGGGAACTCTTCCAAAGTCATTCTATGAAGCCAATATCACCTTGATACCAAAACCAAACAAACACACATCAAGGAAAGGAAACTTCAAACCCATATCCCTGATGAACACAGGTACAAAAATTCTCAATAAAATACTGGCAAATCATATACAGAAACACATTGAAAAGATAGTGCACCATGACTAAGTGGGTTTCATGAGATGCAAGTTTGGTTCAACATACAGAAATCAATAAATGTAATTCATCACATAAATAGTCTTAAAAACAAGAATCACATGATTATCTCAGTAGATGCAGAAAATGCGTTTGACAAAATATAGTATCCATTTATAATTAAAACACTAGAAAAAATAGGAATAAAAGTATCATACCTCAACATTGTAAAAGCTATATGCAACAAATCCAAGGTCAACATCATTCTAAATGGGGAAAAACTGAAAGCATTCCCTCTAAAAACAGGAACGAGATAGAGTTGCCCACTTTTACCACTTCTATTCAACATAGTCCTTGCATCTCTAGCCAGAGCAACTAGGCAAAAGAAAAAAATTAAAGGGATACAAATAGGAAAAGAAGAGGTAAAACTATCTGTTTTCTGATGGCATGACTCTATATTTAGAAAACCCAAAAAGCTCCATGAGAAAACTTCTAGAACTCGTAAATGAATTCGGCAAAGCAGCAGGATACAAAATTAACATTCATAAAATCAATTGCATTCCTATACTCCAAAGACTAGTCAGCTGGAAGGGAAATTAGGAAAACCATCCCACTTACAATAGCCTCAAAAAAAAAAAAATACTTGGGACTCAATCTAACAAGAGAGGTGGAAGATCTCTACAATGAAAATTACAAAACACTAAAGAAAGAAATTGAGGAAACTCTTAGACCATGTTTTTGGATAGGCAGAATTAATATTGTCAAAATGGCTATACTACCAAAAGCACTAAAAAGAGATTCAATGCAATGTCCATCAAAATTCCAATGATGTTCTTCATGGAAATAGAAACAGCAGTCATGAAATTTATTTGGAAAAATAAAAGACCCAGAATAGCCAAAGCAATTCTTAGCAAGGAAAGTAAAGCAGGAGGCCTCATAATACCAGACCCAAAATTATACTATAGACCATTGGCATCAAAACAGAAGAGAAGGCAAATGGAAAAGAACAGAAAACACAGAGACAAACCCACAAAAATACTGTTACTTCATACCAGACAAAGGCACTATAAACATATATTGGAGAAAATGTAGCTTCTTCAACAAATGGTGCTGGGAAAACTGGAAATCCATATGTAGTAAAATGAAATTTAAGCTCTAATCTCCCACCCTGTACAAAACTCAACTCAAAGTGGATCAAGGACCTAGATATTAAGGCCAAAACCCTGCACATACTAGAAGAAAATGTAGACCCAACTCTCCATCATGTCAGCTCAGGAACTAACTTCTTTAACAAGACTCCTAAAACACAAGAAGTAAAATAAATAATCATTAAATGGGATGGCATAAAACTGAAAAGCTTCTTCACAGCAAAGTAAACAATGAAGAGCATGAAGAGAGAGCCTACAGAATAGGAGAAAACCTTTGCCTACCTGCACCTCAGACAGAGAATTAATTTCTAGGACATACTAAGAATTCAAAAAAAAAAAAATTCACACACACACACACACACACACACACACACACACACACACACACACACAAATAACCCAGACAATAAATGGGCAAAGGAACTGAACAGACACTCCACAGAAGAAATACGAATGGTCAACAAATATGTGAAAATATGTTCAACATCACTAGCATGGAGTTAAGCATTCTCTCCTCCAGTGGGTTTCCCCAGATTTAAAAGGTAACATAGTTGGGACAATAAACTGAATAGTTATTAAGAAGATGAAAAGATCCTATGAAAGCAGATGACATCTATGGGAACAGTGTTCACTGCCCCAGGGAGGAGTTCAGGGCTCACAGCTGGTGAGGGTTCCTTGATTGGCAGAGATCAGTAAGGCCACTCAGGACTGCAGTCTTTGTGGGTCTGGGCTGGAGCCTGCAGCTGTGGTGCAAGCCTGTTTGTTGCACACTGAATGTAGAGGAAAGAGCTGTGGTTAGTCAAAGGCTGCCCAGAGACCCAGAGATGTCCAGATGCAGCCACAGACCTCAAATTCTCCACCTAGGAGTGGTGTGGAAGAGGGGAGGTGCTGCCTGGGACAAGCCTGACATTTATGCAGCTCGTTGTGGCTACTCAAAACTTCCCTCTGAGAGATGAAGGTCTTGGGGGGAAATAGGGCCTCTATTAAACAGGGTTGAGAAGATGGGGCCATGCAACACCTACTGAGGGTGTCGGAGCCAAAAAGGTAACCTTTGTCAGGACCTGGGAAGCAGGGCCAGAAGAGGGGTCAAGAGCAAGGTGAAGTGCAACAGACACTTCATGAGTGTTTTTCTAATGCAATAGAAACCATTAATTAGGTCAGAAAACTGAGGATTAGAGAAGTTAGATAACTTGCCTAGAGTCCAACAGCTAATATTTGACCAAGCTGGGACTTGAACTGTTAGGGGGTGCAACTTAAGAACAGACCGATCACCACTGAGAAGTACAAATTTGAGAGTCTTTATTAAGCTGGCTGACTGACTCTCACACAATGCCCCCAAAAAATGGCTATTGGGAGAATAACCCCGACCACAGGGTTGTAGGGGTTCTTATACCAAATATTACATCAATCATAAGTGTCTGTTGCTATGATTCGAAATTACACATTAACATCATGAGATCATCGACAGAGGGGGAAATGGGTCAAAATGACCCTTACCTAGGTACAAACTAAAGAATGGTTACTAACATCCACAAAATCACTGTTCACATGGTACATTGTTTAGGAGCAATAGGAATCAAAAGAGAGCAATTCTTTACTACATAGGAGTTGCCATTGTATATTTTTAAACATGTCACACCAAGTAACTGATGATGGGCACAGAGGTGGG
Organism: Sciurus vulgaris; assembly: GCF_902686455.1. NCBI lineage: Eukaryota > Metazoa > Chordata > Mammalia > Rodentia > Sciuridae > Sciurus > Sciurus vulgaris. The sequence goes on along the minus strand of NC_136461.1, from coordinate 118,159,601 downwards.
GTGTTCCCATGGGGGAAGCTTATTTCCTACATAACATGGAGTCTCAGAGCAAAATGGAGTCTGTTTAGTCATTTGTCTTAGAGTCTGGCCTATAACATTCTCATGGAGTCAGATCTGTCAGCCCATCACAGAACCAGGTGTTTCATATGCCATGTGAATGTGGAAGATTCAATTCCCTGGGAAGGGAACTTGGATCTGGAAAGCCCACTGGACAGGAAAACTGGAGACTTGATTCTAGTCCTGGTTCAAACACTTAAGAACTTTCCAGACCTTGGGTTTACTAATTTCATGCTTTGGAAGTATAGTTTCCTCATTTGCAAAATGGAAATGTAAACATGGTACCCAAGACCTCTCACAAGTGAAGTGCTTTATAGACAGGTGTGGGGTGGTGAAGATGATGTAACTGTCTACATCTACAGGGAAATTCTGCTGTGTAGATTCAGCAGAACCAGGTTGACCAGGTCCCCATGTATCCTTGGGTCAGACTCCTCCCATCCTTAACCCAGTGGGACTTAGCCCAGAACAGTGTACCATCTGACTGTCCTGGGCACAGGACTTATTTAAATTTCCTGAGCACAGGTCCTCTCACTGCCTATCTTTAGGGGCTACTCACCCCAAGAATGGTTAATGTTAGGCTTCCCAGCCTCACAGAATGGAGATACTTGTCAATTGCCTCACACAGATTGGTACAGATATTTTAATTTTAACTTTATAGCAAGTAAATTAAATAAAATATAACAGATCTAATGGCTTCCAAGTCAGGTCAGATAGAGATTTCAGAACAAAGACAATTACCAGGGGAAAGTGGGATAATAAAGGTTAATGTAAACCAGCTGATCCTACTGCAACCTTGCCACATAATAAAGAGCACTTCAGTGCCAGATCACACTCTGATCCTTGCTTCTGCTGTCAGATGGGAGTAGAATTCACCTTCCTCCCCAAGTTCCATGTTACACAAAAAAGAACCTGGCACACTGCAGTAGAGGGTGAGGAGAGGGAGTGGACTATAGACAAATTGCAAGGGGCACATCCTGGGCTGGGGCAGGGAGAGGATGAGGATGGGCTCAGTTTCAGATACCACACAATGTGGACAAAAGCTGAAAAAAAGCATGACTTAGGGAGCTCTGCTTCCATGATCTCACCAATAAGTTCCAGGAACAGATAATGCTTGACTACGTCTTTCTATCCTCTTAGGACTGTGACAATAAAATAGAATCATTGCACCCTACATAGATGTATGAGTACACAAATGGTGTGAATCTACAGCATGTACAGCCATAGAAATGAAAAGTTGTATCCTATTTGTGTACAATGAATCAAATGCATTCTGTAAAAATAAAATTAAAAAATAAAGAAAAAACAGTACATTTTTAAAAAGTAGAATCACTGCATCTGAGGTGCTTGGCGATGAATTTGACATGCTGTGTGGGTACTTGACCTACCACCCTGGGGTCAGGCAGAGGAAGGAGCCAAGGGCAAGGCCAGGGTCTGGGTGGGCTATTGGTTGAGACTGGGAACAGCAGTAGGTGAGAAGATGAGAGTGACAAGTGCAGCCTGGCACATGGGCCTGGGCACCAGTGGAGACTCTGGTAGAGTCCAGCACAGGGGCAGAGGCCAAGCAGGGGAAGTGGGTGGAGACGCAGAGCTGGCAGTGGCAGGATGAGAATGATCATGGAAGCCAGGGACACAAGTGCCTGAGGGTGAGAATTAAAATGAGTGTGTTTCAGTCATCCTTTTCCAATACTTTGACTAAAGGACCTGACCAAAACAATTGTAGAGGAGGAAAGATTTATTTGGGGGTTCATGGTTGCAGAGGTCTCAATCCATAGACAGCTGGCACCATTCCTTTGGGCTTGAGGTGAGGCAGGACATCATGGTGGAAGAGTGTGACAGAGGGAATCAGCTCACATGAGATTAGGAAGCAGAGAGAGAGGTCTCCACTTGCCAGATACAAATATATACACCAAAACCATGCCCCAATTCCCACTTCCTCCAGCCACACCCCACCACTTCTGTTACCACTCAGTTAATCCCTATCAGGAGATTGATCACGGATTGGGTTAAGGCTCTCACAACCTAATCATTTCTCCTCTGAACCTTCTTGCATTGTCTCACACTTGAGCTTTGGGGGACACCTTGCATCCAAACCATATCAAATTGATGAGGGGCCTGTGGCAAACACCTTGAAAGAACAAACATTTGAGAGGTAGAGGAAGAGGAGCCATTGCAGTGGAGCCCAAGGAAGATGGTGGGGAACAGGGGGGATCCAGGAGAGTGTGCTATCAGGGAAACTGAGGGAAGGAGTACAGCAAGAGGGAGGGAGGGTCAGCAGTGGTAAATGCTGGTGTTGGCTGGGACCTGGTGACATTATGAGAGTTAGTGGAGGAAGGTCAGGGAGTGAGTGTGTTAGAGGAGACCTGGAAGGGAGACTCTGGTGGGGAGGATGGAGATCAAGGGAAAGAGTTGGGATGTGTGGTTCAGGGATGTTAAGAAGGGGAGTTCTGAGAATGTTAAAGGGCTGCAGCAAGGAGTGAGGAGGATCAGTGGAACATTCCAGAGAAAGAGAAAATACATGACCCAGGCTCCCAGGTTCTGGATATGATTGAAGTTTGATTATCAGAAGTAGCCTTGGAGGTAGGAGGTGAAGCAGAAGCCAGCCACCCATTGTCTTTTCTGCTGCATTTGTAATAAGGATGTTGTGGTGTCACTGGGTTTCTGCAATAGTGGAGGCCTCTGTGTGTCTCATTATGTGAGTGGGTCTTGGCTCCAGGTGTTGAATTCTTTGTCTCCAGTGTGCATCTAGAAGATGTGACACAGCTCTACAGCCAAGACTTGAAGTGGTGGCTTGTGAAACCTGGATCCTAGCTGAGGCTGTTATTTGTGATACACATGAGGGTACTGAGGCCATGTTGGAATTTGTCTGGAGAACATGTCTGAGCTTCACCTTGATGAGAGGTGGCCAGCAGGCTCACATATAGTTCTGAGAGGAGGGAGCTCACATACAGTTCTGAGAGGAGGGAATTTAGAGTGTGATGAAGTCAGATACACCCTCAAAGGACTTGGAACTGAACACCAGTGCATGAATTATGACTGGATACAACGGGGAGGGACAGGAAGGGTGACTGTCCCTCCATTCCAAAGTGTGTGAGTGGGATAAATGATCACCTGTCTCTTCTTGAGAGGTTCAGGGCTGGCAGTCTCTGCAGGAGAGACAGATTTCAGGGAAGACTAACTTCATGTTATATTTATTTACAGACACTTTTAATTTTGTGAATCAGATTTTTTTCTTCAATTTTATTTTATATTTGGTCGTAAGTGGTGTACTTTTATCTTAAATTCAGCACACTTAATTGAATTCTCCTATATATTATGTCATAATAATGCTAATGTTTATATTAAATTGACATTAGTGCAACCTAAATGTTCACAAATTAATATATCAATTTATCCCCTAGGACAACTACTCAGAAAATAACTGTAAAATACATAGCAAAAGAAATAACAGGGGAATTTAAATGGTACCATAGAAAATAATTGTTTCACATTAAGAAGGTAGCAATAGAGAAATACAGAAACCAAAATACAGGAGACAGAACAATAGGAAAATGACAGGTGTTAAGTCTTAGGAACAGTTACAGTAAACGTAGATGAATTAAACAAAATTTAACAAAGGCATGTACATTGGCAGAATAAATAAAATTGAAAGCCTGATCCAACTATATGCTGCCTACAATAGTCACACTTTAGATTATTTTTTTTTTGTACCAGGGATTAAACCCAGGGACACTTAATCACTGAGCCACATTCTCAGCCCATTGTTGGTTTAGAGACAGGGTCTCACTGAGTTGCCTAGTTGCTAAGTTGCTGAGGCTGCTTTGAGCTCACTATCCTCCTGGCTCAGCTTCCCCAGTTGCTGGAATTACAAGCATGCGACACCACATTTGGCCTTGATCCTTGGTTTGTGGGTTTAGTTCTACACCTTCAATTTTATTCCAGTGATTTATCCTACTGTCTGTACTACACTGTCTTGATTATTTTAGCTTTGTAGTAAGTGTGAAAGTGTGAAGATGAGTCTTCCGTCTTAATTCCTCTTTTCAGCATTATTTTGTCTATTCAAGGATTTGTGCATTTATCTATGGATTTTAGGATTGATCTTCAATTCCTGCTAAATAGATGATAGATAGATAGATAGATAGATAGATAGATAGATAGATAGATAGATAGATAGATAGACAGATAGATAGATAAATCCAGACAGACTTTTGTAGGGATTGCATTCAATTGGTAGATCAGTTTGGGAATATTGGCACCTTAGTAATATTAGATCTTCTAATCCACAAACATGGAAAATTTTCCCAACTACTTAGGGCCTCTTTCATTTATTTCAACAATGTTTTACACTTTTCAGTGTGCACTCTTGGATTTTCTTGTTAATTTTTATCCCTAAATAATTTTTTCTTTTCGGTGCTATTATATTGAAGTTGTTTCCTTGATTCATTTTTAGGTTATGTTCATCACTATTTTTTGCAAAATTTTTAAACTAATTTCACAGGCCCTTCTTTCTGCCTTCTTCTTTCATATATATATTTAGTAGTAGATGGACACAATACCTTTTATTTATTTATTTATTTATTTAGATGTGGTGCTAAGGTCAAACCCAGTGCCTCACATGTGTTAGGCAAGCACTCTACCACTGAGCCACAACCCCAGTCCCATGTTTGTTTGTTTGTTTGCTTGTTTTGCATATTGTCACTGTATCTTGAAGCATGCTAAACTTGGGGATGCCTCTGGATTTTCTGCATATAAAATGATGTCATTTTCAAATAGAGATAGTAAAGGACAATAAATAATATACATATGAACAAAAAAGGCACTGGTAAGGGTAATTAAATAGATGAATATAAAGACACTATGTAAGGTAAAAAAAAAAATGTTTTCATTTGTTTACAGCAAGACAGTTTTGATTGTTCCTTTCTAATCTGGGTAGCTCTCCTTGTTGTTCCTACTTAAGTGTCCTGGCTAGAACCCACAGTATGATACTGAATGCAGGTGTTCTGAGAAGACACCATCGTCTTTTTTTGCTGGTGTTGTTCCAGGGATTGAACCAGGAGCACTAACACTGAGCCACAACCCCAGCCTGTGTTATATTTCTTTTAGAACAGCATCTCGCTGAGTTGCTTAGGGTCTCACTAACTTGCTGAGGCTGGCTTGGAGCTCATGATCCTCCTGCCTCAGCCTCCCGAACTACTGAGAATTACAGGCATGCATTGCTGCCACCAGGCCCTTGTCTTATTTTTTTCTTAGGATGAAAGCTTTCAGTTTTTACATTGATATATTATTTTTTGCATCTTTCATAAATGCCCTTTGTCAAGCTGAGGAAGTTCTCCTCAATTCTGTCTTGTTTCATGACTTTTTCATGAAAGATATTAGATTTTGTCAAATAAATGTTATGGCCTCTTCTTAGGTGGGCATCTGTTTTTTCCCCTTTTATCAATTAATGTCCTGTATGACATGGTTAGACTTCTGTCTGATAAGCCACCCTTGCACTCTGGGGATAAAATCTCACCTTGTTATATGAAATATGTGTGTCCTTATATGTTGGTAGATTCCCTTTGCTAGTATTTTGTCGAGGATTTTTCACGTACAGGGAAAAATCATTTTCCTGATCTCTCTGCTTTTGATATCAGTGTAATTCTGGCTTTATAGAATATGTTGGCAAATGTTTATTTTTTGAAAGAGTTTGTGAAGGGTTACTGTTAGTTCTTCAGTAAATATTTGCTACAATTCAATAGTGAAGCCAACCTGGCTTTCCTTTGTGGGAGTGTTTTGATTATTTATTCATTCTCTTAAATTGTTATAGGTGTTCCTAGATTTTCTATGTCTCTTTTACTCAGTTTTCATAGTTATGCTTTCCTAGGAATTTGTCTAGCATCTAGTTTCTAATTTTTGTCATACCATTGCTAACAATATTCCCTCATATTTTTTTATTACTGGGAAACATAACTAATATTTATACAACCCTAGTGAATTACTATTAATTTAATTTGAATAGTACATAAAACATTGATCCTACATGATTCTGTTTCCTTTTCCTTATGCTGTTATTATTATTCAAATTATACCTTTTACCTGTGTGCCCATGAAACAGACTAATTTTTTGTATTCTCCATGTTTAAGTCAATTGAAAGGAAAACTTGCTACAGACAAATGAAAGCCTTTCATATTGTCTTTATATCCATATCTTTAATTACCCTTACTAGTGCTCTTTATTTGTTCAAATGAATATTATTTATTTTCTAGTACCTTTCATTTCAGTCTGTTGACTTCTTTAGTATCTCTTACAGGCAGGGTCCTAAAGACAAATTCTCATTTTTTGTTTACCTGACATCTGTCAATTAATTACTCCTTTTTCTTTCTCTTTCTATTCTTATCTCTTTTTTCCCCTTAGTTCCAGGGGTCCTCTTCTACCACTGAGATAAATAAATCCCCAGCCCCTCCCTTTTTTTTTTCTTTTTTTTTTACTTTGAGACAAGGTGTCCCTGAGTTGTCCAGGCTAACTTCAGACTTGGAATCCTCCTATCTCAGTCTCTGGAGCAGCTGAAAATTGCAGGCATTCACCACTGTACCTGGCTCTCATTCATTATTTGAAGGATACTTTTGCAAGACAGGAAATGATTTGTCATAAGGTGTTTCATTTTATCAACACTTTGAATATATCATTCCAGAAACTTCTGGCATCCATGAAATCAACTTTTAATGTCGGGGGATCCCTGTATATACTGTGTCGCCTATTTCTGCTTCAGAGATTCTCTGTTTGATTTTGTCTTGTGACAGTTTGAATTTATTGGAGTTCAAATTTCAGTTCAAATTTCTTGGAGTTTATCCTACATAGAGTTCATTGACTTCTTGATTGTATAGATTTTTTGAGAACAGCTGTTTGGGATGAGGGCTGCCTGCTTCACATCCACTTGGAGTGAGAATTTGGCAACCACTCACAGACAAAAGTGCATTTGTGAGAGCTCTGAGATCCAGGTCAGGGGTTGTGGCACCCCAGTGTAGCCCTAGGGGCAGTGTTGAGAGGGAAGGCCCACAACAGGCCCAAGGTCACCTACAGAGTTGGAAGTAGACCTGGACACAACCCTGTTTGACTTTGGCCTTGGCACCAGGACCATCTGCCAAGAGACCCGGGAAGAGTCATGCCACCAGCGTCTTCAGTGACAGGTCTGCCACTCTATTCTGACAGTGAAGCTGAGGTAGTCCTATAATGTAGCATTAGCCTTAGCCAACCTTAATCCCATTGTAGGCCTATCACCCTGAGTGTGACCAGTGATGAACTTCCCAGGCTGTTCTCCATATGAGGAAGTTTTGATTGTGGGACTTATGGACAGCCTTTGAAAGTCATCTCCCCAATTTTTGGTGGGGGAGGAAAATCCAACCAATGCTAAGTGTTCTGTATCTGGGCCAATGCTGCACAGTAGGGGTGGGGCATAGACTATTCTCCAGATGACCTGCTTGAGGGCACGGGGGGCGGGGGGGGGGCAAGGACTGGGGGACTAGCTATGACTGCAGGATAATTCCTAGATCTGTTGCGGGGTGTACAGAGAGTTTAATGTAGCTGGCTTAAGATCTCCTTAAGCCAGCACAAACATGAGGCATGAGACCACCAGACTCCATCAGAGTATGAACAGCTTGGAAGAAGTCTTGTTCCTGCTGATCACAATTCTACATGTCAACAACCAGTGTTTTCTTGCCCAGTGTGACTGTGGCAAGTGTTCTGCTGTTACCTCCCTCTTGTCCTTTTCTTTGTATAAAACCAGCCCCCTGAGGCTTTGTGGTGGCGCCTTTGCCACCATACCCAAAGCCCTGCCTTTCTGTACCCTGGTGAATTCTCTGTAGTACTATGTACCTCCATCTTAGGGGTGGGGAAGAACATGTGAAGGTTCTGTGGAATAAAGGAGAGCCAAGGAACTCAGGAGGGCATAGCTCAGGCTTGCTGTACCTGGCCACAGGCTGGCATTGGTGATCAGGGCTGTCTGGGCAGAGCTGTTAGCCCAGGTGGTCTGGGGCAGGTGTGTTTGCATGACAATGACAAGCTGGCTCTATCTGCAGGAGGGGGCTTGCCAACAGGATGCCAGAAACCCAGATTTCCGCCCAGAGTCCCTTTGTTTGTACATTTATTCTGCAATTATTTTAGCAAATGAGAATGCCTTTGTGAACTCTGGTGGGCTTTCCGATACTGACGCGTAGCTCTGCCTTCGAGTAGGGAGGCTCCTCCTCTCTTGCTGGGTTCCCCTTTCTGATGTTTCCTCTGCAGCTGAAGAGGCCGGCAGGCAGCCAGGATGGGACACTGCTCACAAGACTACTATCTCTGCTGGACCACCAGGCTCCTGAGAGTCATTAGCCTTCTCTGTGAGTGGCCGGGCTCCCTGGAAGGGAGGGCAGTTGAGGGTGCTGGGAGAACTGGACCCTTCTGTCCTGGGAGGGCTCTGAGACTCTGATGCCTTTGGGAAACAAAAGGAGAAAGCTGCGCTATTGTCATTTACAAATGTGGTGTGTCTGGTAGAGCCCCAGGATGAAAGGAAAGAGCGAAATGGCCTTTTGTGGTGAGGAACTAGGGACCCTGGACCAGGGCAGCCTTGGCTCCATGAGGGGACCTTTGTCAGGGAGCTGAGGACGCCTGTGCTGCAGGAGCAGGGAGAGGCTGGAGCTGCCTGGGGAGAGGGACAGAGAGACCCAGAAGCCTGTTCCCTGGGAGAGGGGTGAGGAGGCAGCACCTCTGAGGGTCCTCGGGCCTCTGCAGCTCTTCTGTGGAGGGGGGCCCAGCTGGGAACCCTGATGTCTGAGCTGGAGGAAGCTCCTGTGGTCTGGGCTTCTTCCCTCCACCCTGAAAATGCTCCTCGGGCCCAGAGACCTCAGATGAACCTCGTTTATCTCATCACCATTCCTGGCAAAACCCTGGAAAAACAGGGAGGTGCTCTTCAATTGAGGCAAGACTGAACAAACTAAGTAGTATCTGGAGCACCTGCGCCTTGGAATTTAAGGGTATTCTGAGAAGAGATTTCCAGTTCCATGAGGTAAGACGCATGGATTCTCATCAGCTAGATCCAGGGAACTGAACACCGTGAAATCCTTATTTAATAAAAGGACAAGAGCCTCTACACACCCACGTTTATGGTTGAACATGTGGAAGAAAAATAGTGGCGGCTAACACAGGCTACAGGAGGTGAAACTGTGCAGGAAAATATGCAAGGGGTGAAGGGAGGTTGGGAAGTTAAACAGAAAGGGAACTGAAAAAAAACTACTGACAGTGGACTATGAGCCATGTGAGCCAGATATCACATTTATGACATGATAGAATGTTGTTTGTATGTATAAAGAAAGCAAATAAAAGCTAATAAAAATAACATGACCGGCTGAATTGAATTTTGGTGAAAACTTTAAAAATGTTTATTTATTATAATTATACTTATTAGTGGGGTTCATTGTAACATAGTCATATATGAATATAACATAATTTGTCCCAATTAATTCCACAGTACTTCTCCTTTCTGTCCTCCCTCCCGCTCTTCCAACTTTATCTGCTCTTCTGGTCTTCTTTCTACTTATTTATGTGTATATTTTAATATATCAATGTATTCTAATTATACAGTAAAGCGGAATTCATCTTGGTGTATTTATACATGCACATGACATAATTTGGTTCATTTTGTTATCCTATCCTTCCCCTTTACCTCCCCTCCTCCCTCCCCATTGACCCCCAACCTTCCCTCTAGCATCTTTCTTTTACTTTGTGAGATACTTCATTTAAAAAAATATTTTTTAATCTCTAACTTCCACATGTGAGAGAAAAATTTCAACCTCTGACTTTCTAAATCTGGCTTATTTCACTTAGTATGATGTTCTCCAGTTCCTGGAAATAACATAATTTTATTCTTTATGGCTGAATAAAATCATGGGTTTATCACATTTTTATTTTAAAAAAATTTTTTTAGATGTCGATAGACCTTTATTTTATTCATTTATTTATATGTAGTGCTGAGAATTGAACCCAGTGCCTCACACATGCTAGGCAAGTGCTCTACCACTGAGTCACAACCCCAGCCCTATCACATTTTTTATATTCATTCATCTCTTGATTGACACCTTGGCTCATTTCATGACTTAGCTATAATCAATTGTATTATTTATAAACACTGAAATTCACGTACCACTATAGTTGCTGATTTCAATTCTTCTGGATAAGTTGGTGAAAACTTTTACTGTTATGGTACTCCCCAGCTATTAAATGAGCTTGCAAGGAATTATATGAAATTTAATGGATTAGAGACCACTTGTGAAACAGGAAATATTCAGTGAACAGTGAACTTTGCAATTGTAAGGGGTTGGGCCCCCACTTTAAATGGGCAACTGTTTGGAGCCCCAGCGGCACAATCATTTAGTGCATGGTACTTATAAATGGGCAAATGTTTGTGAACAGCAAAGTGCAGACTTTCCCCATTTTTACAATGTTATTTAAATGAAGAAGTATGTTAAATTGTATAGTGTTTCCTCATAGGCATTGGGATTGGAAAATTACAAAAGGAAAGAAAAAAAAGGAGGAAGAAAGAAGAGGAAAGAAAGGAAGATGAAAGGAAAGAAGAAGAGGGAGGTGAGAGGGACAGAGAGAGAAAGAGACAGAGAGAGAGGGAGAGAACGAACTTAGAATTTCTCATTTTAGGGATAAGGAATCTGAATCCAGAGGAATAAAGTGATTCTCTCAAGGTCAAAGTCACACAGGAACTGGGAAGGTTAACATTGGTTGTTCTGTAGGCCTGACCTCCGTGGAACTGAGGGAGACAAAGCACCTTGCAGAGGAGTTTGGTCAGAGGCTGTTCTTGGGAGGAGCATCACCCCAAAATTGTTCTTCTTCATCTCTTCTGAAAACCTGAAGCTCCACAGTTGCGGTTTTCTTTGGGTTCTGGATTGTCCCCTGCTCATTCACCCTTGCTTGGGGGAGAGAGTGATAGTGAGGGTGGTGATGAAGAACTTCCCGTATCATGGTTCAGATCGCAAGCGCTTCCTGCATGTGATTTGGAAGGGGAGGTGGGGAAGGGGAGGGGGACCTGAGGACAGCTTGCTTCACACTGGAATTTCCCAGAGACAATGGTGGCTGCAGTGGGGGTGGTCCTGGACCGGTGAGGACCCCCAACCTGATAGCAATAGCAATTTACTGAATTTCGAGCCCTGTGTGAGGCGGGAGCCAGAGAAGGGTCTGGGTCACTATGGGCCCAGGCAGAGGCACAGAGATGGTGCAGAGGGCATCAAGAAAGGCAGTTAGAGCTTCCTGCATGAGTTGAGGGGAGTTGCTGGTGGCTGGGGAGCATGGTGACAGGGATAGGACACACAGAGGAACGATGTTTTACACCCATGGTTGCGTCTTAAACTTCGTAGGATGAAGTTCGAACTCCCGTGTGCGCCATGGCTTCTCTTTCTTCTTCAGGGCTGAACCTCTTCTGTATTTGTGGTGCCCTCTTGCAGAAGTGGGAGTCTGCCAGGCTGGCTGTCCAGCCCTTGCTAGCCACTCCAAGTACTCCTGCCCCCGCGGGGGAGGGCCCTTGCAGGATGAGACTCCAGCAGCTGCTCAGGTCCTGGAGGATCAGACAACAGTGCAGGGAGGGGCAGAGCTCCCAGGAAGTGCAGGGAGATGGGGAGAGGAGGTGGACAGCATCCTGGACTCAGGCCTGGCTCTGCCCTGTGCTACCTAGGACAAAGGTCCACTCCCCTGGGGAACCCCTCCTCTCTAACAGGAGGGCTTAGACAGATCACCTCTGGAGACCCTCCAAGTGTGACTGTCAGTGCTCCCACTCAGACAGGACTTTTCTATGGCCACTGCAAGGCCTTAGCTCTGTCTTTCTCATCCTGACCTGTGTCCTGAGAGGGAGTCACAGCTGGTGAGCCTACTTAGGACTCCTTGAGAGAGGAGACCCTGGCCGTTCTTGTGGTCACCTCTTCAACCCCCAAGGGAGGGAAGGAATCCTGCTTCCTAGCCTCCTCCACCTGTCCTTTTGTCTTCTGTGCCTCTGCTCTGGGGGGATCTCAAGGCTGGTGTCCTCAGATCTCCTGCCCAAGGACATCTCCCTCCTCACATCCTGTGCAATGCGGTCTGCAAACCTTGCTTAGGAGGCCCTGCTGCAGCTGTGCCCTTTAGAAGCAGCTAATAAAACCTCTGCCAGACCTTGGAAGTGCCTGCTCAGCATAAAACACTAGATCTCTCTGAATGGCTCCTCTTACAATGCTGGCAGGGAACACAGACATTGTTTTGATCACAATTATCTCATAAAATCCCTTTGGATGGTCTGAAATAATGTCTGTCAGAGCATCCCATTGCCCTGTTTCCCCTATTGGATAACAGGCTGTTTCTCTGGTACTGCATTAAATAGATCAGTTCAATTTACTGACCACCGATTGTACTGACACCCAGAAAGTACTTGTGTCCCATGTAGAGACCCAATACTGCACCAGGCTTTGCAAGAAGAAGGAACTTCATGTTAGTTCCCCTGACAGGGAGAGAGGAGGCATGCTCACTGCTGTCTCCCAGGGATGAGTAAGAAGGAATTTAAGGCAGGGACGAGAAATAGAAGACTGACTGGCTGTGATCAGGGGTCTTGGTGGAATGGTCCACCCAGTACACTGGTCCTGGTGGAACCTGTGGATACTCGCTAGTGCACTCTCTGGTCTCCCTGGTCCTATGCTCTCTCCTGCAACTCTGGCTGCATCCTGGCTTCTGATCTAAGTCCACAAGGCCCTACTCTGTCTCTCAGCTTCTAGTTCTGGGAGACTTTGGTTCCTCTCGGCTATCAAGGTCTGCAGCTGCACCCAGACAAAGTAACTTGAATCACAGTATTTTTTAGAAACAGGGAAGTTGCGGTGTATGGCCTGATTTCAATACCCAAAATTACACATTAAACGTGTTTAACTCTGATTGGGCTGGATGTCCAAAGTGCTAAAGGATACTTTTATTTTGCTCATTAATTAATGAGGGGACCATAAGATGTCACAACGCGTTCAAAGGGAGAATCACTGACACCTCTGGCAGAGGGAAGGTTGAGAGGCATTTATGAATAGACACCTGGCCTCACACAGCTAGTGTATTTCTGGGTACATGTCATTGCTAGTGCTTACCTTGGGGGTGGGGCACGCTTTGCTTTCACTTAAAAACTCCACAACTTGGATAATTGTTTTCAACGTAACATATAATACTTTTGTATTACAGAGCAACTCAAGAAAGTGGAAGATGGGCAACCAGAGTTAATAATATAAAATTGAAAATCTTAGCTCAAGCTTGGGCTAACAAGTCCTTCCCTCTCTTTCCACTCTCTGGCTGCACAGGTGTCCTGTGCTTCTTGGTAATGGTGGCTGCTTAGCAATGAATTTCCTTTTAACCTCCAGCTTTTGTAAACAGGAAAGCTCTGGCTGGACCTTGACACCTACAGGCACACAACTCAAGGCTGTCTGAATCCTGTATCCCATCCCTGGATTCAGGAGGAGACCCTGTGAGGAGCAGCTGGAGGAGGAAGGGATGCCAGTCTGGGAACTGGGACTGTCTGGTTCTGACCTGGGTGTGCTGGGCCAGTAATGCTCATCGTGATAATGACACCAGCGAATGTTAATAGCACAGTTATTGAATACTGAGGCAAAAGTTTTTCTCTGCTTAAATCCAAAGAACAAGTCAATGAAGTAAAGCACCATTACTTCCATTTCGTAGATGAAAAGCTTAAGCTAGAGAGGTTAAGTAAGTGTTCAAGTTCACACAACCAAGGAGATGGGAGACCTAGACTAAACTCAGATTTCACTATGTAAAGTCCAATCTTATAACCACTCTTTATACCATCCCAGCTGTGTAACCTAACTGATACCAAAATAATTTTTAGTTGATCAAAAACTAAAATGTAAGTATTGAACCCACAAAAAGAACTTGGAAAACTAGAAAAAATTAGAAATGTACTTTTGAAGTGAGGGCTATCCTTTCAAACAAGATATGAAAGCAATGAATACTAAAAACTTTTGATATCTTTGACTTATGAAACAACATTTTGGTTATGGGGTAAAATAAACTAATTGATTTAATGGAATTCATATCAAATTCCCATGACATTTTTTCACAGAAATAGGAAAAAACCTAAATTCATATGAAATCAGAAAAGACCCCAAATAACAAAAGCAAAAAGAACAAAACTGATGTGTCACCCTTCCTGATTTCAAAATACAGTGTTATTGTAATCAGAACAGTAGGGTACTGGCATAAAAACAGACACATTGAGCAATGGAAAAAAGAAGAAATTCCGTAAATCAACCCAAGTGTTACAGTCAATTGATGTGGTGTTGCACAGATGTGCTAAGAACATATTATGGAGAAAAACAGTGTCTTCAGTAAATGGGATATCCACATGCAGAGGAATGAAATTTGACCCTGTCTCACCTCACATGCAAATATGGATGAAAGACTTAATCATAAGACTTGGATGGAAAAAGCCTCTAGAAGACAATATAAAGGACAACTTTCCATGAACTTGGGTGGTATGGATTCCAAAGGACAGACACCAAAAGCAAAAATTGACAGAATTGCATCAATTAAAAAACTTCTGCACAGCAAAGGAAGTAACAGAATGGAAGAGACAACCCATGTCTTGGGAGAGACTATTTGCAAGTCATACAACCGATGTGAGGCCATATCCAAAATGTATAAAGAACTTAAGTAACTCAATAGCAAGGACACAAGTGACTGGATTAAAAGATTTGAACAGATCTTTCTCAAAGAAGAGAAACGAAAAGCCAACAGATCTACAAAAAATCCTCAACATCTCTAATCATCAGGGAAATGAGAATTTAAAACACAGTGAGATGTGCTCACGTCTGTTAGCATGACTTTATCACAATGATGAATGATAATGAGGACTGGCTAAGATAGGCAGGAAAGGGAACCCTCATACTCTGTTGCTGGGAACGTAAATTAGTGTAGTTGTTTTGAAGAAATGGAGGGTCCTCAAAAACTGAACCAAAACCCCCATGTGATCCAGCTCCCCACTTCTGGGCCAAAGCAATTGAAACTGGTGTGTGGAGGGCGTTGCCATGCATTGCCATGTTCACTGCAGCGCTGTTCCCAACAGCTGGGATGTGGAAGCCACCCAAGTGCCCACGAGCGGATGAGTGGCAAGGCAAATGTGGTGTGCCTACCCTGGGGATATTATAGACACTTCGCAGTGATGGACCTGACATGAGGGGGAATATACCAATTTGGGGAGAGGACTGGGTGTGGCACACCCAGGTGGAGCCTGGGCTTCTGAAAGCAGGAATTGTCCTTCCTCAAGGACAAGATGGTTGTGATGCACTTTCTCCCAGTGGGTTCAGTCCTACCTGGTCCCCAGGAGGAAGAGAGGCTCCCCAGGTTCACTGGGGCTGTGTCCGATGGGAGCGGCAGGGCTGAAGGAGGCAGGGTGGAGGCCACTGTGCCTATGCTCAGAACTGTGCAGGGGACAGACACTGAGGAAGGCTGGTGGGGGCTCCAGGGACATGTATTCACCAAGCATTCCATTTGCTCCTCCACATCTTCAGTCCCTAGCAACATCTGGTCACAAAACCCGAAAACAGATTGGTTACCCTTGCACTGCTGCAGGGAGAAAACAAGAGTGACTCTCCTGTCTTCCCTCTCCTGCTGTGGGACCTTAGGAGGCGAGAGGACGCTGTGGGCTTCCCAGGCTCAGCTTCAGGGTGGCAGAGTTCACGCTATGTGTAGCACGACCCCTCCCTCACTGTCTCTTATGGAATATGAATGAGATGTGAATTTCCCTGTCCTAAGTCTCAGAGATTTATCATGGATTCCACATCACGACCAGTACTATCTGACTAATACACTTTGCAGAGGAAGGGGAAGTGGAAGCACCTTCAAGGAATGTGTTAATTATGTTCAGTAACCTGTTGCCCCATAACTGATTGCCTTTAAGCAACCTCGTGCATTGTCTCTCAGGTTCTGGGGCCAGCACCTGGTATATGACAGGCTCTTCTGGCCCAGGGTCTTACAGAATGAGATCAAGGTGTTTCTGGGTTGTCCACATCTCGAGGCTCCACTGGGAAGCTTCTGCTTCGAGCTCATCACAGTGAATGCAGTTCCCTGCGGCTGCTGGCTGGAAGGCCTCAGTTCCTCACAGGCTATTGGCCTGGGGCTGCCCTCAGGACTCTGCCATGTGGGCATGGCAGCTGGCCGGATCAGAGTGAGCAGGAGAGAGGGTGGAGGAGAGGGAGCTTGAGGGAGCCAGGAGGAAACCATGGTCTGAGGTAAAATGGTTGTATTAGGTGACATACCATCACTTTTGCTAGCAGAAGACAGTGTCCAGGTGCACGCGCTTTGGGGCTAGGATGACACACAGGTGTGAACATAGGAGGGGTCACTGGGAACATTTAGGAACCACCTCCTAGACTTACACACTTAGCATGAGCCAGACAATGTGCTAGGAGCTTTCAATTTACAGTCTCTTTCGTTTCATATCCTCTTGCAAGACAGATAAGAAACTGAGGTTGGTCCAGTGAAGACAAATGCCCAGAAATGTAACTTCAGTAGAACTAGACCTTGATCCCAGAATAGGTCCCAATTCTCTGTACAAGCTGCCTCCCTAGATCAAGGAAAGGTGCTGGATGGATTGGTTCAGAAGAGAATTTTTGTTTCATTTGTTCTCCTTAAGGAAACATCCATGTTCTGTTTCCCAATGTCCTAGGTGCCTGCTGCACTTTACCCAAGAGTTCTGGAGCTCATGGTTCTGGGATTAAAAGAATTTAGAACCCCACTTCTCTGAAGGCAATCCGAGGAGGTTCTGTCCTGTTGCATGCGATCCCAGAGCCAGGAGAAGATATCAAGGTAGAGGAGAGCTCCTGGGGCTTTG
The DNA here is from genome assembly GCF_902686455.1 of Sciurus vulgaris. NCBI lineage: Eukaryota > Metazoa > Chordata > Mammalia > Rodentia > Sciuridae > Sciurus > Sciurus vulgaris. Next base: position 118,142,688 of record NC_136461.1, on the reverse strand, counting down.
GCTCTGAGTCACAGTCTACATTATTGCTGTGAATCCAGAATGGGAAAGAAGACCCAAAATGGTTTAGCCTTGAGGACAAGTACAAGCAGAGGTCCAGGTGCCCAACATGACTTCCCTGAGGATTCACAATTTGACCTCACAGGACAGTGGGCAGTACTGGGCCCCAGTTCATATTTCATAAAGGAAGAGAAATTAAACTATTTTTTCACCTCGATGTTTATGGTAAGTGACACCCTCACCCTAATTCCATGGCCTACCTCCTTCCTTTGAGTCTAGGAGTCTCTTCAAGCACGTGTTACAGGATTCTCCTCAGGTATCCACACATCAGATATTCATCACAAACAGTAGAGCTGAGATTGTATACCAGGGAGAAAAATCACAGCTGTGTTTTGGGAGACATATGGAAATTTGGCAATTTTTACAGTAACATTTACAGTTCTTTATAAGACTAAATTTACAGCTTTTGTATATTAGTTTTCCTTTGCTGTTTTAACAATGCAGAATTGTGGTTTAAAACAACACAAATTTGTGTTCTTAATATGCTACAGGTCAGAAACCAGACATGATTGTCTTGGGCTAAAATCCAAGTGTGGTCAGAGCTGCATGTTTTCTGCGGGATCCAGGGGGAGATCCATTTTCTCACCTTTCCCACCTTCCAGAGGCTGCCAGCATCCCTTGACTTATGGTCCCTTCTTCTACCTAAACTAGAAAGGGAGGGTGGAGTCTCTCTTGCATTGCATCCCTCACACCTGCTCTTTGCCTTCCTTCTTCTGCTTTTTTTTTTTGGTACTGAGAATTGAACTCTGATGTGCTTAACCATTCAACCACATCCCCAGCCCTTTTTAATTTTTTATATTTTTGAGACAGGGTCTCACTAAGTTGCTTAGGGTCTCACTAAGTTGCCGAAGCTGGCTTTGAACTTGCAATCCCCCTGTCTCAGCCTCCTGAGCTGCTGGGATGACGGCTGTGTGCCACTCTGCCTGGCTGCTTCTTCCACTTTTAAGGATCCTTGTGATGACTCTGGGATTATCCAGATAGTCCTATGTGAAGCTCGGCTCTTTTCCTCAGAACCTAGCATTTTCACAGGTTCTGAGGATAAAGATGTGGACTCAGAGGGGACATGATGCTTCTCCCACAGTCGGAATCCACATGGACCTAGTTTACCGCCTGCAATCCTTGCAGTGAGTGGCCAGTGAGAGGCCAGCCTCCCTTACACAGGACTCCGCAAATCCTGCTCTGTGAGCCTTGACAGGGTAGGAGAAGGTTTATGATGCTGCTCATTTTAGGAAATTCATTTGCCAAATCTTGGATTCTTTACAGTCCCTCTCTGCACAGGGAAGACCCCGCTGTGGAGAGAGTGGATTTGACTGTAGCTCTCTGGGATTTCCAAGACTAGCCTGTGAATCTGACGCTTCCAGTCTGGACCAGATATTCAGTGTCAGTTCTATCTGCAGAGTTGTCAGTCTCTAGTTAAGCCACTGTATCTCCCACAGTGTCTCCTGAGCATCGAGCTTGTCTCTGTCCTCCCAGAGCACAGGAGGGCTGTGCAGTCCCAGCCATTGTCTCAGCTGAAGACCCAGGGCAAAGGACCCTGGCCCCAGACTAGCTCTTATGTCTCACCCTTCCTCCCCTTCCAAAAGACCCCTGTTTTCTAGAAATAATGGTCTCTGGAAAGTGGGATTCAGCCATCATTTTCTCGTGGGGAAAAAAGAATGTGAAGCCTTGCTTAATCTAGTGAAATCACACGAGGCTTGCAAAGTGGCTGCTGTCACTTGCTCAGTATTTAGCTTTGGAGGGAGTTGCCTATGCTTCAGTGAGATAAGGGGCAGAATGTGTGGCATGTGTGAGGCTCTCTTTTTTGTCCCCTTCTTCCTCAGATCCTGTGCCCCCTGCCCAGATCCGGACCACATCAGTGTCTGTCACACCCAGCTGGTGCAATGTCACTCTGGAGTGTGGGGCCACAGGGGCTTTAGATGTGCTGAATGTAACCTGGGGCAGCAAGGGCCTCCCCACGGAGCTAGAGCAGAGAGGGACACCGGGATCCACCAATCCTGGGACCCTGGCCGTGAGCCTGCCTCTGAGCCAGCCCAATGTCAGCCTCACCTGTGTCATCAGCAATCCAGTGGACCAGATAAATGCCACTGTAGACCTTGTTGACATCTGTAGCCAAGGTGAGTGCAACCTGCAGGAGGGAGGGGCATCTTGCAGGAGCTCAGGTGGCGCTGGCGTCTGAGGGTTCCTGGCTTCTTCTCTGCTCTGTGTATTAACACACTCGCCTTTACATGGTCGCTCCAACCCAGAAGTGCGGAGTCACATCCAGTTCACATCTGCCTTTAAGTATCTCTCACTTCCATGCCCTTCGCACTTGTCCCGGGAGCAACCTTCCAGGATCTGCCCACCCCGTTCACCACCCACCATGTCCAGATCAGAATGTGGCCTTTGTCTGCGTCATGTCTGGCAGCCGACCTCCAGTTAGTCCCTATAGGATTCAGGACTTGGAAGATCCTCTGCCCCTGATGTTGGCCTCCTTCACACAGGGCACACACAACTGCTTGCTGAAGTTTCCTAATGTGTGAAGCCATTGTCGGCCTTTAAGGATGAGCCTCTTCTGAGGAGCTGTCCTCGTCCATCCCTTCTGAGTTAAAGATCCACATGTGTATTTGAATCTTCTGTGAGTGGAACACCATGAGGGCAGGGGACACATCCTTCCCCCTGTTCATGCTTGTGTCAAGCCAGGTCTTTGCAGCGTTTGCTCCCAATAGGTGCTTCATTGAATGTATGAATGCCTCGGGCCTGTGTGCACCCCTGTCCCCTCTAAATCTCCCTCCAGGGGCTGCTGGAGGACTCTGACTTGTCAGTGTCAATCATCATCCCTTGTCATGTCCCCACCCACCTCCCATCAAGATCAAGTTCAGAACAACATGCCCCACAAAAATCCTCCTGAATCCAGCTGCTGCCTCCCCTGGCCTTCCTCACCTGCAGCTGCCTCCTGTCCTGTCCCTCCCCTGCTGCGGTGCTCACTCCACACTGAATAGCTCTGAAACTCCTGCTGCTCCCCCATGAGACAGTGGACTGAGCATGTCCTTGGGAGGTCCTCACTGAAGACCTTGTACAGGGTTAAACCTCTATTGCAGTTAACCTCTACCTGTATATTAAGAGCTTTTGTCTTCCCCCCGGGTGATGACATTCTCAAGTCACAGAGCCCTCCTTGTTGGTCACAGCCTCCCCTGAAACGCACAGGACCTGGGTCACTGGTTGAAGTTTGACCTTGCCATGCTTGTCCCTTTTCCGCTTCTGAACCAGGCTCCTTCTACCTTTTCTACATTCTGTCTCTCTCTCCCCTTGTCATTGTATATCTCCTCTTGTCTTCTTACTCAACATTTTTCACTCTCTCATTGTGAGGGAAACAGACTCATATGGAGATGGCACAGCTATCCTCATGGGAAGCATCCGAATGAGCTACTTGGCTGTGATTTTGATCCTTGTAGCTGGAATCTGCCTTTGGATGATCTATGAGAAAGTGATGGAGATGAGAAGAAGCAGGTTGTATATCTCCTTCTGAACCCACATAACTCCCTCTCTCCCACTGTACCCTGGGCTCCCTTCCTCTTATGTTTTACTGATAGGAAGTGGGCTTTGTAGGGAAGATGAGGAGTGTAAACATGACAGCCTTGGATTCCTGGCAGGTGGGATAGTTAGAGATTTCCCTGGAGAATCCAGCTCCAATCTGTGATGACTCAGGTCCAGGATTGCAGTGGGTTCCTATGGTCAAGGATAAAGGCATCAACTATGCACACTGATGCAGCAGGAGCCTAGACAGGACAAGAACAAAGTAAGATCTGGGAGTGGTGGCCAGCCTGAACACCTATAGGTCTCACACTGCCCAGCCTTGGGCTCTCCAAACCCAGGCATATACTATTTCTATTCTTGACATCTTTATGTAATACCAACATTATTAACTAAAAAAATAGTAATTGACAAATGTAGTGTTGGTTTTTTAGGGGATTTCATAAGCAGTTCATATTAATGAGTATTGATTGTAGGCCAGTACCTCCGGGGCCACTCTCTCCTCAGCTATCCAAGGAACACTCTGTCTTGTTTTCCCAGCAATTGATGAACAATAGCTGGAAGAGAAGGGGTCTTGCACTTAGTGTCTACAGTGACGTCCATAACTGAGGACAGCCCACGAAGATCGTTTCATTGAAGGAAGCAGCAGAATCTGGCACTTGTGAGAGACCTGTACTCTGACCCCAATACACACAGACATCTACCTCCTCCAGCTTCAGTCCACCTCCAGATGCCCCTGGAGATGGTGTATCTTCCTGAGCACACATGAACTTATTACTTCTTCTGATGCCTTCCCAATCTGCCCTCATACTCAGACCTTCATGCCAGCCAAGCAAGGGCTCTTCTTCTGCACTTGACCTAGCTCCCAACCCCTCTTTTTGAGAAACCTTTCCAAAGAGAACCCTGCCTGGCTATGCAGGTGGAAAATCCTCACCACCTCTGCTGTGTCACTGGTCTGTCCTGAGAACACCAGCGCAAGTGGTGGGACTGTGAAGAGGTGGGGACGTTGCCCCAGAGGATGGAGTTAATATGGGTTCTGCATGCTGAATTGGAGGTTGGTGGAGGCAGCACACATTATGGGAGCCCAAGCTCCTTTGCAGACCTGGTGTAGGACTCCCTTGGGAGTGTCAGGATCTGTGTGGGATGCGGGGGGAGTTTCTAATACACCTAATACACCAAGCCACAGCTAACGTGAACTTAAGCTGTTGTCTATTGCAAATTCATCTCCATGTCAAGTAGAAAAAGGAATCCATACTGCCTCAGGCCCTCCTCAGGCTTCTCTTTTCCTGACTCTGGACCCCCACACAGAGTTTGTCTTAGGAGATTAGCATCAACACTCCATGCTTGGGATAAAGGGCCCTGGTGAGAATGGAAGTGCAATGTCTCCCCAGGTCCCTTGGTGAGGCTGCTGTGGGCTCTGAGGTGTGAAGTCTGTGGGAAAGTCTGACCCAGCCTTCTCCAGGCTCTCCTACTGACCCTCAGCCCCCTGAAGCCCTTCCAGCCCCAAGCCTAAGGTCAGCCTCCTCTGGCTCACACAGGTCTGTCTGCCTTCCTTCTCCATGTTCCTACTCCACAACCACCCCTGCCTGTTGAAATCCTACTGTCCTTCTCAAATCTCTCTTTCAGCCTCCTGTTCCAAGGAGCCTTGTCTGGATCCCAGAGTTTTGAAAATAGGCTCTCTCATATTCAGTCTCTTTCAACATTTAAAAATCACTCAGGCCTCTGCCACAATCTGTCCTGGATTGGAGTCATTTCTTATCCACTGGACTAAGCTAGGGCTTCCTCAGAGGGATCATGGAACTGGGGAAGGTCAATTCCAAGGACAACACGTACCTCTTGTCATGAAGAATCTCAACCCTTCTCCCCATTTGCTTGGGCCTTGAGCAAATGGCAAGGAATGGTGGTGTTCTTGCATAAAAGGCCCTCAGTTATAGCCAGCAAGAAAATAAGAACCTCAGTTTTTTAACAGCAAAGAACAGAATTATAGTAACAACCTTAATGAGCAGGAAATGGATTCTGCCTTAGAGTCTCCAGAAAGGAGCACAACCTTACAACTCCCTGACTTTATTCCACATCAGACTTTTGACTTCCAGAACAATAATACAATAAGTTGGTGTCATGTTAAGATGCTAAGACTGTGGTGATTTACTATGGCAGAATGAATAAATGTCATGCCATTTTATGGTTTTAAACACCTTGAGTACTCCAGCCTGGGTATCTCCACTAGACTCCATATTGTAAAATCTAACACTTCACATGACATCTCCAGCTTGACATGCCTAAAGGTAAACTCTCTGAACATGTTTCCCACAGTGTTCCCATCTCAATATCTGTCACCTCTATTCTTCCATTGTTTCAGCCACAAAACCATGGTAGCATCTCACTTTCTTTTTCTCACACTCTGTCTGCAGATACAGCTATCAATTCAATCAGCACACAAACCACCACCCTGATTCAATCATCTCTCACCTACACCATTTTGTAAGCCTTATAGTCTCACTGCTTGTTTTTAATTCTTTAAAGTTTATCTTCAAATTCATATCCGCGGTGATCCTTTCAAAATGTAAGTTGTGTCCTGTCACTCTTCCTTAAGTAGTTATTTTCTGGAGAAAATATAAGTGATTAAAACTGATCTACATGTGTATATATATATGTATATATATCTCATAAAATCTGACAGAAAATATTATAAAACAAGTTATTTTTTCCTTCAAGAGTTTAAGGACCAAGTCTTATTGCTGGTAGATTCTTCAAAACCTTAAGAAGTAGACATTTTTGGTGTGATAACAAATACATTTTAAAACATGGCAGATGATAGAAATATTTGATTTGTGATTTGGAAAACTTGACAAAGCACAATGAAGAAATAAAGTTGCACTCCAGTGGACCACACTGCTTGGACAGCTCTCACACCCCTTCTTCTGCTGCAGACTTTTTCCTGGTGAGCTCAACTCCCAGCCTCCCAAGGAACCCGAGGAACTGAAGGTCCTGTGTCAGCATCCTCCCCAGTCATGACTCTGTTGGGTCAGACACAGAGCAGGGCACAGGGCTTCTGTGTGATTGAGTTCCAGGACCATACTCTGTGCAAGGGCTTGCTCAATGCCAAGCACCCTCCTTGACCTGATTATGGTTCTGGAGAAATGGAGCTTTGCGGCTGGGAATAATTCTACATGATTTTTCCAAAGGGAGTTTCCTAGCATCTAAGAATGTCACATTGCAAGGAAACTCACCATGAAATACAGCCCCATCCTGGGCTTCATAACAGTTCCATCAAGTAACTATGCTTGTACTTACATTCCAGTGTGACAAGGACTCCCACTATGTCCCAAATGACATATTCTATTTTTTGATGACTCTGACTACAGAAAACTCTCCTCTAATGAATATAAAATGACCTCTTTCTATCTTCTTCAAGTTTCCACCTTGAAATCGCTTGTCAAAATTAGGATTCCTTATACACTCAATGTCCCTTCAGGTGGGATTCAGAACAAAGCAGAGGTGCACACAGGTGCCATATAACTGTTCTTTTCTCTCCTTAACAGCTCTGATTCCACCCCTTCCCCACATTGTTTCTGAGGCCCATACAAAATTTTACTATCTCTGAGTCTTCCCACCTGGGAAAGTTGGCAGGAAAATCATAAACCAACTTTCTCCAATCTCCTAGAAAGGTGTGTCCACAGATCAAAGCATACCCATCTTTCTGTGGATGTTTTTGAGCCCAACATATTTCCCCATATACTAAGGTGGCAGTTTTCTGGTTCACATGGTTGCTTACCACACATGAGGCTGACATTAGGCTGGATCAGGAGCAGACTCGCAGCCAGGTTCCAGGGATCAGAGGCTGGTCCTAGTGACCCTCTCTGATTCAGCTCCCTGAGGAAGATCCTTGCTCTCTCAGAAAACATTCAGGTCCTATGGGACCCCCGTGGCTCTAGACTCCAGGTTGATAATAAACTAGCCTAGTGTGATGGATAGTAACTCTCAGGATGCTGGGCTAGGAGGGAACAAAAGAAATATTGCATCTGTAAAGCACACTTCTACTCCGTTACCACACTTAGTTTCATCACATTCTTCTGCGAAGGGAGAGCATTTTACAATCAAAGAATCAGGTTTGTAGGAGTGAAGCTTTTCTCTAAGTCACATAATGAGAAAGTGATACCGAATCCCAGTTATGGAGAAGAGTAGATGCCAGAGTTTCTCAGTTCTCTCCATAGCCTGCACACTTAGCCCACACTACACAGCTGAGTTCACATCTACTCACTTTCCACATACATGTTGAATACTTCACAAGCACTACAGCATGTGGAGGTCATAAGAAAACTTGGAGATTAACTTTCATGTTTGAGATTCTTAAACTCTCACTCATAATGAAGGCATAAAAAGGTTAGATTTGGAGAGAAGGGGAAGAGGATTTCTCTAGAGAAAGTTGTGCTTGAAGTCTCTCTTCCCTGCCTCATGGCTGTCTGCCACTCATCTCAAGTTTGGTGAAAAGGGCTTTGATGAGACCATTCAGAAAGGTACCTCCTGCAGCTTGGAAAGATCCTGGACAAGTGTGTGACTCACACCGGAGAATCCCACAGGGGGAGGAGCAGGGGTGGGGCTGCGGTTGGGAAAGTAGCCTGTCACCATTGATGTGTCAAGCGACCATGTTTTTCATCAATGGGAAGTAGGACCTTAAAAGGCTTTTGCTGACAGATCCATGTGGGGGAGCAATGGAACACCAATAGAGAGAGTCTTCCAGATAAGAAGCACTTGAAAACTCTGAGAGTACCTTCTCCTACTCTGACGATGGAATAGTGCTCAATAAAGATAACAAAAATGTTTTAATTATGTAACTTCTTAGGTTCAGGAAAATTCCAGGTACAGAAACAAGAGGGAACACAGGGCTAAGGGGGTGAGTGGAATCTGAAATTCTGGAGGCCTAAGTGACACTCAGAATCAGACCCCTACCTGACAGGCCCATGTTGTGATGAGGGGACACACTCTAGGCTGTGGCTAGTCAGTATTAATAGGGATGCTGCTCAAAGCCAGATGAGGGGCTGGCATGGGTATTGGAGGAGAACCTATCTGTCCTTTCACCTGGGAAATCAAGGTGAGAGCTGCACCATGGGTGGAACCTATGAGAAACTGGAATTCAACTCTGTACCATGCCAGAATGTGGGTTTGACTACCACTGTGTGCTGGAACCCTGGGACAGGACACTACCTTAGAAACAGATGAAGCCTATGGGTCACAGCAGAAGAAACAGTAAACTGATGGATGGGGAGACTTCCTCAGCTCAGGGACCATGGCTAGATTCTTACTGCTGAAGATAGGATAACAGAAAATAATTACCTCCACATTAGGAAATGGACATGTCAGAGAGAGATAGAAAAGGCCACAACCCAGAAGCCAGTCTTCAATTTCACCAGCATGCCATATTTGGGGGTGACATTTTATGAGCCCAAGATTCCCATGAGGATTCAGACCATATTTGCTGAGTACTGACTGAGCTGAAATTGACCTAAAGGCTTTTTGGTGGTCTCGTTACAGTCATGACACCTCTATTTTGAATCATGACTCCCTCTGAGATCTGATAAAAGCTAGGAACCCCTTCCTACCAAACATGCATACACTTAAAATGTAATTCAAAAATAAATTATCTGAAAATGAGAAAAATCTCTCATAAATAGGAGCTCAAAGCAGGAATAAAAAATTATCCAAAAGCTAAACCCCAAGCAGATGATAAAGGTCACCATCAATAGTGGTCCATCTTATAGATAGTTCAGACCTTCAGTACGATGTGCTGAGATTGGAACTTCTGTGGTATTCTCCAGAATCCATAGGAATCCCAGTTTGTATCACCTGGTGGAAGAAGTGCTTGTCAGATGGCTCCACTGCCAATTTACTCTTCTTGCATCTTTCCACAAGGTGCTCTTTGGAAGGAATTCTCACGGGCAGGCCACACTTAAGGAACGGGAATTATGTTTTACCTCCTGGAGAATGCATTATCTACCCACATATTTTTTTCATTCCTCTGCATGAAAAATTTTTCTCTTCACTCCTCCTTCATTTATTTATTTAGTCATTAATTTATATCAATATGAGTTCAAGGATAATTGTTTTATACTTTAGGGTATAATCCAACACTGCTTTATTTCTTTGCTCAAGAGTGAGGAATTGAGAATTTCTCATCCACAGGCAGAGAATTCACCCAAGTCCATAGGTCTGATTTTTTGGCCTGAGTTTTTGGGACAAGAGTGGACTTGAAGGGCACAAAGGGATTAGAAAATTGCCATCAGAATCTTTAGATGTGATAGTGGTTAAAATTAAAACCACTGAAAAATGTGAGAAACCATCCTTATCTAGCAGAATCAGACTTGGTCAAATCTCATAATGCAGAGGTCTGACTTCCTGGAACTGGCAGATAGGGAAATCTGTCCCAGATTGCCGGGGGTATGTGGCACTGTGGGAGTGGTTCCCTGTCTGCTTCTGGGATAGTGTCCCTAAGAAAGTGGCTCCCCTAACTCTACCCTATCCTGTTCGTCAATGAAGAAGCTCCTCAAAGTCTTGTCCTCCTTTACCTGTGTGTTATAAATAAAAGAAAGTTGGGCTACTCCATGTTGTTAAAGGCCAGAACTGGTATGGCCAGACCTGTCATGCCCTCTCTCATTTAAAGAGTATTGATCCTTGTGTTTTTATTGATTAGATAAGTTTATGGTTAATTGGTTGATTTATAGCAAACATCATCCTCCAGCAGCTAACCCTTTTCTCATCCACACAGGACGTGGCTGAGAGACCCCCACAAAAAGATGTAATTTTTCCCAGAAATAGGATAAAGGAGATTATTAGGAAAGGAAGTGGTTATAGATGGGAACTTTAATCTCCCCCCAAAAGTTCATGTTGTAAAAGCTTGGTCCCCAGCAAGGTTGGGAGGTGTTTTTAGGTTATGAGATTTGTAACCTTACCAGTGGACTAATCAGTTTCATGGACAAATAATTTGAGTAGACAATTGGGTGGTAACTATAGGCCAGTGGGAAGTGGCTGGATGGAGGAAGGAGGACACTGGGGGTGTGACCTGAACTGTATCTTGTCCTTGATGCTTCCATGCTTCCTCCCAGCCCACCCCCACCCCTTTCTTTCTTTCTCTCTCTCCCTCTCTCTCTCTCTCTCTCTCTTTTCCTCCCCCCCACCAGCTGCCATGACCATCTTTCCTCTACCATGCCCTTCTCCTTGATGAGCTACTGCACCTGGGGTTCAGAGCAATGGAGACACCAAGTTTCTACTGAACCTCTGAAACCATGAGCCCAAACTAAACTTTCCCTCCTCTAAGTTGTCCTTGTCAGGTATTTTGGTCACAAAGACAAAAGACGAATAACACAGAATTCATGGTGCATTTCAAGGCCTCAAATCCAGGCAAACCAATTAGGAAAAGATATTTTTCCCAGTGGGGGTGGGGTGATTAGTGATTGTTTAGATTCTGGGAGAGGGACCCTCCTAGATCTGCCCACCCTACAGAGAATGAGGATGGTGACTTAGCCCCTTCTGCACACCTTCCCTCAGCAGAAGACCCAGAGAAGGAAAGAGAGGACAGAGAGCAGAATCATTAAGGTGAGGGAATGGGCAGAGGGCAGCATCACTTGAGGTTCTGATGGCACAGATCTAAGCAGATGGAAAGGTTCAACCCAGGAGAGAGCTATCTGTGGGAGGGAGGCTCTTCCGTCTCCTTGTTGTGGGTGGACACTTGGCAACAGATGCAAGGTCCTTTTCAGGGTCCCTTGGACTTGGAAGCCCAGTGTGGGAGAAGCAGCCACTGCATTAAAGAGATGGTGATCTCCAATGAGATCCAATGCTGCTCTTTGTAACCAGTCCCCAAGCAGGAAGGAGGGGCCTCTGCCTCCTCAAGACACTGCTCTTAATTCCAAGCATTGTTTTGGCTGGGGGGCCCTTGGGAGGCCCTTAAAAGTCACTCAGAGGCTGAAACCCTGGAGCATACAGTTATTCAGTGACCCTGTGCTTTATCCTGGGGCATGTGTGAAGTCATTGCCTTTCCGGTTTTGTGACCTGTTTGCGTCTGTCCTCTGGCCTCAGTATCATTTACTCTGTTTATTCTCTTGCATAGTTGTAATGGCATTGCTTTCTGATGAGTAAAGAATTCACTGTGCAAATAGGCAAATGCATTAAAAATAAATATTTGTACTTTATTTTTTCATTTTAAATAGGTTTCAGTGACTATTTTTAAATGTAGAAATAAGCAGCTGAAGGAATGGTGGTGTCTATCATTAGGTGTTTTTTTGTTTGTTTGTTTTGTTTTTTTTTATCCCCAAAGACAGTTTTAGTTTGTAAAAATAATTAGAGAAATGTTTTCCACAAGGGAGAGCCGCTGGCAATATGGTCTAGTAGCAAGGCCAGTAAGGTCATAACAGGAAGCTTCTCCTAGATAAGGGATTCCAGGTAAAAGAGGAGTCTTGTTGAGCATTCGTCAGTGACCTCACTGAGCGGGCACGCATTCAGTTTCTAAACCCAGAGACTACCTGAAGCAGCGCATGCCCATTGTCCTGATAATCACAGGCTTCCTTAAATTCAGCAGGTTGTCCAGGGTCACTGAGAGAATATGTGAAAAGTTTGATTCAGTTGTAATTCTGCCTCATTCTAGACACAGTCTTTCCCAGGACAGCCGGCTCACCGACTCATCTAGGGAGGATTTTCCAGCCTGAAGGTCTCTGGGCACTGCAGAAGCACCACTGGACCGTGAGGGTCCCAGAATTAGAGTCATGAGCAAGCCACCCTGCAGAGAGATGTTTACAGTTAGGTTAGAAAGTTGCAGGATGATCCTGAACCTGAATAACTAGTCCCAGCACCCTGGGCATCTTAGGGTAGGAGTATGGAAAGAGCCCTTGTCATTGAAGGAAATCTTGTGAAGGGGGCGGGGCATCTTGATTCTCTGGCTCTGTACCTGTACCTTGACAGTGAAGTCTTTTATTATAAACGAGTAACATGCTGCCCATACTTTATTTGTCATCTTCAACATAATTCTATCAGCATGAATGTTATCAACAGGAGTTTGAGTGATACTAAATATTTTAATCACATGAGAATTTTTAGACCTGAAATACAGAGAACAAGGCCATGGACTGTGAGTTTCTCTTTCTGAGAGGTAAAGGGTTTAGATGAAAATTAGCACCTCTAAAAACAGGGTGAAAAAGATGTGGCCAGGGGAAAGTAGAGAGGGGTCAGGGCATGAAGATGCTATTTATCAGCATGTGGGCAAGGGGACTGGAAGAGGGGTCACCAACAAGAAGGGCAATAGAACTTATTGAGTGTCTATCTAATGAAGTACAAACTTATCCTCATTTTGCAGATGAGAAAACTGAGGATTCAAAAAGTTACCCACCGTCAAATATCTAATATTTGATAATTCTGGGACCTGAACCTGAACCTGGTTTTTCTGATAACATTGCACACTTTACATTTCAACAAATGGTCTAACAGAATCTGCGGGACCAGATTCTCACCAGAACCCAATACTCTGTCTCATTCCTGTTTTCCCTCCAATCCAAGATAACTTAAGCCTTTGGGGCAATTCTAAGTGCAGGTGTTTAGTGGCTGTGCCTAGACTGACCACAGCTCTCCTGGGAAGAATGGAAGGAATGGAAGTAGACACTTGGTTGTATGTTGTGGGTTCTACTGTGATAGGTGCTTTCTTCAATATATTTGTCTAGGTCCTCACAACCATGCAAAGGAGATTTCATCCCATCTTATAGAAGAGACCATTGAGGATCTGCCCATGATTACACAGGTTGGTGGCAGAGAGCAATGGAATCTATGTGGGCCTGTCTCCAAAGTCCTGCCTCCAGTATGCTGAGCTCCCAAAGGAAATGCCATTCTATGACCTCAAGGAGATCTTAATCTGGCAGGGGTACACAAGGACCACCTACTCTTGAGCATGAGCTGGGAATGCCTAGTGAAAGAGCAGAGAAGATAAGGAGTAACCAAGCATTTCTTTGGTAGTGAAGGAAAGAATTAGTGTTTTAGGTAAAAGTCAAATACAGGTAGACTCACTTTTGTGTTGGATAGACACATGTAGAAAAAGGAACTTACACGTTATCTCACACCATATCCCAAGTCAACTCAAAATGGATTAAATCATCAATGTAAAACCTGAAACTATAAACTACTAGAAGAAAACAGAGGAGGAAAGTTCCATGACATTAGTCCGGATAATGATTTTTTAAATTTGAACCTAAAATCATAGGCAACAAAGCAAATATGTAAATGGGATTACATTTGTTGGGGGCTGTGCCATGTTGGCGGCGACGGGATGGCGCCTGATCACATCAGCAGCGAGGAGGTTAAATGACATAAGCACACTCAGGTGATTTTATCGTCCACGCACACAATGTACGCGCATGTGTTCTCGAGCACTAACTGCCTGCTCGGAACGTCTTGCCTAATCTTTGCGTAAGAGGCGTGGCCCTGCTCTCCGCCTCCTGGAGGTGATATAAGTGTAGGCGGAGCGAGACTCGAACAGCAGCCATTAGCAGAAAAGCAGGAGAAGAAGACTCAAACACGAAAGCAGCTAGGAAACGGGACGGCAGCTAGTAGGGAAAAGCGGCACAGCAGCTAGCAGGCAGCGGCGGAAGGCAGATCGCAGAACGGAGAACTGAGACGCATCACTAAACCACCTTAGGTAGACGTACCCTCAGTTCACAGGATGCAGGACGCACCAGTGGGAAGCAGCAGAACTTAAGTGAGGTGTAGCAGGTCTCTCTTCCTCTAAGCTCTAAGAAAAGCCTGTCCTTCTTTCAAAATCTCTCTTAAGCAAAGTCTCTTTCTCTCTGATAAGCAGTCTCTCTCTCTCTCCTCTCAAAGCAAGTAAACCTCATTTCCTCTGTCCTCTATAACAAACAAGCAAGAAAGCAGTGCACTAAAGAGAAAGATAGAAGTGCCTCAGTTTCCACTCCACCACCCATAAGACCCGTGCAAGTTGTTGCTGCAGGCAGTGACAAATATCCATGGATTTTGGAACCGCAAAGAGCCAGCAACAACATTAATCTACAAAGCTTCTGCAGCAAAGGAAACAACAGAGTGAAGAGACAGCTTATAGAATAAAAGAGAATATTTGCAAACTATACACCTGATAAGGGGTTAATATGCAAAATATCCAAGGAACTCAAACAACTCAGTAGTAAGAAAAGTAACCTAATTTAAAAGTTGGCAAAGGATCTGAAGTGGTATTCCTAAAAAGAAGGCATACACATAGCCAAAAAAAATATGAAAAAAAATTCCCAACTGCACTAATCTACAGGAAAATGCAAATTAAAATCACAATGAGGGGTTTGGGATGTAGCTCTGTGTACAGCATACATTTAGCATGAACAAGGCCCTGAGTTCAATCCTGCAACATAAACTTAAAACAAAAGCAAAAAAAATACAGTGAGGTATCACCTCACACATGCTAGAATGGCTAAAAGAGAAGAAAGATACTAAGTGTTGTCAAGGATGTGTAGAAAACAGAACCCCTGTACTGTTGGTTGGAATGTACATGAATTACAACCACCATGGAAAATAATACAGAGGTTCCTCAAGAAATCAAAAAATGGAATTACCAACTGATCCAACATACATATCCAAAGGATGCGAGATCAGTGTGTAAAAGAAATGGAGTCCTGCTTGGACTCCCATGTTCACAGTAGCATTAGTCACAATTGCCAAGAAATGGAAACAACCTTAATTGCTGATCCCTATTGCCACCAAATGTAAAAGTTTAAAAGTAAAGGGGTCTGTGAATACTTGAATTCTGGGAGGCCCTGAGACATAAAATTTACTGTGCTTAGAATCACCCAGTAGGCACCAAACTCAAGAACTATTCCCTATCCCTAGGCTGCAGCTGACCCTGGATCTCTATCTACAGGCCTCATGGGCCTGACCAGTCAAGGCCCACTACTCTCTCTTTCTTGGGTAGTTGGCTTGACTGTGATATCCTGAAGTCCTTCACTCAAGACCCATCTTCCTGAAAGGCCTTCCAGGAAAGCGTCTCTATCCCAATTATCTTCATGAAAATGCCTAATCTCCTAAAGAGGATAAAGTAGCCCAGAGGTCAGTGATCAGAAGTCTGGCTAACTGCTAAAAAGTTTCTCTCTCGTACTCTGATGTTTACATAAGCAAAATAACTGCTCATAACCTGTAATTAAGAAAACTTTGGTAGATTTCTTAGTCTATTTATGTTGCTGTAACAAAATACCACAGACTCAGTAATTTATAAAGAACAGAAATTCATTTCACGCTATTCTGAAGACTGGGAGTCCAAGGTCAAGGCCCCAGTAGGTTCTCAGTCTGCTGAGGGCTGCTGTCTGCTCCCAAGCTGGCACCCTGTTGCTGCATCCTCCAGAGGGAATGAACATCAGCTCTGTCCTCACACAGCAGAAGGAGACGAGGCAAAAAGGGATGCACTCCCTCTGTCGAGTCCTTTTGTAAGAATGCCTAATCCCACTCATGAGACTTCTGCCCTCGTCACTCAGTCACTTCCTAAGGCCCTACTCCTTAATACCGTTGCACTGGGGATTAAGTTTCACCTTGTCTTTTAGAGGAGACGCTACCTTCAAGTCATAACAGAGGGGAGTACAGGGGAGCACCTCATGCTGCTTTGCTGTCTCAGTAGAATGGATCAAGAACAATGGGGATCTAGTCCCAGCTCCATCTTAGGAGGGATAGCTGAAAACTCAGGGTGAAGAGTGAGGAGGGATGAACTTTACCCAGGCCTCTCATTGTCCAAGTCCATTCATGATCTAGGTGTCCCCTTTGGGGTCTGGACTTTTATGGATCTTCTCATAAACAGTGTGGACTTCCGGAGTTGGCTTGGGGGTCTGTGCATGGCAGGTGTCCTTGTCCAAGTTGTTCTACAATTCAAACGGGGTTGAGAAGGGGGCTTGGTCAGCTTCTCAGAATCAGATGCAAGAGCCAGTCAAGATACATGTCTGTGGGCTTCTTCTCTGCCAGCCAGGAGTTCTGCTGCTCAACCCTGATAATGCCCCAAAATGAAGCTTCACTCAGACGCTCTCCTGAATGCCACTTGCTCTGTCTTCCACTGGGATGCTTCCCGTCTCCCCGACCACCCGGCACCTCCACACTGCTTGCTCCCTCATGGCTTCCAGGGTCTCTCTTCTCGGTGCTGCTTTCTCTGACAATCTTAGCAACAGCTGAAACCCTTCCCTATCCCTCTTCCCTGCTTTACTTTCTCCTTAGCATTTATCATCACCCAACATTTCACACTTTGTCTCTTTATTTTATTGGTCATTAAAATTCTGCTAGAATACAGATTCTATGAGGGGAAGGTAAGGACTTTGATTATTTTGGTGACTTCTCCAACCCAGATTAGAACAATTCTAGGAACACATTAGACATTCAATAAATAATGTTGGACAAATTTGTAAATCACTTTGCTTTCAGGGCAAAGCATCGTCTAAATGTCAGGTTTGGTTTTCTCTCTCAAAGCCATTAGTGCTCCCCTCTCGTGGTGCTCTGATAGTGGAGGATTATGGCTTAGGTGGGAAGAACTATTTCCTGAGTCCCCCAAAGCCCCAGCCAAGTGGAGACATAACTCAGAAAGGGTGAGATGGGAAGTAATTGTGACAGGCACTGGGGCAGTTGGGAACAGTGGATAAGCACTGGACTAGGAGAGAGCAGACCCCTGTTCTGCCTTGTCTTACCATAGTTCTCTGGATAAGTCCAGTGATCTTTCTGAGTCCCACCCTCTCCACTATAAACTGCTGGGACTGGACCAAGGGATTTCTGGGTCTCAAGAATTTGGAGTCATTCCTTTTTAGAGAAGTCAGAGGATGGGAGAGGAGAGGAGCCAACCACTGGCTATCCCTGGGAGTCCAGCCTGCAGCTCCACTTGCTTCCCCCTACTCACTTGTTAGCCCAATGGTTCTCAAAGTGTGAGACCAGGAGTGTCAGCATCACCTGGGAGCCTGGCAGAAATGGAAATTTCCAGACCCACTGAATCAGAAACTCTAAGAGTGGACCCAGAAGTCTTTCTGCCAAGCCCTCCAGAGAATTCTGCCACTGACTCAAGTCTGAGAACCGCTGCTTCTGGGGATTCCCCTCAGGGCTTTCTCCTCCCCTGGCTCATTCTGTCTCCCTTCTTCTCCTAGGTGGAATCACCCCATCTGAAACCATAGCACCGACTTCCAGCTATGGGCCAGTGGCCAACAAGATGCCCTCCCAGAGGCACTTCATCAGTGGGGACAGCATATACAAAAGGGTGGCATCACTGGTGGGATCTCAGGCAGGGAGAAGAGGGATGGGGTTGGAAGAAGGTGGGGCTTTCCTCATGCTCCTCAGATCCTTGTGCTCTCCCTACCTCCAGGCCCTGCTGGGACCCTGCTTTTACTTCCTTTGGGTCTTGAACTGATGGCAGAATCCCACCAGAGCCCCAGCCATTCACACTCTGGCCTCTCCTGTAGCCTGCATTTCAGCCTGTGGGTGAGGAGCTCCTCCAGGGTTCTTGTATCACTTCCTCTACTCCCAGGTTGTGTGCCCTTGAGTCCGTCACTCATCTCCCTTGGCCCCCTCTCCTACTCGCCCCTCCTCACTGGCAGTGAGAATCCGTAGATGTGGAGATGTATGTGCAAGGTAACTTCCCTTGGCACCACAGTCCCCAGCATGCTGCGGGTACCCAGGCATGCAACCATATTGTTCAAGGCAAGGAACAGACCCAGAGCCTGACAGTGGGACAGAGAATCCTGGACATCCTGGGACTCCCAGCCTCTGAGTACATGTCAGTTGTCCTGATTCAATTCCCTTAGACTCACCTTAGGGGGCCTCAGAGGGCTGATCTCTGCATAGGGAGGGTCGTGGCTGTCAAGTTGATCCATCTGCAGGTCATCAGAGTCAGCTGTAGGAGGGGCTTGGGAAACAGTGGCTGAGGCTGGTACTGCAGGCAGGAGGGTGGTCCCACCTGTACACAGAAGACTCTCATTTAAAGTGTGCAATTGAGTGACCCTCACCAAGCCCAGAACAAGGTCACTGTTCCCTGGGCTGTAAAAGCAGGTCCCAGACCCATGTCTTGTTTCCTGACACCCTTGGCCCTTCCTTACTGGGCATGCACGCACCTCCCACCCTCAGCATTGCTCCCCGCAGGTTCTGCCAGTACAGCGCCTCTCTGCCCAGTGACTTCCCCAGCCTGCCAACTGTCTCTAGGGTCTCCTACATCCACTGCCCCTCCCCAGCACCCCCATCCCTCAGTGTCTTCCTAGCTCCTACCTCTCTCAGTCTCCATCTTCTTCCTCTTCCAGACCCACACTCCAGCTCCCAGACTCACCACCAGAATCATGGCAAGAACTCCTTTCCAAAGCCATTTGCTCTGGAAAGATCCTGAGGTCGAAGAAAACCTGGTGTCAGATCTGCTTCAACCAGGCCTGGCAGACAGGTGGGGGTAGGCCTCCAGGGCTCCATCTGTCTCCCAGTGCCCAAGTTTGCTGCAACCTGAAAGAATGTCCTCTCTCATAGTCTCTCCATAAAGTGGTCAGTGGCTCGTTAATTTTTCTGCTGCCAGGCCTTCTGTCCAATCTCTACACAGGAACCTCAGAGGCCTCCTCTACCTAGAGTGCCAGTGTACATTCCAGTCTGTCTCTTTTCTCCTTGCAGACCATCCCGGGCCCTGTGATGCTGGGAACTGTGATGTCTGTGATGTCTCCTAAGAGACATGCTAGTCTCTTAGGGTTTAGATGTGGTGTCCCCCAAAAGCTCACATGTGAAACAATACAAGGTTTGGAGGAGTAACGATAGGATCATAGCCTTAATACAATCAGAGGATTAATCCCTGTTGGGATTAACTGAGAGGTAACTGGTAGCAGGTGGGGTGTGACTGAAGGAAGTGGTTCATGGGGGCGTGGCTATGGGGTATATATATATTTTGTATCTGGAGAATGAAGTTTCTCTCTGCTTCCTGATCATCACGTGAGCCGCTTCCCTCTGCCATGCTCTTCCACCATGATATTCAGTCTCACCTGGAGCCCCTGGGGACTAGCTGTATGTGGACTGAGACCACTGAAACTATGAGCCCTTAAATAAACCTTTTCCCCTCTACAATTGTTCTGTTCGGGTCTTTCCGTCACAGCAGCAAAAAATCTGACTAAAACACTATCCCATATTGAAGTCCTAGGGAACGCAGCAGTCTGCATATATTGGCCATCTCCTGGACTTGCAGATGTGAAGGCTGTCATGAGGACATGGTTGTTCACAGAGGTGGGGGTCTTCAGGTACCAAGTGAAAGCCTTACCATGTTCCTCGGTCCCATCGCTGTCCTCCTCATCTTGCTACCACCCCCATTCCATCCCATTTCCACCCCCTTCTGAGGAGACCACACTCACCCCTCTGTGGGCAGACGCTCTCCAGGTCTAAGGTTGCATTCTTCTTGTCTGCAGGGTTGCTGACCATACAAGTGAGATGACCATTTAACTGACTCAGGGGCAGGCTCAGACTTAGATTCCTGGAGTTGGAGGCTGCTGACAGTGTCCCTTTCTGCTTCAGTTCCCTGGAAAAGTCGTTGCTCAACCAGGTCACTATGAAGTTCTCCATGGTCCCTGGGGTCCCACACTCCAGACTGACATTGCACCAGCCTAATGTGTTGGATGATGAATGAATCAGAATTTGGGGTTCGGGAATGGGTTCTGGAGTGAGAAAAGACCAAAGAGAAACTGAGCTTCAGAATGAGAGGCTCACCCAAGTACATTCTCCCTTACATGATGCAGCAGTGAGATGTTGCCAATTTTCTAAAGGCAGGCGGGGCAAGGAGCCTACCCCTGCCCACCCTTCCCAGGGGTTCTCACTCCTGGCCCACAGGCAGATGGCTAAAGCCTTTTCTGCTCAGAAAAGGGGACCTAGAGCTCCTCATCATCCATCTACTCCAAGGAGCAAAGTGAAGATCAATTCCTGGACCTTCCCCAGGCTGCCCTGGCCCTCACCACTGTCCCATGATTCATAGGTTCCTTCAAGTCACCCTGCTCAGGGATTTTCCATGACCTTTGTGAGAAAATGGACTTGAAACAGAATTTTATACCCTACCCATCTAGCATTAAACTGCAAGGGAAAAACAAAGACTTTAGGACACTAAAGGACTTTGAAAGCTAACCACCTCTTTAAAAAGAATTCAATGATGTGCAGGAAAAATAATGCAAAATGAATTTAAGAATGGGAAAGAAACATGATACAGCATTGATCAAAGAACAAAACATATATATTATACATCAAAACATATATATATCATATATATGAAGAATATACAGAGGGAAGAATATCTATATTTATAATAGATATTCACAACATAGAGGAGTTGCAAATACAACAGAAAAACATGATAAAGTTCTAACTTTGTTCAGAGGGGAAAAATATGCTTATTATCTTTAAATGCTGAGGTAAAATTTTAAGTTTAGTAACCAATGGGATTAAAGTACAGAGTTGTAGACTAGAGAACTACTAGAGAACTTTGGATCAAAGAAAATTCTATTAATTAATCCAACAAAAGCAAGAAAAAAATGAGAAAGTATGTTGAATAGAAAACATTAAATAAGATGTCAGAAGCAAATTTATACGTACAAAATATTGAAATACACTTAAATGCATTCTAACCCCCTATTAAAATTGGGTAAACCCAGTGTGCTCTTTACCCTATCTAATGACATAAAAAAATTAAAAAGAGGCGCTCTGGCCGCCCCGGGGCCCGTGCGCACGCCCCCGGCTGCGCGCGCGGCCCGCCGCGTGGCCCTGGGGGACTCGGCGGCGGCAGGAACTGGGCGCTCCCCGCGGGCGCCTATGGTCCGCGCCGCGTCGGCCCAGCTGCTCGCTGGTTGCTGTTGGCCGGATGCGCGCGCCGAGCACGCGTCGCTAGGGACCCTGCTGCCCCAGCGAGTCGCACGGCGCGCGGGGTCGGACGACCCGAGCTACCCTGGGTCCCGAGCCCCAGGCATTCCAGGCTGCAGATTGGGCGCTTGGATGCGGTGCGCGCTGCGGGTGCCCGTGCACCGCCGTCCCCGCGCCGAGGGGTCCAGACCTGGCGCGAAGGAGGCGCGGGAAGGGGGTCCTGAAGGTGGTACCCGACGTCCGCAGCCAAGATGCTTAGAGAGCCCCGGAGGCAGGGCCTGTCGGGCAGAGCGAACCTGCTGTCGCCCAGGACCCCGGGCAGCATGAAGACCCCCGTGGAGCTGGCCATCAGTGGGATGCAGACCCTCCACCTTCAGCACCGCTGCCGGGGTGGCTACCGGGTCAAGGCCAAGGCGTCCTAAGTGGATGAGACTCTGTTTGGCAGCCCTGTGGGCACCAAATCCCCTGCACCAGACTTTGACCCACCCTGGGTGCAGAAGCCTGACCGAACCAGAGGAGTGGGCACCAGGGCATCGCCATCGCAGGCCTCGCTGTCCAAGGGGAGTTGCGAGACCACCCCCTCTAGGGGCAGCACCCCGACTCTGACACCAAAGAAGAAGAACTAATACAGGCTCGTCAGCCGCTCCCCGTCCTACTGTGACGAGTCGCTGTTCGGCTCCCGACCCCAGGGCACCAGCTGGGAGGCCGCTGGGATGGCCAAGGGGGATGCCGCCAAGCTCTGGGCCCTCTTCTGGACGCCGCCGGCCACCCCCAGGGGCGGCCCCTCCCCCCGCCCCAGGGAGACCCCGCTGCGAGCCATTCATCCCTCCGGCCCCTCCAAGTCGGGGTCCCAGGCAGCCGCGGACGCCTGTGAGCTGCCCGCGGGTGGCGCAGGGACCCCTGCCCCTCCCAGGCGGGGGCGCTCGCAGTCCCTCACCCACCTGAACACCCCCAGCACTGGCTGCCCAGCCCGCACAAATGGACCTCTGGCCCCCCAGGCCCTCCACGTCCGGGGTGATCTTCCGGAGCCCCCTGGTGACTCACAGGGCCCGCTCAGTCAGTGCTTCCGTGCCAACCACGCCCCGCCAAAGTGGGGCCACCCAGAAACCAAAGCCGCCTTGGAAGTGAGGTGCCTTCGCCAGGGCTGCCCAGGGTTCGTAGGCCCTGGTAGGGGATCCCCTGGGAGACCAGCCTTACCTGGGCATCTGCAGGCATTGGAGAAGCCCCTTCACCCTGACGATCTGTTGTTCCCTGCCTTCTCCCCTGATGGGCACGGGGACCACCCTTGAGATGTCCCTCTGGCCCTGTCTTAGCCACTTGAATCTGTGCCAACCCGGCTCTGCCACCTCCCCCGCCTTCCCGCCAAGAGCAGATTGCCTGCTGGGAGGTTCCTTCCCCCTCAGGCTGAGACTTCTGCTGAGGATTCAGCCTCCACGGAGTCTGGAGGCCACAGAGCTGTTTTCCAGGACTGTGTGTGACTGGGGGAACCCAAGGGCATCTGGGTGCTTCGTGGGTGGACGTTTTTATTTAAACGTTCGTGTATTTATTTCTGTCAGTGGCTCATCAAGGCCTTGCGCGGCACTTGCTTCCTCCCCTCTTAGGTAAAGGCCGTTGTTAGACCTGACTTGATTTAAATAAAAGTTAAATATGACAGCTAAAAAAATAATTAAAAATATGGAAAAAGAAAGACCAGGAAAATATCAACAACATAATAATCAACAACATGACAGTAAATGTGGCAATAATGACTGAAAACTGCATAAAATATAAGATTTTTGAAACATAGCAAATGGGCCAAAGAAAGAGATTTTAGATTACTATGTATCTAACATTTTTGTATAAATGTTACAAAGCAAAACTACTGGAAGTTCAAGAATAAATTATTGATTCCACAAATACTTTGGTGGACAGACTAAATAGGTTAGAGGGGAGGATGTAATACAGGTAGAAACAGACATTAGTGGAGAGGTGTCCAGTCTAGGTAGCTCAGCCCACACTCAAGCCTAGCTCCCACTCTGTCCTTGCCTTCATCTGCTATACAGCATGGGGGTTCTAAATACCCAGTCTCCCAATCTTCTTGCAATTGCAGTTTTGACCAATGAAGTAAAGGGGGGATTTGGTGGAGGGGCGGGCAGGTCTTCACTCCTGAGGAGACAAAGCCTCAAAATGAGGAAGACTTTTTCCCCTGCCCTTCTCTTTTGCTGCCTTTATTCTCTTATTGCAGAACAACATCTAAAGAAACAGTCATATTGGACCATCAGACCACAAGTATGAGAATATATAAGGACCTTTGTGCCAAGGATGGCACAGCAGACAAGCCAGCCCAGGTCCCTGACAAGAAAGCCGGGCAGCTGAACCAATGTCAGCAAGTGCTCTCTCCTGGCTTCTTGTTATACAAAAAAAAAATAAGCCTAACTCACATAAGCCTTTGAAAAATCAAAGTTTTATTCCAATTGTAGATTAGAATTAATAAATTAGAATTAACTTATTAATTAATAAATTAGAATAATTCTAATTTAAAATCAAGTTTTATTCTAATTGTAGTCAAGCATATACCTACCTTACACAGACAATAATAATAAAGGAGATAGTCAATCAGCAATACCAAAATTTAATTGACCCATCAAGAGAAAAAATATTGATTCCTCTGACTAAAAATTTAAACCTTTAAGTAAGTGATGCTAGGAATGAGAACTGGAGCATAACTACAGACATAAAAAGATGTTTATATATATACACACAAACATTTAAATGCATTATATATATGTCAGGCACAGGCCCACAGCTATTACCCCAGCTACTTGGGAGGCTGAGGCAGGAGAATCCCAAGTTCAAGGCCAACTTCAGAAACTTTTCAAAATGCTCTCTCAAAAAATAAAAAGGGCTGGGGATGTAGCTCGGTGGTAGAGCACCCCAGGGTTCAGCTGCCTGTGCTTCCAAAGAAAGAGTGGGGAGGAGTAAGAGGAGAAGGAGAAGGAGGAGAAAGGGATCATGATGAAGGAGAGGAAGATGATGACAAAAGAGGAGAAAAAGAAGACAAAGGAGGAGGTGGAGAAGATAATAATGAAGGATGAGAAGACGAAGGAGAAGGAGGACGAGAATAAGAAGGAGGAGAGGGAGTGATGGCAATGAAGGAGAAGGAGAAAGAGAAGGAAAAAAACCAAGGAGAAAATCTGAACGCATCCATAGTCTCAGAAGCAATTAGGAAGACAGGTGAGGATCTGCCCTTATAAAGGGCATTGAAGAACATATGGTTTTAGGAGTGCATGATAACAAATTGCCAAGAAAAGTGAAATTCTCAGGTCCTATACACTGTTCCAGAATTTAGGGGGGGAAACACAGTACTCAGTTCATTTAGAAAGGATAGTTTACCTTCAGTACTCACATTAGTCACAGAGAATGCCAGAAACAAAACAAAACAGGACGAAACACACTTGTAAACCCATGAGTGAATGCCAGTTACAGAGAACTTAAAATTCCTAAATTAAATATTAGCAAATATGACCTCATAATAGATCATGATCAAGTTGTGTTTAGTACAGACATGTAAAGATGTTATATTTAGGAAATTTATTAATGTCCTTTACTCCACTTTTGCAGTACGAGGGATGGAACCGAGGGCCTCACACATGCAAGCCTTCTACCACTGAGCTATGTTCACTGCCCCGCCAAGGCACAGCATCAAGGGCCCGACATTCATTAGTTCATCATGACCCTATAAAGCTGATCCATGGATCATCCAGGGCAGGGATAGGCACACTTTTCTGTAAAGGGTCAGATCATATTTTAGGTTTTCGAGGTCACAGCTACAAAACTTTGTCTTTTATAATGCATAAGCACTAAATACAATATGTAATAGAATCAATGTGGCTGTGTTCTAATAAAATGTAAAATTCACAGAACATGTGCCTGAAGAAGATCTTTTTTTTTTTTTTTTTTTTTTTTGCCAGTGCTGAGGATCAAACACAGGTTACATGTAATGATATTTTAAAATCGCTTATTTTAAAGCAGCTTACTTCATGAATAGATAATAGTTCTTATAAAGCAAATGGCATGTGTACTAGAAAGTTTTCGGAGACATGGAGTGTTTAAAAAGCTAATACTCTTAGGTATTTAACATATTCACCCAGCTATTGGTTTATAAGAATTTTTATTATATGCTCTTTTAATGGATGAAGGGATGAGTCAAGGTTGAATTAAAAAAGAAACTTAGAGAAATTAGGTGTCTGTCAGCATCCTTTAAATATTGCTTAAATCTATTTGGTTAAGGGAATACTATCTTTTTAAATTTTTAATTGGTGCATTATAATTACACATATTAGTGGAATTCCTCATGACATTCATACATTCATGTAATATAATTTGACCTTCCCCCAGTTCCTCCCCTTTCCCTTCCCTCCTCCCTTTCCCTGACCCCTTCCTCTATTCTATTGGTCTCCCTTCTTCTATTCTCAGGTCTCCCTGAGCTCTAAGGGAATACTTTCTGAACCCTCACTGAAGCTGTACCAGACACATGGTGGATGCCCAAGAGAGCAAGACATGGACTCTGCTCTTAGGTAGAGAGTAGACCACACACAAATAACTCCAGTGCAAGGCAGGAAGAAACAACACCCATAAAAGAATTAGAAAAAAATCAATTTTGAGACTTGGTAACGGAAAGGTTCATTTCAGGATCAGAAAGATCAGGAAAATCATGATTTAGGACATGGTAGTTCTGAAAGCCCAGAGGAGAGGGAGAAAGAGAGCCAATATGTGAGTTAAAAGTGTCTGCCTATTAACGAGACAGGAAAGATGACTTCGATTCACACAGGCCTCTCTAAACTGAGATGGGTATACAGGCAATGAAGAATGAGTAAGTGTTGCTGGAAGATCTCATCTGAGCAGTGATGGATCAGGGAGTGGAAGGCAAAACAAAAGGAAACCAGTTAGTAGCAATTCTACTTTTTCTGGCAACTTCCCTTCTGCTCCAACCTTGTGTTTTTTATATGATTGTCAATCACAGCTCCCTGAAACTGGTTACAGGGAAGAGTGTGCATCCCAAGTCTATCAGGCAGAGTGTGTGATTCTACCAGCCAGTGATCAATCTAGGGCTGGGCATGGGTTCCAATCTCACCAATGAGAACCTTTTCCTCCACTTGTCTATGGAGAAGGAGTCAGGAAAGTCCCTTTGCTCTCTGGTTGGGTGGGATCCATAACAACCAAAGGACATGTTCCCTACTATGTAGAGAAGCCCATGGGAATAAAGATGACAGGAGAGAGTGGGGAAACAAAACAAACAAACAAAAAAGTAGTGAAGATGGCAGGTTATTGTGGCCCCTCACAGAGAGAGGAGAGTGCCCATCCACTTTCTAGTTCCTGTGAGTATGAGAGCCAAAGGAATTCCTTTATTGATCTTAGGTCCTAAAGGACCTATGCATCCATGTGGTGAAAACCCTCTTTATTGACCTAATTGAAGCAAGTACCCATGCTGCCAAAAAGATAGGATGATACTCTATCAGTATGTTTTGTCACTCAGAAAGCTATGCAAAAAAATTATCAGCCAAGGGCTGGGGATGTAGCTCAGTTGGTAGAGTGCTTGCCTCACAAGCACAAGGCCCTGAGTTCAATCCCCAACCCCGCAAAAAAATAAATAAATAAAAATTATCAGCCAAGGAGCAGAGTGAAGGAAAAATCAGAAACTTAGAGCTAGAGGCCAGGGCGATGGCTGGTGTACTCTCCACCCTTCCCTGACTGGAACCACCATCCTGGACCCTCAATCCAGTCAACTCAGTCTCTTCTTAAAAGCCTCCCCATCTGCCATATTGGAGTCCCTCATCCCTCTCCCACTCCCTCTAAGTGAGTGACTGCCTGCCATCCAGGGGACATGTGGGAGGTGGATATTCTTCCCTGGAGGGTCACCAGCATACGTCCCTGAACTACATCTCCAGTTCTCTTTCTTTTGAGACAGGGTCTCACTAGGTTGCCCAAGCCGACCTCAAACTTGCAATCCTCCTGCCTCGATATCTGGTGTCACTGAGATTACAGGTGTACAACACCATGCCTGGCTAAGATGTGCATTTTTAAAAGATAGATCAGTAGTCATGTGGGAGGTTATCTGAAAGAGGGAACAGACCAAAGGCAGGGAGACCAGTTAGGAGATTCCTGCTATAATCCATGCAGAGGGGATGGTGGATGGGTGGAAGCAGAGGGGACCAATGGGTCTCTGGCAGTGGGATGCACTTTCTCCACTGCATCATCTGCCCAGGGACCTCTGCTTCTGCTTCCTGGGGGAGGATGCTGGTTCACTTGCTGGCCTGGGAGATCCAGAACACAGGGGTTGGTCACCTTCTGCATCTTCAACTTGGCTGTAGGACAGAGTTGTCTTTTGAAAGTTTGACAGTCATACATCAGACCAATTTATCTAAAACCATTTTACCAAGCCAGATATGACAATGCACACCTCTAATCCCAGGAACTCTGGAGGTTGAAGTAGGAGGATTGCAAGTTTGAGGTCAGCCTCAGCAACCTAGCAAGGCCCTAAGCAACTTAGTAAGACCCTGTCTGAAAATAAGAAGGACTGGTGATGTGGCTTAATGGTTAAGCACCCCTGAGTTTAATCCCTGGTACCAAAATATAAAATAAAACCATTTTACCTAATGCCCATTCTAACCTCCAATCTCCTTTTTAGTAGTTTTTTTTTTCTTTGTCTTTTTCAGTGTCCAATTTTGTTGTTCTGTTTTTACCAACTTATCTCAGTCACAGAATTTTAAATCAGTTTTTGAAAGAGACAATTAAGGACATTTTTGACGTAATTTTATATTTCTAATGATTGATTTTACAGTATCTCATGATTGAAGAAAGTTTGGGTTTTTGTTTTTTTTCCTTTTGGGTAACACCCACTGCCATAAAAATGCCATTTCATTTGCATTTTGTATAAATTTTAACAAACTTTAGCTAGTTTTCCCTAAGATGTATCTTTAAATTTTAGTTTTTATTTTTAGGATCTCAGAAGAGTGCCAGTTTAATTTTTTTGTTTTTTGGGATTTTTGTTTTTGTTTTTGTTTGTTTCTGTCACCTGATTTTAGGCTAACTTACTTTAGAAACATGGTTTTTGGAATGCCTGGTTGGGCATGGAATCAGACTTACCATGTATACAGAGTCTAAAGGCTACCTTCTGGGATTTTCCTGAGTGGAATTTGATTTCCGCTGTATATAGTCCACTCATTTCCATGGTGAGATTCAAAATGTCCAAAAAATACCTCTCAGTCAGATGGAATCTGTGCTTATATTTGTCTTCAAGTTCATACCACTCAGGAACAGGGGTTTTAGGCTTCCAAGACACCAGAAACTGCTTTCTCTCATCCTCAGAATTCCAGTTCCACTCTATCTCTCGGACGTCAGGGCTCAAAGAGTAGTTCAAGGGCAATTGAACAGATTCCCCCACAGCCCTGTTCAATGTGCAGGAAAAGCTGGGGTCTTTGACAGTCTGGAAACCTGGTGAAGGAAGAGCTGAGATTAGCAAAAGAAAGGAGTGGAGCGAACAGTGTCACATGGATATTTACAGAGAAGGAACCAAAGCTGCAGAGGAACTCGCTGGGGTGTTGATCTTGCCTAGAATGTGACAGTTTTGATTCCAGCACGTGTCTGTCACCCTCCTGGACTCCGGCTCTTTCCTTCTCTTGCTGGGGTGCAAGGATGAACAAGCAGGGCAGATCTCTTTTCCCATGGAGCTTCTATTTTAATAAATGAGACTGTTGAAAAAGGCAAATTTGTACCCAACAAAGTCCTTGGTCTAATTCAAGGAAAAGGAAACTGACAACATCAAAGTTGATAAATCCAACATTTCCATTTGCCTATATGTATTGGAAGAAAATTATTTTGGCTTTCTCTGCTGCCAACATTTTTCCTCAACCCACTGCAATGTAGTCTCTGGTCTAATAGCCCTCTGAAATTGCCCTTGATTAGGTCACTAGTAAACCCTTATTTATCAGTCCAGTTTTCAGTACTCCGTCCTATTTTTGTGGCATTTGACATGTGACTAGTTGTCTCTCTGAAAGCTCCACTTGTTTGGTACAAATGTTTACCATTTTGGGCTCTCAGCTCAAGTTCATTCAAAAAATATTTAATGCACTATGCACAGTTGAGGCTGCTGGGGTGCAAGGATGAACAAGCAGGGCAGATCTCTTTTCCAGTGGAGATTCTATTTGAATAAATGAGACTGTTGAAAAAGGCAAATAAAAGCAAAAATGATTTCACATCATTTTAAGTGCAATGAAGAAAATTTTAAAGATGCAGCACAGACCTCTTGCCTAGCACTGGAATTTTTCAAAAATGTGAGAATTTTCTGCCTGAAAAGTCAGAGCCTATCTCCTGCTACAGAAGCTTAAAATGCCAGATCCTCTCTCCCAGCGTCCTTCACAGATAGGACAGCACATAACCTAGGCTCCTCTAGTCAAATGTGCCAATCCCAGACTTTCAAATGCAAGCTAGTCACATTAAAAGAGGAAGACCACAAGCTCTGTACTGCAGATGGTGAAACCCATGGCAGCAGTCACCTCCAGTTGCCTATGGCAATGGTGGCCACTGTTCTGGAGCAGGGCAAGTGTCCAGGTCTATGGCATTGGCGTGTGAGCTGTGAAGTAAATCTCAGCCAGGAGGGACAGGCCAACTTCTACTGGACCAGCTCTGATGGCGTGACTCAGGATGTGGTCCCTGGATGAGTAGTTTCAAAGGTTAGTCATTGAACCCCTCAAAGATCTGCAGACACTTGCTATTCTTTAATGCACATTTCCAATTAGTCCATTGACTTCTGTTGTTTGTAACCAAGAACTGTGATTGGCACTTAGGATAATGTAATAGAATAATGGTGGTGTGGCTGAGGTGTGGAGTGGGAGTTATTTATCAAGAAGGCCCCTAGGAAGAGTTAATTACACAATATCCTGAATGATGATAGGGAGTGTTCCAGGCAGAGGAAAGAGTGTTTGCAAAGGTTCTAACACAGAATTGAGCTTGGCCTATACATGGGATGGAAGGAATAGCCATGGCTAGAGCCACCCCAATGTACCCCAGCACTAGGATGGCTCCCATAAACCAAGAAACCAGGGCTTTTCAAACTCCAAGCCCAATCTCACGAACCCCAGCATCAGGCCAGCCTACTCAAGGACTCATGCAGCCAATTCACACATGGGCCCTACCAGATGACCTGCCCAGAACTCTGGACCAGATGACTGTTTAAGGACTTTCCTTGCTGAAGCTAGTCTGTGAAAAACTGGACCGACTACAAGCCTACTTCTTCAAATGTGAAGACTCCAATGCATGGCCACAAGGATCATGAACATCAATAAAGGGAATTAAGGGGAAAAAACAAAGCACAAATAACAGATCCTAAACAAATTGAGATTTAGAAACTACCTAACAAATAATTAAAGTAATCATCTTAAAGAATTTCAGTGAGCTTTAAGAAAACACAGATAGCTGGGCATGGTGGTTCACACCTGTAATCCCAGAAACTCAGGAGACTGAGACAGGAGGATTGAAAGTTCAAAGCCAGTCTCAAAACTTAGCAAGGTCCTAAGCTACTAGCAATACCGTGCCTCGATTAAGAAATAGAAAAAAGGGGAGGGAATGTAGTCCAGTGTTAAGCACCTCTGGGTTCCATCCCTGGTACCAAAAGAGAGAGAGAGAGAGAACACAGATAGATAGACAGATAACTAACAAAATTTCAGAGACTGACAGAGATATAGAAACCATTTAAAAAAAAAACTGAGATTACCACCAAGGAACTAATATATGCATTATGAATGCCCCAAAGGAGCAGAGAAAAAGAAAGGAGGAATAGCTTACTTAAAGAAATAACTTCTCAGTATATATCCAAAGGATTTAAAACCAACATACTACAGTGACACAGCAACATCAATGTTTACATCAGCTCAATTCACAACAGCCAACCAAGGTGCCCTTCAACAGATGAAAAGATTAAAAAAAAAAAGTGGTATATATACACAGTTGAGTATTAGCCATAAAGAAGAATGACTTTATGATGTTTGCCAATAAATGGATGGATCTGGAAACTATCATGCTAAAATAAGCCAGTCCTAAAAAGCCAAAGGCTGAGTGTTTTCTCAGATATGTGGAAGCTAACACACAAGAAAGGGCAACAGGGGTTAAAAAAAAGAAGAAGAAGAATAGAAGTTCAATGGAGTAGACAAAGGGGAACTAAGGGGGGAAAGGAGGAAAGATGGGATACGGAAAGACAGTGAAATAAATCTGATATAACATTCCTACATACACATATAAATACACCACAGTGAATCTCACCATTGCGTACATTTACAAGAAAATTATTTTTTAAAAATAACTATAGGTAAATGGCAGAAAGATCAGTAGAGTAGAGGGAGGGGAGCAGGGGAAGAAGAAAGAAAGATACTGGGAACGGAATTAGAACATGATATATTCCATGCCTTTATAATTATAAAATGGATTCTACTGTTATGTATAACTAAAAAGACCAACAAAAGTAAAATTAAAATTAAAAAAAGAAATAATGACAGAAGAACTTCCCAAATCTGGAGAGAAAATTAAACATCCAAAATCATGAAACCCAAAGAACTCCAAGTAGATTAAGTACAGATTTTCAGTGAGACATATTATAATTAAAGTCTCAAAAGTCAAAAACAAAAGAGAATTTTGAAAGCAATAAGAGAAAAGAAAATTGTCACATAAAAAGGAAAATCCATAAGAATATCAATTTTTTTAGCAGAAATCTTGCAAGTCAGGAAAGACTAGAAGGATATATTCAAAGTGGGGAGTAACAAGAGTACTATACCTGGCAAGTTTATGCTTCAGAAAACAAAGAAGAGAAATAAGGAAGAGAGAAGGATGATTGAAGACAAACAAAGCTGTAAGAATTCATCACCACTAGACATGCTTCATAAGAAAGTTCTTCAAGTTGAAACGAAAGAATACTAACTAACATAAAAACATAAAACTCATCGTAAGGGCAAAAATAGTCAAATTCAGAATACTCTAATACTATAAAGTTGGTGTATAAATCATGTTTTATTCTATGATTAAATTGAAAATTATTAAAAATAACTATACAATAATTTCTTAGAGGATACACAAATACATAAAAGATGTAAAACTGCCACATCAGTAACATAAAATGTGGGAAGAGGAAAAGTTACAGTATAGAACTATTGTATGTGGTCAAAAATGAGTTGCTCTCAGCTAAACACTGTTTCAAATTAAAGTGGTTTTAAGTAACACTCATGGAAAAGACAAAGAAAAAAACCTGTAGCAAAATCACAAAAGAGAAAGGAATCAAAGCATATCACTACCAAGAAAATCATCAAATCACAAAGGAAGATGGTAATAACAGAAGAAAAAATTACCTACAAAACAGAAAACTAACTAGCAGAATGACTGCACTAAGTTTTTATCGATCAATAATTACTTTAAATGTAAAAGTATAGTCCAATAAAAAGACAGAGGGTGGTTGAATGGATAAATAAACTAAATTCAACCAGATGCACCTTACAGGAGACTCATTTTAGCTTTAAGGACACTTATAAGCTGAAAGTGAAGGGATGGAAAAAAGATATTCTGTGGAAATAAAAGCTAAAAAGAGCAGGTGTGGCTATACATATATCAAACAAATAGACTTTGCATCAATCATAAGAGATGGTTATATAATGATAAAGGGAACAATCCATCAAGAGGGCATAATAATTATAAATACATATCCAGCATCAGAAAACTTAAATATAGAAGGCTGTGGATGTAGGTCAGTGGCAGAACACCTTGGTGGTGTGCATGAGGCCCTGGGTTCAATCCCCAGCACTAGGAAGGAAGGAAGGAAGGAAGGAAGGAAGGAAGGAAGGAAGGAAGGAGAGAAAGAGAGAGAGAGAGAAAGAAAGAAAGAAAGAAAGAAAGAAAGGAAGGAAGGAAAGAAAGAAAAAGAAAGACAAGAAAAATAATGAAATCTAAATATGTAAAGCAACTGCTTACAAAACTGAAGGGAGAAATACCAATACCAATAGTAAGGAACTTTACTCTTAATATTCCATTTTGGGGATTCTGCCATTGGGTCCCCTTCTAACACCTGGGAGAAGTCTGCATTTACTTTTCTTTAGTAAGGTTTAATTTCACTCTACATTTTCCTCGGCATGCTTCTCCAGCGATATACTTCAACACCTGAGGAAGTAGGACTAGTCACCGGATCCAAGATGGCGGAGTACAGGGTGACTGCATCTCCAGTCGCTCCAGAACCCAGGATTCAGGAAGGGGAGGCATTGAGAGACTCAGACTAAAATAGAACCACAGGAGCCAGCCACAAGTCCCCAAACCAGCAGAGACCTCCAACCCACAAGCAGCCTCTGGGACCAGGGCAGGGCAGCCAGAGACCTCTCCAGGAGGACCTGTCCACTCCAGCCGCAGGCTTTTTCCATGGGGCAATCCAAGATGGCGGACGAAAGGATGACTACATCTCCAGTCACTCCAGAACCCATGATTCAAGAAGGGGAGACATTGAGACACTCAGACTAAAATATAGCCACGGGGTGAGTCTACCCACCCAGTGAAGCTCGGCCCGAGCAGCAGACCCAGATTCGGGCAGCTTATTAGAGTAGGGCAGGGCAGCTAGAGTCTTCTCCAGGCAGCCCTGGGCACTTCGGCGGTGGTCTCCTCCCACACAGCCAGCTTCTCGGAGCAGGCCCCCCAGTGAGAGCCTTTCCACACAGAGCCAGCTCCAAACCCTGGAACCAGTAGCGGGATAGGGGCAGCTTTCTTCGGAAGCACTGCATTATTAAGTTACTCCAAGACTTCAGGCTACTGAAGACTGGGAGGTGATACACTGGAAATCTACAGGGACACTATAAGCCAATAGAGGAAATCTGCAATATCATAGAGTCCCACTGACATCTGACCAATATGAGAAAACAAGGGAAGAAAATGTCCCAAACAAACCTAGATACTATATCAATAAGACCCAATGACAGCACAGCAGAAGAAATGTCAGAAAGGGAGTTCAGAATGTACATAATTAAAACAATCAAGGAAGCAAATGAGGAGATGAAAGAACAAATGCAGGCATTGAAGGAGGAGATGAAAGAGCAAATGCAGGCATTAAATGATCACACCAATCAACCGTTAAAAGAGCAAATATGGGAAGAAAGAGATCATTTCAATAAAGAGTTAGAGATATGGAAAAAAAACAGAAATCCTTGAAATGAAGGAAACAATAAACCAAGTTAAAAACTCCATAGAAAGCATAACCAATAAGACAGAACACCTGGAAGACAGAACCTCAGATATTGAAGACAAAATATTTAATCTTGAAAACAAAGTTGACCAAACAGAAAAGATGGTAAGAAATCATGAACAGAATCTACAAGAATTATGGGATATCATGAAAAGGACAAATTTAAGAATTATTGGGATTGAGGAAGGCTTAGAGAAACAAACCAAAGGAATAAACAATCTATTCAATGAAATAATATCAGAAAATTTCCCAAATCTGAAGAATGAAATGGAAAACCAAGTACAAGAGGCTTATAGGACTCCAAATATACAAAATTGCAACAGACCCACACCAAGGCACATTATTATGAAAATACCTAACATACAAAATAAAGACAAAATTTTAAAGGCCAGGAGAGAAAAGAATCAAATTACAATCAGAGGGAAACCAATAAGAATATCAGCAGATTTTTCAATCCAGACCCTAAAAGCTAGAAGGGCCTGGAACAACATTTTTCAAGCCCTGAAAGAAAATGGAAGCCAACCAAGAATCTTATACCCAGCAAAACTTACTTTCAGATTTGACGATGAAATAAGATCCTTCCATGATAAACAAAAGCTAAAGGAATTTACAAAAAGAAAGCCGACATTACAGAACACTCTCACCAAAATATTCCATGAGGAAAAGATGAAAAACAATGATGCAAATCAGTAACGGGAGGAACTAGCCTAAAGGAATAGCCAAATAAAGGAGAAACCAAATCACATCAAAAAACAAAAATGAGTCAAATGACTGGGAATACAAATCATATCTCAATAATAACCCTGAATGTTAATGGCCTGAACTCATCAATCAAAAGACATAGACTGGCAGATTGGATTAAAAAGAAAAATCCAACAATATGCTGCCTGCAAGAGACTCATCTCATAGAAAGAGATACCCATAGACTAAAGGTGAAAGGATAGGAAAAAACATACCATGCACACGGACACAGCAAAAAAGCTGGAGTATCCATCCTCATTTTCGATAATGTGGACTTCAAGCCAAAACTAGTCAGAAGGGATACAGAAGGACATTACATACTGCTTAAGGGAAGCATAAATCAGCAAGATATAACAATCATAAATATCTATGCCCCGAACATTGGCTCATCCATGTACGTCAAACAAATCCTTCTCAATTCCAGAAATCAAATAGACCACAACACAATAATACTAGGCGATTTTAACACACCTCTCTCACCACTGGACAGATCTTCCAGACAAAAATTGAACAAAGAAACCATAGATCTCAATAACACAATCAACAATTTAGACTTAACCAACTTATATAGAATATACCATACAACAAAGAACAAATACACTTTCTTCTCAACAGCACATGGATCCTTCTCTAAAATAGACCATGTTTTATGCCAAAAAGCTACTGTTAGCAAATACAAGAAGAGATACTACCTTATATTCTATCAGATCATAATGGATTGAAATTAGAAATAAATGACAGAATAAAAAACAGAAATTTCTCCAATACCTGGAGATTAAATAATACACTATTATATGATGAATGGATAACAGAAGACATCAGGAGGGAAATAAAAAAATTCTTAGAAGTAAACGAGAGCAAAGACACATATCAAAACCTCTGGGACACTATGAAAGAAGTACTTAGAGGAAGATTTATTTCATGGGGTGCATTCAACAAAAGAAGTAGAAATCAACAAATAAACGACTTAACACTACAGCTCAAAGCCCTAGAAAAAGAAGAACAGACCAACACCAAAAGTAGTAGAAAACAGGAAATAGTTAAAATCAGAGCCAAAATCAACGAAACTGAAACAAAAGAAACAATCGGAAAAATTAACAAAATAAATAGTTGGTTCTTTGAAAAAATAAACAAAATTGATAAACCCTTAGCCACACTAACAAAGAGAAAGAGGGAGAAAACTCAAATTACTAAAATTCGGAATTAACAAGGAAATATCACAACAGACGTGAGTGAAATACAAAACATAATTAGAAGCTATTTTAAAAATCTATACTCCAACAAAACAGAAAACCTCGAAGACATCAACAAGTTTCTAGAGACATATGAATTACCTAAACTGAACGAGAGGACATACACAACTTAAATAAATCAATTTCAAGCAATGAAATAGAAGAAGTCATCAAAAGCCTACCAACAAAGAAAAGTCCGGGACCAGATGGGTTCTCAGCCGAGTTCTACAAAACCTTTAAAGAAGAGCTCATTCCAATACTCCTCAAAGTATTCCATGAAATAGAAGAGGAGGGAACCCTCCCAAACTCATTCTATGAAGCCAATATCACCCTGATACCTAAACCAGACAGAGACACTACGAGGAAAGAAAATTTCAGACCAATATCCTTAATGAACATCAATGCAAAAATTCTCAACAAAATTTTAGCAAATCGCATACAAAAATATATTAAAAAGATAGTGCACCACGATCAAGTGGGTTTTATCCCAGGGATGCAAGGTTGGTTCAACATGCAGAAATCAATAAATGTCATTCACCATATCAACAGACTAAAAGTTAAAAATCACATGATTATTTCAATAGATGCAGAAAAAGCATTCGATAAAATACAGCATCCCTCCATGCTCAAAACACTAGAAAAAATTGGGGTAGTGGGAACATTCCTTAACATTGTAAAGGCCATCTACACTAAGCCCATGGCCAAACCTATTCAATGAAATAATATCAGAAAATTTCCCAAACCTGAAGAATGAAATGGAAAATCAAATACAAGAGGCTTACAGAACACCAAATGCACAGAATCACAACAGATCCACACCAAGGCACATTATAATGAAAATGCCTAACATTCAAAATAAAGATAGGATTTTGAAGGCCGTGAGAGAAAAGCATCAGATTACAATAGGGGGAAACGAATACGGACAGCAGCCGACTTCTCAACCCAGACTCTAAAAGCTAAAAGGGCCTGGAACAACATATTTCAAGCTCTGAAAGAACATGGTTGCAAACCAAGAATCCTATACCCAGCAAAACTAACCTTCAGATTGGAAGATGAAATAAAATCCTTCCATGATAAACAAAAGTTAAAAGAATTTACAAATACAAAGCCTGCACTATAGAATGTTCTCAACAAAATATTCCATGAGGAGGAAATGAAAAACAACAATGTAGATCAGCAAAGGGAGGAACTACCTTAAAGAAAAACCACTCAAAGGAGAAAACAAGCCAACTTAAAAACCAAAAATAAGCCCAAATGACTGGGAATACGAATCATATCTCAATAATAACCCTGAACGTTAATGGCCTAAACTCATCAATCAAAAGACATAGACTGGCAGAATGGATTAAAAAGAAAGACCCAACAATATGCTGCCTGCAAGAGACTCATCTCATAGAAAAAGACATCCACAGACTAAAGGTGAAAGGATGGGAAAAAACCTACCACGCACATGGACTCAGTAAAAAAGTGGGAGTTTCCATCCTTATATCAGATAAAGTGGACTTCAAGCCAAAGTTAGTCAGAAGGGATAAAGAAGGACATTTCATATTGCTTAAGGGAACCACAAATCAGGAAGATGTAATAATTGTAAATATTTATGCCCCAAACAATGGTGCATCCCTGTACATCAAACAAATCCTTCTCAATTTCAGGAATCACATAGACCACAACACAATAATTCTGGGTGACTTTAACACACCACTGTCACCACTGGATAGATCTTCCAAACAAAAACCAAACAAAGAAACCATAGAACTCAATAACACAATCAACTACCTAGACTTAATAGACATATATAGACTATTCCATCCATCAATGAGTGAATTCACCTTTTTCTCAGCAGCACATGGAAACTTCTCGAAAATAGTCCATATGTTATGCCACAAAGCAGCTCTTAGGAAATGCAAAAAAATAGAGATACTGCCTTGTGTACTATCATATCATAATGGAATGAAATTAGGAATCAATGACAAAATAAAAAACACAAATTACTCCAGCACCTGGAGACCAAATAATATGCTATTGAATGAAACATGGATAACAGAAAACATCAGGAAAGAGATAAAAAAATTCTTAGAGGTCAATGAGAATGATGATACTACATATCAAAATATGGGACACTATGAAAGCGGTACTAAGAAGAAAATTCATTGTATGGAGTGCATTCAAGAAAAGAATGAAAAGTCAACAATGAAATGACCTAACATTACAGCTCAAAGCCCTAGAAAAAGAAGAACAGAATAACAGCAGAAGTAGTAGAAGACAGGAAATAATTAAAATCAGAGCTAAAATCCATGAAATTGAAACAAAAGAAACAATTCAAAAAATTGACTAAACAAAAAGTTTGTTCTTTGAGAAAGTAAACAAAATAGACAAACCCTTAGCCACACTAACAAAGAGAAGGAGAGAGAAGACTCAAATTACTAAAATTCGTGATGAAAAAGGAAATATCACGACAGACACCACTGAGATACAGAACATAATGAGAAGCTACTTTGAAAATCTGTATTTCAACAAAATAGAAACGACCAAAGACACTGACAAATTTCTAGAGACAGATACTCCTCCCAAACTGAACCAGGAGGACATACACAATTTAAACAGATCAATATCAAGCAATGAAATAGAAGAAGCCATTAAAAACCTACCATCCGAGAAAAGCCAAGGATCAGATGGATTCTCAGCCAAGTTCTTAAGACCTTCAAAGAGAGGGCTAGGGTGTGAGCTTAGCTGGTAGAGTGCTTGCCTTCCAAGCACAAGGCCCTGAGTTCCATCCCCAGTACACACACACACACACACACACACACACACACACACACAAAAAGACCTTCAAAGAACAACTCATTCCAATACGTCTCAAAGTATTCCAGGAAATAGAAAAGGAGGGTGCCCTACCAAACTCATTCTATGAAGCTAATATCACCCTCATACCCAAACCAGGAAAAGACACGTCAATGAAAGAAAATTTTAGACCAATATCCTTGATGAATTTAGATGCAAAGATCCTTAACAAAGTACTGGCAAACCATATCCAAAAACATATTAAGAAAATTGTGGAGGGAGGTTTCAAGATGGCGGCCTAGAGGGTGGCTGCATTTCATGTTGCTCCAGGACTCAGGATTCAAAAGAGGAGATATTGAGACACTTGGGACCAACTCAAAGCAGCCGGGTGACTCTCACCCATTGGGAAGGCGTCCTGGATGGGACGGTGGTCCCGGAACGCAGGAAACTTTGTGAAGTAGAGCTGCCGGCGAGACGCCCCTCCCCCCGCTCGAGCAGTGAACTCGGACAACTGGAAGCGCCGTAAAGGAGGCCGCTCGGCACAGCGCTGGGACTTGGAGCCACCACTGAGGCTCCGGCAGCTGCCCAGGGGAGGAGTGGCGAGGATAGCTGTGTGGACTCAGAACACCGGGGCCTGCCCTGAGGAGGAAGAGGAGGAATGTGGCCACTTGGATTCGCAGTGACTGCACCAGAGCTACGGGCGGTTGCCAGAGGAGAAGCTGCGCGGCGAGCTGTTTGGACTCTAAGCGACCGCTTCTGAACACCGGGGCCTGCCCTGAGGACGAAGAGGAGGAGGAGCGTGGCCGCTTGGATTCGGGGTGACTACACCAGAGCTACAGGCGGTTGCCAGAGGAGGGGCTGCGTGGCGAGCTGTTTGGACTCGGACCACTTCTGAACACCGAGGCCTGCCCGGAAGAGTGGGACGAGGAGGAGGAGGAGCGCGGCAGGTCATTTGGACTCGCAGTGACTGCATTGGCACTCCGGGCGGCTGCTCAAAGGAGAAGGCGAGTGGTGAATTGTTTGGACATAAAGTGACAGCTCCTGAACGCAGGGGGGCTGCCTGGAGGAGAAGCGTGGTGGGTCGCTTGGTCTTGAGTGGCCGCGCCAGGGCTCCGGGCGGTTGCCCGGGGGACCCGTGCAGCGGGTCACGTGGATTCAGAGCCACTCGGAGCGGCCACTCCTGAACACCCGGGGGGTTATCTGGAGAAGGAGGAGGAACGGGGAGGGTCACTTCGATTTGGAGTGATTGATTGCCCAGGGCTACGGGTGGTTGGTGGGAGGAGGAGGCACGCAGTGAGTTTCTTGGATTCCTAGTGACCGCACCGGAATACTGGGCGGCGGTCTGGAGGAAGAGGCGTGTGGCGGGTCTCTGGGACTCAGAGCGATTGTACGGGGCCCCAGGTGGCTGCTCAGAGGAGGGGCCGCATAGCCAGGCGATTAGGTGCAGAGCAGGGTCCCAGGACCTAGGAGGCTTCTTGGTGGAAGAGCCGCACAGAGACAGGCTTAGGGCGGAGCGAAGGTTCCAGACCTGCAGGCAGATTCTCTGAGGAGGGGCAACCTAAGGAGACTCATCTGCGAAGGGTGAGGCTCCCAGGCCCAGGAGGTAGGGCCGGGCCCCTGGGAACTTTGCAGAGGAAGGCAGCCCAGCCCAGGCGGTAGCTGTAAATTGAGGGGAACCTCTAGGAAGGAACTGACCAGTGAGACCTCCCCACCGGGTGAGTCTTCCCTGCCAGGTGAGGTTTCCCCACAAGGACGGTAAAACCAGAGACTCAGGCCCAAATAGGCCTTGCCTCAGCCCGCAGCCTAGGTCCCCTTTGGATGACCATTGGTTAACAAGTGGAGGCACCTCTGCCCACTAGCAGGGATTATACCCCACCTGAAGGCCACCACTCCTAGAGAGGCAGCTTCCTTGTGTTGCACCGCATTATCAACTTCCTCTAAGACTTCAGCCTACTGAAGGCTAAGGGGGGATATGTATAGAAATCTCCAGGGACATTGGTAGTCAATAGAGGAAATCTGCAATATCTCAGCGGTCCACTGAAACCTGAACAGTATGAGAAAACAAGGAAAGAAAATGCTGCAAACAAATCTAGATGTTACATCAATAAAACCCAATGACAGCATGGCAGAAGAAATGACAGAAAAGGAGTTCAGAATGTACATAATTAAAATGATCAGAGAAGCAAACGATGAGATGAAAGAGCAAATGCAAGCATTGAATGATCGCACCAATCGACAATTAAAAGAGCAAATACAGGAAGCAAAAGATCATTTCAATAAAGAGTTAGAGATATTGAAAAAAAAAACAAACAGAAATCCTTGACATGAAGGAAACAATAAACCAAATTAAGAACTCCATAGAAAGCATATCCAATAGGACAGAACACCTGGAAGACAGAACCTCAGACATTGAAGACAAAATATTTAACCTTGAAAACAAAGTTGAACAAACAGAGAATATGGTAAGAAATCATGAACAGAATCTACAAGAACTATGGGATATCATGAAAAGGCCAAATTTAAGAATTATTGGGATTGAGGAAGGCCTAGAGAAACAAGCCAAAGGAATGAACAATTTATTCAATGAATTATTATCAGAAAATTTCCCAAATCTGAAGAATGAAATGGAAAATCAAGTACAAGAGGCTTACAGGACTCCAAATACACAAAATTACAACAGACCCACACCAAGGCATATTATAATGAAAATACCTAACATACAAAATAAAGACAGAATTTTAAAGGCTGTGAGAGAAAAGAACCAAATTACATTCAGGGGGAAACCAATACGGATATCAGCAGATTTTTCAATCCAGACCCTAAAAGCTAGAAGGGCCTGGAACAACATTTACCAAGCCCTGAAAGAAAATGGATGCCAACCAAGAATCTTATACCCAGCAAAACTTACCTTCAAATTTGACGATGAAATAAAATCCTTCCATGATAAACAAAAGCTAAAAGAATTTACAAAAAGAAAGCCAGCATTTCAGAACATTCTCAGCAAAATATTCCATGAGGAAGAGATGAAAAACAAAGAAGCAAATCAGCAAAGGAAGGAATTATCCTAAAGGAATTGTCAAATAAAGGAGGAAACAAGTCGTGTCAAAAAAATAAATAAATAAAATTTAAAAAATGAACCAAATGACCGGGACACCAAATCATATCTCTATAATAACCCTGAATGTTAATGGCCTGAATTCATCAATCAAAAGACATAGACTGGCAGATTGAATTAAAAAGAAAGATCCAACAATATGTTGCCTGCAAGAGACTCACCTCATAGAAAAAGATACCCATAGACTAAAGGTGAAAGGATGGGGAAAAACATACCATGCACATGGACTCAGCAAAAAAGCTGGAGTATCCATCCTCATTTCCGATAATGTGGACTTCAAGCCAAAGATAGTCAGAAGGGATAAAGAAGGTCATTTCATACTGCTTAAGGGAAGCATAAATCAGCAAGACATAACAATCATAAACATCTATGCCCCAAACAGTGGCTCATCCATGTATGTCAAACAAATCCTTCTCAATTTCAGAAACCAAATAGACCATAACACAATAATACTAGGTGATTTTAACACGCCTCTCTCACCACTGGA
Organism: Sciurus vulgaris; assembly: GCF_902686455.1. Classification (NCBI taxonomy): domain Eukaryota; kingdom Metazoa; phylum Chordata; class Mammalia; order Rodentia; family Sciuridae; genus Sciurus; species Sciurus vulgaris. The sequence goes on along the minus strand of NC_136461.1, from coordinate 118,099,681 downwards.
CAGATCTTCCAGACAAAAATTGAACAAAGAAACCATAGATCTCAATAACACAATCAATAATCTAGACTTAACGGACATTTATAGAATATACCATCCATCCAAGAGTGAATACACTTTCTTCTCAGCAGCACATGGATCCTTCTCTAAAATAGACCATATATTATGCCACAAAGCTAATGTTAGCAAATACAAGAAGATAGAGACACTAGCATGTATTCTATCAGATCATAATGGATTGAAGTTAGAAATAAATGAAAGAGTAAAACACAGAAACTATTCCAACATCTGGAGATTAAACAATATGCTATTATACGATGAATGGATAACAGAAGATATTAGGAAGGAAATTAAAAAATTCTTAGAGGTAAATGAGAACAAAGAAACATCATATCAAAATCTCTGGGACACTATGAAAGCAGTACTTAGAGGGAAATTTATTTCATGGAGCGCATTTAATAAAAGAAGTAAAACTCAACAAATAAACGACCTAACACTACAGCTCAAAGCCCTAGAAAAAGAAGAACAGAACAGCACCAAAAGTAGTAGAAGACAGGAAATAGTTAAACTCAGAGCTGAAATCAATGAAATTGAAACAAAAGAAACAATACAAAAAATTGACAAAATAGTTGGTTCTTCGAAAAAATAAACAAAATTGATAAACCTTTAGCCACACTAACAAAGAGAAGACGAGAGAAAACCCAAATCACTAAAATTTGGAATGAACAAGGAAATATCACAACAGACAGGATTGAAATGCAAAACATAATTAGAACCTATTTTGAAAATCTATACTCCAACAAAATAGAAAAAATTTCGAAGACATCAACAGATTTCTAGAGACATATGAATTGCCTAAACTGAACGAGGAGGACATAAACAATTTAAATAGACCAAATTCAAGTACTGAAATAGAAGAAGTCATCAAAAGCCTACCAACAAAGAAAAGTCCAGGACCAGATGGGTTCTCAGCCGAGTTCTACAAAACCTTTAAAGAAGAGCTCATTCCAATACTCCTCAAAGTATTCCATAAAATAGAAGAGGAGGGAACCCTCCCAAACTCATTCTATGAAGCCAATATCACACTGATACCTAAACCAGACAGAGACTCATCAAGGAAAGAAAATTTCAGACCAATATCCTTAATGAACATCGACACAAAAATTCTCAACAAAATTTTAGCAAATCGCATACAAAAACATATTAAAAAGATAGTGCACCATGACCAAGTGAGTTTCATCCCAGGGATGCAAGGTTGGTTCAACATAAGGAAATCAATAAACGTAATTCACCATATTAATAGACTTAAAGTCAAGAATCGCATGATTATTTCAATAGATGCAGAAAAAGCATTTGATAAAATACAGTACCCCTTCATGCTCAAAACACTAGAAAAAATAGGGATAGTGGGAACATTCCTTAACATTGTAAAGGCCATTTATGCTAAGCCCATGGCTAATATCATTCTAAATGGTGAAGAACTGAAAGCATTCCCCCTAAAAACTGGAACAAGGCAGGGATGCCCTCTTTCACCACTTCTATTCAACATCGTTCTTGAGACTCTGGCCAGAGCAATTAGACAAACCAAAGAAATTAAAGGGATACAAATTGGAAAAGAAGAACTCAAACTATCCCTGTTCGCTGATGACATGATTATATATTTAGAGGAACCTGGAAATTCCACCAGAAAACTCTTAGAACTCATAAGTGAATTCAGTAAAGTAGCAGGTTACAAGATCAATGCCCATAAATCCAACGCATTTTTATACATAAGTGATGAATCTTCAGAAAGAGAAATTAGGAAAACTTCCCCATTCACAATAGCCTCGAAAAAAATAAAATACTTGGGAATCAATCTCACAAAAGAGGTGAAAGACCTCTACAATGAGAACTATACAACACTAAAGAAAGAAATTAAAGAACACCTTAGAAGATGGAAAGATCTTCCATGTTCTTGGATAGGAAGAATTAATATTGTCAAAATGGCCATACTACCTAAAGTGCTATACAAATTCAATGCAATTCCAATTAAAATTCCAATGACGTACCTTACAGAAATAGAGCAAGCAATTATGAAATTCATCTGGAAGAATAAGAAACCCAGAATAGCTAAAGCAATCCTTAGCAGGAAGAGTGAAACAGGGGGTATTGCAATACCAGATCTTCAACTCTACAATAGTAACAATAGTAACAAAAACGGCATGGTATTGGTACCAAAATAGAAAGGTAGATCAATGGTACAGAATAGAGGACACGGACACAAACCCAAATAAATACAATTTTCTCATACTAGACAAGGGGCCAAAAATATGCAATGGAGAAAAGATAGCCTCTTCAACAAATGGTGCTGGGAGAATTGGAAATCCATATGCAACAGAATGAAACTAAACCCATATCTCTCACCATGCACAAAACTAACTCAAAATGGATTAAAGACCTCAGAATGAGACCAGAGACCCTGCAGATTATAGAAGAAAAAAGTAGGTCCAAATCTTCACCTTGTTGGTCTAGGATCAGACTTCCTTAACAGGACTCCCATATGCACAAGAAATAAAAGCTAGAATCAACCACTGGGATAGATTCAAACTAAAAAGCTTTCTCTCAGCAAAGGAAACTAAACAGCAATGCGAAGAAAGAGCCTAACAGAGTGGGAGAATATCTTTGCCAATCATACTTCAGATAGAGCACTAATCTCCAGAATCTATAAAGAAACTCAAAAAACTCTACTCCAAGAATTCAAATAATCCAGTCGACAAATGGGCTAAGGAAATGAATAGACACTTCACAGAAGAAGATCTACAAGCAATCAACAAACATATGGAAAAATGCTCAACATCTCTAGTAATAAGAGAAATGCAAATCAAAACCACCCTAAGATTCCATCTCACCCCAATTAGAATGGCAATTATCAAGAATATGAGCAACAACAGGTGTTGGCAAGGATGTGGGGAGGAAAGGTACACTCATACATTGCTGGTGGGGCTTGCAAATTAGTGCAGCCACTCTGGAAAGCAGTGTGGAGATTCCTTAGAAAACTTGGAATGGACCCTCCATTTGACCCAGCTATCCCACTCCTTGGCCTATACCCAAAGGACTTAAAATCAGCATACTACAGAGATGCAGCCACATCAATGTTCATAGCTGCTCAATTCACAATAGCCAGACTGTGGAACCAACCTAGATGCCCTTCAATTGATGAGTGGATAAAGAAACTGTGGTGTATATATACAATGGAATATTACTCAGCCATAAAGAATGATAAAATTATGGCATTTGCAGGCAAATGGATGAAATTGGAGAATATCATGCTAAGTGAGATAAGCCAATCTCAAAAAGCTAAAGGACGAATGATATCGCTAATAAGTGGAGGATGACACATAATGGGGGGAGGGAAGGGTAGTGTTAGGGTTAGAGTTAGGGTTAGGGAGGGGGGCAAGTATGGAGGAAGGAAACTACTGTATAGAGGGTAAAGAGGGGTTGGGAGGGGTGGGGGAAGGGAAAAAAATAACAGAATGAATCAAACAACAATTACTCTATGTAAATTTATGATTAACAAATGGAATGCCTCTACGCCATGTACAAACAGAGAAACAACATGTATCCCATTTGTTACAATAAAAAAAAAAGAAAGAAAATTGTGCACCACAATCAGTGGGGCTCATCCCTCGAATGCAAGGATGGTTTAACCTCCGTAAATCAATAACGTAATCCATCATGTCAATAGACTTAAGGATAAGACTCATATGGTTATTTCCATTGATGCAGAAAAAGCATTCACAAAATACAACACCCTTCATGCTCAAAACACTAGAAAAAATAGGGGTAGTAGGAAGATCTGAACATTGTAAAGGCTATTTATGCTAAGCCCATGGTCAACATCATTCTTAATGAGAAAAAACTGAAACCATTCCACTTTAACAAATGGGAACAAGACAGGGATGTCCTCTTTCACCACTTCTATTCAACATCATTCTTGAAATACTAGCCAGAGCAATTAGACAGCTAAAGAAATTAAGGGATATGAATAGGAAAAGAGGAAACTTAAGCTGTCACTATTTGCAGATGACATGGTTATATATTTAGAGGATCCAAAAAACTCCTCCAGAAAACTTCTAGACCTCATCAATGAATTCAGCAAAATAGCAGGCTATAAAATCAACACGCGTAAATCCAAAGCATTTTTATACACGAGCGATGAAACAGCTGAAAGAGAAATGAAGAAAACAACTCCATTTGCAAATAGCCTCAAGAAAATAAAATACTCAGGAATCAGTCTAACCAAAGAGGTAAAGATCTCTACAATGAAACTACAACACATTGAAGAAAGAAGAATTGAGGAAGATCTTAGAAGATGGAAAAGATCTCCCATGTTCTTGGATAGGAAGAATTATATTGTCAAAATGGCCATACTACCTAAAGTGCTATACAGGTTCAATGCAATTCCAATTAAAATCCCAATGACGTACCTTACAGAAATAGAGCAAGCAATTATGAAATTCATCTGGAAGAAATAAGAAACCCAGAATAGCTAAGCAATCCTTAGCAGGAAGAGTGAAGCAAGGGGTATCACAATACCAGAACTTCAACTATACTACAAAGCAATAGTAGCAAAATGGCATGGTATTGGCACCAAAATTAGACAGGTAGATCAATGGTACAGAATAGAGGACATGGACACAAACCCAAATAATACAATTTTCTAATACTAGACAAAGGGGCCAAAGATATGCAATGGAGAAAAGATAGCCTCTTCAACAAATGGTGCTGGGAAAACTGGAAATCCATATGCAACAGAATGAAACTAAACCCCTATCTCTCACCCTGCACAAAACTCAACTCAAAATGGATCAAGGACCTTGGAATCAGACCAGAGTCCCTTCGTCTTATAGAAGAAAAAGTAGGTTCAAATCTTCAACATGTCAGCCTGTGATCAGACTTCCTTAACAGGACTCCCATAGCACAAGAAATAAAAGCAAGAATCAATAACTTGGATGGATTCAAACTAAATAGCTTTCTCTCAGCAAAGGAAACTATCAGCAATGTGAAGAGAGAACCTACCGAGTGGGAGAAAATCTTTGCCACTCATACTTCAGATAGAACACTAATCTCCAGTATCTATAAAGAACTCAAAAAACTCTACACCAAGAATACAAATAATCCAATTGACAAATGGGCTAAGGATATGAACAGACGCTTCACAGAAGATGTACAAGCAATCAACAGATATATGAAAAAATGTTCAACATCTTTAGTAATAACAGAAATGCAAATCAAAACTACACTAAGATTCCATCTCACCCCAATTAGAATGGCGATTATCAAGAATACAAGCAACAACAGGTGTTGGCGAGGATGTGGGGAAAAAGGTACACTCATACATTGCTGGTGGGGCTGCAAATTAGTGCAGCCACTCTGGAAAGCAGTGTGGAGATTCCTTAGAAAACTTGGAATGGAGCCACCATTTGACCCAGCTATCACACTCCTTGGCCTATACCCAAAGGACTTATAATCAGCATACTACAGAGATGCAGCCACATCAATGTTCATAGCTGCTCAATTCACAATAGCCAGATTGTGGAACCAACCTAGATGTCCTTCAATTGATGAATGGATAAAGAAACTGTGGTATATTATATATATATCTATATATATATTATCTTATATATATACACCATGGAATATTACTCAGCCATAAAGAATAATAAAATTATGGCATTTGCAGGCAAATGGATGAAATTGGAGAATATCATGCTAAGTGAGATAAGCCAATCTCAAAAAACCAAAGTACGAATGATCTCGCTGATAAGCAGATGATGACACATAATGGGGGGTGGGAGGGGGGCGAAAATGGAGGAAGGAGGGACTGTATAGAGGGAAAAGAGGAATGGGAGGGTTGGGGGGAGGGAGAAAATAACAGAATGAATCAAACATCATTACCCTGTGTAAATGTATGATTACACAAATGGTATGCCTTTACTTCATGACAATAGAAACAACATGTATCCCATTTGTTTATAATAAAAATAAATTTAAAAAAAAGAATGGATGAAAATATTTACAAGCCACATATCTGATAAGAATTTGATATACAAAATATGTAAGAAACTCAACTCAGTAGAAAGAAAACAATCTAATTATAAATGGACAAATGAACTGGCATGGTAGCTCATGCCTGTAATCCCAGCACCAGGGAAGGCTGGGACAGAAGATCACTAGTTCCAGGCCAGCCTCGGCAATTAGTGAGATCCTATCTCAAAATAAAAAATAAAAAGGGCAGGGGCATAACTCTGTGGAAGAGCACCCCTGAGTTCACTCGCCAATACTATATATAAATAATGAAAAGCAAATGAATACAGAAGAGTGAGGTGATGTCATTTGTAGGAAAATGGATGGAACCAGAGGACGTTATATTAAATAACAAAATAAGCGAAATAAGTCAGACACAGAAAGACAAGTATGGAGTGTTTTCTCTCATATGTGGAAATTAAAAAAAAAAGAGAGAGAGAGAGAGAGAGAGAGAGAGAGAAAGAAAAAGAAACCTGAAAGTGCAAGAGGAGCTTTCAGGAAAAGGGCAAGGGAATAGACTGAGTGGGGAAGGGCAAGAGGATAAGAGACCGCAGAAAGAAAGGTGAATGTGACCGAGGAATAATACATAACCATATGTAAACGTCACAGTGAAAGCCCTTAATTTGTACAACTACTATGTGTTAATAATTATAATTGTTAAAAATGGACAAATGATCTGAATAGACATTTCTCAAAAGAAGATATACAAATGGCCAACATATGAAAAAATGCTCAGAATTACCTATCATCAGGGAAATGCAAATTAAAACCACAGTGAGATAGATATTTAGGGTGACTTACCAAAGCAAGGGTTGGTGCAGAAAAGGGACCCCTTGTACACTGTTGATGGGAATGCAAATTGGCACAGCCATTATGGAAAACGGTATGGAATTTCCTCAAAATATGAAAAACAGAACTGATGTATGTCCTAGCAATCCCATTTCTGTATATATAACCAAAGTAATTTATATCAGTACGTCAACGAGATGCCTGTCTTTCCATTTTCTAATCTACTGAACCTCTATTCTTCTCCTCACTCTCCCCTCTTATTGTGGGTTAACTTCCACAGATGAGAGAAAACATTCAACCTTTGGCTTTTGGGGACTAATTTTCCCATGTACATACATGAAAACAACACAGTGAATCCCACCATCATGTACATCAACAAGAATGGGATTCTAACTAGAATAAGATATATTCCATGTTTGTATATTTATATCGAAATGGATTCTACTGTCATTTCTAACTAAAAAGAACCAATAAAAAAGATTTTTAAAATAAAGTGTTCCTTTTTCCTCATATCCTCATCAGCATTTATTACTGTTTTCTTGAGCATTGCCATTCTAACTGGGGTGACATAAAATCTGTGTAGTTTTACTTTGCATTTTCCTGATTGCTAAAAATGCTGAACATTTTTTTCATATATTTTTGGTCATTGAACTTCTTCTTTTGAAAAAATGTCTATGTAGCTCATTTGCCCATTTATTGATTAGGTTATTTGGATTTTTTTTTTTTTTTTTTTTTTTTTTAGCAAATTAAGACTCAGAAAGTGAAGGGAGTCATATGTTTTATCTTATATGTGGAAGCTAGAAAGAAGTTAAAAAAATAGAGTACAGTGAGTAGAGAAAGGAGACCAGGGGAAGGGAGAAAGGAACAGAAAGGGGAAGAGCTGGGAATGAAATTGATAAAATCATGTTATGTGCATGTATAAATATGTCACAATGAATCCCACTACTATGTATAATCATAATGCACCAATTAAAAAACTATTAATAAATAAATAAATCTAGAGATACTAAACAATTATTCCTCCATTCTGATTGTACTCCTTTTAAAAGATTGATCTTCCACCCGCCCCCCAAATTCTGATTTAATTGTGTCTGTGTTGGGCCTTAGATATTTAAATTTAAACTGTTCTCCTGGTGTTTCTAAAATGCAGTCAGAATTGAGAGTTGCTTTAACTGGTTTCCCCTAGGTTTTTGCTAATCAAAGTATGGTCTCATCAATTATCAGCATCAATTCACAGCTTGTTAGACATGCAGAATCTCAGGCCTCACCCAGGTGCTGCATCAGAATACACATTTAACAAGACCCAAATGATTCCTAACTAATTACAGTAAAGTTCTGTCCTAGGTGTATTGTGGGGGGAGGGTCTTGCTAAGTTGCTGAGGCTGACTTTGAACTTCAATCCTCCTGCCTTAGCCTCCCCGCTATCCTAGGCATTCTGCAAGGTCTTCTTTTCTCAAAGCTATTGAGGCCCCTTAGGTGTGTTTTCAGTTGCCTACCCATGGTTCCATTTGCCCTCAGTGGTCAAGTCAACATAGGAGGGTTTCCTGAGCATCAGCAAGCCAGCTGTGAGGAGAGGGTTGGCCAGCTCCACCCTGGAGCTCTCATGGCACCAACTATATGCACTGGAAGAAGATATCATCTCTTCTTTCCCCAACTGTGAACTTCCATCTACAGGGGCTGGGCACAGTCTGGCCCTTCTGTGTAATTCTCACAGTGCCTCTGAGCCAGGAGGTCCGGCAGGCTCTCCTAGTTCTGCCCTCAAACTCCAACCCATAGGAATTCATGAGTCTCTGAAGATCAGAATCCCCAGCTCCTACCTCACCTGGACAACAGTCACTTGACTGTTTCACTGATAGAGATTCATGAAGAGCTGGTTCTGCGCCAGCTGTTGTTTTGTTATGGAAAAGTCCTTTAGTGATTTTTGCTTCCCTGCCCCGCTCAGATACTGAGCGTAGCACAAGTTACATTTCCAGCCTTTAAGTCTTTCAATTTCATGAAGTTTGGAATAACTAATAAGGTCACATGGTTCAAAATTCCAAGGCTCAGAACCACTAACCCTGAAAAAGACTTTCTTCCTTTATTGCATTTTCCTGTGCCCTTTCAGAGATAATCTACCAAATACAGAGAAAATGTATGCATCAAATTCCCCTCCTTTTTTGCACAGATGCTAACATACTAGGCACTCTGATCTCACCTTTGTTTTTTCCTTAATGATCTTAACGACGATTTTATAACTGTACAAAGAGCTGCCTTAACTTTGCAAGACCGCATAGAATTCCATTGTATTGCTTTATTGCATTTGATCCTCTATTGTTTCCAAATAATGATCATCTCAAGTACTTTTCACCTATTTTCCCTTTTAGTGTACGTGTTGCAATATTTTTCCTAATTTGTGAGTTTCTTCTAATTCTTTATAATGTTTTTGCCATGAATAACATTTTTATGTTGTCTAATTTATTAATTTTTTCCAGTTTCAGAGGCTTTTTTCTATTTTTGTATTTGGTTTTGTCACATAAGGCCTTCCCCACTCTTGGTTGTTAAAAAAAAAAAAAAAATTCTTTTTTTTTTTTTTTTTCATTTTAATATGTTTGTTTAACGTTTTGTGTGCATGATAATTTCAGCATAGCAAAATACCTAAAATATCATTTTAATCATTTTAAATGTGTAATCCGTGTTATTCAGTACATTCACGATATTTTACAATCATCACTGTCCTTTTCCAGATAGAAATTTCCAGATTTAAATCTTCGGTCCTTGTGGAATATATTTTGGCTTGAGGTCTGCGAAGTGAATCCAACTGGTTTTGTTTTATATTTTCTTCCTGATGGCTGCTAGCTGTCTCAAAACCATTCATTGGGTCTTTCTCTGTACTGTCTATTCATGTGCTGTTACCCCACTGCCATATGGAAATATATTTACATATGTTTCAATATCTTCCAGAGCTAGTCTTCTGATTATGCTTTTTTTTTTTTTTTTTTGAAATATTTTTGGAAGTTTTCACGACCTACTTCCCTATAAAGAATCTGCTTGTCTGAAATGTTTTTAATCCTCAATATTTTTTGGTAGGATCATAGTTAATTTATAGATTAACATCAAGAGAAAGTACTTTTGTAAAATTTAATTTTCCTACTAGAGAAATCACTATCTTTTACATATTTCCTATTGTATTTGTAAATAGGCATTTTATTTTTCTAGTGCTAAAACATTTTTCTGGTTATTAGTATCATGTTACAGATCTATTTAATTCTCTATTTTGTTTATATGCCATTCCTTTCCTGAGTTCTCCTAACATTTGTAATAAATTTCCTGTGAGTGCATTAGATTTTTGAAAAAAAATTAAATCATTACAAAATAATTACAATATGACCCTTTCCTTTGAAATTTTTTGCCTCACTTCTTTCTCTGGCAGAACTATGTTAACTAGTAAGCATAACACTGTTAAATTATAGTGGTAAAAATAGAATTACCTACTCCCTGAACATTGGTTATAATTAATTTGTGAAACTGTGCCATGTACTAAGAAGTAGCTTGTTGACAATTTAATGGGTTTCTAAAAATTAGATTATTTGTTTAGATTTTCTTTCTCTTCTGGAGAAACTATATTTTCACTAAACTATACTTTCCGAGAAAGTGATTAATGTCATCGAGGTTTTCATTAAATTTGAATGAAATAAGCAAAAAAATATTTTAGCTTCCTTTGTGTATATATTTCCTGTTTTTTATTTCTTTTGGGGGCATTCCATTTTTCAAGAGAGGAATTTTTATTGGTACAGAGTGGGTTTCATTGGCATGTTCATATATACACATAATTGATCAAATTTTGTTCCCTGGACTTTAAACAGAGATCTAAATAAGGAGAAAGTATGTGGTTTGAGTTTAGGAAAGCAGTGGAATGAGGGAATTTCCAGAAACCAGAAGCATCAGGAAAAGCATCAAGAGCTTCACATACCAGTGAAGTTGAGTCTGTGTATCTGTAATGGTCTGGAATATTCTGAGAGCTGCCTGATCTCCCTCTCTCCCTTTTTCTCTCTTTCCCTTTTAAAGAAATGTATTAAGGTATTTCCCACCAGGCTACAGAAAAGCTTCTTCACTATATACAGAGAGATAAAGTTCCCAACTACAACATAATTGAGAGGAATCACTTGAGAGAAGTTTGTGATACAATCCCTGTAAGATCCAGAGTTTCTGGTTTCCAGTTTTCTTCCAACTACACTTCTAAAATCCATAAAACATAGAAAAAGAATCAAACCAAATAATGAGTGAAAGACTGGAGAGGAGTAAATGGAATACAGCTCTTCCCTTACTCCATCGCTAGTGCACAAAGACATCCTGTGCCCTGCCTTGAAGGCACATGCAAATACAAGTCCATAAAGTTTTTTCTTTGCAAAATTTTACAAAACCAAGATTAGGATTGACAGTATAGCTCAGTGGTAAAGTGTGTATTTAGCTTGCACAAGGCTCTGGGTTGGATCCCCAGCACCAAAATGATGAGGAGGAGGAGGAGGAGGAGGAGGAGGAGGAGGATAATAATAATAATAACTATTATGATACAATGCTGTATGCTTGATATTTTTTAAAATTTGTTTATATTTCTGAGTGAAATATGACTAAAGAGGCAATTTCAGGTTTAGCTTTGTAAGAATCTGCAGAGAAGCTGCAATGTGTCATGTTCCCATCAGCAACTGAGTGATCTAGATTCTCTGCATCTTCTCCATCACTCAGTGCTGACACTATTTTTTATTTTAATCCTTCTGTTGAGTATGTCGGGATGTTGATGTCTCATTGTAGTTTTAAGCTGTATTCCCTGGTAGTTAATCATATTGAATATGTTTGCATATGCTTCTTTCCCATCTGCATAACCTCTTGGTGATACCTCTTTACCCCATTGTTTTAGCTGTTGAGCTTATGGAGGTTTGTAGATAGATTACTTTCTAGTTGTGTCATGGATATAGGTTTTCATATATTTTCTCCCACTCTGTAGCTTGATTTTTGTCTCTTCACATAGACATTCCCTGACCAAAAGTTTTCTTCCTTATTTTGAGCCCTGGTCCATCACACATACTAGGCAAGCACTTCACCTCTGAGCTATATCCTCAGCCCAAGTTTGTCATGCTGTATGCTTTAAAAGTTTCATTTTAAAAAAAATATAAAAATACAAGTTTAATTTTTTGAAAATAAAGGACAAAGGCTCAGTAGTTCTGTCATTTTCAGTTCAAAATATAAATGAGTTCATCATGGCTTGAAAGGCCTGAATGTGCGTTAATCCAAGAAGTGTTTGTAGGAAACAGTTTTTGTCTTGTCAATATTTAAAGGAAGAAAAGTACATTGTGGTTAGAGACACTGGGACCCAGCCACCTCTCTGTCCTCCCCCGTCATGGAGGGCTCCAGGCAGCCTAGATATGACTGGCCTACATCTGCTTAGGTGAGAGCCATGTGCATAGGCGTGGGCGAGGCAGGAACCGCTGCCTCTCCTCTGTGGGACTTCCAACCTCAATGGTTGTTGGGCAACCAACAGCACACAAATGAGAAGGCAGCTGGAGACCGAGGTGACTTCCTGTGTTTGCTTGCTGCCAACTGCGCAGTTTTCTCAGAATGGTGATAAATACAATGGCAGAACAGTGGAGCCAGCCTAAGTGTAACTAGCATTTCAAAAAGAAAAGCAGATGGAACCATCCTGGGTGTCCCTCAACAGATGAATAGATAAAGAAAATGTGCTGTATGTACACAATGGAATTTTATTCAGCCATAAAGATGAAATTATGGCATGGATGAAAATGGATGGAAATAGAGAACATCATATTGAGTGAAATAAATCAAACTAGGAAGGTTAAGGGCTGTATGTTTTCTCTCATAAGCAGAAGTTAGAGAGAAGAAAGGAAAACAAAGATGGGGTGGATCTCCTAAAAATCAAAGGGAAATCAGTAGAGGAAAGGGACCATGGGTTGGGGGGCAGGGAGGGAGGAAGAAATGCTGGGGAGTGATATTGGCCAAATTAGATTATTAGATATTTTGTGCCTGGAGGAATATGTAACAACAAATCCCATGAATATGTACAACTATAATGCACCAATAAAAAATATGGGAAAATTAATCAATCAACCAATTTCAAAAAGATAAAAGAAGGGGAACTTCCTGAACTAACCACTGACCCCTGCAAAGATCCCATGACCCAAACAGGAAAATGACAGTATTCACTGGCAAGAAAGGAAACAGCAGGGCAGGCAGAGGGAAGGAAGGTACTAAGGGAGCAGCTGTTTCCCTATTGAGAGCTATAAACGGAATTACTTTCCTCCAGGCTAGAGCATGAAAGGGAAGACAGAGTTATGAGTTTGAATTTCTTTCAAATAGCAGAGGGCCATTTGGGAATTCTCCCCACCACCACCGACTCCCTGCAGTCCTTTAATTAAGAGGGTTGGAGCCCTGTGGGAGGAAGATCAGCAGGGGAGTGCAAAGACAGCACAGAGTTTACTGACTTCACAGCCAGATCACGCAGAGGCAGAGCATGGTCTTGGAGCAGCTGGAATCCTAGTGTAAAACATATTAGATCTATGATCGATCTCCTCCATGTTAATTAGCCTCTCAGAGCCTACAGTTCTTCAAATGCTAAATGGGGGTAATGTATCTACTGAACCCACTTAGTCCCATTGTCCCAGAACATTGTCCTAGATGCAGAACACCTATACATAAAACTTAAATATACACATAATGTATGATATAATTATACACTATGTAAATATATTATAATAATTATATTTTTGATATAATAATTATAATTCAATAATATTAAGGTAACATATATATAAGCTCTAGGTTATGATTCCTAAGTTATTTCAATGCTCTTGATGATTTTGTTGAAACATTTGCAGAATTGAAAACTTGGGACTTTATGGGTTAGGGAGACTTATGTATAAAGCCAGATTCCCAACCAAAGTATCTGTGCCGGTGCTAAGTAGGGATCTTCCAATGTCTTGGCTCTTCCCTACTTCGTCATCCTTGACTAAACTTCACAGGTAACTAACATATAGTGTGCGAGGCTGGAATGAGATCATGCCTCTAACATCCCCAGGACATATCTTGCATATGACCGGTTTTCAACATGTGCTTATTCCCTTTCCTTCTAACCAAATCCTTTCCATCTTCTCATCTCAGGAAAACTCAGTGGCCCAGCCAAAGTCACTTACTAAAGCAATCGTTTCACCATCTTAACATCATTTGACAAGATGTGACTCACCTTCTTATTGGTTGAAGCTTTTCATTACTATAACTAGACCAAAATTAATTTCTTCGTGTAAAAGCTTCTACTGCATGATGTTGTTTTTCCCCCTTTAAAATTAAACCCCAGAGGTGGAAATACCATGAAAAAAAAAATTAAATGTTCAAATGTTTCTGACACATCAAACAGACTATTAAGAAGACTTTACTCACTTAAAAAACTGCTATAATATATAAGAACACCTGTTGCACTGCTCCATTGCTATACTGAATGTTCTCATTTAAAACAAAAAGGACTGTTAATTTGATAGGCAAAGTATGACATCTACTTTTTTTAATTTGCATGGTTAAGAACTTATGAGGATGACTCTTGCATTTTTACTTATCAATTTTTTCTTTAAGCTTCATCTGTTCATGTCCTTTGCTCATTTGTCAACAATCTTTCTTCCTTTTTTCTTTTTCTTTCTTTTTTTTTTTTTTTTTTTTTTTAAGAACTATACCTGAAGAAGGGGCCAGGTAATGAGAAGCCTAGGAAGGCACAGTCTCTGCACTAATACAACCCTTTGGTTCCCAGAGGAAAATCTTGTCTCTTTTTAAACTGTGGGATTATGATAAAATCCTTAATTACAAAACAAAGTTTTGTTTTGTTTTTTAATTTTATCCTTTTGCAAGTTTTCATCAAGATAGAAAAGTGTAACACCACACACTTAAGTCCCTATGTCAGACAGTGGTCGGAAAGTGCACTATTTCCCTTAATCTCCCAAACAGCACTTTGAGTTAGGTGTTACTCTACTTCGCTCCTCTACTCCCAGACTACCCAGGTTAAGGTAGGGGAAGAGGTTCCCCAGCAGTGACTTTTAAGAGGGTCATTTTACAGCTGAAGTAACTGAGTCTCAGAAAGGCACACCTATTTGTCCCAGGGTACATGCCCAAGGTTTTATGAACAATAGTAGGAATCCAGTGGGTCTGATTGCAGAACTCAGCCCCTCTTTCATCTATAACAAGGTTTTGCAGCAAGAGCAGGGTGCCAAGACACCGTCAGCCTGGTGCATAAAAGGCTGTGCTGCAACCCAACTCAGTCTAGGAGTAGAGGAAGGAAGTGGGCTGAAGGATTGGGTAGGTCGTGGAAATAGGGTGTGTTTGCAATTTTTTTTTCCTTTTGTTTTTTTCGTCTTTTTTTGCTAAGGCAGCAAGAAACTAGGGGCTCAAGACATTGCTCTCAGGATAGCAGCTGTAGCTGAGCACAGTCCAGCAAATAATTGTATTCTGAAGAAAAATTTACTGAAGTACAGAAAAATTACCAAGAGGGATGATACAAGAGTATCTGTGGTGTTAGTTTTGTCAGGTATGATAAAGTGTGATTTTTATTCATCTGTATCATTTGCTATGTTTTCCAAATTTCCTACAGTCAATATGAATTATTTCTGGCGTCAGAAAAACATCCTGCTTGGTTTTGTTTTGTTTTGTTTGTTTGTTTTTGTTTTTTCCCGTGAGCCTGCGTTTCCTTTGGGTCAGCAGGCAAAGAGCGACTCAGTGCATGACAGTGATTTGCCTGAGGGTGGCACAACTGGAGCTATCCCAGAAAGTCCCCAGCCCCCTTTTCCTCGCCTCATCCCTCAAAAGCGCAAGGTGAATCAGGAGGTTGAATCCGCGGAAGCCCCAGCTCCTTCCCACCTGCCTTACCCTTGACTCCAGCCTCCCGTCTCCACCGCCCACCCGTTCTGCTACTCACCAAGAAAAAGAAGGATCTGGAGCATCAGGATGAGGATGTGGAGCCAGCAGCGGCTGCCGGAGCCTTCCATTACCGCCCCGGGACTGAGGTGAGACGCGGCCCCTCCTCCGCCCCGCCCTGTTCTCCCTGAGTCCCCTATCCTTTTAAACCCTCTCAACACAGGCTGGAGTTTTCTCTTGCCATTTGAGTCAAAAGGAACTTCTCACTTGAAGATACAAGGTTGTTTTTCTGACCCCAAAATAATTGATGTTGACTGGAGAAAATTTTTGGAAAACACAGCAAATTATACAGATGAATAAAATCACTTGTTATCATACCTCACAAAACTAACCACCATAAATAGTCTTGTGTAGTTCTTCTGGGCATGTTTTTCTGTGCATTTTAAAATAAAGTTTTTAGAAGTTACCTTTCTATGTAAAATATCTCCTATGCGGGTTATATGAGATGGTTGTAGTCTAAGAAAAAAATAGCAGGGGCGGGTTGTCAATTAACCCTTTAATTTACAGTAGTAAAGCACTCTTACCTAGTATGTTACAAATCCCCACTGCCCCTCCACCCTGCACCCTGGTGTGCTTTGTTTGTGAAACAGTTGAACAGTTGAGTGTGTGTGAACAACACGCTCAAGGCTCAAGGTAAAGGGTGAGATTGCTCCTCATAGTCCAGGATCAATTTCAAACAACTGCTCTCTGGTGGGCCTGGTTCTTACTGAAGGAACCTACACACAGTGGGTGCCTCATTTGAAAAGATCTCCTTCTGATATTGGTAGACTGAAAATAATAACATAATGCACACCAACAACAGATAGAGCTGACCTTCCCCCACAAGGGATAAGTTCTTCATCAGTATATTATGAGGCAAAACAGATGGTCCAATTAAATTGGACAAGAAATACACCCAAAATTCAAAATATTCAAGAAAAGCATATGAAATACAGAACTGCCTCTGCTGCAGATGACAATAACCCTTACTGTAATGTACACAGGGCCTGAAGTATTAGCCAGTGTTGTGTGAAGACATCATGAACTGCAAGATATGAAAAGATTGTTTATTTTATGGATATGACTATCTCATATTTTCAAATATTTTATTTTTATGTACTATACGCCTTCAACTATACAATAAACAAATCAACTAATGTACATATGGTAGGATGGCCTGCTTAAAATCTTGTAACCATTTTCACAGCCCTAAGATGTTTATAAACCACTAATAGACTATTTCCTTTGCCTTCTCTGCCTCCTAATGATTTTGGAGGAACACATCCTATTTTCAACTTTAGTAGTGGTTTCTGGTAATTTAAAAAAAAAAGAGAGAGTTTGAATCTGTTTTTCTTCTAATTATGAATGTTATGGGGAAAAAAGTGTTATCTGTTTTCTCCTGTTAGGTGACAATTGAGCACATTTCTCTCTTCCGTCTGTCTGTCGACCACTTCCTGAGTTTTGTTGCTATAATTTAGGGTTTTAGATACAGCTTATAATGATTGATTCTTACTTCCTGTGGGTCTTCTTTTTTGGGAGTTTAAAAATATTTGCTTTACAAATGTGGCTCTCCAACAGCTTGAGAGGAATGTGCTCAAGAGTGGCCAAACTCAAGTGTCTTTAAGGAAAAGAAGAGGTCCAATATAAGGATTTTCATGTATTGAAACTGTATGGGTCTTGAAAACCTCAAGAAAATTCCAGAAGCCAGGGACATTTAGACATTCATGTCATTCCTCTATTTTAAAGCAACGTCACAATAAACATCTGCGTCAGCTGGAAATAAACTTGGCTAACTCAGAAAGTCAAGGATCTCATATGTGAATGGAAACGAGAGAGAAAAAAGGGAAAAGTAGGGGAGGGAGAATCTCCTGAAAATTGAAAGGGAACCGAAAGGGTAGAGGAAGGGGACCCCGGGAAGGGAGAAGGGGAGGGAAAGCAGGAGGAGAGAGAATTGAGGGAATTATTTTGTTCTATTATGTGCATGTGTGAATATGTAACAACAAATCCCACTATTATGTATAATTATAATTTGCCAGTTTAAAAAAAAGAGTCCCATCAAAAAGAAAAAAAGAAAAAAGAAAACAAATACATTTTATCTACTAGTGAGAAAGACCTAATCACAGTGACCTGAGCAAATTATTGGCTTCTTTTTCTCTTGTGTCCAGAACCACACTGTAGTAAAACAGTACAGGTAGGAACAGGAACTCTGTGAGGCATGAGGGTGGGTCCCAGGATCCTTACATTTTTCTCTTCTTTGGTATATAGTTTTTGTTCTCAAGGTCACAAAACAACTGTTAGAACTGTAGTCATCGTGTACAAGGTCCAAACCCTAGAGAAAAGAAAAGAGTAGAAGAAGGAGGGAGTTTTCCCTGAAGTCACATCCAGTGACTTCTGCTTACATTTCATTGGCCGTTGAGTTAGTCACATCACTACAGCCAAACACATAGTTAGGAGAGGACAGGATCGATAGTGAATAGGCATCCAGCAGTTTGAGCCATGATACTCTTAAACATGTTTCTTCAAACATGCCGATAGCTTTGCTTCTGTTAAGATATATCCCTGGAAGTAGAATTTTAAGATCAAAGTGCCTTATACATTTACAACTATTGATATGCTGTCAAACTGCTCACCAAAATGGCTGTGCAAATTTACATTCTCACCCAAAGTCTAGGAGAATTCCCTTTTTTTTTTTTTTACAACCTTGTCAATACTCTTATCAACCTGGTTGACAACCTGATATATTTTTTAATGGCATCTTTTGTTTCACTTTTCATATCCCTGGTGGCTAATAAGTTTTAACATATTTTTAGAAGTTAATTTGTTCACTTTCACAAATAGAGCTTTGTCCAGGGAAAAGATTCTTCCTTTCTTTCCCATGCATTCTCTGCCTCTCTTCCCCGACCCCAAATGCCCCAAGACAAGATCTGGCTCACAGGGAGTGTTCTGAACTGGAGAGAGCATACACAGATGATTGATACCTTAACAGACTGTGACAGGACATCTAAAGGAGAGTCACATTTTCTTCTGGACAGAGAAAAGGCCAATGGAGATATTTGTTGATCAGAGTCATGCGGGCTGGTGAGAAAACAGAGAAGTAGTTGTTTAGGATGTTCTGAAAAGTTGTGGATTCAGTTCCCAGCCATGCCTCGTACTGAGGGGCTCTTGTCTGGGGATTTTGGGGAGGAGTAGCAGTGAGAGAAAGGAGTACTATCAGCTCAGTTCCTTTGAAGACTTGGCTCTGTCACAGTGTTACAAACACATGAAGCCTGAATGGGGAGGGAACTTTGAGGGAACTTACGAACTTCTATGCAACACAAAAATCCCCCACATACCAATGATTAATGGTGCTGTTGTCACTGAACCTCCCCAAGGCTAGGGAGATCATCAGATCCAGCGTCTTCTGGAATGTTCATCTTTATGTCACCCAGATCGACTTCATTAAACTTAATCTGAAACGTTCTTTTATAGTCCCAGATAATCGAAAGCCATCCCTGGTCTTTGGTAATTTTCGAACCCTAGGCGTCATGATCCACTCCCCTACTTTCTCCATCCCTTAATTCCACCCAGTGTCTCAGGCCTATTTGCAGCCCATCAAAATGATCCACTTAATAACTTCACCATGGGCTGGGAGTGAGGTTCAATGGCAGAGCACATTCATGTGCACAGTCCTGGATTCAACACCCCACCAAAATAACCAAAAACCAAAAACTTCATCAAACATCTGGAGGTTGTCCAATGAAGAATTATGTTCATTGATCGCATAGCTTCGCAGAGCCTTTTTACTTACTTTCTTTTTTTTCTTTTTTTTTTTCTTTCTTTCATGCTGGAAATTATTCCCAGGCCTCATGCATGCTAGGCAAGCACTCTCCAGCCACCTCTTCCATCTTGTTGCCATTTCCATGTCACTGTCTCCTTTCAAAACCAACCTCTCCTTCCAAGTGACCCTGCACAGTCCCCTCAAGGGAGAGAACAGCCTCTCCCCTAGAGCAATTACTTACCTCCTGTTTTTCTCATGCTTGTCAGCCTTCCTCAGCTTCCTTGGAATTCAGGTGAAAAAAATATGTACTCCATCTGATTGTATCTTCTCAGAAACATAGCTGTGCCTTCTTACAAATTCTCTCCCCCAGGGGCGGGGAAGGAGAAGACACTGGGATGGTCTGTCCTATATGATTTCACACTTCCTCCTTCTCCTAATGGTGGGGACAGAACTTTTCTCTGGGATACATATATTGGTTTTGTAACTTTATGGTCTTTTACATCTCTCACCCTCTCCTTGAAGGTGTAGCTAATTAAATCTGGCTATCCATGCAACCTAGACAGGCAGGGGTTCCCCTTCATTATTAGAAAGTACTGAGGATTCAAGTTCAGAAAAGTACAACTAGTATTCAGTGAGAATGGGCAGGATTTGGATTTAGACCTCATCTTGTGCCACAGGTTCTCCCTCTTCAGTACCAGGGACCACGCTGGTATCATGCTTCTACTCACTTTAACTCATTGAGTGGGGTACCATACCTTTCTCAGCCCCACTCCCAGCATCCTTTCCCCTTATAAGTAGAGCAGAATAGTTTAACTTCTAAGGTATTTGCTATAATTTGAACCTTGAATATCCCCAAAAGGCCCATGTGTTAAAGGTTTGGTCCCAGACTGCAGTGCTTTGGGGAGATGGTGGAATCTTTAGAAGGCAAAACCTAATAGAAGGAAGGTCACTGAGAGCATGTGTCAAAGGAGATATCAAAACTCCAATCCCTTCCTCTCTCTCTTTGCTTCCCAGCTGCTATGAAGTAAATAGACCTACCTCATGATGTGCTTCTGCCATACTGCACTATCCCACCACAGGCCCAAAGCAACAGAGCCATGTCATCACGGACTGATACCTCTGAAACCATGAACCAAAATAAACCTTTCCTCCTTTTAAGTTGATTCACTTAGGTATTTTGTCACAGTGATGGAAGGTTGACTGACAGTTTTCTACTTCAAAGTCTAGAACTTCTTACCACACTAACACTCCCCTCATTCCCTGACCTTATATTTCTGAATTCCTAGGGTGGGAGTTGCCTCCACCTTGTGGTCTGCTACATGATACCCTTTCTTGTCTTAACTGACACAAGTGCACCAATTTTCTGACTCCTGTAATCCAGGCAATGCTTTGATTTACCAGAATCTGCTACAAATATACTAAAACTATTAGATGCTAAGGGCTGGGTGTTCCCATTTGTCATAAGTCCTTGCCCCCATATGTTTTAGTCAGCTTTTTCACTGCTGTGACTAAATGACCCAACCAGCATGACTGTAAAGGAGGAAAGGTTTATTTGAGGGCTCACGATTTCAAAGATCTTAGTCCACAGAAGGCTGGTTCCATTCCTCGGGGCTCAAGCTGAAGCTGAACATCATGGTAGAGAGGGAAGCAGCTTACATCATGGTGATCAGGAAGCCGAGAGAGAGAGAGACTCCACTCACCAGATACAAATATATAACCAGCCACACCCCAATTCCCACCTCCTCCACACCCTACCTGCCTCTAGTTACCACTCAGTTAATCCCATCTTCACTGATTAGGTTAAGACTCTCAAAACCCAATCATTTCTCCTCTGAACCTTCTTACATTGTCTCACACATGAGTTTTGGGGGAACACCTCACTTCCAAACCATAACATTCCAACCCTGGCCCCCCAAAAGCTCACAACCATCTCTCAATGCAAAACACATGTTGTCCATTTCCAAGAGTTCCCCTAGTCTCAACAGTTCTGAGACTGCTCAAAGTTCAAGTCCAAAGTCTTCTCTGAGGCTCAAGGCAATCTCACATTGTGAGCTCCTGTAAAATTAAAAGCAATTTACAAGTATCCAATATATAAAGGTACAGAGTAAACATTTCCATTCTCAAAAATAGGGGCATAGAAAGAAGTGATGGGACCAAATCAAGACCAAAATCCTCTTGGATAAACAAGTACTGTAGTTCTGTGTTCAGCATCTGGCGCACAGGGCATGATGTCCTCTCCAAAGGGCTTGTGTAGCTCTGCCCCTGGGGCCTTGTTGGTTGCAGCCCAAGTGTTCTCTCAATGGGCTTGTCTCTGCTCAATTCCTGCAGCTAACAACACCTCATGTTACTGGCATTTCTTAATCTCAGGTGTTTCCACTGCAGCTTCGGCGTCTTCCTCAAATCTCCACATGCTGTCGTCTCAGGGAGTGCCCACAGGGACTCCAACCCTGCTGCACTTTGCCTGGCTTCCAAGGCCTTCCTTTGAAATCTTGGCGGAAGCCTCCATGATTCCATAACACCAGCATCCTGTATTCCTGCAGAACCAGCACCAGGTGGTTGATGCCGAGGTCTGATGCCATCTTGAGCAGTAGCCAAGCATCCTGGGACCCTGGCTGCAGCAGCCTCTGAGGGTCTGGGTGCGTGAGCACAATCAAAAAACTTCCTAGGTCCCTTGTGCTAGAAGGTTTGCCCACTGACCTCTTCTCAAGAGAATTTTCACTTTTACTCCCTGAGCCTGAGATGGGAGTGGTCTTGCCAGCTCCTAGATGCCCTCAGGCCATCTTTCTCTTCGTCTGTGGGCAAAGTCTGTAGTGGGGTAGCAACTTCTTTAGCCCTAGTTTTACTCCCGCCTTTCAAGTTCACTTTTTCCAAATCTTTCTGCTCTGTTTTCTATTCCTGATTATTACAATAAAATTGGCTAAAAGCCACCAGCAATATCCATGCCACTTCCTGAATGCTATGCTACTAGACATTTCTTCCACTAGATTAAGAAGTGCATTGCTTATAAAATCAGCCTCATAGAAAGACTCAGGACACCGGCAAAGGGCTGACAACTTCTCAGCCAGAACATAACACAAATGGCTTCTACTCCAACTTCCAATAGAATCCTCCTTTTCTGAACCTTCTTGAGTCCTGTCTTCACTGACCATAGTCTTATTGCCATTCTGGTCTTCTGAGTTTCCACCAGAATCAGCCATTAATCTCCACTTACAATAATTTAAAGTATTTCCAGCATGTACTGATAAGCATCTCAAAATTCTTTCCACCAATTCCAGGAAGCTCCAAAATCCTCTGAAACACATGGTCAGATTAGTCACAGCAATGACCCAACTTCTGTTTTAGTCAGCTATTTATTTCACTGCTGTGACTAAAAGATCTGACCAGCACAACTATAGAAGAGGAAATGTTTATGTGGGTGCTCATGGTGTCAGAGGTCTTAGTCCATAGAAGGCCAGCTCCATTCCTTGGGTCTTGAGGTGAGGCTGAATATCATGGCAGAGTGTGTGGCAGAGGAATGCTCAGCTCACATGAGATCAGGAAGCAGAGAAAGATTCCACTTGCCAGATACAAATATATACCCAAAACCATGCCCCAATTCCACCTCCTCCAGCCACACCCTGCCACTTCAGTTACCACTCAGCTAATCCATATCAGGGGATTAATTCACTGATTGGGTTAAGGCCCTCACAACCCAATCATTTCTTCTGTGAACCTTCTTGCATTGTCTCACATGTGAGCCTCTGGGGGACACCTCACATCCAAACCATAACACACATGAAGGTTAATCAGTGGACATTATATGTCAGTAGCTCTTACAGTTTAGTTCTGAAGCTGCTTCTGTGGCTAGATATAGAAGCAGCTCTTTACCCACTATCCATTACATTACTTGAAAAAATCTAACTTTAGGGGTTCAGCATACCTGATCCCTCCAGATCCCTAAATCAGAGCTGATGTCTCCCACTCATCTGGTCTACTTGACAAATAGTACACTGTCTCTTCATCCCTCACAAATAACTTCACCAAGAACAATAATTTGGAGGCCCCTCTGGTGAAG
The DNA here is from genome assembly GCF_902686455.1 of Sciurus vulgaris. NCBI lineage: Eukaryota > Metazoa > Chordata > Mammalia > Rodentia > Sciuridae > Sciurus > Sciurus vulgaris. The sequence goes on along the minus strand of NC_136461.1, from coordinate 118,076,096 downwards.
TTCAGGCCTCTGCTATAAGATTTCATTATAAATTTTCCCAAAATGCTGTGGTCACCTCTGGTGCCTTACAGGATAAATCCTTCTAAACCCCACACTTATGTAGAGGCCTGTTTTTCCTTTTGTCTGATGTGTGTTCAGAAAACCAGCTGGGAGTCTGTCTGACTGTCAACATCGCCCTGCCCCTGAGAGAATCCTGCCAGGTGTTGACTGCAGAGTAGGATGCATCTGCAGCTTTAAATCCAGATGTGGTTTCTAATACAGAACATTGCAGACTTTCTCTTAGTCTGTGACTCCAGTCATTGGCACAGCTCTTCTTCCAAATGTCTCTCATTTCTGGTGACAAGTCTCCTTCAGCCGAGTTCCAAGGTTTGCCTGGTAGTTGTTCCCACTGCAACAACTTCCAGACTTTGGCAAACTGTTTCACGAAGCAAAGCAGGTAGGAGACACAATATTGGCCCCAGACCTCCATTCCCCTTCCAAAAAACTTCCTAGTTTCTTAAGGAATTGTGGTTCCTTCGGAAAAACAATTTCCATCTTGTAGTTTCATGAGTTACTTCTTAGAATTGAATCATTCATGTATGCTCACATGATAATGTTTCAAAATAAGAGAACTGAACATGTTTTATTTAACATGCAATAATGATGTGTGAATTTTCAATATGTAGACATGCAATTTTTGGATCTCCATTTGTTCTCTTGCTCTGGGTTCCATAAGTATTAGAGATGGTTTTGGCAGCAGGAGTAGGAACATTGCTATTGTAAGCAACCTGCTTATGTGACCTGGAGCCTGCTACTGTATATGTGTGTGTGCGTGTGTATGTGTGTGTGTGTGTGTGTGTGTGTGTGTGTGTGTACTTTCAGTTAGTAATTAAATGCTCTCAGATATGCCTGATCACATGGTTTCATGAATTAGAAATTACCCAGGATATTCAGAGGTTTGCCTGGTCATTTGGTGTGTCCCGTGGTCAGGCATTAGACTCTACTAGAATATAATAGCAAACCTAAAGCTATGTGAAAGGGGTTACTTTCCAAAGAAGACATGGTTCTGCTCAATATTCAAGGAACGTTGATGTGTCTTTTTCTATCACAGTCTGCGATAGTTCCAAATAGTAACCAGATAGCTCAAGGTCACTTTAAACACCTTTAGGTGTGCAGGGTACATTGTAACCACACCAGAAGGGGAATCTTCTTCTCTTGCTTTGAGCACATTTGAAGTTGATTGTCTTATGTGTACCTTGGTGAATGTGCTGACATAGTACACCTGACTGTGATGTATATTGCCTCCAAATGCAATATAAAGGCCTGGTGACTCTATTAATAGCAGTGCATTCAAGGTAAAGCAAAATTGTTTCTGTCTTTGAAGTAATGTGCTGATAGTCCCTCAATTACTTGACTCCTAGAAACTTTACCAACATGTCAGTTCCTCCAACTTTCAACAGATTTATCTTCTATTTTCTGATACTTTGTGTTGTACCAGCGCATCTAGAGTACCTGCAATTTGCTTCTCACTACATCAAATCAACATCATATAATTCCCAAGTTAGATCTGCGTTGTCAGATGGGATGGGATATGACCAAACTCTATTACATTTCTCCCTTGATGGTGTGATACCTTGATAATCTACTCCCACTAGTATTTCCCAGGTGTTTGCAGATACAAATTTACAAAATCTTGGAAGTCTTAAACTGTGAAAGACTTCTCCTCCTTTATTTTACTTTCTAATTGGTCCCTGGGACATATAGGACTTAGTTATCCTGGAGGGCTGAGGGATAAGAGAGGTGAAGCATGGGGGAAATTGCTATCTTTCTTCATGAAAACACACTGAGATGAAGTTATTACAAACTGGGAAGGCAGAATTCATTTCTGAGATGGATGTAGGGACCACTTCAGTTGGCAAGGGAAATCCTGATTCCCAGAGCCCAATTCTTAACCAATTAGTGTGCTGCTTTATAAACAAGATCATTGAAAAGGCTGAGAACTCAATATTTTGAAATTCAACAACCTGCAGGATCTGACTCTGTATCTGATTTTTGGCTATAGGAAATAAGAGATTATTTTGTGGTAGTCAGAGAAACTCCCTGGTTGTCTGACCACTCATTAAACTGAGAATTTTTAACACTGAGCTTATCTCTAGCACAATTAGAAGCATCAGGGAAAGCCCATAAACCTTACAGTTTTTATGCTTCCTCACTATAATTTTCTATCACAAGAGTCACTCAATATGTCTGTGTCTTACCTTCAATACACAATTTATTCCAGGTAACTCTAGGTGATGATTTCGATAACTGTTTTAGAGCTGGATGCTATGAACTACTAGTGTCTCATCATCTATTACTAATATTTGTTAAATGGCTCAGATTAATACCTATTATGCAGGAAAGACAATGTGATTTTTTTAAATTTTTTTTAATTTAGCTTTTAATTTTTTACAGACTGCATTTTGATTCACTGTACACAAATGGGGTACATCATTTCATTTCTATGGCTGTATACAATGTAGATTCATAACATTTGTGTAATCATACATGTACATAGGGTAATGATGTCTGTCTCATTCCACCATTTTTCACACCCCCCTCCCTCTCATTTCCTTCTACATATTCTAAAGTTCCCCCATTATTCTCTCATTCCCCACTCCCCACCCCCATTATATATCATTCTCCACTTATCAGGGAAAACATTCGGCCTTTGGTTTTTTGGGCTTGGCTTATTTCACTCAGCATGATATTCTCCAATTCTATCCATTTTATTTGCAAATGTCATAATATTATTCTACTTTATGGCTGAATAGAATTCCATTGTGTGTATATATATATATATATATATATATATATATATATGAGTTTCTTTATCTGTTTTTTATCTGTTTCTTTATCTGTTGTCTTTACCAGAGTTTATTCATCTGTTGAAGGGCATCTAGGTTGGTTCCACAATCTAGCTATTGTGAACTGAGCTGTTATAAATATTAATGTGACTGTGTTACTGTAGTTTGCTGATTTTAGGTCCTTTGGGTATAAACCAAGGAGTTGAATAACTGGGTCAAAAGGTGGGTCCATTATTCCAAGTTTTCTGAGGATTCTCCACACTGCTTTCCAGAGTGGCTGCACCAATTTGCAACTCCACCAACAATGTAAAGTGTGCCTTTTTCCCCACGTCCACGCCAACATCTATTATTGTTTGTGTTCTTGTTAAAAGCCATTCTAATTGGAATAAGATGAAATCTTAGAGTTGTTTTAATTTGCATTTCTCTAATTACTAGAGATGTTGAACACTTTTTCATATATTTATTAATTGCCTGTGTGTCTTCTTCTGTAAACTGTCTGTCCAGCTCCTTGGCCCATTCATTGATTGGGTTCTTTGTATTTTGGGGGGAAAGTTTTGTAAGTTCTTTATAAATTTTGGAGATAAGTGCTCTATCTGAAGTGCATGTGGTAAAGATTTTCTCCCACTCTGTAGGCTTTCTCTTCACAGTCTTAATTGTATCCTTTGCTGAGAAAAAGCTTTTTAGTTTGAGTCTATCCCATTTATTGATTCTTGCTTTGATTTCTTGTGCTTTGGGAGTCTCGTTGAGGAAGTCTGAGGCAGTCTGATCCTAAGCCAATGTGACAAAGATTCAGGCCTACTTTGTCTTCTATTAGGTGCAGGGTCTCTGGTCTAATTCCTATGTCTTTGATCCATTTTGAGTTGAGTTTTGTGCAGGGTGAGAAATAGAGGTTTAATTTCATTTTACTGCATATGGATTTCCAGTTTTCCAGCACCATTTGTTGAACAGGCTATCTTTTCTCCATTGTATGTTTTTGACTCCTTTGTCTAGTATGAGGCAACTGTATTTGTGTGGTTTTGTCTCTGTCTCTTCTATTGTGTACCATTGGTCTGCCTGTCTATTTCAGTGCCAATACCATGCTGTTTTTGTTACTGTTGCTCTGTAGTACAGTTTAATGTCTGGTATTGTGATACTGCCTGTTTCACTTTTTCTACTCAGGATTGTTTTGGCTATTCAAGGTCTCTTCTTCAGGATGAAGTTCATGATTGCTTTCTCTATTTCTATGAGGAATGTCATTGGGATTTTAATTGGAATTGCATTGAATCTGTATAGCACCTTTGGTAAAATGGCCATTTTGACAATGTTAATTCCACCTTTCCAAGAACATGGGAGATCTTTCCATCTTCAAAGGTTTTCTTCAATTTCTTTCTTTAATATTCTGTAGTCTTCATTGTAGAGGTCTTTCACCTCTTTTGTTAGATTAATTCCCAAGGTGTTTTTTTTTTTTTGTTGTTTTGTTTTTTTTTTTTTTTTTTTTTTTTTTTTTTTTTTTTTTGAGGCTACTGTAAATGGAGTGGATTTCTTAATTTCTCTTTCAGAGGATTCATCACTTATGAATAGAAATGCATTTGATTTACACGTATTGATTTTATATCCTGTTACTTTGCTGAATTCATTTATTAGTTCTAGAAGTTTTCTAGTGGAGTTTTTTGGATCTTCTAAATATAGGATCATGTCATCAGCAAATAGTGACAGCTTTAGTTCTTCTTTTCCTATTTGTATCCCTTTAATTTCTTTGGTCTGTCTAACTGCTCTGGCAAGTGTTCCAAGGAAAATGTTGAATAGAAGTGGTGAAAGAGGGCACCCCTGTCTTGTTCCAGTTTTTAGAGGGAATGCTTTCAGTTTTTATCCATTGAGAATGATGTTGGCTGTGGGCTTAGCATAGATAGCCTTTACAATGTTGAGGTATGTTCCTGCTATTCCTATTTTTTCTAGTGTTTTAAGCATGAAGGGGTGCTGTATTTTATCAAATGCTTTCTCAGCATCTATTGAAATAATCATGTGATTCTTAGCTTGAAGTCTATTGAAGTGGTGAATTACATTTATTGATTTCCGGATGTTGAACCAAGCTTGCATCCCTGGGATAAACCCCACTTGATCGTGGTGCACTATCTTTTTAACATATTTTGGTATGTGATTTGCCAGTAGTTTGTTAAGGATTTTTGCATCTATGTTCATCAGGGATATTGGTCTGAGTTTTCTTTCTTTCATGTGTCTTTGTCTGATTTTGGTATCAGGATTGATACTAGCCTCATAGAATGAATTTGGAAGGGTTCCCTCCTTTTCTATTTCCTGAAACACTTTGAGGAGTATTGGTATCAGTACTTCTTTAAAGTTCTTGTAGAATTTGGCTGAGAATCCATCTGTTCCTGGGCTTTTCTTGTTTGGTAGGTTTTTGATGGCTTCTTCTATTTCGGTGCTTGAAATTGATCTGTTTCGATTGTGTACGTCTTCCTGATTCAGTTTGGGAGGATCATATGTCTCTAAAAATTTGTCAATGTCTTTGATATTTTCTATTTTGTTGGAGTATAGATTTTCAGAGTAGCTTCTAATTATGTTATGTATTTCAAGGGTGTCTGTTGTGATCTTTTCTTTTTCATCACTAATTCTAGTAATTTGAGTTTTTCTCTTCTCTTCATTAGTGTGGTTAGGGGATTATCAATTTTGTTTACTTTTTCAAAGAACCAACTTTTTGTTTTATCAATTTTTTTTAATTGTTTCTCTTGTTTCAATTTCAATGATTTCAGCTCTGATTTTAATTATTTCCTGTCTTCTACTATTTTGGGTGTTGATCTGTTCTTCTTTTTCTAGGGCTTTCAGGTGTAAGGTTAGATCATTTAGTTGTTGACTTTTTATTTTTTTAATGTATGAGCTCAATGCAGTGAACCTTCCTCTTAGTACTGCTTTCAGAGTGTCCCAGAGATTTTGATATGTTGTGTCATTGTTCTCATATACGTCTAAGAATTTTCTTATTTCTTCCCTGATGTCTTCTGTTATCATTGCATCATTCAGTAGCATATTATTTAGTCTCCAGGTATATGAGTAGTTTTTGTTGGTTATTTTATCATTCATTTCTAGTTGCATTCCATTATGGTCTGATAGGATACAAGGTAGGATCTCTATTTTTTTTGTATTTACTAATGGCTTCTTTGTGGCTTAGAATATGGTCTGTTTTGGAGAAGGATCCACGAGCTGCTGAGAAGAAAGTATATTCACTCAATGATGGATGAAATACTCTCTAAATATCCATTAAGTCTATATCATTGATTGTATTATTTAGTTCTATAGTTTCTTTGTTCAGTTTTTGTTTGGAAGATCTATCCAGTGGTAAGAGTGGTGTGTTAAAGTTCCCCACTATTAATGTGTTTTGGTCGATTTGATTCTTAAAACTAAGAAGGGTTTGTTTGATATACGTAGATGTCCCATTGTTTGGGGCATAAATATTTAAAATTATTATATCTTGCTGTTTTATGCTTCCCTTAAGCAGTATGAAATGTCCTTCTTTATCCCTTCTGACTGACTTAGGTTTGAAGTCCACTTTATCTGATATGAGGATGGAGACCCCTGCTTTTCTACTGGGTCCATGTGCATGATATGTTTTTCCCCATGCTTTCACCTTTAGTCTGTGGATTCTTTCTCTATGAGATGAGTCTCTTGCAGGCAGCATATTGTTGGGTCTTTCATCTTAATCCAATCTGCTAGTCTATGTCTTCTGATTATTTTTTAATTCATTTTTATTGTAAACAAATGGGATACATCTTGTTTCTCTGTTTGTACATGAACTAGAGCATACCGTTTTTGTAATCATACATTTACCTAGAGTAATAGTTTTTTGATTCATTCAGTTATTTTTTTCTTCCCCCCACCCCTCCCACCCCTCTTACCCCTCTATACAGTCCCTCCTTCCTCCATTCTTGCTCCCCTCCTACCTCCCATCTTTTGATTATTGAATTTAGGCCATAGACATTCAGGGTTATTATTGAGATATGATTTCTATTCCTGCTCATTTTGGCTTATTTTTGGTTTTTCACTTGTCCTTTGATTGGCTTTTCCTTTAGGGTAGTTCCTCCCTTTGCTGACTTGTATTGTTGTTTTTCATTTCCTCCTCATGAATTATTTTGCTGAGAATGTTCTGTAGGGCAGGCTTTCTATTTGTAAATTCTTTTAACTTTTGTTTATCATGGAAAGATTTTATTTCACCATCAAATCTGAAGGTTAGTTTTGCTGGGTATATTATTCTTGGTTGGCATCCATGTTCTTTCAGAGCTTGAAATACATTGTTCCAGGACCTTCTTGCTTTTAGAGTCTAGGCTGAGAAATCTGCTGATATCCATATAGTTTTCCCCTTATATGTAATCTGATGCTTTTCTCTCACAGCCTTTAAAATTCTATCTTTATTTTGTATGTGAGGTATTTTCATTATAATGTGTCTTGGTGTGGATCTGTTGTAATTTTGTGCACCTGGTGTTCTGTAAGCCTCTTGTATTTGATTTTCCGTTTCATTTTTCAGGTTTGGGAAATTTTCTAATATTATTTCATTGAACAGGTTGTTCATGCCTTTGGTTTGTATCTCTATGCCTTCCTCGATCCCCATAATTCTTAAATTCGGTCTTTTCATGATTGGAGGTTCTGTTCAAGACTTCTTAACATCTTCTTAGTTTGTTCAACTTTATTTTCAAGATTGAATATTTTGTCTTCATTGTCTGAGATTTTGTCTTCCACAAGGTCTATTCTATTGTTGATGCTTTCTATTGAGTTTTTAATTTGGTTTATTGTTTCTTTCATTTCAAATTTTTTTTTCAGAATCTCTATCTCTTTATTGAATGTTCTTTTGCTTCTTGCATTTGCTCTTTTAACTGTCTACTGAAATGGTCATGCATTGCCTGCATTTGCTCTCTTATTTCATCTTTTGCTTCATGGATCATTTTAATTACAGATTAAAAGATTCTAAACTCTTTTTCTGTCATTTCTACTGCCATGCTGTCATTGGAGTCTATCACAATAGCATCTTGGTTTGTTAGGGACACTTTCTTCCCCTGTATTTTCATATGGTTTCTGTATATTCCCCTCAAGCAGTGAAGATGAGAGATACTGAAGTTTGCCCCCTGCAGGCTTAGTATGACCCTGCAGGTTTCCACTACCTCTCCTTTGAAGGGGAGATCAATACCAATAGCACCCAATACAAAGAAAATGTAGCCCTGAACCAGATAGCCCCTGTAAAGACTTTAACATTATTAAAATAAACAGGATCAGTTCAATTACTATTTACAATATTTCTAGTTGTGAACAAGAGGATGGAGAAAGGGTGTAGGATATAAGTGAGTAAATAAAGGTACCTGTCAAAGGGCCTCCAGTCTCCTGTGGGCGTCTCTGGAAGGGAGCCCCCCTTCCAATAATGATGACCACACCCTCAGGAATAATCCAAAATGCCTGCACCAGCCTCCAAAGAATCTGGGGAGCCCCAGCAAGAGTGTGCTGAGTCAGCACAGAGGCAGGCACAGTGTCTCTCAGCAGTAGGGGTGCAGGCAGTCAAGCTCAGCTATGCCTCAGTGGGGGGAGGGGGACAGGCTCAGCAATGACATCAGACCTCGGTGTGGGGTCAGGTGGGTTCAGCAATGGTGTCCGACCTCCTAGCTTTTAATTTTTTACAGACTGCATTTTGATTCACTGTACACAAATGGGGTACATCATTTCATTTCTATGGCTGTATACAATGTAGATTCATACCATTTGTGTAATACGTGTACATAGGGTAATGATGTCTGTCTCAATCCACCATTTTTCATACCCCCCTCCCTCTCATTTCCTTCTACATATTCTAAAGTTCCCCCATTATTCTCTCATTCCCCACTCCCCACTCCCATTATATATCATTCTCCACTTATCAGGGAAAACATTCGGCCTTTGGTTTTTTGGGCTTGGCTTATTTCACTCAGCATAATATTCTCCAATTCCATCCATTTATTTGCAAATGCCATAATATTATTCTTCTTTATGGCTTAATAGAATTCCATTGTGTATATATATATATACCAGAGTTTCTTTATCCATTCATCTGTTGAAGGGCACCTAGATTGGTTCCACAATCTAGCTATTGTGAACTGAGCTGTTATAAACATTGATGTGGCTGTGTTACTGTCGTTTGCTGATTTTAAGTCCTTTGGGGATAAACCGAGGAGTGAGATAACTGGGTCAAAAGGTGGGTCCATTATTCCAAGTTTTCTGAGGATTCTCCACACTGCTTTCCAGAGTGGCTGCACCAATTTGCAACTCCACCAACAATGTATGAGTGTGCCTTTTTCCCCACATCCACGCCAACATCTATTATTGTTTGTGTTCTTGATAATAGTCATTCTAAATGGAGTAAGATGAAATCTTAGAGTTGTTTTAATTTGCATTTCTCTAATTACTAGAGATGTTGAACACTTTTTCATATATTTATTAATTGCCTGTGTGTCTTCTTCTGTAAAGTGTCTGTCCAGTTCCTTGGCCCATTCATTGATTGGGTTCTTTGTATTTTGGGGGGAAAGTGTTGTAATTCTTTATAAATTTCAGAGATAAGTGCTCTATCTGAAGTGCATGTGGAAAAGATTTTCTCCCACTCTGTAGGCTTTCTCTTCACAGTCTTGATTGTATCCTTTGCTGAGAAAAAGCTTTTTAGTTTGAGTCTATCCCATTTATTGATTCTTGCTTTGATTTCTTGTGCTTTGGGAGCCTTGTTGAGGAAGCCTGATTCTAAGCCAATGTGACAAAGATTCAGGCCTACTTTGTCTTCTATTAGGTACAGGGTCTCTGGTCTAATGCTAGGTCTTTGATCCATTTTGAGTTGAGTTCTGTGTGGGGTGAAAGATAGAGACAATGTGATTTTTAAATCAGTTAAATAGAATATCAGATCTTTCAAAGTCATCCAGAAAGAGAATTCCATATTCCATTTTCCTTTAAAGTCTTCTGTGAGCAACTATTTTATATCATTTTATATTAGTCAAAATATTTAGTAGAGACAGCATTCTCTAACTACTCTTAGGAGAAAAAGTATACTAAAAAATGCATTTTTAGCTCAATGATTTTCTTGGGAGAGCTAAAGAAACAAACTCAGACATCCCAGAAATGACTTCCAGAACTACAACGCAGAATCAGGCTAAGAGAGCCACTGCCAGAGCCATCGACAGGAAACTACAAAGTCAGAAGTACTGCTGTGTAACTTTGTCAATTCTGGCAGCATCCATGCCAGCAAAAGAGATGCTCTGCCCCTCCCTTCCACCCCAGTGTAACTCAGTCTCAAGTAAAATCTCACGTATGTGAAAATGATTGGTAGAGACTTAGCCATAAGGAATCTTAAAGATCTAGTTTTGAGCTGGGGGTGGTGGTGCACGCCTGCAATCCCAGCAACTCAGGAGGCCGAGGCAGGAGGCTCATGAGCTCAAAGCCAACCTCAGCAACTTAGCAAGGCCCTAAGCAATTTAGTGAAACCCTGTCTCAAAATAAAAACTAAAAAGGACAGGGGATGTGGCTCAGTGGTTAAGTGCCCCGAGTTCAGTCCCACATAGGAAAACAAGTAGTTTTGAGCTTTTCATCCACTTCAGTTCAGGAAGGCAACCTGTATCAGAGATGTGATGGGTGCTGGATGAGCCAGTTCATGGTATCTGCCAATTTGTTCTCAGAAATCTGCTTGAAATCTAACCCCTTTCCAGGGTTTGGCACAATGAAGTCCCCTTGTGGTTTCCATAAATCTCCAACTTTACTGTCATAGTCTCCCCCGTTTCCTTTCCCTCACGCGCTAACCCCTTCACACTTGCATCTATGCCTCCTGTCTTGGTTCTGTTCAGTCCTGGTCTTATGAAGAACCCAGCAGATCTGAGAACATTCTGGGTTGCTGACACTGCTATAGATCAGGGCCTGGCATCAGCCACACACAGAGTTTCCCTCTTTGAAGTCCCTTTCACACTCTGCTTCAGCTGACAGCCTGAACTGGACATGACCACTATCATACCCTTTAGGGTAGATGATCCTGAGTCTCTTCCTCTAATTATTTCTCTGAAAGAGAAGCTCCTGGCTTTCATTGCTCAGTCCCCTGCAGGAAAATTTGAGAGATTTTCCTACCTCATTACATCAGTAATGTCAGGGAAAGCCAGAGGTGAAGGTGAGTGAGAACCAAAGAGTAGAATTTCATAGTGTGCATTTCAATTATTTTTCTTAGGCTCAGATAAACGAGTTGAACTACTGCAACCTTTCCCATGAAATAAAACACACATTTATTTCCAGATAACACACCTAATAATAGCTTCTGCTTTCATTTCCTGTTGGAGAAGAAAAAATCCATACCCTCTACCTTGCCAAGTTCCACATAATATAAAAAAGTAACTTTGCACACTGCCATTGAGTGTAATGAGAGGGAGCAGACCACACCCTGGCCTTGCTCTGGGAAGAGCGTGAGACTGGGGAGTCTGTTCCAGATGCCAAAAAATGAGGGAGAGCTGAGGGAAAAAAATGTGATAGATTAGGGAGCTCTCCTTCAGTGTCCCATTAATAATTGCTCAAAACAAAGTCTCACCCTTTCTTCCTTATCTATTAAGATTGCGACAATAGCTGGGCAGAGTGGTACAAGTTTGTGATTCCTGCGACTCAGGAGGATCACAAATTTAAGGGCATCCTGGGCAACGTAGCAAAACCCTGTCTCAAAATAAAAAATAAAAACATCTGGAGGTGTGGCTCAATGACAGAGCAATCCTGGGTTCAGTCCCCAGTATTGCCAAAAAAATTAAAAATGTGACAATAAAATCACTGCATCTGAGGTGCTTGGCAATGAATTTGACAGGCTGTGGGTACTTGACCTACCACCCTGGGGGTCAGGCAGAGGAAGGAGCCAAGGGCAAGACCAGAGCCTGGATGGGCTATTGGTTGAGACTGGGAACAGCAGTAGGTGAGAAGACGAGGGTGACAAGTGCAGCCTGGCAAATGGGCCTGGGCACCAATGGAGACTCTGGTCGAGTCCAGCACAGGGGCTGAGGCCAAGCAGGGGAGCTGGGCAATGGCAAGGTGAGAATGATCATGGGCGCCAGGGGCACAAACTCCCAAGGGTGAGAATTAAAATGAGATGATGAGTGGCCTGTGGCAAAAACCTTGGAATCACCAACATTTGAGAGGTAGAGGAAGAGGACCATTGCAGTGGAGCCCAAGGAGGATGGTGCAGGGAGGGGGGACCCAGGAGAGTGTGCTATCTGGGGAACGAGAGAGGGAGTACAGCAAGAGGGAGGGAGGGTCAGCAGTGGTAAATGCTTGTGTTGGCTGGGACCTGGTGACACTATGAGTGATGGTGGAAGAAGATTAGGGAGTGAGTGTGTTGGAGGAGGCCTGGAAGGGAGGCTGTGATGGGGAGGATGGAGATCTAGGGAAAGAGTTGGGATGTGTGGTTCAGGGATGTTAAGAAGGGGAGATCTGAGGATGTTAAAGGGCTGCAGCAAGAGGTGAATCGGATCAGTGGAACATTCCAGAGAAAGAGGAAATACATTAGAGCATGCTCTAAAACAATGGGAGGAGAAGGAACTTGAACCATAGGTTCAGGTTTTTACCTTTGACACTAGGAGCACATCATCTACTGTGGGAACAGGAGAGAAAAATAGGACAGCTATAAATAATTGCAACTCAGATAAAAGTAGGTAGTAGGATCTTAAAGTCATCCTTTTCCTGTGTTCTATTTTTTCCCCTGTGTTTTTCTGAGAGTAAGTCAGATGGAGGTTTGAGAGAAGGTGAAAAAAGTCAGCAGACTGATAAAACATGTGGATTCTGGAGCCAAACTACCTGGATTTGAATCCTAGTTCCGATTCTTCACAGCAGTGTAGACGTGAGCAAATATCTTAGTCTATATCTCCTTTTCTCATATGTCAAATGGGGATAATAACACCAGTATGACAGAGTGTTTATGAGGATTAAATGAGTTAAAACACCCAAGATGGTTAGACCAATACATGATACCTAGCAAGTGATCAATAAATGCTAGCTATTATTAATTTATATAATCTTTAAATAGCTGCCATGTGTAAAACTGATTGCTGAATGGTTTTAAAGATTAGTTGAGACTTAATTTTTAATTTATAACCTGAGAGGATGATGACTGTGTCAGGCAGCATGAATGTTATGCAGAGATTGAAGACGTCTGGGCACTGAGGATGTAGCTAAGTTGCACAGCGCTTGCCTACCATGCATGAGACTCTGGGTTTGACCTCCAGCACTGCTAATAATAATTATAATGATAATAATAATTTTTTCAAAATAGACAAAATAAAGATGGAAGACAGCTGGATAAATCCAAGGTATATGATTTAAGGAGTGAGACCTCCTCACTAAGAGGACTCACAGAACTCGCTGAAAGCTACTGCATTCAAGGTTATAGTTTATTATAACCTTGGAAAGAACACAGGTTAAAATTAACCACAGGAAACACATCAGGAAGAGCCCAGGGAAAGTCCCTGAGTTTCCAGTCATTCTCTCATCATGGAATCAGGAGAGCATTACCTTCCTGCACCAGTGTGTGATAGAGGTGGTACGGTTTTCCAACCTAAATCTTCATGATCAAAGTTATTATTTGGCCTCCACTATTGTTTTAGTCAGCTTTTTCACTGCCGTGATCAAAAGACCTGACAAGAATAATTTTCAGGAGGAAAACTTTATTTGGGGGCTCTCAGTTCCAGAGGTCTCAGTCCACAGACACTCTATTCCTCAGGATCTGAGATAAGGTAAAACATCATGGTAGAAGTGTGTGGTGGAGGAAAGAAGCTGGGAACATCACATCAGGAAGCAGAGGGTGACTCCCCTCACCATGGACAAAATATGTACCCCAAAACCACACCCTCAATAACCCACATCCTCCAGCCATACTCTACACCCTACCACCCAGTTAATCCCTATCATGGATTTCATGCACTAATTAGATTGAAACTTTCATCCAGTTGACCTTTGAAATTTCTTGCACTGTCTCACACATGAGCTTTGGGGGACAACTCATATCTGAACCGTATCAATCAGGTAAGCATTATTAATCACCCACATGGTTAACCTCAGTCTTCAACCACTCTGGCGATCACCTGATACCATGTGAACCAAAGTCCCTACCCTAAATTAAATTATTGGTCTTTTGGGCATGGCCATCTCCTATCCTAAAATAATCTATGGCCAGTACCCATCCCAAATTACATTGTTCGGTGACCCAAAGCCTCCAGTCAATCAAAGAAACTCCTACCCGGTAATGACATTCCAGGGAATAAAACATTACCTCCTAAAAGCAAAGGACAAGACCTCACTTTGAGCGGATCCTTTATTCTACACACCTGGAACCAGTAAGTCTCCCAGTGATGTTTACTGGGAACGTATCCACTTCTATCAATGTGTGTGGTCGTCTAGGTTCTGAGGAATATGTCAGAGCTTTTCAGAGTCCTTGTGTACATCTCATATGCAGATTTTCCTTATAAGTTCTTTGATTACTCCATGATTAGCTTCAACTGTTGTCCTCCCCTGTATACAGCCACAAAGATAAACAACTACTAGTCATTGATGTCAACAAACATTCCCTAAGTAAAGGACTTTTCTCAAAAAGAAAAACTCACATTTAGATCAGCTTCATACAGCAGTACACACAGGGTCTTCCTGGGAATCATCAAGAGGTCAAAGAATGACAATTGTCTGGGAATGAACCTTTAAAAGAGCCCCAATCCCATTCTGTTCCCGCAAGCACCTATTGGACTTGAATGTGCACTGTTATTTTCAAGACTGCAGTGGAGCTGGAGAATGAGAAATAATACTAGGACAAGTTGAAACACCAAAATAACTCTCCATTTCTATCAAATTTAAGCTGTTTTTCTGGAATAAATAATTTCTTGGGTTGCTGCAAATCAATGAAAATTTTTCAGAGTTCTGAAAATTTTCTTCAAGAAGTTAGTAAATGTTTTTTTTTCACTGCTTTCTGGGACAGAAGTTTTGAAAGTTCTTCCTCCATCACTTTCTGCCCCTCACATTTTGACATACATATCGAATTGCCAGTTTTTCACATTTATGATAAAGTTATTTGATATTTATACATTCTTCCCTTAATGACCCATAGAAACCACCCATCATTCTGTTATCATTTTAGAATATTTTAGAGAAAAAGCAAGGAAATTAGGGTGTGACAACCCCCTTCAAGAGCACACCCCCTCCTAAATGTTCCACTATCTACCAAAAGTACCCCACTGGGGGCCAAGCCTTGAACACAAGGGAGAAACACAGATCCAAATTATGGCATAGTCGGAGGCCCAGAATGCCTGATCCTCTTTACCCTGCCCTACTTGTTTTTCCCATGACACCTCATCCTTTTCCATCTCTTATGTAATTATTTCTTCATTCTGTGAAAGTTTGCCCCCCGCCACTTCCCTCAACTAGAACACAGATTCCAGGAGGGCAGGTACTGCTGCGTTATACACCATCTGCTTTATCCCAAGACCCTAGAGGAACACCTGACCCACGCGTACTCATCAGGATAGTTAATATCACCTGTTTTTAAAAATCCTGGAATCTCATGATTAGTACAAAGTTGGTGGTTCTTGACAACTCACCCTTGAGCAGTGACTCAGGGATCAGGGTTCTTCCATCACATGGCTCTGCCACACTGAAGTCCTTTGCTCTGAGCCACTGGACAAGGAAAAAAACACACTCTCTATTATCTCAGCCCAGAAGTTAGGGGATCACATTATGTTGGTCATGATCTACCCTACCTACAGGAGAGCCTAGGAAAATCATCTTCCTGCGTGACCACTAATATCTCTTGAAGGAACCAAATCAATTCACTCTAAAACCATCAGAGTCTACTTGGGTTTTGTTCTCCTCAGGATAGACTTGTAACTTTTGTTGTAATTTCTTTAATAATCATACTTTGTGTTTTTTTATTTATATGAGACTGTTCCAGTAGACTGTTCTTTTTATTTGTTATTTATAGTTATACATGACAGTAGAGTGTATTTTGACATATTTTACATACATGGAGAACTTATTCTAAATAGGATCCCATTCTTGTGATTATACTTGATGTGGAGTTTCACTGGTCATATATTCATATATGAACATAGGAAATATATGTCGGATTCATTCTACCATCTTTCCTATTCCCATTTCTCTCCTTTCCCTTCATTCCCTTTGTCTAAAATTCAATGAATTTCTATTTCCCCCCCCCCTCCCCTTATTTTGTGTTAACATCTGCTTATCAGGGAGAACATTTGGCAGTTGTTTTTTTGGGACTGGCTTATTGCACTTAGCATGATAGTCTCCAGTTCCATCCATTTACCAGCAAATGCCATAATTCCATTCTTTAAGGCTAGGTAATATTCCATTGTGTATATATACCAAGTTTTCTTTATCCATCCATCTGTTGAAAGGCACCTAGGTTGGTTGCATAGTTTAGCTATTGTAAATTGAGCTGCTATAAACATTGATGTGGTTGCATTACTATAATATGCTGATTTTTAAGTCTTTTGAGTATATGCCAAGGAGTGAGAGAACTGAGTCAAATGGTAGTTCCATTCCAAGTTTTCTGAGGAATCTCCATACTGCTTTCCAGAGTGATTGCACCAATTTGCAGTACTACCTGCAGTGTATGAGTGTACCTTTTTCCCTACATCCTCACCAACATTCACTGTTACTTTTATTGATAATTGCCATTCAGACTAAAGTAGGATAGAATCTCAGTGTAGTTTTAATTTGCATTTCTCTACTTGCTAGAGATGTTCAATATTTTTTCATGTATTTATTGACCCATCGTATTTCTTCTGTGAACTGCCTGTTCAGTTCCTTTGCTCATTTATTGATTGGATTATTGTGGTTTTGGTGGTAAGTTTTTTGAATTTTTTTTTATCTTTTAATTTTTTACAGACTGCATTTTGATTCATTGTACACAAAGGGGGTACATCATTTCCTATCTATGGTTGTACATGATGTAGATTCATACCATTCGAGGAATCATACATGTACATAGGGTAATGATGTCTGTCTCATTCCACCATTTTTCACACTCCCTTCCCTCTCATTTCCCTCTACATAATCCAAAGTTCCCCCATTCTTCTCTCATTCCCCACCCTCCAACCCCAATTAAATATCATTATCCACTTATCAGGGAAAATATTTGGCCTTTGGTTTTTTGGGCTTGGCTTATTTCACTCAGCATGATATTCTCCAATTCCATCCATTTATTTGCAAATGCCATAATATTATTCTTCTTTATGGCTTAATAGAATTCCATTGTGTATATATATATACCAGAGTTTCTTTATCCATTCATCTGTTGAAGGGCATCTACGTAGGTTCCACAATCTAGCTATTGTGAACTGAGCTGTTATAAACATTGATGTGGCTGTGTTACTGTAGTTTGCTGATTTTAAGTCCTTTGGGTATAAACCAAGGAGTGAGATAACTGTGTCAAAAGGTGGGTCCATTATTCCAAGTTTTCTGAGGATTCTCCACACTGCTTTCTAGAGTGGCTGCACCAATTTGCAACTCCACCAGCAATGTATGAGTGTGTCTTTTTCCCCACATCCATGCCAACATCTATTATTGTTTGTGTTCTTGATAATAGTCATTCTAATTGGAGTAAGATGAAATCTTAAGAGTTGTTTTAATTTGCATTTCTCTAATTACTAGAGATGTTGAACACTTTTTCATATATTTATTAATTGCCTGTGTGTCTTCTTCTGTAAAGTGTCTGTCCAGTTCCTTGGCCCATTCATTGATTGGGTTCTTTGTATTTTGGGGATAAAGTTTTGTAAGTTCTTTATAAATTTTGGAGATAAGTGCTCTATCTGAAGTGCATGTGGTAAAGATTTTCTCCCACTCTGTAGGCTTTCTCTTCACAGTCTTAATTGTATCCTTTGCTGAGAAAAGCTTTTTAGTTTGAGTCTATCCCATTTATTGATTCTTGCTTTGATTTCTTGTGCTTTGGGAGTCTCGTTGAGGAAGTCTGAGGCAGTCTGATCCTAAGCCAATGTGACAAAGATTCAGGCCTACTTTGTCTTCTATTAGGTGCAGGGTCTCTGGTCTAATTCCTATGTCTTTGATCCATTTTGAGTTGAGTTTTGTGCAGGGTGAGAAATAGAGGTTTAATTTCATTTTACTGCATATGGATTTCCAGTTTTCCAGCACCATTTGTTGAACAGGCTATCTTTTCTCCATTGTATGTTTTTGACTCCTTTGTCTAGTATGAGGCAACTGTATTTGTGTGGTTTTGTCTCTGTCTCTTCTATTGTGTACCATTGGTCTGCCTGTCTATTTCAGTGCCAATACCATGCTGTTTTTGTTACTGTTGCTCTGTAGTACAGTTTAATGTCTGGTATTGTGATACCGCCTGTTTCACTTTTTCTACTCAGGATTGTTTTGGCTATTCAAGGTCTCTTCTTCAGGATGAAGTTCATGATTGCTTTCTCTATTTCTATGAGGAATGTCATTGGGATTTTAATCGGAATTGCATTGAATCTGTATAGCACCTTTGGTAAAATGGCCATTTTGACAATGTTAATTCCACCTTTCCAAGAACATGGGAGATCTTTCCATCTTCAAAGGTTTTCTTCAATTTCTTTCTTTAATATTCTGTAGTCTTCATTGTAGAGGTCTTTTTTTTAATTCCCAAGGTGTTTTTTTGTTGTTGTTTTGTTTTTTTGTTTTTTTGTTTTTTTGTTTTTTTTTTTTTTTTTTTGAGGCTACTGTGAATGGAGTGGATTTCTTAATTTCTCTTTCAGAGGATTCATCACTTATGAATAGAAATGCATTTGATTTACACGTATTGATTTTATATCCTGTTACTTTGCTGAATTCATTTATTAGTTCTAGAAGTTTTCTAGTGGAGTTTTTTGGATCTTCTAAATATAGGATCATGTCATCAGCAAATAGTGACAGCTTTAGTTCTTCTTTTCCTATTTGTATCCCTTTAATTTCTTTGGTCTGTCTAACTGCTCTGGCAAGTGTTCCAAGGAAAATGTTGAATAGAAGTGGTGAAAGAGGGCACCCCTGTCTTGTTCCAGTTTTTAGAGGGAATGCTTTCAGTTTTTATCCATTGAGAATGATGTTGGCTGTGGGCTTAGCATAGATAGCCTTTACAATGTTGAGGTATGTTCCTGCTATTCCTATTTTTTCTAGTGTTTTAAGCATGAAGGGGTGCTGTATTTTATCAAATGCTTTCTCAGCATCTATTGAAATAATCATGTGATTCTTAGCTTGAAGTCTATTGAAGTGGTGAATTACATTTATTGATTTCCGGATGTTGAACCAAGCTTGCATCCCTGGGATAAACCCCACTTGATCGTGGTGCACTATCTTTTTAACATATTTTGGTATGTGATTTGCCAGTAGTTTGTTAAGGATTTTTGCATCTATGTTCATCAGGGATATTGGTCTGAGTTTTCTTTCTTTCATGTGTCTTTGTCTGATTTTGGTATCAGGATGATACTAGCCTCATAGAATGAATTTGGAAGGGTTCCCTCCTTTTCTATTTCCTGGAATACTTTGAGGAGTATTGGTATCAGTTCTTCTTTAAAGTTCTTGTAGAATTTGGCTGAGAATCCATCTGTTCCTGGGCTTTTCTTGTTTGGTAGGTTTTTGATGGCTTCTTCTATTTCAGTACTTGAAATTGATCTGTTTAGATTGTGTACGTCTTCCTGATTCAGTTTGGGAGGATCATATGTCTCTAAAAATTTGTCAATGTCTTTGATATTTTCTATTTTGTTGGAGTATAGATCTTCAAAGTAGCTTCTAATTATGTTATGTATTTCAGTGATGTCTGTCATGACCTTTCCTTTCTCATCACAAATTCTAGTAATTTGTTTTCTCTCTCCTACTCTTTGTTAGTGTGGCTAAGGGTTTATCAATTTTGTTTACTTTTTCAAAGAACCAACTTTTTGTTTTTTCAATTTTTTGAATTGTTTCTCTTGTTTCAATTTCAATGATTTCAGCTCTGATTTTAATTATTTCCTGTCTTCTACTTTTTTGGTGTTGATCTGTTCTTCTTTTTCTAGGGCTTTGCGGTGTAATGTTAGGTCATTTAGTTCTTGACTTTTTGTTTTTTTAATGTATGAACTCAATGCAATGAACTTTCTCTTAGTACTGCTTTCAGAGTGTCCCAGAGATTTTGATATGCTGTGTCATTGTTCTCATTTACCTCTAAGAATTTTTTTATTTCTTCCCTAATGTCTTCTGTTATCATTGCATCATTCAATAGCGTATTTTCTAGTCTCCAGGTATATGAGTAGTTTTGTTGGTTATTTTATTGTTCATTTCTAATTGCATCCCATTGTGGTATGCTAGGACACAGGGTAGGATCTCTAATTTTTTGTATTTACTAATGGCTTCTTTGTGGCTTAAATATGGTCTGTTTTGGAGAAGGATCCATGAGCTGCTGAGAAGAAAGTATATTCACTCAATGATGGATGAAATACTCTCTAAATATCCATTAAGTCTATATCATTGATTGTATTATTTAGTTCTATAGTTTTTTTTGTTCAATTTTTGTTTATAGGATCTATTCAGTGGTGAGAGTGGTGTGTTAAAGTCCCCCACTATTAATGTGTTTTGGTCGATTTGATTCTTAAAATTGAGAAGGGTTTGTTTGATATACATAGATGCTCCATTGTTTGGGGCATAAATATTTAAAATTGTTATATCTTGCTGTTTTATGCTTCCCTTAAGTAGTATGAAATGTCCTTCTTTATCCCTTCTGACTGACTTAGGTTTGAAGTCCACTTGATCTGATATGAGGATGGAGACCCCTGTTTTTTACTGGGTCCATGTGCACGGTATGTTTTTCCCCATGCTTTCACCTTCGTCTGTGCATTCTTTTTCTATGAGATGAGTCTCTTGAAGACAGCATATTATTGGATCTTTCTTTTTAATCCAATCTGCCAATTTTTGTCTTTTGATTATTGAGTTTAGGCCATTGACATTCAGGGTTATTATTGAAATATTGTTTGTATTCCTGGTCATTTGACTTATTTTTGGTTTTTTACTTATCCTTTGATTGACTTCTCCTTTAGGGTAGTTCCTCCCTATGCTGACTTGTATTGTTGCTTTTCACTTCCTCCTCATGGAATTTTTTGTTGAGAATATTCTGCAGGGCAGGCTTTCTATTTGTAAATTCTTTTAACTTTTGTTTATTGTGGAAAGATATTATTTCAATGTCAAATCTGAAGGTTACTTTTGCTGGGTATAGTATTCTTGGTTGGCATCCATGTTCTTTCAGAGCTTGAAATATATTGTTGCAGGGTCGTCTTGCTTTTAGAGTCTGGGCTGAGAAATTTGCTGATATCAGTATTGGTTTCTCCTTATATGTAATCTGATGCTTTTCTCTCACAGCCTTTAAAATTCTATCTTTATTTCATATGTGAGGTATTTTCATTATAATGTGTCTTGGTGTGGATCTGTTGTAATTTTGTGCACCTGGTGTTCTGTAAGCCTCTTGTATATGATTTTCCATTTCATTTTTCAGGTTTGGGAAATTTTCTAATATTATTTCATTGAACAGGTTGTTCATGCCTTTGGTTTGTATCTCTATGCCTTCCTCGATCCCCATAATTCTTAAATTCGGTCTTTTCATGATATCCCATAATTCTTGGCGGTTCTGTTCATGACTTCTTACCATCTTCTCTGTTTGTCCAACTTTATTTTCAAGATTAAATATTTTGTCTTCATTGTCTGAGATTCTGTCTTCCATGAGGTCTATTCTGTTGGTGATGCTTTCTATTGAGTTTTTAATTTGGTTTATTGTTTCTTTCATTTCAATTATTTGTTTGGCTTTTTTCAGAATCTCTATCTCTTTATTGAAGTGTTCCTTTGCTTCCTGCATTTGCTCTTTTGTTTACTGGAATAGTCATGCATTGCCCACATTTGCTCTCTTATCTCATCTTTTGCTTCACGGATCATTTTAATTACACAGATTCTAAACTCTTTTTCTGTCATTTCTACTGCCATGCTGTCATTGGAGTCTATCACAATAGCATCTTGGTTTGTTAGGGACACTTTCTTCCCCTGTTTTTTTTCAAATTATTTCTCTATATTCTCCTCTAGCAGTGAAGATCAGAGAAACTGAAGTTCCCCCGCACCTGCAAGCTTATTATGACCGTGCAGTTTTCTACTACCTCTCCTTTGAAGGGGAGATCAATATCAATAGCATCCAACACAGAAAAAATGCAGCCCTGAACCAGATAGCCCCTATAAAGACTTTAACATTATTAAAATAAATAGGATCCGTTCAATTACTATTTACAGTTTTCTAGTTGTGAACAAGAGAATGGGGAAGGGTGTAGGATGTAAGTGAGTAAATAGAGGTACCTGTCAAAGGGCCTCCAGTCTCCTGTAGGTGTCTCAGGAAGGGAGCCACCCTTCCGATGATGGCCACACCCTCAGGAATAATTCAAAATGCCTACATCAGCCTCCAAAGAAGCTGGGGAGTCCCAGAGGGTGTGCTGAGTCAGAATGGAGGCAGGCACAGTGTCCCTCAGCAGTAGGGGGGCAGGTGGGCAGGCTCAGTTACTGGCCTCTGTCTTGGTGTGGGGGCAGGCTGGGGGACTCAGTTCCCATCTGTCCAATGTGGGGGGTCGGCTCAGTGCAGGCGTCTGACCTCAGCATAGGGGGCAACAGGCTCCTGAATTCTTTATATGTGCCAGAGGTGGCAAAGATTTTCTCCCATTCTGTAGGCTATCTCTTCATGTTCTCAATTGTTTTCTTTGCTATGAAGAAGCTTTTTAGTTTGTTATTATCCATTTGTTGATTCTTGATTTTACTTCTTGGACTTTAGGGGTCTTATTGAGGAAGTCAGCTCCTAAATTGACATGATGGAGAGTTGGGCCTACATTTTCTTCTAGTAGGCTCAGGGTCTCAGGTTATATTTTTCTAGGAAATTGCCTAACTAAATTGAATGCATCAGCCTAAAAAAGAGCAAAACCCAAGTAAACTCATGGTTTTAGAGTGAATTGATTCAATTCCTTCAAGAGATATTAATGGACCAGAAAAGGAAGCACAAACTGTAATCCCAGTGGCTCAGGAGGTAGAGACAGGAGGATCATAAGTTCAAGGCAGCCTCAGCAACTTAGTGAGGCCCTAAGAAACTTAGTGAGACCCTGTCTCAAAAAAAAAATAAAATAAAAAGGATTAGAGATGTGACTCAGTGGTAAATGGCCCCTAGGAATGTAACCCAATGTCCCCCCCCAAAAAAAGAAGAGAGATATTAATGGTGCATCTACAAGCCTACATTATTTTCATAGTATCATCTTTATCTCTGTGCTGTCTTTGTGTTCTCTATTACAAAAATATGGACTTATTCAGTTATCTTTTTCTCTTTTCTTTTTTTTTTTTTTTTTTTTTTTTTTTTTTTTTTTTTATGTATTGGGACTGAATGCAGAGGCCCTCAAACACTGAGCCACATCCCCAACATTATTTTGTATTTTATTTAGAGAGAGTGTCTGAATCGCTTAGCGCCTTGCTTTTGCTGAGACTGGCTTTGAACTCTCCATCCTCCTACCTCACACTCCTGAGCCACTTGGGATTACAGGCATGCACCACCACACCTGGCTCTGGCTCAGTTATCTTTTATTAATTTCTATACAACTTGCATTATAGTTGGAAAAGAAAGCTAGTGCCTACTTTTTCTTCTGTTAGGCCCTGAGTCTCTGTTCTAGTGCTTAAGTCTTTGATCCACTTTGAGTTGAGTTTTGTGCAGGGTGAGAGATAGAGGTTTAATTTCATTTTGCTACATATGGATTTCCAGTTTTCCCAGCACCATTTGTTGTATAGGCTATCATTTCTTCAATATATGTTTTTGGCACCTTTGTCTAGTGTGAGATATCCATATTTATGTGGGTCTGTCTCTGTGTCTTCTATTCTGTACCATTGGTCTACATGTCTATATTGGTGCCAATATCATGCTGATTTTGTTACTATAGTTCTGTAGGATAGTTTAAGGTCTGGTATTGTGATACATCCTGCTTCGCTTTTCTTGCTAAGGATTGCTTTGGCTATTCTGGGTCTCTTATTTTTCCAAATGAATTTCATGACTATTTTTTCTATATTTATAGAGAACATCATTGGAATTTTGATGGGAATTGCATTGAATCTGTATAACACTTTTGGTAGTATGCCCATTTTGACAATATTAATTCTGCCCATCCAAAAGCATGGGAGATCTTTCTATCTTCTCAGGTCTTCTTCTATTTCTTTCTTTAGTGTTCTGTAGTTTTCATTGTAGAGGTCTTTCACCTCTTTTGTTAGATTGATTACCAAGTTTTTTTTTTTTTTTTTTTTTTTTTTTTGAGGCTATTGTAAATGCGGTAGTTTTTCCTAATTTCTTTTGCAGTGGATTCATCACTGATGTATAGAAATGCATTTAATTTATGGATATTGGTTTTAGATCCTGCTACTTTGCTGAATTCATTTATTAGTTCTAGAAAATTTTTGGTGGAATTTTTTTGATCTTCCATATATAGAATCATGTCATCAGTAAATAGTGATAATTTGAGTCCTTCTTTACCTATTGTATCCCTTTAATTTCTTTTGTCTGATTGTTCTGGCTAGAGTTTCAAGGACTATTTTGAATAGAAATGGTGAAAGAGGGCAACCCTTCCTTGTTCCAGTTTTCAGGGGGAATGCTTTCAATTTTTATCCATTTAGAATGATGTTGACCTTAGATTTAGCATATATAGCTTTTACAATTTGAGGTAAGTTCCTACTATCCCTAGTTTTTCTAGTGTTTTGAATATGAAAAGGTGCTGTATTTTGTCAAATGCTTTTTCTGCATCTGTTAACAATCATATGATTCTTGCCTACTGATGTGATGAATTATATTTATTGATTTCCATATGTTGAACCAACCTTGCATCCCTGGGATGAACCCCACTTGATCGTGGAAAATAACTTTTTAATATGTTTTTGTACATGATTTGCCAGAATTTTATTTAGAATTTTTGCATCTCTGTTCATCAGGGATATTGGTCTGAAGTTTTCTTTCCTCCATGTGTCTTTGTCTGATTTTGGTATCAGGATTATACTAGTCTCATAGAATGAGTTTGGGAGGGTTCCCTCCTTTTCTGTTTCATGGAATAATTTGAAGGGTAGTGGTGTCAATTCTTCTTTGAAGGTCTTGTAGAACTTGCCTGAGAATCTGTCTGGTCCTGGGTTTTTTTTTTTTTTTTTTTTTTGGTTGGTAGATTTTAATGGCATTTTCTATTTCATTGCTTGAAATTCATCTGTTTAAATTGTGTATGTCCTCCTGATTCAGTTTGGGTAGATCATATGTCTCTAGAAATTTGTTGATGTTCTTTGAGAATTTCTATTTTATTGGAGTATAAATTTTCAAAATTGTTTCTAATTGTCTTCTGTATTTCAGTTGTATCTGTTGTGATATTTCCTTTTCCATCATGTATTTTAGAAATTTGAGTTTTCTCTCTTTCTCTTCATTATTGTTTATTTTTTCAAAGAACCAACTTTTCATTTCATTAATTTTTTGAATTTTTTTTGCTTCAATTTCATTAATTTCAGTTCTGATTTAGTTATTTCCTGTCTTCTCTTGCTTTTGGTGTTGATTTGTTCTTCTTTTCTAGAGCTTTGAGATGTAATGTTGGGTCATTTATTTGTTGACTTTTTATTCTTTCATTAAATTCACTCAGTGCAATGAACTTTCCTCTTAGCACTGCCTTCATAGTGTCCCAGAGATTTTGATATGTTGCATCGGTGTTCTCATTTACCTCTAAGTATTTTTTTATTTCCTCACTGATTTCTTCTTCTATCCATTCATCATTTAATAGCATGTTACTTAGTCTCCAGGTATTGGAGTAACTTCTATTTTTTTATTTTATCATTAATTTCTAGTTTCATTCCATTATGACCTGGTAGAATGCAGGGTAGTAGTTCATTTGTTTGTTTGTTTTTATGTTTTTTTTTTTTTTTTTTTTTTTTTTGTACTTGCTAAGAGTTCCTTTGTGGCATAACAGATGGTCTATTTTAAAAAAGGATCCATGTGCTGCTAAAAAGAAAATGTATTCACTTGGTGATGGATGAATACTCTACATATGTCTGTTAAGTCTAAATTATTGATTATATTCTTTAGTTCTATCGTCTCTTTGTTTAGTTTTTGTTTCGAAGATCTATCCAGTGGTAAAAAAGGTGTGTTAAATTCACCCAGTATTATTGTGCTGGGTTCTGTTTGATTCTTGAAATTGAGAAGGGTTTGTTTGTTGTACATAGATGCTCCATTGTTTGGGGAATATATATTTACAATTGTTATATCTTATTGGTGTAGATTCCCTTAAGCAGTATGAAATTTCCTTCTTTGTCCTTTCTGACTGTTTTGAAGTCCACTTTGTCTGATATGAGGATGGAAACCCCTGCTTATTTATGCAGTCCATGTGAGTGATATTTTTCCCAATACTTTCATCTTCAGTCTGTGCATGTCTTTTCCTAGGAGGTGAGTCTCTTGAAGACAGCATATTGTTGGGTCTTTTTTTTTTAATCCAATATGACAGTGTGTCTTGATTGATGAATTTAGGCCATTAACATTCAGGGTCATTATTGAGATATGATTTATATTCCTAGTCATTTTGGTTTATTTTTGCTTTTTAACTTGACTTAGTTTCTCCTTCAATTGACTTTTACTTTAGTGTATTTCTCCTGTTGCTCATTTTCATTGTTTTTTTATTTATCATTTCCTTCTCATGGAATATTTTGCTAAGAATGTTCTGTAGTGCAGGTTTTCTAATTGTGAATTCTTTTAATTTTTATTTATCATGGAAGATTTTCATTTCAACTTCAAATCTGAAGCTTAATTTTGCTGGACATAGAATTCTTGGTTGGCATTCATTTTCTTTCAGAGCTTGGTATATGTTATTCCAGATTTGAGGGTCTGGGTTGAGAAATCAATTGAGATCCAAATTGGTTTCCCCCATATGTAATTTGATTTTTTTTTCTCTTACAGTCTTTAAAATTCTGTCCTTATATTGTATGTTAGTCATTCCCATAATACTGTGACTTGGTGTGGGGTCTGCTGTAATTTTGTACTTCTGGGGTCCTGTAAGACTCTTGTAGTTGATTTTCCATTTTATTCTTTAGATTTGGGAAATTTTCTGATATTATGTCATTGAAAAGATACTGCATTAGAGGGGTTTCAAGATGCGGACTAGAGGGTGGCCGCATTTCAGGTTGCTCCAGGCCTCAGGATTCAAAAGAGGAGATATTGAGAGACTTGGGACCAACTCAAAGCTGCCAGGTGAGTCTCTCCCACTGGAGAGGCATTCTGGATGGGGCAGTAGTCCCGGAACGCAGGGAACTTTGTGAAATAGAGTTGCCCAACGAGACACCCCTCCCCCTGTTGGAGCAGTGAACTCAGACAACTGGGAGTATCGTAGAGGAGGCCGCTCAGCACAGCGCTTGGACTCAGAGCAAACACTGGAGCTCCAGGCAGCTGCCCAGAGGAGGAGCTGCGCAGCAAGCTGTTTGGACTCAGAGCAACTGTTCCTGAACACCGGGGGGCTGCCCGGAGGAGGAGGAGAAGCGCAGCAGGTCACTTGGACTTGGAGTGACTGCACCAGAGCTCCGGGCAGCTGCTCAGAGGAGAAGGCGAGTGGTGAGTTGTTTGGACATAAAGTGACAGCTCCTGACACCAGGGGGCTGCCCGGAGGAGGAGAAGCGCGGCGGGTCGCTTGGTCTCAGAGCGGCCGCACCAGAGCTCCAGGTGGCTTCCCAGAGGAGGAGGTGTGTGGTGGATCGCTTGGACTCAGAACAACTGCTACTGAACACCCAGGGGTCTGCCTGGAGGAGGAGGAGAAGCGCAGTGGGTCACTTGGACTCGGAGTGACTGCCCAGGGCTACAGGTGCTTGGTGGGAGGAGAAGGCACACAGTGAGTTGCTTGGACTCCTAGCAACCGCACCGGAACACTGGGCAGCTGCCCAGAGGAAGAGGCGTGCAGTGGGTCGCTGGGACTCGGAGCAACTGTACGGGGCTCCAGGTGGCTGCTCAGAAGAGGGGCCACATAGCCAGGCGATTAGGTGCAGAGCAGGGTCCCAGGACCTAGGAGGCCTCTTGGTGGAAGAGCCGCACAGAGACACGCTTGGGGGCTGAGTGAAGGTTCCAGGACTGCAGGCAGATTCTCTGAGGAGAGGTAGCTAAGAAGACTTGTCTGCGAAGGGTGAGGCTCCCAGGCCCAGGAAGTAGGTCCGGGCCCCTGGGAACGTTGCAGAGGAAGGCAGCCCAGCCCAGACAGTAGTTGTAGATTGAGGGGAACCTCTAGGAGGGGAACTGGCCAGCGAGACTTCCCCACCAGGTGAGTCTTTCCTGCCAGGTGAGGTTTTCCCACAAGGACAGTAAAACTCGAGACACAGGCCCAAACAGGCCTTGCCTCAGCCAGCAGCCTAGTTCCCCTTTGGATGACCATTGGTCAACAAGTGGAGGCACCTCTGCCCACTAGCAAGGAATATACCCCACCTGAAGGCCACCACCCCTAGAGAGGCAGCTTCCTTGTGGAGCACCGCATTATCAACTTCCTCCAAGACTTCAGGCTACTGAAGGCTAAGAGGCGATATACTAGAAACCTTCAGGGACAATATAAGTCAATAGAGGAAATCTGCAATATCTTAGCAGTCCACTGATACCTGAACAATATGAGAAAAGAAGGGAAGAAAATGCCCCAAACAAATCTAGATGTTACATCAATAAAATCCAATGACAGCAGGACAGAAGAAATGACAGAAAGGGAGTTCAGAATGTACATAATTAAAATGATCAGGGAAGCAAACGATGAGATGAAAGAGCAAATGCAGGCACTGAATGATGAGATGAAAGAGCAAATGCAGGCAATGAATGATCGTACCAATCGACAGTTAAAAGAGCAAATACAGGAAGCAAAAGATCATTTCAATAAAGAGTTAGAGATCTTGAAAAAAAAAACAAACAAATCCTTGAAATAAAGGAAACAATAAACCAAATTAAGAACTCCATAGAAAGCATAACCAATAGGATAGAACACCTGGAAGACAGAACCTCAGATATTGAAGACAAAATATTTAACTTTGAAAACAAAGTTGACCAAACAGAGAAGATGGTAAGAAATCATGAACAGAATCTCCAAGAACTATGGGATATCAGGAAAAGGTCAAATTTAAGAATTATTGGGATTGAGGAAGGCTTAGAGAAACAAACCAAAGGAATGAACAATCTATTCAATGAAATAATATCAGAAAATTTCCCAAATCTGAAGAATGAAATGGAAAATCAAGTTTAAGAGGCTTATACCACTCCAAATATACAAAATTACAACAGACCCACACCAAGGCACATTATGATGAAAATACCTAACATACAAAATAAAGACAGAATTTTAAAGGCTGTGAGAGAAAAGAACCAAAGTACATTCAGGGGGAAACCAATACGGATATCAGCAGATTTTTCAATCCAGACCCTAAAAGCTAGAAGGGCCTGGAACAACATTTACCAAGCCCTGAAAGAAAATGGATGCCAACCAAGAATCTTATACCCAGCAAAACTTACCTTCAAATTTGATGATGAAATAAGATCCTTCCATGATAAACAAAAGCTAAAAGAATTTACAAAAAGAAAGCCAGCATTACAGAACATTCTCAGCAAAATATTCCATGAGGAAGAGATGAAAAACAAAGAAGCAAATCAGCAAAGGGAGGAATTATCCTAAAGGAATTGTCAAATAAAGGAGGAACCAAGTCGTGTCAAAAAAATAGATAAATAAATAAAATAAAATAAGTGAACCAAATGACCGGGAATACAAATCATATCTCAATAATAACCCTGAATGTTAATGGCCTGAATTCATCAATCAAAAGACATAGACTGGCAGATTGGATTAAAAAGAAAGATCCAACAATATGTTGCCTGCAAGAGACTCACCTCATAGAAAAAGATACCCATAGACAAAAGGTGAAAGGATGGGGAAAAACATACCATGCCCATACAGCACTCCAGCAAAAAAGCTGGAGTATCCATCCTCATTTCCGATAATGTGGACTTCAAGCCAAAGTTAGTCAGAAGGGATAAAGAAGGACATTTCATACTGCTTAAGGGAAGCATAAATCAGCAAGACATAACAATCATAAACATCTATGCCCCAAACAGTGGCTCATCCATGTATGTCAAACAAATCCTTCTCAATTTCAGAAACCAAGTAGACCATAACACAATAATACTAGGTGATTTTAACATGCCTCTCTCACCACTGGACAGATCCTCCAAACAAAAATTGAACAAAGAAACCATAGATCTCAATAACACAATCAATAATTTAGACTTAACAGACATTTATAGAATATACCATCCAACCAAGAGCGAATATACTTTCTTCTCAGCAGTACATGGATCCTTCTCTAAAATAGACCATATATTATGCCACAAAGCTAATGTTAGCAAATACAAGAAGATAGAGACACTACCTTGTATTCTATCAGATCATAATGGATTGAAGTTAGAAATAAATGAAAGAGTAAAACACAGAAACTATTCCAACATCTGGAGATTAAACAATATGCTATTGTATGATGAATGGATAACAGAAGATATTAGGAAGGAAATTTAAAAATTCTTAGAGGTAAATGAGAACAAAGAAACATCATATCAAAATCTCTGAGACACTATGAAAACAGTACTTAGAGGAAAATTTATTTCATGGAGAGCATTCAATAAAAGAAGTAAAATTCAACAAATAAACGACCTAACACTACAACTCAAAGCCCTACAAAAAGAAGAACAGACCAACACCAAAAGTAGTAGAAGACAAGAAATAGTTAAACTCAGAGCTGAAATCAACGAAATTGAAACAAAAGAAACAATACAAAAAATTGACAAAATAAATAGTTGGTTCTTCAAAAAAAATTAACAAAATTGATAAACCTTTAGCCACACTAACAAAGAGAAGACGAGAGAAAACCCAAATCACTAAAATTCGGAATGAACAAGGAAATATCACAACAGACACGATTGAAATACAAAACATAATTAGAAGCTATTTTGAAAATAGAAAATTTCGAAGACATCAACAGGTTTCTTGAGACATATGAATTGCCTAAACTGAACGATAAGGACATAAACAATTTAAATAGACCAATTTCAAGTAATGAAATAGAAGAAGTCATCAAAAGCTTACCAACAAAGAAAAATCCGGGATCAGATGTGTACTCAGCCAAGTTCTACAAAACCTTTAAAGAAGAGCTCATTCCAATACTTCTCAAAGTATTCCATAAAATAGAAGAGAAGGGAACCCTCCCAAACTCATTCTATGAGGCTAGTATTACCCTGATACCTAAACCAGACAGAGACACATCGAGGAAAGAAAATTTCAGACCAATATCCTTAATGAACATCGACGCAAAAATTCTCAACAAAATTTTAGCAAATCACATACAAAAACATATTAAAAAGATAGTGCACCATGATCAAGTGGGTTTCATCCCAGGGATGCAAGGTTGGTTCAACATCAGGAAATCAATAAATGTAATTCACCACTTCAATAGACTTAAAGTCAAGAATCACATGATTATTTCAATAGATGCAGAAAAAGCATTTGATAAAATACAGCACCCCTTCATGCTCAAAACACTAGAAAAAATAGGGATAGTGGGAACATTCCTTAACATTGTAAAGGCCATTTATGCTAAGCCCATGGCTAATATCATTCTAAATGGTGAAAAACTGAAAGCATTCCCCCTAAAAACTGGAACAAGGCAGGGATGCCCTCTTTCACCACTTCTATTCAATATTGTCCTTGAAACTCTAGCCAGAGCAATTAGACAGACCAAAGAAATTAAAGGGATACAAATAGGAAAAGAAGAACTCAAACTATCCCTATTTGCTGATGATATGATTATATACTTAGAGGAACCAGGAAATTCCACCAGAAAACTTTTAGAACTCATAAGTGAATTCAGTATAGTTGCAGGATATAAGATCAATGCATATAAATCTAATGCATTTTTATACATAAGTGATGAATCTTTGGAAAGAATAATTAGGAAAACTACCTCATTCACAATAGCATCAAAAATAAAATAAAATACTTGGGAATCAGTCTCACAAAAGAGGTGAAAGACCTCTACAATGAGAACTACAGAACATTAAAGAAAGAAATTAAAGAAAACCTTAGAAGATGGAAAGATCTTCCATGTTCTTGGATAGGAAGAATTAATATTGTCAAAATGGCCATACTACCAAAAGTGCTATACAGATTCAATACAATTCCAATTAAAATCCCAATGATGTACCTTACAGAAATAGAGCAAGCAATCATGAAATTCATCTGGAAGAATAAGAAACCCAGAATAGCTAAAGCAATCCTTAGCAGACAGAGTGAAGAAGGGGGTATCGCAATACCAGATCTTCAACTCTACTACAAAGCAATAGTAACAAAAACGGCATGGTATTGGCACCAAAATAGACAGGTAGATCAATGGTACAGAATAGAGGACACGGACCCAAACCCAAATAAATACAATTCTCTCATACTAGACAAAGGGGCCAAAAATATGCACTGGAGAAAAGATAGCCTCTTCAACACACGGTGATGGGAAAACTGGAAATCCATATGCAGCAGAATGAAACTAAACCCCTATCTCTCACCCTGCACAAAACTCAACTCAAAATGGATCAAGGACCTTAGAATCAGACCAGAGACCCTGGATCATAGAAGAAAAAGTAGGTCCAGATCTTCAACATGTCAGCTTAGGACCAGACTTCCTCAACAGGACTCCCATAGCACAAGAAATAAAAGCAAGAATCAATAACTGGGATAGATTCAAACTAAAAAGCTTTCTCTCAGCAAAGGAAACTATCAGCAATGCAAAGGAAGAGCCTACAGAGTGGGAGAAAAATCTTTGCCAATCATACTTCAGATAGAGCACTAATCTCCAGAATCTATAAAGAACTCGAAAAACTCTACACCAAGAATGCAAATAATCCAATCGGCAAATGGTCTAAGGAAATAAATAGACACTTCACAGAAGAAGATCTACAAGCAATCAACAAACATATGGAAAAATGTTCAACATCTCTAGTAATAAGAGAAATGCAAATCAAAACTACCCTAAGATTTTATCTCACCCCAATTAGAATGACGATTATCAAGAATACAAGCAACAACAGGTGTTGGCGAGGATGTGGGGAGAAAGGTACACTCATACATTGCTGGTGGGGCTGCAAATTAGTGCAGCCACTCTGGAAAGCAGTGTGGAGATTCCTTAGAAAACTTGGAATGGACCCTCCATTTGACCCAGGTATCCCACTCCTTGGCCTATACCCAAAGGACTTAAAATCAGCATACTACAGAGATACAGCCACATCAATGTTCATAGCTGCTCAATTCACAATAGCCAGATTGTGGAACCAACCTAGATGTCCTTCAATTGATGAATGGATAAAGAAACTGTGGTATATATATACAATGGAATATTACTCAGCCATAAAGAATGATAAAATTATGGCATTTGCAGGCAAATGGATGAAATTGGAGAATATCATGCTAAGTGAGATAAGCCAATCTCAGAAAACCAAAGTACGAATGATCTCACTGATAAGCAGATAATGACACATAATGGTGGATGGGAAGGGTTAGTGTTAGGGTTAGAGTTAGGGTTAGGGAGGGGGGCAAGAATGGAGGAAGGAAGGACTGCATAGAGGGAAAGAGGGGTGGGAGAGGTGGGGGGAAGGAAAAAAATAACAGAATGAATCAAACATTACCTATGTAAATTTATGATTACACAAATGGTATGCCTTTATGCCACGTACAGAGAAACAACATGTATCCGATTTGTTTACAATAAAAATAAATAAATAAATAAATAAATACAGTTGAAACTTTAAAAAAAAAAGATACTGAATTCTTTTGATTTGTATCTTCATGCTTTTGTCTATTCCAATAAATCTTAAATTTGGTCTTTTTGTATTATCCCACATTTCTTGGAAGTTCTATTCATGGTTTCTTACTATCTTCTCTGTGCAGTCAACTATATTTTCAAGAGTATATATTTTTTGCTTCATTACCTAAGGTTTTATCTTCCAAGTGGTCTAGTCTGTTGATAATACTTTCCACTGAATTTTTAATTTGGTTTATTTTTTCCTTCATTCTAAGGATTTCTGCTTCATTCCTTTTTATAATCTCTGCCTCTTTATTGAAGTGATCTCTCACTTCCTGTATTTTCTTTCTAATATTATCCTTCATTTTGAAGATCAGTCTAACTTTATACCTTCTAAACTCCTTCTCTGACATTTCTTCTATTGTGTTATCTATTGTTGGAACATCTTGATTTGTTTGAGGCACTTTGTTCCCTTATTTTTTTGTGTCGTTTGTGTGTCCTCTCCTCTAGCTATGGATCTGAAGTAGTAGAGTTTCTACCCTAAAGTCTTATAGTGTTCCTGAAGGCTTCCAGGACTTCACCTTTAAGGGGGAGACCAATATTAACAGCACCCAATGCAAACAATATACAATCTTAAACCAAATAGCTCCTACAGTTTTGTCACAATCAACAGAAATGATGTGGTCAGTTATTGTCTACAATATAAACAGTGTGTGCTAAAAGTGTTTACCATTTCAAGTGATAGACAAAGAGGGAACCAAAGTAGTGTAAGATATAATATTTGTGAGGGAGAAGGAGAGAAGATAGAGGTAAAAATTTATAGTAAGAGTGAATAAGGAATTGATAGAGATTAGCTGTTAGCATGAGAGAAGTGAGAAAGAGAATCCAGGGAGATAGATAAGTGAGGGAAAAATATGTACAGATTTAAAAAAGAAGTAAAAATATAATAATTCACAACAAAACTGTAATATACTATTCAGAAATCCCATTCCTCAATAAATTGATGCATGAAAAATATTTGGATTCAAAGATGGTAGATATGTGAGAGAGAGGGCAAAAACAAAGTGTCAATGGAAAATTGAATGATTACTTCCATTGACTTTCAAAAATTTTCTCAGCTTCACTTTTCTGCAATAGGTAGGCTTATCTGAAGTTTGATGGTAGCTCCAGTCCAGTGGGTGCCAGACCAGTAGGCTGGTCTATTGTTGGAAGATGCTGATAGCAAGATGCCTCACACCCTCTTCTAGTCTTCCCATTCCCTGTAACTGGCTCCTTCAGTCCCTCCACACTTCAAGACTCACCGGGCTAGAGAGAGCCCAGTTTTCTCCAATTTCTCCAACCTGTGATCTCCCTGGGGAACTTATCCCAGTCTCCGACTTTTCACAGGCTTGCCAGACCCAGACTGCAATCTGTCAGATATGAGCTTCAGCTCTTCCGTACTCTGCCTTGCTGCAGTCCCAAGATCTCAATGCCCTTTCAGCTAGCAGAGAGACCACCAGGGATGTCTCACACAAAAGAGCGACACTACAAAGAGGCAGCAAGATGGTGGCCACTAGCACACCCAGCAGGAAGACCTCAGATGCAACCAGATCTGCAGGTACCCTGACAATATATCTCCAGGCCCTGGCCAGTGTCCCCAGGATGAGGCAGCTGTGCCCCAAGATGACAGCAGTGGCAGCAGCAAACCAACAGGCCCCTTGACCCTGAATTTCCAGGCCCTGGCCAGTGTCCCAAGATGGCATCAGCCACATGTAAACAAACCTGTGGGTACCCTGACAGTGGACTTCCAGGCATCAGGGGGCAGTAGAGGATTCATGGGCAGTCTGTAGGCAAACAGTAGGTGATCAAAAGGTGGACATTGGGCAGCAGGTGATGGGCAGGCAAAAGGGGGGCAAACAGGGCTGGGGTTGTGACTCAGAAGTAGAGCACTTGCCTAGCATGTGTGAGTCACTGGGTTTGATTCTCAGTGCCACATATAAATAAATAAATAAAATAAAGGTCCATCAACAATTTTAAAAATATTTTAAATAGAAAAAGGTTGGGGGACAAACAGGCAAAAAGCAGGCAGGCAGTGGCAGTCAGTGGGCAATCTGTGCACAAGAGGCAGGCATTATGCTGGCAAATGGTTGGCAGTCTCGGTGGATAAATGGAGGGCAAACAGCAGAGGATCAGTGGGCAGCCAGGGCTGGCTCCCAGGGAAACAGTATTTCCTCTGCTTGAATCCCGAGTCATGAAGTGACAAGGAATGCAGCTTCCCTCTAGCTTCTCTACTTAAATGACAGTTTTGCTGCGTATATAATACAAAACTGACAAACACTGTCTCACGACCCTTTGATGACATGAAATACTAAATAATCCTGTTATGCTCTCACTTGGTACTCATTCTTATAGACAATCCCTGTTTTTTACCGCTATAACAAAAGTTTGTTTTTATCTCTATTGTGTGCTAAGTGATGACCCATTTGCTTAGGTTGGTTACTGTCCAATCACAGGCACAGCCAGTGCCAAATGAGGATCTTGGAGAGTTAGACCGATTAATAAATTTAAAAAGATAAAAATAATACCTACAATGCATATGATACAATTAATGCTTAGAATGTAAATGACACATGTAGAATAGGATTTGGAGACCTTTAGGGAGAGGGGGGCAGCCCCATGTCTAGAGTAAGTGGTCTGAGGCTAACAAGCCTCCTGCTTCCACTCTGGGTCAGGCACCTCCTGCCTCAGTGATTCCTGAGGCACATGATCCTACTGTGGTTTTTATTGTGACAGTCATCAAAGGCCCACCCCAGTCAGACCCAGGCTCCAAGGTTATGACTCCCTGAACTTAACAACCACTTTTCTGGAGAGAAGGTCTGCAGATAAGTTCAAAATATTATCTAAGTATGTGTGTAGGGGAGGTTTGGTTTGGATCTAAACTTTCCCCCAAAAGCTCATGTGTTGAAGGTTGGTCCTCAAGGCAGCAGTGTTCAGAGCAGTGTCTGTGAAGTGATCGGGTCATGAGGGCTCTAACCTCATCAATGCATTAATCTATTGATGAATTCATAGCTTAATGTGCTATTGGGAGCACATAGCTTAATGTTCCATAGTAGAGCCTCATTGGAAGGTTACTGGGGAGGGACCCTTGGTTTCACCCACAGCCCCTCTCTGTCTCTCTCTCATTCTTTGCTTCCTGACTGCCACGTGGTCACCAGCTTTCCTCTACCACGTCCTCCCACTTCACCACAATGGAGCCAAGTGACCACAGACTGGAACCTCTGAGATCATCAGTCAAAAACAAAACTTTCCTTCTTTAAGTTTATTTTCTCGAGTATTTGTCAGAGTAATGGAAAGCTAACATGTTTATCAACACATACATCAATACTTTCCAGATTTACTCATCTCTTTTACCTAATTTTTTGCTCAAAATTTCTCCTTAGCCTTTCTTCCTGCCTATCCTTTCTTCAAAATGTTTTGATTTGTATAATAGCTTGACTCCTCCCTTTATCTCTTCATTGAATTTAAGTATTTTTCTCTGAAGTTACCCAACAGACTTTTCTGTTAACTGTCACTCACAGTTTCCCAGATTATGGTCTATGACTTCTCATCTGTGGCCTTTGGTTGCTATCTCCGCCCACCCCACCCACCCCCACTCTTTCTGAAATATGAGCATTTCCTAAGTGTGCTGGTAATTATTTTTTGTTATCATATCTTCAACAGTAATTCTTTTCTGCAAGAATCTACACATGGTCCTCACTGAGATGAGGAAGTCTAATGTTTCATCTGCTAGGAGTTGTAGACTTCACCTATTTTTCAGGTGTTTTCTGGTCTCGGAGTTCCAGCACATAGTGAGAAGGAAAACATACATCCACATGCAGTACAGAGTTGGATTCCAGGTTCTCACAGATTCCACCCATGGTACAGGGCAAGTGAAGGCCCACACATGATTTCCCAGGCCAGAAGAGAGCAGGTTCTCCTCCAATAACCACCCCAATCCTTCTCTGGCTTTGGGCAGCATCCTTGCAATCTCTGATTTGCCACAGCCTACTCTGCATCCCCATATGGGGACATACAACATGGACCTGTCGAGCAGGTGTCTGGTTCTGAGAGCCACTGAGGCTTCCAAAGTTTCAAATCCCACTCACCCCCTTAGCACTGAGTTCCTTCTTGTTTACATAATTAAAGTATTTTTGTTACACTTTTATCAAGCATTACTGGTCAGAGAATAAGAAGGGGCTTCCAGAGTCAGTTCAGGTGCTTCTAATCTGGAAGTTTCCAAAGTATTTTTTCCTCTTCCTAGAACTCTTTCTGTCCAAAAACTTCCCATACTTGGGGCAGAGGCAGAAATGGCATCAGGCAAAGGCCAGAGTCCTCCAGAGAATGGAATCTCAGTGTTCATCTTTTGAGTTCCAAAATAGGCAAGAACCCTATTTTACTATTTGAAGAAAAAGAGATTTTTTTTTTTTTTATTTCTACGCAAAAAAAAAAAAAATGCTGACTCGGAGAAGAGTTCCTCCAATGAGTCAGAAACTAAAAGGAAAAGATACCAGGTAAGTATTGTGTGGCGGAGATACCAGATCAGATTAAAAAACGAAATTATAAGAACATTTTGATAAAAAATCAGTGCTGGGGAAAGGGTTAATTTCCCTCCCTCCCCTCTGCCAGCATCTCTTCAGGGAACCTAATTAACCATGGGTCCCTATCCATTGGGTTGTAAATAGCTATATCTAGGAAGCCTGAGGAAGCTCTCTTGATATGTAAACATCTCTGTGACAGGCTTCAAGACCAGAGCTGCAACAGATGCCTGTGAAGAACTTACTTCCTTGAAAACTTTTAGGAATGTAGCTGTATCACTTAATTGCTAGTTTAAATTTTAGGTCACTATGCCAGTCAACTCCTGCCTGAACTATCACTTTGTAGGCTTAGTTTTTTAGAAATACAGCTCTTAGGGAGATAAACTCAAGTCATCTTGAGTTACTGCCGCCTGTGGGAAAGGACACTTCATGATAACACTCATTTGCTCTCCTTGTTCTGCACCTGTGAACTACTTATCATAAAATTTCTGTACATGGTCGTTGGTCACAAAGGTCAAGAATTCTAACCCACCAATGGTGTAATGGTTAAGGAATGACGTCAAATTTCCTGTAAAGAGCCCCCTGTAACCCCAGCTCAGGGCTCAGAACTTCAGAGCACTAGCTGGGGTAGATAAACCTGAGCTCTCCAACACTCTGAGTGATGCGTAGTCTCTTGCTGAGTGTGATTTACATAACCTTGTGAGTAGTATTCCTCTAAAATCGAAGGGAGAGATAACACACACACACACACACACACACACACACACACACACACAACTTTTGGAATTAAGTAAACATTTATGAAATGCATTATAGTTGAGACTAACTGAAACTTGAAAGGGACCTGATATTGATATCGCCACTTGCTGGGAAAGGGACAACAGGAGTTCCAGACAGGTCAGGAGGGAACAGAAAAGCAGGAGTTGGGTTCCAATTACCTCCATTTATCTCACAGGATCCTGCTTTCTTTCGGAGAATACTGTTGAGTAGAATTTGGAGCATAGTGTGGTTAGACAGAAAATGGCCTCCATAGTGGTACACATTCCCCTCAGCTTGTTCACAAGGTTGGGAAACTCAAAGGTTCTCATGGGCTCCTACAGGGGAAGCAAAGTGTTCACAGGAGCCTTGAGTCAAAAGCCTGAGGACAGAACCAGGAAGGTCAGGGTGCATGGATCTCTCACTATGTGGGACTGTGGCCAGGATCATGGATGTCAACCATGGCTGTTGATACTTGCATAAGATGGACAGGACAAGACACATTAGAAGAAGATGCAGCAGATGTAGAGAGACATACCCAAAGGCCAGGAAAAAAAACTACCTTTTAAAAAAATCATATGAATTATTTTTTTAAAAGTGGAACTTCCTCCCCCAAATTCAAGAGAGCTGGAGGGGAAGGAAGAATAGTAAAGATAGTGAAGATAGTAAAGATGATGGAGGCTAAGGAGACAGGAAAGCCATCTTGACTAGTGCCATTGTGGTCATCTAGCAGTTGGTTCTCAGGGCCTGGAAGTGTCTAGCCTGACTCTCTCACAGGCATTTCACTGGTTCCTTGAGTACCCCACTATCCTGCAATGGGTATTCACACCCACCTGTCCTAGGTAATGACTCTCAGGACAGCCACTGTTACCATTCTCTTTTGCTTCTAGTTTTTGGCTGGTCTGCATCCACCCTGACTCTCTCTTTTGGGGTTCTACTGCTCCACAGAGGAATGTCAACTAAATTACTTTAAGGTCCTGCTTTCAACAGATGGAAAATGTGCACTTGACAGATCAGTGGTAACGCAGCTTCTTTCCCAATGGTACCATCGCCTCTGTTCCCACTGTGTTTCAGCAGCACCTCCCACTTTGAGTTTCTCAGGTGTTAGTTATGCACCTGTCCAGGGCCTTTCTAATCTGCAGGAGGCACCTCTCTGCAGGTCTCACTGCAGCCCCTCTTACCAGGCTTGAGGCGGGTAGCAGGCACCCATAGGGTGGGAAAGAAACTCTAAGCACAACTCTCCCAAAGAAATCCTCTTCCCCTTCTCTCCAATTGAACCTTTATGTGCCTTCATTATGAGAAAGAGTTTAAGAGTCTCAAACCCTGTGTTTAGAACCTGCTTTGCATATGCACATACAGAAGTTATTCACTGTGTCAGATTTTTGTCATTCTGAAAACATCTAAGAAAAACAACTCAGAGAAGGAAAGATTTATTTTGGCTCATGAGTTCCAAGGTTGGGTCCATGGTCAGCCAGCCCCATTGCTTTGGGCCTCAAGTGAGGCCAAACATCAAGGCAGGAAACTATGGTAGAGGAAAGCTGCTCAGTTCTTGGCAACCAAGGATTAGAGAAAGAGAGAGAAGAAGATGCCAGAACAAGATATAGTTTCAAAGGCATGCCTCCCCTCCTCCACCCATACCTCTCCTGCCTACAGTTTCCATCCCCTCCTAGTAGTTCATTCAGCTATCAGTGCATAAGCTATCAGTGCACTGAAGAGATCAGAGACTTCATGATCCACTTTCCAAAAGTCACACCTCTGAAAGGATTACTCTGGTTGCTAGTTCAAAGGTAAACTTTAAAGACTTAATAGCAGAATCAGGGAGACCAGGAAGTTACTTCAACAACCCAAGTGAGAGATGATGGTCATATCAGGGAAGTGCTTTGTGTTTTAAATAAAAGATACCAGTATTTGCAGATAGAGGGCGCAATGTGAGAAAAAGAAATGATGATAGTGTGGTTTTGTGGCTGAAATAAATGATGATAGAGTTGATATTTATTGGGAACACTATGTGGGAAGCATGTTCAGAGTTTAAACTTAGACATGTCAAGCTAGAGATGCTATCATTCAAGCAGAGATGCTGCATAAACAACTCTATTTTTACAATGTGGAGTCCAATATAGATACCCAAATAGAAACTGCATAGCTCCCGAAATATTTTAAACCATTACATGATAAGACATTTGTGTCAGTTTCTGTTCCTGCCAAAATAAATCACCACAGATAATCATACACTTTTGGAAGTCAAAAATCTGAGATATCACTGCAATAAAATTAAGGAATTTTAAGGTTGTGTCCCTTTCTGGAGACTTCAAGGGAGAATCCATTTCTTGTTCATTCCAGTTGTTACCAGAATTCTCTTCTTTGCTGTAATAAAACTGAGGTCCTCCTTTTCTTGCTGACTGAAAACTGAGGGTCTTTGATATGAAAATGATATATTCCCTTGCTTTGTAGTTGCCTTACTCCATCTTCAAAACCAGTAATGCAGAGTCAAATCCTTTTAACAACTTATCTAATTCAGTTTTCTGCCTCTTCCTCTTACACTTTTTAGGAATGTGTGATTATTTGGGCCACCCAGATAATCCAGCATATCTTCTCATATAAGGTCTTTAACACTGAACATATAGGTAGAGTTCATTTTGCCATATAAAGCATATAGTTGCAGGGTCCAAGGATTAGCGCATGTCACAACGTCAGAAAGAAAGAGTACAAGTAGTAAGAGCAAGGTTCTGGGTGGTGTGGACTGGAACATAGGACATTCCATATTTGGGGAGAGATGAGAAGTAAATCGAGGAATAAAGGAAACCAAAGAGCATCCATTGAGTAGGAGGAAAAGAATGATGGGTGATGAAGACAGTGTTTTAAGGAAGTATATGTCACTTGTTCCTGAGGTTCCAAGAAGATGAGGATTGAGAACTGACTGTTGCACTCAACATGGAGTTCCCTGGTGACCTGAACAAGAGCAGCTTCAGTGGAAAGGTCGGGGTGATGCGTGATGACAGAAAATTCAAAATCCTCTTTAGATCCAGGAGGAGGGACATGATCAATAAAATGGATAACAACAAGAACTGGAATGGACATAGAGAAATCTCTCCCACATCCCCCACCCCAACCCAAGGCCTTGCACTTGCTAGGAAAATGCTCTAGCACAGAGCTTCATTCCCAGCCCCTAAAGAAGTCTTGAAATATTTCTGGGGTGGAGATATAAAAATAGTACAACTGGAGTTTAAGTTAGGAAGTAAATGATTATGAGTCAGTTTTCTCGAGAGAAATGGAACCAATGCAACATAGATTAGATAGATGATAGATAGATAGATAAAGATTTACCATGAGAGATTGATTCCTCATAATTTACCATGAGGTGATTATGGAGGCTGAGAAACCCAAAGATCTGCCATGTGCAAGCTGCAGATTCAGGAATAGTATAGTTTCAGTCCAAACCTAAAGGCCTGAGAACCACAGGAGCAAGTTTAAGGCCAGGCTGAGTCTGAGGCTCAAGATCAAGGTGTGGCAGTATGTGAGGGCAGGAGAGGAGGGATATCCCCACTCAAGCAGAAAGAGGCAATTAACCCTCTTACTGTCCTTTTGGTCAAATCAGACTCTAAGCAGATTGAATGCTGCCCACCCCACATTGGTGAGGGCAATCTTTGCTACTCAGATTAATGATTACAATGCTAAACTCATCTGGACACACCAGCAATAACTATTTACAACTAGACACAACCAGAAATAATGATTAGCAACTATCTAGGCATCTCTTAGGCCAGTCATATTGATGCATAAAATTAACCACCAAAAGAATGAAAGAATAAGAGAAGGATGAAACATAAGCTTAAATGGTGGATGACTGATTGAATGCCAGAGATGAGGGAGAAGGAGACAAAGAAGTTAAATTATGATCACTGAGGACCAAAATTATGTCTCCATCACTTATACTCAGAACTCAAAATGTATGAGGTCCTCAACATCTCTGAATTGCATTTCTCCATCTGTGCAATGGCAATTTCTACTTTGCAAAATTGTTGAAGATCTAAATGGAAGACTTCAGTAAAACCTATTGAATGATATTGTGAATACTAATGCAAAGGTGTAACTGATTTGAGGATGGGGATCCACCACACATCTTATATGGAGAGGAAGGAACATGGACAAAGACCCAAGATGATGAAGCATCTGCTTCTTAAATATCTCATCTGCACCAAAGTGCAAGTTCCCTTGTTTCACGTTTCCCACTCCACAGGACTCCTTGTCCACTTAAGGGGAAATTCCT
This sequence comes from Sciurus vulgaris, assembly GCF_902686455.1. Lineage (NCBI taxonomy): Eukaryota > Metazoa > Chordata > Mammalia > Rodentia > Sciuridae > Sciurus > Sciurus vulgaris. The sequence goes on along the minus strand of NC_136461.1, from coordinate 118,032,843 downwards.
CTTTGAACCACCAGCTGCTCCACAACCTATGAGCTCAGTCTGAGTTGGCACACTGGAGTCCAAGGTCAATGTCCTTAGAGAGGAACACATACAGGATATTTCAACTTGAAGCTCCAGATTCCATGTCTTCAGTGACCATGTGATAAAGGGCTAAGATCGAACTTCGTACTTTTCCAGTATTGTACTTAAATACTCTTCTTCTATTAGTTGGGCTGTTGGTTGCCTGTTCTTCAAAATGGGAATAATATCTACCTCAGAAGTTTCTTGAAAGATTTAGAAGAAAGAATATTTGCAAAGTACCTGGGACAAAAACCAAACCTAGTTTAATATTGGCCTGGAGAGACCAACTTCCATTCTTTTTTCTCATTTAGGTATTGTGAGAGGGGTCAACAAGTGGCCACACATTACACTCATCTTGGTTTGACACCTGTCACTCCCTCAGCTTTCTGCAAGATCCAAGGAGAAAAGGTCAGAGAGCTCCTTTATGGTTTCTCCCCCTCCTTCAACTATCTACCATCATCAGGTCCCACCACTGGTTCATGGTGCTCAAGCCCTTAGTCAGAACCCTGTTCAGACCTTTGATTTCTGAGGGCAGAACTAAGGAAACTCAGCTGAGCTGGGAGGGGAACCAAGAAAGCCTAGAATCAAGCAGCTCATGTTACTATAATCAGCCCATCTCTGGTATAAAAACTAGGGCCAAAGACAAGAGGCAGAGTTTGCAAGGAGCCACAGACTCCCAGGCAAGAAAGAAGTACTCATACACCATGGTACAAGGTATACTGGGTCCTCCAGCAATTAGATGTAGGGATGGAATGGGAAGTCCTCAGTTCAGACCTCTGGACCAGACAACATCATGGGAGGTCATCAGACGGAGCCTGACTAGCACATGGAGTCACCATCAGGAGCGTATGTACTCTGGGTCTCCCTGTGTTGAGTACCCAAGGGAATGGGGGAAAGGGCCAAGATTCTTCATGCCAAGAGGTGTACGTTCTCATTGGCATTGGCCTTCCCCAGTCCCATGACCATTCTGAGAGACATGACTCCAGTCCAAGACAGACTGTGGCAGGGGACCAGGTGATTTTCAAATATTGCAAATGTGCAAAAGCCCATTTCTAAACCTTCGTGATCTTGACAGACTCCAGAAATGGGTGGCTGAAAAGAGAGATTTGGGCAGAATCATAGAGTTTCAACAGTCAGGAATAAGTGTGGACCAGGAACATGGAAGAGGAACTCTCAATACAGGCAGATATAGATGTGACTGAGCAAAAAGGAGGCTGATAGGTGCCCATCAACAGATCAATGAATAAAGAAAATGCAGTATATGTACACAATTAAGTTTTACTCAGCCATAAAGAAGAGTGAAATTATGGTATTTGCTGGTAAATGGATGGAACTGGAGAACTTCAAGCCAGACCCAGAAAGTCAAGGGTCAAATGCTTTCTCTCATGTGGGGAAGTTAGACCAAAAACAGGAAAAGGGGCATGTCACATGAAAATGGAAGACAGATCAGTGAAATAGAAGAAGAGGACTGAGAGGGAGGGAGGAAGGGAGGTCAGGAAAAAGGAAGAATGATGGAATTAATCTGACCAAATTTTCCTATTTACATATATGAATAACCACAGTGAATTTCACCTTTATGCATATCCATGTCACTAATTTTTTAAAAAATATAAATACAGAGAAGAAAGGTCAGTAGAGTAAAGGAAATTGAACAGGTATGGAGAAAGGGAGGAAAAGTACTAGGAACTGAATTGAAGCAAATTGTATTCCATGCTTATATAATTATGCCAAAATGGGCTCCAATATTATGTATAACTAAAATGAAAAAATAAGAAAATTGCACTGAACATGTACAGACTTATTTTCCTCCTCATTATTCCTTAATAGAGTAAAATGACTATTTACAAGGTATTTATATTGTATTAAGTATTGTAAGTAATAAGGAGACGATTTACAGTATAGGTAAGGAGTGCATAGGTTCTATGCAAATATTACTTCTTTTTATATAAGCAACTCATGTCCTCAGCTTTTTGGATCCTTGAGGGTGCTGGAACCAATTCACCACTGGTACTGAATGCCAACTGTACTCTATAAAATACCAATTGCTTTCAAAACTGGAGATAAAGACATTGCTGGTGGGACTGTAAATTGATGCAACCACTCTGGAAAGCAGTATGGAGATTCTTCAGAAAACTTGGAATGAAACCACCATGTGACCCAATTATCCCACTCCTTGGCATATACCCAAAAGACTTAAAATCAGCATACTACAGTGACATGGTCACATCAATGTTTATAGCAGCTCAATTCACAATAGCTAAACTACGCAACCAACCTAGGTGCCTTTCAACAGATGAAATTGGTATATATACACAATTTCTTTATCGAAAATTTGGTATATATACACAATGGAATATTACCCAGCCATGAAGAAGAATGAAATTATGGCATTTGCTGATAAATGGATGGAACTGGAGACTACCATGCTAAGTGAAATAAGTCAATCCCCAAAACCAAAGGCCAAATGTTCTCTCTGATATGTGGATGCTAACACACAGTAAGGAGGGAGGGAAGAATAGAAGTTCATTGGATTAGACAAAGGGTAATGAAGGGAAGGGAGGGTTTGGAAATAGGGTAGACAGTAGAATGAATCAGAAATAACTTTCCTATGTTCATGTATGAATATTTGACCAGTGTAATTCCACATCATGTACAACCACAAGAATGGGAAGTTATACTCCATGTATGTATAATATGTTAAAATACATTATTTTGGATAACCAAAAAGAACAAATAGAGATAAATAAGATTGGAGATAAGGCAAATTGATAGTTTTTAATATAATTTTTAATATTATGTTAGGCCATTTGCTAATAAACCTGTCTGACTCTCAAAAACAAAAGAGGAGCTGACCTTAGATTTGGGGCCAGCAGGGCTGCAGCAGGCTGAGGGTCAGTAGCAGAGGCTGGAGAGGGCTGTCCTCATGATACTATTTTTTATCTCTTGTATCAGAGGTCTGATACAAGCTTCATAACCACAGCTGTCCCCCCAAGGGGAGTGGGGGAACATTACCCACCCATTTTACCAAGTGACCCCTTCCTGGGCCAGGAGCAGAGTTGAAGCAGTTTTGTTAAGAGTGCAACCCCAGTCTGTGGGGTCCAGGGTCATTCTCCCAGAAAGAGAAAATTGAGAAGGGTCTGAAATAATATGGCTTCCTTTTCCCAGTCCACAGGAAGAAGGGTTTGCAGGAGACTGAGGCTTAAGTCCAGGATAGCACAGATATTCAGGAATGCAACTCTGGCCCAGGTGTATAATGTATACTAGAAACTCTCCCAACACACACACACACACACACACACACACACACACACACACACACACACACTCAGCTCCAGAGAAACCCTACACGAGGAAAGGAAGGAAAACCTGGAAAGGAAGTCATGCTGCCTCCCTCAATCCCAATTCAGCATGCAGAACCCATCTTAACACCCTCCGCTGGAGCAAAGTCAGCACTTCTTCACAGTCCCCACACCTGGACCTGGGGTCTCAGAATGACACCAGTGAGACAGCAGATGTGGTGAGACTTTGCCATATGCAGAGTCAGGCAAGGTTCTCTTTGGGAAGGCTTCCGAAAGAGAGGGGTCAAAAGCCACATCAATGACAGGAAGAACCCTGGCCTGGCTTGATGGCATGATAGTCCTGAGTGTGAGGGCAGCTTGGGAAGGTGGCAGAAGAAGTGGCAGGGTCATATGTGCCCAAAGAGGTAGAGATATGACCACCGGGTCAGGCTAATGCAGACCAGCAACATCTTGAGCTGGATGGAAGTCAGAGGAAGTAGGTGTCTGCCAGTGTCAGGTTCGGAGTGCAGGTGTCTCACTAGTGCTGGATTCTCCTCCTTCCTCCAACTAAGTGATCTTCACAGCCTGGCCTGGTCTCTGGACCTCACTATAGATAGTAGTGCAAGGCTCCTTTCCTTCCAGATGTTTTTCATCAACATCCTAGGAATACAAGAAAGAGAGTTCTTAGAGCAGCTTGAGGATAGAGTGGCCCCAGAGGGACCAGCAGACAGGTGATGCCCATTAACATGAAAAGCTTAAGCCAGGCATGGTGGAGCACACCCGTGGTCCCAAGATTTGGGAGGCTGAGGCAGGAGGATTGCAGGTTCTAGACCAGCCTCAGCAAATTAGTGAGACTATGCCTCAAAATAAAAAATTTTTAAAGGCTGGCGGTGGGGGATGGGTACTAGGGTTGAACCCAGAGGTGCTTTACCACTAAGCCACATCCCCAGCCCTTTCTATTTTTTTATTTTGAGGCAAGGTCTCACTACATTGCTTAGGGCCTCACTAAGTGCTGAGGTTAACCTCCCACTTATGCTCCTGCTGCTCAGCCTCCCAAGTCACAGGCATGTGCCACCACACCCAGCAAAGAAAACACAACTTTTTTTTTTTTTTTTTTTTCAGTACTGGGAATTGAACCCAAGGCCTTGGGCACACTTGACCACTGAGTTACATGCCAGTTCATAAATTTTCTTAATTAATATTTTCAACCAAAAAAAAAAAAAGACAGGGCCGGGAGATAGTTCAGTTGGTAGAGTGCTTGCCTCGCAAACACAAAGCCCTGGGTTCAATCCCCAGCACCACAAAAAAAAAAAAAAAAAAAAAAAAAAAAAAAAAAAAAAGACATAAAAAGAAAAGAAAAAAACACAGGGTGATAGAACAACAGGTCCCTGGGTTTGGATAGCCCAGGGCTAGGTGCTGTAAGACCTATGAGTGTCCAGGCTGGTCACCACTCACAGCTCTCACCTTCTGCTTGCATTTCAGAGACTCCGGTTCCACCAGCTGTGCATAGTAGACTCCATCATCCTTGACCCTGGGGTCCTCCGGCAATCCTGCACCCAAATCATGACAGACTGGAGCTTGATTCTGTGCCAGGGAAACCTCTAACCCTACACACACACACACACACACACACACACCCACACACACACACACACGCTGCCAGGAACCCAAGGACATCATGGTTATACCCACCATCCCCTCTACAGGGGCCACTTCCTGCCAGTAAAATGCAGAAGGAAGGAAGCCCAGGATCCAATGGGAGGGGGGAAGAAATCTGAACCCAGAAAGGAAAGTGCAACCTGCCTCTTTCCATCTCCATCTTCTTCTTTTTCTTCTTCTCACATATGTTCCAAAGGAACACTCCAACTCCCAGGATGAAAAACACAGCCAGGAGGGCCCCTACAATGCCTCGCATGCGGCTAGCTGTGAGCTCTCCATCTGAGAGAGAGTTAAGAAAATAAGAAAGTTATGAAGGATAGAGTGGAAGAGAAGCTGATATACCATTGCCAAGGGGAGACAGAAAGTGCAGATGTCAGAGGGGCCTAGTTGAGGATGAGAAGGATGAGCATGACAGGTCCATGCAAATAGCCAGGGGCCCAGTTCCTTCGTGATGCTGAGGAGACTGTGATGGACAAGGCTGAATGGGGGTGGGGGGGGGGGCTGTGAACAAGCTCATCACCCAGGAAAAACTCTCAATCACAAGGAAAGGCTCTCACTGCAATAGAGGTTTAACCCTGTACAAGGTCTTCAGTGAGGACCTCCCAAGGACATGCTCAGTCCACTGTGTCATGGGGGAGCAGCAGGAGTTTCAGAGCTATTCAGTGTGGAGTGAGCACCGCAGCAGGGGAGGGACAGGACAGGAGGCAGCTGCAGGTGAGGAAGGCCAGGGGAGGCAGCAGCTGGATCCAGGAGGATTTTTGTGGGGCATGTTGTTCTGAACTTGATCTTGATGGGAGGTGGGTGGGGACATGACAAGGGATGATGATTGACACTGACAAGTCAGAGTCCTCCAGCAGCCCCTGGAGGGAGATTTAGAGGGGACAGGGGTGCACACAGGCCCGAGGCATTCATACATTCAATGAAGCACCTATTGGGAGCAAACGCTGCAAAGACCTGGCTTGACACAAGCATGAACAGGGGGAAGGATGTGTCCCCTGCCCTCATGGTGTTCCACTCACAGAAGATTCAAATACACATGTGGATCTTTAACTCAGAAGGGATGGACGAGGACAGCTCCTCAGAAGAGGCTCATCCTTAAAGGCCGACAATGGCTTCACACATTAGGAAACTTCAGCAAGCAGTTGTGTGTGCCCTGTGTGAAGGAGGCCAACATCAGGGGCAGAGGATCTTCCAAGTCCTGAATCCTATAGGGACTAACTGGAGGTCGGCTGCCAGACATGACGCAGACAAAGGCCACATTCTGATCTGGACATGGTGGGTGGTGAACGGGGTGGGCAGATCCTGGAAGGTTGCTCCCGGGACAAGTGCGAAGGGCATGGAAGTGAGAGATACTTAAAGGCAGATGTGAACTGGATGTGACTCCGCACTTCTGGGTTGGAGCGACCATGTAAAGGCGAGTGTGTTAATACACAGAGCAGAGAAGCCAGGAACCCTCAGACGCCAGCGCCACCTGAGCTCCTGCAAGATGCCCCTCCCTCCTGCAGGTTGCACTCACCTTGGCTACAGATGTCAACAAGGTCTACAGTGGCATTTATCTGGTCCACTGGATTGCTGATGACACAGGTGAGGCTGACATTGGGCTGGCTCAGAGGCAGGCTCACGGCCAGGGTCCCAGGATTGGTGGATCCCGGTGTCCCTCTCTGCTCTAGCTCCGTGGGGAGGCCCTTGCTGCCCCAGGTTACATTCAGCACATCTAAAGCCCCTGTGGCCCCACACTCCAGAGTGACATTGCACCAGCTGGGTGTGACAGACACTGATGTGGTCCGGATCTGGGCAGGGGGCACAGGATCTGAGGAAGAAGGGGACAAAAAAGAGAGCCTCACACATGCCACACATTCTGCCCCTTATCTCACTGAAGCATAGGCAACTCCCTCCAAAGCTAAATACTGAGCAAGTGACAGCAGCCACTTTGCAAGCCTCGTGTGATTTCACTAGATTAAGCAAGGCTTCACATTCTTTTTTCCCCACGAGAAAATGATGGCTGAATCCCACTTTCCAGAGACCATTATTTCTAGAAAACAGGGGTCTTTTGGAAGGGGAGGAAGGGTGAGACATAAGAGCTAGTTTGGGGCCAGGGTCCTTTGCCCTGGGTCTTCAGCTGAGACAATGGCTGGGACTGCACAGCCCTCCTGTGCTCTGGGAGGACAGAGACAAGCTCGATGCTCAGGAGACACTGTGGGAGATACAGTGGCTTAACTAGAGACTGACAACTCTGCAGATAGAACTGACACTGAATATCTGGTCCAGACTGGAAGCGTCAGATTCACAGGCTAGTCTTGGAAATCCCAGAGAGCTACAGTCAAATCCACTCTCTCCACAGCGGGGTCTTCCCTGTGCAGAGAGGGACTGTAAAGAATCCAAGATTTGGCAAATGAATTTCCTAAAATGAGCAGCATCATAAACCTTCTCCTACCCTGTCAAGGCTCACAGAGCAGGATTTGCGGAGTCCTGTGTAAGGGAGGCTGGCCTCTCACTGGCCACTCACTGCAAGGATTGCAGGCGGTAAACTAGGTCCATGTGGATTCCGACTGTGGGAGAAGCATCATGTCCCCTCTGAGTCCACATCTTTATCCTCAGAACCTGTGAAAATGCTAGGTTCTGAGGAAAAGAGCCGAGCTTCACATAGGACTATCTGGATAATCCCAGAGTCATCACAAGGATCCTTAAAAGTGGAAGAAGCAGCCAGGCAGAGTGGCACACAGCCGTCATCCCAGCAGCTCAGGAGGCTGAGACAGGGGGATTGCAAGTTCAAAGCCAGCTTCAGCAACTTAGTGAGACCCTAAGCAACTTAGTGAGACCCTGTCTCAAAAATATAAAAAATTAAAAAGGGCTGGGGATGTGGTTGAATGGTTAAGCACATCAGAGTTCAATTCTCAGTACCAAAAAAAAAAAAAAAAAAAAAAAAAAAGCAGAAGAAGGAAGGCAAAGAGCAGGTGTGAGGGATGCAATGCAAGAGAGACTCCACCCTCCCTTTCTAGTTTAGGTAGAAGAAGGGACCATAAGTCAAGGGATGCTGGCAGCCTCTGGAAGGTGGGAAAGGTGAGAAAATGGATCTCCCCCTGGATCCCGCAGAAAACATGCAGCTCTGACCACACTTGGATTTTAGCCCAAGACAATCATGTCTGGTTTCTGACCTGTAGCATATTAAGAACACAAATTTGTGTTGTTTTAAACCACAATTCTGCATTGTTAAAACAGCAAAGGAAAACTAATATACAAAAGCTGTAAATTTAGTCTTATAAAGAACTGTAAATGTTACTGTAAAAATTGCCAAATTTCCATATGTCTCCCAAAACACAGCTGTGATTTTTCTCCCTGGTATACAATCTCAGCTCTACTGTTTGTGATGAATATCTGATGTGTGGATACCTGAGGAGAATCCTGTAACACGTGCTTGAAGAGACTCCTAGACTCAAAGGAAGGAGGTAGGCCATGGAATTAGGGTGAGGGTGTCACTTACCATAAACATCGAGGTGAAAAAATAGTTTAATTTCTCTTCCTTTATGAAATATGAACTGGGCCCAGTACTGCCCACTGTCCTGTGAGGTCAAATTGTGAATCCTCAGGGAAGTCATGTTGGGCACCTGGACCCTCTGCTTGTACTTGTCCTCAAGGCTAAACCATTTTGGGTCTTCTTTCCCATTCTGGATTCTCAGCAATAATGTAGACTGTGACTCAGAGCCAAAGCCCCAGGAGCTCTCCTCTACCTTGATATCTTCTCCTGGCTCTGGGATCGCATGCAACAGGACAGAACCTCCTCGGATTGCCTTCAGAGAAGTGGGGGTTCTAAATTCTTTAATCCCAGAACCATGAGCTCCAGAACTCTTGGGTAAAGTGCAGCAGGCACCTAGGACATTGGGAAACAGAACATGGATGTTTCCTTAAGGAGAACAAATGAAACAAAAATTCTCTTCTGAACCAATCCATCCAGCACCTTTCCTTGATCTAGGGAGGCAGCCTTGTACAGAGAATTGGACCTAATTCTGGGATCAAGTCTAGTTCTACTGAAGTACATTTCTGGGCATTTGTCTTCACTGGACCAACCTTCAGTTTCCTTATCTGTCTTGCAATGAGGATATGAAACAAAAGAGACTGTAAATGGAAAGCTCCTAGCACATTGTCTGGCTCATGCTAAGTGTGTAAGTCTAGGAGGTGGTTCCTAAAATGTCTCCCAGTGACCCCCTCCTAGTGTTCACACCTGTGTGTCATCCTAGCCCCAAAGCGCGTGCACCTGGACACTGTCTTCTGCTAGCAAAAGTGATGGTATGTCACTTAATACAACCATTTTACGCCAGACCATGGTTTCCTCCTGGCTCCCTCAAGCTCCCTCTCCTCCACCCTCTCTCCTGCTCACTCTGATCCGGCCAGCTGCCATGCCCACATGGCAGAGTCCTGAGGGCAGCCCCAGGCCAATAGCCTGTGAGGAACTGAGGCCTTCCAGCCAGCAGCCGCAGGGAACTGCATTCACTGTGATGAGCTCGAAGCAGAAGCTTCCCAGTGGAGCCTCGAGATGTGGACAACCCAGAAACACCTTGATCTCATTCTGTAAGACCCTGGGCCAGAAGAGCCGGTCATATACCAGGTGCTGGCCCCAGAACCTGAGAGACAATGCACGAGGTTGCTTAAAGGCAATCAGTTATGGGGCAACAGGTTACTGAACATAATTAACACATTCCTTGAAGGTGCTTCCACTTCCCCTTCCTCTGCAAAGTGTATTAGTCAGATAGTACTGGTCGTGATGTGGAATCCATGATAAATCTCTGAGACTTAGGACAGGGAAATTCACATCTCATTCATATTCCATAAGAGACAGTGAGGGAGGGGTCGTGCTACACATAGGCGTGAACTCTGCCACCCTGAAGCTGAGCCTGGGAAGCCCACAGCGTCCTCTCAGCCTCCTAAGGTCCCACAGCAGGAGAGGGAGACAGGAGAGTCACTCTTGTTTTCTCCCTGCAGCAGTGCAAGGGTAACCAATCTGTTTTCGGGTTTTGTGACCAGATGTTGCTAGGGACTGAAGATGTGGAGGAGCAAATGGAATGCTTGGTGAATACATGTCCCTGGAGCCCCCACCAGCCTTCCTCAGTGTCTGTCCCCTGCACAGTTCTGAGCATAGGCACAGTGGCCTCCACCCTGCCTCCTTCAGCCCTGCCGCTCCCATCGGACACAGCCCCAGTGAACCTGGGGAGCCTCTCTTCCTCCTGGGGACCAGGTAGGACTGAACCCACTGGGAGAAAGTGCATCACAACCATCTTGTCCTTGAGGAAGGACAATTCCTGCTTTCAGAAGCCCAGGCTCCACCTGGGTGTGCCACACCCAGTCCTCTCCCCAAATTGGTATATTCCCCCTCATGTCAGGTCCATCACTGCTAAGTGTCTATAATATCCCCAGGGTAGGCACACCACATTTGCCTTGCCACTCATCGGCTCGTGGGCACTTGGGTGGCTTCCACATCGTAGCTGTTGGGAACAATGCTGCAGTGAACATGGCAATGCATGGCAACGCCCTCCACACACCAGTTTCAATTGCTTTGGCCCAGAAGTGGGGAGCTGGATCACATGGGGGTTTTGGTTCAGTTTTTGAGGACCCTCCATTTCTTCAAAACAACTACACTAATTTACGTTCCCAGCAACAGAGTATGAGGGTTCCCTTTCCTGCCTATCTTAGCCAGTCCTCATTATCATTCATCATTGTGATAAAAGTCATGCTAACAGACGTGAGCAACATCTCACTGTGTTTTAAATTCTCATTTCCCTGATGATTAGAGATGTTGAGGATTTTTTTGTAGATCTGTTGGCTTTTCGTTTCTCTTCTTTGAGAAAGATCTGTTCAAATCTTTTAATCCAGTCACTTGTGTCCTTGCTATTGAGTTACTTAAGTTCTTTATACATTTTGGATATTGGCCTCACATCGGTTGTATGACTTGCAAATATTCTCTCCCAAGACATGGGTTGTCTCTTCATTCTGTTACTTCCTTTGCTGTGCAGAAGTTTTTTAATTGATGCAATTCTGTCAATTTTTGCTTTTGGTGTCTGTCCTTTGGGAATCCTACCACCCAAGTTCATGGAAAGTTTTCCTTTATATTTTCTTCTAGAGGCTTTTTCCATCCAAGTCTTATGATTAAGTCTTTCATCCATATTTGCATGTGAGGTGAGACAGGGTCAAATTTCATTCCTCTGCATGTGGATATCCCATTTTCCCGTTATACATTTACTGAAGACACTGTTTTTCTCCATAATATGTTCTTAGCACATCTGTGCAACACCACATCAATGGACTGTAACACTTGGGTTGATTTACGGAATTTCTTCTTTTTTCCATTGCTCAATGTGTCTGTTTTTATGCCAGTACCCTACTGTTCTGATTACAATAACACTGTATTTTGAAATCAGGAAGGGTGACACATCAGTTTTGTTCTTTTTGCTTTTGTTATTTGGGGTCTTTTCTGATTTCATATGAATTTAGGTTTTTTCCTATTTCTGTGAAAAATGTCATTGGAATTTTGATATGAATTCCATTAAATCAATTAGTTTATTTTACCCCATAACCAAAATGTTGTTTCATGAAGTCAAAGATATCAAAAGTTTTTAGTATTCATTGCTTTCATATCTTGTTTGAAAGGATAGCCCTCACTTCAAAAGTACATTTCTAATTTTTTCTAGTTTTCCAAGTTCTTTTTGTGGGTTCAATACTTACATTTAGTTTTTGATCAACCTAAAATTATTTTGGTATCAGTTAGGTTACACAGCTGGATGGTATAAAAGAGTGGTTATAAGATTGGACTTTACATCAGTGAAATCTGAGTTTAGTCTAGGTCTCCCATCTCCTTGGTTGTGTGAACTTGAACACTTACTTAACCTCTCTAGCTTAAGCTTTTCATCTACGAAATGGAAGTAATGGTGCTTTACTTCATTGACTTGTTCTTTGGATTTAAGCAGAGAAAAACTTTTGCCTCAGTATTCAATAACTGTGCTATTAACATTCGCTGGTGTCTTTATCACGATGAGCATTACTGGCCCAGCACACCCAGGTCAGAACCAGACAGTCCAAGTTCCCAGACTGGCATCCCTTCCTCCTCCAGCTGCTCCTCTCAGGGTCTCCTCCTGAGTCCAGGGATGGGATACAGGATTCAGACAGCCTTGAGTTCAGTCTCCTGGGTGCCTGTAGGTGTCAAGGTCCAGCCAGAGCTTTCCTGTTTACAAAAGCTGGAGGTTAAAAGGAAATTCATTGCTAAGCAGCCACCATTACCAAGAAGCACAGGACACCTGTGCAGCCAGGAGAGGTGGAAAGAGAGGGAAGGACTTGTTAGCCCAAGCTTGAGCTAAGATTTTCAATTTTATATTATTAACTCTGGTTGCTCATCTTCCACTTTCTTGAGTTGCTCTGTAATACAAAAGTATTATATGTTACGTTGAAAACAATTATCCAAGTTGTGGAGTTTTTAAGTGAAAGCAAAGCGTGCCCCACCCCCAAGGTAAGCACTGGCAATGACATGTACCCAGAAATACACTAGCTGTGTGAGGCCAGGTGTCTATTCATAAATGCCTCTCAACCTTCCCTCTGCCAGAGGTGTCACTGATTCTCCCTTTGAACGGGTTGTGACATCCTATGGTCCCCTCATTAATTAATGAGCAAAATAAAAGTATCCTTTAGCACTTTGGACATCCAGCCCAATCAGAGTTAAACACATTTAATGTGTAATTTTGGGTATTGAAATCAGGCCATACGCCGCAACTTCCCTGTTTCTAAAAAAAACTGTGATTCAAGTTACTTTGTCTGGGTGCAGCTGCAGACCTCGATAGCTGAGAGGAACCAAAGTCTTCCAGAACTGGAAGCTGAGAACCAGAATAGGGCCTTGTGGACTTAGATTAGAAGCCAGGATGCAGCCAGAGTTGCAGGAGGGAGCATAGGACCAGAGAGACCAGAGAGTGCACTAGTGAGTGTCCACAGGTTCCACCAGGACCAGTGTACCAGGTGGACCATTCCACCAAGACCCCTGATCACAGCCAGTCAGCCTTCTATTTCTCGTCCCTGCCTTAAATTCCTTCTTACTCATCCCTGGGAGACAGCAGTGAGCATGCCTCCTCTCTCCCTGTCAGGGGAACTAACATGAAGTTCCTTCTTCTTGCAAAGCCTGGTGCAGTATTGGGTCTCTACATGGGACACAAGTACTTGCTGGGTGTCAGTACAATCGTGGTCAGTAAATTGAACTGATCTATTTAATGCAGTACCAGAGAAACAGCCCGTTATCCAATAGGGGAAACAGGGCAATGGGATGCTCTGACAGACATTATTTCAGACCATCCAAAGGGATTTTATGAAATAATTGTGATCACAACAATGTCTGTGTTCCCTGCCAGCATTGTAAGAGGAGCCATTCAGAGAGATCTAGTGTTTTATGCTGAGCAGGCACTTCCAAGGTCTGGCAGAGGTTTTATTAGCTGCTTCTAAAGGGCACAGCTGCAGCAGGGCCTCCTAAGCAAGGTTTGCAGACCGCATTTGCACAGGATGTGAGGAGGGAGATGTCCTTGGGCAGGAGATCTGAGGACACCAGCCTTGAGATCCCCCCAGGAGCAGAGGCACAGAAGACAAAAGGACAGGTGGAGGAGGCTAGGAGCAGGATTCCTTCCCTCCCTTGGGGGTTGAAGAGGTGACCACAAGAACGGCCAGGGTCTCCTCTCTCAAGGAGTCCTAAGTAGGCTCACCAGCTGTGACTCCCTCTCAGGACACAGGTCAGGATGAGAAAGACAGAGCTAAGGACTTGCAGTGGCCATAGAAAAGTCCTGTCTGAGTGGGAGCACTGACAGTCACACTTGGAGGGTCTTCAGAGGTGATCTGTCTAAGCCCTCCTGTTAAGAGAGGAGGGGTTCCCCAGGGGAGTGGACCTTTGTCCTAGGTAGCACAGGGCAGAGCCAGGCCTGAGTCCAGGATGCTGCCCACCTGCTCTCCCCATCTCCCTGCACTTCCTGGGAGCTCTGCCCCTCCCTGCACTGTTGTCTGATCCTCCAGGACCTGAGCAGCTGCTGGAGTCTCATCCTGCAAGGGCCCTCCCCCGCGGGGGCAGGAGTACTTGGAGTGGCTAGCCAAGGGCTGGACAGCCAGCCTGGCCAGACTCCCACTTCCTGCAAGAGGGCACCACAAATACAGAAGAGGTTCAGCCCTGAAGAAGGAAGAGAAGCCATGGCCTCAGCCTGTGGGGAGGATTCGCCCCTGAGGCTGAACAGTGGACATGTCAGCGAGGATGAAGGGAGACAGAGAAGGGAGGCAGCAGGAGCTCTCTGCCCTACAGACGATGCTCCCCCTGAAGAAGGAAGAGAAGCCATGGCGCACACAGGAGTTCGAACTTCATCCTACGAAGTTTAAGACGCAACCATGGGTGTAAAACATCGTTCCTCTGTGTGTCCTATCCCTGTCACCATGCTCCCCAGCCACCAGCAGCTCCCCTCAACTCATGCAGGAAGCTCTAATTGCCTTCCTTGATGCCCTCTGCCCCATCTCTGTGCCTCTGCCTGGGGCCCATAGTGACCCAGACCCTTCTCTGGCTCCCTGCCTGCACACAGGGCTCGAAATTCAGTAAATGCTATTGCTATCAAGGTTGGGGGTCCTCACCGGTCCAGGACCACCCCCACTGCAGCCACCATTGTCTCTGGGAAATTCCAGTGTGAAGCAAGCTGTCCTCAGGTCCCCCTCCCCTTCCCCACCTCCCCTTCCAAATCACATGCAGGAAGCGCTTGCGATCTGAACCATGATACGGGAAGTTCTTCATCACCACCCTCACTATCACTCTCTCCCCCAAGCAAGGGTGAATGAGCAGGGGACAATCCAGAACCCAAAGAAAACCACAACTGTGGAGCTTCAGGTTTTCAGAAGAGATGAAGAACAATTTTGGGGTGATGCTCCTCCCAAGAACAGCCTCTGACCAAACTCCTCTGCAAGGTGCTTTGTCTCCCTCAGTTCCACGGAGGTCAGGCCTACAGAACAACCAATGTTAACCTTCCCAGTTCCTGTGTGACTTTGACCTTGAGAGAATCACTTTATTCCTCTGGTCAGATTCCTTATCCCTAAAATGAGAAATTCTAAGTTCGTTCTCTCCCTCTCTGTCTGTCTCTTTCTCTCTCTGTCCCTCTCACCTCCCTCTTCTTCTTTCCTTTCATCTTTCTTTCTTTCCTCTTCTTTCTTCCTCCTTCTTTTTCTTTCCTTTTGTAATTTTCCAATCCCAATGCCTATGAGGAAACACTATACAATTTAACATACTTCTTCATTTAAATAACATTATAAAAATGGGGAAAGTCTGCACTTTGCTGTTCACAAACAGTTGCCCATTTATAAGTACCATGCACTAAATGATTGTGCCACTGGGGCTCCAAACAGTTGCCCATTTAAAGTGGGGGCCCAACCCCTTACAATTGCAAAGTTCACTGTTCACTGAATATTTCCTGTTTCACAAGTGGTCTCTAATCCATTAAATTTCATATAATTCCTTGCAAGCTCATTTAATAGCTGGGGAGTACCATAACAGTAAAAGTTTTCACCAACTTATCCAGAAGAACTGAAATCAGCAAACTATAGTGGTACGTGAATTTCAGTGTTTATAGATAATACAATTGACATTAGCTAAGTCATGAAATGAGCCAAGGTGTCGATCAACAGATGAATGAATATAAAAAATGTGATAGGGCTGGGGTTGTGACTCAGTGGTAGAGCACTTGCCTAGCATGTGTGAGGCACTGGGTTCAATTCTCAGCACTACATATAAATAAATGAATAAAATAAAGGTCTATCGACATCTAAAAAATTTTTTTTAAAATAAAAATGTGATAAACCCATGATTTTATTCAGCCATAAAGAATAAAATTATGTTATTTGCAGGAACAGGAGAACATCATACTAAGTGAAATAAGCCAGATTTAGAAAGTCAGAGGTTGAAATTTTTCTCTCACATGTGGAAGTTAGAGATTAAAAAATATTTTTTTAAATGAAGTATCTCACAAAGTAAAAGAAAGATGCTAGAGGGAAGGTTGGGGGTCAATGGGGAGGGAGGAGGGGAGGTAAAGGGGAAGGATAGGATAACAAAATGAACCAAATTATGTCATGTGCATGTATAAATACACCAAGATGAATTCCGCTTTACTGTATAATTAGAATACATTGATATATTAAAATATACACATAAATAAGTAGAAAGAAGACCAGAAGAGCAGATAAAGTTGGAAGAGCGGGAGGGAGGACAGAAAGGAGAAGTACTGTGGAATTAATTGGGACAAATTATGTTATATTCATATATGACTATGTTACAATGAACCCCACTAATAAGTATAATTATAATAAATAAACATTTTTAAAGTTTTCACCAAAATTCAATTCAGCCGGTCATGTTATTTTTATTAGCTTTTATTTGCTTTCTTTATACATACAAACAACATTCTATCATGTCATAAATGTGATATATGGCTCACATGGCTCATAGTCACTGTCAGTAGTTTTTTCAGTTCCCTTTCTGTTTAACTTCCCAACCTCCCTTCACCCCTTGCTATTTTCCTGCACAATTTCACCTCCTGTAGCCTGTGTTAGCCGCCACTATTTTTCTTCCACATGTTCAACCATAAACATGTGGGTGTGTAGAGGCTCTTGTCCTTTTATTAAATAAGGATTTCACGGTGTTCAGTTCCCTGGATCTAGCTGATGAGAATCCATGCGTCTTACCTCATGGAACTGGAAATTCTTCTCAGAATACCCTTAATATTCCAAGGCGCAGGTGCTCCAGATACTACTTAGTTTGTTCAGTCTTGCCTCAATTGAAGAGCACCTCCTCTGTTTTTCCAGGGTTTTGCCAGGAATGGTGATGAGATAAACGAGGTTTCATCTGAGGTCTCTGGGCCCGAGGAGCATTTCAGGGTGGAGGGAAGAAGCCCAGACCACAGGAGCTTCCTCCAGCTCAGACATCAGGGTTCCAGCTGGGCCCCCTCCACAGAAGAGCTGCAGAGGCCCGAGGACCCTCAGAGGTGCTGCCTCCTCACCCCTCTCCCAGGGAACAGGCTTCTGGGTCTCTCTGTCCCTCTCCCCAGGCAGCTCCAGCCTCTCCCTGCTCCTGCAGCACAGGCGTCCTCAGCTCCCTGACAAAGGTCCCCTCATGGAGCCAAGGCTGCCCTGGTCCAGGGTCCCCAGTTCCTCACCACAAAAGGCCATTTCGCTCTTTCCTTTCATCCTGGGGCTCTACCAGACACACGGCATTTGTAAATGACAACAGCGCAGCTTTCTCCTTTTGTTTCCCAAAGGCATCAGAGTCTCAGAGCCCTCCCAGGACAGAAGGGTCCAGTTCTCCCAGCACCCTCAACTGCCCTCCCTTCCAGGGAGCCCGGCCACTCACAGAGAAGGCTAATGACTCTCAGGAGCCTGGTGGTCCAGCAGAGATAGTAGTCTTGTGAGCAGTGTTCCATCCTGGCTGCCTGCCGGCCTCTTCAGCTGCAGAGGAAACATCAGAAAGGGGAACCCGGCAAGAGAGGAGGAGCCTCCCTACTCGAAGGCAGAGCTACGCGTCAGTATCGGAAAGCCCACCAGAGTTCGCAAAGGCATTCTCATTTGCTATATATAATTGCAGAATAAATGTACAAACAAAGGGACTCTGGGCGGAAATCTGGGTTTCTGGCATCCTGTTGGCAAGCCCCCTCCTGCAGACAGAGCCAGCTTGTCATTGTCATGCAAACACACCTGCCCCACACCACCTAGGCTAACAGCTCTGCCCAGACAGCCCTGATCACCAATGCCAGCCTGTGGCCAGGTATGGAAGTCTCCTCTTACAAGCAAGCCTGAGCTACGCTCTCCTTAGTTCCTCTCCACCTGTCCCACTCAATAACTCACAGTTCTTCTCTGATTCCAAGAACTTCAACTGTCAGTTGCCTAAGGAAGAGATTGTGTTCAAAAAAAAAAACAAGCAGTAATAAAAAGTGGCAACCGCCACATCTCCAATGCAAATATTTGCAGTTAGCTTTGAGTGGAGGCTTTATGGCTTCTGAGTTCCTGTTCATGCTAGTCCTCTCTATGTGCTCAGGCAAAGACAGGCTCTTCTGTCTGTGTCAGCGCACCTCACAGCATCCAAGAACTCCTCTTCCTTTCATACTTATACGTCTGCTATAAGAAAATCTTTGGGAACTGTTTAGATTGTGTGAGGGAATGGGAAGAGAGCCTACAGAGGGAAGCAGGCAAGTAGCTGGAAGATAGGATCACAGGGATCAGCCAATAAATGTTCCAGCTGACAGGGTGCCGGGAACTTTTCCAAACACCACATCTGATATTCTCAATAACCCAGCCATCCTACACTAAGGTACACTATGGTACACAAAGACACAGACCAGCCACTTGTGTTAGTTTATTAAACACTGCATGGTGCTGTTAATACTTTAGGGAGTTAAAAGAAAGTTGCAGAACAGCAACAGCCGCAGTGGCACATGCCTATATTCCCAGTGACTCAGGAGACTGAGGCAGGAGGATTCCAAGTACAAGGCCTGCTGGGCAACTTAGCAAGACCCTGTCTCAAAATAAAAAATAAAAATAAAAAGAGCTAGGGATGTAACGCAGTTATAGAGAGCCCCTGGGTTCAATCCCCAGTACCACAAGAAAAAAATAAAACAACAAAGAACCATGAAGAAGAGTGTGCTTGCCACCAAGAGCCAAATAGAAGAGAAACAGAGATCAGGGATATGGAGGGCCCAAGGAAAACAAGAGATATAAGAGATAATCTTGAAAGCAGGCACACCCAGGAATTGATGGGAATTATTAGGAAGGTTCTGGGCCTCTGTGAGACATGATGGGAGGTCATGTCCATATTCTTTGAGTATCTAAGGGCAAGACACCCCAGCTGAGGGTTGGGTTATATGAAAAATAGAGTTACTACATATCTACTATCTGTCAAAGGCTTTACATGTGTTACTTCAGTTAATTCACATTACATGTTGAAGTAAATCCTCAAAACTCTATTTTCTGAGCATTACAGGCACGTTATAAAGGAGTATCCTGAATGTCCAAAGAGACTAAAAACTTGTTCAAGGTCATAATTTGAGTAAGGGTCAAGGATCTCAGAAACTGTCAAAATCAGCCCAGCCATGGACGTGCCCCAGGAGGGAAAGGGAGTGAAAGTTCGGAGAAGTTAAGTCAGGACACTCAGATCCTAAGGCAATCCAGGGTTGCTGTTTCCTGGAGTGGGGAAGGTTAGGTGCCCAGGCAAATGGAAGGTTGCAGGAGAAGCTCTGTCTGTGCCCTTTTCCCTGGCCTTCCTGCTTGGGTGAAAGAGAAGAGCCACAGCCCAGTCCTATAAGGGGTGCAGTGGAGCATCCAGCAGCTCTGCACCTGTGCTGGGCTGTCCTCCTTCCCTCTCCCTCTCTAACCCTATTACTATTTGATGGTGAAAGAAAATGTGTGTGTGATCTTTTTCATCAAAAATAAATAGAACAGGGCCAGAGTTGTGGCTCAGTGGTAGAGTGTTTGCCTGGCATGTGTGAGGCCCTGGGTTTGATCCTCAGCATCACACATAAATAAAAATAAATAAATAAATAAATAAATGTCCATTGACAACTAAAAAACAATTTAAAAAATAAAAATAAACAGAACATAAATAAATAAAACATCAGATCATAACAAGAGAGTGGGTGGGGCAGTTTCAAAGTCTCATTCAGGGAGAAGTATGCAAATTCTGAACACCTTCAGCCATAATTGGGAAATAATGAATAATTCAATGTCTATGTTAAACTGTGAAGAGTAGAAAATATCAAATACCAGCCTGGCTTGGGGGTGCATGCCTGTAATCCCAGAGATTCGGGAGGCTGAGGCAGGAGGATCATGAGTTCAAAGTCAGCTTCAGCAAAAGAGAGGTACTAAGCAACTCAGTGAGATCCTGTCTCTAAATAAAATACAAAATAGGGCTGGGGATGTGGCTCAGTGTTCAAATGTGCCTGAGTTCAATCCCCACTACCAAAAGAAAAAAGAGAAAATATCAAATACCTTCAAAACTTTTCTCTTCCATGAAAAAAGTAAAATTGTTTACTCATTAGGGAACTTTTTCAGAACTCTGGAAGTTAGCCACTGGTTTGCAGTAACAGAAAGAGTATTTATTAAAGGAAAGTAGCTGAATCTCAATAAGAACAAGGAATCCCATAGTGTTTTTAAAAGTCTTGAAAAATAGCACACTGTACTTATGGTGATAATCAATAACATGAGAGGGGCAAGAGAGACCCTTTCAAATCTCATTACCAATTAAATGTCATGATCTGAACTCAGTAACAAGGAAGTTGACATGACAGAACTTGGTACTCTCCCACTGCAGTCTTATCCAATAATTTGTCAACTTGTCAAAAGCAATTGTATACAGTCATTTAATGTCCTGGCTGGGGAAGTGGATAAGTTAATGGAACAATATACTAATTAGGGCCTTTAAAACTAGGGCTGAACATGGGACTCATACCTGTAATCCCAGCTACTCGGGAGGCTGAGGTGGGAGGATGGCAAGTTCAAGGCCAGCCTGGGCAACTTAGTGAGACTCAGTCCCAAAAAAATGTTTTAAATAAAAATAAAAACAGGAGGCTGGGATGTAGCTCAGCAGTAGAGTGCCCCTAGATTCAACCCCTAGTACCACCAAAAAAAAAGAAAACCTGGGGAACAAAATGTCCATACAGGCCTTGACATTTTTTTTTTCTTTCTTCTTTTTTTAAATAGAGCTTTGTAGTTATACATACTAGTTGGGTTGATACTGACAAACCCATACATGCATGGAAATCGATTTCAGTCCATGATTTCCCCCTTTCCCTTCCCATCCTCTCTCTCCTCTCCCCTTTTCCTTCCTCTACACTACTAGCCTTCCTTTCATTTATCTATTAATTCATATTTGATTGGTTCTTTATGTTACCCTATCATTCCTCCTCTTCCCAATATTTTATTCTAGTTTCCTCATACGAGAGAAAACATTTGACCTTTGAGTTTCTGAATTTGGCTTATTTCAGTTAGTATGATTTTCTCCATTTCCATCCATTTACCAGCAAATGCCATAATTTCATTCCTTTTTATGGCTGAGTAGAACTCCAGTGTATAATCCATTCATCTCTTGTCAGGTATCTGGGTTGATTTCCAAATTTTAGCTGTTGTGAACTGTGCTGATATATACACTGAGGTGGCTATATTGCTATAGTATGCTGAATTTAGATCTCTTGGGAGATCTACTAAGGAGTAGGATAGCTGGGTCACATGGTGGTTCCATCCCTTTTTTAAAAAGTTTTAGTCGTAGATGGACATGATCTCTTTATTTTATATATTCATTTTATGTGGTGCTGAGGATCAAACCCAGTGCCTCACACATATGAGGCAAGCGCTCTATCACTGAGCCACAATCCCAGCCCCTCATTCTGATCTTGAGTCTCTGTCTTCTTAGTCTAACTAAAAATGTATCAATTTTCCAAAAGTCAACTGTTAGTTTTGTTGATCTTTTCTATTGTTTTTCTAACTTTCACCTTTTTTTTCTTTTTCAGTGCTAAAATTGACCCAGGGCCTCACATGTACTTAGGCAAGTACTCTTATCACCAAGCTACATCCCAGCTGTTGCTGTTGTTGAATTTTGTTTTAATTGTATTTTATTTTGAGATAGAGTCTGGCTAATTTACCCAGGCTAGCCTTGAATTTAGATCCTCCTGCCTTAGCCTTCCAAGTCACCTGGATCGCAGGTGTACATCACCAGGCTCAGATCCTTGTGTTTCCATTCGCATGGGAGGTCTTTTGCCTTTGCACTTTCAGACTGCATGGTTCTCACAGGTTACATGAGCCTTCTGTAATCATCATAGAGTTGGCTCTTTTTTGTTCATTCAGCCACTCCATTTCATTTTATTGGAGAATTTAATCCATTTATATTCAATGTTATTACTGATAAGCAAGGACTACCGCCATTTTGTTACTTGTTTTGTGGGTTTTTTGTTGTTTTTTTTTTGGGGGGGAGGGGTGTTGTAAATCCTTTATTCCTTTCTTCCTCTTTTGCTGTTTTCCTTTCTGATCAGGTGAGTTGCCTAGATCTAGTGGTATACTTTGATCCCTTACCATTTAGCTTTTATGTATCTATCATAGGTTTTGCTTTGTGGTAGCCATAAAGCTAACAGAAAATATCTTATGGGTATAATAAATAGGGTGTCTTAAGTTGGTAACAAATTGATGAAGAAGATGAAGAATTGTAGTTACGGGTGACTAGAGCCCTTGGGTCCCAAATCCCTTTGCCTGTCTGCTCCCTAGCTGAGTCCCCTTTTGCCCTTCTCCCCACACAGGGCCATACTTAAGGGCTCCACATACATTGTTTCACTCCATTATCCATACAGAGCCTTTGGTTTCCTGAGTGCTGACTTCTCTGAGATCCTCTCTGAAAATATTTTTCCTCCAACTTCCTTTTCTATTCTCACTTACTACCTCAGCGAATATGTTCTTGCTATTTTAACTCAGATTGGAGTTAACAAATGAGGATAAGCATTGCTATGGCTTACATAATGTCCCCTCCAAAATTCAGGTGTTGCCAATGTGGTACTGTCAAGAAGTGAAGCCTTTTAAGAGGTGATTAGTCCATAAGGGCTCCTCCCTGGGGAATGGGATTAAGTCCCTTAGAAAGGAGGCTTCATACAGTGTTCTGTCTCTTGCTTTTGGGGGGACTCAGCACCATTCCATGTAAGGACACAGCATCTCCTCCAGGTGGAGAGGGCTGTATCAGACAACCGAATCTGCTGGCACCTCCAACCTGACTCCTCAGTTCCCATGAAAGTAGCATGTACCATTCCATGAGCAGCATTTGGGAAGTAGCTTTATTCCGTAAGGCTGGGCAACTCAACAGTAACCAGGCTTGGGATGGGGAGCTCCCAAATGTGGGTGATAAAAATACCTGTGTTAAGGTCACTGATAAGCCCCTGTGCCCATGGCAATGAGACAGGAGCCTGCCCTGGGCTAAGTCCCACAGGGTTAAGGATGGGAGGAGTCTGATCCATGGATACATGGGGCCTGGTCAACCTGGTCCTGCTGAATTTACACAGTAGAAGTTTCCCAGACAGCTACATCATCTTCACCACCCCGCACCTGTCTGCAAAGCACTTCACCTGTGAGAGGTTTTGGGTACCATGTTTACCTTTCCATTTTACAAATGAAAAAAACTGCAATTTCAAAGTATGATATTAGTAAACCCAAGTCCTGGAAAGTCCTTAAGTGTTAGAGCCAGAACTAGAACCAGGTCTCCAGTCTCCCTGTCCAATGTTTTTTCCAGATCCAAATTCCCCTCTCAGTGAAGCGAATCTCCCACATTAACATGGTGTATGAATCATCTGGTTCAGGCCCCAGATTGGACAAATATTAGGTGCTGGACCCTGGGCGAGTGATATAACTTCTCTAAACTCAGTTCCCTCATCTGTAAAGTGGAGACAATTGTTTCTATCTCATTAGAAAATACTCATAAAGTGTCTACTCCCCTTCACTTTGCTCTTGATCCCTCTTGTAGTCCCCCTTTCCCAGATCACCTTCCTGACTTGTGCACCCCTAAGTAGTCCCTACATGGCCACATCTTCTTAATCCTATTTTCAGGGACCCTTTACTTCTCAGAGGGAAATTTTGAAAAGCCATGCTGAGCTGCATAAAGGTCAGGCCAGCCCCAGGCAGCACCTCCCCTCCTCCACACCATCCCCAACTGGAGGATTCAAGGCCTGTGGCTGCCTCGGGGGCCTCAAGGCAGCCTTTAGCCAACCTCAATCCCCTCCCCCTACACTCAGTGAGCCCTAAACAGGGCTGTGCCTCTAGTTGCAAGCTTCACTCGGACATGCAAAGACTGCTGGCCTGAGATGCCTTGACTGGTCTTCTAGATGGGCGGGAGACCTTCACCAGCTATGAGCCATGGACTCCTCCCTGGAACAGTGAATGCTGTCCTCCACCGGAACTCACAGTCTGCTTTCACAAGGTCTTTTCCTCTTAGTCTTAACCATTCTGTCCACGGTCCCAACTGCATTTGCTTTTAAACCTGGAGAAACCCCCACTGGTGGAGAGAATGCTCTGCTTTATGCTTGTGCCCCAGGCCCACCCAGAGCTCCCACCCGACCTCCGCGTCAATGACAGTCACACCCCAGCCACAACAGAGAGAAGCCTTTCTGCTGGGCTCCCTTGAGTTCTGGAGCATTTCATTTTAGAGTAGTGGAAGACCAGACACAGACTTCCTGAGTGGTTCTTTTCTCTACAGTTCTCAGCATCTCTCACTATGCAGTGTAGATAGGCAGACCTAACATGAGTACAACCTTTTTCTACCCCAGGGCCACTGCTACTCTACCCCAGGAAACAGTGTGGCTCTGCAGACTTCAATCTATAGCCCCCAGAATGTGCCTACAGACCACCGTAGTTCTTCCTGATTGGGCCCCTCCTAATGTATCATATATGCTCAAGAACAAGACCAGCAGCTTTCAGTTCAACTATCTATGTAACCTGGACAAATTTCTATTTAGCAAATATTCACTGAACACCCCTGTGCCTTCAATAGCCCCACCAGGAGCTGTTCACTGGGAAAATAATTCCCCAATTATGGAAGTCCATCCCATCCCCTATAGACCTCAGAAGAACACCCCATCATCCTCCACCCTACCCACCAGCTCCCCGCTGCCCCAAAGTAAGATCCTTCCCTGCCAGCCCCTGTCAGATGTCTGCTGACTCTTCCAGATAAAGCTCAGATGACCTAGGAAGATGGCCCAGTCTTCCACACACAAATTTAGTTGCTCAGGGCTCTGAGCTCCCTCAGCACTCTTAGTGCGGTATTGGTCATCTGTAATACAACCATGTGCACGGAACTCTGACCCTCTCCTCTGATGCAGGACCAGCCCTGTGACCTGGTGAGTCCAGGAGGCCCTCAATGTAGGCTGGTGCAAACGCAGGGTCTGTTGCTCACCCCAGTCCCCACTCTGCCTCTGAAGACTTGGGAGTGTAACATGTGCTCGAGAACAAGATAGCAGATTTTAGATAAGCTAAATGTACAGCCTGGACAGGTTTCTGTTCAGCAAATATTTACTAAGCACATCTGTGCCTTGATACTAGCTGGGCCTTTCTATCTGGTCCTGATCACCATCTGCTGCAGTCTGGAACCCTGAGGCAGCTGCTTGGCAACACAACCTTAGTATCACTTCCTCTGACATACACCCTAGCCCACCTCCATAAAGTGAGGGTGGCTATAAGGCAGGTCCAAGATGGCTATAGTTAGGTTCCTTCGCTGAGACTTCTAGCCAGCAGTTTTTAGTACATAGCCAAGGTCATAAGCACCCTGATTCAGCATATATACCGAAGATCATAAATATTTGCTTGCAGGCATGCACTCTTATGTAACCTATTAGCAATGTGTCTTCTTTGACCTGAATATTTCAAAAGGCCTATGAAAAGACAGGGGCTAGGGCTGCTGCTACTTTCAAATAAAGCACGTCTACTATGCCAATTGTGCCTCACATCTTCTTTCACCTGCTGGGATCCTGAATCTGTTTCCCAGGGTCTGAGCCTCAGCCTGACAGTGCTTCACCTGCTTAAGACCCAGGCAAGGCTCCATCGCAGGACTGAGCCCAAAGACAAAGTCCAGGGTCTGTCATCTTGATTTCCAGAGTAGACTTGCCAGACATGTGGTTTACTTCTTAAATTCATTTATTTCTATCAACAACAAAAGATGAGCTAGAGGAAAGAAATAACTCAAATTGTGAAATGATTCTAGTCAGGCCCAAAAATAAATATGAGATAAGAGTTATAAACCCATAGGTTACCTAGATCCACTTCTGCTTCCACCTGTCTCTCAGGCGTGAGCTCCTGCTGTCCCTGGATACCAATGTGCAGGTAACCATTTGACAGCTGGCTTTTCTGGATGGGGGAAAGAAAAGATTTCTGGTATTTTCCAATTTCTGTGGTATAAGTTCGCCTACTATGGCTGATTTCAAACTGCCAACATCATGAAACTGAACACAGAATTGGGAAAAAATGCACAAAACCAGCCCACAAACCACATTCAGCTGGCTCCAGCACTCATTGTTTGGAGGCAAGTCTAATGTTTCAATACATAGGACACATTTTACACACAGCATGTCCCCTAAACACCAGCCAACTACCTCATGAGGGAAAAAAGAGAATATATACCAAAGTGAGAGGAAAACTTGCTGAGAGATGGAATGATTCTCTCCAATATAGCAGCACCCTAAGGTATTCACAAGAATGATTTTAATTGCATTTGATTTCCACCTTAAATTCTGACTCTTCCTTTCAATAACCATAGATGAGGTTTAGTTACTGCTTACTCACCCTCCACTAAGCAATACCAAGATAGAGTCTACTAAGCTACCAAGTGAGGTCCCCACCATCTACCTCCCCACAAGAAAGCACAGATGACATTTCCTTTGGGACCTCAGCATGCTGGGAGGCCTAATTTGGAATCCTGATAAGCACTGATTCTACTCCTGCTTCTAAGCTGTGTAAGGTTTGCTGGTCCTCAGTGGCCTCTTCTGCAAACTGAGGTTAGACCTCATTTGCAGGTCTACTAACCAGACTAAATAGACGTGGTAAACAAGCAGAGAGTACAGTACAATACTGAACAGTGCTGCATTTCCTTAAGACCCAGGCAAGACTCCATCACAGGACTGGGTCCAAAGACGGAGTTCAGTGTCTGTCATCTTCATTTCCAGAGTGGATTCACCAGACATGTGGTTTATTTCTCAAATTCATTTATTTGCCATCAACAACAAGAGATAGAGGAAAGAAACAACAACCCAAATTGTGAAATAATTCTACTTCCCCTCCTTCCATTCCACCAGGGACAGACAAGGATTGAACCAAAGTCAGGCAACGTCCCCACTTAGTGGATGCACTCAGAATTGCCCAAAAGGAACAGCCAGGTGAGACCCTATCTCAAAATGAAAATGAATTTTTAAAATGAATAAAAAGAGTTAGGAAATGTTGCTCAGTGGTAAAGTACTCCTGGGTTAAATCCCCAACACCCTAAAGAAGAAAGACCTCATGAAGTATCTGTTGTCTTTCACCTTGTTCTTGACCCTCTAGTCCCCCTTTCCCAGATTCTGATAAATGTCACCTTTCTACACCAAAATAGACATGAAGAGCAAAGGAATAAAATAGAAGACACAGAGACAAACCCACAAACCTATAGCTGTCTGATATTTGACAAAGGTGCCAAAAATATATTTGGGGAAAAGACAGCCCTTTTAAAAAATAATGCTAGGAAAACTGGACAGCTATATGTAGAAAAATGAAATTAGACCCCTATCTTTCACCCCACACAACACTCAAATTGAAATGACTCAAAGTTTTAGGAAGTAGACCAGAAACCTTGCAACTGCTCGAAAAAAACAGGGTCAACACTCCATCATATATGTGCTGGTACCACCCGGGGTGTCACTAAACTAAAAAGTCTCTGCACAGCTAAGGAAATAAGAGTGTGAAGAGAGATCCTACAGACTGGGAGAAAATCTTGGCCAGCTATTCCTCCAATAAGGGATTAATATCCAGAATACACAAAAAACTCAAAAAAAACTAACACATACACACACAAAAAAAAAAAACAAATAACCCAATCAATAAATGGGCAAAAGAACTAAACAGAAACTTCTCAATAGAAGCAACACAAAAGACCGATAAATACATGAAAAAGTGTTCAACATCTCTAGCAATCAGGGAAATGCAAATCGAAACTACACTTAAGACTTCATCTCACTCCAGTTAGAATGGCAATGATTAAGAATACAAACAACAATAAATGCTGGCAACGTGATGGGGAGAAAGCTACACTTGCGCATTGCTGGTGGGACCAGTATAATCATTCTGGAAAGCAGTTTGGCAATTCCTCAAAAAACTAGGGATGGAACCACCATATGACCCAGCTATCCCACTCCTGGGTAATATCTGAAAAGATCTAAAATCAGCATACTACAGCAACACAATCACATCAATGTTTATAGCAGCACAATTCACAACAGCTAATTTCTAGAACCAACCCAAATGCCCATCAATAGATGAATGGATTAATAGATTGTGAGATACACACACACACACACATACACACAGGAGTTCCACTAAGCCATTAAAAATAAAGAAGTTGCCTGGGTGTGGTGGCGCATGCCTCTAATCCCAGCGGTTTAGGAGGTGGAGGCAGGAGGTATGCCAGTTCAAAGCCAGTCTCAGCAATTTAGCAAGGCCCTAAGCAACTTAGCGAGACCCCATCTCAAACTTAAAAATAAAAAGGGCTAGGAATGTGGCTCTGTAGTAAAATGCCCCTGGGTTCAATCACCAGGACCGAAAAAAAAAAAAAAAAACGAAATTATGATATTTGCTGGCAGATGAGTAGAAATGGAGAACATCATGCTACGTGACATTGACCCAAAGGTCAAATGTTTTCTCACATATGTGGAAGTTAGAATAAAATAAAGGGAAGGGGAAGGAATAATAGGATAACATACAGAACCAATCAAATATGAATTAATAGATGAGCAAAAGGAAGTCCAGTAGAGTAGAGGAAGGAGAATGGGAGAGATAAGGGAGGAGGGGAAGGAAAAGAGGGAAACCTTGAACTGAAATCAATTTCCATCCACGTAAGAGTTTGTCAGGATGAACCCAACTACTATGTATAACCACAAAGCTCTAATTTAAAAAAAAAAAAAAAAAAAAAAAGATGAACTGTGAAAGAAAAATAAATAAACCTCACTTTTCTAACTTCTGCACTCCTCAGTAGTACCTGCATGGCCACATCTTCTCAGCCCTCTTTTCAGGAATGCTGCCTAATTTCCCCTAAGACCCTTCATATCTGAAAAGGAGATTCTCAAGTCTATCATCCATACTTTAAGTCCAAACCTCCAGGTTTTTACAATATTTAACAACAGATTTCTGGTGTTAATCTTGGCAAAGTCAAGAATTAGATTAAAAAAAAACAGAATCCCAAGCCTATGATAAAAGACTTATTATATTGAAATTTTATATAGTTCATATTTTATATAACTTTATATTTTTATAATATATAAAATATTAATATATTATTACATATTGTAACATCATACAATGAAAGACATTCCTAATAGAGTGTCCTTGTCAGGGGACAGTACTGGACCTGCAAACCAAGATTCTGTCCTCCCACAATGGGATCTTCTCCCAGCAGCAAGGAGAATGGTTGGACATAGACCCTGAGACACGAGGGTGCTGGGACTATTTCTGCACATTCAGGAACACCCTGAAACTTGTTGACCCAATTGAAAATACCTGTCTTCAGGGCGGCTTGCTCACAACTCTGATCCTGGGACTGGACTCTTGCTGACCAGTACTGCTTCTGTGCTGCCCAATGCCTTTCAGGCAAGAAAACCTTCCCTGGATGCCGGTGCCGCAGCTTGCTGTCCTGGGAAAGACTGCGTCTAGCACTAGGCAGAAGAGCATCTGCATGTAATCTAGCAACGATTTTGTGAGTGACCCTGGACAACTTGCCTATGAGCTCATCACTACAGTAGTCAAGCTCACGTGCCTCTGGGTTTAGTAACAGACATCCTCTACACATGCTCAGTGAGATCACTGGCAGATGCTCAACAAATGCTCTTCTTTAAACTGGAATCCACTTCCGTTACAAAATTGCTGGCTCCTGTCAGGCATGATGGCACGTGTCTGTAATCCCAGCAGCTCAGGAGGCTGAGGCAGAAGGACTGCCATATTCAAGGCTCAGCAATTTAACAAGGCCCTGTCTTAAAATGAAAAATAAAAAGGGTTGGGAGTGTGGGGATATGGGGATGTGGCTCAGTAGCTCAGAGCCCCTGGTAGAAAGAAAGAGAGAGAGAGAGAGAGAGAGAGAGAGAGAGAGAGAGGGAGGGAGGGAGGGAGGGAGGGAGGGAGGGAGGAAGGAAGGAAGGAAGGAAAAAGAAAGGGAGAGAGAGAGAGAGAGAGAGAGAGAGGGTGGGGGGGAGAAAAGAAAAAAAAAGAAATTCTGCTACTAGATCAGAATGCCAGCGGCGCCCCCTGGTGGAACTGCATTTTCCTAAATCTCTTGACAAAAGAAAACTAGGAATAGGAAACAGCTGGTAGATATCACTGTTCCTTCAGCTAACTCTACAGCCACTGTAACCCATTTATAATGAAAGAATGAAACACAAATGTGTATCTTAATGTACTTGTCTATTTGCATAGGGCTTTTTTTTGCAAAACATCAACGATCTTTTATTACCAAACCTAAGCAGGATTAACTTATTTTTAATATATATAATTTTAGTTGTAGGTGGACACAATGCCTTTATTTTTATGTGGTGCTGAGGATCAAACCCAGTGCCTCAGGTGCACTAGGCAAGTGCTCTACCACTGAGCCACAACCCCAGTCCCAGGGTTAACTCTTTAACCCAGCTAACAGCAAAAAAACGAATCTCCATGGAAATCCAGACCTGTAGAGATTGTCCTTTTAAAAAAAAAAAAAAAAAAAGTATCTGCATATTTTACAAAAACTTGAAATTCTCCAGTGTTGCAGGAAAAAAAAAAAATCCCAAGTGATACCAGTCCATAAAAGTAGAATCTGGCAATCTGTCCCTCTTTAAAACACTTCAACTGATAACCCTAGGAGAAAATCCCCCACCCAGCATGTAAAGAAAAAATAGAACCTCTTTGTTCAACTTTACTTTCACTCCAGGAAACACCACAAAACAAAGAGCCCACTGCTTCTTTACACATCTCTTATGTCACGTGTTTGGGTCCATGTGAAGACTTGGTGTGGATGTGGATAAACAGTGTGATGTTTTCTTTCTTCTGCAACAAGCCCCATTAGCTTTATAAAATAAGGTTTCCCAAACTCTCCGCTGAAGCGCTTCTTACAACTCTCACCCAAGCCCACCTTTCTGGATGCGGACCCACAGCTTTGGCTCAGGGCGAGGAGGGCGGCCTGGGGGCTCCTCCTGCCCCTCCCAGGCCTTCTCGGTGGGGTTGCCCGTGCATCGCCGCCGCCGCCGTTCTCCTCAGCTAGTCTGCCATGCCGTCCCTGGTCGCCGGCTGGGGGTTGCAGGCACTTGGCTCCCTGGCCGGGCTCGGGAGAAGGAGGAGTACAGTCTTCGGAGCGGAAGGAGCGAGCCAGCGCCGCCCGGCGACCCAGGACACTTGGGCTGGCTGCGGCGGGACAGAAATTGGCGCCAAGCCGTGAATACATTTCTTATCAGAAATGTCATTAAACCTTAGCAAGAGGATAAACTGAGTGTATATAAATGTGGCCAAAAGACAGATCACAAAACAGGAAAGGCAATGATTTCACACACGCCCCAGAATCAATCCAGGGGAGCTGAGTAACTCTCTGCCCTGGGGTTACAGTCTCTGGGTGACTTTTAAGGACACTCAAATGTGTATCAATTAAAACTTGAAAACATTGTATGAGAGTGCCAGTTTTCCTATTCCCTAATGACCTTTGACCTTTGGGGGTTGTTGTTGTTTTGTTTTGTTTTGATTTTGTTTTTTCAGTACTGAGGATTGAACCCAGGGATACTCTGACACTGAGCAACATCTCTAGTCCTTTATATTTTTGGTTTTGAGACAAGGTCTCACTAAGTTGCTGAGGCTGACCTGAAACTTTCAATCCTCTTGCCTCAGCCTCCTGAGTAGCTGGGATTACAGGTGTGTGCCATCACACCCAGCAGTATTAATGTCTTGACAATCTATGTAAAAATAACTCTGTTGTAATTTGTATGCCTTTACATATTAGTGTCCTAGTCCATTGGGGCTGTTCTACAAGACTACCATATACAGGATGTCTTTTTTTTACATTTTTTTATTTGTCCTTTTTAGATACACATGACAGTGGAATATATTTTAACATTATTCATACAAGGAGTTTTACTTACTCTAATTAGGATCCCATTCTTGTGTTTGAACATGATGTGGAATTACACTTTTCATATATTCATATATGAACATAGGAAAGTTATGTCCCATTCATTCTACTGTCTTTCCCATTCCCATCCCACCCTTCCCTTCATTCCCCTTTGTCTAATCCAATGAACTTCTATTTCTTCCTCCCCCAGCCCTTATTGTGTGTTAGCATCTGCATACTTATTTGACTTATTTCACTTAACATGATAGTCTCCAGTTCCATCCATTTACCAACAAATGCCATAATTTCATTCTTCTTCATGGCTGGATAATATTCTATTGTGTATATGTACCACATTTTCTTTATCCATTCATCTATTGAAGGGCACCTATGTTGGTTCTGTAGCTTAGCTATTGTGAATTGAGCTGCTATCATTGATGTGGCTGTGTCACTATAGTATGCTGAATTTAAGTCCTTTGGGTATATGTCAAGGAGTGGGATAATTGGGTCAAATGGTGGTTCCATTCCAAGTTTTCTAAAGAATCTCCATACTGCTTTCCAGTGTGGTTCTATCCATTTGCAGCCCCACAAGCAATTTATGCGTGTACCTTTTCCCCACATCCTTGCCAACACTTATTGTTGTTTGTATTCTTGATAATTGCCATCTGACTGGAGTGAGATGGAATCTCAGTGTAGTTTTAATTTGCATTTCTCTAATTGCTAGAGATGTTCAACATTTTTTCAAGTGATTGTTGGCCATTTGTATTTCTTCTTCTGTGAAGTGCCTGTCCAATTCCTTTGCCCATTTATTGATTGGCTTATTTTTTTTTGGTATTAAATTGTTTAGTTCTTTATATATCCTGGAGATTAATGCTCTATCTGATGTGCAGGTGGCAAAGATTTTCTCCCATTCTGTAGGCTCTCTCTTCATATTCTTGATTGTTTACATGGGATGTTTTCTAAAAAAACAAAAACTTATTTTCACACTTCTGGAAGCTGGGAAATTTAATATCAAAGTACACTCAGTGTCTGGAGAAGGCTTGCTTTCTGGTTCATAGGCCACACCTTTCACCGTGCCTTCACATGCCTGAAGAAGCCAGAGAGCTATCTGGCACCTCTTTTATAAGGGCACTGACCCATTCATAAAGGCTCCACCTCTTTATGACATAATCAACTTCCAAAGGACTCATCTCCAAATAACCACTAGATGGGACATTAGATTTCAACATATGAATGTTGGGAGAAAAAAAATGATCAATAGCAATGAAAAAGTTTTCTAATTATTCCAACTATTAAATGGCCATTTGTATTTTTTCTCCTCACTTTGTATCATGTTTCCCCATTTTTCTATCATACTGTCAATCTTTTCTTATTTATTTGTAAGAGTTCTTGGTATATTGTGGCAATCAGCTATTTGTCTGCCCTATATGTCAGGAACACATTTCTCTAGTATGTCCTTTTACTGCATTTAGCCTCTCCCCATCCCCATCGGGGGCTCTGAATGGCTCTAGGGCAGGGACAGGTGATCAGGATCTGTGCGAAGGATACTTCTTCAGGTAGGAAAGCATTCCAGTCTTAAACACCTGCTGCTCCCCAGGAACTAGTGGATCCCTATAGTTGCCCTGGTGCTCAGTTATATGGAGAAGTATGAGGGGGAGCCATGATGGTGAGAAGCCACATTCTGCATGAGGAAGGCAACGCCTGATGATGAGGGAGTCTGCAGAGCTGAGGCAGGGAGTCTGCTGACTGCCAGGGGAGGGATACGTCACTGCTTGGAGAAGACCGCCTTTGCGGCATCTCAACCTGGTATGCAGAGCACTTGTTGCGCAGCTGACGGGAGCCTCCAACTCCTGTGCAGCCGAGACCAGCATCAGGGCTTCCCCAGATGGAGGTCTCCCTGTAGGCTGAACACCAAGGCAGTCCCTGACCCGGCGACTATGCAGCCCGAAGGGTTAGAATGGCCTGTAGAGGAGGAAGCGCTGTCAGAAAGAAACCAGGATGCTCTATGAAGAAATGGGGCTGTCCCAAGACAGAACAGGGTCACTGGGAGAACATTAGGTATGGAGGCAGCCATGGGTCCCCACTGACCCCAGAATCTGAAGAAACTCTGGTGAGTCCTTCCGGGATCCCAGTCCACCAAAGTCACGATGAAGGACAGGTACCACAGCAGAGGTGGAAAGAGTCCTGTTGTGGCACTTTTTTATCTCAAAACAAGACTAGCCTTTTACATGTGCTCCCCGAGGAACACCCCAAGCCATAGCTGAGCTCCTGTGCACCGAGATAACCTCACACTCTGGGGCTCCAGGAAGAGCCCAACTCCAGCTGTGGCTCTTGTCTTCTCAGTTTCTGGAGACAAGTTTTTCATGTTATCTTTTAGGGAATCTGAATAGTTGTTGCCAAGGGTGTTTCAGTGATGCTAATCAATTTCCAGGCCAACTCCTCCAGGCCACTGTCTGGTGGCATCATGCCAAAGGGAGGAGCCTTGACTCTAATGACTTGGAAATTATGGTCACCGTCCTGAAGTAATCAATGAGGACAAGTGAAATCTAGACAACATGGAAGGCCTCCAACTAGCAAACTTCAGAGTCCCCTAAGGCTAACTCCAGACCAGTCAGCTGGTGTTTCCCATGAGGATGGACATGTCCCATGGCCCTGTGTGGGACATATAATTACACCTTCCGGGAGACTCGTTTCAAAGGTAATTTCCCAAGGTCATAGAGATGATGCCGATGGGCATCCCCACCTACTCACCCCTGTGATATTCCAATATCCCAGAAGAACAAGAGGAAAACTCTGAAATGAAAACAGTCTATGAAGACAATCCTCAGGGGCCACTTCAAAGGGATCTGCCACTTTTCCTAGGGATAAAACTATTTCTGGTCTGTGGAGACACTGGATTCCTTCATAACTCTGTTATCAGTGACCTCCTGGGGCTTTCATCCGGGCAGGACAAATATTGTGACAACCTGAAACTTCAACTAGTATATTAAAGGCTGCCACTTATAGGAAATAGTATGGTAGGGGGTCTGACCAGGTCTGACCAGGGAGGGAGAGGTGAGGGGTCAAGAAGGGAGACCTGAAGGAAGTTGTTTTCACTCTGCAAATATCTCCCCTGGGTTTCTTTAAGCCCCAGGCTGAACATACCTAGGGACTGTGTGACAGTTCATTCTGCAGGCCAGCTCCTTCCAGCACTGCCTGTGCCCAGCAAGGACAAGCCAAGACCATGAAGTCCAGTATCTCACTCGCAGACCTCTGGATCCAGGTTTTTTCTTTTTCTTTATAGCTCATCCTAGGAAACCCCCTTTCCCCACCCCACCCCCAGTACTAGGGATTGAACCCAGGGGCACTCTACCACTGAGCCATATCCCCCGCCCTTTTTATTTTGAGACAGGGTCTCACTAAGTTGCCCAGGCTGGCCTTGAACTTGTCATCCTCCTGCCTCAGCTTCCAAAGTCACTGAGATTACAGGTTGTGAAGCATTTTTTAACTTTACACCTTAAATCTTTCAAGAATTTCTAATAGACTTTATTTTCTGGGACAGTTCTAGATTTACAGGGAAAAGAAGTTTTCTCAATTAGTATCATCTTACATTATGATCAGGGTATATGTGCTATGATTGTTGACCCAATGTCAATGAGTCATTGGATGACAGGCGTGTGCCACTGTGCCGGGCTTACGTGCCATTTTTATCCCGTCATACCAGGGATGTGCACTAGGTTTTATAACTTGCAATGGTCAGCACTGATTGTAAGATAATAAGACACAAGGGCACTGAGAGACAAGGTTGGAAAGAATCGTTTTTGTATTGCAGTGAACATGTGTTCCAATTTTTAAATCATATGTCTCTTACACAATTTTTGTCATCAGGAATCATCAGCCAAAGAGCACATGGCACACTTTGTTTTCCTTGTGTTGTGACTATTTCGGAAATCAAACTAATAAATGTAGATTTTTTTTTTTTAGTTGTAGGTGTACGCCTTTATTTTTATTTATTTATTTTTATATGGTGCTGAGGATCAAACCCAGGGCCTCACACCACTAGGTGAGTCTACCACTGAGTCACAACCCCAGCCTCAGGGTTTAAATGGGCATTATTTAAGTGCTCACACAAGACAGTGAGTCCTGGTCTATTTCATTTCTCTTTCTCTCTCCAGCCCTGCCACTTCTACTCTTTTTTTTACCAGGGCATGAACCCAGGGGTGCTTGACCACTGAGCCACATCCCCAGCCCCCTTTTTATATGTTATTTAGAGACAGGGTCTCATTAAGTTACTTAGGGCCTCTCTAAATTGTTGAAGCTGACTTTGAACTTGTGATCCTCCTGCCTCAGCCTCCCAAGCCACTAGGATTACAGTGTGCCACCACACCCAGCCTCTCTCTCTCTCTCTCTCTTTTTTAGACAGGGTCTCACTATGTTGCCAGGCTGGTCTCAAACTCCTGGGCTCAAGCAATCCTCCCATCTCAGCCTCCTGAGCGGTGAGACTACAGGTAGTATGTGCCACACACCCGGATCGTTTAATTTTTATAATAGTTTGATGAGGCGTGTGCCAGTAATGTCCTCACTGGAGACACAAAGAGATTGGGTGCTTTGCCCAAGGTCACACAGCAGGGAAGGGAAACCAGGTTTCCATTCCCAGCAAGCAGGTGCCCAGCTGTGAATGCTGGAGATGAGGATCCATTGGGAGGTGACCTCCAGGTTCCAAAGCACTGCTGGTCCATCCGCTCAGGCTGTTTCTAATCTGACCTGAGAGCCATGGTGAGCATCCCACTTTACAGAAGAGAAGACCAGCTCAGAAGGGTAAGGATGTGAAGGTGGAAAGGGAGAAACAGACGCAGCTGACTGTTGTTAGTCCTTCACAGCAGGCTCCACTTCCAAGGACTGAAAAACCTCTTCAGGGCTGAATGTTCCCCCCTGAATGAACCTCCAGCCCCAGGAAAATACCTGTCTCCATTTCCCCTCCACTTCTCAGAGTCTATCCCAAGGGTGGCTGGGAGGAAGCTCCCCATCTCCTCTCCTTGAAGCAGTGTCAGTTCAGAAATCTCTTATCTGAATCAAGAGCTA
Organism: Sciurus vulgaris; assembly: GCF_902686455.1. Classification (NCBI taxonomy): domain Eukaryota; kingdom Metazoa; phylum Chordata; class Mammalia; order Rodentia; family Sciuridae; genus Sciurus; species Sciurus vulgaris. Next base: position 117,995,940 of record NC_136461.1, on the reverse strand, counting down.
AGATCAAAGACAATGAATCCTCAAGGATCCCCAATCCCAACCCAAATAATTCTCACTCGGCCTAATCAGAGACTTGAATTTAAGGAACCAAGCCTTGACCCCTCCCACATCTTGACCGTCCCTGAGTTCTCCCAATCACTGAATCACACATTCTTACATTTGAACCTTGGTCCCAGCTATCGATCTGCCATGCCCTCCGGATTTCTCTGGCTTTAGTATCTCCTACCTGCCCTGTGGATACTCTGGGAGAGAAACGAAGAAACTCCACAACTCCACCAGAATCACCTGCAACCTCTGCCCAAGTCTCGCTCAAAACCCCTTTGGCGCCACCTCGTGGCTGATGGCCGAACTGCAGGTGGAAATTTCCTTGACAGGAGGCGGTCCACCCTCAGGTCACCACCATGGAACAAACCTGTAATGAGGTGTGCCAGCACCTCCAAAGAACAAAGACAGCAGCAAACTCATTGTCCTGGAGAAGCCCCGGGTTACTGGGAAAGAAGCAGAAATCCCATAAGAGCAGGGTGTGAGGGCTACTCTGCAGGAAACGTTCATCTTCATAGGGAGAGGGTCCACGCAAAACCTAAATAAAAGAGGAGGGAGTCCTGGAAGAGGAGACAAGGGAGCTGCAGGTGGAAGGCAAAGCCACAGACCACCAGGAGGTGAGAGGGTTGCAGGGAAGGGAAGGGATGTAGCTGGGAGCCCTGAGGCCAGGCCTCTGCCCCTGATGGAGACTCTAGCAAATGCAGACTGGAGGAGGCTGAGCCCACCACTGAACCTGAGCATCCTGAGAGAGGGGTGAGGCTGGCCAGGACAATGACCTTGAAATTGATAAAGAGAAAAAGGGCAAATATGAGCTCCTTTTTGCTTAAAAAAAATTGCAAGACTATCTGATAGGGAGGACAAAGAGGAAGTCACTGAGCCCATGGCCACCTGGGATGTCACAGGTCCATCTTCATACAACTCCAGGGAGTCACACAAGGTTGGAGTCTCAGCACAGGGGAGGGAAAGAAGCAGGAATGTTGAGGGGACAACTGTCTCCCTCCACAGCCCCTCCATGTGTGGGATTCAGCATCCAGAGGGCTGATGGGACTGGGGAGGGATGAGGGACCTCATCCCAGGTGCTAAGGGGATGGGGTTTGCAGCAAGGCCTGATGGAAGCAGCAGCGTCCACCTGGAGCAGACACACAGCTAGGAGGAGGGTGTGCAAGAGGGAGGAGAGGCCAGGCCCCAGGGCACAGAATCACAGCCAAGCAGACTGGAGTGAAGGCCAGCGGACGCAAGATGGGATGGAAGCCCAGATCACAGGCCAGGTCAGTATGATGAGAACAGAAAAGCCACGACGAATCCTCCCTTCCCGAGCACTCTGGTTCAGGCCAGGCTGGAGGGGTCTGTGACCTGCACAGGAAACAGACCCCTGAGGCTGAGGCTTCCCACAGGTGCTTCAGGGGGTGGGTGACAAATACACTTATGCAGGCTGTGGGGACGATTCGGCCCCTGCATGCCTTTGGGTGGGAGGATGTGAAGTGAGACAAATGTCCTCTAGAGACCAAGCTCCCGAGAAGGACACAGCCCCTCAGATGGGCAGGGAATCCCTCCAGCAGGGCATCACTGCAGATGGAGGGCCCGAGGCTCTGGCTTGACTCTTCTGAAAAGATTCCGTGCTCCAGTCCATGCTCAGAGGCTCTTGTCCGCTTGGAACATTTGCTGCTCTGTATTCCAGCCACCTGGCTCACAGAGGCCCCAATTTCTGCTCAGCCTGAGACTTACAGAAGAGGCTCCTCCCACCAGCCCAGCCTAATCCTTCAGGACCTGCTCTGACCCCTGTCCCAACATGCCCAGACCAAGAAACGAGTCCAGGCTTATTATTGGACAGGGGCTGCTGGCCAATGTGCCATGGGTTTCTCTCAAACCTGAGGCCACAGACTCACCCAAAACTCAGTGAGCATGCTCCACCGTCTCCCAGGCCTCCCTAGGGCCCAAAAGCAGAACTGGACCCAGAAGGCCCTGGAGCTCATTCTAGGTTCCCTGGACATACCCCCATTGACATGAGGGTCCGGTCCTCCCACAGTCCACTGTGTGTCCAGTAAATCACACAAGCCCAGCCCTGCCTGTCTGTGGGGTGATAAGAGGACTTAGTCACAATCCTCTTCTCTTCTTGCCAAAATCTTCTGGTAAGTTTTCCTACTACAGCCTGCTCCCAATCTCATATGAATGTTTAGAACATATTGTGACCTGGGTCACAATGATTACCATCCCAAAAGACCCACCTTCCAAAATGGTGCAAAACAGTGGAACTGAGGACTGGGGACACAAAGGTGATTTTTGAAGGGACAGAGCATAGAAGAGGGGGATTAAGTCACCCAGGCTGTTTCTCCAGGCACCCCCTGTCCACCTCTCCCTTGCCCCTACCAGGCTGCTTCCCAGCCCCTCCCCCAGCACCACCTGGCCCTGGACCTCTCACCTGGGCTCCACTTTCCAGATTACGTTCTCTCACCCCAACTTCTCTGAAAAAACGCCCACAAAAATCTGAGTGTTTAATACAGATTGAGATACACCTAATGAACGCGCATTGTCTTTGCAGTGAGGACTCCTTGAAGGCTGGGGGGGCGGTAGAGGGGCTCAGCCTGGGACAGCTTTTCAGTGTTCTTGGAAGAAAACTCCAAGGAGCCCTCGCAGGAGCAGGGCCAGCCGGGTGGACAGGAGAGAGGATAAAACTCGGAGCCTGCACTCTGTCCTCGGTGGCCCAGGACATGGAGAATCCCTCGTCCATGCTGGTGGCAAGAAGCACTGGAGCGGGAAGGGCAGCTGGTCAGCGCTGGGAAGGGAGCGCGGAGAGTCCTGCTCCAGGAGTGGAGCTGGGTCCACATCCACAGGGAGGGGAAGAATGAAACCTGACCGGTGCCCACCTGGGGCTGCGCCCAGTGCCAGGGGCTTATGCTGGGCGTCTTATGTGATCCCTGTGACTCAGCCACTCTAGCCCCAACTACCTCAGCCGCAGGGAAGCACCTGTGCCCGGCACCCTTGGGAAAGGCTGCTGTGATGTCGAATGAAAGAACCAGAGACAGGGGCTGGGACTGGGGCTAGGGCTCCGTGGAAGAGCCTAGCACGTGTGAGGCTCTGGGTTGGATTCTCAGCACCACATCTAAATAACATAAAGGTCCATCAACAACTAAAAAAAAAAAAAAAAAAAAAAAAAAAAAGCCAGAGACAGGAACACAAATCTGGGACTAGGGCTGCAGCTCAGTGGTAGAACACTTGCCCACTTAAGGCCCTGGGTTCAATGCCCAGCACCACAAAAAATAATAAAATAAAACACACACAAATCTGTGATCACACGTGTGAATCCCAGACTCAGAAAAACCTAAGCCTTTGTGCTCACGGATGCATGCTGAGGGGTCAAACTGGAAAAAACGAGGAAATGTTATCTCCATGGGGTGGGGAGGCTCTTATTTGCTAGGGACACACAGAGTCCTAGGGAGATGGAAGTATTCTGTTTTGTGACACTGTGGTGATTTTGGATGGCTGGGTTTGCTTTATAATAATTCATGAAGCTGGAGTGGGGATGTAGCTCAGTGGTAGTGTACTGGCCTAATGTGCATAAGTCTCTGGGTTTGATCCCCAGCACCAACACAAAAAAATTTATTAATCTATACATCCATTTTTATGTACTTTACCATGTGCTCTTTTTCACAATAAAAAAAAGTCCTGCAAAAATACTGTAGATAATTTTTGAATGTGTTTCCAAGATTTTTATTTTTGTCCTTAAAATTTATTCATAGATTTAAGCATATAATATTTTTACAGTTCTTGATACACATTATAAGCACTGTTTAATTTGCATTTCAATAACTACTAGTAAGTTAGAATAGTTCCCCAAATGTTTGTTAGCTGGTTGTAGTTTCTATTTTGTTTATTATCTAGACATATCGAATATCCACTGGGGAAACCCAGTCATGTAAATAGGGTGCCTCCTCAGTGTTTTCAGGGAGCAGAAAGAGCCATGGAAAAGAAGATTTTTAAAGATACTGAGGAGGGCTGGGTGTAGTAAATGACCAGGGAGGCTGAGGCAGGAGGATGGCAAGCTGGAGGTCAGCCTCAGCAACTTAGTAATGCTCTAAGCAACTTAGTGAGACCCTATCTGTAAATAAAATATAAAAAGGGCTGGGGTGTGGCTCGGCAGTTAAGTGCCCCTGGGTTCAATCCTCAGTACCAAAAAGCAAACAAAACAAAAACCAAAAAACCCACAAAACAAAATCCAAACAAACCCAAGGAGGGCCAAGGGTAAGAGAAGGAAGCAGCCAGGCGCCCCTTTAGGAAATTGCGATTTGACCAGCTAGCGTCCCTTCCCTCTCTGCAGCCCCAGAGCTGTGCCAGTCTTCTCTGCCGGCCTCCATTCACTGGCCTGCGTGTGCTGCAGCAGCAGGAAGGGCCGGCCCTGGAGAGGCAGAGTGAGCCGACCTCAGCCTGCTGCGGGGAGCTGGTCCCGGCTGCTGCAGACACAGGGTGGGTATAGGAAGCACAGTGATGGTGCACACAGGGCACACAGGCTGGGCTGGGGAAGGGGCACTTCATCTGGAGCAAGAGGGAGGTTTGGAGAAGCGGGGGGAGGCGGGGAGCTGAAGGAAACGTGAGCAGACGGGAATTGCACGGGACGGATGAAACACCAGGCAGGTCTGACACTAGCCCTCAGGGACTGGAGGGGACCACAGAGGTCTTGAACAACCAGGAGGTAAGCCTTATCTTCAAAGTCGGCGTTTCCCAGATCTATGCTGATTCAGAACACTAATTTAGCAGGACCTCAGTGCAGCTCTTGGGTAAAAAGGGAGAAGGGGCATGGAGTCTCATGGTCATGGGTTGTGAAATACCAGAGCGCAGAATTCAAGCTGGTGTTCCTGCTGGCTGAGGGACTCTGAATAGTTCAGAGGGAATCTGGTCTGAAGCATTTCCCAGATGTAACCAACCTTTCCCCTGTCCTCCTTTTTTCAAGATGTCTCAGAATTGATATTCCTTGAATCATGCCAAGAGTTTCTGATGTAGGTTCTGATTAGGTGTTTGAGAATACAGTGAGTGACAAAAGCTAAGCCACGACTGCTTTATGTGCCCTCAACTTCCTCGCATCTGCCCACCTATGATAGGTCATCTGAAGAAATGCCTCTCTCAATGAAGCCCTATGTCAGTCACAAAGGCTCAGCCACATCTCCACAGTAAATATGAGCTACTAGGGTGAACCTGTTTGACCCCAGTCCAGACTCTGATCAATCATCCCTAAATAGTTAATGAACTCCTACTAGATGCCAGCCACTATTCCAGGTGCCTGGGACACACCCACAAAGGAAGCCCCTGCCCTCTTCATTCTATCAGATGGAGAAAGGCACATCAGAGTCATCATAGCAAAGAAGGAATGGTATGGCATATTAAAGGTGACAAGGGAAGGGAGCGGGAGGAGAAAATCAGCACCCAGGGCAAAGTGGGCTCCAGTTTTACAAGAGGCTCCATCAAGAATGAAACCTCACAGAAAAGAGAGAAGGAGGTGAGCGATGTCTAGGGAATGGCTTTTCAGGCAAAGGTACCAGCCCAGGTGGTGGCCCTCAGTTGGGATATGCCATGTGTGTTCCAGGAACACAGGCCAGTGTGGCTGGAGCAGATGTGAGCACAGAAAGAGGGAAGGAAATTCAGAGATCAGAGAGGAAATGGGAGCCAGAGCATCTCCATCCTGATCTAGAAGCTCAGATGTCAGAGCCAGGAGAAGCTTTGGAGAGAGTGCCCACCACCTGCTAGACAGACAAGCAAACTAGGTGGGCAGGATAGGGGCACTTCACCAAGGGATGCTAGAATAAAGCTTGCATCCTGGACAGTCCTTCTCGACTGTCACTTATGCTAGAGAGGACCTTTTAGGACTCAGGGTAGGACTGTGCTCTTTTTCCTCCTCAGGACTCCACTCCCATGTCCATTACTATCACCTCCACCACTACCTCCACAAACGCTATTACCTCCGCCACTTTCACCTCCTTCTCCTTCTCCTCCTCCACCACCGTCACCACCATGGAGTGTCCAAGAGAGGTGGGCAGCATGACCGTAACAGCAGGGCCAAGGACCAGTTCCTATGACTGCTGCTGCACTACAATCCACCAGGGGGCGATGGTGGCCCACGCACCTTCTTCCATCCCAGATGCTTCATGCTTCTGGCACTGGAGAGGTCCCCTTCACCGGGTCTCTCATCCTAACCCCAGCTAACTCAGGTTCTCCATCTCACCCATACTCACTCCCTTTACCTCGGATTCTCTTTCCCTCCCCCATGGATTAGTAGGGACAGGAGAGCCAAGTGCCCAAGAAAAACCCTGAAAAAAGGGTCCCCAGACTGTTTTAAGGGACAGGGGAGGAAGAGTGAGGGGAAACGATAGCCTGGCCAGGTGGGGCTGGTGTAGAATGTGCACAGTCACCAGTGTTGTCTGCCCTGTCCTCCCCAGGGCTGACTTTTGCTCTTTCTCTGTTGTGTTTACTACTGAGGGTCCCCAGGGGCTCATTTGGAGCCAGGGAACTGGGCAACTCGGGTAAGGGCAGAGGAGAGACTCAAAAGAGAGAGAGGAGCTGGTGTTCACTGGAAGAACTTTATCTCCCAGAAAAGGAGCCTTGGAAAAGGAGTCTGTTCTTCCCCAGCCTTTTCACAGGGTTTATCCCTTGCAACAGCAACAAAACCCCGGGAAGGGGAAGCTGAGGCACCAGGGGAAAGTACCAGCCTCTGGGTGCCCTCCTTCCTGTCTGATATCTCAGAATGTGACCTTGTGTGGACTGTGCCCACAAGCTGCTCTCCTCTAGGGTCACAGTTGGGGATCCTGTGAGGCAGGGAGGGCTGGGCCGCTGCAGTCCCCTTATCAGCCCCCAGGACACAGACACTATGTGCCCAACCCACACCCTCCTAGCACACAAGCTCAGGAGGGCAGAGACAGTTCAGGAGCTCAGGGACAGCAAAAGCCAGGCTGGTGATGCAGGCAGGGGTAGCAGCCTAGTATCTGTCACCCCCACTGCCCTCTAGCCCCCACACTTCTCCCCTTATTCCCCTGAACTTGACCTTGCTCTCCAGGCTCAGAGATTCAAACCCCCAAATCCTGATGAATCAAGGGCAGCGGGAGTCCCCAACTGACCAGGAAAACAGGCTCCTCCTCTGAACTTTGGTCTTACTTTAGCAGCTGGACAGCGGCCAAGAATAAGGTTTCCCCTCTCCAAGTCAGACTTCCTGCTGGCTGAAGACTGGGGAAATCCCAGAAGCTGAACTGCCCCTGCCCCCAGGGACTTGAGGCAGCCCAGGCCAAGGCAGGGAATGCAGCTGTGCCCTCCTGAAGTCAGTGGGGACTAAGGATGGAGGGCAGAGCTAAGGGGCTTTCAGAGGAAGGGCTGAACCTGTGGTATCCTGGGAGGAGTCACTGAGAGGTGTGGGAGGGTCTGAGAGGATCCCAGGGGACAGGGCAGGGAGGTCCAAGAGGAAGACAGAAAGGTGGTCTTGTTCATCCCTTCACTTCTTTCTGAATGTCAGGGTTTCAGCACTGTCAATCAGCTCAGGGGAGCCATGTTGAGGTGGGAGTGGAGGGAGGGAGGTGGGCAGAAGACAGGAGGGGTGCTGAGGTGTCTGGCAGGAGCAGAGTGGGGGCCCTGCCTACCCAGGAAGAGTCGTGATGGGGCTGAGGCCAGGGAGGAGACAGGTGGCCAGGCCCGCTCTCCTCTCACTCAGGGAGGGGGTGGTCCTCTCCTCCCCACTGCCTGCTGGGGAATGGAGGAATGAGGAGGGGAGTGGGGGGCGTCCACGTGGCAGAAAGCAAAGCCCCCGCAGGCAGAGAGGAAGGCAGCTGAGCTACTGAACCGTGCTGGGCATTAGAATGGTTATTCTTGTCCTCGTTGCCCTAGAGATCTCATTCTGGTCCCTCACAACAGCTGTGATCGGCTCTTCCTCCCGCGCTCCCCACTCCCGCAGATTATTGCTGGGTGCCCAGAATCCTGGGCAAGGACAACAAGCCTGGTCTTCCTGCAGTGCACAGCCCCTGCCCCATTCTCTTCCCTTCTTTGCAGATAACTGCTCCCTCCTGACCAAAGCTAGGTGTTGACATGGCCCTCCTCCTCCTCCTCCAAGAAACTCCCCAGCCTGACCCCTCCCCAGGTCACCACTCCAGGTCTCCTCATCCTCTCCTCCATCTCTCATGGCCTGTGCAAATATTCTAAGCACTGTGGTTTCTGGGTGTGTCCCAGGGCTCTCCCATTAGGAGCTAGACCAGGGCAGGGACCTCAATGTCAGGTCACAGTCAGTTCATTGGGAAAGGGAGAGGACTGAGGGGTGGACACTGCCAGATGAATTTTCTTTCTATCTTTTTTTTTTTTTTTTTTTTTTGTGCCAAGGGTTCTTAACCACTGAGCCACATCCCCAGTCCTTTTTATTTTGAGACAGGGTCTCACTGAGTTGCTTAGGACCTCACTTAGTTGCTGAGGCTGGTTTTGAACCAGTGATCCTCCCTGGTCGCTGAGATTACAGGTGTACACCAATGTGTCCAGCCAGATGGATTTTCATGGTGCAGATTTTTGTTTTGTTTTGTTTTCCAGTGCAGGGGAGTGAACCCAGAACCCTGTGCATGACTCTAACAGTGAGTTATATCCCGGGCCCTGTTCACAGCATGGAATTCTAATTAAATGGCCCCATCTGCATTGAAGCCTGTCTGAACCTGATCTTCACATCCTCCCTTCCCCCACTGTCTTCTCAAACCCCAGCCTCTCCCAACTTCCTGTTCTCTGCCCACCCACCCATCATTCTCCTGGGCACCCAGACTTGAGATCTCAGAGACATCTGTGATACCCCAGATACAGGCTCACAGCAAGCCCTCCTTAGTCGTCTCTGACCCCATTATGTTACAAGTCACCGAACATTCCCGAGCACCTTCTAGGGGCTACCCGATGTCAGGTGCTGGTTAACACAGGATGAGTAAGTCACCAGTCTTGCCCTGAGGGAGCCACCACAGCATAAGTCAGACTGTAATAAGTATTGTACTGGAAGCACAGAGGACTTTGCAAACCAGAGGGATAGACTTCTGCTTGGGGGCTGAGAAAAGCCGGCTGGGCTGTTTCCTTCATGGAAGGAATGAAACTCTGGCTCTTGGTTACCTGCTGGATGGCTTCAGACAAGTTCCTCAACCCATGAGCCTTTGTTTCCTCAACAAGAAGACAAGAATGATAAAAACCCTTGCAGGGTTTGGGAAGATTAGCTGTAACAATAGCTAACATTTATTAGCTCTTATTATGTACCAAGCCCTGTCCTAAGTGCTTTATATGTACTATATAATTTAATCCTTGCAAACCCCCTACAAGGGAGGTGACATCCTCATCCCAATTTCAGATGAAGAAACTGAGGCTTGGGGAGGTTAAGCATATTGTCCAAGCTGGCCCAATGAATAAGGTTTGAAGCCAGGATTTGACGCAAGACTGTCTTTCATAACTTGATCCTACTCACTCAGGCAACTTTATCTTCAAAATAATGTAACAACAGCAAACTTTTTTTTTTTTAGCACTATCTGCCAGACCCTCTATGTTAATATTACTTTACTTGCATTTAAGCCTTAGAACAACTCTGAATGATAGTTACTACTATATTAGCTTGAAATGGAAGCTCTGAAAGGTTCAGTCAAGCCCAAGGTCAGGCAGCTAGTTCCCCGCAGAGCCAGACTTAAATCTGATTCTGTCTGACACCAGAGTTCTCTCTTCTGCCTCCCACGGCTTTCTGGTCACCTCCCAGGCTCACACAATACCATGCTTGTTCTCCCTCCTTGCTTTGTTAAAATCCCCAACCACCCTGCTCACCACCTCTGAATTACCCCCTCCCCTTTCCCAATTCCTACCCACCATTCACTGCTCCACTAAAGCACCACTTCTTGCAAAGCCCTGTGTGCTAACTCCAATCAACCCTGGCTGCTTCTACTGACAGCACCTAGCAAGTAACATTGATAACATCTATTTTGACACTTGATCATATTTAATTGGCAAAAAAAAAAAAAAAAAATCATGTATGATTTGGGGCTTTGTCTTCTAATGATTTAATATTCAGAAATATTTTATTCCCCCATCCAGGGTGCAAAATTCCTCAAGGGTAAGAATCTTGACTTTCCCTTTGCTTATTCTGCCCCCTCCCCCCATCATTTAGCAGATTGCTAGCACACAGACACCTAACCCCTTTGAAATTCTCTCCAGCACATCATTAATTGAATAGAGATGTAAAGAGCTTTGGTGAGCCAGGAAGTCCCAGGTTATTAATGCTTATTCATATCTTATCACATGGATGCATATCTGTACAATATGTTACTCTGAATACAGTATAAACTTCATCTGAAGGCAGCTCTTGCCTGGGCTTCTGGGAGCTGGATCTTCAGGGACAGATCAGACAAGACCAGCTTTACTGTCCCTTCCACACTGACAGTGTCAACTCCGTGGCTTTACCCTTACCCCTTCTCATCCTCTCTCAATGAGAATGCTGAGGGATCTACTGACAGGGAGGAGAGGGTCAGGCATGGCACCCAGGGGCTGCTGGCAGGACTTAAGCCTAGTGTGCCTGAACTTCCTATGTGTCTGCGGTGGCCCACACAATCAGGCCCAGTTCTTGGGCCAGCAAACCATATATTTGTGCACTCAGACCTCACACTTGGCTGTCACCATATGGAAACTCTCAACAGTTTCTGAGCAAAGGACCCATGTTTTCATTTTGCACTGGGCTCCCCAAATTATGTAGCTGGTCCTGCATATAATCCTTTCCACAATTCCAAATCCCCTACAGAAGAGGGTGAAAAGGTAGCCTGGTATCCAATAGTCTGGGCTCCTTCCTGGCTGTACCATTGGTGAGTGATAAGGACTCATGGAGCAAGTTATCAAATCTCTCGTAACACACTCCCAGCTGTCTCACAGTTTCGCAGTTCTCTCATCTCTAAAGTACAGACTCTGTCTTAGTGTTCCCAGTGGGGATCAAAAGAGAAAACATATGTAAAGAGTATCCCCACAACCTGGTGCAGTCACAAGTGCCTGAATCCCAGTGGCTCCAGAGGCTGAGGCAGGAGGATCATGAATTTAAAGCCAGTCTCAGCAAATTAACAAGGCCCTAAGCAACTCAGCGAGACCCTGTCTCTACATAAAATATAAACAAGGGCTGAGGATGTGGCTCAGTGGTTGAGTGCCCCTGAGTTCAACCCCAGTACCAAAAAAAAAAAAGTTTCATGCAGTGTTTGGCACATTGTAAGCACTCAACAAATACTGGTTATTGTGATTATTGCTGAGGCAGGACATACAGATGAGTTATAAATGTAGATGGAACTGGGAGATGCCAGAGACCAGAGGACAAGTACGTCCACAGGAAGGGGAAAGTCCAGAGATTCAGAGAGGGAAACACCCTAAGAGTGCTGTCTCCCTCCATTATTAATTACCCTGTCTTTCGCTCCACCGTCCTAACCACACCTCCCCTGCCTCTTCAGGGAGAGACTGTGCTCTATCTCAGGCAAGTTTCTTATCATGTCTTAAACATGAACATTGCTTGTCTCTGCTTCTGAAACTTTTCACAAAACATTTCCTCCTAGAATGTTTGCTTTCACTTCTCTTTCCTGGCTCATGCCTATCACCTCCCCTAACTAGGAGGCCTTTTTGACCAGAGCCTTCTCTATTCCACCTCTCCTTGATTCTGAAGCAGCCTTATATTGTAAATGCTCGAAATTTGCTTAGTCATGGCTTCCTGACTTCCCCCACCCACTTAGAGGAAGCAGATGCCGTATCCCTATCTTGAATGTAAATGCCTGAGGTCAGACACCTGACCCTTTTGAAATTCTCCCCAGTACATCAAAATACCTCTTTCTCAGCTGTGAGCCTTTGCAAACCCACTTCTCTGAGCTCATTTCCATCTTTGTGAAAGAACATGCCAGCCCCTTCTCACCCTGTTGGAGTGATGGCTAGTAACCACTCAGAAAAGGTGGCCAAACCTTCAGAAATTAGGGTTCAAGAGAATTACAAGATAATTATTACTGAAATGTGCTCCATGGGTGAAGGAAACAACTTTGTCTTAGAAAAAGAGCCAGGAAAGTTCGCATCTGAATTCCAGGCCCCTACTGACATGGTAGGTGATCTGAGCAAGGAACTTCTCCATGACTTGGTTTCCTTGATTTGGGTTCTGAGCACTGGAGATAGTGTCAGTGCATCCCAGGTTGGGTATATGACTGCCCCACTAAGCTACATTGGGCAGAGCTTATTATTTTTCTACATATGATTAAGGAACATGGAGCTGGCTCTAAACAAAACTGTCAAGTTTTGGAAAATACTTTGCAGTCCTCTTTCCAGGTCTTTCAACCCAGGTCCCTTCCACCCTCTTCCAATATTCAGCAGAAGAGAGTAGGATCTCCCTTCCCAAATATTTCCCTACATTTTTTTTCATATACACATAAATTAATTTGAATACAGAGTCTACTCTGGCAGGAATTAGGTGAGTTTTGGTCAATGAATTGCCTTTCCCAGGTCAGTTGAACTTTGGGCCTTTAATCAGTAGCAATGAAGCAACTGACTATATTCCTTATTCTAATAACTATGTCTGAGAGGGCTTTGTTTTTTGTTTTTTGTTTTTTGGGTTTTTTTGGGGGGGTGGTGTTTGCTTAGGATTTTGTTTTGGTACCAGAGATTGAACCCAGGGGACACTTAACCACTGAGTCACATCCCTAGCCCTTTTTTATATATTATTTAGAGACAGGGTCTCATTGAGTTGCTTAGGACCTCACTAAGTTGCTGAGGCTGGTTTCGAACTCCAGATCCTCCTCCTCAGCCTCGAGTTGCTGGGATTACAGGTGTGCACCACAGAGCCTGACCTGAGAGTATTTTGTTAGAGATTATGAGGAGCTTTGTCCCTGAAGCTCTCTTGTGCCTATCCAAAATTATTGTAATTAAACCTTATTTTGTCCTTATTTTGTTCTGTTACCTATTGCTTTATGAGGCACCCCAAAATGTTGCTGCCTAAAACAAGAGAGTTTGTTATAAATCACGATTCTGTAAGTCAAGAATTGGGATTAGAAGAGCAATGTAGCTCAGTGGCAGAGCTCTGGCCTAGTATATGCAAGGTTCTGGGTTTAATCCCCAGCACTGAAGAAAAAAAAAGGAAGAGGAGGCAAAGAAGAAGAAGGGGGAAGGAGAGGGAAAGAAGGAGAGGACGAGCAGAAGAGAAAAAAGCTAGGAGATTTGATTGGGCTCAGTTAGATGATTCTACTGCTCCACACAGCAGTGACTAGAGCTTTGGCTGTTGGCTCAGCTGGCTGGACAGCCCGAGATGACTTTATTCACAAAGGTTTGCACCTTGCCTGAATCAGCAGAAAGCCTGAACTCAGCTTTGTACCTTTCCCTTCCCATGCAGTCTCAGGGTCTTTGCATGTGCTTTGCCTAGTAGGGAAACTGGATTTCTTAGATGTCAGCTCAGGGTTATAAGAAAGCAAGGTGGAAGCTGCAAAACCTCTTAAATCTGGGTCCAGGCCTCATGGCGTCCCTTCTGCTGGACTCTCTTGGTCAAAGCAACCAAAGGCTAGCCAAATTCAAATTGAGAAGGAGATCCCACATCTGAAGGGAACCATATCAAAGAATTCATGCCTTCATTGATCCATCACACAGGGTAACCTGATGGGGACTCAAAAGGAGATATGTTTGAGACAGGAAGAGGAATCCCTCAAATGAAGAAATCTAGAAAGAGCTTCTCAATATGAAGACTGAAGTTTCAGACTTAGCTGAGCTTCCTGAAGGTATTAAACACCTCATCCCCCCAGATCTCCCTACTCTATACCCTAAACCTAGGTCAGCTTGGTTAGATCACAGGAGTTGCTTTCACTGGATAATTCAAAATACAACCTGTGGTCTTGAACCCACTCTACCCAATACCTAACCCTCTTCTAGCATTCTCTATTACCCTTCTAACAATTCCTGTCTTCTCTGGTCCTGAGGGACTCAGACCCTTCTCCCTTTAACCTTATTATCTTCCAGGACTGGCTTCTCTAACAACATGGTCACCTTCCATTTAATGGTCACTTAATCACTTACTTTGTACAAGTGTCTGTGCTAAGTGCCTTATATGCATTACTACATTGACCCTTTACAAGGAAATATTCTTATCTTACAGATGAGGAAACAGAGGCTCAGGGGAATCAAACAACACACCCAAGCTCAAGTGGTCCAACTCAAAGGCCCTACGCCCTATGCTATACAACACACAGAATTTTCTACTACTTAAATGGGTTACTCTTAATCTTATGCCTGGGTCTAGGATCCCATAGTCTGTGTAGGGAACGGGAAGTCCCTCAACATGCTGTCAAGGGCCCCTTTAGAGGGTAGGCAAGAGGAGGAGGAAATTCAGGGACCATAAATCCTTAGAAGGGAATGCAAGAAATCTCCTCTGTTGAAAAGTTACAGGCAAGGTTTCTGTCTCATTTATGTCACAGGGTTGACAGTGAGGATCAATCAGCATATGATATCACTGAAGACTGGTTACAGAGAGATAAAAAACAGAACTAAGCAGGAAGCATGAACACGGAACAGCTTGTATGACAGCATAATAGCACCGTAGTGACACCTCATTTAACTGGAAGTTAGGCTCTAGCAACCTCAATTCTGTGGAATGCAGCACTAAATCTGGAAGTGAAAATGGCCTTTAAACACCAAAAATAGCTGACACGAATTGAACCAAAGCCAGGTCCTTTGGCTTCCACAAGGAGCCTTAATGGGTTACACTGGACAAAATATTTAAGAGTTTTGACCTCTGGCTTCCCAGTCCATGGCCCTCAAAGAGCAGGTCAGGTGTAGGTGTAAGTCCTCCAAGAGAGGGAAGCACTTGGGGACAGAAGGACAGCCAAAAACCTAGCAGCAAGAATAATATGACTCAAAAGTACGCAGGTAATGTGTTGTATGCCACTTGACTTTAAAAAAAGGATTATAATGCTTTATTGTCTGGTACCTAATGCTTTACCAAACCCTCACAAGCACATTACATCATTACACCTCCACAGGAAGCCTGGGAAATGGGCAGCCAAGGAGAAAACAAATACTCAGAGAGGCTTCGTGACTTTTCCATGACCATACAGATTAGTGAGTGATGGAGCTGGGAATAAACCTGACCTTTGCCATCCAACACAGGACACTTTCCTGCATACCATGACTTGGCCCTTTCCTCTATAACATGACATCTCCCTATCTCATAATGGTGACCATGAGTCATCAAGAAAAGGTTAGTTTGTGTATAGTAAACTCTGTTGAAGAAAACAGGGAAGTAGGTAGTATTTTAATTTTTTTTTTTCATGAAAAATGTAAAAATAGACAAAGTTTGGTTTCAGGATAAAGTTCAGCTTTCTGGTATAAGCTAATTTATAAATTACAAACATTTTCTTTTTATGCCTAATTGCAACATGGGACAGTAATGCTGATGTACAGCACCATCCAAGTGTACCTCTTGAATTTTCTGGCATCCGTCATTCCTCTCCATCTTTATTACCTTAATTCTGTTCTTTCCTCTCCCTCTCTCCCCCCCTCCTCCTAAATGCTCATAAAATTCCTAATTGGGATTTCTACCTCGTTTTGACCCCATAAATTTATCCTCCACTCACATTATTCTAACCAAGTCAACAAGTAAAAAGTCACAGTTCCTTTGCAGCAATCAAGTCCTTACTCTAGCTCAGCATGGTGGTACATGTCTGTAATCCCAGCAACCAGGGAGGCTAAGACAGGAGGATCACAATTTGGAGGCCAGCCTCAGCAACTTAGTGAGTGTAGGATTGGATGCTGGCCAAAAAGGGATCAGACCAAAAGCAACTAAACAAAGCTTTATTGGGATCAGCTCTTGAGCAAGATTCACTGGTCCACCAAGGTTAAGGGCCAGGGAAGTCGCATTTTTGTAGTCCAGAATAGGTGGGGGAAGGCTTGAGGGTTTAGTGTCCTCCTGGAGTTGACTGGAGATCCTGCAGGGACTTGTGCCCTCTGGGATTGGCTGGGGACTCCATTGATTGCCAGGTGGTTGTAAGACGCCACTAGGTTTTCTCTGTTGGCATCTAATTGGTTGTTCTTTGCCCTGCCCCCATCCAGCCACCTCAGGCCTCTAACAGTGAGACCTTGTCTCAAAAAAATAAAAGGGCTGGGGATATGGCTCAGTGGTTAAGCAGCTCTGGGTTCAATACCTGTCACCATTAAAAAAAAAAAAAAAAAAAAAAAGAACCTCACTCCACCATCCAGCTCCTGCCACCCCCACCCCGTACTCTCTTGTGTCTCGACACTTCAGGCTCCATGCTTGGATTCCTACAATGCCAAAGCCTTTTAACTACTAAGTTTCTCCCACATATCTGAAGCGCCTGCTCTTATTATTCTCTCTGCCTGAAACACCCTTTGTTCAGTCCTTTGATTAATTTCTGCACCTCTTTAAAGACCCAAGCTTAGTTGTCATCTTGTCACCTCTTCTTGGTGCCTCTGTGGTCTCACAATGCCTCTGTCCTTGCATGTATCAATTAAGATGTCTGTGGTTGTAACAGAACTCCCACACCTAAAGCAGCTGAAACAATAAGGGTTTATTGTCCCTTCACAAGAAGTCTAGAGGTAGATGGTTCCAGGGTTGGCTTAGTGATGTCAGGGTTCTAAATTAGCCTTGCCAGGATTTTCTTGGCCCTTCTGCAAGATGGCTGTAGCAGCTCCAAACTCACATGACAACATTCAAAACCAGGGAAAGTAGACTAAAGATAGTCTAAGCTTGCTAAGTACTGAAGACTGGGTGACTTAAGCAATAGGAAGTTTATTTTCTCACAATTCTGGAGGTTAGAAGTTCAATATCGAGGTGTTTGCAGTGTTGGTTCTGAGGCATCTCTCTTTGACTTACAAATGAACCATCCTCTCCCTATGTCTGCCCTATGTCTCCCTATGTCTTCACATCTTCTTTCCTCTGCATGTGCTGTATCTAAATGTCCTTTTCTTCTTCTTTTGTTGTTTTGTGTGTGTGGTACTGCGAATTGAACCCAGGGGTACTCTACCACTAAACTACATCCCCACCCTTCTTATTTTTTTTATTTTGAGACTTGCTAAGTTGCTTAGGACCTTGCTAAATAGCCTCAGTCATTGGCTGGCCTCCAACTTGCAGTCCTCCTGCCTCAGTCTCCAAAGTCACTGGGATTATAGGCATGTGCCACCATGCTGGGGTAAATAGCCTCTTTTTATGAAAACACCAATCATATTGGATTAGGGACTACCCTTAAGACTTCATTTTAACCTAATTACCTCTTTAGACATCCTATCTCCAAATAGTCACATTCTGAAGTCCTTGGAGTTAGGACTTGAACATATGAATTTGGGGGGTATACAATTCTAATCATAGCAGGAGATTGTGGTATAGGAATCCACTCTGGGAATCACTCTTTACAGGTGAAAATCATTCTTGGAATCCTTCCAGTAGACTTACAGACTGGGATTTGCTAATCTGCCCCTATCCTGGTTTTAAGGGAGGTTGGGAAAACATTTTCACTTTTATAATGGAAAGAGAGTTCTGGAAACCAGAAAAAGGGGGTGAGAATAACTACTGTGTAGGTTACCAAACCATATATCAGACCTGCTGCCACACTGTATCACAGTTATCTGTTTATGTATACCTCTCCTGGTAATTTTTTGAAGCAAATATCAGTGTGTCAATAATCTGTGTACCCCTAGTACCTGATTGATACTAGGTGTTCAATCACTATCTATGGAAGGAATAGACTAATAGAATTTAATGAACTAGATGAACCTGTTGGTGTTACAGTTGATTACAACATTTAAACTTTGTTCATGTTTGGCTTGCACTGCCTATGGTTCACACCTGTAAATAATTGTAGGGGATATTGCTAATGGAACTGTTATTACAATCAAAGGAGACCAAGCTCTATGAGTTTTGTCTCCCCCAAGTCTGGCAGAATGCATATAGTAGGTGCTACTTGAATTTCTGTGGAATGAATAATGGAATAATGAATCATTAAAATGTCAAAAATACATATGTTGAAAAATGTTTATACAGCTCCAAGGAATTATTATGTTTTCTAGTTTTTTGCTTCCAAAACTGAGCATGTATTCTGTTCTGCTAGTACCTGCAAAGATGGTATATCAGCAAGTATATTACCGGGTCATTTCTATTCTGATAAATAGCGATCCTAGCCAGGTGCAGTAGCACATGTCCATAATCCCAGCTACTCAGGAGTCTGAGGTAGGAAGATCACAGCCTGGGAAACTTAGAGAGACCCTATCTCAAAATAAAAATTAAAATAATGAGTTCAATTGTAGAATGCCCCTGGGCTCAATACCCTGTACAAAAAAAAAAAAAAAAAAAAAAAAAAATTCAGATGAATTTTTTCATTTTCATTTTCAGATCCATAATGCTCTGTTATGCTAAGAGCAATTTCAACCAAGAAGTAAAGATAAACTAATAAGATTGAGCTATTTGGGGGCTGGGGAGATCACTCAGTCAGTAGAGTGCTTGCCTTGTAAGCACAAGGCCCTGGGTTCTATCCCCAGCACCCCAAAGAAAAAAAAGATTGAGCTATTTGAAGTGGTATCTGATTTTGGTTCTGTGGAGATGCAGGATGCATGTCACAATCCACACAAAGTACTGCTGGATTCTAGCACTTTTACATACAAAAACCCCACACATCTGACCCTCTATGTTCTACAGAATAGGGAAGAACCAAGAGCCTAAATAATGAGCAGCAATGGTTGTGGCTGTAAGTGACGATTTAGTGGTGATTCCCTGAATTCAGGCCACTCTCCCCGTGATTTCCATCAAATTCCTACCTCTTCCTCTGCATCAAGGTGAGAGGACCCAGGTAAGTGAGGTACAAAATACATGAAGTAAATGAGGAACAGTGGAAGCACAAAATCAAAGTTGCCACAAGTAACTGGGTTCCCAGAGGCGTGTATTTTGGCACCATGAGACAAACTGTAACTGAGAGTTAAGTCTCCTCTCGCCCTATTTCAGACCCAAGGGACTTCTGCCTCCCTCACATGGTTCAAGTAATGAGGTTCAATTAAAATGTTCAGGTTCAATTAGTGTTTCAGGCTTCAGGGGCAGTTTCAGGGCAAAATATTTTCTACGAGAAACTTAAGAGAAACCAGCACTGTTCTGAACCAGATTGGCATGCAGGGGCAGGAGAGGACTTGGTCTGCAACCAACATCTGCATAATAGAGAAGCTGGACAAGATGGCACTTGTGTGTGTTTGTGCATCTGCAGCGCCTGCTCTCTGTGCCTCGGGTGCTTTCCTAACAGCCAGGAGAAAGAGTTGCATACTAGGCTGTTTTCCTTGCAAGTCCTGATTTTTTTCTTCTTTCTTTAAAATATTGGCAGCCCAGATTTTTACTTTAAAATCAAAACCTGTAACTATAATGATGGTGATTTTTTTTAATTGTGCCAATGAACCTGGTTTTAACACATTATTGCAAGCATATCAGCCAAGCCCATTACAATAATCTATTGTTGAGAGAAATATTCTGGGCAACACAAGTACCTAGAAGTTCTACCTTCTGAATTGATGCCAAAGTACAAAAGATTCCTAGTTCCTTATGATGTCCAACTAACTGTACATAACCCCCTCCCCCTGCTGCCAACATAATGACTAGGTTTGCTTTGATATTCTCTGCTTTCTACAGTGACTTTAACTCTTTGGCAGAGTCTCATACACTAAGTACTTTGCTATTTGCAATCCCATTACCTGCAGTGCTACTAACTGGCATTCCACAGATCAAAGGTAGAGTGACTGATGAGACACTGCAGGATCCTGCAGTGATGTCTGAGCCATGTAGTAAATATGTGATGGTATTTAGAATAGTTTAACATTTAACAATGTATTCTGTAGAAGTTGTTTCCATGTTTGCCCCAAGTAGAGTCTGTCAATCAATAAATTAAACAATAATACATTCTAATAAATAAAGATGATGCCAATAATTTGGAATAAAAGACTAAAATCAAAGAAAATAAAATTGACAGGAATGAATGTAACTGACATAAAGTCTGGCACTTAGGTTTAAAAAGTACTTAACAGAAGAGATCTGGGTTAACAGCCCCTATAAGAAAGTCACAGGGATTTTGACTATCAACTCAGCCTCTGAAACTGTCCATCTTATCTAGAGCCATCTTTGAAGAAAAGGTAGCACTTTCCTGTAATCCCAGTGACTGGGGAGGTTAAAGCAAAAGGATTGCAAGTTCAAGGCCAGCCTGGGCAACTCAGCAAGACCCTATCTCAAAATAAAAAATAAAATAAAAAGGGCTGGGGATATAGTTCAGTGGTAATGCATCTCTGGGTTCAATTCCTACTAAAAAAAGAAAAGAAAAGGAAAGGAAAGGGAAAAGAAAAAGAAAGAAACAAATAGTGTCCCAATCAAGGAAGGAACAGTTTCCCTCTATGCCTAATTAGTCAGGTTGGGTCTGTGTAGGACTGTGTTTGGTTACGGATGCCACATTTGAAAAGGAAAGGAAATAAGGATGTTTCTTTTGGCAACTCTAATATAATTTCTGCCTTCAAATAAATGATGGATGTCATATGGAAGAAACACTAATCTCACAGCCTCAGCATCCAGAAACTAGGAGTCATGGCTAGAAGTATCCACAGAACTCATTTCAGCTCTATGTAAGGAAGAATTTTCTACAATCAGGAGAATCTGAACACCGAGGTTGAAGACCTCTAGGAGAGACAAAAAAAGACTTCTGGGGTATGGTAGTTTCTAATTTTTGCCTGGTGATAGGTACTTGAGTGTTTTATTAGTGTTCTTCAACTGACTCACACACATTTACATTTGTAAGTATGATATACTTTACTAGGAAGAAGCATTGATTGTGTTGTCAGGCAAAATTGTGAACTCCTCATCATTGTGAGGACTCAAGGAGAGATTACAGCACTGGATGAGAAGATGGATAGATGGCCTCTGATGTTCATTCCATGTCTAAGATTTTACAAGTCTGAAAATACATGGCAGTTAATATAGCAAAGCTCTTCCAAAGTGTTCTTAAGGCGATGTCCTTTCAATTAACTTGATGTGAGTCCTTGATCCTTTCCTCACCACAACCATTACTGGCATTTGTTAAGACTATGATCCCCATGTCTCTATTACAGTGATTACCACTTTTATTGGTCATTATATAATGAGAAGCAGATAGACACAGTCACTGCCCTCTTAGGATGACAAATGATATGGACAGTCATAAAGAGAACACAGTGAGAGCCGGATATGAACAGTGAATAAATACAAAAGAAAGTTAAAAGGTTTATGTGGTAAGCAAGTCAAGGTTTCAGATATTATAAGAGTACAGAACAAATGTCAGGCCTTGGAAAACACATCCTAAATAGATTAAGACCAAAAAAAAAAAAAAATAGATTAAGACCAGAACTTAACCCTCTGCTCCAATTAATTTCAGCAGGCTTCCTGGAAGAAACGAGCCTTCAAAATTATATAGATTCTGGCAATCAAACATTTGGTTAGGGGAATCATTCTTCCGGGCTGCCAGGAAGAAAAAAAAAAGCCAAAATAGCTGAAGTGGTCATTTCCTCCTGTTAATCCTAGTCTTCCATTCTGTTCCTTCATGATCTTTACCCTCTCCACTGTACTGATCTGAGATGGGGGAACCAAGACCCAAAAAAGGGAAATGAGAGGAAGGGGTATTTGTGGACTGTGATGGATGTGGAATCCGGGAGAGTCCTTGAGTTCTCAAGTCACTGCTAAACAAACAGCCCTGCTCTCTGCTTCTTCTGGGAGCTGCAGCTTTGGGCAAAGTTACTTCTGCTTTGGACTCACTTAACCTTTAATCCGGGGATCCCCAATCATGTTACTGACATTAATTCCTCTATCCACACAAAAACTTAGGTTGATGGGAAAAATAAACCCAAACACAAGGTTTTACAAGCTACTCAAGTCCAGTGTGGTAATATCCAAAAAATCTTTAGTCAAAGTTTATTATTTTATAATTTCATCTTTACTGAAAGAGAAACCAAAAAGGGTATAAATAAGTCAATTTTATGTATACCCTTCGGTCTTTGACTTCATCAAAATCAATAATGTTTTAATGTTATAGCACTTTCTTCCTGGAAATTCTTATCATGGTCATTTTATAAATGAAGAAACTGAGACAGAGTGATTAAAATACACCACCTCAAGCTAACCTCATAAAATACTGCCTAGGTGAGATATCCAAGAGCCCTGAGTCTCAGGACAAAATTCTTTTCTTGTTAGATCCCTACCCAGGTTTGAAACATTGAATCCATTCAAAGTTTCTGAAATTATGCAGTAACAACTGTCAAATTTGAGTTCTTGATACAAGAACAGAGTGGAGTCTGGAATGGCAGGAAGAGTAATCATGATCCTTGACCTTTGTAAAGGGTTTCATAGTTTACAAGCGTTCCACAGCCACTATTACACTCTGTCCTCATCAAGGACATCAGTAGTGTCCCCTTGTAGATATGAGGACACTGCAACTCAGAGGTTAGTGACTTGTCAGAAAACAGAGTTATCAAAGGATAGAATGGGGACTCAAACTCGGGCCTTCTGAGGCTTCTTCAATGACAACAAATTTGGGAGGGAAAGCATAGCCTACCTTTTACTGGGATACTTAGAGGAGATTGAGGTAGGGGGGACAAAGACACTGTCAGCCCTCAGCACACGTGATAGCAGAGAAGGAAATTATCATCATTAGGCACTTCAAAAGGTGGCATGGAACTGCTCTGGGCACTGTGGGGACTGTGGCAGTAGCCTCTGGGGGCCTGCAATTTAAGACAAACACACTGGGAGGAACAAATATGTACATGACATACAGATGATAGAAGAAGAACAGTAAACGACTACAAGAGTAGACAGGAAAGCATTTATAACATATACATACATGTCCAGTTAGGTTTGGGGTGTGGAGAACACAAGCACATAAATAAAAATGGGAACAATAAAGAAGCACAAATCAGGGAAGAGTAAGGGAGGGAAGGAGGGAGACACACACACACCAACCCACTAAGAATTTTTGGAAAATCGGTTGCAGGAGTTTGTTTTTGTTTTTGAGGCAGGGACTTGCTACTTTGCTGAGGCTGGCCTCAAACTTGTGATCCTCCTGTCTTAGACTCCTGAGTTGTTGAATTAAAGGAATGAACCACTGAATACGGCTTTTTTTTTTTTTTTTTTTAAATTTAAGAAGCAGTTGGGTAGATGTGTTGCAATGACAGTGGGGTTGAGTGTGAAAGCTTTAGAACAAAAACTTACCCTAAATACATGGAACAATTATAAAGTTGGGTGGGAAGGGATAGGAGGCAGGGTCATTGGACAAAGAGGGCTTTGAGTAAGTGGAAATTCAAGAGAGATTACAACCTGTCTTGACTCCTAGGCTTTTTTTCACTCCCATGCTTTCAGAAGGCACAGGCTCTTCCTGGTTCAGGAACACAGAGACACTCCAAGTTGTGAAAGCCTGTTTGCAGCAGATGAAGAAGGCAACAACCTGCGGTGAAGGAGACAGTGGATAGGGACCTTGTGTATGCTAGGCAAGAAGTCCCCAGACATCCCAATCTCCCCAGATTCCACCACCACAGGAGAGCTTCCCAGCACGCAGCTCATTTAACCAGACCCACTCATTGTTAGGAAAGTTACAGTTTGCTTTACCAAACCTAAATTCACCTGTTCGAGTTTAGGCCAGTAATTAGATTATTTTTGTAAAAATTCTGTTGAGTTCTGCTGGGATCTAAACATTTCTCAATATCTCAATTCAGACTCCAGCCAAGTAGAGAGAGACCTGTTTATCTCTGTTAATTGTGTTTACTCAAGTCATCCTCTGTGACCCTAATTAGCCAGAGAAGCAGCAGCAGAGAACCACTAGGAGTCTAGGGTAAGTCAAAATATAAGCAGAAAGAGTTCTTACACTCTAGTCCCAGGGCCTTAGCAGAACACAGGGTCTTTGCAGTTGATAATGCTGGCTCTAACTATGACTATTTGAGTTATGAGCCAAAAGGTTAGCAATTTCAAACTTTCCGAAGAAGCTGCTCATGACCCTGACTGACACAATTACTAAGATTTAAGTGGGTGGTATGAGAATTTGAGGATTCTTGTGATAATGATTATGATTATTTTTGCCGACATTTATTTATCTGCCATATTAACAAGGGGCCATTCTCTATCCTGAACACACTGCATGTATTAACACATCTAATACAATGAGATACTTGTAATATCTACTATATTACAATGAGATACCTGTATATACCTGCGGGTGTCCACATAAGTAGACTCCATACGTATTATGTTCATACAGATGAGCAACTGACACAGAGAAGTTAAGTACCTTAACTAAGGTAACAAAGTTAGTAGTTGGAGACATGAGATCCTAAATTTAATCTCCAACATTTAGCAAAACCCAATAGTTTGGTCTGTTCCACCAAACGTCTGACATTTACATGTAAAACACTGTTCTAGGTAATATACAGAAGATGGAGGATAGATTATTTCTACACTCAAAGAGCTCACCGGCTACTTTCGGATATTGGGAATCATATCTGTGGCACTTAAATTTTGTTCCTTTTCTTCACCTATGTAGAATTTCCTAACTAGAAATGCTATTATCCCTTCTGTTGTATGGGAACTTTAGGCCAGAGGGAACCAACTTTTTAATCAATTTAATCACACCTACGGAATGGTTGGGGACAAGTCAAAACTGGGATCCAGTTTTTATAACAACTAATGTTGATATTACCACGGTCCATGTAGCAGATGGGTTTGAAAGCTTGTTAGGTCAATGCTACAAAACAAAGTTTTGATATGTTTGATCAAAATTGATCTTCAACCCCATCTCTCATCTTCACCTCTCCCACATCCTAATTTTTTATTCTAAATGTATTTAACCTTCACTGATCCCCACTCTATGTCCCTGGAGTGAAACAAGGACTGGACACCATTTGAATTTATGAGGGTAGGGGTTAGAGATAAAGTTGAACTACCTGGGTTGGGGCTGTAACTCAGTGGTAAAGTGCTTGCCTAGCGCATGTGAGGCACTGGGTTGGATCCCCAGCACCGCATAAAAATAAATAAAGGGATTGTGTAAAGGTATTGTGTTAATCTAAAACTAAAAAAAAAAAAAAAAATTTAAAGTTGAACTTCTTGAGATCTTTTCCGGTTAAACTTCTTAAAGGAAAAAATATATATGCTTTGGACAAGATGTTTGTAATTGCTGGCAAAAAAATAAAGGCAAAGGAAAGAGATGTGTTTAAATGATAGGGGAAAGACTTGCAAGCTGCTTGGATCGGAAAAAGAAAAAAAAAAAAAAAAAGACTAAATGCAGAGTGATGGGAACAAGGAGGGCAGCGGTCACTCTCGCGTCTTTACAGGGAAGAAATGCTAAAGAAGTGCTTCAGAGGTTTCAAGGCTTCGTTTCCTACGTGCTGTCAACGGCCCCTTTCTTAGCCTGGGTACAGAAACGCGTCTGAGTCTGCGGGTCCTACTTTCCACATTGAGGGCGCTCCTCTCTGGGAGGTCGCAGAGCCCTTTTCTGGGGAAAAAGGGACCTCTCTTCGGTGTGCCTGAAGCCCTACGCCGCAGCCCAAGCCCTTCCTGTGGGGTCGCGAGGTGCCCGCAGGTGGCCCCGGGACGCGGCGCCCAGCGGCACAGCGCCGCTACCGCCCGCGCTGCCCCTCATCACCCCGCGGATTCCCGCCGACCGGCTCCAGCCGCCGGTCCGGACCAGGTAGGGCCAGAGTGCCAGCCGCGAGCGTGCTTAACGTGCCCCCGACAACGTGACGCACGCACCGCACCGGGCGGAGGCGCGGGACGCGCGGCGGGAGCAGCGCGCAGGGCGGAGTGCGGGCGGAAGTCGGCGTCTGCAGAAAGGAGAAAGGAAAGGGAGACGCGGCTGGGTGCGGCGCGGCGAGGCCGGGAGCCGGCGGGAAGGCACCGCCTCCTCCCCCGCCTTCGCTCCGAAGATGGAAGTGACGAAAGCAGCCAAGGAGGTCACTTCCTGCTGGGGTGGATGAGGAGGAGCTGGAGACGCCGCGGAGGAGACCGGACCGAAGACGGACCGTGCTGGAGAGAGGTGAGGCCCCGCTTCGCCGCCGCCGCCGAGCCCCTCGGGGCCAGCGCCCTGGGACCCCCACAGGGACAGCGTCTCTGGAGTCCCGGGTGCCCGACAGGCCGTACCATCCTAGCCGGGCCTCACCCAGCGCGGGGGGCGGGGGAGGAAGGGGCCCGTGTCTGAGAGGCAACCCCGGATCCCGGGCAGCGTTCGCGAACACCCGGCCAGGGAGATGAGGGACACGGAGGCTCTGGAGACTGCGGAAGCTGGGACTGGGAGTTGCCGCGGGGGTCCGCAGGGCCAGTCTGCTTGTCTCACTTCGGAGAATGGTCGCGATCTGAGGAAGGGCAGGGGGCCGAGGTTCGGAGTTGAGTCGAGTGGTCCTTCTTGGACAGTCTTGGAGTCAATTTGTGAAAAGCTTGCAGAGGCGCCTCCAGGCTGTTGGAAGAGGGCCTTTATGGGCAAAATCGGAGAACTGGAGTATCAAGAAAGGACTTCCAGATCAGGTCATCGTTGCAACGGGGTTTGGACCCCACAGTCGTGCCGGTTCAAGGGTATTGCTGTGGGCAGCGTAAAGGCCCCGCCATCCGACAGAGCAACCCAGGGCAGCTTCCCTGGAACCGTGGAGAAATTACTGTTTTCCTCCCTCATTGTCACGGAAATGGGAGAGGAAGCTTCTGCCTCAGCCCTTGTGCCTTGTTATTGTATATCGTGTGTGTGTGTGTGTGTGTGCGCGCGCGCGCGCGCGTGTGTGTGTGTCTGTGTGTTTTCTCCTTTCTTTGGGTTATTTATCTCCCCCTTGGCCTCTGGTAGTTTCATGGGCTGAAACTGATCTTCATGTGTATGGTGAGGAAAAAAATTAAAAGGATCTAGAGGAATCCTAGGTTAGATGAAATTTCCAAGATTAGGAATTTGTCCCCACCCCACCCTGGGGCCACTGAGGCACCTGCATTCCCTCTAGACTCCTGTAATATGGGTGCTGAGGGCCTGTCATCCACCCAGGAGAACAATGAGGGTAAATCTGTCCTCTCCTGCCCCCATCTCCCTCTGGCAGTTTCACCCCTCCCTCCTTTTTGCTGAAGGGACTGACACAAAGCTGCTTGCTGCTTGGAACAGGAAATTTATTGAGGAACTGTAAATCTGGACAGAATGAATTCAGATCTTCGGAGCAGGACTCCCTCCACTCATTGGCTTGACGGACCCCAGAAATGCCTGCTTTTTTCCCCCTCCTTCCTTCCTGTTAAAGGATAACATAAATTCTTTCTCGGAAAACTTTGGGAGTGTGTGTGTGTGTCTGTGTATGTGTGTGTCTGTGTTTCTCATATACAGTGAATATACATATGGTGTGTTTACTTCCTGTATCCAGAGTATTTTCCAAGGGGAAGGGGACAGTTTCTGAAGGGAAGTTTTTCTTCTTCCATCTCACATAATTCAGTAAAATAAATCAAAATCAGATGTTCATTCTTGAGAGGGAATCAGATGGATTTGGATTTTTTTTTTTTATCCTTTTTTAAACTGGTACATCTGGGTGAACTCAGGCTTGTGTATCTTGGCATCTGAGCCTGTCTAGTAATAGAAGACAAACTGTTTGACTTGTTTTGGCTGCCTTTTTGGACCCATTTCACTGTACCCTTCCTTATTTATTTATTTATTTATTTATTTTTTTACATTTGAAGGATTGGTCAGGAGGAAGAAAGCAAATATTAAGGACGGTGTTTACACTATGTGGTTTAAGTCAGGTGAGAGATAATTATGGCTTTTGAAGCTGATGACCTGAGGACCATCATTTGATGACTTGCGGATTAGCAGTTTGGAGGTGACATGTTTGAAAGACAGGGTTGCATAAGGAAGGAAAGACAGGGAAAAGGAAGTTTGGGAAAAGAATGTGCCAAAAAAACTTAGGAGGATAATAAATAAGTAGAATCTTAAAGTAATCCTATGGCTTATATCTCTCAGCAGGAGGGCGAAAATGAAAGCAGGCTGTAGCATCGTGGAAAAGCCAGAAGGAGGTGGAGGTGAGCAGAAGTTAATCATCTCTGATGCACCTGGAATGTCCCTCGTTGGTTCCTGTTCTGTGCACTTGCGTTTTGTTCACAAATGCAACTCCATGACTGACAGCCTCCTGACTGGGTGGATCTTGCTAGGACAGTTGTAGGCTTATTTCCTATGAATATGTATTTAACACATCTGGTCAGCACACCTTTATCCCAAGTTTTGGAGTCTCTTTCCTGTTAGAAACATAATTCCAACCTTGCAGATAAGAAGTTTTCAGCTGTATTTTCCTAAAATGTTAGTTTATCTTTCCCATTTGTTCCTTTGGGAACTTTCATGCCTTCATGGAAAGTAGGTGTGAGATTTAATAATGTCTAGAAAGGTAAATGATTAGAGCACCTGAGTTCTGCTGCCAGCCTCTGTCAGATTCAGTGATTGCCACAGGATAAGTAATTTCTGTGTCCTTTTCTCTCCTCTGTTGCGGTTAGCCCCAGATGACTAAAGAGTGTGTGTGGCATGTTTGCAAAGCACTCTAGAGATTCTGAGCAGTGGAATGTGGAGTTGGGGGTGCTGGTATGTATGCACCTAGCTCCTGACTACTTTGATCTTGCTGTTTTCACACTAAAGGATATCAGTTTCCTGACTGGGCCTACAAAACTGAGTCGTCCCCTGGCTCCCGGCAGATCCAGCTGTGGCACTTCATCCTGGAGCTACTACAGAAGGAAGAGTTCCGCCATGTCATCGCCTGGCAGCAGGGAGAGTATGGGGAGTTTGTCATCAAGGATCCAGATGAAGTGGCCCGCCTCTGGGGCCGCAGGAAATGCAAACCACAGATGAATTATGACAAGCTGAGCCGGGCCCTCAGGTAAAAGAAAGGACTCTCAAATCTGTGGTGTTAACAGATTGGAAGAAGACTAGGCAGTTTGGTGAATGTTAGATAAAAAGGGTATCAGGTGATAAGAGACAACACTCTCTCAGTGAATAATGTGTAGCTTTTAAAGTGGGAATCAAAGAGCTGTTAAATCCTAGTAGCGCAGGCACAGAAGGAGAAAAGACACATCTTTGGTTATATGTAGGAGGGAATTCCAACGTGGCTGGCACTGGATTCTGACAGACAGCCGCTTCTGCTCTGTAGTGGGCGAGAGTGTATGGTGAAACATGGTTTGGAGCTCATTTATAATCATTTAGATTTCCCTGTTGGGAGTTTATTAGAATTTCTCTTATTTGGGCTCCCCTAGGAGAAGCCAGGAAAGGGTAAAGCTAGCACAAGAGGAGGGCTCACTGAATGGCGCTGACCCAGCTACTCAGGAACTGAATCTGTGGGCTCATTTGTCAGTGCATAGGTTGCTCCAAAGTATCCAAAGATTGATTGCTATAAGTTCTCTCAGGCTCTCTTTTCCCCTTGTCAGTCTTAAAATTTCATAACCCTTTAGCCCTCAAGGGGCCAGAAGGCAATTTATGACCTGTGCTATTAAGTAGAAGCCAGGCTAAAGGTTTCATGTACGTCAAAGTTCCCCTGCCTTTCTTCATTCTTAGTGACCCTGAACGTAAAAATCTGTGTAGCACTTTTCTGGAGCCTCCCCCATCCCTTTGAGTCTTTAAAGGTGAAGCAGGCCAAGCTGGCTATTTTTCAGATCAGGGTATGCCATTGTCTCACTGGCCACCATAAAACAGTTCTACATTCCTTTGTGCCTTGAGCATCAGATCTCCTAGGAGACTGTCTGCCCCCACCTGGGCCAGAGAGAACCTAGGCAGTTAGTGACATAGAATGGAACTGAAAGGAAGTAGACTATAAAAATGAAATTGTAGAGAGATGGAGGAGAAAGGTGGTCAGAGCTAGGGTAGTGTTTAAGGTCCCAAAGTGAAAATGTCTATGTAAAGCTCTAGCCACAGATTAGAGCTAGTTGAAAACTGAATGAGAAAAGTGAGCTCTTAGGTCTGTCTCCCAACTCTAACCTGGCGGCCAGGCTGCAAAAGAATGATGACAATGTTTGTAAGTAATACTTAGAGCAAAAATTATTGTTCTTGGTGATTATTTGAAGTATATCAAAAGCCATCAATAGCAGAAGATAAATTGACGTGTATTCCTGTTCTTTACAGATACTATTACAACAAGAGGATCCTTCATAAAACAAAAGGGAAAAGGTTTACTTACAAATTTAACTTCAACAAACTGGTGATGCCCAATTACCCATTCATCAACATTCGATCAAGTGGTAAGATCCAGACTCCTTTGGTTGGGAGTGAATTTTGAGTTAAAATTTTTAGAAAACCAGTTCTAATCTGGGTGTGGTGGCACATACCTATAATCCAAGAGGTTTGGGAGGCTGAGGCAGAAGGATTACAAGTTCAAAGTCAACCTCAGCAACTTAGCAAGGCCCTAAGCAATTCAATGAGACCCTGTCTCTAAAAAAATATATCTAAAAAAAAAAAGGGCTGGGGGATGTGACTCAGTGGTTAAGTTTCCCTGGGTTCAAGTCCCAGTACCCACCCCACCCCCCCCCACACACACACACAAAGGAAAACCAATTCTGAGACATGACACATTTAAGGGGATTTCAGAAACACTAAAGTAATGTGACCCCTAGGATGGATTACCTCTGTGTTCTTCCTCAAGTCTCCCCATTCACCCCCCCCCTTTTTTCTTTTTTTTTTTTGGTGGTAGTGCTGGGGATCAAACCCAGGACCTTGTACAGCACCCCCAGTTCATGTAATAGGCAATACCAAGATAAATTTGTTTGTTTACTTGATTACCTTTAGGTATATTATTTATAGTCTCCTAGATATAGTGTCCTATTTGGGAATGATGCTTCATCAGTTTGCATTGATTTTTTTTTTTAAAGTTTACACACTCAGTTTTAACACCCTACCCAATGATTCTTTCATAGATGAGAACCTGTTTCTACAAACACTTCCGATTTTCTATGAAACTACCAAGTGCTCCCTTATCATGTGAATAATCATCAAAACCACAGCATCCTTGATCAGAGAAGGAGAGGTTCACATGTTTGCAGTGAAAAGCAGTGTCTTTGATCTGCACCAGCAACTCCTCAGAGAAGACTCTGGGGTTACTTAGCCTTCTTTCCTTTTAAGTGCAGCAGGGCTTCCCCTCAGTCTCTCCAGGTTACAGCTTTCCACCACAGCTTCTCACAGAGGCTTCAGATCTGTCTCTGTCTTGGTCCAGAGGCAGTCACTTATAAAGTGTTGTTTATAATTGGTTGTTGGGTTTTTTTAAAGATACTATTTGTCCCCCTACTTAAGAAAATAGATTGTATTTATTTTTTCAACCAGTTCATCATTGCTCTGTCTTTGTATGTCCTGTATGTCAAGACAAAGAAAGCTGATCTTGATTCTGTAGTAATACAACTTCTCAGAGAAAAGTTGGAAGAAACCTGAAAAATTAGAGCGGGGGTGTGGCTGAGAATATAAGTCTAAAATCCATTGCAGATATGTAATTACTACACACAACAAGTTAGGGCAGTTTTAGCTTCACTCTGCTATCAT
Source organism: Sciurus vulgaris (assembly GCF_902686455.1). NCBI lineage: Eukaryota > Metazoa > Chordata > Mammalia > Rodentia > Sciuridae > Sciurus > Sciurus vulgaris. The sequence goes on along the minus strand of NC_136461.1, from coordinate 117,964,396 downwards.
TACAGTTTCATCTCTCTTTCTGTAACCACTCCCTCCTGTCCCTGGGGCATGCATTTAAAAAAAAAAAAAAAAAAAGTGGTATTGGAATGCATCTAATTACAACCTGTTTTCTTTCCTTGTGCCTGAGGGAGCGGCATTAGGAAATCAGATCTGTTCCAGCCACTGGAATCTTGTTTCCTCTATTTCTCACTCTTGCCCCTTCCCTATGTGCCTAGAGGTACTGGGACTTTAGATGGGCTCACCAGTAATTTTTAAGAATGTATTGGTATTCATACCCATCTGTCCCACCCCCGACAGAAGGCTTCATTGGTAATTTTCTTCTTTGATTTTTTTTTTTTTTAATTCAAAACCCAGGCAACCAGCACTTGGACCAACTGAAATGGTGTGTCTGTCCATCAGCCCCTGGGAGAAATACGAGTTTTTACAGGGCAAGGAAATCTAGACTGTTGCTCTGTGAAGACAGGTCTGGAAATCTTAACAGTAGTGGCCTGGCACACATGGTCTGCCTGAAAGCAATCAAAGTTGACCCTTAACAGCCTCAAGATCCTAATCAGAAATTCACAGGGAAAGTAAAACAGCATACATTTTGTTTAAGAATACATTGTCATTGCTCACATCCTCAGATGTAGACAATTCCAAAGAACTGGAGCTGTTGTTTTTTTGTTGTTGTTGTTGTTGTTTCTTTCTTTTTTTTTTTTTTTTTTTTTTTGGGGGTTGAACTCAGGGGCATTTAACCACTAAGCCACATGCCTTTTGTGGGGAGGGGGAAACAGGGTCTCACTAAGTTGCTTAAGGCCTTGCTAAGTTGCTGAGGCTGGCTTTGAATTTGTGATCATCCTGCCTCAGCTTCCTGAGTCACTGGAATTATAGGCATGCACCATAGCACTCAGCTTTGGAATTGATTTTTTATTAGAGAACTTTTGCCCACATAGGCCAAGTGTGTTTTGTTTTGTATTATGGTGCTAGGGATCCAACTCCACGGCCTTGTACATGTGAGGCAAGCACTCTTCCAACTGAGCTATATCCCCAGCCCCGCAAGTGTTGTTTAAGTAATGTTAATATGAATTAATATGATGACAAAGGGACATAATCTTTATTGAACATCCACTTAATTGAGGTACTTTTGCTTAGTGGTTTGGCAAATTATCTCATTTAACCCTTCTAGTCCATTAAAGTGTATGCCTCAGTATTCACATTCTATAAATGGTAAAGTTAAGGATGAGGACAGCAAAGTGAGACATTGATCAGAGTAGATTGAATAGTTATCTGTTGAACAGTTTCTCAGTAAACAGTTTCTAAGAGATTGCACTGTTGAGATCTAGCTCTTATTTAATAAATCATACATTCCAAACTCTCAAATGGGACTTATTCATTTGTTAACAGTGTGTTAAGCCTGAAAGACAAAAAAAAAAAAAAGATGAGGAAAAAGATGAGGGAGTTGTTTCCTTCAAGAACTTGAGAAATTAACAGGGAAAAATAAGATATACTAGGTTTAATACTATGTGAAATACAAGTACTTTAAGAAGTATCCTATAAAATAAATTATTAAATGTATTTTAGTATTTACTTGTACCTGCATAAAAACATTGAAACTGAGCGTGGTAGCACATGCCTGTAATCCCAGCAGCCCAGGAGGCTGAGGCAGGAGGACCACAAATACAAAGCCAGCCTCAGCAATTTAGTGAGTCCCTGCCTCAAAATTTAAAAAAAGGCCGGGGGGTGGGGGGTGGGCTGCTGGGGATGTGGCTCAGTGGTTAAGTACCCCTGGGTTCAATCACTGGTATCAAAAAATAAAAATAAAAAAACATTGAAAAGATACTAGTAAAAATAGTTACCTCTCAGAGGATAAAGGCAGGACAGACTTGTTCAGGGGTAGACTTAAGATGGCTCAGGCTATCCTCCCTGTTCCCACCCCACCCCAGTTTTTGATTTTTATTTTTGGAAAACTTCAAATCTCAGAAAAATTGTATTAATAACAGCAAACACCCACATGTCCTTTATCTAGATTCACTAATGGTTAACATTGTTGCCACATTTGCTTTATCTCTTTCTATTTATATATACTTTTTAAATCTTTTGAGATTAAATTGCAGACATCATGGCACTTCACCCCATGTACTTCAGCATGTATCTCCCAGGAACAAGGACATTCTTTTCCATAACCACAATAACATTACCACACCCAGGAAGTTTAACAGTGTTTTAATACTGTTACCTAACATATGGTTCATAGTTGAATGATACACCCAATTCTAAGTTTTGATTTTTGAATAGTTGTTATTATCTAATAAAAAATTATTTTAATAATTACATGCAATTTGCTATGTGCTAGTACTATTCCAAGGGCTTTACAGATATTAACTTTTCTTATTTCTCATAGCATTAGGATTAGTCCTATTGCTACCTGTTTTATAGGTAAGAAAACTGAGGCACAAAAAGGTGAATTGTCCATCTAGAACCAGGGTTTGAACATAGGCAAAGATCTTATTATTCCACTGTTGCCAGAGGGTAGTCAAAATCTCCAGTTTGTTATTTGTACCGACCACAAGGTAGAAGGTACCAGAAGTGAGATTCAGACCTCAGTTTTCCAACCACACTACTCGAATCTTGTGGTGGTTTTGTGAAGGCAGTCTTCTTTCAGAGCAATAATAGTATTCATACTTTTTTTTGTTTTTTTGTTTTGTTTTGTTTTGTTTTTGGCAGTGAACTTTTTTCCCCTAGCAAAATCTTGGATTTTATGGCTCAACATTTACTGTATAAAAGTAGGGCAACTCTACTTAATCAGAAGGAAGGACCAGATTTCTACCTTCCCATCATGGCTCTAGTTTCACATCTTTCCTCCTCCTTCCCTCCCCCGAGCATTTGGAAAATGCTATGTATTATTTCTCCTTACAGATTTACAACATGCCTTAGTATATGTAAAGACTGAGATATTCTCCATTTAAAAAAAAAAACACTAGCCCATCACTGAGCTATATTCCCAGCCCTGATTTAACCAGTTTTTTAAATTGCTTAGGAAACAGAACTTCCCCTTCCTTTCACATTATAATTTATTTTTTCCTTTAGAATATATACAAGTGGGGTTTTTGCTTTTGACTGAATGTCCTCTTAATAAAAAAACAAGAATTGAAAGACTCAATAAGGTTGGAATTTTGTCACTGTGATGGACTGAGAAAAGATAGACTTATGTCCTGAGACTCTTTTGGCACTATTCAAATCATATTCAGGGCCATCTATTTTTCCTAAATTAAGATTAAGAGGGCTTTAGAAAAAAAAAAAAAAAAAAAAAAAATCCTGCATAACAGTTTTCTGTGAAATATCACTTTGGGAAATGCTGCTCTGGCAGTGTTAGTCACATGTGCCTAGAAAACTCGTCTTACACATACCAGCCTACTCCAGAGTCATATCTGAGAATGATTTTGTAATAGCAAGAATTGAAGACTTGAGCTAATTGGGAATAGTTCTAACCACACTGTATCTTGTCCCCTTTTCTCTCCTAGACCCATAGACTTGTACTAGTCTTCATTTTTCTTATTTTTTTTTTTTCCTTTCTTCTTCTCTCATGTCTGCCTCAGAGTATCAAGAACCCTTATTACATCTTCCATCATCATGATGGAAGCCACTGGCACCTCCCAGGAACCTTCAGGGTCCCTGAGGCCTCAGGTGGCATTTCTTTCTCATGCCTTAGAGGAATTTTCAGGGGAAGTTGAGAACTTACGTGCCTCTCAAATTGATGTGGTTAATAGTGTTAGCTTCCACTTAGAACCACACATTTTAACACTTGAACTTGGGAGAGGGAGTAAATTTTCTGGATTTTCTTCCAGCTTCCTCAGTGCTTGAAAGCAGAATAGGAATGAAGATCATTTTGTAAAATTTATTAGATATATAAATTTATAGATTTATAGAGATTAAAAAAATACTTAAATCTCTGAGGTAATGATTATATATCAAAAGTGATAAACACCACAAGAACTTACCTTAAGAACCAGAATTCTTAGCCGGGCACCATAGCCTGTAATCCCAGTGGCTCAGGAGACTGAGGCAAGAGGATCTCAAGTTCAAAGCCTGCCTCAGCAAAAGCGAGGTCCTAAGTAACTCAGTGAGACCCTGTCTCTAAATAAAATACAAAACAGGACTGAGGATGTAGCTCAGTGGTCAAGGGTCCCTGAGTTCAATCCCCAAAGGGGTAGTAAAAATTCTTTTTTTGGTAATCTGTTTTCATTAAAATATGGTCTTGTTCATGTCCATATATATATATATATATATATATATGTAATTTGCAGTTTTGTTTGGTTAGGTTTGCTTGCTATATATATATAGTCAGAATTATGCTAACAAGAAAAGGTTATTTGCAAAGCTACAAATTGAGGTAGGGAACATATACACAATATTTAGAGTTGCAGAGAATGTGACTGTTGTACTCCATTCTTCATTCACCTAATATTTATTGAGCACCTACTTATTGTTAAGCCCTGAATTGCTGGGAATACAGTTGTGAACTATTAGAAATCCCTGCGTGGTGAATTTGTGTTTTAAAATATTAATATCAACAAATAAATGATATTGCAGATAGTAAGGAGTAGTGCGAAGACAACAAAAGGGACTGGAGAAAGGTGATAACTAAATTGAATGGAAGAAACTGAGTAGAAGTTACCAGGAAGATAAGGAAGTGAGAATTGGTCCAGTTGAAATGTTTGTTTCCTATTGCCACCAAACATTGTGTACTTGGTTAGCCCAAATAAAAGTGGTAGCAGCAGTGAGCAAACAGACCTCCAACAGAGCCTTCTGTCTTTTCCATCGCCGTAGGTGTGGTTCCTCAGAGTGCGCCTCCAGTGCCAACAGCCTCTTCCCGCTTCCATTTCTCACCTCTGGACACCCATTCTCCAACTGGTGATGTGCAGCCAGGGCGGTTCTCTGCTAGCTCCCTAACTGCTTCTGGCCAGGAGTCAAGTAATGGCACTGATAGAAAGGTGGAGCTTTCAGAGCTAGAGGATGGCTCAGCTGCTGACTGGCGCCGGGGTGTGGATCTCATGTCTTCCCGGAATGCTGTCAGTGGAGGAGGAATTGGCCACCAGAAACGCAAGCCTGACATAATGCTTCCTCTGTTCACTAGGCCAGGGATGTACTCTGACCCCCACAGTCCCTTCGCTGTCTCTCCGATTCCTGGCCGCGGAGGTGTCCTCAATGTCCCCATTTCACCAGCCCTCTCCCTGACTCCCACCATCTTTTCCTATAGCCCCTCCCCAGGTCTGAGCCCCTTCACCAGCAGTAGTTGCTTCTCTTTCAACCCAGAAGAAATGAAACACTACCTTCATTCTCAAGCCTGTTCCGTATTCAACTACCATCTGAGCCCTCGGACTTTTCCCCGTTATCCAGGGCTCATGGTTCCACCACTGCAATGCCAAATGCATCCTGAGGAGTCCACTCCGTTTTCTATCAAGTTGCAGCCCCCACCAGCTGGGCGGAAGAATCGGGAGAGGGTAGAGAGCAGCGAGGAGTCCACACCTATTGCTGCACCCACCATGGCTCCTATCCCCCCACGAATTAAGGTGGAGCCAACAGCTGAGAAGGATCCCGAGAGCCTCAGGCAGTCAGCCAGGGAGAAGGAGGAGCACCCTCGAGAAGAGGGCACTATGCCAGGCAGGACCACAGAAGAAGAGAAAGGTGCCGTCTTTGCTCGCCCTGCTGCCCCTCCCACCTGGCCCCCTGGCCCCACTGGCACCATGAGCGAAGAACCCCTAGAGGTGACTGAAGACAGTGAGGACAGGTCTGGCAAAGAGCCCAGTGCACCTGAGAAGAAAGAAGACGCCTTGATGCCCCCCAAACTTCGGTTAAAGCGGCGCTGGAATGATGACCCTGAAGCCCGGGAGCTGAGTAAGAAGGGCAAGTTCCTCTGGAACGGGTCAGGACCCCGGGGCTTGGCAACAGCAGCTGCAGATGCGTAGAACTGCAAGTGGGCTGGGAGCTGTTTATATTATAATCAGATACATACATGTATTTATGTAGCAAGATCTGGGGGGAGGGGGGCGGGAGTTAGGCTGGTTTGATCATTCTGGGGCATAGACTCGTACTTTTCTGTTGGGGATGGAATGGGTGTCTTCTGTTGTAAATTGGGTCAGATGTGAACACACTTTTTTTTCCTGGTGAGCAGTAGGACACAGAGGGTATATGAACTGAAAGGGGAAGGAGCCTGTTTTCCGTTTGAGGCTTACGCTTCCTGACACGGAAACTCCTAAAGGGCCCAGGTACTTTTTGGTCCTGTGGTAGTTCAGGTTCCAGACTTCTTTCTTTTCTTTTGTATTTATATATGAAAAGCCATTAATGAGTTTATTTTGCTCTGAGAGAGATACTTAAAAGGGAAAGGTCATGGCTGGGAGTTGTGCAGTGAGAGACCATTAATGCTAAGCATTTTGTCTGAAATGTTACTTTATAATTATTTCAAGGGAGGAATAAGAAAATTTCAGTCTTAAGGGTGGGGAGGGATGTTCAGATATCAGTCTGTCTTTTTTCCTTGTTCTCTCTCTCTTTTCTCTTCTTGTTGTTTGCCATTTCTCTTTTCCTTTTTATAAAACTGTTTTCAGGACACATGAGTATACTGCCAGTTAGAGTGGAGCTGAGGCGCAGGAGCTGGCCACCTCTCAGGGGCAGGGTGGAGGCAGGAAACCTTGCTACGAGCTCCTTGGACTTTTTACCTACTTCACCCATTAAGAAGCCATGAGGAGTTGCAAACTCTTGTTCAGGGAAGAAAGAAGAGGGCAGGAGGAAGTAACCCAATGCCTTTAAAAACAAAACAATGAAAAACATGATCCTCATTGTTCTTTTCCATTGTGGGTTTGGGAAACCAAACCAAAGTGTGACTGTGAGCAAGTTCACTGAGAAGGCATGACAGCATTGCTGAAGATGTCTTTCCATTGTGTCTGGTCCTCTTATCATTTTTTGAAGTCGAGCCTTAACTATGAACATACTTCAAGAGATACGGGTCTGTCAACATAAACCTGTAAAGGGCATGGACAGCTTTTCAGATAATCCAGGAATGTTGAGACATGCTTAAATTCCTAGCTGATATTTAGTCATTCCTCTTGATGTTGTTGGAATGGGTAGCTTAAAGGCAGGATTGTGGGAGCTAAGGGCAGATGGTACCTGGAAACACAGAAAGTAGCTGGGGGAACAAGCGGATGTTTGTTAAGAGCAAAGGAAAAGGTAGAAAGAAGACAGAAGACAGCCAGAGGCCACAAGGCCTGGTGTGAATGAAAGTTGGTGTCTGTCCTATGATGGTGCCATTCTTGGCCATCCCATTTACCCAGATTGTTCTGAGTCTCCTGATCAACTATCTTTCTTGAGACTCCAGTTTACAGACAGGAATTATCTCTGTGGGAAAGTCTTTTCCAACAACTTCAAAGGAATGGGAAAGTATTGATCTTATGTAAAGCAAAAAGACTAGGGCTGGGATGTGGCTCTCTAGTACAGCACTTGCCTAGCGTGCACGGGGCCCTGGGTTTGATCCCTAGCACCAAAATAAGAAGAAAAGAAAAAACTAGGGGCAGAGAGAAAGAAACAGCAGCCAACCTTCTGTGTGTGTGCACATGTACCTCAGTGTACATGGACATAAACTCCTGACTGTGGCTCAGATCCACCTAGCAGCCAAGCAGAGGGAGAGAATCAATGGCATGTCTATTGAGGGTAAGGAGTGGTGTCTAGGAATTGGAGAAAATCCTGACTTCCCCTTGGCCTGAGAGACTTTACTAGGGAAGCTTTGAGAGTTGTCTTTTAACAGTGGGATGCTTTCCCTTTTTAAAACTGGAGTGTGTGCACAAGACAGGGACTCAGGAAAGGTTAGAGCAGGTGAGAGATACATGAGATGGCCTGGGATGACTTGAGTCTGGCGTGCTATTTCTTGGCAACCGAACTTGATCCAAATTCCATGAGTGACTCATCTTTGCCCAGGAAAGGAACTGAGAGAGTGGTCCCTAACAACTCAGGCTTTGGTCAGGCTGCAAATGGCTCCCCAGTCAGGCTGCCTTTGGTGGTTGTGTTTTTGTCAGCTTCCTTCTCCTCCTCGACTTACCTCTGAATCAGAAAGCAGGTGGATGAGGGCTCTCTGCTTGGCATTGCCCGATCTAACCAGGGAGGCGCTGGCCACCCACTGTCCACTACAGGGGAGGGCCAGCAGGTGTCGGTATGAACTCAGGAATAGAAACACGAGGCCTTTAAAATAAGAGAGGGGAAAAAAAATCAATGATGCATACCTGTAACCCCCTAGAACCCAAGTGCCAGAATTAATTCCTAGATGCTGCTTCTGTTTGAACAAAAAGTCACTGCTTTTACACTTGAAAAATTATACTCAAAATGTTCAACTCCATGAAAAATGTTTTTTGGCTTTAAGAAGTTGTTTGGTGTTTAACTGTTTTCTTTGATTGCCATTCCACCAGTAACTGTTGATTGATTTGCACTGCACACTGGGGTTGAGGGTGGGGGGAGGGTCCTTATATAGAGCCGAACTTGGGCTTGCTCAGGAAGTGGACCAGGGAATGTGGAGATTGTTGATATTTCCTGGGGCAAAGGAGTGAGAGTTTTTTTCTCCTCCCCAGCCCACTCCTAGCAGCACCTGTCACACGCCTGGTACAAAACCAGGCCTTTCTCTTCCATGAGCATCTATCTCATCACTGTCCGACAGCAGGTGGAAGAAAGGGGGACAAAAGCCAGACCTACTTCGTCTCTCCCCTGTTTTTTCCAAGTTTTGCTGTGCCAAATGTTTAAAACTACAAACGTAAATCTATTGAAATTTCATTAAGAACTTATTCATGTAAACAAATTGCTTTTGTAGCTATAGAAAACAGTAGAGATCTCTTAAGGGCATCCGGCCTTGCTGAGCTCACCTTTTTTAACCTGAAGAATGGGTCGGGGTGAAATATAAACCATTCACCAAGTCCCTCCACCCTAATTATCCAGCTGCGCTGCATTAAACCCAGCTCATTAACATAAGGAATTACTGCACCCTAGTGACCCAAGGGCCAAGAAACTTTCAGAAGCATTAAAAGAATAGTTGAAGTATATAACTTCTCACCAAGTGGTTAGAGTCAGTAGGCTGTTTATCTCTTGTCGTTTATTTATTCCATAATTACATTTGTGCTTTTTGTTTTGTAAACAGTAATGGAACATACATATTTCTGTGTTTTGTAAGAAAACCTTGATGCAGTCTTTCAGGAACTGTTCCATTTTTAGTTTCTTCTTGGGGGTGGGGGAGAAGTTACCAGTTAATTTGTTTGAAATATTTAGGCATTCTTTGAGTTATAAAATTGTGATGCAGGGATTTGTGGATGAGACATTCACGTGTGAAAGATGACTTCACTAGTTATCCGCTTAAGCAGAATAAAATGTGTATATGTACATAAAATGTAAGTAATCTTAACTCCATTGTGCAGTGCCTTTTAGATGTTCCGCTTTCTATAAAGTCTTCAAATTTTTGCATATATATTATATATATATGATGTAATGTTATAGAAATATATGTATAATATACATATTTTTTTTCCAGGGGTATCTGATAGCTCTGTATTTTGTTATGGAAGTTGAAAGAAAAAAGTATTTTACCTCAGAAATTAAAAGTAAAATAAAAAAAAAAAGTACTTTTAAGTAATGTTTGCAGAGTGTTGATTTTGTTGTTCATCATACTCTGTGGTCATGCCAGAGGATTTGCAAAGTTTGTGCCAGCTCGCCCAGACCACACTTTTTTATTCTATTGCATGTGAACCAACATAATGAGGAGGACTCTTCACCATTATGGAGCTTGTCATTTTCCCTGAGCGAGCAGCTGCTGCCTGATAAAGGAAACTGAAGCCAGGGGCACTGAGGGAAATTTCTATCTTTTGAGATTGTTTTTAGGATTTATTCAGAGTATGTGGCAAAGGCAGGTACAAAAGGCCACATGCTGCATGATGACATTTATATGAAATTTCTAGGAGAGGCAAATCCAGAAGGACCAAATGGATTAGTGGTGGTCAGGGTCACGTTTTCTTTTGGGGGGTACTGAAAACATTCTGGACTTAAATAGAAATGGTAGTTATATAATTTGAATGTAACAAAACACTGAGCTAAAATCACTCTGAAAGGGTGAATGTTATGGTATGTGGATCTCTATAAACATGGTTGGGTTTTCTTGTTTTTAAGTACATGACATGCCTGTACCAGGGAAACTTAGTATTTCCCAGTAGAGGACAAGAGTCCAGAGGAGAAGAAGGGAGTCTTGGTGGCTTTTGAATATCACATAACATTTCAAGGGAAAATGTGCCAACAGTAATCTCATTTTACCCATAGGAGATAGGCAAAGTGACTTTGTGGTTCCCAATATGCCAGGTATTAGACTGGACTTCTACTAAAGAATAGGAGTTCAGGAAGGGTGTGATCGAATTGTAAGGTGTGTGGGTGAAGAGGCAAATGGATCAGGAGGGATCTTAGGAAAAGGTTCCACACGTTTGCACTTTTTTCTGTTTTACAAGAGTTTGGGCCAGGCCAATGAAGCATGCGTGCATGGAAGGCCATAACTCTGAGAAACTACTCTTCAGAGTAACAATCTGCTCAGGGCCCATTACATGTGGGAGTGGGGGGAACAAAGTGACAGGCTCCCTGGTGGACTGCCTTCAGTAACAGGTCAGGAAGCTGAAATGGGTTTGGATAAGTCCCTTTTGCTTCTCTCTGTCATTGTCAAAGCAGAGAAAGGCTTGTCTTAGGAACATGCTTGGACACACTTTTGAAATCTGGATTCCAAGCAATGGGCTCTGCCAGCCTAAGTTGACCATTCAGTGCTCAGAATTAGAGGGTTAGTACTGGAATTTCTAACAAAGAAGAGGGAGTGAGGAAAGAGACAGGGCCTGGGAGGTGAGGACACTGGGGTCGGGGGCAAGAGTGGGAGCGCTGAGAAGGAGGAGGGAGAAAGAAGCCTGCCAGCCCTTAGTAGTGAGTTGGTAGGTAATAAAGCCTTCCATGGCTCCCAATAGCTTTTTCTGATGCAGTCTCGTATAACTTGGAAGGTCTCTCCTAACCTGGCCCTTGCAGTCTCATCCTTCACTACAGAGGCCTGCCCACGCTTCTCTACCCTACCCAAAGCCTTAGCTACAACCATAACGGCCAAGGCATTCAGAGCACTTACTATGTGCCAGTGTTTTTTGTTGTTTGGGTTTTTTCTTAGATGTTGATAGACCTTTATTTTATTCACTTATTTATATGTGGTGCTGAGGATGGAACCCAGTGCCTCACACATGCTAGGCAAGTGCTCTACCACTAAGCCACAACCCCAGCACTGTGCCAGTATTTTTAAGGTGTGCTTAGTTGTATGAACTCAGTCCTAACGACAACCCTCTGAGGTAGGTGCTGATCATCCCTGCTTTATTGAGGGGAACCTGAGTCTAAGAAAAGTGAACTGGTGTGACCCAGGTGCCCAGTATCTGTGTTTCTAACCACACTGCTACAAAGCCTCAGCCATGCTGGACCACTGGTGGGGTCTGTCCCACCCTAGCTTAACACTCCTCTACTTCTGATCAATTGTATCTTCTCCAGAATTCAACTCATATGTCACCGCCTTCAAAGTCCTTTTCCTGGCAGGACAGGGACACTCTGTGTCCTATTGCAGCCCTTTCCACACCTCTTGTCATTGCTTACTGGTCTGGCTTCTTACCCAACAGTCACAAAGCCAAGGGCCAGCACAGGGCTCAGTTCATCTCCCTTTCTCCACTGCCTGCCACATTGCCTAGAGTTGAAGGATGCTTGATAAATGTACGAAAACATAGGAAGGATGCCTAAATACTGGAGCGGAAAATACAGGTTTGGCACATGAGGACAGGCAAAGGGATAAGGGGAGAGTGATATGGGGATGGTCTAACTTGCAGGCCCCAGTGTAGGGCCACCTAAGAAGCTGAGCCTTGTGGGGGAGGAAGGGGTCTCTCTGAGCACAGCCTTCTCCCACCCTTCCCCTACTCCTGCAATTACTTCTCGTCTCCAGGCACTCTCCTTCCCCTTTGCAACTGAAGTCCCTTCCTCCTTCAAACTTGCCTCTCCTCAAGCAATACACAGGACATGTTTGTTGAGTTTATATTTACTCAAGAAAAATATGGGCAAGAAAAATAGAAATTGAAATCATAGAAAGCCCTGGCCCTGGGGATGCTCCCTGTCTCCCAGTTTCCAAGACACTTAGAGTTCTGAACAGTCCCACCAGAGCTTTTCCCTTCCAGTGCCCCCTCTAGGATTCAGACTCTTAGCTCCAGCTTCACACTTCTACCCCTTCTCCTGAAAAAAAAAAAAAAAAAAAAAAAAAAAAAAGTGGGCAGGATCCCCCAGGAAAGCCTATGATCTCAGACAAGCCCCTCCTGTCAGGTTCTGGTTTCCCCGCCTTCTGTTGACTCCCTGAGAAAGATCAGGAGATAATTACTCCCAGGTTCCACCCCTGCCAGTGTACTGACTCCAAGACCTTGGGCAATTTAAGGAACTTCTCTGTGCTTCAATTTCCCTATTTGATAGGGTTATTGTGATGATTAAATGAATGCACATAAAGCAGTATTTCAAATCCTTCTTTAATGGATGGGGCCAAGATGCTTATGTGAGATCCCACGCTATCATCATGGTTCCTGTCCTCTCCGTGACTCCATCCATGTCTTGCACAATTTTTTACTGCCCTCTCAAGAGGAGGTAGATATTACTAGAGCTGTTTTACAAAAGCGAGGCCCAGAGAGGGTGACAACCCAGAGATTCCAACCAAGGCCTCCTGACTCCAGATGGCAAATTTTCCTCACCGAAGACATGCTTTCCTCTCGGGTCTGATTCTGACCCAAGAATCAGACATACAAAATGGGGGTTGAGGGGAGGCCAACCTGAAGTGTTTTCCCAGGTGTCATGCCACAATGTGGAGACCTTGGCAAGAACCAAGCAGAAGCGGGAAGCAAGCACCTGTGGGGGAGCCCTTAGCTCTGGTCCAACAGGCTCCAAAGGCTGGGCTGCATGAGAAAGATCAAAGATCAAAGCATTCCCAGAAAGCAGATGAGCTTCCCTCAGGCCAGCCACCCCACCCTGGCTGAGGCTGTGGGGGGCAGGATCGATGGGAGGTGGAGGGGAGCCCTACCCTGTTATCTGTTATCTCCCTCCCAGATCCAGGATCTGTGGATCAGGTTTGGCAGACAATGGAGAGGGAGCCATAACTCCAGAGAATGCAGCCCCAATAAGGAGACGCAAAGGTCTGAGGCTAAGCAGTAACAGGTCTCTGTTCCTCATCCACCTTCAGCCCCAAAGACTAGTCTAGAAGAGTGGGCAAGGTCCATGAAGGAGGAAGTATCTCCCCTAGAGTCCTGCAGGGCATCACTAGGAAAGGGAGAGCAAGAGGATTCTCTGCAGGGGAAGAGGTCAACCTTGGCCAGATTCTAGCTGCAGGAGAGGGACCCTTTGTTCCAGTGTGTCATCAAGACTTCTGACTTGGTATGGTGGCACATGCCTGTAATTCCAGTAACTCGGGAGGTGAGGCAGGAGTACTGCTAAGTTAGCAACTTGGCAAGAACTTGTCTCAAAAAATTAAAAGCTCTGGGGATGTAGCTCAGTGATACAGTGCTCCTTGGCTGAATTCCCTGGTACCCCCACCTGCAAAAAAAGACCATCTTCTGCTTTTTCCCAGGAATCCTGGAGAGAAGCACAAACAGGTGAGGGGAGAGGGGGCCCAGTCACAATCCCGAAAGTGTTTTGAGATTTACATATCTTCTTTGTATTACTTCTGCCTCCTTAGTAACCAACTTGGCAAGGAAAGGGAGGGGGAAATAAGTATGGAGTTGTCCATCTAGCTACAGAACATTACAGACAGAGGAAGCTTGTTCATATTTTCCCATTCGTGGCCCAGCTGAAAGAAATCTTCATCTGCCCCTCTGCTGACCAGTCTCTCCTACTCCCATGCTAAAAAGAAAAAGAATTTTTGTAGCTTCTTCTCACATAACTTGCATTAACTTCCTTGATTCACACGTCATCCTCTGCAGAAGGTGCTATTATTATCCCCATTTTGCAGATGAAGAAAACAGAGGTCAGTGAAGTTAAGTGAATTGCCCAAGGTCAACACAGTGAGAAACCCAGTCAGAACTCACCCTGAGCTTCTGATTCCAAAGTCCATGTTTTTCCTCAAATACCTCCCTGCCTCTCTGGTGACGCATATGGCCTGGAAAGGAAGGGTGGAGATTCAGTTGCTTTTAAAGAGACCCCAGATTTCTCAAAGGGAAACTTGTGGGTTCGTTGCCAGTTTGAGCTCCCTTGGAACAACCTCAGGGCCAGAGAAGAACAGACATCCATTCAGTCAGCTGGTCATGAAACAGACATTGACTGATGTGGACCATGTACTGGGAGACCCTGTTGTTCAAGGGCTCAGTTTTATGGGGAACAAACTGACATAATGAACTGAAATACAAGGTGACAATAGCTGCACTTTTATTCAACCAGGCCCTGCCTTGTAATTACAAAGTCAAATGAACATTCTTGACTAGTCAGGCACTTCCAGCGCAGCAGACAGGGCAAACCAGGAGGCTCTGACTCCTGACTCCCAGTCCGGTGCTTCCTTTTTTTTGTCCTGGGGATTGAACCCAGGGGCACTTAACCACTGAGCCACTTCCCCAGCCCTTTGTTAATATCTTATCTAGAGACAGGGTCTCACTGAGTTGCTAAGTGCCTTGCTAAATTGCTGAGGCTGGCTTTGAACTCATGATCCTCCTGCCTTGGCCTCAGGATCCGCTGGGATTATAGGCGTGCGCCATTTCACCCAGCCCAGTGCTCTTTCCACAGTGCCATTCCTTCTTTCTATCCCCAAGGAGGCTGTAACTTTTCAGGGTGCCATAGAATTTTCAGTGTTAGCCAGGCAGTGGCACACATCTGAAGTCCCAGCGACTAGGGAGGTTAAGGCAGGAGGATGGCAAGTTTGAGACCAGCCTGGGCAGTTCAACAAGTCCCATTTCAAAATAAAAACAGGGCTGAGGCTGTAGCTTAGTGGTAGAGTGCCTTTGGGTTCAATTCCCAGTACAGAAAAGAACTGTCAATGCTGACTTGGGCCTTGGGCCTGCAGGAACTCAGGGTTTCCCACACACCTGAGGAAGTTCTCCTCAGTTGCTCCCTTCTAAAAAAAAAATACAACCCTCAGGTCATCTCCAACATGCAGGCAGTGCCCAGATGGACTATGCCCTTCACCCTGGCACCAGCACCTCATGGCCACCTCTGGATCAGCAGGAATCAGGAGCCTCCTCCCACCTCTCTGTCCTCAGACCTCAGGTTAGCCAGTGCTCACATTGACCAGTGCACCATAAATGGAATAATTGTTGTATTATCAATTAGAGAGGGACATGTGGGGTGCAGCTCCCCCTCCAGTAAGTCCTGTCTGATAGGAGCAGACTAGATCCCTGCAAACCTAGTTCTTGCTACCCAGCTGGGTTGAGCTGTACCCCTAGTATGATGGACATGGGGGACTCAAGGGGCGGAGGATCAACCCAGAAGGGTGGTTGAGAGTAGGATCAGTCTGCAAAGAAAGGAGAGAGAGTGAGTGGGGTAGAAGAGGTGGACAGGAAGACTGGGTGGGGTGGCCCCATAAGCACAGGTTGGGGCCTGGCAGGGACAGGAGGGATACTTTTCGGGGCCAGAGTGCACAGGCTGAAGTGGGAGGCAGACTCTGAGATGTATCCCCAAGGGAGGGGTGTGAGCAGTTGGAGGGGGAGCTGGGTGGCAGGGGAGCAGGGCTGAGCAGGGAGCACCCCCCCAGCCTCCTGCCCATGGTATTGATCTGCTAGATTACTCAATTTCACCCGTATTGATCAGGTAATTGCTTTATCTCGGTTCTCATTTGAGCTCTGCATTCTTCTGGTTTCCCCTTCTCTCTCCCTCTTGTTTTTTCCTGTCAACCCGACACAGGCCTCCTTAACACAGAATCTGTATATAAAGTTTGGTTAGACTGCCCTGGGTGTTTGGGGCAGAGGAAGGGATGGAATGGAGGGAGAGGGCCACTAACCTTAACTGGGAGCCTCTGAATTCTCCTCTTCTGAGAAATCCTTCCTGGCTCCAGGTGGTGGAAATGCCCGCCCATTCCAGATTCTCAAAGGTAAAAAATAAATAAATAAAAGGAGGGGTACAAAAGCCTCTGGGTGACCCCAAACTCCAGAGATCTAGAGCCTCTGCCTCAGTCTGCCTCTGCGCACCATCTCACCCATCCTGCTTCCTGCTGCAAGCCTTGGGTCCCCCAGTTCCTACACCAGGCTCTGGATGTCCCTCCTTTTTTTGTTTTTTTTGTTTTTTTTTTTTTGGGTTTTTATTTTTGTTTTTCCTCCCTCCTTCCTTCCTTCCTTTCCACCCTTCCTTCCTTCCTTCCTTCCCTCTTTCTTACCAGGGATTAAATCCAGGAGTACTTAACCACTGACCACATCCCCAGCCCTTTCTTGTTTGAGACAGGGTCTCACTGAGTTGCTCAGGGCCTCACTAAGTTGCTGAGACTGGCTTTGAATTTGCGATCCTCCTGCCTCATCCTCCTGAGCCCTTGGGATTACAGGCATACACCACTGCTCCTGGCCTGGATGTCCCTCTTTTAGGCCTTCAGAGTCTTGCGATGCTTCCTCTTACTGCTCTTTTCAGTGCAAGGCCAGTTGGCCTGCTCTAGCTCCTTGTATGTGTGTCCTTCCTGCCCACCTTCCTCATGTTCCCCCTTTCCTGCCACTCCTCACAAGTCCTAGTGGCTGAATTCTCACCCCTGGTGCTGAGGCAGCACACCTGGGCTCCAGGTAGAGAAATGGGAACTAAGGAAGGAGACTCAGCCCCTCCCAAGACAGCCCCCAGTTCAAAGGAACCCCTAATCTGAGAAGTAACAGCTCCTGGCTCCCTGAAGCCCCCAGCGTGAGGGAAAAGACTCATCTGAGGATCACACAAAACAAGAACCTCACACAAACGACAAAAAAGATGCCAGTCACAGTGGTGTGTGCTTATAAACCCAGTGACTCAGGAGGCTAAGGCAGGAAGATGGCAAGTTTGAGGCCAGCCTCAGCAACTTAGTGAGACTGTGTCTCAAAATATATTTTTTTTTTTTTAAAGGGCTAGCACTGGGGTAAAGCACCTTCAAGTTCCATCTGCAGTACCCAGGCAAACAAAAGACAAACAGCCCAAGCCCAAAGGGAAAGTGAGCAGCAGGGATCCTGGACATCTTCAAGATCCACTTTCCATCTTCAAGAGCTCAGCCCTGGGAGAGCTCACTGTCCATAGCTCTGAAGGCTAGAGGATACATTCTGAAATGGTAATTCCCAGAGAGAACCACCCTGACACCAGGATAACCAGGGCCCAGCCCAGGTGGGGTGAAGAGCACATACCCACCGAGAGCCATGACCTTCCTTCTAGCCCACACTCTGGGACCCTGGTACCCTATCATCCCCTGCCCAAACAAAGGGGTCCCTGCCAAGCTGAGCCACAAGAGTGGCTGTCAGTCTGTACTCTCGCCCCAGCATCTGCAAATGTCAAGAGTAGGCCAGGATGCAAAGATTTTTAGCATTGGAGCTCTATTTTCTTTTCTTTTTCCCCCACTCCCCCTGTACTGGGGATGAACCCAGTGAAGATTTACCACTGAGCCACATTCCCCAGTCCTGTCTAGTTTTTGAGACACTAAGTTGCCCAGGCTGGCCTCAAACTTGTGATTCTCCTGCCTCAGCCTCCCAAGTAGCTGGGATTACAGATGCAGGCCACTGAGCCTGGCCTCCTCTAGGGGAGGCACACTCCAGGAGATTATAACCCAGCTCTCCCTTCCCAACGCCTCCTGACCCGCCCCAACCCTATGCTCATTACCCAGGAGCATCCAGGCTTGGCCCTGTCTCCCTTAAGGAATGGAGTCTACCAGGTGAGAGAGGGAAGGACCTAAAGCCAGCATCACACAGTTGGTACTAAAGGAGTCCCCATCCTGAAAGGAGGCATAGGGTGAGCAGGAGAGTGACAGCCCCTTCTGCATCCTCTATGTGCGTGCACCCATCAGTCATGAGCAAACAGGCATCATCTCTCTCTACCCTTGTTCCCAACAGGACCCAGCAGAAGTCTCTAGGATTTTCCAGAACAGAGAACAAACCATTCCTTTTTCTTTCTGTATTAGCTTCCAGAGTCCTCCCTCCGTGCTCTAGGTGAATTCCTCCTCTAATTTAACTGGCATCCCTCCTGCTGCTCCCTTGGTCTGACCCGATCCCCAGGTCCTCTTCCATTCAAATGCCTTGACCTTTCCATCTTCTTCAACTCCCCTCCCCATCTTTTTCCATCATTTCTTCCCTGACGCTTAGACTGCCTGTTCACTTTGGCCCTTGTGTCCAGGCCAGGAAGCAGCACGTCCAACTGTCCCATTTTCCTGAGACTGTCCCAATTTTAGTACTGAAAATTCTGCATCTGGGGAATCTCTCAGTTCCAGCAAACAGAACCATGGAGCACCCTACCTGTGAGGTAGGACACCACGGGCCAGGTCTGGGCAGGGTTTGTATTAAGAAGCCAGCAGCGCTCTCTCACGTGAAGAGGGAGACAAGGTCAGGCACAATCACACACACAGACACACCCACAAGCACTCTCCCAAAAAAAGCACAGCCCACACACCCAGAGCAGACACCCACAGAAACGTGGACCCTCACACTCACATTCACACCTAGGCTCACACACCCACGTCCCCAGAGATAGGTACACGTGGACAGATAGGCACACACAGTATGCTAACATCACGCGCTGGCACTGGAAACACAAAAACTGACACAAACTCCTACACAGAAAAACAGTCACAGGCACAGAAAAATGTGCACTGGCTTCACGAATCCAGAGATGATCAGATGCACACCTACAAGCGGAGACAGACACACATTCAGACACCCACACAGAGACACAAACACAGCAATGTTATCCTAAAGGCCAGGAGGACAAAGATGCTTTCTCCCGCACCCAGGTGTGAGTTGGTCAAAACTCCAGGGCTTTTCCCTGTTGCGACTTGGGACTTGAAAACACCCTTAGTGTTTGGGGAGAGGACAAAGGGTTGAAGATCTCAGACCACAGGCAGCAGACTCTGGTCGCTGGCTTCAGAGAGCCAGAGGGGAGACCCTCCACCCACCCTGCTGGTTGCTCCTCCCACACACGGGGCGACTACCCAGGTGCCGGTGCCTGGGACTGTCCTGAGAGCGGCCTCCCAGGAGAGGCGGTCGGGGCGGGAGGCCCTCGCTCCCAGTCGTGGGTCGGGTGGGCGGGGGTGGAGAAGTGTGAGCGAAATGGGTTTATTACTAGGAGTCTGTTGCCTCGATTGGTATCGATCCCCGCATGTCACCTTCCATTGCCGCTAATGGGACATGAAGAGTCTCCACCGACACCACAGCCACGGGCTCCACAAGCACATAGCCTCCCCTCCCCCAGCCACCCCCGACCTGCTTCCGGAGGCGGCATTCCAGGGCGGCCTTGGCCATGGCTGCGCATCCTCCCCATCCTCCTCCTCTCTGGGTGGCCTCCTCAACTCCTTCTCCCTGTTCTTTGTCTCAAGTTAGATTTCCTCTTCCTCCCAATGTTTGCCTGGCACCTCCTTCCCATTTTCCCCTCAGGCCACCTAATGACCTTATTCCTCTATTCAGGAGCACCCCTTCTGCCTGTCCCTCTGAATCCAGTAGGGCCATCTCCACTCCCCTCCTCACTCCAAAGGGGAAGCATTGCATCAAGTCCCATCCTGTCTTGGATACAAGGGTCGCTTTTTGTCTAGCAGCTGGTGAGGAGTGGTCTTTTGGTCAGGCCCAGTGATATACAGCTGTAATCCCAGGAATTCAGGAGGCTGAGGCAGGAGGATCAGAAGTTTGAGGCCAGATTCATCAACTTAGTGAGGCCCTATCTCAACATGAAAAATAAAAAGGGTTGGGGATGTAGCTCAGTGGCAAAGTGCCCCTGGGTTCAATTCCCAGTACAGCAAAAAAAAAAAAAAAAAAAAAAAATTAAATAAATAAACAGGTCTTCTGTCACAATTGGACTGGCCAGACAGGCCTTCCTGGAACCAGTCAGGTCCCCAAAACTGGTTGCCATGACCCCTGGCCAGCTAGAGAAGGAGAGATGAGCCTCGTTTTCCTGGTTCCTTTCTATTCTATATACCTCAGGGGAAAAGATGGCATCACCACTCATCTCTACCCACCCCCCATGCAGCCCTCCCTAAGACCTGAGTCCACCCTAAACTTCAAGTCCTACCGCGTGTGTACAGAGGATTCAATGTCCAGTTTCGTTTTTTAGTTGCATGGGGGGCAGGCAGGGTCTCACTAAGTTGCTGAGGCTGGCCTTGAACTTGCCCTCTTCCTGCCTCAGCCTCCTGAGTCTCTGGGATTACAGGTGTTTGCTCCCATGCCCTTCGGGTCCTGCCCATTTTAATGTCGGCCACTATAAGTGAATCCTGAGAGGACCCATTCAGGGTGGTGAGGCCTCCATGCAAAGCCAGTAAGCTCCAACTAGCCTCTCCTGCTCTTCCCTCAAGTATGGGAAAAGTCACTAACTGGATACTAGCGAGGCTCAAATAGAGCACGCTTTGGTTTCTCCTGTGAAAAGCCCTCTGCTTGCCTTGGCCTCTTGTTTCCTAAGCCCTGGGGACCATAGCAGAGCTGATAAGAAGAGGCTGTTCCCAATCTTCTGGTCCCTCCTTGACCCAAGTGGGTGCTGGAAAACATCCCCAAAGTAGTGAAGACTGGCTGCTGCTCGGACAAAAATGGGGTCTCCATTGCCGCCTCTCTTGGCCTGATCCCATTCTTGTGCTACTGTGTTAGAGCAGTTAAGGAACCTTCACTGGGGCAGATAGTGGGAATGAGGTCAAGTTTTGTTCATTTGTTTTGTCCTGTTTTTGCAGTACCAACTTGCAATCCTCCTGCCTCTGCCTCCCACGTTGCTGGGATTATAGCATGAACCACCATGCCTGGCTTCACTGGGGTTTTGAAGGCAGTTTGAGTCTGCCCGTGCTGAGCTGAATTGGCTGGGGCATAGGAGCTGTCTGAGGCTAGGGGACCTTCTGGTTTCCTTACTTAGAGATGGTGGTGGGCACCCTGTAAGTTGGGGAGCACACAGAGCTGCTTCTCATTTGGAAGGGGTCTGTAGATCCCATCCCCCACCACCCCAGGGGTGCTAGGGCATTTGCTATTTATTTATTTATTTATTTATTATTCTTTTATTTATTGTCTTTTGCAGTGCTGGGGATCAAACCCAGGACTTTGTGCATGATAGTCAAGTGCTTTACCACTGAGCCACATCCACAGCTTTTTGCTTTTATTTTGTTTTGCTTTTGGTATCCAGAATTGAACCTAGAGGGGCTTTACCACTAAGCCACAGCCCTTTTTACTTTTTATTTTGAGACAGGGTCTCGCTAAGTTGCTTAGGGCTTCACTTAGTTGCTGAGGCTGGCTTTGAACTTGTGATCCTCCTTTCTCAGCCTCCACAGTTGCTGGGATTACAGACACAAACCACCATGCCTGGCAATTTTGCTTTTATCTTATAGAAGAAACAGAAGGTTAGCTGGCCATCCCAATGTCTGAGCCAAGTGTCTGACTTCCTCATCTCACACCCAGCTTAGTCAACAAGCGCCAGTAACTGAAGTGTGAGTTGGGCCTCTGGGAAGACTAACAGCTTTTGTCAGGTTTCCCTGAAAGATAAGAGGAAGTAGGTCGGACCATGTGTAGCCCCAGAAAGAAGGTGAAAGCTCTAGCCAGAAGCAGTTCCTCTCCTCCTCCCAGGACTCAGAGGGAGTCACACAAGGGACTCCATGGAGCCAGGAGGGTGGCAGGAGGTGGGACAGCAGAGCCAGAGCCTTCTTATCTGGAGGTCTTTCTGAATATGGTGCTCCCAAGAAAGCCTGGAGGTAGGAGGTGTTCTGGAGGACCCCAGGGAGACCAGGGCCTACAGACCCCTCCTGTCAATAGACCCTCTCAACCAAGGGGCCCTTCATGAAGAGGAGGGAGAGCACAATTCTTCCTGAGTCTTCCCTAACCCTGGCACCCTCCTGCTCCTAACCCAATGGTCCTGAAACTCTTTTTTTTTTTTTTTTTTTTTTTTTTTTGGTTCCAAGGACTGAACCCAGGGGCACTTAACTACTGAGCCACATCCCCAGCCCTTTTATTTTTTTTTATATAGAGGCAGGGTCTCACTAGGTTGCTTACAGCCTCGCTAAATTGCTGAGGCTGGCTTCGAACCTGCAATCCTCCTGCCTTAGCTTCCCGAGTCACTGGAAGGCTGGGCACCTTGGCAACAGCTCTGAAACTCTTAAATGAACAAGATGGAACAGAATGACAGTGAGCAAGTGGCAGGACAAGCTCCCCAGATGAGGAAATACCAAGGCACCTAAGAGAAGCACCTGGATACTGCAATCTGGCCTCTCATCTTGGATTCTCTTGCTGCACTTGGCTTTCCTCTGTGGAAACCAGGTCTGCCTAGTCCTTGCTAACATCCCCTCTCCCTGCATCCAGCTCCCTGGCACTGTGTTCCGTGCCAACCCTCCATTTGCAGCCCCTTTCCTCTTTGCCCACAGAGCCCCAGCCCCCACACCCCCCTGCCGCAAGGACCCTCTCCGTGGCCCCCAGCTTCTGTCTCTTCCATCAATCAGCCTCTCTCTCACCTTTCCATCATGTTAGCTTCGGTTGATTTAACCAGAAAACAACCCCCAGAATTTAATTCCATGGCCCTCCATTCCCATCTCGATCAGCTCAGGGCTGGGAGGGGCTGTGTAATGAGGCAGGAGGGGGGAGCCCTGGGAAACTTGGCCTCTCAGAGTCAGGGCGAAAAAAAAGAAAATCATATTGATTCCCCCAATGACATCCATCAATCTTCTCCTCCCTGCTAGTGGTTGGAAGATTGGACAGAGGCCTGGCAGGCTCCAGGGTGACTTGGTCCCCAGGACTTTAAAGAGAGAGGCTCTGTCTTTGGCATCCACCCTCCTCCAGCTACTCCCGAAAAACCTGTCCTGAGTTCAGTTACTTAAGTCCTCCATTCCCTGTCCAGGATATCCCGGAATCCTACCCCTTATCTTGCTCTTTAGCAGACTATCTGATGCCCCTGTAGCCACATTTTCCTAGCTGGCTTATCCCTTAGTTGGAAGTTCTTCCTGCTGTCTAACTTCAAGTTGAATTAATAAGAAAAATGAAAGCATACCTAGCGTGGTGACACACACCTGTAATCCCAGCAACTCAACAGGCTGAGGCAGGAGGATGGCAAGTTCGAGGCCAGCCAGCCCCAGCAATTTTAGCAAAACAAAAATTTAAAAAGGGTTGGTGTGTAGCTTAGTGGAGGACTTGCCTAGCATGTGCAAGGCCCAGGATTCAATTCCCAGTACCACTAAGGAAAAAAAAAAAAAGAAAGAAAAAGGAAAATTATTTCCTAGAATGCTAAGAGAATAGACATAATAAGTGCATAAAAAATCCTCAGAAAAAGAGATTGAATAAACTGTTGGTATTATTTTGTTTAAAATAAGAATAAAAGTTATAAATTGTAAAGATCCAGAACCAGTATGGGAACAGAGCATAGGGTGTGGGACTCAGAGGGAGAAACAAGAATGTGGTGGGCTGAAGTCAGAGGTTGTGAAGGCTAATTGTTTTCCAGGTCTGGTCTCTATCTCCACAGAAAGCTCCATGAGAGAAGGGCTGACAGAGTGAAAGGTAGACAGCTGGAAGGACTTCCCAGTAGGTCGGTATCCTACAGAGTTGAAGAAGAGGTGTCTCCCTTACCAGTCTCCCTCTTGGTCAAACATTTTAGGAGCCATCTGCTCTGGATGCAAAGGATCCAGAGGAAGAGGCTCCTCCCACCCCACCCCCACAGGGGTGAGGGCACGTGGGAGGGGGCGCAGGACTGTGGTGCCGCTGGCCCCCGAAGGGTTAATGCTATTGTCTGAAAACCACAGCAGCTCCCCTGGGAGCTTGGAGATCCCGCTCTCATTTTAAGTAACCCTAACGCTTGTGATGAGCGAAGGGTCGTCGCTGGGCGAGGAGTGCGCCAGAAGGAGCTGGACTGAGCGCGGGGACTTGGCTGCTGCACCTCGGTAAGGGACTCTGTTAGGTCTGCGGCAAGGGACTGGCACAGAGGGACAGGCTCTTCCCTGCTCCCACCTCCTCCTCCACTGTGGAGCCAGTTGTGGGGCCACTGGGAAAGGGAAACGTCAGGAGGTCTGGAGTCACGTTGAAGCCCCCTGAGAGGAAGCAGGGATTTTCCCATCCAGGTGCAGGACAGTCACAGTGCCAGGTAGCACCTTGGCACCTGCAGGAGAATATCTTTAGGAGAGCAGATCCAGCAGGCTCTTCTTCCCAGATGGGGCACAGCTCTCTGGGACAGATCCAACTCCTGGTCCGAATGGTCGAGTTGGATTCTGGGGGCTGAATGAATGATGCTCTTGGCCATTTCCCTGCTCTGGTCTGTGCGCGACGGGACTCTGCGCCTCAGCATGCAGCGCTGCTACCCCAGTAACTGAGTCTGAAGAACAGGGCTGACAATCAGTTGGTGGTTTCTACTGGGCAGAGGGAAGCAGGTGAATCTGTGGACATCACAACGTGGGGACCTGAGAAGCAGGGATAGGCAGAGCGCTGCGAGGATGAGGGCTTTAGGGTTATGTTTCTTCCTGAGCCAGACAGGGGTAGATCAGGTGAAAACCTCAGATGGGGTGAGGGCGTGCTCCCCTCCACTGCCTCCCTCCCTTCCTCAGACTCCTGGATTCTTCCCCAAGAACTAGGACCACGAAGCCTGAAGTCCGAGAGCGTGAGTCCTCCCTTGTCCCAAGAGCTCCTGAGGTGGCGAGCGCAGAGGCAGGTTGGGAGGCCCTGGGAGAGGATGCTTTGATGGCAGAGGGAAGTCCTGCCATCTCCCCACCTGTTTCCCAACAGAAACGAGAGGGTGATTGATGGTGGCAAGACTGTGGGTGCCACTGCCGCTCCCTTTTCTGGCCCTGCCCACGGGCAGTGGGGCACCAGAGGGCACAGGGACCAGGACATGTGGATGGAGCCATGGTTAGGCCTGGTGTGTGGGGAGAGTCTGGGGGTTGAGGATTAGGGATTGAGTCAGAGGTGTCAGAGGCTCCCAGCTAGCCAGGCCACCTCTGCTGCCCACTGCTGACTTGCCGCCCTGTTTTCCTGGTCCCTGACTCTCAGCCCCAGGCCAGTGGGCCAGCTCACCCAGCCCCTATTTGCTAGGCACTTTCACTTCCTCTCCTTCTGGCCTGGTTCCTTGCCACCTCAACTCCTGCTGCAGGGGATTTCTTGTCCTTGGGTGGGGCAACTAGAGGGAGGGTTTATCCAGGGGGCTCCCCCAGGCAGGCTAACAGGAAAGCTATGAAGGGAACCCATGCCTAGGTGCCCCTGGGGAAGGGATGGGACCCTGGAGGGATTTGGGGAGGAAGGAGGGAAGTGGGGAGGTGAGGCTATAGGAGTCAAGGGCCCACAAGCTGGGGGCCTGCACTTCAGCTTCTAGTTCTGAAGCCTAGGTGAGAGTCAGGGGGCAGGAGAGGAAAGACAGAGAGGTGAGAAAACAGAAAGTGAGAGGCCCTGACAGAGGCAGGGAAGCAGGGCTGAGTGAGACGTGGTACGACAGAGATCACATTGGAGAAGAGGGAAACAGTCATCCCAGGGGAGGTCAGACCGAGAAGGCAACCAAGGAAGAGAGAAAAAAGACCACAGGGAAGAGAGAAAAGAGGGGGAAAGAGGCAGCATGTCAGTTATAGTGGCAGACTCCAATCCCAGTGATTTTTCTGGGAGGCTGAGGCAGGAGGATTGCAAGTTTGAGGCCAGCCTCAGCAACTTAGCAAGACCCTGTCCCAAAATAAAAAAATAAAAAGGGCTGGGGATGTAGCTCAGTGGTAGTGTCTCTGGTTCGATCACCCGTACTGGGAGGAGAGAACATGCCACAAAATGAATGGTGGCAGGGGAGAAAGACCAAGGAAGGCTGGAGGATGGGAAATAGAAAGAAGGAAGAAGAGAGAGGAGTCATGTGGGAGCAAATGAACAGAAGACAAAAGACCAGAGTGAAACAGACCGGCAGGGTGAGACAAGGGATGTGTCCCACCCAACCTGGAAGCCTGTTGCTGGAAACCCCATGTCCCGTTCCCCCAAAGCCGAGGTTCTTGTGGTGTGTGTGCCGGCAGTGGCACTCCCCCTGACCTTCGACCACCTGTGCGACTGCTCTGAAGGTTGGGCTGGGGGGGCATCTGGGTTTGGATTTCTCTTCCGGGAGTTACACAGACCTTTTAAATCCCACGGCCCCAGGGACACCAGGGACAAGAGCAGCAAGGGACAGGTTGGGAGGAGGGACTGCACAGAGATCTGAGTCTAGGCAAGGGGCTGCAGGGCAGGAGGTGGCTCAGGGCTGGGAAGGGAAAGGAGGAGCTGAGGCTGCAGGAGTGAGCTGGGTTCCCAACATCGGCATCCAGAGCATCGCCCTAGGCACAGAGATTCAAGATGGGGTCTCTGCCTGCATGTCCTGTGGTCAGGGGAAAAGGGAAAGGAGACTGAGAGGCGACAAAAAGAAGGGCATCTAACCTGCCCCTTCCCTAAACTCCCCAAGAGAAAAGGTGGCTGGCTTTGCCCTTCCCCAGCCCCTGTTCCTTCTTGCTCTCCTACCTAAGCAGCTTTACTTAATAGCATTAAGCAGGTCTCAGGACTAACCACCCTCCACTTGGGGCTGAGATCAAGGGGAGAGACCAGAGGCTCCTAATCAGATTGGGGATTTGGTGGACGGGAGGGGGTTGTGCAGTTTGTTCAAAGCTAACAAGCATAAAATATCCCCTGGAGACTGCCATTGCTGTCTCTGAGGGGTTTCTCTCCCGCTGTTGCTCCCCGGGGCTGGCTTTCCACTCTGATCTTTCACCCACCCGCCCACCATCTGGGCCAGACTCGACCTCATCTGTGCCAGGACTTTGATTTCTGTATCACTATTTGTCTCCTCTCTGATTCACTGTCCTTCTCACTGATTCTCACAGCCTGCCTTTGTATTTATAAACAGTTCCATTTTCCCACTGAATCAATCAAGCAGTCCCTGGAAAGACTTGGTTTTGTCCAATCGATCAGATTATCCAGTCGATTCACTCCAGCTGCTTAGAAGGCCCCTACCACAAAATGACTTTCCATGCAAGTTTTTATTTTGCATACGTTAGCATTGGACTTAAACACTCTGGCTTTTTAGACATATGTATTTGTGTGTGTTCCTGTCTTCTCTGTATTACTCTCCATTCACCTGGTTGGCTGTTCTGACTTCTTCGGACCGCTGTGAAATATTTTTCAGGCAAGGAAAAAAAAATCAGCATTCAGGAAACGGGGAGATTCCACTTCACCTACTCACACCACTTTGATTTTGTAAACTTACATCTTAGGTTTAGACTGGAGTGCCTCCTTAGGGGCCCAGGGCCTCCTGCCAGCCTCGCCGCTCTGCTCCCAAAGTTTCATCCTCAACTTTTCAACCTTGATTGACTGATTACAGCTCAGCTCAGAGTCAGACAGACCTGTTCCCATCCAGCTCCACCACTTAGCCAGGATCTTATGCAAGTCTTTTAATCTTTTTGAGCCTTAATTTCCTCAGCTTGCAAAATGTAGCTAATATCCACCTCCAAGGGTTATTGTGAAGAATCAATGAAGTTACATATGAAAAAAAAAGGTCAAGCCCAAAGCAAAGCTAAGTGCATGATAGAGGCACGATTCATATTAATGACAAGCTGGAAAAGGTAAAATCTGCTTTGGATGTTTCCTTTTGCTCTAAACTTAAGACTTAGTCTCCAATTTTATCTTCATTATTTATATTGTTTTATTAAATAATGACCTAAAACTTACATGTGTTGTAATGAACATTTATATTAGCCAAGAGGATTAACCTTATTGTTAGTAATCAGAATGATGATGATGATGATATGACAATAATTGCTTGCTTCTATAACCCTTCCAGGAACATAAAGTGCTTTAGACAAACCACACTGGTCATTCAAGATTGGGTTATGGTCCTTTTTGATTTATAGTTCTTAATACTCGTCCTCCTCTCAGGCATTGCACTGATCTTGCCGTGGGGGTTACAGGGACTGAAGAAGCTGTGCAGAGTTAGTGGTCAAAGGATCACCAAGCTTTGTGTGATTAACCCACAGCACAAGGGGGAAGGAGGCCAAGGGCCTAAAGGACCAGGAGGAGGGGACAGAATGGGACCACCTCCCCAGCCTTTGTGAGTGAATTAAAGGACTGGATGCAGTAGCACACACTTGTAATCCCAGAGACTAAGGAGGTTGATTCAGAAGGCTCACAAGTTTGAGGCCAGCCTCAGCAACTTAAGGAGACCCTGTCTCACAATTTAAAATAAATAAATGAATAAATTAATTAATTAAAGTGCTGGGAAGTAACTCAGCGTTAGAGCTCCCCTGGGTGGTTCAATCCCCAGTATCACACACACACATACACACACAAAAAATATATATATAAAACATATAAAAATATATATAAAACACTTTCTACACACAGAACTGGAGGGTTAAGGATCCACTAGTGAGTCTCACAACACAGGAGAGGCTGGAGAGAAGGGTGCAGCATCAAGAAATTAGATTCGACCTCAACTACTATTACTACTTCATTTTTTGTTTGGCTGGTGTTTCGTTTTATTTTTTCATACCAGAGATTGAACCCAGCAGTGCTTAAGCACTGAGCCACGTCCCTAGCCCCCCACCCCATTTTTTTTAATGGACAGGATCTCACTAAGTTGTTTAGGGCCTCACTAAATTGCTGAGACTGACCTTGAACTTGAGATGCTCCTGCCTCAGCCTCCCAAGGTCCTGGGATTATAGGCTAGTGTCATTGCACGCACCAGGCTATCACCTTGTGTTTTTTGTTTATGTTTTTGTTGTTGTTCCTTTCTGAGGGCAGGGAGAAAGCATTGCAAGGCTACCTAGCCGGCTGAATCTTTTAAATCTTGATTCAGTCTTGCTTCCCACTCTTTCACTTAGCTGTATGGCCTTAGGGAAAGTATGTGTCTGCCCCGACCCCAGCCTATACCTTGTGTGAGGTCCAGCCTATGTAATTTCAATCCCTTATTCAGGGCACAGTGAGGGTCTGTAGGTGGTGGGTTTTATCATACTCTGCTTGTCAGATCAAAAATCTACCCTGAGGTCTCAGATCCTCCAGACCTGGAAACACCATCAGATCCAGCAGACATCAGAGCAAGCAGTGGGAATTCTATCTGCTTCCTCCAGGGAACAGTCTTCCCTTGGAACCTCTAACCTTTGCATAAACACACCCCATTTCCAGCTGATGTTCCTAAAGTGAAGCAGAAGTGCTCCCAATTTGATTAAGGTTAGACAAAAGTGGAATCCCTCCACCCCCAGTACCAGATATTGAACCTTGGGTGCTCTATTCATCTACCTACCCAGCCCTTTTATTTATTTATTTTGAGGCGGGGTCTCGCTCAGTTCCCCAGGTCTTGAACTTGCCATCCTCCTGCCTCAGCCTCCAGAGTAGCGGTATGCAACACCATGCCCAGCTTCTTGAAAGTCTTAAGGCAACTTCGTGTATTAGAAAGTGCTATGGAGTGTGGCAACTAATTCGTCATGTGTCTTTGGTCAACTCACTTTCCTTCACTAAGCCTCTTCTAGAATGTGAGAAGGCTGCTCCAAGACAAACCATCACATGTCCTCCAGACCTGAGAGCCTGATAAATTCTAGTTGAGAATAATGCCTCCCCTGTACTAACATCATCAGAGAGGAAATCCCAGAGTCCAGGTTGTGTAATCCAGTCCCAAACTCCCAGGCATCTCTTCTGCCCTGACCCACCTCCGGAAGCAGTCCCCACAGCTCCACGCAGCCTCTCCCATTCCTTTCCAGTCCTCTTGCACATTGTCTCACGTTCCACTAGGGACAGCAGAAACCAGTCTTTTGTACCGACATCCTCTGTTCCATGTGGAAGGCTTTACTTCAACATTTTCTTTTATTATTATTAGGTACTGGGGGTTGAACCCAGAGACACTCTCCCACTGAGCTATATCCCCAGTCCTTTTCATTTATTTACTTATTTTAAGATAGGGTCTTGCTAAATTGCCCAGGTTGGCCTTGAACTTGTGGCTTCCTGCCTCCTGAGTCACTGGGATTACGGGCATGTGCCCCTGTGCCCTGCTTCCTTCAACATTTAGTCTCCTCCCTTTATCTACAAGTCTCTCACTGGGACTCATTCCAAAATCCCCTCAACAGTTGAGAACCAACAATCCCCTCTTTCATGCCCATGGTTATTTACTAATTTATTTATTTGTTTATTTACTTATTTATTTATGGTACTGGGGTTTGAATCCAAAGGTGCTCTACCACTGAGCTACAAACCCAGCCCTTTTATTTTTTATTTTGAGATAGGATCTCACTAAGTGGCCCAAACTGGCCTCCATCTTGCAATCCTCCTGCCCCTGCCTTCCCAGCTGCTAGAATTACAGGCCACTGCAGCCAGCTCTCCCTTGGTTCATCAATTCAATAAATATCCTCAAAGCACTTGTGGTACAAGGTCCAGTGCCAGGATGGGACCTAGGGTGCCAGCAGTGAGCAAGACAGACAAGGTTCTCTACCTTTTATAATCAACACTCGGAAGGAAAGCACAAACATCAAAAAATGATAGTTTGTTTATTCTATTAGTGATCATTTGTTATACATCTATTGTGCATCAGGCCCCTGGGACTCACTGGTGACAATAACAAGCAAAACTCCCTGCTCATCTCAAATTTAAAATTGTTCCAAGTACTATAAAGGTACAGGCAGATATGTATATATTCTGCCTCTTTCCTGTTCAAGGTTTAGAAAGAGTTAGCAATTAATTATATTTTCTCTTATCTTCTCTTGGAGAAAACTCCAATCCTGTTAAGTCCTAAGAAGAGATCTCATTCTTTGTCTAAATCCCCCAGCGGGGACAGAATGTAGGAACCTTTGCATTCCCCTTCCTCTGTATCAGTGGTTCAGCCCCAAGTCCCAGTCCTGGGTCAGTCTCTGGGCAGTGAAGAGGTCCCCAGAGGAGGTAGGGCCCTGCCCTGGGTATGGGGATATTTCCTGCCTCTGCCTCCCTTTTATCTCCTGGATTCTTCTTTCTTTCCTTCCTGATCTTCTCCATTCCTTCCTTTTTTCCCCATCCTCTTAAGTGGTGATCCTTTCCCCCGAGGTCCAGGCTCAGTCCGCTGACGTCTGGAGTGGACCATGCACTGTGGCTGCTTGACCGAGGGCATTCCAGCCACCCCGGGCAACTACTGGATCTCAGGTGAGCTGCTCGGAAACCTCTTTGAGATCTTGGGTGGGGCCTCTGGAGAAGCAAGGTGGCCCTCACTCTACTTCCCCACCCCAGGTGTGGCCTTCCCTGACTGGGCCTACAAAGCTGAGTCCTCCCCGGGCTCCCGGCAGATCCAGCTGTGGCACTTCATCCTGGAGCTCCTGCAGAAGGAAGAGTTCCGCCATGTCATCGCCTGGCAGCAGGGAGAGTATGGGGAGTTTGTCATCAAGGATCCAGATGAAGTGGCCCGCCTCTGGGGCCGCAGGAAATGCAAACCACAGATGAATTATGACAAGCTGAGCCGGGCCCTCAGGTGAGAGGAGGTGGCCGGTGCAACTGGAATGTACAGAGTTCAAAAAAAGGGCTGAGATTCCTGACACCCCTGTCCTAGTCCCACTCCCCTCAGGCTTAGGAAGTGTCCTTTCATGTGGGAAGAGGCCTAGTGTCCTCAAGGAAGAGCTTGGTCAACTTTGCTGGCCGGGGGAGGGGGACTCTGACTCTGTACCCTTCCCACTGAGCCAACTCTCATTCTTGACCTCCCTTCTCCAGGTATTATTACAATAAGAGGATCCTGCACAAGACCAAAGGAAAAAGGTTCACTTACAAGTTCAACTTCAGCAAACTTATCATAGTCAACTATCCTTTGTGGGAAGTGCGGGCACCATCCTCCCCGCACCTGCTGCTGGGGGCTCCTCCCTTGGGTCGGCCAGCCCTGGTGCCCATGAGTGTGCAGAGTGAGGTAGGTATGAAGGTGGCACCTGTCCCCAGAGCCCTACCAGGATGTACCCCTCTGCCCAGGAAGCCCCCATCCCTGCTCTCTTCCTTTTGGGGACTCATTAGCCTCTGATGCTCTTCTTTTCCTGCATCCTAGTCCCTGAGGACCCCAGGGGCAGGGGTATTTAACAATCGGTATCGTATAGCACCACCTGTGAGAAAGGGTGACTTCTGTGGTAGGCATCACTCATTTAGTTGTGGGTCAGAGAGAAGTGAGTGGTTGCTTAACAACCATATGAGAGTATTTCATTTTTTGAACAACTGGGCGATGGTGGTACAGGTATGAGCTGGAGGAACAGATGCCAGGGCAAGACTGTCCCACCCCTCCCTGCCTTCTCCTCACTCCTCAGCTCCTGCACAATATGCTGTTCACCCACTGGGCCATGGCAGAGCAGCTGACTGGACAGCGGATGACCCAGGGGCCACCAGAGGCTACTGGGGAGAAGAAGGGGAGCAGCAGCAGCATCCACCGTGAGTACAGAGAATGTGTCGGGCAGGAAATCTTACCCAGAGAAGGGGAGGGCCCTCCTGGCTGAGTCCATGGCCAAGCAGGTATGAGACCAGGAATAGTATGCAAGTCATTCGTTCAGCCAACATTGGTTGAGCACCAGCTATTTACTAGGTGTGGGGACTCAGATATGAAAGATGACCCTCAAAAGACTCAGACCTGCCAGTCGCAGTGAAGCATGCCTGAAATCCTAGCAGTTCTGGAGGCTGAGGCAGGAGGATGGCAAGTTCAAAGCCAGCCTTAGCAACTCAGCAAGGCACTAAGCAACTCATTGAGACCCTGTCTCTAAATAAACTACTACAAAGGGCTGGGGATGTGGCTCAGTGGTTCAATCCCTGGACAGAAAACAAGAAAGAAAGAAACTCAGAGCCTAATGGGGAGCAGAAAGGTGAGGACTACCAGGGACCAGTACTGAGATTCAGGCAAGCACAAGGTTTTGGGAAGATGCAGAGGACGAGATAGGGCTTTCTGGACAAGGCCACGCCTAGGCAGGTGAAGAAAGATGACCTCACAGAAGGAATAGAATTTGTAAAATAAAAATCAGTTGGCAAGCATAGCAAAACTGGCAAACTGCTAGTAGCTTGCTGTGGTCAGAGAGTAAGCAGTGCGATGGGGTAGGAACAAGCAGGAACAACAAAAGATGGACTTGGCAAGACAAACAGGTGTCCTGTCCCAGAAGGCCTCAGAAACTATTCTAAGGTAGCTGGACTTTATCCTATGGGCAGGCGGGTACCCAGGAAGGAGAGAGGCATGTTCGGATACTGGGGAAGGGTACTCGGGATTGGACCCATGGGTGCTCTACCACTAAACTGCACCTCCAGTCCCTTTATTTATTTTTTTTATTTTGAGACAGGGTCTCTCTAAGTTGCTGAGGCTGGACTCAAACTTGCAGTCCTCCTTCCTCGGCCTCCAGAGTTGCTGGAATTGCAGGCATGTCCCACCATGGCCTGGCTCAGATTTTCATTTAATAAGCATTACAAAAGTTTCCCAACTTATAATGGTGTGACTTCAAACAGTACGAAAAGCAATATGCTATTCAGTATACACAATACTTGGAATTTGGGGTTTTGATCTTTTCCTGAGATAGTAATACGGGACACCCTGGGAGCCACAGCTGCTGATCATCTATATGTCATGAGGGAAAACAACCAATACTCTACAGTGCTGTGTGTTGCCATGCTATGATATTCTGCAGGTTAGGTATATTAGATGCATTTTTAAAAAATATTTTTATTAGTGGTCAATGGACCTTTATTTTATTTACTTATTTATATGTGATGCTGAGAATTCAAGCCAGTGTCTCACACATGCTAGGCAAGTGCTCTACCACTGAGCTACAACCCCAGCCTTTGACTTACGATATTTTCAGTTGATGATGGATTTACAATTTTTTCACTAACCCTATCGTTAGTGAAGAAATGTCTCTACTCTGTATGTAGTTGGGATTGGAGGAGGTGCAAGACCGGCACTGGGAGGCTTCTGAAGATAATCTAGGCAGGAGACAATGAGACCAAGACAAGGGCCATGGGGTGAAGGAGGCCCTTGCAGATGTTCAATTACTAAGAGGTTTGCAATTGTAACTGCTATGTGCTACAGAGGGGCAAGTTGAGGGTGCCGAGGGTGTCATCAAAGACTTCCCCAACAAAGTGACATTTGAATTGAGACCCAAAGTGCACATAGGTGTCAGCTGAGCTCAGAGGGAACAGGCAGAGCATGGCAAGCAGAGTGTGCAAAGGCTCTTGAACAGAAAGAGGAACTGGGAGATGGCCAATGTAGTGACACTGGGGATGGACTGGGAGAAGGTGAAAATGTAGAAGACAGAGGTCAGTTAGGTTTTTTTCTTTTTTTCTGGTACTAAGGTTAAATCTAAGGGTGCTCTACCCCTGAGCTACATTCCCCATTCCCAGTCCTTTTTTATTTTCTACTTTGAGACAGAGTCCTGCTAGGTTGCTGAAGCTGGCCTCAAACTTGCAAATCTCCTGCCACAGTCTCCCAGGCCAGTTAGCTCTTACAGCAACAAAATTAAAATTTTTTTTATGGAAAACATCACAGAAACATTCTACCAATCCAAAGTTCTTGTGCAGAGACCAGAGAACTATCCCTCCACTCCAGCCAGTTTCATGGAATAAGCATCCTCAGTCTTTGCCCTGCTCCGGGTGCAGCTGGGGACCCAGACTCTGTGCCCCTGAGAGTACAGCTGAAGCTGCAGGTGTGGGGCAGCCCTGGGCAGGCTGGGACTCGCTAGGCCACCAGTCTGGCAGCCTGGAACTGAATAGCACCTGAAGAGCCCTCCCTGTCCCTTCACCCCGACCCACCCTTCCCAGCTCTGAAAGTGTCCTCCTTGGAAAACAATGAGGGAAAGAAAAGGTATTCTTTCCTGAGCCCCAGCTTGGAGGGCACTTTTTCACATCTTTGCACTCTTGGAGTACATATGTCCTACTCCAGGCTTGACCCTGAAGGACACAACAGGTTTAGGTCACCAGAAGGTTAGTAGCAGCAACATGCTCCAGTTCTGAATTGGGATTCCCAAACCTGTGCCAGCCAGGCACACAGGCTCATATCTGTAGTCCCAGTGACTTGGGAGGCCGAGGCAGGAAGATGGCAAGTTGCCAGGCCAGCCTAGGCAACTTAGCAAGACTCTGTCTCAACATAAAATAAAAAAGACCGGGGATGTGGCCCAGTGGTAGAGCACTTGCCTAGTGTGTACAAAGCCCTGGGTTTGATTCCCAGCACAGAACAACCAAAATCCTTGTGCCAATCTCACCTCCACCCTCACTCAAAGCATGCGATGACAAGAGAGGAAGCTGCTTCTGGTCAGAAGATACGGGACTCAGGCTGGGGCCAGGAAGCTGCAGAGCTGGGTGGTGTAGTAGCACACACCCATAATCCCAGTGGCTCAGGAGGCTGAGGCAGGAAGATTGCAAGTTCAAAATCAACCTAAGTAACCTAGTGAGACCCTGTATCAAATAAATAAAATAAAAGGACTGGGGATATAGTTCAGTGGTAAAATGCACCTGGGTTCAATCCCAATATCAAAAACAAAAACAAAACTCTCCCTGCCTGCTTAGGTGGAGCATCCAAAGGACACAAACTTCCTGGGAAACAAGGCCCCACACCATCTAAGAACCCAAGACAAAGAACACTCACCTACAGAGTATACGCTGACAGAGGTCCCCACACATTTTTTCATGGAGGATCATTAATGCTTCACTGATCTGATTTGAGAAATATTGTTCCTGGCCAATAAATTGGATGTCTTAAGTATTAATGAATTTGTTTTCCCAGGTTTTATTCCTTATGCCCCCCTGCCAATGTAGCCACACTGGGTTGATACCCTTTAGGTTAAACAATGTGGTATCACCAAGAAAAATGTGGAATTGCAGTTAGGCTACTTGAAATACACAAAGTGGTTTGGAGGTCTAGCTAATCAGTTCCAGGCAGGGTATCCCTACTGTAGGTTCCTGGCAGGTGGCAAAGGAAAAGAGGGCAGATTCGGAAGGAAAGGTGAGATTCTTGGAGGAGGAGAACTATGGGGTTCAGAACCAGAGAAGAGGAAGGCTGGGATTCATCCCTCATCTGCCCTGGGATCACAGCTATGAACTCTGCAGTTCCCTTATTACCCATGATGCTGCCTGATCTTAGCCAGGAGAGGGGACTTTGCAGATGAAAAAAGAGGCTTTCAAATTTAAGCAACAAGCCCATGGCCATGCAACAGATTCTTCACCAAGCTAGAACTTGAGATCTTCACTGCAGGGACAGAGAGAGCAAAGAATGGATTCACTGGGTTGTATCAAAAACATCCTCTGCTCCTCTCAATGTATTTTGTTTTGCTTTTGTGATACTGGGTCAGAACCCAGGGGTGCTCTACCAGTGACCTACCTCCCCAGCCCTTTTTATATTTTATTTTGAAACAGGGTCTCACTAAGTTTGCCCAGGCTGGGCTCCCAAGTAGCTGGGATTATGGGCCTGGGCCACCACACCTGGCTCTCAACATGGTTTTACTGAGCACTTGATGTGTGCTAGGCTGGGCTGGATTCAGGAGAGAAATAAATACCGTTCTTGCCTCCACAGAGCTGGGGCACAGACATTAGATAAATAAGTACACAAAAGACAAACATATTCTAATTGAGCTAAGTGCCTGAGGAGAGGTACAGAGAGTGAGGACAGTGGGCAGCAAATGCTCCCACAGGAGTCTTGGGAAGCTTCCCCAAAGTAAAGTCATTTATGATGAACCTGAAGAAAAGCAAACACGGGAGAAGGGACGAGGGGTGGAGATGGGGAAAGACTTTCAAATGAGAGGTAGAAAGGAATGGGAAACAGGAGGGGTGAGTGGCATCTCTCAGAGGAAGGTGCCTTTTGACCCTTTCTCTTTCTTTCTCTAGGACTTGGTTCTGTCCTGGGCCCTTGCCGGCTGGGCCCTTGCTGCCACTTTGGGACGCCCCAAGGCGAGCTGTCCAGCTTTGCCACCTTCTCCCCTGCTCTACCGCCTCTTTTCCCTTCCAACTGGACTACCCTCTCAGGGCCCTTCTTGCCTCCTCTCTCCTCAGAGCAGCCGCTCCCAGGGGCCCCCAAGCTAGACACCCTGCTCCCAGGACCTAGTTTCTCCCCAGGGGCCTGGCACTTTCCAGGGCTCCCCCTGTTGGCCGGGTTGGGACAGGGCCCAGGTGAGCGGCTTCAACTCCTGTCACTCAAGCCTGAGGGGCTGGAGGTAAAACCTGACCCACAGCAGAGCCAAGGGATGCCTGGATCCCAGGGAGGGCTACCCCTCAGAGACCCACAGACTCAAACCTGGGGAGGAAAACTCTGAGTCCTCAAATTTGGAAAACCTCAAAGTAGTGTGGCCCTTGGATCCTCCTTAATTGTGGAGGAAGATGTGAAGGGGAGCGGTCTTTCAACGCCTTCTCTCCTCTTGCCCGCCTTCCTCCTGCAGAGGAATTGAACTTGGACCAAGACAGGGGGCATGGCAGGAAGATACCAATGTGGGGGTGGGGAAAACAAGGCAGGGCCCCCTCTTCTCCCACCAAGCTGCTCATCAGACTAAGGAGACATTTTTTTTTTATTGCCCCAGAGGATTTTGTCTTTTATTTTTCTATTCTGTTGCATACATTCATTGATATCTTGTATCTCTTGACTTTCAAGGAGATTTCTAATTCCAATGAAAGCCAAGTCATTTGTGTTACTTCCCAAATAAAATCCTCTACTTATTTAAACAATAACAGCATCATTATGGCTTAAATATCTAATATTAGTTGGTGAAATCTAGGAGTTATGTGACTCTCATAGAACATCAACAATGCACGCATGACTCTTAGATGCGAGAGGGAACATTAAGGAACTATAGGATAAGGTCCTTAGCCACATGGAGCTTAAAGTTCAATATAATTATCTCAGTAAAGTCATTTCTCCTATTTTGTCTTTCCTAACAAGTATTCCTCACTTGTTGAGAGTTTGTATGGTTTCTGTCCAAAATGCTTTGCTACTTAATCAGTGTAAATATTTTTTTCTTCTGAAGAGGATCTCTACATGCCCCCTGTAATAGCTCCAGGACATACAGATCAACAGTTTCTTGCTGTTTGTGCCCTTGGAGAAATACTCCAGTCCTTGTCATTCATTTGATATCTGCCATAGGGTGAAAGGAGAAGTCTGTGATAGAATATTGTCTTGTACAGAAAGTAGAGTCTTCTATCTTAGAGGTCTTAGTCCATAGAAGACTGGCTCCATTCCCAGGGGCTCCAGGTGAGGCTGAACATAATGGCATGAGAATGTGACAGAGAGAAGCAGCTTACATCACGATCAGAAAGCAGAGAGAGCCTAAGGACACATTCTTTTTTCTTTCCTTTTTTTAAATTAAAATCTTTTTTTATTTTTAAGACTGCATTTTGATTCACTGTACACAAATGGGGTACAACTTTTCATCTCTATGGCTGCACACAATATAGATTCACACCATTCATGTAATCATACATAGACATAGGGTAATACTGTTTTATTCTACTTTCTGTCCTCCACACCCTCCAGCCCCATTTTCCTCTGTACCTTCCAAAGTTCCTTCATTCTTCTCTCCCCCCCGCCCGTCACCCCCATCGTTATATATTGTCATGCACTTATCAGAGAAAACATTTGGCTTTTGGTTTTTTGGGCTTGGCCTATTTCACTTAGCATGATATTTTCCAACTTCATCCATTTACCAGCAAATGCCATAATTTCATTCTTCTTTATGACTGAGTAATATTCCTTTGTGTACATATATTACAAACCACAGTTTCTTTATCCATTTGTCAAATCGAAGAGCATCTAGGTTGGTTCCACAATCTAGCGATTGTGAATTGAGCTGCTATGAACATTGATATGGCTGCATCTCTGTAGTATGCTGATTTTAAGTCCTTTGGGTATAAACCGAGGAGTGGGACAGCTGGGTCAAATGGTGGGTCCATTCCAAGTTTTCTGAGGAATCTCCACACTGCTTTCCAGAGTGGCTGCACCAATTCACAACTCCACCAGCAATGTATGAGTGTGCCTTTTTCCCTACATCCACACCAACACTTACTATTGCTTGTGTTCTTGATAATAGCTATTCTAATTGGAGTTAGATGAAATCTTAGAGTGGCTCTAATTTGCATTTTTCTAATTTCTAGGGATGAGGAGCACTTTTTCATATATTTGTTGATCACCTGTATATCTTCTGTGAAGTGTCTGCCCATTTCCTTAGCTCATTTATTGAGTGGGTTCTTTGTATTTTGGGTGTAAAGTTTTTTTTTTGTTTGTTTGTTTGTTTGTTTTTTTGGGGTGCTGGGGATTGAACCCAGGGCCTTGTGCTTACAAGGCAAGTACTCTACCGACTGAGCTATCTCCCCAGCCCAGGGTGTAAAGTTTTTTAAGTTCTTTATAAACTTTGGAGATGAGTGCTCTGTCTGAAGTGTGTGTGAAGATTTTTCTCCCACTCTGTAGGCTCTCTTTTCACATTATTGTTTCCTGTGCTGAGAAAAAACGTATTAGTTTGAATCTATTCCATTTATTGATTCTTGCTTTTATTTCTTGTGTTATGGGGGTCTTGTTAAGGAAGTCTGGTCCTAAGCCAACGTGATAGAGATTCGGGCCTACTTTTTCTTCTATTCGGTGAAGGGTCTCAGGTTTAACTCCTAGATTAAGGACACATTCTTAATCTCAATTTTCTTTGAGAGAAATGAGATGAAGATTTCCATGATTTCAGTCACCCCATACCTGCCCCTGTGAGGAAGGAAATTAAGAATCTATGCTGGTCTTTATAACTGAGGTTATTTGTTCCCTGAGTCTCAGGTGACTCCTTTCTTCTCTGGGCTCTTCTCCGGGTCTAGGCTAAGGTCTCCAGTCCCTTGCCCACACCTCCATGCGCTTCTCTTTCATCCCTCTGATTTCTGAGCCCTGGTGGCTCCTGTCATCCTAGGTACTTTCTTCTATCTCCATTGCCCCAAGCCACAGGCAGGTGGGTAGGGAGAGGCTGACTTCCTCACCTCTGTAATACGTGATAAAATACCCTTGGCAAACAGCCCGCTTGGTGGACACCCCCCCACACACACTCACACACTCCATTCCTCCTGCTTTTTGTTCCCATGAGGAGCTAAATGCTATTCAACAGTCCTCACAGGGTGTGGGAAAGTGAGGTTGGGGAGGGTCTGAGCCCTGGAGCAAGAGTAGAAAGCAAGCCAGTGACTTGCCATCAACTCTGAGAGAGAAAGGCTGAAGGAAGGAGCTTCTGAGCAATGTGGAAAACCAACCTCAAGGAAAGAACTTCAGAAAGAGCAGTGATCTTTGCAGAATGACCCTCAGATCCCTGTGGAGGCCCTCTGGGCAGAATTCTAAGGAGTGGGTGAGAAAGGAGGCATTGGCAGGGGTACTTCTCTCCCTGCGCCCTGCCCATGCCCTACGAATGGCGAAACAGAGCAGAGTGGAAGCATTGGACGTCTGGGGGAATTGAGGAGGCACATGAGAGAGAGGGC
This sequence comes from Sciurus vulgaris, assembly GCF_902686455.1. Taxonomy (NCBI): domain Eukaryota; kingdom Metazoa; phylum Chordata; class Mammalia; order Rodentia; family Sciuridae; genus Sciurus; species Sciurus vulgaris. Next base: position 117,923,909 of record NC_136461.1, on the reverse strand, counting down.
TCTTTGCTTAAACTTGGACAGGCCAACCAAGATGGGAGCTGTAGGGGCCAGGCCATTAAACACATTGCCCATCTCTGGTCTCTAGTTACACCTCAAGACTTGTCTAGCTGTGTCTCCAGTTCTTCTCTCACATGAAGCATGAACTAGGCAGGCACAGAGGGTCCAGAGCTCTGCCCAGTGTGTTTGTCCTGTCCCTCCAATCCCCTCTCTGAGGTTCCCCACACCTTGCCTTTCTGCAGCCTCTCAGTCCTTCATGTGGTGGATGCATTGCCAGATGGTTGAAATAGGAAAGGAGAAACCCAGAGTGCGGCAGGGGTAGGTCGTCACCCAACAGAAAGGTCGAGATGGGCAAGGAACCCAGCCCCTGGTTTCTAAGTTGGGCCTATGCCAGGAAAAAGGGTTTCTGAGAGTTCATCTCAGTCTCCTACCCACAGCCCAGATGCCAAAAAAGGGAGAACTCAGATTCTCTTTCCAGGCAATTCCTGCTTCCCACTTGCCCCCAAAGCCACAGGACCATCCCCAGCCCCATAGGAAGGACCAACACCAGGAGCTTTCCTATCATCACACTCAGTCTGGGAAGACAAAGAACTAGTATTGCTTTCTCTAGCACAAGAAAGTAGATGATGCTGTCATGGGGCTGGGTCCTGTTCAGAGGCCAGTTCCAAAGACAGGGTTTTCTCCATAATGGGGACTCTCATGTGTCCTGGACCTGACCCTAACTCCTCTTCAGTGGTTTGTGCTGGCTGTAACCCCCACATTTCAGGCAATAAAAAATGCTTTGACGTCACTAGTCTAAGATTTACCTTCAGGATAAGGTTAACCCAGCACACTAAAAGCTCAGCTCAGGTGGGTGGCACTATTGGCATTTTGGATGCACAATTTCATCATTGTGGGGAGCTGTCCTGTGTATTCCTGGATGTTTAGCCACAACAGGGCTTTTAACTAGTAGATACCAGTAGCAACCTTCCCCCATTCAGATGTGACAACCCAAATGTCTCCAGATGTTGTTACTGTCCCCTGAGGAAAGGAAGCCAAATCAACTCCCATTGAGAACCACTTAAATAGAGAATGGCTTCAGCAAATCCAGATGTTCTAGCAAAGAATGGGACCCCAGCTTCCAGAGAACTTTTGGTAGTGCACATTGCAAGAGTGCCCTCTGGTGGTCAGAGTCAGTACCAGTGATCAGGAGCACTCAGTTCTGGACTGGGCAGAATGGGTAGAGCCTATGAAGCAATGACTAAGATGAAGGGATGAGGTCACTTCGGAGTCCTCTTAGGGGAAGAAGGCTGACCTGACCACAGCATGAAAACATTTTATGAGAACCCTCCCATTTTAAACCCCTAACAAATCATGGAAAACTCAACAAAGGATCAACTGGTTTGATGTGACAGACACTGCAGGTTGTCAGTTTCCAGTACAATCAGGAACAGCCATCAAGCCCAGATACCACACCTGGCCATTTGTGACTGCCAGTCTCACCTAGGAATAGCACAGGATGGTTGCTCAGTTTTCTGCCAGGAGCAGTGGAGAGAGTTGGACAAGGCACAGCAAAGTCAGCTCACCAACCCATTCCTGCTCCTAGGCCTTCAGCTCTGTCATACCAGAGACATGGACAGACACTCACAGGCTTCAAGAATTTTAGGGAGTCAGGCCAGGCGTGACAATGCACACCTGTAATCCCAGTGACTTAGGAGGCTGAAGTAGGAGTATCATAAATTCAAGGCCAGTCTGGGCAGTTTAGTGAGACCCTGTCTCAAAATAAAAAATAAAATGGGCTGGGGATATAGCTCACTGGTATAGCACCCCTGGGTTCAATCCCCAGCACTGAAACAAAGTGGGGGAATTTTAGGGAATCAGACTCCCAGGTTGAATCTGAGACTCTTAGGAGCCAGAAAGAACCTTTGAGATCATTGAGTTCAGCACCCCCTAATTTTACAGACCCAGAAAGAAGGGACTTGTTCAAATCATCCATACAGAAAAGCCAAATTTAGAATATAAACTTCCTAATTATCAGTTAATGTTCTTTCCATCTCACCATAATCACTTGGCTAGAGAGTTTTAAGAATTTTAAGAGGTACTTAAAATTCCTTAGAAATAAGAGTATATTATACGCAGAGAGGGAAATTTTAAGTCATTCCTCTGTATTATTTTTCATATGACGGTAGTAGCAAGCATTTTCCTTTTTGTGTGCATCTTGGCACTTGATTACTGTCCGGTGCTGGCCTCTGATTGTTTCACGTGTATCAGAATTGCATCCCCATAAAGTTGGCATTCTTGGGGTAGTGCCAGACTCTCTTGTGAAATGGAAAGTGTTTGTTCACTAGAACACTAGATTAGCAAGTAAAAGAGGCCTTAGAGATTCAAAAATAAGAGCAAAATATTTGCTCCCCTGAATTGTTGGTGGTAGCGAGGATAATCCAGACCCGCTCCCTTTCATTCTCAAAAGAACCCTGACCCAAAGGGAGGAAAATTCAAGCACCTACATGTTTTCTATGTATAGTCGTGCAGCACTGAAAGCCAGGATACTTCTGCACTGTTGCATGATTCTTTCGACATATGATCATAGAGTGTGCTGACGGCTTAGGTCAATCACTGCACACCGGTTTGTTTTGTTTTGTTTTTTAAGTAGAGCAAATGAACCCAGGGGTGTTCTACCACTGAGCTACATGTCCACCCATTTTTATTTTATTTTTTATTTTGCCCAGGCTGGCCTCCAATTTGCAATCCTGCCTTGGCCTCCTGAGTAGCTGGGATTACTGTTGTGTGCCACCAAACGTTTTTATGTGCGAAACCAAATGTTTTTATGTTCATTTGCTATTTATAATTTATATTCTCTTGTTTAAAAATTAGAAACAGGTACTTCATTAATATGATACTGAAAAGATATCTTAAATTTACATATTATGACCAGGCGAGGATAGAGGGAGGAAATAGGGATAGGTGGAAAAAGGAAGTGGAAGGGGAGAGAGCTCTTTAGAAGGTTATGATGAAAACATTCCAGTCATAAGGATGGGCAGCACTTACTTCATTTAGTGTTGAAAGGATAAATGACATTTCTAAGATTCCCCTCCAGTCACTTGGGCTGAAAGCTATAATTTCATTGGAAATGTTAGTACCATAGTTAATTAATCACTGTGGTAATTCTTTCATGTTTTCTCCTAAACACTTCAGAGGTTCATCCCGGACAGGGCAACCCACCAGGGCAAAATTGAGCACAGCACTAATTACCTCAGGGTTCAATCAGAGAAAAGCAAGCAGTGGGCAAGAATGAGTCCATAGGCATCCTAATGAATAAAGCCCACACTGCACCATTACCAGGGGCCACTGCCAGGAGCGTAGAAGTAGAGCCAAAAAGATCACCCAGTTGAACCCATTTATTTTTCGTTTGTAAGTTCAAAGGCCCCTGAAAAGAGTAAGTGGTTCTGGGTCTCCATGAGCAGCACAACCTGCAAACCAACCCCTGTGTCAATCACACCTACTTGTCCCAATCTCAATTTGCAATGGACTGACAGAAAATCCCAATCGCCATATAGTAACACCTCTCCAACCTCAGCTGGGGTCTCACATGCTTGTTACTAGTCCTGGTTCAGCTCCAGCATCTATTCAAATCTTCTCTCTTCCCCATTTCCCACTCCCCTCCTCTGGGTATTCTGCTATACTTCCCACAAGATTTCCTCTTCACTGCTCCAGTCTTTTCATCCAGTTCCAGGAATGATTTGTTCCCTACCCAATGATGTAATTTCTCTCACCTGTACCAAATATGGAAGGTCAAGCAGGTGGCATCCTTGTGCCAACATCAATCAATTGGGACCACAACTAGGAAGCATACAGTTGAGAAGGATTTCAAATCATGCTGGGGGCTTAGGAAGAAAGTGGTCCCATGCATTTTCCATGACTTTCATATTAAATCCAGTGAAGCATACTTTGGTCCTTATCTTATTGAACCTCTCCTCTGCATATGATTGCATTGATAACCTTTTGTTCCATTAGTCACCAAGATCCACCCCTTCCCATCTCTTCCATTCCTAAGGCTGTTCCTTTTCAAACTTATTTCTGGATGTGGTGGTGCATGCCTATATCCCAACTTCTGGGGAGTCTGAGGCAGGAGGATCACAAGTTTGAGGACAGCCTGGACAACTTAGTGAGACTCTTAGCAAGTTAGTGAGACTCCATCTCAAAATAAAAAAAATAAAAAGGATAGGGATGTGGCTCAGTGGTAAAGCAGCCCTGGGTTCAATTCCTAGTACCAAAGAAATAAAAAGGCTGGGGGATGTAGCTCAGTGGTAGAGCTCCCCCTGGGTTCAATCCCCAGTCCTGCAAATAAAGGACACCTAATCTGAACACATAAAATTCCTCCAGTGGCTCCCCAGAAATGGAAAAAACACATTCTCTGTACCCCAGTGATGATCATTTATTTGTAGTATAATGTCTTTTAATTGGATATTAGACATAAAACTAGGCAAACATATATATTTATGGCACATAAAACCATAAAAGCAATGGCAATTTACCAATTAAATAGAAACATAACTATTAAGCCAAAACATTTTAAAAATAAAAATACTAATTTATTGCAAAGATGACTATTTTTGCAATTAGTGCTACACAAAATGTGATCGCAGAATGTCGGCTGCAGCGTGGGGTCTCTGGAGCTGTGTGAATGCTATGACTCACTTCTCCCACTTATTCCTACTGTAACTTCTGCTATCCCTTTGTTCATTCAGCCTACTGCAAGGACATTAGGCCTCCTAATCATTTACATATTAAATCCTTCTCTGTTCTCATTAGTGGAGACAATTAAAGCAGCGCTACTTGGTGCCAACTCATGACAAACACAAAGGCAAATGCAGACACTGAAATTATTTAGTGAAATGGGTTATTAAGTACCACCAAGATGATGCAAAATGTGATTTTTCTCATTTGCTTTTTTATATTGTCATTACAAGTAAGATACAAAAAGTTACCTTGAAATTCCATGGGACTCAGGGTTGGAATTCCAAGTCCAAACCAAGTCCATATAGCATGGAATCACTGTGCTCCAAGAACTCCCACCCCACAGAAAGCCTCCTTCAGTCACTTCCCAACACCCACCTTATATTCTTATGGCACTTGATTGCTCATGCCTTTATGCTTTGGTGCCTGCTCATCCTTCTGATTGGTAGGCCCTGCCCAACCCTCTTCTAAGACTGACTCCTCCATGTCCTTTAGGATTTTGCTCAGAAGCTCATCCTGACACCCTAGGACTACCTTTTCTCTGTGTCTAGCTTTTATTTATTTATTTATTTATTTATTTATTTGTACTGGGGATTGAGTTCTGAGGTTTTAAAACTAAACCACATCTCCAGTTCTTTTAATTTTTTAAATTTTTAGACAGGGTCTCCCTAAGTTGCTTAGGGCCTCACTAAGTTGCTGAGGCTGGCTTTGAACTTGCAATCCTCCTGCCTCAGCCTCCTGAGTTGTTGGGAGTACAAGTGTGTGTCTCTACACCTGGCTGTGCCTTGCTTTTCTCTGAGGACTGACTCCTGCATCCTGTAGCACGATTTTAAAAGCAAAATCTTAGAAGCAAACTAAATGTCATCTGTAATGCACTAGTTAAAAAAATTATAGGACATCCATACAATGACAAAAAGGCAGGAAGTGCTTTATGTACAGTGTTGAATTACCTCTAAGATTGGTTTTAGGAAAAAAGCTGGGGTATAGCTCAGCGGTAGAGGACATCCCTTGCCGGCATGAGGCCCTGGTTTCAATCCCCAGTACTGCAAAACAAAAAAGGAAAAGAAAAGCAAAAAAGGGCAGGGGAGAAAGAAAGAAAAAGAAGAAGAAAAAAGAAAAAAATAGGGGCAGAATAGTGAGTGGAGGGTGTTACCATTCGTCTAAAAGGAAGTCTGGAAAAATAAAGCACTAACAATAGAGTTTTACCTGTTGGGGTGGAAGAAATTGGAAGGACAGAGGACAGATGTGAGAACTAGGTTTTTCACTGCATAGATTTTATATAGTACATATGACTTTTAAACTGTAAGACTGTATTACTTTAGTAAAAAGTAAATGGTAATGTTACCTGCTGTGTTAGCTTTTTGACACTGACAAAAATGCCTGAGAATATGAATTTAAAAGGAGGAAAGATTTATTGTGGCTTATCATTTCAGAAGTTTCAGTTCATGGTCACTTGGTCCCATGGCTCTGAGCCTTTGGTGAGACTGGACATCATTGTGGAAGGTTTTGGTGGAGTAAAGCTGCTCACCTAATGGTTACTGGGAAGCAAAAAGAGAGACATAGGGAAGAAGGGACAGGACCTGACATATACTTCAAGGACACACCCCCAGTGATCTACTTCTTCCAATTAGGCCCTTCAACCTAAAGTTTCTACCATCTCCCAATAATGCCATGATTATGAATCCATCAGTGGATTAATCCAGGGATGAGGTCAGAGTCCTCAAGATCCAATCACTTCCCCAAAGCCCCACTTCTGAATATAGCTGTAATGGGGACAAGGTCAGCAACATAGGAAGGAGCCTTTGGGGACACTCCAGATCGAAACTATACCAGATGCCATGACTATATCACAGGATCAAGTGGAAGATCACAACAAACATTGCAAAAGCAAGTGCTTTTTTTATAAAGGGTAAGCAATAATGGTGTTTTATGGTGACGCTGCTGTCCTATAATAATATTAATAATTATAATGACAAATATGTCACATACCTTCCCTGCTCTATTCCCACATCCCTCTAACACATACCCACTAGGAGAGAATTAAGTTTTGCTGTCATTTTACAGGAGACTGAAAAAAGGGAAGTGACAACAGATTGACACATGATCTCACACTTGCTTCTAATACAGAGGGTCCCATACCTGAACCCTCTACAGTTTCATATCAGCTCCCTGTTCAAATAAAGTCTGCATTCTCCCTATCCTCTCCATACTCCAGTTGCACCCCACACTTTCTCATACACCCTCACAACGGTTTGTGGATCTCTTCCACAAACGGTCTCTACCATCAATTTCACACATATTTTCTAATTAGTCACCAGATCTGGTGATGTTCCCTCATCTACCCTAACATTCTCATAGAAACCTCAAGGCTGTAAAATCAAAAGAGCAGCCTAAAAGCTGGCTCCTCACAAATACTGGATATTGACCCCTGAGAACTTAAGATAACCCCAGTCATCAGGATGAGTCATCTCTGATATCCTTCTTGCTTCTCTTAACACTTCCCCTTGTCAAATGTTTCCAGGAAACCAGAACTAGATGAGAGGAATGTCAAGGTTTGCATTAGGAAAATAACCAGGAAGTATGCAAGGGCAATTACCTCAGTACTGTCCACAGCAAGAGTCTCCTGTGATAGAGAATTCTGAAATGAGTCCTGATCCATTCAAGGTGTGACTAAAAAGACCTTAAGGAAATGATTATACATGTGGTCTTTGGTGTCACACGTTTATTCATTCAACAAATATAATACTGAGGGCCTACTAAGTGCCAGGCACTTTGCTAGATAATACTCTACAAAAAGGAAAAGAATTAAGTCCTGATTTAGAGCATTTGCCAATCACCATAGTGTAAATACTCCCATCACAGTCAATATCAAGCTATGTGACTACAATAAATGTGGACCTTGGAAAAGATGGGCGCAATTGGCTCTCATGAGTCAATGCAAGCTGACTCTAGTACACCACTGTACAATGAACAAAATGCACAGGTTCATGACCCTGTCTTAAAATATAAGAAGAGCAGGGCATGTAGCTCAGTGCCCCTGGGTTTAATCTCTATCACCTGCCCCCCTCACAAAAGCAGACTATTATCTGGCATTTAGTAAGTATTCATTAAAAGTTATTATACTCTAAGCTCATGAACCTAGTATTATTGATTCATTTTGTGACAAGGGTCTCACTGAGTAGCTCAGGACCTTGTTAAGTTGCTGAGGTGGCTTTGAACTTGCAATCCTCCTACCTCAGCCTCCCGAGCCATTAGGATTACAGGTGTGCACCACTATGCTTGGCTCTTTTGAATTTGTAATACAATTTTTCACTTAATTTTTCAGTCTCTATTTTGGAAATTATATACACCACCTCTATTCTTTTAATATTTAACCTCCAAATCACAACCTGCATCCTTGTTTAATGTTCAATATGATTACCTTCCCTTCCAAGACAGTATTAGAACCCTACGTATTTTAGCCGCATGCCCCTGCTCCTGCTTTTCCCCCACCAAGCCTCATTTATGTGGTGTTCCACTTGTCTGGCTGCAAAGATGACTCACAGGGAAACTCTGGAAGCAAAGTGCTGAAAATGGAGTCTTTCCTACCTGGACACCCAAAGAATAAGCACAGAAGAATTCTATGTTATGTGTTCACCCACTCTGTACTGTTAGATAAATAATACATTTAGGTTGCTTAGGCCACTGGTATTTTTGAATTTGTTTGTTATAACCGATATGTTACCCTAATTAATACAGATATTTATACTGGTTGGCAAGTATTTTCATTATTTCAAATTTACCATATTAATTACAAAAGCCCTGTATCTTCTGGTTCCTACTGTTGAGACTGAGAAATCAGCTGTCAGTATAACTTTTGCCCCTTTTAAAGTAAATTGTCAGATTTTTTCTCTAATCATTTAAAATTCAATTCGTGTCTCTAAAAAGGTAAGGAAGAAATCATTATTTTTAACATACCCACAATATTATTATACCAAGATATTAGTAGTAATTCCTCAAGTCACCAGAAATCCTGTGTTCAAACTTCTAATGGTCTTACAACTATCATGTGCTTTTTAAAAAGTATCTGAACCAGTATTCATAAGGCCCACAGATTATAATTGGATTATATATTTTGTAAATATTTTTTTCTTGTATTGGGGATGGAACCCAGGAGTATTCTGTCTCTGATCTACATCCCCCCAGTCCATTTTTATTTTATTTTCAGAGTCTTGCTAAGTTGCTGAAGCTGCCCTCAAACTTGTAATCTTCCTGCTTTAGCCTCCAAGTAGCTGGGATTATAGGACTGTGCCAGCATACCTGGTTCAGGAATCTGTTTTTATTTATGGGTTTCCCCTCCCTCCTTCTCTCTCTCCCTCTTTCTCATAAATATATACACATAAACAGATACATATATTCATAAGTACACAATTTTTTTTCTGGCTGTTTATTTGTCAAAAACTGAAGTTTCCCATAGTCTTTCTACATTTGGAATGATTACAGTCCAGTGGTGTTCTTTTGGCAAGATTACTTAATAGTTAGCACAGTGTCCTTCCATAAGGAGATGTCTAATAGTCTCCCTTTTTATGCTGAGTTATGTTCAGTGTCCAGATTCATTAGCTCATTGAGCATTATATAGTATTGCTATTCTAATTCTATCATATTCTGATTTATCAGACAAAATGCTTCTATGGGGCAAACTCCCTTTCATCTACTGATAGTTATTCAGTGAATTCTGAGTGTGTCACTGTACCTGGTTACATTATACTATGAGTATAACCTTTATATAAGGTTCTCTTGACCAACCTGATGGAATAAAAGACTGGTTTACCTTCACAGAGGATAGGTCCTTTGGGTGTTTGGTTTTAACTGGAGGTGGCTTATCAGAGCCTCACCTCTAGCAGGTTTTGGGCTTTGACTTTTGTTCCCTCAGCCTCATGTGGTCACCAAGAGTACATGCAGTACTCAGTCTATGCCTATTGGCATAACAGAAATATATTTTAACTCAACCATAGATCTAACTCTTGGCTCAAAATAAAAGAACAAAAATGTTTCTCTTTTGTTGTTTGTCTATTTTCACTCTTAGGGGTGGAACCCAGGGCCTCATGCATGTTAGGCAAGTGCTCAATCACTGAGTTACAGCAATCTAGTTACATTCAATCTAGAATGATCTACTGATAAACAATGTATTTATAAGTTTTAGTACATTTCTTTCAGGTTGTATATTTGCTGGAACATTCTACACAAATTGCTTTACATCAAGTTCTTCCTATTACTTATGTTTATAGGATTCCACTACATGAGAAAACTTCACAGGACTTTGAAACTATTGTTACAACAGACAATTTTCTTATATTTTTCATATTTACAAGGTATGGATCCAGTGTGTTTTTTTTGTTTGTTTGTTTTTTGTTTTTTTTTGTACCAGGGATTGAACCCAAGGGTGCTCACATCCCCAGCCCTTTTTATATTTTATTTTGAGACAGGGTCTCACTAAGTTTTTGAGACTGGCCTTGAATTTGTGATCCTCCAGCCTCAGCCTCCTGAGTCACTGGGATTATAGGCATATGCCATGGTGTCCTGCTCAGTGTGCATTCTTATATGTGGTCCAACAGAAGACTTCCAGCAAGAATCTGTTTATGTATACAAAGGGTACTGAACAAGTGAAGGTTTTACCACATTGCTTACATTAATAGAGCTAAACCCTAATTATTTTTCAAGATTCAACTTATCAATTTCCCCCATGCTCCTAAATATTATACTAATTCCTCCATTTATACATTGTTGTGTCACAAAATCCAAGACAGAGTTTAAGGACTGATAACAGCCTCAAGTGTCTCAAAGAGTCTATTGGTCACCAAAATGTGTCCACTGGATCCGGCAGGATGGAGGCCCCTAGGGCCCTCTGCTTGAACAGTTCAGAAGTACAATAGGGCACAATCCAAGAAACATTATGAAGAATACATGAGCAGTGGAGGTAAGGAATGTAGAATATTCTTTCAAGTTCCTTGGCTGGGAAGGGATGCCATAGATTAGCAAGTTTTGCAATTTGTAAATGGAAGACATTCCTGAATGTGTGAGAGGAAAGAGAGAGTATAGAGGGGAAAGGTTGAAGACATAGGATATAAAACAATAATTTTTTTTGTGTGTGTGGTGCCAGGAATTGAACCCAGGGACTTATGCATGTGAGGCAAGTACTCTACCAACTGAGCTATATCCCCAGCCCTAAAATGATAATTTATGACAAGATTAAGTTTCACTGAAACTTGAGGACAAAATGTAAGGTGGAGAAATGTAGATATACAGAGCGACCTTAGGAATGGAGGTAGGCATTAAATGTGTTATAACTTCAACTTTATCTTCATAAAACTAAAGTGAGACAGGATATGGAGGGGAACATTTGAGGCACGTTGTAAAAGTTTACGACAGTTGCTTTGAGAAAAAATGGAGGGGTTGGTATCTCTTGGAAATACACAGAATCACAAGAAATCAAGCAGAGGTAAGAGACCATGAATTTGTACTGACAAATTCCACAGCTGAATGACAGTTTAGTGTAGAGTCAGAAAAGCATCAGATGAACCGCTCATCGCAAGGGAGGCAATGGTATTGATAAGAAAAGTTTTGTTTTGTGATGCAAGGGCTGGACAAGCACATGCCAGACAAGCATTCTTCCACTGAGCTACACCCCCAGCCCAATAACATGGTTGTTGAAGTGATGGATCACTTGATCTATGGATTAAGGTTGATAGACTGGAGAAATAGAGGAGTACAGAGAATGTTGTTTTAGTGAGAGAAATAATAGGTTCAATAGGGGTAAGAGCTGGTAATGAAGGAAGTTATAGTCAGAAATATTAGACTGAAAATGAAGTCAAGTGATGACAAAGTCTATGATATATATGGTCATTAGAGTAAGTGAATGATGTAAAGCAAAAGGAAGTATACATAAAATGGTCAAAGAACTAGAAAAGCTTGAACATTGGACAGTCATTGACACTGATCTGAACCTGTCCTAGATGATGACAGGACCCACAAAATGTAGGAAATCATAAATCAGGTGCCAGAATCTTAGATATGATCCATTCCCTAAATGCCAATTCCCTATAATGATAAACAGCAGTAGATGGTCATGTAGCTACAGGTAGCTAGAGTTTCAAAGAGGACGGAAGGGTTACAGTTACCACTTTGAGTGAGTAGTGTCTTCTGGGGTAAATAAAAAGCAGGGGTAATGAATTAGGTCATCTCTGAGCAATCTCAGCACTATTACAGAGTCTACAAGCTACTATTTAGATGATGAGGACCTAGAAGTTTGTCCCTGACCTATGGTACTTTCCTATCTTTGCTGCCTACACTACAAGGATTCACACACACCAACGTTCAGTTTTTCTGCCACTCCTTAGCCATGCTCATGAGTTCCTCTGGCTCATGGACCAGGCTCTGCTCTCTAAACCCCATTCTGATCTGTGTACTCCTTACTGTCTGTGCTAACATGGTCTACCTACCAGTTCTTAGCAAACTGGAGGCTCTTATTGTCAATCTACCTATCTAGGACCTCAATACCTGCCAATCACTCAGCTCTGCTCAAGGATACCTGGTCTTGGAAGATCTCTTTCTGTTTCCTCCTACCAACACCACCATGAAAACTTGTAGTTAACACTTGCAAGGAAAACCATGCTGTCAAGGGGTTTCTCCCTCTTCTATATGGGAAACCCAGGACTGCCTCTAGATGGATTAGAGCTTCCCCTTTTACCCAATGCCTTTGTCATTCTACTTCATTCCACTTCATTTCTGCTCTTTATGTGAGTGTGTGTGTGTGTGTGTGTGTGTGTGTGTGTGTGTGTGTGTCTATCTGTCTACATGGCACACTGGGGACTGCACACAGAAGCACTTTACCACTGAGCTACCTCCCCATTCCTTTTAATTTTTTTGAGACAGGGTCTCACTAAACTACCCAGGCAGGTCTTGAACTTATGATCCTCCTGTCTCAGCCTCCAGTCTCTAGTATTATAGGCATGTGCCAATGCTTTCAGCTTGCTCATCTGTCTTTACTACTCCACCACACACACTGATTTGGAAATAGCAATTCTATCCTCAACCTCCAGCCTACCTCACAACAAAACTCTCTAGCCTCCCACATTCATCTTTAATGCCAATCTATTTTTCAGAAAAGGAAAGACTTTCTTCCTCCTGAGTCATTAGGATCTTGACTGAGAATTTTTCCAGTTTGACTGCTGTGTGCTGCCAGCTGTGAGGATTAGTGAAGCATCAGAATAGGCTGGCAGCCATGCTGGGTTCTCTCTGCAGCTGCTATGCATAGCATCTCAGTTACCACCAAACAGGGACCCTGGATTGCCAGCAAAAGCTGCAGGCTACAGCAGTTGGCTCCCTGTGACTTCCCTTTCAAAAGGCAGAGGGAAAAGTCAGGATACTTGCAAGTCCTTGTACAAGACTCCCTAAATGCCTCCAGTAAAACTCACACAAGAAAATGCAGAAGTGGTAATCAGAATATCGTGGCTCTTATCCATCCCACTTTACCTACTGCCACTAAAATTAAATACAGTGCTTACCCTTTCCCTTCTCCAACAGATAATCTTGCTGGCTCCCTACGGTCCTACCTATCTTTAAATTAGAATAATTTTAAAAATTAAACTTTTATTATTAAGATGAGATACTGAAGAAAAATCTGAGGGAAAAAAAACAGAAGTAAAAAGATATAAATCACCTGTGATTCCACCACCCAGAAATAATATTAATATTGTGGTGTGTGTGTGTGTGCAAGAATATTTTTGTGTTTCTCATTTTGCTTCATTTTACAAAACTGGTGTACATGATAATATTCCAGGACACAGGCTGTAATTCAATCAGTTATTTCATATTTATCAGAATTTTTCCCAATTGTTCATTAGTATAATGATGCTGCAATGAATGTCCTTAAGGAATTATTGAGTCAAAAGATATGTCCACTATAGGGTTTTTTGATGCATTCTGCCAAATCACCCTTCCAAAGTAAAAAAATCAATTTTTACTTCATTCATTCAAGGATAATAGTGCCCAACACTAGATAATTTCATTTTTGAATGCTTTGCTAAACTGATATTGATAGATATGATGTTCATCTCATTTTACTTAAAAACTCTTACGAGAGAGTTTATCCATTTTTTTGTATGCTTATTGTTCCATCCTATCCCAACTAAATTCATTAGTCCAGTCTTCACAGCCTTATTTCACTGTGCCCACCCACCTTACCATCCTCATTTCCCATGACTTCCCACCAATCTGCACCCTACACTAGTCAAACTCTTCTTATTGCATAATACTTACCTCTTCATACATATGAATAGTAATATGTAATAGTCACCCACTATTTGTTAGGCACTATACAAGTGCTTTACCAGTATTAACTAATTCGTTTAATCCTTACAACCAACCCTATAAGGAAAGTATTATAGTTAACACTCACCTTTAAAATGTGGCTATAGAGCCAGCACAGTGTACATGCCTGTAATGTACCAGAGATGTGGGAAGTTGAAGCAAGGAGGATCACAAGTTCAAAGCCAGCCTGGATAACTTAGTGAGATTAATCCTGTCCCAAAATAACAAATAAAAAGGCTGGGTTATAGGTCAGTAGTAGAGCACCCCTGGGTTTAACTCCCAGTATCAAAAAAACCTTTTTTAATGTCTTAAGGTAGATATAGGCATAGATAAGTTAATTAACTTTCTCAAGGTCACACAGCATAAACCTTGGAATCCTGGATGATGGAAGATACAAATTCACAGAGTTGACTGAAGAGCCACAATTAGACTGAAAAATCTCCCTCCTGAAATAAAAACACAAGTATTCCTTTAAATTTAATTTAATTCCACCAATGGGAAAATGTTTTAAATTTTTTTTGTTTTTGTTTTTATACAGAGATTGAACCCAGGGGCACTTAACCACTGAACCACATCCTAAATCCTTTTTTTGTATTTTATGTAGAGACAGAGTCTCACTGAGTTGCTTAGGGCCTCACTAAGTTGCTGAGGCTGGCTTTGAACTTGTGATCCTCCTGCCTCAGCCTCCCAAGTTGTGGGGATCACAGGGTGTGCCACCACACCTGGCAATGTTTTAAAAGTTTTAAGTTTAAGGGTGGGGCTTGAGTTTAAAAATAAAGGATATGGCAGATTGATTTTGGCCAAAATGGAATATCAGGGCTAAATTGAGTTATTTCAACTGAAATAAAACAAAACAAAACAAAACAAAAAACAAAAACAAAAACAAACTATATGAAAACAATAATTCTCAAAATGTTGGATGCCAAGCAATGAAGGGCAATGATTTCTGAGAGGTAGAAACAAATGAGGAGAGTGCTAGAGTTGCTCTAGCTTACTTCCTGGACAGTTTCCAGGCCAAGGTATAGGGAAGAGGAAGCCAACAGAGTTCATTAGTAATCCTGAGTTGAAGAGACAAAGCTAGGAGTCCAGGAGGGCAAAGTGGACAGACTTCACAGACTGAGCCTCATGAAGGAGGCTGCTGCAGAAGAGAACTCCAGAGATCTGCGGAGGGTCCCTCTTGAGTATCCAGCTGAGTTTAGGTCAGTACTGCTCAAGAGGATTAGAAAGAATAATCTTTGAAGCCAGGTGCAGTGACACACACCTGTGATCCAGGAGATTTGGGTAACTGAGGCAATAGGATCATAAGTTTGAGGCCAGCCTTAGCAACTTAGGACATTCTGTCTCAAAATAAAAAGGTCAGGCTATAGCTCAAAGGTAAAGTGTCCCTGGCTTCAATCCCAAGTACTGCAAAAAGAAAATAAATAAAGAATTTTAGAAACTCATACAGGGCCCAGATATATGGTCTTTTTCACCAGCAGAGTGAAGATCACTTATATCATTGGCTAAGGTAGAGAACACAAAGGGACTAGCCTCAGTAACAATTGAAAGAAATCAATCCTAGACCAAATACTGTTCTGGTTCTACCTAACAAGGTTTAAAAAGAACATCTAAAAGGGGTTAAACTGTTTCCCAGAAACTTAACATACTACAGCACAATGCAAGAAAACACGTATGTACACTTATATACATAACAAAATATCTAACATCCAAAGGCAACATTCACACTGTCTGGTATCAGTGAAAATTTTGCCAGGCATGCAAAGAAGCAGGAAATTATGGCCCATAATGAATTGAAATCAATTGAAATGGACCCAGAAATGACACACAATAGAATTAGTACACAAAAAGAGTTATAACTATATTGCACATGATCACAAAGATAAAGGAAATACTGAGCATATTAAACACAGACATCTAAGAGAAAAAAAAATCTAATTGAACTTGGGATGACAATTACAATATCTAAGATGGAAAATTCCCTGGATATCAGACAAAGCAGAAGAAAAGATTGATGGTTTTATGGAATAAACCATTTGGATAGCAATAAGACTATCCAAAATGAAATTTAAGGGAAAAAAGACTGAAAAAGAAAATTAAGCACTGTATACAAGTGACCTAATATATATGAATTAATCTCTGAAGGACAGCAAAGAGATAAGGGAACAGACAAAAATATCTGAAGAAATAAAGAATAATTTTCCAAATTTGAGTAAAACTATAATTTACAGATCCAAGAAGCTCAATGAATCTAGAACTCAAGAACTAGAAGAAAACCACACCATGCACATTATAAAACAACTGCTTAAAACAAGTGACAAAGAAAATATTTAAAGAAGGCAGTATAAAAAAAGACATTATATACAGAGAAATGAAGGTGGGAACAATAGCAGATTTTTCATAATAAAAATGCAAGTTAGAAAACAATGGCACAGGGGCTGGTGTCATGGCTCAGTGGTGGGGGTGCTTGCCTAGCATGTGTGAGGCACTGGGTTTGATTCTCAGCACTGCACATAAATAAATAAAATAGGCTAGGGATATAGCTCAGTTGGTAGAGTGCTGCCCTTGCATGCACAAGGCCCTGGGTTCAATCCCCAGAACCACCAAAAAAAAAAAAGGTCCATCAACAACTAAAAAATACATGTTAAAAATAAATAAATGGCTCCCAAGCACAAGGCCCTGAGTTCGATCCCCAGTACCCGCAAAAAAAAAAAAAAAAAAAAAGAAAGAAAGAAAGAAGAAGGAAAGATAAAAGAAACAGTGGCACAGAGTTGGGCACGGTGGTGCTTGTCTGTAATCCTAGGTATGCAGGAGGCTGAGGCAGGAAGATCACAAGTTCAAGGCCAGTCTCATAACTTAGTGAGACCCTATCTCAAAATATAAAGGGCTGAAAATATAGCCCAGTTCCAGAGTGCCCCTGGGTTCAGTCCCTGGTAGTCCTTACAGAAGGAAAATATAGGTTAATAAATCACAGAAGGTAGGAGGGGAGAAATGGAAGGCAACTGCTGTTAGGTTATTATATGTGAAGTGATATGTCACTTGAAAGTAGGTAATGATAAATTAAAGATGCATACTATAACAGCACAACATAAAGATAACACTAATATGTTAATAAGAGATTAAATCACTATAGACTTGTACATCTCAAGGAACTAGAAAAAGAAGAGCAAACTAAGCCCAAAGCTAGAAGGAAAGGAATAAGAAAGACAAGAGCAAAGATAAATAAAAAAGAACAATATCCCAAACCTTTTGGTCATGGGACCAAAGTTGGTCCTTTGAAAAGATCAATAAATTTACTAGATTGGCTAAGAAAAGTGAGAGAGTGAGAGAGGGGGAGACAGAAAAGACTCAAAAATACTAAAATCAAATGAAAAGTGGAAACAGTACTATCAATTTTACAGAAGTAAAAAGGATTATGAGAATACTATAAATAATTGTATTCTAACAAATTGTATAATAGAGATGAAATGGAAACATATAACAACCAAATGGACTCAAAAGAAAATTTGAATAGACCCATAACCAGTGTAGAGGTTGAATCAGTCATAAAAAATATCCTAGTCCAAGCTGGGCATGGTGATGCATGCCTGTAATTCCAGCAATTTGGGAGGCTGAGGCAGAAGGATCACAAGTTCAAGGCCAGCTTCAGCAAAACTTAGCAAGACCCTAAGCAACTTAGCAAGAACCTATCCCAAAATTAAAAAAATAAGAAAAAGGGCTGGGGATGTGTTGCTCAGTGGTTAAGTGTCCCTTGGTTCAGTCCCCAGTACCAAAAAAAAAAATTCTCAGTACAGACTAAATTGTAGCCCCTCCCCATAATCGTAAGTTGAGTTCCTAACCCCAATATGAATATTTGGAGATGGGACCTTTGGGAAGTAGTTAGGTTTAGAGGGGGTCATGAGGGTGGGGCTCTCACAGAGGAATTAATACCTTTATTTATTTATTGGTTTTAGGGATTGAACCAGGGGTACTTTACCACTGAGCTATATCTCCAATTATTTTTATTTTTTATTTTGAGCTAAGGTCTCTCTAAGTTTTTTAGGCTGGCCTAGAACTTCCGATCTTCCTGCCTCAGCCTCCTGAGTTGCTGGAATACAAGTGTGTGCTACCATAACCATCTTGGCAATAGTTTCTTCAGTATGAAAGTAAAAGTGCAGGCATCAAAATATACATAAGCTGGATTTAATTAAAATTAAATACTTTTTGTGCATCAAAGGGAACTATCACACAAACGAAAAGAAAACATACAGAATGGAAGAAGACAATATTGCAAATCATAAATCTGACTAGAAGGTTATATCCAGAATACATAAGGAATACTTATAATTCACTAACAAAAAAACAACCTGATTCAAAAATGGATACAAGACTAGAATAGATATTTCTCCAAAGAAGGCATACAAATGGCAAATAAACACATGAAAAGATGCTCGATCTCATTAATCATTAAAAAAAATGCAAATCAAAATTGTAGCCCGGTGCAGTGGTGCACACCTGTAACCTCAGCAACTCAGGCGGTTGAGGTAAGAGGATTACAAGTTCAAGGCCAGCCTCAGCAACTCAGCAAGACCCTGTCTCTAAGTAAAAAAACAAAATGGGATGGAGCACAATGGTAAAGCACCCCAGGTTTATTTTCTGATACCAAAAAAATGAAAAATAAAGACACAAATTAATTAAAAAGTAAAAGGTTGGGAAAAGATGTACTGTGTTAAACCTAATTTACAGAAAGCTTGGAATGGCATTAACATCATATAAAGCATATTCAAAATGAAGAATATTACCAGGGCTAAGGATAGTCTTTTCACCAAAATGATATGAGTCAATTCACTCAGAGAATATAAAAATCTTAACCATTTAGGCATTGTGACAAAGCTTAAAAATATAAGAAGCAAAACAGAACTGAAAGGAGGAACTGACAGATCCATAACTATAGTTTAAAAGTTCAAACCTCCCCCAACTCCATCTCTGATAGAACAGGTACGAGAAATTCAATAAGGTCTATAAAAGGTTTGAACCATACTATCGAATACAATGACCTAATTGACATTTATAGAACATGCCACCCAAAAGCAGAACACATGGGACATTTACTAAGACAGACCATATTCAGTGACATAAAACAAGTGTCAATAATTAGAAAGATTCATGTCATATAAAGTAGGTTTCTAACCACAATGTAATTAACCTAGGAATTAATAACAGAAGACATCTTAAAATTCTTCAAATATTTAAAAACTTAAGACACTTCTAAATAACCCATGACATTAAAATGAATGAAAATGAAATCAAAGTTGTGGAAGAAGGCAAAACAGTAATGTCAAAATGCATATTTAGAAAAGAAGAGGCAGGGAAGGATGAGTGGAGGTTCGTGGGATTGAACAGAGGAGAGTAGAGGGAAGAAAGAAGGGACAGGAATAGGAAAGACAGTAGGATGAATCAGACATAACTTTCCTATGTTCATACATGAACACACGACCAGTGTAACTCCACATCATGTACAACCACAAAAATGGGAAGCTATACTCCATGTATGTATGATGTGTCAGAATACATTCTACTGTCATGTATAACTAAAAAGAACAAATTAAAAAGAAAAAGAAGAATGCCTTCAGCTTAAGAAACTAGGGAAAGAAAAGCAAATGAATCCAAAGTAAACACAAGAAGGAAACAATAAAAATTGGTATAAAATAAATGAAAAAGAAAAGCACACAGAAAAATCAAACCAAAAGTTAATTTTAAAAGATCACTGAAGTTTATAAATCTTTAGTCAGATTGGAAAGCAAAGATTACAAATATCAAAAATGAAGAGGAGAGGGCTAGGGATATATAGCTCAGCCGGGAGAGGTGCTTGCCTCACATGCACAAGGCCCTGGGTTTCAAACCCCAGCACCACAAGAAAAAAAAATGAGAAAGAAAGAGGAGTTGCCAGATTTTATGCCACAATAAAAAGATAAAGAGGGACTACTATAAACGACTTTCTGATGTTATATTCAATAACTTAGATAAAATGGAAAATTTCTTTGAAAACTGAATCTATCAAAGCTTACTCAAGAAAAATAAATTAATACAATAACTCTTATACATAGGAAAAAGATCAAATTATAGTTTAAAACTTTCCCATGAAGCCAGGCATGGTGGTACACTCCTTAATCCCAACAACTCAGGCAGCTAAGGCAGGAGGATCACAAGTTTGAGGCAGCCTCAGCAATTTAGTGAGGCCCTCAGTAATTTAGCAAAATGAAAATGAAAAAAATAATAGAAAGGATTGGGAATATAGCTCAGTGGTAAAGCATCCCTGGTTTCAATCCATAGTACAAAACAAAACAAAAAACTTTCCCACGAAGAAGACTCCAGGTCCAAATGGCTTCACTGGAGTACCACTGGGCTACATACCCACACCTTTTACTAGAATAGTCTATGAAATATTTAAAGAAGAAATAATGCCAATTCCACACAAACTATTCCAGAAAAGTTAAGAAGAGGTAAACTTCTTTCCAACTAATTCTACAACACCAGTGTGACTCAAAACCAAAGACGTTAAAAGAAAAGCTATAGACTTTGCCACTCATACTTCAGATAGAGCACTAATTTCCAGAATATATAAAGAACTTCAAAAATCTCTACACCAAGAATACAAATAACCAAGCAACAAATGGGGCAAGGAAATGAACAGACACTTCACAGAAGAAGATCTACAAGCAATCAACAAACTATGAAAAAAAATGTTCACCATCTTTAGTAATAAGAGAAATGCAAATCAAAACTACACTAAGATTCCATCTCACCCCAATTAGAAATGGCGTTATCAAGAATACAAGCAACACTAGGTGTTGTGAGAGGATGTGGGGAGAAAGATACACTCATACATTGCTGGTGGGGGCTGCAATTAGTGCAGCCACTCTGGAAAGCCACTCCTTAGAAAACTTGGAATGGAACCACCATTTGAACCCAGCTATCCCACTCCTCGGCCTATACCCAAAGGACTTAAATCATCATACTACAGAGATACAGCCACATCAATGTTCATAGCTGCTCATTCACAATAGCCAGACTATGGAACCAACCTAGAAGCCTTCAATTGATGAATGGATAGAGAACTGTGGTATATATATACAATGGAATATTACTCGCCATAAAGAATAATAAAATTATGGCATTTGCAGGCCAAATGGATGAAATTGGAGAATATCATGCTAAGTGAGGATAAGCCAATTTCAAAAATCCAAAAGGCGAATGATCTCACTGATAAGCGGATGATGACACATAATGGGGGATTGGGAGGGGGCAAAGAATGGAGGAAGGAGGGACTGTATAGAGGGAAAAGAGAGGTGGGGAGGGGTGGGAGGGAAGGAAAAAATAACAGAATGAATCAAACATCATTACTCTATGTAAATGTATGAATATGCAATGGTATGCTGTTACTCCATGTACAAACAGAAACAACATGTATCCCATTTGTTTACAATCAAAAAATAAATAAAAATGAAAAAAAGAAAAGCTATAGATTCATATTAATCAAATATACAAATGCAAAAATTCTTTAAAAAATTTTAATAAATCAAGTCTAAACTATGTATAAGGTCAGTGTGTATTATTTATATATACTTACATCTACATCATGGCCATGTAGAGTTTATTCCAGAAATTCAAGCCTGACTCAACACTGAAAATTCACCTTATCAGAAAGACTAGAGAAGAAAAACCAAATAGTCATTTCAATTAATGAAGAAAAATAATTTGATAAACTACATATGCTCTTCAGAGCCTTTCCCTCAACCCCCAGGGCTGGTGATCAAACTCAGGACTTCATGCATGGTAGGCAAATGCTCTACCACTGTGCTATACTCTGAACACTATACCTATTCTTGAAAAAACTCTCAGCACACTGGGAATAGAATGGAATACCCATGACCTGGTAGAAGAGCATCTATGAAAAACCTACACATCACATTATATTTAATGATGAAAAAACAAATGCTTTCTTCTAAGATCAGAACCAAGACAGGTGTCTATTCTTCCTAATTCTATCAATACTGCATTGGAGGTTCTCACTGGTGCAATAAGACAAGAGAAAGAAATAAAAAGGAATGAATTTTAGAAAGGAAGGAGATAGAATTCCCTTTATTCTCAGATAACACAATGTTTACATAGAAAAAATCTGATGGAATCTACAAAATACACACTAGAACTAAGAACTGGGTTTATAAGATTGCAACATTCAAGATCAACATACAAAAATAATTGTAATTTCATGTACTAAGCAGTAAGCAATCAGAAAATGGAGATTTTTAAAATATTATTCAGCAATAAAGTAAATATACTCAATGACATAAATGAATCTGAAAATATTTATGCTGAGTAACAGAAGTAATACAAAAAAGTATGATCAGTTATTGCCTGGAGACCAAGTGTGGGAGGGATCTAAAGGGAAGGGTTAGGAAAGAATATTAGAAAGAAGCAAAAGTAAATTTTTCCAGGTAATAAATATGTTTGTTATCTTGATTATACTTAAGTTTCATGTGTGTATAAGTTTCAAAACTTATCAAACTGCACATTATGAATATTTTAATTTATAGTATATCAATATATTTTTTCAAAAAGTTAAAAGGACTTTTTTTTTAGTTCGTAAAATAGGTTTCAGGCATTTTTTTTTAAATCTTTCCCTTGGCATCTCACCTTTTTTGTTGTTGTATTGTTTCTCATATTTGATCTTTGGAAATTTTCCTTATTGGGAAGGAAAACACACACACACAACACACACACACACACACACACACACAGATTCCCAAAATATTATCCTTTAATCTAAACTGTTTTCTTTCACACATTTTCGTTACAATTTATCTTGCCACCTTCTTTGGCTATTCAGTTTGTCTCAGCTACTGGGGTGTGATGACAGAGAGTTGGTTTCTAAGGTAACCACAGAACGAAGGTAACAAGTTTGGGAAGCTCAAGTGTATAACTGGGAGGTGACCCTGCAGACCCATGCAGACTTCTCCTGGGTGGGAGTTACAGTGAGAAGACTTTTTCCACTAAAGACCTTGAAATTCTCAAGAGGGGTAAGAGGACAAATCTCTGGGGAAATTAACTCAAGGGACAATGAAAGAGGAGGACAAGAACTGAGCACAATAAGGAAAAATGTGCTGGTCACTGCACCAGGGGAGGAAAGAATTCTCTTGAGGCCTCGGAGAACCAAATCACTGGGACTGTTTATAGCTGCATGCACCCCAGTTTCTCCTCAATCAGTCCTGCACCTCCTCAATCTTTCTAAGATGGTTCTGCCAGTGCACTGTTCTTCGGGTCTGTATTTTTTCCCAGGACCTATAACACAGATGCAGATAGCTAATAGTCAAACGTGAAGACGACAGGGCTAGACTGTCTGGTTTTATCAGCTCTGTGACCTCGGCAAGTTATTTTACCTCTCCGGGACTCTGTTTCTTATCTGAAAATGGGGGTGAGAGTAATACTTACTTCAGAAGGTTTTTTGTAGGGTTGGGGATATATTGCACTTGCCTAGCATGCACAAGGCCCTGGGTTTGATCTCTAATACCAGTTTAAAAAAAAAATCATTGTAATCCCAGCTAATTGGGAGCCTGAGGCAGGATGACCATGAGCTAAGATAGTGAGACCCTGTCTCAAAACAAATAAACAAAACAAGATCTCCAAAAAGCAATGATACTTTTTCTATTTGTGGTACTGGGCATTGAACCCAGAGATGCTCTGCCACTAAGCTACACCCCCAGTCACCTTCCCTGCCCTTTTAAAATTTTATTTGAGACAGAATCTCACTAAGACTGCCCAGGTTGGTCTTGAATCATGATCCTCCTGCCTTAACCTCCATCCCTGGGATTGCAGGTATGTGCCACCATGTTCAGCTCCCAGTGGTGATTTATTTCACCAGGTCTTATTCATAACAGCATTCCAGAAGGAGAATCTTCTGGGGAGTCCAGCTTTCTAAAGGAAACATCCAGTTTGGTCCCAGGATGTCTATCCATGAATGAGAAGCTGCTTCTTGAGAGGATTTTCAAACTTTCAAGGTTCTGCATCTCACTGCCCTCCTTTAATTAGTCAACTAAGTGTTAAGTTTCTAGAATCCCTGCCAGCAAATAAAAGTTGCCTTTTTCCTTTGCCTCTTGCTGCTTAAAGATGATCAGGTATTAACTCTAGCCTCAATCTATCAATTAATGGGATTTTATGCAAATCCCCTAAAACTTCTCTGTGCTGTAGTTTTCTAAATTGTAACAACCAGTGACCTAACCATTGCACAGGATGTTAGGCAGAGGAAAGGATACATCTATTAATAAAGTTCTGTAGGAAAAGAGTTAAAGGGATCATGTCGGTTCAAGGTATCCCTTTATTAACATTAATCATGATTTCCCTGTACAGAACCTAGAGTTTACAGAGTTCATGCTTCATCTTATTGAGTTCTCATAACCTGCAGTCAGCAGGTCACAAAGCTGGAAAGGGATACAGTCCAGAATAAATTCAGTTCTTTGGACTCCTAGTCTAATGCTCTTTCCAAAAATCAACAACTACCTCCAGATTCCTACAATCTAGTCTGCATTGGCTATAATCTACTTTTAACATTGTTTTCTAAATGGAGGCCTGCAGTTCACACACATGGCCAGCTAACTTCAAGAGGAAACTCGTCGTGGGAAAGCCAGCCCCATAGTCTTCAGAGTGAAGTGTGCAAAGAGATGCACTGATGAACATGTGGAAATATTTAGGAATGAATGCTGAGGGGCTGGAGTTGTGGCTCAGCAGTAGGGCACTTACCTGGCATGTGTGAGGTCCTGGGTTTGATACTCAGCACCACATTTAAATAAATAAATAAAAGATCCAATAACAACTGAAAAAAAAAAAATAAAAAGAATGAATGCTGAATAGGCTTTAACTACCAAAAAAAGCAACTATTTAAGCTTTCCTAATACTAATGACTTAGCATACTCACTCATTCACTGTGTTAGAAGTCATCTGTCACTGTAGAATGTGAGGAGTTTCCAGGAGCCTAACATCACAGGTGACACTGGTATTCTTCATAATTCATACCATCCACTTGGCAAAAACAAGTCTACTAATTGCTACAAACTTCACAATTCTTTGTAATGATGGTGGAAAATAGGAAAATCTTTGCTTTGCAGATTGGTAGTCTTCTAGAAAAGGCCTATAATGATATAGTGAACAGAGAGAAGATACACATTTTTATTTTCAGTATTCTATGAGAAATGGGTGTCAACAATAAGCCACCTAGCAGTGGTGGAGCACACCTGTAATCCCAGTAACTCCGGAGGCTGAGGCAGGAAGATCTCGAGTTCAAAGCCAGCCTCAGCAACTCACTCAGGCCCTAAGCAACTCAGCAAGACCCTGTTGCTAATAAAATATTATTTAAAAAAAAAAAAAAAAGGGGGCTGGGGATGTGACTCAGTGGTTCAGTGCCCCTGGGTTCAAACCCCAGTACCAAAAAAAAAAAAAAAAAAAAAAAAAAACCACAGAAAAGAACCCACTTAATCTGTACCTTCAAAGGATAAATGAGTCTACAAATGAGTGAGAGAGTCATAACTTTTCTAAGAAACATAGGGAGAAATCATTTTGAAAAATGAATTACTGAAAATGGCTCCAAAATTGTAAAAAAAATTTTGGGTATTAGGGATTAAACCTAGGGGCACACTACCACTGGGTTCTATTTTTTATTTTGAGACAGAGATTCACTAAGTTCACTCTAATAAATACTTGAGATAATCAAGTTATAAAGAGAAAAGGTTTGTTCAGCTTCAGAGGTTTCAGTTCATGATCAATTGGCCTCATTGCTTTGGACCTGTGGCAAGGCAGTACGTCATGGCAGAAGTACATAGCAGAGTAAAACTACCTCATGGCCAGAAGCAGAAGAGAGAGGAAGAGATTGGTATCTTACAGTTCCTTTTGAAAGCACAACCCTGATGATGACCTGAAGATCTCTCTCCCATTAGTTTCCATCACCTCCCAATAGCTCCAAGTTGGGGTTCAAGTCTGCAACACATTGCCTTTGGGGAACATTTAAGATGCATACTATAGCAAAGTCCTTCTATTTGCCAACCTGATATAATTTAGGGAAAGCTCCTCGTTCTAGCAGATCCTCAACTGATGTTCATTGGTTTCTTTCCCCCCTTGCTATCTGCATACTCACATCTAACATGGTTGGGCACTTGGAGCTTATGAATATGAGAAGGTAAATTTACATATATATATACACATATTCCTAAGAACAACCAGGTAGTTTGGAAGAGAGAGAACATATGCAAACACACCACTGACTGCAAAGTATTTAATCTAGTCAAAAAGACAAGTTCACTTCACAGTCCTAATGAAAAAGTTCCCTTTTTATTTTTAAAACATAATGTTCCAGACCTTCTGACTAATGTCACGTTACTTGGGACAATTCAGAACTGTATTCTATGAGAGGGGGGTCATGAAAATTTGTCCTGGAAAGGCTTTTTCCACTGAGTTGACAAAACCCGGTAGGTACTAAGATACCCAAACTAATCGGAGGGGAAATCGGGAAGGGTCTTCCTTCCAAATTGGTGGGTGTTAGAAGTGGAAAGAGCCACAGAAACGGGGCAAACAGTTAAAAGGTGCTTTTGAACAACAGGAAGACGGCCCGCGACAAATTTTTAAAATATACTGTTAGGAAGGTGAGCAGAAGCGGAGGAACGCAGGGTAAACCCGGTGAGGGTGGGGAGGGCGACCCGGCGCAGGCACCGAGGCGGGGATGGGCGGGATAAGAAACAAAGGTCGGGTTCCCTGAGCACAAGTCGGGGAAAGGGGACGCCGAACCCGAGGGGCGGTGCCGCGGGGCCTGGCGGGGTCGGGCCGGGGTCGCCCGCCGGCCGCGCGGGGCCAAGCGGCGGATCCGGCCAAGCTGGGAACAGCTAGGCCGCACGGAGGGACAGGGCCAGCGACTGCCGGCCAGCGCAGGGGTCCAGCAGAGGAGCGTCGGTGAGGGATCCCGGTCTGCAAGACGCGCAGCGAGGCCTGGACGGGGCGGGGGCGGAGCCGACGGACGCGAGGACGCGCAGGGCGGTCAGCTCTCCGCCCCCGCCTCGGCCGCTGCGGCGTGAGGGGAAAGGCCGGCGGGCAGCGCGGGGAGGAGGAGGAGCCTGCGGCCCCGCCCCCGCCGGAGCGAGGGAAGGAGAAAGGCTCGCGGCGGAGGAGGAGGGAGCGGAGCGCGGGGAGGGGGCGGCCGGCCGGGCCTGCGCCCGAGCGAGCGGCGAGCCGAGGGGGAAGGGGCCCGGAAGGAGGCGAGCGCGGCCGCGACGCCGGGAGCCGGACGCCAGCTCTCGCCGGCCTGCCGCCGCCGCCGCCTTCCCAGCCCGCGCCCGAGCTTGAATCCCGAGCTGCCGCGGAGGCCGGAGCTCGGCGCCCGGCGTGGGGCGAGCGGGGCCGGGAACCGAGGCCCGGCCGGCGGTCCTGCGCGGGGCGCGGTGGGCTTCTGCCCGCAGGAGCCGGCGAGGGGCGAGAGGGAGGAAAGAGAGGCCGAGAGAACGAGGAGACCGGATTTTCCAGAGCTGGTGTGGAGGAGAAACCCACCCGAACTCAAATCCACAATAATAGTCCAAACGAATAATAATAAGGGAGCAGTTTTTCTGACCCGGCGAGCGAGGAGAGAGAAGGGGGAAGGCAAGGAAGCGAAATCTCTGTTTCATGAAGGCTGAGGCAAGAGGAATTTTCAGAGCCTGGATGTGGAGGAGCAAAACAGCAGAACTAACTCAGGAAATTGTCTCTCAGAAAAAAGGCCGACCATAGGCTGGGTCTGAGAATCAGGCTGGGGTAGGTGGAGGAACCTGCAAGTTTAAAGGAAAAAAAGAATATTTTCAGAGATTCTGTCAGGTTTCTGGTTAATGCTACCATTTTTAAGGTAAAAACCATTGCATTTCAGGTGTTCTGCGATTTTTCTTTCTTTCTTTCTTTCTTTTTTTTTTTTTTTTTTTTTTTTTTGGTGCAATTGTCTCAGAATTTCAAAACCTTTGATATAAAAGCTTTTTTTTTTTTTTTTTTTTTTTTTTAAAGAAAACCCACAGATTTTGGATTCCAGGGTTGCACTGGATGTGGAAGGAGTGCTGTTGTGTACATACTATTGTATGGTTTTATTTATTTTTGTACTGTGCAAATCAGCTGGGAGATTTTTTCCAAGTGCTATTTCGGATTTATTCAATTTTTTTCCTTCCTCGAATATATCTGCTGTTGTCATTTTAAGCATTGGAGACCAGAGAATTATTTTTTCCTCTTTGGAGCTTGAGGCTCCCTTGCCAACAGAAGGACAGCTGGGAAAACTGGATTAAAAGGATGGTTTTATCTGTGTTTTGCAGTTCAGACTGATATTTTGAAAGCACATTCTTTCTGTGATTCACTTTTCAGGCCATAGTGCTAACCTTGAAGAGATTTGTGGTTGGGATTTTGGTTTCTAAGAAGGTCATAGTTTTTTCCTCTTTTCCTTTCTTTTTTCTTTTCTTTTTTTTTTTTTTTTTTTAAAGAGGGGGGAGGGGAAAAGGGACTAAGAAAGGAGACCATGTTCACCGGTAGAAGTAGAATGGAGCTTCAGTTACCAGGGTCCTGAGAACTGGAAGAAAAAGGATTCAATCTTCAAGTTGGGAGGCCCTCTTCTTACCTTTCTCAGAAATTGCAAGGGATTCAGTCCTGATCAAGACACTGAAGCTATAGAATTCTGGAACCAAACCGTGGAGACATCAAGAAACCATGAGTGTAAGGTTACCCCAGAGTATAGACAGGTAGGTTTGCTAATAATTTGGGTTTTTCAACACTTATTAAAGGAAAGATCAGGAGGGAGGGTGTTGTATTTTTATAAAGGATTGCAAAAAAAAAAGAGATTTGGGTGTGCTGTGGGAATTGATGGGGTAGGAGCATTGGTCTGTGGGGACTGTCAGCATGTATGATTATGTTTCTTGTGTGTCTGTGTTCAAAACACACCTCCTGATTCAGTGTCTTTCTAATGTAAGCAAGCTGTGAAGCCAGGAGAGGGAAAGAAGGAGGACATGCTTTCAGTGGGTTTTGATTTTTGCCAAGTTGGAGACTGAATTTGGGTCCCCAACTTACCAGTCTAGGGGTAGGAGGCAGAAGCAAGCCTGGTCATGTGAGGTGTTGGAGTTGCTGGGGGAAGGGCTCCAGCATGGGCGTGGGTCTCCACCAGGCTGGCTGGTATAGAATGGTGCAGCTTGATGACGGGTTGGATCCCATTTCTAGAATGAGGAAGATGTCCTTGGCCCAAATGATGGGATAGAAACACCATTTACAACCACACAGGTCTTGATTTTTACCAGTGGCTGATATGGCCCCCAATTGCTTAGGTCACATTAGAATTTCCTCTCCTACAAGCTTAGAGTTTAAATTGAGACTTGCCAATGGCTGATGCTCTAAGTTTAATCTTCCAAGCCGTTCTTAATAAGCTTGACTGCAAAATGGGCCTTCCCTCTGCTTAGAACTGGAAGTTGTTGTTTTGGGTGCTCTTAGGCCTGATGGGCAGAAGCACTGGCCCTCATATTTTACAGCACATGATATACCTCCCCTTCAAGAGTCAGCCCAGCCTCTCTTGTCACTGGCAGCATTACAGTGAGGTTATAATTCTTTTTTTCAAAGATTTGGTACAACTTTGTAAGGTGTCTGCCTTTTTTCTCCCTCCCCCCACCTCTGATTTTTCCCTTCTTGAGAATCTTGGGGTGTATTCTTAGGGTTGCGGGTGGTTGGAGGACTAAACAAGCAAATGAAAGGACTGGACCTGGAAAAAAATATTATTGGAGAGATAGGGAAGAATATTTGCAAGGGAGCAATTGTTCCCACTGTGTTCGGTTAACCTTTGGTTATCCATGCTAATAATCATTTCCTTTTGACTGTGGAATGTGGCCTAGAATGCATATAATCTCTCTCTCCCAAACACTAATCTCTGTGTTGCTTTAGAGTCCAGTTTAGAATCATTCAGCAGTCCCCAGACAGGGAACTGACTTCGCAGGGGTGCAGAGGAGTCAAACAACGACAAAGCATTTATGGCTGGTTCAGATCTCCTTCCCCTTTCTGCTGGCCTCTCTGTAATTCGGCCCTGGGAAAGGGATAACCGAGGCATGGCAAGGCAAGGAGTGAAAATGGTTTACATGGCTGCCCTTCTTCCCTTTTCATCCTCTTGGAGTTTGGGAATCAGTGCACTTGTCTTTTTAAGATATGAATGGGTAAGCTATTTCTGTGAATTCAGGGATGTGAGAAGATGGAAACCCAGGTGTTGAGTGCAGGGAGAGCCAGTGAGGTTCCTGGGTTGAGCCTCTCCTCTGGGAGTTTGTAAATCTTCACAAATGCAGATCTCAGTCTCTTGTTTAGTATGTTACAGTTTCCTGAGTGCTTTCATAGAGTGCCTCATTTGAGCCTCACAATGTTGGGTGAGAGACAAGTCAGAAGGCATTATTCCCATTTTGCAGAAGGGGATCTGAGGCCCAAAGGGGATTCCTTTCTTGCCCTGTGCCATTTTGCCTGACTTGTGGTAGAATCTGAACTCTAACCTATGTCTTACGATTCTGAATTCTTGGTTCTTTTCATTGCCCCATCCTGTCTAATCAAGTTTGTAGACACCCTGTAGAATGTGTGAGGCTCCCTTTTCCTATCTGGAGCAATAGAGTAAGGTGCTCTTTAACAGTCAAGGTTATTTCCTTGCTCTTCATACCTGCAGTTTCTATACTTCAAGTACCATTTTCTCCCATGGCCGGGGGGCTTTCCTTGTTTTCACCCCTGCCTGATTCTTTTCCCTGCTAAGTAAATCAGTTCTGGGACCTGGGTCCCCTTCTTGTTATCTCCAGTTGGCTGCATTGGATCTTGCTCCATTATAGTTTCATTTTATTGGACCTTTTGACATCCCAGATTGTAGACCCTATGAATTTTAAACAATTCAGTGTATAGGACTCTGGAGGGAAATGCTGCAGATTATGGAGTCAGATTCTATTCTTTCTTAGTTTCTGAGTTTGTTGTGTAGAGAGTCTTGAGTAAGATGCTGTTAGTGTTTTAGAAAATTAAAGCATACAGTTCTTGCTCACAGAAAGCATGCAATCTAATTGAGGAACTAGGAAACTCAAGACTCCCAAAGACCACCTAAAAACAACACTAGTCTGCAAACTCCAGAAAACAGGATTATGTTTGGTTTGCTTGTTTTATGTACTGCGTGTTTAGTTTAGTGCCTTGTATGCAGTAAGTGCTTCAGAAATATTTGACAGACGAATGTTAGAACGAATGAGCATATCAGCAAGTGTGAATTCTTCCATTTCAGGTTGTTTGCAACATTCATGTGTTATCAAAAGGTCAATTAGAGAAGGTTTCCTAGGTAATGTGTATTTTCCAGAA
The DNA here is from genome assembly GCF_902686455.1 of Sciurus vulgaris. Classification (NCBI taxonomy): domain Eukaryota; kingdom Metazoa; phylum Chordata; class Mammalia; order Rodentia; family Sciuridae; genus Sciurus; species Sciurus vulgaris. The sequence continues at coordinate 117,892,484 of NC_136461.1, read as the reverse complement.
GATAAGCCACATGCTGGAAGACCATGTATTTGGAGAGAGATTGTGATTTACAGTAAAGAAGACCGGAATATCTATTTAGCAGTCTTTTACCCTCTTTCTTCCTGTTGGGTAGTGACTCCTGGTTCCATAGAAAAAGAAAGTATTTGCAACTCATCTTTATCTTTTAGTGTTAATCAGTTGTTACTGAAAAATGAGTTATAGTGTAATTGTTCAAGTCTCTTTCAGTTTTTGTCCTTTTCAGTTACTGCTCCTTACTATATGTTCTTTTCAGGAGTTTTTAAAAACGTGTTTGATATTACAAACAGCTTATGATACTGATGATGAATAGGAATGATGATGAGTTTTGCTTAGCCATCTATATCTGTTTGCCTTGTTCCCCTTGGCAAATGTTTTTGAAATGACCAGATGGGTTAGGAGTTTGCTTTTCTCTGGAAAACTTTAGCTCATGTGAGGACCAAACCAGAGAGTATTACACCAAAAGTTAGTCCTTGGTTTGAGCCCTGGCTTTCCCCTTAAGCTATGTGACTTTGGGCAAGTCATGACCTTTCTGTCTTCCTACTGTGTAAAACCGTAGCAGCTCATTTATATAAAGTACTTTAGAGTTTTGCAAACACTTTTTTTTTTTCCTGTGGTGCTGGGTACTGAACACAGGACTTTGGGTTCTACTACTAGGCAAGTGCTGTACTACTGAGTTACATCCCCAGCCCTTTTTTTTTATTTTGAGATTGAGTCTTGCTAAATTGCCTAGCCTGGCCTAAAACTTGCCTCCCAAGCAGTTGGGATTACAGATCTGCTCCACTGTACTCAGCTCATACTTCTATACAGTATGCATTTGAGAATTATAATGTTTATTGCATCTCTCTCATAAGACTTGAAGGGAACAAGTCCAGTGAGATAATATATTTCTAAACTGTAAAATTCTATATAAATTTTAGATGGTGAACTCACGGATTTGATTTAGCTTCATGTACTACTTCCTGAGCTGAGTAGCCCCAAACAAATTAAGGGTGATGAAAAGATCTCTCCATTTTGAAGAATTAAGCAGAGTGAACAGGCTTTATTATTGCAGAAGTGTACAGAGCTAGAAAGAGGTGGTCATGGTTGGGTGATGATACTAGATGTGAGAAAAGGAAGGTTATTGAATCCTTTCCAGGAATTTTGATGAATGGGCGAGACTTTTTCTACCTTAACTCACTTAGCTGTCTCTTCAGTGATGAGGATGGAAGAGTTTGTTTACTTTCTTTTTTTCTTTCTGTGGTGTTGGATTGAACCCAGGACTTCACATGTGCTAGGCAAGTGGTGTATCACTGAACAACACACCCAACCCAGATTTGTTTTGTTATCTCTGGCCATTCCTTGTTGTAGAATCATATAATTTTTCAAATTGAAAGTAAATCCAGACCCACCAACTGTTTCCTGTCAGAGATCTCTTCCTACCTGGGTTTTGGTCTTTATTGAGCTCTGGAACCAATAAATCCTCAGACATTTAGCTGAACTTCTACCTAGTTTGGAAAATTGGCCTCCCAGAATGGTGATAGGGATCTAAATCTACAAATAATAAGTCCCCTGAAGTCCTGAGTCTTTTCCTAAATGTACCCTGGTTCCAATCTAGGAGTGTGAGATGAGAGGGGATTTTCAGACGAAACATTTGGCGACTAATCACCATTATGAGCAGGAGCAGGCTAAGCTTCACTTCAGATACTCAAAAACATTTTGTAGAGAGCACTCTTTTTTTAAAAAATATTTTAGATGTTGACAGACCTTTATTTTTATTCACTTATTTATGTGTGGTGCTGAGAATTGGACTGAGTGCCTCACACATGCTAGGCAAGCCCTCTACCACAGAGCCACAGGCACAGCCCCATATAGAGCACTCTTCGATTAATGCATTTTTAAAACTTTTTCATAGAGAACTGGCAGGCAGAGCCCCCTTCCCCCTCTTTAGAAGTATAGTACTTTTAAACAGGGTGAAAAATAAAGAAGAGTGTGGGTTATTGAAAATAAAAAAGGTGCTGGGGAGATAGCTCACTTGGTAGAGTTCTTGCCTGGCAAGCACAAGGCCCTGGGTTCAATCCCCAGCACTGCAAAAAAAAAAAAAAAAAAAAAAAAGAAAGAAAAAAGATTCCATGTACCTAATCCCCAAATTAGTGAATAGAAAAGGAGTTCTAGAAAAGCACATAACCTCTGTGGAAAAGAGTTTGGAAATGATAGTGTTTTTTGCTGCTTTAAAGATCTAGGATTCTGTGGCTGGAGTTGTAGCTCAGTGGCAGAGTGCTTGCCTAGCATGTAGGAGGCACTGGGTTCAATTCTCAGCACTATATATAAATAAATAAATTAAATAAAGGTCCATCAACAACTAAAAAAATATTTTAAAAAAAGATCTAGGATTCTGATTTATGTGAAAAGGTTTTGTTAACTGAAATTCTGTAAAGCCTAAGATGAGTTATTTTAAACAATATTGACTGAATCTGCTTTACATCTTCATAGAAAAGTCCACCTTATTAGTTTATTGTTTTTAAAACTAAATTGGAAGATTTATTACATGACTTGGAAACTTCCCTGTGGACTGTACATTCTTCCTTCTTTTCTCAGTCACTATCTTGAGAAAGGACCCAAGCATAGATCTGCAAGTGGCACCCAAGGTCACTCCCTCACCAGTTGGGGTAAGCAAGGCTAAAGAAATTGCTGATTCTAGTCTAGAAAAAAGATTCCTTAAAAGTCATGTTAGAGTTCCTATGAAAGGAAGTTTGGAGTTTGAGGAAGAATACTGGTATTTGAGTTAACATATCAGTATGCTGGGTCCAACTACGTAAATGACCTTGGAAAGGTCATTACCTATTCTGGTCTGCAGTTTTCTTATCTGAAAAAAATGAGTGAATCAGGCTAGCCATCCCCTGTGATTTGTTTCTTTCTAGCTGTTTCGTTTTCTGAGCTTCTGAAAACAGAATGCCTGTGTCCTTTCTTTCAGCGAGTTAGGACTCTTTTCCAGGAATCATTACCTGGCCTTCCTGAAAACCAGCAAAAATGAAAGTTTGAAAAGACCAGGGTGACAGCTGCCTGATGAAAGGAAGAGGAAACTGGAAGAACAGAATTAGAGCAGGATTCAGAAGGTTTTTTCTTTTTTTAATTAATTAATTTATTTTTTGTTGTTGTTGTAGATGGACATGATACCTTTATTGTACTTATTTTATGTGGTACCTCTGAGGATCGAACCCAGTGCCTCACACATGCTAGGCAAGCTCTCTACCACTGAGCTACAGCCCCAGCCCTCAGAAGGTTTTTTTCCCATTTTTTTTATTTGTTCTGATTGGTTATATATGATAGTAGAATTCATTTTGACACATTGTACAACAAATGGAGCATAACTTCCGATTCCTCTGGCTGTATATGGTGCTGAGTCACACCAAGTAGTATAATCATACAGGTATATAGGGTAATAGCTGTCTCATTCTACCATCCGTTCATCCCCACCGCCCCACCCCTTCCCTCATTCCCCTCTATATAATCCAGAGTTCTTTCATTCTTCCCTACCCTCCCCCTCACCATGAATCAGCATCCGCTTGTCAGAGAAAGCATTCAGCCTTTGGTTTTTGGGGATTGGTTTATTTCACTTAGCATGATATTCTCTAGTTCCATCAGTTTAACCGAAATGCCGTAATTTCATTCTCTTTAAGGCTGAGTAATATTCCATTGTGTATATGTATCACATTTTATTTATCCATTCATCTGCTCAAGGGCATTTAGGTTGGTTCAATAGTTTAAGCTATTGTGAATTGAGCTAATATAAACATTGATGTGGCTACAATCATTGTAGTAGATGATTTAAGTCCTTTGGGTATAAACTGAGGGATAGAATAGCTAGGTCAAATGGTGGTCTATTCCAAGTTTTGTGAGGAATCTCCTTATTCCTTTCCATAGTGGTGCACCAATTGCAGTTCCATCAGCACCGTATGAGTATACCTTTTCCCCCACGTCCTTGCCAACATTTTTGTTGCTTGTCTTCTTGATAATTGCCATTCTGACTGAGTGAACGTGAATCTTAGAGTAATTTTGATTTGCATTTCTCTATTGCTATAGATGATGGAACATTTTTCATATATTTGTTGATTGATTGTAGTTCTTCTGTGAAGTGTCTGTTCAGTTCCTTCCCTTTATTGATTGGTTATTTGTTTTTTTGGTGTTAAGTTTTGAGTTCTTTATATATCCGGGAGATTAGTGCTCTGTCTGAGGTGCATGTGGTAAAGATTTTCTCCCATTCTACAGGTGCTGCTCTTCACCATTTTGGAAGGTATTTTAAAGGTCTAGAAGATCAACCCAGATTTATGGTCACTAAAAACTCTTGGATAGGTTTGAGCGGGAAACATGATAGGAGGCTGGTAGGACCTCAAGGAATTACCTAGTGATTCTAATAGGGTCTGGGTGTGTTTCCGTCTCTTTTGTTTTTTGTTTGGTTCTAGTGGAGTGCACCCAGGGGTGTTCTACCACTTAACCTACATCGCCTGCACGTTTTATTTTGTTTATAAGACAAGGTCTCACCAAATTGCCTCAACCTGGCTCAACTTGTAATCCTCCTGCCTCAGCATCCCCAAGTAGCTGGAATATAGGCAGATGCCACTGCACCAGACTATAGGGTAGTACTTTGAGTATTAAAGACAAGTTGGGAGTCTCTCCCATTTTCAATGATCTCAGTGGAAGGTGGTTCTATGAGTTCAACAGTTACAAGTCCTTTTGGATACCAGACATTCTTTTGCTACTTTTTTTCTTTTCTTTTTAAACAGTATTGGGGATTGAATCCAGAGACTCATACTCTACCACAGAGCTGCATCCCTAGTCAATATTTTTTTAAAAACTTATTGTGAGATGATCTAAGTTGCCAAGGCTGACCTTGAACTTGGACTTGTGAGTGTCCTGCCTCAGGGGCCCCTGCCTCCTCTGTGAACTGAGATTACAGTTGTGCACTACCACCCCTGGCCCTTTGCTACAATTTAAAACCAATTTATTGACTTTTAGTTTTGACTTCAGTATGGGCCCTAAAGTCATTAGTATTCTTCTATCTTTGTTGACTTTTTCAAGATTTTCCTCTTCATTCTAAAGAACAGCAAACTAACACATGAACATATGAGAAAGGGGCTTTGAAAAAATTGGCATAATGTCATTTCAACATCTTGATTCCCAGTCCTTGTTCCTTTCTCTTCAGTATTTTTGGAACAACTTTTACAAAATGGTATGGTCAACAGTCATGGCCTGGCCTCAAATCACATAGGGAACCAATCTAGCAGCCTTCCAAATGGTGACCTAAGATTCGTGGCACTTGGCAGTCAGTTGATTGGACTGCAAATATTTATCAAAGGGCTCCAGGCTCAGCTCAGTTCTTAGTGTTCTGGTAGATAACATACAAGAATGTAGAACATACATTCTTGTTGGGAAATGTTATTAATGAAACAACACAAAACAGTAAAAAAAAAAAAATCATAATTGCTAATTCTTTATTTACACCAGAAAGGTACCTTTAGAAAAGAGTGAAAGATTCACACTGATAAGAATAGCCAGGGGAGGGGTAGTTACAAATTATTTAGGTAGAAGCGGGAGAAGGCCATCTGGACAGGGGAACAACATGAGGAAAGCTTCTAGGGTTAGAACCGAGCATGGAGTAGCCTGGATATGATAAGATTCTTCATCTTTGTAGAGCAGAGAGAAATTAGGTTGACAGAGTGGGCAGGGTAGAGGATAAAGGTATTCTGACTCTATTTATGTGGTAGAGAAAAGGGAGTCAGTGATAGTTCATGTATTATATGTAATAAAAAATAATGTTTAAGGAGAGAATTCTGATGTTGATAGATGGATTGAAAATGCATGAGGTCAGGAAGGCCATCTAGGAGTTTTTGTAGCAATCTTGGCAAAAGATGATGAGTTCCTGGTTATGATGGGAACAAAGAGGAAAAGCTGGGATTCAGAAGACACTTTGGTTAGGGACAAATTAAATTTGATTCCCAAGGTTTTGAGACTTGTGGACTAGGAGAAGGGTAGTGCTGTTGACAGACTAGGACCTTCATTACCGTCACTCTGTCTCCCACTGATACCAGCAATTCAATGAATATGGCACACTGAATGATATCTTACTGAGACTCTTAGGTTAGGCCATTTCTACCATAGAGTTTTAGAGTTCTTCAGTGCAGAGGGGGAAAGGAGAGTCATTCTAGGAGATTTCTTAGGAAATTGGGTCACTGTTTGAGGAGATTAGCATATATTTGATGGATCCTGATTTTTCAGTCATATCATTCCTACTAAACTCTGGGAATGTAGAAACCATTCTAGTAAGCTAGATGCAGTGGTACATGCCTGTAATCCCAGCTACCCGGGAGGCTAAGGCAGGAGGATCACAAATTCGAGGCCAGCCTGGGCAACTTAGCCAGATACTATCTCAAAACTTAAAAAAATACAAGCACTGGGAATATAGCTCAATGCTAGAAAGCCCGAGTTCAGTCCCCAGTACCACACACACACACACACACACACACACACACAAACTATCCTAGTAGTATAAGAGATCTTCATGTGAACTTCTACTCAGCCACTAACTAGCTGTGTGATCAGGATGATTTGTGTAAAAACATTTTGTGAATTCTATAGTGCCAAACATATGGTGAGTGTTGTTAAGGCATTTGGTTTGGCAGGGACCCCAGATTGGCCTGAACTCTCTTCAGCTGTCACTGGAAGACCCATGCTTGAGTTACCCGCAGTCCTATGCTGATTCTCAGCCGAGGACTGACAGCCATGGCACTGGGAACATAATGAACAAACACAGAACAGTAGTTAAAAATTAGGTGCCTAAGTTCTCTCAACCCAAGGCGAATCCTGCTTTGCTTGAAACTTATAGTGTCTTTCCTTTTTAGTCTAGCTCCCCGGCTTGGGATTCATGACTTTCATGATTTCTGACTTTCTTTGGTTCAGCCTACAACTCATTAATTCTTGATCTTATTACTGTACTCTACCATCCTCCTTCAGGTAAGCTAACCTGTTTTCTGGGCCTACATCACTCCTTCCACACCTTTGTATCAGTGTTCTCTGTCTCTCCCCAACCTTATCAGTCTCATTTTCCTTCAAGGAAATCTTTCCTGGTTAACATCATCAACCCTACATTGTTTATATTATTTAGCCTTCTTTTGCACATACCTGTGGCAGTTCTACTCTATTATCTTTTATTTGTTCATATAACAATTTATATAAAAATTTTGGAAGAATACTTAGCAACATTATGGACTATTATAATAACTGGTGGTGCCATTCCATTTTGTGTATGTTTTGTGTTGGTTATTATATCTTGTCCTATTACTCCTTTCTGAGTTGCCCTGTAGTGCCCAGTTTCGTTATCTTTAGGCAGGATCTTCTCTTTATACAAGGTATGCTATTTCCTGACTTTAGCTGTAGCTCACTCTTGACATTACTGATTCCCTCCATGCCTAGTCAAGGGATTTTAAGAAGCAACTCTACTTACTGCTGCCAGGAAATTAAACCAAGAATTCCTTTTGTTCTTATTGGTGTGCTTGGTCTTGGGTACTTGGTATTTCTTCAGGGACAGAGCAGCCTTGTTGGAGTTGTTGCTTTTCCCTCCTCAAGAGTTCTGGGGATTTCCCCATTGGCGGCTTGGTTTCCGGACTGCCTTTTCCTGCAAGGGTCTAAGGGCACAGGGCCCACCCTGCTATTGTCCTGCCTGCCCCAGGCTGGCCCCATTCATTTCCCAGAGTAGGGCCCTTAGAAGCTTCCCTCCAAGAGAAAGGCCACTGTTGTTCTGCGGGGAGGTGGCTGGAGAGAGTGTAGTGAATAGTGTGAATGGGACCTTGTATGAGGCTAGAACCACAGCCCCCTCTTCTGAGAACACTAGGGACAGGGGTAAAAACTACTAGGGTTTCAGTGCCTTCACAGGAACAGGGTTTCGGGTTTAGGAACATTTAGGCTTTCCCTCAAATAGGAAGGTTGATCACTTAATGGATCTTCATATGACAGGGTGCTAGACACTTGGGATTCAGTGCAAATTTAGTGTGCACCATGATCCCAAGGAGCTTATGGTTTTGTTGGGAGACAGAAGTAAGCAGGAATTAGGTGATAGCACCCAAACTTTACCCCTGTGATACCAGTTGAAAGCACATGGGAGAAACAACTAAAGATCTCCTGGAGGAAGGAGGAAGGAACCTTCAAATTGAGATAAAAAAATGAGAGCCAGGCAGGAGAGAAGGAAAGTCCAGACAGAGGGAACAATACATACAGAAAGAAGGCTGAAGATAAGAAAGCATAGTGTTATGGGAATTCAAAGTAGCCATGATCCGTTGTGAGACCGTGGAACAATTAATTGAATGAAACCAGAGGATAAGTAGGAGCCAGGGCCTGAAGGTCATGTGATCCTCTGTGTTAGAGGTTTTGTACTTGATCCTGAGGGAAGTGGAAGACCACCATGAGATTTTAAGTAGGTGTGACATGATCAGATAAACTCTTACAAAAACAAGATCACCCTGGCTGTAGTATAAACATTGGATTAAAAGAATTAAGAACAGAGAGAGGGAAGATAAGAGGCCCTGGGCAAGAGAAGAGTATGGCCTTTACTACAAAAGTGACCTTAGAGATAAGAAATATGAGGAATTAGAGTAAGTGGTTGATTATAAGGGGAAAAAGAAATGAGAGAAGTATGGAAAAAGGATGACCCTTATTTATGGCTTTGGCTACTGGGTAGTACTGTTCAGTGAAAAAGAACTGCGGAGGAGGAACATGATTGGAAGGGGAGCAACAGGTCAACATCCCTTTTGAAAATGTTGATTTGAAGTACCTGTGGGGGATCCAGGCAACTGGATAAAGCTCTGGAAGTCAGAAGGGTGTTGTGGGATAGAGAATCACATTGAGAGGTCAGCAACATCTGGCCAGCAGTCGGAGTGTAAGTCCAGTGCAAGAAGAGGGTGATGGACAGAACACTGAAAGGCCCCACATTTATCGGTGAGGAGGAGGAGCCCATAGAAAGACTGGCAGAGAGTGACAGAGATAATAGAAGGAGCCAGGACAGTGTGGAATCTCAAAAATGAAGGGAGGGAGTAGTTAGTAGTGTCAGATGATCCCAAGAAGTCAAGGACAAAAAGGACAGAGATGTCTTCATCTAGTAAGTAGGTGGGTATTTGTGGCCTCAGTGATTTCTGGCCAGTGGTGAGGGCAGGAACCAGTTTATAGTGGGTCATGATGGAAAAAGGAGGTGAGGTAGTGATTCTGTGGGAGACAAAATTAAGCAGGAACTATGTGATAGCAGTGCCCAAACTTTGCCTCTGTGATATCAGTTGAAAGCACATGGGAGAAACAACTAAAGATCTCCTGGAGGAAGGAACCTTCAAATTGAGTAAAAAAAACGAGAGCCAGGTAGGAGAGAGGAAAAGTCCAGGCAGAAGACATTCTATTCAGTTCTTTTACGAAGTTTGGTCAGAAGGGAGGGGAGAAAATACAGCTCCTTTGAGTTAATTTTTTTCAAGGTAGATCTGTGTCACCATAGGTCATGGGTTCTCAATCTTTAGCATATATCAGAATCAACTAGAAAGCTCTTCAAAATACAAATTGTTGGGCCCTATCCCCTGAAATTCTGACTCAGTAATTATTTGGGTTGAAGTCCCTGTCCAAGAATTAGCATTTTTTAACAACTTCCCAAATGATGCCGATACTCTGTGCTTTGAGAGACAGTGCCTCATGATATCTGTGCTCTTAATTAGCTTTTATGTTATTGTAACAGAACTTTTGTGGTTAACTCTGTATTCCAAAACTTAGTCGTTTCATTCCCTGTTGTGAATTTCTTCTATGGATTGTTAAAACTCTATCTTTAACGCCTTACCCCATGCCTGCTACACAGTAAATATCCCATAAATTGAACCATGTAAGATAACTGAAGCATAATTTCTGGGCTCCTTGTGTGTGAAATCTTGCTTCATTCTTTTCATACAATTTTTTGTAATTTCAAAATTAAACCCCAAAAAGATCAGAAAGTAAATCTTACAGAAATGTCAAAGCTTCTGGTAAGTGTCAGAATATACATAATTTCAGTGGTTCAGTTTTGGGTTAAAAGAGAGAATAAATTTCCTAAAATGATTTCCCAAACTGACACTAGGTTCTGAATTTTGCAATAGGAAGGGTTTTTAAAATGTCGTTGATTCCTCTTAGACTGTTGGTAAGAGTTCTTAAAATGTGGTTCCTGCACTGAAAGAGCATGCTTCCACAGAGTGGCGCATCATTCTGTCCTTACAGTAACCTACACCATCACTGGCAACTTTAGCTTCTTGGGGTGGCAGTAGGAGGCCCAGACTGCTCTGGGGTTCTTATCCTAGGGTCTTTGTCACTTCCCTTGAAATTGGGTTTAGAGGCCACACATCTGGGGTTTTCAAGAGTGCCCGATCTTGAGTCTCTCTCTCTTATGCTTTTCTTTTTGCCCTGTGAATTGTGAATTGTTTATGATAATTTCCAGAAAATTTTCAGACCAATGGCTGTGAGTCTGAGCTAGCTTGTTGGTATAGGTCAGAGGTAATGGCAGGTACAAGACAAAGCCTGGGAGTTCCTATCAAGAGAGTTTCCTGAAACACCATTTCATGCCTTAAGACCATTTTAAGACCCAGAAGAAATCCTAGTTTTCTTAGCTCAACCTAGCCTAGCACTGTTAGCTGCACTTCTGCTCATGCCTGGAGACATATCCTTTAGTTCTGAACTTTGAGATCCAGCAGGTTGGGAAAGGACTGGACAAGGCATGTGGGGAGGGACCACTCCCTTTTTAAAATCCTTCCCAAGATCCTATACTTCCCAAGCCAAGTGCAGTGACACAAGCCTGTAATCAACAGGCATGTTGGAAGACTGAGTTAGGAGCATCACAAATTTGAGGCCAGCCTGGGCTACTTAGTGAGACCCTGACTCAAAAAATAGAAAAGGCTGGGAATGTAGCATCCCTAGTTTCAATTCCTAATACTGTTTAAAAAAAAAAAAAAAAAAGAACCAGGAGCAGTGGTAAACACTTGTAATTCCAGCAGCTCAGGAGGCTGAGACAGGAGGATCCCCAGTACAAAGCCAGCCTCAGCAACAGTGAGGCACTAAGCAACTCTGTGAAACTCTGTCTCTGAAATAAAATGCAAAAATACGTCTGGGGATGTGATCCAGTGGTTGAGTGTCCCTGCGTTCCATCACCAGTAACCCCGTGGGAAAAAAACACACAAAAAAAACTATTTCCCATTTGTCCAGTTTATGGGAATTTTAAAAATTCATTCAGCACATTTATTAAATATTAGGCACTGTTCTAGGCACTAGGGATACACTGGAACTTGTGTTCTACCTGGAGCAAGATAGACAACAAGTAAATATAAAGCCTTATTATTAGTTATGATCAAAAGCATAAGACCTGGTTTATAACCGCTATGGGACAGACTGGAGGGGAGATGTGACAGGACTCAGGGAAAGACTAGAGTCAAGAGAAGTCAATTTTTAACTCATTAAGTCCCAAGTGTTCGGTTCTGTGACTATTTCAATGAAATTGACACAGATACCTCAAAATGTGTTGGAAATCATAATCTAGAGTTTATATATCCTTTATTGCCATTAAGATCGAAAATATAGATTGTCTTACAAATAGGACACTGAGACAATATCCATTACATTTATAAGCCATCGTATAAATAGGACATTGGGCATATGTGATACCTGGGATGCTGGGACAAAATGGATTAAGTAGGGGAGGACTTGATTGACTTGGAAAGAAGGATGAAAGGTTTAAAACCAAGATAAGGGGTTTCAAGATGGCGGCCTAGAGGGTGGCTGCATTTCACATTGCTCCAGGACTCAGGATTCAAAAGAGGAGATATTGAGACGCTTGGGACCAACTCAAAGCAGCCGGGTGACTCTCACCCCCTGGGGAGGCATCCCGGATGGGACGGTGGTCCCGGAACGCAGGAAACTTTGTGAAGTAGAACTGCCGGCGAGACGCCCCTCCCCCCCGCTGGAACAGTGAACTCAGACAGCTGGGAGCGCCGTAAAGGAGGCCGCTCGGCACAGCGCTGGGACTCGGAGCAACCACTGGGGCTCCGGCGGCTGGCCCAGGGGAAGAGTGGCGAGGAGAGCTGTGTGGACTCAGGACACCGGGGCCTGCCCTGAGGAGGAGGAGGAGGAGCGTGGCCACTTGGATTCGGAGTGACTGCACCAGAGCTACAGGCGGTTGCCAGAGGAGAAGCTGTGCAGCGAGCTGTTTGGACTCAGAACGACGCTTCTGAACACCGGGGCCTGCCCCTGAGGACGAGGAGGAGGAAGAGGAGCGCGGCCGCTTGATTCGGGGGGACTACACCAGAGCTACAGGCGGTTGCCAGAGAAGGGGCTGCGTGGCGAGCTGTTGGACTCAGACCACTTCTGAACCCGGGGCCTGCCCAGAGGAATAGGAGGAGGAGGAGGAGGAGCGCGGCGGGTCCTTTGGACTCGCAGTGACTGCATTAGCGCTCCAGGTGGCTGCTCAGAGGAGAAGGCGAGTGGTGAGTTGTTTGGACTTAAAGTGACAGCTCCTGAACACAGGGGGCTGCCTGGAGGAGAAGCGTGGTGGGACGCTTGGTCTTGAGTGGCCGCACCAGAGCTCCGGGCGGTTGCCCAGAGGACCTGTGCTGCAGGTCACGTGGACTCAGAGCCACTCAGAGCGACCGCTCCTGAACACCCCGGGGGTTATCTGGAGAAGGAGGAGGAACGGGGAGGGTCACTTCGACTCGGAGTGATTGATTGCCCAGGGCTACGGGTGGTTGGTGGAGGTGGAGGCACGCAGTGAGTTTCTTGGACTCCTAGTGACCGCACCGGAATACTGGGCGGCTGTCTGGAGGAAGAGGCGTGTGGCGGGTCTCTGGGATTCAGAGCGATTGTACAGGGCCCCAGGTGGCTGCTCAGAGGAGGGGCCGCATAGCCAGGCGATTAGGTGCAGAGCAGGGTCCCAGGATCTAGGAGGCTTCTTGGTGGAAGAGCCGCACAGAGACAGGCTTAGGGCGGAGCGAAGGTTCCAGGCCTGCGGGCAGATTCTCTGAGGAAGGGCAGCCTAAGGAGAGTCATCTGCAAAGGGTGAGGCTCCCAGGCCCAGGAGGTAGGGCCAGGCCCCTGGGAACTTTGCAGAGGAAGGCAGCCCAGTCCAGGCGGTAGCTGTAAATTGAGGGGAACCTCTAGGAGGGAACTGACCAGCGAGACCTCCCCACCGGTGAGTCTTCCCTGCTGGGTGAGGTTTCCCCACAAGGACGGTAAAACCAGAGACTCAGGCCCAAACAGGCCTTGCCTCAGCCCACAGCCTAGGTCCCCTTTGGATGACCATTGGTCAACAAGTGGAGGCACCTCTGCCCACTAGCAGGGATTATACCCCACCTGAAGGCCACCACTCCTAGAGAGGCAGCTTCCTTGTGGAGCACCGCATTATCAACTTCCTCCAAGACTTCAGCCTACTGAAGGCTAAGGGGGGATATATATAGAAATCTTCAGGGACATTGTAAGTCAATAGAGGAAATCTGCAATATCTCAGCGGTCCTCTGATACCTGAACAATATGAGAAAACAAGGAAAGAAAATGCTGCAAACAAATCTAGATGTTACATCAATAAACCCAATGACAGCATGGCAGAAGAAATGACAGAAAAGGAGTTCAGAATGTACATAATTAAAATGATCAGAGAAGCAAACGATGAGATGAAAGAGCAAATGCAAGCATTGATTGATCGCACCAATCGACAGTTAAAAGAGCAAATACAGGAAGCAAAAGATCATTTCAATAAAGAGTTAGAGATATTGAAAAAAAAAACAAACAGAAATCCTTGACATGAAGGAAACAATAAACCAAATTAAGAACTCCATAGAAAGCATATCCAATAGGATAGAACACCTGGAAGACAGAACCTCAGACATTGAAGACAAAATATTTAACCTTGAAAACAAAGTTGAACAAACAGAGAAGATGGTAAGAAATCATGAACAGAATCTACAAGAACTATGGGATATCATGAAAAGGACAAATTTAAGAATTATTGGGATTGAGGAAGGCCTAGAGAAACAAGCCAAAGGAATGAACAACCTATTCAATGAAATAATATCAGAAAATTTCCCAAATATGAAGAATGAAATGGAAAATCAGGTTCAAGAGGCTTATAGGACTCCAAATACAAAAAATTACAACAGACCCACACCAAGGCACATTATAATGAAAATACCTAACATACAAAATAAAGACAGAATTTTAAAGGCTGTGAGAGAAAAGAACCAAATTACATTCAGGGGGAAACCAATACGGATATCAGCAGATTTTTCAATCCAGACCCTAAAAGCTAGAAGGGCCTGGAACAACATTTTTCAAGCCCTGAAAGAAAATGGATGCCAACCAAGAATCTTACACCCAGCAAAACTTACCTTCAAATTTGACGATGAAATAAAATCCTTCCATGATAAACAAAAGCTAAAAGAATTTACAAAAAGAAAGCCAGCATTTCAGAACATTCTCAGCAAAATATTCCATGAGGAAGAGATGAAAAACAAAGAAGCAAATCAGCAAAGGGAGGAATTATCCTAAAGGAATTGTCAAATAAAGGAGGAGCCAAGTTGTGTCAAACAAATAAATAAATAAAATTTAAAAAATGAACCAAATGACCGGGAAACCAAATCATATCTCTATAATAACCCTGAGTGTTAATGGCCTGAATTCATCAATCAAAAGACATAGACTGGCAGATTGGATTAAAAAGAAAGGTCCAACAATATGTTGCCTGCAAGAGACTCACCTCATAGAAAAAGATACCCATAGACTAAAGGTGAAAGGATGGGGAAAAACATACCATGCCCATGGACTCAGCAAAAAAGGTGGAGTATCCATCCTCATTTCCGATAATGTGGACTTCAAGCCAAAGTTAGTCAGAAGGGATAAAGAAGGTCATTTCATACTGCTTAAGGGAAGCATAAATCAGCAAGATATAACAATCATAAACATCTATGCCCCAAACAGTGGCTCATCCATGTATGTCAAACAAATCCTTCTCAATTTCAGAAACCAAATAGACCATAACACAATAATACTAGGTGATTTTAACACGCCTCTCTCACCACTGGACAGATCTTCCAGACAAAAATTGAACAAAGAAACCATAGATCTCAATAACACAATCAATAATTTAGACTTAACGGACATTTATAGAATATACCATCCAACCAAGAGCGAATACACTTCTTCTCAGCAGCACATGGATCCTTCTCTAAAATAGACCATATATTATGCCACAAAGCTAATGTTAGCAAATACAAGAAGATAGAGACACTAGCATGTATTCTATCAGATCATAATGGATTGAAGTTAGAAATAAATGAAAGAGTAAAACACAGAAACTATTCCAACATCTGGAGATTAAACAATATGCTATTATATGATGAATGGATAACAGAAGATATTAGGAAGGAAATTAAAAAATTCTTAGAGGTAAATGAGAACAAAGAAACATCATATCAAAATCTCTGGGACACTATGAAAGCAGTACTTAGAGGGAAATTTATTTCATGGAGCGCATTTAATAAAAGAAGTAAAACTCAACAAATAAACGACCTAACACTACAGCTCAAAGCCCTAGAAAAAGAAGAACAGAACAGCACCAAAAGTAGTAGAAGACAGGAAATAGTTAAACTCAGAGCTGCAATCAATGAAATTGAAACAAAAGAAACAATACAAAAAATTGGCAAAATAAACAGTTGGTTCTTCGAAAAAATAAACAAAATTGATAAACCTTTAGCCACACTAACAAAGAGAAGACGAGAGAAAACCCAAATCACTAAAATTCGGAATGAGCAAGGAAATATCACAACAGACAGGATTGAAATACAAAACATAATTAGAAGCTATTTTGAAAATCTATACTCCAACAAAATAGAAAATTTCGAAGACATCAGCAGGTTTCTAGAGACATATGAATTACCTAACCTGAACGAGGAGGACATAAACAATTTAAATAGACCAATTTCAAGTACTGAAATAGAAGAAGTCATCAAAAGCCTACCAACAAAGAAAAGTCCGGGACCAGATGGGTTCTCAGCCGAGTTCTACAAAACCTTTAAAGAAGAGCTCATTCCAATACTTCTCAAAGTATTCCATAAAATAGAAGAGGAGGGAACCCTCCCAAACTCATTCTATGAAGCCAATATCACCCTGATACCTAAACCAGACAGAGACTCATCAAGGAAAGAAAATTTCAGACCAATATCCTTAATGAACATCGATGCAAAAATTCTCAACAAAATTTTAGCAAATCGCATACAAAAACATATTAAAAAGATAGTGCACCATGATCAAGTTGGTTTCATCCCAGGGATGCAAGGTTGGTTCAACATCAGGAAATCAATAAACGTATTTCACCACATTAATAGACTTAAAGTCAAGAATCACATGATTATTTCAATAGATGCAGAAAAAGCATTTGATAAAATACAGCACCCCTTCATGCTCAAAACACTAGAAAAAATAGGGATAGTGGGAACATTCCTTAACATTGTAAAGGCCATTTATGCTAAGCCTATGGCTAATATCATTCTAAATGGTGAAAAACTGAAAGCATTCCCCCTAAAAACTGGAACAAGGCAGGGATGCCCTCTTTCACCACTTCTATTCAACATCGTTCTTGAGACTCTGGCCAGAGCAATTAGACAAACCAAAGAGATTAAAGGGATACGAATTGGGAAAGAAGAACTCAAACTATCCCTGTTCGCTGATGACATGATTATATATTTAGAGGAACCTGGAAATTCCACCAGAAAACTCTTAGAACTCATAAGTGAATTCAGTAAAGTAGCAGGTTACAAGATCAATGCCCATAAATCCAACGCATTTTTATACATAAGTGATGAATCTTCAGAAAGAGAAATTAGGAAAACTACCCCATTCACAATAGCTTCGAAAAAAATAAAATACTTGGGAATCAATCTCACAAAAGAGGTGAAAGACCTCTACAATGAGAACTATACAACACTAAAGAAAGAAATTAAAGAACACCTTAGAAGATGGAAAGATCTTCCATGTTCTTGGATAGGAAGAATTAATATTGTCAAAATGGCCATACTACCTAAAGTGCTATACAAATTCAATGCAATTCCAATTAAAATCCCAATGATGTACCTTACAGAAATAGAGCAAGCAATTATGAAATTCATCTGGAAGAATAAGAAACCCAGAATAGCTAAAGCAATCCTTAGCAGGAAGAATGAAACAGGGGGTAACGCAATACCAGATCTTCAACTATACTACAAAGCAATAGTAACAAAAACGGCATGGTATTGGTACCAAAATAGAAAGGTAGATCAATGGTATAGAATAGAGGACACGGACACAAACCCAAATAATACAATTTTCTCATACTAGACAAAGGTGCCAAAAATATGCAATGGAGAAAAGATAGCCTCTTCAATAAATGGTGCTGGGAGAATTGGAAATCCATATGCAACAGAATGAAACTAAACCCATATCTCTCACCATGCACGAAACTAAACTCAAAATGGATTAAGGACCTCGGAATCAGACCAGAGACCCTGCAGATTATAGAAGAAAAAGTAGGTCCAAATCTTCACCTTGTTGGTCTAGGATCAGACTTCCTTAACAGGACTCCCATAGCACAAGAAATAAAGCTAGAATCAACCACTGGGATAGATTCAAACTAAAAAGCTTTCTCTCAGCAAAGGAAACTATCAGCAATGCGAAGAAAGAGCCTACAGAATGGGAGAATATCTTTGCCAATCAATACTTCAGATAGAGCACTAATCTCCAGAATCTATAAAGAACTAAAAAAACTTTACTCCAAGAATTCAAATAATCCAGTCGACAAATGGGCTAAGGAAATGAATAGACACTTCACAGAAGAAGATCTACAAGCAATCAACAAACATATGGAAAAATGTTCAACATCTCTAGTAATAAGAGAAATGCAAATCAAAACCACCCTAAGATTCCATCTCACCCCAATTAGAATGGCAATTATCAAGAATACGAGCAACAACAGGTGTTGGCGAGGATGTGGGGGAGAAAGGTACACTCATACATTGCTGGTGGGGCTGCAAATTAGTGCAGCCACTCTGGAAAGCAGTGTGGAGATTCCTTAGAAAACTTGGAATGGACCCTCCATTTGACCCAGCTATCCCACTCCTTGGCCTATACCCAAAGGACTTAAAATCAGCATACTACAGAGACACAGCCACATCAATGTTCATAGCTGCTCAGTTCACAATAGCCAGACTGTGGAACCAACCTAGATGCCCTTCAATTGATGAGTGGATAAAGAAACTGTGGTATATATATACAATAGAATATTACTCAGCCATAAAGAATGATAAAATTATGGCATTTGCAGGCAAATGGATGAAATTGGAGAATATCATGCTAAGTGAGATAAGCCAATCTCAAAAAGCCAAAGGACGAATGATATCGCTAATAAGTGGAGGATGACACATAATGGGGGGGAGGGAAGGGTTAGTGTTAGGGTTAGAGTTAGGGTTAGGGAGGGGGGCAAGTATGGAGGAAGGAAGTACTGTATAGAGGGTAAAGAGGGGTGGGAGGGGTGGGGGAAGGGAAAAAAATAACAGAATGAATCAAACAACATTACTCTATGTAAATTTATGATTACACAAATGGTATGCCTTTACGCCATGTACAAACAGAGAAACAACATGTATCCCATTTGTTTACAATAAAAAAAAAACAAAACAAAAAAAAAACCAAAGGGCAAACAAGGGAGACTAGTCCCCAGTGTTCAATTCAACTCAGAACAGTTGGCAGTAAGGACAGTTGATGCAGCAAATGAAGAAAAGGGAGATAGCAAAAGAGAAAGAAATCATTTTTGTTCAATCTTATCATTCCCAGTTGTTATTAATTATAGAGGAGGAAAAATGAAACATAGCATCAAAAACATAAGACAGCTAATTAAAAGGCAGAAAATGCTAACAGAAAAAAAATGTAGATGGTTTTCCATGTAGGAATAATAACAGAATAAGAGTAGTTACAACTGTATGAATTAAATTCCAGTTTAGTTAATTTGAAAGAAAGAACACAGAGATGCTTCGGTTTGTATAATAGATGACACCACCCCATGCTTCATCACACACAGGCTGACATGTAGACTCTGTGGATATATGCTTCTGTGTAACCCACACCTTACCCAGCATTTCCCTATTAAGTGAGTGCTCAATAAAATGCCATTATTCAACATTAAAAAAAAAAAAAAAAAAAAAACAAGAGGATAGTAATGATGGTGCTTGTCCATACTATTATAGTACACTGTAGTTGGTAAAGTTTTTTTTTTTTATTATTATTCATAATCTCACCAGGGTAATCTAGGCAAGGAGCTTCAGTCCCATTTTATAGATGGGGAAACAGGTTTAGGGAACTTTAGTGACTTGCCTGAAGTCTATAAACTAAGAAATAGTGAAGTTGGGATTTTTAAAAAATTTGTGCCTATTAAGCTCTAGCCTAGTGTGATTCCCATTTTCCTGTACCACTGGCAAGGCTTAATTGGCAAAAATGTGTAAGTTGTGAGTGAGCTACATATCAGATTATTCAGCAGTAGTGAAGGTGACCTCTAGGAGAGAGGGAAGCCAGGAATCAAATCTCTTTAGTTTCTTTTTTGTTTTGTCTTTGTTTGTGTTTTTGTCACTTTCCAATAAAATCTCCTGTCCAAGGTCCCCTTAGGACCAGAGGTTTGCATTCAGTCTCCAAGAAGAGAATAACTCTCTTTTTGCCTCCTGGTTGGTTAATGATAGGGAAAGAGTAGCACTCTGGGACCTGGTAAGTTTCAGTGAGATTGGAAAAAATAAAATCTCAGAATTAAA
The DNA here is from genome assembly GCF_902686455.1 of Sciurus vulgaris. Classification (NCBI taxonomy): domain Eukaryota; kingdom Metazoa; phylum Chordata; class Mammalia; order Rodentia; family Sciuridae; genus Sciurus; species Sciurus vulgaris. Next base: position 117,872,634 of record NC_136461.1, on the reverse strand, counting down.
GTGACTTAGCATTTCACCACTAAGCAGCCTTGTCTTTGTGTGTAGTACACTGTAGTGCCTGATACTTTGCAGTAAATAGATATTGTTTGAAAAATGGATACTTGTATTTTGGTTTTTGTTTTTGTACTGAGGCTTAAACCCAGGGGTACTTTACTCTCTGAGCTACATCCTCTTGGCCCCTTTTTTGTTTGGTTTTTATTTTGAGACATGGTCTCCCTAAATTGCTGAGCCTGGTCTGGAACATATGATCCTCCTGTGTTAGTCTCCCAAATCACTGGAATTACAGTCATGAGCCACCACACCCAGCTGGATTCCAGTTTTTAGTTAACAGGTTTATCAAGATATAATTCGTGTATCATAAAATTCACCATTTCAGTGTACAGTTCATTGTTTCTTAGTATATTCCAAGTTATATAACCATCACCACCTTTTAATTCCCGAACATTTTAAACATCCCTCCAACAAACTTGGGGCAGTTTACTTTGCATTGTCCTCTCTCCCTAACTCCTGAAAACCACTAATCTATTTTCTGTCTCTATTAATTTGCCTACCCTGGGTATTTCGTATACATGGATCATACAATATGTGTTTTGTTATGTCTAGCTTTCTTCACTTAGCATATTTTAAGGATTCAACCATGCTATAGATTGTATAAGTACTTTTATGGTTGAATTATGTCCATTGTATGGATATACCACCTTTCGTTTATCCATCCATCAGTTGATGGACATTTAGGTTGTTTTCACTTCTTGGCTATTATGAATAATGTGACTTTGTACATTTGTGTACATGTTTTTGCACATACAAATATTCAAGACCACTTTAACAACACTTGTTATTGTCTTTCTTTTTTTTTTTTTTTTTTTTTTTGAACGGGGAAATGCCCTTTATTAGGATCTCCAAAACACATCCGAATCGGGGCCTGAGTGGACCAGAAGAAGTTCCTGGATTAGGAACCAGGACATGTGCCATTTCCCAGAAAATAGGAGAGTCAGCACTCCTTACAGAAAGTGCCCCAATTACAGGAACCAGCATAGGAGGATCCTAAGAAAGCTGTGGGAATCTTGACCTTCCAAGGAAAAGCAAGTTTAGACCTTTAAAGCAATTTTAGCACTTTTCTTGTCAAGTAGCTTTGAGTAGGTAGGTAGAAACATGCTTAAAGTGGAAGGTGAGGACTAGTCACCTGATCTGTTAGCCTGCATGTGTGCACGCACCTTGGGAGGCTGAGCAGAGCAGAGCCTCAAGTTCCAGGTCAGCCTCCATCCCCTAGGATGACCCTGTGTCCAAACCACTCTTCCAAGGCTGAATTTGCCCCAGGGCGTTATTGTCTTTCTTCTATCATTCATTCTTTCACTCTCTTTTGAGTTGGGGTTTATGTATGTTATCCAGACTGGGTTAATGACCCTTCTTCATCCTCCTCCAGAGAAGCTGAGACTATAGGCATGTGTGCCCAATTCTTCTTTTTTGATTATAGCCATCCTAGTGGGTGTGAAGTGGTATCTCTTGTGGTTTGATTTGCATTTCCTTAATAAGACAGAAATGTGCATCTTATGTGTTTGCATATCTTCTTTGGAGAAATGTTTGTTCAGATCCATTGCCTATTTTTTATGTGGATTAGTTGTGTTCTTATTGTTGAGGAATTGATTCAGTTTTAAGACAAGTCACAACCCTTATTGGCCTCCACTTCATCAGTCATAAAGTGGGAAAGCTAGATTTGATTTCTGAGATTCATTCTACTCTAGGATTATAATTTGTGGTATTTTGATAACTTCTTTTAGGTTATACTCACCATTGTGTTGCAGAAGTTGTTAGGAGTATGACTGTCACAATGACTTAAGTTTCTTCTTATTTAATCCTTCTAAGCCTGTTTCTCCCTTTAGAAAATGAGAAAAGTAGTGTTTCTTTCATTGGGTTCTTCTGAAAATTAAGTGAAAATAATGCATGCAAAGTGACATAGTTAAAAATTCACTATATGTCAGCTATTCCTTTGATATCATTACCTCATATTTTGTAGTGTCCACTTGTAACAACTGTTTCCTCATCCCCTGGATGTGACCTGTCTGTCCTGATCTTAGAGGCTTTGCACAGATCAGTATTGTTAACATTATTATTTGCTGTATGACATACTGCCCCAAAGGGACTTAACATTTAATTCTAATCTCCTCCCCCAATTCTGGGGGTTGATTCAGCTGAGCTAAGCAGTTGCTTTCGATTGGGGTCTTACCTGGAGTTCCTGGTCCAGGGCTGGGTTTCCAATAGTGCTTCACTCTGGCAGCTGTGCTGGGAGAACAAAGGTGTCAGGGGACTTGAAACACTTGGAGCTCCTCAGGTACCTCTCTTTCTCCACCCCTCTTTCTGTGAAATCTTCAGATTACCTTTCTACATGATGACCTATAGTAGCTGGACTTCTTATAAGGTGGCTGCAGGCTCCTAGAGCAAGCATTCTAGGACATTTGCAGAGGTGATGAGCTAGCCTCGGGAGTCTGTTACTTCAGGGAATCACAAAGGTCTGCCCAGGATCAGGGAGGGGATGTAGACTCTGCCTCCTCAGGAGTAACAAGGCTCTGGAAGAATGTCAAGGATGGGAAATGTTATTGTGGTTACATTTGGAAAATTCATTGTTCCCATATCTCTACCACACCGGTTCCTGTTGATTTTTGTATGACATCTGTATCTATTCTTGTGCCTCTCTTGTCTATAAATGCTCACAGTAGCTACACCTGGGCTCTGTACTCTTTAGGTGGTATCAACCAGCCACTTGAAATGGTTTACCAAAATCTCTAGTCAAGGTTTTTTAAATATCTTTAATCAGCCAGCATTCAAATGTTGACGGGTTCTTTCTTAATTAAAAGTTCTTGCAGTTTTCAAACTGACAAACCCTGAACCCTAGTCTATCCTGCACTTTGGGGAAGCCCAGTACCACCTTTCATTTTCCCACATGGTATTACATTCAGCCATAAAGACTTACAGAAGGGCCAGTAAGGAGAGATCCATATTAACATTTAGCATTTGTCCAGAACCTTTCTGATTTTGTAAAGTGCTTTAATAACCATTCTGCTAAGTGGTTATTGAAATTATTATTCTTACTGGATTTAGTGGCATGGCCTGTAATCCCAGTGAGGATTGAGGCTAAGGCAGGAAGATTGCAAGTTGGAGGCCAGCCTCAGCAATTTAGCAAGGCCCTGTCTTAAAATAAAAAGGCCTGGGGATGTAGCTCAGTGCTAAAGCACCCCTGGGTTAAATCCACAGTGCTTTCCCCTCCCCCCCCCCCAAAAAAAAATCTAGAACACGAACTGGAAATATTCTCCTTTATATATGAGAAAACCACGGGTCATGGATGTTGAGCCTTTGTACCACATAGTAGTAAAGTTGGTGCTCTGACTGTAAATCCCTGTTTGAGAAAGGTATCTGATTTGGTCCCTAGATTGGCACCCAGAACTCCAAAAAATCTCATAGTACTGAACTCAGAAGTCACCTTTTACCCTGTAGCCCTGGTTGAAGGAACTGAACTCAAATGAAATTTCTAGTCCTTGCTTCTCTGTAATAATCATCTTGGTGATCAGGGACACTGAGCTTTGTTTCCTTCCATGGTCTTGGTTTGCTGCTTTGGTTATTTACACCAGAGATTGTGTTGCTTGGGATCCCTTTGAGCTTGGTTACTTGAAGTACACTCCCAATAAAGGAAATTGTGTGTGTATGTGTGTGTGTGTTTTCATTCCAGGAGGAGGATCTGAGAACTAGTTTTTAATAGGTTAGGAAGCACAGACTAGAGAAAAAGATCTCCCTACCTGGTAATTTAAAGTTCTGTTTTCTTCAACAAGGAGAGTAAATTAGGCAAATTCAGAGCTGATGCTGTCTTTGTATCTGATGCTGTTGGTGATCTACCACTGCCTCCAGATTATACTTATGTCATCAGCAGCTGTTCACTGAGCCTCGGTTCACTTCATTTCTGTCCTGGTGATCAAGCACTCCATGAGTTTTATTGGGATGCTGTTGCCCCAAAACCAGGGAGAGGAGTCAGGTGGGGTGGTACATTGTTATAATCCTAGTTACCAGGAGACTGAGGCAGGAGGATTGCAAGTTCAAGGTCAGCCTGGGCAATTTAGTAAGACCTGTCTCAAAAAAAAAAAAAAAAAAAAAAAAAAGAACTGTACATGTAGCTCAGTGTGCTACACTTGCCTAGTAGCATGGGTGAATTTCTTGATTCAATCACCAGTTCAAAAAAAGGAAGAAAGAAAAGAAACAAAGGGTTAAGAATTCACTTAATATAATAATCCTTGCAGTACCAAGCATTACACAGTGCTTCTATTCACTTATTATACTTCATCCTCATCACATACTTGTGAGGAAGAGCCTGGGAATATTGAGGGAGGACTTCTCTCCAGTTTTTCCTTTCCTGCTCTCCTTACTGTGTATGGGTTCCCTAGGACACAGTTTTGACAGCTCTTTTCATCTTTTGGAATTGCCCACTTTCTGATACAACTTAACTCCTCCGTCTTCCGTCCAGTGAACAGAATGCCTTCCCTCCTTGGTAGTAATGAGCAGGGAGCCCTCTCATCTGTGTGGCTGCCCAGTCTGTCCTCATCAGTCTCCTGGAGATCCTTTTATATAAAAGCTACAAGATTAGGAAATAAATTACCTAGGGCAGAAAGATTACCAACTCTGAGGCTAGGAACCCACAGGTTCAGGGTGTTCGGGAGGGGTGATGAGGGAAGGATGAGGTAACTAGTTGGCAGCACTACTGTTCTACTGGAATCTGAGGTCCTTTCTCCCCCCAACCCAGCCAGACTTACATGCCATCTCATTTCATCAGCCGTTGTCTGCTTCAGCATCTACTCCTGCTTCTGTGCCGTGTGCTCCTTGCCCTTCTACATGCCTCGGGGAAGATAATGGAGATAACTGATCCCGGCACTTAGGGTACCTAGAGGTTAGTTGGGAAGCTAAAGATCTCATCCTTTAGGCAGTGTGTTGCTTTACTGAAGGACAGAGTAAAGGTGCTCAGCCCATACTCAAAAGTGCTTACTGGCTACACAGTTTGGTAGAGATAAGGAATCTCTCCTCCTTTGTGATTGTACTTTCAAGTCTTATTTGGCAATTAAATTGACTTCGACAAGAAATGTTTATTGATCCCAAGTTGATGTGCCAACACTGGGCTAGATTTTGTGGGGACTTAATATTTATAAACATGTACTTAACCGAAGCTCTGTGTTTAAAAAAACATGAAAGGAATAGTTATGCAAGCTGCCAAAGGAATGGTGTATCTGACATAGCTTTTAAAAGTTTTCTCAACTATTTAGAAATAGCCTTGAGGGGCTTGGGTTGTTGGTCAGGGTTAGAGCACTTGCCTAGCATGTGTGAGGTACTGGGTTCGATCCTCAGCACCACATATAAATAAATGAATAAAATAAAGGTCTACCAACATCTAAAAAATATATTAAAAAGAAACAGACTTGATTCAAAAGAAGAGATAAGTGCATTATTAAATGATTTTAGTAATCTAGGCAAAAAATGCTGGGCCTAATTACTGAGTTAAAAATTCCTCATTTCGACTGTGGCACAGAAACTTATTTCACTATGGAAAAGGAAAAGTTTCTGTTTTCTTCCCACATGCATTTTATCTCTGATATCTTTATTGGTCATCTCTATGAAGAGGAGATCATTATAAGTATACCCAAAGATCAAGAAGTATATTAAATGTAAAATAAATAGCATCATGGGTACCTCCCATGCCTGCAGACTCGTTTTTTGAGGATTAGTGAGTTGGCTGATTTAATTACTACTTCATCTAACCTTCATGACTTCACAATCCACAGACTTTTTTTATTTTGAATCATAATAATTCCTTATGCTGGTGCAGCACTTTGCAATTTTAGTTTGAATGTTTTCACATAGATCCTTTTTAAAAAACAGTTTTATCGAGATATAATTCACGTCATAAAATCTACCCTTAAGGTTATACAATCATCACCATTATCTAATTCCAGACATTTTCATTACTCCCAAAAGAAATCTAAAACCATTAGCGATCACTTCCTTTTCTCTGTCTACAACCTCAGGCAACCACTAATCTACATTCTGTCTCTATGGATTTGTCTATCTGAGGCATTTCATGTAAGTGGAATCATACAATATTTGGCCTTTTGTGTCTTACTTCTTTCACTTAGCATTTTTGAAGGTTCATTGTGTTATTATATTCATTCCTTTTTATTGGCAGTTGTTATTCTGTCATGTAAATGTACCACCTTTTGTTTGTACATTCATCAGTTGATAGATAGTTGAGATGTTTCCAGTTTTTTTGGTTGTTAGGAATAGTACTGCTGTGAACATTTTTGTACAAATTTTGTGTGAATGTCTGTTTTTATTTCCCTTGGGTCCATACCTTGCAGGGGAATTATTGAATGTGTTTGAAGAAGTACCAAAATGTTTTCCATGGTGTTTGCTCCAGTTTCCATTCCTACCAGCAATCTCTGAGAGTTCCAATTTCTCCACATACTCTCCAGCACTTAGTATCTGTCATTTTTATTATACTAATTCCAGTGAATGTATATTGGTATCCTGTTGTGAGTTTGATTTGCATTTCCTTATTGGTGGTAAGCATTTTTTTTTTTTTTTTTTTTTTTTTGGTGGTAAGCATCTTTTCATGTACTTACTGACACATTGTGTGTTACAGAAAGTCTGTTCAAATCCTTTTCCCATTTTATTTGGGTCATTTTTCCTTTCATTGTTGAGTTCTTAATTTTTAAAAAAATTTTCTACTACTAATCTGTGTAGAGCTGTTTCTCTTCATCCTTTTCAATCTGGATGACCTTCGCTTTTTTGGTACTATGGATTGAACCCGGGGTGCTTAGCTTACCCACTGAGCCATATCCTTAGCTTTTTTTTTTTTTTTTTTTTTTAATTGTAAACAAATGGGATACATGTTGTTTCTCTGTTTGTACATGGAGTAAAGGCATATCATTTGTGTAATCAAATTTACATAGAGTAATGTTGTTTAATTCATTTTGTTATTTTTTCCCTTCCCCCCACCCCTCCCACCCCTCTTTTCCCTCTATACAGTCCCTCCTTCCTCCATTCTTGTCCCCGTCCCACCCCCCATTATGTGTCATCATCCACTTATCAGCGAGATCATTCGTCCTTTGGTTTTTTGAGATTGGCTTATCTCACTTAGCATGATATTCTCCAATTTCATCCATTTGCCTTTAAATGCCATAATTTTATCATTCTTTATGTCTGAGTAATATTCCATTGTGTATATATACCACAGTTTCTTTATCCATTCATCAGTTGAAGGACATCTAGGTTGGTTCCACAATCTGGCTATTGTGAGTTGAGCAGCTATGAACATTGATGTGGCTGTATCTCTGTAATATGCCGATTTTAAGTCCTTTGGGTATAGGCTGAGGAGTGGGATAGCTGGGTCAAATGGTGGTTTCATTCCAAGCTTTCTGAGGAATCTCCATACTGCTTTCCAGAGTGGCTGCACTAATTTGCAGCCCCACCAGCAATGTATGAGTGTACCTTTCTCCCCACATCCTCGCCAACAACTGTTGTTGCTTGTGTTCTTGATAATCGCCATTCTAATTGGGGTGAGATGGAATCTTAGTGTAGTTTTGATTTGCATTTCTCTTATTACTAGAGATGTTGAACATTTTTTCATATATCTGTTGATTGCTTATAGATCTTCTATGAAGTGTCTGTTCATTTCCTTAAGCCCATTTGTTGATTGGATTATTTGTATTCTTGGTGTAGTGTTTTTTGAATTCTTTATATATTCTGGAAATTAGTGCTCTATCTGAAGTATGAGTGGCAAAGATTTTCTCCCACTCCGTAGGCTCTCTCTTCGCATTGCTGATAGTTTCCTTTGCTGAGAGAAAGCTATTTATTTTGAATCTATCCCAGTTATTGATTCTTGCTTTTATTTCTTGTGCTATGGGAGTCCTGTTAAGGAAGTCTGATCCTAAGCCAACATGTTGAAGATTTGGACCTACTTTTGTTCTATAAGATGAAGGGTCTTTGGTCTGATTCTGAGGTCTTTGATCCATTTAGAGTTGATTTTTGTGGAGGGTGAGAGATAGGGGTTTAATTTCATTCTGTTGCATATGGTTTTTCCAGTTTTCCCAGCACCATTTGTTGAAGAGGCTATCTCTTCTCCCTTGCATATTTTTGGCCCCTTTGTCTAGTATGAGAAAATTGTATTTATTTGGGTTTGTGTCATGTCCTCTATTCTGTACCATTGATCTACCTGTCTATTTTGGTACCAATACTATGCCGTTTTTGTTACTATGCTTTGTAGTATAGTTGAAGATCTGGTATTGCGTTACCCCCTGTTTCATTCTTCCTGCTAAGGATTGCTTTAGCTATTCTGGGTTTCTTATTCTTCCAGATGAATTTCATAATTGCTTTGCTCTATTTCTGTAAGGTACGTCATTGAGATTTTAATTGGAATTGCATTGAATCTGTGTAGCACTTTTGGTAGTATGGCCATTTTGACAATATTAATTGTTCCTATCCAAGAACATGGGAGATCTTTCCATCTTCTAAGGTTTTCTTTAATTTCTTTCTTTAATGTTCTGTAGTTCTCATTGTAGAGGTCTTTCACCTCTTTTGTGAGATTGATTCCCAAGTATTTTATTTTTTTCGAAGCTATTGTGAATGGGGTAGTTTTCCTAACTTCTCTTCCTGAAGATTCATCATTTATGTATAAAAATGCGTTGGATTCATGAGCATTGATCTTGTAACCTGCTACTTTACTGAATTCACTCATGAGTTCTAAAAGTTTTCTGGTGGAATTTCCGGGTTCCTCTAAATATATAATCATGTCATCAGCGAACAGGGATAGTTTGAGTTCTTCTTTTATATTCGTATCCCTTTAATTTCTTTGGTTTGTCTAATTGCTCTGGCTAGAGTTTCAAGTTTTTGTTTTTTGTTTCTTTTTTTTTTTTTTTTTTTAGTTGTAGGTGGACACAATACCTTTATTTTATTTTATTTTTTTATGTGTTGCTGAGGATCGAACCCAGGATCTCCTGCATGCTAGGTTGGAGCACTCTACCACTGAGCCCAAACCCCTGCCCCCCAGCTCTTTTTATATTTTATTTAGAGATAGGTCTTGTTGAGTTGCTTAGGGCTTCACTAAGTTGCTGAGGCTAACTTTGAACTTGAAATTCTCCTGCCTCAGCCTCCTGAGCCACTGGGATTATAGGTGTGTGCCACCGTGCCTGACCTGGATAGCTTTTATTTCTTTTTGTCTAATTACCCTGGCTTAGTGCTCCAGTAATATGTTGAATAAAAGTGGTGAGAGTTGCCATCCTTATTTTTCTCATTTAGGGGGAAAGCATTCTGTTTTTCATCATTTAGTAGTATGTTAACTTTAGGTTTTTAAAGATGATCCTCATCAGGAAGAGGAAGTTCTCTTCCTAATTTGTTGAGTGTTTTTGTTATAGAAGGTTGTCAAATTTTGTCAAAATTTTTTACATCTTTTGAGATGATTATGTTTTTGTCCTTTATTCTTTTGATACAGCATTTGACACAAATTAATTTTCATATGTTGAACTAACCTTGCATCCCTGGAATAAATGCCACTTGGTCACAGTATTTATCGTTTTTATGTATTGCTGGATTCCACTTGCTGATATATTGAAGTTTTTTGCACATATAATCTTATTCAATCTTTACAGCAGTCTGATGAGATTAGGGTCCTCATAAAGAAACTTATGCATAAGTTAGGTAGTTGGCTTGTGACCACATAGTGTAAAAACTGGAATGGGGATGCAGGACTTTTTAATCTAACTTTCCACTACTTCATTTTGCTTCTCTTTTGGCACAGATAACCCACAATTGAATTTCCATTTATTTGGACTATTTCCTTTTTTAAAACACATCATTATCATCTCAGATTTGAAAAACTCCCAGAGGTGGTCTTGCTAGTACTTATGCAAGGGCCACATAATTAGAACTTATATTGGATGCATTTTGTATGGTAATGAAATTTACACCCTGGTGTTCAGTTTTAAGTGAGTCCTTGTGATTGTCTTCATTTTTATTTTGTGGTACTGGGCATTGAGCCCATGCCTTCTAGAGGCTAGGTAAGTACTCTACCACTAAGCTACATTCCCAACCCTTTTTATTTTGAGACCACTCTTGCTGAATTGCCAAGGCTGGCCTTGAACTTGGGATCATCCTGCCTCAGGCTCCTGAGTAGCTGTACTTACAGATATGCGCGACTGCCACTCAGCTTACCATTTCTTGAATCAACAGCATTTATGAGCTCAAAGACGTGTTAATGATTCTGCTTTCTTTTTTGGTGCTCAGTATTTGCAATGTCCAAAGTAAATATTTTGATAAAGGATTTAAGATCTGAAAGGGTACATCTCTTTAGTGCCCACATGAAGCACCTAAAAAGAACTATTGTTTCTGCTAACTTGGATTCATTTGGTCTGAAATTCATTATTCTCATCAACAACTCTCTTCTGCTGGGCTGTGTACCTTATCATACCTCTCTCTCCTCCTCCTTCCTGCATAGCAGCTGTCTTGTAGGGAATTTACTGCCGAGAAATTTATTGACATAATTTTACCATTGCATCTTCTGCTTTCCTCCACTTGTACCCAGGCAGTTTGTTACAGCTTTCACATGTGCTGTAAAAACAAAACCATTTATTATACTATAAAGGTAAATGAAAATTTCCTGGTTTTGCTGTTTTTTGTTGCCTCTTCACTAAATACACATTTAGAATTTGCCTGTGCATTAATTGATTAAATAATCATACATATGTGTGAACAGATAAAATGCAAGAGTGTGTGTACATATTGTGATATTCCATTTTAAATTCAAAGGCTGCAATCTAACAGCCCTCTGACCTCTGACCTGGACAGTAAACAGGATGTCTTAGGATAGACTCGTATTTCCAGTAAAAAAAAAAAAAAAAAAGCGCCTGCAACTCTGTAATTGAGGAGGGCAGTTTTTAGTTTCTAGTTTAGGCCCAGAGTGCTCTTTTTTTGTCCATAATGCTATTTATTTAAATAGCCTTATTAAGGTGTATTTGACATACACAAATGCACTCATTTACAGTTTATAATTTGGTGTATTTTGATACTTGTGCATCTATGACAAGAATGTTCCCATCAAGATAAAGAACATGGACTTGGGATGTAGGTCAGTGACAGAGCCCTTGCCTATCATGTGTGAGACGCTGGATTTAATCCCCAGTACTGTGTGGGCAGCAGGGGACAAAGAACATACCCAGCACTCCCAAGTGTTTCCTTGTGCCCCTTTGCAATATCTCTCTCTTTTCTTATTCCCCACCCCAGGTAATTATTTATATCTTTCCTGTCACATTTTCTGTGATTATATATAAATGGAATTGTACACTGTGTACTTTTTTCTTATCTGGCTTCTTTCACTTAACACTCATTTTGAGGTTAATCCACATTGTTGTGTGTATCAATAGTGTGTTCCGTTTCATTGCTGTTTAGTATTCCATTTTATAGATATTTGTGTAGTCATTTCACCTGTTGGTGGACCTTTGGGCTATTATAAATAAAAGCTATTATGAACATTTCATGTACAGGCCATTTTATAGGCATGTTTTTCCTAGGAGTAAATCCTAGAAGAATGACGGGACATATGGTAGGTATGGTATATTTAATGCCATAGGAAATTGCCAAGTTGTTATCCAAAGCGGTTTTATAATTTTTTGTTTCCACTAGCAATCTATGAAAATTGTTGTTGCTATATATCCTGACCAACACTTTGTATGATCAATTTTAACTCTTGAGTTATAAGGGTTCTTTACATGTTCTGGATACAATTTCTTTGTCAGGTGTGGTTTTGTTACTGTTCTCATCCCAGACTATGGCTCAGTTTTTTCATTTTTGTCTTTTAAAATCTGTTTTTAAATTTGAACACAATAAAATAGGTCTTTTGAAGAGCGAAAATCTTGATTCAGATGAAATTCAGAATATCATTTTTCTTTTATAGATTGTACTGCTTTTAATAAAACCTTTGCCAATCAGAGTCACCAAAGATTTTCTTCTGTTTCTTCTAGATGTTTTAAGATCCTAGCTCTTAACAATGATTTCTTTTAATTCCTTTTTCGATGGGTCAGTGAGGTAAAGGTTGAGGGTTTTTTATTTTTATTTTTTTGAGTTTGCAAATGATGTACAGTTCTATCACCATTTGTTGAGAAGAGTATTCTTTCCTCATTGAATTACATTGGCAGCCTTTACTGAAAAATTGACCTTGTATCCTGAAGCCGTTGCTAAACTTTTTTTTTTTTTTTTTTTCTAATAGCAGGAAGCAGGTTTATTTGGCTGCATTGGTCCAGAGTGAGACTCATGCCTAAAAATTCTTTTTTTTTTTAATTATTTTTATTGTACACAAATGGGGATACATACTATTTCTCTGTTTACATGCAGTAAAGGCATACCATTTGTGTAGTCATACTTTTACATAGGATAATAGTGTTTGATACATCCTGTTAATTTTCCTTCCCCCCCACCCTCCCACCCCTAAACTCACTTATTAGTTTCACTTATTAAAATTGATTTGCTAGGATTTAAAATCAGCTTTTTAATAATGAATCAGCTTTGCAAATAATGATAGGTTTTACCTCTTCATTTCCAATCATATGCTTAGGAGTTTGGTAGAAAGTCAGGACCTTTTGTATTAGATTATTACTAGGAATTCTTTAAAAACAAAAAGAAGGCACCTACAATCCTTTCATCCATTCTTTTATTCATTCAATATATGTTTTAGTATTTACTGTGTCAACCGAACATCTAGTGACTAATGAAGCAACATATAGACAAGTAATGATAATTTAATGAGTAAATGTAATAAGTGCCATAGCACTTGGGATGCAGTCATGTTGAGAATTGAGGCGGGTCTGTTCAGAATCAGAGGAATGAGATGATCTTTTCAGGTCCTGCTGCCCTGGAAGGATGATTGACAAAGGAATACTTAGAGATCATTGATAGGAAATGTTTAAACTGAATTGCTCAGAGAAATTCTACATCCTTTCCATCCTAATTGTTCATATTACTTTATTACTATGGAGAGTCTGAAAAGAATATATCCTTATCTCTAGTTATTTTTCTCCTACCTGTTTTCTTCCTTTTAAAAATCTCACAGGGTAGGGCAGCAGCCTTTGCTTCTATACTTAAGTCTCAATGATCTCTGGGCTAGGAGTAGTTGAGCAAGAACATTTAACATTGTGTTTCTGTCAGTAATGATACTATATGATACAGCTGTACTCATAAGACCCTTGAGTTGGATATTCTTGTCCCATTTCTACAATGTTTTGTTTGTTTTTTTAGAATGCACTTTGGCATATATTCATCTAACTCTTTGAGGTATTTAAACACATTTTGAGGGGGAAGCATGCTTTTGATTTTATATCCCCAGCATATTTCCCAAAATCTGGTGAGTGGGAGTTTCAAATAGACATTAATGTATGTATTGGCATAATTTTTCTTTTAGTCTAGTTGTTATACTTTGTGTCCTCCAAATACTGTGGGATCGTTCTCATTTTACAGACAAAATAAAAATTTCCAGGCCATCAGATAGTAAATTATAGTAAGATTTTTGTTTGTTTTTGTAGAGAATTTAGGATTTTATTGATTTGTAAAACTATATAATTTAGAAAACATTTACCTAGACCAGCTTTTAACTATGATTTTTAAAAAAAATTATTTGTACTTGTAGATGGACAGAATGCCTCTTTTGTTTGTTTTGTTTTTATTTTTCTGTGGTGCTAAGAATCAAACCCACTGCTTTATACATGCTATGCAAGCACTCTGCCACTGAGCTACAGCCCCAGCCTGTATGATTTATTTTAGTTACTTTTTGTATGGTATATGAAATAGAAAATTGAGGTGTTTTCTTTTAGGTTTTGTTTGTTGATTTTGCAAATTATGTCCACTTCTAGCACCATTTGTTAAAAAAGATATTCATTTCCTCATTGATTCCCACCTTTCAGCATGTTGTCATTTTATTTCTTTTTACATACATTTTTATTCAGTTTTGCTTATTTTGTTTTTGGGGATTGAACCAGAGGCTCTTTACCACTGGTACATTCTCAGTCCTTTTTTTTTTTTTTTTTTTTTTTTTTTAAATTTTGAGACAGGAAATCACTAAGTTGCTGAGGGTCTTGTTTGTGATCCTTCTGCCTCAGCATTTGGAGTCGCTGGGATTACAGGTGTGTGCGTGTAATCCGTGCCCAGCATCCCCAGTCCTTTTTATTTTTTTTATTTTGAGAAAGGGTCTTGCTAAATTGCTCAGGCTGACCTTGAATTTGTAATCCTCCTGAGTAACTGGGACTACCAGTGTGTGCCACCACACTCAGCACACTCTTCCCTTTAGAAGTGAGCAAGCTTTCCTGCTATGAGAAAGATAGTTTTAAAAACACTAATGTTAGAGGTAACTATCTTTTGTTGATTGTTTACAATGTGCCAGACCTGATATAAGTACTGCAGATGCTTTATCTCTTTCAATCTTCAGAACAGGTGCCTGGGGCACCTGCTCTTATTCGTGAATGGTTGGATAGTTTTGGCAAGAATGTTTACTAGTATCCTTCCTTTTTTTTAATGACTGAAAAGTTAAGACATAGCCACACTCCAATTTGTTTCTAAGACCTCACTAATTCATTACCCACTTTGCTGTTACCCTTTGTGGAAAAAAGTCTCCCTTACCTCAACTGAGAGGAAGGGACCAATATAGCAAAGCAACATGGTTAGGAATTCAGTAAATGTTTTTGACTGAGTGAATGAGTATCCAGCTCCTCATGGGAAACAGTCCCATTGGGCCAGTGCACCAAGAGTCCAGTGGCTGATTTTCCATTCCGTTTTTTTTTCCTCCTATAGTGGAAGAAACACTGACTTGCGCATGCCTGCTCTACATTCAACAAGGCCCTCCACAATCTTATAACCAACCTTACAGTACACACTCTGCATGGGTACCTAGAATATAAGTAGGGCCATAGACCTTCAGGCTGCAAAGATGAGTAAGACAACCCTTGCCTCTAGTAACTCAGATTATGAAATAGATAACTTAGTGTAAGATGAATGCAGTGATGGGGATATGTTCTTTGAGTTAGAATATAAAGATAACTAACCTAGAAAGGATGCTTGCTTGTTTGTTTTTAATAAGGCTTGTTATGAACCAGGCACTGTCATAAGCAGTTTGCACATAATAATTCCTTTAATCCGCATAACAACCCTGGGAGGTTCTATTAATGTCCCCATTTTATAGCCCAGGGTAGTGAGACATAGGTAGTTAAGTATCTTACCCAAGATCCCACAGCTGGTAAGTGGTAGAGCTAGGCTTCAAATCCAGGCAGTCTAACCTTAGAGTCTTTGTGGGAGAGAGGTTGGTCCTAGGGATTGAATCCAGAGGCACTTTACCACGGAGCTGTATCCCCAGCCCTTTTTATTTTTTAGTTTGAGACAGGGTCTCACTAAGTTGCCTAGATTGGCCTCAAACTTGTGATCCTCCTGCCTTAGCCTCCCTAGGTGCTGGGATTACAGGCATGTGCCACTGTGCCTGACTGGCTATAGAGTCTTTGTTCTTGATAACTATACCATGCTCTGTCTTTGAATTCCTGAAATAGAGACAAAAATGAGAAACATAAGCATTTTTTTGCCAAATTCACAGTATTTTATTGTTTAACTGGCTGTGTGACCAAAGGAAAGGAGAAGCCACTCTGATTGCCAGTGTCTACCTTGGGGGTGAGAAAGGGAGTCCAGGAGGAATACAGAGGTGGGTATGTGTCGTTGAGTTTTTTTGGTCCATTGAATTTGAGTATTTGTATGTTAAGATTTCCCAGAAAGTTACATATAGAGGTCTGTGAAACTTGAGAGAGACTAAGAGATGAAAAGATTTGGCAATCAGCAGTATTATTTATAAGTGTTGGTTAAATCAAGAGGTAGGCACTGTCTACTGAGAAGAGTGTCAGATGAGAGAACTAAGACTGAAACTGTGAGGAATCAACATTGATGGATGCAGAGAAAGGTCATTAGATGTGATCTGGAAAAGGATATCCTTTGAAATTTTCAAGTGAAGGGCTGGCTGTCAACAGTCTTATTGAAAGCAATCTCATTAGAGTTCTGAAGGCAGAAGCCAGATTGTAGTGGGTTGGGAAGTCAGTGGGAGATGAAAAAGTGGAGACAGTAAATGTGGAATATTTTTTCCAGAAGTCTGGGCAAGTGGAGGAGGATGAAATTGGTAATAGCTAGAGGTACTTACTAGGTCAAGAAAATATCTCCCCACACACAGGTTAAGAGAGATTTGGTAAATTTATGGGACGAGTAGGTAGAGCATAATGGGATCAGGGCTTAGGTGAGATTTGGGCTTAAACCAGAGGGGAAGTGCTAAGATAAATATAACTATAGGGTGATGAGCTTGTAGGTAGAAGTAGGAAGTTGAAGAAAAATGCATAAAGGTTCCAGTTATTTTGTTAACAGTAAAGATAAGCTGATGTTAAAGAGAGGGCAGGCTGTAAATATGTGGAGAAGAGCCCTTAAGTTTTGGAGTACTAATTGAAAGTTATGGAAGAGAATTGACCAAGGCTGAGAAAGCCCTTACTGGAGGCATGGAAGGCCTGACAAGCTGAAGACCTTGAATCTGCCTACCAGATTTCATAGCAGTGTGATGTTTCCCCCCTAGCTGAGTACAACTAATTGGAAAGTCAGCAAAGCCCACACAGGGGAACTTTGCTGGAGGTTAGTTTGTTGGAGAGGATTGTGTGTGCAAAGGAATCAGGACCACTGCAGATCAACTGAAAATCCAGGCTAGAAAGAAGCCAAGAGAGGGGCTGATGCCTGAGAGGAAAAGGAAAGGATCTGATTAGGTCACCAGAAAGAGCTGATGTGGCCAAATTAAAGGTGTAAGGGAGGGGAAATTGAGTCTTTATTTTGAAAGTAGAAGTGTTCTAAGCAATGTCAGGATCCAAAATGTACTTCTGTGAGTAGTGGAGATGGCATGGAAGTGAACATTATGGGAATTAAAGGAGAAAAATTATGTTCAAAGAATTCAAAGTGGTTTGTCAGAGACCTATAAACTTACCTGCTATGCAGAATGAGAGGTGTATAAGGAAAGAGAGTACAAAATAAAGCTAGGTCCAGAAGGAGGGTATAAGCAGCTGTGCTGGGAAAGAGGTGGGGGTGCTTCACCAAGAGGCACTGATATATTTAATTTGAATGCCTGAGGAATGAACGGGAGTTTGCCAGGCATTCAAGAAGCAAGCACAGGAGGCATTTGCTGCTTATAACAGGATAGGGAATATGAACATTGTATCATTTGTATTGTATTATTTGTACCTTGAAATAAACCCAGTAGAGAAAGGTGTTGTAGAATATGGGATGGAGTGGGAGGGAGGAGGATTAGGAACAGATCCAAGAACAGGGAATGGGAGGAAAATGGAATTCAACTCTGCAAATAAATCATGTTTCTATAGGGTACAGCAGCCCTGGCCCAGGGTTCAGGCAGGTGGTCAGTTATAGGTGTCCAGGGCTAGATTGCAGAGCTGGGATGAGATGAGATGTCCACATAAGCATTAGCCTGTCATAACTGCCCCATCTGCCCCCAAGAGCAGCACCCTTATCTAAAGACCTGCTGTGACGGAACCAGACAAAGGGGAATCTGATTTGTGTCGTTATTTTACTTTTCTCCTTGATACCTGTGAGTGCTGCTGCTGCTATGGTTTTTTGTTTGTTTTTTGTTTTTCACTTTTAAAATTTTGTTCTTTTTAGATATGCATTACAGTAGAGTGTTTTGTTGGGGTTTTTTGTTTGTTTGTTTTTGTTTTATTTTTTTCAGTTCTGGGATTGAACTCGGGCACTCAACCACTGAGTCACATCCCAGCCCTATTTTGTGTTTTATTTAGAGATAGGGTCTCACTAAGTTGCTTAGTGCCTCATTTTTGCTGAGGTTAGCTTTAAAAAAAAAAAAAAAAAAAAAATATATATATATATATATATATATATTTAGTTGTAGACAGACACAATATCATTATTCCATTTGTTTATTTTTTTGTGTGGTGCTGAGGCTCAAACCCAGTGCCTCACATGTGCTAGACAAGCACTCTACCACTGAGCTACATCCCCAGCCCCTGAAGCTGACTTTGAACTTCAGATCCTCCTGCCTCAGTCTCCCAGGCTGCTGGGATTATGGGTGTGCACCCCTGCCCTTGGCAGTAGAGTGTATTTTGACATATTATACATTGGAATATAACTTCCCATTCTTGTGATTATACATGATATGGGGTTTGCTGGTTGTGTATTCATATATGAACATAGGAAAGTTATGTCTGATTCATTCTACTGTCTTTCCCATTTCCGTATCCCTTCCCTTCCTCCCATTCCTCCCTGTCTAATCTAGTTAACCTCCACTCCTCCCTGCTCCCCACCTGTTGTGAGTCAGCATGTCAGAGAACATTTGGCCTTTAGTTTTTGGGAATTGGTTTATTTGATTTAGCATGATAGCCTCCAGTTCCATCCATTTACTGGCAAATGCCATAATTTCATTTTTCTTTATGACTAATATTCCATATGTACCACATTTTCTTTATCCATTCATCTATTGAAGGGCACTAGGTAGGTTCCATAGCTTAGCATTATGAATTGAGCTGCTGCGAACATGGTGGTGGTGTCACTATGCTGATTTTAAGTCTTTTGGGTATATGCCAAGGAGTGGGATAACTGGGTTAAATGGTGGTTCCATTCCAGGTTTTCTTAGGAATCTCCATACTGCTTTCCAGAGTGTTTGCATCAATTTGCAGTCCCACCAGCACCATATGAGTGTACCTTTTCCCCTACATTCTTGTCAACATTTATTGTTGTTTTCTTGATAATTGCCATTTTGATATTGTTTTAAATGTTCATTTTCATATGAATTGTAGGGTCCAACTTGTCAGTCTCTTCCAAAAAGAAAAAACTAACTGGGATTTTAAAAGGAGTTTTATTGAATTTATAGATTAGTTTGTGGAGTATTGCCATCTTAATTTTAAATCTTCCATAAATCTTAAATTTATTCCTGTGTATTTTATTCCTTCTACTGCTATTAAAGTAAGACTGTTTTCTTAATTTCACTTTTGTGTTCATCACTAGTGTACAAAAATACAATAATTATATGGTGATCTTGTATCCTGCAACCATTTATTAGGTTTAATAGTTTATTTTGTGCATTCCTTAAGATCTTTTTTTTAAACCTTTTTTTTTTATTGTAAACAAATGGGATACATGTTGTTTTCCTTAAGATCTTTTATATAAAAGATTGTGTCATGTGTGAAAAGAACTTGCTTTTTCTTTTTCAATCTGGATACCTTTATTTCTTTTTCTTGCCTTATTGCCCTGGCTAGAACTGCTGCCCTTCCTGCTTCAATGTTGACTAGTGGTGACATTTAAGAATAGAGTGAACATTCTTAGCTTGTTGGCTGATCTTAGGGGCAAACAATCCATCTTTCCCCATTGAGTATGTTAGCTGCGGGTTTTCATTTGTGTTTGAGCAAAGGGTGAAATTGAATTTGTTATGTGCTCTAAGCAGCAGGTTTGTGTTAAGAGAAGGAAGGAAAGGTTCCAATTGAGATCCAGCTAGTGCATACTGAATGGGTTGGGGGTTAGGGGAGCACTTACAATGCAATGAAATGACTTTATGATTACATTAGAGTTATGATTACAGGTCCTAGAAAGCTTAATGTGTTTCAGATTTTCCAATCAGGTAAACTGGCTTCACCCTCTGCAAAAGTTTTCCACCAGTTAATTTAGATGAGCTAATGAATCTGTTGATAAGGAGTCCTGTGTTTAGGTCAAATCATGGTTCAGACTCAAATTTAGAAGCTAGGAAAAAATAAAAGTTTATTCTGGGCATCCTTCAAGAGTTTAGCTTAACATGATGATGATCCTTATGATAGCTCTCCTTGATGAATTGTATTTTATGATGACTTCGTCACTTAGCACATTCTGTGTTGACACTTCATGGACTTGGGCTTAACTTCTCTCATTTGTCCAGACTTAAGTTTATTTTGCCTAACTCCTAACTTTTCAAGATTTAAATTTCCCAAAGACATGCCTGTACCTTAAGATATGTCTCCATGTCAAAAGCATTTCTTCATACCAATAAATAATTTTTAACTATTGGTAAAGGTAAATGTGATCATAAATACAAAGATATCTGAGCCATTTGGGAAGCATATTAAGTATAAATCTACTTTGTACTTGATAAGCAGGCTTTTCATAGAGATGAAGGAAGTCATGATTTTAAGGTTTAATTTGAATTTATAAAGTGTTAGTATTAAACTACCCCTAGGATTTGTTTAGATTCAGCCTTAATTATCTATAGGAAACTACCAGGCATTCTGACTTTTTACTTCCTGTGGACTTGATCAGTGTCTTAGACTCTTACTCCTAAATGCAACATTGTGGCTCAATAATAGCTATGAGGAAAGACCTTTGAAAACAAATTCATGCCTTGCTTTTTGTTCTTTACCCCACCTTGTGCAGGAAATGAAGCCAGACTGAAGAGAGTAACTCCCTTCAGTATCCCTTTTCATAAGTGAGGTAGTTGACTCCCAACAGAGGTAAAAGAAGTTGAATAGAGACAGAGACACTGAACCCATTTCCAGCTTTTAGAGATGTTATTTCCAGAACACTGACACCGCTACACCTGATACACAGCATAGTTCTATGGGTCTTCCTTGTAATAGAAGCTCATTGACTGCCTGGAATAGAGCCCGGATTCTAATTCTCACTCTGCCCCCAAAAGTTACTAGTTAGTTTGGCTTCGTAAAAGAAATATCATAGTACTGGATGACCTTAATAGCAGACATTTATTTCTCAAAATCCAGAGGCTCAGAGTGAGATCAGGGTGCCAGCATGGTCAAGTTCTGGTGAGAGGATGCTCTTCCTGGCTTTGTAGCTGGCTGCCTTCTTGCTCTGTGCTCACATGACCTTTCCTCATTGTGTACATGTGGAGAGAGTGGAGCAAACTGGTGTCTCTTTTGAGGGCACTAATTCAGGACCCCACCCTATGACAAACTCATCTAACCCGGATTCCCCTCCAAAGGATCCAATCTCCACATTCCATCACAATGCCAGTTAGACTTCAGCATATTTTGGATTTGGGTTGACTAGGAGTTGCAGGGGATACAAACATTGAATCATAACAAAGACTCTGGACCTCACTTTCCTTGTTGTGTAAATGTGGGCATTCAGATTCTCTGTAGATTTGTATCTTTTTTTTTTTTTTTTTTACTTACATGAAATATCTCCCCCTACATTTTCTTAGGTAACTGAGAATTGAATAGAGTTGCATTTAAATAAAGTTCAGCTTATTCTTTAACTTGAGCATCTTCTATGTACCAGGAACTGTAGGAAGCATTTGGACCATAGCAGTGAACAAATAGGCAAAAGTCTTTGCTTCCTGGAACTCACATTTTAAACAAATTAGAATGAAATTATAATATACGGGATACTAATGACTAATGAAATAAAACTAGAAAGTATTACCAATGTGGGGGTTGTAATTTTAGATAAGGTTGATCAGAGAGGAGATCACTATAGGTGGATATTTGTGTCAAGGGAGGGGACAGAGTTATTAATTTTGTAAGGCCAGATTGGAAGCTGAGGTTCTTCTAGAAAGCTTCTTAATCAGATCCTACAGTCTTGGTTTTTGCTCCCAGATGCTGACTACCCACTTCTCCTTGAATTAACTCCTATCACACCACTATCCTATCATCCTACTTTGTTCCTGTTTGTGCCAGACACTCTACACTAATTAATGTTTTCACAGCTCTTTTATAAATCTGAACCCAATGACTGGTAAGAAAAGTTCCATTACCAGCCCTGCTGCCAGAGGCCTGGGCACGTCAGGCTAACTCAGGAATCAGTATACCAATTCCTGAGATAGTTGGATGTTTAGATAGTTCTGCAGCTCCCTTCTGTGTTCAATTTTCAATGCTTATTCTCTTGCCCATATTCTCTTTTCTCCGCATCTTTCCACATGCCCTTTATCCTAGTCTTTATCCTCATTCTCTTGCTATTGCTTTTCCATTTCTTTTGTGACTTCATATTTCCTCCCCTTCTTCATTTTTGTTTTTATCTCATGTATGTATTTATTACATCTCCCGTTCTCCCTTCTCCCTGTATCTTTCCTCTTCCTTTCCATTCTGTCATTACCCTGTACCCTGTGATGTGTGTGGAGGACCAGGGTAACACATGTGAGGAACTCTCTCCATTTCCCCATAGTCAGTCACGTCTTGGTATTTCTGGGGCCTCCCCCTGATGGTGAACTGCCTGCACATGCAGAACCACTAGGGGAGAGATTCTAACCCAAATCAGTAATGATTTAAATGGTTGTTATTATTAGCCAGCCTAGTCCTACAGGAACCCCACCCTCAACTAGGCCTGTGGTGCAGGGCTCATACTACAGATCTCAGGTTGCTTCATGTAGGCCCTGCATTCTCTGGCTCAGGCCCTTGGCACGTTTACACTTGGTGACTTATGGGGATGGCATCACATAACAGTCAAATCGTTAAACCTTCAGTGTGATCCAGAGAAGGGGATGCCAGTGATAGGTGAAACTTTATCAGTCATTGCTGTCTTCTTGCTGCCTTCCCCACCTGAGTCCTGTCCAAGTGTCCATAAAGGCAGAGCCTCCTGACTTCCCTTGCTATCAGAAAGAACCAGAGCATTGAATCCCAGTCCAGAGCAACCTTCTACGCCAGGGGGCACACAGAATCAGAGAGGAATTCTCTTTCTGTCCCTAGAAACTTTTTCCCTTAGCACTAGCGAGAGAGATAGGGAAACTAGATTCTAACCCTTTTCTGTGCTGCGATTATAGTGCTTTTGTTGGGATGCATCCTAGCTCCTTCATGTCTCCCTCCGTCCCACTGTCTTTAAAATCAGAATTAACTTCAGTGTGGGGCAGGTGTGAAGGGGCATACTTGTAATCCCAGCTTTTCAGAAGGCTCAAGACAAGTTCTAGGCCAGCCTGGGCAACTTAAGTGAGCCCTTGCCTCAAAATAAAATATAAAAAAGGACTGGGGATCTAACTCAGAGGTAGAACACTTGCTGGGTTCAATCTCTAGTACAGGGAAAGGGGAAAATTTCAGGGTTGGAATCTTTAGCTTCTCTTTGGCTTACCTGGTCTCTTAGATTTGTGACTTGTATCAATTACCATTTATCATCTCGTTTGCCAAACAAATGGAGTTGAACAGTGCTGTGTGTGTAGAGTTCTGTATTTTATGGTGGATGCTATGTGTTTATATGTATCTGTACAGGCACATAGTGTGCAAAAAATACCTCTGTTTTCATCCGCTGGCCAGCAGAAGATGAGGGAATACAAACGTATTTCAAAGTGGAAGACATATCTTCGTTCTTCAAGGAATTTACAGCTTACTTGGGAAAACCAGAAATGGTGGAAGTATATTGATTTAAGGATATTTAAAGTAAAAAGGTCAAAACAAGTAC
Organism: Sciurus vulgaris; assembly: GCF_902686455.1. NCBI lineage: Eukaryota > Metazoa > Chordata > Mammalia > Rodentia > Sciuridae > Sciurus > Sciurus vulgaris. The sequence goes on along the minus strand of NC_136461.1, from coordinate 117,849,177 downwards.
TCTCTAAATATAAAGCAGTTCTTTTTAGAATGAACTCCAGGGAGGTGTTCCTATTTTTAGCCTATGCTGGATATGTCAAATATAACTTGAAATAAATGGTTTGCATGTGTATGTGTTAACCTGTTTTCCACTTTTGTTATAAGAAACAAACCAATAGTGCAGAGTAAATTTCTAAGGACTGAGGTGATGTTAGCCTAGGGATAGAAATCCTTGATTTAGACCAGCTAAATCAAGGAAAACTGTGGGGATTAATACATTTTAAGTCAAGTTTTGATGAAATTGAGTCAGTACCATACTGTTTCGAAGGCTTTTCTCCAGCTGCTTGTATCAGCCATGATTCTAGGGGCTCTGAATGGCTTCAAGAAACTATACTAACAGCCTTCAACTCTATCCTCTCAGCCATCACTGTTCGAAAGCCCTTAGGATATAAGTCCCCCCCTGTTTAGAATGCCACTCTTCCTTATCTTTTGTACCATCCAACCATTAATATTAGCTCCAGAGAGTTCCTGGAGGGGATCCATGGTACCCACACCCACTGCAGGCCTTCAACACTACTGGGTGGGGATTGGAGAAGTGGTATAGTCCTGAGAACACTGGGAGAAATAAGGGACAGCAATGGGGTGTTTGAGTCAGGCATCAAGCTAAACTGAGCAGATTCACTACTCAAAAAAATGAGTAGTAATGTTGGAAGGAAGAAAGTGCTACACAAAGTTTTATGCTGGAGTTTGAAATAATGGGGACACCAATCCCATATTTCAGGATAAAAGGGCAGTAGTCTATTTAGAAATGAAGGCAAGGCCTGGCTTTCTTTCCTATGAGCCAAGATTAGGAGGAGCCACAGGAAGGGTACATTTCCTCTAGGACGACCCCTCCATGGTCTTAGAGATAGGAGTTATAACCCTGGATTCCCAAGCCTTCTAGAAGTCATCTTTTCCACATACTGTTTCCAGCCAAGATTGTGCTCATTCTAGAGAGATTGAGGTTTCTGTTTTTCTGGTTCACAAAATTCCTTTTATTTCACTTTTGGGGGTCTTGCCCAGGGAACTGCTTCCCAATGTCATCTTTGTGGGACATAAGGGACAGGATGAGGGGAGGGGCCCCAAGAATGCTTTTCTTTCTGTGAAAGCTATTTTCAGCTCACTGCCATTCAGCATTAGTTGTATCCATGAAATGGATCTTTCTTCTCTCACCCCGCCCTTCTTTTGTTCCTGGAAATCAAGTAGGGGCTAGAAGAGAGAAAGGGTGGAAATTCTCTTGGCATCTATGTTAGACAGTTGTTGAGATGGGGTTTGGATGAGGGGGATGGGAGAGGTAGAGAGCTGGAGTCAGCCCTGTAGAGAGAGGCCAAGAGACTGCTGAGCTGATGTTATGGGCCTAATTACTCCTCTGCCTTGAGCTTGTCTGTAATTGTGGTTTCTGGGAGCCAGTACGTCCTGGAAATCTGCTGGAACAGCAAAGATTTGGGGTTTCCGCCTGGGATGGAGTTGAATTTTCCACTTGGAATAGCTTGCCCAGCACCCGCTTTTGGTGGGTGGGGGGACATGGTGAATCCCTGTAGCTCAAAAGTGTTGTTAGGAGCCTTAAAGGACTATAGGACTTCCTTTAGAACTGAATGGCCGGTGGTATACCCTGAAATTCTAGATTTTAAAAAAAAAATTCAGAGAGGCAGCAGATAGCAGGCTCCGGTGAAGAGCTTTATGCTGCAAGTTAGGAAATCAACTCTCTGTCCTAACTGTGGGCAAATGACTATCTCTCTGGAACTTAGTTTCTCTATTGGTCTTTTAAAAAATTTATTTAATTTTTTATTCTTTTTAGATATACATTACAGTAGGCTATATCTTGACATATTATACATATATGGAATATAACATTCTAATTAGGATCTCATTCCTGTGGTTGTACATGATGTGGAGTTCAACTGCTTATGTATTTATATATCCATCAGTCATTTGACTTGAACATCTTTTTTATTAGGGATGTTCTTAAACAATAGATAGGGATGCCCAGTGCGGTGGTGCACTCCTGACTCAGTAGGCTGAGGCAGGAGGATTATGAGTTTGAGGCCAGCCTCAGCAATTTAGCAAGTCCATTAACTTGGTGGTAAAGTGCTTCCCTGGGTTCAATCCCAAGTACCAAAAACAAAAAATGAAAGAAAATTTAAAAAATAATTGGTGGTGAAATGTTACTCTAAGCCCCTTTCCTGCTGGTGGTGGTAGTGATAGTAGTTAACATATTTTGAGTAATTGTTGTGTGCCCTCTGCTAAATACTTCAATGAATTCCACCGTTTGATCTCCTGATAACTCAGTGAGTTGCCTCTGCTACAGATGAGTTTGAGAGGCTAAATGTCTTACCCAAGATCACAGAGCCACTAAGTGGAATAATTCCAAAGCTGGTGCATTTGACCAGCAGATGTATAAATGCAGTCTGCTCTGTGTTTTACACTTGTGCCAGGAAACATCCAGAGCCACACTGACTTAGTAAGGACTGTTTGTTGGATTTGGGGTCAGGCAGTCTGAGGAAAAATAAGTTCTGGCTGTAGGTCTCACCAACCCTGAGCCCTCAGGCAAGTCCCTATCTTCTTTGAACTTCAGTTTCCCCACTCATTTTCAAAATTGCTCTAAGGATCAAATAAGATACTTATTACCCAGCAAATTTGCCCCCCAGTAGATACTTAGTAAATGTTACAAAATCTGAATTTGAATACTGAGAAGTAAGACAACTGATTTCTGCCTTCCTGAGCCTGGGATTGGAGATTTCAGACCACTGAAATATTAAGGGCAAATCTGTAGCAAAGTGAAATGGGTGGTGAGGATTGTAGCCAGAGAGCACAATATTAGTAGAGGAAGAGTTCTGAAAACCGAGCTGCTTTGGATCAAATACCAGCTCCATTTTACTTGGATGCATGAAACATCAAGCAGGTTACTAAGCTTTTTCCATTTCTTGAAATGGCAAGATTAATATATATACCCACCTATGGGTTGTTGTGAGGATTAAGTAAAATAAATAAATATGCCTACATTTTATTGATTCCTAGTTTGAACCCTGGCCTCAGCTTTTTTTAAACATGTTTTAAATAATTTAATCCTAGTAATCCCATGAAATAGGTATATTATTACCTTCATTTTATAGATGAGGAAGCTGAGGCAAGAGGTTAAGTTAACCTGCCTAACGGGCACATAGCTAATCAAATGGCAGGGCATTTATATCCAGAAGAGGGTTCATGAGCCTGCACTCAAGATCATATTGTCTAATTTCAGTAGATGCCTAAAAACAATGCTAGCAGTTAACATTATCATCATCATCAGAATTCCATCAGTCAGTCACAAGTATTTACTGAGTATATGCTTAGCACTGTACTAATTATTGTGGGCCCTGTCAACAAAGTATCTGGCAGGTTTTCTTCTCTTAAGGAGTTTATTACCCAGTTGGAGGAAGACATGATTGATATGAATGAGATAATTTTAAAACAATTAAGTGTTGTATAGTTATGGACATAAAATGCAATGGATATGAACTGAGTTTCTGAAAAAATCATTGGGGAAATTTGGTTAGGTAAGTTTATTAGAGAAGGTATTACTTGAATTCAGCCTTAGAAAACTGGGCTGTAGGGTAAGGGTGAGCTGTTTGGAGTACAAGCATTTGAAAGGAGCTCAGATTTCCAAGTTGGTCATTCATTATTCAACAAATTTTCATGGAGTATACAGTCATGCACCCCATAACAACATTTTGGTCATCCATGGACCACATATGAAATGGCAGTCCTACAATATTTTATTATCCTGTGATGTTGTAACTATCTTAGTTTGTGTCAATATATTTTGATGTTTCCACAACAATCAAACTGCCTAATGATACATTCCTTAAAATGTATTCCTGTGATGATTGGGGTGGTGCATGCCTATAATCCCAGAAGCTTGGGAAGCTGAGGCAGAAGGATCTCAAGTTCAAAACCATGATTTGGGATGTGGCTCATTGGTTGAGTGCCCCCTGGGTTCAATCCTTGGTACCAAAAAAATTTTTTTTTTAAATGTCTCCCTGTGTTAAGTGACACAGTGCTTTCTCTCTTGGTCAATCCAGTTTTCCTAGAGATTATATTTTGCAGATTGCCATTTTCCAAGTTCAAATACTACTTATTATTGCCCTATTCAAGATGGTCCCTTGTTGACAGACCTCATTAAAATGTGATTTGTACTTGGATAGAATCAGTCAGTGTGTCCAGTTCACTGGAAGGGAACTTTAGGGACCATCGAATTCATTCATCTCTTCCTGTTATTCCTCCCCACATACATATGTGACTACACTTGAGAACTAAGAAGACGTTCATGTCCTCATACCCCTAGATACCTTATTTAACCTATTCTTTGCTGCTTGATAGTAAATTCTGAGTCACATTACATACTTTAGAACAAATGCTTATCATTCCTGTTAACATACAGAAGGGATCTTAAGCCCATCTTCCAGGGCCAATAATTTTGGCCTTAATACCCCTTTCACTGTTTCCTCAATATCAAAGATTTCATTTGGGAGGAAAGTATAAGATGCGAGAACATTTGCTGGAAGTGGCAGGAGCTGCCATTCTAAATCCACCTCTTCCCCCAACCCTGTCTTGCCAACAAAATGGCCTGGGAAGAGAAGGCAGCAGCTGGTTCCACGTACGTGTATCATCCAGCTCTGCAGACTCGAAGTGCCTGGATAGGCAAGGCCAATGGTGCATTTTTTTGGTTTGTGGCCTGCCTATTCCACCTCCTGTCAAGCAGGCACATGCCTAAGTTTGTTGCTTGGGATTGTCTTAGTCTGTGTATATTTCTACAAACAGCAGTTTGTGCAGTGGTCCCAGGCCCATCAGTCATTGTGAGGTGAGTGGAGTAAGGATTGGAGAGTTCCGGAATGGATCCTTTGCTGATGAAACAGTGAGAACTGCAGGGATCTGACTACTAGAAAAGTTGACTCCCAGTTTTTTCTGACAACATCCCGGCCAACTATGTACACAAAATATGCTTTGTAGAGCTCAGTTTATTGGTTTGGGGACCCATGTTGTGTGGTTGGAGACCCATGTTGAACGCTGAAGATACAAAATAGGAGAGGCCCTCTTCAGGATAGGTATTTTATTAAGGCAGAACACACAGAATATGTGAGTTCCTCTTTAAAGTAATGTAGAGACAAGATATGTGATTATAGCACAAGTCAAAAACTTCTGGCTAGAAGGATGCAAAGAACATGGGTGATCAGCACTGGAGAGTTAATTGAAGAAGACTTTCTAAGGAAAATTTCTGGGCAGTTTTTTAAAGGTGCGGAACAGGAATTTGTAGGGAGCCCTTTGCAAGCTGGAGAAGAACATCTCCACCCACCCTCCCTTATTTCTTCTACTTCCGGCAGTGCTTCCTGAAGTCACTAGCCAAGAATGTGGAGGGAAGGGACTCTGGGAAGTTCTAGGTCCCCTCCCTGCATTATAGTTGGTGGTCCCAGCTGTGGTGACTTAGTTTGCATCTACCTGCAGGTACTTGAGCTAAAGGAAAGGCTATGGTCACCCTGATGTAAGAAGGGGATTTCAAAAAAATAGCAGGCTTTTACTATCAACTCCATCACCTCCAAGTTATCATTTATGGCTTAACCTCTAGCAGGTTATAAATCAAAGCCTAACTTTCCACTAACATAGTACTTTCCTATTAACTTTGGTGTGTACTCAAGGAAAGGAAATTAATTTAACTCTACCTTAATAAAGTAGATTATTAAAAAGGCAAATTAGCCAAATGACAAGTTTGTTTGCATTTGTTTGTTGTTGGTACTGGGTATTGAACCCAGAGGTGCTTTACCACTGAGCTACATCCCTAGTCCTTTTTTTTGTTCTTGAAATTGGTCTCACTGAGTTGCCCAGGGCCTCAATAAATTGCTGAGACTTTCCTCAAACGTGTGATCCTCCTGCCTCAGCCTACCAAACTGGGATTACAGGCATAGACCACTATGCTCACAACAAGTTTTTGTTGTTGTTGTTGTTGTTTTTAATTTAAAGCAAAATGATGACTTTTTGGTTTGACCATTATTCTAGGCTACCTGTTTTATAGTCTGTTCTTTATTTGTGCCAGTAATGGAAAATTGACTTGAATAGCAGTTTTGTACAGGGTATAAAGCAAGATATGCCTTACTTTATGGAAACCCAGTTTGGGGAAGTTTTCATTAAAGGTATTATCATCCCCTTTAGGGTGTTCCTTCACGGCTAATTTATTTATCTTTTCAGGAAAACAGAATATACCCAAAGAGTGAGTTTAAGATAACAAATAATTTAGTTATCACAGTGCCCTGCAGAGATAATTTTGTCATTATGTAAACTGAGAATTAAGAGGTGTCATATGGCTTATCCAACATCTCCAAGTGGTCATGATGTGGCAAGGAAGAAACCTCTTTCCAAGAATGAAGCCCTTTTTAATCCAACCTTCCCAAGCCTTTGGCCCTGTGATAGATGTTCATTCTTTATATTGTTGATAGATATTCATTCTTTATCTTGTGAGTTTAGGGGCTGCTGCTCTAATCTCCTTTGCCCTTCATTAAAACCAGGAAACTTGAATAAAAATATTATTAGCCATGTTGTAGACATCACCAGTGCAGACACTCAGTTGCTTCCAGATCATTGTTGGCAATGATAACGCTGGGTTTTTTCCATTTGAAAAAAATTTGGCCATGGCCTGCCTTCACTTTATTTTATATGGAGAATCTTTCCCCTCTAGACAATGAATTTAGTTTTACCTGACCCCTCTCAGGGTGCAAAGACCTGATTTCCTGAAGAAAATCCAGGAGGGACAAAAAAATCATGCAATATTACAACAAGAAAGGACATGAGATAATGTGGCTCATCATTGTAGGGGTGATGAAGCCAAGATCCAGAGGAGGAAGATGGGACTTTGTTGTAAAGCACACTGAGTTCACATTCTCTCTCTACTATTTAATACCTCTGTGACCTTGGGCAACTTACTTAACTTCTCTCAACCTCATTTTCCTCATCTGTAAAGGAAAATGACACTGTTACCTCACCAAGTTGATGTAGGGAATAAATAAAGGCCTGTAACATATTAGATGCTTATTATGTATAATTTTCTTCTCCCTTTTTAAGGGTTACCAAAAGACAGGGGCAGAGCTGGTCTAGAACCCAGATGTCTAGACTGTCAGTCCTGCCCTCTTGCCACATACCTTGCTTCCTCCCTCCCTCCTGCCTGCAGCCTGTGTTTCCCCTTCCATAGACTTTGCTCACCTCCATTACCCGCAGCCATATCTTGAGTACTTTGTGTCAGTGGAGTTTCGCAGTTAGTGAGTTGAAGAATTGGCACGAATATCCAGATCTCTTGGTCTCTGCTGTCTTGAGACATTGTTCTTTTCATCAAAGAGAAAGAGTTGATGGAGCATGTGTTGACAAAAACACGTGAGTATGAACTAAACATGATAGTCAACAACTAGGTCATCTGCAGAGATCTGTAAGATGGGCATGTCTGTCAGATAACTCAATATTTGTGTATTTTATGTCACAAGGCAGGTTGTGATTGCTTACTATGGTAGTAGCTTACTATGTATGTTTTAGGTTCTTGTAAGAAGAACACCAGCCATTTTTTAAATTTTACCAAGGGCTGGAGATTTAGCTCAGCAGTAGAGCACTTGTGTAGCACACAAAAGGCCCTGGGTTCAATCTCTAGCACTGCAAAAATAAATAAATACGGCTCAGGCTTAGTAGTAGAGCTCTTGCTTAGCATGTGTGAGGCACTGGGTTCAATCCTCAACACCACATAAAAATAAAATAAAATAAAGGTTTTGTGTTCATCTACAACAAAAAAAAATATTTAAAACAAAATAAAAATTAAAAATGAAGTGGTGCTATATGCCAGACATTAACTAAATCCTTCACTACTTTTTTTTTTTTTTTTTTTTTTTTTTTGTACCAGGAATTGAACCCAGGAGCACTTAATCTCTGAGCCCCAGCCCCTTTTTAAAATATTTTATTTAGAGAAAGGGTCTCACTAAGTTGTTTAGGGCCTCACTAAGTTGCTGAGGTTGTCTTTGCCCTTGCGATCCTCCTGCCTCAGCCTCCCAAGCTGCTGGGATTACAGGTGTGTGCCACCATGCCCAGCCAATACTTGACTACCTTATGCCAGTTCTTACAACAGCCTTGCAGTTTGGGAAGCTATTTATTCCAATTTTGTAGATGGGAAAATTGAGGTTCACAGAAAGTAAATTATTTGCCCTAAGTCACACAGATGATCAGATGAACCAGAATGCACTCCATCACCCTGCTACTCCTCAATATCAATTTGAATTCCTGGGCACAACCCTTAGGTGTGGGACTTTTTCTGAGGAATATGTGACAAATGAGATAAATCTGAGTCTCAGCTGATAGCTGGGAGGCTGGTGGAGTTTTGGGTTCTGAGTAAAGAGAAAGGTGCATAGCCTAAAGCAGTGTTGGATTATTGTCTGCTAAGCGCTGAAGATGGCTGCCTCTTAGAGCCAGCTCTTCCTCACTGGGGAGACAGGTGAATTTGGCATACTACCATACTTCAGGAGCTCACAATCCAACAAACAGGGGAGAATTGATGATCGTTTGGGAGGTGGTTGGCAGAAATATAACCAGGTGCTGTGGGAGACAAACTACTGGAGGGGCAACTCTGGCGAGCTGCTAGCTTTCTTTGATTGGTCAGAAGAGCTGAAGGTACTGGCATTAGAGAGAAGAGCAGAGTGTGGTTTATCTGTGGCCAAAAGGAACCAGACTGATAGAAATGAAACACAAGACACTTTTTTTCTAGTAGCCACATTAAAATGATAAAATTAATTTTGATGTTTTATTTAACCCAGTATATTCAAAAGTCATTTCATTATAAAAAGTTATTGAGACATTTTACTTTTTAAAAATATATTTTAGATATTGATAGACCTTTATTTTTAGTATATGTGCTGCCGAAGCGAGCACGTGATAGACCTTTATTTTATTCATTTATTTATATGAGAATCACACATGTTAGGCAAGTGCTCTACCACTGAGCCACAACCCCAACCCTTACATTTTATTTTTGTTGTTGTTGTTTTGTACTAGGTTCTTGAAATCTGGTGGGTATTTTGTTTTTACAGAATATATCAGTTTGAACTGGGCACAGTCAATAAGTGCTTTGAGCACTTATTAGTGCAGAGCCAGCAAATGCCCTCATGTTAGCTCCTAGCAACCCATGTGCCCTTTCTGGTATGTTCCAGTGATAGTACCCACCTTTAGGCATGTTTTCTCTCTGTCCCACCTGCTCTCTGGACCTCCAGCCTTTCCTTTTCCCCTCTGGTCGTTCGTTGTAGCCAGACTTAGCTCTTCAAAAGCTAAATCTGATTCTACCTCATATAACTCCCCATCTGTAAAGAATAAAGTCCATAATCCTCAGATAGCATTTAAGGCCTTCCACAACCTGCCTCAGTCTTCCTTATGTCATTACACTTCCTAACATTAATGTTGCTTTAGTATTTGCAGAGCCTTTGACATACTGTCTGTATCTTGTTTAATTCTCACAGCTGCTCTGTGAGATAGGTAGGACAGGGAAGGTATATTATGTACATTTTTTTGTGCGGAGAAACTGAGACTCCATCAGAGTTTCCTAAGATCAACTAGCCAGTAAGTGGCAGTACCAGGCTGCCACTTTGTCTTTTCAGTTTTCTTTCTTATTGGGACCTTCCCTTTTCCTCCCAACTGTGTTGCATTAACATTCTCCCTACAGTTTTCTGTGGCCCTATGTATGCTGTTTCTGCCCCTGGAAGGTCCTTCCACAGTACAGCTACCCATCAGAAACTTACCTGAGGGGCTGGGGATATAGATCAGTTGGTAGAGTGCCTGCCTTGCAAGCACAGGGCCCTGGGTTCAGTCCCCAGCACCGCAAAAAAAAAAAAAAAAAAAAAAAAGAAAGAAAGAAAGAAAGAAACCTACCTGACCTCCAAGGCTCTGGGTAAAGTTTCCCTTCTCTCTGAGTCCTTTAGCCATCCCCTCCCCAAATTCACCTGTAGTTACCAATACACTTTAACATGTATATGCTCATTTAGTGGATGCTTCATTCATTGGTTTTTGTATGGGATTGAGTTCTAGAAATCTGGTAGTTTGAAGGTTTTAGAAGTTCTTACAGAGAACTCTCTTAAAGAGAGGCTGTTACTGCCTGCCATAAGTTCATGGAGGGTCTTAACACCTTCCTGCTTTATTCATTCTTTATCAAAACTATGAAATTGTGAACTCAGTACTAATGTTTTTCTCCCTCAGTGCTGGCAGTTGAACCCAGGGCTTTTCACATGCTAGACAAGGTCTCTACCACTGAGCTGCCCTTTTTAAAAATTTTATTTTGGGGCAGATCTTGTGATCCTCCTGCCTCAGCCTTCCAAGTAGCTGAGATTATAGGAATGTGCCATCATGCCTGGCACCGATCCCAATTTATATGTATTGAAGCAGTCACTCAAAACTGCTTCCTCTAACTGCCATGGTAAATACATGCTTATGATACTTTGTCTGAAGTTCTATTGCATACGTTATCTGATTTGAATATCTACTGTGTACTGTGTTCTGGGAGTTCTGTGTACTTTAAAGGAAGAAAAACAAGCTTATTATTAAACTCAGAATGCAGATGTTAATCAATCAAAAAAGCACCCAACACTCATTCTGTTAATATTGAATTAGGCACCAGAAAGAGAAATTTCAGAAAAATCCAGCATAGTGGAATCAGATAAAATTGCCCTGAGGAAGACACTTAGCTGAACTCTGAAGAATGAGTATGGGCTCACCTGACTCTGACAGGAGAGAATACCTCTGGGGTTGAAGTACAGTGAGCAAAAGAAAGAGTGATAGGCTGGGGTTGTAACTCAGTGGTAGAGTGCTTGCCTAACACGTATGAGGCACTGGATTTGATCCTCAGCACCACATAGAAATAAATAAATAAAATAAAGGTATTGTGTCCATTTACAATTAAAAAATTATTTAAACGAAAGGAAGAGTGACAGGAGATGAGGTCTTCGTAAAGGACCTTAAGCCATGTTCAGGATTTGGAGCTTCGTATGAGGACAGTGGGAAACCACTGAAGGTGTTGTTTATATCTTGAACTCATCTCTGTAAAAGATCACCTTGTGTGGAGAATGAATATGAACTGCTAGAGGAATGGAAACTGGAGAGGATGTGGGGAGGCCATTTCTTGTAGGTAAGAAATGATGGTGTTCTATACCAGTGTGGTAACAGAGATAGGGAGAAACAAGTGAATTCCAGAGATGTTAGGAGGTCATATCAATGTGACTTGACAGTTGATTAGATTTGTGGGTTAATGTGAAAGATTTCTGGCATGCACACCTGCATGTCACTGATTGCCAAGGACAGACCATCTCATGAGCAGGACTGGATGTGGACTCGATTTCAGGATTGAATATTCTAACTTTAAGGTGTCAGTGGAGGTGATTTGGTCCTTGACATTACCTTTTGAGAAAGGTGGTATTAACCACATTTTTTTTTTTTTTTTTTTAATTGGGAAACGGGCTTGGAGAGGTTAGGTAACTTGCCTAATGCTATATAGCCAAGAAAAGCCAAGCCTGAGCTTGAGCCAGTATTTTGATTCCTAAAGCTATGCTTTTGAAGCCATACCACATGGCTTGTGCACTAAGTATTCAGTGTTGAACCAAGCTAACCAACCCTTAGCATACTAACCCTGCCACCTTCTTCCATGTACCTCTGTGTGCCAAGTTGTCTGCTCTGATAACCAAATTATTATTCTCTTAAGATTTTCATGAACAAGAAAGGAGAGCTGTCCTAGCCCTGCCCAATCTAGAATTAGAATACTCCAGGGATCTGCTCACTTTCCTGTTTACTGTTCATTCACTCATTCTAGTCCTTTTCCTCTCACCCCTGACATTTGTCAGGCACAGGTCACCCAAGTGTGAACCTGGAAGAGACGAGGAAAAAACAGAACAAAGCATTTGCATAGGATTTACACTTTCTTTTTTTTTTTTTAATTTATTTTTATTGTAAACAAACGGGATACATGTTGTTTCTGTTTGTACATGGAGTAACAGCATACCATTTGCATATTCATAAATTTACATAGAGTAATGATGTTTGATTCATTCCATTATTTTTTTCCTTCCCCCCCACCCCTCCCACCTCTCTTTTCCCTCTATACAGTCCCTCCTTCCTCCATTCTTGTCCCACTCCCACCCCCCATTAAGTGTCATCATCCGCTTATCAGTGAGATCATTCGCCTTTTAGATTTTTGAGATTGGCTTATCTCACTTAGCATGATATTCTCCAATTTCATCCATTTGCCTGCAAATGCCATAATTTTATTATTCTTTATGGCTGAGTAATATTCCATTGTATATATTACCACAGTTTCTTTATCCATTCATCAATTGAAGGACATCTAGGTTGGTTCCACAGTCTGGCTATTGTGAATTGAGCAACTATGAACATTGATGTAGCTATATCTCTGTAGTATGCTGATTTTAAGTCCTTTGGGTATAGGCCGAGGAGTGGGATAGCTGGGTCAAATGGTAGTTCCATTCCAAGTTTTCTAAGGAATCTCCACACTGCTTTCCAGAGTGGCTGCACTAATTTGCAGCCCCACCAGCAATGTATGAGTGTACCTTTTCCCCACATTCTCTCCAATGCCTGTTGTTGCTTGTATTCTTGATAATCGCCATTCTAATTGGGGTGAGATGGAACCTTAGTGTAGTTTTGATTTGCATTTCTCTTATTACTAAAGATGGTGAACATTTTTTCATATGTTTGTTGATTGCCTGTAGATCATCATCTGTGAAGCGTCTGTTCATATCCTTAGCCCATTTGTTGACTGGGTTATTTGTATTCTTCATGTAGAGTTTTTTGGGATTTGCACTTTCAAAGCACTTAACAAATAATAACTCTTTGGTCATCAGCTTTAGAAGAAAGAAAGAATGTGTATATATTCCTTTAATAAATGTATTCAGAGTGGACATCTACCATGCACTAGGTGCTGAAACTTGGTTGAAAATTCAAGGATAAATGAGACATGGCCCTTGTTCTCAGGGACCCAAGGTTTAAAAGGGAAAACAGACAAACAAATGATATCAGTATATGTTCATTTCACAGTGGAGAAAACTCATGATAGATTCAAAAGTTAAGGAACTTGTTTTTTTTTTTTTTTTTTTTTTTTTTTTTTTTTTTTTTTTTTTTTTTTTTGTGCTAGGGATCGAACCCAGGGCCTTGTGCTTATAAGGCAAGCACTCTACCGACTGAGCTATCACCCCAGCCCTAAGGAACTTGTTTTGAGAGCTTTTCAAAGGTTTGGTTCTCAGAATCACTTGGGTTGCTTGTTAAATAAAAATAGATTTCACACCACAGAGCTGCTGAGTTGAATCCCTGAGGGTGGGGCCTAAAGTGATTCAAGTGCTGCTGAAAACTAGTAAGTGAGCCAGTTGAGGTGTGAGCCCCTCCTGGTTATGGTGCCAGAGGCTTTCCACTCTATTTGTCTGACCCTTGTTTTAAGGATGAAAGATCTGACACTTGAAATTGGCAGGACTTGTTGTCACAGCCTTTACTGCAGGGATGCAGGCCTAGAGGGCAGTGGTTGCCACCCTCAGACCATAGGGAAGATTCTACCCAAAGGCAAAGTCTTTAGGAAGTTAGGGTGCCAGGAGCCTGCCTAAAGTTCCACCCTGGTAGATGTGGGAAACCAACTAGTAAGATAGGACAGGGTTCAGAGTATGGACTTTATCTGGAGTAAAGGTCCTGGCAGGGTGGCTCTGCCTGGATTACTAGTGGTTCATGAATATTCCTTTGCCCCAGACTCAAGAAGACATAGCTCATCAGTCCTAGGCATGATAGTACACTCATGTAATCCTAGCTATTCCGGAGGCTAAGGCCGGAGAATCATAGCCTGGACAACTTAGTGAGACCCTGTCTCAAAAAAAAAAAAAAAAAAAAACTTGGGGCTGGTGTATAGCTCAGCTTACCTAGTATATGCCAATTCCTGAGTTCCATCCCCAGTTCTCCCTGTCCCCCCCAAAAAAAGACAACCTACTTTTATCTTTCCCTCTCTACCTATTAAACATATGCGTAGTATATATTTTCTTTATGTTTATAATATATGTGAATATTATATAGTCTCATATGTATAGGTATGTGAGTACATGTGATATATATATATATATATAAAGACCAGGTGGATCCATATATGGCTACAGATCATATAACATTTTGCTTTAAGAACACAGACCTTGAAGTCAGACCAACTTTATATATATATCTTAACTCTATTTACTTGACCTCTCTTGACCATTCATCTTTGAATGGGTATACACTACCTAATTCACTTTCAGAGGATTGAGATCAGATGCTTAGCACTGTGCCTAACAAGTAGTAAAGACTTTATTATTGGTCCCATAGGACTTGGATATTTAGGCTTCCTCCTCACTTCTACAGTCAAGCTGGAATGGAGTAAGGGATAAAGAGACCAGGAACCTCCTTTTAAGTAGCTGGAAAAGGACTTGTTGTTTGCTTGTCATTGCTTCTTTAAACTGCAGAAGCCAGACCTGTTTGATCACCATGAGTCCTGTACCTTTTCGGGGTCTGTGTGAGGCAGAAAGGAGTGTAGGCTGTGTGCAGTGGTGCCTGAGCTAAAGTAAGACTTGGGGCTCATTGGAGATGTTGATACCACCTGGCTTCAGCCAGTTGTCACCATTCGCAATCATAAGACCAGTTGGGCCAAAACTTCTGCTTTTTTTGAAAGAAACTAGAAATCTGTATTTTTTTAATTGTTAATTAGCAATTAAACTTTTTTTTCTTCTGGTTCTAAAGATTGGACCTCGAGGTGCTTTACCACTAAATTATATCCCCAGCCCTATTTATTTTTTATTTTGAGTTAGGCTTTTGCTAAACTGCCCAGATAGGCCTCAAGCTTGCTGTTCTCCTGCCTTAACCTCCCAAGTAGCTGGGGTTGCAACTGTTTTTTTGTTTTTTCTCTCTTTGTTTTTGTCAATACATATACATACTCACACACCTAAACACACCACAGGCCAATAAAAAGGTTAGGCTCTTTGGAAGGTCATCAAACATGGCCTTGCTTAATGACCAGCCTTCTAGGCAAGGATGAGAAGAGTTTTTGCTACAGAGGTAGAGAGTAGCTACTCTGTGCCTAGTGCTGCACTGGAGCATCCTGGGAAGTCCAGCTGTAACCTTTGCCCGGATGATAGGGAGCAATGTGGGCTGCACTGAAGAGAAAAGGGAAGAGGAAGTTGGAAGGTCTCAGTGAGTTACTTAACAGATATCATAAGTGGAAAAAGCAAAGTACAAACTACTATGTAAATAATAAAGGAAAATAAGATTATTTTTGTGTGCTTGCTTAGTTTTACAAGAACACAGAAAGGAAGCCAAAGACAAAATGAAAATAGTTACCTTGGGAGAAGTAGGGAGAAAGGATATGGATGCTTCTAAATATGCTTAATATCTTCATTTTGAATTTTCTTTTTTTTTTTTTCTCTTTTTTTGGGTGCTGGGGATCGAACCCAGGGCCTTGTGTTTGCAAGGCAAGCACTCTACCAACTGAGCTATCTCCCCAGCCCCTTGAATTTTCAACCATGTAAATGTTTAACATATTTTTGAAAATGAAATTAAATAAGCCTGAAAAAATACCCTAAAATTAAGTAAAATATAAAAATAAATGTTTCAAATTGGTAACATAAAAAAGAATTAATTCAGATTAACTTTCATATGCATACTGACTTATAGTGAAATATAACCTAAGAACAAAAAGAACTGAAGGAAACCTTGAACTTAGTAGGTTTAATTGTTGCTAGTGGTATTAGTGTAGCAATTCCAGAAACCATCTTGTCTATATTATAGAATAGAGTGAATGACTAAAGATATTGAAGTTGTTTGGGAACAGGATTCTTATTATGGAAAAAGGACATTGAAGTGGCCTAGAAAGAGGGATGACTCAATAGCATTGAGTACCTAGCTGCCAGATTTTGTTTCTGAATACATTTCTGCTAAAAGGAACCAGGGATCCATAGAAAAATGTTTGATACCAGGTCTGGGAAAGGGAAAGTACAAGATGAACCTGGAGTATCTTTTTGTGCCAGAGAGCAAGGACATGATCAAAGACAGATGGAGACATATTAAAAGAACACAAACACTGGTTGATTTGTAGAAGCTCCCACTAGCCAAATTGGGCCATTTTTAACATTAAAAAAAAAAAAAAAAGGATAATGAACTATTATAATGCATTACTTTGGGAGAGAAAACAAGATCTGTGATTTCATGACACTATTCTAGGAAAGGAATGAAGATTACCTGATGTAGAATGAATGATAGAATTAGCAGATTGCCATTTGCAACCACCAGTGCAGTAAGTGA
This sequence comes from Sciurus vulgaris, assembly GCF_902686455.1. Classification (NCBI taxonomy): domain Eukaryota; kingdom Metazoa; phylum Chordata; class Mammalia; order Rodentia; family Sciuridae; genus Sciurus; species Sciurus vulgaris. The sequence continues at coordinate 117,832,813 of NC_136461.1, read as the reverse complement.
TTCAGGCAAGGTCATCAGTGAATAGTCAAACTATTGAAAGAGATTGTTGGAAAACAGGGTAATTATATAGTCTCAAAAATCACCCAGTGGATTTCTCATTAATTCAAATGGGAAAATAGTCTTACATTGAGAAATCTCAGGAGCACCTAAGTAATCACATCACCAATGGAGCAATCCATATAGTATCCACTTACAGTTCTCAAAAATGTTTAACCTGAGTGTAATCAGGAGGAGACATTAGACAAATGCCTATCATAGGTCATTTATTCAACAACGTAGCTGCCTGGATTCTTCAAAATATCATTATTATGAGAGACCAAGAAAATGGGGCAGGTAGGGGGGATAGACCAGGTTAATTCATCTAATAGAGACATGATAGATATAATCTGAAATCCTTGATTGGATCCTGGATTGAGACGGTTGGGGAATAGCTATAAAAAACATTGATGAGACCATTCGGAAAGTTTTGAGCGTGTACTGTATATTAGGTAATATTGTATCAAAGTATAAATTTGTTGGGTATAGATAGTATAGTATAGTATAGTATAGTACAGATGTAAAGTATCATATTCTCCCCCACCTCCCCACTCTGAATTAAACCCAGGGACATTTTATCACTGAGCCACATACCCAGACCTTTTTATTTTATTTATTTAACTTTTTGTTTTGAAGCAGGGTCTTGCTAAAGTGCTGAGGCTGTCCTCAAACTTGCTATACTCCTGCCTCAGCCTCCTGAGTCACTGGGATTGTAGGCATAAGTGTCGTGATCTCTCTCTGCAACTTTCAAATGGGGAATAAATGTATTTTAGTAGAAAGATAAAGCAAGTGTAACAAATGTTAATCGGTGGATCTGAATGAAGGGCACATTCATCATGTTTCTCTTTCAACTTCAGTGTGGTTTGAAATTTTTCACAATGAAATGTGGGTCAGGTATTGCTTCATAGAATCAGCGCTATTTTTCTAGGATCCTGAAAAAGATGATGATGGGTAGAGAGAAGGAATGAAGGCCATTATAACTCAGAGGTAGGAATGAGCACAGCATCTCTTAGGATCCAGCAGAGGCTGGTAAATGTAGATAAGTAATAAGAAATGAATTTGAAAAGGTATTTGGATCCACTTGATGGAGGGCCTTTAATACCACAGCTTCTGTGCATTTGGTTGTGTAGGTAGTAAGGAGAGAAATCACAGGTTCTTGATGTGGAGAGGCCAACAGCGGGGAGGACATGTTGTGGTGGAATGCTGGATGGTGTGGAGAGTGGAAACGAAAAGTTTTTGTTTGTTTTTGTAGTAATCCAGGCTTGAGGTAGTAGACATGTTTAAGTGATAGGTGTCAATGGTGATGAAAGGAATAACCCTGGGAAAAAATTATGAAGGATGCATGGATCTCTTTAACTGAGGAGACTTAGGGGTAACTGAGAAGTAAGAAAAATCTGTCTCAGTGGTGCTAAAGGGAGTTCAAATTTGGGGAGGAATTCTCCACTCTCCAGGGCCTCCTCCATACCCAGGGTTTAGACTGAATGGAATCTGAACTCTGCTGTCAAATTTTGATGGGAAAAGGGAGCCCACCATTAAAGTCTTTTTCTCTGAAAACCTCCAAATCTCTCCTTTCCTTCCTCGCAGATCTCAGCTGGGACTCAAAACCCAACCAACCCAATAGTCTAGCTATTCTTTCTGCCTACCAGGCCTGCATCTGTACTTACATTTCCTTGTTCCTTATTATATCTTCCCTAGCCTGTGATTGTTTTCTTTTTTTAAAGGAGAAGCTTTCAGTGACTGCTGAAATGATCTTTGCCCATGTCCCTAACAGTCTACATACATGGGCCTTTGCTTCATTTGTCTCCAAGAATACATGAAGCTAGCTGTTCATGCCTCAGCTCAAATGCAAACCAAACCAGACTGAGTACAATAACAGAAGTGCTCTGCACTAAATTCAATCTCCAACACAAAAAAAGTTCAAAATACATCTGACTTAAATACGGGCTAGGAATCCAGCTTCCTCCCATAGTCAAGAAGGACAAGGCAAGCCAGGCATGGTGGCTCACTCCTGGAATCCCAGCAATTCAGGAAGCTGAAGCAGAAGGATTGCAAGTTCAGGATCAGCCTCAGCAACTTATTGAAGCCCTAATCAACTTAGTAATACCCTATCTCAAAATAAAAAATAAACAAAGGGCTGGGGATGTGGATCAGTGGTTAAGTGCCCCTGGGTTAAATCCCCAGTTCAATAAATAGATAAATACATATATCATAATACATACATACATAGCAAGGCAGAGGCCCAAAATATCTCAAGGTAAATGGGCTTTCTCTGGATGTGGTGAGGCGAAATTCAAGCCCAACGTGGGTTACCCGGTGGTGGGGCATTGAGAGTACTACTGAAGACAGCAAATGAACAGTTGGAACAAAAAACTCCCTTCCGTGAGTCCCTTTCTGATTGGAGGGCTGCTAGTCACTAAGTGTTTATATTTAAGTTCTGCATGTTTTCTACATCTACTAGCTCATATCCCTATTGTCTGACACTGTCTGGAGCAAAGCTCTCCAGGGAACTCTTCATTATGATGGGAGTGTTCTGTTCTGCACTGTACAGTTTGGCAGCCACTAGCCATGTGTAGCTTCTAAGCCCCCGAAACTAGTACATCAGAAAAAACAATTTTATTTTAAAATTAAATTTTAAATAGCTGTGTGTGATTTGTGGCTTATTTTATGAGAGTATAGATCTAGATTGTAGAACGTCAGAGAACATCTATCTATTACATGATGAGTGAAGTTGAATCTTTTGGTAGGAAGTGAACAGCAAATGATGGAATGGGATAATTTTAAAGAAGGATGTTGAAGTTTCTGCAAGTTTACCTTTGTGGTTTGTGGGGGATAGAGTAGGATAAAGGATCAGTGTGGGCAAAGCCAGAAACCATCTCAAGTTAAAGGAGGACAGTAGAGATCAGGGACCAAAAATAGGAACACCTGCTGTGTCAAGCATGGGGACACTGTGCAACAGAACATCTCTGCCTTCATGGGCCTTCCAGTCTTGACTGGGCAGCTTTATAGAAAAGTGTACAAGAGTTACTTTTGGGTATTGGTGCTGTAGGATGACTAGGACCTGGGAGCTGTGGGAGATATCAGAGGGGCACCTAACCAGTTGCAAGTCATGCTTCTTGTTATATGCTTTGGTGATGGTCTACCTTGGAACAGGACAACCTTTCTTCTGAGTACATGGGAAGCTCTAAGATTTTAGGCAACAAAATGACATGAATAAATTTGCAACTTAGTAAGTTTACTGTTGTGTTGTGGGTAGTTTCCATCCCTGGGTCCATCTTAGCTTTAGTGTGGTTTTTCTTTTGAATCGACCATCTCTAGTGTCTTGTCTGGTTTATGTCGTGTTTTGTTTTTCTTTCTCTTTCTTCCTCCTTTCCTGCTTTGCTATCTCCTGGGCCCCACACTCTCTTCTTGCTTGATGTCCTCCTCCCTCTGATCCAAAGATCAGCCAGTAAAAAGCAGTCTCACCTGTCCAGGTAAGAGGGATGCCACTGTGGTGGTGGGGCTCCCCCCCTTTATATTTAAAATATATTTATTTGGTATTTTAATAGATAGTATCTTCACATGATTTGAATTTGAAGAGTACAAAAGAGAACATAATGATAAATCTCTATTCTCATCCCAGTCTCATCCTCGTGCCCAGCCATCTGCTTTCCCTCCTCAGAAGCAACCAATGTTGTTTCTTTTGTAACCTTCCAAGATGTTAAGTATGTTTACATACATATGCAAATCTATAAGCAAATCATTTATTTTCCCTATTATCTACTATTTATAATATCCACATAATTCTGTATCTTTTCCCCCCTCAAAAACAAATCCCCAGATCAATCCTTATTGTGTTTTATATAAAGTACCTTCTCATTATTTTATATGTCCAAGTTCTGGATGTCAATTTATTTACATAAAGTAATTCATTTAACCAGTCACCCATTTTTGAACATTTAGATTATTCCAGTATTTTGCAATTATATACAGTGATTCCATGAATAAACATCTACTTAGGTTGTTTACTTTAGCTAGGGTAGGAATTGCCCCTTTCAGAGAGACAGCAACTATTGATTCAGAAACTGTCAACTTGCATACTTATCTAAAAAAGGAGGGCCACAGGAATGATTTGAATTTCCTCTGTTCCTATAGGGGTTCTGAGTAAAGAAGAGATTAAGCAATGAATCTGATTTGGTCATCCGTAGTCACAAATAGTTTCTAAGCATGTACCTCAGGCTGGCTGTGGTTAGAATACACTACCACAAACAAACCAGATTCCTGTTCTGCCGTGATTCCCAAGACATAAATGGAATTTTCAGAAACTCTAGCTATTGCCATACCCCTCCTTTCAGAAGAAAAGTGTGCCAGTTGCCATGTACCCACTAGTTTAGTACTAAATGCCCAGTTACCCTTCTGGAGACTGCCATTTTAGAGAGGTGGAACTTTGAGGGGCAAAGAGGTGAAACTAAAATGGGGAGCTTGTCTCTGCTACAACCATTACAGTGCTCTGCTGTGTTTGTGCAGGCCTCTGTATGTGTTTGACCCTCCATGTCCTTCCCTCCAGTCTCCCTTTTCTTTGCAAATCATCGCTTAACACTAACTAGCTATTGTTTTTTTCCCTGTCTTTTTCTTGCATTCATTTCCTCTGCTGCTTCGTTCTGTTCCATCAGCCCCATTGCAGCCTGGTAAGACCCTACAAGCATGTGTGTATGTGTATATGTGCACATCCCTTTCTTGCCATTGTCTCCTTGTCACCTGGCTCCATGAAGGACTGTTTCCCTACACGCCCTGCTGAGTCTAAAAGAGAGCATGCTTGTCCTGCCAGGCCAGGATTCCAGATAGGTGGTATGGCCAGCAGTGTAGACATGGCTAATTTAGATTGAGCAGGTTAAAGGTGGGTGGGGTGGTCTCTTTGTCAAGGACTCAGGGCCCTTTAAAGAGCCACCACCCTTCTGCTGATCCCTCCCTTTCCAACTCATAGATGTGCTCTCCTTGCTCCTTCTCCAGGTTAAGTAGCCTGTCATCTCTGGGAGATTCCACACCTGAGCGCAAGTCCCCTTCCCACCACCGCCAGCCCTCTGATGCCTCAGAGACAACAGGTACTACCTTCTTGGGCCTTAACCCATAGATACAGAGATACACAGCATCTGTATGCCCCAAATGTAAAACATCTTAGTGTTTATGTTGAGCACACGATGTGCACCAGACATTGTTATGGGTTTTATATAAATTGCCTCCTTACACCTAGAAAACAGGTTTTATTATCCTTATTGAAACATAAGGGACCTGAGGCACAGAAAAGTCAAGAAACTTACCCAACTGCACAAACTCGTTGGGAACAGAATCAGGACGTGGAACCAGTTCCATTTTAACTCTAGAACCCATGTTTGAGTCATTACAAAAGACAGTCACACATGTGGTATCTGTCACACAGTCACATGGATGGAGAAAATTGGAAGCATAACCTCGGTTTCTCCCTTTTTTTTTTTTTTTTTTAAAGTTCTGTGCTTGGATGTTCATATTTTCTTCATCATTTATCCTTGCCTGAATTTGGCAATGGATCAGCCCTGAGTCATCTTATGTGAGTTATCCAGCTCTTTCAAAACAGTCAATAAGAACTGGTGTCCCATTGGGTGTAATTTGACATAAGACTTCCAGTCCACCCTGCAGAGCTACTTATTTGTGGTATTAGTCTTCAGGAAGGTGGCTAGACTTGGCCCTCCTCTGTTCTTTGGCTAGTATCACCCAGACAAACCAAAAAGAACAGAAAAGTACAAAAGAGACAAGCATCTCAGTGAAGGACCATTTCTTGTATGAAAGACAAAAGTAGATTTCAGGTTTTTGCCAGTCCCTGAGAGAGGCAATTTATTGCAATACTATGTTAGGACAGGATGAATCTAAGGAATTGGGTTAGTGTGGGAAGGCTTCTTGAGGAGGACACACATTGGGGCATTTCTGGATTGGCCTTGCCATTGGCCTCCAATGACACTGCCTGCCCCACCCTTTTCTCCCTCTCTCTTTCCTACCAGGTCTTGTTCAACGCTGTGTCATCATCCAAAAAGACCAGCATGGCTTTGGCTTCACGGTCAGTGGGGATCGCATTGTTCTGGTGCAGTCTGTGCGGCCTGGTGAGTACAGCATCTTTCCTGCTTTCGGTGGGCAGTTCTTAGAAGGCTTCACATATGTGACGATGCTGCATGACTTGGAGAATGTGTGCTTGGGGGAGCCCTGGGAGGCATGAGTGAAGTACTCTGTAGCTGGCTCCCCAAAGACATCTGGAGCAATACCAAGCCACTAGGCAGAATTTCCCAGGATCACACTACGTGCCTCCTACCTCAGCTGGGAAGTGCAAAACCAATGCAACAACCCTCAGTCATCAGTCAAATGCCTGATTGCCATCAAAGAGAGCCCCTCATACTGGGTCAGAAGTTGCCATCAAAGGCCCTTTCATACTTCTCTTCGCCTTACCTGGCTAAGTGCATGGATAGTCACTTTCGCTTTCTTTTTTCTTTTTTTTCCCATTTTCCTTTTTTTCTTGCTGTATTGGGGATTGACCCAGGGTCTCTTGTATGCTAGGCAAGACTCTACCATGGAGCTACGTACATCCCTAGTCCCTCACCACCATCCCTTCTGTGTGTGTGTGTGTGTATGCGCACATGTGTGTGACTAGGGATTGAACTCATTTGGCACTCTACCTCTGATTTATGTTCCCAGCCCCCCTCCCCTTTTTTTTTTAAATTTTGAAACAGGGTCTCACTAAGTTTCCCAGACTGGCCTCAAACTTATGATACATCTTCCTCAGCCTCCCAAGTAGCTGAGCACCTGGCTAAATGATCAGAGATAGTTACTTTCTATAGAGGTTTGCACACTGTCCAAACGGTTTACATTTGCAATCAGTTACTATTAAGTAATATATTACCAAAAGATAAATAACTTATGTTAGACTTTGTATCAGATGAAGTGGTATTTAGAAGTTTGGATACTTTGTGGTTCAAGGCATAATTATATCCCTTCTGATCACTTTGGGAAGCCCTTTTAAGAAAAAACAGGATTTCAGGAGTAGTTAGAATGATAGAAATTAAAAACAGATCAACAAGATAGGAACTTGGTGGGATGGGAGTGAAGAGTAGGGAAGGCCTCATGAGCAGCTCCATCACATGACCATCGTATATATAGAAGAACTGTAAACAGTCAAAGCTCTGTCATATACCAAGTAGTAGAATTACTGTTAGTTGACCCAAGTTGAAGAAGACAAGCAGGAGAGAAAGGAAGAGGTATAAAAAAGTATCCCTAGGGCCGGGGTTGTGGCTTAGTGGCAGAGCACTTGCCTAGCATGCGTGAGGCCCTGGGTTCAATCCTCAGCACCGCATAAAAATAAAATAAAGGTATTGTGTCCACCTACAACTAAAACAAAATATTTTTTTTTTTTTTAAAGTATCCCTAAAAGGAGTGAACTTCAGTGTGGCAAATGGGTTGGTAGTCACATGAAACATTGTAGGCTTGGCTTATAGGAGAATCTAGGAAAGAGTAGGAAGCAGGCTTTGCATTTCACCCTAGGGTTAAAGGGGGAAGAGAAAATATACTTGCAGTAATTTTGGAGAAAGACTTGGGATATGTTTATGGGAAAAAGGAAAAGAGAATTTTAAATATATGACTGAAAGGAGATAATGTGGATCATACAAAGATGCAAATAATTACAGCTTCTTACACTTGGAAGCTAACTTTTATCAGTGTGAGGTATGTTTTTCATATCCTCGGGTAAAGCTCTGAAAAGAGAGTTTTATTCCTTCCTTCCTTCCTTCCTGTGTTTTTCAGGGTTCCTGGACTAGGCTGGGAGAGAGCTAGTGGAACTGCCAATAATTTGTACTTTACTTATGCAGTCTTATTAGATACAGAAAGGGGATCCCCTCCAGTGAAGTGTGGGTGCAACTCTTCTTTGTTTTTGTTTTTTTTTTTCTCCTCCTCTTAGGCTGGACAGAATCAGACCTAAAGAGGAAAAAACAGAAAGATGACTTGCAATAAAGAATGAATTTTGAAGTGTGTGTGTGGGGGGGGCAGGGTGCACTCACCTGCGTGTGTTTATGTTTTAGGGAGGAGAGAGAGAGACTTCATTTGGATTAGCATTGAAATCACAAGAGTAATAAAGCAGTTGGCTTTTGTCTTTTTCAGATATTAGGTTTCTTTAGTTCATTATTTCTCCTGCAGTCTGTGTTCTGCCTATATCAGAATTACCTAAGCCCTAGAATAATTGAAATTCCTATTCCTGGGCTCAACCCCAGAATTACGTACGAAACCATTTTCTGGCAGGAGGGCCAAGGATGTACTTCTTAACAAATTCCTCTGGTGAGTCTTGTGCTCACTGATGTCTGAGAACTTTCGCTCATATTCTTTAAAGTTTGTTTTTTTTTTTTTTTTTTTAAATAACTGAGTTATTAGAAGTTACTTCACATGTTTCATGTATTTAGGCAAGGTAACTCTTTCCTCTCTGGCTTTCATTTCTACATGACTGTGGAAGAGAGTTCTAAGTTATTTGTAAGAAGTCTTCCATAAATAGCATATTTTAGTTGAAGAGAGTCTGAGGCCTTTACTGAAAAGCCAAACTGGAATGTGGTCTTTGCTATATTTTTTTCCTGTAGATACTAGAAACATCTAGATGTGCTTTGTGGGAGTTTCATTTCGATCAGATGAATACAACTTAAGAGATTTAATGATTATCTTGGGCAAATTTACAAAACATAATTTTTATGGTTTTCATTAACTTGTTTTGACATTAACTTGTTTCAGAAGTGTAAGTTCTTCCTGGGTATAAATTAAGCCATTTTAAACTATGAAGTGGTCCAAATCACTGCTACCTCCAGTTGAGTGATAACCTGCAAAGGTCAATAGCACATTCTCTTCTGAATGCCTCTTAGTCATCCATCATCAGAAGACCTTAATCTGGTCCTTTTTAAAGGGAGAAACTATAAATAGTTTAAACTGGTTTTTTTTTTTTTTTTTTTTTAAACAGAAAATAAGACAACATTATCTTTAATATTATGAATCCTCAATGTTTATGAACCTCTCAGAACTTACACACCACCTGTTTAAAATGCTTGCATTTGTATTTTTCTCCATATTCCTCATAATTATGATTATTTTACCAATTACGCTTATTTCAGTAAACTCTTTTCTCCCACTGGATAATAAGAAATAACTTTTATCTGACCTTGGAACATATCTAGATACATACACTTCCCAGAGCCTGGCCCTGCTTATCTCCTACCTTGACTGGTTGTCAGAAATCTGACCTCTGATCTAGGTGGAGGGAAGAGCAGTAGATGTGACCTTATGTAGTTCACTCTGATTTAAAAGTTCTTAGCCAGACACAGTGGCACACACCCGTAATCCCAGAGACTCAATAGGCTGAGGCAAGAGGATTGCAAGTTTGAGACCAGCCTCAGCAACTTAGCAAGACCCTGTCTCAAAATTTGAAAAAAAGAAAGAAAGAAAAAAAAAAAAAGGACTAGGAATGTACCTCAGTGGTAAAGCTCCTCTGGGATCAGTCTTCAGTATCAAAACAAAAGTCCTTCGTCTCACTGGGGCAGAATGGGCTGTCTACCCAGATTGGAGGTGCTTCACACATTGAAATGAGATGAAATTTCTTTCAGAGGGGAGGTAATCAGACAGGGAGTTTAGTGTATATTCAGTGATCTTGGGGGTTGGAGGAGTTTGGGGGTTTTGCTGACTATGCCTTCTCTTTACAGGAGGTGCAGCCATGAAAGCTGGTGTGAAAGAGGGCGACCGAATCATCAAAGTGAGTGGCCCTGACACCCACCTCCTCAGGAGAGGAGGCAGGTGTGCTTTCTGGCCCTGGCCTGAATTGCAAACTTCTGTTTCCATACCAACTGTCAATCAGACCCTGAGTTAGGGGGTGCACCTTGAGAGGGAACATAATAATGTAGTAAGAGAGAGAGTAAAGAGAGCTGGCTTCCATGTTCTGGACCCCAAGCAACCACACTTCTAGAGTAGGATTTTTTATCCCTATTTCAGATATGATAAAAGTAAGGTTAAATCCTTCAGATTCTCAGCTTAATAATCTGTCCACACTGTGCTGGCTTGAGGTCCTGGCCTATTCTAAACTACTGTCATGCCCTATCCATTCAGATCTGCCATCTGCAAAATGGTGTCCTATAAGCATTAAAGAAATCCTCAAGTCAGAGAGGTAGCACACTGAGCCAGTTGGCATACATATGTGTGAGGCAAATGGTTGGATGATCTTACATTCCCACTCTCCCCAAAAATGACTGAACAAATGAAGAAATGAAGACAGGTCTTGTTCCTGAAAACTCATAGGCTGGTAGGGGAGGCAAAACACATGGCACATGTGAACAGGAACAAATTCATAATGTGAAGGAGAGTAAACAAGTGACTAGAGTTAACTGAGGAGTATTGGAAAATGGCTTGCTAAAGAAGTGGCATTTTGATCTTAAGAGCTCCTAGTTTCTCTCACTATTACATAATATTCTTTGTCCCTTCAACAGGTCAACGGCACCATGGTGACCAACAGCTCACACCTGGAGGTGGTAAAGCTTATTAAATGTGAGTTGGATAGGGGTGACAACTAAAGAAGTGAGGACAGGTGGACTGAGAGGGAGAAAAGAGGAAGCCTGCTGTTCCAGATGGCTTCTTTAGTAGATGTTGAGGCTGCTGAAAATTATATCTTTAATCTTCACATGGAGTGATCTACCTAGCCATACAGGCACAAAGCCCTGTTATTTCTAGTAGAGATGTTCCTCATCAGACATCTTCATTTTTACCACACCCATATTTGCCACTCTTGTGTAGGCCATATCCTACTGAGACCATGTCTCTGTCCCCTCTCATTTGCATTCTTCTTCATCTATTTCCTATTTGGGGGGCAGGGACAAAAATAGTTTACAGCCAGGAAGACCCAATAGTTGAGTCTGCATAGGTAATTACATAGAAGCAGCAAATGTTGAGGGAAGAATTAAAGGGTGTGAGAAGTCTGGGAAGGTGGAGGGCTAGAATTTGAGTACCTGCTATGTGCCAAGTAGGCAGTGTGCTTGGGCTTTGCATTGGCTACTTAATTTAGTGAGATAAGGAAACATCTCACTATATCCCAAATATTTGTGAATGAAATTTTGGTTGGGGTCTCTGCAGGAAGGAAGATAAGCAAGTGGAATGAGGTTGGTGTGGGATAGAAAAGAAGGAATTAGAGAATGATTGGGGCCTTAAAAGTGAGGAGAAATCAATCCACAGGATTATGAGCTTAATGAAAGAATCCCCTCCTGTTGCTTGAATACCTACTATCCAGAACAGTATGACTTTAGCAAGCCGCTCTGTTTTCCTCCAGCTGGCGCCTATGTTGCACTGACCCTCCTGGGCTCTTCACCTTCACCTGTTAGTGTCTCTGGGCTCCAACAGGAACCATTCCTGGCAGGAGCTCCCCGAGTCATCCCTGTGATCCCACCACCTCCACCTCCACCTCTGCCACCTCCACAACGCATCACAGGACCCAAACCTCTGCAGGTAATAATCCTCCTGACTCCTTCTCCTGTGGTTCCTTTGAAGAGCTCCCCATTGGGGACCAAGTTGAATGGGGTTGTGGTAAGCAGAGACAGGACAAAAGATATATGACCATCATCAAAGAGTAAAATAAACATGAGTACCCTGCATGAAAGGGTTCTTCCTGGCTTCCGTGTCCTCCCATGTAAATGAACATGAGTTTTTATCAGGTAGTAACATTCATTGTGTTCCTTAAATGTGTGAAACACCGGCAGAGGCCCTCTGATGAGAGTGCTTCTCCTCACTAGGGAATTTCTTCTCTAGGCATGGGCAGAAATCATTGCTTAGGGACGGTTATTGATTACCATCAGGAGGGTATGCTATTAAGTCTAGGAGTAGGAGCATGTCTTCCTGGAGGAGTAAGATATGGAATTCAGTCAGTAGAGGGAGAGATTCAGAAAAGGATAAAAACAGAGAACCGTCAGAGTAGTAAAACCTTTGCAAAGGCATAAAAGAGGACAGAATGCAAATAGGTATTAGGAACAGGAATTTCTCATTGGAAAGAAGACAGCCAGCAAGTCCATAGAGAAGTTAGAGAGCAGTTTGATACCAAAGGTGATTATAGACAAGGTTTCTAGGAAGCTCAGGAACAAAATCAAAATGAGGTTTTATGTTTACTGCATTCCAGTAAGATACTCAATGTTACACAGATCATACTTATGACCTTGACTCTACTCTTATACCTTTTCATTGCCCAAGGATCAGCATTGAGAATTAGCATTGAGATAGTCCCCAAATCTCACTACTGTTATATTTTCTGTTCCTAGGATCCTGAAGTTCAAAAACATGCTACCCAGATCCTCAGGAATATGCTGAGGCAAGAGGAAAAAGAGTTACAGGTGAGGTTACTGGTAAAGGTAGACTGGCCATTGCCTTAATGAAATAATACCAGAGCAACTGTAGTTTGCAAACTACATCCCATCACAATTAAGACCTTAAAAGTAAAATTTCAGGACCACTGAAGAATTGTCATTGGCCAGTAGAATTTGTTAAAGCAGAATTTGACCAATAAAGTGAATGGGATGATAGAATTCCTTGAGTAATAGATAAGGATAGTGAGTATGAAGACTAAATACAAATAAGTGACATAACAGGCAGACAAAATAAAGGAACATTAGAATTAAGGAAAATCAGAGCCAGTTGAAATTGATCTTATAAGTTTCCAAGGGTAAGAGGCATGGAAAATGGGAATGGATAGGTGAATGCTGGGTCAGACTCATGGCTGTAGGAGCTCTGTTGATGGGAGGGGATGAAGAGAGATTTCCAGGCCTAGGAATAATACGCACAGAAAACAGTAAGAAAGTAATTTGACTGGAGTGGAATAATCAGACTCTTAGTATAACTATAGCTTGTGGCAATCTCACCTGTTTATTTAAATTTAATATATTTTAGTAAGTGCTCATTGTGTATAAAGCATTGTTTTAGTTCCTGCAGTATGCAGAAATGAAACAGATTAGATGGTTCTTCCCCTCAATGTGTTTAAAATCTAAATGTGGGAAATTCAAAGAGGGTGAGTGGGAGAAACAAAGAATTTGCAATAAGAGAACAAAGGAGAGAGCAGTTAATTAGCAGTGGGTCATGTGGGAAAAGACTTCACAGGGGGTATAGTATTTTAGTTGGACCTTGAAAGGTAGGACTTCAGTAGGCAAAAGAGATGAGGGAAAATGCTAGCAAGTGGACAGGTTAAGTCAAAGGCACAGCAATGTGAAAATACACCTCATTTATCTAATAAACATTGAGTTCTTGCTGTGTGCTAGGTTCTGTATGTTCTAGAGTGGTGAGTAGAGGTACTGTGAGAAACAGGAATTAGAATGGTTACAAAGACAAATGAGATAAATGAGAGGTGAACCTTCCCGTTAAGGGGTTAGTTATTCCATGGGATATGAAGGTATGAATGAGGACCTGTTACATTATAAGTGCTGATATTTATGTATTGACAGAATAATCAAGACACAGTGGTAAAGTATAAGGTAAACTTATAAGTCAGTGGAATAAAATTCAGAAATTAACCCACACATCTGTGATCAGTTTGATTTTCAACAGAGATGCCAAGACAGTTCAGTGGAGAAAGAATAGTCTCTTCAGCAAATGGTGGCCAAACAACTAGATATCCACATGCAAAAAAACAAATTTAAGGGCTGGGGTGCTTAAATTTAAGTGGTAGAGTGCTTGCCTACCATGTTGAGGCCCTGGGTTCAATCCTCAGTACCACAAAAAAATAAAAAAATTAAAAAAAAATAAATAAATCTAGACCCTTATTCACACAATTAACAGAATTTAACTCAATGGATCAAAGAGAACTAAAAATTAAAACTCATAATGAAAACATAGATATGAATCTTCATGATCTTGGATTAGGCATTGATTTCTTTGATGACCCCCAAAGCAAAAAAACAAAACAAAACAAAAATATCATTGGGTTTCATCAAAATTAAAAACTTTGTGCCTCAAGGGTGCGCTATCACAAAAGTAAAAGGACAGCTCACAGAATCGAAGGAATATGTACAAATTGTTTATCTGAAAATGGTCTAATTATCAGAATACGCAAACTACTTATAACCCAACAGTAAAAAGGCAGCACAATTGGCAAAGAATTTGAACAGACTAGGGGTGTGGCTCAGTGGTAGGGTACTTCCTAGCAGAAGGTCCCATCTCCAGCACTGCAGGACAGAAAAATTACAAATAGCCAATAAGCATTGGAAAAGATGTTCAACATTGTTAGTTATACAAGGGTACTGATCAAAATGACAGTGAAATACTACTTCACAACCATTAGGATAGCTATAACGAAAATAACAAGTATTGGAAGGATGTGGACAAATCTGAGAAATATTTGTTTTTATTTTATCTACATATTCACTGTCCTGATCTATTTCTGCCATTGATGGTAGAAATGTAAAATGATATAGCCACATTGGAAAATTCAGATAAATCTTCAAAATGTTAAACACAGAGATACTATATGACCCAATAATCCTTCTCTTAGGTAAATACCCAGAAAAACATGTTCACACAAAAACTTGTATATGAACATTCATAGCAGCCAAAAAGTAAAAACAATCCAAATGTCTATCAGCTGATGGATAAGCATAATGTGGTATATCCACACAATGGGTATTATTCATCCGTAAAAAGAGTAAGTGCTGATACATGCTGTAACGCAGAGAACCCTGAAAACATGCTAACTGAAAGAAGCCAGACAAAAGTTCACTAATTTTTTAATTCCATTTGCATGGAATATCCAAAATAGGCAAATCCATAGAAACAGAAAGTAGATTAGTAGTGGAACGGGGAATGTGGCAGTGACTACTTACAGGTAACAGCTTTCTTATTGAGGTGATAGAACTATTCTAGAATTAGATAGTGAACATGGTTACACAACTACATGAATATACTAAAAGCCACTGAATTATATACACTTCAGGATGATGAGGCTTAAATGAATTACCTCAATGACTATTTTTAAGAAATTTTTTAAGTACCATGGCTGCCCAAAAGAGGCAGTAATTATTTATACAGTTCAGAAAATTTCATGGAGTGATACTTGATTGGGTTCAGTCTTCTGTGACTAGAAAATTGAAAATGGCAGTGGGTGCAGTGGTTGGAAAGTGATTTGGGCCTTAAATTTCTTAAGGAGCTTAAAGTTTGATGGAAGGAATTTAAGTAGAGGACTTGTCACATTTTCAAATCAGTATTCTTTGAGGCACGTGTTAAGTGAATTGACAAAAGGAAACCTTCTAGGAGACTGTTGCAGTAGATACAAAGATGATGACAGATTCAACAAGATTAGTAGGAATCAGAACAAAAAGGAGAGAATAGTAATGGGAAACATCCCAGAAGTCAAATCAGTAGAACTTACCCAGTTGGTAAGGGAGGAAAGAATTAAAAGATGGCCCAAAGTTTGCGTGCCTGGGTAGATGGTGATGCCATTGATGAAGTAAAAGGGCAGAGAGGAAGAGACCTTATAGGAATGAAGTGAAGGTGCCCATGAGTCATTCAGATAACTACTACCTCCAGGCATACAGAGGCGATAGGGCTAAAGCTCAGGAGAATAGGCTGAGTTGAAATAGAGATTCAGATATTCTCAGCATAAAGATGATCTTTGAAATTGGGGTCTGGGTGAGATCACCCAGGGTGCCAGTGCAGAGAGAAATGGAGAGAGCTGGGGATGGTTTTGGGAACTTACATGTTTCTTTGGTACACTGTACCAATCTCTAATATGACACGATTGATTATTATATTTGATCTTCAAAAGAGTAGCTATTGAGAAAACAGGAAAGACACCAGGTAATGTATATTGAGGAATGACTGGAAGGCAAAGTACAAGGGACTGTAAGTGTAGGGTATTGTTCTGAAACATTTGGTTATGAGAGAAAGGAGAAAAAAAATGGGGCAGTGGCTTGAAGAAGAATCTGAGTTGGTAGAAAGGATTTTATTGTGGTGGTTTTTTGTTGTTGTTGTTTTGGGGATTTTTTTGTTTTTGTTTTTGTTTTTTTGAACTGGGAATCAAACCCAGGGCTTTGTGCATATGAAGCAGACACTGCCAGTGAGCTTAATCCCAGCCCTCATTGTGGTGTTTTGAAGTCAGGGAACTTGAACATTTTTATAGGATGAAGGGAAGAAGCCATTGGAAAGGGACGATTTTGAAGATATGTGAAAAGTGTCCAGGAAGTGCCCATAGGTAGAGAGGGGATTAGCTTTGTAAGATGTAGACAGTTTCTCTGCTGAGGCAGGAGGAAAGATGGCTCTGGGTGTTTTGAAGTGGAGCGAGTTGGGAAAATTTTTTCAAATATGTTATCTGCTGGCATTGAGGGGAAGGGTTGGGCTTGATAGGCATAGAAAAGATGAAACATTTAATGTGAGAATTTAGAAGTTTGTCAAGTAGCTGGACACCCCAGATGAACATAGGTGATATGTGAACACAACATCTTTACTTCTTTAACCAACAAAGTTTGTCAAGTATCTCCTTGTGAAGTGAAGTATTAATAGCTGCTGTGTATTCTGGTGTGTAATATGTACCAGACCTCCTGCTGAGCACTTTACATAATCTCATTCAGATCTCACAACCATCCCATGAGGCAGTACTGTCATCTCCATTTTATTGATGAGGATGTATTCAAGCTTGCCCAAGTCTACATTAGCCCTGAGCGGAGGTTCTAGGATTCAGATACAAGTCTTCCTCAGCCCCTGTGCTCCCCTCTGCTGCATGCTATGGGGAGAGCAAGGTGAGGGCTGGATGACTTCTGCTCTCCACGAGCTTCCTGGTGATGGCACAGGGACGTTGACTACTCTAGTCAGGCTGCTGCTTCTCCATTCCTAGGGTTCTCTTTACCACTTTATTATATAATGATCTGGACTCTCACTTCAGTATTTCACATTTGAGTGGGAGTCAAGGGAGACCATACTTAGGAAGTGGGACTCAAGCCAAGCCTTGAAGAGTGGGTCAGATTAGGGCAGGCCTTTGTATTTTGTCTTCTGTCTCTAGCTGCCTCCTGTGTTCTGTTTCTCATCTCTCACTCCCTTTTCTGATCCTAAATAATGGTGAAATAATGTGCATCTCCTAGAAAACTAGAGACCTCTTTTCTTTCCTCTTTGTTTTGGGATAACTGCCTGTTTTCCCCACTGGTGAGTCATCCATTCTCTACTAACCCGCCCTCTGCCTTTTCCCCTCCTCCTCCTCCTCCTCCTCCCTCCCCAGCGTATCTGTGAGGTGTATAGCCGGAACCCCGCCAGCCTGCTGGAAGAGCAAATCGAAGGTGCCCGGCGGCGTGTCACTCAGTTACAGCTGAAGATCCAGCAGGAGACTGGTGGCTTAGTGGTGAGTGATGGTAGGCATAGCTCTAGAACAGGCACCATGCAGTTGAACTGGGTTAGAACCAGAAAGAAAGCAAGAGCACAAGGCCCTTATGAGTCATGGCAGAACCTAAAGGCTGAGCCAGTAAGTGTTTAGTATTTTACAAGCAAACAAAGGTCAGCTGTTCTTTATTTAGCACCAGAGAGGCTGAACTCTATCCCAATACTTGGGATACCATATAAAGAAAAAGCCAATTTCTTGACCTCCAAGAACTTACAGTTGCAATGGAAAGAAAGAAATGAAATAAATCAGACTGTTGACTCTAGTCTCCTAATTTTCCTTCCCTTCCCTTCTGGATAGTTTCCTCATGGCTAATGTATATTACCTGGTTTTCTTCAGTATTCATCTGGCAGCTTTTTCTACCACCAAGCCTTCAAGTAGTTGGTCTTCTCAAAGAAATACAAGTCCTTTTTAATGTCAGTCTATATAAAGGATCCACAGTCCATTGAGAGGAATCTGCATCAGCAGCTAACCACACTGGAAAATTCCAGAGAGGAGATGATTCTTTATCTGTTCTTTTCTGGAACTTTATTATTAGTGTTTGTCTGATCTCTAGCAAGCCTCAGTTTTCTGGGTAAATAAGAAGTTACTCTCCAGAAACTTTAAGGTATCAAAGAACAATATTTGCCAAAACCAATAGAAATTTAAGTCTTATCTACTTTGTTTTAGAATATCTAGATCAGAAAAGTTTGGGAAACACAAGTAGAAATATTTAAAGTGTACATTTTCTGAATGTTGTAGATATGGACCATCTTGATTCAAATCCGAGCTCTCATTCCCACCAGCTTTGAAACTCTTGGGCAAGTTATTTAATCCCTAGGAATCTCAGTCTCCTCATTTATAAAATGGAGATCACAATATTATCCACCTAATACCTAATTGGGTATTGTCAGAAGGAAGGTATGCCCTTATCACAGGGGCCAGTGCTTGCTTACTCCCACTTTTAGTGTCCCTGTGCTTGTGCGGTGATGAGTCTGAGACATTGAGCTTGGGATCTGAAAATCTGAGCTCCAGCCCTGGCTTCTACAGTATAGCTTGGGCAAGTTGCTGAAGATCTGAGCTTCTGTTCCTTTATAACAAGGAATGAGCATGCCACACTCAGAGTTGCTGAAAGAGGAAATGCAATCTAGAAAAGTACTTTGTAAATCGTAAAGCACTGTCAGTATCACTTCTCCAGAACTGCTGGGGCAATCAGTCTCAGGCCAACAGATACTGTCAGTCCTCAGCAAACTCAGAGATAAACTTTTTATATCTTCCCTCAGTCCCTGCTTGAGCATTTTGTAGTGCTCTATAGGAAGTTCTTTCCTATATCCAAGTAAGGCAACAGGTGTTTTGAGGTCCAGAGTGATAAACAAGGGAGATTTTTGGTTTTTAGTAATGGTAAAGCTCCTTCCCACCATTAGGGGTCACCATCCTCTCAGACTGTGCAAATGAAGCAGTATCTCTTCTAGTCTGGCTTTGTTGAGGTAATGAAGCAGAAGTAGCCTAACTATAAGCATATATGACTCTGATTGGAGGGAATCAGGAGTGGGAGAGGCTCACAGAATTTTCTCACCATCTGGGCCTTTCTCTTAGGACATACTTCCAACCTATGGTGACACCAGCCAGAGACCATCAGAAGGTGAGTCCCCCCTCACACTTTTTTTCTCTTACATATACCTCTAGTGCAGGATTCTGATCTGTTGTCTCCTCCCCACAAAGCAGCTTCAGGGGAAGAAAATGCATAGTATCTGCCCTGTAGAAAACAATAATGGGAGAAAACAGTACCAACACCCAGGGCAATGCATGCAGTAGAAATGAGCATCTAACCAGTAGCTTCGGGACCAGGAAAATATTGGGAAAACTGTGGTCCAGACAACTGTTGGCCTAATAGCTCCCCAACACTTAGGAGCTCAACTAATACTTGTGAAAAGGGATGGTGACCAGAAGAGGGCTGGGAATGAGTTGAGGGGGTAAAACTAGTTGTGAGATAGATCTGCATTCTTACTTTAGGTGGCATGTCCTATGCACAGTGCAGAGGTAGGTGAAAGCTAGAGTAGAAGGTGTGCCAGAAGAACCTGGGGGTCATGAGACAAGAGCACAAAGGAAAACTGGCACAAGGAGGGAAGGTGGTGCTTCCCCTGCCTGCCTTGTGCACAGGTGCCCAGAATAAAGGTTCTTTTTCCCCCAGGGCAGAGCTTCTTCCTTACTAAACTCTTTTCTTCCCAGGCCGTCTCTCTCTGGATTCTCAGGAGGCAGACAGTGGCTTGGACTCTGGAACAGAGCGCTTCCCCTCCCTCAGTGAGGTGAGTGCCAGCAGAAGCATGGCCTATTTAAAACTGCATTTGCTATCCCTGCCCTGGTCATTTGAAGTCTCTGCTACTTATGGGCCACACCAAGGCCTATGGCCCATCATCTGCATATCTATTTCTTCTGCAGTTCCAGAACTAAGGGTTTTAGTCACTATGCTCTGGGTTCCAAAAAATGGATTTCAATGTATCCTACATGCCAGATCATCAAATCTGGCTTGTATTTTATCATAGTCAACTCTGTCATATAAAAAGGGTGGAGTGGGAGGCTGTTTCATCAAGTATAGCAGACCTTTGAGGGTAAGGGAGTAGAACATAAATCATCTAAGACAGTGACATGACCAAAAACATTTCTACCTGGCAGGGAATAATCCTCTTAAAATGAACCCAGCCTAATTTCTTTCTTTGCCACTGTCTTTTTCTGCTTGAATGGCTTATTATTTTTGGAGTGGCAAAGAATTTCAGGTTAACCTCAAAGGTTATCTCTTCTAGCTATTCTCAGTTTGCATATATAAATTGTAAATAAAAACTTGCAATGTAAAAGTAAGCAAATAGAAGAAGCAATGGTGACAGCAAAGTCATCATTTACTCAGCCAGATTAACTAAGTATGTGAATAAGTAGTTGAAAGCATGTTAAAAGCCTAATTTTAGATAACAGAGGTTTACTTCATTATTTTCCCTATAGGTGGGAAGATGATGGATATATGTGAAAGGACCAGTATGTGGGAAGGTCACCAAAAAAGTGGCAGGAGGAGTGGTCCTAACTAATCTGTAGTTAACATTATGTGAGAGGACATATTTGGTGATGAAGTGTATAGGCAGTGAGTTGCCTGGATTGAATTCGGGAGTACGGTATAAACTCTTTGACCTTGATCTCATCTCATAACTTTTCCAAGTCTTAGTTTTGTTGGGTAAAAAGTGGCACAAATAATATTATGAACCTTAAGGCTAATTTTGAGTATTGAATGAGGCGATACGTAACCAAGGGTACAGTATAATGCAGGCATGATTATCATCTCCAAATGATCTGAGTCCTGAGAGTGTTCTGGATGAGGTTCCTTCTCACAGAATTCTCTGTTCTTTAGTCATTGATGAATCGGAATTCGGTACCATCAGACCCTGGACTAGACAGTCCTCGAACCTCCCCTGTGATCATGGCCAGGGTGGCCCAGCACCACAGGCGGCAGGGCTCAGATGTACCAGTCCCTCCATCCAGCAGTGACCAGGTGAGTGATCAGAGCCACCCTGCAGTTCTCCTTTCCCCTGCCAGAGCTGTGATTTGGAGGCAGTTATTGTCCAGTTTGTGGTCTTGAATAGTTAGACTAAACCCTGCCTGGTCATCCACAATTTAAGACAATCACTTAGAGAACAAATAGTGAAGAAAGAACATGGTATAAGTAAAAATATGAAAATCAGGTGATCTCTGTTTCTTTGTGACAAGTCAGTGGATTCATCTGTAGGGACATGGCAGCTAAGAAGCAGATAGCTGGTCTTCCTTTTAGTATGTTGGTAGAATAGGAAATAGGTTTGTTCATTGTCTCTCCAGAATACTAATTTTCTGTGCTTTTTTTTCTTAACAAAATCTTTTTCTCAAACAAAATCTTATTATTCGAAATTGTAATATAGAAAACAAATAAAAATTCAGTGCTCCTGACATCTTTCCTTATCAACCTCCCCCTACTCTCAGGCATACTTCCATGGAACCCTAGGGTTCTACAAAATTTGATTAGAAAGCCCACGTTCTCAAGGATAGAACCAGGTCCAGGGGAGATTTCAGGTAGACAGGTTTTGGCTCCATGCAAAAACTTGTAAAGAATCTGGACTGCCTGACAACGTAGTGGGCTGACTTGAGAGCCAGGGAATTGCCTGTCATTGTGTAAACAGAATCCTATAGAGATACAGGGAAGCAATTTCCTGGTCCTGTAAAATAGCATTTCTTAAAATTCACAACTGTGATGATTTTTTCCATATCCACATTCCAACTATATGGTGTTATGTAATATTTTTCTTCAAACTTAACTTTTTTAAACTCAAATTCATTTTAAAGAAAATATGTCACTCCTGACATTAAAACCAGTATTACACAGTATAAATACAAAGTATAAATTTAGAAACATTTTTGTGAAGTTTTGTCTACAAGATACAGAAGAGCATGGACAGAAAACTGCAATTTATGTTAAAAAGAGGCGGAGGAGCCAGGTGCCGTGGTGCACACCTGTAATCCTAGCAACTTGGAAGGCTGAGGCAAGAGGATCACAGGTTCAACAGCTTAGCAAGACCGGTCTCAAAATAAGAAGGTCTGGGGATGTAGCTTAGTGGCCAAGGTCCCTCTCACCCCAACTACTTTGTCCTCTTGTTTTCATACCCCAGTATCCACCCCTCATCCACACACAACAGGAATAGGAGTCTTCTTTATAAGGTACCTCTAGATAATACATGGTGGTATTGCTTCTGAAGTTCAGTATTGATAGTTTGAGGATAGAAGTGGAAAGAGGACTTTTCATTATATTTACCCTTTTGTATACTCTCAGTTCTGAACTATGTGAATATATCACTAATTTCCAAAATAGATAAAACAGAAATAAACTCTGGCCAGATTCTGTTGCTCATCATTGGCTTTAATTAAGCCTGAGACTGATTCTGCCTTTGTAAAGGGTATTAAAGTTAGATTAGCAGCAGACTGAAACTTTCTCTAGGTTAATCAAAAGGATTGAATGGAAACTGAAAAGAAACTTTTTTATAATATGATTCATCATTCTTTAATGCATGTCCAGGTATCACCTAAAATTATCTCAAGTCTCCACAAAATCATCCCACCTAAAATCATCTGGAGATCTAGTAGTGGTACACTTCCCATACTGAAAGTCATTGGTGTAAAAAGTATGCAGATGGTAATTTGAAACTCAGTTATCACCTTTTGAATCATGATACAGTATCAGAGGTCCAGTGCAATATTTTAATGAAGTAGAACTTAATAATATGGCAAAGAAAATCTCAGAATTCATTGCCTATAGTAAGTATAGCTTTGTAAAATTTCTGTTTCAGTTTCATATATGTGTACCAGGTTGAAAAATGAAAATGAGTTTATTATTGGAAGTCATGATCAAAAAAGTTTAAAGTTTCCTTTCTAGAGTTCATTTTGACTCAGTGCCAGTTCATCTCTGAATCCAGGAAGAAGGTCTTCCAAACGTGGGATTGTTAGATTATTACCTGTGTGTAAAATGGGAACAAGGTATAAAGAAAAAAACAGAAAATGATAATCCTCCTGTCCAGCCAAATAGTCACTACTGAATTGTACCGTTATACCCGAAGTTAATTCAGCCCGTGATTATCCCTGGAATCCTGGAATCTAGATCTGACTTATCTACCTTTTTCTTCCTTCCCCTGAAAAAAACTGGGTCTTTTCTCCCATGATAAGCCTTCTGGGTAGTCTTTGGAGGAAAAGTATGTGGACTTGGGGTAACCACTTTATTTTTTCCCTGGAAGACTTTTTATGCAGGGACTTTATTCCCAGGCTTCAGTGAGTAACCCTAGAATGGGTTATGGTTTCTTGTCTATCTCTCCCTGTCTCTACCCTGCCCTCCCTGGCTCTCCTATACATGTTTATCTCTCTGAGATCACTTTTATGGGGTGATTTTAGTGAATTAGTTGTCTCTTCCCTTTGAAGTTTAGAATTCTGAGCTGCATCTTTTTCCTATTACAGAGTTTATCCTTCCGCTTTTAACTCTTTTTTTTACAAAACTGATGTTCCCATTAGATTCAACTTGTCTTAGTATGCTAGCATTTAGCATGGTGCCTGGCACATTATAGATGTGTCAACTTTCCATCATTGTGACAAAATACCTGAGATAATAAAGTTAAAAGTAGGAAAGGTTTATTTTGGCTTCCTGTTTCAGAGATTTAAGTCCATGGCCAAATGGCCCTGATTCTTCGGTGTTTTTTTGTTTCTTTCTTTCTTTTGATTTCGTTTTTGTTTTTTGATACCAGGGATTGAACCCCTTAACCACTAAGCCACATCCCTAGCCCTTTTTTATACTTTATTTAGCGACAGGGTCTTGCTGAGTTGCTTAGGGTTTCACTGAGTTGCTAAGGCTGGCTTTGAGCTTGTGATCCTCATGCCTCAGCCTCCAGAGTCATTGGGCTTACAGGTGTGCACCATTCCACCCAGCTGGCCCTGTTCTTGGGGCCTATGGTAGCACCATATATCATGGCAGGCACATGTGGCATACGAGGTCTCTTCATCACGTGGCACCTGGGAAGCAAAAGGGGAGAGGAAGAGGCTGGGGTCCTAATATCCCCCCAAGGGCATAACCTAGTGACTGAACTTCCTCCCACTAGGCCATACCTCTTAAAGGATAAAACTTGCAGTCTTCTTGCCTCAGCCTCTGAAGTAGCTAGGATTATAGTTCTAGTGCATTTCGTTTTTGGTCCTAGAGATTGAACCCAGGGACACTAACATTGAGCTACATCTAAGCATTTTCTCTGTTTCTCTCTCTCTCTCTCTCTCTCTCTCTTTTTTTTTTTTTTTTTTTTTTTTTTTTTTGAGACATGGTCTCATTAAGTTGCTTAGGACTTTGCTAGGTTGCTAAATCTGGCCTCAAACTTAATAATCCTCCTGTCTCTGCCTCCTGAGAATATACAGAATATACAGGCATGTGCCACCACAATTGACATTATTCTAGTGCCTGAATATCATATATTACTAATGGCGTGGGGGAAACCTAAACTGTCCACAAAACTGTCAGCAACAGTACGATGGAAACAGGGAATTCTCACTTTCTATGGCAATTCTGTATGTTTGATTTGTTAATGAGGAGCTTTTCTTCTTCTTTTTTTTTTTTTTTTTCTTTTTTTTGGTACCAGGAATTGAACTCAGGGGTGCTTAACCACTGAGCCATATCTCCAACCCTTTTTATTTTTTGAGACAGGGTCCCACTAAGTTGCTTAGGGCCTTACTAAGTTGCTGAGACTAGCTTTGAACCTGCAATCTTCCTGCCTCGACCTCCCAAGCCATTGGGATTATAGGCATGTGCCTCCGCGCCCAGCCTGCTTTTGTAATTAGAAAAAAATATATGAATTTTTAAAGACTTTTTAAAAAAATCCTCCTACCAAACAAGCAAAAGCCTAGTTATGTGGTGCTTTTCACCAGAGAGCCAGAAGTATCATTCAGCATCTATTGGGGATGAAGGGGCTCAGAGACTGGGATGTTACAGGAAAGAAGGGTACTTGGAATCTGTCTGGAAATGCTAGAGCAGCATATTGGACCTGGCTCTGTGACTTCAAGCACACCAGTTGGTTTCTCTGGGGTTTGCTATTTTCAACTACAAATGAGTGTTAGACTCTGCAATATCTTCTGGGTCTGTGTGAGTTTATTGTTCTGGCATAGAGTCATTAACTATCCAGGAGAACAGAAAAGGAGAGCAGGGCATCAGGGAGGAACTATCAGGGGAAGCTTCTTGAGAATGTGGTGAGGAGACTGGGTATGAGGCCGAGGCAGGAAGACTGCAAATTTGAGACTAGCCTCAGCAACTGAACAAAACCCTATTTCAAAATTTTTAAAAAGGGTGATGGGGCCAGGGATGTAACTCAGTGGTAGAATCTCTGATTGAATCTCTGATTCAATCCCCAGTACCAAAAAAAAAAAGGAGAGGAAAATAGTCCACGCCAACATCATAGTGGGCTTTAAGTAAGCTAGGTGGGTTCCAGAAACAGCCCTTGCTGAGGAGTCATTGGAAACAAAGAGTAAATTAAGGGAAAACATAGTTGCTAAAAAAGCTGTGAAAGCTGAAGAAGAACTTGTCCTGTGAAGCATCTTTAATGTTCATGCCGTGTGAAGTCCCTTTACTTAGTGATCAAGTTGGTTAAGATTTGGTTTTTATTAATATTGGCCTGAGAGGGAAAGAAAGAAAAGCTAAGGAGCTTGGATTTTAACAGGTAATTTATATCTACCATAGATTCTTGGGCAGACAAGGCAAATAATGCAGGTGGTATGAGAAAGATCAGCCCCATTATCTGTGGTTCAGGAAGAGACAGATCAAATCCTTGGCTCTCTGATTATTTATTTATTTATTTGTTTATTTATTTATTTATTTATTTATTTATTTTTTGCAGTGCTGGGGATTGAACCCAGGGCCTTGTGCTTGCAAGGCAAGCACTCTACCAACTGAGCTATATCCCCAACCATCTCTGGTCATTTATTAAGCCACCAGTACTAGGTAGGCATACAGCTATTCATCAGCACTGTGGTACATACCAGGATACCAGAGTTGGAGAGTGCTTGTTTAGGTTATAGGGTGACTGTTTAGGAAAACAGTGCAGCCCCCAACCCAGTCATACAGCAGGCACTGTGGGCTCTTAGTTTGTTAGCTGATGGTCCCTCCCTAGATCTTTTGCAAACAGGAAGAGAGCATTTTCTCTTACTTCCCATCTTCACATGTCATGTGACCAGGCTGCTCAGAGTCTGCTGCGCCCCACCCAGAAGCAGTTGGCTTCCTGCAAGTGGAAATCATTGCATCTGTGCTCTGAGATTTGAGGGGTAGTAGTGAGAGACCAGCGTTTATCAGACCCAAGTGGCTTTCTTTGTGAGTGCTGTGCTGTTACTGAACAGATTCCATTGAAGAGATTGGATCCTCATCCTCTATAACCTCTCATCTCTACAACTTGCCTCTCTACCCCAGGGTATAGATCAGAGCCCGAAGCCTTTAATTATTGGCCCAGAGGAAGATTACGATCCGGGTTATTTCAACAATGAGGTGAGAGTTTCCTGATTTTCTCCTTTCTTCATCATCTTGCCATGCATGGCATCATCATGCCATGCCCTTGCCTGGAAATAGTGTAATTGGCGCCAGCTATGAAGGGAGCTGAAGGAGGGAGCCCTGGCCAATAGAGCCTAGAAGGTGGAGAACTTGGGGCAAAGCTGGAGCAGGCTGTTCCACTGCCCCTGCCTCTGCACCAGCTTGTGAAGCTCACCCTTCTGCCTTTCAGAGTGACATCGTCTTCCAAGATCTCGAAAAACTGAAGTCACGTCCAGCTCATCTGGCAGTTTTTCTCCGTTACATCTTCTCTCAGGCAGACCCCAGTCCACTGGTAAGTCAGAAGTGTCAGTCTGGTTTGAGTGCCTGCTTGTGCTTGGCAAAGAGAATCTCTGGCCTCTGTGCCCAGTCTCCAGATGTTACATAACAGATCCATGGGCATAGTCAGGCATCTCAAGGACAGTGACAATAGGAAAGAAGATAAAACCTGAGAAGGAGAGTGTTCATTGTGTATGACACAGCTAACTACATCCACTACGTAGGGAGTAGCAGAAAGAGATGGGCCTGGAAAACTGCCGTTCTTGATCAGTTTAGGAAGTCTTCTTGGACAAGGTGGTCTTTCTAGAATTTTTTGAATGAAGGAATGGATACAGATTGGTGGAGGGGTTGAGAGAATGGCCCTTGCAAATGAAGTGTTACCAAGAAAACTCGGCAGAGGGTGCAGTGGTAAAGTATCTCAGTCTGAAGAATGAACATGGGAGTATGGTGCCTGCATGTCCTGCCCAGCACCAGCAGCCTTGCAGTTTACTTCATTTTGCTCAGCTACTGAGAAAGAAAGAGGGATGGAGGAGGGGGTTGATGTCCAAAATAAGCCTCTTGCAAGTCATGGACTGCTACCGCGATCAGAGGCCAGAACTAATGTCCATTTGCTCAGCAGGATATTGAACACCCATGTGTTAAGTTCCAAGTGCTGGTGTTTCAGAGCATTCCTGAAAAAGATAGGACATACCACAAAGAGAAATAAAGCATGAACCCTTAAGAAACAATATATAAATAAATGAGACACAAGTAAAATATCAAGCATGGAAAGGATACAGAATGGAGGAGTGATGGACCCTGAGAATGAGCACATGGGAAAGGAATAAGGATTACTCTGTCACAGGTTTCTGAAACATTCTAACCCAGGACTTTTCAGCCTCTGCTCTGTTCACATTTTAGACTGGAGATTTCTTTGTTATGGTAAACAGTTTTGTGCATTTGGGAACGTTTAGCAGCATCTCTGGACCTTTCCCAACTAGGTACCAGTAGCACCCATTCCCCTGGTAGTTATGTCTCCATACATTGCCAAATATCCCCCCAAGGGGTAAAGTTCCACTCCTGGTTGAGAACCGTTGCTCTAACACATTTTCTCTTTACTTGTAGCTTTTTTACTTGTGTGCAGAAGTTTATCAGCAGACAAACCCCAAGGATTCCCGAAGCTTGGGAAAAGACATCTGGAATATTTTCCTAGAGAAAAATGCGGTAAGGCAGTCATGGATTAAATTACAATCTCATTTTACTCTTCAGACACAGTCAGGGGGAAAACTAAGCAAATCATTCAGGCCAAGTGGAGACAGGTTTTTAAAGAGATGTCCAGGCTGAAAGATTAGGTTTCCTCTCAAAAACTGACTCTCTTTACCTGTTTAGTTCCACATACAGAATACATACTGCCTCTATCTGAAATAGTTGGAGAAGGGAAGAGTTGACACCAAATTCTAATGATTTCCTCAACCATGTCTGCTTTGCCCTTCTTGGGATGAAGAACAGAGGCCTCAGGGACATCAGGTGATCTAGATCAGCAAGGCAAAGAGAACCCAGGTTTCTGAAGCTCCGCCTGACGTTACTGCCCAAAGGCAGGAACTGAGAAGACCTGGAGCATCTGGGCCAGATGAGCATTCTGTGCATCTGGACGTAATGCCCAGGGATAGTCAGGGATCCACTGACAAGAGAATTCTGCCTGCAAGGGCAGTTCCCAGGTTGACTTTCTAATCTGATCAACTGAACTAATTCCACAATGGCTTTATTCTTTTGGCAGTAAGCTATTGGGATTAACGAGGTTGGGGAAAATTTATTTTCTTCAGTATTTTTATATTTGCTCCTTTAAGTGGGTCTTGAGTGTGGAGATTAGAGCTGCCAGTTCTCAGTTGGTTGTTATGGAACCACCCCAGTATCCAAATATCAACAACTGGTACAGCAAAAGCCAGAACACCATGTAATGGCTGTTCTACAGTAGAGGTGACATAAGACTGGTTTCCTTGGAAGTGAAAGAGAGGGAGAGCCCATCAGATAGCCTAACAGATTTCTTCCTTGCCACCAGTTGGAGCAACATGCCTGTTCTGTACACCCTGATTGCCTTGAAATAAGAGTGGAAAAACTATTTTCAACTAAACTATTGCCACCTTTAGAATATGATCCCAACTTGACCTATAGCCTCAGATTCCATTTCCTAAAACCTTGGCCTAGAATTCAGATATAAAGTTGGAGCGAGATGAGAGGAGGAGGTGGGAGTAAATATAGGCAGAAGGAGAAAAAGTAACTGTCAGCCCTCCCCACCTGCATGCTGTTCATTCCCCTGGAACACATGATCTCACGCTTCTACCTCACTCTTCTGTTTTGTAGCCTCTCAGAGTGAAGATCCCTGACATGTTACAAGCTGAAATTGGTAAGTTGACTGATGAATCAGTTTGTCCCTTTTTGGTGCCCCTCTTGTCCTGAACTTTCAGGATGCTTCAGAGAATAGAGAGAACATACAAGACAGCCCCTGTCCCTGGGCAGATGCCCTATAAAAAGGGAAAAGACCCACAGGACAGATCCTCCAGATCACCTCAGAGTAGCTTATGGAAAGGCACAAATGTGACAACTGCCTAGGAGCTCACTCACTCTGTCTCTGCGTGGTGGAGCTTGTTATGTGAAGACATTGGCCCTAGAATTAGGAGACCTGGGCTCATTTCTCCCAACCTTTCATGTGACCTCTCTGGACCTCAGTTGGAGAGAAAATTGAACTCAATCAGGGATTCCTAAACGAGGTCAGTCATCAGAAACCCTCAGAGATTTCTTTAAAAATCCATACATAGACCAGGGCCTCACTCCATCCCACCTGCACAGTCAGTGTCTTTGGAGTGTTTTCTTTGTTTTTTTAAGGGATTTATTTTTGCTTTCCCACCTTCCCTTAATGCTGATAGTAGCTGGTCCAGAGTGAGGACCCAGTCAGTGACTGGGTGATTACTCAGCCCCTTTTGATTCCAGAAGAATTGAGAGGATACAATGTAAAGAGGACAACCTGAGAAGCTCAGCACCCATAGCCTTTTATAGGCTACAAGTTGCAGGCTGCCTTTGGAAAGAAGTGATTTATAGCATGGGTGATGGAGGAGAACTTATGGGTACAGATGATAGAGTGAACAGAGCTTGCTCAGAAACAGAGTGAGCCAACTGGTCCCAGGGACTTGGCCTAGCTGGGTAGAGCTAGATGCTAGGACAGGAAGGGAAGCATCTCTCAATTTCATAAAGTGTGAAGTACTTGCCTTTTTCAGTCCTATGAGCTGGACCAGGGGCAGTAGAAGGGGAATGAGCTTCTCAGAGATCTGCACATTGATGTCAGATGGCAGCATTTAGACACTTCCAATGAGAAAGACTTCATTATTTCTTTTAATGGAGCAGGACATCCAGAAAATGGTTTTTGCCTTGACTTGAGCCTTGGACATCACAATCCAGTCCCAAATCTAGAAATCACCTAATGGAGTCCAGGCTTCCACTTTCTTTAGGTGAATGGGGCAGAAAGCCAGCCTCTCCTCCCAGTGTATTAGGGAACTGAGACCCCTTGAGACGCTCAGCAGAAGCCACCTCCTCTTCCCCCAACACACTGCCCATGCTGCCTTCCCTGGGTTCTCACTGCAGATCTGCGCCTGCGGAATGGTGAGGACATCCGGGGCATTCTATGTGAAGCTCAGGAGGCAACCATGCCTGAGATCCAGGAGCAGATCCATGACTACAGGTTTGCCAGCTCCCACTCACTGTCCTCTCCTTGCGCCTCTTAGCAGAGCTTTCACTTTGCCTCTGCAGTATGTATGTTTGCCTCCCTCTCTGTGTGCGCGTCTGCTGAGTCTATATATATTTGTTTCCTGTTCTTTGTCTCTGGCATAGAACCAAACGCACTCTGGGGCTGGGCAGCCTCTATGGTGAAAATGACCTGCTAGACCTGGATGGGGACCCTTTGCGAGAGCGCCAAATGGCCGAGAAGCAGCTGGCTGCCCTCGGAGATATACTGTGAGTGTTCAGTTCCACTCTCTCGCCCTGAAACATGCCTGATGGTTATGGGTCTTCTTCCACCCTCTTGAACTTCTTGCCTGATTTTTCTTCCTCTGAAAGATGGGGAGAGCTGAGCCCTCCCACTGCATTTCTCAGGCTAAGGGATATTGCTGTCAAGGGAGTTGCAGAGGCTAAAGCTCCTGAGTCATTTGGTGGTTACTACAAGCCACAGGCTCTAGGATGCTTCTGCTTCCCCTTTCTAACCCTCCCTGACCTCCCTCCCTGCCTGCCTTTAAGATACTGATACTGAACATGAATCCAACACTCTAGTCCCCAGTGGATAAGGTTCCTCCCAGAGGTACCTAAAACTAGGAAACAAACCATTTTTACCAGTTCCTTCAGAAAAACCTAACTTACCTAAAGGGGCTTCTGATACAGCTGCTTTTGCTACACTTCTCCAGTCCCATTTTCTAATGCATCGTAGGCACCTGTAATTCAAGTCTGCATAGGTTTTGTAGGGATTCTTCCAGTCCTAGAAGCAATTTTTTTCCCCAGTTCTGCTTATTGTAAGTAGTTATATTACCCTGTTACTTAACTCTAGGCTTCATGTACCAAATAAGAACATTGATGATCTTATAGCTACATCTAACACTAGTGTTC
The DNA here is from genome assembly GCF_902686455.1 of Sciurus vulgaris. Classification (NCBI taxonomy): domain Eukaryota; kingdom Metazoa; phylum Chordata; class Mammalia; order Rodentia; family Sciuridae; genus Sciurus; species Sciurus vulgaris. Next base: position 117,801,395 of record NC_136461.1, on the reverse strand, counting down.
CAACTTGGCAGATACTGACGGATTTCCACTGGTGTGCCAGGCCCTTGCACATGGACACTCCTGATGCATTAGTGAACAAAGTGGTTCTTTCCTTTTGGAGCTTATACTATGGTGGAAGAGACAGCAGTAAGGAAATCATGTAGTATGTTAAAAATAACAAGCATTGGGGGAGAAAATAATGCAGGATGCAGAGGACCAGGAATACCAGAGTCAGTGGGTTGCAGTTTTAAACAGGTGATCAGGGTGAACCACCTGAAGAAAGTGAGCAGTTGAAGAGAGTGAGGGAGTTGTCCTTAAAGATATCTGGGGGAAGTGCACTCGAGGCAGAGTAGGAATGCCGTTGGCCTTTGAGGAACAGGGAAGAGACTGGTGTAGCAAGAACAGGGTAAAAAGTAAATGATGGAGTCAGAGAGGTAACAAAGAGACACCACACACAGCTTGAGGACTGTGGGTAAGGACTTCAGGGTTTACTCAGCAGAGAGCCATTCTAGCTGTGTGAGGCTAGGTTAATGGGAACAGATGGCTGGAGAGTGAGGAAGGCCAGTTAGAAGACTCCATAGGAATTCCCAGGAAAGATGGTAGGGATTAGACCAGGGTAGTGTGCTCAGAAGTTGTGAAAAGAGGTCAGTTCTAGGTATTTCAGCAGTAGAATCAGCAGGAGGACTTGCTAAAAATTGAGTGTGGGGTATGAGAGAGAAAAGTCAAAGGAGACCCAAAGGTTTCTTACCCTCGGATAAGCCTGGTGAAAGGATGAAGGTGCCGTTGATTGAGATAGGAATGAGCACAGGGAGTGATTTTTGTGATGTAAAATCAGGAGTTTAGTTTGGGACATGCTAAATTTGAGTTCTTTGGGACTTCAGACTGAAGATTCGAGGAGATACCTACATGTGTGAATCGGGCATTTGATTAAAGATCTGAGTTAGTTAGAGATGAGATTTGATGAGGGCACACAAAATGTATATACTTTGGAAACCCACCCTGTGACCTTCAACCAGGTCCTGAGTCTATCTGGGCCTTAGATTCCTATGCAGACAGATGACATTAATCACCCAACTGCTCTGGGACTAAGGACCTGACTGAGCCTATTTTGAGCTCATAGGTACCAGAATTATAAGGATTGGTTATTGGCAGCATTAACACCACACTTAGAATTATTTCAATTTAAAGCTATGAAGTTTGGGTCTCACAAAAAGGGAATATAATACCCATTAGTGAGTTTTGAGAATTAGATGGGTTAAATGATGTTAAATAGCTTAGAATAATGCCTGGCCCATGGTAACACTCAAGTGTTTGTTACTGTTACCAGTTATACCTCTTTTAAATAGACTTCTTTGGATCTCGTCTCAAGATATATCATGTCTGTTTTCCTTCCTTTCCCCTGCCTCAGCGTCAGTCCCAGAAGGAGACAAAAAGAGCCTCTTCCCCCTAATAACTTCACACACTAAAATAGTGAACAAAAGATTATATTTGCCTTATCCCCTTCCTTTTAGCTAGAAGGACATTAGCAACATCATCATCACTCTGTGCTACTCAAGTCCCTCAAGGGAATAACTCTGACCTCCAGAGCCTTAAATCTTACTTTTATCACACCCCTTCCTTCTTGCCCACCACCCTCTTCCCCTAAGAAAGAACTTGCCCTCCTCCCAAGCCTTTGTCTTACAGTCTGAGTTGCCTATTCTTTCTTTTGTTCCAGGTCTAAGTACGAGGAAGACAGGAGGTGAGTCCAGTGTGGTTCATTTACAGCTTTCAAGATGGGAAGAACTGGAACTTAGATACTGTGCTTCCCATTTCTGCCACCCACAGGGAAATCTGCAGCATTGTAAGACCATGGTCTGTGCAAATTTATTTCCTAGATGACCATAACTATAACACACAAAAGGCTATGAAGTCTAGGCCCCTGGTGCTCGGGGACCACTTCCCAGGGGCGTGAGTCTACTCCTTGGTGTAAAGACCCCAGGCTACCCTGTCCTAATGTTTCTAGACCTGCTTCTGCTTTTCTACCCAAATTAGACCTGTATCTCCCCCCCACACACTTTTTCCCTAAATACTACTAGAAGTAATGATGATAGTAGAGTTAGCCTGGGTTAGCAGCACCTGTAGAGGGAAACTAGGGTGTAACATTTCCTCTCTTGACATATATTATGGTTTCTTCCCCCCACCCCCCCCATAGCCTATATACTTACCTCATTTCCACTGAGGGCACAATGGTCAGTGGATGGGATGGGAATACTAATTCCTTAAATCATAAACTTACAGTTCTCATGAGAGAACTGATATTAAAATAAGTCTGCATTCCTTGGGTACACACACTTTGTAAGAGAGAGAAGATGGGGTTTAAGTCTGTTTAAGAGGACAGCAGAGCCAGGGCTAAAGCTTTGCTGCATTGAATTCACAAAGTAGATAATCTCCTGAATTGTGGGCCAAATACATTTTTAAGCACAGAGCTCTGGACAGTTTCATTTGTGGCTGAAAACACAAGTTGGAAACCTCTTGACAGCCCCTTTCCATCTCTTTCTCTGTTCTCAGAGACAGGAGTGTGCCTTGGCAGAGAATGGTTGAGAATTTCTCCCTTTCCCTTGCTGAGCCCTGACAAGTATACATGAGAATGTTCGTTACAGTCCACTGACCTACCGATGGCTTGACCAGCCAGAGAATTATTTGCTTTATGTTTTATAGAGTTGGTGTTCCCATCCGCTGAACACCATGCCCTCATCGGAAAAAGTTCTGTTCAGGGAAGGAATAAGATTTCTCTTGGGAAGCTGTGCCAACCTGGACAATTGGCCAGCTTCTGCCTGCAGTCTCCTCTGATTTTTCCAAACTTACCTTTAAATACCTTGACCCATAATACCCTTTCCCCCACTCCATTGGGTGGCTGTGGGAAAATTGTTTGGAGCAGGGTTTTGGCCTTTCCACCTGCTGGCAGGGAGTGTGACTTGAGCTTTCTGGTTCACAACACTGTTCCTCTCTTGCAGTGCCCCCATGGACTTTGCCCTCAATACCTACATGAGCCATGCTGGAATCCGTCTTCGGGAGGCAAGACCCTCCAACACAATTGAAAAGGCCCAATCTGCACCTGACAAGGACAAGTGGCTGCCTTTCTTCCCTAAGACCAAGAAGGTGACAGAGCTACTCTAGAGAGCATAGTTTTATTTTTAGCATTTCTCTGTACTCAGGTAGACTGGGACAGCCATTTTATAGCTATTAGCTAGACCCTCCCCAGACTCAATCAGTCCTCTCCCTCCTCCAAACCTGCCAAAAGTGAACATGCTGATTAGGGAATAAACAAGAATCAACTTTCCAGCTATTTGTTTAGGGCTAGTCTTGCAGGCAGAAGCAGAGTGATTAGTAGCCATGTCTGGGGGTACTGGGACCTCTTCTAAACCCCAGTGTCTCCTGTCTCAGCAGAGCAGCAATTCCAAGAAAGAAAAGGATGCCTTGGAGGACAAAAAGCGAAATCCCATCCTCAAATACATTGGGAAGCCCAAAAGCTCTTCTCAGAGCAGTGAGTATTTGGGGAGCAACAACCTTGGGCATTCCTTGGGACTTAACAACCCTTCATATACCAGTATGTTGGCAGAGAGGCTTCCTGTGTTTCTGGGAGCCACAGGCCCAAATTCTGGGATGGCTGCTTTCTCCCCTTACAACATCTAGTATGGGCTCTTTGAGTCACAGCCAAGGAGTCCACACCTGTCCCTGGGTCTTAATCCAAGAACTCAAAGCCAACCATAGCTACTGAACAACCATGAGGAGGACCATTTCTGCTTTGGCAAAGATTGTCCTGGTGACATGTAATGCTTCCTTCACCTTCATCCATGGGATTTGTCTGCACACCTGTAGTCCTGCATTTGGGAGACAATTATGGGCCCTTGTTGGGGGGCTTGGGTTACTATTTAGTAGAACTAGGCAGGTTGGAGGCATGTTGGGACCCAGAGGTTCCTTTAATGTCATCCTTAACCCAAAACATAATTGACCTATTATAGTTGATCTCTTTCCAGCTATACGTCATGTCTCTGAAAATTGTTTGCTGGCCTTCACAGTCAGTGTCTTAGATCCCCAGTGCCAGTGGGAACCTGTGAGGGATAGTGGGTTTAGCCTGTCACTTTCTTAAATTGGTGCATTGTGGGGTGGGGGAAGGAAGGGCTTCTTCTAGATCCACCTTGATTTTTGCCACTGCCTTCTCATTTTCCAGCTTGATGTAATTTTAATTTTGACTCTTGAAACATAATTTGACTTTTCATGGTTTACTTTTGTTTTTGTTTGTTTTTCTTTTAGCATTTCATATTCCCTTGTCCCCTGTGGAAGGTAAAAGGACCATTTTCTTTGGGTTTGTCTTTGCATTAACATCAAATTTCCATCTCCCAAATCTTGTCATTCCCTTTTCCATCTTATCTTCTCTTATCCTGTCCCTCTTTCCTCTCTCCCTCTCTGCTCTCTGTTTTTCTATATGTCCCTCCTTGTTGCTAAAGCTGCTTTGTGACACAAAACCCTAGAGCTCCTACTTCTCCCCAGGTAGAGCATCTTGCAGTTCTGGCAGAAACCAGTTTTTTAGGCCTTTGATAGTTCTTCCATATCCTGAGACCTTTTCTCTAACTCTGTATCCTTTCTATGGGTGCTGTTCCAAGAATCCGAGACTCTATAGAAATTAATGGCCTACAGTGTCCTACCATGAAGCAGGAGTGTCTCAGATTTTCATTGTCAATTGAAATAATAATAAAAATCCTCATTTTTGAAGGTTTTTTTTTTTTTTAAAAAGTAAATTGAAGATATCTAAGAGTTCTTTTATTTATTTCATTTGTTTTGCTTAAGCCCTCTGTTTTGACTTTTAACTATCAAGTACTACTGTGGAGCTATAGTATCCCCAAAAGAGCAGCCCTAACTGCATTTATAGGACCTAATATCTTCTAGAATCTGTGTACCAAAAAATAAATGATATTGGGCCATGGTGGCACATATCTGTAATCCCAGCAGCTCAGGGATTGAGATCTCAAGTTCAAGAACAGCCTCAGCAACTTAGCAAGACCATGTTTCAAGAAAATTAAAAGAGCTGGGGATGTATCTCAGTGGAGAGTGTCCCTGGGTTCACTCTCCAGGACTGTAAAACAAATGAATGATATGAGGCTGAGGTGCAGCTCAGTGGTAGAACCTGTGCTTAGTATGTGTGAGGCCCTGCATTCTATTCCTGTACCATCACCAATAATAATAATAATAAATTAGGATAAATGATACACCTTAACCCACAAGAAGCTTAGAACCTACATCAAAATGTCACAGAATCAGGCAAGTTCATTCCCATCAGTGAGGTCCACATGTATATGATTAAATAATTAATATTTTCTGGGTTCTATGGTAATTAAAGAGAAAGAATGCACACTCATGCACGGTAGGATCCAATCAGAAAATTATTCTGTTGCTAGGATTTATTTTATATAAAATCTGTAATTACAAATATTATCTTCAAATCATTTTAAAAGTTTCTGAAGTCCTGTATTAATTATGCCATCTTAAGCAATAATAATAAAGAATTATTGAAAAAAAGTCATAAAGTAATGGGGGAATAAAAAGAATGACCTCCTATCCCAGGCCCATATTTCAAACCTAGGGCTTCAAGAATGCTAGGCAAGCACCTACCACTGAGTTGCATTGAAAGACAACAGGAGTGCCCAGGGTAGAGATCAGTTGCTGATGTCAGGGGTAGGATAAAGATGCCAGGGTTCAGTGCTCTTTGACTCTTATCATTGCAGTTGCGTGATTGGTTTGGGGTTTTTAAATCCCCAGGACATGAGACAGATATGTATCTATATCTGAAGACCAGACACTCACCCATACCTTACAGAACCTCAGTATTGAGGTTTTTTGACATTTAGGATCATTATCATCCCTTCTTTGTCTGGTTGCTAATAATGTTACTTACTTTTATTTAGTTCCATTATCATTCAGACGAGAATGGGTAGCAGAGGCTAATAGTGAAACTTTGCTCTTTTCAAAAATGAATTCCTCTCTACCTGTTCCCCTTGTCATTCTGGATTATCACTCATACCAGATCTCAGGGCTACACCTGTTTCCTGACACAGTGGCCCCATAGCTAGATGCACATTCAGTTTGGAACGCACAGATCTCGCCCTAACCTCCAAACAGGAGTGATTGGTAATAGCTCCTGTTCCTAAAACATACACACAGCTACTTATGTGGTTTGAAAAAGATACTAACCTAGCCACCTGCTGCCAGGGTGTGTTGACTTAGAGCAGTCAAATGTTTTTTGTTCTCTCTGACTTCAGAATTTTCTTATGAAAGTGAGATTTTTGAGACAGGGAGATTTGTAAGTCTCTATGTGTAGGTAGTAGAATCTCTGAAGTCTGTTAGTCTGGTTATGATTAGGCCTAGATCTCTAGAGAGTTTATACTTCCTTCCCTGTCCCACTGGTCTCAGGCAGAGTGGCATTTGTAACCCAAGTCCTCCTGCTCTTATTTTGCTAGACTTGGAACCATGCTTTGACTTGAAGAGGAGCTCCTCCTCTCTTCTCAGGCTGCCAGTTGCTGTACACCTGTCTGAGTCCTCTGCAGGGCCACTAAGTGGCATCCTGTGCCATTTCTTCTCCCTCCTCCCCTCCGTCTTGAACAAGAATAGCACCCTTTCACCTTAACTTGGAAAAGAGACTTGAATTTGAATGCCTTGTCTCTAATCCTCCTAGGTCACCTCTCTCTGGTGATAGAGGAACTGTTTCTTTAATGATCGAACCCAGAGAGGGCAGAAAGCACAGGAAAGACAGTCAGGGAATAACAAATAATGCACTCAGAAAGCAATACAAGTTTGTCAACAGAGCCAAATTCCATGTAAATGTTTCTGATCTTCTTGGCTTTTTTTTTTTTTTTTAAGCCTATCACATGCCCCTCCCTCAGGAAAAACCTAGTTGTGGTTTTCAAGCAGAAGTGTAATAATGAATGTGAGAAAAGAAATAAAGCTTTTTAGAAAATGTACTTCCAAACCCTCTCATTTTACACACAAGGAAAGAGTAGAACAAGAAAGAATGACCACCCAAAGTCAAACCACATAGTTGTAGAGGAGTCAGTACTAGAATCATGTCTCCTGCCTCTTGATCCCATGCTATTCTCATCCACGCTTGCTCATTGCTCTGTCTTCTGGGCTAGAAGGGAGTGAGGGCCCTGAGAAACCATCCCAGAACAGAAAGCATAGTGTCCTTCCTTTTCTTTTTGCCTGCAGTCAAGCCAGGCAATGTGAGGAACATCATTCAGCACTTTGAGAACAGCCAGCAGTATGATGCCCCAGAACCGGGGACACAGCGACTCTCAACAGGAAGCTTTCCCGAGGACCTGCTGGAGAGTGACAGGTAGCAGGGACTGGATGGGGCTTGCTGGCTGCCCAAAGCACTGAGCATGGGCAGGGTTTGGCACTAGGGTTTAATTCCAGCTGCCTTATCCCTCTCCACTAGACTATAAGATCCCACTATGGAACTTTATTCCCCTGCCCCCAACTTTCCCATCCCAGATAGCTTCAGAAGACACCCAATGTGTTAGCAATCAGGCCAATGAAAGAGCAAGCAAAGAAAACGAGGAACGGTGTGCTTTAAAAATTTCATTTGGATTCACCGTGACTACTCAATAGCCTTCAAGATTGATCTAGACTATATTATGCAACAGCTAATAAGAAAACACTAAATGACAAGGTTAAAGAAGACTGGAGTGGGGAAGGGGAAGGAAAATCTGGAAGTGAAAAGATGCAATCAGACAAAAGAAAGTCTTTACCTGCAAAGAAGAGCACTAGAGAGGAGGTTCTGCAGGGTACTTTGAAGATGAAATTTAACTGTGGGCATCAGGTGTTCACATCAGCAAGGAAATGCAGAGTCAGTTGATTCAAAACAGATTGCTCCTCCCCAAGGAAAAAAAAACAGAAATTGAGACTGGCATCTCTCATATTCCGCATCTCTTGTCAGGTTCTAATTAGAATCCTTGTGTGGTATTAACATGCTCTAGGACTTACTTGCTCTTGACTGGCATGACAGCAATCAAGTCATGTCAAAAGTCTACACAAATAAAGATTGCCTATAGTCAGAAACATCTGAGCAGAAATATTCATTCAGATTCCCCAAGTCTCCCTTGAGGAAGTGTACTTGTGTATAGGAAAATAATCTTATGTTCACTAAAGTCAGCCACTGAGTTGGAACAGAGGCAGGCATAGAAGCAAGTCAGTAGATAACTCTGAATAGTCAAGCCATTTTGCTTTTGAAATAACAAATTATCAAACTGTAAGTCATACACAATCTTCCTTGAATTCAAGGTTATTCCTTTCTCTTCATATGAAGGCTTTATAAACTTGGCACATGTTGAAAGATTTTGCCCTACTGAGAATTGACAAAGATTTAGGGGTGGTGAATGTTAGATTTGTACTGTGGGGAGAGGTTGAGTTCTATCATTATTGGGTAAATTAAAGACAAATTATGTGACTACTGTGATCATGTAATCATATCAAGTATTTTAAGACTACAAGACATTGTCAGCACTTCTTGAGAACCTTTGAGATCTTTTACAAACTTGCAGTCTTCACCTTGCTGGGTAAATGTGCCCTACTTATGACTTTTACCAGAATCCTAAAGCTATTTTAAGCAGGAGCCTCACTTTTTGGTAGGAACATTACTTATTTCTGGGTGTAAGAAGGTGTGTAGCTCTGCAGCCCCATTACCCTACCAAGGAGGTTTGTGTGCAAATATGACCCATAAGGACACTGTTGAAAAGTGTTTTGAGTTGCTCTATGTTGGAATTCTTCTGAAGGGTTTCTGGGAATGAGTTCAGTAGGGGATCAGCTTTGCAGTAAGTTTTCTAACCCAGCAGACCAACTCTCGGGTCCCAGGAGGTGAGCTCCATTTTGAATCCTCTGGCAGTTTGGAGAGACATGATGAATGGAGATCAAGTCACTTGGCTTCCTTGCTGCAGCAGCCTGTTGTGCTATTAAGAACTCTCCAGACATCCAGGCCTTCTGTAGTCTCAGAAGCAGAGCAGGACGTAAATTAGTAATAATGTCAGCAAGGACCAGCCCAGCAGGACCATGGGGGAGGGGGCGAGAGGGGGGCATCCAGGGGCAGCTAGGGATGAGCGATGCCAGCTGTCTCAAGGCTGATACACCACAGGACTCAAAGAAAGCAATAAGGCCCTGTCGTCAGCATCTCATCAGGCCTGCAAGACACTCAGTAGGGCCTGGCTTGTAACCAAACCCTTGAAGCATCCTCCCCAGACTGTCTACTCCCTGGAAAGGAAATGGAAGCTTAGGAAGGGTGCTGTTAGGATAAGAATGGGAGAAATCCACATCAGCTAGAGTGCCGGAATCCAGCAGCCAGTGTGGAGAACCTGCCACACTGAAGCACTCTTGAAGATGGGGCAGCAGGTGAAACCTGGCCAGAATGTAAGAGCCCCAAGTCTCTTGTCCCTCCTCCTCAGTTCACGCTCAGAGATTCGCCTGGGCCGTTCTGAGAGCCTTAAGGGCCGGGAAGAGATGAAACGGTCTCGGAAGGCAGAGAATGTGCCCCGTTCTCGAAGTGATGTTGACATGGATGCGGCTGCTGAAGCCACTCGCCTCCACCAGTCAGCCTCATCTTCTGCCTCCAGCCTCTCCACCAGGTGAGCAAACTCAACAGCTCCACCCATCCCTGTCTGGGCCTGAGGCAGGATAAAGTGTTGCTAAGAGTTGATATTCCCTCCTTCTGCAGGTCTCTTGAGAACCCAACCCCTCCCTTTACCCCCAAAATGGGCCGCAGGTGAGTGCTGACACAGTGGTACCTCTGATTGGTATCTTTGTGGCCTATTTGTGCTTGGCCACAAGTAACTGGATGGCTGGCTGTGCATCTTCTCTTCGTGGGTCCAGGGCAGGAGAGGGAAAGACAAACCCTGAGTATGAGCTCTTCAACTCCAGAGAAACTGAACTGCTAATTTTCCCCCAGGAGCATCGAGTCCCCCAGCCTGGGCTTCTGCACAGATGCCCTCCTTCCCCACCTTTTAGAGGATGATCTGGGCCAATTGTCTGACCTGGAGCCAGAGCCAGATGCCCAGAACTGGCAGCATACAGTGGGCAAGGATGTGGTAGCTGGGCTGACCCAGAGGGAAATCGACCGACAGGAGGTCATCAATGGTGAGAACCTGCACTGCTTCCTTCATTTCCACTCACTTGTGGGTCCAGAGCACCTAAGACAGTGTGGGAAAGAGGTGAATACTGTGGGGGTCTCAGGAACAGAACTAGGTCCACCTCAGTTTGGGCCTGGTGTCTGAGAAAATTGGCTGTCATCTAAAACCAACATTTCAGTTCCCCTAAAGTAGAGTGGTATAGGAACCAGGTCATGACGCTAGATACTTGCTCATCTGTTTTCTTCATCTTTCTGCTCCTTCTTGTCAAACCTACACTCAGAACTGTTTGTGACTGAAGCTTCTCATCTGCGTACACTCCGGGTCCTGGACCTCATCTTTTACCAGAGAATGAAGAAGGAGAATCTGATGCCCCGGGAGGAGCTAGCCCGTCTCTTCCCTAATCTGCCTGAACTCATAGAGATCCACAGTAAGGAGCTGTATATCCTTATTGCCAGCCTGCAGCTTTCTGATCTGGCCCCTCTGCCTGATTCTTCTGAGCAGATAACCAGTCCTCTGGTGAGAGGAAAGTTGATAGACAACTTGGTACAAGCCCTTCTGTTCCCCCCATGTATAATGGTTTCCAAACCCTTCCTTATAGCACTACTGCCAAAGATAACCATTTTTCCCAGTCACAAAAGGCCTGGCAGTACAGCTCAACCCCAGGCATTTCTCTCTCTTTTCTCCTTACCCCAGATTCCTGGTGTGAAGCCATGAAGAAGCTTCGGGATGAGGGTCCCATCATCAAAGAAATCAGTGACCTCATGTTGGCTCGGGTATGACTTCAAACTTTTCCCATATGGCACGGAAGAGATTGGAGGAGGCAGGTCCCATTACCCAAGGCTAGGGACTTTGACAGAGGAGGGAATAACCAGGAAACTTGGACAGGTATTCATTCTTCCTTTGCAGTTTGATGGTCCTGCCCAAGAGGAACTCCAGCAAGTGGCTGCACAATTCTGTTCCTATCAGTCAATAGCCCTAGAGTTGATTAAAACCAAGCAGCGCAAAGAGAGCCGCTTCCAGCTCTTCATGCAGGTTTGTCCTAGACTATGCCGCAGCCTCCCTCTTCTCCATCTAGCTCACCAAGGATCCTCCTAACCTCCTTCCTCCAACCCCCTAGCCTCTTCTCTGCTGCAAAGGACACCCACCAATGCCCTCCACCCATTTGTACCTCCCCCACATCAGTGTTGTGAAGCTTAGATGTCTTCTAGAGCTGAAGACAACCCTAGATTGGCAATCAGCAGGGCTTGCTCACCTACCTTATGTTTAAAAGGAAATACCTGCCCCTCTGTTTTGACCTTTTCCTTGGGTTATTGTCTCCCTGCTGCCTCTGTTGTTTCTGAGGAACCCAACTGGGCTTAGGACCCATTGGCATTTTCACACCCATCTTGGCACCGAGCCCTTAAGTAAGCTCACATTCATGAGTTGACATCTTCCTCTGCCTGCCTTCTACTGTCTAGGAGGCTGAGAGCCACCCTCAGTGCCGGAGGCTGCAGCTCAGAGACCTCATCATCTCTGAGATGCAGCGACTCACCAAGTACCCACTGCTGCTGGAAAACATCATCAAGCACACAGAAGGTATGTGTTCGGAAGAGCTGTGCTGGTCAGCAGCAGGCCTCCCAGATCCTCACTCTGGTATTGCTATGTAACCTTAGCCAAGTCACTGGACTTTTGTAGTCTTAAATGTCTTCGTCATTGTCCTGTTATGACAATGAAAGAAGAAAATGATTGTAAATGTGCTTTGGAAAATACAGGGCACTCAGTAGCAGAAACTGCTAGTACTGAACTGCATGGGGACTTCGTACAGATCAGTACAGCTTCTGGGTGGCCTCACGGGCAGACCCTGGAGGGCACTGTGGTTCCTTTGAATGATCATAGGTCTTCACACCAGAGGCCACCTTTCCCCCTGCTGGACACCTCTGTGCAATACACAAAAGTAATCTTACATAACAACCCTAGAGGAGAAGACTGGCTAAAGATGGGTTCTTGCCCAAGGGGGTCTGTCACCATTGCTGTCATTGTCCCTGAGATCCCAAGCATCATTCACTCCCTCAGATTTTACACATTGGAGTGTCAGGATAGAGAGGCGTTGAGAACCTTTTAATCCTGGCCATTATTCACAGCAGAGCTGGCTGTGGTCTAGGAGTAAAGCTAGACCACAGCCAGTTAGTTTTCATCCCAGTGTCTGAAACCCCAGGAGGCTCAGTAAAAGTTAACTCTTGCCATATGAAGTCCTCTGGTTTGCCTCAACCCCTGCTGCTGGTATGAGGTGAGCCAGCAACCACAGACATGGGTAGGCAGGTGAGGTCTGACTCTGTGGTGCAGTCTTTGGGTGGTAGGGAACCCCTAACCACCACCTCTCTCCCTTCTTGGGTAGGTGGCACACCTGAGTATGAGAAGCTCTGCCGGGCTCGAGATAAGTGCCGGGAGATTCTCAAGTTTGTGAATGAAGCAGTGAAGCAGACAGAGAACCGGCACCGATTAGAAGGCTATCAGAAACGCCTAGATGCCACTGCCTTGGAGAGGGCCAGCAACCCTCTGGCAGCAGAGTTCAAGGTAGGAAGCAGAGGCTATAGCACAGTCAGCCCCTCACACGCTCATTTCTTGGGCACCCTCAGGAGCAGAACTTTGTCAGGCCTAGGGAGACTTGAAAGACACACCCTGTTGTCTTTGTCACCCAACCCTAGATAGACAGGGGCAGAGAGCCCCACCAAGTAAAGACTAGGTATTAGAACTCAGCCCCAGAGAGCAGGGGTTGGGGTAGGACTTGAAGTAAAGGCAGAGATCATTTGGGAGGGAATAAAGCTGAGAAGGGTAGGAGAAGCAGGGAGTTCTCTTTTAGCATGTGTTAGTGTTTGAATGGGAGCCTCAAGCCAGAGCCATTGGTCTATCTTGCAGATAGCAAATGGTACATGACTTCATAAACACCTTTTTACTTCTCTTTGTGTCCCATGAGATTGAAAAAGCAAGGACTGCTTCCTTTTCATCACTGATTCCCATCACCTTAGCACAATTTCCATGTAGTAGGTTCTTGAGTACTTACTGAGTGAGTGATGGTGTCTCCTAAACAGAGCCTGGATCTTACAACCAGAAAGATGATCCATGAGGGGCCCCTGACCTGGAGGATTAGCAAGGATAAGACTTTGGGTATGTGCCAAGGGTTTGGGACTAGGAGATCTGTGGTAGTGGGGCTTCTCTCTCTGTTGCATAAGCCCTGGAACCTGTTGCTCTAAAGGGGTAGGGAGGGGCTGGGGTTGTGGCTCAGTGGTAGAGAACTTGCCTAGTGTGCATGAGGCCTTGGGTTCTATCCCCAGCATGCAAATACATATATGTATATATATATATATGTACATACACAGCAAGGTAGCCAGCATGCGGGGCACTTGCAACATGACTGGTGTAGTGGCTTGGGCATCCTTAGGCATAATTTGAAAAGGGAGCGACCAAAGAGAAAGGGAATTGGGTTACCAGACTCCCAGGGCCTCCTAGGTCCTGGTGATAGCTATCCAAGAGCCTGTGATCCCCTTGAACTGATGAGGAATGAGTGGGTAGCAGGACGTGCCTCACAACGCCTCCACCCCCAGACCTCCACGTTCTGCTGCTGGAGGACCTGCTGGTGCTGCTGCAGAGACAGGATGAGAGGCTTTTGCTTAAGTGCCACAGCAAGACAGCCGTGGGCTCCTCAGACAGCAAGCAGACCTTCAGCCCCGTACTCAAGCTCAACGCTGTGCTCATTCGCTCTGTGGCTACAGGTACCTGTGAGAAGATGTCCCAGCCTGCCTGGGGCTCTGGGGTTATGATCACTATTACTGGTGTCCAGCCAGCACTGGTTGATGTGGAGCCAATCTAGGGCCTTATAGAACTTACCTGTTCACCCATGTTCCTTTCCTCCTCTCATGACCCAGCCTAAGCATGAGGAAGTGACCCAAGATGGGGCCAAGTGAGGGGTAGGATGGGTGAAGATGGACAACTTGGAGCAGGGGTGGTCAGCCCTCAAGGACAGTCTGGCCAGGACATGAATGTCCTGGAGTCTGAGGATGTCAGAGCAGGGTTGGGGAGAGTGGGGTTAGGCAGGAAGAGTAGGATAAATCCTCTTGCTGCATGGTTACAGAAGATGAAGCACCCTCAACACACAGCCCAGTCCAGTGGTCAGCACCTAGTAGCAAGGAATGCAGTGTACATGAGGAAAGGCTTAGGAACAGGAGTAGACCACCACATCCTCTGGGCTCACCTTTATCTGTAACATAGGAATGATACCTACCCTACCTCTCCAGAGGATCAAAAGGCTAATGGAGCCTAGAGCAGTGACACATGCCTGTAATGTCAGTGACTTGGAAGACTGAGACAGGAGGATCACAAGTTTGAGGCCTGAGCAACTTAGTGAGACCCTGACTCAAAATAAAAAGGACTGGGTAGAATAACAAAAAATAAAGTTCTGGTGGTTATGAAAAGGTTTTATAAACCCTAAACACTAAAAGTCAACCCTCACTATTATTGGAGCAGGAGGTCAGTGGGGGCAGCCATGAAAGACAACATTAAGGGTCCCAGAATTGCTTCTTTCACCTTCATTAGTGGGTACCAAGTGGTTTTAATGACCCAGGTCTATTTCTTGCTGCATTATTCATCCATATTGTGGGTCAGAGTTTTCATGCTACCATCTGTTACCCTGGCCCAGATGCAGTCAACATCTGCCATCTCCCTTTCCCCCATTACAGACCCTTCCACCTTCCTTTCCTTACACAGATAAACGGGCCTTCTTCATTATCTGCACATCCGAACTGGGCCCTCCTCAGATCTATGAGCTGGTTGCATTGACATCATCAGACAAGAACACGTGAGAATTGATTGAGGGGTCCCACGTAACCGCCATCCCCTAGGGACCAGGGTGGTGTGTATGCGGATGGTGGACAGTGGCCAGGTCTGGGCCCCACAGCAGTCCCTGGATTGGGGAGCTGGGAAGGGAAGAAGGAGGCAGGACAAGCACAGACAAGTTGTAAGGGAGTCGTCATTCCCACGCTGTAACCAGGCATGTCCTTCCGAGCTCCTCCTCCCACCAGGCCATCCACTTGACCTGCTCCCTAAACAGTGGCTGCCAGAGGTGACATGGCACAATGGAAGGAGACAGGTTGAATCAGACATTTCTCAACCTTGGGGTTTTTGTCCGTAGAATGTGGATAATGCTACCTCTTAGTTATTTTGAGAGAGAAAGTATACATAGAGTACTTAGCATAGGTCTTAAAAGAGGATTAATATCTAGTACTTGATTGCTGCAAGTCATACAAACCCAAGAGAACAGCCACTGAGGACTGGAGGGAAGTGGGTGTCTGCCAGGGAGCAGATCCCTGGGGCAGGGAGTGGAGAGGGCTTTGAAGCTTTGGAGCAGTGGGATCTGCAGGGGACAAGGCATGCCCCTGGCCTTATTCTCATCACCAGTCCTCTCTTTTCCTGCCGAGCAACAGATGGATGGAGCTCTTAGAAGAAGCCGTGCGGAACGCCACCAGGCACCCTGGAGCTGCCCCAACACCCATCAATCCCCCACCCGCAGGCCCTCAGGAACCAGCTCACCAGGGCCCGGCCCCCAACAGGTGCAGTGCTTAGCCCTCCAGGCGCTGGTGCCATCACTCCAAGCTGTCTTTTCCTGTTGCTTCTAAGCCCTTCACCCTGGTGTGGACAATCTGAGCAAGGAAGTGCTAACAGGGAAATACAGCCCCAAGCCCTAGCATATGGAGGAGCATGCCCTGCCTCTCTACCTTCTAGCACTGCCTCTCTCCCCACAGCCTCTCACCTGGCTGTAATGGAGGTTGTATCTGGAGTAGGATTCAGGATATAGATTGGGGCACCAGCGGAGCTGGGCTGGTATCCACCCTCTGCCCAGGTTGCCAGCCTGTCTAGAACAGGCAGGAGATGAAGCCCAGCAACTCCCTTCTCAGACCCTACTCCTTCACTGCCCCTTCTAACTGGGGAGTCCAGGGTGGGATTTCATGACATCTCGACTTCAGCTGGCAGAGCTAGAATTGCTAGAAGGTGATCTTATCTGGTTCTTCCCTTAGGATAGTACTGGATGATTCAGAAGTATTTCATAGTGAACCGGAACCTGAGGAACTCACTGGAGGTAAGGACTGTGGATTGTCTTGTAGGAATCCAACTCTGTCATTTTTTCATAGGCATGGTTTGGGTGGGATTGTGGGGTGATGGGAGAGTCCATCAGAGCCAAAAGTATAAGGTTTGGATAAAATGAATAGAGAAGAACCAGGGTGGAGGGAGGAGTCTGGGAGAGGAAGGTGGGCAGACCAACAGACCGCAGACAGTGTGCACTAGCTCCCTTGCCCAGACCCCTTCCCTCCCTGGTGACAGAGCTAGTAGCAGAGGAGGAGAGGAGCCTTGTCATCAGGTCCCAGAGCCCATGTGCTTTAGCCAGGGATTGCTGCTAGAAAACGAGTTGAATGTAGAGAACAGGAAGCACTGGGATGTGGCGGGGGCTCAAAAGGTTGAGGCATAATTATTGGGATGAGATGAGCTGGGCAGTTCTAGATTTCTTATTGAGAATTTTTATGTGAAATAACAAAGGATCTTGGGTTTGGAGATAAATCTCGGTTCCCTGTCTGAATCCCTTCTCTCTTTCCTCCTGCTGAGAATGTTCCTCCTAAATCCTACCCCTCCATGCAGCTTAATGATGCCTTCTCTGACTGTGCCATTTAAACTGTAATATTGCTGATGTAAGCCCTGTACTGGCTGTATTTTGTCTTCTTTCCTATAGAACGTATCACCTTCTAACAAACTATGTAATTTACTTATTTACTTAATTATTCTGTGACCCTCCACTAGAATTTAAGTTCCCAACCCTAGGCAGAAGTCTTTGTTTTGTCTGCTGATGTATGCCAAGAACAGGGGACAGTGGCTAGCCATAGAAGGGGCTCCATAAAGTTGTGTGGAACTTAATAGTTAGTGTGCCCAGCCCTTGGGATCTACAACTGGTTGAGCTTACTCCATCTTTTCCCTCTCCTTTACTCTGCCTAACATTACCCTCTCATCCAAAAGGCACTGGACTCCAGCAGAGAGTCCAGGGGAAGCAGCCCAGGCCACCAGAGGATCCTGAGCAGGAGAGTAGTACAGAGGAGGAAGAGTCAGGTGCCATGCCTCACCTTCCTGCATCCCTGGATGGAGAGAAAAGGGACCCTGTCCAGCTGGCCCTCCCAGGCCCTCTGTTCATAGAAGGACTTGCTGATTCAGCCTTGGAAGATGGTGAGTACCTTAAGGACCCTGTCAGCTTCACCCTGCAGCTGTGCAGGTTCTGTGTCCGAACAGGGGAGCAGCAATGCCACGCCTCCTCTGCCCTTTGCCCCGCTGGCATGGTGTGTGACCCTGCCTGGGGAGACATTGCCCTGTTTTCCTGACAGTGGAAAACCTGCGGCACCTGATCCTGTGGAGCCTGCTTCCAGGACACACTGTGGACACTCCAGCTGTTGTGGAGCCCGAAGATGACCTGACACCTACACCTTCTGTCATCAGCATCACCTCTCATCCCTGGGACCCAGGATCCCCAGGACAGGCTCCTACTGGAGATGATGGAGACAGTACCCAGCTCCCAGGGCCACAAGGAGCCCAGGCAGAGCAGAAAGACACAGTGCTCTGTTCTCTGGCACACCTGCCCCCAAGGACCAGAAACTCTGGCATCTGGGAGTCTCCTGAGCTGGATAGGAATCCACCTGAAGAGGCTTCAGGCACACAGGCGGCAGGAAGTTACAAAGTTGTAAGAAAAGGTAAAATACATCAGTGTGTCCATGGGAGACAGACACCCACTTTTGCTAGGGAAGTGGCAAGTCTTGCACACAGCAGTTTCCTTTCCCTATTGTTACCCTGGGTGCTATGTAGTCAGAAACTGGCATGGGCCCTGGGGGAGGAGACATGAAAGAATGTAAAGGCTTTGGAGTTGGACAGCCCAGGTCCAAAGCGCTAGCTCTACCACTTAATGTCTGCATGACCTTAGACAAAATTCCAGTCATCTCTGAACTCTATTCTAATCCTACTGCCTGGCACAAATCAACTGCCAGTAAAAGTTTCTGTTCTTCACCTACTTTCTGGTCCTAAGGAAAAGATAATGGCTCTTCTTTCCAAGAGCCTTAGACTCAGAAAGACAAGGGCAGATGCTTTTGCAGCCAACCACTCATTCCAGATAGCAGTGGTGAGAACAAGGATGGCAGCTAGGAGCAGAGGAACTTCAGAATAAGCTGGGAAGACCTTGGAGAGCAGGGGACTATAACCAAGTGAACAAGGTGGTAGGGAGGGCACCCCATGAACAGCTTTGGGACAAAGCTAGCTGCAGAGAAGCTGAGGCCAGTTTTGTCAGGCCAAGGGAGGATAGCACTGGCTGCACAGAGCCAGGTGCAGAAGAGAGAAGGCTGAACTAAGGAATGTGGCAGGAAAGACAAAGTGAGGCCTGCAGCCCACGGGGCCTTCCCATCCGCCCTTCATGCCTACCCTGCCTCCTGCTCCATCTGCCCAAGGTCTGCCTCTCCTGGGTTTCTGGGAACTGACCTTCCTTCTTTCTTTTGGTGAAGTGGTGGAAAGTTCTCCGCAGCTTCCTGGGACATGGTTGTGTATGATCTTATGTTCACTTTGTTCTTCTCTTTTTCTTGTTTTCTGCCACGCCCACTTCTTTTTCCCTCTCCTTCTGCTCTCTCCCTTCCCTTTTCTTGCCTTTGGTCTTTCCTGTCCCCGGTGGTGGTGGTGGTGGTGGTGGCGCTGGCACTGCAGCTGAGGTGGCAGGCAGCAAAGTTGTCCCTGCACTACCAGAGAGTGGCCAGTCCGAGCCTGAGCCACCTGAAGTGGAAGGCGGATCAAAGGCTATGGGTAATCACCTTCTCCTTGAGCCACAGCCAGGCCAGGGCTAGAGCAGGGGACTGCTTTCAGAGCTGGGCCTTGGGTATCAGACCCCTGTGTAACACACAGCACGTACATACTCACTCTGTCTGGACTGGGTGGGTAGCAGCATGTGGGCCCAAAAGCAAGGAGTAGACTTCACACTGTTAAGTCTACTCCAGCTTTCTGAAACTACTCATTAAGAGCTGTCTAGGCCCCCTTCAGAGCATGGGCTATGTGCCTGTGCTTTTGGGAAACGAGGCAGGAAGTCTGACCAGTGCCAAGAGCCTTGGCATTCTAAGCAGTCCCACCTAGCCACACTGCATGCCACTATGGGAACAGGCTACTCATCCTCCCAGGTTCTTCAGTGCTTACCCTTGCTGCTGCCTTTAAGGGACCCTCTATCACCTTCCTCTGTCTGCCTCTGACCTCTGATAGGTTGAGGTGCCCAGAGGATGAGGTGTGGGACAGGGGCAATGTTGAAGTTCATCCACAGAACTTAAGCTGAGGCAGGGTGAAAGAGAGTCCTGCCTACTCCCTTTCAAAAGAATCTAAAACCAGCCCAACATCTTCCCCTTCCCTTCAAGGGAATGAAATTCTGTACCCTTGCCCCTTCTCCCTTCATTTCACTACTGAGCTCTTCCTCTTGGTTTGTGGCCAGCCTGAGCAAAAATCACTATCTAGAGAGAAGGGATATAGGCAGTGTGGGGGCCACATTCTGCCTGTCAGCATGGGGGACAACCAGGGAGTGGGAGGGTGGATTAGATGTGTGTGTCTGCCTCCTAATCTCTTTCTCTTGCTATGGGAACAGGGAACTGTTTTTATGTCAGCATGCCAGCAGGACCTCTGGACTCCAGCACTGACTCTTCTGGGGCACCCACAAGCCCATCCCAGCCTGGTAGCCTCCCTGGCTGGAAGACAGAGCCTCAGCCCCAGCTGCGGGGAAGCAGTAGAGATCAAGGACGCTTTAGCCACTCTCCCCCGAGCCTGGCTCTCAGGGACGTGGGCAGGATCTTCCGTACCATTGAGCTGCTCACCCACAAGCTCAACAGGCTCAAGGTGAGGGACGTGGGGCTTGGGTCCCTGGAGGCCTCATCTATCACCCAGGACCATTCCCTAGGAATGAGGTCTGTATCTTGGAAGCCCTAGACCTGCCCTGGCCTCAATCCACCCAGCCACATCTTTAAATCACAGTCTCATCACCAGGGCCCAACATGCTTCAGAGAATATGATCTCTTCCCCCAGTGGCCTTATGAACAGAAGGACTCTAACAGACCTCACCCTTCTAACTCTTCCAGGACATGGAACTGGCCCACAGAGAGCTACTGAAGTCCCTTGGGGGAGAATCATCTGGTGGCACCACACCTGTGGGCAGTTTCCACATAGAGGCAGCCAGGTGGACAGACAGCTCCCTCTCACCTCCAGCCAAGGAAGCCCTGGCCTCTGACTCCCAGAACAGCCATGAACCAGGGTCCTGCCCTGAGGATGGTGAGTGAGTGAAGCCAATTCCTACTTCATGTCTGCCATGAGGGAGGTGTCCACCAACTCAGGAGGAAATGGCCAAGGAGTGTGAAAGTTGGTTCCAAGGATCATGTTTTCCTTCCAGTATTACTAACTCATTCTCTCCATTTCAGAAAGGGGTTTTTTTTTGTTTGTTTTTTTGTTTTTTTTCCCTTGGCGGTGCTGGGAATTGAACCGAGGACTTTGATGCTTGCAAGGCAAGCACTCTACCAACTGAGCTATATCTCCAGCCCAGAAAGGAGTCTTTTTAGAGAAGCCCACAGACGTTCCTGTAAAGATGGGAACCAGAACTGAAGCCATTTTTCCTTATGCTATAGATGTGATTCACCACCTGTTCTCACTAGATGGTTCAGAGCCAGATTAGATAGGCCAGAGGCACACATCCTAACTCAGGAAAGCAAAGCACATACAGGCACGATCTAGAGGCTTTGGGCATGACAAAGACCTGACAAGAAGCGAAAGTTTATGGAGAAGAGAGCTTTGTTAGAGTTGGATGGCACAGAAGGTTGAAGCTGAGGAATTTCTAGACAAAGCATAGGGGTGGTCACCTCAGACCTGGACAGCTCCTCACTCTTACTATCCTTCCACAGGCTCTGATGCCCCCCTGGAAGACAGCACCACAGACACATCACCTGGACTGTAACCATCCAAACCTCCTCCTGTGGAAGAGGCCTTTGGGGAAACAGATACTGCCAAGGCCTAGGGGGAGACCCGCATGTTGCTTGGTCTGCTCAGAATGGAGTCAAGTTTCAGTGTCTTTTCCCCCTCCCTTTAGCCCTTCCCTCCGAGGCCTTTGTCTCCTGAGCATGCTGACTGCTTCTGAAAGGCCCCCATTCATGATGGTCTGCCCCCTATCAGAGTATGGGTGCACAAGAGGAGGGGAGGAGGCTGCTGTGTTAATGCACTTTCTCCCTCCCCTCTCCACAGGCCCCAGCAAGCAGGGTGCCTACCCCTCCTCTTTGTCACTTTGGTTTCTTATAAATATGTATGTATTGTATGTGCATCTTTGCTATTGTAAATAACTTGACCTTTTTTGTTTCTGTCCCTGGAGGGCTGGAGGTGGTTACAGAGGGACTGCTGAGGTTAGAGGGGCTTCACTGGCATCTCTGCTTAGCAACCCAGCTCCAGGGTCAGGGCCTGAAAACAGAGCTAAACCAGACCACTGTCCTCTGAGGACAAGAAGGTCTCCCCCGGCTCCAGCCCTACCTAGCTCCAGAGCCCCTCCTCTGGCCTGGTGCTGAGCTGCCCCTTCTTCCTACAACTCATCCTCATCCTGGTCAGGAGACAGGGCTGTGGGGAACTTCTTTCCCTACCTGTGTCCCCCCTTCCCCAGCCTGCCCCTATAGAAAACCCATGTAGCAGGTACGGAGCTGAAAATGGACCCCAGGAGGAGGGCTGGGGATTTGAATGCTGGAGTCCCTGAATTAATCCAGGACCATCTCAGGGGCCACTGCAGCATTGGCCCATGTCCTCACTCCACATCCCACTGAACAGAATATACACACTGTGCTAGGTGTATATATACATATATATATATATATATAAATATATATATAATATATAAAATACAGATATGGAAATGACTGTTTTGCTGTTAAGATAATGTATACTCTTATTTTCTTCCTTTCATGGTTAAGATTTTTTTTTTTTTTTTTTAAGAAAAGTTAAATATTCTTCAATCGTGGTGTGTGTGATTCTTCAAAGTACTACCCCTAAAAGGTTCCCTGTGAGACTGGTCAGGGTTGGGTAGAGGGAACTGTAGGAAGCCCCCGATACCATACCTCCAGATCCAGGTCTTACCATGTTCTCTCCCAGAGCTTCAGGTGCCTATTCCCTGAACAGGGACTGGGCAAGCTAAGTTATACACCCCACACCAAAAAAATGCAAAACATGCTAAACGCAGCTGGGCACTGTAGCTCACACCTGTAATCCCAGCAACTTGAGAGGCTGAAGCAGGAGGATGGAGGCCAGCCTGGGCAAACTTAGACCCTGTCTCATAATAAGAAAATAAAGGATGGAGCTCAGTGGTAGAGCACCCTGGGTTCATTCAGAGGCAGTGGAGGCCAACAGACCATGAGGGCTGTGAGTGCTCACAGGCCAGGGGCCTGTGAGAGCAAAGGCCACACACTAGGCAGGACAGGGCAGTTTGGGGTAAACAGAGGCAAAGTAATAAGGGAAATAGAGGCTGAGGGGATGTGGAGCAGGTGCAGTCTGCTCAGGTGAGGGAGACTGGTACCTCTGCACCTTCTCTGAAGACTCCATGTAGATTGGAGGTGGGCTCCCCGAAACCAGTCCTGTGTTCTAGGCATATTTTCAGTGGAGGTAGCAGTCGGGCAGTGCTGGGCCACTTCAGGACCCTCAATGCTATCTGGGTGTCTCTGATTTCAGTTGCTGACTATCATGTTTAATGCCTTTACTATATAAGTGTTAATATACTCCGCAGTTGGTCCCAAGTAGCTTGCCATGACTTTGCATTTTCTTAAGCTGTGCCCCCTGGTCTCTTCCAAACCAAACACCTGGGCCATTCAGGTAGGAAAAACAGAAGGGAGTATGCTAGGGGACTGGTCATGCTGAGGTCCTCTACCCTACCTATCTACTCCTCCCTTTTCCAGTTTGTACATGTCAGTAACCAAGCCCAAGTCTTTGCCTGCGGGACCAAAGGCTGAATGCAATCCCTAGCAAAGTACATCTCTTCTGGGGAATGTGGCAGAGGGAGTGGTTTGCTTAGATTTGTAAAACCTAGCCCACAGGAGGCAGAGGAGTGACTCCCCTGGCTGGCGGATGTCAGAGGGACTAAGATATCCCTAGCATAACCGCGGAGTGATCCAGACCATCACTATTCTGCCATTTCTGGCCTTGTAACATGAACAGACTCTCAGAGTTCAAATGTTCTAAGTATTTCTAGAACGAAGTTTAAGATCTCAAAAAGTACAGCAATAGATTTTGTTATTGATCCAATATCTCCCCTGGAGAGGTTAGTCCACACAGGACAAGGAGGTGCTTCTGTGGCACCTCAGTCTCAGAGAAGATGGCAGAAGGGAGCTAGATAGGGAAAGCCATGGCCTCTTCCTCTCTGAGCTTGGTCTTGATGGGGTCCCTTGGCAGCATCAGCTCCTGGATCGTGGTGTACATGGGACATTGTGGGTCAAAGCAGTTTTTCTAGAAGAGGAAAAGGAAGGGTGGCAGCTGACAGGAATGAAAATTAGTCCTCTGGGACTAATTAATTCTCGGGACTGGGGGTATAGCCCAGTGGTAAAATATCTCTGGGTTCAATCTCCAGTACCAAAGGGGATAGAAAAGGAGGAACAGAAGTTATGTTGTGATTAAAAAAAAAAAAAAGAATCAGGACTGCAGACCTTTCTTGGAATCGGGAATCAGAAGGGAGAAGCTGCCTGCAGCAATGGCACAAGACAGGGATAGGGACTCACCGCCAGAGACAGCCACAGCAGCCCCACTGGACCCTTGGACACGCCCTTAGACTTGAACTGCACCTGGTACTGCACTGCAGTGAGGAAGGCCTCCAGCCCCACCTCTGTGATGCGGTTTCCTAGTGGAAGGCACAGACTGTGCCTCTTACACCACCACCCTCCACAGCGAGGCTCCTTCACTCCCCATTCCCAGACTCACCAGCCTGAGACCACCTTTCCCAGAACCCAGCCCTCTACTCCTTGTCTGAATTCCCTCCACCCTTTGCACCTGCTTGCCTCCATCTGCCTCTCAATATCCTCAGCCTCCTCCCTGACCCAGAACTTCCCCTCACCCCTGGCCCATGCAAGACGTGATGTCCAGCCATGGGAGAAGCAAGTGCGCCCCCATGCAGTCGGAGTGGGCACCCAGGTAGCCAGACCCATGGCACAACAGGGAAGTTGGGAAACATACGGAGGAGGTTGAGGTGCAAAAGGACCTTGTTCCCAGGCATGAAAACCTTCCCATCCCGGTGCTCGACGGGCTCCAGGAGAGGGTTGATCATCTCAGTAGTTTCAGCAACCAGCTGCTAAAGTAGAATACTAATTGCAGCAGAGGAGCGGGGAGCTGGTCAACAGGCCATTCATTCATTCATGCATTCAACATACATGTTTTGAGTGCCAGCTAGAGTCCAGGCTCTGTCCTTGGTGTTGGGGACGCAAAGAAATAAGCTCATACCCTCCGTGGTATCGGGAGCCAGAGAGTGAAATGGGAATGCAGTATAGCGTGGCACCTGACACAGGTAATCTTGGAGTGCTGTGGGAGCCCAGAGGAGGAACATTTAGACAAGTCTGAGAGGCCAGGAATGGCCACCTGCAAGAGGTGACTGGTGAGCTGAAGTGTGAAGGTTTATAGATATCCTCAGATGGAGAAGACAGGGAAAGATGTTCCAGGCAAGGAACATGATGGGTGCAAAGGGTCCACAGGATAAAACCACACATGGTGTTTGGGTTTTACTAAGTATTTTTTAACACCTACAGCAATGAAGAAAACAGCCTGGAGCAAGATGACACTGAAGAAAAAATGAAAAACTGCAAAGGACCTGGTGAGAAATAGCAGCCAACCCAAGACAGGCAGAAACCAAAGTGGGGATTAAAAGGCACCCACCCCTTCCTCCTTCTCACTTCCTCTTCTGTAAGAGCTTGTCTTGGGTGCCAGGGAAGAATCCTAAAAGTGGACTGGGTCCTTCCCTGCCTTGGGAGTACATAAGGGGGTTGGGAGTGTCTGATGGAGGAGACGAGACCCTCACACAGCTGGCAGGATGAAGAACTGGGAGGGATAAAGTTGGCAGCCCATGAAGCTTCTGAAGCAAGGAGCAGATTGGCCCAAGTTGAGAGGAAAGATCCAGGTGTAAAAGAGAAGTCTGAAGGAGGAGCCCTGCAGGAGGCGGGGTGGGGCGGTGTTGTGACTAAAAAGTGCCCTTGGGAGCTGCTGAGAGGGACAAAAGACAATACACTTTGTTCCTTATACAAGCATGCAAGCAAATGGTAGAGGTGATGGTGATGAACTGGTTTCCCTTTAGGGAAGCAGCCTCTGTTGGGACAACAGATCCAAAGTATGGGTTACTACCAGACAAGGAAAGGTAGTGCCCAAGTTGGGAGGGGAGAGGGAAGCACGGAGCTCCATTATTCCCAGAGCAGGCCCAGATTGGACTGGAGATTTGGGGCATGGTGGAAAGGGCAGTAGAGGACCAAGTTTGAGGAGAAAGTGGCTGTTGCCACAACTCAGGGCTAGAGACCACATTCCAGAAGGAGCTAGGGGTGGAACCTCCTAGGTAAACCTGGACCCCACCTCTGCTACTCCGACAGCTTACCTCAGACTCCAGAAGGATGCTGCGCTTCTCTTTGCTCCCCATCTTGGTCCCTTTTCCCTTGCTTTGCTTCTGCTCGGGGATGGTTACCTCTGGGCCAGAAGAGGAGCCACGATGCACAAAGCAGACCTCTGCTACCACCCACGCTCCCCAGAAAGAATGGGCTAAGTAAGGCAAACTGAGAACTTTGAACCTGGGTGCAATCGAGACAGCTGGAAGGAGACCCTAGTTAGATAGGTGGATTCCTATTCTTAGGACAGGTCCTCCCCCAGGAAATAAGCTGTGGAAGGTGGTGGGTCATGATGTCTGGGCCCAGGGGGCCTTCCACATCATCTTGCTGTAAGAACTAAAGAAGAGAGGGGGAGAGACCAATTCCTGGCAGATACATCCAGGCCAAGAAGAGTCTCCTGCATCCTGCCCAATGCTCTCCCTCCACACAGGGAAGGTGCCTGAGAGAACTGCTCACACTTACTCCCCTTGCTTGACTTTGCAGTGTCTTCTTTCTTAGGGGTTCCTTGTGTGGGCGACTGTCCAGACCCTGACTTCTCCTCCTTCTTGACCACTTCCTGTAGAGCATCCAGGAGAGAACCGAAAGTCCCACCTCCCAGAGGGATGGGCAGCAGGTGGGTGGACCTTGAAAGGCTCACTGGGCCTTCTTCCTTCCACCCCTTCTGTACATCACCGATGTTCCTACCCTGCCATTCCAGCACCTCAGGCTTTCTTTTCCCAGGCACACCTACCCCTGGCTTCTCCTTTTTCTTGCTCAGGCCCTTTGGGGCTTTCATTGTCTGCATCTTGTCTGGCTTGTCCGCCAGTGCAGCCGCGCTCATCCCCAGCGTCTGAGACTTGTCCCGATCCATTTTGAAGTCCCCATGTCGAGAGGAGGAGGGCTATGTTCACAAATGGGAAGGGGCAAAGGAAGCCACTAGAGCCCCCAGTTGATGGGGGAATGGATAAGGAGAAGCCTATTCGTGGGTAGCAGTCGGGCTGATAGCACCCCATCACCCATCTCTCTGCCTAAATGCTAGAACAATTCCTATGATGCTCTTTCCTCTGGGTTAAGGAACTGTTGGTGAAAAATAGCGAAGGTATGGGTGTGGATGAGTTGAGGGTCAAGATGGGGGCTCTCATATTGAGTGAGGAATTTATCCTAGATTTATTGAGCTAAGTACCAGGCTCTCTTCTAAATGCCTTACATGAACTAGCTCATTTACTCCTCTCAATGCTAGCAAGTACATCCATTTACAGATGAGAATACAGGCACAGAGGATAAATAACATGTCCAGGGCCACAAGCTGGTATGTGGATGAGCTAGATTTCAAGTCCCACGCAGTCAAATCTAGTATCCCTTCAACCATTACATACTGCCCATAGACAATCCTGCAGTTCGAGCCCCACAAGCAGAGGCTTGGCAAACACTCGTTAGATCTGTGCATCTAGATCTGTGCATCTGAGAGAAAGTCACAATAAAGGGAGGGAGGACTAAGATTAGAAATGCTTCCAACTGGTAAGCTGGCAGGGTGGCTCCTCACCGACCGCGACCGCTCCTGCGACCCTTTCTCCAGCAGGAGGCGCCGGCGCTCCACCACCTCCGTGTGTGTCAGCTCGAAGGGGCGCAGGACCTGGGACAAGGCCGGCACCGTCAGACATGGCTTCTGGGGGTAATTGGGTCCACCTCCCCTGCCTCGACCGACCGAAAAACCCACTTCGGCCAGCTTCAGGGCGCCTTTGTCCTGGATGCGGTTATGAGCCAGGGAGAGCCAGAGCAAGGAGCGGTTGAGACGCAGCCCCTGCGAAGGTGGGAGGTCGCGTGAGCGTGGGCGGGGCAGCCCTGCTCCTGCAGGCCCTGCACCGTAGCATACGCACGTCTGCGATGTAGCCCGCGCCCTCGTCCCCGATGTGGTTGAAGCCCAGGTTCAGTGAGACGAGGGTCCTGTTGCAGCTGTGCAGTGTGGACAGTGCCTGGCCCAGGAGCTGTGCTCCGTGATCATCAATGTTGTTGTTCCGCAGAGACAGGTGAGCTATCCTGGGCCAGCAGGAAGGAGAATGAGGGTCGCTGGAAACACCGGGTACCACTGGGCGCTCTCAGGAAATGGGGGGGGGGGGGGCGTCTAGTCTGAAGGCAAGTGAGCAGGAATTGGGGACCCCTGGGGATACGCTGGAAGGACAAGGAAAGGTGAGGGCTAAAGATGACTTGGAATGAGGGACAGGAAGGAGGGGTCGTGGATGGGGCAAGGAACCTCACGTGCTGTCCGGCGCCATGAGCTTGTGATATGACTGCTTTGGCAGTGGATTTCCCTCCAGAGACACTTTCCTGAGGGTGGGAGAGATCTAAGAACGAGTAGTTACCGTTGATACCAGGTAAGGAAGGGGATGGAGAGGAAGTTTGGGTCTCTGGGGAGCAACAGCCCCCAGTTTAAAAAATATATGTGATAATTCCTCCATAATAAAAACCCAGGAAGGTGGCCAGGTGAAACCCCAAAGTTGACCTGTGGTAAGGTCTTCTCCAAGATGGCCTTCAAAAATCCTCATTTCCTGATTTTCAGGCCCTGTGTAATACTCTCCCCTTTTGTATGACTAGATCCAATGAATTCCTTACAATGCACCAAATATGACAGAAGAGATGACATGTCACTTCTGAGTTTAGGTGACAAAGACTGTGGCTTCCATCTTGGATGCTCTCTGGTACTCTCAACAACTGCCCTCTCATAAGGACACTCAGTGGGCCTCTGGAGAGGCCCCACTGAAATCAGTCACACGAATGAGCTTGAAAGCAGAATCTCTGCCCATCTCACCTTAAAATGACCACAACTCACTCAACAGCTTCACTGCCTTCTCAAGACAGACCTTGAGCCAGAAGCACCCAGCTAATCCACGCCAAGATGATCTCACAGAAATTGTTAAGATAATAAATGTTTATGATTTTAAGCCACTAAATTTGGGGGTTACTTTGTTACACAATAATAACAAAATTACATGATCCCTACACAGAGTAATAGCTTTTCAGAAAACAAAGGTCTTTTTCCTAAGTCACACAAAAAATTAAATCAACAACTAGAAATTTCTCTAGTTAAGCATTTTCTTCCAGCATCTGTATTCTCCCCCGCCCCGCCCTTAGTACTGAGGATTGAACCCAAGGATGCTCTACCACTGAGCTACATCCCCGGGCATTAAAAAAAAAAAAATTTTTTTTTTTGAGATAGGGTTTCCCTAAGTTGCCCAGATTGACCTCAAACTTGTGATTCTCCTGCCTCAGCCTCTTGATTCACTTGGATTGTAGGCATGCACCACCATGCCTGACCATGATCTGTAATTTTTGCTCAGTGTTCTAGTAAAGACATTCCAAATAAGTGTCTTTTCAAATAAACTGAATTCATTTTTAATTATTTTTGTGCTGGTATGAATTATCCTTTCATAATGAATTCCTATGGTTCTTTCTCTGCCAGCTAAAGTGTTTCTAGTTTCCATGATGGAATAAAATTGTGTGTGTGTGTGTGTGTGTGTGTGTGTGTGTGTGTTCATTTGTTTTTTGCATTGGGAATTGAACTCAGGGGTGCTTAACCACTGAACCATATCCTCAGCCTGACTAAAATGTGCATTTCATGATGTACTACACAAAGACTGCTGGGAAGCCCGCTAAAGAAGATACAGTCCAGGAGCTGGGGTTGTGGCTGTGTAGTAGAGTACTTGCCAGGTAAGTGTGAGGCACTAGGTTCAATCCTCAGCACCACATAAAACTAAAAAAATAAAATAAGGTTATTGTGTCCATCTACAACTAAAATACATACTTTTAAAAAAAATTAAAAAAGAAGACATAGTCCGGGTTTTCAACAGGAACATCCATGCCATCCCCAAGAGGAAGTCAGGCAAGCCCCTATGTGTAGCACTGAGGGAAACAGTCTGTGAGTCAGAAAAAGTCCAGGGTGCTGTGGAAGCTTCGAGAAGGGGCCAGCATCAGAGTCAGATCTCTCCTTTGTACACCAAACCACACCTGGAATTACACTAGCTCACAACACCCTCACCCTCATACCACCCCATCCTCACTCCTGATCCTTCCTGTGCAAGAACGTCCTTTCCTAAAGCCTGGGCTGCACCTAGGCCTCCAGGGCTCAGCTCAGTATCTCCTCCCCAAGCAGCCTTCCACATCTTCCTGTCCCAACTCATGAGGTGGGGTGGGACTCCTTCCTGCCACCACCAACCATTCCTCCACCTCCACAGTCCCTATACTGCCCTGCAGTATTTATTCCTCCTTCCCTGGCTTCAAGTTTCTACAGGATAAACACTGTATTACTACTCCCCATACTGGGCTAGGGAACAAGGGAGATGACTTGGAAGGGTAGGTGGTAGCAGGACTGGCAGAGAGGGGATGAAGCCCAAAGTTTGAGCTGTTTGGATACTGGTGTAGGCTGAAACCAGGACTGCTTCTTGTCCATGGAGAGTTTCATGATCTAACACACACGGACAGAGCTGTTTCCACTGGATGTCAACCAGGCCTACCAGAGCTGGAATTCATCTCTTCTACACCCAAACTGCCCCCCTTCTGGTGGCCCGCCCAGCCAGAGTCCCCAGGCATTGGTGGCCTCTCCCCTGTGCTGACCTGAGTGTGGATGAACAGAGAGGCAGGAGGGCGATGAAGGTGGTCAGGGTCTTATCCGTCAGCCCCACCTTCCAAAAGCTGGAGTTGGCAGGAAGCACAGAAGCAGCTGGAGTTAACCTGCTGAAACCCCTACCCACAGTCCTCCCAAGCAGGCCCATCCTTGTAGACGTCCCCCTCCCAATTTCCTACAGTCCCTGGGAACTTTAGCACCCTTTCTCCTCTCTCTTTCAAGCCATCAGGAGCCCCAGTCCCGATAGGGCCGGTCACCCATGCCCCCAGCGCGCTCACTTGATGGCCTGCAGCTGGCTGAGGGAGGGCAGACATTTGGAGAAGATACCAAGAATCCGATCCTCAACCCTCCAACCTGCAAGGGAGAGGAGGAGGTGCCTCAGGCCTGGGAGGGGAGGGGTCGCCAGGGAGCAGCGGAACCCGGGCTCACCGCGGATGTAGATTTCCTTCACTGCCTTGCTGTCGTCCTGCTCCAGCTCCACCTGGATAGTGGGCCGGAAGAACACGTACTTGCTCTCCAGGCTGTTGAGGCTACAGGACGCCGACAGTCGCTGATCATCTAGAAGGCAGGTGTGAGAAGGAGGGTGACAGAACCAACACCCGGAGGTCCGGAGACCCGCCACTGAACCGGAGGGAGTGGAGCACACAGCACTGGCCCGAGCGCGCAGTTTCTCTGCCAGGCCAATCCGTGCTGGGACTTGGAAGACAGAAGGAGACAACCCGCCTCTCCCCACCGCGCGCCCGAATCTCAGCCCTTCGCGTGCACATACACACATACCACCTGCGTCCGCGCCATTCGGTACCATGGGAGGCCACGGATGGACCACAGCCCTGGCAGGTACCTCAGGGCCCCACAGTCACTCACCTGGGGTGGGTTTTTCTGACATGGAGGCCGAGGAGATGAAGATCGGGTGGGGGCGGGGCCGGGTGACAACCTTGGGGAAGTCTGTATAGCCCAGTCTCGTGCAGAGCTCGGCGAAGTCAGTCTCCAGGACCCCAGTACACTGGTACTCCTCTGCGGGAAGGCGAGAGCCCCGCCCATAGGCTTTAGCGCCCCCACACCGCCAGAGGGCAGCAGAGAGCCAGGGCGCCCTCCAGGGACCGGCCTCCCACGCTCTTGGGCCTCCGGGTAGCGCCCCTCAGAGACCACTTTTTTTGTTTTGAACCCAGGGAAACTTAACCATTAAGCCATATCCCCATCCCTTTTTACATTTTATGTAAATACAGGGTCTCGCTAAGTTGCTTAGGGCTTCGCTAAATTGCTGAGGCTGGCTTTGAACTTGCTATCCTCCTGCCTCAGCCTCCCGAGCCTCTAGGATTACAGGCCTGTGCCGCCGCCTCAGGCTCCTGACGCCTTTTTTGTGCTGGTTCCTTCCACTCACCCTCTGGTTCCAGGCGCTTCCACTCCCTGGAAGAGTGATGCTCCACCTTTCACAGGGTGTCCGCATCCCAGGCTCCACCCCTGTCTCCCTTCCCTTTCAGAGACTGCGACTTGCCATCCTGCTGCCTCAGCCTGACCAGAAGCTGGTATAAGAGGTGTGTGCCACCAAGCCCTGCCTGGGATCACATCTTTACAGTTGTTTAAAAAATGTAAGCCCTGTTGTAAAGACCAGTGCTGAAAGCAGTAGAAAGGAAGCAGTAGGAAAGCTGGAGTTCACGGAAGGGGGACAAAGGGTGTGGAAGGTGCCCTGGAGGGACTCCTATGGCTGAACAGGAAGTAGCCCACCCCCAGGGTGTGTTGGCAAGACACAGAGAAGTTTGAGACTCCTGGGTTCAGTAGGGAAGGTTGAGAGAAACACATTTTCCCCCAGGCACAGGAAATGTCAGCCCAGTGGACCAAATGCATAAGAGAAGGCAAAGGTTGGCAGGGGTGACCCCATCCTAAGCCTACTCCTGCAGTCCTCTCTTCCTACCCAGGCTGAACCCTGTGCTGGGAGCACCCCTCAAACTTCCTTGCTTCATTCACATTCTCCTTCTCAAGAACAGAGATCTTCAAACTTTAATGTTTTTACAAGTCACTGGGTGGAGAGCTTCCTGGGTCCCATCCCCAGAGATTCTGGTTGCATAGACTCTTTCATAGAATTTCATGCAACAGGGCTGGGCATGTAAGAGAGCTTGCTTGCCTACTATGTGACAAAACCTTGGGTTTAATCCCTGGCACCCCCACCCAAAAGGGGGGAAAAATAATCATGCAGTGGTAGAAATGTTCTGTGCCCTATGCACTTTAGTCAGTTGTTCCCCACTAGACAGTGGTGGTAGCTCCTCCCCTCCCACAACTCTTCTTCAGGCTCACCAAGGACTTTGCCTCACAGCTTCTTGAAAAACAGAAGCTATTGGCTAAGATTTTCTCTAAACCTATATACCTATATCAGCCATCACTCCCTACCCCATTTCAGCCCCATGTCTGCCCTTGCCACAGCACACCATGGTGCCTGCTAAAATGACCATGACCTGCTTGTTGCTCTAGCCAGGGTCCCCATGCTCTCATACCTCTGGATCAAAGTTGTTCAGGATCCCACACCAGCTCCTCCTTCTCCACCAGCTCTAAGTCTGGGTCCTGAGTCCTCTCTAGTTATACTCCCTCCTTCTTCTCCAGAGTATCTCTCTCACTTCCCGTGGCTTAAACATGCCAGAACATTAGCAGCTCTCAGAGACACTTCTCCAGTCTGAACTCTCTTGGGCACTGCAGACCCACAGGTACAGCTGCCCACCTGACTTCACCCCTTGGAGGCCCTCCTTTGCATGTCCCTCCTTCCAGCTTTCCCTTCTCCATGAACGGCACCTCCGCTCACCCAGCTCCCAGCCCAGAAACCTGAGAATGATTGTTGCTGTGTTCCTAACTCCCCACCCTGTCCAGTCCTTCACCAAATTATTACTTCCACCTTTGAGAAGTCTAACCCATCCACTCCTCTCCACCATCACTGCCGTACCCCAACTACCACTGTTCCTGGACTGGGCTGTCTCAACCCATCTCCTTGAGCTATTCTCTGTCTCTTCTGCTCTACTGTCCATGCAGCAGCCACTGTGTGTGTGTGTGTGTGTGTGTGTGTGTGTGTGTGTGTGTGTGTGTGTTTAATGTAACGGGCATTTTATCCTATCTTGTGTTCCTTTCTGGAAGATGCTCTTTCTCCAGCTCTCATAACCCACCCCAAAAACTCCACAACCAGCCCTGACAAGGTTAGACAATCAAAGCCTTTCCCAAGTTGTTTTACCTCCATCCCAGGGACAGCAATCCCTCTCTGACTGCAAAGCTGTCAAACTTGCATCAGGAAACCTTCTAATAAATTCCCCTTTGTGCTTAATTAGTTCGGGTTAGGGTTCTATCATTTGCAACAAGAAGAGTCACACCCCTACTTAATATTATTATTATTTTTGTTTTGGTGAGGGGGTACTGGGGATTGAACCCAGTGGCTCTCTACCACCGAACTACATCCCCGGCTTTTTGTTTGTTTTACCAACAAAACAACTCTAAGTTGTTTGAGGCTGACCTTGAACTTGCAATCCTCCAGCCCTAGGCCCCTTCCTCCCCAGTCACTGCGAGGAGCCCGGCTATACCATTTTATTGTACTTGTCAGCATCCCAAACTAGAGTGGGTTCTATAAGATCAAGTTCCACTGAACTATCTACCAAGCCGAAATTCAGGAATTCAGCGTGGCTAACCCAGCAAGGAATGGCGGGTGGAATGCGCAGAGCCGCAAACCCCGCCGCCAGCGTACCAGGGTTTTTGGGTTCTTCCTCGCCCACCGGAGGCAGGACGGTCGGCGGCTTCTCCTTGACCGAGCGCTCCCCTTTCTTGGTCACCGATCCGGACGACTTTTGGGTCCCAGGACGAGGGGTCCTGGGTGAACCTCCCGGCGCGCTCGACTCGCTAGACATGCTGGTGCCTCCGGGACCCTCGTCGGGGCGGGAAGACAATACAGGACTCTGGGGCTCACCCTGGGGATGACTGAATCAGAGGTCTTTTCCGCTTCCACCCGCCTGTTGAGGCAGAGCCTTTGCGTCCCTCTCCAAGACAACCGCGCGCGGCGGGCTGGCCAGCGGCAGGGGCAATGCAGAGCGCACGTGAGGCCGGCAGGGGGCGCCGCAGGCCAGAACAAGCAGTGGGGGACGCCGGGTGGGCGGAGCCCGCTGGATCTGACCGGAGGGGCGGGGCTAAAGCAGAAGGGGAAGTGCGGGACCTGGCGGGTGCGAAATCACAGGCGCTGGTGAACCCTAGAGGACCCGGCTTGGAGAGGGTCTCTGAGAAGGGGGAGAGGCCAGAGCAGAGAGACGGGCGGATCCTAGACCGAACCAGAGCGGAGGAGGCCGGGATAGGGCGGGCGCCGGGCAAGCCAAAGCCACCGGGGGCCTGAGCCCGGGAGAGCAGGGACTGGACGGGCATAACAGAGATGGTGGCAGTGGGAGGACGCTAAAGAAGGGAGAGTCCAGGGTGGGAGCAGGTCCACTTTCCGGGATCCGCTTACCTATCCTATAAGGAGAGAACACCTAGCGGAAAAGGCCCAGAAACCCCGCCCCGTGGATGTGAGGTTGGGTTTCTCTTCAACCTATTTAGTCTCCTGGAGCTTTGGGGACTCAGTCAGCTAATGAGTTGATGAGCTCACATCCTTGGAATCCAGAATTCAAATCATTACCTGCTGGGCCCCCTTTAAGTATATACTTTCCTGTCACCTTCCTCTGTTACATTCCCCGCCGTCCCCCCCCCCCCCCCACGCCGCCACCAGCCCGTCCCCTGTAAAAGTTCACCCTTTGGGGAAGTCTGGGACCTCAACAGAACTCGCAGAACACACAATTTACCATCTGTCTTAGTACTTTTCAAAGTGTCATTGGTACTTTAATTCACTCAGCCACTCAGTCAAAAGGGGAACATTTATTGAGTGCCTACTATGTGCCACGGGGACTCAGTATTGAGTATAAACAGGAATCTTGCCTTCAGAGAGCTTACAGACTAGTAAGAAAGGCAGAAATTAATTCAAAAATCACATTAGGAAATAACAGGGTGCCTGTCATGCTGGAAGCCTTCTGCTGGTACCTGGAGAACGAAGAAAGTTGTCATCAATGATATAAAGAAGAAATATCAGGCTGGGTGGAGGTGGAGTGTGAGGGATGAGGAGGAGCCAAGAGCTGGCTGGGGGAAGAAAAGCGTTGCAGATGTGCCAGCCCCTGGGGAAGGAAGCGGTAAGGCAGACAGCAGGACCTAAAGGCCAGCGTAAGTGGAGAAGAGTGACAGCAGTGGGCACAGTTCTAGGTGAGGCTGAAGTGACAGGCCAAGCAGCAGGACCTTTGAGGTCTTCCAAGCTCTGATTCTGATCCAAAAGCAGAGGGGCACGCAGGAAGACATGAAGACTTGCGGGCAAGGAGCGGCCCAATCTGCTTGTATTTCAGCTGCAGGATGGAGGATTACAAGTGAATGCCCGGAAGCCTGTAGTAAGGCTACTGCAGAGCTAATTGGGCTTGGCTCTCTCCTGGCCAACTGGTGAGTGCCTCAGGGCAGGACCTGTCAGTAGGAGCGGTACCCCTCTGAAACCACACACACACACACACACACACACACACACACACAGCCCAGCCCAGGTGAGCACAGAAATGATACTCAATACCTGTTTTTTAAATCAATCCGAAATTGGAGTTATCCAATAACATTCAACCCACCAGTTTATGTACATGGGCCCTGGAGGCCTTGGGGAGCAGCAGGTTGGGGAAAGGGAACCAGGCATCCTGCCAAACAGCATCCCCCTGATGGAACCTGGGAGTGAGGCTCCCTCTCTCCATTCACTTCCTTCATTAAGTGTTCATTGTCACGGCCTGCGGGTCCACTCCCTGCTCCTGGCAGGGTACACAGGCTGTCCCAGCCTTGGGCAGCAAGGATCAGGCGTGCTGGCTTCTGCCATACCATCTTGGCTTCTCAGCGATCCTGGCGCCAAAGTGGGGGTGATGGGGGGTGTCGCACTGGAGGTAAGTCATAGTGTCCAGGGATGTGGCTGTTCTTGGGTGAGTCATAGTGGCCAGGGGGCAGACCTGGAGGAAGTGGGGGCTGGGAGCCCACAGAATCTCGATCTGGAGACAAGGGACCAGGATGAGAGGGAGATGGCTTTTTAACCTCCAGCTTCTATCCTCCCACCTCCAGCTTCTTGTGTCCATGGACAAGCAAGTGGATGGTGCCTGGACATAGACCCATCTACCATCCCCTGGCTGAGCAAGCCCCCAGCCATCCAGGGAGGGGGAGACCACCTCAGCCTGCCCACCTCACAGGATCTGAGCATGCTCTGTCACCTGACTTGTCCTGCACTCTTCTGGGTACCAACTGCTCCCCTCCATGTGCTATACAACTACCATTTCACATCCTCCGCCTTCAAGGTAGGTAGACCACAGATGAGGAACAGGCTCTAAGTGACAATGTGACTTCCCCAACATCATCCTGGTTTGAGCCCAAGTCGGATCCCAAATATCTTACTCCTGCACAGTCCCGTCACGATGCCTCCTCATGGATCCCCTCTCTGCCTTCTCCCACCGCCCCCACCTCCCTGATGCCAGTTCTCCCTAGCCCCTGCACCAGTGGAGAAGAAGGGCTCACCATGGGCCAGGGGGCTGGGCTGTTCATAGGTGCCACTGTCTCTCTGTGGCTGGGGGTGCCGCCGCCTCTGGCTGTCCCGGAGTTGAAGAGGCTGCCTGGGGGGCGATCCTGAGGGAGGGCCTTTCATCTCCACATAACTGCTCTCCCGGGGCCCCCCTGGCAGGCTGGGCAGATCCCGAATGGTGGCATAGGGGTTCTCACTGCTCAGAGAAGCCA
Source organism: Sciurus vulgaris (assembly GCF_902686455.1). Lineage (NCBI taxonomy): Eukaryota > Metazoa > Chordata > Mammalia > Rodentia > Sciuridae > Sciurus > Sciurus vulgaris. The sequence continues at coordinate 117,764,223 of NC_136461.1, read as the reverse complement.
TGCTGGCCCCCAGCTGCTCTTCAGAGAGGGGCCCTAAGTATGGAGGAAAGAAGTCAGGCTGGATGGAATCCCTCCTGCCTCTACCTGGCTCAGCCTCTCCCTCTTTGCCTCTTTGCCAATACCTTTATTATAGAATGGGCCTGTGCCATTACTGTGGCTGTAGGTGTAACTTCGATCCAGGCGACTGCCACCTGAGAAGAGGGAAGCAATGGGCACCCAGACCCTGGTCTCCTCCCCAGCTCCAGGCTCCTGTAGAACTGGACCTGAGCCTCCCTTCCCACACATCCTAAGGGGGCAGCGGGCTGGCCCATCCTCTCCCGAGGCATTGGCCTCCTGGCACCTACCCCTGTCCAGAGGCCGATGCTTCCAGTCAGCAGGCAGGGTGGCGTGGTTGTCATGCCCGTGGGCTCCACCTGGCCGCTCGTGTGCCTGGAGGCTAGCGAAGAGCTGACCGCCTGGAACCTGAGGGGGACAGTGCCACAGGGAAAGCTCACGCAAGGATGGGGCTTTCCAGAGAACCAGGTCTGCGGCCAGCCCTCCATGGTGGGTCCCCTCCCCCAGCACTGACCTTGTTAGGGGGTGGAGGGTTTGGGGAGCACTGCGACAGGGTGTGGTAGCTGGGGTTGGAGTAGTAGTGACTGTAGCTTGGAGGGACATCTGCAGGACAGACACAGGCACGGGGAAGCTCAGAGATGGGCTAGGGGCCCAAGAGAGTTGTTCTACACAGGGGATCGGTGACTCCCCATCTCCCGATCTCCCATCCTTCCTCCTCCCTCTTCCCCTTGTCCCATGGAATCATGCCCAACACCCCCTCTGCCCGCCACTCATTGGTGGCCCTCTGCCAGCTCACCTGGCATGACATACTCAGAGCCATCCAGCCGTCCAGTGCTGTAGGCCACTGCCAGGTGCTGATGCTCCTTGCCCTTTTGCCAATGGCGGTAGCCAATGAACAGTGCTACCAGGGCCACTACAAGGGACCCCAGCACTGCAATGCCAATCACTGCACCCAGTGAGTTATAGGCCACTGGAGAGGTAGGCATCATGGTGAAGGGCTCCTGGCTTCCTGTGTGACATGGGGGAGCACTTGGAATGGCATCTTGGCTCTGCTGGTGAGCTTGAGAGCAAACATGGGAGAGGCACCCAATAGGAAGGCAGGGGTGAGGGCTCTGGGTCCTAGTTCCCAGAGGACAGTGAGGGTGTGGGGAGCTAAGAACTCACCAATCCTGCAGGGTGCACCACTGTGCCCTGGGGGACACACACAGGCCCCAGTCTCTGGGTGGCACTTCTCTCCTGGACCACACTGGCATGGCTGGGAGCAGTTGGCACCAAACATCCCTGAGGGACAGCCTGGGGAGAGAGCCAGAGCAAACAGGGGTCACAGGGGAAAGGAAGCTGTGGCCTCCTCCTTGGCAAGGGCTAAGTGGCAAGCATGGGCACAGAGTTCCCCTTCTATTGGTACCTTCCAAGCAATGGAGTCCGGTCCAGCCTGGAGCACAGATGCAGCGTCCATCCTGGGGATGGCAGGTCCCACCATGGTGACACTGGCAGGCCTGGGCACAACTGGTTCCCCAGTGGCCTGCAGGGCATGCTGCAGGAGATAGGGGCCTGTCTAGTGGTACGGGGTCATCCACTCCTGGATGCTGTCTCAGCCCCCAGCATTACTGAAGTCTTTAGCTCATCTTTGGTCTCCAGGGGGACGCTAAGGCTCTGAATGGTACACATAGATGACTCACAAGTGTTTGTCTCCAATCCCATCTCTCCAGTGAACTCCAGACCCCCATGCCCATCCGCCCACCCAACATCTGCACTTGGCTATCTAATAGCCATTTCAAAATAAGGTACCCAGTGACAGGCAACTGAAGGCTTGCTGGATTGCTTAGCTCTGGGCATGGTGGTTTTTATTGTTTAGGGTTTTTTCTTTTTCTTTTTTTTCCCCCAATACTGGGGATTAAACCCAGGGGTGTTTAACCACTGAGCCACATCCCCAGCCCTTTTAATTTTTTTATTTTGAGACAGGGTCTCACTAAGTTGCTTATGGCCTTGCTAAATTGCTGAGGCTGGCCTCAAACTTTCCATCCTCCTGCCTTAGCCTCTGGAGCCACTGGGATTATATGATGCCTGATTTGTTTTGTTTGTTTAAACATAAGAAGGAAGTAATGTCCATCCTATTTCATGGTTTTTTGTTTGTTCATTTTTTGTGGGGGGGAGTTGTTTGTTTGGTACTGGGCATTGAACCCAGGGTGCTTTACCACTGAGCTACATGCCCCTGGCCATTTTTATTTTTTATTTTAAGACAGGGTCTCACTAAATTGCTGAGGCTGACCTTGAACTTGTGATCCTTCTGCCTCAGCCTCCCAAATTGCTGGGATTACAGGTGTGGATGATTACTATACATGACTTGATGCATTAATTTTGTGTGTCTGATGCAAATAAACTAATAATAGTTGTTATTGAACTTTTTTACCCTGACTACTGAGAATCCAGCCTTTTTCAAGGCAGCAGCCTCTTGCTTCTCCTTTTGCTTATTTGGTGTTTGGACTAGTTTTTTTTTTTTTTTTTTTTTTTCATGATCATCCTCATATATTTGTGGGAGAAAGAGACCACATATAAATAAATAAAGGTAAATTTAAATATGTAAGAGTAGCTGGGCTTGGTGGCACACACCTGTAATCCCAGCAACTTGGGAAGCTTAGGCAGGAGAATCACAAGTTTGAGGCCAGCCTCAGCAATTTAGCAAGGCCCTAAGCAACTTAGCAAGACCTGTCTCAAAATAAAAGATTAAAAAGGGCTGGGATGTGGTCAGTGGTAAAACACCCCTGGGTTCAATCCTTGGTACAAGAAAAAAAAAAAAAAAAAAAAAAAAGTAAGAGGAAAAATACAGAAGAATGCCCAAAATTGAGCTTAGGCATTCCCCTGCTCTCACAGAGAACTGCTTTTTCCAGGCTTCTTAGGGAAGGAATTTTTTTCTCCTGATCTGTTTTGATGCATCCTCAGTGCCTAGAACCAGTACCCACCAAGTAGGTGATGCCCAGTAAATATTTGCTTATATGGTTACATAAATAACTAAATCAGGGTGGTTCCAGGGGTTTAGAAAAAGATATGCCTCTGCTGAGGAGCAGGGAGACAGAGACCCCCCTCCTCAGCCCACCGCTCAGCATGCACACACGCACAGACACACAAGCTATGACATACGTTGGGAGCAGTCAGGGCCTGTCCAGCCAGCCAGGCAGTAGCAAGTCCCGTCCGAGGGGTGGCAGGAAGAGTGGTTATTACATTTGCAGGATATGCAGCGTTTGCCATAGCGGCCAGGTGGGCAGGCTGAGAAAGGGGGTGCATGGTGATTGAGGGCGGGGGTCAACACTCAATCAACCCTTGACCCCACTTCTCCCTCCCTCCTTCCTGCTGATGACTGGAGTCAGAAGAAGAGATCAGAAGGACAGAGTGGGGGCTAATGTTATCTGGCACTGCGCTGTACCCTGCTGTTATCGAGAGAGGCTGGGGAGGGTGGCAGGGAGACTCACGTCTCTGGCAGGAGGGGCCTCGGAATCCAGGTGCACACACACAATTGCCACTTTCAGGGACACAGGTGCCCCCATTCTTGCAGGTGCAGGTATTGCTGCAGTTGGCTCCCCAGAAGCCCTCGGGGCAGGGCAGGTGGCAGCGGTTACCTGTGAGAGGCAGTTGTTGGTTGAGTCTGACCTGGGTCCCCTTCTGTCCCATATCCCCTCTTTTGGACACATTTCCTATGGAATGTATCCCCCAACTCTGCAGAAGACCTGGATCCTGGTCACCTAGAACACTCACCCATCCAGCCAGCCTGACATTGGCAGTGTCCATGAACAGGGTCACAGCCATCAGAATGGTCACAGTCACAGTGACTGGCACAACCTTTGCCAAACTGCCCCTTCTTGAAGAGGGAATGGAAGATAGGGTAAGCTGGTCAGCTGGAGGTGCCCTGCCCTCCCCTCCCCAAGGCAGGCAGGCTGCGAGCACTCACCGGGCAGGGCAGCTGGCAGTGGGTCCCGTGCCACCCAGGGGTGCAGGTACAGGCGCCAGTTTGGGGGCTACAGGCTCCTTCATGGGCACACTGGCAGCTGGCATTGCAACCGAAGCCCCAGGTTCCAGGTGGGCAGGGCAGAGAGCAGTTACCACGCTGCCAACCTAGAGAGAAGCCTAGTAGGTGGGTGTGAGGGCCCAGATCCCCTCCAGAGCAAGCACATTCTGGGAGCTGGCTGTGCTATGAGCTGGAAGTTGGGAGGGAGGACGCTCATGGCACCATACACTAGACAAACATGAGATATTAGGTGTTGAACAGAAGGCTAAAAGATTCCAGTGATGCACGGCCCCACCTGAGGTCTGAGTTGTCCCTTCCGTAAAATGAAAGAGGTACCAACAACCCACATGCTTTCAGAGGCTCCATCAGGTAACTAAATGAATTATCCCAAACATGTGGAAGACAATAGGGAGCAGTGGAGACTGGGACTTGGTGCTTATGAAATTCAGTAGCTGGCAAACATCTGCATTAGAATTCAGCCTAGAGATCGCCAGTATGTCACCCCTGGTAGAACTGGGAGGCCCTTCCCGGTGTTGCTATTGTGAGTTTCTGAATACATGAGAGTGGGAAATATTTACCACTGAGGAGCATTCTGGCCTGCGCCTTTAAAGACAAGTATGATGTTTGTGATTGAAGAAAAGCAAAGTGGATATTCCAGGAAGGAAATAGCCTGGATACTTTCCCACAGTCCAGCTGCTGCCCAGAAAGCTCCGCCCTTATCCTGCAATCTCGCTCCTGCGCTAGGCCGGCTCCGCCCCTCGAACCTCCCCACCGGGAGAGCTCCTCCCTTTACCTTCCTTGCAGACGCAGGAGCCGTCGATGGGCGAGCAGGCGATGGCATTTTCGCATGAGCAGCGTGCGGAGCAGTTGATCCCGTAAGTGTCGGGAGGGCAGAGGCTGGCGCAGTGAGGTCCCTGAAAACGAGTGGGCGAGCTGGTGAGACTGGAGACCTGGCTCCACTGCCTCGCCCCCTCGTCCTGGCCGCAGGGCGCTCACCGTGTAGCCCGGAGCGCACCGGCAGAGGCCGCTGTCGGCCAGGCAGACGCCGCCATGCAAGCAGAGACAGTGTTCCTGGCAGCCCGGCCCGTGCGTGTCCTGCGGGCAGCTCTCGTTGCAGTGGAGGCCAGCCCAGCCCGGCCGGCACGAGCACTCCCCGTGCATCGGGTGGCAGCTGTGAGCGGAGGCGGGGACGTGGCACGGTCATCGGAGTAAGGAAGCCAACCAGGCGTCTTGGCTGTTTCTCCAGAGCTGGGCTGAGGCAGCGGAGGATACCCAGGCCGCTCCCCGACCCCCAAAGCCTCTCCTTTTCCCTTCTGTGACATCTGTGCGCCCCTTGGCTATACCCCCCGCGCTTTTCGTCATTCTGGCCGCTTCATCCGAGAAGACCTCTCCCCCTGGTTTTCTGGCCCTTTGATCACGTGTCCCATGCGCGGCCCACCTGAGACTATGCTCCGGGTCGCAGGTGCAGGATGACTGACAAGTGAGGCCGTAGAGGCCTTCCGGGCAGAGACGCTCGACGCAGCGGTCCCCGGTGAAGCCGTGTTCGCACAGACACGCGCCGTTGGCGGGGAAGCAGCGGGCGCCCGGGGCGCAGTCGCACGTCTCAGCACAGTCTTGCCCAAAGTGGCCCACTGGGCACTCCTCGTGGCACCTGAGTACCGTGTTGAGTGACTCTGGCGGCTCCCCACCTCCTCCTGGTTTTCTCCCCACCGCTTCCACACATGTCCCAGCCACTCACCGATCCCCGGTGTAACCTGGAGCGCAGCGGCACTGTCCAGTGAATCGGTCGCAGCGGCCACCATTGTGGCAGAGACATTCCTGGGAGCAGTTGGGTCCGTGAAAGCCCTCTGGGCAGGGCAGGGAGCAGATGATGCCCTGTGGGGGTAAGAGGTCTACAGAGCCCCAGGTACCCAGGTGCCTCCCCATAGCCACAGGACCTCCTTGACACCTTCCTCATCCCCATAAACCTCTCCAGGGTCCCCAGAGCCCACCCTCTTACACACATCCTCTCTGGAGCCTTGCATAGAGCCACTCTTCCAAATTGTCCCCAGGCTCCCACCCCATACCCACAGGCCCCACCCTTCATACCATCCAGCCAGGTGGGCAGCTGCAGGAGCCCTGGGGGGCCTGGAAGACACCCCCGTTTTGGCAAGGATCAGTCCTGGGGCAGAAGAAGGCAGCAGTGCCCTGGGGACAGGACACATCACAGCTGCAGGACAGAGCAGGTGAGATCAGGGTATAGAAAGCAGTATCTACTGCCCCCCCCCTTTCCTCCAAGGGCTGGTCACCTGTACTCGGTAGGGCCCTCAGTGATTCACACCCCCTTCCCTCCAGGGGACTGCAGGAGGCAGAGAGCAAAGGTTTCCAGGTCTAGAAATAGCAGGCATGCCCTGCACCAGCAGACAGGGAGAGCCAAAGGCTGTGGGTGGCAAATTTGCTTCTCATGCACCCCAGGCTACTGTGCTTCTTCTTCTCATATCTCAGGCTGGCCCTTCGGGGGGACCCCAGTACCAACTGTAGCTTTCCTGTCCTGGAGTGTTCAACTCCTTCTCCCCCAATGCCTTCTACCTCCTGTGACTCCCCAGCTCCCTCTGCACCTTGCAAGGGTTCATCTTTCACACACATGCTATCTCATGCTACTTCAGCAACACTTGTAGACAGACAGCTCTGCTCCTGCCGTGCAGTCAGAAGACAAGCTCCTGAAGAGTTGATAATTTGCTTAAGGTTGCTCAGCTAGTGAGTAGCAGATGTGGGACTAGGATCCTGGTCTCTCGACTCCACTGCCACCTTTGGGACCTTGTCTGAGTTCCCTCATCTCTCCATGTGTGTCGGTGTAGCCCTGAGTCAGAGACCCCATCAATGCATCGTTCTCCACATTACCCACCTGGGCCCTGTTCTCCCTGGGGGGCAAAAGCAGGCTCCAGTCTGGGGATCACAGGGTGCCCCGTGGCACTGGCAGCTGAACCGGCAGGCAGGGCCATAGTGGCCAGGAGGACAAGGCCGAAGGCAGTTCGGAGGCTGCAAGCCAGGTGGGCAAGAACATACCCCACTCTTGGGATCACAGGAGCTGCCATTGCCACAGCTGCAGGGCCTGTCACACTGTGGCCCCCACACTCCTGGGGCACACTCTGTGGGATAAGGAGGATGGATGGGAATCACCAGGGGCCGGGCTCCTCCCCAGCCTCCACCTGTGTGTCCCTGGGCCCCCCACACCCATCCCCTCCACAGGCCCTGAGGAATTGCCCTGTGTCCAAAGCACCTGTGCCCTGATAGGGAGGCCTTCCCTGAGGCTACCAGCCACTCACCACTGGAGCAATCGTCACCCCTCCAGCCTGGTGCACACTGGCACTGATTGGGTGCCACACAGCGGCCATGGACACACTCTTGAGCACAGAGGGCTGGGGCAGAGATGAGGGTGAATGAGAAGATGCCTCTCTACCCCTACCCCTCGCCACCTTTCATCTCTGAAGCTCAGCTCACATTCCTCCCTTAACAGGGACCTGCAGTTTTCTAAGCACCAATTTCTGGGGTGTGTGTGTGTGTGTGTGTGTGTGTGTTACTGGGAATTAAACCCAGGGGTGCCCTACCATGGAGCTGTAGTCAGAGTATCTATTAGATAGTTTCTATCTATTATTTTTATTTTTAAATTTTGAGACAAGATCTCACTGTCACTGAAGTTGGCCTTGAACTTGCCATCCTCCTGCCTCAGCCTCCCAAATTACTGGGATTGAAGGTGTGGACCACCACACCTGGCTCCAAGCACCAGTTTGGTCCTAGGATGAAAGGCTGAGGGGCAGTAACTCAGTGGCAGAATATGACAAGACCCCAGGCTCTGGCTCCCCAGTCTCTTTTTTTTTTATTTTATTTTTTTATTTTTTTATTTTTTGCAGTGCTGAGGATTGAACCCAGGGCCTCGTGCTTGACAGGCAAGCACCCTACCAACTGAGCTATCTCCCCAGCCCCACTGTCCCTTTTTGTGAAAATTTCTAAGCACCTTGTTGTCTTTAGGTGGAGGGACAAGGATGATATCAGAGAGAGGGTAGGGACTGAGGTCAGGGCTGGGCCAGGCTGGGAAGAGGTGTCTGCAGGGGCTGGTGGTGGGTTGGGCTGAGGGAAGTGGGGAAAGAGGAGGGCAGGTTCCAGTTTGGAGGGGTTACAGGGTGTTAGGGGAAATGGTAGGCAGGAGGGACTGCATGGTGACAAGTCAGAGCTAGATAGCAGCAGAAACAGAGACAGAGAAGAATGCAGACACCAGGCCCTGAGACACAATGACACAGACACAGAGTCAGAAGGAGAGCTCTGAGACAGAGATGCAGAGACAGATTGCTGAGGGACATGGAGAGACGGGTGGGTCAGCTGCAGATAAAGGTGTGAAGTGGCAACTGAGGGAAGTGCCCATCAGGACTCTGGGGACCCTACGCTCCTTGGGGAACTGAAACCCAGCTCTGTCTTGCCAGCATAGCTAGAAGATGAATGGCCTCCAGGGCAAGGCAAACTCAGCTATCTGCAGCCAGTCTCTTCTGGGCCCTGTCCCCTCCTGCCCTGGCTGCTGGCATGGGGGGACACCTGAAGGGACACAGGAGTAGCCCCACATGGTGGGAACAGGGAAGACTCCAGAAGGGGCAGCTAAGCCCCCTAACATTCCACAACTGCCCTGGACCAACACAGGACTCACGGACGCAGGTCCCGCTGCTCTCGTAGAAGCCCTGGCAGCACTGCAGGCGCGGGCGGTAGTCCATCTTCACCACCTGGCGGTACACAGTCCGGTAGACCACCCTGCGGAGAGCCAGGAGGTGACCCTCAGATCCCGTGGAGGCGGGCGCCTGCCCACCCTCACCACGGTGCAGCACTGGGTGGTGCGGAGGAAGGATATTTCCTCTTTGCCCTCTAACACACACACACACACACACACACACACACACACACACACACACACGAAGGCAACACACCACAGACACTCATACACACGCTCACACTGACAGCTCAGACACGCACTCCGCCGCACAGACCACAATGCACCTTGCTGGGAATGAGTGGGTGCCTTAAGGCAAGAAGTTTCCTGCGAACCCTAAAGGTTCTGGGAAGAGAATGGGGTGCAGGTATGGGGGCAGGGGCCAGACCAAGGCAAAGCCACCTGCCTGTGGAGGAGATGGGCACTCACGTGGGCTGGGGGCAGGTGTGTGGGCCCTCCCAGGGCCTGTCGCAGGGCTCCGAGGGGTGCAGGCTGAAGGGGCGGGAGTGGGACTCCTTGGTGGTCGTGGTGAAGCTGTGAGGTGGGACAGGGTCAGAAGGCAGGGCAAGGAGGGAATGGGGGCCAGGGCTTGGCCACAGTAAGGGATTGACACCCCAGTATTTAGGTTGCTCCCCAAAACTAGAATGGGACCCTCATCTTGCCCCACCTCTCAAGTCTAGAGGGCTCCTCCCAGACTTGGACTGTTCCTGGGACCCCTCCCAGCAGAGCTCCCTCTTACCCGATTGGATCAATAGGACCATTTTTCTCTCCTCCCCGTCCTTATATGGGAAAACTGAGCTGGAAAAACTGACTTTCCAGCCCAGCTGATGGTGATGGGTTGAAGCACTTCAGGCTTATTCTGCCCTGGGTCTTGTTTCCCAGCCTTGTCCCCCTTGACCCCCTGGGGCCAGCCCCCCGCTTGGTCCACAATGAATGTCTCCCACATGGTGCTCAGTCTTGCAGCGACCTCCCACGAGGATCCAGGGAAGGAATAAGGAAAGGACAGAGTCAGAGAGGGGACAGATGAGACTGAGACAAGGTCATAGATGGGAAAGGGGTTAGAGACAGGCCACAGAGGCCAGTAGAGAGAGCAGAAATAGAAAGAGGAGGAAGGAACCAGGAATCCTTAGGGACCATCAGGGAGCCTGGGCGTAGCATTAAGACACACAAAGCATGGGGCCCCTCCCTCACCTTTCCCAGAAGTTGCAGGCATTGGGATCACTGGAGCTGAGTGTTCTGGCCAATCCCAGGCCTAGGGCCAGGAGAAGGAGGGTCCGAAGAGGTAGCCACATTGCAGAGGCCTGCAACAGGGCCAGGTACCAGCAGGTGAGGACAGCGTCTGCAGGGACCTGGGCAGTAGGCATACAGGAGAGCCAGGCAGATGCCTCTGGGCCTCCTGCTCCCCTGGTCTTACTCCTGGGTGGGGACTGCACCTGAGCCTCCAGGTCTTAGCTCATGATTTGCTTCCCTCAGCCCCCATTCTCCCCGAAGTACTCAACTTTCAAGGGCTAGCACAAGCGCCACCCCTTCTTTTCTGCTCTGTGCCCCAACCCTCACTGGCCCATTGCCCCCACCCATCTCTTCTAGAGTCCTCCAGGACTGTTCACCTAAACATGGCCACTCTCATGCCTGTTCCCTGACCATGACCTCCAGTGGCAAGGACCCAGGGCCCTCTGTCTGATTCCCTAGCCCCTAGCCCAGCATGCACCTGAGCACTTTATCATCTGTGCCAAGATATGAGATTGGAACCACAGAGGGGAAGTTCTACGGATGCAGATGGACTCAGAGAGAAATTTCCGAGTCAGTAATGGAACTGGCTGCCTCAGAGGGTAAGCTCCCCATCACTGGATGTATGCAGACGGAAGCCAAAACCATTCTGATGATATGCAATCAGGGGTTCCTGCTATATGGGGTGGGAGTAGGGCTGAGTCCAGGTGACCTCGAGACCACCAGTGTGCTGGAGCCATGGGCTCAGGGAGAGGCAATTGTGCACATCTCTTCCCGACTCCAAGTTCAGTGGTGTCACCTTAGTAGCTTGAAATCAGGCATGGGGAGCCGGGGGCAGGGGTATTTATATCACAGAAATCAGTAAACACCACACCAAGGCTGATGCCCCGGCCCCCAAAGCCAATGGTAGAACATCTGACAACACACCACCGCACCCAACACTAGGCACGGAACCCAAGGAGGTCCCAAGCTGGCCTCAGATTCAGGGAAGGGCTGAGCTCCACCTCCCTTGGACAGCCCAGCGATTGTTGGGAAACAGGCTCCTTTCCATTTCCACCACCCTGGCCTCGCCCAGTGGGTTGGAAGAGGGTCAGGACTTCAGATGAATCTGCTCTCTGGGCTCTTCAACTGGGGAGAGCCGCTTTCTGAATCCATGCTCCGAGTTCCTAAAACTTGCCCTGACTCCCTGAGGCTCTAACATCTGCTTACAATTTTCCCAAGAAGAAAGGTCACGGTTGCTGGCCCTCTACCCCCCTGAGTATCTCTGGAATGCCTGCTGCAGGCTCCGCCCCTTGCCCCCCACCCACACACTTCCAGGGACCCCACAGTCTGCTCAGTCCCAGTCAGGAGGCCCTTCCCTGCAGGTCTGGGTTTGGATAGGCCTCCTGACTTAACCCCGCTCCCCACAATCCTCCAGCAGTCGGATCTCATCCTTGCCTACAGAGCAGGGCCCCTCTGCTCCCAGGTTCCCAACCTCCATGGCCAACTTCCACCCACCCCCTCCAGTCATGCAAAGCCACGCGGCCCTCTCACACAGGTCACCTTGCCCTGCCACACCTCCCCCAGGGGCCAGTGTCCACCTCTAGCCTTCTCTGTGCCTCTTCCCATCCCCCATCAGTCGCCAAGAAACTCACCAGGTGGGGCCCACAGATTTCAGGCCGGGAGGGCCCTGGCAGGAACCTCACAGGGGAAAGCGGGTGGCTAGCAAATGTCCAGGGAGATCCCCGCACTCAGGATATAGAGCCTGAAAACAGGAAATAGAGCCTGGCGGGGAACGTGGGAGACCCAGGGAACACGATGGGGTGGGGAGTGGGGCACTGCGTCTTCCCCCAGCCCTGAACATGATGGTGGGGTACAGGGGAAGGGCCAGGGCAAGAGGCCCTTCTGGTGGCTCAGCTCCTGAGCGGCACTGTGGCCCACTCAGGTGGGGGAATCAGACATATGTCCAAGCAGCCAGGCTATGGTCAGTCGTCCCTCACAGGTTACCCAGGGCAGCACCCCATATCACCCCTACACACCCCAAACTGTCCCTTCTCACCATGCTCTGCTCTGGTTACCCTCCCAAGCCCAGCACCCACCTCCAGGGCTCAGTCTGGCCTGTACCAGTCAACCTTCTCCCCACTGTTCCCCAAGTGTGCTCAGCAGGCAGGGCCACCATGGAGGCCACATCTCCCCTCTGCTCTTGGTCTTCACCCTCCAAGCCCTGGCCCCGGCACAGGCTCCTGTCCTCAGATTGGAGCTTAGTCTATCTGGAGCCAGGATGTCAGTCCTGTCCCCAAGTAACCCTTATCTCCTAAGCCATATAGGCCTCCATGGACTTACCCCTGCCCTGAATTTGTCCCCAGAGCCATGGTGGGGCAGACAAAGTCCAAGGAAGGAAGGACTTCAGGGGAGGTACACATAGCAAGCAGCCAAGCCCAGAAAAATCCTTCCCATTCACATCAGCCCCAGCCCCAGCCCCAGCCCCTGAGTAACGGCAAGGGTCCCTGAGGAAGCAGTTCACCTGGGGGCTCTAGATGGACCCACGGAGGCCACAGCAGCATGGAGCAGGGTGGCAGGAACGAGGAGATTAGCTGGCCACAGGGGTGGTCAGTTCCACCTTTCCAAAGGTCCTCAGGGTAGGGCTACAGTATGGAGGAGAAGAGAGCTTCTGAGTCCAGGGCTGGAAGCCAAGGTAGAATCAAGGGAGGCCAGTGGGTGGACACTGGGGCGGGGTGGGGGACGGGGGTCCTAGCAGGGAGAGGAAGGGCTTGGCCTAAGCCTTCCCAGCTCCTGAGGAGGGAGCACAGGCCAGACCAGGCGCCCACAGCTTGTTCCACCGGAGTCTTTGTTCCCAGGGACTAGGGCACCTGAGGCCTGTCCCCAGCTCCCCCAGCAGCACTGCGCCTGGTATGATCACACCGCTAGGGGCACCCAGATTCCCCCACTGTAGGCTCACCTTTCCTTCTCCCACTAAGTCCCCTCCCCTACTCAACCCTCACCTTCTACTAACCCTTTGGATTGGTGGTCCCAAAACCTTCTCTCATAACAAAAATAAAGGTGACCCCATGTATCCTTTACTGCATGGGGACAGGCAGGGTGCTGAGCCATTTGCCTGAATCATTGCCTATAAAGCTGGCAGGAGCAGTCATCCCAGGAACAGGGGAGGCTGCGGCAGGAGGACGGCAAGTTCAAGGCCTGCCTGGGCAACTTAGTGACATCCTGTCTCAAAAAATAAAAGGTCTGGGAGCCAGGCTTGGTGGCACACATCTGTAATCCCAGCTGCTGAGGCAGGGGACGGGAGTTCAAAGCAGACTCAGCAAGTTGGCAGGTCCTAAGCAACTTAGTGAGACCCTGTCTCTAAATAAAAAAATAAAAAGGGCTGGGGATGGGGCTCAGTGCATAAGCACCCCTGGGTTCAATCCCCAGTACCAAAAAAAAAAAGTTCTGGGGATGAACTCAGTAGTAGATAACCCTGGGCTCAATCCCTAGGACTAAATGAATTTTAAAAATAGAGCTTGCATCCCCCTTGGTAGTAGGCAGTGCTATTAACTTTCCGGAAACAGGCGCAGCAGGGGTAAGAAACCTGCCCAAGGCCACACAGCCAGAAGCATCTGAGCTGAGATCCAACCCCAGGCTGCTGGCAGAGGCCTCTGGATGGTTCCAGTCTTTCCTAAGCCGAGACACGGGAAGCTCTGTGTCTCCTTTTTAATAGCCTCAGTTTGGGGAGTGGGGAGCTGGCAGGGGGCGGACAGGAGAAGGGGAAGGGGTGGGGGCTGCCAGAGAATAGGGTCAGAGGCGTGGGAACCGCAGTGTGTGCAGTGGAGAGCTGCCCCTTCTGTCTCCTCCACCTCCACATGCAGATCTGCTGGGCTCCCAGCCAGCCTGGAGGTCCCAGTCCCGCCCACGGGCCCGGCTGCCCTGCCCTCAGCCTACCAGCCCAACCCAGCTCCTTGTCCCTGCTCCCCCGTGGGGAGCCCTCCATTCCTACTGGCCCCAGAGAGAAGGAAACAGTCTGGGAGTCCTGGGAGCAGGCTAGAGTTCCCGATGGATGGGAGGCATCCAGATCTTTCCTCCTTTCTTTCTTTTGTTTTTTCTTTGCCTTTCTTTCCCCCTGCAGTACTGGACCCAGGGGCACGCCACCACTGGAGTCACATGCCCAGAGCTTTTTATTTTTTATTTTGAATCAGGGTTTTGCTAGGTCTCCGGAAGCTGCCTTTGAACTTGAGATCCTCCTCACTCAGCCGGGATCACAGACGTGCAGCACCGTGCAGGCAAGAGCTTTCACTTCCATAGAAAGCAGTAAGTGGGGCTGATGGAAGTGAAGACAGCAGGAGGGACTTCCCCATGGGCTCCCTTCCAGCTCCTCTGGGAGACATGTAGCACAGGATAACCCCCGAGGCCTGTGTCCCTCCGCTCTCTCCCTGTTTCCAACATAGGTGTCGATGCCAGCTTGGTTCCCCGGTCTATAAAACAGGCAGGATAATAGTACTTCCTGTGCAGGGTTGTTGTGCAGATTAAATGAGGTAATATAGATAACGTAGTCTAATATACAACATGCACAGCTCCTAACATGGTCGGTCCCCTCAATAACATCCTCCGTCCCCCTCCTGCCCCGGCACCCAACGTGGCCCCAGCTCCCCTCCCCTTTTGGTACCGTCATGCCCTCTGGGTATTAATTCCAGGAAAAACTATTTCTGGTTTTTTCTGAAGAACCCCCAAGATGATCCGGGAATGGGAATAGTGCTGAAAACGCTGATACAGAGAGAGGAAGTGGGAGGAGGCCCGGCTCCCCAGAACCTGATCCCCCAGAACGACGGGCTGTCCGCCAGGGGCATCTTGAAGCCAGAGAGGCAGGATGCCTGGATTCTGCCCCCCACCCCCACATCCCGGCCACGCACCAACTCCAGCCCCTTACTCTCCCTCCCTTCTCTGCCTCTCCACTCCCTTCCCAGCCTCTCCACTCCCTTCCCATCTCATAGTCCAAAAGTTCTAGTCCCGTCTGTGTCACTCACAAGCTGTATGACCTCAGTGACTTCACTCAAGCCCGCTAATCCTCAAACTCATCTGTAAAAGAAGAGGCCCCTCACATCTCCCAGGATTCAGCAAGGGTTGGGACTCCAGGAACCACTCTGGAATAGAGCCTCAGACTAGAGCCTGTTCTTTGCCTTTTTCAATTTTTTTCTTGTTCTTCATCAGAGACTCTGCTAACTGCCTTTCTTTTCTTCCTCCATCAGTTTCTTAGTCTCTGTCTTTCCACTTTTTTACTTCCTTTTCTACATCAAGAAGGGCTGCCAAGGTCATCCACCTTCAAAAGGGGAATGGAAGCTGAATGCCAGCCAGGAACCACTCACCAAGCTGTGTGTCTTAGCTTGGGGTTAAGGTTGTCCCTGTATCTCACTCATCTTTCTGTCTCTCCCTGTCTGTGTTTCTATGTGCCTATTCCTAATCTATCTTTGCCATGGAGACAAAATCACTCAGTTGTCCCTACTCTGCAGTAGGACCCCAGTCTGAAGACTCTTCTCCTTCCTCCCCACACAGGGAGCTCTGCCAGCAGTCTAGCTGCTCTGCGCCACCCGCCATACAGTTCACACGTGTACACCCTTACACACGCAAGGACGGAGCCCCTCCTGCGTCCAGCCAAGCGGGGCCGTCGGCACGCCAGGCATGTCAGCCGGATGGAGGAACAGGAAGCCTGCGCGTGCACCAGGGCCCGGGCGGGAAGGCAGCAGGGGTGAAGAGCTGGCCTTGTGTTCTCTGTGGTTCAGGAAACAGAAGCTGGAGGGTCCTCAGTCTGACCTGTTTACTCATCAGGAAATTGCAGGGATTCTGATTCACCAACCATCTATTGGAGGTTGGCGCCAGTGCCAGTCCCAGCCCTCGCCACCACCCAGGAAGGTGCTCGTGATTGTCGTCCCCATCTCATGGGTCAGATGATGGAGGGACTTGGGTACAATGACTTGCCTAAGGGCTGTCTGACTGCCGAGGCAGTCGTGGGTCGTGGGTCCAGAATCTACCTCAAAGGACAAAGCAGCGAACAGGGATACATGGGCGAGGGCCTCTGGCCCACCCTGCTCACCATCATGTTAGATCATCTTCAGAAAGTACAGCTCTGCTCTGGCCATGACCCCCCTCTACCACCTTCTGTGGCTCCCACCACAGGAAAGGCAGCCAGTGTCCAGCTCTGTGGCCTAGCCCTCTGCTGCCAACACACTGGACAGCCTGTGACTCCCATGTGCCTCTCACCACAGTGACCTTTGTGCAATGGCCCCCGCTTCCCCTGGGTCCTCCCGGCCTCTTCCAGGAGACCCCCCCGACACACACACACACAGGCTCAAACCTCATCCACTCCTCCCCAAGCTCAAGGCCTTTTTTTTTTTTCTAAGTTTATTTTTAAATATTTTTTAGTTGTAGTTATCACTGGGCCTTTACTTTATTTATTTCTCTGTGGTGCTGAGGAGGGA
Organism: Sciurus vulgaris; assembly: GCF_902686455.1. Classification (NCBI taxonomy): domain Eukaryota; kingdom Metazoa; phylum Chordata; class Mammalia; order Rodentia; family Sciuridae; genus Sciurus; species Sciurus vulgaris. Next base: position 117,747,767 of record NC_136461.1, on the reverse strand, counting down.
ACCCAGGGCCTCACACATACTGGGCAAGCGCTCTGCAACTGAGCCCCAGCCCAGCCCCTCAAGGCCTTCTTGCAGGCTCCGGAGTCACTGTGGGCCTTGCAGTTCGAAGGACACCTGGCGTGTTCTCCCCAACTCTGCCCTGGGACTGGCTCCCAGCGATCTGACACCTCCTCAAACTTCAGCAAAGTCTGGGCACCAGTGTGCCCGGTGGGAATACCCCTGCCAGTCCAGGAGTTCACACTCAAGGCTGGGGACTGAGTGACGGATGGACGTCCCAGCCATGACAGCTGCTCCTCCGCCAGGCTGCAGTCCTCAGTCTCACTCCTGAGCGCTGGCGAGGGGGCTCAGTGGTAGAGCACTGGTCTGGCAGGTGCGAGGCCCGGGTTCCACCCTCAGGAGCACGCGCGCTCGCACGCAGCCTTTTAACTCTCTCCAAACCCTACCCAGGGGCTCATGTTTTCTCCTGGGTCCCATCCTGTGAGCCATGGTAGGTTTTATTGGGTGCTGAGGTTCAAGTCCAGGACCGCACACATGACAGGCACGTGCCCCGCCACTGAGCCACATCCCCATCCCAACCATGATGGGTTTTTTGCTGCTGTCGTTTACTGTGGAACAGGATCAAACTCAGGGGCCCTCTACCACTGTGCTACACCCCCAACCTTTTTTATTTTTTATTGCTAAATTGCCCAGGCTAGCCTCGAATTTGTGATCCTCCTGCCTCAGCCTCCTGAATCACTGGGATTATAAGCAGGTACACGGCACCCAGTTTACCACATGGTTTGTTTCTGGGGGGGCAGCTAATGGGGGATTGAACTCAGGGGCATTTGACCACTGAGACACATCCTCAGTCCTATTTCATGTTTTATTTAGAGACAGTATCTCATTGAGTTGCTTAGGGCCTCGCTTTTGCTGAGGCTGGCTTTGAACTCATGATCTTCCTGCCTCAGCCTCCCCAGCCACTGGGATTACAGACGTGCGCCACCTTGCGTGGCACCACACTGTTTTTATTAAGGTCTGTCTATCCACTGGGCTAGGACTCTCTGGGGACAGTCTTCTTCACCACGGCATCCCCAGCACCCACCAGCACTGACCTGCTGGGTGCCCACATCCAGGCAAGTAGCAACTAAACATTTGTATGAAGAGGCTGGAGAGACACACCCTGAACTGAGTCCAGTAAGCCCAAGCCTTGTATTTTAGCAAATGGAGGAGGGACTGTGGCTTTTTTTCAGCTCACCAGACAACAGAACAGGGCCCACAAGACAGTGAGGTGTGCTAGACTCAGTGACACGTGCCTGTAATCCCAGCGATTAGGGAGGTTGAAGCAGGAGGATCACAAACTTGAAGCCAGCCAGGGCAACTTAGTGAGGCCCTAAGCAACTTAGTGAGACTCTGTCTCAAAATTCAGAAAAACTAAAAAGGTCTGGGGAGGTGGCTCGGGGGTAAAGCACCCCTGGGTTCAATCCCTGGTTCCAAAAAAGACAGGGAGGGATATTGCGGGTGAGAAGATGAAAGGTGGAATTCAGAAAGAATTCCCAACAGTGTTAGACAAAGGGACGCTCCAGACCTGCCCTCCTGACCTCTGGCAGGCGTTCCTCAGGGCTGGCCTCCAAGTTCCTATGGGATGAGTGTGCAGCGGTACCGCAGGCACTGAGTCACCTGGAGGGTAGGGGGTGTGGCAGGGGCCCAAACCCTCACCCTTCCCCTCCAGGCCCCAGAACCACGTCTCCTCACTGTTCACTCCACTAGACCCCAGATGCCGCTGCACAGGGCGGGGTGGGTGACGGAAGCAGGGGCCAGAGTCCCAGCACAGGTGATCTCTCAGGCCTTCCGCCTTGCCACGTGCAGGTGCTGGAACCCTAAGTGCCACCTGGGGCTAGCTGCTTTCTTTTACTTTTCTTGCTGATGCTATAAAGCAGAGGCAATTATGCCTCTCACTTTAGAGATAAATAACCCAAAGGTGGCGCTCAACTGCGATCCCAGCCACTCTCAAGTTGAGGGCCAGCCTCCGCCACACAGTGAGACCCTGTAGCTCAGTGGCAGAGTGCCCCTAGGTTCTATTCCCCAGAAGAAAAGAAAAAGAAAGGAAGTAATCAGTCAATCAATCCAGGAAAGAAAGCCGGGAGAGGGGTCCCAGAAAGGTTAAGTAATTTGCCCAAAGTCCCACAGCCAACCCGTAGTGGAGCAGGGATTTAAAGCAGTTTATCATGCTTCAAACCCTGGCTTTGCTTCTTTCTGCCCCCACGGTTTCTCTTTAGTCTCTGACCTTTTTGTTCTACCTCTACAACTCTGCTGCATTTGTCTAAGCCCTGCGGGTCTTGATCCCCTGAGTCGGTGCTCCCTCTGCCTGTGTGTTTCGGCCTCTGTTTGGATATTCATGTCTCCATCTCTGTCTTCTCTCTCTCCTTCTCTGCCTCCTTCCCTTTCCTGCTGGCCTCTGCCCCATGGGTTAGGTGCCAGGAGCCACCACCTTCCTCAGAGCAGAGGCTGGGAGGTCTTGGAGGCCCTGCCTGGCCCCAGCCCCCTGCCTGGCGGGTGTGTGCTATGGTGGGAGGCAGTGAGCTCTCTCTCTCCAGGTTCCCCGCTGGTGGATGGGCTGCCTGGGGAGCAAGTTTCCTCTTCTGGGGAAGTCTGATAGGGAATGTGGGGTGGAGTGGGGAAACAGATGCCAACCCTCCAGCTTCAGCTCCCAGTGGAGAGAAAAGGGAAGGCAAGTCTGTCTGACCCAGCCGCAGGGAGATATGGCCGCCGGGCTGTGGAAAGCCTCCAAAGCAGGAGAGCAGAAGCAGGGGAGGGACTGGAGAGGCAGGAGGACCGCCAGCACCCTGGCTCACATGCGTGCATGCACGGGTGCTGTTCCAGAGGGTCCGGTGGGGCGGGGTTCACAGAACAGCCTCCTGACCCCCAAAGCCCAGCTTAGTCCAGGGTTAAGAGTTGACCCCTCGTCCAGTCCTTCCTAGAGGAGCTGAGGCCTGGCTGAGCCTGGGAACCTCAGTCCAGCACAAGCTGTTCCCATCCCAGGGGACCAAGGTCACAGTTCAGCCCGGGAGAGGCCATTCCTAAAAGAACGGAGTCTAGAGTGCATAACTGGAAGTTAGAAATAGGGTGGGCAGTGAGAGACAGCTCCATTGGGTCCTGGGCCCCTGGGGACCACTCCACCTGCTCACCACCCCTGGCTGCCAGCTCTGCCCCAGATCATCCTCCAGGAAGCCTTCTGAGGCTCCAGATGCCTGCCATGGAGAGCGACTTCCTAGTCCTCACGGATGGCAAAGAGGTGTCAGGGATCTGCAAACATGGTCCCTGTCCTGCACCCCCCCCACCCCCCAGGCATTTCTCCCTGGTGGGAGTGAGACAGCACTGATAATAAACGGTGAACAGGTCAGACCTGGCCCCAGCTCCTCCAGAGGCTGAAGACAGGAGGATCACAAGTTCAAGACCACCCTGGGTAACTTAGCAAGACCCAGACTCAAAATAAAAAAATAAAATGAGGGGCTGGGGATACAGTTCATTTGGTAGAGTGCCTGCCTTGCATGCACAAGGCCCAGCAACACAAAATAAAAATTAAAAAAGTAAAAAAGACTGAGAATATGGCTCAGAAGTAGAGCATCTCTGGGTTCAATCCCCAATGCCAAGAGGAGGAGGAGGAGACCAGAGACTACTCAGTATTTATTTATGGCTACACTGGGGATTGGAACCAGGGGAGCCCCCACCACTGACCTACATCCCCAGACCTTTTTATATTTTGTTTTGGGACAGGGTCTCACTAAGTTGCCCAGGCTGGCCTCAAACTTGTGATCCTCCTGCCTCAGCCTCGGCCTCCCCAGTCGCTGGGATTACAGGTGTGCACACCACACAGGGCTAGCAGTCTGTTCTAAGCGGGAGACGTTTTTGTTCATCTAAACCTCAAAACAACCCGGTGAGGTCGGCGCTATGCTGTTATCCCTCTTTAGAAACGAGCAACAGAGGCAGAGTCCAGATTCCAGTTTAGGTGGCCTTGACTCCAATGTCGGTCGGTACTCTTGGGGCTGCACTACTCTTGAGCAAAGAGAGGACCTGCTACCCCCAGGGGAGACTGTCCCTGGTCTGGTCAAGTCGCCTTACCAGCAGTCTCAATCGCACGTCTTTCCACAGCGTTTCCTTAGAGTGGAAACCCCCCAATCGCCTCCCTGTGACCCCTCTCCACTGCCTCCACCTTCGTTTCTCCGTCTGACCGGCTCTTCCCCACTTTCTGCTCAAGGGTCTCGGACTCCAGTCTGGGAGGGGGCCTCGGGGCCCGCATGCCCTTTCCCCGGGGCAGGGTGATCGCGGTGGCCATCCGGTCTCCCCCGCCCGTCACTCACCTGCCTCAGGGACCCAGAGTGTCTGCGGTCCTGGTCGGCGGGGAGGAGGACTGAGCGCTGGAGGGCTGGCGAGGGTCCCGGCCCCGAGCCCCAGCCTACTGCGGGAGTGGCTGGGAGGCCGCGCGTCGCAGCGCGGGGAGGGGCGCTGGGGGCGGGGGGCAGGAAGGGGGTGGGAACTCGGGCCCGCGCCAAGGCAGGAAGTTTTGACAAGGAAACCGGGAGCCGGGGGAGGGGAGATCCAGAGCGCCCGGGAGGGAAAACTGTTGGGGGTGGGATCACAGAGGCAGCCCAGGCCGGGAGCAGAGAGCGCACGAGGAGGCGAGGGAAGGACCCCTGCGCGAGTCCCCCTCTCGGCCGTCCACTGGCTGTGCCGCTTGGGTCACTTAACGTCTCGTGCCTCAGTTTTCCTATCTGCAAAGTGGGATTATGGAAAGAGTCAATGAAATGGTACGTGCCCGGCACCTTCCAGTGCTGCCCAACCACCGTGATCTTTTGAAAGCCCCACCTCGGGACCGATCGCTGCTTCTGTGTCTGGAGGAGGCCCTCCTCTCCTGCCGCCTGGCCTTAAATCGCTTGGCGCGAGGGTGTGAGCCTGGGAAGCAGTCTCCCGCGCAGTCCCCGCCTCTGCCTGCACCCTCTGTCCCGCCTCCGCAGCGCTTCTATCCACCGCCCCGAGGCAGCTTCTGGGCTGCCCGAGCCCCCGGGCGCCACCTCGCGGCCAGCGGCCTCTGGGCGTCCCCCACAACCCGCAGGGTCTGTGACTGCACAGCTAATGTTGGTCCCGCATTGGCCCTCCAGGGTTCGCTCATTGAACTTGAGATCAGCCCCGTCACATGCCCATTGACACACGATGAAACGGAGGTCGGGTGGAGTTCAGGGCACTAGTAACTGGCAGAAGCAAGATTTGAACTGAGGTCTGTATTCCGTCTGAACACAGGGCTACCCCTTCCAACCATGGCACAACACAGGCTGTCACAGAAAAACCTACCACCGTTCCAAGACCCAAACCGGAACATCCCTTCTGGGAGACTTTTAAATCAGTCTGGGGAATGGGGGTGTAGCTCAGTGGTAAAGCGTTTGCCTAGCATACGGGAGGCCGGGGCTTCCATCCCCAGCTCTACAAAAAATAAATACACCTTATTGTGGTATAATATAAATGATAAAAATGAACCCACTTAACCAGGCACGGTGGCCCATGGCTTTAATCCCAGTTATAATCCCAGCTACTCGAGAGGCTGAGGCAGATGGATCACAAGTTCAAGAACAATGTGGGAAACTTAGTGATACTGTCTCAGGAAAAAAAAAAAAAAAAGACTGGGGATATGATTCAGGAAAAGAGAGCCCCTGCGTTCAAGGTTCAATTCCCAGTAACACACACACACACACACACACACACACACACATACACAAATGTACCCAGTTATGGGGCGTTTTAAAGATTTTTTTCTCATTTTGTTAAAATGTACATAATATAAAGTTCGTCATTTTAACCATTTTTTTTTTCCATCAAAAATAATTTACTTACTTTTGATCACAAAACAGAGGGAAGAGCAGGGGCAATGCTGTACCCCTTGGTCACATCTTCCAGTCTTTGCACCTCTAAACCTTGGCCCACTTCAGCAGCTGTGTTCTCCCATTCTGTCAGCTACAGAGTATAGGAGGCCACGTGGGAAGGATGGATGCCCCTTAGTGTTCCAGCTCATTTTTTCTTTTGAATACTGCAAGTAACTGGTGGTTCTATCAATTACCTAAAATTCATGAATGAGCAGGTCATAAGTTCAACTCTTAGAAACCTCACAGAAAGACCTTCTGAAAAAGGAGCAGAGACTAAAGCTGGGCCCTTCTCTGCCTCAGCTTTCTGGGTCCCAGGCTGCCTGTGGTACCTGGAGAGCTGTCCTGGGTCCCCCATATCCTAGGTGGTGATGGAGGAAGGGCAGGCCAGGCCAAACATGAGGCATAAGACAGTCTTTATTGGGCTCAGACCAGGAGTCCATGTGTCCTGAGGACCTCCGTGAACTTGTTAATTTTCTTCTCCACATTCTTTTCTGCCTGTTTCCGTAGCCTCATAAGCTGTTTCTTCTTCCGGTAATGGATCGTGGCCTTCTCCTTCCTTTTCTCCTCCAGGGTGGCTGCCACTGCCTGGTACTTCCAGCCAACCTCATGAGCCAGGCGCCCCAGGTAGGCAAACTTTCTTGTAGGCTCCAGCCGCACAACCTTGAGAGCAGCAGGAACCACCATCCGCTTTTTCTTGTCGTAGGGCGGAGGAATCCCATCAAACACCTTGAGGCGGTCCAGGGCAGCCTGGCCTCGCTTCGTCTTGTGGGGCAGCATGCCTCGCACAGCCCACCAGAAGATGCCACTAGGGGCCCGGAAGTGGTATGGGCCCCGGGATGGGTTGGTATTCATTCGCTTGCGGAGGAAGGCCAGGTACTTCAACTTGTTTCTGTAGAAATTTCCAGAAATGTTGATGCCCTCACAGCGCACAACCACCACCTTGCGGCCCAGCAATACCTGTTTAGCCACAATGGCTGCCAGTCGGCCCAGGAGATGGCCTCGTCCATCCAGCACCAGGACCTGCCCCTCCGCCATCTTCAGCAGCCGCCTGGGAAAGAAGCCATTTTAACCATTTTTAAGTATACAGTTCAGTGTCATTGAGTATGGTGCATTGTGTGCGAGAATCCATTTCCAGAACAATTTTATCATCTGAAACTGAAGCTCTGCTCATTAAGCACTGCCTTACAATTCTCCCCTTCCCCTTGCCCCTGGCCACCACTCCAATACTTTCTGTCTCTGAATTTGACTACTCTGGTAGCTCCAATATGTGAAGTCATGTAGTATTTGTCCTTTTGCATCATATCACTTAGCATAAAAGAAAATGAGTTTTGGCCAATATGTTCATGTGTGTAAGCACCATCCCAATAAGAGCATTTAAAACAATTTCCACCTCCCCCAAAAGTTCACTTGTTCCCCTTTTGTGCATCATATCCCCAAACTCCACTCTCACCCGGCCCCCTGTGAAATCTCTGATCTGCTTTCTGTCAGTTCAGAAGTGTTAGTTCTGGGATTTCCACATAAATGGAATCATACAATGTGTGCTCACTTATGTCTGCCTTCTTTCACTTACCAGAAAGTATTCAAGAGCTCATTGATCTTTTTTTTTTTTCCCCTTCAGTACTGGTGAGATGGAATCTGGGGGTGCTGTACCACTAAACTATACCCCCAGCCCTTTTTATTCATTTATTTTTAATTTTTTGATTTAATGTACACAAATGGGGTACAACTTTCATTTCTCTGGTTGTACACGAAGCAGAGCCACACCGTTTTTATAATCATCCATGTACATAGGGTAATGATGTTTGTCTCATTCTATTATCTTTCCTTCCCCCGCCCCTTTTTATTTATTTTTTATTTTGAGGCAGGGTCTCACTAAATTGCTGAGACTGGCCTCGAACTCAGCCTCCTGCTGAGCCTCCCAAATTGCTAGGGTTACAGGCGTGTGTAGCTCATTGTTCTTTATCATGAGCAGTAATCTATTATGTGGATTTTTTTTTTTTTTTTTTTTTTTTTTTTGGGGTGCTGGGGATCGAACTCAGGGGCCTTGTGCTTACAAGGCAAGCACTCTACCGACTGAGCTATCTCCCCAGCGTGGATATATCTTTATCTTTACCCCAGTTTACAGCACTGGGTCTTTTCTAGTTTGGGACTACAATGAACATTCGCATACAAGTCTTGTGTGGACACGTGTTTACATTTATCTTGGAAGCTGCTCAGGAATGAGATTGCTGGGTCATAACAGTTATGAATTTTTTATGTATTCTAGTTTCAAGTCCTTCGTCTATAATATGCATTGAGAATTTTTTTTCTGGGAAATTTCCACCTGAGAGACAAGCACAGTTGTTTCGTTGTTGCTTAAAGGAGTGGAAGGTGTGTGGGGGCCGAGGACAGCTTGGGACCGTTCGGTACTGGTGATTTGGGGAAGAAAAGGAAGACCAGTTCAAGGTTGCTTTCGGAGACTTCCGTGTTACCAAGAGTCTCCAGCAGGGGGCAGCAGAAACCAGCGCACAACTCAAAGGCCGGAGGCCAAAGACCATAGAATTGCTGCATGTTGGGGCCTGAAAGTCGCCTGATCCAGCCCTGAGGAGCAAATGGGGAGACTGAGGCCCAGAGAAGAAGAGGAACGAGCACCTTTCCCTTTCTTCACCTGGCTCCATATTCTCATCCTTCAGCTCAACTGCCCTTTTTCTTAGAGACTTGCCTCCCAGTTCAGTTTATGCCAGGTTAATACTTATCCCCCACCCCCACCCCCACGCCAGGCTCGGGAGTTCAAGGACTGGGACCTGGCAGCAGGCATCTTTGTGCTCCCAAGACCTGACAAATTAAGTGCTCAAGAAACATTAGAGAGAACCAGGGCCAACCGGTGGACCCCAGCCCCGCCTCCAAAGCTCATCCCTACAGCTAGAAGGATGGAAGTTCCCTAGGGCCCCCAGGAAGGCGTGAGGGGACCTGAGGACCCCACCCTGTTGTGTTTACTTAGTGCCCAGAACACAGAGAAAGTGATGGTGATGATGATATTGCTAGCATTTACCGATTGCTAGGCAATATTCTAAAATCGTTCCTTTTGGGGGGATTGAACCCAGGGATCTCTCTAAGGAAGCTTCATCTCTAGTCCTTTTTTTTTTTTTTTTTTTTTTTTAGACCTTGAGACCGGGTCTTTTAAATTGCCAGGGCTGGCCTGGAACTTATGATCCTCCTGTCTCCACTCCAACTAGCTGAGATTATAGGCATGTGCCACTATGCCCAACTTCTAAGAACTTTACATTTAGTAACTTACTTAGGCGGTGATTCAAAGTTTCCTCCCCTGGGGCTGGGGTTGTGACTCAGTGGTACAGCACTCGCCCAGCCCTAGCCGATGTGAGGCACTGGGCTCGATCCTCAGCACCACATAAAGTAAATAAAATAAAGGCATCATGTCCATCTACAACTAATAAAATTAAAAAAAAAAAAAGAAAAAGAAATTCCCTGCCCTGAAGTAACTCACATGCTGATTTGAGAAAAAGTCAATTATTCATCTGTTCATTGACTGAAGATTTATTGAGTACGTACTATGTTTAGGATTTGGAGCTACAGCTGTGAGGGGGGAAAAAAAAGATAAGATTTCTGTCTAGGACTTGTGGTGTAGCTCCGGGGTTGAGCATTTCCTTGGCGTGTGTGATGCCCTGGGTCCAATCTCCTACGTTGTTTTGTTTTAATGAAACATATTCTAGTGGTGTGATAGTGAAAGGATGACAAAGAAGCTAAATCAGTGAAACTGTGATATATTAGATGATAAAAAGTCCTATCACCAAAAATAGAGAAAAATAACCCAGCCCAGTAGCACATGCCTCCCAGCAACTTGGGAGGCAGAGGCAGGAGCATTTCAAGTTTGAGGCCAGCCTCAGTGACCTAGTGAGACCCTCAAAGTAAAAAATAAAAAGAACTGCGGATGTGGCTCAGTGGTAAATCACCCCTGGGTTCAATCCCCCATTCCAAACAGAAAGAGAGAGAGAAATGAAAAGGGATAGTGAGTACCAGGGGTGCGGTTTTTGGAAAAACGGTTACAGAAATTCTCACTGAAAAGGTAGCCTACAGGTGAAAACCTAAAGGAGAGGAGGGAGGGAGACATGAGGAGTTCTGGGGGAAAAGCATCCCAGGCAGGTGGAACAGCAAATACAACAGCATGTGCCATGTTCAAATAATAGCAAAAAAATGTTCTAAGGAGAGTGAAACTGAGTGGTAAGGAGGAGCCTGGCGGCAGACATTGAAGACAGAAGCGTAATGGGGTGGAGTCCTGCAAGGCCCCTAAGACCCTCGTAAGGCTGTTGGATTTTGCTGTGTGAGATGTGAGAGAGGGAGCCATTGCAGGCGTGGGAGAAGAGCAGGGACGTACTCCAACTCAGGCTTTAAAAGAATCACTGTTGTATTGAGAATAGGCTGTCAGGGGTGAGGACCGACTAATGCAGAGAAGTGGCGCTGGACTAGGGAAGGCTTAGAGGAGAGGGGGACCGAACACTCAGCAAGGACTAACAGGGCACGCTAGGGGCAGGGAGGAGTGCCCCAGCCCTCCAGGTCAGGAAGGTTTCTCCTAGGAATCCGGGAGGCAGCCATCTTGAGGGAATCCATAGAACATCATGGCTCCTGGGCAGGGGGTCCCCATCCTGCTTGGGGAGGGCAGCCAGGAGCTAAGAGGTGTTCTCACTGTCGCCTGCATACACAGCTCTGCTCAGCAGGTTGAATGTCATGCATGGCCAGCACGCCACTCTTTATGTCCCCGGAGCCCCCATGGCCCCTGCAGAGAGGACCCAGCCAGAACACACACAGGGATGAGTGGCCTCTGCCCCACGCATCACACAGTGGGTGGCAGGCTGGGGTGGGGCCTGCAAGGAGTGGGGCGGTCCTCTTCGGAAAGCTCCCTGCAGACAACATTCTTGTTCTCTGGTCCTTTCCAACCAGGCTCCTTGTCATAATGCTTGGAGTGATGCTGATGATGATGGTGAGGTTGGCACATCTGATTCCCTCCCTCGCCCTCCTAGGTCCCAGAAATACAAGCCAGGACCCCCAGCTGCCGACTTTCCAGCTTGCCCCGCTACCAGCCACCCTTTTGGGCTCCCGCATCCCTGCCCCTGGGTGGTCCCTGGTCTGGGTCTGCCCACAGGGCCTCCAGCCCACCTCTGTCCCCAGCTCTGCCTCCGCCTGCCCGCCAGCCTGCCTGGCACTCAGACTCCCGGCCTCGGCCCTCCGCCCTAGCTCCAATCACAGTCCAACCCAGACCCCCCCACACACGCCTGTGAATAATTGGGGCTGATTTAGGGGCTGTCAGGGGAGGGGGCTAATGGAGTTCGTGGGGGGCCGCCCTGGTGATGAGGGGAAGGTTGAGAGGCAATTAGCTGGGCCCACAGCCCAGGAGTCACCTAATGTGCTCGCCCGCAGGAAGGGGCTTGCAGGGAGGGGGTGGCCTGCCCCACCCCCACATCCACGGCTGAACTTGGACTTGAGGAGGATCTGCCCTTCCCCCCAGCTCGAAGGTGACACAGCAGGAGAGACATCCAGAAAAATTGGGGCAGGGGCAGGAGGGGTGTTTGGGGAGGAGCAGTATGGAGAAGAAGTTAGGTGTTCCTGGTCCCCATGTCCCGCACCCTCTCTCTCTCTCTCTCTCTCTCTCTCTCTCTCTCTCTCTCTCTCTCTCACACACACACACACACAGTGCCCAGCTGAATCCTATCCCTCGCTGGGGACCCACTCCTGATTAATACCAACATTAGCCCTGAACACTCGCCCCTCCTGGCCTCCCTGTCATTAATTACCTCCTCTCCCGGTCCAGCACAGGGGAAGCCAGCTCCTCTGGGGCAAAAGAACCAGCGCCCCTGACCCTTGCCCAAAGGAGCCACTGCGGCCCCCTCCTCCCTGCTCCGGAAGAGAAGGGGAGGAAGAGAGGAACTGGAAGAAGGAAGGAAGGAAACGAGGCGGATGGAGGGAGGAAAATTGCCTTCCACCTGGCCATCCCCACACCCAGGCCCCTGCTGCTCTGCCTCTGCTCTCTGAGGCTGTCACCCCTCTTCTTCTATAGTCTGAGCTCCATCCCCACCTCTGGAGGTGGCCAACCTGGAGCCGGGAACCTCTAGCTCTAGACACCCACAGGGGTCCTGTCTGAAGAAGGTGGACAGCTAGATTCATGAGCCCCTTCCCAGGCCTCCATCCCTTCCGCTTTCAGGTTGGGGACAGGGATGTGCACAGACCCAGACACAGAGACAAGACTAGATAGACCTCCTCATGGGGTCACACGGAGTGCCACACTCAACACAGAACCAGGCTCACTGGACCAAAGTCACCCTACCCCACACACACACTCACACACAATCCAGAACATTCCATTCAAAGGGGCAAAGAAGTGTCACAGAAGATCCAAGTGTCAGAGGAGCAGGCTCTGCCTGCATGATGGGAAGTTGGGGCTGGTGGATGAGTGGAGCCTCTGGGGTAGGGATCCCTCCTCTTCCCCCTTGGGCTGCCATCTTGAATCTCTCTAGCTGGGTTGTGGTATCTATTTCCTTCCTTATCTTTCTCTCCTTAAAGCCAAGTGCAATGAACCAAAACCCAACCAACTGTAGTCTACCTTGCCTGGTGCACCGAGCCCTGACTCCACTCTCAGTTCCTCCCATCCTTCTACCCCTCCAGAGTCCTTGCCCCCAAATTATCTCTACATGTCTTCCTTTGAGCAGACCTGGCTAGCTCAGCTCTCACTCCAGGATATGGGGTGGGGGGTCAGTTCTGTGAGATTTTTCTGTGTCCCTCCCAACACCCCAGTGTGCCCCATTATAAGACCAAGTGAGCCTGGAGACCTGACAATCAATATCCCTCAAAGATGAAGATGCTAATAACTTTATCCCCTCTTGTCCTCCAACTCTCGCCTACATTAGCCCTGACCACAGGCCCCAGGCAGCTGAGACCTGCAGTGGGCAGGCCTGGAGCTGAGTAACCCCTTCAGATCCAGGTGGGAAATATGAGGCTAGACTGCAGGAAGGACTTCCTGGCACTCCAGAAAGGGAAGCCACGGGAATAAGGGATGGAAAATCTTAGGAGTATATTTCCCATCCCCAGATCAGTACTACTGGAGACCTTTAGGGTCTTTGATGATTGTGACCCAGAAGCATCCTGCAGGGTGCCTGCCTAATCTCTGATGGCTGCCCTCAGAGGAGATGAGCCGGAAGGGAAATTCCCGGTCAGAAAAATCAGCGAGTCAGGACTGGAGTTAAGAGGGACGGTGGGGTGGGGTGGGGTGTTTCTGGTCCTGCCCTCCCTGTAGCACCCCCAGTTTCTTCCTCCACTGGGATCTCGTGGGGCAGCTCAGAGATCCCAAGTCCACAGCCACCTCCTCATCTCTCCTCACACCACTGTCTGAAGCAGCTGCAGCTCAAGGGGCGACTGGGCTCGGTGAGAGCTTCCTTTCTCAAGCACTGTTCCCGCCCAGACACACAACTGTCAAACCCCAAGCAACAGGGCCTGCGGCAGGATGGCCAGACGGAGCGAGCGGGGAACACTGACACAGCACCTGCTGCCGGCCAGGCCCCAGGAAGAGCTTTGCACAGGGGACCCGTTTGGGCCTCAGAACAACCCAAGAGTTGAGTGCTATTGTTACTCCCATTTTGCAGTGGAAGACACTAAGGTACAGAAGGCTGAGTGCCTTGTCCAGTGCCCAACACCTACTCAGTGGCAGAACCAGGCTCCAGACTCTAGAAGCATAACCACCAGGAACACAGCCCTGTAAGGACAGCAAGGGGTTCCATTTAGAGGCAGGTGGGCTTCAACGTCTCATTCCAGGGGCTGGATTTGAGCTAAGGCTCAGAGAAAAGTCGATCACACCCTGCAGATCTGTTTCTGCAGATCCAGGGCCCTGCGCTTCTGCCTCTTGGGCCCTGGGCCTGAGGGCTGTGTCTTTTACATGTGGGTTTGGGGTCTGCGCACTGCTTTGGGTTGCCCTGCTCTGTCCCTCCTTCCTCTTCCTTCTTCTTCTTTTTTATTTTTTGCAGTACTGTGGATTGAACCCAGGAGAACTCTACCACTGAGCCACATTCCTAACCCTTCTTGTTTTTTATTTTGAGACAGGGTCTCACTAGGTTGCTGAGCCTGACCTGGAACTTGCAATCCTCCTGCCTTAGCCTCCCAAGTACCTGGGACTATAGGTGTAATCACCATGCCCAGCTCCCCTCCTTTCTTCTACGTGGGTCCTCCTACAGTTTCAGCCCTGTCTGGTCTGTCTCTCCTGGTTCAGGACCTCTCTCCTCTCTACCACCTCCAAAGTCATTGCCACCCAAACTCTATACTGGAGCCTGTTCAGAGATTGGGTGGAGTAGGGGACAGAGAGACAATCTGGGACAATGCTTGGAGCAATGGAGTCCCCTCACTCCCCCACTTCCACCCTCCAGAGGATGCCCAGATTGCCTGGCAGATCAGCCTGGAAGTAAGCTGAAAGAGAGGACCCCCAGGTCCTGGATCCTCCAGAGAATGCCCGCATTCCTGTCCCCACTGGGCAGCCTGTTTAAGCCCACTTCAGGATTTTGGCCAGACAGGCTCTCTCAAAATTGTACTTAAATAACCCAGGGCCTATGCCGTCCAGAATTCTCTAGGAACTCTCTTCAGCCTGAGGGTCCAAGGAGGCCAGCGTGGCATCTCCCCCAGGCTGCCCCTGGCCCTGCCTGCCCCATTCCTGGAAGCTGAGCAGAAGCCCTCCTGTCAGAGGAAAGGAGGCAGAGGCTGGTTCGGAGACTAGAGGTCGGGAGGGCTGGGACACTGTGTTCTTTAAAGATCCTGTCCCAGTTCTGGGAGCTTACTGGTTTCTGCACCACTGATTCTTCTCTCTGCAGTGTGAGCTGGCAGAGGCTGGCGCAGAGAGGGGCCTCTTCCTCGGTGCCCAGTGCTCCACTTTCTGAGCCTGTTTTCCCACCAAGACAGCCCTCTCTGAGAAGGGTGGTGGGAGGGGGCCTCGCCAGGTCTGGGGACCCAGATGTCCAATCCCTACAGCCTTAGGTTGCTGTCCTGGTCCCAGCCCCACAAGGGGTCCTCAGGGCCCCTGTTTCATCGATCCCCCTCCAACCATCCATCTCAGCTGGCGCTCAGTCCCTGGGGAAGGTGTGGGGGCAGCTAATGGACTTGGCACAGCCAGGAGGTAATTAACAGGGAGGGGGCAGGGGCCACAGGGGGCTGGGGGCACCGTTAATGACAATGGAATCCAACAGCCGTGGGGAGGGGTGGCGTGTGTGTGCGCGCGCGCATGAGTGTCTGGGCTGCGTGTGGTAGGCCAGGGTGCCTGTCAGTGGGCGCACCTATGTGCTCCTCGGTAAAGGGGGGAGAGTGGGGGGCTTTCAGGCCACAGGCTGACGATGCGAGGGCAGATCCCTCCCAGCCCGCAGCACAGGGGCCCTGGGTCCTAGTTGATTGGCATGAAGCTTTAGCCCCTGTTTCTGGATGGATGAAAGCTCTGCAGCTCCCGCTCCCAACCTCCCCGGGAATTTTCCCAGAACCCCTCACTCACCTGCTCAGCTCTTTGAGCAATGCCTGTGGCTGCGGCTCAAGAGTCTCTGACACCTCACTGCTCTTGACCTTAGAAATGCCCCATATGCCCTGGCAGGTCCCTTCTGCTACCTGAACTTCCACCTCTGCTTCAGTGTTGACCCCATCCTGCTCAGTGTGGAGCAGCCTCAGCACCCCTCCTGTGACTCTGTACGGCACTACCCTGGCCCTCGGCTCTCTTCCTGTGTCAGTCCGTCTCTTCGCGTGTGTCTCTCTTTCCTTCCCTCTCGCCCTGTCTCTGCTAGCCTGTCTCTGTCTTTACATGCACTCCTGCCGTCTCTCCTCGGGCTCCCTATTTGTGGGTCCTGCCCCTGTCTCTGCACAGTCTCTCTTTGCCTTTGTCCCTGGGCTCACCTGTTGGATCTGATCCCCCAACCTCTTCCCTCACTCCCTCGCCACGTTCCCACGCCATCTCTCACAGAGGAGAAGAGAGTTGCTTGTGAACTTGGCCCTTAGGGACCAGGACAGGATAACCGCCTCTATCAATCAGCCTCTGCCCTGGGTCAGACTTCCATTAGCAGTAACCAGCCTGGACAGGAGGCAGACACACTACTGGGCTAGGCCTAGAGGTGATAAGACCCAGATTGAATCACGGGGGACATGAGACAGTCACCATTAGCCCTGAGGAGCTGTGGGAGCATGCATTATTGCAGTGGTCAGCAGGTGACTGGAAGTGATGAGTCTGGGAGTGGGAATCTGCCTCTTCCTGGCTCAGTGCGAGCTTTCGGGGTGGGAAAAATGGAGGCAGAGCTCAGTCCCCTGACACAGTGGGCTAGGGAACTTAGTGAGCCAGAAGCCTGGGGTCACTCAGAGAAGGTTACTGGTGTTCCAGGAGTGAGAGGAAGGGAGAGCCCACCTATTCCCTTGGGCAGAATGGAACAGGGGAAGAAACGGGAGGCGGGGGCCCTGCTGGTCCACCAGGCCTCCACATGCGTGCAAACACATGTACACCATCTCTCTTCCATTTGTTTGACTCTGTGCTGGGCTGCAACAGCACAAGGAAAACTCGCCCCACCACTGCGTCCCGCCTGTCCACCAGGACTTCTGACTTCCATCCCTCCCATTGCGCCCGGGGCCTTGGGAATGTGAAGTAGCCGATGACAGTCAGGGTCTGCAGGTCTGGGGGCATTGACCTGAGGTTGCCTCACCACCAGGTGAACCAGGTGACCTCAACCATGAGGCAGGGCAAGCAGCTGAGGGGACTAGAGTAAGGGAAGATCCCAGAGCCAAACCCCTACCTGAGGCCCAGTGCCCCTCTCCCAGAGCGACGTCATCCCAAGAATCGGCAAGAGACACGGCCAAGGGATAATAAATATAATTGCTGTGACGGAACCTTGCCTAGGGAAGCAGGAGGCCTCTGTTCCCAGCCCCGCCTGGCCCCTCCCGCATGCTGAGGGTTAGTTAGATGCTTGGAGATCGCCCGGGGGCTGCTAGAGGCTAAGGGGGTGGCGCCCCGCCCCCAGCCCCTGGAGCTGCCCCTAGCCCAGGACGTCCAGGTAGACGGGAGGCGCCTGGGCCAGGGCTTGCAGCCGGGCGTGCACATCCTTGATGCTGTGGCGGTGCTGCGGCTCCCGCTGCCAGCAGCCACGCATGATGGCATAGACCTCTGGGGGGCAGGCGCGCGGCCGCTCCAACTCCCGGCCCTGCGTGATGCACTCGATCGCCTGGAGCCACCAGAGAGACAGAGAAGAGGACAGGCGAGGTGGGGGCAGGGGCGCAAGAGCAGCCCTGCCCCACTGAGGCTGCCACGCACACCATCCACGTCCGCGCCCCTCGGCTCCTGATGCGCTAAAGGTACACAGTGAACCCCAAAATTCCTGTTCGGACACTGAGAAGTGGGGCTCTGGGAAGCCTGGGTAAGACTGCTCCCAGAAGGCTGGAATCAGACCTGAAGAAGACTTGCCAGGTGGGCTGAGGAAGGAGAGGGACTGAAGTATTTGACAAGTTCACCAGCTTAATGTTGGAGGTTGGTAGGAGGAGGGGAAGGGTCCCCTGGCTCTCAGCCCCAGAGAGGAAAAAAAGAAAATCAAGCACAATTGCAGTTAAAGTCCTTAAAAGAGGCTACATTTGAAAGCAAAAGGCAACCCTCACTTCCTTCTCCATTCTGTGGGTAACACTGCATGGAGAACCTAGGTTCTCTGAAAAAAAAAAAAAAACTGCAGCAAGAGAGGTCAAAGTTAGACTCCAGGAAGGACTGCTAGAACAGCTGAGAAATCCAAAGGAGAGATGACAGCAGGGAGATGGGTGGAGAAGGGGCCTGGAGCCTCTTCCCCTCTTTCCCCCTCCTCCCCATTAAAGGACTTGGGTTATGGGCAGCATTAATTCCATTCCTTCTTTCAGTGCTTGAGAAAATTAAAATCTATAACCCTCTCCCCCACCCCACGAGCCTCCAGGGAGCAGACTGCATTAAGAGGAGAAATGGAAACTGACAGCTGTGAGCCAAGGAGGGGGCGGGAGCTGCTCTGGGAGACAGAACACCTGGGGCCTGCTCTGGCTGTGGCTAACCTGGAGGACTGGGGGAGGAGGCAGGACTGTCCTTCTGAGAATCTAACCTCCAGCCTTCCTGCTGTAGGGTCAGGTCCTCTTACCCATGCCTTTCCCTTCCACCCTGTTAATGCCCACTATAAAATTCAGCTAAGGATCTGGGTCCAGGCTCTATTTAGAATGTTTGGAGATTCCTCCAGGAACCAGCCGGACGTGGACTCCGGACGGTAAGAGGAGGAAAGACTAGAAGAGGAAGAGATCTGGGCTGAATGGAGGGAGGAGTACCTGCAGGATGCTGGCAGTGGCAGAGGGGCAGAAGGAGGACCAAGTTCCCTGACGATGGGATTCGAAGGGAAGGGAAGGGAGTGCCGGGGCGGGGGGCGGGGCTGACCTCGGTGTTGGACAGCTGGTACCAGGGCTGTTTGCCGTAGGTGAAGATCTCCCAGAGCACCACCCCGAAGCTCCACACGTCGCTCTCCGTAGTGAACTTGCGGTAGAGGATGCTCTCCGGCGGCATCCAGCGGATGGGCAGCATGGTCCGGCCTCCCACCTGCCGGCGAGCGAGTGCAGCGTTACCTCTAGGGGGCGCCCGCCAGGCCAGCCCGGCCCTGTCCGCCATTGAAGATAAACACATGGGGCGGGGCGGGGTGGCGCACGCCTGTAATCCCAGAGGCTCGGGAGGCTGAAGCTGGAGGGTGGCGAGTTCAAAGGCAGCCTCAGCAACAGCGAGGTGCTAAGCAAGTCAGTGAGACCCTCCTGTCTCTAAATAAAATACAAAAAAGGGCTGGGGATGTGACTCAGTGGTTGAGCGCCCCTGAGTTCAATCCCTGGTACCACCACGCCCCCCCCCCCAAAAAAAAAAAAAAAAAAAAACAAAAAACACGGGGTCTAGGGGCCAAAGCTAAAAGGGAAATTCCAATGGTGCTGGTTCTGATCACCCAGGATAGCGGAAGAGCCAGACCCTCCTCCACTGGGGGCCAAGGAGGTAGGAGGGGATCAAAAATCAGAGGCCAGAGTCTCAGACTCCAATCAGAGGAAGGGGAGGGTGGGTCACCAGGACAGGGTCTTGATGGGCTTTGGGTCCGAGGTGTCAGTTTGGATGCTGCAGGAAGGCTTGGGCACGAAAGACCCTTACTCGGTAATAGTCAGTGCTGTAGATATCCCTGCTCATGCCGAAATCGCCGATCTTGACCACTAATCCCTGACCCACCAGACAGTTGCGTGTGGCCAGGTCCCGGTGCACAAAATGCAAACTGGCCAGGTACACCATCCCTGCAGCCACCTGGCTAGCAATGGCCAGCAGCTGCCCAAGGCCCAGGGGGCCTGGAGCCACATCCTCTCCACCAGCAAGCAGCTTAGCGTCAGGCCCATGGGACCTGTGAAAGAGAGGGGAGAAGGGACCAGTTGGGACAGAATCCTCAGGGAGTCTGGGAATTGGGATTCCCCCAGAGCTGGGTGTGAAGCAGGAGAACATTGGGGGACAGAAATGGAGAAAGGGAAGAACGGGGAAGCAGCTGTTAGGAGGCATTGAAATGGGGGGGGGGGCTGAACAGGTGTACGCACCCCAGGGCTTCTGCCAGAAAGAGCCCCACATCCCCACATCCAGGCCTTCCTCTCAGGAAGCCCCCTTGAGCTCCAGCCCCAGCATCTAGCTGCCCACAGCCCCTACCTCTCTTGCCATGGGCACTTTGGTCTCAGCCCTTGCCAAGCTGAGCTCAATCTCTTTCCCGCAAGTCTGCCCCACCTAATGAAAGGAGCCTCCTTCTCCCAGGCTCTGGGCCTGACACCTGGGAGTCTCCTTGATCCTCCTGCCCTCCGGGTCCAGCTATTTCCATGGGCTTTTCCTTCCTTCTAAAGGTTTCTAGAATGCCATTCACCTCATCCTCTTCCTTAATCCAGGTCAATGATGGTCACTCCTCTCCATCCCCAACATCCCTCTGACACCTTCACCTCAGCGGACTGCCTTGCCAGCAATGCCCTTTCCTACTGGCCACCTATTTTCCTACATTATGAATTCGAGGTATTTTTTAAGCCTCTCCAAAGAACTAAGCACCAGAAACCAGGTCTTGGCAGTGCAGTGTGTGGGTCACTTGATGGGCAGCAGGGGAGGGGAAGAAGTCAGGAATGTTTCCTGGAGAGGACATCTAAACTGACAGCCAAGTCCTGAGGAAGACAAATGGGTAGCCATTCAAAGGAGACCAAGACAGGCAAGGGTGAAGAGACTGGAGGAAGGGCCAGGGAAGCAGGCGAAGGGAACTGGACACATGAAAGCCCAGAGGGGGAAGGAACAGATAGCCCCTCCTAGGGGAGCCCCCAGACCCATCCAGGAGTGTTCAGGAGGCCTCCTCTGGTTCTCCCAGAGTTTCATGCAGCATTTGAAGCTGTTCCCACAGCCTAGGCCCCATTAGGTAGCATTTCCCTGGCCTGCATCCCCTGAGACCAGCGCCATGCCTGCACCTGGTCTAGTGAGCAAGAAACGGACTCATCCTGGGCCTTCTCTGGAGCCTGGCTCCTCTCTGCTACTCCAGCTGCAGCCTTACCTTCTGCACTGGCTGCACCTCCCACTGCTCTGACCTTCCAGTGCCCCCCCAGTCCACAGGGTGAGCTCAGACTCAGCCTCCCCCAGCTGAACTGTGCAGCCTGACTTCATAAATGACCCAGGGTTCCCTGGGGGATGCTTGGGGACCAAATCACAACCATCAGCTGGACAGTCGCCCAGCCCTTTCTCATCTAGAACTGGAACTCTGCATTGTCCTCCGGGCCCCAGTGGGGACAGTGAGGTCAGAGAGAGCCTTGGCAAAGAAGGTTCAAAGAATAGGGGCAGCCGATTACACACCCTGACTTCTGCCTCGCTAATCCTGCCCATCCTCCCAGGGCCCAAGTTCATGGGAGGATTCGACTAAGGGAACATGCAATCATACAGCTAGGAATTAAGAGCAAAGATTCTACTTGGGGTCTCATCCTCCTGGGGCCATTCACTACCTGTATGCCCTTAAGACCTGGGAGTCTCCTTGATCTTCCTGCCCTCCATGTCCAGCTATTTCCATGGGCTTTTCATTCCTTCTAAAGGTTTCCAGAATGCCTCCCTTATCTGTAAAACAGGTACACACACCCTCCACCGCTCGGGTACCTTGGACTAAATCTAGGGGTGTTCTATCACTGAGCTACATCCCAGCCATTTTAATTTGACAGAGTCTCAATAAATTGCCCAGGTGGCCTTAAACTTGCCATCCTTCTTTCTGTCTCAGCCTCCTGAGTTGCTGAGATTAAAAGCATGTGCCACCACACCCAGCTCAGGCACATTGCTTGAAGTGATTAAAATTACCTGCACAAATAAATAAACATATGAGGGTCATTCTGTCTAAAGCCAAATAAATTTTGTGTGACTGTCTTCAAATAAAAATTGCCATACATGTTTAGAGACTATGAAAAATAAATACATATTTATAGTGTTGTACAAAATACATATGTTCAGGACGGGCACAGTGGTACACACCAATAATCCCAGCCACTCCAGCTGCTGGGCCAGGAGGATCACAAGTTCAAGGTCAACCCCAGCAATTTAGCAAGATCCTGTCTCAAACTAAAAAATGAAAAAGGCTGGGGAGCTGGACACAATGTAATCCCAGAGGCTACAGAGGCTGAGACAGGAGGATAGCAAGTTCAAAGCCAGCCTCAGCAACTTAGCAAGGCCCTAAGCAATTTAGCGAGACCCCATCTCAAAAAAAAAAAAAAAAAAAAAAAAATAAAAAGGGCTCAGGGGTTAAATGATTCAATCCCAACAAAAGAAAGTAGGTACATATGTTCAGGCACACAGAACCACAAAAGAATGAACTGTAAAGTACATAACATGGGCCCGGAACATAGAAAGCACCTGATCACTGTTTGTTACTGACTGTGGTCATCTACTCGGCCACCTCCCACAGGCATGGCTTCTACGTGCCAAACACAAACACACATCCTTGCATCCAGCCATCCTTGAGTGTTGCTCGTGCCTTCTGCTAGAGCAAATTCTCTGTCCACTAACACGGTCCTTTGCACAGACCATCCCTACCTCCTCTACCACCTTTTCTCCCTTGCTTCCTCTACCAACTGCTCCTTCCAGATCCTTCCTGGCTTCCTCTTCAGTCCGACAGACAAGCAGGGGCACACTTAAAGTGAAGGGACGACAGGAGCTCAGAGCCAGGGCCTGGGGGCCAGCACCACAGCCAGGTGCTCATACCGGAGGAAGCGGTTGAGGTCCCCGTGCCGCATATACTCAAAGACCATGAGCAGTGGGCGGCCCTCGGTGCAGACGCCGAAGAAGCGCACGATGTGCTGGTGCTGCAGCATGGTCAGCAGCTCGGCCTCGCGCTGGAAGTCCTGCCGAGCGCTCTCGGACACCTCCTTCAATGCCTGCAGTCAGGAGTGGGGACAGCACTGAGGTGGCCCTCATGGCCCTGCCTCCAGAGCAGCCCACCCAACCATCTGTCCTGAGCCATTTCAGACCCAGAAACCTCATCCCAGCCAGAGCACCCTGTCCCGACGGTCCTGTAGGAGGTGGGACCCAGGCCAGCAGTTCCCCATGGCCAGGGCCTCACCTTGACAGCCACCAGCATCTTGTCCTGCTCAGGCAGCAGGTTGTGGCACTCGGCCAGGAAGACCTTGCCAAAGGCACCCTCGCCCAGCTCCCACTTGAGCACGATGTCCCGGCGCTTGATGTGGTGGACACCTAGGAAGGGCTTTCGGGGTCAGGTGGGAGCCCCAGACGTGGGTGGGATGGCAGTGATGGGCAGGACAGCCTGCCCAGCCAAGTGGGTGGACGGGCCTGAAATCCAGCCTTTACTTCTTCACCAACCCCATGCCATCGTGTGGGACAGCATCTGCCCACAGGGTGTGGGCACTGTGGCCCTGGGCTGTGACCGGAAAGCAGGCTGATGCCAACTGCAGCTGGAATAGGAATGGGCGTGGGAAGGTGAAGGCATGGATTGGTCATGCCCGGGGCAGGCAGGGCACTGGCCCAGGGGCTTCTAGACACACATACACATACTCGCCCTTGACCCAGCACGGCCCTTACAGGCATCACTGAAGTATTGTGGATTCTCAATGATGTGACCTTGGAGCCCGGAGCCTTTGCCCTCAGTAGGGGAAAGAGAGCTGCCACCCAATGTCATGAAATGCAGAGACATGGCCAGCCCATCCTCTGGAGCCAGCACAGCAGGGCCTGGAGAAGAGACACTGTTGCATGGAAGGGGTTCCAGCCTAGGCACCCATCCTGGCCCTCTCATAACTTGAGTGCCAGACCACCCCCATCCCATAAATTGCAGGGGGAGGGAAGGAGGGCCAGGGAGCAAGACAGCAGGCGGTGGGGGAAGGGGAAGGGGAGGCACCAGGGCCTCTCTCTCTGTCTGGCTCCTGTCCAGCCCAGGCCTCATGGGTACCAAAGAACTCCCCTGCTGCTCCCCTCACAGAGCCCAGACCTCCCAGACCCACTTAGTGTTTGACTACAATCCAGCCACCAATTAGCAGCTGCTACCTCTGAAACCACCCTGCGCCAGCCAGCGACACACACACACACCGGAGCCCCGCAGCCAGGCCATCCTCTGTGCTTCAAGCACACACGCCCTAAAACTCCACGTGTACACACCCTGCGCCCCGCAACACAGAGTCAGGAAGAGCCAGTAGGAAATAAAGCCAGTAGGACAGACAGACAGACAGACAAAGACAGCCCTCTACAGCTTTCCCACTCACGGTTGATCCCAAACTTGTTTCTCCGTCCGCATTTGTTGAGCACAAGGAGCAGCGCAGAAAGGAAGAGGCAGGCAAAGACGGCCAGGCCGACAGCCACGGAAACCTGGGGGTGGGGTTCATCCAGAGGCTTCTCCGCCACCCTCAGAGCTCCCCATAGCAAACCATTTCTCCATCCTGCCTAGGAGCCCAGAGCCAGGCCCCAAACCTGTTCCGGCTCCTGTGGGACCCTGGCCTGGCTGTGGGAGTCGCTGACAAGAGCTCCCTGCTCTGCCCAGAAACAACATGCAGACAGCCTCTAGCCCAGCCTCCCAACCTCAAGTCCTGCCCAAGCTCCTCCTTCCCATGCTCACCCCAAAAGGCGTCTCATCCTTCTTCTCCACTGGGTCTCTGGAGGTACTGTTAGTGTCTATGGGGACACAGGGCATGAAGGTGGGCCTTGGCACATCTGTGTCTGCTCCGAAGACTACCTGCCCTGGCCCCAACTGGCCTCTCAGGGATCAGGCACCCCCTACCCCAGCCTCAGCTCCAGGGACCAGACACAAGCTGCCTTCCAATCTGGGCTACTCACCCACTGGGGAGAAGGAGACTGTGGCAGGAGGGAGGAGAGAAAGCAGTCAGGTGGAGGAGAACAGCAGTGAGTCCCTGACCCTCTGGACTCATCCCTTCCTGGGACAGGGATGGGAGGGGATAGGGCTGCTGGGCCTCAAGGGAGAAGGTGCACATGGCCCTCTTCCAGCTGGTGCATGCTTCTCTCTCCAGCCAGTCTGAATGGATGGGATAGCTCAGGGGTTCAGAAGTCCTGGCTTGGGGCTAGAAGGCCAGCCCAGAGCTGGACGCCAGCCCCTTTCTGTCCAGGACCAAGCACTCCAACTTCCGGGTCAGGGGTCATAGCAGGAAGGGGGCCAATCCACCCTGGACACCTGGATGCCCACCCCAGATGGAGCCCAGGAGTGGGGGCAGGGTTCAGGGTGGTTCTCACACCAGGGATGGGGTCCTCGGGGTTGAACTCAAAGGGGTTGTCCATGAAGGCAGCCATCACATAGTCGGCGGCCTGGCCATAGGGATTGGTGGCCAGCAGCGTGTAGTTGCCATTATTGACGTGGGTGGGCTGGTTGAGGCGAAGGCAGCCATGCCTCATGGTCTCATTGGCCAAGGCTGGCTCCAGGAACTCAGTGAAGATGAAACTGGTCTCATTGAGCACGGAGCCATTGAAGAGCCAGCGTAGGGAAGGCGCCGGCTGCCCGTCCACGGAGAAAGGGATGCACCAGTGATGTAGTTCCACTGCTGTATCCAGCTGCACACTGGCTGGGACTATGGGCCAGAGAGCAACAGAACAATCAGGGGACAGCTGGAGGGAGGCTTCAAGGACCTGACAAGTTCAAGGGCAATGGGAGAGAGCCAGAGCTCAGATGGGACGCTCAAGAAAACCAGATAAGAAGGTCTTATGATATTTACAAGGAGCAACGGACATTTAGAAGAAAGTTAAATAAATCTGGCAGCAGGCATACAAAATTAAGGATTAAAGAACTTCAGTGGCAGGCCTAAAATAAACAACAGCCCTAGAGAAGCAGCCTGCCAACAGCTTGTGGCAATTTTTTTTTTTTTCCTCTTTTTTGTGTGACTGGGGATTGAATCTAGGGACACTTCACCTCTGAGCTACCTCCCCAGACCTTTTTAAAATTTTTTTTAAATTGTAAGACAGAATCTCAGCAAGTTGCCCAGGTTGGCCTCAAACTTACAATCCTTCTGCCTCAGCCTCCCAAGTAGCTGGGAGGGGGCCACCACGCCCAGCCAAAAATGATTTTGAAAAAAATCAGTATGGGTATGGGAAAGGATGGGGTTGGTGCTGGGGAGATAAAGGGGGGTCTTCAGAAGTGCCGGTAAGGTAAATTAATGTTTAAAGTGTGTGTATTTTATGCACATTTCTGTGTCTTTCACAGTAAAAGAAAAAAGGTGCAGGAGCAGTGGCACATGCCTGTGATCCCAACAGCTTGGAAGGCTGAGTCAGGAAGATCACGAGTTCAAAGCCAGTCTCAGCAATTCAGTGAGACTCTGTCTCCAAATAAAATACTTTAAAAGGGCTGGGATGTGACTCAGTGGTTAAGCACCCCTGGGTTCAATCCCTGGTACCAAAAAAATAAAAAAAAAGTGATATTAAGTAGTAGATTTAAGATGATTTTTTGGCAGATTTAGAGAAAATAGGTAACATGTTTAAAGAGGAACAAGGGTGAGGAAGATCCCTCTTTTAAAACTAGGGTGCAGCCTTCCAGTTTTGGTGATTTGGGGTTCCTTCGACTGAAGGTCCAACCCCTAACTTGTTCTACCTACAAAATTCGGTTTGCAGCAAATGTTGACCCAAGCTGGAAATTCAATGCAGGGCACTAGTAGAGTCTTGGCACCAATTTTAAAGTGGCCATTCCAAACCTAGAATAAAATCCTAAATGAAAAATAAAAATAAAATATAAAATAATAAAGCTAGGATTCAGGGCGAAGGCCTTGGAAGGGCGGGGATGGAGAAACACTGGAGCAGAGGGAAGTCAGGCAGCTGGCGTGGAAGGCCTCAGGTACAGGGCTTGGGCAGGGGCCAGAAAGAAATCCATCTCCATCCCTCTGGCCTTGATGAGCCCCTAGGACTTCCCCCAAAGGATCAGGTTTTCATGGGAATCTGGAAACGGCTGGGAAGGAGCAGCTGTGGAGGCACACCCCATCCTTCCCTCAATCCCCCCTCATCCTCTTTTCAGGGAAGAAGAGTTGAGTGGGGGTAGGTGCGAGGCAATCGTGGGGACTCACAGGAGACGTTGACCTGGACAGAGACCTCAGCCCGGCCCACGTCATTCTCTGCCCAGCATGTCACATTCTTCCTGTTCAGGTCACTGGTGACATTGGCGAGGGTCAGCCCCAGGGACGGCAGATTCCCAGATTTCTGGATCAGGGAAGAGGGGGAAATCAGGAAGGTTTCAGCTGCAGGGGGTTGGAGCGGATGTCTTTTGGGGGTCCAGATGGAAAGGAGAGGAGGCTGCTGGGAAGGGAAAGAAGGAGGGATGGGAGAGGACATGACAGGGAATGGCCTCCTCCTTTCCAACTGGTTCACAGACTCTCTCCCAGATCACTTATTTAACGACCTGAGAAACATAAAAGCTTAACCAATAATGCCTAAATGGGCACAAAATACTCCAAACCAAAACTAAAGTGACCATCTGAGCAGCTAGACAGATGCCATGAATCCCAAGTACCACATTCATACAAGAGCCCACTAGGGAAGCAAGTAGAACCTCCATACCTAGTGACACTTGTTTTACACACAGTTCTAACAGACTCAGACTCAGCCCAAGGAAGGCCAGTACTGATAAAAGGTGGCAGTTAGAAACCACGACAGCGCTTCCCCTCCTTTGGCGGGTGAAGACAGTGAGTGAGGTTAGAGAGGCTAAGTGACTCGATTCTGAATTACTATCTAAAGATTGAATCAGAGCCAGGCATGGTGGCACACGCCTGTATCCCAGCAGCTCGGGAGGCTAAGTCAGGAGGATCGAGAGTTCAAAGCCAGCCTCAGCAACTCAGCAAATCCCTAAGCAACTTGGCGAGACCCTAACTCTAAATAAAATATTTAGAAGGGCTTGGGGATGCGTCTCAGTGGTTAATTGCCCCTGGGTTTAATCACCAGTACAAAAAAAAAAAAAAAAAAAAAAAGGATTGAATCAGAGCCAGGAACAGGAAGTTTGAGGAAGGAGGATCACAAGATCAAGGCCAGTCTTGCAACTTAGCAAGACCCTGTCTCAAAACAAAACAGAACAAAATAATTTTAAGGAATTGGGGATGAAACGCAGTGGTAAAGCACCTTGGGTTCAATCCTCAGTACAAAAAAATTTTGAATCAGGTTCAAATTCTCTTCCTAAGAAACCATGGCTGTGTCATGTCATGTGTAAATTCTGTGACCTAAACAGAAGACAATTCTTCATCTTGCTGAACCATGGGGTTTTATGTTTGTTTTGTGAACTGAAAAGGTGGACAAAACCATCTCCTGGGGATCGAACTCAGGGCCTTGTGCTTTCGAGGCAAGCACTCTACCAGCTGACTTATCTCCCTAGTCCTTAAAAGCTATTTTCAAAGACTGGTGAAAATCGGTGAGGGGGGAGACAAATCTTGTTTATCCGAAAATCTCACAAATGTAGACTCCCCTGAGCACATGCAAGAGGAGGCGGGCCCTCCCTGAGCTTGCACTGGAATATGCGAGTGCCACGGTTCCAGAAGAGTGCCTGACCTTTTGTGCAAGTTGGGTTTTGCATGCCCTCCCTCCCTCTTTCTCCCTCTGTGTAACCCCATTAGGATGTGACTTTTCGATAGGAAGTTTTTAGGAAACACAGGTGTTAGCAAACATGTAAATTTCCCAAAGAGGAAGCAAATACCTGGAGTTTCCCAAAGCAGATAGCTGACTTAAGGTGTCTGCACGCATAGACATGTCCAAACCCTTGCCTCTGCCTTGTCCCCTCTTGCTCGCTCCTTTCACAGTGACTGGAATCCTTGCTCAGGGTTCCAGCGTCCCTCTTGTGTATGTTCCAGGGGTTTTCAGCATTACTGGGGTGGACTCCTCTCCCATAGCAAGGTCCTCCAAACTGAACATCACACCCTCAGTCCCACGGGCCCACACCCCTGGTCCCTGTGAGTTCACTTCTGCCACCCAGATGGGGCCAGCTTTACCGATGGGTACAACCTGTTGTCAGAGTCTTGTAAACAAGGCCTCTGCGTCTGCCATGGCTCTTCTCAGCTGCCTGTAGCCAGCTTGAGGATAGAGGGCAAGGTGGGGAAGGTGCCCAGAGACGTATCTGAATAACAAAAAGAGGCCAGAGAATGCCCCAGGGCAGACAGGACATCAGAAGGCCAACATGTCCAGGTCCTCAGGGTACAGATAAGAAAATGAAAGTGCAGGCAGATTATGGGATTTTTCTGAAAGACACTCTAAGAAGTAATTAGTGAAAGAGCTGGAAACAGACCTGCGTCTCCTTTACTAATGCGCTCAACACACACCCAAGACTGAGGCTTCCAGCATCTCCATGAAGAGACTCCAAAGACCCCCCCAAAAGTGTGCATGACCAAAGACATAGCCCATGTATGGGTGTGCACCTACACACACACACACACACACACACACACACACACACACACACATACACACACACACCAGGCTACAGTAGCCTTAGCTAGAGAGGCAGTGAATGAGGGGATATTCTGTTGGGTCCCTCTGAGCTCCAACATATGAGCTCTGAGCCCCTCTTTCAGCCAGCACTCTTCCCAGAGAGGAGCAAGGAGCACTAAGTTCTGTTGGGTCCAGTAGAGTTTGGGATCCCTGCTGGACCAGCATCTGCCCTGAGGTGTCTCTCTCTCTCTCTCTCTCTCTCTCTCTCTCTCTCTCTCTGAGGATTGAACCCAGGGGTGCTTAACCACTGAGCTACATCCCTAGCCCTTTTTATTTTTCATTTTGAGACAGGGTCTAGCTAAGTTGCTGAAGATCTCACTAAGTTGCTGAGGCTAGCCTCGAACTTGGGATCCTCCTGCTTCAGCCTCCCCAGTCATTGGGATGAAGGTGAGGGGTCCTGCCCTGCAGTTGTCCTGAGGTTTTCCATGTGCCCTGGGATGCCCCACGGTGCTAGCCTGCCATCTTTGTCTAAACCATCTCTTCCAACCCTCACCCTCTATGCACTGTTAATCCACTTTGCTGCCTCTCTCCGTCTTCATTCCCGTGCCCTGCCGGGGCCTCTCCTGGACAGCAAGGAGAAGGTGGGGGGTCTCTCACCGTCACTGTGGCTGACCCCTCCAGCTCCGTGAGGATCCATCCAGCCTGCTGCAGGCTCTGCCCCTCCACATGGCACTGCAGCAACACATTGTCCCCAACTTCCACTGAGGCATTGGACATCTGGACCTTCAGCGTGGGCTCACCTGGACACCAGGATGCCCAGGGGGCATTAGAGCCGGGTGTGGCCTTGGAACCCCATCCTGGGCATGCTTCCTCCCTCACCTGGAGCTCAGGCAACTCCCTCAACCTTCATTTTCCTCCCTCACCAATGTTGGTCCCCTGGGCATTGTCCAGCACCTGCCCCCAACTTCAGGCAGGTGGCCAGCCCTCTTTCCCCACACCTGGCAGGACTCCAACACCTACCGCAGCTGGTGTTGTGACTGAGGGCCAGGGGCTGCTCTCTGGGTCCCGAGCACTGCAGCCTCTGGGCACGCACGCCACCGAGCCCCTCCTCCTCCCAGCGCTGCAGCCAGTGCAGGGCACAGGAACAGCGCAGCGGGTTCCCCAACAAGACCCTGGCAGACATAGGCGACACCAAGAGTCAGGAAGTGGGCAGCATGGGGCCTCAGAAGCCACAGGGAATGAATTAGACAACAGGGAGGAGGATCTGGAGGTGAAGGAGTGCAGTGCAGGACAGGTCCCTGTCATGACCCAGTTAAAGAAAGAAAGGCTACTTGGGAGGCTGAGGCAGGAGGATCACAAGTTAGAGGTCAGCCTTGGCAACTTAGACCCTATCTCAAATTTAAAAATAAAAAGGGCTGGGGATAAAACACAGTGGTGGAGTGCCCCTAGTTCATCATTTTCAGTCACCAGTACCAAAAAAAGAAAAAAAGAAAAAAAAGAAAAAGAAAGAAATACAGAAAGTCAAAGACTACAGGGGGTCCCTTAACTTGGGCTCCCAGGATGACAAGTCAGGCAAGGGTCTCAGCATGATGACAAGGAAGGAAGGGTATGGCTTCCTGAAGGGACCCAGAGGGCTCACATGCCCACCAAGTGCTGTGGACCAGTGCCGCCTCACTCCTCCAGCACGCATGGTGTGCTGGACGTGTGGCAGGTGTGCCTGTGATCTGCTCAGCACTGCCCAGGACTCCACCCCCAGCCTCCTGGGCACACACATAACCAGTGGTCCAGGCCAGCTCCCCGACACCGCCCTACCCCCAGTGCAGTAAGTAGCCCCTTCCACAGTTAGTCCCCCACGGGAGGGGCCGGGTCAGGGACGGTTACAGACATGCACCCCGTCCCCATTCAGCTCACAAACACATGGCCCCAAAGAGACACCCCCATGTGCATCCCCAACCCCACCCCTAACCTTTCCTAGAAGAGACAGTGACATACCATCACACAGAGACACAAGTGCACATGGACCCACACATCACATACCCTGCGCCCTGGCCCCCGGGAGCCCCCACACTCACAGCTCCTGTAAGGAGAGGCCCTGCACGGTTTTCCAGGAGAGAGACTCCAGGGCATTGAAGGAGAGATTCCTGCAGGAGTTGACAGGGTGAGACAGACCCCAGACCCGGTGAGCCACGACCTCACTCTGACCTCACTCTGACCCAGCGTGAGGGAGGAGGCGAGGAGTAAGTTGACATTGGGCTCCCCCTCCCCTACCCAGGCAGCTAGAAGGAGCCCAGGGAGCATGTGTGACCGCGTGGGGGGGCAGTCAGGGCAGGTAAGGCTTTGCGAGTCCAGTTCTCTGCCTGGGACAACAAGGGTTAACCCCACGTAACCCCCTCCCCAGACTCCAGGGAGGGGGATCTAAGGGAACAGCCGTTCCCCCTCCCCCACCTTGGGCCCCAGCTGGCAAAGTGCTGAGGCCACAGCTGGGGGAAGGGACTCCATCTGTACTCCCCCACAGCAGAGGAGGGACAGAACCCAAGCTCCCACACTCCTTTGCCCCCTGCTGGCTGGAGGACAAGGATCTCAAAGTACTTCCTTAGGTCCCTTCCCCCTCCTTCCTGTTCCTCCCCAGGGACTAAGGAATATGGCAGGAAAAGACCCCAGGGCTGCAGCTCCCTAGCTATAGAGATGAAAAAAGTGAGCCCAGCAAGGGGCCTGATCCAGGCCACACAGGACATTGGTTCGGGACCCCCATGCTCTGTGCCTGCTGCTCCTGGGGAACTCTTCTGTGAGGGGCCTACCCTGACCCTTCTCCTTCATCCTAGAATTTGCGAGAGGCACTGTCACACAAGGACCAGAACCATTACCACTCTGGAGACAGAAAGAACTGGGTGTGAGTCCCATCCTGCTGTGTGACCTCAGCCCAGAAACTTAGCCCCTCTGATTCTCTATCTCTATCACCACGTTGACTTAACGGTTCATTGACGTAAGAATTGTGAAACGACATTGAGTACACATTTCTAACTGAGGTTAAAAAATCCCAGTACACAGTGAGTGACAAGACATCACTTCTGTTGTGGTTGTTGTTGTTGTTGTCAATCACTGGACCTAACTGGGTCAGCGGCAATGTGGTGGCACATGCCTGTGATTCCAGCTACTCAGGAGGTTGAGATAGGAGAATGGAAAGCTCGAGGCCAGCCTCAACAACTTAGTGAGACCCTGACTCAGAATAAAAAATAAAAAGGGCTGGGGATGTGGCTCAGTGGTGGAGTGCCTCTGGGTTCAATTTCCAATACACTCCCCCCCCCGCTCAAAAAAAAAGATCACAGGACTCAGCAGAGTTTAGAGGACACACAACTCCATACATGGTGGCCACTCTGCCCTTCCCATATCTCCCCAGTTCCTAGTGAGGGGAGAAACTGAACTTCTACCCTCAGAAACCCAGAAAGGAATTGCCAGGGACTCCGAGGGTCTCTTCTATCTACTTCATGCCCCTCTCTACCCTCTACAGGAGAGGCAGCTATGAATCCCCTGGAGGGTGACAAGTGGAAGATCTGATATCCGGCTCCCAGGAAGGCAGTGGAAGATGGTCTGCTCCCTTCGGCTGGTGTATAACTGAACTCCGGAAAGACAGACTGGGCAGGAAACTAAGAAAAGTGTCTCTGAAGAATGAAGTATGGAAGTGAGACAGCAAGAAGGACTTTTCAACAGTCCTGGGTGAGGCCGAGAAGTAGAGAAGATGCCCCAGGGGGATGGGGAGACAGTTTCCCTGACCAGGCTGGGGCCTTCCTCAGAACAATTCCCTGAGGAGGGCCAAGCCCATTAGCAACCCAAGTCTGGGTGTCCTCTCCACCCACCACTGCCCACCCTGGGGGTCACTCACAGGCGACTGAGTCGAGGAGTCAAATGGAAGGCATCTGGTGCCACAAAACGGAGCCCACTCTTCACGATGGTGCTGGGAAAGGTGCAGGAGGATCAGCCCCCAGTCCTCAGCTACTCTGTGCCCATCCCAGTCCCTAAGGCTGATCCCCCCACCCCTCCCCAGCTACCCTGGAGCCCTCAGACCCCTGAGCTTCCTGACTCTTCCAACCCTTCAGCCCTCGGACTCAAAGGGCCTTCCAGTCTCTTGGGACACTTGGACTCTCTCTGACCCTTTGATCCCTGGCCCCATGCTGAGCCCCACCCCACACCCGCACAGCCCTCAGCCCCCTCACAGGTTTCTTAGCTGCCCCAGGCCCTGCAGGTCACCGAGCTCCAGGCCGTGTAGATGCTGCTGATTCTCCACGTAGCTGTGGGGAGAATGGACAGTTGTCGTTGTCGCAGGCGTCAGGCCCAGACTTGGGTTC
Organism: Sciurus vulgaris; assembly: GCF_902686455.1. Classification (NCBI taxonomy): domain Eukaryota; kingdom Metazoa; phylum Chordata; class Mammalia; order Rodentia; family Sciuridae; genus Sciurus; species Sciurus vulgaris. Next base: position 117,714,642 of record NC_136461.1, on the reverse strand, counting down.
CCATGCCTACCACCCACCTCCCTCACAATAACATTTACGTATGTTCATACATGTGCACATGTATGCACCATTCACACACAGAGCCGCTTACACACATATACATGCACAGATACGAGCATACACACACAGGCTCAGAGACACACCTCCTCACAAGGGGCACACGCACAGGCATCCTCACACCTGCACACATGTGCACTCTCCCACTCCTCTTGCACCATACACACACCCAAGCACGCACACGTATACACACACAGGGGCATAAACTCATGCACAGAGATGCTCCTGCTCACGTAATTCACACATGCACACGTGTGTGCAGGAACACACATGTACGCACAGATGCACGCTCTCACTCTCACATAGGAGCACACAGGCAAAGCTCACATATACTTCTCCCACGCACATGTGGGCATACGTATGCATGGGCATACGCTCATAAACACACACCAGTTCGTTCTCAGCTTTGCGCTGTGCTTTTATGCCAGGCCAAACCATGGGGGGCCGTGCTGAAATCCTTGCTTCCTTCCACAAAGGGCCCAGGTTCATCATGGCCACTGCCCCACCCAGTACAGAGGAAGCCCTGTGGGCTTGCAAATGTGTGTTCCCAAATGTGCCTGCTCAGGAGCCACTCTCTGGACTCACAACCTCCTGCACAACCCACCCTCCCTGCCCCCTCAAAGCCTCAGGCCCCTCCCCACACTCCAGCAGCAGCCCCTACTCCCTCCCCCAATGCTTTCTTTCACAGAGCAAGCAAGATGCATAGACGCTGCAGCCAGGGACCCCTGGGCCCCTCCCTGAAACATGAGGGACCCAGGAAGGGGAAGAGGGGCAATGAGAGGATGGAGTCATGGGGTGGGGAGGAGGGACTGGCTGGCTTACACAGTGCAAGAAAGATGGGAAGTCCGAATGGGGGGTGGGAGGGAGGGAAGAAAAACAAAGAGTGAAACAGAGATACAGAAAAAGAAATGGACAGGAAGAGACTGGCAGAGAGAGAGAGAAGCAAGGAGAAAGATAAGGAAAGGGAGACAGAGAGATGGAGAGATAAGGACAGAGCTAGGGAAAGAAAGATGAGGGGGGAGAAGAAAGAAAGAAGAACAAACAGGCATTCAGGGTGATAGCTGATGGCTGGCTCTGCCTAGCTTCTGGATCTGGCATGCCAGAGAGTTCCTGAGAACTCAGCTGCCCTGCAGTGACATGTCCACACCCCCGCCCCACCCCCTGCCACTGCCACACACACACCAGGGGCCCCTGACTCACCACCAGTTCTCAGAACTCTCCCCCTCTATCCTTGGACTTTCCTTAAGTAAGCACTAAGTAAGGGAACCAAGACCAGCATCAGTGACCCCTCCTCCTCTCCACTGCCAGCCTTGGACAAAGCACAGCCACACACAGGTCCTCAGTCCCCTGAGGTCTGGGGAGTAGCATCTAGTGACTCTGAGGGAGGGCACTTCCCTGTTCTGCTCACCCCTCCCCAGCCCATGCGCAGCGTGTTTCAAGCTTTAGGGACCCAGCAAGACGGTAAGCATGTGTGGCCAGGGGCTGTGTGCAAGCTGTCAGCCAGCGTGTTCAAAGCTGCCTCGTTCATTTGGATTCATAATCAATCTGTCTATTTGAGTCCATTATCTCCTTGTTAGCTCCATGGGTGAGGGAGGAGGGAGGGGACTGTGCAGGAGGAGGTGGGGGTGATCTGACTACTGCCCCACCCAAGGGGACATCTCTGCTCACCACTCTGCATGCCCCTTCACCCCTGGGTTGAACTCACTTGGGGTTTGGAAAGAAATTGGAAAATGAGAGTACCCAAGCAGTCAGACTGAAGGCCTGGAGTGATGGATGGACAGGACTGGGGGTGACAGCCTGGATAGGTTTTCTGTCATGCAGAAACCTAGGCTTAGACCAAGACAAGGCCATCTTCTGGTCTCCCTAGGGCCATTAGAGAGAGATATTGAGTACCTTCCCGTTAATTACCACAAGATGCCCAAGTAACTCAGTGCCAATTATTGTAGGCTGCTCAAGTAACTTCCAGACAGCGATAGCCCCCACCCCGGACTTCTAGCCTGTCAAATGCATGAGACCAGAGATCCTGGCCCACCCTCTAAGTCCAGACCACAGGAGGGGACTCTTCTAGCAGTTCCTTCCCTCTTCTAGAAGTCTTGCTGGCTCCACCAGCCACACAGAATACTCAAGTATTTTCCAGTCATTACCCTGTAATGCGTGAGTATCGCTAGGGCAATTACCACAGCATACTTCCATAGGTCTCACCGGCTGCTAAAAAGTACTTGACTGTTTTGTAACTGATTATTGCACAATGTGGGGAGACTGGAGAATGCTAGAGATTCCTCCCAGTTTTGTACCTGGAAGGTAGGAGAATCTCTCAGCAATAGCCCTGTCTCCTAAACCCAAATAAGGAGACAAGGGTGGAAAGGAAGATGGGAGTGGAGGAAGAGAAGCCAGGAAAAAGGATCCCATTTCTCACATCCAAATCAAGGGGTCCTGGGGACCCTGGATGGTGGAAATGTGTAGAAGCAAGCTCAACCACCACGCTATATTTTCTCACCACCTCCCACCAATTCCAGTTTTCCCAAGTCCAGGGTAAGGGGTGGGGTTGGCTGGTCACAATCAGGAGGAGTAAGGGAATGGCTTCCCCTCGGAAAGGGGAAAGACAGAATAGTGCCACACTGAAGGGTTCTCTGCAGCTAACCACCACCCTCCATGGGAACGGCTTGAATTCCTGGATGAGCTGCAGAAGGCGGCTTCTAGAACGCTGAGCTTTCTTAGACCTGGTCTGTGAAGATTCCCCTCTCCCTTTGCCCCAAGTCAGCGACCCAGCTGCCCTGAGTTCTAGTCCACATCCAGACAGCGACCGCGGGTCTTGTTGGGGAAGGGGCAGCGGCAGCAGTGGAGGAAGCCAGAGCATCGCCAAAGGCTGCGCGGTGCCAGCCTCGCTGCGCCCGCCCCACCTGACCCAGCAATCGAGTCCGCGCCCTCGGGGCAGGGCTATGTCCTCTTGTCCTCTTGTCCCCGCGCCCCCTCGCGGGTTGGACACTCACAGCTCTGTCAGGTTCTCGGCGGTCGGCAGTTGGCGGAGGCTGTGGAGGGTCCCAGCCTTGGAACAGCGCAGCCCCGAGGGGCCAAAGGGGCAGCAGACATCGGGGCAAGATGCAGCGCCCGCAGATGCCAGCATCAGCCAAGCCATCAGGCTGCTCGGCCCGGTAAGGCGGCGGTGCCAGCCGAGCTGCCCGCGCGGTCCGCCCCGCAGCATCGCGGCGGCGTCCGCCTAGCTCTGGCTGGGCGGCAGTTCGTGCGCTCCCAGCCACCCGGCCTCCCCTGACATGTGCGCTGGGCGGTGTTAAAGACCCAGTCGCCAGGAAAGGGCGGAGCCAGCGGCCCCCGCCCGGCCCCGCCCCGCCAGCCCCAGCCCCACCCTCTCCTTCCGAAGCCCCCAAGTCTGCCAGCTCCCCTTTCGGGGCCCCCAGTACCAACCTTCTCCGTTAATATCCCCCGATCTCCAGAAGAAGTGGAGAGGCCGCCGCAGAATGCCTTCGAAGTGTCTTCTGGGGGTGGGGGAGTTGATACGTTATTTCTCCCAGAGTATAAAGCAGCTGCATTTTTAGATTGGGAGGAGGGAAGATGGTTGAGCTGGGGAAAGGTTGCAGTCCAGGTCACACTTGCCAGCCCCCGCCCTACGACCACTTGCCTGAGGGAGAGGTGCCCGTCAGTTGAGAAAAGAAGTGACACACTCTCTAAACCCTAGTAAGAAAAGGGAGAAGACCCCCCAAAGGACCAAACGCAGAGCCTGGGTAGGGAAACAGAAAGGGCCGAGAAAGAGAATTGGGTTGCCTTTAACCGCCAAAGGAAGACCAAGGAGTCGAGACCCCGCTGTCCAGGAGAAACCACAGGGTGGCGCTAGATGCCCACGCGCAAAGGTGTGAGCTCCCGGCCTGGGTCCGGTGGGTGGGGGCGCGATGGGCAGCCCCCACTGAGTACTGCGCCTCGGGTCCTAGGGCCAGTCGTCGACTCCCGCCAGGCAGCGGCCCCCGCCCCCACGAGCCGGGTAGGGCCAGGCCAAGCAGGACTGGCATCGATCGCCGTCCTGACAGGAGCATTGATTTCTTCGCGGGGAAATTAATAGATCTTCTCCTAGCTCTTCGGACGCGGGAGCCGCCCGCGGGTGGAGCTGGGGACGCGTCAGCCCTTGGAGGCTGCGCACCTGGAAAGCCCCGGGATCCCCAGCACCCAGGGCAGGTCCTGGTCTCTCAGCAGCCAGCGGCTGCAAGATCCTGTCAATCTCAAGATCCGGAGAGGGAGGGAAGAGGATCCTGGAGGAAGAACTTTTGGGAAAGAGGTAGACAGGTGCCCAGGGAGTGGGCGAAGGAAATCCTCCTAGAGGCAAACAGTTTTCCTCTCTGCCAGGGCCCCACCCCAGCACGGATTGTCCTCCTAAGTCCCCAACACAGGGATGCACAGATAGACCGACCCGGCAGCTCGAATTCAGTAAAAATGAGCGTACAGAGGCGTACAGGGTGGTCGCCCTCCTCAAGCCTCGCTCGCGCTAAGGAGCTAAGGACAGTGTGGCCCTCTGAGGTTGAGATAGGCTCCGAGAGACGCGGTGCTTGAATATTCAGGAGACATTGTCCACCTTCTCGCCAGGTTTCAACAAACAGGCTCCTCCGGGTTGAGGCTGTCAGGAGTTACCCCGCAGGTGTCAAGGCACCTGTTGGTAGAATCCAGAAACACCTCTCCCCCAGGAAACGCGGGCGCTGTTAGTCTCGCCGGCTGTGCAGCTCCACTTGGAAGAAGTCTGCAGCAGAGGTGGCAGTGGGGATGCGAAAAGACCCATCGCAGCCGAAGCAGGGTTGGGGGAGCTCAGTTCTTGCCCCCACCCCCACCCCTGGTAATTTGACCTTATTTCCCCAACAGATCTGTGCCCCCTCAGTTGTCAGGCTAAATATTTTGACTTAGAGGGAGAGGCTGAGAGAACTGTGAGGTCCCGACAAACCAATCGGTTTCGACTGGGGGCGGGGAGGACCGGAGCTGGGCGCGGTCGGTGTGCGGGCCCTGGGAGATAGTGCAGGAGCGCGACTCGCTGGCGCCTGGGAGCGAGTGTGCCCAGGAGACCAGGGGAGGCTCTCCTTGGTCAAGCAGCACGCGCGTACCGGGACCTCCGACGCTCTGCCTCCCCGAGAGCTCTCCCTGAGCTTCCACTCCGCCTCACCTCGGGGTTGACCGACCTCGTGGCCTGCCTTTTGCTCTTAAACACTTTCTCCCTTCGGAGGCCTTTCTGAGGCTCTCCCTGTCACTGTCTGCATCTCTCTCTCTGGATTCTCAGAGTCCCTAGTCTCCGGCAGCCCGTCACTGCCTGTGTTTCTGTGACCGCATTTCTTTTTCTCAGAGTGGGATTCCTAAGCTCTTTGCCCTTGCCCTTCTCCTCCTTCTTGAAGCCGGGTCTTGGTGTCCTTTAAGGTCTGTCAGACCCTTCTCTCTGGAGCCACCTGGAGGAGAGCCAAGACAGAACACAAGCCAGGGCTGGGACCATGGCAGTGCCTGGTCTGTGGCCCTGGGGAGCATGCTGGCTTATGATTCTCCTCTCCTTGGGATTCGGCCTGGACACACTAGAGGGTGAGTCCCCAGCACTGTCTCCTGCACTTTCATCTCCCTCCTAGACAGCTGGGAGGTCAAACAACTGAGCCTCCAGCCAGAACACATCTTACTCTTTACTGCAATATGAGGACTTGGGTTAGCTCTCAGGACTTCTCGTTGGGCAGAACAGTTAGCTGTCCACATAAAGGTGTTTTTCTCTCAGCTCCCTATAAAGTGAGGACTTGGAAACAGGGAGAAATAGATGTCTTCTATTCCATTGCCAATTGTGAAATCATGATCCCTATAAAATCAGTATGAGAACCATAAATGAGTCTGTGAGGGTGTGAGGTCATTTGTAGGGCCATTGAATGGGAAGGGACAAGGCTGGGATAGGTAACTGAGAACCAGACACCATTAAGTAACTGAATGCGCAGGCAGGAAACAGGCTTAGAAAATGGAACATTTAACTTAGGTCCTGAGCTCCTGCATCCAGAGCCCTGTCCCTTGTCCCCAACTCTTAGGGTCCATCTGCTGTAGGTAGAGGGACTGGCTCTGGGGGAGGACTGCCTTTCCTTAGTGTTTCAGTGTTAGCCCCCAGGTAGACACTTTCCACAAGTAGGGAGCAGATGTTGGGGAGTGACCTTGTAGGTAAGTGGCCCTCATGGCCACACAGGGGGATCAATGGGGAGAGAAAAAAGGGTGGGGGGGGTTCAAAAGGGGAAGGATTAAGTGGTGCCCCCTTCCTCAATTCCACCATTCCCCTCCAGATTGAGGGAGCTCAGGAATCCATTGCTCTGTGCCTGCTTGAGGGGTCTCATGTTGCCCTTCAGACTAGGGGTTTCCAGGGGGCAGGGCAGAGCCTCCCATTCCTACAGAAATACAAATGGGTTGGGGTAGAGGGTCCTCTAAAGGGTACTAGTCACAGAGGCTCTGCCTGCAAACCAGAGTGCCCCTCCCACTGAGCCCTTCCTCGCCCCCTCCATTGCTGTGCCAGGATAGGGCACAGCAGATGCCAGCTGGGAACACAGTTGTCAGGACAGAAGCATGTCCCTGCATAGGGTTAGTGTTTGGTCGGGGGACACAGATGCTCTGTTCCCAGTGCAGCTCTGCACAGAGCTGTGTCTTGAGGGAAGGCAGGGGTTAATTTGCAAAGGTCTTAGATTTGTTTTTCCAAATGACTCCCATCAGGGGAGCCCTAGAGAGGCAAGGGCATGATGGGAAGTGGGCGCCTGAGAGAACCCCCATCTGCCTGGCAGAGCCTGATTGGCCTTTTCCTGGAGGAGCTAGAAGTATCTTCTCATTCTCTGCCTCCCTTTGGTGTGTGTGTAGCTGCCTAAGCCCAGACACACACACACACACACACACACACACACACACACAGAGAGAGAGAGAGAGAGAGAGAGAGAGAGAGAGAGAGCGTTGCTGGGCAGAGTCAAGCTCAGGACCATTAATAATGATGAGAAGAAGAAGGTGTGAAACAAGCCCCAGGGAGCCAGCCCCACCTGCCCCTGGCCCCACTAACAAACCATCATGGAATGAGCCTGGACAGTGCGGTGTGTGTGTGATGTGCTGCAGCGCCAGGTGGGAAGGGAGGCAGCAGAGGCTGGACAGGTCAGCTGGACCAGAATGTCGGGCTGAAGAATTCAGACTTGCAGCTTCTGCAAGGGGGAGCCATGCAAGGCCCCTTAGGAGAAAAAGAAGCCAGGTATTCAGCCCCCATAGGTGAATATCCCTAAATGCCTTGGGGACAGAAAAGGAAGTAGGCCTGGGGCCTTGAGTCTGAGAAAGTCAGACACTCCTGGATCCCCAGAGAGGGGTAGATGTGGGATCCAGATGTCTATGGTCCATAGTCCCAAGTGTCCCTGTTGTTCCAGCTCTGGACTGGGCACCATAGGGGATGCAGAACTGACTCATGGGCCCCCTCCTCCCTGGAGGGGGTGATGGAGATGTAGACAACAAAGTTGGGGTGATGCGCCAGGTATGTTTGTGACTAGCATTGCTGGACTAAATGCAAGGAAGCCAGAAGGGGAAGTGAATAACTGAGAATAAGAGGGTTAGAGAAGAAGGCTTGGCCTGAGGTGTACAGGACAAGGACTGAGGCTGGAGATAGGAGTGGGGATCAGCTTATCTACACCCAGAATGTCAGGCCAAAAAAACTGAAATGTGAGTCTCCGATGGGGAGTCATGGGGTGTCCCTCCAAGAGTAAGCAAATTCAGGGACCAGGCAGAGAAAGTAGGGTGTATGAGTTGGGCATGGCAGCATATGCCTCTAATCTCAGCAACTTGGTAGGCTGAGATAGGATGATTGCAAGTTCAAGGCCAGCCTGGTCAACTTAGCAAGACTCCATCTCAAAATTTTTAAAAGTTTTTTTTTTTTTTTTTTTCCCAAAGGGCTGTGGATGTAGCTCAGTAGACCTCCCTTGGGTTTTAAAACTAATACCACACCAATGAAAAAAGCAGGGTACATGAAGCTCAGGGCTCATTGCTTCCCAGTCACAGAATTCAATCACTTGTTAAATATTTATTGAATGACAATTTTGTGCCAGTCCCTCTACCATGCACTAGGATCCAGCAATGATTTAAACAAAGATCACTGCCCTTATGGAGCTTACAATAAACAAAATAAATAAGTAGATTATATATTAACCAGTGTTGAGAGCTCTAGAGAAAAATTAAACAGGGGATGGAGGGTGCGTAGAGTCAGGATTTTTAAGAGGATGGTCAGAGAAGGTCTCATGAAAAGGTGAGGAAACCATGTAGGTGGAAGCGTGTTCTAGCTAGAAGGAACAGAAAGGACAAAGATCCTGAGGCAGGAGTTTGGTTGACTTGTTTGAGGGATATCAAAAAGGTCAAAGTAGTTGAAGAAGAGAAAGAAAAGGAAGGAAATCAGAGAGGTTACAGGGACCTAAACTACAGGGCTTTGGCTTTTACATCAAGCAAGATGGAGTCATGGATGGTGGGGCTCAAGCAGAGGAGGAGTAAAATCTGTGTTTTGAGGTCCCCATGACTTTAAAGTAGAGAGGCATAGAGGGGCCAGGGCAGAAGCAGGGAGGCAATTTTGGAGGCTGTAAATCCAGAGTAAGATGATGGTAGAAACAGTGAAAGTGGTGACGAATGGTCAGGTTCTGGACATATGTAAAATATGAAGCCCACAGAACGTAGAGGGAGGGAAAGAAGAAGTTATGGGTAGCTCGATGCAGTGGCACCTCCTGTAACCCCAGTGACTCAGGAGGCTGAGGCAGGAGGATCTCAAGTTCAAGGACAGTCTAAGCAATTTAGTGAGACACTGTCTCAAAATAAAAAAATAAAAATGCCTGGGGATGAGGCTCAGTGGTAGAGCATCCCTGGGTTGAACCTCTAGTACCATAAAAAGAAAAACAAAAGGAAAGAAAAAAAGAGTCAAGGATGAACAGCAGGAATGAACTTGCTAGTGACTGTGAAGGGGAAGTGGGTTTGGAAGGGGAAATCAAGGACTGACTTTTGGCTATGGTGGCTGATCTGGTAGAGACAGTGCAAGCTGCAGGCGAGCCCTCTGAGACCCTGGGAGGAGGCTACCCCTCACCCACAGCAGAGCCTGATTTCATATTCGGTGTCCACCTGCCCGTGTGGTTCCCATACCCCAAAGTAGCCCCGCGGGATGGGGTACTTGGCCTGGGATATACTCACTATTGCATGCCCTGCATGTCCACAGTGTGCCCCAGCCTGGACATCCGCTCAGAGGTGGCGGAGCTGCGGCGGCTGGAGAACTGCAGCGTGGTAGAGGGTCACTTGCAGATCCTGCTCATGTTCACGGCCACAGGGGAGGACTTTCGCGGCCTCAGCTTCCCTCGCCTCACCCAGGTCACTGACTACCTGCTGCTCTTCCGTGTCTATGGCCTGGAGAGCCTGCGTGACCTCTTCCCCAACTTAGCAGTGATCCGAGGGGCCCGCCTCTTCCTGGGCTATGCACTGGTCATCTTTGAGATGCCACATCTGCGTGATGTAGGGCTGCCCACACTGGGGGCTGTGCTGCGTGGGGCTGTGCGTGTGGAGAAGAACCAGGAGCTCTGCCACCTCTCCACCATCGACTGGGGACTGCTGCAACCTGTGCCTGGTGCCAACCACATTGTGGGCAACAAGCTTGGAGAGGAGTGTGCTGACGTGTGCCCAGGAGTGCTGGGAGCTACAGGCGAGCCCTGTGCCAGGACCACCTTCAGTGGGCACACCGACTACAGGTGCTGGACCTCCAGTCACTGTCAGAGAGGTGGGTGCTGGCACAGAATATGACTGGGAGGCCAAGGGAGTCAGGATGGGGTAGGTGGGTACCTTACTGCCACTGTGTTTTAATCTTCACTTGTCCTATGAGGCAGGTTCTACTGTTATTCCCATTTTACAGAAAAGGAAACTGAGTTTCAGGAGAATAAAATAGTTGATGCAGCATTAGTAGTAGATACAAGACAGCATCACAGCCAGGCACAGTGGTGCAGGCCTATAATTCCAGGGACTCAGGAGGCTGAGGAAGGAGGATCACAAGTCTGAGGGCAGCCTGGGCAACTTTGTAAGATTCTGTCTGAAATAAAAATACAAAAAGGGTTGGGGATGTAGCTCAGTGCTAAAGTGCCCCGGGTTCAATTCCCAGTACTGCAGTGAGAAAAAACCCCACGGCATCAAGTAATCATGGAATAGTTGGTAAAGGACAGGTACAAACAAGGCAGGCGTGGAGCAGTGGGGAGGGGATATGCACAAATGGACAGAAAACTGCACAAGCAGTCTTGGGTCAAAGCCAAGTGTCCTGGGTCCAAGGCTCAGCTCTACTGCTTACTGGCTGTGCCTCAGTTTCCTCTTCTGTAAAGGGATCATAGGGTTGTTATGAGAAATGAGTTCTTCTACAGAGTATTAGAGAAGTGTCTGGGCCACAGTAGTGGTTCTATGTTCATAGTAAAAGTGGTCCCATGCTAAGTGCAGCGGCCCACAACCAATGACTAGGAATCCTGAGGCAGGAGAACAGCAAATTCAAGGCCAGTCTGGGTAACTCAGTGAGACCCTGTCTCAAAACAAAAATTTTTAAAAAAGGGGGCTAGGGATGTAGCTTGGTAGTAGAGCAGCCCTGGGTTCAATCCCCAGTGCTGGGGCTGGGGGGGGGGGGGGGGGGGGGAGGGTTTCTGCTGTGTGCAGTGGCACACACCTGTAATCCCAGCGGCTCGGAAGGCTAAGGCGGGTGGATAGGGAGTTCAAAGCCAGCCTCAGCAACTCAGCAAGGCCCTAAGTAACTCAGAACTCAGTGAGACCCTGTCTCTAAATAAAATATAAAAAGGCTGGGGAGGCTGCTCAATGGTTAAGTGCCCCTGGGTTCAATCCCCAGTACCAAAAAAAAAAAGGAAGATTTATGGACACAGAAGGAAGGGAGGGAAGATGCTAGATGAGGGATGAGGGAGAAATGAAAGTTCCGGGGGAAGGAAGGAAGACATTTCAGAGGCTGGGAGCAGATTGGAGATCCCCAACCTAGGAGTCTTTTCCAGACAGTTCATGGAGGTCAGTTTCTCTCACCTCCAGGCCTCAGCATCAGGGCAAGCAAGTAACCAGATCCCTGCTGTATCGGAGGCCATGTCCCTCCCTGTTGGCTGTAAACACAGCTGTTGCAAGTCCTCTTGTGTACAGTGTCAACAGACCCTGGCTGACCCCACCCCACACATACCCAGCTGGCAGATACCCAGCTGCCACTGTGCACTTTTCAGATTGTTGTATCCCCAGCCCCAAACCCACCACTGCTGCTGGGGCCACCTCCTGCCCAGGGTAGGGGGTGGGGGAGCTAGCAAGGGAGGCAGAATGGGCAGGGATGTGGGTAAATGACAGGTAGCGACCCCTCCCTCCAAACACTCCCAGGCCCACCTTGCCCCAGGCCTCACTGCTCAGGAAAGACCAGCTGGCTCATCCTGGCACCATGCCCAGTGATGATGTGGGCACCAGGCCTAGACAGGACAGCAGGCCGGAGAGCAGCAACCCTGATGGACAAGGTCACTGCTCTGTCCTGAGTTCTGACACCCCCAGCTGGGCACTGTGGGAGGTGGAGAACCACAGATAGGAAGCTATGGTCCTTGTCCTCAAAAGACCCTGTCTAAAGGAAACCAATGTCATCTGAATCAGAGGGTACAGATAGTATCATGGTGGGGCAGGGCTAGAAGAGGGTGACAGGACTGAGGGGGAAAGGGTGACATCCAACACAGCTCTCTGCCCCACAGTGTGTCCATGCCCCCAAGGGCTGGCCTGCACAGCGGGGGGCGCATGCTGCCACTCGGAATGTCTAGGGGGCTGCAGCCGGCCAGAAGACCCTCGTGCTTGCGTAGCCTGCCGCCATCTGTACTTCCAGGGTGCCTGCCACAGAGCCTGCCCTCCAGGCACCTACCAGCATGAGTCCTGGCGCTGCGTCACAGCCGAGCGCTGTGCCAGCTTGCGCTCAGTGCCTGGCCGCGCCTCCACCTTCGGCATCCACCAGGGCAGCTGCCTGGCCCAGTGCCCTCCAGGTTTCACCCGTAATGGCAGCAGGTGAGGGTAGGGTCGAAGGAGGCACCTTGGGGCAGTGAGGTGGCCTGCGGAGGCCCACTGGGATCCAAGGCTCCTGCCATCTTATTGTCCCCACCAGCATATTCTGCCATAAGTGTGAGGGGCTGTGCCCGAAGGAATGCAAGGTAGGCACCAAGACCATCGACTCAGTCCAGGCGGCACAGGATCTGGTGGGCTGCACCCACGTGGAGGGGAGCCTCATCCTCAACCTTCGCCAGGGCTGTCAGTACCTCCTCTAGGCCACATGCCTCCTCCTGACCACGCCCTTCCTCTCAGCCATGCCCATTGCAACAACCTGGCTAAGTACCACTTTCTTCATCCAGGGTCCCAGCCCTGAGGGCCCACTTCCCCTGGACCCCCTCCTGCCCCCAGCCTTGTGGCTCCATCCCCTTCTACTCCTGCTCATCCATCTTTCTTCCTCAGACAACCTGGAGGCAGAACTGCAGCGCAGCCTGGGGCTGGTAGAGACCATCACTGGCTTCCTCAAAATCAAGCACTCCTTCGCACTAGTGTCCCTGGGCTTCTTGAAGAACCTCAAGCTAATCCGGGGGGATGCCATGGTGGATGGGTAAGGGGTCAGAATTAGGCCTCTGACCAGCCCCTTCCCCCAACACTCCCCAAACAGTGGCAAAGAGGATGGTCTCTGGAACCCATTCAGCCACTTACTAGCTGTGTGACTCTGGATAGGCACTTAACTTCTCTGGCTGTTTTTCACTGGTAAAATGGAGTTAGTATAACACTATTTGTTTCTTAGTGCTGCTGTGAATATTACTTATTGTATTGTTATGTGTAAAGCACTTAAAATAATGCCTGGAACACAGTATAGTTACATAGAGCTCCAAAAAAAAATTGACCATAATTGTCAACATCTGATCCTGGACTGCATAGCATGCCTGCCTGGGTTTTAAACTCATTTCTACCAACTACTAGACAATACCTATCCAGAATGTAGCCAGGATTTTTCAAAACAAAAAGAATGCTTTAAATCAGCATCACAGTGGTGTACACCTATAATCCCAATGACTCAGGAATCTGAGATAGGGGGATCACAAGTTCAAGGACAGCCTGAACAATTTAGTAAGACCTATCTCAAAATTTAAAAAATAAATGAAAAGGACTAGGAATGTAGTTCAGTGGTAAAGTGCTTCTGGGTTCAATCCCCAGTACTAAAATAATAACAATACATAATAAATAAATAAATAAACAAACAAACAAACAAATAAATTAGCATCAACAGGGACATGGTAGCCTATAATCCCAGCAATGCAGAAGGCTCAGACAGGAGGATTGCAAGTTCAAGACCAGCCTCAGCAACTTAGTGAGGCCTAAGCAACTTAGTGAGACCCTGTCTCAAAATAAAAAAAATTTTTAAAAAGGGGGTTAGCGATATAGCTCAATGATAAAGCACCTCTGGGTTCCATTCCCAGTACCTGCCCCCCCAACACACACACCAAAAAAAAAAAAATTAGCATTAGTCAGTGCTTTCCTGTGGCTTCTCATATCTCCTGGCACATTGTCTTTTACACCTAGAGGTGCCCACACCCCAACCTGAGACTTACTGCCTCAGGATGAGTACCATTCCTCCTTGTGTCCCCCAAATCAGGATACAGCAAGTATTCAAAGTGAGATGAAGTCAGGAAGGAAATAGGGTAGCTGTTGACCCCATTTAATTGATAAGGACAACAGAGAGGATGGGTGACTTGCCAGACATTAGCTCCTGGTTAGTAGCGCAGAGTGGGTGGGCCCAAGCTCCTCACCCCCGTGTTCGGGGTGTGAGTGGCTGCCCATGACCCTCTTCCCTGTGCCCAGCACAGCCCCTCCAGGAGAAGTCCATAAGCCACCCCCATTCCCACCCCCAGTCCCCACCTCCCTATAGAACAAAATCCTCTGGCCTCCCCCAGGAACTACACTCTGTACGTGCTGGACAACCAGAACCTACAACAGTTGGGATCCTGGGTGGCCACTGGGCTCACCATTCCCGTTGGCAAGATCTACTTTGCCTTCAATCCGCGCCTCTGCTTGGAGCACATCTACCGATTGGAGGAGGTGACCGGCACTCGAGGTCGGCAAAACAAGGCTGAGATCAATCCCCGCACCAACGGAGACCGCGCTGCCTGTAAGGTCCAAGACTCCATCCCCAGAGCAAGCCAGGGCGCTTACAATGCGAAGCGACCCCAAGACACACTGGAAAGCTCACACATGCAGATACCCACCCATCTTGAAACACACCAGACACACCCACCGGGTGGGAGGGGTCGCTTGAATGGGACAGCCTCTTTGGAGGTCCCTTTGTGGGTAAATGCCTTGGGGCAGGGTGGGGGCTCCAGCAGAGGACAGGCCCGTTGGGAGCAGGTGTTCACCCGCTCCCCGCGCCCAGGCCAGACTCGCACCCTGCGCTTCGTATCCAACGTGACGGAAACCGACCGCATCCTGCTGCGCTGGGAGCGCTACGAACCGCTGGAGGCCCGCGATCTGCTCAGCTTCATCGTGTACTACAAGGAGTCGTGAGTACCAGACGCGGGGTCACAATCCAGGCCCGGCAGAAAGGGCACGCCTATTTCTTCCAAGACCAAAGGCAGCCCAGGGCGGAGCCCCTCAGGGCTATGGAGAGCCCGGAAGCTAGGACTCCCAAGGCACATTTCAACAATGTAGGGCCCACGTTTGGCTCCCCCAACACAATGTGCCTCAATTTTCCCTCACCAAGTGAAAGGAAGAGGACCGTCGGGGCTTCTGAAAGCTGAGATCCTTCTGCTGGAAGGCTTGGATAATTAAACTTCAATTCACTATGCTAATGTTCTATACTGACCACATGCTCCTGCCCCAGCAGTGGTTTGGGGAGTGCCCATTAATTTGGCCATTTTTATGAGCAGCTCTGCCAACATTTCATTAAAGCCTGAGAAAGGGAGGGTGCAGAGATGGCCAGGGACGGGTTGCTTTTTTCTTTGGAGAGAATGGACTGACCCTAGCAAGAGGGATCATAGTTAGCACACAGGAAGGACTTCCCAAAAAAAAAAAAAAAAAAAAAAAAACATGGCTAGGAATCAAAAAGATCTCTTTACAGAGGAGAAATGGATTTTGGAGGGCAGGTTGGGCGGGCAGGAGTGAGGAGTACTCTCTTCCAGGTAGAAAAGATGCAACCACCTAGCTTAGAAAGACCCCTTATGAACTAAAATTGAGAGATCTTAATTTTTTTCTCAGGGTCTGTCTTGGAAGGAGGGTGGGAGGCTTCCTCAGTGGTAGGTGACTGGGACTAGCATGAGGGACTGGAGAATATGTAAAGTACAGATTCTGGTTTGGTTAGTCCCCAGGAGAGCCTGTAAGTCTGTACTGTAACAAGCTACTCAGTGATGCTGAAGGTGCTGGTTCATGGGTCACTTTTAAGAAGCACTGACAGGGCCTGCAGTGTGAATGGAACCCCCTGACTCATGCAGCTCCCAGCTGCACAGCTCTGCACAGATACATTTGGGCAATGAGGGCAGAGAATCTTGGGGATCCTGCAGGGGCTCCCCTAACATTATTGCCTTGCAGTATAACTGGTGTTCTCCCTCAGATGCATGCACTGTGGTCCTGGCTCACCATGGCATTGATTCTGCACCTCTACATGCTTGCTCCTGGACTATCCTGCTTCCATCCCAACAAGGGCAGGCACTTCCAGCTGGGCCTAAATCACCCCCACTCTTTTTTTTTTTTTTTCTTCTTCCTTTTTGTACTGGAGATTGAACCTGAGGGCACTTAACCACTGAGCCACATCCCCAACCACTTTTTTTGTGTGTGTGTGTGTGATGCTGGGGATTCAACCCAGGGCCTTTTGCATGCTAGGCAAGCACTCTACCAACTGAGCTATATCCCCAGGCCTCCCAGCCCCTTTTGTTTTATTTTGAAACAGGGTCTCACTAAACTGCTTAAGCTCTCACTAAGTTGCTGAGGCTGGCTTTGAACTCATGATCCTCCTGCCTCAGCCTCCAAAGTCACTGGGTTTACAGGCATGCAACACCACACCCGGTACCCACTTTCCCTTTGACATCCCAAGTTTCATCCTTTGCTCAGCAAGAATTCCGCCCCTTTGCCTCCCTCCAAAGAAACACATATCATGAACATCAGCATGAAGCCTCAGATTCTCCCCCTCATCTACCTTGACATCTCCCACTCTCATCTTTCCCAGCAACCAGCCCCCCAGAGGCTATAGAACTGTGATCATAGTCTGCGGTTCTACTTGAGGGGGAGGGGGATTAGGATAACTTCATATCCACCTTCTAGCATTATTTATACAAAACAATTTTTTGGTACTGGCGATTGAACCCTGGGGCACTTTACCATTGAGTTATATCTCTAGTCCTTTTTATTTATTTTGTGACAGGGTCTCACTAAGTTGCTGAGGGTCTTGCTAAGTTATTGAGGTTGACCTTGAATTCACAATCCCGACTCAGCCTTCCAAGTCACTGAGATTGTAGGCATGTGCCACCGCTCCCAGCCTACAATGCAAAAATTTTTAATGCTCCTTTTGACTAAAGCTCAATATTTCCTGCTAAGAGTGAAGAGATATTTCAGCACAAATTTGGTTGACAACAGATGTCACATGATACACAGGGTCTATCAAGTGTGCCCTCACACATAGAGGAAGAACAATGATAATGACAGTCCTCCAGTGATTCAGAAGGGAAAAGTGTGGTAGAATATGGGGATGGGGCTGAGCCAGTTCTTCAGTTCTGGGGATGGGGTGTTTAGCCCATTCCAGAATGCCACAGAGCATGTGGGTCCAGATGCCTGTGGAACTCAGAGCTGGAACCTGCTGGATGTGGAGCTACCCCTAAGCCGCACCCAAGAACCAGGGGTGACCTTAGCCCCCCTCAAGCCCTGGACGCAGTATGCAGTGTTTGTGCGGGCTATCACACTGACCACTGCTGAGGACAGCCCCCATCAAGGAGCCCAGAGCCCCATTGTCTACCTCCGAACCCTGCCTGCAGGTAGGCTGAAGCACGGAAAGGACCAAAGTCACTGTGCCTGTATCTTATGAGAAGGGGAGAGGGGTGGGGGGCAATGTACCAGAAACAGAGGCTAGGGCACTGGAGGCCTTGGTCCTAGAGACAGGGAGGTCAGAGGCTTGAGTCCTAGAAAAAAATAGGAGACATTCACCTGGATTCTAGGGAGTGTGGGGTTGGAACAGTGCAGTAAATAAGCTGGGTAAACTCAAGGGACTTTGGAGAAGGGGAGGACAGAATTCTGAACTCTAGGAAGGAAGGTCACCTACTCTTCGAGAGAAGGGAGATGGACTCAAGATAAAGGGACTCATTACCAGACACTATTTGGGAGTGGAACCCGCGGCCTCTGAGTGTACTCTGCTCACATCCCCAGCACCCACAGTGCCCCAAGACGTCATCTCCACGTCCAACTCCTCCTCCCACCTCCTGGTGCGCTGGAAGCCACCTACCCAGCGCAACGGAAACATCACCTACTATCTGGTACTGTGGCAGAGGCTGGCAGAGGACGGCGATCTCTACCTCAATGACTACTGCCACCGCGGTGCGCAGGCCGGCAGGGGTGGGGATTCCGGGCCAGGGTCGGTGGGCCAGAGGTGGGGAGACCACTTCTCTAACTACTGTCTTCCCGGCCGCGGCGCTAGGCTTGCGTCTGCCCACCAGCAACCACGACCCCCGCTTCGACCGCGAAGATGAAGAACTTGAGGCGGAGACCGAACCCGGCTGCTGCCCTTGCCAGCACTCACCTCCTGGCCAGGTCCTGCCCTCGCTGGAGGCGCAAGAAGCCTCGTTCCAGAAGAAGTTTGAAAACTTTCTACACAATGCCATCACCATCCCCAAGTGCGACCAGGCGCACGCCGGGGGGGGGGGGGGGGGGGGGTCTGATGGGCGGGGCCTTGGGAGGGATGGGTCTTCCAGACAGTTGACTTGAGGGCGGGGCCTGTTGTGTGGGCGTGGCCTGAGTTGTGGGACCGTGTGGGGGAGAAGGTGGTGCGCGGTTGCAGAGCGCCCTGGGGTGCGTTCCAGTCCAGTCTGATCCTGCCTCCTCGGCCTCCCTAGATCCCCTTGGAAAGTGACGTCCATCAACAAGAGCCCCCAAAGGTGAGCCGGAATGGGGCAGGGGACTGAGGGGCGAGACTCCAGAGACCCGGACATGGCTGACCTACTCCCTCTCCAGGGACTCGGTGCGACACCGCCGGGCCGCCGGGACCCTCAGACTAGGGGGCAACAGCTCGGATTTTGAGATCCAGGAGGACAAGGTTCCCCGAGAGAGAGCTGTGCTGAGCGGCTTGCGCCACTTCACGGAATACCGGATCGACATCCATGCCTGCAACCACGCGGCGCACACCGTGGGCTGCAGCGCTGCCACCTTCGTCTTTGCGCGCACTATGCCCCACAGTAGGTGCACCCTCACCTGCTACCCGCCACCACTGACCCAAGGACCCTGTCCCTGATCTCCTTGCCCCAGAAACTCCTTTTGCTCGCCCTTTCCAGTTTCCATAATCCCAGAGCTTCCCAAACCTTCCAGTTCAGCCCAATTTAACTTAATTTCGAACGTGAGAGATAAACTACTTGTGGCCTGGTTGCCTCTCCCGCAGGAGAGGCCGATGGTATTCCAGGGAAGGTGGCCTGGGAAGCAGCCAGCAAAAGCAGTGTTCTCTTGCGGTGGTTTGAGCCACCGGACCCCAATGGACTCATCCTCAAGTATGAAATCAAGTATCGTCGCTTGGGAGAGGTAGGTACCCTAGGGCACCCCCATCTCAGCCCCTGTTTTGTGCCTACATCCCTCTTCCTAATCAGCTCCTCTGTGCTACCCATAGGAGGCCACAGTGCTGTGTGTGTCCCGTCTCCGATATGCCAAAGTTGGTGGAGTCCACTTGGCCCTGCTTCCCCCTGGGAACTACTCTGCTAGGGTTCGGGCCACTTCGCTGGCTGGCAATGGCTCCTGGACAGACAGTGTTGCCTTCTACATCCCTGGCCCAGGTATACAGACTTGAGTGTCCACCACAGCTTCCTCTACCCCAATCCTCCCTATCCCTGTCTCCCAGTGTTTAAAGGGAAGCATTCCCTTCCCTTGGACTTTTCAATTTTTGACCCTACCCTCTGCTGTCCTCTGACCATTAGAGGAGGAAGACTCCGGGAGTCTGCACATCCTCCTCACTGTCACCCCCGTGGGGCTCATGCTGCTCATCATTCTTGCTGCCCTTGGTTTCTTCTACGGCAAGAAGAGGTGATGATAGTTCCCACTCTCTTTCTCTTCAGCATGTCAGTGCCATCAGAGGGTGGTAGATCAGACAGCAGAAAGCACTAACCCTGGGGAATGACTCCTCCCCTGGAGATAACATGGAGAAGACATACCTCTCAGCTAGGGTGACCAATGCATCCTGGTTAGCCTGGGATTTCCCAGTTTTAGCTGGGAAAACCCTCAGTATGGGCACACAGGCACTGAAGATTCACCACACCCTCAACCCAAGATAAGAAGGAATGAATCTGGTCCTGCCGTAGCAAGAAACCTCAGCACGCGTCCCAGACATTTGATGTCGATCCCTCTAGAAGAAAATACAAGAGGGATGTAGGGGCAGGACATTGATTAGCTGAGTCCTAAGGATGTCCCGAGGGGGCAGGAACCCCTTCACTCCTGTGTCTGCCTATTCCCAACGTGTCATATCCCAGAACTTGGGCCAAAATTAGCTTTGAAAGTGTTTTGCGCCTTTCCTGGAAGTGCTCATTCCTTCCTGAGATCTCCTCCAGCCTGACCCCCTTGCCTCCCATTGCAGAAATGGCACCTTGTATACCTCTGTGAATCCGGAGTACTTCAGCGCCTCTGATAGTAGGTCTGGGGGTGGGTGGACAGGTGGCGTGGGAAGGGAGACAGGAGCGGAGGAGAAACAGACTTCCAGGAAACTTTCTTGGAGAAGGTGACCTTGGGACCGGAGCACTTCAGAAGAGGAGGCGAGAAGCGGGTGGAGGTGAGGCACCTGCCTCATGACCCCCACCTCCTCTCAGTGTATGTCCCTGACGAGTGGGAGGTGCCCAGGGAGCAGATCTCCATAATCCGGGAGCTGGGCCAAGGCTCTTTTGGGATGGTCTATGAGGGTCTGGCACAAGGACTTGGGGCTGGAGAGAAGTCTACGCCCGTGGCCCTGAAGACAGTGAATGAGCTGGCCAGCCCACGGGAACGCATTGAATTCCTCAAGGAAGCTTCTGTCATGAAGGCATTCAAGTGTCACCATGTGGTAAGGAGGGTCAGGCATTGTTGGGGTCCTAATTAAAGTAAAAATAATGTGGTAAGAGGGAAAGAAAGGGTTAGAGATGAGGTCAGGGCATCATGAAGATCAGGGTTGGGATGTGGTTAGGATCCTAGTTGGGAGCAACTAGATGTGGTTTTACACACCTATAATCCCAGCAACTCGGGCCCAGAGACTAGGGAGGCTGAGGCAGAAGGATTGAATGTTTGAGGCCAACCTCCACAATTTAGTGAGACCCTATCTCAAAAAAAAAGCCACATGCCTGTAAATCTCAGCAGCTCAGGAGACTGACGGTCACAAATTCAAAGCCAGCCTAAGCAATTTAGTGAGGCCCTAGACAACTTAGCAAGGCCCTGTCTCAAGACAAAACAAAAATAAAATTAAAAAAATAATAATAAATTAGAAGGACTGGGCCCATAGCTGAGTAGTAGAGCACCCCTGAGTTCAATCCCCAGTACCTCACACACACACATACCCCCAAAAAATAAAGGATCTTAGGGTTATGGCTAGACTGTCATGGTTGGGGGTGTCCAAAAGATTATTAGGGTCATGATTGGAATCAAGGTCAGAGTTGGGCCAAGTTCATGATTGTGACAATTGTCAGATATGATCAAGGTTATGAGAGTTGTGAGTTAGGGTTACGGTCACTGTTAGATCAGGATTAAGGTTGTAGTCATGACTGGGATCAGGGTCTGGGTAGATGTCTGGGTCAGGCTGTGGTCACAACAGGTCAAGGTTTTGACTAGGTTGGTCAAAGGA
Organism: Sciurus vulgaris; assembly: GCF_902686455.1. Taxonomy (NCBI): domain Eukaryota; kingdom Metazoa; phylum Chordata; class Mammalia; order Rodentia; family Sciuridae; genus Sciurus; species Sciurus vulgaris. The sequence continues at coordinate 117,693,542 of NC_136461.1, read as the reverse complement.
AGGTGGGTAGAACTGCAACCAAGCAGTCTGTTCATTCCAGGTGCGTCTCCTGGGAGTAGTGTCTCAAGGGCAGCCAACTCTGGTCATCATGGAGTTAATGACCCGGGGGGACCTCAAGAGCCATCTTCGATCTTTGCGGCCTGAAGCAGAGGTGGGAACCAGGAAAACCCTGAGTGTTCAGAGGCTGGGAAGCTTGAGAAGACTTGGGCACAGTGTGGGGGACAAGACTCGAGGTTCCCTCTTCACCAGCACTGTCTCTTGGCCCTAGAACAACCCTGGGCTCCCACGACCAGCACTAGAGGATATGATACAGATGGCTGGTGAGATTGCTGATGGCATGGCCTACCTTGCCGCCAACAAGTTCGTGCACCGAGACCTGGCAGCCCGCAACTGCATGGTGTCCCAGGACTTCACCGTCAAGATCGGGGGTACAGAGGGTGCCAGGCAGATGAGGATATCCTAAAGGGTAGAGAGTCTCCCCTTGCTAGGCATAGGAGAACAGGGCCTGGCCCACAGCCTGTGACAAGTTGACAAGTTAGCCCCCAGATCTCAGTCTCCTGGTCCAAGGTCAAAAGACTTTGGATGGGATGACTTCTGAGATCCTTTGAGCCCTCACATTCTAGGACTCTTAGACTGTGGAGGTAGAGAGGTTGGGAGAGGAACTCCTGGGGCAGGATCTAGTGTGTGACATCCACACCCCCTCCACCTCCATTTTCCAGACTTCGGGATGACTCGGGACGTGTATGAGACAGACTATTACCGCAAGGGTGGGAAGGGGCTGCTGCCCGTGCGCTGGATGGCCCCCGAGTCCCTCAAAGATGGAATCTTCACCACCCACTCAGATGTCTGGTGGGACTTGGTGGGACCAGAGGGCTCTGGGGATGTGGAGGTGTCATCTGGGGAGGGGCCTGGGACACTCCTGCCCTTGGGTTGCACTGGGCAGCATGAAGGGTGCTGAGCTCGAGTCCACCTGTGTGTCCTCCAGGTCCTTTGGTGTGGTGCTCTGGGAGATCGTGACCCTGGCTGAACAGCCCTACCAGGGCCTGTCCAATGAGCAAGTGCTCAAATTCGTCATGGACGGCGGGGTTCTAGAGGAGCTGGAGGGCTGTCCCCTTCAGTTGTGAGTCACCCCTGCCTACCCCACCCCCATGATTCTGGTCTACCACCTCTGATGCTTCTATATTCACTGGCCCCCAGCCAGCTATGCCCCCCATTTACTCTCCTCCCATTCTTCTAAACATAATGCCCCCGGGCCCTGTACTTCCACTGAGTGACCCTCCCAGTGTCGGAGACGGGGAGTGAGTGACTGCAACTCCAGGATGCTCTGACACTGCCTCCCCCACCTGCCAGGCAGGAGCTGATGAGCCGTTGCTGGCAGCAGAACCCACGCCTACGCCCGACCTTCACCCACATCCTGGACAGCATACAGAAAGAACTGAGGCCTTCCTTTCGCCTGCTTTCCTTCTACTACAGCCCAGAGTGCCGGGGAGGCCTGGGCTCCCTGCTGTCCACTGATGCAGAGCCCGACTCCCCACTAACTCCAAAAGGAGCCTCAGGTTGCAGCCCCCAAAATGGGGGTCCAGTACATTGAGGGACTCCCCATTCCTTAACTGACTGGCCTCTCATGGGCAGAGGAAGGGACCTGATCTTTGTGCCCATGAGACGTCCAGATGTTCACCTCCCACCCCCAGCTATTTTCAAGGCAGGGAATGGCCAAGAGTGGGGCAGAGAGCGGGAGCAGAAAGAAGCGGGTGCTGTCAGAACAGACTCACGCAGGAAAGAACCTCAGCAGTCGGAGTTGTGGGAAAGCAAGCAGGGCCACAGCGAGAGGGATCATTAGGCCACCCGCAGAGTGAGAGGCCCTGCTCAACCAAGAAAGGAAGGCCCATCTGCCCTGGAAGCAGAGTCTGAAGAGCTCCATCCTCAGCTTTGGATCTCCTGTGGGCATCTGGGGCCATCAACTTGCTTGAAGTGAAATGAGCAATCAGAGCCAGGCCTGGAGCCCTCTCCACCCGTGTTTGGGAGGCTCAGGATGGACGTCCATCTCGCTGCCCTTCTTTCGACTGCATCACCTCCTCCCCTTTGCCCCACAAACCAGGGGGCATGGCGAGAACCCAGGGACTGGTGAGCAGGTTCCCAGTCTGACCTTGATGGGCCTGTCCCAACTCTTCTTCTCCCCTTGCCCCACCCAGGCACCCCCAGGCTTGGTGTTCCTCCTCCTTTTTCCCCAGAGGCATCCCTTGGTGCACATTCACCCCTTTGACCAGTCTTCCCCTCAATTATAAGTCTTGGATCATTAAGGCTTTAAGAGCCTTGTCTTCCTCCCTCCCCTCCCGTCCCACCCCCTGCCTCTCATGGGAAGACTGGAAAAGGACAATAAATGCTGAGGTCTGTTTGTACCCAGGTCCTGGGCAGTTATCTCTCCATCTCTACAGCGTCAACACTGGATGAACTTCCTCTCTTCCTCCTTTGGGACTTGAGGTGGTGACCCAAGGCAGCCAAACAGGATAAATATGCTGCTGTCAAACAGCACCTCCAGTGAGGACCTGAGCAGCAGGGCTGCCATGGCAGTGAACCAGGAGAACTTGCTGTTATGTTCTGCTCAGGGCCAGAAGTGGTTGAACCTTTCTATCTGCCCTCCCAGCAGAGCCCACCAGTCCCCACACCCATCTTTGTCTCTTGCTATGCTGACCACTGGGCAGGCATTTCCTTTCAGGAAATCCCAAGACAGACTTTAAGTGGGAAGAACATGAATAGAGCTGTGTTTGAGAGATGTTATAGTTGCACTGCAGGGGAGTCAGTGTCCGAGGCTTTCATGGCAATGGCAAGGCATCTGAAGGGGAAGAGGTGCAGGAGAATGACCACAAACTTTGATGAAGGGGTGGCAATGGGAGAGGAAGGTCACAGCTTGGGACACATTTTTTTTTTTTTTTTTTTTTTTTTTGGTGCTAGTGATGAAATCCAGGGCTTCACACACATTAAGCACACTCTTTACCTCTGAGCTACGTGCCCTGTCCCTCAGGCTTTTTAGTTTCCTGCATCTGTCTTTGGGGCTACCTTGCTCAAGTTACCATGAAATGCCACTAGTACTGAGCACCCTTGCTTGTGACAGCAGTTGTCCTGCAACTAGAGAGCAGTCAGGCAGGGTAAGACCATCTCTATGACAGCAGCTATCCTGCTACCCTGACAGAGTCAGGGTGGTCAGCAAGGACCACCTGGGGGAACAGCACCCTCCTCTGCCCTTGCCCAGCATTGGTGACTGAAGCAACAGTGACCCCTAATGGTTGGGACTAGAACTGCAGCTATTGGAGGAAAAAGTTGTACTCCCCCATCTCCCTTTTCTGTTGCTGGTCTCCCCAAGGCCTTTAGGAGAGTGGAAGAAAGGAGATTCCACACAAAAACCCTAGGCCTGACATCCACATGTTCATACAGAGCTCACAGGCATACTGAACCTGCACACACCCCAAAGGCTGCAATGGGGTCAAGCCCTCCCCCATCTTGACCCCAAAATCCAATGCCGGGTATTGCATGCTCAGGAAGTTCTGGTCACCTGGATGTGCTGGAGGAGCTTCAGGAAAGGAATGGGATTTAAAGAAAAGAGGGCTCCAAAAATATCTTGCCTACTGGGCACAGTGTAATCCCAGCAACTTAGAGACTGAGGCAGGAAGATCTTAAGTTTGAGGTCAGCCTGGGCAACTCAGCAAGACCCTGTCTCAGAATAAAAAATGAAAAAGACTGGAAATGTAACTCATTGGTAGAACAACCCTGGGTTCAATCCCCAGTGCAAAAATATATATATTCCTACCTGGGTTCTACCTCCAAATGAGAGATGGCAGCTGGCTCAGAAGAACATTTTGTAATGGGGTATAGATCTGATGCCATCTCTGTCCCAGGAAAGAAGTATATTTAGCAAGGTAGCAAGAGAGTTGAAGGTTGGACTTCAGAAGGGACTTCCCTACTAATCAAGGAACTTTGTGGAGGGAATACATGTCTTCTCTCTCAGATACAGCTGGAATCAGATAATAGATTGACCTGGGATGGAGGGATGGGCACCCACCACAGAGGAGGAAGGGTAAATGCATGATACTAAGAGAGAGAATCCCCAGCACCCTTCTTTTTTGTCTGTGGTACTGAGAATTAAACCCAGGGGTGCTCCATACCTGAGCTACATCTCAGTCATTTTATTTTATGTTATTTTATTTTACTTTATTTTATTTTACTTTATTTTATTTTCAGTCTTGAGACAGGTTCTTGCTTAGTTGCCCAAGCTAGCCATTAACTGTGATCTTCCTGTCTCAGCCTCCTGAGTCTCTGGGATTTCAGGCATGCACCACCTCACCAGACCAGAAGCACAATTCTTGCCCCCTCTTCTCTTTCCAGTGGTGACAGAACTCAAAAATAAATAAATAGGGGATGGGGTTGTGGCTCAGTAGTAGAGAGCTTGCTTGGCATGTGTGAGGCATTGGGTTCAATTCTCAGCACCACATAAAAATAAATAAATAAAGCTCCATCAACAACTAAAAAGTATATAATAAACAAACAAATTGAGTTGGCTGGAAGGTAGAGGATGAAGTGGGGACAAATGAGCGTAAAACAATGTTATACTTACCATCCATCTCTTGGAACTGTCTCTGTGTCCCTATGACAGGTCCATCTAGGCAGAGGATGCTAAGGACTATGGGTCTCATGGAACAATTGATGTGTCTTTGTAGGAGTAGGAAGGGCAGTGCTTCAGGGAGAGAAGTCCAGGGACCCAGGAGAGGGACAGAGGTGGTCTGATACAGGAGAGCTGAGCTCCCAAATCAGGCCTCTGTAGAGGCAAGACCAAGCAAAGTACACACAACTTGCCTTCCTCTAGCCTTTAAGTTAAGGGCTGCAGAGGTCTCAATCCACAGACAGCTGGGTCCATTCCTCCGGGCTCCAGGCAAGGCTGAACATCGTTCTTTGAAAGTGTGGCAGAGGGAAGCAGCTCTCATGATCATCAGAAGGCAGAGAGATTCCACTCGCCAGATACAAATATATACTCCAAAGCCACGCCCCCAATGTCCCACCTCCTCCAGCTACACCCTACCAGCCTTCAGTTACCACTCAATAATAATTCGCTGATTGGGTTAAGGCTCTCATTACCCAATCGCATGTCCTCTAAACCTTCTTGCATTGTCTCACACATGAATTTTTGAGGGACACCTCACATCTAAACCATAACAACCACCAATCCACAGCAAAGGTCTGCCACCTTTCAGTCAGAGGTTCCTATGCATGAACCTCAGGGCAACACTGCCTGCCCCTGGGAAGGATAGGGTTCCTCCCATCCCTGCCAGGTTGATAGGAGGAATACTGGCACCTCATCAACCCCTTATTTCTCCTCAGGAGTCAGGAGACCTGAACACCTGAGTCATCTACCATTCTGAGTCACTAGTGAGTGACCAGTAGGGTGGCACCATCCACTCTGGAGAGGATAGAGGAGGTGACATTGAATACATACCAAATCAAGAATCCAGGTGGATGGGCAGGGATGGATTTCGACCAAGGATATTTGGTGAGTCACCGTCCAGTCAGGTCGGAGGAACCCTGGTGAGCCCAGGTACACAGGAACGGAGATCAACTTCTCACCTCCAACTGATGCCTGGCAGAAGCGAAATCCTTCAAAGGGGCCACAAGGCTAAGAGTTTTGATGCTATTGCTATTTTTTGAAATCCACCCTCCCCTTTTTCTCCTCTGATGTTCTTGCTATTAAATGGAGGCCCAGGCGGGGTACAGCAGTGCATGCCTATAATCCCAGCGGCTCAGGAAGCTGAGACAGGATTGTGAATTCAAAGCCAGCCTCAGCAAAAGTGAGGCACTAAGCAACTCAGTGAGACCCTGTCTCTGAATCAAATACAAAACAGGGCTGGGGATGTGGCTCAGTGGTCAAGTGCCCCCGAGTTCAATCCCCAGTACACCACCCCCCACCAAAAAAAAAAACAAAAAGGCAGTCCACGCAAGTGAAGTGGCACATATCTGTGATCCCAGCTACTCAGGAGGCTGAAGCAGGAGGATCACAAGTTCTAGGCCAGCCTAAGCAACTTAATGAGCCCCTGTCTCAAAACAAAAAATAAGGGCTGGGGATGTGGCTCCATAGTAAAGCACTCACCTAGCATGCATGAGGCCCAGGTTCAATTCCCAATACCACACACACCAAAAAAAAAAAAAAAAAGAAAGAAAGAAAGGAGGACCAAAGGGCCAAGAGGCAAGTTTCACAGGGATGGAGGAGGCTGAGGAGGTGCAGACCACTGGGCCTTCTTCTCCAGCTCCCCCTAACTCTGAGATGTATGCCCCTCGAAGTCAGAAGATCCAGCTCCTGCCCAGGAGCTTTGCAAACTGAGTAGGGGTTCTAACCCCAGCGTCCACATGCCTCTCTCCACCCTGGGGGACAGAGGGCATCTACACAGTTTGGTCTCCCCAACTCAGTAGAAAAGGAGCAAGAGAGGGAGGGAAGTACTAACTGGACAAAGAAGGGGACTGAAGTCCTAGGACCAAAGGGTGCATAAGCTAATCCAGGGGCATGTGGCACTCCTTCCCGACTCTCCCCACCCTCTCTATCCCCAGCCACTCTTCAAGCACAAAATGGTTTTCAAGGTAACAGAGGGACAACAACTAAGGATGCAGGTGTCAGAGAAGTCTTGGGGAGCGGGGGAGGCAGGCAGAGTAGATGAAGAGGAGAGAGCACAGAGGTAGGGAGACTGGCTTGGGAGCCTGGCTTCACATAGCAATGGAACGTTGAGGACGCCCAGGACTCTGACCCACCTAGGGCTCTGACTCATCCTACCCGGTTGATCTGTGAGAGTCTGGCCCCAGCTCCCCACACTTGTAAACAACGAGACTCTATTTGGTCATTTCTGGAGATGAAGTGGGGGGAGTCCCCTCCTGAAGGAGCAAAGGGCACACTCAGGATTCCCCTCTCCCCTCAGGCAGAATTGGATGGGAGGAGGGAGGGAGGCAAAGAGGGGAGGTGGGGATGGAGGAGGCTGAGAAGACTGGGTGGCAGCCTGGAAAAAAATCTGAGGCTCAAAGAGAGGTCTGCAAGAAAATGAGACAAAAAAGGATAGAGGTTGACAGCTGGGTCAAGACAGGAAGCAGAGCTGGAGAAGGGGCCTGGCCAGCCTCCACCTCCGCCAATGGCAGTCTGAGTAGACATGGCCTGCTGCTGAAGCAAGAGGGATGGAGGGGGGATTGTGGAAAGACAAGGTGTGAAGGGACAGAGTGGCCTCTTTTGAAAGCAGAAGTTTCTAAAGGAGAGACCTCAGTGCAGGAAGGCCAAGGGCTGAAATGAGATAATGGATGCCAAGTGCTTTGTAAGCGATGGGGCACCGTGTGGATTATTGTCGCCGTTATCTAATTGTGATATCATTTGAAAAGATGCTGCAGAAGTGCATTTGGAGACGTGAGGAGATGGCCGTGATGAATGCAGAGTGAAAAGAGTGGCTACAAATATTATAAGTGATGCCATTTTTTTACATTGACAAGTACAAACTCAGGAAAGTGTCCGCAGGTATGAAGATATATCTAGGTGATGGAATTGTGAATCATTTATCTCTTCTTTTTGCTTACCTGTATTTTCTATTTGTTTTTTAAACAATGTACATTATTTATATAGTGAAAAACAGGAAGTTTTTCTTCTCTCTGTGGTCCTGGGATTGGGCCATGGTAGGCAAGCATGGTGCCACTGAGCTACAGCCCCAGCGCAATAAGGTTTCTTTTCAAAAGAACAAGCTCCTGCCCAAAGGGTAAAAGGGAGTGACTCAGGAGGTGGGGACAGCCCACCCGGGCTTCCAGCTCTGTTCTCTACCTGATTGTGTACCGAAAGGCTCTCTTACATTCTCCAAGGACAGTGTTTTTAGTCATGGGACAATATCCATTTTCTTAAATTTAGGAGTAGCAGTATGTTTTTGTTACCCCGTGGTGTTTTGCAGCTGGAGAGACCTAAAACAGGCAGAAGTAGAGAAAAGCAAACACTTTTCAGAGATTTCCAGCAATTTTGGGCTCACCCCAGGGGAGGCTGACAGCCTTCTGACAGCACATCTGGGGTCAACAAAACGTGAGGGAGGGTGCTTCCCAATCTATAGGATCAGCTTCCTATAGAATGGCTCCAAGAGCTGGGAGTCAGGATTGCACTACTTCATTTATTTCCTTTTATTATTATTATTATTATTATTATTAATATTATTATTTTGTACTGGGGATTAAACCCAGGGGTACTTAATCACTGGGGAGCCACATCCCCAGACCTTTTTTGTATTTTATTTAGGGACAGGGTCTCACTGAGTTGCTTAAGGCCTCACTAAATTGCTGAGGCTGGCTTTGAACTTGTGATCCTCCTGCCTCAGCCTCCTGAGTCATGGGATTACAGGCATGCACTACAACATCAGGCTATTATTTGTTTGTTTGGGTGTTTGTTTACAGTTTTTGTAGTTCTAGGGATTGAATCCCAGGCCTTGTGCATGATAGGCAAGCATTCTACCTTGTTTTGTTTTGGGTTTTTTGTTTGTTTGTTTTTTTCTGAGCTAGATTGCTCAGGCTGGCCTTGAATTTCTGATCCTCCTGCATCACCCTCCCAAGTAACTAGGATTACAAGTTGTGCCACTGTACCCAGTTCTTCAGTCCCTGTCCTTTTCTCTAAATTGCACCTTCCCTGGCCCCAGATCCTGGCATTTAATTCTCCCACTTCTAGCTGCAACCTGCCCTTCTAGCATCACAAGATGCCCCAGCATATGAACCTCATGTTTCAATCCATCTGGCTCCTCCCTGGCTGCCAACTTGTATGGTGCTGCTCATCACCAGGCCTGGGACTTACATTGTTTGAGACTTGCCTCTACATCTATTCCCATCCCTGAGACCCTCCCCTTCCTTGGTCTCACCATCTACCTGCTTGCATGCTTACTTGCTTTCTTTTGTGTTTTGATACTAGGGATTGAACCCAGTAGCCACAGGTTTTAATTTTTTTTTTTTTTTTTTTTTTTTTTTGAGACAGGGTCTTACTAAGTTTTAGGGCTGACCTCAAACTTGCAATCCTCCTGCCTCAGCCTCCCAAGCTGCTGGGATTACAGGCATGTGCCATCTCACTTGGCCCATCACACACTTTTTGATCTCTGCACCAAGCACAGGGTGTTTAGTACCTACTGCCATACACAGTCATGGTTTTAGTATTGGGACTCTCCTGGGGAAACAAGAAACCACACCAGGTATTTCAGCAGAGAGTACTGAATATAAGGGACTGACTACTGGTATGAGAGGGCTGAAAAGCAAGAATGGAATATTAAGCAACACAGAGATGGCTTCAGAAAGAAGCTATTATCCATAGGCTAGATCAAGTGGATAGGAGTAGAATTGTCAGAATTTAGAAACTCAAGAAAGGGGCCCTTATAGAAGTAGAAGTCAGATCTTGGAGGGTCCATCCCACAGGTGCTTGGGACAACACTGGAAGGAAGCAAACAGGAATAAGCAAACCCTCCCCTGATCCTTATAGCACCTGTTATTGATAGAACCTAATAGAGATCCAAATGGCAAAGGAGTCTGGGAAATGTGGCTTCCAGCAAAGAACAGACAGGAGCATTGAGAGCTGAGAGACAATAGATAAATAATCAGCATCCATGGGAGTTATTACTTATTGTTATCATACCCAAAATATATTGAGTGCCTAATACATGTCAGTACTTGGCATATATTTAATTGACTGGTTGACTGATTTTTCCATTATTGGGGATTGGATCCAGGGGTACTCTCCACTGAGTTAAAGCCCCAGTCCTTTTTATTTTTATTTGAGACAGGGTCTCATTAAGTTGCTGAGATTGTTCTTGAACTTGAGATCCTCCTGCCTCAGCCTCTCAACACTCTGGGATTACAGGTGTGTGACACCACACCTGGTGACATACACTTTAATACACAAAACAGTCAGGTTAACTTCATACTGTTGCTGACACTTAACAGATGAGAAAGCTTGGCCAAAATTCTCACAACTAATAAATGGAAGAGCAGGGTTTTAAAGTCAGGTCTGTCCACACATTTTTCTACTATATCACACTGAGATGGAAATTTAGGAATATATAGAAAGAACTGCGTTTCTAAAAGGATAAAATGTCCTGGTTGGAATGTGGAATGGGCAGCTTATAGACAATTCATGAGCCAGACAATGGAGCCCTAGGGACTAAAATGTATGAGTGCACTAAACAGCCCATAAATTACTTTGTGACTTTCCTGTTCCCTGTGTTTTCTGGAATGTAGCAAAGCAGAAACAAAACCTCAACAGAGAGAGACCAATTATACCTCATGTAGCTAGGGACAAACATTTGATTGATCATGACCCTCTTAGGATCACCCAATTGATCACCCAATTCCTCTCTATGCTCCTGCACTGTCCCCCTGACGTCCTGAGGTCTTTGTCACTCTTGGCCTCCACCTTTGTCACTTTGCTCCTGCACCCCATGATGTCCTCACCTCTCCTTTCTCATTTATCTTGAGGTACAAGTCCTTACGAGGAGGAGTCACCAGTTCCTCCTTTAAGTCTCAACTGCCACCTCATCTCTGAAGCCTGTCCTGACTTCTCTCCCTGCTACAATCTCATCCCAGTCAGAATGTGCCCCCCACCACCTGTATGCCCCATGCTTCTAGTTCAGTTGTCATCCTGGTTTTTTTGGTACCCAGGGGTGCTTAACCACAGAGTCACATCCCTGGTCCTTTTTTGTATTTTATTTAGAGACAGGATCTCGCTGAGATGCTTAGGGCCTTGCTCAGTTGCTGAGGCTGGCTTTGATTACAGGCATGTGCCACTGGACCCAGCTGGATTTGTTGACCTATGTATCTTAACACCTGTCTCATTTACCTTTGTAAACCTTTTTTTTTTTTTTTGGTGGTGCTGGGGATTGAACCCAGGGCCTTGTGCATGTGAGGCAAGCACTCTACCAACTGAGCTACATCCCCAACCTTTGTATCCATTGAAAGGATTGCACACTCCAGCACATTATAGGTTTTTAATCGGTACTAGATAAATTAATGGTAACAAACCAAATGGGGGCAGAAAGTGCAGAAAGAAAAAAAGAATATTGCCTTTACAACCAAACCTGAACAGTATCTTAGTTAAACATGCTTGCTAGTTTGTGCGATGTTATTTGTAACTTGCTTCTCTAGTCCTCAGTTTCTCTAATTTGTCAACAGAAAGTCCACCATGCACCTCGCAGACCAGTGCCTGACCTGAGCATCTGCAGGGCTTTCTGCCTCTTCCTTGAGGTGACCCGGTGATGTTCAGACCACATGTGAAGAGATTAACCCCCTGGGGCTGCACCAGGAAGCCTGCAGTCTGACTGCCATGCCTCCTTCTCAGCCTGTCCTCTGGAACATGCTAGAGGACAGAGGTGGGAACACTGACATCTCTCCATTCCCCCAGTCATCTAGTTCCAACCCTCTGTATCTGTGAGATCCTGAAATCCCATTAATGCCTCTCTGTCCTGGCCCGCAAATCTCTGTCCCTTTGATACCCTAGTGTTGTGTGTCCCTCAGAAGATCTGGAGCTTCCCTGGGTTCTCTGGGGTCCTTCGAGACAACCAGCATCTTCTGCGTTTCTCCACTGGTCTCCCTTCCCCATCACCTCCAAGCAGTTCTAGAACTGATGCTCAGGTCATAAAGAACCTCTCTGCCAGTCTCTCCAGACTCCTGGGGATCCCTGGATCTCTTTGTAATCCTTCACTACCCATTCCAGACCCTTCCAGATTCAGGGCCATCTGTTCCACACTGAGGCCTGAAGCAAGGGCTTCAGCTGCTGAGATTCTCCTACATACCAAACCCCCGATGGCTGGCATCCACTTACAGTGCAATCTCACAACCACTCTCTAGAGAAGTCATCTATCTCCCTGAGGGTCAGACCTCAGTCGTCTATCTTACAGAAAGGCAACTAAGGATCAAGTAACCTACCTAGTGTTGTGTTTTAGAGCTCATGTGTTGAAGACTTTGTCCCCAGTGCAGCAGTGTCCAGTGGTAGGGCTTTGAGATATGATTGGATTGTGAAGACTGTAACCTCATCAGTGGATTAATCCATTTGATGGGTTAATAATTTGAGTGGACTCATGGCAAGGGATGAAAACTACAGATAGGTGGGACATGACTAGAAGGAGTAGGTCACTGGGGGTGTGCCCTTGGGAACTACATCTTGTGTGTGTGTCTCTCTCCTATCTGGATGGTATAAGCTGAGAAGCTTTCCTCTGCTATGATGCTCTGCCTCACCACAAGCCCAGAGAAATGGAGCCAGCCAACCATAGAATGAAACCTCTGAAACCATCAGCCACAAAAAAACTTTCCTCCTTGAAGTTGTTTGTGTCAGATATTTTGGTCACAACAATGAAAAGTTGACAAACACAAATAGTATTATACTTGCAAATGGCCTTATGATTTTCAAAAAATGAGTGTCTATTACATCATGTACTATTTTATTAAGGAGCCTTTTTTTATACCTTCATAAAAATAAGGAATGATTTTACAAGACTTGGCTCATTATAAATTCATACAATGATTCTATAATAGAGCAAGATTTAGGAATCCAATCAAACACATACAGACCCACAGATAAAAGAAATTATTGAATTCAGGGTTGGGGACTGGTGATTTCTGGTTCATTGTTTCTCACTTCTTTTTTATTTTTTGTCTTTGTCAGTGGGGCCTAAATCCAGGGGCACTTTACCACTGAGCCACGTCACCAACCCTTTTTATTTTTTATTTTGAGACAGGTTCTCACTAGGTTTCTTAGGCCTTGCCAAATTACTGTGAGTGGCCTCAAACTTGTGGTCCTCCTTCCTCAACTCTCCCCATCCCTGGGCCCACGGGCATGCACCACCACATCCTGTTGTTCCTCACTTCTTAGTGAGGAACCTGAGAGCTTTCAATAAGAAGTAAGAAACATGGGACCTGGGGTTGTGATTCAGTTGTAGAGCGCTTGCCTAGCATGGGTGAGGCTCTGGGTTCGACCCTTAGCACCACATAAAAGTAAAATAAAGTTATTTAAAAAAAAAAAAAGTAAGAGACAGCTGGGCACAGTGGTTCACACATGTAATCCCAGAGGCTGGGGAGGCTGAGGCAAGGGGATTGCAAGTTCAAAGTCAGTCTCAGAAACTTAGCGAGGCCCTAAGCAATTTAGCGAGACCCTGTCTCAAAATCAAAAAATAAGGGCTGGGGATGTAACTCAATGGTAAAGTGTCCCTGAGTTTAATCCCTGGTATCGAAAAAAAAGTAACAGGCAGAATAAGGGTGTGAGGATATGTCTCAGTGGCAGGGCATGTGCCTTGGGTTCCATCCCAAGATTGAAAAAAAAGAGGAATTTAAAAATTAATATGCAATAAGTATTTCTTTTCCCCCAAAGGAGTACTCAAAAAAAAAAAAAAATAGAGAGAGCTAAGTTTTTGTGGACTTTTGCATGCCTAGCCCCCAGCATGCTCAGTGTACTATAGGCAGCGCATCCATGTTGACTAAATAGATACAAGAAGAGGATAAAGTAGTGCTTTGATTCTGTTGTTGCCTAGAGCTCTTCAGAGAAAAGGTATCAGGTGGAATCTAAAGCATCACTGCTCCTTTCAGTAGTTTCATGGAAGTGTTACGATCATTCATGACATTGGCAAAGCACCTTTTGCTCCACACACAAAACAAAAACAAAAACAAACTATATGTAAAGATATTATAATTTTGTGTGTGTGTGTGTGTGTGTGTGTGTGTGTGTGGTGCTGGGGATTGAACCCAGGGCCTTGTACTTGCGAGGCAAGCACTCTACCAACTGAGCTATTCCAGCCCAAGAGATTATAATTTTGCAATTGAGTTCATATTTGGGTAAAAATTGCTACAAGGTATACATTACTGAATGGGCAGAGTTTGGGCTGGTAGTTAGGAAATTGTCCTGAATTCTGGTTTCTTGGAGCTCGAAACTAGTCTTTCCAAGGGAATTCCACACAGAGCACTTTTGTTCTAGTAGTGGTTAAAGGCTTTGAAAGTCCTGCTCTTTTCCACTCTCCTAGGGTATCTTTGACATGAAATCATCCCATGGAAAAGCAGCTACTGTGGTACCTGCCCATCTTTAGGGAGTTGTGTTCCTAACTCCTTGGCTGCTGGTGGTTGAGATCCTAAGATCTGAAGCCAGATCACCTGACTCTAATCTCTACTTCCTCACTGTGTGACCTTGGGCAAGTTGCTTAATCTCCCTATCTCTCAGATTCTCTGTCTGTAAAGTTGGGAGATTAATAATGACATCTCTAGCCATGTGTGGTGATGTACACCTGTAATGTCAGAGACTCAGGAGAAGAAAGCATGAGGATGGCATGCTCAAGTCCAGCCTCAGCAACTTGGTAAGATCCTGACTCAAAACAACAACAACAACAACAAAACAAAAAACAAAAAACAAACAAACAAACAAACAAAAACCAGTAAGGATTGGGGATGTAGCTCAGTGGTAAAGCACCCTCAAATTCAATCTCTGATAATGAAAATAATAATAATGGCACAACTGTCATGTGCCTGTTATAAGGGTATGGTCATACCTATAGCATGTAGCACAGAACCTGGCAATGGCAAAGCTGCAGGACAGGATGGCTAGGATCTCTCTCCATCTACCATAATGCAGACATTCCATGTTGGAAGCTCCAGGTTCACTGTGTGACTGTCACTAAGTCTCTTGACCTTGATTTCAATTTTCTCACCTGTACAATAGTGCCGGGTAATAAGGTAAGGTCAAGTCTTGGAAGTTATTTATCAAATAATATTATATCAAATTATTATATAAGGCAATCATGGGCTATTATTGTGGTATGAACTCAAAGATCAGGAGGTTAAAATACAAATAAAAATTCATCAGATGGAGCTGGAGACTATCATGCTAAGTGAAATAAGCCAATCCCAAAGAACCAAAGGCCAAATGTTCTCTCTGATATGCAAATGCTGACTCACAATAAGCAGGGGCTGGGAGGCATAGAAGTTCATCAGATTAGATAAAGAGGAATAAAGGGAAGGGAGGGGGTGGGAATAGGAAAGATAGTAGAGTGAATCAGACATAATTTTCCTATCTTCATATATGAATACACAACCAGTAAAACTCCACATCATGTATAATCACAAGAATGGGAAGTTATACGCCATATATGTATGTGTCAAAATACATTCTACTGTCATGTATAACTAAAAAGAACAAATAAAAACTTTTTTTAAAAAAATCTCATCACTTTTGGGCTGGGGATATAGCTCAGTTGGTAGAGTGCCTGCCTCACAAGCACAAGGCCCTGGGTTCAATCCCCAGCACTGCAAAAAAAAACAAACAAAATCTCATCACTTTTGCTCCCTGAAAGCATATGGGAGAAATAAAAAAGTGAAGAAAGTTCTTATGACCCACAGCTTGTGCTATCCTTGGTATATTGAACACAGATCTCCTCCGATTTACTTTGCTACTTTCTTTCCAAAAGTCCTGGCTTGCATACTTCAGATAGAGCACTAATTTCCAGAATATATAAAGAACTCAAAAAACTCTACACCAAGAATACAACTAACCCAATCAACAAATGGGCTAAGGAAATGAACAGACACTTCACAGAAGAAGATCTACAAGCAATCAACAGATATACGAAAAAATGTTCAACATCTTTAGTAATAAGAGAAATGCAAATCAAAACTACCCTAAGATTCCATCTCACCCCAATTAGAATGGTGATTATCAAGAACACAAGCAACAATAGGTGTTGGAGAGGATGTGGGGAAAAAAGGTACACTCATACATTGCTGGTGGGACTGCAAATTAGTGCAGCCACTCTGGAAAGCAGTGTGGAGATTCCTTAGAAAACTTGGAATGGACTTACCATTTGACCCAGTTATCCCACTCCTCGGCCTATACCCAAAGGACTTAAAATCAGCACACTACAGAAATACAGCCACATCAATGTTCATAGCGGCTCAATTCACAATAGCCAGATTGTGGAACCAACCTAGATGCCCTTCAATTGATGAATGGATAAAGAAACTGTGGTATATATATACAATGGAATATTACTCAGCTATAAAGAATAATAAAATTATGGCATTTGCAGGCAAATGGATGAAATTGGAGAATATCATGTTAAGTGAGATAAGCCAATCTCAAAAATCCAAAAGAGGAATGATCTCACTGATAAGCGGATGATGACACTTAATGGGGGGTGGGAGTGGGACAAGAATGGAGGAAGGAGGGACTGTATAGAGGGAAAAGAGAGGTGGGAGGGGTGGGGGGGAAGGAAAAAAATAATGGAATGAATCAAACATCATTACTCTATGTAAATTTATGAATATGCAAATGGTATGCTGTTACTCCATGTACAAACAGAAACAACATGTATCCCATTTGTTTACAATAAAAATAAATTAAAAAAAAAAAAAAGTCCTGACTTGGAGCTTGCTACTAGGGACAAGATGTTGCACCTTGTATTTCCTAGCAGGAAGTGGCAAGTATTGATTTGGTCTCTGTGTATTTTGGAGACAATGTAAGCTACACTTAAGAATATCCAGTTTTGGAGTAACCAGAAAGTTGCCAGTTTAAGTGCTCTCAGAGAAGGTTCAGGGAGTGTTCAAGCTGCCCTGCCTCTTGGGTCATGTGATCTAGCATGCCCAGTGGTGCTAGAAATACTTGCAGTGGATAAGGGTGCTGTATTGGCAAACCTCAATTAAGAATTGCAGAGCATGCCCTAGGATTCTGGAATAAAGTCATGTCCTCTGACAAAGAATTGTACTCTCAAAAAACAGCTACAACAGAGAGACTGAATGCCTGACCAGTGGACACTAAGTAACTATTCAACTTGAACTGCCATCTTTTTTTCCCAGAACTATGTAATTATTATTTTCAATGTCCAAAGTTTGTAATACAAGGGCAGAGATTTCTCCTGCATTTAATTTTTTATAAATTCTCAATGGACTGGTGAGGGAAATAGGGATACTTCTTGTCTAATTTGGTTTCTGGGAAGACTTCATTCGAGTCCTCAATGGTCATCTGATCAAATGGAATTATGTTCTTCATTTTCTCCAGTTAGTTCTCATATTCTTCAATCCTGGCCCTTGAGAGAGACACAAGCTCAGCACGACTTTTTACATCTTTCTTTTCTTCAACATCCACCTGCACAGTACATTTATCCTCTGGCATAGGAACCTTCAGGGCATTAAACATCTTTTCAAAGAGATCCACCAAGCCTACCTTGGCAACATTGGCCTTGTTCAGGTAGAGTAGCCAACCTGGAAGTGAGGGTCTCATTCCAGGACTTCAGGAAGTTAGCAACAGCCTTTTGGTTTGGGGGAATGATCTTCTCAAAAGCTACCCAATCAATGGTTTTTAGAGTAAGTTTGCATGCAGCCATCTTGGGATCCTTCATGGTGTTGCAAACTTGCTCTGAAAACCATTGAGGACAAGCTTCCATTACTTGAGTTGCCCATCTAAAGCCAAGTATCATACAAGCCACCGAGTCATAATGTTGGACTTGATGGACCTTTATTCTATTCATTTATTTATATGCAGTGCTGAGGATCGAACCCAGTGCCTCACACATGCTAGGCACTCTACCACTGAGTCACAACTTCAGCCCCATAAGGCTGAACTTGAAAAGCGGTAATCCACAAAGTGATGGAAATGGTACTTTGGACTGGGTTTATGCTGGTCCAGAACACAGACTTAAAATGCAAGAGCAGGGGTCACTCAAATCACCTGCCTCTATTGAACTGCCACTTCTTTTTTAATCCACTTTTATGTCTTCCTGGGGTGGGGGACTTTATATAACCAACTGGGAGATGTACAAGCATAATATGTTGGCACTAGAAGCAGTATGACCTCACTCACTATGTCATACTGGTAAGTATATTGCAGGGAGAATGGTAAGTATATGGCAGGGCTAGGACTAAGGAGCATTCATCTGATCCCAAGAGTGAGTGCCTCCTTAGAGTTTGTACCCTGGGTCCATCACTTACCTCACACAATCCCAGTCCTGACAGGTGAACCTATGGGAAGTGTTCTCACAAAGTACAGATCTTTGGGCCTCACACTAATGCACCAAAAAGCATCTATCACAGAGAGGGCAATGAATAACTAGCTGAGCAGAATAACTCAACCTCTCTCTTCAGGCATCAGTCACCCCAGTGTTGGCACAATGGGCTGATAAACCAAGTGAACTTGCTGACAAGAGGCAACTTTGCATGGGCTCCTGATCATGGTTGTCTTCTCATTGAGGTTGAGAGCTGCAGCTGAGTAGTGCCCAACTTTCCCACTGCAGAGGTAAACATTGAACCACATGCCTGGCACTATTCCTTAGTGGTGGCAGACTGAAGATCTCAGATCCCTTTCCCTTTTAAGAGGAGAGTGATTTGCCTTTACCAGAACCATTATAAACTCCACACCACCACCCAGGTGCTTACAGAATGCTTAATCTCTCAATATGGTACCCCATTTCACAGTGCTTCAGACCAAGGGACCTGTTTAACAGCAAAGAGGCACCATAGGAGGCTCATGATCACAGGGTTTTCCAGTCTTACCACATTACCCCAAATCACTCAGGTTATAGAATGATGGAATGACCTGAAAAGACTCAGAAGGTACCATCTGGGGAACAACTCTTTGTAAGGTTGGAGCTGTCTCCTCCAGGATGGGCTTAGGTTAAAACTAATGCTTTCAATATGGTACTGTGTCCCCTAGAATCAGAATAAACAGATCTAGGTACTAAGGGAAGCCTTCCTTATTTAGCAGAATCAGACTAGGTTGAGCCATGGGATGCAGACGCCTGGCTTCTGTCACGAAGTATGTGGTGCTGCATGGGAGTGGTTCCCTGTCTCCTTCTGGAATTTTCCCCCTAAGAGGATGGCTCCCCTAACTCCACCCTATCCTGTCCATCACAGAAGAAGCTCCTCCCAGTTCATGCCCCCTTTACCTGTATATTATAAATAAAGGAGAGTTGGGCTAGTTGTTGTAAGAGGCCAGAGCTGGTATGGCCAGATCCATCACGACCCCTCTCATTAAAAGAGTATTGGGAGGATCCAAGATGGTGGTCTAGAGGGAGGCTGCGTTCCTTGTCGCTCCGCAACGCCGGATTCAAGGCAGAGGATATCTGTTTCTCGGTGAGGCAGTTTTTGCTGCTTATCGATCCCCTGCTCTTTACCCCATTTGTCTGCTGTGATCACCTGCAAGCTGCCAGCATATCGACGCCTTTTTTGAGAGCAGATTGCTCACTGTCAGGCGTCTATCATCTGCCATTTGCCTGCCTCTCGCCTGTCCATCGCCTGCCTTTCCCCTATCCATCACCCAACACTCGAGGTTCACCTCCCGATCATCCAACAGCTGCCAGCAGACTGACCGCAGACCGCCAGTGGAGCACCAGCTGCCTGCTGCTGCCTAGAAGTTCACTGTTACAGTACCTGCAGGTTTGATTACACGTGGCTGCCGCCATTTTGAGACAACAGCCAGGCCCCGTAGGACCCCTGGCCGGACTGACTGAGCCCCATCTCCAGGATCCCTCAGCCCGACCGATCACTCCCTGCCTCTGGGGCCCTCACATCAACTGACTGCTCCCTGCCGCCAGGACCCCCAGACCAACTAACTGTGCCCTATCACCGGGAACCCAGACCAACTGATTGCACCCGGCCTCCTGGATCCCACAACCACACCAAATACACCCGACCTCCAGGACCACTGCCGGACCAACTGCATCCTGTCTCCAGGACCTCCAGCTGACCACGTCCACCCCTGAGCTGCAGCTCCCCATTTGCCAACACATTTGGAAGCCAGAGCAGCCATCTTGGATAATCCTGGAAGCCGTAGCTCCGATCTTCGGGTGGGGCAAATCCCATCTTGCGATGCCTGCTGGAGGCTTGAAGCCCATTGTCAGGTACCTCTCATACATCAGGAGGTTTCATTAGTATATGACTGTTATACAGTAGATTTTCTTTTTCTCCTTTTAAAAAAAATATTTAAGTTTTTATTCTTTACGTTTCTTGCTTTCTTTTCCTTCTGTTTACCTGTTCCCTCAGAGTCACTTTCTCCCTTATTTACATGATGTTATTGTCCCCATAGGGGCTATTTGGTCTAGGATTGCATAGTGTCTGATTTGGGTACTGCTAATATTGATCTCCCCTTAAAGAAAGGGTTTTGGACACCTATAGGGCCACTAAAAGCCTATAGGGGGAAATCTGCAATACCGCAGATCTGCAGCGCTAGAGGGGAAGATACATGAACAACATGAAAAAACAAGGGAAGAAAATGATCCAAACAAATCTAGATTCCATAGTAATAGAATCCAATGACAGTATGTTAGAAGAAATGTCAGAAAAGGACTTCAGATTATACATGATTAAGATGATTCGTGAAGCAAAGGATGAGATAAGAGAGCAAATGCAGGCAATGAATGATAATACCAAAAAAAAAAAAAAAAACGGAAATCCTTGAAATGAAGGAGACAATAAACCAAATAAAAAACTCAATGGAAGCATCACCAACAGACTAGACCACTTGGAAGACAGAACCTCAGACAATAAGACAAAATATTTAATCTTGAAAATAAAGTCGCCCAAACAAGAGAGATGGTAAGAAAATCATGAATAGAATCTCCAAGAACTATGGGACATCATGAAAAGACCAAATTTAAGAATCATTGGATTGAGGAAGGCACAGAGATACAAACCAAAGGAATGAATAATCTATTCAATGAATAATATCAGAAATTTCTCAAACCTGAAGAATGAAATGGAAAAATCCAATACAAGAGGCTTTACAGAACACCGAATGCACAAAATCACAACAGATCCACACCAAGGCACGTTATAATGAAAATGCCTAACATTCAAAATGAAGATAGGATTTTGAAGGCCGCGAGAGAAAAGCATCAGATTACATATAGGGGGAGACCAATACGGATAGCAGCCAACTTCTCAACCCAGACTCTAAAAGCTAGAAGGGCCTGGACCAACATATTTCAAGCTCCGAAAGAACATGGTTGCCAACCAAGAATCCTATACCCAGCAAAACTAACCTTCAGATTGGAAGATGAAATAAAATCCTTCCATGATAAACAAAAGTTAAAAGAATTTACAAATACAAAGCCTGCACTACAGAATGTTCTCAACAAAATATTCCATGAGGAGGAAATGAAAAACAACAATGTAGGTCAGCAAAGGGAGGAACTACCTTAGAGAAAAACCACTCAAAGGAGAAACCAAGCCAACTTAAAAACCAAAAATAAGCCAAATGACTGGGAATACAAATCATTTCTCAATAATAACCCTGAATGTTAATGGCCTAAACTCATCAATCAAAAGACATAGACTGGCAGAATGGATTAAAAAGAAAGACCCAACAATATGCTGCCTGCAAGAGACTCATCTCATAGAAAAAGACATCCACAGACTAAAGGTGAAAGGATGGGAAAAAACCTACCACGCACATGGACCCAGTAAAAAAGCGGGGGTTTCCATCCTTATTTCAGATAAAGTGGACTTCAAGCCAAAGTTAGTCAGAAGGGATAAAGAAGGACATTTCATACTGCTTAAGGGAACCATAAATCAGGAAGACATAACAATGGTAAATATTTATGCCCCAAACAATGGTGCATCCCTGTATATCAAACAAATCCTTCTCAATTTCAAGAAACACATAGACCACAACACAATAATTCTGGGTGACTTTAACACACCGCTGTCACCACTAGATAGATCTTCCAAACAAAATCTAACCAAAGAAACCATGGAACTCAATAACACAATCAATAACCTAGACTTAATAGACATATATAGAATATTCCATCCATCAACGAGCGGATACACTTTCTTCTCAGCAGCACATGGAACCTTCTCGAAAATAGACCATATGTTATGCCACAAAGCAGCCCTTAGGAAATGCAAAAAAATAGAGATACTGCCTTGTGTTCTATCAGATCATAATGGACTGAGAGTAGAAATCAATGACAAAGTAAAAAAAGGAAATTACTCCAACACTTGGAGACTAAATAATATGCTATTGAATGAAACATGGATAACAAAAAACATCAGGGAGGAGATTAAAAAATTCTTAGAAGTCAATGAGAGTGATGATACAACATATCAAAATCTCTGGGACACTATGAAAGCGGTACTAAGAGGAAAATTCATTGCATGGAGTGCATTCCAGAAAAGAATGAAAAGTCAACAACTAAATGACCTAACATTACAGCTCAAAGCCCTAGAAAAAGAACAGAATAATAGCAAAAGTAGTAGAAGACAGGAAATAATTAAAATCAGAGCTGAAATCAATGAAATTGAAACAAAAGAAACTATTCAAAAAATTGACATAACAAAAAGTTGGTTCTTTGAGAAAGTAAACAAAATAGATAAACCCTTAGCCACACTAACAAAGAGGAGAGAGAAGACTCAAATTACTAAAATACATGATGCAAAAGGAAATATCACAACAGACACCACTGAGATACAGAACATAATGAGAAGCTACTTTGAAAATCTGTATTCCAACAAAATAGAATCTACCAAAGACATTGACAAATTTCTAGAGACATATGCTCCTCCCAAACTGAACCAGGAGGACATACACGATTTAAACAGATCAATATCAAGCAATGAAATAGAAGAAGACATTAAAAATCTACCATCCAAGAAAAGCCCGGGACCAGATGGATTCTCAGCCGAGTTCTACAAGACCTTCAAAGAAGAACTCATTCCAATACTTCTCAAAGTATTCCAGGAAATAGAAAAGGAGGGTATCCTACCGAACTCATTCTATGAAGCTAATATCACCCTCATACCCAAACCAGGAAAAGACACATCAAGGAAAGAAAATTTTAGACCAATATCCTTGAAGAATATAGATGCTAAGATCCTTAACAAAATATTGGCAAACCGTATCCAAAAACATATTAAGAAAATTGTGCACCACGATCAAGTGGGGTTCATTCCTGGAATGCAAGGATGGTTTAACATCCGTAAATCAATCAACGTAATCCATCATGTCAATAGACTTAAGGATAAGAATCATATGGTTATTTCAATTGATGCAGAAAAAGCATTTGACAATATACAACACCCCTTCATGCTGAAAACACTAGAAAAAATAGGGATAGTAGGAACATACCTCAACATTGTAAAGGCTATTTATGCTAAGCCCATGGCCAACATCATTCTTAATGGAGAAAAACTGAAACCATTCCCTTTAAAAACAGGAACAAGACAGGGATGTCCTCTTTCACCACTTCTATTCAACATTGTCCTCGAAACTCTAGCCAGAGCAATTAGGCAGACTAAAGAAATTAAAGGGATACGAATAGGAAAAGAGGAACTTAAGCTGTCACTATTTGCGGATGACATGATTCTATATTTAGAGGAACCTGGAAATTCCACCAGAAATCTTCTAGACTTCATCAATGAATTCAGCAAAATAGCAGGCTATAAAATCAACACACATAAATCTACAGCATTTTTATACGCAAGCGATGAAACAGCTGAAAGGGAAATGAGGAAAACAACTCCATTTGCAATAGCCTCAAAAAAAAAATAAAATACTTGGGTATCAATCTAACTAAAGAGGTAAAAGATCTCTACAATGAAAACAACAAAACACTGAAGAAAGAAATTAAGGAAGACCTTAGAAGATGGAAAGATCCCCCCTGTTCTTGGATAGGCAGAATTAATATTGTCAAAATGGCCATACTACCAAAAGTGCTATACAGATTCAATGCAATTCCAATTAAAATCCCAATGATGTACCTCACAGAAATAGAGCAAGCAATCATGAAATTCATCTGGAAGAATAAGAAACGCAGAATAGCTAAAGCAATCCTTAGCAGGAAGAATGAAACAGGGGGTATCGCAATACCAGAACTTCAACTATACTACAAAGCAATAGTAACAAAAACAGCATGGTATTGGCACCAAAATAGACAGGTAGATCAATGGTACAGAATAGAGGACACGGACACAAGCCCAAATAAATACAATTTTCTAATACTAGACAAAGGTGCCAAAAATATGCAATGGAGAAAAGATAGCCTCTTCAACAAATGGTGCTGGGAAAACTGGAAATCCATATGCAACGGAATGAAACTAAACCCCTATCTCTCACCCTGCACAAAACTGAACTCACAATGGATCAAGGACCTTGAAATCAGACCAGAGACCCTAGGTCCAAATCTTCACCTTGTTGGCTTAGGATCAGACTTCCTTAACAGGACTCCCATAGCACAAGAAATAAAAGCAAGAATCAATAACTGGGATAGATTCAAACTAAATAGCTTTCTCTCAGCAAAGGAAACTATCAGCAATGTGAAGAGAGAGCCTACAGAGTGGGAGAATATCTTTGCCTCTCATATTTCAGATAGAGCACTAATTTCCATAATATATAAAGAACTCAAAAAACTCTACACTAAGAATACAAATAACCCAATCAACAAATGGGCTAAGGAAATGAACAGACACTTCACAGAAGAAGATCTACAAGCAATCAACAGATATATGAAAAAATGTTCAACATCTTTAGTAATAAGAGAAATGCAAATCAAAACTACACTAAGATTCCATCTCACCCCAATTAGAATGGTGATTATCAAGAACACGAGCAACAATAGGTGTTGGAGAGGATGTGGGGAAAAAGGTACACTCATACATTGCTGGTGGGACTGCAAATTAGTGCAGCCACTCTGGAAAGCAGTGTGGAGATTCCTTGGAAAACTTGGAATGGACCTACCATTTGACCCAGTTATCCCACTCCTCGGCCTATACCCAAAGGACTTAAAATCAGCATACTACAGATATACAGCCACATCAATGTTCATAGCGGCTCAATTCACAATAGCCAGACTGTGGAACCAACTTAGATGCCCTTCAATTGATGAATGGATAAAGAAACTGTGGTATATATATATATACAATGGAATATTACTCAGCTATAAAGAATAATAAAATTATGGCATTTGCAGGCAAATGGATGAAATTGGAGAATATCATGTTAAGTGAGATAAGCCAATCTCAAAAATCCAAAAGAGGAATGATCTCACTGATAAGCGGATGATGACACTTAATGGGGGGTGGGAGTGGGACAAGAATGGAGGAAGGAGGGACTGTATAGAGGGAAAAGAGAGGTGGGAGGGGTGGGGGGGAAGGAAAAAATAATAGAATGAATCAAACATCATTACTCTATGTAAATTTATGAATATGCCAATGGTATGCTGTTACTCCATGTATGAACAGAAACAATATGTATCCCATTTGTTTACAATAAAAATAAATTTAAAAAAAGAGTATTGGCCCTTGTGTGTTCATTGAGTAAGTAAGTTTTTTGAGTAATAGATAGAAAAACTGCCAACATCCTCCTCCAGTAGTTAACCCTTTTCTCCTTCACACTCATGATGGCAGAGAGGACCCACACAAGGTACTAAGGCCTGGAATTTGGAACAATTCCTCTCACTATCACATCTAGTGTATTTGTGAATTTGTGCTCCCTTTCACCATAACCTTGGGGTCTTCTAGACTAGAGGATCCTAGTTAACAGAAGAAAAGACTTCTCCCAGTTGACATAACAGTAATTCTATCATGCTAGTAACTGAAAGAACCACCTATCTGCTTTGGGATCCTCATGTGGTAGACCAACAGGCAAAGGAAGAAAGTTCTAGTACTGGATAGGATGATCAGTCATGGTGACCTTGAGGAGCCAGGGTGGCTGCCACACAGTAGGAGCAGGGAGGAGAACGTCTTGAACCCAGGAACTCTCCGGGGCATCTCTTAGTATTTTTGTGCCCAGTGATGATTGTTAAATGGGTAGCTACAACAACCAACAAGGGCAGGGTAACTAGGGGTCTATGCCTTTTGGAAATGAAGGTCTGGATCATCCTGGAAGACAATCCAGACCAGATGAAGTGCTAACTGGAGGTGGGGTTGTCTAGAATGGGAGCGGAGGAAGGAAAAGATGAACATCAATTAGTGCTTCTGGCCCAGTTACAACTATGAGGATTGGACCTTTTCCCACTAATCTTTTGCCTGAGTTTTTGAGAAAAACACTTGACCACCATCTTGATGGGAACCTTGTAACTGACTGAGTAATATAAGGTCCTTCTTGGGGATAAATTAAGAATTAGAACCAGGCACAGTGGTGCATGCTTGTAATCCCAGCAGCTCAGGCAGCTGAGACAGGAGGATCACAAGTTCAAAGCCAGCCTCAGCAACTTAGTGAGGCCCTAAGCAACTCAGTGAGGCCCTGCCTCTAAATAAAATATTTAAAAAGGGACTGGAGATGTGGTTCAGTGGTAAAGCATTCCTGGTACAAAAAAAAAAAAAATAGAATTAGAAATGTCTTCGTATAGAACAAATTTAAAACTAATACTGTGGTATGGAAACTGGAGAGAATAAGAGAATTCAAGAGGTGGTTTGTTGTTGAATGCAAAATTTGTATATTCCCCTTAGGATCTTTTTTGTTTGTTTTGTTTTGCAGAACTAGGGATTGAATCCAGGGGTGCTCTACCACTGAGCTACATCCTCTACATTTCCAGGATTGCTTGGTTTTTATTTTTGAGACAGGGTCTTGCTAAATTGCCCAGGGTGGCCTCATACTTGCAATCCTCCTGCCTCAGCCTCCCACATAACTGGGATCACAGGCACGCCCCACCATACCCAGCTAGAATCTCTTAATTGACTCTATTTCCAAAAGGGATGCCTGCGTCTAAATTCACTGTCACCTTTATTAGAGCCCCACCCCTTTTTTTGTAGCTAGAACTGAATGGAGTCCAAGTTGGAGTCCTTGGAAGGCATAGTTTTCACACACCCCAGGTTGAGCCTATCTCTCTGAGTCACTCCTCCTCCATTTCTTTTCTTTCTTTCTTTTTTTTTTTTTTTTTTTTTTTCAGTGCTGGGGATTGAACCCAGGGCCTTGTGCTTGTGAGACAAGCACTCTACCAACTGAGCTAGATCCCCAGCCCCACTCCTTCCTTTCTGATTAATAGCAGCACCACTTCATGGGCGATGGGATCTGGTTTCCTGAGTGGACACTAAGGAATGCAGAGGACACAGCCTCAGAGGTCAGTTCCTATGGGATAACCTAGAAAGCAAAAAACAGAACAGATAAACTCCACCCCCTTTTTCCTTTCTCTGGACTACTCCAAGGTATGATTTCACCTTGCATCCTCTCTGAGAAAAGTCATCTTACTCAAGTGAAAGTGACTGCCAAACACATGGCTATTGTTCTTTGCAGCTCATCTCAAGGTTCTCCAGCACTGTGTGTGTGTGTGTGTGTGTGTGTGTGTGTGTGTGTGTGTGTGTGTGTTTGTGTGTGTGTGTTGCTGGGAATTTAACCCAGGGCCTTGAACATTCTAGGCAAGGACTTTACCACTGGGCTATATGTGGCACTTTTCTTTTTCTCACTCTCATCATTCTGATATTGGTCCCTCTTCTAGAAACATCTTTCCCTGCTCTTCAACCATACTTATTCTTTGCCACTCAGTTCAATTTCCTTTTCTGACATCCCAACCCTCTTCACACGTGTGCAGATGTGCACAGGCATGTGCACACACACAGCCCAGGCTAAATCAGGGCCCTTTGAAGGGAGCTCCCATAGCATAAACCCATGCCATTAATTTGGCACTTTTTTAGGGGGAAGGGGGTACCAGGGATTGAACTCAGGGTTGCTTAACCTCTGAGCCCTTGTTATATTTTATTTAATTTTTTAAATTTATCTTTTGGGGAGATATCAGGGGCACTCAACCACTGAGTCGCATCCCCAGCCCTATTTTGTATTTTATTTAGAGACAGGGTCTCACTGAGTTGCTTAGTGTCTCCCTGTTGCTGAGGCTGGTTTTGAACTTGTAATTCTCCTGCCTTAGCCTCCCACGTCACTAGGATTACAGGCACATGCCACCATGCCCTGCTCAATTTGCCACAACTTTTAATAAGCGTCTGTCCATCTTCTCTACCTGACATCTTGAGAAAAGTCCTTTCTTCTCTCTGGGTTGCTGACCCCAAGAACAATGTGTGTACCTCTGGCCTAAGTCACAGTGAAGTTAGTGAAAGGAAGTGCAGTTTCTAGTCCCAGTCTTTGAGATACTGAAAGACCCTGGCCAAGGCATTTAATCTCTCTGAGCTTCAGTTTGCCCTTCTGGGAAGTGGGAATAATGTTCCCTGTCTCCTTCTCAGTTTGTGAATTTTATTTTATTTTATTTTGAGACAAGTTCTTAGTAAGTTTCTCAGTCTGGTCGAGAACTTGTGATCCTCCTGCTTCATCTTCAGCCTCCTGAGTCACAGGGATTACAGGCATGTGCTACTTTACCTGGCTGTACCTCAGATTTTGAATCCAGCATTTTCGTGCTTATGAAAGGAAATCTTTCTTTCCAGTGCTGGGAATTTAACCCAGGATCTAATGCATGCTTGGTAAGTGTTCTGCCACCAAGCTACACTTTCAGCCCTTAGCAATGGAAATGATAAAGTTGGTGGGCACGGTGGCACATGCTTGAGTTCCAGCTACTCTGGAGGCCAAAGGAAGAGAATCACTGGAACCAAGACTTGAGCCCAGGAATTTCAGCACTCATATCATTAACAATAACTGCAATATTGTTGATACTAATAGTGACCTACTTGTTGGAGAAATTCTCCTTCCTTCCTCCAAGATGGCTGGTTTTGCTCTAATCCAGCTGCATTGCCTGCTCAAGGATGGAAGTCAGACCCCCTCCTCCCTAACTCCTTGCCTCATATATTTCATGTGATCTCAAAAAGTTCTTCCAGAAGTCTGACCAACATCCTTCCTGTTGCCATCCATCACCTCCCTCCTCATTTCTCCTCAAAGCATAATCTTGAGTATGAATCTCTAAGAAGCTCTGGGTGCCTTAGATCTTATTTGGGGGTAAAGGAGCAGAGAAAGAATCAAAATGGATAAAGGTAAAATAGCAGGAAGGATTTCCCAACACCTAAACACAGAATGACACAAATACTCACCACCACCATACCACACCACCTTCAACTGCCTGGCTTCCGGGGTGGGACAATTATCTTACGGCTTTCCATGACGTGGGTATTCTGCTGGGGCTAAGGCTGTGGGTGAAGCGACATTTCCTGTCCCTGGGGGCCAGGGTAAGCGGAGAGATGAGTTGCTGAGTGTGCATACCTTTTGAGAACACATACACACGCCGTGCTCTGGGGCCCTTCTCAGGCTCTTCAATGGAGATCCCCCTGGCCCAGATATGCCCCCCAGGTAAGTGTGAAGTTTAAGAATGTGGGTGGGAGGGGACACCAAGACCCCCCACCACTCCTGCTCTCTTGGGCCTGAGCTCCCACCTCTGGGGTGAGGGGCCCATACAAGCCAGAACTGGCAGAGCCAATTGGCCAAGGACCCACAACTCCTGCTTCCTCTCTAGGGTTCCTGTCCACTCAATCCCAGAGGACAAAGGTGTCACAGTATGCTTAGGAGAAAGGAGAGACTAGGAGGATGGGGGTGGCTAGCAGATGATCCTGGTCCAGAGAGAGGCCTGGCCTGGAAAACTGCCTTACTGTGGGACTTGCAGGCCTAATTCCCAGCCCCTCCTCCCTGACACCCCATTATCCCCTCTGGCAGCATCAGCCCCTCTGCGACACCTTGGTTACTTATTACTTATTCCTAACCTCTGAGGAATCCCTGCTCCTGTCCCCCCTGCCTTTCTCTTGTCATGACTGTGCTGTCAGACAGATCCCAGTCAGAGGCCTGGTGTGAGGGAGAGAGGCTGGTGTGTGGGGTTTCTGAGAAACCCCAGCAGCCCTCTTTGTGCCAACAGGGGATCACGAAGCCCCTGCTCCAACCTTCAGCACTTTCCAGACCATGGATTTTACACGCAGGAGCTGCCAGAGCCTGGCCTTTCTCCAGGAGCCCAGACTGCAGCCCCTGAAGGTTGAGGAGGCCCAGCCCAGTTCCAGGACTCTGGCTGTCCACGCAGCAGTGAGTGGGAATGTGGGGGATGGAGTGAACCCCCTCATCTGCTTCCACCCTCCCAAGGGTGAGGATGCACACATGGCAAAAGATGCCAAGAGAGAAAGTGGGAATGAATGATCTGGGGCTGTCAACAGGGCTGGAGGCACCCCAGGGGAAAGAGATGGGCAGTACCTCCTTCCCATGCTGAGTTGCGCACTTGCCCCCTTGATGCTCCTCTGCCTCTGGGCCACTCAGACTGAGTTCATAGGCGACCAGGTTACAGTGCACCAAGTCCCAGAAGCAGATATCTCATCTCTGTGCCTTCCTCTGCTCAGGACATTCCCACCCCCTCTCAGCCCTTCTCAACCCACCCAGACATGAAGTTTGCCCGGGAGCCAGCTCAGCCCTTCCTACTGTGTCCTCTGGGGTGGCTTCCTGCATCATCTCCTTTCTGCCCATATGGAAGACCTGGCTGCTCTCGCACCACTATTTAATAGCTCACCACTGCTGGATTAAAGGCAGGACCCAGGGGAAGTAAGAGGAGGGTCTCCGGAAACCAAACAGCTGGAGCTGAAGAAGCAATTTAAGTTATAACCTCGAGAAGGACTTTTTGGGCAGTTATACCCTAAAATAGGTGCAGTTGGGTGTGAAGATAACAAGGTATCGTCTGGCTGGAGTCAGGTGGGAGAGCCCACTACTCATGGTGGTTTTCACCTCCTTGAACTCTTCCCCTATCCAGGCATCTCTTCAGACCCCAGACACTGCTTCTGTCTCAGGGAATACTGAGAAAGCTGAAGAGGTGCCTGGGGAAGATGGCCTGTCCCTGCAAGCAGAGATTCTTGCTTGGTTCCAAAAGACCCAGGCCCACTGGCTCCTGCAGCAAGGAACAGCACCAGACTGGTTCCATGGCTTCATCACCCGGAGGTGAGTCACAGAGGAGGAAACAGACCCAGAGAGCAGCAGTGGCAGGTCCCAGGTCCTGCAGTCAGGCAGAAGTTGATTGAGACCCAGTGTCGGGGCACAGGCCAATAATTCCAGCTACTTAGGAGGCTGAGGCAGGAGGATTGCAAGCTCAAGGCCAGTTGGGCCACTTAGTGAGATACTGTCTCAAAATAAAAAATAAAAAGGATTGGGGATGAAGCTCATCGGTAGAGCACTTTTAGGTTCAATCCCCAATGCTGCAAGGAAAGAAAAAAAAAAAAAAAAAATGCTGTTTGAAGCTGTGACTCCAGACTCCAGCTCCTGGAGTTTCCCTGGCCTTTTACTGAAATCATACTCCTGAGGGAGTTCACTTGAGAGGCTCAAGCCCAGCCCTCACTGAGCCTGTTTCTCCTCTTAGATTGCCTTATCCCCCTGTCTCTGAGGTCTCTAATCCTCGTATTTTCTGCCTCTCTCCCTCCCTCCATCTTTTTATCTGACTCTCTCCTGTCCACTTTACTCCTACCCTTGCAGATCCCCCAACTCCATTTCTCAGGCCCACTTTTCTCCTCTTTTGTCTCTTCAGTCCAGTTTGTGATTTCTGAACTCTTGAAATCTAATTACCATCCCTGTTCCTGCAGCTGCAGCCCTTCCAGGCTGCCTTGGGAGGATGCAGCGTTGGGGGTGTCCTGAGTGGGACTGTTGGCCCCTGACCACACCCAGTTCCCTCAGTGGAAGAGCAGCGACCCATCATCTCTCTGCATCACCCCTCTACTGCTTTGCTAGCCTTCAGTATCCTTGCTTGGGGGTGGGCATCCCTCACGAGAGCCGGAGAAGCAGGAGGAGAGGCTAGAAGAGTCAGGGCAAGGTCACGCCACTTCTCTGCATCACCCTCAGGGAGGCCGAGAGGTTGTTGGGGCCCCAGCCTCAGGGGTGCTACTTGGTGCGGTTCAGTGAGAGCGCCGTGACCTTCGTGCTGACTTACAGGTGAGTGTAGAGCCACGCCCGGGTACGTGGAGGCGGGGCTTCGGGCTAATCGCGGGGCGGGACTCGGCGCTGACAGCCCCTCCTCAAAAGGGGCTGTTTGCTCTGCCCTCGGATTGCTGAAGGTTAGAGCCCCTGGAGCTGGGAGGGTAGGGGGTCACGGCTGGTGGCCCTGACCAGGGAAAGGGAATGGAGAATCTGATCCTGATTGGCGCCCTCCAGGAGCCGAACTTGCTGCCGCCACTTCCTGCTGGCCCAGCTCAGGGACGGGCGCCACGTGGTGCTGGGCGAGGACAGCGCCCACGCACGGCTGCAGGACCTGCTGCGGCACTACACAGAGTGCCCACTCAGCCCCTATGGGGAGACGCTAACCCAACCGCTCGCCCGCCAGGTACGCCCCAGAGCCCCGACCCAGGACTCCAGGAACTCAGGCCAGCGCTCCTACTCACCCAGAGTCCAGGCCCAAACACCAGCACCAGTCACTTTCTCTTACTGACAAATGACCCAATCTTGACTCCCTCGCCCACACATCATCCAGAAAAATGAGTGCTGTGGGAGGAAGGAGTCCTTGAGAGACCACACCAGCCTCACAGGCGGCAGTGGCAGGGGGAGGCCAGGAAGATGGCAGTGGATTGCAGGAGCTTAAGAAAGTCCCTGTGGCAGAGGGCACATGGAGAACATTCATGAAGCTAGGGTTAATTCTGAGCTAAAAGCACACCCACTGTGGGACATGACCTTCCCACTTGTGAAGCTCATCTCTCTTCAGGCAGTTTCTGCCCCTAAAAATTTTAGCTTATATCTCCATAAATTAAGCTTCTTGCACATGCAGAGAGTAAACACAAGCACAGATGTCATGGAGATCCATCCCATCCTGATAATTTTGAAGTTAAAGACTTTAAAGTTATGCCAGGTGCAGTAGTACATGCCTGTGATCCCAGCGACTGGGGAGATGAGGCAGGAGGATCACAAGTTCATGACGAACCTGGGCAACTAAGCAAAACCTGTTTCAAAATAAAAACTAAAAAGAGCTGGGGCCAGGCATAGTGGTGCATGCCTGTAATCCCAGCAACTCAGGAAGCTGAGGAAAGAGGATTGAAAGTTCAAGACCAGCCTCAGCAACTTAGTGAGGCCCCAAGTACTCTAGGGAGAATCTGTCTCAAAATAAAAAGGACTGGGAATGTGATTCAGTGGTTAAACACCTGGGTTCATTCCCCAGTACTAATGAATGAATGAATGAATGAATGAATGAATGAATGAATGAATGAAGCAAACTGGGAATGTAGCTTACTGGTAGAGTATCCCCAGGTTCCAACCCCAGTACCACAAAATAAACAAAGTCTTCATATTCTTGTATTTTTAGAACTACAAGCACAAATGAAAATTGGTTGGTCCCATGTTCCAGATGAAATTAAGTCTGATGCTGTACACAGCCAATGACCAGAGTTTATCCCCCTCCATCTGACCCCTAGCCACCCTGCCATCTCCATCTGCTCTTCCTCACCCAGAGAACCCAGCCCAGGCCAAATTTCTGTCTTTTCCCTTCCCCTTCCCCCTCCTCCTAATGCACCAGATTACTTGGTCGTCTTGAATCACCTGCCCACTGGCACCTGTCCCCTCCTGCATCAAGTCCCTCAGTCCTCCTCCTTTCCCAGCAGACTCCTGAGCCCACAGGGCTCTCCCTAAGGACTGAAGAGTCAGACTCTGGAAGCAGAAGCCAGAATCCAAGCCCTCAGCACAGCCCAATCATGAAACAGGGGCAGGCTCCGGCCCTAAAGCACAAAGAGGGGACTTGGGAGCCAAAAGAGGTACTGTTTTGAACTAGAGGGCCAGTGGAAGGAAGGGAGGCTTGACGGAGAGGGAGGAGCCAGTAAGGGAGGGGTGGAGCCACGGGGAAGAGGAGGGGCTTAACGGGTAAGAGAACCAGGCTGGGTCAGGCTTGGGTTCTGGCCCTACCTCAGCTGCTTTCACTGACTCTTCACTGACCACGCCTTCTCTCCTAACCCTCTCAGCCACCCAAGACCAAGCCTCCCATCCCCGCCAAACCTCAACTTCCTCTGGAAGTCTACACAAGCCCCACTCCGCGACACCGCCCAGTCCCACCCCCAAAACCCACCCACCCTATCTATCAAGAGCCGGATGAGCCCATAGCCTTCTATGCCATGGGCCGAGGCAGCCCTGGGGAAGCCTCCAGCAACATCTATGCCGAGGTGGAAGGGCTGTCAGCTATGGCGTCTACTGGGCATCTCCTCCTCCGGAAGTGCCAGTCCAGACCCGTCCCAGGAGGCCAGGTAAATGAGGGTGTAGGAAGAAAGTAGGTCCAAGGATTTTCCGTACCTAGTTTGAGGAGGATAGAAAAGGTGTTCAGACTGGATGCTGGGTCAGAGTAAAGGTTGAGGTCTGAGGTAGTACGGGAGCGATGGAATAGTCCAGGCTGCCTGACACCATTTTCCCAGGCCCAAAATTGCATCTCTCCTCTCCCTGGGGTCACTGGCTTGCTTCACCTTTCCCAAGCCCCGCCCACTCCTACTTCACTTGAAAGTAGAGGACGCTAGGGTCTCCCTCAGCTTTTTCCAGCCCCGATCTGCTGGTCTGTGCCCCTGTTGTCTGTCACGCCCCACTCAGATGCAGCTGGAGCTGGCCGACACACTCTGCCATCCTAGAGAAGGGCACCTGAGTCTTGTGTGTCATCTCAGATGAGCTCAGAGGAGGAGCACAAGCACTCCTGCCTCTTGAAGGGCCTTCCCATTGAAGTCCCTGTCTATGTTATGGTATTGTCATGCAATGTGTTAGACCCACTGGCCAGTACCACCCTCTCCCTCTGTCTCCATCCGCTGCTTGCCCACCATGCCTCCCTGCTGGAGCCACAAACTTCCGCTCAACCCTTGTGCCTGCCCATGTCCACCCACACCCCTCCCAACTACTGTGGTCCAGAAGCTGATATTACCAGTCCATGTCACCATCCAAACTTCTCTCTGGTCTGGTCCACTCTCCAGTATCCCACAGCCCCTCAAACTCCACACTGCCAACCCTGCTGCAAACTGCTCCCTTCTGTGTTTCATATCCCCATTGCTAAATGAATGAGAGGGATTTTAGATCCTCTCTCTGGAAGCCAAAGTCTGTTAGGCACAGATAAGAGGCAGAGGGTAGGGTTGTGACCTAGGACTATTCTCTCTGCAGAATCCAGGTGGTCCACAGCCACTCTCTGAGAACTCTGGGGCTGGACAAGGCCCTCCCCTGCCTCAGCAGCCTGCACTGCCCTGGAGGCATACCCTTCCCCACAACCTCTCTAGACAGGTGCTTCAGGACAGAGGACAGGCGTGGCTCCCCCTTGGGCCTCCTCAATAGGTGGTGAGTCTGAGCTGGAGGGGGACAACTTGGGGATAACTTGAAGGTCCAGAGACCTTCACACACACATGCTGGGTGCCCTTCTCAGGAAATGTGGATGGTATATAAAGGTGATCAAAACTGGAAAGAACCTCAGCCTTCATCTATTGCAAGAATGGCAAAGAGGTGTCATCTTGCATGCCAACTCCAATCCATTGGTCGTGGCTGCCTAGAGTGCTGCTGCATTGGAAAGGATGCTAAGGTCATACCTGAACTCAGCAGAAAAGAGCACCATGATTGATTAGTGATGTCTGCTACTGATGCTGGAGGGAAGAGGAGCAGTGTTTTCATTTGCCCTTACTGATCAAGTCCAGCTCCCTCACTGTGCAGATAAGAAAACAAAGAGAGGGATAGTGACTCCACCAAGGTCAAGGATAAAACACAGGCCTCCTGATTCCCCTGTTCAGGTTCTGTTCCTTACCCCATATCCTCTAACTCTTCTCCACAGGAAACATCAGAGATTTCCTCAGTTAGGAAACCTGGCTGCTTTTCCAGACTTCTACCATCTGGGGGTCTGAGTGCTGGGTCCCTCCTCTGGATCCTGGCTTAGCCATCCCCCAACAGGTCTGCGCGCGCACACACACACACACACACACACACCAAAAAAACTCTGGAAGTCAGAGGAGCAAAATGTTGAATCTGCCTTCTCTTAGGGACACACACACTGGCTGCTTCCTGAGAGTCCCCAGAAATCCAATGGCTTGATGCTTGGTGATCCTCTAAGACAGCAAAGTGTGCTACCAGAGCCCTCTGGCTCCTGCTGCCCTGGTTTCTC
Source organism: Sciurus vulgaris (assembly GCF_902686455.1). Classification (NCBI taxonomy): domain Eukaryota; kingdom Metazoa; phylum Chordata; class Mammalia; order Rodentia; family Sciuridae; genus Sciurus; species Sciurus vulgaris. The sequence continues at coordinate 117,657,588 of NC_136461.1, read as the reverse complement.
CTCCTGGAGTCTAATTTCCTTGGCCCTCTGAGCCTTTGAGTCTGGGCCCCAGTCCAATGCTGCTGTTGTCTGAGGAATGGTTTGGTGAGAACAGATGTTAGAACTTGTTTGTTGATTCTTGTCTGGCTAATAAATCATCGCCAACAACCTCCCCCAACAGGGATCCAAGTTCTCCAGGCTCCTGCTGTCTCTCTTCTCATTCTCTTATTGTGGTTGAACTGCCATTGCTATGGGGGCACAGGGATCTGGGGGTTGAAAGACACCTGGGTAAGAGTATGAGGTCTGCTGACTGTAGGTGGGAGACCCCAGGGCACAGGCTGCAGACCTCTCTCTGCAAAGTATCCCTGCCCAAGATGGTGGGTGGGGGGAGGGGGTGCCAGTAAGGAAAGAGGTGCAAAGCCAGGTGCAGTGGCATATGCCTGTAATCCCAGTGATTCAGAAAGCTTGAGGCAGGAGGATTGCAAGTTCAAGGTCAGTCTCAGCAATTTAGGGAAATCCTTAGCAACTTAGACCCTGCCTCAAAATAAAGTGCTGGAGATGTAACTCAGTGGTAAAGTGCCCTGAGTTCAATCCCCAGCACACACACACACACACACAAATAGAAAGAAAAAGAAAAGGCGCACAGAGAGAGCCTTTGAGGGGTAATCTCTTCACCTCCTTCCCAGACCCTCTGCAAAGCACAGGACTGGGGAGAAAGGTGACTTCTACCCTGCATATGTGTGAGTCCCTTAGAGGATGGCAACCCCCTGAAATGGCTCCAGGGCTTTTTTGTCTTCTGAGCCTCTTGGGCTTAGGACCCCATCTGCTCCCCTGCTCCTTTTGTGATGCTTTCCCATTTCTTTGCTCAGACCTACTTCAGGGCCAGCCTCCTGCTCCAGGGCAAAGCTCCACTCTGCGGCTCCAACCACCTGGAAACATCTGCCCTGGGTTTCAGATTTTGTTGTTGTTGTTTAAGGCTTGAAACCTTCTTTTTTTTTTTAACTTCTTTTTTTTAGTTGTTGATGGACCTTTATTTTTATTTATTTATACGCAGTGCTGAGATTCGAACCCAGTGCCTCACACATGCTAGGCCAGTGCTCTGCCACTAAGCCACAACCCCAGCCCTGGGCGTTAGTTTTGTCTTGGCTTTCTGAGGCAGAGCTGTTTGCTCAGGATGGTCCCAGGGGCTCAGAGCAGAGACTGCCCCCACTGGGGCCTGGGTTCTGCTGTGGTCCTTCCCCCTGTGCAGCCCGTTTTGCACACCTCTTTCTGCAGTCAGTGCCTATCAGAGTCCTGCTTCCTGCCAGGGGACTCTGCGCCTGCCTGAAGCACAGTAACCCTGCAGTCCCTTCTCTCCAGTCACCTTCCTTAGGCCTTGGCACTGCTGCCACACCACCCCCAGCCTGGCCAGGGCGCCAGCTCCAGTGACTAGCCAATTCCCTCCTTTCCACTCCAGTGCAAATCAGCTTAGGGAGAAATGGGAATGCTGAGTCAACAGTTGGGGTTCCACTTCCTTTGTCTGTAGGTCTGAACCCCTCCTGAGCAAGAGGAGGAGGAGAGTGGGGAGCAGGTGGCTCTGCTGAGATGGCGAGGAGGCTGAAAGTGCAAGAAAGCTCTCAGTGTAGATTTAGGGAGTCGCCTCCTGGCTGATTCCTTGTGAAAGGGGGAGGGGCAGAAAAGAGTAGCTGATTTTTTTTTTCTTTTTTGCGGTGCTTGGGATTGAACCCAGGGCCCGGTGTTTGACAGGCAAGCCCTCTATGAACTGAACTATATCTCCAGCCCTTTGTTTTTTGGTACTGGGGATTGAACTCAGTGGAGCCTTACCACTGGGCTTCATCCCCAGCCCTTTTTACATATTTTCATATCTTTAAATTTTGAAACAGGATCTCACTAAATTGCTGAGACTGGCTTTGAACTTGCAATCATCCTGCCTCAGCCTGCAGAGCCACTGAGATTACAAGCGTGTGCCACCATACCCAGCCCTTTTTATTTTAAGACAGAGCCTTGCTAAACTAAGGCTGACCTCAAACTTGGAATGCTCCTGCCTCAACCTCTAGGATTACAGGTGTGTGCCACATGCCTGGGGCTGGAGGGTTAGGAGGTTCAGGGAAGAGGTCAGTGGTCCTGGGGATTGAAACCAGGGCCTCTCACACATTAGGCAAGACAGATCAGAAAACAGAAGACTTCCCCAGACTTCAGGATATAACAATGGGCAGGTGTAGGGAAGAGCCAGAGACACCTAGTGGCCCTCTTGATGTTTCTGCTAGATGGGCATGGTGGGACCTGGGATGTCCTCCTCACTTTCCCTTCCACAGTGAGGGATAGCGGGAGAATTCGAATGATGGAAAGTCATCAAGAGCTTGTTGTGATGCTGTGCAGACCCTGGCAGGGGAGCCCTTTCTCTATGCCACTGTCACCACACTCCTTGTGAAATGGAGATCATTCCTCAGTTGCACAGATGGGACCATGCAAGTGAAGGTTCTCTGAGAAGAGGCCTGCTGGGGATAGAAGGAACTTCAGAGAGCCTTCATGATGGGAGTTTGGGTTCAACTAAAGAAGAAACTGAGTTCTAGAGATGGGAGGTGACAGAGAGCTGGAGGCATTCAGGCCCAGTGCCCAGATTATCATTACAAACCAGTGTTCTGATAACATAAGGTTCCTTGCAGGCAAAAGGATAAGGCCCCAGTCCTACAGAGGGCTCCATGGTGAACAACCCTCCCTGTCACAACTGACTTTACTCCCAAGCTGAGGCCTGGGGTTGTGGTGAGACCTCAGGATGAAGAAGTTGAATAACTTGTACAGGAAAAGGGAACCAGGGTGATTGTGCTGAGCAAGTTCCCCGTCCTGTCAGACATCACTAATGCTAGGAGGAGGAGGGCATTTCTCAGCTGACTCAATCTTGCCAGAGCCATTATATCTCTCCTACCTCACAGGTCCTCTGTGGATCAGCCCACTCTTAGATATGCGGGATGGCCTCTCACCCCCAGAGCATGTGGAAGGCCTTGCTGTGAGTCAAGTTCATTGTTCCCACTGCCCAGTCATTTTGTCCTCCAGATTCAGCCGGCCCCTTCGGCACCATGGTTGACCATGATAGCTCTCAGTACTTTTTCCTGCTCCTGTCTCGCCCAGGCTGCCCTTTTCATTCCATCTTCTCCTTTAGTTAATGCAGAATATTTCAGTAAGGTGACCTGTAACTCTGGGGGTCACTGGCAGACAGGGGAATTGAGAAACCGTGAGCATGTAAACTCAGCTGTCCCCATTACGCAGCACATCACATTCTGCTCAACACGCCAGCTGGGGTGAAGACCCGGCTGGGTCCCTGCCCAGGAGCCAGCAACACTGCAGAGATATGGAAACACCCTCCATGGGACAACTTTGCTGTCGCTACCACTTGCAAGTCTGATCCTTGTGGGCCTCAGCTTCCTCAGCTCTGCTTCCTGGTCAATGCAACATTCCTTGCTTGGGCTCAGTTCTTCCAACATCTTCCAGACTGTATGGATCCATTTCTAACCAACACCTTCAGACCTGTCTCCTTCAGCCCTGTGGCTGTTGTTGCCAAGACAGTTTTATCCAAGGATCAGTCCTACTGCTTATTTCTCTCACCCCTATCTTCTTTTCTACTTATCACAACTGAGGTTACTACCTCCAGAAGGCCTGCCAATGAAGTCTGGTCATTTTCTATACTGTGAGCATTTCTCTTTGACCAGGAAATTCCAACCATCAAATAAAATGCCAACTTTGGTAAGATGAAGAAGTGGCTTTAAATATATATATATATATATATATATATATATATATATGTATGTATGTATAATTGGGCTGGAGTTGTAGCTCAGTGGTAGAGCACTTGCCTAGCACATGTGAGGAACTGAGTTCGATCCTCAGCACAACATAAAAATAAAGGTACCATGTCCATATACAACTAAAAAATATATTTAAAAAAGATGAAGGTTATAAGGTATGTTGCTCAGCAGCAGGGTGCTTGCTTAGCATATGTGAGGCCATGATTTTCAAAAAACACCAAAAAAAAACAGATGTGGGAGGCAAGAGACCCTTAAAGTTATCTGGTCTGATTCTGCCCATCCCCAAGACACTGGAACTTTCTCTTCAGCCCAGCCCAAAGAACACTTTCTGCCACATCTTGGTGCATCTCCTAAAATGAGAAGTTGAACTTCTGAATCCCAGGAACATGGCGGCTCAGACAGGAAAGGCTACATCTACAGTGTGCTGGGCACAGGAAGGCAAGCATGACACAAGAGGACCTCAGACTCTTGTGCTCTGCTGAGCCACCTGACCCACCTTTGACACCTGGCAGGGGCAGATCTCAGATCTGGCCATAATGCCTCAGTGGACAGTGGGCATGTGTTAAGGGCTGATGCTCCTGGCTAAAGGCTGGCCGGATACAAAGATTTGGACAAGTACAGCCTGAGTGTCCCTGTGGGATGCAGGAGCCCTGTCTGGCTGCTACCCGAAGTAGGTCAGATTTCAGATAAGTGGGTGGTTTTCCTGTAAGTGATGAAACCCTCCAATGTGCTTAATGAGAAGCAGACTCCTCAGCTTACCCCAGCACACAAACCAGAAGCACAATGAGATGCCTACTCTGCCTCCTTCCCATCCCCAAGTACCCACCACACACTTCTTCAAACTGCCCCCTGGCCTTAGCCCTGCCTGTTGTAGGACTGTAGAATGCTAATTCTCCCCGTGTTGCCCTGAAACAGAGGACTCAAGCATTTACGCCTGGCTGAGGCTTCTTCTTCTGCCTGGCATCCAAGTTTCTTCAGGACTCCTTTCCTGCAGGAAACTATGGCAGCTAAATTCTCCTGGAGTCCTGGCACCTGACAATGTGTTTCAATGGTGGTTCACGTATGATTTACACACATTTTTTCTGACCATTTCTACTTGACCTTGCTCTGAGATAAAGGAATCATGTCATCTATCCTGTCCCTTCTGTGCATCACAGAGCCTGACAACCCTGCCACCTCCCTTCCCCAACAAAGGCTGGGAATTTGGAAATCTGAGATCTGTCTAGCCCTCATGCTCTATGCTAAGTTTCTAAACCAGTTCAGGTCAATGACATCAGGTAAACTTGATTCTCCATTAGGAAAGGAATTTCACCGGATATCATCTTATATCTAACAATTAGCACTTCATGCCACAGAAGGAAACTCCTGATGTCCCCCATCACCAGAGACACCTGAGATCAGCAATGTTTTCCCTATTTGGGATCATAGGCCCCTTTGAAAACCATCTTGACCTGGATCAAACCATGCAATTTCTAGGGTCTTCAATGCCCATGAACCCGGTTCCGGCCCTTGGGGAAAAAGTAAAATACTTGTCAAAGCAGCTCAAGGTACTTTGCAGGGATGCTGCACACAAACTAACTGAGATCCAGGCTCAGGGCAGGCAGCGTCTGTCAGACTGAATGTTTTATTTCAATAGACATCCCTGGCTTAAAAAAAAAAAAAAAAAAAGTGGGGGAGAGTTCAACATTTCATCACACCTGACAGGGAGCAAACTCCCATCCAAGAACTCAGAGCCCCTTCAGCGGCATCGCTTGAGTCTGCTAGCTCCAACACAGACAGGAGCTAAATTTTCTAACTTGTTAAGAAAAATCTATCAAATATGTTCATTCTCGCAGAGGCGAGGGCTGGGTCCTCAGGGAAAGACATCCTGGGCTTAGAGCAGCCGGGGTCCCAGAGGTGAAGTTGGGGGCCGGGCCAACTGGGCTGGCAGGAGATCCTGGGAGCAATCAGTTCCAAAGCCCTAGAATCCATATTTGGCTTGGGTCTGACGGCGGCTGAGCTTGTTCTCTGACCAGGTGTTCTTCAGTTCCAGCTCCCGCTCCTTAGCCTGTGGTAAGGAAGAAGGGATGGGGGGAGTCACAACAGTATCTGTATATGTGTATGGTGCTAGGAACTGGAGCCAGGGCCTTGTATACACTAGGCAAGCACACTGCCAGCCTTTAAACCAGAATTGTGAAAGACAAGTTTCCTCTTGCCTCTGTGAGCTTCCCAGTTGAACACCTTTCTCTCAGTAGGGCACTGTGCCACACACCTGTAATTGCAGCTACTTGGGAGGAAGAGGAAGGAGAATGGCAAGTTCAAGATCAGCTTGGACAACTAAGTAGAACCCTGTCTTTAAAAAAATAATAAAATAAAAAGGGCTATGGCTGTAGCTCAGTAGTAGAATGTCCTCAGTACCACCTCACAACACACACACACTTTCTCCCATCATAACAATTATGGGAAAAGAGCAAAACCCTTGAAAGACTTAATTTTCTCTTATCCACAAAAGGGAAGACCACAAGAAAGCAAAGAAAAATCTCTTTGGGGAACTAACAAGGCTCAAGCAGAACAAAGACTCAAGAATCCTTGTGCTCGCTCTGGTAGAATTAAAACTGAAGCGTTCGGGGCTGGGGAGATAGCTCAGTCGGTAGAGTGCTTGCCTTGCAAGCAGAAGGCCCTGGGTGTGATCCCCAGCACCCCCCCAAAAAAAAAACAAATTGAAGCGTTCAAGTGGGAAATGGGACAAATGAGAACTAGAAGATGGCATCTGAAGGATGCCTCAGTTACCTAACCAGCAGACCAGGAAAGGAACGTCTCAGGTGTTAAGTCTGAAACTATGGTTTGCTGTTGTATTAAATATAACATATGTGGCACTCCAGAAATCCATACCTGTTTTCCCCCACAGTACTGAGAATTAAACCCAGGGGTGCTCTACTACTCAACTACATTCCCCAGTCCTTTTGGTTTGTTGTTTTTTTTTTTTTTCTGGGTCCATTTCATGCATTTATTTTAGAGTTGATTATTACAGTTCTATTCTCTGTGTGAGAGGCAGAAAATAAATAATTAAACAATTTGGTGACAAGTGCAATAAAGGAAATGGGGGACTAATGAGAGAGAGTAGTGTTGGTGGGGCAGTGGTGACGGTGGTATGAGGGAGTTCTTTTTATGGAGACAGGGTTTCACTAAGTTGTCCAGGCTGGCCTAGAACTTGCAATCCTCAAGCCTCCCAAGTCACTGAGATTACAGGTGCCCAACCCCCAACCACATCATTTTAAAGTAACCTTTTGAAGTTGTGAAAAATTCTAGAGGTACTAGAAAAATGACTTCTTTCTTCTTCTGGTTTCAATACCTCCTGGCTCTATACTGTATTCTGGGAATATCCTAATAAGGGGGCTCCCCAACCTCCAATATTATCTGATGCCTGCTCATTTCTCCTACAAGTGCAAGGAGGACAGTAAGAGTTTGGGTTTAAAAAAGACTCTACCCTCAAATTCACAGACTAAAAATCACAAGATGGGAAAAGAGTATTAAGAAGTTCCTGAAAAAGAAGATAAAAATATGTTAAGGACCATGAAAGCAAGATTTTCGATTGGAACCACCAATCAGAATGCACACCCCTTAGGACATAGCCAGGAAGTGCCTCTTGTTCATGTCTGTACCTCTGACAGCTTTCAGTACTGTGGGTCTCAGAAGGATGTTTAATGATTTGAAAGTAAGTACCAACACATTTTTGGATTATCTAGAATTCTAAAATTTGTGTCAGTAAATACAAATGAACCTCCTTTGTAGGTAAAGGTCAAGTTGGTGAATTAACTTTTTCTTTGGTTTTTAAAAATTATTAGATAAATTTACTATCTAAAAGAACCCTATGATAAACCATTTTACTCTCCTTTTAATCTGTGTTTTGGATATCTGATTTTTCTCATCTGCAGTCTTCTAAGCACCAGTAACTCAGTCTTCTGGGCAGTGAAGAGGTACAGCAGGATAATGCTGAAGGACACATCTCCCCCTAGTGGCCACACAGAGAACAGGGGAGGACACCTACTGGAAGCTGGTCCTAGACTGGGCTTCTTACTCTTAACCCAGACCTCAAGCAGGTCCAAGGGATCCTGCCTGGGTCAGGCCCCCAGCCTTCTCACCTGATGAATCAGATATGTGATCTGGTGTTTCCGCCGCTGCTGACCTGTTGGCTGCTCACCTTTCTTCTGCAAGGGAAGAAAATACAGACCTTAACCCATACGAAGAGAAGAAGTTTCTCATGTGCCTATTACAGTACAGGCTGGGGACTGAGAAACAAACTACACAGCCCAGCTACTTTCTGGGGGAGAGAAGTCAGGGTGGAGCTGTTTTAATGTCTATATACTTAGAAAACAGTTATTTTTATTAAATCCATTATGCAAAAAGCCCAAGCTCGGAACACTTGCCTGAAATAGGCTGCTGATATCCCCATTAGACTGTAAATACTTTGAGGTCAGGACCATCTTATTTCTTTGGTAACCCCCACTGCTTCAGCACCAAGCTCAGGCACCTGAGACCAGCTTTATGCCTTCAGCCTGTCTAAAATAGCTTAAGCGTCAGGGCGCAGGTGATCTTCTGCCCTCCCTCTGAGAACCCTCCACTATCCCTGTGCCCACCTCCCCCTTAAAATCTCTTCATCTCTATTCCCTTCTCCCCAGTCAGGCCAGATGTCTAGTCTGTCTCCTACCTACTGCTTACCAAACTCTCCCATCAATCATCTTTGGCTGAAACCCCACTTTACCCATTCTAGAAAGTGCCAATAGGTTCCCTGGAATTAGAAATCTCACAATCACTCCACTTCTCTTCAGTCTTCCAACCTCTGCCTATAACTGCACTGAACGCCTAGCCAAACTTTGATGTAAACGATTTACTGTCAAACTCTATGCTGGACTGGGCTCTCATTCTGTGGTTTTTCTATTCTCTGCCAGAGTTGTCTCAGGCTAGAAGCTTCCTAGTGAGCCCCACCCAACTCTCAAAACTCCTCTCCAGAGTCTCCTCAGCACTTATGTAATCAATTTGCTCTGTAATCATTTACACTCAAGTGTCCTTAAATCTCTTCTTCCCAACTACACTGTCAACTCCTCAAGGACCGGGACCTTACCTTCTTTTTTTAAAAGCTAGTCCAATACAATGAGAGGATGGGAAGAAAATCAGGAGCTGGGAAAAAAGCATATTCTAACTCCATGCTATTATTGTATGTCATTTAATGTGACAGTTAAAGATGATATACATAAAACATTCACTGCCATTCCTGGCCCACGGTGAGTGCTAACAACAACAACCATTACTATGTGATGATGCTTCTCAGCCCACAGTTAGTAGAGCATGCTCTCCTAAGTGGTTTTTCCAGTAAACAGTGATGGATCTATGCTGATCTAACCACAATCCTTTGCTCTGTCCTGTATGACCGCCAGCATTCAGTTAAAACAAACGGCTGGGGCTTGGATGGCCATCTGTGGCCACAGAACAAAGCAAAGCAAATGGGAGGGCAGGGGTAAAATCCTTGACTTTGGCCTTGCTGGTGCTGGGCTCAAATCCAGGGCTTCCCCACATAGTCCCCCCTGTGGGAAGTTCATAAATGTCCACACTTGCTAAACTCAGCTACTGGGTGAAGAGATACACACTGAAGAAAACTAGAAAATTAGCACAGAGAAGGCAGGAGGAGCATGGGTGGGAAACGTGAGGAAGAAAAGCATTTGGAAAGACCACAGCTGGCTACAATAAATAATGAAGAGATAGGAGCAAGAAGGACCTGCATTCTCAGAACCTAGGGACCCCAGCACTTCTGAGGCTCTATTGTGCCCACTCCTTACAGATGTACTGAGACAGGTCCCAGCTTACCAGGATGGAGAGAGAGCAATGAGACTATCAGGAGAGAACAGAGTGGCTGTGGGCTCTGTCCAGCCCAGGAAGGAGCCACAAGACATCAGACATCTTCCCAACAGCAGTGCTCCAACCAACCACTCTCAACAACCAGTCTCCACCACCCAGATAGAGCTCAGTTAAAATTCTGGAAAGTTCTAGAATGCCAGAGATACAGCTCAGGCTTAGTTCACACTCCAGTACCATGTGCAACAAGCATTTGTTAATGATGTAACTATAAGGGTGCACGTGGAGCTGGGCAGGTAATAGGACAATATTTTGCTTTGCAGCTTCCCAAGTTGGTCACCCAATAGTCCTTTCCCACTTACTTTGCTGAATGACTTCATGGTTTTCTCTTCTGTCAATGACTTGGTCATCCACTGCTGGGCCCCACTGAGCTGGTCATCACCTTTGATCTCTACAAAGTTGATTTCCTCCCTCCCTCGGTTCCTCTTGCCCTGCAGCCGCTTAAACTGAGAAAGGGGGGGAAATGCAGGAGTCAAGAACCAAGGTGGAAAAAAAAATTAAAAAAAGAACCAAGGTGAGGAGAACAAGAGATGTCACTAAAGATCCACAGTTTTTGGAGTGACTTTGTTTTTTGCAGTACTGAAGATTGAACCCAGAGGCGGTCTCCCACTAAGCTCTATCCCCACCCCTATTTATTTTTTATTTTGAGACGGTGTCTTGATAAGTTACCCAGACTGGTCTAGAACTTGCAATCCTCCTGCCTCAGCCTCCTGCATCACTGGGATTATGGGAGTGCACCATACCCAGCTGAGATTTTGTGACTCACCAGTCCCACCACACTTCCAATTTCTCTTTGCAACATGTCCTTTCACCTGCCATCTACCAACCTCTCTTGATATGAGATGAAAGGCCTGCTTCTCACAGGGTCTCTTGGACCTCAAGAAAGGGAGGACAAGAGGTGTCCCCAAACATGAATGAGGACAGAGACCCAGTGACATAAATCCATACTCAAATGATGTATAAACTGTATCTGCCTGAAAGAACTGGACACAATTTGCACATTAAGAATTTAGGATAAGGGGCTGAGGATGTGGTTAAGCAGTAGAGTGGAACAAGGGGAACTAAAGCACCCAAAAACTTCAGTAAGACCCAGGTCCTGTCTGAACGTTAGTGATGTCCCCTAGGTTGCTCTATACCTACTGAAAACTGAATGTGGCCACCAAATGGGTACCCAACTGCTTCCTGGGCTGAGGAGCAAAAGGACCCAACCATTGCACTTGCCAAGAAGGTTGTGGATGAACACAGTATCAACAACAGGCAGAAGTATACAAAGTGATGGACATCTTTCTGGAGAAAAGTAAGTAGAGATTTTGTGCATGTGTGTGTGTGGTACTGGGGATTGAACCCAGGGGTACTCTACCACTGAGCTATATCCCAGCTCCTTTTTTTCATTTTGAGACAGGGTCTCACTAGGTTGCCCAAGCCAACCTCAAACTTGTGATCCACCCGTCTCAGCCTCCCAAGTTGCTGGGAGGCCACCATGCACATTCAAGAAATATTTTTTTTATGAGAACCCCACACAGAGGTAGCGATCCCTGCGTCTTACCTTCCTTCTGTTAAGCTGTGAGTTCCCTACAGAAAGGACAGTGCTTTGTATCTTTTTTTAAAATATTTTTTAAGTTGTCAATGGACCTTTATTTATTTATATATGATGCTGAGTATCGAACCCAGTGCCTCACACATGCTAGGAAAGTGCTCTACCCCTGAGCCACAACCCTGGTCAATGAATGTGGTTCTGACAGCTGCAGGAGGCAGTGCTGTTACCTTACCTCATGCCACAGTTGTGTGAAACTCAGGGGTTATTTAACACAGCTGCTGGTGCCTAACAAAATCTATTCCCCCCTTCCTCTTCAGTGCAAATGAACCAAAATTTTAGCTGGGCAAGTACCATCCAACTAAATACTACATTTCCTGGGCCTCCATGCAGCTAGATGGAGCCATGCAAGCAGTCAGTGAGTTACAAATGGAAGTACCCTTGAGAACTTTTATGTAGTCTCCTAAAATGGGAGAAAAAATGTCCTTCCCTTCTTTTTTCCACCCGCCTGCATCTCTGATGGTTCAGTGTTAGCTGCTATTGTGATGACAAAGGCCACAGCCTCGGGATGGTAAAACAATGAGCAGGAGATTTTATCCCTGACAACTCTGTGGAGCTGCCATACCACTACTGGAATGCCGACTTCTAGCCCTCTTTTATGAGGAAAAAATTAACTTCCATTAAAAAAGCCATTATTACTTAGAGTTTCTCAATTACACATTGCTAAAACTTAATCCTGATACATTTTAAAAATGTTTTTTTCTCATAAGGTTGAGCTATAGTTTTCAGTTTTTGTCCTGGATTTTATGGTTTTTGTATTACAGTAATAATGGCTTCAGAGGAGAGTTAAGAGTGTTTCCTCATCTACTATTTTTAGGAAATTAACAGGACTTAATAATATTTTTAAGTCACTGGTAAATCCAATAATTTATCAGGTCCTGGGCTACTTTTTGTTAAGGAAGGGTCTGACTGCTAATCCAATCATTATTTCAGTAAAATGGGAATCATGACCCCACCATAACATTTGAATTTAATAAATTCATTTTTCTCTTTATTCTTGGTGGGCAAAAAAAAAAAAAATCCCCCCACCTTTGCCTTCAGATTTGAAACCTGATGTCAAAGATGGGTCAAAGACAGTCACTTGTGGGGATGGTAGAGCATTTGTCTAGTGTGAGTTAAGCCCTGGATTCAGTTCTCACTACCACAAAAAAAATAAATAAATAAAAGTCATGTGTGCTTTGTTAACTTACTGCTTCATCATCAATGAAGGAGGCATCTGGGGCAATTTCCTGGGAGGGGATCAGAGCCGGGTCCTGTGCAGGATAGTAGCCACCACTGTAATAATCCTGTGGCCAAAGAGGAAAAGAATACATCAGTGAGGACACAGTGAAAATGAGACTAGGTTGACCCAGAAACAGAGGAAACTCACCCAACAGGTAGAGGAGAGATGGCCACTACAGTACCTCAGATGAAGCAGTTAAAGGCACGATCTAAGGACCCATCCACTAACCCACCAACAGTTCCTGAAGCTTTCTGATCTGTACCATCCAGACAGATGGATAGTTTTTAGGGAAGGATGGTATGAAATGAACACATTCTCCCCTGCTTCAATCTGTACCCTGCTCCCTCAGTTGCTGCCCAAGGGCAACTCCCATCTTTACCTCTATGGCTCCTCCCACTCATGAGACCCCAGTGGGCGATGGTGTGATGCAAGCAGGATGAGTAGGTATGAGGCATGCCAACCCTGCTCCTCATCGCATTTAGGCCCTCTGGACACAAGGAGACAGTCCATAAGGGAGGGAGGGTTGTGGATCTCTGATATAAAATAAATAACTATTAAGATATTATGGAACTTTACAAAGCTAGGAACAAACTAGGTTTATTTTACCATATTTTTGTTGCAGTAATCTGATGATTCCCCTCAGATTTGAACTGCAGAGGGAATAGAAGCAACACCCCTCCCATCCCCGATAATGGCCACGTCAGGCAACCAGAGAACCCAGGAAATGGGTTCCTGTTTCCTCCTTGCCTACATTATTTTCCCTAATTCTTTCACTTCTGCCCAAAGCTCTAAGAAGTTTCTATTCCTCTACAAATATTCATTTTCTAAAGAGTTAAATGGAAAACAGTTTTAATTTTCACTACACAAAAATATACAAAAATCCAGAGTAATTAAGAGTAATATTCACAAAAAGTACATTTAAAGATACATTAAATTTCAGTGTCCCCTAGAATACATAAAGTGCTCTGCCAGGCATGCTGGTATATACATGTAACCTCAGTGACTTGGGAGGTTTAGGCAGAAAGACTGCAAGTTTAAGGCCAGTTTCAGCAACTTATCAAGACTCTGTTTCAAAAAAAAATTTTTTTTTAAGGGCTGGGAATGTAGCTCAGTAGTAAAACGCTTTCCTAACACTCTTAAAGCCCTGAGTTCAGTCCCCAGTACTGGAAAAAAAAAGAGAGAGAGAGAGAAGCCGAAACCCTATTATTTTCCTCCTTCTCTCTAAATAGCCCTGATAAGAGATACAGTCTCTGATCTGTCTATAACATACAAAAAGGTTTAAGAGAAAATATTTAGGGAATGCATTTGTTTTCAAAGTCTTTGGTTAGAATAGGGTCCCCCTGAAGCCCTCTTTCCCTATCCACACCCAGACTGAAAACAAAATTAACAATGACCAATTCAGAGTATCACAGTGGATGAAGGGGACTTAAGTCCTCTCCCAGCCATCCCAGGTGGTCAGTAAAATGTTCTGCAACTGTCAGTCAAGGGGCCAGCCAGTTGTTCCTGCTTATCTACCGCCTGAGACCAACTCTAGGAGCCCTCTCCACCTAGGGAAGTTCCGACTGCTAGGAAAGTCTTTCTTCTTTTTTTGGTATTGGAGGTTGAACCCAGGGGTGCTCTACCCTGAGCTACATCCCCAGTCCTTTTTATTTTTTGAGACAGAGCCTCTCTAAGTTGTCCAGGCTGGCCTTAAACTTGTGAACCTCCTGCCTCAGCTTCCTGAGTAACTGGGATTACAGGCTGTGCCACCATACCTGGTCTCCCTATTGTCTCAAAATTCCCCTCCTCTGGAGACTCTTCCTGGACTGCTATCTGGAAGTGTACACTATGGTTCCCTAATCCTCATCCTCCAAATTTGAGGAGGCTATTTTCTATCTAAGATTAGAAGCTGCTCCTCTCCCATCTTCTCCCGAACATCTCACCAGCTCCTACAATCAAATTTGATTTTCAGAATGCTATATTTGGGGCCAGGTGCAGTGGTGCACACCTGTAATCCCAGATTCTCAAGAGGCTGAGGCAAAAGGATCTCAAGTTCAAGGCCAGCCTGGTCAACTTCCTGAGACCCTGTCTCAAAAAAAAAAAAAAAAATGCTAGGGATGGGTAAAAGCACCCCTAGGTTTAATCTCTAGTCACTCCCTCCCACAAAAAAAAGAATGCAAATGGTGGTATGGTTAAGTGTCCCCTTAAGACCCATGTGTTTTAAAAAAAAAAAAAAAAGGCCCAGTGGCCAGTTCGTGGCTCTATTGGGAAGTGGTGGGGCCCTTAAGAAGTGGGGTTTAGTAGGAGGAAGTGAGGTCACTGGGGGTGGGCCCCTGGAAGGGATATGCGGACCCCAGCCACCATGATGTGAGTTGCTTCCTCTGCCACACACTCCCACCATGATGTACTGTCCTGTCACAAGACCAAAAGCAACAGGGTTAAACAACCCAGGCCTGATACTTCTGAAACTATGAACCAAAATAAACCTTTCTTTTTTTTAAGTTGATTATCTCAAGTACTTTCTCACAGTGATGGAAAGCTAACACAGAGAATAAAGGTGGTGATTATGTTGTCAAGTGTCAGACTTTAAGACTTCAATAATTTAGATCCATAAGGTTCAGAATAAAGGAGTTTTTTAAGGTCACATTACTGGCTCAAACATTCCCTGGCCTGCTGTCTGTGCCCCTTACCCACCTGATAATAAGCACCAGCGGCATTGGCATCGCCATAAGTGGAAAACTGATTGTAGCTGTAGTCATCCCCAGGTTTAGGCATCCAAGGGGCCCCACTTGAGCCTGCTGCCATCTTGAACTCAAGGGGGGCATTGGCTGCATCGTCCTGGAAAGCCGGCTCTGGTTCCGTGCCTGGAGGCAGCTCTTCAGGGACAGCGGGGACAGGGTAAGGGTATGGCTCAACTCCAGGTGGCTCGGCCTTGTCAGGGAGGGAGAAAAAGTTCTCGGGGGCCACTTCCTCATCACTGTCGTCCTCCTCTTGTGTGATCTGCTTCGTCACCTGTAGGGCAGCACTCTTGGCAGCAGCCTTGATGGCAGAGGGTGACGGAGTGGTGGTTGTAGTGCCCACAATAGGAGCGAGAGAGGAGGGCTTTGTCTTAGAAGCCAGTCTGGAGGGCTTGATATCAGAGGAGCCATCTGAGGGTTTCCGGGAGAAGGCATGGGGCAGGAGCAACCTGTTAGTCTCTTTCACAGTCAGGTTTTTAGGTTGGGGAAGCAAGGCAGACAAACCAGTCCCCTCGCTGGATCCCTGGTGGCCAGGGTTTGGGCAGGAGGAAAGAAAAATGAAAAGTGAGATTTTAAGTTATGTACTAGTAACAGTGAAAAACAAGAAATACAATAATGTGCTCTAGGCTAACATCTTCCCAGACCCTGCTGCTTTCTTACCTCCATCCACTCAGGCCCAATCTGGTCTTACCAACTGCTGCATCAGACCCTTCTGCAGCTGCTTCTCCAAATGTGAGATGCCATCCCTCTTCTCAGCTCCATCCCAACCCAGTACACTGCCCTCTGCCTGAGTCCTCCTCCACTCTTGTGTCTTTGGTAAATATGTTGCTCTTCATCTCACATTATCCTTCCTCCCAAACCACCTAGCTCTCCCTCCAGCTAATCATTCAACCTCTCCCCATGTTCTGAGCTCTGAACTCTCCTTCCTTTGAATTGCTACCCAAAGCCAAGCATGAGGGTTTGTCTAAAACAGAGACATTCATACCTGCTGCCAAAAGTCCCCTCCCTCCACCCTCCCTCTGCCCAAGGAAAAGCCTATACCTCTAGTCTATTAGCTTGTTAATGCCAGAGTCAAGCCTTTAACTTAACAATTTGTAAGCTAATTGGCTCAGTCCATCCAGAGTTCCTACTACTAGTAAGAATCTTTCAGATCCTGCAGTGGTACATGCCTGTAATCCCAGCAACGTGGGAGGCTGACAGGAGGATCACAAGTTCAAAGTCAGCCTCAGCAATTTAGTGTGACCCTGTCTCAAAATAAAAAATAAAAAGGACCGTGGTTCAATCCCCAATACATACCAAAAAAAAATATCTCAGATCCTGCTTTCTGTATGATAAAGGGCCAGCTTGGCCTAGCTACAGGGCTGAGGGAGGTACCAACTGGAAAAAGGACAGTAGTATAAGGTCACTGTGTCATCGTCCTAGAATACCAAAACAGTCCAGAAGAACTGCTCATCTGAAGGGGGGCTCTTTTCCCCGAGTTTACAAATTTGAATCAATCCAGCCTAGCAGCCCGCAGAGGTTCAGGTTCATAGGAACAATACTGAAGTATCCTACTCAGGCCACCCTAGAAGTGTATGGCTTCTCAGCACCACCTGCAATCAAGGCGACATCCCTTTGCAAGGCTGGGTCCCCACTCCAACATCAGTTCAGAGTTCCTCTATCAACACATCTCTTTCCACCATCTGGAATTCTGCCCTTTACTTGCGGGGTAGCTTCTGAGCCAGTCCACCTACTCCAGGAACACCCTGATAATAGGAGAAAGACTAGCCTCCTTCAGTCTCAGCATGCCAGGCTCTTCCATGCCTCTTCCTTAGCACCCACTATAAATGCAGATGTCACACCATCCTCCACAGTTGTCTTTCTAACTTCCAGAAAACCTGTATCCTACAACCTCCTGAAGGGGGAAGAAACACCTTAACAGTTAGGGGAAGAGGCAGCTGCAGCATCATAGATTTGAATCTCAAGACAACTACCTTTTTTTTTTTTTTTTTTTTTTTTTTTTGCGGTGCTGGGGATCAAACCCAGGGACTTGTGCTTGCAATGCAAGCACTCTACTGACTGAGCTATCTCCCCAGCCCCAAGACAACTACCTTTTAAACACAGGACCATTTTTCCCTGAGGCACAGTGTTAACATGAAATCAGAGTGTGTTTTAAATCCCCAAGTGTGGAAAGAATAGAAGAAACTCTGTGGCGGGCAAAGTAAAAATACTAGAACAAGGAGAAACAAGGAAATGGCAGGGAGATCATCATACTGAGGACTTCCAGCCTTGATGATAGAGAAGCAGCCAAGTGCAGCAGTAACATGGGCTCTCCAGTATTAAACTTGGACTCTGTACTCAGACTGCCTGATGTAACTGTAACCCCAGCTCTGCCCCCACTAGTTGCAGGTTCCTCAGTTTCCTATGTCAAACAGGGATGATAATAACACTATGGTGTAGGCACTGTTAGAAGGATAGTATCCGTTAGGTGCTAGTAAAGCACTTAGAACAGAGCCTGGTACAAAATAAGTACTATTTAAGTGTTTATTTCCAGGTTAAAAATGAGACAGGGAGAAGATGGACAATTTTAAAATATAGATGCTCCCTAACATCATTTGACCAATCCATTTACTCCACCCTCCCCAAATAATCCTTTTACCTGAAATGTAATGAACTGAATTGAGTTAAGATCCCTTCCCCTACCACTGCCTGTATCTAGAAGAGTTTAACTCCTTCAAGCTACACCAGAAAGCAGTGAGGCAAGGATGGGGATAAACCAGGTCTAAAGCTATAAAGGAAACCAAAGCCAGACCTAAATAATCCTCAAATACTTGTGCTTGAGTTAAACATGACTTGAAAATTGCTAGGTATTTTAAGTCCAGTCTTTCATTAAACAATATGGGGAGAGAAAAAAATGGCTTCATGCTTACCTGAAGAACAATTTTCTTCTTTGTGGGTTCATCTTCCTCAGAATCTGACTAAGAAAAAAAGAAGTGGAATAAGGCCCGCTGTTTTAAGACAGTAGAAGAAACACATTAAATGAGTACATAAAAGGTTAGATCACAAAGACACTCTGACAGAGGCACAGCCACCCTAGGCCCAGCCCTAAAGCAGAGCTTCCCTCCTGATCTCAAACACCTTCAGAGGATGGGGTACAACTTCAATTCCCAAGTCACTCAATCCCCCGCAAACTTGTTGCACAGGCTTCTTGGCATCCATTTCTATTCTGTTAAATTGAGACTATTTCCTCCCATTGAGTCTGTGGTGGAAAGAACAAGCTATACCCATTCTACTTCCTATAAATCTGTCCACTAGAAGATGAATGAGATTTGGCCCACAATCTCACCCAATCTCAGCTTCACTTTTAAAACCACTTACACAGACTACATAACCACAGGGCCAGGGAAGTCCAGTGGGATTAAGTGGTGTGTTAACTACTCTTCAATGAGGCATTAAAGGTCAAAGCCATCGGAGAAATCCATTCCCTCTCCAAAGTATGATCTATTGTCTGCCAGACAGAGTTGTTCCTGTCCAGGGAGAAAGCAGGCAAATGATGACTGTTAAGATCTGGGGTAAGACAGGAGGTCATTTGTGCCATCCCTCTGCCTCAACAGGACTGTTTCTTAAGACAAGCTGTCATACTGAAAAACACCTAAACTTTTATTCGCTCAATACCAATTCCTCACCATCTTAAATTAAGGGAAGATACAAGTCATATGAAGAACAAACTTATTTATTTATTTTTTTCAATCACTCCCAAACCAAGAACCTTAAAGATAGCTTTCCATTTGTTCCCAGGAGCTTAGTCTACCTATCTGCAAATAAAGGTGATTAGGCAGAAATCCAAAATGTCATTCATCTCCAAGATAATGTAAGACCTCAAATCCTCACTGGGCATGGTGGTACACACCTGTAATCCCAGTAGCTCAGGAAGCTGAAGCAGGAGGAGTCCAAGTTCAAGGCCAAACTTGGTAATTTAGAAAGATCCTATCTCAAAATAAAAAAGGCTGAGGATGTAACTTAGTGGTAGAGCTCCCTAGGTTCAATCACTACTACCAAAAAAAGAATTAATAATCCTGACTTTCAAACCTCCCAAGTTCCTTTTTGAATTTGTGCACTATAAGGATCTTTCAATCATAATTACTGAGAACCTACTATCAACACACTACACTAAGTTCAACAGTTTCCAGATAGTATCCCAGGCAGGGCTTCAGCAGCTGTAGCATCTGCCACTAGACAGTTATATCTCCAGAGGTATGACTTGGACCATTTATTATCCCAATGTGCTACAAGCTTTTCCATGTGTCGGAAGTCTGCCCTCAGAAGACTTATTAGAATCCAGCTGGGTGTGGTGATGCACAGCTATAATCCCAGTGGTTCCAAGGGCTGAGGCAGGAGGATCACAAGTTCAAAGCCAGCCGCAGCAACTTAATGAGACTCTGAGCAACTCTGTCTCAAAATAAAATGAAAAGGGCTAGGGACTGAGGATGTAGCTCAGTGGATAAGCACCCCTGGGTTCAATCCCTGGTACCATAAAAAAAAAAAAAAGGGGGGGGGGGGACTTACAATCCAGTAAGAATGAGAAGTACACAGAGAACTGAAGAACTGTAATAAAAGTAGTAGGCTGGGTGCACTAGCACACAGATCCCAAGTTCAAGGTCAGCTTGGGTAACTTAGCTAGATCCTGTCTCAAAATTAAAAAATAAAAACAACTGGAGATGTATGTAGCACAATAGAGCCCCCCTGGGTTCAATTCCCAGTACTGCAAAATAAATAAGTAAAACAAAATAAAATTAAAATTCCCCTCCAAAACCTGCTGTTCCTATATTTGTGCTTCTTTCCTGCCAGTCCTTCCACTGGTCACTCTCACCAGCTGCACTTGTATCACCACCACCTCTCATTTGACCATCTGTACTTGGTATGCACTTCCTAACTCCAAACTCCTAAGAAGTCTCTCTGGTAAATCTAACCCTGCTCCTTTCCACTCAGTATCTCCACCTCATTCATATTAATAACATCATATTACCTCTGATTCATTGGTGTCTGCTCTATATACATGGCATTTTTCATGTACGTATTCTCACCTTCACTATAATGGCAAAGGACATACATTATAGTCTAATACTACATCACAGTAGTCAGAAGGCATGATTTTAATTACTAACTGCTGCCTGCTGCCAAACACATTTTTTAAAAAATGCAGGGATGGGGTTGTGGCTCAGAGCACTTGCCTCATATATGTGGGGCACTGGAGTCAATCCTCAGCACCACATAAACAAATAAAATAAAGGTATTGTGTCCATCTACAACTAAAAATAAAATTCAATTTTTTTTTTTTTTTTTTTTTTAATAGTGGATATAGTGGTGCATGCTTGTAATCCCAGCAACTCAGGAGGTTCAGGCAGGAGGATCACAAGTTTGAGGCCAGCCTGAGCAACTCAGCAAAACCCTGTCTCATAATAAAAAAATTTTAAAAGAGTGTGGAGATGTAGCTCAGTGGTAGAGCATCCCTAGGTTCAATTCACAGTATTGTAGGAAAAAAAAAAAGGAAATCTGTCTAGGTACCCTCAAGGCAGAAAATAAAGAAAAGGATAGCAAAGGAAAGAACAACAACCTACAGAGTACCTACTACCTATCAGGCAATTTACTCACAATTTTTTTTGGGGGGTGGTGGTAAACAGGGATTAAACTCAGGGGTACCCGACCACTGAGCAACATCTTCAGTCCTATTTTGCTTATTTTTTATTTAGAGACAGAGTCTGGTTACTTAGTACCTCACTTTTGCTGAGGCTAGCTTTGATCTCAAGATCCTCCTGCCTCAGCCTTCCAAGCAGCTGGGATTACAGGTGTGTGCCACCACGACCAGTTCACAACTTTTTATGTAATCCTTACAGTTACATTTCAAGGTAGGCATTATGATCAGTTTTACAAATAAGGAAAGTAGACTAAGTGAACAATAGCTAGGACATGGCAGAACCAGGATCCAAGCCAACTCTGGCTCCTATCTTTCTGTGGTGACACCACACTGAGCTGTGTATTGGTCTAGAACTGAGACCCACAAGGACAAGGTCACACTAGATCACACATGATAGAGCTGGGAGAGCACATGGCACAAATCAGAAACATGGATTTCAATCTTAGCTCTGTTACTTATTGGCTAGAGAATTCAGCTATGTAATCTCCCCAACTCTCAGTTAAAATCACTACTTACACATGACACAATGATACTATAAAGAGTGTCTGAGCCCAAATGCTGTCTGATATGCAGATGTTAACACACAGTAACGGGAGTGGGGAAGAACAGAAATTCACTGGATTAGACAATGGGGAATGAAGGGAAGGGAGTGGGGATAGGAATAAGTTATACTCCATGTATGTAAATACATCAAAATACACTCTACTGTCATGTATATCTAAAAAGAAATTTTTTTAAAGTGAAAAAAAAAAAAAAAAAAAAAACTGCCTGAGCTACTGTCATGCAAATGTATACAAATGAAAATTCCTGGGGCTGGGGTTGTAGTTCAGTGGTAGAGCACTTGCCTAGCACTTGTGAAGCACTGGGTTTAATCCTCAGCAACCACATAAAATAATTAAAATGAAGGCATGTGTCCATCTACAATTAAATTTTTATAATTTAAAAAAGTTATCAAAGTGCATTCTACTGTCATGTATAACTAAAACAAATTTAAAAATTTTTTAAAAATTTTTTTAAAATAAAATAAAATTCTAAACAGAGTTCAGGATTATTCTCTTTGAATTGCCAAAAATGTCAAAACTCAACCAAGAGAAAGACTCAAGTACCCATCATCTAAACATGTTCTACCTTTTCTTTCTGTTCCAAACTCCACTGCCTCTCTTAAGGGCCATTTGACCATCCCCTTTGTCTTTTGACCCCGAAGACCTATCTATCTGCTTTCTGGCAGACCAGAGGTTTTCATGGAGTCCTGGGTCACATTTAAACTTTTAACATCTTATGCAACAGATCCAATGGCAATGATCTGAAAATAAACACATTTTATCCAAATTTAAGACCATTTATAAAAATTACACAAACATATTCTTATTTTTCACTTGCTGAAACAAACAAAAAGTAGCCACTATGGGAGTACAGGCAAACTGTCCTACAGCTAATAGAACTGAAGGCCAGATCAGCTGTAGGAAGAAAATTCAATTTTACTTTAATGTGACAGGTTGTCTACATTATACTAACAAGCTGAGTTTAAAGTTTAAAAGCACAAGAGAAAAAGAAAAAAAAAAAAAAAAAGAAAGAAAGAAAAAAAAAAAACCTGTACAAAGACTTTGGAATACCCTATGACTTTTTGATATTTGGATTTGCTATAGCTACTCCCAAACAACATTCTTTGAGCACCTTATATGAAATTTCTACTGAAACATTTCATAAGTTATCTCATTAAACTCACTATGGCAGACTCACTGAAAAAGAACACAAAAAAAACAACCTCAAAAGTGAGCTGAGTCCCTAAAGTGCTAAGTCATGGTTACTCACCTTTGAGGGAGTGGTAAAAATAAATGTTTACTTCTAACAGCTGACAGTGCTTAGAGAGATTCAATAATCCACTCATAGCCTGGGCGTAGTGGTGTATTCCTACAATCCCAGAGACTTGGGAGGCTGAGGCAGGATGATCACAAGTTCAAAGCCAGCCTCAGCAACTTAGACAGGCCCTAAGCAACTTAGCAACACCCTGTCTCAAAATAAAATATAAAAAGGGACTGCATATGTGGTTCAGTGGTTAAACGCCCCTGGGTTCAATCCCCAGTACCCAAAAAATAAAAAAATTAAAAACCTACTCACAGCCAAGGTGAAGCCTGGGAGACCTGGAAGACAGGAAAATAGAATGTGGATCTACAGCTTGCCCCTGTACTAACCTCAGTATACCTGTTCAAGAAGAGGATGGAAACATGGGACACATGGGTTCCCTATAGAAAGAAGTTTAAATGCCACTCAAAGCACTTACTTTTAGGCATTCAGGAAACAGAAACTAACAGGAAACAGAAATACAGCAAACAATTATCTTAACACATCACAAAAGAAAATAAATTTCAGCTGAGCATGGTGGCACACACTTATAATTCCAGTCACTAGGGAGGCTGAGACAGGAGGCAAAGCCTTAAGTAACTTTAGTGAGACCCTGTCTCAAAATAAAAAAATAAAAAATAAAAAAAGGACTGGGATGTAGCTCTGTGGTAAAGCACCACAGGGTTTAATCCCCAGTACAAAAAACAAACAAACCAAACAAAAAAAAAAAAAAAGAAAGAAAAGAAAAAAAGGAATTTCAGTATGGAGTAATCCAAATACTAAAAGATTACCTTTAGCATGTGTTATATTCTCCAGTCATGCTAGAGGAATAGAGCTGTCGTGAAGCATTTGAAAGGAAATCAATTCAGCTGCTATCATGAACTGGGCTAGAGGCAACAGGCTTACCCTAAGCACACTGGATTTGATTTAGACATGAAGGAGACATCTTTGATGATGAGTGGTGTAGAACATGTCTAAAAAGTTTTGCTGCTTTATCATGGTAAATGCATATACATATAATTCACCAAACTTTTTTTTGTACTGGAGATTGAACCCAGGGCGGGCTTTGCCACAGAGCTACATCTCCAGCCCTTATTTTTTGAGATAGGGACTTAATTGCCCAGGCAGGCCTCAAACATGCAATCCACCGGCCTCATCCTTGAAGGTCACTGGGATTACAGGCATGTGCTACTATGCAGCTTTAACCATTTCCAAGTATACCATTTGGAGGCATTAAGTCCATTTTCAATGTTGGGCAACCATTGTCACCATCTATTTTCAGAACTTTCATCATCCTAGAAATTCTGTACTGTTAAGCCCCCATTCCTCCTCCCTCACCTCTTAGTGACTTCTGTGCTACCTTGTTTCCAGGAATTTGCATCTTCTGGGCATCTCTGTAAGTGAAATCATGACCTTTTTTTTTTTTTTTTGGAAACTGAGACTTGAACCCAGGGGCATTTAACCACTGAGTCAAATCCCCAGACCCTTTCTTTTATATAAACGTATTTTATTTAGAGACAGGGTCTCACTAAGTTGCTGAGGCTGGCTTTGAACTTGTGATCCTCCTGCCTCAGCCTCCCATGCCACTAGGAATACAGGTGTGCACCACCACACAGAGCCTACATTTTTTTGGATTATTTTACTTAGCATAAAGTCTCCAAGGTCCAACCATGTTAGAGTTGTATCACAATTTTTGTCTCTTTCCAAGGTTGAATAATATTCTGGTGGGTGTATATGCCGTACTTTGTTTATCCATTCGTCTTTGATGAACGCTTGGGTTGCTGCCACCTTTGGCTACTGAGAATAGCGCTGCTGTGAACACCGGTGTACTGATGTTTCTGAGTCCCTGCTTTCAATTCTTTACACCTACAAGTAAAATTGGTGGATCATATGGTATTTGTTTAAACTTTGTGTTATGGTTTGGATCTCTAATGTTCCCCAAAAAGTTAATGTTAGGCAATACAGGAGTTGGAATGATATATTAAGAGAACTGCAACCTCACCAGTGGAATAAACCCTTTGACATAATTTTCCCCCCGGTACTGGGGGTTGAATCCAGGGGCACTCTACCACTGAGCTACATCCCCTGCCTTTATTTATTTATTTATTTATTTATTTATTTATTTATAGACAGGGTCTCACTATATTGCCCAGGCTGGCCTCAAACTTGCACTTCTCCTGCATCAGCCTCCCGAGCCGCTGGGATTACACACATTTGCCACTGCACCTGGCTGATAGATTAATAATTTGAATGGATACTGGGTGGTAACTGTAGGCAGGTGGGGCTGCCTGGAAGAGGTAGGTCAATGGGGCCTGGACTATATACGACCATGGCTCCTTTCTCTTTCTGCCTCCTGCCTGCCATAAGCCAAGCAGTTTTCTCTGGCCCCTCCCTTCTGCCATGAACAGTCTGCCTTGGGATTTGCCAACCATGGGCTGAGACCTTTGAAACCATGAGCCCCAAATAAAGTTTTCCTACTCTACATTGTCCTTGTCAGGTATTTTGGTCACAGCGATAAAAAGTTAAAACAGTAATGCATCTCCAAACTGCTCTTCTCAGGAGTACACTACAAGGAGATTGTGGAGTCAACTCCTAAAGGTACTCTAGTTTTCTAAGTGGGCATGTGCCATTGGACCAAGAAAGAAGGGTAATGCCAGAAACACCAGAGCCCTAGGGGCTGAAGTGTGATGGGCCAGAACAGGCACACATGGTTTTAGAGGAACAAACTGGTTCTGTGTCTTAAGAAAGTATTATATTTCTTCCTGGCCTCAGAAGAACCTGAACCTCAAAGGCCACCACTGTCCTCTCTGCTCAACTTGCCAAGAGTGACAAGACACACACCCCCAGACTGCTGAGCAAGAACGGAAACAGACATATTCCATTAAGCAGGGTCCAGTGGGATCTGCTAATCTATCAGAGCCTCGTTCCCCATGGCAGCCTCCCTCTTATCTTCCCAGGCTCTGGCTCAGAGAGACTCCCTCTCCAAAAAAGCAGCCACTCGCTGCCAGGGCCAAGAGCCAAGGAGGAAATAAGGGTCCAAGAACAGACACCCCACCCCACACCAGGCTCCAAATTCTAATCACTACTATTATCCTGATTAGCTAGATTTGTCAACTTTTTTTAACTCTTTGGTCTCAAGTATCTTCTGCTTACATCTGCCCTTCAGTTAGGATTTTGTTTTCTCTCCCAATTCTGTACTCCTTGCTTGTCCTGCTTTCTGATTTCTGGCTACCCATGGCTCTTCCATCCATCTTTTCAGTAGACACTAAGAACAGAACCCCTCTAGGTTCAAATTAACCTCTGCTGCTCCTAAACTGTGTGATTTCAGGCAAACTGCCCTTGTTCCTTAAACCCTCTTCTTTCTCAGTAAACTAGAGGAAAGAGCCTAGCACAATGGCGGCACTCAGCAGGTACCCACAAATATTAGCACTCAACTTCCCTTTCAGACTAGGACCAAACCTTAAGCTAAATCAGCTGCAGGTAACTTAATTATCATCTGGTTACTACAAATGACAAAAAGGAAAGGGGTTAAAAAATAAAAATGAAAAAAATTAATGAAATCTCAGCCTCAGAGTTTCAGATTTTCCACTATGTAAGTAAATAATCTGAAAGTAGTGGTAATACTAATCCAGATAACTCAAAAAACATATTTTATTCTTTTTTTTTTCTCTCCTTGCAGCGTTGGCGATTGAATACAGGGTCTTATTTGTGCATACCACTGATCTACACTCCCAGTCCCAATCCTAAAATTTCTATTTGCTTTGAAATATACATTATATGAAAACTCTTCTAGCAGAATTACTCTTGCAATTTTTTTTTATCTTAATTTCAGAAGTCAGCATCCCTTGAGCACATGAAATCAACCAATGAAGCTTGGGTCAGAGGAAGAAGGGTAAGAAGGGAAAAGAGAAAGAGAATGATTACCTACTCTATGGATCATTCCTAATTCCCCATTTAAAATCAAAAGCTAACTAAAGTTGATTTAGGAAAGCACCTGGAGGAAGAATTTGGTACTACCTTGACTACTGATGATTCAATAAACTGACCCAAATCAAATCAATCAAAATTCTCTAGAACACCAGAATTGGGACTAAAGATAGTTAATCTGGGGATCTCTAAAAGGGAAGAAATACTCTTTCTCTCTTTCTCTCTCTCTCTCTCTCTCTCTCTTTCTTTCATTCTCTCTCTCAAAAATAAATAAATAAATAAATAAATAAATAAATAAATAAATAAATAAATAAATAAAAGAAAAAAAAATAATAAAAGGGAAGAAATAAAAACCTGTAAGGGCTGGGCATGACAGCACACACTTGTAATCACAGCGACTCAGGAGGCTAAGGCAGGAGGATCTCTAGTTTGAGGTCAGCCTCAGCAGCTTAGAGAGAACCTGACTCAAAATAAAAAAGAAAAGGGGCTGGGGATGAGACTCAGTGTTAGAGCGCCCCTAGATGCAAGTCCTAGTACCAAAGAGAAAAAGTCAGGGATGTGGGGGATGATCTGCAGAAAGAAACTGAATGAGTGAACTAAGTATGCAAAGAGCAGCTGCACAGGTCCCC
This sequence comes from Sciurus vulgaris, assembly GCF_902686455.1. NCBI lineage: Eukaryota > Metazoa > Chordata > Mammalia > Rodentia > Sciuridae > Sciurus > Sciurus vulgaris. The sequence goes on along the minus strand of NC_136461.1, from coordinate 117,630,312 downwards.
AAAAGATCCCCAGTTCCTGACACCATGCCCTTTCAGAGATACTGCAGTATGTTTATGATATCTTATCATTTTATTTTATTGATTTATTTGATTGGTATTGGGGTTTGAACCCAGGGATGCTTAGCATGGAGCTGTATCCCCAGTCCCTTTCTTTTATTTTTTCATTTTGAGGCAGGGTCCCACTAAGTCATTGAGAGTCTTGTTAAATTGCTGACACTGACCTCCAACTTGCTATCCTCCTGCCTCAGCCTCCCAAATTTCTGTGATTACAGGCAAATGCCCAGTTGATGCTTCATCATTAAGTTGGCTTTTACACTTGCAAGCAATGAAATCTAACTAATCCCAGATTTGTTTTCTGCCTCCTGCACCACTACCCTCTCAGTTGCTTGGGCCAAAAACAAGGTCAATCTTCAATCCTCTCCTTCACTAGGGACATCCAAAATCAATCCCCTTGCTGGACCACAATGGTGCGTGCCTGTAAACCCAGCAAATTGAGAGGCTGAGGTGGGAGGATCCTTTGAGGAAAGCCCTGCCTCAAAATAAAATAAAAAAGGGCCAGGTGCAAACAGCCCATGCCTGTAATCCTAGCAACTCGACTTAGGAGGCTTAGACAGGAGGATCACGAGTTTCAGTGCCAGCCTCAGCAACTTAGGGAGGCCCTAAGCAACTCCGTGAGACCCTTGTCTCAAAATAAAAAATAAGGGCTGGGGAGGACAGCTCAGTTGGTAGAGTGCTCGCCTTGGCAAGCACAAGGCCTGAGTTCAATCCCCAGCACCACAAAAAATAAATAATAAAAATAAAAAAAAACTAAAAAGCACTGGGGATGTAAACACCTCTGGATTTAATCCTGGTACCTTAAAAAATAAAAAAAAAGGCTGGGGATGTAGCCCAGTGGGGTAGAGCATCTCTGGATTCAATCCCAATACCAAAAAAAAAAAAAAAAAAAAAAAAACCACACACACAAACCCTCTAATCACTTCTACCTCCCAAATACACCTTGACAGGTTCTCTCCCTCCCCTGCCAGACTGTCATCCAAGCCACTGCCATCTAACTTTGCACTCTGATGAGAGAATTTTGCTCCACCTGTAGTGTTCTTCACTACTCCAGAGAAGATTAGTAGAAGGATCTCAGCATAGCATGCAAGGTCCATTCCCTCTGCAACCCCACCTCCCTCCACTCCCCACCCATGCGCTCCAGTCAGTGCCCCTGGGGTCCCCCAGCATCTCTGCTCTCTCACCTCCAGGCATTTGTACATTGTTTCCTCTGCCTGATGCACTCCTCCTCCACACTACCTACCCCCTTTCTCTGGCTACCTCCTACTTCCTCTGTCTTACCACTGTTTAAACTCTCCTCACCTCTCCTAGAGTCTGTTACCTCCCCAGATGGGATCAGCTCCTGCTAGGGGTACTCCCATTACACCAGCTCTAACTCAGTTCTTCTCTGACTTGACCTGAAATCTATTTCCTTATGTCTCCCAAGGAGACAATAAGCTAGCTTCTTTGGGGCAGGATCTATCATGTTAACTATTTTTAGCTCCAGGTACAAAAAAGTAGCTCAGTAGGAAATGAATGAATGAATGGGAGTTCACAGTTAATTGTTTCTACTTTAGTACCAAACTCTATAAAGGAAATTCATTCATTCTTCAGAACATGCACTGAAAGTCTACTAAGTACAAGACTGGAGAACAAAACCAGAAGTCACACACCAGGCACAGTGGCACACACCTGTAATCTCAGCTTGGGAAGCTGAGGCAGGAAGATCACAAATTCAAAACCAGCCTCAGCAACTTAAGTGAGGCCCTAATGCAATTTAAAGAGACCATGTCTCTAAATAAAATATAAAAAAGGGCTGGGGATGTGGCTCAGTGGTTAAGCACCCCTGGGTTCAATCCCCAGTACAAAAAAATAAAACAGTTCTCAAGAGTTCTGCCACTTAAGACAACCTAAATGGAAGGTTCTACAGTCTCTACATGCAGTTTTTTCAGATGCTACTTTCACTAAGCTAGAAATGAACCCTTTCCACTATTACTCTGGAAAGGGTCAGGCTGGCACAAAGTACCACCTTCCCCACCCATCCCCCCACATCACAATTTGGCCCAGAGAAAGTCTGGTGGGGCAAAAGAGGGAAAAGGAAAGAAAACAGGAGGCCAAGGAAATGTGCCTATTTTCCTATCTCATTCACAGAACTCTTTTGTCTCAGGTTAAATGAGGGCCAAAGTAAGTTGCAGTGGAACAAGAGAAGGCTTTTTTGGATCTTAGAAAGACAGATTCAGGCAAGAAAGAAGGAGGGAATGATATAGAAGAAAGTTTGGATGAAGATAGGGAAGGAAATTCTGGAACCTCCTTCCAGGAAGAATCCATGTTCGTTTAGGTTCACTCACTCAGAAAAAAATTATGGATATTATGGATTTCCCAGTATACACCAGTTTTAACCACTAGGGATACAGCAGTGAATTAAAAAAAAAAAAAAAAAAAAAATCCCTGCCTTCATGGAGTTTGTTTACAGGTAGAAGGAGAAAATGAAATTATATAGTTTTATGTTAAATGGTGATTAAATGTTTATGGAGAGAAACAAAATAAAGGAGGACCAGAAGTAACAGGTTTTAGGCAACTGCAACTGAAATCTCATTAAATCCCAAGTTTTCAATTCTGTGAATATTTCAACAACACTGACAAAGGTGCATTAACGTAGGTTGACATCATAATCTAGAGCTTATATATTAATACTCTCTAATAGTTATATAATTATGTCATCATTATTATAATATAATTATGTTGTATATTTTATACTATATGTAAGTTTTTATGGCTATTCCCCACTTGGGACCATAGGGCAAAATAGGTTAACTAGGTAGACTGGAGAAGTCCTCACTAAGAAACGTGGGTTTTTTGTGTTTGTTTGTTTTTGGTATGGGGATTAAACCCAGGGGTTACATCCCCACCACTTTTTATTTTTTTATTTTTAGAAAGAGTCTCATTAAGTTGCTGAGGGCCTGGCTAAATTGCTGAAAACTGGTCTCAAGCTGGGATCCTCCTGTCTCAGCCTCCTGAGTCACCGGGTTGTTACAGGTGGGTGCCACTGACCCAGCAGAACCACACTTTTTAAGCCAAGACTTTAATGAGGGAGGATAAAACAGTAAGATATCTGGGGAAAGAAACCCATCAGTGCAAAACATAGAAATGGCCACAAGCAGAATTAGAAATTAAAGAAATATAAATCAAGATCAGCTAAGCTTGATGGCCCATTATTGGTGCCTATAATTCCAGCAGCTAGGAAGGCTGAGGCAGGAGGATCCCAAGTTCGAGGTCAGCCTGGAAACTTAGCTAGGCTCTGTCTCAAAAAATAACATGGACTGGGGGTGTAGCACAGTGGTAGAGGGTTTCATGAGTTCAATCCCCAGTACAGAAAAAAAACATGGGGTTTATCAAAGGTGAGCCAGGGCCTGACCAATTAACTTCTCAGAGGGAGAAAAAGAAAAGACCTCCCTAGCAACTCTAAACCATTCCTGTCCCTTGGCGTACAATCACCTTTATCCTCAAATCCTTACTCAGGAAGTGGGTCTTGTGCTATTTTCTGCTTCCAACATCTAGAAACAAAGATAAACATAAGTGCCAAGCATACTAACCCGCCTAAGATTTAAAATATCAAAATGTGGAAACCCAAGCATAGGTCTGAGATTTAACACACCAGCTTTTAATCTCCCACTCTGCCCTTTACCAGGTAAGATCCTGTGGGCTAAACCTCCTGTTTCTCTTCTGGGAACAGAGTATACTATCTCCCAGAGTTATACAGTAATTGAAGGAAAGGGTCAGTGCCTATCAACAAATATTCAATTTCTAACTGTCCTCAAAAATCGTGTCAGGGAATCCTATCCTTTTCCTCCAAACCCTGATGCTTCTGAGTTCAACGTCAAAGAAAAAGGTTGGTCCTGGGTAGTCCCCCTGTCATTTCCTTCAGATGCCAAACTTCATCCGGGCCCTCAGCATGGAAGAGTGGAAAAAGTAGGCCCGAGGTGAAGATAGTGAATGGGGAGCAGAGGGTCCCTAGACAAGAACCTGGGCCTGTCAGTGCCAGGTGATGATAATATGTGGCCCTCCGCAGAAGAGCCCAGCTTTGAAAGCCCACATGGCCAACACCCTAACATCCCCAAAGTTGACGAACTTCAGCTCAATTATTCGCACTGTACAGGATTCCAGTGGCTTTGAGTCACGGATGAGTTTCTAACAAAGGAGTCCGGTAATCTCCAACCAGTCAGGCTGAGCTCAATGCCGATGGAGAGTTTGGGGTGCCCTCCCCGGATACTCACATCCCCCTTACGCAGCTCCGGCGCCGCGATCTTCACGGGCTCCGTCCTCTTCTTTGGCTTGGGAAAGCCCCAGGGGGGCCCGGCACCGCCAATAGGTGGGGGCAGACTGAGGCCAGGGCCTCGGGGCGAAGGCAGCCCCAATCCCAGCCCCTCCCCAACTCCCGCCGCTTCAGCCGGGCTCACGCCTGGAGGTGGGGGGAAGCCTCCCAGGCCGAAGGGCAACGGGGGAGGAGGCTGGAGCCTGGGGTCTCCGGTGGGTGGGGGCAGCAACAGCGGCGGGGGAAAAGATGGGGCCAGCATCTGGGGGGGCGGGGGCAGCAAGGCCGGACCCTTGGGTGCGGGGAGAGAAGCGAACAAGCCCCCTAAAGTGGGCCCAGAGGCAGGAGCCGCCGCCTCCTCTTCCTCCGGCTCAGCTCAGCCTCATCTGGCTCACTCTCATCGCTGCTGGCGTAAGCAACCAGCGACATGCGCCTCCCGCCTTTGGGGCGCCCTTGCCGGCAGACTAGCCTACTTGAGACCGGTGGATGCCCGGAGGCCTAGTAGGCCCCGCCACGGGGCGGGGCGGGAAAGCCGAGAAGCCCGCCTGCTCCGTATCTAGGACTAAGCCCCCGGCAAGAGCCCATGGCCACAGTTGATTTCCACCGAATAAGGCTTCTCTCTTCACTTAAGCTCCTAGTCCCAGGCAACTACACACAGCTAATGGCCGCCGAGTCACTCCGCCTCCTCCTCGCCTCACCAACATAGGAACTACAACTCCCAGGGTACACTTTGGATACAGCTCCATTCTCCCCCGCATGGATCTGGGCGCAAGGCACAGCGGGAGTTGAAGTCCGAGGGAGGATTAAGGGGTGCGCATGAAGACAGGAGGGGAAACCCGCCTCTGTCGCAGGGACTCCTGGGATGAGTAGTTTTTTTGATAGCCTGACAATTCCTAAGTGACTACAAACCCCATCGGTCACCGCGGTAGTCACGGAGACAGAAAGGAGAGCATTTTGGTACTTGAAGTTCTCTAGGATTGCCCCTTGGGCGCTAAGACTTATGGGACATGTGGTGCGCTTACAAACTGCAAGTGATGTCGGGAAAGAGAGGGAGTCTGGGAAGGTGGCGGAGTGAGAAAACACTTTAAAGGGAAACAGACCTGGCAGAGCCCCTGGACCTGGAAGTTAGGATAAAACGCCCCAAGAAGAGCCAGGACCCAAGGGACCTGTAGGACATTGGGCTGCAAGGCAGAACGAAAGAGACTAAACATCTGAGAGCTGAAATAAATATGACATAGAGGGAGGAAGCGCTCGCCCTTTTCCAAAACCAGGAGTACATTTATCCTGGAGCTTGGGGCCTGGACTCCCAGTGCAGCAACCATGAAGAAGAAAGAGGGCAGGGAGCTGGAAGCCAGGGTCGGGTACTGATGTTAATCCCTTCTCAGTTTAGTAGGGGTAAAGAGGCCAGCTTGCGGTTCAGGCCTCTTCACAGTTCTAAGAAATCATCTGAGACCACCCCTGGCCGCTTGTGCCCCTCATCTATCCCACGGCAGGTGTTCTTTGCATCCCTTTATGTCTGGGCATGGAGTTTGTTACATCTTCATGTGTGGACTTCTTACATCTGTCTCTTTGAGTGACCTTCACATCCACTTATGTTTATGGATGGCATTTTCCACCTCACTTATGTCTGCCCATGATTGATGTGCTCCCAGGGTCACCTGTGATTCTGTCCTTTTCTTGTTTATCCATCTCTGCTTGTCAGCCCTGAGTATGTCCTTTACATGCTACACCACGAGAAACTTTTCTGTGGCGCTCAGCCCATGAAAAGGCTGTTGAGCTTTGGGAAGGAGGCTGAAGAGGGAGATGGAAAGGGTGATGAGGGGGAACAATGATGATGACAATAATGAAGAGGGACAATGAAAGACCTAAGCTTAAATTCTTCATCAGACAAATCTGATATGGCTCTCCTCCTCTCCACTCTCTCCATGTGCCTAAATTCAACACAGCTTCATAGACAAATTTATGTGCCATCTTCTCTGTAAAGCCTACTTATTTGTATATTTGCTCAGAACATCTATGGTTTGCACCTGTGAGCAAAAGAATACTGTGGGGTGCTTACCTAGCATGCATGAAGCCATGGGTCATATCCCCCAGCACTAAAAAGAAAACAGCCAGGTGTGGTAGCACATGCATATAATCTCAGCACTTCAGGAGGCTGAGCCAGGAAGATTGCAAGTCTGAAGCCAACCTGGCCAATTTAGCAAGGATCTTGTCTCAAAAAGATTGGGGATGTATGGGATATAACTCAGTAATAGAATGTTCCTGAGTTCATTCCCCAGTGCCACAAAAAAATTAAAAAGTAAATAATAAAAATTACTGGGGGTGGAGGAGTACAGCTCAGTGGTAGAACACTTGGCTAGCATGCCCAAGGTCTTAAATATATCCCCAGCATCCACACCTCAAAATTATTGTGCACAAGGAAAAATGTAATGTACACTAGAAAAGCTTCAAAAAACTACAAATGTCTGAATCCAGTCGAAGAGTGTTTTATTCTGTAGGTGTGGGATGGGGCCCAGAAGTCTGGATCTTTAAGAAACACCTCAATCAATTGCAAAGCAGGTATAGCAAGGATCACATTGAGAAACTAGACCATCAAGTCCTATCTAGCAGCTGATGTGCCTTGCACAATACTGACTTCTAAAACCTGCTTTGGAATCTAGGTTCCCCAACCTACTCCCTGGTGACTTTGGGTAGTCACTTCTCTTCTGAGTCTCACTTTCCTCCTTTGAAAAATGGAGTAGAGTACTAGGGGAGCCCTGTCCTACTTCTGTGAGAAATGCCTGATATTAACACACAATAAAATGGATAGAACTAAGAAAATCACTGTCCTTGTTATTTGTCAACATACCTACAGAGAAGAAGCCCACAGAGCAGTGGCCTTTGTTAAGAACATTCTCTAACCAGGTACCTCTAATCCCAGAGACTTGGGAGACTGAAGCAAGGAGGATCAAAGTTCAAGGCCAGCCTGGGCATTTAGCAAGACCCTGTCTCAAAGTAGAAAAGAAAAGGGCTAGGATGTAGATTATGATAGAGCACTTAGCTAGCATGCAGGAGGCCCTTCATTGGATTCCCAGGATTGCAATAAAAGGGAAATCTGTAACATATTTTTTAAAAATACAATAATAAAGTCTTCCAGTAAAAGAGTAAATGATGAGACAGACTCATTACCTTATGTCATGTATGATTACACAAATGTATGAATCTACATTGTGTACAACCATGGAAATGAAATGATGTACCCCATTTGTGTACAATGAATCAAAATGTAGTCTGTAAAAAATTTAAAAATAAATAAAAAACTTTAAAAAGAGTAAAATGAATAGACATATCAAGTTTGTTTCCCTACGAAAACTTCAATAAAGGGATTTTTTGTTTAAGATGTTGCCCAGGTTGGTCTAGAACTCCTGAGTTCAAGTGACCCTTCTGCCTTAGCCTCTGGAATAACTGGGACACTTGTGTGCCACCATGTCCAGCTTAGGTCTTGGTGGGGCGGGGGGGTTTGCATAGTTCTGGGGATTGAACTCAGGGCCTTACTCATTCTAAGCAAGCACTCTACTACTAAGCTACAGCCCTAGCCCTTTTGATTTTTTTGTTGTTGCTGCTGCTGTTGTTGTTTTGAGATAAGACCTCTCTAAATTGCCCAGGCTGGCTCAAACTTCTGATCCTCCTGCTTCAGCTGCCCAAGTTGCTAGGATCATAGGTATGTGCCACCACGCCCAGTTTAAAGAGACTTTTTTTTTTTTCAAAAAGACATTTAATATAATTTTGAAAAGACTTAGACCCCAAAAGATGGGAATTCATAAGAAGAGAAAGAACGGTGACATTATGGAGGGCAGACGGTTGATGTGCCACAGGTTACAGACTTGGCACATCCAGGAGAGATGAGAACCACACTGGCCTCAGGGAATGGTAAGGATCAATCTGGATCTGTATTATAGACGCCTCAAAATGTTCAGGAATGGTGTCATCAAATGGCTCTGGAAGTGAATGAAAAGGGAGAGGAATAAAAATAAGAACTATTTAAAGCTGTTTAAGAAACAGTGAGCTCAGGTCTGGAGTTGCAGCTCAGTGGTAGAGCGCTTGCCTAGCACGTGTGAAACACTGGATTCAATCCTCAGCACCATATAAAATAAATAAAGACATTGTGTCCATCTACTATTTAAAAAAAAAGAAAAAGAAACAGTTGAACTGCCAGGCGATGGTGGCACACACCTGTAATCCCAGTAGCTCAGGAGGCTAAGGCAGGAGGATCACGAGTTCAAAGCCAGCCTCAGTAACTTAGTGAGGGCCTAAGCAACTTAGCAAGACCCCTGTCTCAAAATAAAAAATAAAAAGGACTGGGGTGGCTGGGGTTGTGGCTCAGTGGTGGAGTGCTTGCGTAGCATGTGTGAGGCACTGGGTTAGAGCCTCAGCACCATGTAAAAATAAGTGAATAAAAAAAATAAAGGTTTGTCAATGTTTAAAAAAAAATTTTTTTAAAGGACTGGGGGTGTGACTCAGTGGTTGAGTGTCCCTGGGTTCAGTCCCAGGTACCAAAAAAAGAAACAGTGAACTGGTTATAGTGGTGCATACCTGTAATCCCAGCTACTCAGAGGCTGACGCAGGAGGATCTCCAGTTCAATATCAGCCTGGGCAACTGTGTAAGACCCCATCTCAAAATAAAAAATAAAAGAACTGAGGCTGTAGTTCAATGGTAGGAATACTTACCTAGCATGTGCAAGGCCCTGGGTTCCATCCCCAACATTACCACCCCCGCCCCCCCAAAAAAAAAGCAGCAAAATTACAGAAAATTCCCAGAACTGATGGACAAGAATTTTAAGATCGAAAGGCCCACAACTGCTAGATCGAATTAAGAAAACAGGCCACACCCTTAAGAAATGTCAGAGCACTGGAAAGCAAGAGAAGATCCTGCAATCTCTCAAGGGAAAATAAAACAAAACAACAAAAAGAGATGTACCAAATGGATCAGGACACAATGGCTTCAAACTTCATAATAACCACCCTGGAAGCTAGATGACACTGCAGCAAGGGCCTCAAAGATCTAAAGGTGTGGCTGGGGTTATGGCTCACTGGTAGAAGGCCCACCTGGCATGTGGTGAGGCCCTGGGTTTGATCCTCTGTACCACATAAAAAAATAATAAAAGTATTGTGTCCACCTACAACTAAACCAACAAACAAAAAAAGATAGGCAGCTAGGTACATGGCTCAGTGGTAGAGTGCTTGCCTAGCATACATTAGCCCTGGGTTCCATCCCTAGCACTGAAAAAACAAAATGGAAAAAAGAAAAAAAGAACTCTGAAAGCAAAATATTTTCAATCTAGATTTCTACACTGGGCCTGCTGTGGTTTGAATGGCTCGTGTTGAAATTTATTTTTTTTAATTTAATTTTTTATTTATTTATTTATTTATTTTTTGCTATTGAGGATTAAACCCAGGGGCACTCTACCATTGAGCCATATCCCCAGCCCTTTTTATTATTTTTTTAAATTTTGAGACAGTCTTACTAACCTGGTAAGGAGGGACTCAGCTTGTGAGCCTCCTGCCTCAGCTTCCTAAGTCTCTATAGGCATGCACAAAATCTCCCGGCTCTTAATGTTGAAATTTAATCCCTATTGTAAGGTATTAAGAGGTGGGACTAGGTGAGACCTTTAAAAAGTGATTAGGTCATGAGGGATCTGTCCTCATGAAAGGATTAATGCATTCATGGATTAATGGGTTATCTTGAGAGTGGGCGTGTTATAAAAGCCAGTTCGGCTCTGTATCTTACATGCCCTGTTCTCACCACATGATGCCCTGTGCCGCCTCCAGTCTGCAGGGTGTCTGCCAGCATGAAGGTTTTTCCTAGACGCTGTCCCAGACCTTGAGCCTCACAACCTCCAGATCCATGAGCTGAATAAACCTTAAGTCTTTACAAATATTCCAATGTGGTATTCAATTATAGCCACTAAAAACAGACTAAGACAGAACCAAAGAATCAAATAAGTTTAAGGACGGAATAGAGATAATTTCAGACATGTAAATTCTCTGTTCTAAGCACTTTTTTTTTTTTTTTTTTTTCCAGGAAGTTACTACAGGATATGCTCCATTTAAAAAATAAGAAGATTAAAGGCTGGGATTTTATCTCAGAGGTAGAATGCATGCTTACCATGCAGAAGGCTCTGGCTTCCATCTCCAGCACCAAAAACAAGAAAGGGATTGAACCATGAAGAGAAACACCTAGAAATTCAGAAACATAGTGTGCAACACAGGAAAAACGGTGAAGGAGAATCCCCAGAATTACAAGCAAGGAAGATTCCTGAAGACACTTGTGCCCCCAGATGTAGGCCCATAGACAAAGTGGATCCAGACATACCAGTTATTATCTGGTATGTCTACATATTGAGACTGAGCTGAGCACAGTGGTGTAGGTCTGTAATTCCAGTGACTCAGGAGGCTGAGGCAGGAGGTGGCAAGTTCCAGGCCAGCCTCAGCAACTTAATGAGGCCCTAAGCAATTTAGCAAGATCCTATCTCTAAATAAAATATAAAAAAGAAATAGGATGTAGCTCAGTGGTTGAGTGCCACTGGGTTCAATCCCGGTACAAAAATAAATAAATATTTGAGACTGAAATAGTGGAGCATTCATGGCTAACCTAGTGAATAATAGCCTAGATATTAAGCAATGAGAAAACAAAAAGTTAGCAATTTAGAGAAAATAAAATGTTCATAAAAAGAAAAATAATTCCAGTTCACTACATGACTCAGATGTGACTGATAGTATGAACATTAAATATCTGTATGAGAAAAATTATGATCTAACACTGGGAGTTGGGGAACAGAAAGAGTCCACAAGACTGAAAGGAAGAAAGGAAAGAACAAAAACTTCATGTGTTACAGGTTCTACAAACAGATAATGCTAAATCAAGAAGTAGCCATACAAAAACATGTTGTTTAGAGATATGGAGATAAATTCCCCCAAATAAATTAAGATGGTTTGGGTTTTATATTTTCCCTGTACTGGAGACTAAACTCGGGGGTGCTCTACCACTGAGCTACATCTTCTACTTTTAATTTTGAGGCAGAGTCTCACCGAGTTGCTGAGACTGGCCTTGAACTTGGATCCTCTTGCCTCAACCTCCTGAGTCACTGGAATTATAGGAGTGTTCCACCGCACTTGGCAAGTGAAGATGGTTTGAATGTTGAATGTTGTCTTCTCAGGAGCATGGAAATAGAAGAGTGGTAGCTGAGATCACTGTTTATTATTAAAATGTTGAACTCTGCTTCTTTAAATATGTACACATGTGGGGCTGGGAATATGGCTCAGCAGCAGAATGCTTGCCTAGCATGTGTAAGACCCTGAGTTTAATCCCAACCTGAAATAAATAAATAAATAAATAATAAATATGTACATATGTGAAGGGGAAAAAAAAAAAAAAAAAAAAAGATCAGCAACTCAGGAGGCTGAGACAGGACGATTGTGAAGTTCAAGACCAGAATGAACAACTTAGTGAGATCCCATTTCAAAACAAAAATAAAAAATAAAAAGGGTTGGGGATATATTTAGTGGTAAAATGCTCCTGGGTTCAATCCCCAGTACCACTAAATAAATAAGCAGCTGGGTGCAGTGGTGCAGCCCTGTAATTCCAGTGACTTGGGAGGCTGAGGCAGGAGGATCACTAGTTCAAAGCCGCCTCAGCAATTTATTTAGCAAGGCCTTGAGCACCTTGGTGAGACCCTGTCTCTAAATAAAATATAAAAAGGGCTGGGAATGTGGTTGAGCACTCCTGAGTTCAATTCCTGGTATCAAAACAAATAAGCAAAACAACTGGGCCCCAGTGGTACATGCCCATAATCTTAGTATTTGGAAGGCTGAGGCAGGAGGATCACTTGTGCCCAGGATTTCTTTATTTTTTTCCGTTTTTTTTTTTTTTTTTGTGGTGCTGGGGATCTAACCCAGGGCCTTGTGCTTATAAGGCAAGCGCTCTACCAACTGAGCTATCTCGCCAGCCCCTCCACATTTTTTTAATTGGTTCATTATAATTGTACATAATGGCAGCATCTGTTGTCATTTAGTCACACATGCACACAATATAACAATAGTATTAGACCAACATCACTCCCCAGCACTCTTTTCTGCCATTCCTTTCCTCTATTCTATTCTACTGATCTCCCTTTGTGTTCTCAGTATTTTGAGGCCAGCCTGGGCAAAATATCATGACCTTCTCTCAAAATAACATAAAAATCCAAAATAAAATAAAATTGCTAGTGGCAGAGCATGCAGTCCTGAGTTCAATCCCTAGCAGTATAAAAAATAAACATACTAAAAACAAAAACAAAAACAAAAAACAGACAGCAGTGAGGTAAGAAATTTGGAGAAAAAATAGAAGTGTCCAAAGTGGAACACTAAAGTCAGAAAAAGGGCAGGGTGTGCCAGGGTTGACCCAACAGGACCCAAAGCTGGACACCAGCCATCTCATGGATAATTCTTTTTTTTTTTTTTTTTTTTTTGGTACAGGGAATTGAACCCAGGGGAGCTTAACCACTAAGCCACATTCCCAGCCCTTTTTGTGTATTTTATTTAGAGACAGGATCTCACTGAGTTGAGTTGCATAGGTCCTTACCAAGTTTCTGAGGCTGGCTTTGAACTTGCAATCCTCCTGCCTCAGCAGCCCCTGGGATCACAGGCATGTGCCACTGCCGCAGCCAGCATGGATGGCCTCTTAATAGTCCTGGTCAGCCATGTGTCCTTTTCTGTTTTGTTTTGTTTTTGCAGTGCTGGGGACTGGACCCAGGGCCTTGTGCATGCGAGGCAAGCACTCTACCAGCTGAGCTACATCCCCAGCCCTCCTTTTGTTTTTTGGAGTGCTGGGAATTGAACCCAGAGTCTCGCCCATGCTAAGCCTGTGCTTTACCACGGGGCCACATCCCCAGGCTTCAACAGTTCTCTTCATATTAGAGTCCCCTCATACCCTAACATTTACTGACAGCCTGGCACCCAGCAATCCCCAAGGAACATATGTGGGGACAAATGAATGAGTGACCAGGAGAATGAATGAAGCTCTGAGCTCACAGGCAAAAATGTCCCTTCAGTACCCCCACTGCCATCTGTCCTTACAGAAACCTGGATAATCAGCCTCCTCCAACAAGCACAGACCTGCCTCCCAGCATGGGTGGAGGCTCCCTTTGCTGAGCCAGAGGGCAGAGAGCCCACTACAGCCCAATCTTATCAGTACAGAAAAGGGGGCTCAACACCTCCTCACAGAGCAACTCCCAGAGTGCTCTCCTCCCCAGGTCACTGTCTGCAGTGTCTGCAGCAATATCTTGGTGGAAGCGGGCTGAAGGATACAGCCAGATATGTTCAGAGTCTCCACAAATCTGTCCCCTGATTCTGGTCCCAAGGCTTTCTTATGTACCCTGTGGCACCCTAGTGTGTGCACAGCAAGCTACTCTCATTCTTGCTTGTCAGCAAGCTCCTGCAGCGCTTCTGTAAATGGTCTTATACCTTTTTTGTTTTGCAAAGGGAAGAGAAAAAGAGTGAGAGATCCTTACTCCTGAATGAGAGGAAATGTATACAGTATTATTCACTACAGCATTATTTGTTTGATCAAAAGACAGGAAACACTCAAATTATCCATTAAATGGAACCAGTGAAATAATTTGGAGCACAGAAATATTGTGAACTATTACCATTAAAACCAATGGGCTCTGGGCTGGGGTTGTGGCTTAGTGACAGAGCACTTGACTAGCATGTGTGAGGCACTGGGTTCGATCCTCAGCACCACATAAAAATAAACGAATATATGAAGGTCCATCTAAAAAAATAAATAAATAAATAAATAAAAAAAAACCAATGGGCTTAGTGCTAGAGCACTTGACTAGCATGTGCAAGGCACTGGGTTCCATCCTCAGTACCGCATAAATAAAAAAAAAAATAAAATAAAGATATTGTGTCCATCTACAGTAAAAAACAAAAACCAAAAAACAACAAACAAACAAAAAACCCAAAAAATCAAAAGACAAAGGGCAGGTGGGATACGGTTGTCACACACTTGTAATTCCAGACTCCAGAAGGAGGCTGAGGAGTAGGATCCCCAAGTTTAAGCCCAGCCTGAGCAACTTAGCAAGACCCTGTTTGAAAATAAAAAATAGGTAGGACCGGGGATGTGGCTCAGTGGTAGAAAACCCCTGGATTCAATCCTCAGAACTGCAATAATTAATTAATTAATGAAATGTTTATGTACTAACATGGAGTCTTGAGAAATAATGCTAAGTTAGAAAAAGTAAAGTACAATGAATGTGGTATGTTATCATTTATGTAAAGGAAATAAGTATCTGTATTTGCTTAAAATTTGTAAAGAGGACATCACTGGAAGAATATGTTATAATTTCTGCTTCTTTTTTTTTTTTTTTTTTTTTTGGTGCTGGGGTTTGAACCCAGGGCCTTGTGCTTGCAAGGCAAGCACTCTACTGACTGAGCTATATCCCCAGCCCTAACTTCTGCTTCTAAGAAGAAAATTTGGTTGTCTAAGTGACAGGGGTAACATGGAGATGAGGTTTTCAGAAATTATCTCCTTTACCTTCTAAAGTTCTTCCTTTTCTTGTGTTGGTGATTGAATAAACAGTTATACATGTATATTGTGTGTATATATCTATATGTATATATATATATTTATGTATGTATATACCTATATACACATATGTATGAATATATGTGTGTGTGTGTGTGTGTGTGTGTGTGTATGTATATATATCCCAGCAACTCAGGAAGCTGAGGCAAGAGAATCGCAAGTTCAAGGCTAGCTTCAGCAACTTATCAAGACCGTCTTAAAAAAATAAAAAGAACTGAAGATGTAGCTCAGTGGTAAGGCGCCCTGGGATCAGTCCCCAGCACCAGTAATAATAACAATAAATGCAGTGACAATCCATTTTATCTAGCACTTTTTAATGCTCCAAACTGTCATTGAAGCACTTTTAAGTGCTTAAGTCATCCAGGCTTCCCCACAACCCCATTTTACAGACTGAAAACGGAATGGGGCAATTAAGTAGCTTTCCTAAAGTGGAAAAAAGTGTCACAAAGTGTCCATGGCTGAGTCAATACAGACCCTGTTATCTCTGAGCCTGCAGCCCATAGACTTCACCACTCTGACTCCACATCAAGTGCACAAAGCTGTTCTTTTATTTGGGGAGGCACAGATGGGAGGAAGACATGGATACAGAGTTTTGGAAAGCAGAGGTCTAATCTGAATCATCCTCCTTTCCTCCAGCTCACAGAGGAGTAACTGGGGCCAAGAAGTTGTGATGGAGCAGGTCACAAGGGGCTGAGGGCCAAACCTCAGGGTTCCTTCGTGAGTTAAAGAGAGGCAGGCTGACATTTCCTTTGAACCTAATGAGCAGGTGAGGTTTTGTATTCTATTGTTAGAACAGAGGAAGATTATGTTTAGAAATTCTATTGAGTGGGGGCAGGGGTGGTGACACACCCCTGTAATCCCAGCAACTCAGGAGGTAGAGGCAGGAGGATCATGAGTTCAAGGCAGCCTCAGCAATTTAGTGAGGCCCTAAGACCCTATCTCTAAATAAAACAAAAAAGGGCTGGGGATGTGGCTCAGTGGCTAAAAGCCCCTGAGATCAATCTCGCATATCAAAAAAAAAAAAAAAAAAAAAAAAAAAAACACCACCAACAAAAAACCATGCACCAGAATCCACAGAATTTTACTAAGATATTTGGGAACTAGTTCCAAGTTGGGGGCCTGTGACTCATGTTTTAGATCCTTACTACTCCAACAGCAGTTAGCAGAAGTAACAGAAGCTACACCTAGGAACTTGTTAGAAATGCACACACACTAAACCTACTGAATTAAAATCTGCTTTTTAAGAAAAGTCCCAGGTGATTTGTTTGCACATTAAAGTGTGCAAAGCATAAAGTGAGACCTGAATCTCAGGGGAATCAGACTTACTCCCGCCCATGTAACTGACCCTCTGAGGCTCTTGGCTTGGTTGTTAGGGGCAGCTGTGAATTGGTGGATGATGTAAGGAGAACTTAGATATTAAATTGCCACCAAGGCCTGGGAGATTATTGCAACAAAGGAAACTCCATTTGTATTATTGCAACCAGCATCTGCAGTGTGCACTGAATGAGGCCCAAGAAATTTGTTGCAGTAAGAATTTAGAGACCTTATTACCACCTCCAAAAGTAGAGAAATGAGCAGGACCCTTGGATTTAACTAAAGTGAGATGTGCTCGATTGGAAAATAGTTTAAAAGCAGGTTTGTTGCAGAGAAACTGCATATTTATAATACCGACCTGCACACTTAAAGGAAACCTATTTGTGACACTGATCTTACCCTTGAAATATCTTTTAGAATTTGTAAGATGAGTGTGGTGGCTCACACCTGTAATCCCAGCAACTCAGGAGGCTGAAGCAGGAGGACTGCAAATTTGAGGACAGCCTCAGTAATTTGGGGAGACCCTATCTCAAAATAAAAAGGTCTGAGGATGTAGCTAGCTTAGTGTTAAAGCACCCCTGGATTCAATTCTAGTACCCCCCCAAAAAAAAATAATTGTGACAAGATTCTCTCCTAACAATAACATCAAAGAACAGGATTAGCCTGGTAATCTGGACTATCACACTGACTGCATTTCAAACTGGAATGCATTGGAAAGTAAACATCAACTGGAATCTAGTTACTCTGTTGCAACAAGTGTGGATTTGCTATGGAAACAAATCTACAAGTCTGTGGCTGTAGCTGAGGGACTGCATGGCTCTTTATTGCAACAGAAACTTGCAGAATGCCACACTGTGCCAATATGGTCTTGTGTGGCTGTGGCCAGGGCCAGAGGGACTCCTATCACAGGGGGAACCATGCGAAGAGGCCACAGTGTTATAAAGGCAAGACTTGAGAAATATATTGCCATGGGCATAAAGACAGCCAACCGTTGCACAGGACTTTTGAGAACAAGTGTAGGCCTCCATTAGTGATAGTCACTCCATGCTTCTGATGTTGGTAGGGAGTCAAGGATCCTGGCGGTAGAGAAAACTGAGGCTTGGAGAAGTTCAGGGAGTTGCCCAAGTTCTCCTGATTGGTGAACCTCAGCATAGGATGTAAACATGGGCCTTAGGGTTATGTACTGCACTTCCTTACAGGGAAACTTTTCATATGCTTTGAAATGAGATCTGGAAATTTGTTGGGGGGCACATGCATATTTTACCTATTCAAACTTTGCATATTTTGTTGCAAAATTTTAAGGATCTGTATATGTTATGAGACCCAAATACCTTATTTTCTTCCTTTTTATTTTTTTATTTTTTAATGATACTGGGGATTGAACTCAGGGTCACTCTACTACCAAGCTACATCTTCAGCAGTTTTTTTGTTTTATTTGTTTTTTTGTGACAGGGTCTTACTAAATTACCCATGCTATTCTCGAATTTGTTATCCTCCTGCATCAGCCTCCCAACTAGCTGGGATCATAGGGGTGCACTACTGGACCCAATTCAAATACCTTTTTTCCTCCCCAGCTGTACTCAACCTGGAATGGCACCCAAGGCTTCATGCATGCTAGCCTGAGACACAGTCCCAGGCCTAAAATACCTTATTTTCTTTTTTGGCACCGGGATTAAACCCCAGGGGCACTTTACCACTGAGCTACACCCCTAGCCTTCCCCTCCCTCCTTTTAAGTCAGAGTCTGGCTAAATTGTCCAGGCTGGCCTCAATCTTGTGATCCTCCTGCCTTGGCCTCCCAAATTGCTAAGATTACAGGAATGTGCCACCGTGATCAGTCAAATTCCTTATTTCTAAGAGACTATAGGTATCTAGAATTTAAGCAATGCTAAGATGTAATTATAATAGTTTTATTTGGCTTAATTGGAGACCTGAGTTCAAGGTCTTTAACCCTCAAGGACTCTTATTACTTCTTAGTATATAACCTAGGCCAAAATGTAGTCTTCCAGAATTTGGCAAAACTCTACTCATTCTTTTTATTTTTTGGTACTTGGATTTAACCCAGGGGGGCTTTATCACTGAGCCCCGTCCTCCAGCTTTTTATATTTTACTTTCAGACAGGGTTCACTAAGTCAGGGGGGCTTTATCATTGAGCTCCATCCTCCAGCTTTTTACTTATTTATTTATTTTGAGACAGGGTCTCCCTAAATTGTTTAGGCTGGCCTCGAACTTGTGACTGAACTTCCAAGCCTCCTATCTCAGCCTCCAGAGCGTCTGGGACTACTGGTATTTTAAGAGTGCGTCACCAACCCTGGTAACCATACTTATTCTTTAAGGCCAAACTCAAAGTCACCACCTTTATGAAACTCTTCTAGATTCCTTTCCAGCTCCAACCTCCACCGTGGAGAGACTGCGCTCGATTCCTCCGACTCCAGTAGCGAATGTTCCGGATTTACTGTTGTCTCTTTTCTCATTAGAACAGAGCCCTTGCTCTCTTGCTAGGCAATAGCACAGAGAACCAAGATCTAATGAACCCGTAAAGTAACCACTCGAAATCAAAACGCTTTGGACACCTGGCTACCAAACTCGACCCTTTCCTCTACTGGGAAGGCAGATGTAGAGCTCAAACTCCGATGTCCGCAGTGCCACCCAACAAACTATAAGCACGCTGAGGTCCAGGATGGACCTATGTGTGCGGTAGTGCTGTGCTCACGCCTTTCCCCCAGCGCGCCTAGCACGCTGCCAAGAACCGCGGGTGCCAAACAAATATTCGTGGATTGGGATGGAGCAGAGGGCAGGGTGACACTGAGACTATATGTCCACACTTGGCAGCGCCGGGGTTGTGAGCGCCCTGCGGAGTCGGGGGAGGGGCGAGGGCCGCTCCGTCCAGCCGGGCGCCAGCTCCTCCCGGGCGGGCAGGCACCCACCGACAGCAGGCACACAAAGCCCGCTCGGCGTGCTCGGCGATCAGCTCCTCAGGCCTGTGTCGCCACGCGCCGCCAGGCGGCTCCAGGTTGGGCGCCGGGCTGTGGCAGGCACTGGGCGTCAAGCAGCTGCACGCATCAAACCACCACGGGAGGGAGCGCCGAGGGGGGAGGAGGAGGAGTGGGCCCGGGAGGAGGGAGGAGGAGGAGGAGGAGTGGGACCGGGCGGGGGGTGGAGGAAGAGGCCTCGCATAGAGGAGGGAGCAATTGAATTTCAAACACAAACAACTGCACGAGCGCGCACCCACCGCGCCGAAGCGTTGCCCGGATCCGCGCCCGCCCCGTCCGTGCGGCGCGCGGGCGGAGACGCCGTGGCCGCGCCGGAGCTTGGGCCGGGGGCCACCATCGAGGCGGGGGCCGCGCGAGGGCCGGAGCGGAGCGGCGCCGCCACCGCCGCACGCGCAAACTTGGGCTCGCGCTTCCCGGCCCGGCGCGGAGCCCGGGGTGCCCGGAGCCCCGCCATGTCGCGATCCAACCGGCAGAAGGAGTACAAATGCGGGGACCTGGTGTTCGCCAAGATGAAGGGCTACCCACACTGGCCGGCCCGGGTGAGTAGCGCGGCCCGTCGCCCTCGATCCCCCTGCGGGCTTAGGTTGCATAACACCCGGGAGGGCACGAGCGCTCCGCGTGGAGCGGGTGGAGGGGGGGCAGGGGCATCTGGGTCCTACTCTTGCAGCCGCCTTCGAGCCCACCCGCGGGTTATATAATGGTGGGGGCGGGCGGGGGCCGACACCTGAAGGGTACGGCGTCGGCGCGTAGAGGTGTGTGCGCGGCGTGGAGATCCGGGGGCGCCGGTCACTTCCCGGCCCCTGCTCCGCGTGCTCAGTTCCGCCCCCAGCCCCCATAGTCGCCGAGGCTTCGGGCGCGCAGTCTGCGTTTGGGCCGGTGGTGTAGCTCCTCCCACCGCGCCCCCCCCCCCCCCGGCGCCGCCGCTATCCCCTTTGGAACTCCCCTTGTGATCCCCACTTTCTCCATTGACTGTCGCCCCAGTTCAGACTCCTCTTCCTGGGTAAACTATTACGAAGGGTCCTAGCCCAGAGAGGGCTAAATGGAGGCGGAGTTCGCTGCTGGAAAACTTTGGCTTGGGGCATATCTCTCTAGAAGGTCTGAAGTTAGGAGGGTCGAAGAATGGTTGGGGATGGCGTAAGAAGGGATCTATCCATCTGGCTTGGAATCTATCCGCCAGAATCCGTCGGCCCTCAGTTCCACAAAAGTATTCCTCCATATTCCACCAACTCAAATTTGGGTCTGAGGGCGGCATGGCCCCATGTGGGTTGGGAAGTCCATTTCAGACTGCCTTAGTAGGTGGTGGGGGTGTCTGAGTTGCTCCCCTCCTCGTTTGAGCATCTCCCGCCAGAATTGTCCGTCTCCGCCATGTGGTTGATTTCAGCCCGCCAACAGAAGGGCCTCCCCCCTTCCAGCACCTGGCCAGGTGGGAGGGTGGGGCCCCAAAGCCAAGCCTGTTGTGTTTATCACTTTTCCCCTAGGGACCAAGATAGGTTAAGTATGGAGAATGGAAAACTGCCAATTGCTGAAGAAGAGTCGGGATGGCATGGGGGGCAGGGGCCCAGCAACTTATTTTAAAGTTAGTGTAGAGGGGCCTTTGGTATCCAGCAAGGGCATGACTCAGCCCCTTATAGGGTAGGACTCCTGTAGAGTGAAATCCAAGGGCTGCAGGGAGGGGGCCGAGTACAGGACTATCTTGTGGCTTTGGGTTGCGTCTCAGAATTGAGGCTCTCTGTTTATCTGGCCCAGAGGCTACTCTGAGCCTGTGATATTGCCCCAGGCTTATCTGGGTCCTGTTCAGGGTGTAGCAGACCAACTTGGTCACTCAGAAAAAATTCGAGACCCCTTTTTATTTTGTACCCTCTCCTGAGGAGCCTGTCTGATCCTACACGCCTTGAGCTCCTGTTCCCTGAGACTTTCAGATGGATCACATAAGGCCTGACTTGGAATGGGAATGAAGTGCAGAGAAAAGTGGGGCTCTCCCATTTTCTAGGGCCTCCTAATGGGCTGAGGCAGTGGGACATTGTGTGGAAGTAGCCATACACAGCTTATGTGTGCACAAACGTGTGTGGCCTGTGAACACTCATGTACTTTACCCAGCACCCTTTGATCCAACTAGCTTCTTGGCCCAGGTGCCAAGGCCCTGGTGGGCAGGGCAAGAACTGAACCCAGGTCTCTACAGCTTTTTCCTCCTGGGGTGAGACAAAGTCCAGAGGCTGGGGAGGAGGCAGTAGCCAGAATGTGGGTTACAGGAAACCCCTTTTGGGTCAGGTAAGAGAAAAAGGATAGGAACACTTAAGAGGACTCACAGTGGCCCTGTGAGGAAGACAGGTTTCTGGTGTCCTTTGGAGTGAGCACAGTCTCTGGGACTGGGGTTACCCATCCATTTCATCTTTTACCCTGGACTTCCAGGACAGAGGGTAGGATAGGGGAGGCAGAGTTTCTTCCTCCATTGAGGCCAGGACTTATATTTTTGCAGGGGGAGGGCAGTACCCGGGATTGAACTCAGGGGCTCAACACTGAGCCACATCCCCAGCCCTATTTTGCATTTTATTTAGAGACTCACTGAGTTGCTTTGTGTCTCATTTTTTGCTGAGGCTGACTTTGAACTTGCAGTCCTCTTGAGCCATTGGGTTTACAGGTGTGCGCCACCACACCCGGCACTGGCTCTTTTCATTGTATTTTTTTCCTGTTTTTTTTTTTTTTTTTGGATACTGGGAATTGAAGATTGAATCCAGGGCTTCAAACGTGGTAGGCAAGCCCTCTACCACTTGCTGGTCAGAGACATGGACCTTTTTTTGATAAAGTTGGGGTAGGGAAGTTGGACTGAATCTCAAAGAGATAAAGCCTAACACTTAAGTGGCTTTGGCTATTGATTGTTACAATTTGGGGAGGGATACACCTAAGAGTTTTACCTCCCAGATATATCTCCCTTGATCCCTAAACAAAGTTTAAAAAAGGGAAGACAATGCTGAGTCTCCTCATCATACCTTGGATCCTATCTCAGACCCTAATGGTGGCAGAGCCTGAGGGACCCAGTTCTGAGAAACATGAGAGGAAGGAACCTCCATGACCAGGCGCCCTGGTGGGCAACCAGAGTCCTCAGCTTGGACCTTGCTTTCCTCAGTCCCTGCTGCTGAGGAGGATGGGTGATTCTGGGAGAGACTAGAAGGGCCACGTGGTGGCAAGACCTGCCTTAAAGCGTGGTGTGACTCCATCTTAACCTTCTCCCTTCTCTCTTCCTTCTGCCTAAGTTCCTGGGGGATCTCCAAGCACTTAACAATTTAACCTCCAACATTCAGGGATTTCTCCCCAAGGTTCCTTCCTCCTCTTTTTACTTCCTGTTTCATAGTCCCAGAAAACAGTCCTGAGCAGCCCCAAGGACCTCCCCATCTTCCCTCTGTCTGCCTCCTCCCACTCACTACCTTCTATTCTCTGCCCTTGGGCTTGCCACACTTCCTGGCCCCAACTGTCTGAATTGCCTTTCCACTCCCCACGCCTGATTTTTTGGTTCCTGGGTTAGGTCAGCCCTGGTCTTGGGTGTGGTGGTGGTCAGAGCCTGAGTGATAGCCAAAGTGCACTTTGCCTTCCCTCTGCCCTCCTAAGCGTTGGGGGTGATCCTGAGCCTGCTTTTGGTCCAAGGCTGGGGGGCCATGTGCATTCCTCCCCCATTCCTTCAGATCCCTCAGTAGGCCTGGAGGGGCTTGGCGGGATGGGGTTTCAGGCTCTCAGGCGTGGATGATGGAGTTGGGCATTGCCAAGGAGGTGGGGCTGGGGGTGGATGGGCTGACCTGAGAACTAACTTCCCTGGATCCTTGGAATGGCCGAGAGGTGGAAGAGTCCCCTTCCCCTTGGCTAGTGTATGTGGGGGGGTGCAGTGGGGTCTCCACATCTGGCCCCACCCTGACCCACTTATCCTTGACTCACAGCCTGGATATGAAGGCATCACCTGGAAAACAAACTTATTGGGGTACAGGGCTCCCCTGAGATCTCATATCCTGTGTGTCTAGGAAATGCAAGAAAACACTTCCTTTGTAGCTTGAGGGGTGGAAGTGCCCTTACAGAAGGAATTTTCTCCCCCTTTTTGAGAGATTGAGAATTCTATTCCATCCCCTAATGGCCCTTCCCCCCAGTGCCTGCATTCAAGGTGAGAGGCATGTGTGGAATGACTCCTTTGGGGGAAGATGCCCATCTTGCCCAAGCCCTGTCCTTTGCCCTCTTTCTTCCAGACCCATCCTTTATGTAGCTGGAAGTCAGCAGGGAGGGTGTATCTGGTGTGTCTCATTCTATTTTTAATTCCATCCGTTCTTTTATTTCTCCCCACCCCTGGGGCTGGGCAGCTGGTGGCCTTCTGGGTCCCCTGCCACACTGCTCAGGTTCAGTTATCTGAGTTTGCTTTCCATAGGAAACTGGGGTGGCCAGGTGCTCTGCAGTGGTCTCCTGAAGGCAACCTCCTGGCTCCTCCTTTCCGCCTCTCCCCTACCTGTCCCCTCTTCCTGAGCCTCAGTTTCTCTTCTTTTAGCACATTTACCATGAGCACATCCATGCGCCGGCACAGGTGTGGACCTGAACCGTAGCGATCAAAAGTTTCCTGCAGCACTTCCAACCTTAGACCCTTTGGTCCCTACCCTGCCTGCGTGCGCACTGATCCACCAGGGGGAGGCCAGGGACCGGCCTTTGCTATTATTGTCCTATCCCTGTCTCCTGGGATCTTTAAGCCCTGGAGGCCCTCATTTTGTTTTTTGCCTCCCCCTCTGAGTGGAGGGTGGGAAGCCTGCTGTAACCGGAGTCAGGTGTCCTACCCAGCCTCCGCCCCTGCCCCCACTCCAGGTCTGCTTCCTGAGAGCAAGTCCCCCCCACCCGAACCTCCAGCCCTAGCTGTGGTTTCGGAGCACAGCCGGGGACCCAGGTGCCAGACTCCAGGCTTGGGGGTGGGGTGTGTTTTAGTGTCCCCTCCTCCCCAATCCGGATAGAGGGCCTGGGGGGAGGGGCGGTCACATTCCTGGTTGCTGAGTGGCCCCGGGGGCGGGGTTGGGTTGTCATGGCGATGGGGATCGTGTTTGTGGGGGGAACTGCGTGCCTTTCCACCCCCTGCTCTCACACCCCAGCGTCTCCTGGTGGTAGGGAGGGCCCAGTTTGTGCTGGGCCTTCCTGGGGGGAAGGGCTGGACCTCTGTCCCCAGAGGCCACGGGGCAAGAGGGGGGGAGGCGCCCAGGAGCCTGAAGACTACCAAGTCTAGGGCAAGATGCCCCTCAGATTCATGCCAGGGCCCCACCCCCCTCTGGGTGTGTCTCAGCTCATTCCCAGCCTCCTTGTCTCCCCAGATGCCCAGTCAGGCTCTCAGTCCCTCTCTCTGTGCTAATCACTGCCTTTGCCTGTCTCTCTCCTGTCTGCGTCTGGGGCCCCAGTCAACATGGCCACCTGGCCTCTGTCCGGCGGGAAGCCAGGCTGCTGGGGCTGTTGCAAGTGTTGCTGGGAGTTGTAGTCCCGTCCCCACCCCACCCCCACACAACCCCAAACTCAGCTTGTCTTGAGCTTCCTGCCCTGATCTGTAGGACACTGCCTCTCTTACATTCCCCTGACCTCAGACCTCTGCATCTCCTCTACTGATCCTCTCGGGCAGGACATGTGGAGCAGGGGATCAAGTCAGGAGGTACAGGTGTGATATCTGGGCCTCATTAATTTGCCCTGTTATTTTGGGCAAATCACTTCACTTTTTTTCTGACCTCAGTTTCCTCATCTATAAAATAAAGGGTTTGACTACTTTGGTGGTTTAGTGTTCCCCAGAAGACTTTGGGGCTGCTGCTAGAGCTGGGAATTGAATAGGTAGCCCTCTGGCCTCACCCCTCCACTTCAGCCAGGGCAGTCTGTTTTTATCTATATAGATTCATTTAAGTATTTTTTGGTGCACCTATTAGGTTCTCTGACTTCAGGGCTGGATATAACCCACATAGACAATTGAGTAATGTGAATCAGTGTAAAACTGGAACTGTGAAGGAGAGGTGCTAGGGGAGAGTTTTTCCTGGGAGCTGACTGGGTCAGGAAATGGGGAAGCATTCTGGAGGAAGTGATGATGGAGCTGAGGTTGGAAGGGTGACCAGGAGCTAGTGAGTTTGAGGGACTGAAAGGACTGTGTCAACAAGAATAGGAGGGGCAACATCCTGAGAGGGGTTGATCACAAACACTCCTTGGGCCTGTCATATGCCAGGCTATGGTCATCAAACCCCACAACCCTGTGACTTAAATATTGTGACTGTCTCCATTTGGTCGTTGAAACTGAGGCAGAAAGGTTCAGTGAGTTGCCCGAGGTCAACAATTATGGGTGGCAGAGTTGAGATTCAGACCCTGCAGTTGTGGAGAAGAGGTGGAACAGGTAGCCCTAGTTGTGACACCTTATTGAAAGGGAAGGAGATGCTTGGATTAGCATTTTGAAATTGTAGCAGGGCAAGAAAGGAAACTGAGAGGTCAAAGCTGTAGTTTTAGTCCAGGCAAAAGAGATGTCAGTGATTGGACCAGAGTGGGTGACAGATGTGGAGCTTTGAGGTAGGGATCTGGCCATGTTGGGGAACAGGTGCTGTCTAGTCTTGAAGGAGAAGGAGGGGACTCTAAGGTTTCTGTTAGACTTTCATGTTTGGCTTGATTCGAACCAAGTTCCAGTTGTAAAAATGGCTCATAAATCTCCTTGGTGATCCTCGGGGTCCCCACTCTGCCTGGCCTTAAACCAATGACTATGCCTGAGAGGTCAGTGCCCCTGCCAGCTCAGACTGAAGACCTTGGGACCCCAGGTCACACTCACCTCCCTCATCTCACCCCAGATTGATGAGATGCCTGAGGCTGCAGTGAAATCAACCGCCAACAAATATCAAGTCTTTTTTTTCGGGACCCACGAGACGTGAGTGAGGGGTCAGCTGGGTGTGTGGGGAGATGCTATGGGGGGGCCACTTTGGGGAGAGAGAGAGAGGTGGTGACAGCGCCCCCTCCATGTCGGGCTGTTGCAGCTCAGGGGCAGTGAGGGGCTCGAGAGCACAGTCTCCCATCTCTCACCAGGGCATTCCTGGGCCCCAAAGACCTCTTCCCTTACGAGGAGTCCAAGGAGAAGTTTGGCAAGCCCAACAAGAGGAAAGGGTTCAGCGAGGGGCTGTGGGAGATCGAGAACAACCCTACTGTCAAGGCTTCGGGCTACCAGGTGAGCTGCTATCTGCCCCAAAGACCCCTGGAAATCAGGTGTGGCTGTGGGCTCCGGGAGTCCAGGCCACAGGTGATACTCGGTCTTCAGAACACCAGGGCTTTTGATGTAGGAGCTCTTGGAGTGGTGGGGCGGGGCTTCCTGAGGGGATGGGGTCTTGGGGTGTTGTGTAGTGGTGATCAGGGTCACTCTCAGACAGCATCCTGGGGGGAGGGGTCAAGAACAGGAAGAGGCGGTAAGTGGGATAAGGCCTTTTGTGGGGCCCAGCATGAGGACAGGACATGGCCTTACTCTTTCCATGAAGGCTTCCAGGAGGAGGTGCTCGTGAGCCGGGCAGGACAAGGCGGGAGGGTGGGGGGCGGGGGTTGGCGGGGAAAGGGTCCCAGCTCCCTTTGGGAGAAGTTGACCCGAGGTTTTGCCTCCTGCTCCAGCCCTCCCCCCTCCTGCACAGAGCCCTGCCTGCCCGGCCAGTGGGTTTACCCCGGGGCTAATCCGACAGAGGTGGGTCTCAAATCACTTGTGAGACTGGGCACCTGGGTGGGGGCGGGGGCGAGGTGGGAAAAGGAAGGAGTGAGTGGCTGAGGGGGTGGTCTGGGGAAGGGGCCCAGCCTGGCGGCCGCTGGTGCCACTCAGCAGCCTCTGCTGTCTCTGCCACAGTCTTCCCAGAAAAAGAGCTGCTCAGAAGAGCCAGAGCCAGAGCCTGAAGCCACAGAGGGTGATGGCGATAAGAAGGGGAATGCCGAGGGGAGCAGTGATGAGGAAGGGAAGCTGGTCATCGATGAGCCAACCAAGGAGAAGAACGAGAAGGGGGCACTGAAGAGGAGAGCAGGGGACCTTCTGGAGGTAACTGCCAGCTGCCTGGGGCCTGGACCCCATGTGCCCTTGAGCATTCTCAGTGGAGCATCCCCACAGCATCAGGGAGTCCCCAGTCAGAGAGATCCAGCCCCTAGTCTTGCAGTCCCTAGCTGAGAAGATGGAACACAGGAAGCGTTGTCTTTTGCAACACTGTGGGACTGGGTGTTGGTCCAGGAAGGAGCCCCTGAGGGGAGTAGGGGACACAGGTGCACAACTGATGGCCTCTCTCTGCCGATCCTGCCTAGGACTCCCCTAAACGTCCCAAGGAGGCAGAAGACACTGAAGGGGAGGAAAAGGAGGCAGCTGCCTTGGAGAGTGAGAGGTCCCTCCCTGGGGAGGTGGAGAAGAATAGTACCCCCTCTGAACCCGGCTCAGGCCGGGGACCCCCAGAGGAAGAAGAGGAGGAGGAAGAGACTGCCAAGGAAGATGCTGAGGCCCCAGGCATCAGAGATCATGAGAGGTGAGTGAGCCCTTTGGCAGCTGGACTGGGAGGGCCCGGCCACCTGCAGAAGAAAGGAGAAGGGCCTGCAGTGGTCAGCCTCCCACCCGGGAGGCGGGTGGGTTCTCCCAGGAGACCCGCACTGGCTGGGGTGAGGCCAGGCCAAGGCCACCCCATTAACCCTTCTCCCCTCCAACCCTCCCCCGCAGCCTGTAGCCACCAATGTTTCAAGAGGAGCCCCTGCCCCGTTCCTGCTGCTGTCTGGGTGCTACTGGGGAAACTGGCCATGGCCTGCAAACTGGGAACCCTTTTCCCACCCAACCATTCTCCTCCTCCATTCACTGTCCCCACTTTAAGCCCAGCCTCCAGAGATTGACCTGGCCCTCACCTCCAGGTTCCTACATACCCCATGATCTGAGTCAGGGCCATGTATTCTGCTCCCAAGGATGAGATGAGGCCATTGTGTCCCTTCCGCTTGGAGCTGTTTCCCAGAACTTCTGTTGGGGCCTGAGCCCCTATTTCCACCTGACACTCCTCTCCTGCCCCCTAGGCATTTTGGGCCTCTGGGTTAAGATCAGGGCAGAAGTGGAAGAGAAGGAGTGTGAACAGCAGGTGGGCTCCTGGGGCCTGGGAGGGGCAATCCCAGGAAGGTGGACATCTCTGGAGCTCGCACACCTATTTTCCCAGCTGCCTGGTTTCAGGGAAAATGGGACAGCTTGTGGGGGAGGGGCTCCCAGAAATTCTTTATGATTGACAACACCTATTTTACTGACCCCAGGAGTTCTGGGAGTTGTAGTTTATTGTCAAAGACTTTGGGGCTTCCAAGTTGTTTGGGCCAAGGACATAAATAAGATCTGAAGGGCTGACTTCACCCATTTAGGTGGGAGTGTTGAGTGTCTGTTCCCCTTTAGATCTCTGGGGTCAGATGGGAGGCCCTGGGGAGACCCTAGCTGCCCTATTTCCTCTCCTCACAGTGCTCAAGGCCAGCCTACAGTCACATATGTCACCCAGACATAAAGGAAAAGACATTTTTTAGGAGATGTTTTTAATAAAAGAAAATTACAAAAAAAAAAAATTTAATCCCCCAGCCCTTCGTGTGCTCCCCATTCTGCCCTCTCTTCCCCACCATTGCCCCCATTTCTGAGGTGCACTGGGTGGTTCCCCTTCTGTTTGGGGCTTGATGACTTTCTTTTTGTTGCTGGGGCTTTGGTGTTCCTTCTGGTGTCATTTCCCATCCAGTTCCCCTGACTTGGTCCCCTCAGTGTTGCCACCAGATCGATTTGTAACCCACTGAGAGGACAGGGACATGCCCTTTCCCATCCTCTTACTAGTGGTCTCTGCCTCTTTTCGTCTCGTCTCTTCTCTTTGCCCCCTCCCTTGGGCTCTCATGAAAAATTGCTGACGGTAGCTTTGGAAGTTTAGCTCTGAGAACCGTAGACAATTTCAGTTTTAGGAAAATAAAACCCGTTGATTACTACATTGGATATTGACTGATTTCTTTTGGGGTGTATTGGTTAACTGAAGAAGGGGAGTGGGAGAAGGGAATGCAGATGATTTACAAATCACCTTTAGTGGGTGTCAGCCTCCTATATTCCCCAGCCATTATAAACTCAGTATTCTAAAAACTGGGTGTGGTGTACACCTGTAATTCCAACGACTTGGGAGGCAGAGGCAGGAGGATGCCAAGTTCGAGGCCATCCTCAGCAACTTAGTGAGACCATGTCTCAAAAGAAAAAATAAGGGCTGGGGAGATAGCTCAGTCGGTAGAGTGCTTGCCTTGCAAGCACAAGGCCCTAGGTTCGATCCCCAGCACCACAAAAAAAAGAAGAAGTGTTGGGTGTAACTCAGTGGTAGAACACTCCACAGTTCAATCTCTAGTCCTTTCACGGCCAAAAAAAAAAAAAAAAGAATCCAGTATGCCACATGAGGACAGTAGTACAATAAAACACATTATCCATTCTACCGCTTCTGCCCAGTCACCGACTCAGCTTTCCTGGGGAGCATCTATCTATAAGGGTTTAAAATAAAATTGTACAATAAATGGGGCACAGGAAGGTGGCAGTATCAGCCACAGCCAATATGGTTGTGGAACCGGATGCTTTAGGCTGGTTGTAGAAACAACTGACCCCAACGGCAGGCCAAAGATAGGCGAAGAGAACCTTTCTTCCTGCTAATGCTACGTCTTGGGCTGCTTGCCACATGACAGGCCAGTTAAAAGACAAGGTGTTGAGGCAAGGAATGCTAGCTACTATTTGAGAAGCCATTTGACCAAGAAGATGGAAGGCTTTTGTGCAAAGTCCATCTTGCTGGGAGGCTGGTTTGGGGCAGTTTACATAAGACGTGTGATCAGACTGGTGGGCGCCTTCTCTTAGGTGGAGGGAGGTTTGTGGCCTAATGACGCACATTTGATCCTAATCACCTAGTCAGGAGATGCTTTCTCAGTTCTGCACATCCAAGAACAAAGATCACTATTTCCTCGGGCTATTCTCGTCACTGATTTGTTTGTTCACTGCAGCTGCTGACATACAATGGACAGGCTAGAGGGGGTAGCTGCCCCAAGGCCCTCTTGCGGATCACCAAACTCCTGGTAATGAAAGAAAATATTTCACCTGATTATTGTGGAAGACAAGGGTCAAATCCAGTTAAATAGGTTGAAATCTGGTCTGCATGCATAATTTCCTTAGGAATGCCTGCCATCCATAATGGTCATGTGATGATAAGGGAGGAGGTTGACAAGGTCGAATCCTCTCAGTGCTTCCCAAACTATGTGGACCCACTGGATTAAATCATCTTGAGTTTCCTTCCATATCTGACGTTTTGTGTATAGATGATCTAGCAGTGGAAGGGCCCATGTCTCATCCCTTACTCCAAAAAGTCTATGAAAGTTTTGGGGTCTGCCCTAACCTTCAGAAGAGAAGGGTGGGGGCAGAAATGATTAGTCTCGCCAGGAAAAAAAAAAAAAAAAGTTATGCTTTGAACAGGAAGCCACAACCACCTAGAAAATGGAGCCATCCTCTCGAGAAACTACAATTCCCAGCGGCTTCCACACTGAGCATGCGCAGGAATGTAACAGTCGCGTCATCCTATCACTCTTCGCCTTCAATTCCCGACATGCTTCATGGTGTTCTGACCCTCTTAATTTCCTATCCTCGGTCAAGCTTCCTGTTTCCGCCTTATTTTGCTGCGACGGACTACAGCTCCCCTCGTGTTGAGAGGCTGGATTCTTTACTGAGCTTCCGTTCTGCAATTAGACTACAATTCCCAAAAGTCCGTTAGGCGAGGACCAGCGGGGCCGAGGCCCCATGTGCAGAGGTGATCTGCGGAGGCTCAGCGGTGCAGTAGGAAGGGAGGTGACCGCCGTTTAGCCTAGACGTGTTACAGTTCATCGGGAGGCAGGTGCGGGAAGGGTTTTCCTTTTCCCTGGCTGTGGCATAGTCACCCCCGAGGTTTTTTTGCACTGAAAGCTTGGAGCGGGCGGGTGCTGAAGAGTGCTGGGGCCTGATAATTTGTAGGGTCCGGGTCCGCACCGGGGATGAGGCTGGCGGGGAAGTCGTGACCTGAGAGGCAATCAAACGTTCAGCCCCACGAGCTTACACTGTGCATCTAGAGCACGCATTGAAAGCCCCTCTGCGGAAGGGGCACCAACTTCTACAGATTGTGGAGGGAACAGAAGGGAAAGGTCTAAGGGGCGTGCTAGCTGCTGTGCTGGGCCAGCTCCGGGGATCTCCCAGAGCCTCAGAATTAGAATGACCGGCTTAACCCATTAAGTTCCAGGTTTCCAGTTCTGCGAATATTTCAACGAAATTGACACAGAGGTATTAAAATAGGTTGGAAATCACAATCTAGAGCTTATATGTTATGTCAATTAATATTATAATTGTATATTCTTCCTGATATCATTATATGTTATATGATTTTATTATATGTTGCATATAAGTTTTTATACGTTTCCCACGTCTGGAGCTACGGAACAAAATGAGTTAAGGAATTCGGTGCAGCCCTCCATGCAAGTGACTTGAGTTTTATGATTGACCCTGCTCCTGTTAAGCTGTATGAACTAGGGCAAACCATTCCAGCTCGCAGGGCTTTGATTTCCTTGTCTATAAAAGGGACATATGGTACTTGGACCTGACAGTCTCTTTCCCTGGGCAATGTGAAGACCAAGTATGAGGAATATTGAAATTCCCAGCATTAGGCTTGTCCCATAGTAGTGCTTTGTCATCATTTATTGAGTCCGAATAGGAATACTTGGGCCCTTAATTCACCTGGCATTAATTTATAATAACATTGGGCCTTTTAAAAGATTTTCTTACTGAGATGTATGTACTTTGTGTGTGTGTGTGTTGCTGGGGATTGAACCCAGAGCTTCACACATGCTAGGCACGCACTCTACCACTGAGTTACACCCTCATACCAAGATATATAAAGAAAAAAACAACAAATATTTCACTCTTCATTTAAGCTAGTTGATTTTTTTTAAAAATGCACACGGTTAGAAAATGTAAATGTTATGGAAAGGAACAAAGTGGAAATTAACAGCCCTCTCAAATAGTTCTTCCCCAAAACCAGTTCTTTAGTTTCTTTCTTTCCCATAAATATTTATGCCCACAGCAGAATATATATTACATAAGTATACTTACATGTATTATGTATGTAATATAATGTATTATATATGTGTAATATGTATTATATATATTATATGTGAACGATTAATTTATCCAAAAGGGATACTAGTCACATTATCCTGCACCTTGCTTTGTTAAAATATTAAAAATAAATGACACCAAGAGCCTTGTAAATTTTTATGGATGGTGAAACAGGCTCAGAAGTTTGTCTAGGATCACAGCAAAAGAACAGAGCAGACTCTGGAACCCAGATGACATTAAGGAGTCTGATTCCCCAGTCCAGGGCTCTTTATGCCATTATAGTGCATTTTATTAATATTTGGAAGATAGGTTCATCCTTATCTACAAGACAAGATTAATGTAACTTCTTTATCACTTCTCCTTATGTTTAAATGATGATACAGCAAAGCACCTAGCATGGTACATAGAAATAGCTAGTGGTCAGTAAACTAAAGAGTTTGACTGATTTTTTGCAGGACTGGGGATTAAATCCAGGACCTTATACAAGCTAAGTATGTACTCTACCACTGAGCTACATCCCCAGCCCTTATTTTATTTTTTTCATTTTGGTATTGGAATTGAACTCAGGGATCCTTTACCACTGAGCTACAACCTCGGCTCTTTTTACTTTTTTAATTTTGAGACAGGTTTCGCCAAGTTGCTTAGAGCTTACTGAATTGCTGAGGCTGTCCTTGTACTTGGGATCTTCCAGCCTCAGCTTCTGGAGTTGCTGGGATTATAGCATACACAACTGTGCCTGACTACCCCCTATTATTTTTGCCAGTTCTTTTACTAACCCACTAATTTAGTCCACCACCCAAACTTGGAAGGCTTATAACATACTTAATTGGGAAATTT
Organism: Sciurus vulgaris; assembly: GCF_902686455.1. Classification (NCBI taxonomy): domain Eukaryota; kingdom Metazoa; phylum Chordata; class Mammalia; order Rodentia; family Sciuridae; genus Sciurus; species Sciurus vulgaris. The sequence goes on along the minus strand of NC_136461.1, from coordinate 117,597,096 downwards.
GTGCCCCACCAACCTTAAAAGAGTCTAGACCCCACTAGCTTGCAAAATATATCCAGAATGTGCAATGGAAACCCCATGGTGGGTCTTTTTCCCTTAGAAAAGAAGTCATCTTGGGGAGTAGTTATTTCCTGTCTTGAGGATAGACACGGAAGTGGGATAGGGACATTTTTTGCTCCAATTTTTCTCTCTGCTACCTCTTTGTTCATTGTCTTATAACTGCCTATCTTTGAACCTTGTGCCAATAATTTATTCCATTACCTATTTTCTTCCTATCTTGTGTGTCATGTATTTTACTTAATAATTCTTTTGTGTACCTACTATGTGCCAAGCTCTACTTGTATCTGCTGGACATAGAAGTGAGGTAGATATCAGGGTCCTTGGCCTCAGTGAATTTTTTATTTTTAACTTCAAAGTCAGATGTGTGTGGGTTTGAATGATTTCCTCACACTTTAGCTTTGTGACCACTGGCAAGTTAATCTCTGTTCTTATTTGTAAAGTGAAGATAAGTATCATCTTGTGAGAATTCAATGAGATGAGATATAATGAGCAATTTAGTGCTTTAAAGATGTTCCTTTCCTTGCTTCTCTGTTCTCTTTTATCCCCTTCCCAGAGCTAACAAAGTTTCTGAGTCTTTCACTGGCAAGGGGATTTCTTACAGCTTCTAGCTATGCGTCTGTCTGTACTGCTGGCCTTGGCGTCCAAGGTCACTCTGCCCCCTCACTACCGCTATGGGATGAGCCGCCCAGGCTCCCTGGCAGACAAGAGGAAGAACCCCCCATGGACCAGGAGGCGCCCTGTGGTTGTGGAACCCATCTCTGATGAAGACTGGCATCTGTTCTGTGGGGACATGGTAAGCGCCTCAGACAGGGGAAAGAGTGATGGGGAAGCTCCTGGGCAAGGATCCCTCTCCCTGATCCTCATGCCTTCCCACAGGTGGAGATCCTAGAAGGCAAGGATGCTGGGAAGCAAGGCAGAGTGGTTCAAGTTATCCGGCAGCGAAATTGGGTAGTCCTAGAGGGACTGAACACAGTAAGTAGAGAGGATGAGGACACTCAGGAAGTCTGTCCCATCTGTCCCTCTTCATTAAGAGCAGCACAGGGTGAAGAGATTGGCTGAGGGAATAGGTGTGAAACTGAACCTTTTACTTTTTAGTGTGGGCTAAATATGCTGAGCAGCAGTGGGTAAGTCCCTTTGACACTCCGTGCTTCCTGACACAGCTACCCCTCTCTTGGACAGCATTTCCGCTACATTGGCAAGACGAAGGATTCTCGGGGAACCATGATCCCTAGTGAAGCCCCTTTGCTCCACCACCAGGTCAAACTTGTGGATCCTGTGGACAGGCAAGCACATGGTCTCTGGTTAGATAACTCCTTACCTTCAAGTCCATGAAGGTGTTGACCATAGCTAGGGATGGGTAGCCCATTTATCCAAAGGGAATGGTAGGTTGGATGCTCTAGATGTTAAGGGGTCCATCACCTAGCCACAGTTCCCTGTGGGTGACCCCAATAGAGATAGAGAAACAGAGTGAAAGCCTTTGTGTTTTCAACCACTGACTCCACTTTTGGGTTAGAGTGTGGCCAGAGAACCTGGCTTCTAGGCCACACTCATTTTTTCTATTTACCAGGAAACCAACTGAAATTGAGTGGAGATTTACTGAGGCAGGAGAGCGGGTACGGGTCTCCACAAGATCAGGAAGAATTATCCCCAAACCTGAGTTTCCCAGAAGTGATGGCATTGTTCCTGAAACATGGATTGGTGAGACTGGGTGAGGGGCAAGGAGAGGATGGGGGCAGTAGGAATGAGAGTAAAGGATGTTTAGACAAGTTGGCAACCCCCACCCCCCATTTCCTTTCCTCTGACTCAACAGATGGCCCCAAAGACACATCAGTGGAAGATGCTCTAGAAAGAACTTACGTGCCTCGTCTAAAGACACTGGAGGAAGAGGCGATGGAGGCAATGGGGATCCAGGAGACCCGGAAACACAAGAAAGTCTATTGGTATTGAGTCTAGGGAAAGCAGCTTCTCCTGCTTTTATCTTAGCCTTGAAGGCCAAGGCACTATTCTCAGACACCAATAAAGTGCCATTAGTCTTCTGACATGCAGCTGCTGTCTGTGTTAGAGTGGTACCCTAGCCCATAAGCCACATCCAGGGCCTCCAGGAAGGAGCCTCTGTCCTCATTTTGGCATGGAACATGGCTAAAAGGTAGCCAATCTGAAGGAAGCCCTCCCAGAGGACAGGGCCTGCATACTCTAGAGTGGAAACCAAAAGAAGAGAAAGATTTCAACAAAGGAGATCTCTGAGCAACAAAAGCTGAGCAACAGACGATGCTACCCAGGCCACCTGCTACAGAGGGCACGTATGTTCTTTATAAAAATAGAAAAGCTGAACACCATAGCACACACCTGTAATTTTAGTGACTTTGGAAGCTGCAGCAGGATGGTGGCAATTTTGAGGCCAGCTTGGCCAATTCAGTGAAATCCTGTCTTAAAATAAAAGGAAGGGTTGGGGAATGTAGCTCAGTTGCCAAGTGCCCATGTTCAATCCCCAGTATCACCCCCCACCTCCAAAAGGATGGAAGTAAAGTCTTCCAGGTTTTTTTATTGTTGTTTTTTTAAATGTTATCATTTACTTATTTTTTGCAGTGCCAGGGATAATTCCCAGGGCCTTCCACATACTAGGCAAGTGCTCTGCCACTGAGCCACCTCCCAAGCCCAGTTTTTAATAAATTAAAAATAGAACTTCACACAACATTACATAACACATGGAGGGAGAGAGAATATGAAATAGAAATTGGTAGAGAGCTAGGATCCCAGGGAGGATGCAGGATGCTGGTACTCTGGTGAGGAGATACTCTGCCACACTGGCACCCTTGTGGTTACAGAAGTGGTCTTCCTTGTGGTATGTCAGCTGTCTTCAGTCTCCAGAGCAGAGAAAGCCTGACCCAGGGGCATCTTGGTGGCCACCAGAACCAGGTTTCTAGGAGAGAGTTCAGGACGGAAGATGGGCAGGATCTCAGCATGGAAGCCTAGAAGAAAGGCAGGGCTAATCAAAAGCCTCGAGACATGTGCCAAATCCTTATCCATCCCCTTTTCCCTAAGGGCAAACAGACCCTGTTTTTAAATTCTCAGTGCTGGGATTCTTGCTTAAAATTTGTTCCAGGAAGGTACCACCGGAGGCTCATTTGGTAGGAATTTCCATTCTTTTAACAACTCCACCCCACCCCACCCCATCCCACCAGTGATGATCCAGGAGCCTGGGACTAGAAGGACCAACCCCAGAACTCCAGCCCCTCACCCTGCTCCTGAAGGTAGAGCAGCCGGTCCAGCAGAATCAATGTCTCTACCAGTGGGGCCAGAAGGAGTGCCAGACTGAAGAAGGCCACCACGCGGTTCTCCTGGGCCTGGTGTGCCCGAAGTGCAGTCAGATTGAGCGGTAGCTGGGGATCCAGCCCCACTCGCTCTAACCCCCGCTGCACATATCTGTGGAATCAGCCCAAAACAGCACTTAGTTTGGTTTTAGGAACCTTCACTTCCCACTTAAACTTTTCCTGTCCCTGATTTTTTTTTTTTTCGGGGGGTGGGTATCAGGGATTGAACTCAGGGACACTTGATCACTGTGCCACATTTCCAGCCCTGTTTTATATTTTATTTAGAGACAGGGCCTCACTGAGTTGCTTAGTGCCTTGCTTTTTGCTAAGGCTGGCTTTGAACTCCCAATCCTTGTGCCTCAGTCTCCCAAGCAGCTGGGATTACAGATGTGCACTACCATGACTGACACCTGTCCCTAATTTGATTCCAACTTTGCTACCTTAATATGCATTTTTAAATTGTATTTTTTTTGGGGGGGCGGATAGGGGCAGTGCTGGGGAGGATTGAACCCAGGGATGCCTTACCACTGAGCTTCAATCCTCAGCCCCTTTGTATTTTGAGACACGGTCTTGCTAACTTGTCCAGGCTGGCCTGGAACTTGTGATCCTCCTGTCTCAGCCTCTCAAGTTGCTAGGATTACAAGTGTGAGCCACCATATCCAGCCTTATTTTTTTTTTTTTTTTTTAAGAGGTGAGGTCTTACTAAATTGCTCAGGCTGGCTCTAAAGTCAGACTCGAGAGATCCTCCTGCCTTAGCCTCTTGAGTGGCTGGAACTAAAGGCATTCACCATAGTGCCTGACCTAATAGGTGTAGATTTTTTGTTTTTCTTTCTTTCTTTTTTTTTTTTGGTGGTACTAGGGATTGAACCCAGGGCCTCACACGTACTAGGCAGGTGCCCTACCACTGAGCTACATCCTCAGCCTTAATATATATTTTTAAATGTTTCTCTGGCTGTGAACTGATCTAATAGCAAATTGATCCAAAAACTTATTTAGCCAGTTTTGTCCAAATTAGCCATATTTTTAGCATTTAAAAAATAATGAAAGTTGGCCCCAGCTGTGCACACATGTAATCTGGACATTCAAAAGACTGAGGCAGGAAGATCACAAGTTCAAAGCCAGCCTTGACAATTTAGTGAGATGCTGTCTCAAAATTTAAGTTTTTATTATTTTTCAATTTTAAAAAAATTTAAAGGGCTGGAAATGTAGCACAATGGCACCTGCCACTACCAGTGAGGCCCTGGATTCAATCACTTGTACCACCAAAAAAAAAAAAAAATACAACTTTACATTTGACTAGAGTATAGCTTGGTGGTGTTTGCCTAGTAAAGCCCTGGGTTCAATTACCAGTGCTGCAAAACAAATTTTATGAACTAAGTGTGGTGGTGCATACCTATAATCCCAGCTCCTTGGGAGGCTGAGGCAGGAGGATCATGAGTTCAAAACCAGCCTCAGCAACTTATGGAGGCCATAAGCAACTTGGTGAGGCCCTGTCTCTAAATAAAAAATAAAAAGAGCTGGCTCAGTGGTTGAACACTCCTGGGTTCAATCTCCAGTACCAAAAAAAATTATTATTTTTTTTTTTCCTTTCATTTTGGGTGGTAATGGGGATTGAAGCCAGGGGTGCTCTACCACTGAGCTATATACCCCACCCTTTTGACTTTTCATTTTAAGACATAGTCTTGCTAAATTTTCCAGGCTGGCCTTGAATTTGTGATCCTCTTGCCTGAACCTCCTGAGGAGCCGGGGTTATAGGGGTGTGCCACTGCACCCAGCAAATGAACAACTTCTTTCAAAGAAATTTGGAGAAGTTGCCCCAGTCAGAAAACTGAACATCACTCCTCTGGGCAGATATTTTCTTTGTATGTGCTGACAAATGGGGATCAGTTGGGAATCAGGTCTCTAGTTAGTGACCCCCCAGCCCCGCACCGCAACCTCACTCTTCGATCTTGAGCTCATGGACCCTGGGGATTCCCTGCACCCCAGGCCGACGGAGCTCAGGCCGGGCATGTCGGATGACCATCTCCAGTGCTGCTCGGTAGCAGTGGGTTCGGAGGCCAGGGCCAGCTTTGTGTAGCCGCTCAGCATATTCCTCCAGGGCATGGCAGGCCCCCTCCCGGAGCCTGTAGGGCAGTTCATAGCCAGGCAGCCCAGCCACCCACTGACTCAGTGGGTAGCCTCCAGGATCGCTAAGCTTCATATAGCAGCAGCCCACTGAGGCCAGGGCCACCACCTGAGGGCAGCAGCAGAAGTGTCTCAGCAAGGCCACACTCAGATCCCCACAGGCATGGAGTCCTGTCAGCAGTAAGCGGGCGGTGCCATGCTGTGAGTTGTCCAGTGGAAGCAGAAGCTCCTCACACAGGGCTGTGGGGTCCACCCACTGAACCACATGGTAGGGAGAGTGGCGAGGGCCGGTTTGGGCCACCTGTGGAGGCAAGACAGGACAAAGCCAGATGGAAACTTTCTTGTCCCCAGACCACTTCAGGCCACAGGAAGAGATGTGCTCCATTGTTACTTCCCTAGGAGGAATGTGGGAAAGAAGCTGGGCCACAGGAGAGGGCTGGACCATGAATCAAGAGACAGGATTATTAATTTTGTAAATATTCATCTCAGACTCAGTTTTTCTTTCTTCTTATTTGGCTGTGCTAACAATCAAACCCAGAGCCTTGTACATGCTAGACCAGGACTCTACTACTCAGATAGACCCTTAGCCTCCTCAGTTTTTGTTTCGCAGGACTGGTGAGTGAACTGAGGGGCACCAGTGTAGACACTGAACTGCATCCCCAGCCCTTTTATTTATATTGAGATAGGGTCTTAAGTTGCTCAGGCTGGCCTTGAACTTATGATACTCCTGCCTCAGGTTCCTGAATGTGCCACCGTACCCAGCTCTAACTGATAATGGGTTTAGTATCTGATAGGACTGGGGATGTAGCTCAGTGGTCGAGTGCTTGCCTGGCATAAACAAGACCCGGGTTTGATTCCCAGCACCACAAAAGTAGTAATAACTGACTGGCCACATAATAGGCTGTTGTGAGAAGAACATATTGGTGTGGAAAGTATTTTGTTGTTTTGGGTACTAGGAATTGATTCCAGAGATGCTTTACCACTGAGTTACAGCCCTCGCTCTTTTTATTTTTTTTGTACTGGGGATTGAAACTAGGTACTTTACTACTGAGCTACATTCTTAGCCCTTTTTATTTATTTTTTTAAATATACATATATATTTATATTTTAGTTGTAGCTGGGCACAAAACCTTTATTTTATTTATTCTTATGTGGTGCTGAGGATCGAACCCAGTGCCTTGCACTTGCTAGGCAAATGCTCTACCACTGAGCCAAAACCCAAGCCCCTTTTTTATTTTTCAAGAGACAATGTCTTGAAGTTGCTTAAATCCTCCCTAAGTTGCTGAGGTTTGCCCCTAACTTCCAACCCTACTGCTTCAGCCTCCCAAGTTGCTGAGGTTATAGGCATGTGCTATCACAACCAGTATGGAAAGCACTTTGTAATTATAAAGTGCCTTTGAGATGTGGGGAGGCTTTGGGGAAGGGAAAAAGAAAGCAGAAATAGAGACATTATCACCTCAAGCCTAGAAACTTAAACTGGGGATTCAATCTCCATGCCCAATTCTAGCCAAGCCGACTCTACTCTACTCCTGCAGTCCAGGCTGCAGTAAGGGGTAATCTACCTGTGGGTTCCTCTTCTCCTCTTTTTCTAGAGACTGAAGGAGTTCCTGGTCCAGGCGCTGGGCTCTTTCCACCAGTCTCTGATCCCCTTCAATGCTCTTCACCATCAGTCCCAGCCCCAGAGACATGAAGCGGGAGAGGTGGCCCTGAAGTCATGAAAGGGGGAGGACAGAGACAGCCTTGTTCAATGCCTATCCACTGTTATCCTCAGTGGTCTGGACACCCATATTCCAGGCCCCACAGAAGGCTTAGATTCTGCCCTGCCTGGTGTACAGTTTCTCATCGCCTAGGCTGAGGTCTGATTACCTGCCTTTTAGATGTTCTGTCCTCATGATTCATTTGTCTCACCTGGCCTGAACCCACGTCCACAACCTGGGTGCATCCTGTGAGATCACTCAGCTTCTTTACCAACTGAAAAAGGAGGGAACAAAGGTCTCCTGGCCATTGGCTCTTGACTCCCAGAGCAAACACCAGGGTAGAGTGTTTGGGTATGAGGGTAGAGGAGTCAAAGATAGAAATGGAAGATGGATACAGGGTGCCATGAAAGATATGAGAGATGGAAAACAGTAAAAGATGAGGGTGGTTCCCATCCCAGGTTCTGGCCATTTTGCTTGCCCTTCAGGTCAGTGACTCAATCTCCTCCACAGAACAAGAACCCTGTGGTAAAGCCAAAAACAGACTGTGGAGTTGTGAAAACTGGGAATAAGAGTGATTCAGTTATAGCCTGTCAACCAGTCCAGCAAAAGGATGGAGAAAAACCCCACCCAGCATGGAGATAAAGATTATATCTGCTGAGGAAGGGAACTTCTAGGACTTCCAGTGCTGCATGTGAGATAAAGGGCACACACTTTTGTAACCCAGGGATTTATGAAGTACCTGGGTTCCCAAATACCATCTATATTATAGCCATCTCACCTCTCCCAGTCTTCGGATCTCATGCTGTTTCTTGGGCCTGACATGTTTCCGGAAGGGGGCTGTCAGTCGGGAGCTCTGGCTGGGGTTCTCCAGGAACTCTGAAGGGGTTTGAAAGCCAGGCGTCCGGGTAAAGGCCAGGGCATATGCTGTGGACTTCAGGGCCAGCAGGGTGAGTGGCCAAACCGACCTGTACCTGAGACAGTCCAGCCCAGGTCACCAGTGAATCACCCTATCACATTCCCAGGGCAGCAGTTTACAACCCAGGGACCCAGGAAGAGCTTTTGAGACTCTCTGAGCAATAGCCTGTTTCTGGACCCAGTACCTTGGGTTCTCCAGCACAGGACCCCTTTAGCCCATACCTGACCACCTCCCCTTCCCCAGGCCTCCCCAGTAGCAGTGTGGCCAGCTGTGGTGGGTTCAATCCATCCAGTGCTTCCTGCCATGAGCAAGGGATTGTGCCCCATAGGTTGTCTGTGAAAAATTCCTGCAGGAAAAGGGAAAAAGCAGTAAGCAAGATAGTACACTGCTATCATTCCCATTGTCCCCTGCTCTCCTCTCCCCAGCAATAATCTGTTGTTGTATATGCTGAACATTTGTGTATTTTTGCTCATTGATTTATTCACCATAAATTCTAGGGCTAAGTGGGAGTGCTGGCTCACGCCTACAATCCCAGTAACTTGGGTGGCTGAGGCAGGAGAATCACAAGTTTGGGGCCAGCCTCAGCAGCTTAGTGAGACCCTGCCTCAAAATTTAAAAAAGGGCTGGGGATGTAACTCGATGGTAGAGTACTATAATCACAAATCTCACCATTATGTACAACCATAATGCATCAATTTAAAAATGGAAAAAATAACTTGTTTCATTTTAAAAGATGGTAGAGTACACTTGGGTTCAATCCCTAGTTACCACAAAATTAAGTAATTAATTCTGGGGCTTTGGGTCATGTACCAAGTTCCTAATCTAAGCTCAGAAAATACAATAGTAAAGCACAGGCTGCTTCATATAGCCACTGGCTACAACCAGCAAATACCTCCTACTCTTTGGAATCAGCTCTTTTCTCAAGCCTGCTCCAGTCTCCCCAACTCCCAAGTGGTTGACCTGGGCGCAGCAGCAAACACCTGTAATTCTAGCAATGTGGGAGGCTGAGACAGAAGGATTGCAAGTTCAAGGCCAGCCTCAGCAACTTGAACTCTCTCAAAATAAAAAGTAAAAAGGACTGGGGGTGTAGCATAGTGGCAAAGCACTCTCCAGTGCCAAAAGAAAAAAACAAAAACAAAACCTTTTTTAAAAAGGGAAAATTGACTCCATGAGATAGTTTTTTTTGTTGTTGTTGTTTTTCCTTTTTGATACTGGGGATTGAACCCAATGGTGCTACAATCTCAGCCCTCCCCACCTTTTATCTTGAGACAGGGTCTCGCTAAATTTCTTTAAGACCTCACTAAGTTGCTGAGGCTGACCTTGAACTTGGAATCCTCCTGCCTCAGTCTCTCATGAGTATTATAGGTGTGGGCCACTTCTGGGCTTAAGGTAGATGCTATTTTAACCCCCATTCTACAGATGTGGAAACTGATGTACAGCAATTAAATAATTAGCCCAAATCAGAAAGCTAGTAAGTTGTGGGCTGGAGTTGTGGCTAAGTGGTAGAGCACTAGTCTGCCATGTGTGAGACCCTGGGTTTAATCCTCTGCACCACATATATATATATATATAAATATAAGATTCATTGACAACTAAAATATATATATATATATATATATATATACATATGTATATATAACATATATTTTTTAAAGCTAGTAAATAGCAGAGCTGGGACTTAAAACCAATTTTACTCTTGAGTTCTTGATCTTAACCAGTCTGCTCTATTGCCTTTCTGTGGAGGAAGAACATTCCAGGCAGATCAATAACTGCAAACTGCAAAGGCCCAGATGCCTTTGTGGAACAGAAACCAGGCCAATTTGCAGTACAACAGAGTGAATGTAAGAAGAGAATGAAAAACTGATGAGGTTGAAGAGGCAATAGGCCAGATCATATATGGCTTTTTTTTTTTTTTTTTTTTTTTGGTACCAGGGATTGAACCCAGGGGCACTAAACACTGAACCACATCCCCCCCAATCCTTTTTATATTTTACTTTGAGACAGAGTCTCGCCAAGTTGCTCAAGACCTTGCTAAGTTGAACTCATGGTTCGCCTGCCTCAGCCTCCCAAGATGCTGGGATTACAGATGTGCACCACTAACCCCAGCCATATATGGCTTCATAGATAATAAAATTATTTCATCAAAGGACCTAGGAAGCAAGAAATGTCATGATACAATTTACATTTGAAAGAGAAATCTGGCTGCTTCAGTGAAGAGTTGGTTATGGAGGAGCAGAAGTAAATACAGAGAGATGTGAAGAAGTAGTTCAGGGGAGAGATGGTGGCTTTCAGGATGATAGAAATGGATATGGAAAGAAGGAATTTAGAGTCTATTCTGAAGGTAGAGAACTTGAAGGATTAGATTGTGAATCAAGTAACGAGCTGAATAAAGGCTGGCTTTTGGATCTGGGGTCTCCATAATTCAATGGATGCTAGTGCTGTTTACATATGATCTCATTTATTCTTCACAATGATCCTTCAGATACAGATCCACTTTATGGTTTAAACTGGGGGTAAGAGTAAAAAAGAGGAGGAGGAGAAGAAGAAAAGCCTAAGGTTAACATAGTAGAGGAGGGAAGATTCTAGTCCTAGTCTATCTGAAACCCAAGTTGAACTGTCCATAAAACAAGGAATTTATTCAAAGCGTGAATGAATGAACCCATGTGTTCTTGGAACACCTCTTATATTTCTAGGAGAGTTCAACGCACCTGCGGCACTGCTCAAATGTCCATGTATTTTATTTTTATTTTTTTTTTGGCGGTTCTGGGGATCAAACTCAGGGACTTGTGCTTGCAGTGCAAGCACTCTACCGACTGAGCTATCTCCCCAGCCCTGTCCATGTATTTTATTGCCTTGGATTTTGAAAAGGTTATTAAAAAAACCTTAAGTATTAGGAAAAAGGGGGGAATCACTCCAGTTTTTTTTTTTTTAATTTGTAAATGGACACAATACCTTTACTTTTTAAATTTTTATGTGCTGCTGAGGATGCAACCAGTGCCTCACACGTGCTAGGAAAGCGCTCCACCACTAAGCTACAACCCCAGCACTGAATCACTCCAATTTTAAGCTTTTCTTGTACAAAGACAAACTCATAGATCAAAAGCTAATTCTCCGAATTTTCTCCCTGTAGTGGGCACCTAGCCAACCACACGACCAGACGCACCCCGCCCACACCCCTGTGGCCTCACGATGATGTAGGCATCCAGGATGGAACGGTAGAGTGCCAGGACACGGGTGAGGTTCACAGCTAGCTGCCTCCTCTCCTCCTGAGAGAGGCCCCGGGCGGAGACACCCGGCATTCCGGGATACAGTCGGTGGCGCAGTGGGCGAGAACACGCAGTAAGGTGGGAACCAGGGTCAGAACCACGCTGGCCCAGGACCCGGGCTGGGTTCAGCTCCGAAGGCCGAACGGGAAGAGTTTCGAACTCGGTCTTGGACGCAGCTTTTCCAGGAAACCATACTGGAGTTGAAAATAGGTTCACTGCCCTACCGCCGACGTCACGAGTAAAGACGTCTCACTGCGCTGTGTCCGCGTCCGAGACTCGTAGGACAGGGTGACAGCACAGTGACGCCACAGACGCTTGCAGCCACCCTACGCTCACGAAGTGGGAGGGCGAAACTCAAGGTCCCGCCCTTTCCCGTACAAGGCCCTCCCCTCCCGGAAGTGGGGCCTTGGTTTCCCGGCGCGCTGCAGTTCGGGCTTGTAGCGGCTTATCCTTACCTTCGAGTTGTACCTCCACGGGGCTAGAGGGGCCGGGGAGCGAATCCCGCCCCCGCCCCCACCCACACCACCCCCGCCGCCACCGCCGCTGCCGCTCCTTACACACTCGGAATCACTGGCTTCGCTACCGGAAGCGGGGGCGCTGCGGGCGCGCGCGCGCCGTCCCCCAGCGCGTTCCAACCCGCGCGCCTGCCGTCCTGGGGCTCGTCGGCGCGCGCCGATTTCCGCCTCCGGCTCGGGACGCTTCCGTTCCTAGTGGGGCCCATCTTGGAGGTAGGTATATGGGTTTGTGGGGACGATCCCCACCGGGAGGACAGTCAAAATGGGCTTACTGAGGTGGGCTACCTCGATTGTTAATTCCCTGCCACCCAGCACCTCTGTCCTGTGGTGTCGAAGGTCTCTGCCTGGAGGACTCGGGTAAGATACGTGTGGAGATTACCTTCCCCCAAGTAGATCCGAGGGAGAAAAGTGCCTGAATTTGTGTCTGTTCGTGGGCCCAGGACTCAGATGCCGCCTGTGCCGTACTCTTGTATTGTACTCCTCGCTTGAGCATATTAGACATTGTTTTTCTAGTCGGATTACAGAACTCGCCTATTCTGGCTTCCCGGACCTCAAGCTTCGAACTCGATGGACTCTTTGAGTCCTTCTTTTTCGTTAGTGCTGGGGATGGAACCCAGGCCTTCCGTCATGCTAAGCACTGCACTCTACCATTGAGCTCAGTCCTTCGTTTTCACAAATAGACGGAGACCTAAAAAGGTGAATGACATTCCTAAAACCGTGGGGTTGTGAGTTGTGGGGCTTCCTGGTCACACCAGTACTCCTTTCATGTTACAGTTTCATTTCCCCTCTGATAAGTTGTTTTGATGTCTTCCCTCTTTTACATCTCACAGAGACTGGTCTTCTCTCATTTCTTCCCCTAGGCCTATGGGTGCAGCTACCAGGATCACTTTCTTCCCCAGGGTTTTCTGCAGACCTTCTCATGTTGGACAATGTGATTCATCAGAGAGAGAGTCCCTCCTCCTCTTCCTATCCATGAGCCACTCTTCCCAACTGCTCTCCCATCATCCACTGCCCTCATGTCTACCATACTCCTGAATCTGGATTTTGGGGGATCTCCACCCAAAAAGGCATTAGAAGGGAATGCCAAGCATCGAAAGTTTGTTAAGAAGCGCCGGCTCTTGGAACAAAAGGGCTTTCTCAATAAAAAGAAGCAGACCCCTAGCAAGGTGACTAAGTTGCACTCAGAACCTCCAAAGAAAGGGGAAAATGTGAGAGTGGATGGCACTTGGAAGATCCCTCCCCTTTCAAGAAAGAAGACACCTGCACCCAGCACTGGGTCAGGATTGTCCCTGGATAAGAAAACTGCAGTGCCTTGGCTGACCCCTGCCCCTTCAAAGAAGGCTAATTCTGTTGCAGCTAAAGTAGATTTGCTGGGGGAGTTCCAGAGTGCCCTTCCAAAGATTAAGAGCCACCCAACTCGCTCCCAGAAGAAGGCCCCCCAGAAGAAGAACCCTCCTCAGAACAATGTCACACAGAATTCCACCAGAAGTAACTTAGAAAATAAGTGCTCTGGAGCATCCCAGAAATTGCCAGGGAAGATGGTGGCAATTGACTGTGAGATGGTGGGCACAGGACCCAAAGGGCATGTTAGTTCCTTGGCTCGATGTAGCATTGTCAACTATGATGGAGATGTGCTTTATGATGAGTACATCCTTCCCCCCTGCCACATTGTGGACTACCGAACCAAATGGAGCGGAATCTGCAAGAAGCACATGGTGAATGCTACACCCTTTAAGATTGCTCGGAGCCAGGTGAGAGGCATGGGTCTTGATGGTGACAGTGAGGTGGGTGGGGAGAGTCTGAGACGTTTTTTTCCCCATGGTACTGGGGGTATGAACCCAGGGGGTACTGTACTACTGATCTACATCACCAACCCTTTTTGTGTTTTATTTTGAGACAAGTCCTCGGTGAATTGCCCAGTATGGCCTTGAACTTGTGATCCTCTTGGCTCAGCCTCCTTGAGTAGCCGGGATAACAGGTGTGTGCCACCACACCTGGCTGTCCAAAATCTTCAGCAAACACTATCACTAGGAAAATGTTAAAGGACTGTGGAGAGAGAGAGAAAAGTATCAGATGGTTTAGAAAGCTCATATTGGTGTAAGGAGGGTGGGAAGTAATGTACGATTAGGTAGTAAAACAGATTTCACTATCAAGACCTATTTTAGTTATCCAGTGGGATTGACCTGGTGACTGGAGTATGCTTAGAGAAGTAACAGCCGGTGATGAAACTGAGCAGAGCAGCAGGCATGAGGGTCAGGAAAGAGTGCTATTGGGGAATGCCTTATAGAATTGGAGTCTAGGATTGAGAGAAGCCTAGAGGCCTTCCCAAGCAAAAAGTAGCCTGGGAGCTGGATGCAGTGACACATGCCTTTGATTCTAGTTAATTCTGGCGACTGAGGCAGAGGGATCCCAAGTTTGAGCCAGCCTGGGCAATAGTGGTAGAGCGTTTGCCTAGCATAAGTGAAGCCTTGGGTTCAATCCCCAGTATCACGAAAAGAAAAGAAAAAAAAAGTAGCCTGGGACAGTGTGTAAAGTGTTGGTAGGGGAGGGCAGAAAGCCGTTAAAAGAGTCAAAGCTTACGTGTATAAAAGAGACAGGTGGCCTGTGCTGAAAGGCATGAAAGACACGCAGTCAGTATACAGGGTTCATCTCACTTATTCAGCCAACCTATTCATTCTAGTGCTTTGGTGAATTTTGAGAGCACAATAAGAAACAAAAAAGGAGACTGAGCTGGGAAAGGTGAAGGAAAAAAAGAGTGAAAGATTCACTTGTGCTGGCGCACACCTGTGATCCCCGTGGCTTTTAGGCTGAGACAGGATAGTGAGTTCAGAGCCAGCCTCAGCAATTGGGAGGCACTAAGTAACTCAGTGAGACCCTGTCTCTAAATAAAATACACAATAGGGCTGGGGTTGTGGCTCAGTGGTTGAGTGCCCCTGGGTTCAATCCCTATCCCATACTCCCCCCCCCCACCCTCCTGCACCCTCCCCCCAAAAAAACAAAACAGATTCAGCTGCTTGGGAGTCCACCAGAGGGTGCCCTTGGTCCATTTTGCAGTTTTAGGTCCCTGCTTTGTTACAATAATTCCTTAAATGCCAGAGGAGTTGTTGGAGGAGGTTCATCAGAGGTCAAGCAGTCGGTTATTAGGCAAGACTTGGGAGGAGTTGAAGGACATCCTCTTCACAGGGGCATAGCTGAGCAAAGGCTTTGGAGAGGGAGAAGATGGGTCTTAGACGACAAATTGTCTCAACTTTAATGAGGGCTAATGTTGAAGTATATATGAAATAAAGGTGGTGAACAGGAAGCTGCCAAGAGTACTAAATACTCAGTTAATTGGACTGCCTCTGGTTTTCATCATAAAGCACTTCCCTGGTGACCAGGCTGGGGTTATAAAACTAAGATATGTTCATTGAGTGTGGCTTCTTTGAGGGGATCTTCTTGGGAGGCCCCGCAGCACTGTTGCTTTTGTTCACAGTCTGTCTGGAACCCCATTTTGGGAATGACCTTCAGAGCCCACAGCATATTCATTGATTGTTGGTAGTGTGTCTTTGTGCTTTAAGATCCTGAAATGGTGAGAAGTTACTTGATTCCAAGACTAGTGTAAGTAAGGTTTTCTCTGCAGCTGTAGTTGATGGTGGTTTTGTTTGTTTGTTTGAAGCCAGGGATGCTTTACCACTTAGCTACATCCCCATCCCTTTTTATTTTTTTATTTTGAGACAGGGGTCTCACCAAATTGCCTAGGCTGACCTGGAATTTGTGATCTTCCTGCTTCAGCCTCCTAAGTTGTTAGTATTATAGGGGTGCACCACTGTGCGTGGCAATTCTTAAATCTTTTATAGAGGTAGTTCTTTGAGAGTGATGGAAACCAGACTGTCTTCTCCCCAAAGGAACCATACTTATCTGTTTGCCTTTACTCTGGGGGCTTCTGTGACCTCTCTGGAGCCCATCTGTGGTTTCATGGGTCTCATTCATGTGTATTTCAGGAGAAAGAAAATCTGTGGGAGAGAGCATTTCAAGGATGGGGCAGATGGGCCATAGTAAAAAGAAACCAGAGGGAGTTGTGCACAGTGGTGCATGCCTGTAATCTTAGCAATTTGGGGAGGCCGAGGCAGGAGGATCCCAAGTTTGAGCCAACATGGGCAACTTAGCAAGACCCCATCTCAAAATAGAAAAGAAAAAGGTCTGGGGAATGTAACTAAGAAACCAGAGGAACCAGTGGCCATGTTGGACTTCCTGGGTATAGGACTCCAGCTGAGTCTTCTTTCTTCCCATCCCCTTTCACTCCTATTCCAGATCTTGAAGATAATCTTGGGAAAGATTGTGGTGGGGCATGCCATCCACAATGACTTCAAAGCCCTGCAGTACTTTCACCCCAAGTCCCTCACCCGAGACACCTCTCAAATACCCCTCCTCAACCGGAAAGCCAATTGCCCGGAGAATGCCACCATGTCTCTGAAGCGCCTCACCAAGCAGCTGCTACATCGGGACATACAGGTAGCCTCTCCCTTGGCGCCACCCCTTCACACATATCTTGGATGCACTGCAGGCTCTGACCACAGAATTGCTCAGGCTGCAGAGCTCCAAATGGCTTCTCTGATAGAGAGAGCTTTGGGGTAAGGGGCCCAGTAGTCTCTCCCATCTGTACATAGAGACAGTAATTCCTGTGGATAATAATTCCTACTTCATGGAATGTTCCAGATGGTACTTTGGAAAAGGAAAAAAAGTCCAAAGTGGCTATAAAACCCTAAACAAAAGAAAGAAAACAGGTAGTGGTCTAAAAGAATAAGGAGCTGGGTGTGATGGCACACATGTGTAATCCCATTTCCCTGGGAGGCTGAGGGAAGAGGAACACAAGTTCAAGGCCAGCTTCTGCAATTAAGCAAGACCCTGTCTAATTTAAAAAAAAAAAAAAAAAGGCAAGGGGAGTGCTAGAGATGCTGCTCAGTGTGCTCAGTGGTAGAGCATCCCTGGGTTCAGTCCCCAGTACCAAAAAAACAAAGAACATGAAGCTAAGGACTACTAAGATATTTTACATGCTCAGCATTCAAGGAGGGGTGGTCACCCAGAAGGCGGCTGTAGATATATGTCATATAGAGAACAGTTAGGAACTAGGGAAGGTAGAAGACCTATCTTTGGTATGTCTCCTCTATAGAACTTAGAGTAATATGGCATACACATGCTGCCATATTACTCTAAGTTCTATGGAAGGTAATGCCTCTGTAGAGGTAGACAGTAGCAAGAATTTCCTGGGAGTTGAATCCCTGAAATTAGATAAAGAGAAGGGACCCTCCAGAGTTGTGTCTTTGCAGCCTACTAACTGTAGAAGAAACAGCATGGAGTGGCAGGGCAAGGGGCAGAATCCACTAGGAAGTAAAGAAACTATTCTTGTGGCCTCATTCTCTTCTCTTTCTCCCTGTTTAGATCGGGAAAGGTGGACATTCCTCTGTGGAAGATGCCCAGGCCACCATGGAGCTGTACAAGTTGGTTGAAGTTGAGTGGGAACAACACCTGGCCCAAAGTCCCCCAAAAAACTAGCAATTGTGGGGAGACAGAGGCAACATCCAGGAGAAACAGGGCCGCAGACCAACACCTGCCTCTTCTAGCTTCACATCTGCAGAAGCTAGACCTGTTGGGGAGAGACACTGTACCCCAGACTTAATACCCATTGAAATTTCAACTCAGCTCTTGTGTCCTGTATCTGGTTAAGTGTCCCATGGAAGTGGGAAACCTTCATGTCAGATTCCAGCCCGAGACTGCTTACTTTAAATGGTGCTAACCACGGGTCCCAGGATTCTTTGTGCCAGTCAAACTTTTTGATTTCCAGGACAGGGCATACTGGGGAATGTAGTTTCCTACATTGCCTTATCACTAGGTAGCCATATGTCTCTTGTATTTTGGAGATGGGTTGGGGGATTGCCCAGGTTGTCCTCCTAGGCTCAAGCAGTCCTCCTACCTCAGCTTCCTGACTAACTGGGAGTGTAGACCTGTGCTACCATGCCCAGCATTTTTTATCTTCACGTAATTAACAGCATCCCTTTTACTTTCAAAAGTATCCTAATTGGATACTGGAGTGTATGGTCACATTACATATCTAAGACTCTGCTTTGGTTCAGAGTCTGCATCCAGCCTGCCAGGATATCACCTGCCAACTTCAAGAAGAGTCACTATTAGTGATGTTTCGTTCTTAGGTTAGAAGGCAATGAGGTAAGAGTATAGCTTAGAAATCAACTTTTCTGATTTAGGAAAAGGAGTCTCTTACCTAAAATAGTAGAGGATTTATTTAATTTAGGTTCTACTTGGAAGATTGAAAATGGATTTACGTGGTTTTAATGTTTTCAGTTTTTGTTTTGTTTTTTGTTTTTAGTCTTTTTCCTTACTAAACTAAACCTCTAAAATTCAAATGATCTCTTTGATAAATTTTTACAATGGAAAACAAATGTGTGGTCATTTCATTTCTTTCCACTTTTCCAGTGCTGGGAATTGAACCCAGGGCCTTGTGCTTAAAAGACAAGCACTTTACCAACTGAGCTATATTCTCAGCCCTCTTTCCCCCACTTTTGTGGTGCTAGAAATTGAACTGAGCCTCACAGGTGCTGGGCAAACACTATACAAACTGAGCTACATCCCCAGCCTGGTGGGTTTTTTTGTTGTTTTTTACTTCACGTTACATGTCATTGTCATAGGTACTATGGCATTGTATAGTTCTTTGAGGGGTCCCAGGGTCTTTGTGGGTGACAGTGAGGCCTTTGTCTGCTGGAAGTCATGGAGAAGTCTTGACCAAGCCCTAGTGTGTAACCCAAGTGATGGTACCTTGTCCTCATCACTACCACAAATCAACCAGCACACCTAAAATGACACCTCACCCATGTGAACATCCTGACATGGAGGGTGCATGACCAGGAGAGAGGTAGTGAATGATTCAGTGGGCATGAGGGGAGGGATGGAGTGGGGGAGGAAGGATGCTTGGTGACGCCAGCCTGGTTGCTGCTGGCATCTCTTCCTGGTGATACACACCCTCATCTTGGGAAGGTGAGTCACAGGTCTGACCTCGTGTCCGGGATTACTGTCTGCATTCTGTCTTGAGAATGCAAGACTCTACATTAGACAACCAGGACTTGTGCCTTCTTGAGAAGCTGGTCTGATTCCAGGGGCCAGAGATACAGGACTCCCTGTAGAAGGGAACTTGCTGCAACCAAACTAGACCCAAGATAGTCTGGTTCTTGTGTCCTGCACTAACAGGATCCACTTGCACAGGCAGCAGTAGGATCTGAGTAAGTTGGTTCCCGTGAGGCCTAATATGTAATGTCTATAACTTCACAGAGGGATGGCAGGCACCATTTACACAGCTCTAAGTTGGAATGATCCAGGAAGGCCACACCAAAACCTAGAACACAAATGGTGGTCAGCAAACTGGGAGTCTTTAACATTAGTCTTCAAGGTTCTTGTCAGCTGAAACAAAACTGGCTTTGTTTGTGCCATGGTAAAGTAGTAACCGGCTTTTATGCACCACCCACCACCCACCCCATGTGTAGAAAGGCATCTGGTTTCTTATGCATACCCTCTTGGAAAGAGTTTAATCTACTTGTGCTCATCAAGAACCTGGGAGACCAGACACCTCACAGAATTTAATTGTTTATCCTCAGCAAACTTTCTGATCAGAGTCCACTTTACCTTGTGAGGGCACCTGGGAATCTTCTATATTTTAGTCCCCTTCCTTTTCTGTCACTCTGCCCAGGGTCATGACTTCATCCAGGCCCTATTGTGGATTACTGTCTGAATGTCAATCTGCAAGTCCTGTCTGCCTTATGCTGTCAGAGGACTGAATATTCAGGACAAATCCAAGCTCTCAGTAACAGCATGATTAATTTCCATAATATAATAAAGTTTCCTTTTTTTTTTTTTTTTTTTCCAATACTGGGATTGAACCCAACAATGTTTTACAACTGACCTACATCCCCAGCACTTTATATTTTTTATTTTGGCACAGGGTCTTGCTAAGTTGCCAAGGTTGCCTCCAACTTGTGAACCTCTTGCCTCAGCTTGCTGAGTAGAATGACAGGCTGGGATGATAGGTGTGTGCACCACTTCTGGCCTAGGTGAGGTTTTCTAGTGCTCAGAGAATCTTTGTTGCAAATGAGAGTGGGAAAAGAGTGTGAGAGTCATATCACACATATTTGCTAAACTCCATTTAGCAAATTGGTTCTCAAAAGGGTAAAGGGACAAGTGTTTGGGATGGCCTTACCCAATCCTCTACCTGAAGAACCTCTGATCTATCAGCAAAGGCTCCAAGGAGAAATCATTTGATCCAAGTTTAACAGATGATTAGAGCTGACAATGGGAAAGAGCACCGGTACTGTAATTAGGATCTTGCCTCAAGGCACATTAGTCCAAGTTCAAATTCAGAGACAAATCTGTGAATGCACTGTGCCAGGTGTACATATGAATGCCTATATATAGTAGGTAGTACAATATCCTTTTGTAGTTCACAAAGCACTTTAACTTACCCTATACTATAGTACAAGTCCACCAGCTAGGCATGGTGGCACACCTGGAATCCCAGTGGCTCAGGTGGCTGAGGCAGGAGGATCTTGAGTTTAAACCCAGTCTCAGCAACTTAGCGATGCCCTAAGCAACTCAGTGAGACAGTCTAAAGAAAGAAAGGGCTGGGGATGTGGCTCAGCTCACATTGAGCCCCTGGGTTCAATCCCTAGTACGTGTTACAAAAACAAAGTCCACCAAACCACATAGCTTAACAGCAGGGTGTGTTGCACGAATACTGGTCTCCAAGTTTGATTTTGCCACTTAATAAGCTAGTTTTATGGAGGAGGTATGGTATTGTGGATTCAATTCAGGGGCACTTTGTCATTGAAACACATCTCCAGTCCTTTTTTTATTTTTTAGAATTTTATTTTATGGATAAAGAGCTAGCATGTTCTCTTTCATTGAGAAGCTATCCTGGTCCTTTTACAGGCAGGGCCTTGTTAAGCTACCCCGGAAAGCCTTGCACTTGTGATCCTCCTGCTGGGATTACAGACCTGTGCCACTGCACCCGGCAGCTGCACTGGTTTTTGTGGTATTGCCCTTTTGCTCTTTCATCACTTAGCTGTGGGGACTTCCTGGTTTTCTCTCTCTCTCTTTTTCTTCACCTTCTAGTCTTATTTGGGGCACCATCAACTCTATGCTTTCTTTGAAAGGATGTATATATGGGCTGAAGCTTGGTGGTAGGGCACTTGCCTAGTATACAGGAGGCTCTGAGTTCAATCCCTAGCACCACACACACATAAAGATTTATATAATACACAGAATTTTGAGAGGTGGGGGAGGGTGTTGGGAGAAAGAAGGTACTTTTAAGAATCTGGCATGGAAAGACAAGCACACCTTAATCCTCTTTAAAGCTCAACCAAATTCCATTCTGAAGTGTTTAAGAACAATGTTTTGGAATCCAACAGACCCAGGACAGCACATGGAAAGCTTTTGCACGGTGGAGGACACTGAATAAGTGCCATTCTCCCAGGCCAGTGCCTATGACCAACCCTGCCCTGACCTGTCAGAGCACCCAGCAGCTTTAGCAATGTACATCCTCTGGCACCCCTAGGCCACAGCAGCTCCTCAAAAGCCAGGCCCTTCACTCTCTTCTACCCTGTGGAATCCTGCTTGGTCGCTTCTTTGGAAGGATTCCATGATTAGGATCCAAATCATAACCAAAGGAGGAAGAAGGCAAATGACTGCCTGTGCCCTGGGAGCTGGGGAGGGAGAGGGAGCCCACACCCAGGACCCACAGAAGCCAGAGGCAGATAATCCAGCCTGGCAGCTCTAGACACGGGCTGGGCTGGCAGAGTGGGTATTTCTTGGGAAGGTTTTCTGAAGGGTGAGAGGGTGGATCTGGGGGACAGAAATTGAGCTATGACTGGGGAAAGGGCTTGCTCTTGGACTAGGTTCATGTACATCTGTACACACACACACACACACACACACACTCCAAGGCAGGGGCTGCCTTCTCCCAGCTGGAATCAACTTCCTTGGGCTCCTGGGAACCTAGCACCTGGAGGATCAGAGAGTATATGAGACTTAGCCCATGGGGACCACAAGTGCCCAAAAGCAACAAGAAAGTTGCCCCACTGAATGTCCTGTCCCCAGAATGGCTCTGTTTGTAGGCCAGTTAGTGTGGCTCTAAGGGAAGACTGACTAACAAATTTGCTGGATCATCTGGAAACCTGGCACTCACAGTCCCTGAGCTCTGGGATTTGGGAGGTGTGAGACCATGGCAGCGAGGCTGGCAGCTATGAAATCCAGGAATTGCTGGCTTCACTGAAACCTCAGGAATAAGTCCCTGTGGATCCCCAAGTTCCAAAGTTCCGGAGTACACGGCTTGCCCCAGGTTGGTGGAGTCACAGGTGGTGGAGAATGGGGGTGTCGGGGGTCTTGGGGATCATCAGGGCAGCGTGCACCTACAGCCTGGCTAACTGAAATCCACAGGACTCAGGCTCAGAGCCCTCCGGGAATCTGGGCCGCCTGGAGCCCTGGTGGATGGGATGGGGTAGGAGTACTGGGTAGGGGGAGGCAGGGAGACTGTTCCATCTCTTTTTCTTTGACAGCTGACATTTTCCAGAGCTGGCACCGGCAGGGGAAAGGAAATCAGAGCTTCCCACCTCACACATCTTTTTCCCATTTTGTTTGAGCTGTCCAGAGAAAGCCATTAGTTCTAGGTCAGTCTGGGCCTCCCCTGCCTGCCCATCTCTCTAGCTTTGGTAGAAGGAGGGGTGGGTGGGGGTCAGGGGAAGGACAAAGCCCTAGCCTGGCTAAGGGGCCAGACCCTGAACTCTTGTATCCCTTCTTTACCCTGCCTCTTAAAGATGGTAGGGTCTGGGCAGGGAATAGGAATCTGGGCCCCTGGGGTGCCCTCCCTTATTCTGCTTAAATCCTCTGTACTTCAGACTGCTTCTGGGGAGTCTTGCTCTCTGACCCTAAGATAAAGGCCTATGAGCAGCTAGGCCTGGGTCTGCTCTGCAGCAGGAAGGGCCTAGGGGTTAGGGACACTGCCCTTATTACCCAACTCCTGGGAATTCATTCTCCTTCCAGAAGCCACCAGCCAGTCTGGTTGGGGAATAAGTTGCTGGGTCCCCTTGTCTGCAGAAAACTGCATTTGGAGACTTGAGAGAAGCAAGAAGTAGGAGCCCTAAGGAACCCTAGAGAAGAGCTCTACCCAAGCTGGCTGACCTCCCTCTAGAGGCTGACCTGTCACCCCTTCCTATCCTATCCCCAGGGACAGTGACTCCAATATCCTTTTTCTGTTCCCCATCCAGAATTTCAAAATCCAGAGCTTGACCCCCACTTAGTCCTCTTCCCTGGAAGGACTTTGACCATCTCCCTTCCTTCTGTCTCTTTGCTCTTTAATTCCAGAATCTGGGCCCTACACCCACCAGCCTGCATCCCCTCCCCCATCTCTTCTTCCTCAATTCCACATCATCTCAGTGCTGCATGGGATGGGAGCATCTCCAGATCCTCGATCTTTCTCCATTTCCCATCCTCAGAGGATGGAAGCATCTTGGGCAGAAATGGCAGCTGGGCTGCAGGCTGTGCATCTTTTTCATGGCTGGCTGCTTTTCCCAGGTGCCATGAAAACTCCAGTGCTCAGGCTGTCAAACTTGCCATGGTTCCAAACTTGACCCTCTTGCCCTGGGCTTCCAGGGGTTAAGGGGCAGAGGTTGGGAGTGGCAGAGGGGTCTGGCCCTAGAAACTGGATCTTAAAGTCAAGCAGAGTTTAACTGCAGGTCACAGTCTCCATCCAGGGGACTGAGTCTCAGTCCAGACATGTCCTTAGACAGTGCATCCCCACCTCCTCCCTCTCTCTTCCCTAGGCTTAGCCAGCCCAGCCCAGCCCCGAGGAGAGCGTTGGCAGCTGGGGCTGGGAAAGAAGTACCAGAGCCAAGAACAACAGAGGCTCCGCCTGGGTGCTGCGCAGACCCTCTCCTGGTCGCACTGTAATCCTCCTTAGTACAGTCAAGCTTTCTCCTCCCAGTCTATGATGCTGACCCTACTAAGCCACACTTGCGTCTGTCTCTTTGTCAAGTTCCAGGCTGGCCCTGGAGGTCACCGGCATCCCCTGTCTTTGGGTTGAGCTTTCTCTTTCCTCGGGTCACTCATGATTCTCTGCCCTCACCCTCCCTAGTTCACAGGATCTGTCTTCTGTACCCAAATGTTTCTAGGAAATGAGTTGCCTCCTTTCTAGGTCTCTGACCCTGTCTTCCAGCTTACATTTCCTGTCACTAGAGACTTTTTTGGTCTAACTCCCATCCATTCTGCTTTGACGGCAGTTTCCTCTGGGAGAAAAAATTCATAGCCTGAATTCACATTTGAAAGACCTGGGTTCCTGAACCCAAATGTGACACAGGGCATGGTGGCATATGCCTGTAATTCCAGTGACCTAAGGAGGCTGAGGCAGGAGGATCATGAGTTCAGAGCTAGCCTCAGCAAAAGAGAGGCACTAAGCAACCCAATGAGACTCTGTAATTTACATTCGTAAAATACAAAATAGGTCTGAGGATGTGACTCAGTGGTCGAGTGCCCCTGAATTCAAAATAAATAAATAAATGAATAAAATTTTAAAAAAATAAATAAATAAAAATAAAATTTTAAAAAAATTAAAAGGGGTATGGGCATATGGATGCAGCTCAGTGATAGAGAGCCCCTCGATTCAATTGCCAGAATTAAAAGAGATAGAGATAGATAGATAGATAGATAGACAGACAGACAGACAGATAGATAGAGAGAGAAAGAGGGCAACACCCCCCTCTTACAAAGGGCCAGAGCAGACTGGGCAGCAGAATGCTAGAGTCTGTGCTCTGGGCTGAGTGGAAGCCTCAGGACTCAGGGGGCCAGGAGACAGCAACCATCTTGTCCCAGTGGCTCCCAGACCTCCCTATCTTCTGTAAAAGTTCTGCTTTCTTTGCTGGCCCTCTTGGCTGAGTGGCAAAACCCCAGGTGTCCAGCCCCACCTAAGTTTGATTTCTACGTGAGTCTCAGCCAGCAAACCCTCTGACCCAGCAGATGCAGTAACACTGCTGGGGCGAGGCTCTCTGCAAGTGCTGACTTTGGCCAGAGAATCTCCTCCGTCCTGGTTGGGGGTGTGGGTGGGGGCTTCATGACTCTCCCACTCTTCCCATCTGCAGTTCACCCTTCCCTTCCTAGTGCTGAGTTGGGTGGTCCCTCTCCTCCCACCCAGACTTAAGGGAGTGCTGGAGAGGGGTGGGGGCATCTCCTTTTAGAAGATCTGTACCCCTCAATCTTATACACATCTACCCCCACACACACACTCCTCACCCTGTCCATTGCCATTCCTGCTGGTCGATGCAAAACTGGCAAAACTTTCTTCCTAGCCACATTACAATGGAACAAAGCTCCAGAATGTCCCTTTCCTAACCCTTTCAAGCTTGTTCTGTTTCCTCGCCACTCCACTCCCATCCTGCCTCTGCTACCCCAGCTTTTCTCATCAACTTTGTACCCTTCCCCCAACTTGAGTTTCCAAAATCCTGGGGGAGCCCCAACAGGGGTATGATCAAGGATCCTAGAAAGGGGGAAGGGTCGCCTGGGGCAGATCTGCAGCAGATTTGGTCTTAATTAAAAGGCCAGCAACACTGGGAAATTCCTTCTCCTTATTGATCCCAGCGGGAAATTAAAACCAGTTGCTTGTGACTGAGTGGCTGATGCTGGTCACCATTCCTCCCCATCGCCTGGTTCCAAGCCCCTGCCCCTTGCCCCTGGGCTCTCCCATCCATCTCTGTTAGCTTCCTCTCCCAGTCCCCCCACCTCTTTCATCACCCATTCCTCAATGTCTCCCAATCCCCTTCCCCAGCATCTGCCCTAAATACCTTCCCATGCCTCCTGCTCCCCTGGGGTGACAGGGCTGCTAGAGGCTGAGACCTCCAACTAGTCAGCACCCTGCGCTGGACCTTCTACCCTCCTCCCTCAGTCAGGGTTGGGGTGCTGGGGCTGGAGCTCAAGCCCAGAGCTGCCAAACCGCAAACACTCACATCTGGAAAGAATTCCCCTCCCAGCCCGACTTCTCTTTGTCTCACTTCTGTCTCTTTGGAAATCCTGGCCAGTTGGCTGGTTGGGGGGAGAGGGGAAGTGAAGTGAGGGGAGTGGGCCCAGGCCTCCCTGCCCCCACCTCAGAGCCCCTCCCCTGACTCCAGCCTCCCCAGTATTCTCAGCCAAGCCATCATGTCTGTGCTCCCCTGTGCTAGAGTGAAGGGACCAGAGGATATACCTCCAAGAGTTAGCCATCCTTGGGGTGAGGTTTTGGTTTGCTTGTCTTTGCCATACTGGAGATGGAACCTAGGGCCCCCAGCATGCTAGGCAAGGGCTCTACCACTGAACTACATCCCCAGCCCTGGGGTGAGATTTCAACATCCTCAGTCACAAGGCTTGCTGCCCTGTCCCTTCTGCAGGAGAGATGCTTCGTGGGCAGAAGGCTAGACTCTTCCAGCTGGGGACTTAAGGTGGCTATAGTGGTCGGGAGTGCAGTGGAGATGAACAGAATGACCTTGGGAGAGAAGGAGAGGAGTGAGGGGAAAGGAGGGGCAGCAGGAGTCTGGTTTCGCCATGTTCCCTCCTCCACTCTGTCCTCATCCCTTTGGCTAGGAGCCTGATTTCACTGTCAGAACCTAATCCCCCTCCCTCCCTTTACCTACAGCGACGCTGAGCAGGGAGGATGGGAGAGGAACTCTGTTCTGCCTGCAACCCCAGCCCTAAGCCCTCCCCAGGGCCCCCTTCCTTCCACCACCTCTGCTTTGTCTGTCTTTCCAGAAGCCCAGACACCACCTGACCCCTGAATCAGCTCTCCCAAACAGAACCGGGACCCCTAAAACCAGGCCAAAGAGACCCGCTCCTTCAAATCTGCGGGTTGATTGGCTTCTGCGGGGGCGGTGGGGGGGGGGGGCAGCTAGAAGTCCTTTCCGCACTGAAACCTCCATCCCTCCCGCTGCAGGCAGCCCGGCTGCCTTAGTTTTCAACACACCTTAGAGTGACAGAGATCCTTCTATCCCAGAGGCCTGATCCCCGGAACACTGAAAGACCAAACTAAATCTTTCAGCCCCTCTGCTCTGGTTCCATTTCTCCCATCTCCTCCCCAGCCCCCGCCAAAGCCCCCTGGTCCCTAAGACTGTTCCTGGGTCCTATGGGTAAGGACTGCGAGTTCTGACAGCCTTCCTGCTCCACCCTTGGCCACGCTGGCAAGGAGGGGCCAGGCAGGGACCTAGGGCTGTGACCGTTTGTGGGGTTTTTCGTCCCGCCTTAGAGCTGGAGAGCAAGTCCTGGAAAAGTGGGGTGTGGGGGGAGCGGGGTGCAAGCAGTCGGGCAACGAGCGCTGCAGGGCCCTTGGGCGATGGAGGAGGGGAAGGTTCTTCCCGCTCTGGGGACTGCACCGGGTCCCGCTCAGCTCCTCTGCGGTTTCCGGCCTCGGGTCTCCCTGCCAGTCTCCGAGACTCCGTGTCTGATCTGCAGTTCTGTTTCTCTGTCTTGCGGCGCTCTCCAGGGGTCTCGCCCACTACCACGAGGGTCTCCGCGGGAAGCTGTGCCCCACACCCCACCTTTGATCTCCCACTTCAAAGTCGTTCACCAAGGGGCCGCCTCTCCTTCCGCCAGTTTTACAGCTCAGAATGGTGACACCTGAGACCCTACTCCGCCCCCTTCCTGGGCACCCAGGTTTTTTCTCCAACATAGGTGGCAGCGCTATTCTCCCTGGCTCTGCGCCTCTGTCTGGGTCCCCCCCTTCCCTGCCCCCCACCAAGACCCTCTCCGGGCAGGGGGAGCGCAACCACAGAGAAAGAGCCTTAATAAAGAGCTCGTGTCAAGTGACTGGTTGTGACCTCTGCCCTCCCCAGCCCGAGCCCGGGCTCCTGCCTTAACCCTTGGATGTCCACCCAGTGCATTAGGAGTGAACCTCCTTTTGCCCACTTCTGGGGTCCCCAGTCACTATCCCAAACCAAAGCCGAATCTTGGGGTGGGGAGACCGTGCAACCCCCTCCGGGCCCCTT
The DNA here is from genome assembly GCF_902686455.1 of Sciurus vulgaris. Taxonomy (NCBI): domain Eukaryota; kingdom Metazoa; phylum Chordata; class Mammalia; order Rodentia; family Sciuridae; genus Sciurus; species Sciurus vulgaris. The sequence goes on along the minus strand of NC_136461.1, from coordinate 117,569,179 downwards.
AGAGTCGTTCCAGCAGGGGGCGCCGTTGCCTCGCACAGATGCCTGACCACGGAACCCCAGGGCTGTACTGATCCTCCAGGGCTCCCCACCTCCTCTTGGAGTGCGAAACTATCCCACATGAATCAGTTCAGGGTCCATTGGAGGCCGAGTTCGGTTGCCCATTTCCTTCCTCAGCTCCAGCTCGAAAAGTGGGGTTTACTCTCTGGTGGGGTCGACGTATGTCAGGCGCGAAGGAGTTTAGTGCACTAAGTCAAGCTGGGGACCGGTACGGAACAGGCGAGACTTGACCCTACGGATTGTTCTGCAGGACGTGAGATTCGAGCTTCTGGCGACCCCTCCTCTCGCCCGAGATCGCCAATTCAAGTGCTCGCCTTTCATTTGCCTCTTCATCCACCTACTGGCGGAGGAGGCTATCTGAGCCCCCAGACAACTCACCCACCTGACTAGAAAAAGATTGGGCGGGTGTTTGGGGTGCGAAACAAGGATGGTAGAGGGGGCGAAGGGCCCCCCAGGTGGGGTGGGAGGGCGGAGCGGGGGGCGGGGCCACCTAATTCCTGGGCAGGGGCGGGCCTCACGCAGGGTATAAAAGCTGCCCGCGCGGGAGCCTAGGCCAGCTTTGGGGTTGCCCTCGGACGTGTCTTGGTTATTGAGTTTTACCATCCTTCGAAGGCGGCGGCGACGTCTATTTCGACTAAAAAAGACTCAGCGTCCTGTGCTCTACTCGAGGGGATCACCATCCACACCACCACCATGCCCAACTTCTCTGGCAACTGGAAGATCATCCGATCGGAAAACTTCGAGGATTTGCTCAAAGCCCTGGGTAAGGAGTTTTTGAGCGCCCGGGAGAGGCCCGGGGGACGCTGGGGTCCTCTGAGGTGGAGAGGTAAGGACGGGAAAGAAAAGGAGGCCGGAGTCAGGGCTTTGAGAGCCTTGGCGTCTGCATCCCAAGAAAAAAAGGGGCAAGCCCATCGCCTGGGTCCCGGGGCGCTGAGCCCGGACACCTAAATCCTGCTTTCTCCGGGGAGGCGCCCACCCGTGCCAGCTCCAGCGGTGACTCAGCCTGTGAATCAAGTAGAAACCAGAAACACGAGGTTGGTCTCGAGAGGCGGTTAGCTAGCCCGGCTCCTTGACCCATTCATTGACCAGCACTCCTGCCTCTCGAAAGTTTAGAAACTGCCGGCTTGGAGCATGGAGAATCCTGCATCCAGGAAGGGAGCCTGGGTCCTTACCCAGACGAGCCCCTTGGAGACATTCCAGCTTTTCCCCACTGCCCCGCCAGTAACCCAATCCTCGGGGCAGGTTCGCTACCCTCTGTGTGGGGCTCAGCCCACCAGGTGATCCACCGTCCCAGCGCTTCCCATCCCCCTCCTTCCCCCTTTTGCTCTCAACACCCCACCCCACCCCCATCTGTGAGACAAATATTTTCCTACAGCAAGCAGTCCAGAGTCCTAAAATCGCTCTGGATAATTATCACTTTCTTGGATTTCAACAAATGGCTTCGTGTGAAACCCCAATCTCCCATTTCTGAAAATCCGGTTCCCGCCTCCCTGGCTTGCCAGAGACCAACTGCAGCCCAGACGGTGTGGTGGTCAAAGGTGGGGAAAGCTGAAGCACCCAAAGGGATCTTCCAATTTTCCAGGTCATCTTCTGCATATCCTCTGGGTTGGGACTGGGCCACAGGGTCTGGGGAAGGGGAGAGAGTCAGAACTTGACTCCTCCTGGAGAGCTACATCTGGGAAGAGATGGAACTTAATTAAGGGCCCCAGAAAGTGGGAAGAGAGCCAGAAGCTCTGGAGCCTAAGGGTAAGAATGCCTTTCATTTCTGGACTGAATAGAGACCCTGGTTGGGCTGTGTTGGGGAAGAGGGCATTCTGTGAAGAGCTGGGGTCTGTGGGAGTCTAGACCTCAAGATTGCCATGAGGAGAGCAGGGATTTCTATCTCTTCTTGCTGTGGGTTCTTCCTGCTATCTAACTCTAACTGCAATATTCTTTTTTTCAGTGCTAGGAATTGAACCCAGGAAGGCTCTACCAGAGTTTCATCTCAGCCCATTTTGAATTAATTAATTTATATATATATGTATGTATATATATATATATATATATATATATATACATATATACTTTTTTTTTTTTTTTTTTTTTTTTTTTTAATTTTGAGGCAGGGTCTAAGTTGCCCAGACTGGCCTTGAACTTTCGATCTTCCTGCCTCAGCCTCCCAAATTGCTGGGAGGCATGTGCCACCTTGCCCAGCTTAACCACAATACCTCTTATATTCACATCAGTCTTCCTGTTCTACCCTTGATAAGATTAAAGACCAAAGCATAGAAGTTTTCCCTTTGGAAAACTTAAATGCCACTCCCTCCTGTCTGCTTTGGATTTTGGCCCCTCTCCCTAGTGGATGAGGTGGTGGCTGGGCACACTCCTAGACCCCACTGGGAGAGTAAGATTCAAAGCCCAATCCTGCTGTCTCTTCAATCTGTTTGTTCTCCCCACAGGGTCTCTTAAAGCCACGTGCCCTCTTCAGACCTTGTTAGGGGGCAGATTGAAAACAGACCCGTTAGATAAACACTGTCCTGAGTCAGCCAAGGTCGGCTGGGCCAGGCCCAGCTCCACAGGCACCAGGGGCTGGCTGAAGGGCTGCTTCCTCTGAACCCAGCCTTGCCTCTGCAGGCTTCTATGTCCCTTTTCCATTTACTGGTGAGGGATGCTCAGGTATTTGGGGGATATTTGTCCAGACTATCCAGTATGCTGGTCAAGGCCTGCATCGCCAATTTGGTTACTCTAGCAGTAAAGATGGATGTTAGATATCAGGGTGAACTTCCTAGGTAGCAACAGATAGCAAAGTGACTTCTTTGTCTAAGAAGATGGGATGGAGTGTGTCTGCTCTACAAAGTCAATTGGACCTGGAAATGTACCAAAAGTGTGGCTCTGGGGATCCTGAGGCACTTCCTTCCTCTCCCTCTGTTTGGAATAGGATGAGTCTGCTTTGATGCTGGTAGAAAGCGAAGTTGCTTCTCTAGGAGCCCAGATCTGGAGGAGGGCCAGGGAGTTGGCCCTCTTGTTCCCTATTGCATTCTTAAAGGGTTCTTCTCCACCTGGTCAGGTGCAGTGGGATGTAGGGCTTAGACCTGGGCCTGCTGTGTCCAGAGGTGCTCCTGGCCTGCTTTTCTTCTTGTTGAAGGGGTGCTCTCTCCTGTCTCCCCACCCCTTTTCATAACTGGGGAGCACAGAGAAAAGGTCCAACCTGGGAAAGGATATGGGGGCACAAAGATACTCTGAATCTATAGGGGTTGAGGAAGAAGCCCTGATCCCAAGGGGGCATGGGGGATCCTGGGGCAGGGGACACAGCAGGATAGAGGTCCCTTTTTTCTTTACTCAGGCAAGCTTTCCTGAGGGCCAAGGGGCATAGGGACCTTCCAGGAGGGCCAATGAACAGAGAGGGAGTCTAATGCAGGGAACGTTGAGCCCAAGATCTGGCTTTTTTTGGACGGAGACTTTTTTTTTATTAGAAAAAAATAATACATAACAGTAACGATAGTTATCACTTCCTGAAAAAGATTTTTTTTTTTTTTTTTTGGTGGTACTCGGGATTGAACCCAGGGGCACTCTACCATCTACTACTGAGCTACATCCCCAGTCCTTTTTATTTTTGAGAGACAGGGTCCAGCTGATTTACCCAGGATGGCTGTGAACTTGCAATCCTCCTGCCTCATCCTCCTGAGTAACTGGAATTGCAGGCATACGCCACTGCACCTGTCTTCATTTCCTGAAAACTTAAAGTGTGCCTGACACTATTTAAACTAGATCCTATACATGCTTTTTTTTTTTTTTCTTTTTTGGTACCAGGGATTGAACCCAGAGGTGTTTAACCACTGAGCCACATCTCCACCCTTTTTGTGTTTTATTTTGAAGCAGGGTCTCACTGAGTTGCTGAGGCTGGCTCTGAACTTGTGATCCTCCTGCCTCAGTCTCCTGAACTGCTGGAATTATAGGCATGCTCCACTGCACCTGGCTAAACATGTATCATTCTACTTGATAAATTTGATGAAGGATTGTTTCCAATTTACAGTTAAAGAATCTAAAGTTCAGAAAGGTTAAGCCAAGGATCACCCAGCCTAAAAGGGGACTGAGTCAGGAGAAAATCACAGCCTAATGAATCTTACTCCAGAGGCTCTGGCTTCTCAAGCTGCTAGCAGGCCATTCTATATAGAGAGATAGCTCCTCCATCTCTTCCTGTGCTGAGAATCCCTGCTCCTCATTTTTTGTGGGGAGGAAGGGCAGAGATTGGGCAAAAAAAGACCTACCTAGCTCCAGCTAGGGTGGGTAGTTAGGGCAGCAAGGGAAGTGGCCCCTACTTCCGGGGTCTGCCCTGCACTTGGACATGGTAGGGAAAGGGGCAGGGGATACCCAGTGACTCTGAGGAGCCCACCCCAACAGAAGGTGTTACACCAAGGTGAATGAAAGGCCAGAGTGAGGTAAACAGAGGCTGTAGCAGGATGCTTGCTGGGTGGGAGCATAGAGTAAGCTGTCCCTGAAGATTCTGGGGTGAAGAGCTGGAAAGTCCCATTTAGTCCTGCATACTCAGCAAGGTGTGGTCACAGATAGGAGCAGGACTGGGGCAGGGCACTACCTCTCTGCCCCTCCTCCCTAAACCTATCCTCTTTCACCACCAGCATCTCCTGTAAGTTACCTCCCCCACAGTAAGTCACAGGTCTCTGTTCCAGCCATCTCAGAGGGTGACAGTTGCTCCCTTCCCTCACCCTGCAGGGGTGAACGTGATGCTGAGGAAGATCGCAGTGGCCGCAGCATCCAAACCGGCAGTGGAGATCAAACAGGAAGGAGACACTTTCTACATCAAAACCTCGACCACTGTGCGCACCACGGAGATCAACTTCAAGATCGGGGAGGAGTTTGAGGAGCAGACTGTGGATGGGAGACCCTGTAAGGTGAGTGCCAGGAAGGGCACCTCCAGGTCATGGCATTTCGCCCTGCTTCTCAACATGGCACTGCTTAAGATTTCCCAGACTCTTCTCTCTGTTCCCCATGGAGAACTTCTAAGAAATAGTGGGGGCAGGAAGGGAGTCTGTCTCTTATTCCTCTCACTGCATGGCGCCTGCCACAGGTCCAACTCACTTGCTCACCTATTCCTTGCAGAGCCTGGTAAAATGGGAGAGTGAGAACAAAATGGTCTGTGAGCAGAGACTTCTCAAGGGAGAGGGCCCCAAGACCTCCTGGACCAGAGAACTGACCAATGATGGAGAGCTGATCCTGGTAAGTCCCACCTCCTCCCAACTAATAGAAACCCCAATGTCACCTTTAGAGACTCTTTGGGAAGCCCTAGGAAGAAAGTTCAAGGATAACCATGGTTGGTTGCCCTGCCCTCCAAATGGGGCTTCTTGGATGGGACTAAGCTGCCTCTATCTCACACAGTGTACATTAGAAATGGTGGTTCTTGCCCAGTGTGGCGATGCACACCTGTAACCCTAGCGGCTCCAGAGAGGCTGAGAGGCAAGAGGATTGTAGGTTCAAAGCCAGCCTCAGCAATTCAGCAAGCAACTCAGTGAGACCCTGTCTCTAAATAAAATGTAAAAAAAGGGCTGGGGATGTGGCTCCGCGGTTAAGCACCCCTGGGTTCAACCTCTGGTACCAAAAAAAGAAAGAAATGGTGTTCCTTTTGTGCAGAACAAAAGAGTCCCCAGACTAACGACTATTTCTGTTCTTTCAGACCATGACAGCAGATGATGTGGTATGCACCAGGGTCTACATCCGAGAGTGAGTGGTCGTGGGTCCGAGAGTCACCCAGATCCACCATCCCCCACGCTGCCCCCTGCTTCACGGCCCATGGGCCACCACCTTCCCTCCATGCTCTACTAGGCTAGCTTTCCCCTTACCCTGGTCACTTCTGAGGGTGGCTGGGATGCCTCTTGCAGGGTCTTGCTTTTTTTGACCCCTTGACTCCTCCCCTATGCCAACAGAGGGATGGATTGCAAGAGTCCCAGTCACCTCTTCCGGCCTCACTGCCCCTTCCCCAGATCTGCAGTCCTAGTCCCAAACCAGTCCCCAGCAGTTTCTTTTCCCATGAGGGGACCTGAGGGTCTGAGTGAGAAAGATGGACTCTCTGGTTTCCACTCCTTCCTGTAGCCAATGTGCTTTAGAATATTTATTTGTTAATTTTATTAAAAAGTTAAAAAAAAAAAAAAATCTGTCTCTGGCTCATCCGGCAGGGATGGATAAGTCTCCCAGAACTCCTTTTTTGAAATGTGAATGGACTCATGTTTCAGTAGCTCAGGTTCGGGTTAGACAGTGGGAGGGACAGGACAGTCCTCTCATTCCCATGAGCTGAGTCTACCTTGTCACCTACACTTCCTCTCCTCCAGCCACCTTGGTCTCAAATGCAGGCATCCTAGGGCCCACGCCTCCTCCTGATCCCCCAACAGGAGCATGAGGCTCTGAAGAGCCCCCGCTTCTCATGTTTTCCATGGTGGTGACACAGTTCCTCTTCCAGTTGTCCCTTCTCTCCTCCAGTCTCAAGCCATGGGCCTGGCTTTGGTCTCCCACATGGTTCCAGATAAGCTCATCCACACCCACAAGCTGGCCCTGCTCCTGCTAGGTCTCTCGGCAAGAGGTTGTCGCCCTACCACTCAGCTGCCTCCTCCTCCTCCTCTTTCTCCTCCTCCTCCTCCTCCTTCTCCTTTTCTTCTTCTTAATATATTTTTAGCTGTAGGTGGACATAATACCTTTATTTTATTTTTATGTGGTGCTGAAGATCGAACCCAGTGCTTCATGCATTCTAGGAGAGCGCTCTACCACTGAGCCATTCCCCAGCCCCTCAACCCTCTTCTGAGACAAGTGCATCTCTACCACTGTGCTTCCCTGCCTCAAAATCTCCCGCATGTAAACCAGGTGCGGTGGCACACACTTGTAATCCCAGCTACGAGGGAGGATGAAGCAGGAGGATCACCAATTTAAGGCTAGCCTGGACAACTTAGCCAGACCCTGTCTCCAAATATCACTCAGTGATAGAGTGCCCTTGGGTTCGACACTCCAGTACTGAAAAAAAAAAAAAAAAAAAAAAAAAAAAAAAAAAACAAATTAAACAAATAAAAATTTTAAAAAGGCAGTTTAGCTGGGCATGGTGGCATAAACTTTGTAGTCCCAGCTACTCTGGTTTTTTGTTTTTGTTTTTGTTTTTGTGCCAGGGATTAAACCCAGAACCATCTAACCACTGAACCACATTCTCCAGCCCATTTTTATTTAGAGACAGGGTCTCACCAAGTTGCTTAGAGCCTCACTAAGTTGCTGAGGCTGACTTTGAACCTGCAATCCGCCTGCCTCAGCTTTCTGAGCTGCTGGGATTACAGGTGTATACCACTATGCCCAGCTCCAACTACTCTGGAGGCTGAGACAGGAGGTTAACTTGAGTCCAGGAGTTTGGGGATAGCCTAGGCAATATAGCAAGACCTGTCTTTAAAAAGAAAAAAAAAAAAAAGACCAGGCATGGGGTTGTATGCCTGTCATCCTAGCAACTCGGGAGGCTGAGGTCAGCCTCGGCAATTTAGTGAGAACCTGTTCCAAAATAAAAAGGGCTGGGGATGTGGCTCAGTGGTTAAGTGGTTAAGCACCCTTGGGTTCAATTCCAAACAAACAATAAGGGGTTGTAGTTTAGCTCCATGTTAGAGCACATGACCCTGGGTTCCTTCCCCAGCACCCCCAAGTAAATAATAATGACATAACATCAATAAGAAAAATCCACCTCTTTACATACAGAATAAAGTCCAGTCTGGTGTTAGAGGCCTTCAAGATGTGGCTTCCGCTTCTTCCTGCCTTCATTCCTTTGAGAAAGTTCTCTGCCCTCTCCACCCATTGGCATTCAGTGCTTCTCCAAAGCTTAGCTCCCTGCATAGCCCTGAGCGGCCTCTCCCTCAGCCAGTGCTGACAGTCAGTGGTCACGCTTCATGGCCTCTGTGTCAGTGAATGAGTCTCCTCTCCTGCAACACCAGGGTGCCCTGGGGCTAGGGCCTTGTGCTTCTGCCCTTGAAAGGTCACACTGCAGAGGGTAGAGGACCAGGGCCAGAGAGTGGGGACCCAGCGCCCAGAGCTCTTGGGGAGGTGAATCCCTTCTTATTATTGGGACTCAGGGACATGTGGGGCTCTTTCATTTGTCCATCCAGTTGTTTGTTTCCCAAAAGCCTACTAGAAGCCAGGCACCCTGCTAGGTCCTGGAAACACAAAATTGAACAAAATGCAGGCTCTCTGGTCTCGGGGGTTGGGGGGAGGTTAGAGAAAAACATAGGCCTTTAGAAGGGAAAGATGAAAGATCCGATAGTAAGTGCACAGATGCATACATGATTGAACATGTGGCCAGTGTTTTGAGGAAAAAGGGGTGGTGGTGGGGAGAGAGGATAACAGAGCAGACTGGGGGTGAGCAGTGATGCCAGCAGAGGAGGTGTTTGAAGGATTCAGGGAATAAAGAGCAGAGGGAGCCACAGGGTACAGGCCCAGAGGCAGAAAAACACTGGGTTCCAACCAATGAACTTTTTTTTGCTGGGGTACCAGGGATTGAACCCAGGGGCACTGAACCACTGAGCCACATCCCCAGCCCTATTTTGTATTTTATTTAGAGACAGGGTCTCACTGAGTTGCTTAGGGCCTCGCTAAATTGCTGAGGCTGTCTCTGAAATAGCAATCATCCTGCCTCAGACCCCCGAGCTCTGGGCTTACAGGTGTGCACCACCACACCCAGCAAATGTTTCTTATTTTATCCCAAGTGTAATGAGAAGCCATCAAAAGATTTTTTAAAAGCAGAGGATGCAAGGTACCATAACGTGTGCCTCTAATTCCAGTCACTGGGTAGGCTGAGGCAGGAGGATCACAAATTGAACCCAGCCTCAGCAAGACCCTGTCTCGGGAAAAAAAAGAAAGCACGGGGATGGTGCCCACCTGAAATCCCAGCGGTTTGGGAGGCTGAGGCAGGAGGATGCAAGTTCAAAGTCAGCCTCAGCAACTTAATGAGGCCTGAGAAACTCAGTGAGACTCTGTCTCTAAATAAAATACAAAATAGGGCTGGGGATGTGGCTCGGTGATCCAGTCCTTGAGTTCAATCCCTGATACCAAAGGGAAAAAAAAAAAAAAAAAAAGAGGGGAGGTGAGGTGTACAGCTGAGGGGTAGAGGGCCCCTGGGTTCAATCCCCAGTGCCCCACTAAATGGCCTTGGGGCTTCTGGTTTGGCTCGCTGAGAGCTCAGCGTCTTTTGCATGCCAGTTTTTGTGTTTGAATCTAGAACTCAACTCCTCAGCCTGAGCCCTCCCTCCCCTCCTTTCTGCGTATCATTTCCTTCCACCTTACCTATCCCTGACTCCCCATCTGGCTCACCTGGACCCCATGGACCCCAGCCTGCCCCTCCCACCTTAACATGCCCCCACCCCAATTCCCTGCGGCCCCAGGTCAAAGGGTCAGTAACTCTGTCATTTGTCCAAAGCATCAGCTCTTATTTCTCTGCTTACTTTGTCTGTTTCTGGAACATAGTTGTTAAGAAAGGCAGAGAGAAGAGGTCTCTTTTTTCCCCAGGCAGTTCCTGCCTTTACCTGGGCTCTGCTTCTCTGGTGTTTTCCTGCAGCCAGCCTGGGATGACAGGGAAGTTTCAAGCCTGGGAGATTGGATCAGGGAGGGGCCACCTTGCCCTTCTGGCCCAGCCTGGCTCAACGGTGAGAAAGTCCCTCCAGCTTCCCCACCCACCTGGAAGGCCCTCTTGGGTTCCTCTTCCGTTACCTAAGTCTTCCTTACTCTGCACAGCATCTGGGAGAAAATTCCAGAACCCCATCAACCACCTGCACCCCACAAAACTGCAAGATCTCTGCATGAAGAACATTTTCCCCTTCTCCTTCTCCTTCATTCTCCTTTTTTTTTTTTTTTTTTTTGGCACTGGGAATTGAATCCAGGGGAACTTAACCACTGAGCCACATCCCCAGTCCTTTTATTAATATTTTATTTAGAGACAGGATTTTGCTAAGTTGCTGAGGCTGGCTTGGAACTCGTGCCTCCTGCCTCAGCCTCCCAAGCCACTGGGATAGCAGGCATGTGCCACCATGCCCGGCCCCCTTCTATTCTTTGACGTCTAAAGTTCCCAGAGCCCAATCATAGGAGATGCTGAAAAATCCTGGGCCTGACCACTGGCCCTATTCTTATAAGGTCTGCAGCTTGGGAAGCCCAGAAGTGGAGGCAGAGACAAGGAAAGGCCTCCTGTGGAGAGGCAGACTTTCCCCCAGGGCGGGGAGGCTGACCCGGCTTGACCTGTACAGCAGGAATACTGTTAGGCTGAAGGAGTCTACACTAATATCTTGGGGAAACTGAGGCAGAGACAAACCCTCCCACCACCTCAAGAGACAGGAGCTGGGGGAAAGATCCATTGATGTCAAAACCAAGAGATTCCTGACATAGCTGAGACAAGAGAGGACCAAGGCCTGGGGGAGCACAGCACTCCATGGGTCCCTGAGATCCCTAGCACCAGAGAGCAACTCCATGCCTATATGTGGCCCAGAGAGCTATCTTAGGAGCCTGCAAGTGAGGGAAGGGGAGTCAGAGATAGGGAGGTCCTCTAGAGACAGGGAGAATGAGAAACACAGAGAGACAGACAGACGGACACACACACAGAATGAGAGACAGAATGAGAAAAATTGAGATTGCTAGGTATGGTGGCACATACCAGCAATCCCAGCAACTTGGTAGGCTGAGGCAGGAGGATCTCAAGATTGAGGCCAGCCTCAGTAACTTAGGCCCTGTCTCAAAATCAACAGGGCTGGGATGCAGCTCAATGGTTAAGCACCCCTGGGTTTAATCCCCAGAACAGAGAGAGAGAGAGAGAGAGAGAGAGAGAGAGAGAGAGAGAGAATATTAAAAAACAAGAGAGAACCTGGGCAGGGAGCAGGGAGAGGGGAAGGGACAGGGAGGGTGACACAAGAGACAAGAGACCCCCTGAGAGATCCAGGCCCCTGAGGACTGATATGCTTAAGAGGAGGGGGAGAGAGGGAAGAAAAGGCCCTAGAGGTGGGAGTTAGAGCAGAGGGGGGCGTGCCTGCCAGGCCCTCTGACCCCAGGTCCCTTACAAAGAGCTGCCTAAGCACTGTAGGCCGCACAAGATGGATGGGACCAGGATGCCAGGCCCTTTGTGGCGGGGGATGAAAGGGAGCTGGCTTTGGAGAGTCCTCCAGAGTCCCCTACCCCTAGTTGGCTCCCCCTGCCCCTCCCCACGGTGACCTCGGGAACCCTCTGTTGGTGAGAGGAGGGGGAGGGGGAGGGGTCTGGAGGAGCTGAGTCCAACCAGGTATTTCTCCTGGCTGGGCCACTCTACCTGAGTGAGACCAGGGCCTGGTGGAGGGGCACTGGGAGACCTGGGGTGGGGGATCCTCCAAGTGAATATAGAGCCAGTCAGTCAGTCATGGGCAAAAAAGGGGCCCACGCAAGGCTGAAGGAGGCCTCGGCAGAGGGGGTTGAGAATGTTCTAGTAACTGATGGGGTCCCCTGCCAGGTCTTCCCATCTTCCCTTTGGGCTTGACACTGTCCTCCTGACCCTGTGGCTTCCTCTTGCCCTGTCCCCCTTGGCTATGCCAGTTGAGAAACCAGTTCTGTTCCTGCCCTGGATAAGGATCTCTGGGCTGGGCTCTTCCCAGGCAGCGGCAGAAACCTGGCCAGGGCGGGCACTCCACCCCCAGCCCAAGCAGCCAAGGTCCCCCACCACCTGCCAGTCCCTCACTGTCCAGTGCCATTTTCCTGGACTCTACTGTCTAGTCTTGCTTCAGGGTAAGGCCTGTGGTTCTTTCTAGAAGGGTGTACCCAAGGAGTCCCCTTCCCCTCTGCTCTAGCTCTATCTCCTTGGAAGTGCTTCCTATGTCTACCTTCCTCCTCCTTGAACCCACCCCGTTCCCCCTCAAAGGAAAGTCCTCCTCAGAATAGCCTCCTATAGTGTCCCTCCCTTGGGTGTCCCGGAAGCTCTCTCCTACCCTGACTCCGTCTCCCATCAGCCTTGGCCGGAGTCACCTCTGCCCCTCACCCCTGCTCCCACCGCTCTCATCAAAGGCTCCAATCGCTGGGCCTTGCCCAGTCCCTGGCACCAAAGGGGGTCGGGTGAGGTAAGGTTGACCCCACTTAACCCCAGATGTGTGATCATTCATTTCTGGTGACATTCTTGCTCTTTCTCATCCATTGGAGTGTCAGCCCCATACTCTTTCAAGGGAAGGGACTTTAAAAGGTCATCTCCCCCATCGAATGCCTGCCTGACCTCTGTCCTTGCCCTGCACCTTGAAACTTCAGGCTGCTGCTCCTTGTTCTGTTTCAGCCCTGCCACGGGGTCAGTCAACCTCTCCCAACTTCCCCCAGGGATCTGGCGACTCACAGGGAGACAGGGGAGACCTGACAGCAGAACGGAGGGCAGTTCCAGGAGTGACCTTCTGGAAGAGTCTGAACCCAGTTCCCACCCCGCCTCTTGAGGTGAGTGGGTGTGTCAGGCCAGGCTGAGACTCACACTGGTGACTCAATCTAGATGCAACCCAACAGCTACACAGTCCCAGTCCCAGCAGTGAGCCCTCCCTCCCTGCCACTAGGATGGAATCTTAGGGGAGGAAGGGTCAGCCCCTACTTTGTGTGGACCAGAAAGAGCCATGGGTAGCTTGGGGCGGAGGTCACCCAAGTGTCAGGGAAAGCCTTGGTCACATAGGAGGGACTGTACCAACAGGTGTAGGATAGACCCCTCCACATCCTCTTTCTGTCCAGCAAGGGGAGAGTTCTTGAGGAGGGGGTGTAGAAAGAAATATCAGTCTTTCCCACAGTCTGATTCTCAGCTCTCAGCCAAACTGGGCAAGCCCCTGGCTCTGTGAGGCCTGGGCCCTTCAGGCTCAGACAGGTGAGAGACTGAAGTTTCAGGAGGATCCTAGACCCAGTCTGTAGCTCTTGGGGAGCAAGTGCCACCCCTCCCTAGTTCAGTTTGGGGCAGAAAGGACCCAGGAGATTCATCAGAGGTCCAACTCAGCTCCCCAAACCATATCATCCCACCTGGGAACATGCCTGATTATATAAGAAGCCCCAAAAGCTTGGCAAGGTGGCTCAGTGACTCTGGAGGCCGAGGCAGGAGGATTATAAGTTTGAGGCCAGCCTCAATAACTTAGAGAGACTATGTCTTAAAATAAATAATAAAAAGAGCTGGAGATACAGTTCAGTGGTAGAGCACCCCTGGTTTCAATCCTCAGTACCAAAAAAAGGGGGAGCCCCAAGAGAAGCCAGGCTGCCCCATATTGGGTCACACATGGACACAGATATCATTACAGTTTGCAAGGTTCTGATGTCCACTTGGGGTACCCAGTCCATGGCAGTTTGGATGCATTTATTCCCCTTTACAAACCTTTACTGAAGCCGGGTGCAGTGGGGCAGGCCTGTAATCCCAGTGACTCCGGAGGCTAAGGCAGGAGGATCAAGAATTCAAAGCCAGCCTCAGCAATTTAGTGAGACTTTCTTTTTTGGGAAGCAGGGAGAGTACTGAGAAATGAACTCAGGAACTGAGCCATATTTTGTATTGGACCCCAGCCCTATTTTGTATTTTATTTAGAGACAGGGTCTCACTGAGTTGCTTAGCCCCTCACCATTGCTGAGGCTGACTTTGAACTCAAGCTCCTCCTGCCTCAGCCTCCCGAGCTGCTGGGTTTACAAGTTTGCGACACTGCACCTGGCTGAGACCCTATTTAAATAAAATATAAAAAGGGGCTGGGGATATTGCTCTGTGGTTAAGCACCTTGGGTTCAATCTCTGGTACCAAAAACAAAAACGAAAACAAAACAGAGCCAAACAAAAACTTTACCAAGCCCCAACTGGGAGTCAGGCTCCATAGTGAGCAAGACCAATGACTGACTCAGCCTCCTCCAGCCTCCCCAGGGTACTGTACTGAGGAAATGTTTTCTGAGCAACTACTAAGCTCGAAGCAAGTGAGGTCTCGCTCCTTCCCCTTGGTTGCTGAGCCAGGGAGGACCCTCCAGGGCAAGCCCCACAGGACCAGGGACTCCCCCATAGCCCTCTCTTGCCACCACCAGGCTTTGCCATGCACAGAGGTCAGGCAAACGACATCTAATGTTTGCCTGACCTCTGGGCCAGCCCTTTCCTCACAGCTAGGAATGGAGGCTAAATCTTTCAGTGAAATTTTCCTGCAATTGCCCTGTCACCAAACCCCCTAACTCAGAAATCAGCCAACCGTCTGTAGAAACACAGTGGCAAAAATATGAGGTCACGTCCAACACCCTGTCAAGGCCCAGGACTTGCCAAAGAGGGAGTTCGCCTCCACAGGCCTGTTTGGCTCACTCCTTCCCAAAATTTGCTTCTATTCCTCTGTGAAGTCCTTCCTAAAGGCTAACTTGCGTGCCTCCTGCTGTGATTTCAGCTCCTCATGGGGATAAAACCCAGAGGACAGGCTCTTTTCCTCCAGGGGCTCAGGGACTTGGAAGTGTGAGGGGTAATGCTGCCATTTAGGTACAAAAAATTTTCTACCTCTTTCACTGTCTTCTCTTCCCTCATTCTTTCCCTTTCCTTACTCTCTCCGTAGTCCCCGACTCAACTCACAATTCCTGGCTGGAAGCCAGCATTGTTCCTGTCTGGCTCTCCGTTCACACCCTCCTTTCCTCCCTGCCCCCTCCAGCCAGCCCATGGGGCACCAGCCTGCCCAGTCCCTGGCATGCAGCAGCCACCGCTGGGGGCAGGGCAGGATATGGGACCTTTCTTGCTCTATCCTCTGATTAGCATCCTTCTGCCCTTCTAGTCCCCAGTGATGGCCCCACCATGGCCTAGAAGGCTGAGGAGCTTGGGTTACTCAGGGCCCCCAGTTATTTTTAATGCTATCGCTCAGGAGATAAATATACCTCCCTTTCCCGCCAGCTGCCCTGGATAGACCAAAGCCCCTCCAGATTCCCTCCTTCTCCTGCCATTCACTGAGTCTCCTCAGACTGACCCACCCTTCATGCATTCTCCTCATATTCTCTCCTAGTCAGTCCCCCTGAGCCCGAACGTCCCAGCAGGAAGACAGCTAGACCCCAGTCCCATAAATAGGATGAGAGGAAGAGCCTCTGTGTTTTTGCGCCATCTTGTGGCGCCTTGAGGCATTACACCTAGCAGAGGTGCTGGAAGGGGCTTGCTTGGCTCTCTCATGCTCCACAGCTGGACAGGACTTCAGAGTGCCCTTGGAAGGAGATGTGGACAACACTCACTCCTGCAGCCTGGTCTACTTCCTGGGCCCCAGCCTCAGCCCTGAGGCCCCTCTCCTGCTTGCCTTGCGGAGTGGCTGGTGGTCAAGCTCGCAGCCTCTTCCTCCTCATTATCCCCACTCCTTTCTGTTACGTCTCACAAAGCAGGCCAATCCTTCCTTAAATTAACTCCAGTTCTCTTGCTTTGGCTTATAGAACCCTCTGGACAGCTGTCCAGAGACGATAAAGGAGGACTGTGGGCTGGGCATAGTGACTCAAACCTGAAATCCCAGGTCTTGGGAGGCTGAGGCAGGAGGATTGCAAGTTTGAGGCCAGTCTGGGTAATTAATTTAGCAAAACCCTGTCTCAAAATAACAAAATAAAAAGGGCTGGAGATGTAGCTCATGGGTTCAATCTCCAATGCCTCAAAAGGAAGGAAGGAGGGAGGGAGGGAAGACCCTGGGCTTATTGCTCTTTTCTAGAGCCCTTGGGTTTTTCTAGAGTCCCAAGGTCCTCTAGAACACATTCCAAAGCAATCTCCCAAGAAAGATCTGGTCTGGACCTGAGTTCTTCCAATAACGGGATCCTCATCCCTCTCACCAATACAGAAACAAGTATTGTGCCAGGTTCCTTGTCTGGGCTGAAACCTGTCTTGTAGCTCTGACCTCTCAGGGCTAGTTCAGCCTTCTGGACACATGAAAAAAGTCTGAGCCTTTTAACCTAAGAGTCATTCAAATGCTTAAGATGACCACACCCTATATAGTTATTTATTTTGAAATTTAATGTCCTCTATCATGATTATATTACAACTGGGTATGATGGCATCCACCTGTAATCCCAGCGATTTAGGAGGCTGAGGCAGGAGAATCACAAGTTTGAAACCAGCCTCACAATTTTGTGAGGCCCCAAGCAACTTAGCAAGAACTTGTTTCTATTTCCTGGAATACTTTGAGAAGTATTGGAATGAGTTCTTCTTTGAAGGTCTTGTAAAACTTGACTAAGAATCCATCTGGTCCTGGGCTTTTCTTGGTTTGTAGGCTTTTGATGGCTTCTTCTATTTCATTGCTTGATATTGATCTGTTTAAATTGTGTATGTTCTCCTGCTTCAGTTTGGGAGGATCATATGTCTCTAGAAACTTGTTGATGTAAGACCCTGTTTAAATATAAAGAATAACAAAAGCTCTGGGGGTATAGCTTAGTGGTAGAGTGAACCTAGGTTCAATCCCCAGTACCAAAGAACCCAATCAATAAATGGGCTAAGGAACTGGGCAGACACTTCACAGAAGATATATAGGTGATCAACAAATATTTTGAAAAAGCGCTCATCATCTCTAGTAATTACAGAAATGCAAATTAAAGCCACCCTAAGATTTCATCTAACTCCAATTAGAATGGCTATTATCAAGAACACAAGCAATAAGTGTTGGTGTGGATGTGGGGAAAAAGGCACACTCATACATTGCTGGTGGGGTTGCAAATTGGTGCAGCCACTCTGGAAAGCGGTATGGAGCTTCCTCAGAAAGCTTGGAATGGAACCACCATTTGACTCAGCTGTCCCATTCCTCAGTTTATACCCAAAGGACTTAAAATCAGCATACTACAGTGATGCAGCCACATCAATGTTCATAGCTGCTCAATTCACGATAGCTAGATTGTGGAACCAACGTAGATGCCCGTCAATTGATGAATGGATAAAGAAACTGTGATATATATGGAATATTACTCAGCCATAAAGAAGAATAAAATTATGGCATTTGCTGGATGAAGTTGGAAAATGTGCTAAGTGAAACAGGCCAAGCCCCAAAAACCGAAGGCCAAATGTTTTCTCTGATAAGTGGATGACGATATATAATGAGGGGGATGGGGGAAGAGAAGAATGAAGGCACTTTGGATGATGTAGAGGAAAATGGGGTAGGAGGGGGCAGAGGATGGAAAGATAGTAGAATGAAACAGTATTACCCTATGTATATGCATGATTACATGAATGGTGTGAATCTACATTATGTACAACAATAGAAATGAAAAGTTGTATCCCATTTGTGTACAATGAATCAAAATGCAGTCTGTAAAAAAAAAAATAAAAAATGTAAAAAAAAAAGGGCTGGGAATGTGGCTCAGTGGTTAAACGTCCCTGGGTTCAATCCCTGATACCAAAAAAAAAAAAAAAAAAGAAAAAAGAAAATGAAAAAAATTCTTTTACTACATATGTAAGTATCTCTAAATAACATGATTTTGTTTTTCAGGCTTTGAGATTTTATATAAATGCTATCTATTATGTATATTTGATTGCAGCTTGATTTTCTGACTCAATGTTCATGAGAGTCAATGTCTTGATGTATTTATGGATTGTTATATTGAATGAATATGCCTCACAATCTTGAAAAAAATTAAAATCTCATAGCATTAAGATGATAGGAGCAATGTATACTCTTTCTACATTGCTTATGGAAGAATTAACTAGTGTAACCTCTCCTCTTTTTCCTCCTCCTCCTCCTTTTCCTCCTCCTCCTCCTCCTCCTCCTCCTCCTCCTCCTCCTCCTCCTCCTCCTTCTATTTATGGTGCTGTGGATTGAATCCAGAAATGTTCTACCACTGAGCCACATCCCCAGACCTTATTATTTTTGAGACAGGGTCTTGCTGAGTGGCTTAGAGCCTTGCCTAGTTGCTGAGGCTGGCTTTGAATTTTCGATCCTCCTGCCTCGGGCTGCTGAGTCACTGGTATCACAGGGGCATGCCACCATGTTCAGCTTTATTTTTTATTTTGAGACGGAGTCTCCCAAAATGGCTGAGGCTTGTGACTCTCCTGTCTCAGCCTCCCCAGTCTCTGGAATTTCAGATGTGACACCACTCCAGCTCTAAGCTTTTTTTTAGGTAATAGCGGCCTCTGGTGGCCATGCACTATGGTCAACCTCTGCAGAGTGGAAAGGTGCGGGACCAGGAATTGGGGAGCAGAGTGCTTCTCTCCAAGTTGCCTGTCAAAGCCACAGGCTCAGGAAGTTAGGGTTAGAAGGGAACAACTCTGGTCCGGTACACCCACCTTCTCTTCCTGTAACCTTGTCCATGCCCATCTTGCCGACGGTCGCCCTTTATCCATTCTAATCTTATATTTTATTTATTTTTTTGGTACTAGGGATTGAACCCAGAGGGGCGCTTAACCACTGAGCCACACCCCTAGCCATTTTTTATATTTTATTTAGAGACAGGGTCTCACTGAGTTGCTTAGGGCCTCACTAAGTTGATGAGGCTGGCTTTGAACTTGTGATCCTCCTGCCTCAGCCTCCTGAGCTGCTGGGATTACAGGCAGGCACAACCACGCCTGGCTCCTCTCATTTTTATCCATTCTAACTGTGCATCGTCCTTGGAACTCCAAGTCCAGGCTAAGCCCCAGCCCTGCACATCTGGCAGGGCTGCACATCTTCCCCAAGCCACTATCACTTCTGTCTCAGGGCTAAGGCACAAACATGGCAGCCACATCTGGAACTATATATCCTAAACATTCCCACATTCCTTCCCTCCTTTCCTCTCCTGGATTCACCAGTGTACTGTCCCTAAAGAAAAGGGGTCAGTAAAAGACTATATCCCTAAATGCCCCTTTTCTGGTACCAGAAACCTAGCCAAGTTAAGGAAGCAATGACTACAAGCCTCGACTGGAAAGTCCAGATATGTACTGGGTACTTTTTAAAAATTTATTTATTTTTGTACCAGGGATTGAACCCAGGGGCACTTAACCACTGAGCCACATCCGCAGCCCTTTTTATGTTGTATTTAGAGACAGGGTCTCGCTGAGTTGCTTAGGGCCTCTCTAAGTTGCTAAGGCTGGCTTTGAACCTGTGATCCTCCTGCCTCAACCTCCTGAGCCACTGTGCAGGGCCCACAATAATCTTTCTTTCTTTTTTAGGGGGTGGGTGGAGGGTGGCAGGGATTGAACTCAGGAACATTCGACCACTGAGCCACATCCCCTGCCCTATTTTGTATTTTATTTAGAGACAGGGTCTCACTGAGTTGCTTAGGGCCTCACTAAGTTACTGAGGCTAGCTTTGAACTCACAATCCTGCCTCAGCCTCCCGAGCTGCTGAGATCACAGGTGTGCACCACCACGCGATGATCTTTCTAAGATGCCATTCTGACCAGGTTATCCTTTGATCAGGCTCAAACTCTTCCTTGGCTCCTTACTCAAGAACAGAGGTCCACAATCTTCCCTTCACCACAGCTGAGCCTCCTTTGTTGCTCCTCTACTTGGACAATATTTTATGGTGCCCATGTTGTCCTGCAACATACCCGTGGACTCCTTAGGGATGGGGCTCCATATTAGTCATCTTTGATTACTTTTTAACATCAACTGGGTGCCTACTCTGCACCTGGCATCCAATAGGTGCCCAATAAATATTATATAAGGAATAAGTTCAGAGGCGTGAGTTGATGAATCCAAGATCCCACAGTGAGACAGGTCTCTTGGTTTGATGCTTCTCTCACCCACTATGGCGTTCTTCAGCCTCTACCCCGAGAATGGAGAAGGGGAATCCATTCTTCCTGCTGTAGACAAGAAGGAAAGGAGTAGGCAGGAAGGCTAGTCCCCCATTCTTCCAGCTGGGAAAGGAGGAAATGGAGACAGAAGGACATTCCTGCCTTCTGTCCTGGCATCAGCGCCTGCCTGTATGGCTGGACAGAAGTAGAGTGAGGAAGGCAGTGTCCAGCAGGGCTCAGCCTCTCCGGTGGGATCAGAAGAGGGCTCGCCTGCTCCCATGTCCCCGGATTACTTGGTAGAGAGCCTCTGGAAGTTGGGGCTCTCCCTAGCATGGATCTCCACCCCATTCCTTTACCTCTACCCATGTCTTTTCTTCTTATCAAAAGACAGTGACTGGTGGGCGAGGTAGTGTACACCTATAATTCCAGTGGCTAGAGTGGCTGAGGCAGGAGAATCTCAAGTTCAAAGTCAGACTCAGCAATTTAGCCAGGCCCTGAGCAATTTAGCGAGAACTGGTCTCTAAACAATTTAAAATAAAGTGAGGGGCGGGCTGGGGATGTGGCTCTGTGATTAAGCGTCCCTGGGTTCAATCCCTGGTACCAAAGAGAGAGAGAGAGAGAATGACTTATGCTGATTTTATTTCTTTGTCATACATGTCCCGCCAGAGCTTCCAGCTGGGGAGAAGAGAGATAAAGGAAGGAGAGAACAGAATCATTTCCTGGCCCTGATCCTGGCCCCAGCCCTGCATTATGAGGCAGAGAGGTGAAACAAAAATGAAACAAACTTTGTTTTGTTTTGGTTTTGTAGTACTACCTCTGAGTACTTAGTACTTGTTCTACCTCTGAGCTACATCCCCAGCCCTTTTTTATTTTTATTTTGAGGCAGGGTCTCACTGGACTTGAACTTGAAATCCTCTTGCCTCAGTCTCCTAGGTTGCTGGGAATGGCTTTCATCCTGATGATTCTCAAAGCAGGACCATCCCCTTTAGGTACAAAGAGTTCCCCATACCTGGTCTTATTTGATGCCCAGGACAAACTTATGGGGGTGATGGGTTCTAATCTCTTTTTTTTTTCCCCACCTCTCTGTAACTTTTATTTATTTATTTGTTTAATTTAAATTTTTATATTTACAGACTACATTTTGATTCATTGTACACAAATAGGGTACAACTTTTCATCTCTATAGTTGTGCACAATGTAGATTCATACCATTCATGTAATCATACATATACATAGGGTCATACTGTCTGTTTCATTCTACTATCTTTCCTTTTCCCACCCTCTCCAGCCCCATTTTCCTCTACACTATCCAAAGTGCCTTCATTCTTCTCTTCCCCCTGCCATCCATCATCATTATGTATTGTTATCCACTTATCAGAGAAAACATTCAGCCTTTGGTTTTTGGGCTTGGCCTATTTCATTTAGCATGATATTTTCCAGCTTCATCCATTTACCAGCAGATGCCATAATTTTATTCTTCTTTATGGCTGAATAATATTCCATTGTGTATATATACCACAGTTTCTTTATCCATTCATCAATTGAAGGGCATCTAGATTGGTTCCACAATCTAGCTATTATGAGTTGAGCAGCTATGAACATTGATGTGGCTGTGTCACTGTAGTATGCTGATTTTAAGTCCTTTGGGTACAAACTGAGGAGTGGGATAGTTGAGTCAAATGGCAAGTCAAGGATTGGGAGATAGCTCAGTTGGTAGAGTGCTTGCCTCACAAGCACAAGGCCCTGGGTTCAATCCCCAGCACCACCAAAAAAAAAAAAAAAAAGACAAATGGTGAGTCAAAAGGTGGTTCCAAGCTTTCTGAGGAATCTCCACACTGCTTTCCAGAGTGGCGGCACCAATTTGCAACTCCACCAGCAATGTATGAGTGTGCCTTTTCCCCATATCCACGTCAACAATTATTATTGCTTGTGTTCTTGAGAATAGTCATTCTAATTGGAGTAAGATGAAATCTTAGGGTGATTTTAATTTGCATTTCTCTAATTACTAGGGATGATGAGCACTTTTTCATAAATTTCTTGATCACCTGTATATCTTCTTCTGTGACGTGTCTGCCCAGTTTCTAATTTCTTTTATTAAATAGGTAAGCAGGCTCACTTTGAGAAGTTATGTGATTCGTCTAAGGCTATTCAGCTAAAAAGTGCAAAAGTTATGTGATTTGTCCAAGGCTATTTAGCTAGATAGTGCACTGCTCTTTGGATGAGACACAGAACCAAACACCCATCCCCACATTGTCTCGATGTGTGTTTCCAGGGCTGTTGCTGAGTTCTTGCAATTTCTTTGGCGCTGACACAGAGTAGATGCTCAATGAAAACTTGTAGAACTAGACAGCATTGACATGAGTAGAAATCCCTCCTCCAAAGATCCCCTGTGTCCCATTATCCCTGAACTTCCTGCCCTAGTCCTTTCCATACCCCAAGCCTGGAACAGTGGCACAGCCTGTAATCCCAGCAACTCAGGAGGCTGAGGCAGGAGAGTCACAGGTTTGAGGTCAGCTTGGGTAATGTAGCAGGATCCTCTCTCAAAAAATAAAAAGGCCCGGGAATGTAGCTCAGTGGTAGGGAGCCCCTGGGTTCAATCCCCACTAAAGCACAATAAATAAATACCCCAATCCTTTGAGTCACTTACCACCAACACAGGGACTGCCTCCCTCCAGAGGGTCTTTCCAACTACTTTTAGTGAGTTCTCTACAGAATCTTCAAAAGGACGTTTCGAAGATTAAGTCAGATAGTACAACCAAAATCTTATTTTGGTTTGGGGCATCACAAAGGCCCAATAAATTTGGGCTGCTCACCATGAGGGAAAACCCCTGCTGCTTCTTTGGCTTCCTCTTCTGGATCCGATTTTTTACACCGCTAGAGGGCGCTCTCTGCCCCCAAATTCCTGACACTGGACAGGGGCCCGTTCCTAAGAGCTGGTGAACTTCCTAAAGCGTATCTGTGAATGTCAGTGATTATATGTAAAAGTTTCAGGAAGAATGGAGGTGAAAACGGGAACAGTGATCTTGAGCCTATGATGTCCCTTCACTTGGTCTAGTTTCCTGATGAAAACGGAGGCAATAGGGTCATTGTGTGCGCACCCACACACGTGTTGTGTCTCTCATTCTCCAATACTTCTTCCTGTTTTCTAGAGTGTCTCTGCCTCCCTCAAGAATGCGCAATTTACAAAAAACACATGGTCACATCCGTCTTTTCTTTTCTTTAAAAAAAGTTTTTAGATGTTAATAGACCTTTATTTTATTCATTTATTTATATGTGGTGCAAGAGTTGAACCCAGTGCTTCACACATGCTAGGCAAGTGCTCTACCACTGAGCCACAACTCCAGCCCCCCATATCCATTTTCTCAGCAGTCCATGCGATGAGGAAACTGAGCCTTGGAGGCCTACAGGTGATGTGGGTGCTGGGTAACAGACTTGTGCCCCTTCCGCCGCCTCAGTTCTATGCATCATCTGCTTTTGAGGGGGGTCTGAACTTTGCTCACAGCCTCCTCCCTAAGAAAGCCACCTCCATAGGATGGGATTCCCCAGGACATGGCTTCTCCTTTAGCTCCATTGTCCAGCACCCTGGGGACACACAAAAAAAGCTGAGCGCTTAGGCTGAGCTCGAAAGGGTTAAACCTGGGTCCCGCCCCTTTCCCGCCTGGCTGGCGGGAGTATGAATAGCCTCGCTCCCTCTCCCAGACTCTCAGTTGCTCGGGCTGCTCCCGCCCCGCCCCGCCCCGCCTTGTCATTGTCCCCCTAAGTTTCTTTCTTCCTAAAAGCTCTGAGAGCCGCTCCCTTCTCCCTTGTGCCCCGCGTCCGTCCACCTAAGGTGGTTCAGGCGAGCAGGATGGAGGGCTGCATGGGGGAGGAATCTTTTCAGATGTGGGAGCTCAACCGACGCCTGGAGGCCTACCTGGCCCGGGTCAAGGCGCTAGAGGAGCAGAATGAGCTGCTTAGCGCAGAGCTTGGGGGTCTTCGGGCACAATCCGGGGATACCTCCTGGCGGGCCCGAGCCGAAGACGAGCTGGCTGCCCTGCGGGCCCTCGTCGACCAACGCTGGCGGGAGAAGCACGCGGCCGAGGTGGAGCGCGACAACCTGGCAGAAGAGCTGGAGGGCGTGGCGGGCCGATGCCAGCAGCTTCGGCTGGCACGGGAGCGGACCGCCGAGGAGGCAGCCCGCAGCCGGCGAGCGGTCGAGGCTGAAAAATGCGCCCGGGGCTGGCTGAGCACCCAGGCAGCGGAGTTGGAGCGCGAGCTAGAGACTCTGCGCGCGGCGCACGACGAGGAACGCGCCAGCCTGAACGCTCAGGCTGCCTGTGCCCCCCGGGTCCCCGCTCGGCCCCGCGGGCCCTCGGCGCCAGCCCCCGAGGTGGAGGAGCTGGCCAGGCGGCTGGGTGAGGCGTGGCGCGGGGCAGTGCGCGGCTACCAGGAGCGCGTGGCGCACTTGGAGACGTCCCTGGGCCAGGCCCGTGAGCGGCTGGGCAGAGCTGTGCAGGGTGCTCGGGAGGGTCGCCTGGAGCTGCAGCAGCTCCAGACAGAGCGCAGCGGCCTCCAGGAGCGCAGGGAAGCGTTGGAACAGAGATTGGAGGGCCGCTGGCAGGAGAGACTGCGGGCGACTGAAAAGTTCCAGGTGAGGAGGTTGTGGAGCCTGGTCCCTTCTGAGGAAAGGAGTTGGGCAGGGGTAGCCTTCGATTCAGGCAAGAGATACGACTCAGAAAACCCATATCGGGTGCCAGGGGCCCTAGACTTTCAGAGCCCGTCTAGGCTGAAATGGAAAGGATGGGGATTTAGAGGCCTCTCAAAGGGCGTGCTTCTGAAAGGCAGGCAGGGCCAAGACTCGCTGCCGCTCGGGGGCTGGCACCCTGCACCCTGCACCCCTCCCTAGGCGCTGTCACTCAGAAGGGACTGAGCACTTTCTCCCTCGGCTCCGGGTCTCTGGCCTGGCCTCTCAGAATCTCCAAGTCTCTACCACCCTTCCTCCCCTTGAGGAGGACCAGGGGCCCCAGACCCTCTCCTATGTCATGGCTTCTCGGCTCCTTGGAGCACATTCCAGAGGCCTGGGACAGCTGCTTCCCCTCGCACAGCACAGATGTGACCAACAGCTGAGAAAATAGCCTCTTGCCTGGGCCAGACAGAGGTCTCACTATGGCGATCTCCCCACTCCTCCTCTAAGAAGATAAAGATTCCAGAACATGTGGGAAGTCGAAGGGGCGGGGCCTGGTGTGAGGAGCAGGAGACAGTGATGGGACTGGGGCTGTTTGGCTTCCAGGCCTGCATGCTCCAGGCTTCTTGATTAATCGTTTTTCCTTCTGCTTCCACTTTCTCTGCTTTCCCCCTCTCTGTAACCCATCTCCTCTCCTCCCTCACCTCCCCTTTCCTGTGGGAGCTGAATTCTGAACAACATGTGCTACCATTTAATCAGCATCCTCAGGAGGAGCCAGGCGTGGGAGAGGGCTGAGAGTGGCCCCATGTGCTTGTTTGGGGGACCCAGTAGGGGTTCCCTGGACAAGGAGGGATGGGGAGAAAGAGAGTCAGGGATCTGCTCTACAGAGAAGTCAGGGAATAGAAGACACTGCCATAGCAGCAGGAGGATCAGGGTAATTGGCAGGAGGGACCCAGCCGCCTCACTGACTGCCTCCGGCTTGCTCTGCAGCTGGCTGTGGAGGCCCTGGAGCAGGAGAAGCAGGGCCTCCAGAGCCAGATCGCCCAGGTCCTGGAGGGTCGACAGCAGCTGGCACACCTCAAGATGTCCCTCAGCCTGGAGGTGGCCACATACAGGTAAGGAATGTCCCCATCTCTCCCAGGCACACATATGTATGCACACATGCCAGGCAGGCACTCCTTGGCTGGAAGTGTCCAGAGATACAGGTGGTGGCAGCTCTGCTCCTGCTGGGTTCTGTGACTCTAAACTGGTCATCTCCACACAAGGATATGTCCCACCTGAGCCTGCCTGCTCTCCCTTGGGTTCAGGACCAGAGATGTTGCCTGTGCCCAGGAAATCCTGGAAGGAGGGGTAAGGGTGCCAAGTGAGGCGGCCTCAGCAGAGGGGCTGGATACTTGTGGGTCATCTGCCTCTGGGCCCTTCCCCCAGGGGACTGGAGCCCATCATCTGTGTGTGTGTGGGGTGGCGGATTGCACAGGGAGAAATGTCCTTGGCAGCCTCAGAAAGGAGAACTTGCAGATGGGCCTGGTGGCACACACCTGTAATCCCAGTGGCTGTGGCGGGGTGGGGAGGCAGGAGGATCTCAAGTTCAAAGCCAGCCTCAGCAATATAACAAGTCCCTAAGCAAAGGGCTGGGGATGTGGCTCAGTGGTTCAGAGCCCCCAGGTACAATCCCTGGTTCCAAAAGAAGAAAGAAAGAAATCCTTGCTTCTTGTCTGTGTGGGTTGTCATACTGACTTGTCACCTGACCTGGATCACAGCCTTAACTATGGGTAAGAGCTGGACTGAGTGACATCTGTCCGAGGACCCTTTTAGCCTGAAGATCACGGGGTCCAGCTCCTCTCTAACCCAAGTGCATCACCCCTCCCCAGCTCGCTGACGGCCTCTCTGTTGCTTGGGAAAGGCTGAGCAAAGTGACTGCTCCTCACCGAAGGTGAGGCCTTAGGCAGAGCCCACATCTTCTGAGAAACTCATTGCTGGCTGAGGATCCAGTGATAGCTACAGGGTGGGGGGTCCATGGTGAGCTTTTAGTTTAGAGCCCCCTCACCCCCCAGAGTCCACTGGCAAAAAGGGCAAGGGGCCCTGAGACAGGTCCAGGAGGGGAAGGAAGTCAGGGCCCAGAGCAAGAAGGTCAGTGAATATCCATAGAGGATGTGGCAGAGAGGGAGCATGGAGGGCATGATGCTGCTTTGGGAAGGACAGAGGTGAGGCTATCATGAATACCAACCAGGTCCCAGGGTCATGGGGAAGAGGAGAGTGAATGTTCAGAATAACTTGTTTGAGCCGGGAGCAGTGGCACATGCCTATAATCCCAGTGGTTTGAGAGGCCGAGGCAGGAGAATTGTGAGTTCAAAACCAGCCTCAGCGGGCTGGGGATATAGCTCAGTTGGTAGAGTGCTTGCCTTGCAAGCACAAGGCCCTGGGTTCAATCCCTAGCACCGCAAAAAAAAAAAAACCAGCCTCAGTAACTTGGCGAGACCCTGTCTCTAAACAAAATATATAAAAGGGCTGAGGAGATTGCTCAGTGGTTAAGCACCCCTGGGTTCAATCCCTGGTACCAAATAATAATCACTTGTCTGATTGATTGGTCCTCCCTCCCCCAGTCACCCCAGTGGGGCACTGAGGCAGAGGCATGGAAACAATGACCTCCATGCCCTGAAGGGTCTTGGGATCCCAAGATGAGGGCCTTGACCCCCCTCAAACTGCTGAGAGGAAGGGTCTGGGCTCCCCTGAGGAATGTAACCACTGGTTTTTGAGGCATGAAAGGGATTTGGAGAGAAGGAACTGAATTCATTTGCTTTTGTCTGTGGCCAGCTCTAGGGGGCCCCCAGGGGAGGAGGAGGGAGCCCATCCCCTGGGAACAGACTAAGAATTCCCACTTCCCCTGTGAAGCCCCCCTTCTCAGACCCTCCAGATGGTGACTTGGACAAAGGCAGGAATTAGCATGAGAATCGGCCCCCCCACCCTGAGGATGAGGTCATGAGCTAGGCTGGGAGGAGTGGGAGGGGGAGAGACTGGCTGAGCTAAGCTGAGTGTCCTGATGGCACTGCGTCTGACTGTGTGGGAATCAACTTGTGTATCTTTGAGGTCCCTGAGTGTCCCAAGTATGTGTGTGACTCTGTGACCAAGTGTGTGATGTCCGTGACTGTGGTTTCAACCCCATGTGTGGCTTTTGTGTGATAGTGGTCAAAGCCTGCAGTGCCAGGGACTTGCAAGCTCAGCCCTGAGCATTCCCAAGCTCGCCTGCTGCCTCCGTCCTGGGGACAGAAGGTTGACCCAGCTTTTCCTCCCTCCTCCTCAGGACCCTCCTGGAGGCTGAGAACTCCCGACTGCAGACACCTGGTGGCAGTTCCAAAGTTTCCCTCAGCTTCCAGGGTAAGAGAAGAGGCCAGCTTCCCCTTGAAGCCCTAGCTTCTTGACTTTTCTTACCCACGCAGACTTTTCTTAGAGGCAGCAATCTAAGCCTGAACTCCTTGGCCCCCCAAAACTCTGGATATACTCTCAGTCTAGGCAGTCAGGACCCCTGTGCACTCTTGCCAGAAGTGACAGTTGCTCTGTGGCTCCCCAAACGACCAGTACATACTGACACTGTTTCTTCCTCCTCTACCTTCCAGACCCCAAGCTGGAGCTGCATTTCCCTGGGACCCCAGAGGGCCGGCGTCTGGGACCTCTGCTCCCTGTTCTTAGCCCAACTCCCCTCCCCTCCCCTTTGCCTAATACTCTTGAGACCCCTGTACCAGCCTTTCTGAAGAGCCAGGAATTCCTCCAGGCCCGTACCCCCACCTTAGCCAGCACCCCCATCCCACCCACACCTCGGGCTTCCTGTCCTGCTATGAATGTAGCGGCCAGAGCCCAAGATGCTCCTATCTCCCAGCTCCAGCCACAGGGTGGGAGCCAACAGGCTCCAGAGACTGTGTGGGCTGAAGCCAAGGTGGCTGTCCCTGCCAGCATCCTCCCAGGACCAGAGGAGCCTGGGGGCAAGCAGCGAGAGGCCAGTACTAGCTCATCCACTGAGGATCAGCCCTCTTTGGCCCCACCCCTTGGTCTTGATCCCAGTTTAGAGGCTAAAGATGGAGGACCTAGTGCATCTATAGTATCCAGCATATTCCAGGAAGAAAGCGAAGGGCAAATATGGGGGCTAGTAGAGAAAGAAACAGCTGTAGAGGTTGAAGTGGTGAGAAACTTGCCGCAGAAAACATGTCAAGAAGGAGACCTGGACATGAAAGAAATTCAGAACTCTCAGGATCCTGTGGACAAAGAAACTCTGAAGGCTCTGGGAGTTGATATTCAAGAGTCACAAATGTCCTTGGAAAACCAGAGCCATGAGACACTAGAAAAGGAAGATCAAGAATCACTGAGATCTTTAGAAGAAGAGAACTTAGAAACACTGAAAAGTCTAGAAAACAAAAATCAAGAGCTATTGAAATCTTTAGAAAAAAAGGACATGGAGTTAGAGAGTTCTCTAGAAAAGGAGGTTCCTGAACTACCCAGGCCTATAGGAAAAGAGGACTCTCAAACATTGCAATCCTTAGAAAAGGAGAACCAAGAACTAAGGATGTCTTCTGAAGGTAATCTAGAGACAGTTTTATTTTCAGGAAAAGAAAATCAAGAATCAGTGAAGTCTCCAGCAGAGGAAAAATTAGAATCATCGAGAGCTCTCAAAAAGGAGAACCAAAAGCCTCTGATATCTGAAGAAGCAGAGGATCAGGAATCATGGAGAGGTCCACCAAAAGAGAATCAGGAGTTCCTGAGGGCTCTTGAAGATGAGAACCAGGAGACTTGTAGAACTTTAGGAAAAGAGAATCAGGAGCCATCAAAGTCTCTAGAGGAAGAGGATCAGAAGATCATGAGGCCTCTAGAAAAAGAAAACCAGGAGCCACTAAGGTCTCTAGAAGAAGAGGACCAGAAGATTGTGAGGCCTCTAGAAAAAGACACTCAGGAGCCACTGGGGTCTCTGAAAGAAGAGAATCAGAAGATTGTGAGACCTCTAGAAAAAGAGAATCAGGAGCCACTGGGGTCTCTAGAAGAAGAGGACCAGAAGATTGTGAGGCCTCTAGAAAAAGAAACTCAGGAGCCACTGGGGTCTCTAAAAGAAGAGAATCAGAAGATTGTGAGACCTCTAGAAAAAAAGAATCAGGAACCACTGAGGCCTCTAGAAGAAGAGGGCCAGAAGATTGGGAGGCCTCTTGAAAAAGAAACTCAGCAGCCCCAAAGGTCTTTAGAAGAGGACCAGAAGATTATAAAGCCTTCAGAAAAAGAGAATCAGGAGTGTTCCTCTAATGAAGAGGACCAAGAGAAAGAGACTCAACAGCCACCAACAACTCTAGGGGAAGAACAGATGACTTTGAGATCTCTAGAAAAGGTGAATCCAGAATCACTGAAGTTTCTTGGAAAAGACCAAGAGATAGTTAGTTCTCTTGAAAAAGAGAATCAAGTGTTATCCAAGTCATTGAAAGAAGAAAGTGTAGAGGCAGTGAGATCTTTGGAAACAGAGAATCTAGAACCAATTGAGTCTTCAGGAGAAAAGAACCTGGAAATATTGAAATCTCTAGAAACTCAAGAGCCACTATGGTCTCTAGAAGAAATTAATAAGGGGACAATGAAACCTCTAGAAAAGGAAATTCAGGAACCACTGGTATCTGTTGTAGAGAAACAAGAGACACTGAGACCCCTAGAAAAGGAGAATCAAGAACCACTAAGATCTCTGAGTGAGTGGAACCTAGAGAATTTGAGATTTCCAAAAGAGGCAGAGAAGGAAAGTCAAAGGGATCCTGAAGAGGAAGAGAGATTCGAGAAGGGAGAGAATCAAGAGTCACTGAAGTTTCTGGGAGAGGAAGGGCAAGAGCTACCTTGGTCCACAAATCAGCAGAGGTGGGAGGATATAGCTGTGGAGGACCAAGGACTGAGTCCAACCCCTAAGAGGGTTGGAGTGGGAAGTGAGGATGAGGCAGAGCTGGACTTGAGGGACCAGGATGGGAAGGAGGAGGCTGCACAGCATGGAGTGCCACAGCCAAATATCACAGGGGATGCCTGGAACCCAGGGAACACTGGGCCCAAAGAGCAGAAGGTCCCAGCTGAGGGAGCTAGTGGGAAGGGAGCCACTGAGGACCTCCAGGACCCTGCAGGGCAACCAGAGCAGGTGGGAGCCCTAGGTCTTAGAGCTTCCCAAGGAATGCCAGAGGTGACAGAACCCCAGTGGGAAGATGAGGATGAGGCCTCAGAGGGTGACCAAGCCTTCCTGGAGGTCACGTTGGGGCCAGAGACAGCCAGAGGTGAGTCTGCTGTGGGAGCCAAGCTGGGACTGGAGCAGGGGGTGATAGGACCAGAGGCCCCGGGACACCAGGCTAGAGAGGAGGCCATGAAGCCACCCCTGGGGGAAGAATGTTTGGAGGCAAAGAGAACAGAAGTCTTAGAGGCGCCTGGAAAGGACCTAGAGGAGGCAGATGTCCTGGAGGCAGCACTCTCCAAACTGTCTGGGCCAAACAGAGACTCCCTAGAGCCTCCCAAGAACTGGGAGGAGTCAGAGCCTGAGGTCCCCTGGGGAGCAGAGAAGGTGTCCCCTGTTGAGACCTCAGGAAGTGGGACCCCTCAGCCCCAGACTCAGGGCTCAGAGGAAACTGAGGATGCTCAACCAGTGCTGGGACCCCCCAGCCCCAGGCCCTCTGAACCCTGGTTGCCCACCCCAATCCTGGAAGATGCCCCTGGGCCTCAGTCCCAGGCCAAGGGGAGCCTGGAGGCTGACTGGGGTCTGGAAGGTACCGCTGAAGCCCTGAGAAAGGTGGAGGGTGAGCAGGAGGATTTTGGTCCTGGGGACATCTCTGAAGGCCCCCAGGAGGAAGGAGAGGAAAGCGGAGAAGAGAGTGAGGCAGATGAGTTAGGGGAAACCCTTCCTGACTCCACTCCCCTGGGCCTCTACCTCCAATCCCCTGCCTCCCCCAAGTGGGATGTGGTAGGAGAACAGAGGCCCTCCCCGCAAGGGGAAGCCAGGAAGGAAGAATGGGATCCTACTGCCCGGGTCTCCAAGGGCCTTGGGGTCCAACCCTCAGAAGAGGAGGAGGAGGAGGAGGAGGAGGAGGAGCGTGGCCATGACTCTGACCTGTCAGAGGAATTTGAGGATCTGGTGACCGAGGGGACCCTTCTTCCAAGAGACCCTAGGGAGGTGGCAGAACCTCTGGGCCAAGTGCCCCCGATGCTGAAGCCTGAAGTCTGGGATGGGGATGGGGAGTCTGATGGGTTTGCAGATGAGGAAGAGAGTGGGGAGGAGGGAGAGGAAGAAGAGGAAGAAGAAGAGGAGGGGAGGGAGCCGGGGGCTTGTCGGTGGGGACCAGGGGCCTCTGTTAGCAGCCTCCAGGTCCTGAGTAGCTCTCAGAGAGGGGACCTCCTAGAGCCCGAGACCGTGGGTGTCAGTGTCCCCTGGGATGATGGCTTGAGGGCCTCTGTGACTGCCCTGGAAACTGAGTCCCAGGACAGTGCTGAGCCTTCGGGCTCAGAGGAGGAGTCAGATTCTGTTCCTTTGGAGAGGGAGGACCAAGTCTCTGGCCCTGTAGAGACTCCCAGAGGGGTAGAAGACATGGGCCCAGGGGCAGGGGACACCCTCAGTGTCAATGGTCGGGACCCCAACTTGGAGGAGGAGCCAGAACATGTGAATGGAAGGGTGATGAATGGGCTGGAGCAGTCCCAGGGTATGGGGCAGGGGATAGAGGGGGCCCCTGAAAGTGACAGAGGGATCCCCTTACAGGAAGAAGAGGGGGGTGCTCTGAAGACCCCGTGGGCAGGGGGTCCTCTTCACCTGGGCCCTGGCCAGTTCCTGAAGTTCGCCCCAAGGGAAGGAGAGGGAGACTCCTGGTCCTCAGGGGAAGACTAGAAGCTGTGGCACTAAGGACTTGGTAGTGGATGGTTGGCCCCACGCTCCCTCCCTGCTCAGAGGCAGCACCCTTAACCTACTATCTCTAGGTCTGTGGTTTCTGAGGGATGAGATGCCTGGCTGGCTAAGGTGAAATGGGGCGTGTCAGAGGAGCCTGTCCCCAAAAATGAAGTCTTGGGGAATAGGCACCTCGGATCCTGCCAAGGGGACATCCCACATGCACCATCTCTAAGGCTTAAGTCCCCTGAAGCTCTCTATAGCAGGCCCTTTTTCCTCTGCATCCCATCAACCAGAGAAGGCCAGGACCCAGAGCTATCTCCCAAGGGAGGGGCTGCTTGCCAGCCCTATCCCACCTTGCAGCAGCAGCCTTGCTCTCATGGGAGGTCTGGCCTGTGGCTAATGGACATGAAGAGTGTGCCTGTGTCCTGCCCCCTCCTCCGGGCCATACTGTGACCCTGTCTGGCTCTTCCCCGCTTGAATAAAATCATGCCTTCATCTGCAAAGTCTGTACTCTTCCTTCCCACACTCAGGGGGGTCTTCTGGGCTGGCAGAAGAGCAGAAATAGTGGCAAGACTGGGGGAAGAAGCAGGAGAAGCTAGTGTTGGGAAGGGGCTACCCCCTGGGAGGCCTCAGAGGGGAGCCCAGGCGACAGACAAATAGACTGGGGCTGCTCGCAGTAGCACTGGAAGGCCAGTCAGTGTGACCTCAGTGTCTGCAGGAGCCAGGCCGTCATCATCTCTGTCTCCAGCACTGATTACAATGATTAGGACTTGGGCCACCCCCACCTTTGAATGTCCTCCCCATCAGTTCCTCAGTGCCGCCAGCATAATAAGCCCCCTTGTCCCTAAACCCAAACAGTTGTCTGGCCTGTGATAACTGACTGAGTCAGATTCAGGGGAGGGAGGAGGGAACTCTGCTCTGCTTTAATCTGGCTGTGTGGCCTCAGGTCAGTGTTTAAACGCTCTGCACCTCAGATTCAGCCATGCAGGAGGGAAGTTGCACCCTGTGACTCCTTGACTTTGGTGGCCTCTTGGGGCAGGGAGAACAGGAGAGAGGCTCAGGGAAGCCTCTTAGATTTTTTTTGGGGGGGTGGGTATTAGGGATTGAATCCAGGGGCACTTAACCACTGAGCCACATCCCCAGCCCTATTTTGTATTTTTTTAGAGACAGGGTCTCGCTGAGTTGCTGAGTTGCTCAGTGAGTTGCTGAGGCTGGCTTTGAACTTGAATCCTCCTGCCTCAGCTTCCCAAGCTGCTGGGATTACAGGTATGTGCCACCACGCCTGGCTTTAGATCTTCAGTAGGACTTTCCTCCCAAGCTGAAGCAGGAGATGGGAAAGAAGGGAAAATGGGGAGAAGAGGGGAACAGACCAAAGCCATCAAGGATAAGAGCTAGAGAGTGGGCCATTTGCATTTGGTTAACAGTGGGCAAGATCCAGAGTCAACCAAGCCTCTGCTTCTCCCCCAGACCCCCACTTTCCAGTTCTTTGGGTTCTGGTACAGGCCAGGGAGGGACTGCAGTTCCGGGATTAGGCGGAGCCTGAAGGCCTTGAAGTCAGGATACCTAAATAGAACCAGTTCTGTGGGGAAGGAAGATCAGGCCACACCTCTAAATGTCCCGGGTGGGGGTGGGACAGGGGCTGCCATCCCAGTGTTCCACACTTGGAGATGATTCTGAGTCTGGGATCAGGTTCTTTCTCTCCTTGGGCCCAATGCTGAGAGTTGGGGAAAGAGAGGAGGAAGTCCCAGCCCCACTGGCCCTGACTCCTGTCCTCTGGCCAAGCGGGGGCAGCCAGGAGGTCTCTTGGGCACCAGGGCTCATTTCACACACACTCTCCCCTGCCCTGGAGGTTCTGGATTCTGCCTCCCACCCCACCCTCCTGGCAGCGCAAGCCTCCGCTCTCTCCTTCCTGTACCCACTGCTAACAAGGGCCTATCTGATCCCACCAGGCTGCCGGCGCATTGGCAGGCAGGCAAGTAAGGCCCATCCCTGCCCCTCTAATGGGACAGAGGCACCCTGTACTTGATCTTGCCAGGCCCTTGGGCATCCCTGCTTGGGTGAGTGCCAAGGACAAGGGCCAAGCCAACCAGTCCTTCCCTGTGCCTGGGAGCCCATCTTGCCGACCTCCTTAAGTAACATGGTCCCCTGCAGAGTTACCCAAACTTTCCATTGCTGCTAATAATCTCAAACAGGGTTAGGGGTGTAAGTTAGATAGAAGGGAGGACTTTCCTAAAGGGGATCTGTAGTGGTCTCTTTGGAAGTTATAGTCTATCAATGCAGCAAGAGAAATGAGGGTTGGGCAATGACAGGGACATAGGTTGTGATAATAGGAATGATTGTCATTTTCGGCAGCCACTTACTGAGCATCTACTATGCTCTGTGCAGGCCCTGGGAAGGCACAGTCTTCCATGTGGAAATCACTTTTTTTTTTTTTTTTTTTGGTACCAGGGATTGAACCCAGAAGTGCTTAAACACTGAGCACGTCCCCAGCCCTTTTTAAAAATAAATATTTTATTTAGAGACAGGGTCTTGCTCAGTTGCTTAGGGCCTCACTAAGTGGCTGAGGCTGGCTTTGAACTTGCAAGACACTGAGATTACAGGCCTGCGCCACTGCACCCCGCTTGGAAATTACATTTGAAAACAGAGAAGTAGGTTTGGGGAACATAGAGCGGTAGGCTCACCTGACCACAGCTGGGATATATGGAGAGGGGGCAGTCAGGGAAGGCTGCCCTGAAGACCTGATTGATGAGCAGGAGTAGCCAGTGGGGGAAAGGAGGGGAAAGGAAGGAAAAGAAAGGGTTCTAGTGAGAGGGAACAGCATATGCAAAGTCCTGAGGCAAGAAGAGAGATGGCACATTGGAGGAACAGAGGGACAACTGCATGGCTGGAAGGTGGGGATGAGGGAGGGGTTCCCATAGACTGCGCAGAGTCAGAGGCTAAGAGAAATGGGGGCCTATGTAGGGGCAGCATGGCCAGGTTTGCATTTGGGGAATGTTGCTTTTTTTTTTTTTTTTCATTTCTTTTGTACTGGGAATTCGACCAACCCAGGGGTGCTCTACCACTAAGCCACATCCCCTGCCCTTTTAATTTTTTATTTTGAGACAGGGTCTCACTAAGTTGCCCAGGCTGCCTTAAACTTGTGATCCTCCTGCCTCCAGAGTTCCTGGGATTATAGGTGTGCGACAAAAGCCAAACTTCAGGTTTTCTTTTTGTGTTGCGGGGGGAGGCGGTTACCAGGGATCGAACTCAGGGGCACTCAGCCACTAAGTCACATCCCCACCCCTATTTTGTATTTTATTTAGAGATAGAGTCTCACTGAGTTGCTTAGCACCTCGCTTTTGCAAAGGTTGGCTTTGAACTTGTGATCCTCCTGCCTCAGCCTCCTGAGCATGCTGCACACGCCTGGCTAAGGTTTTCATTTTAAATAAAACCTGGTTGCTGCAGGAGAATCTATTAGCGCCAGCAGCAGTGCTTCAAAGAGACCACCCAGCGGTCCAGGCACAGGGAAGCAGCAGGGATGGAGAGGAGATGCTGAAGGAAAGCAGAGTCTCATTCTTGGGGAGCCCTCATGGAAGGTGGAGGGGGCACAGGTCAGCAGAGCTTCCCAGGGGTTATTCTGGGCACCTGGGAGAAAGGGGTACCCTTTGCTGAGATGGTAGGAAATTGCAACCTCCAAAACGAGGTGCTGTGGGAGAGGCTTCATATATGGATCTGGAGTTCAGAAGAGGACCAGGATGGAGATAAGAGTAGGCTTAGAGATCCCCCAGGACACAGAGCCCCTCAAGGAACACTCAATAGAGAGGAGATGCATGCAAAGGAGCTGGAGAAGCCACCAGAGAATAGTGGGAGACTGCTGGGGGAGATGTTGGGAAGCTAAGCAGGAAGGTCACAAGTTCCATCAGTCTTGGCAACCTAGCAAGCCCTTTTTATTTAAAAAATAAAAAGACTGGGGCTATAGCTCAGTGATAAAACGCTCATGGGTTCACTTTCCAGTAACCCCTCCACTCCCCCGCCACCGCCTCCAAAAAAACAGAATAGGAGGAAAACCAGGGGACTGTGGTGGATCATAGTCCCTGCCCGTCATTGTAGAGAGCTTTGAGAGCAAGGACTTTGTCCTGCTCTTCACCCAGAGGCCAAATCGGTGCCTGGGAGCCCACTGGATGCTCCATAAACACATACTGAAAGGCCGACCAGAAAACAGGACACACTTCTGAGGGTGGAGTCCCAGGGGAGGTTGTGAGGAGGGACAGCACCCCCACCCCACACACACAGCAGGAGGACAAGTGGGAGGTTATTCTGGGGCCTCCTCTGGGTAAATATAGCTTCTGAGTGGGGCGGGGACAGGGTGGGGGGCCGGAGGTGGCTTCCTCGGTTTGTTTGGGGCATTTCCTTATAAGGCAGTGCAGGCTGAGGCGCCTCTGAGGGTGAGGTCAGGGGCTGAGCTCTCCATTCAGCCCAGCCTCATGCTGTCCCCTTGCTGCCATTGTGGCTGTTGCCAGAGTCTCAAAGGAAATCAAAGCCCAGGCTTTGGGATCAGGCCAAGGGCGCTCAAAGTGTGACTCTTAAAGGGCTCCCTCTGCTCTCCCATCTTGTGTGGGAGCTCAGCCCAGAGCAGGAGAGTGTTATTGCACGCTCAGCTCAGAGGTTCCTCTCAGAAGGGGATGCTACAAGGATTGCTCTTCTATGGGACCTTGGTTTTCCCATCTAGTCCAACTGGGTCACTCCCAGAGGCTCAGTACAGCGAGGACACCCCTTGGTCTAACGCTCGCCCCTCCTGTTGCAGTGGCTGCTGCTCTTGCACTGGCCTTTGGGGTCAAAGAACCATAGTTCGGGGGAGGGGGAGTGCAGTGGCACACGTCTGTAATCCCAGTGGCTTGGGAGGCTGAGGCAGGGGGATCTCAAGTTCAAAGCCAGCCTCAGCAACTGAGCAAGGCCCTAAGCAACTTAGTGAGAACCTGTCTCTAAATAAAAATATTAAAAAGAACTGGGGATGTGGCTCAGTGGTTAAGTGCCCCTGGGTTCAATCCCCGGTACCAAAAAAAACCCATAAGTTATCCTGGCATGGTGCACGCTATAATCCCAGTTACTAAGGAGGCAGGACCATCATAAGTTTGAGGCCAATCTCGACAACTTAGTGAGAGATCCTGTCTCAAAATAAAAAGGGCAGGGGATGTAGCTCAGTGGTCGAGTACCACACACACCCAAAATCATAGTTCAGCCATTGCCTCCAAAGAAAAGTCCTGGTACCTCCACTTCCCCCAGCCCCCGCCCCCAGTCTCTCCCAGGGGAGCCAGCTGCTGCCTGCTTGACCCTCTGGTGTCACAGCTGCTGTCAGCAATGCCATCCTCCTCAGGCAGGGATGGAGGAATGTGATTTAATTTCATCTGGAATGTGCCCTCTGCGGCTGCCCATAGAAGGGGGAGGGAACAGAAAGCAAGCTCACCCAAGCCTAGGAAGCCCAAGAAGACTCTCGGCTTGGGGAGAGGCCCCTAGGTTCCTACTGGGCCCCCACCCCAACCTGACAGGGGAGCGCCAAATTCCAGGATGGGTCCTGTGGCAGGAAGGACAGAAATTAGACTAGAGGGTCTTCCTGGGAGGCAGAAAAGAGAAAGGTTCTCATGATGCCAGTTCAAGTGGATGAAGGCCCCAAGCATCCCATTGCTGACTCCACAGACCCACCCTTGGAAGAAAAAGATGGGTGTCCCAAGCAGAGGACCCTGGGTAGGGGTTGCTTGGCTCAGGGCCAGGGAGGGACAGAGGCAGAACACCCTCAGGTGAGGGTCCTCAGAGTCTGCTTTTGGGAGCAGAGGAAAAGGTGTTCCTCCCTATTTTTTCTTGGGGCGCTGGAATCCCCACCCGCTTCTCTGTTTCCTTCCACTCTAGGGACCCCTCTCCCTGTCTCCCTTCTTTTTTCCTTTCATTTTCTTTCTTTTCCTTTACTGGCAGTACTAGGGATGGAACACAATGGTGCTCTACCACCGAGCTACATCCCAGCCCTTTTTATTTTTTATTTTGAGACAGGGCCTTGCTAAGCTGCTGAGGCTGGCCTAGAACTTCAATCCTCCTGCCTCAGCCTCCCAAGTCACTGGATTACAGGTGTGTGCCACTGCGCCAGGCTCACCCCCTTCCTAACTCAACATCCACATACCCAGACCAGGTTTCTCTTTTCTGCAACATTTCAGGAGTAGTAGATCTGTCTCCTGCTCCCAGACCCCTTCCCCAAGCCCCACTACCACAGGGACTCCAATATAGATGTCCTGCTGTAATCTAACTCCAGTTCTTCATGCTCTGCTCTAAGGAATGGACCCCAGGCCCCAAGTCCCAGGTCCTGGAACCTTCTTCCTCCCCCTCAGCCTTTTCCTCTTCCAGTCACAGACTCCCCTCCCCCATGACTCAGCTGTGGCTCCAGAAATAGAGGAGGCAGATGTCAGGGGGCCTCTGTCGAGGAACCCCCTCCCAGCAGCTGTGGGCTTAACTGCTTAAAGTTGGTGCCCCTGGGCCCCAGGAAGGGTGACTGGAACACTTTGGTTGCCTCTGGGCCCCTCCTGCGTCCTCCAGGACTCCATCCTCTCGACTAAAGAGAGACACCCCTCCCTGTCAGTCTCACTGGACACCCAGGAATCTAGCTCTCCTTCTGCCTCCCTGTTCGCATCTATTTTCTGTCTTTTTTTTCTTTTTTTTTTTTTTTCTTTTTTAATCCCGGGAGCACTTAACCACTGAGTCACATCCCCAGCCCTATTTTGTATTTTATTTTGAGACAGGGTCTGGCTGATCGCTTAGTACCTCACTAAGTTGCGGAGCGATCCTTAAATTTGCGATCCTCCGGCCTCAGCCTCCCAGGTTGCTGGGATCACTCCCAGCGTATCCTCAGTCTTCTACTTATTTCTCCCCTCCCAGCTCCAGAGTCCCTTGGGTTCTTCAGGATTCCCTGTGGTTCTAGTAGATTCATTTGCCAGGAAATTATGTCAGAGTGAACTTCAACTCACTTTGATGGGGAAACTGAGGCACAGTGAGATGTCCCTTACCAATGATACAAGGAGTCCCTAGATACTGCTTAGGGTCTATAGAACATGGGCTAGGGACTGTGAGTTGCCCCCTTAAATATTAGTCCAAAGTGGTCAACAGTCTTCCTTCTGTTAATTCATCTAAACAGTAAGGAAGAACCATTGGGATAAACACAAGAAGCCGCAGGTCCACCCACTCAGATGATGAACTAAGTCTAGACTCCTCTAGCAGGGGTAGTTTTCCCTTGCATCCTCCTTCCTTCTCAACACTGCTTTTTTCTCTCTTCCCAATTTTTTTTTTTTTTTTTTTTTTTTCGGCCATGCTGGGGATCGGACCCAGGGCCTTGTGCTTGCAAGGCAAGCACTCTACCAACTGAGCTATCTCCCCAGCCCTTTTTTTTTGGATTTGGGATTGAACCCAGGGGCTGCTCAACCACTGATCCACATCCCCAGCACTTTTTAGTTTTTATTTAAAGACAGGGTCTCACTGAGTTGCTTATGGCCTCACTAAGTTGCTGAGGCTGACTTTGAACTCATTATCCTCCTGCCTCAGCCTCCGGAGCTGCTGGGATGACCAGGGTGTGCCCTCACACCCGGCCCAATCCTTTCTTAATGCTCTGTTCATCCATCTTTCAGTTCTTCCTTCCCAGGAGGATGTAGGCTGCTTTGCAGCAGGAAGAGTAGAAGTCAGACCTCAGGAAGAACCTCCAGTCTGGGGAAGGAAGGAACTCTTGCATTGTTGGGAGAAAAGGCACCTGGGCCCTCACTCTGGGCAGGGATCTAACCACAACCCAGAGGAAAGTTCTCCAGCCCACCAGGGTATGACAGGCTGAGCATTTTTGGAAGTCTTTGGGAGTTGCTGTGTCACAGCGGGCAGCCAGGACAATGGGGTCCTTTCTTTTACTGTGCAGGAGACAGGCCCACAGACAGGGGTCTCAGGACTGGGACAAAGGCCCCAGTGAGGTCGGGGCAGTGGTGTGGGGGAGGAATAGGGAGAAGGGTGTGGGTCAGAGCAGCCTTGGGGAAGTGGGGACCTGGTGGATGGATGGTCATCTCCCAGGCTTAGGCCTCTGGGCAGTACTTTGGCTCAGATTGAGTCTCCACTCTCCACAATCACTCAAACAGTCTGACCTCCCTCATCCCCAAGGAGCAGGGTGGACCCCATCTTAGACATGTGGAAAGGAGGCTGGGAACTGAACCACTTATCTAGGACCTTGGGGTAGGGGGACATGGTTAGATCTGTGCTGTGCAGTGGCAGCCACAGGTGTGGTCCCTGCTCCATCACCCTAAAGAAATGGAATTGACACTCCATGAGGGGACATGTCCCTTCCTCAGGGACAAGACAGAACACACACACACACACACACACACACACACACACACACACACGACACTGGGCCAGGGCTTGGATTCTGTGCAGGCAGCTCTGCTGAGTCACTGCTAGACCAGCTCCCCTTTCCCCAGGAAGCCCAACAAAGCCAGGAGAAGGCTTCCGTTTCCGGCCATGCCAGAGCAGCAAGCAGGTGTGGGGAAGGAGGGGGGCGAGGATTCTAGTTCCAACCCTCCATCTACCTCTGGAACTCTCAACAGAGGATCAGAGAAGACAGGGACCCTTGCCTAC